>NW_026991713.1:66390000-71501205 GCF_029215605.1 Mirounga angustirostris | reverse complement strand
GAATGCGACACGTAGAGGTTCTGTAGGCATTCTGTTGGTATAAGGAGCTTATTCTAAGAGAGCATCCGCCACAGAAAGAACCTAACTACATCGGGCTATGATAGAGAACTAGCTGAGTGGAGTGGGATGTAGAGGCTGAGAGAGAAGAATTGGAATCCCTTCTGTTCTCCTTCCCAGCTGCCTGACCCTAGTTGAAGGCTTCCTCCGCTCCGAACGTCCGTTTTCTCGTTGGTTGAGTGGCAAGGATATACATCTAGCTTAGAGGACTTGAGGAAAGAGTCACTGTGACTGTGACTGTGACAGTGCAGCTTAGTGGAAGACCCAGGAAGGACTCAGTCACATGCACTCACTTACCACGAGCCCGTTTTGTAAAGAACAATTCCTTGTGCCAGTGAAGTTAGGTTTTAGCCAAGGCGTTTGCTATTTCTTCAGTCATCAGAAACATAATCGTTGCTGGATTCAGATCGACTTTGGGGGTTATTTCCAGCAGAAAGAGGATAATTTGGCACAGTCGGCCAACTCGGTAGTACCAAACCGGTTGCTTGTTAGGAGACATATTATGGATAGTCCTGGAGCTGACCTTTCCGACGTGTATATTGAGTAGCATGGCATCCGCTCAGGGCAAATGGCAAAATGATTTCTTGTCTCGGACCTGACGTGATCCCTCAAGTAATCAGAAAATCTTAGTAGGAGCGGGGAACATTTATTTCTTTGATTTAAATCATTCAGTCCCTTATGAGATGAAAAATCAACAAGGTAAAAATAATACAGTGAATTAGATTATGTTACCTACGTTTCTCATGGGGTAAGAATAAATGGACACGGTCACTTTGACACTTTGTGGAGTGGATTGCTCCGTCGTAGTGCACGGAGCGGTGACCATTTCGGCAAAGGCAGCTCTTCCTAGGAGCAGCTATATCTTGGCGACAGAGAAGGTGAGACGCAGGAATGACAATATCGAGTACTGTAGGCATGTAAGTTCATTTGTGAGCGCAAGAAAGAAAAATCAAGCGTACTGGCCCTGGTTATGGACGGCCAATTTAAGGAGAAGAGTAATGCTTCATCCGTTTTGACAGTTGAAGTGGGAAGCAAAGTGGATCCTTCTATATTCCTGTTAGTAAGAGCTTCCCCGTATTGTGATCCCTGGATCAACCCGTTTAGACTTATATCTCCCGCAGGTCATTTGCGGCCAGGGGGTGGGGGGTTAGGTGGGGTTGGGGGGCAAGCTACAGTCAAATAGCCCAAGTGGGATGTCCTCCGATTCTGCCACCTGGAAAGGAGTTTAGAGAAGTCTTTGGACCCTGTTGAAACATGGGTCCTTGAGATCCTCTTCGCAATAGAAAGTGAGCCTGTTGCCCCGCTAGCCACACCCAATCACAAGGAAGAGCCCAGAGAGGTGTCTTGTCCTTCATGTGCGACAACACTTTGCAATCTGTGCTCTAGCATCTTTGGTGAGCCACTGTGTTCCCCTGAACCCCATGTGCATCAGAGCCTGTTCAGATGTGGACGTTTGGGAGAAGGGTTGCTTCTGTTCCACGGAACCGTGCCGCTGTTAATGAAAGGTTGTTGTGTTCAGTTTGAAGGAGCGCGTATGAGGATCACTGAAATTCCCCAAAGGTGAAACCTCTCCTGGGAAATGGAAGCTGCGCCAGAATCTCTTGGCGTAGCGGGGTCTATCCTGCTCCATCATTCTACTCTTGAGAGTCTCTGTGGGCCGTGGCCAATTAGTCTTTCTGCGTGAGCCTGGCATCTGGATCAGCAAGACATTTTAAATTACGCGTGTCCAATGAACGTGTCCTCAGTGAGACAAGATGAGATCTGTGTTGGTCTGTTGGTGGAGTGTGCTTGCCCCTGAGCTGACCATTCTTGGCAACTAAAGCTTGCCGCTACTGTTGAGAAATCTCACCTCAAACGTCTCTCACACCACTTAACGTATTTATCATATCCATTGTGTGAGGCAGTCAAGAAAGGACACGTTATCACTTAACTGGTATTCTGTTGGATGTTTTTGTAGTCGAAGGCATGCCAATTCCATCAGTATGTGGGGTGGGTACTAAGAGAACTGCAAGAGGCATTTCATGATACACAGAGGCACGTTACGTAAAATGCCATATGGGTGGCAATCCGAGGACGTGGGTGACGTGGCTCCCAGTCCCAGCCTTGTCACAGACTGGGAGCAGTCTTGCAGAGATCACTTAACGTTTCTGAGCCCAGTTCTTTTTTTCTTTTTTCTTCTTTGCGGTGGTGGGCGTAGAGGGGCAGAGGGAGAAGGGAGAGAGACGCTGAGGTAGGCTGCACAACCCGCTCGGAGCCCAACTCGGGATGTCATCCCACAACCCTGAGATCATGCCTAGATCCTTAATCAATGGTCAGAGGCTCACGCGACTGAGTCACAATGTGGCCTCTCATTTCTCTTCTTCTTCTCAGGAACAGCTCGTGGTCTTCAGACTGAAGCTTTCAGTACAGGTTAGTTAATTATTTTCTGGTTGCTTACATAAAAAAAAAAAAAATCTAAGAGTGAAAGTTCTCTGGAACTTTGGGTTTCTGGGAAAGAAATTATATGAGAGTATGGCTTTTGAGAAAACCTGGCACACAAGGAGTTCACTGAGCTTTCCCTACGGATTTCAGCCTCTAACTCAAAAGGCTGGCCGTTACCTTGTTTGTGAGCAGCGTACATTGACTGGCTATCATATGGTTTCTAGTTTCAGTTTGTTCTGTATCGTTTCGGACGAATGTAGTACCTCTAACAGAACTCAACAGCATGGAGTGCCAAAGTTTTCAAGAAAGAGCCGTATAGGGCACGAGAAAATGTGCCGTTCTCGAATGGTATATTTTGCTCCCTTCCGTGTTTGAAGTGTAAGGGTGCACTTAGCTACGTCATGACATTTCATCATTGTTACTAGCATGCCTGAGGGACAGTGCGATGAGGGCGGGAGGTTCCATTTCTACGAAAGCAACCTCACTGAGACAGATCTAGGAAGACCTCGTGGGACGCAATTCGAGAAGCAGGAATCATGGCTGTGCAAAAGAAAGGAGCAACAAGCCCAACAAGGAAATAGCAAGGAGGATGAGAAAATCTGGGAGGAAAGTTACACGAGAACAAACTCTTAGGGAAGTGTGGAGAGAAAGTGGCTGGATTCCGGCTTCCGTTTTCTGTGGTGGGAACTGCCTGAAGAGTTCAATCTCCCCTTGGTCATAAAGTCCAAGCATGGTTGAAATGAGAAGTTCATTTTACGTTTTTCTCAGGTGCTCCTGGACGTCCGGGTTCCACGCCCCTGCCTGGTGGCAGCATAGGCAGCACGAGAGTGGGCCCCACCTTCCCCAGCCCCGGGCGCGAAGCAGGTAAATTGAGTTCCCAATAAAGGACCGCCTCGATGGCTCAGCAACTGGTGTCAGGCAATGCTGCTCGGTACAGTAGTTGACAGACTAAAAGACATGTGACCCGTTAACTTGAGAGGTGATAGCCCCTATACCCTTTGGCAGCTGCTGTTTGGTTTTTGTTGCTGGTGGTGGTGGTGGTGTACTTGCTGTACGTGTTGTACTCGTTGTCGTTTTCACCCTGCAGAGAAAGGCACAAGGCACAGAGGCTTCAGAGCAGGCCACACAAAGAAATGATTCAAAGGCCATGTCTTCCATGGCTTCATTGCACCCGTAGTCCTGCATTTCAAGTCAGGACCAATGGCACAGCATTCGATTCTGGGGGTCCAGTGTCAGTGCTTGGTCAGCCCGTGGCTTTGGGCATAAATTCGCTAGCGTTTATATATGAAAGATTGCCATAGTCAGTGACCCTTATGTGGCCCCCTGCACTTTCGGGTGTACGCTCAAAGCTAAAACAGGGGACTCCAATCCCACTGACACCAAGGCAGATGGGTACCTTTCTTCGGAAGAAGGCGGAAAATCAGGAAAGGTCTGTCTCAAAAGCGGCAGAGGCAGGATTAGGACCCAGAAGCCTTAGCCTCCTCTGGAATGGCTCCGCAGCTCTGGGATCTGTGCATAAGAGCATGCATCCAAGGAAAGCCAAGGAGAATATGCTTATCTGTGTGCATCGTGGACTGCATTTCCAGTCCTGTTGGTTTCCAGAAGAAAACAGGAGGGTCATTGTGCAAGCACGGATGATTTTGCTTCAAAGCAAAGAGGCCCGAGTTCACTCCTTCCCCATAGGCAGTCAGTCACTAGTTTCAAGTCCCTGTCCAGTTGCCTCTCCTCGGAGTGCCATTGGCCTGGGCTTTCGCTCAGCCGTTGCACGTGTTCCACCGCATACCTGCAGTCGTGCACATAGCTCACCTTCCTGTGAGCCAGAAGGGTTCAAAGTGTGGCTGTGAGACCAGAGCATCCACATCCCCTGGGAACTTTGTAGGCAGGCCAGTTTTCAGGCCCACCTGCCTAGAACGAGCAGCGTTGGAGGACGAGCCCGGCAAAGTGTCTGAACAAGCACTCAAAGCACCCGATGCATATGACGGTTGAGGACATTTCCACTCTTTCGCCACGTTCCTCCCAACTAACGCTTAGTCAGTACCCCAACCCAGGGAACTCCCCAAAACTCCATTTGTGCCCCTGTCACTCCACTCCTTCGAATCCGTCCGCTTTCAGGATGAGTCAAAAGTCCATCCCGTACCGTCAGAAGTCGTTGCTTTAGTACCCACAGTGGGACTTCCCCTTATGTATTTACTGGCAGACCCATGGCCCGATTTTCTATTCCTACATTTGTGTTCCCCTAGCAAATTTCCTGATTTAAAGTTTTTGCTGTAGATCGTTTCTGGGCAGAACTACCTGAGCGCATGACCATAGTATGTTCAAAGATCACGTGTACAGCAGCCCAAACCAAGAAACTGGTTGTGCTTCCAATGAGAGTAGTGAATTCACTGAAGTGTGATGGGAAAGACCACGTCGTGTGTATTTCCACACATCCGGGTCCGAGTTCTTGGGGAATGATGACAAGTCAATCAGCTCCGTGTTTGGGCTGTCGTCAGGCCAGAATAGGGACAGGGGCTTGCAGCAGGGCTCCTCCCAGTTTGGTCCAGCAAACTGGAGTGCCATCCAGAAGTGTGTGTTCATGCTGTGGTAAGAACTGAGTAGCGACTCGACACAGGGGTTTTCTGTGTGTTGAGTAAAAGCCTCGGTTCTCTTTGCGTTTGCTGTGCAAAATGTCATTTGTCGACCTTTATGGCCCTTTCCCAAAGCCTCCAAATCGGGCCGATTGGAAACTGTAGAGCATTGCTGTCTTGGCGCAGATGCTCTGCGAAGCACCGTTAGAGTCGAAAGTGCAGGGTGAGCCTGCCTGGGTTTGGCTCCTGGACCTGCTGCCCACTACGTGGGTGGCCCGGAGCAGGTCACTGAGCCCCGTCTGTTCAATGGGAATGCTAACACTGCCGACTCGTGAGGGCTTCTGTCAGAGTAAATGAATTGATTTCAGTGCAGGGTAATTTTGAGTGTGCTGTATCTTTTCCGGAGGACCCGGCAGCCCTACTGCAGCACCCAGAGGAGGTAAAGAACACAGCACGCCCATGGAACCTGGCCCAGGAGCGCCATGCACAGGAACGTCAGACAAGTCAGGATATATATACACTTTAGCACCTATGCAGTGGCACTGAACATGACACAGGTCGACCTCAAGACTGAGCTGTAGGTGATATTAGACGGGTATTCCATATCTAGGTGCAGACATGCTAGGAGTCCTTAAAAGATGCTTTGGATTGAGCAACCTCCATTCTGTCCTACCCCGGAAGACGGATATGCAGAATCCTGCCACTGCGGAAGTAAATCCCTTTCCCCACTGTTTTGTCAGGGACCCCAGAAGTTTCAGGGGGCCTCACAGCAGCACCTGGGAGTGAGAAGACAAGAGGAGACTCAACTGCCCCAGGCACCACGTCGGGAGGCAGCCCAGGTATGGAAATGCGAGGTGGAGGGCCTCTCCTTCCTGACCTGCGGGAAGTTGCCAGTGGCTTCTGAGGACTTAGTTACTCTTCAGTTTGGCAGTGCCCGTATTCACGAGCTCCCCTCCTTGTTTGTTGTGGGCTTCATGACAGTGTTTCTCTAACATCAGCTCAGACGTGATGGATAGCAGAGCGGGGTGTATTAGGCATTCCCAGATTGCCGCCTCTGGACTTCCGAGACTGGGTGTGGACTGGGATAGGGTCACGCTGTGCCGTCTTGGCTGCAAAGGAGAGCTGCTGAGGCCAGACATGAACAAAGACGTGCAACAACTGCCTGAACCAGTGTAGGGGAAGTGCGTTGAAAGCAGAGTGCAGCACAATGTGTTCTGCTCCACCAAAGCTCCTAATACAGAGTGAGTGTTGGGTTTTGAATGGGACTACTGGATCACCGGCCGGTGAGACCACCAGAGCCCCAAGCAATGAAAGGCCAGTTGGAGTGAGTTGAGAATGTCATTCAGAGGCCATGGCTTTTGTAATGAAGAAGCGGGTTTCTGTGACGGAACAATTTGATATGTCAAAATGCATTTCTTCTTCTCTCAGACGGTGAAATCCTCAGAATGCGACACGTAGAGGTTCTGTAGGCATTCTGTTGGTATAAGGAGCTTATTCTAAGAGAGCATCCGCCACAGAAAGAACCTAACTACATCGGGCTATGATAGAGAACTAGCTGAGTGGAGTGGGATGTAGAGGCTGAGAGAGAAGAATTGGAATCCCTTCTGTTCTCCTTCCCAGCTGCCTGACCCTAGTTGAAGGCTTCCTCCGCTCCGAACGTCCGTTTTCTCGTTGGTTGAGTGGCAAGGATATACATCTAGCTTAGAGGACTTGAGGAAAGAGTCACTGTGACTGTGACTGTGACAGTGCAGCTTAGTGGAAGACCCAGGAAGGACTCAGTCACATGCACTCACTTACCACGAGCCCGTTTTGTAAAGAACAATTCCTTGTGCCAGTGAAGTTAGGTTTTAGCCAAGGCGTTTGCTATTTCTTCAGTCATCAGAAACATAATCGTTGCTGGATTCAGATCGACTTTGGGGGTTATTTCCAGCAGAAAGAGGATAATTTGGCACAGTCGGCCAACTCGGTAGTACCAAACCGGTTGCTTGTTAGGAGACATATTATGGATAGTCCTGGAGCTGACCTTTCCGACGTGTATATTGAGTAGCATGGCATCCGCTCAGGGCAAATGGCAAAATGATTTCTTGTCTCGGACCTGACGTGATCCCTCAAGTAATCAGAAAATCTTAGTAGGAGCGGGGAACATTTATTTCTTTGATTTAAATCATTCAGTCCCTTATGAGATGAAAAATCAACAAGGTAAAAATAATACAGTGAATTAGATTATGTTACCTACGTTTCTCATGGGGTAAGAATAAATGGACACGGTCACTTTGACACTTTGTGGAGTGGATTGCTCCGTCGTAGTGCACGGAGCGGTGACCATTTCGGCAAAGGCAGCTCTTCCTAGGAGCAGCTATATCTTGGCGACAGAGAAGGTGAGACGCAGGAATGACAATATCGAGTACTGTAGGCATGTAAGTTCATTTGTGAGCGCAAGAAAGAAAAATCAAGCGTACTGGCCCTGGTTATGGACGGCCAATTTAAGGAGAAGAGTAATGCTTCATCCGTTTTGACAGTTGAAGTGGGAAGCAAAGTGGATCCTTCTATATTCCTGTTAGTAAGAGCTTCCCCGTATTGTGATCCCTGGATCAACCCGTTTAGACTTATATCTCCCGCAGGTCATTTGCGGCCAGGGGGTGGGGGGTTAGGTGGGGTTGGGGGGCAAGCTACAGTCAAATAGCCCAAGTGGGATGTCCTCCGATTCTGCCACCTGGAAAGGAGTTTAGAGAAGTCTTTGGACCCTGTTGAAACATGGGTCCTTGAGATCCTCTTCGCAATAGAAAGTGAGCCTGTTGCCCCGCTAGCCACACCCAATCACAAGGAAGAGCCCAGAGAGGTGTCTTGTCCTTCATGTGCGACAACACTTTGCAATCTGTGCTCTAGCATCTTTGGTGAGCCACTGTGTTCCCCTGAACCCCATGTGCATCAGAGCCTGTTCAGATGTGGACGTTTGGGAGAAGGGTTGCTTCTGTTCCACGGAACCGTGCCGCTGTTAATGAAAGGTTGTTGTGTTCAGTTTGAAGGAGCGCGTATGAGGATCACTGAAATTCCCCAAAGGTGAAACCTCTCCTGGGAAATGGAAGCTGCGCCAGAATCTCTTGGCGTAGCGGGGTCTATCCTGCTCCATCATTCTACTCTTGAGAGTCTCTGTGGGCCGTGGCCAATTAGTCTTTCTGCGTGAGCCTGGCATCTGGATCAGCAAGACATTTTAAATTACGCGTGTCCAATGAACGTGTCCTCAGTGAGACAAGATGAGATCTGTGTTGGTCTGTTGGTGGAGTGTGCTTGCCCCTGAGCTGACCATTCTTGGCAACTAAAGCTTGCCGCTACTGTTGAGAAATCTCACCTCAAACGTCTCTCACACCACTTAACGTATTTATCATATCCATTGTGTGAGGCAGTCAAGAAAGGACACGTTATCACTTAACTGGTATTCTGTTGGATGTTTTTGTAGTCGAAGGCATGCCAATTCCATCAGTATGTGGGGTGGGTACTAAGAGAACTGCAAGAGGCATTTCATGATACACAGAGGCACGTTACGTAAAATGCCATATGGGTGGCAATCCGAGGACGTGGGTGACGTGGCTCCCAGTCCCAGCCTTGTCACAGACTGGGAGCAGTCTTGCAGAGATCACTTAACGTTTCTGAGCCCAGTTCTTTTTTTCTTTTTTCTTCTTTGCGGTGGTGGGCGTAGAGGGGCAGAGGGAGAAGGGAGAGAGACGCTGAGGTAGGCTGCACAACCCGCTCGGAGCCCAACTCGGGATGTCATCCCACAACCCTGAGATCATGCCTAGATCCTTAATCAATGGTCAGAGGCTCACGCGACTGAGTCACAATGTGGCCTCTCATTTCTCTTCTTCTTCTCAGGAACAGCTCGTGGTCTTCAGACTGAAGCTTTCAGTACAGGTTAGTTAATTATTTTCTGGTTGCTTACATAAAAAAAAAAAAAATCTAAGAGTGAAAGTTCTCTGGAACTTTGGGTTTCTGGGAAAGAAATTATATGAGAGTATGGCTTTTGAGAAAACCTGGCACACAAGGAGTTCACTGAGCTTTCCCTACGGATTTCAGCCTCTAACTCAAAAGGCTGGCCGTTACCTTGTTTGTGAGCAGCGTACATTGACTGGCTATCATATGGTTTCTAGTTTCAGTTTGTTCTGTATCGTTTCGGACGAATGTAGTACCTCTAACAGAACTCAACAGCATGGAGTGCCAAAGTTTTCAAGAAAGAGCCGTATAGGGCACGAGAAAATGTGCCGTTCTCGAATGGTATATTTTGCTCCCTTCCGTGTTTGAAGTGTAAGGGTGCACTTAGCTACGTCATGACATTTCATCATTGTTACTAGCATGCCTGAGGGACAGTGCGATGAGGGCGGGAGGTTCCATTTCTACGAAAGCAACCTCACTGAGACAGATCTAGGAAGACCTCGTGGGACGCAATTCGAGAAGCAGGAATCATGGCTGTGCAAAAGAAAGGAGCAACAAGCCCAACAAGGAAATAGCAAGGAGGATGAGAAAATCTGGGAGGAAAGTTACACGAGAACAAACTCTTAGGGAAGTGTGGAGAGAAAGTGGCTGGATTCCGGCTTCCGTTTTCTGTGGTGGGAACTGCCTGAAGAGTTCAATCTCCCCTTGGTCATAAAGTCCAAGCATGGTTGAAATGAGAAGTTCATTTTACGTTTTTCTCAGGTGCTCCTGGACGTCCGGGTTCCACGCCCCTGCCTGGTGGCAGCATAGGCAGCACGAGAGTGGGCCCCACCTTCCCCAGCCCCGGGCGCGAAGCAGGTAAATTGAGTTCCCAATAAAGGACCGCCTCGATGGCTCAGCAACTGGTGTCAGGCAATGCTGCTCGGTACAGTAGTTGACAGACTAAAAGACATGTGACCCGTTAACTTGAGAGGTGATAGCCCCTATACCCTTTGGCAGCTGCTGTTTGGTTTTTGTTGCTGGTGGTGGTGGTGGTGTACTTGCTGTACGTGTTGTACTCGTTGTCGTTTTCACCCTGCAGAGAAAGGCACAAGGCACAGAGGCTTCAGAGCAGGCCACACAAAGAAATGATTCAAAGGCCATGTCTTCCATGGCTTCATTGCACCCGTAGTCCTGCATTTCAAGTCAGGACCAATGGCACAGCATTCGATTCTGGGGGTCCAGTGTCAGTGCTTGGTCAGCCCGTGGCTTTGGGCATAAATTCGCTAGCGTTTATATATGAAAGATTGCCATAGTCAGTGACCCTTATGTGGCCCCCTGCACTTTCGGGTGTACGCTCAAAGCTAAAACAGGGGACTCCAATCCCACTGACACCAAGGCAGATGGGTACCTTTCTTCGGAAGAAGGCGGAAAATCAGGAAAGGTCTGTCTCAAAAGCGGCAGAGGCAGGATTAGGACCCAGAAGCCTTAGCCTCCTCTGGAATGGCTCCGCAGCTCTGGGATCTGTGCATAAGAGCATGCATCCAAGGAAAGCCAAGGAGAATATGCTTATCTGTGTGCATCGTGGACTGCATTTCCAGTCCTGTTGGTTTCCAGAAGAAAACAGGAGGGTCATTGTGCAAGCACGGATGATTTTGCTTCAAAGCAAAGAGGCCCGAGTTCACTCCTTCCCCATAGGCAGTCAGTCACTAGTTTCAAGTCCCTGTCCAGTTGCCTCTCCTCGGAGTGCCATTGGCCTGGGCTTTCGCTCAGCCGTTGCACGTGTTCCACCGCATACCTGCAGTCGTGCACATAGCTCACCTTCCTGTGAGCCAGAAGGGTTCAAAGTGTGGCTGTGAGACCAGAGCATCCACATCCCCTGGGAACTTTGTAGGCAGGCCAGTTTTCAGGCCCACCTGCCTAGAACGAGCAGCGTTGGAGGACGAGCCCGGCAAAGTGTCTGAACAAGCACTCAAAGCACCCGATGCATATGACGGTTGAGGACATTTCCACTCTTTCGCCACGTTCCTCCCAACTAACGCTTAGTCAGTACCCCAACCCAGGGAACTCCCCAAAACTCCATTTGTGCCCCTGTCACTCCACTCCTTCGAATCCGTCCGCTTTCAGGATGAGTCAAAAGTCCATCCCGTACCGTCAGAAGTCGTTGCTTTAGTACCCACAGTGGGACTTCCCCTTATGTATTTACTGGCAGACCCATGGCCCGATTTTCTATTCCTACATTTGTGTTCCCCTAGCAAATTTCCTGATTTAAAGTTTTTGCTGTAGATCGTTTCTGGGCAGAACTACCTGAGCGCATGACCATAGTATGTTCAAAGATCACGTGTACAGCAGCCCAAACCAAGAAACTGGTTGTGCTTCCAATGAGAGTAGTGAATTCACTGAAGTGTGATGGGAAAGACCACGTCGTGTGTATTTCCACACATCCGGGTCCGAGTTCTTGGGGAATGATGACAAGTCAATCAGCTCCGTGTTTGGGCTGTCGTCAGGCCAGAATAGGGACAGGGGCTTGCAGCAGGGCTCCTCCCAGTTTGGTCCAGCAAACTGGAGTGCCATCCAGAAGTGTGTGTTCATGCTGTGGTAAGAACTGAGTAGCGACTCGACACAGGGGTTTTCTGTGTGTTGAGTAAAAGCCTCGGTTCTCTTTGCGTTTGCTGTGCAAAATGTCATTTGTCGACCTTTATGGCCCTTTCCCAAAGCCTCCAAATCGGGCCGATTGGAAACTGTAGAGCATTGCTGTCTTGGCGCAGATGCTCTGCGAAGCACCGTTAGAGTCGAAAGTGCAGGGTGAGCCTGCCTGGGTTTGGCTCCTGGACCTGCTGCCCACTACGTGGGTGGCCCGGAGCAGGTCACTGAGCCCCGTCTGTTCAATGGGAATGCTAACACTGCCGACTCGTGAGGGCTTCTGTCAGAGTAAATGAATTGATTTCAGTGCAGGGTAATTTTGAGTGTGCTGTATCTTTTCCGGAGGACCCGGCAGCCCTACTGCAGCACCCAGAGGAGGTAAAGAACACAGCACGCCCATGGAACCTGGCCCAGGAGCGCCATGCACAGGAACGTCAGACAAGTCAGGATATATATACACTTTAGCACCTATGCAGTGGCACTGAACATGACACAGGTCGACCTCAAGACTGAGCTGTAGGTGATATTAGACGGGTATTCCATATCTAGGTGCAGACATGCTAGGAGTCCTTAAAAGATGCTTTGGATTGAGCAACCTCCATTCTGTCCTACCCCGGAAGACGGATATGCAGAATCCTGCCACTGCGGAAGTAAATCCCTTTCCCCACTGTTTTGTCAGGGACCCCAGAAGTTTCAGGGGGCCTCACAGCAGCACCTGGGAGTGAGAAGACAAGAGGAGACTCAACTGCCCCAGGCACCACGTCGGGAGGCAGCCCAGGTATGGAAATGCGAGGTGGAGGGCCTCTCCTTCCTGACCTGCGGGAAGTTGCCAGTGGCTTCTGAGGACTTAGTTACTCTTCAGTTTGGCAGTGCCCGTATTCACGAGCTCCCCTCCTTGTTTGTTGTGGGCTTCATGACAGTGTTTCTCTAACATCAGCTCAGACGTGATGGATAGCAGAGCGGGGTGTATTAGGCATTCCCAGATTGCCGCCTCTGGACTTCCGAGACTGGGTGTGGACTGGGATAGGGTCACGCTGTGCCGTCTTGGCTGCAAAGGAGAGCTGCTGAGGCCAGACATGAACAAAGACGTGCAACAACTGCCTGAACCAGTGTAGGGGAAGTGCGTTGAAAGCAGAGTGCAGCACAATGTGTTCTGCTCCACCAAAGCTCCTAATACAGAGTGAGTGTTGGGTTTTGAATGGGACTACTGGATCACCGGCCGGTGAGACCACCAGAGCCCCAAGCAATGAAAGGCCAGTTGGAGTGAGTTGAGAATGTCATTCAGAGGCCATGGCTTTTGTAATGAAGAAGCGGGTTTCTGTGACGGAACAATTTGATATGTCAAAATGCATTTCTTCTTCTCTCAGACGGTGAAATCCTCAGAATGCGACACGTAGAGGTTCTGTAGGCATTCTGTTGGTATAAGGAGCTTATTCTAAGAGAGCATCCGCCACAGAAAGAACCTAACTACATCGGGCTATGATAGAGAACTAGCTGAGTGGAGTGGGATGTAGAGGCTGAGAGAGAAGAATTGGAATCCCTTCTGTTCTCCTTCCCAGCTGCCTGACCCTAGTTGAAGGCTTCCTCCGCTCCGAACGTCCGTTTTCTCGTTGGTTGAGTGGCAAGGATATACATCTAGCTTAGAGGACTTGAGGAAAGAGTCACTGTGACTGTGACTGTGACAGTGCAGCTTAGTGGAAGACCCAGGAAGGACTCAGTCACATGCACTCACTTACCACGAGCCCGTTTTGTAAAGAACAATTCCTTGTGCCAGTGAAGTTAGGTTTTAGCCAAGGCGTTTGCTATTTCTTCAGTCATCAGAAACATAATCGTTGCTGGATTCAGATCGACTTTGGGGGTTATTTCCAGCAGAAAGAGGATAATTTGGCACAGTCGGCCAACTCGGTAGTACCAAACCGGTTGCTTGTTAGGAGACATATTATGGATAGTCCTGGAGCTGACCTTTCCGACGTGTATATTGAGTAGCATGGCATCCGCTCAGGGCAAATGGCAAAATGATTTCTTGTCTCGGACCTGACGTGATCCCTCAAGTAATCAGAAAATCTTAGTAGGAGCGGGGAACATTTATTTCTTTGATTTAAATCATTCAGTCCCTTATGAGATGAAAAATCAACAAGGTAAAAATAATACAGTGAATTAGATTATGTTACCTACGTTTCTCATGGGGTAAGAATAAATGGACACGGTCACTTTGACACTTTGTGGAGTGGATTGCTCCGTCGTAGTGCACGGAGCGGTGACCATTTCGGCAAAGGCAGCTCTTCCTAGGAGCAGCTATATCTTGGCGACAGAGAAGGTGAGACGCAGGAATGACAATATCGAGTACTGTAGGCATGTAAGTTCATTTGTGAGCGCAAGAAAGAAAAATCAAGCGTACTGGCCCTGGTTATGGACGGCCAATTTAAGGAGAAGAGTAATGCTTCATCCGTTTTGACAGTTGAAGTGGGAAGCAAAGTGGATCCTTCTATATTCCTGTTAGTAAGAGCTTCCCCGTATTGTGATCCCTGGATCAACCCGTTTAGACTTATATCTCCCGCAGGTCATTTGCGGCCAGGGGGTGGGGGGTTAGGTGGGGTTGGGGGGCAAGCTACAGTCAAATAGCCCAAGTGGGATGTCCTCCGATTCTGCCACCTGGAAAGGAGTTTAGAGAAGTCTTTGGACCCTGTTGAAACATGGGTCCTTGAGATCCTCTTCGCAATAGAAAGTGAGCCTGTTGCCCCGCTAGCCACACCCAATCACAAGGAAGAGCCCAGAGAGGTGTCTTGTCCTTCATGTGCGACAACACTTTGCAATCTGTGCTCTAGCATCTTTGGTGAGCCACTGTGTTCCCCTGAACCCCATGTGCATCAGAGCCTGTTCAGATGTGGACGTTTGGGAGAAGGGTTGCTTCTGTTCCACGGAACCGTGCCGCTGTTAATGAAAGGTTGTTGTGTTCAGTTTGAAGGAGCGCGTATGAGGATCACTGAAATTCCCCAAAGGTGAAACCTCTCCTGGGAAATGGAAGCTGCGCCAGAATCTCTTGGCGTAGCGGGGTCTATCCTGCTCCATCATTCTACTCTTGAGAGTCTCTGTGGGCCGTGGCCAATTAGTCTTTCTGCGTGAGCCTGGCATCTGGATCAGCAAGACATTTTAAATTACGCGTGTCCAATGAACGTGTCCTCAGTGAGACAAGATGAGATCTGTGTTGGTCTGTTGGTGGAGTGTGCTTGCCCCTGAGCTGACCATTCTTGGCAACTAAAGCTTGCCGCTACTGTTGAGAAATCTCACCTCAAACGTCTCTCACACCACTTAACGTATTTATCATATCCATTGTGTGAGGCAGTCAAGAAAGGACACGTTATCACTTAACTGGTATTCTGTTGGATGTTTTTGTAGTCGAAGGCATGCCAATTCCATCAGTATGTGGGGTGGGTACTAAGAGAACTGCAAGAGGCATTTCATGATACACAGAGGCACGTTACGTAAAATGCCATATGGGTGGCAATCCGAGGACGTGGGTGACGTGGCTCCCAGTCCCAGCCTTGTCACAGACTGGGAGCAGTCTTGCAGAGATCACTTAACGTTTCTGAGCCCAGTTCTTTTTTTCTTTTTTCTTCTTTGCGGTGGTGGGCGTAGAGGGGCAGAGGGAGAAGGGAGAGAGACGCTGAGGTAGGCTGCACAACCCGCTCGGAGCCCAACTCGGGATGTCATCCCACAACCCTGAGATCATGCCTAGATCCTTAATCAATGGTCAGAGGCTCACGCGACTGAGTCACAATGTGGCCTCTCATTTCTCTTCTTCTTCTCAGGAACAGCTCGTGGTCTTCAGACTGAAGCTTTCAGTACAGGTTAGTTAATTATTTTCTGGTTGCTTACATAAAAAAAAAAAAAATCTAAGAGTGAAAGTTCTCTGGAACTTTGGGTTTCTGGGAAAGAAATTATATGAGAGTATGGCTTTTGAGAAAACCTGGCACACAAGGAGTTCACTGAGCTTTCCCTACGGATTTCAGCCTCTAACTCAAAAGGCTGGCCGTTACCTTGTTTGTGAGCAGCGTACATTGACTGGCTATCATATGGTTTCTAGTTTCAGTTTGTTCTGTATCGTTTCGGACGAATGTAGTACCTCTAACAGAACTCAACAGCATGGAGTGCCAAAGTTTTCAAGAAAGAGCCGTATAGGGCACGAGAAAATGTGCCGTTCTCGAATGGTATATTTTGCTCCCTTCCGTGTTTGAAGTGTAAGGGTGCACTTAGCTACGTCATGACATTTCATCATTGTTACTAGCATGCCTGAGGGACAGTGCGATGAGGGCGGGAGGTTCCATTTCTACGAAAGCAACCTCACTGAGACAGATCTAGGAAGACCTCGTGGGACGCAATTCGAGAAGCAGGAATCATGGCTGTGCAAAAGAAAGGAGCAACAAGCCCAACAAGGAAATAGCAAGGAGGATGAGAAAATCTGGGAGGAAAGTTACACGAGAACAAACTGTTAGGGAAGTGTGGAGAGAAAGTGGCTGGATTCCGGCTTCCGTTTTCTGTGGTGGGAACTGCCTGAAGAGTTCAATCTCCCCTTGGTCATAAAGTCCAAGCATGGTTGAAATGAGAAGTTCATTTTACGTTTTTCTCAGGTGCTCCTGGACGTCCGGGTTCCACGCCCCTGCCTGGTGGCAGCATAGGCAGCACGAGAGTGGGCCCCACCTTCCCCAGCCCCGGGCGCGAAGCAGGTAAATTGAGTTCCCAATAAAGGACCGCCTCGATGGCTCAGCAACTGGTGTCAGGCAATGCTGCTCGGTACAGTAGTTGACAGACTAAAAGACATGTGACCCGTTAACTTGAGAGGTGATAGCCCCTATACCCTTTGGCAGCTGCTGTTTGGTTTTTGTTGCTGGTGGTGGTGGTGGTGTACTTGCTGTACGTGTTGTACTCGTTGTCGTTTTCACCCTGCAGAGAAAGGCACAAGGCACAGAGGCTTCAGAGCAGGCCACACAAAGAAATGATTCAAAGGCCATGTCTTCCATGGCTTCATTGCACCCGTAGTCCTGCATTTCAAGTCAGGACCAATGGCACAGCATTCGATTCTGGGGGTCCAGTGTCAGTGCTTGGTCAGCCCGTGGCTTTGGGCATAAATTCGCTAGCGTTTATATATGAAAGATTGCCATAGTCAGTGACCCTTATGTGGCCCCCTGCACTTTCGGGTGTACGCTCAAAGCTAAAACAGGGGACTCCAATCCCACTGACACCAAGGCAGATGGGTACCTTTCTTCGGAAGAAGGCGGAAAATCAGGAAAGGTCTGTCTCAAAAGCGGCAGAGGCAGGATTAGGACCCAGAAGCCTTAGCCTCCTCTGGAATGGCTCCGCAGCTCTGGGATCTGTGCATAAGAGCATGCATCCAAGGAAAGCCAAGGAGAATATGCTTATCTGTGTGCATCGTGGACTGCATTTCCAGTCCTGTTGGTTTCCAGAAGAAAACAGGAGGGTCATTGTGCAAGCACGGATGATTTTGCTTCAAAGCAAAGAGGCCCGAGTTCACTCCTTCCCCATAGGCAGTCAGTCACTAGTTTCAAGTCCCTGTCCAGTTGCCTCTCCTCGGAGTGCCATTGGCCTGGGCTTTCGCTCAGCCGTTGCACGTGTTCCACCGCATACCTGCAGTCGTGCACATAGCTCACCTTCCTGTGAGCCAGAAGGGTTCAAAGTGTGGCTGTGAGACCAGAGCATCCACATCCCCTGGGAACTTTGTAGGCAGGCCAGTTTTCAGGCCCACCTGCCTAGAACGAGCAGCGTTGGAGGACGAGCCCGGCAAAGTGTCTGAACAAGCACTCAAAGCACCCGATGCATATGACGGTTGAGGACATTTCCACTCTTTCGCCACGTTCCTCCCAACTAACGCTTAGTCAGTACCCCAACCCAGGGAACTCCCCAAAACTCCATTTGTGCCCCTGTCACTCCACTCCTTCGAATCCGTCCGCTTTCAGGATGAGTCAAAAGTCCATCCCGTACCGTCAGAAGTCGTTGCTTTAGTACCCACAGTGGGACTTCCCCTTATGTATTTACTGGCAGACCCATGGCCCGATTTTCTATTCCTACATTTGTGTTCCCCTAGCAAATTTCCTGATTTAAAGTTTTTGCTGTAGATCGTTTCTGGGCAGAACTACCTGAGCGCATGACCATAGTATGTTCAAAGATCACGTGTACAGCAGCCCAAACCAAGAAACTGGTTGTGCTTCCAATGAGAGTAGTGAATTCACTGAAGTGTGATGGGAAAGACCACGTCGTGTGTATTTCCACACATCCGGGTCCGAGTTCTTGGGGAATGATGACAAGTCAATCAGCTCCGTGTTTGGGCTGTCGTCAGGCCAGAATAGGGACAGGGGCTTGCAGCAGGGCTCCTCCCAGTTTGGTCCAGCAAACTGGAGTGCCATCCAGAAGTGTGTGTTCATGCTGTGGTAAGAACTGAGTAGCGACTCGACACAGGGGTTTTCTGTGTGTTGAGTAAAAGCCTCGGTTCTCTTTGCGTTTGCTGTGCAAAATGTCATTTGTCGACCTTTATGGCCCTTTCCCAAAGCCTCCAAATCGGGCCGATTGGAAACTGTAGAGCATTGCTGTCTTGGCGCAGATGCTCTGCGAAGCACCGTTAGAGTCGAAAGTGCAGGGTGAGCCTGCCTGGGTTTGGCTCCTGGACCTGCTGCCCACTATGTGGGTGGCCCGGAGCAGGTCACTGAGCCCCGTCTGTTCAATGGGAATGCTAACACTGCCGACTCGTGAGGGCTTCTGTCAGAGTAAATGAATTGATTTCAGTGCAGGGTAATTTTGAGTGTGCTGTATCTTTTCCGGAGGACCCGGCAGCCCTACTGCAGCACCCAGAGGAGGTAAAGAACACAGCACGCCCATGGAACCTGGCCCAGGAGCGCCATGCACAGGAACGTCAGACAAGTCAGGATATATATACACTTTAGCACCTATGCAGTGGCACTGAACATGACACAGGTCGACCTCAAGACTGAGCTGTAGGTGATATTAGACGGGTATTCCATATCTAGGTGCAGACATGCTAGGAGTCCTTAAAAGATGCTTTGGATTGAGCAACCTCCATTCTGTCCTACCCCGGAAGACGGATATGCAGAATCCTGCCACTGCGGAAGTAAATCCCTTTCCCCACTGTTTTGTCAGGGACCCCAGAAGTTTCAGGGGGCCTCACAGCAGCACCTGGGAGTGAGAAGACAAGAGGAGACTCAACTGCCCCAGGCACCACGTCGGGAGGCAGCCCAGGTATGGAAATGCGAGGTGGAGGGCCTCTCCTTCCTGACCTGCGGGAAGTTGCCAGTGGCTTCTGAGGACTTAGTTACTCTTCAGTTTGGCAGTGCCCGTATTCACGAGCTCCCCTCCTTGTTTGTTGTGGGCTTCATGACAGTGTTTCTCTAACATCAGCTCAGACGTGATGGATAGCAGAGCGGGGTGTATTAGGCATTCCCAGATTGCCGCCTCTGGACTTCCGAGACTGGGTGTGGACTGGGATAGGGTCACGCTGTGCCGTCTTGGCTGCAAAGGAGAGCTGCTGAGGCCAGACATGAACAAAGACGTGCAACAACTGCCTGAACCAGTGTAGGGGAAGTGCGTTGAAAGCAGAGTGCAGCACAATGTGTTCTGCTCCACCAAAGCTCCTAATACAGAGTGAGTGTTGGGTTTTGAATGGGACTACTGGATCACCGGCCGGTGAGACCACCAGAGCCCCAAGCAATGAAAGGCCAGTTGGAGTGAGTTGAGAATGTCATTCAGAGGCCATGGCTTTTGTAATGAAGAAGCGGGTTTCTGTGACGGAACAATTTGATATGTCAAAATGCATTTCTTCTTCTCTCAGACGGTGAAATCCTCAGAATGCGACACGTAGAGGTTCTGTAGGCATTCTGTTGGTATAAGGAGCTTATTCTAAGAGAGCATCCGCCACAGAAAGAACCTAACTACATCGGGCTATGATAGAGAACTAGCTGAGTGGAGTGGGATGTAGAGGCTGAGAGAGAAGAATTGGAATCCCTTCTGTTCTCCTTCCCAGCTGCCTGACCCTAGTTGAAGGCTTCCTCCGCTCCGAACGTCCGTTTTCTCGTTGGTTGAGTGGCAAGGATATACATCTAGCTTAGAGGACTTGAGGAAAGAGTCACTGTGACTGTGACTGTGACAGTGCAGCTTAGTGGAAGACCCAGGAAGGACTCAGTCACATGCACTCACTTACCACGAGCCCGTTTTGTAAAGAACAATTCCTTGTGCCAGTGAAGTTAGGTTTTAGCCAAGGCGTTTGCTATTTCTTCCGTCATCAGAAACATAATCGTTGCTGGATTCAGATCGACTTTGGGGGTTATTTCCAGCAGAAAGAGGATAATTTGGCACAGTCGGCCAACTCGGTAGTACCAAACCGGTTGCTTGTTAGGAGACATATTATGGATAGTCCTGGAGCTGACCTTTCCGACGTGTATATTGAGTAGCATGGCATCCGCTCAGGGCAAATGGCAAAATGATTTCTTGTCTCGGACCTGACGTGATCCCTCAAGTAATCAGAAAATCTTAGTAGGAGCGGGGAACATTTATTTCTTTGATTTAAATCATTCAGTCCCTTATGAGATGAAAAATCAACAAGGTAAAAATAATACAGTGAATTAGATTATGTTACCTACGTTTCTCATGGGGTAAGAATAAATGGACACGGTCACTTTGACACTTTGTGGAGTGGATTGCTCCGTCGTAGTGCACGGAGCGGTGACCATTTCGGCAAAGGCAGCTCTTCCTAGGAGCAGCTATATCTTGGCGACAGAGAAGGTGAGACGCAGGAATGACAATATCGAGTACTGTAGGCATGTAAGTTCATTTGTGAGCGCAAGAAAGAAAAATCAAGCGTACTGGCCCTGGTTATGGACGGCCAATTTAAGGAGAAGAGTAATGCTTCATCCGTTTTGACAGTTGAAGTGGGAAGCAAAGTGGATCCTTCTATATTCCTGTTAGTAAGAGCTTCCCCGTATTGTGATCCCTGGATCAACCCGTTTAGACTTATATCTCCCGCAGGTCATTTGCGGCCAGGGGGTGGGGGGTTAGGTGGGGTTGGGGGGCAAGCTACAGTCAAATAGCCCAAGTGGGATGTCCTCCGATTCTGCCACCTGGAAAGGAGTTTAGAGAAGTCTTTGGACCCTGTTGAAACATGGGTCCTTGAGATCCTCTTCGCAATAGAAAGTGAGCCTGTTGCCCCGCTAGCCACACCCAATCACAAGGAAGAGCCCAGAGAGGTGTCTTGTCCTTCATGTGCGACAACACTTTGCAATCTGTGCTCTAGCATCTTTGGTGAGCCACTGTGTTCCCCTGAACCCCATGTGCATCAGAGCCTGTTCAGATGTGGACGTTTGGGAGAAGGGTTGCTTCTGTTCCACGGAACCGTGCCGCTGTTAATGAAAGGTTGTTGTGTTCAGTTTGAAGGAGCGCGTATGAGGATCACTGAAATTCCCCAAAGGTGAAACCTCTCCTGGGAAATGGAAGCTGCGCCAGAATCTCTTGGCGTAGCGGGGTCTATCCTGCTCCATCATTCTACTCTTGAGAGTCTCTGTGGGCCGTGGCCAATTAGTCTTTCTGCGTGAGCCTGGCATCTGGATCAGCAAGACATTTTAAATTACGCGTGTCCAATGAACGTGTCCTCAGTGAGACAAGATGAGATCTGTGTTGGTCTGTTGGTGGAGTGTGCTTGCCCCTGAGCTGACCATTCTTGGCAACTAAAGCTTGCCGCTACTGTTGAGAAATCTCACCTCAAACGTCTCTCACACCACTTAACGTATTTATCATATCCATTGTGTGAGGCAGTCAAGAAAGGACACGTTATCACTTAACTGGTATTCTGTTGGATGTTTTTGTAGTCGAAGGCATGCCAATTCCATCAGTATGTGGGGTGGGTACTAAGAGAACTGCAAGAGGCATTTCATGATACACAGAGGCACGTTACGTAAAATGCCATATGGGTGGCAATCCGAGGACGTGGGTGACGTGGCTCCCAGTCCCAGCCTTGTCACAGACTGGGAGCAGTCTTGCAGAGATCACTTAACGTTTCTGAGCCCAGTTCTTTTTTTCTTTTTTCTTCTTTGCGGTGGTGGGCGTAGAGGGGCAGAGGGAGAAGGGAGAGAGACGCTGAGGTAGGCTGCACAACCCGCTCGGAGCCCAACTCGGGATGTCATCCCACAACCCTGAGATCATGCCTAGATCCTTAATCAATGGTCAGAGGCTCACGCGACTGAGTCACAATGTGGCCTCTCATTTCTCTTCTTCTTCTCAGGAACAGCTCGTGGTCTTCAGACTGAAGCTTTCAGTACAGGTTAGTTAATTATTTTCTGGTTGCTTACATAAAAAAAAAAAAAATCTAAGAGTGAAAGTTCTCTGGAACTTTGGGTTTCTGGGAAAGAAATTATATGAGAGTATGGCTTTTGAGAAAACCTGGCACACAAGGAGTTCACTGAGCTTTCCCTACGGATTTCAGCCTCTAACTCAAAAGGCTGGCCGTTACCTTGTTTGTGAGCAGCGTACATTGACTGGCTATCATATGGTTTCTAGTTTCAGTTTGTTCTGTATCGTTTCGGACGAATGTAGTACCTCTAACAGAACTCAACAGCATGGAGTGCCAAAGTTTTCAAGAAAGAGCCGTATAGGGCACGAGAAAATGTGCCGTTCTCGAATGGTATATTTTGCTCCCTTCCGTGTTTGAAGTGTAAGGGTGCACTTAGCTACGTCATGACATTTCATCATTGTTACTAGCATGCCTGAGGGACAGTGCGATGAGGGCGGGAGGTTCCATTTCTACGAAAGCAACCTCACTGAGACAGATCTAGGAAGACCTCGTGGGACGCAATTCGAGAAGCAGGAATCATGGCTGTGCAAAAGAAAGGAGCAACAAGCCCAACAAGGAAATAGCAAGGAGGATGAGAAAATCTGGGAGGAAAGTTACACGAGAACAAACTGTTAGGGAAGTGTGGAGAGAAAGTGGCTGGATTCCGGCTTCCGTTTTCTGTGGTGGGAACTGCCTGAAGAGTTCAATCTCCCCTTGGTCATAAAGTCCAAGCATGGTTGAAATGAGAAGTTCATTTTACGTTTTTCTCAGGTGCTCCTGGACGTCCGGGTTCCACGCCCCTGCCTGGTGGCAGCATAGGCAGCACGAGAGTGGGCCCCACCTTCCCCAGCCCCGGGCGCGAAGCAGGTAAATTGAGTTCCCAATAAAGGACCGCCTCGATGGCTCAGCAACTGGTGTCAGGCAATGCTGCTCGGTACAGTAGTTGACAGACTAAAAGACATGTGACCCGTTAACTTGAGAGGTGATAGCCCCTATACCCTTTGGCAGCTGCTGTTTGGTTTTTGTTGCTGGTGGTGGTGGTGGTGTACTTGCTGTACGTGTTGTACTCGTTGTCGTTTTCACCCTGCAGAGAAAGGCACAAGGCACAGAGGCTTCAGAGCAGGCCACACAAAGAAATGATTCAAAGGCCATGTCTTCCATGGCTTCATTGCACCCGTAGTCCTGCATTTCAAGTCAGGACCAATGGCACAGCATTCGATTCTGGGGGTCCAGTGTCAGTGCTTGGTCAGCCCGTGGCTTTGGGCATAAATTCGCTAGCGTTTATATATGAAAGATTGCCATAGTCAGTGACCCTTATGTGGCCCCCTGCACTTTCGGGTGTACGCTCAAAGCTAAAACAGGGGACTCCAATCCCACTGACACCAAGGCAGATGGGTACCTTTCTTCGGAAGAAGGCGGAAAATCAGGAAAGGTCTGTCTCAAAAGCGGCAGAGGCAGGATTAGGACCCAGAAGCCTTAGCCTCCTCTGGAATGGCTCCGCAGCTCTGGGATCTGTGCATAAGAGCATGCATCCAAGGAAAGCCAAGGAGAATATGCTTATCTGTGTGCATCGTGGACTGCATTTCCAGTCCTGTTGGTTTCCAGAAGAAAACAGGAGGGTCATTGTGCAAGCACGGATGATTTTGCTTCAAAGCAAAGAGGCCCGAGTTCACTCCTTCCCCATAGGCAGTCAGTCACTAGTTTCAAGTCCCTGTCCAGTTGCCTCTCCTCGGAGTGCCATTGGCCTGGGCTTTCGCTCAGCCGTTGCACGTGTTCCACCGCATACCTGCAGTCGTGCACATAGCTCACCTTCCTGTGAGCCAGAAGGGTTCAAAGTGTGGCTGTGAGACCAGAGCATCCACATCCCCTGGGAACTTTGTAGGCAGGCCAGTTTTCAGGCCCACCTGCCTAGAACGAGCAGCGTTGGAGGACGAGCCCGGCAAAGTGTCTGAACAAGCACTCAAAGCACCCGATGCATATGACGGTTGAGGACATTTCCACTCTTTCGCCACGTTCCTCCCAACTAACGCTTAGTCAGTACCCCAACCCAGGGAACTCCCCAAAACTCCATTTGTGCCCCTGTCACTCCACTCCTTCGAATCCGTCCGCTTTCAGGATGAGTCAAAAGTCCATCCCGTACCGTCAGAAGTCGTTGCTTTAGTACCCACAGTGGGACTTCCCCTTATGTATTTACTGGCAGACCCATGGCCCGATTTTCTATTCCTACATTTGTGTTCCCCTAGCAAATTTCCTGATTTAAAGTTTTTGCTGTAGATCGTTTCTGGGCAGAACTACCTGAGCGCATGACCATAGTATGTTCAAAGATCACGTGTACAGCAGCCCAAACCAAGAAACTGGTTGTGCTTCCAATGAGAGTAGTGAATTCACTGAAGTGTGATGGGAAAGACCACGTCGTGTGTATTTCCACACATCCGGGTCCGAGTTCTTGGGGAATGATGACAAGTCAATCAGCTCCGTGTTTGGGCTGTCGTCAGGCCAGAATAGGGACAGGGGCTTGCAGCAGGGCTCCTCCCAGTTTGGTCCAGCAAACTGGAGTGCCATCCAGAAGTGTGTGTTCATGCTGTGGTAAGAACTGAGTAGCGACTCGACACAGGGGTTTTCTGTGTGTTGAGTAAAAGCCTCGGTTCTCTTTGCGTTTGCTGTGCAAAATGTCATTTGTCGACCTTTATGGCCCTTTCCCAAAGCCTCCAAATCGGGCCGATTGGAAACTGTAGAGCATTGCTGTCTTGGCGCAGATGCTCTGCGAAGCACCGTTAGAGTCGAAAGTGCAGGGTGAGCCTGCCTGGGTTTGGCTCCTGGACCTGCTGCCCACTACGTGGGTGGCCCGGAGCAGGTCACTGAGCCCCGTCTGTTCAATGGGAATGCTAACACTGCCGACTCGTGAGGGCTTCTGTCAGAGTAAATGAATTGATTTCAGTGCAGGGTAATTTTGAGTGTGCTGTATCTTTTCCGGAGGACCCGGCAGCCCTACTGCAGCACCCAGAGGAGGTAAAGAACACAGCACGCCCATGGAACCTGGCCCAGGAGCGCCATGCACAGGAACGTCAGACAAGTCAGGATATATATACACTTTAGCACCTATGCAGTGGCACTGAACATGACACAGGTCGACCTCAAGACTGAGCTGTAGGTGATATTAGACGGGTATTCCATATCTAGGTGCAGACATGCTAGGAGTCCTTAAAAGATGCTTTGGATTGAGCAACCTCCATTCTGTCCTACCCCGGAAGACGGATATGCAGAATCCTGCCACTGCGGAAGTAAATCCCTTTCCCCACTGTTTTGTCAGGGACCCCAGAAGTTTCAGGGGGCCTCACAGCAGCACCTGGGAGTGAGAAGACAAGAGGAGACTCAACTGCCCCAGGCACCACGTCGGGAGGCAGCCCAGGTATGGAAATGCGAGGTGGAGGGCCTCTCCTTCCTGACCTGCGGGAAGTTGCCAGTGGCTTCTGAGGACTTAGTTACTCTTCAGTTTGGCAGTGCCCGTATTCACGAGCTCCCCTCCTTGTTTGTTGTGGGCTTCATGACAGTGTTTCTCTAACATCAGCTCAGACGTGATGGATAGCAGAGCGGGGTGTATTAGGCATTCCCAGATTGCCGCCTCTGGACTTCCGAGACTGGGTGTGGACTGGGATAGGGTCACGCTGTGCCGTCTTGGCTGCAAAGGAGAGCTGCTGAGGCCAGACATGAACAAAGACGTGCAACAACTGCCTGAACCAGTGTAGGGGAAGTGCGTTGAAAGCAGAGTGCAGCACAATGTGTTCTGCTCCACCAAAGCTCCTAATACAGAGTGAGTGTTGGGTTTTGAATGGGACTACTGGATCACCGGCCGGTGAGACCACCAGAGCCCCAAGCAATGAAAGGCCAGTTGGAGTGAGTTGAGAATGTCATTCAGAGGCCATGGCTTTTGTAATGAAGAAGCGGGTTTCTGTGACGGAACAATTTGATATGTCAAAATGCATTTCTTCTTCTCTCAGACGGTGAAATCCTCAGAATGCGACACGTAGAGGTTCTGTAGGCATTCTGTTGGTATAAGGAGCTTATTCTAAGAGAGCATCCGCCACAGAAAGAACCTAACTACATCGGGCTATGATAGAGAACTAGCTGAGTGGAGTGGGATGTAGAGGCTGAGAGAGAAGAATTGGAATCCCTTCTGTTCTCCTTCCCAGCTGCCTGACCCTAGTTGAAGGCTTCCTCCGCTCCGAACGTCCGTTTTCTCGTTGGTTGAGTGGCAAGGATATACATCTAGCTTAGAGGACTTGAGGAAAGAGTCACTGTGACTGTGACTGTGACAGTGCAGCTTAGTGGAAGACCCAGGAAGGACTCAGTCACATGCACTCACTTACCACGAGCCCGTTTTGTAAAGAACAATTCCTTGTGCCAGTGAAGTTAGGTTTTAGCCAAGGCGTTTGCTATTTCTTCAGTCATCAGAAACATAATCGTTGCTGGATTCAGATCGACTTTGGGGGTTATTTCCAGCAGAAAGAGGATAATTTGGCACAGTCGGCCAACTCGGTAGTACCAAACCGGTTGCTTGTTAGGAGACATATTATGGATAGTCCTGGAGCTGACCTTTCCGACGTGTATATTGAGTAGCATGGCATCCGCTCAGGGCAAATGGCAAAATGATTTCTTGTCTCGGACCTGACGTGATCCCTCAAGTAATCAGAAAATCTTAGTAGGAGCGGGGAACATTTATTTCTTTGATTTAAATCATTCAGTCCCTTATGAGATGAAAAATCAACAAGGTAAAAATAATACAGTGAATTAGATTATGTTACCTACGTTTCTCATGGGGTAAGAATAAATGGACACGGTCACTTTGACACTTTGTGGAGTGGATTGCTCCGTCGTAGTGCACGGAGCGGTGACCATTTCGGCAAAGGCAGCTCTTCCTAGGAGCAGCTATATCTTGGCGACAGAGAAGGTGAGACGCAGGAATGACAATATCGAGTACTGTAGGCATGTAAGTTCATTTGTGAGCGCAAGAAAGAAAAATCAAGCGTACTGGCCCTGGTTATGGACGGCCAATTTAAGGAGAAGAGTAATGCTTCATCCGTTTTGACAGTTGAAGTGGGAAGCAAAGTGGATCCTTCTATATTCCTGTTAGTAAGAGCTTCCCCGTATTGTGATCCCTGGATCAACCCGTTTAGACTTATATCTCCCGCAGGTCATTTGCGGCCAGGGGGTGGGGGGTTAGGTGGGGTTGGGGGGCAAGCTACAGTCAAATAGCCCAAGTGGGATGTCCTCCGATTCTGCCACCTGGAAAGGAGTTTAGAGAAGTCTTTGGACCCTGTTGAAACATGGGTCCTTGAGATCCTCTTCGCAATAGAAAGTGAGCCTGTTGCCCCGCTAGCCACACCCAATCACAAGGAAGAGCCCAGAGAGGTGTCTTGTCCTTCATGTGCGACAACACTTTGCAATCTGTGCTCTAGCATCTTTGGTGAGCCACTGTGTTCCCCTGAACCCCATGTGCATCAGAGCCTGTTCAGATGTGGACGTTTGGGAGAAGGGTTGCTTCTGTTCCACGGAACCGTGCCGCTGTTAATGAAAGGTTGTTGTGTTCAGTTTGAAGGAGCGCGTATGAGGATCACTGAAATTCCCCAAAGGTGAAACCTCTCCTGGGAAATGGAAGCTGCGCCAGAATCTCTTGGCGTAGCGGGGTCTATCCTGCTCCATCATTCTACTCTTGAGAGTCTCTGTGGGCCGTGGCCAATTAGTCTTTCTGCGTGAGCCTGGCATCTGGATCAGCAAGACATTTTAAATTACGCGTGTCCAATGAACGTGTCCTCAGTGAGACAAGATGAGATCTGTGTTGGTCTGTTGGTGGAGTGTGCTTGCCCCTGAGCTGACCATTCTTGGCAACTAAAGCTTGCCGCTACTGTTGAGAAATCTCACCTCAAACGTCTCTCACACCACTTAACGTATTTATCATATCCATTGTGTGAGGCAGTCAAGAAAGGACACGTTATCACTTAACTGGTATTCTGTTGGATGTTTTTGTAGTCGAAGGCATGCCAATTCCATCAGTATGTGGGGTGGGTACTAAGAGAACTGCAAGAGGCATTTCATGATACACAGAGGCACGTTACGTAAAATGCCATATGGGTGGCAATCCGAGGACGTGGGTGACGTGGCTCCCAGTCCCAGCCTTGTCACAGACTGGGAGCAGTCTTGCAGAGATCACTTAACGTTTCTGAGCCCAGTTCTTTTTTTCTTTTTTCTTCTTTGCGGTGGTGGGCGTAGAGGGGCAGAGGGAGAAGGGAGAGAGACGCTGAGGTAGGCTGCACAACCCGCTCGGAGCCCAACTCGGGATGTCATCCCACAACCCTGAGATCATGCCTAGATCCTTAATCAATGGTCAGAGGCTCACGCGACTGAGTCACAATGTGGCCTCTCATTTCTCTTCTTCTTCTCAGGAACAGCTCGTGGTCTTCAGACTGAAGCTTTCAGTACAGGTTAGTTAATTATTTTCTGGTTGCTTACATAAAAAAAAAAAAATCTAAGAGTGAAAGTTCTCTGGAACTTTGGGTTTCTGGGAAAGAAATTATATGAGAGTATGGCTTTTGAGAAAACCTGGCACACAAGGAGTTCACTGAGCTTTCCCTACGGATTTCAGCCTCTAACTCAAAAGGCTGGCCGTTACCTTGTTTGTGAGCAGCGTACATTGACTGGCTATCATATGGTTTCTAGTTTCAGTTTGTTCTGTATCGTTTCGGACGAATGTAGTACCTCTAACAGAACTCAACAGCATGGAGTGCCAAAGTTTTCAAGAAAGAGCCGTATAGGGCACGAGAAAATGTGCCGTTCTCGAATGGTATATTTTGCTCCCTTCCGTGTTTGAAGTGTAAGGGTGCACTTAGCTACGTCATGACATTTCATCATTGTTACTAGCATGCCTGAGGGACAGTGCGATGAGGGCGGGAGGTTCCATTTCTACGAAAGCAACCTCACTGAGACAGATCTAGGAAGACCTCGTGGGACGCAATTCGAGAAGCAGGAATCATGGCTGTGCAAAAGAAAGGAGCAACAAGCCCAACAAGGAAATAGCAAGGAGGATGAGAAAATCTGGGAGGAAAGTTACACGAGAACAAACTGTTAGGGAAGTGTGGAGAGAAAGTGGCTGGATTCCGGCTTCCGTTTTCTGTGGTGGGAACTGCCTGAAGAGTTCAATCTCCCCTTGGTCATAAAGTCCAAGCATGGTTGAAATGAGAAGTTCATTTTACGTTTTTCTCAGGTGCTCCTGGACGTCCGGGTTCCACGCCCCTGCCTGGTGGCAGCATAGGCAGCACGAGAGTGGGCCCCACCTTCCCCAGCCCCGGGCGCGAAGCAGGTAAATTGAGTTCCCAATAAAGGACCGCCTCGATGGCTCAGCAACTGGTGTCAGGCAATGCTGCTCGGTACAGTAGTTGACAGACTAAAAGACATGTGACCCGTTAACTTGAGAGGTGATAGCCCCTATACCCTTTGGCAGCTGCTGTTTGGTTTTTGTTGCTGGTGGTGGTGGTGGTGTACTTGCTGTACGTGTTGTACTCGTTGTCGTTTTCACCCTGCAGAGAAAGGCACAAGGCACAGAGGCTTCAGAGCAGGCCACACAAAGAAATGATTCAAAGGCCATGTCTTCCATGGCTTCATTGCACCCGTAGTCCTGCATTTCAAGTCAGGACCAATGGCACAGCATTCGATTCTGGGGGTCCAGTGTCAGTGCTTGGTCAGCCCGTGGCTTTGGGCATAAATTCGCTAGCGTTTATATATGAAAGATTGCCATAGTTAGTGACCCTTATGTGGCCCCCTGCACTTTCGGGTGTACGCTCAAAGCTAAAACAGGGGACTCCAATCCCACTGACACCAAGGCAGATGGGTACCTTTCTTCGGAAGAAGGCGGAAAATCAGGAAAGGTCTGTCTCAAAAGCGGCAGAGGCAGGATTAGGACCCAGAAGCCTTAGCCTCCTCTGGAATGGCTCCGCAGCTCTGGGATCTGTGCATAAGAGCATGCATCCAAGGAAAGCCAAGGAGAATATGCTTATCTGTGTGCATCGTGGACTGCATTTCCAGTCCTGTTGGTTTCCAGAAGAAAACAGGAGGGTCATTGTGCAAGCACGGATGATTTTGCTTCAAAGCAAAGAGGCCCGAGTTCACTCCTTCCCCATAGGCAGTCAGTCACTAGTTTCAAGTCCCTGTCCAGTTGCCTCTCCTCGGAGTGCCATTGGCCTGGGCTTTCGCTCAGCCGTTGCACGTGTTCCACCGCATACCTGCAGTCGTGCACATAGCTCACCTTCCTGTGAGCCAGAAGGGTTCAAAGTGTGGCTGTGAGACCAGAGCATCCACATCCCCTGGGAACTTTGTAGGCAGGCCAGTTTTCAGGCCCACCTGCCTAGAACGAGCAGCGTTGGAGGACGAGCCCGGCAAAGTGTCTGAACAAGCACTCAAAGCACCCGATGCATATGACGGTTGAGGACATTTCCACTCTTTCGCCACGTTCCTCCCAACTAACGCTTAGTCAGTACCCCAACCCAGGGAACTCCCCAAAACTCCATTTGTGCCCCTGTCACTCCACTCCTTCGAATCCGTCCGCTTTCAGGATGAGTCAAAAGTCCATCCCGTACCGTCAGAAGTCGTTGCTTTAGTACCCACAGTGGGACTTCCCCTTATGTATTTACTGGCAGACCCATGGCCCGATTTTCTATTCCTACATTTGTGTTCCCCTAGCAAATTTCCTGATTTAAAGTTTTTGCTGTAGATCGTTTCTGGGCAGAACTACCTGAGCGCATGACCATAGTATGTTCAAAGATCACGTGTACAGCAGCCCAAACCAAGAAACTGGTTGTGCTTCCAATGAGAGTAGTGAATTCACTGAAGTGTGATGGGAAAGACCACGTCGTGTGTATTTCCACACATCCGGGTCCGAGTTCTTGGGGAATGATGACAAGTCAGTCAGCTCCGTGTTTGGGCTGTCGTCAGGCCAGAATAGGGACAGGGGCTTGCAGCAGGGCTCCTCCCAGTTTGGTCCAGCAAACTGGAGTGCCATCCAGAAGTGTGTGTTCATGCTGTGGTAAGAACTGAGTAGCGACTCGACACAGGGGTTTTCTGTGTGTTGAGTAAAAGCCTCGGTTCTCTTTGCGTTTGCTGTGCAAAATGTCATTTGTCGACCTTTATGGCCCTTTCCCAAAGCCTCCAAATCGGGCCGATTGGAAACTGTAGAGCATTGCTGTCTTGGCGCAGATGCTCTGCGAAGCACCGTTAGAGTCGAAAGTGCAGGGTGAGCCTGCCTGGGTTTGGCTCCTGGACCTGCTGCCCACTACGTGGGTGGCCCGGAGCAGGTCACTGAGCCCCGTCTGTTCAATGGGAATGCTAACACTGCCGACTCGTGAGGGCTTCTGTCAGAGTAAATGAATTGATTTCAGTGCAGGGTAATTTTGAGTGTGCTGTATCTTTTCCGGAGGACCCGGCAGCCCTACTGCAGCACCCAGAGGAGGTAAAGAACACAGCACGCCCATGGAACCTGGCCCAGGAGCGCCATGCACAGGAACGTCAGACAAGTCAGGATATATATACACTTTAGCACCTATGCAGTGGCACTGAACATGACACAGGTCGACCTCAAGACTGAGCTGTAGGTGATATTAGACGGGTATTCCATATCTAGGTGCAGACATGCTAGGAGTCCTTAAAAGATGCTTTGGATTGAGCAACCTCCATTCTGTCCTACCCCGGAAGACGGATATGCAGAATCCTGCCACTGCGGAAGTAAATCCCTTTCCCCACTGTTTTGTCAGGGACCCCAGAAGTTTCAGGGGGCCTCACAGCAGCACCTGGGAGTGAGAAGACAAGAGGAGACTCAACTGCCCCAGGCACCACGTCGGGAGGCAGCCCAGGTATGGAATTGCGAGGTGGAGGGCCTCTCCTTCCTGACCTGCGGGAAGTTGCCAGTGGCTTCTGAGGACTTAGTTACTCTTCAGTTTGGCAGTGCCCGTATTCACGAGCTCCCCTCCTTGTTTGTTGTGGGCTTCATGACAGTGTTTCTCTAACATCAGCTCAGACGTGATGGATAGCAGAGCGGGGTGTATTAGGCATTCCCAGATTGCCGCCTCTGGACTTCCGAGACTGGGTGTGGACTGGGATAGGGTCACGCTGTGCCGTCTTGGCTGCAAAGGAGAGCTGCTGAGGCCAGACATGAACAAAGACGTGCAACAACTGCCTGAACCAGTGTAGGGGAAGTGCGTTGAAAGCAGAGTGCAGCACAATGTGTTCTGCTCCACCAAAGCTCCTAATACAGAGTGAGTGTTGGGTTTTGAATGGGACTACTGGATCACCGGCCGGTGAGACCACCAGAGCCCCAAGCAATGAAAGGCCAGTTGGAGTGAGTTGAGAATGTCATTCAGAGGCCATGGCTTTTGTAATGAAGAAGCGGGTTTCTGTGACGGAACAATTTGATATGTCAAAATGCATTTCTTCTTCTCTCAGACGGTGAAATCCTCAGAATGCGACACGTAGAGGTTCTGTAGGCATTCTGTTGGTATAAGGAGCTTATTCTAAGAGAGCATCCGCCACAGAAAGAACCTAACTACATCGGGCTATGATAGAGAACTAGCTGAGTGGAGTGGGATGTAGAGGCTGAGAGAGAAGAATTGGAATCCCTTCTGTTCTCCTTCCCAGCTGCCTGACCCTAGTTGAAGGCTTCCTCCGCTCCGAACGTCCGTTTTCTCGTTGGTTGAGTGGCAAGGATATACATCTAGCTTAGAGGACTTGAGGAAAGAGTCACTGTGACTGTGACTGTGACAGTGCAGCTTAGTGGAAGACCCAGGAAGGACTCAGTCACATGCAGTCACTTACCACGAGCCCGTTTTGTAAAGAACAATTCCTTGTGCCAGTGAAGTTAGGTTTTAGCCAAGGCGTTTGCTATTTCTTCAGTCATCAGAAACATAATCGTTGCTGGATTCAGATCGACTTTGGGGGTTATTTCCAGCAGAAAGAGGATAATTTGGCACAGTCGGCCAACTCGGTAGTACCAAACCGGTTGCTTGTTAGGAGACATATTATGGATAGTCCTGGAGCTGACCTTTCCGACGTGTATATTGAGTAGCATGGCATCCGCTCAGGGCAAATGGCAAAATGATTTCTTGTCTCGGACCTGACGTGATCCCTCAAGTAATCAGAAAATCTTAGTAGGAGCGGGGAACATTTATTTCTTTGATTTAAATCATTCAGTCCCTTATGAGATGAAAAATCAACAAGGTAAAAATAATACAGTGAATTAGATTATTTTACCTACGTTTCTCATGGGGTAAGAATAAATGGACACGGTCACTTTGACACTTTGTGGAGTGGATTGCTCCGTCGTAGTGCACGGAGCGGTGACCATTTCGGCAAAGGCAGCTCTTCCTAGGAGCAGCTATATCTTGGCGACAGAGAAGGTGAGACGCAGGAATGACAATATCGAGTACTGTAGGCATGTAAGTTCATTTGTGAGCGCAAGAAAGAAAAATCAAGCGTACTGGCCCTGGTTATGGACGGCCAATTTAAGGAGAAGAGTAATGCTTCATCCGTTTTGACAGTTGAAGTGGGAAGCAAAGTGGATCCTTCTATATTCCTGTTAGTAAGAGCTTCCCCGTATTGTGATCCCTGGATCAACCCGTTTAGACTTATATCTCCCGCAGGTCATTTGCGGCCAGGGGGTGGGGGGTTAGGTGGGGTTGGGGGGCAAGCTACAGTCAAATAGCCCAAGTGGGATGTCCTCCGATTCTGCCACCTGGAAAGGAGTTTAGAGAAGTCTTTGGACCCTGTTGAAACATGGGTCCTTGAGATCCTCTTCGCAATAGAAAGTGAGCCTGTTGCCCCGCTAGCCACACCCAATCACAAGGAAGAGCCCAGAGAGGTGTCTTGTCCTTCATGTGCGACAACACTTTGCAATCTGTGCTCTAGCATCTTTGGTGAGCCACTGTGTTCCCCTGAACCCCATGTGCATCAGAGCCTGTTCAGATGTGGACGTTTGGGAGAAGGGTTGCTTCTGTTCCACGGAACCGTGCCGCTGTTAATGAAAGGTTGTTGTGTTCAGTTTGAAGGAGCGCGTATGAGGATCACTGAAATTCCCCAAAGGTGAAACCTCTCCTGGGAAATGGAAGCTGCGCCAGAATCTCTTGGCGTAGCGGGGTCTATCCTGCTCCATCATTCTACTCTTGAGAGTCTCTGTGGGCCGTGGCCAATTAGTCTTTCTGCGTGAGCCTGGCATCTGGATCAGCAAGACATTTTAAATTACGCGTGTCCAATGAACGTGTCCTCAGTGAGACAAGATGAGATCTGTGTTGGTCTGTTGGTGGAGTGTGCTTGCCCCTGAGCTGACCATTCTTGGCAACTAAAGCTTGCCGCTACTGTTGAGAAATCTCACCTCAAACGTCTCTCACACCACTTAACGTATTTATCATATCCATTGTGTGAGGCAGTCAAGAAAGGACACGTTATCACTTAACTGGTATTCTGTTGGATGTTTTTGTAGTCGAAGGCATGCCAATTCCATCAGTATGTGGGGTGGGTACTAAGAGAACTGCAAGAGGCATTTCATGATACACAGAGGCACGTTACGTAAAATGCCATATGGGTGGCAATCCGAGGACGTGGGTGACGTGGCTCCCAGTCCCAGCCTTGTCACAGACTGGGAGCAGTCTTGCAGAGATCACTTAACGTTTCTGAGCCCAGTTCTTTTTTTCTTTTTTCTTCTTTGCGGTGGTGGGCGTAGAGGGGCAGAGGGAGAAGGGAGAGAGACGCTGAGGTAGGCTGCACAACCCGCTCGGAGCCCAACTCGGGATGTCATCCCACAACCCTGAGATCATGCCTAGATCCTTAATCAATGGTCAGAGGCTCACGCGACTGAGTCACAATGTGGCCTCTCATTTCTCTTCTTCTTCTCAGGAACAGCTCGTGGTCTTCAGACTGAAGCTTTCAGTACAGGTTAGTTAATTATTTTCTGGTTGCTTACATAAAAAAAAAAAAAATCTAAGAGTGAAAGTTCTCTGGAACTTTGGGTTTCTGGGAAAGAAATTATATGAGAGTATGGCTTTTGAGAAAACCTGGCACACAAGGAGTTCACTGAGCTTTCCCTACGGATTTCAGCCTCTAACTCAAAAGGCTGGCCGTTACCTTGTTTGTGAGCAGCGTACATTGACTGGCTATCATATGGTTTCTAGTTTCAGTTTGTTCTGTATCGTTTCGGACGAATGTAGTACCTCTAACAGAACTCAACAGCATGGAGTGCCAAAGTTTTCAAGAAAGAGCCGTATAGGGCACGAGAAAATGTGCCGTTCTCGAATGGTATATTTTGCTCCCTTCCGTGTTTGAAGTGTAAGGGTGCACTTAGCTACGTCATGACATTTCATCATTGTTACTAGCATGCCTGAGGGACAGTGCGATGAGGGCGGGAGGTTCCATTTCTACGAAAGCAACCTCACTGAGACAGATCTAGGAAGACCTCGTGGGACGCAATTCGAGAAGCAGGAATCATGGCTGTGCAAAAGAAAGGAGCAACAAGCCCAACAAGGAAATAGCAAGGAGGATGAGAAAATCTGGGAGGAAAGTTACACGAGAACAAACTCTTAGGGAAGTGTGGAGAGAAAGTGGCTGGATTCCGGCTTCCGTTTTCTGTGGTGGGAACTGCCTGAAGAGTTCAATCTCCCCTTGGTCATAAAGTCCAAGCATGGTTGAAATGAGAAGTTCATTTTACGTTTTTCTCAGGTGCTCCTGGACGTCCGGGTTCCACGCCCCTGCCTGGTGGCAGCATAGGCAGCACGAGAGTGGGCCCCACCTTCCCCAGCCCCGGGCGCGAAGCAGGTAAATTGAGTTCCCAATAAAGGACCGCCTCGATGGCTCAGCAACTGGTGTCAGGCAATGCTGCTCGGTACAGTAGTTGACAGACTAAAAGACATGTGACCCGTTAACTTGAGAGGTGATAGCCCCTATACCCTTTGGCAGCTGCTGTTTGGTTTTTGTTGCTGGTGGTGGTGGTGGTGTACTTGCTGTACGTGTTGTACTCGTTGTCGTTTTCACCCTGCAGAGAAAGGCACAAGGCACAGAGGCTTCAGAGCAGGCCACACAAAGAAATGATTCAAAGGCCATGTCTTCCATGGCTTCATTGCACCCGTAGTCCTGCATTTCAAGTCAGGACCAATGGCACAGCATTCGATTCTGGGGGTCCAGTGTCAGTGCTTGGTCAGCCCGTGGCTTTGGGCATAAATTCGCTAGCGTTTATATATGAAAGATTGCCATAGTCAGTGACCCTTATGTGGCCCCCTGCACTTTCGGGTGTACGCTCAAAGCTAAAACAGGGGACTCCAATCCCACTGACACCAAGGCAGATGGGTACCTTTCTTCGGAAGAAGGCGGAAAATCAGGAAAGGTCTGTCTCAAAAGCGGCAGAGGCAGGATTAGGACCCAGAAGCCTTAGCCTCCTCTGGAATGGCTCCGCAGCTCTGGGATCTGTGCATAAGAGCATGCATCCAAGGAAAGCCAAGGAGAATATGCTTATCTGTGTGCATCGTGGACTGCATTTCCAGTCCTGTTGGTTTCCAGAAGAAAACAGGAGGGTCATTGTGCAAGCACGGATGATTTTGCTTCAAAGCAAAGAGGCCCGAGTTCACTCCTTCCCCATAGGCAGTCAGTCACTAGTTTCAAGTCCCTGTCCAGTTGCCTCTCCTCGGAGTGCCATTGGCCTGGGCTTTCGCTCAGCCGTTGCACGTGTTCCACCGCATACCTGCAGTCGTGCACATAGCTCACCTTCCTGTGAGCCAGAAGGGTTCAAAGTGTGGCTGTGAGACCAGAGCATCCACATCTCCTGGGAACTTTGTAGGCAGGCCAGTTTTCAGGCCCACCTGCCTAGAACGAGCAGCGTTGGAGGACGAGCCCGGCAAAGTGTCTGAACAAGCACTCAAAGCACCCGATGCATATGACGGTTGAGGACATTTCCACTCTTTCGCCACGTTCCTCCCAACTAACGCTTAGTCAGTACCCCAACCCAGGGAACTCCCCAAAACTCCATTTGTGCCCCTGTCACTCCACTCCTTCGAATCCGTCCGCTTTCAGGATGAGTCAAAAGTCCATCCCGTACCGTCAGAAGTCGTTGCTTTAGTACCCACAGTGGGACTTCCCCTTATGTATTTACTGGCAGACCCATGGCCCGATTTTCTATTCCTACATTTGTGTTCCCCTAGCAAATTTCCTGATTTAAAGTTTTTGCTGTAGATCGTTTCTGGGCAGAACTACCTGAGCGCATGACCATAGTATGTTCAAAGATCACGTGTACAGCAGCCCAAACCAAGAAACTGGTTGTGCTTCCAATGAGAGTAGTGAATTCACTGAAGTGTGATGGGAAAGACCACGTCGTGTGTATTTCCACACATCCGGGTCCGAGTTCTTGGGGAATGATGACAAGTCAGTCAGCTCCGTGTTTGGGCTGTCGTCAGGCCAGAATAGGGACAGGGGCTTGCAGCAGGGCTCCTCCCAGTTTGGTCCAGCAAACTGGAGTGCCATCCAGAAGTGTGTGTTCATGCTGTGGTAAGAACTGAGTAGCGACTCGACACAGGGGTTTTCTGTGTGTTGAGTAAAAGCCTCGGTTCTCTTTGCGTTTGCTGTGCAAAATGTCATTTGTCGACCTTTATGGCCCTTTCCCAAAGCCTCCAAATCGGGCCGATTGGAAACTGTAGAGCATTGCTGTCTTGGCGCAGATGCTCTGCGAAGCACCGTTAGAGTCGAAAGTGCAGGGTGAGCCTGCCTGGGTTTGGCTCCTGGACCTGCTGCCCACTACGTGGGTGGCCCGGAGCAGGTCACTGAGCCCCGTCTGTTCAATGGGAATGCTAACACTGCCGACTCGTGAGGGCTTCTGTCAGAGTAAATGAATTGATTTCAGTGCAGGGTAATTTTGAGTGTGCTGTATCTTTTCCGGAGGACCCGGCAGCCCTACTGCAGCACCCAGAGGAGGTAAAGAACACAGCACGCCCATGGAACCTGGCCCAGGAGCGCCATGCACAGGAACGTCAGACAAGTCAGGATATATATACACTTTAGCACCTATGCAGTGGCACTGAACATGACACAGGTCGACCTCAAGACTGAGCTGTAGGTGATATTAGACGGGTATTCCATATCTAGGTGCAGACATGCTAGGAGTCCTTAAAAGATGCTTTGGATTGAGCAACCTCCATTCTGTCCTACCCCGGAAGACGGATATGCAGAATCCTGCCACTGCGGAAGTAAATCCCTTTCCCCACTGTTTTGTCAGGGACCCCAGAAGTTTCAGGGGGCCTCACAGCAGCACCTGGGAGTGAGAAGACAAGAGGAGACTCAACTGCCCCAGGCACCACGTCGGGAGGCAGCCCAGGTATGGAAATGCGAGGTGGAGGGCCTCTCCTTCCTGACCTGCGGGAAGTTGCCAGTGGCTTCTGAGGACTTAGTTACTCTTCAGTTTGGCAGTGCCCGTATTCACGAGCTCCCCTCCTTGTTTGTTGTGGGCTTCATGACAGTGTTTCTCTAACATCAGCTCAGACGTGATGGATAGCAGAGCGGGGTGTATTAGGCATTCCCAGATTGCCGCCTCTGGACTTCCGAGACTGGGTGTGGACTGGGATAGGGTCACGCTGTGCCGTCTTGGCTGCAAAGGAGAGCTGCTGAGGCCAGACATGAACAAAGACGTGCAACAACTGCCTGAACCAGTGTAGGGGAAGTGCGTTGAAAGCAGAGTGCAGCACAATGTGTTCTGCTCCACCAAAGCTCCTAATACAGAGTGAGTGTTGGGTTTTGAATGGGACTACTGGATCACCGGCCGGTGAGACCACCAGAGCCCCAAGCAATGAAAGGCCAGTTGGAGTGAGTTGAGAATGTCATTCAGAGGCCATGGCTTTTGTAATGAAGAAGCGGGTTTCTGTGACGGAACAATTTGATATGTCAAAATGCATTTCTTCTTCTCTCAGACGGTGAAATCCTCAGAATGCGACACGTAGAGGTTCTGTAGGCATTCTGTTGGTATAAGGAGCTTATTCTAAGAGAGCATCCGCCACAGAAAGAACCTAACTACATCGGGCTATGATAGAGAACTAGCTGAGTGGAGTGGGATGTAGAGGCTGAGAGAGAAGAATTGGAATCCCTTCTGTTCTCCTTCCCAGCTGCCTGACCCTAGTTGAAGGCTTCCTCCGCTCCGAACGTCCGTTTTCTCGTTGGTTGAGTGGCAAGGATATACATCTAGCTTAGAGGACTTGAGGAAAGAGTCACTGTGACTGTGACTGTGACAGTGCAGCTTAGTGGAAGACCCAGGAAGGACTCAGTCACATGCACTCTCTTACCACGAGCCCGTTTTGTAAAGAACAATTCCTTGTGCCAGTGAAGTTAGGTTTTAGCCAAGGCGTTTGCTATTTCTTCAGTCATCAGAAACATAATCGTTGCTGGATTCAGATCGACTTTGGGGGTTATTTCCAGCAGAAAGAGGATAATTTGGCACAGTCGGCCAACTCGGTAGTACCAAACCGGTTGCTTGTTAGGAGACATATTATGGATAGTCCTGGAGCTGACCTTTCCGACGTGTATATTGAGTAGCATGGCATCCGCTCAGGGCAAATGGCAAAATGATTTCTTGTCTCGGACCTGACGTGATCCCTCAAGTAATCAGAAAATCTTAGTAGGAGCGGGGAACATTTATTTCTTTGATTTAAATCATTCAGTCCCTTATGAGATGAAAAATCAACAAGGTAAAAATAATACAGTGAATTAGATTATTTTACCTACGTTTCTCATGGGGTAAGAATAAATGGACACGGTCACTTTGACACTTTGTGGAGTGGATTGCTCCGTCGTAGTGCACGGAGCGGTGACCATTTCGGCAAAGGCAGCTCTTCCTAGGAGCAGCTATATCTTGGCGACAGAGAAGGTGAGACGCAGGAATGACAATATCGAGTACTGTAGGCATGTAAGTTCATTTGTGAGCGCAAGAAAGAAAAATCAAGCGTACTGGCCCTGGTTATGGACGGCCAATTTAAGGAGAAGAGTAATGCTTCATCCGTTTTGACAGTTGAAGTGGGAAGCAAAGTGGATCCTTCTATATTCCTGTTAGTAAGAGCTTCCCCGTATTGTGATCCCTGGATCAACCCGTTTAGACTTATATCTCCCGCAGGTCATTTGCGGCCAGGGGGTGGGGGGTTAGGTGGGGTTGGGGGGCAAGCTACAGTCAAATAGCCCAAGTGGGATGTCCTCCGATTCTGCCACCTGGAAAGGAGTTTAGAGAAGTCTTTGGACCCTGTTGAAACATGGGTCCTTGAGATCCTCTTCGCAATAGAAAGTGAGCCTGTTGCCCCGCTAGCCACACCCAATCACAAGGAAGAGCCCAGAGAGGTGTCTTGTCCTTCATGTGCGACAACACTTTGCAATCTGTGCTCTAGCATCTTTGGTGAGCCACTGTGTTCCCCTGAACCCCATGTGCATCAGAGCCTGTTCAGATGTGGACGTTTGGGAGAAGGGTTGCTTCTGTTCCACGGAACCGTGCCGCTGTTAATGAAAGGTTGTTGTGTTCAGTTTGAAGGAGCGCGTATGAGGATCACTGAAATTCCCCAAAGGTGAAACCTCTCCTGGGAAATGGAAGCTGCGCCAGAATCTCTTGGCGTAGCGGGGTCTATCCTGCTCCATCATTCTACTCTTGAGAGTCTCTGTGGGCCGTGGCCAATTAGTCTTTCTGCGTGAGCCTGGCATCTGGATCAGCAAGACATTTTAAATTACGCGTGTCCAATGAACGTGTCCTCAGTGAGACAAGATGAGATCTGTGTTGGTCTGTTGGTGGAGTGTGCTTGCCCCTGAGCTGACCATTCTTGGCAACTAAAGCTTGCCGCTACTGTTGAGAAATCTCACCTCAAACGTCTCTCACACCACTTAACGTATTTATCATATCCATTGTGTGAGGCAGTCAAGAAAGGACACGTTATCACTTAACTGGTATTCTGTTGGATGTTTTTGTAGTCGAAGGCATGCCAATTCCATCAGTATGTGGGGTGGGTACTAAGAGAACTGCAAGAGGCATTTCATGATACACAGAGGCACGTTACGTAAAATGCCATATGGGTGGCAATCCGAGGACGTGGGTGACGTGGCTCCCAGTCCCAGCCTTGTCACAGACTGGGAGCAGTCTTGCAGAGATCACTTAACGTTTCTGAGCCCAGTTCTTTTTTTCTTTTTTCTTCTTTGCGGTGGTGGGCGTAGAGGGGCAGAGGGAGAAGGGAGAGAGACGCTGAGGTAGGCTGCACAACCCGCTCGGAGCCCAACTCGGGATGTCATCCCACAACCCTGAGATCATGCCTAGATCCTTAATCAATGGTCAGAGGCTCACGCGACTGAGTCACAATGTGGCCTCTCATTTCTCTTCTTCTTCTCAGGAACAGCTCGTGGTCTTCAGACTGAAGCTTTCAGTACAGGTTAGTTAATTATTTTCTGGTTGCTTACATAAAAAAAAAAAAAATCTAAGAGTGAAAGTTCTCTGGAACTTTGGGTTTCTGGGAAAGAAATTATATGAGAGTATGGCTTTTGAGAAAACCTGGCACACAAGGAGTTCACTGAGCTTTCCCTACGGATTTCAGCCTCTAACTCAAAAGGCTGGCCGTTACCTTGTTTGTGAGCAGCGTACATTGACTGGCTATCATATGGTTTCTAGTTTCAGTTTGTTCTGTATCGTTTCGGACGAATGTAGTACCTCTAACAGAACTCAACAGCATGGAGTGCCAAAGTTTTCAAGAAAGAGCCGTATAGGGCACGAGAAAATGTGCCGTTCTCGAATGGTATATTTTGCTCCCTTCCGTGTTTGAAGTGTAAGGGTGCACTTAGCTACGTCATGACATTTCATCATTGTTACTAGCATGCCTGAGGGACAGTGTGATGAGGGCGGGAGGTTCCATTTCTACGAAAGCAACCTCACTGAGACAGATCTAGGAAGACCTCGTGGGACGCAATTCGAGAAGCAGGAATCATGGCTGTGCAAAAGAAAGGAGCAACAAGCCCAACAAGGAAATAGCAAGGAGGATGAGAAAATCTGGGAGGAAAGTTACACGAGAACAAACTCTTAGGGAAGTGTGGAGAGAAAGTGGCTGGATTCCGGCTTCCGTTTTCTGTGGTGGGAACTGCCTGAAGAGTTCAATCTCCCCTTGGTCATAAAGTCCAAGCATGGTTGAAATGAGAAGTTCATTTTACGTTTTTCTCAGGTGCTCCTGGACGTCCGGGTTCCACGCCCCTGCCTGGTGGCAGCATAGGCAGCACGAGAGTGGGCCCCACCTTCCCCAGCCCCGGGCGCGAAGCAGGTAAATTGAGTTCCCAATAAAGGACCGCCTCGATGGCTCAGCAACTGGTGTCAGGCAATGCTGCTCGGTACAGTAGTTGACAGACTAAAAGACATGTGACCCGTTAACTTGAGAGGTGATAGCCCCTATACCCTTTGGCAGCTGCTGTTTGGTTTTTGTTGCTGGTGGTGGTGGTGGTGTACTTGCTGTACGTGTTGTACTCGTTGTCGTTTTCACCCTGCAGAGAAAGGCACAAGGCACAGAGGCTTCAGAGCAGGCCACACAAAGAAATGATTCAAAGGCCATGTCTTCCATGGCTTCATTGCACCCGTAGTCCTGCATTTCAAGTCAGGACCAATGGCACAGCATTCGATTCTGGGGGTCCAGTGTCAGTGCTTGGTCAGCCCGTGGCTTTGGGCATAAATTCGCTAGCGTTTATATATGAAAGATTGCCATAGTCAGTGACCCTTATGTGGCCCCCTGCACTTTCGGGTGTACGCTCAAAGCTAAAACAGGGGACTCCAATCCCACTGACACCAAGGCAGATGGGTACCTTTCTTCGGAAGAAGGCGGAAAATCAGGAAAGGTCTGTCTCAAAAGCGGCAGAGGCAGGATTAGGACCCAGAAGCCTTAGCCTCCTCTGGAATGGCTCCGCAGCTCTGGGATCTGTGCATAAGAGCATGCATCCAAGGAAAGCCAAGGAGAATATGCTTATCTGTGTGCATCGTGGACTGCATTTCCAGTCCTGTTGGTTTCCAGAAGAAAACAGGAGGGTCATTGTGCAAGCACGGATGATTTTGCTTCAAAGCAAAGAGGCCCGAGTTCACTCCTTCCCCATAGGCAGTCAGTCACTAGTTTCAAGTCCCTGTCCAGTTGCCTCTCCTCGGAGTGCCATTGGCCTGGGCTTTCGCTCAGCCGTTGCACGTGTTCCACCGCATACCTGCAGTCGTGCACATAGCTCACCTTCCTGTGAGCCAGAAGGGTTCAAAGTGTGGCTGTGAGACCAGAGCATCCACATCTCCTGGGAACTTTGTAGGCAGGCCAGTTTTCAGGCCCACCTGCCTAGAACGAGCAGCGTTGGAGGACGAGCCCGGCAAAGTGTCTGAACAAGCACTCAAAGCACCCGATGCATATGACGGTTGAGGACATTTCCACTCTTTCGCCACGTTCCTCCCAACTAACGCTTAGTCAGTACCCCAACCCAGGGAACTCCCCAAAACTCCATTTGTGCCCCTGTCACTCCACTCCTTCGAATCCGTCCGCTTTCAGGATGAGTCAAAAGTCCATCCCGTACCGTCAGAAGTCGTTGCTTTAGTACCCACAGTGGGACTTCCCCTTATGTATTTACTGGCAGACCCATGGCCCGATTTTCTATTCCTACATTTGTGTTCCCCTAGCAAATTTCCTGATTTAAAGTTTTTGCTGTAGATCGTTTCTGGGCAGAACTACCTGAGCGCATGACCATAGTATGTTCAAAGATCACGTGTACAGCAGCCCAAACCAAGAAACTGGTTGTGCTTCCAATGAGAGTAGTGAATTCACTGAAGTGTGATGGGAAAGACCACGTCGTGTGTATTTCCACACATCCGGGTCCGAGTTCTTGGGGAATGATGACAAGTCAATCAGCTCCGTGTTTGGGCTGTCGTCAGGCCAGAATAGGGACAGGGGCTTGCAGCAGGGCTCCTCCCAGTTTGGTCCAGCAAACTGGAGTGCCATCCAGAAGTGTGTGTTCATGCTGTGGTAAGAACTGAGTAGCGACTCGACACAGGGGTTTTCTGTGTGTTGAGTAAAAGCCTCGGTTCTCTTTGCGTTTGCTGTGCAAAATGTCATTTGTCGACCTTTATGGCCCTTTCCCAAAGCCTCCAAATCGGGCCGATTGGAAACTGTAGAGCATTGCTGTCTTGGCGCAGATGCTCTGCGAAGCACCGTTAGAGTCGAAAGTGCAGGGTGAGCCTGCCTGGGTTTGGCTCCTGGACCTGCTGCCCACTACGTGGGTGGCCCGGAGCAGGTCACTGAGCCCCGTCTGTTCAATGGGAATGCTAACACTGCCGACTCGTGAGGGCTTCTGTCAGAGTAAATGAATTGATTTCAGTGCAGGGTAATTTTGAGTGTGCTGTATCTTTTCCGGAGGACCCGGCAGCCCTACTGCAGCACCCAGAGGAGGTAAAGAACACAGCACGCCCATGGAACCTGGCCCAGGAGCGCCATGCACAGGAACGTCAGACAAGTCAGGATATATATACACTTTAGCACCTATGCAGTGGCACTGAACATGACACAGGTCGACCTCAAGACTGAGCTGTAGGTGATATTAGACGGGTATTCCATATCTAGGTGCAGACATGCTAGGAGTCCTTAAAAGATGCTTTGGATTGAGCAACCTCCATTCTGTCCTACCCCGGAAGACGGATATGCAGAATCCTGCCACTGCGGAAGTAAATCCCTTTCCCCACTGTTTTGTCAGGGACCCCAGAAGTTTCAGGGGGCCTCACAGCAGCACCTGGGAGTGAGAAGACAAGAGGAGACTCAACTGCCCCAGGCACCACGTCGGGAGGCAGCCCAGGTATGGAAATGCGAGGTGGAGGGCCTCTCCTTCCTGACCTGCGGGAAGTTGCCAGTGGCTTCTGAGGACTTAGTTACTCTTCAGTTTGGCAGTGCCCGTATTCACGAGCTCCCCTCCTTGTTTGTTGTGGGCTTCATGACAGTGTTTCTCTAACATCAGCTCAGACGTGATGGATAGCAGAGCGGGGTGTATTAGGCATTCCCAGATTGCCGCCTCTGGACTTCCGAGACTGGGTGTGGACTGGGATAGGGTCACGCTGTGCCGTCTTGGCTGCAAAGGAGAGCTGCTGAGGCCAGACATGAACAAAGACGTGCAACAACTGCCTGAACCAGTGTAGGGGAAGTGCGTTGAAAGCAGAGTGCAGCACAATGTGTTCTGCTCCACCAAAGCTCCTAATACAGAGTGAGTGTTGGGTTTTGAATGGGACTACTGGATCACCGGCCGGTGAGACCACCAGAGCCCCAAGCAATGAAAGGCCAGTTGGAGTGAGTTGAGAATGTCATTCAGAGGCCATGGCTTTTGTAATGAAGAAGCGGGTTTCTGTGACGGAACAATTTGATATGTCAAAATGCATTTCTTCTTCTCTCAGACGGTGAAATCCTCAGAATGCGACACGTAGAGGTTCTGTAGGCATTCTGTTGGTATAAGGAGCTTATTCTAAGAGAGCATCCGCCACAGAAAGAACCTAACTACATCGGGCTATGATAGAGAACTAGCTGAGTGGAGTGGGATGTAGAGGCTGAGAGAGAAGAATTGGAATCCCTTCTGTTCTCCTTCCCAGCTGCCTGACCCTAGTTGAAGGCTTCCTCCGCTCCGAACGTCCGTTTTCTCGTTGGTTGAGTGGCAAGGATATACATCTAGCTTAGAGGACTTGAGGAAAGAGTCACTGTGACTGTGACTGTGACAGTGCAGCTTAGTGGAAGACCCAGGAAGGACTCAGTCACATGCACTCTCTTACCACGAGCCCGTTTTGTAAAGAACAATTCCTTGTGCCAGTGAAGTTAGGTTTTAGCCAAGGCGTTTGCTATTTCTTCAGTCATCAGAAACATAATCGTTGCTGGATTCAGATCGACTTTGGGGGTTATTTCCAGCAGAAAGAGGATAATTTGGCACAGTCGGCCAACTCGGTAGTACCAAACCGGTTGCTTGTTAGGAGACATATTATGGATAGTCCTGGAGCTGACCTTTCCGACGTGTATATTGAGTAGCATGGCATCCGCTCAGGGCAAATGGCAAAATGATTTCTTGTCTCGGACCTGACGTGATCCCTCAAGTAATCAGAAAATCTTAGTAGGAGCGGGGAACATTTATTTCTTTGATTTAAATCATTCAGTCCCTTATGAGATGAAAAATCAACAAGGTAAAAATAATACAGTGAATTAGATTATTTTACCTACGTTTCTCATGGGGTAAGAATAAATGGACACGGTCACTTTGACACTTTGTGGAGTGGATTGCTCCGTCGTAGTGCACGGAGCGGTGACCATTTCGGCAAAGGCAGCTCTTCCTAGGAGCAGCTATATCTTGGCGACAGAGAAGGTGAGACGCAGGAATGACAATATCGAGTACTGTAGGCATGTAAGTTCATTTGTGAGCGCAAGAAAGAAAAATCAAGCGTACTGGCCCTGGTTATGGACGGCCAATTTAAGGAGAAGAGTAATGCTTCATCCGTTTTGACAGTTGAAGTGGGAAGCAAAGTGGATCCTTCTATATTCCTGTTAGTAAGAGCTTCCCCGTATTGTGATCCCTGGATCAACCCGTTTAGACTTATATCTCCCGCAGGTCATTTGCGGCCAGGGGGTGGGGGGTTAGGTGGGGTTGGGGGGCAAGCTACAGTCAAATAGCCCAAGTGGGATGTCCTCCGATTCTGCCACCTGGAAAGGAGTTTAGAGAAGTCTTTGGACCCTGTTGAAACATGGGTCCTTGAGATCCTCTTCGCAATAGAAAGTGAGCCTGTTGCCCCGCTAGCCACACCCAATCACAAGGAAGAGCCCAGAGAGGTGTCTTGTCCTTCATGTGCGACAACACTTTGCAATCTGTGCTCTAGCATCTTTGGTGAGCCACTGTGTTCCCCTGAACCCCATGTGCATCAGAGCCTGTTCAGATGTGGACGTTTGGGAGAAGGGTTGCTTCTGTTCCACGGAACCGTGCCGCTGTTAATGAAAGGTTGTTGTGTTCAGTTTGAAGGAGCGCGTATGAGGATCACTGAAATTCCCCAAAGGTGAAACCTCTCCTGGGAAATGGAAGCTGCGCCAGAATCTCTTGGCGTAGCGGGGTCTATCCTGCTCCATCATTCTACTCTTGAGAGTCTCTGTGGGCCGTGGCCAATTAGTCTTTCTGCGTGAGCCTGGCATCTGGATCAGCAAGACATTTTAAATTACGCGTGTCCAATGAACGTGTCCTCAGTGAGACAAGATGAGATCTGTGTTGGTCTGTTGGTGGAGTGTGCTTGCCCCTGAGCTGACCATTCTTGGCAACTAAAGCTTGCCGCTACTGTTGAGAAATCTCACCTCAAACGTCTCTCACACCACTTAACGTATTTATCATATCCATTGTGTGAGGCAGTCAAGAAAGGACACGTTATCACTTAACTGGTATTCTGTTGGATGTTTTTGTAGTCGAAGGCATGCCAATTCCATCAGTATGTGGGGTGGGTACTAAGAGAACTGCAAGAGGCATTTCATGATACACAGAGGCACGTTACGTAAAATGCCATATGGGTGGCAATCCGAGGACGTGGGTGACGTGGCTCCCAGTCCCAGCCTTGTCACAGACTGGGAGCAGTCTTGCAGAGATCACTTAACGTTTCTGAGCCCAGTTCTTTTTTTCTTTTTTCTTCTTTGCGGTGGTGGGCGTAGAGGGGCAGAGGGAGAAGGGAGAGAGACGCTGAGGTAGGCTGCACAACCCGCTCGGAGCCCAACTCGGGATGTCATCCCACAACCCTGAGATCATGCCTAGATCCTTAATCAATGGTCAGAGGCTCACGCGACTGAGTCACAATGTGGCCTCTCATTTCTCTTCTTCTTCTCAGGAACAGCTCGTGGTCTTCAGACTGAAGCTTTCAGTACAGGTTAGTTAATTATTTTCTGGTTGCTTACATAAAAAAAAAAAAAATCTAAGAGTGAAAGTTCTCTGGAACTTTGGGTTTCTGGGAAAGAAATTATATGAGAGTATGGCTTTTGAGAAAACCTGGCACACAAGGAGTTCACTGAGCTTTCCCTACGGATTTCAGCCTCTAACTCAAAAGGCTGGCCGTTACCTTGTTTGTGAGCAGCGTACATTGACTGGCTATCATATGGTTTCTAGTTTCAGTTTGTTCTGTATCGTTTCGGACGAATGTAGTACCTCTAACAGAACTCAACAGCATGGAGTGCCAAAGTTTTCAAGAAAGAGCCGTATAGGGCACGAGAAAATGTGCCGTTCTCGAATGGTATATTTTGCTCCCTTCCGTGTTTGAAGTGTAAGGGTGCACTTAGCTACGTCATGACATTTCATCATTGTTACTAGCATGCCTGAGGGACAGTGTGATGAGGGCGGGAGGTTCCATTTCTACGAAAGCAACCTCACTGAGACAGATCTAGGAAGACCTCGTGGGACGCAATTCGAGAAGCAGGAATCATGGCTGTGCAAAAGAAAGGAGCAACAAGCCCAACAAGGAAATAGCAAGGAGGATGAGAAAATCTGGGAGGAAAGTTACACGAGAACAAACTGTTAGGGAAGTGTGGAGAGAAAGTGGCTGGATTCCGGCTTCCGTTTTCTGTGGTGGGAACTGCCTGAAGAGTTCAATCTCCCCTTGGTCATAAAGTCCAAGCATGGTTGAAATGAGAAGTTCATTTTACGTTTTTCTCAGGTGCTCCTGGACGTCCGGGTTCCACGCCCCTGCCTGGTGGCAGCATAGGCAGCACGAGAGTGGGCCCCACCTTCCCCAGCCCCGGGCGCGAAGCAGGTAAATTGAGTTCCCAATAAAGGACCGCCTCGATGGCTCAGCAACTGGTGTCAGGCAATGCTGCTCGGTACAGTAGTTGACAGACTAAAAGACATGTGACCCGTTAACTTGAGAGGTGATAGCCCCTATACCCTTTGGCAGCTGCTGTTTGGTTTTTGTTGCTGGTGGTGGTGGTGGTGTACTTGCTGTACGTGTTGTACTCGTTGTCGTTTTCACCCTGCAGAGAAAGGCACAAGGCACAGAGGCTTCAGAGCAGGCCACACAAAGAAATGATTCAAAGGCCATGTCTTCCATGGCTTCATTGCACCCGTAGTCCTGCATTTCAAGTCAGGACCAATGGCACAGCATTCGATTCTGGGGGTCCAGTGTCAGTGCTTGGTCAGCCCGTGGCTTTGGGCATAAATTCGCTAGCGTTTATATATGAAAGATTGCCATAGTCAGTGACCCTTATGTGGCCCCCTGCACTTTCGGGTGTACGCTCAAAGCTAAAACAGGGGACTCCAATCCCACTGACACCAAGGCAGATGGGTACCTTTCTTCGGAAGAAGGCGGAAAATCAGGAAAGGTCTGTCTCAAAAGCGGCAGAGGCAGGATTAGGACCCAGAAGCCTTAGCCTCCTCTGGAATGGCTCCGCAGCTCTGGGATCTGTGCATAAGAGCATGCATCCAAGGAAAGCCAAGGAGAATATGCTTATCTGTGTGCATCGTGGACTGCATTTCCAGTCCTGTTGGTTTCCAGAAGAAAACAGGAGGGTCATTGTGCAAGCACGGATGATTTTGCTTCAAAGCAAAGAGGCCCGAGTTCACTCCTTCCCCATAGGCAGTCAGTCACTAGTTTCAAGTCCCTGTCCAGTTGCCTCTCCTCGGAGTGCCATTGGCCTGGGCTTTCGCTCAGCCGTTGCACGTGTTCCACCGCATACCTGCAGTCGTGCACATAGCTCACCTTCCTGTGAGCCAGAAGGGTTCAAAGTGTGGCTGTGAGACCAGAGCATCCACATCTCCTGGGAACTTTGTAGGCAGGCCAGTTTTCAGGCCCACCTGCCTAGAACGAGCAGCGTTGGAGGACGAGCCCGGCAAAGTGTCTGAACAAGCACTCAAAGCACCCGATGCATATGACGGTTGAGGACATTTCCACTCTTTCGCCACGTTCCTCCCAACTAACGCTTAGTCAGTACCCCAACCCAGGGAACTCCCCAAAACTCCATTTGTGCCCCTGTCACTCCACTCCTTCGAATCCGTCCGCTTTCAGGATGAGTCAAAAGTCCATCCCGTACCGTCAGAAGTCGTTGCTTTAGTACCCACAGTGGGACTTCCCCTTATGTATTTACTGGCAGACCCATGGCCCGATTTTCTATTCCTACATTTGTGTTCCCCTAGCAAATTTCCTGATTTAAAGTTTTTGCTGTAGATCGTTTCTGGGCAGAACTACCTGAGCGCATGACCATAGTATGTTCAAAGATCACGTGTACAGCAGCCCAAACCAAGAAACTGGTTGTGCTTCCAATGAGAGTAGTGAATTCACTGAAGTGTGATGGGAAAGACCACGTCGTGTGTATTTCCACACATCCGGGTCCGAGTTCTTGGGGAATGATGACAAGTCAGTCAGCTCCGTGTTTGGGCTGTCGTCAGGCCAGAATAGGGACAGGGGCTTGCAGCAGGGCTCCTCCCAGTTTGGTCCAGCAAACTGGAGTGCCATCCAGAAGTGTGTGTTCATGCTGTGGTAAGAACTGAGTAGCGACTCGACACAGGGGTTTTCTGTGTGTTGAGTAAAAGCCTCGGTTCTCTTTGCGTTTGCTGTGCAAAATGTCATTTGTCGACCTTTATGGCCCTTTCCCAAAGCCTCCAAATCGGGCCGATTGGAAACTGTAGAGCATTGCTGTCTTGGCGCAGATGCTCTGCGAAGCACCGTTAGAGTCGAAAGTGCAGGGTGAGCCTGCCTGGGTTTGGCTCCTGGACCTGCTGCCCACTACGTGGGTGGCCCGGAGCAGGTCACTGAGCCCCGTCTGTTCAATGGGAATGCTAACACTGCCGACTCGTGAGGGCTTCTGTCAGAGTAAATGAATTGATTTCAGTGCAGGGTAATTTTGAGTGTGCTGTATCTTTTCCGGAGGACCCGGCAGCCCTACTGCAGCACCCAGAGGAGGTAAAGAACACAGCACGCCCATGGAACCTGGCCCAGGAGCGCCATGCACAGGAACGTCAGACAAGTCAGGATATATATACACTTTAGCACCTATGCAGTGGCACTGAACATGACACAGGTCGACCTCAAGACTGAGCTGTAGGTGATATTAGACGGGTATTCCATATCTAGGTGCAGACATGCTAGGAGTCCTTAAAAGATGCTTTGGATTGAGCAACCTCCATTCTGTCCTACCCCGGAAGACGGATATGCAGAATCCTGCCACTGCGGAAGTAAATCCCTTTCCCCACTGTTTTGTCAGGGACCCCAGAAGTTTCAGGGGGCCTCACAGCAGCACCTGGGAGTGAGAAGACAAGAGGAGACTCAACTGCCCCAGGCACCACGTCGGGAGGCAGCCCAGGTATGGAAATGCGAGGTGGAGGGCCTCTCCTTCCTGACCTGCGGGAAGTTGCCAGTGGCTTCTGAGGACTTAGTTACTCTTCAGTTTGGCAGTGCCCGTATTCACGAGCTCCCCTCCTTGTTTGTTGTGGGCTTCATGACAGTGTTTCTCTAACATCAGCTCAGACGTGATGGATAGCAGAGCGGGGTGTATTAGGCATTCCCAGATTGCCGCCTCTGGACTTCCGGGACTGGGTGTGGACTGGGATAGGGTCACGCTGTGCCGTCTTGGCTGCAAAGGAGAGCTGCTGAGGCCAGACATGAACAAAGACGTGCAACAACTGCCTGAACCAGTGTAGGGGAAGTGCGTTGAAAGCAGAGTGCAGCACAATGTGTTCTGCTCCACCAAAGCTCCTAATACAGAGTGAGTGTTGGGTTTTGAATGGGACTACTGGATCACCGGCCGGTGAGACCACCAGAGCCCCAAGCAATGAAAGGCCAGTTGGAGTGAGTTGAGAATGTCATTCAGAGGCCATGGCTTTTGTAATGAAGAAGCGGGTTTCTGTGACGGAACAATTTGATATGTCAAAATGCATTTCTTCTTCTCTCAGACGGTGAAATCCTCAGAATGCGACACGTAGAGGTTCTGTAGGCATTCTGTTGGTATAAGGAGCTTATTCTAAGAGAGCATCCGCCACAGAAAGAACCTAACTACATCGGGCTATGATAGAGAACTAGCTGAGTGGAGTGGGATGTAGAGGCTGAGAGAGAAGAATTGGAATCCCTTCTGTTCTCCTTCCCAGCTGCCTGACCCTAGTTGAAGGCTTCCTCCGCTCCGAACGTCCGTTTTCTCGTTGGTTGAGTGGCAAGGATATACATCTAGCTTAGAGGACTTGAGGAAAGAGTCACTGTGACTGTGACTGTGACAGTGCAGCTTAGTGGAAGACCCAGGAAGGACTCAGTCACATGCACTCTCTTACCACGAGCCCGTTTTGTAAAGAACAATTCCTTGTGCCAGTGAAGTTAGGTTTTAGCCAAGGCGTTTGCTATTTCTTCAGTCATCAGAAACATAATCGTTGCTGGATTCAGATCGACTTTGGGGGTTATTTCCAGCAGAAAGAGGATAATTTGGCACAGTCGGCCAACTCGGTAGTACCAAACCGGTTGCTTGTTAGGAGACATATTATGGATAGTCCTGGAGCTGACCTTTCCGACGTGTATATTGAGTAGCATGGCATCCGCTCAGGGCAAATGGCAAAATGATTTCTTGTCTCGGACCTGACGTGATCCCTCAAGTAATCAGAAAATCTTAGTAGGAGCGGGGAACATTTATTTCTTTGATTTAAATCATTCAGTCCCTTATGAGATGAAAAATCAACAAGGTAAAAATAATACAGTGAATTAGATTATGTTACCTACGTTTCTCATGGGGTAAGAATAAATGGACACGGTCACTTTGACACTTTGTGGAGTGGATTGCTCCGTCGTAGTGCACGGAGCGGTGACCATTTCGGCAAAGGCAGCTCTTCCTAGGAGCAGCTATATCTTGGCGACAGAGAAGGTGAGACGCAGGAATGACAATATCGAGTACTGTAGGCATGTAAGTTCATTTGTGAGCGCAAGAAAGAAAAATCAAGCGTACTGGCCCTGGTTATGGACGGCCAATTTAAGGAGAAGAGTAATGCTTCATCCGTTTTGACAGTTGAAGTGGGAAGCAAAGTGGATCCTTCTATATTCCTGTTAGTAAGAGCTTCCCCGTATTGTGATCCCTGGATCAACCCGTTTAGACTTATATCTCCCGCAGGTCATTTGCGGCCAGGGGGTGGGGGGTTAGGTGGGGTTGGGGGGCAAGCTACAGTCAAATAGCCCAAGTGGGATGTCCTCCGATTCTGCCACCTGGAAAGGAGTTTAGAGAAGTCTTTGGACCCTGTTGAAACATGGGTCCTTGAGATCCTCTTCGCAATAGAAAGTGAGCCTGTTGCCCCGCTAGCCACACCCAATCACAAGGAAGAGCCCAGAGAGGTGTCTTGTCCTTCATGTGCGACAACACTTTGCAATCTGTGCTCTAGCATCTTTGGTGAGCCACTGTGTTCCCCTGAACCCCATGTGCATCAGAGCCTGTTCAGATGTGGACGTTTGGGAGAAGGGTTGCTTCTGTTCCACGGAACCGTGCCGCTGTTAATGAAAGGTTGTTGTGTTCAGTTTGAAGGAGCGCGTATGAGGATCACTGAAATTCCCCAAAGGTGAAACCTCTCCTGGGAAATGGAAGCTGCGCCAGAATCTCTTGGCGTAGCGGGGTCTATCCTGCTCCATCATTCTACTCTTGAGAGTCTCTGTGGGCCGTGGCCAATTAGTCTTTCTGCGTGAGCCTGGCATCTGGATCAGCAAGACATTTTAAATTACGCGTGTCCAATGAACGTGTCCTCAGTGAGACAAGATGAGATCTGTGTTGGTCTGTTGGTGGAGTGTGCTTGCCCCTGAGCTGACCATTCTTGGCAACTAAAGCTTGCCGCTACTGTTGAGAAATCTCACCTCAAACGTCTCTCACACCACTTAACGTATTTATCATATCCATTGTGTGAGGCAGTCAAGAAAGGACACGTTATCACTTAACTGGTATTCTGTTGGATGTTTTTGTAGTCGAAGGCATGCCAATTCCATCAGTATGTGGGGTGGGTACTAAGAGAACTGCAAGAGGCATTTCATGATACACAGAGGCACGTTACGTAAAATGCCATATGGGTGGCAATCCGAGGACGTGGGTGACGTGGCTCCCAGTCCCAGCCTTGTCACAGACTGGGAGCAGTCTTGCAGAGATCACTTAACGTTTCTGAGCCCAGTTCTTTTTTTCTTTTTTCTTCTTTGCGGTGGTGGGCGTAGAGGGGCAGAGGGAGAAGGGAGAGAGACGCTGAGGTAGGCTGCACAACCCGCTCGGAGCCCAACTCGGGATGTCATCCCACAACCCTGAGATCATGCCTAGATCCTTAATCAATGGTCAGAGGCTCACGCGACTGAGTCACAATGTGGCCTCTCATTTCTCTTCTTCTTCTCAGGAACAGCTCGTGGTCTTCAGACTGAAGCTTTCAGTACAGGTTAGTTAATTATTTTCTGGTTGCTTACATAAAAAAAAAAAAATCTAAGAGTGAAAGTTCTCTGGAACTTTGGGTTTCTGGGAAAGAAATTATATGAGAGTATGGCTTTTGAGAAAACCTGGCACACAAGGAGTTCACTGAGCTTTCCCTACGGATTTCAGCCTCTAACTCAAAAGGCTGGCCGTTACCTTGTTTGTGAGCAGCGTACATTGACTGGCTATCATATGGTTTCTAGTTTCAGTTTGTTCTGTATCGTTTCGGACGAATGTAGTACCTCTAACAGAACTCAACAGCATGGAGTGCCAAAGTTTTCAAGAAAGAGCCGTATAGGGCACGAGAAAATGTGCCGTTCTCGAATGGTATATTTTGCTCCCTTCCGTGTTTGAAGTGTAAGGGTGCACTTAGCTACGTCATGACATTTCATCATTGTTACTAGCATGCCTGAGGGACAGTGTGATGAGGGCGGGAGGTTCCATTTCTACGAAAGCAACCTCACTGAGACAGATCTAGGAAGACCTCGTGGGACGCAATTCGAGAAGCAGGAATCATGGCTGTGCAAAAGAAAGGAGCAACAAGCCCAACAAGGAAATAGCAAGGAGGATGAGAAAATCTGGGAGGAAAGTTACACGAGAACAAACTGTTAGGGAAGTGTGGAGAGAAAGTGGCTGGATTCCGGCTTCCGTTTTCTGTGGTGGGAACTGCCTGAAGAGTTCAATCTCCCCTTGGTCATAAAGTCCAAGCATGGTTGAAATGAGAAGTTCATTTTACGTTTTTCTCAGGTGCTCCTGGACGTCCGGGTTCCACGCCCCTGCCTGGTGGCAGCATAGGCAGCACGAGAGTGGGCCCCACCTTCCCCAGCCCCGGGCGCGAAGCAGGTAAATTGAGTTCCCAATAAAGGACCGCCTCGATGGCTCAGCAACTGGTGTCAGGCAATGCTGCTCGGTACAGTAGTTGACAGACTAAAAGACATGTGACCCGTTAACTTGAGAGGTGATAGCCCCTATACCCTTTGGCAGCTGCTGTTTGGTTTTTGTTGCTGGTGGTGGTGGTGGTGTACTTGCTGTACGTGTTGTACTCGTTGTCGTTTTCACCCTGCAGAGAAAGGCACAAGGCACAGAGGCTTCAGAGCAGGCCACACAAAGAAATGATTCAAAGGCCATGTCTTCCATGGCTTCATTGCACCCGTAGTCCTGCATTTCAAGTCAGGACCAATGGCACAGCATTCGATTCTGGGGGTCCAGTGTCAGTGCTTGGTCAGCCCGTGGCTTTGGGCATAAATTCGCTAGCGTTTATATATGAAAGATTGCCATAGTCAGTGACCCTTATGTGGCCCCCTGCACTTTCGGGTGTACGCTCAAAGCTAAAACAGGGGACTCCAATCCCACTGACACCAAGGCAGATGGGTACCTTTCTTCGGAAGAAGGCGGAAAATCAGGAAAGGTCTGTCTCAAAAGCGGCAGAGGCAGGATTAGGACCCAGAAGCCTTAGCCTCCTCTGGAATGGCTCCGCAGCTCTGGGATCTGTGCATAAGAGCATGCATCCAAGGAAAGCCAAGGAGAATATGCTTATCTGTGTGCATCGTGGACTGCATTTCCAGTCCTGTTGGTTTCCAGAAGAAAACAGGAGGGTCATTGTGCAAGCACGGATGATTTTGCTTCAAAGCAAAGAGGCCCGAGTTCACTCCTTCCCCATAGGCAGTCAGTCACTAGTTTCAAGTCCCTGTCCAGTTGCCTCTCCTCGGAGTGCCATTGGCCTGGGCTTTCGCTCAGCCGTTGCACGTGTTCCACCGCATACCTGCAGTCGTGCACATAGCTCACCTTCCTGTGAGCCAGAAGGGTTCAAAGTGTGGCTGTGAGACCAGAGCATCCACATCTCCTGGGAACTTTGTAGGCAGGCCAGTTTTCAGGCCCACCTGCCTAGAACGAGCAGCGTTGGAGGACGAGCCCGGCAAAGTGTCTGAACAAGCACTCAAAGCACCCGATGCATATGACGGTTGAGGACATTTCCACTCTTTCGCCACGTTCCTCCCAACTAACGCTTAGTCAGTACCCCAACCCAGGGAACTCCCCAAAACTCCATTTGTGCCCCTGTCACTCCACTCCTTCGAATCCGTCCGCTTTCAGGATGAGTCAAAAGTCCATCCCGTACCGTCAGAAGTCGTTGCTTTAGTACCCACAGTGGGACTTCCCCTTATGTATTTACTGGCAGACCCATGGCCCGATTTTCTATTCCTACATTTGTGTTCCCCTAGCAAATTTCCTGATTTAAAGTTTTTGCTGTAGATCGTTTCTGGGCAGAACTACCTGAGCGCATGACCATAGTATGTTCAAAGATCACGTGTACAGCAGCCCAAACCAAGAAACTGGTTGTGCTTCCAATGAGAGTAGTGAATTCACTGAAGTGTGATGGGAAAGACCACGTCGTGTGTATTTCCACACATCCGGGTCCGAGTTCTTGGGGAATGATGACAAGTCAGTCAGCTCCGTGTTTGGGCTGTCGTCAGGCCAGAATAGGGACAGGGGCTTGCAGCAGGGCTCCTCCCAGTTTGGTCCAGCAAACTGGAGTGCCATCCAGAAGTGTGTGTTCATGCTGTGGTAAGAACTGAGTAGCGACTCGACACAGGGGTTTTCTGTGTGTTGAGTAAAAGCCTCGGTTCTCTTTGCGTTTGCTGTGCAAAATGTCATTTGTCGACCTTTATGGCCCTTTCCCAAAGCCTCCAAATCGGGCCGATTGGAAACTGTAGAGCATTGCTGTCTTGGCGCAGATGCTCTGCGAAGCACCGTTAGAGTCGAAAGTGCAGGGTGAGCCTGCCTGGGTTTGGCTCCTGGACCTGCTGCCCACTACGTGGGTGGCCCGGAGCAGGTCACTGAGCCCCGTCTGTTCAATGGGAATGCTAACACTGCCGACTCGTGAGGGCTTCTGTCAGAGTAAATGAATTGATTTCAGTGCAGGGTAATTTTGAGTGTGCTGTATCTTTTCCGGAGGACCCGGCAGCCCTACTGCAGCACCCAGAGGAGGTAAAGAACACAGCACGCCCATGGAACCTGGCCCAGGAGCGCCATGCACAGGAACGTCAGACAAGTCAGGATATATATACACTTTAGCACCTATGCAGTGGCACTGAACATGACACAGGTCGACCTCAAGACTGAGCTGTAGGTGATATTAGACGGGTATTCCATATCTAGGTGCAGACATGCTAGGAGTCCTTAAAAGATGCTTTGGATTGAGCAACCTCCATTCTGTCCTACCCCGGAAGACGGATATGCAGAATCCTGCCACTGCGGAAGTAAATCCCTTTCCCCACTGTTTTGTCAGGGACCCCAGAAGTTTCAGGGGGCCTCACAGCAGCACCTGGGAGTGAGAAGACAAGAGGAGACTCAACTGCCCCAGGCACCACGTCGGGAGGCAGCCCAGGTATGGAAATGCGAGGTGGAGGGCCTCTCCTTCCTGACCTGCGGGAAGTTGCCAGTGGCTTCTGAGGACTTAGTTACTCTTCAGTTTGGTAGTGCCCGTATTCACGAGCTCCCCTCCTTGTTTGTTGTGGGCTTCATGACAGTGTTTCTCTAACATCAGCTCAGACGTGATGGATAGCAGAGCGGGGTGTATTAGGCATTCCCAGATTGCCGCCTCTGGACTTCCGGGACTGGGTGTGGACTGGGATAGGGTCACGCTGTGCCGTCTTGGCTGCAAAGGAGAGCTGCTGAGGCCAGACATGAACAAAGACGTGCAACAACTGCCTGAACCAGTGTAGGGGAAGTGCGTTGAAAGCAGAGTGCAGCACAATGTGTTCTGCTCCACCAAAGCTCCTAATACAGAGTGAGTGTTGGGTTTTGAATGGGACTACTGGATCACCGGCCGGTGAGACCACCAGAGCCCCAAGCAATGAAAGGCCAGTTGGAGTGAGTTGAGAATGTCATTCAGAGGCCATGGCTTTTGTAATGAAGAAGCGGGTTTCTGTGACGGAACAATTTGATATGTCAAAATGCATTTCTTCTTCTCTCAGACGGTGAAATCCTCAGAATGCGACACGTAGAGGTTCTGTAGGCATTCTGTTGGTATAAGGAGCTTATTCTAAGAGAGCATCCGCCACAGAAAGAACCTAACTACATCGGGCTATGATAGAGAACTAGCTGAGTGGAGTGGGATGTAGAGGCTGAGAGAGAAGAATTGGAATCCCTTCTGTTCTCCTTCCCAGCTGCCTGACCCTAGTTGAAGGCTTCCTCCGCTCCGAACGTCCGTTTTCTCGTTGGTTGAGTGGCAAGGATATACATCTAGCTTAGAGGACTTGAGGAAAGAGTCACTGTGACTGTGACTGTGACAGTGCAGCTTAGTGGAAGACCCAGGAAGGACTCAGTCACATGCACTCTCTTACCACGAGCCCGTTTTGTAAAGAACAATTCCTTGTGCCAGTGAAGTTAGGTTTTAGCCAAGGCGTTTGCTATTTCTTCAGTCATCAGAAACATAATCGTTGCTGGATTCAGATCGACTTTGGGGGTTATTTCCAGCAGAAAGAGGATAATTTGGCACAGTCGGCCAACTCGGTAGTACCAAACCGGTTGCTTGTTAGGAGACATATTATGGATAGTCCTGGAGCTGACCTTTCCGACGTGTATATTGAGTAGCATGGCATCCGCTCAGGGCAAATGGCAAAATGATTTCTTGTCTCGGACCTGACGTGATCCCTCAAGTAATCAGAAAATCTTAGTAGGAGCGGGGAACATTTATTTCTTTGATTTAAATCATTCAGTCCCTTATGAGATGAAAAATCAACAAGGTAAAAATAATACAGTGAATTAGATTATGTTACCTACGTTTCTCATGGGGTAAGAATAAATGGACACGGTCACTTTGACACTTTGTGGAGTGGATTGCTCCGTCGTAGTGCACGGAGCGGTGACCATTTCGGCAAAGGCAGCTCTTCCTAGGAGCAGCTATATCTTGGCGACAGAGAAGGTGAGACGCAGGAATGACAATATCGAGTACTGTAGGCATGTAAGTTCATTTGTGAGCGCAAGAAAGAAAAATCAAGCGTACTGGCCCTGGTTATGGACGGCCAATTTAAGGAGAAGAGTAATGCTTCATCCGTTTTGACAGTTGAAGTGGGAAGCAAAGTGGATCCTTCTATATTCCTGTTAGTAAGAGCTTCCCCGTATTGTGATCCCTGGATCAACCCGTTTAGACTTATATCTCCCGCAGGTCATTTGCGGCCAGGGGGTGGGGGGTTAGGTGGGGTTGGGGGGCAAGCTACAGTCAAATAGCCCAAGTGGGATGTCCTCCGATTCTGCCACCTGGAAAGGAGTTTAGAGAAGTCTTTGGACCCTGTTGAAACATGGGTCCTTGAGATCCTCTTCGCAATAGAAAGTGAGCCTGTTGCCCCGCTAGCCACACCCAATCACAAGGAAGAGCCCAGAGAGGTGTCTTGTCCTTCATGTGCGACAACACTTTGCAATCTGTGCTCTAGCATCTTTGGTGAGCCACTGTGTTCCCCTGAACCCCATGTGCATCAGAGCCTGTTCAGATGTGGACGTTTGGGAGAAGGGTTGCTTCTGTTCCACGGAACCGTGCCGCTGTTAATGAAAGGTTGTTGTGTTCAGTTTGAAGGAGCGCGTATGAGGATCACTGAAATTCCCCAAAGGTGAAACCTCTCCTGGGAAATGGAAGCTGCGCCAGAATCTCTTGGCGTAGCGGGGTCTATCCTGCTCCATCATTCTACTCTTGAGAGTCTCTGTGGGCCGTGGCCAATTAGTCTTTCTGCGTGAGCCTGGCATCTGGATCAGCAAGACATTTTAAATTACGCGTGTCCAATGAACGTGTCCTCAGTGAGACAAGATGAGATCTGTGTTGGTCTGTTGGTGGAGTGTGCTTGCCCCTGAGCTGACCATTCTTGGCAACTAAAGCTTGCCGCTACTGTTGAGAAATCTCACCTCAAACGTCTCTCACACCACTTAACGTATTTATCATATCCATTGTGTGAGGCAGTCAAGAAAGGACACGTTATCACTTAACTGGTATTCTGTTGGATGTTTTTGTAGTCGAAGGCATGCCAATTCCATCAGTATGTGGGGTGGGTACTAAGAGAACTGCAAGAGGCATTTCATGATACACAGAGGCACGTTACGTAAAATGCCATATGGGTGGCAATCCGAGGACGTGGGTGACGTGGCTCCCAGTCCCAGCCTTGTCACAGACTGGGAGCAGTCTTGCAGAGATCACTTAACGTTTCTGAGCCCAGTTCTTTTTTTCTTTTTTCTTCTTTGCGGTGGTGGGCGTAGAGGGGCAGAGGGAGAAGGGAGAGAGACGCTGAGGTAGGCTGCACAACCCGCTCGGAGCCCAACTCGGGATGTCATCCCACAACCCTGAGATCATGCCTAGATCCTTAATCAATGGTCAGAGGCTCACGCGACTGAGTCACAATGTGGCCTCTCATTTCTCTTCTTCTTCTCAGGAACAGCTCGTGGTCTTCAGACTGAAGCTTTCAGTACAGGTTAGTTAATTATTTTCTGGTTGCTTACATAAAAAAAAAAAAATCTAAGAGTGAAAGTTCTCTGGAACTTTGGGTTTCTGGGAAAGAAATTATATGAGAGTATGGCTTTTGAGAAAACCTGGCACACAAGGAGTTCACTGAGCTTTCCCTACGGATTTCAGCCTCTAACTCAAAAGGCTGGCCGTTACCTTGTTTGTGAGCAGCGTACATTGACTGGCTATCATATGGTTTCTAGTTTCAGTTTGTTCTGTATCGTTTCGGACGAATGTAGTACCTCTAACAGAACTCAACAGCATGGAGTGCCAAAGTTTTCAAGAAAGAGCCGTATAGGGCACGAGAAAATGTGCCGTTCTCGAATGGTATATTTTGCTCCCTTCCGTGTTTGAAGTGTAAGGGTGCACTTAGCTACGTCATGACATTTCATCATTGTTACTAGCATGCCTGAGGGACAGTGTGATGAGGGCGGGAGGTTCCATTTCTACGAAAGCAACCTCACTGAGACAGATCTAGGAAGACCTCGTGGGACGCAATTCGAGAAGCAGGAATCATGGCTGTGCAAAAGAAAGGAGCAACAAGCCCAACAAGGAAATAGCAAGGAGGATGAGAAAATCTGGGAGGAAAGTTACACGAGAACAAACTGTTAGGGAAGTGTGGAGAGAAAGTGGCTGGATTCCGGCTTCCGTTTTCTGTGGTGGGAACTGCCTGAAGAGTTCAATCTCCCCTTGGTCATAAAGTCCAAGCATGGTTGAAATGAGAAGTTCATTTTACGTTTTTCTCAGGTGCTCCTGGACGTCCGGGTTCCACGCCCCTGCCTGGTGGCAGCATAGGCAGCACGAGAGTGGGCCCCACCTTCCCCAGCCCCGGGCGCGAAGCAGGTAAATTGAGTTCCCAATAAAGGACCGCCTCGATGGCTCAGCAACTGGTGTCAGGCAATGCTGCTCGGTACAGTAGTTGACAGACTAAAAGACATGTGACCCGTTAACTTGAGAGGTGATAGCCCCTATACCCTTTGGCAGCTGCTGTTTGGTTTTTGTTGCTGGTGGTGGTGGTGGTGTACTTGCTGTACGTGTTGTACTCGTTGTCGTTTTCACCCTGCAGAGAAAGGCACAAGGCACAGAGGCTTCAGAGCAGGCCACACAAAGAAATGATTCAAAGGCCATGTCTTCCATGGCTTCATTGCACCCGTAGTCCTGCATTTCAAGTCAGGACCAATGGCACAGCATTCGATTCTGGGGGTCCAGTGTCAGTGCTTGGTCAGCCCGTGGCTTTGGGCATAAATTCGCTAGCGTTTATATATGAAAGATTGCCATAGTCAGTGACCCTTATGTGGCCCCCTGCACTTTCGGGTGTACGCTCAAAGCTAAAACAGGGGACTCCAATCCCACTGACACCAAGGCAGATGGGTACCTTTCTTCGGAAGAAGGCGGAAAATCAGGAAAGGTCTGTCTCAAAAGCGGCAGAGGCAGGATTAGGACCCAGAAGCCTTAGCCTCCTCTGGAATGGCTCCGCAGCTCTGGGATCTGTGCATAAGAGCATGCATCCAAGGAAAGCCAAGGAGAATATGCTTATCTGTGTGCATCGTGGACTGCATTTCCAGTCCTGTTGGTTTCCAGAAGAAAACAGGAGGGTCATTGTGCAAGCACGGATGATTTTGCTTCAAAGCAAAGAGGCCCGAGTTCACTCCTTCCCCATAGGCAGTCAGTCACTAGTTTCAAGTCCCTGTCCAGTTGCCTCTCCTCGGAGTGCCATTGGCCTGGGCTTTCGCTCAGCCGTTGCACGTGTTCCACCGCATACCTGCAGTCGTGCACATAGCTCACCTTCCTGTGAGCCAGAAGGGTTCAAAGTGTGGCTGTGAGACCAGAGCATCCACATCTCCTGGGAACTTTGTAGGCAGGCCAGTTTTCAGGCCCACCTGCCTAGAACGAGCAGCGTTGGAGGACGAGCCCGGCAAAGTGTCTGAACAAGCACTCAAAGCACCCGATGCATATGACGGTTGAGGACATTTCCACTCTTTCGCCACGTTCCTCCCAACTAACGCTTAGTCAGTACCCCAACCCAGGGAACTCCCCAAAACTCCATTTGTGCCCCTGTCACTCCACTCCTTCGAATCCGTCCGCTTTCAGGATGAGTCAAAAGTCCATCCCGTACCGTCAGAAGTCGTTGCTTTAGTACCCACAGTGGGACTTCCCCTTATGTATTTACTGGCAGACCCATGGCCCGATTTTCTATTCCTACATTTGTGTTCCCCTAGCAAATTTCCTGATTTAAAGTTTTTGCTGTAGATCGTTTCTGGGCAGAACTACCTGAGCGCATGACCATAGTATGTTCAAAGATCACGTGTACAGCAGCCCAAACCAAGAAACTGGTTGTGCTTCCAATGAGAGTAGTGAATTCACTGAAGTGTGATGGGAAAGACCACGTCGTGTGTATTTCCACACATCCGGGTCCGAGTTCTTGGGGAATGATGACAAGTCAATCAGCTCCGTGTTTGGGCTGTCGTCAGGCCAGAATAGGGACAGGGGCTTGCAGCAGGGCTCCTCCCAGTTTGGTCCAGCAAACTGGAGTGCCATCCAGAAGTGTGTGTTCATGCTGTGGTAAGAACTGAGTAGCGACTCGACACAGGGGTTTTCTGTGTGTTGAGTAAAAGCCTCGGTTCTCTTTGCGTTTGCTGTGCAAAATGTCATTTGTCGACCTTTATGGCCCTTTCCCAAAGCCTCCAAATCGGGCCGATTGGAAACTGTAGAGCATTGCTGTCTTGGCGCAGATGCTCTGCGAAGCACCGTTAGAGTCGAAAGTGCAGGGTGAGCCTGCCTGGGTTTGGCTCCTGGACCTGCTGCCCACTACGTGGGTGGCCCGGAGCAGGTCACTGAGCCCCGTCTGTTCAATGGGAATGCTAACACTGCCGACTCGTGAGGGCTTCTGTCAGAGTAAATGAATTGATTTCAGTGCAGGGTAATTTTGAGTGTGCTGTATCTTTTCCGGAGGACCCGGCAGCCCTACTGCAGCACCCAGAGGAGGTAAAGAACACAGCACGCCCATGGAACCTGGCCCAGGAGCGCCATGCACAGGAACGTCAGACAAGTCAGGATATATATACACTTTAGCACCTATGCAGTGGCACTGAACATGACACAGGTCGACCTCAAGACTGAGCTGTAGGTGATATTAGACGGGTATTCCATATCTAGGTGCAGACATGCTAGGAGTCCTTAAAAGATGCTTTGGATTGAGCAACCTCCATTCTGTCCTACCCCGGAAGACGGATATGCAGAATCCTGCCACTGCGGAAGTAAATCCCTTTCCCCACTGTTTTGTCAGGGACCCCAGAAGTTTCAGGGGGCCTCACAGCAGCACCTGGGAGTGAGAAGACAAGAGGAGACTCAACTGCCCCAGGCACCACGTCGGGAGGCAGCCCAGGTATGGAAATGCGAGGTGGAGGGCCTCTCCTTCCTGACCTGCGGGAAGTTGCCAGTGGCTTCTGAGGACTTAGTTACTCTTCAGTTTGGTAGTGCCCGTATTCACGAGCTCCCCTCCTTGTTTGTTGTGGGCTTCATGACAGTGTTTCTCTAACATCAGCTCAGACGTGATGGATAGCAGAGCGGGGTGTATTAGGCATTCCCAGATTGCCGCCTCTGGACTTCCGGGACTGGGTGTGGACTGGGATAGGGTCACGCTGTGCCGTCTTGGCTGCAAAGGAGAGCTGCTGAGGCCAGACATGAACAAAGACGTGCAACAACTGCCTGAACCAGTGTAGGGGAAGTGCGTTGAAAGCAGAGTGCAGCACAATGTGTTCTGCTCCACCAAAGCTCCTAATACAGAGTGAGTGTTGGGTTTTGAATGGGACTACTGGATCACCGGCCGGTGAGACCACCAGAGCCCCAAGCAATGAAAGGCCAGTTGGAGTGAGTTGAGAATGTCATTCAGAGGCCATGGCTTTTGTAATGAAGAAGCGGGTTTCTGTGACGGAACAATTTGATATGTCAAAATGCATTTCTTCTTCTCTCAGACGGTGAAATCCTCAGAATGCGACACGTAGAGGTTCTGTAGGCATTCTGTTGGTATAAGGAGCTTATTCTAAGAGAGCATCCGCCACAGAAAGAACCTAACTACATCGGGCTATGATAGAGAACTAGCTGAGTGGAGTGGGATGTAGAGGCTGAGAGAGAAGAATTGGAATCCCTTCTGTTCTCCTTCCCAGCTGCCTGACCCTAGTTGAAGGCTTCCTCCGCTCCGAACGTCCGTTTTCTCGTTGGTTGAGTGGCAAGGATATACATCTAGCTTAGAGGACTTGAGGAAAGAGTCACTGTGACTGTGACTGTGACAGTGCAGCTTAGTGGAAGACCCAGGAAGGACTCAGTCACATGCACTCTCTTACCACGAGCCCGTTTTGTAAAGAACAATTCCTTGTGCCAGTGAAGTTAGGTTTTAGCCAAGGCGTTTGCTATTTCTTCAGTCATCAGAAACATAATCGTTGCTGGATTCAGATCGACTTTGGGGGTTATTTCCAGCAGAAAGAGGATAATTTGGCACAGTCGGCCAACTCGGTAGTACCAAACCGGTTGCTTGTTAGGAGACATATTATGGATAGTCCTGGAGCTGACCTTTCCGACGTGTATATTGAGTAGCATGGCATCCGCTCAGGGCAAATGGCAAAATGATTTCTTGTCTCGGACCTGACGTGATCCCTCAAGTAATCAGAAAATCTTAGTAGGAGCGGGGAACATTTATTTCTTTGATTTAAATCATTCAGTCCCTTATGAGATGAAAAATCAACAAGGTAAAAATAATACAGTGAATTAGATTATGTTACCTACGTTTCTCATGGGGTAAGAATAAATGGACACGGTCACTTTGACACTTTGTGGAGTGGATTGCTCCGTCGTAGTGCACGGAGCGGTGACCATTTCGGCAAAGGCAGCTCTTCCTAGGAGCAGCTATATCTTGGCGACAGAGAAGGTGAGACGCAGGAATGACAATATCGAGTACTGTAGGCATGTAAGTTCATTTGTGAGCGCAAGAAAGAAAAATCAAGCGTACTGGCCCTGGTTATGGACGGCCAATTTAAGGAGAAGAGTAATGCTTCATCCGTTTTGACAGTTGAAGTGGGAAGCAAAGTGGATCCTTCTATATTCCTGTTAGTAAGAGCTTCCCCGTATTGTGATCCCTGGATCAACCCGTTTAGACTTATATCTCCCGCAGGTCATTTGCGGCCAGGGGGTGGGGGGTTAGGTGGGGTTGGGAGGCAAGCTACAGTCAAATAGCCCAAGTGGGATGTCCTCCGATTCTGCCACCTGGAAAGGAGTTTAGAGAAGTCTTTGGACCCTGTTGAAACATGGGTCCTTGAGATCCTCTTCGCAATAGAAAGTGAGCCTGTTGCCCCGCTAGCCACACCCAATCACATGGAAGAGCCCAGAGAGGTGTCTTGTCCTTCATGTGCGACAACACTTTGCAATCTGTGCTCTAGCATCTTTGGTGAGCCACTGTGTTCCCCTGAACCCCATGTGCATCAGAGCCTGTTCAGATGTGGACGTTTCGGAGAAGGGTTGCTTCTGTTCCACGGAACCGTGCCGCTGTTAATGAAAGGTTGTTGTGTTCAGTTTGAAGGAGCGCATATGAGGATCACTGAAATTCCCCAAAGGTGAAACCTCTCCTGGGAAATGGAAGCTGCGCCAGAATCTCTTGGCGTAGCGGGGTCTATCCTGCTCCATCATTCTACTCTTGAGAGTCTCTGTGGGCCGTGGCCAATTAGTCTTTCTGCGTGAGCCTGGCATCTGGATCAGCAAGACATTTTAAATTACGCGTGTCCAATGAACGTGTCCTCAGTGAGACAAGATGAGATCTGTGTTGGTCTGTTGGTGGAGTGTGCTTGCCCCTGAGCTGACCATTCTTGGCAACTAAAGCTTGCCGCTACTGTTGAGAAATCTCACCTCAAACGTCTCTCACACCACTTAACGTATTTATCATATCCATTGTGTGAGGCAGTCAAGAAAGGACACGTTATCACTTAACTGGTATTCTGTTGGATGTTTTTGTAGTCGAAGGCATGCCAATTCCATCAGTATGTGGGGTGGGTACTAAGAGAACTGCAAGAGGCATTTCATGATACACAGAGGCACGTTACGTAAAATGCCATATGGGTGGCAATCCGAGGACGTGGGTGACGTGGCTCCCAGTCCCAGCCTTGTCACAGACTGGGAGCAGTCTTGCAGAGATCACTTAACGTTTCTGAGCCCAGTTCTTTTTTTCTTTTTTCTTCTTTGCGGTGGTGGGCGTAGAGGGGCAGAGGGAGAAGGGAGAGAGACGCTGAGGTAGGCTGCACAACCCGCTCGGAGCCCAACTCGGGATGTCATCCCACAACCCTGAGATCATGCCTAGATCCTTAATCAATGGTCAGAGGCTCACGCGACTGAGTCACAATGTGGCCTCTCATTTCTCTTCTTCTTCTCAGGAACAGCTCGTGGTCTTCAGACTGAAGCTTTCAGTACAGGTTAGTTAATTATTTTCTGGTTGCTTACATAAAAAAAAAAAAAATCTAAGAGTGAAAGTTCTCTGGAACTTTGGGTTTCTGGGAAAGAAATTATATGAGAGTATGGCTTTTGAGAAAACCTGGCACACAAGGAGTTCACTGAGCTTTCCCTACGGATTTCAGCCTCTAACTCAAAAGGCTGGCCGTTACCTTGTTTGTGAGCAGCGTACATTGACTGGCTATCATATGGTTTCTAGTTTCAGTTTGTTCTGTATCGTTTCGGACGAATGTAGTACCTCTAACAGAACTCAACAGCATGGAGTGCCAAAGTTTTCAAGAAAGAGCCGTATAGGGCACGAGAAAATGTGCCGTTCTCGAATGGTATATTTTGCTCCCTTCCGTGTTTGAAGTGTAAGGGTGCACTTAGCTACGTCATGACATTTCATCATTGTTACTAGCATGCCTGAGGGACAGTGCGATGAGGGCGGGAGGTTCCATTTCTACGAAAGCAACCTCACTGAGACAGATCTAGGAAGACCTCGTGGGACGCAATTCGAGAAGCAGGAATCATGGCTGTGCAAAAGAAAGGAGCAACAAGCCCAACAAGGAAATAGCAAGGAGGATGAGAAAATCTGGGAGGAAAGTTACACGAGAACAAACTCTTAGGGAAGTGTGGAGAGAAAGTGGCTGGATTCCGGCTTCCGTTTTCTGTGGTGGGAACTGCCTGAAGAGTTCAATCTCCCCTTGGTCATAAAGTCCAAGCATGGTTGAAATGAGAAGTTCATTTTACGTTTTTCTCAGGTGCTCCTGGACGTCCGGGTTCCACGCCCCTGCCTGGTGGCAGCATAGGCAGCACGAGAGTGGGCCCCACCTTCCCCAGCCCCGGGCGCGAAGCAGGTAAATTGAGTTCCCAATAAAGGACCGCCTCGATGGCTCAGCAACTGGTGTCAGGCAATGCTGCTCGGTACAGTAGTTGACAGACTAAAAGACATGTGACCCGTTAACTTGAGAGGTGATAGCCCCTATACCCTTTGGCAGCTGCTGTTTGGTTTTTGTTGCTGGTGGTGGTGGTGGTGTACTTGCTGTACGTGTTGTACTCGTTGTCGTTTTCACCCTGCAGAGAAAGGCACAAGGCACAGAGGCTTCAGAGCAGGCCACACAAAGAAATGATTCAAAGGCCATGTCTTCCATGGCTTCATTGCACCCGTAGTCCTGCATTTCAAGTCAGGACCAATGGCACAGCATTCGATTCTGGGGGTCCAGTGTCAGTGCTTGGTCAGCCCGTGGCTTTGGGCATAAATTCGCTAGCGTTTATATATGAAAGATTGCCATAGTCAGTGACCCTTATGTGGCCCCCTGCACTTTCGGGTGTACGCTCAAAGCTAAAACAGGGGACTCCAATCCCACTGACACCAAGGCAGATGGGTACCTTTCTTCGGAAGAAGGCGGAAAATCAGGAAAGGTCTGTCTCAAAAGCGGCAGAGGCAGGATTAGGACCCAGAAGCCTTAGCCTCCTCTGGAATGGCTCCGCAGCTCTGGGATCTGTGCATAAGAGCATGCATCCAAGGAAAGCCAAGGAGAATATGCTTATCTGTGTGCATCGTGGACTGCATTTCCAGTCCTGTTGGTTTCCAGAAGAAAACAGGAGGGTCATTGTGCAAGCACGGATGATTTTGCTTCAAAGCAAAGAGGCCCGAGTTCACTCCTTCCCCATAGGCAGTCAGTCACTAGTTTCAAGTCCCTGTCCAGTTGCCTCTCCTCGGAGTGCCATTGGCCTGGGCTTTCGCTCAGCCGTTGCACGTGTTCCACCGCATACCTGCAGTCGTGCACATAGCTCACCTTCCTGTGAGCCAGAAGGGTTCAAAGTGTGGCTGTGAGACCAGAGCATCCACATCTCCTGGGAACTTTGTAGGCAGGCCAGTTTTCAGGCCCACCTGCCTAGAACGAGCAGCGTTGGAGGACGAGCCCGGCAAAGTGTCTGAACAAGCACTCAAAGCACCCGATGCATATGACGGTTGAGGACATTTCCACTCTTTCGCCACGTTCCTCCCAACTAACGCTTAGTCAGTACCCCAACCCAGGGAACTCCCCAAAACTCCATTTGTGCCCCTGTCACTCCACTCCTTCGAATCCGTCCGCTTTCAGGATGAGTCAAAAGTCCATCCCGTACCGTCAGAAGTCGTTGCTTTAGTACCCACAGTGGGACTTCCCCTTATGTATTTACTGGCAGACCCATGGCCCGATTTTCTATTCCTACATTTGTGTTCCCCTAGCAAATTTCCTGATTTAAAGTTTTTGCTGTAGATCGTTTCTGGGCAGAACTACCTGAGCGCATGACCATAGTATGTTCAAAGATCACGTGTACAGCAGCCCAAACCAAGAAACTGGTTGTGCTTCCAATGAGAGTAGTGAATTCACTGAAGTGTGATGGGAAAGACCACGTCGTGTGTATTTCCACACATCCGGGTCCGAGTTCTTGGGGAATGATGACAAGTCAATCAGCTCCGTGTTTGGGCTGTCGTCAGGCCAGAATAGGGACAGGGGCTTGCAGCAGGGCTCCTCCCAGTTTGGTCCAGCAAACTGGAGTGCCATCCAGAAGTGTGTGTTCATGCTGTGGTAAGAACTGAGTAGCGACTCGACACAGGGGTTTTCTGTGTGTTGAGTAAAAGCCTCGGTTCTCTTTGCGTTTGCTGTGCAAAATGTCATTTGTCGACCTTTATGGCCCTTTCCCAAAGCCTCCAAATCGGGCCGATTGGAAACTGTAGAGCATTGCTGTCTTGGCGCAGATGCTCTGCGAAGCACCGTTAGAGTCGAAAGTGCAGGGTGAGCCTGCTTGGGTTTGGCTCCTGGACCTGCTGCCCACTACGTGGGTGGCCCGGAGCAGGTCACTGAGCCCCGTCTGTTCAATGGGAATGCTAACACTGCCGACTCGTGAGGGCTTCTGTCAGAGTAAATGAATTGATTTCAGTGCAGGGTAATTTTGAGTGTGCTGTATCTTTTCCGGAGGACCCGGCAGCCCTACTGCAGCACCCAGAGGAGGTAAAGAACACAGCACGCCCATGGAACCTGGCCCAGGAGCGCCATGCACAGGAACGTCAGACAAGTCAGGATATATATACACTTTAGCACCTATGCAGTGGCACTGAACATGACACAGGTCGACCTCAAGACTGAGCTGTAGGTGATATTAGACGGGTATTCCATATCTAGGTGCAGACATGCTAGGAGTCCTTAAAAGATGCTTTGGATTGAGCAACCTCCATTCTGTCCTACCCCGGAAGACGGATATGCAGAATCCTGCCACTGCGGAAGTAAATCCCTTTCCCCACTGTTTTGTCAGGGACCCCAGAAGTTTCAGGGGGCCTCACAGCAGCACCTGGGAGTGAGAAGACAAGAGGAGACTCAACTGCCCCAGGCACCACGTCGGGAGGCAGCCCAGGTATGGAAATGCGAGGTGGAGGGCCTCTCCTTCCTGACCTGCGGGAAGTTGCCAGTGGCTTCTGAGGACTTAGTTACTCTTCAGTTTGGCAGTGCCCGTATTCACGAGCTCCCCTCCTTGTTTGTTGTGGGCTTCATGACAGTGTTTCTCTAACATCAGCTCAGACGTGATGGATAGCAGAGCGGGGTGTATTAGGCATTCCCAGATTGCCGCCTCTGGACTTCCGGGACTGGGTGTGGACTGGGATAGGGTCACGCTGTGCCGTCTTGGCTGCAAAGGAGAGCTGCTGAGGCCAGACATGAACAAAGACGTGCAACAACTGCCTGAACCAGTGTAGGGGAAGTGCGTTGAAAGCAGAGTGCAGCACAATGTGTTCTGCTCCACCAAAGCTCCTAATACAGAGTGAGTGTTGGGTTTTGAATGGGACTACTGGATCACCGGCCGGTGAGACCACCAGAGCCCCAAGCAATGAAAGGCCAGTTGGAGTGAGTTGAGAATGTCATTCAGAGGCCATGGCTTTTGTAATGAAGAAGTGGGTTTCTGTGACGGAACAATTTGATATGTCAAAATGCATTTCTTCTTCTCTCAGACGGTGAAATCCTCAGAATGCGACACGTAGAGGTTCTGTAGGCATTCTGTTGGTATAAGGAGCTTATTCTAAGAGAGCATCCGCCACAGAAAGAACCTAACTACATCGGGCTATGATAGAGAACTAGCTGAGTGGAGTGGGATGTAGAGGCTGAGAGAGAAGAATTGGAATCCCTTCTGTTCTCCTTCCCAGCTGCCTGACCCTAGTTGAAGGCTTCCTCCGCTCCGAACGTCCGTTTTCTCGTTGGTTGAGTGGCAAGGATATACATCTAGCTTAGAGGACTTGAGGAAAGAGTCACTGTGACTGTGACTGTGACAGTGCAGCTTAGTGGAAGACCCAGGAAGGACTCAGTCACATGCACTCTCTTACCACGAGCCCGTTTTGTAAAGAACAATTCCTTGTGCCAGTGAAGTTAGGTTTTAGCCAAGGCGTTTGCTATTTCTTCAGTCATCAGAAACATAATCGTTGCTGGATTCAGATCGACTTTGGGGGTTATTTCCAGCAGAAAGAGGATAATTTGGCACAGTCGGCCAACTCGGTAGTACCAAACCGGTTGCTTGTTAGGAGACATATTATGGATAGTCCTGGAGCTGACCTTTCCGACGTGTATATTGAGTAGCATGGCATCCGCTCAGGGCAAATGGCAAAATGATTTCTTGTCTCGGACCTGACGTGATCCCTCAAGTAATCAGAAAATCTTAGTAGGAGCGGGGAACATTTATTTCTTTGATTTAAATCATTCAGTCCCTTATGAGATGAAAAATCAACAAGGTAAATATAATACAGTGAATTAGATTATTTTACCTACGTTTCTCATGGGGTAAGAATAAATGGACACGGTCACTTTGACACTTTGTGGAGTGGATTGCTCCGTCGTAGTGCACGGAGCGGTGACCATTTCGGCAAAGGCAGCTCTTCCTAGGAGCAGCTATATCTTGGCGACAGAGAAGGTGAGACGCAGGAATGACAATATCGAGTACTGTAGGCATGTAAGTTCATTTGTGAGCGCAAGAAAGAAAAATCAAGCGTACTGGCCCTGGTTATGGACGGCCAATTTAAGGAGAAGAGTAATGCTTCATCCGTTTTGACAGTTGAAGTGGGAAGCAAAGTGGATCCTTCTATATTCCTGTTAGTAAGAGCTTCCCCGTATTGTGATCCCTGGATCAACCCGTTTAGACTTATATCTCCCGCAGGTCATTTGCGGCCAGGGGGTGGGGGGTTAGGTGGGGTTGGGAGGCAAGCTACAGTCAAATAGCCCAAGTGGGATGTCCTCCGATTCTGCCACCTGGAAAGGAGTTTAGAGAAGTCTTTGGACCCTGTTGAAACATGGGTCCTTGAGATCCTCTTCGCAATAGAAAGTGAGCCTGTTGCCCCGCTAGCCACACCCAATCACATGGAAGAGCCCAGAGAGGTGTCTTGTCCTTCATGTGCGACAACACTTTGCAATCTGTGCTCTAGCATCTTTGGTGAGCCACTGTGTTCCCCTGAACCCCATGTGCATCAGAGCCTGTTCAGATGTGGACGTTTCGGAGAAGGGTTGCTTCTGTTCCACGGAACCGTGCCGCTGTTAATGAAAGGTTGTTGTGTTCAGTTTGAAGGAGCGCGTATGAGGATCACTGAAATTCCCCAAAGGTGAAACCTCTCCTGGGAAATGGAAGCTGCGCCAGAATCTCTTGGCGTAGCGGGGTCTATCCTGCTCCATCATTCTACTCTTGAGAGTCTCTGTGGGCCGTGGCCAATTAGTCTTTCTGCGTGAGCCTGGCATCTGGATCAGCAAGACATTTTAAATTACGCGTGTCCAATGAACGTGTCCTCAGTGAGACAAGATGAGATCTGTGTTGGTCTGTTGGTGGAGTGTGCTTGCCCCTGAGCTGACCATTCTTGGCAACTAAAGCTTGCCGCTACTGTTGAGAAATCTCACCTCAAACGTCTCTCACACCACTTAACGTATTTATCATATCCATTGTGTGAGGCAGTCAAGAAAGGACACGTTATCACTTAACTGGTATTCTGTTGGATGTTTTTGTAGTCGAAGGCATGCCAATTCCATCAGTATGTGGGGTGGGTACTAAGAGAACTGCAAGAGGCATTTCATGATACACAGAGGCACGTTACGTAAAATGCCATATGGGTGGCAATCCGAGGACGTGGGTGACGTGGCTCCCAGTCCCAGCCTTGTCACAGACTGGGAGCAGTCTTGCAGAGATCACTTAACGTTTCTGAGCCCAGTTCTTTTTTTCTTTTTTCTTCTTTGCGGTGGTGGGCGTAGAGGGGCAGAGGGAGAAGGGAGAGAGACGCTGAGGTAGGCTGCACAACCCGCTCGGAGCCCAACTCGGGATGTCATCCCACAACCCTGAGATCATGCCTAGATCCTTAATCAATGGTCAGAGGCTCACGCGACTGAGTCACAATGTGGCCTCTCATTTCTCTTCTTCTTCTCAGGAACAGCTCGTGGTCTTCAGACTGAAGCTTTCAGTACAGGTTAGTTAATTATTTTCTGGTTGCTTACATAAAAAAAAAAAAATCTAAGAGTGAAAGTTCTCTGGAACTTTGGGTTTCTGGGAAAGAAATTATATGAGAGTATGGCTTTTGAGAAAACCTGGCACACAAGGAGTTCACTGAGCTTTCCCTACGGATTTCAGCCTCTAACTCAAAAGGCTGGCCGTTACCTTGTTTGTGAGCAGCGTACATTGACTGGCTATCATATGGTTTCTAGTTTCAGTTTGTTCTGTATCGTTTCGGACGAATGTAGTACCTCTAACAGAACTCAACAGCATGGAGTGCCAAAGTTTTCAAGAAAGAGCCGTATAGGGCACGAGAAAATGTGCCGTTCTCGAATGGTATATTTTGCTCCCTTCCGTGTTTGAAGTGTAAGGGTGCACTTAGCTACGTCATGACATTTCATCATTGTTACTAGCATGCCTGAGGGACAGTGCGATGAGGGCGGGAGGTTCCATTTCTACGAAAGCAACCTCACTGAGACAGATCTAGGAAGACCTCGTGGGACGCAATTCGAGAAGCAGGAATCATGGCTGTGCAAAAGAAAGGAGCAACAAGCCCAACAAGGAAATAGCAAGGAGGATGAGAAAATCTGGGAGGAAAGTTACACGAGAACAAACTCTTAGGGAAGTGTGGAGAGAAAGTGGCTGGATTCCGGCTTCCGTTTTCTGTGGTGGGAACTGCCTGAAGAGTTCAATCTCCCCTTGGTCATAAAGTCCAAGCATGGTTGAAATGAGAAGTTCATTTTACGTTTTTCTCAGGTGCTCCTGGACGTCCGGGTTCCACGCCCCTGCCTGGTGGCAGCATAGGCAGCACGAGAGTGGGCCCCACCTTCCCCAGCCCCGGGCGCGAAGCAGGTAATTTGAGTTCCCAATAAAGGACCGCCTCGATGGCTCAGCAACTGGTGTCAGGCAATGCTGCTCGGTACAGTAGTTGACAGACTAAAAGACATGTGACCCGTTAACTTGAGAGGTGATAGCCCCTATACCCTTTGGCAGCTGCTGTTTGGTTTTTGTTGCTGGTGGTGGTGGTGGTGTACTTGCTGTACGTGTTGTACTCGTTGTCGTTTTCACCCTGCAGAGAAAGGCACAAGGCACAGAGGCTTCAGAGCAGGCCACACAAAGAAATGATTCAAAGGCCATGTCTTCCATGGCTTCATTGCACCCGTAGTCCTGCATTTCAAGTCAGGACCAATGGCACAGCATTCGATTCTGGGGGTCCAGTGTCAGTGCTTGGTCAGCCCGTGGCTTTGGGCATAAATTCGCTAGCGTTTATATATGAAAGATTGCCATAGTCAGTGACCCTTATGTGGCCCCCTGCACTTTCGGGTGTACGCTCAAAGCTAAAACAGGGGACTCCAATCCCACTGACACCAAGGCAGATGGGTACCTTTCTTCGGAAGAAGGCGGAAAATCAGGAAAGGTCTGTCTCAAAAGCGGCAGAGGCAGGATTAGGACCCAGAAGCCTTAGCCTCCTCTGGAATGGCTCCGCAGCTCTGGGATCTGTGCATAAGAGCATGCATCCAAGGAAAGCCAAGGAGAATATGCTTATCTGTGTGCATCGTGGACTGCATTTCCAGTCCTGTTGGTTTCCAGAAGAAAACAGGAGGGTCATTGTGCAAGCACGGATGATTTTGCTTCAAAGCAAAGAGGCCCGAGTTCACTCCTTCCCCATAGGCAGTCAGTCACTAGTTTCAAGTCCCTGTCCAGTTGCCTCTCCTCGGAGTGCCATTGGCCTGGGCTTTCGCTCAGCCGTTGCACGTGTTCCACCGCATACCTGCAGTCGTGCACATAGCTCACCTTCCTGTGAGCCAGAAGGGTTCAAAGTGTGGCTGTGAGACCAGAGCATCCACATCTCCTGGGAACTTTGTAGGCAGGCCAGTTTTCAGGCCCACCTGCCTAGAACGAGCAGCGTTGGAGGACGAGCCCGGCAAAGTGTCTGAACAAGCACTCAAAGCACCCGATGCATATGACGGTTGAGGACATTTCCACTCTTTCGCCACGTTCCTCCCAACTAACGCTTAGTCAGTACCCCAACCCAGGGAACTCCCCAAAACTCCATTTGTGCCCCTGTCACTCCACTCCTTCGAATCCGTCCGCTTTCAGGATGAGTCAAAAGTCCATCCCGTACCGTCAGAAGTCGTTGCTTTAGTACCCACAGTGGGACTTCCCCTTATGTATTTACTGGCAGACCCATGGCCCGATTTTCTATTCCTACATTTGTGTTCCCCTAGCAAATTTCCTGATTTAAAGTTTTTGCTGTAGATCGTTTCTGGGCAGAACTACCTGAGCGCATGACCATAGTATGTTCAAAGATCACGTGTACAGCAGCCCAAACCAAGAAACTGGTTGTGCTTCCAATGAGAGTAGTGAATTCACTGAAGTGTGATGGGAAAGACCACGTCGTGTGTATTTCCACACATCCGGGTCCGAGTTCTTGGGGAATGATGACAAGTCAATCAGCTCCGTGTTTGGGCTGTCGTCAGGCCAGAATAGGGACAGGGGCTTGCAGCAGGGCTCCTCCCAGTTTGGTCCAGCAAACTGGAGTGCCATCCAGAAGTGTGTGTTCATGCTGTGGTAAGAACTGAGTAGCGACTCGACACAGGGGTTTTCTGTGTGTTGAGTAAAAGCCTCGGTTCTCTTTGCGTTTGCTGTGCAAAATGTCATTTGTCGACCTTTATGGCCCTTTCCCAAAGCCTCCAAATCGGGCCGATTGGAAACTGTAGAGCATTGCTGTCTTGGCGCAGATGCTCTGCGAAGCACCGTTGGAGTCGAAAGTGCAGGGTGAGCCTGCTTGGGTTTGGCTCCTGGACCTGCTGCCCACTACGTGGGTGGCCCGGAGCAGGTCACTGAGCCCCGTCTGTTCAATGGGAATGCTAACACTGCCGACTCGTGAGGGCTTCTGTCAGAGTAAATGAATTGATTTCAGTGCAGGGTAATTTTGAGTGTGCTGTATCTTTTCCGGAGGACCCGGCAGCCCTACTGCAGCACCCAGAGGAGGTAAAGAACACAGCACGCCCATGGAACCTGGCCCAGGAGCGCCATGCACAGGAACGTCAGACAAGTCAGGATATATATACACTTTAGCACCTATGCAGTGGCACTGAACATGACACAGGTCGACCTCAAGACTGAGCTGTAGGTGATATTAGACGGGTATTCCATATCTAGGTGCAGACATGCTAGGAGTCCTTAAAAGATGCTTTGGATTGAGCAACCTCCATTCTGTCCTACCCCGGAAGACGGATATGCAGAATCCTGCCACTGCGGAAGTAAATCCCTTTCCCCACTGTTTTGTCAGGGACCCCAGAAGTTTCAGGGGGCCTCACAGCAGCACCTGGGAGTGAGAAGACAAGAGGAGACTCAACTGCCCCAGGCACCACGTCGGGAGGCAGCCCAGGTATGGAAATGCGAGGTGGAGGGCCTCTCCTTCCTGACCTGCGGGAAGTTGCCAGTGGCTTCTGAGGACTTAGTTACTCTTCAGTTTGGCAGTGCCCGTATTCACGAGCTCCCCTCCTTGTTTGTTGTGGGCTTCATGACAGTGTTTCTCTAACATCAGCTCAGACGTGATGGATAGCAGAGCGGGGTGTATTAGGCATTCCCAGATTGCCGCCTCTGGACTTCCGGGACTGGGTGTGGACTGGGATAGGGTCACGCTGTGCCGTCTTGGCTGCAAAGGAGAGCTGCTGAGGCCAGACATGAACAAAGACGTGCAACAACTGCCTGAACCAGTGTAGGGGAAGTGCGTTGAAAGCAGAGTGCAGCACAATGTGTTCTGCTCCACCAAAGCTCCTAATACAGAGTGAGTGTTGGGTTTTGAATGGGACTACTGGATCACCGGCCGGTGAGACCACCAGAGCCCCAAGCAATGAAAGGCCAGTTGGAGTGAGTTGAGAATGTCATTCAGAGGCCATGGCTTTTGTAATGAAGAAGCGGGTTTCTGTGACGGAACAATTTGATATGTCAAAATGCATTTCTTCTTCTCTCAGACGGTGAAATCCTCAGAATGCGACACGTGGAGGTTCTGTAGGCATTCTGTTGGTATAAGGAGCTTATTCTAAGAGAGCATCCGCCACAGAAAGAACCTAACTACATCGGGCTATGATAGAGAATTAGCTGAGTGGAGTGGGATGTAGAGGCTGAGAGAGAAGAATTGGAATCCCTTCTGTTCTCCTTCCCAGCTGCCTGACCCTAGTTGAAGGCTTCCTCCGCTCCGAACGTCCGTTTTCTCGTTGGTTGAGTGGCAAGGATATACATCTAGCTTAGAGGACTTGAGGAAAGAGTCACTGTGACTGTGACTGTGACAGTGCAGCTTAGTGGAAGACCCAGGAAGGACTCAGTCACATGCACTCTCTTACCACGAGCCCGTTTTGTAAAGAACAATTCCTTGTGCCAGTGAAGTTAGGTTTTAGCCAAGGCGTTTGCTATTTCTTCAGTCATCAGAAACATAATCGTTGCTGGATTCAGATCGACTTTGGGGGTTATTTCCAGCAGAAAGAGGATAATTTGGCACAGTCGGCCAACTCGGTAGTACCAAACCGGTTGCTTGTTAGGAGACATATTATGGATAGTCCTGGAGCTGACCTTTCCGACGTGTATATTGAGTAGCATGGCATCCGCTCAGGGCAAATGGCAAAATGATTTCTTGTCTCGGACCTGACGTGATCCCTCAAGTAATCAGAAAATCTTAGTAGGAGCGGGGAACATTTATTTCTTTGATTTAAATCATTCAGTCCCTTATGAGATGAAAAATCAACAAGGTAAAAATAATACAGTGAATTAGATTATTTTACCTACGTTTCTCATGGGGTAAGAATAAATGGACACGGTCACTTTGACACTTTGTGGAGTGGATTGCTCCGTCGTAGTGCACGGAGCGGTGACCATTTCGGCAAAGGCAGCTCTTCCTAGGAGCAGCTATATCTTGGCGACAGAGAAGGTGAGACGCAGGAATGACAATATCGAGTACTGTAGGCATGTAAGTTCATTTGTGAGCGCAAGAAAGAAAAATCAAGCGTACTGGCCCTGGTTATGGACGGCCAATTTAAGGAGAAGAGTAATGCTTCATCCGTTTTGACAGTTGAAGTGGGAAGCAAAGTGGATCCTTCTATATTCCTGTTAGTAAGAGCTTCCCCGTATTGTGATCCCTGGATCAACCCGTTTAGACTTATATCTCCCGCAGGTCATTTGCGGCCAGGGGGTGGGGGGTTAGGTGGGGTTGGGGGGCAAGCTACAGTCAAATAGCCCAAGTGGGATGTCCTCCGATTCTGCCACCTGGAAAGGAGTTTAGAGAAGTCTTTGGACCCTGTTGAAACATGGGTCCTTGAGATCCTCTTCGCAATAGAAAGTGAGCCTGTTGCCCCGCTAGCCACACCCAATCACATGGAAGAGCCCAGAGAGGTGTCTTGTCCTTCATGTGCGACAACACTTTGCAATCTGTGCTCTAGCATCTTTGGTGAGCCACTGTGTTCCCCTGAACCCCATGTGCATCAGAGCCTGTTCAGATGTGGACGTTTGGGAGAAGGGTTGCTTCTGTTCCACGGAACCGTGCCACTGTTAATGAAAGGTTGTTGTGTTCAGTTTGAAGGAGCGCGTATGAGGATCACTGAAATTCCCCAAAGGTGAAACCTCTCCTGGGAAATGGAAGCTGCGCCAGAATCTCTTGGCGTAGCGGGGTCTATCCTGCTCCATCATTCTACTCTTGAGAGTCTCTGTGGGCCGTGGCCAATTAGTCTTTCTGCGTGAGCCTGGCATCTGGATCAGCAAGACATTTTAAATTACGCGTGTCCAATGAACGTGTCCTCAGTGAGACAAGATGAGATCTGTGTTGGTCTGTTGGTGGAGTGTGCTTGCCCCTGAGCTGACCATTCTTGGCAACTAAAGCTTGCCGCTACTGTTGAGAAATCTCACCTCAAACGTCTCTCACACCACTTAACGTATTTATCATATCCATTGTGTGAGGCAGTCAAGAAAGGACACGTTATCACTTAACTGGTATTCTGTTGGATGTTTTTGTAGTCGAAGGCATGCCAATTCCATCAGTATGTGGAGTGGGTACTAAGAGAACTGCAAGAGGCATTTCATGATACACAGAGGCACGTTACGTAAAATGCCATATGGGTGGCAATCCGAGGACGTGGGTGACGTGGCTCCCAGTCCCAGCCTTGTCACAGACTGGGAGCAGTCTTGCAGAGATCACTTAACGTTTCTGAGCCCAGTTCTTTTTTTCTTTTTTCTTCTTTGCGGTGGTGGGCGTAGAGGGGCAGAGGGAGAAGGGAGAGAGACGCTGAGGTAGGCTGCACAACCCGCTCGGAGCCCAACTCGGGATTTCATCCCACAACCCTGAGATCATGCCTAGATCCTTAATCTATGGTCAGAGGCTCACGCGACTGAGTCACAATGTGGCCTCTCATTTCTCTTCTTCTTCTCAGGAACAGCTCGTGGTCTTCAGACTGAAGCTTTCAGTACAGGTTAGTTAATTATTTTCTGGTTGCTTACATAAAAAAAAAAAAATCTAAGAGTGAAAGTTCTCTGGAACTTTGGGTTTCTGGGAAAGAAATTATATGAGAGTATGGCTTTTGAGAAAACCTGGCACACAAGGAGTTCACTGAGCTTTCCCTACGGATTTCAGCCTCTAACTCAAAAGGCTGGCCGTTACCTTGTTTGTGAGCAGCGTACATTGACTGGCTATCATATGGTTTCTAGTTTCAGTTTGTTCTGTATCGTTTCGGACGAATGTAGTACCTCTAACAGAACTCAACAGCATGGAGTGCCAAAGTTTTCAAGAAAGAGCCGTATAGGGCACGAGAAAATGTGCCGTTCTCGAATGGTATATTTTGCTCCCTTCCGTGTTTGAAGTGTAAGGGTGCACTTAGCTACGTCATGACATTTCATCATTGTTACTAGCATGCCTGAGGGACAGTGCGATGAGGGCGGGAGGTTCCATTTCTACGAAAGCAACCTCACTGAGACAGATCTAGGAAGACCTCGTGGGACGCAATTCGAGAAGCAGGAATCATGGCTGTGCAAAAGAAAGGAGCAACAAGCCCAACAAGGAAATAGCAAGGAGGATGAGAAAATCTGGGAGGAAAGTTACACAAGAACAAACTGTTAGGGAAGTGTGGAGAGAAAGTGGCTGGATTCCGGCTTCCGTTTTCTGTGGTGGGAACTGCCTGAAGAGTTCAATCTCCCCTTGGTCATAAAGTCCAAGCATGGTTGAAATGAGAAGTTCATTTTACGTTTTTCTCAGGTGCTCCTGGACGTCCGGGTTCCACGCCCCTGCCTGGTGGCAGCATAGGCAGCACGAGAGTGGGCCCCACCTTCCCCAGCCCCGGGCGCGAAGCAGGTAAATTGAGTTCCCAATAAAGGACCGCCTCGATGGCTCAGCAACTGGTGTCAGGCAATGCTGCTCGGTACAGTAGTTGACAGACTAAAAGACATGTGACCCGTTAACTTGAGAGGTGATAGCCCCTATACCCTTTGGCAGCTGCTGTTTGGTTTTTGTTGCTGGTGGTGGTGGTGGTGTACTTGCTGTACGTGTTGTACTCGTTGTCGTTTTCACCCTGCAGAGAAAGGCACAAGGCACAGAGGCTTCAGAGCAGGCCACACAAAGAAATGATTCAAAGGCCATGTCTTCCATGGCTTCATTGCACCCGTAGTCCTGCATTTCAAGTCAGGACCAATGGCACAGCATTCGATTCTGGGGGTCCAGTGTCAGTGCTTGGTCAGCCCGTGGCTTTGGGCATAAATTCGCTAGCGTTTATATATGAAAGATTGCCATAGTCAGTGACCCTTATGTGGCCCCCTGCACTTTCGGGTGTACGCTCAAAGCTAAAACAGGGGACTCCAATCCCACTGACACCAAGGCAGATGGGTACCTTTCTTCGGAAGAAGGCGGAAAATCAGGAAAGGTCTGTCTCAAAAGCGGCAGAGGCAGGATTAGGACCCAGAAGCCTTAGCCTCCTCTGGAATGGCTCCGCAGCTCTGGGATCTGTGCATAAGAGCATGCATCCAAGGAAAGCCAAGGAGAATATGCTTATCTGTGTGCATCGTGGACTGCATTTCCAGTCCTGTTGGTTTCCAGAAGAAAACAGGAGGGTCATTGTGCAAGCACGGATGATTTTGCTTCAAAGCAAAGAGGCCCGAGTTCACTCCTTCCCCATAGGCAGTCAGTCACTAGTTTCAAGTCCCTGTCCAGTTGCCTCTCCTCGGAGTGCCATTGGCCTGGGCTTTCGCTCAGCCGTTGCACGTGTTCCACCGCATACCTGCAGTCGTGCACATAGCTCACCTTCCTGTGAGCCAGAAGGGTTCAAAGTGTGGCTGTGAGACCAGAGCATCCACATCTCCTGGGAACTTTGTAGGCAGGCCAGTTTTCAGGCCCACCTGCCTAGAACGAGCAGCGTTGGAGGACGAGCCCGGCAAAGTGTCTGAACAAGCACTCAAAGCACCCGATGCATATGACGGTTGAGGACATTTCCACTCTTTCGCCACGTTCCTCCCAACTAACGCTTAGTCAGTACCCCAACCCAGGGAACTCCTCAAAACTCCATTTGTGCCCCTGTCACTCCACTCCTTCGAATCCGTCCGCTTTCAGGATGAGTCAAAAGTCCATCCCGTACCGTCAGAAGTCGTTGCTTTAGTACCCACAGTGGGACTTCCCCTTATGTATTTATTGGTAGACCCATGGCCCGATTTTCTATTCCTACATTTGTGTTCCCCTAGCAAATTTCCTGATTTAAAGTTTTTGCTGTAGATCGTTTCTGGGCAGAACTACCTGAGCGCATGACCATAGTATGTTGAAAGATCACGTGTACAGCAGCCCAAACCAAGAAACTGGTTGTGCTTCCAATGAGAGTAGTGAATTCACTGAAGTGTGATGGGAAAGACCACGTCGTGTGTATTTCCACACATCCGGGTCCGAGTTCTTGGGGAATGATGGCAAGACAATCAGCTCCGTGTTTGGGCTGTCGTCAGGCCAGAATAGGGACAGGGGCTTGCAGCAGGGCTCCTCCCAGTTTGGTCCAGCAAACTGGAGTGCCATCCAGAAGTGTGTGTTCATGCTGTGGTAAGAACTGAGTAGCGACTCGACACAGGGGTTTTCTGTGTGTTGAGTAAAAGCCTCGGTTCTCTTTGCGTTTGCTGTGCAAAATGTCATTTGTCGACCTTTATGGCCCTTTCCCAAAGCCTCCAAATCGGGCCGATTGGAAACTGTAGAGCATTGCTGTCTTGGCGCAGATGCTCTGCGAAGCACCGTTAGAGTCGAAAGTGCAGGATGAGCCTGCCTGGGTTTGGCTCCTGGACCTGCTGCCCACTACGTGGGTGGCCCGGAGCAGGTCACTGAGCCCCGTCTGTTCAATGGGAATGCTAACACTGCCGACTCGTGAGGGCTTCTGTCAGAGTAAATGAATTGATTTCAGTGCAGGGTAATTTTGAGTGTGCTGTATCTTTTCCGGAGGACCCGGCAGCCCTACTGCAGCACCCAGAGGAGGTAAAGAACACAGCACGCCCATGGAACCTGGCCCAGGAGCGCCATGCACAGGAACGTCAGACAAGTCAGGATATATATACACTTTAGCACCTATGCAGTGGCACTGAACATGACACAGGTCGACCTCAAGACTGAGCTGTAGGTGATATTAGACGGGTATTCCATATCTAGGTGCAGACATGCTAGGAGTCCTTAAAAGATGCTTTGGATTGAGCAACCTCCATTCTGTCCTACCCCGGAAGACGGATATGCAGAATCCTGCCACTGCGGAAGTAAATCCCTTTCCCCACTGTTTTGTCAGGGACCCCAGAAGTTCCAGGGGGCCTCACAGCAGCACCTGGGAGTGAGAAGACAAGAGGAGACTCAACTGCCCCAGGCACCACGTCGGGAGGCAGCCCAGGTATGGAAATGCGAGGTGGAGGGCCTCTCCTTCCTGACCTGCGGGAAGTTGCCAGTGGCTTCTGAGGACTTAGTTACTCTTCAGTTTGGTAGTGCCCGTATTCACGAGCTCCCCTCCTTGTTTGTTGTGGGCTTCATGACAGTGTTTCTCTAACATCAGCTCAGACGTGATGGATAGCAGAGCGGGGTGTATTAGGCATTCCCAGATTGCCGCCTCTGGACTTCCGGGACTGGGTGTGGATTGGGATAGGGTCACGCTGTGCCGTCTTGGCTGCAAAGGAGAGCTGCTGAGGCCAGACATGAACAAAGACGTGCAACAACTGCCTGGACCAGTGTAGGGGAAGTGCGTTGAAAGCAGAGTGCAGCACAATGTGTTCTGCTCCACCAAAGCTCCTAATACAGAGTGAGTGTTGGGTTTTGAATGGGACTACTGGATCACCGGCCGGTGAGACCACCAGAGCCCCAAGCAATGAAAGGCCAGTTGGAGTGAGTTGAGAATGTCATTCAGAGGCCATGGCTTTTGTAATGAAGAAGCGGGTTTCTGTGACGGAACAATTTGATTTGTCAAAATGCATTTCTTCTTCTCTCAGACGGTGAAATCCTCAGAATGCGACACGTAGAGGTTCTGTAGGCATTCTGTTGGTATAAGGAGCTTATTCTAAGAGAGCATCCGCCACAGAAAGAACCTAAATACATCGGGCTATGATAGAGAACTAGCTGAGTGGAGTGGGATGTAGAGGCTGAGAGAGAAGAATTGGAATCCCTTCTGTTCTCCTTCCCAGCTGCCTGACCCTAGTTGAAGGCTTCCTCCGCTCCGAACGTCCGTTTTCTCGTTGGTTGAGTGGCAAGGATATACATCTAGCTTAGAGGACTTGAGGAAAGAGTCACTGTGACTGTGACTGTGACAGTGCAGCTTAGTGGAAGACCCAGGAAGGACTCAGTCACATGCACTCTCTTACCACGAGCCCGTTTTGTAAAGAACAATTCCTTGTGCCAGTGAAGTTAGGTTTTAGCCAAGGCGTTTGCTATTTCTTCAGTCATCAGAAACATAATCGTTGCTGGATTCAGATCGACTTTGGGGGTTATTTCCAGCAGAAAGAGGATAATTTGGCACAGTCGGCCAACTCGGTAGTACCAAACCGGTTGCTTGTTAGGAGACATATTATGGATAGTCCTGGAGCTGACCTTTCCGACGTGTATATTGAGTAGCATGGCATCCGCTCAGGGCAAATGGCAAAATGATTTCTTGTCTCGGACCTGACGTGATCCCTCAAGTAATCAGAAAATCTTAGTAGGAGCGGGGAACATTTATTTCTTTGATTTAAATCATTCAGTCCCTTATGAGATGAAAAATCAACAAGGTAAAAATAATACAGTGAATTAGATTATTTTACCTACGTTTCTCATGGGGTAAGAATAAATGGACACGGTCACTTTGACACTTTGTGGAGTGGATTGCTCCGTCGTAGTGCACGGAGCGGTGACCATTTCGGCAAAGGCAGCTCTTCCTAGGAGCAGCTATATCTTGGCGACAGAGAAGGTGAGACGCAGGAATGACAATATCGAGTACTGTAGGCATGTAAGTTCATTTGTGAGCGCAAGAAAGAAAAATCAAGCGTACTGGCCCTGGTTATGGACGGCCAATTTAAGGAGAAGAGTAATGCTTCATCCGTTTTGACAGTTGAAGTGGGAAGCAAAGTGGATCCTTCTATATTCCTGTTAGTAAGAGCTTCCCCGTATTGTGATCCCTGGATCAACCCGTTTAGACTTATATCTCCCGCAGGTCATTTGCGGCCAGGGGGTGGGGGGTTAGGTGGGGTTGGGAGGCAAGCTACAGTCAAATAGCCCAAGTGGGATGTCCTCCGATTCTGCCACCTGGAAAGGAGTTTAGAGAAGTCTTTGGACCCTGTTGAAACATGGGTCCTTGAGATCCTCTTCGCAATAGAAAGTGAGCCTGTTGCCCCGCTAGCCACACCCAATCACAAGGAAGAGCCCAGAGAGGTGTCTTGTCCTTCATGTGCGACAACACTTTGCAATCTGTGCTCTAGCATCTTTGGTGAGCCACTGTGTTCCCCTGAACCCCATGTGCATCAGAGCCTGTTCAGATGTGGACGTTTGGGAGAAGGGTTGCTTCTGTTCCACGGAACCGTGCCGCTGTTAATGAAAGGTTGTTGTGTTCAGTTTGAAGGAGCGCGTATGAGGATCACTGAAATTCCCCAAAGGTGAAACCTCTCCTGGGAAATGGAAGCTGCGCCAGAATCTCTTGGCGTAGCGGGGTCTATCCTGCTCCATCATTCTACTCTTGAGAGTCTCTGTGGGCCGTGGCCAATTAGTCTTTCTGCGTGAGCCTGGCATCTGGATCAGCAAGACATTTTAAATTACGCGTGTCCAATGAACGTGTCCTCAGTGAGACAAGATGAGATCTGTGTTGGTCTGTTGGTGGAGTGTGCTTGCCCCTGAGCTGACCATTCTTGGCAACTAAAGCTTGCCGCTACTGTTGAGAAATCTCGCCTCAAACGTCTATCACACCACTTAACGTATTTATCATATCCATTGTGTGAGGCAGTCAAGAAAGGACACGTTATCACTTAACTGGTATTCTGTTGGATGTTTTTGTAGTCGAAGGCATGCCAATTCCATCAGTATGTGGAGTGGGTACTAAGAGAACTGCAAGAGGCATTTCATGATACACAGAGGCACGTTACATAAAATGCCATATGGGTGGCAATCCGAGGACGTGGGTGACGTGGCTCCCAGTCCCAGCCTTGTCACAGACTGGGAGCAGTCTTGCAGAGATCACTTAACGTTTCTGAGCCCAGTTCTTTTTTTCTTTTTTCTTCTTTGCGGTGGTGGGCGTAGAGGGGCAGAGGGAGAAGGGAGAGAGACGCTGAGGTAGGCTGCACAACCCGCTCGGAGCCGAACTCGGGATTTCATCCCACAACCCTGAAATCATGCCTAGATCCTTAATCAATGGTCAGAGGCTCACGCGACTGAGTCACAATGTGGCCTCTCATTTCTCTTCTTCTTCTCAGGAACAGCTCGTGGTCTTCAGACTGAAGCTCTCAGTACAGGTTAGTTAATTATTTTCTGGTTGCTTACATAAAAAAAAAAAAAATCTAAGAGTGAAAGTTCTCTGGAACTTTGGGTTTCTGGGAAAGAAATTATATGAGAGTATGGCTTTTGAGAAAACCTGGCACACAAGGAGTTCACTGAGCTTTCCCTACGGATTTCAGCCTCTAACTCAATAGGCTGGCCGTTACCTTGTTTGTGAGCAGCGTACATTGACTGGCTATCATATGGTTTCTAGTTTCAGTTTGTTCTGTATCGTTTCGGACGAATGTAGTACCTCTAACAGAACTCAACAGCATGGAGTGCCAAAGTTTTCAAGAAAGAGCCGTATAGGGCACGAGAAAATGTGCCGTTCTCGAATGGTATATTTTGCTCCCTTCCGTGTTTGAAGTGTAAGGGTGCACTTAGCTACGTCATGACATTTCATCATTGTTACTAGCATGCCTGAGGGACAGTGCGATGAGGGCGGGAGGTTCCATTTCTACGAAAGCAACCTCACTGAGACAGATCTAGGAAGACCTCGTGGGACGCAATTCGAGAAGCAGGAATCATGGCTGTGCAAAAGAAAGGAGCAACAAGCCCAACAAGGAAATAGCAAGGAGGATGAGAAAATCTGGGAGGAAAGTTACACGAGAACAAACTCTTAGGGAAGTGTGGAGAGAAAGTGGCTGGATTCCGGCTTCCGTTTTCTGTGGTGGGAACTGCCTGAAGAGTTCAATCTCCCCTTGGTCATAAAGTCCAAGCATGGTTGAAATGAGAAGTTCATTTTACGTTTTTCTCAGGTGCTCCTGGACGTCCGGGTTCCACGCCCCTGCCTGGTGGCAGCATAGGCAGCACGAGAGTGGGCCCCACCTTCCCCAGCCCCGGGCGCGAAGCAGGTAAATTGAGTTCCCAATAAAGGACCGCCTCGATGGCTCAGCAACTGGTGTCAGGCAATGCTGCTCGGTACAGTAGTTGACAGACTAAAAGACATGTGACCCGTTAACTTGAGAGGTGATAGCCCCTATACCCTTTGGCAGCTGCTGTTTGGTTTTTGTTGCTGGTGGTGGTGGTGGTGTACTTGCTGTACGTGTTGTACTCGTTGTCGTTTTCACCCTGCAGAGAAAGGCACAAGGCACAGAGGCTTCAGAGCAGGCCACACAAAGAAATGATTCAAAGGCCATGTCTTCCATGGCTTCATTGCACCCGTAGTCCTGCATTTCAAGTCAGGACCAATGGCACAGCATTCGATTCTGGGGGTCCAGTGTCAGTGCTTGGTCAGCCCGTGGCTTTGGGCATAAATTCGCTAGCGTTTATATATGAAAGATTGCCATAGTCAGTGACCCTTATGTGGCCCCCTGCACTTTCGGGTGTACGCTCAAAGCTAAAACAGGGGACTCCAATCCCACTGACACCAAGGCAGATGGGTACCTTTCTTCGGAAGAAGGCGGAAAATCAGGAAAGGTCTGTCTCAAAAGCGGCAGAGGCAGGATTAGGACCCAGAAGCCTTAGCCTCCTCTGGAATGGCTCCGCAGCTCTGGGATCTGTGCATAAGAGCATGCATCCAAGGAAAGCCAAGGAGAATATGCTTATCTGTGTGCATCGTGGACTGCATTTCCAGTCCTGTTGGTTTCCAGAAGAAAACAGGAGGGTCATTGTGCAAGCACGGATGATTTTGCTTCAAAGCAAAGAGGCCCGAGTTCACTCCTTCCCCATAGGCAGTCAGTCACTAGTTTCAAGTCCCTGTCCAGTTGCCTCTCCTCGGAGTGCCATTGGCCTGGGCTTTCGCTCAGCCGTTGCACGTGTTCCACCGCATACCTGCAGTCGTGCACATAGCTCACCTTCCTGTGAGCCAGAAGGGTTCAAAGTGTGGCTGTGAGACCAGAGCATCCACATCTCCTGGGAACTTTGTAGGCAGGCCAGTTTTCAGGCCCACCTGCCTAGAACGAGCAGCGCTGGAGGACGAGCTCGGCAAAGTGTCTGAACAAGCACTCAAAGCACCCGATGCATATGACGGTTGAGGACATTTCCACTCTTTCGCCACGTTCCTCCCAACTAACGCTTAGTCAGTACCCCAACCCAGGGAACTCCCCAAAACTCCATTTGTGCCCCTGTCACTCCACTCCTTCGAATCCGTCCGCTTTCAGGATGAGTCAAAAGTCCATCCCGTACCGTCAGAAGTCGTTGCTTTAGTACCCACAGTGGGACTTCCCCTTATGTATTTACTGGCAGACCCATGGCCCGATTTTCTATTCCTACATTTGTGTTCCCCTAGCAAATTTCCTGATTTAAAGTTTTTGCTGTAGATCGTTTCTGGGCAGAACTACCTGAGCGCATGACCATAGTATGTTCAAAGATCACGTGTACAGCAGCCCAAACCAAGAAACTGGTTGTGCTTCCAATGAGAGTAGTGAATTCACTGAAGTGTGATGGGAAAGACCACGTCGTGTGTATTTCCACACATCCGGGTCCGAGTTCTTGGGGAATGATGACAAGTCAATCAGCTCCGTGTTTGGGCTGTCGTCAGGCCAGAATAGGGACAGGGGCTTGCAGCAGGGCTCCTCCCAGTTTGGTCCAGCAAACTGGAGTGCCATCCAGAAGTGTGTGTTCATGCTGTGGTAAGAACTGAGTAGCGACTCGACACAGGGGTTTTCTGTGTGTTGAGTAAAAGCCTCGGTTCTCTTTGCGTTTGCTGTGCAAAATGTCATTTGTCGACCTTTATGGCCCTTTCCCAAAGCCTCCAAATCGGGCCGATTGGAAACTGTAGAGCATTGCTGTCTTGGCGCAGATGCTCTGCGAAGCACCGTTGGAGTCGAAAGTGCAGGGTGAGCCTGCCTGGGTTTGGCTCCTGGACCTGCTGCCCACTACGTGGGTGGCCCGGAGCAGGTCACTGAGCCCCGTCTGTTCAATGGGAATGCTAACACTGCCGACTCGTGAGGGCTTCTGTCAGAGTAAATGAATTGATTTCAGTGCAGGGTAATTTTGAGTGTGCTGTATCTTTTCCGGAGGACCCGGCAGCCCTACTGCAGCACCCAGAGGAGGTAAAGAACACAGCACGCCCATGGAACCTGGCCCAGGAGCGCCATGCACAGGAACGTCAGACAAGTCAGGATATATATACACTTTAGCACCTATGCAGTGGCACTGAACATGACACAGGTCGACCTCAAGACTGAGCTGTAGGTGATATTAGACGGGTATTCCATATCTAGGTGCAGACATGCTAGGAGTCCTTAAAAGATGCTTTGGATTGAGCAACCTCCATTCTGTCCTACCCCGGAAGACGGATATGCAGAATCCTGCCACTGCGGAAGTAAATCCCTTTCCCCACTGTTTTGTCAGGGACCCCAGAAGTTTCAGGGGGCCTCACAGCAGCACCTGGGAGTGAGAAGACAAGAGGAGACTCAACTGCCCCAGGCACCACGTCGGGAGGCAGCCCAGGTATGGAAATGCGAGGTGGAGGGCCTCTCCTTCCTGACCTGCGGGAAGTTGCCAGTGGCTTCTGAGGACTTAGTTACTCTTCAGTTTGGTAGTGCCCGTATTCACGAGCTCCCCTCCTTGTTTGTTGTGGGCTTCATGACAGTGTTTCTCTAACATCAGCTCAGACGTGATGGATAGCAGAGCGGGGTGTATTAGGCATTCCCAGATTGCCGCCTCTGGACTTCCGGGACTGGGTGTGGACTGGGATAGGGTCACGCTGTGCCGTCTTGGCTGCAAAGGAGAGCTGCTGAGGCCAGACATGAACAAAGACGTGCAACAACTGCCTGAACCAGTGTAGGGGAAGTGCGTTGAAAGCAGAGTGCAGCACAATGTGTTCTGCTCCACCAAAGCTCCTAATACAGAGTGAGTGTTGGGTTTTGAATGGGACTACTGGATCACCGGCCGGTGAGACCACCAGAGCCCCAAGCAATGAAAGGCCAGTTGGAGTGAGTTGAGAATGTCATTCAGAGGCCATGGCTTTTGTAATGAAGAAGCGGGTTTCTGTGACGGAACAATTTGATATGTCAAAATGCATTTCTTCTTCTCTCAGACGGTGAAATCCTCAGAATGCGACACGTAGAGGTTCTGTAGGCATTCTGTTGGTATAAGGAGCTTATTCTAAGAGAGCATCCGCCACAGAAAGAACCTAACTACATCGGGCTATGATAGAGAACTAGCTGAGTGGAGTGGGATGTAGAGGCTGAGAGAGAAGAATTGGAATCCCTTCTGTTCTCCTTCCCAGCTGCCTGACCCTAGTTGAAGGCTTCCTCCGCTCCGAACGTCCGTTTTCTCGTTGGTTGAGTGGCAAGGATATACATCTAGCTTAGAGGACTTGAGGAAAGAGTCACTGTGACTGTGACTGTGACAGTGCAGCTTAGTGGAAGACCCAGGAAGGACTCAGTCACATGCACTCTCTTACCACGAGCCCGTTTTGTAAAGAACAATTCCTTGTGCCAGTGAAGTTAGGTTTTAGCCAAGGCGTTTGCTATTTCTTCAGTCATCAGAAACATAATCGTTGCTGGATTCAGATCGACTTTGGGGGTTATTTCCAGCAGAAAGAGGATAATTTGGCACAGTCGGCCAACTCGGTAGTACCAAACCGGTTGCTTGTTAGGAGACATATTATGGATAGTCCTGGAGCTGACCTTTCCGACGTGTATATTGAGTAGCATGGCATCCGCTCAGGGCAAATGGCAAAATGATTTCTTGTCTCGGACCTGACGTGATCCCTCAAGTAATCAGAAAATCTTAGTAGGAGTGGGGAACATTTATTTCTTTGATTTAAATCATTCAGTCCCTTATGAGATGAAAAATCAACAAGGTAAAAATAATACAGTGAATTAGATTATTTTACCTACGTTTCTCATGGGGTAAGAATAAATGGACACGGTCACTTTGACACTTTGTGGAGTGGATTGCTCCGTCGTAGTGCACGGAGCGGTGACCATTTCGGCAAAGGCAGCTCTTCCTAGGAGCAGCTATATCTTGGCGACAGAGAAGGTGAGACGCAGGAATGACAATATCGAGTACTGTAGGCATGTAAGTTCATTTGTGAGCGCAAGAAAGAAAAATCAAGCGTACTGGCCCTGGTTATGGACGGCCAATTTAAGGAGAAGAGTAATGCTTCATCCGTTTTGACAGTTGAAGTGGGAAGCAAAGTGGATCCTTCTATATTCCTGTTAGTAAGAGCTTCCCCGTATTGTGATCCCTGGATCAACCCGTTTAGACTTATATCTCCCGCAGGTCATTTGCGGCCAGGGGGTGGGGGGTTAGGTGGGGTTGGGGGGCAAGCTACAGTCAAATAGCCCAAGTGGGATGTCCTCCGATTCTGCCACCTGGAAAGGAGTTTAGAGAAGTCTTTGGACCCTGTTGAAACATGGGTCCTTGAGATCCTCTTCGCAATAGAAAGTGAGCCTGTTGCCCCGCTAGCCACACCCAATCACAAGGAAGAGCCCAGAGAGGTGTCTTGTCCTTCATGTGCGACAACACTTTGCAATCTGTGCTCTAGCATCTTTGGTGAGCCACTGTGTTCCCCTGAACCCCATGTGCATCAGAGCCTGTTCAGATGTGGACGTTTGGGAGAAGGGTTGCTTCTGTTCCACGGAACCGTGCCGCTGTTAATGAAAGGTTGTTGTGTTCAGTTTGAAGGAGCGCGTATGAGGATCACTGAAATTCCCCAAAGGTGAAACCTCTCCTGGGAAATGGAAGCTGCGCCAGAATCTCTTGGCGTAGCGGGGTCTATCCTGCTCCATCATTCTACTCTTGAGAGTCTCTGTGGGCCGTGGCCAATTAGTCTTTCTGCGTGAGCCTGGCATCTGGATCAGCAAGACATTTTAAATTACGCGTGTCCAATGAACGTGTCCTCAGTGAGACAAGATGAGATCTGTGTTGGTCTGTTGGTGGAGTGTGCTTGCCCCTGAGCTGACCATTCTTGGCAACTAAAGCTTGCCGCTACTGTTGAGAAATCTCGCCTCAAACGTCTCTCACACCACTTAACGTATTTATCATATCCATTGTGTGAGGCAGTCAAGAAAGGACACGTTATCACTTAACTGGTATTCTGTTGGATGTTTTTGTAGTCGAAGGCATGCCAATTCCATCAGTATGTGGGGTGGGTACTAAGAGAACTGCAAGAGGCATTTCATGATACACAGAGGCACGTTACGTAAAATGCCATATGGGTGGCAATCCGAGGACGTGGGTGACGTGGCTCCCAGTCCCAGCCTTGTCACAGACTGGGAGCAGTCTTGCAGAGATCACTTAACGTTTCTGAGCCCAGTTCTTTTTTTCTTTTTTCTTCTTTGCGGTGGTGGGCGTAGAGGGGCAGAGGGAGAAGGGAGAGAGACGCTGAGGTAGGCTGCACAACCCGCTCGGAGCCCAACTCGGGATGTCATCCCACAACCCTGAGATCATGCCTAGATCCTTAATCAATGGTCAGAGGCTCACGCGACTGAGTCACAATGTGGCCTCTCATTTCTCTTCTTCTTCTCAGGAACAGCTCGTGGTCTTCAGACTGAAGCTTTCAGTACAGGTTAGTTAATTATTTTCTGGTTGCTTACATAAAAAAAAAAAAAAATCTAAGAGTGAAAGTTCTCTGGAACTTTGGGTTTCTGGGAAAGAAATTATATGAGAGTATGGCTTTTGAGAAAACCTGGCACACAAGGAGTTCACTGAGCTTTCCCTACGGATTTCAGCCTCTAACTCAAAAGGCTGGCCGTTACCTTGTTTGTGAGCAGCGTACATTGACTGGCTATCATATGGTTTCTAGTTTCAGTTTGTTCTGTATCGTTTCGGACGAATGTAGTACCTCTAACAGAACTCAACAGCATGGAGTGCCAAAGTTTTCAAGAAAGAGCCGTATAGGGCACGAGAAAATGTGCCGTTCTCGAATGGTATATTTTGCTCCCTTCCGTGTTTGAAGTGTAAGGGTGCACTTAGCTACGTCATGACATTTCATCATTGTTACTAGCATGCCTGAGGGACAGTGCGATGAGGGCGGGAGGTTCCATTTCTACGAAAGCAACCTCACTGAGACAGATCTAGGAAGACCTCGTGGGACGCAATTCGAGAAGCAGGAATCATGGCTGTGCAAAAGAAAGGAGCAACAAGCCCAACAAGGAAATAGCAAGGAGGATGAGAAAATCTGGGAGGAAAGTTACACGAGAACAAACTCTTAGGGAAGTGTGGAGAGAAAGTGGCTGGATTCCGGCTTCCGTTTTCTGTGGTGGGAACTGCCTGAAGAGTTCAATCTCCCCTTGGTCATAAAGTCCAAGCATGGTTGAAATGAGAAGTTCATTTTACGTTTTTCTCAGGTGCTCCTGGACGTCCGGGTTCCACGCCCCTGCCTGGTGGCAGCATAGGCAGCACGAGAGTGGGCCCCACCTTCCCCAGCCCCGGGCGCGAAGCAGGTAAATTGAGTTCCCAATAAAGGACCGCCTCGATGGCTCAGCAACTGGTGTCAGGCAATGCTGCTCGGTACAGTAGTTGACAGACTAAAAGACATGTGACCCGTTAACTTGAGAGGTGATAGCCCCTATACCCTTTGGCAGCTGCTGTTTGGTTTTTGTTGCTGGTGGTGGTGGTGGTGTACTTGCTGTACGTGTTGTACTCGTTGTCGTTTTCACCCTGCAGAGAAAGGCACAAGGCACAGAGGCTTCAGAGCAGGCCACACAAAGAAATGATTCAAAGGCCATGTCTTCCATGGCTTCATTGCACCCGTAGTCCTGCATTTCAAGTCAGGACCAATGGCACAGCATTCGATTCTGGGGGTCCAGTGTCAGTGCTTGGTCAGCCCGTGGCTTTGGGCATAAATTCGCTAGCGTTTATATATGAAAGATTGCCATAGTCAGTGACCCTTATGTGGCCCCCTGCACTTTCGGGTGTACGCTCAAAGCTAAAACAGGGGACTCCAATCCCACTGACACCAAGGCAGATGGGTACCTTTCTTCGGAAGAAGGCGGAAAATCAGGAAAGGTCTGTCTCAAAAGCGGCAGAGGCAGGATTAGGACCCAGAAGCCTTAGCCTCCTCTGGAATGGCTCCGCAGCTCTGGGATCTGTGCATAAGAGCATGCATCCAAGGAAAGCCAAGGAGAATATGCTTATCTGTGTGCATCGTGGACTGCATTTCCAGTCCTGTTGGTTTCCAGAAGAAAACAGGAGGGTCATTGTGCAAGCACGGATGATTTTGCTTCAAAGCAAAGAGGCCCGAGTTCACTCCTTCCCCATAGGCAGTCAGTCACTAGTTTCAAGTCCCTGTCCAGTTGCCTCTCCTCGGAGTGCCATTGGCCTGGGCTTTCGCTCAGCCGTTGCACGTGTTCCACCGCATACCTGCAGTCGTGCACATAGCTCACCTTCCTGTGAGCCAGAAGGGTTCAAAGTGTGGCTGTGAGACCAGAGCATCCACATCTCCTGGGAACTTTGTAGGCAGGCCAGTTTTCAGGCCCACCTGCCTAGAACGAGCAGCGTTGGAGGACGAGCCCGGCAAAGTGTCTGAACAAGCACTCAAAGCACCCGATGCATATGACGGTTGAGGACATTTCCACTCTTTCGCCACGTTCCTCCCAACTAACGCTTAGTCAGTACCCCAACCCAGGGAACTCCCCAAAACTCCATTTGTGCCCCTGTCACTCCACTCCTTCGAATCCGTCCGCTTTCAGGATGAGTCAAAAGTCCATCCCGTACCGTCAGAAGTCGTTGCTTTAGTATCCACAGTGGGACTTCCGCTTATGTATTTATTGGCAGACCCATGGCCCGATTTTCTATTCCTACATTTGTGTTCCCCTAGCAAATTTCCTGATTTAAAGTTTTTGCTGTAGATCGTTTCTGGGCAGAACTACCTGAGCGCATGACCATAGTATGTTCAAAGATCACGTGTACAGCAGCCCAAACCAAGAAACTGGTTGTGCTTCCAATGAGAGTAGTGAATTCACTGAAGTGTGATGGGAAAGACCACGTCGTGTGTATTTCCACACATCCGGGTCCGAGTTCTTGGGGAATGATGACAAGTCAATCAGCTCCGTGTTTGGGCTGTCGTCAGGCCAGAATAGGGACAGGGGCTTGCAGCAGGGCTCCTCCCAGTTTGGTCCAGCAAACTGGAGTGCCATCCAGAAGTGTGTGTTCATGCTGTGGTAAGAACTGAGTAGCGACTCGACACAGGGGTTTTCTGTGTGTTGAGTAAAAGCCTCGGTTCTCTTTGCGTTTGCTGTGCAAAATGTCATTTGTCGACCTTTATGGCCCTTTCCCAAAGCCTCCAAATCGGGCCGATTGGAAACTGTAGAGCATTGCTGTCTTGGCGCAGATGCTCTGCGAAGCACCGTTAGAGTCGAAAGTGCAGGGTGAGCCTGCCTGGGTTTGGCTCCTGGACCTGCTGCCCACTACGTGGGTGGCCCGGAGCAGGTCACTGAGCCCCGTCTGTTCAATGGGAATGCTAACACTGCCGACTCGTGAGGGCTTCTGTCAGAGTAAATGAATTGATTTCAGTGCAGGGTAATTTTGAGTGTGCTGTATCTTTTCCGGAGGACCCGGCAGCCCTACTGCAGCACCCAGAGGAGGTAAAGAACACAGCATGCCCATGGAACCTGGCCCAGGAACGCCATGCACAGGAACGTCAGACAAGTCAGGATATATATACACTTTAGCACCTATGCAGTGGCACTGAACATGACACAGGTCGACCTCAAGATTGAGCTGTAGGTGATATTAGACGGGTATTCCATATCTAGGTGCAGACATGCTAGGAGTCCTTAAAAGATGCTTTGGATTGAGCAACCTCCATTCTGTCCTACCCTGGAAGACGGATATGCAGAATCCTGCCACTGCGGAAGTAAATCCCTTTCCCCACTGTTCTGTCAGGGACCCCAGAAGTTTCAGGGGGCCTCACAGCAGCACCTGGGAGTGAGAAGACAAGAGGAGACTCAACTGCCCCAGGCACCACGTCGGGAGGCAGCCCAGGTATGGAAATGCGAGGTGGAGGGCCTCTCCTTCCTGACCTGCGGGAAGTTGCCAGTGGCTTCTGAGGACTTAGTTACTCTTCAGTTTGGTAGTGCCCGTATTCACGAGCTCCCCTCCTTGTTTGTTGTGGGCTTCATGACAGTGTTTCTCTAACATCAGCTCAGATGTGATGGATAGCAGAGCGGGGTGTATTAGGCATTTCCAGATTGCCGCCTCTGGACTTCTGAGACTGGGTGTGGGCTGGGATAGGGTCACGCTGTGCCATCTTGGCTGCAAAGGAGAGCTGCTGAGGACTCACATGGTGAAAGATGTGCAACAACTGCATGAACCAGTTTTGTGGACGTATGTTGAAAGCAGAGTGCAGCACAATCTATTTTGCCCCACCAAAGCTCTCAATATGGTGGGATGTTTGGTTTTGAATGGAACTACTTGATCACCCCTGGTGATTCCATTTGAGACCCTTGAGGGGAAATATCCCCATCAAAGAGTCCGTTGAGAATATCATTCTGTGGACATAGCTTTTTTAAAATTACAAACCAAAAGCAAAGCAGGAGATGTCTTTCATCAGAACCCTGCTTATTTCATTTATTTTTATTATTCAAATATTGATTAAAAATGTATAATGATATAAAAATGATTCACAGTTTGTTGATCTTTATTTTACCTTTTCCAAATATTTGCTTCAAAATTACTATTGGACTGTATTAAATATATATTAATGCTAATGCTATCCCAGTACACATTTAATCAATTTTAACAGGGGAGCCTCTTCTAAGTTCCACTGGAACTGGTGATGGCATCACACCTAGATCACCTTTCACTGGTTTCAGGCCAGCTGGAATTCTGCAGGCAAGGTGCAGGTTCACCTGCTCCTTTTGATAGTGCTTCATCATGAGCCTACCTAGGAACTCAAATTTTCATGAGATATTGAAGTCAATTTTGCAATGGGTAGATTTTTAATGGCTGTGATTTTATGACTGTTGAACAGGTGTAATTTGATCATTTGTATCACAAATGTATATTTAGACTAGAATTGCCAGTTAAAAATGCAAGATGCCATCGAAATGTGAACACATATATAAGTAATGCTAGTATAAGTATTTTCCACTGGGATGTGATTGTTTGCTTTTTATTTGGGATTCAAATTCATGGGATGTCTTTTGTTATTATTTGCTAAATCCAACAGTCCAACTGGGGACTGAGTGCCACTGTTCTTTTCAATTAGGATCAGCAGAAAGGGGATTTGCAGCCACTTTTGTAGTTCCTGGTGAAACCAGTTCTGGCATACCAGGTATTGAAAGAGCATAATCAGAATAAATCCAGACAATTGAAATGTGATTTCTTTACTTACAATTTTGACAGAGACAATATTTCCTAAATAATTTAATTATTATTATTTGTGTAATGTCAAAACTGGTGATCAGAAATAAATCAAGAGCTATTTGTTTTGTGAGTAACATCATATTGAGTGCTCTATAAAATAGAATAGTCATATACTTGTTCCCTTAGAATTTGATTTTTAAGCAGAAGAAATTAATATTTACATACATGCAAAGGCAAATACCATGTATGGCAGAAAAGAATCAAAATCAAGGAAATGTTCCATGACAGGCTTGGAATGGGAACTCAAGAGGAAATTCTAGTAGGGAACTGATTAGTTGGAGTTAAAAACAACAGAATTATTCTATCTTGAAAATAAAGTGAAAACATGATCAGTGCACTATGACTATATTTATATGATTTAACTTGAGCAAAACATGAAAACATGAGTGAGTTGAATGGAATTTATGGATATATTCAATTTCATGGGAATAAAGAGCAGTCATATTTCAGCTGTTGGGGTCATAGAATTGAAAACAAAATCTCAGATTTACTTACTATCTTACTTCCTTACTTACTATCCTGTTTTCTTGAGGCCCTTGGCTTTGAAGATTTTTTGTTTGTTTGTTTTTTCTGTCTTTTCTTTCTTTCTTTCTTTCTTTCTTTCTTTCTTTCTTTCTTTCTTTCTTTCTTTCTTTCTTTCTTTCTTTCCTTTTTTTTTTTTGACACCCAGGGCCTGCGTCTCTGGGTCTCTGCAAGGATTCCTCCACCTTCCCGGTGTCCCTCCCTTGCCTCCAACACAGTCAGCACCTTTACAGGGCTGCCTGGCCTCATTCTGTGAACTTTCCCATCTTCTTTCTTTGAACTCCACATACACAAGTGCTCTGATTTGCTAGGTCTCAGACCTTCTCTCAGCAGTCTCCATTCAGGGTGGAGCCCTTTCCCTCAAGGGGTAAACCCTGGGCCAGAGACCCAGGCCCCAAAGACAGTAGAGGAAAAAAAAACAACAAAACAAAAAACAGGTATATAATTGAATAAGTATTAAACTAGAAAGTGATGCAAATTATGGGCAATTCACGTAGAGATTGTAGACAGGAATCTTACAAGCAGACCACATTTACATACATTTTCTCAAGAAAAATGATTACTGGTTCTCAACTAAGGGAACCTTAAAACAGCATTTATTATACAGAGCTTATCCTAAATTCACCTGTTAATTGGGATGTAAATTGGTTACTTAACTGGTTTTATAGGAGGGGAAATAAACTCCAATCTTAATGAGGGAGGAAGATTTGTCCCTAGAGGGAGATAAGGGTACTATCTACCCTGATGCTTACCTTTCCAAGAGATAGCTCCCAAGGCCTTGAGAAAGACCTTCCTGGGGTCATTAAGCTGGGAAGAAGCCTATTCAGATTTTTAAAAAGATTTACATACACTTCAAAGACAGAGAAAACATCTGAAATGACAAATTTTCTAAAGCAAATGGTCTAAGAAAAGGAAGAAGGAAGTCTCTCCTTATTTGTACCAGAAAGAATTAAGCCTCTTATTTTAAATTTTTTCTTTTCACAAGCCATCCTCCAAACATGATCAAGTTCATATTTTAATTAGCTAACTTGTGTTTCTATTGTAAAATTAAGCCAAGTCTAAGCCAACCCCTGGAACTGGAGGTGGCAGCACCCCTGGGGAAGCAGGCACTAGAACTCTAAGTCCTGAGAAATCAGACAAGGCTGGTCCTCACTTTTCAGCTGTGTCCAACCATACCTCCCTCAGCAGGGTGTGATCTAGACTAATCTGATTTTTAATTTGCATTGATGATCTTAGAATTGGGTAGCATTTAAGCTCAATGGGGAACAAGTGGGGGGAAAAAAGAGCCAGGAAAATTGTGGCTGCATACATTAGAATCTACACATACCTCCTTCTGCAAACCATAAATATCACTGGGCCCACACCCCTTAGGGAGTTAGGAGGGATAGAGCGGACTGAGACTCCAATGATTGGGGAAGATGGCTCTGGGGCTCATAGTGGAGCTGAGATTCAGGTCAGGGCATCCCAGAGGAGAGGAGAGTATAGAGAATTACTTAATAGTGGTAGAATATAGATAGCATCAACTAGGGTTTACCCCTTGAGGGAAAGGGCTCCACCCTGAACGGAGACTGCTGAGAGAAGGTCTGAGACCTAGCAAATCAGAGCACTTGTGTATGTGGAGTTCAAAGAAAGAAGATGGGAAAGTTCACAGAATGAGGCCAGGCAGCCCTGTGAAGGTGCTGACTGTGTTGGAGGCAAGGGAGGGACACCGGGAAGGTGGAGGAATCCTTGCAGCCTGGGTGTCAAAAAAAAAAAAAAAAAAAGAAGGGAAAGAAAGAAAGAAAGAAAAAAAAATATCTTCAAAGCCAAGGGCCTCAAGAAAACAGGATAGTAAGTAAGTAAGTAAGAATTAGAAGACAGACAAAGGAGAGATGCTCCTTTAAAAAAGAAGCTTCCCGGGGCGCCTGGGTGGCTCAGTTGGTTGGGCGGCTGCCTTCGGCTCAGGTCGTGATCCTGGAGTCCCTGGATCGAGTCCCGCATCGGGCTCCCTGCTCGGCAGGGAGCCTGCTTCTGCCTCTGACCCTCCCCCCGCTCATGTGCTCTCTCTCTCTCATTCTCTCTGTCTCAAATAAATAATAAAAATAAATAAAATCTTTAAAAAAAAAGAAGCTTCCCTTCAATATGGACAACATAAGAGGAAGCCCTTGATCTGTTAAATCTGATGAGTCACACAAAAGTCTCTCTGTCCTCACTGCATAAGATCACCTATGTTTCAGGAAAATCCAATGCAATAAATAAATAATAAAATTTCAATATCTATAGAAAGCTATTCATTGTATACATTTTTAGCAATTCTCAGCAATAGCAAGCAAACTAAAAATCTAGTCATGAAACAGAGGAAACAGAACATTACAAGAATTTAAAATAAGCAACAAACTGCAGCTATAGACATCAGAATTATAAATTAAAAAAACTAAGGATCAAAATAAATAGGAAGATGTTAAATTGGACTGATGAAAACTCAGGAGAAATAGTAAAAAAATAAGGAAAAGTTATCTAAAAATACAGACCAAGTTGCAAGCTACCCAGCAGAGAATATATGAGACTGAAATCATGGCAGGAGCTGTAAAGGATAGAATTGAGAAGATCCAAAAAACTATTGCAGACATTTTTTAAAAAGTTTAAGTAGATCAGAGTTGGACATCATTACAGGAAACAGATAAAATTATCCAACATATATATATAATTGCAGTTTCTGGAGAAGCAAAAGCAATGAAAGAGGACTAATATTTAAAACTGTATATCAGGACAAGTTTCCTGCAATTAAAAGAGAAATCCTAAATTTCCATGTTGAAAGGACCTGTCATATACCTGGAAGATTAAACCCTGAATAATCAATTTGGTAAGTTACTTTAGAAAACTATTAGACTTGAAAAATACATTCTCTGGACCTTGAGGCAAACAGAAAAAGTCATTTAAAAAGAAAGAAAATCAGGTTGGTATCAGACTTGTCAAGACAGAGTAGCATTAAGAAACTCAAGGAAGGAAAATGTGGGCTAAAGGTTGTTAATGCAGCTAAATGTAATTCAGGTATCAAGCTCTAGGAAAATAGTCAAAAACATGAAGGAATTCAGGGAATTATGTACCCATGAGCCCTTCATAATAAAATCACTACAGGATGAGTGTTAAGCAACAAAGAGATGCTTTGAGAATGACTGAAATGATTATAGCACTATTTTTAACTCTAGCTCTAAAACTGGAACCAAAATTGAAAGAAAGGTGGAAGAAAACTGCATAAATGTTTCATATTTGACCAGCTAAAAATATCATAGTAATAAATAAATAGATGGGGGAAGATGTGGGAAATAAAGGCAAGAGAAAAATTAAATTTCCTTACTATTTAACAGCCCATTGACAAGTGCTTGAAACAGAGTGCCATTCCTCTAGGAACTCAGCTGCCTGAGTGTTAGTACTTTGCTAAGTGCAAAGGCAATCTTAGCCCTACTGCCAGGAAGTCTACTTTAAAGTATATAAATTCCTTTGGAAACTTCCTTTATCTCTACCCCCAAGATACATGTTGGCAATCATCTGACAAGTATATGACCCACTGATAAACATCGGAAGGGTCTCATGATTAAGGTTTTATTAGGTAGTAATGAATGACCTTTTCCCAACAATATTAGCTCCCTCAAGGTCCTTGAAACCTGTTCCAAAATTCCTTAGAGACTTACACTATCCCTAACCCCCTCCCAACTTGAAAGTATATAATGGGCTACTCCTCATGACCCCAGCGCAGCTCTTTCTGCCCACGGTCCTGTCCCCGTGCTTTAATAAAACCACCTGTTTGCACCAAAGACATCTCAAGAATACTTTCTTGGCTGTTGACTCTGAACCCCAACATCTTTTCCTACATCAGCAATAAGAAGGAAAATGTGATAATCTTGTTGATTGGATAGTAATCAAACATTATTTAAAGCTCATAAACCAGATGAGAGAAGCTCAAGTTTATTAAAGTAGTAAAAACAAATAGTATTAAGAGAGAAAATGGCATTTAAATTGGAAACTACAGAACAAGAAGAGGAGATGGGAAGAAGAAGAAATAATATTAGTAATTATTATTTATTAAGGGAGAAGCAGTAGATACTACCTGAAAGAAAATTGGGAGGGTGCTAAAGGGATTATATAAAAATGTTACTGTAAAATATAGCTTATCAAAAGAGAAATAAAGTGAAAAGCCGAAAAAAGGGAGCATTTTAAGAGTTTGCATAGTAAACAAATGGCTGAAATTAGAATTCAAAAGCACACTAAAATAAGGTTTAATAATAATTCCTATTAGTTTTTAGTGAAAGTGTTTTCAGAATTAGGAAATCCATTAATATAGTTCATACTAACAGATCTAAGAGAAATAAAAATAACTAATTATCTACATAGAGCCTAAAAAGACATTTGAGAAATGTTCAATAACCATTTCTGATGGGGGAAAAAAAATCCCCAAATAAACCATCTGCCCAAGCAGTGTCCATATGTAAACATTTTTCCTAAAACCAGTATTATGCAATTAAGTGAATGAATTCTTCAACTCTGTAACTTCAGTTTTCTTATTAGTAAAAAATGGGGAATGTAATCTATGAGAATCCAATAAAATAATAAATAAATGTATGTCAAAGTATATCTTTGGAAATGTATAAAGGGTAATATTGATATAGAAAAATGGAAATTTTTGTAATTTTTTGTTGGAAGTTAATTTAATTAAATTAGCTGTCTCCTAGCTTAAGAAATTCTGGGGATTATTCTTTTTCATCCTTTTCTTTTATAGCAGGTACATCTGGAACATCTGGTGGTGCAACTAGTGGAGATGAAAATGGACCTGCATCACCCAACAGTAGTACTACAAGCTCTTCAGATAAACCAGGTGACATTAGCTAAACACAAGAAGTTATAAAAACCTGTCAGTGTAGAAATGTGTTTAAGATTTTTTTTTTTTTTTTTTTTTTTAATTTGAGACAGAGAGAATGAGAGACAGAGAGCATGAGAGGGAGGAGGGTCAGAGGGAGAAGCAGACTCCCTGCCGAGCAGGGAGCCCGATGCGGGACTCGATCCGGGACTCCGGGATCATGACCTGAGCCGAAGGCAGTCGCTTAACCAACTGAGCCACCCAGGCGCCCCTAGAAATGTGTTTATAAAAGACTTTTTTAGTAGAATATTTATTTAGTTGGAAATCCTTCCTGCTTAAAAATAACACTACAATTATGTGAATATTATATGAATCAATTAGAAAGATTGCCATTAAATTCTTTGTTATTCAGTATTTATGCACTATTGGGTGATCAGTGCAACACATGATTCACAGATAATGACAGTGATCTGACAGCTTAGGTGTTCTCCATTACTAAATAAGACTAATGCAACATTTTGAATCTGGTTTCTTATATGGCCAATATAGAAATCACTAGAATATTACTTGATACAACTGTAACTGAGTTAAGTAAAAAAGTAATACTGACCATCTAACATTTCATCTTATATTTGGTCCTTAGGGTTTTGAGTTAGGGACATTTGCGCATCCAGTTAGTTACATTTATTCATCTAAGGTTTGCACTGCTACAGAAAATCACTTACACAACATATAAATTCAAAGTACTAAATAATCACAAAATGATATGTTAGCTATTTTTGCATTTGATTGATTGATAATAGATTTTCCCCTAGTAGAAATATTTAAGAATTCAACAAAAATATTTTTCCTTCTTATTTTTTAAAAATATTAAAAAAAAATTTTTAAGATTTCATTTATTTATTTGACAGAGAGAGACACAGTGAGAGAGGGAACACAAGCAGGGGGAGTGGGAGAGGGAGAAGCAGGCTTCCCGCTGAGCGGGGAGCCCGAAGGGGGGCCCGATCCCAGGACCCCGGGATCATGACCGGAGCCGAAGGCAGACACTTACGACTGAGCCACCCAGGTGTCCCCCTTCTTAAATAATAGGCTTCTGGATATTAAACAGTTATTAAACATCAACAAGTATATTCAAATTCAAGTTAGAATTTTTCTTTTTGCAATCTTTCACAAAAACCACTACCTTTAGTATTAGGAAAATTTCATGTTTTGTTTTTTTTTTTAAGTTTTTATTTATTTGACAGAGAGATATAGCGAGAGAGGGAACACAAGCAGGGGGAGTGGGAGAGGGAAAAGCAGGCTTCCTGCTGAGCAGGGAGCCTGTGCGGGGCTCAATCCCAGGACCCTGGGATCATGACCTGAGCTGAACGCAGACGCTTAAGGACTGAGCCTCCCAGGAGCCCCAAATTTCATGGTTTAGTATGAGAACATGTTATAATTTAAAATATTAACATATTTCTTTATAAGTTCCTTATTGAACAGCAAAGTGATCTAGAACCTTGATGAACAGTTTCCCCATTTCTGAGAATAATCAGTAACACTGCTTTCTGAATTGTCTAAAAATTCAGAAAATAATTTGCTCCCTAAAATCTCTACACATTGGTTTAAAAAATAAATTTTTTCTTGACTTGCAAATAGGACATTACTATACATACCTCATTTGCTCAAAACTCACCTGATGGGGAAATATGCAATGAGTGTATGCACTATGAAATGGCTATAGCCACCCCTTAGCAAACAATGTTTGTGTCTCTTAATACTTAACTTGTTTCACAGGACTAAAGATATGGACCAGAGAGAAAAAAAGAGAAAAAGAAAGTGGAGTGGTAAATATTTCTCATGAAATAGGAAAAAAAAAAAGTGCTTGAAAAATGTAATTAGTAAAACAAAATAATACTGTTTTTATACTTTATTTTTTACTGGATATATTGAATACAACTTAATGAAATAAAGATATGAGGTAGTCATTTACCATAATTTAATGTCATTTGTAAAGTCATCTTAATCTGTTTTTTCAAAAATAAAAATGATAATCAGAAAAAGTATACTAAGTGTAAAATGAACAAAATGTTTTTACATATATTTACTTATTTGAATTATATAACTACCCTGTGCAATTAACAGTACATTAGTGATTATTAATTATTCACATTTTATAAATGAAAAAGTGTTTACTTTAGTCATAGGGTGAGTATGTTTTGGGGCTAAAACAGGGCCTAGATGGTTGATTCTTCATCCAGTCATTCTCGATTATGAGAGAGGCCACCAACATGGTGGATTTCTCTCAATCTGGAGACAGAAGGTCTTGTCACCTTGCCTATTCTGGTTTACATTTGTGTTCCTAGTGCCTAGCTCAGTGCCTGCCTGACTTGATAAATATCTGGTGGATATCTGGTGAATATGTAAAAAAATGAATAAGAGTTGCCAATATAGTAACAGATTCAGAGGCTTTATTTTTATTAATGAGATAAAAATAACAGACTGTATGAAAGGAACCTTCCAGAAGGATTGAAGATATGGGAGGGAATAGTCTATTTGCTGCTATATCCAAGTAGTGAAGCTTTGCTGGAAACGGGCACCATCCACACACACACACTATTGTGTAGATCCATGTCCCTACAAATCTAAGGTTTCCATCCTCATCTGTTCTCTTGGGGGAATTCTTGATAATAGGATCTCTGATCTAGAGCATTCTGGGTGATGCCAAGTTGTTATAGAATTGGTCATATTAGGCTAAGGACAAGAGGGGGTAAAAGCATTTTTTAAAATAGTTAAGCATATAGAAGAGGTTTTTAAAATCACTGAATGTGGATTTTACAGGAATTATTATTTACAATAATTGTTGGAAGAAGTAGGAGCTTAGAATAAAAGAGACAAAGCCCAACATGGTTTTAGAATGCCGAAGATGATAGAGGAAACCAAAATTTATGCTTTACTTAGTGTTAAAAGATGACAGGATATGAGGTAAGGTGGGATTGTTTCAAGACTTCAAACAGAATACTAATTCAAAGTTACTTGGATGAAAATAAACTTGAGGTTTCATGGGGTCCCTGGGTGGCTCAGTCGGTTAAGCATCTGCCTTCAGCTCAGGTCATAATCCTGGGGTCCTGGGATGGAGTCTTGTGTGGAGCTCCCTGCTCAGCAGGGAATCTGCTTCTCCCTCTCTCTCTGCCTCTCCCCCTCTGCTCATGCTCCCTCTCTCACTCTCTCTCAAATAAATAAAATCTTTTGTTAAAAAAGAAAGAAAATAAACTTGAGGTTTCAGAGGCAATCAGAGTGTTAACAAACTAGTATGTAGAAAAATGCAAGAGCATGACTTGGATAATGGGATTTTCCCTTAAGCTGAGCTCAGAGAGAAGCTTCTGGTGTCAGAGACAAGACAGGTCTAGTGGGGGTAGTTGCATAATCTGTAGGAAGTAATTCAAGTATAGGAAACTTTTAAAGGCATCTTAGATACAAATTTCCAAATATATGTTTCTAATATTGATTTCTCTGGAAGTCTAGATTCATACTCAGTTACTAACTTGACATTTCCATTTGGATGTCTAATAGGCGTCCCAGAATTGACATGACCTAAACTGAATTCTTGTTTATTTTCATACCCACAACCTGTTCTCCCATATCAATCCCATATCCCTGTTCTTCCCCATATCAATAAATGGTGCCATAACTGATTCAGTTTACTCACAAAAAAAATTACAATTACCCTTGATGCCTCTCTTCTTTTTATTTTACACCCCACACATAAAAACAGAGGTTGCTAATGCTACTTCTAAAACATATTTTAAGCCCATCCTCTGTTCTCAAACTCTTTCATCATCACTCTAGCCCAAAGCACTCATGAATAGTCTTGATTCCTGAAATCACCTCAAACTAGTCTTCTTACTTCTATTGTACACCTTTTACCATATATTCTCTATAGTGTAGAAAGAGGGATTTTAAATATATACAAATCTATCATTCCCTTGCATAAAATTATATTCCATTGTATTTAGGAAAATGTCCAATTTCCTTCACTGGATTCACAATAACTTGAACAATCCTATATATTTGTCCTCACCTTCTAATGTTCTCCCTGTAACCTCCAGTGATCCAAATACATTCACCTTCTAGTTCTGCTCTAGCATATGTAGTTCATTTCAGTCTTATGGCTTTTGCACTGGCTGTTCCCACTGCCTGGAATGCTATTTCCCTAGAGTTTCACATAGCTTTCTGCTTCTTATCAGATCTTAAAATAAAAGACTTTTTTTTCAGAGAGGTCTTTGCTGGCCAACTAGTCTAAAATAGAATCCCAGTTGCTCAATAGCACCTCACTTTGTGTTAGTGCTCTGACACTTTTCTTGTGTGTGAATTTGTTTGTTTGGTTAGATTGTAATTTCATTTATATGTCTGCACATATAAATGTCTCTCACACCCAGCTAGAATGCTTTATGGGAACAAAGAACTATCTAATTACTAGCTACATTATCACTGAAAAGCTACTTCAACTATCTGTGCTTTAGTTTCTACTCTATCAAAAGGGAAAGTTGTACTATATATGCCATAGGGTTGTTCAGATGGTAAAATGAGTAATACTTACGTGCTGCTGAGAACTTACAGAACACACAAGATACTCAATAAAGGATTGCTGAATGCATAAACAGGAAGAAGTTGCACTATAGAATAAAAGGTATGAAATATACTGATGCCCATGAAGAGGCTTGAAAGCTATAGTGGAGAAAGAAAGCAGCATGAGCCCCTACCTGTGTTAACAAAAAAACATGACAGCTTTAAAACATGACAAGTATTTTTACTACTTGTTTTGACAAGGACAACTGGAAATTCTGTTTAAGAAGCAGGAAAAACTGGACCATCAGAGGGAAGATCAGGGATAACTAGAACATCAGCTGAAGGATCAGGAATAACTGTGTTATCATCTGTAGTGACAGGGAAAACATGACCATCACTGGGAGGATCAGCAACAACCAGATCACTAGCTAAAGAATTAGAGATGACTGCACCATCTGTTGTAGGCTTAGGAACATTTGTACCACCAACAGGATTGATAGGAACAACTGCATCATCACTTGGGTTAGCAACAACTGGACCATTAGCTGACTGGATTATTTGCTGGAGTATCTGAAACAACTGAAAGCTCTGTTGTGAAGTCAGGGACTACTGGACCATCCATAGGAGGATTGCAAACAACTGAACAATTGGCTGAAGAAGCACAGACAATTGGACAAGCAGTTGGAGAATCAGGAACTACAGGACCATCCACTGAAGGATCAGGAACAACAGGACCATCTGTTCTGGGTTCAGGGACAACTCAACCATCATCTGAAGGATCAGGAACAACTAAAACCTCTGTCATAGGTTCAGGGACAAACAGACCATCATCTGGAATGCCAGGGACAACTAAACCATCACCTTGAGATACAGAGATGACAGGACCAACAGCCGAGGTATTAGGAACAACTAGATCATCAGCTAGTATATCAAGGACAATTGGATCATCAACTGGATGTTCAGGGACAACTGGAACATCTGTTGTAAAATCAGGAACATCTGTATCATCAGTAGGATTCACAAGGACATCTGGATCAACACTTGGGTTAGGAACAACTGGACCATCTGCTGAGGATAAGGAACAACGCACCATCTGTTGTAGGATTAGGAATGTCTACACCATCTACAGGGTTGACAGGGTCAAGTGGACTGTCAATCGGAGGACCAGAGACACTGGAACAGCATCTAGGGTCAGGGACCATAGCACTATCTGCTGGAGCATCAGGGACAACTGATGGAGTAGCTGACATTAGCTGGAGTAGCAGAGAAAAACTAAAACCTTTGCTGTAATATTAGTGACTACTGGAACATCCACAGGAGGATCACAGACAACTGGATGATCACATGAAGAAGCGGAAATAACTGGATGAACAGCTAGAGGTCCAGGAACCACAAGACCATCCATTAGAGGATCAGGAATAATGGGATCATCAGCTTTAGTTTAAAGGACAACTTAACCATTATTTGAAGAATCAGGGACAGCTAGACCATCTGTTTTAGGTTCAGGGACAACCGACCATCTGGAGTGACAGGGACAATGGGATCATCATCTGGAGATTCAGACACCACTGGACCATGAGCTAAAGAATTAGGAACAACTAGATCATCATCTGGTATATTAAGGACAAGTGGACCATCAACTGGTGGATCATGGACAACTAGACCATCTGTTGCAGAATCAGAAACATCTGTACCATCAGCAGAATTGACAGAGACATCTGGACCATCACTTGGGTTAGCAACAACTGGACGATTTTCTGGAAAATGAGAAGGCTGATTTTCCTGAAAGATCAGGGACAACTGGATCATTTGCTGGAAAAGATCAGGGACAACTGGATCATTTGTTGGAAAATCAGAAACAATTGGAACCTCTGTTGTAAGTTCAGGGACCACCAGACCACCCATAGAAGGATCACGGACAACTGGGCGATCTGCCAAAGAAGCAGGGACAACAGGATGAGCAGCTGGAAGATCAGGGACAACAGAACCATTCCATGGAGGATCAGGAACAACAGGAAAATCTATTTTAGGTTCAGCTGGAGTGACAGGGACAATTGGCTCACCAGCTAGAGAATTAGGAACAACTAGATTATCAGCTGATAGATCCAGAATCATCCAGAATCTGATTAGTAAATGAGAGAATGTCTGTCTTATATTCACATGATCTATTTCCAGTGAGTTAACTCTTTGATTCTCCACTGGAAGAAACCCAGAAAAAGAATTGCATCTAAACTTATGATCAAGAATGAATGAAGTTAGGCTCCAGCTTCTGCAGAGACAGAGAGATAGGGTTACTGTTATTCTCAGTGACTATATTTCATAGAGACAGACCTTGGAACCAGGTCTTGAGGAAGACAGTCTTGGGTTGTAAAACTATCCAGAGACTGGGGGAAGATTTATATCTCAAAAGGGGAGAGAAAGAATTCACAACTACGAGTTTTCTAAAGTAAATGTGCTAAGAAAAGAGAGTCCAGGGCCCTATGATCAGGAAACCTGTCTAAAATTTAGTCAAACTGGCTTTAGGACAGCTTGATCAACACAGATGTTTTCTGTTTTTGTTTTTTGTTTTTTTTTTTTTAAACTCTATTATAACTCTCCTAAAAACTAATACAGGAGAACCAGGAAACCAAATTTTAGGAAGTAAAAGAATTAGTTGTGAAAAAAGTTTGTATCATTTAGAGAAAGTGACCTATAAGTGAGAAGTTTACCAGGGTCATGGGAAAATATTCAATTCATTTCTGTCAGCAGGGGGTTGCTAAGATAGAGCTCTTATGTTTCAGCCACAAGAGCATGCAGTAGCATTAGTAGATGCATTAGTACACTGAAGGTACTCTGAGACTCTTGTTCCATGTGGAGGTGTCTTAGGACCTTTTCTTCTGAGAACAGAAAAAGTTCATTGCTTTTCCTTTCTTCATTTTAGGTACCTCCAGGGAAGTATTTGAAACAACCACTGCTCCTGGAATTTCTATGACAGGTAAGTCAAATAATAAATGAACTTTGCTTGGTGACATCTCAGAAGACAGAGCAGCTTATCGGAAATCAAACTCTAGCTTCTCCAGTCACCACTTTTGTTATTCCCTTAGCAGTCACTGCTTCCACAGAAGTCAAGGAAACCTCTGAAACTATAATGCAAACAAATGAGTGCTAGCAATATAACTTCCTGATCAGTGTACCTGTGTCTGTTAGGTCATTTCTCTCTCTTGTTGCTGGCTTCTGCTAATCTTCTAAGCATTTATAGTTGGGGATTAGTTTAGCCTCCCTCAGTAAAGAGAGACATTTGTTCCCCAAACTCTCCCATCTTTAACTAATTTCCTTTCTCTTTTTCTGTACCTTTTGGTTGTTGAGGCTCCTTTACCTAAACATGTAACAATTTTAAGTTCCTCTCAAACATTCTGTTACTTCTAGGCTGGCCTTTTGCTTGGTAGGTAGAATAAAAATATTAATTTGATTTTTTAGAGTTTGGAAATAGGATTTGAAATTTTTGAGTGAATTGTTGACCAAAATATGTGATGTGTGAAGATTTAAAAAGAAACATATAACCAGCTTAAACCATTTGGTGGAGGTGGAGATGGAGTAAGATTGAAATATTTCAGGAAGTTAAAAAAAAAGGGATAAAAGTTCTTAAAGGACTAAAACTGGATAATAAATAATACTTATATTTTCCCTATATCTGAATTATCCTCTTCCTTTTTGAATATATATTTTACTGTCCTATTAATTGTAAGTGTCTGCCAAAAAAAAAATTTTTTTCAAGAGAAGTTTACCTTGATGTTTTCTCCTTTCTCCTTTAGACTCTCATATTCCCCTCCCACTAAAATTTGAGCTTCAAAGGGAACATTCTCTAATGGTGGAATTTGAAATGCCACGAGGAGCAGAAAGGGAATGTAGACAGGAATAAGTTTGTTTGTAAGACTAGTGATGTAGCCAATTATTTTCAGTTATTAGAAATTTTACCCCCAAACAATTTCATAACTTTAGAGGCTAACATGCAGTGTCTGTTTTTATACAGGGTGTCCATCATCACATCCACCACCTCCAGGTAATAATACTTCCACTTGAAATTGAATCATTCTACATTCATTGTTCTCCTTGCAAATCAAATATCAGAGATCATGCCAATAAAAATCACTAGCTATGGAAATATTACAGAACAGGAAAACTTGAAATGGATGAGTTTAGCTTTTATTCACCAAATAGTGAATGGTAGTCTGTTTTCTCATACATAAACTAATGCAACCAAACCAAACAAATCCATCTTGTTACTTACTCAAAGTAGAGTTTACCTACCAAATAAAGTGTTTTAGACAGTTAAGAATGGCTTTGTGGGGAAGGAAAGGTGGTGGAGGAGTAGGTGACCCTATTCCAACCGGTCCCCAGAATTGAGCTGGATATCTATCAGACCACTCTGAGCACCCACGAAATCAGCCTGAGATGTAAGAAGATAGATCTGGATTTCTACAAACAGAATATCACAGGCAGATGGTTTCAAGGTATGAAGCGGGGAGCTGTGATTCCCCGGGCAGATATCAGAGGATAAACGGCAGCGGGAGACAGCCTGGCCATGGGGATCCTGCACCGCTGGTGAGGGATAGCCTCCCACGCCGGGGATGGGGCACAAACTCACAGACTGGCAGTGGTGGGGAAAGGACTTTAGGGCAGCTCCCTGGACTGAAACCAGAGCTGCAGGGCTGCGTGTGCAAACTGGGCGAAGCTGGTGGTTTTAGAGGCACAAAGGGCAGAGACGTGCCCTAACCTGGAGGCGAGGACTGGGAGCATTGTTGAGGGGCACACAACCCAGACAGAAACAAAGACAGCAGCACAGCAGCACAGACAGAAACAAAGACACTGTGGCCTGGAGAGCTCACTGAAGAACAAACTGCGATCTCTCTGCTCTGAGGCACAGGGTTGGAAATGGTCTCTTCTGCTCTGACTCTTGGAAGAAACATGGAAAGCCACCAGGGAAAGCCGCCAGAGAACAAAAGCCCCCCAAAACTGATTCCCACTCAGCCCATCCCCCGCCACAGGGGGTAGGGCAACTCTGCCCAAACAGGGTTGCCTGAGTGACAGCATGGCAGGCCCCTCCCCCAGAAGATAGGCTGGGAAAACAAGAGGCTGGCAACCCTAAGGTCGCTAGAAAACAGGTGCATCTTGCTTGGGTTGTGGTCAGTAATTTGGACTCTATATGTTCCCTCAACCACCCATCAACAGAATGACTAGAAGGAGGAACCCCCAAAATAGGAAAGACTCAGAGATTATGATTTATGCCACAGATTTACAAATGGATTCAGATATAACCAAGATGTCGGAGATGGAATTCAGGCTAGCAATTGTGAAGACAATAGCTAGAGTGGAGAAATAAATTAATGGCAACATAGAGTCTCTAAGGGCAGAAATGAAAGCTGAATTGGCAGGACTTAAAAATGCAATCAATGAGATCCAATCTAATCTAGATAATCTAACAGCTAGGATAAATGAGGCAGAACAACAAATTAGTGACCTGGAAGACCATTTAATAGATAAAAAGGGAAAAGAGGAGGCCAGGGAAAAACAACTTAGAATCCATGAAAATAGAATCAGAGAAATAAGTGACACCATGAAGGACTCCAATGACAGAATTATTGGAATCCCAGAGGACATGGAGAGAGAGAGAGGAGTAGAAGATATATTTGAGCAAAGCATAGCTGAGAATTTCCCTAATCTGGGGAATGAAACAAACATTCATGTCCTAGAGGCAGAGAGGACCCCTCCCAAGATCAAGGAAAACAGGCCAACACGCTGGCATGTAATAGTAAAACTCGCAAATCTTAGAACCAAGGAAACCATCTTAAGGGCAGTTAGGGGGAAGAGATTCCTTATGTACAGAGGGAGGAACATCAGAATAATGTCAGACCTATCCACAGAGACCTGGCAAGCCAGAAAGGCCTAGCAAGACATATTCAGGGTACTAAAAGAGAAGAACATGCAGCCAAGAATACTTTATCCAGAAAGGCTGTCATTTAGAATGGATGGAGAGATGCAGAGCTTCCAAGACTGACAGAAACTGAAAGAATATGTGACCACTAAGCCAGCCCTGCAAGAAATATTAAGGGGGGTTCTATAAAAGGAGAAAGACCCCAAGAATGATATACAACAGAAATTTACAGGGACAATCTATGAAAACAAGGTCTTCACAGGCAACATGATGACAATTAATTCATATCTTTCAATAATCACTCTCAACGTGAATGGCCTAAATGCTCCCATAAAATGGCACAGGGTTGCAGATTGGATAAAAAGACAGGACCCATCCATATGCTGTCTACAAGAGACTCATTTTGAACCTAAAGATACATCCAGACTGAAAGTGAAGGGACGGAGATCCACCTTCCATGCCAAAGGACCACAAGAGAAAGCTGGGGTAGCAATTCTTATATCAGACAAATTAAATTTTAAGCTAAAGACTGTAGTTAGAGACACAGAAGAACACTATATCATTCTTAAAGGGTCTATCCAACAAGAAGATCTAACAATTGTAAATATCTATGCCCCCAACATGGGAGCAGCAATCTACATAAGCCAACTGTTAACCAAAATAAAGAGTCATATTGATAACAATACATTAATTGTAGGAGACATCAGTCCTCCACTCTCAGCAATAGACAGATCATCTAAGCAGAAAATCAACAAAGAAACAAGAGCTTTGGATGACACACTGGACCAGATAGACTTCATAGATATATACAGAACATTCCACCCTAAAACAACAGAATACTGATTCTTCTCGAGGGCACATGGAACTTTCTCCAGAATAGACCACATACTGGGTCACAAATCAGGTCTCAACTGATATCAAAAGATTGAGATTTTTCCCTGCATATTCTCAGACCATAATGCTTTAAAACTGGAACTCAGTCACAAGAAAAAACTTGGAAGAAATTCAAACACTTGGAAGCTAAAGACCACTCTGCTCAAGAATGTTTGGGTCACCCAGGAAATCAAAAAAGAACTTAATTCATGGAAACCAATGAGAACAAAAACACATCAGTCCAAACCTATGGGATACTGCAAAGGCGGTCCTAAGGGGGAAATACATAGCCATCTAAGCCTCACTCAAAAAAATAGAAAAATCTTGAATTGACCAACTAACTCTATACCTTAAAGAACTAGAGAAAAAGCAACAAACGATGCCTAAGCCATCCATTAGAAGAGAAGTAATTAAGATTAGAGCTGAGATCAATGAATTAGAAACCAGAAACACAGTAGATCAGATCAATGAAACTAGAAGCTGGTTCTTTGAAAGAATTAATAAGATCGATAAACCACTGGCCAGACTTATCCAAAAGAAAAGAGAAAGGACCCAAATTAATAAAATTATGAATGAAAGCAGAGAGATCACAACTAACACCAAAGAAATAGAAACAATTTTTAGAAATTATTATCAACAGCCTATAAACTGCCAAGACTGAAACAGGAAGAAATTGACAACCTGAATAGGCCAATAACCAGTAACGAGATTGAAGCAGTGATCAAAAACCTCCCAAAAAACAAGAGTCCTAGACCTGATGGATTCCCTGGGGAATTCTACCAAACATTAAAAGAAGAAATAATACCTACTCCACTGACACTGTTTCAAAAAATAGAAACAGAAGGAAAGCTTCCAGACTCATTCTATGAGGCCAGCATTACCTTAATCCCCAAACCAGGCAAAGACCCCATCAAAAAGGAAAATTTCAGACCGATATCCCTGATGAATATGGATTCCAAAATCCTCAACAAAATCCTAGCTAATAGGATCCAGCAATACATTAAAAGGATCATCCACCATGACCAAGTGGGATTTATCCCTGGGATGCAAGGGTGGTTCAACATTCGCAAATCAATCAATAAAATAGAACACATTAATGAGAGAAGAGAGAAGAACCATATGGTCCTCTCAATTGATGCAGAAAAAGCATCTGACAAAATACAGCAACCTTTCCTGATCAAAACTCTCCAGAGTATAGGGATAGAGGGAACATTCCTCAAGTTCATAAAATCCATCTATGAAAAACCCACAGTGAATATCATCCTCAATGGGGAGAAGCTGAGAGCCTTTCCCTTAAGATCAGGAACACGTCAAGGATGCCCACTCTCACCACTATTGTTCATCATAGTACTAGAAGTCCTAGCAACAGCAATCAGACAACAAAAAGAAATAAAAGGTATTCAAATTGGCAAAGAAGTCAAACTCTCTCTTTTCGCAGATGACATGATACTTTATGTGGAAAACCTAAAAGACTCCACCCCCAAATTACTAGAACTCATACAGCAATTCAGTAATGTGGCAGGATACAAAATCAATGCACAGAAAACAGTTGCTTTCTTATACACTAACAATGCATCTGTAGAAAGAGAAATTAGAGAAACAATTCCATTTACAATAGCACCAAAAACCATAAGATACCTTGGAATAAACCTAACCAAAGTGGTAAAGGATCTATACTCTAGGAACTACAGAACACTCATGAAAGAAATTGAAGAAGACACAAAAAGATGGAAAAACAATCCATGCTCATGGATCAGAAGAATAAACATTGTTAAAATGTCTATGCTACCCAGAGCAATCTATACCTTCAATGCCATCCTGATAAAAATTCCAATGACATTTTTTTAAAGATTTTATTTATTTATTTGAGAGAGAATGAGATAGAGAGAGAGCATGAGAGGGGGGAGGGTCAGAGGGAGAAGCAGACTCCCTGCCAAGCAGGGAGCCCGATGCAGGACTCAATCCCGGAACTCCAGGATCATGACCTGAGCCAAAGGCAGTCGCTTAACCAACTGAGCCACCCAGGCGTCCCTTCCAATGACATTTTTCAAAGTGCTGGAACAAACAATCCTAAAATTTGTATGGAATCAGAAAAGACCGAATTGCCAAGGAAATGTTGAAAAAGAAAAACAAAGCTGGGGGCATCACGTTGCCCGATTTCAAGCTATATTACAAAGCTGTGATCACCAAGACAGCATGGTGCTGGCACAAAAACAGACATATAGACAAATGGAACAGAATAGAGAACCCAGATATGGGCCCTCAACTCTATGGTCAAATAATCTTCGACAAAGCAGGAAAAAGTATGCAATGGAAAAAAAACAATCTCTTCAATAAATGGTGCTGGGAAAATTGGACAGCCACATGCAGAAGAATGAAACTCGACCATTCTCTAACACCATACACAAAGATAAACTCAAAGTGGATGAAAGACCTCAATGTGAGACAGGAATCCATAAAAATCCTAGAGGAGAGCATAGGCAACAACCTCTTTGACATGGGCCACAGCAACTTCTTTCAAGATGCATCTCCAAAAGCTAGTGAAACAAAAGCAAAAATGAACTTTTGGACTTCATCAAGATAAAATCTTCTTCACAGCAAAGGAAACAGTCAACAAAACAAAGAGGCAACCCACAGAGTGGGAGAAGATATTTGCAAATGACACTACAGATAAAGGGCTGGTATCCAAGATCTATAAAGAACTTCTCAAACTCATCACCCAAAAAACAAATAATCAATCAAAAAATGGGCAGAAGACATGAACAGACACTTCTCTGAAGAAGACATACAAATGGCTAAGAGACACATGAAAAAATGTTCATCATCATTATCCATCAGGGAAATTCAAATCAAAACCACATTGAGATACCACCTTATACCAGTTAGAATGGCAAAAATTGATAGGGCAAGAAACAAATGTTGGAGAGGTTGTGGAGAAAGGGAAACCCTCTTACACTGTTGGTGGGAATGCAAGTTGGTACAGCCACTTTGGAAAACAGTGTGGAGGTGCCTCAAAAAATTAAAAATAGAGCTCCCCTATGACCCAGCAATTGCACTCCTGGGTATTTACCCCAAAGACACAGATATAGTGAAAAGAAGGGCCATATGCACCCCAATGTTCATAGCAGCAATGTCCTCAATAGCCAAACTGTGGAAAGAGTTGAGATGCCCTTCAACAGATGAATGGATAAAGAGGATGTGGTCCATATATACAATGGAATATTACTCAGCCATCAGAAAGGATAAATACCCAAGTATGGGACAGGAGGAGATTATCCTAAGTGAAATAAGTCAAGCAGAGAAAGTCAATTATCATATGGTTTCACTTATTTATGGAACATAAGGAATAGCATGGAGGACATTAGGAGAAGGAAGGGAAAAATGAAGGGGGGAAAATCAGAGGGAGAGATGAACCATGTGAGACTATGGACTCTGAGAAACAAACAGGGTTTTAGAGGGGAGGGGGGTAGGGAGATGGGTTAGGCCGGTGATGGATATTAAGGAGGGCATGTACTGCATGGAGCACTGGGTATTTTACGAAAACAATGAATTGTCGATCACTACATCAAAAATTAATGATGTATTGTATGGTGACATAACATAATAAAATAAAATTAAAAAATAAAATAGTATACTGTGAAAAAAAAAAGAATGGCTTCGTGGGGGTGGGGGGTGGAATAGAAGTTATAGTTCAATATATATGAACTATATATGCTGAATATACATGAATATATCTGTATATATAAATATATAGAAAAAATAAAGGGTTTTATGTAATAATATGATATCTTCATCAAAAATTTGTCATTTGATATTTTTTAAACTAGATAATTACAGATTTTTTGAGGATTGAATTGTAGCATGAGAAATTAAAGTTAACCAAAGTTCAATAATTTTAGAGGATTTGGAGTTCCCACTATTCTCAATCCAATATGATGTGTTTTGTAGAAAGTAACAGAAGTTACCCCCCAAAATCATTCTCTGACCTTAGGATATAGTTGGAGAGGAATATTTTAAAAGAAACATAGATAATTTTCATATAAGGCTAAAAATAAATTTAGCCTGTGAAATATGGGGCGCCTGGGTAGCTCAGTCATTAAGCATCTGCCTTCAGCTCAGGTCATGATCCCAGGGTCCTGGGATTGAGCCCCGCATCAGGCTCCCTACTCAGCGGGAAGCCTGCTTCTCCCTCTCCCACTCCCCCTGCTTGTGTTCCCTCTCTTGCTGTCTCTCTCTCTCTGTCAAATAAATAATAAATAAATAAATAAATAAATAAATAAATAAATAAATAAATAAATAAAATCTTTTAAAAAATAATAAAAAATAAAGTGTGAAACATGTATTATATAGAGAGCACATTTTATGTGTCACATATGTGTTAAGTGTATTGTGTACTTTGGAGGAGTCCTTAGGTATTTCACTACAGAACTGTAGTCTGAGAACAATATGTAGACTAGTCCAGGGTATGTAAATGAGAGAAGTGAGATTAAGTTGAGAAGGGAGATTGGATCCACACTGTGGCAGACCTCAGAAGCTAGAATGCTAAAAAAAAGGTATTTATTTTACACATCTATCTATAAGGGGCTATCAGAAGTTTTTAGCCAAGGAGTACCTGGGAGACTCAGTTGGTTAAGCATCTAACTCTTGGTTTTGGCTCAGGCCATGATCTCATAGGTTGTGAGATCAAGTCCCAAGTCGGGCTCCATGCTCAGCAGGGAATCTGCCTGAAGATTCTCTCCCTCTGCCTCTCACCTGTGCTCGTGCTAAATAAATAAATAAATAAATAAATAAATAAATACTTTTAAAAACAAGTTTTCAACCAAAGCAATGATGAGATAAAAATTAGGCTTTAGAAGAATTATTCTATTCTACCTGTGGTATAAGGAATTGATTGGATCAGGGAGAGATGTGAGTCAGAGTTTTCTGGAAAAGCACAAGTATGCTAGCTTAAAGGTAACAAAGTCCTGGAGTAGTATTGTAGAATAACCAGGAAAGAAAGGGGTTGAAGTGAAGATGAGGATACAGGATTTTGTGGTTGATTGGATGCCAAGTGATGGAATGGAAGGAATCAAAATGACTCCTGAGTTTTAAACTCAAATAATTGAAAGAATAGTTTGGTTCTCAACAGGAGGAAGCCAGTTCAAATGAGAAACTGGTTTCAGGGGCAAGATGATATAATTTGTTTCGTGCATATTGAATTTGAGTGTCTCATAGATCTGCCGTGATGCTATTAGGCTGAGGGAATCTTGGGTCCATACTTTACAAGAGGTGTCTGGACTGGAGCTACAAGTTTGAGAGTCATCTACTTGACATTACAGTGGACACTGGAGATGGTAGAAAGTACCAGGGAAAGGGCAGAGAGAAATGAAAGGGAAGAGAAAGAGCTGCTAATAAAGAAAGGAATTTCGGAGTGTTGAATTTGAAGGAAGGAGAACATTTCCAAGAACATGAGAGTTAAAAATGTCAGCAATTGTAGGAAACTTGAAAAACTGATAAAGGGCCTTAAGGACTGATAATTACAAAGTCTTAGTGACTTGTAGGATTATGGTGGTAGAAGTCAGACCACAAAATAGTAAGTAAAACAGTAGTCATAAGATTTATTGACCATTCCCAGCAGAAATTAATAATTATCCTATGCTGGGATTGTAAAATAGGAAATATATCTATACTCATTAGAGACTGTTTATTCAAGTAAGTGGATGTAATCACAGGTTTATCCACCTTAAGGCACCATACAATTCTCCGTAATTCTGTTTCTGAAACTCTAGTCCCAGTTACAGTATTGGAAACCTGGTAGTTATCTACATATAGCAGATGGTTCTGTTTTGCCAAATTTAATTAGCATTTATCATCTCATGTTAACAGTTTGTCATGGTCCACTGGGAGAAGAGAAATCTGTAAGTACAACTTTTCTCTACTTTAATCCAAATTTCCTGTCATTCCTGTATTTGAATAGAAGTCTAAACTTGGTTTGTGTCTGTAGCCTGGAGAGGAATGGACTGCCAATTGTCACACATGCACCTGTACTGATGCAAATGCTGTGGACTGTAACCTCAAAGAGTGCCCTTCTGCACCCACATGCAAAACTGGAGAGAGACTTGTAAAGTTCCGAGATAATGACACCTGCTGTGAAATCGGATATTGTGGTGTGTATTCACAATACATTATTTGAATTGAATAGTTGTTTACTTATTCATGTATTCAAGAGATATTTATTGAGCTTCTAATATGTGTCAACTCTATGCTAGATGGGTGTGATCAATAAAACAGAATCGTACTTGCCTTCTTAAAGCTCACTATCTTTGGAGTGGAGGAAACCCAGAATTAACAATTATGAATATAATCAGATTAAAAGGAGATGATGGTGTTGTGGGAAGAAACATTTTAATCGGTGGATAAATATGATCCCATATACAGTTTCTGGTTTATAAATAAAAACAGAATTATGTTTATTTTCGGATAAAATAATGTATTTATTTTTCAGAACCAAGAACTTGTTTGTTTAACAGAATTGATTATGAGGTAAGGCCATTTTTACTTTAAAATATTTTTATTTGCATAATTATGAATAAATGGCAGGCTCTTATAGAAAATTCATAGGTAATGGTGGAGCAGAATCTGTTCATTTTTTTTCTCCTATATTCATTTCAAAAGGAGCATCAAATGTAATACTCAGCATGGCTCAGTTCAAAGGGGGAAAATATACTTAATCATTAACTACCTAACTTCTGAATAAAATTTCCCAGGGGTCTGACCAGATGGAGAAGGCACACTCTGTGACATTCAAATCAATGAACAGAGTTGAACTGTAATTATAACCAGAAAGATCAGATGGCCAAACTGTCAGAGATCAAATGAAAAACCCCCAAAGACTAGAACCCCATTATGTGAATATAGCAACACATATATTCAGGGCTGGATTTTGACAACTGATTTGGCATTTTGGAAAGTAATTTAGCTTTTTAGAAAAAGTACCAAGAAGTCATAAAACCCAGATGGTTCTCATATTGACAATACATTTGAACTGGTGATACTAAGTATTAAAAAAGTCTAAAATAAAATCTATGCAGTATGTTAAGAAATATATAAAACAGAGCCAATGAGAGTTTTAGCTCAATAACTTATTTATCACACTGAAATTCCTGTCTGGGTTTCTATATTTTTAGTTTCCAAAGGTGATAGTGACTTGAGAATCTGTGCTAGTTTTTAAAAATAAAATACGATGATGTTTAAAGAACAAAAGGAAAGTTTTACCTCTAACCATTTATATGCAAAATAGTTAAAATAACAAAATTCCAGTTTACTAGAAAGTTGATTTTGCAGTTTGAAATACGATTTCCCAAACTGGAGTTTGAATTTTGAACATAAATTATTTTTAAAGCAATCCAGAGAACTTTAAAAGTATAGGAACACAAGCAGAAGTAGGAACACAAGCAGAAGCAGAAGCCGAAGTAGGATGTCTTGTGGGATTGTCATTTGTGGTAATCTGATAAAACTATTTTGTACCATTTTTTTCTACTTAGATTTTTTGTTTTCCCTCAAACTTAGAGCATAACAATTGGTTGATTGACTGCTCACCATAAAATAACCTTTCTTGAAATACTTGAAAAATAGAGTAACTGAGTAGGTGAATACAGTGAGTATGTGGATCTTCATTTAAGGATTGGGAATCTTGACACATTCTGTGCTCTCAAGGAGTCACACAGGCTTATTCATGGAAGGAGAAATCTTTTAATCCACTTTTTCTTAAATATTAATTAATGACTGAAAGCATCTTTGGAAATTCATTAAACATTATGAATTTGAACTTTTTTTTTTTACAGATTTTATTTTCAACCTCAAAAAGAAATCAAGGTGAATAATTACTTTGTTCTCTCTTCCTCCCTGCTTCTCAGATTGGTGCTTCATTTGATGATCCCAACAACCCATGCATCTCCTATTCCTGCTACGACACTGGTTTCGTTGCAGTGGTCCAAGACTGCCCAAAGCAGACCTGGTGTCCAGAAGTAAGTCATCTTCTTAAGTAATGATCAACAACATCCACTTCTTATAAACACAAGCTATCTTCTTTCTCATTTAGAAAAGTATGTGTCTGGCCAACAGACATAAATTTCTTGTGGACTCCATTCCAGATATGTTTCACACCTTTTATTGCCAAGTATATTTTTCATATCAAAGTTATATTTGCAGGCTCTATAAAACTTAATTTAGTGCTATTCTGGAAAAAGTAAGTTACTTTAGAAGGCATTTTACCATTTTTAAATAAACAAACAAAACTTTTTTTTTCCAAGGCTCATGGATTCCAGTTAATCTTTTTCTTTTTAAAGATTTTATTTATTAGAGAGAGAGCACAAGCAGGGGAGAAGCAGGCAGAGGGAGAGGGGGAAGCAGGCTTCCCCCCCGAGCAGGGACCCCAATGTGGGACTCGATCCTAGGACTCAGGGATCATGACCCCAGACACAGGCAGATGCTTAACCGACTGGGCCACCCCGGCATGGTTAATCATTTTTAATAAAAATGCAAACTTTTCATAAAATCACATATAAGTTTACTGTTCAGAACTTTCCTTGTAACACAGTCTTCATTTTTACCCTCCCCCCCACAATATGGTGAGGCTTTTGTATTGATAAATGCTGTTTTAATCTTGTTTTAATTAAATTAATTAGTTAATATAATAATAAATGCTCACAATTTATGGTTCACAGTTAGCTAATTTTTCTTTCTGAAGATATAATTGATAAAATAGCTTAAAGTTTGATTTCAGAACTCTAATTTTGGATTTAAGCATTTATTGAGTTTTTACTTTGAGACATTGATAGGTATGAGATTATAATAATATGTAAGATAAAAATCCTTTCTATTAGAAACTTACAGTGTCTAGTTGTAATATTATTATTAAAGTATTGTTCAATTAAAATAAGGGAGGGGTAACTTTTTTACCTTTTTGCATGTTATTTTAAAGATGAATTTAGTTTAAATATTTTTTCCCTTTCTACCCACTATTGAAAAATTTTAGTGCAAATATTCAGACTCATTTTTATTACTATGCTCTTTCATCTATGCTTCCTGGATCTGAGATCAGCATGTTTATCTGCTCCATTTTCCCCTTTGTAATGTTAGTACAGTAAGTTAAGAAATGTTATATTATTTGTACAAAAATACAGACTTTTTAAGTCTTTTTTCTATTTCTCTTGCCCTTATAGGAAGACAGAGTCTATGATTCAAAAAAATGTTGCTATACATGTAAGTAGTATTAAGCTCCACATGTAGAGGAAATGTCAACTGTTGACAAAAATTTAGTGTTTGTTTAAAACAAAATGGCAGATCATTAATAGAAAGCCTCCTATGTTTTTAACATAACAGGTTATCTAACCCATATGTATAAACTAATAGATACTGGTACATAACGTAGTTACTTTTCATGTTGATTGAAACATTCTTCCCAGTAAAAACCAATGATGTTTATAAGAGAGAAATTTAATTTTCATGAAAAAAAATGTAGTTTGATCTCCTAATGTTAGCAGGTTGTGTTGTAAATTGATATATTAGATCATTAGGATGATCAAAAAGGAGAAATGGATGTCAAAAACAATCGATTCCCTTCATCTTCCCTTCCCTCCCCCTTCTTCCCTCCTCCTTTCTCCCTTGTCCCCTCCCTCCTCCTCCTCCTATGATAGGAATGATAGCAATAATAAAAAGATAACATTTATTAAAGGCAATTATTGAATATTAACTGGGTACCTTGTGCTGGGTGCTGAGGCAGTTAATTCCTTCAACAATGCTGTGAAGTATTTTTTTGTTGTTATTCTCTACTTAAGGTTAAGAAAACTGAGACTTAGCAATTGTTAATGTTAAACCTCATTTGTGACTCTGTTATCCATTTTGTTTTAGGTAAGACTAATTGTAGATCTTCACCCGTGAATGTGAATATTAAGTACAATGGTTGCCAGAAAAGAATCAAGATGACAAGATGTCTAGGGGAATGCAAGAAGACTGTCCAGTGAGTTTTTCTTTGAATGTGTACTGTGCATTAATTTTGTAACATTGTGGAGGAAATTAAGCTTATAAAACATTACATGGAACATTTTTTACATGACAGCTAATTATCAAGACCTGATAAAACAAATATCTAAAATATTAAGATCTGACAAACATTTTCAACAGTGATGAATCATTTTAAAGTAGTTTTCTAAATAAAACAAACATAATATGTTCATGACAAATGTATTTATTTTCACAGTGATTACCCTTAAGCAAGTACTCTTGCTAAAAGTGTGTTTCTAAACCATCACTTGCATGTTAGACATAATATATATATTTTTTCCTTCATGGACACTTTCATGTACAGATTAATATATGGAGAATAATAATTTGGCATGAAATTTAAGAATATGTTTATATTTCTGCCCCATAATGCTCTAATTATGAGCTTTTACATTTCCATTTTGGATTTATTTATTTTGGTCTTACATACTAATATCACGGATCCACATCAGAAGTTCATGATGAGGGGGAAATGCAAGGTGTAGGAAAAGAATAAATTGGTTGGAAGGATTGCTAAATCACTTCAACAATTATAATTTGAGCACTGATGTCAATTTGCTTCAGAAGATATCCCAAAAATATTTATTGCTGAATTTTATTTTCCTTAGGTACAATTATACACTCTTTAAGTTGACAAATTCATGCCTTTGCTGCCGAGAAGATAACTACGAGTTCCGAGAAGTTGCTCTTAACTGTCCTGATGGCAGTACAATACCCTACAGATATAGGCACGTCACAACGTGTTCTTGCTTAGACATGTGCCAACAATCTGTAACCCCACCAGTCAGTTAACACTATTATAACCTTTCCGGGTAGAACAAGCCAGCTATTTATTTTTTAATTGAACAAAAATGATCACTAAAGAGAATAACTAAACATTTGTATCTCACTCAAAAAGTGAGTTCTCATTATGAGGCATTTTTTTCTCTTGTTGACTGGATCTGAAAAATAAATACAACTTTGCAAGCAATTATTGAGCATATGTTTTTATTGATAGCCATAAGAATGCTACACCTCAAGGAGAAACTGGAGTCATATCATGGCTTTCCAATATATTCTTCTACTCTTTATCTCGTGAGGAGGACATTATCCTCTTTCGTCCTTTCCCTTCACAGCTAGACTTATTGAAACTAAGGTTTTGTTCTCTTTCCTCACTTTTCTATGCCAGTTACATCACCCTTTCATTCTATGACAACTTCTCTTCTTAGAACACCAACTTCTCTTCTTAGAACGCCTTATAATTCTTGAAGTAGGGTCTGATGCCATTTTCACTCTTTCTTTCTTGAAACATTTTTCTTGCTGTTTCTGTGGCATCATTTTTAATAGTGTTCCTACATTTGTGGACACCTTCGCTGTTGTCAGTCCTTGAGATCCCAGTTCTCCAAAGTTCCATCCTGTTTATCTTCTCATATTACTCAGGCTCCTTGGATGATTTCACTGACACAGGTAGATGTGTTTATATACTGAGGATTTCCAATCTGTGTCTCTAACCCCAAGCTCTTCTCTGAGTTACAGACACATTGATACAACTCTGAATTTACACCTATAACTGGATGTTCTATAGCTACCACAAACTTGATAAGACTAAAAGTGAACTGAAGGTCACTCCCCCAGCCCACTTCTCTCCTTGTATTTTGTATACATTGAGGTAGTTAGCTAAAAGGAGAAGCTGAGTTTCAATAATGTCATGACTGTCATCTTCAGTGTATTCTACTACTTTGCTGCCCACATACATACCCTTCTTCCTATACATATATTTCTAAATGTGCTTTGTACAAAATTATTTACATAAATAAAAATGTACAATTATTAACACTTGCCCAACCTAATTTATCATAACCCTTTTATGTACTACTCACCTTTCTATGTAACTTAGACTAGTGGTAAATTTAACATTCATTAAATACTATCCCAGTGGTAGGGAAAGAAAATTCGTATGTTAGTATATTGGTAACTACCAACAAAAGATGAATAATATCTAAACACAGGTGCATATTACCCATATCACTTCTATAGTTGGTCCCAAGGCTCTTGATTTTCCTTCATGTCTGTCATTCCAGCTTTTTTTCCTCTCAGGCTGTACCAGAGTTTGTCAGTTGGAAAAATTATGAGGGATTTAAGCCCTTGAAAATCCAATTGGGTGAAGTTGTAGAAGTTTTTCAATTCCTTTTACCTCAGGGAATGATAAAACATAGAGTCAACAACACACTTACATCTCAGCCCTTACTGTGTGATAGTACCTCTATTTTCCCTTGATAGTCAGAACTGATCATCTCAGACAATATGATAGCCTTTTCTGCTTAGGAATGCTCCTCTAGGGTCACAAAAGGGAGTTTCAGCAAATGGAAGAGAATGTAAACATTAACTCATGGTTTAGCTAGTATCACCTCCTGCAGTCAGCACACGAAACTTGCTAGAAAATTGGGGGGGGGGGTAATACCCCTCAACTGGTGTCAGAGTAGAATTCTCAATAGGCCAATCCTTCAAGATTTACTATCCATGAATAATAAGAAATTATAATTCATGCAACATGTACCTATTGCCTTTGTTTTTTGTGTTGTTTTGAAACAAATTCCTTGGTTGGAAGAAGTGCTGTGCAGGATTTTGTGGTAGTGAATAAAATATTCAATAAGCCTATGGATAGCAGTACTTTCTGAGGCATATTGAACATAAAAGGAAAATCAAAATCAATAGCAGTTTATATCAGAAAAAACAAACAAACAAATATTGTCCTCTCCCCAAAAGAAAAAGATCAAAGTTATTCACTTGTTACCAGGTGGGTGACTGGCACCCATGGTGATGCCAAAAGGCAGATCACTTTATTTTCAGCATTCTGGTATTCATACTGGCTTCAGGAAAGCAAATTTAGGCTTTTGAGCCCATGTATGACCTCTACCCTTCCCTAATTGCTACCTTATTCCTGAACCTCATTTATCAACTACTAGGTAGGATGGGAAAGATTTACTGACAAGCACAGATGTGACAACTACAGTTAATACATACTGTTAATTACCTGATTCTCCCATGAAAATTCTTGATGGGGAACCTCTGGTAAGCACACACTTATTTACGTTCAGACCTGGATCAATTCTGGGTGACTCAAATGATTTTTCTAAATGTTCTTTGTGTCATTCTCCAATTTGTATCTCACTCAAAAAGTGAATTCTAATTATGAGGCATTTTGTTCTCATGGTGACTGAATCTGAAAAATAAATTCAACTTTGCAAGCAATTAGTGAGCATAAATATTTATTTGATAGCAATAAGAATTCCACATGTCAAGGAGATACTGAATATCATGGCTCTCCAATATACTCTTCTACTCTTCATCTCATGAGGTCATTATCTTGTTTCATTTCTTCCCTTGGTTATTTATACAAATTATTTGCTACTTCTAGGGAGTCAGTGTAAATCTTGACTTCAAGCCAACCTTCTACCAAGCACAATGACCAATGAGAAATTTCCTCCCCAGTTGTCTTTTTTGACCATGCCTGAGAAAAACTATAATGCCACACAGCTCACTTTTCACTGATAACTGGGGCCATTGGTAATGTGGTCTTGGGTCATTGGTAATCCAGCTTTGAGTCTTATCCTTTTGTGTCAACTGGTCATAAGAAAGTTCCCCCTTCAAGCAAAAGGCATAAATTTAAAAAAGAGGTGGCAGTCAAGTAGGAGGAATCACATTTTCAGGCATTAAGAAACCATCCATTGATCTTTTACCTTTGAGACCTTAATGGGGGCAGGAGTTCCATTCTGTATATATGACTTCAAATGGATAGTAAATTGCTGCTAGAAATGCCTAACTTCATGGCTTTATAAATAAGATAATGCCCAGTCCAGAATGAGTAGCTTTCGTTCATGGTTGGCTGTTATTGCCAGAGGCCAGTAAAAAGCTAGTTTTTGTTGAAAATAGAATAGTTGCTCCAAAAGGTGGTGTGGCCTTGCTCCAAAAGCCTCCCCGTGTTCATTGCAGCATTATTCACAAAAGCATAGATTTGGAAACAACCTAAGCATCTTTTGACAGATGAATGGATAAAGAAAAGGTGGTATATGTATACAATAAAATACAAAATACGATTCAGCCTTAAAAAAGAAGAAATCTTGCCCTTTGTGGCAACATGGGTAAAACTGGAAGGCATAATGCTAAGATAACTTAGCCAGACAAAGAAATATAATGTATGGTATCACTTGTATGTGGAATCTGGAAAAAAAAAAAAAGGGTAGAATTTATAGAAACAGAGTAGAAAATGGCTGTCAGGGATGGGTAATTAAGGATATATAGAGAGGTTGGTAAATGGGTACAAACTTTCAGTTAAGAGATGAGTAAGATCTGAAGATTTGATGTACAGCTTGGTGGCTATAGTTGATAGCACTGTATTGTATTATTGAAATCGGAGGGGGAGATGAACCATGAGAGACTATGGACTCTGAGAAACAAACTGAGCGTTCTAGAGGGGAGGGGGGTGGGAGGATGGGTTAGCCTGGTGATGGGTATTAAAGAGGGCAGTACTGAATGGAGCACTGGGTGTTATACGCAAACAATGAATCATGGAACACTACATCAAAAACTAGCGATGTAATGTAAGGTGATTAACACAACATAATAAAATTTAAAAATATATATTAAGGGATTAGAACTTAAATCCCTCACCAAAAAGAAAAAAAAAAAGGTAAAATGTAAATACGTAGGTGATGGATATGTTAATTAACTTGATGGGGGGATCCTTTCATAATGTATACATACACAAAATCATTGTGTTGTACACTTTAAATATCCTGCAATTTTATTTGTCAATTATACCTCAATAAAGCTGAAAATTTTTCAGTGTACATATTTAATGTATACAAATCAATGAATTTGGTGAAAAGTATACACCTATGAAGCCATCACTACCATGAAGGCAGTAAATATATCCATCACTTTCCAAAGTTTCCTCTTGCCTCCTTTATTATTATCTTATGTTTTTGTGTGTGTGTGGTAAGAACACTTAACATAAGGTTTACCCTCTTACTAAGTTATTACAGTATATTATTAGTATATTATTGTTAGCTTAGCTATTATTAGTTATTTTCAGTATATTATTGTTAGCTGTAGGTACTATGCTATATAGTAGATCTACGGAATTTTTATCATCCATAACTGAAACCTTATGTCATTTGGCTAGCACTTCCCCATTTTTTCCCTCCATTCAGGTCCTAGCAACTACCATTCTACTCTCTGCTTCTATAGGTTTGGCTATTTTAGATTCTACATATAAGTGAGATTATAAAATATTTGCCTTTGTGTGTCTGGCTCATTTCACTTAGCACAATGTCCTTCAGATCCAACCATGTTGCAAAGGGCAAAGTTTCCTTCTTTTTAAAGGCTGAAAAATATTCCATTGTGTGTATATACCACATGTTCTTATTGATTCATTTGTCAATAAGCATTTAAGTTGTTTCATATCTTGGCTTTTGTGGATAATCCTTCAATGAGCATGAAAGTACAGGTATCTCTTTGAGATCTGGATTTAAATTCCTTTAGATAAATATCCAGTGGGGGCACTGCTAGATCATACAATATTTCTATTTTTCAGCTTTCCATAATATTTTCTATAGTGGCTGCACCAATTTACATGCCCACCAACAGTGTACCAGGGTTCCCTTTTCTCCATGTCTTTAGCAACGCTTGTCTTTTTTTTTTTAATAGTAGCCTTCTTAACAGGCATAAGGTGATAACTTATTCTGGTTTTGATTTGCATTTCACTGGTGATTGCTTATGCTGAGCACCTTTTCATATACTTGTTGGCTACTTGTATGTCTTCTTTGAGAACTATCGTCTCAGATTCTTTGCTCATGTTTTAATTGGTTTATTATTATTCATGATCTTTTGCTACTGAATTCTATGAGTTCCTTATATATTTTGAATATTAACCCCTTATCAGATAGTTCGCAAACATTTTCTACAACTCTCTAAGATGTCTTTTCATTTTATTGGTTGTTGTTTTTGCTGTGCAGAAGCTTTCAGTGTAATCCCATCTGTTTAGGAGTGGTACATGGAGAGAACAATAAACAAATATATGTCAGGTGGTGGCAAGTGCTACTTAAAAAAAGCAATGCAGGGCAAGAGGTTAGAGAGCATATCTTCTAGGCAAGATATCTGAGAAAGACCTCTCTGTTACGGTGAAGTTTGAGAGGAGATGAGAATGAAGTGAGGGGATCATGTGGATTTCTAGGTCAAGAGCTACCTAAAAGGTCATGTTTTCTTTGTATAATAAGTGCAAAGTTACTGAAATATGACCAGATTATTGTTTAAGACATGAAACTAGAATATCTAAGTATAATGAGCAAAGAAGAGCGTGAGTGGATGAGGTCAGAGATGTCAGCAGATTTTGGAGGACCTGGAAAGATTTTAGATTTTGTACTGGGAGCAGTGGGCTTTGAAAAGAGGCAGAGGAAGAATCTGATCTGACCTTCATTTTAACATAGCATTATGGCTACTGTGCAGAGTACGTATATTAGATAAGAACAGAAGGAAAGCAAGACCAGTTAGGAGGCTATTCCAATGTCTTGGTGAAAGATAATGGTGGCCCGGATGAAGGTGATGTTGGGGGCAGCAGTGAGAAGAGATCAGATTCTTGATATATTTTTATTATTTTTTTTTATTGTTATGTTAATCCCCATACATTACATCATTAGTTTTAGATGTAGTGTTCCATGATTCACTGTTTGTGCATAACACCCAGTGCTCCATGCAGAACGTGCCCTCCTCAATACCCATCACCAGGCTAACCCATTCTTCCACCCCCCTCCCCTCTAAAACCCTCAGTTTGTTTTTCAGAGTCCATAATCTTTCATGGTTCGTCTACCCCTCCGATTTCCCCCCCTTCATTCTTCCCCTCCTGCTATCTTCTTCTTCTTCTTTTTTTTTTCTTAACATATATTACATTATTTGTTTCAGAGGTACAGATCTGAGATTCAACAGTCTTGCACAATTCACAGCACTTACTAGAGCACATACCCTCCCCAGTGTCTATCACCCAGTCACCCCATCCCTCCCACCCTACCCCCCACTCCAGCAACCCTCAGTTTGTTTCCTGAGATTAAGAATTCCTCATATCAGTGAGGTCATATGATACATGTCTTTCTCTGTTTGACTTATTTCGCTCAGCATAATACCCTCCAGTTCCATCCACGTCGTTGCAAATGGCAAGATCTCATTCCTTTTGATGGCTGCATAATATTCCATTGTATATATCTACCACTTCTTCTTTATCCATTCATCTGTTGATGGGCATCTTGGCTCTTTCCATAGTTTGGCTATTGTGGACATTGCTGCTATAAACATCAGGGTGCACGTACCCTTTCGGATCCCTACTTTTGTATCTTTGTGGTAAATACCCAGTAGTGCAATTCCTGGATCATATGGTAGCTCTATTTTCCACTTTTTGAGGAACTTCCATACTGTTTTCCAGAGTGGCTGCACCAGCTTGCATTCCCACCAACAGTGTAGGAGGGTTCCCCTTTCTCTGCATCCCCGCCAACATCTGTCATTTCCTGACTTGTTAATTTTAGCCATTCTGACTGGTGTGAGGTGATATCTCGTTGAGGTTTTGATTTGGATTTCCCTGATGCCAAGTGATATTGAGCACTTTTTCATGTGTCTGTTGGCCATTTGGATGTCTTCTTTGGAAAAATGTCTGTTCATGTCTTCTGCTCATTTCTTGATTGGATTCTTTGTTCTTTGGGTGTTGAGTTTGATAAGTTCTTTATAGATTTTGGATACTAGCCCTTTATCTGATATGTCATATGCAAATATCTTCTCCCATTCTGTCGGTTGTCTTTTGGTTTTGTTGACTGTTTCCTTTGCTTTGCAAAAGCTTTTTATCTTGATGAAGTCCCAATAGTTCATTTTTGCCCTTGCTTCCCTTGCCTTTGGTGATGTTTCTAGGAAGAAGTTGCTGTGGCTGAGGTTGAAGAGGTTGCTGCCTGTGTTCTCCTTTAGGATTTGGATTGACTCCTGTCTCACATTGAGGTCTTTCATCCATTTTGAGTCTATTTTTGTGTGTGGTGTAAGGAAATGGTCCAGTTTCATTCTGCATGTGGCTGTCCAATTTTCCCAACACCATTTGTTGAAGAGACTGTCTTTTTTCCATTGGACATTCTTTCCTGCTTTGTCAAAGATTAGTTGACCATAGAGTTGAGGGTCCATTTCTGGGCTCTCTATTCTGTTCCATTGATCCATGTGTCTGTTTTTGTGCCAGTACCATACTGTCTTGATGATGACAGCTTTGTAATAGAGCTGGAAGTCCGGAATTGTGATGCCACCAGCTTTGCTTTTCTTTTTCAACATTCCTCTGGCTATTCGGGGTCTTTTCTGGTTCCATACAAATTTTAGGATGATTTGTTCCATTTCTTTGAAAAAAGTGGATGGTGTTTTGATGGGGATTGCATTGAATGTGTAGATTGCTCTAGGTAGCATTGACATCTTCACCATATTTGTTCTTCCAATTCATGAGCATGGAACGTTTTTCCATTTCTTTGTGTCTTCCTCCATTTCTTTCATGAGTATTTTATAGTTTTCTGAGTACAGATCCTTTGCCTCTTTGGTTAGATTTATGCCTAGGTAGCTTATGGTTTTGGGTGTGATTGTAAATGGAATCGACTCCTTAATTTCTCTTTCTTCTGTCTTGTTGTTGGTGTATAGGAATGCTACTGACTTCTGTGCATTGATTTTATATACTGCCACTTTACTGAATTCCTGTATGAGTTCTAGCAGTTTTGGGGTGGAGTCTTTGGGGTTTTCCACATAAAGTATCATATCATCTGCAAAGAGTGAGAGTTTGACTTCTTCTTTGCCAATTTGGATGCCTTTTATTTCTTTTTGTTGTCTGATTGCTGTGGCTAGGACTTCTAATACTATGTTGAATAGCAGTGGTGATAGTGGACATCCCTGCCGCATACCTGACCTTAGGGGGAAAGCTCTCAGCTTTTCCCCATTGAGAATGATATTTGCTGTAGGTTTTTCATAGATGGATTTTATGATATTGAGGTATGTACCCTCTATGCCTGTACTCTGAAGAGTTTTGATCAAGAAAGGATGCTGTACTTTGTCAAATGCTTTTTCTGCATCTATTGAGAGGATCATATGATTCTTGTTCTTTCTTTTGTTAATGTATTGTATCATGTTGATTGATTTGCAGATGTTGAACCAACCTTGCAGCCCAGGGATAAATCCCACTTGGTCGTGGTGAATAATCCTTTTAATGTACTGTTGGATCCTATCGGCTAGTATTTTGGTGAGAATTTTTGCATCCATGTTCATCAGGGATATTGGTCTGTAATTCTCCTTTTTGATGGGGTCTTTGTCTGGTTTTGGGATCAAGTTAATGGTGGCCTCATAAAATGAGTTTGGAAGTTTTCCTTCCATTTCTATTTTTTGGAACAGTTTCAGAAGAATAGGTATTAATTCTTCTTGAAATGTTTGATAGAATTCCCCTGGGAAGCCATCTGGCACCGGGCTCTCATTTGTTGGGAGATTTTTGATTTCTACTTCAATTTCCTTAGTGGTTATAGGTCTGTTCAGGTTTTCTATTTCTTCCTGGTTCAGTTTTGGTAGTTGATACATCTCTAGGAATGCATCCATCTCTTCCAGGTTATCTAATTTGCTGGCATAGAGTTGCTCATAATATGTTCTTATAATTGTTTGTATTTCTTTGGTGTTGGTTGTGATCTCTCCCTTTCATTCATGATTTTGTTGATTTGGGTCACTTCTATTTTCTTTTTGATAAGTCTGGCCAGGGGTTTATCAATCTTGTTAATTCTTTCAAAGAACCAGCTCCTAGTTTCGTTGATTTGTTCTACTGTTCTTTTAGTTTCTATTTCATTGATTTCTGCTCTGATCTTTATTATTTCTCTTCTCCTGCTGGGTTTAGGCTTTATTTGCTCTTCTTTCTCCAGCTCCTTTAGGTGTAGGGTCAGGTTGTATACTTGAGACCTTTCTTGTTTCTTGAGAAAGGCTTGTATTGCTATATACTTTCCTCTTAGGACTGCCTTTGCTGCATCCCAAAGATTTTGAATAGTTGTGTTTTCATTTTCATTGGTTTCCATGAATTTTTTAAATTCTTCTTTAATTTCCTGGTTGACCCATTCATTCCTTAGTAGGATGCTCTTTAGCCTCCATGTATTTGAGTTCTTTCTGACTTTCCTCTTGTGATTGAGTTCTAGTTTCAAAGCACTGTGGTCTGAAAATAGGCAGGGAATGATCCCAATCTTTTGGTACCGGTTGAGACCTGATTTATGACCTAGGATGTGATGTATTCTGGAGAATGTTCCATGGGCACTAGAGAAGAATGTGTGTTCTGTTGCTTTGGGATGGAATGTCCTGAATATGTCTGTGAAGTCCATGTGGTCCAGTGTGTCATTTAAAGTCTTTATTTCCTTGTTGATCTTTTGCTTAGACGATCTGTCCATTTCAGTGAGGGGGGTGTTAAAGTCCCCCACTATTATTGTATTGTTGTCAATGTGTTTCTCTGCTTTTGTTATTAATTGCCTTATATAATTGGCTGCTCCCATGTTAGGGGCATAGATATTTACAATTGTTAGATCTTCCTGTTGGATAGACCCTTTAAGTAGGATATAGTGTCCTTCCTCATCTCTTAGTACAGTCTTTGGTTTTAAATCTAATTTGTCTGATATAAGGATTGCCACCCCAGCTTTCTTTTGGTGTCCATTAGCATGGTAAATGGTTTTCCACCCCCTCACTTTCAATCTGGGGGTGTCTTTGGGTCTAAAATGAGTCTCTTGCAGACAGCATATCGATGGGTCTTGTTTTTTAATCCAATCTGATAGCCTGTGTCTTTTGATTGGGGCATTGAGCCCATTTACATTCAGGGTAACTATTGAAAGATAGGAATTTAGTGCCATTGTATTGCCTGTAGGGTGACTGTTACTGTATATTGTCTGTGTTCCTTTCTGGTCTATGTTGCTTTTAGGCTCTCTCTTTGCTTAGAGGACCCCTTTCAAGATTTCTTGTAGGGCTGGTTTCGTGTTTGCATATTCCTTTAGTTTTTGTTTGTCCTGGAAGCTTTTTATCTCTCCTTCTATTTTCAATGACAGCCTAGCTGGATATAGTATTCTTGGCTGCATATTTTTCTCATTTAGTGCTCTGAATATATCCTGCCAGTCCTTTCTGGCCTGCCAGGTCTCTGTGGATAGGTCTGTTGCCAATCTAATGTTTCTACCCTTGTAGGTTACATATCTCTTCTCCCGAGCTGCTTTCAGGATTTTCTCTTTGTCTCTGAGACTCGTAAGTTTTACTATTAGATGTCGGGGTGTTGATCTATTTTTATTGATTTTGAGAGGGGTTCTCTGTGCTTCCTGGATTTTGATGCCTGTTTCCTTCCCCAAATTAGGGAAGTTCTCTGCTATAATTTTATCCATTATACCTTCTGCCCCTCTCTCTCTTTCTTCTTCTTCTGGGATCCCAATTATTCTAATGTTGTTTCGTCTTATGGTATTGCTTATCTCTCGAATTCTGCCCTCGTGATCCAGTAGTTGTTTATCTCTCTTTTTCTCAGCTTCTTTATTTTCCATCATTTGGTCTTCTATATCACTGATTCTCTCTTCTGCCTCATTTATCCTAGCAGTTAGTGCCCCCATATTTGATTGCACCTCATTAATAGCCTTTTTGATTTCTACTTGTTTAGATTTTAGTTCTTTTACTTCTCCAGAAAGGGTTTCTCTAATAACTTCCATGCTTTTTTCAAGCCCAGCTAGTATCTTTAAAGTGATGATTCTGAACTCTAGATCTGACATCATACTAATGTCCGTATTGAGTAGGTCCCTGGCAGTCGGTACTACCTCTTGTTCTTTTTGTTGAGGTGATTTTCTCCGTCTTGTCATTTTGCCCAGGGGAGAATAGATTAATGAGAGAACAAAATGCTAACAGGGTGACAATGTTCCCAGAAAATATACTCTAAACAAATCAGAAAAGACCTGAAGCAGTGGGAAAAGAAAGGGAAAGAGAGAACAAAGAAAAAGAAAAAAAGAAAAAAAAGGAAAAGAAAAAGATAAAGATAAAAACAAACAGAAACAAAAACAAAAAAACAGAATGTGATCAAGTATGATCAAGCTGGTATATAGATCAGTGCCACACACTAGATTTTGGGTGTATTTGGTCTGTTAGAAGAAAGTGCCTCCCAAAATTTTAAAGAAAGAAAAACTTATATATGTACAAAAATAAGGTTTGATATGATGAAGGGATGGAATATGAGTGTAAAGATGGAAATTATAAAAAATTTTATAAAAGGAATTGATAAGAAGTTGTTTGAAAAAAGAAAGAAGAGGATTTAAAAAAAGAGAGAGAAAAAAAAAAGGGAGAGAATGTGTTCAGGCAGGGGAGTAGAAAAAAACCATATACTAGATATTTAGGGTATATTTTAATCTGTTAGAAGATACGATCTCAAAATTTTAAAGAGAGAACAACTTATATATATATGCCAAAAATACGGGTAACTACTATGAAGGGATAGAATATGACTCTAAAAATGAAAAATAAAAATGAAAAATAAAAATGTTTTTTTAGAAAAGGGATTGATAAGATGTTGGTTGAAAAAGCAAAAAGAAAAATTCAAATAAAAGAAAAAAGAAAAAGGACAGTTAAAAAAAAATTAACTTTGAAAGACTAAAGAATCATGGTAAAAAAGCCATGAATTCTATGTGCATTATTCCCCTAGCACTGGACTTCTGCCATTCTCATTGATTGGTAAACTTGGTCTTGGGCTGTTCTCGCTGATCTTCTGGGGGAGGGGCCTGTTGCCATGGTTCCCAAATGTCTTTGCCAGAGGTGGAATTGCCCCGCCCTTGCCCGGTCTGGGCTAAGTAATCTGCTCGGGTTTGCTCTCTGGAGCTTTTGTTCCCTTGGAAGCTTTCCGTACAGCTTTGGAGGTGGAGAGTGAAAATGGCAGCCTCCCAATCTCAGCCCCAAAGGAGCTGAGAACTCAGGGCCCCGGTCCTCAGTGCGCCCCCAGAGAAAAGCAGTCAGTCCCTCCCGTCTCCGGTCTCCGGCTGCACTCCATGCTCACCTGGCCTGTGACCGCGCGTTTCTATCTCTGGCACCCGACCCCGTGTGGAGTCTCCAAACCCAGCAGATCCCTGCAGTGCACTCCCATGCAGCTCCTCCCCGGGGGAGGAAGGTGAGTCTCCCCAGATCTGCTGCTTTTTGGGTCCCTGCTGAAGGAGCAGTGGCCCGACTGTGCCCCGGATCACAGTTTATGGCAACCCCGAGCTGAGAGCCCGCGCCTGGGCTCTGTCTCTGCAGCCGGCTTCCCCGCTCCGATACCTGGGAGCTCTGCCACACTCAGGCACACCCGGTCTTTCTGTGACCCAGAGGGTCCTGAGACCACACTGTCACACGAGGTTTCCACCCTCCGCTTAGCCACCGGAGTGACGTCCCTCAGCGGAGCCGACTTCTAAAAGTTCCGATTTTGTGCTCCGGGGCTTTATCACTTGCCAGAAGAGGCAGACAGAGGCCCCTTCCCCGCCGTCTATCCTCCCAAATATCGCCTCAGATTCAGTTCTCTGCACATCCTACCTTCCAGAAAGTGGTCGCTTTTCTGTCCAGAGAGTTGTTGCTCTTCTTTTCTTCGATCTCCTGTTGAGTTCGTAGGTGTTCAGATTGGTTTGATCCCTATCCAGCTGAATTCCTGAGAGGAGACGAAATCCAGGTCTCCTACTCCTCCACCATCTTGCTCCGCTGTCTTTTGATATATTTTGAAGACAGAGCCAAGATTAGTTATGGGTTGGATGTGAGGTGTGAAAGAATAAGAGAAATCAATAATAGGAAGTTAATAGGTACTGAATAGTTTTATCTGCAATGAAATATATATCCTCCAGATTATTGCCTGTGATTATAATTATAACTGATTATTACCAAAATCTCTGTTTGAGAAAACTATTCATAGAAGTCTTCACCCTGGCCCTTCCATGTGTACTAAATTATATCCTTGGGGCAAGCAGATGACAAATAAAATGATACCCAGCTAGTATATTTCTTCTCATTAGAGATAAAGAAAATAGAACCATTAAAAATTCAGGCTCTAGAGCTAGATTGCTTTGGTTCAAATATTGGCTTAACCTGTTCCGATTTTGTAATACTACATAAATTCTTAACCTCATTTTAAATAACAGCTTTATTGAGGTATAACTCATATACCATAAAATTCACCTTTTTAAATTATACAACTTGACAGTTTTTAGTATATTCACAAAGTTGTACATCTATCACTACTACATAATTCCAGAACATTTTCATCATTCCAAAAAGAAAGTCCATGCCATTAGCATCTACTCCCCATTCCCTCCAGCCCCTGGCAACCACTAACTAATCTGCATTCTATTTCTATTGCTTTGCCAGTCCTGGACATTTTGTATAAATGGAGTCAAACAATATGTGGTCTTTTTTAACAAAAAATTATTTAACTTCAATTTAGTTAACATATAGTGTATTAGTTTCAGGGGTAGAATTTAGTGATTGACCAGTTGTATATAATACCCAGTGCTCGTTATATCATGTGCCCTCCTTAATGTCCATCACCAGGTTACATCCCCCCACCCACCTCCCCTCCAACAGCCCTCAGTTTGTTCCCTATAGTTAAGAGTCTCTTATGGTTTGCCTTTTGTGTCTGGTTTCTTTTATTAGCATAATTTTCCCAATTCATCTAGATTGTAGCATATGTCAGTATTTCATTCATTTTTATGGCTGAATTATATTCTATTATTAAGCTATCTGACTTTTAGTTTATCCATTTATGGGTAATTTGGGTTGTTATTTGGGGTTGATTTTTTGGTTATTATGAGTAATGCTGCTATGAGCATTCATGTGCAAGTTTTTATGTGGACATTTATTTTGAGTTCTCTTAGGTATATATCTAGGTCATATGGTAGATCTATGTTTAAACTTTTTTTTTAATTTTATTATGTTAATCACCATACATTATATCATTAGTTTTTGATGTAGTGTTCCATGATTCATTGTTTGCATATAACACCCAGTGCTCCATGCAGTACGTACCCTCTTTAATATCCATCACCAGGCTAACCCATCCCCCCAGCCCCTCCCCTCTAGAACTCTGAGTTTGTTTCTCAGAGTCCGTAGTCTCTCATGGTTCATCTCCCCTCCAATTTCCTGCCCTTCATTTTTCCCTTCCTGCTATCTTCTTTTTTTTTTTTTTTTTTTTTAACATATAATGTATTATTTGTTTCAGAGGTACAGGTCTGTGATTCAACAGTCTTACACAATTCACAGTGATCTATGTTTAATCTTTTGAGGAACTGCCAAACTGTTTTCTAAAGTAACGGCACCATTCTGCATTCCCACCAGCAATGTTTCTCTACATCCTTGTTAATACTAGTTATTATCTGTCTTTTTTTTTAAATTATTATCATCGCCATCCTAGTGAGTTATTTGACTTCTTCTTAAGCCCCAGGTCTCTCATTTGCAAAGTGAGATTAATAAAAATATCTACTTCATAGTTTTGTTTAAGGCTGGAATGAGAAATATATGTAATATATAAACATCTGCTATCACATTGCCTAGCAAAATATTGTTTTCAGTGTTATTATTCTCTTTCCTCAGTACTGCAAAGCAATCTTATGATAGTTCTATGAACTGACTTACATACTAATTATTTTATTTCAACTTACAAATAGATTGAGAAAACAGAAGTGGAAATGACATTTCTAAGTATTTAGGACATAACTATTTATCATCTCTCATTATTATGTTTCCAAAAGAAAACCCATATCTCATGGCAAAATTAAGAGATGAGAGATTAAGAGATATGTGATATAAATCAAATAAGTTAGGCAAAAACCTCATATTTTTTTCATTTTAATTGGAAGCATCAGTTTTATGAACTCAATGTATTTTTTCATTATAAAATATGTATATTTCTTAGTATTATCCACTTAGTTGTCTAGGAGCAATTACTAACTAGTAGAAATGGCACCCCTACTGCCATTTTCATCTTCAAACACCATTTCCCACTAAAAGGAACTAGGTCTCCTTAGAAAAATGGTTCATTCCTCATCTGCACAATAAATGAATAAGATAAATCTGAGATATCTTGTCATCTCTGAAATCAAGGAAACTCTAAAAATCTCAAAAAGACACAGAAGGCAACATGAAAGGGCACACACTTGCCAAAGATAAATCATTTCAAGCACCAAAATAGTAATTATTCAAATGCATTGAAGCATACCAAACAGATAAAGAAAACAAGGGTTTATAATGGTACTTAAAAAAACAACAAAACTCTTTAGCCACCTTAGCATAGTTGCTAAATATCAACTGGATTTTCTAAAAATTAATGAAGGGGAAGAATCAAATATTTATCTAGCCAGTCTTGTATGTATATATAAAATAACTGAATAGTTGATGAGTGAAATTTCTTTTTTATAGAAACTAATACATGTAGGCAGAAGAAGAGAATTCAAAGATAGCCATGTTGTAACTCCTAACAAAATAACAAATCTAGGCAATGATTATCAGTGACTGCCTAAACCATTATGTAAAAGATTAGGATTGTTTTACAAAAGCTAAAACTCCCTGATCCATTTTTTGTAATATTAATATTATTAACAGTGGAGAAGTCAGACATTATGTTTGGTGCTGCAATAGCCAGAAACAGCACTAGTTATAAGCTATTCTAGGTGAAAATACTGTCAAAAACTCAGAAATAGTGAAATTAAAACCACCTGCTCAATAAATAGTATTTAGTGAAAGTTCATTGTGCATATAAGAACAGTTCACAAACTAGAGCTTTCAAACTTAAAACTGATAAAAACCTAGAGGAATGATGTTACAAGGATGGCTTATAAAGTAAAAATGAAGTTGTTTAACATTGATTTACAATGATTGGTTATTACGGGGGGGGGGTCCAGATGGCAGAGTGGTTAAAAATGATAATCTCATTCTATTTTTAGGAAGATTACTTAAGTTTCTTTAATGATTGTCAGAGTCAGTTATAAGAAATAATCTAAGTTTCACTTATGTTCATGAAATATGCTAGATTTAGTTTTGTTTACTTGACTTAAATAATTTTGTCTGCTCTGGGAATTTTCAAGTCTGGCCTCCATTTTGTATTTGATTTTAACAGTATTGAACCTGAATCCAATCAAGCTTCTAAATCTAAATACCAATTATAGAACCATGTTCAATGATACTGTGAAGGTATGCTGTCAAAACAAGGAATAATGACCCAGTTTCTTCAGCAAATAGAAGTATAAAAGTGGAAGAAATGTTATATTAGAAAGGACTTATGAATCACATGAATTGGATACAATGCATGGATATGGTTTAGGTCCTGATTTGAACAAATCAACCATTACAAGACATTTTTGAGACAGGGAAAACAGCGTAGATTGTGTAGTTAAGTGATATGAAAGAATTGACATTAATTCCACTGGTTGTGATGATGGTATTATGATTGTATTTTCTACTTTCCTTTTTAATCCTTATCGGTTAGATATACATACCTGAGTATTTACTGGTGGAATTATATGACATCTCATGTTTGCTTTAAAATTTCCATGGGGTGGGAGGAGAGGGGAATATTGGGTGTTTCCTATGTCACATGTTGGATGGAATTTGGCAAAAAGGATTCTCTAGAGACAATGAGGCACAGAGGGGATAATGTCAGGCTTTATCTACACAAAGGTTTGAAATAAAATTTATTTATATTTCAGAGAAATACCCAGACTGTGATTTTCTTCTTTTTAGAGGAAAGTTATACTGAATTCTCAATATTTTGTTCATTTCACACTTTCAAATAATACAATTGCTATTTGCAAGCTTGAAGGGATGAAAAGACCCACTGTTACATGAAACAAGTCCACAGCATTTACAGAACATTGACTCTCACAGTGTGACAACAGCTCACAGTGTGTGTGGCACATCAGCTTGTCACACCATGGCTTTGATCGTTCTTCAGCACTGTCTGCTGTGGTTTAGTGCCCTGTCTGTGTCCTCTTCTACACCCACATGTCGAAAGTTCTTGCATATTTTAATAAAAATGAGATCTATTTTTAGTGCCAGCTTGAAAGTTTCACTGTCTAACATTGCCATCCTAATATGCATGTTCGATTAACTTACACAGAACAAAAATGTACAGGCTGCTTATAGGGTTTGAGGCATACAGTTTGAGCCCTTGAGGGTGACATTACTGCAACTGTTTTGGTAGATATTCCCAGTAATAAAGCTACTTACATATCTTGTTGATTCCCTCCTCCCCAAAATACTGAAAAGGAATGAGCCATGCGATATGGTGGAAGTTCAAACAATTCTTTTGGAATAGTCAGCAGGCTAATTTTTAACATTTATAAGAAGTTAATCTCCTATGGCACAACATAATAATAGTGTAAGCACTTCATTTAGAGGGATTGGTTTTCTTTGTTTTAATCATACTAAATTACTAGTTTTGTCAGTAACGTGGTCAAATAACTATAATTCCTTATTATTAATATGATATTTAAACATACCTATATGTCAGAGAAACTTATTCCTCTATTACTTTAGAATTTTTTTGACGAGCAGCCTAAATTACTGTTATGTACCTGAAGCCTTTAGTAATTCTTTTTTATAAAACTTTAATATTATCTCCATCTTTTTACAATAAAATTATTTGCCAGAGTGTCCAGCTAAAGGATAAACACTCGTATTGTGGTTTGGACAGTCTTGGTAGATGTGGGAAAGAGAGAAGGTATGGGGTCGGATTCCAATTTCAGGAGTACCCAACTGGAAGTCAGAAAACACGTGGTTATACTGAGGGTCTGACAGTGGGGAGAATCCAATTAGGAGTCAAAGCTAGAATCTGGGAGGTCAAGATCCCTGCCACACTCATCCATAATCTTTAAAAAGCCATACCCAGGGTCTGGTGCGATATCGTGATTTATAATTAAATATACATGTTTGTCACAGAACTCCCCAAACTCTTGGAATTTCCTAAGTGATGAGAGCAGTGAAGTTGTCTGTTGTCAGTTTAATGAGGTGACTTTTGGAAAACACCTAAAGTGGGGTTGGTGATTAGGAGAACCAACCATGTGATTAGAGTCGGAACTTTCATCTTTAAATCAGTAATCCAGCTGGTGGTCATAATTTAACCAGACACAATCAATCTGGACTAGACATGACCTATGTCATGGAGAAATGTGGAAGAAGGGCAGTGGGGTATAAAAGCTGATGTCCTCTCCCAAGGACAGATTATTATACATATCTACAAGTAAAAATAAAATAGTTTAGATTTCCCAATCCTGTATTTACATGGGTTATTTTATTTTCTGACTTTGACCAATTATAATACAAACATGCTGACAAAAACTGTTTAATATCTTACACTGATGAGTGTGCCAAGAATTCATTTTCTAATTTAGATTCACTTGGAAAGGAAGAAAATGTTTGCATAATAAAAGCAAGTAAAATAATCAAAGCTCAGGAACATTTTGCTAAGAAGGCTGGATTTCAAGGGCTAAGTGAACACAATAATAACCTAGACTCTAATGTAAAGTAGGATCCAAGCTCATCCTAAATCTCGACCTTGAGTGATTGGTAATCAAACTTGATGTACATAGTCAAAACATGACCGAGGAATTAATTCATTTGTAAAAATAATACAACAGTTACTCCCCAGTGCTTTAACTTAAATTCATACTATTTTCCATCTTCAAATAGAGACATTTAAAAGAATTAAAACCAACTATTGGCAAATAGGTCCTTCCTTTCTGACATTCAGTTTTATAAAAGGACAGAACAGCAAATGTACATTTGAAGGACTTTAGAAACAATTTTATCTACTGCCCAGACAACCTAAAGAATTCTCTGGAGCAAGAGTGTGGCAGGTTTATTTATTTCACATTGACCAAGAAACTAATGTATGTGGTACTACTGAAACCTTTGGCTATTGCCATGGCAGGGCTAAGAAAAAGGCATTCCTCTGTGGTTTGCACCTTCAGAGCTTTTTCAACATTTTCTAAAATATTTGATGTGTATTTCTGCGGAGGTTTCCCTTCTTGTTACCAGAAACCTATTTTGTGTCATTAAAACCTAACAAAACATAGACATGAATAGCAAATTAGCAAAGAGAAGTGGTAACTTATAATCCAGGGGTCAAATTTAGTCATAATAGTTGTATAGAAAGAAAATACTTTTCCTAATACCGCATTGAGCACTTTAATGAGTGGAATTAACAGGTCGTTCTCAGAAACCACATGCAAATTACTGAAGAATTAGTGCAGGATGTATAAATGATTTCACCCTCAATGTTCTGTTTTACATCTTCTATTTCTTCTTTTTGGTGCAAATTCATTCGCTTACTTCTTTTAGTGTCTGCCCTTTCATGAAGGGATACTTGATGCTTGATATTCATCTCTAGTCACAATATGTGAAGGGCTAGACCAACACTTTCTTCTTCAGCCTTGTTCTTCCTATTTCCTAGTTACCCTAAATACTTAAGCAACCTCTGTTAAAAATAATCATAGTGAAATGCTTACATTTTCTTGAACATGCTCTTCTATGTCATCTCTGTGTCATTCATTTTTTTTTCTTTCCTATTTTGCCTGTGTGATAAATACCAACTCGCCCAGCATTGCCTGCCTGTTCACAAGCTCTTCTCATGAGAATACATAACCCTTGGAAAAGAAAAGTCATATGCATCTAAAGATCCTGCTCCATCTGAGCATAGTTAACTGTATCAGGATGAGTGATTGAAACAACCAGGGGTAATCAGATTCTCTTTCCCAGGAGTTTGGATTTGGGACACTGAGGGGCTATACAAAAACAGATACTGGGAGAGACAAAACCAGTGATGGTCATGGGAATGGAAAGATCATATAAAAGTGAGTATAAGTGACACCAGCAAGCCACAGCCACGTGCAAACTGAAATAATGGTAGAGCATAAACCAAGTCTTAAAGAAGAGAAAAGAATGGGAAGAAAAAGAAGTGAGAAACCTGTTGTCCTAGAGAAAGTCAGAGAGAGAACAAATACATAAACGTGCCATTCTCAAGAGGCCAAGCTGTTTGTTTCCGCCGAGAGAGGGATTGATTTCCTTCCATACATTTTTTACTGAATTCCTTTTCAACTTGAGCTAGTTGGAGTGGGTTTCTGTACTTTTTTTTTTAAAGATTTTTAAAAAGTTTTTATTTACTTATTTGAGAGAGAGAGAGAGTGAGAGAGCACAGAGGGAGGGGAGAGGGAGAAGCAGACTCCCTGCTGAGCAGAGAGCCTGATGCGGGGCTCGATCTCAGGACCCTGAGATCATGACCTGAGCCGAGGGCAGATGCTTAACAACTGAGCCACCCAGGTGCCCCAGGCTTCTGTACTTCTTAGACAAAAGTTGGTTTTCTAAAAAAAAATATTTTATTGTGTTAAGAACACTTAACATGAGATTCACCCTCTTAAATTTTTAAGTTTACAACACAGTATTGTTGACTGTGGATACAATATTGTACAGCAAATCTCTAGAACATATTCATCTTGCTTAACTGAAACTTTACGCCCATTGATTAGTTTTGATTAGAACACCATCTCTCTACCTTTAACTCATTTCTATCTTTCCAGTGCCACAGCCATCCCTCTCCCAGAATGCCTCTTTTTTTCCTTTCCTTTCCCAGTAGAAAGGGTTCCCTGTTTGTTCAGATGCCTCATATATCCTGTGCAAACTTCTTTTACAACACTCCATAAAACTTTCCTGTATGTACTGTTATGTATCTGTCTCCCCCATGTTAGATGGCAAGCTTCTAGAGTTGGAGTATTTTTTTTTTAAGATTGTATCCCTGGCACCTAGTACTGTGCCAAGCACATAATTGGGTGCTTAACAAATGTTTATGCAATAAATAATGAAAGAGTGGATGGATGAGTAAATAAAATACAATGAAAAGTCTTGACTGTATATTTCCTTAAAGCTATCTTCTTATCATTCCCTTTCTTCCTTCTTAAAGTTCTAGACTATGCTAGTATTTTCCAAATTTGAGTCCACAAATAGGTACTTTCTTGGTGCCTAATAATAAGACTGTTAAAAATTCAAATTTAGTGGGATTGAGGTTGGGGCTGTACATTTGTATTTTTTTTTTTAAAGATTTTGTTTATTTATTTGACAGAGACACAGCGAGAGAAGGAACACAAGCAGAGGGAGTGGGAGAGGGAGAAGCAGGCTTCCCGTGGAGCAGGGAGCCTGATGTGGGGCTCGATCCCAGGACCCTGGCTGGGATCATGACCTGAGCCAAAGGCAGACGCTTAACAACTGAGCCACCCAGGTGCCCCTGTACATTTGTATTTTTAAGCATGCTTGGGAACTCATGGTTTCAGATAATATGACTTTAGACTGCTTCTGCTTTCCCCCAAATTAATGAACTTCCCATGGCCAAATACCACAAATCCTTTCTACATCCCACTTTGTGGGTGCTACTTTCAGCAACTGTCACTGTTACTTCCTCCCATTTAAGAGTTTCTCTGTTTCAGTGGATTTGGAGACACATCTACTTTAATACTCATCCTAGCTTTCTAAATTCCCTTAGTCTTGATCTTTGGCTTCTCTTCTTAAATGTCAAATGAATATGCCTCAAAAATGGTTCTGCAAAGCAGAGAATACTGGGGAAAAAAAGACGCAAAAAAACAAAATAGCCCAAGAGATATCATGTTTCAGTCTCAAGCTGTGGGGAGTGAGTTGCATGGTGGTGAGGAAGCTGGAATGGTATCACACTGACCTTGCAGGGCCTTCTGCTCCATTGTTTCTCACTGACTCAGAGTTTGGATGGATCTCATGCAGTCATTTACTCCAACCTTCTAGTTTAAATAGAAGGAAATGGAACCCTGAGATGATGGATGACTTGCCCAGTCACAGAGTTGGTGGCAGGGCCAGGCCTTACATATAACTTCCTGGTGGTACAATCCAGTGCTCTTTCTGAGAAACCAGAACTTTTTCTCTTATTTTACATTTTTACCCCCCCTTTATTATTCAAATAATACATGAATATGATAATTTTTCAAAGCTGCTTGGCAGTATCCACTAAAGCGGAGCACCTGCAACCCTAGGGCCCAGAAATTCCATCCCTCGGTATACACCCAACGGAAATGTGCACATGTATTTACCAACAATGCTCATAGTAGCACTAATTCTAATAGTCCCCAAGTGGAAACACTTCAAATGCCCATCAACATTAAAATTAATAAACTATATTCAGTGACAAAATGGAATATGACAGAGGGCAATGAGATTAAAAAAAAGAACTTTGCAACTACATACACAAATACAAATTTTACACAAAATAATATTAAAGCAAATAAATCGTACACAAAAGAATATATACTTTATGATTCCATTTTTTCTGAAAGTTCAAAAACAGGCAAAACATCTATGATGAAAACAGAAAGTAGTTACCCTCAGGTGGTAGTGTTAGAGGAATGACAAGAGGGGACGCAAGGGAGTTTCTGGACTTACGGGAATGTTTTGTTCCTTGATCTGGATGCTGGTTACACAAAGGGTTCACATTTTAAAAATTCACTAAGTTATAAATTTTTCTGTGGAGTGCATGTTTTTGTAATTTTTTAAAATAAAACATTAAAGATAGGATAGCTAATCTCTGTAGAAAATTGGGAATGCACAGAAAATATTAAATAAGCTGATATCAGTTATTAATATTTTCCATTTCTTATTGTATTTTATGCATACACACACTGTCTGCACTTTTGTAATCCCAAAAGTACCAAAATCAATTTTTTTCTTCATAGCTCACATGGCAACAGAATCCTGACCCGAGCTGAATTTATTTAGTAATGAAACTTGACCTCAGGTGACATGAGATTATTTATAGTCTTAATTTATCCTAGTTGGAGTGAATACTCATACATTTCCTGCAGAAAGATTAATGTTCTTGAACATGGGATAATGCTTCAGATACCACTGAATCTTAGTAATTACCTTTTAAATTGTAACAATTCTGAATTCCAAAATACATCTGGTCCTAAGGATTTAATTGGTGGCTTTACGTACTTTTTTCTAAATGTTTTAAAACTTTTATTCTGACTTTCAGAGAATTCAAAGGAGATATATAGAGGTAATCTGACAACACATGTGGATTTATTGTGGCTTTTTGTGGTAAGTAAAATAAAGTTGCCCTCCCCCGGCCCACCCTAATCCCTAGAACCTGTGGATATGTTAGGTTACATGGCAAAAGAGAATTAAGACTGTAGAAGGATTAAGGTTGCTAATCAGCTGACCTTGATATGGAAGGATTCTGTTGAATTATCTGAGTGGGCCAATGTGATCACAAGTGATTCCACTTATAAGAGAAAGAATGGAGACAGGCTAGAACCAGAGAGATGGCAGTGAGAGAAGGATTCAGCCAAACACTGCTTTCAAGATGGAGGACAGGACTAAGAGTCGAGGAAAACAAGAAGCCACTGGAACCAGGAAAAGGCAAGAAAACAGATTCCCTCCTAGAAAGAAAGACATCCGAGGGAGACTCATTTTGCACTTCTGACCTTGAGAAATGTAAGATCATGAATTTGTGTTGTTTTAAGCCACTATTTATGGTAATTTGTAGCAATATGAAATCACACAAGTACATGTGTTTATATGTATGTATACACATATGTGTGTATATGGTATGTATATGCCATAAATTTATACATACACATATATATGCATACATACGTGCACCCACATATGTAGTTGATATATATACTTAGATGCATTTTTTAACCAATATCCAAATCACACAATACCTGGCAGAGCAGAAACTCAATAAGAATTTTAAATAGATGAATGATTGAATGGATGATGCAAAGGAATTGAGAGTAGAGAAGAGTCAGTGTTTGGTCTGTATAATACCCTGCGTAACAAATTTAAAACATCTGTGGCAAGCAACAAGGAATGTAGTTGCTAGCTCACAAATTTGTAGGTCAGCTAGAGTAACTTAGTTTCACACTGCATGTCAGATAGGTGGTTTTCCTCTATGAGGCTCTCAGCTTCCTGTATGGTGAAGGCAGATGCATGGTGGTGCATGGTGGTGGCACGCCCAGCCACCCAAACACATAACCTACATCAAGTCTGCTAACTCACTGACCAAAGTAGATTACATGGTCAAGTCCAAACTCAAGAGGTAGGAAGTATATTTACCTTTTGTGAGAAAACCGTCAAAGTTACATCAAAAAGACATGAATATGTGGCACCTGGGTGACTCAGTCCATTAAGCCTCGGGCTCTTGGTTTCAGTCAGGGTTGTGATCTCAGGGTTGTGGATCAAGCCCCGCATCAGGCTCTGTGCTCAGCATGGAGTCTGAGATCTCTCCCTCCCTTTTCTGCCCTTCACCCCACTCTCTCTCTCTCTCAAATAAATAAATAAATAAATAAATAAATAAATAAATAAATAAAATCTTAATTTTGAAAGACACGAATACAAGGAGAGATGAAGAATTGAGACCTAAGATTTAATATATCATAACTTCTCTTGCTGTTTGTCAAAAAGTACTGCTGAAACCAGATATAAACATTGGGGTATGCCAAACTAAATAATACCTTCAAGGACCCAAGAGGGAAACTATACGCTGTCATGGAAGAAAGAACATAAATGGGAGGTGATTATCAAGGAAAGTGGATTTCATCTGATTAGTAAGGAATTAACTAGGAGTGAGGATTGTTTTAAACAGCAATTTATAAAGACCAGGAAAAGCAGTCCTTTGTTTCTCTTTTAAATGCATTTTATTTTTTTAAAGCAGTTTTAGATTCACAGCAAAATCGAGCAGAAAGAATGGAGCATTCCAATATACCTCCTACTTGCCCTGCTCCCCACACCCCTGCTCCCTCACTATCAACATTCTGCACCACAGTGGTACATTTGTGAAACTGATTACCATGTATTGACATATCATTATCACCCTAAGTCCATAATTTATATTAGATTCTCTCTTGGTGTTGTACATTCTCTAGGCTTGGACAAATGTATAATGACATATATCCTCCATTATAGTATCTACAGAGTAGTTTCACTGCCCTAAAAGTCCTCTATGCTCCACCTATTCATTCCTCCTTCCCCATTAGCCCCTAACAACCACACATTTTTTTATTGTCTCCACAGTTTTGCCTTTTCTGGAATGTCATATAATTGGAATCATACACCATTTAGCCTTGTCTCATTGGCTTCTTTCACTTAGTAATATGCATTTAAGGTCCTTCTATGTCTTTGAGTGTTTTGATAGCTCATTTCTTTTTAATACTGGATAATATTCTTTGTCTGCATGTACCACAGTTTATTTACTCATTCCCCTACTGAAGGGCATCTTGGTTGCTTCTGAGTTTTGGCAGTTATGAATAAAGTCGCTTTAAACATCTGTATTCAAGTTTTTGTGTATACATACAGTTTCAATTCCTTGGGTAAATACCAAGAAGAATGACCGCTGGATTGTATGGTAAGAGTATGCTTAGTATTGTGGGAAACTGCCAAACTCTTCCAAAATGGCTATATCATTTTGCATTCCGTTCAACAACGAATGAGAGTTCCTACTGCCCCATATTCTCACCAGCATTTGGTGTTTCCAGTGTTCCAGTATTAGCTATTTTAATAGGTGTGTAATGGCATCTTGTTGTGTTTTTTGTTTTGTTTTGTTTTTAAGTAGGCTCCACACCAAGCGTGTGGAGGGCCCCACACTTCCCTGAGATCAAGAACTGAGCTGAAATCAAGAGTCGGATGCTTAACCTATTGAGCCACCCAAGTGCCCCTGTCGTTGTTCTTAATTTGCCTTTCCCTGATGACATGTGATATAGAGCATTCTTCCATATGCTTATTTGCCATCTGTATATCTTCTTTCATGAGGTGTCTCTTTTAGATCTTTTACTCATTTTTTAATTGGCTTGTTTTATTTTTAAGAGTTCTTTGTATATTTTGGATGAATACTTTATTAGATGTGTCTTTTGTACATATTTTCTCCCAGTCTGTGGCTTGTCTTCTCATTCTCTTAACATTATCTTTCATAGAACATAAGCTTTTAATTTTAATGAGGTCCAGTACATCAGTTATGTCTTTCATAGATTGTACATTTGGTATTTTATCTAAAAAGTCATCACCTTGCCCAAGGTCATCTAAATTTTCTATGTTATCTTCTAGGAATTTTATAGTTTTGCATTCTATATTAGTCTGATCTACTTTGAATTCATTTTTGTAAAGGGCATAAGGTCTGTGTCTCTACTTTTTGCATGCGGATATCCACTTTTTCCAGCACCATTTGTTGAAAAGACTATCTTTTCTCAATTGTATTGCCCTTTGCTCCTTTCTCCAAGATCAGTTGACTATGTTTATGTGGCTCTATTTCTGGGTTTTCTATTCTGTTCAACTGATCTACTTATTCTTTCACCAATATCACACTGTCTTGATTATTGTAGCTTTACGGTAATTCTTCATGTTGGGTAGTGACGGTCCTCTGACTTTGTTCTTTTCCTTCAATATTATGTTGGCTATTCTGGCCTTTTGCTCAGAATCAGTTTGTTGATATTCATAACATGCCTTGCTGGGATTTAGACTTAGATTGTGTTGAATCTATAGATCTAGTTGGGAAGAAGTAATGTCTTGACAATGTAAATGTTCCCATCCATTAACATGGAATAGCTTTCCATTTGTTTACCTCTTCTTTAATTTTTCACCAGAATTTTGTTATTCTTATATAAATCTTGCACATGTTTTGTTAGATTTATCCCTAAATATTTCATTTCTGAGTGTGCTACCACAAATGATATTGTGCTTTAAATTTCAAATCCCACTCATTCACTGCTGGTATATAGGAAAGCTATTGATTTGCATGATGATATCCAGCAACCTTGCTATAGTTGCTTATTGGTTCCAGGAGGGTTTTGTTGTTGTTTATTCTTTAGGGTTTTCTACGCAGATAATCATGTCATATACAAACAAAGTCAGTTTTATTTCTTCCTTCCTTATCTGTGCACTGTCATTTCCTTTTCTTGTTTTATTGCATTAGCTAGAACTTCGAGTATGATGTTGAAAGGAGTGTGGGGGGGACACCCATTTTTTTTTCTTAATCTTAGCGGGAAAGTTTGGAGTTTAAGTATGATGTTAGCTACAGGTTTTTGCAGATTTTTCTTATCCATCTGAGGAGAAAAGGCATTCTTTTTTTTTTCAAGTTTTTATTTAAATTGTAAATATTGGTCTCAGGAGTAGAATTTACTGATTCATCACTTACATATAACACCCAGTGCTCAACACAAGTGCCCTACTAATAACCATCACCCATTTAGCCCATCTCCCACCTACTCCCTCAGTTTGTTCTCTATAGTTAAGGGTCTCTTATGGTTTGCCTCCCTCTCTTTGACAAAAAGCATTCTTAAAGCTGACATCTACTAGGTTATATTAAAATTGTGTGAAAAGTAGAATATACACTCCCTTATAATATTTCAAAGATGATCAGATTTATGTCATGATTTCTTAATTCAAAATTGGTTTCTAAAGTCTATGGGTCAAGCAATTTTATCTTCATGAAGAGGTATACAAAGCTATTTCAGTGCCCACAAGTTCTCTTACCATTCATGGGAAAGGCATGCAGCATCCCTAACAGGGATTTTCAGATTCTCTCTTATTACTCAAGAAACATTTCCAGGTTCTGCCTCTGGCCTCTTCTCTTAATGCTTTTGCTTAGACTTCTAGTTCTTTCTTGTTTCCTTGTACCTTCCACAGCCACTTCAGATTCAGGCCAAGGATGTAATTTCAGTTTGACTCCTGAAAGCCGTGTGTCAGACTACCCTTACCTCGCCTGCTATAGCTCATATCTCTATCCTCAGGCATTTCAGCCCCAGTCTGGGTCCTCAGAACACTCATATTAGTCCAGCATTTCCAGTTCCAGCTTATCGACAAGAGACCCAAGTATGTGAATAGGTTGGACTATTAATACTAAGTACATCTTATATTTATACATTTGTACTTTCTCAGGATTCTGTTTCACATCTTAATAATGGAATGTGTGATGCACATCATGGGCAATGCTGTGATCATTTACACATGTTAGAGTCATCAGAGCCTTTTAAAGACTACTCAGCTGGGTTCTTCATGTGATACAGTCTAAAAATAAACTATGATTTTCGCTAATGGGATAGAAATTATCAACTTACTCTCATTAATCAATTTCATGAGATTAACTGTCTCTCAACATGAGCAGTTTTCATAGAAACCATAATCCAACCACTACTCGGGGAGGATAGTACCAAAACAAATGAATAGAGGTATCCTGAAATAGTATTTCCTGCCATAAAATAGCCCTGCCAGTGCAACTATGGAACTTAAAACTACTGGCCAAGCTTCTGCCTCTGAATAGTACCTGCTTTAGCTATTTACCAATTTCTTTCTTATATGCTATGTACATGATTTGTCTTCTTTGTCAGCTCCTCCCTTTGGATATATTACATATGCCAAAAGTGAGACTTTGTATACATATCTTCATTGGAACTTATTTGCTCAGGGAACTTACTAATCAAATTTGTTCGTGATATCTCATAGGCAAGATTGTTTTGGATAATTCACGTTATTTGTTATACGTGGATGTTTTTAGATTAGAAGTTTGGGTTTTGAGAAACCTCACTGATCTCCTCAACAAATATTACTGAGTATCCACTATGGCACTATTCTAAGTATTGGTGAAATACCATTAAATTTTTTTTAAAAAAATTGTGGAGCTTATATTATGGTGGAATAGACCGCCTTTACTTAAGCAAGCAAAACATTATAACGTAATATGAGCAATAAAGAAAAAGCAGGGGATGGACAGATTTGGGACGGGGTAGGAAAGAAGTTATTTTAGATTGGGCTTTCAAAGAAGGCTCTCTTAGAAGATGATTATTGAATCTAGGCATGAAAAGAATAAGCAAGTATGTTTTATAAATACATAAATGCAGAAAAATGATGGCTGAAAAATATTCTAGGCAATGAAAACTGAGTTCTAGCCAGTAACTTGGGAATATGGTTGACGTTTTTTTAAAGGGGCAAGGGTGTCTAAGGGAGTGAATAAGAGAAAAATGGCAGAGGATCAGATTATATAGGACTTTGATCACCATGGGGAGGACATTGGATTTTTTTTTTTTCTAAGTATTATGGAAAACTAAAAGAGGTTTGAAAACCGGAGGTTGACATGACCAAATTTAATTTTTTTAAAAGATTTTATTTATTTATTTTGAGAGAGAGAGTGGGCACTTGTGCATGAGCAGGAGGGATGGGCAGAAGCAGAGGGAGAGAAAAAATCTCAAGAGACTCCACACTGATGTGGAGCCAGACAGGGGGCTCAATCTCAGGACTGAGATCATGACCTGAGTCAAAATCAGGAGTCGGATTCTCAACTGACTGAGCCACCCAGGTGCCCCCCCCAGATTTAAATTTTAAAAGGATTACTAGCGGGGCACCTGGGTGGCTCAGTAGGTTAAGCGTCTGACTCTTGATTTAGGCTCAGGTCATGATCTCAGGGTTGTGATATTGAGCCCAGTGATGGGCTCTTCACTAAGCCTGGATCCAGCCTGCTTATGATTCTCTCTCCTTTTTCTGCCCCCCTCCTGCTCTCTCTCTCTCTCTCCCCCCACTAAAAAATAAAATAAATTTAAAAATTTAAAAAAACAAAAGGATTACTAGTAAGCCTTATAGTGTGTATTGTAGTGTGAGGACTACAAAAGAGAAAGTAGGGAGACCAGTCATTTGGATTATGCAGTGGTTCAGGCAAAAGATGGTGTTAGCAGAGGCTGTGATAGTAGCCCTGAGAAGGTAAGGAGTGGCAAGGATGGTCCGATAGAGGAGACATAATGATGACTCTTCTGTTTTGGTGCTGAATAACTGGGTAGTACCTATTTTCTGAGACGGGAAATACTGGGAGAGGATGAGTTTTGGGGGAAGCATTTTACATATGTTAACTTTAAGATGCCTATTTAACAACGAAGTGGAGATGCCACAGAATGTGTTGGGTATCTGAGCCTGATTATCAGGGGATGGTTTGTACTGGAAATGCATGTGGAAATACATGTCATTCAAGTACTACAGATAATCTTTGCAACCATAGTCCTGGACAGGATCACCTACAGACTGATTCTAGCTAGAGAAATTTTGAGGTTGGATCCTTCGGGCACTCCCACAAGCAAAGGGGGCCCAGATGAAGTGGCTCATGAGAGAAGAGGAAAGCCTGAGTTTCCACCATGTGTCTTTACACCATTCACCCTGAACTTTGCTAATCCAGTCACTGGAATGTGACTTGATCACTATTTCTCTAAATATTTCTACATTAGGAACCAACATAACTGCCAATGGTTATTAACACAATATTGGTAATGAAGAGAAGTTTGAGACATCAACTCCACCATCTCCCTCTTCCACAGAATAACTAACAAATATATAATAAATTGACTCATCCTTATAGACACTCCCCATTAAATTCTAAATCTAAATTGAGAAAAATAACACTTATTATATATTAAATATGTACCTCACTTACTTAGGAGTAAATATAACAAATTACAGACATTACAAACAAGATTTATGATTAGTGTGGAAATTTCTCTCATGGACACACAGTAATGGGCACTTAGTGTACATACATATGTGCTTACCATGCCACATATTGTATGGTAGTCAGATACGGTGTTCTGGTAATCTAGAAGCACCTTGAACAGAGTGGTGAAAAAATCTGAAACTGACTCAGATTATCCAAAAAGGTGGATAACTCAATTGTGGATAATCTCAATTTCATTTGATATCGTGTTTGCTCTTTGTTTTTCTTCTTTTATCATTGCTCAGTCTCTGGAATTTCCAACAGACTTAATAGCATTGGATGTTATTAGAAGCAAACATTTAAAATATGACAAAAACTGAAAGAAATTTTAAAGGTTAAATATATACTAAAAATTGAGGCTAATTGTTTTTTAAGATATATAATTTTGTCAAATCCCCTTGAAGAAATTAAGAAATAACTAACTCAGCCCACTAGAGGAAACTGATACTTTTTAATGGGAGGAAGTTTCCAAGAAAGGAATTAATTAGTCATAAGGGCCATTAAATCTCCTAAAATGAACAAAGGATTCCACTGGAAACTACATAAATATTCATAAAAATATTACTTTTACTGACAAGATGTCATTTGCTTTATTAAAATCACCTAATTTGAGTAAAGTATCCGCAGAGAAATATGAGAACACAGGGTGGTAGGAATATTAAATATGATAAATTTTTAACACTTCAGTCCTCCCCTTTAATACTTCTTATTTTTCTTTTTTGTAACAAATGAGTTTAATGAGTTGCCTTAAAACTTGGAAATTATTATGTAATATGTTCCATCAAAGGCTATACTGTCTAGGAAACAGCTTGACAAGCATAGGATGGCAATTAGCATCCCTAAGTTCTACTTATAAGTCTTCAGTGAGTTATAAAGCAGAGTGTATAAAACTAGGTTTGGCCTATCCACTCTGGATGATCTTAGACAGACAGTTGGGTTTTTAGTCATGGAACCTCAGACTGTCCTGCTGGATTCCAGGTGTAGTGATTATTTATAGTAGAGTTGGAATGGTATTTTCTTAATTAAAAATAGATGGTCTAAAAATCATCTCAGGTATGTGAATAAATATTTTTCCTTGATGAATTTATGTTTCTCTAGAAACAATTTTAGGCTCAACATATCCTAAAAATCAACCCTAATGATATGTCAAAGTTTTAAAAAATTGCATGAAGAAAGGAAAAAATGTTTCTTCTGAAAACTACAACTTTCAGTTTAGTTCTTGCTCTACTAGTCTCTGATACTATATTATTTCTACTTTTGGAAGCGAGAGGTCAGACATTAGAATATCATTAGAATTGATCTACTTTGTTAAAAGATGTATTACCGGGGCGCCTGGGTGGCTCAGTCGTTAAGCGTCTGCCTTCGGCTCAGGTCATGATCCCAGGGTCCTGGGATCGAGCCCCGCATCGGGCTCCCTGCTGGGCGGGAAGCCTGCTTCTCCCTCTCCCACTCCCCCTGCTTGTGTTCCCTCTCTCGCTGTGTATCTCTCTGTCAAATAAATAAATAAAATCTTTAAAAAAAAAAAAAAAGATGTATTACCGCAGAGGACCCCAAATCTGTTTTACACATATGTCTCCAAAGCAGATATAACTATTCTTAAAATATTGGCAATTTTCACTAGGGTCAAATTGTGCTGACCTTTAAATTACATCCAATTAATGTTTTACCTTATGCATTTTGAAATTTCATATTATTTTCTGTTCTTTTTTCCAGTGTTTCTGTTAGTTTGGAATGGTATAAGAAAAATACCATACACTGCATGGCTTCAACAACAAATATTTATTTCTTAGTTCTGGAGGCTAGGAAGTCCCAGATCAGGCTAATAGCAGAATTGATGTATAGTGAGGACACTCTTCCTGGTTTGCAGACATCTACCTTTTTGCTGTATCTTCACATGGCAGAGAGAGTGAAGGCCCTAATCTCTCCCTCTTCCTACAAATGACTAATCCAGTCATGGGGTCTCCACCTTCAAGATCTCATCTAAAGCTAATTCCTTCCCAAAAGCCCCATCTTCAAATACCATTACCTTAGGGGTTAGAGCTTCAATATATAAATTTTGTGGAGAGTGGGGAGGCCACAAACATTCAGTCCATAGCAATCTCTTGTTAAGGACTTAAACCAAAAATAATGCCAACAATAACAACTTTTATTTGTGGAACACTTGCTCTGAGCCTAGCACTGTTCTAAGGATATTTTATACATAAAAGCTTAGCTAATCCTCACAACAACTCCATGACGTAGGATACAATTATCACTTCCATTTTACAGATGGAGAAACTGAAGAAAAGTGATATTAGTAGCTTGCTCAAGGTCATTTGGCTGGGAAGCTGACAGAGTTAGGATTTTAAATTTAGTCTGACTTCAGAGCCTACTCTCTTAACCAGCATGCTACATAGTATTTATTTACATCTTTGTTTTTGTTTAGATTAGTAACTTAAAAAAAAAAAGAGTACAGAACATAATACTAGGGAAAGCAATCTCTGTTCTTGCTTATTACTGATCATTAGCTCTAGTAATTCTTAAACATATAACTATTTCAACAACCAGGACTCTTGTGCAAATTAGTGACTGTGTTTCGGGACTCTACGCAGTTACTGATTTCTTTGATTACTGCCAAATAGGGATAACATGATCGTCTTTGTGCACAGCACACAGGTAAGTACATATAAGATACATGTCTAATCTAGATCAGACAATTAAGGACAAGGTGGTCACCACATTAGAGAAGCAGCCTGGGTAGGCCAAATTTCTCTCTAAATTTGTGGAATATTTTTACTAGCATTATCTGACTTAATTCAGGAATTTTTTAACCTTGAAATTCAATTAGGGAGTTTCTATTATGAATTAAGTGTAATTTATATAATTATGAGTTTCCCCGAATAGCCCAACAGTATATTAGTAGCAACAATTTCATTAAAATTGCCCATATTAAAACAAGGAATAAAGCATGTTTGTATGTTTCTTTTATGTCCTCTTTTTATTTCAAAACCATTTTTTTATTTCAAAACCATGGATATTTTAGAGAAATGCTTAAGAAGATCTTCTATACTATTAATTTTCAGTTGCCCATAATAGTGTTCCTTGCCGGTCTTCAAAGAGCTTTTCAACAAAATGTTATTACGTTAAAGAAAGTGGCAGGCATCACCAACCATATCATACAATCACTCCTGAGGCACAGACATATAATGGTCTTGTGTGATATTACAAAGCAAATTAGTTTCAGAGCTAGACTGCTGATCTAATCTGTATCCATGGCATAATCTGATAAAAAAAAAGTTAAAATTCTTATGAAATAAAAATAACAATAGCATCATAAGAATATCAGTCATAGGGCACAGAATTTAAGTACATAAAAGTGTGCAGTTACAGAATTTTTCAGCTTAAAGGGAACTTAAAGAACAATCTTGTCAAATTTCCTGGTAATTTACAGGTAAAAAGGATTAAGTGATTTACCAAAAAAACAGTTTTCTTATAATAGTCAAAGTACTAGAATTTCATTTTATGTTCATTCTACAGTTGTTAAGAGGCTACTATATGTCAATTTTCTGCTGTGTGGTAGGAATTCAAAGATGACTAAAGCACTAGCATTGATAGTAGGAGAAAAAGAAGATAAAAGAATAATTGTATTATGGCATGATTGTTCTATGAGAGTAGAGTCCACTCCTATCCCTAATATAGTTCTGCCCCCATACCACTGCCTCCTCATATTCCAAGTCAGGAAAACAGATATGTCATTGCTCAGATAATTAATTTTTTATTTCAGTATAACTGACACACAATATTACATTAGTTTCAGGTGTACAACATAGTGATTCAATTTCTTTATACATTATGTGTTCTCACCACAAGTGTAGCTGCCATCTGTCACCAAACCACACTATTATAATATCTGACTATATTCCCTATGCTATGCCTTTTCTTCCCATGATTTATGGGGTTTTTTTTTTACCTTTTTAAAAAATTTAAATTCAGTTAATTAACATATAATGTATTATTTGCTTCAGGGGTACAAGCCTGTGACTCATCAGTCTTATATAATACCATCAGTGTTCATTACAACACATCCCTCCCCAATGTCCATCACCCAGTTACCCCACCCCTCTTCTCCCCTCCCTTCCAGCAACCCTCAGTTTGTTTCCTATGATTAAGAGTCTCTGGTAGTTTGTCTCCCTCTCTGGTTTCGTCTTGTTTCATTTTTTTCTCTTTTCCCCTATGATCCTCTGCCTTGTTTCTTAAATTCTGCGTATCAGTGAGATCATAGGACAATTGTCTTTCTCTGATTGACTTACTTCACTTAGCATAATGCCCTCTAGTTCCATCCATGTCATTGCAAATGGCAAGATTTCAATTTTGATGGCTGCAAAATATTCCTCTGTGTGTGTGTGTGTGTGTGTGTGTTAATACCACATCTTTATCCATTCATCTGTCAATGGACATCTGGGCTCTTTCCATAGTTTGGCTATTGTGGACATTGCTGCTATAAACATTGAGGTGCAGATGGCCCTTCAGATCACTACATTTGTATCTTTGAGGTAAATACCTAGTAGTGCAATTGCTGGGTTGTAGGGTAGCTCTATTTTCAACTTTTTGAGGAATCTCCATACTGTTTTCCAGAATGGCTGCACCAGCTTGCATTCCCACCAACAGTGTAGGAGGGTTCCCACATCCTCACCAATATCTGTCATTTCCTGACTTGTTAATTTTAGCATTCTGACTGGTGTGAGTGGTATCTCATTGAGGTTTTGGTTTGTAGTTCCCTGATGCCTGAGTGATGTTGAGCACCTTTTCATGTGTCTGTTGACCATTTGGATGTCTTCTTTGGAGAAATGTCTGTTCATGTCTTCTGCTCATTTCTTGATTGGATTCTTTGTTCTTTGGGTGTTGAGTTTGATAAGTTCTTTATAGATTTTGGATACTAGCCCTTTATCTGATATGTCATTTGCAAATATCTTCTCCCATTCTGTTGGTTGTCTTTTGGTTTTGTCCACTGCTTCCTTTGCTGTGCAAAAGCTTTTTATCTTGATGAAGTCCCAATAGTTCATTTTTGCCTTTGTTTCCCTTGCGTTTGGAGACATATCTAGCAAGAAGTTGCTGAATCAAGATCAAGGAGGTTTCTACCTGAGTCCTCCTCTAGGATTTTGATGGATTCCTTTCATCCTTTTTGAGTCTTTCATCCATTTTGAGTCTATTTTTTGTGTATGGTGTGAGGAAATGGTCCAGTTTCATTCTTCTGCATGTGGCTGTCCAATTTTCCCAACACCATTTGTTGAAGAGACTGTCTTTTTTCCATTGGACATTCTTTCCTGCTTTGTCAAAGATGAATTGACCATAGAGTTGAGGGTCCATTTCTGGGCTCTCTATTCTGTTCCATTGATCTATGTGTCTGTTTTTGTGCCCATACCATGCTGTCTTGATTACAGCTTTATAATAGAGCTTTATAATAGAGCTTGAAGTCCAGAATTGTGATGCCACCAGTTTTGGTTTTCTTTTTCAACATTCCTTTGGCTACTCAGGGTGTTTTCTCATTCCATACAATTTTTAGGATCATTTGTTCCAGTTCTGTGAAAAAAGTTGATGGTGTTTTGAAGATTTTATTTATTTATTTGACAGAGAGATAGAGCCAGAGAGCACAAGCAGAGGGAATGGCAGAGGGAGAGGGAAAAGCAGGTTCTGCACTGAGCAGGGAGCCTGATCTGGGGCTCAATCCCAGGCCCCTGGGATCATGACCTGAGCCAAAGGCAGATGCTTAACAACTGAGCCACCCAGGTGCCCCAAAATTGATGGTATTTTGATAGGGATTGCATTGAAAGTGTAGATTGCTCTAGGTAGTATATACAATTTAACAATATTTGCTATTCCATTCCATGAGCGTGGAAAGTTTTTTCATTTCTTTGTGTCTTTCTCAATTTCTTTCATGAGTGTTCTGTAGTTTTCTGAGTACAGATTCTTTGCCTCTTTGGTTAGGTTTATTCCTAGGTATCTTACGGTTTTGGGTGCAATTGTAAATGGAATCGACTCCTTAATTTCTCTTTATGTCTCGTTGGTGTATAGAAATGCAACTGATTTCTGTGCTCCCATGATTTATGTTAAAATGATCAATATTTGCTGGAAATTGCACTCATAATTAAACTCCCAACCTAGAATCTGGAAAAGTCAAGGTTATAGTTGGCAAATTGTTTGGCCAAATTTTGTCAAGTGTCTTTCTAAAAAGATTATCCATTAAGTATATATATGGATATAAATGTGGGTATGTTTATTAGAGCTATTAATCTTATTAAAGTTTATTAAATTTATTAAAAGTAGATTGTGAGGTATTCCTTTATCCTAACTATTAGGTATTCATGTCTCGGTTTTGTGTCCTAAACAAATCATCACAAACATGAAGCTTTCCCTTGAAGCTTATAATTTGTTATCACTTACCTATAGATGCACATACCAGCCCCCCCTAAACAAAAACAAAACAAAACAAAAAACACTACTGAATACATGAGGAAGTTCAATAATTAATTCAAATGATTCATTTTAATTTGGGGCTTTGGGAGTGCTTATGGATTTTGTAGTAGGGGAGGCCTAGCAAGAAAATGATGAAATGGAAAAAAATTAACACTCAAACTCTCCTCCAGGATTCCTGGAGGAATTGTGGCAGCAGTGAGAATTGGTACAATCAAAACACTCTTTTAATCACGAAAGGAATATAAATTTGATCAGGTGCCTTAAATAGTACAAGCATCTGGTGTACATTACAGTTCCTCTTAGAGTCTGATACTAAAGATTTTTATATCTGCATATTCCCTTAGTACACACCGCTCTTTTTAAAATTCATACTAAATTCATACTTCTAAGGGTAAGATAATAGCTTAGCATCGTCTATAAGCCTGCATTGTATTTTACATAATTGCTTCCCTTTGAGCACATTATTATTACCAGTTCTTAATATCTTATCATCAGCTGCCCGAGCCCAAGCATACCAAAGATAGCATATCATTTCCCACAGATGTTAAGTTTATAAAATTAGTTTTGCCAGAAACATCTCTAATGTGAAAAGAATATTTCTGACAGAGAGGGTTGCCACTGGCTTTCTAACCACCTCAGGCATGTCACTGAACCTCTCCACAGTTGATGTATTTCTCTCTTTTTGGACTTATTTCTTAAGTATGAAAATATCTCAGGGCTTTTAGAAAAAGTCTTCTGAGAGAGAAGAGCAGTACCCTGGGGAGAATTCTCTTAACATCCAGATGTCACTGAGAGAAGTTTGATAGACTGTAGTAGAATATAGAGTATGAAGAAAACTAGAGGAGAAAGTGGAGCCCAAGTGATGAAGGGGAATCAGCAAGTCATTCAGGATGTAATTTTCTGTTTATTGTTTATTCTTATAATCCCCCTTTGTGGTATTGTCTCAATCTTAATATTTCTAGGTGGACATATATGCCTAAACTCATTTTTTATACTAACAGATTGTATTACACACAAAAAGATGTTAAACCCTCAAAAGGGACATCTCAGAAGTAAATGCTTCGATTAATAGGATCAAAGTGATTTAAAAAAAAGCAAGTAAGCAGAGCTTTTGTTCGTAGAAAGGACTATTTACAGTTATCAGAATTTATCAACATTTATTTATTAAAGTTAAAAATAAATTAACCGAATTTTCCATATGCCTTGAAGTTCTACTTACAAATCTCATTATGATATCTATAGAGCTAGTAAAATGAGAGTATTTCCTTCAATTTTCCTTGAATTATTGTTCAATTAACAAATTAGATGTAATACAAACCAAAGAATCAGACTCTTAAATACAGAGAACAAACCAGTGTTTGCCAGAGGGAAGGTAGGTAAGGAAGATGGGTGACATAGATAAAGGAGATTAAGAAGTACAAACTTCCATTTATAAAATAAATAAGTCAGACAGATGAAAAATACAGCATAGGGAATACAGTCAATAATATTGTACTAACATTGTATGGTGACTACTTATTGTGGTGAGCACTGAGTAATGTATGAAACTGTTGAATCAATATCTGTGCACTTGAAACTATATAAATATTATATAAATAATATAACATTGCATATTAATTATATTTCAGTTAAAAAAGTTGAACAGAATTTCCTTAAACAAGTAATTTCATTCACTAATTTAATTAATTAAATTTCCTGGAGCATTTTACACTGCTTTTATAAATAAAACATATTTAAACTACAAAACATTGCTGAAAGAAACTGCAAAACACCACTGACATATATTAAAGAATATATAAATAAATTAAGAGATAGTTCCACATTCATGGATCACAAGACTCAATATTGTGAAGATAGCAAATCCTCCCAAGTTGATCTACAAATACAGTAAAGCTTAGCAAAAATCCCAACTGACTCTTTTTGCTAAAATTTACAAGCCAATTCCAAAATTTATATGGAACGGCAAAAAATTCCTGAAATAGATCAAAGTTGGAAGACTTACACTACCCAATTTCAAAAACAATTACAAAGCTGCAGTAATTAAGACAATGTGGTAAAGACAGACAAATAGATCAATGAAAGAGAATTGAGAGTCCAGAAATGAACACTTAAGTATATCTGAGTTCAGATATAGGTAGTAAGGCAATTCAGTGGGGAAAAAATCGTCTTTTCACCAAAGAATGCTGAGAAAACTGATTTTTCATATGCAAAATATGAATTTAGACCTTTACATCATACGCTACACAAAAATTAACTCAAAATGGGCCACAGACCTAACTTTACCAGCTGAAACTCTAAACTCTTAGAAGAAAACATCAAAGTAAATCTTCATGATCTTGGATTAGGCCAAAATTTCTTAAGAGTGGTACCAAGCACAAGTGAGTAAAAAATACAATAAATTTAAAACTTTGTGCTTTAAGAGATATCATTTTAAAAATGAAAACACACAGAAAGGAATAAATATTTATAAATCATATATTTGGCAAATGAGTTATATCCAAAATACATAAATGATTTTTGTAATTCAATAAGGAGAAAAATGACCCAAATTAAAAAATGATCAAAAGATTTGAATGGGTATTTTACCAGAGAAGATTAATGGGTAAGCACATAGAAAGATGCTTACCACAATTAATCGTTAGGGAAATGCAAATTAAAACCACAATGAGATAGCACTTCATATCCACAATGGTGATCATCATCATAAAGAAAGGCAATAACAAGTATTGGTGAGGATACAGAGAACCTGGAAGCCTCACACATGGCTGGTAGACATGTAAAATGGTGCAGTCTCTTTAGAAAACATTTTTGGCAGTTTTTTTTTTTAAGATTTTATTTATTTGACAGAGAGAGACACAGCGAGAGAGGGAATACAAGCAGGGGGAGTGGGAGAGGGAGAAGCAGGGTTCCAGCCGAGCAGGGAGCTCAATGCAGGGCTCCCAGGACTCTGGGATCACGACCTGAGCTGAAGGCAGACGCCTAATGGCTGAGCCACCCAGGCGCCCCTGGCAGTTTCTTAAAAAAGTTAAATATAGATTTACCATATGACCCAACAGTTCTACTTCTAGGCACTTATCCAACCAAAATGAAAACATATGTCCACGTGAAGGCTCCTATGTAAATGATCAGAGCGCATGTTCATGATAGTCAAAATATGGAAACAACCCAAGTATTTATCAACCAGGGAATGGGTAAACAAAATGTGGTGGATCCATACAATGGAATACTATTCAACAATAAAAAAAAAGGAGATGTTATAACAGAGATGACCCTCAAAACATTATGTAAGTGAAAGTAGCCAAATGCAAAGATCACATATTGTTTGATTCCACTTACATGAAATGTTCAGAGAAAGCAAATCCATAGAAATAGAAAATAGATTAATGGTTGCATGAGGTGTATGATAGGAAATGTGGTAGTTGAATAATGGCCTCCCAAGATATCATGTCTCAATACTCAAAGTCTGTGAATGTGTTACCTTACATGGCAAATGAATTCTGCATAGGTCATTAAGTTAACAATCTTGAGATGGGGAGATTATTCTGGATTATCTGGATGGACCCAATGTAATCACAAGAGTATCTATAAGAGGAAGCAGGAATGTTAGAGTTAGAGAGATTTGAAGATGTTGTGTTTCTGGATATGAAAATGGAGAAAGGTCAATAGCAAGGGAATGCTGACAGTCTCTAGAAACTAGAGAAATGAAAAAGATGGGATTATCCTTGTAAGAAACCACTAGCCAGGGAACAGATTCTCCCTTCATGCTTCCAGAAGGGATGCAACCTTGTCAACATCTTGACTCTAGTCCTGCAAGATCCATTTTGGACTTCTGACCTCTAGATCTATAAGATAATAAATTTGTGTTTCTTTAAACCACTAAGTTTGTGGTTATAGTAATTGTTAGTATGGTTAGTTAGTATAGTAATTGTTAGTATAGTATAGTAACTGTTATAGTAATAATAGAAAATAGGGCTCAAGACTCTAGGGGAAAATTTGTTTCTTTGATTTTTCTTGATTCCAGAGGCTGCCTGCATTCTTTGGCTCATGGTCCCATATCACTGTCTTCTGCTTTCATGCCCACAACCCCTTCTCTGATTCTGCTCCCTCTTTTATCTATAAAAACCCCTGTGATTACATTGGGCAAATCCAGATAATATATGATAATTTTCCCCTCTTGAGATTATTAAATTTATTACATTTATAAAGTCTCTTTTGCCATGATAGATAATATATTTATAGGTCCCAAGATGCAGATATCTTTGAAGGTCATTATTCTCTTACCACATGTAATAAAGATGCTACAAATTGCATACTTGATTCATATTTAATATTTTCAAATGTTCTGTAGGACAAATTAAAAATCCTAAGAAAAATATTTTAAAAGTGAAAAACTCTTATAGATCTAAAAAAAGTTAAGTTTACAAATACATTAAATCAAGTTTTACAAAGATTTCAATTCCATTTACAAAATAAATCAAATTCTTTACGCCTTTCTGCTTAAAGTCATTAAAATTAATAAAAGTTCAAATTACTCCCATATTCAACATTAAAATGTTCATATTGTAAGTTTTATTTATTTCTTCATGTCTAAATTTAAATATAAATGCTCACAAGGTTGAAAAGATAGCCAACCAACTTGGTTGAACATTTTTTCAGTCTCAGGAAGACTAAAGTTATTGATACAATTGCTTATCCTTCTGAGAATAAAGATAAAGATATATGAATGGGGGCTGTTATGTACAGGAGTTAATGAACCTTTTTTTTTTTTTTTTATGGTTCTTTGATATGAAGGTTTATGTTCCTAGGCTTTAGATATACTACTTTGCCAATATGTGTCCACCATGTTCAAGTGGCCATTTGTCTAGTTCTTCCATACATCAACCATTGTTTCTACTTAATATTATTCAATTTATCTATTAACTGTTTGATTGAAGCCTGCATTATTTTTTTTTTCTTCCCATTTAGTTCACTATAACTCTAAAGTCATTCTAATGGCATCTCTTTAGAATGCCTTCCTGTCCCTTTTGGTTCTGCTTGTTATAGCAAAAATCTGCATGCTGGTGGCAACTTGGAGGTTGTGTTGAAGCTTTGCAATAATACTTCTCTAAACTAGGTTGTACCTCTCCTTACTTTGTGAACACACTCATCAAACTGAATATAACTTTTTTATTGATAATATATTATCATATTTAAAAGTTCTGTGTTATTGATATTGATAAGTTGCTCTGGCCTGAAAATCATAGGATATATGCCCCAATTTTTTTTTTGAAATCTATGATCTCTACTGGATTATTATTATTTTTTTATTTATATATTTTAGAGATAAAGAGAGAGCACAAGTGGGGGGAGGGACAGAGGGAGAGAGAGAGAGAGAGAGAGAGAATCTCAAGCAGACTCCATGCTGACCAAGGAGGCCAACATGAGGCTCAATTCCATGATCTGAGCCAAAACCAAGAATCGGACACTCAAACACCTGAGCCACCCAGGTGCCCCTCTACTGGATTATTTTTATTAAAAGGTATAGAAAATATTCTTGAGAAGTATGACAGTCTTTCAGCAAGATTAATTGCTATATTAAGCACTGAGGGTTTCTGTGGCTATATTGTATATGTAAAATATGTACACATATGTACAATGTATTGTATCACATATATGTCATATATATATGATAACATTATCAATTCTATTTGCTTTATCACATCTACCAAGTTGTTTGCAACTTGTAAACAAAAGAACCCCAAACTTTCAACATCATTAGAAGACCAATAATGCCTCCTTGTAAGTTTCAACAGCCTATTTTCTGTTCAACTTAAGGAGAGACCTTAATATCATGTACAGATACCTGATAACATCCTAAATTATATTCTTCTCATGTAAAAAGTAGTCTGGAAGTCAGTAGTCCATGGTTGGTGTGCTGACTGAAAGGCCCTAAGGTCCCTTTAGCTTCCTGCTTTCCTATCCTTAACATGATATTCATCCTCATTATCATGAGTGTCCATGGCTATACAAAGGCATATATTAGAGTCATTAATTAGCCTTGTATAAGAATTGTTAATGACAGAGGAAAGTGATTACAATATTATTTTAGTCCCTTTGGTTTGCTGTAACAAAATAATGTAAAGTGGATAGTTTATAAACAATAGAAATTTATTTCTCAAAATATTGGAGTTGGGTAAGTCTAAGATCAAGGTGCCTGCAGTTTCAGTGTCTGGTGAGAGTCTACTTTAGCATAAATGGCTCAGATGGACGGAGGGACAAGCTTGCTTTCTTGGGTCTCTTTTACAAGAGGACTAATCCCAATCACAAGGGGTCCACTCTCATGACCTGATCCTTTCCCAAAGGCCCCATTTCCTAATACCATCACAGTGGGGGTTAAGATTTCAACAGATGAATTTTGGGGAACATAAATATTCAGACCTCAGCAACTATATTAACTAAAAAAGCAATAACCAAGAAGTATGTATACTTTATACTCTTTAAAATAAAATTATTTTTAAAAAGTCTATACATGTTTGTACAAAGCACTAACAGATTATATATCAAGAACCACCAATGACTATCTATAAGTTGAACTATAGATGTATTTATTTTCCCACATCTCTATTTTCTATAACACTGCATTATTTTCATAATGCAGATGTAAAATAGCATTTTAAAGGGGGAAATTAGCTTTTCCCAAAACTTTAACAAAATATACTTCCATTTATATAACCTTGGCCTGAATGGGATTGTCTGGTCTTGCCTAACTTCCCCAAAAAACACAGAGGAGTAATTATTTCTTCCCTAAATAAAGTTGGGGTTTGATAGTAAATAAGAAGTGAGGGGAAAATGTGTACTGGGTAGGGAGATGGCAGTGTTCGCCATAGATACAATGTATGCTGACCTTTAATGATTACTCCGCTGTAGTATGCCTAAAAGATTAATTTGTAAATCAGTATATATACCTAGTGGTTACATGTTAGTTTGTGCATAAACAAGATCAGAGAGCTATGATGTAGCAGAAAAACATGACTGACTTCAGCCCTGTATTCTAATCGCATCCCTACACATTTTATTTTTTATACTGAAAAGAGTAGAAATAATTTCTGGTTTTTGGTGATGCTTTAAAACAATACCGCTATGAAGTATGATTTATATAAAGAGAGAAAATCAAGAGTTGAATTTGCCAATAAGTTCATATGTTTTAGCCATCCACAGGGAGCTGATTCTAATTCTCACTATATTGTGTTAAGCACATTTGAGTTCCAGAGGTGGGAAACTCACACTTCTTACAGAATTAATTCTGTTTCTAGAGATATCTATCAGAAAGTTCTTTACTTTATTGACTCAAATCTGTCTTCCATTTTAGAGCCAAGGTCCTTAAAAAGTTAAAAACATCTCTTGGAATTTAGGAATGACTGGGGGGCTCAGTCAGTTAAGCATCTGCCTTCAGCTTAGGTCATGATCCCAGGGCCCTGGGATCGAGCCCCACATCGAGCCCTGCATCGGGCTCCCTCCTCAGTGGGGAGTCTGCTTCTCCCTCTCCCTCTGCTGATCCCCCTGCTTGTGCTCTTTCTCTCTTTCTCTCTCTCTGTCAAAAACAAAACAAAACAAAACAAAAGAACATCTTTTGGAATTTAAATACACTGTATGATAAATAGGTACTTTTCTATTCATAGTGTTGGATTTGGAGTTGTTATTATTGTCAATATAATTTTTGTTTGTTTCAAAGGCAAATATTTCCTCTTATGTTCTCCATTGCAGTAATATATCTCTTGAACATTTGTTGCCAGTGTGCTTCCAGCAAATAACTGCCTTTATAAATTAACTTTGATATTACTTAATTAATGAATGTGAAGGTGTCCAGTTTTTCCATTTCCTTTCAGGGCAAGCACATCTGGTACTCAGAGGCATTGCTGCAATCTCACACAAAGAGGGTTAGTTGATGAAGCTTCTTGAATATCCCAAGTGCCAGCGAAAGCAACTTGGCTTCCTCTGAATACTCTGTTTCATGCCCCAAAGACTGTGTGAGTGTCTAAAACTGCACATGTCTTTCTGATAGTTTTTTGCTTCCCTGATACCCAGGCCAATCTCAAAGGCATTCCTCTATCTTCTTGGTGCATTAACTGGATCCCAGGGTATCTTCCAAGCCTGATGTTTTCATGGGACTGAAAGTCAATGGGCCCATCTGCCCCACCGGAAGTAGCTTTGCCATCTGGCTTTAGAAAATTGGGTCATGTCTTACTGGTTTAAAGTGAATTGGTGGTAAATCTTTCTTATGTTGCAGCACAAAACACAATCATGAAAAGACTGCTTTTGTAAGGTAGAGAGACACATCTTTGGATTGATCCTTGGCTCATTTTACTCACATATGCTGACCAGGAAGTTGTCAGTCTAACACCATTTATGGAATGTCTTTTATATGCCAGGTGTTTTATATTCATTATCTTTAATACTCACAAGAACCACATGTAAATTTTCTTTCCCCACTTAACAGATGTACTCCTAGGCTTAGAGAGATTAATTGAGATGCCCAAGGATGTGCAGCCCAGCAGAAGTGTGTCTTGGTTTTGAACCTGTGTGGGTTCCATGGCCACACACACCTGCTTTCCATGACCTAACATCAGATTCCAGTTTCTATGCCATTCACTTATACTGTGGTCAAGGATGTTAGTGGGTTTTTTAAATTTGCATTTATTATTTGTAGAATTGTTTTCCCTGCAATAATAAACAAGCTTTGAATTTGAACAAAACAGTACTTGCACTCTAACATTTCCCAAAGCCAGAAAAGAAGAGTCCTTGAAAGGCTTCCATGGGTTTTATTTTAGTCCATTTTAGCCATTCTGACTTTTAGCTCTTCCTCAATTGCAAAGATTGGTTTACTTACTTGAAAACAATGTTTTAAGCCAACTTATCAGTATTCATTTGGGTAGAAGGGAAACTTTACTAGCATGCAAATGTGATTTAAAAGGAAAAATTATTATCTGGTTAAAACTGCTTAATCATTTCCAATGGTAAGTCTCAGTCAGAAAAGAGAGAAGGCTAAGGCCAGATGTGCCACCACCCAGCTAAGGAAGAAAGGCATCCAGAAGGGAATTGTTCTTTTGTTTAAAATCATGGTCTAGGGCGCCTGGGTGGCTCAGTTGTTAAGCATCTGCCTTTGGCTCAGGTCATGATCCCAGGGTCCTGGGATGGAGCCTGCATCAGGCTCCCTGCTCAGCAGGAAGCCTGCTTTTCCCTCTCCCTCTCCTCATGGCTTGTGTTCCCTCTCTCGCTGTCTCTGTCAAATAAATAAATAAAATCTTTCTAAAAAATTAAAAAAAATGATCTATTAGAATTTTTGTGGACAGTAAACTCAATGGATATTTAAATCTGACCCTCTCATCTTTATTGTTGTTGGGAGTCCAATAGTAAAACAACTTCTTTACAATTTCCAATAGCAATTCTTCGGTTGAAAGTATCAAATGAATGTTTTAGAACCTTAGAATATGAATTTGAGAAGTCATTTTCTGTGGCAATTTGTATACAAAAAAAAATATTTTCCATGTGGACTCTAGAACAAAGAACTTTCTTTCTATCCCTTTTTAAATTCATTCAAGTGTTAAGATGTAAAAATTGCATGTGCTTTGAGAGTAAGTGATATATTAATTTTTGGAGAAGATATATGTGTATATACCAACATAGTAAAATGGCATGAACTAAAGCAATAAAATAAAGATCAGAAATCACTAATTCCATGTGGGTATTTTCTATTCACTAGTAAATTTCTACTTTCCAAAAAGAACAGATTTCTAAGAATAGAAATACCTGCATGAGAAACTGAGAAACTTTATTTTTCATGAAGATTTTTCATCATATCCTTCCTTCATGGACATCTTCAGGTCACCCAATCTACTGGAGTAAACTTAAGTTCTGCTGGTCCTGGCCAAAGGCCAGAATGGACAGTTATCCAGCTTTAAGACTCTGACTGCAAAAGTAACCAGGAACTGGGGTCCACAGATGGAAAATCTAATTCACCTGCAATGGCTACTGATCAGTCCTTAGACAGAAGCAGGCTGGAGGTCAGACCTAGAAGATGGGATAAAGATTACAGTTTTTTACAGAGCTAGAGACTTTAAAAAAATGGGTTGGGTACTATACAATCACAGTTAGTGGTCTGAGAGAAAGAAAACAAGTGTGAAGGACATATAACATGATGTGATTCCTATAGTCCTGGTTTGTCTTATCCTCTTTCACTATATATCCTCCTCCCTTGATGGTATTTTCAGTTATCATGGATTAAAATAACATCTTTATGTTATGTTTGTTTCATTGAATTCAGAACAAAACCCAAAGTCCTTTCAGTGGCCTAAAGATTTTGCATTGTCCAGGCCTAGCTTTATCTTTCATTATTCTTCCCACCTCACCATACCTCTCTAACATCCTCTGTGTACTGAATTTTCCAAGTTCTGTCTTATCTCATGCCTTTTACACACGCTATCCTCTATGTCTAGAATGTACTTATTCCAAATTTCTACATGACTATCTCATTCCCCTCCTTTAGGTCTCAACTTCACTGTTAAATTCTTCCTGATCACTTTTCCTAATGCAGGTTCTCATCTGATATTCCATTGGACCCTTGTTTCCTCCAAAACTGTTATTATAATTTTCAACTGTTAATTTGTCTGTTTCCTTTTTTTTCCCCAGTTACCCTTACTACAATGTAAGCTCCATGTCTTCATTGTTTACCAAAGTATCTCAACGTTTGTTAAATGAATGAATTGATCAGTGCTCAAAAGCCTCAATTGTTTGTACCAAGGAACCATTTGAGAAGATGGAACAAGAGAGGCTTCTCTGGTTGGGGCAGTTTCCAAGTAGTTCTGGGTTGACAACATTCAGGAAGAGGAGCTCCTCCAGGATTCCTTGTTAGCCCTGCCTTGTCTCAAAAGAATCTATTTCATCCCTTATATTAATTAATTTTACTGACATTTTACCTGCTAATTGTTAAAGAAGAAATTGAACCATTGAACATTTCAAGAACTATGAAGGTCAGAGAGGCCTTAGGCCAGCTGGAACAAATTCTCTTGGATCCTCAAGAGACTGTTTATTGGTTAAGCAAGGGTTTGAAGTGGAACCAGAAGAGACAGTCCAGTGGCAAAATGGGCTGCCATCAGATGGCAGCAAAGAGTTGTTTCTTCTTGCATGGCTACCTATTAACTTTGCCCCCATTTAAGGATATTGGAATATGATTGTTTTCTAGATATATTTAAAGGATTAATGAATTTCCTCATTTGGAATTTATATCTACTTATTTCAAACACTGCCAACTTCTAGAATCAATGGGGAAATTCCATTGCATAAAGGAATATCTTTAGAAAAGAAAAAGATATCTTAAAGTTACAAATTTATTGAATTAAAATGATAGGTTTCCTCTTCTTAGAAAATTATTTTTCTCTAAGAATGTTAGAATAAACATAGAATATATATGAGATAACTGTTATGATAGAAATGTTTTATATTTGAAGACGAATTAATTCACTTGACACCAATTTTAGTCAAAGAAAATAAGAAAAGGTACATGCATTGTATCAGGTGCTCTCAATAGTAATATGCTAACACCTGTGTAATTTTTTTAATTCTTATGATCATTTTGCTCCCTTGTTAGAATTGAACTACTTAGGATAGCATAAAAGCTTTTAACATCCTGAACCTGAATTAGCTTTACCAAAAGTAGCTATAATCATTTCCCTCTTCATCACCTAGTCCAGTCACGGAGAACTCACCAAGCCCCAAACGCTTCGCTCACTTCAGTGCTTTCACTTGTGCTAGTCCCAGTTCTGGGAATAATCCACCAGCTCTTTCTACCTGACAAGTCCTACTTATTTTTCAAGACCCACAGCAAATGTAACTGCCTCTGAAATCTTTTCTCCCTTTTGTTTTCGTTCAGGCAAAAAGACCCTCCTTTTTTTTAGTGTCTATATTTTATATATAGAATGGCACTTCATTCAATCATTCATCTAGTAAATAATTATTATTTAATTAGCCATGAACTACACTGGGTGTCAAGAAATACAATGATCGTGTCACTGTTGTCATACATATAGCAAAAAAAGGAGACATTATATGAACAATTAATAGTATGATGAAGGGTATGAAGACATATAGGAAAGCATGTCTTCTACATATAATAGAGGTGCTCTTGGAGAATGATTCTAAAAATGAGAAGTTAGCCAGCCAAAGAGACAAGCATTCCAGGCAGAGGAAAGAGCATACGCAAACCCCCTCAGTTAAAAGATGGTATATGTTAGTTTGATGAACCAGGAGAAGCCCCATGTACTAGAGCAGAGAAAGCAAAGTGAGAAACAACACCCACCTGAAGTGAAGAGTTGGCAGGGGTTGGTTTGTGAAGGTTTCTTGAAGCTTCAGTGAGGATACTGGACTTTAGCCAACACTGAGGAGAAATCATTAGAAGCTTTAAAGAAGAGAAATAAATAGCCAGATGTTGTGGTTTCAATCTATTACTCTAACTGCAAAATGGAGAATGGATACAAGAGAACACAGTGCATTTGGGAAAGTGTAGAGAGGTTTCTATAATAATTTAGGCAAGAGCTTTTGGTAGATTGGACTAGAGCTGTAACCATGGGTGTTCAGAGAGGTGCATCGATTTGAGTGTTATTTAAGAAGCAAAATTGACAGGACCCAGTGATTGGCTGTGAAGAGTAAGAAAGAAGAAGAAATCAAGGGGCACTTTGAGGTTTCTAGTTTGAGCAACCAGATAGATGGTTGTGCTAACTGTAGGAGCTAATGGATTTTTATATTACCAATTAATATTTAGAATTAATTGATACTCTATTTTTAATGTGGTCAGAAAGTATATAAAAAGAATGAATGTAAGCATCCATTACATCTAGGGTATGGGATTTCTAAAATTTATATTAAAAAAGAATTTCTGGGATCTCAAAGTAATATGAATTGTAAGATTTTTTTTGCCATGATAATGAATGGACATATTGGACTGGGACATTCGCAGTAGTAATAATTCCTGCTGCCATCAACCTCTCTGTGGTGGCTTCTCAAAGGAAGTATTTGCAGTTCCCTCTCTTTGTTTTCCTGTTCCTGGTAAGGTTCACACCCTTCTGTGTTTTGCATACATAATACCTTACAGATTAAAAATAGAATCTCCAAGCTGCAGAGATTCTAATTGAACATTTTAATAACTTCTTTTTTTGTGTGTTAATCAACTTTCTAAAGTGTGAGCTATTTTTAGCACCAGTTACACTTGTACCTTTGGGTCCAATTCTAATTCTCTTCACATCGCAGATGATCTCTCTGCAGCAGTCTCTTTGAAATCAATCAGTGCTTTCAGGAAAGTTATGCAGTGAAGGATAGAACTGGGTCATGGCGAGCATTCTTCCTCACATAATGCTGAATTCTTTTACTTCAGGTGCAGAGACAGGGTTAGATGATTACTATTTAGAGAACACAAAAGGGACCATTAGAATAAACCAAAGAAAGAAAGAAAAAAAAAGGCTTACCTCAGTAAGGTTATTTCAGACTGGCTGTGTCGTCGTTTCCAGAATCTTAACTTCACCAACAAACAAATTACACTGAGTAAAACTGCTATTAAAAAAAAAATCCCCAATCTTAAAAATGGCAAGCAATTTCTCATGTACAATCCTCCTCACACCCACATTTCCCGAGTACAATCTTGAGAAGACTGGTAGACAATCTACTGCATGACAGATCATTGACGTCCAGGGACTTTAGATTAATTTCCATTAATTTCAAGTTTAAGGGGTTTTGGAGTGAGAAATAGTGATTTGCCTACTTTTCTTTTTTAAGGGAAAGAAAGCAAACCTACCCATATGAAAGAAGGTTGCAAGACCTTTCATCTTCCACCTACTGTCTATCTTTTCATTAGCAGTTCTGGTTCTATATCAACCAGAAAAAAAGAAAACCATTCTTTTGCATATTCATCTTGATTTTGAATTGGTTAGAAGGCTGTTCTTTTGGACTTTTCTTCCCATCCCCATCATTCAAGTAAAGTGAAGCAGGTTAGGTTGGGAAAGACAGGAGTCCTAAGAAATCCTAAAGAGTACTAAAGATTTTAGCTGCATGTACTATATTAATTTATTTTAGAAAACCAGGCAGGGGATGCAAGAGAATATTTCCATTTCATAAAAAAGTCTATGAGAGGAACATTTGGGGAATGGTATGAAATTTTGACCTGTAGCTTCTAATTTTTCACAAAGATGTAATTTCTTATTCATCCACCTACCACCAACCCATTGAAGCAACTGCTCTTTGTTGCCTTCAGTGCCTTTCTATTGCCTCTGAAAAAGGATGACACTAAACATTTTAGGGAAAAAATAAATTTCTGAATGATTTTTAAGTAACAACACATACCAGGAAGAATGGTCTCAAAATACAGGAAAAAGAAAAATAATTTTAATTTCCAAAGTAAATGCATAAATATAAAAATAGACGCTTTAAGTGTCCTGAGATAAAACTTAAAGGAAGAAAATGTAATGTTGGACTGGAGAGAAAGTAGATCAGAGTCAATTTCTGATTCTCTTCACTGTACACATCTTCCCCTTTCATGGCACAGAAGATAGATAATAAAAGCCCTTTAGGGTCTAAGGCAAAGAGGTTGAAATTGAGGAAATGAAACATTCTTCCCATGTGGGCATCTGGGAAAACTATCTTGCCTTGATCCCTTTCAAGGCCAAAGTCTGGGTTGGGCTTGATAGATAACTTCAAATGGGTTTGACAATTGGAAATCAGCAGTGTCCTATGCTCTACTTCTTATTTGTCTTGTTAGGAGGGGAACATTAACACAGAGCACCCCAGTCATAATGGAGTAAGAATGGTGCAGGGCTGTTCTAGAAGGGAGAGGCTATTACCCATTTCCTCCTGCTCTCCATGGGCTAAGAGCAGTACAGATAAGCATCTGAATGATTTCTATGTCCCCTTGAAAATGATACAGTGGAAGGCTGAGAAAGTACAGATGGCAGTGCATATGCCTTGGAGCTTGGATGAAGAATACGTAGGGTGAACTACATTGTCCTAGCAAGTGGGGACAAGGCAGTATCACACGTATCAGCAGCAAATGGCAGAGGGAATGAGTGTTGGTCATTCTAGAGCAATATGGATTATATATCTCAGTGACGGTAAACTAGGGAAGAAAATGGCAATGGATAGATATCAAATATTCCTTGCAGCCTTAGTCATATGTACCAACTTTCTTCCCTGGGGAAAAGGGAAGAGAAAGAGGGAATAAATATTCTTGAATGAACAGAATTAAAGTTCTGTTTTAAATTCAGTACAGACTGAGTTTAATGAGAACTGGCAGATTATAATGTGTCTTTAGTAAAAACAAAATGGAGTCTTGAGGGCTAAGTTTAGTTTAGTTAAGGAGAATCAAAAGAAAGTTCAGTTTTTGCACATCTGAATTTTGTGATTCTGAAGACCCCTTAGATGCAACAGACACATAATATTCATAATATGTAGGGGACTTTCTGAGAATGTGTTACTACAATATTCCAATGGATGATGTTCTTGGCCAAAAATGGTCTATATATTCTGTTTCTGGCACCCCATGGGTCTCTGCAGTTTTGGCCACACTTACTGTTGAAAAGTTCAATGGAAAAAACCCTTCAATATGGGATTTCTTAGGAAATTAGGGAAACAAGCATTACCCTGAAGAGAAAGAAACCCCCCAAAACAAAAAACAAACAAAACAAAACAAAACAAAACAACGGATTCTAAGAAATTATTACAAGAAAACATTGTGGCATCCTGAGTAGCATAAAGGAACACATAGCCACAGTAAAGTATGTTGACCCCAGGAGATAAAACAATGGATTAAATCAGAGGGGGAGACAAACCATGAGAGACTATGGACTCTGAGAAACAAACTGAGGGTTCTAGAGGGGACGGGGGTGGGGAGATGGGTTAGCCTGGTGATGGGTATTAAAGAGGGCACGTTCTGCATGGAGCACTGGGTGTTATACGCAAACAATCATGGAACACTACATCAGAAACTAAATGATGTAATGTATGGTGATTAACATAACATAATAAAAAAATATAAATATAAAAAAACCCAATGGATTAAAAAAAATGAAGTGTTTGCAAAACAAAACAAAATAACGCCCCCAAGTTGCCATCAATGAATGAATTAAAATATATTTGGCAAGGAGGTAAGGTACCAAATTGACTCCTGGGACTAGGGAACCACTGATATTGGGGATAAACTAGAATAGCACTCACTGAATACAGAGAAAAGAAAAAGGAACTAAAATAACAGCTAGGAGATGATGGATGTAGAGGATGGAGAGAAGAAAATCAATCAAAGAATCAAATATTTAAAAAAATATATTTATTTGAGAGCGAGGGGTGGTGTGGGCGGGACAGAGAGAATCTCAAGCAGACTCCCCGCGGAGCACGGAACCCAGTCCCATGACCCCAAGATCATGACCTGAGCCCAAATTAAGAGTCAGATGCTTAACCCATGGAGCCACCCAGGCACCCCAGAATCAAGGTTATTCTTAGGGATGATATAAACCAAATACAGTAGAAGTGATTGTTAGAGGCAAAATTGAAGATAAAAATTCTGACTCTCATCCTCTCCCTCCCCACAACAAAGGAGAGCAAATGAGTTTATAAGTGTTCATTCTCTTTAGGTATTTGATTTTTTGTGCTTTTAAATAGCTAGAGTGTAGATTGTTTCTTGTTTTCTCCATCTGAATCCTGAAAATAGCACATGCAACACCATACGCAGGAAGTGATTATAGTCAATGGATCCTCATGGATGGAAATCTGAGATTGGATATTTGATCAAGTTTGGGTTTAAAAGTGGGGAAGAGCCAGTTGCCATTAGAAAATGGGGCACTGGTAACACATGGTATGTAGTGATAAAGTAGCTCTTGAAATTATCACTTTTGGTCTGGGAAGAAGTGTCTTACTAAAGACAAATCTTCGTGGATAAAGTGGCTACTTTTATAGAAATAATGAGTATACTAAAAATCATGAATTTATACTTTAAAAGAGTAAATTTTATGGTATATCAATTATACATCAATAAAGTTGTTATTAAGAAAAATAAATTGGGGCGCCTGGGTGGGCTCAGTCAGTTAATCATCTGCCTTCAGCTCAGGTCATGATCCCAGGGTCCTGGAATTGAGCCCCAACATCTCTGCTCAGTGGGGCATCTACTTCTCCCTTTCCCTCTGCCCCTTCTCCCTGCTTGTGTGCTCTCTCTCAAATACATAAATAAAATCTTTAAAAAAAATAAATAAAAAGAAATTTAAAAAAGGAAAAAAAATTTTTGGAAAGCTTGAAATAAAAATATTATTTTTGTATGATTAACAAAATCCATGAATAGATGTTATGAATGCATATTTATAAAGTGATTGTAAACTTTGGGGAATTACAAAGTAATAAAGTTATAGAATATGAAAAATCACTATTTATGCAGTGTTTTTTGGGAGGAATTTATTCAAGATGCATGCATTTTATTGGACAGTGACAACCTGAAAAGGATAAAGAATTTATTGCTAATTATATGCAACAAAAATAAAAACAAAAGAAGTAAAGTCAAGTTAAAAAGAAGAAACAGATGGTTCTGGGAAGGGAATTAAGGCCTCCATGAAAGGTCATCCCTGAACATTGTGACTATGATGGAAAATAAAAATTTAGCTTTCGTGACAGCCTATCTTCTTGTGTCTGTTTGCTATTGGTTATAATTCCTTCAAAACATAGCATGACTTCTTTTCCCTTCAGTTTCTCCAAATGCTACCAAAAAAAGTGTTGGTTTTTAATTCCTTGGTAATTAGTTATTAATGAAATAAAAGAGGGGCACCTGGGTGGCTCAGTAGGTTAAGCATCTGCCTTTGGCTCAGGTATGATCCCAGGGTCCTGGGATTGAGCCCTATGCCGGGCTCCCCGCTCGGCAGGAGGCCTGCTTCTCCCTCTGCCTGCCACTCACCCTGCTTGTACTCTCTCTCTCTCTGTCAAATAAATAGATAAAATCTTAAAAAAAAAAAGAAATAAAAGAAACTTGGCTCTTGCTGCCACAGAATTTAATTTAGTAAAAGAGGTTTTTACTAAATCATAGTAAAAGAAATCCTAATAATGTTATCATAATTACTATTTAATTACAGATTAACAGAGTCATTAAATTGGAAACAAGTTTTTGTGTATCAACAAATTTTGTAGCATCTATCAGCACCGCTTAGAGACAGGGAGGTATGGTTAAGGCTCTATTGTAACTTGCTGAGGGAAATAAAACAAAAAAACAACAGTTTGCAATAGGGTATGTGATAGGAGCTTAGTATTAAGGTAATGACTTAAAGCACTGTGTTTGAAATTCAAACAGAAATGGGGAAGTAGATTGTTAACCTCAGAATAATTTTTTTTTTTGAAAGAGAGAGCAGGGGTTGGGGATGGAGGGGAGGGGAGAGAGAAAAGAGAGGGAGAGAGAGAATCTTAAGCAGGCTCTACACCCATCGCGAGCCCAACCTGGAGCTCAGTCTCACAACCCTGAAATCAGGACCAAGCCGAAATCAAGAGTCAGACGTTTAACCAACTGAGCCACCCAGGGGGCCCCCAGAATAAAAACACTGATGCTGAAAAATCTACATGCTGGAGATGTACAAATGAGAAGATGAAACTCTTTAACTCTGAAGCCCAGGAAAGGCGTGTTATGATTTGTGAACTATCTTAAGTGCTATACTATAAACATTAGTTTCTATTTACTAGAATATTTCTAGTGAAGCAGCTCTTCAGATGGGAGAATTTTTTTTTCTCTCTTTCATTAGCCTGATTCAAATGTCTGAGAAACAGAATCTCCTTTGTCTCCTAAACTGTAGTGGAACCACTATCTCAGGGATTTGGCATTTCCCTTCCTTTACAAAACATGTTCAGCAAACTGTACCAGTTAATTACAGATTGGTAAATTGCTATTACTATAATTGTGACATCTGTAATGCTTTGTAAGTCAACTGGTTTAATAAAATCACAAATGTGAGAACTTGAAAATAATTTCATGTGTAAGATTTATGCAGGTCTCTCAGCCTCTCCTCCAGTCAGTATAGTGTTTATCCGAGGGGCTCAGGGACAAAATGGCCATGGTGGCATTTATGTACGAGGCTAAATTTGGCTAACAGTACTGTTAAATGTCCCACTTGCCAAAACAGAGACCAATGCTGTACATAATATGCTGGTTTATGCCGTTGGTATCAGAGAACATCTGGGGGCAGGTTGATTACTCTCAACCACATTGTAGTGATTTATTCTCTCTGGAATAGACACTTATCTATGGACTTACTGAATACCTCATTCACAATTTCGGTGTTCCCTATAATGTTGTTTCAAAACAATGGACTTGTTTTCTATCCAGAAATGTAGGACAATGTCCTGAAGCCTGAGGAATTTCCTGTTTGTACTATATCTCCTGTTACCCCAAAGAAGATATCATTTTAGAATAATGAAGTAGCATATTGAAGACTCAATTTCAGCACTTTCTGGAAGATAGTACCTTGTGAGGTTAAGGGGCTCTTTTGGAGAATGCATTAGATTATCTTAAGCAGTGATTCATGCCCTAATTGGCCTTGATTTTAAGGAGCATCATTATTTTAAGTACTGTTAAGAAGGGGAAAAAAATGTTACCAAGTAAACTATGATTTACAATCATTGTAAGAAGCATGTCAATGTCAGAGACACAAAACTCTAAAACAGAACAAAAAGACAAAATAGAAGTATAATAAATGGTACTCTCTCCCCAACCCCTGCCATATCCATAATATAAAGTTGAGGAACGAAGGAGTGGAAATGAAAGTGATGCGCTAACCTACAGTAGCAATGTCACCTTCAAAAAAAAGCTCTGCCATTTTAAAAAATCTATTCTGACAATATAAATATGTGGACTTGTCAAAATTTTATTTCAAGCTTGTTCAAGGAAAGGGACCTAAGCAGACCAATTCAAAGGTTTCTCTCTTTCTCATGCCATTTACAGAAAAGTGTGGTTGGATAATCAAGAAAAGGCTTTCTGATTAGAGATCATTAGACTTCTGACAGTCAGCGACAGTTAAATGGTGGATGGGAGAGTAGTTTTCCAGAAGAGATCTTAGGCTTATTAAAGTTCATCAGGCAAGTATGCAATGGTGCCTAAGCAATTTCATTAGAAATGCCATTTTCTTTTTCTCAGAAGGAGGTTAGGAAATGCATACCAGAACAATTGTGGGGCAATATTTTCTTCAAGTTACTGAAGGAGGAAGTGCTTCTACAAGGGACATAGTGATGGTTGCATTTTAGGCTCTTCTTGCAACAAGCAAAACAAAATAAAATTAAGCAACATCAACTGGAGTAGGATTAAAATAACTGTGTTTTCCAGTGATTTATCAATTACCAAAGGGAAATAGGGCTGGTGTTTTACAATGGGAACCAAGAGGAATGTGTCTGGGGTCAAGTGATCTCTGAGCTGCCTCCTATACCAGCCAATCTATCAGTAAAAGTTAATAGAGGTTTATATTGACCAAATGATCATTCAGGCAAGACCCCATGAAGGAACCAGATATCTCAGAAGAAAGGACTTGGATCAACCTACAGACCAAACAAATAAACCATCAAAAAAATAAAAAAAAAAAACAAAAGTAACCAGCTAAGTGTTGGTTGGCAAGAGGGTATGGCACAGGTCTCATGACTACTTGCAGAAATGACTACTAACAGAAATACATAATTTCTTTTGTCTATGTTAGGTATATGTCTAACCTACTAATTAATTTTTTTCTCCTTTTCCCTTCTGTCACTTTTTTTATATAAGATATATCATTGATGTTCAACTTTTAATTGCATTTTTAGGTTTATGCACAAGAGAACAATCTAAGCTGCTGTAGTAATAGAGTCCAAAATAGAGTGGCTTAAAAGTTATTTCTCTCTCCTATTTTAGTCTGGGTTGTGGTCTAAGGCTGGATGGTAGTTTGAGCCATTGCCAGGGATTGGAACTCCTTTCATTGCCTATTGCCCCATTCCTAAATGCTGTCCCTACACATCACGCCAAAAATAGCTCAACTCCACATCCATATTCAGCCTGGAGGAAAGAGGAATGAAAACATAAAGGGACAACATGTTTAAGATGGCATTTCGACATTTTGGCTGAACAGAAGAGGAATGAGTATCACCTAGAGATGAAGATAGTCTTTGAGGACACTGATTCTACCATCTTGGGGAGAGGTTGAATGCATTTATATCTGTATGGCAATCAGTATTGTAGTTTGCCATTGCTGTTGGAAGTTTAAGCACAAGGAGAAATGTGTGTGTAAATGTTACTTTTCAAAAAAACTGGATTTGGTGGATCTAGTGAAATGGCACTCACGTTCACTCCTACTTTCTCCTAATGTGGCCTCCTATACTGCAAAAGTTGGAAAATAAAAACTCCATTTTTAAAACTCCTTTGAAGCTGAGGTTGAGGATAAGAATTAGGTTGTGTCTATTAGATGGGACTGCCTATGACAGGGAAGGCAGAAATCTCCCATTTCTTTGGGTGTTGTTTCTGGGAGACACCATTGTATTCTTGTTTTTTTTCTAAAATGGCATTCCAACCACTGACTTCTAGAGTAGAGGTTGGCATTACTTTTCTTTAGAGGGTCAGATAGTGTATCTGTTACATTCTGTGGAACAAGAGGCCACACACAAGCTCTGTTACAACTACTCAACCCTGCTGTTGTGGTGAACGAAGCCATAGACAAACTGTAAACGTAAGAATGTGGCTGTATGTGCTGTCTGGACTTGGCCTGGGCAAAATAGTCTGCCAAGTTCCTTTCTAGAGCATAGTTTACAGAGGCAGGTGCAAGGAGCGTTTGTGGTCCAATGCAGCATTTTGTTCTCTAGTCACTTACTTCATGGCTGCCAGGAGGTAAATGTGGATTCTGATTCTCTGAATCATAGCTGTTCTTTGGATCACAGTTTCAGAGATGCCCTCCTTGTCTCTCATATCTCCTACTTTGGCTAAGGATTGTGGTTCCCTGGTGGGTCAGTTCAATGGTATTGATCTGGTAGTCATTAAAGCCTGCTTTCCCTTCAGTGACTTTTGTAAGCACCCATTTCCCTATGTTTTAAACCAATGTCTTCTTAAAACATATCTAGAGTGTGTTGTTTCCTGCAGCTGACAGCTGTCTGATTCTAGCTTATCTCTATGCATCATTCAGAGACTATAAATCCCAACAGGCAGCATACAAGGAAAGAGGCACAAAGGCTAAATGCATTGGGATTCTTGGTTGCCAAAGAATTTTTTTCTCAGTAGAAAGCAGGAATAGCCCTGTAAGTAGTGCCTGTTGGTAATTAAATCTCGGTGAGGAGAGTATAAGAGCTGACGTTAGACTCCTCACAATCACACCAGATTATGATTAGGTATCCCCAATTGGGCCCATCAAACTTCCTTTCCATTCATACAGAAAAGCAACCAGTACCCAAGTGGGCAATAAGTGGTAAAAGAGATATTCCATTTTAGCAGATGCTAGGCCTGAATTGGTGGTTCACTATTTCAAATGAGTAAAGAGCAAATAATTCATAGATATGTTTAAAAATGCCAATGGCTGAGAGGTATAGTTGTGAACATTCATTTCCATTAGAAATCGAACATTAGAAATTGTTAGAAGGCATCTGATTGAAGCAGATGTGAAATAGTAAAAACTGGGGGCTAAGAAATAAAGGCAAGGACACAAAAGGAGATGACAGAAGTGAAAGGGATGGATAGAAATATTAAGAGCAGTCACACATTAAAAATCAGCCTTGGAGAAGAGAACATAATAAACTCACAGAACATCAAATCAGTGATTTATGGTGGAAGGACTTCAGTGTTTCTTCAGCACACAGAGGAAAAAGACATTGTTGAAAATTAAGGGAAAAATGTTTTCTAGGAGGAGAGAAAAACAGATCCAACCTAAGAAATATTTTGAAGGAAGCTGGACCTAATAAGCAATGACTTCATAGAAAACTCTTCTGAGCTGAAGAAAAATCTGCATTTGTTGGACAGCACGTGCTCAGGAAGTTCCAGGTAATAGTAATGGGGAAAAAACCAACAACAAAAAGGAAACCAATCAAAATTTGCTTTTCAAAAGAAAAAAAAGTTAAAACTTTAAAAAGCAACCTTTAGAGGGATAGTCATCTGTCAGCCCTCCCACCATGTGATGATACAACAGAAAGTCAGCAGTCTGCAACCTGGCAGAGGGCAGCAGAACCTGCCCTTCCTGGCACTCTGGCCACAGACTTCTAGAACTGTGAGAAATAAGTCTGTTGTTTATAAACCAAAAAAAAAAAAAAAGAGGTATATTTAAAATAATGCATCAACAATCAGTCTGGCACAGAAATGGACCAACATGATGGATACTGGCACTGGCCTGGCATGACCTTACTATTAAGTACTGGTTGAACAGGTTATGGACATAACTGTACATGTTTGCACATTTGTGTGAATTCAGTGGAAGGTATTTTTAAGTATGAAGGGTCTTGGATCATATATTGCCAAGAACATTCTTCTTACCACAAAGACTACTTGAAAGTGATCCCAACAAACAAGGGATGCATTAAAATCAATATTTGGTAGTGATAATTAAAAACAATTAAATATAGAGATTTAATTATGACTACTGTGTATAAAGTTATAAAATTAAATGCAAAACCAAGAACTATTATTTTATCTAAGTTGAATTTATATACAATGAAATGCACAAATTATAATTTTATAGTTTGATATAAATATGTGTACATGTGTGAAACCACCAGATGTAACAACATAGAGAATATTATGCACCCCCAATGGCTCTCTTATATTCCGCACAGGCAAGAGTGCCCCCTCAAGATAACCAGTTTTCGGGTGTTTATCTTGTTTTGCCTCTTTTCATTGTTCACTTTCTTACAATATCGTTTTTTTTAAATATTTTTATTCATTTATTTGTTTGAGAGAGAGAGATAGAGAGAGCACAAGCAGGGAGAGTGGCAGGCAGAGGGAGAAGCAGGCTCCCCGCCGAGCAGGGAGCCGATGCGGGGCTTGATCCCAGGACCCTGGGATCATGACCTCTTAGTATCTTTTAATGACAGAATTTCTTAATTTAATGAAGGACAATTTACTGGTCTTTCTTGTCCTGATGCTTTATGTTCTGTTTAGGTATATTGGTGTACCTCAGGCCATAAAATTATTTACCTATGTTCTCTTCTAAAAACTTATACATTTATGTTTCACAGTCAGGTCTGTGAATCAATTATTGTGCACGATGTAACATGGGAGTCAAATTTGTTTTTCATATGGATACACATTTGATCCAGCAACACTGATTGGAAAAAAAAAATCATTTCCCTACTCATTGTCAGTGACACTTCTGTCATACATTAGATTGATTGTATGGATGTGCTTACTTCTGGATTCTCTGTTCTATTTCGTTGGTCTACTTGGGCAACACCACATTGTCGTAATTACTGTAGCTTTATAGTAAGTCATGATAACTGGAAATGTAAGTTTTCTATATTATTCAAGATTGTTGTGTGTGTGTGTGTGTGTGTTTAAGAGAGAGAGGGAGAGCGGGGGATGGGAAGCATGCAGAGGAGAAGAAGAGAGAGAATCTTAAACAGGCTCCACACCCAGCACAGAGGCTGATGCGGAGCTTGATCTCAGAACCCTGAGATCATGACCTGAGCAGAAATCAAGAGTCGGAGACTTAACCGACTGAACCACCCAACCCCTGTTTTGTGTATGTGTGTGTGGGGGGCGGTTAACTTCTTTTTTGTTTCATATAAATTTTACAATTAATTTGTCAACTTCCACATACCTGATGAGAATTTAATTGTGATAAAACTAAATCTATAAATCAGTGAGAATTGAAATGATCTATACTATTACAAATACAACGATGGTAATTCTCTTGACAGATTTGTAACTGCAATGGTTACAATGGCTTAGAGAAAATAAGGACAAATTTATTTATTTATTTATTTATTTATTTATTTATTTATTATTCTTATGTTAATCCCCATACATTACATCATTAGTTTTAGATGAAGTGTTCCATGATTCATTGTTTGTGCATAACACCCAGTGCTCCATGCAGAATGTGCCCTCCTCAATACCCACCACCAGGCTAACCCATCCTCCCACCCCCCTCCCCTCTAGAACCCTGTTTGTTTTTCAGAAGGGACTAATTTTAAAGTGTCTTTTGAAGTCACTGAGATTTGTTAGCTTAGAAAAATATCCTGGGCTCTTAAAAAATCAAAAACAGTAACTTTCATCCGAGGGAAATAAACATAGCAACACAGTGAAAATAATTGCCTGATACACTATTTTTTCTTCAAAAGAACCTGGGACTAGTAGCATTCTGAATAATTACATCGATTTATGGTTGCTACTACTAGGAAATGCTTACATGGAGCTTTCTACTTTATAGTTTTATAAGTATAAATTTCTGCTGTAGTTGCTGAACTTCCTGCAGTGGTATTAATGGAAGTTATTTAAGTACCATTTACAACGAAATAAACAATGTCAAACAAAGGTTATTTTCTCTTGACTGAGAAGATGAGATAAAATTTAAATACTCATGTGTAATGACACAAACAAGGTTTTTAAACAAAATATCCTAGCCACTGGGGAGGGTAATCAGTGGAAGAAGAAATACACTTTAAATATTAGAAAAATAATTAGGGTGTCTGGCTGGCTCAGTCGGTAGAGCATGTGACTCTTGATCTCGGGATGTAAGTTTGAGCCCCATATTGGGTGTAGAGATTACTTAAAAAATAAAATCTTTAAAAAAAAGAAAAACAATTAACCTTTCATGAATGCTCTGATTAAAATGAAATAATATTACAGATTGTTTATTTCAACTTGACTCCATCTCCCTTTCTGCATTGGAAAGACTGCTGATGGAAACTGTCAAGTTGGAGAATATTACTTGCTGACTTTTTGACTTCAATACACATCTAATTTGACTATCTATCACTTCAAATCCCATAGTGATATTTTGTACACAGCGTGTAAACAGATCGCTAAATTGGTAGTGATTTATCTTCACCACCCTCCTTTGGGTACCTTTCCTACCTCCTCTTCTGTCTCCCACCTCCCATACCTACAGAGTCTTGCATACTGCTGCTGTCAGTCTACTTGTCATTGCTTCCCAGAGATTCTAGTAATTTCTAACATCTGTATTTGCCTCTACTTCTCACTGCCACCACTGCATAACATGGTCCAGCCCCTTTCACAGGTGAGGCAATGAGGCTGAGTTCAATGATATATAACATTTATAAGCCTCACTCCTAAAATCTCTTTCAAGGTCCCCTTTCTCTTGCTCCTCCCTTCTCTGTGACCCAGACATGGAAGCCCTTGTGACAGAGTCATATGATAGAAGGAGCCTGGGTGCCTGGAAGACCATGTCAGGCAGGTCAATCTACTTCCCACTGGCTCCACACCAACCAATCTCCACATTGGACCTAGTTGGAAGTTAAAAGTAACTCATTTTGTTAAGTCATGGGATTCGGGGGTTGTTTATAGCACAAGTTAGAGTATTTTGAGAAATACAGGGCTGTCTTTCAAGACCATTTGTCCACTCTGCACTTACCCTTTAGGGAGGAGTTTGGGAATCTACAGACTGTTGATCAAATCTCTCCATGGCCTGTTTTTGTACAGCATGCCATCTAAAAATGTAAATTTTTTTTTTCAAAAAGGGCTTACTTAAATAGAAACAAGGAGGAGGAGGGGGGGGGAAGATGAGGAGAAGGAGGACAAGGAGGACAAGGAGGACAAGGAGGAGGATGGTGGGAAAAGGAGACACAATGTGACAGAGATAGCATGTGGTATGAAAACCAAAAATATTTACCATCTGGTCTTTTACAGAAAAAGTTTGCCAACCTCTGCTCTAAAATATTGACAGTCCCAAATCCTTTGTAAAAGCCTCCGTGTGCTAGGATTGTCCATCATAAGATCACCAATTCCATGCCAAGAATGCCAACTCTGCATGCTACCACAGCTTTAAGCTTCCCGGTATCCGAACAGTGCAGGGCTCTCTGCAGAGACAAGCTCAGCATGGAAGTGGGGGTGTCCCAATGTAGCCCTGAGCCTTACTTTTCCACCTAGGATGCCAAGGTAGCTCTTTTGTGTTCAGAGTCTCACAACTTCCCTTAAGTAGGGCTATAAGCTTTGGTTTTAACTCTCCATGGGCTGAACACCAGTCTCAAATACCTGGGGAAAGAAATAGTCCTCATAGTACCTCTCATGGTTTTCATCTGCTAATTTAAGTGCCCAATGTCTTTTCTCTATCAGAGTAAACCTTGCCCCCACAAAATCTTTCATGGACATAAAGGCAAGAATGGAGAGTACCTGATACCAGTTATGTATGTAGGGAGGGTGTATTTGACTGTGTGTGTGTGTGTGTGTGTGTGGTATGCATAGGGTGTTGTCTATGCTAGCAAGCAGCTGGTTAAAAATATTGTTTTACATTTGTATTTATATAGGGCTGATCATCTAATAAAAAATATTTAAGACATGTATCATATGACCTCACTGATATGAGGAATTCCTGATCTCAGGAAACAAACTGAAGGTTGCTGGAGTGGGGGGTGGGGTGGGAGGGATGGGGTGGCTAGATGATAGACATGGGGAGAGTACGTGCTATGGTAAGCACTGTGAATTGTGTAAGACAAATGAATCACAGACCTGTACCCCTGAAACAAATAATACATTATATGTTAAAAAAAAAAAGAAAAGAAGAAGATAGCAGGAGGGAAAGAATGAAGGAGGGGAAATTGGAGGGGGAGACGAACCATGAGAGACAATGGACTCTGAAAAACAAACTGAGGGTTCTGGGGGGGAGGCGGGTGAGGGGATGGATTAGCCTGGTGATGGGTATTAAAGAGGGCACGTACTGAATGGAGCACTGGGTGTTATATGCAAACAATGACTCATGGAACAGTACATCAAAAACTAATGATGTAATGTATGGTGATTCACGTAACAATAAAAAATCAGAATTAAAAAAAATAAGATTTCAACTGGCCAGTAAAGAAAATATCTATGCCAGGCATTCCATTTTGGAAGCATGAATTTCCTGCCCCTGAAGCTATAAAAAAATTGGTAATTACTGAGTCAAGCATATTTAAGAACATCCCGAAAAGTGAAAACTGAGGTACTGGCGATAGGGAGAAAATACCTTGGCTTCTCTTGGCTGAGAGAAATCGTGTGTACCTCAGTAGATAGTGGGAGACATAGTCTTAGTATATAAAGTATAGGGATGAATTTTATACTGGCAGGATCTAACCCAGACCATCCTATGAAACATTACCAAATCTGGCAATTTACAATCAATGAAAAACTTTAAAATCTCTTGGCATTTAAACTAATGTTGGACTAAATCATAGTTTCATTAAAATAAATTTAAAGGCAAAAATTTAGTATAAAGAAATGGCTGATTGCCCCTATTCCAGACTTCATGACACCTGCTGACCATGCATTTATTTGGTCTTTGCAGTGTTTGGTTAAAAATAAAGCTTATTCCAGATATGTCATGATATCCAAGCAATTGTGAACTTTTAATGAGGTTACATTGGGAAAGTTTTTAAGCAGAATTAAGTTTTAAATCCTGGGTTTCAGAGAACATTCAAAACAGGCCAAGTGTTATTATGCTTTACAGATATTTTAAGATCACATACCTGGACTAGAATAAATCACTTATTTCTCCAAAATAAATGGACCACCAAATGTGATGGCTAACTCTCTCTTCCATGCCTGAGAGAAATATTGCAGAGCCAAAGAGACTTTTTGCACTGAAGAACACATGGGTGAAAGAAATCCTGTTGCCAAGCTCCCTCCACTGACTTTCAGGGAATTAACACTGACAGGTTTCCTGATGTCAGTCCATCTCCTCCCCCAGGCTTCTTATCCATTTTAATTCCCTGATGGATTGACTGGATAAACAAATCCACACTATGTTGGCATCAAAAACCAATATTTTATGTGCCTTCAACAAATTTAATAACTTTGGCTCTTTGACAAAGCTTTCTTAGGGAATAGAATGTCAAAACCTTTTGCAAAATCCTACAATTATTCTTACTCGTTTAAAGTTATTTTAAACAGAATGCTTAAAGGTAGAAAAATTGGCACGAATTGTCAGATTTTAAAGTTGTTGATTTAAACTGGAAGCAACATGGCATACAAGGTCTTTCTGTTTCTGGGGATAATGGTGATGTTTCCTAGCAGGTAAAAGTCTTAGAATTTATAAAAGGGATTTTTTTTTTATTTTTCTCTTTTCCCAAAGGAAAAGCAGTATTTTGGGGTAGAAAACATATTTTAACATCCTTAAACATATTTTAATCATTCCTAGAATGACTGGCTAATTTAAACTTCAGTTCAGAAAAGAACTAAGGATGAAATTCTAAAAAAGACTGGTATCAGAGACTAAAGCTTGGACAGGGCTAATATTTCTTGTAGATGATCAAAATCTAAAGCCAGCCATATGGCTTCTATAGGAGGGCAGTTTGCCTGAATGAGCATGTCCGTACTCTTGGAATAACACACCACTACCAGCTTACAAACCATTGCCACCTTTGTCATAAAGTGGGAGAAATTTTCTTCTGGTATTTTATTCCCTTGTTTTCCAATCACTTTCTTTTCTTTCTCTTCAACAACAGATCCCCTGAATAGAGGTCTCTAGGAAGACAGCAGTGCTTCTGCCTACTCCAGACCCTTATCTTAAAATTCTATAGCTTTGGATCTCATATTTTCTAGTGCTAATTCTGATTTGATCTTAAAACAATATTTCCTAAAATTAAGGTTAATTTCTCTTCCTCCATAATAGTTTAGATTATCTGCACATTTTTAGAACTATATTATAAAAGCTCATTTATCACTATTTGATATTGTATTTTGTTTTTTCCTGTATTACTTCATAATTTATTTGAATAATTGATGGCTTCTCATAAAATTGAGTACAGATCTTTGAGTTTTTAATGTCTATTTTCTTTTCTGTATATATTTAATGTATATATTTTGATGAGTTTGGATATATGTCTACATCTGTGATATCATCACCACAGTGAAGGTACAAAATATATCCATCACCTCCAAAAATTTCCTTGTGTTCTTGCATGTGTGTGTGAGGGGTGTGTTTTGTGGTATGAACACTGAATATGGGATTTATCCTCAACAAATTTTAAAGTGCACAGTATCATATTGTTAACTATGGTCACTATGTTGTACAGCAGCTAGATCTCTAGGACTTATTCATCTTGTATAACTGAACTGTATACCTGATAGATCAACAACTCCACATTTCCCCCTCCCCTCATGTCTGTTTTTTTTTTTTTTTAATAGTCTCAATATTTCCATGCCATGGCTACATGGCTATAAGAACCAACTCTTTGTAGAAGAATCATTTACAATAATCATTCTGATAAAATGTTAATGTAATACAATTTTATATTTTTACATATAATTTAATTTTGTATTCTCCTGTAAAATAGCAATGCATGATTTCTTAGGGATGGATGTGAAATTGCAAAGCTGTATTTTATTCATTGCCTTGAAGACGGCAAGAGTCACCTAGAATATTTTGTTTCACATTTTTTAATTAAAATAACTAAACTGCCTAAGCCCTGGGTAAGATTATAGAATACTTCATTAGGTCTGAGATGGTTCATAATCTTGAATAAAATTATTTGCATCAAGCTAAGTACAGATAATTTGGAGATAATCAACAAGGAGAATTTGACAGTTTAGGTGGGAATCAACAACAGAAGCCATTCATCATCCTGTTGCAAGAGGTAATTTCACAACCTTTCAATGTTTCTGAAATGATGGAAGGCCAGGTGGATGAGAAAGCTGATGTGGCTGTTAAGAGTTCAAGAATTTTTTGTTCAAGCAAAAATAATATGTGTCTTGTAGATGGGAGGAGAAGACTGAATTTACTTTCAGAGTAGTTGCCTAAAGACAGCTATTTTTTTTTCCAGACTTGAGATATTTTGAGATACCTAAGATCTTACATTTATAAAACAATATACAAAAATATAATAACCATATTACCCAAAAAATCTCCTGTTATTTTAAAAGAAACTGCCTGATATATTGCAGGAAATGCATTCTCACTCCAACCAATTCATGATAATATTTAAAAAACAGGGTCAACAGGGGAACTTTCTGGGAGGTCATACTAAGTCTCAGGGGCAGAAAAACTATAAAATAAACATAGTAAAGAAATTTCAAATGCAAGTCAGAATCAAAGCAGTGGGATTCTGTGACAAATAGTAGACTTGTTCCCCATGCACTTGTTTCCCATAAGTGCATGAATTTATCGCACTTTCTACTGATCGATGCGGGGAAAGGAAAAAAACCATATATTGAAATAAAACGTTTCTTGTCAACGTCTCATGGTAATGAGATTTAGTGCCTGAAAAACGAAAGAGAGAAAAGGAGGAATGGGACAGAACCATTTGAGAATGAGGGAAGGAGGGAGGGAGGGAGGAAAAAGAGGAAAGGAAAGGGAAAGCAAAGAAAATGAACCCGTTTTCTGAGGACTTACTATTCTTAGGCACATGATTGGTGCTTTCATATATGTCATTTGATCTAATCTTTAAAATAATTTTCTAGATAAATGTTATTATCCCATTTATATAGATGAAGAAACTGAGACCCATGAAAAATTAAACTGAAGCCAGGATTCAAATTCATTTTGACTGTTAAGCTCCTTCATTTTCCATGCTCTCATAATTCATCCTTTAGAAATCATTCTTCTTGCATTTAAATGACTAATCATTGCTCAGTGAAGTGGATTTAAGTCCTAGAGATGATCATTTTCCATTCAAAACTTAAATCTCCAAAGGGACCTTGGCGTTTTGGCTCCAAACCACATAGAGTGTGCTTTGTGGAATCCACAATGTGGGAATCAGGGCAGGCAATTCAAGGAGCCTTTGGCATCCATAAAATTGTTAGAATGTACTGATGGAGAAATCCTTCTTTTAAAAAAAAAAAAGATTTTATTTATTTATTTGACAGAGAAAGACACAGGGAGAGAGGGAACACAAGCAAGGGGAGTGGGAGAGAGAGAAGCAGGCCTCCTGCCGAGCAGGGAGCCTGATGTGGGGCTTGATCCCAGGACTCTGGGATCATGATCTGAGCCGAAGGCAGACGCTTAACGACTGAGCCACCCAGGGGTCCCGGAGAAATCCTTCTTTGATGGATGCTGTGTCCTGAGTCAGTTTTAAGATAGAGAATACTGTTGCTTCTGAGGGAAGAATGTCATTGTGAAGAAATACTCTCCTTTATAATTAACCTCCAAATTCCTGGACCATATATAACTGGCTTTGCACCCCAGGATTTCATTATCTTCTCTTATATTGCTTTCTCTTTGATTTTGTTCCCTATGCCCAGTTGTATTCCCTCATAAGCTCTACTCTCAGCTACTAACCAGACTCTCTTCCTGTCCCACATCCTTTATTGAAAGTCATTTTGATTCCTGCTCTGTCTCTTGCATCTTTCCATTGTGGATTCCACCTTGGCTACTCACCTGGATTTGCTTCTTGCCCCATTTTTACCTCATGCCCCATGTTTTCTGGTTTGAGCCACACTGCCCATCCCCGCCCCCCCCCCCAAAAAAAACCCTCTTTGGAAACAAGGTCCAGTATTTTATGTTATTTCTTACTTCCTGCATTCCTGCTAAATTTCTGGGGTCCTCACTAAAGTTGGGATAGTGTAGACAATATGTACCTAATGACGGTGCTGGAATGTATTGATTTAAACATTCTCTTGCATACTCTTGCCCCCTTTTTCTTCCACTATCCTGACCTTCATTCTCAAGAGAACCCTCAATGTCACCCAGCAACTCCACTATGTTTCCTTAGTACATTCACTTATCGGCTATCTTATGTGATTATTTCATGGCTTCATTTCTCTCCTCCAATCATCAGTATCTCCTTTCTTCTTTCCAGTCTCAACTGTTGGCTTTTCTTCCTCCACAGAAAATAGAAGAAACCATGCAAAAATTCCACATCCTTCCCACACTGTCCCTAGAAATCTACTGGTAAATTGCCTTTCTCTCATCACTATGGATGAAATATGCACTATCCTATCTAAGGTCAACCCCTTCATTTGGACACTAGATCCCAACCTTTCATGCCAATTCAAATACATTAATTCACCCAATCTCCTCTCTATGGCATCACCAATTTCCCCTTCTAACTGGATCTTTCCCAACGTCATACCAATATGCTTTAATATCCCTAATCTATGACTTTCTTGCTTCTGTCTCATTTTGCAATCCCCTTTCCGGTAAAACTTTTTGAAAATGTTGTCTATGTTTGCTGTCTCTATTCCTCTCTTTAATCTTTTTCTGAACCCATGCTAATTAGGCTTTTAATTCACCGAAACAGCTCTTTTCTGGGTCCCCAATGACCTATTCGTTGCCAAGTACAATGGTCAATTCTCTGTTCTCATCTAATATTTAATGGAGTTGAACATTTCCTCATTCTCACTTTCTTCATGTGGCTTCTGGAATCAATCATCCCTCTCTTTGTCTCTTCCCATCCCCCCATCTCTCTCTCTCTCTCTTTGTCTCTCCCCCCCCACCTCCCTTCTCTTCTTCCTTATTAACCATTCTCTCACATTTCCTTTGCTGGTTCCTACTCATCTCTCCTAGCTCTAAATTGGAGGGCTCCATCACTCAGTACTTAACATCTTCCATTACCCCTTAGGTAATCTCAGATTCATGGCTTTCAACATGTTGTCAATTTCAAATTTCTACCTCTACCTCAGGTGTCTGGTGTCTTCAGACACATATACACAACTGTCTACTTGACATTTCCACTTAAATGTCTAATAGGCATTGGCTTAACATATCTAAACCAAATGCTAATTTCCCATATCCCCACCCTAACCCCCCAGTCCTGCAAGCTCCCCCATATCAGTAAATGGCAATTTCATTTTTTCATTGCTCAGGACAAAATATTACCATTCCTTTCCTCTTCCACCATATTCAATGTATTAATTATCCTACTGCATGTACATTCAAAATATATCTACAATCTCATTACTCCTCATCAACTCTATTATTATCACCATTGTCCACGCCACTGCAATCTTGTTTGCTTTATAGTAATAAGCTATTAACTAGTCTTTCTATTTCTATACCTGTTTCAGTATTCAGTCTGATTACTATATAGCAACTAGAATGACCTTTTCAGAATTGTAAAGTCAGGTCTTGTTACATTACTGATCAACTATCCCATGACTTCGCAACTCAGAGTAACAACCAAAGTATTATAGCGGTTACAGAGCCCTCCTACCTCTACCCAACCTTTCAACCTTGTCTCTACAACTTCTCCCTCCCGTTTACTCTGCTCCAGCCATACCAGCTTCATTACTACTCCAATAAAAAGCAGGGTCACAAGATCTGCACATAGTTTCTTCCATCTGGAATGCTCTTCTGCTGACAGCTTCATGGCTCCTTTTTTTTTACTTTCTTCAGGTCACTACACTCATGTAGCCTCCTTCAGAAAAGCCTCCTTGACCCAGTGACCCAGAAGCATCCACAACTCACAAGCGTCCCCTTCACTCCCTGCTTTATCACACTGTTCTTTCTTTGTGTGTTTTGTTTATTTTTTGTTATTAGCTATCTCCTTTCCCTAGACTGTAAATTGCATGAGGGCAAAAAGATTGCCCTGTTGTTTGATATGTCCCTTATGCCTAGAATAATATCCATCTCAGAGTAAATGTCAATAAATATTGTTGCATGAAGAAATGAACATCACAATAGGATTAACTAATCTGACCTGTTTGGTGAGGAGGTACTTTCTTAGAATGAACAATACGCTGTAAATATTAAAATCCTTAAGCAAAAGAAAAAAGATCACATCTAAGATGTCTGGGCAACTTGCTTAGGTTGTTACAAAACAAAACCTTGTGTTTTGTTGTTGTTTATTTTTGTTTTTTGTTTTCTTTTTTATCTAGGAGTCAACAGAAATTCAATGAGTTTAGCCTCTGTTATTCTGTTCTGTGAGGAATATTGTCATCTCTCGAGACACAGCTAGAGTTGTTAATGATCTACCATTATCTACTGTGGGCTAGGCTTTAGAGTCAGAATAGTCCATTAAATCAAGCAGCTATCATGTGTAGGTCGACCAAAGAGAAGATGGCATGGAGCAAAATTAAATAGGTAGGTAGTCTAGGAAAACAAGTCTCACAGGGATGGGGCATTAAAGTTACAGTATTCTAGCACATGGATGGGACACAGAGAATGCAATTTAGGAATCAGTTTATTAGGAGTTTTTCCAGTGTTAATGACAGGAACCCAACTAAAAATAGCTTTCTTACAAAAGGGAATTTATTGTATCAAAAAGTCTGAAAGCACTGAAGTTTCAGTCACAGCTAGACACAAGGACTTAAATGAAGATATTTGTACTCTGTCTTGCTCTTCATCTCCTGAACAGACTCATGTTTCATGGTAGATCAGAGGGCTTGACATAAACCCACTTTATATCCCCATCAACCCCAGAGCCTATCAACACCAATGGGGTAGGTTTTTTCTGATAGAAGAAGAAATATTCCAGAGAAGATTCTGCTTGGATGGGCTCAAGCCTTGTACTTGTTCCTGAACCAGTCAGAATGTCCAGGAAAATGGGGGGGAGGGGACTTCACCAAGCATGGATCATATTCCCTTCCCCATGATTCATGGGGAATAACCAGCCTCATAAGACCACATAAAATGGGTTCCCCAAGGAAGGAGGAATTCTATTACAGAATAAGGAGGGAAAGCTCTATCGATAAAAACAATACACAACTACTACATACATAGGCAATAAAAATTTAGTAATCAGTCAGCTATTATACGTGAGGGAAGCTTTTTAATATGAGGAAAGAAAAATGAATTCTTTATGCATGCTAGGAATGCCCAGAGATGATAAAGATATTAGTGAAGAATGGACAGTATGCCATTGTAATATTTATTTTTCCCTAGAATATGTATCAGTAAAAAGCAATAATTGAATAACTTCAGACTAAAAGATAAAAGATGAATTCTCAAAAAGCAGACAAATTCTCTCACCTTTTTTTTTTTTGTCTTTTACATGAATGGCAGGTAAAAATATGCTCCCCCAACATGGAATATTAATTTAAAACTAGCTAAACTTAAGATGTCAGAGAAATGTCATAATTTTGGATTTTCAGTATAGTTAGTGAAAATATAAAGTATTTTATGGCTTAAAAATGAAAACAAAATACAGACCCTTTCTATTATTAATAATTTACCATTTACCTGTGGCCTAATTTTTAAATTATAATTATAGAACTACCTTCTATATTTCCTGTATAATTCATTATAGTCTATATTTTCTTTGACTACTTCTATTTTTATATACTGCCTCTTCCAGTTAATTAAGGGATATTTCTCTTCCAGTGTAGGAGGCAAAGACATCTGTAGTAGGAGAAGAAAGAGATCAGGCTTGGGGTTATTGGCTGATCGTGTATGCTTTCCTTTGAACTACTGTTTCTATCTAACAAGAAGTGAAAACATATACTGGTTGCAGCATTAATTAGATGTGGTTCAGTTCTGGAAGCCAAACTGAATTTCACTGAATAATGAGGAGCTACTGAAAATAAACATTAATGATAAAGTATTGCTGACCATGAAGTCTTACGCTTTGTGGATCATTTTGCTTATGTCTGATTCTTTTAAGAATTAATGTCCCTAAATTCTGCGGCCTTCTGTGTCACTCCTGTCTTTACAAACCAAATAATAGGAGTTTGCATCTCTCTCTCTTGTTTGATTAATTGGAAATAGTGTCTTTTATTAAGTCTCCTTCCCCAAATATTTATTGGTAACTTTCAGGAACATTTTCTTGTTCCACAAATGTTTCCTGTGTGTCACTTGGCATCATCAATTCAGGCTGCTTCTCTTAGCTTCCTTAGAGACCACTGCTTGCCAGGTCAATATTATTCCTCCAGGACACCAGAACTCTCTTAAGTGTGAGAATACGTCCATCCAATAATTTCTTAAAGTTTACTGCTTCACAAAGTTTTACTCAAAGGCCTGAGAATAGAAAAAATGACAATGTAGACTGAGGAAGGGAGGCATGGAAATCCCACCGTTCCCCTTTATACCAGATAGTAGACATAATCATTGCTAGAATCCATGTGAAATACTCCTCTTCCAGGGATCTGCCATTACTGTCTTGGGCTCCAGACTGGCCACTCAGATGCAGGGATCGATTTCTCTTCCATGATCATTTTCCTCTCCATTTGGACTTTCCTACTCAGAGTCTACACATATAAACTCAAGCGATATTATGCAGAGCATTTAGTAATTCAATACACAAAATTTCTCCTTTCTAGAATATGATCGACTTTATAGTTTCATATCTAAAAAACCTCCTTAAAGAGTTTCCCAGTCTACGCTAAGTCACATATGTGATCTTCATGAAGAGATCAGTTGTGCTTCTGATTCAAAAGCAACACGCAAAGTAGTAGTTTGTCCTGAAAACACTATTTAAGAGGAAAAGTTAGTAAATATACTTTAAGATGATGAATTGCATTTTGGAAATGAAAATATATAACTTAAGCCTCTCTGGGGATGCAGGAGAGTGGAATGTACTCTGTCATTTTCATGAATACACCTTTGTTCTCTCTAAGAATGATCCTGACTTTCAAATATACAAATGTATCACTGTGAATTTAAGGAGCAATTGACTGCCACAATTGAATCTCCGATCCTTTCTATGGGCCATTTCTAAAATTGCCATGATTTGGAAGTCTGTGGAGCAGAAAGTGAATTACCAGACTCTTGGTTTTCAAAGGGTCTGACTATTTTGCAATAGTTCCACACTGATATAATTATGAAAATATGTGACAATGATGCTTCCTTTTCTGAGGGCTGGAGTATTCACACTAAATTGAAAGAACAGCACAGTTGAGATGCAATGTCAGAAGATGGCGCTACTCTCCAAGAGAGAGGGGATTCTTTTACCCCAAACATGGTTTCTATAACTTCTGGCTGACCCGTATATAACAAGCAACAGGTGGCAAGACAACTGATGTGTGCATGAAACTGTGAGATTGAAAAATCTAATGTCTAACTAGAATGGTGGTTTTACAAAGAAATATAATCATTTACTTTAAAAAAAAAAAGATTTATTTATTCATTTGAGAGAGAGTGACAGAACACAAGCAGGGGGAGAGGAAGAAGGAGAAGTAGGCTCCCTGCTGAGCTGAGAGCCCGATGCAGGACTCCATTCCAGGACTTGGATATCATGACCTGAGCCGAAGGCAGACGCTTAACCAACTGAGTCACTCAGGCACCTTCATTTACTTTTTTGATTCAATGCACATTATTTTGAGTACTTGAAATTTGTAATGTTCTAAATTGTGGAGGATACAGACAAGAAACCATGCCTGCAGAAAGCTACCAGTTTATCAACATTGTGCACATACACATACTCATGCATGCACACAGGATGTTAAATAGGCTAACATGTGATACACACAATAAGAAAAGGCAGAAAATGATTAGGCAGTTCAGAAGATAGCTGCTCTGGGCGGAGAATAAAGACAGAATTAGGAATAGCAAAGGAAATAATTTGCCTGGAAAAACAGTAGGTGCAAGGTGGAATACAAGACTGGGAAGAGAAGTTGAGCTGAACTTGGGGGTCTCTGAATAACTCACAGCCATGCTTATACATTATTTCATAATAATGAGGTTCTACCAAAGGCTTCTGAGCCAGGGAGTGAGCGATCAGAGCTGTGTTTGGAAGTCAACATGTTTGGTGATGTGGAGAAGGTAAGGTTAGGATAGAGGAAGATAATGAAAAAGCTGAGCGAAAAATTGACATGCTAACAGCTGGCCCTTGAAATTTGTTGTACAGCTATTATTGATGCATTTTGCATGAGGAAAAATAGTTTGACCTTTAAGAGTCTGCATTTAATGTTTATCCAGGCTTATGTAAGTTATTAAGGTAAAACTATTCCAGATGTTTCACAGTGTTTACTAAACTAAAGTTTCCTGCTGGTGTTTGCAAATACATAGCAATAATGTGATAAAAGCTTAGAAGTGAGAGAAAAAGAAATCTGCCCTTTACCTCTCTTGAGTCATACATATGCTTAGTGGCCACAGGGAGCAGTGTCTAGGGCATCTCTGAGAGCACAAAGCCAACCACATTTGGGCTTTGGTCGAGAATGGAGAAGGCATTCATACAGTTTCTTGGGAACATATTTGGTATTATTTCTTTTCTCTCCAAACCCTTTCCATGTTGAACAGTTTAGCTGATCTAGCCTTTGGAGAATTAAGCGAATGTCGGGCAGATGGGATTGAAAAGCTGCCCAATAACAACAACAATAATGTGAAAGCTGTGAAAAACAACAATAATGTTAAAGCTGAGGAGGTTTTTTTATTACACCATGTCTGGTAAAATATGTTGTTAGCATTAATGCTAACGGGAGTAGAAAAAAAGTTCATGATTCTCCAGCAATGATTCTTCTTTAACAATTCCCTCATTCATCTAATAGAAATTTGTGAGTACCAAGCACCCATTAACATACTAAAGTCTGGGGAGGTTGTCAAGGACTCCAGCTTAGGGCACAATTGCAGTATAACAGCTAAGGGGACATGGGGACATGAAAGAGCATGGTGTATTCAGGAATGGAAAGTGCCAGGGAATGAGAATGATTAGAAGGCAGAGACCAGATCATGATAGGCTTTGCATAAATCATTAAAAAGTCTGGAATTTACCCTGAGCAAGTGTGATTCTTTTTGATGGCCATTTCATATACTCAAAACCTGAAATGTATAAACAACATACTTACAAACAAAATCTGTTCTGGTTGGCGTTCCTTTTGATCCTCTTCTGAATTTGTGTATGACTCACTCAATATTGACACAATAAAAAAAAGACAGTTGCTAGAGCTAGAACTATCTGCTCTGCCAGATTTTGGGGTGGCTGGTTTCAGCCCTAAATGGGAAGTTGGGCAAATTGAAGTACGTTACAGTGGAGGATATCTTTTGGTCAGAGCAGCAACATCTGAGCATGAAATGCAAATTTTGAAATATGCAGTGGGAGAAAAGCTAAGAATGCTTCCTTAATTTGCTTCAGTAAAAGAGTTTAATTCATGTGAAGTGCTTACAACAGTATTTGGCCCATAGCACTCAACAAAATGTAGCTACTAATATTAATGATATGCATTAATTTTTTTAAAGGAAAATTAGAGTAGGAAGAAGATCATAAATGTGGAATAGTATTTGGGATGCTTGTTAATACAGCTTGAAGTTATCCCAACTGACACATTCAAGACAAACACTTATAGCATCGGCACATCCTCTGTTCCAGGCACTGAAGAGGCTGTTAGGACACAGCAGGGATCAAAGGAGACAAAAAGCCCTGCTTTGGGGAGGTTATACTCTGGGTGTTTAGCTTAGGCTTTGGAGTCTGGAGACAGGGTTCTGTGATCGAACTCCAAATCTGTGGGTACCGCAGTGGCTCTTCTCACTTCCTCCTGCAAGTCTCTCTCTTTTTTTTTTAAAGATTTTATTTATTTATTTGAGAGAGAGGGAGAGAAAGCACATGAGAGGGGGGAGGGTCAGAGGGAGAAGCAGACTCCCTGCCGAGCAGGGAGCCCGATGCGGGACTCGATCCCGGGACTCCAGGATCATGACCTGAGCCGAAGGCAGGCGCTTAACCAACTGAGCCACCCAGGCGCCCCCTCCCGCAAGTCTCTTAAAGAGGATTCTGGTGAGGGTCAAGATAATGGCTAGAAGGGACAGCAACAACCCAACGGCTATCACCTGAGTGCAGGACTCATTCTCTTTCTCTTGCTGCTTCTGGATCTCCTGGCTCAGCGCTCATCCTATGCCACCACACTGCGGACTTCTCCCTGTGCTGAGTGGTGGTACTTTTAGGGTATGTGATTCCTTTTGTATGAGGATGTTGCTAGAGCTAGAACTCCTGGTGGGTCCCAGTGTAGCCCAGCTCAATTTTGAACTGCATGCTAATCAGTTATCAAATCGATTGGCTTAGAGGCTTTGAAAGCAGGTTTTTTGAAGCAGCCTGACCCAATCTGTCGTTGCCAAACTGACACTTCCCTGAAAAGAAAAAAAAAAAAAACAACACTTTGTCTTTTGTTTAGGATATACACTAAAAGTGGGAGTAGACAATGAAGAGTTTCCTGGTCTAAAAATATTTTTATTATTGTTTAACCCGTATTTTTCCTATGTAAAACTAAAACCTTACTTTGAAAACTTCTAAAAATTTCACACATGCATCTGTGAAAGTTGTAAATTGATTCTATTTAGCAAAGATTCCTTCAACTGTGGTCTGTGTTGGTGTCAAAAATTTGCTGGAACACTGTTTGCTCTACAGAGACATTCAGGGCATACTTCATCAGCCCAAGCACCTAAAAGAACTTCTCTTTGGTGTCTTTTTATCTTTCTACGACAAGAATGTGGGGTCAATTATATTATTAATTCTGAAGTATTTCTTTTTTTTTTCTTTTTCCAGAGAGAGAGGGAGTGGGAGCAGAGTGGGGAGGGGCGGAGGGAGAGAGAACCTTAAGCAGACTCCCAGCATTGAGCGTGGTGGAGCCCCACGCAGGGCTCCATGAGGGGCTTGATTTCATGACCCTGAGTTCGTGGCCCTGAGATCATGACCTGAGCTGAAATCAAGAGTCAGATGCTGGGGCACCTGGGTGGTTCAGTCTGTTAAGCGTCTGCCTTTGGTTCAGGTCATGATCTCAGGGTCCTGGGATCGAGCCCCATGTCGGGCTCCCTGCTCAGCACCCCGCTGAGAAGGTGTCTGCTTCTCCCTCTGCTGCTCCCCCTGCTTGTGCTGTTTGTCAAATAAACAAAATCTTAAAAAAAAAAAAAAAAAAAGAGTCAGATGCTTAACCAACTGAGCCACCCAGGCGCCCCATTCTGAAGTTCTTACTTAAACTAGGAGGTATACTCAGGCTTTCGAGATTGAAGCATGGTGTGAATAGATTCAAATAACCCTTTCGTATGTGCACAAGCACACACACACACACACACACGAGTCTTCTGCTAATAATTAGGCTGAAGTAAGACATACAGTAAAAGAACAGGGAATTCGGAATAATTGGGTTGTGACAACTTAGAATGAAAAGTGATATTTACTTAGAAAAAGGCTTCACTAAGTGTAAATTAACCTAAATTATGCTCTTTTTAGGGAGTTTGGATAAATAGATTGTTAAGTCAGTGGAACTATATATATTACTGTGTACCACTTTCATCAAAATTTTTAACAAAATGTCTCAAGTTATTGTTGATGGATATCCCCAGAGCGATGTGTATTGGATGACAATACAGACAGGAAAATTTTTAAAATAGATGAACAATTGTTTCCAAATATATTCTAGTAAGATATACCTGAAGAGATCTTCTTCTGTTTAACACTGTATCAAGAACATAGTGACAGGGCGCCTGGGTGGCTCAGTTGGTTAAGCGACTGCCTTCAGCTCAGGTCATGATCCTGGAGTCCCGGGATCGAGTCCCACATCGGGTTCCCTGCTCGGCAGGGAGTCTGCTTCTCCCTCTGACCCTCCCCCGTCTTGTGCTCTCTCTCTCCCATTCTCTCTCAAATAAATAAATAAAATCTTAAAAAAAAAAAAAGAACATAGTGACATAAGCTATCTTGCCAAATCTGTTCATTAAACAAAACTGGAAGAGAAAGGTAATACAATCAAGATTATAATACAATCAAGATTCCAGGGAATTTTCCAAGAACTCAGCAGTCCAAAAGACTGCAACTAACAGTTACAATTAATGAAGATTAAAGTTTTGCATTTGAATAAAACGTTTTTTAATTTAAAAAAATAAAGTATAAGGTAGGAGGTACCTTGTTTCATAGAAGTTTATGTGAAAAAAAAGGAGTTTTAATAAGCTAGAGGTATAAATATCTCATGACTCTTAAAAATATTGTATAGATGAAGAAAGGCAATATAATTTCAACTTCAATGGTCATGATACATCTGGGATGTTATGTTTAATACAGACAGTCCCCCAACTTAAGATGTTTCCGCTTACAGTTATTTAAATTTATGATGATATGAAAGGAATATGCATTCAGTAAGAACTGTACTTGGAGTTTTGAATTTGGATCTTTTCCTGGGCTAGCCATAAACAGTACGATACTGTCTCAGGATGTTGGGCAGGGGCAGTGAGCGAGCTCCATCAGTGGTGTTCATACGTGCGCATGCACGTATCACGAGGGTAAACAACTGATAGAACCACTCCGTACCCATACAACTGTTCTGTTTTTCACTTTCAGTACAGTATTCAAAAAATCATGTGAGATAGTCAATACTTTATCATAGAATAGAGTTTGCGTTATCTGATTTTGTCCAACTGTAGGCTAATGTAAGTGTTCTGAGAACATTTAGGGTAGGCTAGGCTACGATATGATATTTGGTAGGTTAGGTGTGTTAAATGCATTTTCAACCTACAGTTTTTTTCAACTTAACAGTGGGCCCCATCATAATTTGAGGAAGATCTGTACTTGATGTAATATTTTAATGGAAACATCTGCAAACAATGGTATCTCCAAAGGACTGAAAGTGATCCGGTGAAAAGAATGGAAACCATCCAATGTGAGGAAGCATTGAAGGATCCGGGAATGTAGAAGAGAGCGAGTGCAAAAGAAATGCCGGTTGTAATCAGATATATAGAGCAACATTAGGCCACTGAAAACTTAGATTTATTCTACACTGATCAAAAAGACAAATCTAGAATCAGCAAGTGAAAATTGTAAAGAGGTCTTTGACTCAATGTAAAGACTTTTCCATTCATCAGAATTGTGATGGAAGAAATCTTAAGGTGAAAAGTGCTTTGTTGCTGGAAATTTTCAACTGGAAATTAGATGACCATGTGTTCAAAGCTGTAAAAGAAAAGTATTCCTATACTGGGCAGAGGTTTGTGTCTTGAACTAGTTGGACTATTAGGGACACTCCAGATATATTGTTCAACTTGACATTTTATTTTCCATATTTTGATATATAGTTCTCTGGAATAAGCTCCTTTAGTTAAAAAAATATTTATTTATTTTTCATTGGAAGATAATTATCTTTTAAAGTCAATTTTTAAGTAATTGATACTTAAAAAAATTAAACCCACAGAAAATGTAAATACAAAATGGAGGCCAGTACTCTTTGCAACTCTTTCAATGACAGAAAAGTGGATTTTTTTTTCTTTTTCAGCTTGCAATGGACAAGCAAGCTTACATCAAAATTATGCAAAGGTAAGTTATTTCCAAATAAACCCATCAGTTTTTCTTTAACCAACACTCTCAACATGTCTTAATTTCAGTTATATGCATGTAACAGGTTTTGATCTCTGCTTGGAAATATTCTCTTTATTTTTTTCTTTTCTCTTTTTTTGGATACTACTTTTTTCTTTCTTATTCTTAGAGAATCAAGTTTACTAACAGAATTACAGCCTTAATTTCTCCCATAGGCCTGTTTCCTGGGAGCATTTTATAGCTACACCTTATGCCTGGCCACATGCACCTCCCCTTTGCGTTCACTGAGAGATAGGCTGGAACCAGATAACTTAAGGTCTTTCAAGACATGGGGGATAAAATTAGTTTTCTTTCTGAGAGCTAGAAAGTTATTAGAGTATTTTTGAGAATAAGGATGGCATGATCTATTTACACTGTAAAAGTATCATTCTTTCTACCGCTGAGTAGTGACATGATGGCAGAAGGCCAAGAGGAGGCAGGCAGGCAGGGACAGTTACCAAGCCAGAACTGAATAGCTCTGGCTGAAGTAGTAGTTAGGAGGAGGGGAGGTAAGAAATGCTAGGATTTAAGATATGCTGTATTTTAAAATATATGTCTCATAAAACATTTAACTGGCAAGAGAGCATCTGTCACTACATAAAAATTGAAATTTGGTCTTCGAAATTATTATTTTATGGCCTCTCTGATTTGGTAATTAGTAACACAAGGGAAAACTTAAAAGGTCACAGTATTGTACTAGTGAGCGTTTCTGCAATAGGGCTGAGAACAGTTGTTGGAGTTTAGCTTTTCTTTGCCTCTTTTTCTTAGGAAAAGAAAGAAAACAGACTCCTTAAGACTAAAGAAGTTACAGAGGCAGATAAACTTATAAAGACCTGGTTTTTACATGCATTCCTGTATGTGTATTTGTCTTTATTTTTCCTAGATCACAACCATAAAGAATCATCTGCATTAGCCATATTGTTGGATAAATGACTTGAGAGACTCATGAATTTTCTGAAAATATAAGCACTTTAGCATATAAATGGAAAAGCATTAATAAAACAGGATGACCTCTCTACCATTAGTCTGCTTAGATATTATACATAATTACCTGGCAACAAGTCAATGTACCTTCCCCCTTACGTTGTGGTAAATTTGGCAGTTTTGAATTCCCCAACATAGTAAGTTTATGGTATATAATTTTTTGGTCTAAATTTCTCATTAGAGCTAAGAATTAATGTTCTCAACAGAAAAGCTATACCTCAATTCTTCAAGTACCCATTTTGTCCAAGTATCTCAACATTTCATTTAGGGTTTTTGGTTGGATCAACGAGAGGGAGAGTGGGTGAATCTATTAAAGTAGCATTTTTCCTGTCTTCTAACCAGTGGCTACACAGAAACTTGGACTTTACCTGGAGAAATGCCTATGTACTGACAATTTGACAGATATACTTTTTAACCTTTTGAGAGGGAAATGAATATTTGTCTTGAGTTTTCATGGTTTGAGAAATAATGCAAAATTTATGTAACTGGGATGTTTAGAATAAAATGGGAAATAACTTGGCTACCATTGGGAATAGTTATAAATAAGAGTTTGTGAGTGTGTGCTTACTTACTAGAATGAATGCACAAAGGTTTTCTTTTTTGTTTGTTTGGTTTTTGGTTTTTGGATTTTTTTTAGTATAAGCTGCAAGATTTCACTTGGCACAGCTCCTAGAATGTAAGGGAAATTTAGAAGCAGCCAGAGTTGCCCTCCTTTTCACTTTTGTTGAGATTGATGCCTGAGGCTGGATAGAATACAAATTCCTGCTACTCCATCTTGTAAGTGGGAACATCCTGTTTACTTAGGCACACAATACACATGTTATTGTGTTGATTTGATTCTTTGCATAAATGATGAGAGCAGGAAAGTCAGCACAACAAAAGAGGAAAGAAAGCAATTGTTGACTTGCTGAACTTGAGCACTGCTGAACTTGAGTAAGCTGTAGGGAAGCAATGTGAAGTAATTCAGAGGATGGCTGAATCCGGGTGCAAATATCTGGATTTGGATCACAACACAGATGCTCATTAGATTTATGGATTTGGGCGAGCTTTTTGCTTTCTCTGAGTTTCAATGTCCTCATTCATAAAAATGAGGATAATGATGCCCATCTTAAAGATTTGTGATGAAATCCTGCCTCAGAAGGAACCGATTAGCTGAATCTGAGAATTCCTTGTTCCTTTATTCCAAGTTGCGTGGCTTTTCTATAGTCTAATATTTTTGAAGGTTTGGCTTAACTATTTAGCTATAATGCTTCAAAATAATTCCCAGACAAGACAAAAGGAAGTATATGGAATGAACTGTAGATTTATTTTTTTCTATCTTCTTTTCCTAGAGGGCTCTTCTAAAGATTCGGACAGTGTATATCCTGTTTTATTCCTTTGGTGGTGGCCTATACATTGAAAATTTTCTGTCAAATGATTTTATTTAATGATCAATGTTTAAAGCTATTGACTTCTGCTACATTTGTTCTTTTTACCTGATGTCTGTTTTAGATACCTTTTGTTGTCCACTGTCAATATTTTATAACAGGTTTTTTTCCCAGCTTTAAAAAATTTATTACCCAGATGTATTTTGAGGAGCATCAAATGTCTACTGCTTTTTTAAAATAAGTGAAATACTAGGATTAAAAGCAAATAAAAATAATTATAAAATTGAAGATGTCTTTTCAAATTAGAGTTATACTTTGATACATACAATTTCTAGAGTTTCTAATATTCTGTCCATAAGGTGATGGGTGGAGGAGGTCATCAAGAGGATGTGACCACCTGTTGACCTCCAAACTGGACTTGGGCAATCAGAGGCTCCTCACCCCCTTTCCTGTCCTTGGAAAGTACAATTTGTTTCAAGTAAAAGAGGACTTAAACTCCCTCCATTTTGACCTCAAACTTTCTAATTGATTAAGTTCTTCTTTCCAGCTGTCTCTTAACTCAAGCAAAGGACCTTGTGGGCAAAGCATTCCTTGATAGGAACCAAAAAGACCCCTGAAGCAATGAGGACTGCCCTGAGCCCACAGGATCCCATGACTCTAGGACAATGATCAACTTGACCTTCACTTCCTACTGGTATGTGACCACCTACCTTTGTCCTACATTTTCTTTATATAAACCTGGAAGTATTTTTGGCACTTTGCAGTCAGTCTTTGAGACATTAGTCCACTCTCTTCCCAGTGTTGGCCTCACTGAAATAAATTCCTTTCTTGATTCACCACCACCAGTCTCTCTGCCTTTGGATTTTGTCAGTGGCGAGTAGCTAAAAATGGTCTGTTTGGGACCCCCAGAGCCAGGTGCTCTTGTTCCCTTGCACCCCAGCTATACAAGGATGCAATGTTGAGAGAATAATATGTTGTTGAGACTATCCCAACTAAATTATGTGATGTAACCCAGTTAAGACCTCTATATAAACTTTTAAGAGTCTAACAGGCAGAGGCAGAGATCTGTCTGTCTTGTGGCTGCCCAAGACAAACCTCACAGGTAAGTTCCCTTGCTTATTAACCTGCCACCTACCAGTCTGGAGTGACCTGCTTCTTTCTTCAGTCTCTCTTTGCCCTCCCTTTCAGATTTCACCTGGGAAGGTCCAGAGTTTATAACCAACAAATAATGTATCCAATCCCTCTACCTCTCCTTCCTGCCTAAAAGTCTCTGTTTTAGCCCTGATTTCGCTTTTCTTAAGTTTATTAATCCATTTTTTTACCACCTCTGCATCTTTGTACTTCTTCCCCTTGTAAGGATGCATAAGTAGTATACTTTATGAGAACCAAATTTCTAAAATTGTATTTCTTTTGTCCTTGCAAAGAAAAAGAAAAGTGGATCTTACTCTCAAAAAGAAAGCAAAGATAGGATCAGTGAAAGCTCAGTGTCAGGATGATGTACATTTACATTTCAGTTAAGACCAAGAGTAGCCATTTTTTTTAAGTGGGCTCCACACCCAATGTGGGGCTTTGAACTCAGGATCAAGAGTCACATGCTCTACCAACTGAGCCAGCCAGGCACCCCAAAGGTAGCAATTTTAAGTCATAAGATTTATAAAGTGTTTCTCATGCTGTGACTTTTTACACCTGTTATTGCATTAAATAACTCCAAGAAATTTGTGTTTACTTATCTAGGACAAGAAGAGAGAGGACAAAGTTACAAGTATACTTCTTTTTTTTTTTAAGATTTTATTTATTTATTTGAAAGAGAGAGAATGAGAGAGCATGAGAGGGGGGAGTGTCAGAGGGAGAAGCAGACTTCCCAATGAGCTGGGAGCCCAATGCGGGGTTCCATCCTGGGACTCCAGGATCATGACCTGAGCTGAAGGCAGTTGCTTAACCAACTGAGCCACCCAGGTGCCCCTACAATGATACTTCTTGATCCACAGTGATGAAATGGTAGCAAAGAAGGGGTTGGTGGACAAAAATGTGGGGCACAATAGAGAAAAGGACAGAGGAATGACCTAGAGTATCATTCTAGGAGAATAGTTCTAGAATGATACTATCAGATCATTCTGTGATTGTCTGCAACCTAGCTCTTAAAATATGTCACCATTTCATGAACAATTTCCTTGTAGGGATACAAACTTTTAAAAAAGTCATTAATACTACAAAATATGAGCAAGTGTCCCCTGCACTACTCCCCTCTCACTCTCAATTTCTTTTTTCCCGGTCCAAACTTTTAACTCTTTTGATTAATTTTTCTCGCATTATTGCTATAACTGTAAGTTGTATGTTTATTCTGTAAAACATCTATTGTCTACATGTCATTTTCAAAATATCTAATGATCTAAAGATGAAGACTGACTTCTCATATGTTTCCTTCTGAACCTTCTGCACTCTTTCATTACCCTTCTTGTAAAGCCATTAACCAAAATTTTTTTCAAAGTAGAAGCTCTTATTGTGTTCTATGATGACATCTCCTTAGCTGAATACGTTTCCCCTCTGGAATTAATAAATATTGTGTATATTTATGATACATGCATATGGATACATTATATTCAAATGATATATTTTTATATTTATAGGATACATTTTTTTGGAAGGGCATCTGGAATCCTCTGTTGCCTCAATTCAAGGGAGACTTAATACTACCTTCGCCTATTGCACAGCTGGCTTCCTTGTCCTTCTTTCCCACTGACCCTAGAAATCCCCTATGTTTATTTCTCTCTTCTGTTTGATCCTTTGTTTTCTATATGCTACATCTTGTTCTGTATTGCCATAGGGGTGTCATTGCTTCTAGGATCAAAAGACAGAAAGCATAAATTTATAATGACATTTCTAATTTCAGTGCTATACCACAAGCTTATTCTTTGCCCTGTCCCCATTCCATATTTGCATTTCCTTCTCTTACAGTATTAACACTACCTCCCAACAATATTAACCAACTGTCTCATGTGCTCATTCCTACAATACATGTCATGTAGATGAGAATTGATACAGTTATAACAGAGTCAATGCAATCCTTATCAAAATTCCAATGGCATTTTTCATAGAATAGTACTAACAATCTTAAAATTTGTATGGAACCACAAAAGACCCTGAATGACCAAAGCCATCTTGAGAAAGAAAATCAAAGCCGGAGACATCACACTCCCTGATTTCAAACTATATCACAAAGCTATAGTAAGCAAAGCATATGCTATCGGCATAAAAACAGATGTGTAGATCAATGGAATAGAATAGAGATCCCGGGGGGCGTCTGTGTGACTCAATCGTTAAGCGTCTGCCTTCGCTCGGGTCATGGTCCCAGGGTCCTGGGATCCAGCCCCACATCGGGCTCCCTGCTCGGCGGGAAGCCTGCTTCTCCCTCTACCATTCCCCCTGCTTGTGTTCCCTCTCTCACTGTGTCTCTCTCTGTCAAATAAATAAAATCTTAAAAAAAAAAAAAAAAGAATAGGGATCCCGGAAATAAACCCACACATATATGATCAGTTAATTTATTGCAAAGGAGGCAAGAATACACAATAGGGAAAGGACAGATTTCAATAAATGTGTGGAGAAAACTGAACAGCTACAAGCAAAAGAATGAAACTAGACTATCATCTTACACCAGACACAAAAATTAACTGAGAGTAGATTGAAGACTTGGATGACCTGAAACCATAAAACTCCTAGAAGAAAACATAAGTGATAAACTTTTTGGCTTCAGTTTCAGCAATGGTTTTTTGGACCTACCTACAAAAGCAAAGGCAACAAAAGCAAAAATAAACAAAGGAGACTACATCAAACTAAGCTTTTGCTAAGCAAAGGACACCATCAACAAAATGAAAAAGCAACCTACTGAATGGAAGAAAATATTTGTAAATTATTTATCAAATAAAATACATAAAGGATACATGCAACTCAAAAGCAAAAAACCAAACAATCAAAAAATGGGCAGAGCACCTTAACAGGCATTGTTCCAAAGAAGATGTACAGTTGGCCAACAGGCACAGGAAAAGATGCTCAACATCACTAATCATCAGGGGAATGCAAATCAAAACCACAATAAGATACCACTTCATACTTATTAGAATGGCTATTATCGAAAAAGAAAAAAAAAGAGAAGCATTGGGAAAGATGTGGGGGAACAGGAACCTTAGTGCACTGTTGGTGGGAATGTAAATTGGTGCAACCACTATGGAAAACAGTATGGAGTTTCCTAAAATAATAATAATAATAATATGATCCAGTGATTCTAGTACTAGATATTTATCTGAAGAAACAAAACTCTAATTTGAAAAGATATATGCACTCCCATGCATTATTTACAATAGCCAAGATATAGAAACAACTTAAGTAACCATCAATGAATGAATGGATAAAGAAAATGTGGTATATATATCTATACAATGGAATACTACTCAGCCTTAAATGAAGAATAAAATCTTGCCATTTTTAACAACATGGATGGATCTTGATGGAATTATGCTAATAAGTCAGAAAAAGAAAGACAGGTACTGTCTGATTTCACTTATGTGTGGAATCAAAAAAACAAAACAAAACAAAACAAAACTCATAGATACAAAGAACAGAACAGTAGTTGCTAGCAGAGAAGAAGTTTGGGGATAGGTGAAACGGGTTAAGAGGTACAAATTTCCAATTATAAAATAAATAACTCATGGTGATATTATGTACAGCATGGTGACTATAGTCAGTAATATTGTAGTGCATACTTGGTAGTTGCCAAAAGGGTAAATTCTATAAGTTTTCATCACAAGAAAAAAAGTCATTTTTTATGGTGACAGATGGTAACTAGACTTAATTGTGGTGATCATTTAACAGTGTATATAAATATAGAGTCATTATATTATATATTATATACCAGAAACTACTATAATGCTATATGCCAATTATACCTCAATAAAACCAAAACCAAAACAAACAGAAATAATTGACAGTTATGAATAATATATTTACTAAAATGCCTGTAAGATTTCATTTGATTTCTTTTTCTTTTTTAATAGATTGCAGATATATAGTCAAGTATTCTGTTTAAAAGTTACTTGGGTTAGGTCTCCCTATGCCACTTCAGTATGATTATGTACTTCATTTGGTTTCATTTGTTTTTGATTGCATAAGGTTTTAGTTTCTTTCTTTCATGCTAGTGTTTTAATATGGAGAACATTAATATGTTTCTAAAATCAAACTACACAAAAATGTAAACCAGACATGTATCATTCTCAGCGATATGCCTTTCTCTGGCTCCTGCCCCGCCCCCGTACCCTTGCCGGTAACAAATTTCATTGTTTTCTGGCATCTTTCCTGTTTCTTTTTGCAAAAGTAAGCACACACACACACAACACACAACACACACACACGCACACAGAGTATATCATATACTGATACGCACTGTGCTTTTCTTTATGACTATATCCTAAAAATCACCCCATATCTATTCATAGAAGTCTTCCTCATTCTTTTTATAACTACGAAGTTGTGGGTGTAGTTTAGTAGACCAAGCCTTCCATTTGGACATTTAGGTAATTTGCAATATTGTGTCATTACAAATAAAGTGCAACATATATTTTCATACTGTTCCAAACATACCTTGGTAGAGGTGGGATTTCTGGTACAGAATGTAAATGCATATATAATTGTGTTAGCTATTGCCAAATTCTCCAGAAGAGTTGTACAATTTTGCATTCCCACAGCAATGTATGAGAGTGCCTGTTTCCCCACAGCCTTGCCAGCAGAGTGCATTATTAGGCTTTTGAATTTTTATCACTCTATTGTGAGAAAAGGTAACTTAGTGAGATTCTAATTTAAATCTCCTTTATTATAAATAACATTGAATGCCATTTCATGTGTTTAAGGATCACATGCTCTTTGTGAATTCATCTATATTCATGTCTTTTGCCACTTTTTCTATAGAATTTTGATTTTTTTCTTTACCTAGATTAAAAAATGCCTCTTTATATACTAGGTATAGTATCCATTTGTCCTTTGATATATGTTGCAAGAAAAAGTTTCTCCCTATTTGTTGTTTTGGGTTGTTTTTTTTTTTTTAATTTGATCTTTCACTGTATCTTTTACAGAAATTATTCTATTGTCTATCAGACAATTTTGACAAATTTATTTTTCTAATGAATTAATTATTGATTTTATCTATGTCTTCCATTTTTTATGCAGGTGTGCAAAATTTGTTTCTAATTATCTTATATTACATACACAATATAATATAGATTTCTCCCTCTGTATCAATAGTTATTTCTTCCATGTTATTTCTTCTCCCTTTAAAAAAAATATTCATTGAGCTAGCATTTTGTCTATTTTTTTTACTTTTTTTAAGATTAAAATGTTGAGGGCGTCTGGGTGGCTCAGTTGGTTAAGCGACTGCTTTCGGCTCAGGTCATGATCCTGGAGTCCCAGGATCGAGTCCCACATCGGGCCCCCTGCTCAGCAGGGGGTCTGCTTCTCCCTCTGCCCTCTTCCCTCTCGTGCTCTCTGTCTCTGAGTCTCTCTCTCTCAAATAAATAAATAAAATCTTAAAAAAAAAAGATTAAAATGTTGATTTAATTAATTAATTAATTTAGTTAAGATTTTATTTATTTATTTGAGAGAGAGAAAGAAAGAGAGTGAGCAAGAGAGCAGAGAACACAAGCCGGGGGAGGGGCAGAGGGAGAGGGAGAAGCAGACTCCGTGCTGAGCAGGGAGCTGGACCTGAGCTGAAGGCAGGCACTTGACTGACTAAGCCACCCAGGCACCCTAAAATTTTGATTGAATTTAATAGACGATTTTCTTTTTCCTACCTAACTAATCTCTGTGTTTATCTCTATTATTTTCTTCATTGTGCTTATTTTGGCTTACTTTTTAAAACTTTTTTAAGTTGGGAAGTTATTTAATTTTTATCTATCTTTCTACTGCTCTGGAGTAAAAAGCAGCAAACTTTTTTTGTAAAGGGCTTATAAATGGTATAAATTTTAGGTTTTGTAAGCCATATTATCTCTGTCACAGCTATCCCACTCTGTAGTTGAAGTGCAAAAGCTGGCCTAAGACCTACATAAATAAATAAGCTGGACTGTTTTTGCAGGTCATACAAAACAGGCATTGAGCTGGGTTTGTCCCAGGGATTAGTTTTTTGACCACTGATACAGATGTCTAAAACTGAATTTTCCCCTGATCATTATTTTAAATATACCCCACAGATTCTACAACGTATTGTTTTAGTTATCTTTCCTTTTTCAGAGGTTTTGTAACTTATGGTGGTATTTCCTCTTCCACTTTATTTAATAGACTAGGGTTTTTAATTTCCATGTGAAATTTCTTTTAATTTTCAGTTGTTTTGCATTGCAATCGGAGTGTTGTTGTAATTGCTTCTAATATGGAAATTACTGATGCTTTCTTCGTAACCTAATATATGGTTAATTTTTTGTGAATATTCTATGTGCATTAAAGAAGAAAACATATTCTCCATATTGCTATATAGTGTTTGATATATCCCCGTACATTCTATATTGTTCATTTTGTTATTTAGATTTTCTCTAACCTGAATTTTTAAATTTGATTTGTCTTGAGCTGAAAATAATGTGTCAAAATCTCCTATTTTTAATGTTACTATTTCATCTTGTATCTCTCCTGGTTTGTTTTCAATAAATGGTTACAGTATTATTTGGTGCATAGGTATAACTTTTATTTCCTCTTTGTGAAACGTGGTGGCTTCTAGCATTTTAAAATGCCCTTTTTTTCTCATTTCATGTTTTTTGGCTTGAATTTTACTTTGATATCAGATACACAAGCCCTGCTTCCTTATTGTTCCCATTGCCCTAGTATGTCTTTGCCCGTGCCTTTCGGTTTCAAACTTTTGAGTTACTGTTTTCAGTGTGTCTCTTGCACACGGCAGAGCTGGGTTTGCTCTAGGAGCCAATTTGAAAACCTTTTCCTTTGGTATGTAAGTGAAGCCTGTTCACATTTATTGTTATGCTTGATATGTTGTTTTTTTAACATTATTTTATAATTACTGTGTCTAGCGTATTATATTTACTGCACCTCTTTCTGTATTTACCTCTTTCTGCATTTATTAAGCCTTCTTTCTTTTAACGTTTCTTTTGATATTGAGGGAGTTTTGTCTTATGTTTTATTCACGTATACCTATTCATGTATACCTTTTATAGTGCCTTTAATCACCTTATTTCTTTTTTTAAAGATTTTATTTATTTATTTGACAGAGAGAGACACAGCAAGAGAGGGAACACAAGCAGGGGGAGTGGAAGAGGGAGAAGCAGGCTTCCCACCCAGCAGGGAGCCTGATGCGGGGCTCTATCCCAGGACTCTGGGATCATGACCTGAGCCAAAGGCAGACGCTTAACGACTGAGCCACCCAGGCGCCCCACCTTATTTCTTACTTAATGTTTCACTCTGCCATTCGTGAAATGTAAATGGTGTCCTTTGATCCCCACCCATTACATTTACAACAGCCAATGCTCTAATCCCATTTTCTCCTTCCATTTACTAGTTGCATTATTTTTTTTTCACAGAACGTATGATGTTTACATACTATTTTCCCTCATATATCAAAACCCACATCTAACCCTGTATTAGTTCTACAATTAAGTATATGAAATGCTCATCTTCTGTCCTTTGTAGAAGCTTCCCAGTTGTCTTTTGTTTTCCACTGAGTTCATCTTACAGTAGAAGCTTCATGAAGAGCTCCTGGTTACAGTGTATCTTGAGTTGCTTCTCATTCAAAGTTGTTCATTTTTATAGGCTTGATACTTATTGGATATAAAATTGGGTCACACTTTTTTTAGATTTTTTGAAATGCTATTACTCTGCGGCCCTGCTCTTAAAAAGTCTGGCACCAGTGTAATTTTTTTATTTTTATTATTTAATGTTTTTGTCCAGGAATCCTGACGATTTTGTTTTTGTCTCTAAAGACTGATAGTTTTACTAAGATTTTGAGAATTTATTGTTCTGGGTCAACTTTACAAGGTAGACAAGGGACCCATTCAGTATGTAATTTAGCTGTTTTTTGAAAGCTTTGTTAGATTACAGTTTTAAATATTACTGCTATTAGATTGTTTTGCTTTTCTTCAGAACTCTAGTTATGCATGCTGGGCCTTCTTAGCTTGCCTTCTGTTTCTTTACCATCTCTTTAATCATTTTTATTTCTTTATCTCATTTTATTTTCTTGATTGTTTTTCTTCCTTCCTTCAATGGCCCTCATTAAATTTTCATTTGGATTTATTATCCCTTGAGCATTTTGTAATTTATTCTTTTTTCAGAAATGGTTTATATCGGTGCGCCTGGGTGGCTCAGTCGTTAAGCGTCTGCCTTCGGCTCAGGTCATGATCCCAGGGTCCTGGGATCGAGCCCCACCTTGGGCTCCTTGCTCAGCAGGAAGCCTGCTTCTCCCTCTCCTACTCTCCCTGCTTGTGTTCCCTTTCTCACTGTGTCTCTCTCTGTCAAATAAATAAATAAAATCTTAAAAAAAAAAAGAAATGGTTTATATCTTTGTTAAATTTCTTTTTTGAACTAACTAAACTCTTGTTGCTTTCTTCCTATGAGAGTTTTGTTGTTGTTATTTTGGGGACCATTTCTATTCTTAATTTTTAAATTTTTGATTCTTATTTTGTTGTTGTTGTTGTTAAAAGATTTTATTTATTTATTTGAGAAAGAGACGAACAGGGGGGAGAGGGAAAAACAGACTCCCAGCTAAGCAGGGAGCCAGATGCAGGTTTGGATCCCCGGATCCTGGGATCATGACCTGAGTGAAAGGTAGACGCTTAACCAACTGAGCCACACAGGCACCCCTAATTCTTACTTAAAAAAAAAAAAAAAAAACTTTAAATTTGCATTTGAGGATTTAAAATTCTGATTCAAGTGCTGTGTTGCAGTTTTTTCTAGGTGTGTGTGTGTGTGTGTGTGTGTGTGTGTGTGTGTGTTTGACGAGAATTTTCTCAACTGAAATCTTTGATTCTCGGTTTGTATTTTGTTCTTTCAATAGCTGTGTATGAAATTTGACTTTTTTTATTTCTGAACATCTGATGAACAAGATTCCTGGTTTGAGACTGACCTTTTTCAGTTTGTCAAACCATAGTTTAATTAAAGGATACTATTGTTTCTTTTGGGATGGTAGAGCTGGCCAAGTTGTTTTATTTTTGTCCCCTTTGTTTCTGTAGGATTGTTACTTCTCTCCCCCATCTTTTTACTCTTTTTTTTTTCTTTTTTACTAACACATCTTCCCAAGAGGCACTAATTTTCTCTATTGACCTTTCTCTCCCAGCAATAATTCTCTAAGTCTACCACCTTCTCATTTTCAAGTACCTTCCAGATGCTTGGTGATGTGAATTTCCAGATTCAGACCACTATTTGGATTTTGGTGCTGAAGTCTGTTTTTCCTAGGGTGCTTCTCCTGCACCTCATATGTGTATTGTTCCCCAAGGAATCTTTTTGTTTTAAAGATTTTATTTCTTTATTTGATAAAGAGAGGGCGAGCACAAGTAGGCAGAACGGCAGGCAGAGGGAGAGGGAGAAGCAGGTTCTCCTCTGAGCAGGGAGCCCCACCCGGGGCTCGATCCCAGGACCTGGAGATCATGATCCGAGCTGAAGGCAGATGCTCAACCGACTGAGCCACCCAGGTGCCCCCCACAAAGAATCTTTTAGCCTCGCTTTTCTTACTCTTCAGACACAACACAGGCAGGCAGCAGTAGTGAGAACTCTGGAATTTGGTATTTATTTATTTACTTACAAGTAATTTGAAGTTGATATTTTCTCTCTTCTAGCAATGCAGAAGATTTGGGTCACATGTGCTTGATTTGCCTTCCTTGTTGCTCTTAACGTTTTGGGGGGTAAGGTTTGAAGGGATTGACATTCAGGCAATCATTATTATCCTCCATACGTGAAGTTTTACCTATAAAGGTGTTTTGAAATTGAAACGATATTAGAAAATACATGGCAAAGTCTCCATGTGTACTGTCCTAGCAAGACAAGCCTCTCAGTCAGCAGGTTTATATTCTGAAAATTTCCATTTCTTTGTAGCATAGCAATATCATTTTATTCTCCTAGGAATGCGTCTTTCTCTGAATAAGTTAGTATGTTTCAAGAAATGTTTTTCATTAATTTATAACAGAAATAAATTAGAATTAGTATCTCTGGACTCAATCTTGTGATCGTGCTGCCTAATCTGGTCTATTTGTGGTTTAATTGAGTAGCTTTCTAGATCTTCCTTTCTTCCCTTTGGTGTAAAGATTATCTTTACTCCAAGTTTAGGGAAATTCAGTCTATATAGGGGGAGTGAAAGTTTGGGTACATAATCAGAAATTATGAGGCTATTTCAATTATTTGAAGGAATTAGGAAATGACACCACTAGTAAATAAAACACCAGGTTGTTTGATATAAAAATGTCAGAAAGCTTTTCTTAGATGTACTGTAGCAATGGAGTGCCAACTCTCTGGAGCCCACCAACTGCCCCAGTCACAAAACCAAGCAGCCTGCTCTGGAGAGTCCAGATGGACAACTCTACAGGACAGTACATCCAGAGGGAGTTATCAGTCTGGACTGTGTGAGTGCTCACCAACAGTGTTCACTGATCCTTTATGGCCTGCCATGGATATTAAAAAAAAAAAAAAGTCACGTGTCATAATTATTATTTAGTTTTTTAAAAGTATTTGTTGAGCAGTACCATGTGCCATGCACTGTTCTAACACTGGGAAGATAGTAGTTAATATGGCAGCCAGCGTCCTTGTTCTCATGGAGCCTGTATTCTATAGAGAGAAGAAAAAGATATACAGACAAACATTTAAATGCCAAATATTATGTCTCACAGTCAAGGGCTCTGAAGGAAAAAAAATACTGTGATATGATAGAGAATCTGAGTTGGGGGATATAGGTTAGGAGTGTTGTCACAGGAGTCTTCTGTGAGAGGTGACACTTAAGATTAGACTTGAAAAATCACAGAAAGCCTATCATAGGAAGAACCAGGAGAAGACTTTTAGAAAAAAGGAACAACAAAGACTATGCTTTCAGGGATCATGTCTATGGTTTGTTACTAGAGAAGTTTCTCTGAATGTAGAGTACCTGAAACCATGAGGAGGAGGCGCAGTGTTCTCTCCTCAGTGTGAACCTGGCTCTAGGTGTTGCTTCTACAACTGTCTATTGCCATTGATGATCGTTCTTCTCCTTCCAGGGAGTAAGAGGACACAGTCTGAGTGGAAGGGAAAAAAAAGAAAAAAGAAAAAAGGAACAACAGACTGAATTTGGCACATTTGAGGAACAGAATCAAGCCAGAGTGGCTGGAACTTAGTAAACAAAGAGCTGGGTGGTTTGAGATGAGGTCAACGAGGTGGGGAGGAGACAGACTTCATAATGGAAAAGTTGGACATTCAAACCATAATGCAAAGTCCTTATAAAACATTTGATGGGTGAGTGATCTAAACTGATTCCTGTTCTTAAATGATTGATTTAAGAGTGGGTGATGTGACAAATAGGTAGGAATGAAAGGACGGAGACCCATGATCAGGTTATTGCCCTAAGCTTAGAAAAAGGGAATGGTAGGCAGCTATGCTCACCACTATACCACCAACGCAGAAAAAGGGAATGGTAGCTTTGATCAGAGTGGCAGCACTGTGATACATTAGAATATGATCTGGAGGATGGTTAATAGGAATTATTAATAGATTAAATCGGTGAGTGAGGGAAAGAGAAGAATGGAGGATGACGTCTACATTTTGGAATTGAGCATCTAATTGAATGTTGGGAAAATAATCCAAACAAATCGACATTTAATGTTGCAAGAACTGTTGCTGATACACTGTAGCATGATCACAAAAGGAGGAAGGAGGAATGAAAAAAAGCTAAACAGGAGACTGGTAGGAAGTTTCTGTTTTCTTTTGTTGCACCTGATTGAATTTATGGTTTAATTTCACAGTGTTGTCAGGATTCAGCTGATGACCCAAGAGCAGTTGTTCCTACTGTAATATGCCCAGTCATGTCATCACCAAGTGTTCTCTGAGAGGTAATGTGTAAGATTAGACTTGAAAAACCATAGAAATGTAATCATAAAAGAGCCAGAAGAGCCTTTTAGAAAAAAAGGAACAGACTGAGTTTGGCATTCGAGGTTCACAATCAAGGCCAATTAAGGCTGGAGCATAGTGAGCAAAGAGCTGAGTGGTTTGAGATAAGGTCAGAGATGTAGTAGGAGCCAGATCACTTACAATGGAAAAAGTTGGACATTCAAAATGTAATTCAAGGCCATTGGAGAATTTTACTTTATTTTAAGATTTATTTATTTATTTATCTGAGAGAGAGAGAAAGATGGGGGAGGGGCGGAGGGAGAGGGAAAGAGAGAATCTCAAGCAGACTCCATGCTGAACATGGAGCCCCACTTGGGGCTCCACACAGGGCTTGATCCCAGAACACTGAGATCATAACCTGAGCCGAAATCAAGAGTTGGACACTTAATCGCCTGAGTCACCCAGGCACCTCCATTAGAGAATTTTAAATGGGGGGAGGACTTAAACAGGAGGGTTTTCAGATATTTTTCAGAGTGAGAGACCATCCCAGAATGAAGTAATCCTTGTGTCAACAGCTTTGTATTTCCTATCAATCCTCTTGACCTCTGCAAACATCCTCTCCAAAGAATTGTGCAACACATGAGAAACTCCAGTCTTTCATATCATTTTCAAGCCTACAGTCCAAATGAACCACTGTAGTCTCTCTTTCCTTTTGTAACTGACATGACCCATGTCCTATTTCTTTGCCTTCTTATGGGAAATTTGCTAATCAACAAAAGAATTCTTGATAGTATAAGAAATACCCACTTAAGCTAGAGTGACTAATAAAGTTGTAACAGCAATAGCAACATAGAAAAAATTCAGGCATTCAGGTAAACTGAAAAGGTAGGGTAAGCAGTTTCTAGTCATGTATACATGATTGACATATATTTGAAAAAACATATATCAACTTTCTTCAGGTAGACAACCAGCTGGAGAGGAATCCAGGCTTTCAGCCAATTTTATTGCAATGTCAAGTGGTACAGATTTTTGGAAAAAAAAGATTATGTCCATATAAAGGTTAAAGTAAATTTTCTTTTAAATATTGCTTCTAATTTGATAATTGGATGGCAGCATAAAGCTCAGATTTACTGGTGGTAGGTAATGCTTTCTTCTTAAACAGTGCTTTGTGCATTCCGTATGTACTGAGATTATTTGTGCTACATGTTCCTCTGAATATTGAATACTCAAAGGAAGGGCAACAAGACTAATGGAATGGCATTTCTGATCTCCTTTTCTTCAGAAACAAGCAAGATTCAGAGTACTCAAATTTGAATTTTACATATTCTCTACTTGTTCAGGTGGATTTATAATTTTCCATGCTTTTATCAGCAAATTTTCATATTTCTCATAATTAACCTTTAAGTTAATACTGCATTAAGGTAAAAAGTGATAGCCATTCTTTCCATAGTAACTGTTAACGTGATCCTCAAAAATCTATGCTTTCCATTTCAAATATAAGTAAACTAAAAAAGTCAGGTAATTTTTTTTTAATTCAATTTTTTTGTTATTATTATTTTTTTATTGTTATGTTAATCCCCAAACATTACATCATTAGTTTTAGATGTAGTGTTCCATGATTCATTGTTTGTGCATAACACCCAGTGCTCCATGCAGAACGTGCCCTCCTCAATACCCATCACCAGGCTAACCCATTCTCCCACCCCCCTCCCCTCTAGAACCCTCAGTTTGTTTTTCAGAGTCCATCATTTCTCATGGTTCGTCTACCCCTCCGATTCCCCCCCTTCATTCTTCCCCTCCTGCTATCTTCTTCTTCTTCTTTTTTTTTTCTTAACATATATTGCATTATTTGTTTCAGAGGTACAGATCTGAGATTCAACAGTCTTGCACAATTCACAGTGCTTACTAGAGCACATACCCTCCCCAGTGTCTATCACCCAGTCACCCCATCCCTCCCACCCCACCCCCCCACTCCAGCAACCCTCAGTTTGTTTCCTGAGATTAAGAATTCCTCATATCAGTGAGGTCATATGATACATGTCTTTCTCTGTTTGACTTATTTCGCTCAGCATAATACCCTCCAGTTCCATCCACGTCGTTGCAAATGGCAAGATCTCATTCCTTTTGATGGCTGCATAATATTCCATTGTATATATCTACCACTTCTTCTTTATCCATTCATCTGTCGATGGACATCTTGGCTCTTTCCACAGTTTGGCTATTGTGGACATTGCTGCTATAAACATCGGGGTGCACGTACCCTTTCGGATCCCTACTTTTGTATCTTTGTGGTAAATACCCAGTAGTGCAATTGCTGGATCATATGGTAGCTCTATTTTCCACTTTTTGAGGAACTTCCATACTGTTTTCCAGAGTGGCTGCACCAGCTTGCGTTCCCACCAACAGTGTAGGAGGGTTCCCCTTTCTCCGCATCCCCGTCAACACCTCTCATTTCCTGACTTGGTAATTTTAGCCATTCTGATTGGTGTGAGGTGGTAACTCATTGAGGTTTTGATTTGGATTTCCCTGATGCCGAGCGATATTGAGCTCTTTTTCATGTGTCTGTTGGCCATTTGGATGTCTTCTTTGGAAAAATGTCTGTTCATGTCTTCTGCTCATTTCTTGATTGGATTCTTTGTTCTTTGGGTGTTGAGTTTGATAAGTTCTTTATAGATTTTGGATACTAGCCCTTTATCTGATAGGTCATTTGCAAATATCTTCTCCCATTCTGTCGATTGTCTTTTGGTTTTGTTGACTGTTTCCTTTGCTTTGCAAAAGCTTTTTATCTTGATGAAGTCCCAATAGTTCATTTTTGCCCTTGCTTCCCTTGCCTTTGGTGATGTTTCTAGGAAGAAGTTGCTGCGGCTGAAGTCGAAGAGGTTGCTGCCTGTGTTCTCCTTTAGGATTTGGATGGACTCCTGTCTTACATTGAGGTCTTTCAACCATTTGGAGTCTATTTTTGTGTGTGGTGTAAGGAAATGGTCCAGTTTCATTCTTCTGCATGTAGCTGTCCAATTTTCCCAACACCATTTGTTGAAGAAACTGTCTTCTTTCCACTGGACATTCTTTCCTGCTTTGTCAAAGATTAGTTGACCATAGAGTTGAGGGTCCATTTCTGGGCTCTCTATTCTGTTCCATTGATCTATGTGTCTGTTTTTGTGCCAGTACCATACTGTCTTGATGATGACAGCTTTGTAATAGAGCTGGAAGTCCGGAATTGTGATGCCGCCAGCTTTGCTTTTCTTTTTCAACATTCCTCTGGCTATTCGGGGTCTTTTCTGGTTCCATACAAATTTTAGGATGATTTGTTCCATTTCTTTGAAAAAAGTGGATGGTATTTTGATGGGGATGCATTGAATGTGTAGATTGCTCTAGGTAGCATTGACATCTTCACAATATTTGTTCTTCCAATCCATGAGCATGGAACGTTTTTCCATTTCTTTGTGTCTTCCTCAATTTCTTTCATGAGTATTTTATAGTTTTCTGAGTACAGATCCTTTGCCCCTTTGGTTAGATTTATGCCTAGGTATCTTATGGTTTTGGGTGCAATTGTAAATGGGATTGACTCCTTAATTTCTCTTTCTTCTGTCTTGTTGTTGGTGTATAGGAATGCCACTGACTTCTGTGCATTGATTTTATATCCTGTCACTTTACTGAATTCCCGTATGAGTTCTAGCAGTTTTGGGGTGGAGTCTTTGGGGTTTTCCACATAAAGTATCATATCATCTACAAAGAGTGAGAGTTTGACTTCTTCTTTGCTGATTTGGATGTCTTTGATTTCTTTTTGTTGTCTGATTGCTGTGGCTAGGACTTCCAATACTATGTTGAATAGCAGTGGTGATAGTGGACATCCCTGCAGCATTCCTGACCTTAGGGGGAAAGCTCTCTGTTTTTCCCCATTGGGAATGATATTCGCTGTAGGTTTTTCATAGATGGCTTTTATGATATTGAGGTATGTACCCTCTATGCCTATACTCTGAAGAGTTTTGATCAAGAAAGGATGCTATACTTTGTCAAAAGCTTTTTCTGCATCTATTGAGAGGATCATATGATTCTTGTTCTTTCTTTTGTTAATGTATTGTATCACGTTGATTGATTTGCGGATGTTGAACCAACCTTGCAGCCCAGGGATAAATCCCACTTGGTCATGGTGAATAATCCTTTTAATGTACTGTTGGATCCTATCGGCTAGTATTTTGGTGAGAATTTTAGCATCCACGTTCATCAGGGATATTGGTCTGTAGTTCTCCTTTTTGATGGGGTCTTTGTCTGGTTTTGGGATCAAGGTAATGCTGGCCTCATAAAATGAGTTTGGAAGTTTTCCTTCCATTGCTATTTTTTGGAACAGTTTCAGAAGAATAGGTATTAATTCTTCTTGAAATGTTTGGTAGAATTCCCCTGGGAAGCCATCTGGCCCTGGGCTTTTGTTTGTTGGGAGATTTTTGATGACTGCTTCAATTTCCTTAGTGGTTATAGGTCTGTTCCAGTTTTCTATTTCTTCCTGGTTCAGTTTTGGTAGTTGATACATCTCTAGGAATGCATCCATTTCTTCCAGATTATCTAATTTGCTGGCATAGAGTTGCTCATAATATGTTCTTATAATTGTTTGTATTTCTTTGGTGTTGGTTGTGATCTCTCCTCTTTCATTCATGATTTTGTTGATTTGGGTCACCTCTCTTTTTTTTTTGATAAGTCTGGCCAGGGGTTTATCAATCTTGTTAATTCTTTCAAAGAACCAGCTCCTAGTTTCATTGATCTGTTGTACTGTTCTTTTAGTTTCTATTTCATTGATTTCTGCTCTGATCTTTATTATTTCTCTTCTCCTGCTGGGTTTAGGCTTTATTTGCTCTTCTTTCTCCAGCTCCTTTAGGTGTAGGGTCAGGTTGTATACTTGAGACCTTTCTTGTTTCTTGAGAAAGGCTTGTATTGCTATATACTTTCTTCTTAGGACTGCCTTTGCTGCATCCCAAAGATTTTGAATGGTTGTGTTTTCATTTTCATTGTTTCCATGAATTTTTTTAATTCTTTAATTTCCTGGTTGACCCATTCATTCCTTAGTAGGATGCTCTTTAGCCTCCATGTATTTGAATTCTTTCCGACTTTCCTCTTGTGATTGAGTTCTAGTTTCAAAGCATTGTGGTCTGAAAATAGGCAGGGAATGATCCCAATCTTTTGGTACCAGTTGAGACCTGATTTATGACCTAGGATGTGATCAATTCTGGAGAATGTTCCATGGGCACTAGAGAAGAATGTGTGTTCTGTTGCTTTGGGATGGAATGTTCTGAATATGTCTGTGAAGTCCATTTGGTCCAGTGTGTCATTTAAAGTCTTTATTTCCTTGTTGATCTTTTGCTTAGACGATCTGTCCATTTCAGTGAGGGGGGTGTTAAAGTCCCCCACTATTATTGTATTGTTGTTAATGTGTTTCTTTGCTTTTGTTATTAATTGCCTTATATAATTGGCTGCTCCCATGTTAGGGGCATAGGTATTTACAATTGTTAGATCTTCTTGTTGAATAGACCCTTTAAGTAGGATATAGTGTCCTTCCTCATCTCTTAGTACAGTCTTTGGTTTAAAATCTAATTTGTCTGATATAAGGATTGCCACCCCAGCTTTCTTTTGGTGTCCATTAGCATGGTAAATGGTTTTCCACCCCCTCACTTTCAATCTGGGGGTGTCTTTGGGTCTAAAATGAGTCTCTTGCAGACAGCATATTGATGGGTCTTGTTTTTTTATCCAATCTGATAGCCTGTGTCTTTTGATTGGGGCATTGAGCCCATTTACATTCAGGGTAACTATTGAAAGATAGGAATTTAGTGCCATTGTATTGCCTGTAGGGTGACTGTTACTGTATATTGTCTGTGTTCCTTTCTGGTCTATGTTGCTTTTAGGCTCTCTCTTTGCTTAGAGGACCCCTTTCAGGATTTCTTGTAGGGCTGGTTTCGTGCTTGCAAATTCCTTTAGTTTTTGTTTGTCCTGGAAGCTTTTTATCTCTCCTTCTATTTTCAATGACAGCCTAGCTGGATATAGTATTCTTGACTGCATATTTTTCTCATTTAGTGCTCTGAATATATCCTGCCAGTCCTTTCTGGCCTGCCAGGTCTCTGTGGATAGGTCTGTTGCCAATCTAATGTTTCTACCATTGTAGGTTACATATCTCTTCTCCCGAGCTGCTTTCAGGATTTTCTCTTTGTCTCTGAGACTCATAAGTTTTACTATTAGGTGTCGGGGTTTTGACCTATTTTTATTGATTTTGAGAGGGGTTCTCTGTGCTTCCTGGATTTTGATGCCTGTTTCCTCCCCCAAATTAGGGAAATTCTCTGCTATAATTTGCTCCATTATACCTTCTGCCCCTCTCTCTCTTTCTTCTTCTTCTGGGATCCCAATTATTCTAATGTTGTTTTGTCTTATGGTATCGCTTATCTCTCGAATTCTGCCCTCGTGATCCAGTAGTTGTTTATCTCTCTTTTTCTCAGCTTCTTTATTTTCCATCATTTGGTCTTCTATATCACTGATTCTCTCTTCTGCCTCATTTATCCTAGCAGTTAGTGCCCCCATATTTGATTGCACCTCATTAATAGCCTTTTTGATTTCTACTTGGTTAGATTTTAGTTCTTATACTTCTCCAGAAAGGGTTTCTCTAATAACTTCCATGCTTTTTTCAAGCCCAGCTAGTATCTTTAAAGTGATGATTCTGAACTCTAGATTTGACATCGTACTAATGTCTGTATTGAGTGGGTCCCTGGCAGTTGGTACTACCTCTTGGTCTTTTTGTTGAGGTGATTTTTTCCATCTTGTCATTTTGCCCAGGGGAGAATAGATTAATGAGAGAACAAAATGCTAACAGGGTGACAACGTGCCTAGAAAATATACTCTAAACAAATCAGAAAAGATCTGAAGCAGTGGGAAAAGAAACGGAAAGAGAGAAAAAAGAAAAAGAAAAAAAAAGGAAAAGAAAAAGATAAAGATAAAAACAAACAAAAACAGAACAAAACAAAACAAAAAAAACAGAATGTGATCAAGCATGATCAAGCTGGTATATAGATCAGTGCCACACACTAGATTTTGGGTGTATTTGGTCTGTTAGAAGAAAGTGCCTCCCAAAATTTTAAAGAAAGAAAAACTTATATATGTACAAAAATAAGGGTTGATATGATGAAGGGATGGAATATGACTGTAAAGATGGAAATTATAAAAAATTTTATAAAAGGAATTGATAAGAAGTTGTTTGAAAAAAGAAAGAAGAGGATTTAAAAAAAGAAAAAAAAAGGAAGAAAATGTAATCAGGCAGGGGAGTAGAAAAAACCATACAATAGAGATTTAGGGTATATTTTAATCTGTTAGAAGAAACTATCTCAAAATTTTAAAGAGAGAACAACTTATATATATATATGCCAAAAATACGGGTAACTACTATGAAGGGATAGAATATGACTCTAAAAATGAAAAATAAAAATGTTTTTTTTTTTAAAAAGGGATTGATAAGATGTTGGTTGAAAAAGGGAAAAAGAAAAATTCAAAAAAAAAAAAGAAAAAAGAGTTAAAAAAAATTAACTTTGAAACACTAAAGAATCATGGTAAAAAAGCCATGAATTCTATGTACATTTTTCCCCTAGCGCTGGAGTTCTGCTGTTCTCATTGATAGGTAAACATGGTCTTGGCTGGCTGTTCTCGCTGATCTTCTGGGGGAGGGGCCTGTTGCCATGGTTCCCAAATGTCTTTGCCAGAGGTGGAATTGCCCCGCCCTTGCCCGGTCCAGGCTAAGTAATTTGTTCGGGTTTGCTCTCCGGAGCTTTGGTTCCCTGCAAGCTTTCCATACAGCTTTGGAGGCGGAGAGTGAAAATGTCGGCCTCCCAATCTCCGCCCCGGAGGAGCCGAGAACTCAGGGCCCCGCTCCTCAGTGAGCCACCAGAGAAAAGCTGCCAGTCACTCCTGTCTCTCCGGTCTCCGGCCACACTCCATGCTCACCCGGCCTGTGACCGTGCGTTTCTGTCTCTGGCACCCGACCCCGTGTGGAGTCTCCAAACCCAGCAAATCCCTGCGGTGCACTCCCACACCTCTCCTCCCAGGGGAAGAAGGTGAGTCTCCCTGGATCTACGCTTGTTGCGTCCCTGCTGGAGGAGCAGTGGCCCGACTGTGCCCCGGATCACGGTTTATGGCAACCCCGAGCTGATAGCCCGCACCTTGGCTCCCTCTCTGCAGCTGGCTTCCCGGCTCCAATACCTGGGAGCTCTGCTGCACTCAGGCACACCCGGTCTTTCTGTGACCCCGAGGGTCCTGAGACCACACTGTCCCACGAGGGTTCCACCCCCCTCTTAGCCACCGGAGTGACGTCCCTCAGAGGAGCTGACTTCTAAAAGTTTCGATTTTGTACTCTGATGCTCTATCACTTGCCAGAAGCGGCCAACGGAGGCCCCTCCCCCGCTGTCTATCCTCTGGAATATCACCTCAGATTCACTTCTCCACACGTCCTACCTTCCAGAAAGTGGTCGCTTTTCTGTTCAGAGAGTTGTTGCTCTTCTTTTCTTTGATCTCCTGTTGAGTTCATAGGTGTTCAGAATGGTTTGATCCCTATCCAGCTGAATTCCTGAGACCAGACGAAATCCAGGTCTCCTACTCCTCTGCCATCTTGCTCCGCTCCCCCCAAAGTCATGTAATTTTTAACTCTCATGAATAAAACTGTATCTTTGTTATTCCTTATGCTCTTTCTAGTTAAATTTATTTGTTTTTAAGATATAATTCATATGTCACCTTCTCTGAATGCTTCTAAGATAACATGTAGTAGGAAGGAGAGGGCAGTAACAGATTTTTTAGTTCTCACCAGAATTCCCAACCAACCAAATATAGTCCTTGCCTTCAAGGAACTTTTTATTTGTAACAAAGAAAGATATACCAAGGGGCGCCCGATTGGCTCAGGTGGTTAAGCATCTGCCTTCAGCTCAGGTCATGATCCCAGGGGCCTGGGATCAAGCCCTGCATCAGGCTCCCTGCATGTGCAGAAACTGCTTCTCCCTCTCCCTCTGCCATTCCCTCTGCTTGTGCTCTCTGGCTCTCGATCTCTGTCAAATAAATAAATAAAATCTTAAAAAAAAGAGAGCTCTACCAAAAAATGCATACAATGAAATGTAATAGTAGAATAATAAATATATGTGTAGAATATAAAAGTACAGAAGTAGTGGTGACTATCTGGTGTGGGTGTGTGAGGAGAGTTTGAATTTCACAAAATAAATACCAGTTAACACTGTTTTAGAGGATAAACAAGTTTACCTGGTTGAAAACAGTCTGGGTAGGGAAGAGGAGGGAGTAGACCCCAGGTTCAGAGAACAAGTGTGAAGACAGAGTCAAGCAAAAGGCATGGCATTACGAGTACTCTGTTTTGTTTGGGTTCCTAATTCCTCAATACTTTCTTTTTCACAGTCAACAAATATTTATTGAGTACCTATTGTGCCCCATGGACTATTTGTTCTATCAAATAAGCATTCAGAAGTGAACAAAAGAGAATAAATTTAAGCCACAGTGGAACTCAAATTCCAAAGGAAAGATAGGGTAGTCAAGATAGTCAATAAACCAAATGAGTACAAAAAAAATGTATTGTATCGTAGTTGATAAAAAGCACCATAGAGAAATAAGGAGGAAGAAATGGAAATGGGAGTTCTGCAGTGGGGGGATGTCAATTTTAAGTGAGATGATCAAGGGTAGGCTAATAGAGACAGTAACATTTTAAGAAAAATCTGAAAAAAGTATTCACATAGGAATTGAGGGAAAATATTTCAGGAAGGGAGACCAGCAAGAATAAAACTCTTATGATTGAGTGTGCCTCAGTTGGGGAATAGTGAAGAGGTCAATGTAGTTTCCAATCTGTTTTTCATTCTCTTTATGCTTATGCTTTAATCATAATCATATCTCAATCTTTGAGCATGCCTTGATATTTTACATTATATCTTTCACACTTTGTTTTAATTAGGAATGTTGTCTTAAGTTCTAGATACTGATAATTCTTCCTGTAAGAATATACTTAAACATCATCTCTATTTCCTTTTCCTCTCCCATGTATATTAAGGTTCTCTTTTCATAATGTTCCTTTGTAACTTGTACCAAGGTGATTATTTCAGTTTTGGACATTTTAAGTTTGACATGATTTTGAATCATCCAAGTACAGAAATGGACTTATGAGTCTGCAGTGCAGAGTAGATCCAAGGTTGGAGATGGAGATTTATTAAAAAAAATACGAGAAGTTGGAACCAAAAGAACTCATAATATCATACAGGAAAAAATGTAAAGTGATAACAGGGTTAAGAATTAGCACAATTCTACATAAAATCAACATTGAGAGAGAAAGGGAGAGAGATACAGAGAAAGAGAATTTGGGGAAGGAGCTTTAGAGTTCTTACAGAACTAGAAAGAAACCCAGGAGAGAATTGGAAAGTGATAAGGACATGTAAGGGCCACAGTGGAAAATTTTCAATTCTCAGGGTCTTGTACTGTAATTAGAGGAAAATTTAGGGTCAGAGTAATTTTCTGTGAGGGAGATTTGAACATATACTTATAATAAGGGTAAGTCTAGAAAAATGGGTGTTGAAAATAAAGGAGATATAAACAATAATTGCTGAAAAGGAGACAGGAGGAGAAGGGTTATAAAAAAAACCAAAATATTTGGGTGTAGTTGAAACTAGTCAGCTTTTATTGGAACATCCATGAAAATTCAGAGAAAATTTATAGTTACAAAAGCTTAGTAAATTAATAATATCAAACAATAATTTATCAATTTCTGGGTAGATTTCTTTCCAACTATTATGTCTTCTAGTTTTCCTTAATATGTTACATAACTAGTGTGTATGATTTATTAAATTGTGTTGAATTACCCAGGAAACAGATTCTAGGATGAAGATTTGTGTGTAGATTTCCAATTTACCTGGGAAAATACCCATTATTGACAAATTTCCCTTTTTGCTCTTGAGCATAACTATAATAGCAGTTTTAAAATCCTTGTCTCCTAACTATCATATCTGCCTTTACTCTTAAGTATAAATCTCATTTTTTTGGTTTGTTTTTGTTTTTCTTTTGAGAGGCAGGCAGTAGTAGGGGGAGGCAAGTATGTAAAGTAATTTTAGATTATATCCTGGACATTGCAATGATACATTGTAGAGATTATAGATTCTGTTATGTCATTGCAATGATACATTGTAGAGATTATAGATTCTGTTATGTCTTTTTGAAGAGTGTGAATACGTTTCATTTATTCATTTAAAAGGTGGTTAACTTGGGCATATTCAAATTCCAAATTCTGTCTCCCCTGTGGCAGGCAGCCATTGAAATCTCTGTTAAATTCTTGTACTAGTTTCCTATGGCTTCTGTAACAAATTATTACCACAACAAAACAACTAAATTTATCCTCTCACTTAAATCAACAAATGTCTTAAAACAATAAAAAATATTCTCTCACAGTTCTAGAGACTGGAATGTCCAAATCAGCATCACTGGGCCATAATCAAGGTGGCCCAGCATGGCCACCCTCTCTACAACAGCCCTAAGGAGAATCCATTCCTTGCTTCCTCCAGATTCTGGTGGCTGCAGGGGTTCCTTGGCATATGGCTGCATCACTCTCATTTTCAAGGCCAGCATCCTCAAAGCTCACCCTGCTCTGTCTTCACATCACCATCTGCTCTGTGTATAGTAAAATCTCTTTCTGCCTGCCTCTTATAAGGATACATGTGATCTCATTTAGGACCTAGCCAGATAATCCAGGATAATCTCCCGATCTCAAGATCCTTAATCACTTCTGCAGAGACCTTTGCCATGTAAGGTAACATTCACAGGTTCCAGAGAGTAAGGGGCCATTATTTATCCTATTACAACTCTTTTAACTTTATCTGTACTGCTTGGAATCTGTCCTGTGTATATATGGTTTAGGAGTCAGTTTAAAATTTGGGTAGAGTTTATACTCTGAACTGACAATTCTCCCTTTCTGGATGTCTCCTTCCTGGGACATTCCTGTCTCATTTTCTTTCTTTTGTCATCTATAACTCTGTTTTCTGGTAAGTAAGTAAAGTAAGAGGAAGGAAATAATGGAGGTAAGAGAAGAAATCAATAAAATAGAAAACACATACATATTACAGAAAAATTAAAAAGCCAAAATTGATATTTGAAATGATTAATAAAATTTCTAAACACTGGAAAACTAATAAGGGGAAAACCCCACAATTTATCAACATTGAAAATGATAATTGGATCATAAATACAGATCTAATAGATATTAAACACACAAAAAGGGGATTTAATGAACAACTTTAGGCCAATAAACTTGAAAATTTGGGTGAAATGGAAAATTATTTCCTCTGTACCTCTCCCTTTGCTTCTTTTGGTTGTTTTGGTGAGTAGGGTGTATATTTGGGTAGATGACCTTTTATAAAGATGGTGGTACCATATTATTAACAAATAGTTTTGTGTCATTCTGCTCCTCATTTTATGCTCTAGGAAACTGAGTATTACAGTTCTATCCCTAGCCTCTTAGCTATTTACTAGATCAGAGTAGAACAAAGGTCTTCTAATATTAGTCTCATCCCATGTCCACTCCAGATGTGAAGGTATTCATCATTTCAAGGATGTACTCAGAAAATGAAATTTTCAGTGTTTCTAGGTGGCTTTTGGGAAAGAAGGGAAAGGAAATGTTAATTAAGGTTAACAATGGAGTTCACTAATAATAACTGACTACTTACTCTCTGTGAGTAACAGAGACCAAACTCCAATTTAACAACTGAATTGAGCATTGTCCTTCCCCATGGGTTTCACAAGTTGAAAGAATTTTGAGGACATACTGGCTGACTAAGGAGTAACATGCCTTTTTGTTATATCACAGGTTGATTCCTGTTATGCAAATGGAGTAATATTAACGGGAAATAGTGGGTTCTACTGTGAAACAATGGAATCTGTGTGAAGATGTCCTGGCAATATCAGTAATATCAGTGGCTTTTCTGTACATCTGCCCTTGTGGTGCACAGCAGTCACTGACAAAACAAAAGGAATTCTAATCCTACTGTTCATCTCCAAAAATATTGCAGTGGCCCCTGGTGAGTAGCAAACTGCTACTGTCAACTGTATTTCCAGTATTTACTATTTGAAGACTATCTTCCCCACCTCTTTTTCCAGCCACATGGTGCAGGGTGTGTGTGTGTGTGTGTGTGTGTGTGTGTGTGTGTGTGTATCCCTTTGCAATCATTCCCTATTGGCTATGTAAAAGCTAGGTCAGTGGGCTGATGTGATCTTCTTTGAGACACTGCATACTGGGTTTAGCATGACAATCTTTGTACTAGTGGGCAGAGCCTCTGTTGTCTTTCTGCTCTGTTGAGTTTCATCTGAAATTTTGGTTGGAAAAGCCCCTTTTTTCTTATTCTCCCCTGTCTTTGCTACCACAGGCTATGCATGCAACCATTCTGGGCAGCTTCGGAGTGAGGAAACGGTGGGTGGGGTGCAGGAGAAAGAAAAGGAATACACGCTGTGGAAACTGCGCTGCTGCTGTAAGATTTAATCACTGGTTGGAGGAAATTGGAATGTTTCAAGAAAGAGTGCCAATCCAGGGTGGAAGAAGGAGGAGATGGATGGCAGGAGAATTCAATAGTAGGGCCAAGGGAAGTTTAGCAATGTAATACCCAGTACACTGTGCTGGGGAACTCTGCAAGTGATGAGGCAATCAGAGCCAGCCAGAGAACCAGGCAAAATTTTCCTACTGTTTCTTTTCTTTTCTTTTTTTTCCCTACTGTTTGTTTTAGAGTTTTGCAAATAGGTTCTTTACCAGGCTGTCAGATAGTGAGGATTCAGACTAATGTTTCTGCTGTTCTCCTCTTTCTTATTTTAGGGACAGTATGTGCTAGAGGCAATCTGCCTAGCTAGCCACCCATTTCCATCAGCTTTCTGTATACCTGAACACCAGCCCCAATTACTCTGATCCCTATCTTATGAGGCAGACCCCCAACTGACAAGCAAACTTAATCTCAGCTACTGATTATGTCCTGCTTAATTTCCACTTAAAGTGGCATGCTCTCATATATTTTTATAGATGCTGGAAAATGAGTACACTGTTGGATCAGTCTTGAAAATTTCAAAAGGCTGTGTGATTCAGGGAGGAAAAGGGGCAAGAACTCTGCTGGAAGAGATACCAAAGTTATTGTTCATTGTGGTGAAAAAATAATGAAGGAGTAGCCCTAAGATCTGAGTTCTAGACTCACCTTGGCTTCTAAGTAGGTACGTGATCCTGAGCTAATTATAATAATTGAGTTTCTCCTTCACAGAATAATGGTGGAAACTGAGAGTTTCTAAAGTTCTTTAAATTCTCACATTTTATAAACCATATATTCACCTTTAAGTACTGAATGTCTCTTATACACCTAACATTATATACATAACTATATTTTAATTACCTTTACTTTCAAAGGAATACATTTCCTTGACTACTTCAATTTCCTCAATTGTGAAATGGAGCTACTAATGACTCTTCTACTTACTTAAGGAAAAGGGAATTTTGTCTGAAAGTGATTTGAAAAGTGTAAAATGCACTGTAGCAGATACTTTTGATATATTCATATATATAAGAATATATGTATTCTGGGAACAGATGTACAGGTTTTGCTCTCTGAGATAATTACCAATAACCTGGAGATAGTCTGTTTTATCTGAAAATATATAAGGTGCCTGATGCCCAGATAGAAATTATAATCCTTGTAATACTGTTCCCAAATTGTGTGTGTATGTGTGAGCTGTAATTATATCAGTAAATATGCAAAGTAACATTGTCTGTTTGAAAAATCAATATGCTCCATGAGAGCTTGCCTACCCTATTCATCACTATATTTACAATAGCAATATTTGTTGAAAAAATGAATGAATTAAGGAATGAAAGAATGAGGATAGCAGAGATTTCTTTAGTATTCTTTTCACTTCCAATTTGAACTTTTGTGCTAACCTCAATGTTCAGTTTCTTTCCTTGATACTTCACTTTCTCCTCACTGCTTAAATCTAGGGGAGGGTCTGCTAGAGTTCACTGTTACTCAAAATAATATAGGCTTAGGAATCAAAAGATGTTAGTGTTGAAAATACATATTCCTTACTATAATATTTTACTATCTTCATTGCTTCCTGAGTCCCTCTTTAACACGTTCTATGGATTATTCTTGTTTAGTTCCCTAACACCTAACATGGGGCGTGGCACAGAATAAGTGCTCAGTAAATACACTAAGTAATGCATGATTTGTTCAATTAAATGGAACAATTTGTGTGGGTCTCTGTAGTGGAGATGCAAGACTAATGGCATATTACATAGAACCATGACTGATTGGTTTTGAAACTTGCCATTACATTTCTAGTTATTCCCATTCAGGGGTAAGTGGGTTCCCAGCATAAAAGCCGTATGTATTGCTCTCTATAAGTTATCTTTAGGGTCCCTTCCCACTTCCAAATACACTGATTCGAATCATCTAGTTTTATAAAGAGAACATTTTATGAAGAGTCTGGCCAATAGTCATAACAACTATAAGCAATAAGGTACGAGCCTACATTTATTGAGCATTTGATAACAATGCCATTTTCTCTAACAGGTGTCCAGTGAGCTGTGTCATGTTCAGCACTGATTAAGATGACTACTTAATTTAGGTGGATGCAGAACATGCCTATTTGCAGAAAGGAGGCAGCCTGCAAGTGAGACGATTGTTTCCTTGTATGGCACTAAAATAAGATGCTTCCCTTCCTCCAATTTTGCTGGTAATCTTTCTATCATTTTCCCCCATTTGAGAAGTGCCTTGAATCCCACAGCTTCCTGATTCCACCTGGATAAATGGCAGAGATGAAAGATGGGAACAAGCTTGTTTTATCCTTGGCCCCCTTCACCTAAAAGGCAGGCTTGGGATCACCTAGGATTAGGTTGGCTTATACATCCTCTGCAGCCTCAGAGTTTGAGCACAAAAGGAATGAGGGACTAATATCAGTAGAAAAGAAACAGATTGATTATCAGTTAGTCTGGTGGTGATTATTTTAAGACTTCTACCACCAAATGAAATGCCCAAGGTGGGCGCCTGGGTGGCTCAGTTGGTTAAGCGACTGCCTTGGGCTCAGGTCATGATCCTGGAGTCCCTGGATCGAGTCCCGCATCGGGCTTCCTGCTCGGCAGGGAGTCTGCTTCGTCCTCTGACCCTATCCCCTCTCAGGTGTTCTCTCTCTCTCTCAAATAAATAAATAAAATCTTAAAAAAAAAAAAAAAAAGAAATGCCCAAGGTAAGTCCATCATGCAGTTTGGCCTTGCTTTCCTTCCTTTACTCTTTCTGGAGAGGTTATTTCCCATTTAAAGCACTGTTCCTACCAGGGGATATTTTGGAGTTTCTCTGCAGTACGGAACAAACAGTTCAACCTTTACTCCACGGGAAAACTGCCATGTTACGTTTAGGCAAAAATGGAAACTTGAAACAAACAAAACCCTCATGTCTTTTTATTTCGTGTGATTTTTTTTTTTCACTTAAGTGTATGTATTTCTGTATTTTGCTCCATTCTTAACTGAAGTTCGTGCTTCTCTATCAAGGCACTGCTCGTGGTATTTTCTCCTGTCAAATCTCCCAGAGCAGATGGTCCCTTCAGGGAAGCTCTGGAAAGTGCTGGGTGTCTGGTTATGCCTGGCCCTTTCCTCCCTCTTGGGGGTCTCAGATGACAAGTCATCAAGCCAGTTTCCCTCCTCCTAGGGGTCCTTGATCCAGTGGCAGCAGGTTTGATGCCAGGGACTGCAGAGACCCTTTGCAGTTAGGTTTAGCAGCAACCTCAGTCCGCAGCGAGAACCTGGTCTGGCGAGAGAGTGGCATTCCGCCTACCCAATGAGAGACGCGGGTTTCTCTCCGGTGCCCGCCCCCCTTTCCCCGCGGCCCCAATGACCGCTCTAAAAGGCCCGGCTTCTGCTGTCAAGTAGCTAGGCAGGGCTCCGCGGAGGCTAGGAGGGGCGCCGGGTGCGGAGATGCGCTCCCAGGTGTTGGCAGCGGAAGTGGGAAACCTGTAGGTTATGGTCCAGCTGTGCCGCACCGAGGAGAGCAGGAGCGGAGACCAGGTAGGAGGCCGGACTTTTCTTCTTTGCAGATAGGAAAAAAAAAAAAAAATGCGTATTTTCATGCTACTGTTGCCTCCCTTCCTCTTCCCCTTCCCCCAGCCCCGCCCCAACCTCGTCACCCCCAAATCTGGTGAGGTCGCTGCAGCTCTCGTCGTGAAGTGCGGCTGGAAGGGCTGGGATGGAGGTCGTCTGGGTGCTGGGAAGGAGGGGTGCGGGAGCCCCGGTGACGGGCGGGGCAGGCGGCAGTGCCTAGGAGAGGGGACCGAGCCTCCATCTGTGTCTCGTCAACTTTCCTCTCAGAGGCTTCGGCGCCGCGGCCGGTGTCGCGCCCAAGGCATGCCATGTCCACCCGCAGGGGAGGGTATGGGGGAGCAGACATGTCAGCAGCCGGGAACCCGCAGGTCTTCCTAAACCGAGTAGAGCTTCTGCTCCTCCCCACGCCTGTCTGCACCTACTCATTTACCCTCGTACCTTGCGTCTAGACTAGCAAGCGCATCCCTGCAAAAACTGGGAATGACTGGGCCGAGGGGAGGAAGGCACTTGTTTGTTCCCTGGCTCCTCTGTTAAGGACTGGCTCCCTTCAGGAGCGGGGGGTGGGGAAGAAATCCCGCAACTTTAAGGGCATTTACCGATTAATTGCGCCTCTATTGAGAAGACCTGGGCCCTTCTCCCCTCTCTGCTGCAGACCGAGGAGGGGAGAGGCAGGGAAGCCTTCGCCTCTTCTCTCCTAGCCTGGTGTTGTCTATGGGGAACCACCTTTTCGCCTAGTTTGTAAAAAACGGGTTTATTCTCGGGGATTCCCAGAGAGTCAAGTAATTGTGCCCGGCTGGGCTCCCTGCGGCTGCAAGGCAGCCTCCCTGAGTGACCGCATCTGGGTAGTAGGTGTTGGCCCAATGCCGGTTCCTGCCGGAGTCAGATTGCTGGAAGCAGTAGGCAGAAGAATTGCAGAGAAATTAAAGGCTGCATCACTCTAGGGAACCGATGACACCCTGCTTTGAAAATTTGGGGTGATGGGGAAAAAGGAAAGGGGAAGGCTGCAACCTTTTCTCATTTATTCATGCCAAATGCAGCATGGGCATTTGTATGTGTGCTTGTGTGTGCACATCTCCAAGGTGGAGCTATATATAGCTCATGCACACCCAGCCCTGTTTGCCTGCTGCTGAGCAGGCTGCCTGGGCCTTCTGAAGCAATCTGGAAGCACTGAGTGGGAGGGGCAAAAGGGAATCAAATTCTCCATTGGGGGAAAAGCCAGAGAAGATGGGTTCAGACGGAGGAAACCCTGCATGGAATAATGTCTCTGTAACGCACATGAATAGCAGTATTTCCAGATACTATTTTGAATACATTCTTAGAGTGCCATTTGATCTTCATCCATTTCCCTGAATTTTTCAGCTTTACAATGTACCTATGAATCTTACCAGCCTGAAATGTAACACACATATCAAATAAATACATATCATATTGGGGATATTTTATTAAACTCATCAGAGCATAATGGTTTGTGTATGCCCTACCTTCGTTGGTTGGTTGTAAATTTATTTGGGTGGTAACTTAGAGCTAGTAGCATTTGGAGATCTGGGGGGAAAAGATCCACCCACCTTGCAAGATGTAAAACTAGATAGTTTTAATCTATTTCTTTGTACAAATTTTACTTGTGGATCCAATATTTAAATGTGTGCTGCTTTTTCACATATTTATTTGCATTACATGGACTTTCGTTTATAGATGTATGTGCATTTATTTTTCCCATTGCCTGAAGTTATTTAATCCAGATGGTAACTTTTTCATTTTCTTAGATGAAAAAACTAAGATTTAGAGGATACCAGAAAATTCCACTATTTCAACCCTAATATTTCAACAACCTACTATGAATTATATTGCACAGCATTTACCCTCAAATAGAATCCTTCAGCTTCCTGTGATTTTTGGTATTGATAACAAAATTTGGTCAATGTTATACCAGTAACAATACAGGCCAAAGTTATTCAGTTATTCAGATGCTTGGTCTTATTTATTTATTTGCTTAACCCTTATATACATGTCTGATTTGTCTTCTAATTAGGCAAAGAAGCACTTTGCAGAAAAAGACCATGACCTATATTTTTGTATACTCCACCACATTGAACACAGTTCTAAGTAGGCTTGAAGATTCTTATTGAGGAAGTATCATCATAAGGAATGATTTGGAGCAATGATTGAGGCATAATATATTTATTAATAGAAGGCTATGTGTTGGGAACTACTTTTGGAAACTTCCTTTGGCTCTGTTATCTTCTCCAAGAGGAGTAATGGGAGACATGAGGCATTTCTGTATCCTTCCACAGAGTGATTCAATTTTCCAATAGGGGTTATGGCTATGTACAGGTTATTCTATATATTCTCTCTTATCTGTGCCCCTTGAGACCAACTACAGACCAAGCTGAAAGATAGACCTTTTATACTTTTCTATACAAAACATGCCATGTTATATCTTTATTAAAAAAGAAAACAACAATGTCTATCCGTTTCCCATCACCATCTATTTCTATATATAAATTGGTCATGGTTTACATCATAACAAAGAACCCATTCATCAGTAAGTTCAAGTCCAATGATTGTTTTTTTTAATTGATGTATTATTATTCATTTTTCTTTCTCTTAGAACTGCCATTTTCCAGATTCTCCATCTCCTCCTTGAGATTTTACTTTATGATACTGCAATGATCTGATGTTATAATTTTTCTCTTTTTCTAAACTTCTCTTCTTTGCCTCCCTCTTATCTCCTCTTCCTGCTTCAGGTTTTCAAGTGAATTCCCCCAATTGATGCAATTTATCCTATTGGAAACAAAATTCTCCTTCTGCATTTCTTTCCTAATCTCTCCTCCATTAGCCATTCCAAATTACTAACCTGGTGGCTAAGAGCACAGGCTTTGGAAGGAAGCCTACTTATGTTAATATCTATATATCATTATGCAGATAAGTGAATGTCAGTAAGTCAACTGGGTATTATAACAGCACTTACATCAGAGTTTTCTGTGGGTTTATTTTTTTAGTATTAAATAAAATAATCTACGTAACATATTTAAAATAGGGCTTGGTTGTATTCATTACTTATAAGTAATAGTTATTAGTAGTAGGTAGTAAAAAAATTTTTTCCCCCCAATACTGGCTTTTAGCAAAGGATACCACAGTTTTCCAGGCTTCTGGTTTGTGATTAGGTTTTTGTTTTTTGTTTTTTTTTCCAGACTTCCCTCCTCTATCTCCAAGTGCCATTATCTATTCAGTAATTAAATTATCCATTTTTATTCTGATCTCTAATTTGTATCATATATTTCCCCCAATACAAGTGTATATGTCATTGCATGTCTAGGATTAGTACAGTAGACAATTCATCAAATCTTCCAATGTGTGTCTTTCTGCTTTAATCTAAGATGCCACATATTACTGACATAATACATTTTTAATTTTCATTATTGGTTATACTCTTCTTTGCAACTTTCACTGTGATTTACTTCATATCTTCATATCCACAGTGCTAACTTTGGAGCAAGAACACTTGGGTTCAAATCCTGAGAATAGAACTTACTAGTTATATGACTTTGGAAGTGTAGCTGGAGGAAGATAGGTCATTATTTCATGATGGTTGTATGAATGACCTAGTGTATAAAATGACATTCAAAAGTATACTCATTTAATATTACATTTAAATGACATTTTTATGATTATAAGGAAATACAGAACCTTTCAAGAAAAGTTGAAAGTGAAAGAAAATTCCACCACGCAGAGAGATCCACTCTCAACCTCCCAATTTTATTTCTTTTTTTTTTTTAAAGATTTTATTTATTTGAGAGAGAGAGCATGAGAGAGATAGATCATGAGCAGGGGCAGAGGGAAAGGGGGAAGCAGACTCCCCGCTGAGCAGGGAGCCCGATGCGGGGCTCTATCCCAGGACCCTAGAATCATGACCTGAGCCGAAGGCAGGTGCTTACCTGACTGAGCCACCCAGGCGAACTCCTAATTTTTTTTTTATGAGTATACACAGGTATTTTAATGTGCAAATTTGGAATTAGAGCAAATATTCATTTTTATATTTAGCTTTTTTCTCCACTTAACATCATACCATAAGCATTAGTTTATTTCATTTAATATTCTTACTAACCATGTATTTTTTTATGGTTGCCACATATTTTCTTATATAGATTCAGTCTTTAGATTGTTTCCTGTTTTTCACATTTATAGAAATGAACATGATTATACATTAATCTTTTCATTTCTGACCATTTCCTATAATAACTTCATAGATGTTACTAGTTCATACATTTAAATATTTTCAGACTCCTAATGCTTGTTGCCAAATTGCTCTAGCAAAAAGTTTAGGCACAAATTAATACTTAGTATAAACCAATTGGGCAATAGTCTCATTAATACTTGGTATTGTGGTTTAAAAAATCGTGACTATTTTGATATAGAAATTGTGTATCTGGTTTTTTAATTGTGTTTCTATGATTTTTTAATGATTTTGAAAAATGTTTTCATGTTTATTGGCTCTTTGTATTTCCTAATTTGTGGATTTCATTTGACTCTTTATTGAGTTATGGTTTCTTAACTCATTTAATAGAAAAATCCATTGTATACTGTGAAAATTTTCTTCACCTTTTTTTTTTTTTTTGGTCTTTTATCTTTTATGTTTTTGGACATATAGAAATTTGTAACCTTACTGTAGTTTAACCTGTAAGTCTATTTGTAGTAGTATTTTTCATTGTTTTAATGCTCAGAAAACTTTCTTCTACCTGACGAAGAATTGAATATAAAAACACACATTTGAGGGTGCTATTGCTGAACTTCTTTTATTCTTTGAAGTGGGATTTGGCTTATGTATATTGTGTATATATCACTGTGTGAAATGGCTCCTGGGGACATATAAAATACCCTCTCAGTCTATTAAGATCCCATTATTATTTATGTGGCTTTTCCATGAAGTGAATAGTATCTTAATTCTTTCTGAGCTACTATTGTCCATTTCAAAAGTGCCACAGGGCAAAACGTACTATGGAAGATATTAATGACCAGGTTACTCAGCCAGAGCAAGGCACATTGTTTGCACAATTATCTGAATGACTCAGGCACTAAATCTGCTTTTGCTGGGATTATCCAGATGGTCCTTAATTCACTGGATAATTGTTCACCCCTGTACTTGATTTTGATGATGTGGACCTGACTGTCGTTGCTTTTCCTACACAGTTTTATTTGTTTCTGGTCTCTAATACTGAGGGTTAGCCACATTCATTTCTTTTATGAGAGGTAGTTTCCTTGGTCCTTAAAGAACACACGTATTAGAGTTGTGCAGAGCTTTGCAGGAAACCCAACTCACCAGTTACAAACCGTGTGATGTTTGGCAAGTTACCTAATCTCTTCAAGTCTTTGTTTTCCATGTAGCAAATGAGGATATTCAGAGTTGAGAGTCCTTACATCAGTCTCCCTCTCTTACGGTCTTCTACTCAAGCACATTCTCCACACCATAATCAAAGTTTTCTCTCTAAAGGCAATCTCATCTAGTGTCTATTAAGAATAAGATGCCTAGAGTCCTTTGCATTTTACCTAAAGTTCTATATTAAATGGTCCATGATTAATTGTCTGAATTCATTTTTTATTGTTTTACACTCTTCCATTTCCAGTCTCCCATAATGCCAATCACACAGAATTGTTTGCATTTCCCCTAATGTATCATATTTTCTCTCCTTTTTTTCCCAAACTTCACTCTCCCTCCATACTTTCTTCTCTGCCATAAATGACCTTTCTCCTTTCTGCAATATAATTGAGTTTGCCTAATGTCTTCAAGGCTCAGATGAGCTGCCACATTATCTAGGAGGACTTCCCTGAACTTGAAGGCTGAGTTTGGAGTCCTTATTTAGTCCTTCCATAACAGTACATAGAAACCCCAACCATACATAGCACTTACTGTGCTAAATTGTAACTGATTGTTTACTTGTTTATTACCCCCACTGTAAGCCCCTCAGGATAGAGACCTTTTTCCTCTTATGTCCAGTGAAGGCTCTGACATAGTTGATACTCAATAAATATTTTTGGAAGAAATGAATAAAGGAAGGTCAAGATTAAACTTGTTTTTCAGATTTCAAGGAATAAAGGATTTATATCTCTACCTTGGAAACAAACAAAAACTAGAAGCTATGTCAATTTTCATATTTTTTAAATAATTAACTTCCTGGTTCTGTTGATTTATATGAGATGCATAGAAAAGAGTCCCTTAATAAGCAATTTTTTTAAAAAAATTTTAAAGATTTATTTATTTATTTGACAGAGAGAGACAGCAAGAGCAGGAACACAAGCAGGGGGAGTGGGAGAGGGAGAAGCAGGCTTCCCTCTGAGCAGGGAGACCGATGTAGGACTCGATCCCAGGACCCTGGGATCATGACCTGAGCCGAAGGCAGACGTTTAACGACTGAGCCACCCAGGCGCCCAATAAGCAATTTTTAATGAAAACTTATGCCTAAGACATTGAATAATTCCCAAATGCCTGACCACTAGGTAACTCCCTTTTAAATAATTCTACATTTTAGAAAGAATAAGAAATGTATAGTTACATGATAATGTACATATATACATTTAGCTATGTTGGAATTAATATTGACAAAATTAATCCCCTTTTTTCTTCATTTAATAAGAGGTCTTCCATTGGTGTCCAGAAGTTTACAAAACATGGTTACATCCATAACTGTGTTTGACTCTTTGCAACAATTCTAAAAGTTAGAAGGCATGATTATCCACAATTACAGATAAGGAAACAAGCTCAGATAAATAAGTAGTTTGCCTAAAATCATGTTAGTGGCAAGTCTGGACAAGAAGTAAGGTAATCTTACGTACAGTTGCATGTTTGGTGTATTATGCTTAGCCAAAACATCTCAGTGAGAGATGCCAGCCACCATCCTGTCCAGGTCAAGGACGTTGGTCTTGATAATCTACTGAGACTCCTGAACAATCCAGTAAAAATTCACTGCACGGGGATGTCTGGGTGGCTCAGTCAGTTAAGCGTCTGCCTCCCACTCAGGTCATGATCCCAGGGTCCTGGGCTCGAATCCCATATTGGGCTCTTTGCTCAGCATGGAGCCTGCTTCTCCCTCTGCCTATGCTGCTCCCCCTGCTTGTGCTCTCTTTCTCTGTCAAATAAATATATAAAATCTTTAAAAAAAAATTCGCTGCTCTAATACCTACAAGTAGTTTTTACTTTGGTTTTTAATAATCTAAGGTGAAACCCACTGATAGCAATATTGTGTTAAACATATTTTTAAAATCTTGTGTTTATTTGATTATTTACACTACATATGTGTGGTATGTGTGTGTGAGTACATATTATACTTAGAACTTTTTTTACTTCAGAGTGTATTTTTTTAAATTTCTGGCAATAAATACAATATTCTTTCATTCATATTTTCTTTACTAGAATTATTAAAGTACCTTTCCAAGATATTCTTAATTAAGTAGACAATATTTACTTTTCCAGCTTGGTTTAGTATATGGTCTATACAGTCTTAAGAGTATCTGATGAGTCAAGTATTTTTTCAGAAATAATGTTTAAAAAGACATTTATGAAAAATAGATGGATACTTACCTACAGCACTTATCTAGCCTAGTTTGAAAATGAAAAATACTGAGATATAACGCTGATTTTTTACTATTTGACTTGTGTAAATAATATGTCATCTATAATCTCACCTCAGTTATTGACAACAACCATTTATTGAGTGTTCATTCTGTATTGGGCATTGTTTTAAATGTGTTTGATGTGATATCTCATAATTTAATCAAATCCAGTAAGTGGATTTTATTTATCATTTTTTACTATTTTACAAGTGAGAAAAATTAGAGATATTAAAAAGCCAATGATTACAGAAGCTAGAATTTACATGTAGGTTATCTAACTCCTAAACCTAAATTATTAGGCTTAATCCCTCTCCATGACGTCCAGTTTTAGTTTTCTGTGAGCCACATTTTAAATTTTCTCCTTTTTGGTGACTGGTATCTATCCCAAATAAACTTAGTATCCACACAAGAGATTAAAGCAGTTTAAATTTATATATGTTGTATTTATGGATATCTTATAAACAAAGTGGTCTTCTACTACAGTGATTTACATGGGGAAGTATTCCAAACATGAATTAAGCAATTGCAATGCGCTATTTAAAAATTCATTATTTTAACTTAGAACTGAGCATCAGAAGTTTTTATGCCTTTCTGCCCTAATTTTGCTTCCTAACACCACAAACCATAAACAGTAATTCTATCTTAAGGCATCTAATCTTACAGTATTTGTCATGGTTACTGAAAGTACAGATGTGCTATCTGTAACAGACAAGATTGCCTGCTAAAATATTATAAACAACATTTATAATATTCCAGTTTGGGACTCAACTTGTTTAATGTAACAGAGTTTTATATCAGATAAAAATTCCCATTGCATAATATTTTTATACATTAAATATGATACTCTATTTTAACTGAAAATTTTTTTTAAGATTTTATTTATTTATTTGAGAGAGAAAGCAAGAGACAGAGCAAGAACGGAGGGGGAGAGGGAGAAGCAGACTTCCCGCTGGGATCATGACCTGAACTGAAGGCAGACACTTAACCGGCTAAGCTACCCAGGAGCCCCTTAATTGAAAAATCTTTAAAAATACCTACTGATTGATTGACTGTATTTTTCTTTTTGTTTGCATATATTTAGAGATCATAACAACTCTTTTGGTCCTAGAATGTTACCCAGTTTTTCCAAAAAAAGTTATTTTCGATTTCTGGTTTACACACAAGTTAAATGGTAATGAAATTAAGGCATCTGTTTTCAGTAAAACTTTGTACTGCTTTTATTTACCTTTTTTTTTTTTAAAGATTTTATTTATTTATTTGACAGAGAGAGACACAGCGAGAGAGGGAACACAAGCAGGGGGAGTGAGAGAGGGAGAAGCAGGCTCCCTGCAGAGCAGGGAGCCCGATGCGGAACTCGATCCCAGGACCCTGGGATCATGACCTGAGCTGAAGGCAGTCGCTTAACCAACTGAGCCACCCAGGCGCCCTTTATTTACCTTTTTAATTAAAAAATAACAGAAATACAGAAAAATGCACAGAAAAGGGTCAGTTCAGTGAGCTTTAACAAAGTACTTATACCCATGAAATCAACACTCAGTTCAGGAGAAAGAACTTGTCTGCAGCCACGAACTCCTCTTCCAGCCCCTCCCAATCACTACTACCTTGCTCTTTCCCCAAGGTAGCCACTATTCTGACTTCAAGACCGTTGAATAGTTTTGCCTATTTTTGAAATTCATATAAACGGAATCATATATTAATGCACTTTCTTTTTGCATGCGATTTATTTTGCTCAAACTTTTGGGTAGGAATATCCATGTTCCTGCAAGTAATAGTAGTTCATTTTTATTTCTCTATAGAATTCCATAGTATGAATACTCCAAAATGTATATATCTGTTCTACTTGTTGGACATTTGGGTAGTTTCCAGTTTTCTGTTATTACTGATAGTTCTCCTATGAACATTTGTTACTGTATGTGTCTTTTGTAGTACATATATGTGTACGCGTTTTTGCTAAGATTGAGCTAAGATTAAAATTGCTGAGTCATAAGCCAATGCTTAGTAGGAATTGTTTGCTTTTCCCACGTGCTTGAGCCAATTTCCAGTCCAGCCTGTAGTGTATGAGATTTCAAGTTGCTGCTTAGCTTTGCCAACTCTTGGTATTAATAGTGTATTTAACTTAAGCTATCTAATGGAGATGAATATCTAAGTATGGTTTTAATTTGCATTTTTTGATTAATAAGAAGTTGAATACCTTTTATATATGTTTTGGCTGTTCGAATATGCTGCTTTGAAGTGTCATTCAGAAGCTTTGCCCATTTTGCTATTGAATTATCTGTCTTTTCCTTATGGATTCATAGGAAGTTCCTTATATAATCTGAATTTGAGCCCTTAGAAAATATTTGCCAGTATCTTCTCCCACTCTATGATTTGCTTTGCCATTCTTTTAATGTTATCTTTTATCAACAGATGTTCTCAGCTTTAATGTAGTCTAGTAGTATTTTTTTTGTCTTGTTTAATAAATCTTTCCTTACTAAAGTTATGGAGATATTTTTTGTATTGTGTTCAAAACACTATATTGTTTTACATTTCATCTGGAATTGATATTTGTGTGTGGTTTGAGTTTTGCTTTCTTACTTTTATGGATATAAAATTCATCCAGAGACATTTACTGAAAAGGCTGTCCTTTCCCCACTGTTTGGCAGTGTTACCTCTGTCTTAAATCAAGTGTCCCATGTATGGGCAGATTTGTTCTTGGACTTTCTATCTATTCCACTGGATTATTTGTCTATTATTCCGTAGACATAGGATTAATAACAGTGGATTTAAAATACGTCTTAATATTTGCTAAAGTAGGTCCTCCAGCTTGGTTATTCTTTAAGTTTGTCTTGACTGTTAATGACTCTTTGCCTTGCTATATACATTTGAAATTCTGCTTGTTAATTTCTACAAAATCCTTCTTGGAATTTGATTGGATGGCATTTAATCTAGAAGTCAATTTGAGTATAATTGACATGTTAAAAAAATTGAGTCTTTTCATTTATGATCATGGCCTAAATATATATCATTTTTTTTTTATCTTTTAAGATTTCTTTAAATGATGCTTAAAGTTTTCAGTGTGAAAATCTTGCACATCTTCTGTTATATTTATTCTTAGGTATTTAATTTTTTTATGCTATCATAAGCACTGTAATTTATTTCATTTTCTATCTCTTTGTTAATAATAAAAAGTATGAGGGTGCCTGGGTGGCTCAGTGGGTTAAGCATCTGCCTTTGGCTCAGGTCATGATCCTGGGGTCCTGCGATCGAGCCCTTCATTGGGCTCCCTGCTCAGCGGGGAGCCTGCTTCTCCCTCTGCCTGCCACTCCCCCTGCTTGTGCTCTCTCTATCAAATAAATAAATAAAATCTTTAAAAAAATTAAAAAAATAAAAAGTATGTAGTCAATTTTATATGTTGACCTTTTATAGACTTACAAAGCTCACTTATCAACGTTAATTTTTCTGTTGATTCCTTTTAATTTTCTAGACTCAGTTGTATCTAGAGAATAATGAGCTTATTTCTTCTTATCTATTCTTTATAACTTAGTAAAATTTTGCTTTTTTTGTGTTGGCTAGAATCTCTAGTACATTTTTTTTTTATTTTAAAGATTTTATTTATTTATTTGACAGAGAGATAGAGAGAGAGAACAAGTATGCAGAGAGGCAGGCAGAGGGAGAGGGAGAAGCAGGCTCCCCGCTGAACAGGGAGCTGGATGCGGGGCTCGATCCCAGGACCCTGGGATTATGACCTGAGCTGAAGGCAGCCACTTAACCGACTGAGCCACCCAGGCGCCCCGAATCTCTAGTACATTTTGAGTAAAAGGGGTGATAACTCACATTTTTGTCTCATTCTTTGATCTCATAAGAAAATTTCTCCATACTTTACCATTTCATAGATAACCTTTATCAGGTTAAGGAAATTCCCTCCCATTTCTGTTTGTTTACATTTTTTTAAAAAATTAATAATTTTAAATTTATTTAGATGACCGTATGATTTTTCTCTTATACTAGATTAATGCAATGGATAATATTGATTGATTTTTTCAGATGTTAAACCAGCATTTCTGGAATAAATTTAACTTGCTCATGATCTGTTTATTACCCATTATGTAGATTACAGTGTTGGGGTTGATAATGTATTACTTAGGATTTTTTTAGCTATTTTTTTCAACTTTTGTAATTTTATTTGGTCACATTTTGATGTTAAGTTTATGTTGGTTGAACTCATGAAATGAGTTGGAAGAGATTGCCTCTTTTAATTTGGAAAGAGTCTGGATGATTATGTTAATTTCTTTCTTAAATATTTTATAGAATCCGCTGGTAAAGCCATTTGGTCCTAGAACTTTTTTTTTTTTTTTTTGTGGCATAATTTTAAATGAAATAATTATCTTAGGAATTATGCATTTATTTTTCTTAATTATTACTTAATCTTTTTTTGGTGAGTTTTTTTCTAGGAATTTATCCTTCTAAATTTTCAAATATATTCAATAGTATTTTTCAAAATAATCTCATACTATTTTTAATAGCTATAAAATTTTAATGATAACTCTTCTCATTTATTTAAATTCAACCACAGACCTATTATTGACATTTTATATATGTCTTAAAAATATTTTTATGCATAGACTATAGTTTTAAATTTATTATTACCATCAAAATATAGTATGATGTATACTATATGTAATGTTCTGTTACTTTTTTTTCCAATCTTGGCCAGCTTTTATTTCCAAACATTATAGTGCTCACATATTCTTTTTAGCATTTGCCAAGTACCCCTTTGCAATGGAACCCAATTTATTTATGTACCATCATTGGATCTTTGGGTTATTTCCAATTTTTTTTAAGAATGCACAACATTGGGATGCCTGGGTGGCTCAGTTGGTTAAGCATCTACCTTCAGCTCAGGTCATGATCCCAGGGTCCTGGGATTGAGTCCCACATTGGGCTCCTTGCTCAGCGGGAAGCCTGTTTCTCCCTGTACCTGCTGCTCCCTCTGCTTGTGCTCTCTCTCTCTCTCTCTTACTATCTCTCTCTCTCTTACATGTAAATAAATAAAATCTGAAAAAAAAAAGAATGCACAACATTGTTCTACATGTACTTTTGCACATTCCTAGAAATATTTCTCTAAGATACATTTCTAGAGTGAAATTGCTGGCAAGAGGAATATCTTTTATAGATTATCAGTGTTTCCAAATGGTCCTTCCAAGAGACTGTAGTAATCTATAATCCTAGTAACATGAATAAGAATGTTTGCTTTTGGGGGCACCTGCATGGCTCAGCTGGTCAAGCATCTGACTTCGGCTCGGGTTGTGTTCTCTGGGTCCTGGGATGAGCCCCATGGTGGGCTCCCTGCTCAGCAGGGAGTCTGCTTCTCCCTCTCCCTCTGCCCCTCCACCCCTGTCATGCTCTGTCTCTCTCTGTCTCTCTCTCTGTCTCTCTCTCTCAGATAAATAAAATCTTAAAAAAAAATTTTAAAAATAAGAATGTTTGCTTTTGCATATTCTCTCCAGTGCTGAATATTGTCAATCTTTCAAATACTTGAAAGATGTTGTCTTGCCAAATCAGGCTTTAACTTAAGAAATAATATTAATGAAGTGTAATTATGTGCTGATGACATCATAAATTCTTTTTGCTATAGATCAAGTTTTGTTATTTTATACATAAAATATTTTAATTATTATTGGAATTGTAAAACATTTCAGTTAAAATGGATCCTAAGTTGTTTTTATAAAATTCAAGCACTAAGAAACTCTCCTGCTTTCATTGTCATTTTAGGGTCATAGACTTTCAATATAATATATGACTATGTTTGCTCATGCAGGAAAGAGTATAATACTAGCTATTCAATAGACCTAGATTTAAATCAATGTTCTGGCACTTAGTAGATATGTATTCTTGGGAAACTTACTCAACTTCTGTAACCCTGAGTGGCTTCATTTTCTAAAGCAGAGAAAATAGATATGAGAGTAAGTTTGCTGTATTTTCTGTCTGTTTTCTAGGTTTGATTTAGGTGATTGTCTTAGGCAGGTGCCTCTTCTCTTTCACTTAATTATTTATGACCCTCTCAAAGTTGCTTGTTCTTCAAGGAAAACAAAAATGTCAGTTTTCAGAGGTGGCAAAAGATCTGTTTCCCATGAATAATCTACAAAGCAGGTCCCGAAAGAAACAATGATAATAATATATTTTTTCATCATTTGTTATACATTATATTTGTAAGGGGAGGGAGGGAAGGAGGGAGAGGTAGAGAGAGAGAGAGTGTGAGAGAGAGCACTAGTGCACACAAGAATGCTCAGAAATACAGATCCACTGTGTGGTAGGCATTGCACTGGGGCCTGGAAATAGAGTAGTAATGAAAAAGTCAGACTTTTCCCTGCCTTCAGAGGCTTCTAAGCTGAGTGGGGAAAATACATAAAAAGATAACCCCAAACTGTGATGAGTGCTTTAATACAAGGAGAATCAATGTGTTAGGTGAACGTCTATGTCAGGGACATTTAGCCGAGCATGACTGATTCAAAAAATTGAAAGAAGTCTAATACATGATAGAGTGTAAACGATAAAGTAGCAAAATATATGGCTGAAGAGGAGAAAATAGTAGATCACAGAAGTTTTTTTAAAGAAAATTCTTTGTATTTTAGCCTGGGAGCAATGGTTCCAAGTAGGGCAGTGATTTACTACCTTAAAATGTTTTTTGAGGATTTAATGAATTAAAAGAAAGGTATTAGTTATTAGAGGACTTTGTAATTTCAAAAATGTTAAGGAAATTTACTCTAGATTTTAAGCACCATATCAACTCTTAATAAGAAATCTTGTTCCAGAATTGGCAGGCTTATAGTCTCTACATCATCTCTTTCAATAAACTGTAATAATAATTTCATTTTTGACTTCATCTAGTTATTAGAATGTTATAAAAACTCCCTTTGAGTAATTAAGGGAAAAAAATTAAGTAAAGGTACTGAGTCCTATATTTTCATCTTAATTTTTTCATAGCCTCTTTGAGAGCTAGATTTCTGCTGAGAGATACCTATCTTTTTAAAAGTCCCAGACGTCCACTGATGTACAGAACTTTGGATTTAATCCCCAGCCATGGCTGAGAACACCAGAACGCCACCACGCTTATTTCATAAACACATATGGTTTCCAGTTTGCATACAATCATATTTGTTATAGGGGGATATAAAAATAGTCATTTATAACATGACTAAATCACTAAAGAAAGATGCCTAGTACCAATGAGATTTTTAGAGATATTTGGAACAGGGGTTTTTTATAAAATGCTTCCTGTGTCTCATATCACTAGACTACAAATTTTTTCCTTATTTATTTTTACTGTGGGAAAGTGGCTAGTTGTAAAGAGGAAAAATTGCCATTACTACTGGCCTAAATGATTTTATTAGAGTAAAATGTTCTTGAAGAGTGACTCCTTGGCATGTGAAAAGTTTATACTTGCAATAAAAATTCTTATATTTTCTGATACCTTGCTAAAATTATGTACTGAGAAGTCACAACAAATAACTGATGTTTAGTGATTGTGCCTAATTTCTTATTTGTTTCTTTACTTTCTGTCTCCTTTTAATGCTGCTCTTGTTCAGGTAAGTATTATCCTGGGATATATTGACAATACTGGCCACTTTCTGAATGTCCAAAAATTCTCTAATGTACTTTTCAAAGCCAGTTATTGCATATAACTTGTTTCATTAGAGAATTAAAGTTTAAAGAAGCCTTTCCCCAAGAGGATTTTGTTTCATCCAGAGAATATTTTCCTTCACAATTGCTTGCAATGTTCTTTGATTTAATACTACTATTTGAATCTTGATTTATTATTTCTGCTTCATTATTGTCATAGCCCTTCTGTTCAGCTGATACATGCTTACCTGTTCACTTATCCTAAACTGGCTTATGTTTGAGATGGGGCAAATGCTTGGATGATGGGTAGTAATGGAGAATTATTTCATTCATACCAGATCATAGTTTTCTTTAACATTTCTTAATAATGGACCTCAGACAGAATTCTGAGTAAAAGCAACATCTATTTTTTTAAAGTATCTTCGGTGCTGTAACGAGATAGGCGGTTTTTCTTGGGTCTGCATTTGTATCTAGCAAGCATCCGCTCATCTTCAGATTACTCTTTGCCCCCCTCATTCAGGAGGCTTCTCCTAGCCTGACTCCTCCCAGTTAGATTAGCACCTTTCTTGTTTATGTTCCCAATGTACCCTTACAAACTTCTGACACTGGCCCTTCATTGTCTATACTTATACCTATGCCTGTCTTTCTTTACTAAATTGTACATGTCTTTTCAGGTTTTGTTTTGTTTTGTTTGAATTTACAGTGCCTTGAACAGTGCCTCACATTTAGGGATACTCAACAGTCCATATATATCTTTTTTATTTTAATAAACAAATAACGTATTTTAGAAATGTTCTAATTTTTAAAAAAGATTTTATTTATTTATTTGAGAGAGAGAGAGAGAGCACAAGCAGGGGGAGCTGCAGAGGAAGAAGCAGGCTCCCCACTGAGCAAGGAGCCCAATGTGGCACTCGAACCCAGGACCCCAGGATCATGACCTGAGGGGAAGGCAGACACTTAACTGACTGAGCCACCCAGGCATCCCTGGAAGTCTGCATTTCTAACAGCATCTCTGGTACTCCTCAGACTACATTTGAGAAGTAAAAATTTCAGTCGACCTAGATGGAGCCAATGCTCATATCACAATAATACATACATGTAAACACACACACACACACACACACATACACACAGAGCAGCTCAGACTAAGCCTAAAAGGATTGCTTTTAAATACCTTAAGGATTCCATTATTTCTTTTTATCATTCTGTTCACTGCTTTTCTTCCCTTCCTCTTTCTTTTTTATTATCTTTTTTGTTTGTTATCAAAAGAGGACTTATCATGATCATCACTACTCAATTACGGCTTCCTTTTCTTTCATGTTAAATACTAACCTATTTCAGTGCATAAAATAATCTTTGGGTCTTCTGTTGTACTCGCCATACTTTTTTTTTTTTTTGATGATCAATCATGGATGACTGATTTGTCTCCTTATTGGAGGAGGAAGAACAAAGATATGTAGAGAGGGAACCATATTTTGGAGTCTTTAGTTTCGTGGGTGACCTTTGGAGGCATGGTTTCTGGATTGCTAAGAATACTAAAATAAGATTTTTGTAGCTGGCCAAATTCTCAAGGTGGTTGGGAACAATGAATAATTTATTTACAAACTCAGCAAAGATCACTTGCTCTAATTCTTATATAAATATTAATAAAATTGATGCATTATTTTACAATATTAACTTTCTCGGTGGATTTTTATTCCTGAGTACCTTTCTCCAGTGTAAATTATATTATGTAGTAGAATTTTTAGTCTAATTTGAAATTCATGTTTTTCGTCCATTTATTTGGTTTTATATTTGATTTTTTTAAAAGATTTATCTATTTATTTGACAGAGAGAGAGGGAGAGAGAAAGAGAGAGAGGGAGAGAGAAAGCAAGAGAGCATGAGCAGGGGGAGTGGCAGAGGGAGAGGGAGAATCAGGGAGCCGGATGTGGGGCTCGATCCCAGGACCCCAGGGATCATGACCTGAGCCAAAGGCAGATGCTTAACCAACTGAGCCACCCAGGTGCCCCTGGTTTTATATTTTAGAGAAATAATGGCATATTACTTATGGTTATGCTTTTATTTTAGAAATCAAAATTGTATCACTAAGATTTTCTGTTCATATTTTCCATTAATTATTGGTTTCTGATCATATATTGAAAAATTTCCACTGAAAATTGTCTGATCTAAGGTGGTAGATAGGACTATGACTGCCTGTCAATAAAACACTTTTTAAAAACCAACTGAGAAACAATGCTACAAATGTTACCACAAATCATGTTTATTCATACTGCCTTCTATTTTTTAAAAGAATACTGAAGAACAAAGGAATTTCTTTTAAGTTTTTGCTATTTTACTAATTTGTAGGTAAGGAGACAATCTTGCTGGACTCAAAAACCATTTTATTTCTTTTTAGATTTCTTAGCATAATTCACAATAACCTAGTTATTTCTGTTTTTGAATTTTAAACCCAGCTTTCCTCCACAACTCTTCTGGAACATATTTGGGAAGATGACACCAATACATATGTTACTAAAAATATCAGTGTAAGGTGGAATGCCTTAGTTAATTAAATTTGGCTTCACGCAACATGTCTGTATCCCTGCTGCTGTTCTTTAAACCTCTGAGAGAGAGTGGTCTTTTCTCTTTCCTAATTCCAATACCTCTACTTATATTCTGGCTCTCAATTTTCCACAACACGAGAAAAAAATTTGCTCTTATTTTTATATGCTTTCTCCCCGGAAATTCCAATCTTTCCTTCTCAACCCCCTAATTTTTCCCGATGTTCAAACTTTTCAGTTATGTTTTTCTACTGACTTTCCTACTTTTTTTATTTCATTTTTCTTTCTTATTTTAGAATTACTAGTCTGTAGTTTCTAAATATATGACCTAAACTACAGTAACATTCCCCTTCCATTTTTTAATTCATTGTAATGGAAGAGGAAAGTCAATTTCTGTCTATGTGTTTTTTTCTTCTTAGGTTCTAGATTATGTCTTCCCACCTTTTTAGGGTCATCATTATTATCCATTATTACCTCTTTTTGGATCTTCAACCTTGACCTCTCTCCTGGCTTTCTGATGTCAGCATTTAAGCATGCCTACTTCTCTTTCATCTTAGAAATGATGCAGACCAAATTAAACAGAATCTTTCCTTGAACTCCTGCCTCCCACAGGCCACTACCGTCATTTTTCCCTTTTCTCTCCCACAGCCAAATTTCTGAACTTTCATCTATGTTCACTTAACTATTCTTTACCTTCAATTTATTCTCTAACCTCTGAAACCTGGTTCTTACACCAGACATTTCAGTAAAACTGCAATTTACAAGGTCACCCAAATACCTCTTTGTTCCTAAGTCCTATGGGTACCTTTCAAATATTACCTACTTGACCCTTTAGCAGAAATTACACTGTTGAATTTTCCTTCTTGTTAAGATCTTTTGGTAGCTTGGATTTATTGTTAAGAAATTTTCATTTTTCGGAACTCCTGGGTGGCTCAGTAGTTAGGCATCTGCCTGTGGCTCAGGTCATGATTCCAGGGTCCTGGGATCAGGCTCCTTACTCAATGGGGAGCCTGCTTCTCCCTCTGCCCCTCCCCCCTGCATGTGCGCTCTCTCTCTCTCTCTCTGACAAATAAATAAATCTTAAAAAATTTTTTTTTCGTTTTTCTTCCATTCCCACTGTTGATACAGCATATGGCCACAACAATTGATGTTGTGCTCAGTCATATGACTTGCTCTGCACAGTGGAATAGAAGTGGGTGTGAATTAAGCAGACATTATGCATCTGCAGTTTGGCTTAGTTCTTACACCCTGTTGTCTGCTGTGAGAAGCCCACATGCTGAGAACCTGCTCATACTAGGTGAATGTGGAAATGCATGAGCAGACATGAAGTTAATACAAAGCTTGGAGCCAAGCACAGTCACCCTGTAGGCTCAAGCATCTGGCTCAGTCAAGTTGTGGACCCATGAGCAAGAAAAAAACATCTTGTTATAATTTTGGAATGTTTGTTTTGCAGCATTAGTGGGCAATAGCTGATTGATATAACTCAGTTCCTTGGGATTTCATGAAACCATCATCTGGTTTTTCTTTTAAGCCTCAGAAACCTTTGTAACCTTTGTAGTCTTTTCTTCCTTTACCTTGCTTTTAAGCATCAGAGTTCCTGAGGCTTTTGCCCTAAACCCATTACCTCAATTTAAATACACTTACAATGAAGTATTATACCCAGTGATGGTTTTGATTGCTATCTATCTGCTGATAACTTCTAAATCATTAACTTCAATTTGACCTATGTATTAGGCACATCTTGTCAAAAATGCATTGGCCATCTCCACTTTGTGGTTTCATAAGCACACTAAATTCCATTTCCTGAACACTGCTTCTCTCCACAATCTGTTTCATACTCAACCACAGAAGAAACATTTAAAACAGTTCTGTATTATTGACAGCATTTCAAAAATTAGCATGGGGTTATGATTTATTTCATTTTTGCTTTATGCCTTTAAATGAATTACCTGTCTTAACTGTCAAAATATCTCTGTGCATTACATATTATTATCCCCCCCTTTGCTGATGAAGGACATGAAAGTCAAATAACCTGTGATCAGTGGCTAGTAAGGGGCTGAATTAGATTAAATGCAAATCTGAATGACCCCAATGCCCACATACTATGGACATTTCAAAACCACTGATGCAGAAATAGCCTGTTTGAATATTTTCCACTGACTGGAAGAGCTCTTTAGAAAGTATGTACCACATAAATTTAAATAAGTATCAGCTAATAAGCAAAAAAGAGGATTAAAAAGTATGTCAGAAGAAAAAATTATTGGCTGCTTATTTAAATTCCAAATTTAAGGACCAAACTTTCCAATGATCTTTTCAAGGTGACATATATATATATATGGTCAACAATGACCATTACTGCTCCCTAAAAAGAAACTTCCTTGCTATTCTCACACAAACCACCCACATTAATGTTTCTGTGTCTTTGTTCTTGCTATTTATTGTAAATAGTGGTACCTTGTCTCTACATTTATTCATTTTGAAGCTTAAGGCTTCTATAAATGATTCCCAGATTATTTCCAATGACACTAGTCAATTTCTTAAGTTCCTATAATATTTTTTCTCTAATCAGATCAACTAACATTCATTGCAAACTACCTACAAGGCATTGATCTTATTATATGGAAGTTTTCTCACTCTGTATATAAATAGTATCTACCTCATGGGAATTTTCAACTTAGTTGGAGTTATGCAAGTAAAATATTACTAAAATGTAATTCTTCTATATTACTTAATAGCTTCATATTCCAACTTTTTAAGCTGTCTCTTGAACACAAAGACTGTCTGGTCAGCCTATTTTGTGTTCATTTCAATATCGAGGACATTTCATTGAAGAGTTGTTAAATGAAATGAATCTTTTATTTTTAACCCCATATCCTTGCTTTTTCTTTTACTGCTTTCTCAAAAATATCATTGAAGTGACATAACATCTAGAGAAATATTTCTCTCCCTCAAATCATGAATTCATATAATTCATGGAAGTCATTATAGGAATTGATTTATTTATTGAGCATAAATTTAAATAAACTTGAAGTTAACCAAAATCAAAGCTGCCATCTCAAGAAGCTTATATGTCAAGGTCTTCATCATACTTGTTTATATGGTAGTAAATTAAAGTATGTGGAACAAAAAGTAGAATCTATTTACTCCATGATTTCTATTTCTTTATACTAATAACCTCTTGATTTTGTGATGCATTTTCATAGACAGATTTTTTAAATTTATGAATGGCATGACACATGTACATTGTTCAGCACAGTTTCTCACAAAAGAAGCATTTGATAATGGAAGTGGTGGGGAAGTCATGCTGTAAATATTATGTTTTTAAGGTTTTATCATGTCAAAAAAATTATCATGTATGAGGAATTCTTAATCGCAGGAATCAAACTGAGGGTTGTTGGAGTGGGGGGTGGGGTGGGAGGGATGGGGTGACTGGGTGATAGACACTGGGGAGGGTATGTGCTCTGGTAAGCGCTGTGAATTGTGCAAGACTGTTGAATCTCAGATCTGTACCTCTGAAACAAATAATGCAATATATGTTAAGAAAAAAAAAAAAGAAGAAGAAGGTAGTGGGAGGGGAAGAATGAAGCGGGGGAAATCGGAGGGGTAGACGAACCATGAGAGACGATGGACTCTGAAAAACAAACAGGGTTCTAGAGGGGAGGGGGGTGGGAGGATGGGTTAGCCTGGTGGTGGGTATTGAGGAGGGCACATTCTGCATGGAGCACTGGGTGTTGTGCACAAACAATGAATCATGGAACACTTCATCTAAAACTAATGATGTAATGTATGGGGATTAACATAAGAATAAAAAATAAAAATTTTTAAAAAAAATTATCATGAAGGCAGAAGAGAAGAAAGTTAGTATTCAGGGAGAGTACTGAGGAGTTATGTACATAATAAAATAAACGAAAAAGTAAATGTCCAACCAGAAACTCTGTGCTTTGTTGCCCTGAGAACCATTGGGAAGTAAAGTTATATGTCTTTTCCATATTTAGTGCTTTAGTTTAATCTATTATTAAATGGCAGAATTATACTGTTTTCCCCCCACCCTGGTATTTTCAGATTACACTTTGCTCAATTTCTCACTGCTAAGAGGAGCTAGAGGAAGTCAAGTGACCTCCCTGGGTGGTATTTGGGATTCTTCTGATCATTCCAAGATCTTTTTCTCTTTGACTACCTAAGCAGTAAGAGATGGGATGATTAATTATGGCCTCAGTCTATTCTCTTGTTAGAATTTGGGATACTAACTAAAAAAAAAAAAATCAGGCTTAATCACCTATGAATATAAATTTGTAGTCTATTATAAAATATAATATTTTATATTAAAGTCAATATAAAAATTTAAAATTATAATTTTTTCTTGGATTATCTATATAGTAGGTTTTCTGTAATTATAAGGATAATTGAAAGTTGACTTAAGCATCTTGTCTGTTTGAAAATCTCCACCAATAGACACATTAATGATTTTCAGAATTTCAAGAACTAGGTGTTCATTGGAAGCATTAGTAAACCCAGGAAGTTCATGCAATTTGGGTAACACATGAAAGTGGAGATTTCCCAGAGTGGTAGTATGGGACATTTCTGGAATTAATAGGTTAGGGAGTAGCAGTTGTAAAATCTCACTCAAAGGATCCCATATTACTGAATTATATCTCCTTCACCTCTCCATTCTGGACATGATTAAAATGTTGATCATTAATGAAGTTATATTGTCATCTTTAGTAGAAAGTGAAAAGATACAGTAGCATATTGAATTGCTAATCCTTTATCATTGAGATGCTCTCTTCTCTTGTATATTCTCAGAAATAAATGTTGCTGGACAATATTATATATTCTTTGCTTTAAGAAACATACTTTGAATTAGCCTTCCTGCAGACTTTCATTTATTCAATTCTGAACTGGTTACCTTATAAGATGTAATAGTTGTCAACAACTCTCTTTAATATAAATTCTTTCATGAGCATATATATATAGGCACTCATCATAGAACAACCAAAATGCAAGATTTTATTTCAGTGTGCTAAAAGTGAGTATATCATGTTAACTCTCTTCAGCTTGTTCAACTTTAGAACTTTATACTATCCATCTCCTGGTGATTCTGATTTCTTCAGGAACTGCTGAAACAGAATATGACTTTGATATTAAACTCTCTGTTCTGTATGCAATCCACTCACTAAAAAATGGACTACAAATGTTTAGTTTCTTTCAAAATGATAACTATTTATCCTTTTAGACCAGAACCTCACCAAATCCTCATGGCCATTCCACAGCTGAATGAAGTAATTCTCTCTGGATGAAAATTATTTTGTAAGCTTTTTTTTTTTTTTTTTTGTGGAAAAAGGAAAAATGGATGAAGAAAGGAATGAGATGAGAATATATAACATGATAAATTATGAACAGAATTTTATTTGCTTTAGACATCCTCTGAGCCTGTGATTATCAAGTGTGAATATGCATCAAATATCACTGCAATACCTTGTTAAAACAGATGCTCTCCAAGATCCTGATTCTGTAGTCTGGAATGGGTTTGGATAATCTGCATATTCACAAACTCTCAGGTGATGCTGATGTTGCCTTTCTGAGAACCACCCTTTGAGTAATACTGCTCTAATTAACTTTTGTACCAACCCTTCTTTGTTAACAGATAACACTTTTTTTTTTTTTTTTTTGGTTAACTGGTAACACTTACTTTCAGAAAATAATAGCCACACCAAGGGTATTAGCTAATGGAAGAAAATAACAAAGCAGCTTAATTTATTGTATAGGATGATGCTGCATTAGCAGGATTCTTTTTTCCTTGCTTTAACATTACTAACACATTTTTTCCTTACTATCAAAAAATAACACAAGTAATTTTCCAGGGCCTGAATTTATGAATTGTGTTAAAGAAAATATTGACATTCCTGTTGTTTTTAAGAAATAAATCTGTTAGGGTCTCAGGTTTTTATTACAATCAAGTCTGGGGGAAGCAATGGGACACCCCTGATGCTTTCTCATTACCAAGTAATTTCAAGCTTTTTTTAGTCTAGCAGTTAGAGAATATGGGGCTGAATTTGGCCATGACAAGTAACTAGTAAATGTACCCTTGAGATTAAGGATTAAATTCCACAGATATTTCTAATAGTTTGAAAGTCAGGATGATAGAATATCTTACAACCTATGCTAGATATTAAAATCACATGGGTAACTAGCAGTACTGATGCCTGGACCCCACCATGCAGATATTCAGATTTAATTGATTTGGTTCCTGTTTTGACATAGGGAAATGGATAGAGGAGAATGATTAAGGAGGGAAGTGCAGAGAAAAAGCCAACTACCACTTCTTGGGACCTACTTTGCATATGTTAGGCATTTCATAAGATATTTTATCAGTATTACCCCTAAACTTCACATAAACTCAAAAGATAACTATTAAGTAAAAACATTTTTTTTAATCTAAGGAAAGAGATTTGAATATAGGGATAAAATAACTTTCCTATGACAAGAGGTTATTTACTAAGTAGGGGGCTGGCCATTAGAACCCAGGTTGAGGTAGTTCCAGTGTCCATCCTTCTCCATTTCCTTGTAGAGATATTAGATGCCTCTATCTTTCTTCCTTTTCTTTCTTTTCACTCTTCTTTGTCTCTAGTTCTGCTACTACTAGTAGAGTACTACAGATCTAAACAGCTTGGAATAAATGACAAACTCTAACAAATGTTGAAAGGCTAGAGTGCAATGTGATGAGTAATGTTTCCTTTAGAATACAGGCTCGGGGCGCCTGGGTGGCTCAGTTGTTAAGCGTCTGCCTTCGGCTCAGGTCATGATCCCAGGGTCCTGGGATAGAGCCCCACATTGGGCTCCCCGCTCCGCGGGAAGCCTGCTTCTCCCTCTCCCACTCCCACTGCTGTGTTCCCTCTCTCGCTGTATCTCTCTCTGTCAAATAAATAAAATCTTTAAAAAAAAAATAGAATACAGGCTCAATATAGATGATGAGTAAAAGCTTTGCCTATAGGACCTTGCTATTGGATGTGGGCAAATACGACTGTCTGGATATAGGAACTCTGGCTGTATTTCCCAAGCATGTCTGGAATTCATAGGCTTGACCTGCGGTGAAAAGGGCATCAGAAGATATCAGGTAAGATAGCCTAAATTCAGAATCTGGAACAATTACTAGTGTAATCATAGTTGAAAACCAACTGGATCTCTTCACATGGTTATAGGGACAATAAAATCAATAAAGGATATTCACTAGGCTAAAATAATAGTAAATTCATTAGACTAAACTAAAATGAATATTGAACTATTTTTATATAAAGAGCTTAGAACAATGTCATGTAGTATGTAACCATACTTTTCATATATTCATACAGAATCTTTTATATATTGGCTTTCCAACTTAAAAAAAAAATCTTGCTTTGAAATCTGGAGTAACCTCCACTTAAGTTTCATCTAGTAAGGTAAATTAATATTTAAAATGAGAGAATTTCTGCTTATCACCTGGGTATCAACATTAGCAAATATAAAATCATCTTCAAATTTACTTCATTTCTTTTGGTCAAGTCAATTCTACTCTTTCCTTGAAGGAGTGCTCTAGCTTCATGAGGAAAATGGTTTCGCAGCTCTATATGAAAAAAAGTTTTATTTTTCTTGTTTTGGTTTAAGTTGAAGCCAGCATTATAGTCACTATTGGTTACGATCACTCCTTTAAGCATGGTGCCCAGTAGGTTAGAGGAATCTCTTTTACTATTTCTCAAGCAAAATAGGGGCCCCTTATAAAGGAATTGTGCCTACGAATTCTTGTAAAATTAGGTTTATCATAATTAGGTCTGTATTATTCATTCTTTAATCAGCTTTAAAGCTACTAAGTAAACGGATTTCTTTGGGAATAGGTTACATACCTTGTCTTTCAAGAAGGAACTTATAAATGCAGTAGATTGTTTTAATTTTTTTCCTCAGCTTTTTATTTATGTTTTCATGTGAAATCGGGACTTTATAATGTGTTTCTTTTATCCCACCTGATGGATATCCCTTTTTAAAGCAATGTGCATTTTTGTTTGAAACCAAGAACATGCTGGATAGTTTTAAAGATATTCTTGAGGATTATGAAAGTTTTTTTAGTGCCTTCTCTAATGAGTGACCCAGGAGGCGTCCAGTCAACACTAAGAGTTGACTTCAGTGAATTCAGTCTTGCCTGTAGAGCCCATTAGTCCGCTTCTCCTCCAGTGGGCAAAAAGAGGCTTTCAGGGAAATGGCTGAAGCCCTGTAAGTGCCAAACATGCTGGAGCAGTGAAATTGAATAGATTACTTACGTGGCTTCTATAACGCAGAGATCATCCTCTTTTTACAGATGAAGAAACTGAGGCCAAGTAAGGTTATATATTTAGAGTTATAAGTCATAGGCTAGGATTTGAACTCCTATATAATGGACTTTGTAAGTATCCTTCAAGGTTTTCCCAGGCTCTACCCTCAATTATCTTAATTTTAACAGACTGTTTTATGCATTTCTGGGCCCTGGTTGTCCATTGATGAAAATTTAAGATTTCTTTCCATCAAAGCATATTCAAAGGTGCCCCTTAGGTAGATAGCTTCATTGAATTTTGTTTCCTTTCACCTTAGCTCGTGTGAGGAGTTAAAGCTTTTAAGGGAAGTTATTTGAGATCTCTACTGTCTGATTACCTGCATATTATTAAAGTTTAAGCCTTTTTAAACACTGGACAATTAAAGTTAATTATATAGTTATTTGTGCCTTGAGGACAGAAGTGTTATTCATTCAGTTGGAAATAATGTGCTCAGGATGGAAAAGTTAAGAGTTGCTGATTCATCTTATGGAATAATGCACATTTATGGATTTTTTCATAGTAGAGCACCTAAATCAGTAATATGTGAACACAATGGAAAGATGAAGTAATAGTCACTTTGATTTAAAATTGAGGATAGTTATATTTTCAGAGTACAGTATTTAGGGAAGCTTTGCACATAGACTTTTTTAGTTATCATGAAATTTTTTTACCTCAAGAATTTGCTATATAATTTCTAAGCTATTTTATAAGCAGCTTCTAAATAGCAGTCCTTCTTAACCTGGCCATCTGGAATGTAGAGCAGAGTAACTAAATATAACAGCTGAAAGGAAGTGTAGTGGCTTTTATTGAAAAAAGCATTAAACCTTGAATCAGGACGAAAACCTTGAGTATATTTCACGTGAAATTGTGGAACTCACATTATTTCATTGTGCTTATGTGGTCAATAAAATAAATCATTCTTATTTGCTTAATGTACTCTTGCATGGTTCAGAGGAAGAACATAATATGCTTGCTACATAACTGCAAGGGCTCTTAGACAACAAAGTAAGTATTTAGGTATTTACCTTGTGTCAATACCATGCTAAAGTTAAAAGAGTAGAATATTGTTAAAAGATCTACCCTATTGGCCTAACACTTTAACATTCAACAATGTGGCTTTTTTTTAAAATTAATTTGCTTATGAATTTATTCTATATAATTTTCATTCAAATTTGTCTCTAAAGTATGTCAGAGTCAAAAAGATACGTTTAGGGGTACCTTGGGTGGCTTAGTCGGTTAAGCTTCAGACTCTTGGTTTTGGCTCAGGTCATGATCTCAGGGTCATGAGATTGAACTGCATGTGGGCTCCACATACAGCACAGAGTCTGCTTGAGATTCTTTCCCTTTCCCTCTCCTTCCCGCTCTGTCCCCTCCGTCACCTTCTGCCCCTCTCCCTGCTCCCATGGATGCATGAGCATGCTCTATCTCTCTAAAATAAATAAACAATATTTAAAAATAGGTTTAGAAGAGCATGTTCATTTACAGTTATTTGGTCTCTTAAATTCTAGCTTTTTTCATTGACTTTTGAAGTCTTAGTTCAGAGTATGCTTTTTTTTTTAATTGTTAAACACTATAGATAGGTCTTTAAGTAATAGCTACCCATCTTAAAGGGTGTGTGTGTGTGTGTGTGTGTGTGTGTGTGTACAGGTGAAAGTAGAGAAGTATAAAAAATGATTAGAACACACAGTCAAATAGCATTTAGTTTTTGCAGCTATGTGTTTTGTGTTTTTGGAAACTGAATTTTATTTGAAATGCAAAGGTAATATGGTTGCCAGATAATTGAATCCTGTTTTAAATCTCTGAAAAATTAACTATAACAAAAATATTTCCTTTGTGTAATTCAGCATTTTTGAACGTAAACCTGTCAGACTATTTTAGAATTATTTTTTAAAGACTTTATTTATTTATTTGACAGAGGGAGACACAGCAAGAGAGGGAACACAAGCAGGGGGAGTGGGAGAGGGAGAAGCAGGCTTCCCGCAGAGCAGGGAGCCTGATGTGGGGCTCGATCCCAGGATTCTGGGATCATGACCTGAGCCAAAGGCAGACGCTCAATGACTGAGCCACCCAGGCGCCCCATACCTGTCAGGCTATTTAAACTGAAACCTAGCTATGGTTGTATAAAATAGAAAGCGAGGAAAATACATTTTTTTGCCCTTTGAGAGAACAGTTGTCTTTACTAGTTGATCCTCTCTCTCCTTTTTCCAAACCCCAAATTTCATGTTTCATATAAATGTCCTCATTTATCAGAGTTATCTTTTAGACCAGGATGCTTGTATAAAGATGCGATACTTTGTGTATCAGTCCTCCTTTATAGCAATCCCAAGTGTTAGATTGTCACCCTTCCTATCATATCCTCTGCCCAAAAAGTCAATAAAATAAGCTATGTGGATGACCACCATAAAAACAGCTCCTATTATTCTTTCATGTTTGATCTTTTGTCTAAGTTTTAAAATTTGTTGTTATATAAAGGACTCTGAAAAAATCATCTCATTTTTATTGCAAAGAGTAATGCCCATTTGACTTTGATACTCAATCTCAAAACTTAATATGTTCATTTTTGTAATTTATTGTCAAAGAGTGCCATTTGGTAAATTGGAGCATACCACATGAATCTAAGCTGTAGGGGATGACAGACCTCTCCATCAGCTAAGAAGCTGATGAAGCTACCCAGGTTACTAACGATGTACAGGTCAACATTTCCTTCTTATAATTCTGCAATTCAAAAAGCTATAAACGTGCAGACTTTGTGACTCATTGGTGACAAAACCTCATCTTGACCTGATTTGGTAGCAAAACATATTCTGAACTGATTTAAGGTCATTCATTTTTTTCTTCTGGTGTAAATATTCACAATTTTTCCTGAAGAAATATTGATGTTTTACATTACACATTGCTACTCTAGACAGGTATATGCCCTTCCAAAATTCCAAAATATGTCTTAATCCAAAACATATTTAATGCCATAGGTTTTGGGAAAAGGATTATAAGTCTCTATTAGATACTGTCCTTGCCTTCAAAGAGCTTGTAGTTTGTTGAGGTATGTGACCAGGAAACACTGCCCTCAAACAATCAACAAATAGTTACTGAAAGTCTACTGGTTGGTAGATACATACATACATGTTTATGTATATACATATACATATAATATAAACCCTTATACTATAGTTTATAGTACATGACTATAATTTATATGTTAATTTTGTATCATAGGAGAAAAGTAATGTTAGTTTAGAATAAGTCTAGTGATGTAAAAGGTTTCAGAGAGTAGTAGGACTTTTCGCTTTTCTTAACCATTTTTGAATTTGTTTTTTAATAAAATAAACCACAGTCAACAAGGAACCTCTGTACACTGAAGGGAAAAGAAAATAAGGCAGTAAAATTTTGATGCATGAAAACCCTCCAGCAAATGTGTTTCTCTTTCCATGTAATAGAGAGCTGTTTTGAGGATAGATCATTTAACAAGTTTTGAGCAAAGAACCAAATAGAATTTAGTTGACTTTTACTTCTGCCCTTACTAGATATGACTTTAGGTAAGTTACTTAAAATCTTTAAGCCTGCTCTATTATCTGTAAAATATTAATAGTAAAAGTAGGTGTCCTACAGAGTTGCCAGAAGATTGCATTAGGCAGTGCATGTGTTGGAAGATGCTTGGAGCATTGGAAGCATGTGGTAAATGCTGCTTATTATGAAGTTCTTCTCATCCAGGCCCAGTGGATAAAGATAATCTTAGGCCATGGAATTCTACATAATTAATTACATAATTCATTCTTAGCTATTCAAGAGAGTTATTGTCACTGCATATTAGATTTCCTTTTGTTAAGATAAATTGTTCCATCCTCTTTAACAATTATCTGGTGAAGAAACCATCTTCAGATTCTTTAGGCCTTCGTGTTTAGTATTGGAGGCCTCTTGGCTGACTCACATGAGACTTTTAGATTCAACTTGGAGAATTTTTTTTCTGGGAAGCAAAGGATATAGAAGCTGCAAAATGTCTTATGAAACATTTGATGTGTTTTTTTATGGGATTACTCCTGGTGACTCCTAGTTTAATAGCTAAATCATTCAATATAAGGTGATCACACCCTCTGTCCTGTAAGAATCTTATGAAATAAACAACTGGGGGAAATAAACTGGGAGGATGGCAATGGATGAAATTCACAACTAGACACTTTGATATATTTCTGATAGATATAGTGAAGTCATACTAGAATGAAGGAACTACTCATGTGACCCAGAATCTCTGTATGTATTAAAAAGACTCATATGAAAAGGAAATGGAAGAGACAATAGTAGGGCCACATTATGATTGTCATAAATCCTAGGCACTTCTACTTTTGTGGGCCCCTTCCTCCATAAAAAAATAATTTCAAATTATGTTTTACAACTGTCTTTGTATAAAGATGAATATAATCCCAGCTAGATTTATTATTATATATTCACTATTACTATATTTATTTTTATTTTATTTAAAGCAAACTAAAAACATTTTTGTGAACACCTAAAAGTAATATGGACTCGAGGCATTGTGCCTACTGTGCCTAAAGGTTAGAATTGACCTTGAATGCAAGTAGAACTTCACTAATCCTTCCTCTTAAAAAGCAAGTGTGAAGAGATGTTAGCATATTTAGGGGAGGAAGAGAGGACAATTAATGCAATACCCGGATTTCTAGAAGTGCATTTTACAGGCATACAATGGAAGCATGGCCCAGTCAACTACTGGCTCCTTCAACAAACAAAGGAAAAAAAAAACAAAAACAAAACCAACTCCTCTTCAACATAGACTGACAGACCATGTCCTCACTTCTATCACCACGAACCATTGCAGGCTATTGGAATGCCTGCTTAGCAAAAATGAAAGTAAAATAATTAAAAGCTACTCCCTTCTTTCATTTGTACTTAGAAGATTTAGAAGTAGATTCACAAGTTTTTTGGCAGAACTCTACTCAATGCTCAATACTGAAAAACCACAAACTCTCCTCTGTTAGCAGGAGCAAACAAAAGAATACTTACTTTGATTCAAGACAATGACATTTGAAAAATAGGGTAGAGTACATTCTTATGTATTGGTTACTACAACAAAGTAGAAAATTTTAGAATATGTTACGTTGACATAAAAAAATCAACTTTTGATTTTGATCAAATAAATCAGACTTTTGTAATTAAGATGAAAGAATGATCTTAAACAAGAAAAATTGCATGGAGTGAAAAACACAACTGCCACATTAAGACCCGAAGGAAAATAGAGACCACTGATGGAACTGCACCAAATCAGCCATGCAAATGGCAAGTTCAAGAGATTCTCCTGGAACTCAAAAAAAGTATGAAGAAACCTAAATAACAAAAGACAAGTGACATATAACCAAGCTAGCCTTAAAGTTCCCCTCAGCTTGACTAACTTTAGACAGGCTTGTTCCTGACTCTAAGTCCCAGATACCCCTTTTCTTGAAGGATTTACTTTACAAAACTTGTGATTGCAATTTTTTTCTCTGCTCCTGTGAAATGTATATAAATCATTCTTCAGCTCTAGCCCGTTTTAAAATCCAGGAATATCTTTCTCAAGGACCTGGGAGCCATCCTTTGAAATGTAATCATCAAGAAAGATAACACTCCCATCACCCAGTTTCTGTAGGAGGGCAGAAACTTAAATATGCATCAATTAGCATACACAGATGGCCTAATCACACTGACCATCCCTGCTAAGGTCTTTCCATAGTTTCCTACTAGCTCACCCCAACTCTTAAAACCTCCACCTATTTTTTCAATGAGGTTGAGTTCAATCTCTTTTTCCTATTGTATTTGTTTTGGATAAAGTCTTCCTTGCTTGTTTAAATTTGTCCAGTGCAATTTTACTTTTCCTAATCAAGGCCAGATCTTTGAGATTCAACAAGTGTTTAATAGGCATTCAACAAATAAAAGTTAAAAAAAAGACCAGAGCAAACAAAGAAGAAATCATTTATGACAATGGAAGAAAATTTCCTGAATTCAAGGAAATCTTGAGTCAGGAAATTAAAATGGCTTAAAAAAAGTACAGGAATAACTAATGAAAAGAAATAAACATAGGGTAAGATAAATGTAAGATATCTTACATTTCAAGGATAATAAAGGATAATAAAAATCATTATGACAAGGGGGGGAAGAAGGTAGCAAATAGAAATGTTTGAATAACCTCTGAATTAGAACATCAGTAATTATCCTTTATTTTTTATTTTATTATTACTTTTAATTTTTTTTAGAGAGAGAGAGAGAGTGCGAGCGGGAGTGGGGGGTGGAGGGAAGGGCAGAGAGAGAGAGAATCTTAAGCAGCTTCCCTGCCCAGTGCAGAGCCCAATGTGGGGCTTGATCTCATGACCCTGAGTTCATGACCTGAGCTGAAATCGAGAGTCAAATGCTTAAGGTACTAAGCACTCCTATTCTTTATTATTGCTGATGAGATTATATAGTAATAAAATGTCAAAATATTTTGGAAAAGTAAAAATATTAAAACAACTCAATAATCCCACTCTAGATTTGAAATATGATTATATATGCAGAAACTTGGTAAATGAGTTTTACCAAGGCAATAGACACTTTTACTTTTGGATTAATGATACCAAGAAAAGATGTAAAATGTGTTGACATTTAAAAAAATTCTGTTGGAATAAAAATATAACATTTATCTTTAAAACTGCTAGATAAACAATAAAGAAAAATAAGTCAAAATAAACACACAAACAAATTCTAACAAGGAAAATAAGGAAACATTTAAAAGAAAATCTATTTTATATCATAGTTAATGTAAATGGATAACAACACTTCTGCAAAGACAAAGTTTCAAAATAGGAAAGAAAAGAAAAAAACAAAGGCTCTAAGATTGGGACAAAAATACAATTATAATATATGCTATTTAGAAAAGAGAAGTTTAAAAGTCAAGGTTTAAACAATATTGGAAAATATGTCATGAAAATATAATAACAAATAAAAAGCAAAGTGACAATATTGAAATATTCAACAGAATTCAAAGCAAAGAGCATAAAATGAATATAGAGATTGATTTTATTGATAAGAAAATTTGTCACAGATAAGACAGATGTCTACCTGAATGAATCAGAAAACACATGCAATTTTTTTAAGAAAGATTTTATTTATTTATTTGTCAGAGAGAGTGAGAGCACAAGCAGGGGGAGTGGCAGGCAGGGGGAGTGGCAGGCAGGGGGAAAAGCAGACTCCCTGCTGAGCAAGGAGCCTGATGCGGGACTCTATCCGGGGACCCTGGGATCATGACCTGAGCCAAAGGCAGATGCTTAACCCACTGAGCCACCCAGGCATCCCCACATGCAATTTTTTAAAAAATAAAGAAAAACTGGTATAAATATAAGGGAAGTCAAATCATAAATAAGTATGAACATACTGGATTTAAGTGATACAACTAATAAGATTAATTTATGTATCAAACTTGGTAACTTAGAGAACAAAAACCCTTTTTTTAAATTTCAAATATCAGGTGCCTGGGTGGCTCAGTTGGTTAAGCGACTGCCTTCGGCTCAGGTCATGATCCTGGAGTCCCGGGATCGAGTCCCGCATCGGGCTCCCTGCTCGGCAGGGAGTCTGCTTCTCCCTCTGACCCTCCCCCCTCTCATGTGCTCTCTCTCTCTCTCGTTCTGTCTCAAATAAAAAAAAAAAAAAAATCTTTATTAAAAAAAAATTTTCAAATATCCATGCATCTAAACAAAATCCTTCCTATATTAGGTCATAGAGAAATTATTTAAAATTATTTAAAAATTAAATTTAAAGGCAAGAAGTCTCTGTCTCTCTCTAAAAAATTAAAAATTAAAAAAATTAGAGGAACTGGGTGGTTCAGTTAAGCGTCCGACTCTTGATTTTGGCTCAGGTCATGATCTCAGGGTCATGAGATTGAGATTAAGATTTTCTCTCTCTCACTTTCTCACCCTCTGACCCTCCCCTCAATTTACACGCACGTGTGTGTGTATGCAAGAGCTCTCTCTCTCTTAAAATGAAATAAATAATAAATTTAAAATTACAAGAAGCAAAAGTTAACACATGCTATATCCTTTATTCATAGTATAATAAAACAGGGTATTCATTTAAGCAATAACATAAAAATACCCAGTGAATCAGATAGAATTTTCTAGAAGAAAATGGTTGCTCGCTCAATAGAGTAAACTAGAAAAATCTCTAAGCAAGTGAGGGAATCGGAATAGAATGGGGGTGGGGAGGATTGAAATCTAGCCTCAGTCACTCCCAGTAGCGACTGTGGAGTATGACTCCATGGAAGTATCCCACCTTCAGGCAAGAGAAGCCAGGCTTTTGTACTGCCTTATCCCTAAATAGCTCTTCTTAGTCCAGGGCAGTATTTCAGAGGAGTGTACAGCTCTGAGTTTACCATAGCTGAGGGACATGTGGACTGACCAGTAAAGGAGATCTGAGGTGGGGAGACAGACCAACATCTATAGCCACACTTTGAGTTAAGATGAATTTGGGCTTCAAGAAAGAAAAAAATCTGATGAAAGTTGGCTTAAATAAAGCAAAGGCCTTATTTTTCTCATGAAACAATAAGTCTTAGAGGTAGGCAGTATAGATCTATGCACCAACTCCAGGATATCCTTAGCTATCTCTGCTCTTTTCTCCTTCCTGCTACCATATCCTAAGTGTGTGGTTTCTCCTCATGTTCATGATGGCTGCTAAATCTTTGGGCATATGACCACATTCCAGGAAGGAACAAGGAGAAAAGCAGAGGACTAAAGGGACAAGCCAACCAGTATACCAAGCTGTATAAGGAAAAAAAAAACCTAATAGAGATTTCCCAGTAGCACTACTAAGAGACTTCTGTTAATCTCCCGTGGGTGAGAACTAGACAATACTTTCACCCCTAGCTGCAGGGATTTTTTGAGAATTTTAGCTGTCCATCTTCCATAGGAAAAGAGGTCAGATAAGAAGGGGGATTTGGATTCGCTCTAAACACAATATTTCCAAACCAAATATTTTACCTTTGAGATAAATGATTTAATTAACTTAGGAAAATAGAGATTCAATTCTATAATTATACCGTACTTAGAAAAAAATAACAGAGAAAAAAGTACATATAAAATTATGCATATTATATAATAGGCCTAAACAGTACTCAGAAGAAAATTATTTTACATAGTAAGGACTGAAAATAAGTGAACTAAGTATTACACTAAGCAAAAATTAGAAAAAGAGTAAAAAATGTACTTAAGGAAAATAAAAAATCACCAAGAGCAAAAGCTGACATTTAAAAATTAGGCCAAAAAAGGGAAAAATCCTATTGCTAACTTAATCCAATATTTATTCTTTGACAAGGTCAGTGAAATAGACCAACCTCTGACAACACTTAACTGAAAACAAAAGAGAAAGTCACTATATTATGTTAGGAATGATGGAGGGGATATAACAATATATTTCGGGTGTTTTTCTCCTTAAGACTGAAGATGATACTATGACAATTCTATGTTAAGAAAAAGCAAAAACGTGGATGAAGTAAATGGAATTTTTTAATAAAAGACCAAAATTTATTGAGTAGATAATAGAAAATCATGGGGAAAATGGATAAAATAATTATTTAGTTTCAAAATAACATAAATCAAATGGAAATGGAACCGACAATTGAACAAAATATATTGAGCTTATTTACTTATTTTTTTTAAAGTAGGTTCCAGGCCCAATATGGAGCCCAATGCAGGGCTTGAACTCATGACCCTGAGGTCAAGACCTGAGCTGAGATCAAAGTTGGATGCTTAACTGACTGAGCCATCCAAGCACCCTTCTCAGCATGATTTAAAAATAAATTTTAAGATTAAAAAAAAGATTCTTATCTTAGATATTTTGCTTACAGGGGATTTTTCTTGAGGGGAGAATGAGAGGTGTATACAAAGATTTCTGTGACTATATATGTAATTTAACACTGTGATTTAGCATTACTTATAGAAAAATAAGGAAAATTATTTAAGTATGCCACTATAGAGCATTGTGGTTCATATACACTGTGAAATATATTAGATTGAATTGTATAACATTGCTGCAATTGACCATTTTAAGTCTATAAAACAGTGATTTCATTTGTTCCAACACACAAACACAAACATACCCCAATATTTTAACTGCGACTCTCTCAGTGGAGGGATTATTAATGATTTTGATTGTCTAATTCTAATAAATGAACAGAATGAATACATACCATGCATGTATTGCTTTGTAATGTTCCACCAAACTATGCATTCATGGGGAACAGTCATTTGGTTTTGGTAATCATTATATTCATGTTGCAGAAAGAGCTCTACAAATATTTGTTTAATCAATGATTGAAAACATATCTATATTATAAAAAAGAAAATTTTAAATTACAAATGAGGGGAACTAGGGAAATTGCTAATTAAATTATTTGCCTCGCCCTGTAAAAGGGTTAAAGAAATTTTAAGCCTATCATGCTCAATTTAGGCAATTATTTTTCCTTAAGGTATTCAGTATGTGTAGTTTCTGATAAGATTGCATTATGAGTTGTTAGGTCAACTTTATGGTTTTCGTTGAAAACATCCAATTAAATTTCATAAATATAACTTGATGTGGGAAATAATGAAAACATCAATGATAAATGGAGATATACAATCTCAAGAGGAATATTTCTGCCCTGAAGTTCAGAATAGAATGATAACATAGTATTTTAATCTGTTATAGCGATATATGAAATTGTACCAAATATACTTTACTGATTCATTATCCAGATTCTCAAATTTCAAAAATGAAGTCTTAAAAGATGTCACAATTTTGTAGACCAGGCTTATGGTCTACCAGGAAAACTGCATTTCAGCATTGTAGTTATTTTCTTCTCTAATATAAAGGGGCACACAAGGAAACCATTTACTGTGATGGTCTTTATTGCAAAAGAAGATTGAAATCCACATTCGCTGAGAAATCCCATGAGTGCCTCTATTGAGGAAAAGGCAAAGAAAAGCAGTGAAATGTTAACGATTTGCCCACAATTTTTTTTTTTTCGTTCAAATGTTTGGATAAGCTGACAAGAGTTAATTCCATAAGAATCCTTTCTTTTAAATGATTTTACTGATGTAAATCTCCTAATTCAGTAGCAGTTGATAGTTCTCTTAAACATCAAAAGGCTAATTTTGGCCTACATGATATTAATACATGAGGCAGGTATTTTGTATCATTCTCTGCCCTTACTCATAGAGTTGATGTATATTTTCATTAGATAGAGTATTTTTACTAGGAAGTTTATTCTCCAAGTTGTGGATGTGCTAACCTGCAGAGAGATTGGGAATAAGCCTTTGCATTCTGTTCATAAAAGAGATTTAGCTCCTGGGTATGAACTTGGGCTTTGAGTCGAGACAGGTAGGCCAACACAGGTATTTATGAATATTGTAAGTAGGTGAATTTGCTCATAATATTTTGTGGCTGAGATCAAACTTGATTTGCAGTTTTTGAAATACAAAATAATAGTGTTCTTGAAATTCAATGTTGCTGGTAACAAAGAGCTTATAAACTCAAAAAGGCTCCCTTTATTTTCTGGTATTGTTTTCTCTCGGTCATAAAAAAATAGCTTAAAAATGAAAGCTAAAATATACCTTCAGAACCTGAATGCCTTATATGCCATGAAAGTTAGATCTTTTTTCCCAGAAATTGAAATATATTTAGTAGCAAGACTTGGCAGTAAAACACAAGGTTTGTATTTTCCTATCATGATATCATTTTCAAAAGTGTTCAGGTAAGGAGATCTTTTTTCCCCCCTGAGAGGAAGAAGTCCAAGAGGTTTTTATCACCCTGAGATAAAGAAAGTCGATAATCTTAAAAGCAGCATGAATGACTTAGGTTGACTGTGAGGATGTCTTTACCCTAATAGTGTTTGTTCAGTATTGAACTCGAAGAGATTGCAGAATATTTTCAATTTGATCACAAAGTATACAATAAATTTTAAATATTTTATATTTAATAAAGATACATTTTTTTCTTTGTCCTGTCTTTTTGCTTTCACTCTTAGTATCACACAGTTCCATTTAATTTGGAAAGTTTGTACCTGAAAAACAGAGCAATCTCTCACTTGATCTCTGTGTTTGTCAAGAGCACTGATGATTGATTTGATTGCAGCTCTGGTGGTTAGAGGAGTGTTCATTTCATGATCAAGTAGCTTGAAAACACTTCTTTAAAATGAATGCTTCTCTTATATTTGGTGATTCTTTCAGTGCACACCAAGGTCCCTCTTGCCTGGGCTTTCCCTGCAACCCTCCTTTTGACATTTCCATTAAACTGGAAAAAATTAGTGTTGACTGATTAACATCTCACTTTAAGAGTTCTGCTAAAAGGCATATTCATGAATCAAAGTCAATGTGTATCACTGGTAATTAATTTGACAAAATTCAGCTTTCCTGGCTAATCATTTTCTGGTTTCTTTCTGTAATGGCTGTCGATTCAGATCTACAAAACAATTGGAGTCCACTAAAAGGGAGGGGGAAGCATCAGAACTAGTGATTAGGCCATGTTCTCTAGCTGAGAACATATTCTAATTAGAATTCTGAAGTATAATGAGGAAACAGAAACATTCAAAAATGTTGACTTGAGATTCCCACATTTATAATTACATAAAAGCAGCCTAAATAAGATCAAATGGATGGTAGGGGTTAAATAATGAGATTCAATGGAATAAATATCCTAGGGTTGACCATATGAAAGTTTCTGAGCAAGACCCTGACAAGGCAATTGATCACCTGCAGCACTGCAGGGCATTGTGGTTAAGAATGTGGTTAAGAAGGCTGCCTTCGCAGTGAGACATGTTCAAGTACCAGCTTTTCTAGTTGTGTGATTTTGGAAGAACTCTTACACTTCCTTATGCCCATATTTTCTCATTAAGAAAATAGAAAAAATAATTTTATAAACTTTATATGTTTAAGGGTTAAAGCAAGTAATGACCTTAATTCATTGCCTGGCATGTAGTAGATGCTACATAATTATCACATATTATAATTCTATTATCAATTATGATCTATCACTATGGGAAAAATCAAGCACACAAATTATTATCATATAATAATATAATAAGCTTGTCAAGAAATATACAAATTAATTGCCTTTAGGTTTCAGAAATGAAGAATGAACATCTGGGTTGGGAGAACTTGAAGGAAGAGGAGAAATGGACTTTGAAAATGTTCTTTATAAAGACAGGTATAATTTATCAACTAAGGTGAGGATATCTATTTCAGTTAAAGAGTAGGAGCAAAATCATGGAGCAGGGAAAGCATGAAGTATAACTGAGGAACAGGAAAGCAATCATTTTACTAGATCATAACTTTTGTAATAAAAAGATTTTACTGCAAAGAAAGGTTGGATATTGTAGGTTGACTATATTTAAATCACCCATCAAGAGATTGTTCAAAGTTTCAAAAGATACTTTGTTCACTTTTGCAGGCTAACATATTCCAACATCAGGGAGTCCAACAGAACCCAGATTCAACCTTCCTATAAAATCGGAGTTAATTAAAGCCATTTATAAACTTTTAGAGAGTAAAACCGGTAGCTCTTATGGAAGTCAATCTAGTACTATATTTTTTTATAAGTAGCAAGAATCCTAAAAGTGTGTAACAGCATGCTTAAAAATGTACATTTGTTTCATACAAAGACAATAAGATTAAGTAGAATCTTTTAAATATTGCTAAAATCTATCTTTGTTTACCTAAGGCTGTAGGTCTCACTCCCAAAGAAGAATCACCTGTGGAGTTTGTCAACTTACACAGCTTTTGGACTGACCCTTAAAGATTCTGATTCCATTAGTTTAGAATGCTGCTTAAGGCATCAATAATTTTCAAAGGCACAAGGGAATTCCAATTGTAAGAAGGAGGAGCAAAGACATTTCTTTTCCTTTTTCTACTCTGAAATCACTGCAAAAAAATAGTGAAAAAATATATAAACCATGTTTTTGACAAAACTAAGAATATCTGTACTCTTGAATCACAGTTTAAGATGAAGCATTTTCATTTCAGAATAATATTCCTTTAGTTCAAATTAGAGCACATGATCAAGGACAAGGGAGAATATATTAAGTTATATTCAGTCATTTCCATGGCTCTTCTAGTTTAAAGACCAAAATATGCTGAATAATCTGCTTTTTCCTGAAGAGCTTCTATCTGAAGAAGAATTAAGAAAAAAATACATAACTGTCAGCAACCATGCACATTTTACTCAATGTTACATGTTAATCATGGCAATGACGTCCTACAGTATGAACAGTACTAGGGTTACATGTCTGAATCCTCACATTCTGGCATTTTTAATGAGACAAAGCCTCAACCTGAAATAAATTTTTTGAGAAAAAATATATGGATGAAAGACACAAACGTTTTCAAAGTTAGATATGAGTGCCAGCAGGGAAGGCAAAGAGATGTGCAGAAATACCTCGGACTTTGCAGCCAAACAAACTTGGGATCAGTTTCTAACTCTGCCTCTCACTGTCTATGGAATCAGAGGCATGTTACAAGAAGTTGTTGATCTTCTGTTTCCTTACCTGTAAAAAGGAAATAATGATACATACCTCATGTGATTCTTGTGTTAAAAATGATATGATGTGGATGAAAAGACCAAGTACTGTGTACGCAACAAATAAATGCTCAGTTACTAATCATTTACTTGGAAAAAAAAAAAAAGATGAAGCATTTTCATTCCATTTTTTTTTTTAGTATATGTGCTGCCAAAGCGAGCATAAGATGAAGCATTTTCAAATTCAATAAATATCCATCCAGGATACAAGAAAATACTGACAGAGAACATATGCAGTTACATTGTCTTAGACACAGCCAGCTAAACACGAACATTGTTGAGACCTTTGGATTATGTGAAAGAGAAAGGCAACAATCCTTGGTTTGAGCCAATGGAAACATGTTTGAACTATATATGTAAGTTTTGAAGACCTGCAAAACAATGCTATCAGATGTTTAAGATTACATAATGTGTAGCAGTAGAGTTTTTAAATGTTTAAGCATGATAAAAAAAAAAACAACTTTGGGATATTTCTATACCTCAAGAGGTAAAGTCTGATTTAGCCAAATAAAAATGTATTCATAATGCCTATTGCATGAGATATATTAAAAATTGAGTCATTGTTTATCTAAAATTCAAGTTCAATAAGGAATCCTGAATTTTATATGGCATCCCCACTCCAGAGGGGATCTAGAAAGGTAAATAGAGACACCAATCACATCTGTAATGTTTGATTTCTTTAAGGAAAAATCTGAAACAAATATAGTCAAATGCTAGAATTTGCAGAGGTTGATGTTTAGTACAGGGGTGTCCATTTTATAATCCTATTTACTATTTTAAAAATAATTTTAAGGAAAACATAATGGGTGAACAGACCTCCTTGGTAGTAACACAAATGAAAAGCTATCTTGACATAACCTTATCAATAAATCTGAGATCCATATGAAGAAAACATACTACACTATTGAGGGTTAGAAAAGAAGATATGCATAGACAGAAAGACACACTCTATTTTATTTTTGAATAGGAAGACTTATGTAAAGAAACCTGTGCTTTTCATGTTAATCAATAAATTTAATCAATTTCCCTAAAAAAACTCAATATAAATTTTTTAAAAAGATTTTGTTTATTTGACAGAGAGAGAGAGCAGGAACATAAGCAGGGGGAGTGGGAGAGGGAGAAGCCTCCCACTGAGCAGGGAGCTTGATGCGAGGCTCGATCCCAGGACCCTGGGATCATGACCTGAGCCAAAGGCAGATGCTTAATGACTGAGCCACTCAGGCGCCCCACCAATATAAATTTTTGTGAACTAGACAATATAATGGATTCTAAAGTTCATAAGGATAAATAAATTTGCAAGAATTGCCAGATAAATCTGAGAATGATGACTGATAAAGAGGATAACCCAAACTTGTAATAAAATACATTGTAAATAAATGTAATTATACTATTACATTTGAGCTGCAATTGTGTCCTGTCTTAACACATTAGATGGCCATACAAGTAAAACTGTGACCATCATTGCATAATGTGGATTTACCTACAATCTACTCTTGAGTCTACTATCATTTTCCTCTTTTTTTTTCTTTTTGCCTTAGTTCAGTTCTCCATCACCTTTCATATGGAAATTATAATAGCTCTTTAATTGCTCTTTATACTTGCAGTATTTTTCAAGTCTTTCCTTCCACCTCAGTCAAAATGGTCTATGGCAAATACACGTAATGTGTTAGCTTCCTTATATAAAATAGTTCGATGCCTCTTCACTGCATAGAATGAAGGACACTTTAGGGCTCAGCCCTGCCTGCCTCTTCAGCCCTGTCTTTAGCACTCAAATAACTCTGAAAGCTTCTCCCCATGCCCTCTCACACACCAGGCCATTTTTCACTGCCTGGAATTTCCTTTCAACTTACTTCACCTGGCCAATTTTTATTCATCCTAAAAAATTAATTCAGCTACCTTATCTGCCCCTTCCCAGTGGGATGGAGTAATTGTACCATGTCTGGATATCTCCCTGTAAGTGTGAATTTTATAGCTCACAAGTGAATCTCATAAGTAAATCCTGCAATTTTTAAATTATATGCCGGTCTTTTCCATCACTCAATGCACTCCTGGGGACAAAATTTCATTTATCTTTTTGCACTTAGTTCCCAGCATGTTGTATACATAATCAATGGTTAATAAATATTGAAATGACTTGTTGAATGTCAATTGAAGTCCTTTCAGTAAAGTACCACACACATGCTTAGACAAATAATATCTCACACAAACAAGCAGGGAAACAAATACATTAAAATTCCTAGAATATTTCTAAATTTCAGCAATATTTTTCATTTTATGGACTATATCCTTATCTCTATTTGTTTACTTCACTTTAAATCAGCTTCAACAATTTTTACTTCAGTTAAACTTATAAATTAAATAAACTGTAATCCACATTTTTTAATTTTCCAAATGTGGTTCAAAGAAAGCCCCTAATGAAAGCCCTCTTTTTTATAGTCCATCCTTCTTTCTCTCTATATATGCTCTATAACGTATCATATACTTTACTACAAAAAATATAAGAATGATGAACTAAAACAATGACTCTAATTAGAAATAATTTGACCAATTAAAGGCTATTGAGCAATCCCCTCAATGAGAGACTGAATTTTATTCCTTTACTGTGTTTAAATTTCATTTCAAATGACATATATTGATCACCTATTTGTACCAAATATTATAAATATCAACTGAATACTTGAAACAACCAGTGCATTTGCATATTATTTTTATTTTACAGATGAGGAAATGTGATATTGAGTGGTAAAGTAAATTTTTCTTTTTTTTTTTAAGATTTTATTTATTTATTTGAGAGAGAGAATGAGAGACAGCATGAGAGGGAGGAGGGTCAGAGGGAGAAGCAGACTCCCTGCCAAGCAGGGAGCCCGATGCGGAAATCGATCCTGGGACTCCAGGACCATGACCTGAGCCAAAGGCAGTCGCTTAACCAACTGAGCCACCCAGACGCCCCTAAAGTAAATTTTTCAATGTAATGAATAGTAAATGTCAACTCTCAGAGAAGCAAAGTAGATTAATTGATTTTACTTCAGACTTATTTTCCTTGACTACAAGTATGACCTTGTTTTATCTTTTGTGTTAGATGTTTATAACTATTATTAGATCAATTGAATTTTAATGGAAAAATTTAAAATCCTAGCAGTGAATTTGTAATATATTATCATCACTAATTAAACACATCTGAACTTGTTACTTTTTAAATTTTACTTTGAGAGTGAATTTCTTTTCTTGTTTTCCCATTTACTCAAAAGGGAAAAAAAAATCTAGATTTCTAACCTTTCCAAGTGTTTTATGTATACTCTCAAAAAATGAAGCAAAACTACTTCTACTTATAATAATAGGGCTTTCTCTCAAGTTAGACAAACTGGCTCAATAATATCACATTACAGTGGGAGTTTGGCCTAAAATGTTTAAAATATAACCCATGTAACCTAGCCACAACTGGAGGGAGCCAATAATGTTCTTCTACAGTTTAAAGATAAAGAGAACTTCAGGGAAGTTTCATTTATCCTGCTCTTTCACTGTGCAGCAGGTGACTGCCAAGTTGAGTTTTATAATAGCTTAAATGGGCTAAAACTGAAAGCATTTAGTAGAGTGGTATTTCACCATAATAGCTCCATCGGTCAATAGCTGAACCAAGAGTTTACACAAAGAAGGAAAAAGGAAAATGCTTTGTCTTTGTTGCAGAGAATTCTATCCAAATCAACTTGCATTTGATTATTTAATATCTCAGAAATGACAAATTTTCAAGGGAGTAAAGTTTGTCTTTGCTGCTTTTGAACTCCTCCGTCATTTCTATATCTCATCCTCTTTCATGTTCTTTGCCTTTTATCCCTAGAGACCTTTCAGGCTCTTGTATTAGTTCTCTTATAAGTCTCCTTGATCTTGAAGGCTATCTAATAAGAATTACCCTTTCCATGAATATCTGCTTTGTATTATGGTGCTCTGGTAATTTTCTGCATCCACCATTTATTGATTGTCTACTATGAGCAGGCACTGAGTTAAGCATTATCATGTAGTAGATATGCAACTAATATAATTGGATGAGAAAATGATACAATCTCTGACTCTGGAGGAGATTATCATTAGGAAGGAAGATAGATTAGCCAACAACTAAATTCTTTTAACTTAAAGTAGAGCATGTGTCAGATATGTGAATATAATGTTATGGAAATCTGGAGAACAGAACAAGGTTAATCTGCAGTCTGGTGATGAAGGAGAGGCTTCATGGAAGAAGAAAGCTTTGTGTCTGGTTGTAAGGTATTTTTGGGGGAGAGATTGGGACAGTTTTCTAAGCAGTTAAGGCATGCACAAAATCATGGGGTTGAGAAAGGATCCATCATGTCCTGAGTTTCATTCTGTTCAGTTCAGCAGGAACACATGGTGTGGGGTAAGGAGTGTCAGGAGGTAAGCTTGGACAATTACACTTGCTGTAGACTTTCAAGAACTTTATTTGAGATACTAATAAGTTTGAACTGTTATGTGGGCAATGACGGGCAAAACAATATCTGAAAAAGATAATTAGAAGGAGTGACAAAGAGATAGGAGATTGTTACAATAGTGAAAGATCTCAGCTCTGCCACTCACAAGCTATGTTATCACATTACTTACCTTTTGTCCATCAGTTTTGTCTATAAAATGGTGTTAATGTAAATGATTGTTATAAAGATGAAATGAGGTAATATGGACTAAGTTTTTGGAATGTGTGTGTTAAAAAAAAAAAGAAGATAGTAGGAAGGGAAAAATGAAGGGGGAGAAATCGGAGGGGGAGACGAACCATGAGAGACTATGGACTCTGAGAAACAAACTGAGGGTTCTAGAGGGGAGGGGGTGGGGGGATGGGTTAGCCTGGAGATGGGTATTAAAGAGGGCATGTTCTGCATGGAGCACTGGGTGTTATATGCAAACAATGACTCATGGAACACTACATCAAAAACCAATGATGTAATATATGGTGATTAACATAACATAATAAAATAAAAAAAAAATTGAAAAGAAATAAAAAAGCACCAAGGATGAATGCATGGATGGAGTGAGACTTGAGAAGGCGTGTCACATTTGGGAAAGAGGTAGAGAAAGAAGTGAAGTTAGCTAGTAAGGTTTGTAACTTGAGAAACAGGTATGGTAACATGAAACCCCATACAGGAGGCCAGAGGTGATAAAAGAAACTCCAGTTAATATTTTTGTACAAAATCCTTTCAAGAAAAGTACATTCAGTTCCTTTAAAAAAGGACATAGGGCAGGAACTTAGAATAGAGGTACTAAGTGGCAGAGAGAGACTTGGGAATTAGTGCAATAAAAGTGGTTGTTAAGGCCATTGAGGGTGAATGTAGGAAGAAGCAGAAAGAATCTCTGGGGTTCCCCAGTTTTTAAGAATGGACAGAGAAGAAATCTCTAATGATAGATTCATAGGTTTACTGGGACAAGAGATGTGTGGGTGTGAAGACTCTTATATGGAGGCATAACACATATAATATTAGCGGGATGTATGTGAAAAATAAAATCACTTTCTTGGAGAACATTAGAGAGAATAGAGAATTTAACTTTTCAATTATTAGTATTCCCATAATTATTACTGACATCTTCAGTCCCTTCACTATTACAGTCATTTTCAATCAAGATATGGGTATTGGCATCAAATGCTTCACTTTTAAAAAAGATAAAATGTTGGCCAGTCTCCTATATACCAATGATATTTAATTTCATAACATTTTAAAGTATTAAAAATACTGTTTCAAAGAGTCTTGGATATTCTAGAATTTATTAAAGAAATTAGTTCTTTATTCATTATTAATTAAAAAACAAATGGTATGAGTTATGTTTATGAATATAAGCTAAATGATTTGCACAGTTGAGGAAATTAACTTAATGATATAAGTTAATATGAAAACCCATTCTGTCTCTATTATTTAATTTCCAGTTGGAAAAATTCATAATTCCTTTCGTCTCAATTGGTGTATATCCTTTAAGGTGAAACGATCACATACTGCATTTCTATCTCACTTTTTTAAACTGGTTGACAGTTATACTAGTATTATAATAATATTCTGAGATCAGATGTTTTGTCATCTTCCTTATTGAGGGTCCTTTAAACTGTTTTATTTATTTTCTTAAAAATAGTCAGTGAATGATAACTATGTGCCAGGCATTTTGCTTACCCACTCTTGTCTGCTTTTTTAAACTTTTCACTGTAAACTTCAGCATTGAGGTTGAGTAGGGGGATGGAAAAAAAAATAGCTCAACAAAATAGTTTGCTGTTAGATTTCGAATTATTGTGAATTATTATGGTTCCCTTTGAAGTTTTAAGTGTATCGGTGTTTTTATTGATTTATGCTACCCATCTATATTATCATAAAGAGAAATTTGGCGACGCTAAGAAAAAAAGCTTAGAAATCATTGTCCTGATTTTAGAAATATACACTTGACTGACCAAAAGGCCCCTCGTGGGCTTTGTGGGGCCTGGAATTAAGGAATTCAATTTATTTAGGATTTGCAAATCCTTGTGATTTAGTTTGATTTCAAAAGAGCTAAAAATCTGTACAAAATAATTTTGCAGATGATTTTGGCAATGAAATCTCTGCATAAAGCAGTTTTTCATAGCACATTGAATAAGAAACCAGATATTTTATAAAATGGGTAGAAAGATATTTTTATTTTATGCTCTATTTTCTGTTTCACTTTGGAAATTCTACTTTGCATGTAATGCTTAGCATGCATTTTACTTTAAACTATCGTTCTACTTGATTTAAAAAAAAATATCAAGAACATTAGAGCATTCAGACAAATCTCTTTCCTTAAGAAACTTATATTCTGGTTAAGGAAACAGATTGTATGCTTTTTAACAGGAGGATTAATTTAGTAATTGAACAAATGTTTATCGAGCATTTCCAATATAGTGAATTACGGATACGGCTGTAAAGAAGATTATCTCTGCTCTATGGAGTTTACATTCCATTTGAAGTGTTGGGAATATGGTAACATCAGAAATTAATAAATAAGTACAGATGATGATAAATTCTAAGAAGACAACAAAGCAAGGGAAAGGATGGAGTGATCATGTGTGACTGTGTATGTGTGTGTATATGTGCCTGTGCTCACGCACGTGTGTATGTTTTGGCGAATCTTTTAGAAAAGGTAGTCACAGAAGGTCTTGTCAGAGAACTAAGCCATGCGGAGATGTGTGGGAAGAATTACATAGACAAAGAGGAATAAAAGTGTAGGGTTCCAGGAGCTTAGTGAGCAAGGGCAGAGTGATAAATCCCAGAGCAGAAATGAGGAGGCAGGGCAGGCAGCTGCAGAGTGATGCCTGATGCTTTGTCTTTTCTTCTGAGTATAGGAACCCAGTAGAAGCTTTTCAGCAGGGCTGTGACCTGATATGATTTGCTTTTTTAAAATATCAGTTTGGCTGCTATACGGAGAATGTATTTTGGAGAGCAAAAGAAGAAATAGTCCAGTCAGGAGGTTATTTCTGTAAAACGATAGCATAAATAACAATACAAATATTGTAAGAAAAATAAATCATAATGAACATTAATGGACTTGACTGTGATTTGCTGTTAAAAAATGTTCCTTAATAGGAAGCTGTAATACAGAGAAGGGCAAGTCCATTGCAGGCAATGGAGAACTGTTTTGATAAAGGAGGTTTGAATTTGCATTACTTCTTTCTAGGCAATGAGTAGTACTTGTTGAGTTAAATGGAGTATTCATGAAGGAGACTATTAGGTTATAAAGCTGTGTAGGCAAGATACCAGACTGTGGATGGCATAAAATAAATTCAGGAATTTGTACTTCATTCTATAGGCAGTGGGGGTCATTACAGATATTTGGAGAGGATGGTGGAATGTACAGTTTGGTAGTGGTTTGTAGTACTTTTGAGAGCTAATATTGGGTGCAAAAGGATCTACAGGGGAGTAAAGGTGGAATATGAGGTGACCACCTGGGCAGAGGCCAGGTTTAGTGTTAATTATTAGGTGAGAGACATTGGAAAGAAAGACTGCATACTGAGGGGTTGAAGGAGAAGGAATAATGAAAAGTAACTCCAAGGTTTACATAAAAGATATTTATCACTTTTAATGAGGTAGGTAATAGTCTTACTTTACAGATGTTGAGGTTGAAGGGCTCAAGGCATAGTAGTTTGCAAAATTCTCACAGCTAGTGATTGTCAGATGGAATTTTAAACCCAGGTAAATTATATAACACTGTTCCCAAAATGATCTGAAATAATCTAAAGTTTCTAAAAATTGGTTATGCATGCATACAGTACTCTATTCTTAAGATATTTATTTTCATATTGGAATAGTTGTTATACTTGAAAATTGTGCTTATTTATAAATGTTGCTGTTGTTCTCAAGATATTTAAAACACAATACAAAATGAAAACTGTGTTTAAATAGAACTTTGGCTTTCATTTTCACTGTTTAATCACAAAAATGACATTAACATATTGATTTCTAATGTCTTAATTATTAGATGTTTTATTACAAATATTTCATTACTGATTCAATCAACTGTTTATCTATCTACAAGTCTAATTGGAAACCACCAAGCATAACAAAAAAGAGTGGGATAAAGTCAGAGGAATCAATCTAAGAAACAATTTAGCAGAAGAGAAAATGCTTTTCTAATAAATTATAGGTGCAACATGTATTTTTAATCTATCTTTTCTTGCCAAGTTAAAATTACAATATGGTAAGCCTGAAAAGAGATAAAACACCTCTAAGTTCTTATATTTGGTCTTATAGCATAGCATTCTTGACATCAATGAATTATTTCAATTCTTTCAGTTGTTACAGGAATGATTAACTTGGTGTTCTGATTTATAAGTGCTAATTAAAGAGCACCAATACTTTATTATTTCTCTGGATTCTATTCCATTTTGTAAGAACAGTTTAGGAACTAAGCTATATCATAATTATATAGAGTTGTCCTTTTTTTAAAGATTTAAGGTACATTAACATAAATTAACATTTATTGACTTCACACAGTGGACCAGGTATTGTAGCAAAATAGATATATAGTACATTTAAAGTAGACAGCCTATATCTCCCTTGTCCACTTTTCAGTTTAACCCACCAATGATATTTTTACTGAAAAAAATATTTCTTTTGATGATTATGCTTAGTCCTATACATGTGAAATTTTTATTGAGTGCAAATGGTAAAAACTGGTTTTTAGTGAGTGCTAATATGTGCTGGACCTGATATAAACACAAGTCCTTGCTGCCATCAAGCCTATATTTCACAAGTAACTATATGTCAGGTAGTAACAGGTACTGTGAAGAGCTTCAGTAAAGCTGGCTAAGGGGGAGAAGAGGTGTGGGGAAGAAGGGGTATCGAGGTCTGGGATATTGTGGACAAGATGTTCCCTCTTTTATATATTTGGTTAGTGAAGTCTTGAAACTCTCGAGAAAGAACGAGTGCTATACTATGTCAAATACTCCTACTAGTTTCTTTGAAAGAGAATTGATGATTGGCCATTAATTTGGTGGTGCAGCAGTCACTGGGACCTTGTCAAGAGCTACTGCATAGATCCGAGAGAATATAAGCCTAATTGAACTAGTTCAAGAGGATGGGAAAAGAAAGGGGGATAGTATTTACGCCTCTTTTGAGTCTTGCTGTAAATGAAAGCAGAGAAGTGAAATAGTGGTTGGATGCAGATGTGGATCAAAAGAGTTTGTTGTCACTTTTTAAGATGGAAAATTTTTAAAAATCAGTTTTGCATGATATTGGGAATCTTTTGGTGAAAAAACAATCCAGGAGGCAGGTGGGTGGGGACAGATTTTGGAGTGTTGTCTTTGAGTAGCTAAAAAGGTATGGATATGTTCCAAATACATAAGGAGGGATTAGCACTAGGTAGGAGTAGGGCAGGTTATGCATATTAACAGAAGAAAATAAGTGGTTTATGGACACAGATGAACATAAATTGGTGGATGTGGTATTGGCAATATTTAGGACTTCTCTTTTGGTTGCCTCTTTCTTTTCAAAGAAATAGAAAGCATAGACATCAGCTGAGAATCAGAAAAAAGAAATGTGCTAGTGAGGGAATAGAAGTGTGAAAACTCAGTTTGGTGAAAGAGGATTATAAAGAAAAAAATGTCTATTTTGCAGATGTTATGTTTGAGGTCCTGTGGGTCATTCAAGAAGACAGGATGTGCAATCTTTTTGCTCAGTCAGGAGATGAGGTTCACAAACAGTTTTGGATATTAGTGGCACAGTTACAGTAATTTAAACCATGATGTAAAAGATACGGCCAGGGAGAACTAGCAAAGTGAGGAGAGGAGGCCAAGGTCATAATTAAAGAATTTTATTATTTATTTAGGTAAGGGAAGCAATGCAGAAAAGGAGAAAGAAAACAGAAAGGGACAAAGAAAACAAAGATAAAATAGCAATAATAGTGACTAGAATAACATTTATAAGAAAGAGTGTTCAGTTTGTAAATGAGTTCTAATAGGATGAAAACTAAAAAGATACCATTACATTTTGATTATTAGGAGGTTATTGATTACCTCCCAGTTGTTTATGAAGCTACAGTACAGTGAACTGAAGTTTCAAGATATTTGACCATGATAGCAAAAGGACATCTCATGAGAGATTAGTAGCTTCAAAGTGAGGTAGACCAAGGGAACTTTTATATTTTAATAAAAGTTTACTAAGTATCTCCTTTATACCAGACACTATTCCAGGTAGCCTTAAACAAAGTGGACACTGTGAACAAAATTTACAAAAATCTCAATCCTCAATATCTTATATTCTAGTTTAGGTTGTTTCTTTAAGCTGCTTCTTTTAGCCTAGGAAGACTTGAACATTTAAAAATTTTATATCAGGAGAAAGTCAAAGGAGAGAGGAAAATAAAAGGTGTGGTTCTTGGGCATGGCAGACTAAGGGAAGAGCATGGTGTCACTTGACATCACAAGAGGAAACCATGATAAAATATCAAACAGGCCTCCTTAATTTTCAGTTTATGTTGGACAAGGATTTTGTACAAAAACACTATGGTTCAATGAAAGGAAAAATATAATGGGTTTCAGAAGACTGGTTCTATACCCACAATTTGACTAGCTATATCAGCAAAAGAACGAGGCTTGAGGAGCTGTAGCTTCCTCATGTGTAAATTAGAGCTATCTTTTCTGTCGCAAGATGTGCTTACATTGATCAAATGAGATTATATATTCTTTAAAGAGCCTTATAAATCAAAGATCTTTTTATAAGAAAATGATAATTGATAGGGCACATCTGCAAAATCTTGTGATCTATATTTTGTGGTTCTTAAAATCCAATTATTTTATAATCGTTGTTAATTTGGAGTGAAACTACATCTTTTTATTTCACATTTTTATTTTGTATTTGTAAAAATATATTTATATTTATAAAATCCCTGATTGTTTTTTATGTGCAAGTTAACAAAATATAGAATATATTTCTTTTGATCACTGTGCACTAACACAAGACCAAAGACTTTAGTATGCCCTGTGTGATCACATGTTTATAATAGATGAGACTTGGCTTACAATGACTGCTTTGTTTGATGTTTATTAGCCCATGCCTTAGTGCAATTGAACTTGTCCTAAATTCACTGTTTCAGAGCTACAACGTGTGTAGCACATTCATTGTCCTATGAGTGATACTCTCTTACTTGAGTCCAGACAGTAACCTTAGGACTTTTCAGGTTCTTTTCCTTATAAAGTCTAGAGCTTCTGTTAAAATATTGAAATATGTGAAACAATTAAAATATTTCAAATGGTGGACCCTTTATGTGACACTATTTTGAAAAATATCTGATTGTGTATGGGATCAGGCTTGTTTCTCATCCTACATCTAGGTGCTAGCATTAATGAGTGAGATCCGAGAATAGATTTCAATTTGTGGTTATTTTATTTAATTCCAAATAAGACAATTTCATGGTATATTAAATTGTTTATAATTCTAATCTCTGTTGCCAAGAGTTCCCAATAATTTTGAAAACTATTACTTAACATTTTAAAATGATATCACAAAAGTTAAAGACGAAAAATTTGAAGTGTAACATTTTAAACTCTACAGTACCATCTGATTTATAAAAACAATAATACTATGCTTCCCCTTATTCTCCTCTGTATTACTAAATCAAACAAACAAGTAATTAAAATACTAAGCTAAAGGGGATATCTCATTCAATCCATTTTTTTTTCCTCATTAAGCTTTTAATGGGTCTCAAAATTCTGTGACAGATTTTTGGTCAAGTTGTTTCCATTAAAAAGTACTGATTTTAAAAACTAGTAACTTAAAACTGCCACACACACACAAAAAAAGCAGCTGGTCCACAAAACATTCTCCTTTCCTTCTGAAGGTTTTACGATGCATTGTTACCATTAACCAGTCTTTTACTATTAAACTTAAATGGCCAATTGACACAAACAGTTCTGAGACCGTTCTTCCACCACTGATTAAGACTGGGGTGGCAGGTATTGGGGATAATATTCATTTAGCCTTCTGAGCTTTCTGAGCAGACTTGGTGACCTTGCCAGCTCCAGCTGCTTTCTCGTCCACTGCTTTGATGACACCCACGGCAACCGTCTGTCTCATGTCACGAACAGCGAAACGGCCCAGAGGAGGATAGTCAGAGAAGCTCTCAACACACATAGGCTTGCCAGGAACCATATCGATGATGGCAGCATTACCGGATTTCAAGAACTTGGGACCATCTTCCAGCTTTTTTCCAGAACGATGATCTGCTTCTTCAGCTCAGCAAACTTGCAAGCATTATGAGCTCTGTGACAATTCAGCACAGGGGCATATCCAGCACTGATTTGGCCTGGATGGTTCGGGATAATCACCTGAGCCATGAAGCCAGCTGCCTCCATTGGTGGGTCATTTTTGCTGTCACTGGCCACATTGTTAGGATGAACATCTTTGACAGATACATTCTTTTTTTTTTTTTTTTTTTTTTGACAGATACATTCTTGACATTGAAGCTCACATTGTCCCCATGAAGAGGCTTACTCAAAGCTTCATGGTACATTTCATCAGACTTAGTTCAGTTGTAACATTGAGTGGAGTAAAGGTGACCACCAGGCCAGATTTAAGAACACCAGTCTCCACTTGGCCCACAGGGACAGTACCAATACCACCAATTTTATAGACGTCCTGGAGGGGTAGATGAAAGGGCTTGTCAGTTGGATGAGTTGGTGGCAAAATGCAATCCAGAGCTTCAAGCAGTGTGGTTCCACTGGCATTGTCATTTTTATAGGTGACTTTCCATCCCTGGTTATTGTGATAGTGGTGGCGAAGACCCTGCAATAAGCTAATTTTTCCTGTACAAGGGGCTGCAAACCATGTGACTATCCTGAGACTCTAGTTATTCTAACCAATTCCCACTAAAAAAAAAGGGAAGAGAAGAAAACTTTATCCCAATTTGCCTCTTTGCTTTTTTTCGTCTTCATCTCTAATATTTGTTGCTTTTTTAACTTTCTGAATATACTGCTATTAAAAAAGGTAGAAAATACTGAAGAAAACTGCAATTACCCGTAGCTCATAACTCAGAATAGCTACTCCTAATTCCTTGCTATCTTATCATTTTTGGTATATTATTTATAATAAATATTACAATGAATATTTTAGAAAAATGAGACCATTTGTTTTACACTGTTTTATAGGATGTGGCAGTGTGCCTGGAGCAATGTCAGATATCGTTACACATTCTTCAAGATTATGATTTTTAATTGCCCTATCATATCTAACGTAAGGATGTATTATAATTTATTTAATCTACTGTTGGGAATTTATATTTTTAATTTTTTGCTGTTATAAAATAACCACATTTTTTAGACTTTTGCTTTATATTGCCAAGTTACCTTCAGGAAGTTATCAGCTGATGTCCCAACTAGTATGAGAATAGCTACTTTCTTGTATGTTTCACAATATTGGGTACATTACATTCATAGATAGGTAAAAATATAGATACATAGGTGTGTGTATGTTTTGCATGTATATATGTATGTATATAGACATATATGATAAATTATAATGCATACATTTAAGTATAAGCAAGAATAGTATCTCTTATTTTATTTTATATCATTAAATATTTATAAAGTTAAATATGTTTTATATGTTACCAGCTATCTCTACATTTTCTTTTGAATTTCTTAACCATGTGAAATTTTCACCACATTAATTTTGTAATATGTTCTAATACTTTTAATACAACCACAGCTTCATCAATTCTGTAAATTTTAAAGTTTGCTTGGCTAGTCTTACCATTTATTCTTCCAGAAAAAAAAATTATTTTCTATTTCTAATTTGCTTACTCTTCTAAAGAAATTTATCTGGGAAAAGAGAAGTCACAGCAAGTTTGTATGTTGATAGAAATGAAAAATGAGTGTAGAAAGAAACTGTTGATACAAGAAGACAAGGGGAGATTTACCAAAATGATACCAGCAGGTGAGAGGGATAGAATCTTATGTACAAGTGGAGGTTGTGGTTTTGTAGACTAACACTTACATGGTGTTTATTCAGTAAGGATGGAATGCGGGAGGAAATGTTCACAGTTTAAGGAGAGAAGAGTAAGTATAAAACAGTAATCTAGGACAGTGGGAGAGTGAATGGTCTGTTTTAACAGCCCTTTTCAGGATACTGTTCATGAATGTAACGCAAAACCATTCAGTAATGTTGTATGGTAGGGATGAACTGGGGATGAAAGACAGGAAATAGGTGGTAAATCCATGGATTGTAGGTCCTGCTGGGATAGGAGAATCATTGCAGTCAGGGTACTTAGAGTGAGTGAACTGGAAAGAAAGGAGGTATAGTCATCGGGGAGTGTGGTGCTAGAAATTGAGATATGGAAGGGTTTTCTTATTGATATGACCAGAGGAGCTGAGGTAGTGTTGATGAGAAGATCACTGAATGAGAAGTAGTCAAAGAATCTAGAGGCCAGAGGGTTGAAGGAGTCATACATATAGATATTGACCCCAAATTGAGATGAGATTGACGGAGGTTTTGACAATAGGCAAAGATTTCTGAGAAATGGGTAGATGAGTGTAGTAAGAAGAGGTACTCTACAGTGCAATCTGAGATTCAAAATTGAGGGTTAATATAGAGAGCCAGTGCACTAGAGGTTCCCTATGCCTAGAATATTTTCCACCAGACCCCCCCAATAGTATGTTCCTTCTCGTTAATTAGGTGTTTGCCTGTCACTGCCTTCAAGGGGCTTTGCCCCATCATCCAATCTAAAATATTCCCTAAGGCATGTTCTATTTTGTATTTTACTTGTTTTATATTTAAAGAACATTTATAACTAACAAAATATCTTGTTTGTTTACTTGTTTTTATACACTGGTTCTCTTATAGAATATAAGTATTTTGAAAACAGTGATTTTGCATGTCTCATTTGTGGCTGATTTCCCAGACTTATGATTACTGACACATAGTAGGCAGCCAATAACTCACTGTTGAATGAGTGAATATTTATAGGATTAATTATTCTCTCCCACTTTCCTGTGACTTCTTCCAAAATCCAAATATACTTTTTAAAGGAATTTTCCAACTTAGAGCATCCATTCTTCTTATAAGAATTGCTATTCACAACCTTCTCCTCAAGAATGGTGAATTAGTAACACGAGTAGGAAAAAGGTATAAAGTGTTCTGTTTGCCTATGTAATTATTAGTTAGGACTCAAAGATGTTGTCACTCATTACTTAAGAAAATTCTCACCAGTAAGATAATGAACTTGAAGTATAATTATCTCCTAATTGGTTTCAACTATCACTATCCTGTTATGCTTAGCCAATAGTCAGCTTCTCACAGATTAGTACCCCACAACTGTAAACTTGAATCTCCTCCCCCATATGAATATACCCTTTGCTTACTTTTTTTTTGAAAGCAGATTAAAGATAAGTTGAAAATCTTATTAGTCAGAAAAAAAGTAAAAATAAAATGATTTATCTGTATTCAGTTGTTCTTTTTTCATATAAAAACTAATTTTTTATTTTTGTGCTAAATACAAAGTACTAGAGATAAATCTATGTTCTTATATTTTAGCAATAAGTAGAAATATAAGTAGTTAACATGCTATTTAGTTTATATGTAGAAAACTAGATATAGTATGGTATAGTAGAATGAGCCCTTGGTGTTGTCAAGGATTAATTAAGATAACAAATGTAAATTAGTTTCCCCTTTTTTCTCTCTAACAGACCAGATATGTGTTATTCATCTTCTTACACAGAATAAAACTATCCACCTTAATTTGATGCCCAAGGCAAGAAATTTTTTCCACATTGTAGATGGTTATTATGTAGCATGATTCTAATTGTTACTGCTCTATTTTTATGAAGTAGCATTCTGTAATCACATCGGTGATTTAATGTTTCTAATCATTTACATTTTTAAGCCTCTGGTACTATGAATATTTTACAGAGTAGTTGATTTATGTTTGTATACTCAGAATATTTCAAGTTTAAGACAAAATGTTCTTTTGGTGTTTTGAGAATTTTAAAGGCAACTTAGAAATCTACCATTTTAAATTCTGCTACCATTTATTGAGCACTACCAAGTGAAAGACCCTGTATCAGCCAACCTGGGCTGCCATAACAAAATACCATTAAAGTAGATGGTTTAAACAATAGAAATTTATTTTTCAGGGTTCTGTATGCTGGGAAGTCTAAGATCATGGTTGGGTTCTGGTGAGAACTCTCTTCCTACATCCCAGATGGCCATTTTCTCATTGTGTCCTCACACAGCAGAGAGAGAAGACAGCAAATTCTCTAGTGTCTCTTCTTATAAGGGCATTAATTCCATTACAAAGACTCCACTCCTAAGACCTCACCTAAAGCTAATTCTCTCCCAAAGACCTCATCTTCAAATACACTTTTGGGGTTAGGACTTACATGTGAATTTGGAAAGACATAATTCAGTCCATAGCCAACTTTGAGCTAAGAAATACATGCAGCTTTTTTGAAGTAAAAATCAGATCATAATTGCAAGAGGTTACCATCATTTAGATTTTCTTTGGAATGTAGCCCTTTATAGGAGCTTCAAAATTGTGTTTTATATAGATTATAAAGCATTTATGGACCCTCTGCATTATAAAATTTTGCATCCAAATAGACTATGGGACCAGGTTCTTTTTGTTTTATTTTGTGTGTATTATGAAAAATTTCTTATATGTACAAAATTAGACTGAAAAGTCTAATGAATTCTTAATGTACCCACTACCCACTTTTAACAGTTACCAACTCAAGGTGAATTTGTTTTTTTCTATAAACCACCCACTGTACATAACTTGCCTCTGGTCTGGAATCAACCATTGTCTCCAAGTTCTAGGATTTCTTTAGTATTTCAAGTCTTCAATTTTGTTGCTAAGAGATCTCTTATGGTTACTGGGTTGATTATTGGGTTTTTCGTTTGTTTGTTTTGTTGGAAGACTTAAGAAAAACGTTTTGTTTTGATTTTGAACAAATATATTGCTGGTTCATACTGATTTTTACAATTAAACTTCAAGCTTTCAGGAATTTTAGTTAATTCCTCCTATCTTACATCTGTATCTCCTTTCTCCCTTGCCAAGGATTCTGTATCAGGAAAATCAGGAATAATAAAATTATAGTATCACAAAAATCACACATTTATTTCATCCAACATTATACCTATAACAATGTGTACAATAAAAATACTACCACCAATATTATTATTACTGATAGCAGGTAATTTTTTAAATTCCTTTTGCCCATAGACTAGCCCAGTAGGAATCAGCAGTCAAATTACTATGTGTGTATGTGTGTGTGTGTATTTAATTTTGTGTGTGTGTGGTAAGAACACAAGATTTATCTTCTTAAGTTTTTATAAGCAATACAATATTGTTCACTATAGGGACAATATTGTACAGCTTGTCTCTAGAACTTATTCGTCTTGCATAATTGAGACTTTATGCCTGTTGATTAACAACTCCTCATTGGTTCCTCTCAGTGTGGCAATGCCACCAACTGGATATACATTTGGGTTCATTGGTTTTGCTTTACTTTTTAATTTTAGAATCTCTTTTTTAAAATTGGTTCTGTTTAATAATTACTTGAAATATTTACATGGTTCAGTGACAAAAATACAAAACAAATTATATTAAAAAAAAAAGAAACTAGTTTGTAGTTCATGTCCTGCACTCTATTCTGTTCATCTACTTATTTATTAAAAAAATAGTTTGGGATGCCTGGGTGGCTCAGGTAGTTGTGTGTCCAACTCTTGGTTTCGGCTCAGGTCATGATCTCATCGGTCCTGAGATTGAGCCAGGTGCCAGGCTCGGTGCTCAGCAGGGAGTCTGCTTGAAGATTCTCCCCTCCCACCCTCCCCCCTTGCTTGTGCATTCTCTCTCTCTCTTAAATGAATAAATAAATCTTAAAAAAATAGTTTATACTTACATTTTTACAAATATGTTTTAAAAATATATGCCTATATATTTTAGTAGATGAATAGTAGCATAGGTGGGCTATATATATATATATATATATATATATATATATATATACATATATATATGTATATATACACACACACACGTGGCCATATATGTATGTATATATGTATATATGTATACACATTAAAAGGTGCTATTGAAATGATAGTCTGAATTTCTTTCTCTAATAAGTGACTTGGCCATTGTATATGGCTGCCCGAAAGATTTTTTAATTTTCTTTAAAGCCTCATAATTTTACTAGGATGTGTTTTGGGGTGGGATAAGTTATTTTCCAAAGTATGCAGTATGACCTTTCAAAATATAGTTTCAATTTTTTTCCTTTATTCAGGAAATGTTTTTACATTGTAGCTTTTGATACTTGTCCTGTATTTTGTTTTTATTTTATAAGGATATAAATGATCTCCAGTTCAAATTATTTAATTAATCGCTATTAATATAAGGTTTACCACATGGGGTCAGTTTTGGCCAATACAATCAGAATGTTACTAGTTTTAATTAGAGGTATGTTACACAGCATTTCCTGTTTGATCTCATAGTTAAAGGTTAGGGATGTACTCTGTGATTTGGCTTCCCTGAATTCAACTTTATGCAAACTGTAAGCTCCAGGACACTGAATTGTTTCTTTGGAAAAATAATAACTCTGCAAATGTTTAGAAAAAATTGGATTAGTCAAATTAAACAGGTTTATTGGAAATATGCATTATAATCTTCAGAGAAAATTACATGCAGAATTTTACAAATGTATTTGATAGCTAACCCTTCTGCAAATAAACACATTAACATCTCTAAGTGAAATACAATTTGGAAGATATTGACTTAATACATTTACTGTGGAACTATCAACAGATTTATCAAAACACATTCAAATTTTTAACATTTCTCATTTGTATCAATTCCTAGAAAAATATACTCTATACATTAGTATAGTAACACTTCCTTTTATTTATGCAGCACTTAATTTTTTCATAAAATAGTAGAGTGTATCCTTCTTTCTTTTTTTTTTTTTAAAGATTTTGTTTATTTATTTGACAGAGAGAGACACAGCGAGAGCAGGAACACAAGCAGGGGGAGTGGGAGAGGGAGAAGCAGGTTTCCCGCGTAGCGGGGAGCCCGATGTGGGGCTCGATCCCAGGACCCTGGGGTTGTGACCTGAGCTGAAGGCAGACGTTTAACGACTGAGCCACCCAGGCGCCCTGAGTGTATCTTTCTAAAGTATCTTTGACTTAGGGAATTATGATAAGTTTTGTTCTTTTCTCAATACTAGAGTACTTCTATCCTTTACTTTGCAGTTTCCTTTTCTTCCCCCTGTGAAGTTTTAGTAAACTATTTCTAAGTTATATGATTCAGTCATTTTTGATTACTGGCTCTCAAGTTGGCATTTGAAAAATGACATTAAAGCATATTTTGTGGGTAGCAGTTCTTCTTAATCAGACAGAAATACAGAGACAGAAGTGGATGTCAGAGGGTGGGAGATGTTGAGTTTGTTTTGGAAGGGGCTAAGGGGCCCATGGGAAATATCCAGGTATCATGGCCAGTAGATAACTGAAAATAGGACTATGGCCTTTAGAAGAGAGCTTGGGAATGGAAATAGATTTGAGAATCATATGTTAATAGTAATGAAAACCCGAAGTGGGTAACATTTCTCAAGAACAGTTAGCAGGGGGGCGCCTGGGTGGCTCAGTCGTTAAGCGTCTGCCTTGGGCTCTTCCCTCTCTGGCTGTGTCTCTCTCTGTCAAATAAATAAATAAAATCTTAAAAAAAAAGAAGAGTTAGTAGAATAAAGAGAAAGGAGAAATTGATCAAGATAAAAAATAAAGTTTAAGAATTTTATATGCTTTATTCAAAATTCTTTTGTCATACAAAATATGTCTGTGTTTTATAAAGTTATTTTAAGGAAACAAAATGTAACAATTCAAGAAAATATACATTTTTTAATATACCTGGTAAGATTATTTGAAAATTTCCAATTTAATTTACATATTATCTACTCCGGTTATTACTAGTAGTCAAATAGTACTATGATGTAAAATTTTTACTCTTCAATTATTCCTTTATAATGGAATTGTCTTATTTTTAGTATGCATTATTTTTATGTTACTTAAAAACCACTTGGAAAGTTATCAAACTGAAGTAATTTTCCATCTGCTTTTCTGATTTTTTTTCTGTTTTATTCTTGTAAGTGAAAATAACTTTTAAGGTGTATTTTTAAAATTAATTGACTTTCCCAAGCTAATAAAAACTGAAAAGATCATTAATATTTCTTTAGTCTTTGAATTCATGTTCCTAAAAGGGAAAATCTTAATGTAAGAAATGATTTCATTGCAGTATCTCAGTTTATTAGCTTATACTTCCATGGACTGCTAACAATAATTTAAAAATTAACTTTATTTCCAGATTGGCTTTACAATCCTAATTTATATTCTTATTATATTTTGTTATCTTTTAAAATCCTTCATGACATTTGTGTAACCGTTCATAATTTATAGATTATTTATAGTTGTCAGTTTACTTAATCCTTACAACAATTCTGTGACATGGGTATTAGTAACGCTGTTTTATGGAAAAGGATATTTCAAATCAGAATTCAGTGTCCTACAGCTAGTAAGGGTAGAGAGGGCCTTCAAATCAGCTCCTCCTCCTCCTCTATAACCAGAGTTCTTTGACCATACTTGAGCAATTTTGAAATGATATCATATTTTCGTACTCTTCTTACAAGTCCCTTGGGAGCACATTCTAAGTTAGGAAATTATATCCTTTATGGAAAATGTCTAGGGCATGACTAATTCCACACTGCATCCTACCCCTCACTTTTTAAAAAAACTAGGTACAAGAGTCTCCTATGAAACTGAAACAAATACTACATTTTGGGAGTCATAACAAAGAAAGGTTATTTTCATCTCTAACAGTTCCTGGCTGGTCACAGTGTTCCATGCCACAGAAAGCCTGAATAATTTCTTTAAAGGAAGCACTGAAGAATTAGCATTCTTTCTGGCTGAACTGCAATTGCACACAGATTGGCCTCTTATTTTTGCAGCAGTGTTTCATTAGGTCAGCTGAAAGACTGCCCCCTCTGTTCTAATGCAAAATGGTAAACTTAGACAAGGAAGGGGAGCTTCAGCAAGAAATTATCTCTATGATGCCCATTATCTACATTTCTCGAATTTTAAATAATTGAAAACTTCATGCTTATTGCAATCAAGGTCTGCTTATTTTTATTTTATTGTACATAAGCACCTGTTTTTTAAGTTGTCTTCCAGTTGTAATTCGTTATTATAAATTACACAGTTACACTAGTGCTTCTGTATGGAAGCATAAAGAATTTATTATGTTATTTTATTTGTGGATTCAAATGCTTTAAAAAAAAACTTAATAGGTGGAATAATTCCATCAAGGTGACATTAGTTGTAATAATATCTTTACCTGAAGTACACGAACAATTTAATTATTATTAAGAAGGGGAGAAGAATAACATTATATTAAATTGGATCTCCTTAAAATTCTTTTGGAAATAGCAGCTGAATATAAAGTGCATCTCATGAGTGTCCGTGGCCAACAAGTAAAATTACAAGTATGGAAAAACAATATATTTATAGCTTTAGTGTTTAATGATATTTGTACTGACATTTATGAGTTGAAAAGTAGTTACTCTACAATTAACTAATGCAAGATAAAACAAATGGCAAGTGTGAGGGCTTATTTAGCTAGATATAGCATATAATATCTTTTCTTTATTTAAAATTTTAATATTTTGTTCACCAGGAATTTTTGCACTAATTTTTATGTTTTAGAATATTCCATTAAAATATTATTTATACTGATTACTGAATTTGGGGGGTTGCACTTAAATTTTGCCTTTCTGGCAAGTGCCTTATTATTATCACCATGGGCCTGGCCCTGGACCATGTTTAGATATTTTTAGGGCAATAATAAATTGCATTATTTGTGGAAATATACCTCTTTTTTGCCCATTATCTTAAGCAGTTGTCTGTAATATCCCTTTGAAACAATGTTATTAGGGGAAAAAAAAAGAGAGAAAAATGTAGCTCTTAGGACCAGTGTTTCATTCAGAAAATTTTCAGAGGGAGTAGTTAAGGTCCCTTTAAGCTTTTTCTAAAGAGCCATTTATGTGTGATATTATTTGGAACTGGAAATAAAACTAGTGCTAGAAGAATTAAATTTATACTAGAAAAGTATATAAAAAGGAAAACAAAAATTTTGTATCTCAAAATTGTTTAAATATTTCCTTCAGATTTTATTAACTATTTATATGTGTGTATTTTAGAGCTTTGGGCATTGAGACCATGAAAATAATGTTTAAAGGTTGTCTATAAAAAAAAGGTTGTCTATATAATTAATACCAATTTGCGTATTAAGTTCAGATTGGAATTTTAGAGGTTAGATGCTGCCATAAGGAGTATAGGAGGCTTAAGAGATAACATATAATTAACAAAAATATAATCACAAGAATTTCTCAAATGTGTGTATAAAAGAGGATGATCAGAGACCATGTAAAAAAAGACTGAGACTGGCCTGGCTTGATTACTGCTTTTTCTATTACTTTTTCTAATCTGAAACACATACTATATGCAAAATAATAAATATGAATTATGAAGCAATTAAATTTTACTAGTGACAGTGAAATAAGCAGAAGCAGATACATTATGAAACTAATGATGTGGAAACATCCTTATTAGGACTGCAATTTTAATTAATTCTTTTCCAATCCTATGAGTTGGATCTTACTTTGCTTATCAAGCTAGAAGCCTCAGTGCATTTCCATTTGTTAATAAAATATTTTGTGCACATACTAGAGAAGACTTCTCCAAGGAAAACCTGGGAAAGAAATCCAACAGGGTCTCATGAAACCCTTAGACATGTGTGTTATTCCAAGAGGAAATCACATTAGGAATAAATCTCATTGTACTATATCTAAAAGAAAAAAAAAGAAGAACAAAAAGTGACACCTGTGAAAGCTTGTTAACTTACTTAGAATCACAATTAGAACATATTAGAATTTAGGCTAAAACCACTTCTCATGGATAACAAACCAGATGTTTTTCTTCTACACCAGCCTGACTCCCTGTAGTCTTTTCTTGAGTGATCAATATGCACATTTTTTCTACACTGGCTTGAGGATAATTTACTGAGCAGCTTAATTTTCAGCTAAACTAAAGTCAAAGTCTAGTGTTATTTTGTTTATAATGTTATTCTTGCAAATATTCTGCTAGAGATGGGAAACTATATATTTAAGAGGATATGTTCTAGTGTAGGTTGTTCAGAATTAGGAAACCTAAGAACTTTTAATCTGTGTTGTTGCAGGAAGTCCTCAGTTCAGGGTTAATTAATGATGATATTAATAAATAAGAAAAATTTGTATTGCTATTTTTGTGAACACTTGAGCTACAGACTTAACATGCAGGATGGGCAACTATGGGCTGTGTTTGCTTAGAGCATTCATTATCCGGGAGGAGAATGCCCAATTATAAAATCAAAGTTGGCTTGGGTTGAGTGGTGGATTTGTAACATAGCTGACTGAAAATAAAAAATAGAATCTATTGTTATTATTTGATAACACCAATTATTTAACCAAGGTCAATCTGGAAGGTATTGAGAGGTAAAACAGAAGCAAAGCAGAGAAATAAATATCAGTAACATTTATAGGATGAAAAATTCTGGGTAAGTGCATCATTATCACTAAGATAAATGAACAATGATGATTAATGAAAAGTTCTGATACCATGAATCTGGAGTCTGGGGTTAGTAGAAGAACCAATTCTTTGTTTCAGGGACAAAACTGTATTGCTGGGTAATATCTATGGTCAGTGTAGCCCTGGCACTCTGCAAAGTGCCTAGTATAATATACATTCTGTAAATAGACTAGGAGTTTAGTGAATGAATGAAAGAAACAATGGGGGGCCAGTTAAAGGATTTTGAACAGGAGAGTGAAATGACTAGCATAACATTTTAAAAAGGTCACACTGACTGCAATTAGGATACTAGATTTGTTCTGGTAACAATTATAAGCAGCTAGGCTAGTGCAGAAACAGATGTGAGCTGTGGAAGAAATGGCTATGATTGCTTAAATGGAGATAAAGACAAAGTGGATAGACTTGAGAGATGTTTGAACTGAAGTGTCAATATAACTTTGTTATTGGATATATGAAGTTGAGAGGGAGGAAGGGGCCGGAGGGTGCTCAAAGTTTATTGCTTGAGCAACAGGATGAAACTTAGTGCCAACAGCTAAACCAGAAAACCTAAAAAGAGGGTTAATTTGGGGAGGGGTAATGACCTAGCAATGAATTCAGTTTTAGATTTGTGAAATTTGATATCTCTATGGACCGTCAGTAAAACCGATCAGCAGGGAGTTGTATTTATGTCTGGAACTCAGAAAAGAGACTTGAACTAGCAATGTCGAGATTTGGGTTTATCAGCCTAGAGTTGACCATTAAAACCATGGAAGTGAGTAAAATTGTCCATAGGAAATATGCATAAGAAGAAAATAAAACCCAAGACAGATTTCCGAGGAGTGTCTTCCTTAAAGGATGGGCAAAGGAGCTCACAGAAGAAACCAAGGAGGAGAGACAAATTATGGAGAGTGTGGAGAGTGTGGTGTGGCTTGAATGAAGAAAGCTTTTCCAAACAGAAAGAGGGCTAAAATGTAATAAAGCTACATAAAGGTTAAGTAAGATCAGAACTAAAAATACATGTATTTTTTGAATTACTTGTCATTAGGCAATCCACCTTGATGAGAAAACTTTCAGGGCAGGGAGGGAAGAGGGAGCCATCTGTAGTGTTAAGTAGATGGCATGTGAGATCTTGGAGTCCGATAGTGTGATGGGGCAGTGAAGCAGTTTGAAGAAGAGTGATGTAAGGCTGAAATAGAAGGCAAAGGCTCAAGCTCCCTCTTTCAGAAGCTAGAAATTTATATTATTATATTATATCCCCCAGACTTCATCTAAATTGACTCCTGTTATGTGGAGTGACTTAAATGTAGATGAGGGGCAGAGTCCTAAACATTATTTGTGTGTTTTTGGGTTTTCTCTGTTATTCAAAGTTGTGGACAGGAAAGAGAATAAGCGTTGAGAGTCATTGTTCTAAAATCAGATGAACCTCATTTTCCTTGCTTCAGTAGTGCTGCCTTTCTTTGATTGCTTTCTCACTTTCCTTATGTTCTTCTTAGTCAAAACAGGCCAGAATATTTTGTCTTTCTTCTACCTAAGATATAAGGTTCTAAAAGTATTCCTCTTGTGGAATTTTGAGTCACACAGCTTACTCAAATTAATTACATAGTTTATGAAAAACCTTATAGTGCCAAAATAGATATTTTTATGCCTTAAGTGATTCCTCTTCCCTAAGAATATATGTGTATATATAATCTGAGTGATATTCAAAATATTTAACAACAAAACAGATCCTGTATCTATACTTTTATCTGAATCTGTGTCTATCTATCTGTATAGATGTATATCTCTATGTATGTATTAGCACAAGCTATTGGAAATTGATCTTCTATAGGCAAATGTGCATTACACATTACCCCGTGGCAATATCATCTCTTTTAAAGATCAGTACAATGTAGCCACCATATCTCTTGACTTTGATATTAGTGTTTATATAAAGTAACACCTTTAAAAAATTTAACTCCATGAAAATTAATACCTGAATTTCAGAAAACCGAATTCCAGACTTACATGACACAAACTTCTGATCAAACACTTTGTAAACCTGTAGCATTTGATCAGGCTTGGCACTTTTGACAGTGACTGGCTTGGCACTTTCTATTTGAAAAAAAAAAAATAGCAGTATGGTTAAATGCACTTAATTTTTACTTTTATATTCATCCCTTGGAACAGTGGTGATTCAGATATTTTTCCATCCTCTCACGTGCAAAAAAGCTATATTTGTTTAAAAGATAAGAAGATATGTTAAACCTAGAAAATAATTTTATTATACATTTTATTGACTTCCAGAAAGTTAAGTTTGTGCTGTTGTGCAAGGACTTCACTTGAAAGCCTAGAGCAGTAACCCAGGTAAGTAGCACAGGCCAGGTTGTTAGCAGAGGAGATGGTGACAAGTGGTCAGATTTCAGATTTGTTTTTGTAGGGAGAACCAGGGCCAGCTTCACACGTTTGACATCAGTGCTGTGACACAAAGTCCTTTGCTCAGAAGGGGACATGCTTAGTTTTATGCTCTGCTGTTACCATCTTGAAATTATTTTTCCTGTCTTTATTGAGATACAATAAACATATAACATTGTGTAAGTTTAAGGCGTCCCATGTAATAATTTGATACACATAAATATTTGTGAAATAATGTCCACAATAAAGTTAACAACTCTATCACTTAAAAAAAGATGTGCTGTTGTGCACAGTGGGAAGCTACAGAGACTTTGAAAATCAAAACTGAAATGAAAAAAAAAAAAAGATGTTTGCTTTATGATAGTGCTCAGGACTCTTTAAAAAAGATTTTTCTGGGACGCCTGGGTGGCTCAGTCAGTTAAGCGTCTGCCTTCGGCTCAGGTCATGATCCCAGGGTCCTGGGATCGAGTCCTGCATCGGGCTCCCTGCTCCGCGGGGAGCCTGCTTCTCCCTCTGCCTCTGCATCTCTCTCTCTGTCTCTCATGAATGGATAAATAAAATCTTTAAAAAAAAAAAAAGATTTTTCTGACCTCTGCTCTGTTGATGTTGCTATTCTAAGTGTTAGATACAGATCTCTGTTCTTAAGAAAGAAATTGTGCCCCAAAGATAGAAAACAATTACAAACAATTTCAAACAAATTCAATTACTTATCAGCAAACATTAGGTTACATGATTTATATTTTATCTGTAATTGTCAGAAGCATGTGTTCAGTATTGGACAGAGGACTTCAGATATGGTCCTGATCAAATGCAATCTTCATAACACTTATTTTTATCAGCACACTTCATATCTCCCTTCCCTAAAATTTAAGCTCAATGGGAGCAAAGATGTGTTTGACTTGTTCTTGTTGGTTATCACTGTATTTGCAATACCCAGAAGTGTGTGGAACATAGAATGAGCTGAATAAATTTCTGTTAATGATTTTTATTATCCTTAACATAAATTCTTATTCTGTAGTTACTGATGAAATTTTATTGTGCATTCTCCTTTCACCTCTCTCATTAGTGTTGACTCATATTCAACATTATCAATTCAGATTTGCATGTTTATGTTGTTTTTTCCTTCTTTGGTTTTAAAACCATCCCCATCCTATATGAGTGTAATTGGAAACTAGTAGTCGATACTACTTTACAGAAGGTAGCAAGAATCTCATCAGCAAAAACACAGAATTGCAAAACAAGAGGACTGTAAGATAAAACACTTGACTGATGTAGGTGGGCTGAGTTGATCAGTGAAAAGAGGTGAGTAGAAAACAATTTGGACATGGGACAATTTCTTTCAAAACTAGATCTAAAAATGAGGATTGTTGATGGAAGTGGCTTTACATTTGAAAGAGTTGCTTGAAAGATTCCCAAGTGGTATAGGTTTTGTGTGGTTAGAATGGCACTCTAAGAAGGCAGTAATGGTTATTGTGTCAGAAGAATTTCAAAGACCATAATTCATTTTTGGATGATTAAAGGAAGAAATGGATCTATCAGTAGTTTTATCATCCCTGAGAAAATTTGCAATCTCACAAGACAACAGATAGTTGAATAATGATTACAGAAAATGCATTTGAGCTGGTAATAGTTTCCTTTCACGGAGGAAAAAACTAATGGCGATTGTCAACTCCTGTGAAAATTTTAACAGATAAACTAAAGATGATAAAGTCAGTGCTTTGAAAAAGTACTTCATCTCTTCCTACCCAGTTTAATTTCATGAATACTTATAGAAATCACACATTTAACTCCATCTCAACATATAATTTAGTTATTTTTAATTTTTTGTTATGATAGAAACATATAAATTAGATTTATACTCTTCTATTTTTAGGCTTTTTTTTTCACTTTTCTTTAGCTTTTTAAAAAATCAGTGTTTACTAAAATTTATGAGAAAGAGGTTAGAGCAAAGTAAGTCTTACATATATCTTTCTAATGTTTAATAAGAAAGTGGTTATTTTTCTTTGTCTACTATATGAAGGAGAGATTTGTTTTAATAACTTTACATATTGTATTTGAAAAAGAGCTAACATATTCAAATGGGTTCAATTAAATGGTTTTAATAATATATATATTGTTATAATTTTTTTAAATTTTATTTTATTATGTTATTTTAATCACCATACATTACATCATTAGTTTTTGATTAGTGTTCCATGATTCATTGTTTGCATATAACACCCAGTGCTCCATTCAGTATGTGCCCTCTTTAATACCCATCACCAGGCTAACCCATTCCCCCACCCCCCTCCCCTCTAGAACCCTCAGTTTATTTCTCAGAGTCCATAGTCTCTCATGGTTCATCTCCCCCTCCAATTTCCCCTCTTTCATTTTTCCCTTCCTATTATCTTTTTTTTTTTTCAACATGTAATGTATTATTTGTTTCAGAGGTACAGGTCTGTGATTCATCAGTCTTACACAACATAATTTTACATTATAGTTATAATAATTTTATAATATAATAACATATATTTCTTTAGGTAGGTTTCCTTCTCTAGATCTTGGGGAAATTTTTATTATTTATTTATTTATTTATTTATTTATTTATTTTTATTCTTATGTTAATCCCCATACATTACATCATTAGTTTCAGATGAAGTGTTCCATGATTCCTTGTTTGTGCATAACACCCAGTGCTCCATGCAGAATGTGCCCTCCTCAATACCCACCACCAGGCTAACCCATTCCCCCACTCCCCTCGCCTCTAGAACCCTCAGTTTGTTTTTCAGAGTCCATCGTCTCTCATGGTTATTTTTTTTTTAAGATTTTATTTATTTATTTGAGAGAGAGAGAAAGAGCACATGAGAGGGGGGAGGGTCAGAGGGAGAAGCAGACTCCCCGCCAAGCAGGGAGCCCAATGCGGGACTCCATCCTGGGACTCCAGGATCATGACCTGAGCTGAAGGCAGTCGCTTAACCGACTGAGCCACCCAGGCGCCCTTGGGGAAATTTTTAGATATGAGGTATAATTACTTAGAAGCTTGGGTGGTCTAGATTTAGCTCTACAATTCTTTTTTTTTTCTGTTATATTTTTGAATATAAAATAAGTACATATTACATCTCTGTAATCTGATATCCTGACGGGGGGTAACATATGTAGGTATGTTATGAGTAAACCATGGTTAATCTTCATTTTTGTACTGTTTATTTTTTACTTACTCGAAGAGCTTTTTCTCTCAATTTAGGTAAAGCATGAATATGCTGTAAGTCTGGAAATCATTCAGAAACCAAGTATGCAAGTATCTAAATTCGTGATTTTCACAAAAGACTACAGAAAGGGATAGTTACATGATGTTTGTTATTTGTAGGCACCAGCAAGTTTTCACAACCCAAGATTGAGGTTAAACACAAAGAACTAACACAATGGCTACTTTAAATGGTATGAAATTGCCTTGGGATGTATGACCAAAAACAAGCAAGTGAACAAATTAAAAAAACAAAACAAAACACAAAAACCTGAGAGGTCAATATGAGGCAAAACTGTACTATAAGTAATATGTTACTGCATAGTTACTTTATGAGTCAATTATGGATCTAGATAGATTCTTAATGTTATTAAACAAAAGCTTACTTGATTCATAGAAGGTGGCTTATTAATTATCTATTGTAAAGGCTACAAAAGCAACTATTTAGGGCATTTGCCTCATTCCACATGATAAGCTGTAATCTTATTGCAGCCCATCACACTGATGTGTCTCTATTATTTTGTTTTATGTTTCTATTCTTATGATGAGGTTCTGTGTTCTTGGAATACTCTAAGATAGATAAGACTAAGAATTCTTATGATTATGTCAGTTATTGGACATGTAAGATTAAAGCCTCTGCAAATATACTAAAAATCATGGAATTTACACTTAAAATGGGTCAATATTATGGCATATAAATTATATCTCAATAAAAGCTGCTTAAAACAATAGATAGAACCAGGACAGGATTTTACTTGCAGCCACTAATTATTTGTGACTTGGGATTCTTGGGTCTTCTATAACATATAGTAGTGTCACTTATTTATCCCTCACTTTTATATTTCCCAACTTCAAAAATTTCCAATGAGCTTCCATTCTTTTAAAAAAATGAAACAACTCCGTCAAATAAATAAATACAATTTTTAAAAAATGAAGCAAATCTTTATCCTTTCTTCCTCTTTTTCTGCCTTCTTCTAAATTTTAGATTAAAAAAATAGTCCACACACTCTATTTCTACATCCTTTTCCCCCACCCTATTCCAGCCCCTTCTTTTACTAGTGGATTGAGACTGACTTTGAAGAATTCACTAGTTACTCCTGAATTGCCAGCTGAAGTGATTTCTGCACAGTTCTCATCTTCCTAGAACTCTTTGAAGTAGGAGACATTGTTATGAAACTCTTCATTAACACATGTTTTGTTTGTTTTTGGCTTCAGTGGTCCTATTTTTAATTTGTCATATCTCTTCTCTGATCACACTTTTTCTTTCTCTTTATTTTGTGGCTCATCTTGTAGATTCCACCTCTCCCAGTCCTAGATTCTTTCCACCTATGTTCTCTCATTCTCTTGGCATTAGCTCTTACACCTTTATGGAAATGACACCCAAATCCCTAACTCTAGCTTTGATCACTCTCTTAGTTTGGGGTACATATTTTCAACTTCTTTTTGATTTCTCCACCATCTGTATCCTTTGAGCCTTAAAAATAAGTCATCTTCCTTCTTCCTCCAGACGCTATCTCCCAATCTTAATCAATAATATATTTCTACATCTAGTCAGTCATGCTCTAATGTTCAGAGTATCTTTAATTCCTATCTCCTTTTTCATTCTCTATATTTGTTTTCATGGTAATTAACGATTCCCAGGACTTAAAGGCAGGGAAATGGCTAATGTTACAATGTTACATATACAGTGTAGGAACACAGAGTTCCCTCAAGACCTTACTCTTTGTAACCTTCCAGGTGGCTGTCCTGCCACTGAGTTCATTTGGTATAATGTAAAAGAACAAGGTCTTTAGAGTTAACCCAGGATTGGAGCTGTCATATATGGCACATTATTGTGAATTACAAAAAAGGGTGCTTCTAAAATATATATCCTTTCATTAAAAAAGTCATAATACTGATTTTGTAAGATAAAATTTACTTTCACCTGTGGAAAATTTCTACAATAACCATAGAAATCTATACGATCTATGTCCTTATATGTTCTAAGGGGTGCATAAATTGCGCAACCATACATAGTAGCTTTAAGTATAGGACTACATTGTTCAAATCCTGGCCTTATAGTTTAGTATCTATGTAACCTTGGTAATATACTAAATCACCTTAAACTTCATATTCATGACCTATAAAAGGTGACTTATAACACTATCTCTTTCAGAGAGTTTTTAGGGTAAGTTAGGAAAAATTATATATAATTAGAAACTTCAAATTTACCTGCAGATGTTCTCAGTCTCTCCTTCAAAGGCACACATCATTATAAGACGCCAAATTGTGAAATTCTTTACACTAAAGAGGAGATGAAAATACTGTTGGTTTTGACAGCTTACTATAAGTCCTTAAAAATTTTGTATTTGAGAATATTTCATTTGAGGACATTCCAAAAGAACTAAAGGAATAGTTAGCCTATTTTTCCATGACTAAAAGTCTAGCCTAAAACCTAATGTTTATACCTGAATGTTGCTGCTAACTATTTGAACAAAGCAATGAGAAGGCTTTTAACACATTATGAGAAAATGTCTTGGCTTCACCATTTCCATGTTATCGTATTTTATTATTCTCCTATTTCAGGGTCAGCAAACCACAGGCCCTGGGCCATATCCAGTCCAGGTACATTTTTGTAAATAAAGCTTTATTGGGACACAGCCATACACATTCATTTATGTATTGTCTAAGCTGCTTTCCCAATGTACCAACCAATGGTAGAATTGTGTAGTTGTGACAGAGACCTGTTGGTCCAGCCAGCTTAAGGTATTTACCATCTGGCCCTTTATATATAAAGTTTTCTGACCCCTACCTTTTCAAACTTTTTAAAATATTAACATACTCGAACTCCCACTTTGCTCAAGTCTACACATAGAAAAAAACAAAGACTGTATTGATCTGGAATATGGTGAGTCTTATTTTTTCTTCCAAAATATCTTTTATTAATGAACGATGGAAAGCTCGATGCTGCCTAAACACATACAGTTCCTTAAGTTTTATTAAAAACAAGACAAGACAAATGAAAAAACCCTAAGGCAGAACAACCTGTTCCTTTTCACCAGATTTTACTGGCATTACCTAGAAAATGTTTCCTATAGGAAATAAGCTTTTAAGAACTGATCTTTTCCCTTCTTTTGACATTAAAGAGTGATAGTGGGGAAAAGCCCATTTAATAGTTAGAAGAACCATCTATTTGATGACAGAGTGAGTGACTCAGTTCCTTGTTGAAAACAAATTTGGATTGGAACTTGAGGAATTCTATTAGTACCTATTTTCATTAAAGCAAGTGGTTGAAACCATACCTTTCACATGAGAAAATAATCCCTATTTTGCAAGATTTCTAATATAATAGTGTATGTTAAAAACTTGGTAAATAATTGTTTCTCAATAGTAGCTATCATTTTTATTGTAAAGATTAAGTTCATTAACTAAAATATATCAAATTAATTCAACTTATCCTTCAGAAACTCTATTTAACACACAATTTCCCATCTGTTTCTTTTAAATTATTTAATTCCTTCTGTGTATTACTTCTCATTCTTTAAAAATGAGTAAAAATTTAACTCTCCTCACCTTTTTTCTCCTGCCACTTAAAAGAATTCCACCAAGGAGATTTATAATTTAAAAGCTAGTTGTCTGGTAGTGTTTGGATATGTAGATATACCTGAAGGTATAATTATTTATGAAGCACAAAAATATATAGCAACCCTTAAGAAATTTATTATTATTATTATTTTTTTGTCAAGGTTTCCAATGTCCTAAATACCAATAGCTATGGATTGGACCTCAATTATAGTACATTCTCCAAGAAGTTTGCCATCACTTAATACATTCTTTGTAATATGTTTTATTTTTTTAAGATTTTATATATTTATTTGAGAGAGAAAGAGAGAGAGAGTGCACAAGCAGGGTGAGCAGCAGGCAGAGGGAGAGGGAGAAGCAGGCTCCCCACTGAGTAGGGAGCCTGATGCGGGGCTCGATCCCAGGACCCCAGGATCACAACCTGAGCCAAGGGCAGACGCTTAACGACTGAGCCACCCAGGCACCCCATGAGGACTCATTTTAACTGGAAATCTAAATCTTCCTAAAGTCAATGTAGTTTTGGAGCAAATATAAGGAGTTAAAAGTTAGAATTTTAGGGCACCTACTACTACTGGAAAGATTTGTTGCTTGTACATCCCAACTGGGAAAAGTGATAATAAATCAATTGAATGATTAGGCTTTGAAGTTTAAGGCCATCAGGGATTTGGAATGTTTGAGATGAAAATTCTGAAACATCAGCCAAGAATTTATTTAGTTGTCAATTCTATGGGAAACTACAATATGATTCTAGGATAACCAACATATAAAGTGAAATTTGAGAAGATTTCTCATACTCATCTTTGTCTTATATTTTCACAGAGAGTGGTATTTTGTTGTTGTTGTTGTTTGAGAAAAAAATGGCCAATCCTCATTTTAAGGTTCATCTCAAAATTCCATGAATTGAAAGAGAAGGACTTTAAAGAAAATAAGCACTCTATTCAAGCTTCTTGTTTTGGTTAGAGGTTCAGGACTCATAGACTAGGAAGATGTGATCTATTTCCTGGAATGACTGATCACACTAATGGGTGGTAGACTTTTCTTTCTTTTTTTTTTTTTTTTTTTAACATTTTTTGTTTAAATACCAGTTAGTTAACTTCAGGTATACAATGTACTGATTCAACACTTTAATGTAATACCCTGTGCTCATCACACATGTACTCCTTGATCCCCATCATCTATTTAACCAAACCCCCCAATCTACTTGGTAGATCATCAGTTTGTTCTGGTAATCATCAGTTTGTTCTCTATAGTTAAGAGTCTGTTTCTTGGTTTACCTCTTTCTTTCTTTTTTTTCCCCTTTGCTCATTTGTTTTTTTCCTTAAATTCCACATATAAGTGAAATTTTCTTCTTTAAAGAATTTTATGCCAGGATGATAAAAGTCACTTTTCTTTATGAAGATGGTGTGACTCATTAATGAATCAAGATTTGTCTTACACTAGAAAGCAGTCATATGCTCACTAGTAAGGTTACCTCTGTTAGTAAGAGCTGGCTTTTTCATAAACAACTAAAGGTAGGAACCAAATACATGAAAATAAGTTGGATGTGAAACAAATTGAAGATCCTTAAAATGTAAGTGAACAGCAAAACAAATGGTAATCTTGGGAATATAAGCAATAACTGTATCAGGACTCTTAAGCCATCTGTGCATGAGTGAAGTGTTAGGAACAGCTGAACTCACAACCATATCTGGGACAAAAGCCTCAAATGAGAAAAAGGGAGGAAAAATTTCATGTAAGCCACTAGAAGACACGTTAAAACTACACTCCTGCACTTGGGTCTCTATCCCACTGTACATCTGTCTTATCATTCAAAATAGAAAATTTAAATCTCAGTTCAGGCTGAGCCATTGAACATGGCCCTGTTCCTCCGTTGGCTATGTGTCAGAGATCCCTGGATAAACTCTCCTTTCCTTTCCTGAGGTTTCCACTGGAGACAAGTATATCCCCCCATGTATAGGAATAACAAGGTAGTTTGAATCATATTATTTTGTTATTTTATATGGGATAAGGGGAGGGTTGTCATTGTTATTCCTGCCTCCCATAAAATTTGTCACCAAAGTGAAGTACTGGTACAAGAGAACCCAAAAGCAACATCAAAGGGTGAATATAGCAGCATAAAAAGTCATAAATTTAATTATCTCTGTGTGTACACTTTGTCTTCTCAACTGTACTCTATTATAGTCAAAATGGATCTTTATTGATTTGCTTAATGCCTATTTACATTTTGCTTCTGCATCTGATTTCATATTTTCTTAGGAGAAAAGAATAACTTTCCCTTAGAGTGGGTGGTATAAACAAAATAAATGAGTTTTAGATTTTATTTATTTGTGAGACAGAGAATGAGAGACAGAGAGCATGAGAGGGAGGAGGGTCAGAGGGAGAAACAGACTCCCTGCCGAGCAGGGAGCCCGATGTGGGACTTGATCCTGGGACTCCAGGATCATGACCTGAGCTGAAGGCAGTCGCTTAACCAACTGAGCCACCCAGGCGCCCAATAAATGAGTTTTAGAAATTGAATGCTATCTTTTGTATTCTCCTCTTTCTACTATTTTTCATTAGTCAGCTCATGAGATTAAATATTCTTTAGAATACTACTGGGTACAATTTTGCCTTGTAACTTAAAAAAATATTAATCCTTGAAGTTCAATTTTGTGACAAAACATCTTAATTGATTTACTTTTTAAGCCTGCTGTAATTAACAAAATGTGTCTAATTCTTGAGGAAGAGGTTTATAATGCTTCTGCATAAAAATATTGGATAATAAAAATGTCTGGAAAATATTTTTTCTCCCCAGCCCATCACATTAAAAAAAAAACAAAAGGGGTTATAAATTAAAAAAACAAAAGGGGTTCTAAAATGCCAACTCTGCTTTTTTAATTGGCCAGGGGAAAGCCAATATCACCCTCTTCCATCTTATTGAGTCCAAGAAATGTTCTCCAGTCCTCATCTGATTTGCACTCTGTGGCACTGTACACTCTTACTCAGTCAGTCTCTGTCCTTCCACAGATCCTTCTTTGCTTCTCTAATGCCATGCTCTCTTGGACTTTCTTGGCTTGTTTGTTTGTCTTCAGTCTCCTTTGCTGGTTCATTTTCCACTGCCCATTTCTTAAATGTCTACATTCCTCGGGGTTCTGTCATTATTAACCTCTCTTCTCATTTTCCCACCTCTTCTGCCTTCTGCAATGTAGCCCAGACTTTAGCAGCCCAGGCTATGTAAACCAACTACTCAGGTTTCATCATGTGTTATTAGTCTCCTATTGCTGTATAACAAATTACCACAAACTTATGGCTTAAGACAATACTCATTTAGTATTTTACAATTCTGTAGGTCAGAAGTCTGGATGGATTTCATCTGGGTCATCTGCTCAGGGTCTCAACAGGCTGAAATCAAGCCTGAGAAGTCAGCTAGGACTGAGGTCTCATCTGAGGCTTGAGGTCCTCTTCTAAGCTCACTGGTGTTGGCGGAATTCAACTTGTTGTGGTTGTAAGACTGAATTCCCCATTTTCTTGATGGCTATTGGCCAAGGGCTATTCTTGGCTCTTAGAAGCTGCTCCCAATGCTCCACCATGTGGGCCTCTGCATAGGCCTTCTCACACTTTTAATCTCTGATGTCAGGGAGGGCCCAATCTCCTTCAAATGGATCAACTGATTAAGCCAGGCCCACAAGGATCTCCCTTTTGATTTTGATTAATTCAAAGTCAATTTATTAATAACTAAGTCATGGGAATTTTTTCCCATCGCATTTGGGGATAGGTTCTGCCCCACACAGGAGCGGAAACTGTACAAGGTGTGAACACCAGGAGTTGGACATGTTGGAGGCCATCTTAGAATTCTGCCTACCATACCCTAGTTCTGCCATTTACTAGGTATGTGAATTTGGGAAAATTATATAATTCCTTTGTGCCTTGGTTTTCTCATCTTTAAAGTGAGATAAAAAACAGAGTACTCTTTATGGGGTTATTGTATGGATTAACTGGATTGTAACATGTAAAATGCTTAGAACAGTGACTGATACATAGAGTCTGCAAAAATTCAGTTATCATTATTAAGCTATTTTCTCCCCATAGATATTGTATCCACTCCCATGGCTTCGATGTTACCAATATTCCTATGACTTCCAAATTTATATATCCAGTCAAGATCTCTATTCTGAGCTTTAGACAGTTATGCTTTCCTAAGTCATATCTCCACTCTCTTCTCCTTTTCCTACCATTCATTCATGAAAAAAATTTTTTGGAGTATCTACTGTGTGCAAAGTATTGTGGCAGAGAATATAATGATCAGTAAAACATGCAGTCTCTGCCCTCATGTAGCTGACATTCAAGTGAGAGAGACTGATTATAATCTATCTCCCAAAATGTATTAAAACAAACCAATTTTATCAATTTATTTTGTGAATATTCTAGTCAAAGCCACCATCCTTCTTTCCTGAACTAGAACAATACCCTTTGCTCAGTTCCTATATTCACTCTTCCTCCACTTTCTCTTTCCTCACCAGAGCTACCATCTTCAAGGAGATCTAACTACCTCACTCCTCTGCATAAACCTTGCAGTAACCTCCTGTAGTGTGTAAGATAAAAACTAACCTCCCTCTAACCTGCTATGGCCCTGCCTGACCTCGCCAACTTTACGCACACCTACACAACACTCCATTTCTGTGTTTTAACCTTAACAGCCTTCTTCCTGCTTCTCAACAGTGCCACGCTCCTTCCTGCATTAGCACCTTGCACCTGCCAGTTCTTCTAAATGGAAACTCTCTCTGCTCTGTCTTTACCCAGTAACTCTCCGTTCAAATTTTATTCCTCTCCTTTATTCCCTCAGACCAATTCAGGATCCCCATTGCACTCAAAGTACTATATGAGCCTTCTTCATGACATTTAATATGGTATATAGTTATGTATTGATTTGAGTCATCATCTGATTAATATCTGCTGTCATTCTGGGAGAGGGATGTTTGAGGCAAGATCTAAAGGTCTAGGTTCAGCCATATGAATAGCTAGATTTTACAACTGTTTGATTTATGAGGAAACATGACATAGTCTGTATTTTAAATGGAAAGGCTATTCTCAGAATGTGCATTTGATGGGACAAGCTTTCTATGTAATTACTTCTGTGCCAATTGAGACCAAGTTTACCCTAACAGTATTTAGGAGGGAACACATTTATGGCTATGAGGGTTACTGAAGACCAGAACAAGAATGTGAAAAGTATTCTATAAACTATCAAACTTAACACACAATTTTTGTTGCTATTATTTTTATTAAAATCACCAAAATATCAGTTCATTTAAAACCTGAGCTAGGTTGAATTTAATCCAGTTGATTTTACCCAAATACTTGGCTTCCTCTATGAAATGTTTAGATCTACCTGTTTTTTTTCCCTTAAATTTGTATGTGTATGACTATTCGTGTGCCATCTACCAATATGCATACATATATATGGCATATACATGCACACGCATACACGCTATATGTGTGATGAATATGGTGTAGATACAGGTTTCTCTAAAATAAATTCCAGTCTAGTGTTCACTATCATAAAATGGGACCAGTTCAGCAGTTCTTATCCTGTTTTATTTAAAATGTTAATTTTTAGTTCAGTTCAGTAATGGTGAATAAGAGGGTATTTGGGCTATGAACCATCAATAGGCTTTGCAAACAATAAAAAAAGTCAAATCCCTTTAAGTTAAAAGTGTTTACTGATTTTGTAATGTATTTTAAAAATATGCTAAAACTTTACTGCAATGGTCAAAGCAACAAACAAAAACTTGTAGAGGATTAAAATGCAACTAATTTTTTGTAAAAAATGTTAAAAATTATAGTTAAAGTAAAAACATCTTTATCTTCAAGCTAATTGACTGTAATTTCATAATTATTGATTTGCAGATATCCAACTTGGATCATTTCTGAAGCTGAATTCAGAACAATCTTAAGGTAAGCTGTTTACTTGGAGTGTGTGTGTGTGTGTGTGTGCGTGCATGTGTTTTAAAGAATAAAAATAAGGATATTGATAATGATATTGGTTCCATTTTAACATTCTGCATTATTTCTCAATTTTATAAAAATATCAAAAAAAAAAAAGAGAGGTAAACCATAAGAGACTCTCAACTATAGAGAACAAACTGAGGGTTGCTGGAGGGGAGGTCGGCGGAGGATGGGCTAAATGGGTGATGGGTATTAAGGAGGGCACTTGTGATGAGCCCTGGGTGTTATATGTAAGTGATGAATCACTAGTTCTACTCCTGAAACCAATATTAAACTATATGTTAACTAACTAGAATTTAAATAAAAAATTAAAAAAATATCAAAACATACAATAAACTGCTTGATGACTGCTTAGTAATGTCTTCTAAGAGTCCTATCTGCTAATACCCATATGAGTAAATCATTGTGCAAATATACAAAACAATTAGAGAAAAATTAATACCAGATAGTGTAGTGCTCAATGTTGCTGAGTTAATAGATGTTAGGATGAGGGGCGCTTGGGTGGCTCAGTTGTTAAGCGTCTGCCTTCAGCTCAGGTCATGATCCCAGGGTCCTGGGGTTGAGCCCGAATCGGGCTCTCTGCTCAGCGGGAAGCCTGCTTCTCCCTCTCCCTCTCCCCCTGCTTATGTTCCCTCTCTTGCTGTGTCTCTCTAATAAATAAATAAAATCTTTAAAAATAATAGATGCTGGGATGAGTTATCAAATGTGAGCTGAGTAATGGGGACATGTAATGGAATTAATAATAACAACAGTGCCAATAATAATACTATTTACCTCACATTATAGTCTAGGCACTCTATTAAACACTTTATGAAATGCTTTATATCATACAATCCTCACAAATTCTTAAAGCCAAAGTATTATTATTCTTGTTATTATTATTAATCTCATTTTATAATGAGAAACGTGAAGCATGTCTAAAGTCATGTGATAGTGAGTGGCATGGTTATCAGCTGAGGTCTATCCCACACCAAGTTTTGGTTTCCTCCCACTATATAAACTGCCTAGAGAATGTAAGAGTTCAGCATTTTGTGAATTTTGGATTGATAGGACAATGAGAAGGGGATTTTTTGCAGTATGAAGACCACTTAACAAAATTGTGAAAGATGATCTAGATTTGTGCTCGAGTGACAAGTTGGAATGAAGAGCATTTGAGGAAAATGTAATAAAAATTGTACAGCCAGAGCAGATGGAGGTTGTGGATCTATTTTGGTGGATAATACTAAGTGATTGTTCCAGTTTCATCTCTATTGTCCTCTAGCTAAAAACTACTAAACTGGATTTTTACTGTTGTAGTTGAGTACAATAATCCACAATCTGGTCAGATAACGAGTTAAAAAAAACAATTAGCAATAAAGTGCTAGAATTAGGAGGGATCATTGAAAATTATTTAGTCCTTTCAAGGCAGGAAATGACAGCCTATTCCTGATAGAGGCAGTGGAAATAGAGAGGCATACTATTACCAGAAGACATGAAAGCAAACAAATATGACAGGTCTTCATGATACATTAGATAAAATGAATAAAGGGAAAGGAAGAGCAGAGATGTTTCAAGTTTATTCTTATAGAAAAAAGAAAATTGCAAAACTGATGAAAAGGAAATATTGTTGGAGAACAGAGTGAGTTTGGTTTCACTTATTTGCACCTGAAATATCAACAAGGCCCCATATTCATACATTCATATATCCTATAGGACATAAAAAGTTTCATGAAGAAAAGCGGTGAAGATTGGGTTCTAATTTCATCCACTTTAGAGTGGGTGATAACTACAGAAGGATTAGTATAAAAATAGAAGCACATGGGGCTGATATTTTTTCTTTTTTAATTTTCTTTTTAATTTTTTTAAGTTTTCATTTTAATTCTAGTGTGGTTTTATATAGCATTATATTAGTTTCAGGTGGACAATATAGTGATTCAACAATTCTATACACTACTCAGTACTAACCATGATAAATGTACTCTTGATCCCCATCACCCCGTCCCCACCCCTGGTAACCATTGGTTTGTTCTCTATAGTTAAGAGTGTTTCTATGTTTTTTTTATTATCTCTTTCTCTTTTTTCCGTTGCTTGTTTGATTTGTTTCTTAAATTCTGCATATGAGTGAAATAATGTGGCAATTGTCTTTCTCTGACTGATTTATTTCACTTAGCATTCACTCTGTAGTTCTATTCATGTCCTTGCAAATGGCAAGATTCTGTTCTTTTTTATGGCTGAATAATATTCCATTATATATATACTACCTCTTCTTTATCCATTCATCTATTGATGGACACTTGGGCTGCTTCCATAATTTGGGTATTATACATAATGTTGCAATAAACATAGGGGTGCATGTATCCCTTTAAATTCATGTTTTTGTGTTTTTAGGGTAAAAAGCCAGTAGTGCTATTACTGGATCAAAGGGTACTTCTCTATTTTTAACTTTTTCAGGGACCTCTATATTGTTTTCCACAGAGGTTGTTCCAGTTTGTATTTCTACCAACAGTGAACAAGGATTCCTTTTTCTCCACATTCTTTCCAACACTTGTTATTTCTTGTGTTTCTGATTTTAGCCATTCTGACAGGTGTGAAGTGATATTTTATTGTAGTTTTGATTTGTATTTCCCTGATGATGAATGATGTTGAACATCTTTTCATGTGTCTGTTGGCCATCTATATGTCTTCTTTGGAGAAATGTCTGTTCATCTCTTCTGCCCAGTTTTATTTGTATTATTTGGGGTTTTTTTGGTGTTGAGTTGTATAAGTTCTTTATGTATTTTGCATACTAACACTTTGTCAGATATGTCATTTACAAATGTCTTCTCCCATTCCATAAGTTGCCTTTTAGTTTTGTTGATTGTTTCCTTTGTTGTACATAAGCTATTTATTTTGATGTAGTTCCAATAGTTTATTTTTGCTTTTATTTCCCTTGTCTCAGAAGACATCTAGAAAGAAGTTGCTATAGCTGATGTCAGAGAAATTACTGCCTGTGCTCTTTTCTAGGATTGTTATGGGTTCAGGTTTCATATTTAGGTCTTTAAACCATCTTGAACTTATTTTTGTGTATGGTGTAAGAAAGTAGTCCAATTTCATTCTTTTGCATGCAGCTGTCCAGTTTTCCCAACACTACAGTTGGGAAAGTTGAAGAGACTGTCTTTCTCCCATTGTGTATTTTTTCCCCTTTTTATCAAAAATTAATTGGCCATATAATTATGGGTTTATTTCTAGGTTTTCTATTCTGTTCCATTGATTGATGTGTCTGTTTTTGTGCCAATACCATACTGTTTTGTTTATTACAGCTTTGTAATATAACTTAAAGTCTGGAATTGTGATGCCTCCAGTTTTGTTTTTCTTTTTCAGGATTGCTTTGACTATTCAAGGGTCTTTCGTGGTTCTATACAAATTTTAGGATTGTTTGTTCTAGTTCTGTGAAAAATGCTTTTGGTATTTTGATAGGGATTGCATTAAATATGTAGGTTGCTTTGGGTAACATAAACATTTTAACAATATATGCTCTTCCAATCTGTAAGCATGGAATGTCTTTCCATTACTTTGTGCATTTTCAGTTTCTTTCATCAGTGTTTCATAGTTTTTAGAGTACAGGTCTTTCACCTCTTTGGTTAAATTTATTTCTTGGTATTTTATTCTTTTTGGTGCAATTGTAAATGAGATTGTTTTCTTAATTTCTTTTTCTGCTGCTTCATTATTAGTATATAGAAATGCAACAGATTTCTGTACATTGATTTTGTATCCTGCAACTTTACTGAATTCATTTATCTGTTCTAGTAGTTTTTTTTGTGGAGTCTTTAGGGTTTTGTAAATATAATATTGTGTTATCTGCAAATAGTGAAAGGTTTACTTCTCCCTTACCAGTTTGGATGCCTTTTAGGGCTCATATTTTAAACACCATTTTCAGCTGAACATTTTAAAAATAAAATATAGTTATATAAGCCTGAAAAATGTATGTGAGATGATGCAACCTGTATAATAGTCTCTCTAAACTCTCAAAACTCTCTAAATCTCAAAGTTTTTATTTGTTTGGGATTTATTTCTTTGGCAATATAATCTTCATTGTTTTAAAGAAAGTAAATGAAAATTACTTAAAACTCACCTCTAGAAAACATTTATCTTAAGTGCTGAAAATATTGATTTTCTTTTATTGGGTATTAGCTTGTTAACAATGTTTCAGGTAAAATACAATTTAAAATCACTTTTTATTTCAGAATAAAAACTTCATTCATTGTGTACTGAAACATGTGAATTAGATGACAAACAGGAGAGAAAGAAAGAAGGGAAGCTCTACCTAGACTACAAGTTAATTCATTTGGAGAGATGTCCCACTAAGGCTGGCTTACAATACTATAATATTTTTTACAACACTATAATAGTTTTTTCTTAGAATTGGTTAAAAAAGGACAAGTTGAAATGATACATACTATGGAATTATAAACTTCTTACATTTTACTAAACATTTTCACTCATAGATTAAATTCATCAGATATTTACTCAGTACCTAAATTCAGTGCTAAATTCTGGGCCTACCACAATATTTTTTTCTTTTTTTGGTAGGTTTCTGTTTTTGTTTGTTTGTTTGTTTAATTTTATTTTATTATGTTAATCACCATACATTACATCATTAGTTTTTGATGTAGTGTTCCATGATTCATTGTTTGCGTATAACACCCAGTGCTCCATTCAGTACGTGCCCTCTTTAATACCCATCACCAGGCTAACACATCCCCCTACCCACTTCCCTCTAGAACCCTCAGTTTGTTTCTCAGAGTCCATAGTCTCTCATGGTTCATCTCCCCCTCTGATATCCCGCCCTTCATTTTTCCCTTCCTACTATCTTCTTTTTTTTTTTTTTTTTAACATATAATATAGTATTTGTTTCAGAGCTACAGGTCTGTGATTCATCAGTCTTACACAATATAATTTCTCTTTTCAAGAGGCTCACAGTCTAGTTTAAAAAATGTATAAACAAGTTATTATAGCATGGTATAATTCCTTGCTATAGAAGCACAAGGTATAGGATTACTTCTGATTCAGTGGATCAGGACTGCTCATAAATATCAATAAGGGAATGTAGATCTTTATAAACCTATAAGAAGATGTACTTTCTAAATTTAGATTTAAGCTTAATCAGTGTTTTTGAAAAATATAAAGTTAATACAAAGACTAATAGTAGGCTTTAGATTTCTTAGAATTTGATTCTCAAAAGATGTGATTTTTTTTCTTCATTTTGAGTCTGGAGGAGGGTCTTCATATAATGTACTATCAATCTATTTTTAGCAAGTAGGCATTCAAAATGTGAAACATATTGCCTCTGATTTACTATTTATTTTTCTTGACATTAGTACCATCAAGAATGTTACTTGTTGGGGTGCCTGGGTAGCTCAGTTGGTTAGGTGTCTGCCTTCCACTCAGGTCATGATCCCAGGGTCCTGAAATCGAGCCTCCCTACCCCCCCACAGCCCATGTCAGGCTCCCTGCTCAGTGGGGAGTCTGCTTTTCCCTCTCCCTCTACCCCTACTCCCTGCTCTCTCTCTTTCTAATAAATAAGTAAAATCTTTAGGGGAAAAAAAAATGCTACTTGTTAAATGTATTAAGAAGTTGATTAGAAAAGCTATCACTTTGTTAACAGTTTTACTTAAGGTAATAAAACCTTTGTTATACCGGCAATGAAATGTATTATTTCAATTTATAAAAATAAATTTGGGTAGGTGTTAAAAAAATAGAGAGTTCATTTTCTGGCAGTTGTTAAATGAAAAACTCTAAAAACATAGCTACAAAACACTTCTTTTTAAATGCTTTTCTGAGATGATAGGAAAAGAAAGACTCTAAAGAGGACAAAAACAAAGCAAAAGCAGCAATCCTGAGAAGTAACCAAGGCTAAAGCTGGGGACAGAAGGTGAAGCCTAGGGCTAGTCCAAGTTGGAATCTAATAGAAGAATCTCTCAGGAAACCAGGGTCCTTAAGGACAACACTCCAAGAGTAAGGATGTACAAGAAATAAACCTACCACTAAGAACGTGCATCAAAAACATGCCTATGTAGACTTTGAGTGTAGTGACATGGATTTGCCCTTTGAATTCAGAACTTTTGGACTGCCTTCACTGAGGTTTGGTTGTAGAATTCACCTGATCCAACACACTTCATCCAATAATTTATAATGGTTCCAGATTCATAGTTGGTGGGAAGGAGCAAAAGAAATAATTTTCTGTATGAATCTAAATTCAATATTTTGAAGATAAATTTTGAGATAAATTAGTTAATTCAAAACTTACAAAGCATATAGAATAAAATGGATTTAAAAGAAGGCTGAAAAAAAGACAGAAAATACAGTTTTTAAAGGTATATTATGCTGGAATGATCAGATTTGGAAAAAAAAAGAAATATGTTTAATATTATGTTAATTTTCTATTGTTTCCAATGCAAATTACCACACACTTAGTGTCATAAAACAGCAAGATTGATCACTGTACATTTCTATAAGTTAGTAATCTAGTACTAGCACAAATGTCACCAGATACAGTCAAATTGTAGGCAGGATGCATTTCATTCTGGAGGCTCCAGAGGAGAATTGGATCAGTTTCCTATTCATTTGGCTGTTGGCAGAACTCAGTTCCTTGTGGTTGTAGGACTGAGCTCCTTGCTTTGTTGCTGGCTCTAAGTTGAGGATTTCTTCTAGCTTCCAGTTGCTACCACATGCCTTGGCATTGGTGCCCCCCCCCTTTTTTCAAAGCCAGGAATCACAGGTTGAGACCTTCTGACCCCTTTCAGTTCAAGTTAGCAGTATCTTTGGTTGTAGAAAATTCTCAGGAACTCTGGGTCTTCCATGGATGTCACAGGATTCACTCCATCAGACAAGAGGCTCACAATCAGATCTTTCCAAGGAAGTTTCTTCACTATTTTTGGCTACTGCTGAGATGGCTGAGGGGATCTATGGTCATTTCCTTAATCTTGTCAAAGAGTCTTTTTTTGCTCCTGAATACTCTGATCTTTTGATCTTTCTGAAGAATCTCAGAAAACTAATCTCTTCATTTTAAATAAAAATTAAATTCAAAATAATCTCTTAATTTTAGCATCTTTGTGATACATACAGAGAGGTTAAGAATTTCCAAAATCTTCAAGTCCTGGTTTCTTTTTGTTTAATAACTCCTTCATCAATTCATCTCTCTTTTTTCACATTTTATTCTAAGGAGAAAGAAAAAAATCAGTCCGTACCTTTAACATTTTGCTTGGAAATCTTTTCAGCTGAATATTCAAATTCATTGCTTACAAGCTCTGCTTTCCACATAATTGCATGACACAGTCCTGCTAAGTTTTCTGCCACTGTAAAAAAAATCCCTTTTCCTCTGGTTTCCAATAACATGTTCTCATTGCCTTCTGAGCCCTCTTGGACTGTCTTCAATGTCCATCTTTCTGTTAACAGTCTATTCAAAGAAATTTTGACTTTTTTTCGTGTTTCTCAGAATTCTTCCAGCCTATGCCTGCTTCTTGATAGCAAAATCAATTCCATATTTTTAGATATTTGTTACAGCAACACTTCACTTCTGATACTGAAATCTGTAATAATTTTCTACGGCTGCTAATAAATTGCTACAAACTTAATGGTTTAAAACAACACAAATTTCTTATTTTACAGTTGTATAGATTAGAACTCCAGTATAGTTCTCATTGGGCTAAAACTAAGAGTGGCAGATTATATTCCTTTCTCGATGCTCTGTGGGAGTATCAGTTATCTGCTCATTCAAATTACTGACTGAGTTCAATTTCTTATGGTTATAAGAACTGGGGTTCCCATTTTCTTGCTGACTATAAACTGAAGTTTGTTCTCAGCTCCTAGAGCCTGCTGCATTTCTTGGCTCATGGCCCCATCTTTATCTTTCTAAAGCCAACAACAGTGGGCCAAGTCCTTTTCACATTTCATCTCTCTGACCCATTCTTCTGCCTTTCTCCTCTGCTTTTAAGAGCTCATGTGATTAGATTGGGCCCATCCAGACAATGCAGGAAAATCTCACCATCTCAAGTGAGTTTACCTTGATCAGATGTGCAAAGTCCCATTTGCTGTGTTAAGTAACATGCTTGCAGGTTTGGAAGATTAGGTCATGGGCATCCTGTGGGAGGTGGGTTAGGGGGATGGGGGGCATTATTCTAACTACCAAAAGTATATTTAAAGAAAAAAAGTTTGAAAATATGAGCAAGGAACTAAAGAGTATAAAAATGCGAAGAAGTTTTGGAAAAGAATCTAATAGAAATGAAACATTATAATCAAAGCTACAAACTTAAAGAACAGTTTAGTAGAATTGACCCAGCTAAAGACAGAATTCGTGATCCAAAGAGAGAAACATCACAAGGAGAAAAAAGATAGAAATTCCCAGAGAAAATATGGACCATGGAACGGATGATGAACAGAATGAAGATATAATATGTGTAATTGGTGTTCTAAATGGAGAAAATAGAAATAAGGAAGATAAAGAAATATTTGAAGAAGTAATTGCAGAGAATTTTCTAGAATTGTTGAAAAATACCTAATTGTCATATCCTGGGAGACAAGGAAACTGAAACAGGATAAATTACAAGAAAATTACATCTAAACACATAAAAATGAAACCACAGAATCCCAACAATAAAGAACTGGCAGCAGCTAGGAAAACATGAGACTGCTCTGCTAAGGGAAAGGCAATTAGATTAATGGTTGACTTCTAAATAGCTAAAATGGAAGCCAGAAGTTTTTGGGATATGGGATCTATCTGGAAGATTCCCTTTCCCTGTGAACAGCTTCTACCTCATTCTACCCACTTCTCTCTTCCCATTATGTATTATTGTGAAGGCCTTATTTGTATTTCTTCATCTAACTTTTAAATACAATATAATATCTAATATCTAACAAATATGAGCATAAATGTATAACATATTTATCTATTTATTCAGCAGTAAATCATTATCAGTTCACTGTGATGTTCACTATACCCCAGATTCAATTCCGGGCATTGGGGATATAAAAAAAAAAATCTATCCTTCTGTCATAGTATCTATTTATATCAATTTTTCATCAGTTAGAAGTTGTAAGTATAGTCATGCCTTTTGTTTAATATTTTTTAAAAATTTTATTATGTTATGTTAATCACCATACATTACATCATTAGTTTTTGATGTAGTGTTCCATGATTCATTGTTTATGTATAACACTCAGTGCTCCATGCAGTGCATGCCCTCTTTAATACCCATCACCAGGCTAACCCATCCCCCCACCCCCCTCCCCTCTAGAACCCTCAGTTTGTTTCTCAGAGTCCATAGTCTCTCATGGTTCGTCTCCCCCTCCAATTTCCCCCTCTTCATTTTTCCCTTCCTGCTATCTTCTTTGTCTTTTTTAACATATAATTTATTATTTGTTTCAGAGGTACAGGTCTGTGATTCAACAGTCCCTACACAATTCACAGCGTTCACCATAGCACATCTTATTTGTAAGATGACTTCTCTCATTTGTTTGTCACTTAAAAACCTTTATATCTGTGTAACTTGTATCTTATATGATTTTTTCAACAATTCCATGGACTCTCCTAAATGCTACAGTTTATATAGGACTTGGCAGCTATCATCAATCAAAAGTAATTTGTTTAGCACCAAAATTGTGCTCACTATTCCGTCTGGCACTTTCCAAACACTGGGAAAAGCATTACAGCCCTAGTGTATCTGTCAGTGTCATTAAAGCCTACTTATTATAGTAAGTCTTGGCAGACTCTCCTTGTTGTATTTCTGTTACACAATTGAATTATTTTGGATGTTTAGTAAGTTGAGTTCCTCATCAATTATATTAGAATGAATTGTAGAATACATATTAAAAGCTATTGCTTTATTTTTCAAGCATGACCAATGTAAGAAAATATCATGACTTTTTATTCCATTTCATCAGAACAAGAATTCCTTATTCAATAAAAGGGAATCCAAGACAGCACAGGGGATTTAGTGCCTGAGATTCAGTGAAGAATAAAATAAAATGACTGTAACTTTTCATAATGAAAACATAAGCTTTATTTTCTTTCGGAGTTGCACACTGATGTTTATCTGGAGTTTAAGAAAACATTTTACTAACTATTAGCAAATAATAATTTACTGGGTCTTACTAGATATATAGTTTTATCTGGAAAATATATAATTTTCTTGTGACATCTCTTTTGTAGAGCACAGAATATTAGTGTCAAACAGAATTGGTTTGAATCCAAGCTTTGCAATACTAGGCATGACTCCTTAGACAAGGTATAAATCTTCTGTGAGCCTTTATCTCACCATAAAAAAATAAAAACAACTGGAATTCAAATGCAGTCTTATCTCTTTTATTTTTTTAAATAACTTTGAATTAGCATGCCTATATTAGCAGGATGACCAATGTTTCCATTTTGAAGTCTTCTCTGTGCCCACTTTCATTGTCCAAGATTCCCAGAAGACTACTCCATCAGATATGGGCTGCCCTGCTTCCAAATCCCAAGCAGACAGAAAGAAGTCCATCTGGTGCTTTTTGTCATTACACATGGAGTTACTATGGAAAACTGGTGCCCCAGCACATTCCAAATGATGATTTTGCACTGTTACTGGGAGGTCCTGACTAAAATAAATCCCTGCACACTCATGGGTTTCATGATTCCATCTGTCATCCAGAAGAAGTTCAGCCATTGTTCCTGCAATGTCTACTGTCATACCATGGTCAGGACAGGAAAAAGATTGCCAGCCTCAGCCTTTCCTCAGGAGTCTCTGAACCATGGTTCTGAGCTTGGGTTATGGCCATGCTCTCCCTTGCCTCATGGTGATCCCTTTGAGGCTCCTGGTATCCTTTCCTGACAACAACCTCAAGAACAGAAATCCTTCAAAGTGGTTCCAATAACATTAAGTCACAAAAGGATCATTCTCTGACCCCAAATAACCTCTTGGAAAATCTACTCAGTGACCCTCTTTTAGAGGAGTGAGCCATAATTTAGCAGGTCATAAAATGTGCTATTGTTACCTTTCCCCAGGGAAATAAGTACCTACTAGGTTGCTAAGACAAAGAAAATAACTCTTTAAAAAGAAACTCTCTCTAGTTGACTTTTTAAGTTCACTAGAGAAGCTTCTCTTCCTTTTAGGTTCTGCCTCATCAGATACATCATGAGAATTAATGAGGTGACATACATGAAGCACCTATCAGTGCCTACGACCTAGTAGACACTTAATACATTTTAATTTCTTCCTTTGTCCTGTATTCTTAATTTTTAGTCTAAACCTTTATTGTTCTTTTCTTTTTCATATATATCTCCCAAGTGAGATTATAAGACATAAGGGAAGAGAGTTATGTCTTGTGCATCTTTCAAACCTCCACAGATTATTCAGCATAATGCCCTATAGATAAATACCAGTTGCTATGTAATTATTGATTTAGTGATTACTTTAAGATTGATTTTTCCATATGTAGATAACATAATCTGTTTTTTAAATTTCCTGGTATGATTTTCTGCTATCATACTAATGTTATTATTCTGAGCAGAAGCTTGGCAAAGAGAGGAGATAAAATTCTAATCCATATATTTGCATTTTGATTACTGAATCAGCTATCAGTCAACAACACTTAAATTGCTTAGAAATTTTCATGAGCACTTGAAATGATGGGTTTCCTTCTCAGAAATGTGAGGCAAGAATACATTTGTATGTACTGCAGTGAAAAGAACCTAAAGAAACTTAAATTTGAATTTTAGGTCTCCACTGACACCTGTAAGAGTATAGTCAAGCCATTTAATGCTACTCATATGGCAAAAGCGGTAACAATGGAAATATTTTTATAACAATTAGAGAAAATATGTCTTTAATAGGATGCTTTAACTTAAAGAATTCACTTACTTTGAAAAAATTGGAAAACAAGAGAAATAACTCATAATCTCACATCTCAGAAATAAGCTTTTTTTATTAACATCTTTAGATATTTTGAAGTCATATGTACAAAATTTTTAACATGGTATTTTTTTCACTTCATCATACATTGTGTTGAATTTTGAAACTTTCCCTGTCACAAATTCTTCAAAAACATTATTTTAATGTCATACCTTATATAATTTGGCCATTTCTCATGATTACATAAGTTATTTTTCTAATGTTTCATTTAAAAATAATATTTATTTCAACATCTTTTTAATATTCCCATATTTGTGTATGTTTTCCCAGAATATAAGCTATGAAAATTTGTAAGATTCTTACTTTTTATATTTACACCCTTGATATTTTCTACTTGAACATTTCTGGATCCATCTAAACTTGAAATACCTCTACAGACCCATGACTTGTATACAGCTATTATTTTATAGAAGTTCACACTGGAGTGCTTCCCGGGGCTATCGTCAATAGCACATACATTATCGATTGCGTGAGTCTAGTGGCTGCATGCCCCGCCCCCCCCCCCCCCCAGTACTCAGTTTAATTGTTCTCTCTGCTCCATAGTCCACATTAATCTCCCTTTACCACAGTGTTATAATAAATCCATAGATTTCCTAACATCAAACCATCCTTTTACCCAAAAGAATATTAATTTAAGTCATTTTGGAGCTTGATTTGCTAGGGTTTTATTTATTAGCACCTACGACTACATCTATATTTTTTCCTTTTTGTCCTTTGTTAGATTTGGTGTCAGAGCTATAGTTTTAGGTTTATCCAATGGAAATGGTAGCTTAATCAGCTCCTACATAGTGCAATGCAAACCTGGGAAAATTAAAGTTAAATGTAACAAGAAACTGTCATAATATAATGCGATAATATAATAGTAGCTAATATTTTAGATGACACAATCAGCATTCAAACTCATTACAACAATTATAACACTGAGCTCAAACTAACAAGGTAAAATGTTTCAGAAATAAATACAAAATTTCCTCTTTTACACTTGAAAATAAAATTCTATAAATTGGGGTGGTAAGGATCGGACTGGACACCGGCTGTACATTTGGGAAGTGTTACATGCACTACCACAGTGCATCAGCTGCTAATGAAGCTAGCCTCACATTGTGTTCATAGAACAGAAAAGGAGTGGCATGTTTCTCACCATGTTTCTGAGGTTCTTTCATAGCTGGAAATTTAGTACGTGAAAAGACTTGTACAGTATGTATGATTTCTGCTGTTGAGGCCCACATTTGGTTGGTCTTTGGCACTTGACATATCCAGCCAATGCCCTTTGCTGCCTGTAAGAGTGACACAAATGAACTGCTAGAGCCAGTGAGTCTCCCTAACAGCTTTTATTTAAAAAAAAAATTTTTTATTATGTTATGTTAATCACCATACATTACATCATTAGTTTTTGATGTAGTGATCCACGAATCATTGTTCGCACATAACACCCAGTGCTCCATTCAGTACGTGCCCTCTTTAATACCCATCACAGGGCTAACCCATCCCCCTACCCCCCTCCCCTCTAGAACCCTCAGTTTGTTTCTCAGAGTCCATAGTTTCTCATGGTTCGTCTCCCCCTCCGATTTCTCCCCCTTCATTTTTCCCTTCCTGCTATCTTCTTCTTTTTTTTTTTTTAAACATATAATGTATTATTTGTTTCAGAGGTACAGGTCTGTTATTCAACAGTCTTACACAAGTCACAGAGCTCACCATAGCACATACCCTCCCCAGTGTCTTTCACCCAGCCACCCCATCCCTCTCACCCCACCCCCCACTCCAGCAACCCTCAGTTTGTTTCTTGAGATTAAGAATTCCTCATATCAGTGAGGTCATATGATACATGTCTTTCTCTGACTGACTTATTTTGCTCAGCATAACACCCTCCAGTTCCATCCACGTCGTTGCAAATGGCAAGATCTCATTCTTTTGATGGCTGCATAATATTCCATTGTATATATATACCACTTCTTCTTTATCCATTCATCTGTCGATGGACATCTTGGCTCTTTCCATAGTTTGGCTATTGTGGACATTGCTGCTATAAACATCGGGGTGCACGTACCCCTTTGGATCCCTACAATTCTATCTTTGGGGTAAATACCTAACAGCTTTTAAAGGAAGACAGTCTTATTGGATAGGAGGCCACATTCTTTTCTTTTGCCAAGTGAGCTGTTACCACCATTATAATACTATCCCTTCGTTCTGCCAGGATACCTCTTATAAGACTTGATCCCTAGTTAGAGCTTCCAGTCATGGTCTGTGGACTACCTAACCTGACAGGAAACTCACCATTCTTTCTGTGCATCACTGAGTCCCATGGAAACCTAAAGCAGACTTTGCCCTTTTCTTCCTGTTTGTGCCCCGTGGCCATCTCACAGTAGTTCCAGTCCCCAGGCCCTGGCAGCACTGGAAATATCTGGGATTCTGCTGCTCAGTAGCCTGTAAGCAGGAAAGCAGAGCCAGCATCTCACATTCAAAATCACTTGCAAATCTCAAGGGAGGGTTTTCTGTCTACCTCTCCTACCCCAGGACCACCCCACAGAAGAAGGGGAGCAATGAATCTCTTATTTCACCATGAATTCTTCTCTCCAACTCTTTTTCTGAAGCTTCTTTTTAAATTTCTTCTGTTAAAAGATCCCAGAAAACCAGTTCTGCCTGTTTCCCAACAAACAGTGCCCTCACTCAAATTTGAGGGAGGCTACTTTGCAGCAAATAATAGGCTGGGCCTTTATTCTCAGGTAGCCTTTCCGCCACAGAATCCCTCTTTTTCTTTTTGACACAACTGATAAGAGAGGCTTTCCACTAGTCTATGGCTGAGGTTAGGAAGGAACATTTTTCTCAAATTTTTATTTTGAATTATTACAACAATTTTTATTGCTTGTTGCCATTAGAACCAATTTTCTACCCTTTTTAGGTGCCATATTGGACAAATTTAGAATTATTTGCACACATTGATGCATATGATATGTATGTAATTTATCAACTGGTTACCTTTTTACATTTTAACAATTGAAAAGGTGATCACTTTTGAGATGGCCTCAATTATCTTTCATTTTACCTAACTCATGTCATTGTACTACCTTCAGAAATGGTTTATCACCTATTCAAGCAGTAAGTATAGGTTGTGTTATTGCCTACCTTTATTACACCTCAATACATCCAAATTCCCACTGTTTCACTTATCAATGCTCTTGTGACCAAAGTTGGGTCATTTTCTCTAGCAGGCCAATTAAAAAATATATGGGCACTATTTTTGTTTGTTTGTTTTGTTTTCATTTGAAACAGACATTGATTCAATTATTAGATTAGTGCAGGGATAAATTTGGTAGGAACTAAGAAGCACAAGTAGATTATTTCCTAAATATTATAAACATAAACCTATATTTCATTACTCTAAAGTCTATAGCATTCATTTACATACATAATCATTTTTAATCTTCACAAAATGCCTGTGAAATAAGTAGCTTGTGCAGGCTCACAGAACGTTAGTAGTAAAACTATAAGGTAATACAGAAACCACTTTGTTAGATATACAAGAATTGACTCTGATGGTATACTACATGTCAGAAAATAACCTACCTACATCTTCTCACTGAGCACTGACAATAGTCAATGATTCATTATGGGAGGAGGGGAGGGTTCTTCTGAAGTGAAAAAAGGGATAAAACTCCTGAAGATGCAGCCTAATCAGCCCTCAGATGTTGCAAGTCACTTGCTATGTGATCAGCACTGTTTGAAGTTTCATGGGTGATGCATAAGAACATAAAATGTGGTTCTTTTCATCAAAGATCTCATAATCCATGTAAGGGAATAGAATTAACCTGAAGAATTAATTAGAAAAACATTAACGGTTAGGGTGTAACAGCATGCTGAACTTGGGAATTCAGAAGATGGTGTCCTAAGAGAGTGATTCCTCTAGAAGATAACATGTGAGCTGAGCTTTTGAAAGAGGAGATAGAGCTGGGCTCAGCTCTCAGCTCCTCCACTCACCCTTTATATTTTGGGGGGAATATTACTTAACCTCTTTGAATTATGCATGGGTATAGTGGTGAAACAAGGAAGCAATGTCTACTCACTTCAAAAGCTGTGAGGATTAAATAAGATGTTTTATATAAAATACTTAGAGTGCTTGGCAAAAAAAAAAAACACATTCATTCACTATCAATTTCTCATTCTCTTTTCTTTGAGATAGCTAAAATCTGGATATGTAAAGGAAGGAACTAAAACTATTCAAGAAGGTAGAGAAGGAAAAGTATTGTAAACCAAAACACAAGGTAGGAATGAACAGAGTAAGGGCAGACAGCACTGAGGAAACAGGCTTACCTATGGAGCAATGGAGACAATATATTCTTAATTTCCAAAGACCTCCTTTCTATCTTGATTTTGTCATTGTCATTTTTGAATTGTCATATTTCTTAGCTATGAGGTCTTGACCACTTTTATTTTGCTTTTTTTTTTTTTTCGGTTATAGTTGTTTGTTTTTATTCTCCATAAATTTTGGCAAAGTTTCTTGCATATCGATCCTTAGAAAATGTTATTCATTTATATATTCATTAAGTAAATATTTATTCAGCACCTACTGTGTGAATAAATTCAGGTTGTATGGATAACATGAAACCAGATCATGAAGCATGTTGCATGAAGCTGCAACATCAAATTTTGATATTGATGGCATGGAAGAGTGCCTTTCTCTCCTTTCCACTCTAAGGCATACATCATGCTCTATGGTTCTTTCAACAGCGTGAGCCAGACTGTGTCATTGCTTAATGCTTTTAAGTGGCCTCCTCTTCCTGGAATAACTCCTCCATCCTCCATCTTATCCAGTTGGAAAATATCTACTCTTGTCCTAATGCTCATCTGAATGAAACATTTCCTGACCTCCTTCTTCCCCCCCTTCTCAGATTGATTTTACCAGTTCTCCTTTCTGCTTCCTCTGAACTCAGTACTTATTCTTATCATTGCACCTATAATACTTTATTGCCTCTGTTCATATCTCTCCCTATTAGGTTAGAAATTTAAATACTGAACAATGGAGGAGGGGGACGGAGGAATTTCATGTGGGTAAATTTAGATTATTTCTCTTACACATACCTAATAAATGTTCTGCAATTCAGGATTTCACTTAGATGTACATAAAATGAGAAAAATATTCAGTATTTTGACAAAAATAAAGAATTTAGTTTAATATCTTTATCATTGTACAATGAAGAAACCAACTGAGATAAATATGCTCTTTGAGCAGCACTTTTTGTGAATATTTTTTAGCTTTGCCTGTGAGAGACAGCAACATTATTTTTGTATTGCTGAAGTGCTTTGAGAGCAATGCCTCGGTGACAGCATAAACAAAATACAAAGGCCAGTTTGTTTTTATATCTAAATGGGGGATTGTTGGTGAAGAGTTGTGCCAGCCAGTACAGAGTGGAATAGTGTTTTATTCCTCTCAAGATAGATGGATTGCTGAATTGCCTGAGTTCCTGCTGTTTTATACTCTGCCCCTTGAATTTGAAAATGAATAACTGCCTTTTTTTTTTCTTGAATGGATAGTGAGAAAATATATCATTTAACTAAAATTGTACTCATAATATTGTCATTAAAAAATATGTCCACCTGGTATTTTATCCATATGATATATTGCCAAAAATATAAAATGTCATATTTGTTAAATGTTTTATTTTTTAGTAAATCATAACATTATTTAAACTGGGGATGCGCAGTTTGCTAGTGTGTTACACTTTTAAAATGTTGTTCCTTCAGATGAAGTGAATTAAATTTTACATCATTGATAAAGCCATTATTTGAAAGTTTTTGCTGGGAGATAATTTAATAAGTTCAACACTTATCTTTTGAGTACCATATGAAAAGTCTCTGTGGGGGAATAAAAATAAAAAGAAAGCATAGTGCCCGTAATCAAAGAGCTCTTAGCAAACAGAGAAAAATTATCTCATGTGTAGAGGATTATGACACAGAGGGATACAGGAAAGTCACAATGACTATGAGAACAGAGAAAAGAAAGTGCTTCCCATGGAGATGAATAATTGGCTTCACAAAATGATGGAACTTGAAAAATGAGTCTCACAAATGAGGATGGAGGAATTTGAAGAGAGAAATTGAATTAGATCATGGAAATCCCTAACTATCAAGAGAGAATTTTTTTTCTATAGCTATAAAGGAGTTGTGATGGTTATTTTTTATGTGTCAATTGACTAAGCTTAGTGTCCACTTTAAATACTAGTCTACGTGTTGTTGAGAAGGTATTTTATAGATGTGGTTAGCATCTAAAATCAGTTGACTTTAAGTAAAGCAGATTACCATCCATAATGTCGGGGATTTTATCCAATCAGTTGAAGGCCTTAAGAAAATACACTGAAGTTTCCCAGAGAAGAAATTCTGCCTTAAATCTGCAGCATCAACTCCTGCCAAGTTTCTAGCCTTCTGCTCTACCCTAGGGGTTTCTTACTTGTCTGCCGCACACCCATAATCATGTGAGCCAATTCCTTAAAATAAATTTCTTTAAATATACATACATATATTCTATATATTATACATATATATTTTATATGTTATACATATACTATATGCTGTACATACACACATCTCATCATATGTGTGTAGGTATATGTGTATATGTACACATACATACATACAGTTGGTTCTATTGTTTCTCTGGAGCCCCCTGATTGAATCAGGAGTTATTAAAAATTTTAAACAAAACTGGGCTTATAACTTTCGTGGCATTCATTAAGTCTTATAATTTTAAGCTTTTACTGAACACTAATTTATGCCAGGTTTTTGCTACATGCTATGGAGTAAAACAAAGCGTAATACATAATGCCAGTTTTGGTGATTTTCTGTGCTCTTGTGAGGCATGCAACTGTGCCATTTTTTCCAAATTATTTCATTTAGCCAATCAATGCAACATTCCTCTGAGATAGGTATTATTAGTGTGGCTATTATTATATTTCTAATTTGACAGATGAATAAACTGAAATTTTAGCTATTAAATGTGAGGCTCAGGTCCAAACTCCAGGCTGCAGCACATGAAACATTATATATTTAGCCACTAAAATGCATGTCTTCTAATGTAAAACAATTTTCCTGTGGTCAATGATCAGTGAACAGAATAAAACTATGCTTTTAAATATTCATAAAAGATATCAAACAGCTAGAAAAACTCTTTAAACAGAGCGGGGGGGTGGGTTCATAGGTTGTAGAAGGTTGATGGCTTAAACAGTAAAAGTAGAAAGGCAGCTTAGATCACAATGACCAGATTCTAGGAAAGTTAAAGCAATCATGGCATTTTCAAAACCTGACAGTCAACTTCCACCAGATTTTAACAATCTTGTCTCACACTATTACAGTAATGCTATTCAAAGTATTATTCTAAGACTCCCAGCATCTGCATGACCCAGTAGCTTGCTAGAAATGCAAATATGGGGGCTTTACCTCAGATTTTATATATATCAGAATTTCTCAGAGTGGGACCTGGGAGACTGTGTTTTAAAAGAGCTTTTAAAGAGATCCATGTCATATAAAGTTTGAAAAGAACTGCACTACAGCAACAGGGACCAGCAAAGAAGGGTCTTGTGATGCTGAGGTGAGCTTCTCTAGGAAAGTAGAATGAAGCAATCAAGCCAGAGTTAACTAGAATTAATAATGGTTGATCAATGTTCTGACTTGGGCTCAGATGCATGATGAGTATCTGAGACAAAATAAATTCAAGAGGGAAAGAACTTAAGTAGGGACATGGAGAAGATGAAACTCTCATTCGAGTGAAGATGTGTTTGGACACAAAGTCAGAACAGGTAACATAGCATTAGTGAAAGAGGTCAGGATGATAAACATCAAGAATCAAAGCAGAACTAAAGATTAGGGCAGACTTGGTAAGGCAAGGAGGGGAAAATGCTGGAACAAAGGAATAGCTTATTTTAGAGAGAAACTGGAGATGTAAGAATCCATAGTCAAAGGTCTGAAGTTGAACATGAACTATTTGGAGGCAGGAAGACCAGATATATTCAGGCAAACCTAAAATATTTGCCAATTTTCCATCCTAAAGAATCAGGTCTTAATAGCTAATACAATTAATTAGTAGCTAATACAGTCACAAACTGTGCCACTGATTCATTCATTCATGATTTCAAAAAAAAAAAAATTGGTATCCTCTATATGCCAAATACAGTGATAAATAAACAAAGGTAAAATGTAAGTGAGACAAATGTGATCTCTGCCATCAGGAGAGTTAGGCATTAAATAAGCAATTATACAAGTAAGTGATATTGCCATAAATGCTACCCAGAAAAAGTACAGGTATTATGAGAACGAATCACAAGATACTTAACCTAGCCCAAAAGGAGGAGAGTTAGGAGGATGATTTCCCAGAGGATCATTTCCTGGGGAAGTAAATTTTAAGGTACAACTTCGAAGATGAGATGAAGTTGATGAAGAGCTGAGGGAAAAGCATTCTAGGCCAAGAGAGCAGTCCATGCAGAGTGTGTACATTAAGATAGAACAGGAAGATGACCAGGGTGATTGGAATGTAGTGAATGACAGGAGAATAATACGAGATGAGACTAGTGATGATACAGAGCTGTTGAAGACATAGAATAGCATCCTAATTGAAGTAGGAAAACCCTGGAGGATTTTAAATCAGTAAATATAGGATGACATTTTTATTAAAAAATATATCCTTTTAGGGCATTTGATATGGATTATATAGGGAAATATTTTTAGGAAGTTACTGTAATACATCGGTCAAGGGATCATGATGATTTGGATTAGGTTAATGGCAGTGACAAGAGAAAGGAATAGATAGATTCAGTATATATTTACCAAGTACAAACCAATAAGCTAGAGGAAGAAGAAAATATAAAATATCCCATCTATGTTTCTGGTGTACATAGAGACCTGTACCATTAACTAGAATAGGGAGAATTGGAGGAAATAAATTTTGGGAGAAAAGTCATGAATTAAATTGTGGACTGCCTGAGTTTTAGATGCCTGTTAGTAACCTAAGTGTAAATTTAAAGTGTATCAGTAGATTGGTGGTCTGGAACTCAGAAAAGATATTTTGCCTGAAGATGTAAGTTTGGATTCATTACACATGATAGGTCAAGTTATTACAGGGTATAAAAACACCAAGGAGGAGAGAAGGAAAGGGAAGAGATTTCTTATATTTTAGTCTTTTAAGGTTGATAATAAAAATGTTGCACTGGCAAAGGAGACTGAAAAGGAAAGAACAAAGAAGCAAGAGGCGAAGGAAATAAGTTTGTGTCCCAGAAACCAGTTGGAAAAATGTCCGAGTTAGTAGTCAGTAAATGTGTGACAGAGAGCCAAGGTGTTAAAAAGAATGAAGTGCAAGAAACTGACCAATTTACTACCCTCTATTTTTGTATATTGATTATACTTTCTTAGTCAATCTCAATTATTGTGTCCACACCCATGGATAATTTTTGAAGTCAGAAGCCTCAGTGTCATTCTTAACATCTTCTCTCTAAACTCCCACATAAAACCTGCATCTTTAACATCTTTAAAGTACTGAAAGAAAAAGGGGGAAAATCCCTATTAATCTAGAATTTTATACCTAGCAAAAAAATATCTCTCAAAAATGCAGATTCATACTTTTCTTCAAATAAACTAAAGCTAAACAGATTTATTGCAATTAGACCTGCACCATAAGTAATGACAAAGGAAGTTCTTCAGGCAGAAGGCAAATGATACCAGATGGTATTCACTGGAGGTATGCAGTACAGAAGCCCATAATACTAAAGTCCATATTTTATCCACAGTACTTTCAGATCAGAAGCTGAAAACAGTATGAACATAAACCCAAGTGTCATTCTAACCTACTTTCTAACTTTTTATGTATTTATAAATAAACATCAGTAAATTAAGTTAATATGTGTCTGAGGTTATTGGAGCATTATTAAAGGAAGTCCATGGGGGTTGGTTGTGGGAATTATTAGATTTGATAAATTGTATAAAGTACTTGAGAAAATGCCTGGCACTAGTAAATCTCAATGTTTGTAAGCTATTATTATTTGATAATGAGTATGTAATCAAATCTGTTACCTATAATAAAATCTATTATTTGATGTTTTATACATAATTTGTATTTGTATGCACAATAAAATCTATTGTTGAGTAGTTACTTAATAACATATCTATAATAAAATCTATGCTTTAGAATTTGAATTAAAATGATCTGTTTCACCATGCTGGAGTATTAAAATAGGGTCATACTACGTTCAATATTTAAATTACCTTAAATCCCTGATAAGAAGGTTTTTTTCTTCAGCATTAAGGAGTTAGTAAAAAAATTTTTCTTAATCAGCACTTTAAAAATGTGTTTGTATCATTTTTTGGCAGAAAGTAACCCTTGTGTTCCTATGAATGATCTTCCTAGTGAGAGACAGTATTTTCTGAGTCATTAAGACCTGACAAAACCAAAGCACTCAGAAAATCTGGTTGAATTTATTGATCAGTCAATAAACATTTATTATAAACCTATTTTATGCAAGCCCTGTGCTAGATATATATATAACCCAGCAGCATAAAGCATGGTGCTAGTTTTCAGGGAGTTTATGAAATAATGGTAACTAACAACTTTTAACTCTCACTATGTTAAGGCACTATGCCAGGTAAAGTTGTGGGTGGTTGTTTTTTTTTCATGTTCTTGTATTTAATCAATCCTCACAGTATTCTTATGATGGAAGTATTAGTAGTAGTAGTAATATTTTCACCTGACAAAGATGGTGAGATTTTAGGAGGTTAAGTAATTTGGCTATGGACAAATAGTAAGTGTAAAACATAATGCTAAACATCAGGATGTAAGAAATGAAAATTTATCCTTTCATCTGTTAAATACACTGCCTCTCTCTCTTTACAACTCATTGGGAAGGAAAGGAAGATATAATTTAAAATATGAATACAAGTTAGGAGAAAAATACTCTTTAATTTTTCTTTTTTTTAAACAACAATCCTACTGTTAAGCATTATTTGTGAAATTATTAAATTTAAAAAACTACTAAAAGCTTATTTACCAATTGAGGTTTCCCAGTTTTGATGAAGAAGGAAAGTGACAGTTTAATTGTTGAAAGTACATAAATAGATCATACCCTGGAAACCAGAAGTTAGAAAAGTTAAAGACATCAGGGTTTTTCAACATCTCTGGCAATCATCTCCACACCAGATTTGAACACATTAGCTTTAAACTACTGGAAATTTAGGAGCCAGCTAGGAAAATTCTCGAAGTGCTGAGGAGAATCTCCCTGGAGAAAGCAAAGTGAAAACAATAGCTAGAGTTATTAGAATTAATAACAGTTAATCAATGTTCTGTCTTAGACTGAACCTAAGTGGGAATATAAGACAACTGAGAATTCAAGTAGGTCAGGGTGTAGGTAGGGTTGTGGAGAGAATAAAACTTTCCCACTTAAGAATAAATGAGTTTAGGACACAGAATCAGAGCAGATTGTCCGGCATGAGTAACAACAGGTCAAAGTCTAGTGACCTGTAGAGGTTTGACAAGCTAGGGAGGCAAAATCCTGGGACAGAGACAAGTAGTGACTTTTGGAAAAAAGCTTAATACACAAGTATTCTTAGCCAAAGATCTGAAGTTGGAATTGATCCATTTATTCAAAGGCAGGCAGCTCAGTTCTATCTGGTCAACTCTATCACAGTGACTGATAATTCAAACCTAAAGAATTATACCCTCTGATACAAGCACACACTGTGCCATTGATTCATTTGTCCATGCATTCAGCAAATATCATCTATGTGCCAGTCACAGTGATGAACACCAGACCTGTGATAAATGAAAGGCAAATGAGACAAATATGGTCTCTGCTGTAGTGAAAATTACATTATAGTGGAAAGATAGGGGTTAAATGCATAATTAATTACAATTTGGATCAGTTGTAAAGGAAAGTTACTGAGTATTTTGAGAATGAATCACAGAAAGAACTATCCCAGTTTGCATAAGGGTTAAATAAAGGATAGAGCCTGAAAGATGAGTCAATTAGCAAAACAAATATTTGGAAAAAAAGCATTCCTAACTTAAAGATAGGAAGAAACAGAGATGACTAATGTGGCTGGAACATAGTGAAGCTAGAGGATTAGTTTGGAGACTATAGGACATTATATGCAATGTTGAAGATTTTTAATATTATCTTAATTGTAGTGGGAAAACACTGAATGTTTTTATGCCAGTAAACAATATAATGACATTTACATTTTTAAAAGATTCTTTTAGGTGTTCTCATATGGTATTTTGTATGGAATAGCAGGCACAAGAGTAGAATTGGGGAGATCACCTATAAAGCTGCTTCAGTAATCTAAGCAAGAGATGATGGTAGCTTGAACTTCAGTTATTGACAGTAAAGACAGAAAGAAGTAGATAAATTCATTATGTAGTTAGGAGGTAGAAAAGAGAGTTGTAGCCATAGACTTTAGGCATGAGTACATGGTGTAGGGTGGTGCCTTTCACCAGGATAGGAAGGACTGGAGGAAAAAAAATATTGAGAATTCAGTTATTTCAGAGTGAAATAACAAAGTGGGAATATTAAGTTGACATGTCTAGACTTCAGAAAAGAGATCTTGCCTAGAGAAAAAGTTTGAGTTCATGAACATATATATGATCTTCAAGTATAAAAGATGCTATCTTAGCTTCTGGCATGAGCAGATGAATGGATGAGGGTACAATTTCCTAGCATAGAGAGGTAAAAAGGAAAACCAAATTGAAAATATAAGTTGAGTTCATTTGTGAACTGCCTGAGTTTGAGATAATTGTGAGATACCCAAGTATAAACGTTAGGCTTATGAGGGTTGATGGATCTGGAGTTCAGGAAAAAATATCTTAGATACAAGTTTGAATTCATTACATGTAATCTATTGAGTTATGAGAGTAGATGAGAATATTTAGCAAAAAATGAGAAAAAGAGATGAGGGGAGAGGAAAGAACAGGACAGGACAAGAGAGAGAAATCTTTAGGGTTACAGATATTTAAGTGGAAATAAAGTAAATGAGATGATGATGAGAGAGAAACGCCAGAGAAGCAAAGGAAGTAAGCAAGAGAGTATGGTATCCCAGGATTCAAATAAATAAATGTTCTGGCTATTAGAAATTAGAGAGAACACTGAAAAGTCAAGAAAGAGGAGAAGTAGACATATACAGTTTACTGTCTTCTATCATTTTATATTTATTCTAACTTTTGGATAATCAGTTTTAGTTGTTGTTGTCAATATCCACTGAGTTTTCAAGGTGTTCCAAACATTGCTTCTTCTATCCCCAACATAGAATCAGTCAGCAAATCTTATCAATTCTACCTCAGAAAACTCTTTGATCTCTTCTTGCCTCTTTATGCTTATAATCAATGTTTCCTTTCAGATTCAGTTTATTTTCACCATTTGACTACAATATACATAAATGTTTATTTATTTAAGTAACCTCTACCCCTAATGTGGGTCTTGAACTCAGGACCCTGAGATCAAGAGCCACATACTTTACTAAGCCAGCCAGACACCACCTCCCCCTTTTTAAGTGGCTACAATATACATTTTAAAGCCTCATCTCCTCAGACATTGTCCCATCCTAAAATATCCTGTCCCTATTTTATTGGATCTGCTTCTATTGACTGCTCTCTTGATACGGAACACAGTTTCTTCTTCCTTTTTTTATATCCTGCAGTATTTTTTTATTGTACACTGTAGGTTGTGTGTAAAAGGACAGTAGAGACTAAAGTAATGATATTTATCACCAGAATAAAGCATGCTCCTTCTTTTAGTCTGGACATGAGTCGATGTAATTTAGAGTTGATCCAGATGGAGGCTTTATTGCCACTTTGGTTAAATCTAATTCACAACTAATTTCAGATGTTTTAAAGGATAAGAAAAAGACTAACTTTGGTAGCACTTAAGATGAGTATACAGAGCTCCAACAGAGCTCTAATGTTAGACATTAGCTTAAGAAAACCTAAAGATGGTTCTAGTCTGTCCAAAAGCTGGTACCACCCTCTTCTCAAGTTGAAGCTTTCTGTGTACCCACATCAAAGCCTGTCAATTTTAAAGATTCTGAGGTAGTCCTATAAGTGTTCCAAATTTAGAGGGATTTGAAGATCCTAAGTAAGACTTACTAGGAGTGGACCTCCCCAATATCCTTCTCATATACTGGCAGAATCTCATTATCATTCTGTGTTCCTGTATTTTTCTCAAGTGGAATTTGTAATACTTATTTTTGATCTTACTCTCTTAAACCATCGCATTATTCTTAAATTATTGTTATATATTTTTAGGTACCCACCTTACTAACCTATTCAACTATAGCAAAAATGCACATCTGGGACTGATAAGTATATTTGTAATTGTTTTATTATTTAAAAATTCTTTTAATATTGTGGAAGAAGGAAGGACAATCAGATAGTTAAAAACATTTATAGCTAATGTTATGTAACATTTTTCTATGATTTGATCATAGAAAAATGATTTGATGAAGGGATGTTAACCTCAATAATTTTTCTAAACTCTTTGTTTACCTGGATGATATAACCACCTTTGAAAATATCCTGAATTTTTTTCCCAGTTCTTTTTTTTTGAAGATTTTATTTATTTATTTATTTATTTATTTATTTATTTATTTATTTATTTATTTATTTATTTGAGAGAAAGTGAGCACAAGCAAGGGGAGTGACAGAAAGAGAGGCAGAAGCAGGCTCCCCACTGAGCAGGGAGCCCAGGGGGGCTTGATCCCAGGGCCTGGAATCATGACTCGAGCCAAAGGCAGATTCTTAACTGACTGAGCCACCCAGGTGCCCCTTTCCCAGTTCTTAATAGGAAAAAAGTACAGATCTTTTAGGATAAATATTCTCAGACATTCCTTTAAGTTCAATCATTGTTCAGTTGGCCAAGAGAGTTTACTATAACTCAGTGTTTGCCTGTCCATACTGGTAACATTAGTTGAAATTTTGAGGGAATAGTGTTAAAATTAAAATTGGAAAACTGTGAGGGCGCCTGGGTGGCTCAGTCGGTTAAGCGACTGCCTTCGGCTCAGGTCATGATCCTGGAGTCCCGGGATCGAGTCCCGCATCGGGCTCCCTGCTCAGCAGGGAGTCTGCTTCTCCCTCTGACCCTCCTCCCTCTCATGCTCTCTCTATCTCATTCTCCGTGTCTCAAATAAATAAATAAAGTCTCAAATAAATAAATAAAATCTTTAAAAAAAAAATTTTTTTTAAAAATTGGAAAACTGTGTTGGTGGAGTTGGTTAAGGATAATTGCTTTTACACCTTTCTAGACATTGAAATCCAAGCTGAGGAGTGCTGGTAAATGTTTAACAACTGGCTTTCCAGGGGAAAAGAAAAGGCCCTGGTTTTTCATATTTGCTGATTTTGGTCCTGTAACTAGTTTCACCATGGTTGGTTTCAACCTAGCAACATGATGTTATTGAACGTGGAGTTAGAGGTGCTCAACAGCACACTATTATATAGCATTTCCACCATACAGATAGAATAGGTGTAAACAATCTCTAAAGCATTGATAATAGTAAAATGTATAGGAAGTGATGTATTTTGAGTATTTGTCTTTTTAAAATATAATTTCTTTAAATGTAAATTCATATCATTTAATTATAAATAATAACTGTGTTTAATAATTGGCTTAAAGTTTCTGGAAATTAAAATAGTTGTTTAAAAGTTGGTATGGGCTAGCTCCAATAGACCACTGATTCTAAACCTTTTGGGATAAGGGCCATTAAATTTCCAGTACTGAACTGGATTTTGATCCATAGCCCACATCAGTGAATATTTGTGAAAGAAAGGGCTCAAGTCAATATTAGCTGGATCAGAAAAAAGCCAGGTAATTTTTGCATTCACACCTGTGTGCCCCAAACTAATTTTTCTCTCCCCTCCATTTCACAAACCTGTTTTTCTTTGTGTCACTAATTGGGATTATTTTCCAAACATAATTATTACTGGCTTATATAATGGCTTCTGTAGCCAAGAGTTTGCATCTGATAGTTCCGCACTAAGAAGGCAGTCTAGACTGTATGTTATCCTTATAAATTCGAACTTGTAGTCCCTACTTTAAATCACTTGTCTGTTTTTAATTTAAATCATCATACATTTCATTAAAGTATCACTTTGTTCCCTAAGATCCCTACATCCACTCCCTTTTATGAGTGCTTCTTTAATTTCATAGGACAAACACCTGTGATGAAATCTTATCCAGGAAATTACAGTTGCAAATTTAAAGATAAATCTGCTTATGAAAAAGCGAAGTTGATGGCCGTATATAATAACTCCACAAAAACAAATATTTCACAAAAGAATTTCCTGGTACATTAATATCCTGCTTTGAGACCTAGCTTTTGGTTGAATATAAAATGTGTTCTAAAGTATTCATCTCAAAAGGAACTTATACAAAATTGCTTTATTAAATGAAAATATAACAGTTACATTTTACATTTTGAAACTATGGTCAAATAAGAATGGGAAGAGTGTGAATAGGAAACACTTGTGCAAATTTATTTTTGAAATAGTTCTACATCTGTGGAATTCTGCATCACCACAAGTTAGTTGTGTAAAAAAATCTAATTTATGTTGTTAGCAGTCAGAACAGTGGCTTTGGGTGGAGAATGGAGGGGAGAATAAAGGGCCTCTGGACCTCTAATAATATATTGTTTGTTGATCAGAGTGCAGGTGGGATAGCTATGTCAGTTTGTGGAAATTCAGCAAGTTGTATAGTTACCTCTGTACACTAATGTGAAATATAGTATAATTCAAGTTTTAAAATATTTGTGCATGTATGCACATCCCACATGAATATACACAGTATATACTTGTGCCCTATAATTATGATGTGATTATTTTAAAAATACATGTATTTAGAAGTTTTTAATTAAGTGCCTTTTTAGTGATAGTGAGGCAAAAACTTATATAAAGTCCGTAAAAGGTGTTTGTATTTTTAAGGTTTTATACAATCAAATATTGTAGTTAATGTATCATCTATTTTGTCATTGGCATTTATTCATACATAAATTCATAAAATAAACCTTTGTTTCCCCATTAAACCTTATTGAAGAAGTGACTCATGGGTTGAATCATTCTTTACAAAAGCTTAAAAATCCTAAAAGACCTAAGAGGGTACAGACTTCTGTTCAATTAAAAAATTGAGACACAGTGAAGTAGGCCTAAATTATCTTGAGACTAGAAATATATTTGGAACAAACTATTTTGCAAATATTTTAATTTGTTACTAGAGAAGACAGGAAGAATATAATTTTTAAAGCTCTTCCCTAATGTATATCTAGAGACAGACTGACATATACCCAGAGCTGTTCAGTGAATCTCATGGGGTAGAACTGGTTGCTGATATCTCTTGAGCTGAAGTTAAATATGCCTTCCTCCAAGGGCATTTAGTCACTTAGAAAGAAAAACTGCTATAAACACATGATGGGGATTAAGGAATGCACTCGTGATGAGCACCAGGTGATGTATGAAGTGTTGATTCATTATATTATACACCTGAAACTAATATTACACTGTATGTTAACTAACATTACACTGTATGTTAACTAACTGGAACTTAAATAAAAACTTTAAAAGATCTGCTTTTCTTAAAATAACTAAAAGTAAATAGGATTAAATAAGGATTATAATAATTATGTGGGAGTTATAATACCTTCATAGACTTAAAAGGCTTTAAATTATATTTTTCAATTATACCTGTAACCATTAGTAGGATTCTTAGTATCTTCATTTTACATAGATATTGAACTACAATTGGGTCATTTTTTATGACCCCTGGGAAGCCATGGCAATATACTGATATCTGTAAGCTAACTGAATATTGAGAGAATGGTGGGTATTTTGATGGAACTCAGGAATCCAATGATACAGGGACAATGTAGAAGTACCTCAGATTTTTGAGACATATTAGGATACCTATTCCCTATAGCTTTTTTCTTCCTCCTTATTTCATGAATTTATTTCTTGATGACCAAAGAGATGTTTTAATATATATACATATATGTATATGTATAAATACTTGTTTTAATATATACTAGAAGTTTTCCATTTTGCAATCAATTTAAAAACGATGTCAAGATAGCAAGTTAACATAGAGCTTTCAGTTCATTTCGTTATCTACATCTCAGGGTTTCATTCTCCACCTACTTTTCATTGCACACTTTCAACCCTGAGTTATTTCTTTGACTTCCATACCTTAAACAATTCTGGTCGCTATCCAAACACCTAAGTGTGTTATGGCTTCATGATCAATATGTCTTTTGGAAATTCTATAAGTATCCATTCCTTACCAACCCCTCCCTTGCTGTGTGCAATACTATAATCTCATCTCACCATCTTCTTATGATATCAGTAGTTCTTTTTTCTTTGGATAAGAGTGACAGAAGGACACTGAGTTACCAAGTCCTGAAAGTCTTCCATGATTCCTCCCAACCTCTTCATACTACTTAGTCCTACTGACTCTAATGTTTAAATATCTCTAGAATATTTTCCATATATCCACATCCCTATGTCTGCCTTGTTTAGGTCCTCATCACTTCTGGTGGATTGCAAGTGGTATTCTATTAAACATATATTTTTCATTTGTTTACTGCTCCCAGTCTGTCTTTCAGTTACAAAATCTAGTCATATGATTCTCTTGGTGAAATTTTTAAATCTCTCTGTAGAATAGCTTCAAACTCCTTAACAGTGTAAAAAATGTTCTATATAATCGGAATTTGAACAGAGTTTTTGAAAGAGCCTTATATAAGTCAGATTTTATATAATTTTTCCCTATTACCTTACAAAATGTCTATTTATCCAAATTCTCATAATACACACAATTCAGTTTCTCAAGCATATTATGTGATATCTTGCCTCCCTACAAATGCATGTTGTTCTCTTTACTGAAAATGACTTTTCCTTCAAGACTTTTCTTCAAGATTGAGTTTTGGGAAGAAATGAATTAATGTTTCTAAAATCCTTACTGTGTCAAGAACTGTGTTAAGTGACATAAAGACATTGCAATATTTGAATTTCCTAATAACTCTAAGATGTTCATATCATTCCCATTTTAAATATGAAGAAATCAAGGAAGAATTTAAACTCTCATCTGGATGACTACAAAAACTATACTATAACTATTGTGCTCTAAATTATTTATTTAATTCTCACAGAAAGCTAGAGAAAGATATTTAATTTTATTTCTGTATTATACAAACAATATAAAGCTGATATTCATGGAGTGTGGCTAGCACATGAAGCCTGAATTTATTTTCAAATTTGTCAAACATTAAGGCCTATATTAATTCCATTATACCACTCAGTTTCTTTAAATATCACCACCGCCATGAATCATTTCCTAAATACACTATGGGCAGTTGGTAATGCCAATATTTCTTCTTACTATGCCTCATCTAGTGGAGTAAAAATAAGAATTAATACTTACCTAGAAGTCATTTAGCATACAGGCATAGTACCCTTTAGTAATTATCTCATTTGCATATCTTAATATATATCAAAGTGATTATAATCATCACTCTGTATCTATGTGTTTACCTATTTCCACCACTAAAGTATGACTACTTTGGAGGCAGCCACTGATCTGTACATATTTATTTTCCTAGCACCTAGCACAATTCCTTTCTTGTAGAAGGTACATAATAAATATGTTTAATTAAATAAATGTGTTATGATTAGGGGATGATTATAGTATTGGTAGGACAGAGCAAGAAAAGAAGAAGGGATTTCTTAAATCTCAGAGAAAAAAAAGCAGTCTGCTCCTCCATCCCTTGAGCTTAGAAATGGAGAAACTTTGGTAGGCTGAATTATTTTCCTAAGGCTACATGGCATTATGTTTTCTTATAATGGATATAAATTATGCATTTTTCCAAATGGCAGTAGTCAGATAGTCTAGTTATATATCTTAATAGATACCACAAATTTAGCAGACTAAATATGCTTTGATTTATTTGCAAATTTTGATTCATTTTATTGACCCTATTGTACATTACAGAGTTTACTTCATATTCTACATGCATTATAGATTCAAAATACTGGAAAAACCTCTTGATCTGCAAAGAGATCAAATTCATCTAAAATCACCATCTCTGTTTTCCATCCATTTGAAAAGATCGGTTAAGTGTGTTTCTTAGGCATAGCCAGACCTCTGGAAAGCGGAAATTGGTTCTTATTACAGTTTTTGGCTTTGTTTTATGTAAGAGAATAATTGACTATTTTTCCCCCAGTTGTTCCCATTCAAGGCTTGTTTGCAGCTCCCTCTGTGATGTTTTAGGGATTCATCACCCCTATAGCTTTTCTTATGCCATATTCTTCTTTGCAGACTTCTAGTGTTGTTCTCTTCTAGGTCCATGAGGTGTTTGTGTGTGTTTCTCCCCACCTTTAAGACAATTGAATTTGAAAATGCACCAAGTAGATACAAAGATACATTTTAAACTTCGGTCTTAGATATTTGTATCAGAGAAAAGATACTGACTTTCTTCTTGCTCACTGCAGGAGAGATGAACTAAGTTCTTCCTATCCGCCTAGTTATGCATTATTCAATCATGTTATTACAGAGAAGTTAAATTTCTAATGCTTACATGTGTAATTATTTTAGTTTATGTCAGCAATTTATAGCTCCTAAATAACTATCCTCTATATCCCCATACCTGATAAGTTACATTTTAAAGTTTTCAAATTTTCTACTATTTTTAAATGAGGTGTTATCTTCATACAAAATTGCTACTGTAGATGATTAAACTGATAAAATTCTTGGCAGGATATTAATCCTTAGCTATAGCTTCTATAATTTTTTAAATGTTTGAGGTCTTTCAAACTTCTGTTTAAAGAATAAAGAATATTACTCAGATAAATATTATAAAATAAGGTCTAGGTAGTTCACTTGAAATATATTAGGTTAGAGGCAATATATACAAGTGTTCAAATAGAATCTTTCTGGGGTAGAAAAAAATATTATGGAATATGAGATATATAATACACATAGTAATTGGATAGTTAATTTCTTAGACTGCCATTTAGAGTATTTTAGTATAATCTTGATCAAGTAGGTGCAATTATCTTTTCTATGACCTAGCAGTCATGCTCTTACATGCTTTGGAAAGAAGAAATATTTCTCTGAACATCCCTAAACTCCATCCCTGTTGTCATCAGCACTCCTACTACCCTCACAGGCTGATCTCAGTTGCTACTGGTTCATTGACTGAAAGTCACTGTGATCATGCTTCCTCCAAGGCTGAATTGCTCCCTGTAGAGTGTAACTGTTAGAAAGGAAACCTTGGTTATACTCTGACAGTTTTTCTCTAGTCTAGCCCCAAGCTATGAACTTGAAGATTTCACTTGGGTCTTACAAATAGTCAGGTGTGACAACATAGAACTAAGATAATTGTGTGTGTGTATGTGGTACCTATGTGGATATAAAAAGAGGCTTTGGAAAGACAACATTAGGTTTCTAAATGATCTCAGTAACATCATATTTAATCTTCTTTTGGTGGATAAATAAAGCTTAATTAATTTTTACACTGAAGATACTTTGGGAAATAGACAAGCGTTTATATACATTTGCTGTTTTACATGGCTCTCCCACTTTGGTATTTTCACAAAAATCATTATGACATTTTAAAATGCTACCTGTGTTTTCCTTTGATGAATATTAGCATAATGAAATGCACATTTTGTTTTAAAGCCTGCTTTTTTGAGGTAGTGAAAAAAGAGTAATAGAAACAAACCATGGTGTGTCCTTAGGAGCTTAAATTCTAAAAGAAAGGACTCTCAGAACTACTGAAACTCCCAGAAAAAAAGGTGCTTACCATCCAAAATACTTAACAATGATGAACATATGTACCCACTATGATGTTTAAAAAAATCTCTTCCATGTTATTCAAATGAAAAATTAATTATTTTTAAATTAAAGTCTTCTAAGAAAGGTTATCCATATGAATCCGGGTAAAAATCTCCTATGATTTGTAGCCATACATCTCTCTTTATGTTTTTTTTTTTTTTTTCTTAATTTTCAGTTTAGCCTGTTGATTTTTCAGAAATGGCAGGGAAAAAAACAACTCTGTATATCTCACTTAAAATGTACAACATTCAGTCTAAATCTTCAGAAAGTATGTCTTTTGAATAAAAGAAGACAGATACGACAGTGTTTCTGCCAAAGAGAGAGTCCAGTTTAAACATTCTGCAGTATGCAACTGTTATCTCGTCTATGTGAGTGTTTTACCCGAGTGGATGTTGCAGGGTTGGAGCCTTCTGCCTGTGATTTAGGTTGTAATTTTATTTGTGGAAATAAACCAATTGCTGAGCTTCAATTGTCTTAGTGGTGAGGTGATCAATAGCCCATTACTGGATAGAACAGTGACTACAGGAAGTGCATTGAAGATTTTAATGCATGAATTATGCATGCGGTGCTCATTCTTCAGTCTCCAAACAGAATGACAGGGTTTGTGAAGTCGCCTCAGATAGTTTCTTGCATTAAGTGACTGCAGTGAAATGCTTAATATTTTCAGGCATAGAAGCAGCATTGACTCGGGCCAGCCGAATTTGCAAGATGTAAATCCCCCAGCTCCTAGCACAGAATGCTTTATTTGAAAGTATTGCTATGTAGGGAGACAGCTTCACTGTCATCTAACCTGCTCTCCCCAGAAGGTTGGCTGAAGGATGGGAGCGGCCGTGCCTGCCTCTGAGGTCACAGCTTGAAGTCCTTTTAACTTGCTTTCTGCTGCAGGAGAGAGGCGTATTGTGGTATAACTGTCACTGCATTTATTGAAATGGACAATTTGCAATAAATACTATACTCAGAACAACAGACAACTCAGCATATCAGGTAAGTGCAAGGTTTTTCTCTAGGTTAGGTAATTGTGAGAATGTGCTGAGTTAGGATAATGGTGATGCAGTATTAGTAAGGTTGACTCAGACCTCAGTATTGCAGTGCAGTGTCAGGGTTCTGAATTGTTTTGTTAATTGAAAAGTGACTTTATTTTATATTTTTGACAGTATTGTGCCATAAGGTATTTTATTTGCATGCAAAAGCTTTTCAAGAATGTACCAGAGCTTAGATGTGTGTGTGTCTTGGATAGATAGCCTGCAAATTGGGGAGGGGCAGCACTGAGCATGAGCTGAATCAATAAAAAAATTAACTCCTTCTGGAGAAGTTTTAGCAAGGCTGTGGTATTCCTTTGGCTCAGATTATTTCCTTTATGTCAACATTTTCACATTATGGTGAAAGATGTTGGTAGACACCCAGAATGTTCAGTCCTTCTCCCAGAAGTAGAGGATAGCACTGAGGTAACTCAAATTCAAACACTGTGTTGCATACAAATTGAACAGATGGAATTGAAATAATTTGGAATAGCATGTCCTTGAAGGAAGACCTTGTTGTCAGAAAACAGTTTGAATTCTACCTGGAGTGTTTTGTTTTCTTTCCTCCTGCCCAGTGTGCCTTACTCTAAAAAAGAATGGATAGATGGTATATTATGAAATTTACGCCAAAAAAGTTTTATTTTTTTCTTGAGGTTTTAAAAATTAAGCTTATATAATTGTAGAACCTACTATATAAAAGCTGAATAAAATTCACAAAAACTCTGAAAAACTGAAAAGTAATATACTACTGTATTTGCCAGTCTTTGTGAATTAAAGCTGCTTGCTTAAATATCATGGCAAATAATTAAAAAATATATAAATGATGAGCAGTATGATATGAATTCCTCAACCTCTCTTTAGAGTGGGAAAATAGCATTAAAAAAACATTTAGTAAGAAACTCTAGGTATAGTAAAATGTTTTAAAGATGATTTTAAACAGTAAATATATACTATTAGTGTATATATACACTATTAGTATATATACACACATGTATATATGTACATATATGTTTATACACACATATATACATTATAATATATAATTTGTAAAACATAATATGTGCAATATAACATGTATGTATATGTATTTCTTCAAGTAGGATGCTAAGTTTTTAAAAATGTTTGCTAAATAATCTATCATGACCCAGTAATAGATAATGCTAAGTATGCTTTGTGAAGTAGGCATCACTTATAAAAAAAGGAAAGAAATACAGAGCAATGATAATAAGAGCACAGGAAAACTACTTTTCAAGATTTCACAATGTATTTCAATTCTGCTGCGGTATTACTCTATCGAGTTTCCTTTCAATTGCCTGGTAGTATGGTGGCACAGAACTCACATTGTAGAACGTGTTTAAATCTGCAAAGCTGAGCTAGTTTAGGTACAGGAGGAAACTCACACATTGAGTTTTTTCTTAGGGAGGGGAAGATAGGAAGAAGTAACTGCCTATACATTTTAGAATTCTTCTGATGCTGAGTCATGGTGTTCAGTTCTGCTCAAATGCCCCCTGGCTGAGGTGGCCCATTAACAGCTAGTAAAATGGATTTGAAAGGAAAATGAGAAAGAATAGAGGCGGCAGAAACTTAGAGATATTTATTGTCTAACTGCATACTAAATTCTGAGTAATGAGTATAACGGCAGCACTACTTGTTGGAAGTTGCTGATATGACAGTAGGAGAAGAAGCCCCCCCATGCTGGATGACAAGATCATAGCAGTAAAATTAATGGATTAACATGGTGAGATTGTATAAACAAAGGGGTCCACGTAACACTGCACTTGTTAAACCTCTCTGTCATCATTCTAGTCTCAAACTTAACCCTAGCCATTACTAAATATCATTGAAAATACGTGATGGTTAGATAAAGAATATTTCCTGGATCATGTGAGGGAAATCTGGAATGAGATGCTCTCAGTTCCCAATTCCCACAGTAGTTGTAATTAGTTTTTATAGATTGTCAATTGGGAGAAACTAACAAGAGATAAATGAGGATATTTGAATATCAACCACAATATATGAGATGAAACACCAAAATAAGGTTAGATAATGATTATTATGGCAAAGCATAATCATATTAGATGCAGTTAGGAAGGAGACTGAAGATCCAAAAAAGATATAATAAAAGGTAAGAGAAAATGGAATGAGAAACCCATATAGCAGTGAAATATTAAATGCAGGATTTTGAAAGAAAAATGTACCTAATGAATAGTTGATACATATTATTAGTGCCCCTTAAAATCAATTTATAAGAATTCTGAAATATTATGATTCACTAATATAAGCCTTAGTAATTTACTTTAAAAATGAATTTTGAAGATGACTTAATAGACTGAGAAATCAGTTGAAGAATATTTCAAAATGGTAAGCCATTAATTTTCTTTTTAGTATAAATATTTATACTAATGTTTGCACATAGGATATAAAAAATCTAAGTAGAAACCCATCTATATCTAAAATTCTCTATAGGTCCTGTATATCTCTATATGTGCTGTATTCAGCATTAGCCATAAACTAGGATTATAAAAAACTTATGAATCATTTATTGGAATAGTAGGAGAATAAAAGAATTTGAAAGGGTTTTCCAAACTTAAAACACACAAATTGATTAAATCTGAGTTTATATTTTTGTGACAAGTCCCCCCTGTATTTTTTTTTAAGATTTATTTATTTATTTATTTGGGGGGGGGTGGGCGGAGGGGCAGTGAGAGAGGGAGAGAGAGAATCTCAAGCCGACTCTCTGTTGAGCATGGACCCCACACTGGGCTCCATCTCAGGACCCTGAGATCATGACCTGAGCCAAAACCAAGAGTTGGATACTTAACCAACTGAGCCCCCCAGGCTCCACCAACACCCCCCCCACCGCCGTATTTTTTAGTAAATAGTTTGGATAAGTTATAAGCTTTGTAAGATTCACAGAAATTTTTTCAAGTATGAATTTATAATAGAGAGTGATACCAAGAAATTGCATCTTCTCTTTTCTCTCATTGGAAAAAATAATAAGATTAGTTCCTCCTTAAAATATATTCCCTAAGAAATTAGTTTTTGAAATATTTTCCTTTCAAAAATGCTCCTGAAATTTGACTCTGAGGATGTGTCATTTTAATACTTCATGCATGTTTTAGAATCTCTTTCCTCTGATTATAAATATAAATTTCACTGTGTTTTTCATTTTAATCACTTTCCTCTCATAAGACAACTAGGTATAATGAAGAAGCATTTATTTAAGGATCTTCCTGTGTGCTTTTACTAGGTATTCTGGCTTCATAGATATGAAAAAAGATGAGGGGCAGTGCTTTCAATGGAACAAATAATTGAAATGTAGGAAAAAATTATAATATAGCAGCATCCAAAATATTTGGTAAAAAGTTTAAGTGTCATAGGACAAGTAAAGAACCATACTCAAAATTTTTAAATGAAGTCCAGGAGAAGAATATATATACATAAAGGCATAGAAGCAAAACTTTATATTCTAGTGCCAGGACTGAAATAAAGGAATTGCATAAGTATAGTAGAGAATAAACAGGGTGGGAGCAGGTAATTAAGAATTTAGACTTGGTTTTATAGTCATCAGGCACTCACATATGTTATTTAATCCCTTTGGAGGCATTTAAAGCTCAAAAAGTTTCTGACCCTTGAATCAGATGAATGCTGAACATTTTTTAGTGATTGTTAACTCAAAATTAAATATTATAATATTCTTGCCTTTTAGTCTGTATTCTCATGCTTTGCTGACCCTGGAGGGACTGCCCTTCCCAAGGTTAGCTAATTACTAGCATTAGTGAACCAATTACCCTTGAGTTCACTTTTCAAATGCAAAGCAAGCAACCAGGAACCCACACCTTAAACTTCCTTCTTTATCAGGGTTCTCACATCTGGCCAATTTCTTCTTGTTCTAATCTCCCCAGGGACAAGTGCGGGAAAACTAGGGACAGTTCTAGTGCCCCCAGAGCTTCCTCAAGTAATTCAAACTAGCCAATCCTAAATCCACTTATTCTGCCTCCTTTCTGAGAAAACCACAATGAAGGCTTTTGCTCATAGTTTTCTCCCTCCTTCTGTCTCCTGATTGGCCCCTGACCCCAAGATTCCCTGTGTGCCCCCGGGCATGGTATGCTCTTGGGATCTGTGAGTATAACAGCTATGTTTTAAATGGCAAACATCATCAGATCTATTGGTTTTACCATACCAAAATAATAATAAAACCTATATAATAATAAAACCTATATAAAAAACAAACATGAGAATGTCTTAATATCTTTAACACCAATTAACATCAATGGAAATGTTAATAATATTCCCAGTATTTAAAATAAGTCAGCCAAGTCTTTTTTAAAAAATCATTACTGTTTTATTAAACTGCTATATTCAGATTTAAGGATAAATCCTAAGTGAACCTCTTATAAACATAAGCTTAACTCCTTTCTAAGTTGTGGTTGATAGAGGGAGGGTATATCCTCCAGAAATATGAATGGACAATTAGAAGTTTTCAGTCTAATGACAAGCTACATAGGTCTAAAGTTTAAATATTTTCCTGAGTCTGTTTTAACTTGTGGCGTATCTGCTTCATAAAAACAAGCATCTACCTTATCCAGCAACTAAATCGATGTCAAGGGAAAATGCCACCTTATGCTCCTAAAATATCAAATTCTGAAACTGTAATAAGCAAATGCTAGTGTTGTTTATATAATGTCTTTGGTGTCCAGTAAGCAACACACATCCTAATTAAGAAATATTTCTGCTACATTAAGCCTACAAAATTGAATTGAATTGTCTTGAAAATGTGGTGTCCAAGAAGAGCTTGTTGCTAATCAGTAAATGCCAAACATTGGAACAATGAACCAAGCACAATTAACCACAAGACTAACAAGAATTGAGCCACACAGAGGTAGTGCTCTGAAGAATATATACCAAAAGACAGTATTGATATCTTTTAGTGGTACACTGTATTGCTTCAAAACACTATCACTGAAAGAAATTGAGAACAGTAAATGACTTTGAAGGGTAGAAGAATTAAAAACTTAAATGCAGGGGCGCCTGGGTGGCTCAGTTGGTTAAGCGACTGCCTTCGGCTCAGGTCATGATCCTGGAGTCCTGGGATCGAGTCCCGCATCGGGCTCTCTGCTCGGCAGGGAGTCTGCTTCTCCCTCTGACCCTCTTCCCTCTCGTGCTCTCTGTCTCTCATTCTCTCTCTCTCAAAATAAATTTAAAAAATCTTAAAAAAAAAAAACAAACTTAAATGCATGTTTGAACTTAATGGTTTTTAACTTCCCTTCCTACTCCAAGAGTATATGCTATGTTGTGAATGCAATCACAGTAGTCCTTTAAGATATGAACTTCTGATAAAGAAATTCAAGTAGAAAGTTGAAGATGATTTAGATTGAGAATAGGTTAGAAAAGATACTAGTCATGCTAGCAGATGGAAGGGCAGCAAGGTAGGTGGCTGAGAGGGAATCTGGAGGCAGAGCTGTGCCAGAAAGAACATAGGAATTTAAACAGATGGAAGATGATATATTAGTTGGCAAGAAGAAAAGCTGGGTGACAAACAGGAGGACCTATTGAAGAACTGGGTGAGGAGGCAGCCAAGAGGTGAATTGGATGGACCAGTAATAAACAAAATAGGTCAGTGTGAGGGCACCCAAGTTCCAGAACAAATAGGCAAGAATGGTGGAAAACAACTACAATTGCTTTTATGTGAACCTGGGAAATGACTTTTATTAATATTTTTTAAATGTTTGAAATTATGATCAACAGTCATGTTCTATGGAGGAAAAATTTTAGTGGAAAATTAAAAAGTTCTTACCACTGAGGAATATTATTCTATAAAATTATCGTGAGCATGGAATTTATTTTTTATTTCCTAATTTTGTATTTTCTGTATTTGAATTCTGGCCCTGGCTTAGCTAATATTTGAGGATTTGGCTGCAAGATAATACTGAGGGGTAATATAAGTAGAGAATAAGAACTTTAACACCTACCAAAAAGAATTTGTCAGTCTATAGAAAATTTGAATATAATTGTATCTTTAGAAAAATTCCATATATTGTATTGTCTGTTAAAAGTGGTGGTAGCAGTACCTCAGTAAACATACAGATGATTACAAGTCACCTACTCTCTTTTCTGTCTTCAGACTTATCTACCTTTAAATCACTATAATCTTAGATAATTATTTATGCTTACAAACATTAAGTGGAATTATTTAACATAGTTAAGTACTTTTTACATGAAAACATAACAATTGTGTTACCATAAAAAAAGTGCCAGGCATAGTAATGTTTGTATGAGGGTGTTGGCTTTATGGCGTTTTCTTAAAAAGATTTATTTATTTTAGAGAGAAAAAGAATGCATATGCATGGTGGGGAAGGTAGGGGAGAGGGTCAGAGGGAGAGAATCTTCAAGCAGACTCCCTACTAAGTTTGGAGCATGATCCCGTGACCCATGAGATCATGACCTGAGCTGAAACCAAGAGTCCAATACTCAACCGACTGAGCCACCCAGGTGCCCCGGCTTTATGGTTATTCTGATTGACCTTCAGATAGATATATGGGTCCTTAGCAGAAGAGATACTTCTATTTGTCACATATATAAACTTAGAATTAATACTACTCTTTTGTTCTCCATCTAAACTATAAACATATTTTTCTGATACATCAACCATATTTCTCAGGTCAATCCATTGGTATCTATTTTACTAGCCAAAGCCCTTATGCCAATATGCCTGAAACTTTGATGTTTATTGCCAGTATGATCATTTCTAAAGTATCTGCATTCTGGGGTACCTGGCTGGCTCAGTCAGTAGAGCATCGACTCTTGATCTCAGGGTCATGGAGTTCAAGCCCCATGTGGTTGTAGAGCTTACTTTAAAAAAATAAAATCTGCATTCCAATTAATCCCACACAACAGAAGCAAGGATGATTTATCACGAGTTATCTGGGCTGTTTGACTGTTTTTTTTAAGTGATGCATGTAGTTGCCATTTTAATCCTTTGAATTAAACTTTTGAGCACAAGGCTAGCAGCAATATCTTCCCAAGTTCTAAGTAATTCTCTTGAGTTGGGAAACCACATTTGGCAAATTCTACACATATGCCAGCCACTATGCCAGACTTTGGGGATACAAGGATGAATAAAACATAAATCTTTCCATCAAGGAGTTTATATTCTAGTGGAATAAACAGATTTATATATACCAGATACTATGGCACAATTTAATAGATGGAATGATGTTTTATCCATGGGTAATAGATATGTATATTACCCTACATAGTTGTTAATCTCTTGAGGTCATGGAACATAACTAATTTATTAATTCAGCATATGTTTATTAAGCCCCTTCTATGTGCAATGGCTATGCAAGGGGAAGTTTATTGCCTATTGCCAAAACAGTCTATTGAAAAAGAGACCAGAGCAAACAGAAAGTTTATTGGACGAAGACAGCTCTTGTAAAGATGTAAACCAAGAACAATAAGTGCATATAAATTGGTCTTTAGCCAAAAGTAAGGGAAGGCATCAAGAATAATTTCCTGGATGCAGCAATCAAAGGATAGTTAGAATGGTTTTTCAATAGTTGTATAATGGTTTATTCAGTGTAGTTATAAAATAAATGGTGTTCACTGGAAAATTTAGAGGCTTACACTAAAAAAAGGTAGTTAATGAACACAGTTTGAAAGGATAGAGGAAGCAAGCTATGTGTTTGATGCTAAGATAATTGCTTTAATGCATATTCTCATTTAATCCTTTTTAGAAGACTATGAGAGTCTCACTTTAAAGATTAGAAAACTGAGATTGAGTTTACACTGTTATTAAAACTCTAGGATTAGGATATTAAAATCTCTCCGCTATATCCCCATAATTTGCTTTTTGTTGTTGTTGTTGTTGTTGTTTGTTTTTTGTTTTTTTGGGTATTTTTGCAGGAACCTTCAAATATCAAAGCATGTATATATTCAATGAGATTTTGGACTCCTATGTTCATAGGTTTGTTCATCTATCATTTATTTAACTAAAATGGATATAATGGAACTGGTGCAAAGTTACAAGTTAATTTTTATTAAGATATTTGTAATTAGAAGAAAGTCAAATATAATTTGAAAAATAAACCATCCATAAATATCCTCTAAAAATAAAAGGTCACTTGGCTCAAGTATGGAAAATTTGACTGATGGAAAAAGAACAAAATGACACGAGAAAATACATTTAACGAGATATCTAATATATGGACCAGCTTAAATATCATTGAGTAGATTGATGAGTAATGAGTTCTCAATACATTTATGTTAACCAGTTTATTATTGTTTCCTTTTTTTTTTTTTAAAGATTTTATTTATTTGACAGAGAGACATAGCAGGGGAGGGAATACAAGCAGGGGGAGTGGGAGAGAGAGAAGCAGGCTCCTTGCTGAGCAGGGAGCCTGATGCGGCACAGGATCCCAGGACACTGGGATCATGACCCAAGCCTAAGGCAGACGCTTAACGACTGAGCCTCCAGGCGCCCTTATTGTGTCCTTTAAAACGTAAATTACTGATAAGAATAATTTTATAGTGCTTTTCCCTGAGAGATGCTTTTAGAAGCTTTTATCCTTCTTAAGTACTTCAGGGGAAAATGTGATATTAGCCAGGTGAGTTTCCTACATATAATTGAATAATAGAAAGAGTATCAGTTCCATTTTACTTACCATTGCATTCCTGGCGTCTAGAACAATGCCATGAACATAGTAGATGTTCAATAAGTATGTGATGAGTGAGTGGTCACATGAATTAATGTTATATTTTATTAATTTGAAGACATTATTTTTAAGTTACCCCATTCAATTAGTAGACTTTGGGGAGCACAATTATTATGTAAATGTACATACTGGATGTAAAATGAATCCTGTAGTAGTAGGATTATTTTTTTTATGACAAAAATCTATCTTGACCTAAAGTACACCTGTACCTGGAGATCTGAATATCAAGTCAACAATGGTAGCTTCTTTATGAGTGTGGCCTTCAACCTCAATGAAGAACAACTTTGCTATTCCTTAGGGAACATGCTTGGCTACCAAGATTTAGAAATCTTTCTGTCTTGTAGCATCCTCTTTCCTACCACCATGACCCATGAGTATATTTTGTGATAGTTTTCACAAGGATTATTTTGTAAATGGGAAGTTCAGGCGGCTGGAATGAATATACAGTGTTTTTTTTTTTTAATATGTTATTGATTAGAAAATTAATGTAAAGTATTTGGTGATTTAAAATGTGAGTAGATATTCTGTCCAACAAAAATATTGTGGATATTTTAATAAAAGAGAAATCATGTGTTAGGTAGAAGTTATGTCAATAACAGGGATGAAAATAATTCAACTATTTTAAATAATATTCAAAATGTTTTCAGACTCCATAGGCACAATTATCATTCTGTTTTTGTCCATATCTTCAGCATTTAGCACATTGCCTGACATATTGTAAACAGTTGGCAAATATTTGTCATTAATTTACTGATAATAAGGTCTTATTGGCTTATGTAATCAATTCATAATAGTTATAGTAAAATAGATCACAATGAGGCAGTAGCATTGTTAAGGAAGTATTAAGAAAGGGTGAATATATTCCATATTGTGACCTATTCATAGCTAAATGACAAATTATATAAAACAATGTGTTTAGAAATAAATGACCTGCAAGATAAACAGAGATCTAGGCCATAAAGAATGTGTCTTATTGAGTCTAGGGTTGTTTCATGTTGTTAAGGTTGACTTGAAATAGTACATTGTTTCTTTGGAACTTACTAAAGATGTTAAATAAATAGAAAATTTATGAGGGGAGTAGAAATAAGCATAAATAATAATAAAGTTATTGAAAGATGAGATTATTTGTGCCAAAATACTCAATTAGAGGAGAGAAAAAACACGGCCAACTGTGCACATAGATATATTTGGATGAGACCTTTACAGGGGAGCATGAATGCCAAATATTGTTGATTTTTAAATAAACCATTTTGTAGGGAAAAAATGCTTTGTCATAATGACTGTTTTGAAGTTATGAAATACAATATAATATACAAATATGATTATTTTCTGTGTTCTTTATTGCAATAGGATGTGGTCCTCACTTATGGAAATATTAATGCCTTTAAGTGAATCCCTCCTTTCATTTAAATTGAACTTAAATTGATGTTTTTACAGTAATGAGAAAAATATTTTTGGTAATCCAAGAGAAAGATTATTTAGAATTTGTCCATCTAGTCCCTCATCAAGAATAAAATGAAATCTTAGAGTTGGAAGTGGTCATATAAAAACTGTGACTAATCTTCGGGGCGCCTGGGTGCCTCAGTTGTTAAGTGTCTGCCTTTGGCTCAGGTCATGATGTCAGGGTCCTGGGATTGCGCTGCATCAGCTCACTGCTTGGTGGGAGGCCTGCTTCTCCCTCTCCCACTCCCCCTGCTTGTATTCCCTCTCTCGCAGTCTCTCACTTTCTGTCAAATAAATAAAATCTTTAAAAAAAAACTGTGACTAATCTTTAACTTTTACATGTGGAAATAGAGTTTCTGATGATTGAGGCTTATTATCTAAGGATCTACTATTTAGGCATACCTACATATAGAAAAAAAGTTTCAAAGCATCCTAGTTAGAAATTGAATTATAATATAAAAATTACAGTAATTTTTTCCTTAATTGTAGGATTCTTGGTTCATATTTAATGTTCTTCATAAAATTAATTTCTTAGTTTAAGGGAAAATGTTCTTTAATGAACTCTTTTGCTTCTCTAAATTATCTGTTTTGAGAAATTCTTAAGAAAAGAAAGGAAACTTCAATGAAAGAAAATCATTCCTCTGTGATTCAAAACATGTAGAATTCTTAGATTTTTAACTACAAAAGTATAATGTTATAAGAAATTCATGAGCATGGAATAGGAAATGGGTACTAATTTAGACATGCTTAGTGTCAATATAAACTTAGTTCTTCTTTAAAAGAGTTAGTCATGTGGCAATCAATGTGCCAAAAATAAATGCTTTGGTTATATTATTAAAAACAAAAATTTCAGTAGCTTGTAATTTAGGAAGAAACAAGAGTAAATGTGTTAAAGATAAAATGGAGGAGGTTGTATAAATCTCCGTTTCTCATATGGAAGACTGATTAGGATTAAAATAGTCCAGCAAAGTGTAGATATGCGATAGATATTACAGAAGAACTATGAAGATTATACGATCTAGGAAATGGTAAAATAAGGATAATGAAGAACAGAAATTTAATTTGTTAATTATCCGAAGATGTTATCACCTATATCACAGTAAAATTACTCTGTTTTGTTGACATAATAAAGCACTATTTAAAGGGAGAAACGGGTACACCAACATTTATTCATTTTATACTTTGTGCTAGGCAGTGTAAGTGTTTTTCATATTTATTTAAATGCTGGCACTGGAGTAACAATATACATGTTTTATTGTGTTAATAAAACCCAACATTTTAATTTTGTCTGGAAATTATATTTTTGTCATATATGTGTCATATATGTGATTCCTATTTAAAGATAATTTAGTATTTAGTCTTTATAAACCATTACATAATTGCATATGAGACCAATTACAAAGAAATACAGCCTTCTATTTGTTTATTATTTAGTTAAGAATGGAGTGGTTAAGTCTGAGCTATAAAGAAAAATAACAAAAATGCATATGAGTAGAATGAAAATTAAATATTCCATGTAGGCAATAAAAATGATTATATGCAAATTGAGAAAATTGGGGAAATAGAATCATGTGATGACTTCAGAGTCTGATCTAAAATGAATTCAGCAAGGAGCGCCTGGATGGCTCAGTTGGTTAAGTGTCTGCCTTCTGCTCAGGTCATGATCCTGGGTCCTGGGATGGAGCCTCTTGGTGGGCTCCCTGCTCAGCAGGGAGCCTGCTTCTCCTTCTCCCTCTTTCTCTGCTCCTCTGCTCCTGCTCTCTTGCTTGCTCTCTCTCTATATATCTCAAATAAATAAATAAAATTAAAAAAATAAAATGAACTCAGCAAACAAATCAATGGAAAAGTTTCAGTTTATAGGTGTTAGAAGAAGTTACTTTAGCAATGACATTTCAGTAGAAGTTAGAGAAAAACAGTAAACTCATACGGACAATTGATATGAAAAGAATAGAGCAAAATTTTTCCTTTTTTTTTAAGAAAGAGAGAACGTGAGACTGGGGAGTACAGGAGGGGGAGGGAGAGGGAGAGAGAGAATCCTAAGCAGGCTCCAAGCCCAGGGCAGAGCTGGAGTTGGGGCTCAATTTCACAATCCCAAGACCTTGACCTGGAAATCAAGAGTCAGATGTTTAACCGACTGAGCCACCCAGACACCCTAGAGCAAATCTATCTGTAATTGAAAAAAAAAGATGGCAGCGATGGGGGTCAGAGTGTTAAGAACTCAAATGCTTCCATGAAGTCTCCTGCAGACCTAAGTATTCCTTTCATTTCTTCCTAAGCATCATCACCCAGAGAGCAGTTTTTCTTTTCCAGTATCTGTAACAAAATGACTCAAATTAGCCAGAGCTATTTTTTTTTACATGCATGTTTCAGAGAAAAAAACTGAATTACCTAATGTTTACTCCTTTTTCAATTTGTGTCACTTTCAAACATTGTGTGGCCTATTTATGACAACTAAAAATGTGAGCTGAAAATTATTTGAACTTCATTATTTTCAGAGATCTTTAGAGAAAAGCTGAAAAACAATGAATTGATAATGTGGATAGCAATTGGAACTATATCCTACTAGTTATGCACAGGTGCATGCTTAAATAAGGAGCAATAGTGTTAGTTCAGCAGGAAGGAGTGACTTGTTCCTCTAGAGCTTCTAAACTCATACCTTTTATTGTCAGAGGAACAATAAGCTTTATGCTTACATAGAATGGATTTTAAGGGCTGCAATTTGATTTCAGAATTAATATAAGAATTTATGAAGAATGCATCTAATATTCATTTAAATGTTTCTTTTAAATTGTTTTTTCCCAGTGACATTTCTGTAAGTTCAGAATTTCTCTTAGTGTTTCATACTGGGAAAATGTTTTAATTTAATTAAAAATTATTCTTATTTCTTTTATTCAATATGAGCTATATAATTGATTGCCCTTTATTTTACTTTGCATTGGCAGCTAGGCAGCTTATAGCTAAATTTTCTATTCAATTCATAAGTAATGTGCCCTAGGCTAGGTTACTTGATTCCCTTCATGCTGGAGTCTCATTCGTTATCACTATGAAGCTTTATTGACTATGTAAGCTATCACAAATTCCTTTTGGAAGTATTATGTATATAATGAACAAACAAATATGTGAATAATTTATGAGTTAGCATCTAGACTCTCACCTGTTTTGATGAGTCAAGAGATCCAAATGCTATTTTGTATTTATGATAAACACTAATCTGACCACATCCAGTTCTCTTTAAAAGAGATACAGATATAATAAAAAGAAGAAGTGATATTTCAAATGTTTCCCCAATTAAATTATTTTTTTCAAGGCCTTTCAAGAATATGTGCCATAAGTCTTGCAGCTGGTACCTAGTCTTTAGATCTCAAAGATGAAACTCCTACTGAAGTTATACTTTATTGAATGATATATTATAGTCATGTAGTACAGATAGAATGTAAACCATCAACTTTTTTTCCTGAAAAAAGGCACTAGGATTATAAAGGAGAAAAATCACTTCTTGCTCCATGAATTGCCTTCTCAGATAAAATAATCCAATATAATATAGAACTATAATGTGATAGAATTTGTGATAGATCCATATTAAGCAATACATAATGAAGTATAAAAAGAAAACATCCTTGCACAATTAGAAAGATCAATAAATATTAGTGGGGTAGTGTCATCAAACTACTGAACTAAGAACCAGAAAACCTTGAGATTTATCCCTTGAGGTTTTAGACAAATGGCTTAATCCCTTTAAGCTTCAGGTTACTAATCTTTAAAATGGGAATTAGTAATATCTGATCTCACCAATTCTCTAACTGCTTGTGCAGTACAAATAAAGCATTCATGGAACTGTTAGTACTTTTACACCCCTAAAAACAAGTATAAAGACTGAAAAAAGTAAAAATATTAATAGCAACAATGAAACCGTCATCCTTGATTAAAAAGGTAAATTTTAGGGGCACCTGGGTGGCTCAGTCGTTAAGCGTCTGCCTTCAGCTCAGGTCATGATCCCAGCTTGCTGGGATTGAGTCCGGCATCGGGCTCCCTGCTGGGCGGGAGGCCTGCTTTTCCCTCTCCCACTCCCCCTGCTTGTGTTCCCTCTCTTGCTGTCTTTCTCTCTCTGTCAAATAAATAAAATCTTTAAAAATAAAAAGGTAAATTTTATATCATGTATAAATAGAAATAGAATGTATGAACAAATGAAGAAAGAAAGTCATTCATTCAGGGAAAGTAAAACATAAACAAATGCAAAAACTATATTAGTGATTAATCCCCAAACAAACAGTCTTTGAACCATTTCCTGCAAAACTGACTCAAACAGTTGAGCTTCAATCCAATTTATCCATCTATCCTCTTGTTCCATAAGTACCAATAATGAAACTTGGTTGGGAAACAGTGGAGAAACACGTGGAGAAACAGAGTTAACCAGTGCTATATAATTGCTGGAGTTCCTTGTTTATTCTCTATCATCTGTAGAATTTCTACTAAGGAGACTGAGTATCCATGAAATATAGAGTTTCATGGTTATGCTGGAGTTTCTGGTTTATTCTCTATCATCTGTAGAATTTCTACTAAGGAGACTGAGTACCCATGAAATATAGAATGCTAACAATATCTTATATGATACTTTTGTAATAACTGTTAATATCTAATAGTGATTTGTATTATTAAAATATTTTCAAACAATTTCTTAGCCATGTCAAATGTAACTAAAACAAACTCAAATCAGGAAAAGCCTCTTTATTTTTTTCCCTGTGAGACATAGAATACTACCTTAGTGGGAGACGTATATGAATCCAGTGAAGAATCAATCAACTAATCAACTCTTCAAAAAATGATATTTAAGTAGTATATTTGTTAATACTTACATCTTTAGCATTATAAGTACTGCTTATAGATTTCTATTTAAATTAAATTGTGCTTTATACATAGGCACCTGACAATTTGCTTGTTTTTTCTGAACTCTCTTACTATGGATTATGCCTTGCAAATATATCTATATTGTTCATTATGAAATTAACTCATAAAAATCTAATTTTGTTCATTTCATATTTTTTAACAGTTTGCAGTCATTTAGCTTGGATCTTCTAAGAATTGGGTCAGAATTCTTATTTTTCTTTCTGTTGATTTTTCAGACAAGAGTCTGAATTTATTCAATACTTTGCAACTGTTATGTTAGATGCATTCCAATGTCCTGCGGGGGCTGCCCAGAACAAGTGTGATAAGAGGAGTGAAGAGTTACTGAACTTTGCTCCTTTATGTGTAATAAAACAAAATGGAATTGTTAAAGCCTCCAACCTATTTCTTGATCTTGCTTTGTATTTTAGAAAAAGCTTGGGTGGCTCAGTTGGTTAAGCGACTGCCTTCGGCTCAGGTCATGATCCTGGAGTCCTGGGATAGAGTCCCACATCGGGCTCCCTGCTCGGCGGGGAGTCTGCTTCTCCCTCTAACCCTACCCCCTCTTGCACTCTCTCTCTCACTCTCTAATAAATAAATTTAAAAAAATCTTAAAAAAAAAAAAAGCTTTCAGAAGATGCAGACACAGTCTGAATCTATTATTGTTCCTATTTCAGCTGACATAATCAAAATTACCCAAAGTGATGATATCAAAATATGAGCTAGTCTTGAGTAACTTGCATGTCTAGATGAATAAGCATAGATAGCTTTTGTACTCTTCAGCTGTCTCTGAGATTATAGTTGGTTCATATATATACCAATTGATTTGACACTATTTTTTTATTATTAACGGGAGTTGTAAATGAGGCTATTTACTCATCTTTGCAATTATTATTGTACTAAACCAAAACCAATTATGAATTATCCAGATTCCATTTTATTCTTTTTCATTTTGAGGTTTAAAATACCCACCCCCCTTTTTTGGCATAAGCATGATAAAATGATCAGTGTTAATGATCTTGTCCATTCAGTTCTTTAAAAAGGACATCTAGATCATTTAGATCACTTTTAGAGTTTAGCACATAAAATAAAAATATTCCTGCTGGGATTCGGTTTGAGATTGTATTGCCATGCAGTGAATCTTTGATTTGCTACAAAGTGTTTTCCATAGCCTTTGAGTAGACTTCTAATAATGATGGAAATGGGGACTCTTTGTCCTTCATGTTCTTCGTCACAGGTATTGACAAAACTCCCAAGAGCTCAGAGTATCAAAAAATACTTTAGTAAAAACAGACCTTAGAAGTAGGGATGACTCTCTGTCTTTAGTTTACATATTTTTTTTCACTTTTTCTTTCTTATGCTCCTTGTTTTTTTCCAGTACATTGAAAATGAAAGCCCTGGCTTAATATGTATATGTATGTATATATGCTAAATATGTATATATATGTATGTACTTATCCACACATGTGTGCATGCACCTGTGCTTTATATCCTAGTTCACAAAATAGTAGATATTTCATGTGAAATATACCATCAAAAAGAAAGTTCCATCGACATTTCGGGAGCTCCCTGGGATAGCTTTCAACCATTCACATTTTGGGCTCTCTTGGGTTAGTCTTGTTATAGAACTATATGCTCATTTTTGTAAATCAAACATTAATTTGCAAATTGTTAAACATCTTATCCTCCCATAATATTTTCTTATTCTTAAGATTGGTATGAAAGTTATTTCTATTACCATTTTATAAATGAGGAAAGATTCAGAAAATTTGGCTTCATAAATGTCACCAGGCTCAGCAGCAATACTTATTTTTAATCTAGACCAGCTCTCTCTGGGACATTGCTCTTTCTGTACATGGTATGATTGTGGCTTTTTACCAGATTCTTTAGATTTCATATTATTTATCCAAAATTATTAATATTTTATGAATTACATGTGCCTTCCTTATTTAGCAGCATATTTTTCAATTCTAAATAGCACATTTCCCTCAATTTAATGTTATTGAAATTAAGATGCCACAAAAATTAATACCACAATGAGTTTTTAAAAAATCTGAAATTAAATTGATAAAACAAATGTACTAGAACTGATAAGGCACGGTTTTTTGTGTTCCATCCCTATGTTTAGAAAAGTTTTTTTTTTTTTTTAAGATTTTATTTATTTATTTGACAGAGAGAGACACAGCAAGAGAGGGAACACAAGCAGGGGGAGTGGAAGAGGGAGAAGCAGGCTTCCCCCTGAGTAGGGAGCCCGAGGCGGGGCTGGATCCCAGGACCCTGGGATCATGACCTGAGCTGAAGGCAGACACTTAATGACTGAGCCACCTGGGCATCCCCCTATGTTTAGAAAACTTACTACATTTATATTTGTCTTTGAATTCTCTTCTCCCTGAAAAAAAATTCTCTACTTTGATGTATAAACTTTATATAAGGATTGAAATCCTTTCATTATTTCTGTTCTTATAATTGCCTCAAACCACTGGCAAATCTTCCTTTATTAATTTTCCTAAACTCATAAATGTATTTTTTGAGGTTAGTTTCCTCCTGAGAAGATAATTTTCATTGTATAGTTTTCTAAGAGAATTTGATCTAATATCTATGAGTTTTTCAAAGTTCTCACTAAATAGTTACTGAAGTGTTTCAATAACAACTTAGTTCATTGGAGCATCTTTTCTGCATTGTTTTAGTGTAAACATTGCTGTCTTCAAACTTACCTATATTTCATGACTTCTCCCCAGTACTTTTTCAGCTTAATGAGGAAAATTATTTGTGAAAAATTGAGTTTTAGAACTTCTTGCAGAACTTACCTACATTTGCCTTAACGTGTGCAGGTTTTGTTACCAGGGATGACAGGACTTGAACAAAGTGAAAGTTGAAGTTGAAAAATATTAAACTGTCCAAACCATTGACACTAAGAGTTAAGGGAAATGCAGAGGTAGATTGTATTCCAAAAGATTATGTTCATTTAAACTCAAAAGAATGGCTCCATTTTGCATGGCTAATTAAGTATAGAATAAGAAACTGAGGCTGGATCCTTGTTGAATGGACCTAGTCATTAGTAAAGGTTGTGGGAAACTCAAGTGAGGCCTCAATCCAAGGCCCACTTTATATTAGACCAATGACATCAAAACTATCTTTAACAATTAGTGAAACAGTCACTCATTTGTTCATTGTCTTGGTATAGTTTAATTCACTCATTCAGCATCTATTCATTGAATGCTTGCTATATGTGAGATGCTATATTTGGCATCGGAAGGTCAATGGTAAACAATAGATATATGATCCATTTTAGATTGTCACCTTGTTATAAATGCTAGGAAGGAGTTTATGGAAGTATAGAATTTCCTTGTTGGGTAAAAGTGAGTAAGAGCTAATTTGTATGACAGTGGAAAGACTCTTGGAAATGTGATTTATTTTGAATCCTGAAGGATAAAGATTTATCTAAGCCAGAGCACAAGGGAATAATCAGAAAGTAGCCTCAGTTCATCTCATATTTCTAGATTTACAAATTTCATCTTGTTCTATGAAGATGTGAATTACTTAAATTTATATGTCTATAAACCTGGATCAGAAATTAGCCGGAGAAATAAGAAAACAAAAAAAAGACTGTCATGCAAGTATCTATTTAAAATATGAGGATTCAAGGAGCAAAAGCAGGATGAGTTACGTGAAAGCTTTCAGCTTCCTTTATAATTTATGTTTCTTCTAAATCTGAAGTTATGTGCTATGACAACATAAATCAAGGGGGTTTCTAACTTGAATTGGAGGGCCAAGGAATATTTTTGAAATAATGGATTTCAGGGCGCCTCGGTGGCTCAGTTGGTTAAGCGACTGCCTTCGGCTCAGGTCATGATCCTGGAGTTCCTGGATCGAGTCCCGCATCGGGCTCCCTGCTCAGCAGGGAGTCTGCTTCTCCCTCTGACCCTCCTCCCTCTCATGCTCTCTGTCTCTCATTCTCTCTATCTCAAATAAGTAAATAAAATCTTTAAAAAAAAAAAAAAAGAAATAATGGATTTCAGAATTGAGACCTGACTGATGATTAGGAACTAATTAGGAGGAGGGCAGATGGTAGAAGGAGAAGTGAAGGGAGGGAGTGAGGATGAGAAGCCATTGTATTACATTAAGTAGAGAAGTGACTTGATTGAATTTTTGCATTAAGAAAGATTAAGAAAGATAACTCTGGCAGCAGTTCTGAAAACTTTTTGAGTAGAGCATGGATGCCAAGCAGGAAGAATATAGAAGGTATTACAGTAACCTCCATGAGAGATGATAATGGCCTAAACTAGTGGTTTTCAAACCTTTTTTCTTAAAAATCCCCAAAAGATTTTTTTTAAAATTACATATCCTCACATATACTTATGAATCGACATACAAATTCATCATAATTTTAAATAGCTGCAAAAGATGTAGTTTTCAGCACATTGCACATTTTGACATTTTAAATAATCTGTTCTATCACTGTTAAGAGTCTGAATAGTATTGAGATTCCATGGTCATTATTATCCACTTAAAAATATTTGAAATAGCTCTTGTAAAACTTTAAAAATTTTTATGTAGTTCTCATTTCTTTTGAATTCATATTTGTATTCCCATGGATGTTTAACCTATTATTATGTAACTTATGCTTGAAAGTATTTAACTTATTACTCTATCATATTTTTAGTTATAAAATATAATTTGATTTTTTAAATTTCTTTTAGCTGTAAGGTTTAAAGGTTAATTTTTTTTCTTCTAGAATTAATCAACATGGTTTTTACTAATGCACAATTGACCAAAACTATGTAACTGTATTTCAAATTCTGAAAAAATTGTTAGTGACAAAAAAATACAACTTTATTAGAAATGCAGTACTGACTGTGACAGATGGCCTTCTTTTAATTCCTCTACGTTTGGAACAATGTTACTTATTGCCAAAATGAGACAGAATTTAGTATTAATTCTATTTTGACTTTCCACTTTTATAGATGTGAACTAGAAGATGAAGACTTGAGTTACAACAGTGTCATTCAATTACTGAACTCTTTCTGGTTATACATAGAGAATTACATGGTGATCTATTACCAAAATTTATCTTTAGTAATCTATTAATTTTGTGGAAAGCAAAGAATTGGATTTACCAAATAATCTGACAGTCATTTATTTTCTCATTAGTAACATTAGTACTTCTTTTTTTTTTTTTTTTTTTTATTCTAGGGCTTCTCAAAACCTTTAATAATGTATGCTAAAAATTTCTGGGGGAAGTGATGTAGTTAGTAGTTCCTTCTTGAGGTTTTCTTTTTTCTTTTTTTTTATTATTATGTTATGTTAATCACCATACATTACATCATTAGTTTTTGATGTAGTGTTCCATGATTCATTGTTTGTGTATAACACCCAGTGCTCCATTCAATATACCTGCCCTCTCTAATACCCATCACCAGACTAGCCCATCCCCCCACGCTCCTCCCCTCTAGAACCCTCAGTTTGTTTCTCAGAGTCCATAGTCTCTCATGGTTCGTCTCCCCCTCCAATTTCCCCCCCCTTCATTTTTCCCTTCCTACTATCTTTTTTTTTTTTTTTAACACATAATGTATTATTGGTTTCAGAGGTACAGGTCTGTGATTCATCAGTCTTCCACAATTCACAGCGCTCACCATAGCACACACCCTCCCCAGTGTCTATCACCCAGCCACCCCATCCCTCCCACCCCCCACCACTCCAGCAACCCTCAGTTTGTTTCTTGAGATTAAGAATTCCTCATATCAGTGAGATCATATGATACATGTCTTTCTCTGATTGACTTATTTCGCTCAGCATAATACCCTCCAGTTCCATCCACGTTGTTGTAAATGGCAAGATTTCATTCCTTTTGATGGTTGCATAATATTCCATTGTATATATATATATATACCAATATTCCATTGTATATATATATATATACATATATATATATGTATATGTGTATATATATATATATATACAATGTGGTATATATATATATATATATACCACATCTTCTTTATCCATTCATCTGTCGATGGACATCTTGGCTCTATCCATAGTTTGGCAATTGTGGACATTGCTGCTATAAACATAGGGTGTACGTACCCCTTCAGATCCCTACATTTGTATCTTTGGGGTAAATACCCAGTAGTGCAATTGCTGGGTCATAGGGCAGCTCTATTTTCAACATTAGTACTTCTTAACATTGATCCTAGTTGTCTTTTTGTTTGGTGCCCCCAGAAGATTTACATTTACATGATTTAATGCACATAAAATTCTGGGTGGGTAAGAATTATGTTTTTGTTCTGTAAAAAAAGAGAGAGGAAACTAAGAGAGGGGTGGTTGGAAAGTAGAACCTGTACCTCTATCATAGATGTACCTTCAGTTCTTCCTTAAATCTCTCTCTGAGAACACCATGGAGAGGATTTCTGTACTCTCAAGAATATGTATACACCAGGGCGCCTGGGTGGCTCAGTTGGTTGAGCGACTGCCTTCGGCTCAGGTCATGATCCTGGAGTCCCGGGATCGAGTCCTGCATCGGACTCCCTGCTCGGCAGGGAGTCTGCTTCTCCCTATCACCCTCCCCCATCTCTTGTACTCTCTCTCTCATTCTCGCTCTCTCAAATAAATACATAAATCTTTAAAAAAAAAAAAAAGAATATGTATACACCAGTTTGAAGACTACTAAACTAGACTAAGGCAGTAATAGTGGTCATGGAAAAAATAGAAAAAATAGGAATAAATAGAAATATGAGGTGGAAAAAATCAGTAAGTTTTGGTGGTCTAGTAGATTTGGTGCATGTATAAAATTTCTACAATTTGAGAAGGCGGAGTGCATTTAAAATATTCCTATAGAGCATGGAAAATAATTGACCAGAGAAACATGGAACAATTTGTCTGATAACTGGAGATAACAAGTTTATAGGTCACTGATCTGCAAAACTGTGCAATTTTTTTTTATATCATTAGCCACCAGTGTGAAGGTACAGAGACGACATACATTGAAGGCTTTTCATGCTAATTTCAGAAAGTTGGTTTTGAAGGCTATGGGATGGATGTGAATTATTAAGATGGAAGATTCCTGGGTGGAGGAGAACTTTGCTCCATTGACCTAAACATCTACCCAGGACTGCTATATTAGGAGCGGGAAAGACCTTTATTATGTTGAGCTTTAAAAAAAAAAAAAAAGAATAGAATTGAAGAATTGGGAAAGTAGCTTTGCTTCTCTAGAAAGGATAAAATAAAAGTATATGCAGAGGAATATACAGTTGACCCTTGGACAATGTAGGGGTTGAGGTGCTGACCCCTCTCACTGTCAAAGCCATGTATAACTTTTGACCACCCCCTCCAAAGTTAACTACTAATAGTCTAATGTTGACTGGAAACCTTACCAATAACATAAACAGTTGATTCACACATATTTTGTATATTACATGTATTATATGCTATACTCTTACGCTAAAGTAAGCAAGAAAAAAGAAAATGTTATTAAGGAAAGTGTAAGGAAGAAAAAATACATTTACAGCAGTGCACTGTATTTATAAAAAGTAATTGGCATTTAAGTGGGCCTGTGCAGTTCAAATCTATGTTGTTCAAGAGTCAACTGTATGTTTAATAGTACAGGGAGACTTGCCAAAGTATGTCAGGGATGGAGAAGAACTTGAGAAAAAGCATAGAGGCAGGAGGCCTGGGAGTTCCTCCTAAGGTGACTTTAAGGCAACACATATCCAAGATAATTTAAAAATACATAGTTCCTGATGAAGACTCCCTTGAGATCAAAGCAAGATGATTTCTTATCATAAGAGATAATCAGAGTGGCACATTATTTTATTCAGGAGACAAGCTCATAGAACATTCTAATCTATCTAACTAATCTTTCTCCAATATTTTTTAATTGAAGAGTAGTTGAAATAAAATATTATATTAGTTTTAGGTGTACAACATAGTGATTCAACATTTATATATAATGAGTGATGACCACAATAAATCTAACTACCATCTGTCACCATGCAAAGTTATTACAATATTATTAACTATATTCCCTATGCTGTACATTGCATCTCTGTGCCTTACTTATTTTGTAACTGGAAGTTTGTGCCTTTAAATCTCCTGCCCCTATTTTGCGTAATTCCCTAGCCCCTCCCCTCTGGTAACCACCAGATTGTTCCCTGCATCTATGAGTCTGTTTACATTTTGTTTTGTTTGCTGGTTTATTTTGTTTTTGAGATTCCTCAAATAACTGAAATCATATGGTATTTGGTTTCCTCTGACTTATGTCACTTAGCATAATACCTTTTGGTCCATCCATGTTGTTACAAATGGCAAGATTTCATTCTTTTTTATGACTGAGTAATATTCCATTGCATGTGTGTGCGTGTGTGTGTGTGTATCACATCTTCTTTATCCATTTATCTATTGATGGACACTTAGGTTGCTTCCATATTTTGACTATTGTAAATAATGCTGAGTGAGCATAGGGGTACATGTATCTTTTTGAATTAGTGTTTTTGTTTTCTTCAGATAAATACTCAGAGTGGAATTATTGGATGGTATGGTAGTTCTATTTTTAATTTTCTGAGGAATCTCCTTACTGACTTTCATAGTGGCTGCATCATTTTTGCATTCCCACTAACAGCTCACAAAGGTTCCTTTTTCTCTACATCCTTGCCAACACTTTCTTATCTTGTTGATACTAGCCATTGTGACAAGTGTGAGGTGATATTTCATTGTGGTTTTGATTTGAATTTCCCTGATGATTAGTGATGTTGATCATCTTTTTATGTATCTGTTGGCTATTTGTATGTCTTCTTTGGGGAAATATGTATTCAGGTCTTCTATCCATTGTCTTAAGTGAATCGTTTGTTTATTTAATATTAAATTGTATGAGTTCCATACACTGATCTTATTCAGAGTTTATCAATTTACCCACACATGTCCTTTTTCTGTTCCAGGATCCAATGCAGAATACCACATTGCATTTATTTCTTGTTTGCTTAGTATCATAATTTTAGATATTAACCCCTTACCAGTTGATCATTTGCAAATATCTTCTCCCATTCAGTAGGTTGTCTTTTTGTTTTGTTGATGGTTTCCAAGGTTTAAAAAATATGTTTAAAGCAACTATACACACTGGGTGTTATAACGCAAACAATGAGTCATGGAACACTACATCAAAAACTAATGATGTATGGTGATTAATATAACATAATAAAATAAAATTTAAAAAAATAAAGCAACTATACAATATACACTAAATACACTAAAATGATATTCTTTCAAAATATATATATTTCAATAAGAGCTCAGATACCAATTAATAATATACAATTGGCTATATTACTTTTTCTAACTTACTTTAGGGAATTCATAGGCAAAAACTTTGTTTGAAGACCCCTGAAATGAAGTACTTACAATTAAGAACAGAGGTTGAGGGAGATAGTAAATCTAGATGCTAGGTAACATATGATATGATACCATTGCAATGGTAGTTTTAGAGACAAAAATTAATGACTAATCTACATAATTTTTCCAAAGAATTGAGTGACTGTGTGTTCCAAAGGTGTTCATTCAATGACCTATTTTAGGAGATTGTTACAGCTGTAGAAAATAATGGAGGGAATGTGGAGAAATATTACTTCTTTTAGTGGAAAAGAATTTGATACATTTCTTTTTATTACTTTATGGCTCGGAGCAGTTTGTTCACAGTGGAGATGCCATGTGAGTCCTTAGGGAAAGTTGATGGGAGGCAGGCCTGGGGCTAGAAACACTTATATCTTTAAATCATTCACAGGTAATTAATGACCTGAAAGCAGGTGGGGTCACAGAAAGTAAGCAGAACCATGGTATTCCTCCAATAAAGATATGAAGTTGCTTACTATTGAAAACATGAAATCAGAACTCTGAAGTCTTAAAGCAAAATAGTATGAAATTAATGAATCAAATTATTCCAAATGGGTAAATCTCATGCATTTATATAAAAACAAGAATGTCAGTCACTATTGAGGTTCAGGTACAAAAGGCTGAGCTCTGTAGATATACTTCTCTTATCCTGAGGTAACTCATAATCATAAATTATCTAGCCAGGCTCCCTGCTCCCTGGATCAAACAGATCCTTTATGGGTTTTTGTTTGTTTGTTTTTTTCATTTTGTTTTCCTGTCTTTTGTGGTGGTAATGGAATATTACTTTTTTCTGTTATGCATACAAAACACTGCAAATTTATTATCTTAGACCTAATTATCTCAGTTTCTTTGAGTCAGCAGTATGGGCACAGCTCAGCTTGGTCCTCAGTTCAGAGACTCATTAGACTACAGTCAAGTTCAACTGGCTCTCTTTCTTTCTGGAGCTTGGGGTTCTCTTCTGGTTGTTTGCAGAATTCAGTTCTTTGCCATTAAACGAATAAGGTCCCCATTTTCTTGCTTACTGTCAGGTCCTAGAGGCCATTTGCCCTTTTCATAGGGCCTTTCAACCTACAAAGCTAGTTTTTTCACATCACATCTGTGGCTTTGACATTTGAAATGTGTAGCCTCCCAAGCCACTGTGTTGGCAAGAGGTGGCTGCAGAATTTTAAGGGCCAGCCTTAGAAAAATGCCTTCTGCCATTTCTGTCTACATGCCATTGGCTTGGAGCAGTCATAATTCTCCAACCTTATAAATGCAGAAGAGCAGAAAGATAGCACTTGCAGTCTCTGCGGATCATTAAAGCATTTTATGATAATAAAATCAATATGAATCTACTGTTTTACCAAAGCCTTCTTTCATATCCTGGCACTGTCGAACAAAGCTGGCTTTCTGATCTATTCATTTATTAATGCTTTTATTCAAATAATATTTATTCAATGCATGTGGTATGCTTAGAATAGTATAAAAACTTAGAAAACAAAGACATACTAGACACAGAATTGTGAATAATCAGAAGGCAATGTACTCTGTATGTTATTGCCAAAACACTAAAGGGATACAAGGAGAGACAGTGTTTAACTCTGCCTTGGGCAGTCAGAGAAGTTCAGATTTTAATTCTCAAAGTCAAAGGGAGTGACACATGAATCCTGTTTTGCTAGATAGATAGGAGTGGGATGCTTAACTGACTGAGCCACCCAGGTGTCCTGCTTAGGATCCAGTTTATGAAACAAGATTATAGAGTATATTTATTTCTATGATTATTGCTCTTTGAAAGAATGTTAAAAGTTTTCTACCCCAACTTCCTCTCATAGTAATATCTTATTTAGAGCCTCCTGATTATGTACAGGTGCTTACTGAAGTAAATGTTTTTTAATCTCTATTATTGTGAGGCTAGAGGCTTTAGCAACTATCACTGACATGCTGAACCATGAAAAAATCAATTGGAAAATGTATTTCCTTTGTGTAGGGTGTGTAACTTATATATGGAGAAGTTAAGGTATCTTTTAAAAACCTTTCCTTTTCCTTCCTGTGATAGTCTATCTGCTATAGACAGAAAGTTTGTTTCCCCTCAAAATTCATATGTTAAAATCTAATACCCAATGTTATGGTATTTGGAGGTGGGGCCTTTGGTAGGTGATTAGGTTCCAATGATGGAGCCCCTATGGGGTTAATGCCCTTAGAAGAGAAGCCCTGGAAAACTCCCTTCACCCATCTCCCATGTGAGGACACATTAAAAAGACCTGCATCTGTGAACCAGGAAATAGTCCTTCACTAGACACCACATCTGTCAGTGCCTTGATATTAGGCTTTCCACCCTCCAGAATTGTGAGAAGTACATCTCTGTTCTTTTTAAAAACTAACTAGTCTATGGTATTCTGTTATAGCAGCCCAAATGGACAAAGATATCATCCCTCTCTAAATATTTTAAAACAATTCAACTATTCCAAAATTTTCTGTGCTTTGACTCATAAATATGCCAGTACACAAGGAGATATTTCCACATATCAGTGAATCAAAACAGAATATGTGGAACATTTCGAAGCACATCTAATTCAAACTCATTCCTTAAAATTAGGAAGCATGAATCAATATTGAGAAATCTATAATTTAATTCATATAATTAATAGGCCAGAGAGTATTCAAGTAGTCAAAAATTGACCTGCATTTAAAAAAATTGGTGGTTTTAATTTAATTTCTAAAATATATCAGGATATAATTCAGAGAGAATGCAAATGTTGTGTAAGTGAAAACCAGAAAGTCTGAGGATTGTATAATCAACTACATGGAACATATCCTTATTTTTAGTAGAATTTTTTTTAATCTATCAAATTCAGAAATGTCAATGAAATTATAAATATATTCATGTATTTTTACTGGTTAGAATTTTTTATTTTTCTCTTGTTCGTATTATTTGTTATATGCTTCTAGATTATATGTTTTGTTTGTTATCCCTTCATCCCCAGCATTAATATCTTCTAAAGGATCTTACCCTCTTTCTTGTTCATTTGTTGTAAGGATTAAGTGAATTAATTACATAGAACACTTGGATCATAGTGAATGTTTATTATTAGTTGTAGTGAATGCTCAAAAAGATATTAAGTGAATTATAAAATAATTAATCTAAACAGAATTATGCCATTGTCTGTTTATAATTGGTCCTATTAATTTATTCTTCACATCTCTTTGTATAAAGCACTATGCTAGGTACTAGGGATCTACCCATATGAGTATAGCCATATCTGACCTTAAAAGGTTTAAAAGCTGTGGTAGAATAAAAAGGTAGTTATTTACTTAATAGAGTTTTTGTTTTAGGTTACTGTGTCTCCCGTATATCTTCAGCTATATTCCAATTTCACATTTACTAGGTCATTGCTTTTAGTTAAGTAATTTTTTATTGAAAACCCCTGTTCAAATCTTAAGATGCCAAATGGAAAAAATAGTCATTGAAGCCATCATGATCTGTTATCACAAGAGCACAGATCATACTAACCAGCATCCCCACAAAGTTCTGAAGAACGGAACATGAATCATTATATTTTCATTAGAAGTGAGTATATAGGGAAGAGAAAAACAGTGATAAAAATTCTTTAGCCATATGAAGAAAAGTTTAAGGCCCCCCTATGATAAAATTTTTCTTTTATTTATTGAATTTATAGTAAAGTTTGGTATTCATGTTGATTCTTGGATCTTGAATCTTAGATTCTGGTACTCTCATGGGCCATATTCTATAGGATTGGAAATCACGCAGTTGGACAATACTTAGAGATAGGAGCAGATGTTTAGGTTGACTGGGTACCTACCTATATGACTAAGAATCAAAAACCCAGGCTGCCTGAGGTACAATAGCAATAACAGTTTGAATAAAAGCCACAAAAAGGGTTGTGTAAAGATGCTCAAAGCAAACACTGACCTCAGCGGTAGCATCTCTACTCCTCATCTCCAATCCTTACCAGGCCTGCACTCGGCTTCAGCCTCTTGGAACTACTTTCACCTCCCTAAAATTTGTGTACTTTGCTCCTCATGATGCTTTTGCACATGCTCCTGTTTTATTTTTATGCTGCCACTGATTTCTGCTGGCTGCATTTCACGCCTTATAGCCTACACATGTGTTGTTGGTTGTTGTCATATACTTGTCTGTACATCTCAGTAGATTATAGATTCCATATGGATTGAGATCAACTGTGTTGTCTTTAACAGCAGCTGGAATCTCATGAGGCCCCACTACTAGTTTTATTTTGGAATGCTTGAGAAAAAGTTGTTAAATGGATAAAACTCAAAACAATTCAGTTTTGCTTGAGTTGTGGATCTTGAGGTTACTTATTATTTAGAGATTTTAAATATTAACCTATCATTATTCATTTTAGATTCCTTCCAAAAATATTAAGGTCCATATTATGTTAAAAAACCCTTGATTGATTGATCAAAAAACTTTCTGATTAAATTTATGATTTTGGATAATTTTGAATAAGATGTTACATTTTATGGGTATTTTATATAATGTATAATATAAGTGATATTCTACAAGATTTGATCTCGAGACATTCAAATGCTGAAAAAAATCTAAATAACAGGATATTAAAATTAAATCTATCACTGCATTGCTTTTGCATATACTTACATTATTATAATCAATCAGAATGAATTATAGGAATATATTTCTAGAAAATATTTTGTATGTAGTTTCTCAATTAACGATGCTTATTATAATGCTAAAGTACTGAAAAATCTGTAATGGTTTTTCATTTCATACTGTTATTGTGATTTTCAAACTAAATAAAAATGAACTACCACTGATTTTTTGTTCCTTAGGGAAGATATTGGAATGGAAAGGACATTATCTTAAACTGCAAATACTAATATATACTTTGAACACAATGGTTATTTTTTCTCATGTAAAATATACATATCCCTTTGGAATTATTCAAGGAATAAAGCAAAAAGAAATTAATATAAAATGACAAAGTTATAGAAAAAAAGAACTATACAAGGCAGAATCCATTTATCATAGCAAAAATGATTACACTTTATCTAACATGATACTTTACTAGAGATTCTTTTTTCAATTCTTAAGCAAAAAGTAGTGTAATATGTACATTAATTTTCAGTCTAAGGAAATTTGGAATTAGTTTAAGTTCTTAAGGTTGACACTCCAATCATCAAATGTCTTTCAACTTCCATTTCTTAGTGTAAGGTACTTATTGGTCCACAACCAATCAGACAGATTATAGATGGTCATTTGTAAAACTAATATTTCTAAGTTCTGGGCATCATTTTTGAAGGTTAGTAAATTAATAAATCAAATTTTCATCAGTATATATTGAGAACATACTATGATGGATGCTATCACAGGGATACATATGGGTTAAAGAATGCCAGAAGTTTATGAGACACAATTCCCGATCCAAAGAAGCTTATTATCTGGTTGTATAGACTATACACACACATGCAAGTAAAGGGCTTAATATCATTGAGCTTGGTCAGATCATAAGGGGTTGTTCTGAGTATAAAAATAAAGAGAACTATGACAATCTGGGTTGAAGGATATTTTCGTGTTAGGTTACACAGAACTAACAAACAAGCAGCTAAGGGTACAGGTGAGTAAGTAGATGCACAACTACTTACGGAGGCACACCTAAAATTTGTGGTCAGTCTCTCAGGAGGAAATAGTCAAGCAAGGATCCTGTTAGGCCACAAAGCATAAAACAAGGTCTCAACAGTCTTTATACTCTTGACTGACTAATCCTCACTTGTATTTCTACTTGCTACCATAAAAGACAATTTTTTACTAGGTGTAGGTTACATACTAGTGTGAAGACCATAAGGAAGCACTTGGATCTATTAGAGAGAGAAAAAGAAGCTGGAGGATAACGACACAGGGAAAATGTTATGTGATATGCTCTGGGAACAGATTAGAGCTGAGATAGGTTGAGTCCTATGAGCCTTTTAAGAAGCCTGGTTGAGATGAACATTCATTGCCGGATTCTAGGGAGGGGAGGAAGACAGCTTACCTTTTTAAATTTATTTATTTATTTATTTACTTACTTACTTACTTATTTATTTCTGCTTATCTTTTTAAAAAGATTACCCTAGCAATTTTATGGAGAGTAGACCATAGGGAAGCCAGTTAAGGGAGGGGGCTGGATGAGGGTCTTAGAAGATATGGCGCAAAATGTTTGTATTAGGATATTCTGAAGCTAGAGTCTGGAGGACTTGGAGATAGTTTGGAGAGAAAAATATCAAAAATGAAAAAGAGGTAATTAATAGTAATCTCTAGGTTTTATGTCTGATCAACTGAATGAATGATAATTCCATTCTCTGAGCGATCCACAGTGAGGGAGGAGTGAAAGGTTAAAATATTTTATGTAAAATTTTAAGTTGATATTTTGCATTTTACATTGCCAAAACAGAATAGAATCAGTATGGCAAAAATTATTGAGTTTAATGGACTGAGTCAGACTAACTTGCCTCATTCTAAAATAATTTGAATGCTCATCCATTATTTTTCTGTGCCTGGGGGCTGTAGTTGTTGTTGATAGTAGATTAACACAGAAATTTCAGACATTTTTTTGCCACCCAGGAGGAGCAAAAATTCGGACATACAAAAAATATGGTTTAGTGAGTGATTTCCTATAGATGAAAGGTATTTTTCTTTTTTTATATTGTGCATTTGTGTTTGTTCTTTGTCCATCACTGATTATGGTTGGATCCTTTTTGAAATGGAATAGTGAAAAAGTATTTTCAATTTGCTTGGACCCATTTCTTGAAGTTACCTCAGAAATCATCCAGTGTGACTCTTTTGTTCTACCTTGAATATTTCCTATTATACAGATATCTTGAGAGGTATTAGTAAAATTTATCTGATATTCAATTGGCCTTTAGGAAATAATAATGGTAATAATAATAATATAGTTAATGTTAAGTGCATTAGGCATTTTTATATGCATTGTCTTAATGCATCCTCTCAACAACTTATGAGTCTGATACTGTTGTCACTTTTTAACAGATGTATAAACTTACTCTGAGAGGGAAGATAAATTTCCAAGTGTTACCTAACACCTCGATTACTATAATCCTCTTTACTAAATGCAACTTTGATAGAGCTTTCCTTGGTTAAGGTTCTCATTATAATACATGTATTTTAAAATATGTTGCAAACTCTCCACTTTGGTTTGATTCTAAGAATATTTTCCAAACCAGAACATATAAAACTTAGCCATTTGTCCTTGCTGCTACCAAACATTCATGCTAAATTTTAGTGTTTTAGGTCAAAGGGCGTATATGATTATATGAATCACTCTAACTATCTTTGTGGATTCTAGGGTATTTGGCCAAGAATCTTGCTTTAAAAACACAATACAGTTTAAAAATATACCAGTGTATTTTTAAAGGCTATGTCTGTACAAAACTAAAACATAAGTTTAATCCTTCCAAATTTTTCTGCTCTTCTCCATCCTCTACAAATTGTCTCAGCTTGACATTTTTGGACTAAAAACCTGCAGTTATTCCTCATTTCCCACAAACTAAACACCTACCAATAGCAGTCAACCATTGGATATTCACTATGTGCTGGACCTTTGCATATATTACTTCTAATCCTCCCAAACGCCCTGCTGTAAATATGGGAAAACCAGGGAGCTAAAATTGAGACTCAGGTATATCTGATTTCACCTTGAATTCTTGCCACTAAAAAATAATGGTTCTCAGTAATTGCATCTCCCATTTAGTAAATGCCTCCCATGTTAAAGGCACTATATTTGGTCTGTCTGGGTTCAAATCCCATTTCTACCACTTCCTAACTATGTATTCTTGGGCACATCATTTAAACTCTCTTAGCCTCAGTTTCCTCATCTATAAAATAGGGCAAATAAAAGTACCTTATAGGGTTATAAGAAGAATAAAGTGAATAACCTATTTAAGGAGCTTAGTACAGAGCCTAAAATTTATAAAAAATTACATTTTGGCTGTTATTATTTTTATTATAAAATACTTCAGATATATAAAAGTTATGAAGATAATTTAATATCAAAGTACTCACAATGAACTTGAAAAGATAGAGCATTATAAATGCAATGGAAACACACATGCACCTATCCCTGATTATATTCATCTCTGTCCTTCACAGATATAGCTATTTTAAAATTTAAATATTTATCCTTCTCATACCTACTTTTATTATTCACTACAGGTATATATATTATTAAACAATATCTAGAAACATTTTCAAATTTTTAAATGAATGAGATCAATTATATTTTTTCTGTAACCTACTTTCCATGACTTTTGCGAAAGTCATTATAATTGGTACATAAACTTCTAGCTTTTTAAATTTCACTAGTATACAGTATTCTATTTTATGAATGAAACTGGTTTCATCTGTTCTCTTATTGATGTATATTTAAGTTTGTTTACAAATTTTTATAAACTTCTAAGTAATAATAAGATGATGAAAGTAATATAAAACACTTTTCTAGTGTTTATTATGTTTCAGACACTGTTCTAAGTGACTTACATAAGTGACTGAATCACTTAGTCCCACAACAATTTATAGTAAGTACTATTATTGAATGTAATGTAGATAAGGAAACTCCATCAACTTCACACAGTTAGTACATGCTGTTGCTAGAAATCAATTTGACAATCAGGCTCAAGAGTCCGTTTTCTTAACCACATATCTATTTAGGCATACACATGACGGTAGCTCTAAGACCCATCTCAGTCCTGTCTGAATATCAGATTTATCTAGGCACTTAAAAATGATGTATGCCAAATTTTCCCTCCAGATCAGCTGACTCAAAATCTCTGGGGATAGAGTCTATACATAAATACTTTTAATTCTTATTTATTTTAAAAATTTATTTATTTGTTTTAGAGAGAGAGGGAAAGAGAGGCAGAGAGAGAGAATCTCAAGAAAACTCTTGGTTGAGCACAGAGCCCAACGTGGGGCTCGATCTCACAACCCTGAGATCATGACCTGAGCCAAAATCAAGAGTCAGATGCTCAACTGACTGAACCACCCAGGCGCCCCAAATCTTATTTTTATTTAAACTTTTGAGGCAATTTTAAATTGGCATGCAGTTGTAAAAAATAATACAGAACAATCTCATTTACCCATTTTCTCCCAGTGATAATATCTTGCAAAACCGTAAAACAATATGACAACTGGGATCAACATTAATATAGTCAAGATATTGAACATTTCCATTACCACAAGGATCCCTACTATAGCCACATCCATTTCCCTCCCACTGATTCTCTTCTCAAACTCTGGCAACCACTAATCTATTTTCCATTTCTATAATTTTGTCATTTCAAGAATATTATGTATATGGACTTGTATGTAAATTTGGGGGAATTGACTTTTTTCATTTAGCATAATTCTCTGAAGATTCATCTAAGTTGTTGCATGTATAAATAGTTTATTCCTTTTTATTGTTAGTGGTATTTCAGGGTATGGATGTACCACAGTTTTCTTAACAATTCACCTGTGGAAGGACATTTTGAGTATTTCCACTTTTTTGGCTATTACATATAAAACTGCTATGATTGTTTATTTTTAAGTTTTTGTTTGAACTTGTTTTTGTACTTCTCTGGGACAAATGTCCAGGAATGCAATTGCTGGGTCACATGGTAGTTGCATGTTTAGTTTTTTAACTTTCTGTATAATTTAAGTATCATGGTGCTAGGGTTTATAGCTAGGAATGACATTTCTAGGACATATGGCATATGTATTTTCAACTTCACCAGATTTTGGCAAACTGGCTTAAAAAATCAGTAACCATTTATTTTTCCTAAGTGAGTGTGTTGCTCTTTTCTCACCATCACTTAGTATTTTAAAAATCTTTAAATGTTTGCAAATTGATGAGTGTTTAAGGACATTCTATTATGGTTTTGTTTTACTTATTTCTATTTACTAGTGAGATTAAGCATCTTTCTATATATTTATCGACTTTACAGTTTTCATCTTCTTTAAGTTGCTTGGTCAAAGTCTCTGCTTACTTCCTAATTTTTTTTCTCTTTTGTCTTTTCCTTTATTGATTATGTGGCTTTTTTCAACATATTCTGGACATAAAAATTTTGGTAGTTAAAGTGAATCACAAATAGGTTCCCTTGAGCTCTAGCATGTTGTTTTACTTTGTTTCTTGTGTCTTTTGATGAATAGAAGGTTTTTTTTTTTTAATATATCAAAATTTATAAACCCTTTCCATATTAATTTGTGCTTTTATTTTTTAAAGAAATTCTTTCCCATTATGAGGTCATAAATATATTTCTATTTTTTCTCTAAAAGTTTTGAAATTTGGGGCTATGAATTATTTTTTTAAAAGATTTTATTTATTTATTTGAGAGGGAGAGAATGAGAGAGAGAGAAAGCACATGAAAGGGAGGATTGTTACTGAACTGTCTTAATTATTATAACATTATAATAAATCATGGTTATTCTAAAGTAAGGACCCCACCCATTTCTTTTTGTCTTGACTATTCCTGGCTATTTGCTCTTCAACATAAGTTTTAAAATTATCTTACTAAATTCCCTACCAAACTCTGTTGATATTTTGATTGGAATTGTATTGAATTTATAGATTAATCTGAGAGTAAATTGAAATCTTTATTATATTGAGTTTTCTTATTCTTGGACATTTAACAATATTTCTTTGTTTAATTAGCAAATTTTCAAACTCTTTTAATAAATCTTGCAATTTTCTTCAGAAGGGTTTCATACTACTTTTGGGAAAACTTTTCCTAAATGTCTAATAGTTTTGTTGCTAATATAGATATTTTTAAAATCACATTTTAATTGTTTTCTCCTTGTTTATAGGACTGCAACTGTTTTTTAGAATTGATCTTATATGAAGAAAATTGCTGTACTATTATTAGTTTTAATCTGTAATTTGTCTTTCATGTTTTCTGTTTAGACAATCATATTGTCTGTGAATAATGAAATTTTTCTTTCCTCCTTCCTAGTCCTTCTTTTATTTATTTTTCTGACCTTGTTATATAATGCTCAAGTGTAATATTGAATAGAAGGAGTACAAGCAGACATTCTTATTCTTGACTTTTAAGGAAATTATGTTAACTTACCGACACCTCTCCTTTTTGATCACACTTGAAGGTTAAAATGTCTCTCTTAGGGTAAAAATACATATTTTTTGAGTCTAATGATGACTTTTATCACGAAACTTTTATTTTTAATTTTGGGTATGAATGTTCTTTATTTTTTTTAAGATTTTATTTTATTTATTTGTCAGAGGGAGAGAAAGAGCACAAGCAGGGGGAACGGCAGGCAGAGGGAGAAGCAGGCTCCCTGCTGAGCAAGGAGCCCAATTAGGGACTCGAACCCATGATCCTGGGATCATGATCTGAGCAGAAGGCAGACACTTAGCTGACTAAGCTACACAGGCGTCCCATAATTGTTATTTCTGAGACCTTGGAAAACATAAAATAGCCACAGTTAATATTGCTAATGTTTTTTTAGTAAAAACAGAACTTACTGTTTAAGATTTTCTAATCTGTGATGCATACTATAAGTTTACTAGGATTGATGCCACTATGCATCCATTTTACTAGATTTGTTTTTTAGATGTAGCGTGTGAGAGAAAAAAAATTCAAATGCTTAAGCCCTTTTGTAGTCATCTAGAACCAAATTTTAAAAAGCATATTTTTGTAATGATATGTTCATTGACTTGAAATCAAAGTAACAAGAATACTCTGAAGAAAAAGTACCCAACACTTTGTAAACTGGATATAAAACTTTATAGAATGTCATGGAAAATTTAATCAACTAGCATTGAGTGATATTCACATCCTAGAATGATGTGTCTTCTTTACTAGAAGTGGGACTAAACTATCAATGTGGCCATCTTTATTTTCAAAAATTTTTAATACAGCATAATGCTTTCATAAGGGAAATATAATTAAATCATCACAGAAGTAAAAAAAAAACCCTCCATTATGGTTATTAAAATATTTTAATATGTTTATTTGTATACCAAAACACTTTCTATTAAATATATGCACTGAATATATTTTAGTTATTAGCTTTTCTTTCTTTTCTTTTTCCCACCTGCTGCAATGAGAGATTTCTCTGCTTCCTGAAGACAGAAGTATAATTGTATATCTGTAGGACACATATCATTTTCCTCTTTTAAGAAACTCTGATAAAAGACCTTTGTGATGATATAATTTTCATGAGTTCAGTACATTTGTAAAGGAACTGGTAAATCCAGTATGTTTGCCTCTATGCATTATTTTCTTTAAAATGTAGCCTAGATAAATTTGAACTATTTGTGTATAATGTTTCAAAACCTAAAATTCAAGTGTATTTTCGTTTTCTATCATGATTAGTCATTTGGTGTTGAGTTGCTGTAAGAACTGAATTTCACCAAAATAACTGTGGATCCAGTGAGCTTTCGTATTTTGTGACCTTCTTCTCTGAACATCTTGACATATTTTCCCTTCAACAGTCCTCACCACTGCAATGTGCCATTATGTCTAGCTTAACACTTACATTTAATTCTCCCACTGTGGACTCAGTGAAGGTCAGGGATTTTTAAAATATTTTATTTTATTTTATTTTATTTATTTTTATTTTACTTTTATTTTATTTTATTTTATTTCATTTTATTTTATTATTTTATATTTTATAATTCAAGTTAGTTCACATATAGTGTATTATTAGTTTCAGGGCTAGAATTTAGTGATTCATCAGTTGCATTTAACACCCACCGCTCATTACATCAGGTGCCCTCTTTAATGCCCATCATACAGTTACCCCATTCCCTACCCACTTCCCCTTCAGCAACCCTCAGTTTGTTCCCTATAGTTAAGAGTCTCTAATGGTTTGCCTCCCTCTCTGTTTTTATCTTGTTTTATTTTTCCTTCCCTTCCCCTATGTTCATCTGTTTTGTTTCTTAAATTCCACATATGAGTGAAATCATATGGCATTTGTCTTTCTCAGACTGACTTGTTTTGCTTAGCATAATACACTTCAGTTCTACCCACGTCATGACAAGATTTCGTTCTTTTTGATGGCTGAGTAATATTCCATTGTGTGTGTGTGTGTGTGTGTGTGTGTGTGTGTGTGTGTGTGTACACTGCATCTTCTTTATCTGTTCATCCATTGATGGACATCTGGACTCTTTCCATACTTTGGCTATTGTGGACATTGCTGCTGTAAACATTGGGGTGCATGTGCCCCTTTGAATCACTATTTTTATATCCTTTGGATAAATACCTAGCAGTGCTATTGCTGGATCATAGGGTAGTTTTATTTTTAACTTTTTGTATTAGTAATATTTTTAACTTTAACAGAGTGGCTGTACCAGTTTTCATTCTCACCAACAGTGTAGGAGGGTTCCCCTTTCTCCGCATCTTCGCCAACATCTGTTGTTTCCTGATTTGTTATTTTAAGCATTCTGACAGGTGTGAGTTGATATCTCATTGTGGTTTTGATTTGTATTTCCCTGATGCTGAGTGATGTGGAACGCTTTTTCATGTGTCTGTTAGCCATTTGTATGTCTTTGGATAGTGTCTTCTGCCCATTTCTTCACTGGATTTTTTATTTTTTGGGTGTTGAGTTTGGTAAGTTCTTTATAGATTTTGGATATTAACTCTTTATCAGATATGTCATTTGCAAATATTTCTCCCATTCCATAGGTTTTCTTTTAGTTTTGTTGATTGTTTTCTTTGCTGTGCAGAAGCTTTTTATCCTGATGAAGTCCCAATAGTTCATTTTTGCTTTTGTTTCCCTTGCCTCTGGAGATGTGTCTAGCAAGAAGTTGCTGTGGCCAAGGTCACAGAGGTTGCTACCTGTGTTCTCCTCTAGGATTTTGATGGATTCCTGTCTCACATTTAGGTCTTTCATCCATTTTGAGTTTATTTTTGTATATGAAGTAAGAAAGCGGTCCAGTTTCATTCTGCATGTGGCTGTCCAATTTTCCCAACATCATTTGTTGGAGAGACTGTCCTTTTCCAATTAGATATTCTTTCCTGCTTTGTCGAAGATTAGTTGACTGCAGAGTTGAGGGTCCATTTCTGGGTTTTCTAGTCTGTTCCATTGATCTATGTGTCTGTTTTTGTGAGAGTACCTATTGTCTTGAGGACTAGAGCTTTGAAATGTTGCTTGAAGTCTGGAATCGTGATGCCTTCAGCTTTGGTTTTTCAGGATTGCTTTGGCTATTTGGGGTTTTTGTGGTTCCACACAAATTTCAGGATTGTTTGCTCTAGCTCTGTGAAAAATGCTGGTGGTATTTTGATAGGGACTGCATTAAATGTGTAGTTTGCTCTGGGTAGTATAGACATTTTAACAATATTTTTTCTTCCAGTCCATGAGCATGGAATGTTTTTCCATTTATTTGTGTCCTCTTTAATTTCCTTCATAAGTTTTCTATAGTTTCCAGAGTACAGATCTTTTACCTCTTTGGTTAGGTTTATTCCTAGGTATCTTATTGGTTTGGGTGCAATCGTAAATGGGATTCATTACTTGATTTCTCTTTCTGTTGCTTCATTATTGGTGTATAGAAATGCAACAGACTTCTGTGCATTGATTTTATATCCTGCGACTTTGCTGAATTTCTGTATCAGTTCTAGCAGTTTTTTAGTGGAGTCTTTCAGATTTTCTACATAGAGTATCATGTCATCTGCGAAGAGTGAAAATTTGACTTCTTTGCTGATTTAGATGCCTTTTATTTCTTCTTTTTGTCTGATTGCTGAGCTAGGACTTCCAGTACTATGTTGAACAACAGTGGTAAGAATGGACATCCTTTTCATGTTCCTGAACTTGGAGGAAAATCTCTGTCTTTCCCCATTGAGGATCATCTTAGCTGTGGGTCTTTCCTATATGCCTTTAGGATGTTGAGGTATTTTCCCCCATCCCTACTTTATTGAGGGTTTTTATCAAGAAAGGATGATGTATTTTGTCAAATGCTTTTTCTGCATCTATTGAGAGGATCATATGGTTCTTATCCTTTCTTTTATTAATGTGGTGTATCATGTTGATTGATTTGTGTATGTTGAACCATCCTTGTAGCCCAGGAATAAATCCCACTTGGTCGTGGTGAATAATCCTTTTAATATACTGTTGGATCTGATTACCTAGTGTCTTGTTGAGAATTTTGCATCCATGTTCAACAGGGATATTGATCTGTAATTCTCCTTTTTAGTGGTGTTTTTCTGGTTTGGGGATCAAGGTAATGCTGTCCTCATAGAATGAGTTTGGAAGTTTTCCTTCCATTTCTGATTTTTTGAACAGTTTCAGAAGAATAGATATTATTTCTTATTTAAATGTTTTGTAGTTGGGATGCCTGGGTGGCTCAGTCAGTTAAGTGTCTGCCTTTGGCTTAGGTCATGATCCCAGGGTCCTGGGCTCAAGTCCTGCATCCGGCTCCTTGCTCGACAGGAAGCCTGCTTCTCCCTCTGCCTGCCATTCCCCCTGCTTGTGCTCTCTCTCTCTGACAAATAAATAAATAAAATCTTTTTTAAAAAATAAATAAACGTTTGGTAGAATTCCCGTGAGAAGCCACCCAGCCCTGGACTCTTGTTTGCGGGGAGATTTTTGATTACTGCTTCAATTGCTTTGCTGGTTATGGGCCTGTTCTGATACTCTGTTTCTTCCTGTTTCAGTTTGGTAGTTTATATGTTTCTAGGAATTTATCCATTTCTTCCAGGTTGCCTGATTTGTTGGCATATAATTGCTCATAATATTTTCTTATAATTGTATCTCTGTGGTGTTGGTTGTGATCTCTTCTCTTTCATTCATGATTTTATTTATTGGGTCCTTTCTCTTTTCTTTTTGATAAGCCTCACTAGGGGTTTATCAACCTTGTTAATTTTTTCAAAGAAGCAGCTAATAGTTTTGTTCATCTGTTCTACTGTTTTTTTTTATTTTTGTGTCATTGATTTGTGCTCTAATCTTTATTATTTCCCTTCTTTTGCTGGATTTAGGTTTTATGTGCTGTTCATTTTCCAGCTCCTTTAGGTGTAAGGTTAGGTTGTGTATTTGAGACTTTTCTTGCTTCTTGAGGATGTACTGCTATATAGTTCCCTCTTAGGACAATCTTTGCTGCATCCCAAAGGTTTTGGACTGTTGTGTTTTCATTTTCACTTGCTTCCATATATTTTTTTAATTCTTCTTTAATTTCCTGGTTGACCCATTCATTCTTTAGTAGGATGTTCTTTAACCTCCATGTATTTGTGGTCCTCCTAAATATTTTCTTGTGGTTGACTTGAAATTTCATAGCATTGTGGTCTGAAAATATGCATGATATGATCTCAACCTTTTAGTACCAGTTGAGTCCTGATTTGTGACCCAGTATGTGATCTATTCTAGAGAATGGTCTATGTGCCCTTGAAAAGAATGTCTACTCTGCTGCTTTAGGATGAAATGCTCTGAATATTTCTGTTAAGTCCATATGGTCCAGTGGGTCATTCAAAGCCCTTGTTTCCTTGTTGACCTTCTGTTTAGATGATCTGTCCTTTGCTGTGAGTTGAGTGTTAAAGTCCCCTGCTATTATTGTATTATTATCAAAGAATTTCTTTAATTTTGTTATTAATTGATTTATATATTTGGCTGCATCCAAGTTAGGGGCATAAATATTTACAATTATTATATCTTCTTGTTGGATAGACCCTTTATTGTGATATAGTTCCTACTTATTCTCTTATTATAGTGTCTGTTTTAAATCTAGTTTGATATAAAGATGGCTACTCCAGCTTTCTTTTGATATCCATTAGCATGATAAATGGTTCTTCACCCCCTACTTTCAGCCTGGAGGTATCTTTGGGTATAAAATGAGTCTCTTGTAGACAGAATATCAGTGGGTCTTCTTTTTTTATCCATTCTGATGCCCTATGTCTTTTGATTGGAGCATTTAGTCCATTTGCATTCCAAGTAATTATTGAAAGATATGAATTTAGTGGCATTGCATTACCTATGAAGTCACTGTTTCTCTATATTGTCTCTCTTTCTTTCTAGTTCTTGTTACTTTTCGTCTCTTTTTCTCCTCAAAGGCTCCCCTTTGATATTTCTTGCATGGCTGGTTTAGTGTTCATGAACTACTTTAGCTTTTGTTTGTCTTGGAAACTCTTTATCTCTCCTTCTGTTCTGAATGACAGCCTTGCGGGATAAAGTATTCTTGGCTGCATATTTTTCCCATTTAGCATGTTGAATGTATCATGCCTCTCCTGTCTGACCTGCCAAGTCTCTGTGAACAGGTCTGCTGCCAGCTTTATGTGTTTACCCTTGCAGGTTAAGCACCTTTTCTCACAAGCTGCTTTCAGAATTCTTCTTTATCTTTGTATTTTGCAAGTTTCACTATGATATGTCTTGATGGTGAGCTGTTTTTGTTGATTTTGAGGGGCGTTCTCTCTGCCTCTTGGACTTGAATGTCTGTTTCCTTCCCCAGATTAGGGTAGTTCTCAGCTATTCTTTGTTAAAATAAACCTTCTGCTCCATTTTCTTGCTCTTCTTCTGGGAATCCTATGATTCAGATATTATTTCATTATATGGAATCGCAGATTTCCCTAAGTCTACCTTTGTGATCTAATAATTTTCTTTCCTTCTTCTTTTCAGCTTCATTATTTTACATAATCCTCAGTTTTGTCCATCCTCATTTTTATGGCCTCTATGTGGTTCTGTATCTTGCTTATAGCATTTTCAATTTTGGCCTGACTAGATTTTAGTTCTTTTATCTCTACAGTAAAGGATTCTCTAGAGTCTTCTAGCTTTTTCAAGACCAGCTAGGGTCTTTATAATCGTTGTTTTAAATTCTAATTCAGACATCTTACTTATATCTGTATTGATTAAATCCCTGGCTGTGAGTACTGCCTCCTGCTTTTTCTTTTGGGGTGAATTTCTCCATCTTGTCATTTTGTCCAGAAAAGAAAGAAGAAAGAAAAAGAAAAAAGCAAACAAAAAAACAATAACAACAACAACAACAAAAACAGCAACAACAAAACACTAGATCCTGGGTGTGTTGTGGTCTGCTTATTAAAAGAAACTAGATCCCAAAATAAGAAGGAATGAAAAAAAAAATATATATATATACATATATATAAAATAAAATACAATGAAAGGAAACAAAAATAAAAATTAAAGCATATGTAAAAATTGAAAAAAAGTAAAAAATTGAAAAAAAGAACTGAAATGAAAAAATAATAAAAAATAAAGAATAAAAGTACAAAGGAGGCTAGATACTATTTTCCCCTAGAGCTGAAGCTTTGTAGCCCCCTATGATCAATAAACTTGGTGTGAGTGTGTTGTTTGTGCTGGTCTTCTGGGGGAAGGACCTGTTGCACTGATTCTCAGGTGGACTTGCCCTAGTGGAAATGCACCTCCAGTGCACAGGGAGGCAGTCTTGGTGTAAGCAGCTCTGGACTCCACTAGGTTGCTCTTTGAAAGCTTTCAACACTGATGGGTGGAATGAATATGGCAGCACCCTGCTCTCTACACTGGAGCTGAAAACTTGTGCCCTCCATCCTTCAGTGAACCCTTACAGAAGAGCAATCAATCACTGTTGTCTCCCTGGTTTCCATCAGAACCCTGTATTTACCCTGCCTGTGTTCCAGCTTTTTTATCTCAGGCACATGACTGAGTTTCAAAACTCCAAATTTTAGGGACTCCTACAGCATGGATCCCCACCTTTCCTACCAGGGAGTATCTCACCATATTTCTGCCATTTGTTGAACCCCTCCCAGCAAAACAGTTGCACAACCGCGCAGGGCAATACAGAGCAGAAAGATGGCACCTAGACTCACTGTTCCCATCCAGCTTCCATGCTCCTATCCCTGGGAACAGTGCAGCATTTAAACACCACCCATTTTTCTTGTGACCCAGGGGATCTTCAGACCATTGATTTGATAACTATCGAGCTATATTTGAGTGACAAGACAAACTTAGGGTCCCCCCACCTCCTCTAATCAGGGATATTTAGTAAGCATTTTCTACATCAACTTTTAAAGCTTATACCTTGAGGTTTTTTTGCAATTGCTACTGTGCATTCAGTAACCATTCTAGGTTAACACCCAAAATGGTATGTATGGTCAATTAAATAGACTCATAATTAATTAAGAAATACAACCATAACATCTTGCAGCAATTATTTAAATAAATTTTCATAGAATATGATTTTTACTCTAGAATTTTTTGTGTGTGAAAGAATCAAAGTAAGGAACCTAAACATATTTGAAAGTGTTTCTTTTCAAAGGAAGAGATCATCTTAATCTTCAGGAAATTGACATGCTTAATGTACTTCCTATGTGTTAATTAGACTTGTTTACGCTATTTAGCTTCTCATGAGCTGTTTTGGATTAATTTCTGAATTCCATGTAAAATTAATAATATTATAAAAAGAAAATCAACATGACTGGGGAGTCTGAAGGGCAGTGAGGTCAGATCTCCCTGCCTTGGTTTATTAAGAGATTGATTAGTAACTAAGCTGTGCCTTGGAGGTGGCTCATGTGCAAGAGCTAAATCAATGTCATGGCTCTTCAAGTTGAGATTTTGAAGCATTATGATGACCTTAATTACATATATTAAATCATTTATCAACTACTATACACAGCACCGTTTGTCCTTTCCTTATAGAATATTCATGAACCTCTCTTTAGGAAGAGTAATCATCTAATCAGTATTTTATTTACTACTACTACTCAGAAGATTTTCTTTAGCCCTCCTACAAAAAAGAAAATTCCATTTATTTAGTTATTCATATGTTCTCTTAGAATCCCTTAGCTTAGTAAAAAAAAAAAAAAAATCTCAGAAAACCACAAAGATCTTGCTGCTTGAAGAAATACAAGACATGGATTCCCAAGAAGAAATTAATTGGAGCATTTTAAACTGCACCCAGAGTGGTCCTCTTTTTCTCTGTCCTTTCTTACATGTTATGCAAAATGAATCAAGTGGTTGATATTAGGAACGAGAGGAGGAAAATCAGGAAAGAAGTGAGATTAGGATTGAAGAAGGGACTAATATTATCACCACAAAATAGCAAGACATATGTGTCAGGAAACAAGGAGGGAAATTGAAAAACTAACTGAAGACTGGAATAAGAAAATCCTCTCAGTCTTGTTCTTGATTTCCTATGTATAGAAGTAAAATACAGTCTTTTCTAATAAGAGAGGATAAGAAGATCATAGAGATACGTAAATTTTTCACTATAATCAATCCTACATATATTGTGACTTTTAGCTTGAGTACAATTTTATTTCATAGTTTGTTTATAGGTTGTTGTACATTTACAGGTTTGTGACAAGAAAAAAAAATAGTTAACTCTTTAGAAGCAAATAGTTCTTAGTGATAATTGTATGCTATCTGAAAATAACATTTGAGTAAACTAAATATAAATTGTAAAAATATCTGTAATAATACTTGTGCTTCAAGGAGTTTGGTGCTGATTGCTCTAAGGAATACAGAGTATTATAATACAGAGTGTTCTTTTTGGGGAGTAATTTGCTTGGGGTGATAAATATAAACAAAATACTATCAATAGAGAAATAAGACAGAATATCAATAAAGAAAAGGCTAATTATTCAGTTGATACATACTAAGAATATGTATTCATTCAGCAACTCTTTGTTGAGTAATCAAGAAATCTAGAATAAATTAGGTATTAGAGGTTGAAAGATCATTGTGAGTTCCATGATTTAGGAAGTTTTTTTAGGAAGAGGATTCTCTTTTGCTGAGTTCTTATGGATAGATAGATTTCTTCCTTCCTTCTTAAGTGGATACAAATAAATTTACTAAGTAAAGCAAAGCCATGTTTTTAGTAGTGATAAATCGCTTGGCTGGAGTGTAGGGTACAAACAGATTTTTGTTTAAATGATATAGAAATGAAAGTTTTAGAAAAGACAGATTTTAGTCATTAGCCAGGATATTTGCAATTGGTGTTCTGGGCAAAAAAGAATTTACTCTTAAGCAAGTAAAGGGCATAGTGAAAGATTGTGCATCACTTAATACTCCTTTGCTGATCATTTTTGGATAACCCAACTATAGCTAACTGAAGAAAGAAAGGATTTATACCAGTACATGTCACTGAAAAGTTTAGTAAAGAGGGCTTTGGGAATATCCTGGAGGTACAGATGATATAATAAGGAATTGTTTTTTATCTTTCTCTGAACTCTGTTTTTAATCCTAGGCTCCATATGTTACTTTCTGTCAGTTGTAGGTTTACATCCTCCTAGGATGTAAAACCCAATGAAGTCTTCATGTGGTGCTCTGAACAGGGAAAAGTTTAGAGTGAAGGTTGACAGTTCACACTTAGCATGTTGTTTAACAACTTTTCACAAGCTGACCCTGACTTTCAGGAAATGAGATGAAAATGGCAGAATTATCAATCTGAATATCCACAAGCTAAAAAAGAACTCTTTTGAGGGATGCCATCTCAGTGGTGACAATGTGAAGTCCAGATTGCCTGATATACTGGGAACCATTTATTGGGTTCAGGCTCCAACAGGTCTCTGGGTTTAAGGGAGTCAAGTCTATGTTGAAGACAGAAGAGGACATAAAAAATGAATTTTAATTTTTTCACACCACCAAGGTGTTCGTGCCAAGGTAGCTAATGTGTGTCCACATCAAGGAATCCATCCTCCTGGGAACCACGAGGAAATTTCTCAAAACTAGAAGGGTTTTTCCCTTGTATCAATCTAGCTTTGAATCAATCTGTTCTATTAGTAATATATGTCCTTCTCCCAAAACAATGAAGTGCTCTGTGTGCTAATAACATAGCTTAAAAAAAACACAAAATTCTGCATTTTTATAAAATTTAATTAAAAAATAGTATTTCAAAGTGTACAGTCACCAGAAGTACACAGTTATAAAAAATGCACACACTTCACTTGGCATCTCCAGCACCTTCAGCTTTCTGTGCCTGGTCTGTTTTGACATCTCCGTTTTCTGCAGGGTTATTCCCATCCTTGTTAGCATCAGCTTTCCCCTTTTTCCCTTTGGGTAATCTTCTCTCCATTCTTTGCAGGGGCCTTTTTAGGCTTGGGCTCTGGCTTTGGAGGAACAGGTTTAGCAGATAACCTTGCAGGTCTTCTCTGTGTCTCATTCTTCACCTTGGCTTTATCTCCTTTAGCACCCCCTTCAGGCTTTCTCTTGGCGACAGCACTGGATGGGATGGGGAGTGGATACAGCAGCAGGTGGGCTTTGGCCAGTCTGGGGATCGTTCTTGCCCCTTCTTCTTCACACTGCTCTGTGAAATGATTTTTATGGCATTTATAACTTACTGTGAATGATTAGAAAAGAATTTTTTTGTGGGGAAGAGAAAGCTAGGAGATAGGAGCCTTATTACAATGGGCATCAGGTGGTCAGAGAGAAAGGGTACAGGGGCAAGAAAGATACATAGAAATGGAGCAAAAATAACCTAAGATAAATTTGGATCATTTCTCAATTTTCCAAGAATTAACCTTGATTATGATTGGATAAGTCAACAAAAGAGCTAAGTAAGTATCAGACAAGTAGGCATACAGATAGATATTTACAGAACAAGTTGAACTAGCAAGCATTTTGATATACTTTAAATTTTATTAGTGTTTCATTCTGATTATTTAGACATATGGGTTAAATAAATCTCATCAGTATATTTGTGCCTTTTCTTAATTTGATTCAAAGGGGGTGCCTGGGTGGCTTAGTCTGTTAACCATCTGTCTTCCGCTCAGGTCATGATCTCAGGGTCCTGGGATGGAGCCCCACATCAGGCTCCCTGCTCAGCGGGGAGTCTGCTTGTCCCTCTCACTCTCTCTCTGTGCTCTTTCTCTCTCAAATAAATAAATAAAACTTTAAAAAAAAAGGACTGTAAAACACAAGAAGAAACATGTCATTGACAATAATAAAAGTAGACAATTATAAAGCTGTGAAGAGTGAAAATAAATGGTATATGTCCTAGATTATTTTTGCTTTCAGATTCACTCTCCCAGAGAATTCTTTATATACTGTCTGGAATGTGCAACACAGAAAACTGAGTGATTATTCTCTCTTCTAGGACCATAGGGACTAGTCCTTTTAGAGGATAGAATCTTATGTGGACTTTTTTCCCCTGTTGCTCACCCTAAAGGTCTGTGCCACACTTCATGGTATGTTAGAGCTCAAAATAGTATTCCACCTTCAATAAGCCCATGTGATATACACGCCCTCCTGAAGGAAATATAAATACCAATACACATGCACATATAATTTCTTTTTAAAATGCTTTGTATTCAACATAGTCATTATTTAGTATAAGTAACATAGTTTATAGTAAAATACATTTTAAAGGTTTTGACTTTTCATTTTGGGTTTGTATGGTTTCATTGTTTAAATTTTACATTTGACTCATTATAGCAAATCTAGGTATAAATTAGTATATTTAAGGTATTCCTGAAGATCATCTTTCATTAATTTATTCCAGAAACTTTAATTATCACGTACTACATCACTTACTACATACCTGCTACAATACTGTGAGGGAAACAAAGATGGTATGGGGAACACTAACAATGCAGTGGTTTTCAATTCAGGTGATATGTTACCATCACCTGAGAAATTTTTAATCATCATTCAAGACAGAATAACTGGGGTTTTCAACCTGGACATGGGTATGAGTCCCAGGTATTTCTAATTTTCATTCAAGGTAGAGAAGGACTCGTCAAATGAGAAGTATGCTCTTTGAAGTTAGAGGTATTCCTTAGATTCACTTGCTAATTATTTCTGGTCTTGAGAAAATAAGGATGATATGGTTATGGTATCTGTTCTTTTTCAGTCCAAATCTTGACAATTAAAAGTATTACTGAAATCAGAGGGCTGAAAAAAATGCAAATACATTTCCCCAAACGTAAAGCACAGGCATCATAGTGTTCCAAAGCAAATAAGAGAATTCTAGTAATTATAGAATTGATATTCCCTTTCTTCCTTTGAAACTGCCTGCTGGCCCAATTCACATTGTTTATTCACAGGATAAGAGAGATGTTTTTAAGCATTCTCCACAGATACGAGTGGTTGATATTAAAAAAGACACTCTGGTTTAAGGATGCTGCTACAAAACACAGTTTGAAGATGAAATCCCCTACAAAGTTATCTTCCATCCTGCAACAAAAAAGTGTAGTGGTAGCATGTTCTGATGTAGAAAATAGGAAATAATCTATGAAATCTGTACCCAGAGAGAATCTTTTATTGATTTACTTAAAGAGCTTAATTTTAAAAATAGTTTTATTTATACTGCACTGAAACTTCCACATATTCTGTTATTTATTTGGGCAAGGATAAAATTGTACGCAAAAAAATGATGTATTGTCAAAATAATCACTTTTAAAAGAAATGCACATAAACATAAAAATAAATTCATCTTAATTTTTGCTTTATTTTCTATTAAAGTAATGTATCCTTGATCACAGGAAAACTTAGATTGTAGAAAATATAAAGAAGATAATAGAGATCACCCATAATGCCACACAGAAATAACCACATTTGGTATTATTACTTCATAATTTTATTTCTTCTAGATACTCAGTAATGCTAGCTGAAAGTTTTTGAAGTTTAAGTTCTGAAATTCCCTGTCTTCTAGCAGATAAATTAGTTTAATCCATGTGTATTTGTTGTAATTTATTATGACCTTGATGTATTTCTAAAACTTTGTCTTATTGTTTTACTGACAATATTTTCTTCCCTCTTTCCTCTCCCTTCCTACCTTCTATTCAATTGAGAATCTTTTGTATACCTTGCATTTTTGAGGTAATAATCTATTATATTTAGTACTGCTTTTTTACATAATAGTAAACTTTTTTGTGATTATGATTCTGATTATTATAATGCATAATTTCAAGGCCTGCCTGATATTTTATCATTTTACTTTATTATAATCTAAATAAATACAATTATTTCATTAGAATAGAGTTCTTATGGAGAATCACTGTATCAAAATGTCTGAGCTTTTTAAAACCTTTCATGCATATTACTAAATTATTTTCTCAAAAGATTGTCTTGGTTACTGCTTCTTGTAGTGATATTAGAAAATATTAATCATTGCATCCATACCAGCAATAAATATTATTAATTTTAATGCTGTGAAAATTTGATTAAATAAAATATACATAGCATTTCTTAAAACTTGCATTTTTTGGTTTATTTTTTAATCATTTTTTTCTTTCATGTAAGTATCTAATCATGTCTTTTATCAATTTATCTATTGTGATCTTAATATTTTTTCACATCTGTTGCTGTGAGCTCCATGTAACTATATCTGTAATCTTTTTGAAGCTTTTCCCCAGTTTATATTTTGACTTTTAAATTCATTAATAATTTTTAGTATATGCAATTTAAAAATTATCCTTTGTGTTTTCTTTTATTCAAAGATTGGTAAATGTTTTTCCTTTTCCTATTAGTTTTTATTTAGTGGGTTTGATTTTTACATTCCAACCTTTAATTCATCTGAGTTTATATTGATATATGAAGTGAGATTAGAATATTTATTGATTTTTCCAACTGTCTAATTGCCTGTGTCCTTAATTATATCAAATATCATATCTTTATCTGTTGGCACTTTGACAAATGGAAAAATAAGCATTATGAATGTAAGCCTGGGTTCAAATCTCAGTTCCCCTATGTAATGACACCCTTATCTTGGGCAAATTGCTTAATCTATGTGCCTCAGTTATGTCATCTCTAAAATGAACACAAAGAAAGAGTCTGTATCACAGGATAATTGTGAGGGGCAAAAGACATAATACATCTAAAGTCTATGGCATAATGATGTACTGTATGGTGACTAACATAACATAATGAAAATAAATAAATAAAGTGTATGGCACATAGTAAATGCCCAGGAAATGTTACCTTTTATTGAATATGTTTATTCTTGGAAGAACATCACATTTTAATTTATGGAGCTTTATTTTATGGTTTTCTATCTGCTAGGATTTTTCTCATTTTATTAGCCTTGAGAAACAATTTGGCACAGTTATTTAAGCACATGAACTCTAGAGCTGAACTGCCTGGGTATGAATCCCAACATCCAAACTAACTATATGACCTTGGGTAAATTGCTTTACATATTTGTTTTTTAATTTCTCTATCTGTAAAATTGAGATATTTATGTCATTTGGCTCAGAGATTTACTGTGAGGATTAAATATAAGTAGTGGGTACTTAGTAGTAAAAGTGTTGCTAGCATGAGCTATTATTTGTTTCAAAATGTTCTTAATAGCCTTTTCATCCATTTTTATCCTCTAATGAAATTGAGACCTATTCTGTCAAGTTTAGAGAGATTCCATTTCTATTTTGATTGCAAGTACGTTGCTTTGGGAAAATTAATAATACTGAGTCTTCTTCCCAAAGAAAAAGCTGTATTTCTCCAATTTTTCAATGCTGCTTTTAGCTATATCAGTAAATAATTATAGTTTTTAAAAAATTTTTCACACCGTTTATTAAGAGTACTACTAGATAATTGTGTTTGATATTGTACATAAGGGCTTTATTTTTCTTATTTCTAAGTATTTATTGTTAATACACAAGAAAACCATTGTTTGGTTTATATTTATCTTCTGTATAGCCACTTTGCTCCTAATTCTAGTATTTTACTTAAATCCATTTTCTTTCCTATTGTATATAATCACATAGTATGCAAATAATTGTTTTGCTTCCTCTTTTCTAATTGTTTAAAATCTGAGTTTTCACTTCATTTTGTACTGTATTTGCCTAAGCTTCCAGAGTAATGCTGAATTCATGTATTTAACAAATATTCAGTGGCTGTTTTCCATGTTTCAGATTCCATGGAAAGCACTTGATAAATGGGATAAACCAACAGACAGCAGAGCCATGGACCCTGTCCTTACAGAACTTTAAAACTAGTTTCATGGTCTTAACATAGTATCTATCAAATGTTGTGTGTGGGTTTATGTTATTTGGAGAAGATGTTATAGCTTTCATTAGATTATCAGAAAGAGTTTATGACCATAAAAGGTTGAGAATCATTAGTCCTAATTTATGGTGATAAATTTAAACTTTATTTATATTCTGATTAATTTTACTTCATAATGATTTAAATGTTCTTATCCTCTACTATAAACTTTATATATTTGAAAGTAACTATGGTCACATTATCAATTTCCTTAATGTATTCATATTTTAAAAATTACCCACATTCTAAAATATCAGTTATTACTTTTCTATAGGACTCTGTTAAAATAACCTACACATTATAAAGAAGACTCTTTATAAATTTTAAAAACAATATTTTAAGTGTTAAAAGACAATATTGAAAACACAATTCAAGTTACAAATTAGTCACCCATGATTTCTAAGAAACATAGGAATAAATTGGCTTATGGTTTGCAATCTTAACTTGTGATTATTTATTCTAGACTAAAGATTAGGTATTTAAATAAATGTGCTTAAGTGAAAAATAAACAAATAGGCGTGTATGTGTTTGTTTGTTTGTTCTTTTGCCAGCAATTATTCTTTGCACATTTCTATTACCTGATTGCTAGGGAAGACAGCAGGACTTTCTCAGGGTTTGGTATAATGTCTGCAGGAGCACTTTGTCACTTGAGAGAACAGAGTAAAGAGTCTAGCCAGCTGGGTGGCTCTCCACAAACAAAACAAGGTTGAACAATGTGAGAGATGCCCACTCTTGAGGACAAAGAACAAGCCTCACTTCCCCACTGCCTCTCTCACTTTACCCCACAATAGCATGCCAGTAGGTATGCAGTCCTGGACCAGCAGATGAGTTGCTTCATAGAGTCAGTCATTTCAAATCCTTGAAAGTATTTTGAATGGAGCTATAAAAAGTTAAAGCATTGAACATTCCCTTCTCAAGTTATTATCTGTAAGGGTTCAATCTGCCATTTTAGGAAATTCACTTTCCATCTGTTTGCCTAATTTATTTACAAATAAACTAGAGAGATTCTTTCAAAGGTTGATGAGAAGTGGCTAGACTTGTAATTGGAATCACTGACCCTCATTGAATGGATTTTAGCCACAATATGAAGAGGAAAAGACAAAGATAGTGGATGCTATGTGTGATTTAAAACAAAACGAAATTACCAAGACAGTTAAATATGACAGTACAGTTAGAATGTGATTGAGAAAAGAGAACAGGGCAACAGGTATATTCTTCCTTCTCTTTTCAGTCTCTTCAGTTTATCCCTTCAGGTGTTGTACAATATTACATAATTATTATTTTTAGGTCAATGAAATAATTATACTCTAAAGGCATTTATCCATTCAAGAATTTAAAAAGTGTTCATTGAGTATTTCCTGTGTAAAGGCAGGTGGTAGCTTCTGGAGCTTTCCCTTTTGAAGCTTATAGACCAATGGGGGCATCATGCACTGATAATTGTTTAATCATAAAATCCAATGCTTGTAATGAAAGAAAGGCACAGGGAACTATGAAAGTGCAATAGGAAAACCTGATTTCACCTCTGGATTGAGAGACAACTTCTCTAAGGAACGTTTAGGTTCCACTCTGAGAAATGCATGTGTTAGACACAGAAAAGCATGCGATAGGCAAGCAGGAATTAGACAAAGCAGAACCTTGTGGCTCACATTAACACATTTATTATTATTATTATTATTATTTTAAATTTAGTGGGCCATAAATGGAGGAGGAGCATATCATATTCCCAATATTAAGAACCACTGTAACTTCAGTTTGGGAATATTAAAAAGATCTGGAGATCAATAGTGGTGATGATTACACAACAATGTGAGTATACTTAATGCCACTGAACTATACACTTAAAAATGTTAAAATGGTAAGTATTATGATGTACATATTTTACCACAATAACAAAATAATATGCTCAATTCTCTCTGAAAATATGCCCTTACATGGATAATTATATTAACCATCTCAGCGTGTTATGATAGTATTAAAAGAGGTAATTCACGTAAAGAACTTGACAGATACCCTGGCAGAGTTGAACTATTGTATGTATATTCCAATGATGAGAAGAATGAAGATGACCACTGTGCTGTGGATGAAGATGTTAGGATCCAAATACCACCATTTATTATCATTGGCAAGTAGTGTAACTGCTTAACTTCATTTTCTTGATTTGGTTTTTGGCATGAAAAGCAGTTACCTATACGTTATTGTGAAGGTGAAAGATATGTAAAACATATCTGCCCAGTATCTGGAAAGTAGTAGGTGTTCAACAAATAAGTAATTTCTTTTACTGGACTACTACTCATGGGATATTAATCCCTAAAACTATACAAAAATTATCAATAAAAATCACATACAAATATATCTGTTGTAAATTCTAAGAATAATAAAGATACTGGACTAGTCCTGAAGTCATTTGTAAGGATAGTGATTGCTGGATCATATGCTATAAGTATGTTTAATTTTGTAAGAAATTGTCAACCTGTCTTTGAAAGTAGCTTACCATTTTTGCATTCCCACTAGCATTGAATAAGATTTCCAGTTGCTCCGTACTCCTCACCAGCACTTGGTGTTGCCAGTGTTCTGGATTTGAACCATTCTAATACATGCGTAGTGATATTTTCTTGTTTTGATTTGCAATTCCCTAATACATGACATGTTGAACATCTTTTCATGTGCTTATCTGCCATCTGTATATCTTCTTTGATGATGTGTCTATTCAGATCTTTTGCCCATTTTTTTAATTGGGTTGTTTTCTTGTTGTTGAGTTTTAAGAGTTCTTTGTACATTTTAGATACTAGTTCTTTATCAAATATATCTTTTACAAATATTTTCTCCCATTCTGTGACTTGCCTTTTAATTCTCTTGATACTGTTTTTGCAGAGCAGGAACTTTTATTTTAATGAAATCCAACTTATCAATTATTTTCTCCATGGATTGTGCCTTTGTGCCTTTGGTGTTGTATGTACACAAGGTCACCTAGGTTTTCTCCTATGTTACTTTCTAGGAGTTTTGTAGTTTTGCATTTTACATTTAGGTCTGTGATCCATTTTATGAAGAGTGTAAAGTCTGTGTCTAAAGTCATATTTTGCATGTGGATATCCAGTTGTTCCAGCAACATTTGTTGAAAAGATGATCTTAGCTCCATTGTACTGCCTTTGCTCCTTTGTGAAGATCAGCTGACTATACTTAAGTGGGTCTATTTCTGGGCTCTCTATTCTGTTCCATTGATCTGTTTTTCTTTTGCCAGTATCAGTCTGTGATTCATCAGTCTTATACAATTCACAGCACTCACCATAGCACATACCCTCCCCAACGTCCATCACCCAGCCACCCCGTCCCTCCCACCACCCCAACCCCCCACCCCCTACTCCAGCAACCCTCAAGTTTGTTTCCTGAGATTGGGTCTCCTATGGTTTGTCTCCCTTTCTGGTTTCATCTTGTTTCATTTTTCCCTCCCTTCCTCTATGATCCTCTGTTTTGTTTCTCAAATTCCTCAGTCAGTGAGATCAAATGATACATGTCTTTCTCTGACTTATTTCGCTTAGCATAATTCTCTCTAGTTCCATCCACATCATTGCAAATGGCAAGATTTCGGTTTTTTGATAGCTGCATAATATTCCTTTGCATATATATACACCACATCTTCTTTATCTATTCATCTGTTGGTGGACATCTTGGCTCTTTCCATAGTTTGGCTATTGTGGACATTGCTGCTATAAACACTGGGGTGCATGTGCTCCTTCAGATCCCTACATTTGTATCTTTGGGGTAAATACCCAGTAGTGCAATTGATGGGTTGTAGGGTAGCTCTATTTCCAACTTTTTTTTTTTTTAAAGATTTTATTTATTTATTCGAGACAGAGAGAATGAGAGACAGAGAGCATGAGAGGGAGGAGGGTCAGAGGGAGAAGCAGACTCCCCGCCAAGCAGGGAGCCCGATGCGGGACTCGATCCCGGGACTCCAGGATCATGACCTGAGCCGAAGGCAGTCGCTTAACCAACTGAGCCACCCAGGCGCCCTATTTCCAACTTTTTGAGGAACCTCCATACTGTTTTCCAGAGTGGCTGCACCAGCTTGCATTCCCACCAACAGTGTAGGAGGGTTCCCCTTTCTCCGCATCCCCGCCAACATCTGTCGTTTCCTGACTTGTTAATTTTAGCCATTCCGACTGGTGTGAGGTGGTATCTCATTGAGGTTTTGATTTGGATTTCCCTGGTGCCAAATGATACTGAGCACTTTTTCATGTGTCTGTTGGCCATATGGATGTCTTCTTTGCAGAAATGTCTGTTCACGTCTTCTGCCCATTTCTTGATTAGATTATTTGTTCTTTGGGTGTTGAGTCTGATAAGTTCTTTATAGATTTTGGATACTAGCCCTTTAACTGATATGTCATTTGCAAGTATTTTTTCCTATTCTGTCAGTTGTCTTTTGATTTTGTTGATGTTTCCTTTGTTGTGCAGAAGCTTTTTATCTGGATGAAGTCCCAATAGTTCATTTTTGCCGTTGCTTCCCTTGCCTTTGGCAATGTTTCTAGGAAGAAGTTGCTGCGGCTGAGGTCGAAGAGGTTGCTGCCTGTGTTCTCTTCAAGGATTTTGATGGATTCCTGTCTCACATTTAGGTCTTTCATCCATTTTGCATCTATTTTTGTGTGTGGTATAAAGAAATGATCCAGTTTAATTTTTCTGCATGTGGCTGTCCAATTTTCCCAATACCATTTGTCAGAGAGACTGTCTTTTTTCTATTGGACACTCTTTCCTGCTTTGTCGAAGATTCGTTGACCATAGAGCTGAGGGTGCATTTCTGGCTGTCTATTCTGTTCCATTGATCTATTTGTCTGTTTTTGTGCCAGTACCATACCATCTTGATGATTACAGCTTTGTAATAGAGCTTGAAGTCCAGAATTGTGATGCCACCAGCTTTGCCTTTCTTTTTCAACATTCCTCTGGCTTTTCAAGGTCTTTTATAGTTCCATACAAATTTTAGGATTATTTGTTCCATTTCTGTGAAAAAAGTTGGTGGTATTTTGATAGGGATTGCATTGAATGTGTAGATTGCTCTAGGTAGCATAGACATTTTCACAATATTTGTTCTTCCAATCCATGAGCATGGAACATTTTTCCATTTCTTTGTGTCTTCCTCAATTTCTTTCATGAGTATTCTGTTTTCTGAGTACAGATTCTTTGCCTCTTTGGTTAGATTTATTCCTAAGTATCTTATGGTTTGGGATGCAATTGTAAATGGATCTACTCCTTAATTTTTCTTTCTTCTGTCTTGTTGTTGGTATATATAAATGCAACTGATTTCTGTGCATTGATTTTATATCCTGCCACTTTACTGAATTCCTGAATGAGTTCTAGCAGTTTTGGGGTGGAGTCTTTTGGGTTTTCCACATAAAGTATCATATCATCTGCAAAGAGTGAGAGTTTGACTTCTTTGCCAATTCAGATGCCTTTTATTTCTTTTTGTTGTCTGATTGCTGAGGCTAGGACTTCTAGTACTATGTTGAATAACAGTGCTGATAGTGGACATCCCTGCCGTGTTTCTGACCTTAGGGGAAAAGCTCTCAGTTTTTCCCCATTGAGAATGATATTTGCTGTGGGTTTTTCATAGATGGTTTTTATGATATTGAGGTATGTACCCTCTAGCGCTACACTGTGAAGAGTTTTAATCAAGAAAGGATGCTGTACTTTGTCAAATGTTTTTTCTGCATCTATTGAGAGGATCATATGGTTCTTGTTCTTTCTTTTATTAATGTATTGTATCACATTGATTGATTTGCAGATGTTGAACCAACCTTGGTGAATAATCCTTTTAATGTACTGTAATAATATGAAACACTTCACGAATTTGTGTGTCATCCTTGCACAGGGGTCATGCTAATCTTCTCTGTATCATTCCAATTTTAGTATATGTGCTGCCGAAGCAAGCACTCTCCTTTAATATTGTTTTGGTGATTCTGGTTCTATTACCTCTCCATCTAAACTTTAGAATTGGTTTGTCAACCCACAAAATAACATAAGATAACTTGCTGGGATTTTGATTGGGATTGTATTGAATCTATAGATCAAGTTGGGAAGAACTGATGTCTTGACAATGTTGACTCTTCTACCTTTTCACCTTTGCATGAAAATTTGCTAAGCGTGCCTGGGTGGCTCAGTCAGTTAAGCGTCTGCCTTCGGCTCAAGTCATGATCCCAGGGTCCTGGGATAGAGGCCTACATCTGGCTCCCTGCTCAGTGGGGAGCCTGCTTCTCTCTCTCCCTCTGCCTATCACCCCTGCTCATGCTCTCTCTCTCTCTCAAATAAATTAATAAAATCTTTAAGAAAAGAAAATTTCTCCCTCTGCCTGCTGTTCTGCCTACTTGTGCTCTCTCTCTATCTCTGTCAAATAAATAGATAAAATCTTTTTTTAAAAAGTAATCTTTGCAAAGAAGTCTTAAAAAAAAAAGAAAATTTGATAAAATACTTGTTTAATGAAAGAATAAATTGAACTCTTCCATACCATAGCCATATCTCAAGAGTTTATCCTCTTTCTGCAGCTTAGCTCTAGCCAAATAACCAGCTGGCTGATAAAGTTAAATATCTAACACCAAGAAGTTGCCTCTTTGCATTAGGCCAGTCTGAAGATAAAGGATGCATAGATTAGACAGATGCAATTACCAGAAGGTGGCAGGAAGGACATAACTACAGTGTAGCTGAGCTTATCATAGGTTAAAAAAACTATGTCACTGTGTACACCCTAAATATGTTGTGATCAATGGGGGTTTTCAGCTTTATAAAATAATATGTATGTTTCCTGGAAACAAACTGACGGTTACAGAAGGGATGGGGTAGAGGGATAGAGTAGCTGGGTGATGGGTATTAAGGAGGGCACATGTTGTGGTGAGCACTGGGTGTTATTTACAACTAATGAATCATTGAACACTACATCAAAGCTAATGATGTACTATATGTTGGCTAACTGAACATAATAAAAAAATAAAATAAATAAAATAATATGTATGTTCTAGATGAGTCAGGGGAGTTTCTTATTTTCAGCAAAACATTAGGTACTGACTCCTATTCAAATAAAAATACTAATTGCCAAAAATGAAATGGAATCATTCCCAAAGGAGACACACCAACAGGAGATGATAGAACCATAATTAAACAATCATTACTATTTTAAAGATCTGAGGATGAGTGCATATAGTAATTCACAAACCTCCTGTGTGTACATTAGGAATAATAAATGATTTAGTTAAGATATTTTCCATTGACAAAAATACTGATTATTTTGGGGGGATGTAACTTATTCCACAACTCTTAGTTTATTTTTTTAATTATGTTATGTTAATCACCATAATTACATCATTAGTTTTTGATGTAGTGTTCCATGATTCATTGTTTGCATATAACACCCAGTTCTCCATGCAGTACGTGTCCTCTTTAATACCCATCACCAGGCTAACCCATCCCCCCCACCCATCTCCCTCTAGAACTCTCAGTTTGTTTCTCAGAATCTATAGCCTCTCATGGTTCATCTCCCCTTCCGATTTCCCCCCCTTCATTTTTCCCTTCCTACTATCATTTTTTTTTTAACACATAATGTATTATTGGTTTCAGAGGTACAGGTCTGTGATTCATCAGTCTTCCACAATTCACAGCGCTCACCATAGCACATACCCTCCCCAGTGTCTATCACCCAGCCACCCCATCCCTCCCACCCCCCACCACTCCAGCAACCCTCAGTTTGTTTCCTGAGATTGAGAATTCCTCATATCAGTGAGATCATATGATACATGTCTTTCTCTGATTGATTTATTTCACTTAGCATAATACCTTCTAGTTCCATCTGCGTCGTTGCAAATGGCAAGATTTCATTCCTTTTGATGGCTGCATAATATTCCATTGTATATATATATACACACACCACATCTTCTGTATCCATTCATCTGTTGATGGACATCTTGGCTCTTTCCATAGTTTGGCTATTGTGGACATTGCTGCTATAAACACTGGGGCACATGTACCCCTTCAGATCACTCCATTTGTATCCTTGGGGTAAATACCCAATAGTGCAATTGCTGGGTTGTATGGTAGCTCTATTTCCAACTTTTTGAGGAACTCCATACTGTTTTCCAGAGTGGCTGTACCAGCTTGCATTCCCACCAACAGTGTAGGAGGGTTCCCCTTTCTCCGCATCCCCGCCAACATCTGTCGTTTCCTGACTTGTTAATTTTAGCCATTCTGACTGGTGTGACATGGTATCTCATTGAGGTTTTGATTTGGATTTCCCTGGTGTCAAGCAATGTTGAGCACTTTTTCATGTGTCTGTTGGCCATATGGATGTCTTTTTTGCAGAAATGTCTGTTCATGTCTTCTGCCCATTTCTTGATTGGATTATTTGTTCTTTGGGTGTTGAGTCTTATAAGTTCATTATAGATTTTGGATACTAACCCTTTATCTGATATGTCATTTGCAAGTATCTTCTCACATTCTGTCAGTTGTCTTTTGGTTTTGTTGACTGTTTCCTTTGCTGTGCAAAAACTTTTTATCTTGATGAAGTCTGAATAGTTCATTTTTGCCCTTGCTTCCCTTGCCTTTGGTGATGTTTCTAGGAAGAAGTTGCTGCAGCTGAGGCCGAAGAGGTTGCTGCCTGTGATCTCTAGGATTTTGATGGACTCCTGTCTCACATTTAGGTCTTTCATCCATTCTGAGTCTATTTTTGTGTGTGGTGTAAGAGAATGGTCCAGTTTCATTCTTCTGCATGTGGCTGTCCAATTTTCCCAACACCATTTGTTGAAGAGACTGTCTTTTTTTCCATTGGACATTCTTTCCTGCTTTGTTGAAGATTAGTTGACCATTGAGCTGATGGTCCATTTCTGGGCTCTCTATTCTGTTCCATTGATCTATGTGTCTGTTTTTGTGCTGTACGGAAAGCTTTCAGGGAACAAAAGCTACCAAGAGCAAACCCGAGTATATTACTTAGCCTGGCCCCGCAAGGGCAGGGCAATGCCGCCTGGGGCAAAGACATTTGAGAACCACTGCAACAGGCCCCTCCCCCAGAAAATCAGCAAGAACAGCCAGCCAAGACCAAGTTTACCAATCAATGAGAACAGCAGAACTCCAGCACTAGGGGAATACAGCACATAGAATTCATGGCTTTTTTCCCCCCTGATTCTTTAGTCTTTCAAAGTTAATTTTTTTAATTTTCTTTTTTTTCTTCTTCTATTTTTTTTGAATTTTTCTTTTTCCCTTTTCAACCAACATCTTTTTTTTTTTTTTATGTAGTGTTCCAGGATTCATTATTTGCATATAACATCAATGCAACCAACATTTTATCAATCCCTTTTTTAAAAGTCTTTTTTATTTTTCATTTTTAGAGTCATATTCTATCCCTTCATAGTAGTTAACTTTATTTTTGGTATATATAAGTTGTTCTCTCTTAAAATTTTGGGGTACAGTTTCTTCTAACAAAATATACCCTGAATTTCTAGTGTATGGCTTTGTTCTAGTCTCCTGCCTGACCACATTTTCTCCTTTTTTTTTTAATTTCTCTTCTTTCCTTTTCAACCAACTTCTTATTTTATCAATTCCTTTTATAAAATCTTTTATAATTTTCATCTTTACAGTCATATATTACATTCCTTCATTGTATTAACCCTTATTTTTGTACATATATAAGTTGTTCTTTAAAATTTTGGAAGTCACTTTCTTCTAACAGACCAAAATATGCCCAAAATCTGGTGTGTGGCACTGATCTATTCACCAGCCTGATCATATTTGATCATATTCTTTTTTTTTTTTTCTCTTCTTTCCCTTTCTTTTCCCCTGGTTTCAGGTCTCTTCTGATTTGTTTAGTGTATATTTTTCCTGGGTTGTTGTTACCCTGTTAGCATTTTGTTCTCTCATTCATCAAGTTTCTTCTGGATAAAATGACAAGATGGAAAAACTCACCTCAAAAAAAAGAACAAGAGGCAGTACCGACTGCCAAGGACCTAATCAATAAGGACATTGGCAAGATGTCAGAACTAGAGTTCAGAATGATAATTTTAAAGATACTAGCTGGGCTTGAAAAAAGCATGGAAGACATTAGAGAAACCCTTTCTGGAGAAATAAAAGAACTAAAATTTAACCAAGTCAAAATCAAAAAGGCTATTAATGAAGTGCAATCAAAAATGGAGGCTCTAACTGCTAGGATAAATGAGGCAGAAGAAAGAATTAGTGATATAGAAGACCAAATGATGGAAAATAACGAAGCTGAGAAAAAGAGAGATAAACAACTACTGGATCACGAGGGCAGAATTCGAGAGATAAGTGATACCATAAGATGAAACAATATTAGAATAATTGGGATCCCAGAAGAAGAAGAAAGAGAGAGAGGGGCAGAAGGTATATTGGAGCAAATTATAGCAGAGAACTTCCCTAATTTGGGGAAGGAAACAGGTATCAAAATCCAGGAGGCACAGAGAACCCTCCTCAAAATCAATTAAAATAGGTCAACACCCCAACATCTAATAGTAAAACTTACGAGTCTCAGAGACAAAGAGAAAATCCTGAAAACAGCTCGGGAGAAGAGATATGTAACCTACAATAGTAGAAACATTAGATTGGCAACAGACCTATCCACAGAGACCTGGCAGGCCAGAAAGGACTGGCAGGATATATTCAGAGCACTAAATGAGAAAAATATGCAGCCAAGAATACTATATCCAGCCAGGCTGTCATTGAAAATAGAAGGAGAGATAAAAAGCTTCCAGGACAAACAAAAACTAAAAGAATTTGCAAACACGAAACCAGCCCTACAAGAAATATTGAAAGGGGTCCTCTAAGCAAAGAGAGAGCCTAAAAGTAACATAGACCAGAAAGGAACAGAGACAATATACAGTAACAACTCTTAGTTTCTTAAGAAACTCACTTTTACAAGGGCAAGAGTTTTGCAACCTGAAACTTTTAACTTTTTAGTTGACCTGACTGTGAGTTTGCCACATCTTATTATGTAATGTATTTAAAAAGAAATATAAAAGGCAGTACATGGTGCTTTTGTTTTTGCTGGAATGCTGAGAGTCAAAGAGGTTCAATTTAGCAGAATATAAATCACTAGCAGAATTATAAATCAATTCTTCTTCCTAAAAATTCAAGACACACTAAACAAATGGAACTCAAAAATGAGAACTGGAGAGTGAATAAACAAAAGCATGATGGGTTGAAAGCAAAATGTATCTATTGATAGAAAAAAATACTTATTAAAATACCAAAAATATTAAGCAGGAATATCCTGGTTATTATTATTATTAAAAATTTCAGATATAATTCAAATATAAATAAAGAATGAATGGTCACTTAGATAATTCACGTTAAAATATTTATTTTGCCTAAAGTTTACTGCTTAATTGTGTAACCTTTTTTTTTTTCACCTTAACTGTGGAGATCATTATATCATTTCTGTATAATCATGTAAGGAGTTTAATTTTCAAGCTAAATCAAAATCGCTTAAAATGTTGATGGTTTAAGATTTGGGGATATAAATATGGACATATTGAATTCAATCCTGATACTTTATTGAATAAGACTAAAAGTCTTTTAGTAGCCTTAATAAGTCTTATGCATTCAAAATTAGCTCACAAAAATAAGAGAGGATGAATTACTGCATTCTCAAACCTATGAGTTTCTAACATCTTTACTCTAAGGAACTAAGAAACTACGGTAGTGATAGTCCTTAAATCTTTGAAACACCAAGCAACATTTTTAAAAATCTGTTTTAATTCAGCAGGGATTTTTGAGCCAAAGCCAAAAGTATTTCTTCTAAACTCATAGAAACTTGAAGAAAGTAAATAATTCTGGCAATTGAGCAAAGGGCTGCAGGGCTCCTGCCAATAGGTACAGCTGTCACTGCTTTCTTCCCTTATTTTTTTAGTTAGTGAGAGGGCCATGTTGGGGGGAAAAATCATTTGGGGTTTATATTTCTGCTGTTTATTTTATTTTCCTTTCATTTTTCCATTGCATAAGACAAATTGACTTGGAAGTTTTACCTGTTATTGGACTTCAAATGTTATCTCTAGGAAATCAACCTATTCCCAACCCCAACACCCTCCATATTTTGTTCTCATTTATTCAGATGTTTACTTGGTATTGCCCCTTGGATGTATAAGGGGAAACTGAAACCTACCACATACTCAAAACTAAATCTTTGGTCAACTCACTTTTTCACCAAACGCTGCTTCCCCTTTGCCAAGTAGCAGTGCCTTCCAAACCAACGGGCAAGTCAAGAGGTGAGAACTCATCCCTGACCTCCCCCCTTTCCCGCACCTCCTACTTTCAAGCAGAGTTTATTTCTCACAGGTCTGGAGCCCCCTTGAAGCTGAGGACCATATATTTTGGGTCTGTTGAATCTCTAAGGACCTAACACAGGGTACAGGATAGACCCTTAAATATTTTTAAACAAATCAAATTGCCTACATAACTGTTTCTACATTTGCTAACTAAATTACTGATTTTATATATCTACAGCGCAAATTGTATTGGCAACTGCACAGCATTAGAGAATCCATTAGATCTTGGAAGAGAAATGGTGTCATATCATTCCTCCCATTTGTAGAAATGCATGGAATTATGCTCAATCCAATGTTAACTGTTTAAAGCGAATCTTGTGCTTAACAGCTTCTAAATGAAGGCAGTTACATAGACATTCACAGGTGTGGTGCTTTTTCTTTTAATTATCAGTTTCTTCTATGATATATCTTCAGTGCCATTAAATACACACATACCCACTCACATGCACATGCACACACGTATTTATTGATCACACATGATGCAAAGTATTTAAGACCCAATAGGAATATGAAAATATATATATGTCATGTTCTTTTTCCTCAATAATTTCTAATCTAGCTAGAGGTGAAGAGGAACTAATACAGGTGTCTTGTGTACATTTTTCATGTAATTCTCACAAGTACATATTAATATTTCCATTTGCCAATTGCTGATATAACTTGCCCAAATGAAATAGTCATATGAAATAATTCTGACTGCATCTACACTCTTGTGTTTTAATCTCATTGCCTTTTGATAATATAAAAATCTAAAATGCTCTTACCATATGCCCAGACTTTCCAGGACAGTTTTATAGTCAGATGTTCTGCTATACTTATCCTCATAAGCCATCAAGACCTGTCAAAATACCAAATTTTGGCAAAGAAACACTTTTCCAAAATAATTTTTTTCTCAACCCCTGAAATTGTCTTCAAATATGTTTTCTAATAAAGTGTCCCTATATTCAGTTGGAAGTGGCTTTGCATTTGAAAGATAAGCAAGAACCTGATAATAAGGAATCCATGAGTGAGTCAAACAACTCACTCCATGATTTTATTTATTTATTTTTAAAGATTTTATTTATTTATTTGACAGAGAGAGTGGGAGAAGGAACATAAGCAGGGGGGAATAAGAGAGGGAGAAGCAGGTTCCCTACTCAGCAGGGAGCCAGATGCCAATGGGGGGCTCAATCCCAGGACCCTGGAAGGCAGCTATGCTCACCACTATACCACCAACGCAGATAATCCCAGGACCCTGGGATCACGACTTGAGCTGAAGGCAAATGACTGAGCCACCCAGGAGCCCCTCACTCCATGATTTTAGACAATGGAGAAAACCTCATATGAGGTTGCCAGAGGATAGACTTTCCTATAAAGATAAATCTTGATCTAGGTCTTGAAATATAGAAGAGATGTGTTTTCTCATCCATAAACTGAGGTTAATAATAATAACTGCATCATTGGTTCATATGAATATTACTTAATACTTAAGCTTCTAGAACAGAGCCTGGCTTGCAAGTTGACTGATGATGGAGTGTGTTTATCTTAACTATTAAACTAAGGACTATTTAATTAATCTTTTAATTTCTATAATATTTCTAATGATAATTATAATTATAGTATATACAATATGACTATAAAGTATAATATATACTATAATATTATAATTATGATTTCTATAACCTAGTATAATATATAGTATAACATATAAAATAGATATTTGTTGAATGAATTATGAAATGATGGTGTATCATTGACAAATTTGGGGGCAGAGAGTACAAGAGAGTTAACTTCTTTGAAGATCACATTAAATTTTGTATTATTCACTGAGCTTCAGATATTTGGATACATGTTCATTAAAATAATAAACTTATGGCACAGATTACTCTTGGTAACAGGGATCAGGGATAGATCCAGTGAGATTGCTCTGATCCTTGTGCCTAACTAGACTTTAAGTTTCTGAAGTTTGAGAATTTGTCTCCACTTCCGTTATCAAACTGGGGTTCATCTGTGCTCTTTCATATAGTAGGTGCTCAATAAATACTTGTTTGATAAGACTTACACTTGATACAAAGAAATAATTACTTATGTTAAGAGAGAATAAAGTTCTTATCAGAAACTGTGGAATCCCTCTCCCTTAGATTTCAGTTTTTGCATCAGCCACATCTTTGTTCTGAAATTATATATAAATGGAGGGATGTATCCACTCTTATCTTATTGGAAACTTAATATTTGATACAAATTTGAGTAACAAAGGATAAAGCTCTTTGTACAGCTCAAGACCATGTTGTTGCTGGCTGTAAATCTGAAACCTCCACATCAGGGCATCAAAATACAGGAGTTAGGGAGCTTCCTCAATATCTCTTCTGTCAATGGAACCATGAAAAGGAGACTGAAGAACAGAGTGTTCATCAACCAAAGCACGTAGGATTAAAGAGGATGATGATATTTTCTTGCAGAACAGTTCAGCAAGGGAAACTCACTCACTGCCTGTGGAAGGAACCAAAAGTTCAACACTTGGCATTTAAGTTTCCATAATTTGATTACACGCTTCTTCCCACTTATATTTTTCTAATGCTTGCTCACATGAGTTCATGCCCCGGCCATATTAAACTCTGGAGAGTTGTCTGAATTTAACCTTTACTTTCCTACTTTATGCTTTTACTATTGCCACTTCCATCTGCTTGCATAGATCTGCCTATCAAATATAGACCAATAATTTGCTTTTAGTAATTACTCCATAAATGTATTCAACAGACGTTAATTGAGTGCCTTCAATGTGTAAGGCTTTGCATTAGGCAATATGGAGTATAGAAAAAGGAATGAGACAAGCTGCAGTCGAGACGTTTAAATCTAGAAAGTCTCTCACTGAATGTATATCTTTGATTTACCAATATGTTTGCTGCTACTACAAAATGTCGTGACTTGTTAGGTGCTTCATAAATATGCATGGGATGAATGAATAATTAAAATTACCATCCAGCTACATTAATGATTACATTATTTTATAATCTTCAAAGAAATGAAACAAATTTCTTGGTCTTTGAATAGCACGCATTAAAAAGTGATAATCTGATTAAATAGCACAAATATTATATGTGTTTCAAAAATAAGTACTTGTGGAATTGTTTTAATAGAATTGAAGTGCATTTAAAAAATAATTCTCTTATATTGTTTCTAGCTATAGGGGGTTAAATTATTTTGGTAGGAATCATGCATCAGTTTAAGTACTGATACAATGACTTACAGCTAGTGACTCTTCTCTGTTGTTTAAAAAATAGAATGTCAAAGGTTATATCCTACTCTTTCCTTTTGTGTGGTATCTCTCTTAACCTGAACAGCAGCTAATAGGAGATATAAGATCATCAGGCTTGTTCTTTAATCATGGGTGGGTCTCTTGTCAGAAGACAGTAAGAAATTTTATGTGCTTTTAGATTGGTGGGGTAGAACAAACACCTGCTCTTTTACATGCAAGACATACAGATATCGTGCAGCAAGAAGCAGCTCCGACATCCTGAGCCTTTGCAGTTGCATTAGGGAGAATGGCTTCAAGTGGAGCTTCAGAAAGCAGAGTGGCAGTAACAGTGAAGCCTTTTTATTAGACGTGGCCATCTCTACAGAGGAATAAAGTCATACAAAGGAGAGATTACAGCCCAGGAAGTCTTTAAAACTCCCAGTGTAAATTGAGTGAGTGTTTCAGTCTGGTATGGTTTCTTCCCAGGTTTTGTTCTTTTGTGAATGTGTGGGAGAGCAAAAGGGAAAGAAGTTTGAAAGTTCTGTCTTGCTGGCATGGGAATTTTTTTTTCTGCTGTCAAAGACTTATTAAATCCTGTTTTGGATTTTTAGATGTGAACCACAGGGAAGGGATCATGGAACACATTTCTTTGTAGTAGTACAGCTATCTCAGATCAGTTTGAACTGCCGTTGGGCAACAAGACAAGTTAACAGCACATTCAGTCATGTCATTATAGTCCAACAGGTCTCATTTAACAGTAGGAACCCTTCCAGGTATTAGTCAAAGTGATGTATCAAAAGGCCTTATTCACTATGACATGGTAAAGTAAATCAGATGTAGACATACAGGATATTCAATTCTCACCCAGACCAAATGCCATAAAAAAGTACAGTGCAGACATAATTTCAAGAGGTAAATTATTAAATGTTGCATACCTTATGATATTTAGATTGTACTTGTTTTAAATGTGGCCTTATGAATTCAGAAAACATTTGATTGTTCTCTGTGAGTATTGGAAATATTCTCACCTTCACTTAATATACTTAATACAATAGTTTTTGAACTTTAGTATGCTTACAAATTACCTGGGAAGCTTGATTAAAATGTAGATACTTGGGTTATTTTCCCAGAGACTCTAACTTTCTTGGGAGTTTCTCAGAAATCTGTTTTTTTAAACAAGTACATCCAAATGCTGTTCAGGTAGGTGGCCCCTAGCCTGTGTTTTGGGAAGCAGTAACAGCATTTTGAAAAATATGCTGATTAACAAATATACAAAATATCCTTTCTTATAATCTAGAGCAAGGATAAATTCTAAGTATCTTTTAAAAAATAAACAGTGAAGAGTATAGGGCTTATATCTGTCTGGAATAGAAGGATTCACACCCTGACTCTGTGTATCTTTGGGCAATCCACATGATCCTGATGACTCAGTTCATCTCTAAAAATCTCAGCGACATTTGGTAGGATCAGATGAGATGATCTATAGATAAATAATTTGTAAAAAATTTAGCACATATGCTTGTTGTTGCTCCTTTACTGTCCCCATTAGCTGAAGTTACTTTGTTACCTTCATCACTCCTACTCATTATTTGGCTCCATTCAGTTGCTTCCACTGATCCTTTAGGCAAATCATTGACAACACAAGGATTATCAGTTCTGCTTCCCAGTGTCCTTCTAAACTTGTACTAAAACTCACCTGTCGTATTTCACCTTGTATTTGATATTCATCTGTTATTGTGAACAGCAATTCTTTGCCAAAAGTAGCACTATATTTAAAGTAGAATAAAATATGTATTTGCCCTTAAGTAATAAACTGATTCATATTAATACACTGATAGGAAAGAAGTTGAGTGGAATCTCATAAATATATGTTTGAGTTTTAAATCTTGCTTGATAAAACAGCTCCTGATGAATCAATAATTCATTGACTGAATCAATAATTCTTGGAATTGCAAATACTTAAAAAATCATATTGCCTGATTTGTTCATGATTACTATCTCCATTTTCCATTAGTATCTCAATTTTATAATTTCAAGCAAAATAATTGGGTAGAATTGGCACCATGTCATTTTCATGAGAGCGTAGGGGGGAGAGTTTGGAATCAGCAGGGCCTTTCTGCATTTTCTCAAATTTCAAGAGATACCTAACCATATATACATATACGCCTAAAATGTGGAACAAAATATATGTAGGACTTTCTATTTACTACCTAAAAGTGATGGTTTCCTGAAACTGTCTCAATGAATAAGCATGACTGTATCAATTATAGTCTTGTATGACATCATTGGCTTAAATTACCTGTGAAAAATACTGTGCTATAAATATCACAAACAGGGATTCTACAATTTTTTTTAAGTTCCTCTGCATGTATTACATGATTTTAAAAATAAATGAGTAATTAACTTAATCATAAATCCAATTATCTAAAAATGTGAGTAGTTCAATTGTTCTATAAAATGCAGGCTGTGCTGTCAGCACTCAATATCCATATCTTCAAAACTCCTTCAGATTTTTTTTTTCTCAGCAGCCTCTAAATCATATTTCACAATCTGGTGATGTTATATTTATTGAAATGTATTGTATCGCTCCTCCTTTTACATATACTGCACACAAAATCAAGTGGTGGGCTGTTTCAGGGACTAAGATGGTTGCAATCCAAAGAATATTATGCTCTACCCACCCGTGGAGCAATATATGTGACTGTTCTGAGAAGGGATACTGTTTATGATTATTTTCAGAAAATGGGGCGTTTTCCTTGAGTATGTGCTCTTATTCTTTGTCTTCGAACAGCAAGTTCTTCAGAAAGTTTTACTAATTATATTTGATCATAGCAGTAAGCTGCTACAATATTGTTAATGACTTTGCAGAAAAACTTTTGAACTGAGATAATAATAATTTGATGATAGAATTTAAGGAAGCCAATGTGAGGCTGGGGAAGAACATCTAAAGTAGGCAGTCATTCAGCTAGAGGCAGATATGTCACCTATGTTTAAATTATATTTCATCTGAAAATTAATTGGAAAGATAGAATACTGATACGAAGATGTTTAATGGACTTAACACTTAAATATATAATATCCCCTTTCTAAAGGCGTAGTGTTTTTTGACTTCAAAACTAATTTTGTTTCTGGAAGACTTAACTTATTCCACTTTAATATTTACTTTTATTATGTACATATGTTGTAGGGTTTTTACTTACACATATACATACATGCACACATATATCCAAATCCATACATGTGTTAGTATTCACAATCCTGTGAAGAAGGAACTTGAATTTCCATTTTCCAGACTGGGTGACTGACCGCTCAGGAAGATGAAATGACTTGTTTAGCAGAGGCAGAATTTCAGAATGAGTCTGAGGATAAATGTCCCCTGCTCTTAAAATGTAGAGTAGGAGATATTGGTGTCTTTTCACCTAGACTAATCTGTGTTCAATTCCAATAAGCTTCCGCTAACTGTTTTCTGGAAATAGTACTTTATAACAAATGTTTCTCAGAAAGAATATGAGTGCCATAAGTAAGTATTCTTTTTAACATGGCCTTTCATGAACTGTGTTGAGGGTAGATCAGGATAGACTCCTGATGTCCCCGCAACTGTCTTTTTTTTTTTCTTTCTAAAATGGAGATGTGACCATTTGATTATATATATTAATATTTTATCAATAGTCCTAAAATCTTGTTCTCTGTCAATGTAAATGATTGTATAATTGTATAACCATCAGTTGAATGAAATATTAGTTGCATTGGCCTTAGTTATATACATCCTTTAATTGTATAACAGTACTAAATACTTGGCAAATAATTGTTATTGGAGAAATGCTTGCTAACGTATTGTTGAAGCTTTTTGAATAATATTTGGATTAGCCTATGCCAGAATGAAACTTAAGAGCTACATGGTGTCTGACCAACAGAAAAATGAATATCTAGATATGGACCAAATTTCTCAAAGAACGCTAGCATTGTCTAAGTTAGAAAGGGAGAGGTGGGGACAAAGACGAGTGTGGGAGAAAGGAGGAAAAGGAAGGAAGGGATAGAATGTGCCACACTACGTTGCCTTGTTGTAACATGTTGTTTTAATGTGTGACTAAGACATTTAATAAAGGATACTGGAGAAAAGAGGGCGCCTGGGTGGCTCAGTTGGTTAAGCGACTGCCTTCGGCTCAGGTCATGATCCTGGAGTCCCGGGATCGAGTCCCGCATCGGGCTCCCTGCTCGGCAGGGAGTCTGCTTCTCCCTCTGACCCTCCTCCCTCTCATGCTCTTTGTCTCTCATTCTCTCTCTCAAAATAAATAAATAAAAATAAATAAAATCTTTAAAAAAAAAAAAAGGATACTGGAGAAAAGAAGTTGAATTCCCTTGGAAACTAAGGTAGAGCCAGTCTGTGTCAGGGTTACAACAGTCACTAGACACCTAGAGATCTGTGATGGTTCGGGGGATGCTGCCTCTGCAGTAGCAGCTGGGAGAACTCCGCCGACTAGAGAAGCCACAGGGCTCCGAAGGCCCTCTGAAGGCCAGCAAGTCCAGGGAGCTGGCCAGCACAACGTGGCCTCAGGGACAGGAATGCATCCTTGGTTCCACTTTTAATCATGTATTTTCAGCTACTGAGAAGAAAAAGGTCTGCTCCCATAAATGGCACATCTTTGTCAGAGTTGTTTGTTTTTCATTTGCTGAAGCACTTTCAGGCCTGTGGGGGCTGGGAGTGAGCTGTGAAAAACTGAATGATATGTCCTCCAGAGTGAAGGAAGAAGAGCAGTTTCTTCTGCATTAGCAGGAGTGAGCTCAGCCTCTCTGTCTCTCTGCTCTACATCACTGCTGAGGGGATGTGATCAGGGAGTCACAAATGATAGGATAACTGGTGACACAATAGAACAAATCTCTAGCAGAAAACAAATGTGTGGACAAGATGTGAAAGATGCTTTTATATTTGAACAGCAAGAAACCCATTAAATGAAATAAATTACATGCTGTCAGGCTGATGACTCACTGTCCTATTGAAATAGACAATATTTTGGAGTGAAGGAAAAGATAGCATGGCATGACACAGACAGGCTCAAAATAATGAAAACTTTTCCTCTGACTCGAGTGTGAATATTCAGATTAGAAGACAGACTTCCAATAACACTCAATAAGTGCATATTAAAAAATGCTTTAAAATATTGCTAGTTAGAATACTCTATTTTAGACTATGTTTATAAGCAGCAATAGTCCCTAACAAAGAACAAAGCTCCAATAGGCGACATTCCTTGTTATTTATTTTCACCATCCTACCCTTATTTTAAGGAATTAAAGTTAAATTTCAGTTTGTTTATGGCAAGTGCTTTGGAATAGTTACGGAGTGGTCCGCTCATTCCTTCATTTATTCAATAAATGTATATCGAGAGACTTCTATGTGCCAGGCTTTATAAAAGCAACAATAAATAAGAGACATGTCCCCTGACCTGAGTGGGCCTATGGCCTAGTAGAATAATAAATTAATATTTATTAAATACTTTCATAATAGGTATTTCACATGCACAATGTTATGCAGCTCTTAAAATAGTCCTGTGAAATAGTCGTTCTTTCCTTATTTTACACATGAGGAAAACTAGGGTTCAGAGATTGAATAACTTGCCATAAATTGCAAGCTAAAGAATGGATGAGAAAAGTTGAACTCATAGTAACAGAGAGTTGAATGGAGGTTATCAGACGCTGGGGTGTAGGAAAAAGGGGAAATAAAAAATAGAGAAGACTCTTGGTTGCCAGGGGCTTGGAGGAGGAGATCTTGGGCTTGGAGGAGGAAATCTAATAAGTTATTGTATAATGGGTACAGAGTTTCAGTTTTGAAAGATGTAAAGACTTATGGTGATGGATGGTGGTGATGGTTGTTCAACAATATGAATTTACACAATACAGTGAACTGTCACTTTTAAAATGGTTGGGATAGTATAAGTCTTGCCATTAATGGGGAAACATTTCATGACAAGTACCCAGGGTGTTTATACATGTGCTATTTGTGAAAACTTTGACAAAATGAAGATTCCATTGCAAAAAATCAAGAAGTTCATTATTTAGTACATTAGTAATTTATCACTAATTGTATTAATATTTATTTAAAAGAAAAACAACCACAATATCTTATATGTCTGGTGTATCAACCATTAGACTTGAGTTATGGCCCTGGTTCTAGTAGCCAAATCTATTAGCATAATTAATTTTTGGAAAATATAATAAGGATAAGGTTTTTTTGTGAGAAAATATACATTCAGATATAAATAAATCTTTAGCAGTTTTGAATAACTGAGAAAACCCCAACTATAGTTTTAAAACTGGTTAATGGCATTGGCTTTAGTTTTACAGCAAGTTTTGATTAACATTTTCTGACAGAGGAAGTGAGGAAAGCTCTTGTTTTGTGACTTGCCTAGATAATAAAACATCCAAATCTGGCATGAGTGAAGATGAATTCTAATTACGCTTGATATATTTTCCTATTTATCCCTTTCTAAAGAGAGAAATTTAATTATATTAATATGTCCACTCAATTTATATGAGGACTTTCTGAATTTTTGAAACACCTGAGATGGAATTCATTTTTACTTTGAGAATCTAGTTATATGGCAAATAAAAAATATTTTTATCATAAGAAATGGATGAGCCAAAATTCAGACAAGATCTGGCTGAATTCCCTTGTTCTCTTTTCACTATGCCTTGCCATACCTTCCCACATATTGTGATTGTTATCTAAGGAGGAAATGTCAAATGACATCCCAGATCTAGAAAATTCTTATGTATTTTATTTCCAATTTTCTGAAATCACTTGCTTTGTGTGGGCACAGCTAATCTTTCTTTTGACCAGCACTCCTTTCTGAGACTACCTGTAAAGTCAATGAGATACATAGACCAAAATCTCACTGACACACTCCATCAAAATTATAAATCTCAAGAAAACTTTCACAGAAATTGTTCTTCATTCTTTACCTCTATATACCTGATTGTTTTTCTCTCGGGTCAGTGCTGGTTCCTCTACATTCAATATCAAAACTGCTGTGCAATCCCTTGTTCTTAAAGTTGAATATCTGTGAGAATTATTTAGAGTTCTCAAACTATAACAGTTTATTAATAGGTAAGTCAGAACTATTTGAATCCAATAATTATTGCCACATTAAACTGTAAAATTTTTGCAGTATATTACCGAAGTCAGTATTTACAAAAATAAGTGATTGACACAACAGTTTTGGCATAGTTTATGTTTGCTTTTTCTACCTCTTTCTTTGTTTCTTTGTTTCTCTTTCTTTCTTTCCTCTCTCTCTCTCTTTCTCTTCTCTTTCTTTCTTTTTCTTTTTTTTTCTTTCTTTCTTTTCTTTTCTTTCTACTTTTTCTTTCTTCTTCTTTCTTTCTTCCCTGAAATCAAGAGTCCCATGCTCCATCGACTGAGCCAGCCAGGTACCCCATCTTCCTTTTAATGAAAAGAACTCATCCTAATTAGAGTACATAACTCAGTGAGAGGAAATAGGATCTAACAGATTAAGAAAATGCTCAAATGTACATTTTTTAGACAAACTTTAGAGGACATAAACAATGTGTACGGGTTTCAATAATTTTCGTTTAGGTCTGTCTTTAGATATGAATGATACTATACATCATAGAAATGAAAAGCTAAAAATCTTTCCATAGATCATTTAATTGATTTCCCTGCCTCCTAAAGGAATTTTTCCATTTACCTATTTCTTTTTCTCCCTGCTTAGTAAAATATATAAAACAAAATTAATATTAAGAGTCTAGAAAATATAATTTATACAAACCTATAGTTCCACCTTCCCACCTATGTCCAAGAAAAAGAAACTGGTCATAAATTGATCCTGGCATTTAAAACATAACTCTTATTTTTCCTCAGTCAAGAATATTTTTAAATATTTCCTGATGCTAATTTGACCCATTTCCACTATATTTTCTCTGTTTCTCTAAAAGTTGAGAATTCACTCAGGTCATGATCCCAGAGTCCTGGGATGGAGCCCCTGCTCAGCGGGAAGCCTGCTTCTCCCTCTGCCACTCCCCCTGCTTCTGTTCCCTCTCTTGCTGTGTCTCTCTCTGTCAAATAAATAAATAAAAATAAAAATAAATAAAATTTGAGAATTCAACTCAACTTTTTTTTTAGAAATAATTGTTTCTTGATTGATTTTTCAATTTAGAATAATCGACATACCAAAAGGGAAAATGTGTTTATCCTGGCCTATGTAGTACCACTAAATATTTTTACTAGTCTCTGCAAATGCTAGGATTCTGGCAAATCAGGAGGGTAAATATGGTCTTAAAATTCATCACAACTGAAAAAAATAAGTAGGATCCCATGTTGGTTTTTTTTTTTCCCACAACATTATGATGCAGGCAATTAGTACCATTTTATTTTTGCTATTTAAGAAAATGTTTAAATATACTTATATATTGAGAATTGTGACATTAGGTATTTTCTTTTCAGAATTGTTTTCATACTCTATCTTAATTTAGATTTTACATTCAACTCTATGTCATGAGATTTTTCACCGTTATTATATGTTATTTGAAAACATGAGTTAATATCTTTCAAAGTTGGAATTCTATTATGTCCCAATTGAAGAGGTCCCTTTTTAGTGCCTTGGGACATGTTGCTCTCAAGGAGTTACAGAAAGAAGTGGTTGGGTTCTGAAGTCACCAAATGACTCGAACCTAACTAAGTCATATGTCCTGGCTACCATAATCAGATCCATCCCCACTATGATGTATTTTACAGTGCTTTTAGTTAAAATAATTAAAAGTTTTCAAGTTTAGTAACATGTAGGTCTAAACAACTATTCCATCACACTGATTTTTGTACACATCTGTGTTCCCATTGATCTACAAACTTCTTATGGGCAAGCCAACTATCTCTTTATTTCTGATTCCTCTATCTCTATGCCTGTTCACAGAGATGGATGTACCACAGATAATGAAGCTTAAGTTGTGGGGTACCTCCCTTATATGAGACTATTCCAAGGCCCTGCTGGGCAAAGCCTCGCCAGTATAATTACATGATGCTGTGTTTTTGCAAAATTTATAAAAGCAAGGTATTGTAATTAGATTACTGCATAGTTTTGTGGCTTAGTTTACCTCAGTAATTTTTGTCTTGTTCTCCTTTTTAAATACAGCTCCCCAACTTTTAAAGATAAGGCCCCACAAAACCTAGATTCTCCCTTGCTGACACATAAGGATCTTATTTACTTTTACTTTTTGTTGAATGAATAAATGAAAAAGGGGAAGGAGAGGAAGATGGATGAAATGTTATTAGTCAATATATTTTAGTTTTGAAAAAATTAACATTTCTGGCAAAAAAATTTCCACAAGCCACCAACAGGTAATCCTAATATACCACTTTTGTATGATGTCTATAAGTTTACAAAGCTCTCCTTCTATTTTCAATGACAGCCTAGCTGGATATAGTATTCTTGGCTGCATATTTTTCTCATTTAGTGCTCTGAATATATCCTGCCAGTCCTTTCTGGCCTGCCAGGTCTCTGTGGATAGGTCTGTTCCAGTCTAATGTTTCTACCATTGTAGGTTACAGATCTCTTGTCCTGAGCTGCTTTCAGGATTTTCTCTTTGTCTCTGAGACTCGTAAGTTTTACTATTAGATGTCAGGCTATTGATCTATTTTTACTGATTTTGAGGAGGGTTCTCTGTGCCTCCTGGATTTTGATACCTGTTTCCTTCCCCAAATTAGGGAAGTTCTCTGCTATAATTTGCTCCAATATACCTTCTGCCCCTCTCTCCCTTTCTTCTTCTGGGATCCCAATTATTCTAATATTGTTTCATCTTATGGTATCACTTATCTCTCGAATTCTGCCCTCGTGATCCAGTAGTTGTTTATCTCTCTTTTTCTCAGCTTCGTTATTTTCCATCATTTGGTCTTCTATATCACTAATTCTTTCTTCTGCCTCATTTATCCTAGCACTTAGAGCCTCCATTTTTTATTACACTTCATTAATAGCCTTTTTGATTTTGACTTGGTTAGATTTTAGTTCTTTTATTTTTCCAGAAAGGGTTTCTCTAATGCCTTCCATGCTTTTTTCAAGCCCAGCTAGTATCTTTAAAATCATCATTCTGAACTCTAGTTCTGACATCTTACTAATGTCCGTATTGATTACGTCCCTGGCAGTCGGTACTGCCTCTTGTTCTTTTTTTTGAGGTGAGTTTTTCCATCTTGTCATTTTGTCCAGAGGAGAATAGATGAATGAGAACAAAATGCTAACAGGGTAACAAAGTCCCCAGAAAATATACACTAAACAAATCAGAAGAGACCTGAAACCGGGGGAAAAGAAAGGGAAAGAAAGAAAAAAGAAAAAGAAAAAGAAAAAGATAAAAACAAACAAAAACAAAAACAAAAAACAGAAATGATCAAATATGATCAGGCTGGTGCATAGATCAGTGCCATGCACTAGATTTTGGGTCTATTTTGGTCTGTTAGAAGAAAGTGCCTCCCAGAATTTTAAAGAAAGAAAAACTTATATATGTACAAAAATAAGGGTTAATACGATGAAGGGATGGAATATGACTGTAAACATGAAAATTATAAAAGATTTTATAAAAGGAATTGATAAGATAAGAAGTTGTTTGAAAAAAAGAAAGAAGAGGATTTAAAAAAAAAAGAAAAAAAAAGGGAGAGAATGTGATCAGGCAGGAGACTAGAACAAAGCCATACACTAGAGATGTAGGGTATATTTTGGTCTGTTAGAAGAAACTGTATCCCAAAATTTTAAAGAGAGAACAACTTATATATATATACTTATATATATATAACATATATATATATATAACTACTATGAAGGGATAGAATATGATTCTAAAAATGAAAAATAAAGATTTTTTAAAAAAGGGATTGATAATATGTTGGTTGAAAAACGGAAAAAGAAAAATTAAAAAAAGAAAAAGTTAAAAAAGAAATTAACTTTGAAAGACTAAAGAATCATGGGGAAAAAAGCCATGGATTCTATGTGCAGTATTCCCCTAGCGCTGGAGTTCTGCCGTTCTCATTGATCGGTAAACTTGGTCTTGGCTGGCTGTTCTTGCTGATCTTTTGGGGGAGGGGCCTATTGCCGTTGTCCCCAAATGTCATTGCTGGAGGTGGAATTGCCCCGCCCTTGCTGGGTACCGGCTAAGTAATCTGCTCAGGTTTGCAATCGGGAGTTTTTGTTCCCTGCAAGCTTTCCCTACAGCTTTGGAGGATGAGAATGAAAATGGCAGCCTCCCACTCTCGGACCTGGAGGAGCCAAGAACTTGGGGCCCCCTCCCCAGTGCGCCCCCAGAGAAAAGCAGTCAATCACTCCTGTCTCCCCAGTCTCTGGCCACACTCCATGCTCACCCGGCCTGTGACCCAGCATTTCTATCTCTGGCACCTGACCCCGTGTGGAGTCTCCAAACCCAGCAGGTCCCTGTGGTGCGCTCCCGTGCCGCTCCTCCCAGGGAAGGAAGGGGAGTCTCCCCGGATCTGCCGCTTGTTGGGTCCCTGCTGGAGGAGCAGTGGCCCGACTATGCCACAGATCATGGTTTATGGCAACCCTGAGCTGAGAGCCCACTCCTCGGCTCCATCTCTGCAGCTGGCTTCCCTGCTCTGATACCTGGGAGCTCTGCCACACTCAGGCACCCCCAGTCTTTCTGTGACACCAAGGGTCCTGAGACCACACTGTCCCATGAGGGTTCCACCTCCCCGCTTAGCCACTGGAGCGACGTCCCTTAGTGGAGCTGACTTCTCAAAGTTCCGATTTTGTGCTCTGCTCTACAAAGCTCTTATACAAACATATCTTTAATTGAATCTTCCTACCAGCCCTTCAGTTAAATATGATCTTCAATTAAATTGATCGATATGGAAATGTTTGCAACTATGCCATTTGTAGAAAAAAATACTGTTATGATCAATTGTTAGAGTTAAAAACTAGAACACACCAATTGAGTGACTTGCTCATGTTCCTACAGTGTCAATCCTGGAGGCAGCTGATAACCCTGATACCAAGTCTATTGTTTCATAAAACATGGTGCTTACAAATATATTTAAATAAGCTAAAACTTATTCTATAAATAAGAAACATAAAATAAAATTGAATCAATAATATTGTTGACCCCAAATAATGAGCATTTACCTTTCCTTTTTTTTTTTCTATCCTATCCTTTTTTTTTTTCTTTTCTGTTTTTGATGCAGGTGTTTATTATCCAGCTACCATAAAAACTAACCTTTATACATACAAGATGAAAATGTGGTTGCTTGTCAGTCACCTTGTGATAGTATCTTTTACAACTTGTTTATCAGGTAAGAAATATCCTTTGCATATTCTCCATGAATTATGTCAATATAATTAATATGTGTGTATTCACTTTATTAAATCTGGTACATGAAGTTAAAATTAATATTTTTGACATCTGTGTCAGATATGTAAATTAATATATATTAAAGCTGACCCTATTTTTCTTTTTATTTTCAAGTAAAATTTCACAAGATTTAATCAGTCTTATGTAGTGGTAAGCTGGTAAATGTTTAAAAAATGGACCTCTGGGAGAGAAAAATATCCCTGCTGTGTAGCATTTGTCAGTTGCTGGGGAGTAAATATTCCTGCTATGGCCAATCTTGGCAAATTGACATAATTTAACGTGCTGTTGGAAAAGATATACAACAGCTTACCATTATATAGTATTTTCACCATATAGATACAGTATATTCAGGTAACCTCAATAGCTTAAATAAAAGAAAAATGTAGTAAAATAATTAGACAGTAATGCGTTTTAAACGTTTGTTACCTTTGTTTTTAATCTATTTATTTGTAAGTTGATATAATTTAATTTTTCTTACTGGCTGGTCAGTCTTGTGAAAAACAATTTTAAAATAATCTACAATGTGTTCAAGGACATTAAGAATAACAAAATAGTTTTGAAAGTGCTCTAGTTTTGGGACAAATACTATAACTCTATCTTTCAAAGGCAATTAAGGATTCAGAAATATTTCCTACAGGGAGAGATGCATTATATTTTTATCTGAAAGCAGCATGTTTTCTAACAATCAATTTTTCTAATACTGTCATCTCAATTACCTTAGCTCAGTAAATACCTGTTGAGTTGTTAATTAAGTTCAAGACATAGATGGATCTTATCCTTCATGTATCAATCCTCATTGATTGTTTTAATGATGAACCTGCTAGGCATCCTATTACATTTCTTGTTTATTATTAAGGAAATAAAAATGCTATTTTATTTTGGTGGTAATTTTTATTATGACTTCAGAATTCATAAAATATAATAATTTCATCAGTGCTTAAGAATTTTAATGACATTAAACTATATGGCTATAACCACAGGAGTTATACACATACACACACACACAATTACATGCATATTTATATACATATTATACAAATATAATAAAGAAAACTTTGTGGTAGTTTTATTGTGGCTAAGTCTTATCTTCATGAATGAAATAAAACAATGACCTTATTAGTACTGAAAAATTCATCCTAATTCTATTGACCACAAATTTTAATGCAACTATAAAAATGCAAGACATGAAATAAATAGTTGCAAATGTGATGATACATCAGCTGTAATAGTAAAGGGCCGCCAATGTCATTTCATTAACTAGTATCTCCGTTATTTGATTGATGTTTGAGACCACAACTTGAAAGCTGCTTTGGGATTAAAATTGCTTTTTCTTTTATTCTTAGAGTTTACATGGTACAGAAGATATGGTCATGGAGGTAAGTTAATGAAAGGGTAAATTTAAAAAAATAGTTTTTCTCAAATGAACCATATTTCATCTCTACTTTAAGCTATTAACTCTCTAAACTTAAAGGCAAATGGTTAATGTTAGATCACTTGGAGATTTTGTAAGATGGTTTATCTGGGGTCACAAGACGAGTTGTTTGATTGCCAGAATGAATTGAATGTATACACCAAAAACAAATATGCTATTAGAGGATTGTAGCAGATAGAAAATATTCCATGTGGCCTATATTTTTTCCTGCATGCTTTGTAACAATTCTATGCTATTAAATTTTGAAGCAATATTTTAAATATTGTAAACACCTAACTTACTTTGGAAAGCCTCTTGCTTTGCTGAAAGAGATAGAACTAAAGTTAGTGACCTCAGAACCTTAAGATTCAGTTTAATTAGTATTCCAAAGATGTTGCAGAATTTATTATAAATTTATAAATTTATGATTTATTACATATAACTGTTAATTCTGCTAGTTTAGATTCTACTTCAACCACTGAACATTTCTTGCCAGAAATAGAGGCAACCTGTAGGAGAAGGCTTCTTCCTTGCCTCTCCCAGCTTTGAGTAGCCTTGGACTTTCCTTGACTTGTGGCATCATGACTCCAATGTCCACCTCCATCTTCAAATGTATGTCTTCCTCCCGTGTCTGCCTCTGTGTCTGAATTTACCTCATTTTAAGTTTGCCAGTCATACTGGATTAGGGCCCACCTAATGACCTCATTTTAACGTGATTACTTCTATAAACATCCTATTGCCAAATGTGGTCCCATTTTGATGTACCAGGGATTAGGACTTCAACATATCTTTTGTGGGGGCACAATTCAACCAATAATATTAAACTAAGAGAAAAGTATTGTGAATCTCTGAGGAGGGAAGAATTGTAAAATATCCAAAAATTACCAAACTTTTTTGATCACCCAGCTAATTGTTACTAAGAAGAAGAAAAAAAAAAACTCATGTATGATGACTGACATCAAGTTAAATTCATAACTGCTACCTTCAAGTGAACAGCTGGTATTGCCCAGCAAACATACTCCACTTCTCCAATGAATTCATTTTTCCTAGATCATGTCATAGTTGCTCCCCTCCCTTCAAAACTCGACAACTTCTTGCCATCCTTACTTTGCTTCCTGTTACACAGAGGTATTAGAGACAACCTGAAGATAATTTCCACAAATTCATGCTACTACATTTACTCTCCTCCTACATCTATGCTCATACACTCCATCTTCCTGCTCGTTTCATACATGTCGTCATATTAAACCAAACACTTGTACTTATCCCATCCCATCTGGTTTATTTATGTTCATTGCTCCAGCAATTGCCCCCTGTGTCTCCTCATCATCAGTTTCTCCCTCTACTGGATTATTGCTGTCAACATACAGTTACATATACAAATACATATAATTTCTCTCATTTAAAGAATCATTTATCTGCAAACCCCACACCCTATAGCTAATATCCTACTTATCTATTCTTCTTTTCAGTATTACTAAAAAAAAAACCAACTATGCTTTCTGTCTCAATTCTCTGACCCATATTTTCCTTTGAATCTACTGCAATCAGACTTTCACACCAGCATTCAACCAAGATGCCTTGCCCATGTCACCAGTGATGTACATATTGTGAACCCAATAGTCAACTCTCAGGCTTTCTACTTGACCTATTGGAAACAGTGCTGCAGTTGCAGATATTACGTGTAGACCTAACATCTATAGGTGAAAGAGGTGTATTTTTTTCTCATATCTATTTCTTTTTAAAAGCAAGAGACCTCTCAATAGATCTCTAAACACCTCAATGTCCAGAGTTGGGTCACGAATTTACCACCAAGCTTGTCGTAGGAAGGAGTAATGGCATTAATGATAGTCAACCTGTACTTCTGAGTCATGGGAGGGAAGATTTGATCCTTGAGCATATCTGACATTTATCATCAGGGTAGAAGGGGAGAACTGGCACTGGTGAGTCAAGAAACAATATCTGCCACACCACTTAGGTGAGTTGAAATTGAGGTGTTTTTTTTTTTTTTTCACTTATGAATGGGAGAGTTCTATCCAATATATTATCTTGGATATATAATAGTTTTAACTATTACTACATAATAATCTTAATAGCCTAGGTGACTAGCTTTTAAGTAAAATATATGCATTAAGAATACATAGATATTTTTAGTTTGAAAAATAAAGTACACCAAGGCTTATTAAAAAAATCATCAAACCTAACTCCACTCTTTTCCACATCTCTTAAAAATTTCTTCCCTCTTTATTTTTTGGATTGTATGAAATCAACATGTGTCCTATTGAGATAAAAGACTGAATACAACTAAGTTCCATACAGTGAACATGTAATGTTCAGATATTTAATTCATAACTAAATATTTGAGAGTAAATATTTATTTTAGATGCTTTTCTCAGTTATGGTCTTTTTTACTTTAATAATAAGATACAGCTATCTCAGGACCAACTTTTACTGAGGCTAACCTAGAATGAAAATAAATATCTCTTTAATTCCTTTGTAATTTAGTGACAAAAACAATAAGGGGAAGAGGTAAATTAGCAGTATAATCCTTATTCTATAGGAATTAGAGTATGACATAATCTTTAATTTATACAATGGGATTATCATATGATGATAATATTCAAAGCTAATATCAAGGAAAATTAAAATTCTGAAGAGAGAGCTGATATGGAATTTCCTGTGTCTTTATAGTACTTATACCCAAATTTTCATGATTTTTTTAAATTAGCATTATTTTCATTCATAAAGCATTATTCTATCTCTAATTATGACTGAGATTTTATAGCATTCACTAGCTTATCATTATTTTGTGATACAGTCACTGTTATCAATTAAAATAGACTAGAGATAGCCTGAGGAGGCAAACTGATAAAAGTAGGCGCACCAACTGGAGCATGCTACATAGTGGGGTATACGTGAAGTAGGTATGGAAAGATGCCTAGACAGTTAAGGAAAACACTGAGTAGAGGCTTTAGCAGTGGACCTTAGGGCAAGGAGGTGGCTGCTATTGAGAGACTTCATAGGCTCTTGGGCAGTAAAGCCATGCAAAGGGAAATTTAGTAAACCTTTCTGCTAACCTGACCCCAGTCTTTGTTCTAACAGTTTGATTGCTATAAGTTCTTCAAACCAATTCCTTTATATTTTAGTTATGGCAAATTACTGCAATATTATATATTACCAATGACCCTAAAGGATTAGGGTATCCAAGTATTCAAAGCCCAAGCTCTAAACATCCTTGTTCCCTTACTAGTGGGGAATGGTTGACAGTGAAGACAGGAGAAAAAGTGATTCTTTGAGTCATTTTAAATACTGTCTCACTTAGAGAATTTATTGTATTTCAAGAGGCTTGTAACCCTCACCATCCCACAATTATTGTAACATTGTAAATATTGTAAAAATCCCAGTATTAGACTCTATTCAAAATTTTTTGCCATTGCTTTTTTTTCTAATAGTTCTTTTCCTGTGACTCTTCTTATAACATACTTATGTAGAAGTATGTTTTTATAACTAACAGATTGAGATGACATATTACGGAATGAGAAATAGAATTTGTTTCAAAATAGATATAAAATGAATTAAAAAAATCTCTCAAGTACAAGTCATAATTATACTTTCAATTTTCAAAAATGAAATAGAAGAGCAAGATTACAGTGGACCATCTCCACATAGTGAGAGGTGAAGTAATCCCATTTTAAATAATAAAACTGATTATGTTAATGATGGAACTGAGAATGGTACAGAAAAAAGCAGTAGTTTTTGCCTGTCATTTACATTTGTAAATTTGACAACAAATAATCCTATATGATTTCATTCTTTCTTGTTAATCTTCATGATTAAATTTAAGAAATGAACTTAACTTCTCCAGAAGACTACCATTATGTGGTAGAAAACTGGTGAATTTACATTAAGAGCAGATCAAAAGAAAGAGTGATTTGAAATGCTGTCTTTAATTAGCTTGAGAAGCCATCTATAATTTTGTGCTCCTTTTTAGAAGAATCTACCCAGTAAGAAAAAGGACACGTATTTAAAAAGTAATCTTATTTTTCTGAAACATAATACCTATTTCTTGTTCCATGTGCCCTGTAACCCCATAATACATCCAAAGCACCATAATTTATCATCTAATTACTTCCACAGCTGTAGAAAAAAGCGCAGTAAGATGGACATATTTTCTGTTGGCTGAGAGTATAATGCTCGCATTAATGAATCCTTTTCTGAGCCTTGTATTCTCCCAGAAATTTATTTTCTCCTCACCCGAGTGCCCTAGCTGAGAGAACAGAGTGCTGAGCTCAGATACTCTTCAAGGGGGTTATGAGGATAACATTCAGAGGTTCACTGAGCATGCCCAGGCAATTCAAAAGCTTGTTTTGAGTAATTTATCTTTCAAGGGCCCGAATATATTCCCCAAATAAAATATATGCAGTAATTGCTAAACCATCTAATGGAATACATTCTTTTATTTAGGCCTGAACATTTTACAAAAGCATGAAACATATATTTGTAAAATAATACCAGAAGTACTACTGTGATGAGAAGTGTGTCCTATTCTGCTTTTTGACCTAGAGAATGAGCCAGGGGAACTATCTTAAATGCAATGTTCTCTCAATGTGAAAAATAAATCCAATATTTTGGTGGAAATTAGCTTCATATTTTTATCCCCTGAAGGTTTCACTGTCTGTTCCTATAAAGGCCAGATGGAAGTGGAGTATGAAGAAGTATATACATATAATTTATGAAGAGTATTTGTCATGAGAAACAAAAATAGCATGGGGCACTAATATTATCCATTTTGGCATATAAATTTCAACCCAATTCACCCCAAAAGTATTTAATCTCTATATATGCCCCTTGAGGTATTGCCTGGCAATAGATATAGTCTCATCATTATTATTATGTGACATTCCATTGTTTTCAATGGAAAATTTCATTGCTGTTATCTTTTCTAGAAAAAATTAAACTTATTTTTATTTTTTTTAAAGATTTTATTTATTTATTTGAGAGAGAGAATGAGATAGAGCATGAGAGGGTCAGAGGGAGAAGCAGACTCCCTGCCGAGCAGGGAGCCCGATGCAGAACTCGATCCTGGGACTCCAGGATCATGACCTGAGCTGAAGGCAGTCACTTAACCAACTGAGCCACCCAGGCGCCCAAATTAAACTTATTTTTAATGCATATGATTAAGATGAAGAAACTACTTAAAACATCCTCAGTCTTCTAAAAGCTGACCAACATTTGTCTCAAAAGCATTTGCCTTAAAATCAGAAGATACACTGACAAATGAAATATTTAAGACTATGCATTTAATTAAAATATGCAAATCTACCAATCTAATCTCGACCTTCACATAGATGTATGCTTATGTCTGTGTTGAATTTGAAGGCAAATACGGTACTTTAAATAATGAAGCCCATTTGGTATGAACGTAACTACTTCAGAGTGACGTAACTACTTCAGAGTAGTTGTTTCAAGAAAGCTAATGAAATTATAAATTGAGAATTTAGGATTATTCCAACCTCTCTAATGCCACTGTCAGTGGGCACTGTGGAAGCAGATGCTAGACAGGCTGGGACTGGCTATTTCTACATTGGAATACAATAATGTTAAAGAGGTTTTAACTAATACAACCCTGCACCTGTTGAGATGAGGACAAATTTTGTGAAATAGTGTGAAATCACTAATATATCCCTATTATTAAATAAGATAGGGATTTAGTTACTTGCAAGTCCCTCCAATTTGCCCCTTGTGGAATACAAGTTGGAGATAACCCAAGGAAAACCCCCAAACTTGAACACCTGAGATTCTCTTGAGAGTGTCTTTCACAGAACGTAATTTTTTTATTTTAATAAAATCCAGCTTGTCTTTTTTTTTTCTTTAATAAATCACGTTTTTTATGTTGTGTCTAAAAACTCACCATCAGGCTTTTTATATAAACAATGTACTCAGAAGATATTTATGAGCTTAAAAATTCTCTAAATAATATTTATTTTTACCCTGTAAATATCTAGTCTACTTAAATTTTTAAAAAATTGAAAAATTTCACACTAAAATTGTCATTGATCAGGGTTAGAGTTGGAATAGAAGTCATCTTGTCTTCAAGAAGAGAATCTAAATATATTGATAAAATTGCACTTCTCTGCTTGTCTTTTTAAACATTTTCATGTGAATTGGGAAGAAACCGCAGAATCTCCAGATTAGCAGGTGTTACTAAATTGTTCCAATCAGAAAAGCTGTGCAATTGGGAGAGACCCAAGGAAGAGCTTATAAAGTTGTTCAAATGGGAAGAAAAATGGCATATGATTTTTATCATAGATAAGTACAAGGTCATTTCTTTAAGAGATTGAAAAGTCTAGAGCCTACATCCAAATGAAAGTCTGTAGTTGTCAGTGATTTGGGATTCATTCTTCATTTCCCCTGGTGTGCGGTTATATCCTAAAAGGCCAGGAAATATTGGGCATCATTAGGAAAATTATTAGAAGTGAAGCAGAAAACGTTATATGCATTTTTGGCCTTTACAACCTCAAGAAGGATATGGAATAGACATTGCTCACAGCAGGACTTCCAAAATCATTAGCATAGGGCTTCTGTGAACACCTTGCATTTGTGATCTTATTAATGGTTGTCTTAGGTCTGTGGGCCCTGAGGGCGTGTGTGCCTATTCCTTTCTTTTTTAAATGTTGACTCCACATAGGACAAATGGCTTGCATAAAACAACAGTTAGGAGAAGTGCATTGGTGAAACTAAATCTCAGTTTCTCTGATTCCTTTGATTTTGACCCAGCAATTTGCTATCTAAAGTAAGATGGTAATAGGGAATGAACTGAGGTCGTAAATTCTTGAATGGCAATTTCAGCAAATTCCAAACTAAAAATGAAGCATCTCCCTTTGAAATATTTCAGGCAAGCTTAGAAAAATTAATGCTTCAAACTAGGAGAAACTAACTTGAGGATTTTATTGATCACCTACATGTATACAAATATGTGTTGATACAACACTAATAACACCAGAGCAACAAAAGTGAGTAAAACATGGCCTCTTGCTTTTAGAAATTTCATGAGTTGATATACATATATATATACACGTATGATGAGATATGCATAAGATATACATAAGATATATAAATCAAATTTTGAAAAGATTGGCAAATTCACAAGAACGTTGACAAAATCAGTATTTATTGAATGCTGACTGTGAGCCAGGAACACTACTGTCTTATGTGTATTGTCTCAAAATAATTCTCACAGTGTCTAATGGGATAGATTTTATTATTATTCTCATTTTTAAAGGGTGATATTGAGGCTTGGAGAGTTTAAATAATTTTTCCAAAGGCATTGTAAATAGTACTGAGGCAAGATTTAAATGATATAATGAAACTGCTCATTAATGGAAGCTGGAACAAAGTTCTCATCTTCAGGATTGATGTTGGAGCAGACAAAATGTCTCTGGTGTTTGCTTTAAACTCTCTCTTAAAAAATAATTGGAGGAATGAACCATGGCTTTGCTCTAGCAGAGACATTTTAATGATCTTACGTAAGAATATCATCCTTCCTAGCCACATATGCTAGTATTAATTCATGTGGGGCATATGGCTCTTAGCTCTTCTCTGTAAATGCTGCCACATTGATGTCATATGAGTGAATCTCTTCTCCTCTTCCTGCTGTGAAGCATCACTCTTCCCTTCCAGAGAGCCAGCTGCTTCCCAACTTGGGTTTGCTTGTGATGAATTCTGAACCAGTTGGTCAGATCCCAATAATTTGTTCATTGACTGTTCTAGGTGATACTGAGTACAGGTGCTGGTCACAGGTTTAGAAAAACTAAATAAACAAGAGACTAATCTCCCCAGAGCTTCTAGAAATTCATCCATTCTCTTATTAAAAAATCATTAAGCACCTATTGTGCTCCAGACTGCTTGACAGCTAGCTGGGAGATTATGGACGCAGCCACCTGTTCCAAACATTTGCAGTCTCACGGAACAGACAGTTGTATCAAGAATCACAGAAGGTGTGCTAAGTGCCAGAAGCTGTGTGGGGAGGGGTGAGAACACAAATGAGGACCAACCAAAACTAGGAGGGGTGAGAGGTGGCGAAGGAACTAACTGTGGCTGAGTCATAAAGGACTGTCTGGGTTTTGATAGGAGGAGAAAAATGAGACGGTGATTCCAGAAAGGGGAAAAACATGTTGCAAAGGCTCAGACGCATGAAGGCCTGACCTGTTTGAGGGGCTATATAGTTAAGCATGACAACACCGGGTGCTTTGGGAGAAATAATGAGAGATGGACAGAAAAGAGTTTTGAATAAAGCACCTAAATTTTTTCCTCGGGATTGTGGAGGCAAATATCTTTGTTTTGAATGGAAATGGAGATTTGATGTTTCTAACATTTTTCCAAAACATTTTTAAATGTATCCAAATCTTTGACTTATAAGACAGCACAATGTAAAATAATTTTATTTTTCTTGTAGTTTCTGAGGAAGATAAAGGATTTGGACCAATTTTTGAAGAGCAGCCAATCAATACCATTTATCCAGAGGAATCACCAGAAGGAAAAGTTTCACTAAACTGTAGGGCACGAGCCAGCCCTTTCCCAGTTTACAAGTAATGTACCTCACTGCTCTTTTCACAGTGGAGTGTCAGACTAGATTATAGATGAGCATCTGTGACCCTGTACTGATAGAGAAAGCTATAATATAAGGTTGTTAACAAAATGCAGGGATATTAACAAAAATATTGACATGTAAGTTATTAAAATAGAGTTGTTTCATGCCCAAATTGATAGTAAGTTTTCCTAACTTAAATATGTGCAAATAATCCACTTCCTATTTCCTGCACAGATAATGCTAATGCCATTTGATATTATCCACTTAAAAATTGTCAAATGGTGATCATGCTATTAAGCATATACAAGGTTATATGAAAATCATTCACAATTTAAATATACATTTGAGGATAAAATGTTCTTAGATGCATCAACCTGAATAACTCATACTTACATATTATAGATAATATTCCTATATCAACTACATCTAGAGAACTTACATACATAATTCTAGACAGCACCACTTTTTTCAGTGGTCTCAAATCTATATTCTAGGCAATACAGCAAATTTCTTAAAATTAGATAATTTATATCAATATGTCTCTGTTTTTCTGGGATACCTATTTATGTTATAAAAAATAACTTTATAAAAGGTAACAATAGGTTTTTCTGCCTCAGATGGTTCAGAAAATTATACTAACAGTTTCTAGTCTGATACAAAGAATAAGATTAAAAATTAACCAAACACCAATGGATCTGAATTTCACCTGTGAAATAGTTCCATGAAGACAAAGCAAGTGATTGATGGGGAAATTGGGGCTCTAGTATGTCAATGTCAGCTAACTTAATTGAAGGTTGTCATTCAACAAGATTGATTTTCATAGTATTTTTTTCTCAATAGAAAAACAACTTTCTATTGTTATAAAAAGTTATCAAATTTAATCCTAATTGAACACATTTTCTCTTGAGTTCAAGAGACTCTTGTGAATCTCTGGGCTAAATTACAAAATTATTCTTAAAATAAAATATGAATTTAGGTCCAAAAGCACCATCCCTTTGAAATTATTTTTATTGTTTCAATTTCATGCATGGGAATGCAAAATAAGTAGATATTTTATAAATTATAAGTAACACATTTATTTTGAAAATATTTGATGGGCTAGACTTGTTTCTACCCTTAAGCCACACGTAATGAGAGTTTATATACATAGTTATGGACATGGAATAGTATAACTAATAGGATCTGTAGAGGAGATCTAATCCAAGCACATAATTTTATAGGAGAGGAAGCTGAATCTTGAATAAATAAACTGACTGGATCCAGAGTTAGTAAGTCACAGATCCAGGGCTGAAACACAGGTTTTATGGCTTTCAAAGAAACATATAATTTTTTCAGTATGTATCTATCTAGATAGGTTGATAACATCTCAAAAGCTATTTCTATGATCTCAAAAGCTATTTCAGTGATGCTTATTTTGTGACACCTTGTCCTTGACATTCATACATAGAAACAGCAAATCAGTCTACAGCCTGAAATGGAGGCAACGAAACAGAAGAGATTGTTCTTAGATAGTGTTCTAGAAATATGTGTTTTTTTGCTGTGCCTACCCGACCCCTACCCCACAGACACATTAAGAAGCAAAGCTTTGCATAACTAAAATTTTATAAACATTGATTAGCAAATTCCTTTTTCCCCTTTTCTCCAGTCCCTGGCAACCACCGTTCTATTCTTTGCTTCTATAGTTTAACTATTTTAGATACCTCATATAAGTAGCTCTCATATTAAGTGTTCTTACCAAAATTTAAAACATAAATAAGAAGGCAAAGCATTGCTTGAAAGATACATTCACCAACTCCCTCCCATAGGTTGCACCAGCACTGAAGTCCCCAGGATGAGTGTGGCCTATCTACACATTAATGTAGAGATCTGGAAAGGAGAAGTAGATGTTTAATTCTGTTATGAAGGCAGTCTGCATTTGACAGGGAAAAAAAAAAAAGGAAAGAATTCAGTTCATGATGCAGCTTGTCTGATGGAAAAGAACATTTGAAGTTTTAAAAATTTACTTAATATTCAGAACAAGCCATACTAACCTCGGTAATCATGCAAGGTGTCATTCACACAGTAGTTTTATATTTATGGCATGTTCTGTGATAATTTCTTATTCATGGCAACACCCTGAAAGGTACAACAGGGAACTTTACCTTCTACTTATCAGCCTTGAAGCTTTCATTATCTTGCTTTGACCCTCAAAATAATGAGAATGCTAATAGAATTGCATTTAAAACTGTCTGAAAGGAGTTACAACAAAGGTGTACATCCTGACAATAAAGTAAACCAGTGAACTTACCCAAACACAGCAAAACTTAATCATTATATGATATCAAAGGCAGAATCAAATCCACTAAAGAAGAGTTAATGCAATAAATAAAAAGTTGGAGTCAACATAAAAAAATATAACAATTGGTATTGCTCAACAGGGAAACCCATTGCCTTGGCAAATGCTAAGCAACTTGACATTGGATTTTTCAAACAGAGCCAATATTGCCATCAACTGGGGGAAGGGGGAAGATACACTCATTGGGTTGGAATTTGGTAGGTTTTCAAAATGCAAAAGCATCATTTTCTGTGTTTACTTTTAAATTACCTCCTACATTATAAAAATTAAAACTAAAAACATTCCAGTAATTTGATTTAATAAAAGGTATTCAGAAATAATTAGGCTTTTTTTGTTAAGATTCTGACCTTGATCAGAAGTGTGCAAGGCCATGAGCCATGAGGCCACAGCCCACTATTTGATCATGGCTCTTGCCTATGACATTGCTAAAGACATGAATCCTGGTAACAGAATGAGTATAATACATAGATGGTCAGCTTAACTGAAAACTATTTTCTTTTTCTTTTTTTAAAGATTTTATTTATTTATTTGACAGAGAGATAGAGAGAGCACAAATAGGCAGAGCGGCAGGCAGAGGAAGAGGGAGAAGCAGGCTCTCCACTGAGCAGGGAGCCTCATGCGGGGCTCTATCCCAGGACCCAGGACCCTGGGATCAAGACCTGAGCCTAAGGCAGACACTTAACGACTCAGCCACCCAGGAGCCCTTTGAAAACTATTTTCTACATTTATTCTTCTCATCATCTCACCAAGAAAGTTAGAGTCCTGTTTTTAGTCAATTTATTTATAACACAATCCCTCTAAATATACCTGCAATATTATATTGGAGGCTTGGAAACAAAAGATCCAACTGATTTTTACAATTTTCAAATTGTGTGATCGACCTCTAGTGGTCAGAGTGTGACATTTACTGAATAGAACACTGATTTCAATTCGTTTTATTGAAAATTTATTTTGATATGAAAACCTACCAAATTCCAACCCAATGAGTGTATCTTCCCCCTTCCCCCAGTTGATGGCAATATTGGCTCTGTTTGAAAAATCCAATGTCAAGTTGCTTAGCATATAATAGATTTAGAATCAGGTATTGATATTTTATATTTTACTTTTGCTAGAGTAGTGCTATTTAATATTTAATATTAATATTTTAATATTTTATGCAACACATCTGGATATGCATGAATCTAACTAGTACATAGAAGGTTATCATTTATAATCTATGTATATCTGCTAAGAAACCACTTAATGTAGCAAAATTCAATGAAATATTTGTCCTTTCTGATGCCTCATGAATAAAGAGAACACATTTCATGCACTTGAACATTTACCTTTCTGTGCCTGAACTAAATTATAAATCATGAGCCCAGAGACACAGAATTATAGGGTGTGAAGAAATACCACATTGAGTCATCTACTTAATCATCTGATTTCACATGGAGCTGTACCCATATTATTTTAGAATGATATTAGGCCAGTATGCAGTTTGCAGTCCTCATGACCTTTGATATGACATTTGTTTTTCTCTCTCATAGATGGAGAATGAATAATGGGGATATTGATCTGACAAGTGATCGGTACAGTATGGTAGGTGGAAACCTTGTTATCAACAACCCTGACAAACAGAAAGATGCTGGAATATATTACTGCTTAGCATCAAATAACTATGGGATGGTCAGAAGCACGGAAGCAACCCTGAGCTTTGGATGTAAGTAACCGTAACTTTAACAAGGTCAAGTGTATCTAGGTGACGTAAAAATTAAATGTTATTGTAAGAGTTCAACAAGAAGAAAAATCAAGATGAAAAGAAAATGAGAGAAAAGGTCCATAGATGGAGGGGGTCTTACAAGATCAGTGGGCCTTAACTGTGTGGAGAAAAAAATTCCAAGAGAGCAAAGCATCCTGAGGGGTATTGGAAAATAAATTAAGGCTGTGTTCTGAGGGATCTTGAATAACTAGCATCAGTAGACATGCTAGGCCATGCATTCTCTCTCTCTCTCTTTTTCTTTTTATTTCTTTTTCTTTTTTATTATAACATTACAGTTGTGTTCTCTAAAGCTTGACTCTACCTGACAGAATCTTACTCCATAGTATGTAATTTACCTTATTAGGAGTAAATTAATTTAAACTAATTAAATTATTTTAAGTTTAAATTAAATTAAAATTTCTCCTTATGGATACTGTAATAAAAAAAATTTTCATTGTTTAAGACTGATGAATCACAGACCTGTACCTCTGAAACAAATAATACATTATATGTTAAAAAAAAAAAAAAGAAGACAGTAGGAAGGGAAAAATGAAAGCGGGGAAATTGGAGCGGGAGACGAACCATGAGAGACTATGGACTCTGAAAACAAACTGAGGGTTTTAGAGGGAGGGGGGTGGGGGAAGGGCTAGCCCGGTGATGGGTATTAAGGAGGTCACATATTGCATGCAGCACTGGGTGTTATACGCGAACAATGAATAATGGAACACTACATCAAAAACTAAAGATGTAATGTATGGTGACTAACATAATAAAATAAAATTAAAAAAATATATTTTCAGAAACCTTGAGCTAAACTTAAAGTTAGAAGCTATTCTAGGAGAAAATTGTGCATCGAAAGAGGAGTTGGACTAGATGATCTCTATGCAATTTTGTAAATCAGCACTTAAATCTTTTGCAAAGTGGATTATAGGATGAAAATGATGCTTTAAGAGGATCCATGTAGCAATGATTACCAGCAGGGAGTGAGCAGTCTGATTTCATTAATGTGACAATGGGAATGTAAATAATAAACAATCCTTGAAGAAATAATAGATTACATTGCACTGAAGAAAAAAAGGCCCTAAATATTTTTTTAAAGGAAAGTTGAGTCAAAGGGCAGAAACATTCTGCTCTCTTTAAAAATGGAATGGGAGCAAGTAAAACAAATTCCAAGGTTGGGAGGAAATACTGAAATGATGGCTTCACATGCAGAGGTTATGGTGACATTAAGTTATTGTTGAAATGTCAACTAAGTATTTGAGGATAGGGGTGGAATTCAAGTGAAGTATTCAGGATTAGAGATGTAGATCTGAAGGGCTTTCTGCAAAAAGGTAACAATTAGAATGATGACTTTTCATAGATATAAATATATTGAGAGAAGTAAAAATTTGATTTTATAACTTGAGTACTGATCACAGAGAAGAAATAGGAGATGAGGCAGGGTTGGAACAGAATGAGCACCAGTAAAGCAAGTGAAAAATCAAATAGAGTATCATGAAGCCAAGGAAAATGTGAATTCTAAATAAACAGAAAAGAATGAAAGAAATGAGACTAAGGAAAACTCAGACTTCAAAAAGAATAAAAAAAGTTGATGACCTTCACGTGACCTCAACTAGGATTCTACTTTTCATCCTTATTCCTTCACCCACATTGGAGTCCTCCCTCAGGAAGAGAAATATACTTTTCAAATGAGTCTGTTCCTCCAAGTCACTCCTCTTTATTTAACTTCTTTGGTAGATTCCTGGTTTTGCTTGAGTCCATTGTATTTCCAGATACCCTTACTGAGATTCTTCCTAAACCTAAAACAAAAGTTGAGGATATTGCAATTTTTAGGGTTGTCAGAATACTTATGCAGGCAGCTACCAATATCCATCTGCTGGTGTTTACCACAGAAGTCTTAGAGTATATGCAAATGCCAGCATGTAAAGTAGGGAATTAACTTTCATAGGCTCCACCAAACCAACTGAGAAGTATCATATCCAAAAGTGAGTTAGTAGATGAAAGATAAACTTTAATGAAAATCTCTTTCTATTGACTAGAGAGTGAATATTTTCCTTTTTGCTTTCGTAATTAGATCTTGACCCTTTCCCACCTGAGGAGCGTCCTGAGGTCAGGGTGAAAGAAGGGAAGGGAATGGTGCTTCTCTGTGATCCTCCATACCATTTCCCAGGTAAATTTAAAGTTCCTCTGTGACTATAAGTATCCATTCAATGAATGACTATGTTTTAATTTTCTTAACAATAATGGTTCATTTATGATTAAATAAGACTCAGTATTTGCCTAATCTTGTAATGCTTTGCTTATGAATGGTTAGAGACACTTCCAGGCTCTTTAGTCACTTGGCCCTAATCCCAAAGATTTGTAATCATTTTGGTTTATAAACAACATATATGTTAGATTATGTCCTTATTAACATTCCTGTTACACAGGAAAAAATACGATAGTTTTACAAATTACTTTTAAAATAGAACAGTGCCAAGGAGTGATATATAGTCCATCATTTCATTTAAAATATTACATCTACAATATTCTGTGAATTATATAAATGCTAAAAAAGGATAAAGACATAATAAATTGTTCATCTCTTTAGGAGCATCTAGCAGCAAGAATAATCATCCAATTTAGAAAGGGGTTAAGTTAAATGTCATCTGTAACAAGATTCAACCTTTGGATATGTGTTTTCTGTAATTTGATATGGCTAAAATAAAAACCTCCAAAGTGCTAATTAAAAGATAAACACTTTATATGCTTTCATTAATTTTCACTTGTTTTATTTGTCAAATATCTTCTTGAAATAATATGTAAATACTACTTTTCACAATGAAAAAAATAATGTTTTATATTTTTAGAGTTCTAATATTATGTCATAAATTTGACTTTAAAGACTCCATAAAGAATAGGCTATTATAAATCAGTTTGTGTGGAATACATTGATGATACATATATAGAGAGGTGAACATATGTAAATATATAATGCATATCATAAAATATATGTTATATATATAATTATATATACACATCTATATGTATTCTATTCCAGTTATATGTATATAAATTCTGGTTGTTTATATATCAAATGTCAGTAATTTTCTCTCCAATAAAACAGGAAAAAGACTATTAAATGGTAAATACAGGAGGAACATAGAATTCAAAATATTTTAACAACATTTCAGTGAGAGAATAGTCTTTTTCTTTGAAGAACTGCTGAAACTACAGGAAAAAAAAAATCCCCTCATCTCCATAGCATTTCCCACAAACAAAGTAAATGATCATAAATAGCCAATGACTACATTTGACTACATTCAGCACTGGATGGGCTTCATTTCATTGCTTATTCATTCAACAAATCTCTTGTGAGCACTTGTTACACAATTATGTGTGCTAAGCACTGTTTATGCCACAAGAATACCTTGGTGAGGGGTGTCTGGGTGGCTCAGTTGGTTAGGGGTCTGCGTTCAGCTCAGGTTATGATCCCAGGGTCCTGGGATTGAGCACCACATTGGGCTCCCTGCTCGGCAGGCAGCCTGCTTCTCCCTCTCTTGCTCCCCCTGTTTGTGCTCTCTCTCTCTCTGACAAATAAATAAATAAAATCTTAAAAAAAAACACCTCAGTGAGTGAAACACAAAAATCCACCTGTCCTTAGAGATTTACTACCAGCAGAGACAGCCAATATACAAGATACATAGTTAACAGGTATATCATGCCTAGATATTGGTAGGTAAGCACTAGGAAGAAAAACTTATGCGGGGTACAGGGAAGAGTAAGTATTAGAGGGATGGCTGAACTTTTATAAAGGACAATGCTGTAAAGGTAACTTTGAATAAAGGCCTGAAGGAAATGAAGAAGCTAACGATGCAGATGTGTGAGGGAAGGACATACCAGGCAGATGCAACAAAGGCGTGAGTTGGAACTATCAAGGAAGACCAAGGAAGCCAGAGTGGCTAGAATAGAGTGCATGAGATAGAAGGTAATAGGAAATGAAATTGGAGAGATACAAGAGCTATATCACATAGGACCTTATAATTCATAGTAATTACACTGGCTTTAACTTGAGTGAGATTTACTTTGGAGGACTTTGACAAGAGGAGTCACATGACATTGCTTAAGTTATAGAAAAATGAGTCTGGCTACTGTTTTAAGAAAAGACTGAGGGGAAATTCATTTCTAAATCTGTAATTAAAAATAGGAGTACAAAAGGAAAAAGATAAAGACACAGTGTGGCTAGCGGTCTTCATTTTATTTTTAAAGTGCAGCAGGGAAGATAGGTCATGAGTTCTGGAATTATCAGACCTAGATTAAAAATCCCAATTATATTTACCAGTCATGAAATTCTAAGCAAAACATTTAACCGCTCTGAGTTTCATTTAGCCCATCAATGAAATAGAAGTTAGAATATTAATAGGCCATAAAATAATTGAGAAAGATAAACATAATTGCTTAGCACCATGCTTATATACACTCAAAATATGGTAGCTTTTGGAAAATTTGAATTATTTGTCTTGGCCTACTTCCAACATTTAATCTACAATACCCTAGATTAGATTATGCCCTAGCTTGCTCCTAGAAAACAAAATTTTTGCTTTTGGAGAAGAATTTAATATTTAGAAGACAATATTTCCTTCCAGATGATCTTAGCTACCGCTGGCTTCTAAATGAATTTCCTGTATTTATCACAATGGATAAACGAAGATTTGTGTCTCAGACAAATGGAAATCTCTACATTGCAAATGTCGAGGCATCAGACAAAGGCAATTATTCCTGCTTTGTATCCAGTCCTTCTATTACAAAGAGTGTGTTCAGCAAATTTATCCCACTCATTCCACTACCTGAACGTAAGTATTTTATTTGTTACACACTGTTTTTGCAGGTTGTCTGCTTATGGAGCACTTACAGTGATGGAAAGAAATATCCAACGGGAAGACTGGCTGGCTACTCAGGGCAAACAGAAGATACACACTTTTTTTTTTTTAAGTTTAGAGTTTTTATTTTTTAATTTTTTTATTATTATGTTATGTTAATCACCATACATTACATCATTAATTTTTGATGTAGTGTTCCATGACTCATTGTTTGCGTATAACACCCAGTGCTCCATGCAGTACGTGCCCTCTTTAATACCCATCCCCAGGCTAACCCATCGCCCCACCCCCTCCCCTCTAGAACCCTCAGTTTGTACACACTTTGAAAGTCTTGGTCATTCCTTAGTTTTTCTAATGGAGATTTACATGATAAAAGTTCCCTAAGATGGTTGAGTTTGGACTGGTTTCCTCTAGTTCAGAGAATGCATAGGGTACTGATTCATTAGCCAAATATCCATATATCAGTTACAGTGGGAATCACTGGCCTCTGCTTTTTTGTTTTTCATGTCCATTCCTACTTTTTAGTAACTTCATGAAAGAAAACAAATGATTAGATCAAAACAAACTATAGTGATTACAGAATTAGGGGAAAAATGCAGCTGCATTATTTTGATATTTTTAAGAAACAAATAAGTGTATAAATAGCCTTTCCACTGTAAGTAAGTAGCATGGGTGCCATATTTGATGGCCACTGACAGACCTGAATGGCTTTAGCAAGATTCCAATTGAACTTCATTCCTTTTTTAATGCACCACTTCTAAGAGAATCAGATTTCAACATATTTGCTTACTTCACATTGTTTTTATCACAGTCCTGCTGTTACCACTCATAACAGTGAGTTCAGGCTTCTGAAGAAATACTGGGTTTTGTTGTTCACAGACTTAGGTTTGGTTCCTGCCTCCACTCTAAGTAGGGTATTACAGTGGGGAAAATGTCATATCACTGTGATTCCATTTTTATTACTCTCCTCGATTGTGGTCACATGGTTGGTATTCGATAAATATTTTTTTTGAAAATTTTTTTTATTTATCTTTTTGACAGAGAGAGAGCAAGAGAGGGAACACAAGCAGGGGGAATAGGAGAGGGAGAAGCAGGCTTCCCATGGAGCAGGGAGCCGGATGCGGGGCTCGATCCCAGGACCCTGGGATCATGACCTGAGCCAAAGGCAGAGGCTTAACAACTGAGCCACCCAGGCGCCCCAATAAATATTTTCTGACTTCTGGCTCTTTTTTCTCTCCACAATCTTGGGAGATGCTCTCATCCACTACTTTATAGAATTACAAGGAGCCATCATGTAAAAGCTTCCTTAAGTTTCTTTCCTACTCTACCCCAGAAATTCATCTCTTCTATTTATTTCTTACTATTGTCTTTGTGGAAGAAGTGTTTCTCTCTGTTCTAGGTAATTCCTCCAGTTGCACTGGTTCATTTACCATTTGATTCATTTAGGGACTTCCCTATATCACTTATTTTCTGCTTTTTTCTGAATCTTTAAACTCTCCTCTGTACATTACCCTCCATATATTCTTCTGTATTCAATGCAAACAATCTTGATTACTTCTTATTTACTAAATCCAAAGGACACTTTTCAGTTCTGATTCTGTATGAACTTTGACACTGTTGATCTCCTATGCCTCCCTGAACTCTTCTTTCTCTTCCAATTTTCCCAGTTCCCTTCCTGTATCTCCCACCTGCCTCTCTGAGAAATTCTATGCAGTATCCTTCCCCACATCTTCCTCCTTCTTATATTTCTCTTTAATCTTTTTCCAGATATTCTCACCAATTTATACCTTTTTTTTTTTTTTTAAGATTTTATTTATTTATTTGACAGAGAGACACAGCGAGAGAGGGAACACAAGCAGGGGAAGTGGGAGAGGGAGAGGCAGGCTTCCCGCGGAGCAGGGAGCCCGACGCGGGACTTGATCCCAGGACCCTGGGGTCATGACCTGAGCCGAAGGCAGACGCTTAACGACTGAGCCACCCAGGCGCCCTCAATAGCATCCCTATGGAGACGACTCCATATTCTTATCTCCAAAACTTTTCTCTTGTTTAGGACTTAATTCTATCTACCTCCTGGGCTTGTCATACAGAAGGTTCTCGGGAATGTTAAGCTCAAAATGTTCCAGACACATCTGTCATCTCATCTCATCTCATCTCATCTCATCTCATCTCATCTCATCTCATCTTATCTCATTTCATCTCTCTCATCTCATCTCTAAAACTTCTGGTGTTCTTTGTCTCATTTGGTGATACTGTCATATTTCTAACTCAGGGTAGCATTTTTAATCATCAACTCCTCTCCTCCCCTCATCCTCCAGACAGCTAATCCAGTGGTCCCCAGTTAGTATGTAGTATCCCCAATTAGTATACACACTTGGGAAGTTTGCAGAAATTTGGAACCCAGAAATACTGATTCAGCAGGTCTGGGATGTGACCCAGGAATTTGTAGGTTCAGCAAGCATCCCAGGTGATTCTGATGAATTGGATCTTTGATCTACACCTCAAGAAAACATGCACCCAAAGGGTAGTATTGCTGATTCTGCCTCTCAGAGACAACTTGGATCAGTTCTTTCCTTTTTGTTCCCACGGCTCAAGTGCCCACCTGTTTTGCATGAAGTAATGACCTAGCCCCCCTTAGACTCTCTTCTATATTTCTCTTCTCCATTTCCCATTCTTTAAAACTTCCGCCAAGGTTTTCTCCTTAAACCAAAGGTGATATTCGTGTTACTTCTCTTACCAAAATCCACCAGTAGTTACCCACCAAGAAAATTAACCTCAGAATGTTTAATGTCACAGTTTCAAGCCTTCTAGATAATAGGTTCAGGCTCATCTTCAACTACATATACTTTGACATCACTTGATTTCCTAGACTTAAAAAAAATCCCCTTCATACTCCTGGAGCTTTGTCATAATATACTGTTTCCTCAGTCTGAACTGGTCTGGTGAATTCACATGCTCTTCTTGCCTGAAATTCCCATAGCCCCGGCATATTCAGCAGTCCTCCTTAGCTGCCACTCTTTCAGACCATTTACTTTCATTTTGGCTTGTATTTTAGGGCATGGTGTATCTACTTGTCTCTCAGGTATCATATAGGATAAAATACATATTCACGTTGTAATCTTAAACAATGTGTTTTGCCTTTCTGAGCCTGTTTCTTCCCCTGTAAGATTAAGGGAATAATATGCCTTGCAGTAGAGATATGCTCAATAAATTCAATAAAATAACTATATTGATGAGCCCAGTAATGTCTGAAAACTCACTCTTCTTTCCCTCTCTCCTTCCCTCTTTTCAACTTGTTTCCCTTTTGCCTTCATCTCCATATGCACATCTTTCTTCTATTCTCCCTCCTTTCTTGCCTGTCCTCTTTCTTTTCCACTCTCCTCTCTTCCTTCCTTTCTTCTCCCTCTCTCGCTTTCTTGTTTCTCTACCTTCCTGAGTCCCATGTAGCCCCTGGCACAATGTTTCACACGTTTGATACTCTCTAAAGACATCTTGGATTTTTTTGGTGAATTGAGTCAGATTAGTTACATAGCTGTAAGAATGAGCCAATATGATTGGAAATGCTTGATGAAATTTATGCTATATACATACTGTGCATAAACAAATAAATCTGTGCATTGTGTTATGAGCAGATATTTTCTAGTACTTGTACAGAGAAATGCTTTGCATAGTGAAGTAATTCTATAAAAGTCACAATATTTAAAAAAACTCTATTCTGCCTAATAATTAGTGGATGGTTGTTGTATTTTTCTTAATATTAGGAACAACAAAACCATATCCTGCTGATATCGTAGTTCAGTTCAAGGACATATATGCACTGATGGGCCAAAATGTGACGTTAGAGTGTTTCGCACTTGGCAAGTAAGTATACTTATATTTTTTATTAATATATGTAGAAATATATTAATCTTTGTACCATTTTAGGAAATCAATGATGTAATTGTTTAGTTATATACTAACAAAGTAATAGACTTTGAACTACTGTGGACCTTTAGCTTTTGTTATTTCCTATTTAAAGTCCTGTTCCTGATATCCGATGGCGGAAGGTCCTAGAACCAATGCCAAGTACTGCTGAGATCAGCACCTCTGGGGCTGTCCTCAAGATCTTCAATATTCAGCTAGAAGATGAAGGCACATATGAATGTGAGGCTGAGAACAATAGAGGAAAGGATAAATACCAGGCAAGAATTTATGTTCAAGGTAGACATGTTTTTTCAATTTTTTATAAATTGCATCAATATCTTACTTATAGCCATTTCCATACTTGAAGAGTGAGTATATAATGAATAATAGTTTAAAAACAGTGACGTATATTACATTATGCAAAAAGAGAAAATATTTATCTTATGTCTAAGTCTCAAATATGGCTTATGGAAGTTATGAACTTATAGCATTACCATCATACTAACATCAATGGATTGGTAGTAGTGTCCTTGATAATTTCCAGAAAATACAATTAATATAACTTGGATACTCCCTCCATTCTTCTTTTTTTCCAATACATTTTTATTCATAGAAGAAACTATGCATTATGACTTGGTCCAAGCCACTGGCTTGCAAACTTGTATATGCTTCAAAAAAAAAAAAAAATCACATGGAGGGCTTGTTAAAACACAGAAAACTGGTTCCCAGAGTTTCTGAGTTACAAGTTCTATTTGGGGCCCAAGATTTGTATTTCTGACAAGGTCCTAGGAGATGCTAATGCTACCAGACCAGGAACTACAGTTTGAGAATCACTGCTCTAAGGAAACCTTTTTTTTTTTTTTTGACACAATTTTCTTGGCACAAGTGTTTGATTCAAACACATTGAAATAAACTTATATTTAGGAGGAGAGAATGTTGTTTTTCAGGGAACACTCGAAACTTTTCATACTAAATCATTTCCATAATGTCCACAATATAAAACTTACAGGTCACAACTGAGTAAATGCCTAAGGTTTCAATAAGACGTTCATTTAAATGATAGGCATACATTGAGTGTCTACTCAGAGGCACACACTCTGACAGGAACAAGGAGAAGTAGATAAAAGAAATATTCTCTCTGTCCTTAAGGTATTCATACTCTATACAAAGCCTCCAAATTTATACAAGTATACACAGGCAAAGGAACATACATTTCCACACACACATGCATATGCATACACACAAACATACATAGTTATAAAGAAAATTATGAGAGTGCACTATGGAAATTTACACAGGATATTGATGAAGTATATGGTAAGGGGTAGCTTAACCATGCTGAGAACATGGATGATAGGATAAACTGGAGATGAATACCAGAATGAGGAGACAGCTTATGGCCCCTACCCAGAGCCCAGGCCTCTGTCTGTACAGGGATGAAGTAAGTGCCTCCAGTGGCCCTAGTATCATCTCATAGAATCCAGCAGGATTAGGCTCATTTTTGCCTTTACCCTGTTTGTCTCTTTTGGCATAGAAAGCCATGGCCTCTGGGCCTCCCTCATCGCCTGAACTTTAACACCCACACAGCTCTGCACACATCCTGTTCCATCTCCATCTCCTCCCCATGCCCAGCTTCTGAAACCTTTGCACCATGCTTTCTAAAATACACAGTCTGCTATTGTCACAATCCCCTATATTCTCAGCTTCTACATAACTTCTACTCTGAACTTCTCACCCTAACTAAAACATGGTTCTCCCTTAAAGACACTGCTTCCTCTCAAGCGGTGGCTAATTTTTCTTCCACAGCTCTCATCCCCTTTGACTTGTAATATAACTGCTCTTCTTGCTCCTCATGCCATTTCTAGACTATCTTCCCTTTTTCCTTTAAACATCCATTAACAATCTCTCTGGATAACCCACCTTGTTTCTTTAAAATTTTTACTCTTGTCAGGTCTTACAAACTAGAACACCACTCTTGACATTCTTAGTGACATCAAAATCAACTTTGACTATGATTATTTTTTTAGTAGTTTTGCCTCTCAGTTCTATTGAACTCCTCTTCTCCGATGATCTTGTTCTTCAATCTACCTCAGCAGCCTACTCCCATGGCCACACTTTAGACCTCATTGTTACCAAAAAGTACAATCCCTTTAGAACCTCAATCTCACACATTTCTTTCACTAACCACTACCTCCTATCTTTCCACTTCAGTCTCTTTAATACCCTGAGACTCTACTACCAGGAACTATGATCAATTAGTCTAACAATTGTTTAATTTTTCTTCACATCCCCTAACACCTACTCACCTCTTCCCTAAATCTGTGATCAATCATTCTTTTTCCCCTGTACAACCTCCCAGCACACACCACTCTCTACTTTGTCTTACTACCTTTATAGGAGGCTAACCCTGGAAAAATCTAGCTCTCTGCCTATCAGAGCCTGAACCCAGGAACTTGAGTATGACTTAGATAAACACTAGTATGCTGATTAGTTCATTTTAAATTAATGATCACTAGATTCAAGTGGGTTTTTAGTGTTGCCTGGCAATTATACACAATTCCCAAGGTCCACTTATGTCCACTTACCCATCTCTTAGATGATCTTCTCATGCTTTCACAGTTTCCTTTAAACCCTTAACACCTCCTCCTCCAACCTTATGCTGAGCTGATAACTTGGCTTCTTCTCTGACAGAGAAAATGAAAGATCAAATTAGAACTCCCACAAGCTCCCACCCCACATCTACCCAATACGGGCATCTTTACCCCTCTCTTATGGCTATGGATTCAGCTGCTCTCTGAAGCCAACATCACTACTATGTGCTTGATTCTACCCTCCTACCCTCCTTCTTTTCAATTTTTCTTCTTTTTTAAATGCACTCTTATTTAATTTTCATCCCTACTTCTCTGCTGGAATTGTTCTTCCCATGACCACCAATAACATCATGTTGCTGAAGTGGATGGCCACTTCTCAGCTGTATCTTATTTGATCCAACAGCAGCAGTCACCATTGACCATGCACTCCTCCACCATTCACCCTCTGTGCTTGGCATCTGGAACCTACACTTTGCTAACATCCCTGTACACTGCTTGCATTCTCCTCCTCACTCCATGCCCTCTGAACACGGGAGCAATCAGGGTTTGTCTCTGAAAGTCTTTTTGATTTCATTTCTAACCTTTATGATTTCATTCATCATCAAGGCTTTAATGAGGCTCTACACCCTGAAAATTCAGACCCAGACACCTCCCCTGAACTCCAGATTTGTGTATTCAGTACACCAACAAAATTCACTTGATACATATCAAATATGCATAGATAGCCTCCTTAAGTGAGGAAAATTCTGGTTAGACTCTTACATTTGTTAAATAAACCTGTCACTCTACCAGGTTTCTAGAGCTTACAGATCTGTTTTTATTCATACATATTAAGAAAACTGCATTCCAGGTTCTTTTTTTATTTTATTATGTTATGTTAATCACCATACATTACATCATTAGTTTTTGATGTAGTGTTCCATGATTCATTGTTTGCTTGTAACACCCAGTGCTCCATGCAGAACGTGCCCTCTTTAATACCCATCACCAGGCTAATCCCTCCCCCCAACCCCTCCCCTCTAGAACCCTCAGTTTGTTTCTCAGAGTCCATAGTCTCTCATGGTTCGTCTCCCCCTCCGATTTCTCCCCCTTCATTTTCCCCTTCCAGGTTCTTAGCAGAGGTCTAAATGTCTAATATCTAATTCCTTAGAAGAATCAAGGTGACAGAGCAGATATTTATAAGGGAATATTATTAAGGGAGCTATTATCTCTCCTTTACTAATCAAGGGCACTCAGTTTTTCTCTTTTGGTCTAATCAAACAACGAGAAGGTTACATAATTAAATCAGAATGTATCAAGTTGATTCAATTATTTAGTCTTCTCACTGTATTTTTTAATGTGATATTTTGTGTCACCTGTTTGAGGCCAAGGCAGGGAAGGGAAGGTGCTTATATTCCTGTTTTATTGCCAAGATTGTGTACAAAATAAAACCTCTATCAATTAACATAATATTCTTATCAATATTTAATTTTTATAACTACATGTTACAAAAATGTAATGATAAGTGAAAATATACTAAATAAGATTATAGTACTATAAACATATATATATATACATATAATATTGATGAGGTCCAGTGAGATCATAAATATGTTTTATGTTCTTTTTTATGTGTATTAAATACTTTCTGTAAGTTATGTATATTATTTTGTCATAAAATGTATATACCAAAGTTTTATTTTTCAAAGAAAATAAAATACTCCCTCCACTCAGGATTCTCTCCTCCTACCTCCTTCTTTATTTTATGTTAATTTGTTTACCTACATTTATTTAAACTAATTAACTTAAATGCTCAAAAAGATTATCACATTGTTCATTTGCTTCCTCTCCAAAAATATATTTTCTTTTGGGAAATATCTAGCATTTTTCTCTAGGTACCAGAAGATCAGATCATCAATTTCACTCAAGCATAGATTTCAGCAATTAAAGCTACTGTATGATCAAGCCATTTTTCTAATCCTACAGTAAGATGTGACTGTGGCTGCTAGCTGAAATTTACATCAAAAGGAGGAGACCTGAGGCAGTGGGAAAAAAATGTGATTCTTTATTCTAAAAGGGAAGACATAGTGTCATAGTCAATGAAGACATAATTCTTTAAAGCCTTAATTGTCATTTTGAAAGATTTAAGTTATAAGAAAAAGATCAATTACTTTAGTGTTATTCATGAATTAGCTCTCTAACAAAACATGGTTCACAAAAATAATTATGAATTGAGTTATAGTTACTTCATGTTGTAACAGTGTAGGATAAAGTTTACCTGAAGACCTATGGAAATACAATTTCAAAGGCTCTAACACTGATTTTACGGCATATACGATATCTGGTATATTCTCCATAAGGTCAACTAAATGTAGTATCTGTATTCTTGAGATTATTATGAGTGTTGAGATTTGCGTTTGACATTTATAATGTTCTTTACTTTTCAGCATTTCCTGAGTGGGTAGAACATATCAATGACACAGAGGTGGATATAGGCAGTGATCTCTATTGGCCTTGTGTGGCCACAGGGAAGCCCATCCCCACAATCCGATGGCTGAAAAATGGATATGCGGTATGTATGTTCCATTGTTTTGCAGTTCTTGAGTCCATGTTCAGGCAACACTTCCAGTGGCCCTGGGATAAATTTAGCAAGAGAGTCAACAGAGTAAGGGTATCTGGGCCCTGAGATAAAAAAGTCTTCTAAAAAAGGCAAACAAGAAAGTGAGCATAAAGTATCTTCTTTCAGGTTACTCAACCGTCTGCAATCTTATGTCTACCTTCTCTCTCTTTCTCTCTCCTTATTTTTCCCTTTGTTCCGCATTTTACCCTTCTTCCTACTCATCCATCTCTACTACCTGATACTGTCCTCTCTTTTTTTGCCCCTGTTTCCCTGACCCCACAGAAACAGAGGTAAGAGGGAAGGTTCTACCTTTAGCCCTGGGGACAAGTAACAGCAGTGGGGCCTTTTTCTACCTTCCCTCTGTAATCTCCCAGCTGGGCCAAGAGGGAAAAAGTGGACTCTCAGCTCAGTAGGATGAATAGCACAAGAGCCACTGGGCATGGTAAGTGGGTTTTACTTTCCCATGCCGTGAAAAACCTTCCGTATTTGACTTAGTTAACAGTGGGGGCAAAATAACGTATCTAAATGAAAAGTCAAACAAGCCCAGACGTAAATAAAACGTGTATATTAAGGTTTATCAAGAAAATGTGTTTTACTTTGTGCTCTTTTCAGTATCATAAAGGGGAATTGAGACTGTATGATGTGACTTTTGACAATGCCGGCATGTACCAGTGCATAGCTGAAAACACACATGGAGCCATTTATGCAAATGCCGAGTTGAAGATCTTGGGTCAGTACTGTTTCTAGTTTCTGTTAACGTTCAGCAAGAGAGCAATGCATTCAACAATGATCATGGGGTCTTGAATTGCTGAAGTTAAAAACTTTGAAAATGGGGTTTGGAGGGGCGCCTGGGTGGCTCAGTCGTTAAGCGCCTGCCTTCGGCTCAGGTCATGATCCCAGGGTCCTGGGATCGAGTCCCGCATCGGCTCCCCGCTCCGCGGGAAGCCTACTTCTCCCTCTCCCACTCCCCCTGCTTGTGTTCACTCTCTGGCTGTGTCTCTCTCTGTCAAATAAATAAATAAAATCTTTAAAAAAAAAAAAAAAGAAAATGGGGTTTGGAACAGGATGATATTATTGTGTTATTTTCTTTTTCTTTCATTAGAGAACAGCAAATAAATTAGAGGCAACACAGAGTGCAATAGTCTTAAAACATCTTTAAGCAAACTTTACACATGCCAATTTTCACAAGTCTTGTTCTCTCCTGCATCTGGGCTGTTAAATACTGCTTGAAAATCACATTGCGATGATTGATGCTTCTGCAATGCATATGACCCAGGCTCAGATGGATCTTGGGCACTTGCTAGTTTTAGCATTCTTTGGATCTCATGCCCTGCAGTTGCTATTTAAAATCTTTAGGACATTCCTCAAGCTCTTTACCCCACTCTGACTCCTACTTTGGTATTGCTTTTCTACTGCTCCATGAAAATTGAAACCCTTTGAAATAAAATATTTCAATTTCTCATCCCTCATTCAAAAGTATTTAAATCTTTACTACACTTGCCCTTTCATATTCCCTATCCAGAGGAATAAGTATCTGTCCTTTCCAAAAACAGGCATATCTCATATTATTCCACTTCACAAATACTGCGTTTTTACAAATTGAAGGTCTGTGCCAACCCTGTATCAGGCAAGCCTCCAGGTGCTATATTTCCAACAGCATTTGCTTACTTTGTGTCTCTGTGTCACAATATTTCAAACTTTTTCATTGTTATTATATTTGGTATGTTGATCTGTGATCATTGGTCTTTTTTATTAACATACAATGTATTATTTGTTTCAGGAGTACAGGTCTGTGATTCATCAGTCTTACACAATTCACAGTGCTCACCACAGCACATACCCTCCCCAATGTCCATCACCCAGCCACCCCATCCCTCCCACCCGCCCCCCACTCCAGCAACCCTCAGTTTGTTTCCTGAGATTAAGAGTCTCTTATGGTTTGTCTCCCTCTCTGATTTTGTCTTCTTTCATTTTTCCCTCCCTTCCCCTATGATCCTCTGTCTTTTTTCTCAAATTCCTCATATCAGTGAGGTCATATGATATTTATCTTTCTCTGATTGACTTATTTCACTTAGCATAATTCCCTCTAGTTCCATCCACATTGTTGCAAATAGCAAGATTTCATTTTTTGATGGCTGCATAATATTCCACTGTGTGTGTGTGTGTGTGTGTACCACATCTTTATCCATTCATCTATTGATGGACATCTAAGTTCTTTCCATAGTTTGACTATTGTGGACATTGCTGCTATAAACATTGGGGTGTATGTACCCCTTCGGATCACTACATTTGTATCATTTGGGTAAATACCCAGTAGTGCAATTGCTGAGTCATAGGGTAGCTCTGTTTTCAACTTTTTGAGGAACCTCCATACTGTTTTCCAGAATGGCTGCACCAGCTTGCATTCCCACCAACAGTGTAGGAGGATTCCCCTTTCTCCACATCCTCAACATCTGTCATTTCCTGACTTGTTAATTTTAGCCATTCTGACTGGTGTGAGATGGCATCTCACTGAGGTTTTGATTTGTATTTCCCTGATGCCGACTGATGTTGAGCACTTTTTCATGTGTCTGTCGGGATCATTGTCTTTGATATTATTATTGTAATTGTTTTCAGTCACCACGAACCACACTCATATAAGATAGTGAACCTAATCAATAAATGTATGTGTTCTGATTGCCCCACCAACCAGCCTTTCCCCCATCTCTCTCCCTCACCTTGGGACTCCCTATTCCCTGAGACACAAAAATATTGAGATTAAGCCAATAGCCTGTAAGTGTTCAAGTAAAAGAAAGAGTCAGACATCTCTCACTCTCACACAAAAGCTAGAAATGATTAAGCTAGTGAGGAAGGAGTATCAAAAGCTGAGAGAGGCTGAAAGCTAGGCCTCTAGTACTAACCAGTTAGCCAAGTTGTGAATGCAAAGGTAAAGTTCTTGAGATTAAAAGTGCTACCCCAGTGAACACATGAATGATAAGAAAGCAGAACAGCCTTATTGCTAATATGGAGAAAGTTTAGTGGTCTGAAGAGATCAGACCAGCCACAACATTCCCTTAAGCCAGAGCTTAATCCAGAGCAAGGCTCTAACTGTTCAATTCTGTGAAGGTTGAGAGAGGTAAGGAAGCTGTAGAAGAAAAGGCTAAGACTCTTGTTAGGGGCTAATGCAGCTGGTGACTTTAAGTTGAAGCCAATGCTCATTTGCCATTCTGAAAATCATAGGGCCATTAAGAATTATGCTACATCTAATCTGCCTGTGCTCTGAATATTTTGTTGCCATCCAACAAAGCCTGGATGACAGCACATCTGTTGACAACATGGTTTACTGAGTATTTTAAGCCCTCTGTTGAGAAACACTGCTCAGGAAAAAATGAATTCTTTCAAAATATTCCTGCTCCTTTACATGGCTCCTGGTCACCCAAGAACTCTGACGGAGATGTACACAAGATTAATGTTCTTTTCATGCCTGCTAACACATTCATTCTGCAACCCATGGATCAAGGAGCAGTTTTGACTTTCAAGTTTTATTATTTAAGAACTACATTTCATAAGGCTCTAAGTGTCACAGATGGTCAATTTTGTAATGCATCTGAGCAAAGTAAATTGAAAAACTTTTGAAAATGATTCACTATTCTAAATACCATTAAGAACATTCATGATTCATGGGAAGATGTCAAAATATCAACATAGGCAAGAATTTGGAAGTTGATTCCAACCCTCATGGATAACTTTGAGGGGTTCAAGACTTCAGTGGAGGAAGTAACTATAGATATGGTGAAAATAGCAAGAGAACTAGAATTAAAAGTAGAGCTTGAGGATGTGACTGAATTGTTACAATTTTATGATAGTACTTGAGTAGATGAAGAGTTGCTTCTTATGGATGAGGAAAGAATGTGGTTTTTGAGATAGAATCTACTCTTGGTGAAGATTGTTGAAATGACAACAAAGGAATTAGAATATTATATCAACTTAGTTGATAAAACAGCAGTAGGGTTTGAGAGGATTGAGTCCAATTTTGAAAGAAGTTCAATTGTGGTTAAAATGCTATCAAGCAGCATCACATGCTGCAGAGAAATCTTTCATGAAAGGATTAATCAATCAATGAGAGAAACTTCAGAGTCATCTTATTTTAAGAAATTGCCACAGACACCCCAACCTTTAGCAACCACCACCCTGATCAGTCAGCAGCCATCAACATGGAGGCAAGACCCTCCACCAGCAAAATTATTATGACTAGCTGAAAGCTCATATGATGGTTAACATTTTTAAGCAATATTTTTAAATTAAGGTATGTACATTGTTTTTTTTAGACATGCCACTGAACACTTAATAGACTATATAGTATAGTGTAAACATAACTTTTACATGTACGGTAAACAAAAAAAAAACCTCATTTTTCTCACTTATTGTGATATTTGTTTTATTGGGGTGGTCTGGAACCTAACCTGCAATAGCTTGAGGTATGCCTGTAATCCCTTTACATATGAACAGGTATCTCTTCTCCATGTACATATGTGTGTTCATATTTCTCATGTAGCCTCTTCTTCATGTTTTATTCTTGAATTCTCTGCACCTTTGTCTTTGGTGACTCCATGTTTTCATACCTCCCAGATTATTTCTTCTTAATCACTTTCATTTTCTTCTCTTTACCCCTTCCTCTGCTCAGTTAGAAATCTTGCTCGCTCCCAGAGTTCCTTCTATGATTTCATCCTATTCTCTTCTTCCCTTTTTCATGTATTCTATATTATTCTTCTTAAATTATTGTTATTTTCAAATTTTTAAAAATCCTGGATAATTTCTTGTTTTCCTCCCATTAACTATCAATGATTCTTTAATTTATATCACTGGCCCAGATTTTTATCCTCAGCTTCAAGCTCAACATAAAGCTTCCTAATAAAAATCTTCATTTGGTAACCTCACAAATAACTCAAACCTAGTGTGTCTGAAGCTAAATTCATTATCTCTCACCTGCATCCACATTGTCTCCTCGAAAATTCTGTTCTATAGAATGACACAATTAACTACATCCTTTCTTCCTACTACATCTACTAAATTTCTCAATCTTACTCCATAAATCTCACATTATCTTTACATTCATTACAACTACTTTAATTAAGGTCTTACTGTATTATGTCTTTTTCATTTTATTTGAAGTAGCTGTCATCAGCTTTATTCATATGAATCTAGGTAGCCAGGTTTTCTCTTTTACAACCAAAAAGAATACCAAAAAGATAAAGCAATGGCTCAGTATGGTCTATTTTATTATTGCTACACCAAAGGAAAATTCTTTAGAACATTGATATCACTACAAATTGAGTGACACTAAAAGAATATGAAAGGAAATGAGATAATTGCAAGAAATTATTTTTAAAAATTACCTTTAAGAAGAGTTGAGGCTGGGGCGCCTGGGTAGCTCAGTTGGTTAGGTGTCAGACTTGATTTCGGCTCAGGTCATGATCTCAGGGTCCTGAGATCCAACCCTATGTCAGGCTCTGCACTGAATATGGAGTCTGCTTAAGATTCTCTCTCCTACTCCCTCTGCCCCTCCATGCTAGCGCTCACTCTCTCTCTCTAAAAGTAAATAAATAAAAATAAAAATGAGTTGAGGCCTTCTTAATTTTAATTTTCCCTGACTCTTATTATAATGCTGAGGATAATATTCCATTTATTCCCCCCAAAGTAAAAATTCCTTGCTAACATATTTAACCTAGCTTATTTGGGTATCAAGCAAACATTCAGGTTTAGTCTTCATGCCATATTACTTTGGTATGAGGTGCAATAAAATCGTTTTGACTCATAAGATATGAGGTGACTTTAAATGCTTTCCCAAATGTTAACATTCTATTTTTTATAAAAATTTGTTTGTCATCATACATTACAAAATTATATGAAAATTCAACTGCTCAGGCTGAAAGATCTCTCCATATTCAAGCACAAAATCTTGTAATAATTTAATGACTATTATTGTAGTAATTAAATAAATAACATTTTCAGCCTGAGAGCAATGTTTCTGGGCATCTTTATATTTGTTTCCATCTATTTTTTGTTTACTACCTTCAGAAATAGTGTTTCTCTCTCTCTTTTCTTTCGTTATCTAGGTAATTCATTTATTCATCCACCAAATATTTTTGGGAACTTATTCTACACCAGATACCATTCTTTTAATAGGCCCAGTAAAGAATGAAAGAGACAAATAATGCATGTCCTCTTCTTAGTTGGGGGAAAAATACTCCCTTATTTTTTTCCCACTTCTAAAATATATAGGAACATAGTCTAGATTCTGTCACTATAAATTCAAGTATTAGTTAAGTATGAAGTCATTTAAACAACTGTACCAAATCAACTATTTCATTAAAACTTAACTGACTCAAGAAAAATTCTCATTTCTAGATGAATTTAGATTTTTAAAATATAATCCCATTAGATTTTCTCTCATATTTGACAAGCAATATGTCACCCAAAATATCTATTGAGCCTATACAAAATACCACACACTGTGTTAGGTGTACAACACAAATTGGTTGGTTACTTATTTATTGTTAATTATCAAAATTCAGGTTAAAGGAACAATGGGATAAATTAAATCCTTGCCATAGAAAGTGTGTCCCACAGGGCAGCAGGAGCAAAAGCAACACCTGAGGGCTTGTTAGAAGTGCTGAATCTCAGGTTCACCCCAGGCCTAACCAACATTTTATCAAGGTCATCAGATTATTTTTATGCACAGATAGAATTTGAGAATTTGAGACTAGAGGATGAAGAGTCAACATCTGGATGAAGATGCACCTGGGCCTAGAAAAGCCTCCCAAAAGGACACAGTTACATACAGATGATTGGATGTGCAAAAATAAATGGATGGGATCCACCAGAAGTCTGCTAAAATACAAGGAGGTTGAGAAATGAGCCAGATGTAGGAGACCTAAAGAAAAATAGAGCATGTCATCAATAAAGTAATCTTTTATGAGACTCTGTATTCTATTTTCATAATTATTGTTCTGTACTTTGATATAAGAGGAAGCTATACCTATAGCCTGTTTCCCTCAATTATTTGCATCCATCACTCCCATAGCTGTTTGCAGGTAGGTCTGAAGGCAGAAGTCTTTTTATTTTGGTATCTCATAGTGTCTGCACACAGTTGATGCTCAATAAATGTGTGCATAGTGAAGGAGGAATCATTGTTTAATGAAGAGAGCATGCTTTCAAATCAGAAGAAAATTGATTCAATTGTGAATCCTACCCGATGCTGCCCGGGGTACCTTTGGCAAATTATATAATTATAATAGATATCAGTTCCCTCATTTGTATACTGGAGACAGTTCATTGAAAGTGTGGTTGAGAGTACTGATTATGACCATATGTTAGTGTTAATAATGGTGCTCAAATTCCTCCAGTCTTTCACTTAATTTCCCTTGTGCAATTGAGTCAAAACAACTAAATTAGATGTTACCTTCAAGGTAAATATATACATAGCATTTGATTGTAACTGAAATTTATAATAATTAATCCTGTTATCACTAAGATTTGTACATATAAAATGGGTGAATTTTATAAGTAAAATATACATCAATAAAGTTATTAAATAAAAGAAAAATATATTAATACTAGGTATGGAATGTCTATTGGTTATATCTGATAATATTTGGTGAGATTAATCTTTTCTGGTGATTATTAATCAAAATAATAAAGGATGATATAGAAGAAATGTGATTTTTTCCTTTTTAATGAAAGAGAAAAATAATAATTTATTTCCTTTTAGCTTTGGCTCCAACTTTTGAAATGAATCCTATGAAGAAAAAGATCTTGGCTGCTAAAGGAGGAAGGGTCATAATTGAATGCAAACCTAAAGCAGCACCTAAACCAAAATTTTCATGGAGTAAAGGAACAGAGTGGCTTGTCAATAGCAGCAGGTCAGTTCAAAAACTAGAAATCCAATTGCAATTTACTGTTTGGCAAAGTTCATTTTAAAGAGGACTTTAAAGAGGACTAATGTAAATGTTGGTTGTTCTTCCTTTTCTCCACAGAAGATATCATAATTCTAAGATAAACAGAGGCACTTACCCTTTACTCTTATTATCTGTTATAATCAGTGTTCAATTTTTTAGGTTTCTATAATTTATAAGGAATTTAGAAAATGGAGACTCAGAAATTTTTGGTAAATTGCCCAAGGCCTCAGAAAAAAATGAACAATGGGGAATAAAATATGATCTCTGACTTCTCCCCTTGTAACAAGGCCTTCTGTATCCGTTTATGTTTGTTTTAGTTTTACGCAGTTAGCCTAATAAGTATTTCAATAGGAAAAATTTTTTAAAAAGGTGATTCAAGAATAAATCACTCCTTCCCATCTTTTTAAATTAACAGACATCTTCCTAATAAGCAGACCATTACCCGCTTTAAGATAAAACATAAAACTGAAGTTCCTAACAAGATAAAGCATAAAACTACTTCCTAACAAGTAGACCAGTGGTAGCTTTAAGATAAAACATAAAACATGTGACTTGCATAGTATTTATTTAAAAACCACACTGAATGGTTTCTTTAAATTTCCCAGAGGAAGATATAGTAATACTGAGTACTAAAGTGCAAAAGTACTCAGTTGAGTGCTAAAGTACAGAGAAAAGAAAGCCGGGATAGGAAATGGAATGTGAAAGTGAGGGAGAAGGAAATATTCCAGGCAGTGAATATTTAATAGTAAATATTTAATATTTATATTTACTTTACTAAATATTAATATTTAAACAATTAGATTAGATTAGAATAGTAAAGAAGCATGTACAAAGGGCCTGGGGCAGAGAGTATAGGATGGTGAAGAATGTAAGACCTAAAATCAATATGGTTTGTCCTTAGAGGAAAATGGAGAAGAGTTTTAAGAGATGACACATAATAATCCAGATCATCAATAATGTTTTTTGGTAGGGGGCTTGAACCTCATCTTTGAGTAATGGAACCTGTCTAAAGGTGTAAATAAGGGAGGAAAATGTAGATTTTTGCCTAATAAAGGAATATTCTAGCAAAAGTATATAAGAGATATTCTTCACAACAATCCAAAAAAGTAGGTAAGATAGGTATTATTATCTCTATTTTGATGTATCTAAAGGCTGGAAAGGTTAAAGTAGCCTTTTGAAAGTATATTGATAATCTCCAAACTGAAACTTGAACTTGTGGAATGAACCCATGACAACACAGTTCTCTTATTAAGGATGATCACAAGTATGGCTGTGTATGGGACAAAGATAGGTTGGGTTGGGGAGAGGGAGTACACAGGAACAGCAGTTATTTCCCTGAACAAATTAACTTTTAAAGTGAATATGCTTGACTAAGTTTTTAAGACTTTAGCAAAATGATGCTAGAAGAATCAGTGTTAAAGGAAGAATTAATTTGTTTGATTTTCTGATGAAACATTTAACAATCAGACAATGAGCAACGCAGAGATGTGATCAAAAGGTAGTCCCATTTCTAGGTACTTACTCCTGCAACAAACTTGTGACACAGCACTCCCCCTTAGACCCACCGTTAACTCTGTCCCCTAAATAAAAAATAAAAATTAAAAAATTAAAAATCTTGCTCTGATATTGATGAGGACCAATGAATGGTACAAGTCTCTCCAACCAAGGATTTCTTAGAACCATGTTTCATGGACTTATTTTTCCTAAATATCAACATGTGTTCAAAAAAAGGAAAAGAAAGGACTAGCTCCTAAAATCTTACTATTTTAATCCTGTCAGAATATTTTTAGTCTTTGAATCAAATTGTGTTACTTCTTGACAAAAGAGTCTATAAATCCAGTTTTCGCTCACTACTTTAATCCATTCATATTTTAGGTTATAAGCACCTCTTTATAATAGATACAGTACTTCATGTAAAAATCAAGTTAAATATTGTAAAATAGTATGCATAAAGAAAAGTTCAACTAATACATTATTTTCAGAGAAATAAAATATTTCTGTTTCAAACTAATATCCAAGGAGTAACCTTCAAAACTGTCTTTAAGCCTAACTATAATCTCATTCTGATTAATATAATTACAAAAATTGGTTCCACATTAGAGTTACTACAAGCACTTGATTGTGGCTTGTAAATGGTTTATGCAGTATTTCCAATCAGTAGAGAGGAAACATAAATCTTGATGAATTGTAATTAGGTTCTCAATTGTATGATTTTACTTTGGGCTAAATGATATACCTTCTACAACAGAATTTATTTGTAGTTGTTCATTTCATATTTGATGGACTATTATCAGCTCTAACGAGATCTTTATCTGAGCCATTTATATGAGAGTATCTCCAAAATTCTTTTCTTCTCTGGAGTTAGTATGCTCTAGCAGTTAATGAATAAGATGGAAGGATAGGTTAGTAAGTAAAACCGAAGTATGTCTGATGGAATGCATATTAGGAGAGAAAACCTTGGAAACGGTATGGGATGGAGGGTGGCAGGATAGCGGCAGTGCCATGTGCATGCACGTGCGTGCACGCATGCATACAATACTAACTATAATTTAGCAATGCTTTGCTGAAGGTGCAAAACCCTGTAAGATTGTCAGGCCTGAAAGGGAATCAAAGGACTCTGGCTCTTACTATGAGTGAGATAGAAAGTCACTGGAGAGTGTTGAGCTCACTGAGCAGAAGAGTGACACGGTGTGACTTACGTCACGTAGGTCTTCATGTCTGGCTGCTATGTGGAAAAGAGACTATGGCCAGGCAAGGGTGACACAGGAGACCAGTTAGAAACTACTGCAATAGTCCAAGAAAAAGATGAAGATCGCTTTCTTAAACAACTTGTCAATGCTGAAAAAAAAATATTATAAACAAAGGCTAGGATGTTTCATCTTAAAAAAAATCTTACCGTCAAGTAATTTGTATAAAATGTAATGATCAGAAGATAGTATTTGTAATCTAAGACAGAATAGTAAGCTATTTCGTTAGATTAATTTTGTGAAGAATGTATTTTTTTCATTTGAACAGAATACTCATTTGGGAAGATGGCAGCTTGGAAATAAATAACATCACAAGGAATGATGGCGGTATCTATACATGCTTTGCAGAAAATAATAGAGGGAGGGCTAATAACACTGGCACTCTTGTTATTACAGGTAAGAAACCATTTGATTGATATTGTTTTTTTCTAGTTTAACAGTGCTTAGTTTCTAATATTACTATAAGACATGATTCAGCACTAAGCTTCTAAGACAGTTCATGTACTGATAAGTTTCCATCTCAAAGCCTTTGGGGCAAATCTCTTGCTTAATGAAATTGTTCCTGGAATTTGAATCTGAAAACATCTTTCTCCCTTTGCTCAGAGAAATAAAAATATATTGATTTTTATTCTTTTGATGTGCCAGATAATATGGTATCTAATATTTTCTTGAACTGTGCTTTCCTCCTTTTTTTTTTAAATGTATAGATCCCACCCGAATTATATTGGCCCCAATTAATGCTGATATTACTGTTGGAGAAAATGCCACCATGCAGTGTGCTGCTTCCTTTGATCCCGCCCTGGATCTCACATTTATTTGGTCCTTCAATGGCTATGTGATCGATTTTAACAAAGAGAACATTCATTACCAGCGGAATTTTATGGTATGCGTTTTAAGTCTCATCCGATTAACATTCCAGTGACCCTATGTGACTGCAGCCTATTACTATAATCATTTACAACACTGAAAAACAGGCAAAAAAAGCTTTTCATGGGTTTCCTTATATTAATTGTAGCACTCCTGAACCTTTTTAAAAATGACTAGCTATAAGGATTCTGGTAGAGATATTGATCAATAAATATTTATTGAGCTTTAAGTCTATTTTTCCCTTAATTATAGTATAACTTTTATATTGATGTGTACTATGCCTCATTGTGTCTGTACTCTAGGTTCTAGGGCCTTCTTGTTCATTTTAAATAAGGTAAGAGCATAGAACTTATCCTTTGTTATAATGATGACTTTAAGGCATTTCTCTTACTCTTTGAGGTTAAGAAATAGACAAAATATGTATATGGGAGGGTTTGGAGAACTAGTCCATGGGATTTTTAGAATGCTTAAATGGCTGTATTTTATTAAGAATAGGAAAGCATACATGACACAAGTCCTATAATTAAGCATAGTGGTGTCCTTGTATAGAAATAAAGAAAATAGAGGACAAAGACTGGGCAGTAATGCAGGAATACTGACTTGTGTATGAACATCACTGGTTTGAGAACATCACTAGGTTACAGTGAATAGTTGATCCTTGAAGAACATGGGTCTCAACTGCTGCTAGGTCCACTTATTTGTGGATTTTTTTCAGTAAGTACAATACTGTAAATGTATTTTCTCTTCCTTATGATTTTCTTAATAACATTTTCTTTTCTCTAGCATACTTTATTGTAAGAATACATACAACATACAAAATATGTATTTATTGACTATTATGAAAATTTCCAAAGGAACGGCCCTTAGTAGTTAAGTTTTGGGGGAGTCAAAAATTGTAAGTGGATTTTCAACTGTGAAAGGGATCAGTGCCCCTACACTCTGTGTTGTTCAAGGGTCAACTGTACATAAAATGCAAATTGGCCACTGTTCCTACCTGCCTCTTCTCTAGAAAGGCCATTGGTTAGGAGTGTAAGACCTATTTAGAGCATATGCTTATTGAAGAAAACTAATTTTAATTTTAAAAGTCAATTATTAGTATAGAAATAAAAGTTTGAACTAACTCAGTAAAATAGTAGTAGACTAGAATATTTAGGATATTTAAAGTCCTATGAAATCTGAAGATTGATATGTACATATGATAATTGTATCCTTTCAAATTGTCTAGCTCTTTAATTTTTTTTTCTAGAACTTTATGCTTTAAAAAACTAAAACAAGCTTTCAATCAAGTTGGGTGAGACTGATTTAACTTTTCTTGTTAAATTTTTATTAGCTAGATTAATAAAACAACTACCAATGCAGTAATCAATGTTTATCCTTCTACATGTTAACTGTAGTAAATTCAGTTCGTTTTGTTTTAATCTAACTGTAAATGTGCAGCAAATCTGCTGATTGTCTTTCAGTTTCTGAACCAAATTTACACTTTAAAAAAATAACAACTGGGAAATGGCAGGGAACTATTTTAACATTATGCCATGTGATACTTTTCCTTATATGTCTGAAAATATTTTGATACGCTTAATCATAAATGTTCCCAACATTAGTAAAATTGGCACTGATATCTTTAATAATTTCTTCAAATTGTGTTTTGTTTTGCAAGTAAAACAAATACTACTTAGTTTTTACTCATTTTAAGGAAAAATAAGTGAGCTAAACAAAGATCTTACTTAAAAAATAGACTTTTGAATTTGCTTAGTTTTTTGGTGTTATATATTGAGTAATTTCAAAACTACAACAACCATAGTTCATATAAGTAGCTACTTAACAACTGCAGTGAAGTCTTCATAAATAGATTTAGGGGTATAAATTGTCCTAAATTAAGCTAAAACTTCATATGTAGAGCTTTTTTATGTTCTTCAAAATAATATTTACATTATATTTGTTGGTGCAAATAAACATTTCCAAAAAAAGAAATTAAGAAAAGAAGAGAAAGAAGGAAGGAAAAGAGAGAGAGAGAGGAAGGAAAGGAGGGAGGGAGAGAAAAAAAAAAGGGAAAAGAACCCCATGGCTTAAAAAGAGAGGAAAATAAAGAAATAACTGGAATAATAATTAAGAAATAAATAACAAATTGGATCATAAAAACATAAAAGACTTTGGCCATTACTTACTGGACTCCTTTTGCTGATGATAGCCACAGAGGTTCATGTACTTGTCCCTCAGCTAATCCAGAGCAGAACCTAACTGCGGGCCCATGCTCTGGCCTCACTAACTCACATTTCAGCTTCAGTCCAAATAATGATCAGTGGTAGAAAACATGCTCACTGGCTAAATACGTAACTTAATTGAGTAAACATATCAAATGCACATTTGTAACACATTAGATGGGCAGGTTGATTCAGTTCTCTAAATAATTAAAAAAAAAAACCTAGACAAGAAATTTATTTTAAAATAAATTATTAAACTTAATTCTATCTTTTGAACCTAAGACCTATAAAGCCTTCTCTTGCATCTTCCTTCTCTTTTAAAGCAAACTTCAAAGTCAGACTTCACTACTAAATGCACCACATGAAGTTTGAGTAAAAATACTGTATGTGTTTGATCCATCTTTTGGTAGATCATCCTAATGACTAATAATTGCTTCTGGGGGCATTAACAGACTGCTCTCAGAAGGAGCAGCTCTTATCTCAAGCTTATGAATCAAAACCATGAGAATGGCAGGTACTGGGGACAGCAAATGCAAAGGAAGGAATATTGCTGACTGCATTTGTCGATTATTCAAATTGAATGGGCAAATGTGTCAGTACCTAATTTTGGGGTTCTTCTTAAATAATGTTTTGATATTTTATTTGATTCTGGCAACATTTCAATTAGTGAATATCATTTGTTCGTTTAAAAATATTGTACTGTGTATATACTACAAGCAGAAACAGTGATGGGCACTAGGGTGAATAAAACACTGAATAAGATAAACACAGGCACTGATCCAAAATAAATTAGAGGTACTCTGTGAGTTTAAAATTCAAATGTAAATAATTTGATAGCTATTAAAACTGATATCATTATTATCATTAGTTTTAATAAGTTTAATTGCTAAAAGTTAATACCAGAAGCTCTAATTAATGAAGAAAGAATATATAAATCAAAATTTAAGTTTTTCATTTCAACAAAGTAAGTTTGTATTTACCAATTTAGTTTCAATGATAAATTTTATTCAGTGTCAGGTATGCTTTGATTTTAGCTTGCTATTCTTGACTTTGACCACCATGTGGCAACCTTGCATAAGGCTTCAAATTTCACAGCCTAGAATAATCGGGACTTGAAGCTTTATGAAATTAAACAAATAGATTTTCCCATAGTTAGGTCTAAGATATGTGATTACAGGTGATTTAAAAATTTCTACTTTATACTTTTTCAATTATATTCATATAATTATCAGGAAAAAAGTAATCGCACATTTTTAGAGAGGTACATTTCTTTTAAGAATTTATAGTGAACTCCCCAAAAATAAATTACATTGACATTACATTTAATGATCCTGCTTCATGAAAAACTCTTTTGAATTAATCATTTAAAAAATATATAGATGCTAATTTTAAAGCTGTGTGTAAACACTTAATACTGATTATAGAAAAAAAGTAAGTATCTAATTTACCTGTTACGTCGCTTATTCTTTCATTTAGTCAATAAACATTCACTTAGTGTTATATTAGTATGTAAACAGGTTCAGGAAATGTTTCATTTGAACTTGAACTTATGCATAAGGAGGATATTAAGAATATATATAAATATATATAAATCATAAATTTAAAAAATTGAAGCTTTGCTACAATAAGCATACAAGCAGTTTATCTGGCATTCTTTTATTCTATCAAAGTTATGGGGAAAATACATAAATTTTTCAAGTCCAGCTACAAAATGGCTTCTATTTTGATTTTCCAGCTCAATAGCTGTTTACTCCCTTAAAGTAAGTACAAAAAGCAGACTTAAGACTATCCACCAAAAAAATACAGATTTGTAATATACCGTTTTATGCCTCCCATTGTGATGCCTGATCTGTGGCAATTACTTTTTTTCAATAACCATCTAACTTTTGACATCTACTTTGAGTCATTTTCTTTCAACTATTTAACAACAATCTCCCTGTCAGAGCCATTATCTCAGTTAACCATATGAGTTAAACTTTCCAATTCTGATTATTGCCACTATAATAACTTTTTTCCATTTCTCTTAATACACATAAATGTTAACATTGTAATTCAGCAAGAAGTTATTATGTATCTGTTTTGAATTTATAAATAGCATATGAATTGTTCAGCGGCTTTGCCACAACCAATCCTGGCCACTAGGCTTCATTTTGTCACTTATTTTGTGACTCTGAGCCAGTGATTAAACCTCTCTAAACTTCAGATTTCCCTCTCTGTAATGTTTTATTAATAATTCACTTACTTCATACAGGTTGCTTCACGGGGTTTGCAAAACTGGTTACTTCATAGTATTTGTGTGAGGATTCAATGAGAGAATGCCTATAAAGTGCTTGGCACAAGTTCTGGCAGATTGTAAACAGTTATTATTGATACTGTGTATAATAGAGCAATCATTCCCAACTGAAATTTCCAGAGGCTATTGCCATATAGTTTGGTTTTTTTTTTCTGCTTACAGATCTCAATTTTCATACTTTAATTCTTGCATTGCTGCTACACTGGGTAGCTGATCTGAAACAAAAATTTCTAGCTATTTCCTTGCTGGGGGCAATAGGAGAGATAGTGATAGTCAACATTTATTGAGTGCTTTCTGTTTGGCCAGCGTTGGGTTCAATGTTTTTCACGTGTTTCTCAGTTGATCTTCACAGCAATCCTCTATGGAATACATATTATTGTGATTTTTCTCAATTTTCAAAATGAAGAAAATAAGGATTAGAAAGGTTAAGTAATTTGCCCAAAGTAATCATACCACTTGTTGGTGACAAGGAAGATTTGAAACCAAGGTCATCTGACTGCAGACCCTGAGGCCTTCGCCACTCCAGTTTCCAATCTGTTGGTTAATACGCCTGTCTGTGTCTGCTTAAATAATCCCCCTCCCATTATCTGAAGCACTGTAGGGCCGTACTGTTCAACTAATTTATTCTATAATTTTGTTTAACGAACTTTTACATTCTCTCAAGTTTATCCAAATTACCTCATTCTCCCTATACTATTAGCAAGTTTTGCAATACATTGTAAATCAAGTCTACACAGTTTCAGGTGGTCTTTAGTTCCAGGCAATTCTTTAAGATCTCTTTTAGGTAGGTAGGTAGGTGTATGTGTGTGTTTGCAGGTATATGGATTTGCTTTGTTCTGCCTGTATGGAAAACACCATTCAAAACAAAGGAAGACAGATCTCTTACCCTGAGGTTTTCTTTTTAAAATAAAATATTAATTATATGGAACATGTCACAAAATTGTGCTTAAATTTGAGACATATATATTTCATACTAGAATATATTAGGAATCTGAACAGAAATTTTGCTTCTGCACATCCAAAGGGAGAGAGTAGAGGGGCGGGAGGAGAGGGAGAGTGGAGAAGGAATAATAATAATAAAAATGTTATTGGATCTCTGTTACTGCTGAGCAAGAGGGTGAAGATTGTCCAGAATTATGGGGTAAAGGTTGGAAGAGAAAAAGGAAGGTCAGGCCATAATCCAGGCAAAGGCAAGGGTCAAATTAGAGCTGAAGAAAGTAGAACAGAAGACCAGCAGGCACAGTGAGATGATGTGAGCCCTAAAATGGTGGTTCTAAACTGGGAGCAATTTTTCTTCCCAGGGGACTTTGGCCATATGTGGAGACAATTTTGGGAAGGAGGAGGGAGGGCCATGTATTATGCACATTTGTTTAGCACAGGTGCTGCTAAACATCCTATAATGCTGAGGACAGTCCCCCACAACAGAGAATTATCTGGTCCACATTGTCAATGGTACCAAGACTGAGAAATGCTACAGTCAAGGAAGATGAAAAAAGAGAGACATAGGAATAAAGAGACCAGCCACTGAAAGGTTTTAAGCATGATGTGTTAGAAACAAAGAGAAATTGTTTTGAGCAGATGAGAGTGCTTAGAACAACAACAACAAAAAAAAATTCTAAGAGGCCAGCTAAAACATTTTCCAAAATAGTATGAGTAGTAGAGAATGATAGATTTCATGTATTTTGTGAATTTAAGACTTAAATTTTGATGGGCAGTGGAAGAGAAAAAGAAATGTGTAAAACATATATAGTCCCCTAACATAGTTCTGTGACCCCCCCCCAACAAAACTGACAAAGATATTCTACCTGTTGCCAAATCCTTTCTCTGCTCTTACGAGTAATTAATTGATAAGCATGAGAGCATTCTGATAAGGAGGTAAAACATTGTTATACTTCACTCTGTCTAAACATGTAACTTTACTGGCCTTCCTTTTACTACCCTAATAAATTTTACTTATACCTAACTGTTGTCTTTTATTTGCTATTTTCTATCACTAGGCATGGAGGTAGGTATCTATGCTCACTAGATGTGTCTATACATGGGTTGACTTTTAGATCATTATACTTCCTGTGTAGAGACCATGACAGCTAGGGTTATTCTTTAGCACAATACCCCATAGTCTGGTCCTTAGTAAGCATTTGTTTATGTCAGTGCTAAGTAAATGGATTAGGACATACATCAGCAAGTCTTTGTGCTTCAGAAATGTATTGCCTTGGAAGAATCTCCAAAAATTCATTCAAAGTTAAAGTCCCTTTTGTTGTATATAGAACTCCTTACATACCTAAGCATCACTGCAGTAATTGTTCTGGCAAAATATGGGAAGTATTTAAAATAAAAAGAGGGAAAAATAAATATGTAATCTTTTGGTATCTTAAGAATTTTAAAATTTTACATGTGGACTTTGATGTTTTATTTATGATATCACACTAGAAATATACTGTTTTCATCATTAGCTGGCATATTCCAAAAAAATCTATCTGAGTTTTTCACTTTGTCTTTAAGATTGGAACAAAGATCTGGAGTTTTGTTCTGTTTGGCCTTTGACAAGTTGTATGACCTTGGTCAGGACAGTCATTCTGAGCCTTAGGCTTCTCATCTACCATATGAGGAAGCTGGGCCACATCAGAAGTTTTAAAATAGCAAGAATAAGTTTTTAGTGGCAGAATCCTTTCTGCAAAGAGAATTTAAATCAGAAGCCCAATAAATAAAAAAGGTGAAAGTGAGCTTACTCTAAGTAAAGAAATTGTGTGCAGGTGTGGGTGTATGTGTGGGAGACTACAGGGCCACATCATGAGGCCTCTCGTTTCTTCCGGTCGCACAAAACTTCCCATCTGATCCCTTCCTTCTACCAAGTGATCCTTGAAGATGTTCAGAACCCTAAGGCTAATGGGAACCAATGTAAAAACCACATGAATTAATATCCAAGTTTACTTTCAACTCTAAAATACTGGTTCTAAATCCAAGGCTTTGATGTTTTGTCCATCAGTCAAAAGGATTATAAAAAATGTTCTTCTTTTTGAATTTTAATTTAGAATTGTCCAAATGATCAAAATTGGACTCTTCAGCCATCAAAATAGACAAATTTAAGGATATTCAGCATTTCCATTGATTCTACAAATATTTCATGATCTCTTAATAATTCTAGACCACTTTCCTAATTTACTTAAGTTTTTATATTTATGATGATATTACTTCATTTTCATAAGATTTTTAAGTCATACCTTTAAAAATATTTTTCACATTCAGGCAATCTTAATGCTCAAACATTACTTAAAATAACACTAACTTAAATATTAGGTAATATTAGGAAATTAGTGTTAATTACGTTATGTGTGAAAATGGTTTTGTGATTATGTAAGAGAATGGACTTTTTGGGAGAGTCAACCTAATATTTGAGGAATGAAGTATGATAATACCAGTAATTTGTTTTTCTAGGGTTCAGTAATAGATGGACACATTGTATGTAGAGACAAGGAAAGATAGAGCTAGCTATATAATTAGATAAAGCAAACATGGTAAATTGAATCTAATGGTTTTTATTCAGGTGACCATGATACTATTCTTCTATTCTTCCTATTTTCTTTTTTTTATGATTTTTTTTATTATTATGTTATGTTAGTCACCATACATTACATCATTAGTTTTTGATGAAGTGTTCCATGATTCATTGTTTGCGTATTAACACCCAGTGCTCCATGCAGAACTATTCTTCCTATTTTCTTATGTTTGAACATTTTAGTAGATTAAAAATTTAATAAATAGATACGTAAAATAATAATGTTGTATTCTTTCTGCTATGAGAAACTACCCACTTTTACGTACCAAACTGTGAACTTAAATCCCATCGTCTGATTCATAAAACAGTATCTTGGAGACAGTTAAACCAGTAATGTGTGTTAACTATGGAGCCTTCCACCAGCCACTTAACTGAAAATCTCAAATTCCTTGTCTTTAAAATGGAAACATAGGGGTGCCTGGGTGGCTCAGCATCCCATTCTTGATTTCAGGTCAGGTCATGATCTCAGGGTCATGGGATGTGGAGGGCTGCACACTCAGGGAGGAGTCTGCTTGAGATGCTCTCCCTCTTGTTCTGCCCCTCCCCACTCTCGCATGCACACATTCCTCTCTCTCTGAAATAAATAAATCTATAAAAAATCTATAGATCTATAGATTCTATAGAATCTATAGAAAATACAATAAAATCTGTAAAAAATACAATGAAAAGGAAACAGTCTCTCCCTGAGTACTATAAAAAATTAAATAAGAAAACGTATGTACTCCATGCAGAACGTGCCACTGGGTGTTTTACGCAAACAATGAATCATGGAACACTACATCAAAAACTAATGATGGGATGTATGGTGATTAACATAACAGCAAGTAGTACAGCAAGAATGCAAGTAGCAGAAGCTGTTTTTATAGTAGTATTAGTTGCAGCAAACGTATTCTATCAACAGCAACAGTATTACCAGTCGTGGTGGCTATAGTTAATAACAGTAATGCATCCTCCTCCCCCAAATATGATTAAGAATACTATCTATCTCACAGAGTTGCTGTTAAGAGTAAGTGAGTCTGCACATGTAGAATATTTATTTATAATAGTCCCTGGCACCTATGAAACCCTCACTAATTATTTGTTGTAAATCGTGTTGGTGATGGTGGTGTTGAAGTTTGCAGTTGCAGTGATGCATCTGCTATAGTTACTCCTTCTTTAATCTGTCAAGCCAAAAGTAAAAAGAAAAGTTAATTTTTCATGGATATAGCATGTATCAAACATATTTAATATCTTTTGCTTATCAGTTTCTAGAATATTCTCTTTAAAGGATATTCTTTCTTTCAACCTTCTGTATGTGCCCCTTCCTTCTGAGCTTCAATGGAACAAAAGAGATGTTTTTGTTGATATATAATTTTATGAGCTCTAAGCTTTATCTCAACCTTGTATGTACCATCCAACATATTTCTTTGTTCATTATGATTAATTAAATTTGTTAATACAACTTAGTAATTCAGATTCATTGATATGGCAAGGATGAATTTGTAGAGTCAGTTCATGGGGGAAGGGGAGGAAAGGAAGGGACATTTACATTTTGGAAGTCTTTTGATTTAAATTTGGGAAATTTCTAAGCGGTAAACCACATCTACACTTTGGAACATCCCTGAGCTGTGCTATCACAATTTCCAGTATGTGATTCAACTCTCCTCACATGAAGGGAAGCATTTTGTAATTCAGCCAAGCTGTGGTTTTTTAGTGAAAATATAGAGAGCATTCATATCTAATTTGTGGCTAGAATGTGCTGAGGTCCATGATCTTTACTTGCTTTGTAAGCGTTCTGTCAACCACTGAGAACCTCAACTTCTCCTGAGGTATGGAAAGAGCTATTACCATTTATAAAAATTTCAGGAAAGTTTTTATACATACACAACTATATTGGAAATAATATAGTATATTTTTCCTTTGCTTTCCTTCTTGAGATATTTCAGTCCCACACCTTTACCAAATATAGAGCAAATGAAAATAAATGTTAAGGTTGCTTATTATTGCTTTACACAAGTAGTCTATCATTACGTAACTAAGTCCTAATGTTTAAAACAGAGCTGACATTTAAAAGTACTCTAGCAGTGAACTTTCAGAATAGTTTAATTAAAAGTTTAAAGAGTTTATTTAGAAGATTCAATAAGTATAAATTTAATATAATTTTAAGACATAAATAGATTGTGTTTTTAATAACGTGAAAAGTATAAAAATCATGACCACATTATTTCTCTGAGAATAAAATAAGTGAATATGTAAACAGCAATATGTTTCAAACTGAGAGTCTGGGGGAAAGAGATAGCAATTTTATTAAGAAAAAAAGAATATTAGGTGTACAGAATATAAATATTTTACAAAAGGCAATTACAGTGTCATAACTTGGTTATTTTTATATTTTTCTGCCCTCAATTTTTTTATTGTGAGGACTTGAATTAAAAAAAAAATTTAAATTTCTGAGGTGTTTTATTTTTTTAATTTCAGCCTAATCACCTGACTGCTTAAAATAGTGTGAGTTTAGCAACAGGATTATCTTTCATTTAGGCATAGGAAGCAACCAAAGAAGTGTGAGTTCACATAATGAAAGCATGTAATAGAACTAAGTGCTTTTTACTTTTGTGCAAACATTATTTTCCTCAAATATAACTTATCTTCATCATAATAACTTAAAAAGATTTTACTTAATATCTTTCCATTACTGAATATTTAGTGTCACAATGCAGTGCTAATTAAGAATGTGAAAACACATTAAAGCAGTGTGTTTTACAAATATACAGTGTTTAAATTATTTTATTTTTTCTCACTAGAAAATTACTCAGAAATATGTGCCAATTAGCCTTTATGACAGCTCAAGAAAAACATATGACCTTCACCATACACACACATTTATTCTCTCCTTGCCTCAAATATTTTTTAAAAAGTTATAAATAATAAAATAATATTTCTTTACCTCCTCTCATAAATGAATTCTATTTAGTAAGGCAGTATGAAGAGTTAGGCCAGCTACAAAGGGGCACCATCCCCAAGACCATCTTCACTTCTGAAATGAACTACAAATTCCAGGGGTTGCCAAAACCACCCTCAGTTTTGATTTGCTAGAAGGGACTCACAGAACTCCCTGAAAGCCATTATATTTATGGTTACAGTTTATTACAGGAAAAACATACAGATTAAAATCAGCCAACAGAAGAAGTGCACAGGGCAGAATCCCAGAGAAGTACCAAATATAGAGCTTCTACTGTTCTGTCTCTGTGGAGTCAAGATGCATTACTTTATCAGCTTAGGTGTGTGGCAATATGCACAGAGTATTGCCAACTGGGAAAGCTCACCCGAGCTTTGGTGTTCAAAGAGTTTATTGGGGCTTAATCATGTAGGCATGACTGATTGATTGCCCAAATAGTTAATGTCAGTCTCTGGACTGACTGATACCACATGACCCAAAGCCCCTACCCTAAGTCACTATACGATTTCAGACCCTAAGTCTAAAATGTATTATACAAGAGTCTCTAATACCCACTCTAAATCACATTGTTAGACTATCCAGTATGACCCAAGGCAAAGAAAGACACTTTAGATTACCTTCCAGAAGCTGAAGAAATAGCAGACCTCCCTTGGGGCAAGGCCAAATTTTTTACAATGCATACAGGTAGTTGGAAAACTTAGAGGTTTCCATTCTCGTATATGTTCACTGCATTTTTTTTTCTAGAAATTTACACATTATTGCTAAAACTTTTATTTCCTCATGAAATTAGTTCATAAATAGTTTGAAATATATTATTAATGGCAGTTTATCTAATGTATATGGATACCAATAGTTGTTCTCAATTCAGTTATTTTATCTTATAACATTGTCATTATCTTACCTGAAAAAAATCATACAAAATTACTAAAAGAATTTAGTAAGAACATTTTAGATAATAGGTATTTATTAATTCATTTGTGTAATATTTATTTGCTGAATTCCTCCTGTATGCCAGCTATTACAATAAGTAATTTGTATGTAATAATAAATAAAACCTAGTTCCTCCCACAAAAAAAATTACAGTCTAGTAGAAGACACTGTACACATATATAACACAGGGATACAATGATGAACAAAACAGGCATATTCCTCCTCACATAAAACTTAGAGTCCTCTAAGAAGACCAACTTTAATCCTATAATTGTACAAATATTTTATTGCTGTTGAGATATATTATATGACATAAGGTAAAAGGTGCAGTGACAAAATCTAACAAGAGAAAATGGAAAGTCTTGCTTGAGGAATAAATTGGTATTGGTAAGTGAAGAGTGTTTACTTAGGTGAATGTGATAAGAGTGTGGGGATATGAGGGGATCACATTCTAAGAGAGGAAATAGCATGGAGAACCAGAGATGGGAGAGAACAAGATGCATTTAAGGTCCTATAAAGGGAATGTTCTCCTGGAGAGCAGAGTAAATGATATGGCACTAGCTGAGCTGGAATATTGGACAGAATTTAGAAAATGGAGCCAGATTGGCCATATTCCAGGAAGAGGAAAAATTTTAAAGCTTTCAGTAAGTTGTATTTTTACAAAGAGGGGTGAGTTGGTCATATTGGTGTTTTTAAAATGTCACTCTGTGTGCCAAGGAGAGAAAAGAATAGAACAGGGGTGGAGGTTGTGACCGAACAGAGAATAGTAGTTCAGTGGGAGATGTTGGTAGCTTAGAAAAGGAAAGAGACAGTAGTGATGGAAGGAATGGATGAATTCAAGAATTTATGATGGAATTATAAGGAAGTTGAAGAAGAAAGAAGAAGAAGAAGAAGAAGAAGAAGAAGAAGAAGAAGAAGAAGAAGAAGAAGAAGAAGAAGAAGAAGAAGAAGAAGAAGAAGAAGGAGAAGAAGGTTGAGAATGTCCTCAAAGTTTCTGGGAAGTGTGTTGTCATAGATGATTAGAAAGTTGAATATGTGGGAAAAGGTCAAATGCTATCAGAAGTCAAATAAAATAAATTGAAGAGGTGGGAACCAGATTCAAATGAATTGAGGAGTAAGAGATAAAGAAATAGAAAAAAAAATCTAAGAACAGAAAGTCAGGTTTTGAAGAATAGGTATTATCTGATCCAAGCAACGATCATAGAATTAAGTAGCTTAACATGAGAAAAAAAGAATAATTCTCTGTTCCAGGGGCAAGGAGAGAAGAGCAGAGAGAAGTAGGAAATGCGAGTGGGAGTGGGTATCAGCAAGGGCACTGGCAAAGGGAAAAGTCACTGAGAAATCCCTAGTAAAAATATGGCCAACAGGAATTTAAGAATAAAAATATGTAGTGAATGGTAATTTTCAATGTTGATTTGCCCTGCCTTGTGGGATACAGCCAATTCCATCATCTTTCATTCAGTGGAATGGGGGTACGTACGAGGGGGTACTTTGTGTTATTAAGTTTTATGACAAAATAGGGAAAGGACTGAATTTCTTGTCTGGTACTCCTTGGTGTGACAAAGAAGTAACTGACCATTGGAGCAGAAGGAAATTACAATAAGTAATTTGTATGTAATAATAAATAAAACCTAGTTCCTCCCACAAAAAATTACAGTCTAGTAGAAGACACTGTACACATATATAACACAGGGATACAATGTAGGAGGAGATATAGGTAGGAGAGACTACCCAAGGAATTTGCAGAAATCTTGGGAATTAAATTTTTAGACCTCAAGGTACAGGAGGACCCCCAACTGACATTAAATTGTATAACCTCTAGCTACATTTTTACTAAGACTGGCTAATATCAAGGAACAATGCATGTGGCCACGAACCAGTTCTTTATATGGAGATAGTAGCATTCTGTTACAACCAACGGAATCAATCTGCTCACATTATAACTAGCAATTACAGGCATACCTCGTTTTACTACATTTCACTTTATGGTTCTTTGCAAATAATGTGTTTTTACAAATTGAAGGTTTGTGGCAACCCATTGTTGAGCAAGTCTACTTGCACCATTTTCCCAATAGCATTTGCTCACTTTGTGTCTCTGGATCATATTTTGGTAATTCCCACAATATTTTAAATTTTCATTATTATTATATTTGCTAGATCTGTGATCAGTGATCTTTGATGTTACTATTGTCATTGTTTTCAGGTGCCAAGAACTGTACCCACATGAAACAGCAAATTTAATAACTGTTGTGTGGGTTTTGACTGCTCCACAGACTAGCTGTTCTGACTTTCTCCCTCTCCTTGGCCCTCCCTATTCCCTGAAATACAACAATATTGAAATCAGGCCAATAACCCAATGATGGCCTCTAAGTGTTCAAGTAAAAGAAAGAGTTTCACATCTCTCATTTTAAATCAAATGCTAGAAATAATTAAGCTTAGAGTAGAAGGCCTGTTGAAAGCCAAGATAGGCCTGAAGCTAGGACTCTTGCACCAAAGAGTTAGCCAAGTTATGAATACAAAGGAAAAGTTCTTGAAGGAAATTAAAAGTTCTACTCCAGTGAGCATATGAATAATAAGTAAGCAAAACAGCCTTATTGCTGGTATGGAGAAAGTTTTAGTGGTCTGGATAGAAGATCAAACCAGCCAAAACATCCCCTTCAGCCAGACCCTAATCCAGAGCAAGGCCCTAACTCTATTCAATTCCATGAAGGCTGAGAGAGGTGAGGAAGCTGCAGAAGAAAAGTGTGAAGCTAGCAGAGGTTGGTTCATGAGGTTTAAGGAAAGAAGCCATCTCCATAACATAACAATGCAAGGTGAAATAGCAAGTGTTGATGGAGAAGCTGCAGCAAGTTACCCAGAAGATCTAGCTAAGATCATTAATGAAGGTGGCTACACTAAACAACAGATTTTCAAAGTAGACAAATCAACCTTACATTAGAAGATATTATCTAGGATTTTCATATCTATTTAAAAGTCTCCACAACTTCAAAGGACTGCCTGACTTTCTTGTTTGGGGTTAATGCAGCTGGTGAATATAAGTTGAAGCCAATTCTCATTTACCATTCTCAAAATCCTAGGGCTGTTAAGAGTTATGCAGAATCTACTCTGCCTGTGCTCTATAAATGGAACAGCAAAGCCTGGATGACAGCACATCTGTTGACAACATTTTAAAATATTCAATATTGTTGAATATTTTAAGCCCACTGCTGAGACCTATTGCTCAGAAAAAAAAAAATTATTTCAAAATATTACTGCCTGTTGACAATGCACATGGTCACTAAACAGCTCTGATGGAGATGTACAACAAGATTAATGTTTTCATGCCTGCTAACACAACATCCATTCTGTAGCCCATGGATCAAAGAGCAATTTCAACTTTCAAGCCTTATTATTGTTTTACATTTATTATTGAAATACAATTGACGTACAATGTTATATTAGTTTCAGGTGTGCAATGTAGTAACTCAACACATTCTATACATTACTCAATGTTCACCACAGTGAGTGTAGTCACCATCTGTCACCATATAACATTATTACAATATTATTGTAATATATTATAATACAGTATATTATCTATGCTGTACTTTTCATCTCCATGACTTACTTATTTTATAACTGGGAATTTGTATCTCATAGTCCCTTTCTTCTATTTTGCCCATTCCCCCACCAACCTTCCCTCTGGCAACTACCAGATTGTTCTCTGTATTTAAGAATCTGTTTCTTTATTTTTTCATTCATTTTGTTTTTTAGATTTCATATATCAGTAAATTATATGGTATTTGTCTGTTTCCATCTGACTTATTTCACTTCAAATAACACATCCAAGTTGTATTAAATGGCAGTATTTCCTTCATTTTTGTGACTAATAATACATTGTATGTGTATAGAAGGACACTTGTGTTTCTTTCATATTGTAGCTATTGTAAAGAATGCTGTCATAAACACGGGGGTGCATATATCCTCTCAAATTAGTGTTTTCATTTCAAGTCCTATTATTTAAGAACTATATTTCATAAGGCTATAGCTGCCATAGATAGTGATTCCTCTGATGGGTCTGGGCAAAGAAAATTGAGAAACTTCTGGGAAGGATTCCCAGTTTTAGATGCCATTAAGAATATTTGTGATTCATGGGAAGAGTCCAAAAATATCCACGTGAACAGGAATTTAGAAGAATTTGATTCCAACCCTCATGGATGACTGTGAGGTGTTTAAGATTTCAGTAGAGGAAGTAACTGCAAATGTAGTGAAAATAATAAGAGAACTAGAATTAGAAGTGGAGTCTGATGATGTGATTGGATTGCTGCAATCTTATGATGAAACTTGAACAGATGAAGAGTTGCTTCTTATGGATGAGCAAAGAAAGTGGTTTCTTGAAATGGAATCTACTCATGGTGAAGATGCTGTAAAGACTATTGAAATGACAACAGAAGATTTAGAATATTATATCAACTCAGTTGATAAAGCAGCAGCAGGGTTTGTGAGGATTGACTCCAATTTTGAAAGCAGTTCCATTGTGGGTAGAATGCTGTCAAACAGCATCACATGCTACAGAGAAATCTTTCATTAAAGGAAGAGTCAATTGATGGGGCAAGCGTCATTGTTGTCTTATTTTAAGAAATTGCCACAGACACTCCAACCTTCAACAACCACCATACTCATCAGTCAGCAGCCATCAACATCAAGGCAAGACCCTCCACCAGCAAAAGATTATGACATGCTGAAAGTTCATATGGTGGTTAGCATTTTTTAGCAATAAATTATTTTTAAATTGATGCATGTATATTGCTTTTTTAAAAAAGCTTTATTTATTTATTTGAAAGAGAGAGAGTAAGCACATGAGTGGGAGGGACAGAGGGAAAGAGAATCCCAAGCAGACTCCATGCTGAGTGTGGAGCCCCACACAGGGTTCAATCTCACCACCCTGAGATCATGGCCTGAGCCAAAACCAAGAATCAGACGCTCAACTGACTGCACTACCCAGGCGGCCCTGTAGGTTGCTTTGTTAGACATAATGCCATTGAATACTTTAATATAGTGTAAGTGCCATTGCATACTTTAATATAGTGTAATACCATTGCGGACTATAATATGGTGTACATAACTTTTATATGCACTGGGAAATTTTAAAAAATTGATTTGACTTGGCTTATTGTGGTGGTCTAGAACTGAACCCACAATATCTTCAGGGTATGCCTATATTCTTAACCTCGTTAATTAAAAAAGTTTAGCAAACCCAAACACTTTCCAAAACCAGCAGGAAATTTGATATATGAAGGGGCCACTGGCAAAATGTATGGTGAAGCAGAGCATTCATTCCACATGCAGTCATTAAAAGAATCAAAATTTTAAAATGTGTAAGTCTATTATATTACATAAACAATATTCTCATCTATTATGTAAAATATTAACCTAACCATTAATTTTTCATCTTTTGATATAGCTGGATATTTATGATTAGAATAGTAAATTAGTATACTTAGTTCTCCAGAAAACCAAATGTCTACTTAAAAATTGAGTTTTCCAGGGGTGCCTGAGTGGTTAAGTCTGTTAAGCATCTGACTCTTGGTTTCGGCTCAGGTCGTGATCTTGGGGTCTTTGGATTGAGCCCTGAATCAGGCTCCATGCTCAGTGGGGAGTCTGTTGGAGATTCTCTCTCCCTCTCCTTTTCCCCTCCTACTCACTCATTCTCACCCTCTCTCAAATAGATAGGTAGAGAGAGAGAGAGAGAGAGAGAGAGATGATAGATAATTGTTTTCCAAATTTTTCTCTAGATGAATAGTTTGGAGATAATGAGCATGGACTTTGGATGCTCCCACTACCAAACAAGCTCAGTGACCTTAGTTAAATTATTTGGCTACTCTAAGTCTCACTTATATCTTTAATAAAATGGACAGAATAGGACCTATCTTATAGGACTGTAGTCAGAAGAGAATGAAATTACACACACACAAACACACACACACACACACACACACACTTGCATAGCCCAGAGCCTGGTTCAGAATGGGCATTCAATAAATACTAGCTATTTTTAGAAATTGCATTTAGATAGTGCCTTATCTCTCACAGGCAAGAGTCCCTCAGGCCTTCTTCAAAAAATGTATATTGAACAAACACTGGGAATAGAGCAGTGAACAAAACAAATATCCTTGTTTACATGGAGTTTGTGTTTCGACCAAAACAGAAAATTTTAGAATTGTCCATTTTGACAGTTTCTTACACTTTTAGTATCTTTGTGTAATTAACTGTAGTACATCTTGACATTAATCAGATTGGCTTTGCAAAACCAAATTCTTCCTAGCCATATACCATTTATCTTCATTGACATTTAGCATGAAGTGTTTTAGACTTTGCCATTTATCTTTAAAAGCTATGAATGAAATAGTTTCATCCCTTAGTTTATCTCTCTATGGCCCTCCCTCTGGTAATAGGAATAATAGAATGTTAAAGATATTTGGGCTAAAAAGGATCTTAATTAATTCACTCACTTTACTTTTTGCTTGGGATACTGAAGACAGACTTGAAGTAACCTAAGTAAGGACATAATTAGCATATCTAAAAAAAATACCTTTTAATGGTGCTCATCTTGTTAGGGGAAAAAGGTACCTCTTGTATCCTAAATGCCATATAATTGGTGAAGAGTGTAGTGATGTGAATGACTGCTATTTTTGCTAACAGCTGGATTCCAATGGGGAACTGCTTATCCGAAATGCCCAGCTGAAGCATGCTGGTAGATACACATGTACCGCTCAGACAATCGTGGACAATTCTTCAGCTTCAGCTGACCTTGTTGTTCGAGGTAAGAATTTCAACATTCTAAATTTACAAAACCAGAGGTATTTGACTTGCATAACTATTGTATAATCTTCTGGTAACTCTGGTAAGAATTCTTATATATTTAGAGTCTTGGTCCTTGAGAATAGCTCCTCATCCATGCCTAAGAATGATTTATGCCAGACAAGTAGTAAACAACACTGATTTTGTTTGTTTTACTAACTACATATCTTCTAGAAACTTATACCACATACCTCCTACTAAATGTTTGCGCTTTTAAACTTAGTATTTACCAGAAGTTCTCAGTTTCTGGTAATACTTTTCATGTGTTGAGTATAGTGTTGTTTCCTTTTGTATTTTTTTGTATGGAAAAAACATACTGATGCTGTTTGCTATACCTTGAAGTGTTACATATTTATCACTATCATTTTAGAATAAAAAGTTAATTTATACATGTATCATGTTTCCATTTGTTGCTGGTTTTTATTTTTTTATTTTTTATTTATTTTTTTTAAAAGATTTTATTTATTTATTTGACAGAGAGAGAGTTAGCGAGAGCAGGAACAGAAGCAGGGGGAGTGGGAGAGGGAGAAGCAGGCTTTCCGCCGAGCAGGGAGCCTGATGTGGGGCTCGATCCCAGGACCCTGGGATCATGACCTGAGCTGAAGGCAAATGCTTAACGGCTGAGCCATCCAGGCGCCCCTCCGTTTGTTGCTGGTTTTTAGGCTAGTGCTTTTGTTCTTATATATAATTGAGAATATGCGGCAATACACCCTTATTGAAAGTACAGCCCCCTTAATGCTGACCTTTGCTGTATAGCTGTGAGGCCCGCTCAAAACTTCATTCATTGGCTCTTCACTCACTGCCTACAGAACAAAGACCACTCCTTTTAGCTAAGTACCAAAAAGCTTCTTGTATTAACTTCAGTCTTTTTAGCTTTAATCTTTTATCATTCCATGTAACCAACTCCACTGTCCAACCCGTCCACAGAAATATCCTAGGGTTTCTACTTCCGTTCCTTGGATCACAGCATTACTTCCATGTCCCACAGTCATTGTTTGTTGCCCAAATCTTAAGCCATCCTTCAAGGCTAGGCTCAAGCATTGCCAAATTCATGAGTCCTTTCCTGATGTCCCAAATATGTGTCCCTTTCTTCTAAACTTTATTAGCAGTCAATACTTTCTTTAATGTGTTTTATAGCAATCTGTGCATATGAGTTATCTTCTCTACTAGGTTGTGAAATTCACATATGCATTTTTTATTAATCCTTAAGTCAGCTGAAGAATTCTATCCCATAGTTTCATAGCTCTCTTTATCAGTCTGTGTCATGTTAAAATTTTTATTTTATTCTTTTTTATGTTAAATTTTTTATTTTTTCACATTTCATCTACTAGAAATATTTATTGGCTATTATTTATTACACACTTTTCAGTCAGTTTTTATACAATTAAACAAATAATTAGTAAATGAGATGATATCTGTGGTTTGTCTTCATACCCCTTTGGATCTAATATAATTTCACCCAACCTCATATATCTCTTGCAGTTGCCTCTAGAATAGTGATAATATGGAGTCCTCAATTCTCCATCTGGGGAAATGCTGAAAAGCCCTTTATTCCAGCTGAACATATTCTCCAATAGAGTAATAGAAGTTCAGCTGAAGCTTCTTTATCCAAATGAACTTAGACATTCATTCCATATATCCCTTATGCTAAATTGAAGAAAGTTCATTTAAGTTCTGTATTTTCATTAAAAGTATTTTATGATCTGGGACATCTATTATATTCAAGAGTCATCAGAGAGGGGGACTAGCTCACTGTTTTTTCTAGTTAGATTACTAGCTGTTAAGCCATTTTCAACAATAGCCTATGTATATATTTAATTGAAATTGTTTGCATACTTAAAAATTCACATTATGTTACAATAGGGATTATGTTTGGGGCGTCTGGGTGGCTCAGTTGGTTAAGCACCTGACTCTTGATTTTGGCTAGAGTCATGATCTCGGGGTTGTGAAATAGAGCCCCCCATGTCGGGCTCTGTGCTGGGTGTGGAGTCTCCCACTCTGCCCCCCTCCACCTCTCCCACTTTTTCTCCCTCTCTAAAAACAAAGCAAAACAAAAACAAACAACAAAGGGGTTTTGTTACCATGCTCGTACAGCAGTGTTTTCATGTAATTGCAATGTGGTAAATTCCCAATATTCAGAGGGAAGAGGAATTTAGACAAATGCAGTCAAAGAGCATCAATGGTATTATCCACACATACTTAGGTAATTAGCAATCATCCTAATGTGTATTTTTTTTACAGAGGTAAAACCAATAAAAAAACTATTTTAGGTATTCTATGGAAATATTAAGTGTTTTCTTTAAGCTTTTTAGTTACAGGAAAAGTACTTTGAAGCAATAGAACCTGGCAAGTGCACTCAGTAGAAATATGATAAAACATTTTAAGTCCCTACACTACAGCGGGATATTAAAAATACTCTACACGTAGATAAAAAGTATTACCTAGCCCTGTTAAAAGCCTACAAGTTGTAATCACTCTCCAAACTTTATTTCTAATAATCTAAAAGGTATTCCTTTTATGTCAAGAGAAATTTGCAATTAAAATAGTCAAATATATATGTGCATTGCTTGTGTCAAAAAATGTATATAAATTAGACCTTCAAATATGCTTTATATACTTAAGTCATGGGATATAAAATTAAACAATTTTCTATATTTATTATATAGTGATGATGAGTAGTATATAAGAAAATATAGCATACCTCAAGTAATATTATTATTGGTCCATTTATCCACTTAATTATGTTTTGTCATCTAGTCCAGGAAATCATAATCTGTTCCTTGGACAGGCTTCAAGAGGTTCATGGACTTTCTGAAATCATATACAAAATTTCATGTGTGTGTGGCATTTCCCTGGGAAGAGGATTTATAATTTTCATCAGATTTCCAAAGCCAGCAATGGCCCAAAAGGCCATTTTCGGCCCAGAGGCCAAGAAACTTAACCTGCTTCTCTTTCCTTCCCTCATCTAGATCAAGACTCTCTAAAAAGAAAAACTAAGGGATATTCACTTCATGCTAGTAATAAAAAAAAAAAAACCTAACAAGTTCCATGTAGTGAGCTCTAATAGCTCATTTAAATTATGAATTGCATGTGAAAAATTAAATTTTCACTAAAACTTTCAAGAATATATCTGACTCAAAACATATTAAATATGTTACATATTAGACATCAGATATCTTTAAGAACTTGCCGTATTAGAGATGAAATAATTCTAGTCACTAATTCTAGTGACCTAAATTGCAGATTCTGAAATTAGTGCAATGAGTGGGAGAGTGAACAGATTAGAGAGGAAAGTAATTTCCTGATGATCACTGAGAAATTTTTTGGGCAATAGAACTAGCTTAGTGCATAAACTGTTATGCCCTATGAAATGAAAATAGAAATATTCAGACATAACTTAGATAATGTGGTTTCTTTTAGCCTATGTTACCTTGAAGGGAATGAATACATAATGAAAATTATTGCTGCTATCCGTGTGTGTGTGTGCATGTATGTGTGTGTGCGTGTGTGTGTGTGTAGTAATAATCATGTATTGGTGAGTGTGGGTATGTGTGTAAAGTTTGATAAAAGTAATTTGGGGCGCCTGGGTGGCTCAGTTGGTTGGGCGACTGCCTTCGGCTCAGGTCATGATCCTGGAGTCCCTGGATCGAGTCCCGCATCGGGCTCCCTGCTCAGCGAGGAGCCTCCTTCTCCCTCTGACCCTCCCCCCTCTCATGTACTCTCTCTCTCATTCTTGCTCTCTCAAATAAATAGATAAATCTTTGGGAAAAAAAAGTAATTTGTATGAGAGAGAAAAATGTATTTTAGGCTTATACCTTTCATCATTATTTTAAATTGAGTTTAGAATAGAGGCAGTGAATTAGTTAAATATGAGTGTTTCTAAATATAAAACTGGAATTAAATATAGGAAAAACATAGACAAAGGAAAATGTAACATCGGATCTGATTTCATGGAGCTTTTTACCCAGAGAAAACTCACCTCCACCTTTTATCTGTTTATGTATGATAGGATTGAGAAATAAGGAAAAGAATAGCAAATGTTGTCAACTAAAAACAGTTTACAAAAAATGGTCCAATAATCATTTATAAGTCATTGTCTCTGTAGCAGCCATAAATGTTTATGTTTAAAAATCTATAGCACTTCAATTTTTTTACCCACTAATTGAGTCCGCAGGTGCTCAAGGATTAGACCATAAAAGTGGCACATATTGTCTGTTCCTCCAGTAATGTAAGCAGTTTCAAACCCTGGAGTCATATTGGCCATGTAATTTTCACCTTTGATTTCCAAAGCTGCCCTTTATGCTATTTCTATCCTTTCACTTTGGATATATTTCTGCTAGTCTTTGTACAGTATAGAGATTATTTTTGCAAAAGTAACTTTTATTCAAGCACTATTGTCCTGGAAGCCTTAACATAGAATTCAGGTTGCAGTGATTGGAAGAAATCAAAAATATTTACTTTACTGGCAATATGCTAATTCAATGTTCTAAATCTCTTTCACTAAAAGCACCACAATTTTTGGATAAACCAATATACATTCTTCCTCACAGCCCTGGCGAAGGCAAAAAACTACCCTCTCTAAATAGCAAGCCTTCAAACCAGCCCCTTCAGGAGTCCAACAAATTTAGATAAATCAAATATGAAATTATGTAAAAAATGACAAGCAAGCCATAATGAGAGAGAATCAGGAGTTAGATTGATAACAATAGTGTTTGAGTTCAGAATACTATACATATTTTAATCATTGGAATAAGAATGAGAATATTCTTGCCCAAATCTTTAAATAAATAAAAGAGGAAATGGTAAAAATGAGTTGGAAACAAGATACTATAAAAATGAGAATTTGGAGGAAAAAACAGGAATAATACCTATAAATGATAAACACAATCATTGAAAATAAAAAATCAATAGATTAAACAACAATCAGAGACAGATTAGAAAATGAAAGAGGGAAATCGGAGGGAGAGACAAACCATGAGAGACTATGGACTCTGAGAAACAAACTGAGGGTTCTAGAGGGGAGGGGGGTGGGGGAATGGGTTAGCCTGGTGATGGGTATGAAAGAGGGCACATACTGAATGGAGCACTGGGTGTTATATGCAAACAATGAATCATGGAACACTACATCAAAAACTAATGAAGTAATGTATGGTGATTAACATAACATAATAAAAGAAAAAGAAAAGGATTAGGGACCTAAGAGGTAGTATATGAGGAAACAAACACAAATAAATAAACACAGAAAGACAAAGACAAATTATAAAAATGAGATTATTATATTAAGGATAATGATAAAGCAATATTTGTCAAATCAGATTACCAGAAGGAATATTAGATAAAGTAGGAGAGAAAAGTTTTCAAAAAGATAATGACTACAAATTTAGGAAGATTAGTGACAAATATAGCTTCTCAGTTTTAAGAATCACAATGAAATACAAGAACAATTAATGAAAAAAAATAAAATTGCAGAACATTAATAACCAATAGAAGATTATAAGAGCAGCAAGAGGGAAAAATATTTTTTGCAAAGGCATAGCAATACACTGACCACAGACTGCTCAGCATTAGCAATAAAGAGTCATAAAGTAAAAAAAAAAATAAAAAAAGTCACAAAGTAACGGGAGGAGCCAGACTTCACAATGGCCCCCACTCATTTTGCTTTCTGGTATACCAACACTTGAATAATCCCTTTTACACTGGGAGTTGCTGTATATGGCAACAGAAGTGACATTGCTGAACACTGTCATAAACCACATCACTTCTTCTCCCTTGGTTCTTGGAACTCTCAATCTGGAGGAAGCCAGCTGTCATGTCATGAGGACATTTCAGCAATTTTGTAGAGAAGCCTACATGAGGTGTAAGATGACCTACTGAAAACCAGCATCAATTTCCCAATCATTCAAGTAAGCCATCTAGAGAGCAGATCCTCCAGGCAAGCTTTCAGGTAACTGTAGCCTTGGCCAAAATCCTGATCAAGAACTCTCCAGCTAAGCCACTCAAGAATTCTTAATCCACAGCAACTGTGAGAGATAATGTATATTGTTGTTTTAAGCCACTGGGTTTTGGGGTAATTTGTTATGCAGCTGTAGATACTACTACAGCCATGGAGTAAAGTTTTCAGTATGCTAAACAAAAAGTAACTGTCTATCAAAAAGTGTATATCCAGAAAAATTATCATTCATAATGAGGAAAAATAAAGTTATATTTGGACAAATAGTAACAGAGTTTATCCCCCAAGAAAATGTTATGTATAAAGGAATGTCTGATGGATAAAATTCAGGAAGAGAGGAAAATAATCCCAGAATTAAATTCTGAGATGTCAGAAAGCATGGTGAACAAAGAAACTAGTAAACGTGTGGGTAAATCTAAGCACATGAGCTAAACCAGACTTCAGGATATGCTGTGGTCTGGGTTTGAAGGCTGATGAGAATGATAATTTGCCCTCTGATCAAGTTGGTAGTCGCTTTTATGTCAGACTTCTAGTAAAATAACAAATTAGACATATATCTGTATATATGGTTGTATATGCATATGTGTGTGTATTTTATATTGTCAAATATAGAGAATGTGTAAAAATGATAATTATAAAATATAGGAGAGTGGTTACCTCTGGGGTTGGAGACAGAAAGGGAGGAGGATGTGATTGAGGAGGGAGAGGACCGACAAGAAGCTACATCTTTATAGGTAATGTTTCATTTATTAAGCCAAGTGATGAGAACATAGGTGGCCATTTCTTGTTTTTCATAACTTTCCCTAAATGTTAACTATTTCTTAATTAATTTAATAAATGAGAGAGTCACAAAGTCACCTGCTATCCTCTACTTCCTCACCACCAACCTCAGCAAAGATTCATGAAAAATCCTTGTGTAACCTCTGAGCAGGGTTCCCAAATATGGCTCTACATCAGATTTACTACTATGATTAAAGACACACAATTCTAGGCTCTCTCTTGGAAGATTTTGAATTAATAGTGCTGGGATAAGTTTAGCAAAGTTAGAATAAAGATTGGCTTGATGAATCATGGTACATAAGCACTGGACACAGAAAATAACTCATACACATATGCTCAAATGATTTTTAACAAAGTTGCAAAAGTAATTCAATGGAGAAAAGATAGTCTTTCCAATAAATGATGTTGGAACAATTGAGCATTCATAGGCAAAAAAAAGAGCTTTGACCTAAACCTCAAACATTATAGAAAATCAACTCCAAGTGAATGAATCATGGACTTAAATGTAAAATGTAAAACTATGGAACTTTTAGGAAAATTAATAAAGGTGAAAATGTTCAGCAGCTAGGAATAAGGTAAGAGTTTGTAGACTTGACACCAAAAGCATAATGTATAAGAGGAAAAAGTGATAAATTAGACTTCATCAAAATTAAAAACTTTTGCTTTGTGAGTCTCTGCAAAGATGATGAAAAGACAACCTACAGAGTGGAAGGAAATATTTGCAAACCACACGTTCAACAAAAGATTTATATATAGAATCTATAGAGAATTCCCAAAACTCTAAAACAATCCAATATGACAAATGACAAAAGACATGAGCAGAAATTTCAATGGGGGCACCTGGGTGGCTCAGTCGTTAAGCATCTGACTTTGGCTCAGGTCATGATCCCAGGGTCCTGGGATGGAGTCCCACATCGGGCTCCTTGCTCAGTGGGGAGCCTGCTTCTCCCTCTGCCGCTCCCTGCCACTCTGCCTGCTTGTGATTCCTCTGTGTGTGTGTGTCAAATAAATAAATAAAATCTTTAAAAAAAAAAGATTCTAAAAAAAAAAGAAAAGAAATTTCAATGAAGAAGATATACAAATGGGAAATAAGCATATAAATGGTGTTCAACATCATTAGCCATTAAGGAAAAGCACCATTTAAAACTACAATGATATATCATTATATACCTATCAGAATGATGAAACTTAAAAAAGAAATAGTGATGTAGAGGAAGTGAGTCACTCACACACTGCAGATGAAAATGTAAAAGGAGACAGCCACTCTGGAAATGAGTGCAGCAGTTTTTAATCATGTACTTACCATACAACCCAGTAGTTGTACTGCTGGGCATTTATCTCAGAGATATAACAACATCTGTTCACATAAAATATGTATCCAAATGTTCATAGCAGCTTTATTCATAATAACTGAAACCAGGGAAAAACCACATGCCCTTCAATAGGTGAATGATTCAACTGTGGTACGTCAGTACCATGGAATACTACTCTGTAATAAAACAGAAATGATCTATTGATACATGTAACTTGGAAGTATCTCAAGGGAATTATGCTGAGTGAAAAAAAGCCAATCTCAAAGTTTACATACTGTATGATTCCATTTACATAGCATTCTTGAAATGACAAAATTATAGAGAAGGAAAATAGATTAATAGGTTAAAGAGGGCAGAGGAAGGGAAGTAGATGTGGCCATGAAAGGATACCACAGGGGATCCTTGTGATGAAATTACTCTATAACTGCAATGGATAAAAGTTGCACAAAACTAAATAAACATTCAGACATACAAATGAAGGCATGTAAAACTAGTGAGATCTGAATAAGGTTGGTGGATTATTAGCAAAGTAAACTTTCTGGTTGTGCTATTGTACTTTAGTGATACAAAATGTTATGGTAAGGGATGAGCAAAGGAGATACAGGATCTCCCTGCATTATTTTTCACAACTGCATCTGAATCTACAGTTATCTCAAAACAGGAAGTTTAAAAAGTCACTGAACATATAAGACACTGAAAATATAAAAAAAAAATAAGTACTTATGGGCTCTTTTTTTCAAGGATAGTATAATTTTAGAAGTGCAGCATGGCACACCCAGAGATAATGTTTGAGCAAGTGATGGCCACAAACTACCTTCTAAGGCAGTGGGTTCAGTTAACCTCCAGACCTGGAAAAAACCAAGTGGGGCTTGTAGCTTTGGGACCAGAGCTGAATTACTGAAGGCAGCAGAGGACAGTGTGTGTGTTATGCTTTTTTCCCCAGAACCCATCTTCACTCTTTTTTTTCCCTATGTATTTCTATATTTTCTTTAAATAAATACTAAATATATTTTCTAGTATGATTATGGAGGACATCAAATTAATACAGCATTCCAAAGTGACCAAATGTTCAAGCCTGGCTTGGGTTGGCCAATCTTTATTTTTTTTTTATTATTTTTTTTAAAGATTTTATTTATTTGACAGAGAGATAGAGAGAGCACAAGCAGGGGGAGCAGCAGGCAGAGGGAGAGGGAGAAGCAGGCTCCCCGCCGAACAGAGAGCCTGATGCGGAGCTCAATCCCAGGACCCTGGGATCACGCCCGGAGCCGAAGGCAGACGCCTAACGACTGAGCCACCCAGGCGCCCCAACCAATCTTTATTTTTAATAAGGCCCTAAGATGATTGCGATAAAGTGGTCGCTAACTGATTTGGAAATTATTGTTCTAGGGAATCCATGGAAAATAGTTTGCAAATGATATTGTTTTGTTTATCAAATGTATTTTGGAGATAAACTACTTTAGAAATGTGTTTCATAAGATACTAAGGTCCTCTTTTCCTCCAGTGTGTCTTACATAAACCAAATAGAAGTCAATCAGCAGACAACTGAGAAAGTGATATTAATGTTTTGCCAGAAGCCACAGAAGGGAGCTCTGATATAAAGGCCATGAGTGGTATGGGAATGGGAAACAGCCCAGGTGGGGAGAAGAGCTAAGTCCATGAGTTTTTCCCACCCCTTCATCATCATTTTAGCACAGCTAAACTTAAAGCCTGAGTCCCACTAAGTAAGATAATTTAGCTTCAAAACCTCTACAGTTAGTCACAGAACTACTCAATCTGACTATGTATCAACAGTAAGGAAAAAACAAAAACAATACGATGAAATATTCCCCAACTAGAGCACTAATATAAAAATTAAGATAACCTTACAAGAGATTATAATGCCATTCGTGGTATTATGACATTTAAAGTTGCTTATAGAAGATTTTAGTGAAAGATTTTTTTTCTACCAAGAGAGCATATATACTCAACTAAATATTATCAGTGAAGGATGTAACTTCAGAATTAACCTTTTAAAATAGATTTGTGTATAATATAGCCAAAGGGATTTAGAATTTAAACAATGGTTAATTGCTTAATATCTAAAAAATCTTTATAGTTTAAACTATTCTTTTTCTTTTTTTAAAGATTTTATTTATTTATTTGACAGAGAAAGACACAGCGAGAGAGGGAACACAAGCAGGGAGACTGGGAGTGGCAGAAGCAGGCTTCCCGCTGAGCAGGGAGCCAGATGCGGGGCTCATTCCCAGAACCCTGGGATCATGACCTCAGCCGAAGGCAGACACTTAACGACTGAGCCACCCAGGCGCCCCTAGTTTAAACTATTCTTAATTCAAAAAAAAAAAGAACCAGTTATTAGACTTCAAATGTTTTTAGGCTTCTTAATAAAAATCTAAACTAATAGAATTGATATAAATGCCCTTGTTGTTGCTGTTATAATAAATGTTTTACATCTTAGGTCCCATAAAAATGTATTTCAGGTTGTTTCATCAAGCAAGCTTTGACACACATGAAAAGCCCTGTATGAATATTCTTTAACAAAAGACATTTCTGGAGAACTTAAGCTCTTCAGCTAAAAGATTGTCCTTTAGAGGGAAAGGTTTTTCAGGATTTATTCAGCAGCACTTGTGGGAATATTTCTGCAGCTTGCCAAACCTAAATTCTCTTTCATGAGTGCACTTTTAGACAACATTCAAAAATGGACCATAAAATTAGTTCACAAAAGCAAGAAATTAGGCTTTGACATCCGTGTTTTACCACTTTCCATGGTATTTCTGCTGTGTTATAAATATTCTTGGCATTGCTACCAGCTGTTAGGAAGACCTTCCTGACACCCAGCTGAACATAATGTTTGCCACTAAAATTGCCAAAATAGAAAATGCAATCAAGACTATACCTTTCAGATCCCCCCTTTCTTTTACATCTTCTATACCATATTAAACAAAATTTCTTAATGTAAATCTGAGATTTAAAGACAAAAGAAAAAAGACTTTCACTATCTGAAACTTTTTTTTTGGTCTAATTTCCAAAGCCTAACATATGCTACATGAAATTTGGAAACATTCTGGAAAAAGAGTAGCTGAAATTAAAACAGGTAACACAAAAACTGTATAAATCATTGTATCCCAAATCAAGTTTGAATTGTTTCTATCAGAAGCTTATATTCATAATGCTTTATGTAGATTTTTATTTAGATGAGTAGTGTGTGTGTGTGTGTGTCTGTGTGCGCGCGCGCGCGCGCGCGCGTGGGTATGAAGCTTTCCACTTTATTCCTAAAGCCAAAATACAGTTGCAGAATGGAAATGGATGTAAATTAGATGCCATCTTTATTTGATATAATCCATTGAAGTTTTTATTACTTGGCCTAATGACATGGTTACCAGACTGGTTCTTAAGGAGATCATTTTGGTTGATGACTAACCCAGTTTTAAAACCTGTGTTGAATAATTTAAGATAACATAGCCAAATAAATAATCTGATGGAAGCTGTCAATATATTTTTTAGCCTAAATAATATTGCTATATATTAAATCATCAATGGTTGGCTAGTGGTCTTTTCTACAGGAAATGGTCCTGAGTATTTATTACTCCCAGCTGTTACATATTAGCAGAGTTCATACCCAGAGCATACATCTCTTTGCTGTCCAGGCCAGATGGGTTCTGATGCATCTACTCAGAGATTGTTGTTCCAGGTTAATTAGTACTCTTTCTTTAAAAAATATGGAATTGATAAACATTTTCTTTAAGATAAATAGGTTTTATTTGTCCTATTATTGTCAAATCATGCATTAGTTGCATCTCGTTTCCTCCTTCTTCACAGTAGCTATATGAAATCTCTGCATTTATGTCCAAATTTGAACATACAATTTGAAATCTAGATTTAATCCTAGAAGTTATCTAGATAATTCCTATCTCTTCATTTTGTAAAGTTGAACTCAGAGAAACTTGCCCTGTCTTACTCATGTACTTAGTGATGATCATCTTGGAAACTCAGTTCAGTTTTCTCATTGTTTTAGGCTCCTTCCAGAGAATATGAATAAATAAAATTGATAGTTAATCTCTAAAACTTCTATAGCTAACACTTTAATACTCTAAAACTTTCTGTAGTTAATTTGGTGTAGTACCAGAAAGATTACCAAGTCCATTCTAGAATTGCTGCAACTAAGTAGTAAAAGTTACTGCTTGCAGCTTCTACTCTTCTCTCTTTTCCTTCCCATTGTCTGGCACATGCTAATAAATAGTAGTTACAGTTTTAAAACATTGTGGGAAAAGATAAGCTATAGACAGTTATTAAAAAGAGATTAAATTACTCCTGGATTATTTAGAGTTCGATTTGTATGGCTAACTCAGAGACCTAGGATATCAGTGAAAGCAAAAGGAAAGAAAGTCTGCCATCATGTTAAATTTGTGGAACTTCTGGTGTTAAATCGCAATTTAGATTTCCATGGTATCTGGCGTAAATATTCCCATTGTGTTTTAAAAGTCCAAAATTCAAATTGTTATGAAATACACAACTGTGGATTTATATTCAAAATTATTAAGACGTGATATGTCTAAATGAATTCAAAAGGACTTTGAAATTAACCAATTTAGTCATTATAAAATTAGGAAGAATGGACAAAATAGATGTATCCTTGTGGTTTAGTGCCAAGTGAGGTTGGGATGCCTCAGGATGGCGCCCAGTCAGTCATTGTTCCAGCCAGTGTGGGCAGCAAGGGCCATTTTCCTGCCCCAGTCCTGCGAGGGCTGATGAGATGGAATCTTTAGTCTGTCTCTGTGGCAAACTTTCTTGGACAACGCAAGTGGAAAGTAGAGGCAATTATCCAAGTATCTGAGGTAAATGTGTATTTTTCTGACCCAAATACTTGAAAAACTACCTCAACTCGTCTTTTGGTTTGACTATGATGATCTGGACACATCTTTCTGCCTATATAAGAGTATCTCTTTTCTGCGTCTCTTCACATAAATTCATGAAGTTTGGGGGGGTGGTAAGGTGTGTGTATGTACTGGTAGCTTGTCTAACTTGGTGTGTATACTACAGGAAACGTTTTTGTCCGTTCTTCCTAATTTTATAATGACTAAATTGGTTAATCTTTTCATAAGCAAAGGAAGTTTAAAAAAATTGAGCATTCTCCTTTCCATTGAGATCAACACTTTCAAAAGCTGCTAGGGGGCAGTTCTCTATAACTGTTACATGAAAATGCTGGATTAATGAGCTGGGATGTGTATCTGTTTTTAATACAGAATTTAGAAAGTAGCTTGATTGTTTCAAAGTTAGAACTCATTAATAGTTCTCTACTAAAAGCTTTAGTAAAAATAACAACTTATCGGGCGCCTGGGTGGCTCAGTCGTTAAGTGTCTGCCTTCAGCTCAGGTCATGATCCCAGGGTCCTGGGATCGAGCCCCGCATCGGGCTCCCTGCTCAGTGGGAAACCTGCTTCTCCCTCTCCCACTCCCCCTGCTTGTGTTCCTGCTCTCGCTGTCTCTCTCTCTGTCAAATAAATAAATAAAATCTTAAAAAAAAAAATAACTTATCCAATTTCTAGTGAAGTTATAAAGTACACCAATGATTTGAAATTGTATTTCTCAATGTAAGTTCATGTAAATTCAAGGTAATTTTCAAATATATCAACAAAGTATTCAATTCATTCAGAATAAGTCACCTATCTTAAGCTTTAAGACGGGTCTTGAAAATTATCTAGTTCAACAGTTCATTTTACAAATTTAAAACTTACAACTGTGAGGATAATAAACTGGTAGACAACACTATAAGGCATGCACTAATATAAATTTAGATCACTTTTCTCTTTCCTCACTGGAGTACAGTGAGAGAAGTTTCCTTGGAAGATTTCTTCTCCCCAATTTACACATAAGAAAATTGAGTCCCACTGAGGCTAAGTTACTAGCCCATGGTCATATAGGTACTAAGTAGAAGAACAAGATTTGAATCCAAGCAGTCTGACTTCAGATGTAATATCCAAGCTCATTGCTGGATCACAGTATAACCAAACACTAATTCAGATATATTCAAAAGATGAAATGATCAATATGGAAAAATTAAAAAGTAGGCCTCTTTCTTTATGGTAAGAAGTATTTATTCTATAGAAAGTCACAGATGCAGATTTTTGCAATTTTATTTTTTTTTTTTTGCCCATGATATATTTATGGCTGGCCTAATAACAGGAAATTATAGTAATTTAAAAAAATATATTTTAGCTACTCAACATTGTACAATTATAATAGCAAAAACAATTAATATAGTAGATGGTTTTAAAGCTTAATTTTAAAATGTGCTCTTTAGCTTTAAAATTAATTCATTCAAAATGTTTAAATGTTTACCTTATAATGTATATGCCTATGGGATTTTCATATAAATTTTATGATGTCATCTTAACAAAATTGTTGTGAAATAGTAGTGTAAGAACTGGTAATCCCATTTCATAAGCAAAGGAAGTTTAAAAAAGGAAAAGAAATAGTCTTCCGCTCTTATTTTATAAAGCCAGAAAGTGGCCAGATACTAGTGTTCCAAATATACTATGTTACTTATTTTTCTTCACTACTCCTTAATGTCTAACTTCCTGAAATATAAAAACCAGATCATATAATTTTTATTTTACATCTGCTTCACTGTTGGCATATGGTTTAATAAATTACCCACCCAAACCACTGTGAGGCATTGATGATAATTCTAAGTTAAGTTAGAGAGTAGAGTAAAATTTTAAATTATTTGAAATTGGAATTTCAAACCTTCTCTTTTGGGTTCATTTTATCAAACAAAAGAAGACAAAAACACCTTAGCTTCATGGCTGAAAATATAACCAAGGAAAGACTTAGTGGTATAAAATCCCATTTAAGCAAAACAATTTTCTTATGTATGATTTTTGTGGAATCTGCCATTTCAAGGTTCTGGAACATCCCGTTCTTTCTTGATGGTGTTTTTGTAGACTGGCTTCCTGTCACCAACATCTCTCTGCCACCAGCCAACCTCACCAGCCCAGCCCCTGAGAATTTGATTGCATCACAGGTTTTTTTCACACCGAAACAAATGAGAATAAAGGAAACTCAAAAAAAGTCTTTACTCTCTAAACCTGTGATCAGTTTAAGAAGTTGCAGGGAGGAGATTTTAGTGCTTTTGAATTCCTATCACACAACTCCTTACACTACCATCATCCCTGGGATTCATTAAGACATACTCGAAGAGAAAGGAAGAAATGTGAAAAGTGTTCTCTGACTCCGTAGATTCTCTCCTGGTATCCTACAAAGCCACGTGTACCGTAGTTCGCACCCTCTCCACTTCCTCTTGAAGGTGACCACGGGATCCCTATTCTTGTGTGACAGAACACCCCATGTGTTATCTAAATGTGACTTAGGATGCATCATTACATCAGCACAGCAGTGAATTCTGTCTTTCCTCTGCTACAGCACTTTTCCATTGTTGCGTTTGACTGCACAATACACTCGCAAGTCAATGCATATTCTGGCATAAATCCCAAGGCTTCCCCCCCCCAAACAGTAACACACTATTTTAATTTCTAATTATCCAATATTCACATCAGTAATGGTTGCTCTGTGGACACAAGAGGAGGTGAGGAAGTTGGCTGTGATTTATGTGTATTTCCCAGGGCAGTGGGGGAGTGCCAAGTCCTTTGATTGAAAGTCGACTGGGATGGTGCAAGTGAGTAAGACTTAGCATACTGAAGGGACAACCTTGAATCCACTTCATTTTAGAAAAGAAGTAATGCACAAATTTATCAGTAATAAATAACTTGTGATATGCCAAGATGTAGTGATCCCTTGTGTGAGTGTCACTAAATAATCTAGGGTCTGTCACCCTGAAGAGCACACATCTGAGCTTCAGCTCCCTACAGTCTTACTGGCTGTCAACAACCAGAGCTTGAGCAGCTCCACACGTTCCCGAGAATTTCTCCAGGAGCACAGGACCCTTCCTGACAGGAGTATGTCCGATCTGTCTGGTACTGGTGTTTTAAACAACTTGGAGGACCACTGTCTGATATGTTCCTTATATGCTGGTAGCTATGGTACCTAAATCAAGGAAATGATACTCCATTGTGCAGCAGTTACACTCACTGTGTAAGTGTGCATAGGACCCTCTCGCCAGGGGCGCCTGGGTGGCTCAGTTGGTTAAGCGACTGCCTTCGGCTCAGGTCATGATCCTGGAGTCCCGGGATCGAGTCCCGCATCAGGCTCTCTGCTCGGCAGGGAGTCTGCTTCTCCCTCTGACGCTCCTCCCTCTCATGCTCTCTGTCTCTCATTCTCTCTCTCAAATAAATAAATAAAATCTTAAAAAAAAAAAAGGACCCTCTCGCCAGACTTAAAAAGTCAGGTTTCAGAGAAGCAAACTCTGGTAATATAGCAAAAACTACCAAAACTATTTAAAGGTCGAGGGAGGGGTGCATGGATGGAATATATCCAAAATTATTAATTTCACTTCTCATTGAAAACTTAGAAATCTCATGTGTTTAAAGTGACAAGTGAGTTTGGTGACCTTTGTTACCATTTATCATAATGACAAAATTTGCAATAAGTAGTCAGCAGAAGCAAGTTTTCTCATAGATATTGGTTTTCATATTTAAATAGCTATCACCAGGGAGACAGTAGTGGTTATAAAGTGGTCTACTTCTAATAATCAAATTATCCTTAGTTATGGTTAGGGGAAAGAGGTGGATGATCATCCTATGGTTTTCTCTAATAAAATAGTTATTATATCATCCATGATTTTCTCTAATAACATAGTTAATATACACATACAGTCATTAAAAGATCTACATGGTACAGTAGAAAAGGTATGACTTTTGGCATTAGGCAAATGTACCTTAGAAAGCCACTTCAGGGACACCTGGGTGGCTCCGTCGGTTAAGTGTCTGCCTTCAGCTCAGGGCATGATCCCGGGGTCCTGAGATCGAGCCCCTCATCGGACTCCCTTCTGAGCAGAAGGTCTGTTTCTCCCTCTCCCTCTGCCATTCCCCCTGCTTGTACTCTCTCTCTTTCTCTCTCTCTGTCAAATAAATAAATAAAATCTTTAAAAAAATTTAAAATAAAAGAAAGCCACTTCACCTACTATTTAAGCTGTGGTCTTAACCTAGTCAGTTCATCACTATAAGATTCAGATTCCATATTTATGAAAAGAATAATAATAGTTAGAATTCACACATTGACCATGGAGACTTTTTATAAATATCTTCCTTTACTTCCTCCTCCTGTGCTTTTAATGTATATATATGCATAAAAAATAAATACCATATTACTCATGACACAAGTTCCTGTGACATCCATTCCCAAATACTGATTAGTTTCTTAGAATCATTGCTAAATTCACCCTTTGTATTTTTTCTTAGTTAGAAGCCATCAAGCATATGTTTTAGTAAGTAGACTTGCACTACATGGCATGAAATTACAAAGGTTCTAGTGTTTGTTTGTTTAAGGCAGTGGTGGGGGAAGGGATCCAGGTACATCTCTTGTTCTTTAGAAAGGCAGTCACTGTTACTGGGGAATGGAGGTTTGATTGGGCCAAAGCTTGTCACTTTAGCCTTTTTTCTTTTGGACCCCCATCTCCAGTGTCTAGAAGAAGATGTTTTTTTTTGCTCTTATTTCAACTTACCCATCAAGGACTCATGGCAAATCCCCAAAGTACATGGCTTCCTGCCCCTAAATGGGCATCCACACCGTCCCTTCAGCCTTGATCTTTCCTCTTGCAGGTAAAAACAGAAAAGGTGGAGAGAAAAACATGGTGGATCCTTTTCTCCCCGTCTGTGCCAGCCTGCCTCCAACCTGGTGATCGTTGACACTCACCATTTGTGTGAAAGCTTTTTTTCTTTTTTCTTTTTTTAACATATTATACTAGATTTTACTAATTAACTCAATATTATAGCTCCTGCAGTTTTCCCTTCCAATCTAGTTCTTAGAGGATTTTTCCTTTTGAAACTTCTAAACATACTTTTGAGCAGGAACATATTTTAAAATATAATTATATAGCTTCACTAATATGAAAAATGGCTAGTGAACTAACCTAGTACATCTTATAATGGCCAAGTGAAATTTTTGTGTTTTCATGTCCTGTTTTTCTTTGAAATTATATATCTCATAAATTAGCTCATTACCTGAAAAAAAATATGAAGATCTGGTGAATTTTAATTCAAAAGTATTGCCACTGAATGGACTGTTTGATTTGGCCAAGCAGGTAATGAACAGTATTGTTGTCAAATTCACTAAGGAGTCATCTTAATTAAGACACAGGCTAAGGGGCATTACTCCAGTAGTCTTTTGTATCCTGGTGCCATATATATATTCTTTGGCAAGAATAGATGAAAAGCAGCAATAAACAACTCATGACTGCCCATGGCTCTGTAGGGTTTTTGGCATAATTCCTGGGATTGGGAAGTGAAAATGGACAGCATGTGGAGAAAATTGTCATCTCGGTAGCAAGGTTTAAGTGAAGATACCAAGCCATTAACAGCATGTATGCATATTTAATTTTATTAACTCCTACTGTCAGCCTTCTTGGATCTTTAATTTGGGCAGGAAGTTGGAGACTTTTACTGGAAGGACTTGAGGAGAAGTGAAGGATAAAAAGGAAGTGTATATAATTCTTTCTGGAACTGCTTAAATTTCACTGTTTGAAAATACTTTCATTTTCCCTCTTCGGTCAAAGAGATATGCTTAAAATTCTTGTTTCTTCACCAGAAATAGTTTTGCTCTGAAAAAGGTTTATATTTAGATATAGGGTATTATATGAACTTCTCATTTAGTAACTCAAGCAACTCCATCTGTTGTTGGAAGAACTCTCAGGAAAGCTTTGAGGGATATGGATATGACTCTTAAATACATATGCAGTTGTTTTTTTTTAAAATAATTCATTAGTCATCATAAAAGAATAAATGTTTCTGGCTCAAGAGGTTACTTAATTTCCATCTTTTTAATTTTTTAAATTTTCTCGTCTCAGTCATTGTCACAGATGGAACTGTCTTAGAGTTTAGACTAGAGATCCAGATCAATTACCATGTTAATATGATATTTAAAATTAATTTGAGATTCTCATGTACCTATAAATATCATCATGGAGATATGTGCATGAATCATCATTGTGGGCATCTTCTTACATAGTTCATAATTGAAAGTATACCACCAAGACCAGATGGCAATATAGTTTGAAAAGAAAGAATTTAAAAATTAGGAAGGAAATCACATGACAAGTATGCCTTTCCTGGTGCCAGGAAAGGGAGAATATTCTTGTTTAAATAAACTGCGTCGATGACAAGTACAGGTTCTACAAAATCATTGCTCTCCCTTTAGCCTTATTCTCATTACTAATGGATCTAGGTTCACTTTCATAAATGTTAGAGGTTAAAAAACTACCATACTCCTATTAAATGGTAGGGATATTTACTATTTAGCTTTATCTTAGGACAGCTTTAAACATTGACAAAATCACATGACATTGAACTGTATTTCATAACATTATGGTAGAGCCATTGTCTTAATTAATTTTGAGAACAGAAATAGGCCTGTAATAATAAAGGAACTTTAGCTGACTCATGGAAAGAAGAGGAAGAAGTTGCTTATCCTAATATAACTGATGTTCTTTCAGTAATGTCATTTTAAGATTATTTTGTTTTAAAAGAGGAGATAATTTGTTCTGAAAAATTTTTGTTTCCTTAACATTCAAACTTTTCATTAAAATTGGCTATTTTAGTAAAAATAAACAATGAACCACAGAATATTTACATGTGGTGTTTGCTTTAATTACTTACCGGAAATTACAGGTAGAAAGAGAGTGATACTAGATATCTTTCATGCTTGCAGCAACTCTGGAACATGAAGGCTTCTATTAAATACATGTGCCATGTGGAAGGGAGTCCCAAAAGGACCAGGAGTTTTGGGGTCCGGTTGTTTAGAAAGTCCGAGTTTAAGAGGAAGAAAGTACATTTGTATTTAGTACTGCCTGAGTACTAGCATAGACTCAAGTGATGCCTGGGGTGTAGTCAAGGCTGCTCTGCATCCCAGTTAATTCTGGAGGCTCCCAATTTCAAGTCTTCTATCCCATCAGAAAATGTGTCTCAATTACTGACTGAGAAAATATGGTCAGACTATAGTGTGTGAGTAATCATTTTGAAAGTACTTTTCTGGGTGCCTGGGTGGCTCAGTTGTTAAGCGTCTGCCTTCAGCTCAGGTCATGGTCCCAGGGTCCTGGGATCGAGCCCCGCATCGGACTCCCTGCTCGGCGGGAAGCCTGCTTCTCCCTCTCCCGCTCCCCCTGCTTGTGTTCCCTCTCTCACTGTGTCTCTCTCTGTCAAATAAATAAAATCTTAAAAAAAAAAAAGTACTTTTTTTGGCTATTTTTCCTCAAATGTCTAAACTCTTTTTCATTGAATGTTACTACATTCCTAAAGAAATGACAAAATTGATAAATAATTGTGTTCTTGCTCATTTTTTCCTCTGATTACATATGAATAAGAGCTGAGTGGAAATCACATCTGTATTTTGTTCATACATAGGTATTTTTTCCTAAAGACACTCGTAAAATTCAGGAAAGACTAACAGATGCCTTTAGAGTGATCAAGAAAAACTGGGTGTGTATTGAGTATGAATTTATAGATGGGTGATGTGTTTATCTTGATTTATCTGAGTTAACAGATCAAGCAAAGATTTAAAAGTTATGATCAATGTATTACAGTTTTTGTCATTTTTTTCTAAAGTGTACAGCTGTGCCCAAGTAATTCATATGATTCCCAACAAGAAAGGTCTCCAAAGAAAAGCTCAATACCATTTTTTAATTTGATTCTGATAACGCTGTTTTAAATAATTGTACTATAGTTATTGAAAAGATGGTCTCATGGCAAATTGGTTGTGTTTACATCCTAGCTTTCTCATTTGCTAGCTGGATGACTATTGTCATTTAATCTACCCATGTCTCTGTTTCCTCATCTGTAAAATAGGGAAAATAATGGCACCTACATCATTAGTTATTGGTAAAAATTATGAAAGATTTAGCAATTACTGCAATATGATAAGGACTCAGTAAAATATTTTTATTAAAATGTACAATATAAAATTTTTATTCACTGGGGTACCTGAGTGGCTAAGTCGGTTAAGTGTCTGCCTTTGGCTCAGGTCATGATCCCAGTGTCCTGATATCAAGCCCCACATCAGGCTCTCTGCTCAGCAGGGAGCCTGCTTCTCCCTCTCCCTCTGCCTGCCTCGCTCTCTGTCAAATAAATAAATAAAATCTTTTAAAAAAATTTTATTCACTGTTTTATGTCATGTAAATTTTATGTTGTTATGAGTTCACACTTGTTTTAAAAATAACAGACAAGCCCAAGAAAACAACAGGGTAAATTTGTCAGTATTCAGGTAGTTCTTTGGAGGTCTTTTGCAGACAGGCACATTTGGGTGACAAGATCTAAATTTCAAATGGGCTTTTTCTCATTTCATGTGGCTTATGCTGGGAAACCCAGTCTATTGTCCTGATTCTGCCCTCTGTTACAGACTAGCTGTGTAATGCTGGCCATAGCCCTTCTACACTTCTGCATCCTTTGTACAGATATTGGCTTACATGAGCTCTAAAATGTATATGATCTATATTACATATTGAAGTGTTTCTGTTATTTGCCTGCAATCAATGATTTCATAGTTAAAACATTGAGAACCTAGAGGAATTTAGGGAAAGAGGGTATAGATGTTACAAATAGATAACCGCATTGAACCACAGGATAGGGGACCATTCTGGCAATTTCTACAGTCCTTCAGTAGGTTAAAAAACAAGATAGAAACACATTTTGGTAATTGTAGACTCCTGCCTGACTTTGAAGAACCTACAACATAGAAACATAACACTAACAAGGACCTTGGTAGACCACTAATTATACCCTGTAGGTGAGATTTTATGGAGCGTTCTCAATCAGCAATCTCTGAGAGGGATATTTCAAGCCAGAGGGAAAAAAATAGTGAAAAACAAGAATAGTAAGAGAGAAGGTAATGTAACTGGAAGGGAAGTAAAGAGTAGCAGCGTCTATGGGGAGAAGTATAGAAAGGTAGCTCCTAGAAAGATAGTGATAGAGCACTGTGATTTTGAATAGGAAAAGGAGATGCAGAGTATCAACACTGAAGTTTGCACTGTTAATTCTATAAAAGGAGAATTTGATCAGACTGTTGATAAAAAACAAAAAGAGAAAGTATACTTTAAATAGCTTTTTATCTCCTCCCCCAGATCTTTCTCATTTTTCTCATTTCCTTCTCTTTCCAGCTTCCTACATATTTAATGGTAGTAAGAAGAATCGAAAGAAAGCTTTTACCAGCACTAGTCAGAGAAATATCCCAGTTCCTCCACACCCCTACCCGCAATCTTTAGTGATTAGAAACAAAAGAAAGAAAGAAAATGGAAGGCTAAAATAGTTTCTAATCTAATGTATCTAGACATTTAAAATGCATGTGAAATTCCAAAGGTCCTTTCTATCTAAACAATGTCTCTGTTTCATTATAATTTAAATTTGGCATAAATAACATTCTTAGGAACCATTAGCTATCTGCCTGAGGACCACCTAGGATATTGGAAAGACATATTAGTAGAGTAATAATGAAATAAGCTGCATGTAACAGTCTATTTGCTTACATTTTTCCTGGCTTCAATTCTTCACTTACAGATTTCTTGAGAGTATACAACAGTAGGAGCTTAAAGAGAGGGAGAGAGGAGGCAGAAAAAAATAGAAACAGAGGGAAAGAGGAGGCAGAGAAAAAAGAAGGAGAAAGAGAAAAGGAAGAGAGAGAGAGAAAGGGAGAAAGGGAGGAGGAAGGAAGAAGGAACGCTTAGCCAGAATCATGTATTGCTTTTTTTTTTTCCCACTGATGAAAGAATAACCAAGGATGACCAGTTCCTAATGCCTTTTTGTGTGTGTGCTGAGGAACAAGTAGTTGCATTATTTTATTTTCTACCATAACACTTTTTTCCTCCATTCTGAGCAGAAAAAATGAACAAGTATTATCAGCTACAATGCTTTGAAAATCTTCCTCCTGGAGACGGTATAGTTACTGGCCCTGAGTTTAACTCCCAGGCTGTGCAAGTTTGTCTCTATAGTACCACTCTGTTTTTGCTACCTCCTGATTTCTTAGTACAAACAAAGGGACTTCACATTCCCAACTTTTCCTCACCTTCAACAAATTTATCAGAAAACACTTTATTTTTAAGTGAAAACAAGTGGTAAGTGAACAATCCGATAAACAGATCCCTCCCAATTATTAACAAATACTAATAATTACTCCTGCTAAGTAACTCAGATGCCCAGAAAGCTCTTGCAGGAATAAAAACAGTCATACTTTTAGTAGCTAAAGTTTACTGAGGGCTTTTTATGGACTAGGTCTACCACTACCTTCTTTAAAGATACTGTTTCAATCCTAAAAAACGGTTCTATATGATCAACTTTTATTACGCCCATTTTGCAGATGAGAAAATGGAAACTTAATAAATTTGAAAAACTTGCCCAAGATAAATCAGGGCACAGAATTTTAAGTCAAGCCAATTTTAAACTCTGAAATCTCTGCCTTTAATAGTGTTTTTCTCTCAGGTATTTTCCAGGAGATAGTTGGAGTCGATTACTAGATGGATAGGTCTACTCCATATTAACAAGTTACACTGCCACATCAGGGTTTCAAGGATTATCAACCAACACCTTTCCATTTGTTCTCTTAACTTCACCTCTTTATGATGGTATTCAAGGCAAATGGAAGAAGGGAGCTTGTATTGTGGATGACTGCTTTCTTTATAGAACTATGTGGGAGTTTAATTGTGATAAACTCATTTATGTATGCACCAAAATATTTATTAAGAACCTAGTAGAGGCCAGGCATATATCAGAGGGAAAAAATTGTCAAAGGTAATTACAGTGTTTTGCTCAACAATGTCTCTCTTCCTTGAATGGATGACTGAGTAAAATTATTTTGCATATAGTATTCCAACAAATATGTTCATAACATACAACTCGAGTCTGACCTTTTAAAATATTACTCATTTGCCACTCCAAGAACTTCAGAGAATAACAGCAGGCAAATAATTTACACTTGCATGGTTAAAGCCTACCCTATGACAATTTTGTCTTAAATTCCCCTTAATATTTTCTTCATACCTTTGTGCTCAGAAAAAGTATCTGAATGCATCACTTTCTCTTCCTTTTAAAAATAATTTCCCTTATTTTTCATCTCTATTTTTAAATTTTAATACCCTGAAATATTCAATTTAATCATTGACTTGGGATGATGCTTTACATGAATTAAAGGGGTAATGAAAAATGCAGTTTTTTCTTTCTGAATATTGCATGTGTTCTATATTACTTATGTGTCTATTTGCATTTATTCTGCATGTTGTATTTTTTACTTTTAATTAACATCAAGAAGTTTAAGTACACTATTACAAATTATACATTTATAAAAGTTTATTTACCTTTCTATTCATATGTTATATACCTCCAAATAATAAAATTTACTGCCATCAATAGGATGTGTCTTGCGTTATTTTAGTATTAGCAGTAATATATTTGTGTGAATCTACCTACACCTCTTCCCCCTCAAGACCAACCACTAGGAGATTGTCTATACCTTTTCAAAGACCAAAACCCATTTGGAGGGAAAAAAAAGCCATGAAACCATGTAGGCTAAACATCTGATTTGATCAATAAATAGTAAGGCATTTATATTTAGCTAAGAGATAAAAACAAATGTCTTATTTAGTACTATATTCAATACGAAAAAATAAAGATATCATTTTAACAAAGTTGTAATTATATTTAATATGCCTAAATTAGCTGGGGATGGACCCTTTCTGCTGCAAAGAAAACAAGTGATAGTATTTTCTAAAATGTCTATTAAAGGATGTCTCTATTAACTGGGAAACTTCTTTAGCATTGTAAGCAATGGATGCCACTGTACCACTTAAAGCATGTTTTTTCTCATTTTTAAAAACAAGAAATTGTGATGCAAAGTATAAATATCTTGTATGCCATTATCATGGCATTTTTGCTTTCAATTATAGTTATTTATTTGCTGGTCCATTTCACCCTTTTCAAGACAAAAAGCTCTTCAAAACCCAGAAGTTATGTCTCATTTGTCTTTTCATTTCTACCACCAGGTACAGTGCTCTCATTGAATAATATTGGTGCTGAGTGAGGAAGCATCTATGAAAGCCTATTTTTAACATTGTTTTATGTTTTGCATTAATAACTCTTCTGTCCTAAGCCTCTTCAATATATTATTCAATGTTTCAGGGCATTTCTGGTATACCTCTGAGTTGACAATTGTTTTCTACATTTTATAGAAGTAGAAATATTTCTTTTAATATTATTTATGCCTGTTATTATAACTAACATGAAATATGTTATCCAAAATGATACATATAATCATTCCCAGATTGTATGTATTTTCTACTCCAAGTAAAATAAATTACCAATAACCATTTAGGGATATAGAAAAGTGTTTGCCATTTGTGGGAGGCACAGTGAAATATTTGACTAACTATTCTCATATCTGGACTGAATTGTGCTACCATATCTGATTTATGCATTCAGCAAGCATTTCTTAAATTGCACTGTGCCACAATCTGTTAGGTCCTCTTAATGCCAACTGCATTTTCTAAGTCAAAGATTTTCATGTGTATCCATTTTACGAGCCAAGGATTGTCATATGTATCTTGAATGGTAATGCCATTTTAAAATGATAGCATGTATCTCCTTATTTAAAAAGAGACACTGTGAAATCATTTAGTGAAGACCATAAGTACTATTATTATCATCTCTTATAGTTTATATTTAAAAGGAATGTGGTAACACTGATTATATTGTATAAATGTTCTTTGGATTAATTTCAAAGAGGATGCTTTTGTATTCTAATGTGCACTTAATTCACTAATTGGGATTCACTGATTCATTACCCAAATTTTCATTCCAGGCCCTCCAGGCCCTCCAGGTGGTCTACGAATAGAAGACATTAGAGCCACTTCTGTGGCTCTTACGTGGAGCCGTGGTTCAGACAATCATAGTCCTATATCGAAATACACTATTCAGACCAAGACTATTCTTTCAGATGACTGGAAAGATGCAAAGACAGGTGAGTTTCATTTGTCTGATTAATCTGTACATTTTTTAAATGAATTCCTTTGTCAAAAATGAATATCTGGATTTTTTAAGGATTTCATCTACCTTGAAGTTCTTTTCTATTTTTAAACTTTTTTTTTTTTTTAAGTATCCCAGTGCATTAGTAGTGAAGGAAACCACAAGGAAATTAGACATTTTAAAACTGCAGGGGAAGAAGCAGTGGGTCTGTATCTATAATGGGAAAGCAAAGAGAGGCCTCCTGGTTTTCTAATTTGAGCTCTGTGTAATTCTAAGATTTACTAGGGGAAAAAGAACTTTGGGAAATCTTTTTTTTTTTTTTTTTGGCAAATGACATCTATAGCTTATTATTTATGACCCATTTTTTACAATTATATAGGTACTATAATTCTGCATTTTTAAAAGCCACTTTGTTTATAAATATTAATTTAAGCACCCAATTCTTATTACCATAACCTTTACTTTTCAAAGATGATCTTACCTGCTTTGAATTTCCTCAAAACATCTTCAAGGAAGTTTTGGATTTTAATTTTTTTCTTATATTAAGATTTTCTAAAAGTTGATCAGGAAAAAAAAAATAAATGAGTAAATGGGCTCCTTCCTGTGTCCGTAATTATTACATCCTCATTTGTCATGACTAGCCTGTAATTTCACACAGCAGTTTATCTCTTATAATATCAAAGAAGATAGATAATCCTTTTGATAAAATAACCTGCTTCTGTTTGTCATTTTGACATTATTTTTAAACAAACTTAGTGTTGCCAGAGTTTCTTTTAGATACATAATGAAGACATAGAAATATGTGCTCAGTTGTCACCAGAGGGGAGAAAAAAAGACAAAAGTGAATAAAATGTTTATCCTTTTTAAAAAAAAAGAAAAAGAATTAATTCCAGCGTATCCCAAACCTGCTCTCATTTTTGCTTCATCTTAAGGTAATGGGATTTATTTGTATTGATCACTGAGAGGTTTTAATTTAGATTTAGTTTACTTTGATAATTTATTGCTATCATGGAAAATGAACCAAATATGAACTTGAAGCTTGTTATGAGGGTTTACATATATTCTAGTATTAAGTGATTCTCCACATAAGTGTATAGAATACACATGAGTTAGAAATAGGTAAAATATTTCTATTACATCATGTTGCTGAGTATAAGAGTTACTTATAAATATGCTTGGCAAAATCAGACCATTTGAAAAATTACCTAAGAAACCATTTAGATGTTTGATAAACCTAAAGTGTGGGCAGTTTCTATTTCTCTGAAGACAATGAAAATGGATGATAATGATGAAACTATAGATAATATTAGATATTTGGACAAATTGACACTGATTATAGATACTAGAGAACAAAATGTAATAAACACATTTAAAATTTTTGTTTGCTTTGAAAAAGGAATAATAATTGTAATCATTTCCATTAATTATGTATGCTTACTGGGTAGCTCAATTAAAATACCCCTCTCATTAAAAAAAATATCTATCTATCTATCTATCTATCTATCTATCTATCTATCTATATATATATATATTCCACTAGAAAGCAAGTTCCATGAGGATAAAGATTTTGTTTTATTCACTACTCTATCCTTAGCTCCTAGATCATGGCCCTTAATGCTTATTTATTAAACACATTCACTAAGCCTCCGTTGTATGCCAGAACCAGTCCTACATGCTGGATATACACCTGACCATCCATGAAAAAAACAGAGAGAGGAAACACACACACACACACACACACACAACAATCCTGCCCTCAAAGCGTTTACATTCTAGTAGGAAAGATGATGATGAACAAATAACAAATCACTGAACTCTACCTCTGAAACTAATAATACACTATATGTTAATTAATTGAATTTAAATAAAATAAAATTTAAAAAAAGAAAAGAAAAAAATAAAATGTATAGTAAGTCATATGGTGATTAGTGCTAAAGAGAAACATTAGAGAAGAGGAATCAGGCTTCAGGTGTTGCATTTTAAAAAGGGTGCTTTTGATATTAGTATAGTCACCCCAACTTTCTCATGGTTCCTGTTCACATGTTTTATCTCTTACAACTGTCAACCTATTTGTATCTTTGAATCTAAAGTATGTTTTCTGTTGAAACATATAGTTGCATCTTGTTTTTTTTTAATTTTTTATTGTTATGTTAATCACCATACATCATTAGTTTTTGATGTAGTGTTCCATGATTCATTGTTTGTGCATAACACCCAGTGCTCCATGCAGAACGTGCCCTCTTTAACACCCATGACCAGGCTAACCCATCCTCCCACCCCCTCCCCTCTAGAACCCTCTGTTTTTCAGAGTCCATCGTCCGTCTCTCATGGTTCGTCTCCCCCTCCTATTTCCGCCCCCCTTCATTCTTCCCCTCGAGCTATCTTCTTTTTTTTTTTTTAACATATATTGCATTATTTGTTTCAGAGGTACAGATCTGTGATTCAACAATCTTGCACAATTCACAGCGCTCACCATAGCACATACCCTCCCCAATGTCTATCACTCAGCCACCCTATCCCTCCCACCCCCTCCCCTCCCCGAGCATATGGCAGGGGAGAGATGTCCAGGTGGGAGATGTCACCGGCTGGCACTATGGGATAGCAGTGGGAATGGAGAGGAGTGGGTGAGTTTGAAATATATTTTTGAAGGCAAAACAGAACTTTCTGACAAATCAAGTCTGGAGATTTGAGGGAAAGGGCAGAACTGAGGATGATTCATGGGATTTTGGCTCTAGCATCTGGGTAGAAGATAGAAGCACTTACTGGAGAAAGAAGAGAGATTAAGTGCAAGTGAGGACTTTGTTCCATTTTGGAATGGGTTCTCCATTTTTTTATGTACAACTGAATTTCCGTCTAGTATCATTTTCCTAAGAATTTTTAAAATATTTCTGAGTGTGCAGGTTGCTGGAGTCAAAGACTTCAGCCGTTGTACATTAGAAAATTTCTTTCATTTCGTATTTGTGATAATTTTTTGAATGTAAGTTCTAAGTTGTTTTTGAGCATTTTAAAAATATTATTTCTTCATCTTTTTGCCTTCATTGTTTGTGATAAGAAGTCAACTATTGTTTTTACCTTATATTCCTATATTTATTTAATGTGTCCATTATCTCTAGCTGCTTTCAAGATTTCTTTTCCTTTTTGCTTTTCAGCTTGATGAAAATATATTTATCCTGATGAGGGTTTCCTGGCAAGTTGGACCTTTGGGTTGATATCTTCCCCAACTTTGGAAATTCTCTGCCATTATATCTTCCAGTATTTCTTCTGTCTCATTCTCTCTTTCTCTTCTTGGTCTCTATTGCCATGTATGTTAGATTGTTTGATGTGTTCCATGGATCATGGATGTATGTTTGTGTGTATTTCTGTTTAGATAGTATCTAATGACTTGTTTTCACTTCCATAGATTCTTTCCTCCGCTACATTCAGTTTGCTGAAAATCTCATTAAAATGATTTTGATTTTGTATTTCTTTCTATTTCCAGGATTTTTTTTTTGTTTTAGCATTAAGCTCCTTTTAGTATTATTTACATAGTATTCCATAGAAATTTCTTATTTGTTTATACAAGTTGTGCATCTTTACCATTTGATACTTATACATATTTATAGTAGTTATTCTATCATCCCTGTCTGATCATTTAACACCTGGGCCATCTTTAAGTTTGGCTCTGTTGATTTTTTTTCCTTTGTTAAAAACAAATCACATTTCTTTGTTTTCTCATGTCATGATAATTTTTTTCATATCCAAACATTGTGTAAAAAAGAATAGTAGAGCCTAAAGTAAATATTACTTATGCCCAGGAAAATGCATGTCATTTTTTCAAAATTGTCATTTTGTCAATATAATTTGTAGTTGAGGTGCTCTGAGCTTTGCAGTTGGATTCAGTTCAGTAGAGGCCAAGCAAATTTGAGTGTAAGATCAAAATCCTCTCACATCTGAATGTTTTCCAGCCTTACCATCAGACTTCAGTTTGCTCTTCTAGCCTGGCTCTCAGGAAGGGTTCTTTCAGCTTCCCTTCTTTTGCCCCAGACAGCTATTTTCTGATAACTAGTCTAAAATCTGGAGTTCCTGAGGGTGGGAGAAGTTCTCAGTTCTCCTGCATTCAGTCAGACTTCAGCAGACCCAAAGCACTAGTCTTTCTCTGGGGAAGCCGATCTGTCTTCACTTTCCTGCCACTCACCCAGCCACGCACGGTTACACGCTTATTCAGTAGAAGGCCTGAAGTGCAAGTGGTAGGGTCTCCACTTTCCTGCTTTGCTCTGAGACTTGAGCAGATCTGAGATGTCTGTGCCTCAGAGGGAGGTCTCTCTTGGCTCTCTTGTCCTGCCCGCAGCTTCTTTGAGTACTCTTGGTGAAGTTCTACAAAAAGAATTGGCTAATGGGTACAGAAGCTCCTTGATTTGGGGGCTTCTGGGGATTCAATACAGTCATTCCAACCTACACTTTGTCTTTAAATATCTTGAAAAGTTAAACTGTTTTCTTCTTATGAACATTAATGACTATGTCCTCCTCTCCCCATTGCTCTACCTATGATGACTTTAGTTCATTAGACTTCTTCACAAACTCAGCTCTCTGACAGGCTCTGAAAAATGATTATTTTGTAGATTGTCTTACCTGTTCTTTTTGTTAGTTATGTAAGTAAAGTTCTCTTGTGTCAGTATCCTAACTGGTTTTTTCAATGAATGCAGTCATGTAGTCTTTATTTCTAGCGTTGTCCACTAAAAATGGAAGGTGCAGGACTAAACTCAGTTTTATGAAGGTAATTATTTAAGTTGTTCAGTAAATATTTTTCAAAGATATAAAGTTTCAGCAGTAGAAGAATTACATTTAGAATAATGAGATGAAAGAATAGACTGTTTATCTTTAAAACAATCTACTGTAAATATTACTTCTCTTGGACTTTCTAGGGGATAGGCAGCAGAAATATGATGCCATTCTCAGGATTCTACAAGATACATAGGTAACATTTAGAATGTTGTGTTTGATTCTATGCTGCTACTTAGAGAAGAAAAATTATAGAATATTGTTGGTGATGGGGTATATGTATGGAAGTAGGTTGAACAAAAAGAGGCCTAGAAACCATGCTATGAGATCAACTGAGAGACCCAACCTGGGATATGATCTCTAAAACGAAGAAGAAAAATGTTTTTATATTTAAAATTCTGTCATGTGGAAGCCTAGAATTACAAATTAACATCCTAGCACAAAAATGTTTCTCTGAACTTTAGATTATTTCCTTAGAATAGTAATTTAATTTTAAAATTAAATTATTTAGCATAAACATGTTTAAACCCATGAGCTATACTAAAAAATTACCCTGTAGAAAGGTAGAAACAATTTTTATTCCTGCCACCAGTATATGAGTATCTCGTCTACCATATTTTACTTATTACTTAGTATTTTTTAATTCTTTGCCACATTGATAGGTTAAAAAACTGGAAAAAAAAAACCCACTATGCTCATTGTAGAGTACTTCTTAGAATTTACTATTCTCTTTTTTGCCTTTCTGTAGCTTCAGTTTTTGTTGTTCTTATTTCAAATATGGATTTCTGGTTTTTTATGAGGCTACATTCAAATTTTCCTTAAAGAAGAATCAATGAATCATATCTTCTGGGATGCCAGAGCACAGTTTGTTTCTCTTTTGCTGCAGAGAACTTTGCCAAATCTATGGCATCTGGCCAAGTTCTGCCAGAAGCCCTGTGAGTTGGGTCTGGAGATGCTAAGGAGACACAGAGCCAGTGAGATGGTTTTAAATGCCCTTTTCCCTTCTCAAACACAGACCTGCCTTATCAGTTAGAAGCTCTGAGTGGGTTCTGGATAATTTCAAGTACTTGGGTTTTGGATTGAGAGGAAAGAACCTAAAGGTCCTGGTTGTATTTAAATCCTAAGGAAATACCAGGATTCACTAGACAACTTCAAAGAATCTAGAACAGGTGGGATAACACTACCTACAGTTTTTCTTCAAACAATTTTTTTCTTTTTAGTCCTGAGGTCATCCTGGCTATTTCTGAAGCTTTTCAAACAGCTAGTCCATGTGGTCTGAAGGCAGAGTGTCATTAACATGGCTGCCAGGCAACTAAAGCAGTATGAATTATTGGCCTTAAGATACCCATGAGGCTTGCTTCTCTTTTCCTCCAAAGAATAGTTAGAATCATTTTATTCTGAGCCTTATGGACTCAAAGTATTTGCAAATAAATCTATGGATTACTGTTTATGGTTGGTTGTTAAAATAAGATCTTCTCAAGAGGGTCTTTTGACCTGAGTGTTTAAAGTAAGGAGTATGTCTCCTGCTCTATATCCCTTTGATTGAGATTTACACTCACAAGTAAAGCCAACATTTAAATAACCATCAGGTTAATACTCAATATGTTTTGTTTTGTTTTGTTTTTACAGAGAGAAGCTTCTGACAGGCATTATACAGTTAAGATCTGATATTTCCATAGTGAAATTATCTGTAGAAAAAAATGGCCTAGGCCCAAACTGACCCACTTAAAACTCAGGAACTTGTGACCCCAGTCCTGATTTCTAGCACTTGCCTCTGTTGTGCAAAGTACTCTCCTCTCTTTCTGACTCTAGAAATAATAAACGGATTGTAAAGAACTTGGCTGAAGAGGGGGGACACGAAGTCCCTCTGCTCCTGACTGTTCTCCATTTGGCTTGGGCATGAATCTGCTTCCAAAGCAAAGCTGAACTCTGCTCCCAAACTCTCTATGTAGGTGGTTTTAGAAAAATAAAGCATATCCAATAGTTCCTCCCAGGACTGAAGGAGTAGGGGGAAGATGGCATGGGCTAAAAATCCATTTATAAGGATATTTAAGGCCCAAATAAAACAAACAAAAATGTATAATAGAGGTAGAACAGTAGCAGTGGGGGAGAAAGGATCAACTCACAGTTAGAGTAGGAAAGGGATTAAGTGGATTGAGATAAGGTGTATTTTCTGATAAGATAATTTATGGGCTGAATATAGGCATAAGAGCCATAGAGTGTTGGCTATTTTGTGGTGGGGCAAGGTAAAGGAATGCCCTCTTTGTCTTTCACCAGTAGCCTATATGATTCAGAGATTGTTAGTAATCAATCAGTAAAGTGATTGTTATACACAAGGCTGTACTTCTTGCATTGAGACATTGTCTACTCTAAATAAGCATAACTTTTGTATTTATACATTATTTATATTTGTTACAAATATTTAATAAGTAGTACTATTTGCAAAACACTATGCTAGGTATACTAGGCCCAGAGAAGTTCCAAAATAAGAAGTAGAAGAAACATGTGTATGTCCACAAATGAACAAACAAGGCGGGGAAGCAGAAGAAATATTTTTAGTGTGGGATGCCTGCATCGAGATTGGAGCTGGGCAACAGTAAAAGAGAAATCAAGCTTTAAATCTTGTTCTCATTATGTGGTGTTCAAATGTCCTGCCTCAATCTGGAGGAAGGAAAACAGGCCAGATAGAAGAGCCACTTCTAATTCTAGATACATTTTTCTAAAATGAAAATGTTAGTCATTTTTTTTGCTAAGTTATTCCTACTTCTTACATAGATGGTTTTCTTTAAGGGGTATTATAAATATATACCAAAACATGTTTGTTTTGGATATTTATATTCTCATAAGTTCTGATGTTAATGTATATTAAGAGGAATGATTATAATTGGTTTTATTCTAAAAAGAGCACTTTTCATGCCTTTAGCAATCCTGGTAGAGAATGTTATCCTTAACTTACAGGTATCAAATTATTTCCTAACTATTCAGAAGGTACGTTCTAGAAGTCCATCTCTCTACCATCCACTTCTTGTTTCCCCTTCTGAGAGAGTTGTTTGCATCCCTGAGCCAATGGTTTCCTACTGGTATTTACCTAATGGTAGTGACTCCAAGGCTTTTTGCTTATTCTTCCTTTCTTCATCTCAGTCATTAAAATCAAGGGACTGACAACCTCATCTGCAATCCAAAGCCCACCACAAAAGGAGCCCCGTTGACTTTTCCTTCTTTACCTTTCATCATTCCTCCAAATATTTTCTGTGGTCAGTTAATGATTTTCTAGTCTTTGAACATACACCTGATCTTCCATTTATTTGGGGGTATTTTCCTATTGGATCCTCACATGTGCTCAAAAATCAATCTATCAGCTGTAGCTTCTACTGCACACCCATCTGGTTCTTCTTGTTTTGACCCAACCTACACTTGCCCATATCTGTTGACTGCCTAGCTACTTGAAAAAGCCTGGGGTAGCCTTGACCATCATGAGAATACCATACCCTTGTCAAGAGAGTGCTTGACTTGTTGGAGTGCTTCCAACATTTCCATTCTTCAGGCATTTAAACGATGCTGGGATTTTGCAGCATAGGAAAGAGGGGAGAGATTGGACTACCTCCTTGAGCCTTCTACTGTATGTTTTTACTTAGGCCTCCAAACTTATAAGATCACAAACTCATAAATAGTTTCATCAACTTCTGATTTTAAAACCCTATATTAGTTTCCTAGGGCTGCTGTAACAAGTTGGTTGCTTAAAACAACAGAAATTTAGTCTCTCATAGTTCTGGAGGCCAGAATCCAGAATCAAGATGTTGGCAAGTCTGCACCCTCTCCAAAGGCTGTAGGGAACAATTCATTCCTTACCTCTCCCAGCTTATGGTGGCTCCAGATATTCCTTGGCTTGTGACCACAGAGGCAGAAGTTGAAGTGTTGTGGTCACATTGCAGCTTCCTGTTCTACGTATTTCTCCCCTCTGTGTTTCTCTTATAAGGACACTTGTCACTGGATTAAGGGCTCATCTAGATAATCCAGCATGATCTTAACCCAAGATCCTTAACATAATTCCAGTCTTAAACTTGAAAGTTTATACAAAAGCTATTTTTTCCAATAGGTTGCATTCACAGGTTCTAGTAATTTGGGCATAGATAAAACTTTTTGGTAGGCACAATTCAACCCATTATTATAAAAGCTTATCTTCTCATAGGAGGCTCAAAATTATTTGAAGGTCTCTAGAAGGGAAGAGGGACCACCCTACCCAGTGTCACAACATCCAGCTGTATTTTTCCCTTCTTTACGAAGAGCCCTTTACAAACTAAAACTTCACCTTCCTTCCCCCAACTGCCTAAAAGAAGTCCCTTGGTATATGAAGTAAGGCAAATTCTGATTTGGTGTGAGGGAAGGGTGGAAAAAATAGGAAATAGGCAGAATCAAAACATGAGAAGGTAAAGCCTAACTTTTAATCAGAAAGTAAAAAATATATGTCAAATGTAGAGAACAAGTTCATAACGAAATAAAAGAAAAGATGGCAAAATTTGTGTCCAGGAGAATTAAAATTGTGGTAGGGTGAGGCATGGCATGGTGTGAGGCACACAGGTAGAATAACCATCAGGTTAATACTCAATATGTTTTGTTTTGTTTTGTTCAAAGGCAGAAACTGGACACTAGGACCCTTAGCATTTATTGTGGAGACGGGTACAGCACCTTGAAAAGCTAGATATTCATGGTCTGCATTGACAGAAAAAAATTCCCTAAATGAGATGATGAGTCATAGACAAGCCTGAAGGAAAAAACTTTCCAAATAAGTGATGTACAAGTATTTACACGCATATGTATGTGTAGATTAGTTATTAAAAACACGTGGAAATATTTTAAGAGAGCTTAAAATACTGGATAGTTCTGCCTTCGTTGTATGTTTTATCATATCTCAATGCAATAAGCAATCTTGGATCATATCCTACCCATAATTTGTAATCTTTTTATTACTTAGAAGCATGAATTATGAGAAGTACTTAATAAATCTTAATAAACTATCATTTTATTATCATTGCCCCAAATAATTTGGGTAAAAGTGTACAAAACCAACTAAAAAAGGGTATAAACATATAGGTACACTAGTAATAAATCATTGACTACCCATATGCAACATCAGTGGCAGTCCATAAAATTTTTAAGTGCCCCAATTATACACTTGCCTCAGTGTCTTTCTAGATTCTACCTTGAGAATATAGCTTCTTGCTATTCAAGGTGGAGCCCAGGGATTAGTAGCAAAAGCATGACCTGGGAGCTTGATAGAAGTGTAGAATTTCACTCTCTGACCTTAGGTTTATGAAATAGATGATTCATATGCATATCACTTTTTCTAGTTTATTATTTATTTATGATCTCTCTGCTTACTCCCTTGAACTTAACATTTTGTCATTTCTAGTTTGTATTTTTATTTCAACTCAATGGAATATGTGCCATTTTCTCAAAATAATAAAATAAAAATGGGGGATTATAAAATTGATGTTATCCAACTAATATTCTCTGTTTAATATTCATTTTGTTTAGATCCCCCAATCATTGAAGGAAATATGGAGGCAGCAAGAGCAGTGGATTTAATCCCATGGATGGAGTATGAATTTCGTGTGGTAGCAACCAATACTTTGGGTATAGGAGAACCCAGTATACCATCAAACAAAATTAAAACAGATGGTGCTGGTATGTTGAAGAAACTTTTTAAAATTTAAAAGGTTTATAAATACAGTGCCACTTTAATATATAGCTGAATGTATTTCAAAATAAATCATGCTCTGAGGTAAGTGATTCATCTAAAAAATGTGTATATGTATTTCACACAGGTGTGTGTACTCTGTGTCAAGACAGTAAAAAATTTAAAAAAAAAGGAAATATGAAGTTTAAGAATATTTTTACATAATTAATATAAGGAAAGAGGTAAATAGAAATCACTACATATTCCACTAGGGACCCCTAAAATGAAGTTGGTATTTAGAATATAAACTTTCATGTAAATTCTGAATCTTAACCAGGCAGATTCTTAATTAAGCAGATCCTGGATTTAGAAGGTTCACAATTTTGCATGTCACTCAAAGATGTTTATAACTGAGTGGCCGTGGGCTATGGTCAGGGAGGATAAGTTGAGTAGGGAGTAGAGAGAATGGGATGAGAACTTCTCAGATCTATACCACTTGGGGAGTCATAGCATTTCTGAGTAATAGCTGTAATGTGTTCTTTTAATATGAGGTGGGACTCTAACTATGCTCTTTTATCACTGCTCAGCCTTGGATGTTCTTCCAGTTTAGATTCACGTTTTTATGCTAAATACCAAGTCCATTTAAATAGTCTTTAGTAGGAGAAGTACTCAGCTCTATTTTCCTTTTCCCCTGCATTACCAGGCAAAAATATTGTTCTGATTCTAATAATAGCTCTTTTTTATTATTCCTTGTCTATGAAAAAGAAAATGTTTTGTAGGATCTCTGAGTTTATTTTTATTATGCCTTGCCAAAGTTCAGTGCTTTATTTGGAAGAAAAGATTTTAAAAGGATGACAGACTGCTGTTAAAATTCTGCTATGATATCTTAATATCACTAATCCACATTTCTGGCTTCTTCAATTTCTTGGCCTAACATCTAAATAGAATGATGAACTATGTCTTAGTTTTTAAAGCCAAGTTATTCACAGAACTGCCATCAATAAACTCTCTTAAATTTCCATGTAGTTTACTGCATTATTTACCAGATACAAATCATTATTCTGTAATAAAGGGAGAAAATAAATCCTGAAGTACTGATCACAGTACTGATTCACACATATTTCAGTTAATTCCTATAATAATATTTTAAAGTAGGTAATACAATTCAATGCTTATTAATGGGCAGTAGACTCACAGACAGTAAATAGTGTTGAGTGAATGTAACTACTTGCAAGACTCAGTTCAAATCCAGATCTGTTTGACACTTCTCATATATTGAGCTTTCTCTCTTACAAGTGGTATCTCAAGCAGGACTCTCGAAATGCCTATTTATATAAAAGTTTATTAGTGTTCTAGTAGAAGTTTAGATTTCATCCTTAACTATGGAACTAGATATGACTAAATAATATTTTTTTGTTTTGTTTTGGTATATCCACCCACGAAATAAACACAACTGTTACTTTTTTCTCACCTCATAGAATCTCATTAGGATAGGGAGGTAATATAAGTTGAAGCTCTACAGAACACAGATACCAGATAGCCAGGATTCTTGTGTTTGGTTTTTATTATTAGTCCCTAGAGCCACTTACTTTTTTTTTTTTTTAAGTTTTTATTTATTTATTTGACAGAGAGAGACACAGTGAGAGAGGGAACACAGGCAGAGGGAGTGGGGGAGGGAGAAGCAGGCTTCCTGCGGAGCAGGGAGCCCGAATCGGGACTCGATCCCAGGATCCCAGGAGGGAGGGTCTGAGCCGAAGGCAGACACTTAACGACTGAGCCACCCAGGCGCCCCCGCTTATGTTTTTAATAGAAACTTCAGTATGATGGACTGAACACAGTTGCCCTTTCTTGAAAGCCAAAAATAAAAAGGAACACGGGCGTGATCTGACTGGTGGTTTTAACCACATAATTTCATGCTGAGAGATCTTGCACTTGATTTAACAAGTATTCATTTTCAAAATAAAATTGCAAAAATAAAATTAAATGATTAAATTTATGCCTCAGTAAACTTATTTCAGTTAAAAAATTATAACTGAAATATAGGTCTTTTTTATTTTTATTTTTTAAAGATTTTATTCATTTATTCATGAGACACAGAGAGAGAGAGAGAGGCAGAGGGAGAATCAGTCTCCCTGCAGAACAGGGAGCCCAATGTGGGACTCGAGATCATTACCAGTGCCGACCGAAGTCCGACGCTTAACCGACTGAGCCACCCAGGCGCCCTATAGGCTCTTTTTAAATTTCATTGAGCTTGGGGCGCCTGGGTGGCTCAGTCGGTTAAGCGACTGCCTTCGGCTCAGGTCGTGATCCTGGAGTCCCGGGATCGAGTCCCGCATCGGGCTCCCTGCTCGGCAGGGAGCCTGCTTCTCCCTCTGACCCTCCCCCTCTCATGCTCTCTCCTTCTCACTCTCAAATAAATAAATAAAATCTTTTAAATAAATAAATAAATCTCATTGAGCTTGATTAACTTGCCATTATTTCTTAACTAACATGATATAGAACTAAAACTTAATCTGAACACATTTTTTGAAGTACAAAATTCTTCATAGGAGAGGGAGGATACTTTTTCTGGCATTGGTGATAGATGTAGACCTTCCCCTCTCCTAGGAATTCTGATACAAACAATATCTTAATTATTTAATCTCGGAAAGTGACTGATCTGGTATACATAGCTTGATCATCTGGAAAGAATTATTTCAAGATCTTTTTTTTTTTAATCTCAAAGTAGAAATGATTAAATATGTTTTTAGGAATAACAACAAGAAGTGTCTAAGAGAAAGATTCAATCTGATTTTTGAATCTCAGCCTATGAATATAATTTATATTTAATATCATATTTAGAAGATCAGGATCCTTTTGATATACTTATCACCAACTGTTTGTATGTAACTGTGAAGACTTTTCAACCTCAGGGTCTTCTTACCCTTAGAAATGCTGGGAAAAACTTGTTTTTTGTTGGATTATTTCTTTCAACCAATAAATTTTTGGCATCACCTTTCTTAAGCATTGCCTTTTACGTTGTATTTGCTCCAATGGTATTTTGTAAATGAATGAATTCTCTAGTGTGCTTAGAAAATAACTTCCTTTGAGAGCCTTCAGAGCCAAAACAAACAAACAGACCTACAAAGTGATAACAGTCTTGGTCCCAATGCAAGGTACAGCCCTCTAGTGATATAATGAGATGATTCATTCATTTCTATTGTGAAAAAATAACTCCCATAACCTCTAACACATTCATTAATCTTTCATAAGAAAAATTGTAGGGTCTTATATTAATCAACTTTTATAGCTACCAGCATTTCAGCCCCTGCTATATATTATGACACAGTGCTAAGCTTTCTATTTGCATTGCTCCACTTAATTCCCACAATAACTTCATGAAACTGGTATTGTTATCCCTAATTTTACAGACAAGGAAGTTAAGATTACAGCCTAGCTAATGTGAAGCAGAGCTGGGGTTCAAATCCAGGACTTTCTAATTCTAAAAGCTCTGCTCCTAAAACACTTTCTAAAAGGACTGTATTGAAGTTGAGAACACTATTTTACTATTTCAGTAAAATTTTGGTGCCATCATTTAAAACCTTGGATTAGAGGCAGATTATTTAACCTCTCTGAGCCTTAGTTTTCTCATTTCTAAATGGAAATCATTTATTCTATGATATTATTTTTTATGATTAAAAAATGTAAGGAGAGTAGTTAGTACTATCTAGTGCATAATATTTGCTGAATAAAATTTATTTATGATTCTTCTAATTCTCATTTTAAACTTTAATATGCTTATAAGAAAATATTGTCTACTCTGTAATTGATCACCTCATTTGGCAATATATTTCCATTTTTTTATAAGCCTAGAGAATCGTAATTTCATGTAATTTCTAATCATCTTAGAGGAAGAATTTTATATATTTACTCTAATAAAATTCAACAGAATATCTCTAAATGTTGTTTTTCTTTTCATCCTGCTTTTTGAAAATTTAAAATGCATAAAATTAGACACATTGTTCATTCTTACAAAAAAATAAAAATACTTTTTCAAAACAAGGGGATGTTTGTCTTGTCATGTACCATTATAACAACTCTGTAAGAGATGCCAGCATATGTTATGTGGGATAAAGCCTGGTTCCCATTTGATGGAAAGGTTGCCCCTGCACCTCATTATGCTGATTGAAAGACACAACATTATCTAATGCAGCACATGCCCTTATCTGTCCAATTACTTAATGTTAAGATCGCATTGCACAGTTGCATATATTCTTTGGATTCAGACAAGTGCATTATAAAATGGATGGTCCCAAATGAAGAATTAGAAGATGTGTTTGTCATTCATTGTAGCCCATTTAATTTTGACTGTAAGAAAGAGATAACAAAAGCATCCTTCAAAGTAATGTGTCATTATAAGACATACCCCCATAGCTAATGGATCTGCAGGTGCACTTGGTGAGTTGATATCCTAAAATGGTGCATTTGGGTTTGTTTTGAAAGCTTTGGCATTTATTGATGCAGGTTTAACCTAAGAAGGAAAAGAGAAAAAAAAAATGATACAAGAATCGGCACTTTCATCCTTTGTATAGAGCTTTAATTTCCTTTCTAATGAAGCTATTCTGCTCTTTTATTTAGTTTTATTTTTAATTTTTTAAATTATATTTGATAAAGGTGAGAAATGGTGCTAAGAGCATATTTTGTAGCTAGCAAGGTACTGTTAAATTTAGTTGCTATCATTAGTAATAAAAGAGATAAATCTTTTTTAAAAGTAGCAAAAAGTAGATTTTTCAGCCACGAGGAGGCCTGTGTTAAAGCTATGGCTTCTCTCCATGTGAACAGTGTGACCTGGCTAGCTAAGTAACTTCTTTTGGGATTCATTTGCTTCACCTGTCAAAAGAGGATAAAGCTGCTTCTCTGTATACTTATTTCAAAGTGCTGATCTGAGTATCCAGTTAGGTGTGGTACGTAAAAATCATTTCTGTGTTCTAGATGAGTCTTTTATTAAGCTGGGCTTCTTCATTCATTCAGCAAACTTTCACAAATTAGGGATATTTAACACATTGAATTAAAACTGGTTGTACATATTTACAGTTGCTGTATTAAAGAAAATGCATCTTTAGGCCTGGAATCAGATTCCATTTATGTTGTGATCTTCAGTGGCTACAAAATTATTTGTAGAAGGAAAAGGGAGGAGCAAGAAGGGTAATACGGTGGCTCTGGCAGTTGGAAGTTAATAGAGGAGGATGAAAAGAGAAGCCGCTATCAAAGCCACAGTGATATTTGCACATTGTGATTTAGAAGAACCCATTATCAATTGTAATTTGTTTTATTTGAAAATAAATTTCACATGTGCCTTAGATGCTTTTGTTTTTCGTACACTGAGAGGGCGACACTAGGAAGTTTTAATTCTTTTCCTTAATTTAAACAAATAGTGTGTGTTTGGTTTGAGTTCTTCATAATAATAATATCATAATAATTCTACTGTGCATTATGATTACTTCAGTTTGTAGCAGTCTTTTCTGTCAGCATTTCCTCAGATGACTTATTCTTAGATTACCATTCTGTTGAGCAGTTAACAGATTTACTCTACCACCCGTTTAAAATTCCTGTTTAAGATCAAAGCCTAGATTAATAAACAGGCCTACAATTTCAGCTTGATAAGAGCCTAAGACGTTAATATTTTTATGAACTATCTCGGACCCTGTATTGTTTTTACCTACTATGGAAAGAACATCAGTTTAACATGGTAGATGCATCAGGAATGTTAGCAATCTGTTCCACCAGCAGAACAGGAGATCATAGGGTTACAAACAACTCCTCTCATTTGAATATCCAAGTATTATGCAGTTCATTTGATTTTGCTAACAGCTAATCAGAAAGAATATATATTTAAAAATAGAATAAAAGCAGATCTAAGATGTTAATCTATACTTCAATTCCTTTGGTATTCTAGATTCTAGAGCATTACATTTATAACCATTTGAATCTCTTCATAAAAATTTGGTTTTAAATCACAATGAAATTTTGATGCAAATTAAAATGGAAAGTTACATTCATGGTAACTTTATTTCTGTAAAAATGGCTCTACAAGTTAAGTAATAATTAACAAAAACTAAGTAGTGAACAGTTTATTTTGGGTCAGGGGCCTGTCTTCAAATACTCCATGATATTCACAGTTTAGGATTTGTTGTAAACCCATTTCTATACTGTTAAATAAAAATCCAAAGCTCAAATAGGTACTTATATGCAAATTACCTAAGCTTTCAAATCTAAAAGTAAAATTGGCTTTGTTTTTATAAACTGAAAGAATAATTGTGACGTTGGCTTAATTTTCTTTTTAAATAATTTTTAGTTCTGTGATTGAAATACAGAGGCACTCTTCTAAACCTCATTAGGGAATCACTTAGACTGAACTCATGGCAGAAGGATAAATATAAAAACTCACTATTTTTAACCTTTCACAGTTAAATATTGTTTATTCATGATTAATTCAATAATTTTGTATTTTTCCTAAATAACTTATTAAAATCTTTTAAATGATTTATAGTTAAAAGAAAGTTTAGTTTGTTCACTGTTAAATTACTTTGGATCCCAAAGTTGAATAAGCTGCCTTGTGCTTAGAGTGATTTACTTCCCTGAAAGGAATCATGATTTGCCCAAGTCTTCCTGTTCATACAAGGCTGAATGCAAATATAGAGCATCTAGGTGCTCAGATTCTTGTCAGATATGTAGGTTATATTTCAATTCCACCTGTGAAAAAAAGTCCCATAACTGCCAAAGCTACAACTGAACATTCAAAGCTAAATGGAGGACATTAAGTCAATAATTAGCCTAAGATACAAAACACTCTATTAAGAGGTACAGTACCTTCATTACTGCCTTTTATTTTAGCATTATGAGCTCAGTGAATAATCTTTGAAGAGCAAGTCAGTCTCGACTTATTAAAGCCTGTTAAAAGAGCTTAAAATAAACATTATGAAATGGAAAAAAATTCAATCTAACATAAACATATTCCATTTTTAGCTCTGTTCTAAATAAAGAGGCTAATATTGATTATAATGAAAAGGATAACAGTGAAATGTTTTGGCAAATAATACTTGACCTGATGAAAGCAATATTTGATTCAACAAATTACAGTGTAATAAATTATTCTACTTATTTTTTTTAATTATTTGCCTGTGACCAAAATACTTGTATTTAGAGTTAAACGCACAAAATTTGATTTATTCATTGATTATAAAACAGCATGTTCTTTGTTTCTTGTTTCTTGTAGCATGTAGAGTTTTAACTTCAGAATATGAGTTATGGGGTTTAAAGGGTTTCCAAGAGTTATTTTAATATCCAGCCTTCAATATGTATTTTATCTAAAGTGTTACAATTATCTTTTAACACCTCTGTGCACTCAATTTTTATTTCTGACACTTATGTGGCAACAGTTGAATAGTAAAATAAAATCTCTCAAATTCATATTAACTCTTAATCGGAAATGGAAATCATCATATGGTTTATAGACATAAAGAAAACCATGCATGTTTTTTTGTTTCTGCAATTAATGTACCTTATTCAACAAAGAAATTACTAGGTTAACATAGGGGAGGTTGTGAAGTATTTATCTTTGAATCACAATTATTTGTTGGGTTCTGCAGCTTAGTAAATGGATGCATTGCTTTGAGCACTCTGAGGAAGGCATGGCTATTTCCTATTGGGAAGGATCTGGGGAATCAAGGAATAACTCATCTTTCATATGTTCTTTAAAATGTTAACAGATCTGGGAGTGATATCTCAGACTGAGCCACAACAGTTGTATGTAAAAACACACACCATCCGTATAGCTGAGTAGCTGATCTCTAAGTGCCTCCAGTGCAGGACAAACTATGTTTATCTATTGGTACAACTCCAGTTAGATGCAAATCCAATAAGACACAGCATACTGTAAGATACAGGATGCAAATCTGATAAGATATAGTGACTATCCTGAAGGACTTTCAGGGAGAGAGAATAACTTGGAGAAAAACAAAGAAGAGGCCATTGGACTTGGCAGTTAGAAGCAATTGTGTGATTTTTGAGAGAGTGATTTCAGTAATATAAAGAAGTAGAAAACAGATTATGGGTTGTTAAAAAGTAGTTATAGAGTGAAGTACAAAAAATAGCCATATACCAGTTCTTCTTTGCTGTTCAGTGACAGGAAAGTGTTTGATGGCATGGAGGGTAAGTGGAAGGCAATATTACAGATAATTTTTAAAGATAGACTGCAGAGTAGAATCCAATAGAATAACTGAAAACTGAAGGATGCTAGAGAAGATAGGAGTGTGGGAGTGTTGGCATCCCTGATGGGGCAAAATTCTAGAAGAGATTTAGGAACTGGAAGTGAGAGTACCAGAAACAATATTAGATTTCTAATATTTCCAGATATTTTGGGGTAACATTATCCAATGTTAGTGGACAGGCACTCTTTAACAGTTATTTATAGGTTAAAGCATAAAATTAATACCACAACAGTAAATTATTAGAAGGTCATAGTGTTGAAAAGTAAAAGCTGTGAAATATTTTCCCAACAAAGTGGATCTAATCTTTCAAAATCATATTAAATGAAAGGACAAAGGGAAAAAAAAAAAAAAAAAGATGTGTGTGGGGGGAGGGCAAATTTGCTTTGTTACCCATTACTGAAGAAAACCCACACTTTCCTATGGCACCGAATCAATGTTTGTCTTGGGAGTAAAATACATTATATACATATTACAGTTACTATGAGGCATTGTTGTTATAATTGAGCGGATCATGTGTACAGCTTGTCTTTCCCAGTGAAAGAAAAAATTCATGGTTTTTGTAGTGAATAAGAACTCTAGAACCAGAAAAAAATTACATAACCTAATTTTTCATTGTTTCATTTGTTCGTTTGTTTCAGCACCAAATGTGGCTCCTTCAGATGTAGGAGGTGGAGGGGGGAGCAACAGAGAGCTGACCATAACATGGGTGGTAAGTATTAATAAGTTGTATATATTATAGGCTGCTTTACTTACACTTAATCTCAAATCCATTTTGTTTCCTGAAATAAACTGAAACAAAAGACATTGTCCAGGGTGAATTGTTTTTGTTTTGTTTTGTTTAAATATACTAAGAAAAATTCTAATAGACAATTAAGGAAATTATCAACAAGTAGAAGAAACTGTGAGTTCACCAGAGGTTTCAATGTAGATATTTTTCTCCATTAAGTGAGTATAAAGAGAAATTGAAGATTCAATGGAAAGTAATCCACTCTTATTCCACATATGGTTGTTATTTACATTCATTTGTTGATCTATATCTTAACTAAGTCAAAAGCTTTCTAGTGAGTGTACACTGACCGCTTTTATTCATGGTCAAGATAGAATCAGAGGCCAAGGACACTGGCTATCTATTTGTTTTCTTTGCATTACCATATCTACTACCTTTTCTTGATTTATAAGAATCACCTGGAGAAAAGTAGGAATTTTGTGGCTTATATAGGAATAATATAAAAATCATTGGTATTATTTTTGGTGAAACAAATTTTTTACAATGTATTTTAAGTAAAATGTGAATTTTATTTTTTATTTATTTTTTATTTTTTATTTTTTAAAAAATTTTATTTATTTATTTGACAGAGAGAGACACAGTGAGAGAGGAGCACAGGCAGGGGGAGTGGAGGGGGGAGAGGCAGGCTTCCCGCCGAGCGGGGAGCCCGATGTGGGGCTCTATCCCAGGACCCTGGGATCATGACCTGAGCCGAAGGCAGGTGCTTAATGACTGAGCCACCCAGGCACCCCCTTTTTTTTTTTTTAAAGATTTTAATGAAATTTATTTTTTAAAAGAAAATTACAAAGGGGGGGAGGAGCAAGATGGTGGAGGAGTAGGAGACCTAAATTTCGTCCAGTCCCAGGAATTCAGCTAGATAGGGATCAAACCATTCTGAACACCTACGAACTCAACAGGAGATAGAAGAAAAGAATAGCAGCAACTCTCTGAACAGAAAAGCAACCACTTTCTGGAAGGTAGGATATGCGGAGAAGTGAATCCGAGGCGATATTCAGGAGGATAGATGGAGGGGGACGGGGCCTCCGTCAGCCGCTTCTGGCAAGTGATAGAGCAGCAGAGCACAAAATCGGAACTTTTAGAAGTCGGCTCCGCTGAGGGACGTCACTCCGGTGGCTAAGCGGGGGGTGGAACCCTCGTGGGACAGTGTGGTCTCAGGACCCTCGGGGTCACAGAAAGACCGGGGGTGCCTGAGTGTGCCAGAGCTCCCAGGTATTGGAGTGGGGAAGCTGGCTGCAGAGATGGAGCCGAGGCCCAGGCTCTCAGCTTGGGGTTGCCATAACCGTGATCCATGGCACGTCGGGCCACTGCTCCTCCAGCAGGGACCCAACAAGTGGCAGATCTGGGGAGACTCCCCTTCCCCCCACCCCAGGAGCAGCACAGGAGCACACCACAGGGATCTGCTGGGTTTGGAGACTCCACAAGGGGTCATGAGCCAGAGATAGAAACGCTCGGTCACAGGCCGGGTGAGCACGGAGTGCAGCCGGAGACCGGGGAGACGGGAGTGACTGACTGCTTTTCTCTGGGGGCGCACTGAGGAGTGGGGCCCCAAGTTTTCGGCTCCTCCAGGGCAGAGATTGGGAGGCCGCCATTTTCACTCTTGTCCTCCAAAGCTGTACGGAAAGCTTGCAGGAACAAAAGCTCCCGAGAGCAAACCTGAGCAGATTACTTAGCCTGGACCAGCAAAGGAGGGGCAATTCCTCCTCTGGCAAAGACATTTGGGAACCACGGCAACAGGCCCCTCCCCCAGAAGATCAGCGAAAACAGCCCGCCAAGACCAAGTTTACCGATCAATGAGAACAGCAGAACTCCAGCGCTAGGGGAATACTGCACATACAAGTCATGGCTTTTTTCCCATGATTCTTTAGTCTTTCAAAGTTAATTTTTTTTAACTTTCTTTTTCTTTTTCCCTTTTTCAACCAACATCTCATCAATTCCTTTTTTAAAAAATCTTTTTTATTTTTCATTTTTAAAGTCATATTCTATCCCTTCATAGTAGTTAACCTTATTTTTGGTATATTTATGTAAGTTGTTCTCTCCTTAAAATTTTGGGATACAGTTTCTTCTAACAGACCAAAATAAACCCTAATTCTCTAGTGTATGGCTTTGTTCTAGTATCCTGCCTGACCACATTCTCTCCCTTTTTTTTTTTAAATCCTCTTCTTTCTTCTTTCAACCAACTTCTTATCTTATCAATTCCTTTTATAAAATCTTTTATAATTTTCATGTTTACAGTCATATTCCATCTCTTCATCATATTAACCCTTATTTTTGTACATATATAAGTTTTTCTTTCTTTAAAATTTTGGGAGGCACTTTCTTCTAACAGACCAAAATATGCCCAAAATCTAGTGTGTGGCACTGATCTATGCACCAGCCTGATCATATATGATCATATTCTGTTTTTTTGTTTGTTTGTTTGTTTTTATCTTTTTCTTTTCTTTTCTTTTTTTCCTTTTTCTTTCTTTTTCTTTCTTTTCTCCTGGTTTCAGGTCACTTCTGATTTGTTTAGTTTATATTTTTCTGGGGTCATTGTTACCATGTTAGCATTTTGTTCTCTCATTCATCTATTCTCCTCTGGACAAAATGACAAGATGGAAAAAAATCACCTCAAAAAAAAGAACAAGAGGCAGTACCGACTGCCAGGGACTTAATCAATATGGACATTAGTAAGATGTCGGAACTAGAGTTCAGAATGATGATTTTAAAGATACTAGCTGGGGTTGGGTGCCTGGGTGGCTCAGTTGGTTAAGCGACTGCCTTCGGCTCAGGTCATGATCCTGGAGTCCCGGGATCGAGTCCCGCATCGGGCTCCCTGCTCAGCAGGGAGTCTGCTTCTCCCTCTGACCCTCTTCCCTCTCATGCTCTCTGTATCTCATTCTCTCTGTCTCAAATAAATAAATAAAATCTTAAAAAAAAAAAAAAGAAGATACTAGCTGGGCTTGAAAAAAGCATGGAAGATATTAGAGAACTAATGGAAGATTAGTTCTTTTCCATTAGAAAAGAGCATGGAAGATATTAGAGCCTTTCTGGAGAAATAAAAGAACTAAAATCTAACCAAGTCAAAATCAAAAAGGCTATTAATGAAGTGTAATAAAAAATGGAGGCTCTAACTGCTAGGATAAATGAGTCAGAAGAGAGAATTAGTGGTACAGAAGACCAAATGATGGAAAATAACGAAGCTGAGAAAAAGAGAGATAAACAACTACTGGATCACGAGGGCAGAATTCGAGGGATAAGTGATACCATAAGATGAAACAATATTAGAATAATTGGGATCCCAGAAGAAGAAAGAAGAGAGAGGGGGGCAGAAGGTATATTGGAGCAAATTATAGCAGAGAACTTCCCTAATTTGGGGAAGGAAACAGGCATCAAAATCCAGGAGGCACAGAGAACCCCCCTCAAAATCAGTAAAAATAGATCAATAGCCTGACATCTAATAGTAAAACTTACGAGTCTCAGAGACAAAGAGAAAATCCTGAAAGCAGCTCAGGACAAGAGATCTGTAACCTACAATGGTAGAAACATTAGATTGGAACAGACCTATCGACAGAGACCTGGCAGGCCAGAAAGGACTGGCAGGATATATTCAGAGCACTAAATGAGAAAAATATGCCGCCAAGAATACTATATCCAACTAGGCTGTCATTGAAAATAGAAGGAAAGATCAAAAGCTTCCAGGACAAACAAAAACTAAAGGAATTTGCAAACACAAAACCGGCCCTACAAGAAATCTTGAAAGGGGTCCTCTAAGCAAAGAGAGAGCCTAAAAGCAACATAGACCAGAAAGGAACACAGACAATATACAGTAACAGTCACCTTACAGGCACTAATGGCACTAAATTCCTATCTTTCAATAGTTACCCTGAATGTAAATGGGCTAAATGCCCCAATCAAAAGACACAGGCTATCAGATTGGATAAAAAAACAAGACCCATCGATATGCTGTCTGCAAGAGACTCATTTTAGACCCAAAGACACCCTCAGATTGAAAGTGAGGGGGTGGAAAACCATTTACCATGCTAATGGACACCAAAAGAAAGCTGGGGTGGCAATCCTTATATCAGACAAATTAGATTTTAAACCAAAGACTGTACTAAGAGATGAGGAAGGACACTATATCCTACTTAAAGGGTCTATCAACAAGAAGATCTAATAATTGTAAATGTCTATGCCCCTAACATGGGGGCAGCCAATTATATAAGGCAATTAATAACAAAAGCAGAGAAACACATTGACAACAATACAATAATAGTGGGGGTCTTTAACACCCACCTCACTGAAATGGACAGATCATCTAAGCAAAGGAACAACAAGGAGATAAAGACTTTAGATGACACACTGGACCAAATGGACTTCACAGATACATTCAGAACATTCTATCCCAAAGCAACAGAATACACATTCTTCTCTAGTGCCCATGGAACATTCTCCAGAATAGATCATATCCTAGGTCACAAATCACAAAAGATTGGGATCATCCCCTGCATTTTATCAGGGAATGCTTTGAAACTAGAACTCAATCACAAGAGGTATGTCGGAAAGAACTCAAATACATGGAGGCTAAAAAGCATCCTACTAAAGAATGAATGGGTCAACTAGGAAATTAAAGAAGAACTAAAAATTTCATGGAAACAAATGAAAATGAAAACACAACTGTTCAAAATCTTTGAGGTGCAGCAAAGGCAGTCCTAAGAGAAAAGTATATAGCAATACAAGCTTTTCTCAAGAAACAAGAAGGGTCTCAAATACACAATCTGACCCTACACCTAAAGGAGCTGGAGAAAGAACAGCAAAGAAAGCCTAAACCCAGCAGGAGAAGAGAAATAATAAAGATCAGAGCAGAAATCAATGAAATAGAAACCAAAAGAACAGTAGAACAGATCAATGAAACTGGGAGCTGGTTCTTTGAAAGAATTAACAAGATTGATAAACACCTGGCCAGACTTATCAAAAAGAAAAGAGAAATGACCTAAATAAATAAAATCATGAATGAAAGAGGAGAGATCACAACCAACACCAAAGAAATACAAACAATTATAAGAACATATTATGAGCAACTCTATGCCAGCAAATTAGATAATCTGGAAGAAATGGATGCATTCCTAGAGATGTATCAACTACCAAAACTGAACCAGGATGAAATAGAAAACCTGAACAGACCTATAACCACTAAGGAAATTGAAGCAGTCATCAAAAATCTCCCAACAAAAGCCCAGGGCCAGATGGCTTCCCAGGGGAATTCTACCAAACATTTCAAGAAGAATTAATACCTATTCTTCTGAAACTGTTCCAAAAAATAGAAATGGAAGGAAAACTTCCAAACTCGTTTTATGAGGGCACCTTTACCTTGATCCCAAAACCAGACAAAGACCCCATCAAAAAGGAGAATTACAGGTGCAGAAAAAGCATTTGACAAAGTACAGCATCCTTTCTTGATTAAAACTCTTCAGAGTATAGGATAGAGGGTACATACCTCAATATCATAAAAGCCATCTATGAAAAACCCACAATGAAAATCATTCTCATTGGGGAAAAATGAGAGCTTTCCCCCTAAGGTCAGGAACACGGCAGGTGTCCACTATCACCACTGCTATTCAACATAATACTAGAAGTCCTAGCCACAGAAATCAGACAACAAAAAGATAAAACACATCCAAATCGGCAAAGAAGAAGTCAAACTCTCACTCTTTGCAGATGATATGATACTTTATGTGGAAAACACAAAAGACTCCTCCCCAAAACTGCTAGAACTCATACAGGAATTCAGTAAGGTGGCAGGATATAAAATCAATGCACAGAAATCACTGGCATTCCTATACACCAACAACAAGACAGAAGAAAGAGAAATTAAGGAGTCGATCCCATTTACAATTGCACCCAAAACCATAAGATACCTAGGAATAAATCTAACCAAAGAGGCAAAGAATCTGTACTCAGAAAACTATAAAATACTCATGAAAGGAATGGAGGAAGACACAAAGAAATGGAAAAATGTTCCATGCTCATGCACTGGAAGAACAAATATTTGAAGATGTCAATGCTACCTAGAGCAATCTGCACATTCAATGCAATCCCTATCAAAATACCATCCCTTTTTTCAAAGAAATGGAGCAAATAATCCTAAAATTTGTATGGAACCAGAAAAGACCCCTAATAGCAAGAGGAATGTTGAAAAAGAAAAGCAAAGCTGGTGGCACCACAATTCCGGACTTCAAGCTCTATTACAAAGCTGTAATCATCAAGACAGTATGGTCCTGGCACAAAAACAGACACATAGATCAATGGAACAGAATAGAGAGCCCAGAAATGGACCCTCAACTCTATGGTCAACTAATCTTTGACAAAGCAGGAAAGAGTGTCCAATGGAAAAAAGTCTCTTCAACAAATGGTGTTGGGAAAATTGGACAGCCACATGCAGAAGAATGAAACTGGACCATTTCCTTACACCACACACAAAAATAGACTCCAAATGGTTGAAAGACCTCAATGTGAGACAGGAGTCCATCCAAATCCTAAAGGAGAACACAGGCAGCAACCTCTTCAACCTCAGCTGCAGCAACTTCTTCCTAGAAACATCACCAAAGGCAAGGGAAGCAAGGGCAAAAATGAACTATTGGGACTTCATCAAGATAAAAAGCTTTTGCAGAGCAAAAGAAACAGTCAACAAAACCAAAAGACAACTGACAGAATGGGAGAAGATATTTGCAAATGACACATCAGATAAAGGGCTAGTATCCAAAATCTATAAAGAACTTAGGAAATTCAACACCCAAAGAACAAATGATCCAATCAAGAAATGGGTGGAAGACGTGAACAGATATTTTTCCAAAGAAGACATCCAAATGGTCAACAGGCACATGAAAAGTGCTCAACATCGCTCGGCATCAGGGAAGTCCAAATCAAAACCTCAATGAGATACCACCTCAGACAAGTCAGAATGGCTAAAATTAACAAGTCAGGAAATGACAGATGTTGGCAGGGATGGGGAGAAAGGGGAACCCTCCTACACTGTTGGTGGGAATGCAAGCTGGTGCCACCACTCTGAAAAACAGTATGGAGGTTCCTCAAAAAGTTGAAAATAGAGCTACCATACGACCCAGCAATTGCACTTCTGGGTATTTACCCCAAAGATACAAATGTAGGGATCCGAAGGGGTACGTGCACCCCGATGTTTATAGCAGCAATGTCCACAATAGCCAAACTGTGGAAAGAGCCAAGATGTCCATCGACAGATGAATGGATAAAGAAGAAGTGGTATATATATACAATGGAATATTATGCAGCCACCAAAAGGAATGAAATCTTGCCTTTTGCACGACGTGGATGGAACTGGAGGGTATTATGCTGAGTGAAATAAGTCAATCAGAGAAAGAGATATATCATATGACCTCACTGATATGAGGAATTCTTAATCTCAGGAGGGTTGCTGGAGTCGTGGGGGTGGTACAGATGGGGTGGCTGGATGATAGACATTGGGGAGGGTATGTACTATGGTGAGTGCTGTGAATTGTGTAAGACTGTTGAATCACAGACCTGTACCTCTGAAACAAATAATTATACGTTAAAAAAAAAGAAGAAGAAGATGATAGCAGGAAGGGAAAAATGAAGGGGGGGAAATAGGAGGGGGAGACGAACCATGGGAGACTATGGACTTGAGAAACAAACTGAGGGTTCTGGAGGGGAGGGGCATGGGGGGATGTGTTCCTGGTGATGGGTATTAAAGAGGACACATACTGCATGGAGCACTGGGTGTTATACGCAAACAGTGAATCATGGAACACTACATCAAAAACTAATGATGTAACGTATGGTGATTAACATAACATAATAAAAAAAAAAGGGGGGGGCGCCTGGGTGGCTCAGTTGGTTGAGCGACTGCCTTTGGCTCAGGTCATGATCCTGGAGTCCCGGGATCGAGTCCCGCATCGGGCTCCCTGCTCAGCAGGGAGTCTGCTTCTCCCTCTGACCTTCCTCTCTCTCATTCTCTCTCTCAAATAAATAAATAAAATCTTTAAAAAAAAAAAAGAAAATTACAAAGGAATACCCTTTATAACCACAGATACAAAACTTAACAAAATGTTGGCAAATTAAAGCCAACAAAATACTAAAAGAATGATACACTACGATGAAGTAGTTTAGCCCAGAAATGCAAAGTTAGTTTCACATTCACAAATCAATCAATATTACTCATCATATTGGCAGAATAAAGAAATGAAACCATAGGATCTTCTCAAGATATCCTCATTCATAATTAACACTTATTCATGATTTTTAAAAAAATTCTAAGTAAACTACAAATAGAAGGGAATTTCCTACACCTGATAAAAGATATTTATGAAAAATTTACAGTTAATAATAATGCTCAGTGGTGACAAGCTAAATGTTTTCCTTCTAAGTTTGGACATAGAGCAAAGATATCGCCTTTTAATGTTGTTAATGGAGGCCCTAGCCAGTGAAATAGGGCAAGAAAATGAAATAAAGACCACAGTGTGTGGGCAGAAAATTCTAGGGAAGCTATAAGCAACTATAAGAGCTAATAAACACAATTTAAAACGTTGCAGGATACCCGGTCAATATTCTAAAGCCAATTGTTCTTTTATATATTATTGGTTTGCTGCTAATAAAACTTAAAAACAAACAAACAAAAAACTAAGTTGCAAGATTTACACTATGAATTCAAAATTTACTAAAGCCACACCAATTAAGACAATGTGATACTGTCATAAGGACTGATATCAATGAAGTAGAGAGCCCAGAAATAGACTCACACTCACATAAACAATTAATTTGCAAAAAGGCACCAAAGCAATACATTGGGAGCAAAGAAAAACTTTGCAGTGGAAGGTATTAGAATAATTGGATATTCAACTGGGAAATGTTTATCCAAAAGGAACCTGAATGTTCTTCAGCATTGCTTTGTCCAATACACTAAACTGATGGGTTAGTCCTTTTCTAGTTAACATTAGTTAAATATGTATTATCAGTGTAATAATGTATTATCAGTGAGTCAAGATACTATTTCCTCTATTATGGTAATACTTCTACTGCAGTGGTATTATTTTTTTTTTTGTAAAAATAATTATTTAAGTTAGTTTTGTTGATAGCTCCAATGTTAAAGTATAAAGTAAACAAAAATTACCCATGATCACACAACCTAGAAATCACTCAATTTGACATTTTGGGGTGGTCTTTCTAGTCTTCTATATATAAAGTCATAAAATTTGTATAATGCATGTTTAAACCTATTATTTTGCATGTAATTTTCTTTTTGTAAGATTCCTTGAGATTTAATTATTTTTATTACTTTTAATTATTATATTTTATATATAATATGTTTATTATTTTTGTTTGCATGGAATATGACAGTATTAATTTTCATTTCAATGTATTTTCATGATATCTGTAATTGATTTTCAAAAGACAAATTTTAACTGCAAGCTTTATCCAACTTGCACTTCTAATAGACATCTATTTCTGGAGTATCTGCCAAGCTCATAATGACTTTTCTTCTGTGGAAATTATTCATTTCACAATCCTCTATCAAAATGTAACTTTACTTAAGGAAAAAAAAGAAAAGAAAGAGAAAAAAAATCAATGCTCAAAGCACAAGAATAGATTACTGAAATTATTTTTTTCTTAAATGCATGTCAGATTTTACCTGGCTTACTATGGCTTCATATGCAGTTCCTATGCAAAAATAGATCCTGGATGTTAAGGGATCCATTGGTCTAAAAGATTAAACAAACATTCAGCTATCTAATTCCAGATATATCTTGAACTCACTGTGGTGTGGTAACCCAATATTAATGTATAGCATTTTCTCTGGACATTCAAACCCCAAGACTTAGTTAAAAAAAACTTTTGTATCAACACATGTTTTTATTTTTTTAGAGAGAGAGAAAGAGAGTACACATGCATGCGTGTGCAAGAGCAGGGAGGAGGCGGGGGTAGGGAGGGGTAGAGGGAGAGAGAGAATCTTAAGCTGGCTCCATGCCCAGCACAGAGCCCATTGCCAGCTCCATCTCACGACCCTGAGATCATGGCCTGAACTGAAGTCAAGAGTTGGTGGTTCAGCGGACCATCCGAGCCACCCAAACACCCTCAACACCCGTTTTTAAATTGGAGTTTGCTTTTGCACTTGAAACTTACTTTGATCACTAGTGTAATCTATTATGATAAATCTGTCTCAGAAGTCACTCAAGGGACTTGTTATTAAAGCATCCAAAACATTTTGTTAATTTTTTATGACCCATAGAGGAGTTCTGTATCAGAGACTGTAATGTCTGAAAAACACTGCATTTCAGCTGGATATTTGAAGTGAGAGATATTGTGGCAGAGAAAGCTGTGATAGTAGAGGCTTGTCTGAATTAGACACAGTGACATTTACTTAGGTAACATGTTGATATAGCTCCATGCACCCATTAAATATTTTTAGTGTTTAGTCACTGCAGATAGTCAAAGAGCACACTAGGTTTCAAAGGATTTTTTGAGAAGTGCAGAAAAAATAACAGGTTTAATCTTTGCAAAAATCAAATTGATTTCTGTAAGTGGATATTTAGCAAAAATTGACTTCACTCAGTGCTCTGTAGTCATATTTTATTCTTGGCATTTAATTTACATTCTTAAATAAGATTTAGAAATAAAATGTTGAATCTCAAGTTATTTAATTTGTAAGTTTTAGTGTCAATGTAACATATATAAGTGCAGATATTAAGAAAATTAGAATACTTTACTCTTTTATATGTGGCTTGAATATTTTTTTTTAACTCAGTGGGTATCTGTTTCAGAATAAGATGGGGATATTATCAAAATTTCATGATTAGAAAGCCTTTTCTAAAAATTTTAAATCAAGTCTCTGGTGATACAGCCTGAGAATCATTAATTTTTTTCCAGTTTTATTGAGTTTTTTTTTTTTTTAGTTCGCAAATTTTTTTCCACTTTCATTAAGATTTGAAAATTCTGTAAATGATTCTGGTATACTCTAAATTGCAAAAACTAGGGAGATAACTATCAAAAAGAAAATTGTTTAAACTACTGTAGAAACATTATATTTTCTAATAATGTAAAAAAAATCAAATTAGTACATTCTTGGAATCATGCTTTACGATTTACATTTCTATACCATCATGTTTAACATAAGTGTATTCAAGCAACTGTGGTATATTTACTTCAAGGTTTTTCCTCATGATAACTTAAGTTTGATATTTCCGGTGAAAAAGTAAATATCAATTTGCATATTTATCTTTTTGACTTTTTTAAAAAGACTAAATGATGAGTATTTACTAGAACTAGCTTTGCCATTATTTATAAATAATGAATTGTCAAAGCTGACATGAACTTTATTGGGCAGTTGACATGTATAATTATAAGAAACTCAGAAAATAATGCCAGACAGAGCACTTTCTTCAATATTGTGTCAGACAGGGGCCCACAGCCAGCCTCCTACAGATGAGGGCAGCATCATCTCTTCCTTCACTTTCTCTCTTTTTCCCTCTGACCAGTTCCCACTGTTTGATTATAAGACAGATCTTCTAGAGTCTTGTATAACTCTCTTACCATTGCCTTTCAACTCTAAATAAATTAATTTACTCATTCATTAAATATTTCTTGAGGCTTTGTTCTAGGTCCTAGGGATAAATATAAATGAAATTCACAGAAACTCTTCCCTCATGAAACTTATGTTCTAGTAATTGAGAGAACAATGACGTGGATAAATAAGTTAAATATGTAGTGTGGATCATAGTAATGTTAAAGAGAACAAAATAAAGCAGGGAGGTGGGATATGGGGGTATTATGGAAAGGCTCTTGAAATGGCAGATTCTACAGCCAGGAAAGACCACAAGTAAGTGATTTTTACCTCAAGAAAGTGAGGGAAGGGGCCTTCTGTTGTATGGAAGAGCATCCTAGGGATAAGGAATTGAATGTAAAAAGGCCCAGAGAAGGAGCCCCACCCCCTGCCCGAGATATTCCAAGAAGAGCATCTTTGGTAAGTGAAGTCATTACTTGTTTGAACATGTTTTTGCCTTGGCATTTTCAGGCAGCACTAACTTGTGAACATGTTTTTTTAAAGTACATTTTTACAAAGAACATACTTTCTTATATATCATTATTATTATTTGCTTTGAATTTTCCCCCTATTAAACTGTATTGCTTAAACCTATTTAACATTTCAATTTCTGTGTAGCCTTTGTCAAGAGAATACCACTACGGCAACAATTTTGGTTACATTGTGGCGTTTAAGCCCTTTGATGGGGAAGAATGGAAAAAAGTTACAGTTACTAATCCAGATACTGGCCGCTATGTCCATAAAGATGAGACCATGCGCCCATCTACTGCATTCCAAGTTAAAGTTAAGGCCTTTAACAACAAAGGAGATGGACCTTACAGCCTCACAGCAGTCATTAATTCAGCACAAGATGGTAAGTAAAAGAAAGACCTTACTAATATGATGAGGGAGGGGAGAAGCCTAATCCTCTGTAGGCATTTTGTTTGCTGCCTTTTAGAACCTACTTACTAAGATCTTTTCATACTACTAGGCATTTCTAAATGAGTATTCCTTTGATCCAAATTAAAATGTCACTCTATACATTTAAAGAATGCCTCCAAAATCTTTTTCATCCTTTAGATCATGTCCATGATAGTTAGGAAATCTCCACTAAAATAAGTGGCTTAGATCCCTGTTCCTGGCCTCTTGATTCTAATTTTGAAGTCAGAAATTCTCCATACTTGATTGGAACCTCAGTATGTCTGTGCATTCACAATATTTACTGCTTATAAATTACTTAACGTATACTTTTTTGGGAGTAAAATTTCCCCCTTTTAACCTAAAAATTGTATAATTATAGCATTTATGTGACTTTTTTGTCATTACAATAGAGTACTAAAATTTTATTAAAGGGAATATAAGCATAATTCTATGAAAAAGGAGTCAGAAAGGCAGTTGAATTTTTTTCTTGGAAAAGAAAAAAATTGTCTGGAAGACTATTTAGGGGGTAAATATATAGATACTGGCTGTCTTTGTTTTTCTAGAAACTTTAACTGATCTGAGCATGCTCCTAAAGGACTCTATAGCTCTATGCTAAATAATATATAGTTTTAGATTATACATAATGATATTAATTTCTGTGATTTCCTATTTAAGTTATTATGCTTTTTATTATGATTTTCCTATTTAAAGAAAGATAAGACCTCCTTACTTTTTAAGATCTCATTATATCTCCATACTCATCAGCACTATGTAAATATTAATGACTAGAAAAGCAAATAGGGATTTCATTGCCTTCTGACTTAACACTTTTGTCCTTGACCAAGTTCTCTTTTCACATGTATGAAAAGCACAAATGGATAGTGTAAAGACTTAAAATTATAAGAGATACTCCTCTGATCTCTTAAAGGAAAAACACTCTATTCATTTACCCAGTTTGCACTATTTTTACTTCAAAATAAACAATTAGCTATCCCATAGAACTCACATATGCTCTTCAGTCATAGAGTTACTAGTTTTCATATTTGTTAAAAACTTAATGTGCATTCAAATCATTCCATGCTCTTTACCGACAACACAAACATGAAAGGCAACCATATATATATGAATATATATGTGTGTAGGTACACACACACACACACACTTTTTAAGTTAGTTAACTAAATACATAGAAAGAATAAAAATAGAAATTATTTAAGTTTATAATCAATTCAGGTCTTTTTAGTCCCAAGTAATAAATCTTACATTCTCTGTGCTTGTGCTGATTCAGCAGAAATATGATAACTTGACTCAGTGTTACCAGTTTGAACAATATGAGTGCATTTCACAGAGGAAATGAAAGTAAAAAGCATTTTACAAGTTATCTTCTCACCCAATATCAATTTTTTATTGCTTTGTTTGATGCTAAAGTAGTCAGGCAAAAGGCCATGCCTGTCATTTCTTTAGTCATGGCCATCTGCTTTTAATTATATTTCTTTTCTAAATGTTTCATGGGTCTCATAAAACCTGCATGTGCCGAAACTTGTATAAGTGTTCATCTTTTCTTTTACTACTAAGAAATCAATCATAGTGCTACATGTTTACCTTGATTCAGAAAGACAACAGTGTTCATGTGCAGGGCATTTTTAACATAAAAGAGGATTATAGCTTGTTAATAAAAGACAATAAAAATTGATCATTCTTGCTTAAAGATTTCCTTAGTTTCTTTGTGTAATTTTCATAAGGGATGTAAATTACTTTTTTTTCACTGAACAGAGAGGCCTTTTTGATATATATTTGACTTGATGCCCAGTTGGAAGATTAGACTTATAAAAGCTTTCCTGAGCCCAAGAAGCAGTAGATGTCACAACTTGTTTCAAAGGATCTTAAAAAAAAAAAAAAACTTATGCATAAAAGAGAAAGAAGTATCTCTACGTAGTATCTTTAGCTCATGTAAATACAAAGTATGAGAAAATTGAAAATTAATTGTAGTGAACAATGTTTTATAATAAATATCAAATTTCCTATTTTTGATAATGTAGAGTTGATAAACTAAATATAATAATTTAATCTGCATCAATGGGCTTTCTTAAGCAGATTAGTTGGGAGAAATGCAAAAAAGAATTAGTACAGTTCTTGCTCACAGATATTGGAGAACTCCATGAAGCTTCCCATATTTTTTAAAAGTGTGTATGTATATGTGTATATATATGTGTATAAGTCTATGTTAACATTCATGTAGATGTGTGTGCATATATCATTGATGACCATGAAATAAAGTAATATTAGTAAAACTAGAGAAAAACATAATAAAATTATTTGACTTATTTTATTTTACAAATATTAAAACTACTTAAAATATTAAAATATAGTTTTAATCCATTCATTCAGCAAATGGTGCTATTTGAATTTTGTTATATAAGCATCTTATATAAAAATATAATGTTCTCATCAAATTTCAGCTCCCAGTGAAGCCCCAACAGAAGTAGGTGTAAAAGTCTTATCATCTTCTGAGATATCTGTTCATTGGGAGCATGTTGTAGAAAAAATAGTGGAAAGCTATCAGGTGAGTTCAATTTTTATCAAACTATGTACATTTATTCATAAATATATTAGCATAAGCTTTCAAATATGTTGCATCTTTCAATGCTCTGTGGCCATTGATTTATGTGGCAACTAATACTATAATCTCTGTATTTAATATGTCGGGCATTAATAAGCTATTGGGTTTTTTTTTTAAGATTTTATTTATTTATTTGTCTCAGAGAAAGAGAGAGAGCAAGCAAGCACAAGCATGGGGGTATCAGGCAGAGGGAGAAGCAGGCTCTCCACTGAGCAAGGAGACCGATTGAAGGCAGACGCATAACTGACTGAGCCACCCAGGCGCCCTATAAGCTAATTGTTAAGAGTAAGGCAGAGGTTCCTAACTGGCTTATCTAGGAGAGATGTAGAGTCCTGTGCATTCACAAACAGTTAGCCAAAATAAAAACTAAGGTAATAACATCCATGGTTAAACAAGATCTTTTGAAGCATTCTCATAAAATGCTGGTGAATTTTAAGTTTTTTGGAAATCATTTCAGTAATTTATAAAAACATCCTTAAAATGTTTATTCTATTTGTTTCAATAGTTCTACTTCTAAAAGTCCCTGTAAAAGAAATAACTATAAAATATGCCAAATATGTGTCTCATAAAATAGACACATTTTCATAAGGGATCTTTCATAAGATCACAAATATGTGATCTATGAAGGTAGAAAATTGGTAACATTCAAAATATCCCAAAGAAAACTTCCCTTGATTTGAGTCTTTAAAGACCAGTAGGAATAGCCAGTTAGAAGGGGGAGGATTTATATTAGTTAAAGGGAAAAAGACATGGAAACCTGAAGCTGGAATGATAGTTGGGGTCTTTAATATGATGCTAGCAAAATGTAGATGTGATTATGCAGGGAAAGTGAAATCATCTCATATTTTTAAGCACAAAGAGTGAAAATTAAGAGGAATTGGCAACATCCTATCTTTGCAGATGAGGAAATGTATGCCAGAGACTCAACAACTTGCCTCAGCACAAATGAAGTGTCAAAGCAGTATCTAAAACTCAGCTTTTCTGATTCACAGTTCAGGGCTTTATACCAAACCACAGACTCCTCTCTGTTTTAGGAAGTGAATGGACAGTGAGGGCCCTTCTGAAGCCACAGGCAGTGGGCTGCCTGCCCAATCAGCTAGCCCTCTCAATTCTGGTGCTCTCCCTTCTTCATCTGTCCATGAAATATTAGCTCCTCTAGGGCAGGATTTTGTCTGCTTTCCCCTCAGTGCCAAGAACAATGCTGAGCACAGAGTAAACACTAAACAGATACTCACTGAGGGCTGATTGTGATACTCAAGTATGATCAAATCAAGTGTTACAATCTGGCCTTCTCAAAGCCATGTTCCTGAGATGTAACCACAAAACCAACCCCAGGTTTTAACTTTTAAACATGTAACATATCAGGAAGCTCTTTTTTTTTTCTTTTTGTACTGTAGGTTAGGATTTAGGTACATCTCAAAATGTCTTCAGATAATCTTTGCAAGGATTCAGCTGAAGTTATTATAAAAAGAGTGGAATGGTAGGAGTGAACTGGAAAGACCTAATATTCATAACTTCTTAAATTGACAATTACATTTACAGCTAGTAGAAAAGGAATGGGAAAAATAGAGAAATTCACTAGCTGTTGCAAACCCCTGTAATAAACAAGTTCAAGGTTTCTTGGGAGAAGACATCAGTATTTGGAGTTTGAAAGTCATCTCTTGGACCATAGCATTTTTTCTTATTTCATGGTATTCATTTTTAAGTAATAAAAAAGAGGAAAAAGGATTATTTAATATATAACTCACTCATGAATTGAAACACTAAATATATATTTTGCTTTTTAAAAACCATTGTCTTTGCCTAAGAATTATATATTGACTATTTCATAACTTCCAACTAGCAGAGAACCAAGGAAATATGAGGTGGGAAGCAATGATAATTATCAGAATATAAAAGCTTTTTTTTATTGGAAGTAAGCATCAATTAAGGATTTCCAATTAAATAGCAAAAAATCTTTAGCAGGTAATATTTTCTCAAATGATAATTTTCAAGGAAAAAATGTATGCTATTGAGGAATTTAGTTTCACAGATATCTGACTTTTGCAACTCCATAGTAAGTATAAAATTGTGAGCTCTGTTCCCAAGCAGATATAGGTTGATATCTCAGCTCTATCACTGAGGAATTTGGTACAAAATTTATCTAAAATTTCTGAGCTTTGGTTTTCTCATCTGGAAAGCTGGAAAGAGAGTAATCATGCCTCATAGAACTCTTGTGTGGAATGAAATGAAAGCATTTAATGCTTTTCCCTATTCTATGTCATTGGATATTTGAAGACAATGATGATGATGACAGTGATGAAGATGATAATGATAATATTAATTATAAGAATAATAACATTTGTTGAGCCCTTACAATGCTAAATAGTTAAGCTTATTGTATTTAATCTACATGATCCTAGGGAATAGACACTATTATTATCCCTGTTTTAAAGATGAAAAATTTGAAGTTTAGAAACATTTGTCTGAGTAATAATTGACATAACCAGATTTGAACCTAATAAATTAAATAAATTAAAAATATTGGAAATAAATCTCAAAATTATTGTTCCATTTGTTCTTTCTTAAAAACCTTTTGAGTCTTTGACACAGAACCTTGAATATCAAAGAGACAAGCATGAAAGAAAGCTTAAAAGAGAATATCTGTAACATGTATTCTCCTTTAAGAAAATGCCCCTGTAAGGGAGGGGGGTGTCGCTTGACTGAGTATAATGTGGTTATTGTTTCTATTTTAAAATATGATGGGAGATGCTAGCAGTTTAACAAGATAGATGATTGAGAAAACTAATATCCCAGTGCACTTCCTATAAAAATGTACTCAAGGTCTAAGTTATAAAGAAACAGAGGGGGGGAAAAAGTGACACATTAAGGAAATAAAGTAAAAAGCTGGAGGAGCCCATCTCCTATGTGACTGACCTCATCTCAAGGTTAATTTCCTGATATTTCAAGTGAGAACTGTAGGCAATTTAGTTTAAAAATAATCTCTTCCCTTGTGGTTTTAAAATATATCTCAGTAGAGTGTTTAAGTTTTACTCATTTTTTCCTCTTGCCTAGTTGAAGAGCTCCCCACTTCTACCCTTAATACTACTAAGTTTTCCTGCAGTGTAGATGAACTAGAAGAATATAAGAAGTGCTTATCCAGCAGGTAAAACATTCACTTAACTTAATGAAAAAAAGCAAAATATGCTATCAGGAACAATGAATGCAAAAACTCTTAGCAGCTGAATCAGAGATTAATGCAGATGATTGGTTGCACAATTATCTTAAAAGATTATCAATCCTGAGTAACCTACTCAGATGTTTTTAAAGGTTAATTTATTACGGTGAGCATAAACTAGTATTTAGGAAGCGCTTCATTTTCTTATTTTGATGAAGGCATCTGTCTTCATCTGGATCTCCCCAAAGCAGAGCCTCACACATAAGTGTGGGAAAAGGTAGTGTTTTGTTGTTGTTTCTTTTTTTTTTTATTAACATATAATGTATTATTTGTTTCAGGGGTACAGGTCTGTGATTCATCAGTCTTAGACAATTCACAGCGCTCACCATAGCACATACCCTCCCCAATGTCTATCACCCAGCTACCCCATCCCTCCCACCCCCCCTCCACTCCAGCAACCCTCAATTTGTTTCCTGAGATTAAGAGTCTCTTATGGTTTGTCTCCCTCTCTGGTTTTGTCTTGTTTCATTTTTCCCTCCCTTCCCCTATGATCCTCTGCCTTATTTGTCAAATACCACATATCAGTGAGATCATATGATAATTGTTGTTGTTGTTATTTGTTTGTTTGTTTTAATATGAACCCAGGGAGCAAGTATGAGGAAAAAGCATAATGAACAGGAAAAGGGGAAACTCGGGTACAAAGATGCTTTATCTTTTTGGCAAACCCTTACAAGAAGCTAATTGAAGCCTACATAGAATTGGTTGGTCCCAGCACGAGTGGTCAAATTTTGAATAGTTCCCCAAAGGTGTAAGGATACAAATTTGAATAATTTATATTATTGCTATTCCTTTCCCATGGAATATGCTAATAATCAAAGTAGTCTGGGATTTGGATAATATAGTTATTATATAATATATTTTTAGAGATTGAGATTTTTTTATGTCAACATCTCATTTTTTTCACTTAATAACCACATTAAAATTTTTTTGGAAATACTGTATTATATCCTTAACAAAGGAATTTTTACTTGTCACATGATTTTTTTTTTTTTTTCAGAAAATTCAGATTAAAAGGACAGAACTTAGAAATCTGATACAGGGGCGCCTGGGTGGCTCAGTCAGTTAAGCATCTGCCTCCAGCTTAGGTCATGATCCCAGGGTCCTGGGATCGAGTCCTACATCAAACCCTGCATTGAGCCCCTCATTGGACTCCTTGCTCTGCAGGGATCCTGCTTCTCCCTCTGCCTGCCACTCCCTCTGCTTGTGCTCTCTCTGTCAAATAAATAAATAAAATCTTAAAAAAAAAAAGAAATCTGATACAAAGGTTTATCAAAGTAGAAAATAGTAAAATGGAGCAAGCCTGATTTTCAAAAGTACTAAACATCTTTAGGCACTTCCATAATTGTAACATCCATTTCTATATTCTAAACCCCTTGGTTAAAAGAGTCATTTTTCCTGCAAATTTCTTAAAAATTTCTGGGAAGAGATATAACTATATTATCTTTGTACAAAAGTGGTATTAGTGTAGCACACAAATTTATGGAAAGTATAATATTCTTTTGCTAAGGTTTTTCGTTTTAGCTTCCTAATACTTTTGTAAAGAGTAAGCTTTCTTGGGGCAAAATGATATACTTAGATCTCTCTGTCCGAGATATTAGTGATTTTGTGTGAGCTTAAACATTTTGATTTCTTCCTTTATTTTTTTAATGAGATCTAGAACAGCAATGAACATGTCGGCTTGGGTCCTCACTGCATTCCCAGCACCTAGCACAGTAACTGGTACAAAGTGGGTACCTGATAACTATTTGTTCAATGAGTGAAAGAGTGTCATACTTCAAATGCAGTCCTATGCACCAAAAATAAATGATAAATACCTTTCTGCAAAGAGTTTCTAAATTAGTAGTGGTTGAGAAAGACAAGTCATGAGGCAGTTTCATAATTGTTTAATAAGCACTATGATAGGTTTACAATAGACGAAGGATGCTATGGGGATTTTAGAAACATGTAGACAAAGTGAAAATTATAAAATGACACATCATTAAATAAAAATAAATACATTTTTTGTTACTGTAACAGATGAAGATGAATTTATGGTTTACTATCCATAAAGCAGGACCCAATCTATGGATGTATGTATATATTTTCTAGTCATGATAATCCATTTCTACTTCATCCAGGCTCTCTTTTGGTCTCCCTAGTGATTAGTCAAAAGCAACATATGTGTTCTGCTCCATGACTACAGGTTGTACACTTCACTCCAAGCAATTTTCTCACAGATTACTGTCAGCGTTTCACCACATTGAGAAATTCAGTGAGATGATCAAGAAGCAACAGCCCAAATTTATTATCTATTTGGAAATGAAGTGCATGACCAGTGGCTAGTTCAGTGAAAAAAGATGGTACCATATATTACATATATGTATCTACTGTTTATTTTAGTATACTTCAAAAACATTGTAAGTTTTATGTAAACATATACTTTAAAGAGGGACAGATTATTAAATCATTTTGTCTCAGATGCTTTCATTTGTAAAGAGTAACGATACTGTGAAAATTTCAAACTCTTATATTATAAAATAAGGAAATCTATTTAGCACACTTAATAATTCTTTCTGCTCCCTAGTTACAAAGGCATAGATAAGTCACTGCTTTAATTAATTGTGAATTTTAAAAGAGACTGACCATACAATCCCTGCTAAAATTAGATGAATAAAGTCATTTCTCATTTCAGATATAGGTGTAAATAGTAAATTAAGGAAAGCTTTGTTCTTTTCTTTTGTATTGCCAAAATGCCTCATGGAAATTTGAGAAGGCAGAAAAATTTTGTCACTTTAATTCCTCATTTTTGTACATAGCATCTTCTAGAAATGGTCTTTATTATATTAATCTGGTTAAAAAACTTCTCTTCTTTAAACTGGATAGAAAAGTTGTTATAATGGAATGAAGATTTTGAAATGTGGTATACATCTCAGTCAATAAGCATACATATAAAAATGCATGAACTTCAAGGACTTTGGTTTTGATTGCTATAATACATTCTAGATTCGTTGTGAAGATAATGTATGAGGATAATACTACCTTAGTGCCTGGCATTTCATTAGAATACAAATGTTCATTTTATTTCTCTTTAGTCAAGCAATAGAAGAGGCCTTATGTATTATCTAGTTCAAATGCTCACTAAAATATAGGCCATCGCCCTCCTCAGATGAATGTACTCACTGCTTGAACACTTTCAGAACCCAGAAACATTCCTTCTCAAGGAGGCTCCCCTCCTTAGAAAGTCTTGTCTGCCAACCGAGATCTGCTTCTGGAGACATTTGGTGCAATTCTACTTCCTTGGTTCTGAGGCCATCCTTCTGGTCAGATGACAGGAATGCCAAGGAGATCCTATCAAAACCATTAGGAAGAGTATTATCGACATGAGAAAAATGAATACTAGTAATCAAAATAAAAATATTGCAAAGGAAACCAATTAGCAATTTAGTAACTAGCCTTTGCTCTGAAATGTGCTCATTCTACATATAAACCTTACTTTGTTACCAAGTGAATTCGAGCTATCTAGTTCCATTTTATAATGGTTTAATTTGTTTTATTTAAATGAATCACTCAAGATTATATAAATATTAGATATTATTGTCTAAGCACTTTGGTTAATTATGAAATTAAATTTCCATTACTTTATAGACAGGGAATCTAAATATGTAAAATACGGGGCGCCTGGGTGGCTCAGTTGGTTGAGCGACTGCCTTCATCTCAGGTCATGATCCTGGAGTCCCTGGATCGAGTCCCGCATCGGGCTCCCTGCTCGGCAGGGAGTCTGCTTCTCCCTCTGACCCTTCCCCTTCTCATGTGCTCTCTCTCATTCTCTCTCTCTCAAATAAATAAATAAAATCTTTAATAAATAAATAAATAAATAAATAAATAAATAAATATGTAAAATACCAGTATATTTATAAACAATCCTCTCCTTTTCATTTATACCTTAGATATACAGATTTCTGACCAGTAAAACAGCCTTATTAGAAGGATGAAAATCATAATTCACAACTTTTACTTAAATTTTAAGAGACAAAAAAGACTGTCATTGATACATTGGTTGGTAAAAGTGATCAGTTCTAATCACAACTGGATAACATTTTTTAAGATAAATTTATTTTCAGGATAAACAAGTTCCTCAACTAATTATTAGGTATAATTTTTTTCTTTGATATCTGGCCTCAATATAGGTTCAAAGGAAATGATTTTGCATGCATACTTCTGAAATGAGCTCACAGAAAGTTATTACACTGGTGTGGTTAGGCCACATAATGACTGTTTCTGTCAAACAAAGTTTATTCCTGTCAAACTGTTTTATCAATGACTCATAACAAATTTGACATCATATAAACAGTAATAAAACAGGAAATAAAGGATAAAAATTATTGTGGAAATACTTCCAAACAGAGACCAGTGTTGTATTTTGAAGGTAAATTGTATGCAGTTTTTTTTTTTTTTCTCGTGTTAGTGTGAGACTATTTCAGGCCATGAGGTGAGCCTTTGATTTGTCTTTGACATCTTTAATAGATCTACGTTCTGTGCCCTGCCATATTCTGACTAACAGAAGTGTAAGTAGCACTAAGACTTGAGTATATGACACTCAGCGCCCATCACTGGTGTCAGAACCAATTGAAAAGGATATTCACAACTGAAATGTCTGAATCATGAAAGAATCTCACTCAGTTTGAATGTTTGCAGATTCGGTACCGGGCTGCCCAGGACAAAGAAGCAGCTGCACACAGAGTTCAAGTCACCAGCCAAGAGTACTCAGCCAGGCTAGAGAACCTTCTGCCCGATACCCAGTACTTTGTGGAAGTCAGGGCCTGCAATAGTGCAGGGTGTGGGCCTCCCAGTGACATGATTGAGACCTTCACCAAGAAAGCACGTGAGTGTCAACATCTACATTTTAGACTTGTCAAGAAATATCGATTCAATCCTGATACAGGTACATTTGAGAGAAATTTGCTACCTAGCAGTCTTAGTACATTCAGTTTTCAATTTTATCCTTGACAATCGCCCAAGATTTAAAAAAAAAAAAAGTTGTTAGTTATTGTATATGATGAAAAAAATGTGGACCATGCCTTCACACATTTAATGTTTTACTATAGAAATAAAATTATAGAACCTGTCTTTGTAAAGGCTACCCCCCAAAATTTTGTATCATTAGATAATTAATTTGTCTTCTCTGTTTTTATTTTTAACATTGTTTTTAATAGGACTGCATCAGTAACATGAGAAAATTAAAATTCTGCTTATTTTCTATGCTTTTATTGATAAGCCTTTGTCAGTGCACAGTGCAAATGCAAGCTGAATGTTGTAGCAGTCTGTTTGCTCTCTTATTACTGTATGTTCTCACTGTTTATATAACAAGACTGCCTACCCTGCTTAGATCTTCCAGGCATTCTTGCCTCTCTGGCTTCACTTTGATATCTCCTTCTTGAACCCAGGTTCAAGAAGAGAATTTATATTTGAGGCTCTAGGGAGTTTTGCAAGGATTTAAAGACATGAGTACTATTAGGGTTTGACAATTTATGAAATCACTTGGCGAAAAGGTAACTGAACACGGGGTAAAGTGGCAGACTTTGATGTCGGATATGGGTTTCAGATCTGTTTTTGCCACTTACTAAATGTGTGAAGAAAGACAAATTACCTCACACCTTTAAACCTGTTTTCTAATTTGTAAAAGGAACATTCATTTCTTTGTTCTTTTTTCCATTTATTCACTTATCCAAAGTATACTATGTGCCCATCACTGTTCTAGTGGTTGAGGATACAGAAGGGATCAAGCCAGATCCAGAGCCTCTTGTCATAGGATTTACAACCCAATGGAAGGACTTGGGGGGAAAAAAAAAACCTGACAAATAAGTATGTATGATAATATCAGATGACAGGGCAATAAAATGAATAAACAGATGATAAAATTGAAAGTGACTTGGGTGGGAGTTAAACCCCAATTGAGTGGTCAGGAAAAGCCTCTCTGAGAAGATGCCATTTAAGTCAGATATCTGAGTATATGAGTCATAAGAAGGACCCACGTGATGTGACGATTGGCAGGGAAGGGATTATTTCAGGTAGAGAAAGTAACTAGTGTAAAGCCTTAAGGTGGGAATAGTTTGGTATGCCTTAAGTGTAGAAAGGCCAGGGGGGGCAGGGTGTAGGCTGGAGGTGAGAAGGAGGAAGTGTGCTGGGATTGAAATATGAAGGGTCTCGTAGTTGTAGGTCATGTTAGGAGTTAAGAGTTTTTTCTAAGTTTCATAAGAGCCATTGGAAGATTTTAAGGCAGAGAGTGATATATAATTCATATATTTTTTACATCATTCTGGCTTCTGGATGGACAATGGGTGGTGATGGAGTAAGAGTAAAAATAAAAGAGCCAATGGGGGACAATTTTACGTAGTGGTTGGAATTAAGTGATAATGGATATAGAGAGAAGTGGAAAATTTTCTGTGGAAAGATTTGACATCTTGGTGCTGGTTTAGATGTTGGCTTAGAAGGAATGGAAGACTGAGTACTGGATTTTTTATTCAGAAACTGGGAGTCCAATTGTGTCATTTGCCAAAAATGGGAAAGACCCACAGAGAGGAAGATTTGGGGGTACATGGCAAATGTTCCATCTTGATTACAGTTGAGAAGACTTTGAGACATTCAAGTAAAGAGAGGCAATTGGACACATTCTTCTAGAGGTCAAGAGAAATATTAGCCCTGAGATAAAATTGTGAATTATTAAAGCCATGGGCTCAGATGCAAGATTTAGGGAAAATTCATAAATAGAGGAGAGAAGGGTACTCAGGATCAAGTCCTAGGTCATGTCAACATCCAGAAATTAGGCACAGGACATGGAGCCAGGACAGGATGGTTAATGAGAAGGAGCAGCCGGAGATGTAGGAGGAAACCCAGATGTTAAAAGAACATGAATTTAAGAAAAGAATGAGATTCAGAAAGCGATTAGAAGGTCAACTCTGTGGAATGCTGCAAAAGTATTAAATCTGAAAGAATAAAATGTGACATTAGATTTGGCCAACTGGAGGTGATTGATGACCTTGAAAACAGCAGTTACAAAAGGCTGGTGGGAAAAGAAACCTAAGTAAAGGATAATGACAAGAGAATAAAAGATAGTTATATTACCTACCTCACAGGGCCATGGGTACATTAATGAACCCAAGGATATAAAGTGCTTAGTCTAGTGTATGGCGTGCAGTAAGCACTCATCAAAATTAGCTCTTGTTGTCACATCATTATCATCACTGACTTGAGGCAGTTTGCAGAACTGAAGTTGGAGACGGTGGCTGTCACTTGCATATTATTACTTTCCATAGCTCCAAGCCAGCCGCCAAGGATCATCAGTTCCGTAAGGTCTGGTTCACGCTACATAATCACCTGGGATCATGTGGTCGCACTATCAAATGAATCGACAGTGACAGGGTATAAGGTATGTAAAAGATTACTGGATTATTCCCCACATGGGCTTTATTCTTACAAAGAGTGACTGATGTTTGGACTTGATTGAGGTTTGTTGTACCAAAACCCATTCAGCTTTCCTATTCTAGCTATACAGCAGAATCAAATGACATAGTACCATGTTAAATTTTGAAATGTGCAAAGATCTTGAGTGAATTCTACAAAAATGCTATGTCAACTGAACAAGATAGGTAGAATAACTGCTTTAAGGAATAGAGTTGTTAAAATAATCAGTGCATAAAGAGGAGAAAGAATCCATTTTTGTTTGGCAATGATTAAGATAGTGTTGCCTAATGCACAGCAAACTGATGTATTGAGTTACCTTCCATAAATGAACATAAAAAGGAAAAAAGATTATTTCCATATATTCCCTATATCACACATCTTTTATTGGATACCAAATTTTAGGAATAATATGAAAAAATTAAATTGTGAGGCAATGTTTTAAGATGACTTCAATATGTTGAAAGAGCCCTCATTTTATACCTATTCTGTAAGAAAAAAAAAACCCACATTTTTCCCTCTCCTTATTTTAGGACATTTAAAAAAAAAAAGATGCTTAAGGAACTTCCCCTTGGATCACCCTAAAAAATAGGTGAAATCAACTTTTGTGAATTAAAAATGAGTTTTCCAGCTAGTGTTACACATAGTTCCTAAAATTTTTTATTACTAATAAAAGTCTAAAGCATTTTTATTATGGTTTTAGTGTTTTAGCATTGGCTCATTAGTCCACTTTATTAAATATACATCTTTTGGCACTTTTTCAGGTACTCTATAGACCTGATGGCCAGCATGATGGCAAGCTGTATTCAACTCATAAACACTCCATAGAAGTCCCAATTCCCAGGGATGGAGAGTATGTTGTAGAGGTTCGTGCACACAGTGATGGAGGAGATGGAGTAGTGTCTCAAGTCAAAATTTCAGGTAAGCCAGTCATTTGAGACACATTTCCATTAAGTACTTGTAAGTTTTTAGACCATATAGATTCTCAAGAGTAAAGGTAGGATTGATATGCACACCAATGTCAATGTTTTCCTAGGTAAATTTGAAATGTCAAGGATGTCCTGAAACTTGGTATTTCTTCCGTTATAAATCACAAAAGTAACTTTTAAACATACCTCATTCTTTTTGATTATTATCTGGATGACAAAGCATAATTAAAATACCATAATGCAGGTATGGTAATAGCATTGCATAGTAACAGATGGTCGCTACACTTATGGTGAGCATAGCATAACATACATACTTGTTGAATCACCATGTAGTATACTTGTAACATTGTGTGTCAACTATACTTCAGTTAAAAAAATACCATAATGGGGCACCTGGGTGGCTCAGTTGGTTAAGTGACTGCCTTCGGCTCAGGTCATGATCCTGGAGTCCCTGGATCGCGTCCCACGTCGGGCTCCCTGCTCGGCAGGGAGTCTGCTTCTCCCTCTGACCCTCCCCCATCTCATGTGCTCTCTCTCATTCTCTCTCTCTCAAATAAATAAATAAAATCTTTTAAAAAAATACCATAATGCATTATAGTTTTACATAACACTAGACCATTAGATAATAATATCCAAACTTCTCTTATAACAAAAGGAAATTCACTGGACTACTATTAATACTCTCTTAACTCCTTTTTCTTTGTCCTACACATATTAATATAGTAATAAAATAGAAAGACAGTAGATGGTAGCTCCTTCCTTTACCATCTCTCTCTGTGCCTCAGCATATGTGTTCTTTTTCTGCAAACTCTATTTCTCACAGCACTGGCTAATCCAAAATAAATACTTGAGCCAGTGACCTCCTCTCTTTTTGGGATTTGTAGAACTCTATTATTTAAATGTTGATACTTTTTTCTCACCCTGCATGATATAGTCTAATTATAATGAATTAAAATTGATGTTAATTTGAGAGTTTATGAGACTCTGAAATTCTATGAGATGCTGAATTAAAGAGAAGAATAACTGATTTAGAAAACAATGCTGATTTATAGCTAAATAGATGAATATGTTAGATATTTAACTAATAATCAATTCTTGAATGCTAAAATTTTTAGTCTGACCCTAACTGAACAAAGAAACTGTAGAATTAACACTTGGAAATGTCAAATATTTGGTGAATAGTACCATTCTAGAATTTTCTTATTTAAGTTTGGATTTATTTACAAATTGTTTAAATAGGTTTTCTCATAAATTTAATTTACATTGAATTTTTTTTTAGTTTAGACATTATTATAATGTCTCTTTAGAAATTTTGGAAATTACCAAAATTTGAAAGGAAAAAAAATCAGTCATATTCCAAATAGTCTAAAGTAGCTACAATTAATGTTCAGTGGAATTTACTTCTAGTTCTCTTATAAACATATGTAATTTTATAGTTTTGTTTCTATTAAATGTATCATGTTATATCCAACTTTTATGAATCATGTTACATGAACAGTCAGTCCCCATGTCATTCAAAATTTTGTAAATTTCACTTAAAATTATACATAATTTTAATTATGTACAAAATGTACATAATGTACATCAAACAATGTACATCAAACAAATGTACAAAATTTATCTACCCATTTCAGTTTTCACTATAATAAAATGCTATTTTGAATACATTTTTTATAAATTAATCTTCCCACTGCACTACTCGGATGTTAGTCTCTTCTTTTTTAGCCATTACTAATTTGCTAGGAGAAAATGGCATCTTTTTGTTTTTAAAACACCTTCTACATTCTGAACTTTGATAGCACATACTTCCAGTAGTTTCACACTTAACTCAGGCTGTTCCACTAAAGGAAATGAGAGGGAAATGTGGACATTATTTCAAGGGTGGTGAGGTGCAAACTAACCCAGTAAATTGCTTTTGAAAACTGACCTTCCCTGTCAAGAAGTCTGTCATAGCCCACTGTTGCTCTCTTCATTTCCTTACTCTTCATTTATCATCCCTAATGTGGAGCTGAACCCAGTTTCATGGGTTTAGACTACAGAAGTTTGTAGCTGGAGATGCTGACGTAGTGACAGGAGCATCAGCATAGGTATAACTAGTGACGTGCCAGTTAATGTGAGACAACACGCTCTCCTGGGGTAGGGGGAGCCCTGGTTTCATTTGCCAATTTCTGTGGTGTAAATATTTCCATCATGTCTGATTTCAAACTTCCCACATGACATCACTCAGTGTGGAGCCAAGAAGGGATGCTGAGTAACACACCATTAATGCAGTAATGTTGTGTTACAGGCATAACCTTAAGAGTATTGATAACATTAAAATGCAGTAAAATAATTAGGAAGTGATGAGTTTTGAGAATTTACTCCCTGTGTTTTAGACTTTCTCATTAATTAAGAATTTTATGTAATTTCAATTTTAATAACAGTGGTTTTTAACAACTTGTTCATAAATTTCCTAAAAAAATTAGCGGTTGGCTGTTGGGAGGCGGTAGGGACCACTCACAGCACACCGCGGTTACCCTCTGACAGCCCAGTGGAAATAGCCCATGTACAGAAGGCACAGAGTATGCTTTTTTTTTTAGAAAACTCAAATATATTCAGTATAGTTCCCCCTTTTTGCCAACTAATGGACAACGTTCTTATTAAGGCAGAATTTCTTTCTTTTTATTTATTTATTTTTTTTTTTTAAGATTTATTATTTATTTGAGAGCGAGAATGAGAGACAGCATGAGAGGGAGGAGGGTCAGAGGGAGAAGCAGACTCCCTGCCGAGCAGGGAGCCCGATGCGGGACTCGATCCCGGGACTCCAGGACCATGACCTGAGCCGAAGGCAGTCACTTAACCAACTGAGCCACCCAGGCGCCCAAGGCAGAATTTCTATTACTTATTTCTTATTCTAACTATGACTGTACAAAGAAACTATACAATTAACATTAGGAAATGTCAGATGTTTGGTGGATAATACCATTCTAAAATTTTCTTAACTTAGGTTTATTTGCAAATTGTTTAAATTATTTGTAATGAGAGAAACATGTAAATGCAAACGGAAATTTTAGGCTTTCTTATAAATTTAAAAGACTTAATACTTTCCCTAGTTTCTATTTTCATGACTAAAATATGTAGTCAGGAAGAAAGTACATTGCTAGATTTTAAAGTTAATAATAGCATCTGCTGTTCATTTATTCACTCGTTTATTTATTCATTCAATAAATATACATTAAATGCCTAAATTTCCACATCTGTCCTATTCCACATCACTAGTATCCCTTGCTGGCCCTACTGTGATTCTAATGACTCTCTTGACTTCCGGTTTTGGCCTCCATTCGCTATTCAGCAACCAAAGGGATCTTCTTATACATAAATCAAATCATGCAATTCTCTGCTTAGAAAGACATCCCATAGGATAAAATCTAATTTCCTTACCATGGCCTATAGTGCTCTATAATAATCTGGCCAAACTCTCTTGTCTCAATTAAGTGATTTCATCTTTGTTCCACTGATCTTCTTTCTCTTCTTGAACGTGCACCAATGTTATCCTGACCTTGAACCATCTGTACTTGTTCTTGCTGCTACCTAGAATTCTCTGAATCTTGGCATGGCAGGTTCCTTCTTGTCATTTTTCTTTCTGCTCTGATGTTACCTACTCAGAGAAGATTTGTATGGACAGCAATTTAAGAAAGCCCCCTATTCTATGTCACTCTTTTACTCATAATATTTATAACTATTCAAAATTATCTTACTTATTAATTTATACTGCTTATTGTCTGTCTCCATCCTTACTTGAACATAAGCTTCATGGGAACAAGCTCTTGTCTGACTTCTTTAACCTTTGAATCCCCAGTTCCTAGGGGACATATTTGGCACATAACAGTGTTTTAACAAATAATTGTTAAATGAATTTATGATTTCTGCATAGAATAAAATTTAGTTATAAGAACAGTTTGGGTAACTTAAATTACAGTTCATTTGTCTAGAATGTTGATATACTTCCCCATTAAGCACATGGTTTGTGTTATGCCATGTGCTAATCCACAATTTGATTCTTACAAAGCTTAAGACTTCATATGAGAGATAGTCTAGAAAATTATTAGACATGGTAGCTTGCTTCTCCACTCCTCTCTGACCTGAACACTGTTACTGCTGTCTTAATACATCATTCCCTATCAGATATTTACAGCTCACATCTAGGCAAATATAACACCACAAATGATTCATCAGAAATATACTATCCCTAAGAAATTCCATATTGTCTTTTAAGAATCTTTTGTTTTCATTTATCAATGTGAGCTAAATTAAGAAAGTGCAAATAGCTACAAAATATTTTGAATATCAATTTTAATAAGCTAGTTTGCCTTATTACATATTCACTATAAATTTTAGAATTTAGATTATCAAGCATCTGTGATCGTAACTAAATATCCTCAAGAAGCATACAATTCATTATTTTATGAATGTGTATATTTTGAGCTTTTATTTTTCTTTCTAGTTTTAAACAGACAACAGATATCTTGGTCAAATCAAGAAAGAATTTTAAGAGCATTTTAGAGGCCAGACTTCTTCCTAAGGGCAAGTCATAATCATTTGAAAACTTTAAGGTGGTAGGAGTAACATGATCAGATCTTTGCACTTGAAAAATCACTTTGGTGATTGTGGAAAATATATATAGTAGGGAAGAAAGATGTAAGGAGATGAATTACAAGGTTATTATTATAGAATGATTAAAAGATGTTGATGGTCTGGACTGGACTGGAAAGAGGGCAGTGGTGAAGTCTAGGGTGGGTTCTAAAAGAACAAGGCATCTTTTCCATTTGATTTAAAGTTGCTATATACTCATTGTTTTGATTTTGTAGCTTCTAATAAATCTGTAATTTATTCTGATGTTACCAGAGATGATGTAATCTCATCATTTAACCTACTACTTTTGGTAACTCCACGTTATTAAGTTAGACTATATAACCAAAGCCACTGATTTAAACACTGATGAAAAACACATTTTATGTTTTCACTTTGTCCTCTTCTTCCCAGTAGCAGGAGAGGAAGGGCTAGGAAGCCATTCTCTAGGTGCAACCTTTAGATGTTAACTCCATTACTCACAGGTTCCCTTTTCTAGTACCTAAGTAAGTAGTGCAGTATAAAAGGACTAAGAGGATAGTTGGGATGTTTAGATTTAATCCATACATTATGAAATCAAAATGCTATATTGACATCATCACGTTTGCAGATACTTCTGTAAACATTTCAAAAACCGAAGTTATTTTGAACATCTAATCTTATACACTAACCCATTCTTATAAGTCCATCATCATAACTTTAAAAACATATATTTGTGATTATGGCACAATCAAATATTATTATTTAGGAAATGCTATCTCTCCAACTATTTTGAAGTAATCAAATAGTTTGTTTTCTCCTTTGCTATGTTCTGTGTGGGATCAATTTGAGAGTTCAAGTGGACAAATTCAGCCTATGTATTTCTAGGCTGACAAACAGCTTACATTTAAAATTACCTCTAGGAGCACTTGGGGTGGCTCAATCGGTCAAATATCCAACTCTTGATTTTGGCTCAGGTCATGATCTCAGGGTTGTAAGATCGAGCTCCACGTTGGGCTCTCCTTTGGGCAGGGAGCCTGCTGAAGATTCTCTCTCTCTCTCTCTGCCCCTCCCCACCCTCTCTGTCTCCCTCTCTAAAATAATAAAAATAATAAAATAAAATAAATTCTAAAATAAAATTAATTCAGATTTCATTAACTTTGAACTTAAAATCTTTTCCAACATTACAGCTGTACTTAACACTTCTAGTTTTGTAACAAGCATGGAAATAGAGGAGAAATTATCTGAACAAAATAATATTTTGTGCATCTCTGAATTTGACTTAAAGATAACACCTCTGCATCTAAACTAACTTGGGTTTTCCTAGATCTTCTCCAAGGTTTCTTTTAGCTACTAGGAAATTAACACAACAATCCCAACATATTATTTTCTTCATCTATTTAGACTTAGAAATAATTAGGTTGGGAAACGCCTCAGTGGAATACATTACACTCATACAGGGATGAGTGATGCAACCTGATTGAAGATCATTTTTGGTGTAGTGTAGACAATACAGTGGGGTGGAACAAAGGAGAGTTGGTAAGAAGAGAACAAGTCTGACAGCCCATCAAAATAAGCAGTTTCCCTTCCAGAAAGAATCAATTTATGGGATAACTTAAGTTTTTTACTGCTCTAAGATGCAAAGTAAATTACCAGACATTTTCCAGGACTGATGACTAAAGAATGGATAGGGAGACATTTTATACACTTCCGAGAGGAAAATGTACATTTTAGAATGTTTCTGATATGAATTATCAAAATATGTAAGATTTAGTAATAAAAAGATTGGAAAAGCAAAATAATAAAGTTGCTGGAGAAAAATGTCTAGATCATCTTCTTTGACTCCTTTCCAAGGGTTGGACTTCCCCGCGAGACATTCACGGCTTATATTCCCTCAGCCTCAGTTTAAACACTATCTGTGATGGGGAGCGAATTCACCATTGTACTAGTCAATATATTATGGATCTCTGATCAATTCTGTAGTGTTTGAACTAGTTTCTGATAAAATCTAGCTCATAGGATCAACCGATAGCTTTCTCTAAAGTTCTTCCTTTTCTCTCCTCTTTCAGTGAAAGATGATTATCTTTCAGGAAAGATGAAATGTATCTGGATAGTTTAATCAAGTATTGAATTAGGTTCTTAAAAGAGAAAACAAAACCTTTTGTAGGAGTTGTTAGAGTGAATGTCTGCTGGCTTTGAGAAAAACAAGAAATTGCAGTTGTAAGGAACCCCTGCTGGTGGTCCATCTGCCTGCAGCATCCAAGTGGGGGAACCACAGGGGAAGCCCTGAGGGCACTGGCACCCCTGGTACCTCAGACACCCTAGAGGCCCAGAGCCCTGCCCCTCCCTGCAAGAACAGCAGTGCCTTCTGTGTTTCCATGCCCTTCCAGTTCCCCACCCTGACTCTCGGGCAAGAGCATCTAGGAAGTGTAGATATCACCCTTTTACCTCAGAGACAGACAGAATTCGAACAGAGAAAGCACAAGAAATGCTGCTGAAATTCCCAGAAGAAACGCAGCACACTTTCTCCAAAAATAAGTATGTTTACATGATAATATCAAAACTAACAAGAAAACCCCAGCCAAACCTGGATTTTTGGAAATGTTAAAAGAAGTTAAAGAAAATAAGTAAAATGGCTCTTCACTTCTGAATTGATTTCATGATATAGAAATTCATATTATTAGAAACACCATTAAAATTATAGGACAAGAAAATCTCTAATTACTGAAGCTATATCACAAAAATATCTAAAAGGGGATTTACCCAAGATACAGAAAATAATGATTAATACCACTTGATCACCAATAATCACAGATAACAATGTGGCTACTACATTTAGTTACTCTCCACATTTTCTTTTTCAGGGTTATGACAAGATCATAATGTATATAAAACCTTTTATTCAGAATTTCCAATTTTTTTAGAAAAGTTTCCTAGAAGTAAAATTACTGGATTAGAAGGCAGAACCTTTCAAAGACTTGGCAAATATTTGATAATTGCCAAATTGCTATCCAAACAGCAATGCCCATATTTTATCATTAAAGAATTTTTACTAGCATTTTAGTATTCAGAAATTCTTTTTAATTAAGCAAAAACACTCTCTCAAAATTTTTATTATTTTTAATTACTATTAAGATGAATATATTAATATATTTAATAGCTACTTATATATTCATTTCTTGGAAGTCTGTTGATGTTCTTTTCTCTGTTTAATGTTAATAATTTTCCTTAACATTTTATGATCAATTTATAAAGCAAGGTTATTAACATTTCCATGCCATATTTGTAGCAAATATTTTTTCAAGCTTGCATTTCAGTGTTATTGTGCTAGATAAATATGGTTCATTTTTATGCAAAATAATGAATTCTCATTATAAAACACTTCAAATATTTATTGCATGTGAACAAGCCATAGAACAATAGATACAATTTAAGTCCACTTATGAAGTCCAAAAGCAGAAAATAATGAGGCAGTGTTTAAAGAGGTATACATATGACATGTAAAACTTCCCAAAAAGGAGAATAATTAACACAAAATTCGGTACAGTATTGCCTTGTGAGAGGGCAGAGGGCAATCAGAAAGAGGCTGATAGGGTGGTGACAATGTTATGTCTTTGACTGACTGCTAAGTATGCAGGTGTTCTGTTGTAGTAGTTGTTGTTAAATTATAGTTTTTAAAATACTAATTTACATAACTTATTTCAAAGTTGTAAAAGTTAAAATGGGGTTGAAGAAGTGGAGGAGTAAGAAAGTTTACTGAAGTTGTCATTTTACAGGTGTGTATTAGCTTGCTAGGGCTACCATAATGAAGTACCACAGACTAGGCGGTTTAAACGATAGAATTTACCCTCACTGTTCTGGAGGTTAGAAGGCTGAGATCAAGATGTCAGTAGGGTTGGCTTCTTCTGAGGCCCTTTTCCTTGGATTATAGATGGCTGTCTTCTCCCTATCTTCATGTAGTCTTCCCTCTGGGTGTGTTTGTGTCCTGATTTTTCTTCTTATAAGTACACCAGTCATACTGGATTAGAGCTGACCTAATGACCTTATTTTAACTTAATTACCTCTTTAATGACTATCTCTAAATACAGTCACATTCTGAGGTACTGTGGGTTAGGGCTTCCACATGGGATTTTGAAGGGACAAAATTCAGCCCATAACAAAGTTACTGGTAATTTCGAGAGAAAAACTTCCATAAAAGAGTGTGGGCGGAGGTCTTATATCTCTAAGCCAACCTCACAGAGCTTGCATTCTAAAGAGAGGAGGCAAGATCAATCAATATATAACAACAGATAGTGATAATATCTGAAGAAGAAAGTAAAGCAGAGGGAGGTGGGTAAATAGTGATGGAAGACAGCAAGGGCTGTGTTTTCAATATGAGTGGAAGGAATGGCTTGCTCTGATGGGATAACACTGGAAAAGAGAATCAAATGAAGTGAGTGAATGGTCCATGCAGTTATCTGGAGGACAAGTACTCCTATTAGAACAATACAAAACCCTATTCTAGGAATATGTTTGGATTCTCAAGGAACAGCAAGGAGACCAATGTTATTGGGGTTGAGCAAGGCAGGGGGAGAGTGGACAAAATTAATGTAGAAAAGTAGATGGAACCCGAATCATCACAAGGTTTCCAGGTCCTGCTTAAAGAATTTGGATTTTACTTAAATATGATGAGAAGCTATTGAAGCATTTTAAGATGGGAAATGGCATGATCAGATTTATATTTTACAAGTCTTATTTTATCTGTTCATTGGAAGGAAGTAGAAATCTCATGAATGGTGGGGGGGAAAAGTCTCTGAATTTCTAGAAACAGGGAGAGCAATTAGAAGCCAAAAGGTGATAGTCCAAGCAGGAGATGAAGTCAGCTTTGACAGGTATGGTCACAGCAGAAGTGAGAAATATAGTCAGGATTTATTTGGAACAAGACCCAACAATATTTTCTGATGATTTGATAAGGGATGTGAAAGAGGACTTGGCATAATTCAAAGAATTTAGATTAACGAACAGAATCATCTACTGAAATGGCCAACAGAATAATCTACTTTAACAGAATCATCTGCTAAAAATAGATGATCGGGGAAAATAAGGAGTTCAAATTTTGACGTGCCAGTTCATGCTATGTCCATTAGTCATCCAGGTGGAGATAGATTTAAAAAAAAAGAAGAGTCATCATCTAACAAAACTGAGAAAACAGCTGAGGTCAGATTACAAATTTGTCAGAGAACCAAGTGGCATAATTATGTAACTATCTGCAATTCATACTAGCCTGGATAGAGAGATAGCAGATGGTTGTTGGCGTTGCCCAAAGTTGGCAGCTTGTGTGGTTAATATAGGAGATCAAGGGAAACAAGGATTCATTACTTCTAGTTACAGAATAATTTAAATAGCTGAGTGGAGAGTTTGTATCTATTAAAATGTTTTCAGCTGTCAGTAACAAACCCTCAGCTCAAAATTGCTTAAGAAATAGGTGGTCTTTAGGCCTTAGTGAAATCAGCATCTCAAAAATTTCCTCCCAACCCCCTGCATCTCCACATGAGATGTCTCAGAATCAAGTTCATTTAAGGCTCGTCCTCTCCGTGGTTATAATATGGCTACAACAGAACTAGGAATTATTGCATGCAGACCTTATAATGTCCAAGGAAGAAGGGGTCTGTCTCCATTCAAGCTCCATCTTAAAATGAAGGACCTTTACCAGAGACTCTCAGAAAATCTTTTCCATATTGTCTAGAATTGGGTTTGTTAAACTAGTAAAATGCCATTTGCTCAAAGTGATCAAGATTTATCTCAGGTCTGGGGATGGTAAAACTTTCTTTGGGGAGTGAACATCTGAGCAAAAACTGGAGAGTGTATTGTCAAGGAAATAGAAAAGGATTTCTATTTAATATCAAAAGTTAAGTAACAAGGTGAATAATAGGTAAATAAATACAATAAATAAATGAGGATATAGAAAAATGAAGACGAGGAAAGTAGGTCAAAGAACAGCTTCATAAAAGTACAGTAGAGGCATGAAAAGTTACAGGAAAGATACAAAGTTAGCCTCAAGAGCAGATAATTTAAGCAGGATTGTTTTTATTGAAGTAATAAGGAATGGTAATCAATGTGAATTTTGAGATTAAAACAAGGATAAATAATGTTGAACAAATTACCAAGGATTATATTAAATTGAGAGAACTATGATCCAAAGTCAGTAAACACAGGTTTATCATTAAACATATATATTTAGCACTACCACTGTTAAAGAATATTTAAATGGATAAATAGAAATGTTTAAGGAACAGTTTAAGTAATTACTATCATGGGAAAATTGTAAATGTTTTTGCTTTGTTTTGTATTTTAGATTAGATACTCTACAGTACCCAAATCTATGAGACAACCCCTTTCCCTCAAAGGCTGCATTTAGTGGTGTTTTCTAAATTTAGAAAGTTATACTAGGAGGGTAGAATCTGGAAAGAGTATTGCTAAAGGAACCTAGCATGAAAAGGGACTCCTATATAAAGTAACTGCTGTAGAAAAGAAGAGTTGAAAATTAAAGGAATTTATCATTTTTTTCCTTCAAATTTTTATTTAAATTCTAGTTAGTTAATGTACAGTTCAATATTGGCTTCAGGAGTAGAATTCAGTGATTCATCACTTACATACAATACCCAGTGCTCATCATAACACGTGCCCTCCTGGGACGCCTGGGTGGTGGCTCAGTCGTTAAGCGTCTGCCTTCAGCTCAGGTCATGATCCCAGGGTCCTGGGATCGAGTCCTGGGATTGAGCACTGGGATCAAGCCCTGCACAGGGTTCCCTGCTCAGTGGGAAGCCTGCTTCTCCCTCTCCTATTCCCCCTGCTTGTGTTCCCTCTCTTGCTGTCTCTCTCTCTGTTGAATAAATAAGTAAAATCTTAAAAAAAAAAAAAAAGAATAAGTGCCCTCTTAATACCCATCACCCATCTAGCCCATCCCCGCCCCCCCCGACTCAACAATAGAGAACAAACTGGGGGTTGGTGGAGGGAGGAATTTATCATTTTTGAAATGTAATTACACAGAAGAAGTTTCAGAAAATGAACTGATGGTCCTAAGAGAGATACCTTCATTCAAAGATAAGCTTTATTTTTCTGAATTTTAGATATGAACAAAATTCCAGTTTTACTAAATAGTAATCTATTTTTTCATCTTGTTTGCATAATTCCAAGCTTTGTGGAATATAGTTATAAAGTTTCAACAAATTTTATGATGGGTCATAATATTTTGCATCAATAAATTGGTAATGAGAAAATGAATAATCTTGTGCAATGGCATATATGTATAACTAATTATTAGTAAGCTCAATACATTAGTGGCATAAAAAGTACATTAAGATATCTATTCTCTACACACAAATGGAGTGGAAATACTCTATAATCCTAAGGAAGGAATATTAGGACAGATGTACCTCCCCTCAAATCATGGGATATTGTTTTATATTTTCTCCTTAAATAAAAGCAACAAATAAGTGAATTAAAATAATTATATTATCTTTAATGATACACACATCAGCCATCAAAACACCATTTCAAAATTAATTTTCCTTTGGACCATTATAGGCTATGTTGAAATTTGTAACCTTCTCAGGAAAATATAAAGATAATTGTTTGTGCTGAGAAAGAGAGTTGAATTTTAAGTTTTTGCTTTGGAGGCTTGATATTTGCCCACAGTAACACAAATATTAAAACTATTTAGAAAAGAAAGTGAGTTTGTCATTGTTAAAACTAAATCCCTGGGACTCTCTCACAAATAGAACTGGAAACCTTTAATGCTATAATAAGAAGGAATATAAAACACTTAAACTGGAAAGTGATATATCAACATATTAAAATGGTCCATTTGATACTACCTTAGGGACCAGCTTTAGTGATTTATGAAAGGAATGTTTACATCTCAAAGTACTTCCCAAAGTTAGGTAAGGCTAGAAGCAGGCCCCTCGGTAGATTATTCACAGTATGAGAGCAAGGCAGTGAGACAAAAGACATTCCAGAGGCACTTTTTACAGTCACCTTCTGCAAAATGAGCCAGACCAAGAGGAAATAAATCATTTAGAACATGTTCCAAGTGTATGAATTTCTCCAGCTAGTTGTCTTTCTTCGATAACCTACCAGTCCAGGCCTATATAATTGACTCTCAGCTCTAAAGCAAATCACCAGCCTTAGTCACCAGGCCATAAGAAGCAGGAAGAGTGTTACAGAGGACTAGCTTGGAGACCCTTAGCCCATAGGCGATGCTTCAAAGTCCAGATGTGCCCGAAAGTTGTGAATTCTTTGGATATCAACATCTGTGTAGATAGATGATCCTTCTAATGCCCTGGCCTCTTAATTCTTCTTTCTTGATGATCTTGTCACCTGTTCATGATCACAGCCCAGACAGAATTTACAGACTTGAGTGTGAATTAGAACCCGAGTGCTCCCTGAAACTTGAATGAGAAAAAATAAATGGTAATTTTCACTAATTTTTTTTTTAAAGATTTTATTTATTTATTTGAGACAGAGAGAATGAGAGAGAGAGAGCATGAGAGGGAGGAGGGTCAGAGGGAGAAGCAGACTCCCTGCCGAGCAGGGAGCCCGATGCGGGACTCGATCCCGGGACTCCAGGATCATGACCTGAGCCGAAGGCAGTCGCTTAACCAACTGAGCCACCCAGGCGCCCCTTCACTAATTTTTAAATCAAATTCATTATCCCTTCAAATATGAATTGAAGCAATAAATCACTATCACCAATAACATCCACAGATATTCTTATATAATATTTCAGCTGTTACACTATCACTTCTTCAAAAGTATGATATTAGACTTGATCTTAGTTCTTGTTTTCAGTGTGCCTATAAGGGGCCTGGGTGGCTCACTGTATTAAGTGTCTGCCTTCAGCTCAGGTCATCTCAGGGTCCTGGGATCGAGCCCCACGTCAGGCTCTCCGCTCAGCAGAGAGTCTGCTTTTCCCTCTGCCTCTCCCTCTGTGTGCTCTCTCTCTCTCTTAAATAAATAAATAAATAAATAAATAAATAAATAAATAAATAATAAAAATTAATGTGCTAATAAATACACTAATGTGTTAATAAATATAATAAACATATATTTGCTTCCTTGATATTTTTATAAATGTATTTCAATATACTTGGTTTTCCTTTAATTCTATGTATTATATTTTATGTATGTGAAAGCATTATTTGCAGCATTCTCAAGAGATTTACAGTCTGCCAAAGTGTTTCTGACACACAAAGAGGCCTAGAATCCTCACAATTCTTGATATGACTAATAACTGCAAAAAAAAATTAATTTTAAGCATTTATTTTCTGACCACTAACTCTTATTTTTCTAGTTTATTCCTTCAGATCTCCTCCCGACTCCACCATTTCTTTCACCATCTCCCACCCGGACCTCCCATTCAACCTATTGCTTGTTTATCACTCATTCCACTCATGTCCAAAGTTCCCTCAGATTCCTAATTAAAACCACTTCCTTATCTATACTTAGCCTTTTTCTCCCTCTATGCTCCTCACATGGCCAAATCCAAACTCAGATTAAATACAGATTTCTGTTGTACTATGTGCATGAATACAAGCAGAACTCTATGTGCTCTTGCCAAGATCTCTCTGTGCATCCCCATCCCCAACATTTACCATCTCCCCAACACTATTTGCCCGGAGACCCTCAGGTCTAATCATGCCCATAGGTCGCATTTATGGCACTAACCAAAAGAAGTCCAGGAATCCTTGATTAATACAGTTCCGGGTGCCCCATTTTCTGACTCCATTTCTATCGATACTTAACTCGAAAAACCTTCCCACTCTGCCCTCTGGAATTCATTGCCAGTCATCAGCAAAGTCTCCTATAGTGTTCATCTCTTCACTGAATGTTTCCTTCCCGTTCTTTCTTTTTTTAAGATTTTATTTATTTCTTTGAGAGAGAGAGAGAGCACGAGCAGGGAGGAGGGGCAGAGGGAGAAGCATACTCCCCACTGATCATGGGGCTCGATCCCAGGACCCTGGGATCATGACCTGAGTTGAAGGCAAACGTTTAACTGGCTGAGCCACCCAGGTACTCCTTCTTCCCCTTCTTAATGCATTTGAAACCTTGCTCTAATTGCTTCTCCTGGAGTTTGTTCAGACCCCCTCTGGACACTGGGCCTGGTGGCAGGGTAGTTGTCCTTCTTGCTTCTTGATGCCTACATAGTATTCTCCTTCTTTCTTGCCCCAAAAGCCCTGCTTAGAATCCCATATCATCTGCTTCTCTCATTCATTGTCCCTTTTTAAAGTTTTCTACCAATCCCCTGGATCATTTCTACTCATTCCTTGAGGAGTTAAAAGCCCAGATGACTGTCTCCTGAACTACTTCTGTCATACATTTGTTGATTTCAATACACATGTAGATGATCCTTACATTGCCCTGTCCTCTCAGTGCCTTCAAAAACTCTCCTCATTTTTGTTGTCCTTCCTATGATTCTACTCTAACTTTATTATTGCTATTTTTATGATATCAAAGACTCTAGTCTCTGACCACTGCCTATCTTTTCTCATTTTTTTTAGTACTCTGACTCCTAAAATTTTTTTGACCCACCAGAAACCATAAACCACTGATCTTACCACTTTTTCTATGTTTCTCTCTCGATTTCTTCGTATGTAGCTTAAATCCCACAGCCACATATTATACTTACTCCTGTGTGTAGAACCCCCATTTTCTTTGCTTCTCTTACTTCATTATACTCACTTGGATATATCATGGATTAAGTCCAACTGTCCACTTACATCTATGCCTACAGTCCTGAAGCTAAAGGTGGCTAGAGAAAAATACCCAACTTTAAGACTGGTTACAACACCTTGAATTCAGGACCACTCACTTCAAGGAGGACTGCAGCGCTGCTGGGCCATTCCACTAGGTTTTCCTAATACCTTTCATTCTTCTCTTCTTGACAGCTATTTTGCTTTTCTCCTTCCTTAAATTGCCAACTTATCTTTCCTATCATCCCTCTTTAGTCAGTAACGTGCTTCTATTTTTCTGAGAAAATGAAAGAAATCAGAAGCAGCCAACATCTAAATATGTACCTTGCTGTCCCTCCTAATAACCTGAATGAACTCCGTGTTCTTATCTAAGAGCCACTCTCCATGTGTGAGCCAGTTCCAACACCTCTTGTTAACCCAAGAGTATTGCCTCAACCATTCTTTCTTTTCTCTGCTGCGTCATCATTTTACTTTTTCCTATTTGATTTTTTTGCTTCAGTATACAAGTATTCAGCAATAGTGCCCATCTTTAAGGGAAAACAAAGAAAAAAAAAAAGGAAAATCTCTCCTTGTCACTATTGTGTGGTTCTATGATTTTCTTTAGAGCAAAATGCAATAGATAATTTGTTCATCTTCACCATTTCAAATTCTGTCTTGAATTTGCTTCAATCAGGTTTTCATCCCAACACTCTATCAAAAAGCTCTTGTCAAAATCACCAATGACTTTCATGTTTTTATTCCAGGAGTCAGTCCTTATTTAATCTCTTAGCAGCATTAATACAGTTGATCACTTTCTCCTCCTCGGCTTTCTGGGCACCAGTTTCTCTTGATTTTCCTCCTCCCTCACAAGCTGCTATCCAGAGTTTCCTTACTGGTTCCCAATCATCTTTTCAACTTTTTGAACTTAAAATGCCCCAGGACTCAGTACTTCAGTATCTTTATCTCTCTTCATCCCTAAGTAATCTTATACAGTTTCAAGGCTTTAAATGCTGAAAGCTCTCAAATATAAGTCTTTAATTTACTCAACTACCTAATCACTAACCACTATTTCCACTTAGACAGCTAAAGTAAACCTTCCCTCTGCCCCACCATATTTCTTTTCCTACATTTTTACCCATCTTGACAAAACATCTCCAATAGTCCTTGAAGTCATCTTTGACTTTTTTTCTCTTACATACAACATTCATTTCATTAAGAAATCCTATTGGTTTTACCACTAAAATATATCTAGAAACCTCCAGGTCTGCTACCACCATCATGGTTCAGTGATCATGCTTTCTCCCCAGGATTATTGTGCCAGACCTCTCTGTTCTCTGCTTTGTGCTTAGCTAGCACCCTATAATTTATTCTCAACAGAATGACCCCAGTGATTGGTTTCACATATGCCAGCTGTGCAAAAACTTACAGTGACTTTCCATCTTAGAATGAGACTAGGTCATATTCACATTTGGATTTTGTCTGATCTGTGTCAACCTTGGCCATTACTATTAACTCCCTAGCTCATGAAATACAAATCTATTTCTGTGAGGTTCTTAATTGGTTTTCCAATACCTTGCAAAATTTGACTCTTCTAATCAAGATGCCAATAATATTCCAATATATTTGTATTACTTACATGCAGTGATTATTTAGCAAAGGTGTAGTCTATTCTTCATATGTAGAATGGGATTCAATGTCTACCTTTTATGTAACTAATAAGTAATGAATAAATAGTTACCTCCCATTACTGTGGATAGAAAATGATAAATAGGTTCTTACTATTGCTGTGAGTGACAAACGAATACAGCAAAATTTGTTTTCTTTTTTTTTTAAAGATTTTATTTATTTATTTGACAGAGAAAGGCACAGCGAGAGAGGGAACACAAGCAGGGGGAGTGGGAGAGGGAGAGGCAGGCTTCCTGCGGAGCAGTGAGCCCGATGCAGGGCTCGATCCCAGGACCCTGGGACCACGACCTGAGCCAAAGGCAGACGCTTAACGACTGAGCCACCCAGGCGCCCCGCAAAATTTGTTTTCTTATGCTTTAAACTTTTGCCACCCAATTCCAAACAAAAGCATGAGTGGAGAGACAATCCTCCATATCAGTGTTTTTCAACCTTTTTTCATTACTGTCTCTCTAATAAGCCCTTTTACACATTTTTTTTTCCTAGAAACTTTTGCCACTCATGACATTTTAATACCACAGCTATACGGCATACCTGTTTATGTAGAATAGTCCTTTGGAGATGCAAAAACCATTGCAATATCTCAGGTCTTTTCACCCCACAAGATTGTCTTCATCTCCATAGGGGCCATATTGTCTCTGTGGAGAACGCATGCTCTATGGAGACGCCTCCTTCCATCCATTCCCAAGAGATGCAGTCATTTTATGAATTCATCAATCCAAAATTTTGGTAAACTGTGTTTTTGGAGACATTGTTTTGCACCTTCATAGGATTAATTTTTATTGAATTGTACTTTGATATTTTGCTATTGGCTTATACTGAGGAACATTATAGAAAAAAAGAACAGAAACAAAAAACAATTACACAAAATCTACTACCATATTCGATGATTGTAGAGGATATGTTTGCTGTGCTAAACAGCGTCCTCCTTTTAAGGAACCATGATTAAAAATTTCCTCAGGTAGGGCTGAACCTAGAGAAGTGAGTACCTGGGCCAGGCTAATAAATACATATTTTAAAAAGGTAATTTAATATTTAACATTAAATTAGTAATCTTGAAAATTTTGTACAATATTTAATGGCAAGGATGAGATCTAATTAGGGGAAGGATGTGAAAGAGGACTACTTGTCTAAATTCTAGAAAAATTCATTTCCTCAACATCACTCCCCCTCTCTGACATACACAATACACACTCAAAAAGGAAAAATACATACTATTAAATAATCCATTCTCTTCTGGAGGCAACTTAGATATTACTTATTAGAGCACATTTATTAGAAATCTTATGTTCTATCCATACATACTCTAAATATCTATATCTTCCTTCAACACAACATCCTCCATGAAAAGGACTTGGGGTGGGGGAGGGGAAAGAAGAACAACCCCTCTGGTAAATATAATTTCCTAATATTCTAATTTGTTGCATTTCCAGGACTATGTTAGCATCCATGATGGTTGTTATCCCAGGTACCTGCCCAGCTGGACTGTCCTTTAACCTGTGTCCATTCTCTGGTCTGAGGACCAGAAGTAGGAGAGCTTTTCTTGGGCACATTCCCTGTTTCTTAATCTTTTGGATAATGAACTTAATGACTGATCTATTTCTCTGCCATATTTCTGACATACCTCTAGCAAAGTATATAGACCATTGTATATTTTAATTAAAGATATGTAATATATCTTATCTTAATATATCTTATAATTAAGTGCTTTTTAAATAGCTCCTTATAAATATTCATAATATTAGTAGTAGCATTAGTGCATGTTGTTGTTGCTATTTTGATATCATTATCTCTTAGCTTAGTCTAATTTTTCCTAAACTTATTTTCCTTCTTCTCAATTTCCTTATTTTTTCCTTTATCATAATTTATGAATCTTTGTTACACTCTTAAAACCTTTTCAGAATGAGGTAGCTTATAACTTATAAGTAACTATTTTTATTTTATTCTCCAAAAAACCTGACAAAGCATTTTGACTCAGTATTTATTTTCTCAGCTAAACTAGCAAAAAAATTATCTAAATAAATATTGCTATGTTAAAATGTCTCAAAAACTCAGATCATAAATGACTTAAGAGCATGTATTGAGGGGCGCCTGGGTGGCTCAGTTGGTTGGGCGGCTGCCTTCAGCTCAGGTCATGATCCTGGAGTCCCGGGATCGAGTCCCGCATCGGGCTCCCTGCTCGGCGGGGAGTCTGCCTCTCCCTCTGACTCTCCCCCTCTCATGCTCTCTCTATCACTATCTCTCTCAATAAATAAATAAAAATCTTAAAAAAAAAAAGAGCATGTATTGACCTTCAAGAACTGTAAAACACATGTATCAAATTTCTAACAGATGCATTATGATTAAAATATGATAAAAAGAATTCTTTAAATATAGAAAGTAATAAAGACAGTATTCTAAAACATGATAGCCAATAAAATCTAGAGAAAATATTAAAAATGAAGAAAAATTGATACAATTAAAAAGTGCTTACATATTTAGTATGATAATTTTCATGGCAATTGGAGAACTGACACATATGATTCTAAGATTACAAAGAAATTGTAATCAAGGAGAAACCTAAAACATAAGGCAAACCAATTTAATAAAGATTGGAAAGAGGAAAAATAGTGCCACCATATATGAAATATATAGCCATCATAATTCTTATATATATTCTTCCAAAGACCTCAAGTAATGTAGTAACATTATATATTTTGAGGTTTAAGAGAGAGCTTTGGCTTTTATAAAAGAAAGGACATTCTTTCTTTTTATATAGTCATTATAAGTGGCTGCCTAAACCCCCAAACATATAAATATACTGTCATGAGTACCTGATACCCAACATGGATTTGATATAGAGAATAAAGTCCTACACAGATAAAATTTATTTAGCTTCTGTCTCTTTTGTTTTCACTGAATATATTTTTCTGCAGTAATGCAGAGTTGGTCTTTTAGAAGATTGCTCATTTCTGGGAACACTGGTTATTTTGTGATTTTGTTAATTACTTTGCCTTTTGTGAGGATGCTTTTAATGGTTGGACACATCTTTTTTGCCATATACTATTTTTTGTGTCTTTCCTAGGATTGAAAAACTGTCTTTACCAAACAAATTTTAACTGATCTTTAATATATTTAAGCTAACTAAGGTATATTTAAAAATCATTACAAAAAAGATACTATCTCATATCTGTTGAATTATCACTTTTGTAGAACTTTGGGTTCAGGTAAAGAAATAAAACAATAATTTAACTTAGATTTTCCTATTCTGATTTTTATCAATTTTTGCATAATTTTCAAATGAATATAATTTATCATTAAGGTAAGAGCCCCAATAACTCTATTGTCTTATTGTTCTCTAATTCTTTAAGGAATGTTTTCTGTACCAACCATTAAATATATTCAGAAACTTTTTTAATCACTACATTATGATCAAATAAAATAAATAAAAAAGGAAATAATTCTATATTTGAATTTTATGTGTTAATTCTCTTTCCTCAGAGTGGGAAAAAGTTACATTGTGTTCTCAAAGAAAATAAAATGCAAAATGAGGATGCTTTTTTATTAGAGTGTGATTATTTGAAATTATTTACTATTTTAAAATCTCATTACTGTTCTTCCTAGAAGAAGATTTATTTTACTAAAATTGAAGATTAAGAAAGTGAGTTATAAGTTATAACTGATAAAATAAGTAATAAATGCCAGGAGTTACAGCATTGATATTAAAAGAAAAGTAAAACATATATATATATATTACAGACAATATTAAACTCAGAATTGTAAGTATTTCCTAAGGTATATATTTCTATAAATAAAGAATTGCTGTTAATGTCTAGCATTTTAGATTATATATATTTTTAGAACATAGGATATATGAGACAAAGTTAGCTAGACAAAAGATGGAAAATCACAGTGAGAATATGATCAGAAACAGTCTCTGCTTTGGCAAGGAAAGAAATGGTTATTCTCTCCTTACTTTATTTGAACAAACTGCCTGTCTTTATAACTAACCTATTGATATATATGCAATAGTACTTACAATAGCACATAGCAGTTACTCAATTATTTTATTTAATCAGCAGCAGCTAATAATGAATGCTATAAGCTAGGACATAAATAATGTGCTTCACACAGTATAATGTCTTCATATTATATTATTATCAATTACCATGTTATATTTAAAGAACTCATTTTTAGTTTCTAGGTGTACTTAAGTGTATTTATACAATTTAGAGAGGGTCAAATCGTGGAATACTTTTTTGCAAATTTGATAAATTCCCATTTATATGTGTTAATTTAAAAATACTTGGTCTCTATTGTTGATTATATTTTCTATACTGATATGCTGTATAGTCAGTGAACAGTATGTCTTTAATAGCTTGTCCTCAGCCATTTTTATTAAATACATGCAACATTGCAAGTTTAAAACTAAAGATTAGGCATTATTTCCTGTAGCAAATGTTTCTGTTGTGGCTATTTTCCCGAGTTAATAACTTCTCTGATATTTGAACAACTATGTTTGAAATACAGCCTAGCAGAATGTGTTCTTGATGAATCTTATAATATCAGTGAGAATTTTCCAGGCATAAAAGAGGGTTCCAGTCCAAGGAAACAAACGTTGACTCTGAGAGAACACATAAAAATGGCATCCTCTTCAGTGCATTTTGGGATGTGACATTCAAAAAGGATGGTAAGGTAGAAATAGTTGGAGTATAGGTTATATTCAGACTGCGAAAAAGGGGCAGATTGAATTTGTGGGGTTTTTTTTTTCTTCATGTTTTACTTTTTCTTGTGTTTAAATAAGAGATGATGAGGTCCTGAATTACTAAGGCAGAGGCAGTAGAGTGGAGCAGAGAGATTCTAGAGTTGTACTGGAGATAGAATCAATTGTACATGGTGATGAAGTTGATATATTAAAATTGAGGGTAAAAGGGTTTTGCAAATGACTCTATGTTTTCTATTATGAGTAGTATTAAATGCACGGCAACATCATTGACTGAGCTGAGTAATTCAGAAATTCAGAAGGATAGGTACATTTTATAAGAATAATGACAGTGATAGAACAGAGAAAATACAGGGAGAGAGAAATGGTTCTGTGACAAACTCTGAAGAACTCTAACATGGAAAAACCAGATCAGGTAAACAAGAGGTATGGCGGTCCAGGTAAGACGTACTATCTCAAAACAAATCATAAGTCTCAAACTTATTTCTAGATTTTATAATATTGTCTCAATACCTAGAAAATTAATTATGAGTTATTTCAAACATATTGGTATAGCATCAATCAATGTCTAAAAGTCCCTCCGTATAAAATACACTGTCAAGAGGCATAAAGACACAAGGCACAAGTATTAAGGGAAGAAAGACAGTAATAACTCCAAAAATTTTATAATGAAATGACTAGAAGAAAACTGGCACTATTGGTAGGAATAGACAGATGTTGAAAGAATTTCAATTTCCACTCACTGTGTGGGAATTTGGCTTGTTCAATATAAACAAAATGGTTTCTTAAAGAATATCCCAGAATTCCTGGGGGTTAGCAAGGAGTAACTACTCTGCTGATTTTTAAAATAAACTCCTTGCGGAAGTGATGAAAGCCAATCTTTTTTTCCACTTTTTTGAATTTAAAGAATTTGAAAAGAACTTAAAATTTTCGGAGTTTAGCATGTGAAAATAAAACTGAGAGTGAGCTTTCTGGAAAGAGAAAGAATTCTGAAAAATGTATAAACAAATGAAAATTCCATGTAGATACCATCCAAAGTGACTGGATTATTTTATATCTTCTGGATGAGAAGCTAAACAAGCACAAACTTAGAAATCTTTAGACTAATCAGTGGTGAGTTTCAGCCAGTAATTCCTTATATGTTTCAGACAGTTGTTAAAACATCTGAGAAATTGTTTCTCCTCTGGAAGTGCAAGAAGAAGATTTGGCTGGTTGTAATCCTTATAAGAGTTGAAGAAAGTCAAGGAATTTGGACAGTTTCTTATAAAAGCTTTATGTGCATGTGGAAAACAGAGAGGCACCAATTAGTCCTTGCTGGTAGATGGATGACACTGAATCTTGCAGTGAGGCCCCAAGGTCAGACAAATGAGTTCAGGTTCATATTAGGACAGAAAATCTTAACTACCAAAGTACTACCTCTAAGAGGTGAGTCACTTATTTGTCATAGCCCCAAAGCAAAGATGAATCAAAAAAGATCAAATGGGACCTTGTTCACAGTTTGACCCTGTGAAACCTTCCAGGGTAATTGTGTCTCTGAATCACCATGTGAAACCAATGGAGAACTAGGATCCTTGACTGTTTTTGCTATGGAGCTGTTTAGATATTGGTAGTAATTTCCAACTCTCAGCTATTACATTAGGGAGGTTGGATCACTGTACTCTCTAGCCATAGTAAGTTAAGAGATATTCATGAAGCATCCGTGGGATAAGGAAAACAACCCTGGAGTTAGAATCAGGTTTCAGTTCAATACCCAATTTTACTTTCACTAGATGGGCAAATCTGAGCCTTAGCTCCCTCATCTGTAGATGAGGATGATGATGCATACTTCAACTGTGTATTATATGAATTAAGCAAAATAACGTTACAAACTTCCCCGAACCGAGTTGGCACATAATAAATTATAAAAAATAAAAACAATCCATTGAATGGATATTTGTTGATGATATATGATGGGCCAGACTATCCAGAAAACTTAGAAATCAACGAAATAATTTTAAATAAATGTCCTTTTTATTCTCATATCATTACTATCTGTATATTTAAATTTTGGAATTTTCCTCATTTTTAGATGAAGATTTTATTTAAAAAGAAAAGCAAAGCTAAAATTTAAATAGAAATTAATCTGCATCTATACTTTAATAAGACTAGCCAGGTGAAATGGAAATTACTCCAGGCAGGCCAGCCACTTGAGTGACTGTTACTGATTAGGGTCCCACAAAGGAGTTACATGAAACTGGACACAACTCTCATTTTGGGGCTCATAGAACCAATTGACAGAGTATGTTTTATGTTATCCTCATAGTGCTCATCTTTTTGAAGGGCCTGCTATTCTAAGCAAATTTAAAAGACTGGGGAATGATTTGTCCCACAAATATTGATACTGAAATAGACATGCAAATATGTGTCTCCTAGAAATATGTCATATTTCCTACAAATTTAGGGATGCCTTTACAAAGTGACACTCTGTGCATGACATCCCGCCACATGATAAGAGTAAGACTTTTGGGTTCCATTGTCTCACATAAAAACAAACACTGTGCCCCACCCTGACCTTGAACATGAGTATTAAAATCAGCAGAAGATCATTTACTCAAATTTATTTAAAGAAGAACTGAGGAGATTCAGTGGGCTTTATGGGAAGACATATCTGCCTGCTTCCCTTAGTTTGGATTTCTTTTTATTGGAAACAATTGTAAGTTTAAGGAAAATTGACTGTCATGGACGAGTAGGTTTTACTCTTACTCTTTATTGTCAATAAGCCAAAATGCTAGCTGGTCTTCCAAAAGCATGAAGAGGCAAAGTTATAGAATAAGCAAGACTGTCTGTGGGGTCTTTCTTCCTCTGTAAGTAAACCCAATAAGTCATGTATCCCTACCTCCTGAAAATGTCTAGAAAGTTTTAGCCACAGATGTACTCAAGGGGTTCCTGAAGCCTAGCACTAAAGAGGAACCCATTAGCCCTAGCAAGGGGAACATATAAATTCTTACTTTCTGGCTCTACTTGCTGTCCTTTTATCTCAAAAACTGATTAAGGAAAGGGAAGGTCAGGGCAGAGGAGGAGATAATTTAATATTTGTTTTGATGAGTTTGGCAAAATAAAATAGTCATTCAAAGTCCCCAGTCTTGGGGCGCCTGGGTGGCTCAGTTGGTTAAGCCACTGACTTTTGATTTTGGCTCAGGTCATGACCTCGGGGTCATGGGATCACCCAGCATTGGGCTCTGTGCTCAGTGGGGAGTCAGCTTGAGATTCTCTATTCTCCATCTCCTTCTGCCCTCCCCCTGCTCATACTCTCTCTCCCAAATAAATAAATAAATCTTTAAAAAAAAATCAAGTCCCAGTCTCTCTAACTTTAATCAAGTCTGAGAAAAACTAATTCTTGTGGTAGTTTAACGCATTCCACAAAGCCAGGGCTACCCATATAAGAATGTTCTAATAGCTATTTCCAAAGCCAAATGTAAAGATGATCTAACAAGCTGACTCTGGTTGTGAATTAATCACAAATAAAGAATTTGAATGCTATTTGTTAAAGGTTTTATACAAGTTGGAAAACAATAAACCCATGAAATCCATTATACACATGTTGCACATTTGGTAGAATGGGACCCATGTCTCCTCTGTCTCCTCTGTCTCACCCCAGGCTCAGTATATTCTTATGAAAAATTCATGAGGGGCACCTGGGTGGCTCAGTCGGTTAAGCGACAGACTTGGTTTTGGCTCAGGTCATGATCTCAGGGTCATGAGATCTAAACCACATCAGGCTCCATGCTCAGTGAGTCTGCTTGACATTCTCTTTCTCTCTCTCCTCCTGCCCCTCCCCCCACTCTCTAAATAAATTAATTAATTTAAAAATTCATGAAATAAGAATTGTTTTAATGAAAAAATTATATTTCATATTTCAAATTTACAATTATCAGACTTTTACTATGCATTTTTATCATTGTTTTTTTTTCACTTAATTAGCACAAATACCCTGCTATGTATTACACTTCCTATTTTGCAGATAAGGAAATGGAGGCTCTGAGTACTTAAGGACCTTGTGAGGGCAAATAAATTCAAATATATTCAAATAGGGCACTGAGGGCAAATATACTCAAGTAGAATTCTTTCTAATGTGGAGTCTCATGCTCTGGTGAAAACATCACCTTGCATTTCTAAAGAAGTAGGTAAGCTAATTTAAAAGATCCTCATAGTTATAGTCTCATCTTGCCCCCAAATCATATCAAAATTAGGTTATTTGCACATATCTTTGTTGATCAATAGGCAGTTAGAAGTTACTCTTATATTTCCCAGCAAAGAATTGGTCATCCAATTCCAACACAACTGGAAATGTGTGTTTCTTTCTCAAGAGGAAATTCATCCTGGCAATCTAGTGTTCTGACCTGGGAAGGGCCAGAGTCAACAGTAAGGAAAGAACACAACTGGCAGGATAAGCTGCCAGCAAACCGTGTCCCCCTGCCAAAAAAAAAAATCTTATTTTGCTTGGCGTATGGGTTTAAAACTGCCAAACAAGTAGGAGCAGTAAGATTAGTGGGTTGCATGAGTTTGAAAAAACCCATCAAAGCCACTATCACTTACATGATCAAACTTTTAATGTGTCTTTATAAACTAATATCAACTTTGATATTATAAATGAGGGGAAATATGTCAAATATGTTTGCAAATTTTATGGCTCAATGCTTGATATTCTTAAATATATTATGGTTTGCTTAGAATCATAGACTCATGACCATAGTAGGAAACTTAGGACTTATAATATTGAACCCTATCATTTTCCAGAAGGAAAATCCACATCCTTGACAAGTAAAATAGCCAAAGATCACACCATCCTCAGAGCCACATCTCAAGTCCAAATGTTATTTTGCCTAAAGCTATACAACTATTGACAGAATTGGAAGTAGGCCTTAGGCTGTCTTTCTCCTTCTCCACATAGCTTAGTATTTTCCAATCCAAAGGGACATAAAGAAATAAAATTATCAAAAGCAAAATAAGTAATCCGATATACATGGACACCATATAAAATAGATATCTAAAGAAAAGAAAATGAGGAAAAATATGTGGAAAAAGTCTGCTTCGTTTTATTTTCTGATTTCTCTTTTGTTCTTTTTTTTCCCAGAAACTCTTAAAACCAACTGGGTTAAATATCCATTACTTCATTTTGTCAAAGGCAGGTGTTAATGCTTATAATAATTGATTTAAGATTGAAACATGTCTCAACATTTTCCTCCAGAGACTGGAGCAAACCCAACTAACTACCTTTCTAAAAAGCCACCTCCTCTAATTTTAATAAGCACTAGACAATTTATAAAAATAATTTTGGTATATGGCCTAAAGGAAATTTTAACATTAACCTCACTGAATTGTAGGCATCATATTGCAAATTTTATGCCAGGTTTCAGGCAAGTAAAACTGTCCTGCTTTATAAGTTTTTCAGTTTTATACCTCAGCTCTACTCTAGATTCTCATTATTGATAGTGTTTAGACAAGGTGAAGAACAGGGTGGGAATCTGGGGGTGGTGGGGTAAGGGAATCATAAAAGAGGAAGAAAAAAAGATAGGGTGGAATTTCCAGAAATGAATCAACCAAAACCAAAATTTTCATGAAATCCCAATGTTCAAGACAAATTTTAAAATAATTTGCTTTTGCCTCAATGGCTTCACATTACTCAGGTGTTCAGTCCTGCAAGAAAATTGGATTGCTTAAATTTTGTTTTAATTATCTTTGTAAGAAAATTCATCCAGACTTTAAGTTACATTTCCTTATCTCAAAGTCAGAAACAGCTCTTCCTCCTTTAACCTTTGTTTTCACCCATTTCTGCCACATGATTTAAAAAATAAACATCATTTTCCAACATAATACAATAATCCAGTGGAGAAACAGATACAATTAAATAATTTACTAAAGGGTATATAGCTAGTAAAAGATAGATGGAGAATTCCCAATTGCTTAGGCTAACCAAAAACAAAACTCTTCACCACTACTTAACCAGACTAAATCCTTATGATTGTTTGAATTTGTAAAATGACAAACTCTTTCTTGGTCTTCCTGTACAAATAAATTAAGGTCAGAAATGGTGATCTTACATAGACCCAACCATAGTGATTTATTAAATTTCTTAGCTCATTCTTCATGTAATTATCACTGCTGCTGAAATTCCAGATCTTAGAGTAAATATAACCATACATATTTATGTACTCCACCCAACCCCCCCAAAAAAGTAGCTTCCAGGCTTACAGCATCTAATGCTACACCTATCCTGAGTGGCTTTCAATGATTACTCATAAGAATGGCTCCATTACCGTGACTAGTTTACAGAAATAAATGGTCCTTAAGTCTTCAATAGCTAAATAGATCACTTGCTTTTCTTATCTTGATTGGTCTCAAACAATTAGAAAAAAAAGTTGAGGAAGGCAAGTTAGAGAGGTGAGCAATTACCTGAAATATACTTTTCCAATTACCACAAAACACATTTTACAAAGTTATGGACAGAATGTTATTCTTGTGACATGTTTCTTGACAAAAAGCTTACATAGTCAACAAATTTAGGAGATAAGGATTATTCCCTTTTGCTTTTGGTGACTCAGTGTGCATTTGCACTTTTTAGTTGAAGTGTATTCTCAGTTTTTCTCAGAACTCTTGCTTTACTTCTTGATCCCCATAGCTCTTTCACTGGGGAAAGTACAAATCCTCCTGAGATCAAAATGAACATTGACTTTTTTCTGAAGTCCCCTTGCCTCCCTGGACACAGTGCTTGGTTAAGGGATGAGAACCAGTTCCAAGCTAGTTCTATCACAGAAATCCACTAATTCAGCCATAGTCATTGGTCTGGGGAGGGTGTGTGACCCAGACTCCACAAATCAGAATCTTTCCTTAAGAGTTTTCTCACTAGAGTTTGGGTAAAAAGATGTCATCTTTTTTTGCTCTTGAGAATATATGGCTGTGAGCTTGGAGCTCTTGTCTATCTTGAGGGGAATTCTGTCTGAGAATTTGAGACAATATGCAAAGGAAGAAGAGATGAAAGTCAGAAACATGGAAGACACAGGGGTTCGCGTCCCTGGTTGTAGTTGTGAAACCTAAACAGCCGAAGACCAAGCACAAACCAGACAAAAGCCTGATAGGTAGTCAGACTACCCGTACTTGACTGGATGCAGCAAGAAACAAGCCAGAGCAGTCGTGGAACACCACTCAAGTGGGAAACAGAAGCTTTTTACGTAAGGTTTGAGTTCCTGCTGAAGAATTTGGAAGGGGTTCTAAGGGAGGTAGCCATCAGTTCTGATCTGCCGTTTCTGAGGTTGACATAGGAGAAGCAGGGATTAACTAGGGTTGGGGGCCATCATGAAGGGAGGGTGGTTGAGCGACTGAGTATTCCCAGTAATAGATGGGAAGTAAAGCAGTCCTGGGCATCATGGGTAACACAGCACTAGCCACTCAATGAAGGGGTCGTTATGGCATTTTATAGCTGTGGCTTGACCTTGGAAGTATCTCGAGGTTAAGCTTACAGTTAGCATTATCTGTGTGTGTCACACTAACCTGAATAAAGACATGTGGCTTTGTTCTTTTTCCATCTGAGCTGATTTTTCACTCTCAGTCTCAGACAGACTTATACTCTTTCACTTCTCTAAACTTGCTGCTATCCCAGCAAGAGTTCTGTTGAACTCAACAAATTTCAACAGCAAACATCTACTGATATGCACCTAATACACTGAATTTATATTAAGCATGCCTCTAGGCAGTGGGGAATCAACCATCTTATCTTCCCTAAGCCAGAGCAAATGATAAGACTGAAAGACAAATTGGAGGATCTCTGGACAGAGCAGTAAAATAAATGCCTTTTTTTTAGAAAAAAGATTTTATTTTTAAGTCATCTCTACACCTAATGTAGGGCTTGAACTCACAACCCTGAGATCAAGAGTCATGTGCTCTACTGACTGAGCCAGACAGGAACCCCAATAAATGCCTTTTTGATACGTGGGGTTTTTTTTAAGTATTTATTTATTTATTTATTTATTTATTTATTTATTTATTTATTTATTTATTTATTTGAGAGAGAGAGAAGCAGACTCCCTGCTGAGTAGGAAGCCTGATGCGGGGCTCTATCTTAGGATCCAAAGATCATGACTTGAATTGAAGGCAGACGCTTAACTGACTGAGCCACCCAGGCGCTGATGCATCTTTTTAATATCATCTCTCTGATGGAGGGAAAAAATGATTTCCTGAGGAAAAGCATTAATGGGAATGGGTAATCCCCTTCCTTTCCCCAGGTCCCTAAAAGTTAGAGAGATTATGCGACAGAGAGAATCTAAAATGTAAAGAAATACCAAGGGTTCCACTACAAGTCAAGTGGTTTCCTTTGCTTTCTTCCTTAAAACCCCTTGTTCTACCCTTTTGCTATCTCTCCCATCTTCTGCTCCTAATCAGAAAAGGCTCAGGTCTTATAGCTGGAAGAATTATTGTAATATTATGAGTCAAGTACTCACTATGTACTGCACTTGGTCTTAGTCAACACAGCTGAAAATACAATTTGGATATATTCCTCCTCAGAATCTAGAGATATTAATAGTTGTGAACACAAAAAGTAACACCACAAGAAGAAACTTCTCTGTCTTATAGCATCATCAGCAGTAGCAATTTGGATTGGACCATGGTGTCCAAATTTAAGCATCAGAAAAGAGATTTGTATTTAAAACTGACTAGAATGGTTCTCTACTTATTGTAAAACTTGCAAAGATTGTTAAGTACTATTTAACTTTTAATTGGGATTTCCCTTCTCAATATATAACTCTCTCCAGCAGGAATCCTTCCTGAAAGAAATAATAAATCAGGGCAGTTTAGTTTAAAAAAATCAAGAAAATGCAATGAAAAAGATCTAGTACTCTAAATTGGCATTACCTTTGTTCTGATCGGGAAAAATGCTTCACAAGATTAATGACTTGTTCATGTTTGACATACAGTAAATATATGAAAGCAAAATATATGTTTACTGCATACCATATAATTACTGACATTATACTTGATAGCAGTATTATGATACACATTTTGTTAGATATAAAACCAATATATATTGAAATGCTTCAAGAATATAGGGATCCCACATTTAAAATGACTTTAAATAGTAATTCAGTCAGGTCTCTAATTTGTGCTTGGAATGTGAAAGAGAATTGAAGATGAAGACCACAATTACATAAGCGTGAGCCATTAGAGAAATTAAATATAACACACATAAACATGAAGAGTTTATTTAAAATAAATCAAATATCCTGATGTTGAAGGCACAAATTATGAAATTGTGTTTGGTTTTCATACTAACACCAAAACTTCAAAATGGCATCCATGATTGACTAAAACTTCTTTCTGCGGCCACCGTTTGTATGAGCCAACCCACATATCCAGGCAAGTACATGAACGTGTATCCATCCCTGATGTATTTTGTGGTCAGAGGACAGAGCAATGCACAGACCCTGCAGTCATTCTCAGACAAAGTCTTCAGGACAGACCATTTAACTTAGGTCAAACATTGAAAACTAATGTTTTTCTGTGTGATTGAGGTTTATTATTGGTCACCTTATTGGAATAAAATAACAGGTGGGCTGTGGCATATTTTAAAAATATCTGTGTAGAAAAATTGAATGAAAAACACTGTGTGAATGCAAAGATTCTCTTTGAAACAACTTAGGTGCTGTGCTTTCTCATATGTCATTAATTTTCCTTCTGTGCCTTTATAAGTGTGGAGTGGAGTGTCCTTATGCATTTCTAGAACTGGTCCTTTTCCAAAGCTGTCTACACAAAGTGGCAAAAGAGAGTATGGCCTTTGGAACCTGGCAGATCTGCGATGGAATCCTGGCTCTGCGCTCTACTGGCCATTGGCTTTGAGCAAGTCATTTTTACCTGGATCTGAGTTACCTAATCTATAAAATCAGGATAGTAAGACCTACCATCATAGGTTGTTGTGTTGGTGTCATAATATATATAAAAGGCCAGCCGAGTGTCTGTCTCATGACTATAGGACAGTAAGTAGTAGCTTCCATAGTCGCTGTCAGTGAAATAATTGCTATTCATGATGTGATTAGGCAGCAGCGGCGTTAATGCTCTCCCAGCAGCTACTTGACTTTTCTACCCTCACTGTGCTGCTTATTTCTTTATCTGGTTCTGATAATACTTCTCTTATGTTTTCCATGCAGCACTCAACACTGCACTAGGGCACTCGTGAGATACTGGTGTGCGGGTAGATAGGATCATCTTCCACCCGGTGGGGAACATGAATGTGCTTTTAATGACTAGGGATTCCAGAGAAATGCCCTGACTCTTCCTAATATAAGAGGAGTATTCCAAAGGGCTGTTGGGAGCCACTGTTAACACGGTAGATAATAAGGTTTTAAGGTTTCAAATTAACTTCTACAACTTGACACAAATCTATTATATTTATGAGCTGTTGGTTGTGTTTTTTAGCTCAGCATCCATTCCAACAGTGTATTCATTAAAGGTAGCCTAATAGATGTGGGGAGTGGAAAGGAACAGTGTGCCTTCTTGATCCCATTTTTTAGCCTTTTCTCAAGAATTCCAGTGTGGGCAGGACCTGCACCCATAAACTTGACCAGAGGAGGAGCCCTTCTAGATATAATTAATAGCCCAAGATGTAATATAAGTCCATAGTACATTACATCGTATTTATTTTTAATTCATAACATAATATTTCAGGGCATTTTTTCCTTAGATAAAAATTTGAATAGATTATTTACTATTATCAACAACATATTCCTCAAATCATTGTAAGCACCTAAATGTCTTAAAACCATTGGGATATTAAATTATGTAAAATCTATCCAGTGTACCCGTGATATTTTTATACCAGGTAACATTATTACATCTTTTTATCTTATTTTTTAACAGCTTACATATGTGCTTTTTTCCCATTTGTTCGTTTGCTTATTTACATATGTTTCTTGACTTAACACCTTCTGGTAGGAAAACATAAACATTTGTGATTTTATCATAAATGATTTATAGAAACGTGTTATAGAAACAGCCACTTGCTCTCACACACGAAATTCTTGATCAAATGTTTTGTTTTCTTTAAATCACTGAAGTACAGAGAATTATTTTTTTAAAGGAACCTTTTGTTTTTTAGGCCTGCATACTCTGGCCTTCCCCAAAACAGGGTAAATGAGAAATAGTGCCATTCTCAATGAAATAATATGCACACTTTTGGTTTACTCTGCAGGTGTGTCCACCCTATCACCAAGTCTTCTCGGCTTACTGCTGCCTGCCCTTGGCATCATTGTCTACTTGGCAGTCTGAATGTGATGTGACAGTTGCTGTTCCCAGCCCAGCTCAGAGGACACCTTCATCCCTATGATGACTACAATTCCTTCCAATTCCTGTGGCTCCGCCCGAAGCCAAATAAATTACACTTTAACAAACTATCCAACTGATTTACAACACACGTTATGACTGAGGCATTCAGGAACACTTTCATCCAAAAGAATAAACTTTTAAATGGATATAAAATAATTTTTAACTCGTTCCAATATGCCTTATAAACCACTTAACCTGATTCTGTGACAGTTGCATGATTTAATCCAATGGGACAAGTTACAGTGTTCAATTCAATACTATAGGCTGTAGAGTGAAAGTAAAAAATCACCATACACAGGTGCTTTAAACTTAATAACAAGTTGTGAAATATCATAGAGGTTGAAATGTTGATCGTATGTGGTAAATGTAAGAGTAATACAGTCTCTTGTACTATTCTCTGTTTCGGGTCCTGCATATTTTTGAATGGCCCCTATCATTCATGACATTTTGAGTTGTCTTGACAAACGATAGAGTATAACTGAAACATTCTGACATAAATTCCATGACCAAATCATTTTACAGAATGAGTTAAAAGATTCTGAATATTGAAAACCAATTCTAGAACCTGTTATCAGTATTTTTATTTTGGAAGAAAGTAAATTCTAAATATTTGGCTTTCAGAATCAGTAATACTTTTAAGTTAGTTGTTTAGTAGTAAAGTTAACATACCATATGAAGATTTTTCTTTACTTTTATATTATATTCTGAAGTTATTTTATGCTTTTCTTGTCATCAATTTCAAACCTCAAAAATCACAGCTCTTATCTAGAGTATCATCCTATTGCTGTATTTATTCATATGTGGGATGATGAATTTTGAAAAGTAGAGTGCTTCCATTTTTTAATTGAGATGTGACAGTCTTTACACAGCTAGGAATAAATGACAGTTAAGTGAATATCAGTGTGATCTAATAATATTCTAGTATCTTTGTTTTTGTGCTTCATTTCTAAGTAAAACCTTTCATTATTGAAGGTATCAAGAAATCACCTGTTGGTTGGAAAAACTACAGTATACCTTATTTTTTTTTAATTTAGTTTTAAGCTCATTTCCCACTTCAATGCAATACTGAAAACTGGCTAAAAATACCAAATCAATATATTGCTAATGGTACTTTGAAAGTATGCATACTGGAAGGCCAGGGGAGACAAGTAATGTGTCTGTCCAGTGGTGTCTCCCAAGCGTTGGTGCTTTAGGTTTTCATAAGTTGTAAAAAGGAAGATGCACATTTCTTCATTCTCCATAGTGTGCAAGGAAATGTGTTTGAGTGTGGATGTGAAAGAAATGGAGTAATAAAGGATTAGCTGGCTCACAAAATAGTGCAATGTCTGATGATTCAGGAGGTATAATCCTATTTTATTAGCACAACCTTGCTAGCTAATTAGAGATAGAGTTTATCTTTTTAGAAAGGATACCTTATAGGTTCATAAAAAAAAATATTTACAGGAAGCAAAATAGATCTATTACACTTTACCCCCTTTCTTTAATTTGTATAATTTTTGTACTATATATCTATGTGTAAATGTTTAGAGCTTTCATTATGAAAATATCAATAAATATTTCATTAGTTTACATTCAACTCTTTGTTATAAAATGAAACTTTTTAAAAATAAGTGAAATGGATGATTTCCCAGTGGAAGTATGTCAACAGTCTTAAAATCATGACCAGATTTCATAAAATACTTAATTATTTGAAAAGGAAACAAAATCTCTTCATACTTTAGAGAAATGAATACTCTGTAAGCCTTCTGTACAAATGTTTGTGTTTTCATTGTTACACTTTGGGGTTTTCCTTTTGCAATGTGACCCATGTTGGGCATTTTTATATAATCGAGAACAACTAAATCTTTTGCCAAATGCATGCTCACCTTTTATTTTCTAATGTAGTGCAATAAAGAGCAAAACTGGCTAGATTTTGCATGAAATGGTTTGGAAAGATAAGAAGAAAACAGATTTTGGATGTTGGTTGTTTAATTTTAAATTTGTGACAGAGATAAGGTAGATTAAAATCTCTCATACACTGATAACGCAAGCTTTTCATCTCCTCATACAATTGTACAAATTTGACTGGGACCATCAGTTTTCAACTGTTGTCAAACTAACTAATGTATCATCTGCTTAAGACGCAAGACTCTTGATTAAACTTTATATAGATATAGACATATTTGTTGTTTCTTTGTATTTCAGGAAAGGTGATAGTAGTTTTATTTGATACTGATAAATATCGAATTGATTTTTTTAGTTATTTTTTATCATTTTTTCAATGGAGTAGTATAGGACTGTGCTTTGTCCTTTTTATGAATGAAAACAAATTATAAAGAAATAAATGTCTTACTGTTACCCAAGAAATAACAACTGTCCTTTCAATTTACCTAAAGTTTAAAATTCATTTTTAGAAGGTTTTCTTTATAAGTTCAATAAGACAGAATAAATATTACTTCTTAAGCAACAGTTACTTGTTTGAAAGGTTCTACAAAAAATATACACACAGACGTAAAGAGACACACACACAAGCTTGCGTGTGCGTGTATGTGCACACAAACCAGCGCTAGTTCATTGAAATAAGATTACCTGGTAGATAACTTCAATTTTGGAGATTTCAGTAAATATCACTCAATCTAATGCTAGACACTAAAGCAAGCTGCTAAATGCTCAAGAAGAAGAAGGAGGAAAAGGAAAAGGAGAAGGAGAAGCAGCTAGTTCAACCCTGAATGAGCTGGTATTCTAATAGAAGAATTCACATAAAAGCATGACTCTACAGACAGGTCTGGTACAGGTAAAGCCTTCTCTGAATCCTGATTTGGACTAAGCCCAAACTTCTGAATCCCAGGGCTCCCTGTGTTCTGCCTTACCATCTTCTGTGTCCTGATTATTATTTCTCATTAGCATTCTGACCTCCCTTCCTGTTTCATGAAACTTGCTTCCACCCTGGATCCTGGTTTCCCTTTTGGACCGTGACTCTGTTTCTTGACCCTAAGTATTAGATTACTTCCATTCTAATTTTTTTTTTTTTTTTGGTATTTGACCTTGGATTGACCCTAGCTCTAATTGCCCGGGCTTTGAGAGATCAAAGCTTCTTTCTGTGAGAGTGTTTTCCATATTAGTGGTTCTCAAACCTGGTTGCCCATCAGGATCACCTGGAGAATTTGAAAAAGTAAAATAGAGTCTCTGGGTCCCAGTCCAGACTTACCAAATCAGAATTTGGAAAGTGAGGAACAGGAATCTGTATCTTTTTAGGTTGTTCAGGAGTATCTGGTAGGGAGCCAGATTTGAGAATCAAAGATTTTTATGATTACTACAAACTACATTAACTGATATTTTTAACTCAGTCAACAAGATCAACATGATGTATACATACTTTAAGGATCTCTTAAGGAGAAAAAAAATACATTTTATTGGCTTGTCTAAAATGCTAATTTACTGATGACTGAATTTCTTATCTTTTAGTTACATATCTTAAGTATCAAAATGCTATACACTTTTAGTCTAATAAAACTATCCGTATTTATTTATATCTAAAATTCAGGTAGCAGACTGAAATGTACTTTAGAAGATTTCTTCTCTAAAGGAATGTGGATTGTCTTTACTCTTTTTTTTTCATGTCACTTGGTGACTTAATTAAATTTTAATACTTAATTTCCTGAGTCTATAATCTTCTGAAGGTTGTTAATAAAAAGATTGATGAAAACTGTCTCTTCCCCAGCTTGAACTTTTTTTTTTTTTCCAGAATAGAAACATAGTGGTTTTGGATGAGTTGACTTTAAAATTAGTTGATGGGAGGCCAAGATTAGGATTCTACATTTTTATAATATCTTAAAAACTGGTTTCACTTTTTACTTACTAGTAATAAATTTGATACGTGGGGTAATATATAACAGTGCCTATGATGCTATTACTAATCTGGTTGTAGAATTGAGTCAAGCCCATCCTAAGGCAAAATTGTGAGGTGAAGACACTTGGTCTGCGCTTATCCTATCTCCTCAGTCAGGCCCCTTTGCTTTGGTAGAAGCTGCCTTGAAAGTAGCGCTGAATACCTCATTAGCTTAGTTATAATAGTTTCCTCGGGCTGTCATAACAAATGACCACAATTCAGTGGCTTCAGACAACAAAAATCTATTCTCTCACAGTTCTGAAAGCTGGAAGTCTGAAATCAAGGTGCCAGGACGGTTGGCTCTGAGGGAGAATCTGTTCCATGCCTCTCTCCTAGTTTCTCACAGTTGCAGGCAGTCCTTGGCATTCCTTGGCTTAGAGCTGCATCTCACCATCTCTGCTTCCATTGTCAACTGGTGTCCTCCTTGTGTGTCTTTGTGTCCAGATTTCTTTCTTCTTATAAGGACACCAGCCATTGGATTAGGGCCCCACCCTAATCCAGTGTGGCCTCATCTGAACTCGATGACATCTGCAGAGTCCCTATTTCCACATACAATCACAGCCACAGATTCCAGGTGGATGTAAATCTTAGGAGCATGTCATTCAACCCTGTATTCTTCTCTTTCCCACTTTTTAAAACCTGTATATGCTCTACTAACACCAATGAGGATATGATTGAAACGCTTCTGTAAGCATGCTTTTAGAAAACATTTATGTTGATAACATACAACAAAGTAAGTTAATCTCAAGTGCATTGTGTTAAGTGAAAAGAAGCCAGATTCAAAAGGCTGTATGATTCAATCTATATGACATTCTGGGCAAAGTGAAACTCTAGAGACAGAGAACAGGTCAGTAGCTGCCAGGCATCAAGAGTAAGGAGAGAGTCTGACGGCACAAGAACAGCATGAGTGAACTCCTGGTGGAAGGGACCCAAATCTATGCATTTGCCGGAGGGGGCGAAGCAAGATGGCGGAGGAGTAGGAGACCTGGATTTCGTCTCCTCTCAGGAATTCAGCTGGATAGGGATCAAACCATTCTGAATACCTACAAACTCAACAGGAGATCGAAGAAAAGAAGAGCAACAACTCTCTCATCAGAAAAGCGACCACTTTCTGGAAGGTAGGACGTGCGGAGAAGTGAATCCGAGGCGATATTCGGGAGGATAGACGGCGGGGGAGGGGCCTCCGTCGCCGCTTCTGGCAAGTGATAGAACCACGGAGCACAAAATCGGAACTTTTAAAAGTCTGCTCCACCGAGGGACGTCACTCCGGTGGCTAAGCGGGGGGTGGAACCCTCCGGGACAGTGTGGTCTCAGGACCCTCGGGGTCACAGAAAGACCGGGGGTGCCTGAGGGCGGCAGAGCTCCCAGGTATCGGAGCGGGGAAGCCGGCTGCAGAGGCGGAGCCCAGGCGCGGGCTCTCCGCTCGGGGTGGCCATAAACCGGGATCCGCGGCACAGCCGGGCCCCTGCTCCTCCAGCAGGGACCCAACAAGCGGCAGATCCGGGGAGACTCCCCTTCCTCCCCCGGGAGGAGCCCTGCGGGAGTGCACCGCAGGGATCTGCTGGGTTTGGAGACTCCACAAGGGGTCATGAGCCAGAGATAGAAACGCGCGGTCACAGGCCGGGTGAGCACAGGGTGCGGCCGGAGACCAGGGAGACGGGAGTGACTGACGGCTTTTCTCTGGGGGCGCACTGAGGAGCGGGGCCCAAGTTCTCGGCCCCTCCGGGGTGGAGATTGGGAGGCCGCCATTTTCACTCTCCGCCTCCAAAGCTGTAGGGAAAGCTCGCAGGGAACAAAAGCCCCAGAGAGCAAACCCGAGCAGATTACTTAGCCGGGAGGGGGCAAGGGCGGGGCAATTCCGCCTCCGGCAGAGACATTTGGGAACCACGGCAACAGGCCCCTCCCCCAGAAGATCAGAGAGAACAGCCAGCCAAGACCAAGTTTACCGATCAATGACAGCAGCAGAACTCCAGCGCTAGGGGAATACTGCACATAGAATTCATGGCTTTTTTACCATGATTCTTTAGTCTTTCAAAGTTAATTTTTTTAACTGTCTTTTTTTCTTTTTTTTGAATTTTTTCTTTTTCCCTTTTTCAACCAACATCTTATCAATCCCTTTAAAAAAAAAAAACTTTTATTTTTCATTTTTAGAGTCTTATTCTATCCCTTCATAGTAGTTACGCTTATTTTTGGTATATATATATAAGTTGTTCTCTCTTTAAAATTTTGAGATAGTTTCTTCTAACAGATTAAAATATACCTAAATCTCTAGTATATGGTGTTTTCTATTCCTCTGCCTGATCACATTCTCTCCCTTTTTTTTCTTTTTCCTTTTTTTAAATCCCCTTCTTTCTTTTTTCAAACAACTTCTTATCAATTCCTTTTATAAAATTTTTTAAAATTTCCATCTTTACAGTCATATTCCATCCCTTCATCATATCAACCCTTATTTTTGTACATATATAAGTTTTTCTTTCTTTAAAAGTTTGGGAGGCACTTTCTTCTAAAAGACCAAAATACACCCCAAACCTAGTGTGTGGCACTGATCTATATACCAGCCTGATCATATTTGTTCACATTCTGGTTTTTTGTTGTTGTTGCTGTTTTGTTTTGTTTGTTTTTGTTTTTATCATTATCTTTTTCTTTTATTTTTCTTTTTCTTTTTTCTCTCTTTCCGTTTCTTGTTCCACTGCTTCAGGTCTTTTCTGATTTGTTTAGAGTATATTTTCTGGGGACGTTGTTACTCTGCTAGCATTTTGTTCTCTCATTAATCTATTCTCCTCTACACAAAATGACAAGACGGAAAAAATCACCTCAACAAAAAGAACAAGAGGTAGTACCGACTGCCAGGGACCTACTGAATACGGACATTAGTATGATGTCAGATCTAGAGTTCAGAATCATCACTTTAAAGATACTATCTGGGCTTGAAAAAAATATGGAAGTTATTAGAGAAACCCTTTCTGGAGAAGTAAAAGAACTAAAATCCAACCAAGTAGAAATCAAAAAGGCTATTAATGAGGTGCAATCAAAAATGGGGGCTCTAACTGCTAGAATAAATGTGGCAGAAGAGAGAATCAGTAATATAGAAGATGAAATGATGGAAAATAAAGAAGCTGAGAAAAAGAGAGATAAACAACTACTGGATCACGAGGGCAGAATTCGAGAGATAAGCGATACCATAAGACGAAACAACATTAGAATAATTGGGATCCCAGAAGAAGAAGAAAGAGAGAGAGGGGCAGAAGGTATAATGGACCAAATTATAGCAGAGAACTTCCCTAATTTGGGGAAGGAAACAGGCATGAAAATCCAGGAGGCACAGAAAACCCCTCTCAAAATCAATAAAAATAGGTCAACACCCCGACATCTAATAGTAAAACTTACGAGTCTCAGAGACAAAGAGAAAATCCTGAAAGCAACTCGGGAGAAGAGATATGTAACCTACAATGGTAGAAACATTAGATTGGCAACAGACCTATCCACAGAGACCTGGCAGGCCAGAAAGGACTGGCAGGATATATTCAGAGCACTAAATGAGAAAAATATGCAGCCAAGAATACTATATGCAGCTAGGCTGTCATTGAAAATTGAAGGAGAGATAAAAAGCTTCCAGGACAAACAAAAACTAAAGGAATTTGCAAACACAAAACCAGCCCTACAGGAAATCTTGAAAGGGGTCCTCTAAGCAAAGAGAGAGCCTAAAAGCAACATAGACCAGAAAGGAACACAGACAATATACGGTAACAGTCACCTTATAGGCAATACAATGGCACTAAATTCCTATCTTTCAATAGTTACCCTGAATGTAAATGGGCTAAATGCCCCAATCAGAAGACACAGGCTATCAGACTGGATTAAAAAACAAGACCCATCGATATGCTGTCTGCAAGAGGCTCATTTTAGAACCAAAGACACCCTCAGATTGAAAGTGAGGGGGTGGAAAACCATTTACCATGCTAATGGACACCAAAAGAAAGCTGGGGTGGCAATCCTTATATCAGACAAATTAGATTTTAAACCAAAGACTGTAATAAGAGATGAGGAAGGACATTATATCCTACTTAAAGGATCTATCCAACAAGAAGATCTAACAATTGTAAATATCTATGCCCCTAACATGGGAGCAGCCAATTATATAAGGCAATTAATAACAAAAGCAAAGAAACACATCGGCAACAATACAATAATAGTGGGGGACTTTAACACCCACCTCACTGAAATGGACAGATCGTCTAAGCAAAAGATCAAAAGATTAAAGACTTTAAATGACACACTGGACCAAATGGACTTCACAGACATATTCAGAACATTCCACCCCAAAGCAACGGAATACACATTCTTCTCTAGTGCCCATGGAACATTCTCCAGAATAGATCACATCCTAGGTCATAAATCAGGTCTCAACCAGTACCAAAAGATTGGGATCATTCCCTGCCTATTTTCAGACCACAATGCTTTGTAACTAGAACTCAATCACAAGAGGAAAGTCGGAAAGAACTCAAATACGTGGAGGCTAAAGAGCATCCTACTGAAGAATGAATGGGTCAACCAGGAAATTAAAGAATTAAAAAAATACATGGAAACCAATGAAAATGAAAACACAACTATTCAAAATCTTTGAGGTGCAGCAAAGGCAGTCCTAAGAGGAAAGTATATAGCAATACAAGCCTTTCTCAAGAAACAAGAAAGGTCTCAAGTACACAACCTAACCCTACACCTAAAGGACCTGGAGAAAGAACAGCAAAGAAAGCCTAAGCCCAGCAGGAGAAGAGAAATAATAAAGATCAGAGCAGAAATCAATGAAATAGAAACTAAAAGAACAGTAGAACACATCAACGAAACTAGGAGCTGGTTCTTTGAAAGAATTAACAAGATTGATAAACCCCTGGCCAGCCTTATCAAAAAGAGAAGAGAAATGACCCAAATCAACAAAATCATGAATGAAAGAGGAGAGATCACAACCAACACCAAAAAAATACAAACAATTATAAGAACATATTATGAGCAACTCTATGCCAGCAAATTAGACAATCTGGAAGAAATGGATGCATTCCTAGAGATGTATCAACTACCCAAACTGAACCAGGATGAAATAGAAAACCTGAACAGACCTATCACCACTAAGGAAATTGAAGCAGTCATCAAAGATCTCCCAAAAAACAAAAGCCCAGGGCCAGATGGCTTCCCAGGGGAATTCTACCAAACATTTCAAGAAGAATTAATACCTATTCTTCTGAAACTGTTCCAAAAAATAGAAATGGAAGGAAAACTTCCAAACTCATTTTATGAGGCCAGCATTACCTTGATCCCCAAACCAGACAAAGACCCCATCAAAAAGGAGAATTACAGACCAATATCCCTGATGAACATGGATGCAAAAATTCTCACCAAAATACTAGCCAATAGGATCCAACAGTACATTAAAAGGATTATTCACCATGACCAAGTGGGATTTATCCCTGGGCTGCAAGGTTGGTTCAACATCCGTAAATCAATCAGCGTGATACAATACATTAACAAAAGAAAGAACAAGAATCATATGATCCTCTCAATAGATGCAGAAAAAGCTTTTGACAAAGTACAGCATCCTTTCTTGATCAAAACTCTTCAGAGTATAGGGATAGAGGGTACATACCTCAATATCATAAAAGCCATCTATGAAAAACCTACAGCGAATATCATTCTCAATGGGGAAAAACTGAGAGCTTTCCCCCTAAGGTCAGGAACGCGGCAGGGATGTCCACTATCACCACTGCTATTCAACATAGTATTGGAAGTCCTAGCCACAGCAATCAGACAACAAAAAGAAATCAAAGGCATCCAAATTGGCAAAGAAGAAGTCAAACTCTCACTCTTTGCAGATGATATGATACTTTATGTGGAAAACCCCAAAGACTCCACCCCAAAACTGCTAGAACTCATACAGGAATTCAGTAAAGTGGCAGGATATAAAATCAATGCACAGAAATCACTGGCATTCCTATACACCAACAACAAGACAGAAGAAAGAGAAATTAAGGAGTCGATCCCATTTACAATTGCACCCAAAACCATAAGATACCTAGGAATAAATCTAACCAAAGAGACAAAGGATCTGTACTCAGAAAACTATAAAATACTCATGAAAGAAATTGAGGAAGACACAAAGAAATGGAAAAACGTTCCATGCTCATGGATTGGAAGAACAAATATGGTGAAGATGTCAATGCTACCTAGAGCAATCTACACATTCAATGCACTCCCCATCAAAATACCATCTACTTTTTTCAAAGAAATGGAAGAAATAATCCTAAAATTTGTATGGAACCAGAAAAGACCCCGCATAGCCAGAGGAATGTTGAAAAAGAAAAGCAAAGCCGGCGGCATCACAATTCCGGACTTCCAGCTCTATTACAAAGCTGTCATACTGTCAAGACAGTATGGTACTGGCACAAAAACAGACACATAGATCAATGGAACAGAATAGAGAGCCCAGAAATGGACCCTCAACTCTATGGTCAACTAATCTTTGACAAAGCAGGAAAGAATGTCCAATGGAACAAAGACAGTCTCTTCAACAAATGGTGTTGGGAAAATTGGACTGCCACATGCAGAAGAATGAAACTGGACCATTTCCTTACACCACACACAAAAATAGACTCCAAATGGTTGAAAGACCTAAATGTGAGACAGGAGTCCATCAAAATCCTAAAGGAGAACACAGGCAGCAACCTCTTCAACCTCAGCCAAAGCAAATTCTTCCTAGAAACATCGCCAAAGGCAAGGGAAGCAAGGGCAAAAATGAACTATTGGGACTTCATCAAGATAAAAAGCTTTTGCAAAGCAAAGGAAACAGTCAACAAAACCAAAAGACAACCGACAGAATGGGAGAAGATATTTGCAAATGACATATAAGATAAAGGGCTAGTATCCAAAATCTATAAAGAACTCATCAAACTCAACACCCAAAGAACAAAGAATCCAATCAAGAAATGGGCAGAAGACATGAACAGACATTTTTCCAAAGAAGACATCCAAATGGCCAACAGACACATGAAAAAGTGCTCAATATTGCTCGGCATCAGGGAAATCCAAATCAAAACCTCAATGAGATACCACCTCACACCAATCAGAATGGCTAAAATTAACAAGTCAGGAAACGACAGATGTTGGCAGGGATGCGAAGAAAGGGGAACCCTCCTACACTGTTGGTGGGAATGCAAGCTGGTGCAGCCACTCTGGAAAACTGTATGGAGGTTCCTCAAAAAGTTGAAAATAGAGCTACCATATGATCCAGCAATTGCACTACTTGGTATTTACCCCAAAGATACAAAAGTAGGGATCCGAAGGGGTACGCGCACCCCAATGTTTATAGCAGCAATGTCCACAATAGCCAAACTGTGGAAAGAGCCAAGATGTCCATCGACAGATGACTGGATAAAGAAGAAGTGGTATATATATACAATGGAATATTATGCAGCCATCAAAAGGAATGAGATCTTGCCATTTGCAATGACGTGGATGGAACTGGAGGGTATTATGTTGAGTGAAATAAGTCAAACAGAGAAAGACATGTATCATATGATCTCACTGATATGAGGAATTCTTAATTGCAGGAGACAAACTGAGGGTTGCTGGAGTGGGTGGTGGGGTGGGAGGGATGGGGTGACTGGGTGATAGACACTGGGGAGGGTATGTGCTCTGGTAAGCGCTGTGAATTGTGCAAGACTGTTGAATCTCAGATCTGTACCTCTGAAACAAATAATGCAATATATGTTAAGAAAAAAAAAAGAAGAAGAAGGTAGCGGGAGGGGAAGAATGAAGCAGGGGAAATCGGAGGGGTAGACGAACCATGAGAGACAATGGACTCTGAAAAACAAACTGAGGGTTCTAGAGGGGAGGGGGGTGGGAGGATGGGTTAGCCTGGTGGTGGGTATTGAGGAGGGCACATTCTGCATGGAGCACTGGGTGTTATGCACAAACAATGAATCATGGAACACTTCATCTAAAACTAATGATGTAATGTATGGGGATTAACATAAGAATAAAAAATTAAAAAAAAATCTATGCATTTGTCAAAACTCATAAAACTCTACAGAATAAGTTTTACTGTATGGACATTTTTTAAAACTTTAAGGGTGCCTGGATTGCTCAGTTGGTTAAACGTCTGCCTTCAGCTCAGGTCATGATCCCAGGCTCCTGGGATCGAGTCCCATGTCAGGCTCCCTCTGCCTGCCATTCTCCCTGCTTGTGCTCTCTCTCTCTCTCTCTCTCAAATAAATAAATAAAATCTTTAAAAAAAAACTTTTAAAAACGCAGTTATGAAAGGATCGTGGGCATTGGATAGACTTGTGATAGTATTCTAACTCTGTTATTACTTGTGAGACCTTGGACAAGTAATGTGGCATTTGGAGGCAGTTTCCTCTTCCATAAAATGAGGATAACACTCCTCAGTCATTCATAATTCTTTCAAATACAAATGATAGACACTCAACTCAAATAAATGGAAGGGGAAAACAAGGAATTTATTGGCTCAAACAATGGGACCTACAAGATGGACTTGCTATAAGGCCTTAAATAATGTTCCCAGGGAACACTCTCCATCTGTTGATTCCGCATCTCTCTGCATACGCTTGGTTCTCAGGCAGGCTAATCTCGGGGCAGGAATCCTGGGTGCTGACTTTATACACCCTCCACGCCAGTGGTCCAAAAGGAATAGAAACTCTTTCTGCCATTTCTAAATCTCATTAAAGACTCAGACTACCGTGGGAGTTTGGTGTATTTTATTTAGCCATCGTGGGCCACCTGTCTACCCTTCTGGATCACTAGAAGGTGGCAAATACACTGTGACACAAGTGGGGGACCAGGACCACATGCAGTGAAGAAGGGCCATCAGGTGGTACTACCAGGAGAGTGTTGGACTGGTAAAAACGTTCTCCATGCCTTTGCTTTCTCTTAAAGATCTATACAATTTATACAGATTTAAAAAGATAAGAGAGTTAAAATGCCTGACGTGTAATAAACCCCCAACAAATCTTAAGTCTCCCCTCCCACCATTACTTTTCAAAAGATACACGCAGTTTAGCAAGAGGGCTTCTAAAACCCCTAGTGCTGGGGACTGCATGGCTATCTGTTTATAGCGAGCAGAGTTTCACGTGCACAGTCAGCTCAAAGTCAGTTCCTCCCTGATCAGGTGGAGCTGATTTAGCTGAACTGAGTGCCATATCAGGGTGTAAAAGAATAGGAGAAAAAGCCCATGGACACTGAAATCTTCCTTTTATTACATTTTAAATGTATACCATTCCCAATGATGAGGGTGAAAAGTCACCAATGCCAAGCGGTCTCACCCACACTTTTTTTCCATTATTTCTAAGAATGATGTGTATATCTGGGTATACACTTCCAAAGGATTTCAGAACATCATTGGAAAAGTTCATCCACATAGGCATTCTAATTAATCAATGGGAAGGAGCATGCCATTATAAAATGCTAAAGACACACATACCATTTTAAGTGAACTACGTTATTTATTGCCACTATAATGCTGCAGAAATACAACCACAATACTTCAGTGGCATATAGCAATAAATATTAATTGCTCACACATCTGGGTCAGCAGTGGGTCAGGTATGTGGCTTTGCTTGTATGAACTGGGCTTTCTCACATGCTTGAGAGCCAGCTATCAGCTATAGAGATTGCCTGTCAGTGGGGACTTTCAGGCAAATTGGCTCTGCCCCACTTTTCCCTCATCCTTCAGTTGTCTAGTTCTTGCATGAGGGAGTCAGCAAGAGGACATAGAAAAAAACAGGTGAGAAAGGATGGTGGCCCAAAATCCTCTTGTGGTGGAGAAAAATCAAGAAAGTGGACAGACTTTAAAGGCTTTTAACTGACCAAATTAAGAGAACTCATGAGTTGATTGAATATGGTGAGTAGAAGAAATGAAAAAAGTTAAGTAGCATTTACTGATTTCAGGTTTAGCTGTTTTTCTTAGAAATTAACGGTGCTTTCAAGTGGTTTCAGAAATGGCTGTGAGTGCTTTTAGATATCTGCATTGGATTTTCATAATAATAGCAATTATATTATGCTTATATTGTTCATACCCATGACTAGAAAAAATAATAAAATATCTGAAGGTGGACAGCTTAATGCATGATAGCCTGTGGAAGTAAAGTAAAAGCCTGAAATATCTTCATAAGGCTAAAATGATTTGCTTAAGGAAGCAGAAATAAACCAGATTGCTCAAAAGTTTCTCTAATGTTTTGTGGTTTTTAAATATTGAGACTTCAGACCCCTTTTGAGAACATGGTCATATAGATATTTTTAATGGGATAAATTAACATTCCCCGCCTCAATCTGCTGTGCTCAAAAACATTGGCCAATTGATTAACTGCTTACATATTTGCCATTCCCAGAGTCAAATATTGGGAAGACAACTGCTGGTACCATGTGATTTGAGAATTGCCAAAAGAGCCATCTGTCTGACAGATTTTAGATTTTTATATTATTATCTCTTTTGGCCTTGTGTCCCTGAAACTCGAGGAAAGCGCAGCTGAAACCAAACAAATCAACCAAACAATCATAAGTGATCCAGGGTGACTAATTATTAAAAATGTTACCTAAATATATACAACATAAAATTAGTTAGAAATTTCTTGTCCTTATAACTCATACCAAAGCAAGCTTAAAAATTAGACAAGGCTGCAAGGCTAGCAATATTGAAATTAATAATTGATTTAATATGATCATGGATGTTGTTTTGCCAAAATTAATTTGCCGCTTGCAGCCCTGTACCAGATGACTGAATTCTCTATCACATTTCACTCCTAATTACTGTGAAATCTTTGGTGCTGACATTTGGGTGTCACTTAGTGCACACTCATCATTTACCATTGAGTGCATGTCTGCTTATTTCTTATTAGCTAGAGACAATAAAATAGTGCTACTTGGCACCAATACAACTGTAAATACAAACTCCGGGACTAAAATGATAGGAAATATTAAGCTCTTCAGTGGTCATTCAGATCAGAACATGCTTACATTATTTTTTAAGATATCACCCAAAGATAATCATCAAAAGTTTTAAATTGTCCTTGAGAATTCTCAGAATTTGTAAGAAGCAGTTTCTTTGAACAGGCTCAGGTTGAGAAACAGTGGATTAAGACTCGAAAGGCAAGAGTTAAATGCAAATATTATGTGAAAAGAATAGCACACCAAATTTTTTTACACCCTAACTTGAAATAATCTGAGAAGCTTACAGCTTTGAAGAAATGGAAAGACAATCCTCTTTGGCTGGAGTTAAGGGGTTAGGAAATGGTCATACATAAAGCATTTGTAGTCATGATAGGAAGCCTTTGAAAGTATTAGAAGGCACTAGGTAACAGTCCAAAGTGGCCGTCATACAGGAGAAAGAATTAAATGATTAAAAGGAGTCTGATGAAGAGTATAAAGCAAAATTTGAATACTTAAAACACTTTGTTTATGGCATTCATAAATATTATAGATGTAGTTCTATTCTATTCAATTCAACTATGCTCCTGTGGAAGTAAAAGTACTCAGGAGAGTGAAGAGGCAGATTTCTAAAATAAACAGTTTCAGTCTCCAGAGAGATTGTTTACCCTGCTAACTGAGGCAAACTAGCTCTCAAAAAAGATTTACTGATTGGCATTTTTGGCATACGACACACTATTGATTCTGCATATTTGTGACTTTCTCTGATTTGAGTAGAAATGCCTATTTTTTCTTTAAATAATTCTATTATGGAATGTATATTTTAGAAATGGCTAATCTGGCATGAAATGGAATATTCCTAGCAATTCAGTTTGGGAAGGATTTTACCATTTGAAAAATCTTGGGAAATACAGTAGCTCTGTGAAAAAAAATAATTCACTAGGAGTCTTCAACCATAAATTTGAGTGTCAGATCTACTGATGTTGAGTTGGCTACATGAGTCCTATGGGTTTAAGTTTTATTCATTGTAATAAGAAGGAGTTGGCACAAATAATCACTAGCTCAACCTCTCTGTGTCATTAAATCATGCAGATGAAGAAATTTCCTCCAATCTGCATCCTAAACATCTGCAATATTAATATTAAACAAAAAGAGAAATACATTATTTCTCCCTTTAATTATTCAGTTGGAGCTCATATGTATCATATAAAGAGTATTTCCATCTCACCTTAAATACGTGCTTGATCCTCACAGTCTGTGTGCTAAGTCCTAATTGACAAACAAGCTACTTCTGGGCTTCAATTGCAGAATGGAAGAAAAATACACTCTATTTCTATAATACTGTTTTTATTATCCCACTCTTTGAAAAAAAACATCATTCTGGTCTCTCTTATTGCCAGCCCCAAGGAAAGAACCTATCCCCAGGACTTTACAATGAATGTATTTTCTCTGTTTATTTAGCATAATCAAGCACTCCTCAGCCAGAGAAATTATACCTCAAGGCTACTGCAGAACTGTACAAAAATCTAAGTTCATTAATGATCAAAAAAAGATTGCGACCTTTCCAAGGCCCTAAAATAGTTTCTTACTAAGAATCTGTTTGGGTTTCTTGTTTTGCTTTTTTTTCCTTTCTCTTCCCTTACTCCTTTTTTTTTTTTTTTAACTTCAATTAATCTAACAACGTTTGTACCAGGGATGACTCTTCAAGACAAGCAGAACCAACTTGGTTAGATCTCCTTTTCTTCCCATGACAGGGTCTGTTGCCAGGTACTCGGAAAAGCTCAGTTTGGGTGGCCATGTTAGAGAGGCTTAAAATGTCATGTGGGTGGACAAACCCAAAATCAGAGTTGCTTCACACTTCTGTCCCCAAAATAGCAAAAGGAAGCTCTCTGATCTCCAGCCTGGTCCATCTGTTTCCACATCAGGCTCGCCTTCAGGTTGGGTTCCTGAGTAGCTAATCCCTTTTTGCTCAGAATCTGCTATGGAAGATGTCAGCTTGTCAATCATTCCTTGGATTGCTTTCATTTACCTGAGTCTTCTGATAATACTTCTAAAGAATTTAGTGTTCTAAAAAGTTCCTATGGGGTTTCTATAATTGCAAATGTGTGATTTAAATATACAGCCACTTAAAAAAATAAAACCTAAACCACAGAAAATCCTGCAATCGCTATTTATAAAGGAAATTTTAAAAGATGGGAGATTAGACTCTTCTGACTTATGAAGAAGTAGACCCATAAAATCAGAAGAGAGGTAAGTAATGGAAACCATACACTTCTCATGAGCTGATGGACACCTAGTGCCGCACTTGAATTTTGGAATGCAAACCCTTTTAAAGCCATTAAAATATATTTTCTCATTAATTATTTAAAGAAGCTAACAGATTTGGTTTGATTTGGTTGGATTTTAATCCTAATCTTTGATAAGTTGATTCAAAAGGTTTAGAACAGATATGAAGATACATAAAGACTTACTTGAGTTTTCATTGTGAATTGCTGTTATCTTCTCCCATAACCGGTGGTATCCAGGAAATGAAATAATAGCTCATTTGATAATTTCCAATGCATAATCTCTTAGGTGGTAAAATTGATATTGCTTTAGAAAATACTGTAATTCCCTTTGATAACTATATTAGTTTCCTGTGGCTTTCTATAACAAATTACCCAAGGTTGGTGACTTAAAAAAATAGAAATTTATTCTCTCAAGTTCTGGAGGCCAGAAGTCCTAAATCAATATCAGTGAACTGAAATCACAGAACTGCCAGGGCTATCCTCTCTCTGGTGGCTCTAAAAACTGTTCCTTGCCTTTCCAGGTTGTTAGCTGATTGTATTCCTTGGCTTTGTCCATATCATTCCAGTCTTTGCCTCCAATGGTTACATCACCTTTTCCTCTTCTGTGTACAGACAAATCTCCTCCTATCTCCGTCTCATAAGGATACATGTGATTGTACTGACGGCCCACTCTGATAATCTAGGATACTTTCCCCAGCTCAAAATCCTTAATCGTATGTGTGAAGTCTTTGCCATATAAATTAACATTTACAAATGTAAATTTGTATTACAGAGGTTAGGATCTGATACCTTTGGGGGCCATTATTCTGCCTACTACAAAAACCATCTGTGCTTCAGTTTATGCTTCTCTTCTTGGAGTGATGACTCCAATAAATAAATCACCAAAAGCAATTTGGGTCTAATACGGTTAACACTTTGTGTTAATATTTGGAATAACAAAAGCTTTAAAAGGTTATACCATACTATAAATTATTTGGTAAGCTTTTAAACTGTTTTGAAACTACAGACCTAGTTTTGCAAAATTGTTTATTAACATTTATTTCACCCCTGAATCAGTATATTTGTAACCTAAATTTCCCCAGGTAATCACCCTCAAGGAATATTTTATTCCCACTTTCTTTCCTGGTTCTCCTGAACATAGGAGAAATAAAATACAAAAGTTTATCCTTCATTAAGTATCTACTTAATGGAACAATTGCATTATGATCTACATTAAACATTAAGTAGGTGGATTATAAATCTGGGATTTTCCTAGATACCATCAGTCTGAAAATGCATTCCTATCACCTGCTACCACTGATAATTTATCTCTTGTTGGAACTGGCATGTAAGATCTGTGATCCTCTTTCTGTTACTATTCTGCAATAAGGAGAATGGAGAAGGGGTGGCTTAGAGACTCCATTAAAAAGGGTAGAAAGGTGTAAAGGACTTAGATGAAGCAAGGACAAAGTTACATCCCTAGTAGAAAGGCCAACATTAAATGTCAAAATAATCAAGGAAGGTCAGAAGTTGGTGGTTCACAGGACTGGCTCTAGGAGAGAGGCTAGAATGTGTGTATGACTAGAATGGCAGCATAGTTTCTGGGGTAGAATCAGATATATAGAAAAATCTAGTAGTCCTGACAGATGAAGCTGTGACATGAGAGAAAAATTAAGGATCTTACAGAAATGAAGGAGAAAAAGACACCATGCCCTCCCCTTTAAAAAACCACAACTGTCAGGGCACCTGGGTGGTTCAGTCAGTTGAGCATCCGACTCTTGATTTCGGGCCAGGTCATAATCTCAGGGTCCTGAGATCGAGCCCACCTGGGGCTCCACACTTGGTGCAAAGTCAGCTTGAAGTTCTCTCTCTTCCTCTCCCTCTGCCCCTTCTCCAACTTGTGCCCGCATGTTCTCTCTAAATAAATAAATAAAATCTTAAACAAAAAAACAAACAACAAAAAACCCCACAACTGATAAGTGCTGGGATGACAGCAAAAGGTGCTCTCAAACTAAGAACACTATCCACAAAATAAATGAGAATAGGAAAAAACAAGTCACATACACATAAAACTACTTTAAATAATTAGAAAATATACATCAAAATACTCCTGCTGTTGAAACTTTACCCCGCCCCCCCCAAAAAATCATGGAACTGGAGAAAATGGTAAGAGAACACTCCAAACTTAATTATCTATCTTCAGACAGCTATTTTAGGATATAAAAAAGTACCTCGAATCAGAATGCAAACATTAAGAGGAGATATGAAAAAAAAAACAAAACAGGAAGAAATGAAGTGAGAATTAATTGAACTTAGCAAAGAAATAGAAGAAAATGACAAAAGTCGTATCATAGGTGAAGAATAAATTACAGTATGGGGTGAAGGTAGAACAGAGTCTACTAAAAATTATGAATAACTAAAGGTAATTGAAGGAAAGCAGAAAAGTAACAGAGCATGCAAATGAGATGAAGAAAAAAATAAAAGGCATCAGAAGAAAAGCAGTATCAGAGAAGTGGTTAGAATGGAAAACAAAGAATATTCAACATATATACAACTGGTGTCTCTGTAGAAAATTAAAACAACATAATAGAATTAATATGTAAAGCTATAACAAAGTTTTCAGAAATAAAAGAAAATCTAAATCTTTGCATTGAAAACACACAGTGTGTACAGAAAATGGACTAGGAATGACCAACTCCAAGACATAATCTGGTAAAGAATATTAAACTTTATAGGTGAAGAAAACAATCCTTAGCACTTCCTCTTGAGGAATTAACCTACAAAGAGAAGAGAATTAGACTCGCATCAGCCTTCTCCAAAACAACATACAAACTTAGACAATAGCCGCATTTCAAGAAATATAAAAAAAGAAAATACTTTCACTGTCATTTAGACTAAATATTTCTAACTTGTGTTGTGATTTTTTTGAACCCATGAGTTATTTAAAAATGTTTTTTTCAATTTCCAAGTTTGTAAAGAGTTTTTAAGTATCTTTTTAAAATTGATGTTAATTTATTATTGCAGTGGTCTCTGTTGATTTCAGTACTCTTAAGTTTATTGAGAGTTATTTGACAATCTAACATATGGTCCATCTTGGTGAATATTCCATGTGCACTTGACATAAATGTGTATTCTGCTGTTTCGGTATAGCATGCTCTATATATGTCACAGAACAAGTTGGTTGATGGTCTTGTTCTGGTCTTCTACCTTCTTGCCAATGTTCTTTCTTGCTCTATGATTTACTGAGAGAGAAATGTTGAAATATTTTATTATAATTATGAGTTTAGATATTTCTTTCAATTTGAACAGTTTTTGTTCGTAGATTTTGAAGCTCGGTTATTGGGTGCATACAATTAGGATTGTTATATATTCTTGACAACTTGATCCTTTTAGTTTTATAAAATATCCTTCAATATCTCTGGAAATATTTCTTGTTTAAAGTTTATGTTGTTTCATACTTAATATAGCCACCTCAGTTTTCTTGATTAGTGTTTGTTGCATAGTTTACCTTCTTGAATCATTTTATTTATTTTTACCAATTTGCATCTTTATATTTAAAGTGCATTTCCTGTATACAATACATGTTTCTACAGTTCCTCCTAATTTCTATTTTTAGGGCTTACCACCACTGTTCTCATCTCTCTGCTTTTGCTTACTGAAATCTTCCCGAGTCAAATAATTTTGTTCTTGCAATTCACAAAAATGAGTAACAGGATTATCTGACCTTCGTCTCTTTTGAGTTTCTGGCCACAGGCTGAAAGAATGTCTAAACAAGGACATATGCCCTTTCCTTTCTGTTTTCACCTGTAAAGTCATAAAGTATTGGGATGTTCAAGTCTATGGAAGAATATGATCAGAATAAGGTTTGTCTCTTTCTTGTACATATTCCCTGAAGTGGGGGAAGGGGGATGTTGGCCCAAGAAGTGGCCAACACTTCGCTTCATTCTGACATTTGCCTACTCGGTAACGTAAAGCTTAGCAGCCACTTTATTTAAGATGCTACAGGCAGCAGTTTAATGAGCTGCTTTGCTAAAGCCTAACAAGTTTCTCAGTTTTCTAATTTAGGATTTTCCAGTTTAATTTATCAAAATAAGATTAGCTTTAGCCACAGATACCATTGGTTTAAACAATATAGAATATATTCCTTCTCCTGAAAAGTCTGGAGGCTCACAGAGGAGGGCTGGTTTGGTAATTTTTGTTCCACAAAACCTTCAAGAATTTTGGCCCCTTCCAATTCATCAGTCTGCTATCCCTAAGGTATGGCCCCTCATTTCTAGGTCTCAGAGCGTTCCAGGCAGTAGAACGGATAAAGGAGCAAAAAAGAAGAGGACAAGGGCATGTTCCAGCTCTTTTTTGTTTGTTTGTCTGTTTGTTTAAGAGTGAGAGCATGCACATAAAGGAGCAAAGGGAGAGGGAGAATCCTAAGCAGGCTCCACGCCCAGTGCAGGAGGGAGCAGGGCTCGATCTCACGACCCTGAGATCATGACTTGAGCTGAAATCAAGAGTCAGATGCTTAACTGATTCAGCCACCCAGGCACGCCCCAGATGTTTTTAACAAAGCTTCCTAAAATCTACCAGATGACAAAAATTCATCTTCTTCCTAGAGAAGCTATTAAATGCCTTTTTTCCTTAGAGGGCCATGTACCCTAAAATGAAGGCAGGGCTTTACTGTTCTATTTTACCTTTTACTGCCTTACCCAAGCCCAAAGTTGGCCTGTTTCCAATCCTTCTTTGGCCTTCATTGTTTAACTTTTCAACTAATTGTCAATTAATTTCACATAAAATATTGGGTGTAAGGCTTTTTTTGAAAATGTGACAGATCTGGGAAGAGTTGGTCATAAGCTACATGGAAATAATCAGCTGGAGCTGAAAACAGCCTCCTTTTCTAAAGGACATCAGCACTGTGCAGGTAGTAAGGTTGCTATCAAGCCATATTCTTAACTCTCACCAGTTTCCGGACCTGCAGGGATTCGTTGATACTTCCCCCGCTGGACACATCTCCCCCAGGTTGCCCATTACCTTAAACTGAGGAGAACCACTCCGTAAAGATCTTGACTTACTATAAGCAACTTTAAACGCCGAAGCTGGTTATAATTTAGTTTTTTAATATGCCCAAATTTGCTTAATCTTAACTTTTACTAAAACATATTTAGATTGTTCCTAAATTTTTATTACATATAATCTTGTACATGCTTTTATATAGTATGTACTTATTCTTTTATTTTATTTTATTTTATTTTATTTATTCTTTTTATTTTTTCTATGTACTATTATATAACACACACAGAGTAGTTATCTCATTAAATCCAATTAGATAATCCAGGTAAGACACTTAGGAGAGTGTCTGAACATACAGTAAATGCTAAATAAAGAACTGAATGATCAAGTCTCAGAAATTACAGAAACTTTGCCATCGTTAGATATCTATGGTGGAATAATCATATTTAATTGTTTCCAAGCTGTGCATTTTTTCATAATTTAACACCTCTAAAATGGAGTCCCACAATCGTGGTTGGACAGAGGTATTTTTAAAGTAGATGACCTTGTCTGAGCGTGTGAGAACTTGGCTGTGATGTTAATATTGTCCTCACCACAGTTAAGTAATGAGCATGGTTGGCACCACACATGTTTGGTTTAATAACATTTAAAATTATCTTGATTATACTATGAATTGTTATTTATTTAAAATTTACTGTGTATGCAAAAAAAGACGGGAAAGGAGCAGCAGTGCATAAATTTTGTATTAGTGAAGTTAGTATTCATTGTTGAAGAAACCACCGTAAGCTCCACATTTGCTGAATGGATATCAGTAGCTGGAAAGAAAATATCTGAGACTAAAAGGGCTCCATCAATTACCCTCTTTATAGCCCAGACACTCAAGAACACTGAGCACTCTGAGCCAAAAAGTGATTTACAAGAGGGTTCTGAGTCAAAAGTGGTTCATAAAATGAAAATGATTTAAGTATACCTTAGTCAATTTGTTTTACTTAAATTTTTCTTTGTAAGTGCAAGAATGATATGTGACAAAAATATATTTGTAAGTACATGAAAAGGAGCTCATTTACCAAATCTAGAAAATTCTAAGTGGAAAGAAAGCATTAGCTGTGAATTCGGTGCCTGTTTAAAAGTGATGCGTGCAGTAATGGTGTATCTTGCGTGGCTGGCATCTTAGACTGAAGAAATCTAGAAATGGACCATTTTCTTAGCACTCCAGTGATTTTAGGTCCTGATGTACTTTTAATCGAGATTCAAATTCCAAGAAGGGCACTAACCTGCCTTATTTAAGTCACATGCTAATTCTTTGCTCTTGGAAAGGGTGGGTACTTTGGTAGTTTCAACAGGATTTAATCCAATGAAAATGGGGTAGATTCCCAAAGGAATATCAGAATTTTATTTACATTTTATTTATATTTATTATTTATATTTAATAAAATGCATTATTAATGTTTGTAACTACAGTACTGACAGGATGTTTAAAAGAACTGAAGCAATTTAAATTAACCAAGAGTTCCGAGAATATTCATCTCTCAAACTCTTCATCAACGCTGGATATGACCAAACTTTTCTCAATCTGATGAAATCAAAAAGATATTTTGCAGTTGTTTTCATTTGCATTCCACTGCTTCAGAGTTAAGGTAAGCATCCTTTACATGTTTTTGGTTATTTGCATTTTCTCTTTTGCAGATGTTAAAAATTTTGCCTATTTTGCTATTGTGTTTTGTCACTTCCTTATAGACATGATGGAATATTCTGTTTACTTATTTTCTCTTCTGTGTTGTCACATATATATTTTTAGTCCATTACTTTATTTTTAACTTTGCTTACATGGTGCTTTTTCATACAGATAATTGCAATTGTGTATTGTTAAGCATACAGATCTCCCAACCTGTAAAGGAAAGGCAGTTAAGCTCAGCAGAATAGGTTCTTCCGAAAGCAGCCAGTATAATTAGGTTTAGGGCAGCTAGAGAATGGAGGCAGATACTCCAATATGCTGAGGAGCTAATTCACTGGGCTGAGTCAGAGATTTCACCAAAGACTTCATCAGAGGAACTGGTCCCCTCCAAGACTCAATCTTCAGTTCTGTCCTCCCTTAGGCTTTGTTGGAGATAACAGTTCACAGAAGACATTTTCCACTGGGTCATTATTGATCCTTGGGGACCCCAAAATTTTAAGAACATGTGAATCCCATCAAGATTAAACAATCCATGTGCACTTGCAAATACCCTTATCTCATACTGACTTTACTCCATGATTTCTGTGACATCTTTGGAAAAAGAGGATCATAAATATGTGGAACATTGGCCTTTAAGAAATCTCGATTTTTTTTTTCTTTTTGTGCTAAATTTCTACCTCAGCAGTAAAGTGGTAATTATATAAATGTAATATTTATGCCAAGTACTATTTATTAAATATTCAAAAATACTAACAGAGATGGAAACTGTGTACATAAAACTTTGTAATGCAGAAAATAAGACCAGTATTCATTCAACCAAGTATTTTGAGCCAATAATTGAAAATATTAATTTTTAATACACCCTGAATTTATTTTTGTATTTTATAGTTGGTTTGTTTAATCTATAAACAACATTAAGAAAATTCTTAACTTCAGAAATATGATGTAGAAGGGTTTATTTCCATTCATACAACATAAAAATTTCTCTTTATCCTCTATGGTTCAAGAAGAGGGTCTGTTTGCAAGCACGTATTATAAAACTTGGTAAAGTTATGGAACCAAAGACTTGAAAAGATGCAGAAGAGAGGGAATCACGCTGAACCAAATGTATAATGCGTAGCCATCTGCAGTATCAATCTCATCATAAGGTCATGGAATGTTTGCAGAAAACAATTCCAAGTTCACACAATAATCCATTTTAAGTACTGTTGAATAAGATTTGTGTGTGGTACTGGAAACCCCAAATACTATTATTTTTGAAAAGCAATTAATATAAGTCAGTGGTATTACATGGGTATCAACAGAGTAACTCATTAATATAAATGCTTTTCCCCAGTTATGGGAAGGCGTGTTGATTATTCTCAAGCAGAGGAAATTAAAATAAGTAAACTCTAATATCTTGGGCCTTGACATTTTGCTTAGTAAGCAAGAGATATTTTAAACTAATCCAAGAGATTGGTTGGCTCAATGCCATTATTAGCTCAGATCCTGGGTTGCTGAAGGGAAAAGTTGGTCCTAAGAAAAATTCATCCTCCCTGGGACAGTAAATGTAGTTGATGCAGGTACCATTTAAATTCCCAGAAACAGAAAAATTAAGCCAGTATATCTGATAATGAAATTCCAACATGTCCAATAAATATTTTTGGAAGCTCTGTAAAATGCCTCATAAACAGATCTAAGTAATAAAAAAGGTTTTGCATTCATGCTGAATTGGAGCTTAAATAATTGTTACTAAACTAACTCTATAAATTAAATCTATGGCCAATACTCGTTCATTCAAAGACTAAGATTTGAAGATTAGTCCAGATCCTTGTTAGCCCTGAGACCAGTGGTCTGTCTACAACGACATCATCATTTGAAAGTTGACTTTCACTCCTGCTCAAAAAAAATTATTTTTTTATATTTTGTTCTACATTCTAACATTAGTTAAATCACTGGATAATGCATAATTTGTCTTGCTTTTTTTGAAAAGGTGACTTTATTATTTTTTTTTGAAAAGGTGACTTTAAAAACTGACCTAAAGACACAAAGATAGTAATACAAATGTTTTAGAGAAACATCTCAAAAACACCTTCCTCATGGAACAAATTAGCTTTAGACTAGCGCTGTCCTTTAGAACATTCTGAGACAATGGAAATGTTCTCTGCCCTGTACAAAAGGGTACCTGCTAGCCATTGAGCACTTGAAATGCAACCAGTCCAAGGAGAAACTGAATTTTGTTTATTTAATTTTAATACATTTAAATAGTCTCATGTGACTAGCAGCTACTGTGTTGGACATCATAGCTCGAAGCTGTAGACTACGTATTCAAATAGCCAGAGCCACTGATTATTTGGTAAATATAAAAAAGGAGAAACAATGAAATTAACTGAAGCAACTCAGCTCCTCTGGGTCAGAATGAATAAAGATACCACATTAAGTGATCCCAAAATGGACAACTAGTTGGTCATTTTATGTCTTACCTGTGGATGTTTTTGATGTCAAACGTTCTGTTAATGAATAATCCAGTCTCATTATTAAATGTGATAAACTACTGTCTATAAAAGTGATTATATTCACTTCTTACTTTTTCAAACAAAATAATATGTTAATTATCTTAGATGGAGGTGTTTATTATAAGGTTACCACCATCAACATGGTACATATAGGCATGCCTGGTCATGTGTCTGGTTTGGAGATGAGTTTCCCAGAAGTACTTTCAGACATTTCCTTGCTATTACGCAATTTTTTTGTTAACATAAAAGAAATCAAAAACACTTTCATAATTTGTACTTTGTTACAAATATAGGAACTCACATATATTTATTTGATCATAAAACTTGCATGTTTAAAAAACATCCAAGCCATTCGGCATAAAAAATAAAGTTTAAAGAAACACCTATTTTATCACCTAGAAATAATCATTACTAAATTTTCAGTGACCTGCATTCCAGGCATTTCTGTATTCATACAGATACATGGCAGTACAGATATCTTGATTGAGACAAAAATAATAATATTAAAATGGAACAGTATTTATTTCTTTTATTTTCAAAATTATTACATGCTGTTTTATTTTAATTTAAAAAAAAAAGAAAGAAACAAAATGGATTGTTGAATGTTTGGTAATTGTTTCTTCATCAAAAAAGATACCATGACCTAAAATGTCTTTCTAAACTAAATTTTAAATGGTCATGAAAACTTACAGGTGTTATATCATTTTAAAAACTAAATAGCTCAAGGGGGCCCTGGGTGGTGCAGTCGGTTAAGCAGATGACTCTGGGTTTTGGCTCACTCAGGTCCTGATCTCAGGGTCTTGAGATAGAGCTCTGATTTGCCTCCATGCTCAGCACCAAGTCCACTAAGGTTTCTCTCTCCCTCTGCCTCTGCCCATCCCAGCTCTCTTTTTAAAATAAATAAATAAATCTTTAAAAAACTAAATAGTTCAGTTGTAGGCAATAGTAACTGAGTGCTTATATAAAGATGAGGAAATGAACATTCAAATTATTTCTCCCACCACCAGCCTCCTGTTCTTCTGTATAGCTGAACACATTATATGCTTGTGGTTTTCATTTGTTTGTTTTTGTTTTTATTATGTTATGAAGATTTATATCATTTATACTCTATTCTGTAACTCTTTCAATTCCTAATAAACCTCTCAAACTCCATAAACCCAACAACCAGCTCTCCAGGAACTGAAAACCTGCTCCTCCCACAATCTTGTCCATCTTGGTTATGGGCAACTCTATAATTCCAGTTGCTCAGACCATGAAACTTGGAGTCTTTCTGAGCCCTCTCTTTCTCCCTCAGTGCACATCCAGACTATAAACAAATCTTGCAGTCTCCACCTTCTAAACATGTCCAGAACCTGCCCACCTTCACCACTATCATTCTGGTGCAAGTCATCATCAGCCTCACCTGGACCTTTGCAATAGCCTCCTTAACCATCTCCCGATTTGCCCCCTGCGCCCCTCAGTCACTTCTCAACACAGCAGTGGGAATGATCCTTTTATAAAAACAACACAGTTCTGGGGTGCCTGGGTGGCCCAGTCTGTTAAGCATCCAACTCTTGGTTTCTGCTCAGGTCCTGATTTAGGGTTGTGAGATCAAGCCCCCATGGGGCTTGGTGCTCAGTGCAGAGTCTGCTTGAGATTCTTTCTTCCTCTCTCTGCCCCTCCCACTTGTGTTCCTTCTCTCTCTCTCTCTCTCTCTAAAATAAATAAATAAATAAATCTTTTTAACCACACACCTAGTTCTGTCAACTCTTTGAGGGAAACTCTTAAAAGTTTTAACCACAGCCTTCAAGGCCCTGCACAACCTCACACTGTTACTTCACCTCATCTCTTACTAAAGTGGCCTCCTCACATAGACCGGGCACCTACCTCATGGCTCCCCTACTTGATGTTTCCTCTGCCTACAATCATCTTGCTTCACGATCTCTGAGTGGCTCACTCCCTCTCATTAAGCAGGCTTTCCTGGGATGCCACCTTCTCGAGGTGGCCTTTCCTCTTACCCTATTTAAATTTCAACCCTCCCTCCAAACGTTCTCTCCACCTCTTCTGGTTTATTTTTCTCCATAGCATTTATCACCAATAACATATTACATATTTTACTTATTTATTTCTTTTCCCTTCCCCATTAGAATGTAAACTCCACGGGGCGCCTGGGTGACTCAGTCGTTAAGCGTCTGCCTTCAGCTCAGGTCATGGTCCCAGGGTTCTGGGGTCGAGCCCCACATCGGGCTCCCTGCTCCGCGGGAAGCCTGCTTCTTCCTCTCCCACTCCCCCAGCTTGTGTTCCCTCTCTCGCTGTGTCTCTCTCTGTCAAATAAATAAAATCTTTAAAAAAAAAAAAAGAATGTAAACTCCACAAGGACAGGGAAATTTGCCTGTTTTGTTCACTGTTTTTACCTTCAGTACCTAGAACAGGAGCTGTCGCATTAGGTGCTTGATATCTGTTTAAAGAAAAACAAATACTGGGGCACCTGGGTGGCTCAGTGGGTTAAGCGTCTGCCTTCTGCAGGGTCCTGGGATCAAGCCCTGCATGGGTCTCCCTGCTCAGTGGGGAATCTGCTTCTCCTCTCCCTCTGCTGCTCCCCCTGCTTGTGCTCTCTCTCTCTCTTTCTGTCAAATAAATAAATAAAAATCTTTAAAAAATAAAAACAAGTGAATAATCGCTATTAATTTATTTGTATTTTTGTTAATGGTTATCTATATAATTTCTGTATATGTAAATTCACCAATCAACCCTAGCACTATTGCTTCTACTTTCTTGAGCTCTTTATTGTGAATTGCTTTTTTTGGTCTGGTTAGATTCTGCATTTGTTTTCTATTACTGTGTAATGAATTACCACAAACTTCATTGCTAAACATAACACTCATTCTTGAGTCAGAGTTCCGTAGATCAGAAGACAGTCACAGAGTAATGGTTCTGTGCCCAGGGTAGCACAGAGTTGAAATAAAGATGTCAGACAGGTTGAGGTCTCATCTGGAGGCTCTGAACTGTCCTCCAAGCCATTCTAAGTGTTGGCTGGATTCATATACATACAGTTGTAGGAATTAGTTCCCTGTTTACTTGCTGAATATCAGCTGGAGGCTGCTTGCCTTCCTTGCCACATGGCCCCCTCCATCTGCAAACCAGCAATGTTGCACTAAATTCTTTTCATGCTACACATATCTGAATTTTAAATTCTGCAATCAGTTTGAAAATGCTCTGTTCTTAAAGGTTCATGTGATCAGGTCTGGCCTACCTGGATGATTTCCCCCTTTTAAGACCAACTGATTTGGAAACTTACTTATGTCTGCAAAAGCTCTTCGAGGTAGTATCTAGACTGTGTTTAATTGAATAACTGGGAGCAGGTGTGTGCCTAGCAGAGGCTGGGAATTCCGGGAGCCATCTTCGAATTCTACCTACCACAGGTTTCAATAATAAGTAAGATTCTTTCCTTCTCACAAGAAGGGTTTGGAAGATCTGTATCCGGGCACTGCTGCAAGCTTGAGAAACTTATCTTACAGCTGGGTAAACAATTACTGTTTTACAATATTTTTTACAAGAAACATGTAAACCTCTCCCCTCTAGGTAGTACACTGCTCTTTTTTCTGCCCGGTTCCCAATTGTTTTCTGATTCACTGGATTTAATCTTTCAGTCATTGGGTTTTCTTTCAAGAAGGAATGGATCCTGAATGCCATATTCCTGGAGGTTTTAAAGCATGTTTGAAAAACACTTGCTCATTGAATGGAAAAAAATGGCTGGACATGATATTCTTTCTGTCCAGACTTGGTAAAGATGATCTGTTATCTCCTGATACTGGCTACCACTGGAAAGCAGCTTGGTCTCTCCTTTCAAGCCTGAAAAATTATTTATCTTTGAGTTTCAAACTTAAACACATCTCAATATTTCCACCTTTTATATAAACTTCTAAGAAATGAATTCAGGTCCTATACCAAAGAATTTTTGATATCTTCAACTATATTTTATTTCAGAGGTTTTCTACTTAAAAAAAAATTATCCTTCAGAAGCATATTTGTCTACTTTTGTTTTCAAGATCTTCAAGCTTTTCCTTAGGTCATTAATTGGATTTTTCCTTTCTGTTTTCTCTTTTCCTCAAATTCAGGCTGATTCTCTAGAATACTGAGCCCAGGTGGTATTTCTCTGTCTCTGCTAGGATGCAGCGATGGTAAGCATGAACTTCTGCATTTAAGTATTTTTTACTGGTTTTATGTGTGAAAACCCATTCCACTTAGGAGTAGAATGAGTCACTGATATGCATATGCTCAATTTCATAAACAATGTCAAATGGTTTTCCAATATGGTTTTACCCACATACACTTACACCTACGATGTTTGAAAATTGCTGTCACTCCACACACTTGCCGACACTTAGAATTGCCACTCTTTTTATTTCTAGCCATCTGGTGGGTGTGTAATAAACTCATTTGCAGATTTAAGTTTTATTTTTCTGATTTGGAGGGAATGATGTCGGACATTATTCTAAACTATCTGTTGTCAACCTGGCATTACTACCAAGATATTTTCTGCATCACAGAGAAGCCAGATTACATTTCCAAGAACTTCCTGTTTGCTTGATTCTGGGTTAGAGTCTGACATTGAGAGGCAGTTCTAAGAAGGGAAGGAAAGGTTATATTGTCTAGAAGAGGTTGTAGCCAGACTGACAGGTATGTATTGTCAGCAGTTTCTTGGTTGGTTCTTGAGCACCACTTGCTTTGCTGATGCAGCCTGAGAGATGGTGGGAGCGTCTCCGAGCTTTACTCCCCCGCCAATATTTACATGTTTGTGGAAGTTTCTAATTCTCTGTACTAAAGCCCTTCATACCTAAAATACATAATGTGGCTTCTGTTTTCCTATCCAAAGACTTGCTGGTACCAATAGCCTTTCACATGTTTATTGATCCTTGAGATTCTTTTGTGAAGTGCTTGTTCACGTCTCTTGCTTTTTTCCTATGCTGGACAGTCTGTCTTCTTAGTATTAGTTGGCAGGAGACTTTTATATTATTTTTAGATGGTGTTATAGATGATATAAATACTTCTCCCACTCCATGGCTTGCTTTTTTACTTTCCTACATGCTGTATTTTGATAAAGAGTACTTAATTTTGAAGTAGTTTAACAAATTTATGATTAAAACTTTTATGTTTTATTTTCAAAAAGCTATTTTCTAATCAGTAGTCATGAAGATATTCTCCTATGTTATCCTTATTTTTCCTTTCACATTTATGTCTAAAAGCTAAAAATCTATCTGGAAAAAAATTTTTTAATAAGACATGATGAAGAAATCCCTTTTTCCCCCCATATAGCTATGCAATTGACTTAACACTTTTTATCAAAAAGACCATTTTTTCTCCTATTTCTCTAAAGTGCTAACTTTCACATAAATCGAGTGTCTATATTTATGTGGGTCTCTTTCTGGGTTGTATATTCTACTATTTTGATCTATTTGTCTATTTTTCAGTCATGTTTTTCTAGAAGCCTTTCCTGAATCCCTCAAGCAGAGCTAAGGACTCTCTTATCTAGGCTATAGATATTGTACAAAATCTCTATAATTACTGCCTGTATATTACTCTATAGCCTTAAAATTATTTAGGCATCATTCCCATCTCCCTAATAAGAGAACAGAGATCCATATTAATCATCTTAAATAATCAACATTTAGGGCAAATGCCTCTTATATATGCTTATTTATAGAAACAGAGAGTTGACATTTTAGCTTGGTATAATATTGGTTTACATTATTTTCCTCTAAGTCATTTCTAGAGACTTCTTTTGATGATTTTAGAGAACTCAGGGACACATTTCAGAGCAGCATTAAAAATAGATGGGGATTCTATGGGGAAATGGCTCTGCCCTGGTGCCTTGGTGATCTTATATGACTTCCATAGGCCCTGTGGCCAACCTTGACCATAGTCTAACCCAAGTCTCATTGGAAAGTCCTGCACCTCCTTGTGGAGCCAGGAGAGGTAAGCCCTGTAAGAAATGTCCACAAGGCAATTTCTCATCCCAATCTTAGGGGAAGAGTACCACAAATCCGATTCCCATCCATCTCCCTCACTTCAGTTGAGCACAGGACCTTCTAACTCACCTCATCCATTGGAGTACAGCTTCAGGCTTCTATGTAAGTTTATAAAACCATTCAGTTGTGGTTTAGAAGCTGATCCTCAATGAAGGAGTAACCCTTCACCTGTGTCATCTGTCATCTGACCCTTCTGGTTTAGTGTCATAACATGGGGCTAGGAATGTGAGGATCTAGCACCATGCTGATCTCACTTTGCTTTTGCATAAGTTGTAAACTGAATCTATTTGAGTTTGTTGACTTTTTACTGACCAAATCTATGGAAAGGTGGCAAGACAACCTGCCAATTGCAGTACTCACACTTGTGGTCCTGTTACCACCATGCTGCTGGCTTGTGAATGTTTGACCATTTGATAGATTCTTAAAATGTCAGCTGGTTAACAAACTCTGCTGCAAATTCTGTCAGTGGCCAACAAAAATACCTATAAATATGCTGTTATAGATTAAAAACTCATTGATAACATTAAAAAAAGAACCTATAATCTACCTGTTGAAATAGAAGCCACAAATTTAAACAATAGAAAGGATGGGTGCCAACATGTATTAGTTTCATTTATAGGGAAAGTCACACTTCATATCTCCTTCACTGCATGGTTTCTGTTTCATACACAGGAGATCTGTGCCAGGTTCTTTTCTATCAGGACATTGGCAGGCTGTTTCCTCTTTGTGTTCACCAATCTGCTATTACTTGACAATCACATATATACTCATCACATGTTTGACTCCTTTTCACCCTTCAGTCCTCAGAGAATCATCCTCTGAACCACTATCTGTGTAACACTCAATTTTCTAAAGTTACTTCATACTTTCACTTCATCAAATTTACCACAGTTTATCTTTAAAGATAAAAGAGAAAACCAGAGAAATAGAAAAATTGATGTTGATTATTCACATTTATCTCCCTAGACTGTGAGGTTCATGAACACAAAGATCATAGTTTTTGTTTATTTATTTGTTTGGTCTTTGTCACCACCGTATTTCCGCCCCTTAGCTCGTGGCATATAGAGGAGCTTAATAAATAGTTGTTGAATAAAGAAAAACAATGATGGAGTGATAAACTAGAAAAGTAAACCACAACCTTTGTTTTCTTGGGTGCTAATTCTTGAGTGCTATATTTCTCCCACCCCTTAAATTTTCCCTTTTCCTGCTATATCAAGTCAGGGATTTAAAATCCCAAAAGTATTTAATAGAAAGCATGTAGTTGGATGGAGTGGTGGGGACTGAGCTGAAAGTTTGGTGGAGAAAAGTGATGTCATTGAAGGGAGACTGGTAGGAAGGAAGGAGGTTGGCGATGTCACATTGCAACTTTGGAAATAGAATCCTCACAAGTAAATTATGCAGGTAGAGTAGATGTCAGAAAAATGTGGAAATGTTTTGGATGAGTGGGTAGTTTTTTTAAAATATATTTTTTCAGTGTGCCTGGGTGGCTCAGTCGGTTGAGCGTCTGCCTTCGGCTCAGGTCATGATCCCAGGGTCCTGGGATCGAGCCCCGCATCGGGCTCCCTGCTCCGCGGGAAGCCTGCTTCTCCCTCTCCCACTCCCCCTGCTTGTGTTCCCTCTCTCGCTGTGTCTCTCTCTGTCAAATAAATAAATAAAATCTTTAAAAATATATATATTTTTTTTTTCTTTGGTTTCATGTCAAAGTAACAGGCTGAGGAATTATAAGATGTTCCCATGTCGGTCCTCAGATCTGAATTAGATATTGGTTTTGGGGATTGGAGCTTTACACATCAAGAAGCAATATATCTGAGTAGTTGTGGTCATCGCCTAAGGGGTAAAAGAGCCCACATCAAACAAATAAACAGAGAAAATCATTAACTGTAGTTATTTGCCTATATCAAGTTCTTTGATGATCTCTATGAAGTTAAAAGTGAGTTAAAAAAATTACAAACATATAATGACCTTGCAATATTGCAGCACAAAGAAAAAAGGACCAGTATCCTAAAGATTCAGAGTAATACCAATGTTTTTAAACCAGATGAAAATTTTAGGAAATTGACACCCTAATCTAAGAAAAAAGGACCCTGGCCAGGAACAGAAACAATTATAAAAATGGGTATAGGTGCTGAAGTTACATATAAGAGAATATAGAGGTGATAGATGTAACTGGGGTGAAGGAAAATTTATAAACAAAACAAATTAACTAAAAAACTAGGTAACAATGAAAATCAGTGGCTAGAAGACAGACAACAGCTCTCTAGGTGACAGAAGAAAAAGACAGATGAACTCAAGTATTATAGTTACCTGAGGAAGCTATAAGAACTAAGAAAATAATCCAAAATCTACCATGCAAAATTTCCAAAGGCAACCTTCCTCCAGGAAAGATAATATAAGTCATTCAAAGGAAAAATAAATTATCTTGATATACATGATTAGAGGGAAAAATATTTGTGGCAAACAAACTTCACCATAAAAATTATAATTATTTTTATTAAAGCACAAAGATGGAGAAGAATAGACTCATGTACTGGATACCAGAGGGTCCACAAGAGAAAAAATAAGACCATGGACCTAACTCAGGTCATAGGATATCAAACCAGGGGAATTTACTAAAATGTAGGTTTCAAACATGCCTCTTTTTTTTTTATCCACTCTACTTTTGATCTTATACCTATAAAATTTATATTGACATTCTCTCCCATTACCTATTAAACAACAATTTTGTGAACATGCTAAAAAAAAGAAGTTTTAAATACTCCAGATGTAGTTTGGCAGAATTAAGGAAATAGAAGTAGTCTAGCAGAAGAAAAATAAAGAATAAGAATAAAAAATGGAAAATCATTTTATAAGAAGTTATAGAAATATTGTGGATTGTCTGTGTGTACCTTTAAAGAAACATAATTTTAAACAGTATTCTGAACACTTGCAGAGGAGATTTGCTAAGAATTAATTTGACAGACCTCTCTTTAAGAAATGAATTATTGGCAGTTTGTGTAAAAGTCTAAGTAAATAAATCATAGAAAACAATTGCAGGATAAAGGGATCAAGACAGCTGTTCTGCAAGTAGTAAAAAGCCCAATACAAAATAATATGTCATGTGGAACTTCACCCACCAAATTGCAGTAATATGCCCATTTTAACCTATTTAATAACATACTCACTTTATTATGTTTTAAAGGTAACTCATGTCAGTTCATTGACCACAAATCTTTAGGTATTTTTCCTGGACAAAAAGTTGGAAATCGTAGGAGAATGGCATGATCTCACCACCCAATAGCACAACTATAATAATTTTGTTATAATCCCATCTAATAATTTTTCATATTAATAAATTTTATAATAATTTTAAATTTAATAATAATTTTTACTTAACTTGTTTGCAATCATTATACACATGTAATTTTATATTTTGACATTTTATACTGAATACTAGATAATGAGCTTCATGTTACAACATAGTCTTCCTAATTATTTTGTTACATAATATCCCATTGACTAGATGGGTCCTAATTTTCTCATCCTTTTTTCTTCATTTTAACATTCAACTTGCTTCCTATATAGAACACAAATCATGCACACTGTTTTTATTTTATTATTTCTTAAAATGGTTTTCATGCATATTATTACCATATCAAAATGGTACCAAAATGGTACCAAACCAATATCAGTCTTGAGCTATATTGCCCAATTAAACTAAAGCATGGTTTTGCCCCTATGTGATGAGAGTACCAGCTTTACTCCATGTTTATTCTTACTGAATTTAAAATTTTTTTCCAATTTGAAAGATGTTGTTTCATTATATTAAAAACATCTTTGAAAATTGACAAAGGTGAAAACTTTCTATATATTTATTTATTGGTTTACTATATAATAACATTTACTTCTATTTATTTAAAATTTGATAGCTACGAGTAGAATACAACAAATCACACAGCCGCAATGTAGCCGTGACTTTAGCAGAGATGGAGAGGATGTAGATATTGGACTTTGGAAAACTGGTAACTCTTGTTAAGAAATAGAAAACAGGGGCGCCTGGGTGGCTCAATCGTTAAGCGTCTGCCTTCGGCTCAGGTCATGATCCCAGGGTCCTGGGATCGAGTCCCACATAGGGCTCCCTGCTCAGCGGGAAGCCTGCTTCTCCCTCTCCCACTCCCCCTGCTTGTGTTCCCTCTCTCGCTGTGTATCTCTCTGTCAAATAAATAAATAAAATCTTTAAAAAAAAAAAAAGAAATAGAAAACATTTGGTCAAAATGTTGCCTACTGTCCTTTGGGAGGTGGATCAAGTTCCAGCCAAGAGGTAAATAAGTGGGGAAAAAAAATCAGAATGTGGTTGTGTGCTGGCTACTTCTTGATACTTCCAGTAAACAATTTTATCAAAAAATTTCTGCAGTAGGGATGCCTGAGTGACTCAGTCAGTTAAGCGTCCAACTCTTGATTTCACCTCAGGTCATGACCTCAGGGTCATGAGATCAAGCCCTGAATTGGGCTCCCCCTCTGCCCCTCCCCCCAACACCCCCTCGTTCTTGTGCGCACACACATGCTCTCTCTCTCAAAGGAAAAAAAAAAAGGTATCTGCAGTAAACTCGTGTTAGAATAAATTAGCCTGCAAGCAGAGACAAAAGGTAATACAGCTTTGTGAAGAAAGATATTATGTGTGGACTGCAGTCTGAAGTGACTGAGAATCCAGAAATTTGAAATCTTGTTGCGTAAAAAAGTCAATTATGTCTATACCCAAATTGAAGTGGTTAAGCATTAGAACCCCACATGACAAACTGTGAGACTGCCAATAAAGGCAGGCTTCCGGGGGTTGCCTACTATCCCTCATGATTTCAGAGTTGGGGGGGTATGGGGAAGAGGCAAGGGCCCAGAAACCAAAACACCATGGTCTGGGTCTAAATAAGAAGTTTGGCATGGTTACCCCCATCTTAGTTCAGCCTCCTATAACAAAGTACTATAGACTAGGAGGGTTATAAACAACTGAAATTTATTTCTGGAGGCTGGAAGTCCAAGATCAGGATACCATGATGCTCAAGTTCTGGTGAGAGCCTTCTTCAGGGTTGCAGACTGCTGACTTATTGTCCTCCCATAGCAAGAGCAGAGAGAGGATGCAAGCTCTTGCAAGACCTTACAGGGCACTAATCCCTCTCATGAAGGTTCTACCTTTCTCATCAAATCCTAACTTCCTACTTCCCAAAGGTCCCACCCTCTAATACCACCAACATTTGAATTTTGGGTAGACACAGACATTTAGTCCATAACATTCTACCCCTGGGCCCCCAAATTCATGATACTTCTCACATGCAAATACATTCATTCCATCCTAACAACCCCCAAAAGTTTTGAGTCATTCCAGCATTAACTCTAAAGTCTGAAGTTCAAAATCTCATTTAAATCAGACAAGGATGAGACTCAGGGTACATTCATCCTGAGGCAAAATTCCTCTCCAGCTGTGAACCTGTAAAACCAAACAAGTTATATTCTTACAAAATACAATGGTGGGACAGGCACAGATTAGATATTCTCGTTCCAAAGAGGAGAAACAGGAAAACGGGAAGAGGTGATAGGTCTCAAGGAAACCCCAGACCTAGCAGGGCAAAGTACATTAGACCTAATTAGACCAATTAGAAATCATAGTCTTGGGCTGGATGCTCTGCTTTCCAGGCCCATTGGGGTGGCTGTCCTGTCCTGGCAGCTCTGTGCCCCAGAGGCTCTGTCAGGTGGCCCTGTCCCGGGGGCTTACTGACAGTGAGGCAATAGTTTCCCTATTTTGAAACCAAGGAGGGAGCCCTGCTGGTCTCTGAATTGCCTTTAGGGTCATTCTTCCATTGTCTTGAAGAATAGTGCAACTTCAGAGGGAATAGCTCTATGAACTTGTCCTATGAAATCCAAGAAGTCCAACAGCCTTCCTTCACACACTCCTGCCCCCCTCTGTAGTTCAAACCAGCAGTTTCCTGCTGGAGTGCCTGATTAAGTCCATTGTCCCCATGCATACTAATCTTACCAAATAGATGCTTGGCCATACTTACGTGTTCTTTTCTGAACATACTTTCTCATTTGGGGCAATAGGCTAAGTAGGCTGAGAATTACCCAAACCTTTTAGTTCTGCTTTCTTCGTGCTTAACAATCCCGTCTACAAGCCCTTTCTCTCTTCTTGCATTTTACTATAAGTAGTCAGAAACGAAATGGCACTTGCAACACTGTGAGAAATGTCTTCATCTAAATATCCAATTTCACCTCTTGCTAGTGCTACCTTCCACAGAACACTGGCACATGAACACAGTTCAGCCAAGTTCTTTGCCACCTTATAACCAGGATCTCCTTTCCTCCAGTTTCCAATAACATGTTCCTCATGTCTGTCTGAGATCTCCTGAGCATGGCCTTCACAGTCCGTATTGCTGCCAATATTCTGTTTGGATTACTTAGAGATTGTCTAGGAAGAGGGAGGCTTTCTCTGCAGCTCTCCTCTTTTCTTTCTGAATCTCTCTTACAGCTTTGTTCATGGCAATGTCGGCTTTTTCTAACATGCACCTCAAAACTCTTCTAGCCTCTGCCCATTACCCCGTTCCAAAGCTGCCCCCAAGGATTTAGGTATTTGTTACAATGCCACCCCCACTTCTTGGTGCCAATGTCTGTCTTAGTTCAGGCTGCTATAACAAAGCACCACAGACTGGGTGGCTTACAAACAACAGAAACTATTTCTCCCAGTTCTGGAGGCTGGGAGGCCCAGCTCAGGGTGCCCGCTCAATCCTGTTCTGGTGAGAGCCCTCTTGGGGGTTGCAGACTGCGGGCTTCTCACTGTATCCTCACGTGGAGAGAGCAGAGAGAGGAGCAAGCTCTCTCCCGAGGCCCATAGAGCATTCATCCCACTCAGGAGGGCTGCACCGCCTCAGCTAATCCTAATTACCTCACGAAGGCCCCGCCTCCTAATACCATCACAAGAGGGGCAGCATTTCAACATATGAATCTGGTGGGGGGGTGGAGAGAACACGTTCATTCCATAACACCTTCACATAGAACTGACCAAGGTACTTTCTAAATGTCTTTAAATATTGTACAATACGCTGCCTTGCTGGTGCTCCCCTCTTACTACTTTCATCGGTCTCTGCTCTCTCCATTCTCCACTCCTCCGCAGAAGCATGAGACTCCCATTTCCCAGTGCATGTAGCTTTAATGACAGTCCATTGGGTTCTAGAGCTAGCTCACCGTGACTGTCACTCCCCTTCTCCTTTTGCCCCGACTGAACTTGTACTCATTTTGGAATCCATGGGAGTATCTCTCACAGTGTCATAAATAAAGAAATAAAATGGTGATAAGATTGAATTGAAACAAATTATCAGAGAAACATGCCTCCTTCTGGTGGGTCACGATGGTGGAGAGGGCACTTTTGTCTAAGTGGGACTGTTTCATGATACTGTCCCTATTCAGTTAGGACTGAATACATATTTTTTATTTCGGTAACATATATCCAGCCATGGAAAGAACCCCCGCTCTCTCTTTCTCTCTCTCTCTCACACACACACACATACACACAAACTACTTTATACCCACTATTACATGAAACATATTAGCAGAATGTAAACATGCCCCAAATTCCACTACCAACAAATTATTGAAAAATCACTTGAACTAAAACCTGGTTAATGACTGGCTTATTGTTCTGCTTGCCCATATATTCATTTTTTCTTATTTTTCCTGTCTTTTTATTATTCCAAGATGTTGCCAAGACAGCATGTGTGAACCTTAGAAAGGCCCCTTTCCTCAGGGTAACCCCACAGCCATCAGGAAATGTTCTTGTAAGCAAATGAATGGCACAGCATAAAAGGCTCAGAATTACAAATTTTATCCCATTGCAGATATAGATCCATTCCCTGTCTTAAAATGACATTGTGCCTTTTACGGAACAGCAAGCCAAATGTGATCATATTCACAAAGCAACCGGCTGAAGAGCATGTGGAATGCTGAACAAATAATAAACAAAAGTGTAAATGAAACTGGGCTTTCTGCCTAGAAAACAGAATCTGTGTGCAAACAACACAGATTCAAGCCAAATTTTAGACCCTCTGAGAGGCCATTCAACTGCGTTTGTCTCTAAGCATAGAACCAAAGAGGAAATAGGTGAATTTTCTATCAGTACACAGTGGGAAGATGTAAGGTGTAGGAATCATAAATCTGCTTCGGGAAAGACTGAACAAAAGGATGAAAATTCAACTGAGCTTCATCCCTAATTTGACAGGTTGTCATGTCAAGCTAGGAATAGCTACCAACACCCAACAACAAGTCCTAGGAATCATTTCATGGTTGAGCTCCATATTGTGTAGTTTCTTTTGGTTCATCAAAGGCTACTTTTTGTAGCAGTGAGACCTCAAAGACTAGAATTGGTATTAAATGACATGTGTCTTATTTCAGATTATGTAATGGACAAATCACTTTCTTCTGGTCCCATCTGTTTTTTTTTTTTTTTTTTTTTAGTTTAATTCTGGTCCCATCTTTACAACAAAGTTAACCATTTCACAAAGTCAGAAGGATGAAACGCTCTATCAGTACCAGGTGCTCTTGTTGTTACAGTTAGCAGGGAAGGGGAAGCACATTCCAGGCAGAATAATGCTCAGTCGGGCTGAGGATTCCTCAGGGCAGCAGGAGCAGGGAGTCAGGCCACAGCTGGGAGACAAGTGGTACATTTCTCTGGCTGGTCCAATAAGTTTTACAGATTTTTTTTTTTTAATTATTTGATACAGAGAGAGAGACAGCAAGATAGCACATGCAGGGGGAGCAGCAGAGGGAGAGGGAGAGGCAGACTCCCCGCCAAGCAGGGAGCCCACTCAGGGGGGGCTCGATCCCAGGACCCCGTGATCACCACCTGAGCCAAAGGCAGACACTCAACTGACTGAGGTTCCCCTTTACAGATCTTTTTAATGCTCCCATTAGTCTGTAACTATTAGTTCAGAATAACCATTCTCTTCCTTTGATGGCTTCTCAACTCATTTATCCACAGGCAGCTAATACCTTGCTATAGTTATTATCTGAAAATTAGGGAAACAATCTTCTACATGATTTGAGGTACCATGGCCTCACTTTCTCTCCGTTCTGATCCATCATGTCCAAATCTCTATTTCCATGTACCTGCTGAAAATTCTACAAAAATTCACTGTAAGAAGCTGAGCATTTCAACATCCTTTATTATCTACCCCTGCTCAAATAATCTAAATTTGCTTTCCATTAAATTCTGGTCAGGGCCATATCTTCTGTTTCTGGAGAACATGCTTAACTAGATCTTCCTCTCCCCCCAAGCTCAGTGTCTTTCTCCTGAAATTTCTTTCTTCTCTTCCTCCCTCATTCTTCTTTGCCCACTCATCAAGAGCAGGATGTCTTGAAGTCTCTGCCAACTTTTGCAGCCTGTTTACTCCTGTGAATGCATTTAGCCCTTTCCAATTGTATCATGTCACTTAACACTTGATTATATTTTGTCACACATATTTTATATTTCAAGATAGCCCGATTAGATTACAATTGGGCATAGGGAGTTTTGCTTTTCCCATGCATAATAGATGACTCAAAATGCAACCTGATTGATACATTAACTGATTGGGAGGGAATCTGGAAAGTCATTCAGAGTCTGAAAATACAACAAAGCTACTTCTTTTGAACATTCAAATTCGCAGACTGCCCAGTATCTCCCTTGACAAAAGCCTATGAGATTTAGGATTGTACCTTCAAAATTATAATGAATATCAGTGGAGACAAACTTTACTTGAATCAAATTGGTAGGCTTAAGCCACTACTGTAAAGGACAGAATTATTTAGAATAATAAATAGTCCCTGTTGAGTTTTATGATAAGATGTTTCATAAGTTTCATTTGAGGGTTAAGATATGACTTAAATATATTAGTGATCCATAGATTAAGTGTAGCTCTAAAACCAGAAGTGTGGCTTTCTGAAATTCAAACTATCCATCTGTTTCAGTGTAATCTATGTGGTATGTGCATAGTATGCATTATTTATATTTAGTATTTAGATTTTCCAGGACTGAAAAAAGTCATACCACACCTAGAAAGGGTGTGAACACAGAATGCAATGCTTGTGGAAAGGTCTGCATCTCTACAATATTTTTGATCTAAAATTGTTTCTATGGTTACAATACTATCACCCTTATCATGCACGGTGGACTAAGCCACTATATTTTTTATGTTACTTGGTTACTGAAATATGAAATTCATGTGACGCTAAATAATATCTTTAAGAATAAAGCAGCCACATCTACTATGCTTTTTCTGTTAATGAGAAAGACATGTTGCTGTCAAGTCTCCCGTAATCTAGTCTTTTGGAAATAGATAGGTATGGCTGGATCTATTCTCAGAGAAATTATCCGTTCTAAAGAGCTTGATTTGAGGGGCTATGTTTATTATTTGTATTTTATTTCACTACTAACCTATTAAGTGAAATGACACCGTGCTGCAAAAAACTGAACCCATTCTGTAATTATGCAGAATACTATGCATGATGTTGTGTTTACCATCCCCTTCTTTTTTTTTTTTTTTTAAGATTTTATTTACTTGACAGAGAGAGACACAGTAGGAGAGGGAACGCAAGCAGGGGGAGTGGGAGGGGAAGAAGGAGGCCTCCCACTGAGCAGGGAGCCCGATGTGGGGCTCGATCCCAGGACCCTGGGATCATGACCTTAGATGAAGGCAGACGCTTAACGACTGAGCCACCCAGGCGTCCCGAGCACTGGGTATTATATGAGACTGATGACTCACTGACCTCTACCTCAGAAACCAAAAATACATTACATGTTAATTCATTGAATTTAAATTAAAAAAATGAAAAAAAAAATCTTTAGTGCCTGGAGACATGCTTGACAGGAATAGATGAATCTTGGACTCTTTCCTTCCCCCTGCTCCCCACTCTGCCTCCTTTAGGCCCATATCCCAATTGTCACCAAGACTTATTGGGCTCTGGTTCTTGGGTTTCTTTTTTTTTTTTTTTTTTTTTAGATTTTATTTATTTATTTGACAGAGAGAGACACAGCGAGAGAGGGAACGCAAGCAGGGGGAGTGGGAGAGGGAGAAGCAGGCCTCCCGTGGAGCAGGGAGCCCGATGTGGGACTCGATCCCAGGACCCTGGGATCATGACCTGAGCCGAAGGCAGACGCTTAACGATTGAGCCACCCAGGTGCCCCTAAATCATTCTTTTTTAAAAAAAATTTATTTATTTATTTGAGAGAGAGCGAGTGAGCGTGTTCATGTGTGAGCAAGCAGGGGAAGAGGCAGAGGGAGAGGGGGGAAGAGAATCCTTGAGCAGACTCCCCACTGAGTGCAGAGTGGGAGAAGGAGAAGCAGGCCTCCCGTGGAGCAGGGAGCCCGACGCGGGGCTTGATCCCAGGACCCTGGGATCATGACCTGAGCCGAAGGCAGATGCTTAACGATTGAGCCACCCAGGTGCCCTGTACCGCCTCTTTCAAAGACAAATGTAGGCCTGGTTTCTATGGAGAATTCTAGAGAGGAGATGAAGAATAGGGGCTTTATCACTGAAAGGAGTGTCACACTGCTCCTGACAGTTTCCAGTGTTACAACCCTAATCTGATCTATTTTAAAGGGCCGTGGCATGAAGGCAGACTAAAATGATTTAGCGTGCAACTGAAATGTCACATGCCATGTGCCTTTAAACTTGGGGAATGCCTTTCCTAGATAAAATAATCTTAGCAGCAGTCTGGAGCCGTGCATCAGCTTGGGCTGGAGCACATGACATGTGAAGGTCTGCAAAAGCGAGGCTGAAGGTATTGTGTGAAGGAAAGGACAAGATGGCAGAGGTGAGGGAGGAGGACCTCGGAGGTTGCCGTCTCCCTGCAGCTCCGCATTTCCTGGCAAGAAGCTCCGCTGGGGAAGCCCGGAGCTTCATCAAGATCTGAAGTAAATGGAACATCCAGCAGTCTGCAGGATTAGAGTTTCCTAGTTGTTGCCTCCTACAAAGAACTTTTGTTACCCTTTGAGGAACAAAAGCACATTTATATCCATCAACTTCCATTACTCAAACCTCCCTGCATTGTATCTGTTGACTGCATATTTACAGATTAAATATGATGGGTGTGAATATCAGTAAGTGGCTGCAAAGTGTAAGTAACAGCAGTGGTGTAACATAAGGGAACACGAACTTGATCCCCTCCACCTGTCCATGCCAAGAACGCCAAAATGAAGACCATTTTACAATCCCTGCACCTGGACTCTGTATTAAATTTCAGGTCAACCTTTATATAAATTTCACTTTAATTGAATACCAAAACCATGAAATGAAGTCCCCCTGAAAGTACTATGTGGACTCAAGTAAGTTAGATGCTTTGATATGATATAGTTATATATTATCAAAAGAAGCTTAGAGCTATTCTATTTCCATGTTTATTCTCCAGTTAGTCATTATAAAATTTAGTGTTCACATAACTTTCCCAAAGGAATCAGTTTCTCTGCATGGCACAGTGATAAGTATGGCACCATTAAAAAAAAAAAATGGTAGTTGTACCTGTGATTTATGGATCTGGGTAAGCCATATGATATATACGTCATTAATTGAGCTGGATGGAATCCAGAGTAGTCAAATACTCATCTTCCCATCTCTGCACAGAAGTTCTGAATTTCAACCTGCCAGAAACATTATTTATTAGCACATTAGATGTTTCATGCTCTGAAATACTCAAAAGTCTGTCAGCACTTTCTGCTGAAACCTTCAAATGTCCCTATCAACTTTTCTTCTTTCCTTTTACACTGTTTCTCTGTGTCTTTCTTCTCTCTCTCACACGTGCTACACAGGGTTGATACTTCTTGTCTCCTTTTGCAATATATAAATTTGAATGCTCAAGAAAGTTTGGCAAACTTGTGATCATGTTTACTTTTTTTTTTTTTTTTTGGTAAAGAAGTTTGAATAAACAAGTTCCTCCTCAACACTTTGCCTTCCCTACTGGGCTGTTTCCCTCTCTCGATCTCTTTTAACTCTAGGGGGAGAAAAAAGTATGATTTAGCCCGTCCTTATTATGGGACTGGCACTGCCTTAAGGATTTTGCCTATTTGTCTCATGCAATCCACATAACAGCCCCAGAAAATGTACTCATTTTAGTCCTTTTTCTGTTCCAACATTACTGTGTCAAGTAAGCCTTCTAGGTCAAGGCCTTATCTACATAAAACTGTCTAAATAGTAGCTGCTTCTATGATCCCAATCCCCTTTCCCTAAGTTATTTTTCTTCTTGGCACTTATTATCACCAATCCTATTATAGAGATTTTGTTTGATTATTTTGTTCCCTTTCTATAGCAGAAGCATCATGAGAGTAACCATTTTGCTTTTTTTTTTTTTTTCTTTCCAGCTCTATCTTCATTGCTTAGGAGAGTAGCTGACACATAATAGATGCAAATAAATATCTGTAGAATGAATGATTAGATAAGTGATTGACCTCAGGGTAAAGAGCCAAGACTCTGTCGTCCTAATGTCTGGGCTCAGCATCCAGAGAGACAAGAGAAGGTAGTTGTCAAGTGTGTGGTCTTGGAGTCAGGATATTTGGTTCGGACCCCAGCTTTCCCATTTATTAGCTGTGTGACTTTGAATGAGATACTTAATTGCCAGGGCCTCTAGTAATACTGGAGGTAATAATAACAACCAGTTTATGGGGTTGTGTGAGAGGTGAATTAATAAATACTATGTGCTTGGAAAAGTACCTGGCATTCATGTTAAAGGTTATCATTAACCTCAGTTCACAGATGAAGAAACAGAGTTTCAAAGAAGTCCTACCACACATTAGGTGGGAAAATAGGACTTCCAACAGAACCACTTCTGATGCCACAGATGATTTTTTTAGTAAACAATTCTTTTCTCTAAGCTGCATTTCTTCTCCTCTTCTTATTCTTCATTTTCTTTATACTTTTAATAACATTCTTATTAAAAATAATAATTGGAATTCGAGTATGGCTTAGATGTGAACATTTTAGGTTGTAAATAAAGTCCTCTCTTTAAGGACACCACTGTCGGAAAAGATAGAGTGTAGAAAAATACACTTGGATATATATAAAAGGAATAATAATTTGTAATCCCATTTTCCCCTAAAATCTTTGAATACTGAATCTTCTACCTACAGAGATAGCTCTGAATTGCTTATTTAAAAAATGTTTGACCATGACATGATATGCTATCCAAGTACCACAAATACAGATCCTCTTATAGTGTTAATAAGGCCCCTGGATTGCGAATTTTATGAATTTTGTCTTAGTCCTTTCTTTAGCGTCATAGGTTTTTTAAATGTGTAGTGGGATCTACCTTTTAATGGAATCTAAGTCATCTCTCTGACACCTATAGCAGTTTTGTACCCATCTTTTTTTAAATTTTGTTCAGACAATCCTTTCTTCAGAAATTTACTGGGAAGTTAAATATAGAAACTAAGTGCAGTTGCTCTTACTGAAGTACGATGGAGTCCTGTGGAGTCCAGCTTCCCCAGCCCCCCGGCCCCCCCAACCAGCCCTCCAACACACAGGGAGACTCTGCGGAAGATCTTCATTTCGAAAGAAATGTAGTAAAGGCTAGTTTCTTGTATAGTAACTTCTCCTTAAAGGAGATTTAAAAAGCAAAGTAGCACTTAAACTGACAATTTTAAGAAGCTTCAGATGAGCTTCAAATCAGAATTAATTTTCTCTTTATTCCCCCTTCTCTCACTCTAGGCTTGATTTATTACTGTCATTTGCCTTTTTAAAGAACCAGTGATTTCTAATTTATTCCAATTATGAAAGCCTTATCTCAAAACTCATCGCTGTCTTCTCACTTACATTTAAAATGTGACCAGCAATCAGGCGGACACGGTAACCGGGTTGATTCTCACTGTACTGTACATCCATCTCTTTCCTTCCACCCCACCCCACCCCAGGCCCCAGTATCACGTGGCCTGGCTGTGTAAGAGGTCCTGCGGGGAGTCTGCTGGAGCTGAAAACTGCTCTGGTCTTAGCGCACCAGAGAAGTTAGGACAGCAGATCAGCTATATGCATACACGTGTGCACACGCACTTGCACGCACGCACCCACACAGGAGAGACAGTCCGGGAGCCACTTCCATGGACAAGGAGAGGGGTGGTCTTGGGGCAAAGTGACTTCCAGGGCCTTAGGTTACCTGAGCAAGGTACTAAGGGCCCCCAGCCAGGCCGCTCCCCAACATGGACTACTGAATGAAAGTCCCCTCAGATCAGGGATTCTGCCCCCTTGGAAAATAATTACGTGTGAGAGTGCAATTAGGAGCCCTTTCCCTGACAGGGAGGGCAGGAAAAGCTTAGATGTTGCCTCTAATCATGAATAAACAGCCATTTTGCAGTGTCAGTAAAGTGGAAGTTTATTTAAAGCAGGTCAAGAAATTGAATTTTTTTTCTTTCTTTTCTCTTTCTTTCCCCACACCATTTGCCCTCTAAAATGTACAAATAATTTAAAATTATTTCTGGTGAGCATAGGACAATGTATAGAGTTGTAGAATCACCAGGTTGTACACCTGAAACTAATGTAAACTTGTGTGTCAACTATACAACAATAAAAATGAATAGCTAAATAAAAATAAAAATATTCACTTTAGGGTTTTTTTTTCTGATAATCTCTAAATGTACAAAAATTATTTCACATGTTTTGGGTGTACAATTGCATATTTTGTTTTCCCAAGATTGGATATTAACTTAATGTGTTTGTCTAATAGTATTTTCAAGTAGAACAGAGAGTCATCAAAGACTGATATTGAGAAGATGGTGATGGGGTTTATTGTTCCTGACTACATACCATATATAAGTGAATATTTTAAATTTCCTTTAGTTGGGGCACCTGGGTGGCTCAGATGGTTAAGCGTCTGCCTTCAGCTCAGGTCATGATCCCAGAGTCCTGGGATCGAGCCCCACATCGGGCTCCTGGCTCAGCGAGGAGCCTGCTTCTCCCTCTGCCTCTGCCTCTCTCCCTGCTCATGCTTTCTCTCTCTCTGTATCTCTGTGTCTCAAATGAATAAATAAAATCTTTAAAAAAAAAATTTCCTTTAGTGAACAGTCTCCTCTTAAATATGTCCAATTTCCAACCTGATACTTGATTTATAATATTAATTTGTTAGCAAATACTTTAAAGAGTAAAATGCTAAGGTTTGTTAAAAACTAGTCCAGCTACAATCATAAGATAAATTGCTACAAATTGTATGGCAGTTTTGTTGTATTTACATTGCTAAGATTTAAATGCTACAAAAGACATTATTTAGCATTGATAGCAACAATTTTAATTCTGTAAAATAGAAGTGAGAAAAGACAAACACAAAGAAATGTCTACATATCCTTTCAGAAGTGTTTAATTTTCTTTCCACATAATCTTATTCTTTAATAAAGGGCACAATCTTCTGCGGAGACCCCCCATAAAGGCTTAAATGACTGTTTTTTGTGGATAAGGGAGTGATGATAAAGAATGGGTGGGGAGAACTTAATAAATATTCTGTATACTTTGTGTTTAAAAGAAGTAAACTAGCTGTAATCAGTAGCTTTGTGGGCAGTTGTAACTACAAAACTCATTAGGTGACCAGTAGCTACAAGGCTTTCCCATACAGATTTCCCCTAGATTTGGATTAGAGCTGATTAATAGCATTTTTTTAAGCAAATCCAGTTTCATTTGCTGCTTGGTTTCACTTCAGGCCTTTCTGCTGCCACCTCATCCATCATAAAGCCTGGGTTGCCTGCTGGGATAGCAGTTTCCCAAAGGGTTGTAGTATGGCACACCATGTGAAACTTCTTTCTCTGCGCTCTTTGGTCCATCCCCCTCGCTTAGAGTTGCTATAAACCAACTGTACTCTATTAGCTATTCTCTCAATAAATACGAAGTTATTAAAATTAAAACAATGCCTGACATATGTTAGATACTTAATATGTTCAGCACAGTGCTCAGCATTTTAGACTCTCTAACTTATCCCTATGACACAGATATTGAAACAGAGAGAGCTAAGGTCATTTTTCCATGGTTAATATTAGCTAATCAGTGTCAAATGTGGGATTCAAATCTAGATCTGGTTCTAAAGCTTGTTCTTTTACATCCTGACAATATGTTGCCTCTCTGCACCCAATCTGCGTCACTGTGTTAAGTTCATTCATTCGTGGGTTTAAACAACATCATTCAGTATCTAAAGTAAGGTGTTGGAATATAAAAATGCATGGAACAGAATGTCCAGCCTCTTGGGCCTTTCTGCATGGTGAGAGGGGGAAAAAATTGTTAAATGGGTAGGGAGGAAAACACAATTCAATTCTTTTGAAGTACCCAAGGATAAATTTCTCAAATGATGGTGATGTTAGAATTGATTCCTGAAGGATGAATAGGTATTAGGATATAAAAAAATCATGTTGGCTTTGAAGAAGAACATCAAAGTTAGAGTACAAAAGTGGCAAAACTGGAGGGGTAGACAAAGTCACATTTTGCTTAGCATTCTTTTTTTTTTTTAAAGATTTTATTTATTTATTCATGAGAGAGAGAGAGAGAGAGAGAGAGAGGCAGAGGCAGAGGGAGAAGCAGGCTCCCCACGGAGCAGGGAGCCCGATGCGGGACTCGATCCCAGGACCCTGGGATCATGACCTGAGCTGAAGGCAGACGCTTAACCGACTGAGCCACCCAGGCGTCCCTTTGCTTAGCATTCTAATAAGAATGAATTATACTCCAGATGTAGATATAGGGTAAACACAGGAGTATTTCAAGCGGAGAATTTCCATAAGCCTGACTTTTTATCAAGGTTACTATAAAGTATATCAGAGAATATTAAGCCTCCTTGAAGACTGGTTGAATTCTGGATCTCAATTTTGGTAACTGCCTTTCCTTCTAGAAAAGAAATAATAATTATTTTTAAAATAATTATAATTAAAAACTCTCTGGCATTTGTTTTTCCTTTGATCATATTTCTTCCTTTAGAGTTGGGTAGAAAGTTAAAAGAAATTGAAAAAGCAACAAGCTTCTGAATGAAAAGGCATTAGTAGAATATTCATCAGTGAATTCTAAGAAATACTGGGGTTGTAATTAGAAGAACTGGGTTTAGATTCTGCCTCCACTAATTAGGAAAGCTCTTTATTCTTTTGTAAAAATTGGGATTTTTTTCCTATGTATCTCACAAAAATAATATGAGCTTCAAATGGTAATGTCCATTAAAGTGCTTTGTGAGTTTTGCAAGTACCAGAGAAGGAGTGAGCCTGAGCTTCCAGTGTGTGAAGAAGTTTGAGGTGGAGGCCTCTTGTTTGCCTCAATTGGAGAGCCTTAACGTTTTAGTGTGGTTTATAGTATGGTGATTGTCATGCTTACCCCTCATCAGAATAGGGGGCAAAATAAGAATCACTGCTCTTGTGAGTTTCATGATCAGGGAAACATCTCCCCTAGGGATGGCAAAAAAAGTTACTGAGATAGGAAAGAACTCATGAAGTAGAGGTATGGCAAGGGAATGGCTATCAGTCTTCTAACACTCAGCCAAGGGCCTCCAGTTGATACTGGGACCCCAATGTGATCCAAAAGATTTTCCAATATAAAGTTTTTCCTTTGGAACTTCCTTCCCTTTTGAATGTGGCAGAGCAGAGAACAGCCACAGTTAGGGAAATTACTATAATTACATCATTTTAATTTATTTGGAGCTATTAATTTCATCCTGTGCGTTAATGACTGAATTGTGTATCCGTAATTTACATATGGAAGCCCTAAACCCCAAAGTGATTGTATTTGGAAAAAAGGTCTTTAAAGGTGTAATTGAGGTGAAATTGGGTCATAAGGATGGAGCCCTAATCTTGTTGGACTGGAATTCTTATAAGGGGAAGAGACAGCAGAGTTCTCTCTCTCTCTGTCTGCATGTGCCAGAGACAGACTAGGTGAGGACACAAGAAGCCAGTTGTTCTTGCCCCCCAGCAACTTATACCCCATTTATCCCCTAAACAGGGCCTATTTTTTCCCCAGCTATATTAATCAGTCTACTTGTATATCCTTAAAAGGACCTACACCCTTCTTTGCCTTTACCTGATATTCCCTAGAATGCCTTTACCATCATATTTATTTCGTCAAATGCTAGTCATCCTTCAAACCTTAGCTTATGTATCTGTCTTCAAGACTCTTCTCTTCATCTATCGGTCTGATCGAGTTGACTCTCCACTGTGTTTCTATTACTCCTAACGTATACCTTTATCAAAGCCTGATTATGTTTTGCTATAGATCAGAATTGTCTTACTCATTCCCAGTAAGCTCTCTAAAGGGAGTAAAGGGTAAGCTCTCCAAGGATTCTCATCCCAGCAGTTAATACCTAGCCTTTTAGGAGGTTGTTCAGTAAATATTTTTTGAATCTGTCTAGTGGATTACAAGGAGACATAAGGAATTAAAGTAGAGAAAGAAATGAAGAGAAAGCACATGAAAAAGGAAAAATGGTAGCCTCAGTTGAGAATAGCTTGAGCACAAAATCATTACGGAAAATTAGAAGAAAGAATGGAAATTGTGTGAATATGACAAACAGTTTGCAGAGATTAAGTAATCACACTTAAAACTTTATGTGGACGCAAAAAAATACAAAAGGATACAATACCTGGCACACAGAAAGAGCTCAGGATGTATTGGCTTTAAAAAAATGAATGGATGAATATTTAATAGGTAACTGAATAAAAAGTGAAGGAATGGGCAGTAGAGTATAGGGTAGAGAAGGTACTGAGGATAAATTTAAGAACAAAGAGATAAAGCAATAATGACAGAATGCGGCTGATACTCCATATGATGAACTTCCAAATGATGACTCCCAATGGTGGATTTCTTAGACATTCTAAGACTAGCATGTGATCTTCTGAGTAATTATCTATTTCACTCATCTTGAATAATAATGATAAATTTGAATGGATTTCTATTTTGTGAAGGACGTTCATAGGCATAACTCTATTTAATTGTACAATCAGTAGGTGAGACACTTAAGGCAGGTCAGGCTTCCGTTTTACAAATGAGGAAGCAGAGGATAGACTAAGTCATTTGCCCACTTGTACTTTCCAGTCCATGTTGGAGCTAGAGTAGATCCTTGGATCATGGCAGCTACCTACTTACTTTGCAGAAAAAGACAGCTCCAGGTGTTTGCCATGATTAGCTATGAGTTAAAGCCCTGCTAGTCAGATTTACCCAGCTCGGAGCTTCCAGTCACATGCATTTCTATTTAAATCAAATTGTTTCTTTAACATTGTCTATATCATGTGCTTTAATTTTTTTTAATATCCAGTGCTTTTAAAATGTCAGAATTTTTCATGTATTTTGTGCTACATTTTTGTAATTTTGTGGTAATATTCCTATATTAAAATATTGCACCTCATAACCTTGTCCTAGGGAGGTTTTATTTGCACAAACCCCGACTTGACGAGGTTCTGTGAAGATTGCCCATGTAAGAAAGTGAGGTGATCCTGTTTTGGTTTTTTTGTTCTTTTTTCTGGTTCCCCAGCTGAACCAAGACAATGGGGAAGAATTTGCAAATAAAAATAAAATCTATAATATGACATTTTTCTCACTGGCATAGCTTCAATTTTGAGGCTCTTTCTTTTGGCTGCCAGTATCTGTCTTTTTAAGGAGGAGGTTCAGAGAAAGAAATCAACGTGTTCACCTGGTCACATACAACACATTTGTACCTTTACCAACTCCAGTCTCATCCAGCTACACACATAAATCGAAGCTTAGAATTCCTTCTTCTCATCAGCTGCCAGTATTTTCTCTTTAAATATCAGAAGAAACTCCTTGCTGATTTTTCAAAATACCCAAAACATGCCTACAGTTAACAGGAAATAATTCTACATCTAATATCTTATTGTATTAAAAGGTCTATTTTAGGGATATTTCATTCAGAAAATCCCTACAAAAAATGAAACCAATGTTCTTCAAGTTTGGGGGGAAACGTAGACTCCCTTGAAGTTGGAGCAACAAGAAAAAAATGTGAAAGCATACCTCAAAAGGCTTTTGTGAAAGTTAATGAGCTAGTGTTTATAAAACATGATGGGAATCTGTCTTGAAAGGAACGCTGTGAGCAAAATGTTTTAATATTATCATATATGCTCATATTACAAAGATTTAAAATTACAGGTTGAAGGGTGTGCGATGGAAAGTTTACTGCTTGGTTTAAAAAGTTCCCAATTAATACTCTACCAGTTGGGGTCCACACTGAAGGCGCCTAGCTTAACTCAGACAGCATGCTGTTAGACCAGTAAGGAGAGAACAAGTTCCTGCTTCAACTTCGCTTATTTTTGTCTTTTAGACCAAATAATCTCTAAATATTTTAGATGAAACAAATTATTCTACTATTTTGCCACCTACCTAACAGCATCGGAGCAGGAATATTTGTAAATGTTGACACCATGACTCCTGTGAGAAAGAATTATATTTATTAAACTTGACTCCTTTGGCTTCTACAACTTAATTTCTGTTTGCCCAATACAAAGTTGATAATGCCCCACAGAAAGTTATCACACCACGTAACTTCGTAAAGAGAATCGCTGTAAAGTTTCAGCCCCAGAGAGAGACGCAGAATTAAAATGATTTCTAAGTAAAAATGCGGTTTGATTCAAATCATCAAGAGAAAATTTGGAGAGTAAATAGAGGGAAGAAAGGAAAGGGGAGAGAGGGGAGAAAGGGGAAAGAAAAATGGTAACATTTTCTATCTGCTTAATATATACATCTTTCTTTACAAACCCTTTTCTCACAGATGAGGCAATTTATTCAGTGGTGAATGCCGTGCTTTTGTCTACCCTTATTCCTTTCTTCAGGGAACTGTCTTTTCTGCTCCACCCATTCCTAGAGATGCATGTAAGACCACCCTTCCCCTGCAGTTCGCTGCTCCTCAGGAGATAGTGATTAGTGTAGGGACAGGCATGTGATCTAGGCTGCAGTAATCAGAGTCTTTCTGGAAACTATAAGAGAGGATCTCAGCTCCCTTTGGGTTATAAGATGTAAGAATACACGGTGGGGGCTCCCAGCATCACTCTCTCTGTGTACACAGTAAAAGGTTGCTTGAGATTTAAGCCCACAGAAAAACCTACGTAATACCGTTTGAGTCCCTGTTCCTAACTCTTCTTGGACTTCACAGTTACATGAGTCAGTATGTTTTCTTTTATTTTTTAATTGGACTAATTTTTGTTGAATTTCTTTCAACCCAAAAGATTTGACTAATACAACCTTTAGATGACTTTTTCTCAATTAATCCTCTCAAAAACCTACTGTTACAAATGAGAGGCTTAGGGAGGTTGAGCAAATTATCCCTGTTCACATGTAGGAAGCGTCACAGCCAGATGCAGATCCACACAGTCTGACTGGGGTTCCCTTAAGTACGATGCCAAAGCCATTAAAAGACTGAACCATGGGGGCTGGTATCCATGCAGATCACACTCTTTTTCCTTTTTCTTTTTTTTTTATTTTTTTATTTGTTTGATTATTTAAATTAATATATCTTTATTTCTTTTCATTCTAATATACCTTTCATTAAATTTCAAATGGAAGTTCGTCCCTTATCAGTAGCAAAAACTCACCTTCGGCAACTATGAGATCATTGTTGCATATATAACTTGGTAATTTAGAACTATTGCCACTGAAAAGAACACATAAAACAATGATTTATAATTCTAAATTTATATTACTGACTTCATGTAGTTTTATAAATTGATCATATTTCTGATATATTTTTCTCAGATGTTTTGGGGAGATGTTGAAAGAGAATTGCTTGGCAACAAAAGGCTTCTGTGTCCCCAACATGCCCCTTCCTTCTCTCAATAAATCCAGCTTATTATTTCTCTCTCTGACTCACAAAGTTTCTGTTCCAATGTCATGCTCCCCAAATCTCTTCATGCATAAATCAAAAACTTCCTTTCCCTCACCCTCTTTTACATTTCCTCCTTGGTTCTACTGTTCCATTCACTGCTACCAAACTTACTTGGAATTTAATTTTCTGCCTGCCTACTTGCTCTGCCACACGTGAAGAAATTGTACTAACTAGGGCCTTGTACCCTGCCCAGCCATGGATGTGCAAAAATTATGACATGACCTATAGCCTTAAAGAGCAATATGTTTAGTTGGCAAGACAGGCATGTTAACAAAATTCTGTAGCAAAGCCATTAGTCTTATGATATAGGTATATACAGCTTACAAAGGGGGCCCAGATATAGGAGCAACTAACACAAATAAGACTCAGTGGGAATGTTAGAAGTCAGTCATCAAGGATAGACAAGGGCTGTTGAGACACAGTTGGAGAGGAAGCAAACAGAGTGGTGTCAAACAGAGGCAAGCCAGACATATAAAACAAGAGGTGTAAAGACATGAGGCATGAAAGAATTTAGCTTGGGTCACAAAGATAATTTTGAAATGCCTACCTGGGTCACAGTGGACCCTTTAACAACATCTCCCTCCCTTGACAGTTCTATCCATAGTAGTTGGTCCCCCAGAAGCCATATTTATGCAGTATGTCCATAATTGCACTCCTGATTATGGTTCAGTAGACCAGAGTGCTTACCTGATTCAAGTTGAATGAACAAGCATCCCATCCACCAGTTTAGAATTTGACTGAAAAGAGAAAGAGAGAAATAGAACAAGAGATTTCTAGCCATTGGATTTATACTTGGAAGTTTCTCTAGTGCACCTGCTATGTGGAAGAAAGAAGCAAGAAAAGCCATGAAGAGAACAATGGAACAGACTGAACAGAGGGAATCCCAACCCATTCATTGATACATCAAAATGCATTACAGGATTACACCATGGAAGACATTGTGAAGGTTCAGAGAGCTGAAGGGTAAGAAATAAAAATGCAGGCTATTTTCATGAAGCCAACAGCCTAATGCAAAGGATAGACAAATAAACAAGACATCAAATTAGTGATTAAACTATAGTGCAATAAATCAAAGGGATGTGGTAAAGGATATCTTGGGGACTAATTTGGATTGGGGTTCAGAGAAGGCCTCTATAAGGAAATAGCAACTAAGCTAAGATCTTAGTTACAAGAAAAACTGGTGGAGATACAGGGAGGAAACTTTCAAGCTGAACTTGAAGGAGGGAAAACATAACATTTAGCATGTTAAAGGCACAGAAAGGTCAGGGTGATTGGAGCTCAATGAGAGAAGGCAAGAATAGTAAGAGGTGACAGAGAGGGAAGCAGGGGCCAGATCAAGGAGGACCTTTTTGCCAGGTTAAGGATTTGGGATTTTATTTTATTTTTTTAAGATTTTATTTATTTTTCTGAACAGAGAGAGAGAGATTGAGAGAGAGCACAAGCAGGGAAAGCAGCAGGCAGAGGGAGAGGGAGAAGCAAACTCCCCGCTGAACCCGAGAGCCCAATGCAGGGCTCGATCCCAGGACCCTGGGATCATGACCTAAGCTGAAGGCAGTCACTTAACCAACTGAGCCACCCAGGCACCCCTGGGATTTTATTTTAAATTCAATCATAAGCCACTAAAGATTATTAAATAAGCCAATGATATTATCTGATTTAAGTGTTGAAAAACCACTTTCACTTGCAAAATAGATTGTAGTGAGAAAAGAGGGAAGCAAGGAAACTACAACACTGATAACCTGAAATAACTCAAAGAAGAGAAAACAAACTTTTACTGCCAGGCTGGTAATAATGTTGATGTAAGAAATAAAACATTTGGAGATAGAGAAAAGACTTGCTAATAGATTGGAAATAGATGATGGAGGAAAAAAAGAAAGCAAGAATGATTTCTAGGTTTGGGGATTAAGTGATTAAGTAGATGAAGATGCAGTTTTCTGAGATGGGTATGACTGTTAGAAAAACAAGTGTGGGGTTTAGCGGGGTGAATTCAGAGCTTCTATTTTGACTGTTCTGAACTTGAGATGCCTATTGGACATCCAGGTGGGTGTATCACGTGGGCAGTTAGATATTTGAGTCTGCAGTCCAGGAGAGCAATCTTGGGTGAAGATATAAATTTTTGGTGTGGGTAGTGTTACATTTTGAGCTGCAAGATACTACCTAGACAAAAGCATAGATAGAAGGAGAAGCTCTGGGCAGTTAAAGATTAGGAGAAGGAGAAAGTCAGGAAGGAAAAAAAAAAAACAACTGAGTGACAGTATGGTAGAAGGAAAACACTAGAGTGTGACATTTCAGAAGCCACCAGAAGTAAGGGTTTCAAGGAGGAGGGAGTATTTAACAATGTTGAATAGTTTAGGAAGTTGAGCCAGATGAGGACACAGGTGAGGACGCTGGGTTTGGTGAGGAGGGAGACTTTGATACATGGCAAGTATCAGTGCCAGGATGGTGATAGAGTCAGAAACCCTACTGTTGAGGCAAGAATAAGAAGTGATTTGGTGAATGAATTATATTGGTACAATTCTTTCAGGAATCTGTTGTTAACAAGACCAGAACCAGGCTGGGGGAGCGGAGGAAGAAAATTGCTACAATGTGACCCTGTGCCAGGGAGAATGAAAGAATGAAAGACTACAGACAGTGAGGCCAGTGCAGCTGGAGAGAGAGGAGATAGATGCAGGTGTAGAGTAGGAGTTGGGTTCCTGAGACAGGGCTAGGAGATGCGAGTGGGGAGGGGAGGAGGGAGAGCGTGATTCCGGGTTGAGTGGGGGCAGCTCATCTATTGCAGCAGGACAGCACAGGGTGCTGGGATAGATGCCAGGAGAGTGGTAGATCTGGGGATAAGAAAGTGTGGGAGTTCCTGCCTGATCCTAGTTTCTCCTTGAGGATATTAGCTAAGAGTAAGGAAAGAAGGTGGAGTGTTGGAGCTCCATGAAAGGGAGGCAGTTTAAAAGCACTGTTTCAGAGAATAGGAGAGCAAACATTCTAGAGTAGCTGGTAGGATTCCTGGCCAAGATGAATCCTCGCTTGAGACTTTTGGTCATGAACATAAGGTGAGACCAGTTGGTACAGTTGTGGTTTTTCCAGCAACACTTATATGCTCAAGTATTGATAGGAAAATAGCTGGGATTTACCAGACTTGGAGCCTTCCTGAGCAGGAATTGAAGGAAGGAGGGAAATACATAACTGTTGAGGAGGTGTTTTTGTTTTGTTTTGTTTTTTAAGAAAGTGATTTTAATTACTGGCTATGAAATCTAAGCTGTATAACCATTAGCAATGAGAATTAGAGGGATATGGTTGATGTAGAAAGAAAACAGTAAAGAATTAGAGGTCTCAAAGAGAGCAAAGAATTACTGGAGTAAGAGAACTAGAGTAAGTAAGCTAAATGGGTAGGAGGTGGTAGTTAGAGTCTGAAGATTGAAAAGGAATCATGGCAGCATTTGAGTTTTTGATGATTATAAATGTCAAAGGTAAGACCATGGGTGTTGGTAAACAAGATGAGGAGAGAGAGAAAAAAAAAAAAAAAAACATAAGTGAGGACAAAGAATTAAGAAGCCAAGGTAAGGGAGAGAATACCAACAGATACTGAGTCAGCAAGAACTGTCCCAGAGTAACTGTGGTGAAGAAAAAAGGGAGCAACTACTAAAGTCCTGAACAGAAGGGGAGCGGCCAGAGGTCAGCACAGGACCCTCAGAAGGATGGGCAGCAATTGATGAAGTCTGTTGGCATAAACTTCAAAGGGCTTGATGTATTTAAATGAGAAGGATGCAGACAGTTTGGAAGCAGCACTGGGGAGCAAGAAAGATATGCACCTTCCCCTTTGCTGAGCCCTGAGGTCTGTGGAGGGAAGGGAAGACAAACGCTTTCCACTCCTGAGCTTTGCCTGGCATGCAGGGGCAGCGGGAGGTGGCAGCTTTCCTTGAGGATAAGACAGGAGAAGGAACGTTCAGAAAAAATTTACCTTAAAAGGGGAGTTGGCTGCTGATCAACTACGTGTTCCAAAGGGCACAACGGAAGAGATTTGGAGGGTGGAGATGGATGACAGATTGGGTCCCATCAGCCTCTGCGGTGTTGGATTGTGAGCCACGTAAAGGAATATGTTTTACATCCAAGTCCCAGCACATGTACACAGCATGCACACAGGTGACTGAAGGCAGAGTTTTGCAAAACCAGCACTCTCTCACTTAGTACGGGTGATGTACTCTGACCAGTCCTAATCTCCTTCTATACAAAGAAAATGCTATTTTGGACCCCCTAACTCACTTTGACCAGTGTTTGAACACTTATAAACTACCCGGTCTTTGAATAAACTGGATTGGCTCCTGCTTTGCCTTTGGGTGTCTCAGAGGTTCCCCTGTTGTCTTCTAAAGTGGCTCAGTTATTCTCCATCTTCTTTCCTTATTTATTTGTTTTGTGACGTTGGTAACCTGTAATTCTCCTGCTTCCTGTCTAGTTATTATTGTTCACAACCTCTCTAAAATGTGAGCTTTACGGAGGCAGTGGCCCGGATGTCCTGTCTGTCATTTGCCCACCAGCACAGTACCTAGTGCCTGCCTCACACTCTCCATGTAAAGAGTGAATGGGTGCATTATTGAGAATACCAGTTTTACATGTGCTAGGATGGAAGATAGCCAAGTTGTCTCTAGCATGACGTTTTAGACCTTGACTATGCTCGCTAAATAAATACCCTGTACATGGTGCTTAACAAGTATTTCTTTATCTTTTTGCTTCGTCTCTATGTCAAACAATAAAATGAAGAAGAAAACCCTGCTAGGTCTTCACCATTTTTCCCTCCAGATTCACCTCCTTTCCCTTTCCACCCCTTTAGGGGACTCTTTGTTGATTGGTTCTCCTCCGGCTTCCACTTGGGCCTGGCCAAGAAAGTGGAAGGGCCACTTCCTTCCAATGGACTAGAGGAACTAGAGGAACGGAAGCCAGATGTTTGTTCACCTGACTCTCTGACTCTGTCCCTTTGGGCAGGTTGAAGTGGCCATGCTCCTCCTTGGAAAGCTTTCTGGGGTTTCTGTGATTGCTGCTTCTCTCTGTGCCTTGAGGCCTAGAGGGGGTAATGGTCTTCTCCCCACCCCCAGCCAGCATACCTTGTTTCATTCTCCCTATGCTGCCCACATCTTTCTAAGTACTTTCTTCCAGAAACTCTCCCAATCACCTCATGGGAGTGTACCATTTGTTTCCTGCCTGGACCCTGACTGAAAGAGAAATGTTTTGTATTTAAAGTATTACAGTACTGGGTGCCTGGGTGGCTCAGTCAGTTGAGCGTCTGCCTTCGGCTCAGGTCATGATCCTGGAGTCCCTGGAGTTCATATTGGGCTCCCTGCTCAGCTTGTCTGCTTCTCCCTCTGCCCCTCACCCTGCTTGTGCTCTCTCTCACTCTCAAATAAATAAATAAAATCTTTTAAAAAAATAAAGTATTACAGTACCTACGTGCCTCTGGGTTTAAAAGTCATGCCAAGGGCATTTTTGGACAAGTCTATAGATGCCTCAGAAGATAGATCCTCCACTCCCCACCTCTACCCTAAACTCAGCAACTTAAGAGGGTGTTTTGCAGCTCCAGGCAAACATTCCGTTATCACCATGCCAGGGTCATTCCTTCAACCGAAAATCATTTGCCAACCACCTACTATGTGCCAGAGCATGCTCAGCACTAAGACACAGTCAAATAGGTCACAGTGCCTGTTGTCAAGGAACTTAAAACATTTTTGTGAAAATCCTAACCCATACTTGGCATTCAAAGCAAAATAAGGGCTGAGGGCCATATTTTTAAACACAAAAATATCCAATGTGAAAGCTCTGGAAAGAGCAACCAAATATATAGGAGATATTCAGTGTTTTGACAGATAAAAAGTAAAAATACTAGTTCTTTCTGAAGCATACACCTAGCAGTTTTTGATATAAAATTAAAAATCGGAAAGAATAGGGTGCCTGGGTGGCTCAGTTGGTTAAGCGACTGCCTTCGGCTCAGGTCATGATCCTGGAGTCCCGGGATCGAGTCCCACATCAGGCTCCCTGCTCAGCGGGGAATCTGTTTCTCCCTCTGACCCTCCCCCCTCTCGTGCTCTCTTTCTCATTCTCTCTCTCAAATAAATAAATAAAATCTTTTAAAAAAAATTAAAAATCGGAAAGAATATATGCACAAAAATATCAGTTTTTTTCCTTTGAGGTTCTAAAGAGTAAAACATGGATATAAAGCAGAAGGCAATTCCTTAGATAATCTGGGACAAAATATTGTTGGATTAGGTAAGGGACTGTCTTCAGTATAACATGGTCTTCAGTGTAAGAGCGTAACATCTAATATGAAGCACTTGCACTTCTAATTTAAGATCTGTTAAATGGTTAAAATGGTTGGTATGTGTTGTGGGTAAATTGCGTAGCCTCCAAAGATATGTTGAAGGCCCAACACCAGGCACCTGTGAATGTGAACTGATTTGGAAATATAGGGTCTTTGCAGATGTAATCAAGTTCAAATGAGGTCATCCCCTGTCAGGCTGAGTCCTAAATCTGACTGGTTACTTTGTAAAAAAAAAAAAAAAGAGAGAGAGAGAGAAATTTGGACACAGACACACACCCACAGAGGAAAAGGTCATGTGATAATCATGGAGGGAGAAAATAGAGTGACAACTACAAGCCACAGGATGGCCGCTGCCACCAGGAGCTAGGAAGAAGCGGGCAAGATTCTTCCCGAGAATCTTCCGAGAGATCACAGCCCTGCTGACAGGACTTCCAGCCTCCAAGACTGATAGAATAAATTTCAGTGTTTAAAGCCCCAGTTTTTGGTACTTTGTTACAGCGGTCTTAGGAAACTAACACAGTTATATAAGGTTTTTACAGATGACCAGATTTTTCTCATTCATGGGTAAAGAAGGCCAAGTACATGAATTCCATCAAAAACAAACCAAATATATACAATTATAAGCAAAGCATAAATGGATCATGAGGCCATCCATAGAAGCCTGCTGGAGTAGCTATGCTAAAGACTTCTGCAAGGTCCAGGACAAAATATTCATTTGACATTCAGCAGCGATTTGATCCTAGCTCTGCAATCATAAGGAACATACAATTCATCTTCAAATTGGATTATTTGAATTTATGTTAAACAGAGAGGATCTAACACTTAGAGTTTCTGTGATATACCAGGCCCGGTAAAAGTCACTTTATTTTTAGCATGTAATCTAATCCTTGCAATGACTCTGAAACAGAAGTGTAGCATGTTCATTTTCCAAATAAGGAAATGATCAAGAAGTTGCCCAAGTTATAAACTGAGCTGCCTGAGATCACACAGTGGTAAGTAGCAAGGATGGAATTTGAACCTACATCTAAGGGGCAGATCTAGGTTTTGGGGGGCTTACAGTTTATACAGTGTGTAAGGATAAGCATTATTTAAGCAAAAGAAAACAAAATTATGAATCAAAATGCCTGCTTCAGGCAAGTAAGGGGCCCCAAAACTTAAGCAACGTTTGGTCAGTTACTGACTGGGGGTCTCTGATTTCCAGGCATTTTCTTCCAGGCATTTGATAAGTAATTAAAGTTTGTTATAGAAAAATTATAAACTACAATTAATTATTTTTAAAATCACTCAAAATTCTACCACCAAGAGTTAACTACTGTTAACTACAAATTTTTGTATATCCTCCCAGAGATCTTTCTGTACATATGCCTTTATGGTCTGATTTTTTTTTTTCCTACTTAATATGTTATTGATGTCTAAAATACAAACCAGACTTAAAATCACAATACTTCCCTGTTCATAACCATCTAATGGCTTCCATATTCATTGGGATTACTTTCATTTGTATCAAAATAACATAAGTTCTTAATTAAAAAATGAAATACTGCTGGGAAACTTACAATTAATAATAGGAACCCCCTGTCACAACATTATCAAATCCCACACCCTAAACACAATGCTTTTAAATTCTTTAGATCTTTCTTCTTGCATTTCCTCTAAAGTTTAAATAAGATATTTATACAAACTCTCAGATATTATCTACTGACCTTCTTATAAGGAATAGATGAATTTAGTATTTTTACATCCCTTTTCCCCAATTTTCTCTCTTTTTACTCTCCTAACTTTTTAGGTTAACTCGATATTCAGGATTTAACTTATTAAAATTATGTTAACATTATTTACTGTGGAGCCAAGAGACACACCTTTTCTTTCTTGTGCCCCAGCACCTTTTCTTCTGGAGTTAAAAATTGTTTGCTAATTTTTGTTATCCCCTTCTTATCAGTTCTTCCGAAACTGTCAAACAGAACTCTCAGACCCTATAAGTACTACATTCCTCACCATCCCACATGAAATAACCTTCTAATACCAGTTTGTTGTTTTAAAGAAAGATACTCCTGGAGTTCAAATACACTGCTGTCCTGAGACCTCCCTGGGCTTCTCTCTTTTTTTTTAAGATTTTATTTATTTATTTGAGAGAGAGAGCGTGCACAAGCAGAGGGAGAGGGAGAAGCAGGCTCCCTGCTGAGCTGGGAGCCCAAGAACTTGGAGCTTGATCCCGGGATCCTGGGATCATGACCTGAGCCAAAGGCAGACGCTTCACCGACTGAGCCACCCAGGCACCTCTGGGCTTCTCCCATATGCCCACGGCTGTTCCCTTTATCCCAACCTGCAACAGAGAACAAGTGGTTCTCTGTTCACTCCCTGATTTTGGTGGGATGCCTCCTACAGTAGCTTCCAAAGAATGTGCATATGGAAAACAAATGCTTTGAGAACCTCGATAGTTTGAAATGTCTTCATCCTACCCCCACACGGATGTATAGAATTCTAGCTGAGAAATAATTTTCCCTCCGCATTTTGACAGCTTTATTCTGTGATCTTTAAGCTTCTAGTATTGTGGGGAGTCCAAAGCAATGCTAATTCCCAATCCTGTCTAGATAACCAGTTTTGTTTTGTTTTGTTTTTGTTTTATGCAGATTCCACATTATTATTAAAATACATCATGAAAAGATATCTGCTTAGAAGATCCAAAATGGTGTTATTACAATGCAAATGATAAAAAGATAAAATGATTAAATATTCATTGTAAGAAAATAATATCTAATGTATGGTGATTAACACAACATAATAGGTAACCAGTTTTTATTCCCTTTCTGGAAGCTTTTAGAGTCACTGTTTTTTTCCTTCCTTTTCTGAAATTCCTTGTGGAGCCCCTGGTGTCATTGTTTTTCGTTCATTGCACTTTCAATGATATCGCCAGTCTCACATTTGGTCCATCCTAGGAAATTTTCTTGTATTTGTTCCTTCATAGAAGTTTCTCTTCCCTGCTTTCTCTTTCTAGAACTCTTTTTTATTTTATTAAAGCTGTGGAAGTTCCTGATTTAATATCTGATTGTCTTCTTTCCAACCATTTTCCCATGTCTGTCCCGTTTCTTGTTCTTTCTGATGTCTTCTGTTTTATTTTCCAACACTTTCACTGACATTTTATTTCTGCTATCCTATTTTTAGCCAAGCTCTTGCTTGTTTCTGCATGTTCCCTTCTCCCTTCAAGGCCCCTTTTTAGGCATCATGCTCTTGTCGTAAGTATACAAAGTATTTTCTTATTTTTCTGGCCATATCTATAGTGGGTGGTTTTTCGGTTTTCTGCTTTATGTTTCTTCTAATATTCTCTTTTTCTGCTTGTTTTCCATTCTACATTTCATATGAAAATCTCTTCACAAATGTCTAGAAAACCTTCCTTATCTACTCAAAACATTTAAGAGGTGGTACTAAGAAATCAATTGAAAATTCTATGTGTATGGGGATAAAACTCATCAATGGATAGATCTCTCAGAAAGTGATTGAGTTGTGTGCAGGCTATTACCACCATATGTTGGGGGAGTCAGGAGGTAAGCAGGTATAGTGTGTGTGTATGTTGAACTGCACTCTTCTTAAAGCTTCACCATTATTTTTCAACTTTTACTCAATTTTTCTGTTTCAGTGTAAGAGTTGAACTTTCCAGTTAAATACTGCAAATGGATCTCAGATGTGCCATGAGATATTGATTTCCTAAGTCCAGATGTGCCATGAGATATTGATTTCCTAAGTCCTTAAATGACCAGCGGAAGCCTGGGTGGGGCCATGGCGAGATAACCATACTTCCCAGTAGACCCAACAGTCTTGCTTGACACCAGTTGCCTCATCGTAGTCAAATAGCACCCTCTTTCTCTTTTAAATGTGTCCTGATTTTGATAGTAAATTTTATGATCACCAGCCTGTCACTTAAAACAGCAACAAGGAGCCTTGCTCAGGGTCTCTCAAGGGTGGCATGTTTGTTCCCTTCAATCTCTACGGGTGGTAGCATGATGAGTAAATCCAGAATTAGCAGATTTACTGGGTTGCATCTCATCCCCTTGACATATCCTTTAGCAGCCTGCTGCAGACTGTCGCCCTGACCATCATAGACAAGAATCCCATGGAGCTGATAGAGGGGTTTGTATTCTGTTATTCAAAGAGGCTCCTGGTAGGGACTACAGAACAAGGATGTTAGGTAGATATCCAGAAGGTAGCCTGACTTCTTATATCCATTTTTTGAATACTTTATTTGCAGTTTATTTACTTGGATGTATGTAATTATATACAATGCCTTTGTAGTCCCTTCAAGCGAGCTGCAGGGAGACTGTTCTAGCAATGCATATGTGTTCTAGAAATTAGAGCTTCATCATTTTACTGAAATCATTTGTATGACAATGTTAAATTAGAAATGAACTTTTTTCAAAATATTACGAGTAACTTTAACATTTCATTTTAGAACAAGGTTAGCAAGGGGAGTAAGTAATATTTGACTGCTTGCAGAAATATTGCAATAAAACAAACCCATGATATCCTAAGTTCTTTTTAACATTGAAGAACTACTGTTCTGACAAATTCCATCACACTATCCCATGGTATGAAAGAACACTATCAAAATCTGCATTGTTAGTCTATAAAATGCTGAACAGCCAGTTTACTATTATCCACATTTAGTGTTCAACTTTACTTTTTAATAGGAGAAAAAATAATTCTAATTTTTTGAAGGTTTTTTCTCTATTATGATACATCAAAATAGTCACTAAATCAATATTTGCAAATGTCATTTTTTAAAGACTATGACTGCTCTCTGAGTCCTTTCAGAATGTTCTAGAGAGTATGCAAACTTTCTCTCTCTCTCTCTCTCTCTCTCTCTTTTTCACTATCCAACTTTTCCAAAGATTGATGATGCTTTTTATTCAACAAATCCACTCATTCTGGTCATTGTTTCCTTTTCTCAAATGGTACCAATGACTTACTTCTTGCTGATCCAATGTTATTTCCTCTCTCACTCAGGCTGCCTTGATATTGTTAACTATTTATTCACTACTCTTAGTGTCTAAGATGAATAATTTTCTTGCATCTCTCAAAATCAATTATTGTACTTTACACATGACTCCATCTCTGGTTCTTTGTTTTTGCCTCTATATCCAGTTCATGCTTCTGCATGTTCATGATTTCAATTTCCATTTGAGTGCCAATGGCTGCAAAATGCATGACTACCTAATATCACTTTTCATTACATTAAACTTTTGAGTTCTAAACAATTGGTGGGGTATACAGTTGCCATTTTATGTGCCTATTTAGCTAAGTGTGTATGGAAATCAGTTGTAGGAACAAGAAGGACCACTGAAGTGCCATCCTTTTGCACATCCCTTCAAAGTTTACCTTCTCTACAATATTATTTTCTGATCATTCTAAATCACAGTTCTTATCCTCAGATTTCCTATAACATTTCATTTTTAGCCATTGAGCTTTTGCTAACTTTTCATCTGCTCACTTCCTTTACCCAATCGTATTGTAAATTCATGGGTAGCAAAAATTGTATCCTCTACCATTATATCCCCTTGAGTGCCCTTCACTGGGCAATGGGTAGGTACTCATTAAATACTCATTGAAAACTTTTTAATCATATTGGTGGGATTTTCCCCATACTTTGGATTCAATTCAAACATCATTTAATACATACCCTTTCTTAGTAAAAAAAATTACAAACTAAGACTTTTTAATCTGGTTACTGGCCTTTAATTATGCTAACTGCCACTATTAAGTTGCATGGCTGAGCCAAAGAAAACACTGACTATTGGTTATTTTCTGACCTGTGATTGATGAAATGTTATTAAGTAAGGTTAGGTCATATTCTTTGTCACAATGTGACTTGGTATTTGGCAACTACACCATCAATTAGCAATACTGCTGATAACCTCTATTTTACATAGCAAGCAATTTGTTTTTCCATATAAGCTGGGAGAAGGAGAGAAGGAAATGATAGTCGCTCATTGCCACAAGTCATCTGTAGTAAGAATACTAGATTAAAAGAAAAATTCTTTAAAGCTTTTAAAAAAAAATCTTTAAAATATCTATGTGGTTAACTACATTTTTAGGCATGCATACATGGCCATCTTGGTAGGATTTCTGATCTATCATTAAGTATTAATTTATTTTTATTGCCCACTTTTAATCTAGTTATTTGATGTTTCATTTCTTACCTAAAACTTTTGAATCAGAGTCAAATATCCATGTCTCCATACCAAGGTTCCAGGAGCATTCACATTGCCAAACCAGAATTGCTAACTTAACTTCTTTTCCCCTCCTTTTCTGAAATACATTCTACTGAAGTAAATTCAGACCTCAATGCTTTTATCCCAAGTACTAAAAAAAGGAAAAAAGTATTTATTTAATATCTACTATGTGCCAAGTAATATGGTGGCCATTTCTCAGAAATTAATAAACAATAAATGAAAAACATAGGCCCTGAATAACTCATACCAAAACAGTATGTAGCTCATTAGGTACCAATCTAGTTTTCGATCTTCAGTCTTTTTCATTCCCAACTTTAATTTCCAACTATTGCTCTACCACTAACACAGACCTAGTCTTCCCTTTATACATGATTAGAACCATAATTGATATTGCTCCTCTAGGGCATACATTCAGCAATAACTTTTTTGGCCATGTACTAGTAAAAGGCCGTAGTGATACTACATTGGCATAGAAGTAACTCAAAAAGTCTAAGAGGGTAAACTGTTTTTCAGTGTTTTTCAGGGTTCTGAGTAACTTATAATTAACATGCAATCAATAAGGAGAATCATCTACTTTGGATTAGACTGTTAAAATCATCTGCATTAGTGACATAAGTCCACTCCTGCTTTTCCTCTAAAGATAAGAATTTTAGAGGTTTTCCACTTATCTAATATTGTTTTTATATTTACCAAAACTGTCAGTTGGTGTGGGGAAATATAAATTCCATATGGATTTCTAGAGTAGAAAGAACATATCCCAAGCCTCAAAAATAAACATACGTATAGAAGTATGCGGGAAGAAGAAAGAGCTTTTTTTGGTGGAAACTGAAGCATATTGGGTAAATAATAAACTCCAAAAGTCCTTCTAAGGAGTCACTATTTTTAAAATCCATCAACTGATAAGAAAATAAAAGATTAAGTCTTAAAGTCAGATTTACAAAATCTAACATGCTGCTATAATTGATTTAATGTTTTCTGTACAAGTGAACACACTTTACAGAGACAGTTGGGCATTATTATTAACCTTTACTTCTTAGTACACAAGTAGCCAAGTAATAAATATTAGTCAACTATTCTAAGACTCAACCCTATCAGTAGCCCCATTTTGCTATGCCTATAGATGTATGTGTATTTTTATTGGTAATCCAGGCATAGATCCAATGCACGGTCATACATGAATTTACAGAATATAATATAGTCCATAAAGAGAAAGGAGTATAATGTGCAGTGAAAACCAAGGCATTCCATGTAATTTGGAAAAAAAAAAGTGCACTTTTCTGAATTACATCTGTGTTCAAATTCTAAATTAAAGTTGAACAACTTTAAACCACTATTTGAGAACAACAGTGGAAAACCAGACCCAGGCAGTAACATTTAAAAATAATGTGGACACATTTTTATGCATTTATTTCCAAATATGCCCTGTATAAAAGTGCACCTATCTTTTGCTTAATAATTTTAATTTGTTCCTGAAACTCTTCTGCTAGGTGAAAATTTATTAAATGAAGAAACATTCTCATTAATCCTAATGGGAAAAATTTATCGATATCCCATCCCACACAAGGTACCCAGACAGTTCTTATAGGTAGTATAATGTATCAATTGAATGAAAACAAATTTATATAAGTTATAAAAAATTTGAAAATAAATAATACATTTTGTACATAAAAAGTAAGGTAATTGAGGTTTATTTTATTCACCAAAGAAAAGAATACTTGGTAATGGTTTAAGGTTGGTGGAATTTGTGGAAGAGGGTTACAAAGGAGTCATCCTTCGGAAGATGATAGAAACTCAAGTAACTAACTTCTCTCAGCAGGTCTTCAAAATAAGTCCCATGTGCTTGATAACAGCCCTAAGGCCTTTTCTTTTTTTTTAAATACATGGAAATAGCATGCCATCAGACAAACCGAGAAGTTGTAGAAGATGGTCTCTCTTCATCTCTCTTGCTGGTGTACATTTGCAAAGCAAAACTTTTTAGGTTCATCCAAATATGACATACAATCCAAATTTGTTCCAAATGACAGTCTTTGTTTTATGTGAAATGGTGAATGTAACATATCATAACATATGTAGTATATGTTTGAGAGAAAAAGAAAAAGTATATATGGAATCATTGTCCAGAAAGTGTTATAACTTTTTAAGGGCCATTAAGCAAAAAATGATGAACTGAACATTCCCTATGTGGAATCAGTCTATATAATTATGCTATAATCAGAAGAAGCATACAGCAATTCAGATGAAAGGTGATGGGGCTCAAATCAGACTGGCAACTGTGGCAATAATGAGAAATGCCTGATTATGAATGTATTTGTATGTTATACACAGTAGGATTTCTGAATAATTTAAAATTGAGTATGAGAGAGAGAGAGATCAAGAATGACTATATGGTTTTTAGCCTGAGCAATTAGAAGGATGAAGTTGAAGGTTGGGAGTGGAACAGATTTAGGTGAGAAAATAAGGAACTCAGTTCTGATATGAGCTTGAAAAATCCATCAGACATACAATTGGAGATGTTGGAGATGGAGGGAGAGACAGCCTGGAGATGTAAATGTGGCAGTCTTTGGCAGGTAGATGGTATTTAAAGGAATGAGACCTGGAGCACTCCACCACTGAAATGAGGAAGAAGAGAGGGAATCAACACAGGAGATAGAGAGGGGTGACTATCATGGTGGAAAGAAAATTAGGTTAGTACATGGTCCTGGGAGTCAAGAAACAAAGAAAGAAAAGGGTAAAGTGATCTACTGAGTCAAATGCTGCTGATAAGCCCCCCCACCCCCCCAAAAAAAATGAGGAATGAGAATTGATCTTTGGATTTATCAACATAGAGGTCTTTGATGACTTTGAAAGTACCGTTCCTATGGAGATTAACAAAGTCTTATTAATTTATCTTTAGTAATTGATTAGTGGTAAGTTCAATTTGTTCTTCTGGAGTTTGATGTGTTAGCCTAATTATTTCAAATAGAATAAGCAAGATCCTTATTTAAGTAACTTGAGATACCAAATTTTACTGCTTTAGCACCAATATTGAAATACAGTTTTTTTCTCTATTTCAACTAATTGTTGTGCATCTTCTATATACATTGCTCACTTTTTAATATATAAAATTAAATGAGGTATATTTTATCTTACCCTCAGAAGCTTTATAACAGATGAGATATTTCATGATAACGAGCAGTATAGAAGCAGACAGGTTTTGTTTCAAATCCCCTCTTCAAGAGTCCGTGTTATATTGCCAATATAGGAGTATAAAACATGGGTAGTTAATGTGACCTGGTGGTAAATTTCCTCATCTGGAATAAGTGAGAAAAATTTACATTAAGATATTTAGCACAGTGCTAACATCTAATAAATGAAAGATATTAATATCATAACTCCCTAAAGCCTTTTAGTCACCAGTAGTGATAACACATTCCATTATAAGATAGTTTTTAAAATAATAAAACTCCATTATGAAATACAATTCAGATTTTTCTTGAATTGACATTGGCATACTGAAAATATAGTTACCGAAATATTTAATATCAGATCATGAATTTAACAAAATATTTTACCTAGTTCTTTGTCATAATTAGTACTTCACACATTTAGAGTTAACTTTACTCCAAAAACATTTTTTTTACTTATTTAGTAAACAAATAAAAACTCCTATCTATAAGGCTAGCTTTCTCATTGTATAATTTCTTCAGTTAGACCGAAATACTTATTCCCCTATAATTTCCTTCACTCTGCTATTTTACATCTGATAGACATTTGAAATTTTATTTCTGCTGTATGATATATCATGGACACTGGGTTGATTTTCCTGGTTTTAAGAAACACTGATGCCTCCTTTAAAAAATTTTACAATTTTTTAGTGTGCACTGTTTATTTTACTGTGTGGCTGACAAAAATAGTACAAATTAATCTATAGAATATCAGTAGTTTATTAAGATTTGAACACGGAAAGAATCTTCTGACAGGGCTGATGAGGTATATGGTTGTCCTAATTATACAATGTGCTAGAGGGTTTTCTATAAAGGGCCTATAGATAGTAAATACTTTAGGCCTTATGGTCCAGACAGTCTCTGTTACCATTGCAAAAACAGCCATAGATAATATATAAACAAATAAGCAGAGCTTGATTCCAATAAGACCATATTTATAAAATTGGTGGCCATTCAGAAAGGGCCATAGGCCATAATTTGCCAACCCTTCTCTAGAGAACCAAATTTTTAGCCAGGCTATGACCTTCACATTAGACTGGGCTACTTCAGTGGCACATACTCTTTTAACATTAATAGATTCAGAAATGACAGAAGAACAACAGAAGTTCATTCAACCATACCCTCAAAGTGCATGCTGTAGCTGGCCTCGTGAGCATAAAACTATCATATTAAAAGTTATTTTGGATTCTTCAGAAAGTAAACTAATTTGTATATAATTCAAGAAATGTTTGCGTATAAAGAAATCTTTAGAGAAGAATATTTAAAGCTTTTCTTCACTGTAACTAATAAGTTTAAGTTCACATCCTTATAAATTAGTATCTTTTATTTTAAATTTTATTTTAAACAGAAAATTCCTGTGATTTTTTTTTTCAATTCAAGAGGTATATAGGGAGGGAAAGGTGACATGCAGAATTTTGACATTGCTAGGATGTGATTTATTTAGGGATGTTTGCAAGGTTCATCAAAAACATAATTTTTAAATGAGATTTTAGAAATGGAGAAAATTAATAACTGTTATAAAAATAAATTAGTCTACTAAAACATAGGAAGCGATAACTCCTTTTAAAAAGTAAAGGGAATCAGGGGCACCTGGGTGGCTCGGTCGGTTGAGCAGCCAACTCTTGATTTCAGCTCAGGTCACGATCTCAGGGTCCTGGGATCAAGCCCCCTTCTAGGGCTCCGCACTCAAAGGGGAGTTTACTTCAGGATTCTCTCTCTTCCTCTGCCCCTCCCCACCTGCTCTTTCTCTCTCAAATAAATAAATACATAAATACATCTTAAAAAAAAAAAAGGAAAGGGAATCAGTGTGATGAGATATAGCAGGTGGAAAAAGATGCAAAACCCACAGGTCATGGGCAGAGAAGAGAGGGTTCCTGCTGGAGCTGGAGAATAAAGCAAAGGAATGTATTTTCAAATAGATAATGATATTGATATTTTGTTTTTATTATCATCAGTTATAGAAATTTAAGTACGATTTAATGCCAACACAGAAAAACTGTGTTATTGATTAGTGTGCACATCAAAACAATCTATTTGAGAAAAAGGAGGTAGTAAGATCTCCCTTCAAAAAGTTCTTTGTTGTAAATCTCCTTCAGACAGTGTTTTTAGATTAGGCTCTAAACTCAGGCTGAACACTGCCAACCATGATAAACACAGAACAATTAAGTTTGGGAAATTGTATGAGTCAATGGACAAAAAAACCTATCCTATTAAAACCATTCTAGTGGATTATTTTCTGAATGCTAAGATATGTAAAATATGTTTACCCAAAAAGGCTTAAAATGCACATTTTAATGTGACTAACCAATTTCTTTCTTTGTTAAATTTCCATAATTCACTTAGACATTGAAAAAAACTAAGGGAACGTTAATTTGGAGAAGTGCATATATACAATTTATCAGTAGAATAAGACATATGGAGACTTAGACACCAAAGTTCATCAGAGAGTGGGCTTTAACATACAAATGAGAACAGAATTTTTCAGAAAAGCCAGAGTTAATTTTTGACAGTGTGCTGGATATAATTAAATAAAGTGGGATTACTAATAGCTAGTAAGGAATGTTGATGTGAAGTTTACTCATATGCATTTTGTTGTGATTGATATTTTATTACACATTATTTTTCATTTTCAAATTTTATGATAGTTTAATATTTAGATAATTTCCTTACAACTTTCTCAAGACTGCCACTAACTTTATCAGCAGCTATTCCGGAGACATGTGCCTGCCAGGGCTCCAGCTGGTTATACAAGGTAATAGAGTAAGTGGGTAGTCAACAAGGTGCCAATGGTAGCATTTATCGGATTAGTGGAGGTCAGTTAAAATTGGAGGTGGAGAAAGACATAAATGGAAGTTAAATAAAAGATGAAAGACTATGGAAAAGATAGGATTCCATCCCAGACTGCTTCACTGTCTTTAACCCTTTGTTCCCATTTTGCCTACATCACTGAGGAGGCAGATGGTAGGATTATGCCAAATAAGTAGAGGCATTAGAGTTGAAGGGTCAGGGTGAAGAATAAAAGAAGGAATCAATTTTATATAAGCTATATTGGTGACCCAAATCCTACCTACATATCCCTGTTATTTAAAAGGAGATAGAATGACTTTTCTACTAAAATGTTGTTTATTAATTTCTTTTATTCATTCAATAAATATTTGTAGAGCATTTACCATGTGGTAGATATTATTTTTTTAAGATTTTATTTATTTATTTGACAGAAAGAGAGAGAGCACAAGCAGAGGGAGAAGCAGGCAGGGGGAGAAGCAGGCTCCCCACTGAGCAAGGAGCCCAATGTGGGGCTTGATCCCCGGGCCCTGGGATCATGACCTGAGCCGAAGGCAGACGCTTAATGACTAAGCCACTCAGGCACCCCTGTGGTAGATATTATTTTGGGTATCAGAGTTACAACAGAGAGCAAAAACTAGACAAAAATCTCCACCTTCATGCAGGCTCTTACACAGTAAGTTAAATTAAGAAAACATATATTTTATTAAACAAAAGATTTTTTTAAAGCTCAAGATTCTCACAGGCCAGAACATAAAATTTTTACTAAATAGAAAGCTATGCCCTTTATTTATTTTCTACCTGAAGCTGAATTTCTATAGGAAGAGTCTGATTGGCAGGAGAATTGCAGGTAACTTGTTTCTGAATTAATCCTAGAAAAAGTTAATTATTTTCTCACTGAAATTTTCTATCCTATTGAGTTGACATTTTTTTTTACATAGCACTGATTTTAGAGAGGGACCTGGATGTTTCTGTTCAAACATGCTTGAGGAAGAGGTTTTTAAAAATATTATGGTGTGGTAAAGAAGGATTTTAATCATTCAGTTGACATTTATATAGGGTCTATGGGTATTATTAAGTGTAATTGAAAATATAACTATTTTGTGTTTAATCTCAAGTTTGAAAAGAAATTTAAGAAGCAAAAGGCAACAGTTCTTGGTACTAACCTTTTCAAAACTAAGAAGGACAAAAGCTAAATAGTTAAAATGTAGAAAAAAAACACATTAATCTTCAAATTAGTTGACCAAGGTTCATATTCCAGCCTGTGATTTTGGACTATTCATTTCAAGTTCTGAAACTCAGGGTTTTCATTGGTACAGTAGTGATAATAATACCTGTTCTTCCTCAAGGAGTTGATGTGAGAGAAGATCAAAGACATAAAGGAGAGGGGCGCCTGGGTGGCTCAGTTGTTAAGCGTCTGCCTTCGGCTCAGGTCATGATCCCAGGGTCCTGGGATCGAGCCCCGCGTTGGGCTCCCTACTCTGCGGGAAGCCTGCTTCTCCCTCTCCCACTCCCCCTGCTTGTGTTCCCTCTCTCACTGTGTCTTTCTCTGTCAAATAAATAAATAAAAATCTTAAAAAAAAAAAAAGACATAAAGGAGGTGAATATGTTTTTATTAACACTGAAGTCCTAAATAAATTTAAAAAAATTGTCTTCAATCTATAAAAGACTACTACTGAATATAATGTAATGAGAGCAATTTATTCATTTTGAGTCAGATATTAAATGTTTTTGTTTTTTTAAGCTTTTTTCACTTGCTCATTTCTTATTTCTAATGTGACCCCTGTGTAGGGGTCAAAAAATAATAGCAAAATGAAATCAAATTAATGTTTGTCGTTCAGACATATTTATTGATTTTTAGCTTCCTTTTCTATTTTGCTTTTCAGAAGACATGAGGGATCATTTCCCTTGACTTTTACGAAGACATCTTGTTCCTATGCCAAGCAGTAACACTTACTGTAATTCTCTTCACAGATCCTTTAGGATGCTTGGCTTAGCTTTGGGGTGAGCCAATTGCATTTTAATGGAATGATATTTAAACTTCATTTCAAAGTCCTAATTCCAAGAATTAAAGTAAACGCTCTGGAAATCCTCTGATGTATTTTTTTTTTTTTCCCTCCCTCATATTTCTTTCTTTGTGTTTATAGCCGGCTTCCTCTTAATACTTCACACTTCACTTCTCCCTCCTGTTAATGATATTAGATGAACAGTAAAGACCTTTCTTTTATTCTTATAGATATAATTTTGCAAAATTAATTATAATTAAGCAGATTTATTGGAAGGTATGAAAATCAATCATTTATAACAGAAATCCACTAGACAAAAATCTTGTAGTGGAAAAGTTTCTGTGGACACTTAGGGAGTTTCTTTTTTTTTTAAGATTTCATTTATTTATTAGAGAGACAGATAGAGCACAAGTAGGGGGAGGGGCAGAGGGAGATGGAGAAGCAGGGAGCCCGACATGGGAGCTCCCAGGATCCTGAGATCATGACCTGAGCCAAAGGCAGACACTTAACCAACTGAGCCACCCAGGTGCCCCACTTGGGGAATTTCTGACAATCCACAGCTTAAGCAAATTGGCCATTCTCCTGAAATTTCACTTTAATAAAATGTACTTTAGTGTTTACTAATAATGGTGGTTTCAGTATTTAATTGCTCAAAACTTTGTCTTTGTTAGCAATGTAATGTTTTGTAAACAGTGTGAGATTGATAAGTTAGCTGAGGAAAATCCTTAAGTTTTACTTTGTTGTTGATTTTCTGTATCTTTTTTTTAAAAATGACAAGCTTTGGGGTCCCTGTGTGGCTTAGTCGGTTAAGTGTTCAACTCCTGATTTCATCTCAGGTCATGATCTCAGGGTCATGAGATCGAGCCCCACATTGGGCTCCACACTGGGCGTGGAGCCTGCTTAAGATTCTCTCTCTCCCTCTCCCTCTGCCCTACCTCCACTTAGGCTCTCTCTCTTTAAAAAAAAAAAGAATCTTGTATTTTTCTGGGATGGGTTGTTAACAAAATTGTGAAGTAGATAGAGTTACTCTTCAGTGAACCCTAAAACTCTCCAAAAGCAACCTCAGCCCCTCCTTTTGGCCTCTGATCCATTTCGTTCAGAAAATCCAATTTGGTTAGGCCAGCTTGCTGAGTATGAATCCTGCTCTGAGTGATCTTGTCCATCTGTAAGACGGGATTAATAATAAAACTTACCTGTTACAATTGCCATAAAGATTAAATGATTTAATAAGTGTAAAGCACTTAGGAAAAGCCTGACACAGGGTGTCATAACCCATTATCATAGTAAGCATTAGTACTAGGGCCTTCAAGCTCAGGCAACCAGAACTCCCTCTCCATGACTTTCCAGATGACCTGCCCTCCCTGGAGGCACTCACTCTCCGCTCTTCTAAGTTCCCTGCTTTATTCTGCCAGGGATGTGATACTCAATGACTAACATGATAAAGTGATTGCCCAGGGATGAAAATGATTGATAAAAGCCAACTTGGAAAGAATGAGCGCTATGGGGCTTGAGAAACCTGGGTTTAAATCCCCTATGATTTAAGGTCAATTATCCTCTTTTAGGTATAGTGCCTTCAACTGAAAAATTAAGAAAAGGGTTGTTATCACATACTGGGAATCCTATGGATTCCATCACAAAAACTGATCCACTCTGAGGGACATAACACATTTATTACAGGGATTAGACCTTGTGGGATTGTGGGAGCTGGCGGGGCAGCCGGTTTAAGCGCGCTGCTCCTGTATCTGAGGTGTGCCTGCCGTGGGCAAGGCCAGCAGCAAAGGGAAGGTGGATGTGAAATGTGGGGAGCAAGGACAAACTGGAGCCTACGGAGATGAGCTGGAGTCCATAAGGCCACACTGGGCCCTGCCTCTGTCTTTCGCTGGCACTGGTATCCATGTCTCACTGTCTCTAAGCCTCCAACTTTGAAGATGTTGAGCAGATGCGGCCATGGAGCGACACCTGAAACTAGCCCAGAACCGGGGACCCCAGTAGAGGATCCAGTGAGAGCTGCCGGAGCTGTCGACCCTGAGTTGTTGCTGTGGACAAGCCGAGCCAGCAGATCCAGGACACCGTGTGGGAGCTGCACCAGAATGGGAGCCTACAGGAGACTTCCCAGCGGAAATATGGCTTTCTCCTGATGTTTACACAGGTTACACTCATGGCCCATCCTAGTCCAAACCCAGGCAGGGAAAGGAATTCTCAAAACAGTAATCCAGCCTAGTTAAATTGTCACCCGATAAACCCACCACACTGGTGTGACACTGTTAAAGCTGTATACACTCTATCTTAGAGGTGGGTAAGATTATAGCTCCCCCATGTTCTACAACAGACTTCTTGCTCCTGAGACTGAATCACACCACGCTGAAAGGAGGAAGGACACAAGCTTGTCAATGAAAAGTGCCTTCCTGGGCGCCTGGGTGGCTCAGTTGTTTAAGCGACTGCCTTCGGCTCAGGTCATGGTCCCAGGGTCCCGGGATCAAGCCCCACATCGGGCTCCCTGCTCAGCGGGGAATCTGCTTCTCCCTCTCCCCCTGCTTGTGTTCCTGCTCTCGCTGTCTCTGTCTCTGTCAAATAAATAAATAAAATCTTTAAAAAGAAAGAAAGAAAGAAAGAAGAGAGAGAGAGAGAGAGAGAGAGAGAGAGAGAGAAAGAAAGAAAGAAAGAAAGAAAGAAAGAAAGAAAGAAAGAAAGAAAGAAAGAAAGAAAGAAAGAAAGAAAGAAAGAAAGAAAGAAAAAAGAAAAAAGAAAAGTGCCTTCCTTTGGTTTAGACTGTCTCTTGGTGGGGTGGGGCCGGGGGGGGGGGTTGTTAAAATATCTTTTAGGTAAATGCTTAGTGTTTAAGAGTATCTTCATCAACCCATCCCCACCCAGGACCTGTTCCCTTCACTCCTCCTTCTAACCAAGATGGCATCTCTGTATGAGATCGAGTTTATAAGATCAAGTAAAAACAGAGCAGGGTATAGGCCTCAGATTCATAGGGACCCACTGAGTATGGTGCTGGTACCTGCCACTGAAATCTGAGTCTGTGACACTTGTGACCTAATTTTAGCACAGTTAAGGCCTTGTAGGGTGACCAACTCATTCTGGTTTTTTCAGGGTTGTCCCAGTTTTGAAACTGAAAGTGCTCAGTCCCAGGCAAATCCAACCGACTGGTCATCCTCAGGCTTGATGTTCCTCCCCCTGGCTCCACTCTTTTTAGTGTTACAAATAGTCAGAATGGTTCCTGCTTGGTCCACCTCACGCCATGTCTGCCCTACAGTTTCTGTCTCAGGGTCACCTACTCCTCCTCAGTGGCAACCACCATTATCTCTCTACAAATCTAATTTTCTGTGAGCTCCCACTTGGAGCACCTGACAACTTCTAAATCCATTTTGTACTGCAGAGAAGCAGAGGAAAATTAGGGAGGTGAGGATGCTATTTCAAGTCCTGAGCATTTATTTCCAAGGGAGTTTGAAAATATTCAGTTTTCTCCTTGGATGATAAATGTTTCCCTAGATGATAAACCACATGGCAGCGCTTAAATGACAGAAGTCAGAGTTAGATTGGGACAAAATTACTCAATGTTTGTAAATATTATGCTTCTTTACAAATATGCCTTTCCGCTCTTCTTTTTGTTTCCTTGGGATGTTTACTAGAGTGTTCTGTTGTTGCTGCTCTGATAAAATAAAAAATACAAATGTATAATGATCTTTAGATTACCTGTTTGATAAGGAACTCTTTTTGAGAAGAAGGCCTTTATAATAGTGCTTTTTAAATGACAAAACAAAAACTTCACACTTTGCTGATATATGACCATACATACCTCTTTGAGAATGTTTTACTGTGGTCAAGCCCAGAGTTTGGGTGTCATCAGAAATAGGAGGTCCAGGTAAACCATTGCAAAAGAGAGGAAAAGTGTATTTTAGTAATACCTTGCCCTTATATGTCATTTTTCCCATTGTAAATAGAGTTCAAATCTCTTGTCACAACTCAGTAATAACTAATATTTACATGAAAAGAACAATTAGCCAGATATTTTATGTATATACTAACTCATCTAATATCCCTCCTACAAACCTCTGTGTTAACATACGAACAAAATAAGGCACATGGAAGTGAAGTGACATGCTCAAGGACACACTTAGGAGATGGCCGAACCATGATTAAAAAGAGGTGGTAACTGGTGGCTCAGTCAGTTAAGCTTCTGCCTTTGACTCAGGTCATGATCCCAGGGTCCCAGGATCGAGTCCCACATTGGGCACCCTGCTCAGTGGGGAGTCTTCTTCTCCCTCTACCCCTGTCCCCTGCTCATGATCTCTCTCTCTCACACACACTCTCTCTAATAAATAAATAAAATCTTAAAAAAAAACAAAAAACAAAAGAGGTGGTATAGTGGTTGAATGGTGACTTGCAAAAAATATATATCCACATCCTAACACCCAGAACCTATGAATATGACCTTATTTGGGGAAAAAAAAAGTGGGGGGACTTTGCAGAGGTACTTAAACTAAGGATCTTGAGATGAAGGGAGGTGGGTGAGGGGTTGGGCTAAATCAGTGATGGCATTAAGGAGGGCACTTGTGATGAGCACTGGTTGTTGTATGTAAGTGATGAGTTGCTAGATTCTACTCTTGAAACTAATATTACACTGTATGTTAACTAACTAGAATTTAAATAAAAACTTGAAACATGGGCGCCTGGGTGGCTCAGTTGGTTAAGCGACTGCCTTCGGCTCAGGTCATGATCCCGGAGTCCTGGGATCGAGTCCCGCATAGGGCTCCCGGCTCGGCGGGGAGCCTGCTTCTCCCTCTGACCCTATCCCCTCTCATGCTGTTTCTCTCTCTCTCTCTCTCAAATAAATAAATAAATAAAATCTTTAAAAAAAAAAAAAACTTGAAACATAAAAAAACATTAAAAAAAACCAATTCTGATAGACAACATAACATTGAAAAAAAACAATAAAAATAACAATAATGTTACCCATATACATATGATATTGATGAAGGCTTTGAAAACCATAATTATTTCTATACTATGATTTTTTAATTTGTTTAATATCTTATTATTAAAAGATAAAAAATTCCCTAGAAATTAGGTCCAAAGTTATTTACTCTATAGAGCTAAATACTTGAAATAATTTCATAGCTCTGATCATTTTTAAATGTTCCACTTTACTTTGCTCATGTATTTCAGATAAATGATTTTCATAACACCACACACACACACACTCACACATACACACACACACACGCACCTCTTGAGATGAGACTATCTGGATTACCCAGGTGGGCCCTAAGTCCAATGACAAGTGTCCTTGTAAGAGACACACAGAGAAGAGACAAGGAAGAGGAGGAGGCAATGTGACCATGGAGGCAGAGGGTGGCATGAAACAGCCACAGCCCAGGATTGCCTGAAGTCACCAGATGGTGGGAGAGGCAAGGAAGAAACCTTCCCTAGAGACTTCAGAGGGAGATGGTCCTGCTGACACTTTGAGCTCAGACTTCTGGTCTCCAGAACTGTGAGAAAATAAGTTTCTGTTGTAAATCACCCAGTTTATGGTAGTTTCTTGGGACAGTCCTAGGACACTAATATAGGTGGTCTGACTCTACAGTCTGTGTTCTCAATCCCCGAGCAATACTGAATCTCAAATGGCCAGTCCCCAGCATTTGAAACTTCCATTACTCTTGCCCAGGGTATTTGCTTCTCCATATTTGCTTGACCACACTTTCACATTATACTGTAGTGTAAACTTTGTGATAAATCATGTGACCATATATGTGTAGGTTGATTAGATTATTTTTTATTGTGTAGCCTACATAAAATTTTGGATAAAGATTAAACTTATCAAGGGGTGCCTGGGTGGCTCAGTCGTTAAGCATCTGCCTTCGGCTCAGGTCATGATCCCAGGGTCCTGGGATCAAGCCCCGCATCAGGCTCCCTGCTCAGCAGGAGGCCTGCTTCTCCCTCTCCCACTCCCCCTGCTTGTGTTCCCTCTCTCGGTGTGTTTCTCTCTGTCAAATAAATAAATAAAATCTTAAAAAAAAAATTAAACTTATCAAAGTGATTCTTATATCCTCAAAGAGGGTAATATTTTCCCACAACAGAGAATGTGAAATCCACTAATGAACACACAGACATGTGACAGACAGACCTTTGCACACACACACACAGGTATCTAGACATCTATCCTCTCTCAATCACAAATTAACTTTTGTTGATTCATTAGGTAAATATTGTTCCCTTGTTGCTCCTCTATTTAGCAGGTCTTTGACTTAATGAAATCAACCTTTTGTTTATTTCTTAGTTATTTGTATGTCTTTCCTGTAAGTGCTCTTTGCTCATTTCTTTGTTAGGAATTTAATAATTTTCTTAAAGATATAACCTGCATACTTATTACTTATTCTTGCTTTATTTTATTGTTAATATCCAGAAGTTTTGAAAGTAATGTAGCCAAACCTACTGAGATTTTTCTCTAGTTTCTTCAGAATGATTTCCAGAAATTTCAATATTTAATTATTTAATACATGTGGGTCTTATCCAAGCAAATGGAGATTGGTTAAAACTGAAATGGATTCTGCTCTAAATATGCAAGTAATTTTCCTCACATCATTTATTGAATACACACATACCTTGGAGATACTGCGAGTTTGGTTCCAGACCACTGCAATAAAGTGAATATCACAATAAAGGAAGTCAAATAATTTTTTTTATTTCCCAGCGCATATAAAAGTTATGTCTACAATATACTGTAGTCTATTAAGTGGGCAATAGCATTATGTCTAAAAAATAATGTACATACCTTAATTAAAAATGTGTTATTAAAAAAAATGCTAACCATCATCTGAGCTTTCAGCAAGTCATAATCACTGATCACAGATCACGATAACAAATATTGTAATAATGAAAAAGTTTGAAATATGGGAGAATTATCAAAATGTGATGCAGAGATATGAAGTGAGCAAATGCTATTGGAAAAATGGCACCAATAGACTTATTCGACACAGGGTTGCCACAGACTTTCAATCAGTAGAAAACACACTATCTGTGAAGCACAATAAAATGACGTATGCCTATACTCTACTTCTTTCCCAATATCTGTGCTGGATACTAGGGTTAGATAATATAGGAAGTCTTGGGTCAGGGTTAACTCTTGTAGTATTTGTGTGGAACCCAATCCTCTATCTAATTAATTCTCTCTCCTTTCAATCTCCACGCCCCGCCCCCCCAAAATCCTCCAGGTTCTATACTGTATCTTGGAGGCTTGGGGAATCTCCACAGCCCAGAGGAATGTTCTGTATGTCTGTGTTCTGTCTTTCTCTCTCAGCTTCTCTTAATGTTTTATGTATGCCTTTTATTTAGCTATACTACCCATAGTAGAAAAATTAACAAAGAGAAATAATTTGTATAATTTTTAGGAGCTCTCTCTGGCTATGAAAAATAGAACTGATAAATAGCTATAGAAATTATCCTCTCATAGCAAATGTTCAGCAGACTTAATAGAAGACAAAGTCAGGTAGAGAGCCTATTTGCTTTTTCTGGTTTTAATTTAAGTATGGATTAAATTAATCAATTTCATACCTAAATGTCTTTGTAGTCATTATATGAATCTACTCTAAGTAGGTATAATTAATGCAGTCATTTTTGGGGAAATATGCTTTGGTGGTATGCAGGCATGCAAATTGAATTAGAACTACTACAAAGAGATTAAAAGAGAAGTTGTTAAATGGATATGAATGTAGTGAGGCCTCCCTGTGGTTTTTTTCTTTCCTTTTCCCTCCCCTCCCCTCCATTCTCCTGCCCTTCATTTCTTGTCTCCCATTCTGTTTTTTCTTTTCTTTTCCTCTTGTTTTCATAAGAAACAGGGAATTGAATTATTCATAATCCTTGGTTCATGATACATCATCATCAGTCTGTGCAATTCCCTTTGTTTTCTTTTCTCTTCCTCCTCCGTGTTTTTGTTGTTTTTATTTCACTCCCCACTGCCATTTCTTTCCTTCCATAGTCACCTGCTCTAATGCACTTAATATGTGTTTTTGGAAATATATATATAGATTTAAGTATGGATATATATCCTTGAAAAATATATGTTATTTTATGAATGTATCTGGTTTTTATTTTTAAAAATGGTATTCTGCTACAGTTATGCTTATGGTTATTTTTTACCTCAATGTGTGGCTTTGGGCCCAGCTGTATGCTATGGGTATATATAGATCATTGCTTTTGCCTACTGCAGAGCCCATAGGCGATTCCTACCACACTTTTCCCCTCTCTCCTGGAGATGAACACCTAGGTTTCCCATAACTCCCTGGTCCCCAGACAAAGTTGCACCAAACCTCCTGGATCAGCCTGTGGAAGAGGCTCCCAGGAGAAGGTTTGCTGGGGCATAAGCGCTGTCAGATTGTTCTCCAGATTTGTAGGCTTGTATTTCTTAGTATTTTGGCAAGACTCACATTAATTTGAAAATCTGGTTTTGTGCCAACATTTAGGAGCAGGTTAAATTTTATAACAGTGAGAAAAGTCAAAAAGAAAGCTAATGTTTAAGGCACTTTAATATACAATGTTCTTTTAGACTATTTAACTGAAAAACAGCAGTTTTGAGAATAGTGCATGCAGTATTTAGTTTTATCCATATTTATTGATGTGGGCCAGATTTTAGGAAAAACATTTAAATGAATTTTATTTCATAGCATTTTAACAGGGATTACATATTGTATGATTTATAGAATAACTCAAAATTTTATGATTGTGTTACAGTTTACATTTACAAAGCCCTAAGATAAATTGTTTCCCCAGAGAAAACAAGAGCTGCCATTTATTAAATACCTCCTATGTGTCAGAGAAATAAGCACTATTTTATTATTCTTCAACAATCACTGTGTAGGAGTCATTATTTTGCTCATTTTACAGGTACAAAAATTAATATTCGGAAAGGTGAAATCATTTCCCACAATATTGCATAGCTGGTATATAAAGGAGCTAGGATTCAGTTCAGGGACTACATTAACTACAAAGACTTAGTCTTCACCAGGGATTTCCAAAAAAAGATGGTGTAGTGGATAGCATAAAGATAGTTCGGCTTAGTGGTTAAGAACAGAGTCTCTAAAGCTAAATGTCCAAGTATGAATCCCAGTGTTGCCTCTTAAGAACTCCAAAATCTTGAGCAAGTCACTCAAACTCTCTAGGTCTCAGTTTCCTTGTCTGTAAAACAAAGATGATGACAATAATAATACCTACCTCCTAGAGTTGTTTTGACTTGTAAATGACTAAAATACATTGAAAGCTTAGCACAGCTTCTGGAACATAGTAAGCAGTGAATTAATTACAACCTGATTTTTTTCTAAAGAGGACTGCTTTTGTTCAGACATTTGTTTCTGTTAGAACCCTGCTCACCCAGGAGAAGCTGAGTACATCCTAGCTTCATGTGTGGGTCCTGGTCAGTCTGAGTCAATCAACATAATGACATGACCTTTGCTGGTGACTGGTTTTGGAATGCTCTAATGTGCAATTATGGACAATGAGACTCAAGATTTTGGGGGTGATGGGGGTAGGGCTGGGAGATGGATTCTGGGGAAGCTCTTTGCTTGCTTTTCTGGGAAAAACTACCTCCGTGAGCCCTCAACAGAACACTGAAAATTAGTGGCACCCATCCTTCAGCCATGAGGGGAACCAGCCTTAGAAGTCAGCCAGGGTCATAATAGGACACAACCCGAGTCACTGAGGGCATCCTGAAGCCACTGGATGAACCCCAGCCTAACCCAGCTCTAGACCCCAACCTTTTATTTAGACCAGCACGAGTTGAATTTTTGGTAGGGTGGATTTCTGAAATTTGTATTCATGTGTCTATAAACAGATCATGCATAAATATCATCCCTTTTCCTAGCTCTGAGATTTTAGTGATTAGGGGAATGAACTACTTCGTTTTTCCTGAGTTTATTGAGGGAGAATTCAGTTGCCACAGGAAATCAAGTTAAGTTGGAATGACAGATGTTAAGAAGTTTTCCTAGGAAAGTTTGAATTGTTGATAAAGATTCTTGGAAATAGAAGAGGGATTACACAGGAGGGCATTGTGAAAACAGCTGAAAATGGGTTAAAAAGATAAGCAACTGTGATAAAAAAAAATTTTAAAAAGAAAGAAACTGAGTCAGAAAGGATTGAGGGAAAACAGTTAATCCAACAGGCTTGTAACTTAAATGGTGATTATGGATTAGGCAACATGGAGCTAGGAGGTGGACAAGAAGCACATGAGTGGAATTAATCAACCTCTCTATTACAATCAGAAACTTGGTGTGCAGCTGTGGAATGACTCTGCAAATGAATACTTTAATCATAACCTTAACTATGAACCAAAATTGCACATAATTTAAACTATCATATTTATTTAACATTAAATAAACTTTTGCTGAATACTGCATTGTGAATACAAAGTTGTATAAAAAATTGTTCTTCATAAAAAGTACAATTTTAGCACAGCATATATCAAATAAAGGTAAATGATATCACAAAACTGGTGAACAAGATTTGCAACATAAATGAAAGATTGTTCTTGGGGGTTTCAATAAACCAGATGGAAAACTCCAGAAGGAAGAAAGTGGTTTCCCTAGCTCATGTTCAAACTCGCACTCAATGGTACACTCTTCTCTCTAGGCACCTAACAAGAAATACAGATTTATTTAATGGATGTGGTGGGATATGTACAAAACAAAGACTCATTTCTTCTCAAAATAAGAGTGATAATTGATAATTTATGTTTTAAAATCCTCTTGCAAAGAATAACATATGCTCTTCTTTCCTCAACTTCTAAAGATAGATGATCATAAACAAAACTTAACAATGTTATACAGGCAGATTAAAATTAGTATCCTCAGTAGATAAAGGCTCATATATCAATTACAAAAAAAAAAAAAAAAACAACCCTCAAATATTATGATAAAAATGTGAAGGGTAAATCCCATGAAGGAATACCCGTGGACAATAATGATTAAAAACATTCAACTCCACTGGTAAACAAAGAAATGCAGATTAAAATAACATGATGAGATTTTTTTTTTCTTTTTTTCTTTGGAGGGAGGACATTCAGTGTGGTCGGACATGTATATTCACACACTGCTCTCTGTGTATAATTGTTAAAATATTTCCGGAGTGCAATAACGAGGGCAAACACTTATATAATATTAACCATGCTTCAAGGTTCTATGTCACGTTTATTACACAGTCTCACAACAATCCAGTGAGGGAGGAGTAATCATTATTCTCATTTCACAGATGATAAGAAACTAAGTGAGGGAAAAGTTAACTAAACTTGTTAAGACTAAGCAGCCATTTGGTGGCAATGTTGGGATTTACTTTACCCTAATAAAGAATAGGATACCCTGAATTTGGGAGCTTAGAATTTAAACTTGCTTCACATATCATGCTGTAGTATATGATCATGTTGTAATATAATTATGAATGGTTATTAAGACATTCAAAACATAGATATTTTGACCAATAATTTGGGAGCTTTCACTAAGCAACAAATTGATTTAATGAACTTACCATATTCACAACTTTGTTGAAATCTGAAAGTTTGGGGAAATATCTAGAAGATATTAAAATTACGTAAAATCTTCATTGAAGACCTAAACACAAACTAAGGTTTCAACCAATATATATTTTTATTAAGCCAGGACTCAAGGAATTGAGGCAATTGGTCTATTATACAGAAAACCTCAGCTATTTGGAAAAAAGAAAAGAAAAGAAACCTCTCAGCTATTTGAGATCAGCTATGTAGGACAAAATGATCTAAAAATACAACCCCACTGGCATTACAAAGAATAAGGTCAATATTCTCATTCATACCAATTACTCAAAGACTTCTAATAAATATGGTTCTAGAATTTTCCTCCTTAGAGAAAGGAAAAAGTGGTAGCCTTTAAACACTTGAATTCAAATAGACACAATTATAGCATTCACATATTAGTTTCGATAGTGCATTTTATCCTAAAACAATTCCATAGTAGATGTACGGGGGAAGTCTTTACAGAGTAGCGTTTAAAAGTGAGGGTTCTTTAATGAGGCAGGTTTTGGTTTAATCCCAGGTTCTGCCACTTTCTATTTGTGTAAACTTGGACAAACTGTGGGGATAATAATACTATCTACCCAAAATGATCATTGGAGAATTGAATGAGATCGTACATGTAAAAAGCATACTGGTGTGTCTGTCACATAGGAAAGAGCTATTACATATTAGCTATTATAGCTGTTCCTGATACCTTCCCTCTTTGTCAGTGACTGTGATCCACAAGGATAGAACACAAAATCAAGCTTAATTAAATGCAGGATTTAATATGCTTTCCTGTACAGAGCATCTCTCACAACAGGCCTCTCTTAAATAGGATAGTAATGTTACCCTAAGTAATGTCTCATGGACTTTAGAAAATCAGTCTGTAGTTGATTTGAGAGTTGCCACAATTTTCAATTTAATATCTCACTTTAACTTGGTTTTCTTCAGAGTCTTCCTTGTGCTTTGTCTGATAATTCATTCCCACAGAGACTGTATAATTACTATAAATCACTTACTGTATTCTTGTACATAATAGTTTTGTTCACATCATTTTATTCCTCTTAAAAATGTCATTTGCTACTGTCATGCTGCCTCTTCTAACTCTTCATTTTGCCAAAAATCATTGAAAAGCAAAATAATAGCAAATAACTCCTAATGGCTTACATGTCAACAAACAGGGATGATTAAGGATTGATATTGCTCTATGTTCTCTGGGTTTAACTGCGTATTTTCCAAAGAGTCTAAACCCATAACCAAAGGTGTCTTTCTCTGGCATGTTATCAGTTTATCTGGTAAAAATAGCTGTCTTATTTCAATAAGCTTTCAAATACGGTTGACCCTTGAATAACATGGGTTTGAACTGCATGGTCCACTTAGATGTGGGTTTTTTACAGGACTATAAATGTATTTTCCCTTCCTTATGATTTTCTTAATAACATTTTCTCTATCTTACTTATTATAAGGATGTCACATATGAAATCTGTGTTAATCAACTGTTTATGATATTGATAAGGCTTCCTGTCAACAGTAGGTGATTAGTGGTTATGTTTTTGAGAGTCAAAAGTTTTATGTGGATTTTCAAATGTGCGGAGGTTGGCACCCCTAACTCCTGTGTTATTCAAGGGTTAACTCAGCATCTCTTACTGTTTTTATCATGTTCAGAATTTTTAAATATTCTCAGGTTGACCCTGTTATTATCTCATGCTTTATGAACACATTTATTTATGCCACCAGTTTCAGTTCTGATCTTGGATTATGACACAAAAATGTATCATGATAACAAAAATGAATGTTAACTTCAATCACACACAGAAAGGTATTCCACAGTCACTATTTTGACCTGAACTAGCTGGATATTTTTGCCTCTTCTACCAGAGGAATCTTATTTCACTATATCTTAAATTTAGGCCACCTTGAAAAAATACATATAATTATAGATTATAATACTAATTCATGACAAATGACCAGGGATTCAGGGAAAAGAATATATAAATGATGAGATTTCAAGTTTTTATAAGAGAAGATTTAAAAATTATTGTCATGTTAAAAGCACCAACTTAAGCTATATGAACATGTATGAAATAAAAATTATATATTCAAAAATTTCTTTGAATTTCTTCAAAATTTCCCTAAATTTCTTCCTGATTTTATGATTCCTAATCAAATGCATGAAACAACATGAAAAAAATTACACATGAGTTGCTGTGAAGTATTATCTGTGCATGGGGTGGGGAAAAAATGATCTCTTTCTCCTTTTTCCCCTCTCTAATCATCATTTCTGAGTCTTGGAATATAGCATTTCAATATCAGATCTGTTAGCATTTGACTTAACAATCAGTAGCTCTCAGATTCCCTATTCATCTTGGAAGTCGGGATGACTCAGAGCTACGTTGGAACGCTGCCTCCGCTCACTGGAAACACCCGCGGGCATACTCTAGTTTCATTATTGCCGGGAATTGGCCCAAGGAATATGGCAAGTTAGTTTTTTATCTGTTTTCATGAATATATGACAGTGGATTGAAGCAAAAATTAGTTTCTACACTGAAAATACCCCACCAAATACTACTTACAGATATTTTGTTATGCCATGGTCCTTGACCTGGAGATGAGCTAAGGCTATGTATTGTTTTTCCCTTGTCTCTCAGTTGGCAAAGCATACTCTCAGGTCCAGTCTGAATCAAAGGTGACAAGCCTGGGGCTGGCCCCGAACTGCAGGACTGCTAGAAGTTGACCTTGCCCAATAAGAAGGAAGACACTCGCCTGCCTTTCAGCTTTTCCTCATGTTGCTAGTCAGCATGCAACTTTCACTAGCCAGAGATTAAAAGAAAATTATCATCAGTGAAAACATAAGGATATGCCCAAGCTCATGACGCAAGGTGCTAATTTGTCTCATTTGCCCAAGACATTTACATGTTACTAGATCTGCTTTGCTGAAATATTTGGGCATATTTTAAACTTATTCCAAGTGCTTTCTTTGCTTACCTAAGCTAATTAGTTCAATCTAATTAGGCTCCATGTTCCTCGCTCACCCAAACTTTTCCAAGATATCACAATTTTCCTAATATATAGAATAACCTTTTATATTCTGGGAAGTGAAATCACACGGTTTGGCTCAAGTGCTGTCACAGATTTATCATGCACAACATTTTCAGATGGAAAGAGTCTAAGAGGTTCACCTGGGCATGTCCATTCCCTTAGTGTTGGATTTCTGTAATATTTTTCTCCTGGTACTTCACTATTTTGGAAGTGCTGAAGCTTGCATTTCCTCATGTAAAAGATTTTCCTAAGCTCCCTTTTGGGCTACTTCATTACTTGGCCTCACTTCACATGCTCTCATTTTTTAAACTTGTTATTCTCTGTGGACAAGGTTTTTGGCATCCGTCTTCTCTTTAACAAACAAAATGTTATACATTCTGGAATTATCCATACCATGATCTGCTCATGTTCCTTACTTTTGTGACAAGAGTTGCATGGGTGTACCAAGGACATCGTATGATTATTGTTTTATTTTTTTCTTTTCAAGTAACTGCAAGCCTCATTTTCCTCATACCTCAATAGAATATTTTTTAGATTCCATCTCTTTACTCTCTTTTTAAAGGTTCTCACTGCCATTATGTTTATTGTGAAACAATAAATGTCAAGCCCTAGCTATAAAGTCATAACTATAAGTCATAGCTTTTCCAATAACTAAAAAAAGATGGAATAGATCCCTCCTGCCTGGAATTATTTGAATAAATTCTATAACATTGTGCTTTACCTGGTCTATGAAATTCATAAGAATATGTTCACGCTGTTAATGTTAAATGACTCCTTAATTATTCAGGAATTTATCATTTGTTTATTTACCTGGCAAAAGATAGGCCAAAGGGTAGGAGGAAATTTGCAGCATTGTGGCAAATGTTACTTTATTACATAGCTGCATGTATAAAGCATGAAACACGGCATCTTATTTTTAAACAAATTTAAAAGCATATCAAATATCTGGAAAGGCACTCCAGGATCCTCACTCATTATTGAACTGCTCTAATAAAAACTCATCTTTCAACTAGAAAGAAGTCTCAGAAGGTTTTTAGTAACCTCTATTATTAGCTTTTGTTAATTCTTCAATTAGCACCAAGGATTTAAAGGACAAAATGTGGGGCGCCTGGGTGGCTCAGATGGTTAAGCATCTGTCTTCGGCTCAGGTCATGATCCCAGGGTCCTGGCATCGAGTCCCGCATCGAGTCCCGCATCGAGTCCCCCATCAGGCTCCCTGCTAGGTGGGGAGCCTGCTTCTCCCTTTGCCTCTCTCTCTCTCTGACTCTCATGAATACATAAATAAAACTTTTTTTTTTTAAAAAAAAGGACAAAATCTGGAGCCTTTTTCATGCTTTTTAACTGATACCTTTGGTGCTTTAAAAAAGTACACAGCTTTCTGAAAACAACGCTCAGCTGGCAGTGAGGAATCATCAATGATTAATTTAGGAAGCCCGTCCTAAGCATGTGGAAGTAGCTTCAGAATAATGGCAGTAAGTGGTGTGTATCCAGGTGATAGGGTTGCTTTGCATTCCTAAATTTCTGAAGATGGTGAAGGAAGCTGGGGAAGGAGGGCTTGGAGGGAACCCCTTATTGCATGTTTTCTGGAGGGCCTGGCATGCTACATACTTTAAAGAGTCAAATGGAAGAAGGGGTGCTTTGATCTAAACTGTATATTCACTGTAAATAAGATATTATTTTGCTGCTTTCCTTTATAATCTTTTCCTTTAATTCTCCTTTCCAGGTGCCCAAATGATCACATGCCCATTCCCAGTGGTAAAATACCTGTGCAATTAGAAGATGGATGGCGTGGTGATTGAACCTGGAGTCAGACTGCCGAGTAACAGAATCCTGGCGTCCTCACACGGTAGGAGGCCTGGAATGGCGGTTCAAGTTCTAAGAGGGAGGTGTCCTAAGGCGAGCACCTGGTCTTTTCCCCATCTTCCCTGTCAGTCTCCATCTCGCCTCGCTACACTCACCTGATTTCTGGATTGTGATTTGAGAAGCCTGGCTCTGTAGATACCTCATAGTGATTTCCTAAGGTCGCAGCCACTTAGCTGGTGATTTTGTAGTTAGCTGGTTTGAGAGAAAAGAAGTGCGTGTATTTCAAACACATTTATTGAAGATCCCCCGGATGCGGGGCGATGAGAATTCAGCGGAAAACCGACGGATAAAAATCTTGCTCTCCGTGAGTTTACATCCTGGTGGAATTAAAAGTTGTTTTTCAACATCTGCGCTGTGCCCGTTATCAGCTCTGCCTGAAGACTGGGCCATTGCAAGCTGGCCTCGGCTCTCCGCGGACAAAATCTGAAAGAATATAAATTGCAGAGCCGCGAATGAGACGTGGGTGGGGGTGACTGTTGGGGGGGTCACTTGAGGTGGCGTCGATTAGCGTCAACACGACGGAGTCAGGGGACCCAGCCAGAGCCTGAAAACTTCAAGCCAAACAAACTCTGGGATCGCAACCCTCCACCTTTCTCCTCCCCTCCGACAGCCAGGGCCACTGCCGCAGGAAAGCCGTCCCAGGGGTAGCCCGGGGGAGACTTGGAGAAAGTGGACTCGGATTCGCTCCCCCTTCTCCCTCTCTCGACTACGGGCTTTGCCCTGGAGCGCTTCGCCGAAGCGGTGGACCCGGATTTCAAGTGCAAGCTGTGCGGCCAGGTGCTGGAGGAGCCCCTGTGCACGCCGTGCGGGCACGTCTTCTGCGCCAGCTGCCTGCTGCCCTGGGTGGCGCGCCAGCGCCGGTGCCCGCTGCAGTGCCAGCCCCTGGCGCCGGGCAAGCTGTACCGGGTGCTGCCTCTGCGCAGCCTCATCCAGAAGCTGCGCATCCAGTGCGACTACCGCCCCCGCGGCTGCGGCCGCTCGGTCCCGCTCCACGAGCTGGCGGCGCACGTCGAGCGCTGCGCCTTCGGCCCTGCCCGCCGCCGGCGGGACTGCGTTTCGGGGCCCGGCGGCCGCGGCGGCGTGGACGTGCCCGCGCGGGGGGGCTGCGGAACGGCGCCGGGGCCCGGCCGGGGCGGGGGCGCGCGCGGGGGCCCGCCGGGCGTCCGCGGCGGGGGCGGGCGGGGTCCCGGGCCGCTAGTCCTCGCCTGGAGTCGGCGCGAGAAGGCGCTGCTGGCGCAGCTCTGGGCGCTGCAGGGCGAGGTGCAGCTCACGGCCCGCCGGTACCGAGAGAAGTTCGCCCAGTACATGGCTCACGTCCGCAACTTCGCCAGAGACCTGGGCGGCGGCCGCGGCCCGGTAAGCGCAGAGGGACCGGGCACCTGGGGAACGATTGGGGTGGAAAGAGGACCGCTTCTTTCTGGTACTTCGGGATTCCTTTAGAGGTGACCACCTTCCTTACCGTGAGGTGGGAGGCATCCACCCGCCCTGACCATAGGACGTACACTATTAGTACCTTTCGGATGGATTAGTATTGCCTTTGAGAAGGATTTTCCCCTTTCCACTTATATTAAGATTGGAACGAATTAAACAAATCCAATTCCAACTTTTCGATGGAGAAAGAAGAATTAGGAAAACTCATTTTCCAACCCCGACCCTTGTTCCCCATCTTTCACTCTCCTGCGCTACCCTCTCTGCCATTGTTTTTGTTTGTTTGTTTTGTACCTTTGGCCTGTGCCTAAAGCCAATCAGAAAAGGAAAGCCAGGAAGTGAGGACTTCCCCGACCTTGCCTCCCTTCTGCTGCTGCCCCAGCATCCCTGCACCTTGTCAGTCACACACCTTTTCCTCTGAATGACTTAGTTTTCCTGCCATACTACCCATATCGGCCACCTTGTACTCAGTGCGGGGACTATCAGGGATGTGAGAAACCAGGAAAACCTTGCGTTGAGAGATTAACAGATGGGATTTCTTAGACCTGCAGAGTTTTCATTACCCTGACCTTCCCTAAAGAATCCTTCTCTGCCTTGGGATTTCATCATAAGTGGAGTGTGTGTGTGTGTGTGTGTGTGTGTGTTTTGGGGGGGGTGGCTTGGGGAACCAAATCTGAGAGCAGCGACACCCATCTGCGGTCAGACTCGCCCTGTGAGCCCCTGGGCAGCGGCTGTTTCCCTTCTTTGTAGAAGCTTCTGGCCCCGAACTGTGCTGGTGGACTGCCCGGTTTCAGACTGAATAAACAAGCTCTTTGCAGCACCCCGTGTGAAGAGGCTTGTTTATAAAGCTGTTACTTCTCTTCTGGAGGACTTCTGCACAGTGTTTGACATTGTTGGTCGCTGCCATGGTGAGCAGGGATTTAGCAGAACTTGCACTCCATTCAAGGAGCTGTTTTCATTCTTCAGCGTCCTGGGGAGGAGCAACACAGGATGATTCCCCTTTGGGACTGCTTTGCACTGCCTCCAACCCAGGCATTGAGTTTAGAGACTTCTGTCCTTGAACCTAAAAAAAGACAACCGAAGTGTGAGGGGCTAAGGGAGGCACAATGCTTATTAAAAGACTGGATGCTATCCCTGATTCTCTCTCTATCCTATTTAGAGCCAGGTAAATTTACAAAATGGGAAGACCCAGAGAGAAGCGCAGAAATGTGCTCCGTATTACCAGGTCATGTTTCAAGGTTGTAGGGAAGCCATGGTTGATGGAAAGGAGCAGCAACTGGAATTGTGTGACAGAGAAGTCCATGCAACAAGTCAAGCTATGATTCTGAGAAGTGAGGAAAAACTGCCTGTGTTTTGCAGGCTGTCAGAAGGCTTCTCTATGCTCAGAAATGTTTTCCCACTACCAGTAGGGGCTGCTGCGTGCACTGCTTGGGAAAAGCTCCTGGGAAGAGGTGGTGATGGTGTTAACAGTGGTGATGGTACTTATGGAATTTTACCATGAATTGCCAGATGTAATTTCCTAGGGCAGTTAATAATACCCATAGCCATGAATAAACCTTACCTAGTCTGGCACTATTTCATTTTTTATTTAAATTGGTCTTTATTAATAAACAGGTTGTAAATATAATTCCTGGTTGTTTTACTATTATCTGGCTGCCAGGAGAAGAAATACACACTATTTTACTTAACACAAGTCCTCTCTTTTTAAAATTCTGTGGGAATTATGCAAAACCAAATAAAAATACTATTGGAAAATTAGGATTACTGTAACTTAGATCCTGCATTACAGTAACAATCCAAATATTACTGTTGAAAGAATTTTATCAATAGCTCACTATTACTTCAATCCCTCAAGACTTTCCAAAGTGAAATTTTTATATAAAAAAATTCTGAGATTCTTTAGTTTGCTCTACTGTAAAAAAAAAAAAAGGATACCTGTAGGGTTACCAGAAATCTGTTTTAAATTACAATAAATCCGGAATTAGATGCTGTATTAGGATAAAAGATAGATTGATGTGTGAAAATATAAAACCCTTTAGACATTTTTGAAAATAATCTTTCTTACAAGCACTTTTTTAAAATATGTATTTTCAAAGTAAATTTAAGGAGAAATTAACCTTCTTCCAAATTCAACCATCCTTAGTTTTAAGGTTTTCTTCTTTTCAAATGTTAATTTAGTGACAGTTTTTTTTTTTTTTTTAAAAAGGTTTGTGGTTGCATTTCTTTCTTTTTCTTTTCCTTTTCTTTCCTTTTTTCTTTTCTTTTTTTTTTTTTTTCCTTTCCTTACCTAGTTATTTTATCCCTTTTCTTCTAGGATGGAGAACATAAGCCACTCACCATTGTGTTAGAAAGAGAAAATGACACGTTGGGATTCAATATTATAGGAGGTCGACCAAATCAGGTAACCTACCTTGTGCATGCATAACTCTCTTTGCTTATAAAATAATAGAAGACAGCTTTCATTTGTGGATTTTGAATAAGGAAAACAAGTGGTTTAATCTTTAAAATCATGCTTATGATCAAATATCAGATTCCTTAATGCAAATATTCCAGGACATAACTACATTTTTTTGAGAAAACAAAATAAAAAACCCAACAACTAACAGACTTGGTCCTCTTTGCTACTTAGAAAAAAAGGAGAGTATGTTTAATATTTTATTTACGTTGGATAGCCCCATTGGTAAACTTCTTTTTTTCCCCCCATTGGTAAACTTCTTGAACCTATTTCACAATAATGTGTATAGGCAATTTCTACTTGATAATTTTAGGTAACTGGATTGCCTGATTATACCTTCTACTTATTAAGTCAATTTGTCAGTTTTCAGAGGCTAACACAGACCAAGCAGTTTATAATGCATGTTGATTGATGGAATGAACAGTTAAAATAAGTTAAAATAAGGGATCATTGTTTTCACAGTTATATAAGAAATGCCGTGTTAAAGAAAGACAGTTGATTTGAAATATTGTTGGCTCCCAAATCAAATTTTTTATTTAATTGAATGAATAATATTTTCTACATTGATGCCAATTGTTTTCAAAATACAAAGTTATAAACTTAAACCAGATACTGTAGTCGCAAAGTTCTTTTATATCCTTCGAATACTACTACATCAACTTAATTTTCACCATAACTAGAAAATGTGGTAAAGTTTAAAGAAAAAAGCATGTTCTTTAATTTTCTTAATAAGCTGCCATGAAATTCTTGCATCCTGCATTGCAGATGTTGCCCAAGGAAACTGTCTTAGAGTTGTTGACCATATGCTATGTTTAGGTCAGGATGGCAATGACATATTTCCCCCTTACTGTTTAGTATTTTGAAAACCTAGCAACTAATGACTGCTGTGCTTTTGTTTCTAGAACAGTCCCCATTTATTATGAAGAGATAGAAGTCTTTTCATCATATCTTTTTTGTTTTCTTTTCCCCTAAAGAATATTTTTATAAAATGCCACTTGGGTGTTTGACATTTAGATGACACTGGACATTTTTAAGAGGCTCTTCAAACTCATGTTAAGAAAGGCTAATTAAGGAGAAATAATTTTATTTAAACTGCCATGAAGGAAAATGATATTTAAAATTATTATTATAATATGCTGGGCACTTTACCTAGATAAGTTTTGCAACATGTTTTCCCCATGACTGCTAAAGTGTCCTATTTATATTATATCGGTTATATGGTTGAGGTTTAACTAATCATTAGGCTCATTGCACCTGGAAATGTGTAACAATTAGCCTTGAAAGGGTTCTTTTGCAGTTAGAGTTGATCTTTTGGGATTTTACACTTGAGCAACCTCCTAGTCTCTCCTGTGAATACAGTCAGAGCTATATTTCCAAATCTGTCACATCATGAGGCTAAATTATATTTTCAAAACTCTGGCCACATCTCAAACCAAATATATAGTGAGGCTGGATATGCTTTTTGTTTTCTTGTAGCCCTTTTTAATTGCTACATCTCTTGAGAAGTAAGGTGTTTTATAAATAATACTTTGAAGCCAGTCTATCACCTTGTACATACCCTTTCCTCATAGCCTTTTATGTATACTCAAAAACGTGAAGTAAATGGATAATCTTGTCAGAGATGTTGGACTCATTCATTAAAGCTGCCATCTTGATTAATGACTATTTGGTATTAGGTAAGTTAAAATTCAGTGCCAAATCCCCAGCTAAGAGAGAGAGTTGCATGTTTAGGGAAGATTGGCAATGTTATATTTACTAAATTGTCTTTTAACCAAATAAAATATTGATTACATCTTTCTTACTGCTAGTGGTTATATTTTTTATAGAATAATAAGGAAGAGAAATCAGCGGAAGGAATCTATGTTTCAAAAATTTTGGAAAATGGACCTGCCGACAGAGCAGATGGCCTGGAGATTCATGACAAAATCATTGAGGTAAGACAATGATAAAACACCAATATGAACCATGGAAGAAATATTTGGACATTTAAAATTTCCAAACTTATTGTTTTACCTTGGTGTGGTACTTATTAAGTAGGTATTTAACTAGAATATGTATCTATCTAGAGCATATATCTAATCTATATCAATTATTAGATCTTGAGATAAAAGAATACATCACCTGAAGTTTCCAAATGTGTTAATGAGTATCTGTTTTAATAAATTACTCTCCCATAAACTATGAAGATAATTGTGTGATTATTAAGGGATTAATTTTGTATTACATTTCAAAAGATGATAAATCGCTCCTAAAGAACATTTTTGATGAGAAAATATTACTGTCTTTGAACTTGTGATTAGTATGTTACATGGAGAGTTTGGAATTATTTATACAGGTACTGTATAAATTTTACCATTTCTTAGTTTAATATGGTTATCATGTTCATGTATTTTTCCATGGGAAAAAAAAAGCAGGTTTTTTTTTTCCTGTTGGTGGGAACTCTTCATTTTCTCTATTGTGCATTGTAGCTATATTGTCTGGGAGTTGACAAAGTAAATATATGTAAGTTGATGAAATTTGGGCTGTGATAATGGAATTTTAGGTCACTGCCATTTACCACCAATGTGCTTTTGAAATTTTAACTGGTTGAGATAGTATTATTTGGTGTTACTGAAAATGATTAGATTACTTTTATCAGTGGAATTGTTTCCAGTGTATTAGTAAAGGCATAAATAGGAGTTTGGAAGGTTTATTGGACTCCACTCTTTTGAAAATATTCTGTTTATCCTAGATTATATAATCACTAGTGCTGTCTTTCTGATATCTATATAAAATCACTGAGTGGAGATTGTTTTTCCTATTAAACTTTGAGTGAAGTTTTAGATATTCATTCATCTTCTGTGCATTAAAAAAAGTTGGATTTTGAATAATTGAACCTTGGCTAAGAATAAAAGATGCAGAAGAGCCAATAGTGTTTGTGTTTCAGAAAAAAAAAGCTCATAACATCTAGAAATTAGCTGACTACGGACTTTGGGGAAGGGAAAGAAGATGCCCTTTGGCTGAAAAACTGGGTTTTATCTGAAGAGGTCTCTTGGATTTTTTTCTCCTTCCCGTTGTGTAGCCAAGAAAGTACAGACCTGCTTTCACTGATGCTATCCAGTTTATCTTGACAGTTTGCCCAGTGGAAATATTTACATGCTGCAGTTTGTATAGTTAGAAATTTTCTATTTCTACTTGTGTTTGTGCAATATGATTTAAAGGGCAACACAATTTAAACAACAAAAAATTATCCTCATTACTTTCTGCCTTATCTCTAAAGCATTTTGATCTTTCCAGTTAAATGGAAAATGAATGCCTACATTTGATACTCTTAGAAAAGCAAATGGAACTGAATACATATATTCAGTTAGCACACACATATATACACATAGAAACGTGTAATCGGGATTTAAAAAACAATTTGTTCTAGCTATGTAACAATGTTATGTATGCTTCATTAATGTTGCATTAAAAAGGAGGAAGGAGAATTTGTTTTTTATATTGTGATATAGCACTTTTGTTAAAAATGCATTTTTTAATGTGAAGAGATAATTTGATAAAAACTATGGTTGATAAATCAGGTGCATCTAGGCATCTAGCTAATACTGTTACTAATTATGTCAAAATAACCTTATTCAAATCACATAGAGAGCGAATGTAAAACCATGTAAAACTAAATTATAATTTCTAACTAGCAGCAGTATTATTATTTCACCTTGACATGCATATATTATCAGTTAATGATGAGCTTGAAATTTGCCTCAATGATAGAAATGTATCAGTGTATCTTTTATGCCAGGGTACATTGTAATAGGCATATTTTTGTTATACTTCTCTAATGGATTCATGTGAACACATTTGCAGTTGAAAATGAGTTAGATGATATACATGTTTTTGGAATGTTATCTGTTAAATAGCATGAGATATTTAAAAAGGAATATTATTAGAAATCTCTCATATTCAGTTGTTCAGTAATGCCATCAGCTTTTAAAGTGAATAGATATTTGCGTGATCTTATATATATATATATATAAATACACATACAAGGTTGCTTGTTCTTGTGCATACACATGTGTAAAAGATGCTATGTGTAACAATTAATTTAGAAATATTTGGTTCCTGTCAATTATTTTAGTTTATCTGTCATTATGATATCAGTCAACTTTACACAATTTTTAGTAGTAGGCAGCTAATATGAAATATATTATTAATTTAAAATGTGCAGAGACAAAATAGGTTCTAAAATAGAGTAATTTATTTTCCTTTTTTTTTTTGCTTGGTAATTTGTTTATTGAACTAATTTGATGCGATGGTTTTTTCAAGTTTTGAATTTGAAATGGCTATGCTGGTTTTTACCTGGTGCAACAAATAAATTTGTTAGCAGTATAAAGTACACAGTAGTTCATATATTATGAAACTATCCATATGAGCTAATTGCCACAGTCTGACACATTACTAAATACTTCGAGTTCTGTGATCTGTGACTGGAATAAATAGAAACTGTTAGTTCTTTTTTTTTTTTCACTTATAGTCAAGATATACTAAAAATATTTTGTCCAGTTAATCGCTTAAAGCATACATTACAATAGGTTTATGAATTATTCTTATAAAATAACAAAATTTTCTCAAATCATTCATTTGGAGGAGAAGGTAGATATGTTAAAGGTCTGGTTCTATTAATAATTAAAGAGATTTTATGAATTCTAATAAAAAATTAGATATATTTGCCAAAGTTTAACAAAAGCCAACAACTCTAAACGTATTATTTTTAAAATAGTCTGCATTCCACTGAAGCTGATCAAATTCCAGAATCCTAAAAGAAAAAAATCATAGCTGTGTAAATCCATGTGGTAGTTTTCACATAGTACAAAGAAAATTCATTTTTGGAGTCAGTCTGCTTGAGCAAAATTACGTTTAGTGGTTTCTAGACGTTTACACATCCATATTTGTTAAAATATTTTTGGTGTACATTCAGAAAAGAAATCCGTTGTGTTATTGGAGTTACAGTATTAGGTGTCAGGGTATCACTGGAGACCAAAAAGGCAGAAGACATTGTTAAAGGCATTTTGAAACATGACAAAAGTTAACGTAGACCAGGAATTCACCAGAGTATACATCCAAATAAAAGCATCTTTTGCATGCTGTTTTACACCCTTTCAAGACTCAAAGGAACCACAGAAGGGTCCTGACACCATCAGAGGCTTGGGCATAGTTCTGTAAGAGCATTACTCGGAGTATCATCATGTTAGGATGCCTGTGAGGTATGTGGGAGTTGAGAATCAAAGCTCACTGCTGCTGTCAGCAGTTATTCCTCTGTTATGATTCCTGTGAGGCTGATCGCAGACAGTACAACCTTAACCCCAGAGTGGGAAGGTGAATAGAAGGGTGGAGAGTCACTCATGGCTCTTTTTCCCACTTTCTTCTCCCTACCCTTCCTCCCAGCTCCTAGCCAGTGCTGGGTGACAGGAAAGTCCACCCTTCTCCTAGCTTCTGGAGACCAGGGAGTAGGGGTAGAGGGCTGTGAAGTCTATGGGAAGAACAGTTTGGAGCAGAAAGCAGAGTTTTCTGGAGTGTATATATGAAAGTCTCTTCCATTTGTTTAGTTTGAAATTCATAATGACATGCAGCATATAAGGCATTTTCACTTACTTTAGAAACAGTTCCCACATCGAACAATGTCAATGTAGCACTTTCTGCAAAGTGCTGAGTGTAGTACTAGCGGAAGGAACTTTACAAACGCAGTGTCTCAACAAGAACTTAACTATTCCCACCAGCCAGCCCCATGATCTTTTAGTTCTCTAATGGTGTATCTTTTGCATTCTTCATCATTGTGCTGCTAAAGTAAAAATCTTTGATGGTTGGGGCGCCTGGGTGGCTCAGTGGGTTAAGCGACTGCCTTCGGCTCAGGTCATGATCCTGGAGTCCCGGGATCGAGTCCCGCATCGGGCTCCCTGCTCAGCGGGGAGTCTGCTTCTCCCTCTGACCCTCCCCCTTCTCATGTGCTCTCTCTCATTCTCTCTCTCTCAAATAAATAAATAAAATCTTAAAAAAAAAAAAAAGAGGGGCACCTGGGTGGCTCAGTTGGTTAAGTGACTGCCTTCGGCTCAGGTCACGATCCTGGAGTCCCGGGATCGAGTCCCGCATCGGGCTCCCTGCTCAGCGAGGAGCCTGCTTCTCCCTCTGACCCTCCCCCTCTCATGCTCTCTCATTCTCTCTCTTTCAAATAAATAAAATAAAATTTAAAAAGGGGGGGGCGTCTGAGTGGCTCAGTTGGTTGAGCGACTGCCTTCGGCTCAGGTCATGATCCTGGAGTCCCGGGATCGAGTCCCGCATCAGGCTCCCTGCTCGGCAGGGAGTCTGCTTCTCCCTCGGACCCTCCCCCCTCTCATGTACTCTCTCTCTCTCATTCTCTCTCTCTCAAATAAATAAATAAAATCTTTAAAAAAAAATCTTTGATGGTTATCATGTTTATTTGCCAAAGCCTTTGCACAGTTCATTTATAGGTGTTAACACAGGAAATGTAAGTGCAGATCAGAGCTAAACGTTTAGGAATGCTGTTGAATTAGATGTACAGTGTGCTACCCCTGTGTGTGCTTAATAGCACAGTGTGCCTTACTACCTCATAAAGCAGCCAGGCTAATTTGTGTATGCTTAGGAAGCATTTACAAGTTTTGCAGGCCACTTGTAAATCTGGTAGGCAATTAGGTTTTTGATAAATTGCTGTATAATTTGAAGACGTCACTGAACTCTTCAATAACATATTATCATCCCACATTTTTAAAGTGTGTGTTTTTTTAAAAAGATTTTATTTATTTATTTGAGAGAGAGAGAATGAGAGACAGAGAGCATGAGAGGGAAGAGGGTCAGAGGAAGAAGCAGACTCCCCGCCAAGCAGGGAGCCTGATGCGGGACTCGATCCCGGGACTCCAGGATCATGACCTGAGCCGAAGGCAGTCGCCCAACCAACTGAGCCACCCAGGCGCCCATTTAAAGTGTTTTTTAACTGTCCAGATAACATTGATTGATTGTCTGAAAGAATTAGGAAAGAACTGAAAGCAATCATGTTAGTGCAAGTAAAGAATTATAATTGTAACGTAATCATGTTAGTGCAAGTAAAGCATTTGTAATCAGGATTAAATGCTACTTAAATTGACTGCAGTTTTAACATGACATAGTCATCATTATATAATTGTATATTTTAATGTATCTTGGCAAGTATGGTGGTGCAGTGGGAAGAGCATGAATCCTGGAATCAAGGAAATCTGGCTGGCATTCCTGTCCTGCCTCTTTAAACATATGTGACCTTGAGCAAGCCAGTTGTACCTCAGTTTCTATGCCATTCATGTTTACTGTGTATGCAAAGTGCCTGACACAAGGCAGGTTCTTAGAACCCACTATTATGAGCCTGATGTATCTCTCAGCTTATGCAAGTCGTTTGTTCTCCAGAACATAGAGACAGTGGGGGAAGGGCTGTTTTCCTTTCTTGGAGAATCTAGGTCACGCTCCCCAAATTTTAGTCATTCCCATTTCTATAGATACCAGCATTTAGATGAGTAAATGTAGGAAGTTTGAACTCATATATTTTCACATATTCATAAGGACACTCAGATGCAAGAAGGGCTGCTGGGAAGACTTTGTAACTATGCACTTATGACTTAATCATTCAACAAATATTTATTAATTGCCTGTATGTGCCAGGCAGGATCTCTGTATTATGGAAATAAAGAGCAATAAGAACCATTCTCTGCCCGCAAGTAGCTTGTGGTGTACAGGTCCCATCTTCTGCCTGTACAAGGCAAAGCAGGCTTTCATGGGAAGTTGTTCCTTCAGTTGTTACAAACTTAAATGGACATCACCAGCATATCTTAGTGGAATGATACTGTAGGTTTATCCTAGTTTTCCTGTTCTCCCAGGAGTATTTCAATTCTTTTTTAGAAATCATGATGTTGGGTTAGTAAAGGAATAGAATCTGAATGTAAGTCAGCATTGTGGTTTCAGGAAGGGGCATGGGCTTTGACCTGGGGTCTTGGGCTTGAATTGATACTGGGTTATCTCGCAAATATTTTTCAAACTTTCTTATTTTCTGTTTCTTTCCTGTAACTATGAGAGTAAAAATAGCTAGTCCCTCAGATCTTCAATCTAGATGATCATAGCATTTTGCCATTCTACTGAATTTCCATTATTAATAAGTATAGTTTTATTTTAACTTGTAAGAAAAGGATGGAAAGGTCTTTATACCATCAAGCTTTAATGTGTTAGGCACTATCTTATCTATTTTAAATTTATAAGGTATGAACTTGAGTTTGATTTTTTTTTGGGGGGGGGAGTGCTAAGCTTCTAAGTAAGGAAACAGGACTACCACACATGACGGCAGTTTGCACACTGCATGTGGGATCCATGTCAGAAAGTCTGGCCGTGGTCCCCATTCTCCTCATCAGTCTGTACTACAGAAAACCTCATCAGAGAACCTATAACATTTTTTTGTTAAGGTAAATCATGGACATACAATGTTGTATTAATTTCAGGTGTACAACATAATGACTCAATATTTGTGTATACTGCAAAATGATCACCACAATAAATCTAGTTGACATCATCACCATACATAGCTACAGAATTTTTTTCTCTTATGATGAGAACTTTTGAGATCTGGTCTCTTAGCAGCTTTCAAATATGCAATACAGTATTATTAACTATAGTTACCATGCAGTTCATTACATCCCTATGACTTATTTAATTTATAACTAGAAGTTTGTACCGTTTGACTCCCTTCAACCATTCTACCCAATGTCTGGCCACCACCAATCTGTTCTCTGTATCTATGAGCTTGTTTGTTTTTGAGAATTATATAGTATATATCTTGCTCTGTGTCACTCATTTCACTTAGCACAATGCTCTCAGGGTCCATCCATGTTGTTGCAAATGGCAAGATTTCTTTTTTTTTTCATGGTTGAATAATATTCCACTGTGTGTGTGTATGCATTATATACATGAGTATTACAATTTCTTTATCCATTCATCCATTGATGGAGACTTAGGTTGTTTTCATATCTTGGCTATTGTAAATAATGTTGCAACAAAGATGGGGGTGCACATATGTTTTGAGTTAGTATTTTTGTTTTCTTCAGATAAATACCCAGAAATGGAATTGCTGTATCATATAGTAGTTCTGTTTTTAATTTTTTGAGGAACCTCCATATCGTTTTCCGTAGTAGCTGTAGCACCAATTTACATTCCCATCAGCAGTGCACAAGGGTTCCCCTTTCTCCACAATCTCAGCAGCATGTGTTATCTCTTATCTTTTTGATAATAGCCATTCTAACGGATGTAAGATGAGATCTCATTGTAGTTTGGATTTGCATTTCCCTGGTGATTAGTGAGCATCTTTTCATGTACCTATTGGTCATTTGTCTTCTTTGGAAAATCCAAAAGGCGTATTCTGATCTCCTGCCCATTTTTAACCCAATTGTTTATTCGTTGTTGTTGTTGTTATTGAATTGTATGTGTTCTTTATATATTTTGGATATTAACCCCTTACAGATATATGATTTGCCAATATTTTCTCCCATTCCATAGGTTGCCTTTTCACTTTGTTGATGGTCTCCTCTGCTGTGCAGAAGCTTGTTGGTTTGCTGTAGTTCCACTTGCTTATTTTTGCTTTTGTTGCCATTGCTTTTGCTATCAAATCCAAAAAAATTATTGTCAAGACCAAAGTCATGGAAATTACCATATATGTTTTCTTCTAGGAGTATTATGGTTTCAGGTCTTATGTTCAAGCTTTTAATCCACTCTCAGTTAATTTTTGTGTATGGTATAAGAAAAAAGTGGTCCAATTTCATTCTTTTGCATGTGGCTGTCCAGTTTTCCCAGCACCATTTATTGAAGAGACTTTTTATTCCCATTAGGTATTCTTGGATCTTTTCTCTTAAATTAATTGACCATATATGCATGGGTTTATTTCTGGGCTCTCTGTTCTGTTCCATTGATCTATTTGTCTGTTTTTACATCAGTACCATGCTGTTTTGATTACTATAGCTTTGTTCCTCTTCTCAAGATTGCTTTGGCTGTTCAGGGTCTTTTGTCATTCCATACAAATTTTAGGAGAGATTTTTGTATTTCTGTGAAAAATGCCATTGGAATTTTGATAAAGATTGCATTGAATCTGTAGATTGCTTTGTGTAGTGTGGATACTAACAATATTCCTCCAATTCATGGACACAGAATATCTTTCCATTTATTTGTATCTTCAATTTTTTATTAATGTTTTATAGTTTTCAGTGTATGGATCTTTTGCTTCCTTCATTAAGTTTATTCCTAGGTATTTTATTCTTTTTGATGCAATTGTAAGTGGGATTATTTGCTTAATTTCTTTTCCTGACAGTTTGTTATTAGTATATAGAAACTCAACAGATTTCTCTATATTGATTTAGTATCCTGAAACTCTATTGCATTCATTCATTAATTCTAACAGTTTTTTGGTGGAGTCTTAAGGGTTTTCTATATATAATATGCCATCTGCAAATAGTGACAGTTGTATTTCTTTCTTTCTAATTTGGATGACTTTAATTCTTTTTCTTGCCTAATTGCTCTGGCTAGGACTTCCAGTGCTAAAATAAAAGTTGAATAAAGTGGCAAAAATGGGTATTCTGTCTTGTTCCTGTGCTTAGAGGAAAAGCTTTCAGCTTTCACCACTGAGTGTGATATAAGCTGTGGGTTGTCATATATGACCTTTATTTGTTGAGGTATGCTTTCTCTGTACCCACTTTGTTGGGTTTTTATCATAAATGGATGTTGAATTTTATCAAATGCTTTTTCTGCATCTATTGAGATGATCATGATATTTAACCTTCATTTTATAAATGTGGTATATCACATTGTTTGATTTGTGGATATTGAACTATCTTTGCATTCCTAGAATAAATCCCATTTTATTATGGTGTGTGATTCTTTTAATGTATTATTGTATTTGGTTTGCTAATATTTTATTAAGGTTTTTTGCATCTATTTTCATCAGAAATATTGGCCTGTAACTTTTTCTGTGTGTGTGGTGTCCTTGTTTGGTTTTGGTATCAGGGTAATGCTGGCTATGTAAAATGAGTTTGAAAGTGCTTCCTAGTCTTTTTTTTGGAAGAGTTTGAGAAGGATTGGTATTCTTATCTGAATGTTTGGTAGAATTCACCAGTGAGAGTGTGTGGTTCCTGGGCTTTTGTTTTTTGGCAGGCTTTTGATTACTGATTGAATCTCCTTGCTAGTAATTTGTTTGTTCACTTATTCCTTTTTTCATGATTCAGTCTTGGAAGCTTGTATGTTTTTAGGAATTTACCCATTTCTCTTAGGCTATCCAATTTGTTGGCATATAATTGGTCATAGTAGTCTCATAATCTTTTGTATATCTTTTGTGTCTTTTGTAATGTCTCCTCTTTCATTTCTTATTTGAGCCCTCCCTCTTTATTTCATGGTGAGTCTAGCTAAAGGTTTGTCAATTTTGTTTATCTTTTCAAAGAATCAGTTCTTGGTTTCATTGATCTTTTCTATTTTTGATTTCTGTTTCATCTATTTCTGCTCTGATCTCTGTTATTTCCTTCCTTCTCCTAACTTCAGATTTTGTTTGTTCTTCTTTTCTTAGTTCTTTGAGATGTAAAGTTGTGTTATTTGAGATTTTTCTTGTTTCTTGAAGTAGACTTTTAGCCTATGAACTTTCCTCTTAGAACTGCTTTTGCTGCATTTGATAAGTTTTGTTATGTTGTATTTACTTTTTCATTTATCCCAATGTATTTTTTTATTTCTCCATTGACCCACTGGTTGTCCAGTAGCAAGTTATTTAATCTACATATTTTTCAATTTTCCAGTTTTTTTCTTATAACTGATTTCTAGTTTCATACAATTTTGGTTAGAAAGGTGCTTGATGAATTCAGTCTTACTAATTTTTTAAGGCTTGTTTTGTGACCTAATATATGATCTATCCTGGAGAATGTTTCATGTGCACTTGAGAAGAATTTGTATTCTATTGCTTTTGGATGGAACGTTCTATATGTATCTATTAAGTCGTCTTGCCTAGTATGTCATTTTAGGCCAATGTTTTCTTTTCTTTTTTTATTATGTATTATGCAGCCATCAAAAGGAATGAAATCTTGCCATTTGCAATGATGTGGATGGAACTGGAGGGTATTATGCTGAGCAAAATAAGTCAATCAGAGATAGGCCAATGTTTTCTTATTGACTTGCTGTCTGAATGGTGTATCCATTGCTGTTAGTGGGGTATTACAGTCCCCTATTATTTTTGTATGACGGTCTATTTCTCTTTTTAGGTCTGTTAACATTTGCTTTACGTACTTAATATTAAGATGCCCCTTTGTTGGGTGCATAAATATTTATAAATGTTATATGTTCTGTTTGGATTAACCCCTTTATCATTATGTAAAGCCTTTCTTATCTCAGTCTGTTTTAAAGTCCATTTTGTCTGAGTATAGCTACATCAGCTTTTTAGTCTTGGTTTGGTTTCCATTTGCATGAAATATCTTTTCTATTCCTTCACTTTCAAGTCGTGTGTGTCCTTACATCTGAAGTGACTCTCTTATAGGCAGCATGTAGATAGGTCTTGTTTTTTGTTTGTTTGTTTGTTTAATCAATTCAGCCACTCTTTGTCTTTTGATTGGAGAATTTATTTACATTTAAAGTAATTATAGATAGGTATATATTTATTGCCATTTTGTTCTTTGTTTTCCAGCTGTTTTTGTAGTTCCTCTGTTCCTTTCTTCCTTTCTGGCTTTTTCTTCTGTTGTTTGATGACTTTTTTTAGTGGTATGCTTATTATCTTTTGTGTATCTTCTATAGGCTTTTGCTTTGTTGTTACCATAAAGCTTATATATAACAACTTATATTTGTAACAGTCTATTTCAAGTTGATAATAGCTTAAGTTTAAATGCATTATAAAGCTCTACATTTAACCCCCCTATTCTTCATTTTGTTATCTGTGAATTTCTTAAATAATTATTGTAGTTACAGCTATTTTTACTTCTTTTGTCTTTTAACTTTTATACTTGCTATATAAGTGATTAATCTACTACCTTTACTGTATATTTACCTTTACTGGTGAGATTTATATTTTTATATGTGTTCTTTTTGCTAATTGACATCCTTTCTTCTCAGCTTAAAGAAGTCCCTTTAACATTTGTTAGGCCAGTTTAGTGGTGATGAACTCCTTTTATTTTTTGCTTATCTAGAAAACTCCTCTTTCCTTCAATTCTGAAGAGTAATTTTGCTGGGTAGATTATTCTTGGTTGGAGGATTTTTTTTCTCTTTTAACACTTTAAATATATTGTTCCGCTGCTCTCTGGCCTGCGATGTTTTTGCTGAAAAATCTGCTTGTTTGATGGGGGTTTCCTTACACATAATTTTTTTTTCTCTCACTGCTTTTAAGATTCTCTTTTTATCTTTATTATTTTTTTAAGTAGGCTCTATGCCCAGTGTGGAACCCAACAACCCTGAGATCAAGACCTGAGCTGAGATCAAGAGTCGGACACTTAACTGAGTCACCCAGGTGCCCCAAGATACTCTACCTTTAACTTTTGACACTGTAATTATAATATGCCTTGGTGTAAGTCTCTTTTGGTCTCTCTGGACTTCCTGGGTCTGGAAGTCTGTTCTTTTTCTAGGTTAGAGATGTTTTCACCTATTATTTCTTCAAATACATTTTCTGCCCCTTTCTCTCTTCTCTTTCTGGGACCCCTATAGTATGAATGTTGGTCCACTTGATATTGTCTTATAAGCCTAGTAAGCTATCTTCACTTTTTCTTTTTTTTTTTCTTTTTTTTCTTTTTGCCGTTTTGATTAGGTGAGTTCCAGGCCTCTTCACTGATCCCTTCTTCTTCTTCATCTGGTCTACTGTTGAACACCTCTGATGATTTTTCAGTTCAGTTAATGGTATTCTTCCATGTTGTGACTTTTGTTTGGTACTTTTTCTTTTCTTTTCTTTTCTTTTTTTACATTTTCTTTCTCTTTGTTGAAGATTTCTTTGTGTTCATTGATTTTTTTTTTTTTAAGATTTTATTTATTTATTTGACAGAGAGAGAGAGTTAGCCAGAGCAGGAACACAAGCAGGGGAGTGGCAGAGGGAGAGGGAGAGGCAGGCTTCCTGCAGAGCAGGGAGCCCAATGCGGGGCTTAATCCCAGGACCCTGGGATCATGACCTGAGCCGAAGGCAGACGCTTAATGACTGAGCCACACAGGCACCCCGTGTTCATTGATTCTTTTCCCAAGTTTGGTGAACATCTTTATGACCATTACTTTGAACTCTTAATTAGATAAATTATCTCTGTTTTTTTTCCCCTGAGGTTTTATCTTATCCCTTATTTGGAACATATTTCTCCATTTCATTTTCCTTGATTCTGTATGTCGGTTTATATATGTTAGTTGAAACAAATGCCTCTCCCTGTCTTGAAGAGTTGTGTTGGCGATGAACTTACTGTTCAACTTTGCCCTAGCTCTTGGTTGTCTCCTGAACCTTTGTGATTGTCCAAGTAGCCTGTTTTATTTTTAATAGCCCTCAGTAGTTGAGTGTGTGCCAATACCCATCAGTGTCCCAAAGGGAAGGATCTCAACATTTAGATTCTGGCTGATTGGAAGCCAGGCCCACAGGCAGCAGCTTTTTAAGTATGCAAATATATATTGTCCTGTGGCACCGCAAGTGTAAATCTTGCTGGCCACTGGAATAGGTGACTAGGGGTGTTCTCTGCTGGCAGTTGCAAAAATCAGGGCTCCAGATGAGTGTATAAATTCTTTTCTGGGGGATACTGGTGAGAGTAGTGAGCCAAATGGAGAGTGCAAATATGGTATCCCCTGGCCTATGTTCCCTGAGAGCACCTCCATAACCTCTAGATGTGCACCGAATCTAAACCTGTTCCTAAGGCCAAAGCTCCAGGACAAGAAAGCCTTTCTTAGAAAGACGATGGGTGTGTTTCAGTCAGCTCTTTGTGCAGTGCCTGAGAGTGGGAGTGGTAATCTGCCAAGAACTGCCTCTCCAATTGTTATAGTCCCAAGGGACCCATGAATGTAAGCAGCTCTGGTCTCTAGAGCCAGGCACTCAAGAGGTGGCAGCCACAGAAACTGAGTCACAAGACATAAAAACCAGGGCACCTGGTATATGTGGAAGCTTCCCTTCAGGAAGCTCCCAGAGGGAGAGTGCAAAGCTGGCATCCTCTGAAAAAAAAGAGAAAAGAAAAAGAAAGAGAATAAAGAAGAAGAAAAGAGAGAAGAAATAAGGAAAAAAAGAGAGAGAAATATGGCACCTGCCAGCTTCAGCAAGGCAGAGGGCCAGGGTGGAAGATGTTACCTGCCTATTAGAGCATAAAAATGTCGCCCCCCGCCCAAGAAAAATGTGGTGCCTGCTGACTTTAGTGAGGCAGAGGGGGAGCAGGAAGATGGGATCCATCAGCATCTATCATAGGGAGTACCTAATCCACTCCTGCCCCTCAGACCAACACATTAAAATTAGCAAAGAAGTCTTTTTCACGTGAAGCCTGAGCACTTTCCAAAGGGCTGCTTCTGCACAGGGTCCTAGAGTGTGTGAGTCTGTACATGACCCCTTTGAGATTCATTTCTCAGTTTGCCATAGCTTTGCAGGTCTCATGGGTGCAAGCCCCATTGGTCTTCAAAGCCAGATGTTTGGGGGTTTGTCTCAGGTGCCAGTCTTAAAAGTTGGGGTATCTGGTATAGAGTATAAACTCCTTACTCCTCAGGGAGAAGCTTTGGGTTTTGAGTTCCCTCCTGATTACAGGTCAGTGCATTGAAATGGGAGGTAGGGATTACGGTGAGATTGTTTTTCAGCACTTCCTATCTGCTTACATGTCCTTTTCTTCTCCTTTACCCAATGTGATGGGGTCACTGCCAATTTTAGTTTTTTTCAGAGGAAACTAGTCCATATATATCTGTAGTTTCAGTGTGTCCATGGGAAGAGGTGAGTTTAGGATCTTTCTACATTGCCATCCTGAACCAGAATTCCCTATAACATTATTAAGATTTATTTTAAAATGAGATCCAGGGGTGCCTGTGTGGCTCAGTCATGAAGCGTCTGCCTTCGGCTCAGTCATGATCCCAGGGTCCTGGGATCGAGTCCCACATCGGGCTCCCTGCTCAGCGGGAAGCCTGCTTCTCCCTCTCCCACTCCTCCTGCTTGTGTTCCCTCTCTCGCTGTGTCTCTCTCTGTCAAATAAATAAATAAAATCTTTAAAAATAAATGAGATCCAGACTTGATTTTAAGTAAAATTTCAAAATGCTCCATACGTCACTGTCTTTTTCCCTCCTTTTCCCCTCAATCATCCTGGTCATCTGGCACCTTCTTTCTCATTGTCTTATTTCTTTGCAGCATTTGTCTTTTGGAAAGAATGTCTTTAAATTCACTTATACCAATAGATATTTGAATGATAAAAGTTCGCCCCACTCGGCGGCGGGGTATCTGAACTTTACCTGGAGGTAAAGCCTTAATGATTCTCAAGCTTTTGCCATTTTCATCTTGAGCACAGTAGCTTCTTGAGTGAACTGCCCTTCACCCAGTCTCTACCATTTGCAGCTCGGCTTGCACGCTACTGTCAGGATTGTTATTATTTTGCTCCTTTGTTTAAGGTCCTTCATTAGCCTTCTATTGGCAGTAGGGTAAAATCCAAATTTGTTAGGCAAAAATGGACCTTCAAACCTTTTCTTTTAGTTTGTTTGTTTGTTTGTTTAGTTTTTGCTTTTAGATCCTCTACCTTAGTCACATGAAACTCACCCCCCCCTTTCTTATTCCTTCTTTTCTTTTAACCTGGTATTCTCACTCCACCCCATATCTCTTCTATAGCTGGCAAGTTTCTGATATCTTCAAAAATCCTCCACTTCCTAAAGCCCTTTACAGTCCATCCATCTGTGGATTTATCTCTGTGGTCAGTACATTTCTATACCTCTCATTTTCATAACATTTTTCATATGTTCTGTTATGTATTCTCTCCTGTTCTTCTCTTCTCACAAATGTATGGGTTTCTTAAAAAAGTGGTTTAGGATTTTCTTGAACTTAATACCTCCAGCACCCTTCCTGTTCTCAGCATTATGACTGGCAATGCAGGCATTATGTTAATTTTCTTTGAATGATGGCATAAATAAACAGATAGGCCGTAAGCTCAAAATTTCAGGCATTATAGTCTAGATGCAAGGGTTTTTCAGGTGCCTGGTGGGTCATCCCTGAAGGCTATCCCTGTTACATCCTATTCCTTCTCTTTGCATCTTTATCACAAGGTCAATCAGAAGTTGAAAGACTCACTGCTTCTTAAGTTTCAAAATCTCTAAGAACTAGTGGTAATGGACTGGAACAATTGAATAGCTCCTGACTCTTTCTTCTATCCTGTAAATAAGAGGGAACCCAAGTCTACAACACAGTGTTTCAAATTCGGTTTATATAAATGCTTGAATTGGATCTGTAGATGTGTGTTTGCCTTCACCCTAACACAGATTTTTCATGATTGAACTTGAAGAACACAGTAACGCTCACTGTATTCACATGCCTGCCTGTAAAGCAGATTTGCAGAAAATGGCACTGGAGTGAACATGGAATTGAACAAAAACATGATTAACCACAGAGGAACTGAAAGATGAAAGATGTTTTCCATGTTTCCAAGCCTTGTAAATGGTTTGGTGAAAAGATAGAAGCTTCCTAGAGCCCTGGAGAGTGGCTGGGGACTCTGAAGTTTTCATGGTGAGAGCTGCTTGGAATAATTAACAGTAGCCCCAGCTGTGAAGCGTTTTGTGGAAGCTTAAGGAACAACTCACTAAGCTTGTGCTTGGCACTTTTTGAGGCAAGTTTTAAAAGGTTTGTGTTTTCGGGGCATCTGGGTGGCTCAGTCGGTTAAGTGTCTGCCTTCAGCTCAGGTCATGATCCCAGGGTCCTGGGATCGAGCCCCACATCGGGCTCCCTGCTCGGCGGGGAGTCTGTTTCTCCTCTCCAGCTCCCCCTGCTTGTGTTCCCTCTCTCCCTGTGTCTCTCTCTGTCAAATAAATAAATAAACTCTTAAACAAAAACAGACACATAGATCAACGGAACAGAATAGAGAGCCCAGAAATGGACCCTCAACTCTATGGTCAACTCATCTTCGACAAAGCAGGAAAGAATGTCCAATGGAACAAAGACAGTCTCTTCAACAAATGGTGTTGGGAAAATTGGATAGCCACATGCAGAAGAATGAAACTGGACCATTTCCTTACACCACACACACAAATAGACTCAAAATGGTTGAAAGACCTAAATGTGAGACAGGAGTCCATCAAAATCCTAAAAGAGAACACAGGCAGCAACCTCTTCGACCTCAGCCGCAGCAACTTCTTCCTAGAAACATCACCAAAGGCAAGGGAAGCAAGGGCAAAAATGAACTATTGGGACTTCATCAAGATAAAAAGCTTTTGCAAAGCAAAGGAAACAGTCAACAAAACCAAAAGACAACCGACAGAATGGGAGAAGATATTTGCAAATGACATATCAGATAAAGGACTGGTATCCAAAATCTATAATGAACTCATCAAACTCAACACCCAAAGAACAAAGAATCCAATCAAGAAATGGGCAGAAGACATGAACAGACATTTTCCCAAAGAAGACATCCAAATGGCCAACAGACACATGAAAAAGTGCTCAGTATCATTCGGCACCAGGGAAATCCAAATCAAAACCTCAATGAGATACCACCTCACACCAGTCAGAATGGCTAAAATTAACAAGTCAGGAAACGACAGATGTTGGCGGGGATGCGAAGAAAGGGGAACCCTCCTACACTGTTGGTGGGAATGCAAGCTGGTGCAGCCACTCTGGAAAACAGTATGGAGGTTCCTCAAAAAGTTGAAAATAGAGCTACCATATGATCCAGCAATTGCACTACTGGGTATTTACCCCAAAGATACAAAAGTAGAGATCCGAAAGGGTACATGCACCCCGATGTTTATAGCAGCAATGTCCACAATAGCCAAACTGTGGAAAGAGCCAAGATGGCCATCGACAGATGAATGGATAAAGAAGAAGTGGTATATATATACAATGGAATATTATGCAGCCATCAAAAAGAATGAGATCTTGCCATTTGCAATGACGTGGATGGAACTGGAGGGTATTATGTTGAGCCAAATAAACCAAACAGAGAAAGACATGTATCATATGACCTCACTGATATGAGGAATTCTTAATCACAGGAAACAAACTGAGGGTTGCTGGAGTGGGGGGTGGGGTGGGAGGGATGGGGTGACTGGGTGATAGACACTGGGGAGGTTATGTGCTCTGGTAAGCGCTGTGAATTGTGCCAGACTGTTGAATCTCAGATCTGTACCTCTGAAACAAATAATGCAATATATGTTAAGAAAAAAAAAAGAAGAAGAAGGTAGCAGGAGGGGAAGAATGAAGGGGGGGAAATCGGAGGGGTAGACGAACCATGAGAGACGATGGACTCTGAAAAACAAACTGAAGGTTCTAGCGGGGAGGGGGGTGGGAGGATGGGTTAGCCTGGTGATGGGTATTGAGGAAGGCACATTCTGCATGGAGCACTGGGTGTTATGCACAAACAATGAATCATGGAACATTACATTTAAAACTAATGATGTAATGTATGGGGATAATATAAGAATAAAAAAATTAAAAAAAAATAATAAAATAAAACGTTGTGCTTTCATAGAATACATGCTGTTGTATTCCTAGTAGATTCTGGGGTTTTTTTTACAGACATGAAACATACATATACATTGTGATAGTTCACTGTGTGTAGAAATGAAACTGATCCTGGTATATTGATTTGGCATGGTGGAAATTGGGAGAGGTTCATGAAAGGATATAAACTTTCATCTATAAGATGACTAAGGTATGAGGATGTAATCTAAAACATAACTATAGTTGATGACATGTTCAATAATTGAAATTTGTTGAGAGTAGAACCTAAGTGTCTTCACTAACATAACAAATAAGATGGAACAAGGGCCTTCCATATTTAGGAAGAATGCCTTGAACCAAGTGACAAGGAGTCTGAGTGTGTCTTGCTTGGCAGCCATTTTTGCTGATTAACATAATGAAAAAATAATAGCCAGTACCTAGCAGTACAGTCACAAACTCTTGCAGGTATTATCTCATCCCCACAAAACTCTCTGAGGTTGGTATTATAGCTACTAATAGTATCCCCATTTTACTGACTAGAGAACTGAGGCACAGGGATATCTAGTAATTTGCCAGGGTCACAGAATAAAAATTCTTGGGTCTGTGCCCTCAGCCATCTCCTGATACTACATCTTACTAAGAGTTACATGGATGATTCAAGGTAGACAATGTATAATAAGTCAGTTGAAGTCAGATTTTGATCATATTCATGGAAGGCATTGTGCGTTTGGCTAAGGAGTTTAGTTTTTAGAGTATAGCCAGGGAGGAGTCAGTGATCATATCTGAGCAAGGGAATGACATGGGTAAAACAATGATTAAAAAATTAATAAACAGATTTCACTGGAATGTATAAATGAAGAGTGAAGGTACTTGAGACAAGGAGACTAGTGGGTGTCCAGATAGCAGATGATGAGGGACTATAGCAAATAAAATAGAAAACTGTCAGAAGGTAGTGACAGACTAGTTACTTTATTCATCATACTTCTGCTGACTCCCTTTGTCTTCACTTTCCTATAGCATGTTCATCTTAATTCAAGAATGGTGCTCAGTGCTTATTTTTAAGTAAATTTTTACAGGAGAGTTACAGATCACAAGTGTCTAGTGTAATGAATGATCAGAGTGAAGCCATCATGTAGCCAGCATCCATATCAAGAGACAGATCATTATAAGCACCCCAGGAGTCTCCAGTATTACCTTGTTCCATCATTGCTTTCCTCCAAGATGGCCTATTTTTGAATTTTGTATATATATAATCATGCCATAGGTATTCTTTAGAGTATGGCTTCTTTTATTTAACATTATGTTAGAATAATTCACTGATATTGTTGCATCTAACTGTAGTTTGTTCATTCTCATAGTTGTGTAGTATTTCACTATATGACTATACCACAATTTAGTTGTCATTTTTACTACCAGTGGAACTGCGAATTCTGGGTTATTACAGTAATAGTCTGCACATTCTTACATGTATCTTTTGGTGAATATATGCATGCATTTCTGATACACACACACACCCCAGGAGTACATTTTGTACATTGCAGAATCCTAGGATATGTACATGCTCAACTTTAGTAATTATTGCCAAACAGATTTGTTTAAATGGTTGTAGCAATTTACATGCTTACCAACAATGTCCTCATTCCAATTACTCCACATACTTGCAAAGACTTGCTATTGTGTGTCTCTTTTAATTTAAGCCATCCAGTGAAGTGGTATACGCACAATTCCTTGATGTCTAATGAAGTTAAACAAGTTTATGTGTTTATTGTCCATTTCAGTATCTTTTTCTGTTCACTCCATGATGAATGCAAAAATCCTACCTTTCTCTGTACCTTCAATATCTGGCACACTGCCTGACATGGAGTGGGTACTCTGTTGTTTGATGAATGAATTAATACATACAAGACCATAAGGATAAAGCAAATCGAGCATCATGATAAAACCCTATGCTTGACATAGATGAAGTGTGTAATAAATACGTACTAAATAGATGTAAATAGCTTTCCTAAGTTTCCTTTAAACATATATCTTTCACAAAGCAATTATATTCTTCCTGTCTTACCCAGTTTTCTCTTGAAGAAAAAGTGATTTTGTGTTTCTTTTGACATTATCACCCTTGATCATATTGGCATGCTCAATTTTTAATGTTACTCTTTTTGTAAGGCCAGTCTTACCTGTATATATCCCTTCACAGTTCTTTGTTATAGTGTCACAGAGATTAATATGATCCCTAAATAAATACTGGTTGCCTAGATACACAAAGTCACAAAGACTTTCACCGTACTGAATGTGTGGGTATTATTTTTTTCAGAGGCATAATTCTTTCCAACAGATAAGAATGATCAAAGAAAAAGTCTGTTTTCCTTCTTACCTGAAATTTCACTTAGAAATTTCTTTTTATAACCCAGAACTTTATAATGCATCATCTCCTCTTAGAAATAATTTTTGTCTGGATCCAAATTAGACCTCTAGTAATGTCAGATCCCACTGATTCAGAATTAGGTCATTGAGACATACTAAGGCAACCCTGAGATAAAAGTAGATTCCCAGGCATACATGTGATAAAATAGAATCTTAGAGCCAAAAGAATTGGTTGGCTGAAAATTGTTATGCAAGGAAACACTTAAAAAATTATTTTCATATAAAAGTAAAAAGAAATGCTGAATACTCTAGAAATATTTCACATAATAGTTAAATATTTTATAATGTGGAATCATGAGCTACCAGTTTATCGGACTGTAACTAATACATATATGTTCAATACAGAGAGAATTCATAAAATATATTTTAACACATATAGAAATCATGTACCAAATGGCTATTTATATTCATCATAATAATGAGGACAACAATGATTATAAAGGCTAATAATAGCTCTAATATTTATGGAGTCTTTACTGTGTGCTGAACATTCTGTTGAGAGTTATATATAATAAATATATTACTGCTGTTAAAGGATGTCAGTGAATAAAAACAACTTAAACTTGATAAGGTTCAATTTCGTCATAATCAACGTTATTATGGCCATGAGAAAATAAAGGTCAGTTTATTTGAAGGAATAGCAACCATGAACTAACATATAGTGGAGGCCTGGGTAGTTAAGGGTTCTAACGACTCTTTAAACCTGCAGTTAAAGTTCAAATTAGTTATAGTATTAATCAAGTTTACTGCCTAACAAAAGAATCAAGGAAATACAGTGATCATTATGTCTTTTCTTGTAGCATTTAGAGTTTATAATAGCTTTCACTGTTAAAAGATCCCAAAATGTGAAGGGATACATGCACCCCAATGTTTTTAACAGCAGTGTCTACAATAGCCAAAATATGGAAGGAGCCCAGATGTCCACCGACAGATGAATGGACAAAGATATGTTGTGTGGGTGTGTGTGTATACACACATAATGGGATATCAAAAAAGAATGAAATCTTGCCATTTGCAACAACATGGATGGAACTAGAGGGTGTTATGCTAAGGGAAATAGTCAGAGAAAGACAATACAATATGATTTCACTCATGTGGAATTTAAGAAAGCAGATGAACATGGAGGAAGGGAAGGAAAAATAAAATAAAATGAAAACAAAGAGGGAGACAAATCATAAGAGACTCTTAACTCTAGGAAACAAACTGAGGGTTGCTGGAGGGGAGGGGGAATGGGGTAACTGGATGACAGGAATTAAGGAGGGCACTTGATGGAGTGAGCATTGGGTGTTATATGCAACTGATGAATCATTAAACTCTACCTCTGAAACTAATAATACACTATGTGTTAATTAAATTGAATTTAAACAAAAAAATTTTAAAAGAAAGCCATATAGGAAAGAAAGCAAAGATGTTAATTTTTACAAATATTTTTTTTCTTGTTCCTTGTGGAGTTTTTTTTTTTTTTTTTTTTTTTTTAAGAATATTGGTGGGGGGAGATTTTTCAGAAGGTTGTATGTACAAGATAATGAATTCTTCACCTTCATTTTTTCATGTTCTAGGAGTTTTTAGGAGTGTGCAGGTTAAGTTATAGGAGGCTAAGGAAGTGCATAAATCTTGTGAATTTCTGTAAATATGTGTATTTGTGCATACGTGTATGTGTGTGTATGAATTTCCTCTCTTTGCCAAGTCTGGAAGTAATGTGTCAGCACTTTGATATAAGGATCCTTTCTTATCCTTATTTTGGAAAGAGCTCCTGGGATACAAATAAGTGGCTGGAGTTTATGAACCATAGGAGTGGTTTATTTGGAGTGGAAATGAACTAAAAAATAAAAATCAACATTTACTTTGTCAGGCTTCTAAAGGGTCATTTAGACACAGATGAAGACATCTTTAAATTATGTATCACCTTCTTTATCAACAAGCACAATATCACCAGCAAGTTCTCTTTTGGAAGTATTTGGAAACAATATGAGTGTTAATTGCTTCACATTATTGGTATCTTTTGGAGGGAAAGTGTTAAAGTATACTTAACAATTTTACAACATTCTTAAAAAATTCAATGAAAGCATCATATTTCGTATCTATTGCTCATTTTCAGCAACTGGTGGACATTTTTAAAATATAAAAATGTAAGAAATGTTTTAAATTATTTGTACGGTTGTTGACAAGAAAGCTATTGTGTAAAAATGTCATTTTAAATTCCTTTTTCAGGGAGCCTGGGTGGCTCAGACGGTTAAGTGTCTGCCTTTCCAGGGTCCTGGGTTCGAGCCCGCTTCTCCCTCTCCCCCTGCTTCTCTCTCTCTCTCTCTGTCAAATAAATAAATAAAATCTTAAAAAAATATATATTTCCTTTTTCTTTTGAGGGAGTATTCTTGGAAATTCTGAAAGCCAGTATAAAGGTGAACTTCCACAGTGCTCACAAGTAAGCTCTGGCTTACCTTGTTCTTTGTGTAGTTCCTGGTATTGATTGGTACATAGGGATTTTGCTGAAGGTTTAAGGTCCCAGCATTGCTCAAATGATTTCTAAAACTTCTAATGCTTTTTTCAAAAGAAACTAAAGTCTGAAAATAGTTAACTCATTTTCATGCCAAAATGTTAAAATCTATTTCTGTTTATTTATAGCTCTTCTTTCTGTGTCAGGCATTAATCAAATACAATCTCTAAAACATTGTTAGTTTTGTAGATAAATTACGTCTATACATTGTGTGGTAATGTCAACGAATACAAATAATTCATAAATTTAAAAAAATGATGTAGCATTTTATTCCCTCAGCAAATACATATAATTGGAGATGTTATGTCATTGTCAATAGTCCCAGCTGCCAGAGTTATCATACTAGGGTACTTTACAAATAGTCACTTGTTGAAGGAATTGTCAGTATTCCTAGTGTCCCTGAGGTGTGTGTGGGAGGGGGGGAATCATAGAGTGTAGAAAGATTCCTGGATTCCAGATTAGGATTTAATTCTCAGAAGCCAACCCACTAGTGGGATTTTTCTCAGTAGACTATTTCAGATTCTATTGTTTTAGGAGAAAATCTGTTGTAGAATATAAGGGAAGGTGTTTATCTCTTGTTGTGGCCTATTTCTGTTTCTTTTTTTTCAAAGCCTCTTGGATAGCTCCATTTTCTCTAATCTTGCCTACAATGTTGCAGAAACTTTTCTCAGAGGTGCTAATGTAATACCATTAGCATGAGAAGCGCTAATCACTTAAACAGGAAGATATAATCTTTATCAGAAAACTATTATCCGGAAACTGCAGCCCTAACAAAATTAAAAGAGATGCAGGAAGAAGGCCACCTATCGATAGCTGATTGGGTAATTGTGTGGTTCAGGCAGCAGACACACAAGCCTGGATGTGGGAAAATGCAGCTGAATTCAAAGAGCCATCTGAAGATCAGTTTAGGCAGAGTAAAAGCCACTTATTTCAGCCAAAATCAAAATAAAAACCTAGATTCAGGGGTATGGTTTTTAACAAGATGAGAAACCCATAACAATGACATTGTTTATTCACCTCCAGATGTTTTTCCCTCAGGGCCTCTCTTTTTATTAGTCCTTTTATATACTAGGTTCCTTTCTATCTGACTCCTAAAATAGGTAGATATGTCTTAAGTCTAACTTAAAGGAAACTTGACTTGCATTTTTTCTATTTTCTTGCATATTACTGTACTCTAGACTAGAATAAACTTTTAACTGGGCATTATGCCAGTCAGCCTAATGATGAGAAAAGCCCAATCTGGTATTAATTCAGTCTTGCTTTATACTAGTACATGTTCCAATATCTTTGTGGGCTATAACTAGATTATACAGTTGTTATGGGAACATCAACTCCCATATAGATTTTTAAGCATTTGTTTTGCTCAGACTAAAATACTGTTATCATAAAGACATTTTGATATCAACTCAGTATTTTTCTTCCACGTTTTTAGTGGTTTTGCTTTTTTTTTTTTTTCTTTCTGTGAACTAGTAAGTAATTATACAAGAAAGTTCTTGTCTGGGTGGGTGGATTTTTTCCTAGTATTCTTATTTATTTTATGTCATTCTAAGTCTAGTATCTTTAAATATAGATAGATTGACATTCTCATGTTATTTTTGATGTGTTTTATATAAGAATAGTTGTCTGAAATCAAAGCAATACTTTATGCAATAGTGTACTTATTCTCTAAACCTCTTTTTAAAAAATAAAATACTCATTTCCTCATTTATTCAGTAAACATTTGCCTAGCTTCTTCTATAAGCCAGCTACTGTGGTAGGTGCTGGTTATACTACACCTAAGGATCTGAAATTATGGTAAAATGATAGAGACAGAAATTAAGCAGATAGAAAATTACAAATTGTAGCAAACATATGAAAGAAAAGTTGTAGGCATTGTTTGAGGAAATAATGGTGAAGGTGGTTTTTATTTGGAAGATCAGGGAAGTCGTCTTTGAAGAGTGTTATTTATATCATAACTTGAAATATGGATAGTCATTGTTAGGCAGATTTGGGGATAGTTTTTTAAACAGATGGGTATGTGCAAGACCTCTGAGGTGGAAGAGACTCAGTGAATTATAGGAATTGAAGGAAAGCTGGGTAGAAGAATGGTTCTCAGCGAGAGCTGGAACATTTTGAAGGAGATGATTCATGCAGTATCTCACAAGCAGGACGACCATACATCTGGGTTGCTGTGGGAAGCCTTGTTGATCTCAAAATGACTCCTAATGCCCCTACTATCAAAAGCACCTCAATTTGATGTTCAATTATATAGTTAGCCTACCTATAAATTAGGTTTTTGTTGTTTGTTTGTTTTTTTTTTATTCTAAGCAAATTGGAACCTGTCAAAGTATTTAAGCAGTGAAGTGACAGGATCAAATTAGCATTTTAAGAAAATTCTTCTGGCTGCGAAGTTGTGGAGCAGAGTTGAAGAATCAAGATGGAGACGGGAGACCAGGTAGTCAGCAGTGCAGTAGGTCAGATGCCAGATGCCAGTGGTTTGGATCAGGGGTTTAGCAGTGGAGACAAAGAAAATTGGTGGACTCAACATGTATTTCAAGGGCAAATCAGGAGGCCCATAAACAACAGGTCTAACCATAGTGCTACCTTTCTTCATTTCAGTAGAAATTCATAAAGGCATGCAGTTTCAGCCCACGCTGAAATTATGTTTTAACTGACTTCTTGAGGACATACAAGGGGCTCTCTTTTATTGGCATGCTGTCTCCTGATTAACCTGTAGAGCTTTTGGAAAGCACTACTGTCAATAGTTGATCTAGGAAAATAGTATAGGGCGTTGGTTGGTTTGGAGCCAAGGCTCTGGAGTCAGAGGGCCTGGGGTGGAATTTTAGCTCTGCCATCTGCTGGTAATAGTACGGAAGAATCACTGACCATCTCTGGATCCTCCTTTCTTAATACGAGCATAAAGACAGTGCCCACTTCATAGAGTTGTTATCAATATTAAATGAGCTAATATTTAGAAAAAGCTTGAAGAATTTCTAGGTCCATAGTAATCCTTGTTTTATGCAATTTTGCTAAATAATTAAAAATGGATTGTTGTATGCTTTATAGCACAGTTTGATCAGAGGGTTAGTGGGATAATTTTTGGTCTAAATAGCTTATATAGCCTGTACATATGGCTATGTATGTTATCTGTTTATAACTAATAAGCCCCTTAAATATAAATAATAAATGATTATCTAGGTCTGAACTTGACTAGAATCCTGGATGGAATAAGATTAAAGAAAGGGTTACATTTTTGAAAGAAAAATGTTTGTAGGCTTAATTTCTTGAGCCTATTGAGAGTATGGGTTTTCCATCTCAGCCTAAAATTAGATCTATATTTACAGAATGTTAAGAGTGGAAAGCTATTATAGATGGCTTTTTAAAAACCCATTCTTTTGTGGTAGAGATGTAGAAATTAGGGCTTAGAAAAACTAAATTACTTGGCTTTTGAGAGAAAAAAAATGTCTGAAAAGCTTTCAATGTTAAAGGCGGAATTTTATAGCTAGTAAAATCTAATACTGTCACTCTCTAGATGGTTTTCAGTACTTTAAAAAGCTGTGAGATGTATTTGTGAAATTAAAGAGACTCATGGGAGATGTATGTGCTCTTCCAGGATGGAAACAGCCTTCAAATACAGATAGTTGGAAACACAGTAGACTGTTTCTCTTCTGTGATATGGAGAATGATGGCCCTGCTTCCCTGACCAAAATGTTTCTCTTCTTACCAGTTACATGGCTTGAATTTCCACCATTAATGATGCATTTCAAATCTTGAGGATTTCTTTTTGTTAAGTAACTTTTTAGTAAAATAAAAATTGTTTACTGGGGCATCTGAATCTAAGACTGTATCATCTAAGGATTTCTAGGAAGAGTTTCTAAAATTATAGCATAGAAATCACTATGTTGGATTCTTAAGGAACTTTTTAAAAATGCAGACTCCAGAGCCCAACCCCAGATCCACTGAAATCATCTCTGAGCTGTAGACTCTTCAAATCTTTTATTTTTCTTTATTTAGCTATCTTTAGAAGCCCTAGATCTGTGTCATAAACTCCTCAAGTTAGACTTCTGTATGCCAAAGTTTGAGAACCACTCATGCCAGTGGTTAATTCATGGAAATGAGTGAAATGGTGCCTTTGAGGGTACAAAGGCTGACCATTGCCTCATTGATGGTGCTATTTGAATGCTGAGTATCACATTTATTATCACCAGTGGTGTTTAGAAAGTTTGTAATAAACCAAAACTGTGCAGACCCATTTCTACTCTTAGAATATTAAGGTGAAATCACTTCAGTTTAATTTGCTTTCTGGCTGATAGTTCAAAGACTATGTGGCTGATAGTCTTTGAGGTCTCAACTGATTTGTCTGCCATGATGATAATACAAATAGGTTAGGGAATTGTTTTTGCAGATACCTGATATATCCATTTGAAGTATAACTTACACAGTTTTCACCTGAGGCAAAGACTGTCTAGAGTTACCATTATACCTCTTAGCCTAATTTCATTTTTTCCCACCATTCTCCCATCGTTCTCCCCTATTAGAATACTTAGAGTCTGCAACTTACCCTCTTTGAGCAAACCTTGATTTTGAACAAGCTTCATAAACAGCCTCCCTTTTTAAAAAATTCCTCACTGAATTTAGCATCCTGCTCTCCTAAATCTCATGTGGCTGTGAGGATTTAATTAGATCATTTACATGAAAACATTCTGTGAACTGTATTATACAAAAGTCAACTACTGTTACTGGTTAAAGATCTGAAAATTCCTGTTACTCCGTTTCCTGTTGCAGTCATTCCTTCCATCATTTCTTTCTCAGAACTGTGGTCTCAATCATACTAGTTAACAAAAGTATCAAGGTGATTCTGGCCTCATGAAATGAGTTTGGAAGTGTTCCCTCTTCTTTTTTTTTTTTTTTTTGGAAAAGTTTGAAAAGGATTGATATTAATGCTTCTTTGTGTGTTTGGTAGAATTCACCAGTGAAACCAACCTTTTGTTTGTTAGGAGGTTTTGATTACTGATGAAGTTTTCTTACAAGTAATAAATCTGTTCATATTCTACTTATTCATGATTCAGTCTTGGAAGTTTGTATTTTTCTAGGAATTTATCCATGTCTTCTAGGTTGTCAAACTTGGCATAACAAATTCAATTATTTTAAATAAAATTTCATCTCTGATACTAATCTGTAAGACCCATTTCCGTGGGCTGAATTTGGGTTAATTAGGTACAACTTATATATATATTTTTTTACAGAGAGCCTGTATGCATACATAGGAGGTGTGGGGAAGGGGCAGAGAGCCTCTAAGCAGGTTCCACGCCCAGAGCAGAGCCCCATTTTGAACAAGCTTCATAAACTGAGATCATGACCTGAGCTGAAATCAATCACTTAAATGACTGAGGCACCCAGGGGCCCCAGTACAACTGATAGTTTTTAATCATCTAGTATATGCAATGTTCTCCTATTATAGGAGAAGCAGTGAGAAATTAAAATGTAGTTCTTGAAATTGTTGTAGAGATTTTCTAAAAGGAAACAAGAAGAAATACAAACAACTCTGATGCAAGTTAGTATATAATCCGTGCCAGTATTGATATAAAAACTGCTTAGGGTAGGAGTTTTTACAGGAAAAAGTAAAAGATGCAGTTTAAAGGACTCAGATGACTCCGTAAGGACTGTGAAAGATGACTGGGATTTCAGAAACTTGTCTCAAAGAGTTTGACTTGAATACGAGGTAGAAATCATTAAGTATATTTTAGCTGCAAAATGTTGAGATTTGAAACCAGAATTTTTGAGTATATTTCTCATTTGTCATTTTTTATTAAAAAAATACATGTCACTAGATAAGAAAGCCTACATATTCAGAATATTATGTTTTATCTCCCATTGGATTTTTCTATAGTGGGCAATAATTGAGTGTTATTGTGGGCCTGTTGATCTCATCCACTCTATTGATAATTTATCTCAGAGCACAGAACAAGGTATCTGTCATGTGTTCTTTTCTTTAGGAAATATGGCATCCTCAAACATTAAATTTTTAAAAACAGCACTGAATCAATATGTTAAGTTTAAATTAAAGCACTTTTATTTTTAAAAGGGAGTCACCATTCATTGTGGGTGCTTTGCATAGAAGAGACCTATTCATACAGAAATCTATATTTGTCTCATGAGAAAATCAACTCCCGAACATCATATCCTTCCCAAAGCAAATAGGGTAATTTCAGTTTCTTCCCTGTGCTACGGATGATTCATTTTCCTTTCTCATTTATCTAAGGAAAACTTGTAGTTCTGAAGTTAGTTTAAAGAGCAGATGAGGCAAAAGTGTTACCGTGTCTCAACTTTCAGTTTAGGCTCAAGTGGCTCCTGGAGTAGAGGTCACTGACCCAAATCAGAACAGTTGACTTAGTCCAATTTCATCGTTACTAAAGTCCATACAGAGGTCCAAAAGCCTCTCAAGTGGGGCCAGCTTCATGGGCATGCACCTTGCAGTCACACAGGCCCTGGACTTAGAGGGCCCTGCACTTCTTTCAATGTTCTGCCATCACCATCTTGAGATACTTAATAATTTTTTTTAAAGATTTAATTTATTTATTTGTGAGAGAGAATGAGAGACAGAGAGCACGAGAGGGAAGAGGGTCAGAGGGAGAAGCAGACCCCCCACTGAGCAGGGAGCCCAATGTGGGACTCGATCCCGGGACTCCAGGATCATGACCTGAGCCGAAGGCAGTCGCTTAACCGACTGAGCCACCCAGGCGCCCTTGAGATACTTGTAATTTTTGAACAAGGAACATGTTCCCTTCCACCCCTGTCATGTTGTGGGTCCAGCAGATTATGTAGCTAGTCCAGCTCTATGACCTTTATTGTGGTGGCATCTCAAAACAGGAGGAAAGTACCAAGCAAGTGTTGTCATTTTTTCTAAAAGATTTTATTATTTATTTATTTGTTTGTTTGTTTGTTTGTTTGTTTGTTTAAAGGAGAGAGCAAGCAAGAGCAGGGGGAGAGGTGGAGGGAGAGGGAAAGAGAGAATCTCCAGCAGACTCCCCGCTGAGCTTAGAGCCCCACGCAGTGTTCTGTCTTACAGCCCTGAGATCAGGACCTGAGCAGAAACCAAGAGTTGGATGCTTAACCAACAGAGCCACCCAGGCGCCCCTTAGTGTGAGGAAAACATTAGCAGATTTGTGGAGTACCAATCAGTTGGAACACCAGATTTTCCCTAGAACATTGTAATTCAAAGGAAAGTTTGTTTGAAATAGTCAAGGAAGAGCCAGGTAGGCTTGGTTTTTAAAAATCAGTTTAGCAAGGACTTCTGTCAGCCTGAAGGAAAACTATTCTCTGTATAAAACAAGGACCATTTGCTCACACTGACTCCAAGGTCCCTCTTGTCCTGTTTGTTTGCTTGCTTCTCTTCAGTGACACATGCAGGCACCCCCATCCTAGGCATTCTTCACGTGTGCTGCCAGGGAGATAGTGCTGTGTGAACTCAGCTCGCTGAGCTCCTCTCTGTGCCCCCAGGACCCTTCTAAAGCCCACCTATAACTTCAATGAAGAAATAATGAAGGGAGACCCCAAGTTACTCATAAAAACTGCCCACAGAGTATTAGGTTCCCAGACCAAATGGAAAAGGACTTGGACAAGTCAGGTAGCAAAGAGCTGAAACACTGAAAATGAATTCCTTCCCCCAATCGAAACTTTCGATAGAGGCAGTTTTTAGAAACTGCCATATCTTCCCACATTTTAGTTTGTCTCTCTGTCCTAATGAACCTAATGAAAAGATTAAGTCAGTTTTAGAAAAGCAGTCTTTCTTGTGTCTGAATTGTAGGGAAAATTAAAAGCCTCTTTCCTTTTTGTGTGTGCTCCTCTCCTTGTTCATTGCTTCACTGGATTTGCATTTCAATGAACACCTGTCCCCTTAGCCAGGGGAGGGTAGGATAAAGTAGATGGGACCCATAGGGGAATCTGTTCTAAAATGAAAACATGTCAAAGGCTGAAGAACAGGAGTACTATTTCAGAGCAGACCTGATCACTGATGTTGGAAATGTTGAGGGTGGAAAGTCTGTTCTGTACTATAAATCTGCATAGTTACATGTGTGATGCCCACTTCTGATACATGTCTTGTAGTCAGGCACATTTGTTTCAGCTATTTGTAAAGGGCTAGAAAACTGCTTACAATATAAAAATCTGACTGTCAGTATGGAGTGTTAAGTTCTTTCAGTAATGTTTGTTGGAAGCAGGAAGTGACTCCTCAAGGAAGACTCTCAAATAATTTGGTTGTATCTGCTGCAATAAAACAGTATAGAATAAATTTACTTTTATCATGAGCCACTGCTCATTTCCAGCAAATATGTATCACTTGTAAAAGTTGAATGGTGTTCAAATATTTTTCATCCACTGCTCCTTCCACATTTTAATTGAATTTTTATTCCTCTATGGCAAGTTCAAATATTTGGCTAAAAGCAGATAAACCTTAAATTAACTGTAGATACCTTTCAAAAACCTTAAGCAGGTATCTAGGAATAATCATGTTCTGATGGGTGGAGGTAAGTGCTGCCTCATTCAGCATACATAGGCAGAGGCTGCTCTGTGTGTGTGCAGACACAGCCCCTTTCAGGGACTCCTCCGCTGGGTCTTAGATGCTGTGCTGGAACCTGAGAGAGGATGTAAGCAAGCCCTACTTCTAGCTGGAGATGGCGGAAAGAAGCCAGAAGACTGAGGAGAGTCCTTGAAGGATGTGACCTCTATATCAAGATATATCAAGATATATTTTGATATATCTATATCAAAATATTCCTATATTTTGATGACTGAGTAGGAGTATATGTTAGGTGGGGTATTAAAGCTGCTAACTAACAAACCTGAACTTGCCTTGAGGAGAGACAAAGTTTCCTGTTGATAAGACATACAGTCATGTTTCATGAGTGTACTAGTCAAGAAGTGACCTTGACATGATAAGAAATTAGCTGTGGGTGTTCGCTGGTTTTATAGAAAATGGATTCTTTTTCTTTAAATAAATATTTTAGAGCTATATCATGCCTTCCAAAAATTGTATTAGAAATTCTATATGCTCCAGCACATTTTTAGATACCATGGCTTGCTGGTAATATAACCTACAACATTGGTTGGGAAAATTCTAGAGATTCTTCTGTGTCAGTTTGGCTTAGAGACATGCCCGAATTTGTTCTCAAAGGGAGGATAAACCAGTGCAGGTGCTTTCTGTAAATGCTGCCAATGCACAGTAGACTCTTAGGGATTAGTGGCGGAGTGGTAGCAAAGGAGAGCCTAGAAGTCAAATTCCAAGAGTGCACAAGGATTTTTATCTGTTTTTTTTGTTTTGTTTTGTTTTCTTATGTGAAATCTGCATTAGTTTGCTACAGCTTCCGTAACAAAGTGCCACAGACTGGGTGGCTTAAACAACAGATTTTATTTTCTCAAGTTCTGGAGGCTAGAAGTCCAGTATCAAGGTGTGGGCAGGGTTGTTTTTTCTGAGGGTCTCTCCTCTTAGCTTTAAATGGCCAACCATCCTTCTGTGTCTTCATGTGGTCTTTCTTTTGGGTGTGTTTGTATCCTGATCTCTTCTTCTTAGAGGGACACCAGTCATATTGACTAAGGGCCCACCCTAATAACCTCATTTATCTCTTTAAAGTCCCTATCTTCAAATGCATCCATATTCTGAGATGCTGTCACCCAGGGCTCCAACATATGAATTTGATGGAGACACATTCAGCCAATAAAGAGTCCTCAATGCTTAGAGCAATATGACATAGGGCAGCACTCAGTAAAGGAGTACGTGTTTGAAAGAATAAACAAAGAGAAGCTGATGTCAGAAGCTGACTTGGATCTTACGTACAACTATGGCAAGGGAGTGCATGCTACATAGGCATTCAGTTCTGTAGTCCCCAGACATAAGAGAATGGAATGAGGAGAAGGTAGTAGAAGAGACTGGGCAGTTCGAAAGAATTTGGGCACAAGTCAAGAAGGTCTATTCATAGTAGATATTTCAGCCTTGATACTAGTTAAATGTGAGTATTTTCGACTACTCAAACCATAACTTGGGAGGAAATAAAATGCTATAGAGAAAAGCATCTGCTAACCCAGAGGGTCCATCTTCCTACATGCTCTGCCTAGAATCTAATTATAGCTGAGGCAGTGTTGTGCATCTCCATGTTGTTTTCCTTGTGGGCGCACTAGAAGACCACTTCTCCATTGCCCTGGCATATATGTGGACTGTATGACTGCATTCTGCCAAGGGAATACAAATGGAAATAATACTACTTATAGACCTGGCCATAAAACATCCATGCAGTTGTCCCTGTGTGCATGCTCACTGTCTGTCTCTCTCTTTTGTCTCACCTGCATATATGCCAGAAAGCAAAGAATAACAAAATGGTGAACCACATACTAGAAGGAGGTCAGATTCCAGAGTCACTGCTTGGAGAAGAGCTTCCCAGGAGGAATTTTGGACAGGGAGCACCACTTCAGATTTTACATTATCAAGAAACAAACATTTTATAATATTAAGCCGCTGGGATTTGAGGGTTGTTTGTCAAAGCATTTACTCATTCTAATACAGAAATTTGTACTTTGAAATGATGTTCCACAATAACATAAATATATTGCATCAACTTAGTGGTCAGGGGACATAGTAAGGAAGCTGACAACCGAGGCTGAGAGATGGTCATCCTTATTATTCAGGGGCAAAATATTGCCCCCCATTTGGGAGGCAGAACATATATCAACATCTCTAAAAGGTTGAAGAACAGAATTTTATTGGTCTGTGTTGGTTCTGATCAGCTGTGTTTGGCAAATAAAATTACTAGAAAGAGATGAACTAGGGAAAGAATTTCTGGTTTGTGGCAAAAAATAATAAGGAATAACGTATAGAAATTCAAGGCTCTACAGGTGTGGTAAAGTCAGCTGATTCTAGATCTCAAGCAGTTAGAGATCAAATGACTGTGACTGGAGAGGAACAGTCAGAAGAAGGGTTTGTATGTAGCCTTCCCACGTAAGAGTGATAGACTTCAGTTGACTTCACACAAGTTAAATTATGAGAAAGTGGCACAGGGAAAGAATGGAGAGAGTTGGGCCCCTAACTTTCCTTGCATATCTGACTATACAGTATCCAAAAGGGGATACTCATCAAGACCTACATACCTTTGGCAAAGGAAATACTGGACCAGGAGAGTCTCTCAGAGGTTGACAGTAGGATTATGGAAAACAAAGGAGGTTTCTTCCAAAGAACAGAATCAGAATCCAATTTTTAAAAAAAGACTTCTGGGGCGCCTGGATGGCTCAGTCGTTAAGCATCTGCCTTTGGCTCATGTCATGATCTCAGGGTCCTGGGATCAAGCCTTGCATCGGGCTCCCTGTTCAGTGGGGAGTCTGCTTCTCCCTCTCCCACTCCCCCTGCTTGTGTTCCCTCTCTCGCTGTGTCTCTTTCTGTCAAATACATAAATAAAATCTTAAAAAAAGACCTCTGTATTTCTATTATACAACTGTAGAGAAGCAACATGCATCAAGCATCATGGGCCATATGGTACTCTTTGCTAGAAAGAATAATTTCATCATTGCCTACTAGTATTTTGTTGTTGTGTTTGTGCAAATATCAGGATGTCCTTTTGGCATTTCCCCCCTCCCCGCCCCCCCATCTACCTTGCTTACCTAGAGTGCTGATGGCAGCCATGATGTCCTTGGGCAATTACGATGTGCAGTTTGAGAAAGAGCAGGTTGTTTCTGTATAGTAGATCACACAGGGATGACTTTGTATATTTGTTTATATTAAATTTCATCAGTTTTCACTAATAGAATTTATCTGAAAGGTAATGGAATATTTATAAGTCTTATAGAAATACTGTGAACTGGATTTTTATAGTAAATGACCTCTTAGATCGATTCTAATATACTCCTAGTATATGTCTTTAGGTGTTTTTTTGTTTGGTTTGGTTTGGTTTTTTTGTAGCTTCCTAACTTGGTTGGCTATGATTACTCATTTTTTAACAGCTCATTTTTGGTAACCAAATACATTTTTAAGATATCAGTTTTGCTCTATTATGAAGAATGGATAAAGCTTTCACAATAAGTAGATATTATAATATCTATTCATATCTTCTAAGAGTCTTTACTAACCAGTACCATAAAGGAACCCATTGTACAGACTTGATGGGTTTATTTGTATCCAGAGCATTACCATCAATATTTAGAATGTAATAACAAAATTATTTATGTGATAGCTTATGTATGTGTATATGAAAGAAAAAATTAGTCTTAAGAGTCAGGTTCTTTTTCGTTCCCTGTTCTCTCTCTCTTTCCCCTTCTTTGTGTGTGTGTGTGTATCTCTCCGTCTCTCTCTTTCTCTCTGCATGTGTGCATTTAATTCAACCAGTCATGTAGGAGAAATGGGTGCATAACATACACCTCTTCTTCAAAACCTCACCTCTAGTCATAGAATATGGTACATTGACAGTACTCTATTTTTTAAAAGTATAATTATTTTGTATTCCACATAATAAATGCCAAATCAGAATCCTTTTTTGTTGTTAAAGTAAATCTTACAAATAAAATAATATTGATGCCGGGAATTGTTGAGCAGTCAGATGCAGAGATGGTCAATTAGGACAATGAGCCAACGTAATAATTAAGCCTTTATTCATTTTCTTCAGCAGTGCAGTCAAGAGGCAAAAAAAGAGATACTTGCTCCCCAGTGACCCATTTGTCCCCATGAAATGGCACTGAGTGGGTGTCAAGTGGGTGCAACACAGATGAGGAGAATTGCTCACTATTGAGGAGTTCAGATAGGACCCCTGACTCTTTATGGACTTGTGGGTCCAGGGCCAGAGGAGGGGAAGGCTAGGAGTGGACAAGTACTGAGTCAAAATAGAAATAATTCTTCAGCCAAGGCCTGCCACTAAGGAGGCCTCTGCATGGAGGTGCCTGGGTTATAGGAATGCAGATTTTCACATAAATGTGGCTGGCCTAGGGGTGGAGGGTAGGAGGACTGAGGCCTGCACTGCAGCTCTCTCCAGAAAACTACTAGTTCTGATGTGGCTCTCCCCAGGAGGCCTGCCAGCCAAAGCTTTGCAGGTGCCTGTGGTTGGACCTGAAAGATGACACATAGGATTGTGGCTCAGAGCTCAGTCCTCAGGAGCTCACTATGTACCAGACATTGTGGCATTCGGTTCCCCCTAAAAGCACAGGAGTTTGGACTAATTATTCCCCATTTTACAGATTACAGATTACCTGATTTTCAGAAAACTTATGTTACTTGCCCAGTAGATGTGTGCTATCCAACTGTCAGCCAAAGTGTGCCAGGTCTTGCTGTACCTATTTACGTATTCATAACATTAGTTTTGGCTCCAATTTCTTGTGTTAAATACCATTGTCATGATTAATGGGTCAGTTATATGCTGGAGTGTGGTGATGGGTGAACTCTTCCTGTGCATGGACACTTGATAAAATTACAGGTTCAAATGGTTTTAGTGAGGAAGTGACAAGAGGCCGTGCTTCTAGTGGGTTAAAGAACAAAGGGAAGGTGAAGTCAAGAGAATTTCTGTTCCTAGAAGCCCAGAATCATCAATCCTTTATGGTCTTGGTGATCGTCCCCATTTTATACTATGGGTGAAGAGAACTTAAGTTTGTTTCTTAGTGCAATACACCAAACTAATAGTAGAGATGGGACGAGAAATCAGAATTCCTGAGTTTTAGTTCAGTTCACGTGTTACTGGAGAACAAATACAACAGCAGTGGCTATGCTGTTATTCCAATTCACAGATAAGAAGAGGAAACGGACACTCAGAGACCAGAAACTTGATCAAATTTTGAACCTGGGCAGACCAACTCCAGCTTTTATGATTTCAGCCACTATACAATAATACCTTAATACTTCTCCTATAATATTGGAATAATGGAGACCATGTTTTTCTTGGGCATCATCCAGGACACTTGGTTTGAAAAATAACACCATATTAAAGAAGAAAATAAGGAAAATCTTGTTTATCTATGCAATCATTGTGGCTATTCATTGTTCCCTTTTCCAGTGTGTAAAAAGTTCTACTATTTTGAGGGAAAATAATATAAACTACATGTATTCCTTTTTTATCAAGAAATAGTACATTAATCTTTGAACTTACACTGTCAATCTGATGAATTTTTACTACCACAATTTTCAGAGATATTTACCATTTTAACTTTTAAAGCTAAATAAAGACAGTTGTGATTTCAATCTATAAACAGGAAGAATAACATCTTAATGCTTTAAGCTCTGGGTCATTGTGCAATAAATTGAGAGGAAGAAAGCTAAAAACAAAAGCTCTGAAAGCAATGATGTGCAAAGAATTTTGGGGTTCAGATTTGGGGCTATGATTCATTTTATATTGTGATTATTTTTCTGACACCATATACATTACCTTTATTTATTTTTATTTTTTTAAAGATTCATTTATTTGAGAGACAGAGAGAGTGCAGGGAGGGGCAAAGGGAGAGGAAGAGAGAATCTCAAGCAGACTTCTCACTGAGCTCAGAGCCCAACTCAGGGCTCAATCCCATGACCCTGAGATCATGACCTGACCCAAAGCTAAGAGTCAGATGCTCAACTGACTGTGCCACCCAGGAGCCCCTACATTACCTTTAAATAAAATACTTTTAATCACGGGAAGTTATATTACAATTAGGTATATTCAGATGCTTTTGCAATACTTTTGCAATTTAGCTAAAAGAACCACAAATAAAAACAATACTAAACTAATTTCCCTGTCTCTTCTTTCTGGATCAACATGGATGATTCATTGCTGTAAGGTGTTGAGAGACAACTGAGTGTGGGGACAAGGGACCTAGAAACTTCACCCCTTACCTCCCAGTTGGGAATCAGTACAAACCCTTGACATTCCTCTAATCAGTTTTACTGTATCCATCTTCTCAGCTTCTTATGGATATTAAGTGTAAGAGCTATTAAGGTGTTCTAGGATTTGGGATCTCAGAATTTCATTTGCCTCCTGCTTTCTCCTGCCTTTCTGGGCTGTTGAGGAGACAGGCACTCATGGGGCAGGTAACCCCTCTCAACAGCACACTCCTGCCTCCACTTGGCTGCTTTTCCTACTTTTATTTCTCTGGGCATTCCTGTTGGTCCTCAGTTTACCCATTCTGGGTCTCTTTCTCTTAAGACCTGGTTAAATGCTGCCTGAACATTTGAGCTGATCATTTGACATTATGGTTCTTAACATGAAGACTTTGAAATTTTTTGAACAATGCTGTATGTCATATGCTATTATATATGCATTATAACAGTCTTTTCTATAGCCCACTCACTCACCAACCTCATGGCTATTCTCAAGGTCCTTGGCGAGCGTGTGCCTGACCACCTCTTTAATTGCATCTCTCCACCCCAGATACTCCCTGCCCCCTTTACCTACTGTTTCTCTCCAAAGCTCTAGTACCTCCTAATTCACTGCACAGTGTTCCTACCTATTTATTTCCCATCTGCGCCCTACTGGATCAAAAGTTCCTTGAGTGTATGTTTTTTGTTTGTTTCTTTTTGTTTTTCATCCACTGCTAAGAACTCCAGAGCCTGAAATAGGGACTGATACCTAGTAGCTGTTTGATAAATTTAGTTGAAGTAACAATGAATTATGGGGACACATGACTTTCATTGTATTCCAAAAAGAGAATTTTGTTCAGTCAAGTGGTAGTCAGAAGTAATTCTATTTTGGTCTGAGGTTTATTCTGCGTATCTCAGATCAAAGTGCTCGGATCCCAAGTGATTTTGAATAACTCCATTGCTTCTTCTTGCTTCTTCTTGTTTTGCTTTTTTTTTTTTTTTTTGGTTTGGTTTTTTTTTTTTAATTTTTGTTTATTTGACAGAGAGAGAGACAGCGAGAGAGGGAACACAAGCAGGGGGAGTGGGAGAGGGAGAAGTAGGCTCCCCGTGGAGCAGGGAGTCCGACGCGGGGCTCGATCCCAGGACCCTGGGATCATGACCTGAGCTGAAGGCAGATGCTTAACGACTGAGCCACCCAGGCGCCCCGCTTCTTCTTGTTTTGCCAGAGCCAATAAGTAATTTGCAAATGACCTATCCAGCTGCAAACTGGGATATCAAAGTCATCAGGATTATAGTGTGTGTGTATATATATAAATATATAAATATATATATAAATAAACATATATATATATATATATGCCAGAAGTAGAGATAGAAAGGAAAAGCAAAAGAGACATGTTTTAAACAAAAATTGTCTTAAACAAAAATCTACACACACATACATATACATACAGCATACTACATCATGTGTACATCACAAGAGTCGATTCTAGGTGTTATACACTAAAAGTAGCTTTCAGAAAAGATATTTACTAGTACTATTTTAATAACAGATTAAACTATAAGAGAAAAGGTCTTTGATGTTATCCATGATACAGATAAAATAATATGAGGGAAAAACAGTCATCTAGATTGAACTAATTTGGAGCCAAAAAGACTGAACTATCTATATCTACTTATTAACAAAAGTTATGAATAGCCCTCTTCAGAATCTACCAGAGACGAATGAAGATGTTTTCAAGTTTTTCTCTAATCAGATGAACAGGGGTAGCCATTTATCAGTATATCACTATTATGTCATCATAATTATCTTAAGGCACAGAAGGAAAATGCATAAGGGTTTCTTTAGGCTGAAGGTTAATTTTAATTAAGTATCAGGGCATAAGTCAGACTTTCTGACTACAGAGTAATTTTTGTACTGCTCTGAGAATTTGTGAGCATTCAAGAAAGTTCATAACAGCATTAGTGTTATATGAATAGTCTGTTTAACTTGGATATAATAGGTCAAAAAAAAAAAAAAAGAGCCCAAAACAAAAATGTGACTCTAGTCTTGGATTTTGAAAGGCCTTTTGCCAGAAAAAGAGAATGTGCAGTGGGTTAGAGTGTTAATTGGGGGGAAACCCCAGGAGAATTTTGTCTTCCTAAATAAAAAAAGCTACTTTTGTTCAGGATCTATACACTCAAGGGGCTATGGTGCTCTGATTTTTTATGAATCAGACAACTATAATTTCATTGACAAGTATAAGCATGAATTTTCTTAAAAACAAAGTTGGTTGAGTTTCTTTTGAGTACCTTCAGGAACTGATGTCCCTTAACACTTCATTGAATTATTTCTATGAAAGCCAATATATCAAATGAAATGAGGTGATTTTCTTAATATTTTTGTGTTTACATGTGGAGCAAATGAATTCTTTCCATGGAGATAATTTCACAGAGTTTAAAAATTAGACAGAAGGAGCATTATGCTGGAGTATCAGTCAGATGGGGCCTAATACTCCAAACCTTAAAGAATTCTGAACAATTCAGTATGACATTCTTTTCTTTTCCAGTAATATAAATTTTTCCCCTGAATTAGAAGTAAACCTGTTACCTCAGCCAAATCCCACATCATGCAGTGCTTTCTGATTCCCCCACACGATCTCCTGTAATGTCTACCCTGATAAGCTGAGACAGATAATGTGCATTTTTGTGCCCATTCAGTTCACTGAGGTGAGAACCTGAAGATTATCACTATATACACCCAGAAATTTGTTCAAGGGAAGAATGAAAAGCTCACAAATGAAACACGGACTACCAAATAGGATTCTTCAAAAGTTACATAACCACAAATGTCAGATTCAAGATCAGGACCAGAATTCCTGGTGCTTTGGTATGTCTATTATATCTGCTTTCTTATTTTAGAGCAGATATTCTTTTCAAGGAAGTGTGAGGAGCCTTGAAATTGCCAGAACTAGGGTGCACTTAGACTGTGACCTTTTCTGTGTCTTGTTCCCTATGTGCTATTTCAGGGTGCAGGAATAGATGCAGTTCTGCTATCTACTTTCATCTAGTTTCACATTATGCTCTAAGAACCCATGCCCACTAGGACCATTGTCTTGGGATTTTCATTTGTAACCCTCTCGTGCGGGGCTTCAGAAGCCTTGGGGCATTCCCAGAGCTTGAGACCTGACAGACTTCCCATTTTATTAACAACTTTTCCCCAGGGTCCTAGGTGAGGCCAGTGACATTCTCTGCATTTCTCACTAGGAGGATAGCCTCTTTTTTTCAGGCTGGAAGCTCAGGCATGATCCAACTTTACATTTTTTAAAGGCATAATGATGTTGGTTATGCATAAAATTGGTGCACTTCGTGGTTCTTAGCAAGTTTCCACAAGTGGTTTTTTGGCAGAAACAGTTCGTGACCTGGTTTTTATTGCTCTGTCAGCAATCAAATTACTACAATTACTACAACTCAACAGTAATTGATTTTCAAAATCATCCCTGTATCTCCTGAAGGCCAGAAATCACAAATCCGATCATATTTTTTTAACAGAATAGAGATTGCTGCTGAGGGGAGCACTGTGTCAGCCCAGCTCAAAGTGAGAACCCGTGTGCCTTAGGTTGACCAGCTAGAGTACATATGCTCTTCCAGTTTTGGCTGAGGGATATGGCACATCCCACGGACAGGTAGGGAGCTTTATGCCACACTGCATTAGAGGACACATATATCATGATTTTATCAATTGCAATTTTTTTTATCCCTGCCTGCCATGTCGGAACCTCTCCTCATCATTGGATTGTGCCCAGGCAACAGAGCTGTAAAGACTATTAGCTTGAAGAACACATATTAGGAAAGTATATGTTCCCTATAAAATCAAAAATTAAAACCATCAAATGTATTCCCAAGGGGTTATTTGTGATGTTTAAGTTACCGCTTTCCTGGATTATTTTTACTTCTGTTTTCTTCCATTGGCATATCGCTAAAAAAAATTTATCATTGCTGATAAGTTATAAATGCAGGCAGCTTTTTAAAATAAGTCCGGCACATTGTTATAATAGAGTGGCACAAACAATGTCCTATCCTACCATCCTTGGAAATGGTAGATTCAAGTAAAGTGTATTTCATCTGTATCAGTAGACTTGAAAACTCTATCTTTTTCAAAGTTATTTGTATTTACATTGTTCTTATTTTACACATTTTCAGAAAAGTAGATTTTTGTCTTTCATTTGCAACTTTTGTACCTGGTTTTATTCATCATAGTCAGATATGGTAGTTCTGTTATTTTAACACATAGCTAGTCTTTTACCCAGGAGACAGGAAAATTTGTATTTCAGCCACATTAAAAAATAACAGTATATTCTTTGTTTTGTCTTTGAGCTGTCTAATTCCTCCAGTGTAAGATTAATTTAAAGTAATTCCTGTCACCTCCCTTGCGGTTTAATGGAGTGTGTAGGTGCTTGTGTATCATATGTATGTGTTTTTAAGAAGAAATATTGAGGAGACATAGAACAGAAATCCACTCATGAGCTCACATTGCTTCCATTAGTTGCACATTCATCTTAAATGAAAAACACTGATTAGGGCTGAGCAGATACAGAGAGTTAGGAGCTGATTTGGACTTGATAAGCCCTTGAGAAACCAGACTGCTCTATTATCATTAATGGGTTTTGTAAATTTCTCAATTGCTTTTTTCAGGGTTTTTATTAGGGAAAAATATGTGGATGTTGAAATTGCCTTTGTGTTGTCAGCTTTAAAAACTCATTTGTTGGCATTTACATTGCCTAATTTGCCAATGACACCATTTGTTGCAGAAAGGATTGGACTTGCTCTGTTCTGACTTAAATGTAACAGCAAAAAAAATCCCAGCAAGATAAGATAGGTAACTTGCTGGTCTATTTAATTTAACTCCCCTGGTGTCAGAGTGATGGTAGCATGCAAATAGGTTTCCCTGGAGGTATAATTATTCCAGAGTGATGGTTTTTCCTGATCACGTAATGTAAGGTATGGTATCTTTTTTTTTAGACTTTATGAGTATTTACTAAGTGACTTCGGCTGTTCAAAAATTGTATTAATTTAGGTTTTTTGGTTTATTTCTTTTTTGTTCCTGAATAATATATGACAGAAAAGCCTGAAGCTATGGCTGCATGGACCCCAACCCTAGTTTGCTATATGGCAGTGATCAAGTCTCATACTTATGGAGCTGTGATTTCCTTGTTTGTCATTTGTAGTTGCTAGACTAGATCTTGAATTAGGGTCAATTCTAGTACCAAAAATTTATGATTCCATGGAAAGCAAACTGAAAACTCTTAGCATTTAAGTTATGCTGAGAAGGGCAGAATAAAGGAACATTTCTAAAATATTGCTTATAATGAAGTTAAAGAAGTTTATTAAATTTAAAAATCAATGAATAATGGTTGTTTTAGCAAGGGAATGTGTTTATATTATTTCTTTGTTTCTTAACACAGACATAAACATTCTGACCATTTCTAAAAGGCTGTTTTTAGAAAAATACAGAGGTGTGTTACAGAATGCCATCTGTAGCAGCAAACCTGCTGTTGATTACAGATTGATCAGGGAACATCATGTTTTGTTTTGTTCTTAAAGGTTTTTTTTTATTTATTTGAGAGAGAGAGAGCAGAGCTAGCGAGATAGAACACGAATGGGGGGGAGGGGCAGAGGGAGAAAACTCCCCGCTGAGCAGGAAGCCTGATGCAGGTGGGGGGGGCTTGATCCTAGGACCCCAAGATCATGACCTGAGCCGAAGGCAGACACTTAACCGACTGAGCCACCCAGACACCCAGGGAACTGCCTGTTACGAAGCATGTGTTCAAATTACATTCCTAAGTTTAATGAAGTGCTATCTTCATATACTATTGCTGAATACTTACTTTCATAATAAAGCAGATATAAATTGATGTCCAGGTAGTCTTACCTGTCCCTTTGCATAGGATGATAAAGAGGGAGAGTACATTACTATACACTCTTTGATTCACTCTGCCCTGAATGTAAAGTGTGAAAAAGACCCCTTAGTTATTTTCCTATATGCCATTTTTGAATATGTAAGGGGGTGTTCATTAGCTGTATTATCAAGTCCTAGAATTTAACAAGTCACTGCACAGTTTTTAGCTTCTAGATGAAGGTACTCCTATTCCTACATGTTTGGCACATGGGGGTGATGCATAGCAAAGAAGTGTATATCAAGATCTAGCAAAGACCCCTTCTCTGACTGGACTCCATTATTGAGAAATATTGCTTCTTGATTAATAGAATCCTTAAGAAGCCAAATATTGAGCACCCTAGCATTTGCTTGATAATATATCTTGACACTTTCCTTTTGAAACTCGTTATATGGGTGTCTATAATTTCATTATAAAACAAATATTTTAGAGTATTTAAACATTTGTGTAATTATATTAACATATAATAGGTTATATTATATTGATGTAGTAATTATATAATTAGGGTGACTAATACTGTCACCTTATTTTACAAAATCATTTTGGTGAGTATTGAGACCTGTAATCTTTGCTTTCAAAAGATATAGATCTTTTATAGAATAACTTCTCTGAATGTATATAGTTGATAGTCTCATGTAAATTATGAATATAAGAAGCCAGGATTAAGACAAAATTCAGACGAGATCGGGTGCGTTCAGGGTGGTATGGCCGTAGACTTAAGACAAAATTCAAAATCTTTGGTCAGAAAAACCATCTTAGGAAAGTTTAAGTACTCTTCAAGATGGAGAATTCCAGGTCCTAGGCATAGGGTATGGGTGGGTACCATTTATGAAGAAGGACTTTTGTAAGCACAATTTGGAAGAATTGTTGTGGAAAGTATTAAATTTCCTTTTTATTTGAAAAACGTAGGCATCTTATTAGAAAGAGAGTTTACTGGTGGTTTCTGGATTTCTGGGATGAGGAATACATAGGAAGCCTTCGAGGTTCACCTGTATGTGTATTCATGTCTCAAGTTTTCTTTTGGGTTGCTCTTTAGTTGTTATATAAATGTGCCCTTTAAAAGCTGATTGGATCAGAGCTGTGTTTTCTAGCTCATTGAATCTCCTGAAATTGGAGATGGTTATTTAACCCTATGACAGATGGAGACAGCCTGTCTCAGCCTTCAAAGATGAAATGTGAATGAGCACAAGTGAGTAAATATGAGACTAATTGAAGTGAACCGACAGAGAGACTGAGGAAGGATGCATTCCTGGCACTCCTCAGACCCCAGCTTTGAAGCTAGCTACCAGTCTGTGTAAGTGACCCCACTAACCTACACCAGAAGGGGTTGGAAGGTTACCTAAACACACAGTCCTTTATAACTCTATTAGAAACACCTTTAGGTATTAGTATCCCTAAACATGTCTGTCCTATCAATTATAAAGTAAGAATTTAGGAAGACTGTTTTTTTAGATGATCACCATAACTTTATATTGTTCAGATATAAACTTCTAGTGTAGTACAACCAAATAGTAACACTTTGACTTGACAGCATTGGTGATATTTCATGCCCTGCCACCTTCTCACCTGAAGTATTAGTATGCCATTTTGTTCCTTTTGCAGCAATATTCACCTCCTGGGAAAATAAGTAAAGGCCAAATAACAAAATGAAATTGAAAACAATGGGGGTTCAAAGTCCAGCTTTATAAATTATAGCATTTCATAAAAATATTAAATCAACAAAGAAGAGAAACAGTTGTGTTAACCAGAGCCACAAATTCAAACTGCTTAGAAGGGCCAGAAAGATTCCACACCAGGGGTAAATTCATTTGCACACACTGTGCCTATGAATGGTGAGGATTGTGGGAGACACACATGTTCCTTTTGTTAAAAGTAAAACTCAAGTTATTTTACCAGCAAAAATGGGTTTATTTGGAAAGAACAGAATTGTAATGCAGGCCATGCAAGCTACAGCAAAGCCACAGGCAAGTCCCACAAACAAAGGAGAGGAACATTATTTTATGGAGAAGGCGGAAGAAGTTGGGAGGGGTTGTTTTGGCTAAAGTCCGCTGGAGAAAAAGCAAGAGTTCCTGGTGATGATGGTTTCTCATTGGCTGAGTTGCAGGGATAGTCAGTTTTTTGTAAGAGATACAACTCACATCTTTTTGCTGTAATTGACCGTTCTTTCCTGCTGGTGACTCTTCTGTTGGGGTCTGTAATTGACAGTTCTTCCTGTAATTGTTGTTGAGGTAATACGCTCCTCCGTATAACCCCCTGATTCCACTTTAATGAGGTTTCTCTTTTTTAATTTTCCACATTTTAGAAATCTATGGGCCCAGAAATGGGAGAGTTTTGTTTTTTTCAAGAAACAGAAATCTAAATTTGTATGTAAAGCATATCAATTTTTAAGTGTTGGTTCAAAATTTTAAAAACCCTCTATGGACCAAACCACATCTATACATGGTTTCACGGGCTCTTTGGCCTTCAGGACACCAGTTTGCAAGTTCTGATCAAATGTATAAATAAGCACAAACTTAAAGCTTTGTGTATAGTAGGCACTCCAAAAAATATTTGTTTAACCAAGCTGAATATAACCAGGCATCAGAGTTTCAGGATCTCATTTTCAGACGCAGAACACTCATTTTGTTTCATTCTTGAACTTTTAAAAGTCAAAGTAAACTACATTAGATATATTCAGCTATGTAAGTTATTAACTTAGCCAAATTTCAGGAATCAACATTCACCTTAATGAAAATAAACTGTAAATTAATTTGAAATATTTTTTCACAATCCAATTCACCCATGTTTATTGTCTCCAGATTAAGAGACACTGCAGAGGTGATTAATACACAGTTCCAAACCAAAGTCGTTTGCAATCCAGTAGATGAGAAAGACAAGCTTTACTATAAGGCAGATAAAAGCAATGCACAAATGTCATAAGAGAAAAAAATGATTTCCTTTGTGCCTTCACAGTACAAAGGAAGGGAAGATGGATTCTTCGCAGAGATCAAAGATCGAGGCATCCAAAGGAAGTGGCATTTCAGATGTATCTGAGAGAGTGAGACATTGCAGAATTGGGGAGGTGGGAGATGGTATCCCAATCCTCGGCTGAGCAATGGTACATGGTCTGGCATGGCGGGAGCACAGAGGGACCAGTGTGGAGGTGAAGTGGCAGGCTGAGCTGGAACAGGATTACAGAGAGCCTTGGGCATCGTAATGGCATGTTTGAGGATTTTATTATGTAGATAGAAAAGATCGATGAAAGGATTTTTAATAGATACGGTCTCTGTTTTACAAGTGAATGCTGAGGCATAGTAAAACATGGACTAGAGGTGAAGGAAAAATGACCAAAAGCAAAGAGATCAGTTAGGAGGTGATTTCAATAGTGTGGACAACAGAAAATGAAGCTTGAGCTGTGGGGGCAGTGGGGCTTGAGGGACGATAGATTGGGGTTCATACCAGATGACAGTCCAGGGAAAGTTTTTTCTTTCTTGCCAACACTGTGAGTGAAATAATTTGACCTAGATCTTGGTTTTTGTATTCTCTATCAGTGCATCATTCTCTCTGAATTTCAACATAACCAGCATAATAAAGAAGAAATGAGAAGACAATGGGTATTTAGATTTTCCTACAGAGTCAAAAACAATTTCTATTTTCAGTTTCTGGGTTTATTTTATTTTATAAATGGGATTGATTGAGGAAGGGGGACAGAAAAGATAGAAAATGTTTGTTCTTGGGCGCCTGGGTGGCTCAGTTGGTTAAGCGACTGCCTTCGGCTCAGGTCATGATCCTGGAGTCCCTGGATCGAGTCCCACATCGGGCTCCCTGCTCGGCAGGGAGTCTGCTTCTCCCTCTGACCCTAACCCCTCTCATGTGCTCTCTCTCATTCTCTCTCTCTCAAATAAATAAATAAAATCTTTAAAAAAAAAAAAGAAAATGTTCTGTTTCTATTATATGCTCTAAAGGTAGAGGGCTGATATATATGATTTCAGATGCATATACAGGTAAAAGTTACAATAAATGAGAACACAGATTACAAACGCAGAGATGAGGAGGATTAGAATTCCCAAACAAACTTGCATTGTTGGAAAGAAGAAACATGAAAATGAAAACAGGCAACATCATCTTTTAATTATCATACCTTCTTGGTGATGGTGTCCCCTTGTAGGCACTTAGGAAAATGGAAATCAAGACCTTTCAAATGAACAGAGTGTACAATCCAGAGATGGCTGATGAAAGAATTATTCATAATACCCTCAAAAAAATCTATTTCCTGTTTTTTTCCTTATGAAATGGAAGTATGAAATGTCTGGTCAAATTAAGATCACTGAAGATAGACATCATAGAGCAGATATCTTTATGGATCACATTCTCATTTGGCCCTATTAATTGCTATAGATGTTCAAATAAATGCCCCAACTAAAATGTTTCATAATTTTATTACTATTACTAGTATATGTTGCTTTCTAACATGTGCTAATTTAATTTAATGCTTCAGGACACAAAACTGTCACCTTTTCCCTTTCTCAGTTTTGAAATAGTGTAATAGAGAAATTAGATGCTTCCTTTATCTACTGTGTTCAATGCATGCACCAAAATGTAATTGAACACCTCTCTAGGTAAAAGGTACCCCATGCTACTGGGGTCAGAAAAGTGACAAGAGAAATACCGAATAAGCCATTTCAAGAATTTTGATATTTTTTTGAAGCTTTGGAAAGCCAGATTAGCTTCTCCTACAGCTTTATATTTTCTGCTGATTCATTGGGCAGCAGGTGTTCTGAAGGAGCTAGAGAAGTGAAAAGAAAAGTTATGTAATTAGGATTTTGTAGACTATGAAGACATTTTTTAAAAGAACCTTAACAAAAACCGTAAAGAAGGCTGAGCTTAACAGTTTCTAGACGAAAAGATATCCAACAGTGTTTTAAACCCAATACATTCATTATGGGAATCATTTTTTCCTTTTAAGGAACTCTAATGTGTATATTTGGGAAAAGACACCTACTGCACACTTGGGCAAGATGGACTGCATCACAGCTGGAAGGCCACAGCATTTTGCTGAAAATGTGGCAAATGGTATTACTTATTTCACATTATGTCTTTGCTTTGAAAATTTGACTTTGTGAGTATTGCTATTATAGTTGTATTCAAATTAATTGTAAGCATCTGACAAATTCCTAGCTTATGGTTTCCAGAAGTATTTTTGTGGGTGATCATTCCTAAATATTTGTTTCCTGTTTTCCCCATCAACAACATAATGGAGATGCAATTCTCAAGTGAGCATCCAAGGTCCACACAGGTCTGGTCTCAGAATGTAAGGGATATAATAACTGTAGTTGATCAGTACCATTCCAAAAGTAAAAAGCTAAAATCTAAATTTTGAGAGGCATTACCTGGAAGTAGCTGCAGAACCAACTAATCCACATGTTGATTGTATTTGCTTAAGCTGCCAGGTGGATGTAGTTACAATAAAGACAGTGAAAATACCAACAAAATGACTCAAACTGGCTGCCAAGTCAACAAACTGTTTGCTGATCTACTAACTCTGTATAGATTATGCAGTCATAAAATGGATGAAATTCAGCGTCTATACCGTACTCTGTCTCCCCAGTGCTTCTCACTTCCTTTTATATGACAGAGATGATATCAAGGATAAAGACTTGGAGCTGTTATATACTCTTCCTCGTCATTATGATCGGTTTTTATTCACAGAACGTCCGACACCAAACGTGTGGGGTTTTTTCTCACACCAACCAATTCTCCAACTCTCTGGACACCAGCTGGGTGTCCTACAATTCAGAACAGTTCTGACACTAACTGCCTGGAGTTAGCCCAGACCTCACAGGTTAAAGGCTCATTCCCACCACACAGCCTCCATTTCAAATGCCAGCCGCAAGGCCAGGCCACCAGTATTTTGACCAACCATAAAGTCTTGGGGGATTCCCACAATCCCCTCCCCAGATTCAGTAATTTACTAGAATGGCTCACAAAACTCCGAAAAGGGCTTTATTTACCGTTACTGGTTTATTATATGAGCTACAGCTCAGGAAGGGCCAAATAGAAGAGATGTATTTGGCAAGATGTGGTGTTGGGGAGCAAGAGCAGAGTTCCCATGCCTTTTCTAGGTGTGACACCCTCCCAGCGCCTTGATGTGTTTATCAACTTTGATGTTGCCCATCATTTTAGGTGTTTTATAGTTTCATTATGTAGGCGTGGTTGATTAAATCATTTGCCATTGGTGACTAACCCAATCTCTTGGCCATGTCTCCTCCCCAGGAATCCTTGGGGGTGGGACTGAAAATTCGTCTGGCAACCAACTCCTACTCTATAACTATTCCTACCAAGAGTCACCTTATTAGCATAAACTCAGATGGTTGAGAGGAGCTTGTTATGAATAACAAAATATGCTCCTGTTACTCTTAGCGGGAAATTCCAAGAGTTTAGAAACCCTGTTAGGAACACGGAACAAAGATGAAATATGTATTTCTTATTATGCCACATGTTGCTATTATTGTGCATTTAGATTTTGGATTTATTTAAAGGGGTTAAACAAGCTGCTCCTAAAAAAATATTCAAATCAATGCTCGATGGAAAGAGAATGGGCTTTTGTTAGCAGACTGGCTTGAATGAACTCTTGATTCTACCATATAGTAGTCTTACGGGCAAATTACCTTTTCCAAGTCTCAGTTTCTTCAACTGTAAAATGAGGACAATCACAACCACATCGCAGTGTTGTTAGGATTAAATGATATAATAATAAAGCACTTAGTATAGTTCAGGGCATTTTATAATAGAGGCTCCAGGTATTTTTTTCTACTCTTCTTCCCCTATTAACCATTGGTGATACGACTTTATGTTTCTTGAGGCAAACGAAAATAGTGTTTATTAGCCTTCAGTCTTTTATTGTCACTGAGCACTTACTGGGACCATCCTGAGTTGATGATAGTCTCAGCCACTCTTAAGATTTGATAACCCTCACTGCTTAGCTAAGCTAAGCTGGAACTAATCTAATGTTCTATGTAAAGTGCTATGAGGAATATAATGGTGGTGAAACCCTAGCCTCAGAGAATTTAAAATTTAATAAAGGGGTTAACATGTACCCAAATAATTCTACCGAGATAGAATATGATAAGTAACAATATTTTGGGATTATAGAGAAATGATGTATCATGTCTGGTTGAGAGCTGTAGAAAGAAGATGCTAATCATATTTCCTAGTATCTTATCTTCCAAGTGTAATACGTGGGCTGGGAGAATCAGCATTCTGTGAGAACTTGCCAGATGTGCAAATTCTCAGGCCCCAACCAGATGCACTGAATCAATCACAGTCTTTGGAAGTGCAGCCTCTCAATCTGTTTTAACAAGCTGATTTTTACGCATGCTAGTACATTGCAGTTACTCAGTATAAGTAGATTGATTGTTGATTTTGGGGGGGGGGGTGAAATCCTTTCAGATATTTTGTATAATGAGCAGATTTCTGCACAGAATTCACTGAGCACTGCCTTGTGCTTCACTACTGCCTTGAGCTTGGCTTTGATTATGACTAGCTTGGAAAATATGATAAATCTCTAACATATCGATTATTACATGTTTCTTGGCATCATAGGCTTGGACAAAAGGAAGTAAATTGATATAATAGAATTTTTTCTAAAAAGTGTCAACTCATTTATCCTTTTAAAAATATTTTATGTAAAAATAATAAAATATATATAAAGTATTCATTTTTTAAAAGATCTAGCCTCAAACTAAGAGTTTAGAAGATACAGGTTTATATTAAAATGATGAGGACATTTGCACAGTCATCAGGCATTTCAACTACAGAAAACACTGGCATTAGGCCATGTGCTGGGAGAGTTTATAGATGTGAAATTTACTGGGCTGTTGTTTTTGGCAGTCAGGGTGAAACAGGAAATGACCTGCACACAGCAGGCTGCAATGAATTGAAATGATGCTAGTTCTTGTAGGTTTACTTCACTAACTCGTTATGATACTTTTAAAGTGATATTGCCCAGAGGGTTAGCAATGGTATTGGGGTTTTTTTTGTTTTGCTTCAGCAATTAATAGTTTGTGAAAATTATATATATGGTTCAGGAGGCACTTTGCTGAGTACTTTGAGAGCCAGCTGAGAAAACCCAAAGTGCTAGATAAAATCTACAAGCCTAAATTATGCATTATCAAGGCTTTCTCTAAGGGAATCAGAAATTTTTGGATAACTTAGATTCTGTCATCATGCAGATGCATCCCAGGTCTTAAGAATTGCATGTGATATGCTGAAAATAGAGACAATGCAAATGACAAGAAAAGTAACATTTTAATTGCTTAGAAAGAAAAAAGTTTACTGAACATTCAATAGCTAAATCCAGTAAGTTAGTGCATAATAGACAGTAATAGTTGAGATTTTATGATCCTGTTCAGAAATCCAGTGTGAAATTGTGAGTTTAGAATGGCAGTGATTAATCATTATGGTGAACTGTCAAAAAGAGAGTTAAGGGCGCCTGGGTGGCTCAGTTGGTTAAGCGACTGCCTTCGGCTCAGGTCATGATCCTGGAGTCCCTGGATCGAGTCCCGCATCGGGCTCCCTGCTCGGCGGGGAGTCTGCTTCTCCCTCTGACCCTCCCCCCTCTCATGTGCTCTCTCTCATTCTCTCTCTCAAATAAATAAATAAAATCTTTAAAAAAAAAAGAGAGAGTTAAGGTCATTTATGTTAATGATTGTAGTATGCAATTTTTGAGCCCTAACATATTTCACATATAACAATTAACCAAAAATGCAAACATCTGGAAAGTAATCTGCCTGAAATCTTGGAAGAAGTGGTATAAATTTAAATACACACATACACATGCACACACCATTGGAAGATCCCTTGGAATAAACAGTTGCATTATAAAACAGCATTTTATAAATAAACTGAAACATAGATAATTTGCCCAGTATGAGATAATTTCCCCAGAGCAATGTATATAATGTCAACAGTAACCAAAACCCAGATTGCATAGCAATATTTGTTTGGTAATATTCAGAAAACATTTAGATGCCATGGTTAAGATATGAAGGCAAATTTGTGGGCATTACCAATTCCCCAGTATTTGTTTTAAATTGCTTTCAAGTAAAAACGTCTTGGTTATTATCCAATAAAAATGACTATATAATCTAGGTTATACATGCATGTACACAAACACACCCCCAGAGAATCAAATCCATAAAAGGGTAAATATTTTATAAGATTCAGTGCCTGGACATGCAGATAGGTATGAAAAGATGTGCTGTGGAACATGTTGTATCACAAAAAATATAATTACGTAGTTAGTATGGTGGATACTAGGCAGGCTGCATAGGGAAATACTTTGTTACCCAGTAAGAAAACATTTCTGTGTTGAGGACAACTTGTAAAAATTGTATATAACATGTCAAAATAAGTCATTTGGGGGAAAATAAATTTGTACCTGGGAACTTTCAGACCCATGGAATGCCCTTAGCAGTATGGCAGTATTATTACTGAGTTGTGGGGATTTGGGTTAAGTAGGGAGCTGAGTGAATAGCTTTGAGGCTGGAGAGAAGTCAGTGGTAGGATGACAGGAAAATAATTATGATGCTCTGAACACATCCTTGCCAATCCAGGTTGCTTTCAGCCTTAATTATTTAGCAAGCATAGCAATGGAATCACCACCATCCAAGAGTGCTTTGCACTTAACTTGCCCAAAGTACTATGCAGTCTTCCTTGGCTTTTAAAGATGTCTCACTTTTTGACATGTTCTGTTGACTTTGCACGAAGCTAGAAATAGTACAAGATAGTAGGGAGATAAAGATGAAGCAGAAATCACTCATAGGTACAGTGCTTGAATTTGGTAACTGAAACCTTTTCTTATAAGAAAAGTGTGTGTGTGTGTATGTTTGTGTGTCCACGTGTGTGCACATGTGTGTTTAAATTTTCTTACCAAGTTTTATGAGTCATCAATCAAATCTCCCCACAATTTACCCTAGCAAGCAGAGTTATGAGACCTGAATTTCACTGAAGGAGAATTTTATTTAGACTGATTTCTTATAAAATTAATCTAGATGATATAGATGATGATGGAGAAAATGGGTAGGGTGACTTGTGTACTTTACTTACTTGATTTGACTTAGGTGTTCAGATAGATTATTATAGATGCATTACAAAACACCCTCTAGCCACTCCAGACCCTCAAAGAATTGGTTTTTGTTGTTGTTGTTGTTTTGTTTTTTGGGGTGTTTTTTTTTTTTTTTTTTTTTTTTGGCAACTAGTCTCTACATCTGGCTCATTCAGCAGAGATGAACAACAGGTTTTTAGTGAAGCAGTTGTAGGGGATAGGAAAGATCATTGTTACTTATATAGCGTTGGTCATTCGCTCGCCTCCAGAAAACTTATTCAGAAAAACCAGGAGTCTCTATTTGAAATATGTGCTTAGAATACATAAGAAACTTCTTGATTATTCTATTATCTCAATTTCTTTTTATATGAATGTCCTGTGATAAATCATTTGGGGCCCCATCTCTCCCTTACCTGAGCTGTTCATACCTATCTTGAGTGGTCAAATTACAATATAGATCAACAAATCCTTAACCCAAACTATAAAGTTTAGGAAACAAAGAAATTGTAAATATGTTATATTTAAAATAAGCATTGCAGTTCAACCACTTTGGAAACTTTGGCAATGTCTTACAAAGTTATACATACTTTACAGTATGACCAGTAATTCCACCCTTAGGTATTTACTAGAAAGAAATGAAAACACAAATATGGGAGTTCTTTTAATAATAGCAGAAATCTTGAATTAACCCAAATTGCCCCCCAGTAAGTGAATAGATAAATAAATATTGGTATGCCCAAACAGTGAAATACTACTCAACAATAAAAGAGAATCACTGAAACAGGCAGGAGTGAAAGAAGACAGACACACAAGTTTTGTTTGTATGAAACACTTAAATGAACAAAACAAATTTACAGTAACAGAAAGCAGATTGGTTATTACCTGGGGCTGGGTAAGGGGTAGGAAGGATTTACTGCAAAGGAGTATAAGAGGACTTTTTGGGGTGCTGGAAATGTTTTAGATCTTGATAATGGGGTGGGTACAGGAGTATATACACTTGACAGACTTGTCAAACTATATACTTACAATGGGTGTGTTGTAAATTTTATCTCAGTAAAGTTGATTTTGAAAGAATAGAATATTGAATGTGTAGGAACAAAGGAATATGTGGTAAAAGTCATGCTGCAGTATTCAGTGGTAGGAAGTAACACCCCCAGAGGATCGAGACTTGAAATTGTTTTGAATCAAAATATTATTGAACTGATATAAAAATTGTAGCAGTCAGTATTTTCTTCTATACTGCCAGAAAGATCAGAAACAGCAAAGCTTTATTATTTAGCACAGTATAGACATTATACTAAGCACTTGATAAGCCTAATATTATTTGCTCCTCTCTAAACCTCCATGAGGTAAGTTGTAAAAAAAAAAAAAAAAGCTTAGAGAGACTAAGTGTAGTACTGAAAGTTACATGGCCAATGAGTTGCAGTGCTAGGATTTGAATCCGATTGACTGAAAAATATCAATGCTTACCAGTCATACACAACTAAGTCTTCCTGAATCATCATTTCTTACACTATTGTGGAAATACTATTATTTAGGATTGTTCAAATAAGATATATAAAGACATATTACAACCTAGAGAATAAACCATTGTACCATGCACATTCGTCAATAAGTATTTGACTATCTACTATGTGCCCGAAATTGTGTTACATTCTGGGAATATGACAGATCACCTGCCCTTGAGTGTTTATAGATGTAGGTAGTAAAACAACGAAGCTGAAATACAGTGCAAGAAGGGAATCCCAGTGCTCCAAGACCACATTGCATAGGCAATCACCCTGTTGGAAGTGGTGATTTCTGAGTGAGAGCTGATGGATTCATGAGTTTGCTCTCCGGGTGTGGGAAGAGAGGTTGAGTAATGCCCCAGAAGAGATTTATGGGAAAGGCTAGAGGAGAGAAAAGTTCAGTAAGGCTTAGTGGGGTTGGGGTGCAGAGGGAGGAAATGTGAGACAGAAGGTTGAAGGAGTGGCCAGGGGCTGGACCACATAGAACCTTCCAGGAGAGCATGCATAATTGTCATCCAAGCCAGAATACAGGAGAGAGAAAGGAGCACCATTAATCATTATGCCAACACAACGGGTCTAAATTGAGGCTGGCCATGACCACCAGCTGGTTATTCCACAAGCCTTGAAAGGAAATTTGGGGTTTTTAGGGAGAGTAGGCATAATTGGAGGGTTTTAAGTAGAGAAGTAAAATGACTAAATTTGACCTTGCATCTTGTCTATCAGTATGCTTTGGGGAGGGGTTGAAGGGACCTTTAGTACATTTTAACTTCCTCAAGTATATATTTGATGCCTTTTGAATCCTTGTATTCTCAATGGAAATTATGGTCCCTCAAGAAATAGTTAAGGAAAAAAAAACACTGAATATTTTTAAAACTTATAACAGCCAAAAGTGTAAAGTATTTGAAAAATAAAGTTATTTATCATTTCTTTTCTTTCCCAATCATGTAAAAGTGATTTTTAGCAAATATTCTAAATAAAAGTGCCTGAAAAATAAGAGAAAATAGTTTTTTCCAAAACAACATTTTAAAATGGATAAAGTTTTATTTCTTCAGCAATTTCTAGGGCCCTGCTATCCCAGAGTCAAATTTTGATAATGTTGTATAATATAAAGGAAAATATTTAAGATTGTTTCTTGATTTAAAAGTTTTGAAAAGAAGGGTAAAATATTTTAATACTCTTTATACTTTGTCTTCATTCATTTGAATATTCAACAAATAGATATGCAATGCCTGAAATGTGTTATGAGAACCTATAATAACATACTGATCTCCCTACCCACAAGGCAAATAAGAGCTGAATCTCATAGAGCTTTGCTGGCAATGCTGTTGTTATGCTTTTATCCTAGGAGCAAAGAGAAGTCACTCTGGGGTTTTTAGAAGCGTATTTATAATACCCTCCAGTTCCATTCACGTCATCGCAAGTGGCAAGATTTCATTCCTTTTGATGGCTGCATAATATTCTATTGTATATATATACCACATCTTCTTATGCTGAGCGAAATAAGTCAATCAGAGAAAGACATGTATCATATGACCTCACTGATATGAGGAATTCTTAATCTCAGGAGACAAACAGGGTGGCTGGAGTGGTGGGGGGTGGGAGGAATGGGGTGGCTGGGTGATAGACACTGGGGAGGGTATGTGCTATGGTGAGTGCTGTGAATTGTCTAAGACTGTTGAATCACAGACCTGTACCTCTGAAACAAATAATACATTATATGTTAAAAAAAAAAAAAGAAGAAGAAGAAGAAGAAGAAGATAGCAGGACGGGAAAAATGAAGGGGGGAGGAATCGGAGGGGGGACGAACCATGAGAGACTATGGACTCTGAGAAACAAACTGAATGTTCTAGAGGGGAGGGCGTGGGGGGAGGGATTAGGCTGGTGATGGGTATTAAGGAGGGCACATTCTGCATGGAGCACTGGGTGTTATACGCAAACAATGAATCATGGAACACTACATCAAAAACTAATGATGTAATGTATGGAGATTAACATAACATAATAAAAAATGTTTAAAAAAGTGTGTATCTACTTTTGAAAAACATCACTTTGGCTGCAATTTGGAGAACACATTGGTTGGGGTGGGGGGAAGAAGTGAATATAAGTAGATCATTTGAGAGGCACAGGCCAAGTGAGTAGCCTAGGCTGGGTTGAAGGTTGTGAAAAGAAGTGAGTGGATTCCAGAAATATTTAGGAGACAAAAGCAATGAAATATAGTGGAGAGAGAAGAATTGGTCACAGGGGATTGTATGGTTTATTTAACTGGCCAAATGGTCATGCCATTACCTGACTGAGGCAGATGACCGAGTTGGTAGAAAACTTCAGAAGATTGTTGTGAACTGTCAGAAAGGCCTTGAGACATCCAAGGGAATAGTCAAGTAGGTAGTTGATATGAAAGTCTGGAGACAGTGATGGTCTGGCAATATAAATATGTAAGTCAGATGCAAAGAGGGGGTAACTAAAGCTTTGGGTGTGAATGACCTATGAGAGATTAGAGCTAAGAATTCCTTGGAATAGACTTAAGAGGGAGAAAAAAGAGTCCTCAGGAAACTTATTATTTAATGACCAGATGAAGGAGAAAGAGCCTTTGGAGACAAAGAAGAGATGGCCAAAGAAGAAGGAATAAAACCAGGGAAGTATGGTAATACATAATTTAGCAAGTGCTATGCCAGGAGATTGAGTTTTTCAGTTGTACTGCATTTATGTTTATTTTGAAATGATTTCACTATAACTGCAGTTGGAGATAGTATTCTCAAATGGAAAGCAATTGTGATTCATTTGCCCCTTTCTATATACTCATTTCGTTTTTCTGTGAGTGGGACCCAGCTAGTAGAAAAACTGTAAGTAGCTTAGAAACTGCTAGGTTTATAAATTTAACAGTTATTTTAGAAGCTAACATTTATTTAGTGCTTATTATATGCCCATGATAAGTGCTTGAAATGCATTATTACTTTTTACATTTTTAAATTTACATTCAATTTAATTAACATACACTGTATTATTAGTTTCAGAGGTAGAATTTAGTGATGAAATACATTGTTATTTCATCCTTTCAACAAACTATAGGATAGGTGGTATTATTATCCTTTTTATAAATGAACAGAGTAACAGAGAATTTGAATAACTTGGTCACGACCCTACAGCAAGTGATGGAGCCTGGATTCAGGCACAGTGAGCTACTCCCTATACAATAATTGCTAACTGAGAGTTACTCCATCATCATGTGTCCTAATGTGAAGCTGGCAGAGATTATACCAGACAGCTGGTATTTTCTAAAACCCAAGTTCTTTGTATTGTGTTATAAATTATACCTGCTGTCTTGCTATTCCTTCTTCTAGTATTCAATGGGAAACATCTATATCCTGTTTAATTTGGGACCTTTTGGATTAATAGTATCTATAGCCTCAATGTTTTATTCTGGTGAATAGAGTGAAGGAAGGAGAGAAAAAAAACAAGGGAAAGAAAAAGGTAGGGTATGGGGAGTAGGGAAACCATATCTAGAAATGAAATGCCTTATTTTACATATAATTCAGAGTAAGGGTCCTGACAATAGAAATCCTCTTTGTATAGATAAGGAAGAGAAAAGATCCCTTTTCCACAATCAGATCATAACCTAAGGTGGGGAAAAACAAATTCTGTAATAAATATTTTTAAAACATAAAATATTTGATAATATAAATACTATTAAAATTAAATAATGAAATATGAAACTACTTAATTTATTCATTCCACAAACATTTATTGAGTGCATACTATTTGCTTGGTCACTTTTCTAGTACTAGGGATGTAGCAAGTTTCCTGCTCTTGTGGATCTTATATTCTAATGGGAAAGATGGGCAATAAATAAGCAAACAGGGATATAGTACATCAGGTGGTGATATATGCCATAAGAAAGCAGGATAAGGAGGAAAGGAAACAGTGGAGATGCTGTCCAGTTACTGTTATCAGATGAAGGCCATGATGATGGTGTAAGAATACAGACTTAGTTTATTTTTTGGCTCCCGTGTTGGTAAAGACATTAACAAGTGATATATGGAGGGAGTACTGCAGTGAGCTCTCTCATTTACTGCAGGTTGAAGCATCAACTTTTAAAATAATTGTATGCATTTAAAAATTAACCCACAGGTAAATACACACATACAAGAGACTGGAAGCAAACACCAAAATGGTAACAGTGGCCATCACTGGCTGGTTTTTATTTTCATCTTTATATTTTAAGCATTTAAAATAGCTCAACAGTGTATAATTCTATAATAAGAATAACATTTAAACATTGCTGTAGTATGCCTATTTAGAGAAAAGACAGGGTAGAAAGAGAAAGAAAGAAGAAAATAAAGGGAGAGAGGAGACAGACACAGTTAAAAATAGACATAAAATTTAAATACACAGAAATAATCTTCATATTAAGAAAAAGAGGTGCAGAGAGGGGGGGAGACATGTCTGTAAATCTGCCCACACAGTTCTCCATGTTATAGTCTTTAACATACAGCCACTGAAGATTATAATTCTGCATCCTAACAGGACAAACATAGAAATATCGGTACTGGAAAATTATTTGTGTTGGATGAAATTATTCTGAGGGTTGGCTCTGGTAATAGAATTAAAACAGGAAGTTAAACCTGGGCCAGACTCCTGCTTTGGTTCTCTGTTGGTCTTTTTGGCAGATACTAATTACATATGTAGACAAAAACTTTAAGACATCACAGAGACAGCTTTTTATTTTGTCTTTTTATCTTTTTAAAAAATTTTTAATTTTATTTTTTATATTTTTATTAACATAATGTATTATTTGTTTCAGGGGTACAGGTCTGTGATTCATCAGTCTTACACAATTCACAGCACTCACTCACTCACAATTCACCATAGCACATACCCTCCCCAATGTCCATCACCCAGCCACCCCATCTCCCCACCCCAACTCTTAAAAGTATATTAAGAATTAAAAATTAAAATAAACATTAAAAAAGGAATATGTTGGCCAAACTGTTTCTTTTATACTGTTTAATTATTTCACAAATGAATTTAGTCTAGAGGTACTGTTTTGAGCTAATCAGCTTAGTCTTAGCTCTCTCTTTTGATAGCTTTATCAGTAACTATTTCACTTACTAGGATTATAAAGTCTATTTATTTTGCAAGCAAATCTACAGAAATCAAAGTGTCAGTTATATATGTCTTTTTCATCTATATTTCTGATGAGATTCAGAGAAAACTGACCTTGAAGGAACAGCTTAGACTTGTATTAGGTCACTTTCTACTTTATTTCAGAATACTGCCAGTGAACTGGTTTGTTCAGAATATCTGAAGAGAATCTTTGAAATTTTTCTATATTTGATTATGAAAAAGAATCAAATGCATTTTCTAACAAAAAAATGAGAGCAATTAAATTTGCATTTTGAAAGTGAGATCTTTCAGGCAGCCTTTTTTTTTTCTCTTTCTTTTTGTTTTTTTGGCCAACTCTTTGGATAATGTTATTAGAAGGGTTTGCTTGTGATGTTTTGTTTTGACTTATATTTTAGAGGAGGAACAATAGTATTAAACTTACCATATTTTCTAGTAGAAATTTGGTATTTCCAGCATGAGAGCAGAGACAAGGAGTATGTGTTCATTTTGGTACAATTTATGTGAAAACTTCAGTCTTGATTCCCTTTAAACAAAGGCTATAAGAAGTGCCATATTCTGGGTGGTCTCTGATTAAACAAGCTAGTTCTATTGAGTTCAAGTGTCATAGTTTATTTTATTTTGAAAATAAGATAAACTCAAGCCTTAAAGAAATTCAGAATGTAACAGATAAGTTAGGACTCCAATTGTACACAAGTTCATGTAAGATTGTGTTTCTTTTATTGTATAACAGCATTATGTAGCCAATGTTATGTAATTACTAGTAATAAACACATTCCTTGACAATAAAAATCACTATCCCACTACATTATCAACAAATAGAGAGGAATAGTCAGCATATTAGTCCCATCAAAATTTAATTGAGAACCTGTTATATCCACTATGAAGCTAGGCAAGGTGATGCCATTACATTTTTTTAAAAAGTAAGCACAAATAATGTTACATGAACTTATGTACAGTTGTCATAACTTGGTCTCCTATAGTCTGCATTTCCTTTGTTTTGCCCACAGTGAAACATTAGTATTTCTCACACTTTTCCACTGGAAATACTTCTAATGACAAGAAATAGTGAGCTTCTAACCCCAGGGTTCTGCCAATTTACTACAAAGTAACCCCTGCAATCAGGGGTATTTTTTTTAAAGCTTGTGGGTTTTTTTTTTTTTTTATTAAACTCCATCATGATATATCTTTCCTTTTTAATTACAAAAGCAACATGTTTTTATTAAGTAAAACTGATGATCCAGAAAGATAAACTGTTTATTTTGTTGCTTCATGAATTCCATGGCATATCCCAGTTTGAAAAGATAAAGAATTCTCTATCCTATAGACTCATTAGAGATGTACCAAATATGTAGGGGTTCGAGAATTCCTTAGAATTCCTCATATGAATTTATGTAGATTTTTATCATTAACTTTTGTTAGATTTTTGAAAAAAAATGCGTGTGGTGTACTTGAGAGGAATGTAAAAACAAGACTTAGTGAGGCAGTTACAACTTTCTTTAGAAAACACCTAGTCTCATTCCATATGGTTTGTTGGAAACCTAATAACTTGTGACAAAGGAATTATGCCACATCAGAAGTCACAGGCTTAATCAAGATTCAGGAATTAAAGGAATCAGATCTTATTCTTCTACAAAAGCAGTCAAAGTAATTCTATTTCCTTTTTTATTGTTTTGGAATCTTCTCAATTTGACCAAACTCAACAATTTACAGGGAACTATAATATGAGAAAGAGAAACACTCTTGCGTTAGCAGATCCACGGCAGAGAACATGAGAATGGAGAGAGCAATACTTACAGTGGCGAGCAAGGGTAATGGGGCAGAATGGTAAGGAAGGGACAGACTTCAGTACTGAAGATGGACCTAAGGGCTCCTCATTGAAACCTGGATAGAAATCCTGTGATTGCAGTTTCTTCTTCCACCTTCATCCTCCCATTGTCTCATCCCATGATTCCATTTGCATTCCTTCAAGCATCTGGTTCCCTAAATTAATGTCTTCTCTGACATCAGGACTGGTGTAACTTTTTCTACTTCCCAGTGGCACTGATGACATAATACTGGAAGATGTAACAATTACTACAGCTCTTCTTGCTGAAGGACTGTTGCCCCACTCCATCCTGTGGCAGAGCCTGGAGATAAGCAGTCACCTATATGTGCACAAAGCCAAACTGTGTGTCACTTTCCCCAGCATATGCTAGATTATTTTAGTAAACAAAGCTCATTTTAGATTGATCCTAAGTGAAACTGGTAGAAGGTAAATATAGATCACTAAAGTAAGGTAAACTAAGCTGTCTGGGTTTTTAGAGTTAAATAAGACAAATCTTAAAGATTAATAAATGAAATCAATTGAGTTGCTATTTTTAGCCTGATTTTTGAAGCAGGGATAAAAAGCACAATGTATATATTAAAATTCCTAGCCACAAAGTGTATGCTATTTAGGTGAAATATGCACAGTATTAGAAGATTAACTCAGGCTACAATGATAAATTACAAGGGACCATGGTTCTTTGTGTATATTGGGTAAAGAAAATCATGGAAGCGGCTAATTCATTCACTTTAATTACTCCTCAAAATATTACTGATTCCTATAGTGACTCCAAAAAGCAAAAGGATTATGTGCGTGTTTGTGTATGTGTGTGTGTTTAAACACTGTGTATATCAGTGAGATACGTAAAGTGAGTTATGCAGTCATGTCACTCGTTTTTTGTTTTTTTGGAATGTACTGATATAGTCATCTTTATTGAATTATATCTTGTATTCATTTAAAGAAAATGAAAACAGAGGGCATCAACTAGGCAAAAGCAAAACGCTGATGGGGAAGAATTAGCAATCATACATTTTTATGCTTATATTAAATTTGAAAACTCAAAACATAAAAAAATAAAACTCTTCAAATTGTGCAACCAAATATTTACCATATGTAAATCCAAATCTTTAATATACGTGAAGGAGACTCCTCCCTTTCCCCTGTATTGGTAATAGGTTGAATCAATCCATAAGCATGCTGTCACATGTGTGATCAAGGACTACCCCTGATGCCAAATTAAGCGTGGCCAAAGAAACTAACAACCCCTATACATCCTATACCTTTGACCTAGTATCCTAATCCTTTGAATTCTCAGAACTATTTAAAAACAGAGAATTATAGTTAAGAATATGTGCATACTTACAAATATCCCCCATTTAGAAGAAGGGAAAAGTCTTATTTAAATTCTATCCTTTTTTTGCTATATAACTACTTAAGGCTGCAGGTACAATGAACACAGTAAGTTTTTTATATGATAATAAAATAATGAAAGGATTTTATTGGCAAGACTAATAGTGATATCTAATGGCAAAGAAGTTCACGTGGCCATGGCCTTTACGAAAGTCAGCCTCAAAGTGAGTGTATACAGTATACAAGATGATTATATTAGTTGGCGTTATAAGCATCATGAGTAAAGTATTATACCAACAGGAATTGAGACCAACCTTATATTAGTCATAGGTCTTGAAAATTTACGTATTGCCACTGAAATATATTCTTTTTGCCATTTTCTTACAATCTATGTAGTGGTTTGTAGTAGTTCAGAAGATCCATTAGAGGGCAATATAATATTGCTCTGGAGCTGAGAAAATGTCCTAGTGAAAGGAAATACAGAACAACCCTGCCTCTCTGTGTGTGCGTTTTGAAAATGGGCTTCTAAATAACAAAGTAAATGATTTTAGTTTTAGTCTTCCTTTGTTAGTGTTTGATTTTTCTGAAACACAAACTTCAGCTGAATTTTAAGCTTTTTAAAAAGAATTTAGAGTTAGAGAATATTCTAAATTTGGATTTCTATCTGCATGTGTGTTTTTGATTTGATAGATACAAATAGGTAGTACAGTAAATGTCCTCAAGTTTTAAAAGGTCTTCTTACAATATAATAGAAAAAGTTCCTTAAAAATGAGTACAAAACTTGTTTGGAGTTTATAAATTCAGTGAATATATATCCCCGTATATCTCTCCATAGATATATGAAATTCTGTGCTTCCTTTTAAAGAACCTTGATTGTTTGTTTATGTTAAAGGACATGTATTTTACATATATGGCTTATAAAGAAAGTTAAGTGTTGTACTCAGTCATCAACCTGTTACATTTGTAAGTTTGAGATAGTCTTCACGTAACATGCTAGTTTCCATAATTTATCTTTTAGTTTTACTTAATTGAAAAATAGAATGACTATGTCATGAATATGATTTTACTTTAACGTACTGTTCTGTGTGATATCAGGGCACTGGAGCTCAAATCCTGTCTTAAATCCCATGGATTAAAGTATATTGCAACAACAACAACAACAAAATTTAAAGAAAAACAACTGGGCATTAAAGAACTGTATTAGGACTTCCGTTTTCTTCTGAAACTATAATGAGTCAGTTCTAGATTGTTCCTCAGCACAGGGGTAGTTGCTGCCTGGATGAAGGATAAGCTTCAAAATGATACAGGGAGATGTTTCACAAAAAGGCTGGTGAGGGCCTGAACTTGGGTGAAGGATAGGAATTAAACAATTAGACTGACTCTCTTTGGAACATTGGCTAGACCCGTGCCCCTCAAACTCTTAGTCATATCCATATACTGCTTATACTGTTATTTACTTCAGAGGGTCACTTTTTAAACTTAAATCAGTGTATCGTAAATTACCATAAATTACCATAAATTGAGATGATAAGCCATAAATATCAGGGAACAATAAAAATAAAGGAAAATGCATTAAATTTTTTTTTAAAGATTTTATTTATTTATTTGAGAGAGAGAATGAGAGAGAGAAAGCACATGAGAGGGGGGAGGGTCAGAGGGAGAAGCAGACTTCCCGCCGAGCAGGGAGCCCGATGTGGGACTCGATCCTGGGACTCCAGGATCATGACCTGAGCCAAAGGCAGTGGCTTAACCAACTGAGCCACCCAGGCGCCCGGAAAATGCATTAAATTTAAAAAATGAAATTAAACGATAAAAATAAATCACAAGGGATCCAATATCTATACAGAAATGCATAGCTGAAAATAAATTATTCAATGCATAGATTTATTATTAGTCCATAATAAAGGGATTTGTTTGGGCCCAGTGCTACTTAGTTTGTGACGTTAAGATGAGATTTTTAAATCAATAAGATAATTCCATTTTGTGTGTGTGTTGATATTTACTGGAAGCAAGAATCCCATTTCACATATGCACCTTGTTAGATATTATGAGCCAGTTTGCAATTTACACTTTTAATTATAGACGGTGAGAGGTTCTTTGAGCAGGAAGAAGCAGATATGAAGCAGGAAACTAGATCTCAGGCTACTGTTTGACCTAGGTTAAGTGCCCACCTCAGGAAAAGGTATTTTGAGAAAACTCTGAAATTATACAGCTTCCCTTTCATTCTCCCTATTGCCTATACTCATTCTGTGCCCAAAGTGGAAAAGCCCCAGAATGGGGAAGTGCCTGGGGCTAACCTAGAACTCCTTTGTTCTCTGCATGGTCCAATACACAACAAATCCCAAAAATCTGCATGCTCCCATCACCTTCTGTCTGTGAATCCACCACATCTAAGGCTGCTAGCCTAAGATCCAAGGAGAGAATTGTCCCCTCCAGCCTGCTTAGCAATCTCAGCAGGCAAATATTCATCCTTGTATCATCTGAAGATATTTTACTGGCATGCATGTTCAAATTTGGCAAACACAGAACCAGAGACCATGGGGAGTGTTGGAAAGTTGTGACTCAGAGGGAAAGGGTGCAGAGTCCGATGCTGGAAGGGCAGTGTCCCCCATGGTCCCCGTGACATCCCCGCTTTCGGCATCTGGGCCACTCACAACCTTAGACCATTCAGAGCTTTTCATCAGCATCACCTGGGTACATATCCAGACATCTATTTGTTTATTTGCTGGAAAAGAGAAGCATCTTGTTCAAAAATAGTAAAATGCTTTTTGGGAATGTATCCAAATCTTGTATCATTAATAAGTGGTGCTATATTTTCACAATAACATCAGTTAGTAGTTTAAGAGTTTTTAATATAATGCCACAAAGCCAAGTTTTCTTTGCAATTTATTCACAAGTTTTGTGTTACCTTTTTCCAGAATTTTATTAGTCTGTCCATCCATATAGTTAAAACAACCAGCCTGTCATTTCTGTGCATCAAAGCATTGTATGCTCACGGAACTCTTCAGCTTAGGTGCCAGACAAGCTGTTAATTAAAAATAATTCAGTGCTGGTCTATGAACTCTCTGAAACATACCTATCCAGCCTTTCCCTGTCATCTTAGGTAGGTAATGTAAAAACTGCTTATGACTTTCAGCATATAATGAAGCAGAAATATAGCTGTAGTGGGATTTGGATAAGGATGGCAAATACTTGGCACACATAACTTATTTGCCCCCTCCTGTGCCTACAGCAGACATTGCTAATTGATATTCCTATTGAACCTGATCAGAATCCATCTCTAGATAGCCATTACCAACCAGTTAGAGCAGGCATGTGTTGCTTGAGACCTCCATGCCATTTCTATATTTGGAGGGAGAGGAAAAAAAAAAAAAGGCAAAAGCAAGGATATGGAACAGAAGAAACAGAAAGGAGAATCAGGGTTTCCCAGTGAATTGGAAGTTAGAAAAGTTCTTTCTATGTGCTGGTGATAAAAATTGGAGTTGAAACAAAGGGAAGGAAAAGGAATGAATGAGAAAGTTAATTCTGATAATCCCTTTCACCATAGAGAAAGAATCCTACACAGAGTAAGCCAGTTTCCACGGCTGCCCTTGCTACCCTGGTGACCTGGGGGAAGCTAAAAACCTGTACTCTTGATCGACTTTATTATGTTAATTTCAATAGATATTTGTTAAGTGATAATTATGCTTAATACACATATGTTTCTACTATTCGAGGTTCTATGGTAGATTCAAAAGCGAAGTTTTTAAAAATGTAGTTCCTATTGATGGGCAAGGCACCATGCCAAGTCATTAACATTTGTTACTTTATTTAACACCCCTGGGCCAAAGCAATGCCCTGTCAACTTTACAGATAGGAGACTTGAAAGACGTTAAACCAGCTGCCAAAAGTCAAACAGTTACCAAGTGAGGCCAGATCTTGCCCAAAAATTCTTTTCACATTGTGTTGCCTCACATGGCCAACGAGATCATTGTACTTGTGTTTTTACATATCTCTGGATTCACTGAACCAGCGAAAGAGCGGAGATAGCATGGTCTTTCCTCCTGTTCATACACATCATTTCCATGCCACACCATACAAGCTTCCAAAGGCTAAAAGGTAAAGGAAAAAAAAAAATCAATTACCTGTGCTTGACTGACTATTCTGGTCTCATTACTTATAGTCTTTAATTATTTCCAGGTTTGAAATTTTTTTTAAAGATTGTATTTATTCATTTGAGACACAGAGATACATAGAGAGAGAGGGAGAGAGAGCATGAGCAGGGGGAGAGGCAGGCTCCCCGTCAAGCCAGGAGCCCAGTGTGGGCCTCGATCCCAGGAACCTGGGATCATGACCTGAGCTGAAGGCAGACACTTAACCATCTGAGCCACCCAGGCGCCTCCAGGTTTGAAATTTTTAATAGTGTTAAAATGTTAATAATACTTGTTGAAATACAATGTTAAAATGTTAATATTAATCATTAATATTAAAATATTTTAATACTTTAATGATATTAATATTATTTTAGTGGAGCCACCCTTCCTTTGAAGAGGTTGAGGTATTTTTTTAAAAATTCAAATTGAGTTGGAGGAAGAACATTATAAATGAATCAATGAAGGATAAAAACACGGAAACCTGCTTGATTCAAACCTAGACATTCCACTTTGCACCCTGCCTTATAAATTATCAACTGGATAATACGATTCTGTATAGTCACACTCAATCATTAATTTTTCACTTAAAATGTATTGTCTGCTTCACCTAGCTGCTTGCCTTGAGCTTGGGGAGCACAAACAAGGATATTTGGGTTTACCCTAGAGCAACCTAAAAAGAAATGAAATAAAACCTTCTCCACATCTCTGTGTAGTTAGTGGCCTTCAGCAGAGTTGGGTTATAATGGTTCTTAAGCTAAGAACAGTATTGCTGGTGTCCATGAAAATGGAAAGCAACTATAAAAATGATTGACACATTCTATAAAGTAGACTTTCATTGTCAATCATCTAAATATGATTCATTAATCATACTATAAGCATTTGACAGCTGACAGTAACAAATTCTCCCCAGAGAAAGCTGTATAGAAACTTAAGAGCAGCTTATTAATGTTGATACTATTTAAGCTGGATGTTATGCATCCTACAGGAAGCAGATAGTTTCTTGCAACCCAACATAATTGATTCCAGCAGAACTTTTATTACCAGAGTGTGCATACACGGCTTCTGATGCATTTCCAATCACAGAGGACTGATTGGTTTTATGAGAATCTGTTTTACAAGAGAAGAAAACAAAAAGAAGATAGAAGATACCTCTGATCTAAATTAAATTATTCAAAATAGGCTTTTTCTAAAAAATGTGTTTTCTCTTTCCTTCAACAATTCAAGAGCCTTAATATTATCAAGCAGATCATGTCAAGCTAGCGTCAGTTCCTCTGTGTGGCATCACAGTGTACCAGAGTTCAAGGCCTCACTTTCTCCCCAGCCAGTGGTCCTCTGCATCAGGACTATTGCTTCCAGAGGATTCCAAAGAAAGGTGCAAAGTCAAACCTTATTTAAGGCACAAGGTAGAAAGATTAAGTGTATAATGGTAAAGGATTGTTATGCATAAACCCACGGGTTGTCCTTAAGGAAGACATCAGTCAACATTAGGTTTTGAACTACAGTAAGCGTTCTGATACACACACACACACACACACTACATTGCTATAAAGTTTCTAGAACGTTAATTAAATGTCCTAAAGAGGCATTTTTTCCTCCTCCCTCTCCCGCCACCCCAATTCTCATTCTGGCTTTTTTGAGTAACTTCGGATGGGGCACTATTGTAGAATAGAAACAGGTATCACAAAGACCTGGATTTGAATTCAGGTTTCGAGTTTTACCCATTTAGTAGCTATGGATGAGTCAGTTATTCATCTCTAAAGTAGCGATAATTTATTTGCCCATCCCCAAGATTGTTATAAATTAAATGAACTCATCGAAGTAACAGTGCTTAGTGCTCAGTTAACTTTGCTATTATCCAGGTTAACATTTGGACTGTAACTATTGTTTGTGCTAGCGCGTGTATCTTTAGAATTAGGTTTTCAATGCATATAACCTGGCCATAATTCAAGAAATTTATAAAACTTAGACTCAGTAAATTTTGCAGCTGGAAGGAGTTGTTAGAGATAATCTAATTCTCTAATTTTAAAGAGAAATAAATCACAAAAGCAGGTAAATGACATGCCTAATTAAAGGTTTGTTTCTTTAATTTTTTTGAAGGAATCGTACCCTAGAATTTTTGATTTTCTCAAAATTGCTGTGTGTTTTTAATGAAGATACAAGATTAGAATCTTTTCATTTGCTCCCATCTTACTATCATTGCAGCTTAAGAATTCGTCATTCTGGGGTGCCTGGGTGGCTCAGTTGGTTAAGCAACTGCCTTCGGCTCAGGTCATGATCCTGGAGTCCCGGGATCGAGTCCCGCATCGGGCTCCCTGCTCAGCAGGGAGTCTGCTTCTCCCTCTGACCTTCCTCCCTCTCATGCTCTCTGTCTCTCATTCTCTCTGTCTCAAATAAATGAATAAAATCTTTAAAAAAAAATTTCATCATTCCAAACTAATTGATCAACCTCGTAATGAATTTATTCACTCTTGTAGTAGCTATTTCTTGATATTTTATACCCTAATAGGATAGAACAGAGATACATCTAATGGGAAGAAGTGATACAGGTTCCATGCAAAACTCATTAACTCTTTCATTCATTTGTTCAGTGAGTCAGAAATCTGAAAATACCTTACTAAGAGTATAAAAACTCAATATATGCAGTGGGGAAGTAAGATTTTGAATGGGAAAGGCTCTTTCCTAAAGTGTGTCTCATATCTATCTTTAGATTTAGTGACAACTTGGTATTTAAAAATAAGACAGTATAGCAAAATTGATCATTAAAATGTCAAAGCCTTGTTCATTATAGGTTAAAATTATTATTTTAGAAATCTGAAATATAAAGTTTTATAGCATCACATGTTTTGCAGGATTACAAATAACTCTCATTGGCTTAGAGAATTTGTTTTTATACCATTTTTTCTTCTTGTGTTTTATGTATAACTGATTAAATAAATTCCACCTTCCTCCACCCCCTACAACAAGCAGAAGGTAGAGACAGGATACATCAAATATCTTCCAGTTTATTGCTTTATGAATAGCTGATTCTCATTATACTTAGCTTCTTTTCCTTAGGTACAAAAAATGTGGGTCAAGTCCTATTTTCATGGCCTTATTAAATCACAACTACAGGTAGCATCTTTAAGTATCCATGGCATTGGTTTAGAGATATTTTTCACATAAATGTGGGTTTTAAAAAACAACAACAACAACAACAGCACTCTTATATTTTTCATAATTGTTTTCTTCCAAAATTCAGATTTTTTAGCCTATTCTGTTTTAAACATTTTGCCGCTTGCCAATTAAAATGCTAGCCTCTTGGCCCTGCCTTCCTTTCCCTTGTTCCCAGCAAGCATCTGTTTTTCCACATTCATGTATAGTTTAACCCAAAATGCCAATCAGTGATGATTGATCACATTTTCAGACAACAGCCTGGACCCTGATTCTGCACTCCACATGCATTTGCCATTTTGATTAATGAACGTAAATCAGGGGTGACAATTCACATTTGCAAATGGATGGAAAGAACTATTAGAAATGCAGTGTGTTAGTAAGCTAAAGCTTCCCTTCATTCTATTACAATTGCATTGAAAACAAATGCATGCCCCTCAGAGAACCTTGTGGTTATCATCAGGGAATATCTGAAATATAGAAATGAAATACATGCTGCCTAGGCCTGTTTTTCATTATTTTGATATAGTAAAAGATGTTGATATTTCAACACAGCATAAGCACCAAATGATCTTGAAACATCCATCATTTCAAAGTCTACATAAACCTCTATTATACAGAAAGCCTCAAAGAGCCAGCTTCTTTCTCTACCAAATAATGAGTATGTAATTATTTTGCTATGAAAGAGTGTCAAGGAGACATATAAATTTGTTTTTCTTAATTCACATGAGCAATAAAAATCAAGGATTATTGAATATTCATTCAATGAATTATTTGCTTCTTTTTTCTCTGCCAAGATAAATTTTAAGAACACAAAATTCAAAATAAATAACCTTTTTTAAAGCCAAAATGCCAATAATACATGATGAATAAATTTGAAATTATCTGGTGAAAGTAGTTTGTTTTCTTTGGCTATGAAAATTTTGACCTAATAGGAACTTGCATATCTGGATCCTCACATAAAATATTCCTAAGTGGCTTACGTATAAAGTATGATTCACAGACCATATGTATTGATTCCAAGAGTGATCTCTTGACACATTAATTTTAAAGCATCATAATTATAATGGTCCATTCATTGTATTAAATGAGTATTAAATCTTTACAACTACTTAAAACTGTTTCTAAAGGGTCATAGATCTAATCACCTCACAAAATATATACCTACACCAATAGTTATCCCCATCTCTGCAAAAGGCAGAAGTTCTACAATATTCAGTAAGTATAACCTACACTTCTAGTTAAAAAAAAAAAAAATGTCTGTTTAAAGCACATGTAACCAGTACTACCAGAGAAATTTTTACAAATTCGTCACCATTTGGAAAGTTATTAAAGTATTTGCCATACTTGGATTAGGTTTCTATCTTAACATATTTACTTAGGAAATACTTTGTTTTCATTCTCCTTTGTGGCAGCCAAATTGTCCCTTGAAGGCATCTGGAATGGACACGGGAAGACTTGGTTAAATTGTTATACATGTGAGAGAACAGCAAAATAAGGTACTGTTGAGTATTAATCTGAATTTCCAGAAGTTACATTAAAGTTAAAGTCCTTCTATTCAAAACATGTAGGAGGAATTTAACTTCTGCAACAAGTGAGCGTTATTGTCTTGGGAGTTCCTGAGAACCTCCCTCTCTTCGCATCTTGCTTAGACTCGTCTGGGCCCCATTTAGTAGACTTTTCATGTTAAATTTATAATAATGAGCATGGAAAATTAACAAAGTGCTGAGTGTCCGCTGGATTAATTTTATTCATGCAAAAATAAGTATTTTATGAGGCAATGTGTTAGGTACTGCAAATAGAAATATCAAAGAGCCTGAGTTTTTGCTTTCCAAGTATTCTTAATCTAGAGGGGAAATATTCATATCACAAAAATGAGTTATAATCCAGCTGGTAAGTTTAACAATGGAAATATGCGTAGACAGAGTGCTAAAAAGAGAAAGAAGGATCAAACCTGGTAGGAAGGTGTCATTAAAGACATAACTAAACCCTGAAAATACAGTTCCCCTGACCTATAGAGAAGGAAGGGGTCTTGGGAGAGAATAGAAATATTGAATTCAGAACTAAGCAAGAATGAAGCATTGTGGCATGATAGAGAATGGCAAGTAGTCCTAAGTGCATATGAAACCTAAGACATAAAACAGAGATGGAGGAAATAACAAAGCTTGAAGTTAGTAAGGAGCTTGAGAGTTTAGATATTATTCTAAAAGTGACGCAGAAACAGATAAATGAGGTATTTTCCCAAAGAAAAGTATATTTAATGAGAAGTAGTAATTTTAGAATTTTGGGGATACCAACAAAAAGGCAATATAAAATATATTTTTGATAAAATATTTTGTCAGTTCCATCAGCAAAAAAAGTATGGTTGATTTTAAGACATCTCTTGTTGTAGGAGAAAACCACCAAATGAATGCAATTTATCATTAAATTTACCTTCACTGCAGCAGATGCCAAAGAACTAGTTCAGCAATTATGCCTTAATGTCATCCCATTATCATTTATCATTTTTTGTAATGCATCAAGACCTAAAGTGTAAGTCCATGAAGGCAAGCTTGGTCAGCAACCATAGAAATATGGGGTTCATTTTGCTTTCCTTCCTTTTGTTATAAAAGGGGTCTTGCCTTCTTATACATGGGATGTGACATTTAAGATAAGTTCATATAACCTTTTAAGTGAATACATTATTTTTTTTTTCATTTTGAAGTAGGATAACTACATCACCAGTAAGTGGTAGAATAAATTGTAACCACATGTCAAAAAGTAGGTCATCCTAATGAGTGGGTAAAGCTGGTATTTTCCTTCAGGAAATACCGGGTTTATTTTTTCACAGAACAGTAATATATTTTATTAATAACTGCTCTGTGTATTGCATAGTTAAAATTATTGACTTTATAACTTCTTCAATGCCAAACATTATTTAAAATAATCCTTTAAAAATTAACTTGACATGACATCAAGGTACAATTTAAATTGAAATATATAGATTTGATATCTATGAATGGAAAACATTTTAAGTGCTGAGCTCTTAACCTTGCTTCTCTGTTAGTGAATAATTTCTAGTTGAAAATAGAAAGAAAGAAAGAGTACCCTGAGTTAGTAAAAGGTCTATAATAGAGAATACAGCAGTCACCCCTTATCTAAGGGGATACACTGCAAGACCCCCAGTGGATGCCTGAAATTGAGGTTAGTACTGAATCCTATATAATTTGTTTTTTCCTAGCCATACATATCTATGATAAAATTTAGTTCATAAGTTAGATACAGTAAGAGATTAACAATAATACTGCTAAGAAAATAGAACAATTATGACAAAATACTATAATAAAAGTTTTGTGAATGTGGTCTCTCTCTCAAAATATTGTACTGCACTCTTCTTGTGATAATGTGAAATGATAAAATGCCATATCATGAGATGAATTGGGGTGACATGGCATAGGAATTTTGACATAATGTTAGGCCACTGTTGACCTTCTTATATTATGTCTAGACTATGGTTGACAGCAGGTAACTGAACCCATGGAAAGCGAAACCATGGATAAGTGGGGACGACTATACTTTGGAAGCAAATATAATACCATAGACTCTCAGGGATATTAGAGGTCATCCTCTAAACAGCACCCAAGTCTCTATCTGTGTCATCTCTCCCTGTGGGGTCCCTAGACCTCACTGAAGCACCTAAGTCAGTGATGGAGTGCAATACTCATAAGGCTGACTGCATCTTCTTCAGATGGCTTCTTCCGATTAGAAAATTCTTCCTTATATTACTCTAGATCTGTCTGCCTATAACCAGGATTCTCTGCCAGAGTTCGGCCTGCTGGGGCCATAGAGTATGAGCCCTTTAAATATCTGCAGACAGCTAAGGATGAGTTTCTTTCCCTTTTTACCAGATCACTACACTGACTGGCAACCAGGGCAATGTAGTAGACAAAAAAAGTCTGAATTCAGCCAAATATGAGCGAAGTCTCTCACTGAATCATCGTAGACAGAAAAGTGTTGGCTGACAGCACAGTCCAGTAAATTCATAACTAGAGATTAATTAATGGGTGGCTGGTGTCAACCTGGAGAGTTGAAGTATCCACGTAGCTTGCATGCTGTATCGATCTGTCTTTAGACTAAGATGCTCAACATTTGAATCCATGACTGAGCTGAGTACCTTGATCGATGTAGGATTAAATTGACTTTAGAGGCAGCTCTGAGAGGGAGGGTGGATATGCTTAAGGACACTTATGCTAGAGAACTGCATGGCTCATGTTCTCATTTAAGTCTGATAAAAAGTCCGTATTTCAGATAAGGTCTTTCTAATCACTTTACACAAATTAGCATTCTCCCCCATCATGAGAGTCCTCCTCCTTTATTTTCTCCATAATACTTATCATCACTTGGTATGTTATATATTTATCTTTACTGGAAGGATCCCTCCACTAGAATGTAAGCCCCAACTTTTTTTTTTTTAGTTTAAATTGACAAAAATTCAAACATTCAGCTCTTTCCCATTAAGTAGTTGAATGGCCAAGTCATTGACATGAGCTTTGCAGTAGATTGAACAATAAGCTTAGAAAAAGCAAGCTCATGGAGTGACCTGGTAGGGTGGCAGGAGATAGAGTCCCTCTGATACCCATCCTTACCCATTACATGCTAGGGTCTATGCTAGGTGGTTGGTGTTATTTTATTTATCTCCTCTAAAATTTTATGAGAATGTGCTGTAGACATTTAAAGAAAACAGAATCTGAGGGATTATTGTATCATATATAAGGCAATAGATATGTAATAAGTGAAGGATATAGGACTCAAACTCAGATATGGCTGGCCACAAGACTGGAGGAGAGCTTTTTGATACCTGACTATAAGGGTCACAGTGAATGTGTAAAGGGGGTTTTTTGAAAGAAAAAATGAAGCACAGTTGATCCTAAGAAAATCATTCAGGGAAAAGGTAAGGCTTGATATGAAGAATGAAGTTGATTCAGAGGGATGGGAGAATAGTGAAGATATGAGAATGCTTGTGAGCTTTGGAGTTGGGTAAAAGTCACAGGCACGGAGGAGGCTCCAGATTTATATATTTCTATCTTTGTAGATGTGGTTAACTAGCAGCAATTTTATGTTATTAAGAGGAAGGGTGAACGGTTTGATAAGCCTAGAGTATTCTCAGTGGGGATGATGATCAGCCCCAAAGGGGCAAAAATTGGTTCTTGGAGGGCAATCCCCCTCGCTTCCCAGATATTACAATAGTTCATGGCCCTCCAAAGGACCACGGTATATAAACAGACATGCAGTGTATCTGTGGTGCTAAAATTTCATGGGGAAGTGCAAAGGGGGAATTTTAATGGAAGAAAAAAAAAGAAACACAGGCAATTCAAGAGAGTAAGAGAGTAGAAGCCATAAGAGAAAATAATTTATACAAAGGAAAAGCCAACTGGCTGTTCTACAGTGTCTTAAGAACTCCCGTGAGTATATTATAGTGGCTTAAGGAGTAGACTCTGTCCTTAGATAGATCTGGAGATTATTTTATGCCCACCATGTGCCATAGACACTTCTAAATGCTTCCTGTGTATTCATCGATTAAAGCCTTACCATAAATTTATGAGAGGTTCTTTGAATAAAATTTGCCCAAGGTCAAATGTTATAGTGTTAGGGCCAGCATCACTATGAGCTCTATTTTCCTAATTGGGAGAATGTGGATAACAAGATAGTAATACCTATTTAGTGGGCTGATGTGAGAATTACGTGGGCTTATGTACGTAAAGCAGTGAGCACAATGCCAGGCAAGAATGTTAGCTATTCTGAATGACTCACTTGTGGTTTGTACCCTACGTTTGCTTGGATAACCAGAGGCAGCAGGATTTGTCATTTTCAAGGACCCATTTCTACTTAGTTAATAACAATGCCTCACTGTTGTTAGTGTGACAAATGTACCATACTCATGTAAGATGTGAACGATGGGGAAAACTGGATGTGGGTGTATGGGAACTCTTTGTACTTGGTTCACAATTTGTTTCTAAATCTGTTCTAAAACAAAACTTATTTTTAAAAAGATTAATTCCTAGCAATGAGTTGAGTGTGTTCTTTAACTTGTAATTTAAAAAAAAATCAACTTCATAAATCCTGCTGAACAATGAAAATGTCCAAAAAAAAAAAAAAAAAAAAAAACCCAGTAAGAATGCACCGGGATTTTAAACATTCCATACATAAGCCAGCAGATGGCAGAGTATCCAAGCGTCTGAATTTGGGCCTAAAACTCCGCTTCCCATCAAATGAAGCTTTTTCGTTTTTCATGGAGTTTGAGCTAATTTATAATGCTAAAAATATAAAATCCTGTCGCCTCTAAATACAGGGCTAGTGCTGAAAATAGAATGGGCAAGAGTGTGGGGCGGGTACTTTAGCTTGGAGACACTGCGGTGGTGAATCCCTGTTGAGGCAAGAGGAGGCTTTGATTCTGAGCGCTGTGAACTCAGGTGCTCATTCACAGTCCAGGTATGGCGTCCACAAACAGATGGCGAGCCTCCTTGTCCCAGTCTCTTCCTCGCCTTATGCTCACTATGGCGATTTCTCACCTGGTGCAGGGGGGTGGGAAATCGACTCCCTAGACTAGGGTAGCGGGGCTAATCAGTGCACTATCTCCAGCTGTGCCAACACTAATCCAGAGTTACTGATGGAAGGAAGGTGTAAACTCCAACTGAAATAAGGTTGGGGAATGGCTCTGGTTGCAACGACCGAGGAGACTGCCCTTTGGTGTGGAGCAAAAGCAGTGTTTTTTAGAGGAAATCGATTTCTCTTTGGTAGATTAACAGCCACGGATAGAATTCACACAGAGGTTCAGTATGGAGAAAGATGATTTTTTTTTCCTTATGTCTGGGAGAAAGGAAGATAATTTATGTGAGCAAACGAAAGGTAATGTAGAATAAAAGGGATAGTTAGACATTTTAATCCTCAACGAAGAATTTAAGGCTAATGGCCTCCATCTGATCCAAAAGCCAATTATGCTAATGGCTGTCTTAGATGTAAAAGCTGTGGCCATAAGTCAGCACAGACCTTTGGCACTCAATGTGTTTGCATGGACACTTGGGTGATCCTTTTCCTCCCATTCCCTGGCTGTACTCAAAGTTAAATCATTTTTACCCTTTGATATATGCATGACCTGGAAGGTAACAGGACTGAATGCAGTGGAGGCTTTTTATAAGGCTATGATTGGATACGTTCTCCAAGCTGAGTCTTATGGTACATTCACAAGCCATAGAAGGAAAAACAGACACAAGATGCAGTGAGAAGAAAAGTTGTTATCCAGGATGATGAGAGGACTTTTTAATTTCTTTTGTGCAGAAGGTTAATCGTTGAGATGGGTTAATGTACAGGCATTAGTTCATCTCAGCAGTCTGTTAAATGAACAGGTTTATTGACTTTACAAAAGGTTACTTTGTGTAATGATTACATTGAAAGAGCAGAACTCAATAGAGTGCAGAATAAAGCAGTATTTTCCCTTCTGCTGCCCCTAAGACCCTGTGGTGGGCTGCTTACATCCATGCCTCTGATGAAATGTCAAAGCAGTCTCGTAGCTTCAGTCACTTCTGATGACAAAACAGCTCTTAATAGTCAAAATTCCCCCTTCACTCAGAGTTAACCCTTCTCCAGTAGTTCCCTTATGGCCACTCTTCCTCAGCTGGCAGCGAGGGGATGGTGGGAAGACAGGAGCGTGCAACAGCTCACACCGAAGAGATTCTGTCCCAAACCGTCCCATTCCCTGGCTCCTCTGATTTCTGAAGATCTTCAAAGTACAGATTGAATTTAGGGTCTCAGTATTTGGGACACCTGGGTGGCTCAGTTGGTTAAGCGTCTGCCTTCAGCTCAGGTCATGATCCCAGAGTCCTCAGATAAGAGTCCTACATTGGGCTCCCTGCTCAACAGGAAGCCTGCTTCTCCCTCTCCCTCTGTCCCTCCCCCCTGCTCATGCTCTCTCTCGCTCTCAAATAAATAAATAAAATCTTAAAAAAGCGGTGGGGGAGGGGCTCATATTTGGTTTGGAACATCATCTTTGAAAGTCTTGCCTGGTGATCTAGCGATCACTCAGGTTGTGAGGGTAAAGACGCTTATCTCAGCCTTTGGGCCTTCAGCCAGAAATGGAGGAAAAGAAAACAAGTTCTGTTTCAATATCCTGTCATATTAGTAACTCTGGAGGATTTCTAAGACATTAAAAATAAGACCATGTAATGTGAAAATAGCAACGTTCTAAGCTTCTTGTTTAGTGAATCTCGAAGGCCAGTGGGAAGTCAGAGTCATAGACAGGCTTGGGGACACACTGTTTCTCAAGTGTTTGGGCCGATTAAGTTTGGGAACCACTTCTCTTGTCACTCTTTAAGCAAGTCAAACATTTTGGCATACGTCATCTTATAAAAGAAGAAGGATGAGCTGGGGAGACTCTTAGGGTTCCCTGCAGCTCCAAAATATTTAAGAATGACAAATCAAACAATAAAAAATAAAATAAAATTGGTGAAATATTATGCCTAGTTATCTTAGCTTTGACTGTATGCAAATGAAGAAGCCAGTTATTGAAACCTAAAAAGCTAAAGCACCTTCGCACAATTTATGAAACTAAATAAGAAGTAGCTAATCTTCATTGTATAAAAAATGACGGCTGTGGTGGTTAAAGATAAGAGCTAATTCCCAGTAATAGGTGGGAGCAACTATTCTTGAGTTCATTAATTTCTATTTGGGTTTCTCTAGAGAAAGCTATTTTTTTATTTAAGTCTCTGTGTCCTCAGGTGAGAATATTAACTGAACCTGGGTCCAGTCTGTGTGAAGTGTGAATTTTTAAAACTGAAAATGTGGAAATCAAACACATTACCATTTACATGTGAACACTAATGCTTTTAATGGAGGAAAATGAGATTTGTTGAGACAAAGAAATAGAGTTGAAGATAATTATAATAGTATTCAGGATAGAGTATAAGGAGACTATAGTGATTAAAACTATGATGGTTAATAAAAGGGGACCTGCAAGACACATCCAGAGTTTTTTGTTTCTTTTTCTTTAGTTTAAAGACTTCCTTCATCACTCTGCAGAGCTATCCTATTTGGTAGAAAACAACAGCATAAAATCTGACGTGGGTTCTAGGGTAGATACTAAATGAGGTTGTTGAGACTCAGAAGGTTCCCTTTCTCCTTTATAGGTACTTTTTCCTTTGGTGGGAGCTCACTGCAAACTTCAGCAGCCATGAGAGACTTGCCCCTCCCCACTCCAACCCCTTCAGAGATGCTCTCGTTCTCTTCCCCACACCCGGCCCCTGAAACTTCCCCAGCTTATCTCTGCCCAGGTCTGCATGATAAAATGGGGCACAAATCAAAGATCTGTGAAATAGTGAATGCACATGGCTGTTCGAGAATCCCATTTCATTAAATGAAAGCAGGTTCTGTTTAAACAAAGTTTCTAGTTCTCTCACTGCCCTGGGAGGCACATGTGGCTGGATGTGTACATGGATGTGTCACCACCAGGAAGAATAAATACTGGGGTGCTCCCTGGAAGTCTCTGTTTCGGATGTCACTGTCGGCAGAAGATCCACAGGGCAGTGAGGGAGCACTGTGCGGAGATAACTGTGGCGGATGAGCCGGGGGACATGTGAGGAGATACCCCATATACACAAAGTGATGGCCATTTACGTTTTTAAACATATGGCATGTTGTTCCGTATCAATCATTTGATATTTTAGTCTTTATGTTATTTTTGTAGTCTATGTTATTTAGGTTTGGAAGTGTATTTTTTTTTCTGGTGAGTAAATTTTCCTTACTTAGACATAAAAACACATCCCAGGTAGATGTTGTAGCCTTCCCATGCTAGCTAGCCTCTGCAGCATAGGTAGAAGTAGATCATTCTATTCAAACATCATTTAAATCATTTTATATGTATAAAATAGTATTTTAAACTCCAGAAAGGTCACTCGGAATAATAGACTAAATTAGACAAACCTGCATTCTAACCATGGCTCTGCTAGAGGCATGACCTAGAGCAGTCACTTGACTTAAGGGCTCAGATTTCTGATTTGTAAAAAGAAGTAGTTAAACTGATGGGCTCTAAGATCATTCTCAGCTCAAAATCGTATCAGTTGGATTCTTGATGTCTAAAAGAAACTTGCCCTTATTAATAGTATCAATTACTCCAAATTAGCTTTTATTTATGACATTTAAACTATTCCTTCATACATGGAATAAAAAAAGGAAATTACTAAATTTACTTTGCAAAGATCCAAACACCAGTTGGCTGTTATGCAGCCTGACTAATGTGAAAATAAGTTGAAAAATGGAAAACTGCCAAGGAAGTCTGAGTTAATGGAAAATTGCTAGTCTTCTTCAAGGACCTTCCTCTCAGAAGGTTTTAGAATTAAGCACCTCACCATCTAAGGCAAGAAAAGAAAGAGAAAGAAACCAAATAAATAACAAACTCTAACAGGAACTCTCCTTCATACACTATACTTCCTGTTCTTTACTTGAGGACCTACATTTCCTCCAGAAGCCTTACTATTTAGCATAGACAGCACCTCCCCCCCGCCCCCGCTTAGTGAACCCTGGGTAGAAAATTACAAATATCACTTGAGGTTTTCCCCAAAGTTTCTCCCTGACATTTCTGCAAATCCCTTCTAAACATTATGAGAGAAAGAAGTAGCTTTTTATTTGGAATGCTAGTTGTGACTTAGGATTATTGGAGAAGCCCCTTTGTTTGGTTTTTATTGAAGCGTGTCGACAGCTGTCAGCAATAATACTTGCTCCGCCTGCTACAATGTGATATATTGATATGTATACAACAATATGTTATAAATTGAAATAAAATATGCATTTTTTCATAATTTATCAGCATTATGATGGCACAAAAAAGGCAGTCTTATGAATAATACAGAGCTCTTCAGCGGGCATTATCTACTGTAGGTAATAAACGAAGCCTCTCCCCTGGACTGCCAGGAGAGTTGTAAAGCAGAATGCATTACTTCAGCCCTGTGATAATAAATCATTTTGGTATGTCAGTAGGCTCTGGCTAACTTTTACTCCTGAGGTCTGAAAGAATAGTGTGCCATACGGCTCTGGATGGTTTCTGAAGTGTTTAGACTGGCCCTGAGTCTCCTGGGTCATGTTTTGAGTGAGCGATATGGGTAGATAACAAGTGGCAGTATTTCTCAGGTATCGATACTGGGATGCCTCCTGTTGTTTTATGGCCTAGAGTGGCTGGTTTCGTCCTAATTGGAACTGTAGTTCTTCTTTGTGTCTCTATTTGCAATATGGTGCTGTGTTTCTTTAAAAAATATACAAATTGCTCTGTAATACTATGCACCTGCTCTAAGTGATGCCACCCTGCCTCTCCGTTATCTTTTCGTGGATAAGAAATCAATAAGTCCTTTCTGTTCTTATTTATCCTCTTAAGTATAGCCACCCTTATAGGAACTGTTTTTCTTAGAGCTGTGATGGCCATTAGTTAGTTCATCATTACTTTGTGTGTTTTGAAAGATAACAGCACAGCCTCGTTGGTAGCAGACCTCAACTGATTGTATATGATTGAAAGCATCATCTTTATATAAACTTTGTTAGCATCTCAAGCTCTGTGTGTGTGTGTTAATTTTTCCTAGAGTAGAGTAGCAGTTGGGGTAATGGTTGTTGTATATGTAGAAAAGGTATAATTTAAAATCCCTCTTTTGGCTTAGAATACCTGCCTTTTTTAAAGCATGTCACAGTTTTCTCATATGGTAACAAAAATCTGAAAAAATTCGTAAGAAACACTGGATGGATATCAACAGCTCTTCTGAAGGAGGGAACCATACATAGCATTTTATCATTATTTTCTGATATTCTAACTGTGTAAACTAATTATGAAAAGTACATTAGCTCTTTTTGATGTGTAAGATTGCTTACCAAGCCTCTGCTGTCTTTGAACATTGAGTTCATGCTGATCCATGAACAGTTAAGAAAACAGTGATCTGAAGCATCCACACAGTACCTACCATTTACTGCAGGGTAATAGCATGGTTGATAACTTAGGCTCATTTTGAACATTCAACCTAATTAGAGTCATGAAACGATAATAGTAGTGTGTTTTAATCCACTGGTATATTACCCATTGTGGGGGGGCGGGCATACTTTTCATACAAAAGATACTGAATGAGTCCTGAAGAATATTTGGATTGAAACAGGTGGGAAATAACAGTTCAGGCCCACTGCTCCTTCAGGTCCCTGAAATATAAATGCAGAGACTTTTAGCAACTGCACACCAGCCGAGCTGCATAAAGATGGCCAATTTCTAAGAAAACCAGAATTTGGGTGCCTGCGTGGCTCAGTTGGTTAAGTGACTGCCTTCGGCTCAGGTCATGATCCTGGAGTCCCAAGATCGAGTCCCGCATCGGGCTCCCCGCTTGGCAGGGAGTCTGCTTCTCCCTCTGACCCTCCCCCCTCTCCTGCTCTCTCTCATTCTCTCTCTCAAATAAATAAATAAAATCTTTAAAAAAAAAGAAAGAAAACCAGAATTTATGTAATACAAGGACTTTTAGAACATATCAACTCAACTTCATTTGGAAGCAAATATGTAACTGGTACAGCTCACAAAGCACGGCATGGCTCTTTCGCATTTCAAATGGCTTGTGTGGCCTCCGTTCTGCACCAGCGGGTCCCCAAAGCTGAATCCCACAGCAGATTGCTGCAGTCCAATATAGGGATTAGGAAAGCATGGAACACTGTGGTGACAGCAATTTTGAAGACAGATGTCTTCTATCTATAACCAGATTGGAGATAGTGAAGAAAATAGCTGTGCAAGTTGTTTCCATCAACTTACCCCTTCCCTTTGCTTATGAGTGTACCCTAGAGAAGAGGAATTCTGACTGCATTATGGAAGCTGGGTTTCCTGTGATTGTTATAAAATAGTTGGAAATTTTGACGCCAAAGAGGGCATGCCTTCAAATAGTAAGCCTAAGAGTATCTACTTAGTTGTGAAAAGCCACTGTGATGCATAGTAAATGCTGATGATGGGCCTTTCCTTTGGATTCATATGTAGCTGGAGATTTATTTGATGTTTGAGATCCACTGTGCTTTGGAATAAAATCCTCTTAGCATCCCTACCTTAAGCTCAGAGGAAAGATGATTTCAGTGCTGTGGTTGACTAGCACGCATTGCTTCTACTTATGAGAGATTTTTTTTTTAATAAAATTTCAAAGAAAAATATCAAATATGCCTTAATAAGGAATTTGATACATCATTGGAGGGAGGCTTTTCTTAAAATGCTTTTATTCAAAGACATCTTTTGTTTGGAAAATAGAAATTCTGAAGCCGGTTACTCTATTTAACGATACTTTAAAAGTAAAAAAGTCACTGATTTATCACATTTTTCTATGAAATTCCTTTTTTGCCATCTTATTTAGGAAAATGTAAAAGAAACAGAAAATTACTTCACATATATATGAAAAAATCATCCTTAGGAAAAAAGCATATATTTCATACACATGTGTTCTAGAGTGTACATACATTTTGGCTTTATATGCAAGCGCTTTAACCTGGGGAAAGATCTAGAAAAATGCAAAATCCAGTATTGGTATTACTTAGTGAACTTTCATAGAATAATAATTCTGAAATGGATCAGGACTAAGTCTATGAGGGATAATTTAATATATTTACCCTAATCCCAGAAAAATAGGCAGTCAGAATCTTTCAAATATAGAATAACCTGTCATTTCTCACAGTCTTCTCAGGAATTCCTTTTCCTGGGTCTAGCAAGCATATTTCTGCTTATGCTTTCAGACTTTCCTCCATTTCTAAAAATTTATAATTTTCTAATTCTAAAGAATTTGATTCACTTAAGTATTTTTCAAATTCTTTATTTCTCTCTAAATTGAATAAAGCACAAATTTAAATGACAGAATAAAAGGCTTTTTTAAGAAATGGGGTAGATTGTGCTTGTTTCCAAAGTTGCTCTTATTTCCTTTACATTGAGTAATATAAATTCTGAGATAGAATTTATAAAATATTTCCAAGATATCCAAGGAGAGTTAAGATGGTGGAGTAGGAGGAGGACCCTAGGCTCGCCTCATCCCTCGAACACAGCTAGATAAATATCAAATCGTTCTGAACACTCAATAAGTCAATCTGAGGATGGAGAGAACAAACTGCACAACTAGAGGGAGAGAAGAGGCCACATCATAGAAGGTAGGTGGTATGGAGACGTGATTTAGGGGAGAAAAGAATCGCAGGTGCAGCTGAGGGAAGGAAACCCTGATCACAGAGAGAGGAAAGAGAGACAGAGACAGAGAGGGAGGGAAAAAGGGAGGGGGAGAGAGAGAGAACAGTGCACAGGAGATCACCAAAGGAAAACACTTCCCCAAAACCATTGACTGGGAATACGAGAGGGGCTGATTATCATGAGTTTTTATAACCAACAGAGCTCAAAGACTGAAGTTTTAGAAGTCTGTGCCATGGCTGGTGTTGAGCCCAGTAAGCACAGCAGTGCTGCTGTGGATAAGGAGGGCAGAGGCCCAGGAACAGACAGTGTAATCTGAGGATCCCCTGGGATGCACTAGGAGAGACGTTTCCCCCTTCTTGGAGTGCATCCAGGAGAGGAGGCATTGCCTCTTAGGGGACAAAAGAGCCAGCGGGCGTTATTGCTCTGCCCCATTCCGTAGCACAGGGGCAGAGACACCTGATGAGGGTGGCTAACCTGGACACCAGCTTTTTGTTGTGCTTTACTCTAAACCCCAAGCTCCTGTGCATTGGTGTGACTGCCCTTCTGGACCAAACGGGCAACAACCCCAGGATGGTGAAACCCTCCCCCAGAGGACCAGCAGGGGTCCATGTAGTGCCGGGTCCCTAAAGTTTGGAGTTTTGAAACTCAGTGGGTGTGCTGAGATAAAACACAGGTATACTGTGCTGCTGGGTAGGCAAATGGCCCAGACGCAGGATGAAGTCAGGGATCTGAGGGACACCTGGGACACATGAGGATAGATTGTTTGCTCTTCTGTGAGGGCTTCCTGGACAGCATTTGGCACAAACTCCCCTCTCCAGGGATGAGGGAGAGAGTGGCACCATTTTTCTGCACCATCCATCAGTGCAGATGGACTTCAGTGAGCAGCACAACACCCACAGCAGAGGCCTGAGCCACATACACCAAGCCCCACCCCCTGTGCTCTGAAGGTGCTTCTTTACTAGGGCAAGTGTGCCTGAGAGTCAGAGCAGCAGTGGGTGCCTCGTCCAGAAGACCAGTGCAAACTCCCCACACACACCAAGTCTGCTGACCATAGAGTGCTGCAAAGCTTCAGCTCTAGTGGAAATAGCATCAGGTCTCTCTTAACAAGCAGACCAGAGCACGCCTAGTTAAACTCCACACTTTGGACAAGGTCCAAACATTCCCCACTGTAGGCATGGAGAAACTTTGCAGAGGACTGACCTGAGGGAAAGTGCAGCCAAAACACAGCAGCAGAGTACACACAACATACACCAGAAACACTTCCTAAAGCATCAGGCACTGGATGGTATAAGACCTCCTCTTAATAAAGCCATTACTCTCAGGAGCAGGAAACATAACAGGCTTTCCTAACACAGAAAAGAAGACAGAGACCTAGACAAAATGCCAAGACAGAGGAATTCATCCTAAAAGAAAGGTCACGGCCAGGGATCTATTTAAAACAGATATAATTAATATGACTGACCCAGAATTTAAAACAACAATCTTAAGGATACTAGCTGGGCTTGAGAAAAGCATAGAAGACACCAGGGAGTCTCTTACCACAGAGATAAAAGACCGAAAAACTAGTCAGGCCAAAATAAAAAATGCTAGAGCGGAGATGCGAAACCAACTGGATGTAATGACCATAACGATGGAAGAAGCAGAGGAACAAATAAGTGATATAGAAGATAAAATTATGGAAAAGAATGAAGCTGAAAATGAGAGGGAAGGAAAAATATTGGATCATGAAGATAGACTCAGGGAACTCAGCTACTCCATAAAGCATAATAACATTCTTTTCATAGGAGTTCCAGAAGAAGAAGAGAGGGGAAAAGGAAGAGAAGGTTTATTTGAGCAAATTAGAGCTGAAAACTTCCCTAATCTGGGGAAGGAAACAGACGTCTAAATCCAGGAGGCACAGAGAACTCCCATCAAAATCAACAAAAGCAGGCTAACACCAAGATATATAGTAAAATTTGCAAAATACAGAGAGAAGGAAAAAATCCTAAATGCAGCAACAGAAAAGAAATCCCTAACTTACAAGGGAAGACGAATAAGGTTAGCAGCAGATCTATGCACAGAAATTTGACAGGCCAGAGGAAGGTGGTATGATATATTCAACATGTTGAATGGGAAAAATATGCAGCCAAAAATACTTTATCCAGCAAGGCTGTCATTCAGAATAGGAGAGAGAGAGTTTCCAAAACAAACAAAAACTAAAGGAGTTCATGACTACTAAACCAGCCTTGCAAGAAATATTAAAGAGGACTCTTTGGGAAAGAAAGGCCAAAAGTGACAAACACTAGAAAGGAACAGAGGAAATCTCCAGAAACAACGACTTTACAGGTAATACAATGGCACTAAATTCACATCTATCAATAATCACTCTGAATATAGATTAAATGCTCCAATCAAAAGACATAGGGTATCAGAATGGATAAAAAAAATAAGACCCATCTATATGCTGCTTAGAAGAGACTCATTTTAGACCTAAAAACACCTGCATATTCAAAGTGAGGAGATGGAGAACAATTTATCATGCTAATGGACAGGAAAAGAAAGCTGGAATAACCATACTTCTATCATACAAACTAGATTTTAAACCAAAGACTGTAATAAGAGATGAAGAAGGACACTACATCATAATAAAGTGGTCTATCCAACAAGAAGGTCTAACAACTGTAAATATTTATTCCCCCAACTTGGGAGCACCCAAGTATATAAAACTATTAATAATAAACATTAAAAAGCTCATTGATAACAATACAATATTAGTAGAACTTTAACACTCCACTCACAGCAATGGACAGATCATCTAAGCAGAAAATCAACAAGGAAACAACAGCTTTGAATGACACACTGGACCAGATGGACTTAACAGATATATGCAGAATATTTCATCCTAAAACAGCAGAACACACATTCTTTTCAAGTGCACATGTAACATTCTCCAGAATAGATCATATACTAGGTCACAAATCAGGCCTCAACAAATACAAAATGATTGAGATCATACCATGCATATTTTCTGACCACAATGCTATGAAACTTGAAGTTAACCACAAGAAAAAGTTTGAAAAGACGACAAATACATGGAGGTTAAAGAACATCCTACTGGGGCACCTGGGTGACTCAGTCATTAAGCATCTGCCTTCGGCTCAGGTCATGATCCCAGGGTGCTGGGATCAAGCCCCACGTCAGGCTCCCTGCTCAGCGAGAAGCCTGCTTCTCCCTCTCCCACGCCTCCTGCTTGTGTTCCCTCTCTCGCTGTCTCTCTCTCTGTGTCAAATAAATAAATAAAATCTTTAAAAAAAAAAATCCTACTAAAGAATGAATGGGTTAACCAAGAAATTAAAGAAAAAATTTTAGATTTTCTTTTTATTTATTTGACAGAGAGAGAGATAGCGAGAGCAGGAACACAAGCAGGGGGAGTGGGAGAGGGAGAAGTAGGCTTCCCACCAAGCAGGGAGCCTGATGTGGGACTCGATCCCAGGACCCTGGGATCATGACCTGAGCTGAAGCCAGATGTTTAACAACTGAGCCTCCCAGGCGCCCTAAAGAAAAAATTTTTTAAAAATAGTTGGAAACAAATGAAAATGAAAACATGACAGTCCAAAATGTTTGGGATGCAGCAAAAGCAGTCCTAAGAAGGAAGTATATAGCAAAACAAACCTACCTCAAGAAGCAAAAAAAAATCTCAAATATGCAACCTAACCTTACACCTAAAGGAGCTAAATAAAGAACAACAAATGAGGCCTACAGCCTGCAGAAGAATGGAAATAATAAAGATTAGAGCCGAAATAAATGATATAGAAACAACAACAACAACAAAAACAGATCAATGAAACTAGGAGCTTATGGAGCTGATACTTTGAAGGAATTAATAAACTTGCTAAACCCCTAAACAGACTTATCAAAAAGAAAAAAGAAAGGACCCAAATAAATAAAATCATAAATGAGAGAGGAGAGATCACAACCAACACCACAGAAATAAAATTATAAGAGAATATTGTGAAACATTAGATGCCAACAAATTGGGCAATCTGGAAGAAATGGTTAAACTCCTAGGAGCATATATACCGCTAAAACTGAAACAGGAAGAAACAGAAAATTCGAACAGACCTATAACCAAAAAAATCAAATCAGTAATCAAAAATCTCCCAACAAACAAAAGTCCAGGGCCAGATGGTTTCCCAGGGGATTTCTGCCAAACATTTAAAGAAGACTTAATATCATTGGACACATGTAACCCAATGTTTATAGAAGCAATGTCCACAATAGCCAAACTATGGAAAAAGCCTAGGTGTCCCTCAACAGATGAATGGATAAAGAAAATGTGGTGTGTGTGTATATATATATATATATATACACACACAATGGAATATTATGCAGTCATCAAAAAATTGAAATCTTGCCATATGCAAAGATGTGGATGGAACTAGAGGGTATTATGCTAAACGAAATAAGTCAATCAGAGAAAGACAAGTATTATATGATCTCACTGATATGAGGAATTTGAGAAACAAGACAGAGGATCATAGGGAACAGGAGGGAAAAATGAAATAAGACGAAACCAGAGAGGGAGACAAACCATAAGAGACTCTTAATCTCAGGAAACAAACTGAGGGTTGCTGAAGTGGAGGGGGGTGGGAGGGATGGGGTGGCTAGGTGATAGACATTGGGTAGGGTATGTACTATGGTGAGCGCTGTGAATTGTGTAAGACTGATGAATCACAGAGCTGTACCCCTGAAATAAAGAATATATTACATGTTAATAAAAAAAGAAATCTGAATAAAAAAATAAAAATAAAAATTGTATAACAAGAAAAAAAAATATTTAATATCTATTCTTTTCAAACTGTTCCAGAAAATAAAATGGAAAAAAAACTTCCAACCCCATTCTATGAGTTAGCATTACCTCAATTCCAAAACCAAAGACCCCACTGAAAAGGAGAATTATAGGCCAATATCCCCAATGAACATGGATGCAAAAATTCTCAACAAAATACTAGCAAATCTAATCCAACAGTACATTAAAAGAATCATTCACCAAGATCAAGTGGGATTTATTCCTGGACTTCAAGGGTGGTTCAGTATTCGCAAATCAATCAACATGATACACCGCATTAGTAAAAGAAAGTATAAGAACCATGTGATCCTCTCAATAGATGCAGAAAAAGCATTTGACAAAGTACAGCATCTATTCTTGAAAAAACCCTCAACAAAGTAGGGATAGAAGGAACATACCTCAACATCATAAAGGCCATATAATCATAATACCATCTTCAATGGAGAAAAACTGGGAGCTTTTCCTCTACAGTCAGGAATAAGACAGGGATGTTCACTCTCACCATTGTTATTTAACATAGTACTGGAAATCCTAGCCTCAGCAATCAGACAACAAAAAGAAATAGAAGGCATCCAAATTGGCAAGAAAGAAGTCAAACTTTCACTATTCACAGACAACATGATACTCTATGTAGGAAACCTGAAAGACTCCACCAAAAAATTGCTAGAACTGATACATGAATTCAGTAAAGTCACAGGACACAAAATCAACATACAGAAATCTGTTGCATTTCTATACAACAATAATGAAGCAGCAGAAAGAGAAGTCAAGGAATCAATCCCATTTACAATTGCACCAAAACCCATAAGATATCTAGGAATAAACCTAACCAATGAGGTAAAAGATCTGTACTCTGAAAACTATAAAACACTGATAAAAGAAATTGAAGATGACACAAAGAAATGGAAAAACATTCCATGCTCATGGATTGGAAGAACAATATTGTTAAAATGTTCATAATACCCAAAGCAATCTATACATTGAATGCAATCCCTACCATCAGTGTTTTTCACAGAGCTAGAACAAACAATTGTAAAATTCATGGAACCACAAAAGACCCCAAATAGCCAAAGGAATGTTGAAAAAGAAAAGCAAAGCTGGTGACATCACAATGCCAGACTTCAGCTCTGTTATAAAGCTGTAATCATCGGGGCGCCCGGGTGGCTCAGTCATTAAGCGTCTGCCTTCAGCTCAGGTCATGATCCCAGGGTCCTGGGATCAAGCCCCGCATCAGGCTCCCTGCTCAGTGGGAAACCTGCTTCTCCCTCTCCCACTCCCCCTGCTTGTGTTCCCTCTCTCGCTGTGTCTCTCTCTGTCAAATAAATAAAATCTTTAAAAAAACAAAACAAAACAAAACAACAACAAAAAAACAAAGCTGTAATCATCAAGACAGTATGGTACTGGCACAAAAACAGACACATAGATCAATGGAACAGAATAGAGAACCCAGAAATGGACCCACAACTATACGGTCAAATAATCTTTGACAAAGCAGGAAAGAATATCCAATGAAAAAAACAGTCTCTTCAACAAAAGGTGTTGGGAAAACTGGACAGCAATGTGCAGAAGAATGAAATAGGATGACTTCACACCATACACAAAAATAAATTCAAAATGAATGAAAGACCTAAAGGCGAAACAGGAATCCATCAAAATCCTAGAGGAGAGAGAACACAGGCAGCAACCTCTTTGACATTGGCCATAGCAACTTCTTACTAGACACATCTCCTGAGGCAAGGGAAAGGACTTTGGAGAAGAGTGTGGCACATTAAGTGTGCATTTTAGCAGGGTTCGGCAATCATGGAAAATACATCCCAGAGTTGTACATTAGGCCAATGTGAGAAATGTTTTAGGCTCTGTATTTGACAAGATCGGCTAAGGGTTAAAATAAACAACCTCCATTTCTCTGGGACTTACCCCAGTAAATGTATATTTCTTATTCATGAAAAGTCCTATGGGAGTGATCCTGGTCAGGCAACTCCCTTGCTTGTCTCTTTTCTGAGATATGGATCAGAACTCTGAGGTCCTTGCATTTTGTGGTTCCACTGCCGTCTTGAAGTCCCTTGCTTCCAGCTGCTCAGCCAGAGTGGAACGGAGGTGAGTGGGAGATGGGAGAGGCAGCAAAGAATGGAAGTTCACTCCATTTTATGGCCAGGACTGAAAAAAGCATTCATGACCTTCATCCATTCTATCAGCCAGAAGTTAGTAATGAGGTCCCACCTGGATGCAAACTATTCTGGGAAATGTATTCTTCTCGGCACTGTCAAAGAAAACAATTTGGTTGGGGCACACGCATTACTGTATCTGCCACAGTCTCTGTAAAGTTTAACCACCTTCACTCAAGTGACTGGGCTATTGTTCTTTCCCCATTCCCATCTACAACTTCTCCCCTTCCATCTGTGCTTCTGCTTTAAGGAAGTCAGGAGCTGTCACCCTAGATGTCTATAAAGCCAGGGGCCATTCCCCCTCTCTCGGCCATTTAGAATAAACGTCGTGGCAAGGTGCCATCCTTTTGGGGGATTTCCTTAGAATCTTAACTGTTCCCCTCCTGTTTGAAAAAGTAAACTCACCATTAATGCATATCCCTTGTATGCTGTACTCCAAATAGTGGCAGAAATAACTCATTCTGGCAAAAGGAAATCACCCTGGAAATTACCAGAAGATGTGACATGGATTATTTAGTGTAATGGCTGAAGGTGTTTTCAGTAAAATGCAGTGTATGCTGTGTTCCCTGATCCCATTTGTCCTCTTAAAATTAATTTCTGTAGTGTTTCACAGTTACCTGTTTAATTATTCATTCTGGATGTCATGGAGAATGATACAGTACTGCAAAATAAAGCCAATAAAACAAGTTTCTAATGCTAAATATCGAAGCCGGAAAATATGACCATTACAAATAAGCAAGGATCTGTCTTCCCTTTTCATAAGTATTCTACAAAGACATGCCATGCAATAAACAATGGTGTTGCTTGGATTAATTTGAAGATGTTTGCATAAATATGCTGAGTTTTATAGTTCTCTTTCCCACTACGGTTTGTTTGTATTACAAGAATATGTGTTTCCCAGGCAAAGTAGTCACCTTAATCTTTCATACCATTGAAACTCCTAACGTCTCTTTGCAGTGTAGTGCTATGTGAGAGGCATGAGCTTCTGGAATCAGGCAAACCTGAGTGCGAGTCCTGGGTTTATCACATTTGATGTTCAGACTACTTATTCAGATAGCTTCTCATTTGTAAAATATACCTCACAAAGTTTTTGTGTACATTAAACTGAACGATATCACACAGAACCTTAATTTAGCATGCTGACTTGCTTCTCTCTTAAAAAAATGATTAATTTCTACTAATAATTTTACTTGAATTATAAATAACAAGATTAATTTCTGGGATGCCTGGGTGGCTCAGTTGGTTAAGGGTCTGCCTTTGGCTCAGGTCATGATCCCAGTGTCCTGGGATCGAGTCCCACATTGGGTTTCTTGTTCAGTGGGGAGCCTGCTTTTCCCTCTGCCTGCCGCTCCCCCTGCTTGTGTGCATGCTCTCTCTCCCTCTCTCTCTCTGACAAATAAATAAATAAAATCTTAAAAAAAAAAACAAGATTGATTTCAAAGGATAAAAATATAAGTAAGAGGGCGCCTGGGTGGCTCAGTTGGTTAAGCGACTGCCTTCGGCTCAGGTCACGATCCTGGAGTCCCAGGATCGAGTCCCACATCGGGCTCCCTGCTCAGCGGGGAGTCTGCTTCTCCCTCTGACCCTCCTCCCTCTGGTGCTCTCTGTCTCTCATTCTCTCTCTCGCAAATAAATAAATAAAATCTTTAAAAGAAAAATATAAGTAAGAACAGTGTGAGAATTACTACTTTATGAAGATTACTAAATGATATGAAGGAATTAATTCATGGTAAATATTTAACATTTAAAATTATTTTATTTAGGGGTGCCTAGTGGCTTAGTTAGTTAAGTGTCTGACTTGATTTCAGCTCATGTCATGATCTCAGGGTCATGAAATTGGACCCTGTGTCAGGCTCCACACTCAGTGCAAAGTCGGTTTGTCCCTCTCCCTCTGCTCTTTCCCCCACTTGCGCTCTCTTTCTCTCTCTAAAATAAATATTTTTTTAAATTATTTTATTTAACTAAATTTCTTTATTAAAATAGAAATACTCCAAACTTGATTAAGTGAAATATTATCTCCTTTTAAAGCTAAACTCAAGGAATCACACTTCTAGGGGAGAAAAACTCAGAAGTTGAGACAGAGCCCTTGTATGTCAAAAACAGGATAACAAAAACAATTTTTAAGTCTCCTGTAAGATCTATCGGATTTTTTTTCAAATCTGTTATCAAATTATCAAAGAAGTGATGGAAGAAAATTCCCTACTTCAATATAGAGACATGACTCTTCTTCAGACCCATAGTTTTTCAGAAAGGAAAAAGTGGCCACCAAACAGGTGTAAGAATCACAGTAGCGTCTGACTTCTCAGAAGTAGCATTGCAAGGACAATGGAGCCATCCTTTCTATTTTGAAGGGTAATGACTTTCAAAGAAGAATTCTACACCCAAACTTTTGGTAAACTGTGAGGTAATTGCAGAAATACAAGAACTCAAAACTTATCTTCCACTCATCCTTCCTGAGGAAGTTACTTCAAGGTGTACTCCAGCCAAGCTGTCATGAAAACCAAGGAGTGAAATTTGAAATATAAGAAACATTGGAACGAGTCTGTTGAGTTCAATTACAAAAATTCCCATATTGTCATCCATAAGCCAAAAATAGCCCTCAAGCCAAACAGAAAGCATAGAACAGAGGAGGACAGAGTAGAAATTGATTCAGTTCAAAGATAAAATGACTAACAAGCTAGAAGCTGTTAACCGTGAAGACATATTTTTTTTTTCTCAACAAAAAAAAGAAAGTCCCTTAGGAAAGCCGGAGAAAGCAAAAGAATATATAAACAGAAATATGCAACCCCTACACTCCTCAAAAAACAAAACAAAACCTGAAACTCTATACCAAAGCTTGGCTTAAAAATATATATATATATTAAGACTACACATATACATATATATACGTGTGTGTGTATATATATATACACATGCTTTTGAACAGTTGATGGAATATAAGAAAAACAAATGTTATAATGTTAGAATATTGAATTTTAAATAGCACAGACATAATAACCTTGAAGTATAAGAAAAAAAATCAGAATGGAAAAATAAAATCCTTAACCCAAGAGACCACATATCCCAGTGACCCTGTTCTGGCTGTGGCCTTGCCGTTCACTCCAGCTTCACTGTTGTGAGGTCCATAATGATGCTTTGATTGTTTGACATTTTCCAGGTAATGTACAAACTACTAAAGCCTGTTCTCTGAAGCTTATTCTCAACTAGTTCTCACACCATTAAAATTTGGGGAGGACGGTAAACCAGTTCTGGCTGGCCTAAAAGGTGGTATGAAATTGAAAAAATGGTTTGTTAAAATGTATTTTCCTAGCACCACTGGTGGGACACACAAAATATTCCTTGTCAGTGGGGAGGAGAGAATTCTTCCTTCCCCCTCTTTCTCAAGCCTATCTCAGCAGAAAACTGTGTCTCTATAACTTGGGCCCTATGCCATGTTCGTATGATACCCAAACACTCAGTCCCTTTGTGGGAATAAAATAATGTAAAAGTTTTGACTAAATTGACAGGTTAATTATAGTCATATTGATATTTAATTATAGTCAACCTTTAAGGACAGGAATCCAGATGGGAAGGAAAATCCATGAAGCAACTTCTAAGCAGCCTGGAGAATCACCCACTTTAGATTTAGTGCCATAATGAGATGGTGACATCTTTGCAGTCCCCTAAAGTAGATTTGTTACTGTTTTTCAGTGTCCCTTTCAGACCCATTCCTAATCTGCCCTATAGATTAGAGAAGTCAATACCTAGTTTCTGGTTCAAATATATTTTTTAAATTTTAATGACAATTTTTATATTATAGAAATAATAGAGGAAATTAAAATTCCCAATAATCCCACCCTAGAGAAGAATATTATTAACAGATGTATTTAAATATAATTTTAAGAATTGAACTGCAGGATTGCTCCCAGTGACAGTTTAGAGCTTGAAGACTTTTTTGTGTGTGTATTCACAAACTTTACTATTTGCATGTTACACATTCTTTTCTTGTTTTCCTAAGAATGTGCTATTCCATTTGAATAATCCCGAGTTAATAATTTGAAGGTTTAACAATGTCATGGCTGCATTGTCACTCAAGATTATGTTTTAATTTGGCATGTGCGTGGATTTTGGACTTCATATCCTATAATACTGTTATATACATTTTTAAGCTAAATTTCTTGGTTGACTTACGAATTTTTTTTTAATGATGATGTGCTTTTTGTTGTACATTTCTTTACAAATTACCTGATAAGAATTGGAAGAGAAGTGGTATCTAATGGAGCTAGAATATAAATTAGAATGAGGTTTAAAAGCATTAAAATGAGCCAAGCAGGTGAAATAGACTAGCACGTTGTCTTTCAGAAGGGGCATAAATATGTCAGATTACAGCTCACGTTTGAATTTCTTTTATTCATCAATTAAAAAGATAAGATTTGGGGGAAAATACTTCTTTTTCTTTGAGAAGGCAGTCAATACTTCTCTGTCCTTTGAGCTGGTTTAGTGAAACTCAGTTCTCTCAGGACCCATTCCTCATTCCTCTTCGAGCCCTCCCAGTCTTCCTATGATCATGCAGCAGCCCCCTTCTGCCTTGTTTTCTAATTCCTCATGTAGTGCAACAGTTTTTTTCTTTTTCTTTCTTTTTTTTTTTTTTTTTTCTGACAACATTCAAGCAGACTCTCTCAGAAGCTAGTGCAAGATGCTCCATGCATCCTTCAGTAGGAGCAATAAGCAGGGAGTGACCCTGGGTTCTTGGAGGAGTTATCATTTTATGTAACATTCTAGGGTAAATGAGTATTAAAAATAGATAAACAGAGCTAGCTAGCCATCTTCTCAACTACTTTAACTTCTGAACATAATTAATCAACTTTCTCTGAAATGTTCTTACACTTGGTTTCACAGTGGAAAGTTTAAAAAAAAAGGAACATCAAAATTTTCTGTAGTTAAAAGGCTTTTTATCTGGACTCTTCATTTCTCAAATTTTTGCTTGGGAGTCAGACTTTTTTTTGTAATCTGTGAAATCGTTAAGATTTGTTGAATCTCAGAGTGTTCCAGTTGGACACATATTTAATTTGTGAAGGTATTTTAATGATTGGTTCTGACTTCAGATCCAAATTGATTCTGGATATTTTCTTTCCCAGAATTAATTTATTTTATAATCCTCAGGTTTCTGAGGCTTAGATGGTATCTTTACAATCTTTCCTAATAGCGAATTATGCTTCATTATTCAGTAACAGAATTGCTATACTCTTTTACATGTTCTTAAAGAGTAGAACTTTCAGAATATATTTTCAAGTAATAAAATTATTTAATTTAATCTTATGGGAAACAACTATAAATAATCTTACTGTGCTTTTGCATTTTCAAATTTTGTTTTCAAAGCATATTTCACTGTATATTTGTGTTTCATAACAAACTCAGCAAATTTAGCTACCAAAAGCCATTTAAGTATATTTATATATTGAGATCTTGCACAATTTATATTTTTCATGTCTATAAAGCAAGAATTATATTTGATAATACTATTTTATGATGTTTTCATGAACAAAAGTATCTTTCAAAAATAGGTGCATGTCACCATACCCCATTAAAAATGGACCTATGTATATATATGTTGTTATTTAATTGTTTTATCTATTTTGACCTCTGAGTAACCTCTGCCAGTAGTATTCCAAGAGAAAGCATATATTATTTACTAATTTATATGTTCATTTACTTGTATCATGTTTTATGTATTATATGTTGTTATATCTTTATACATTGCGAATAAATATATTTTAAAAAGGCAAATACTATTAACAATAAAAGCAATGCTACATTGCTTTTGCATGGCTCTTTTAATGACTGTTTTGATATATATTTTCTTTTATCTTCTTAAAACCTTTTGAAATGAGATTTATAATCATATACAATTATTTTAAGAAAAAACTGAGATACGATAGCCATAAATGATATGCCAAAGTCACAAAGCCTGATAAATTCAGTGCTAGAATTAACACACAGTTTTCCTAAATCACGATTCAATAATGTTTCAAGTGCAGATAGTCAAAAGTAAGGATTAAAATAAGTTTAACAATTCCATTTGAAGATATGTGTATGTGTCCACGTGTGTCTGTGTGTATGTGTGTATCTTTATGATATTTTTATGTGAAATGGTTCAGTAAGCTGCCTGGCACACCCAGAAATGCCTCCAATTAAAATCAAACATATATTAGAAATATTTCATAATATGTAGGTTTTATTTTTTCCCTTGGCCACTAATAAAGATATTCATTTGGCCCCAGGATATGTGAACATTAAGGAAATAAAAACCTCAAGAGTTCTCCCTTCCCTATTATATCCATTAGATATTTGTCAAACTTCCCTAGGGCCTTTCCTATACTGGTCAGCTGTGCACAGAGATCATTATGAAAACTTCACATAGTTTTGCAGTATAACTTTGTGATCTTTCAGAGCTATTATATCTTCTAAGACTTCCTTGTGCTTTATTGAAGGCTTCAGGGAAAATAAATATGTCTTTCTAGACCCAGAACTTGAAATGACAGTGGACTCAAGAGATCAAGGTTATCAAAACACGAGTTCTGTGTTATAGCTTCTGTTTATCTGCAAGAAAGCTGCCAAGGTGAAAGGGGTTGTTGTTATTTTTAAAGTATTGAATTATCTGTAAGAGGAATTTCTTATCAGTATAGATTATTTTTATTTCCAATTCTAAATGTTGACCTTATTTTTGATATCATCTCTGTCCTTTGACAGTTATTAGCTTATAGATGATTGTGGGAAAATAACTCTCAAACTTGTACACCCAGAAGGTTATTGGGGATGTTTGGCTATGTGTTTGCTTTCAAAGAGGGGAAAAAAAGAGAGGTGGAAATGATGAGAAAGATACTGTTAAAATAAGACCTTCACACTCACCACATTTTAAAGTAAAATCATTTACTCCAAAAGATACTTAGTATTTATTTTGTGGTTTCTTGTGCCTTTTGTTCACCAATGTACACTCAAAGGAAAGGATATATACCCCGGCTTTCAAAGTATGACATTAATGATATTTTGAGGATGATTTGTATGCAATTTAAAAAAAAAAAAAAGAGTTATAAGAGGGGCGCCTGGGTGGCTCAATTGTTAAGCGTCTGCCTTCGGCTCAGGTTGTAATCCGAGGGTCCTGGGATCGAGCCCCGCATCGGGCTCCCTGTTCAGCAGGGAGCCTGCTTTTCCCTCTCCCTCTGTGCTCCCCCTGCTTGTGCTCTCTCTCTCTCTGTCAAATAAATAAAATCTTTAAAAAAAAAAGAGTTGTAAGAATTAAAGGTTTGAGGATGGATTGAGAACTACGTGATCTCTACACACCTCATATAGATACTTAAATTATCCTGTATGTAGTGAGTTTTTATAGGATCAGAATTATAATCCCAAAAGGAAGTTAAATCTATTTCACTCCTGCTGACTTTTGCACAATGGCTTTTGGGAAAAGTTCCTTTATGAAGTTAAAAATTGTTTATTCAGTGAGATAATGCAGCCTTGCAGAAATATTTTCTGTCTACAATTTTTTATAACTCTTAGTTCATCAGTTGTTCATTTTAGCCCCCTACCTCTATCCATAATGGATGGGATCAGGTGCAGCTGATCCAAGTGAACCTTCATGTGTAACCTAAAGGGTAAGTCACATGCTTAGAATATCTTATAAATTTTCCTCTCAAGAGGATGCCATTTTAGGTCTGAGCTGATTTAATTATAGGCCTTGGCTTATTATGTGGATTAGTACAATATGTAGATAATTTTGTTTGTTGAAAATATGAAAGCTGCAAGCATTTAGTCCATGAAATTGGCCTTAGTACTGAAAGTCAGTGAGCCATGATACATATGATCTGAGGAATTATCCACTGGAAGCACATGAACTCATGGCAGGATAAAGATGGTCTTCAGGGAGACCTTCATGGCAGGTACAATTATTGTTCCAAGACTTCTATTTTCATAATGTTGTCAGTGTTGGCCAGTAAATCAGTAAAACCACCAGTCAGACCATGCCCTTGGCAAAATATGAGATGGCATAATTACAAAGAAGAGTTTTAGAGAACACTCCCCAGAGTCCTTTGTGCTAAGTGCCAAAGGGGGTTTTTCTGCTGGCCTATGATTTGATCCCGGCCATACGTGCATCTCCTGCCTCCAGGCTTCCTTTATCTGTGCACTGTATTTTGAAATTTTTATAGCTTTACATAAGGCAATGGGCACATACATACAATTATAAAAATGCTGCTTATAAATAAAAATAGTGAAGAACCCACCTGTTTCCTCTGGAAGTCTCACATTCAACTAGGTTTCAATAAGATTTGATCTAGCTGATCACTCAATATATTATTATTTATCTAAGCGTTAGAGGAACCAGGTGTAATTTGTCATCATCCTGCTTACTTGATAATAATGCTAATCCTGACAACATTTGAACATTTGATTTATAATAAAAAATAAATTTAAAAAATTTAAAAAATTAAATATTATTTTTTTTTTAGATTTTATTTATTTATTTGAGAGAGAGAGAATGAGAGAGAGAACACATGAGAAGGGGGAGGGTCAGAGGACGAAGCAGACTCCCTGCCGAGCAGGGAGCCCGATGCGGGACTCGATCCTGGGACTCCAGGATCATGACCTGAGCCGAAGGCAGTCGCTTAACCAACTGAGCCACCCAGGCGCCCAAAAATTAAATATTATTTTGGAGATGTGACATCCATCTAGGGTCCTGCACATACACCAAAAGTAGGCTTTGTTGGAGGATGTGCTTTTGCTTTTCCAGATTAGCTCATAGGAAACTTGGAGTTCTGGATAAGTTAGGTGGCAGATTCTTTATTGTCACTCTATGTAGAAGTGACAGAGGACTTGGGAGGCTATATTACCACCTACATGAAAGTGCCCACTTTCACATTCTCTCATTTTGGCACCTGTTATGGATGGGACTCAAACTCGGCACTCAAAATTCTTATGCTCTGGGTAAGGACCACAGACATATAAAGATATGAGAGTAGAGATATTTACAAAAGAGCAATTTTCCTTTAAAAGATCAGAACATACTTCACCAAAAGGGCAAAGTTCTATCTTAAGGACTTGCTGAGTCAAGATGGGGAAAAGAATTCTGATGGCATAGTCCTGAAGCATGGGAGAGTCTGCTATTTACCTTATTTTTGAGTTTACAAAATGTTTTCCAATACATTTTATGCTTTAATATCTCACCAGCCTTGCATGACAAGCATTTTGTCAGAGAAGTTAAATGGCTTATGCAGAGTCACCTAAATAATAAGTGTCAGAACTGGAATTTGAATTAATTCATTCCTTCTTTTGCTCAGAACATTCATTAGATATTAAAAAAAAAAAAGAAAAAAAACAGGTGCTTACTTCAAAGTAGTGTTTCTCAAACTTTTTTTAATAATCACTCCACCTAAAGGAGCGCGTGGGTGGCTCAGTCAGTTAAGTGTCTGCCTTCAGCTCAGGTCATGATCCCAGGGTCCTGGGATCGAGCCCTGCATCGGGCTCCCTGCTCAGCAGGGAATCTGCTTCTCCCTTTCCATCTGCTTCTCCACCTGCTCATGCTCTCTCTCACTGTCTCTCTCTCTCTCTCTCAAATAAAAAAAAAAAAAAATCACTCCACCTAAGGATCCTTTTTGGACTTTTTCTTTTAACTAATTGCCCTCTCCCTAGGAAATTCTGATACCTTAGATATTCTTTATTTCTCTTTTGTACTGTGGCTCTTTGGAGGGGCACAAACCATTGCAATAGCTAAGATTTTTTTCATCCTTTCCCAAGAACCAAGTTTTGCCACCTTGGAGGTGCTATCTCACTACTGGGATAGTGTGCTATATGCTCAAGATAGAAAAATGAGTAGGATGTGGTCCTTTCTCTGAGTCACCTCAGTGACTAATGGGTAAGAGGTACAAGCAAACAGATTATCTCAGTAGAGAGTAGTGAGCGCAACAAAAGGATGTCCAAGGCCCAGTGACAACACAAAAGAGGCTGTCTTCAGCTCTGGCTGGGAGCGGGTAGAAGAGGATTCATGAACTCCCTTCACAGTTAAGCCTGGCAGTATGAAAATGTGACCACAGGTGGAAAAATGGAGAAGGACGTTGCAGACCAGCAAGAACCATGTATTGAAAGACAAAAGGACAGTGAAACCACATGGCCAGTTTTAGGGTCTGCAAAAAACTTAAGAGGGGAGGGCTTGAGATATGTTGGGACCATATTATAAACTGGGAGCCTAAACTTTGTTGTGGAATCAGTGGAGGGGTGACATGATTAGTTTTGTGTCTTAAAAAGATCACTTGGGTGTTTCACTTCCTGTTCAAGGTGGCTGAGTTTGAAAGCCAGCAAGTTTCTCTCTTCTCCCTCCTGCCAAAATCCTATTGAAATTACAGGCACACCCAAAAACTCACTGCATCACTGGAAATCTGGAAAGATGCCATTAATAAACCAGAAACAATAAGGAAATTTGGAACATTTGGAAACATAAGTAAATTAAAGCACCAGAACAGTTCCTGACATACAAGAAGCACTGTTGTTAGCTATTATTTCATGGGAACAGCTAAGAAGCCATAGTTAAAGCAAAACATGATGAGATTCTTACCTGAGGCAGGAACTTGGGCGGGGTGGGGGGCAGATTAAAAAACGATATTGTGGGTGCCTGGGTGGCTCAGAAGGTTAAGCATCCAACTCTTGATTTCAGCTCAGGTCATGATCTCAAGATTGTGAGATTGAGCCCCGTGTCGGGCTCTGTGCTTGGCGGGGAGCCCGCTTGAGATCTCTCTCTCCCTCTTCCTTTGCACCGCCCCCCACCATGCTTTCTCTCTAAAATAAATAAAATCTTAAAAAAAAAAAAAAACACCAAAAAACGGTATTGTACCATAGCAACCTCACACAGTCTGGGAACTCATATATTGTTCTTTATGTCACATTTCTTCCACAACAGACTTTCTATAATATCTTACAGAGCCTCTCCTAGTTACATATGACAATATCATTGGTTAATTTGTAGTTATACTAATAAAGTAAAAATAAAATAATAATCATGACCTAATTGCTTCCAAAGGCCTTACTTGTAGTCACATTGGGAGTTAGGATTTCAGCTTATGAATATTGAGGGCACAAAAACACTGAGACTATAGCAGTTCTTTTTTTTTTTAAAGATTTTATTTATTTATTTGAGAGAGAGGGAGGGAAAGCACATGAGAGGGGGGAGGGTCAGAGGGAGAAGCAGACCCCCCGCCGAGCAGGGAGCCCGATGCGGGACTCGATCCCGGGACTCCAGGATCATGACCTGAGCCGAAGGCAGTCGCCCAACCAACTGAGCCACCCAGGCGCCCCTATAGCAGTTCTTAATAGGAATTTTCTACTTAAAAATTGACCATATTCCCAAATTCTTTTTAATACTAAAATCATGATTTCGTTTACCTTTCTTTAAGCTAGAATTTAATATATCTGACCTGTGTGTAATATATGTGTTTTCAGAGAATGGAAACAGTAAGACATTAATATTTGTTGTCTGACTGCTATATGCCAAACACTATGTGTGCTGGGCCCTTTCCCATGAACTTTTATTTCAGTCTCAGCATTAGGATCTCAAGTGTCAGATGAGGAACCTGAGATTTGAAGATTTGTAATTCTCATTGTGCATCATAGTATTTATATTTGGAAGGGAAAAATGCTTATGTTTAGCACTAACAGTTCAAAACAATGAATCATTTGTGAATTAGATTATAATGTCAGAAACAAGAAATCTCAGGAAGCAATATCAAAGATGAAATCCTGAGGCAATCTTAAATTCCAACTCAAGAACAATAAATGAATCCCATATTGTCAATTTGTCTTTATAAATGGGAGAAAGCGGAGGCTTAGACAATGTCAAATCACAAATGATACAAGAATAGATCAGATTCATATGTGATTTTAAAAGCTTTAGGGTGGATGTTGGTGTTCTGAGAAGAGCATGTGCTTATATTTGAATATTTAAGTGACAAGTACTCTAGAAATTATTTTCCAAGAGAGTTTACCTAGTGAAATTAGATTCATATTCTCTTCCTTTTTATACTTCACACAATATCCTGGGAATAAAGGACACTATTCATTATTTTCTTCCTAAAAATGCTGTTATACAGAATGTGACTTATCACACTGAGGGGTAGGGTTATAATGAAGTATTTCAAGGTATTTTATGTTCACATTTCAATTTGGAAAAAAAAAAAAAACCTTTTTTGTTTAAAACCGTACATAAAAATAAATTCCAGATAGATTAAACCTCTAAATTTAAACGCGACACTCTTCTAATAACAATACTATCCAAGTACTGGAAGAAAATATAGGATATGATGTTTTATGTCTTTGAGTAGAGAAGTCCTCCTTAAGCACCACAAGAAACCTAATTTAAAACTTGAAAAAAATAACTGTAAGCAAAATTAAAGTTAAAAATATAATTTAAAGGAAAAAGAAAAAATATATATGTGTGTGTGTGTGTATATATATATAATTGAAAGGAAATATTTGCATCATGAGTAACATGTAAGGTTAATGTCCCTAAAATGCAAAGAGCTGATACAAATGAATAATGAAAAGTTAAACAACCCCATTGAAAAATGAGCCAAGGCTAGATCAGGTAATGGTGAATAATGGTAAACATATTTTTAAAAAATATCTCATACTAATGATCAAGTAAATGCAAATTATTAGTTATCAAGCCGACAAAAATGAAAAAGAATGGCAATATTCAACATCGTTGAAGGTGGCAAGAAAAAGTAAGCTCTTTTTACTATTCAAGAGACTATGAAGAATTTTCATATAAATGTGTATGTGTGTGTACTGGATGTATTATTAAAACTTGACTATCATAAATGTCTACCTGTGGATTAAAAATAATAAAGTAATGGGCTTTCCATGTTAACAGTATCTAGAATTTTTTAAAGATCATGCCATGTTCTTAACCTCATCCTCCTTTTCCTCACCTTGTGACTTGCTGTATTGAAGAGCTCTATTCAGTCTCTCTTAACTCTTCCGGACTTGCGAAGAGGATTTAGCCTGGATCATAGTTACATCTGCAACCACCATCCTCAGGACCTAAGTACATTATAACTGCATTGATGGTTCCATTATCACAGCTTGACCATGCCAGGCTTTATACGGTTGCTAAGTAATCAGTGTCAATTGATGCTCTTGAGGATGAAGGACAAAATATTTCTTAAGATAAAAGTAAAGCTTTATGAGAAAGTAGAGGCTACCTTTTACCCACTGTATCCTATTTCTAAAACACTACCATGTTTTAATATTTTATTCATGAGACAAATTCTTACAAGTATTCTGTCACTTTCTTTAGCAACTTTACCTCGGAAACCATTTTCATTTAGGGCAAAAGATTCTAACAAACATAAAAGGGTTTTTTGCATGTTCATGAAGTTCATAAAGGATTAAGGGAAATATACAGATCTAATGTTGAATCTCATGAGCATATGACTGTTCTGCTACCAACTTCCTCTGATCTGGAATGTAAAGTAGGCCTCCTGCTAATAATATATTTACTTCAGCACATATAACAACTATTAAAAAATCTTTTTCATAAATTTACACAATTTCTTATTGCACTGAATCATCAAAAATAGATGAAAGCATTTAACAGTCTGAATATCCTTACCAACAATTTAGGATGTTACATGATTTTACTCAAAAACTAACACTCCAGTACCCATCGTTATATAGCTTAATTTGGTTTCAGTCAATCTATGAAAAATCACACCAGTCAACAAATATGTGTACTAAGTCTGATGTACTATGCTACAGGCAAGGAAGGATTTAAAAAACAACGAAAAAAAGGCAAGACCCTTGTCATATGGGGAAATTATATTCTTGCCTACAAAAGGTAATTAGCAATACCCAGGACATTATGCTTGTTCAGCATAGAGGGCAGGGCAGTATTGTGTGCTGGAATTTTCAGGATATAAGAAAACCTGTCTGTCTTCAGTAAGGTCGGGTGGGCCTGTAATTTTAGAGGTCCACAAGGTGATTCTGATGTGTACCTTGGGTTGAGAACTACTTCCTTCAAGCATATGAAGACTGAAATATTAGGTATCACTATATTAGAATGATACATTAAACCTTTAGTACTTCAAGGGTTGACTTTCCAATTTACTGCCTCGTCTTCTAGAAACAATATATCCTCATAAAATGTCAGAATTCAATGTTCCTCTGGAATTGTGTACAACCAACATTCAGATATAAGAATATGGTTGAATCATTCCCTAATTTGTTTTACTTGTTATATGGTATATTAATATCTATAGAAACAAATTTGTACTAAGCATACAAGTCTGCTCACTTGACAAAGACTCAAAAGGAAAAGGAGTGGAATTTAATAGAAAATCTATTAACAATCTATTAGAAAATGATTATGTTCATTACAGAGGAATATTTAGCTTTATAAAAAATTATTGCAATTTATTTTAAACATGGTAGATACAGAATTACTTTATCTGGAAAAAAAGGCAGTTTTTATTTAAAGAAAACATTCACTGCCACTGATTTGACATCATGTTTTTATGGCCACCAGTCAGCTAAGTGGGAAGAAAAGAGTGGGTTGTTCTTGATGCTGAAATCAGATTTCCCTGGATCAGTGTTAGGGTTCTTTTTCTACCATGTCCAGATACTAAAAATGTAAATAGGATTAATTTAAATACATTTGTACAGTGCATTTCATTTGTTCAAAGTGTCTTCATGAATATGATATTTCATTTGCTTTTTTAAACTTTTTCTGAGTAGTTTCATATCTATAGGCAGTGTTCCCCTTATGCCAAATGCTTTTATCGAAAAGAACATGCACATTTTACATTTCTCTGTAGCAAAAAAAGAACTTCCAAAATCATTCCACTGAACTTGGCAAAGGTTGGGTTTATTCTTTTAACAAATCCGGGTCTTGTAGTATCTTCATCCGCCTGCCTCTAAATATGTTGCCTGCCTGTGCATACTCTATGCCTTCAGGCCAAGCATGCGGCCTTCTTCTTTTCTTCTTCTCTATATTCTATTCTTGGACAATTTTACTCCTACAGCCTCTAGAGACTGGTGACTCCAGTGTCCATTATCGCCATATCACACTGCTTTCTTCAGTGTTAAACTCAGAAATCCTAGCTGCCCATTCGGCATCTCCAAGTGGATGTTCCATAGGCAAAATAAATTCAGGGTATTGAAGATAAAACTTACATTCTGGACTTTTCCTTCCTCTTGTGTTATCCATTTATGTAGACCAGAACATTCACACTCACCTCCAAATCAGAAATATGAGAATCATCCTATTGGTTAAAGATCCCAATCCTTAAATGCCTGTTGTATCTCTTATTTCCTATTCAGTACTGACTCCTGAACCTTTAAGTGTGTCCTTTCTTCTTCATTCCCACTGTGCCCCTATATTAATTCACCCCATCAGCAGCCTTCATCTTTTACAAAAGATTCAAAATTCTCCTTCCCAACTCCAGTGTTCCACCCTTATGACCCCCAAGAATGATCATTATAAAATGCAAATATGCTTTGGTGATTGCCTTGCTTAAAGAGTCCTTGCTACCTGAGGCAGCGTTCCAACTCCTGAGTCGATCTTGCTCATAAGTCCGTCTTATCTCCAGGGGAGTTTTACTATTGGCAAGACCTGTGTGGGTTTTTCACTCTGCCTGGACCTTTGCTCATTTATTCCTTATGCTGAAAGGGCTCCTTTTGTTTTATTTTCTCTGTTTGTCCTTATTTATTAGAAAAAAAAAAATGCTTTAAGGCCACTTGTTACTTCTGTCCCAGAAATGACCATCTGTTTTCCATAATTTAGAGGTCTTAGAATCAGGAAAATCATGATACAAATCACCAGACAGCATAAATAGTACAATTTAAGGGTGTAGAAATTGCTGTGGTAACATAGTCAAGGAAGTGATTATTTATTGAGTAGTGAGGGGCTTCCTTTCACCCGAGAAGTGACATTTTAACTAAGTCTTGAATGTTGAATGGGAATATTCCAAGTAGAAAGAAGGAAGAGGACATTCCATACATGAACAAAGATTTCAACTTCCAAAAGAATGTGGAACATTTGGGGAAGACTGGAAAGTTTGTGTGGCTGTGAAGCTGTGTTTCATAAAGGTCTTGTTAGTTTATCCTTATTTTAGTGACTTTTCTTTTTCCTGAGTAAGATTATTTTTGTTTATATTTTCTCCATTGAGATTTTCCCAATATTGAGACATCCAGACTCTTCATTGAGTGTGTGTGTGTGTGTGTGTGTGTGTGTGTTTCTTTCCATTTTATCTAAGTTTCCTGTGGTACTGGCCCAGCCTGTCTTCTGGAAAGGAATAAAGTACTTCTTGGGAGATTTTAGAGTTTAGATATTACATGAAAAAAAAATTAAAAACTAACTTAAGTCATTAAGAATGGTGGCTCATGCAGGCAGAGGTCATGTGGGAGAAGTTGTGACTCTCGAAGGTCTCATAGGCTTGGTGTGCAGTGGTGTAGACCAAACCAAGGCTAGACTCCTGAGGAGAATTCATCTGCATACAGTTTTTCCCTCCTTTCTGAGCTCCACTCTGTTATATTATCCATAGTTCCAATCTGAAATCATATGAAACCAAACCTACAGGAAACAAGTGAACATATATTTCATTGTGAAGTGACATTTTATGAACTCTACGTGTCCTTGTTCACATGCATGCCTACTTCATAACAATGAAAACTTCTTCTGCCAACCAGTATATAAAATTTATTCTTTCTACTGTCACTATCATTTTAGAGTTTAGATACTACATGAAAAAGCCAAATGACATTTGATTTTTTTTTCTATTCTTGTTTATTATATTTGATCCACACCACTGGCATCTGACCTTTGAATTAAATGAAGATGTATATGAAAGGTATGAGAGCAAATGAATATTATAACCCCTTTTGTTTGAAGTAAAATATAAACAATGACCTAAACATAAAGATTTCAAAATCATTTATCATTATCATTTGATATTTAATCTTAGTTAATAAAGAACTATAATTATTGTGTTATTCATTTAATAAATTGTAAATGAAGTTTTGATGTGAATAAGTTTGTAGCACTGGGAAAATTAGGGATCATCTGGTGATAGGATTTATTACAGTACTACGTAAGAGTTGTAAAACAGTGATTATTCTGGAACCATATAAAGTACTATTTAGGTAGCTCACCCTCATACTAAGTTATTGTACTCATTTGTATTGCGTTGCAAGTTGTTTTTCTTTTGTTGTCATTCTTGCTTTTTGGATTGGAAAGGTAGAAAAGTCCTGGTCAGAACTTAAATTTGCAACCCAACATAAATCAAAGCTCCATTCTCCAGTCTGAAAACTCCTGCCCCCACCTTCACTCCCAGTGACCCTGTGAATGTAATCTTTTCACAGTGAACCTTGAATCTGGTCTAGACAGCATGTGACTTATGAAGTGAGGTAGGGTGAGGTGTCTAGGGAGAGAGGCAAATCCTTCAGAAATGAGTCTCAAAATAATGTATTTTATTTCTTGGAGCCCTAAAATAGGTAGACCTCTAACCCATTTCCTTTTTCATAAGCTGTTAACTCAGGTTTGGATGCTTTCTCTTTCTTCCAGAATTCATGCCTAGTGTTTGTAACCCATTATTATGTTGCTTCTGCTTTTCATTTATTGACCCCTCTGGTTTAGAAGACAAGTCGATATAAATAAGTAATTTGAGGTAAGACTGAAGTGCGCATTAAAATTAAAAGAAGGTAGCAACAGGTAAGAGAGCCTGCCTCTTCCTTCTTAATAGTTTGAATGGTGCTTTAATTGTATACATGAGGGAATAATCTAGGGGACATTTCTAATGAGAAGTTCTGGAGGCTGGTGTGATTACTGGAGGAAAAAGGTAAAAAATAGGAACTGTAGTCCAGGACAGTAAATTCCCTAGAGGGAGAGACTGTATGTAAATAATATTCATTTTAACTTATGAATGTAATTCAAATGTCAATTTCAAGAGTATTCCAACTATAGGACATCAATGAAAGTGATTCAGTCAGAAGGGCACCTATATTTGTATGGCTCATAAGATCTCTAATACTCTACCTTTATTTAAGTTGTTAGTACTTTTAAACAATTTAATCTGGTTGGTTCCTGTAAAAGAGATTGAAATCTTATTCCTCATGGCACTCAGGGATCCAGGTTTGGTAGTGTCATTTTAAATTCTTGTACCTCAGTCATTCATGAAGTTTCATCATTTGCCGGAAGCACTGGGTTCCATCTTACTAACTCTCCTCAGTCTTTCTTAACTGTGTGCTATCCTTCTCCAACATATAAGAGCTAAAGCAGAAGCAGTGACCATCTTACTATGGTGGAAAACTTTAATTATCTAATACCCAATATCATTTCTTCATTTTTTATTTAGGGACTGGAAGGTGGGAGTAGGGGGAGTGGAGATTTTCCTTTGAGAAGCAAAAGCGAAGCAAAGCAGAGCAAATAAAAAACCTGTGAGATTTATCCTATTGTCGCTAGTCGGCCAGTAAAATGTTTCTCTAGTGTTTTCAGTGTGATCCTTTTAAACAGCTATCTATAGCGTCTGGGCTAATGCTTCTCCACTCTTTGATTCCACACACTGAGAGAATCAAACACATTAACATTAGGAACAGTGGCTCACTATCAGATTTTCAACCATGTTCACCATTTTCAACCACTCATTTATCTAAATCTGGAAAAAGATAGTAGCAGATGGGTATAAGATGTTCCTGCAGGTTTGTGGGCTGAAAAACTCTCCAGGTAATGTTGATGTTACCCGAGGAACCAGGTAACATTTTACCCTTTACCCTTCTCTATGCCCTGTCCCTTAAAACAATTAATCGCAGGAAACAAACTGAGTGTTGTTGGAGTGGGGGGTGGGGTGGGAGGGATGGGGTGACTGGGTGATAGACACTGGGGAGGGTATGTGCTCTGGTAAGCGCTGTGAATTGTGCAAGACTGTTGAATCTCAGATCTGTACCTCTGAAACAAATAATGCAATATATGTTAAGAAAAAAAAAGAAGAAGAAGAAGGTAGCGGGAGGGGAAGAATGAAGCGGGGGAAATCGGAGGGGTAGACGAACCATGAGAGACGATGGACTCTGAAAAACAAACAGGGTTCTAGAGGGGAGGGGGGTGGGAGGATGGGTTAGCCTGATGGTGGGTATTGAGGAGGGCACGTTCTGCATGGAGCACTGGGTGTTATGGACAAACAATGAATCATGGAACACTTCATCTAAAACTAATGATGTAATGTATGGGGATTAACATAAGAATTAAAAAAAAACAATTAGTGGTATATTCACATATGCATTTTTCATGAAATTGCTTACCAAATAAATATTTATTGGATAAAACATTAAAAAATCAAACAAGTTAATATAACTGCAGGAAAACTGTTGCTTAGGTGGCTTATTATTACCTAGATTTGGGTACTAGATGTAGTTTTCAAAGGACAAACAAAATAAGCTGGAGTTTAGTGTATTCTTCATCATTTTTCCTTCTATAAAAAAAGATTTATTTATTTGAGCGAGAGAGAGAGAGAGCACACAGAGTGTAGGGGCAGAGAGAGAGAGGGAGAGAGAGAATAATCAAGCAGACTCCCCACTGAGTGCAGAGTCTGACACAGGCTCTGTCCCAACCAGGAGGTCATGATCTGAGCAGAAATCAAGAGTCAGTTGTTTAACTGACTGAGCCAGCCAGGTGCCCCTTCTTTGTTTTTCCTATAGACTTGTTTATGTGATAACCCATATGTACTTCTATTTAGTATGCTTTCACCATGATTACTCAATCAAAAGTCATTTTCAAGTTATAATAAACATTAAATTTAAAAATCAAATCAACATTTAATAGTTATTTTCATGATTAGGAAGGACACAAGCTAATTATGAAAAAATGGGAGGGATACCTGGGTGACTCAGTCAGTTAAGCCACTGACTCTTGGTTTCAGCTCAGGTCATGATCTCAGGGTCTTGAGATCAAGCCCCACATTGGGCTCCATGCTGGGCATTGGGTTCCAGGCTGGGCATGACGCCTACTTAAAAAAAGGGGGGAGGAAATGATGAAGAAAATAAAAATCACCCATGATCCCAACACCCAAAGAGAAATCAGTATTAACATTTGATGTGCTCATTGAGCTGCTGTATGTGCCAGGTCCCACAGTAAGTCCATGCAGTGTGACACAGGGACTCAGTAACCACATAACCCCTCCGTGTTCTCAATCTCTCCTTCTCCCCACCAGCCAGGAGATTGGTATCAAGCTTTACTTTCTGTACTTTGTGTAACAAAAACAGCAGAGGTATTGCTTATGCTTCTCAAACTGTGCACACCCAGATTCTGATGATTCCTTGCATCACCTCCCCTCTTGCTTCCTTTGAGGATTACAAGTATTGGGGGGAACATCAGAAAAATAGGGAAACCTCTGATTGGGAAGCCTCTTACTGTTCCGACTGCATCACTGAAAACTTTGCAATGCTGGGGGCGCCTGGGTGGCTCAGTCATTAAGCATCTGCCTTCAGCTCAAGGTCACGATCCCAGGGTCCTGGGATCGAGCCCCACATCGGGCTCCCTGCTCCTCAGGAAGCCTGCTTCTCCCTCTCCCACTCCCCCTGCTTATGTTCCCTCTCTCGCTGTGTCTCTTTCTGTCAAATAAATAAATAAAATCTTTAAAAAAAAAAAAAAAAACCTTTGCAATGCTGGGTAGGTGATTACCTCCCTGAGGTATAAACCTCAGTCATTATTTAACAATTATTATTTAACATTATTTAACAATTTACAAAACGGCTTGTGAGGATTGACATAGAAATGCATGTAAAGTTCTTTGCACAGTGTTCCTGAGAAAATATAAAGTAGCTTCTTCATGCCAGGACCTGGTTTGGACCCTATCATTTATGTTATGTGGTTAATTTCTGAGAATGACTATGACCAAGAATAAGCATATGGATTTTTACGTGTAACTTGAATGCCCCAGGCTTTACCATTCTATGACCGTAGATGAGACTGCAGTCATATTAATACCTTCTTTCAGCAGCGGCCTTTCACAGAGGAACTCATCTGCCCTTCAAAATTGTCCTGGTTCTTCTACAGGTCTGCGGAGGGGTGTGGGAAGTTTTACTCGGGTTCTGCTGTTCCAGAAGTCTTTGATGCCTTCTGTGGAAACCTATGTACCCCTCCGTGGAGACTATAAAAATGAACACCCACGTGCTCCCACTGATGGGCAGATTGGCTTTTGCAGAGTGGAGGGAGAGAAGGAGAGCCTGTGATCTGCTCTCACTCAGCGAGGACCTAGGTCGCCCAGGCCTGGGTTCTCAGTGTCTGTGGCCACAGTCTCATAGGCCCATGTGAATACAGCCCCTCTCCCTCATTCTGCACAAACTGCTCGCTCTAGAGCCACTCAAAACTAGCCGGTGCTCCTCCTCAATGCCCACATCTGCCATCTTTCCCCAGTGCTATAGCACAAATCTCTTTCCTCCTTCTTCCACCCAGAGGCAAAAGCCCACAAGCATACTGATCACCCGCCCCCCGTGCCGCCCCCCGAATAACCAGCCCATCAGTTCCACAGTCACCTAGAGTTTTCATTTCTGTTCTTGTTTCTCAGGACACTTTTGTTCGTTCAGAGACAGAAACTGAGGCTGGCCTTCATTATTAAATATGCATAAAAGTAGAAACAACTCATTCAGCTCACCTGCAACCCTGCAGTGCATTTGCAGAAATAGATAAGTCTGTGCCCTGCTTTTTAATCTTAGGGTTTCCATGCTCTTTTTCTGCATAAAAGGGCCTCTCCATATCTAAATGCTTGTCTTGGGTCGGCCCCTCCTGTTGCTTCCGAGCAGCCAGCAGCTGTGCAGCATGGCTTTAGACCGTGCTCCCGCACATCCTTAGGCATTTCGTCTGCCTCCTGGGCTCGCGGCCACCACTCTCGCTTGTTATGCAACTACAGTCCCAGGTGCCTGCTTCAGCCATCTTCAGCACCGTCCCACCTGGGGGCTGCGGTAGAAAGAACATCTTTTTAGCACCAGGGCCTTGGCTGAGCGCCAGGTGCTCACCAGTGGTCTTGCCACACCCCCTCACGCTGCCTGTGGCTCAAAGGAATTCAGAGGCCGCAGGACCCCCCCAACCTGGACCGTGCTACCAGTCTCCTCAGCTGTGTTAATGGAGCAAAATCAGATACAGTGCTGACACTATGCTGTCATTTCCTCTCCCATGATGTGTGTACTGACTAGAGTCTGCTTCCTCAGTCCATCTGTCTATAAATGTTTGGATTTCTTGTTGCTGACAATTCAGGTATGGTTATCAGAGGTTTTTTAACGTCAGTATTAAGGAAAAGCTCTGTTCTCCAGGATGTTGTGGAATGGAGTGTACCAGGTAGACAAAAACGCCATTTGCGTCACCTTGAGTGTCTCCTGGTCATGCGTTGCTTTCCTGGTAGTGACCAGTAACTGGGAACGTGGTCAGAAGGGAGCGATGTGTATTTCCAGCAGACCTCAGGCTGGCCTGCAGTCAGAGACAAGCAGATGTCAACAGTGAGATCGTTGACTTGGTATAGTTTTTAGAGATTGAACATGTGAAAATTTCATTAAGTAGGAAGTGAAAACACAAAGGAGGAATTTCATCTTTCCCTTTGAATGACAATCTATGAATACAGATTCATTAGACTGTGTGAGTAAAGTTCATTAGAATAAATAATCGTATAACTACAGAAGTGTCAAGATCTCATGTAAAAAATTAGCAGTGATTATCTCTAGGTGATGCAGTTATATGTAATTTTTAATTTTCTTTTTGTTTGCATTTTCTAGCACTTCTACAATAAATATATATTACTTCTATAATAAAAAATAAATACATAGTAGAACTTCTGCAAGTTTCAATAATCATATCCCCAAAACACGTAAGTATAAAAAAATTTCCTTCACTTTTCAGTGTGCGTTTCTAAAATTTTTTTTACATACTAGAAAATCCCAATATGACCTAAACACAACAGATGAAAAACCCTCATATGCACTTTTAAAAAATTAAGTGTTTGCTGTTTATGTCACAAGTGCTGGACTATGCAGATAAACAATAAATTGCCCTCCAGTGTTTCAATTTTCCATCTGCTCTCTTACTAAATTAGGTCAATCATCAGAAAGCCATGTGCCTGGACCACCTCACCTCAGGAGCACTGAAATGCCTTCACTGAGTTACGATTTAATGGTGTATTTTCTGATTCTAACCATAGAATCATTATAACAATATCTCTTAGTCCAGTGTTAATACTGTAATTTAAAATATTGCCCAGACTCATTGTTCTTTACACACAGACTTACATAAAAAATCTCATTTGTGAATTATTTCCAGGAAACAGTTTCCATAGACAGATTTTTGTGTACTTTCTTAGGGCAAAATGAAAGCTGCCTAATCCAAACCTCCATGCTTTAATTCCTAGAAATTCAAGTCCAATTCACTGCTCATCAGTAATCTGTATATTCACCTAACTAATAGTCCCTGCTCCTCTGCTTTCTTTGTCCATTTGCTGGTTTTAGTTTTGGTTCTTTGAATGAAATCTGATCTGTTTTGATCACTGTAATTTAAATAAATAGACTCATATTTTCTTAGACGATCTATAACAAGACAGTGATCACATGTATAAATGAGACATTAATCTTCAATTTAACAAAAATGATCTTATCACCGAGAATATTTTAGCATTATTATAATTCCCTAATTTGAGTAAGTATATTGGGATTGCTGGTTGGAAAGCTTTCGATTCTACCTTCTTGTTTGTGGATATGGTTGTAATGTCTCTTCATCCTGCAAGAGTGTCTGAATTTATATATTTAAAGCTAGTTCTTCATAGCACACCTCAGCAGCTAGTCCACCAATGCTGTCACTTACCAAAACTTTTTGTACCTGGACATTGAGGATTGCCTGTTGGGCTCTTTAGACTCATACTAGCAATATACTCCAAAATGTATAGCTGAAGCTCATTCTATACAATAAATGCATTTGTGAAGTGTTGCATAAAAATTAATTTTGGAAATTTTGACTCTATTAAGATCATTAGAAACATCTTTATTTAAAGGAATCCCAAGTCTTGTCATTTTCTTTTTATATTTTTGTGAATCTTGAAAAGAGTTCTCTACTGCTTTGCTAGCATACTGAAAAACATCGCAGAGGGCAAATAAGGCCAATCTGGTAAAGAAATATATTTCCCCATTCTACTACATCTGACTGGTGATGAAGGTGGCTAGATTAGTGGTTGCATTGCTTTTGTTTCAGACTTTCTGGATCTTATCAAAATATTGCATTTCTTTTAAGCCCAGAAGGATAAAGCACTCTGCCCCCAAGGTTTATATCTCAGTTGCAGCTTTAAATTGACAGGAGGACTGTGTTGGAACAATCTTTTATGGATAGAGTATGACTTAAAGAAAACATCTAAATAAAATAATTCCTCATTGTTATTGGATGAAAGATCAAAGTCAATTTTAAAAATAAAGATATTTTAGCTTCTTAGTATTCTATGAAAACATTGAGCCCATTCTTGAAATTTACATAAGACCTTTAGTTGAGTTTGATAGGCATTTTAAAATGCATGTGATAAAGGAACAATAAAATAGAATAAAGTCTAAAAGTAATGAAGCTATTGAAATTGAATGCTCCTAAGGTAAACAGAAGATGAAAAAGTAATATTTTTTGCCAGATGAAGAGATAGGTTTCCTTATTGTATTGTTCAGGCAAATAAAAGCAAGAAATAATCAGAGCCATGCTGTAGAATAAGGAAAGTAAGATAAATTTTCATACAAATTGAAATGATAATATATGTTTAAATCAGTCATAAAATTATTTATTATCCAAAAAGTATGTCACTAATACAGTAACAAATGCTATAGTTTAAACGTTTAAATTTCTCTTTTTTGGTAATGCGTCATAAAATATCTAAACATTATCTTCACATTTTTATAGTGATACGAATTGGTATCATTTTATTAATAAATCTGGCTACAAAAATGTCTCATAGAGATGTGATTTATATTAATTTTATAAAATTTTAAGGATAATACACGAAGTGACAAGTTAACCTAGGTTAGTGTATTATAACACTAATCTCAAACAGAAAGTATGTTATAAAGACATTGTCCAAAAATTTAGCTATATAATTCCTTAAAAAAAAAAAGCTAAAGTTTATTTCTTTTGAATTCTGTGTATTGAGCTATTTTGGACATTCATATCCTTGTAACTGAACTTTCATGAAGCATTTATTTATAAGACTACACCTTCAGTAACATATGAGAAGAGGATTTTATTATTATAGCTAATGTTTTTAATATGATGTCACAATACACCATAACACAGAAAGATTTTTTGAATAAAAGTTGTGTCTAAATAAAAATGATCTAATTTTTCCTTCTTTCATTCCTCTGCATGGTACTTTGGTCGTATTAGTAAGTTCTTAAATATTTCTTTAATTATTATATTATTTATATCTCACTTTATAGATTATTTTATTAAATCTGTGCAAATTTATATGCAAAACAGTTTTTTGAAAATTAGGCCATATCTTAAATTCAGGAAAGACATTGCTATTTTAATCAGTAGTTGCAGCTTATTGAGCTATTGAAATAACTGGATATTCCAATGTTTTTTGTGAAGCATTATGAAAAGAGTAGAAATTTTACAAATATATGAAGAACACATTTTAATAGGAAAACATTTCATCCATTAACTACATTTTTTGTCTTGTGACCCTGGAAAGATACTATGATTTTTCCATCGTAGACATGGATTACTATAACACATTTACCAGTTTTCATAGATGCATCTCTCAACTGGCTTAAAGGAACTTTATGGTAAATATTCCTATAAATCCAAATAGTTACCTTCCTGATCTGTGCTTTCCAATAGTAGCCACTAACTACATATGGCTATTTGACTAATTAAAATAGTACAAATTTGATTTGAGATTTGCTAGGTCTCAAAGACTTAGTATAAAAATACCTTATTTTTATATTCATTACATGCTGATATGAGAATATTGGGGTTAAATATTTATTAGAAATAGCTCCACTTCTTTCTCTTTACTTTTTTTCATGTGGAAACTCAAATATTTAACATTTGAAATTACATATGTGGCTCTCATGTGTGCTCATATTATTTTTGTGGAACAACACTGGTCTAGATACTCACCTTCAGTATATCTATTTTATAATTAACATAGTAGAGCAAATCTGTCTTTGAAGTGAAGACCAGCTGTGGAGATATTTAAATGTACTTTGTTAATATTTGCAAAATAATATTTCAAATATTTTAGCATGATCATTACTTGTGTTTCTCTACTATATAGTAATCTTAAAATAAATATTCCTGTGCTTGGGGCTTTATTTATATGCCATATCATTATGTGATAATTCAGTGGCATTTGAATCTTTACTTTAAAAAAATTAGAAAACCTCGTTAGAAATTAAAGTTTCTGTATGAGTTGTTTGCACCAATGTGTTTAGCATGATATAGTTCGAAGATTTTTCTGAAAATAGAATAAACCAAAGTTGGTTTGTATGCATCAATGACTACAATTACAGTATCTCCATGCATATTATTTTCTTTAACTGAATTCTTAGAAACACTATAATAATTGATTTTAAAAACACGTAACAATGAGTTTCTGAAGAAATAAGATGAGGTAGGTTATAGGGAGGAGGGGACCAGGAGTTGGTAATAGCTCGACAAACTCCTGTCAGCAGAGAGGAGGTTGACTGCCAGGCCAAGCCAGAGAAGACAGAGGCTTCTTGTAGAGAAATCAGCTAAACTTAGTTGTTGAGCAGTATTCAAGACCCACAAGTTATAGTTTCTGCCAAAGACCATTTGCAAGAGAGTCTAATCATTGATCCATCTCAGTTCATGTTATTTTTATTTAGATATTGTGAATACAAAAAGTCAAAGTGATCCAGAAAAAAAAAAAAAACCTTTTAGCCAATGTTATTATTCCTAATATGGGACATAGACTATAATAAGAAATGAGCAGGTTTAAAGTGTATGTGCCTTAGAGAAATTGAATATGGTAAATATATTATCAAATAAATTTTAAAAGCTTTCTAGGATAATTCCATTTTGTATGTTTTTGACTTTTTAGTTTCATGGATAAGTGTTCTATGGGGAGTGATTTTCAAAGATTTTTGACCCTGACCAGCAGTAATACATTTGCATCATGACACATGCACACTACAGTTTACCTAACCATATTTACCATAACCACAGCTGATGGACTTTGATATTTTCTCTCTAGTCTACTCAGTTTCATGTTCTGGTGATTATTCACTGAATTTCCCTTACAACCACAACTCACAGCCATTAATTTAAAACACCCTTCAACCTGAAAAAAAAAAATACTGTTCTATGTAGATTATGACCCTCATTTTATGGGCAAAACCAGACCGAGGGACCCCTGCCCCACAACTCTCCAATTTGTGTATCAGTCAATCACATGTGGATTGTTCCTCCAGTGATTTCATAAACACTGGATGAGTTTGAGTAATGTTAAGAAAAATGACCAGTGAGTATAGAATTCAGATTTTAGCAGATTAATCAAGTGTTATTCTAATGTATGTGCACACAGAGCACATGCTCACACATGCCTCAGAATCCCCAGCTCTCGATTGGTGAGCTGACTCAGGGTCATATTCTGGGAAAAATGGGGACCACTTTTGCTGTACTTTTGGTGAAATGGCATTCCGTGTGTCATTCTGGAGTGCTGTTCTAGGTTTCCTTCACCTGGACATGGGCTGTGTGCTTCATGTCAGTCTTTTAGTTTGCTGTTTGAATGCCTGTGTCTACGTAGATTTTTTTTTTTTTTTTTCATTTTGGTCTGTTGAATCTTGATTTAAATTCCTATCATAGGAATACAATGCAAGTGTCTGAGAGGAGTGATTTTGCTTGGTAATGGTGATGAGATCTCTCTTCAGCCAGCCTTTTTAAAACAAAACAAAAAAGCCATCTCTCAACTTGGAAAAAACAACTGTTCTATGTAAATGCCAGGCAATAGGCATCACCAGGTCAAGCTTGAAGATTTGAACAACAAAGGATCAAAAGCAAGTAAAAGGTTTGGAATCAACGCATCCTATGGACAGCGAGGGCCAGGGGATCAGAAGGCTCCCTGAGCACCAAGTACCTGTGATTAGGGCCAAGTGTAATTGTGGTATAGTTATCTTCTACTCAGTACATTTGCCTCCATGAAACCAAAACAGCCCTAACCAGATGTAGCAGATAGAGCAACATACTTCCCTGCTTAGAGCTGTAAAATGACAATGCAAAGAATTCCTCCTCGCAAAAGTAGACTCTACTTGAAATTTTTAAAGGAAGATAGTAAAAGAATCATTTGCTAAAATGAATGGCATTATATACTATACAACTTCGGATATTCAGATACTAGTAAAGTACATGGACAAATAGCTTTAATTAAATTCTGAATATAATCAGGAAAATGAAAACAGTCAAGACTGAGTGATGTATTATTTGGTCCTGAGTTCTGAATTGAATTATTTCTTTCCCTGTCCTTTCAATCAGTTCCTCTCCAAGGGAATATGGTCATTTGCAATTTCTGTTTCTCTTGAAGGTACAACCCCTTTACTTGTATTCTCCCTGTTTTTCTCCCGTGAAGGAAAAGGCTTTTTACTTCTTTCCAATTTTAGTACATATTCCACTTTGCTAAACTGGAGTGGTAGGTACAGCATTGCTCTTGCATCATGCAGGCCATTTTCAGATTTCTATTCCTAGCATCCCTTTCTTTTCTTCAGATAGTAGTGATTGTAGTGATTGGAAGAAAGCTTGCACAGAACCTCCTGCAGGCTTGTTCCTTAAGGGAGAGTCCTTTTGCATTGAATCCATGATACTGAAGCATAGGCCCCTCTCTGCATTTTTCATGTTTCATCTTTGCTAAATCTTTTCCCTTTGTACCTGAGACACCTGAGCCGTAGCACATTTGTTGAAATTTAAAGGGCAACTCTTACCACTGTTACAGTGTGCTACTTCATTTCTCCAGCTTTAATTTTGGGGAAGTGGTTGTACCTGTGGACATCAATCAAACTGAGAGGCCTCTTTAATTTGAATAAAACCTTTGTGCAGTTTGTGAAGGAGAGGGCTGAACAGTGAAAAGCCTGTGAGTTCTCAGCACATCCTGAACCAGTGGATAAGGCTAGGGGCTTAAAGTTGAAATGGCTACTATTTCTTTTAGCTCCCTGTGGGTACAGAGCTCAGAATCACTTCAGCAACTACTACCTCTCAATGGTATCATCTTTGAAAATGAAAATCATATGGTATGTATACTAGGGTATAGCTAGGGTATAAAAGAATGTTACACTGCTTTATGTTGGGGGGATGTGTGTGTGAGAGAGAGAGAGAATATACAGCATGAATATACGTATATGGGATACCTTACATATCCACGTCATACATAGTTTTGTATTCAGAGGTATTTAAGTTTACTGAAATCATATGTTTATTTTCTGTCTATGCTAGGGCATGGTTGATATTAACAAAACTATACTAAATGAGTCAAATATGAAAAGAATATGGCAAATATGATTATGAATTCAATTGCATTTAATATGATGCACAGGACAGGAAGAAGGTTTATCCAACTGTATTAGCTATACATTTAAAAAGAGCAGTGGAAAATAAATCTAAAAGTAAAATCTAATTCCAGTGATAAATATGGTTGTTTCAAATATTTCATCAGAACCATTAATGTTGTACAAAATGCGCAGTAAGACTGTTTTGTGTTCCTTGATATTTGATGCCTGTGTACTAGCTGAAATGTGTTTTATATATATATATGTATACACACACACACACATATACACTTAAAAATATAGAGCTGCAGTTTGGGGAGTTTGTTATAAAAAAGTTCAACTTTGTTTAAAAGTGAGTTGTCAAAATTCTGCTTATACTACTGCCTTGATCTTCTCTAAAAACGTGTGCCCAGGTTGCTCCTGAGTTTACCAGCATCGAGAATGGTGCTGCTTTAGCTGATAGACTTAACTATTTCCATGTAAGAGTATTCTTCTTAGGGTAAGGTAAAATGTATCTGAGGACTCAAAGAAGACAAATCTGATGGGTCTTATGAGACCCAGCAAGACAGGAAACCATCATGGAGAGCATGTAGGCAGAGCCAAGTGGATTTTATTTTGTGACCAAAAGTGAGGCTTTTCTGATTTGTTACCTTATTTTGCCAGAAAGTGAAGACTTACAATATTTTTTTAAAGTTTTATTTATTTATTTGACATAGAGAGCACAAGTAGGCAAAGCAGTAGTTAGAGGGAGAGGGAGAAGCAGGCTCCCCGCTGAGCAGAGAACCCAATGTGGGGCTTGATCCCAGAACCCTGGGATCATGACCTAAGCTGAAGGCAGAGGCTTAATGACTGAGCCATCCAGGCGCCCCGAAGACTTACAATATTATTAACAATTCTCTAGGGAGCCACTTTCACAGAGAGTCTGCGAATGGGTTTTATAATTTGAGCAAATTTGGACTGAGTAAAACAGAATGGAATCAACTTGAGGAAGTTGAGATGATTATTTTTTGCTTTTTGATATCAGACTTGCTCCTTACCTCCATTTCAGCTTCAAAGTCCTACTTCTCTAAGTAAATTTATGTTACTTGCATATTCATATTCTTGATAGTATCCTCTGCTGGGAATTTGGTAGTTTGGGTTGATGTTCATTCATTAGGGAGGCATCAGAGATGGGAACCTCCCTTAGAGAAATCCTGGTTTGCCTATAGTTTGCCTACATACTCATTCTCTTAAAGTAATTGGGACTGTATTTAATAGAGGAATGTGATTTTGATGTGTTCTTCCATGGCTAAAGCCAACTTTAATACCTATACATTCTTTTTTTTTTTAAGATTTTATTAATTTGACAGCGAGAGAGACAGTGAGAGAGGGAACACAAGCAGCAGGAGTGGGAGAGGGAGAAGCAGGCTTCCTGCAGAGCAGGAAGCTCGATGCGGGGGCTCGATCCCAGGACCCTGGGATCATGACCTCAGCTGAAGGCAGACACTTAACGACTGAGCCACCCAGGCGCCCCAATACCTATACATTCTATGCTAATACTTAATATATGCTAATACACTAAGAAGTTTCTCCACATTATGCTTTTAAAAAGGAAAGTTCATCAAAGAGCATATATTTGTCAGAGCATGTATTTACAAATCCCATGGTAGTTAGTGAATTTTTCTTCTGCTTAGTTAATTCAGCCATCTTAGTCACTTTTAATCAATCGTGTTTTTAAAAATCAGTTCAGCATGCTGTTCACAACAATAAATATATCTATTGTCATTTTTGGTGTGTGTATAGTAATGTAGTGTTAATGTGCACTTTTTTCTTTAAGATAATCATAGAATAATACTAAAATAATGACATTAAGAACAGGCAAAATGAGATTCTTAATTGTTGATTAAATTCCTTTTTGTTTCTTTAAGTAAATGATGTTTCATCTGGCATTGCTTATACAAATCCAATCCCATTAAACTTATGAGAAAGTAAAACATATAAAACCATTGTGCAAAGAAAATACTTTAGTATATTAAACTATCACTCAAGTCAAACAAGTGTTTTTACTCGAGTTGCTCAGACCTGACTCCTGAAGATGAACCCCCAATCCTCCCCTGTAATCTCTATACTTGATTTTCTCCTGATAGCAATGGGCCAGTCTTTGCCTGGAAGCCAGAATTTTGATTAATCTCAGAATTATGGTATACAGAGATACAATGTGATTTTTTTTTCCTCAGGAGATAAGCTAGACCATTTAAAAATCCTTTGTTATGTGATTTTCACTAACAATGAATAATTTAGGATTATTATGTATTGTTTAAGGAACGATTTTCCCTCCATGCTTCTAAGTTAGCATAATGAGTGTTACTCAGGATGACAAAGTACAGAGAATTATCTGATAAAATCTGAATGAATTGAGCCATTGATAACCCAATGTTGCAGAACTCAAGAGTTATCGTTGATCAAACTTTCCCATTATAAGAAAGTTATCTTGACATTTCAAGTGTTACTGGGTTTTAAATTTTTCACTTCTTGAACCATACAAAACTGGGTATGACCTTGTGTAATCAACTTTACCTTTCTGTACCTTAGAATCCTCATCTGTAAAATGGGGATATTAAAATTAGGTTAAATCATATAAAATTGCATGTCTATAGGTCAAATACAGTTTGTTTGTTTTTTAAAGCAGACAATTTCCTATTGTTTGCCCTAGGACCTATTTTATAAGTTTGATGAGAGAATTAAAAGAGCTAATGCAGGGGCACTTGGGTGGCTCAGTCTTTAAGCGTCTGCCTTCAGCTCAGGTCATGATCCCAGGGTTCTGGGATCAAGCCCCGCATCGGGGTCCCTGCTCAGTGGGAAGCCTGCTTCTCCCTCTCCCACTCCCCCTGCTTGTGTTCCCTCTCTCGCTGTGTCTCCTCTGTCAAATAAATGAATAAAATCTTAAAAAAAAAAAAAAGAGCTAATGCATGTAAACTCTTAGCACAATGCTAAATATGCTGGAGTGAGTTTTCATAAATTTTAGTTAGTATTCTCATTATTAGAATAATAAAAGCCAAGAACTATTTGGTCATTCTGGGAATGAAAGAAATATATTCAAGGTAGCACCATCCAGCAGCCCAAAGTAACTTATAATAAATTCTTTTCTTACATTTCTCAAAGTCAGAATAATTAAAGTCTTTATTTGTATTTCTGAAAAGGAAATGTTTTGTTTTTTGTGCATCCACCTGACTTGGTATGTATTCATTGCAAGAATCTTTCAAGAAATCAGCCCCCCCAATATTTTTGTTACTGAATTTTGCTTATATCATCAAAAGGTTTTTAGTATCTCGCTTTAAATCATAATATTTTGTGCAGTTTTAATGTAGCTATTTGCTTCCATCCCAACTGAGACAAACCAAAAACAAGAAACACAAACACCATTACTAAGGTGGATTTAAGCTCAACACATCTGAAAAACAGGGTTTGGGAAAGACCAGGTAACATCATAAATTGCAAATTACCCCAAGAGAAATATAATCAGTGCTGTGAACCAATCAGAGTGAGGTATAGGGGATATTTAAACTTTTGAGAACTTGAACTTAGATGATGTGAAAAGCAGAGAAGTAGCAGGTATGTTTGGGCCCTATTTCATTTATTTTGCTTTAGAAAGTCCTGTCTCATGGTTTTAGAAGTGTTCAATGTTCTCAATCATTTCCTCTACTTCAGAAGCATGATCAGGCCATTTACAAATGAACATGCCTATATACAAATTTGTCAATCACCACTTAAACCCAGAAACAATCATACCCCCTCAAATGTTTGTGGACTCAAAGGGTTAAAACTACTGGATCTAAATTAGAAATGGGACTAAAGAGCTTGAAAGACAAGCAGGAATGGAATCTAAGCACTTGTGAAGTTATTGATATTTACATTTCTTAAATATAAAAAGAGGGAAAAAGAGAAGACCTGTGGTTATATAAGTTAACTTTGTAGAGCAGCTTATAAGGAACTTGACATCTGGTGATGTCTGTTTTCACAATAAAATATGAGGTGGGACTATTAGCTCTAAGTGAGTCAAAGAGTTTGGGTAGGACAGGAGAAGATAATATATGAAAGTCATCTCAGATATTGGGAACTGAGCTTAATGGAGAAACATGGAAGAATTCTTGAGTTGTGTTAAGATCCCATTCGAGATGATTAAGGTGATTAAGTTGAAATAAAAACAGTATGTCTGGTTGTATAATTTTCTCCAGCTACATTCAACTACTCAGGACTGCGCAGTAAGAAACCGGATGGTTGTGCTCATGTGGAATTTGAGTTTCACAAGAAGAGTACAATGGAGGAGGAGAGAAAGAATGTAGGTGAGGCTGTGATTATAATAATGGACTTTTGCTTGTACGTTGCAGAAGAACTGAAGACAGGAGGAAGTGAGGGAAGATGAAAACTCAGCAGGCCCAATGCCCTGAGAATCTAATGTTCTGAGAAGAGTACTGTTTGAATAAGTAAGAGAGAAGGATAGGAAACTGAGGTCCCAGGGTGGAATGTTTGCATTTCAGATTTGGAGATGGTGCAGATTCTGTTGATGACGAAGTCCTGTCTGTGATCAGGAGAGAGTGTACTTGAGGTATTGGGAAGGATAGGACTGTCTGAGATAAGGAGGTCAAAAACCAGAGGATTGGTTTTGGAAGGATTATCCCAACTGATGATGAAGTTGTCAAGACAGGCTAGACTTTGTACAATGAGGAGGACAGGGTCTAGAGTTAAATCATTTGTGAATCAAGGGAGATGACCAAGAAATGAGGAACAATAACTCTGAAGAGATACTGAGGGAAGAACAGCAAGTTTTGCAAGAGGCAGATAAAGAAGTGGTCTGGAAGTGGAAATTGGGGTGGGGGAGAACCAAGAAGGACAGTTTCTCTAACTTCTTGATCTGAAACACATAAAATAATAGTAATAATAATAATGATAATAATTAAAAAACCATCACTACCACAATAGTGAAATAGCTATTGAGAACTTACTGTGAGTCAAGTTACTGTCTCAAATGCTTTACATTGATTCACCCATTTAATCATTACAGTAACCCTTTCAGAAGTAAGTGCTATTAACAATATCCCCATTTTAGTAAACTGAGGCAACAATAATGTAAAGTTACTTAACTTTGCCAAAGTCACTGGGCGCCTGGGTGGCTCAGTTGGTTAAGCGACTGCCTTCGGCTCAGGTCATGATCCTGGAGTCCCGGGATCGAGTCCCGCATCGGGCTCCCTGCTCGGCAGGGAGTCTGCTTCTCCCTCTGACCCTCCTCCCTCTCATGCTCTCTGTCTCTGATTCTCTCTGTCTCAAATAAATAAATAAAATCTTTAAAAAAAAAAAAAACTTTGCCAAAGTCACATACCTAGAAAGTGGTGCTGCTAGAGTTCAAATCCTGACAAATGGATTTCAGAGTCTGTGCCTCTAAACTACCACATGGCTGCCTTTGTCCTTAACCTGAAATTGAGAGAATCAACACTTCTGTAGAAGGATGTGTTCACTGGATTTCAGATTGCTCTGGAACCATTCAGTATCAGTGGGCTAAGCTCTACGATAGGAAAGCATGGGTCTCAGGGATTTATGCTGCAGACGTGGAGAGGCAGGTCTTCCTGTAAACCCTTCTTTCTTTGCCAGATGATGGAGCGCACTGCTGTTTTGTGACTGGGGAGAATTCTGCTCTCTGTAGTTTTCGTTAACATTTGAGCATTCACTGTTTCCAAGTCCTATTAACGAGTCCATATTTATGAAGAGATATGATAAAGAAAGCATATCATACTTTGGTTTTTCATATTTTGCTTTGCTTTGATCTAAGTATCAAGGTTCCCAAAGAATCTTGGTTGGCTTCACCAGGATGCACTTTTCATACCTAGTTATCTTTGTGCCAGGCACAAACAGACTGAGAATTTGGACAACTAACATTCCACAACCCTTGCTCAAAGTGAAATTTCCCTATCTTTCTAATTCCACTGGGCTTTCAGGTTGCTGACAAAGACCCACAAAGCAGCTGCATATCTAGCCCTCTATTGGTAATTTTTTTTGTTACGGTCTTCACTTATGCACACCTCCTGGGCAAAGGCCATCCTTTTCTGTGCAAGACTCCATCAAACCTTTGCCTCCTGATTCACATTTGAGTCTCGGTGAGCCTACAACAGGGCCTTTGCTAGCCTCTCACCAGTTGGAGTCAGTCAGAATAGAATCGTTCACAGGCTCTCGTGCTGCGCCTTTTCATTATTCTCAGCTCTTTTTGGTGTTTCTGTCTGTGGCTTTGTTTGCTTTTGAATACCAAGAGTCTGTCTTTGGTATAGCACATTCAACGTAATGAGGCTTGGGAAGCATTCGGTGAAAAGTTTTAAAAAAGAAAGGAAGGAAAAAAGAAGCCAAATTAATGACTGTTGTTCTAAATGCAGAAGGCACTGATTAGCTTGCCGAGATCCTTCTGTGAAATAAGCTCAGCACCATCACCTTCTTATCTCAGAATCAGCCTTCCTGCCAGAAGTGATGGCTGGGACAATGCAGATGGCTCTCAAGTAGGATCTTCTCTCAGAACCCAGTCCTTATCACGGCTTTGACTGGCAAAGGCTGTCATTCATGCTGTCACTCACAGTGGGTACACAATGGATCATGTCTGCCTTGCACATCGTAGATAACTAGACTAACTGGCGCTGGATTTAATTCTTTGGTTAAAGAAGAGGAAGAAAGATAAATCATTGATTATAGACTATCTGATTTTCCTTTAATTCACCTGTCACTGAAACTGTAACCTCGTGTTCTAGATCAGTTAAATTTGTCAGCATCCCTAAGAGAAACCACCATTTTAATAAGATTTTTTTTTTCAAACTAACATATATTGTGACTATGTGACTCTTTCAATCCTGTGTCTGGGTGACAATCTTTTCTTTGAAAAACAACAATGTGGTTTTGATGTGCTTTGGAATTTTTATCCTAACATTTTAAAATAAAAATGAGCATTAATGATCTTGATAGAGCATTCTTGAAAAAAAAAAACAGGTAAAAATGAAAATATGAAGGTATTAAATATAAAGGTATTTTGTGTGAAAGTCTACTGTTTATACAGTACTCTGAATGGTGACAGCAGAGGATTCATTTACACATCTAAAGCAGCTTTGTATATTGACAAAGAAGGTGTTAGAGACAGAACCATCATAATAATAACTGTGCCTGTTCACCACCATTTTATGTTATTGTATGTCATGAATGTTGCACTCTATATAATATATTAAAATACTCTGATAAAAGGAACAATAATTCTTAGGTTAATTATTGAGTTTTTGAAAAGCTAATTACTGATGTCTGACCTGATTTGTTTTGCTGCTGAAGGAAGGTATTGAAGATTTTAAGATATGCAAACTCTCCTTAGTATAAGATAAAACATATTTATAATGTTTGCCGAGGATATTAGTTTTTTTTACTGGGTTACAACACTGAGAATAAAGAGGCTAATATTACTTTATGTATCTCTCTTTGCTCAATGGTGGGAAAGTCACAATATTCAGCAAAACACATGGAGCTAATATGTCCAGTATGTTTGCTTATTTATTTTCCTGGAGAAATAAATTATGAACATGACTCTTGATGTCCTAACCAAATCAATGTGATAGCTTTACTTAGGTATCGAATTTCTGGTCATATTTTTATATTTTTACTCTTATATTCATTTATGCAGAGAATTTTAGTTAAAATAAGACAGCGATGGTCTATTAAAATGTTAATTAAAATAAAAGAATTCCAGGGTGCCTGGGTGGTACAGTCAGTTAAGCATCTGACTCTTGGTTTCAGCTCAGGTCGTGATCTCAGGGTTGTGAGACTGAGCCCCATGCCAGGCTCTGCACTTAGCACAGAGTCTGCTTGGAACTCCCTCTCCCCATGTCCCTTCCCCCCATTCGTGCCCCCCCCAGTAAATAAATAAACCTTTAAAAAAGAAATAAAAGAGTTCCTTTCAGAGATAGCATTTTGGTCTACATAACAACTGCTTTTAGGATAAGGCATAGAGGATGTATTCTTTAAAAAAAAATCATAGCTATTTGTAAGGTTTATATATCATATGCAAATTAAGGAGCAAGGAGGTAGTCCTTCTAATTTAATAATTCTCATTTAAAAGTATTTATAGCATGTCTATGCAAAGATACAATCCATTGCCCTTAAATTCAACAAATGTGGTCAATAATATGCCAAATTCTACAGAGTATCCCCTTCAATAATGTGTGTGTCAACTAAGGGTTGGTTCATCTTGACATGGGAGACACAGAAAGGAGAAAGAAGAGTTGATAAATTGAAGCTTTGGGAAAGAAAAATAATGCACTGCTCTTGTAGTGACCATTATAGGTCACCAGCCAGCTCAGGAATTGGTTACCCTTGAATGAGACGCTATCTCCTGCACCCCAGTCAAGTCCAATCCATGGCTACCTTGGTGCAAAGAGCAGCCTGGGACTCTTTTGCAGAAAATAGGACACAATGTACAGGGAGCTGATGGCCAAAGGAGAATTGAACATGATAGTGATGTGACTGATGTGTCCAGAACATCAACTCTTCTTATATATGTAAATCTGACTCTGGGAGTATTTAAGAATTTGTAAGTTTGTGCTCATTCTTTCCAGCTTCTTAAACAGTACCCAAAGTAGAGGCTGTCCAGGTCAGATCTGTGTCCCTCAAAGAAGAAAGGCAATATCACAAAAAAATGTGTAAGGTTACTGGACTACCTAATGCCAAACAATATGGGTCCTCCAACTTTGCCCTGTCTCAGCTCTCAAAAGGGACTTGTGGATTTAGGGATGGCATATAGCATTCAGATCTCCAAGAATGAACAAGCTGGAGGAACAAAGGAGACTTACCTCTGGGTTTTGATTTTATAAGTATGTGGGTTCTTCAGAGGAACCAGTTGTCATACAATAATGATCATCTCATCTCAGTTTTTACAGTGTCTGTTCTTCTTTGTCTGAGCCATGCCTTTGTTCTCATGAAGTCTTACCAGATGACTGTGATCCCAGAATTCAGTTTCCTTAGTTAACGTCCAGGATGAGAATGAAGTAATTCCTTGGAATCCAATGGAGTTAAACCCATCTTTGACCCAGTCCTGTCCTGGAGTATACCATACCAAGACTATGAAGGATGCTAAGCTACCAACATAGATGACTTCATAGAGGCTTCAAGACTCATTCTCTTCCTATGCTTGGTCTTTATAATTTCTTGCTAATGTGACATAGATGAGTGAGTATAATTAGAAAATAAATGGAGAGAAGATTTTCTATAACCTTGTTCTCTTGGAAAATATATCACATCTAGATACGTGGTTATAGTGTGTGTGTGTGTAATTTGGTTATTTAGAAAGGATTGATGGATATTTGTTCTGATCTTTTGTTTAAATATCTCACTTCAATAGTAAAATATAACCTGGTAGTTCAGTGAATTCCTTAATTTGTTCATTTATCTAGTATTTATCCAGTGCCAACTATTCCAATTCTCATGAATCTCAAAATTAGTCAAGTCTCCAAGCAATGTATGAAGATTAGCATTATGAACGTAAACAGAATGTAAAGGTTAATGCAAAACTCTTATGGCCTTGATTTTCCACTTTGCGTAGTAGTCAAATGATTATAAAGTCGATGCAGTAAAAATGCATGGGTCACAATAGATCAGTCATTTTTGTTTGGTTTGATTTTGATTATACAGCCTATGTAGGCATAGCCCTGCATTGAAAAGGGGGAAAAAATCATCCATACTCATGATTAGATAATGGCTATATTAACGAGATTGGACCAGTTCCAGTCCCCAAGACAAATAACATGTCTATTGGCAATGGATATGTGGTATTCTCTTTAGTACTATACTGAGTCTTCTTAGTTACAGGATGCTAGCAAGAACTGTGTTAGTGACCAATCACTGCATATCTTAGCAAATTAAAATAGCAAACACATTATCTCACCCAGTTTCCTGGGGTGAGGAATCTGGGGGCAGCTTAGCTGGGTAATTCATGTCTAGTGTCTCTGTAAGGTTGTAGTCAAGATGTAGTGTAAGGCTGCAGTCATCTGAAGGCTTGAGTGGGGCTAGAGAATCTACTTTCTACCTCATTCACATGGCTCTTGGCAGGAGGTTTTAGTTTCTCACTGACTGTTGGATGGAGGCCTTAGTTTCTTATCACATGGGCCTCTCCATAAGGCTGCTCTCACCACATGGAAGCTGACTTCTCCCAGAGTAAATGGTCTAAGAGGGAAAGCAAGTGAACTAAGACAAAGCTACAATGTCTTCATAAACTTATCTCAGAAATAATATACTATCACTTCTGCCATATTCTATTATTAACACAGACACCCTGGTCCAGTGTGGGAAAGGAGTACTCAGGGGCACAAATGCCAAGAGGCAGGGATCCTTGGGGGCCATATTGCAGTCTGGGATCAAAAGTTTCTGATTCGGTTCCCAGCTGTTTTTTGGAGAAGTCTGACCAAATATCTCTCTTTAAAGCAGTGATTTTCAAAAGAGGATGAAGAGGTATAGAGTTAGAGAAGCATGTTCTATATTATATAGAATTTTATATTTTTTTTATATTTTGATGTAAGAAAACATACTGGTTTTTGTTTTGTTTTGTTTTTTATTTTAAAGATTTTATTTATTTATTTGAGAGAGAGAGAATGGGATACAGAGAGCATGAGAGGGAGGAGGGTCAGAGGGAGAAGCAGACTCCCTGCCGAGCAGGGAGCCTGATGCGGGACTCGATCCCGGGACTCCAAGATCATGACCTGAGCCGAAGGCAGTCGCTTAACCAACTGAGCCACCCAGGCGCCCTGAAAACATACTGTTTTTTGAACACGGGCTACAGAAAACTAAATTTAACCATCTTTCTTTGCTTGTGGGGATACACGTACATGCATATCAGTGATTATTTAAGGGAAAAGTAGACTCACAATTTTGGTGTGTGTGTTGGGGGCCATATTTTGTTGTAAGGAGTATGATACTTTTAATACTGAAACTACTTTAAAACAAAATTAGAAACCTGTCATGAAAATATAGACCAATTATTAGACCCATTAGCAATTACTCCACTTAACCTCAATGAAATCAACCCATGTGTTTTATAGTTCTTTGATTAACAGGGATTTGTTTCAGTTTTAAGAAAAAAAAATAGCCAAAATATCTATATCAATTCATGTAAAGATATTAAGGATTTCTGGCAGCCTTATGGTATATAGATCTAAAAATGAATAATATATTATTATAGAATTTATTTCAGTCCTAAAACAATACAGCAAATATTTTAAAATAATGTACTTCTACTTGTTATTACCACAGGCATTTTGTATTTAGTTTCTTCATGCTAAAGCAGCTTCCTTGAGTTGAAATCTGGACCAGATATCAAGGAAGCTGATCATATCATTCTGTTGTGGTAGAACAGTAGGCAGAGTTCAATGAGGCTTTTTATCTTAAATTATATTTTCAACTTGACCTCATTAAATTCTTTTCCTTCTGTTTGTCATTGTTAGGCTCACTATATTTCATATTTCCTCTCGGCCTCTTTACCATTTTAAAATTGTCCTTTAGAAATAACTCTGGCATGGAGAGTTCATTATTTCTGATGGTGACAACACATTGAATGCCCTAATACACTGATTTCATTGTGCCTCATGACCTACATTTAGAAAAATTCAGGTAGATTTCCTAGTTACTGATTATCTTTTAGAAAATCATTAAGTGTCAAAAGCTATTTTCCTTTTTATTTTCAAATTTGTTTTTAAGCTGTCTTTAGGAGAGGAGTGGCTATAGTCGAACAAATGAAAAAAAAATCTCACTTTTTTGCCTAGATTTTGTTTTTCAGAGTGGAGAAAATAAATAGTAAAATGGGGAAATTTTTTTTCTCTAACACATGACCTAAATTTCTGTTGCAATGAAGCTGATCTGCTTTTAAATATAACACCTGCCTCTGTAAATTTTTGTAGTAATTTATTTTTCAATGATTGTGTATACAGTGTGGATGTAAATATATACTTTAAATATTTCATGTAAATATCAATGTGGGTCTAATTTTGATTTGAAAATAAAGTAAGTTATTCTGAATAAAGTTAAGCTTTCCAAGCATCCTTTAAAAAAAAGAAAAATTTAAAAGGGGAGAAAAAAACCTGACTGAAATATAATCAGATGAGCCAATGTTATTAGACACAACCACGGGAAAAACTAAAGCAACTCATAATGAATTAAAAGAAAAGGGCCATTAAACTGGAGAATCCCAACAATCAAGTGGAGTTGTTTCAGGCTCTTTAGACATTACTGCTGGAATAAATACGTTATCACACTAAGCTTTTATGAAAGGCTGTTACATTTTTACCAACTTTAATCTGTTTCATTTTTGTGTTTAAAGGATGGGAGTTGCATTAAAATAAAAATTCCATTTGGGTTATTATCTCCCCAGCTGTCTGTACAGACCATGGAGCTGGCCAGAGAATATTCTCATTATGTGTGTCGAGCAGTTACTCAGTGATTGGTGCTGCATTAATGCATGACACAGAAGCCTTCCTTTTGTTACCAAATATTAGACAAATTAGTTCTTACAAATTCATGACCCACCCTCCCCCTCCTAGTCTGGGTGTCTTTCTCCTCCCTCTCTCAGCTCCCTACCTGCCCCCGTGCCTTCTGCTGGGCACCTGACTTGACTACCATGGAGATTTAATATTGCTAATAATCTTCAGTGAAAATGAACCCCAAGGCATTAGGAGGAGGGGTTTGACAAAGGAAGGGGCAGAAAACAGGCATTGGTCTTTTTAGGCAGAGTATAGAATGAGATTCTGGTCATTTTCCAGGATATCCCAATGTAGTAATGACAAAATGAATGTTTTGTTGTCCCAAACCAGTTTCCCCCTCCCTCACTTTATGTGAGGGACCATTTATCGTCTCAATTCCTTTAAACTTACTTTTGTTAGGATGGAGAGAAATGAGTCATAAAAAATTTGTATTTAGAATAATTTCCTTACCATGAAGCTAGGAAGTATGGGAGTGGAAATATGTCTCTTCCTCTTGCCCAAAATGTTTATATTGGAATTCTTCCTAGTATTTAAGAAAAGGCAGTGCAGATATTAAAATGCAAAAGTGGGTTTTGAGCATGATCAGTAGTTTCCAGTTGCATTATGTGTCATATACTTTTGTTTGGTTGTGAAAGATAGGCCCGTGATCATCAAAGGTTTAGAGTTGTCAAAATATATCATCACGTGTATATTTCTGGAAGAAAATGTTCTGTGCTAAACCTTACTGTTTTCACACTAAATCTTGAGAACGACAAACTTCCAGTTGTACATATGAGGATGCTGAAGCACAGGAAGGTTAAGTAACTTGCCCAGTGTTACATAGTCAAAGTAGATCTTGAACCTGCCTCTTGAAACTATATATTTGGTTTATAAAAGAAAATGAATGAAATTTACTTATTTTTTAGTTCTACTATGTTCATTATTCCTGAAGATTCCTTTATGTATTTTTTGATGTTCTAAATTTTAGTTTCTGGGCACCTGGGTGGCTCAGTTGGTTAAGCAACTGCCTTCGACTCAGGTCATGATCCTGGAGTCCCGGGATTGAGTCCTGCATCAGGCTCCCTGCTCAGCGGGGAGTCTGCTTCTCCCTCTCCTGCTCCCCCCTCTTGTGCTCTCTCTCTCACTCTCTCTCTCAAATAAATAAATAAAATCTTTAAAAATAAATAAATAAATAAATTTTAGTTTCTAATACAGTAAATACAGTAAATACTGATAGATATAAATATTGTTATATTTATGTGATAATTATTGATATAGTCCATCAAACCAAAAGCTTGATGAGCACTGAATAATATTTTTAAGTTTACAGTTCAATGGGTATTTTTTTTGTATTTTAATAAGATTGTACAATAAACACTGCAATGTAATTATAGGACATTTTTGTTCCTATAAAAGCAGACCCACACCTTATGCAATTACTCCCCATTTCCCTTCAATATCTAACCTACTTTTACCTCCACAGGTTGGCTTATCCTGGGCATTTCATATAAATGGAATCATAAAACTCATACAATATATGAATGATTGCATGTGATTTCCTTCACTTATCATAATGCTTTCAAGGCTCATTCATTTTCTTGCACATCTTAGTACTTCATTTTTTTAATTGCTGAATAATATTCCATTGTATGGATATATCATATGTTGTTTATCCGTTTATAAGTTGGATTGTTACTACTTTTGGCTATTATGAATTGTGCTACAATGAATATCTGTGCACAAGTTTTTGTGTGGACATTTGATTTCATTTCTCTTCAGTATATACCTAGGAATGGAATTTCTGGGTCATATGGTAACTGTATATTTAACCTTTTGAGCCACCACTAACTTGTTTTCCATAGCAACTTCACCATTTTACACTCATACTAACAGTATGAGGGTTCCAATTTCTCCACATCTTTACCAACACTTGTTATTGTCTGTGTGTTTTACTATAGGCATCCTAGTGGGTGTGAAGTGGTATCTCATTGTAGGCTTGATTTTCATTTTCCTAATGACATTGAACATTTTTTTTCATGTGTTTCATTGCCATTTCTTCCTTGGAGAAATATCTATTCAAATTCTTATCATATTTTTAAATTAGGTTATTTGTCTTTTTCTTGTTGAGATGTAAGTGTTCTCAACATATTTTAGACATATAAGTGCCTTATCAGATATATGCTTCACAAATATTTCTGTCATTCTATGGATTCATTTTCTTGATGGTATGGTTTGCACAAAAAAAATCTTAATTTGGATGTAGCCATTATATTATCTTTTGCTGCTTGTGCTTTCAGTTTTATCTAGGAAATGATTACCTAACTCAGGGTCACAAAGACATATTCCTGGGCGCCTGGGTGGCTCAGTTGGTTAAGCGACTGCCTTCGGCTCAGGTCATGGTCCTGGAGTCCCGGGATGGAGTCCCTGGATCGAGTCCCGCATTGGGCTCCCTGCTCGGCAGGGAGTCTGCTTCTCCCTCTGACCCTCCCCCCTCTCATGTGCTTGCTCTCTCTCATTCTCTCTCTCTCAAATAAATAAATAAAATCTTTAAAAAAAAAAAAAAGACATATTCCTATGTTCTCTTCCAAGTAGTTTTAGCTTTTATGTACATTGTTAAATTGTATTTGAAACATCCTATAAAGGACTAATTGTGGTATAGACCTAATTCTTTTTAGTTTTGCCAATTATACAAGTCAATTCAAAAACATTCACAAGAGTTAGTTGTGAGTGACTGTTCAGGATACGTAGTGAAGATGCTTTCCTAGAACCTGATAAGTCTGCACTGAAAGAACTTGGCCTAATAGGAAGTAACAGACATAACACAAGTAACTAACATGTAAGGGGAAGTGGGCATGAAAGGAATGGGATATGTGTCTTGGGAATTCAGAAGGAAAGATTACCAGTAGTTGTGGGAAGTGATCTTATGCATGCTTGATTTGAATCTCTAAATAAAAAATCACAGTAAAGTTTTGTCAGACTCTCTCTGCTTTGCTAAAGATCGCGGTCATCACTGATTAGTTGCCCTTGCATTGTGGTTTCTGGAGTGGTCAGGATGGCTGGCTTTCAGAGTTTTGTGCCGGAGAGAAGCAGTTCTACAAATGCTGTTGGCAGAGCACTGAAAGTCCCTGAGAGGGTTACAGGTGGTCTGCTAGGTCAAGAAAATTTTCCTAATAATATTCAGACATGACTTGGCTTTTTCATTGTATTGACATTGTGCTGGTCATGCAGAAGCAATGATGGGTAAAACCACTGTGCATTAACATGAATGAAGACAGCACCACCAAACTGTGTGAGTAGTCCTTGTGTCAATAAACCTGTAACTGTTCTGACTCTAGTGCCTAGACAAGACAGCACAGGACATAAGAATTCCTCATAATTCATTCTGATGGATGTTTATAGGCAAACTAAATGAAAAGGCCTTATAGTACTCAAGATTGATTTAAAAAGATACTTTCAGGGGTTTAAAGTAACCTTATTACTTACAACATCTTACAAACTTGATAAATTTAATTAGGAAAAAAATCCTACACAGGGCACTTGAGTGGCTCAGTCGGTTAAGTGTCTGATTCTTGATTTCCGCTCAGGTCATGATCTCAGGGTCCTGGGATCAAGCCTGCATCAGGCTCTGCCCTCAGCGCGGAGTCTCCTTGGGATCCTCTCTCTCCCTCTCCCTCTCCCTCTGCCCCACCCCCACCCAACCTGAGCTCTCTTTCGCTAAAATAAATAAATAAAATCTTTAAAAAAAGAAAAAATGCTACACAATGACAAAAATAACAGGACTCAGGAACAAATACAATGCATTTTAGTTTAAACTGAGTACAAATGCCTGGTTTCTGCTTAATAACTATCCTCCAAAAGGAGGTTCAGATAAAACAATTTCCTGCAAAACATGAAGGAAATAGTAGTAACTTTTCAAAATATAGTAAAAGTAGCTTGGAAATTTATATGCCGTTTTGGACTATACCCCCCAAGTCATCTTAGATATGCTGTTATTATTCTCCTTTGGAATGTTATTATAGCAACTTTATTTATGAAAGTAGGAACTGAAGAATTGAAAGCAATCCCAAACTAGGTCTGAATCTGAGCCAGAAGTAGGCTTCCTGTCAGGGTAGAAACAGCAGTGCCACTTTCCTGCTCTCACGTGCACCATACCTGGGAGGGACCCTTGCAGCTCAACTGTGATTTGATTGTGGAGCGTCAGAGCTTTTTTCTGATTTCTAGGCAGGATTCAATATTTGACAAAAGTCTGATCTGAAAGAAGTAAAATAGGTGCATTTATTCTGGAGTTTTGGGTCATGGACAAGATTCTGGTTGTCAGAAGCATATTCAGTTTTTAACAACAACAAAAAAATCAGTTGAATATATGACTTGGGCTTTAGAGAGGAATCTGGGATGGAAATATAGATTTGAGTCATTACCTTATAGGTGATAATCACTGTAAGACATGACTTTATATCAGAAATCCTTGAGGAAGATTATTATCAGTTTCATTATAATAAAAACAAGTAAGGAGAATTCTGTATTAGGTAGCAGTAGCTCTCCTAGGTAAAGCAGCTTCTCCTGTAAAGAAGCTAAAAGTGAGTGGGGGGTTCAAATATATATAAATAGATGGAAAAGTTAAGAGGAGAATAAGGCACAAGTCAATCATTTGGAGAACATCCAATTATTTTAGTTTTTTTCAGCATTATTGAAATATAATTGACAGTAACATTGTATAAATTTAAGGTATACAATGTATTGATTTGATACATGTATAAAATTATCAATTTCTAATGTACAGTATGGAGAATATCCAATATTAAACAGGGGGATTAAAGTAGAAGAAGACTTTTAAATTTTTTTCAAAGGAATAGAGCCGAAGATAGAGAGCTGGGAAAGGAATGATATGAAAGCTAAAGAGGAGAGTTATTTTTAGGAAGTAGGCGTGGCCGGGTGCCTGGATGATGCGGTGGGTTAATTACCAGCTTCTTGGTTTCCGCTCAGATCATGATCTCAGAGTGGTGAGATGGAGCTGCGCTTTGGGCCCTGCACTCAGCACGGAGTCTACTTAAGACTCTCCCTCTCCCTCTCCCCCTCCCCCTCCCCCACCCCCCTCTAAAATAAATAAATAAATCTTAACAAAGAAAAAAATGTCGGTATGGCCATTGTATCTGATTATACCTAGTGGTTCCATTTAGATAAGTTCTGGAAAGGTGTGCTGGATTTAGCAAATGAAAGCTACCTGGTGAACTCCGTGTTGGCAGGCTAAATGGAGTAGTAGTGCTAGCTTGTATGTAGGTTTGAGGGTACAAAGACAATGAGCATGGGCTCTACTTTTAAAAATCATGGCTGAGAAAGGAAAGAGTGAGGGAGAGTGTCATCCTGCAAAAGGACAAAACTGTCAAGAAAGTGCTTTTGTTGATTTAGATGGGACGGACTTAAGCATGTCAGAAGCTAACAGTAAGAGCCAGTGGCAAGGGGTGGTGGGTGATTTATTTGGGTGACTGGCAGCTCCTATTCTACTCAGGATAAGAGACCTTGAGTTCTTTTTATTTATCATGGCATTTCTGGCCCTGATAAACTTACTGTTGTCAATTCTTCCACTTTACGTCTTACAGCACTTCTGTTACATGGTTTAGACTAAAACAAAAAAAATTATTTGAGAACAAAATTTTTCTAGAAGATTATTGTGATAATGCCTCAATTAACAGGAAATCAGCTAACTTAGTAATCCCAATATTTTCTACACTTTTCCTTTTATATGAATGAAGAAGTATGTGGACATGAGTGATTAAGAATTTAATTTAAAACCTACTTCAGGGGCAGAACAGACAATCAGTAACCATTTATTATGTGCTTACTCTCCCAAAGATAGGATGATATGTACTAGAGTTGATACAGAGAATTATAGCACATGGTCTTTATTGTCATGAAGGTTGCAATCTGAGGATATAAAACTACATGAAATGATAGCTAATGGTGTGACAATATAGATGATAAACAGCAAAAGGAATGATATAGATTAAACGCAAAGGAATTTGGAAAAGATGGCTAACACTGAGTTGGAGTGTTCAGAAATAACTCCTTGGGCAAAATGGAATTCAACAAATCCTCAGGTTGGATGTGGAGATAAAGAGAGAGATAAGGATATGGATCCTTAGATTTAGAAATAGAAAATTTTAACTGGAGTGGAAGTAGTACTTACTCATGAATTAGAGGCTACTGTTTGCTGGTGATATACTAGGTGTTTTAATATGCATAATCATAATTAATTTAATGATTTGTGAAGGTGAAGAGGAATAGGATTTACTTCAGATGACTGACTGCACCATAGATTAATGGGCTAATGGTCTGGTTAGGTCATTAGTTAGCCAAAATGCTCTCTTGTGCGTGCATGTGGGCATGTGTGTGTGTGTGTGTGTGTATTTTCTGTTCTCCCTGGCATCTGAATCCCCTTTCCATGTTGGGGGAATCCCCCCGTATGAATATTGGCAGGGGGCAAACCTTACTGCTCTATAAAAGTTGGAAAGTCTAGATACTTACTTCTCCACCCCTGGCAACAGAAGATAGGGCAGACAGGTTTGACCAAGCAGACGACTTATCGGAGACTTGGAATCAGGAGCTAATCGCCTCAGTAATGAGACATCCATTCTGGCAGTAGAGGCAGCCACACCCATTCACTGTGGTGACCATGGCAGTGTGATCAGTGTTGACACGTAGCGGTGTTGGACGCAGTGGGGGGAGCAGGCTGTGGCATGCATTGGTCAGTGGGGGGAGGGGGCAGCAGTGTCCTCCTCAGACAGTTCAGCAGCATGATTTGGATATGGTTTGGCCTTCCTGGCTTCTCTTCTTTCAGGCTTCTATTCCGAGCCAGGTTCTCTTGCCTCCCCAAGGATTCTGTGGGCAGCCCAATAATTTCTTTCAACAAATGCCCTTTCTGCTTTAACTGGTTAGAATTGTCTTCTGCTGCTTGAAACCTAGAACTGTGACCAGTGAACAAGTTTAGGGTGAGATGATGAGAGCTTTTAATGTCAGTGTGAGGAGTTTCAACTTTAATCTACCAGAAGTTCTCAGTATCAAAGGGTTTAGAGCCATAGGATAACATTTCCTAAGTGATGCTTTATGAAAATCAGTGTCAGTATTATGTGGAATGAATGATTTGAGGACTATAGCTGGAAAGATAATGGTGGAGAGATGGGTCATATTAACAAGGGAGCTTGTTTGCAGACGAGGTTAGACTGGTTGAGTTTGAGTAGATGGAACCAATATATAATTAGGCAATAGCAGTATGGGACTAGGCATAGATTGAAGAAGAGAGAGTCAAAACTTTAATAATAAGGTTTATGTCATGAGAGGTGTACTGTTTTAGGCAAAGGGATTATTGTTCTATAATTCTTCATAGAGCATTGGGCTTTTGTGTAATCTGCCCTTCCATGCCTGAGTGCAAACACACGTACCACACTCAGGCTCAGTGATTCATTGCAACGGTGATTCTGTTTTCAGCCTTACTTCACTTACAACATCTATTTGCATCTGGGGGAAGGAAGCAAATGTCTACTGAGAAGGATCCAAAGATTATTAAATAAGCTCCCCCCTCCCTACAGTGCCCTACCTCACTCCAAATGCGTTTACCCAGGAGTCTCTTGTTTAGAAAGCAAAAAACAAAACAAAACAAAAAACAAAGAGGACAGAAACAAATACTGCCTACACTTATATTAGGGACTAGAGAAAGAAAATGAATTCATAAAAGAAGAAGAACAAGACTCCTACAAGAAGTGTCAAGATTGCCAGAACTCGTGGCAGCTGAATTCTACCTTTCTATTTTAGTATCTAAAGGTCTACCCAGAAAGTGAGTCAGAGTATCGTAAATAGCATGAGCTACCAGGCTTAGATAAAGTGATTCCTGTATTTTATATCTAAAATCACTGCACTACCAAATAAGAGCTTTATCCACATTTGGTTAGGATATGAAAGGATGGCATTGCTCATACAGAACACTCTTCCATAATACTCTTATAAAAAAGTTTAAAAGCTCAACTTTCTGGATCTTCTCGAACAAAGGGCAAGTCATATCATATTGTTAAAAAGATTTCAAGATGTATCCTCCCATTACAGTAATATAGTCAATTGAAAGCAAGGTAAATTTTATGTTAGCAGGTGCAAAGCACAGCGTTGTGGGGGAAAGCACCATACCGCTTAGTCTAGAGTCTTGTTTCGCCACTAATTGTTTGCCTTGAATATTTTCTTGCCCTGTCTCCGCCTCAGTTTCCTTATCTCATAAGTGAAGAGATCATTGAGGACCCTTGGAGAAAGGATTGAGAAATTGAAGCTATGGTTAGGGAAAATAAAATTGGCTGTGGGAGGGAATGAACAGATGATGCTGCAAGATGAAATTGCAGCCTTCACAGCAGAAGTTGAGAACAGTTGCTACTTTCCTTAAAGGTCATTGCTCATATTCCAATAAGAATGGGGTGGTGGTGGCACATTGAGAACCTGTTGTCTTTGTCTGGGGTGGGCCCTACCCTTTCCTAGAAATTATCTGTTTACCTTTTAATATAATTAGGCAGACCAGATTGGTATTTAGTCTTGTTCTGACAACAGCAAATTAGGCTTAACTCTTTAATTACAATGAGAAGGAAATCACCTTTCGGATATCCTTCAATTAGCTCAAGCAGCTGTTAAGTTATAATTAAAATTTCACATGGATCATTTGAGTTCCTGGAATGTTTCCATTTAATAACAAAACATTTGCATATATGCATTCAGTTTTCAGCCACCTTTTCAAATCTGTCAATGGTAAACCAAGAACATTGATACTGTATTAAACAAAATCTTTGTAGATTGGAAGCAGACAGCTGGGTCCCACAAAATGAAAAATGGAAATGGAAGACCATGATCAAAAAATATTAGTGCCTCCAAGTTTTCTGGAGCTTGTTCAGAGAATTAAACTTTCGCTTCATTCATACTTATCCAAGAGGGAAGAAAAAACTAACCAGGAGAGAGTGGTTACTTGGTGCTTGACAAATGAATGCCTGCATTGCATGCATCCTATTATTCAATACAGCAACAATCACCCTGCTGTGTCTTTATAAATGGATTCTTGACTCCATAGACTTTTGAAAATATAAATGTGAGAAGAAAAATTACATGTGAAAATTCAAATATTCCCTTTTGCTTTGTTTTTATTTGATTCTGAGAATTGAATTGACTAAAAAAACATACTGTCTTTGAAGTAGCTCTGGCCATATCTGTCTGATGTATCTGTGGATTCAGCAGTGCATATAAGACCAACATGGAAGAATCAACGTATATGAAGCACACTTACAATTTAGATATTAAAGGTCTTTGAAATACAAAATGCTGGCCAAATTAAACTTAATCCAATTGAAGAATTTTAGGAGTATATTTTAGATTATGTTTAGAAATTTGAATTTATAGATGTTGAATGGCAAAAAAAATGATTAAAACAGGAAGACTTAGAACTATTTTTCTCCTTTTTAAAAATATAATCTGTGTTTTCTGTTCTTTAACATTGGTGGGAGGAAGTGAAGAAAGATTTTGTAGGTTAATGACAATGTTGGGAGGTGATAGGCTTTAGAATCTATACCCAAGGCCCTAAGCTATTTTTAACAGGCCGGGATTCTATTCATGCTTACTCATTGATAGCCTATATTGACAAGTAGAATTCTGTATTGGCTAAGAACCTAATGTCCTCCCAACCGTCAATCTGTAATGTATATTATTGAATTTCTACCACCAAGATAATTGTATCCCTGGAAATTAAAGAATGCTTGCAGAGAAGGAAGAGAGATAAAGAGCAATGTCTGATGCCCTAATTATACCAATGTGCACACTTTTGGGGGCTACCAGCTGTTATTAGCACATTTTCCACCTGCCTTTACTAATTTCATTATGACCTTTTGGAACCAATTTCATCTAGTAGAGAGTTGGCTCTGACACCTTCACTGAGTCCATTTTATCTGTGAATAACTCAAGGGAACGATGAGTAACAAGTGTCATTCTAGCCGGAAAAAAATACTTCTGTTGGGAAACCTCATTGTTGAGTAATTTTGAGATTCATTTCAAGTACTTAGGTTTACCAATCTGCAAAGCCACAGGATACCTTAGGGAATCAGAATCGGATATAAACTCTCAAGCAGTTTTCAATTCAGAATTCTTCATTCTGATTCCCAGATCTAGAAAGATATACATTCATTTTCTTTGACCCAACTGCATTCTCTTTCTCTCCCTCTCTCCCTCCGACCCCCTCCCTGACCCACACACAACATGGAGACTGTAGTCTAAAATAATATCAAGATGTTTAGAGCACTTACTATGTGCTATAGTTCACTTACGGTGAATAAACAGTTTATTCATCCTCAAACCCAATAATCCGGTTGATATTCCTATATGCATCATACATAAGAGAAAACTGAAGCCAGAAAAGGTTGAATAAATAGTGCTTATAGGTAGCAGGACCAGAAGTTAAATCAATGTGTGTCTTATTCTAAAGCCCATTCTCTTAACCAGTATGGTATTATATTCACTTATTCATTCATTCATTCATTCATTCATTCATTTATTCATTTGACAACATTGTGTCTACCAAGTCTCAGACTTTCCCAAGAGCTAGGAATACAAAGGTGAGCAAAACGGACAAGGTCCCTCTCCTCATGGAGTTGACACTATGTAGATAAGTTTTCTCATTATAAATTGATCATATGTCAGTGAGCAATGTCGGCACATTCATAGACTTTTGCCCTAAGTATATGCTGTATGTGGTTTTCAGGGCTGCTGCTGAGGCCTGCAATAATGCTGGGAATATTTGAATTCTGTAAGGAGGCAGCGTGTCCATTCTTCTCTGGTGGCCATGGAAGCCGTGGCCAGCTATTTGGGAAGTAGTAAAAGCTGTACAGCCGTTAGCATGTTTTAGGACGCAGCCATGAGACACACAATCAGCTTCTGAGGTGTTCTTGGGATTTCCCTGTTTTCTAAGAATCTGCCTCCCGCCTAGCCACGCACATAGGGATACCCTCTCTAGTTCCTCCTGCTAAGTAAAAGAGCAGGCCACATGAAACCTAAGGGGAAAGTTTTGATGTCTTTCACCACCCACCCCCCAAGAAAAAGGGTGATACTTTACTCTGACTGTGTATACCAGCGGTACTCCCATCTAGTTTTATTTGCTGAATAAAAGGATATAGTCAGGATTGGTGGAACTCATATATAATTCCTTGGCATAGAAAGAGAGTATTCTGTCTAAACTTTATATTCCAGTGTTTAACCAAAAATTCTCCCAGCTCTTCCTCTTATTAATATCACCGTTATTATTATTTTGTCTTTTTTTAAGATTTTATTTATTTATTTGAGAGAGAGAGCATGCGCATGAGCGGGGGAAGGGTCAGAGGGAGAGGGAGAAGCAGGCTCCCTGCTGAGCAGGGAGCCCTGACGAGGGGCCCCATCCCAGGACCCTGGGATCATGACCTGAGCCGAAGGCAGATGCTTAACCGACTGAGCCCCCCAGGCGCCTCTACCTTATTGAGATTTTGCAATGTGCCAGATAAATGTCCTGTGTAATTCCCTTACACTTAATCCTCACACTTAATTTTCTTCATTGTACAGATGAGGAAATTGCAGTTTAAAAGAATTGATTAACTTGTTGGTGTTCCCCAGCTGGTAAAGGGCAGAGGCCAGCAGAATTTAGGTCTCTATGACTTCAAAGTTGCTTACCTTGAACTAATCTGAGTCACATGAAGGCTGTCCTGCTCCAGCTGCTGTAGGTCATCCGTATGTGGACTTTGCATGGATTTAAGGATTTTCAGTGTGTCTTATGTTGTTTTTTAATTCTAAAGCACAGATCCAGAGATTAGCCTATTTTGTGCAGGTATCTTCATCTCCCAGTTGCTTGAAGGATTCACATGTTAATTTATAGATTTTGAGCCCATGCAAAAGCTGTTATACTTTTGTCTTTTAGGGATAGTTACTTGGTAGAGAATGTTTTTTTCTTTTGAGTTTCATTACTTACTCATTTCTGAAATAACGAAGCCTTTAATTATTTGAATTAATTTAATAATTGAAGCTCTGCAACTGGTCAGTCTAAAAAAGGTTAAATTAATGAACTACATGGTGGTGACCTAACGTGTTATTTAAGACCTCTTCTGACCCTGTAATTCTTTTTTTTTTTTTTAAGATTTTATTTATTTATTTGACAGAGAGACAGCAAGAGAGCGAACACAAGCAGTGGGAGTGGAAAAGGGAGAAGCAGGCTTCCCACTGAGCAGGGAGCCCGATGCAGAACTCGATCCCAGGACCCTGGGATCATGACCTGAGCCAAAGGCAGAGGCTTAACCACTGAGCCAACCAGGTGCCCCTGATCCTGTAATTCTTAATATATATTTATTGCTAACTTGGCAACTTAACCACAAGTTCTTCAATCTCTCTGCGCTTTACATTTTTTTCATAGAGAATAGTGTTCCTGCTACTTTCTTCAATCACCAAATCTCTAAAATAGTTTTAAAAATTCTTTGAGGAAGGGCCTGGTTCATTGTATAATGGTTGCGTTTTGAAACAAAGTTGAAAGACTAGAAATCTAGTAAATAGCTACTTTAGATTAGAAATAGGACCCTTCTATAGTCAGATTTCTGCATTAATATATTTTCTGACTTGCTCACCCTAATAACGTTTTTAGTTCTCTCTCACAAAGACCATCTGAAATAGGCAATTCTCATTTGGGGTTAATAAACTAAACCCTTGTCAGGCTAGGACCCACTGTAAATTAAGATGAACAGTTAAGGGGCGCCTGGGTGGCTCAGTCGTTAAGCGTCTGCCTTCGGCTCAGGTCATGATCCCAGGGTCCTGGGATCAAGCCCCACATCAGGCTCCCTGCTCGGTGGGAAGCCTGCTTCTCCCTCTCCCACTCCCCCTGCTTGTTTTCCCTCTCTCACTGTGTCTCTCTCTTTGTCAAATAAATAAATTTTAAAAATCTTAAAAAAAAAAAAAAGATGAACAGTTAAAGTACAATGGATAAGGTACCTTGCTTTGTGTGGTAGGTTTCTTCTAGAAGTTTTGGGTGACAGCTGTTTTTCTTTTTTTAATCATTTCTAAGAAGCAGCAGTGGGTTCTCCTATTCAAAGGAATACTTGAGGAAGTATATAATCAACATATGCTTGTGTACTGGTCCTTTCTAATTCTGCTACCTTTTGGCATTTATTGTAGGCATCATTCAATATGGCAGTTCTAATAATAATATTTGGTAAATACTTATTGTTGTGTCTTTTTCCTACTATAGTGATTAACTCCACGAACTTAGAAGCTATGCCTTGTACTCCTATTTCTCCACAATACCTAGCATGGAGCTGAACATTTGTAACATTATAATAAATATTTACAGGATTGCATAAACATATGTCAGAAGTGTTGATTTATTTTACTTAAAGGAAGAAATATCTGTAAAGAATACAGTCATTTCATGTAAGTGCTAAATCATACATTTAAAATACTTTTTAGGCAACGTGTAGATACAGGACTTTGTCCTTCATAACCACTGACTATCATCTGGGGAATCTTATACACAGCCTTGTACGGAAGTCTGGGCTTCACCCTCAGAGATTCAGTTCCAGCATATTGGGGGGTGAGGGGGAGTAAGTTGCAGACATCTTTACTTTTAAAAACACCACAACTGGGGGCACCTGGGTGGCTCAGTTGGTTAAGCATCCAACTTTTTTTATATATAATTAAACATGTTCACTATTTTATTTTATTTTTTTTTTTAATATTATATAGTGTCTGACTCTTGATTTGTCCCAGGTCATGATCTCAAGGTTGTGGAATCAAGCCCTGTGTCGGGTTCCACACTCAGCGGCGGGGGTCTGCTTGAGATTCTCTCCCTCTCCCTCCCCCTCTGCACTCTCTCTCTCTCTTTCTCTCAAATAAATAAATCTTTAAAAACACCACAAGTGATACTATTTTATAGTCAAAGTTGAAAGCCACTAGTTTAGGATGACCACAACCAGTTCTCTAGAAATTGTCACCAGACATTGTGTAGAGTACTGTGGTCTATTTGGTTAAAAAAAAAGTAATGAATAGCACTTGGTTTTTATACATTTCTCATAAACTAAAAAGACTAAAGGTATAATTGTCACATTAGCAGACTACTTGAAAAATGCTTGGTTAAATTACTCTTGTGCTGGGGAGCCTAGGTAGCTCAGTCGGTTAAGTGTCTAACTCTTGATTTTAGCTCAGGTCATGATCTCGGGGTCGTGAGATCCAGCCCTGCATTAGGCTCCACGCTGGGCTCTCTCTCTCTCTCTCTCACTTAAATAAATAAATCTTTTTATTTTTATTTTTTTATTTTTTTAAAAGATTTTATTTATTTGAGAGAGAGAGAATGAGAGACAGAGAGCACGAGAGGGAAGAGGGCAGAGGGAGAAGCAGACCCCCTGCTGAGCAGGGAGCCCGATGTGGGACTCGATCCCAGGACCCCGGGATCATGACCTGAGCCGAAGGCAGTCGCTTAACCAACTGAGCCACCCAGGCGCCCTAAATAAATCTTTTTAAAAATTACACTTGTGCATATAATAGACCATGAGACAGGGAGAGCATGCAAAATTTGACATCTGAAACATCTAATGTCCCTTGACAATTATCTGCCTCCTGTTGCACAAGATTTTCTACATAACTGCAGGATCAGGAAATTAAAACAACAAAAGAGAAAATAAACCCTGTTGTTCCAAAGGGTTATATATATATGGATATATATATATATGAAATATATATGGATATATATAATTTACATCTACACATACATATGTAATATATACAAACACACACATATGTATATATTAAGGACTTTATCTGATACGGGTTTTTCTTTGACTCTAAAGCATAAAGAATTTTATTTGGTGTGGATACTTTCTTCTTCCAGTTGCATGAAAAATTTGCATGTGAGTTTACAGTTTATAGTCATTTAAGAGTAATGACTCAGTAGGGGGGAAAGTATATAACAAAAGTATATAAATCATGAACTTAATACAAAATTAACTTTCAGTAACCTCCTTTTGAAATTGAGATGCTATTCCATTTGATTGTAATGGAAAGTCATTGGACATGCTAATGAAATATAGTCACAAGGTTTCCTTCAAATACCACATGTCAAAAGAGCAAAATCCCTGCACAAGCTCCACTTTTGATTTTTACTCAAAACATGCAGAAGAAGAGGCTTGTCTGAGAATTGGTACTGAGCTTGCTTGTTATGAGTTATGGATATTTTAGCAATAAAATTTGGCTTTCTGGAACAAATGGGTGTTCAAACCTGATTTTATTAGTGTGGTTGAACATTGTGGAACTAAAACAAGGAAATTTCTGCATATTGCCACAATTTGAGGCCATACGGATCATAAACTCTTCTATTTATATTTCACTGGTGGACACAAATGACATTATCTCATCAGGAAGAAAAAGGGGAAGCAAGGAATACACAACTTAAGTTTAGAAACTGTACACCTTGTTACTGAATGTCAGATAGAGGTGATGCTTTCAAATCGGAGGCGTCCTGATTTAGTGCCTTTAATACGCAGAGGAAGGGATATGCAGGGTGCATCGTTAGTGTAACAGGGTGAAAGGGGCAACACGTTTCTTCTGTTAGTCTGGGAAGAGGATGAATCTGGTACAGCTCTGATGTCAGAACCTCCATCACCTTTCTCACAGATGATGTAGATTTTAATTGTACTCGGGGCTGACTCGCATCTCCCTAGCTCCTGCATGACATTGAGATAGATGAAGCCATTAGTTGGCATTATCAGAGCCAGCTGTGTGCTTGGCTGCAGCTACAGTAGGCATTCTATCTCATGCATAATCCTCTCATTGAGAGGAGATCACAAGCATCTGAACCATATGGCAAATAATTTTATTATGATCAAAAAAGGACTCTTGAAGCTAGTTAAACAGAAGAGTCCTTGAAATGCAATCAAAAGAAGTTTTATTTTCATGTGCACATCATCCTAAATTAATTGTTAGTACTGCCACAATCAAAGAGAACCTAGACTCCCCCACCCCCGCAGAGTGGGAATAAACTTAAAATTATTTTGCCTGCACCTTCTTTTAGGCATCTCCATTTTGGTGAATTTATTTGGATCCAAATTAGAGGAGAGAATCTGGATTTCCAGGACTGAAGCCTGTGTCTGATTTTAATAATAAGAAATAATAATAATATCAACAACAATACATCTCCAAATGTAAGAACCCCATACCAGATGAGCAAGCTTGAATTTATGTCCTCAGTGCTCTTCTCCTAAAAACCACATAGATGGAGGCTATTTTTTTTTTCTTAAGGGGAAGTAAAGTCTTAAAAGGAAGAAAGAAAATCTATTCTTTCACAGGGTAGCCTAATGATCCTGTAAGTTTAGCATACATCTTCAAAGGGAAGAAGTAAACTTGTCTTTTCCACATGGCGGGATTTCCCGCACATTGTCAAAGAGACACATGGGTCTCCATAGCAAAGGCATGTAATCCGCTGCCCTTCTGTCCAGGGAAGGGATGGGAAGCAGCTGTTCTAGGACACACTGGGCTCTGGTTAGGAGGAATTGTGTGAGGCTATGGCCAGAGGTTTAGTTGCTGCTTCTAACCAGAATTGCTTCTAGCTCTCATATTCTTCCTACGTTAATTGTGACTTTTATTAATCACAAAGGATGTTTCAATACTCCAGTTCAGATGTTACAGGGCCATAAAATAGCAACTTGCCTAATCTTACCTTGTGTATGATGTGTATGTTCTGCTCTTTTATTACGATTTTTCTTTCCAGAGAAAAGTATATAGATTTGGGCCTTAGGGCACCTGTTAGTGATGTAAAGGCATTTTCAGCAACTTCCACACCACAGTTTGAGAACATAAAGTATCACAGGGTCCAAATGGCAACAGCTGCCTTACCTGGAGACTAGTCATGTTTTTGGTATTTTATTGACAAATAATAAAGCTAGTAATTGGACTGGGAGAGGAATATAGCCACCTAATTTACAGGAACCTTAATTTTCTGCTACTAAATGCCTGAAGCAGTTTTTTGTTCTTATCACCCCCTCATGACTAAATCAGAGTATCTGCCTGAACTGTTAAAATGGTTTCAAATGTGTATTTTTCTCTTCATTATTTAAGAGCATGTTTGGAAAAAAATGCTTACAATGAAATATGACGCTGATTCCTTAAAAAAACAACCTCCCTTCCCCCCCCCCCCCCAAAGCACCATGTGATCCTGATTGTAAAGCCAGGATGTATTTGTTCAGGAAGCTTTCTTCAGTCCCTGCCCCAGCGAAGGAAGGTGGAAAAGGGCTCCATAGAAAGATGGGCAGAAAAGCCAGACCACCTTCCGGAAACTGCCAGGGGCAGGCTTTCCACATCTGCCAAGTAGTAGACGTGTACAGCTCCTCATCCTTCCAACTTTTTCATCACCTTCGCCATTTAAAAAAGAAAAGAGAGAAGAAAGAAGAAAATGACTCTATCGGGCTGTCAGCGTGTTTGCCAATTATCAAAGTAGATGTTCTGAGTTCAGAATTGCATTTCTGTGTGATCTTCCCCATCCCTAACATGATGCAAGGAAGACCATGGAGAATTGATTGCTCTCTGACAAAGAAAAGGCATTTTGGGCCTTAGAGTTTCATCCAAGGGAGCTTTGTTAGTGTGGAACCTTCAGTATATTGCCCAGTTGGATGAAATATATGATTTTTGTCTGGGATCATCCTGGTGCTTTTTGAATGTTTGGGGTTTTGCCCCCAGAAATAATTTACACAGTGCTGAATGATTATTATCCACGATCTGGTTTCTGAAAGGTTTTTTTGTTTTGTTTTTTTTAAAGATTTTATTTATTTGACAGAGAGAGACACAGCGAGAGAGGGAACACAAGCAGGGGGAGTGGGAGAGGGAGAAGCAGGCTCCCCGCCGAGCAGGGAGCCCGATGCGGGGCTCGATCCCAGGACCCTGGGATCATGACCTGAGCTGAAGGCAGACGCTTAACAACTGAGCCACCCAGGCGCCCCTGGTTTCTGAAAGTTTTTGCTCAGTGGCAGAACCATAGCCTTTGATGTCATACTACATACTTCATAGGGCTTTCACTGGCAATGAAGGTTGTACATAAATAATGGATGAAGAGGGGTGACAGGGCCTGAGCACTTGGGGCCTGACAGATTATCTTGTGATGTATTACAATTAGATATGCATGAGTGTCACTTCATTTATTCAACTAGTATGAGTGCATAACTCTTTGAAGGTAGATTTATTAAGAGCTTTACTCATGTCTTTTCAAAATTTAGAACTGATTTTTGAGCATTTCTAACAGCTTTCTAAATCACCTACCTTTTTGTGTTTTTTTTTAAGTTGGAATTTTTGGGAAATCTTTACAAAGCAGGTTAAATATTTGGTTGTATATTTTATTTGTGCTCAAGGCAGTTGCTGGATGACAGATCACCTTGTCACCAGCTGGTCACCAGACCGAATGGGCCTTTGGGAAGAGAGAGCATAGGACTGTAGTACAGAAATCACAGGCCCTAGTCGATGACAGATAATAGGCGTCGTAATAAAGAAGAGTTGTTTCCATTAGAAATCTTGTATATATGCATTGCAAGTAGACATTGGCATATCTGTTTTGCAAAAGAGATGCCAATGGGGAGAAAAATATAAATCCTGGGTGTTAGGAAGTATTTTAAAATAAGACCCCATTTCTAAATTATACAAATAAAGTTTTTCTAGATTTCTCGGGTAAAGTACATAAATTAGCAATGACCCAGGTCCTAGGCCCTACCTAAAATTGCAAGGGTGATTAAATTTGATTAGGATTTTACAGTGTCTCTGTCTCACCTATTTTTTACTTGAAAACTTAGATTTGTGTCAGAGAGTTCTGTTCTCTTTAGAGCTCTGTGACAGGAGAAATAATAGAAGATATTGGGGAATGGCTAACAAGAGAAAAACTGTTATCCATAAATATGAGTGAAGCCCATGCTGATTTACTGTTATGGACCCAAAGTTTCTAGCAAACTGGTTTTCCAGCTGATCCTAGATCATGTTAAATCAGGTCATTGAGAACTTGCTATTCACATAAGCACATACATTCCTTCCGGTATTACAATGTATTTTTTTAATTGCATGTTTACTTAAATAGATATTTCTAAAATAATCTACGGGGATTGCAAAAGACTCCAAACCTCTCTAGCTGGAGTGAACCTCACCTTGGAGGAATCCATTCTTCGTTTGGTGAGATCCTCTTGAGTAATCTATTATTACGAAATAAATTCTTTCATCGCGCCCTCTGAAGTTGTATCTTGCCCTTCCCCCTTTTGAGCCCAAAGCAGTCTCTCTAGGGGTCTGAATAAACAAACATGCTTGTCACCATAGGACAACTTTGACATTCTTCAGATAAGGACTCATCTCAGTTTGGGGTCGAATTATACTAGCAGCAAAGCTGATCAGAGCAAACAAGGTTTCGAGGATTCACTCACTCTTGTAAAAGCTGATTATAATTGATGAACGACCAGCTTGCTAGACCCTGACAGGCTGGTTGCCTGGCCTTTGCTCTCTGCCAGTTCAAGCCTTACAAGTGTGAAATAGCCAATTACTGGAATACCTATTGAAAGCAATAGGCCAATGAGCAAATTGCTACTGTGGGACACCGTGGCAGTGTAGATGGAAGGAGGCCAAGATAAAGTTCTGTTTTGAGCAGCTGCTCCCACCATGGATTGCTAATACTATTGGATGACCAAGAGATGAGAGCAAGGTATTTTCCCATTCAAACTGCAAGTGTCCTGCCTTGTATTGACTTAAAGTTTATGATGCATGATACCATCTTGTTACCCAGGTCCTAATTTGCAGAAATAAATCCTCCTTTTAAAAGGTAGTTAAATAGGTAATAAGGATAGTCACGGCCATAGATTTTGTGCAAAAGCATTAAATACAATTTTTGCAGGGAATGAAAAGTCATATAGTATGCAGAGTGTTAATACTTGCCAGCCATTTGCTATTGACAGAACAATTTATCTTGATAAAGGACAGTGAAAAATTCCAATCTATTCACTGACATCACATTATCAGCAGTAATATATGACTGCATCTAAATATAAGGTTGAGATCTGATGCAGCTGAGAAGTTCCTGGTAATTTTCATGTAAATATATTGTGTACTGGACAATGAACAAATGACACATTTACCATGTAATTGGATAACCTATTTTTATGTGAAATTTTAAGTTTTGCTGTGTTTAATGGCATATACCATAATGTTTCCTTTTGGAGGTAACCTGTTTCCTTAGTAAGACTTTTAGCAATAAAATGGGTATTACTGGCTTTGACAGAGAAGAAAAGATAGACAAAGAAAGGTAAATTCTAAAAAGACAATAAGCCCTCTCAGTACTTACTACCATAAGAAAAGTACCTTAATATTTACTATAAAATTTTAATTATATTGCAGTTATTACAATAACATATATATCTTTTTGTGATATTGGAAAATGGCGAATAGCTTTTGAAATGGATGTGCTTTGCAAATTGCTCTAGCACAAGTCTGAATTATCTGAAATATGCCTGACTGGGTCAGAATGCTGTAAGATCAAGGTGGGGTGATGTGGAGCTTGAATGGTGCTAGAAAAGGTGATTTAGACCTATGGGGAACTGTTTGAGCTCCATCTCTCCTCAGGTTAGAGGGCATGCAAGCTCAGCTCAGTGAGATTATGGGAGGCAGGGTATAGATACACACAAATCACCTCTGTGTTTCTATGTACACTTTTGCCCTATATCCCTGAGTACATGTACTTATATGAGTCTCAAATAAGGAAGAATTAAGTCTATCATGGCTTAAGATCTAAATCTTGAATTTGTTGGTAAAAAAAAAAAAAATGCATTTACTGGCAAACCTGCATAAATGCCCAAGTGTCTTATCAGTGCATTTTCCTTCTTCCTATTTGTCTTCCATGAACAATTTCGCAAAAGAAATGAGAACTTGCTGTTATTGGCATAAAATAGCTTGGAAGTAATATATGTGTTCCGTTTTGGATTATAGCTATGGAAAAATAACAATAGTTTACTATTTCCAATATATACCTGCCTATTTTCAAGAGGATTTGAGGAACCTACAACTTAAAGTCATAATATGAAATCTCTTATTATTATTAAAAACAAATGAAAACAAAAAAGAAAATCCCAGAATCACATTCAGGAGGCAGAAGGAGTGATTACTACCAGGCTCTTGAGAGTAATGTTTTACCATAATTGGCACTGAGTTTGACAATATGGTTTTGTGCTTGTTAAGACAACAGAAGAAACTTGTATGCACCATAGAGTAGGGAAAAAGTAAGATGTCCTCTATTTCTAATATAGTATTCTAATGTTCACTGGAAGCACTTAAGTTACCTCCAGACTTAATAAGCAAAATTCATGGTTCCCTTCTTTTTCTCGCTTCTCTTGAAAAAATAAAAATAAAAAAGTCAAAAAACCCAATCCTGTTTTCAAAAATCAAGGTGAAGAGAAAAATCAGATCCGTCCTCACCATTTGACCGCTTTACTTCCATTGGCCACAAGGTGTCGCTGTTGAAAACTCAACCTGCACAGTTTGTTGCCTCTGAGTCCACAAATGGGATTAAGTTCTTCCTGGTCCAGATCCCTGTGCAGGACACAGTGGTTTTTCTGGAGAAAACAGTACCACTCTATTCAACTTTTCCAGCACTTTCCAGTTGGGTTTATGCTTCTGTCTCAACCATCCCCCACTCTCCACCCACCCCCCATAAGGACACCAACAGTGCTGTGAGACTAGGTAAGAAGGGACTTCAGACTCGTGCTATATGAAAGAGCTAGATTACTGGACCTTCTCGTTGACTTGTGTGAAGATGAGTATTTGGTGAGGTTTAAGAAGTTATATACACACACACTTTGAACAGAGGCTGTTAGCTATTGTTATTATTACTATTCTAATAACTTAATATAAAACCACTTTGATCCTGAGCACAGGACACCATCCTGCCTTCTCTCTTTCCTTACCTGTAAGGTTTCCTTTGGAGGCCTGTGGCATCTGGTCAGCAGATTTCAGTAGGTGTTCTGTCAATCCATTTGAAGGATTCTCATACTCTTAGTACTTACAAGGGAGGTTGAGATCTTGATCTTTTCCACCCAGATGCTCCTATATGTTCTCATCGTCCTCGTAGTGACTAGCAGTACAGATGGGAGTAAGAGGCTATTCTTGTCAAGAATGTAAAGCCCCAACTGCACTTTTCTCTGGGTGTCTTACTAGGACATGAGAGCCTACTGGTTTTATATCTATATAACTGAGAGAGATTACTCAGGATTCAATTGCAGAACCAATCTTTAAGGTAACTTTCCATTTTCACTTTCAAGAAAACCAGCCAAGCACTTTCAAGTATCAACTTCTCTTTTTTGTTTACTTATTTTTTATTTTTCTCAAGTTTTTATTTAAATTCCAGTTATTTAACATACATGTGATATTAGTTTCTCGTGTACAATGTAGTGAGTCAGCACTTCCATGCAACACCCGGTGCTCATCACAAGTGAACTCCTTTATCCCCATCACCTATTTCATGCATCTCTCCCACCCACCTCCCCTCTGGTCAGTTTGTTCTCTCTAGTTAAGAGTCTGTTTCTTGGTTTGCCTCTCTTAAAGTGTCAACTTCTCTTGCTAAGAAGTATTGTCCGCATTGTATTCACTTCCTGTTATGAGAAATTTTCTGGAAAGATAATTTTCTTTTCTTACAATTAAACTTTATAACTAATTTGTCATATAAAAAGGGTATTGGGTAATCTAATGATTCTATTATGACCGTGAAAATAATGTTTCTAGGTACTATAAACAGTACTTCATTCTATCTGCACAACCCTCAAGGGAAATAGTATTATCCTGGTGTTTCAGGTTAAGAATCCATGTTCAAAGAGCTTGTGTTACATGCCCAGAAGTCATGTGGCTTGCACATACAAAAACTAGAGCTCAAACATAGGTTATTGAATAATTTTAAGAGTTGGATTTCCTATGCAATGAATTTGCTGAAATCTTTAATCTATAAATTTGTAGACTCTCCTAAATTTTTCACTTATACCATTAGACTGCAAATAAGATTTTTGTTTCTCCCTTTCCAAGTCTTTTAGCTCTTATTTTATATATTTTATTATATATGTACAAAATATATGGCATTATATAATTATATATATAGCCCTGACTAGGGCTTCTAGCGCAGTGTTAAATACATTGCAATTACAAAAAGTAATGACAGGGGTGCCTGGGTGGCTCAGTTGGTTGAGCGACTGCCTTCGGCTTAGGTCATGATCCTGGAGTCCCGGGATCGAGTCCCGCATCGGGCTCCCTGCTCAGCGGGGGGTCTGCTTCTCCCTCTGACCCTCTTCCCTCTCTTGCTATCTGTCTCTCATTCTCTCTCTCTCAAATAAAAACTTAAAAAAAAAAAAAAGTGTACATTTGTATGAAGCACTTCCTAAAAAAAAAAAGTAATGACAAAAATTCCTCTCTTATCCTTGATTTCATTTTTATTTTTATTGTTTTATAGATTTATTTATTTATTTTAGAAAGAGTGTCGGGGGCAGAGGGAAGAGGGAGAGAGAGAGAATCTCCAAGCAGACTCCCACTGAGCACAGAACCCGACAGAGGGTTCAATCCCAGGACCCTGAGATCATGACCTGAGCTGAGATCAAGAGTCGGATGCTTAACCAGCTGAGCCACCCAGGCACCGCTTATTCTTGATCTTAAAGAAAAACTTTCAGCTGGAGGGGAGGTGGGTGGGGGGGATGGGGTAAGTGGGTGATGGGCATTAAGGAGGGCACATGGTATAATGAGCACTGAGTCTTATATGCAACTGGTGAATCACTGAACCCTACCTCTGAAACTAATAATATATGTTAATTAATTGAATTTAAAGAATGAGCATTGTAAAAGACAATGGTACTCTACAGAACATCTTAAAGGGTCTGTCTAATTGATTATGACTAAGTTCCACTGGGACTCCAAATTTTAAAGATAGTGTCATGTTCCTAAGAGAATTTTCTGAAAGACTGTGTACATTTCAGCAGGCTAAGAATTCAGATTTCTGCCACAGTCAATGTCAGGGATTGGCACAAGTTGATGGAGAGAACACGAAGCCCTTGTGTTCTGAGAGACAACTTGTGGCAGGAAGAATTTGCTGGGCTTCCTTACAGTGTGACTAAACATGCTGCCCATGTTTTGTGGGCAGAATCTCTATTATTTGTTTCCCAGGAAAAACAATTGTGTGTGTATATGTGTGTACGCATATACATATATTGTTTAACATATATTGCTTACAATATATGTTGTATTGTAATACCATATTGTAATTGTAATACAATATATGTAATACATATATTGTTTAACATGTTAAACAATATATCTCTTATTCTTTAAACAATAAATCTCTTATTCTTTCATGAAGAAAAGCTTCACCTTTCAACATTTAATTCTAAGAATGGTAGGTGCTGTATATTTTCATAGATGAGGAACTGGATTTTTTTCCTATTTTTAAAAGATTTTTAATATAAATAAACGTGACTTTAAAGAATTTTAATATTCACTGAAATCAGCATACAATACTAATTTGCTAATGAGGTATATTATTAAAAGATTATTCTAATGATAAAACAATTTTGCATTCCTAGGATAAATGCTACTTGTTCATAATCTGTAATTTTTTATACATTTCCAGGCTTGCTCTTGGCATCAGATTATACTGTATTTTTTTCTATTTTCTGCACTAATTTGCTAAAGGTAGAAATTAGCAAGTTTGGTAAAAAATGCTCCTGTAAAAGGGTGGCTGGTGATTTTTGAGTGGGTTTTTGTTTTTTTCCTAGTGATTCAATTTCATTCATGTTTAGAGTCTTAGTTAAGATTTCTGTTTACTGTTAAGCCAATCTATGTGATCAATATATTCATTTCATCAAGAATATATGTAGTGTTTACAATGTCTATGCTGATCTGATATTTGTAAAATACCTACTTTATCAATTACATAGAGAAATGTACCCACCTTCCTTTCTACCATTCTGTATTTTTTTCTTATTTAGTCCAATATTGTCAACAATTTGTCCACTTTGCTAGCTTTTTCATATTGCTTTTATTGAATACCTCTTTGTTTTCTGTTTCAATAATTTCTATTCTTACCTTTATTTTTCCCCTAATTCTGCTTCCTTTTGGTTTAATATGTTGATGTTTTCCTTAATTCATAAGTTAAATACTTTACCTGTTACTTATTCTTTGTTTTCTACTCTCCATATATGCTTTCAAGACTACACATTTCCTTTCATATACTGCATTAGCTGCATCCCATAAGTTTTAATATGGAGAATTGTCATTGCTATGACACATAAGTATTTGTTTTTTAGAACTCATTCTTTCATCATAAATTTTTAGAAGTTTTTTCTTTCTCAGACTAATGGATTGTGCCCTCATCCATTCAAATTTGTTGTATTTTTGTCAAAAAACATGGTCTGTGTTGTATTGATCCTTCTATACTTATCGATAGTCTCTTAGTTATATAATATACCTATAACCATTTGTGGGTTTTTTAGTGTGTTTTTAAAAAATGTTTCTATAATTTGAGGGTATAAAATTCTTTCTTTTTCTGTCTCAGTTGGGTACATGTGAGCATAAATGTGTGTATGTATATATACAATACATGTATTCATAATATACATATATTCATACATATATGTGTTCCTATATACACGCATACACACACATATGGTAGATCAGTCTTGTTAGTTATGTAATTCTATTTTGTAATACCCACAGTACTTTTTGTCTGTTATCAGTTTCTTAGAATGGTATGATAAAAGTTTACAGTATGATTATAGATTGATGAATTCTTTATAATTCTCTTAAATTTTTCCTGTATGCCTTGTGAGGAGATATGATGAAGTGCATACATACTCAGTATGGTTGGTTACCTTTTCCTCTTGCACTGTTCCTTTCATTTGTAAGTAAAATTGCTATTTTTTGTTTATAATATTTTACCTTAAAGTCTATTTTGTTTGCCATCAATATTATTAGATCAGTTCTTCTTTCAGTTTTCATTAGACTGAGATCCCTTTATCATTTCCTTTTCAGTCAACCTTTTTATGTCATTATGTTTTTAAGTGTGTATCTTTTAAACAATATATGACTGGATTCTTATTTATTTATTTTAAATCTAATGTCAGAATCTCTATTTATTTATACCATTTTATTTTTTTATTATTATGTTCAGTTAGCCAACATGTTTTTTTATACCATTTTAAAGAAAAATATCAACATAAACCAAATGTCCAAAGCACTATACTCAATGCCTTACAAATACTAACTCATTAAATATAACAATCCTGTGAGCTGGCTAGTATTATCCATCTTTTATAAATGAGGTGTTAAGACCCAGAGAAGTTAAGCAACTTGATCATGATCACACAGCTAGTTAGTAGCGGAGGCTCCCAAGCCCACAGTCTTATCTACTATGCATTGAACTAAGGAATGGCTCAAGCAAAGGAGTAGCCAGGGTAAGGAATTGCAAATTCAGGGAATAGAACCTCATTGAGTTTTGCTGGAACAGAAGGTTCTTTCATTCATGCCTTTATTCACTCATTTGTCAAATATTTATTAAAGGCCAGCCCATATTCTCACTACAATCTTGATTCTTCTTAGAGGCCTACCTTGCAAAGTAGGCTTAGCCTTTATACAGAAGAGGATAGAAGGACTCTAAATTACTTGGCGAAGTTCACAAAGCTCACAAATGTAGTGATCGGCAGTCTCTCCGCTTCTCAAAGGTATACTTTTTCTGTTATACTCTTTGGCATCTTTGTAGAAACCTGGGTCAAAAGATGGGGGAGCTTAGTGTAAACACACTGTTCTTTTTTTATACAGGTCATGTTTTTCTATAACCATTTATATCTCTGTTTGTAACTTTATAGACAAAAGCATGGTAAGAAAAGGTTAACAATAAATATAAGAAAGTACTCAGTTCGTTGGCTAACAAACGCATTTCTACTGACAGAATGAAGCTCATCTTGTTTGGTCAGTTATCATTTTGTAAACAAACAAAACAGGTGATATCAACTTTTCCTTGTATTTCTCCCTCTTGGGGTTTCCACCCGGAAACAAAGTAAACGAACCCAACATATTTGTTTAAGGGCAACCTAAATGAATTCCACTTTAATGTTGTGATTTCATAATGCATTGAGTATATTACATTGAGCCTCAAATAGGACTACTCAGGCATCTGATTATGCCTTTAGGTCATCAAATGTGTGAGACCAATGAAAGAGAACCTTCGGTGCCTTTCTACTCTTTAGAGCACCAAAGGAGGACTTTGGGTACCTAATCTAAAAATTCGTAGCACAATATTTCTTCAGTTTTTGCCATGTAGATGCTCCAGAAATGTGCCTCCTTTCTGCCCAGGACATGACCCCAGCAAAGCTTTCTGTGGAAGAACTCTGAAGGAAAAAGACCAAAAAAAAAAAAAAAAAAAAAAAAATGGAATCTGAAAAACATTGTGACATACTGAGCATTTTAAATTAGTTAGTTGGTAGAAATAAACACTTTCATATATTTAGGGCTAAGGGACCAAATTCAATATTTATGGCTGTTCAAATTGCATTCGTAAGCACCAAGTTATTAGCAAAGATCCATATTCCAGAGAACTTTAGAGCCCAAAAGGATCTGGATAAACTCCTTCTCCTCCTTCAAGGTAAGCTCAAATAACTCCTGCTTTGTAAAGCTTTCTCTCTTCACATGGATTAATCACTCTTTTATCAGTGTTATTGCTTTGTACATAATACATGTTTGCATAATATTTCTTGCATTGTATCATAGATAAATATCTCCTCGTAGATGTTAATTTTGCCCAGAATGTACTGAGACCCTTTGAGATGATTTATGCTAGCCCAAATGAAAAGATTGATACATACACCAAGATGTTATTTTATTTTCTGAAGAGTATTAGGGATGTGTGGAAAACCTTTTTCATCCAGTGGAATACTCAATATCTAGTCATTACAGTAGCTCCTGGAAGAGTCCCTTAATGAACAAAGTATTTCTTGGTGATGAAAGAACCAGAATTTTAAGTGGCTCATATTGGTTTCAGAATAGGGACTGTTTTAAGGATATTTCTTCCAGGCTATAGAAAGATATGGTGAGCATTTCTCATGTCATCCACACCAGAATAAACAACACTATTAACCTCCTCCTGACACTACTTTTCTCCCATTATAAGGCTAGATTTAACTGTGCCAAAAAACTTCCTTTTGGAGACTTCCTGTTCTATTAACTCAATATAGGTGGAGAGAATACAATAGTGCTGAATAGGGCGCCTGGGTGGCTCAGTTGGTTGAGCGACTGCCTTCGGCTCAGGTCATGATCCTGGAGTCCCGGGATCGAGTCCCGCATCGGGCTCCCTGCTCAGTGGGGAGTCTGCTTCTCCCTCTGACCCTCCCCACTCTCATGCTCTCTCTATCTCATTCTCTCTCTCAAATAAATAAATAAAATCTTAAAAAAAAAACAATAGTGCTGAATAATTTTAAATTAGTTACTTTTCTGACTGTATAAAATTGGTCTTGGAGGAGTCCATATGTCCTATGCTCTTGCAGTGACCATCCTACCTACTGTGGTTTTATTATAACTGCTGTCGACCTTATGTCTTGGCTTGAGGGGCTTTTGCTTTGTGCTGTAAAGATTGTATAGTCTAAGGGAAAGAGGGCAGGGACAGCTTAAGTTGTCAAATACAGATTAGAATCTTGCATCTCCTGTTTAATCATCTGTGTGCTGTGAGGGAAACTCCAATTTCCTCATCTGGAAAAGCAAAATAGTAATACTAGAAGAAATAGCAATGCTCAACTCCAGTGGGGTTTAAGAAGAATAAAGGTGATATATGCTAAGTACCTAAACTTCTGCCGGGTGCCTAGCAGGAGCTCAGGAAATAGAGGCCTCCCTGTTATGCAACAGATACCTGGTTGCATTAGAGAATATCATATGCATCCTTCATTCACTCATTCATTCAATAAACTACCTATGTGATGACAGACAAGATTTGAAACACTGATTCTATGGCATTTAATGAATGAAAAGTACATTCTACCAGGGGAAAACAGACCATGAACAAAATAATATTCTATAGTAGAAAATGAGAAATGCTGTGAAGAAAAACAAAACAAGCATAAGAAGATAGGGAGTTTTGGAGAGGGGTTATATATATAAAAAGGGACATCAGGTAAATAAGAGATGACATTTAAGTAAGGGAATGAAGGAGGTAAGGGACCCAGCCATGCAGATGTGTAGGGGAAGGATATTCCATGTAGAGGGAACATTCAATGCAAAATGAAGTGGGCATAGACTTGTTGTATCTGGAGGTCAATGTTTTAGAACAGAGTGAACAGGGAAAATGCAATAGAAAATGAGGTCAGAGAAGTCACAGGGAGCAAACTGTGAGGAGCTTTGTAGGCCATTGTCAAGACTTTGGCTTTTACTTTAATTCAGATAAAAGCCATTGGAGGTTTGTACAATTCTGCTGTATATCTACTCTACCTTTTATCTCTCTGACTGCTCTTTTGAGAAATGCATTCTAGAGAAACAAAGATGGAAGCAGGAGAACATTTAGGAAACTATTGCAATAACCTAGGTGAGAAATTACCAAGTGGCAGTGAATGGTGGTAGTGGGAAACATCCAGATGCTAGATATATTTGTGAGAGCCAACAGGATTCAGATGGATTAGATATTGTACGTGAGATGGGAAAGGTCAAGGATATCTACAAAGGTTTTGACCTGAGCAGCTGAACAGATGGATTTTCCATGTAAAGGGCGAGGATAGTGTATTACTTCTTTTTCGTGTGCACTAATGATACTTTTCTCTCCGTATGGTAATCAGCAACTATTGATGACTGACTGATTGTTTATGGCCTGTCAGTAGCACTGATTAACCTCGTCATAAATTGGGTGTGATGGTTGAGATAATTCCACATGTTGTAGCCATAGATGGTTATGGTTGGATTGTTAAATATCTCTGCAGATACTTAAAATTATATGAAAAAAAAAGAGGAGCAATAAATGTTTGTTCATACAAAGAAATCTGACTCTCTTTAAAAATACTCAGGTCTAAAATGTAGTAAACGCAAAGGGCTCTGTGATTTTATATAAATAGTACTATAAATTAGGAAGTTAATACCCTCCTAAGTGAAGCAACATCCAATTACAACCAGTGAATCTAAATGAACGTTTAAAGATGAAAACCACATCTTGTTGTATTACAGAAATCTTTTAAAGACTTTCTCCAAGCTTTTAAATTAAACTAAATGAAGCCCTAATTTAGAACAAAAGATAGTGTTTAAATGTAAACAAGTATACCTATACCTCTCCGACAGTCCAGCATTTATAAATGAAAGACATTTGGAAAGCATCTAGTTTCACCTCTTAATTTTTCCATCTGAGATACTAAGATAAAGAATCAAACTGAGTTGGCCAAGCTCCCAGGAGTAATTAATGGCTAAGGGAGATGCAAACCCGCATTTACTTGTTCCTGGCCCACTGGTCTACTATACCTCGTGTTTGTTTTTATTTTAATTAGTCTTTCTTAATTTTCAGGAAAATTAGAGATTTTCAAACACAATTCTCTCAATCTCCCAACCGTGTAGACATAATTTTAGAGATAAAGTGAGCCAAGTGAGATACTTCACTATCTCTGTTACGCTACATGGACACAGGTTTCCAGATACTGTTCTCTAGTGACGGACTGGGACTAGTACGTTCTCAACCACCCCACCCTCCTCTGACATCGCCTTTTGTGCGGACCACACAGAGGTCAAAGAGAAGCTGCCTTCTCCAATGGTGTGATCAGACATTTCCATTTCTGTATTCTTCTGGGTTTTGGCACTTTTTACAAAAAGGCTGAATGTAATCCTCACATTTGCCATGTTTACACTCAGAGTACAAAGTAATCCAGTCTTGAGCGTGTGGGGATTTCAATAACATCCAATGTTAGGTAACGTTGAAAATGATAGATTATTCTTCAAAAAAGATAAATAAATGGCTCGAAGCCAATAATTCAACACTTTCATGTCAGCTGTAAAGAAAGGATGGTAAATCTTGGTTAGATGTCTGAGATTAAAACCCTTTTTATAGTTGAAGACAGTGATATTTTTAACGACATTAATTTACAGTGGACAAACTGTGGATTTTTAACCCTGATAATCTCACCATTTATTAGACTTGAAGAGTAGGGATAATTAAATATTACTGCCCAGAAGAGTTGCTGTAGTGTTGTTTATAGGCACAATGAGTATAAAAAACTTAACTTTTTATGTTCAAATGAATATTAATTCTTGCTTCATTAAACGCAGACTAGAAGATTTGCATTGATGCTTTCCCTCTACCATTTCATTTTCCAAGTTGTTTGGTTGCTCATTTGTCTTCATTGTTTTATTTTGCTTTGTTCCCAACCCCCAAACAACCCATAAAACCTCCCAAGTGTTGAGAAGGAGCCTGAGGGTATTTTCTGGAGGAATTGTACCCTACGCTCTCTAAGCAAAATAGAATTTTTGCTTGGTAGCCTGGTGATTGGAAAGAACTTCTGCACAGGAAAAGGAAAAGGTTTTTTGATATTTCCAAACTGATGATTCATGGGGCTCAGATCATACATATCCTTCTAATCAGGCTAAGTAACACATCATTATCACATCGATATTTGACATACTCATATTGCAGTAAGTCCTTTGATAAGAATAATGTGACAGTGGTCTGCAGGAGGTTAAATTTTATAAGCCCCTGTGGTGCAAGCAATTTCAGAAGCAAGTAAAACCAAATAACCAATGCAAACAGCTTAGCAATAGTATTTATTGTCATTTATTTTAAAACAACAAAAAGGTAGCACGAACAGTCTTGTTTTTTCTAGTTCTAAGCATAAGTTGCAGATGCACCAAGGAAATATGATTCCATCATGAACAATAAAACAAATGTTGCAAATTCTACGCTGTAGTTACAGTTAGGGTCTCCCTCCACCATTAGCCCATAAGTGGATGTGCAATTTCAAATGTCTTGGGACTATTGCAACTTCCTTCCTTTCAAAAGAGTCCAAAGACTCAGTTTCTTATTAAAATTCCATGCCTTTATGCTTCATATTTCTTATGCCTCCACCTGTTATGTCACCCTGACTCTTGATAGAAACTTATTTGGATAATGTCTGGAAGCAAAGCGTTCTCCCCTCCAAAAAGGTTAGGGATGGAGGCACTCTGTCAATACCTGACAGGTGTAAATTTTTTAATGTATGAGCAGTATATGAAAATACAAATCACCTCGGAGAGCCAGCCTAAAGCAGACTGAAAAGCTGTCATAAGCAATTTTCAAAAGGCATGAGTTATTTGGTTCGTTTCCAAGGGGAACAACTCCACAGGCATAAATTTGTGAATGGTACTTGGCAATCTTAACAAGTCCTGCTCTCCCCAAGCTTCCTGCATGGCCAACATTTGATGTGGGCTTTCTGTTCACCTGCACTCTGAGACCAACAGGATATCAACGTGAGAACTGGGGAGAACTTGAGCCACCTCACTTACTGAGGCACCCACACATCAAGGGACAAATTAAATAGCCTCCCAATCTGGGGCATTTTGAAGAAGTTTGCCAACAGATTCTGTACAGACTCTCCTAAGACACACCAACTCATTAAGTGTCATAATATTGGGGAAAATGATAGTCTTTTCAATGAACCCTCCCCCCGTCACTAGTGTATGTGCTGCAACATTATAAGATTTTTTTTTTTTTTCTTTTTTGGCCCTGGGTTCATTGAAAAATCTTTACTAACTGAATCTCCTTCCCTCTGGTGTGAGAAGGCTGACTTTAGCAAAGGAGTGCATGATTGGCAAGTCGGTTCTAATTGAATAAGTGTCAAGGTCAAAATCCAACAAGTGATGAAGATGAGGAAGCCCTGGAGTGATGTTTGTTTCAAATTATATTATATATTTTTTAGTAGCACAGGGCTTCAGGGAGAATATGTAAAATTGAAAAAGCAAGGAAGTTACAGTATAGCTTTATGTTCTGTCCACTGAAAGAAAGAAACCTATATTTTGTAGTTCTTAATAAAATTAGTCCACATAAAATGTACTGATATCAGAATTCAGCATTTGGAGATGAATTAAATCATGAATGTCTCCCAAAGGATTCGCTTTGATGGAAGAATAAAATAACGGCTTTGGTTCCTGTAATTCAGGATTCCCCATTGGCTCCTGCTGATGTTCCCCTAGGACAGTGGTTCTCCAAACTACTTTGATCATGACCCAGAGAAAGAAAAAAATATTTATTGGGACTCAGTATACACAAAGATACACACAACCACAACTTAAATATGATTCAAAGGAGACCTACTCTTATTTCCTGTGGTGTACTTTGTTACTCCTATTCTATCTCAAGATTTCATTTAAAGGCTGATAATACCATACTAATTTGATGACACAGCCTACCAGTGGTTCACAAAAAGCTGTTTGAAATACATTGCACTGAAAGCCTTCTTATTCCCAGAATATGCTGTGTGTTACTCCCATTGGACCTACATTTATGCTGGTATTCCTTCCAGAATGTCCTCCCTTTACCTAAGTCCTAATCATCCTACAAGTGTCCAAGGAGAACTATCACCTATGGAATCCTGGAAACACCCTTCACCAGCTATTTCTTTCCACAAGGTTCCTAATGGAGGTACATGACCAACAGAGCTGCAAAAGAACATTTTATTATTGGCTGTGGCTTTCACACCAAGCCACAAGGTGAGGTAGCCCAGATTGTTGAGAAAAATTGCTTTATCTAAGTTTAGAGTTAGCCTAGAAGCAAAAATCAAAGCAATGCTCTTAGTTACTGTATTCTCATACCATATGCTATAGGCATTCATTGAACGTTCGTTCGTTCATTCATTCATTCATTCATTCATTCAGAAAGATTTACTGTGCACTTGCAATGTCCCAGGCATTATGACGCTGTGATGGTGGCCTATCACCAATACTTGTGCAGTGAAAAAATTCTGTTCCACTAAATCCTTCAGCTCCTCTCTTTGGTTCCTTAATTGATTGCTCATCCCAATAGATAGTACTTCCCACATAGTGGGTATTTAGAGGTAGTAGTTTCCCCTCTTTATTTTTGGTTTTGTTTTAGAGAGGGAGTGGATGAGCGGGGTTGGGGGGACAGAGGGAGAGGGAGAGAGAAAATCTTAAGCAGGCTCCACGCTGGGCCCAATGCAGGGGGCTCGATCTCAGGACCCTGAGATCATGACCTGAGCCAAAATCAAGAGCTGGATGCTTAACGGACTGAGCCACTCAGGCACCCCTCCCCTCTCTTAAAATCATGTTAGACTGTTCTATGTAGTACCTACCACAAAAAAAATTATTCTTTAACAATGATTTTTTTCCTCAACACTATACAGTTGGCCTGAGACTAGTAATTAGTTGTTGGGTAAATGCATGAACCTATTGGATTTATTTAAAAGGATTACTTTGTAATCCTTCCTATTTGTAACTATTGCGTAACCCAGTTAATTGCAGCAAGTACATATTTGAAAACTGAGTGGTAGGATGCCTACTCCTAATGAAAACAAAAAAGTGGGTTTCTATGGGTCTTATGAACTCAGGAAAGAGTCTATAACTCTTCAAATAACTATGGAAATGGTAGCTTTTCTGGTTACATATTGCTGTAACAGAATGTTTATCCTAGAATACAAATGGTAATTATTCTGGTCACCTATCACTGCATAGCAAGTTCTCTAAATTTAGTGACTTGACACAATAACCATTTTATCTTATCTCATGATTTTTGTGGGGCAAGTATTCCGGCAGTGCCTGAAGAGTAAATCTTCTTTCTGTATTTGGCTGGAAGATGGGCTGATCTGAAGGACACAAGACCACCTCACTCCCATGTCTGGTGCCTCTGCCTTGGCAGGGTTGGTTGGGCTCCTTGAGGGCTGATCACCAGCCACCTAGCTGGGGCATCTTCATAATGGCAGTTTTAGGGTAGTCAGATTTCTTACATAGCTTATCACGACATTCCCAAGGACAGTGTTCCATGAGTGAGTCTCAGAGGGATAAAGCAGAAGCTGTAAGACTTTGTATGCTCTTGACTCACAAGCCCCAGAGTACACTGTTTCCACCTTCTAGGAACAGTGTATTGGCTTTCTATTATTGCATAATGAATCACTCCAAAAGGTAGCAACTTAAAACTGCAAACATTATTATCTCACTGTTTCTGTAAGTCAGGAATGTGGCAGCATTTTAGCTGGCTGAGGCTGGCTCTGAGTTTCTCCTGAGATTGCAATCTATTGGCCAAGGCTGTAGTAGTCTTACTTCAAGACTCAGGTAGGAAGACTTTGCTTCCAGTGTCACTTACATGTTTGTTAGCAGGCCTTAGTTCCTCACTGACTGATGACCAAGGATTTCAGTTCCTCACCAAATGGACTTCATCATAGGTCCCCTGGGTAATTTCATAACCTTGCAGCTGGCTTCTCCCAGAGCAAATGATGGGGAAGGGGGCGGGGGGAGAGGGGAAGAGAAGAGGGGGGAGAGAGAGAGAGAGAGAGAGAGAGAGATGCACCCAAACCAGAGCTGTGGTTTTTTATAATCTAATTTAGGAGTGGCAGAGTGTAACTTATGTCATATTTTATTCATTAGAAGCAATCAGTTAAGTCCAGCCTACAGCCAAGAGGAGGTAAACTGTGTTCCACCTCTCAAAGGGAAGAATATTGAAGAAATTTTGTAACCAACACAGTCCACTTTCTGTCCATAAACGTGTTTACATTACTCCCCCAAGCAAAATACACTCACCTCTTCCACAACCTCCAAAAATCTCATCCATTACAGCATCAGGTCTAAATCCAAAATCTCATTATCTAAATCAGATCTAGGTGTGGATTAGTCTCCTCTGTGATAGGTTCTTAAATCTTCTTGAGTACAGTTCCTCCTAATATGTAGATCTGTGAAACTAAAGATGCAGATTATCTGCTCCCCACACACCCAAAATACAATGGTATTACAGGTACCAGATGGCTAATATAGACATTCCCGTTTAAAAAAATAGGAGAAATGGGAGATACAAAGGAATGACTGGTGTATAGTAATGGTGAAGTCCCTTGATTAAGTCTCCAAATCTGAGAATGATTCTTCGTAGCTCTCAGCCCCACTTTGCAGCTCTGAGTCATCCTTCATTTTCAAGAAAGTCCACATACACTTGCAGCTGGTAGTTTTCTTTGCCTGCTTCCAGCAGGTAGAACTGTGGACGTTCCAAAGCCACATTTCATTATGTGCTATCTCTGTCCCTTTCAGTCTAAGATGATGATGTGTCCACATAATATAATTCTTTTAAAACTGTGAGTCTCCTATGAATCTTACTGGCCTCTATTCTATTCAGCAAAGGCTACACTCAAAAATATCTTTCAACTGTGAACACTGAAGAACAACAAACACCCTTAGTCTTTCTAGAGGTATAATTGTTGAGTTCGAAGAGCCATGTATGGGAGCACTTCCGATCTCCTTAGAGGCCTTCTGTTTGGCTAAAATCCTGAGGCACCCCCTTGGATCTTTCTGAGATCTTTATAGCACATCTCACAGGTATACCCTTCGCTTCATCTTTGGGCCATGTTTTCTTGGCAGTACCCTGGATGTCATCTTTTCTCAGAAGGCATGTCTTGATTTTAGTATCATGTGCCATACAGAAATGGTAAGAATTTTCAAGACTATCAATTCTCACCTCCCTTTTACTAGTCCTTCCTTCAGTTCATCTTTATTCTCTTGTATTTTACCATAAGCAGCAAGAGGAAACCAGAAAGCAACTTTAACACTTTACTTGGACATGCCCTTAAGTGGATCACCCAGTTGATAAGGCAATTCACTTATTTCCAAGTCATCTCAGGTAACCAGGTTGCTAAACTTTACTGCCACTCCATGAGAAGGATCTCCTTCCCTCCGGTTTTCAATAACATTTACCACACTTTCCTGCATGTCCTCCACTACCGTCCTATCAAAGATCATGAGACAGTTTCTTCAAGGTACTTTAGGCTTTTACCACCACTATCCTAAAAAGCTCACTGCCTGGTTTCAATGCTATTCACATATTTGAGAGTTTTTTGTTTGTTTTCTGTTTTTTATTTTATGGCAACATTCCACTCCTAGGTATCAAAGTACTAGTTTTCTACTGTTGAATAAGAAATTAACCAAAATCTTAGAAGTTAAAAACAACAAACATTTATTATCTCACAATCTTTGTGGGTTAGGCATTAAGAAGCAACCTAGGGGGCTGTCTTCTGTCCCAGAGTCTGTTGAGAGATTATGCTGATGTAATGGGGTGGGCCACAGTCTCACCAGAAAGCTATCCTGGGGAAGATCCATTTCCCAGCTCACATTTGTAAGTAAACTACATGGCTCTTTAAGTCCATGGCATTTTCCATTGTCTATTTAGATGCTGTCTTTTAGCTAGAAGATCTAGAACATATTTTAAGAAAATTACAAAACATTATATGAGTGCACAGTGAGAAAAGTATTTGAAAACAAATTTTAAGGCCAATCTCACTAGCAGTTATCTTATGGTGAAACATACTAATTAGAAATTATTACAGTGTAATACAAATAAAAACTTTCCAAATACAGTTTTTTTATAATAATTACTTTTTATTCTTTTGCTCATGGGATGCAGTTTTAAAGCGGCATGTGTGGTTTGGTGGGTATATACATTCTACTAAGCATTAAGTGCTTGCTTTAAAGTATCTCTTTTTGGAAGTTCTACCTTTAAATCATTCTCATACTTGACTTTGTTAATTAAAAGAAAACACTAATGAGGGCGCCTGGGTGGCTCAGTTGGTTAAGCGACTGCCTTTGGCTCAGGTCATGATCCTGGAGTCGCGGGATCGAGTCCCGCATCGGGCTCCTTGCTCAGTGGGGGCCTGCTTCTCCCTCTGACCCTCCTCCCTCTCATGGTCTCTGTCTCTCATTCTCTCTCTCTCAGATAAATAAATAAAATCTTTAAAAAAAAAAAAAAGATACAGTTTCAAAAAAAAAGAAAACACTAATGAAATATTGGAATTACTTTATTAACTTCCTCTTCCTTTACTTTAGATAGAGTTGTGATTTAAGGGCATGTTTAGTTCTGTGCTCTAATATACCTCCATTCTATTTTTCAGTCCAAAAATAGGCTCAACAAAGGATTCTTTCTTTGTCCCATGTTTGTAAATGACTGGCAAAGTGAGTATATCTTTTGAAAGCAATTTCTACTGTTATAACAAGCTGGAATCAAAATGGCCAATCTGTAGTAAGCCAACCCTTATTAACTTGCACTAAATTATTTTCATTTGGCAGATAAAATAACCACTTTTCCTCTCTTAATTAGAGTTTGGTCTAATAGGATTGACAAGTCAAATTAGAGGGAAAAAATGCTATATTTAATTGCCTTTAGAATTCAGTATTTTTTAAAATAGATTCTGTTTTGAGAAGGTTGCCAAGAAACTTGGAGAATGCACATTTTGTTTACTCTCTTAAAAATAAAAACAACTCTAGCCAATGGATATCCCTAAGTTGTACTATTATATATTACTGTCTGTGCCCTTATAGAACTTAGACTGTTATTAGAAAGTGGTAATGTATTTTATAAGGCACTTATGTTCTCTTTTTACTCTTCTATTTCATGAAAGGAAGTTATTTTGCCCCTTGGGACTCTATCTTTTGGTAGAACGTACACAAAATTGCCATTTATAAAGAAGAGAGGTAATGTGGTTAAAACACACACACACACACACACACACAACAACAGGCTTTAGAGCCATAAGTACTCAAGTTCAAATCCTGACTCAGTTGCCTACTGGCTGGGTAAGCTTGGGCATGTTATTAACCTTGTCTGTCTCTGAGATGATGTGAAGAGTGGTGGTATAAATATGTAATGCTTCTAGTAAAATACCTGGTACATAAGATATGCTCTGTAAATCTTGGTTGTGATTACTGTTACTACTCTGTTCTCAATATCACACTACATTTTAAAATACAGCCACATTGACAGACCCCATCTCCTCTGTGTCCAGGTCCCCAGGTCACAAACCCAGCTGGCATTGAGAAAAAAAAAAGAGAGAGAGAGTGAATAGGTTAAGCAGTCATGAAACTAGAGTTTTAAATTAGCTTATATAGATTGAGAGAAAGCATGAGCGGGAGGGACAGAGGGAGAGGGAGAAAGAATCTGAAACAGACTCCAGGCTAAGTGCGGAGCTCAAAGTGGGGCTCGATCTCATGACCCCGAGATCATTACCTGAGCCAAAACCAAGAGTCGGACACTTAACTGAGCCACACAGGTGCCCTTAGAATTTTTACTAACACAGGTGACTGGAAAATGATGGGGCTTGCAGAAGTGTCATTGACGGATGGGACCCTAGGACAAAAGTTGTATGAAGTCAGTGATTAGGGAAAAATAACTAGTTCAAATCTGGGAAGGAAGTGAAGGGAGAGATAGGAAGGGAAGAACCTTGATGTGATGTCCCTTTACTTAGAAAATCATAGGCCATCCCTTGAAATGAACAGATCAAGTCATAACCAAAAGATACATGATGATATCTTTAGCTGTTCTAATTTGAATCAAGAACTAATGACTTACAAATGCCCAACCTTATAACTACTGTGTGACTTCCACTTAGTAAATTTTTGAGACTCTTGTCAAACATTGAATATTAGACAATTTTAATTTATATTGAAATTGAAGTCTAGTCAATTTCCCAAGGGGTAGAAATTCAAGGATCTAGATTATCCTCCCCATTTCTTCTATACGTAGTATAAATAAATTATATTATGAAGGTATTTATTCAAGAAATTACAACAGTGACTGACATAGTAGGTGCTCAGTACTTTTTTGATTACACGAAAATTGACTTAATTCAGTTGAGCATCTTCCCTTGTGTACTAATTCTAAGGTAATTTTACTAGCTTAAATTCAAAGAAACTATTTTCATCTCATCTACATAAATTTATCCATAAAATATTCTCAGCTATAAAACAAGCACTTACAAAAGACAACACTTTTCAGTACTTTTACTTATTTGTATTATTATTAAGGATTTGAGTCATTCATCTTAGGAAATATTAGAAACCTAGCAAGGCCTAAAAATGAAGGGTTTACTTTATGTACCAGCATATGCAATTCAGGAATACTGATATTTTATTTGATCCACTAAAATTCAGTAATTTTTTTTATTACACAAATAAGACACGTTGTCAGAAATACAAACGACCAAAGTATATAAAAAGAAGTAAGAAAAAGATTATCTATAGTTATTCAAAAAAATCACCATTAACAGACGTTATACGCATAAATAACCACGTAGGCTCACATAAAAAAGACAAAAAGAATGTTAAAATTCATATGGCAAATTGGGTCCCTTTATCCTGTTTCTTATTTCTTTTACCTATTTTACCATCCTATGACAGTTGTCTTCCTGGGGTTTTTTTTCTATCCAACACACTTAAATTTTTACAGAACTATGGGTTTTTAAAGGTTTTATTTATTTATTTGAAAGAGAGCGCAAGCACAAGCAGGAGGGAGAAGCAGACTCCCTGCTGAGCAGGGAGCCCGATGCAGGGCTCAGTCCCAGGATCCTGGGATCATGACCTGAGCCTAAGGTAGACACTTAACTGACTGAGCCACCCAGGTGCCCCTAGAACTATGGGTTTTTTAATTATTTCAACCCATAGTGACATATGATATTGATGTCAACAGAAGAGAAAGAAAAAAGCAATCGTTTCCTCTTGTATTTTTTTCTTAATTGTTTCATGGGCCTTTCATTTTGGAGTAAAATACTATTACTCCTGCTTGGGTAGATGCTTCTACTCCCTGTGCCTAATAATGAGGACTCCCTGCATCCTGCAAAGGGCACTGCAATAAGGAGAAGGCTGTCAGAGGAAGAGAATGTCCTGGCCCTCTGTGGCCGCTTCATATGTAAAATGGCGTTCTCTTTGAAACTCAGGCTCTGGTGCAACTTTTCTAAAGGGATACTGGAGCAGCCTTCAGTTATGAAGCAGTTGTCAGATAACTCAGGTTCTGGTTGCAAGACTAAGAGAGCAATACGCAAATACATTCTCTTTGTTTCTATATCTACTGAATCTGCAGTTTCTGAGCAGCATTCTTCTCCTTGTTGTGCATTTAACTTAAATCTGACATAAACCATGGATGAATTTTGTAATAGTCACTACTGGTACTTAAGTCCCAGAAAGGCATTTTGGATAGGCTAATATCAGCAAAATTTTAGTGGGTAGTCAGGGAATGATACAGAAAACATGTAATTGGCCTCCATGTGAAACAGTCGACTAATACTCTTCTGATGGGGTTTCAGATTCATCTAAATTTGAATAATCTGTGTTAAGTGATTTACAACACATTTGAGGCACCATCGAGGGTGCATTTTGGGCAGAAGGCATAGTTTAGAAATTAAGACTTCATGGGTTTTTTTTTTTTTCTTTCTGTTGGAAAATATACTACATATGTTCTGTTTTGTTCTGGGATTGTCAGCCCTAAAATGTTTACAGGTTTCAGCCAGGAGGAGAAAGAGAGGGTGAGTGAGGGGGTGTAGCCAGGGGAAGACAACTCCATAAAACTGCCCCAGTGCATCATTCTACCTTTTCTTACAGTGGGATCTAACCTAACTCTCACTGAAAAATAATTTCATTAAGACCTATCCTATAAAAGTGCCTTTGCAAGTCATATAAAACCATCTTTCTATAAACATGTCCAAGAGCTAAAATAGTTCTGGAGAAGTATAACCTCGTTGGGCAATTAGACCTCCCTTTACCAGCACCAGTACCCTTTGTATTTTTGAGGTAGAGCTGAATTTAACAGTTGTTAGGCTTTTTTTGTTGTATTCTTGTGATTCTGGATTGTATAATAGAGTTGTCTTTCACATATATTTAGGATCTTAGTATTTTAAAAATTCTGCCTAATGACTAAAGTGTATGCATTATAAATAGGTGGCTAACCATAATGTGCTTCACATGTAGCAAAAAAACACACAAAAATCAAGCAAACAAATAAAAAAAAAAAACCCTCACTTGCAATTCAAATGTTCTGTGTAAATGGTAAAAATTTTTCCTTCTGATTCCTTTGATCTGCTTGCTAGATAAGTTTAAAATATTCATGAAGCCACAAATTGTCACCACTTAACACTGTGCCTGACTATAGCCAAACAAATAAATATACCATTTCCCTCACTCAGGAAGCAGTTCATGAATGTCTACTGAGAACGAAGGGAAGCTATTCAAAATTGAAAGTTTCTCTCCAGTAGCTCATGGTAATAACATCAGTTTCTCTAACATCTATAATAAACATGTTTCAGTTGTTTTTTTTTTAACTTGTTCTTGTATTGGGCTGTGTGTTAGATTTAATAGTTTTATTATGAATGTGTGATTTATAAAATGTTCTCTTCCAGTGTATTTGCTATGAATTTGTAATCTAGTCAGAAACCTCAGAATCTGGGGCACCTGGGTGGCCACTGTGTCTCTCTCTCTCAAATAAATAAATAAAATCTTAAAAAAAAAAAGAAAAAAGAAAAAGAAACCTCAGAATCTGCTCCCGTTTCTGTCTCTTTTGTCTCAGCTTTCTCCATAGCTTCTTGAATCCATCCCCTCTTTGCCATTCCTGCTTCCTACTGTGTCTAGTTTGTTATAATGGCCTCTTTATGGGCTATTCAGTCCACTATTCAGTATTGCCAGAATTTCTCCTTTCCAGAATTTCTCCTTTCCAGAATAAACCCAAACATACTACTTCACTTGATACCAACTATATTATCTGCAAGATGAAGGTGAAAGTCCAGAATGTATCACAAAAAGACTTTACAATCTATTTCTGATCTTCATCCTAAAATCTAATCTCCTACAGTTCTTCCCAAACTCTTTGTCAGCCAGAAATAGTTCTCTTCATTTTGTGAACCCATAAATTCCTCTGGGCCCTTGCACATTCTATACTTTGCATCTACAGGGCCTCTTCCTCTTTTCTCTCTATGTAAAAACAGACAAGTTTGGTACCCAGTTTGTGCGCCCCTCCCTTATTACAGTCCCACCTTTCCCACCCATGGGGCAAGTTTTGAGTTTGTTGAGCAATAATACTCTCTCAAAAATCAGAATCAACCATGATTTTTTTTTATTCTTATGTTAATCCCCATACATAACATCATTAATTTTAGATGAAGTGTTCCATGATTTATTGTTTGTGCATAACACCCAGTGCTCCATGCAGAATGTGCCCTCCTCAATACCCACCACCAGGCCAACCCATCCTCCTACCCCCCTCCCCTCTAGAACCCTGTTTGTTTTTCAGAGTCCATCCTCTCTCATGGTTCGTCCACCCCTCCAATTTTCCCCACTTCATTCTTCCCCTCCCGCTACCTTCTTCTTCTTCTTCTTTTTTTCTTAACATATATTGCATTATTTGTTTCAGAGGTACAGATCTGAGATTCAACAGTCTTGCACAATTCACAGCGCTTACCAGAGCACATACCCTCCCCAGTGTCTATCACCCAGTCACCCCATCCCTCCCATCCCACCCCCCACTCCAGCAACCCTCAGTTTGTTTCCTACAATTAAGAATTCCTCATATCAGTGAGATCATATGATACATGTCTTTCTCTGTTTGACTTATTTCGCTCAGCATAATACCCTCCAGTTCCATCTACGTCGTTGCAAATGGCAAGATCTCATTCCTTTTGATGGCTGCATAATATTCCATTGTATATATCTACCACTTCTTCTTTATCCATTCATCTGTCGATGGACATCTTGGCTCTTTCCACAGTTTGGCTATTGTGGACATTGCTGCTATAAACATCGGGGTGCACGTACCCCATCGGATCCCTACTTTTGTATCTTTGGGGTAAATACCCAGTAGTGCAATTGCTGGATCATATGGTAGCTCTATTTTCAACTTTTTGAGGAACCTCCATACAGTTTTCCAGAGTGGCTGCACCAGCTTGCATTCCCACCAACAGTGTAGGAGGGTTCCCCTTTCTCCGCATCCCCGCCAACATCTGTCGTTTCCTGACTTGTTAATTTTAGCCATTCTGACTGGTGTGAGGTGGTATCTCGTTGAAGTTTTGATTTGGATTTCCCTGATGCCGAGCGATATTGAGCACTTTTTCATGCGTCTGTTGGCCATTTGGATGTCTTCTTTGGAAAAATGTCTGTTCATGTCTTCTGCCCATTTCTTGATTGGATTCTTTGTTCTTTGGGTGTTGAGTTTGATGAGTTCTTTATAGATTTTGGATACTAGCCCTTTATCTGATATGTCATTTGCAAATATCTTCTCCCATTCTGTCAGTTGTCTTTTGGTTTTGTTGACTGTTTCCTTTGCTTTGCAAAAATTTTTTATCTTGATGAAGTCCCAATAGTTCATTTTTGCCCTTGCTTCCCTTGCCTTTGGCAATGTTTCTAGGAAGAAGTTGCTGTGGCTGAGGTCGAAGAGGTTGCTGCCTGTGTTCTCCTTTAGGATTTTGATGGAGAATCAACCATGATTTTTGATCACAATGATCAGAGACTGAAAGGTTGTTTTCTATTTTGTCTAAGAAAAACATCAAAAGAAATTACTAAGCCCTTTGAGGGCAGGGTCAGTGTCTTATGTATTATTTCTCTGTGCCCACACAGCACCTCCTGTAGTGTTTTGTGTATAACGTGAACTAGATTGAAGAGAAAAGTTATTATTATGTCCTCAGATTTAGGGACTTGATATCTTCCATGTCGACTTGGGTCTTGTTGTTGAGTGATACTTATTTACTTAATAATTCAAGTCATAATTGTTCCTGTATGAAAAAGTCTAAAAAGGAAAGCCATAAGAAGTTTTAAAAATTTTTAAATTGATGGCATGTCTTCCCCATTTTACTCATTCAGTTGAACTAAAGCCAGCTTGCTAGGGACAGGCAGCATATAGCCGTCTAGCCATGTCATGAGAACTTATGATCCCAGCATACTTGATACTGAGAAGCAGCAGCTGGTAAACCTCAGGATGAATGTTTGGGAAAATATCTGCTCTTTTTTTGTTTGGTTGGCTTTTCATTGCCTTTATTTTCTTTTTATTTCTATCATCTTTTTGTATCATGATTTCATTTTTAAAGATTAGTTGTGAACTAGGAATGCTCTTTTTAGCAGCACAATTAAATCAGGAGATTTTGAGTCATATTCTGTTCCCTTAAATACTTGTCAGATACAAGATAGTTCCATCAGGAACAGGAGGAAAAGGAGAGGGAATACTTTGGTTATCTTGGAAAAAATGTAAATAAATCACAAATTAAAAAAAAAAAATCACACATGTCCCTAGCTTCAAGGTTTAAAGCCACTGAAAAAAAGATATAGTCCAATTTTATGATAAAAATTATTTTGGATTCTAAGAGTTCTTGATGTGATAAGTAGATAAATGTACTAGAAATATAAGGTTGGTTATGGTGGTGAGTGGGATGACAAGGGGTAGAGAATAACTAAATATATTGACAAATGTCAGTGAAAACTTTCACTTAAAATTTCAATCAGAACACCATGAGGGTGGGCACCTGGGTGGCTCAGTTGGTTAAGCGACTGCCTTCGGCTCAGGTCGTGATCCTGGAGTCCCGGGATCGAGTCCCACATCGGGCTCCCTGCTCGGCGGGGAGTCTGCTTCTCCCTCTGACCCTCCCACCTCTCATGCTCTCTCTATCTCATTCTCTCTCTCAAATAAATAAATAAATAAAATCTTTAAAAAAAAAAAAAAAGAACACCATGAGGTTGTTTTTCTGATAACAACTCAGAGAGAAAGAGAGAGAGTCTTTACTAAAGTCTTCTGAAATGGTAGGTAAATTTTACTTAATACTGGCATATAATTCATTCACTCAGACATTTTTGTTAACTACTTTTTATGTGCCAAGCACAGTGACAGTCATCAAAAATGTAACACTGAATAAAATATAGACCCAGAAGTAGACAACTAGAAAGATAATCTGCAATAAGCCAGGCATGGTATGAAGGGAGTAATTGTGGGTTCCGAGATGTGGGTAGCATGGCATCTCTGTGATGCCTTGTCTTACTGTATAAGGAGTTAAATTGTATAAGTTGACGAGTCCAGTAATTGTCAACTCTGGCTGCCAGTCCATACCACTTAAGAAGCTTTAAAACAAGTCAGGTTCCTGGGCCCCATCCCTGAAACTCTGGTTCCATACATCTTTGATATTACTGACTTTTTTCAACTTATCATTTTTTTTTAAGTTTCCCAAAGTATGAATTGATGATTGCTATAGGTGAGTACTAGGTATAGGGGGCTCATTGGACTATTTTATTTTTATGCACACTTGAAGTATTCCAAAATAATTAAGATTTAGAAAAGAAGAAGAAGGGGGCGCCTGGGTGGTTCAGTCGTTAAGTCTGCCTTCAGCTCAGGTCACGATCCCAGGGTCCTGGGATCGAGCCCCGCATCAGGCTCCCTGCTCAGTGGGAAGCCTGCTTCTCCCTCTCCCACTCCTCCTGCTTGTGTTCCCTCTCTTGCTGTCTCTCTCTCTCTGTCAAATAAATAAATAAAATCTTTAAAAAATAAATAAATAAAAAGAAAAAAAGAAAGAAAAGAAGAAGAAGAAAAACTCTCCCAGTCACTCGGATGTACTGTCAGTTTTGGGGCTCACTGAGGAAAGGCAGGGAGGAGGTTAAAGGGAAGACAATCTAGATACCTGACAGGTACAAATATCAGTACATGAACTCATGGATTAAGGTAACTGTCTATTGCCTTTGAGAACAATTAATTTGTTTAGCACTCCTTTCTTTTATTAAGATATTTTTATTTATTTTAGAGAGAGAGAGCATGCGTGTGAAAGGGGGGAGAGGCAGAGGGACTGGGAGAGACAGAATCTCAAGGGCTTGATCCCACAACCCTGAGATTATGACCTGATCAAAACTAGAGTCAGATGCTCAACCGACTGAGCCACCCTGGTGCCCCACACTCCTTTTTTATTGTATTCTGGAAACTTAATTTCAGTTAATTAAGGGCCCTGACCCACTTTCTCAAGATTTTGGTCTTTGTTGGAGCTCCTATTAGTATAAGGCATCAGAAATGGGTATCTGAAGGAAGTGAAAGATCTATACACTGAAAACTATTAAGACTTTGATGAAAAAAATTCTTGAAGATAGACAAAAAAAATGGAAAAATTTTCCATGCTTATGGATTGGAAAAATTAATGGTGTTAAAATGTCCACATTACCCAAAGCTATCTACAGATTTAGTGCAATCTCTTTCAAAATTTCCATGGTTTTTCTTGCAGAAAAGAAAAAAAATCCCACAATTTCTGTGAAACTATAAAAGATCTCAGATAGCCAAAAAAATCTTGAGAATGAAAAACAAAGCTAGAGGCACCACACTTCTTGATTGCAAACTATATTGCAAAGCTATAGTAATCCAAAGAATATGGTATTGGAATAAAAACAGCACATAAATCAATGGGACAGATTCAAGAACCCAGAAATAAACTCATTCATAAATGATCACTTAATTTTGGACAACAGAGTCAAGAACATGCAATGGGGAAACAGTAGTCTCTTCAGTAAATGGTATATTGGGAAACTGAATTGCCATATGCCAAAGAATGAAAGTGAACCCTTATTTTATACTATTTACAAAGATCAACTCAAAATGGATTAAAGACTTGAATGGGGATCAGAAACCATAAAACTCATAGAAGAAAGCAGGGAGTAAACTCCTTGCTATTAGTTTTGGTAATGATTTTTTGAATTTGACACAGAAAGCAAAGGCAACAAAAGCAAACATAAAGATGATTTCAAACTAAAAAGCTTCTGCTTAACAAAGGAAACCATCAACAAAATGAAAAGACGTCCTATGGATGGAGAAAATATTTGCAAACCATATACCTGATAGGGGTTAATATCTAAAATACATGAGGAATCTTACAACTCAATAGCAAAAAAACAAATGAACAAACAAACAAACCCAAATAAGCCACTTAAAAAAATGGACAGATAACCTGAGTAGACATTTTCTCTAAGAAGGCAGACAAATGGGCAACAGGTACATGGAAGGGTGCTCAACATGACTGATCATCAGGAAAGGCAAATCAAAACCACAATGAGATATCACCTTATACCTGTTAAAATGGCTATTATCAAAATGATACATGTTAACAAATGCTGGTGAGGATATGGAAAAAAGGAAACTCTTGTACACTGTTACTGGGGATATAAACTTACATAGCCATAGGGAAAACAGTATGGAGTTTCCTCAAAACATTAAAACTAGAACTACGATATGATCCAGCAATCCACTTATGAGTGTATCCAACGGAAATAAAACCATCATCTCAAAGAGTTAGCTATACTTCCATGTTCATTACAGCATTATTTACATTAGCTAAGGTATGGAAAGAGCCTAAGCGTCCATCAGTAGATGAATGAATCAAGAAAATGTGGTGTATATACACAGTGGAATATTATTCAGCCTTAAAAATGAAGGAAATCCTCTCATTTGTGACAACATAGATGAACCTGGAGGATATACTAATTGAAATAAACCAGACAGAGAAAGACAAATACTACATGATACACTTATATGTGGAATCTAAAAGCAAAAGTCAAACTCATAGAAACAAAGTATGGGAGGATGGATTAGCCTGGTGGGTGGGTATTGAGGAGGGCACATTCTGCATGGAGCACTGGGTGTTCTGCACAAACAATGAATCATGGAACACTACATCTAAAACTAATGATGTAATGTATGGGGATTAACATAAGAATAAAAAAAGAAAAAAAAAACTCATCCCCTTTGGTGGAGTCATTAGGGTTTCTATATATCATATCATGGACTCCTATTAAGTGAAAAAGTAACTGGGAATGCAGGATAGTGCCATCTCATTTAGATGAGAGTATACAGATATATTGAAAGATAATTTTCAAATTTTCTAAAATGTTTTGCTGTTAATGTATCAAAGGAATTCTTAAATATGGTTTGTTTTCAAAAAAAAAAGAAAAGAAAAGAAACAGAAAGTAGAAAAGTGGTTGCCAGGGGCTGGAGAGTGGGGGAAATGGTGAGAGGTTGGTAAAAGGGTATAAAATTTCAACTATAAGATGAATAAGATCTGAGAATCCAGTGTATAACATGGTGACTATAGTTGATAACACTGTTTTATACAATTGAAATTTGTTAAAAGAGTAGAAATTAAATGTCCTTACCCCCCCAAAAAATTTAAAGGTGAATATGTGAGGTGATAGATATGTTAATTAACCTGATTGGGGAGAGAGAATCCTTCCAAAATATATACACATTTCAAGTCATCATGTTGTATACTTTAAGTATCTTACAATTTTATTTGTCAATTATACTTCAATAAAGCTGAAAAAAAGAAATGAAATGAATGTCTGATCTTCCATGTCTTCTCCTAGCTACCTGTCACCTACTGAAAAATCCTCATTCTGACCTGGTTTTCAGGTGACAGTTCAGGTAAGTCATTGTTGAGAATATCCTCATTCAACCTGATAGGCCATTTCAGGTATAACTCAGTTTCATTTACTTCCCTGCTGCTCTTCAATGAATTCTCTTAAAATACATTGTCTAGTTCCTGATTGTTTTCCCCCTCTGTTTACTGTCAACCACATCCCCAGGGTGAAGCTTTTGAAATTCAAATGACAAGAATTTGCTCTTTAAAAATTTTTTTTAACTTCCTGATCTACTGTTTCATTCCTTCTTGACAGTAAAAAAGGGGGGGGAATTCTATGTTAATTAAAAGGTGGGGGTAACAAAGAGGTAGAAGGGGTTGGGGCAAACAGAGACTCAACATTGATATTTTAAAATTCCTGCGCCATAAAACAGTGTAAGAAAAGACCTAGAAACAAAAGAATTCATGTACTGATCAGGAACCTAAAAAAAATAATTCAATCTGGCCAGAGTTTTGAGGAAATGAAGTGGCCAAGAATGACACTAGAAAGATAAACGGTGAAGTTTGGATTATGAAGGGGCTTGCATGTTATATAAGATGATTAAACTGTATCTTGAAGGCAATGAAGAGGCATTAGAAGGTTTAAAGCAGGAAGGTGACCTGCCCAGATTTATGTTTTATAAAGATTAATTTAGTTGCCTTATAGAGTCTGGATAGGACGAGACTGAATGCAAGTAGACAGTCTTCCACTGTAATCTAGGAAAGATCATGATGGCCTTGGACTAGGACAGAAAAATGGAGCAATATGAAAGATATTAATTAGATAAGATTAATAGCACTTAGTGATTGATAATATAGATGACTCTCCAGTTTCTAGCATGGGCAGTTGGGTAAATGGTGTTACCATTTTTTAATAAAGACAGTAGTTGGCTTAGGGAAATGGTAGGTGCACAGAGAAGGAATTCAATGAATTGAATGAGTTTAAGATTGAACATGTTAAATTTGAAGGGTCTTTTGGCCATCCCACTAGAAATATAAAAACATCCAGTAGACCTTTGGCTATATAGGTCTGGAGCTTTTCATAGAAATCTGCAGAGGTATAGATTTGTCTGTTATGGGCATGTACAAAGGGAAAATTGAATTTCCCATGATTCAGGTTAATTGAAATCTGGAATATCAAAAGCTTTGCCACAACGATCCTAATAGTTAAATTCGGTTAAAACTACATAGTACAAAACGATTGGAACTATGACATACTATCATTATTTGCTGGAGTTTACTTGTTATATCTCCCTCCTCTACATAACAAGAAATGTTGAATGTATATGGTTTTTTAGTTTAAGATGAATTAAAATCAGTTTTGGATCCCTTCCCTTAAGATAATAGAATATCATAAAGCTAGGGCTGGGTATCTCTGGCCTTTAATAGTCACTAGAGAATTTGGATAGAAACTTGAAGATGAGTTGCTCCTACAAGTAAAGAATGTGACCTTTAGTATCTATTCCTATAGGATTTCTTCTATAAAGTATTGAATGGATGCAAAATCCACCTTCTGTTCTCTTTGAGTGATGATACATTCTGTAGAAAGACTAAAATACCAGTATTAGATAAGTCTAACAAAGTATTCTTGGTAAGAATATGAAATACTAAATACTTAGTAAGAATACAAAGTATTCTTTAATAGGAATACTAAAACTCTTGATTTCCAGAATGGTTTTTTAAGAGCAATCTTTATTTATCAAGAAAAAAGAGAACAAGGAAATGGAGCAGTTGAAAAAGGAAAAGAAGGAAAAAAATCAAAGCCTACTTGTAGATAGCAAGGTGGCTCCCTTCATCTTGACCAGGTTATTATGATGTTCTCAATTTGTTTTGATATGGTATTATTGTTCTACACTCATCCAGGACAACTCATTTTAACCGTACCAGCTTATAAACCTCTGCTGAGTGTGGAGCCAAAGTTAGGAAGATACTTGTCAACTTTAAAAATACTTTATTTAGAAAGATAATTTTAATTTGAAAACATCATATATATGTGTGGGTGTCTGTATGTATATAGATAGAGGATAGATGATAGATAGATAGATAGATAGATAGATAGATAGATAGATAGATAGATAGATAGATAGGTAGATAGATAGATATAGTATGTGTGGCAACAAAAAATATATATATAAAAGAAAAATGCAACCCCAACTCCATCTTCACAGTGTGAATATTGCACTGATAAATGCTACAACCTTTAGTCATTCGAGAAATGCCTGATTTGTGAGTATCGTTCCTCCTAATGAGTTGTGTGTTGTAAGGCAGAACTTATATTCCCCATGGACCCGGCACTCTCGGAACTATTAATTTATCTTTTATGAATTAACACCGCCTTTGTTAATAGTACAGGGACCAGGCCTTGGCAAAGTCTTCATCCACTTGGGGAAAATACTGAGCTAATGTATCTCAATGTCATTTTAGGTTAGTACTTTGGGTACCAGAATGGACTCACTCTGAAAACCCTCTTCTTTATAAGAAAGCTTCTAAGTTCTGTGATTTAGCATGAGCCTGTAGTAAGCAGAGAGCTATTTGATGCTGAATTCTGAGCAAAGGGTTCTTTGTGGGAAGGTCTGTCAAACAGCGTAGTTACCATGGCAACCCTGGCTAGATAACCCATTTGGGAAAATACTTGTAGAACCTAACACTCTATCATCTGTCATCCAATAATTTCATGTTCATAATAACTAGAAAATCAATGGCTATCCTCTGAGACAGTTTGTGGAAAGGGCAGGCATGGTATTGGCAGCGCATGGCTTACATTTGCATCTATGTGTTGTGATTCTCGTGCCGGGTTAGGAGTGTGAGAAAGAACTTGTTTGGACTGGCACAAAGATTAAAGGCAGATTCAGTTCTGCAACCTAATTACAACCATAGTGTTTACATGTACAAAAGAGAAAGAACCAAATGGCATATTAACAAAGCATTTGCTAGACTGTTAGGAAGTAAGGTCCACCTATTATTAACATTTCACATTTTAAAGTTCTGCAGGAAAAGACCAGTCCAAGTTACCACGTGACTGGCATGTACAAATTTGGTAATGTAAAAAGCATTTTTCTTATCTTTGCTTTCTAATTAAACTGCTTATCATTGTAGAAGCTGTGTTACCTGGATGTTATGTATAGAATATAAAGTGATCATAGAAAAGTAATTAAAATTCTTAAACATGCAGCCCGTTGACTTTACATACAATTAGTTTTTAGAGTGTGAGGTTTAATAAAAAGGCAAGTTAGCTGAGTAGAGAAATATACACTTAATAATTACCGTGACAGTATTTATCAACTGGAAAAAATGCCAGGAATAATTTCTGTAAATGGATATTATAAATAAGAAAGCATGATGAACTGAGAGTATGAAGTGAGTAGAAGAGAAAATTAAGCATTTTGCATTCTATAAAGGGATATTTCACCTTTGTGGAAACATCTAGAAGATACTGATTCATACATTATGAAAAGCTTGTTGTTTTCAATTTAAAAAAAAGAAGATGTTTGTAAATTGCTTTTCTTTCAACACAACAGGTTTTTATTTTAAGCTGCTCCTGGTGATGTACTAGCATATAGGGGAGTTGTATTTCTGTGAGTTTACAGAGTTCAAGTTTTGTCAAAGTGGAAGGGTGGAGCTGGTTAAAACATAACCTTTTTCAAAATAAGAGATGAACTCTTCTAAAGTGAAAATGGTATTTTATCCAAAGGAGGAATAGTTCTTTAAAGAGCAATGCTGAGGGGCGCCTGGGTGGCTCAGTCGTTAAGCCTCTGCCTTCAGCTCAGGTCATGATCCCAGGGTCGTGGGATCGAGCCCCGCATCGAGCCCCGCATTGAGCCCCACATTGAGCCCCACATTGAGCCCCGCATTGAGCCCCGCATCGAGCCCCGCATCGGGCTCCCTGCTCTGCAGGAAGCCTGCTTCTCCCTCTCCCACTCCCCCTGCTTGTGTTCCCTCTCTCGCTGTGTCTCTCTCTGTCAAGTAAATAAATAAAATCTTAAAAAAAAAAAAAAAAGCGCAATGCTGAATGTGAGCCTATTAAATGGGAAGATTATATGGCCCTTCTTAGTCTAAAACCTGAGGTCAACAGAAGACTTTTCAAATCAGAATTAAACTCATTTTGTTTTCCATAAACACTTTGGTATTCTTGTTGAATTTTCAAAGATCTGGTTGAGCAAATTTACTGTTTCTCCTTTTCATCTTATTTTCTCTTCTGAACTTTCTCCTTTCTCTCTCTTCATGTCTTTTCTTTCTTATTACCTTTTGGATTAAAGGATATTGATTTCTATTATTAATGCTTGCTTGAATGAAAAATGGAAACTTTTGATAGCTTTTAGTTTTAAAATTTTCTGCAGATGTTCCAAACTACTTGAGTGCATAAGTGGAATCCAAGTGGTATCAAAGGCAAAACTATTTCTATTATGGAATTAATTTTGGCTCCATAAAGTTTTACTTTTAAAAGAGCATTGATTACATTTTTAACAACAGAGATTTAAAAACTGAAAAAGTTGAAAATGATAAAAATTTTTTAAAATCATCTGTCGTCTTTATTTTTTTTTTTTTTTTTAAGATTTTTTTATTTATTTATTTGACAGAGAGACAGCAAGAGCAGGAACACAAGCGGGGGGGGGAATGGAAGAGGGAGAAGCAGGCTTCCCGCCGAGCAGGGAGCCCGATGCGGGACTCGATCCAGGGACTCCAGGATCATGACCTGAGCCGAAGGCAGTCGCTTAACGACTGAGCCACCCAGGCGCCCCTCATCTGTCTTTAAATAAAGGGATTTACCATACTTTAGTTTTAGGAAACAAAATTTAAATACCTCTTAAAAAAAAAAAAAACCTGTTATTTTCCTAAAAGGTTAAAAATCTATACTATTTTGTTATTCCTTTATTCATGTGTTTATTACATATATTTATTGAGTCCTTATTAGGGCCCCAGGCTCTCTGCTGAGTGTAGAAGTTACAAAAAGCCCAGAGTTCTATCCTCAAGTACTTGTCAGGCTGTTGGGGAAAACAACAGGTCGACAGAGGGATTCACAGTGTGCTATGGGGGCACTGAGGGGAAGTATTTCATCTATCATTTCTTTTTTTTTTTTTTTAAGATTTTATTTATTTATTTGAGACAGAGAGAATGAGAGAGAGACAGCACATGAGAGGGGGGAGGGTCAGAGGCAGAAGCAGGCTCCCTGCCGAGCAGGGAGCCCGATGCGGGACTCGATCCCGGGACTCCAGGATCATGACCTGAGCCGAAGGCAGTCGCTTAACCGACTGAGCCACCCAGGCGCCCTCATCTATCATTTCTTAGATGCATTTTCCCCTTATTTTAGAACTTACTGAGATGAGGTCATTTCTGACAATTATTTTTCGGCACTTCAACTATTTACCACTTTATAAATGAGATGCAGAAATACCAACATGTGGAAAATTTCTCTGTATTCTCAATAAAATTCGGATATTAAAAAAAGATTATTTTTCGGTATTCTCAGTGACACTCAGAGACAGCTAGTATCGGCATACGTATTAATTTTGTGGGCTGTCTTAATGAAATACCACAAATCCAGGCGGTTTCAAACAACGGAAATTTGTCATCACTGTACGGTCTGCAAGGCCAGAAGTCCAAAATCAGGGTGTTCTCACGGAAGCCTCTGGGGAAGGAACTTCCTTGCCTCTTCTAGCTTCTGGGGGCCTCCGGTGTTCCTTAGCTTATGGCAACATCATTCCAGTCTCTACCTCTGTCTTCTTATAAGGACACTAGGAGTCCTAACACTCTTTTTTTTCATTTTTTGTTGGACATGGGAATGTGCAGCCTTCTTTAGTATTTTTGTTTTAAAACCACAGGCATAAAGACTTCCTAAAAACAGGGGCGCCTGGGTGGCTCAGTCGTTAGGCATCTGCCTTCGGCTCAGGTCATGGTCCCAGGGTCCTGGGATTGAGTCCCAGATCGGGCTCGCTGCTCGGCGGGAAGCCTGCTTCTCCCTCTCCCACTCCCCCTGCTTGTGTTCCCTCTCTCGCTGTGTCTCTCTCTGTCAAATAAATTAATTTTAAAAAATCTTTAAAAAAAGACTTCCTAAAAACACTCTATATTCTCATGTACTGGAAATACACACACACAATTGCAAAGATAAAAACAGCTATTTTGAAATTTGAAATTTTTGCATGATAATTCAGCCTTTAAATACAAGCCACTGCTTGGGATTCTTTACCCTGGGCAGTTCTGTCATTAACATATCTACGCTACACCATTTTACTATTGAGCCTTCTGATACTGTCCTGGCCCAGGCTGTAGTGAAATATTGTCATATTCGTAATTTAAATGATGTAGTCTTTTCTTTAGCATTTAGAATGTCAGAAAGTATATTCTGTTGCCCTATGTAGGAAGAAAAATGCTGCAGTGAGATGTAAAGGAAGACAGATTTAATTTGGAATCCTGTTCTGGCTTAATGGTTCTGACTGTTGAGTCTGTCGTGGGTGGTCTTAATTTCCTCATCTTTAAAAATGAGAGGGCTATTGTCAGGACTTACGAACATAACATGAGAAAGGGCCTCTTTCATGGCTGGGCACCTAGGAGCTACCTGGGAAAGTGTTGGTCAAATCCAGTTGGGAATTTGCAATAAGTGGAGCTTAGGCTTGTAAAACCTCATGTCCTAGAATGTGAGAATAAACAAAACCAGTGTGACCTGCAGATATAACTACAGCCACTCTATTTGCTGCACCCTCCTTTCTAGCACCACTCCCTTAATCTTCTCACTGAAGATAGGAAACATGAACAGGAAGTGGAAGATGGAAGTCCCCATGTGCCACAGTAGAGATACGCGAACTTCCCTGGTATTTATCTTCAGTCATGGGTTGGGACAGTAAAACTTGTACCTGTGACAGAAGTAACATTGATCAGACTGACTTCTCTGGCTGAGTGGAAGACAAAAAAATCAATTGATACAGGATTCCTTGTTTATTGGGCACTCATCAACAAAAGCACAAACACTGCATCATGGGTTTGACTTTTTAGCATGGTAAAGAACTTGGAGGATAAGCAGATTCTGGCTCATTGTATCCTACTGGGTTATTGTTTCACTGGGCACTGCTTAATTGAAGCAAGAATGCTACTTCAAGTAAAAGATATCAAAAGACATTTCATTTAGAGCTAGTTAATTCTTTACAAGGCCCTATAGGTAAACAAAATAGAACAGTGATATACTTCTCTTTTCTCTTCCTTCCCCTATTAATTTCAGTTCTTAATGTGATCAGCAGCTTTTTCTCCCAGGTTATAATAGCTGAGAAGAATTCTGCTTGTTAACAGGAGACAAGGAAGTTAAGAAGGTTAGAAAAGACGGCCAAGAGCCCAAGATCTCAGGCTAGTTGGATATATCCTATTTGTTTCTATATGATCTTAGGTAAGACAAGCTCTCTCTCTGGGGCAGTTTTCTTTAGCTGTAAAATAAGGAGATTGAACTAAATCAACTTCAATTCATATCTTTAGGGTCAGGGTCCCCTCACTGAAAATCTGATAATTCCTATAGATTTTTTCCTACCATATCTGGATATACAAAAATACAATTTTATGTGTAATGTAGTAATCACAGAACCCCTTGAAACATATATGGTCATAGCCGGTCTCCATTCCCAAGGTCACTTCATTGTCCAAATGACTGCTTCACCTCCAGTCATCATGTCCACTTTATTTCTGCTGGGAAGACAACAGAAAGGAGAAAGGCATGATGAAGAAAATGAGCGAAGGGCATGCGCCAGCAGTGATTTATGGAAGGTTCCTGGGAATTGCCACATGACATTTTACTTACATCCCATTGATCAGAAACATGACTACACTTGAGAAATGGACTTTGGGTAATCATGTACCAAGTTAAAAATTGGGAATTCTTTTATTTTGGAAAATGGGATATGTGATATAACAACATCAAAAAGTTAGAAGGGGGTAAAGAGCTAAATTGTCATTATCTATTATAGAATTTCAATACTTAATATCTAAAACTTAAAAAACCTAGGCGTGGGTGCCTGGGTGGCTCAGTTGGTTAAGCAACTGCCTTCGGCTCAGGTCATGATCCTGGAGTCCCGGGATCAAGTCCAGCATCGGGCTCCCTGCTCGGCAGGGAGTCTGCTTCTCCCTCTGACCCTCTCCCCTCTCATGTGTTCTCTCTCTCTCTCTCTCAAATAAATAAATAAAATCTTAAAAAAAAAAAAAAAACCTAGGCGTAGGCACTTAGTTAAGAAGATTAGCATTAATCAAATTTCCAGAAAAGTAATTAAAACTATGATAACTGCTATGATGGAAAAATGCAGAATTCTACAAAGATGTCTAGCAAACAGTCTCATCTTGAACTTCAAGAAAGGTGGCTTTGTAAGGTGAGTAGGCATTTATGAGACAAAGAAAAGCATTCTTTATTCAAAAAGACATGCATAGCCAAAGGTCCTGAGGTAGCAGGGAACAGGGCAGAGCACATTTGTAGACCTAAATGGAGGCTAATGACTGAAGAAATTGCACCAAGAGCTGAGACTGGAAAACCACAGATCTAATCACTGCTAGGCCTTGCAAACGGTATTATGGATTTAGATATTTAACCTTAAGATACCAGGAATTCACTAAAGCCTGAAAGCAAGGATATGGTGTGATTCAGTGTGTATTTGAAAATATACCTCTAGTCTAGATGAACTATAGAAAATTTGTGGAAGGTGTTGGAGGGGGCAGGACATATGCCATGAGACTACAGTTCATATAAGAGATGATAATTTCACCTTGGTTGGTTGCAGTAAAAAATGTAGACATGTGAATGGAACTGAAAGATACATAGAAGGAAAAGTCAATGGGACTTTCACATATACATATATGTGTGTGTATATGTGTGTGTGTGTGTGTGTGTATGTATGTATATGACTATAAAATTCAGTTACTGGTTTAGAACTTTGCTTTTTCTTCTTAAGGTCTAGCAGTATATGCTGCCCATATATAAATAAAAGTTGAATGAATAAATATCTTAGCCTATAAATAGGAAAATAATGATACCATCATACTTATAAAGCTAATAGCCTTTGTTGTAAGGTATCCAACATTTTTGGTGAAATTTCAACTTTGGGAAAGTATCGTAGTTAAATACAGAAACATTTTTCTTCTGTATTTAAAGGAAGAAATTGGCTACCTTATGGTAGATAAAACATAATTATTTGGAAACAAGGAATTGTGTCCAGAAGGCATGTTTACCATAGCAACCTTAACACTGAGTTACAGTATGTCTTTCAGTTTTATAAGGGGTAATTTATCATGGTAAGAATGTGCTGAATATGTCACATTTTACTATCTGCTTATTTAGTTAGATAATCAAGATCTTGACTCTCAAAATAGAATTATTCTCAGTTTTGACTATTTTCCTGCTTGCAAATATAATGTGTGTATACTTGATACTCATTTTAAATTTTAAACAGATTGAAACCAACTAAGTCTAGCTAGCACATATAGGACCTAGAAGCAAAGCCATATTTCAGTTTTTTTCCATGACTTTACAACTGTGTGATTGATGGAGACCCAAATATTTCCTCTGAGATTGAAACAAATTTTTTTCCTAAACTGAGCCATTAAAATTTGAGAATTTAAACATAGTATAAATTGGAAAAGAGTATTTGAATTAAAACATGAGCAAATGTATTAAATTTATTTTCATAGTTGTTCCTATTTTCCCCATATACATATGTATCTACAGTAGTTTAAAGTTTGGTAACTAAATTTTTATTTTAGAGATAATCATTTTTCTTCTGTTTTACATAAAAGAATTTTTTTTCTTCTTTCTGAAAAACAAGAATGGCAAAAGAGGGACTTTCTTTCTGATTAAAAACATTTGGGTTTTTCCTTTCCTCAACATGTATTTTTTATATACAGCTGGAAATTTGGACAGATTTAGCCACAGGAGATGGCTACAGGGCCTAGAATGAATTGTTTGTTTGTTTTTCCCCCCTGGGTAGACGTTCTACTTTTGTGTAGGTTGATCTGAAAGTGTGTGTCAGATTAGGCCTGTTCTTTTATATTGCAGCAAGGTGCTCGAGTTGAGTCCAAATATATGTAAACTTTTCCTAAAATACTATCATTTTAAGCAAGGGTACTTGCTTAAAATCATCATGGGCCTTGATGTTTAAACTCAGTGATCAAATCATCTGTCTTCTTCTGCTCCAACTGCTATAACTTGGTGGCCTGTATACAACAGGAATTTATTTCTCACAGTTCTGGAGACTGGGAAGTTCAAGATTAAGGCACTGGCAGATGCGGTGTCTCATGAGGGCCCACTTCCTGGTTCATAGATGGCTGTCTTCTCACTGTTTCCTCACTTGACAGAAAGGGTGAGGGAGCTTTCTGGGGTCTCTTTTATAAAGGTACTAATCCCTTTCATGAGAATTCCACTCTCATGACCTAATCACCTCCCAAAGGCCCCATCACCAAGTTCCAACACATTGGGCTTGGTTTCAACATGGAGGGGACACAAGCATTCGATCTATAGCAGCATCTAAAGAATATGTTCTGAAAGAGATCAAACTTTGACTTTCTATATGATAGCCTGATTCTGGTGTTTAATAAAACAAAGAAAGATGTAACCTCTGTTTATCACTTTCAGAGATGGGATATTGAGATTGAGTGCTATAGTCTGACCAAGAATGATTTCTTGGTTGGAAAGGAAATTGCCATATTTCCTCAATTCTAAAGAAATACATTTTTAAAAAAATATTTTAATGTTTTTGGAAAAGGAAAAGGAAAAGAAAAAGCCTTGTAATTCATATACACCTTTAATGTTGTAGTATTTTCTTTTCTCCTCCCCCCACAGAAGCTGATAGTAAATTTATGGTCATTTTATGGGCAATGTATGTTTGGCCAAAGGAAATCTGGTATGTGCCATTGTCAACACAAGCCAGATAGCATTAGCTACTTTCAGAGAGGAGCAATTGGCCCATCCATTGACAAGGCTAATGGTTTAAGAGATTTATGTATGATGTTCTTCCTTAATTTGGCCACTATTTTAATTTCACATATTTTATTCAATCATCCATTACTACTTATTGAGTATCTGTTGTGTGCCAGGCAGGATTTAAGATACCAGAAAGGCAGAGAAAGTGCTTGTCCTCCGAGAGGTGACAGTCACCAGGCAGTGAGGATGTGTTGTCAGAATTCTTGTAAAAGCAATAATCAGAAAGGGGTCTGGAGGTACAGAAAAGGGAGCTTCAGAAAGAAGGGAAAAGCTCACAGAAAGGGGAAAATTTGAATTCTCGGATAATGATATTCAAGGTAAAGGAAAAAACATGAAAAGTATACAGCGTTAAAAGTGTGCAAGTGCATGAGAATGTTGTACAAAGGCAAGACTGTACAGTGTTTGTTGGGTGAGTAGAGGAAGTTGAAGTTTGAAGCTGTAAAGCACTTTGTGTGGGTCTTATTAGCAACACTATCATATTAACACATATGTGTGTAATATTATAAATTTAACACATATTATGTGTGCAATATATACATTCATTCTACTATATATATTGACATGTATATATTATATTGACATACACACACACACACACACACACACATATATATATAAAAGATGACAATCTTAGTCCAACATGTTAACTCCCGATAGACATGTAACACAAACCCCAATCCAATTAATTTCTTAATTACTCACCCTTGCTACAGATAATAAACAGTCTTTACCTTTTATATATGTGGTATATAACTAGTGTAATTACAGATTCATGTATTTTTATTTTAAAAAACTGAATGTTGAATGACAAAGTAAAATTTATGCAGTTCTAATAGGGTTGTTGTTTTTTTTCTTCCTGATTCTGTGAGCATTCTTCTGCAGCGGGTTATCATTTATTTGAATTTGTAAGTGACATTGACAAACAACAAAAATACATCGATCCTTGCATGTATTCACTCTTTTTAAAATAGAAACATGCTTTAAAATCTAAATTGAAAAACTTGGAAACATTGCTTTCATTCTATGGAACATTAATTGAATGTAAAATGTCATCCTAAATGAATCATTGGTATCATTTCTGCTGGTACATTATCTGGAAAGAGTAACTGGAAGAGAGATCCTGTGATACACATTTTCAAACACTAACAAAGGCATTCTAGCTTACATCAAAACAAGGAAGTAATCATAGTTACTACATATAGATACCAACTTTAAAAACTGCCCTTAAGAAATTTTATTCCTAGTAAAAAAAATCCCTGACTTTTAAAAATTGTGAGATCATGTTTCATGCAAATCCAAAAGCAAGCTGCCTCTCTATAAATAGTCATGACTTTGTCCTACTTTAAATGGTTAAACCAGAGATTCTGTGAGATTCGCTGCATTTTGCCTATGGCTACTTTTCTACAATGAAATTTCAGAGTTGGCTGTTATGTAAAACAAAGCAATTTCCCTGCAGTTCTCCTTGGAGGACAGCTCTGATATATGAAGGAAGCATTCATCTATTGCCACTTCCCTGACTGGACACAGCAGCAGGCAAGGGAAGAGGGCTTGGCTGGAGAAGAATAGTTGGGTGACCAGCGTAGGGTGTAGGTATCAGTGGTGGGGTGACTTCTGTCTCAGATCCGCATCCAGCTGACGACCCCCAGTCTGAAAACCAGTCAAATGTGACAAATCTCCCCTTGCAGTTTGATGGGATGCCCTGCTTGACTTCTTGTAGCCAGAAGAAAAGCAGATTTCAGATTAAGGCTATGTAACTCCTTTCAGAGAGAAAGCAGGATTTTCCATGCTAATTTGTATTATTTTCCATAGGAAATGAGAATAAAAGAGAAATCCTTTGTTAAATGGGGTTTAGCAATAACCGTGTATTAGGAGCCTTCCTGTTCTCCTTGTCTTCTCGTCTTGAACCCTGGTGTTTATATCCGTTGTTTTGGTTTTGTGCTTTTTTAAAAAGCATGGCTTCTGTGAGCGTTGCCATAAAGCTGTGGTTGGACTACAAAGTGCTGGCTGCCAAGCTAGTGGTTGCGAGTGCTGTAATCCTATTAAGTACCTGTACAATAGTAGAGCCTCTGGTGCAGGCTGCAGTCGGTGTGTGTTCGTGTGCTGTGTTGGGACCTGGGATCCATGCACACAATGAGCCGGGGCAGCTTAGAACAGACCTAAGACCCCTCAAACAGCTGGCCCAGTAACTATACACTAGTCAGTCTTGGGAGAGAGACTCGTGGAATAACATTAATTTTCTTCTCTAGCAGACGGTAAGGTAACCGAAGCCAGGTTGATTGTGCTGCCTTGGGATTTTTACCTAATGATCTTCTGGAAAGCAGGTGCATTGGCAGGGATTTTAAGCTTATGAAAACCCAACTAGTATTACAGAGTAAACTTTTGCTGCTGTGGGGGTTTATGGGAGTGGGGTGCATTAGTGTTAGATCATTACAAAGCATTTTGCTGACTACTGCAGAATTAATGGCACTTTTATGGCTCGCGGTTAATGACTGTCAAGAAATAAGAGTTTATATCTGTTCAAATTGTAATTTTAAATCAAACTAGCCAGTTGTCAGATGCACCCAGTACAAGAGGAGTCCTTCTTGGTAATATTTGGTGTTTCTCTTACATTTATCATGTTACTAGATCGTTGCTTGGAACCTCCGTTGTTTTGTAGATGCTTGATGTTAAGTTTTATCATGACAAAAGCAAAGCAAGTTGTCACTTCTAAGAGGCGATTTCCATGTCCCTGTGGAAACTTAGTTTTCTTCAGCATTGAAATACTTGAAATTCTTGCTATTTTTTTGAGTACCTGTTTTTTAAAAATTTAACTTCAAGAAAACCGTAACCTTACTTCATACATCACTGTATGCAGGGACATCTGATATGAACTCATTCAACTCTTCTTCCCTCCCACACTTCTAAGTTGTCCATATCTTTCCTTATCTTTGTCTTCTGTCTGAGAAAACAAAAATCTCCGTCCACTCAATGCCTGTTGCCCTTCTGTGCCTCTCATCCTCTTCGCTCTTAGCTCCTCCACATTTGCATCCCTCTCTTCAACATCTTCAAACTCTTCTTTCTTGGATTCACTCCTACTTGAAAACAAGCAAACCCTTCCTTGATCCTGCTATCATCCTACAGTGTCATTTTAGCTCCCTCTTCTTTCCCTCATAACTTCCGGAAGGAATGGTCTTCATATGCTGTCAGCACTTCATCCTTTGCCCCATGCTTGTTTTCCCTGTGCAGCCTGTCCTGCCTTACTCTAAGTAACTCTCCAGACGACTGATAGATTCCAGTCAAGTCCAGCATTCCCCACACAGCACCCCTGCCTGGAATTCTCAGCCACACTTAACCCTCCCGACAAGCCCATTTTTGAAACCGTATTTCTGTGGCTTCTCGGCTCCCTTGACTCCTGTCTTTTTTCTCTGACCCTTCCTCTTCCAATTTCTTTACCAAGAGATATGCAGAGTGCCAGGGTTTTTGTTTTGATTTTGGTTTTGTTTTTTTTTCCCCACATCTTTGAATGCCTAGCTCACTACCTCTGTTTCAAATCTATATTAGTGACTTTCACATCCATATCAGTATCTTTGTTCTCGCTAGTAAAAACTTCAACTCCATGAAGGATAGATACCCTTATTCTTAGAAGGACCTCAGTGGTTGTACCCAACTCCAATCTGTTGACGTGGTGTCTCTTTCTCCTGACTTCCTTATTTCTATTAATTACACAGCCTTTAGCCCAGACATCCAGTCTTACAAATGTACTCACTATTGATTTCTTCCTGCCCCTTTCCAATCACTTAGCAGGGCAGCTTTTTCCTATCTCTGGAACATTTCTCTCATTTCCTCTGTACATCCCTTCTTTCCATTTCTTTTTTCCAAGACAACTCACACATTATTGTAAAGGGTTTCATTATTATTATTAATACTGTTAAAGATTTCTGTTTGTTTCTTCCAGTTCAGAACTCTTGAGAAATTAAAATAATGACCTAGATATTGGCGTGCCCTTGCGTAGAAATCTCCACTAGCTCTTCATTACCCATTGCAGAAGAAGCAAATACCAACTCTCAAGATGCTTCACCTAAAAAGGTCAAGTTCATTTCTCCTGAGAGGTCTCCACACTTCACCCTGCAGACTAAATACTACACCATTCCCTAATGTCCTCATGCTTCCTTAAGTGTTCATCTTTTCTTCACTATTCCTTCCCCTGACAATTTTTCTTCAGCTCCTCCATGGCCACCTGCTAAAGATATCCTACCTCGTGATATTTTTCTGAGACATAGTCAAAAATTACCAGCGATAAAATACATATACATGTATCACATCTTTATAAGTAAATGATATGTAAAGTAGATCTCTCAACTAGCTAATATCCCACAGTGATTAGTATACTATATCCCTACTGAGGATTCTGTTTGAATGATTTATTTATTTAATTATTTAAGGTTAGTAGAGTACCCATGTGTATCAATAAATACTTGTTGAAGGAATAGATGAATTTAACTGTTTTTAATTAGGATCTCTTGGCTCATTACCTTGGTATTTCTTGGGCCTGACAGAATTATCAATTTTGCTTTTATTTGTAATTTTATCCTCTCTAATTTGTATGCCATTTTATATGCTACACCTATGAAAATAGTTAAACACGTTTATCATTAAAGCAAAAACTGAGGAGTCAACACAAATATAACTCATGTTCATATTGCTAATTATTATTAGAAGAGAGCATTGTGTATCTACCATTACATGACAGAAATTATAAAATACATTCTCAGTCAAATGAGCTGTATGTCACAGGTACCTAGCAGATTGTTTGGCACTTTAATGAACTTTTGCTGCTTATCATTATTGTAATAAATTTCCAGTAATAAACTCCATTAGAAATCATTACTAGTGTCCAAAATTTTATAAATATATGTGTATATATAAACATATATACACACACAAAATAGAAACACATATATCTTACATACAATGGAAATTTCTTTTGTCAATGTGACATTTATCTAAGACATTTACAATATGATTAGCCAAGTTTCTGTCTTCCAGTATCGTACTCCCTTTCATGTATGTTTATTCTGGCTTTCCTGAACTATTATATCCTGATTTCATTTGTTCAACAACTCCTTGTTGCTGGTTAAAAATTGACAACATAGGCTCAACTCTGTTTTTTTAATGGTTTTTTGTTGTTCTTTTGCACTTCTTAGCAGTAATTTAAGTTAGATACATCTTTAAGCTTCATTCTACGAGGACAATTTTCCCCCAAATTTTGCTGAATCTGTGTAATCCTGTCCCTCTGAACTTTTGCATATAATATTGTATACTTAACAGACATACTGCCGTGAAAATTTGCCCAACTTCTAGTATTAGTTCCATACTCACAAGTCCCCAGATCAGTTTTTACTTTACCTTGCTGTTGGACTCCCACCCCTGCAGCAGTTAGAAAGTTGCTATTAACATTCTTAGCTGTTAAGACTTTGAAAGTTAGTAATTATAAATTGGTCAAATCATTCAGAAAGTGGTAAGAGTCTTTGGGAGCTGGGCTAGGAAAACATGGTCTTCCATGAGGAATAGTCATTTCACATAATCCCATCAACCGTGCCATGAGACAGAAGCTATTCACTCCATTTCACAAATGAGAAGCAAAGACTCAGAAAGTTAAGCATGGTTTTATAGTTCAAATTGTAGAGCTGGGACTTACTTAACTCCATGATTTTCTGATTTTGAAGTCCATGTTGTTCCATTACTTTTTTTGTGTTGAGAAGTTCCTCATGCTCTTTCTAGAAATTCTTATTCTCTAAACCACACTAAAACTATTCCATCCTGTGACTGGTTTCCTTCAGGCCGTACTTTTCTTTATTTAAAAATAATTCATCACTTGATTAGGAATCAGCTTAACCTACTTATGCTATTTTTGTTTGCTACAGATTTGATGTCTTCACCCAATTAAGATGCAAAATCCCTCTGAGCATCAGAATTTCTGAAATGGGCATGGTTTTTGCTCCAAGGGATCATTAGCTCTATATGACCATACCATGCATATATACTTAGACTGCTTATGTAAAACTGTCCTCATGTTGGATTTATTCTCCCTTCACTCAAAAACAACAACAAAAATACTGCTTATCTTACGGTTAAACAAATGATCTGATGAAAATCTGAATGGCTTCTAGGGGAAACTTGACAATTTTTATACTAATATTTCTGAATATTCATTTAATTTTGCTAGGTAATGTCACTATATTTCTTCATACAGAATTGCTTAAGAGGTCCCTAGAAGCCATCATGACCTGTTATTAAGTCATGATGAGTTGAGCTCTTTCATGCTAACTATATTTGTTTCAATACATGAATTCATAATTGTTGTATTTGAATCTTAGTCATGCTAAGCTATGCTGAGGTAACAAACAGTTTTCAAATTCTTAAAGGCTTATGAAGTAAAGGTGCATTTCTCCTTCATACAAAGTTGGATGCAGGTCTAAAAGCTCATCTGAAGAACTTTCTCAAAGTAATGAGTCAGGGATCTAGGCTGTTTTTCCCATGTGATTCTACTACATTGGTATCTTTTGCTTACAAGCATGTGGTGGATACATACGATCCTTTCCCGTTGGATTTAATCACCAGACTTATGGGTCTAGTCAACCTAACGAAGAAGGAGGCTTATATGTAGCTGGTGAAAAACAATTTTAAGAATTCCAACCTGAGGGGTGTCTGGGTGGCTCAGTTGGTTAAGCAACTGCCTTCGTTGGCTCAGGTCATGATCCTGGAGTCCCAGGATCCAGTCCTGCATCTGGCTCCCTGCTCAGCGGGGAGTCTGCTTCTCCCTCTGACCCTCCCCCCTCTTATATACTCTCTCTCTCTCTTTCTCTCTCTCTCAAATAAATAAATAAAATCTTTAAAAAAAAAAAGAATTCCAACCTGAAACCACAGTTTCTTAGGTTCACCCTCCATTACCATTCCTTTGATACCATAAGGTTTATGACCTCAACTCCCCTAACTACTTGCTGCTTCTTGTGAAACAGATTTCAGATGGCAAAGCTAAGCTCCAGACAGGTTGAACTTGGTGTCTAGAGATACTGAAAATTGGATTTACACTTTTATTCAGATCAATTATGGTGCATTATAGAAAGTTGTCTCATTAACATAGAATACAGTAAGCAGTCACTTAATTCTCTTCGCCTGGCACCAATACCTAGAACCTGGGCCACTGACTGTCCCACTAGGGACGGTGGATTCCTCATGCTTAGTCATATATCTGATCCCAGAAGCTGAAAATCAGCCTCCCCACAGGTCTAGTAAAAATTTGTTCATGGGTGCAGCCTATAGGTAGGACATGTCTGGTGAACTGCAAAAGGAGGCAATGACTCTGATCCAAGCCTGAGCCTACCACAAATTCCATTCACGGGACACACGGCTAAAGACCCTGTACTATATGAAGTGGGTCTTGCTGCCTTACTTCCTGAGAGAAGTAGTGTATTTTTTCAGAAAAGGCAGAATCTTAGAGTTAGGCCCATTTCAATTTAAATCTCAACCTTTCCACTTACCTATGTGACTTTGATCAAATTACATAGTATCCTGAGCCTGAGTTTTTATGTATGTGAAAAAAGCCACATAGATCTCACAAAATTTTGTGAGACTTACAGCACCTTTGATATAGTAGGTGCTTTGTAAATGTTACTTCCCTTTTAAAATTAGTAACAAAGACCCAGTGATCTTCATAATCATATAAGTAACCATATCAGAAATTTAACTGATCAGAGGCATTCAAGAGTGTCTGGTTTAACATATGACATCTATATTTGGAGGAGGGAAAGGGATGAAGATATACATTTATGTAGACTTTCTGTGCATTATTTGAAAACGCATAGTCTCAGACCTCATCCCTGATTTGCTGGCTCAGAAGCCCTGGGAATAGGGCCTGGACATGTGTAACTTGAAAACAAGCTTCATGAATGATTCAGATGCATACCCCTAGTTAAGTACCATGCTAGAGGCTGACACGGGGCCTGGTAAATAGGAGGTGCTCAACAAACATTGATGGAACTGAGGGGGTCTGTATTTTGGCCCAGTTCCTACCTCTTATAACCATTAAACCTCTTTCTTCTCTTTCTGCCTGCCAGTCCCTATGATATCAACTATTGTTTATCTTAGAGAAATTCAGCCCTTCCCAGAGAAAAAGCGATGTTTCAAAGTATCCAGCCATTTGCGGAAATGTAGACAAAACAGTAATATAGCTACATGCTTTTTAAAATATCTTCACAACAACAGAATTTAGAAACTTCAGCAACAGTATATTGTAAGCTGTAATAATATAGCTAGTATTTGTTGAACATCTACATGGAGCAGGCTAGAGGTAAAGCACATGTTCTCAAAATCCTGTGGTAGGTAGTGTGAATATCTCAATTTCACAGTGAGGAAATGGAAGCACGCAAAGGATGTGTAACTTGTTCAAGCTCATACAAAAAAAGTTTTTGAGTAATGTTCAAAGATATTCCTAGGTGACTTTGAAGTCTAAAAGAACTCAGGGGCTCATTCTGATGATTGTGGTGTCCTGGGCCAGAATTTGTATATAGTCAGGCATTCTATATTATTAGTTCACAGAAACTGATTGATATGATATTAACATATTGATTTGTAGTGCCAGTGTTTCAGACAACCATATTAGGACCATTTCCATGATAGAAAAATGTGGCAATGAAATGGGAAAGTTCTGAAGGCACCAAGACCACAATAGTTAAGTGATTTTCTAGGACCCTGAAGGTGGCAAAAACTTTAGACCTTGAGCAGTGTATTAAAATATCTCATCTCTTTGCTTGCTATCCACTTACCTGTTTTATTTATCCTTATATTTACTTGGTTATGTATGCATATAAATAAGCATGCAAGGAAAGAATAGATAATCCAGGCTCTAGAATATCCAAGAAGGACGAGCCGGTTACCACTCCCTATCATACCATCCTGTGTTAATTCCCTACATAACCCCTATTATTGCCTGGAGAGTTTATGTAATAGTTATCTCTTTATTTGTTTACTGCTTTCTCTCACCAGTTTTCTCCATGAGCTCTGGGACTTTGTATATCTTAAATATCATTATAATCACTAAATAGGTGAGCAAAGTCCAAAGATGAGGGAGGCATGATCATGTATAATAATACCAGATAGAAAAATAGAGTCTGGAGACTGTTAAGGTCAAGACAGAAAGAATTAAGGGTGCCTGAGTGGCTCAGTCAGTAGAGCATGTGACTCTTGATCTTGGGGTTGTGAGTTCAAGCACCATGTTGGGTGTAGAGATTACTTAAAAATAAAACCTTTAAAAGAGAGAGAGAGAGAGGTAGGTAGGGAGAAATATACCAAAAGACATAAAGAGTGGTGCTAGAAGAATTGTGATCTCTGCACCTAGAGTAGGAATAGTCTGTTTTATGTTCTCTTTTGCTTATGTGTGTGTCCTTGTGTCTGTGTGTTGGAGAGAGACAGAGAGACAGAGGTAATAGGTTAGGGGCCAGGAAAGTGGGATTATAAATGTGTGTTTGTAGATAGAGTAAAGCAAGAACCCAACAGTTGCTTCCTTATACTATTGTAAATTCTAAAGGTTCATGAGTGAATGAAGGGTCTAGCTGAGAATAAACAGTAACCTAACATAGGAGAGTGGTCTGGGAAGGGAGAAGGGAGAGATTGAGCAGTTCCAAATGACTGTGCTTGGTCATTAGATGAAAGGGAAGAGGCAAGGCAGACTTGACTTCCTGAGGATAGTCAGCCCATTCTTTGATAGGGAGCACATGTAGAGCAGTCTTGGTGGAAGAGCATTATGACTTACGTTTTGGTAAGTTGCATTTAATGTGCTATGGCCAACCCAAATGTTAATGTAGTAGTCGATGAATAAGTAGGTCTGAAGGTTAGGAGAGAAATTAAATCTAGAGTTTTAAATTTGGGAGTTATCAGCAAATCTATACCTTCACCTTTCTCAAAATTTCCAAATTTACCTGTCTTATGTAACTGTTGATGATTATTCCTTAGTATGGAGATATGACTGCCCTACTCTCAATGCATATATTCCCTACTCTAACAAATATTAAGAAGGAAAAGTTATTGGTACATATTCAGTGCAGCGATACCCCATCACCAGTGGAGTGGAGTAAGGTTATGAAATTGCTTAGATTTATTCAATCTATTTTATGCAGCCATGCTTGAGGACGCAACTTGGAACCTGGGAGTTAATTTTAGACTCCACTCCTGGTCCTCAGGGAAATTCTTACATCTCAGTGTGCTACAGGCATCACCAGAATGCCTTCTTCTAGCCATCTAGGAATTTGTCATAATGATAACTATCTCCGAGTGACAGGCAATAAAAAATACTGTTTAAACAGTGGATCCAGACTGCTTGGTTTAAGTCCTGGTTCCTCAATTTACTACCCATGTAACCCATCTGCAACCCATGTCAAGAGGAGATATTGATAGTACCTACCTCAGAGGGTTGATTTGAAGATTCAGTGAAATTAATAATATATGGTGCTAGAACAATGCTTGGTATAGAAAAAATACTAAATAAGCATTAGCTCTTATTTTCAAAAATATTTAGGAATTTTCACCATGTTCTACTCATAGTACCATTTAATAAATGCTGGCTAAACAGAAGTATTTACTGAGCATTTTCTTTTTTTTTTTTTTAAGATTTTATTTATTTGTCAGAGTGAGAGAGAGAGAGCACAGGCAGGGAGAGTGGCAGGCAGAGGGAGAAGCAGGCTCCCTGCCAAGCAGGGAGCCTCATGTGGGACTCGATCCCAGGACCCTGGGATCATGACCTGAGTGGAAGGCAGACGCTTAACTGACTGACCCACCTAGGCACCTCTACTGACTGTTTTCTAGACTAGTTTTGTAGAACTGAAAATGGTGATGGTAGTGTTCTGGGGAAACCCTAAATATTACCTATGATGTTGCTGAACAGTGTGACATTACCAAAACATGATACCTTGGCAAGTGTATGGCCAGTTGGCCTATAGATGACCAAATCAAGAAAGTTAGTATTATTCTGGGATAGATTAGTAGTCATTAAAATTCCTCAAAGAAATAATATGGGACTACCTACTTCATAATTATATGAATCTTGCTTCAGATGTTATCATTGGCTTATTGCACAGTTATGTCCACATTATTTATACATTATCAATTAAAATAAATAAAGAGAACATCAAGGTTATTACTCTGAATATATTACATTACATCCTTCACACAGGGTATGTGTGTACCCCATTTATACACATAATGGGTACTTCTGTGCTGATGTCTTTTATATAAAGTGTGGGGAAACAATCTTTGAGGTGCTCTTGAATGACCAACATAAGTGTACACTAGCAAATGATGTAGACAGAATATGACTATAAAATATCAACCAAGTGAATTTCAAATAATGTAATAGAGATTTATTATGACTGAAAAACTATAATGAGATAACCTGGAAATCTAAAATAGTGATCATTGTTACCATTATCATACTACTTGTATTATTACTCGTAGCCAATACGTTACTGGGCATGTACTATATACCAGGTGTACCTGACACATAAGATCATCACAACAACTATAACCCTTGCTATAACTGTTTGGCAGCTGCCATTATTATCCTCATTTTAAAGATGAGAAACCAAGAAACAGGGAAGATAAGCAAAAATAACTTGCCCAATATCACATAGACAGAAATTAGGGAACCTGGAACTTCAGGGCAGACTGGCCCTAGAACCCATGCTGAACCAGCACACCAATATGGACAAGATATTTCACAGTTTACGAATCCCTTATGGATTTTTTTTTAAAGATTTTATTTATTTATTTGAAACAGAGAGAATGAGAGAGAGAGAGAGAGAGAACACATGAGAGGGGGGAGGGTCAGAGGGAGAAGCAGACTCCCTGCCGAGCAGGGAGCCCGACGTGGGACTTGATCCCAGGACTCCAGGATCATGACCTGAGCCGAAGGCAGTCGCTTAACCAACTGAGCCACCCAGGCGCCCTCCCTTATGGATTTTATTGCATTTCATCTTCACAATCAGCCTTCAAGGTGAGTATTATGTCAGAGTGTAAAGCCATACAGATAATAGTGACAAGTCTCAAATGGAAATCCTAGTCATCTTCCTTGCGATCCATACCTTTTTTCCATTGGAGTCTCATCTACTAACTTGACAATTCCTAAGAGTTCATAAAGGGGCAAAGTACTCTTAGTTCTGCAAGCCACAATTGTAGATACAAAATCAACGTGGTCAGCTAGTGAGTACAATGTGAAAAGGATGCTGGGTTATACACTGATATTTTGAGCTATAACCAAGCAAGTGGATGACACATGGGCACTATCAGCAGGAGCAATTTTGTAAATTCATGAGAGTAGTTGATGTTGCACAGTGTTGTGAATAAACACTGGATGAAATCAAAGGGCAAAGGCTCTAGGTCTCCTGGCATTGGCAATTCTAACACCTAATGATTTCTTTATTAATAAAGAAAGGATAATATCTGACATATTTACCTCAGAGACATTGTGAAAATCAAATAAAAGGATGTGTCATTCCAGACACCTGGAAATCCTACACTACCAGGCTGGTGCCCAATAAATATCATATGTATTCAATAAATGAATACATGACTCATATGTGGAACAGAATAGAACTTTAAGGGTGTATATTATATGTATGCATAAGTGCACAAATAATTGATAAAACACATGTGATCATACCTCATTTATTTGTATACTTGTCACAGAAATTTTTACCTCATAAACTTTTAATTTGATGTTTCTAGAACTAAACTAAATTAAATATCTTATGCTTATGGTTCTTCAGTCCTTTGACTTAATATTCTTGAATTAGCCCTATTGGGGAAAAAATTTTACCTAGCAATGGGGTATAGAAACACAAACACAAAATTATGTCACTTTGCCAGAATCAGGTCTGTTTTAATCTCCCAGTCACACTCATTGGTTCAATATGCCTCTATTGAAGACCTGCAATATGAGAGACACCGCACTAGGATTTTGAGGAAGTCAAAGGGCAATTGACCACTTCATCCCAGTTTGCCCAGGACTTAGATTACTACTGCTCTCACATGTCTTAAAGTTTAACCAGCGGGGTAAAGCATGTATATAAAGATGATGTGAAGTAGAAATGATGTGTAGTTTGAGATGGGCGTGGATAAAATCCACTGAGCATTCAGTTCAGTAGTGAAGAGATCACTGCTTCAACTTCATGAGACCAGGGAGCAGAGCACATTTCAACTGGACCACAGAATGTCAACAGACTGATTGTGAAGTTTCTGAAGAATATGCAGCGTGAGGTACAATCTGTAGCAAAGCTAGGAAGACGGGGACCTGTACACAGCAGTTCAGCTTTGCTGGAGCTTGAAAATAGAAGTATGCACTCAAGTGACCAGTTTGCCCAGGACTGAGGGGTTCTGGGATATGGAATTTGGGGAGCTAAAGCCAGAAGAGTCCTGGGCAAACTGGGATGAGTTGGTCATTCCTAGTATGCACTCTAGTACAGTGTCCAGTGATTGATTATCAAGGTGTATTAATAAGTGAAGGTATTTAGCTGTGACCTATAAAAAAAGTCAATGCTTTGATAAAGTTTAATTTTAGTTTAGTTATTTATCTAAAACATAATAGAGTTTTTTTAAACAGAAATAATCACTTCCCTTTAGACTAGATCTATCTTTTTAAAAGTCAATCTCTTGTTCTCCCGCTCCCTCTCTCTTCACTACTTTGAAATACTACTCTCCATGTCCTCAGTCATCAGAATCAGGGAAAGGCATATTGATGTGGCTCTAACTTGATCTGCAAGAGAGATAGCTCAGCAACTTATCTATTGAATTCAATCACAGAATATGTCATTGGAGAACTGAGTTCAGATCTCTTTACTCAGTTTGATCTTGGGTAAGTCGCTGTCTCTCTGAGCCTCAGGCTCTTCATCTTTGTGTTTGCATATAAAACCTTAGAAAATGTTAGGCAGCTAAGTGTCTACTCAGAAGTGCCCAAGCATTCCCTAAAATGAATGCAGGATTTTTATCACTCAAAACAATGTGCATACCAAAAAATGTAGTTTAGTAATGCCTTTTTAAAAATGTCATTAAAGTCTCCTTTAATCTGGAGACTTCCTCTCCATAATATTTCCCTTTCTCTCTCCCTCTCCCTCTAAGAAATGGGAATATGTATCTGTCTATGTCAGGTTACTCAGTCTGAATTTGGCTGATTGCATCTCCAGTGCATACTTCTATTTTCAAGCTCCAGCAAAGCTGAACTGCTGTGTACAGGTCCCCGTCTTCCTAGCTTTGCTACAGATTGTACCTCACGCTGCATATTCTTCAGAAACTTCACAATCAGTCTGTTGACATTCTGTGGTCCAGGGTATAGTTTAATATTCTTCTCTGTTCTCTGCATTCCCTCTAATTTGCTCACTTTTGGAAATGTTCTTTCAAGAGTGGTATCATTTTCTTCTGTCAGATTGTGTGTGTGTCTGTGTGATGTTAGCAGCCATTAATTCTCAGTACCTAGATCCATTAATTAAGGATTTCTGGCATGAGCATGTTCTATCATTCTTTCTTCACTTATTCGATGGAATAATTCTATAAAGAGAAACTCCCTCTCACCTACTCTAGTTAGTGTTACCGTTTATTTGGAGAAGCAAGATAAATTCTGTATTCCTTCCTTTCAGTTACTGCTGGTTTAACCCTCTTATATGCCAGTCTAGATCTTGATGATCGTATGTCCAATTTTGTAAGCCATTGCACTTTGGGAGAATAAACTAACACAAATTAAAGGCAATAAAAATAAATAAGTATATTTTGAAATACATACCCAACAAATGATTTTGCACTTCGGAGAGTATTTTTGTATGGATACTTGGAAAGATGGTCGTCTATTCTCTGCTTACTTTTATTTTTATTTATTTTTTTTACCATTTAATTTAATTAATTATTTATTTTTTAAGTAGGCTCCACACCAAACATAGGGCTTGAACTCATGACCCTGAGATCAAGACCCAAGATCAAGAGTTGTATGCTCTACCGACTGACCTACCCAGGCACCTCTCTGCTTATTTATAAGCCACATTATCCCATATTATTACTACCCAAGACAGGTAGTATCTAATCCATTAGTATTTTTAAGACATTGGATTCACTCATTTGTCCCTATCTACTTCAGACTTTATGTTCCAACATAAGATTCTGCAGTTTAGTCATTGGAAATCCTAAAGCCTCATATTCTAATTAAATTTAGAGAACTTTGGGGCACCTGGGTGGCTCAGTCGGTTGGGCGACTGCCTTCGGCTCAGGTCATGATCCTGGAGTCCCGGGATCGAGTCCCGCATCGGGCTCCCTGCTCAGCGGGGAGTCTGCTTCTCCCTCTGACCCTCCTCCCTCTTGTGCTCTCTGTCTCTCATTCTCTCTCGCAAATAAATAAATAAAATCTTAAATAAATAAATAAATAAATAAATAAATAAATAAATAAATAAATAAATTTAGAGAACTTTGGAATTATGTGTTCCCTTTTTCTAAACACCCTTCAATTTAATGGGATGAGCCCATTAGTAGCAGAAGATGGAATCCTTCCAGAGTATATGGGCCACGGGCAGCATTTGATAAATGATTAGAGAAGCTGCCCTTGCTTCTTGAAATAGAAACAAAAGAACAGGGGCACTAGTAATGAATACAGCAAACAGCCAAGAGAAATTGCTGAATGAGTAACTTCAATTTGAAATTGCTGACTTCACTGGAATGCTCATTCTTCACTTTCTGATGACTAAGAAAATATTTTTTAAAGTTATAATTGTTTCTTTTTTTCTTTAAAAGCTGACTACAAAATATTCTGGGAAGAAAGCTCCAATAAGCAGCAATAGCTTTAATAATTAGGTTTCCTACTTAGCTTTCAAAACCTGTCTCATAAAGAAGTTTTATAAGCAGAGGAAGCAGACACTTTCATTGATGGATGGGTGAACCATCCTTGCCTTACTGCATTCTAATTCCTTTTAAAGTACAGAATTTAAACATTTGAAACTCATTAACTCTTTCGTGGTTCAGCAATACAGAATCCTCCAAAGAAATAGGCAATGCTCACTTTAAGGATGTGGACTCTAGCATAAAACACCACCTTGGAAGTGGTGCTAGAGACTCAGAGAAAATTAACATTTTTTAAAGCATCAAATATGTATAATCTACCACAGCACCTATGGAAGATTGCTTCTGTTCATCACTACCCTTGATTCCCATAAAAGGTCCTTTCAGATACCTCCTTGAAAACATTCTTTCCGTAAAGGAATCGCAATAGTTAATATCTACTACAAGTGATTTCAAATTTGCAGGAAGTCCTGGTGAACTTTGGTCACATGCGGTATTCCCCATTATGATGCCACTTTCATGTAGGTCTCTCAGCTTGGCTTTCATCCAGGCTGTTCGGTGAAATTAGGCCCAGAAAATCGGATTATTACATCCCAAGGGAAACCACTGATAAGCAGCAGATGATTGCTCATCTCCTTGCTACTTGCTGCTGTTGAGGTGTTACTAGTTGCAAAGCCAATTTGTTAACAATTAGTACTCATTAGAATCATTTCCTGCTATCGATCCTAAACATTTGACAAAGCGCTTTTAGGAAATTGGACCCAAAAAAATAGCTCTCCATAAGTGATGAGCAATTAAAAATCTTCAAGATCCAATGTAATTCCAAACCACAGTCATCAGTTTCCAAGTAATTATTTTTGCTTTGGAACCCACCTGCTATCCTGTCCAGTTTAAAGATGTGCTGGAACAAGGACATACTTCTTAATTAGCAGAGGTTGTGTTTAAGTCAGAACAGGAACAAAAGGAATTTTCTTTGATTATCTGCTTTAGCTGTTTGTAGTATTCCTATAAAGGACAAAAACTGCCAGCTTGCAGTACAATATATGTATTTGTGAGAGTGTGAAATTAAATGCATTACTTCTATTATCTAAAGATCTAAGCTTAGTTTTTAAGTCTGTGTTCACCTTTGTACATTATGAACTCTAAACATAGAATCATAAATGGAGTCATTGTGCATTACATTAGAATTTAAATATTTCCATTGTCAGCTCTCTGAAAAATTATATATGACTTTAATAAAATTAACATAAATACTATATGCATTTGAAATTTTTCTCAGAAAAGGCATTGTATTTATCTGATTTTTAAATATAGACCCACATGCATTATAGTGCTGCAAATTCATATTCAATAGATATGCCCTTATTATCTAATTAAAATATTTATTATCTGTACAAGTATCACCTCCTCATACTTGCCTAAATGTTCTTTATTTAGACTAAGAAAATATGTTTTATTTCCTCTCTGGTAGGTAATGGTCTTTACACATAAACTATTCGGTGTTTTCTATTGGATCAGAATTAAAACTGAATGATAGCCCCCATCTTCTGTTCCTTTCCCACATCACTCCCAAAATTCTCCTTTGCTTCTGTGTTTATTTTGTAAATTTAAATAACTGCTCCTATTCCTCTTCCCCTAGACTTACTAATCCTGCAAATATTTCTTCTAATTGTTGCAAAACATGGAGATGTGAACTAAGTATATTTCTGTTTCTGAATTTCTTATTCCCATATTAAAACCTTACGTCAGTAGAGAAATTAAGTGTATGTTCTTTTTTGAAATGCCCTATGCTCAACCCCTCTATCCTTAATAAACAGAGAGGGTATTGACACAAGTGAATTTTGTTTAACCACACTACATTTGCTTCTTAATTAGTGAATATTCATCTGTCATCAGCAGCAGCTATGACACCCCTCCCTGCTAACATGTTCTGTCATAAATAATCAATGAGGCACTATTAATATTCATGAGCTGGAATCTGTGTAGTCATGTGCACTGATGCAGAGACAGGGGGAGTGTTGCCATGAACTGGCTGGAAACTCTGTGTGTGTATCCGTGAGTGCAAGATACTTAGGGAAAGCGAAGAAGAGCATGCTGCTACACAGCTCCCTGGCTTGTGCTTCCAGCTAACAGCGGTTTTTCTGTGTTTCTGGACTGAAGTGACTGATGAAAAACAGTAGTCAAGTCTGGAGGGTGATTCCCTTTCAGTTCACTTGCCTTTCAGTTCTGGGGAAATTAGAAGATTTGCTCTCTCTCTCTGCTTCTTAGAATGGGCTGCAATTTGTGCACTTTTCAGAAAAGAGAGGAACACTACAAACTGCTGTATGAAGTTTCCCAGGTGAGTGCAGGGTCTGATACCAGCAACTCAACAGCCAGGCTTTGTGTTTGTCTGCAAGATGGTAAATGCATTGTGGCTAGCTTTATTTTTTCTTTCAGTAGATTTCAGAATTGAGGGCAGACTTGATGGTTGAGGGCTTTTTATTTTGGCTTTGGGCAGCAGTTTTTGGCTTCCTTGCCACTCCCCCTCCAGATGACTTCCTGTGGGATTCTTTTTAACATTTTTTGTATCTGCTGCCAAGATGTCAGTCAAGTAAAAGGAGTAACACTGTAATATTTTGAGACACCTCTTCATTTTGGAATAGTGTTGACATTTGAAAATCAAGTGTATCATTGCTACATTAATGTTGGGATTTAATAGGTCTGTGATCTCAGTTATTTTGAATAGACAGGAAAAGTTTCTTGCCAAATCTTGTTAGCCAGAGAAATTATTTGATTAATTAGGAATTTTTGCTTTGGGTTAAGAGAAAGACCTGGTATATTTGTATTATATGAGAATATATATATGCCTTGGCTTAAAAAAGAGATAAAAGGATTTTCTTATCACTTGTTCTTAGATCCTTTTTAAATTTTTTTTGTGTCTCTTTGGTGTTAGAAATTAATTTCAGGAGCTTATTACAATATCTGCTTGTGTCTTAGGGAGAAGTGTGAAAATTCAGTTGTCCTTTAATATATATCCGAGGGCTTTTCAGAATAAAAATGAGAGAAACTGTATCCCTAGCCTTTGTAGTTTTCACAGAATTCTATTAATTCACCATTTTATTTAAGCAGGTTTCCCTGGGGTGCATGCTCAAGTCCAAATTTGTTGTTTGGCAAAATAAAGTTTATTCCGTCCTTTTTCCAGTTTGTCCCAGATGTGAGATACTGCTACTTTTGTTTTTAGACAATTTTGCTGATGAAAGACAATGTTTGGGATGTTGGTGGTCTGTGGGCACAGCAGTAGCCAAGTGCCCACTGCCTACTGGTTCCCTCAGATTTCCCCCTGACGTGATTCATTTCACAGTGGGCTAATTACAAAGTGGATTTGCTACACATGAAACAGCCTCCTCAGTTGCAACGTTAATGCACATTTTCATGGTAATGTGATCAGAGGCTCATTAGCCAGTTTCCAAAATGATTCTCTGCATTAATTAAATATAAAAATGACTCCTTTATCACCATAGAGAGGAAAAAGAAGATTAACATTGTTAATTACACTAGGGGCAATACCTTTTGCTTAATTTTTTTTTGCTACAAACTTGCAAGGATAGGCTAAAATAATATTCATTTCCTAGATAAGCTCTCATCCACTTTGACTCATGAAAACAGTCTCTAGGTGGAACACTTTCCTTTAGTTTGGAGTGTTGGAGTTTGAGTTCTAGTGTTGATTTTCTTTGGGTGGTAGAAGAGCGGGGGAGTGGGTTAATGAATCTATTTTTTGCCCTCTGAATTACTAAATTGATATAAAAGTACAATATGGAGGAAGTAGTAGGTGACATCCTTCCTGATTTTGCCTAGGTTAAGCTGTTTACATTCTACTAAGAAATCAGGCCGGCTTGCTGCAACCAGGAAGGACTACTGTATTTGTTAAGGAGCAAGAGTCTTTGTTGTGGATTTTTAAAATGCTTGTCTGTGAGTTTTGCCTTTAAGTGCTTCCTAAATCTTGAGAAAATAGATAAGCCGTACTCTTCATTGCCTCCACCTATACTTCTCCATATATTTATTTTATTCTCTCTACTACTGAGTTGCAGTACTTGTGATCTTTAATAAAGGGGGTGAAAAATGAAGTATTAGCTTCCATTTAACTGGCTTTTATTAGATAAGTTAAAACCCCAGCTTAAAGGTCTTGCATGTGTTTTCCAGGGGGAGCCCTCCTACAGTTTGTCCCCAGCTTTGCGTTCTATTTTATTGAGTTAATGGAATAGATAAGATATCAAAGGAAACCAGTGATAGGCTCATATAATATACACTGGAGCCCCGTGTGGTGCTGCAAACTAGTTCCTATTTTTATTTGGAGGAGAGGCAGCTCAGAGCACACATCAAAGTGAGCATGTTCTTAACCAGGTGTTCAGGAGGGCACATAGCTGCCCCCATAAGAGCGGATACTATTTACAAAAGTGATTGAGTTTAGAAGCCTGAGTATTTCTAGCTGGTATATTAAAATGAATTAGCTCACACAAACATTAACACCTGATTCTCCAAATCCTATTTATTTCTAGACTTGTAATCCTCAGGTCACCTACCTTCTTGTTTCTTTTGTTATTATTTCTTAAAAGCTAAGGCAAATTAAAGTTTAACCAGGACATGTGAAAATTTAAGATTAGCAGTGAATCCTAAACACATGGCCAAGAGCAAAATATGTATTTCTGTGTAATGGAATCAGTATGAGATTGAACTTTTTCACATTTCCTTTCTATATTTAGCAATCTGATAACATGGGCCATGTAGAATACAGTTTTAGGTTTATAAATGTAGTAAACAAAAGCAAATGTGCTCACTGAGGAGTCTAGAGAAACTATCAGAATGTTGTGCTTAGGTGTGAAATGAGGTCAAGTTTGTATTTTGTTGATATTTTTTGCTCCTACAGAGGAGCTAAGACTTTCAATTGGCAGAAGAGAGGGAATGTCGTTTCAAGAAAATTATTTTCGGCTGGAGTTGGGCCAATCAGGCTCCAGTATGAACACAGATGGGAAGAATCTAGGGTTTGGGTAGATCCAGTAATCACACCAAGCAGTTTTCATGCATCTTTATGCGTCTATTAACTTTTATATGTGCCTGGGACATAATTGCTATCTGCAGTGATTTATTTTTTTCCAAGTAGGTTATTTATTAATCTCTAAAGAATTAATAAATGAGTAATTTGAACAGTGCCCTTCTATGGACATGAACCAAATTACCTGTTTCATATTAATCTGATTCAACAGCCCTCCTGGACCAAAAGAGCTTCAATAGCTTGTCAGTCATTTCTGAGCTAGTGACAGATTTATTTCTGAGTGGAGATTGTAGGATAATACCTAAATCTTTTGACTTCTTAGTTTGATTTTTTCATACATAAATCAAATATAACTTTTTGAGTGGCTAAATAATAGAAATTATCAATGGGGTGTTAATTGGTGTTGAATAACCTGTTCAAAATATGGGCAAATATTTAAAAGCTCATACTGTTAACACAGAACTATTTATAAGATTTCATTAAGATTTTCTAATGTGGTATGTAAGATTCCCCTCTTACTCACTTGCCAAATTAGAGAAAAGAAATTGCTTTCAGTCTCAGGAAAACCACAAGTAGAATGGTGCTAGCTAACCAGGCTGTGTCGTCTTCTAAGAGGACACTGTTGCATGACACTGAGTTCATTGACTCAGTTGACTGTTCTGGCACAGCTCGAAGGTCTCCCCACAGCCTGCATCCATGAATTAGCAACATGAACTGCAACAGACCCTGCACTAAAAGTAACAACAATGGTAATATTGAGAGTGGCTGATAGTGAACACTTACTATATTCTAAGCACTATGTTAGCACTTTTTTCCTAAGCATTGTCTACTTTCATCTTCGCAAAAAACCCAATAGGGAGTTATAGGATCGCTTCCCATAATTTTTAAATATGTGAAGATTTCCTTTACCCTATACTGAGTTTCTTAAATCTCACTTAATCTCTCTTCTCTAGTTACTGTCCTGTATCCCTCAGAAATGTCTTTTGTCACATGCTATGTAAACACAACTCATAAGGTCGTAACCTCTTTTCCCAAACTTCATCCTGGCCCCACATTCCTTAACACCAGTGAAGGTCTCACTGTCCTTGCTATCAATAAAACACAAAAACACTGAATTAAAATGGTACTCCTGTCTTCTTGATCCACACAGTGACTTTCTGGTGATTTTCCTTTTGCACATTCCCCAGCATCATTTCCAGCCTTCCCAGAATCACAGTTCCTTCTAACTCTCTCTAACATCATGGTAAGAACTTTCCCACTTAGAATTTGTCAGTGTGCTGGTCCACCCTGATTGCTGTTGCAGGAATAATATTCCTAGAAAGTACCCAGTGGCTCCCGGTTACTATAAAATAAAGTACAACTTCTTATTCCAGTATATTCAAAGACCTCATGAGCCTACCCTAGGTTCTTTCCCATCTTTCTCTCTAACTGATCTTCCCAAAATGCAATTTATAATACCCCAACACCAGTCTTTTAGCTTTTGTTTTTAAGTCATCTTTCCAGCTTGGCTCCTTATAGCTCAGCTCTTTTTCTTTAGCTTCTATGGCACTCCCCCCACATCCACTCTTTTCTTCCATCACTGGCTGTACCTACCCTGCCCCTTTGGCTCAAATGTCTCCTCAGGCCAAGAGCTTTTTGCAATTAATTGATTTTTTTAAGTGTATATCTTTCCACCTTGGAACTCTTGCAACATTTTATTCTTTTTTAGGGTTCCTTTTTCATGTTCATGCATCTAGTATTATAGTCAGTTCCTTGTGACTGGGTTGTGAGTTCCTTGAAGGCAGGTCGGGTGCTTGTCTGTCCTTTGACCCCCACCTGCCTGCAGATGCTCACTGGGGTCAGCCACGATATCTTGCATACCCGCAGCCTCTTTAGAGTAAACTGCCCCATCCATAGCTTCTGGTAAAGGACCATATCTAACTCAGCCTTGTTTTCTGCCCCATGCCTAACAGCTAATGAAACCAGGGCCAGTCACCTGGTGCATAAAGTTGAGGGTTCCATTAGGTTGTTTCAGTCTCAGAAATTTATGCTGGGAAACAAGCTGTAGTAATGGGATTAGGCTGAGAGGATGACAGAGAGAGGATACTGTAAGCAAGTTGGGGTCTGTGAGGCAGCCCTACAAGAGAATTGGAAACATGTAAGAAATAAAGCACATGGGCCATGAGAGAGAGAAGCATAAAGAATAAATAGGTCCTCAGAGTAACCTCATTTTTCCAGTTCTAATACATTCCTATAATAAATCCACATCTCATTTATTTGAATGAGGTGTCTATTCCTTACAATCAGAAGAACAAATGAGGACACATCACAATAGCATCTTGTTTTTGTCAACTACCTGGCACATGCCTGAAACTCTAGACATGCAGTTCAGTTCAATAAACTTTCAGTAAGCCCTGATTGCCTGATATGGGCCAAGTCCTGATCTTTGTCATGGAATGCAGAGACAAATGTCACAGTGCTTGCTTTTGAGAAATGCACAGTCTGCAGCAAAGACGCATGAGCAGAGAATGTTCATACAATGTGATTAGTGAAGCACTGAATCAACAGAGATGTTGCCAGACTGCTACAGGAGGGCAGAAGTGCTCAACATGCTGGCGACTTGAGGAGTAGGGGAGGAAAAGGAAAGGAAACCAGAAAGACAGAAGGGTAACAAAGGTGGCAAGCAGATGATAGGTGTGAATGGACTTGGACTAGGAGAACTATACTCTGTGTTACTAAAACCTAAAGCCGGAGACAGGCTCCCGGGACAAGACCAAACCCTAGAGAGTATTCCATGTCTGGATTTTCTGTTTGTTTTTGTTCTGAAAGGAGAGATCACTCTGAAAACAGGGAAGCATGTGGACTTGGTTCTGGTGTGTGTCCGGGGGCAGGTGAGCTTGAGTTGAGGATGGTGTTCTACAGCAAGACTACAAGGGAGACCAATGTAAGGCTGTTGCAGATGTGAGTTAGTGGTAGAAAGAATGTAAAAGGGAGGAAAGGATTGACACCCATTAGGAAGTAAATTTCAGTAAGTTTCTGGCTTGTGAGACTGGGTAGGTGCAGCGAAATTTACCTAGAGAAGAGAAAGGGAGGAGAGTCCTGGGAAAGGGAGAGAAGAGAAGGCTGTTGGTTTCCTTTCTGGGCTACCTAAGCAATGTCTGGCAGACAGCAAATGTGCAAAGCAAAAACTTGGCACATATATATGTGTGTTAGATGAGATCACCCAGAAAGATATAAAAAGTGAGGAGGAAAACTAAGAAGTATTGAGAAACAGGAAAAGGGAAAAGAAAGGAAGAAAAAGCGAAATTGTTACAGAGTGAGAAGGAGACTGAGCAGAAAGTTGTGGGAGAAGCCAACAGGAGTTTTAGAAAGGAGTGGCCACGGTGGTCAAACACACTAGAATGCATGAGAACCTCAGCCTCTTAGAATTCGAAAACACATCATGTGCTCCCCCAGCTGCTCAGAGTGCTGTCAATGAAAAACTTGAACCATCAGCCCCTTCAGGGACTATCTTAGCTGCAGAGAGTTCCTCACCCAAGGTTATTCCCCTCCCAGGAGGCCCCCCTCCAGTGACAGACTGATGCAGGTGTATAACACCTGGCCATCTTAGCCTGGACTGGGACACTCCAGGGTGGGGGTGGGGGGGTGGGGGGCAATTCCAGCTCTAGAGCTCCCTGCAACTGGCACTGGGCCTGCATCCTAGTTCAGTTCTCCTGCCCACACCTGCTGCCTTCTTTTCCCTTCCACAAAGGCAACACTCCTTAGCAAACATCTTGCACACTAACTCTATCTCAGCTGGCTTCCTGGAGAGCCTAACCTGGACAGAAGTCAGTGATGATGATTACAGAGCATTGCAAGACAAAAATGTGGACAAAATCCTGTAAGCACTGGCTTCAAAGAAGAGTTCTGCTGTACCCTCAAGAAGTTTCTCTGAGATAAGGCAGATGATCAAAAATAGAGTTGCTGCTAACATTGGAGTATAGATTTTCTTAGCCTTTTTAAAAATATATAAAATTACTTAAAATTGTGAATGTTAAAAATTAAAGTCATCTTTACTTTTACTTTCAAAAGTAAGATCAAGTGATTTCACATATTGAGCCATGTTATTCAGATAGTGATGATAATATAGTGATTAAGAAATAAAATATGTCCAGTTAGCTAGAATCTCTCCTTATCCAAGACTTTTGAAGAAAACCTTAAATGGTAGAGTGTTTTTGATGTGCAAAAGGCCTGTTATAAAAGTAAATAGTTTTAATGATTATAATTAATGTAGGTAATTTTAGTAAGGAAGTGGCTTTCCCTACTGGAAGGATCAGAATATCACATATTAAAATGTCTACATTTAATTTCTCCATACTCTCACCACTTATTGAATTGATCTAGACCCAGGAAAAGGTCAACCATCTCTAATTGTCTTTCTATTTAGATGAAATGCTGTAGGAAAACATTTTCACTGACTCTGTGTTATATGCAAGAACACATGTTGCTGAAAACGTAGCTAATAGATAGGCTGAGATATTTGACTCTTCAACTCAATTTGCTGGTTAAGTAGGATAATCTGATTAACAAATTCTTTAATTTCTATTTTTGTTGAAAATATTTCTAAAATACATGATCTTATTTACATAATTACTTAACATATACACATTTGTTATTCATTTCCAGTCATGTTAGATAGTAACAAATGAGCCACATTATCTTTAGCAAACAGTGGATCCTGAACTTTACAAGAGAAACTGTTTCTGAAGATTGATAGGGAAAAAAATCCTTCCATGACAGCCAATCACTGTCTGATACATTCATTTTATAGAAGTGGATTTTCATATATTGAATTTTCACAAGTCGTTTAATAGGTATTCATTTAATCTTATTAAATTATTAAGAAAGCACAAAAATTAAATCACTAGGTACTCAAGAAGTGGCCCTGAACTGTGGTTCTGGGAAGGATCCCTGTCTCAGAAACATTTATAATTTGTGGAGAAAAGGTGAGCAGGGGCCCAGAACAGGATCCGTCTCAAACACCTAGTCTTTTGTAAAACTCTTTTCTCTTTTCTCCTATGATCCATCCTAGGGCACACACTATGAGAATTTTAGGTGTTACTCTTAATAAATGTCTTCTTGTGGCTCATGAGGATTTAGGTATCACGGGATAGTAGTTTTGTCTTCAGATTCAGAAGTCTAGATAATTCTTTTCTTTTTTAAGATTTTATTTATTTATTTGACAGAGAGAGACACAGCTAGAGAGGGAGCACAAGCAGGGAGAGTGGGAGAGGAAGAAGCAGGCTTCCTGAGGAGCAGGGAGCCCGATGTGGGGCTCGATCCCAGGACCCTGGGGTCATGACCTGAGCCGAAGGCAGACGCTTAACGACTGAGCCACCCAGGCGCCCCAGAAGTCTAGATAATCCAAGTGCAGCTGTGATTTTCATATCTAAATGCAACATTTCCAAAGTCATCAGTATAACCTGTCTCATCTCCATCTCCCTTCCAGCTGTACTCATTTCTTCATTTTTACTTCTATCAATCTCAATGTGGAATAACAGCTTTAAAAGCGTTATTATGAAAAGTTCATTGTTTCCTTCAACAAAAAGCTTAAAAGGTAGCAGCCCCATATTCTCCTGTGTTTTCACATATAACATCTAATTGCTAATTTGTGCCATTCTGTAACAAGCTGTAAATCTTGCTTTATGGTTGTTTGGGTCCTAGTGAAGCATCCCCCACCCCCACCCTCCGCCGCACACACACACACTTCTGCTTTATGTAGCTTTTTAGAAATATTATAGGAAATTTTTTTTTAGAAACTTGCTCTCATCTCAGTGGAAATTAGATTTTTCTGAACTAACCTCTCACTTCCAAGCCTCTTAAGCATCTGTTTCAGGTACCTTTATTAAAACAGCACAACTCTTTCAAGGATGTGTGAACAGAGAATTTCTAAAATACTTACTGTTGTTTTAAAAATAATAACTCCACAGATGAAAGACCACTATTATAATCAGTGATAGTAATTTTTCCTATAATTGAATCATGGTAGAATTCTGATATGAATATTTTTTAAAATAAAAAAGTTTGGGAAAGAATATTTCTCATTGAATAACCACAAGTAATTACTCTGGACCCGCTCTGTGTTCAGTACTAGGCTAGATAGCAAGAGAGGAGACAAAAGAAGCACAAGAGGCCAGTCTTCAAGGTGTATTATTATGAAGCAATTAGAAAACAAATGTGGAAATTTATGACCCTAGCACCGTGGACATTGCAGAGAAAGGACAGTTCTGTATGGGGAAGGATAACCTAAGGGTCTTTATGAAACAGCTTAGCAATGGTTCTTATTTCAAATGGCCTAGGTTAGGAGCCAAAGTTCATTTTTTAATTCAGCAAAATTACCATATATCCATTCAGTCAAAGGTAGTATGTTTGGTGTCCAGGATGTATTGTAAAAGCAAAGTCATAGAATATGACTAGTAGGACATATTCGGGGGAAAGTGGGAAGAACAGCCTGGCTAAAGCAGGATATGGGATGAGGATAGTTGAGTGTCTCGATCTCCAAGCAAACATGAGTGGATGTGGTGCGATCCTCACTGCAGGGCATTGTATACCCTATGGATACAATCAAAGAAAGTGTCTGAAGTCAACTTAAATAATAGAGTATGTGTAAGTATTGTTTGCTTGGCACTTTATTTAAAAGAGCACAGCCATGGTTTCACCTATAGTGTGGAATTCAAAAAAACACAACAAACAAAAAGCAGAAACAGACCCATAAATACAGAGAACGAACTGATGGTTGCCAGAGGAGAGGGGTGGAGAATCGGCAAAATGAGTGAAGGGGAGCAGGAGATACAGGCTTCTGGTTATGGAATGAATAAGTCATGAGGATAAAAGGTACAGCATTGGTAATACAGTCAATGGTACTGTACTAGTGTTTCATGGTGACTAATGGTAGCTATGTTTGCATAGCATGAAGTATAGACCTGTGAAATCATTATGTTGTACAATTAAAATTAATGTAACATTGTGCGTGTCAACTATTCCTCAATAAAAGAATTGCATATATTATATAACATTACAGTTGTTTGCAGATATCTAGAAATATTGTTTGTACTCAGTGTGACTTAAAAATTTGAGTAATTCTTAAGACTTGTTATTTAATATGTTAATTTAAAAGCTCATATATGATTTTTAAATGTTTTTATAAATATATATCAATATAATTAGAAAAAAAAGAGCATAGCTTGTTGAGTTGATGCATAATGGATAGATTTTGCCATTCATTCCCTAAGTATGCTCTGTGTTTCCTTCGTGACTCATGTTTATCATGTTTGAAGTTGGTTTTGCTTATGCAGCTGAATCTCCGTGTTAAGACAACATGAAAAATAGTGAAAACGTTTTACTCAGTTGGCACATGGGGTGTTACTGTTTGATGAGTGTGTGCTAAATACCAAGCACAATGTGGTACAAAGGAGAGACATTGTGCACAGAAGAAAGAACACAGGCTTTGGAATCAAGCAAGAAAACACCACTCATTTCCTCTCTGAGTTAATTACATAATTTCCTTGTAATTGTTTGTTTAATCGATTAGTATCAACCTTGAAATGTGTTGTTGGGGATTAAATTAGATCCTATATTCAAAGGGCATAACCCATTACAGGAATACCATAAATGGTAACTTTTGAGATTATGATCTCATTTCAGTCCAACAGTGACCTTGTGAAATAGGTAACATCTCCATTGTCCCCATTTCACAAATGAGAAAATTGAGGCACAACGTAATCAAGTGACAGATTCATATTGTCAGCAAGTGGAGCACCTGGAATTCAAATCAGGACCTGCCTGATGCCAAAGTCCCTGTTCATTTTATTATAAATACCAAATATCTCTCCCCTTGAGCTTTCCATATTTATCCACTGGACTGATCCATAATACTGAGTACCTAGCCCAGAGTAGTCTTTCAATAAATATCTGATAAAGGAAGAAGTGGAAGAGAGGGAGGAAAGGAAGAAGAAAGGAAGGGAAATAATAGATGCCACTTGTAGTTCTCCTTGTAAGGGTCTATAGAGATGCCCTTTTTATTATAAGGAAGAGAAACAGGTCCTTCTACTACCTCTTTCCCACTTAAATCAAATTATCTCACCTATGAGAGCCCATCAGTATGGGAAAGTGGCTTGTCATTCCACTTTTGAGACCCTGAAAATCTTTTCCCATCTTTGCATAAATCCATGCCTGGCATGAAAAATCTTTTTCAATCTGCTATCTCTCCTCATATTCTTCTTATATGAAAACAATGTGGTTTTTCCCATCTCTTTGCCTTTTGATACAATGTCCTTTTTGCCTAGAGTGCTTTTCACATCCCCATGCATATAAAAACCTTAATCCCTTGTGACTCAAGTCAGGGTTTGCTATCTGGGAAAGCAAGACAAGGGAAGTCACTCTTCCCAATGCTTTTATTCAATGGTGTTTCACAATTTGAAATACAGTCACATGCTTCTGGATTTATATTTAGCTTTTCTCCATCTCCATGATTCTATGATATCGTATAGTGCCTGGAAAAGAGCAGGTACTTCAAGCAGTTGACTCAAGGAATAAGAGCGGGGGTGGGGGGTGGGGGGTGTTTAGCTACAACTGCATTCACAAAAGAAATCTCAATGTATTATTGTCTCCAGTATTCACTGAGTTCTTTTTGAAAACAAGATAATTCAAGAGACTACATGTTCTGCATTTTCTTGATTTTGAAGATGTCATCTATTTTAAGGTATTGTTAATTGTAAGGCTCATCATCAAATTTAAGAACAGCTGTGGGCATGCAGGGTTGACAAGCTACCACCTTTAATATGCATATTGATTGCAAGCTGCATCCCAAATTCAGAAAGAAGAAGGTATGGGGGAGAACTTTGTGTCTTGGAATTGAGGAAATTTGGTCATTGCTTTTCTCAAAACAAACAAACACTATTGGCCCTTCCTGCACAGTAGGGACTGTACTCCCATTCCTTGACCTCTTCTCCTAAACTGAGGATTTTATTACCCAGGTGGACCCAGCATATCAGGTTCTTATTTCAAAGTCTCCAGTCATGATGGATAGTGATAGAACTTTGATTTCTCAACTGTCAAACCAGCCAATAAACCTAGCCGTTGTTGCTTCCTAGAATTTGCCCATTGTCCTTCTACTCACTTAAGTTGTAGCCCTCCTGAAAGCTTGGGTCAGGTGTTACCTTTCCCATCTTCCCAGAGTCTCTGAACTTGAGCAAGCCCCCTCTTTTGTCTTCCCAAGGTACCCAGTGCTTATCTCTGTCATAACATATACCAAATGGTATTATTTCTTAGTTAACTTGCTTATGATTTTCATTGGTTTCTGAATCTCTCTGGTAGGCAAAAACCCTGTCTTCAATCTAACCCAGTGCCCACATGGACGTTTCTTGAATAAAAGATGAATGACTCAATGCTAAATGAATTCTGTGTCGAGGCCAATATGATGAAGGCTACATAAAAGCGAAATAAGGTGGAATCTCTACCCTCAAGGTGTTTACTGTCTGGGAATACACTTATTCCCAGTTAGCTATAGTGCAAGGTGCAATATTAGTTGAGAGAGAAGAACAAAGTATCATGAGATGTCATGTTAATGATGATTTGCTATAACATAGATGAAAACTAAAATACTTAAAATAGAATGTTATATATACATTGTATAAAGCAAAACAGTGTTCTGTGTGTGATTAAATGAATCAATTATTGATTTAGTAACTGTCATGTTTCTAAATTTGTTGCCTTCTATGTTGTAAAATTGAATTAGCTATTTTATGTAAAAATGGCTGAATACATACTTCTGTTTATTTTACATGATTTATATCCATCACTGACATAATACAGTATGGCAAAATTATTAAACTATTCATTTTACATACGTTCCTCCTTAGTATAAAAAGAATTCAAGGTGATGATTGTAAAATGTACTGGAAAATGCCTAAATTTTCCTTGATGATGATTTCTTTGGGTTTCATAATTACTTTAGCACTAAAATGAAAATTTCTCAAAGTGCAGATATCCCAATTAAGATCATATAAAGCAAACAGTAGCCTAAGAAAAACATAAAAATCATTTTTAAAACTTTAAGCTCTAAATAAAACCTAGTCCAATTCAATAATATACTAAAGATATTTTCCCCGTAACTCAAAAACCATATTTACTTTACTCATTATTCATTATTACTTATAAAAGTTAGAAGATTCTTTGAGCCATGAGAAATATAATGAGAGTAAAGATAATCCCTCTCATATACCCAGTATCGGTGAAGCTTTTCAAGAAACTATCTAACTCAGTGACCCACAGGTAATTCGAGATAGAAAACTCAGAGAGGGGAGAAGTTAAGTTTTTGAATTTGAAAAAATTCTTTTCAAACCAGGATTAATTTCCTATTCCCATAAACATTAGTTCTGAACCATGACAGAAATGCTCTGGCACATTCCATGTCAAACAGAGTCTTGTCCAGATTCTAGGGTAATCTGAAGAGGGAGGCAAGAAGGGAGGGTATTATTACTGTCTTGCTTATGATGACCATTTAGGAAATATATATAAGGGTGGTGTCTCTACCTGAGGGTCAATCATTCAACCTTCAGGAATTTGTAAAAATTAAGTAAAAATTTTGAAAACTTTTCAGAATTTCACCATATTATATTTAATGCAGTAAGTAGAATTGAGAGAAAGGGAGACAGTGACAGTATTGCTTTTAATATACTCATATTTCACAGGTTGTGAAATTTAGACCAAAATATCTTAGAAAGATATCCTCCTGAATTGGTGTAGACTTGATGGCTTAATTTAGTCTTTTCCATTTTCATCTTCTGAAATATAATGTCACCAATAAATACCCATAACCTTAGCAAATGTATAAAAATTACAGATTCATTTATATGATGTTCCTATGCACAGTAGATTATTCACAGATATATTTAAGTGGAGTCTGTAACTGTCAATTCATTTTCAGGTTTGTGGGATCCATTTGGATACTAACATCCTAAAAAGTTGTTCACAGTACATTAAATATTAATATAAAGAAGCGGCCTTACCGATCTTTCATATTGTCATTCCAGCCTCTTGAAAGCAAAGTAGGTCCTAGATTTCAGGAAAATGAAATTGTGGTTTTATAACCGATTAAAAACAATAGTGATAAAAGCATTTAGAGCAATGGGTAGAGATAAATAGCCTCCCCAGCAATTTCCATGTAAGATCACATTCATGAATTGATCTTCTTGATGGATTATCATTTTCTGACCAACTGACACTTTGTCTGTGACCGATGGACATGACCTGTTGGTATCACTGAACGCACCCAGCAACAATATTATCAATGCGTTAATGATGGCTTCCCAGTGCTTTCCTCTTCTTCCTCCCACCATAAATACCTGGTTCTCACCTTGCACAGCAACCAGAAAAATCATTTTAAAACTGGCCCCTCACTTTGAAGTTTGCTTTGATGGCTTTGAAGTATTCACAGGTTTCTGGCCAGTATTATCTCTGTTTCATACATCACAGAAAATCCTGAGAGAGGGAAAAACATTTATTAATTTGAGATGTCGAATCTTCTGTTGATATTTTTCAAATAGGCTTAGTTTTCTTTTTTAATATCCTGTTATAAATTATTGCTTTTAGAAGGTGCATATGAGACAAATGGCTAACAGGACTTTAGGGAAATATCTACTTATATTATTAATAATATCATAGTATTCATAAGTGGGGACCAATGGGTGGTCATATGATGCCTAATGTTGCCTGGAATTCCTCAAAAAGGAAACTGGCAGGCCAAGCAAATGGTACCTTAGCCCATGAGTGCGTTAATATGCTTTGACTGGTTGCTGGATACACGAGGATATAGAGGCCCACTAGAATCAAACTACATTTAAATTATTAAATGTAATATGCTTTAAACTTTAGGTTATATAGAAAACATCTCCTTGTGTCAGTCCTAACAAAGTAATAGTATATTACCCCAATTGTGAACCTCAATATCCATAGTCATTTCATCCAGCCAGCATTTAAATTATCTTAGCTCTCTGTGAAGAAAAATGGCTGTTTGGTTATATATACTGTCTTAGGTTTTGTGGCCTGGGAAACAGACTCTGAGAGAGACATTTGCATGAGAGATGCTGGGAGAGTTAGTTGTCTCCAGAACCACACCTGTGTGGAAGTGAAGGTAGAGGAAAAGCAGCCTGTGGTACAGTCTCAACAGAGACCTCAGCTGATGACAGGGGGCGGGAGGAAGCCAGGATGGCCCTTGGGAGTTGTTCTCAAGTGAGGCAAAGCCGCCATGCTTTGTACTCCTGCATTGGGGAATCTTTGGATGTGGTGGCCCCTGGGGAGTGGGCGTAGGTTTGAACAAGGCAATTTGCTTTGACTGAGCACAGGTCCCAGAGCGGGACGAAGCTGTGAGACTGCAGCACCCAGTGTCCCCGGGGGGCTGGGAGAGTGAGTGTCTTGGTCCTGAAGGGGGGATTTCAATGCACAGCAAGCATCCACCGCATCCACCCATTCATCTTGTGATATGTGAACATAATTTCTAGGCTATAATAAAACTCCCTCTTCAAAGGAGTTTTAATCACTTTTAAGACAAGGTCAGGTTCCTTAAGGTTAGATTGTTCTTCTCCTCTTTACCCACTTTGTTGCTAGATTAAATCATTTTCTGGAATTAAGAGTGTCATTGAAGCATATTTTGAGAATGTGACTTTGAAAGTCTGACCTGTAGAAATGTGATAAATTGTGTCTGGAGATTGATTTTGCTGAGTGCTAATACCAAATCATGTAGCAACATAGTTGCACGTACTAAATACTGCCCAGGCCATATTGTTGAACTCTGCCTGCCACGGTCACCTCATCAGGATGTTTTCTGTCCTGTGACTAGTGGCTTCAGATGTACTCATCCATCTTCTTGCCCCATTACAGTTTGTGTGACTGATGTTCTGTACCCATTAAAATTGATGGAAAAGAACAAAAAGAAGAAAAATGTGCCCTTCAATTGATTGCTTCTCTGAAAGAGCAAATGAGAATTCTCTAGTACCAACAAGAGATTTAGAGTGGTGGGTTTTCCCCCATTTATTAAGTGCTTTAATTAGCTAGGTTTACTAAACAGAGTCTCCTATTTATAAGAGCCCATTATTCAGTGTGCTTTAAAATTCAACCTCCTGAAATGTTTGATCTTTATAAGATGAATTTAATGGCTGTAACATTGTTTATAGTCAGGAGTTATTTTGGTGAATTCTCAGTACTAGAATCAATTAAATCAGATGCCTTCCATGTCAGACTTTTTTTTCCCCATCTAATAAGCTATCATAATGGCTCATTTTATGTTCTGTGATAGCCAGTAATTAAATTGACCATTATTGTAAACTGAAGCCAAAACCATAGTGATTTTGGAAGACCCAATCTTTTTAGGTTTTTCTTGGATCTATCGTACATTATCTTGGTGTTCAACAAATTGCAGAATAGCAAAATATTTCTGCAGTGCTCACAAAACATTTGTTTAATTACAATATTTAATGTGGCGAGAGGGAGAAACCTGCCCACTGGCAGTTACCAGGCTTTGGCCCCACACCTCGTTCCCACTCATGTTCCTATATTTGAGTCAGACAATGCAGTGTAGACTTACCTCTTAAGAGACAGGAGAGATTCACATTTTTTTTAAATAAAATTAAAAATGAAATAAATTTGACTAAATAATATGAAATAAATTATGCTGGAAGTCCCTTGAGAGAATCTGATTGCCCACGGCTCTAGGGAATAGTTTGGGTGCTATGGATAATATGGTCCCATTAGAGCCAGTAAAGTAAAAGAATACATTCTTCCATATTGACTTGGTCCCAAGAATGGCAGGAGCTATTCCAGGACTTTGACCACAGGGGTTTATCTATGAAGAGCTATCAAATTGGATGTGGCCTAGCTGATCTCCATTTTCAGCAATATTAATTATCATGTGCTTTACAAATAGTTGGACCAACTGTGGAGCAAATGGAGCTAATCAGACTGGAATCATGCCTTTCATTTATGTAAACAATGGTCTCAACTAATACTATCCAATAGAAATTTCTATGTTGATGGAAATGTTCTATGTCTGTGTTGTTGACTGCAGTCTCCACTAGCCACAATTGGGTATTGATTGGTTAAAATGTGGCTAGTGTAGCTCAGGGAATGAATTTCTGATTTTATTAATTTTACCCAATTTAAATTCAATAGTCACATGTGGCTAGCAGCTACTGTATTGAATAGCACATGTGTAGAAATTCTGAAAGAATCATATCCACTTTTTTATTCTATGCTAGCATTTATTAAATCCCTTGTGCATTTTTCTTGAGGGAGGTATTTTGTTTAAATATGAAATGCTTCTTTAAGAACTGAAATAAAATATAAGTTCAGAAAACAAACATAAAAATACAAATTGCATGGAATAACCTGCAAAGAGGAGTCTTACAAACTGGAACACTAAAGGAACCCCCTTATATAACAGTGTTCAGTAAATATTCTTGGCACTAAAATTTCACAGGAAAAAAACAGCTTTGCCATTTTATAACTTACAGATCTTGAAAGCCTGAAATCTGGGTCATTATCCTGTAGCAGTGGGAATAAAGAATGAATTCATTTTCATCCAAATACAAAAGAGTTGCATTTCTAGACCTCAAAAATTTATAATCAGTTGGGGCGTTCTGAGAAAAACAGTTCCTTTTCAACTGCAACAGCAAAAATAAATAAAATAATAAAATAATTTTAAAACAGTATAATTAGGGAAGCACTTTGTACTGAACCTCCTTTCATACTTTTTTTTATTATGTTATGTTAATCACCATACATTACATCATTAGTTTTTGATGTAGTGTTCCATGATTCATTGGTTGCATATAACACCCAGTGCTCCATTCAATACATGCCCTCTTTAATACCCATCACCAGGCTAACCCACCCCTCCACCCCCCTCCCCTCTAGAACCCTCAGTTCATTTCACATTCTTCCCCAATCTTAGGATTCTGCCCATAAATCACATACATTAATCTGAGAAATATTTATGAAGTACTGTTTCTTCAAGGCCCTTATTAGTCCATTTTGGTTCTAACAATACTTTCTATTATGTGATTATTATGTTATAGGTATTTGGTATTTATCTCAATATATGTGCAACTCAGACTCGCCATTCAATAGTAAACCCATTTCCTTTAGGTATAAATGCACTCTTTTTCCCTGGGAAAGGGATCACAAGCCAATCATTCTCTTCAAATCCTAATTTGTGAGTCACCGTCTATTCCTCTGTGCCCCTCATCTGTTCTCCGAGCCACCACATCCAAGCTGTCAAATCCTGGATTCTTCCTCTGCCATATTTCTTTTACCTCCACCCCTCCTTTCCTTTACTACCAATCTTCTGGATTTATTGAACCCACATTTTCTTGCCACTCATGACCTGTCTCCTTGCTTCTGGTCTCTCTACTTCAAAATCATCTTCCACCCTGTGGCCAGTACACTGTCCTTCTGATTCTTTTGCTCAGAAGTCTCTAGTGACATCTCTCCTACTGTCTACAGGACAGGGTCCACCACCTAGCTCAGAGAACGCTGAATGCCGAGAGCTTTCCACAGTCACCTCAGCTGGAACAAGTTTCTCTTCCCTATGTTAGATCACTGAATTCAGGACTTTAGAGATTGCAAAAGATTTTCAAAATCCCCCCCACCCCACCCTATATCTTTATGTTTCCCAGAAATTCTGTGAGATCTAAGTTGGACAGGGAGAATTGTGTCCCTGTTTTGTAAAGAAGGAAACCAGGTTGAGGGGATGAGAGAATAACCAAAGATTACACAGCCAGTAAGTGACCCAATTTCTGGATTCATTCCATGTTAATAAAATAAATGTTTCAGTAGAAAATAATAATAACCCTAGTGCCTAGAAGAAAGTCTGGCATAGAATAAGTGTAAAAAAAAAATAAATGATGTTTGAATGAATGAGAGAACGAATGAATGAGGACACCTTGCTGAGGCTCTTTGGAATATGATGATCAGTGTTTGAACTGGATTAACTAGACAGTAAACAGTCACTGGATCATATGAGCACAAAGGGTGCAGGCAAATTTGAGAGGACAATTAGGAAGGTATACAAAAGCAAGGATATACATGCTTCAGACAGTGGGACAGTGGGACAGTGGGACCCAAGATAAAAAGAAGAAAGTGAGATAAATTTAAAAGAAAAGAGTTGAGAATTACTACTTCTTTTTTTTTTTTTCTTTTTTTTTTCTTTTTTTTTTTCTAAAGATTTTATTTATTTATTCATGAGAGACAGAGAGAGAGAGAGGCAGAGGGAGAAGCAGGCTCCCAAGGAGCAGAGAGCCCGATGCGGGACTCGATCCCAGGACCCTGGGATCATGACCTGAGCCGAAGGCAGACGCTCAACCATCTGAGCCACCCAGGCGCCCGAGAATTACTACTTCTTGATACTAATTTTGAATGTGAGGACCAAAGGAGAAAGCAGAGACTTGGTGTGTGGCTGAGGGTGGTGCCCATTCCAGAAAGAGAGAAGCCTGGAGGAAGAGTTGTTTCCCTTGAATACAGATGAGCCTTTATCTGTGCTAAACCCTTTGGCATCTGATTATACTGTATATTGTCTCGTTCTCTTTATTGGATCCACGTCTAATTATTCACAGGCAAAAATATTGTTTTCCTTTATCTTTTAATTCTCTATTGTTCCCATGGCACCTAGTCCACTGTCAGGCAAAAAGTAGCCCCTCCAAGTAGTGTGGAAATTGATTAATTTGAATATGACATAAACACAATGTAATTGAATTATCCTGCATCCTTCATGAAAGTTTAACTTCAGCACAAGTTGTACAACTGCAGTAAACAGCTCATCTCAAAAGTACTGGCTGCATTTTTCCAAAATGCATTTTGCTGCTGATGCTTTTAAAAGCAGAATAGAAGTGCATTAAGCAGCACTAACTCCTTCATAGAGGAAAAATTGCTTGGATTCTAAAGACTTTTTTTTTTTTCTAATTTTCTAGGGAGTACTAAGGTGAACATTGAAACTTCCTCTACCTTCGGGCACCTAGGGGGCTCAGTTGGTTAAACATCTGCCTTGGGCTCAGGTCATGATCTTGGGGTCCTGGGATAGAGCCCTGCTCAGCAAGGAATCTGCTTCTCCTTCTCCCTCTGCCTTCCCCACCCCCCGGCTCAGTTCATTCTTTCTCTCTCTCTTTCTCAAATAAATAAATAAAATCTTTAAAAATATAAATAAATAAACTTCCTCTACCTTTATAACAAAAAGCTTTCAAGTTATAGAGCTATGAGTAATGTCTTTCTCCCCCCGGCCCTGTTTTAAGCTATAATAAAATAAAATGGCTGGATTATTGTATGCATTTTAATCATGTGATTGATTATAACTACAATCCCTAGGAAACTAAGACTTTATCCATTAATGCTTATTTTCATTGTACCAATATCAAAAACATGGCATTTGTTCAAATGTAGCTCTTATAAATAATTGGATGCATTAATGAGTTTTTGGTAATATGAGTAGTAAATTAACCCAGTGGTTGATAGTGACTGTCCAATTAAATTCAACACAGATTTCGAGTGCATTCCAGGTGTGAGGCTGCTAATATAGTGGGGCTCCAGAGGTAAATAAGTAAGACAGGACCTGCAACACTCCAGGGGCTAAACATTCTTAAGATAAGTCATTATAGTGAGAGAAAATGCAACCAATGACCAGGAAAAGGAGGGGAATTGTAACTAAGGGAGCCACACCAAATACAAAAGCAAAAATAAAACCTCACAAAGAACATGCCATTTGAGCTGAACATTGAGCAACCAGATGGGGGTGTGACATTCTGGCCATAAAGACAGTGAAAGTGAAGGATCAGAATTTAGGGAATCTCAAGTGTGTGAGTCTGGTGTGGGTGGAACATAGGGGACTTTGGGAAAGGCAAGAGGAGTAAGTGACCAAAAAGCAGATTCTGAAAGATTGTGGCAGCCTGAAGGGAGTGAATTTTCTTCTATGTGCAGTTAGAAACCTTCACATGATTTTGTTTTTCGAGAAAGGGGTGGTAAGATCAGATGTATGGCTAGCTCAAATGAGTGAAAGTTACTATTAGCCAGGTAAGTATGATGTTCACACTAGTTTTTAGGAGTAGAACCATTTTCCCCCCAAATGAAATGAGAAGCTTTCATACATAAGACAGAGTTGCCTGGCTGAGTCTGAGAAGTTGAGGAGGGTGGACTGAGCATGCCCCAAAGTAGCCCCTGAGGCTCCTACAGGTGTGAATGGTTAGGAGGCCAGAGGTTAACAGAAAAATCAAGAGAACTGATTATAGGGGCCAGGACTGCCTTGGAAAGGGTGGCTGTAAGAGGGACCCATGCCAGAGCATCATGATTCAGTAACTGACTCCAATGGAGATTAGGGAGAGAAAGGAGGCAGAGAAGTTTCTGATGGGATCGACTGAGGAGAGGGCAGTGGCACTAAGATCAGAAACACAGGAGATAAAAAAAAAAAGAAAGAAAGAAAGAAAGAAAAGAAAAAGAAACACAGGAGTTGGAAGAGCAGGTATTCAGGAATAAAGGAAGACTTATGTGTGAGACCTGAATTCCAAGGGTTTGTAGAATAGTGGGTGTCAAAAACTCAGACTAATATTGGCAGCTTAGCTCACTGATTTGAAGGTGTTAAATATCCAATTACCCGAAATCGTGTCAGCACTGTCCAGGTTTAAGTAAGGTGATGTGTTTGTATTTATTACTTTTTTTTTCTTTAGTATATCCTGGAGCTTTGTTAGCCTGATCTTTTATACCAACATTTCAAAACAACTTGAGAAGGTACTAGAGGAGAGGCTTGACACCTGGCATATGATCCAGGCTGGTGTAACAAATGTTAAAATGTGTTTTCATGGGCAAGTTAAAAATGTGCAGTTTAGAGAGTAGTTGAAACTCCATATGCCTCTTTTGGCCAACACAGTAATGCAGCTTGTGGAAATATAAATGAACATTCAGAAATTGGAAGCATGCCTTTGTCTAAAATCTGGGCCATATTTAAGCCTTCCTATACACTGCAACCTTTCAATTAGCCATTACCAGATTTAAGTGTAGAAACATTTAGCTAGTGTTGGATTATTCATCCTGTCTATAGCTGAATAGATTCCATAGCCAAAGAGATGCAGTGTTTTTAATAGCTTTTATGAGCAGACTTATGCACCCCCAGATTCTGTTATTTCAGAAGCTCTTATGAACAAGGCTCTAAATTGTGAATGCTTATTAGACACTATAAATCATTTTGCATTGCAATAAACATCAATTAAGTGTACTTCACATGCCATAATGCATGGACCAGATTGATTCGGTAGACAGCACAGCTCAGTGTTACCTACAACCAAGGGTATAGAAAAAGAATAATAAATTAACATTAGCTTAAGAAAAATGAAAACTTCTGGGACAATTACAGTTTTACTGTTTTGACCGAAGGGGGAAAAATGACCTTTGTTCCAAGAGATGTGACTTGAACAATGCTATTCTGCATGAAATTGAGAAATTGCATACCTTCCCAACCTGACGGATAGTTTGCGTGAGATCTTAGTTCTGCTTCATTAAGCTCTGGTGAATGAGTGGTGAATTTTCGCTATTTATACATTTTCTGCCAGGCTATCATAAACATAGCCTGCCTAGCACATGTTTTTACTGTTGCATTTTAATTTATATATTGGTTGCAGCTTTGACAATTTATTCAATTGAATAAATACACTCCTTTTTAAATAGGTATTAGGAATAGGTAAAAGTATACACTTGGTACTTTTTATAATGTTTCATGTTAAACATATAGTCTTTAACAGTTCTAAGTGTTCAGTGAATGAAAATAAACTTGTATTTAACTGATTTCAAATTCTCTAATGCATAAATTTTAACAGGCTAGACGTGAAGCTTAATAGAGAGGCATTTCCTAAACAAACTTTTTCTTGTTCAATTTGAACAAAGCAAATCTGGAGAAAGTGAATTGTTCACAGATGAATTCACTTGGATTTTATTTTGAGAAAAAAATTTGCAGCAAGCTGTCTGCACCAGTCTTCTTAAAGCCTACTAGAATACATTTCTTAAATATCCAAATGTGTCTTAGAAATGGTGTAGTATTTTGAAGTAACATGTTACTAGTAATTGTATAAATGTGTGTGTGTTGGAGTAGGGGTGGAGAAAGAGGAAGGGAGAGGGGGAAATGTTATTCTATAACTGCACTGCTCCTCCCTTGCATTCTGCTATGCTCTCTTGAGTGGGAATGAAAAGAGTAGAGTTATGCCTCCCTGTAAAACGCACATATAACCCTCGATGAGTGGGTTCATGGAGATGTGTCTGTCTGTCACCAGTAGACACCTCCATGTTGCTGGGCTGAGGAACAACAGAGTGCATCTTGAGGGTTCATTGGACTTTCAGAGTGTTCGGCCTGATTCCTTCATCTGCAGGGGTCTCTACTACTTCTGTGGCTGTCCCTTCTCAGGCACAGCTGTGTAGCATCTCTTCTACACTGGACAATGTTCCGCAGTTTCCCGTGTAATAAAGTGGACACTTTCCCTGAGCCTTGGCCTTTGGAGACAGCCCAGTCATTTGACTAAGGCTGCAGGGAGACAGTTTATGCCAGCGAGCCAAAGACGAGTAGCACAGAAGCAACCACTGAACTATATGGGCACAACTTCCCTAAAGAGATCAGGGAGGAGGCTCCTGACAACCACACCTCTACACATTATTATCCCGCTGAACATTTAATATAGATATGTATTAGCCAGATGTAACCTATATAAAAACAGGGAATGACATTGAAATGCTCCTTCCCTTATTTCCTTACCTTTATAAAACCCTGCCTCAACTTCAAGACCCAGTTTAAATGCCACCTGCTTCATAATGACTTCTCAGAGCCTTAAATAGAATAAATGGATTCTCCTCCAAAAATCCATAATATTGTCTGTGCCTCTGTTATTGGACTTTTAGCAGGTGCTCTGTATTTTCATTGAGTACGTGTCATCTTTGTCCTCTAGAGCAGGGCCTGTCTCTTTGATGTTTGCTTCCCTTGCCCACCCCACTCCAAATCACACAGAAGAGTGCTTTGCATGTAGTAGACGTTCAGTAAAATGTCATTCACGTTCACATTCAACAACCCGCACGTTGTGCTTCCAAGGGTTAGCCTTTGATAGTGGCACTGATCGCTTTCAGTCTCATATAATCTATGCCATGTACATCTTTTCTGCCAACTGGCAGTTGAGGTAGGCTTCTAAACTTGATTTTCAGTTCTATTCAGGATTAAATACAAGTAAATTAACTTCTAAACCAAAAGGTCCTTGAGGGAAATATCCACTTCATGTATCATTTTTTTATCCCACAGAGTTGCTTAATACAGAGCTTTTAACAAAATAGGTATTCAGTGTTTGTGGAACTAAACTGTTAAGTCCGGAATACCTGTAAAACTCACATGGAGCCTCTCAACTGCTGCGCATGCATTTCTTATGTATATTTCTCATAGAAAGTTAATGTACCAGGAAGACTTCATTAAGTTTTCATTATGCTTTAACTCTAAAAAGGTATTGACATGGTTTAGAAGTCATTGATCATTAGTCACAAGATGCTGCTAATCTCTCTACCTGAGTAAAACAAATGAAATTACCCAGGTAAAAAATTGGTCATCACTTAGTCATTCCTTCAGAAGAATTCCTACACTATTTTTAAAGATATGCATACAATGACCCCTGCCTAGATTCCAATTTTTCCTAGCCAATCTGTGAGAAAAAGGCAGAAATATTATCAAACTTTGCCAGATCAAGTAAAAAAAAAAGTCAATGAAATTTTTTGCAATAGATAGAATATGTCATAAAAAATTGATGAACACAATTATGTTAGTAATTCTGTCATTTTTTAAAGAAAATAGTCTTATAAGGAAACACAAGAATTATAGTAATTCAACAGTGATATTAACAAAAGCAATTGACTGAGTGTAGAAGGACTGGGGTCCAGCTACTGCCATATCCTGGGCACATCCCAGTTACCTTGCAGCCAGGATGGGGTCATGTATCCTGACATCACTTCTAGTTAACAGACACAACCCATGATTCCTTGCCACCCTACTGCGAAATACATATTCCTAAAGAATAGCTAACTCGATCATTCCATACTCAAAAATCTTTACTAGATACCTCTTGTCTGTAAAATTGCAAAAACAGTTATGATTAACAAGGGCTTTAAGAGTTCATTGCTTTGATCAAACCCACCTTCTCCTTAACCTGTATTTCCCAGTTCCCTCAAATATACAAATGCCAGGCTGGACAGCTGACTTCCAACTTTATTTTGCATGTTGCCCATTCCATGGTCTCTGCCGAAAACATTTTTCAACCTGAGGTATGCCTCCCCAGCCCTGAAGGCTTTTCTAAGTTCCTCAACTATACTTTCTCAGAGTCCACACTACTATAATGTATAGTATAATGAAGTTCTTCGCACACTGATTTATATTAGAGGTATTCAGATTTGGGGTGGGGGGGCTCTCCCTCGTATTATAATATCTTTGAAAGGAGCCCTGTCTTGGATTTTTGTCTTTCCACAATATCTACTACAATGTCTTACTCATTGTGGATATAAACCACATAATCCTTAAGTCAACAAATAAGAACACACAGCACCTTGGAGGGCACAATATACACAGCGGATATATAGAAGCTTAGAATGAGAATATTATATGGTGATCACCACATTTATCTCCAACATGTGACTCCCTCGATAAATCAGATAGTAGGGTGCACTGTTATATATTTAATTTTAAACAGAAATGGTAGGTTACTCATACTCATTTGGCATTAAACAAGGGTCTGTTTCCTATTCCTGTTGAATTGATCATCAGAAAGCACCTGGATTTAGACACAGTCTCTGATAAATTGGAGGACGATATACTTTCCTTCCAGTATTTAAAGATCCTGCATCAGTAAGATATAGATTAGCCATTTCCATCTAAAAGGAGGCTCCAATCTGGCCAAATGTAAGGGGGATTCCGTAGAGAGGGCACCCCGGCTCTGGGGCACAGAGGACAGCCAGGCCTCTCATGACTTCCACAGTGAATCTATTGTGAAGGTTGGATTTGCATCTCCAAGGACACCATGGGAATAGAATTCATTTACTTCCAGAAGTGGTTTCTTTGTCCTCCACACTCCATAGCACCAGCCATGTTCAACTAGAATAGTCAAGTGCTCATATGCCAGCACAGTCTGGAATGAACAGAGGAGAAAAACACATTCAACAGATGACACAACTGATCTCTGCAGAAATCCAGCTGAATGCCAAGAGAATTAGACCAGTTCTGGGCTTTCACTGCACTAGCTTCCAGAAAAAATAGAATGTGGCTCTCATATGTTGGTCAATTCTATAAAGTAGAAAAACTCAAATGCAAGTGAAGAGAAGGGCCACCTGTGCCTACTCACCATTTTGGTTACGATGCGGTTCAGTGGAGTCATTCATTCAACAGTGGCTGGCGAAGCACCGCTAGACGTGGGAGCAGAATACTTAGAACATAATACGCACAATTAATATGCATTCTGAAATCGTCGTTGTCATAGGTTTTTTCCTTAAGCTTTTTTTTGCTATATATTGTTACTTTTCCTCTTCTGAATTAAAGACATATTTTGCTGTAGGGTTTGCATATAAGAATCTGTAAGTAAAAACAACCAAATACTAACCTACATATTTTTAACTCTTAAATTTACTCATCTGATGAATTCACTCATCACTCTTACAAAGAGTAAAGACAGCATGGAATAATCAAGATATGTGATAACTGGCTCCTGTTTAGAACCATTTGGGTTCCATTTCATTGTTAATGTGTGCATGAATGTTATGGTGTCTCTTTTACTTTTTGTCTGCTAAGATAGTGAGTGAGTGTGAATGGACAAATGTCTTATTCTCAAATTATACTTCTTTCTCTCTAAAGGCATGAGAGCAACCTTTAAGTACCTGCTTACATCATTTGTTTTGTATGTTGTGGGGGGAGGAAGGACCGTATATGGGGTCAGTGTAGAAGAAATGATATGTTTAAATTACGACATCCAAACGCATCAATAAACAACCACAGAGATTTCACTTCCACCTTACTATGCATCTGATAAGTTATTTTTCTTTTTTCTAAAATATTTTTTACAACCAAGATACTTACAAAAATGTGCATATTCCTGAAAAATTGAGTAAGCAAAGAAAAGCTAGGAAGAGATATTATATGAACAAAATTAGAAATGGAAGACTATGTTGAAAAAGAGCAAATATGCCCATTTGCTTCGGTCAGATTAATGTAATAATAACATCATTATCTTTTTGTGTTTGAGCAGTGTTCCTCTTAACACTGGGTTCTTTCCCTGTCTTCATTCCACTGCAATAGTCTTGCTCTATGTCTGGACAATTATAGTGCTAACTAGCCTCTCTCCCTGCCTCCAGTTCACTGTGGAATTGGTGATGAAGAAGAGAAGGGTGTGAGAAATGTTTATTTAAGACAACTCCAATTTCCTGCCAACTGTTTATTTTTAGAATCTCGCCCAGTGATACTTAAATATAGCTTAAGTTACAACGTCACAGTGTTTTCACTAAATACATGCATGACTCCTTTTAGCGTTCTTTTTTAAAATAGCCTTGGTTTCAATGCCATTATCGGTTCATTATCAGGGTATTGTTTGTTTCATTGTCCAGCATGACTGTCTGATAAAATCCTTAATTATTAAATATCTGATAATACTACCCAAACTGCTTTAATTACAGCAGACTTTGTGCCTTGTTTTATTACATTTCATGCCAGAATGAACCTGGCCAGGATCTTTAATAAGGCCATATTAAATCCAGGCTAGAGGTTAAAACTCATGAGGCAGCCTTGATTCTCTGCCTATTGTGTAGAGAATCTCATCAGAAAAGCCCCAAACTTCATTAAAGACCGCTGGATGTGGGCCCTCCTATATTACCATTTACTTTAAGGGCTATCACTCAGGGGTAATTATTGGTGTGCTCCTCATGATCCCTGTTATATTAAGGCAATTTCTACACCTAGGTTAGGCATTAATACCGCCATTATCTCCAACACAAATCCCCTGACAGTTAGAAAAGCAGGAGAAATTACAGACGGATTAATCTCTAGTGCCCGTCCAAAAAGAAAACCTTCCCCTAGAGGATAGGGAAGGCTATGTTGAACTCAGTTAAGCTGTGTTAGATGTAATGAAAAAGAGCCCCCTGTGCCTGCCTCTGTCGGAGACGTTAGATGACCCTTTCTCAACTTGTCAATATCCCTTTTGGGCTTTCCTTCTCTCCACTCCTACAAGGCTACTCTGAGTCTCATGGCATCTTTAAATGATTATGTTTGTGCTTAAAAAAAGAGAGAGAGAGAGAAACAACTGAGCTTATCCATGTGGGAAGGCTGGACAAAGTAATCCATTTCGTACAAAAAGCAGAAGAAAAAAAGGAGCCCAGTGTTTTCATAAATCCTTTATATTTCCAGTGTGTTTTTCCAGATGTGTTTGTGGGTCTCTCACCATGAACCATGCCTCAAAAAGCAAATCCTAGAATGAGGACAGAGAACCCCACTATGCATAAAGGAGTAGGAAGACAAGAGGATGCAGCGACTTGGCAGGTCATCCCCAGTGCACCCTGCTTCTCCTGATAAGGATACCTTTGACAGTGGCTGATGCTGCTGTCGACGCACCTCTGTGCGTGCTGCAGAATCACTGGGCTTTGGGAAGGAATGATAAGGAACACAATGAATAACTAACAAAGCTCATTTGATGAATGCAGTCATTTGCGGTACAGCGAAAAATAGCTTTGCTCCTGACGGGAGAGTGGCATACCTAACCACAAATATTATTTGTATCCTTCAATGACATATAAGGGCAATAGTAGACAGGGTGAGAGTTTGGTGGGCAGGAAGTCTTAATTTATTACATTGTAATAGTGTAGAAGATATTGACCCAGAAAAGAATTTTTTTAATGCTGTTGGATTCAAAAACAAATGAGTTTTTCGGGGTTTGAAGAAAATATTTGTCATAATATCTTCTTTCAAAAACCATTAGAGTTGAGATCAATATCCCATGTGTCCTTTATATAAAGGTGTTAAGGGATGGGTCACAGTTGAACTATTTGCCTCCATGCTACCGAAATGCTGTTTCTCCTCACTTTATTCCTGTCCTACCCAATAGGACAAAATGAAAGGAGGTTTTTTTGAGTGTACAAGGTTGAATGTGAGGGACTTTTGGGGTTCTGAACTCTTTCGGAGGAAACAGTTGGATATATTTATCACTCTGATGTGGTTTTAGCCATTTGCCCAGAACACAGAAGTGGTTTGCAAGTTGACTAATCCACTCTCACCTTACCACAAACCAGAAATATAAAACTGTGACCCTCAGCCAGCCAGGAGCTGCAGCTTCACCCCTAGTTTTGATCTACTGTCTAGTGATAAGGGGTAGCTCCTAAGTCATAATGCAGAAAGCCCCAGGGAGCTCTGCACTTTCTGGCCAAGTAGTAGCAACTATCAAGTGAGAAATCACTGATTCCACAAGTCATTTCTAATTCATCATGTGTTCCCTTTTTTGTTGGTGAATTAGTTGCTATTCTGACTGCAAGTTTCTTTTCCCTTTTAAATGACTTAAGTAGTGTATACCTTCTATAACTTCTGATGATAACATTCAGTGAACAAATATATGTGAACACGAACCAAGTGCCACATATTGCATTTCACTGATGGAAAAATTGAGATGACATCTCTCTTCTAATGGAGGAAGAAAGAGCATACAAATAATTACAATGTAAGGTGAGTGATGCTGTCATTGAAGTATGGGCAAAGTACCATGAGAGCAGAGAGAAGAAAGGGACAATTTCAGAGAATATGCAGCTGATCCCCAGAATTGCGGAATCCAAAAATGAGTCAGTGAATATGTAGAAGGACCTCCCAACTTAAGCACCTTTCCCTTGGATAAAGTGATTGGATCAGAAAATGTTTGGGAAAATCTTCCATGGATTTAGATGTACCTTAGAAGGAAACTCTTTTTCACCTATAGAAATTAAGGGAGTGTTTTCCTGTAAAAGACTCCAAAGTATCGTTGCTCTCTATATACCAAGCCAAAAACATTGAGTTAAATATGAACTAACTGAACATCAAAAATAGGTATTCTTTTTTTTTAAGATTATTTATTTATTTGAGAGAAAGAGAGACAGAGAGCGAGCACGAGCTGGGAGGAGGGGCAGAGGGAGAGGGAGAAGCAGACTCCCCACTGAGCAGGGAGCCCGATGTCTAACTCGATCTCAGGACCCTGGAATCATGACATGAGGCCAAAGGCAGACGGTTAACCGACTGAGCCACTCAGGCACCCAAAGACAGGTATTCTTGACTGAACTTTAGCTACAAAGGAAACCACCAGAAAGACTCAAATGTTCATTTCCTTTGCTAAAGGTGTACTTTCTTTGCTTGCTCCCATTTATCCACTACAAATATATTATGCTTAAGTAATAGCCACACTTTCCTAAATAAATTATTATCCTGTTTCTTCCTTTTGTGGTGTAGGAACTATGATTAGCATTTTTAAACTTTCTGGGTCTTTTCTCCCCACAAATGTAACATACACTTACTATAATGCAACCTTTGCATAAATGCATAACATACAAACTAAATGTATTCCATAATTTCTTTCCCTAATCTACAGTGACTCATTAGAAATAATCAGGATCAATTCTATCACAAACAACCTAGTAAATCTCTTTTTGCTCCCTTTTGTTTTTTGCCTTTGATTTTTGTTAGTCATCGGACCTGGGGCTGAGTCATAGCTGTCCTTTCCTTAGGGATATTGTGGTACTAGTTTTCCAGAATTTCACAATGGGACACTAAGTGAAGAAGTAGTTCTCTTCAGAACTGGGGGTTGGGAGGGATGGGGTGGCTGGGTGATAGACATTAGGTAGGGTATGTGCTATGGTGAGCGCTGTGAATTGTGTAAGACTGATGAATCACAGACCTGTACCTCTGAAACAAATAATACATTATATGTTAAAACAAAAGAAGAAGAAGAAGATAGCAGGAAGGAAAGAATGAAGGGAGGGAAATTGGAGGGGGAGATGAACCATGAGAGACTATGGACTGTGAGAAACAAACTGAGGGTTCTAGAGGGGAGGAGGGTGGAGGGATGGGTTAGCCTGGAGATGGGTATTAAAGAGGGCACGTACTGCATGGAGCACTGGGTATTATACGCAGACAATGAATCATGGAACACTACATCAAAAACTAATGATGTAATGTACGGTGATTAACAACAATAAAAAATTTAAAAAACATAACATAATAAAAATAAAATAAAATAAATAAAATTTAAAAAAAGAACTGGGGACAGTGTTTAGTAAACTGACTTTCCTTCTAAATATTTTAGTAACATCATGTTGCCTAACTAACCAGCTACAGATTAAGGTCTTTAAAAAAAAAAAAAAGTATGCTGAGAACAGCTGAGGAATTACAAAAAATTACCTTAATTAGTGAAAGAGCTAGATGACTTGATATTAGCCAAAAGTATAAAATCAAAGACTATCAACTTATCTTCTTGCTAGTGGCTTGTCTATGTGTATCTCATTCCAGATGTGCATAGATTATTTTCTAACTTCTAATTTTGCCTACCAGTGAAAAAATAAATAGTTTGAGTTAAACACATTGACTTGTATTGTCGTGTTCCTCCTACTAAGTAGACTCTGTCATAATTTTTGAAAAATTTCTGCCTAAAATTTGGATTTTTTTCCCTTTATGTTTCACATTAATCAGTCCAGATCCATCTCTTGCTGCTGTTAGTGTGTCTGCTAATTCTTATGTGCCACAGACTAGAAAATCAGATGAAATCTTACTAAACTGGTCTGTAAAATAAGAGTATATCAGCTCAGAGTTAGATCTTAGAGATTCCTCTTTGCATCAGGCCTTGTCATTTGGCACAAGGAGTTTCTGACATTTATTTTCAGGGTCCTTCCAAACTTATTTCTGGGTCTCTACTGAGCTTTTTATGAATTTGCCAGAAATTTTCCAAATTCGTTCTGGATTTTTGGCTATAATTGAGATCTCTACATACAATCTTTCACCAAGTTCCATAATTAAATAAATCACTTTCATTCTTAACCAATTGGTGATAATGGTGATATGAGAGGTCCAAATAACTTTGATAAAGATGCTCCTCATGGAAGAAAAAAAAATCTGGGATTGGGTAGTCTCTTTTACTGGCAGGAGACCTTCCTCCATGTGATTCGGGGACCCAGGCTCCTTCCATCTTGTATCTCTGTCCTTCTCCCAGCGGCTTCAGTATTCTTAGCTTCCAGCCCATAGAGAAGGAAAAATAGGAGAATAAAAAAACCCGACCCACTTCTTAGAAGTCCTGGCCAGAAACAATAGAGATTTCTTCTTCTCTTACTCTGTTGGTGGTAACAAGCCACATGACCACACTTGGACACAGTGGAGGAGTCAGGAAGTGTAGTCTCTGGCTCAGCAGCACCCCAGCCACAATCCCACACCGGCAGAGGGGGACATTTTGGTGGAGAGCTAGACATCTTAGCCATAGGTAATAAACAACCTAGGAATCAGGGGAGATGTACAAATAGATAAGACTATGTATATAGAATAAAGTCATCTAGCTCTACCAGCATGCAAATTACCTACTTAGCAACCCTCTTGATTGAATTAATCATGTGCTCTGAGTATTGTTTCCAGGAGTGGTGATGGTTTGCAGTGACCCCCTCCCAATAAGAAAGCTGCTTGTGTAGAGCTGTGGTGACAAAGAAACTCTCTTACTGACAAAATGCACCCATGTGGCAGCCTGCATGAAACAACTCAGATGTTATTAAAATATGCACATAGCCCAAGAACAAGAGTAATTTTTGAAACTATTTTTTCTTCTCTTGCTAAAATTATTTAAATATTTTTATTTGGTTTAGCTATTTATTGTTATACCTAACAGGTGATTCAAGGAGAAATGTGAAACTCAGTCACTTTCTAAAATGAATTAGTTCTGTTGCCACATCTGAAAATATATGAGGGTGGCTGAATTTAGCTTTCAGAAAGGATTTTTTCTTTACTTTAGCAGAGAGGAGGATTTATCTATTGCTTTGTTTTTTGTATCATTGCCTTCTAGATAGAAGGTATTTAATAAATATTTGATGAATTTAAATAGGCCTTTTGATGATGCTGATGATGATTGTGATGATTTTTACAGAAACTCAGAGATAGTTGTATGGATTAATGAATGCAGGTTGAAATTGTTTTAGCTCTTATGATGACCTATATCATCATAATAATAGTCATTATTGTGATTATTATAGAGTGATGATTATAAACATAAATCACTGATAAAAACATACCAAGAATATATTTCATTTAAAATAGAATGTGCTGCTTTTATAAAAATTTCTTTATAGAAGTCCATTTGCTTTAAGAATACATTTTAATACTTAGGATCCCTTTAAGCATAGTTAATTGTATTTCTAATAAACTTCAGTACAAATGATAGGTGACAAATTATATCATCAGTAAGTCAGTTCAAGGAATAAAAAGTACATCCATTTAATAACTATTATTCTGTAATACTTATTAAAAGACCCAATTCTATTTGAAATATTTCCTATCACACAGTGCTATTTGTTGATCAACTGTGACAGAAGATGATAGGTAGACTTTCATGGATAGATATTATTTTGCTAGGGCACAATTCACCTCCTCAGTAATATGAAAAACTAATGCGCTTTCTTTTTTTTTTTTTTTAAGATTTTATTTATTTATTTGAGAGAGAGAGAATGAGAGAGAGCACATGAGAGGGGGGAGGGTCAGAGGGAGAAGCAGACTCCCCGCTGAGCAGGGAGCCTGATGCGGGACTTGATCCAGGGACTCCAGGATCATGACCTGAGCCGAAGGCAGTCGCTTAACCAACTGAGCCACCCAGGCGCCCGCGCTTTCTTTGAAATTATTTTAAAAGGAAGTATTACAGGATCATCCTCTCTCTTTCCCTCTGCCTCCCTCTTTCTCTCTCTCTACCATGATTTATGTTAAGATAACATTAGCTAACATTTACTAAGTTTTTACAAAGTATGCCAGGTGTCCCTCTAAGAGTTTTAAACATATTAACTCATTTGATCTTCCCAACAGACACATGCGATGGTAGTAATATCACTTCCATTGTAACAGGGAGGAAACTAAGGAATGGAAATGTTAAATAGCTTGCCCATAGTCTTCACACTGCTAACTGGTAGAGTAGAACTTGAACCCAGGAAGTTAAACACCAGAGGACTTGCTCTGAGCCACACTAAAGCTGCCTCTCTATTCAGAACAAGCAAAATAGTGATTTTAAGGTATTTTTTACATAATAATTTTTGCAATGTAGCTAAGTAAGCACGGTACTACTGAGCAACTAATAATCACATGGAATGTGTATGTATCCCATTACTACATATAAAAGACAGAAATAATAGTAGCCATTGTTTTTCTTGATTTGAAAAGTGTTTTTTTGATTTTAGAAGACTTTTAGAACAGTTAATACTTGAGGGAAGGGGGACAGTTGTGTTATTTTAATCAGTCTTATAAGTTAACTGAAATAGTAAGATTTTTTTTTAATTAAAGCAGCCTAGACACCACTAAAAATATGTTCAATTGAACCATATAAAGTCATGGTTTTAGTGGGTCAAAAATAGTAACATATTGGCAATTCCACATGATTCATCCATTGCCAACTGAATAGCCCAAGTATTTATTAAATGGTGGGTCAGAAATATTGATGAAGAAATGCAAAGATTCAAAAGGAATAATATGTGGTCCTGGTCATGAGGTTTTCAACGTGAATGTGGGAACAAGGCATACTTACCTGTAAGTGGAAATTATAGCCCTCAGGAGATCATACAGAGTGAAATCACGTCCAGCTACGCAGCCTAGAAAGCTTTCCCTATAAAACCAGTAGAGGCACAAGGGCAGGAAGAAAGCTCCCACCCTTTTAGAAAGGACCTTGTAACTTCACTGTCCCCCTAAAGAACACTTCTGTGTGCCTGCCTTACTTCAGTAGCCTCTGCCTATTGGCCCCACAGAAGCTGCACACACTCTGAGTCTTTCACCCTGATTCAGGCTTGCACTGTTGCTAACAACTGCAGTCATGCACTTACCGACTCCTGGTGGGGCACTGGTAACCTGCGCCAAAACCCAACCTCGGTGCCTCCTTGTCTCTATCTCCTGTATTCACTGGCGCTGTCCCCAGTACCCAGGCAGATGCCTTGATAGGATTCATCCTACCAAGTGGTCAGGTTATAAATATCATATAATAAAATCTTTCAAAGTGACCAAAACAGTTAGTGTTGTAATCTGAAGGAGTGAGGGTCTTTGAGAATCAAAGTATTAAGAGAAAACTTCACTGACATGGGTAAGCTTTGAATGCAGTTTTTGGAAAGAGCGGAGTGAAGGGAGCAGCACAGAGGGGTACATGGCCTGCAGAAGGGATAAGAGATCATCCAGCTGGAGCAAAGAATTCACGTAGTTAGAGATAGAAGAGAAAATGGCTTAAAACAGTTTGTGTCAAATCCTCAGTGTTGGGCTGAGGGTGAGTCACAATTACTCCTAGCCACCACATTCTGAGCACCTGCTAAGTACCAGGTATTTGACCTATGACTTCTCCAATTGTAGTGAATTAGAGAAATGAATTATCAATTATGTAGATAACAAGTCGAGATCCAGAGAGGGTAAGGGTCTTACCAAAGCTGAATTTTAAAATTATTTTCAGTTAGTCACTTTTAAAACATTTACTGTATAACAGGTTTAGATCTGAGTGCTTAACAAAAATTAACTCATTTAAACTATGCAATAACCTAATGAGGCAAGTACTTGCATTATTATTGTTTTCATCTTCTGTTAAGAGTTAAATGAGATACCTAGGGGTTACCTAACTTGCTCGAAGTCTCACAGTTTATAAATGGTGGAGCCAGGATTCAAATTCAGGAAACATTGTTCCAGGGTCTGTGTTCTTACGTGTTCTGCTAATAGTCATAAAACCGAGGGGTAGAGAGACACCAAAGGTTGTGAGCAGGATAATTACACAACCAAAGTGGCATGTACGTATTATTAAATACTTAAATGGGAGGTCGGGTGGAAGATTACATCTATAATTTTAATCTGCGTTGATTGAGGGTTAGGTTAGGACAGTATTGGTGAGGACAAAAAGAGAAAAAAAATGTGAGAAATATTACAAAGAAAGAAGCAATTGTGAGAACTAATTGGATATGAAAGTTAAGTGAGAAGGAGTGAAATACGATTCTGAGGATGTCTGTCTGACTAGCTAGAATTATGATAGAACTATCTGAAATAGAAAAAAATTGCAAGAAACATTTTGTATCTGATTTTGTGCCCAGGCTGGAAAGTCCAAGTAGAAGTATCCAGTGAACCACAGGAGATAGATAGCCCAAGGGTCCATTTTGTATTTAATGTGCTTATATTACATTCCATAGTGTGTTTGTGGATCTGTTTCTCCTCCCTAGAAGTGATTTCTAGGCTCTCATCCCTTAGATTCATCAATGCCTAGCACTGGACCTGGTAACATAGTAGATGTTCAATAAGTATGATAGAATGAATAAGAATTACATAGATAATAATGATAGCTGCAGCCTTGAGTCTTTAAAAAAAAAAATAGCAGAGAAATGAGGCCCAAATGCCCGATTTCTTTCTTCTGGAGATTGTAGTCTCAGCTCTATATTTTCTTAATAGAATCTAAAACTTGCAACCTATGATATTGTAGAGTACAATAAATCACTGGGCGTTTACGAAATATTACCTTAGAATTCTCTTAATGGTTTAGTAGTTGGAATCGATACATGCCTATTACTTTCGTTTCTTTAATTATGTTTATCTAGAACACTTGATTGCAAGGCTGTAAGTGGCGTGGAAACACAAATTCTTTGCAGCTCCAAATGGTATTGTAGGAAACTCTCAGAAGAACATTCATGTACTAAAAGTGACTCTTAATCCTTGATTATAAATAGCAATGCGTTTTGACGCTGTAGTCTCCTGAATCTAAAGCACTCTGAAAAGCAGACTGATGTGGTTCGAATTTTATTTAGTTATTTATCTAATACATAATGTCATGAGAAGTATGATTCCTCCTCTATGCTTATCATGTTTGAGATATGTTAGAATCCTGGAATTCCTGAGTTTTGAACAGAATACTTACAGGGCCTTTTCTACTTCATTCCTTTTGCTCTTTTCTCCCTCTGTTTTCATGTTTTGGCCTCCAGGGGTTTATGTTGTCTGTACCATTCATTTGATATGTGCCACTTGGTATTTTAAGCTATCCTTTCATGCACAGGGAATTTCAGCTCCTTGAGGAAACGGTGTCTCAAGCTTGGAAAGATTCTTCCCAGTGCCTCCAGCCCACATCTCTACCACACCTGCACACACACAGAACATGACCGAATGCCATTAATGGTTGACAGCCTTTTGAAACCAGTCTTTTAAAGCCCCCTATACATTGATTATTGTGATTGTACTAACATTGTACATAAAGAAAGAAACAAGGGGCACCTGGGTGGCTCAGTCGTTAAGCATCTGCCTTCGGCTCAGGTCATGATCCTGGGGTCCTGGGATCGAGCCCCACATCGGGATCCCTGCTCAGCGGGAAGCCTGCTTCTCGCTCTCCCACTCCCCCTGCTTGTGTTCCCTCTCTTGCTGTGTCTCTCTCTGTCAAATAAATAAATAAAATCTTTAAAAAAGAAAGAAAGAAAGAAAGAAAGAAAGAAAGAAAGAAAGAAAGAAAGAAAGAAAGAAAGAAAGAAAGAAAGAAAGAAAGAAAGAAAGAAAGAAAGAAACAAGATATTGAAAGGAAAATTGTAGAAATGTGCTTGAAAAACAAAGTCCTTTCAGGGATTGTTATTACAAAACAATTTCTATACATACTTGTTTCTCTTTACTAGGTTGACTTTGAATTTATAATAGGTGATGATCTTTGCAAAATTGACTGAAATGATTCATTTTCATAGTATATACATATTGCTAAAGAACCAGCTTAGCAAACCAGGAGTAGAATCATAATTAGAAATTAAAATTAGGAGTTTTGTATCTCATTGTAAGTTGTTGGATGAGACCTAGAATGAACTGGTGTTTAAGTGTCATCCCTTATACTGAATTAGGAGACCACTCCAAGGACCTTTGTACTTAACAATGCTTCATCCATTCAGTCCTCTTCCAATGTTTGTTTTTGCCAGGCATCAAGGGCTATACTCCCTCTTCTTCAGACTCCTCCTCTCCCAGGAACAGTTAAAGCTTTTGGACTACTCGGAGAGCTTTGTTTGCTTTATTTGTAAAAAACTCCTCTTACCCAGGTGTTTCACTCTTATAGGAAGGTGACACCTTGTTGACAGCTCTGATAGTGAAGGAAAATTGACAAGTCTGAACACCTAATGTCCTCAAACTACCTGTTAATGATTGTGGTGCCCATGCCTGCCTGGCGGCCTCAATCTCCAATTAAGCATCTGTGGAAGCTGGAAAGCAGGCCTCTTAATTGGGAAGCTGAAGATGCAAGGCAGGTTGCAATTTCTGCCAAGACATGTATCAGTCTGGCCAAGCTTCCATCCCTGGCTCTCACACTTGCATTTGTGTTTTTGTGATTCAGCAGTCCCCCAATTTTGCAAGATAGGGAGGTTATTTGGCGAACAGCTGAATATGTGAAATTATTTTTCATGAGGAACTTTCAGCTCCATAAATAACCTCCTACCGAATCAGGATCTGTGACGAATTTAGTCCTAATTGCACCTTATTCTCACTCTTCCCCCACAGCTCCCATTAAGATATATTGTCTAGGACACATGCAGGAGATCTGTTTGTAGCTATCTTTTACATAGAACTGATTGTTTAATTGCAGATTAAAGATTAATGCACGTATAATGATTCCATGAGGACACTTCAGACAAAAGCATTCTGCATCAGGCTGCCTGCCTCCATTTTTCAATTTGACCATAAATTTGGCTGGGAATTAAATAGTAAGTAGCCGTGATTGCAACTCTGGTCTCTGAAGGCACTCACGGGAATGAAAATAAATGAACAGGCTCTCACACAAAGCATGTTTCATTATGGTCATTAGTGGGCAGGTTCTCAGCAGTATTGAAGGTGAAATTGTCTAGAAGAGATGTTGGCACATGTCTGTTAAGAATAGCTAAAAAGTATGGTGAAAAGTATGGAAGTGGTCTTGTTAGGGAAGGATTGCAGCATACATTTTGGAGCTTAATTCCAAAAAGTTTGTTACTATTGCTTAAAAGGTTTTGGACATTAGCAATTGGTTATTTGTGCTACAGAACCACATATATGTAAGCTTATTTTGTATAGTTTCAGAATTGGTATGATGTAGAATATGTACATAAATATAAATGATGGTTATTTGGCAAATACACCAACTCTGCATAAAACAGCCAAATAAAACTCTTGGAGGTAAATGTGACATCATATGAAAAGTCCACAGGGGCTTTTACCATATATGTGGTAATGATTTTGACTGGGAAATGCTTATCTTAAAAATTCTCTTACGTTTTTCAAGCAAGAGAGTTTTTCCTTAAACCTTTGGCTTTGTGACATGTTGTTCATCCATTGTGAGAATGAGATTAAATTTATTTCATCATTTTGTTCTCTTATCAGTGAGCAAATTAACCTACATGACTGTAAATAAGAGGACAATTACGAATTTAGTCCTAATTGCTGCTCTAGTCTTTTTTCTTGACCACTGGCTCTGTGCCTCCAAATGACATATTTCATCCCATAGGTACTTTGAATGATATTACACCATGAACCATGTTAATTAAAGATCCCTGTGCATATACTAGTTTATTTGAATTATTTGGGAAACTGGTTTTCTCAAAAATTCTATACAAAAGAATACACATTTAATAGAAAAGTTACTTCAAGACCAGAGGCTGTTCCTATTATATGTTAATATGTTTTAAAACATTCTTACCTGTTGATAATTTATGTGGAGCCAAGACAAATACTAACGTCTGACAAGACACAAACTTCCCTTCATGTTCTCCACAGTTTTAAAATCCTCTTACACGAAGGAACAAACACAACTGTGATAACAAGTGACCAATAACGAATGGGTCAGAAAAGCTAAAATGTTATGTAATCACAATGAGTTTGGTCCCTTTCACACACACACACACACACACAGACACACACACACACAGTTCCTAATATCCAGAGAGCTCACCTGGTGAAACTGATGGACCTATGCTAAAGCTTGATGAATGTTTTGTTCGTACCACATTGCCTCAGAAACACACATCCATTGCCAAGACTTAACAGTTGGTAGAGAGGTTCCAAGTCAGAATTCTAAGGGAAAATGATAGTGTTTTTAATTTCTAATGAGTTAAGAAAATAAGGACCAAAGCAATCCCGACCTTGCTTCCCAAAATAAAAGCAAGCAATTGTGAAAAAACAAAACGTTTTTGTTTCTGTTATAGAACTCATTCAAATCTTCAACATTCAATTGACATGAAGATTTCAGAATAAGAAATAATGACTTTTACCAATGGCATATTATTGAGATACAGTTGGCGACACTGGCAGATAAAAAGAATGTGATCATATCCTGACTTGGATGTGGGTATATGTTTTCAATTGATGCACAGAGGAAAGGCTGACTTCCCCTTGAGACTGGGGCAGTATTGATTTGTCAGGAAACTAAAGTAGATGACATGGTATTTTTTCATTTCTTTTACAGTCCAATAGATCAGTGAATATAGTTATGATAGTTATTATGATAATATATCTATCCATTTTTACTTGACTCCATTATTACTTCAGAACTCTACTATGCTGAGAGAATGATTGAGTAACTTCTCATGTGCATGGGATTATTTTATGAAAGAGGTTAACCAGCTGCTCACCATTTTCACTGAAGAGCGAGCAAGAAGAAATAGTTTAAATTGATGTCGCTGGTCTCTAAGTTATATGGGAATCATAATCATTGACATCATCATCTGTCCAAAACCTCCCTACACATGAGTTCCAGCTGTACACAGAGAAAAGCCCTTCCTCTCTGGAAAGGTGGTTAGGTGCCAGGAAAGCTCAACAAAAGAAATTCCAGAACACACATTTGTGTAGATCTCTTTATAGAAACATGAATATAGATATATCCCTTTGTTGAAGATTTCAATAACAATTTTATATGAAAAGAGTCCAGAAAATGTGAGAAATGTGGGAATTAACATTGCACACATTAAAACACATTTTCCATCCTTAAAACCACTCATTGGATCCACCTGACTGTTCTATCCACTCTAACTTTCCTATTAAACATGAATGAACATCACTGATCCACAACTTTCTAAAACTAAATCAAATGACATACTGTAATTTCCATGAATCAAGATAGTTCATCTCTTGTGACCATGTAATTTTTTGCATGTTTTATGTCTGTATGTTTCATGTTCATGATACATTAGCATAGGATTTTTCTTCTCTAAATTAACTATTACAATTAGAAATTCAAGGGCATGATCTTGGATATGTTAGCAATTCCTCTCTCGGTCACAATAGCCATCTCCTTTACCAGCCACCTGTTGAGAGAACAGCTGGCCTATTTATTGCCTCAGTGACCTTCTGAGGTGAGGCTAGTTTATCAATCCCATTCTAGTTTTGATCCTGTTCACAAGACACGAGTCTGACATTAGCTGACTACTAAGTCACCAGATGGCTGGGATATTGTAGACAGTCCAGCTAAGTTGGAATTGAGATTTGGAATTCTTGGATAAAGTTTCCTCCTGCCCCTTTGTTTTATGTCTACCTATTATACTAAGAACTTAGATTTTTAGTGGAGTAACAGATCTTGCTGAGATTTGGATCCTTTTGAGAGTAATTGAATGGCAAAACATCATGCTCTGAAGGAATAAAGTTGTTAGCAAGTAGGTTTTATTTCACATCCCAGATGCTCTGTGTGAAAGTTTCCAATACCTTTGCACCTCTACACAGCGTAGCTTTAACGAAGGTAATAAATAAAAACAAACTAACAAAAGCAACATTGCTATTTAGTGGTTTCCCAATGTGAGGTCCCATTCCCAAAAAAGAAAACTTCCATGTAAATGTTATTATAATTTCTTAAGTCCTCCCCTATTAAGATATTCTTTCCAGATAGTCAACACAGAGCGAGATAGGGGAGGAAAAGTAGGAAGGGACGCTCTGTTCAACTCAAAGGGCACTCTAGGTTGGTAATGCTGATATTTTGTAGAACGGGGAACAGATAAAATTTCAATAAGGAATAAGATGGAGAAGATAAAAGAGCTTTCAAAACATGACTAAATCATTATTTTTTTGGTAGATTGAGAATTCTCATTCTGTCAAGCCAAGAGAACGTAAAAACCAAAATGAAATCTTAAGTTACAGATGTACATTTTTTTCTAGTAGGTCGTATTTCAAAATTATCTTCATTTTGTTCTCCTCTGTGTAAATGAAGGTGAGCTGCACGTGAAGACATATGTGGTGGTGAAAGGATGCCTCCACACACATGTACCCCAAAAGAGATCTATTCCACTACTTCCCACAGTGCCTCCTATTTCCACCATGACAGTGCTCCCCAGTGAGCTAAGTCATAATCTCTGTTTCTACCAGCGTCACCCATCAAAGGAGGAGCACCTCCTAGACCTCTCTTTTCTCTTTCACCCCAACTACCCATATGTAGACACTCAGCTCAGCAGCTTATTTCTCAAAACTTCAGATTCTCTTCCTTCCAACATAGCCTATAGAGTACTACCAAATTAATCTTAAGCAGGAAGCAACTTAAGCTTCTTTGCTTAAAACCATATTGCCTACACAACCAACTCCAACTCCTTAACTTGGCATTTAACTCCTTGCAACTTACTCCTTACTACCTTTCCCTGTTCCCTCTACATTAAAACTTGAGTCTGGCAAATTGGTCTTATGACATGTAGTTTTCCTTCATGTGTGTCATTGATCCAGCCGTCTTTCCTAGCCTTTCCTTTATTTTCCATTTAAAAACATTCTCTTTAAACCCACCTTAAAAACAAACCCATAAGCTCAAATCCATAAAGTTCCCCTTGATCATCAGTAATCCTGAGTTTTTAAAATTCCTATAGCACTGATTGTTTGCACTACTAAATTAGTATTTAGAATACACTACATTACATCATTTTTATCTTTTTCATGGGCATACCCTATCTCTCCAAGTAAATAAAGAGGCTCCCCAGGACAAAAATCATATTTTATACCTATCTGCCTGTCTAGTATCTATTACATTGCCCTACTTAGATTGGCCATTCTCTAGATGTTTGTGGGTTATAAAGATCAATTTACCAGGTTAAGAAGAATGAGTTGATTATAATAATACTTTTTATCTATTGAGGGTGTTGCAGTTTTGTCAGTTTTTATGCTTTTTGACTGCAAGTAACAAAATACCCCACCAAAGGTTTATTAAATAAAGGAATTCAAGATCATTTTGATCACATCAAAACATGTTAGGAATAGTTTTTCCCAGCCTAGATCAGTGAATCAATGATGTGTAGGCCTTAGGTTAGCTTCTCTGTCTTTATACTAACCTTCTCTTCATTGTCACAAATAGCTGCCATAGCACCAAGAATCACATCCTCATATATCCAAACCTAAGATGGAAAGACAGAGAAGGTGTTCTTCCTTGACATCTCTCTTTTATCAAGATGAAAAACCTAGAAGCACTACTTTCATTTCTCCCAGGAATACTTTAGCCCGGTGTAGGATTATATGCCAGTCTCATAGCTATTAAGGAAGCTAGAAAAGAAGTATCTGAAGTAGTTAGCCCATATTATGAGAGCTGGGATTCTACAAAAAGGAAGAAGGGAATGGATTCTGGGTTGGCAACAAATAGTATCTGTCACCAGGTAAGATTCAGAGTCAAGTAACGATGGGGAAGTACCTACAGTACCAGGATCCATACTAGTTGTTTTCCCATATGTTATTTATTTCTCCTAGCAATCCTATGAGATTGGCAGTATTTTCCATTAACAGTTAAAGAAACTGAGGCTCAGAGGGGTTAGAGAGTTATCAAAATCAAGTAGGAGAGATGAGATTTAGGTCCATCTTATTATAAGGCGAAGGCCAGGGCATTTCCCATTGCACCTCAGCTGAGTCTCAAAGCAGAAAATTTTAATGATAGGGGTACCTCACCTTCAGCTCAGGTCATGATCCCAGGGTCCTGGGATCAAGCCCCACATCGGGATCCCTGCTTGGCGGAAAGCCTGCTTCTCCCTCTCCCACATAAATAAAATCTTAAAAAAAAATTTTTTTAATGATAGGTAAAGAAGGAAAAAAACCTAACCAGAATAGGATAGGGAGTACATCTGCTATCTAGTAAGAGGGGAACAAGGGACAGTACAAGTGGATTGGCTTTCTGACAGTGAGACTGCCTAGCAGGAAGTGGGGAAATCATGGCATCCATCAGAGTTTAGGCAAGGACCAACTCTATTGAATATTGAAGAGGTTTTAAAACTTTTCAAAATTATAAAATTATTTCTATTATGTAAACATAAAAATAACTCCTTGAGAAACTTTATTTTGACATTATATATATATGTGTGTATATATATATATAATATATATACACACATATATATAATATATATATATAATTTTGAGAAGCAGCCATGAAATAAAATTTTTCAGGAGATATAATTTATGTAGAATCTGAAAAATAGCCTGTATTTTGGCTGAGCTTTTAACTATTCTAAACATATTATATTTTGTCCTCTTTGACAAAGTGTAGATAGTAGATGTCCTCTATAACCAAGGTTTATGACTTTTCTTTATTTTTAAATTTTGTCTTTTAAGGTTATCCAAAAAGTAGCAATTTATTTTTGTTCTCTCAATAAGCTTAGATGAGACTTCAAAGAGAAGTATCTCAAAAAGAATGAAAAATAATATATGTCTCTTTTGAGATTTCTTTGGATTCTTATGGTGCCTTAGGACTTCTATAGAAGAGCAGCATCCTAAACATCTTTCTTTTTTCTTTCTCTTTCTCTTTCTTTCTTTCTTTCTTTTCTTTCTTTCTTTCTTTCTTTCTTTCTTTCTTTCTTTCTTTCTTCTTTCTCTTTCTTTCTTTCTTTTTTTTGAAGCAATTGGGGAGGAGAAAGGAGAGGGTGGCTGAGATTCCTCCAACCTCCCCATCTAGATAGCTTCAGAGAAGTGTGTAGAATTGATGTATGGCATGCTGTTCCTTTGTAAAAGCATCAAAAATATTAAAATACTACTATTATCTGTGCTTGGCCTCAAGCTTCCTTTAATGATCCTCCCAGATCTTGCAGGAAGTCAGACTAAATCGAATGTATGAGTTCAAATGGTAGCAACACAGTGACAATTAATGGTTCTTGTCAGGATCCTTACATTATGGCATCTAACTGCTAGTCTTTTTTCTCTCACTCAAAGGTTCTTGGGAAGCTTATTAAAACATCTCATCTTTGCTCTGATATGCCCTCTCAAAATAAAAAAATAAACAACTAATCAAGTAGGAATCCTTTGTGGCTTAATTCAGAGTCCAGTAGCACACACATTACATTTATCTGAATAAAGCCCTCTTTATCTGCCATTTGAACTTATATCCTTTTCATTTAAATTTTGGGGGCTCTTTTTTTCAGGGGACCTTCCACGTGTTCATTTTTTATTTTTGTTAAATTTTATTCTGTCTCCCACTCTGAAAAAAAATACATTTTTAAAGTATCTAAATAGATGAAAATCACTCAAGAGTTTCTGTGTAAGATCCTGCTCCTTCTGTTAGACCCATCAGAAAAGTTTAACAAATTATTTTTAAAAGAAAGAGAATAATGATCTGTATTATATAGCGGATTCATGAGTGTCCTATAGCAAAACTGAAGAAGTGTTATTCCTCATAAGTAGGTTTTTTGGCCCTGGTATAATGTGAAAACGAGAAGAGATGTTTGGAAATACTCAATCCTAAGAGATCAAAGCAAATCCATGTGAATTTTTGACCATAAACCTACCTTAATCAACACTGCAGGATTGAAGAGGTCATTTACATTTGCTAGCTTCTTCCACTAAAACCAAGTAACTTGACATTGTCAACCTCAGGGCCTTTCCTCATTTTAATACAGTAATTCGGAGTTTTGGTTCAAATCCTAACTCATTGTGAACTAGCTCTGTGACTTGAGATAAATCACTTAAAATTGCTGCATCTGTTTCTCACCCACCGAAAAAGTGTATAATAGAAGGATCATCCCACCACAAGGAGCTTTTTTATGGATTACATGGTTACTGCATGTAAGAAAAATTTAACACTTGTTGACTAGTAAGTTCTAAATAAGTGTGAGCTATTAGAATTATTATTTTCCATATTTTTGTCTCACTTAAGATAACCGTGACCAAACCAAGGAGTCCAAAGTTCCAGTAGATTTCTGTTACCCAAATTTGCTACAAGTTTGACTGTATAACTTTGGACCACTCCAACCCCTATGATTCTGTTTCCTTAACTCTAAGGTGAAGTTTTTGGTCCAAATATTCTTTGAGGGCACATTAGCATTTTATTCTGAAATCATCATAAGACAATAAATACCAGAGAAAAGAATGTGGTAGATCAGGTGTTCCTTCACCCCAGTCCACCAGTGACTTTTTGTGTTCTTTCAGACTGTTAACCTCCCCTGGCCATCAAATCCTGGTCCCTACCATGCTCCTCAAGTCTGACTCCCTAAGCACATATCTCATGCCTCAAACCTGACACCTTCTCCCCAAGCCCAGCCTCCCCTTGGAAAAATGTACTTATCCCAGATCCAGATTTCTTTTTTTTTTTTTTTTAAGATTTTATTTATTTGACACAGAGAGACACAGCGAGAGAGGGAACACAAGCAGGGCGAGTGGAGAGGGAGAAGCAGGCTTCCTGCTGAGCAGAGAGCCTGATGCGGGCCTTGATCCCAGGACCCTGGGATCATGACCTGAGCCGAAGGCAGACGCTTAACGACTGAGCCACCCAGGCACCCCCCAGATCCAGATTTCTTAACGCCTTAGCATTGACACTACTTGACTTGATTAACTCATCTGTAATAAAGTGCAGTGGATGTTAATATGTTTCCATTCCCAGACAAGATATGTGGTTTTTTAATGAAGCTGGGGGTAGGGACAGGAGAAGGGAGGAGTTTCTGGTACCATGGCAGAGAAAGTTATTGAGAGAACAGGAAGAAGCCTATCTCTGGGCAGGAAAAATTGAATTATCCTGTATTTGGTGTAAGCCAAATCAGACTGCCTGTACCCCTTACTTGTCCCAAGATGACTAGATGCTAAAGACTGACTGACCCTATGGAGTAATTCCGGTACAGAAATGGCACGTCAGGAAATTCCTGGCACGCCAGGACTTACTAGACGTGTTACTATTCTTACTGCCACCTGTTTCCTAAGTTATTGCATGAGTTTGCTTTGAAATAGAATTAAAGGCAAGGCTGTTTAAAAATTCCTATATCTGCCTTTGCTACACCTTAATCTCAAAAATAAAACTTAACAATAAATATATGTAAAGGTTTGTTATTAAAATATTTTTAAAATGTAACACTTGATGAGATAAACTAAGACAAAATACCATTTAGAGGAGAGAAGAGAAACTTAACTTTTAATATTATGTAGAAGATCATGGCCCATAGTTTTCAGTTTTGTATAAGGCAGAATAATGAAATATCATGGACCTATGTTTTAACATAGTGCTATTTAAAAAAACACACATTATTTCAACTCTTTGTTGCTGAAAGTGTTCATGTACAGCCTAGATGACCGCTTGGCATAGATGCTATAAAGGAGATTCAGATACTGAGGGGAAGTTAGAGTGATTTCCAAGGCCCATTCTAATACTGGCAAATTACTTTAATAAGACTCCTATTCTGTTAAATCTACTTATTTGAAATACTTCTTGAATTAAGTTAGGGATAGAAAAACCAGGAAAAATATAACTTGCTGGATATATATCTTAGATTTGGAGTTAACCCACCTGGAGCTCAAATCACTTTGTTTACAAATACTTTATTATGCAACATAAACAGAAATATGTAACCCTTATCTCTTTTCTCATCTGGAAAATAGCTGTAGTAATAATCCCCAATCTAAGAGAGTTATTGCAAAAATTGAATTAAACAAGATTGTATCTGATGCATCATGCTCGACACGGAGTAAGAGCTCAGTGAATGAGGCTTTATTATTTGGGTGGCCAGTCTATCTAGAGATTGCAAGAGAAATGGTCGTAGCATAAAAGGAAACAGCTGGGAGAATATGGGTGATGACAGAGAAAGAAGGAGGCAGACCGACCAAGATGGGACAGTAGAGAATAAAAATGGGGAAAAGAAACGAAAGTAAGAGAGGTGGGGAAAGATTCCTGGGAAAGACACCTCAGGATCAAAGCCCGGTCCATACAGTAGCTTGTATGTGTCCAATTACTGTGAGTTTGTCCATCACTCCTCTCCCCCTGCTCACTCCTCGGGTCCCTTCTCCCCCTGCTGTCCACAAGTAAACAGAGCATGTCACCTGTGAGCCTTTGCAATGGCTATTTCTCTCCTTGGGTTTCTTCAGAAAGATATATTAGCATTCTTTATCTCTTAATTAAATCTCTCCATAAATGTCTGGCACCTTCTCATTGAGACCTACATGGACCACAAAAGGAAAAATTACAGCTCCCCTCCCCCAGTCTCAGGCCTCCTCATGCTGCTCTGTTTGCTCCATAACACTTAACAAATAATTATCTTTCTATAGCACTTGACCAGTAGATGATGAATTTATTATATTTACTGCCTGTTTGCCTCACTAAAATGTAAACTCCATGAGGTCAGGGATTTTGTCTGACTTACTCATTTATATTACCTCAGTGCCTAAAGCTATTGGCACATGCCTGGTGCTCAGTACTTTCTCTCTCTTTCTCTCTCTCTCTCTCTTCTCTCTCTCTGTCTCTTTTTCTTTCTTTAATTCACAAATGAAAATTGAAGGAAAAAAAGGAAGAGGAAACTAATCTCAGATTCAGGAAAATTATTCTCTATTTTTTTTTTGTTTTAATTAGTATTCCTAGTGCTTTGACAGGAGCATAACATTACGCACTAGAAAGGACTCAACATCTGATTATATTTTAAATTATAATTTTTAGCTTTGAGTTTTAATAACATCATTTGCCTTCTATTCTGCTGTAGCCAACTCTAAATAGATCTAGAACTTGAAATAGTATAAGCAGGGGAACCTCAACCTTATGTATTAAAATGTTTATATTGTGAACCCTAAAAATGTGCTGGTTTCCAAAAATTAGCTAATTATACAAAATACGTATTTACAGAGTTGGTTATATACCAACCCTATAATGTAATTCATAAGGCTTATCTCTTGACATCCAGTAGAAATATCTGAAGCCCTGGTATCTAGCAAATAAAATCTCAGTGGAAGCAACTGGTGTAGACAAAGCACAGGTTTCATCACATTTCATCAGCCTTTACTGTATCATGTTCAACCACCCTAATGAAGTAGGATGGAGAATGCCTACTAGCTAAGAGGTGAGCCTTTTCTCAAATGGGAGTTCTAAAGTTGAGGAAGTAGTTCCTTGTTGGATAAACATAGTAATTGACTTTTATAGCCTTTTAGAAAATACATATGTATGTATCTTTTCGAAAAGTAGAAAGAAATATATTACATATGAGTGAATGAATAAGAAATGAGTCTGCCATGTTTCTTTCTATCAGCATCCGAAATAACCATATGCGGTCATGTCAAAAGCTCCAAGTAGTTAAGTACTATTTCCAAAACAAATGTTACAAAGTATTATTGTTAATCTGGTGATGTTTCACAGCCTTTGAGTCCTGCAAAAGGATATTTTACCCTCCCTTCTCCATTCCTTTCTGTAGCATTATAAATCCTGCCCCAAGTCAGCAATACAGTGAAGTGTTCAGATATTCAACATAGAGCAGAACATCTCAAGAAAGAGAGTATGGAATTTCAAACAATTTTTAAATTCATATCAATGATGTGGTTAGGCTATTATTTATTAAGGTGCCTATTATAACCCTATGTAGGCCTCCCTACTTGAGGACGATGTGAAAAACTTAAGTAGATTTAAAGAAATTATAAATTAAGTAAAAAATAGAAAATAAGATCTATACAGAAAAAATTATTCCAACAGGGTATTTATTAGAATAACCATGCAGCAGGTCTTCTGGAATCCAGGGATCCTTGTCTTCTCTATCCTTGTCATATGGCTATCCCTGGCAAAACATGATTTTACCACTTTAATGACAGCTTAAAAAATCTGACAGAGAGTAGCTGAGGGGCAGGTGACCGCTTCTGAGTCTCCACATGAGGATAGTGCCAGAGTGAAGAACCCCGACAATCACACTTAACTTTTCCTGACTGGCAGAAAAAAACAAATGTAATTAGAGCCCTGTTAAATAATATTGCTTGCTATTTTATTCAGATATATTCCAGGTCCATTTTTTTCCTCTTAAAACATGACTATATAGGGGTGCCTGGGTGGCTCAGTTGTTAAGCGTCTACCTTTGGCTCAGGTCATGATCCCAGGGTCCTGGGATCGAGCCCCACATCGGGCTCCCTGCACGGCGGGAAGCCTGCTTCTCCCTCTCCCACTCCTCCTGCTTGTGTTCCCTCTCTCGCTGTGTCTCTCTCTGTCAAATAAATAAATAAAATCTTTTTAAAAAATGAGTATATATATAATTTAAAAATGAGAAAAATAATCCATGAAACAGAGGTAAATTTCCATCCTTCAAGTTCTACGCCCTGCAGTGTTTCAGCTCTCTCATAATAAACCCGGGTCTCTGCGACAACCCCCATTCTTCAACCTTAATGAAGAAAAATACCACTGATATGAACCCTAAAACGATGGTTCTCAACTGAGCGTGACTTCACCCTCTATCCACATGGCAGTGTCTGAAGTCATTTTAAGTTGTCACAAGCACTGGTGGTGTGTGCGGGGATGTTACTAGCATCGAGTGGGTAGAACCCGGCGAGGCTGCTAAACACCATCAATGCACAAGATGGTCCAGCACAACAGAGATGTCCAGCCCCAAATGCCTGTAATGCCACTGTTGAGAAAGCCCCCCCTAAAGGATGCTGTGCTAGTCAGCATCCAGTCACTTCGGAGATCATTTCTAGTGGCTGGTCCTCTGTGTGCATCTTGTATTACAGTAGTTGTAGGGGTTAGGGAACAGTAGATGCGGCTAGAACTTACCTCCATGTTTGGAATCTTAGTTCACACACAGTGTCTAATTCAAGCAATGGTAGGAAGTCAACTCACCATTGTCTAAATGTATTATTTTATTTTATTTTATTTTATTTTATTTTATTTTATTTTATTTTATTTTATTTTATTTTATTTTGAAAGACTTAGACGTCATAAATTTGGGATATTTTACTGAAGTTCTTCCTCTTCAACATAGAACTCTTACTTTGTGAAGCTGTCATTCGATAAGTCTAGGACATTAGCGAACGTTTCATAGTGACATCAATTACCCATAATCCTCAGCTTTTTAAAAATTACCAAATTGATTATTTCACAAGGGCCAAGTTCAGCCAGTAGTTCTATTTATACTCTGGTTTCTAGTTAACTCAGCAATACTTATCAGAACTTGAGAATCGATCATAGATTCCATCTTGTTATCATTGCCTTCTTTGATAAGTAGTTTTGCCAAGAGCATAATATTTGGATTTAAAATAACAACCATTTTCTATATCCTATACAGTGGTCAATTTATGCAGGCAACAAGATGAAAACAAAGGAGAGATACCTCGTGGTGGCATAACGAGAATGCTGAGAGCCAGTCAAGGCTTTTAATCCCAGATTTAACACTTGTTGTATGACCTTCATAAAAATCAATTAAACCAATATTTACCTCTTATTTAAGATGTGGGTAATACTTAAATCTCCTGTGAGCAGTGAGATAAATGTTGGTGAGGCAATTGATTAATAAATTGCTAAATAGACTGTGGATATCAAGCACTAACTCCCCTCATCTGTAATGACTTCATATGTATTTGAAACTTATTATGTTTCCAGAGCTTACATGACTTTCCAAGTCTACATTGGTAACAAATGGTCTAGAATGGGGCTTTTTAAGTTCTCTAACTACCAATCCAATGCTCTTATTGTGTACAGATTTACTTTTTCAAATTTGTTCCATCCCCAGATCTCGCAAGTGCGCTTTCTCAACATGTCTAAATATGCCATAATTATCACTCCCTGATAAACATTGGGTAGAGAACCTTCTTGAATGTTGTATAGATAATGAAGTATATGTAATTTCCACATTTTTGTTGAATTCCTCCTCTCTCTCACACATTGATTACTTTTTATATATTTTTCCATCACTTTGTCATAACAACTTTTAGAGTTATTTTAGAACATTACTGTCACCAATGTATAGATGTAGAAATCAGTGTTCAGGAAAATCAAGTGATCAATCTGAAGTCACATGGCTGCTAAGGGGTAGAGTTTGGAACCAAACCCGGGGCTAAACACTCATACTTTCCCCTTATACTTTATTCTGCCTTTGTCTATTTCAACAGTACATCAATCAATATCTTTTCATATGCTGTTTAAGCAACCCAGACTCTCAAAATAGTACTTTCTGTGTTTCCATGATTATAGTGCTTATGTTCTGGTCCCATGGGTACATCATCTCTTAAGTTCACCTGAGTCAATAGACTCCTTTCTTCAGGAATGTCCCACCTCTAAGATCCTCTACTTTGAACTTCTGCTGTGCAAATCTCCCCCCCACGTTTCAAGAAATTCCCACCCCCTACCTATTGGTGGGATCACACCTCTCAGAGTCCATCTTCTCAGCCCCAACAGGTATGAGTTATTAGAAGGACAGAGCAGAGAGGTCTTTGGTACTGTGAGTGGCACAGAATGTTTGAGGGTGAGTATGGGTGCTGCCAGGGTCTTGAGATTTCCCTACTGAGTGAGCAGCACGTCTGCCATTTTACTTTTCTGAGAAACCAGTGAGTCACTGTTCAGACACACACACACACACACACACACACACACGTTATCCTAGTACCATATACATCATCAGAGAAAGTTGTCTAAATTGTTAGTTTGGTTCAAGCAGGAAATGAAAACTTCTGTGAAAACTGGTGCAAGTAAGGAAACTGCGGATGCCGCCCTTCACAGTCCAGGTGTATTTTTCTTCCCTGTGCCTTCAGAGACAATTTTAGTAGGACATTGAGAAGGCCTATGTCAGGAGCTACTAACCAGTCACAATTCTAAAAAGAAAAAAACTATCTTTTTTTAAAAGATTTTCTTTATTTATTTGAGAGAGAGCAGGAGCGGGAGGAGGGGCAGAGGGAGAGGAAGAAGCAGGCTCCCCACAGCACAGGGGGAGCCCGATGCGGGGCTCGATCCCAGGACCCTGGGATCATGACCTGAGCTGAAGGCAGACGCTTCACCGACTGAGTCACCCAGGCGCCCCAAGAAAAAAACTATCTTGTCATGTTTTTAAAATTGTCATTAACACTTTTGTTCTCATTGGAAATTGCATGTTATATTATACACTGATTAAGCCCTGAAGATGTCATTATGTATTTAATAACTACTTTTGATCATATAATATCAATGGTGGCAAATTTTTATCTCTGTGCTTTCTTTTCTTCTTCATCCGGTTCCTAGACATTTATTAATGCCCAGTATAGTCTGAATAAAAATATTTTCACTTGATATAATTTTAATAACCTAATGCATATGTTTCTTCATACATATTCATATGAAGACCAGATAACCCCCAGAAAAATGGAACGTATGCTATGAATTGACTAGTACATCAAGTGATTGTATCAGATGCATACAAAAATGTGTGTTCTCCATGATCTTAAAGATGTTTTTTGAGTTAAAGATTTATATATTCAGCAACTTGTAACTCCCGCATGCTACTGTAAAAATCTTAAAAATATAAAACAGCAATGGCAAACTGATAGTTAATTTTCATATACCCAAACATCTTTAAAAGATAGGAAAAACCTACCTAAGTTAATTTAATGTGTTATCTGTTAATTTATTATGATATCCCCTTTATATGCAAAACTCTTGAAATTTAAATCTTGCTTATAAGAAGAAAGAAATTTTAGATCATATGAAAAGCAGATGACTACCTATTGTTAGAGAGTTTCTCTCAAAAATTAATGAAAGTGTCATAAGAACAAAAATATCCTATGGAATCTTGAAGAGCAGAGAGGGTGTGTGTGTGTGTGTGTGTATGTGTGTGTGTACTCATAAGACACTATCATAAGAAAGAGGGTGTTCCAACTTGGCTCTGTGATTTGAGCATATTAGCAGGTTGCAGGTGGTAGAAATCTGATTCTCTGCCATTTAAAAGGAAATGAAGGAAGGAACAGTTTTAAGCAGAGACTTCAGGCTTGCCATCCTGGCATTCATATTAAGATAGAGCTACCTGAAGTTCCTCTGAAGTATGAGAGCTTCGTTGTGCAAGAAAAATCAAATTTCACTTAGCATTCTACTAGAGACTCTTTTTGAATTATTCTTTACCTCTTTGAAATGTCCAAGTCACTCTGGGATCGCTATGTGTAAGCTGCCACCATGAGATGACATTTAAAACAAATGAAAGAGATATAGACAACATCCTCTCTAAATAAACAAAATCAACCTCGGCTTGAAAGTTGGTGTGGAAATGCTTGTTTTCTGTCCCACTCTTCTGTGCATATGGCATTCTGGAAATTATAAATTCTGTTTTACAGAACTACAATATTTATTACCAGAGGAAAATAGATTATTAATTACAGCCAAAGGCTGCTTTGATTAAATATACAATTAATTAGCTATGCTAAGCTCATCCATCCCAGAGCTCCTAATATTTTCAGCCCGATGATTCTTCTAGTACTTTTAATTAAAATTGTTTTAAGAAGCCACAAGTTAGCTGCATGTGCACTTAAACTGAAGTTATCTCTTCAGTGTTTCACTGATTTCCGTATGCCATGTAATTAATCTTTAGTGATTAAATGTACATAAAATCACCGGAGATGCAAGGTAATTTGTGCAGACATGGAACAATGGAGAGCTTTTACTAGGACTCTGCAGGATTGTTTTCTCTGCTGAAAATTCTTTCAAAAGCATACAGATGTTAATTGTTTGAAGGATCTAAATTAAAAAAATTTTTTTGCCCCTCTCCCCCACTCTTCTAAACAAAGGGAAGTAAAGTCAACAGTATTAGTGTAGAAAAATGTTTGTGGCAATTTACATTTAATAAATTTGATGACTCTATCTGAATAGTTACATTCACTCTATTACTCTGTCTTATTTGCTTCCAGAAGGAGACATAGAGCCATGTGAAACAGTTTCCAAAAAGTGTCCCCAAATACTATCGGCTGATTTTTCATGCATGACTCAGCCCCAAAGCCTGGAGCTGGTTACCATTCTCCCTGAGGCCCAGCTGCTAATTTTGTGGAAGTTCTTTCTGTTTGAATCACTTGTGATTGTGTCCACTAAGGTAAAACCCTGGGAGAACCCAGGTGGTCTTTTCCCCCTGGAGACCTCATCCATCACATCTCAGAGGCTGCTGAACTGTTGTGAGGCATTAACAATATCACATGACACGTGAGCAAGGCTGGGCCTTGAACTGGGGATCATTTTTTTTTCTTTCAAGATTTTATTTAAATTCAAGTTAGTTAACATATAGTGTAGTATTAGTTTCAGGAGTAGAGTTTAGTGATTCATCACTTGCCTCTAACACCCAGCGCTCATTACAACAAGTACCCCCACTTAATGCCCATCACCCAGTTACCCCATCCCCCCACCCACTTTCCCTCCAGCAACCCTCAGTTTCTTCCCTGTAGTTAAGAGTCTCTTATGGTTTCTTAAGGTAAAAGTTCAGTACCAGATTGACAAGCTCTTGAGTCACCTCCTTGTCTGAGCTTTACCTGATTCACTTACAGGGAAAAAGCAGAAAGGGGATTCTTTTTACCAAAGTTTTAAGTAACGTCAGGGGTTATATAAGAAATAGTACTTATTCATGCTTATGCATGTTGTTTATAGATTTTTTAGAACAGAGGAGGTTGTTGGATAGCATCTTTTCTAGCCTATTTATTTTGCAGAAACATTTTTTCACTTTCCACCTGGAGTTTTCTTGTCCAGGGGACATAAGTTAAGACAATTATCCATACTCATGAATGCCTACAGTTCATTCACTACTTAATTTGAATCTTGCGAACTATTTACTAAAAGAAAATAGAAGAATAAATTTCCCACCAATCCACCAATCCTCTTGTCCCATTTTTAGAGTTTCTGTGTTAAAACTCCTATAGATGTTTAAAAATAATTAATATGAATTTATAGAAAAATCTTGTTTTTTTTTAATTTAGTATTGAGCAAGTTGCTTAACCTATTAAGGTTTAGGTTCTGTATCTATAGGATGAGTATGATAATATTTTTCCACCTCTAGTAGCAGATAGTCCTGAGTAGAACATGTGGTAAATAGTAAGCCCTTAACAAGTTTTTATTACTGCTATGGTCCTTATTATTCATTTCAAGGTATACTTAGAGACAACCGCATCAGTGAAATTACTGGTGCAAATTCCACCTATTTGATATAAAATAGCAACTGATGCTATTTGTTTAAGCAATTACATTTACTTCATTTTTTGCCTTAGGCAGCAATCTCTTCTGTTGTTAAAGCCTATAAATTTGAGGAAGTTGGAAGCATGGTGTTAGAAAGGTTATGGGCACAAGTTCAGGTGGCTTTGTTTGCGGATGTAGAAGCTTGCAAATTTCCCTGGGGACTTGGCCTTTTTTCTGTAGTTTCATGTCATTGACTGAGCTCAACAAGTGTCAGAATGAATTCAAATGGCAGAATTGATTGCTGAAAATGATTTAAACCTCCTGCTTCTCCTTGGTTGATGGCTTTGTTTAGATTTTGTCCTGTCCTTTCAAACTGGTATAAAATACCTTCCATGTTCCAGGCACTAAGTTAGAGATGCTGATATTGAAAGAGACAGTTATATATCATGCAAGTTCTACTTTCTTATGTTAATCCCTATCTTCTGAAATTCCTATGTATTCACTTGGGTAAAATATCTTTCTAAGGTTATATTCCACACAAAGCTATAAATGATTCAGGTAGAAGACCCTAGAAAATATAAAGGTGTTTGTGTATGAGTTTGTGAGTGTGTGTATGTATATGTGTGTGTGTGTGTGTGTGTGTGTGTGTGTGTTGTGTTTGGTAAGACAGTTGGCTACTTGGCTGGGTGGGTACTAGCCAGAAAGAGTTTCAGAAAATTGGAAGAGGTAGTTTTTGAGCTCTAAGATAATCAGAAAATATAGGTCTGTAGGGGTAGGCGATATCTACTTAGAATGCCTTTATGCCTTCCTACTTAAAATTCAACTTCTACAGCTTGTATTTCCTTACAGTGTGGATTTAATTAATTGGAATAGAAACTGAGGCTAGGCTATGCTAGACAATCTGCTAATCTGATAGGTCTCATTGGAATAGATATGATTGAAAGGATCAGAGCACTATTTTACACCCCTGTCCATCCTCTTCCAGTTGGACCATCCATGCTGTCCCTGTCTTGATCCAGGCACTGATCATTTTTCCCAGTAACTTCCTAACTGGTTTCCCTACTTCCATTCAGCTACTCCTCACCACAGCCTTCAGTTATCTTCCCAAAACCTAAATGAGCTCTTGCTACTTTTCCAAAGAAAGGAGCTGTTTAAAACAAATATTTTAGGGATGCCTGGGCGGCTCAGTCACCCAGTTAAGCATCTGCCTTCAGCTCAGGTCATGATCTCGGTGTCCTGGGATCGAGCCCTGCATGGGGCTCTCTGCTCAGCATGGGGCTCAGCGGGGAGTCTGCTTCTCCCTCTCACTCTCCCTCTGTGCTCTCTCTCTCTCTCTCTCCTTCTCAAATAAATAAAATAGTTTAAAAAAATAAAAAATAAATAAAACAAATACTTTATGGGGGCCTATTGAGGACCCTGGGATCTGTGTCAGAGCCTTCTTTCCCATTTCTTTGCCAGACGTTTACCCAAATCCCCCATAGTCATAACAAATCTCTCTTTGGTTCCCAGAAGACTTGCTCTTTCATGTCTTTACCCTGGGTTTCCTTTCTTTTCTGCCATCTTTGCAACTTAGGAAACTCTTCATCTTTTAAGACCCAACTCAAATATCAAATCCCTGTACTCCTGGGTATAGTCAGCTCTTTGTGCTCTCACAGAATACTGTTAATTACCTTTATTTCAGCTCTTTACAAGTTTGCTTACAATTGTGGATGTATATGTTGTTTTTCCCTAACAGGTTGTGAAGGGCAGGTGCCTTCCCTCACTCAGCCTATTAGACTCAGCTTCCACAACTTTCAAATGGGGATATAATACTTACCTCACATGACTGTTGCTGAGTGTGACTGAGAACACATGAGCCAAGTGCTTCACACAGTTTCTGGCATGTTACGAATGCTCACTCAGTGCTAACTGATACTACTGTTGTTGTCACTGCCGGGACTCTAAGCACAGGTATTAACTTGTATTCCCGGAGATCACCTAGTCTCCATCACTCAAGCGTTAGGAAGGCAGGCAGGCAGGCAGGCAGGCAGGAAGGAAGGAAGGAAGGAAGACTCAACATCATAGCACTCTGTTAGCTGCCTTAGCTGTAGTATTTATTTGATCCTATCCACAACTCTGTGAGGGCTATTAGCATCTCCTCTTCCAGACAGAGAAACTGAGGCTCAGAGAGGTTAAATAACTTACTCAGAATGACACAGCTGATATGGTAAACTGTTTAGATCCCAGTTCTGAATGCTTCCGGCATTGTGTTCTTTGACAGATGGGTGGGGCTTATGAGCAGAGCTTATGGGTAGGGCTCGCCTTTGTATGCCACTAAATTTTTACGATATATTTAAGTGAATGGAATAATATGGGTAACTGGCTGCACCATGGAGGTGGGAGTGAAAGGAAAGCAGTTTGCATGTAAACACAGATAACTTTAATGACAAATACAATCACATTTGTTTTTACATGGATTTTGATAGAGAAATATGTGAAAATTTAACAAGTGTTTATTGAGTATCAAATATGTGCCAAGCATGTTTTGGGGCCTTTAAACTATAGCACTGAACAAAACTGTCACTGTTGTCACTCACAATGTTTTTCTGCCTGGACGCATTTAAGTAGGGATTGCTTTTATAGATAGGGTACAGCAAAACTCTGGTGAAGATGTTGTTGGCATCTTTGATGTTCTTATGACAGATGCCATGTTACAAATAACTCACTGCCTCTTTAGTCCCTTATTAGTAACTATGTGGAACACTTTTATTCCTTTCATTTAACAGGTAGTTATTTTTGGCACTTCTTTGGCATCTTGCTAGTGTGGCTGAGACCCAAGGTTATATTCTTGATATCCATAGATGTCCGAATAACAAAAAATGGGACCCAGGGCTCTTGTCCAGGGGCTAAGAGCACATTTCCTCTTTTTCAGTGGACATAAAAGATGAATTGCTCTAAGTCCTCAGTTACTGATGCTGTTTATAGTAATTTTTTAAAAGAAAATCTAGGTCATTTAATTACGATGAAGTTTTTTTCCCAATGAAGTAATTTCAGTTCATTTTAAAAGCATTTGCCCTATATATGCCTTATGTCTTTACATCCGTAGACCCACTGCAGAAAATTTTATGTCTGCATGAGAATTTCTCATTAAGTATGTTTCTCACTAACATACTTGGACCTGATGTGTCAAAACTCAATGGATAGGTTTATTAATAATCAGCTTCATCAGCTTAGTATTATCTTAGGAAGTAAAAGGTCAGTAAGTAGTTGTTATCCTACCATTTTATCAGTGGACTCTCCTTGAAAGACTTCAAGTCATTATTCACTGCTTATAGAGTCACTTGAGATATAAAAAGTCTTTTTATAGTAATGAAAGAGCTCCCACAATTAGCCAGAAGGCAGCCATCTATCTTTTTAAATAGCTCAGCTTGGAGGAGAACAGGATTTCAGGTGATATTCAGTAGATGAATTGTTATGACAATGATAAAGTTGGTGATACCAATCTGTGTTTTTTGCTGTAGGGATGTGTGTGTGTATGTGTGTGTGTGTGTGTGTACTCATGCACATGCACAAGAAAAAAAAAAGACATTCAGCGCAGAGTGGAAATTTATTTCTCTAAAGATATGCAAATCCAGAAACAAACTCTATGTCCAACAATTCCTTATAATTATTTTTTTAACTCAAGTGATTACAACATGAATCTGTTTTTAGCTAATAACAAATACAAGATTTTGTAACATTCATTTCAACATAATTTCAGGCTTATCAAAAGGTTACAAGAATGGTACAAAGAATTCTCAAATATCATTCATCTAGATTCCCCAAATTTTAACATTACCTTCCATTTGGTTTAGATTCATCCTCTCCCTTTCCCCTACCCCTCACCCTCTTGCTTTCATGAAGTCCTCAAGGATAAACCTCACCAGTAACAGACAAATCCATATTACTTGCCTCCTGCTAAGATAGACAGAAAGACACAATACCACTTCTAGGCATTCTTGCCAAAAAATACAAAACCTGAATCTAATCAAGGAGAAACACAAAGACCAACTGAGGGAGATTCTGTGAAATAACTGTGCACATCAAATATGTGAATACTTTAAATTTGCTCTGTGATCTCATTTGTTGTATTTTCATTCTCCCTTAAAAATGCAACTTCTGCTAAATCCGAGACACTAGAAATTCTATTTTTGATGCAACTAATTTTGATAGTGAACTTAATTTGCAAAGATGGTAAGTTTTAGCTTTTGCCTTATTTTTGTTTTCATTATTGTCTAAATCAGATGAGTTTATGTCTAGTTGTATCAGGCAGGGTCCCAGAAGGAAATGGAAGGCACACTTGAAGGAGTTAATGGAAGTGACTTTAATGAGGGAGCAACTTCTAGGAGGTGTGAGCAGAGTTAAGAAAAAGAATTTAGAGAATCACAATAGAAAGAGAAGTCCTTACTACCCACAGACCTGAAAGGGGAAAGTAAACGAGGGATGTGAACAGAACCTACCAAGAGCTGGTGTCCTGAAAGCCAGGTGGAGAGGAGCCTGGGTAAAGACACAGAGTACTAGCTCTCTAACCACTAACTGAACCAAACAAACATAAAGCAGAGAGCCTAGTGATGCAGTATACAGTGGTCTGTGTCCAAGAGCACTGAGCTGGACAGAGAAGAGTAGACTATGTATAGTCTACTCTATACATCTGATGGACAAAGAACCACCAGCTCATGTGCCAAAGAGGAGATACATCCATTTCTTTATTAACATGAGGGAAAATAAATGTATTTATAAAGAGGTAAATAAACCTATGTTGTATAGACTTCAATTTATTTCCTTCAGTAAGAATCAAAACATATCATGACCTGTTCTTTTTTTTTTTTTTTAAGATTTATTTATTTATTTGAGAGAGCGAGAAAGTACATGAGAGGGGGGAGGGTTAAAGGGAGAAGCAGGCTCCTCGCCGAGCAGGGAGCCCGATGCGGGACTCGATCCCGGGACTCCAGGATCATGACCTGAGCCGAAGGCAGTCGCTCAACCAACTGAGCCACCCAGGCGCCCATGACCTGTTCTTTAATAACAGGAATAATTTATATAAATAAATACTTCCAAATGGGAAAGCTCAGAAGAGAAGAATGTGGCAGTGAGCCTCAGGAAAGAAACAGAAAATACAGAAAAAGGGGTACAAAAAATGAAACAAAGAAAAGATAATTGAGGGAAAAAGCAATTATGACTGATGCATCCCCAAGATTTCCTATAACCAAAATTATAAATTTGGCCAAGAATAGTTCTGATAAATTCACAAAGAATGGGTCTATAATATCTTAATAAGAAAAGTTGAAGGGCGCCTGGGTGGCTCAGTTGGTTAAGCGACTGCCTTCAGCTCAGGTCATGATCCTGGAGTCCCGGGATCGAGTCCCGCATCGGGCTCCCTGCTCAGCGGGGAGTCTGCTTCTCCCTCTGACCCTCCTCCCTCTCATGCTCTCTGTCTCTCATTCTCTCTGTCTCAAATAAATAAATAAAATCTTGGAAAAAAAAAAAAAAAAAAAGAAAAGTTGAAGATGAGTCTCACTTGTATTCAGGAACACCTCACCATCAAAGTGTGCTGTGAAAGGGGTCAGGAAGTAGCATACTATCACTAGTAGTGACCACAGTGTTACAATCAGTTAGTTAAATGTAACAACAGGCTTTTTAGATATCTCCTTGGGTTACTGGGGATCTGCTATTCATTAGTATTATATATATATATATATATATATATATATATAAGCATTTTTAATATATTCACTTTCTTAGGTTGTAAATGTGTATCATGTCACACAAAGGTTAATTAAGAGCAAATCCCACAATGTCACAACTTATATAGGTTAGGCAACAGTCTTTATTGGGAAAACATACAAGTCAGGAGTGAGCAGCACAGGAGTCATGTGGGACCCAAAACGGCTGGACATGCATTAGGTCTGTATTCCAGTGGAGGAATCCCCACCTACTGTGGCTTTCTCTTCTTTGGGGAACATTATTAGTAAGGAAACAGACTACAAGAGGTTCAGAATGTTTGGGTTAGAAGTTAGTTCCATTTGGCTGGGAAAGCCAGTTGCCTAGCCCTGGGGGACTCTGGAGCTCACGGGAAGCTGTAACACCCCCACACACCAGGAAAATGGAGCTACCGGTCCCTCATAGTCCAAATAAGCCAAAAGGAGCCCCAGGATCACTTTTGAATAAATCTGCTTATTATATCAGATGTGATAATTACATCTTTATTCTCTTCCCAAAATCCAGTAATAGCACTTTCAATGCAGAACATTGTACTACACAGACTTTTGTTATAATGCCATCTAACACTTCTTGTATTCTTATCTTCTAAAATTACATGATTATCACAAACCCACCAGTGATTATTTTGTTCATTAATAACATTTAAAAAGGTCAAAATTAATTTTAGTCAATCTCTTACTAGGCTTTCTTCATATAATTTTGACAATTCTTATTCTGTGCGTTCTTTTCACTATAAATATTTTTATACTGTGCTATGCTTAATTTATATGACAGATGTCCACACAGAAGCAAACATACCAAAGTTTCAAAAAAAACATATGCTTAAATTCCTTAAAATTGATTGAACAATTGTATATGACAAGTGTTTTAATGACTCTAGGGTTTGGATTATTTTAAATTTCTTCCATACCAAACATTTTAGCAGTAATTTAAATATTGTTTCCTCCTTCTATAAAATGTTACTAGAACATGTTTTTACAACACCTCCCTAATTATCAGGTGGAGAATTTGATCAGCATTCTCATAGGGACTTTAGTCAAAATTAATTCCACATTTATTTGTGAAGGGGGGAGATCTTATAAACCAGCATGCCCAACTAGAATTATATTGCTTGGCTCTGAGAGTCTAAATGTAAACCACGGTGACAGTAGTTGATAACACTCTATTATATAATTGGAATTTGCAAAGAGAGTAGAACTTAAATGTTCTCACCAAAAAAACTAATTAATATGTGAAATGATGGATGTGTTAATTAACTAGATGGTTGGAATCCTTTAACGATATATACATATATCAAATCAACACAATGTATATGTTAAATACAATTTTCCTCGTTGTCTATATCTCGATAAAGCTGAAAATTAACAAAAGAATAAATGAATGAATGAATGAATAAAAATTTTGTAAACAAAAACAAACAATATTCAAGTGCTTTATACTTCTCAATTTGAAATTGGGCTATATCAATTGCACATAATCTTAGGTATTCTATACTTCTTCTATTGAGTATTCTTATCTGTATTCTCCTATGAAAGGCACAGATGCATAAAAGGCCTTATTTTTCACAAGAGGGAACAGAGGTTTAGAAACCCTCATCATTCCCAAACAGCTGACTCTGGAAATGGCAACTCACCAGGGTGACTTGGTTATTCATGCACTTGTTTGCACTTCAAAAGGAAAAAAAGAAAAACCTGTTTGTTTTCTGATACTCAAGAAAATTTTGCATGTGGCTGGATTTGGAGAAATAATCAAAGTAGCGCGCAGCTCGTATCCAAGCTGAGGCCACCAATCACTCTGGGGAGGTTGCTGACAAGTAGCCCAGATTTTGCAGTTTATCCAAAAGGGTAGCTTGTTCCTTAAACAGAAGCCTCATCAAACATTGGCGTGATGTGGTTTACATATGAAAAGCTATATTCTTTACTTAACATTCACAAGTTGCTTATGGATTAATTAGCCCATCTGCCACAACAAATGTATTCACACATCTTTTGCTGAAAAGCCACTACTTTTCTCCTATCCCCTTATCCCTATCAATATAATGGAAAACAACTTTTTAGGAACAAGACACTTCTTTTTTCATACCTGTATATTTTTCAACTTCAGTGCTGGGGTAAGAGGGAAACCTTCCCAGAGGATAGTTTCCCATGACTGGCTTCTCGTTTAGTCGCCAGTCATCCGTGTGTTCGTTCCTCTGAATGTCTTGCAGCTACTTCAAGTTTGACATGATTACGGCTACTACTCTTGCCACCAGCTTCCAGTCCCAAATGTAGTTGTTACAAGGACAATCTTTTCATCCTAGAACTTTTATCATTGGCATCTTCTTTTCCTTTCTTGAGCTGTGGCCAATTCCGATAACCTCGTTAGAGGCAAAGCGCACTGGTTTCTCATTTATCTCAAATCAGGTGGCTTAATCACCTTTGGAGAGTCCAGTCGTCCCACTCTGGGGCTGCTAGCCCCTTGTCAAATAGTGACCGCAGGAGTCTTTTCAGTTATATTCCAGTTGCTGTACTCTAGTTGCTCAGTGGTGGCAGAACCGAATCTGTTTTGACCACAGTTATCAATGTGCCAGACGTTATAGTAATAGAGGGAATTACCTCATAGATCTTCCTGTTTATTAGGATACTCTAACCTCTCACCTGCCATTCAACACCAGCTTCATTAAAAAGTCTCTTTCTCTATGCCGTGCTTAAATCAAATCGCCAGGCTTTTTGAAACTCTTCTGCACGTAAACTTCAAACTCAAACCCCACAATGCATTATTTCTCTTTTAATTTTCAAATTACTTCTCTTCCCATCAATTTTGCTCCCAACTCTTTTTATCCACTTTTTCCTCCTGAAAGTCAACTTCCCTGTTATCTTTCTGGCATTTTTGCTTCCCTCCTTTTACTAGGCACCCAGAACATTTGGGGTCTACACCCATGACTACCTACGTTAGGTGGGATACCTATATAACAGAGGGCTTCCCCATCTCCTGTCTCATTTCAAAAAACATATAAAAATTGTATGTAGTTTGTACAAAAGCAAGGTTGAGGCAGAGAGGGAAGAAGGGATGGGCAGGAGAGGAAGCAAGGGAAGGAGGGAGGGAGAGAATACGATGGGAAAAAAATGGAATGATAAGGATAAGGCACCATGAATACAAGACACCATGTTGGTTTAAGACCTGGCCACTTGGGAAGAATGAGGTTTGGCTATTAATTTATTTGTTCATTTACTACAAACTTTTTTCTATAGGATTAAAACCTCAGATATTCTCCCAATGTTCTTCTTCCTGGCTGTAACCGTTGATAACTGAGCAAAAGCAACTGCCACAAAATCCCAATTAAGCTATTCTTTTTTGTTGTTGTGAAAGGCATAATTTATAAAATGGTGACCTTTTGGTAGGCTAACAGTATGTTGATGAACTTCAAGTGAAGTGAAAAAAAAAAAGTGTTTTGTATCATCAGTGCTTACATTTTCTAAGGGATCACGTGGGACAGTAGAGCCTTTAAAGGTCATAGACTTCTTTACTTTGAGAGATATTAAATAGCTTATGAAAATAGAGGTCAGCTGCAGGATAACAGGAAGAAAAGAGCATTCCCAATGGGGAGGCAAGATATTCGAGATTATATTGACCGTCCTTTTTTAAGATTGTATTTGATTGTCCTTTAAGCAAAAAAATGAAATTTGCATATAGATGCTATAATTGTAAATGAATGAATGTACAGGGTCTTAGAATCAATAGCTATTGATCTTTTGCTGTAAGAACGCTAATATTGTCTGCATAAACTAAACATTATAATAAGAACTAATTATTTCACAGCCTAAAATACTCTTCAGTAATTTTTATGTTTCTGCAGAAATTGTTATACTTTTCTGGATTTTGCAGAAATAATTAGTAATCAGTAAAGAACTCACTTTTGAAAAATTATTCTTGCTTTGAAAGTCACTAAAACAAGTAAGAAACAAAGAAATACCAAGACTGCATTGTAGGCAAGGTGCTGAGCTACCTAGAGGAAGAAATAGGATAATGGCATTAGTCTGTCCACTACTTAATGACACACAATTTATGCACTAGAAGGATTTAATGTGTGACTGGAAGACGCCCTAGCCACAAATTATTTTTCCCTTTCCCCTCAGATATTGCTTGAAGTCGTTCAAAAAGGGCAGTCTTCTTTTATTCTACCACTATTAAGGGTTATTTTAAATGCAAGGCTTATAGATTATGACCAAGAATTCTTTTCAGAATGAGAAGGATATAAGACTTTGCAGGAGTGGATATTCACTACACTGAAGGGATACCATAAAGCAGAAGCCTAGAGACAAAGGGCAATTTCTCCCATATAGATTCTGGCAGAACAATCTTGTCTACCACTGGATCATCTTCTACAACCCTGGAGTTCTTAAATACTGACCACAGTGTGAAACATAAAGAATGATACCAGCCAACATGAGAGGTTAGATTTTAGGTTGTGTTTCTCTGTTCTTGGACTTTGCTTACCATCTGCTGATTACACATTCTCAGGGGAGACGGTGGTGGCCCCAACCCAAAGTGCCCTAGACCAATGGCTCAAGGAATGAATGACTGTGTCCATTGATGTCCCTTGTTCACATACTCCCATATGCCCAAAGTCATCCAGACATTCCAAGGTTGTACCAATACCAATGCAGCAATAATGTTCAACTTTAGTCCCTAGAGAAAAGAATCAGAGTGAGAATGTACAGATTTGTGAATGTGTGCTCCCGGTCAATAACCATTCGTATCTTCTACTGAAGTTTCTTACTAGTGATCCAAGAACTGTACTGGGACATATTTTGCTGGTGAGGAAACTTAATTGCTCAATTTTTGAAGGCACATTAACTGTTTCAGGGCCCACTGAGTAAATTAGATCCTCCAGGTCATTAAGCCTGTCTCAACATGACATGATGATTTCTACCTGGCATTGTATCATTTACCCCCAAACACCCCACACTTGCTCTGAGCACACACATATTCTTTGTTTACTCAAGGAGAGAGAATGTGCTCATTTGGATGTCAGCAATCGCTCTCTGACTGCAACTCAGCAACTCCCTTCACTTCTTCTTGAGGCACCCAGGGATCTCTAAGGATTTGCTGGTGCGTAGCAGTTAGCAGAGCCTCCCCAACAGGCAGATGGCTTAGTTGTCTAGAAATAGTATAACTTCAGGGGTTTTAGGCACAGTATTGTGCCCCCAAGTATCTCTTCCTATTTGCAAAAGCCAACATTATTGATTGATCTAGGGTGGGAATTGTGAAGATATTTCAGGATGCTGTAGGCCTTTATTAAAACAACTTCCACAAAAGGACTCTGTTATCAGGACCGGTTTTAGGGAAATAAATTGACAGCTATTTGAGAGCAGTCTGTACTGCCGCTGGAAAGGGTATTTAGAAAAGTGTGTGGGTGTCTGGAGTGCCGCAAAGGCTGGGGAACAGCACTAGCTTTTGATAATTAGGCATGGGAGAGTCTCACAAAAAGAATGATTTTCTCTCCCAAATGCCAGTGGTTCGCCCTGCTGAGAAGCAGTGATGGGGGGCAAAGGCAAATATCCCTCTCTCTCTGTTATGTCCAGGGCTACCTTGGAGAGTCATAAATTGGTATAAATTAAAACAGGTGAGGATCCAAAGGAACATAGTATGCTCAGAGATGTTTTAGAGCAGTGCTCCTTTCAAGTGCATATAAATCAGCTGGGATCCTGTTAATATGCCAGTTCTGATTCAGCAGGTCTGGGATAGGGCCAGGGATCCTGCATTTCTAATAATCTCTTATGCTCCTGCTTATGCTGCTGGTCCACAGACCACACTTTGAACAGCAAGGATTTAGAATAGAATGTACATGACGATAACATGATCTTGGATTTAAAAACGATGAATATGAAAGAAATTTGACAATACCCACAAAGTTAGATTTCAGGCCAGTCAGACTTTGATTAAATATTGAAAATCCCACCAAGAGATGGATAGAACATTTTTTAAAAAAGAGATATACTTAACATTTCTACCTATCTGCAGATTTTGGTGAACGTTTTCTGAGGCCGATGTGTGATTTAAATGTTTAAATCTTTACTAATGATCCTGACAGAATACTTCCTAACCAAACAAGAAGCAACGCGTTTTCCTGATCTTCTTCACTTCCGAGTATTGGTGAAGAGTTCAATAAATGTCAGTGTCTGATTAAATATTGCTTTACAAACTTCATATCAGAGCTGGCTTAAACTTACCCTCCCCATCTTTTCTTAATCTATGATGACAGCCTCTCTGTTCTTTCCTCTGAGGTGAGCAATGTCCTTTTATCTTCACAGGTCAATGGGAAGGATCTCTCAAAGGCCACCCATGAAGAGGCCGTGGAAGCTTTTCGAAATGCCAAGGAGCCCATTGTGGTCCAGGTGCTAAGACGAACACCGCTCAGTAAACCAGCCTATGGAACGGCCCCAGCAATGCAGCTCATGCACGCCAGCACTCAGACTGACATCACCTTCGAGCACATCATGGCTCTGGCCAAACTTCGGCCACCGACCCCTCCAGTGCCAGACATCTGTCCATTCCTGCTCTCAGACAGGTATTGTTCTTTTCCTGTCATTGTCCCAAAAGCCCTATTTGTTTTCACTCAGCATTTCAAGTGGGTGTTGGAGAGAATCAGTTACACTAGCAAGCTGACAGTTACAGAGAGAGGCTCTCGGTTCTCTTTGGAAAATGTCTCCACCGTGTCTATATCCAATTAGTTCTCAGCTGGCCCTGCTAGCTACTTTCCCTGACCCACACAGTTGCTTCACTTTAGGAGTCATGCTTGCTGAGGAACAATGAAAAATTCTGGCTCTGATTAGTTCATCTTTATATTTCCAGCCATCAGAAACCTCATGCTACTCATGAGCACTGGTCAGGGAAATAGCTTTTCTCACCAAAGCTGCCAAAAACCTTATTAAGACTGAAACAGAAGTGGCATGTTGGCACTCTTTTCTCCTCTGTGGGTCGCCTCTCTCTCTTTCACTCTTTGCTTTTCTCTTCTTTAAAGGAAAAGCTAGGAAATTAATTTAATTAGAGTGCAATTCTCCAAAGAAAGCAATTACCCAATATATTGAGATGTCAACAAAAGATTCTGGTTGTCACTAAGTATAAGAGCTGTGAAATAAGGATCTATTAAAGGAATATTTCTTCCCAATTTTTTACCTAATTTAAAGGCAGATTGAGAGATTTTATTCAAATAATCTTACTTATACAGTCTTGTTTCATGAGGAAGTATGTTTTGCCCCATACATTTTATTCTGTGAGCTTTGAAGCAAATATTCAAACATTAGGGAGAGTTTGATTTATAAAAACAATAGTCTCTTTAGGCTGCATTTTCACTGCCTACTGCAATCCATTCTGCACTTTGTAAAACACTTCCCTGCCCTTTATTGGCTTTTGTTAGGTTCATTTCAGTGGTCCACAAGTGTACATTAGAATCACCTGGGAATTTTGAAAAGCGGTATCAATGCAATGCCTGAATCCTACTTCAGACCAATTAAAAAGGAGTTTTTAGAGTGAGGCCCAAGGGCCAAAATTTTTCCAAAAATCTCCCTAGGCAATTTTAAGGTACAGCCATGTTTTGGAAACCACTCCTTGAAACTTCAAGTTCCAGGAGGGCAAGGGCCCTGTTTATTTTGCTTCACTCCATCCATGCAACCGCTTCTTATCAAATAGCCCCCTTTATCAGGCACTGGAACTAGGTGCTGGGCATAAAACTGGGAACAAAAATAAAGTCACCACCTACCTTCTAGAGGAGGAGATGAAGAATATACAAGCAAACAAATATTTAATATTTATGAATACCGCCTCACACAGAGTAGCCTTCCAATAAACACTCTCTTGGAGGAATAATAGCTAACATTTATTAGCTAATTAGGCATGTTTTAAGTAATATTACAAATGTTTTACATTTATTAACTCATTTGGTCCTTACAATGATCTTTTGAGGGAGTGCCTTGTACTATTACCATCACAGATGAAGGAAGATGTTAAGTTATTTGGCCAAAGTCACATTGCAAGGAAGTGATAGGGCCAGACTTCTGAGCCTAAGAGGTCCGACCCCATTACCCACTCTCTTAACAGGTATCCTATGTCACTCTCCATAAGTCCTGCAGACCTTAGCTTAGAGGTAACCCCTTCTAGTAAACTTCCTAGAGCAGCAGTAGGGACATCCCCCCCATCTGCTCTCAGATTCCATATTTCCCCTGAAGTATCACATTATATTGACATTCCCACTTTACTGCTCTACCCAATGAATAGAGCAAGAATTGATTGGATTTGGTGCACCAATAGATTTCCAGCACCCAGCAGAGGGCCTGGCATCTAGTAGACAATAAATGTTTATTGAATGAATAGGTGTTCCTCATGGCAGGGCTCCCTTCTTACCAACTGAGAGACAAGAGAAACACATTAAGTGCCCAAAGCAGTAAACTTAATGGTTTACCAATCCAAATGGGTTTTCAGAGCCAGTCCAAATTTAAGCAAGGACAGTTTACCTGTTAGACCAGCAAGCAAGATGTTGCATGTACTACTTTTGCTATTAGGGTTCATGTCGATTAACCCTATATGGAGATGACAGCCATAGACAGCAGTGAGAAGGGACTGGTAGAATATTTACATTGACTGTATGAGGACACCAGGATGCATCTCTCGTGCATGCCTTTGGACTAGAGATAAGGAAACTAATTTATACTACTAACTCCAGTTATTCGGTAATGTCCACACTGGCACAGCTTAGAGGTCTCACCTGCCACTAACTTGGTTAGTTGCACTGAGTCTTTTTCACTGACTTCTAGAAATAGAGATGCCCTCATTCTCTTTGCTGTTAAACTGTACTTGACCTTCCTATGGTCTAATGTATAGGATCCATATCATAGCTTATAGTAATTTTAAAGCACTTCAGTAAATTACTTAAAACATTTTTCCGAAGTGAGACATGTAAAAGTCATGTACAATGCCCCAGGTCCCCCTCATTTCCTTTAATCCTCTCTGAATTTTTGGAAGGGATTATGAAACCCTGTGACTTACAGGAATTTCCAGTGAGGTATCACTGTGAATGCTGATTAATATTTGTGCACTGGCCCTCTATCAAAGAGGGGGAAATGTGGGTTATGAGGGAGAACAAGGAAGGAGGTCTTAAGGAATGAGGGCAAGGTGAGTACATTTTACAATCTGAAAAATAGATGCTTTTGAAAACAGATTTCAAAAAACAGTTTGGGGCTGTATATTATGAAATGGGTAGTACTCTGTTACAGAATCCCCCTCTTTGGGTAGACTGCAGTCTCAAAGGCCACACATCCACGTATGGAGCAAGTCACATTTGGTGGAATGGAAGCAGGCCAGGGAGTATTAAGCGCCACGGCCTGTCAGAGATTTCACATCAGACTCTTTGGAGTGCTGTTCTGGCCATGGGTCCTTACTCTTGGTATTCTCTCAGAAAATCAAATTGATGGACCTCATGGAGGGGAGAAAGAAAAGCAATTGCTCTTTCTGAGCTTTTAGTTCACTCAGAGGCTGGATCACTACAGGTTTTATGGCAAAGCAGAGAAAACAAGTGAAATTCTAAAATCAGTTTTAATCTTGAAAACAACCCTTTTGATCCATTTCTGTCATCTTGCTACATTCCCCATAGCTGCCATTCTCTTCATCCGATGGAGCATGAATTTTTTGAGGACAATGAGTATCTTTCCAGCTTGCCTGCTGATGCAGACAGAGCAGAGGACTTTGAATATGAGGTAAGATCATTTTTACACCACTTCACATTTCTTCATGAAGTTATGGTCAAGGAGTTTTGCATAAAAAGAAAAAATTAATTTATTACTGTGAGAAATACTTTGTCTATTACATATTGAGGTTAAGTTCTTTTAAGTATTGTTTGTTTGGGCTGTTTGTGTCTAATATTTTAAATACATTGGAGAACATTTTTATAATATAAGCTTGAAAATAATTTGATTGCATTTTTGCTGATTTTTATAAACAGCATTATGGCAGCCCCAGGTTTTCTTCTTTCTGTAATATAAAATAATTTCCAAGTGGAGTTTGAAAAAGAAATTATATTTAAAACCAAGATTGTGCTTACTATTTTCATTCATCGTATAGTATTTTGGTTTTAATTGATAAACTAAATTATTTTATATTAGTTATATTTTCTTTCACTTATTCAATGTTCTCTTTGTGACTCAAGTATATACCATCAAAAGGAGTTTCACTGACTTTCTAGAAAGAGAAATGGCCTAATGCCCTTTGTTGTTTAGCCTTTATACAGTATATGTTAGAGTATCTGTACTGTGATATATAACAATTCCAAAAGCCCATCGATTAATTATTTAAAAGCTTTCACAAAAGTTAAAGGATTTATCCTAATATTTCCTCTGCTGTTGCAGTCTATAAATCTTTGAAAGGTTTCAAACCACTCTGACATTTGGAAATAAAGTAGATTGAGGAGGCAAAGAAGCTTTGGTAAACAGGTAGAGAACCCATGATTATCTGCCCTTTTAATGCTTTAGATGATGTCATACAAGTTCAGCAAAATGTTCTTTTCCATTTTACAACCAGGAAATCCTGAAATCTCTTCCCTTAGGAGGATCTGAAATCAAATAAGGCCGATTCAGTGAAGCTCACCTAAAGCAAATAGACGTTTATTTGAAATCTTCCCCCTGCAAAAGTCATTGCTGGGGATTACAGAAATCATTATTTCTTTTCGGCCAGAATTTGGAAGTCTGTGCAATGATACCTAACATCTGAGTGGATGGTTTCAGCATTGTTGTTCCTACGAATTTTTTTAACCCTTCTCCATTAAATTGATTGAAAACTTTTATTTTATAAATCCATTCAGTGACTGGTATGCACTGAAATATCCATTAAGTTTTGTATTCTCATGAAAAATAAATTACAAAATTTAGTCACTTACCCAAATAATTCAAGATTAAATGATGTTTTTCTTTCAGCTAATGAATACTTTGGGTTTAGGGACTGGAATTACCTAGATCACTTCAGCTTTTTATTTAGTTTGTGCCTTCAGACTTTATTAAAATAAATCTGTGTTTAGGAGGGAGAGCATGGAAGAAAGACTTGCTTAGGTGGGCAGGTTAACAGTAAAAATTATGTTAATTAATTAGCATATCATTGAATATTCCAATGTAGACAAATTTCCTTACCTTTCTATAGGGCTTACTGTGGCTAACCCACATCCTCTTTTTTGAACAATGTAAATCCCTGATAGATGCCAGCCTCAGTATGATGACAGTGGTAAATGCTCAGACAGGTCCTCTGTAGCCTGTAATCTCAACTAATCACAGCATCATAGTCATTAATTTGCTGTCAGCTGTGATTCTCTTGCCGAAGGCATCTTTCTGAGTGATTGAAATAAGAATGAATGTTCCTGTGAAATTTAAATAAGGAGGAAGTTACGGTGACAGGCTTCAATCACGAGAAAGGATGCATGTGAAAGCATCGTACATGGTTAAACAGGGGGGTGGGGACATGGGGGAATATCCCAAGGATAATTTACCAGGTTTCAGAGAGAATAATGGCTCTACCTAGTACTCCTCAGTCTGTTCCGGGTATGTGGCAGAGTGGCACCCACCATCCCTCATGGCTGTGTGAGATTAGACGGTAAAATCTAGTCCACGGCTGTCAGCAGAGCTGATCGTGGATACCACATGAAGTGGGGAGATTTCGAAATGACAGTCCCACTCCTGCACTATCAAACTTAGACGCACACTGGTCAAGGGCTTCTGTGACCAGCAAAGATGACCTCAGCTCCTCCGGAAGCTCTGAGGATGCAATGGGTGAGCCCCTTCCAGAGGAACTTCTTCCGCGCCACTTAGAGACTATTACAGGAAGCAGGCCCAATGGCCAAAGAGAAGGCTTCATCTCAGAAAAAGATACTCATTTCTCCTCAACCTAAACACGAACACACATCAGCAGGCAGTCGGAGAAGTAGAGGAAGATCCCCTTTCCATCTGCTCTCACTCATTTCTACCTTCAATATTTAATGAGTACTTAAAATAGGCCAGGCTCTTATCTAAGTGGTTGATGGATGAAGCCCCTGCAGGGGCAGCTTAACCTGTAGGGGAGACAAATAAGGAAAGACACAATACGTTCGGGGATGGGACGTGCTAACGGAGAGCAACAGCGTGGGTAATGGAGAATGGAAATGCATGGGCTTGGGACGGGGTCCTGCTCTCTTATACAGGGGGGCCAGGGAAGGCCTCTCTCATAGGAAACTTAAGGAAAGAGAGCTAGCCATGTGGGAAGGGAAGGTACAAAGGACCTGGAGCAGAAGCATGCCTGGCGTGCTTCTGGACCAGCAGAGGCCAGGGTGCCCTAGCAGCCTGGATGAGGACCAGAGCGGTAGGAGGAGAAGCCAAAGGGAGGAGGGGCTTATGTTGAGGCACCTTTTACTTTTACCCTGAGGATGGGAAGTTGCTGTAGAAGAGCTGAAACCCTAGCAAGATCCCTCTGGCTGCCAGATGAGTCTGACGGGGCCGGGTGGTGGGGGAGGGGTAGTAAGCAAAGGATGCAGCGACACAGGAGAGCAGAGAGGGGGATGCACGGGAATGGTGAGGCAGAAAGGGCTGAGGCATGGTCTGGAAGGACAGCACCCACTCCTTCGCACAGGGCTTTGTCTAAATGCCCGTGTTTCCATTATTTGCTTCCAAGTTGGAATTTGGTCTGGGCTACGGTGGTTTTTCTTCTGGACTTTTTTAAAAGCAAAATATCATAGGCCAAAGGGAAACACAGCTTCTGGCATCCACTCTTTAAAAGACAGGAAGTGCATAGAACCCGCATTTCTGAACTTGCTAAAATGCCGACTGCATCTGCAGAGACGCCTTTGTAAAGGCCTACTTGCTATTGACTCAGTGAACCAAAGCTGATCTATCTTGTGCATACATATTTAGGGACTTTGAGTGCATGGATTATTGACCCAATAGACCAAAACAGATCTGACTATCTTGTAAATACGTAGTTAGGGACTTTTTAACATGCAGATTATTGCACTGATAGACCGAAACACCTCCCTTCAGAGCCATGATAGGCAGCAAATGCTTCTTTGGAGATATTCATAGTCAGTGTGTCAATGTTATGGTGACTCTGGTGTGTTAGGGACCTCTATGAAATTTTAATGACACCCATAGCTCACCATGGCCTATCACCACTTTGCCTAGGAAAATTATTTGACTGGCTTTAAAATTTCCTCACGGTGCTTCAGAAAAGTCTCAGAGGACCAGCCTGCATTAAAAGACTCACAGCTTTGAATGTGTTCTCTTTCAAAAATGATGGCCCTTGTTCTCTAATTAAAAATGATAAAGGATTTTAATTTTATTTGTAAGAGGAGGAATAAAAATATCAAAATTTAAATAATGCACCCATCGTAAGAGTCAGGGTGCTCCATGCCACTGAAATACCACTGAGGATTAAGCATCTTCTCTTCTTTATTTTCAACTTTGTGTACTTTTTTTTCCAGAGCCAGCTAAAGGTTGAAATAAATCATAAATAGCCCTTAGCAAGTCAGAGGCAGATCTCAAATCCAGCCTCTACCAGAAATAATTTAAAGGGAAAGGCTTCAAGAAATATAGAGCCCTTTCATCCAACCCCTAATAAAGATATGTTTGCCCCTGCCTGAGTGCAAGGAAGATGCTGAATTTTCTGCAGCATTTACCATTAACTCTCAAAAGTCGGTGGTGATAGAGAAGAGTCAGAGAAGTAATACTGGACTAATATTAAAGTCCAACATTTTGATAGTATAAAACGTTAGGTTAGCCAAGACGAGCAAATAATTTAAGCAACATTTCAAAGTCTGGTGATTTTCATCACCAGAAATGCAACTCAAAATCATTTCTACTCCTCCCCCTGAGATCAGGCTGAATACCCAACAGCCTGAATTAAGTGCGCATCGAGTTCCCCTTCTGCATACATGGTCATCAAAATGAGAAGGAATTTAGAAGTTGGCTTGAAGAGGTATTAAAGGTAGAAAGGAGAGGAGGACAAGTGTATGTCAGAGTTCTAGGTATATATCAACTGTAAACCACACCTAGGCCCCTATCTAGAAATAGGAAAGAGCATTTAGCATATTAATTGGCAGTTCTTATGCAAGGCATAAAGAAACCCTTGTGCTATGCTGAGAAGTGTCATTTTGCAAAATTTGTTTTCCAGACCTGGATCCCTGTGAATAGGTGCAGAATATTGTGATAATCTAAGTAATCTCTCTTACATAGTTAAAGAAAAGAGAATTATGAATCAAGGAGATGGTCATTCAAGAAAATAACAAGAGGATAAGCATTAACTAGATTTCAGTCATATTTTTCGAGCAGCTTCATGACTTGTGAAATGAACTTAGGGAAAAATCTAGTGTGCTTGTGTAGAACTTGGTGGCTCCTTTCTAGGCTATGAGGGTAGAGACCTTATTTGCCTGTTTATCATTGCATCACATCACCCATTTCATAGTGGGTGCTCATATTTGATGAATGAATGAAGGAGGATTCCCGTTGATATCTGCATGGACCAACTTTTGAGCAATGCAGTCCTTTGTACCTTTTTGTACAAGGGAATTGGAAAGGAACCTGGGACCACCATGCAGTTACAACAGATATCCTCTCCTTTTCTCATAGATATATGTTCTTTTTTTTATTAAGTTTGTACTTTTCTGCAATGTCTCCCTATTTGCCACACCTCTGCCCCCAGTCTTTAGTAACCATCTTTTGACTCTGACTCTCTGTTTCTGTGAGTTTGACTTGTTTTTTCTTTTTTTAGATTCCACATATAATGATACTGTGCAAATTTATCTTTCTCTGACTTATTTCACTTAGCATAATGCTCTCAAGATCCGTCTCTGTTGCAGCAAATGGCAGGATTTCATTCTTTCTTATAGACACACACACACCCGCCACATATATAAACCACATCTGCTTTAGCTATTCATCCACTGAGGGACACTTAAGTTGTTTCCATATCTTGGCTGTTGCGAATAGAGATACTTGTTCTTTATATTAGGGGTTCTAATCCAATCATCATGTTTCAGTTCAACACTTCTAAAGAAAGGCCCAAAATGCAGGAAAATGAGGAGAGATAAGTAATGAAATAGAATTTTAATGGTCTCCATGCAAATTCACCCCTGCTAATTATCATCTTATAAGAATCTCATACTTGATATGAATTTGATGTAACTCCTAATCCACCCCAGTACTTCCTTTATAACTTCCTCACCAAGGGATCATCCTGCAAATTTGCGAAACACAACAATGGACACAGAACTGAGAGCCTCCCCAAGTAGCCAACCCTGACTCTGACAGTCTCTGGGAAAGGTGTCAAGGAATTTGAAAACCAATGATGGAAAGAATATGTTTGGTATGAAACATAATTTATAAAGAGATGATAATATTATCCATATGTGCGGTGGATATTTGGGAAAAGAAAAAATAGTGCATAGAGTGTGAAAGTGTAGCATTTTCAGAATTATTTTGACTCACTGCTTGCTTTATATTTCATCAGTCCCTTTTATTCCACTTGTTAGTCACATTTTAGAATTATTAATGAAATATCTGAAATAATTTTATACCACTTACCACTGGGGCAATAAAATCATCCATTTAAAAAAATCACCTTAATAAGTTTCATTCTTGTGGGAAATTTATTGAATTGAAAACTCATCTAAATGAAGTGTGAAAATATTTTTATTACTTGAACATTTAAAATAAGATGGTATTCTATCAGAGTTGGTCCATTGAAGTATGTTTTCATGACACCACCATTTTCTCAAATTATAGCAGATTAAAATCTTAGTCATTGAGGCCAACCCAGAAGTTGTCATGTAGTGGGGCTTGTATTTCTAGACTCTCTGGGGCATGTTTCTCCTTTATATCACCACTGCTTCCTCCCTTGTGTAGGAGATTATCTCTAGGCTCTTTCTTGGTCTCCTGGAGCCAGTCTCTAGCCTCTGCAGTCCATCCATTCACCACTCGCTGCCAGACCAGCCCTTCTCAAATGGAGTTCTCACTGGATCACTCCCCCATTCTTCATCTAGTATGACTCTACTCCTTGAATTAACTTTAATATTCTCTGCCTGGCATTGAAGGTCCTTCATCACCTGTCACCCCCCTACTTTTTCAGGCATCTTGGGGTCAAACTCTGCAGCACAGCAATACTCAGAGACAGCTGGGACGTTCCTTCCTCTGCACCTTTACTTATGAGAATTTCTGCCCCTCAAATGCCTTCCTCACACTGTCCCACCACTGAACTCCTATATCACATTCTATAAATTTTTTTTTGCATTATGCCTTGGCTTATAGTTATTTATGTACTTATATTTTTCTTCTAAATGTTTGTCTTTTTTAAAGATGTGACCACTTCTAATTATCTCTCTATCACCGGGAGAGCCTACCTAGCACATCCCTTAGCACACGGTGGGCGTTCAGCAGCATTTGCTTGAGGAGTAAATAAATTACTGACCATTGCTGCTACTGTTATTTTGTAAGTGTCCCGCACACTTACAAATCCAAAGAAAATTTGGATTTTATGTTGTTGTTGCCATTCTAGCAAGGATATGCATGGTTTTTTAAAAATATTTTATTATTTATTTATTTGACAGAGAGAGAGAGAGAGCACAAGCAGGGGGAGCGGCAGGCAGAGGGAGAGGGAGAAGCAGGTTCCTGCTGAGCAGGGAGCCCGATGTGGGGCTCAATGTGGGGCTTGATCCCAGGACCCCAAGGGATCATGACCTGAGCGAAGGCAGACGCTTAACTGACTAAGCCATCCAGGCACCCCAAGGATACGCATGTTTTACCTCACACTTAGAGGCTGGAGAACCCTACTAAACAGACAAGCTAATTTACATAGGTAAAGAATGACTGGAATTCAGCTCCTGTTAGGATAACCATACATCCTGGTGTGCCCTAAATTGTCCCCATGTATGGCTAAGGTTCCAGTTTAATTATGAATAGCACCTTCTTTCATCTTCAGGAATGTTCTAGCTACATACTACATTATATGGTTGACCTAGTCAAATACTTGAACCTTAGTTGAGGCTGAGACTTTGTAATCACATTTTATATAATACTAATATTCCAAGCAGAGGTAACTCAGAATTTCTTAATTTGAAAACCCACGTTTGGGGGCGCCTGGGTGGCTCAGTCATTAAGCGTCTGCCTTCGGCTCAGGTCCTGATCCCAGGGTCCTGGGATCGATCCCCGCATCGGGCTCCCTGCTCAGCAGGAAGCCTGCTTTCCCTCTCCTACTCCCCCTGCTTGTGTTCCCTCTCTCACTGTGTCTCTCTGTCAGATAAATAAAATCTTAAAAAAAAACCCATGTTTGTGAAATTAAAGGATTTTCCTAAGTTGTGATTTTCTATTTAAAAAAGAAAAAGTTATCCTTAAGAAGTGACTAGAAAGAAAATGTCATAAAGTTGGAAATAGCCATCAAAGTTGTTCTAATTCTTTTAGATTTCTTACTGGAAGAAATGAGATTAGTATTATTGTTAATTTGTTCATGTAATTTCATAAAATAAAGATGAAGCCCATCTATCTTTCACCTCACTGATTATGACAACACTAAACTTTATTTCCTAAGAAAACAATGAAAGGTTGTGTTTAAGGTGAATATTTGCATATCAAATCATATTCCCCAATATCTTCTATTCTGCTTTCAAAGAATGTTTTTCATAGGGGCATAGAAAGGCGAACTGTCTTTTCACTATAAAGCAAATTCCTGATAAGGATTCTAATGTTGATTTCAGAGGCAATATAATCTAGTTGAACAAGCCCAAACAAGGAATGTGGTCCCAGTTCTAGCTCTGTCTCTTAAAGGGACCACTTACCTCCTGAGTCATAGCATCCTCACATGTGAGGTCCATGGGGATACCAATATTAGTTGGAATGATTTGTCTCATCTTGTTCTCCCATGTAACTCACTTGAGCAAAATGAGACAAATGCATAGTCAGACCCTTAAAATTTTACAAAAATTTTAACATTTCAATCCTATCAACCCCCATTTTACAGGTTTTTATAGAGAGCGTACACACTCATAAGACCACACATTGGTCTGTGTCTAGTACCATATTTTACCAATGGGTAAGAAAGTAGCACACCTCTCCATATTATCTCTGGCTTTAGCTTTAGTGTTTAGAACAAGCTGACCCATAAATATTTGCCAAGTAGAAATGACAGATGCAGGCTGTAGGCACTACAAATTATTTTATTTAAATACAGTGTTTATTTTTTTAATTAGGAAAATATAGAAAATAATTCCAGTTTGGATTTTTTTTCCACCAAATAATTGTCTTTGAAAAAAATTTTGGAATCTTTAAAGAGGATGTGTTTTATATTGGCATGACAGTTCTCCCCTTTCTTCTTCAGGCTTAAGCTCTCGGTAATGCTCTGGTGCATAATTATATAGTGAGTTCACTGGTATTCACTATGTATTAAATAATCAAACTTAATATAAATAAATATAAATAAAAGAGACTCTTGCATGATCAATATGGATGGTGCGTTATGAGCCAAGATAAATCCAATACATGTATTTGAAGTCCAAAATAAAAATTTTAAGTACCATTATCTGCAGTTGTACCATTTGAGGTAACCACAGTTAACACTTTGTATGTCTTACTCATCTATGTACATTGTTTTTCCTATAACTAAAATTTCATCTTTTTGTTGGGTACTTACATTTTTTTCCAGGGTTTCTTAGCTATAGGAAACTAGAGTGAACTACGTTATGCATGAAACTTCATCTGCATTTTATTTTTTCTAGCTTTATTGAGATATAGTTGACATATAACATTGTATAAGTTTAGGGTATACAACATGATGACTTAATATATGCATATACTGTGAAATTATAATGGCAATAAGATTAATTAACACCTCTAAATCTCACATAATTACCTTTTGAGTGTGTGTGTATGGTGAGAACATTTAAGATCTACTCCCTTAGCAACTTTCAATCATATAATACTTGTTTTTAATTAAAGTCATTATGCTGGGTGGTGGGGGGGAAGGATGGGGTGGCTGGGTGATGGACATTGAGAAGGTTATGTGCTATGGTGAGCATTGTGAATTGTGTAAGACGGATGAATCACAGACCTGTATACCCCTGAAACAAATAATACATTATATGTTAATTAAAAAATAAATAAAATAAATGGCCTTCCACAAAATAAATAAATAAAGTCATCATGCTGTATGTGAGGTTCTCAGAACTTATTCATCTTATAGCTGGAAATTTTTACTCTTTGACCAACATTTCCCCATTTTCCCCACTCTCTAGTCCTTGGCAATCATGGTTCTACTCTGTTTTTGTGTTCGATTTTTTTAGGTTATACCTATGAATGAGAACACAGTATCTGTCTTTCTTCATCTGGTTTATTTCACTTAGCATAATGTCCTCAAGGTCCACAAATGTTGTTGCAATTGTCAGGATTTCCATCTTTTTGTGGCTGAATAATACTCCATTGCAGGTATATACCACATTTTCTTTATCCATTCATCCATCAGTGGATGCTTATGTTGTTTCTGTGTCTTGGCTATTGTGAATAATATTGCAATGAACATGGGAGCACTGATATCTCTTCAATATCTTGTATTCATTTCCTTTGGATATATATACCCAGAGTGGGATTGCTGGATTATATGGTAGTTATTTTTCTTAAATTTCTTGAGGAACCTCCATACTGTTTTTCATAGTGGCTGTACCAGTTTCCATCCCGACCAAGAGTGCACTAGGGTTTCCTTTTCTCCACTTCCTACTAAGACACTTATTAGGTTATATGTTTCTAGGAAATTATTCATGTGTCTTCTAGGTTATCCATTTTGTTGGTGTATAATGGTTCATAGCAGTCTCATGATCTTTTGTATATCTGTGGTCTCAATTATGTTTCCTCTTCCATATCCAATTTTATTTATCTGAGTCTTCTTTTTTCTTAGTCTACTAAAGGTTTATCAATTTTCCTCATCTTAAAAAATCAGCTCCTATTACTATATGACCCAGCAATTACACTACTAGGTATTTACCCCAAAGATACAAATGTAGTGATCCAAAGGGGTATGTGTACCCCGATGTTTATAGCAGCAATGTCCACAATAGCCAAACTATGGAAAGAGCCAAGATGTCCATTGACAGATGAATGGATAAAGAAGATGTGGTGTATATATATATATACACACACACAATGGAATATTATGCAGAATATTATGCAGCCATCAAAAGGAATGAAATCTTGCCATTTGCAATGACGTGGATGGAACTGGAGGGTATTATGGTGAGTGAAATAAGTCAATCAGAGAAAGACATGTATCATATGATCTCACTGATATGAGGAATTCTTAATGTCAGGAAACAAAATGAAGGTTGCTGGAGTGGTGGGGGATGGGAGGCATGGGGTGGCTGGGTGATAGACACTGGGGAGGGTATATGCTATGGTGAGCGCTGTGAATTGTGTAAGACTGTTGAATCACAGACCTATACCTCTGAAACAAAAAATACATTCTATGTTTAAAAAAAAAGAAGACAGTAGGGAGGGAAAAATGAAGGGGAGGAAATCAGAGGGGAGACAAACCATGAGAGACGAGGGACTCTGAAAAACAAATTGAGGGTTCTAGAGGGGAGGGGGTGGGGGGATGGGTTAGCCTGGTGATAGGTATTAAAGAGGGCACGTATTGAATGGAGCACTGGGTGTTTTATGCAAACAATGAATCATGGAACACTACATCAAAAACTAATGATGTAATATATGGTGATTAACATAACATAATAAAATTTTAAAAAATCAACTCCTACTTTCATCTATTATTTCTATTATTTTTCTGATCTCTCTTTATTTCTGCTAAGAAAAAAGCTAACTTTGGTCTTAGTTTGTTCTTCTTTTTCGGGTTCCTTGAGGTGTAAAATTAGATTGTTTATTTGAGTTCTTTCTTTTCTTAATGTAGGCATACATCACCCTAACTTCCTTCTTAGGACTCCTTTTGCTGCATCCCATAAGTTTTGGCATGTTGTATCTTCATTTTCTTTTTTTTTTTTTCCAATATTTTTTTTATTTTCCTTTTGAGTTCATCTTTGACCACTGGTTAGTCAGCAGTGTGTTGTTTAAATTTCCACATACGTGTGAATTTTCCAGCTTTCCTCCTGTTATTAATTTTTAGTTTCATACAATTGTGGTCAGAAAAGATACCTGAGGGGCACCTGGGTGGCTCAGTTGGTTAAGCGTCTGCCTTCACCTCGGGTCATGATCCCAGGGTCCTGGGATCGAGCCCCACATCAGGTTCCCTGCTTGGCGGGGAGCCTGCTTCTCTCTCTCCCTTTTGTCCCTCCCCCTGACCATGCTCTCTCACTCTCTCTCTCTGTCAAATAAATAAATAAAATCTTTAAAAAGAAAAAAAGAAAAGATACTTGATATGATGTCAGTCTTCTAAATTTGCTTTTAGTTTTTTAAACTAACATATAATCTATCCTGGGGAATGATCTGCGTATGTTTGAGAAGAAAGTATATTCTGCTACTGTTGGATCAAATGTTCTATATATGTGTGTTAGGTCCATTTGCCCTAAAGTATATTTGAAGTCCAATGTTTCTTTACTGATTTTCAATATTTCAATATTTCTTTACTGATTTTCAGTGTTTCCTTATTAGTTTCTTATTAATGATCTACCCATTGTCAGAAGTAGGGTGTTGAAGTCCTCTATTATTATTGTATTGTTGTCTGTTTCTCCCTTCAGATGTGTATTTGCTTAATATATTTATGCTGTAATGTTGAGTACATATTAAATTTACAGTTGTCATATCCTGTTGATGAATTTACTGCTTTATCATTATATAATGACCTTCTTTGTCTATTGTTACAGATTTTGATATAAAGTCCACTTTATGAGATATAAGTATAGCTATCCCTGATCTCTTTTAGTTTCCATCTGCATAGAATATCTTTTTCCATCCTTTACTCTGTGCCTACATGTGTCCTTAAAGCTGAAGTGAGTCTTGTAGGCAGCATTTGGTTGGGTCTTTTGTGTTTTAATCTAGCCAGCCACTCTGTGCTTTTTGTTTGGAAAATTTAATCCATTTACATTTAGAGTAATTATGGATAGGTAAGGATTTAGTAATGTCATTTTATTAATTGTATTCTGACTGTTTTATAGCTCTCTTATTCCTTCTTCCTTTCTTGCTGTCTTCCTTTGTGAATTGATGAATTGACTTTGTGGTGGAGGTAAAAATAAGAACAAAGAGACAAAAATGTTTCTTAGCTAAATATTTGACAAACATAAGATGTTACAGTTATTCACATAAATAAATAAGCCCTGGGTCTCAGTTTCTAGCCTCTGCACCTCCTCCATTTGCCTTATTGTATGATTATTACTTGTTCCCACTTTGGGCTCCCCCATAAATCTTTGAGTTTTTTCAGCGTGGAGGACCTTGTCTTATGCATCTTTGTCTTCCAAGTACCAAACACATAATGGACTTATTGAAACAATAACTAAATTTTAAATATACTTTCAGGCTAGCAAATCTGAGGCTTACATGACTCAGGAGGTTTAGAGCTACTGCTCTTTAGATGTTCTCCTTTTTTCATATTGTTGTTTCATTCCTCAAATGAAATATTAAGAAAAATATAACTTTTTCTAGTTAGAATTAGAGCTTATTATTTACTGTTCTAATAAGCATACCTAAATATATCTCACACACACACACACACACACACACATTGTCACAAAGCCTCTCACTCTGTCTCTTCATTGGCTAGTAGGGTGTTTAGAATGTGGTGATGAAGCAATTAAATTTTTTGGCTTGTTTTAAACCAGGAGAAAAATGTCTATTATAATAATGATGTTTACAGGTGAAGCACTGGATGGCAGTACTTTTAAATACAACAAGAAAATATCTACACCCATAGTCATCATAAATGGAACAGATTGAAAAAATGCAAAAATGAATGGCACAAAGTTGGTAATCACTTTGATTGAACTGAGATATGATACTTAACTATATAATCGGATTTTAAATGACCAGATTTCATCTCTTAGGACAGGACATTTAAAGCAATATGTGTTTGTACTTGGTTAATGCAAGTTATAGAGTCCAGTGTTTCAGAAGCCAAGCCTAATTGTGAGTTGGAGTTCTACAGCAGAAATTATTCACCAGCCAAAGTTAAAATTTGATCAGTCCTACAAATACTCTTACCTGTGTTTTTATTTCATTGTCCTTGCCTTCTTGTAGATATTCCCTTTGCATATTTCTGTTTGTTTTTCAGTAGCAAAACCTTGGAAGTTAAATCTGTAATTTTTTTCTTTGTTCTGTAAAACACATTGAAACCATTTGCTCTTTCACTTTCCTGCCGTCAGGTTTTAAAGTCACAGATTCCACTCAGTAGGAAGTGAAGGCTTCTATAGGAAGCAGTAACAAAAGTGGGATTGCTATAAATAGCTTATTTTTAAGAAGTGTGTACTTTAAAAAGGAAAATTATAAGAGCTCTCCTTTCAAATGTAAAAGGATATTAGTATTCAGGTCATAATAAAAGATATTAGAGGCAAAACTTTAAAATAAAAATAGATAAACACATTTAGATAAAGAACAATTAAGCGGTATTTGGACAGAAGAGAATTAAGATTAAGAGAACTTTGACGTGGTGGAATTTGAACCACAAGAAGACCTAGAAGCACACCTGATTACTTGACAAAGAAAACTGAAACCGAAAGTTAAAGACTCACCTACCATAGCTAGTTAGTAGCAGATACTAGACAAGAATTTCTTCTTTTTTGTAAAAGAAAAAAAAAGTTTTTATGATTATAAAAATAATAGATGTTCATTATTTTATTTCCTTATTCAAATTCCCTCTCAGCATGTAATTGAGTATGTGTTCTTTCCTAGAGTGTATAATTGTCAAGAGTATATAATATTTCACCTTCTTTTATAAACAAACTAAAACTAACATGTCCTATAAAGTGTGATTACCTGTGATTTATGAGAGAGGTCTAAAACTCCTAAATAACTATTAGAAGGATAGCGTGTTTTCCGAGGATGTTTATGAGTAACCAAAGGATCCATGGACAGCTGTTGAGTCTTTTTGCAGCCAGGAAGTTCATAATCCTTAAAGAACTTTTCCTTCCTTTGACTTATACATGAATACCTGCCAAATAAAGACAGTTGGGAATCCTTTTAAACAAAAGTTTTAAATGTGCTTTAGGAACATGTGAGCAATTTAGTTGGGAAATTTAAAAGAAACCTGTGATTCCGTGACTGGAGATATCACTAACTGTTTCTAGTTAGGAAAGATTTAATGGTTTCCTGTCTGCTATGTACAGAAATTAATACAATCTCTTTCTCTAAAATGAAAGTGAAAGGGACTCCAAACTTTGGTTTCATTCCTTCACATAACCCAGAGTTCCTATTACTTACATTCTTCTGTGTTGACTTGAAGGTTTAAATTTCCAAATGCTATGACTTAGAATTTTTCCACCTTAAGTATTTTTAGTAATGAAATCTCATGCAATAAAATCTGTTGTTGGATGGGTAAACAAGTTCAAAGATCTTGAGTAATTCATGGAGGTGGCAGCACATGTGAATATTCAATTAGTTCTACTATCTGACTCTCATAGGAGAAAAGCATTAATATCCCTTTTTCAAAAACCAGACTGGCTATTCCAGATTCTGGTTCTATTCCTTAAGTGTGTCAAAAACAGAGAAAGCCATACGTTCTCTCAAGGGCTTTTCTCAGGTACAGAGACATTACTTACAGGGTTATTTCCTGTCATTTTTCTTAATGATCTCGAACACATACACAACTCTATAGTAGTCATATAACAAAGGGTAGGCTTCTGCAATATAATAATGCTGGCTGATCCATACCTGTTGGATATCAGATTAATCACCTAAAAAAGAACATTTTCTGGCACCCAAATTATTTTGCTTATATTCCAACTATATAAAATAAATTACCTTCATTAAGACCTCATTTATTGTCCCCTATAAATAACCTACCATTAATTTGCAAGAAAACCCCTCAAAAAAATTTATTCCCAACAAATCAAGGTCTGGTTGTATCACTCTGATGGGAGGAAAATTGTATTTAGGTATATTTGGAATCAGCCTGAAGTGGGCTCAAGTCAGACTCCACTGCACAATACCTGTGTGATCTCTCTGAGCCTCAGGTTCCTCACCTGTGCAAAGAAGATAACATTAATAAAATGTTGTTGTTGTTGTTGTTGTTTTAAGAAAGCTCTACGCCCAGCATGGGGCTTGAACTCATGACCCTGAGATCAAGAGTCACATGCTCTACTAACTGAGCCAGACAGGTGGCCCAATAATAAGTATTTAATATTAAGTGACATAATATATGAAAACATGTAGTACAACAGTTGGGATGCAGATTAGCTATAGATATAGATAGATAGATATTCTAGCATTTAACCATTGTGTCAATTTCCTCACCATGAGTGGAGAATATTTAAGGAGACAGGAGAAAATGAACCTTCAGAAGAGAAACAACATGTCTTATGGATGATAGGGTCTAGGCGAGCAGTTGAAAGGTGAATCGTGAGCTACATACAAGGAATAAAACCCTGAGTGCCCCAGCGGACCCAAATATACTCAAGTGTCCTTTATAAAAAACAAACAAATAAAAAAAAAAACCCTCAAATGAAGCCTGTTTTGATCTCTGACTTCTAACTTCTCTCTTCTTTTCCTGAACATCTTTAAAAAATAATTCATCTGCCACTTTTTTTAAAATCTCATTAATTTCTCAACCCATTAATATGTAATTTGAGGATGACAATTACCAGTGGAATGACCAAACCTAGCTATACCTTCTACTTCCTTAACTTTCAGCCACATTTGATGCTATTGGCCATCTGCATCTTTTTGAAATGCTCTTCTTCCTTTGCCTCCAGAATACCACCCTGCCTTACTTAACTTCTAAGTAAGAAATCGGATAATTTCTAATCCTATGACAGCTCTCCCCAGACTTAATTCAGTTTCCCATCTCTAAGTTTGGGACTACTGCAACCTTATCTCTAAGGGCTCTGAGAAGGGGTAAGCAGGCTGACCTGTGGCTATTAGTGTTCTGAACTAGTGGGGAGAATGGGACTAGCAGAATCATCAGTGTGCATGACACCAACACCCTCTTGTGTATCCAGAGACTCCAAGCTCCGAATCTTGCTGGTTCAGAGTTGCTCTAGAATCAACTCCTTGGTTCTCATTCTTTGTTTGAGCTTCAGGCTTTAATGTGATCTCTTCTGCTCCAGAGATTTCTCACAGTTTCCAATCCATGAAGTGTTCTTTTTCTTCTTTTAAAGCATGATTTTTTTTTAATGGATACTTTTCTTATACATTCCTGGGTTTGGGAGCAGGAGAGGAAATTATTAGTCTATGTTAGCTTCTATGTATACTAGTTTCTCTTTCAACTTTTGTCTCCTTTCTTCCAACTTTGCATGTCTCTCATGTTAATTATGTGTTCAGTATTTGTCTGTTGAGTGACTTTTTTGTTATTGTTTTTAAAAAGTAAGATGAACTAAGTATTAGTTTTGTTTTTAGACTAAAATAAGGGCAACACTAGTAGTAGTAGTAGCAGTAGAAAGTGGAAGACAGGGATAGATCAGAAGCATATATCTCAGAGGCAAGTTTGAAGACTTGATAATTGTTGGAATGGGAAGGATTAAGGAAAGGCCTGGAACAATATTAGATGTTCTTATTAAACATAAATTACTGCAAATTAAGGAAATGTTTGCCAATATTTATGGAGTAAAAAGTGTATCATAACTTAAGTTTCATCTATACCTTACATCAGAAACTCATTTCAGACCTTAATTTTACAACTTCGTGCATGTTGTACTCAATGATTTAAAACTGTACCCTAAAAACTGTGGGTGAGAGTATACATTGGTGCAGCCACTATGGAAAACAGTATAGAGGTTCCTCAAGAAGTCAAAACTAGAACTATTCTATGATCCAGCGGTCCCACTTCTGGATATATATCCAAAGGAAATGAAATAACTGTCTCAAAGAGATTATCTTGGAAACAATCTAAGTTTCCATCGTTGGATAAATGGATAAAGGAAATGTGGTATATGCATATGATGGAATAATTTTCAGTCATAAAAAAAGAATGAAATACCTAGTGCTCAGTGAAATAAGTCAAAGACAAATAACTGTGTGTGCTCACTTATATGTGGAATCTAAAAGAGCCAAACTCAAAGAAATAGAGAGTAGGATGGCGGCTGCTAGGGACTGAGGGTTGAAGGAGATGAGAAGATGTTGGTCAAAGAGTACAAACTTCCAGCTATAAGATGAATAAATTCTGGGGGTCTAATGGTGATGATAATTAATAGTACTGTATTACATACTTGAAAATTACTAAAACAATAGATCTTAAATGTTCTCCCTACAAAAAAAAAAAAAAAGGCAATTATGTGAGGGAATGGAGGTGTTAAGAAACCTTATTGTGGTAATCATTTCACAATATACACAAATCATCACATTGTACACTTTAAGCGTACATGTTGTATGTTATCATACATGTTATCAACATACAACATGTAAGTGTAAGCTTTTTTTTCCAGCTTTATTGAGATTGATAATAAAGAGATTGAAAATAAAGCTGGAAAAAAGCTAATAAAAAAATAAAATTCACTCTAAGTTCTCAATCCTTCCCTGCATGCAAATACCGATCATGGTACTCCCATAATATATGATTAGACATGCAGGATTTTTACATTTTTACATTTTATTTTTCATATTCCATTCAATTTTGCTTTTAGAGCAAAGATTTTGAAATGACTTCCACTTCTACTGTGAAATGAAGATGTTTTCCTTTCATCTGACTGGCCCAGTTAAGTTCAGAAATACTTTTGAGCAATATGATATTTCAGATGCTGTGTGAGCATTGGAGAGCCAAAAATAAATAAGATACTGACTTCCGTCAAGGAGTTCACAGTCAGATGTGGAAACAGAAAGTCATATATAGTTACACTACTGTGAGACATGCGCTATAATATGCAGAAGTGGTACAGAGAAGCCAGTGACTTTTTGAGGCGTGGTCAGAGAGGGAATGGCACCTGAGAAGAATTTTGAACAAGCAGATATTTAAGGGGAGAGCAAGAGCAAACACACGAAGGCATCAACAGGCACAGCCCGTTCAAGGAACCGCAAATAGTTCAGTCCAACTGGAGAGTTAAGTTTTGAGAAGTAAAGAAAGATACAGGATAAGGCTAGACAAGTAGGCAGGGCCAGATAAGGAAACACCTTTTTTTTAAAAAAAAGATTTTATTTATTTATTTATTTGAGAAAGAGACAGGGAGAGAGAGAGAGCACAAGGCAGGGGAGGGGCAGAGGGAGAGGGAGAAGCAGGCTCCCCTCTGAGCACAGAGCCCAATGCGGGGCTTGATCCCCGGACCCCGAGATCATGACCTGAGCCAACGTCAGACACCTAACCAACTGAGCCACCCAGGTGCCTGGAAACACCCTTATCTTATATTGTAATGAACAACTTGGACTTTATACTACAGGCCATGGAAGACAATTCATGTTAGAAGAGGCTCGATGGAGTCAGATTGGTGTTCCAAATAGACCCAGTTTTGTAGGCGTGTGTAGGACCAATTTGGAGGAACGAAACCCAAAGAAGAGACACCAATGAGGGGTCAATTTCTATGGGCCAGGTATGAAATGAAAAAGATTGGAACTTAGGTGGTGGCAATGGTAGAGTATAGAATCCAATAAATAAATAGTTGGCTTTTTTAAATAAGCAAAACTTATGTAGGTGGACCATTATCTTTCCCCTGCATGACAAGTGGTTAGGAGCCCTATTTTCTTTACAGCCAGCTTCTAACCAAAGTCATTCTGGCAAACTTGACATCAGGCACGATCTGTCCTCTTTAATAAATGTCCCAGGGAGTCAAGACGGTCACCTGTCAAAATTGATAAGTGAGGCAGCAGCAGGGACGGCTGCCTTATTTGTGAGGGCTCAGCAGCCAGCGCATCCAGCCTGTTTACCTCTAGACTGGTCTGTCTCGCTCCGAGACTTTTCTATTTCCACCCAAATAGCCCCAGAACACACTGAGGCTATCCCTACCCATGTGAGCTATTCCTTCCGGGGTGGTCTGCAAATGTGGAAGGAGGATAAAGAGGCTACTTTCATTAAGGTTCCAATAACTTTAAAAGGGAAAGTGTGAATTTGACCAGTTCTCTGTAGGCATTTAGCAAAATAGGTAGTAAATTCTGTGAAATAGAAAAGCCCAAGGGATTACTGGGCAGTGTACTTCTAAAATCCTAAAATGCTCATACCTCATGCATGGAAGGTATCTGAGGAATAAGGAGCCATTTGTTGATTAAAAGGACTTAGTCTGAACAATAGAGTGACTGGTGTTTTTAAATTAAATATACAGGAAGGCACTTAAACCTCATCTTCTGCTTTTGTGAAGGAAAGAAATGAGAGTCTCAGAGGATCACCCCCGCGCTGATGAGAAGTCCACAGCACAGTTCTGTACAATAAACTTTTTCTTTCTCTTCTCTTCACTAATGGGATTGTGGTTCTCTATGTACACGAACACGTTGCTTGCAAAATCTAAGAAGGAAAGAGCCAAAATCTGAATAGAGAAACAGCAGGACTTTGGTCTACCCATGGTATGCTCATTAACAAAACTTCCGTTCACGGTGGAAACTCAAAACTTCTTAACATGGGCATTTTCTTTAAATGAGATGCTTGCAGCAGCTAGGAAAACTCTAATTATGGCAGGCATCTCCTACTTCTCATCACCAGACCATCCTGCCTCACATTATTTACCTTAGGAAACCGTATTTTGAAGCTTAAACTGATCTTTTTTTCTCTAGAAAGCAACTAATGATTCTTTGAAACTACAGTGATCTTTTCCTTCCATCACACGGCGGTGAATTGCAAGGTGTTCCCCGTCACACAAGTTTTCAACAATTGTTATAACCCTGGCAATGTTTTAAAGGTTTTGCCTTTCCTCTGTTGCAGATATTTGCCCAATTGACAGTTGAAATTCAATTTTTCATTGAGTTTTTTTTTAAGTCCTTCCTATCATACGTATGGCCTTCACATTCTCCTGCTGAGATTATTCCAAGACCTAATAGACTCCATCATTAGAAAACATTTTATAGTACTCAAATTGGCTTTCCTTATGTTGAATTACATCCAGTGTTTCCTCTCCATTGCCCATTATAGAAGTAATTTGCAGAATTTCTGCATTTTAGCCAAGAACGTACAGAGGGAGTGTCTGCCTGGGGTGCTAGATACCAGTGGCTTTGCCAAGCTGGAAAGGACAGGGCCCTAGGGCTGGTGTATGTTCCAGAGGACTGTGTTTGTGTATTTCTGAATTTCCATGTGTACCTAAATTACTGTCTCTATATATTACACATGTTTCTTGTCCCCCTTAATAAATTCATGGACACACATGCTTGCATAGGCCCTTTCCCACATACTTACTTGTCCTAGATTAGATATTGAGGTAAATTTGGATACGCCTAGTAGTATTAAAAGACTAACAGAATAGCACTTTAGTGCTACAGTAAGATGTGCCCATGTGCCTTCATTTGTTTGTAAAAACCGTATCCCTAATATCTAGTATCAGACACACTTAAGAGTGTTTTATAGGAGTGGTATTGGGTTTTTGCATGCATTCATGGAATGTTTATTTTTTACATCATATGGGATAGTATAAAAGAAATGAGTATAAAATAAATGCAATCTCTGCAATCTCTGCCCTCAGTAAATTAACATCTATTATTCACTTTAAGTGCACAGATAACAGTTACCCGTTTCCTTAGAGAATGCCTATGTTTAGATGAAACATGGACACTAAAAAAACAGTATGTATATATATATTTTTTTGGCTGTACTCTCTCCCCCAGTTGTTTGGGGTCTTCCAGACACCTCTCAAAATCCTTCCAGAAGCTTCTGAGAATCCTCAGGGTGGGTCTTCTATGTGCTCTCAAACTGTCTTGTTGCTACCCAATAAAATCTGACATTTTCTTTCCTTCTGGCTTCAACTGTGATGATCATATCCTCTGCTGGACCTAATGTTCTTGATGCCCACTCTTTCCCTCTCTCCAGTTCTGACTGGCCCACACAGGTTGCTCAGGTCACTGCATACACACCAAGCTGTGTTGCAAGAGTTACCTCAAGGAGAAGTAATGGTTGTCTATCTTTATGCTTTTGGTGTCATAAAGAGCTAAGATATGTCTTCTGCATTCACTTTCTCTATTGTATTTTTAGGATAATGGCATAAATCTGTAAGGGCAGATCTAAAAATAGTCTCAATAATGCTATGCTACAACATCAACTTGCCTCCAAACAGAGATGCAATAAACACCTGTCTAGTCAACACCCAGCTGTAGAAAAAGAACGTTACCCTGACATTGCAACCCTGTGCATGCCTCTCACTAATCCTGTCTCTTTACCCTCTCCCTCAGAAGTAAGCACTATCCTGAATTTTATGCTTATCATTATCTTGCTTATCTGTATAATTTTGTGACCTAAGTTTGCAGCTCTAAATAATCTGTTCTTTAACTTCACATCTTTAAGCATTTTTGCAGCCATACTGAATGTATTCTTCTTAAAGTTGTATTTTTTTATTCAGAATTATGAGCCTAGTTTCTGGTTGATCCAAGTTGTTACATATAGCTGTAATTCACTAATATTCACTACTATTATAGGATTACCATTTATGAAAATGGCATAGTTTATATACTCACTTGGTGGACATTTGAGTTGTTTCCAGCTTTAAATTTTACAGTGTTGCTATGAATATTCTTTCTTGTATAGACTCATGCATAGTAGAGCTTTCTAGGGGAACTCCTGGGTATAAGATATGCACATTCACTAAGTAGTGAGTGCCTGAGCTGATTTTAACTCCTACCAACAGTGTGAAGGTGCTTCTAGGCACCACATTCCCAAAAACACTTGGCATTTTTAGACTTATGATTTTCTCCAGACATAATTTTCTCCAGTTATCATATTGTGATAGTTTTCTCCATGTATCATATTGTGGTTATTTAAAATCTCCTTACTCCTAAAAAGATTAAAATAAAATCTACTTTCTCCTGATTATTAATAAGGTTGAGCATCTTATACATTTATTGGTCTGTTCAGTTTTCTTCTGTATAATGCCATTTTGGTATTTGCTCATTTCAATACTGGTTTTTTATTGATCGATTTTTTTTAAATTCTTCATATAACGAATTGTGAAATCAATCCTTTATTTGTATCATCAGTATTATTTCTCAGTTTGTGACTTGTCTTTTCACTTTTTCATGATATCTTATGCTAAAAAAAGTTCCTAATTTTAATATCATATAATATGTTAATATGCTTCTTTATGGTTTATGCTTCTTGTATCTAGTTTGAAAAATCTTCCTGCTTTTATTTTGTATTCTAAATTTTTAAAAATAATTTTGCTCTTCACTTTAATCTTTGATTCACACAGAAATTTTTTTTCATATTTTTATTATTTTTTTGTTGACGTGGTGTGAATGAATGAATAAAGGAATCTCAAAAAGATGAATGGGTGAGGAGAAATATGAAGAGGAGGGAAGTTAATTATTTTTGGCTTTTTGAGTTTTTAATTCTAGTTAGTTAACATACAGTGTTATGTTAGTTTCCAGTGTACAATATAGTGATCCAACAATTCCATACATCACCCAGAGCTCATCATGACAAGTGCCCTCCTTAATCCCCATCACCTATTTCACCCATCCCCCCACTCCCGCACACAGAGATTCTTTTTTATTATGGTTGGAGCTTGGAGCCCAAATTTATTTTTTTTTTTCTATATGGATTACATGTTCTCTTAGTACTACTAATTGAAAGTCCACATTTTGCTTGATATGTAATCACAACTCCATCTTAAATCAATTTAGTTGGGTTTTTTTTGTAAAGATTTTATTTATTTATTTGAGAGAGAGAATGAGATAGAGAGAGAGAGCATGAGAGGGGGTAGGGTCAGAAGGAGAAGCAGACTCCCTGCTGAGCAGGGAGCCCGATGCGGAGCTCGATCCCGGGACTCCAGGATCATGACCTGAGCCGAAGGCAGTCGCTTAACCAACTGAGCCACCCAGGCGCCCCTCAATTTAGTTTCTGTGTAGGTGTAAGTCGGTTTCGGATTTCTCCTGTCTGTTCCCTTGGTCCAGTTTGTCAAATTGCATGCCATACTATACTGTCTTAAGTTGTACTGTAGCTTTATTTGAAGTCCTGGTAGCTGGCTGGATAATCCTCTTACCTTATTCTTCACAAGTGTCTTCATTCTGCTTTGTCTTTTGCAGTTCATGTAAATTTTTTAATTAGCTATGCAAGTCCATAACAATATTATAGGGATTTTGAATTTGTTCATCAATTTGGGAAGAATGAACTCCTTATCGTATTGATTCTGCCAATTCATGAACATGAGCTCTCTTTTTCTCTAGGTCTTTAATATCTTCCAATAGATTTTATAATTTTCTCCATAAGGTGCCTACACATCTTTTCATTAGCTTTATTCCTAACAATTGCTATTTTTTTCTGCAATGTTCCATAGTAGATAAGAGCTCAGACTCTCTAATCCAGTTTTTCTGTTTTCTAGTTGTGTTATCTTGAGTAAAATCACTTAACCTATTTGTGTCTCAATTTTCTCATAGGCAAATGGGGATATTTGTATACCAAACCTTTAGAATTATGAGAATTAAATATACTGTAAAGTGCTTAAAACACTGCCAAGCACAAATTAAATTTAATGTGTTTGCTATTACTCTTAAGGAGAATTTTTTCATAAGTGATTAATTCATACTTGAAAATAATATATATACTCCGCATTTATTGAGAATACTATTCTATAGCTATACATTAGATCAAGCTTGTTAATCATTTTGTTCAAATAGTCTATATCCTTAAACTTATATTGCCTAATTTATCTATCAGTCAACATTATAGTGATAGATTCGTCAAAATTCTAATTCTATCATTTTTGCTTTCTACAACTTGAAGTCATAATTTGAGGTGCATCCAAGTAAAGAATATTTATTTCTTCCTGGTCGATTTAACTTTTCTTAAAAAAATTATGTAGTGACTCTACTTCTTTGATGATCTTTGTTCTACGATATATTTTATTATATTGTTAACATAGCTACATCAGCTTTCTCTTAGTCTTTCATGACATACCTTTTGCCACTTTTACTTTCAGCTTTTCTGAACTGTTATTTTTTACATGTGTTTCTCATAACCTCTTGTTACAAGTGTTTTTTGTACAATTTTTGTATAGCTGGATTGTTGTTCTTTTGCCCTAGTGGTGGTGGTGTTTTGCTTGCATTTCTATTTTGTCATTTTATGTCTTCTAGCCGTATCATTTAGTCTATTCATATTTATTACAATTATTTAGAAATTTGGGCTTACTCCCATTATTTATTATATTGCAATTCATTTATTTTCTCTCTTCTGTTTCTTTTTCATCTTTTATGTGGCTTGATCATTTATTTTTCACATTCCATATTTTCCCTTCTGCTGGATGAGAATAGATACTATTTCTGTTCTTTTAGTTCTTATCTTAGAAATCTTAATTCATTAATTTTTATAATTAGGCAATATTTTAACCCTCCTCCTAAGTAGGAATACAGGGACTCAAGAACACTTAAACTCTAACCAGGTCCCTCCTGATTTATATGTTACCTTTATAAGCATTTTAAAAATTTTTGGCCTTATTTTAACTCTTTAAACCATTATACACAATATAACTTGTTATATTTGTTTAAATTATTTTTTCTTTTCATTTCTTTTTGCATCTCAGACGTTACACCTGAGTTTGCCTTCTGACCTTGAAATACATCTTTTAAAGTTTCCTATAGTAACAGTGTGCTCTTGGCAAAATATTTTAGGTTTTTGTTTATCTGAAAATGTCTTTATTTTACTTTTGTTCTAAAAAAGATGTTTTCCTTGGGTATAGAACTCTAAATCAGCAGATCTTTGCCTCAGCATAACAAAGATACCATCCCTCTGTATCTTGACTCACACACAATACAGATACAATTCACAATAAAGACACTGATTCCTTAATCAGTGGATTAATAGTTGTCATCAGTTCAGGAATATTCTCAGTCTTTATCTCTGTGTTTCTTCTATTTCCTGTTTTTCATTTCTTTGTCTCTGTGTGTGCATTCTAGATAATTTTGTCAAGTCTATCTACTAGCTCACTAATTTCTAATTTGAGTAATTCTCTCCTCAGATATGTCTAATCTGCTATTAAACACACCCATTAAATTTTAATTTCAATTATTATAGTTGTTATTTCTATGATTTATGTTTTATATTGGTTATTTTTATACCCATTCTTTACTCATATTTGCAATTCTATTTTTTTCATGTTAAATTCCCCTATATATATTTGCAATGTCTTTCTAAATAGGACACCTGTTTAATTTTTTTTCTCCTGTTGAACCTCACTCTTAGTGCATTGTTTCTTGTGTGTTTTATGAAATTTGACTGCAAGCTTATTTTTATTCTAACTTTATCTCTGGACTCTTTGAGGCCTGAGTTTCTCCCAGAAAAGTGTAAATGTAAGTTTGTTCTTGCCAATATTTGTCATGATCATTCCCATGTTATAATAGTTCTTTGGAGTCAATATTCCATTGTTTAGATAGTCCCTTATTTAAGAACTCCCATATTGTGGACATTGAGGACATTTATGATATTTTGTTATTATAAATTATGCAGTAGTGAACAGATGCTGATATACTTCAGGTTAATTTTGATGATGTTTTTGTATGTAGTTACCAAACCAGACTACAGAATACATAATGCCATGATTGAAGTTAATTTTCAAGTGGCCAAAATGATCAGACTAATCTCATTAACAACAAATAGAGAAATATGCCTACTCTTCAAAGGCCAAGGAAAAAGCAGTTTCATAAAGCAGTTGGGCAAATAACCATAAAATAATTTTAATAAATATGTTAAGTAAATAAAACATTTAAAATTAACCTGATCATTTGTCTATCCAATATCATAAAATACTTCTCAAATTCCTTTAAAATGATCAAAATTGGCATCTTGATTATACAAACATACAATTATATGTCTACGCATCCATCACTGGGAAAATTACACCATGTAGAATAAAAACCAATACATATGTGTGAGCATACATACATTCTTATTAAAATTTACCAGCTCACAAAAGTCTATAACAGCATTCATTTTCCATTTTTAAAAATAGATGGTAAGATAATATTGGTGCTGTTACAATCCACCATTAATTATGAGTCCTATGGGGACAGATAAGAACTGTGAATAAATTTAGAAAACATGTATATATGGGAAACAAAACAGATGAACATATGGGAAGAGAAAAAAAGGAGAGAGGGAAGCAAACATAAGAGACTCTAAAGAGAACAAACTGAGGGTTGCTGGAGGGAGGTGGGTGGGGGATGGGCTAGATGGGTGATGGGGATTAAGGAGGGCACTTGTTAGAATGAGCACTGGGTGTTGTATGTAAGTGATGAATCACTGAATTCGACTGAAACCAATATTATACTGTATGTTAACTAACAGAACTTAAATAAAAATTTGAAAGAAAAAAGAAGCAAAAATGAAAATATGTGCATATGAAATTATGCCATTCAATGATGTTATATACGTTTTGGGGGAGCTCCTCCAGTATTTAACAATGTGCATACCTCCCCAAAATGAACTCTCTCCCTTCTAAGGATGAGTGTTAAAATTCATACCTTGCTTCTTGATTAAAAAAAATGTTTTCATCAAATAGCTTGAATTTTTTGGAGAAAAGGTAAAATGTTGAGAAAAGCATAAAGCTTTAACTTCAACATTTTATGACCTGTTGTTATATTTTGGAATAGATCTATTTTTAGGGTTTAATTTCCTTGGTTAGATGAGAAGTATCTATAGGGATAAGTAGACACATTTAGTTATATGAAAATGCTCCTTTACTAAACAGTAACAGAAAAAAAAACCTGGGGAACGATTATTGTGACATTTATGGGATTTTGACAGGTTTAAAAATCTTGTACCTTTTCCTGTTATCATGACCATGGGAAAAGCTCCCAGCCCCACTATAAAATAGCTTAGAAAAGACTTGCAATAATAGCCCGGTGCTTCATTAGAAAAGCCTGTATTTCCTGCTTCGGTAACCAGCTGATGGAAATAAAGTTCATCTTGTCAACAGGTTTATTTATTTCCCATTCTTCTTCTGCTTTGCTAATCTTCCTTTTATGTTTCCTTAATAACACATACTGGAAAAGTTCCTGAATGCTTTTCAAATAAAAAGAAGTTCTGAGGATTGACAAATTTCTGTTGTGTCAACATAGACACGGGCGTCTCCCAGTCTGGAACTCAATGTATAATATCTGAAAAAGATAAATGTAGACCCTCCTTTCCTCGTTCATCAGATCAGGAGATATTCAGGTCTACTAATTGGTTTTAATGCATGTTATTAGAATTTTATTGCCAGTACAATAAAGACACAGTGCATTTCATGTATCATAATAGACTGGCATTAAAAAATAACTTAGGGGAGCTGGCTCCAAAAAGAAGGGATAGAAAAGTAAAAATCTAGAGTTGGTGCTATCAAATGAGTTCTTTGGACACTGGGGTCGTGACCGGCGGCAAAATGTAGAACTTAGCAAATAGGAGATAATGCATAAATTCAGGATCATCTGTCGCCTACAATTAATCAGTATGTATTTACCAAAAAAAATATTATTACACACGTGCTACTAATCTGGAGATGTGGAACTCCAAGCATCTTTTAATAAATGATCTTGTGGATCAAATGTCTTACTGATCATCAAATGCTGGAATAAAGTACCATATTTTTGTGTGGTCATAGTAGGGCAGGCAATATTTTGGATTTTCGTAATAAGAAAAAAATTTAATTCACTATTTGATCATATTTTTAATTGGTGTCTTAAACATTGGGTATAAAAATATGATATGAAAAGAGTCCTTGTTTTGATCCACTTCCAGGAAAAATTTATTCTATAATATGTTTTATCACATAAGATCTTTGTAGTTTCTGTGCAACTTTTACACATAATCTGCCCCACCTGTGAAGGGAACAGTGGATTTGCACTATTTTTCACAAAAAAAAAGTCATTGCATATCAACATATTGACACAACATGAAACATGATAAATGGAATATTAGCTGATAAATTTAGATTAATACTCCATGCAAGTTCAAAAGATAGCTTTTGTTACCATGTCCTACATGTTTTCCTTTCATTAACCTTTAGCCCAAGTTCACTGTAAATCTATCATCTCTACTAAACTCTACACCCTTTGGAAGAGTCTTTCAGTCCTACCAAACCTAAATATGGTCCTTCTTGGGTTTATCTTTTTTTTTTTTATGTTATGTTAATCACCATACATTACATCATTAGTTTTTTATGTCGTGTTCCATGATTCATTGTTTGTGTCAGATTACAGCTCTGTACTTCTTCATTCTGCCTTCTTCACCACTTTGTCCTTACCCATGTATCCTATCTCTCAAGGGGTAGGGAGTGTCTCACCCTCTGTGCCAAATACTGAACAGGGCTTACAATATTCCAAATAGTTGACAGCTAATGACATTGTTTCCCATTAAGATAAAGCAGTGATAACCATGATACCTTGTCATCTGAAGTTGATATTTATAACCTATTTCAGTCCTAGGTTACTAATTTCCCTAGAAAATGCTCCTGAGGATCATTTGTGAATGTTTAGATTTTGCTTTTTCTTTCTTTCCAGTGCTTACTCTGCCACTTCAGGTAGCTGTAAATGATCTGTACAGACCCTTATATTTAGGTAAAAGACATTTTGCCTTTCTCAAGGAAATGTCTGCCTCTTCAAAATGATTTTTTTTTTTACTTTGAAACAGCATCCTAAACAGTAGATTGTATCTCTTTAGCTGATCTCCTTTACTGAAAACATGGCCAGCTCAAAAGCATCACAAGAAGTACAGCCATTGAATGAGGGACTACCAAGGCACAAAGGGTCACCCTGTCTTTTTCCACTATTTACTTTGCAGAAAGCACATGGCTAATATCAAAGAAATGCTGTTAACACCCTCTTTTGGAAAACTGATTTTTCAGTAATTCAAAGAAAAGATAGCTTACAAACTCCATGAGTGGAGATACAATAAGGACAGCAGGACCAGGTGAATAGCTGTATTATCTAAATGAGAACACGTATTTGAGCCTCTCAGGGAATGCACAGTACTTTTCTATAAAAGTTAGTGTGCTGTTCGCCCTTTTTAAATTTACTGTATATGAAGGGATGAAAGAATACTAAAAAAAAACTTCAACTCATGCCCTTCTCTCCTAGAGTCCTTTATTCATCACCCTGATTCAGTGTGTGGTGCAGCTCATGTCAGCTGCTCAACCTGGTTCCCACCTACACACATCCCACCTGTATACAGAGCTTCAATCAGCCTCTATCGTCCCCCGCCATGATTTTGGCCTCTCAACACACTCTCCTCCCTACACACTCCACCCCCCACTCCATGTCCTGGGAGAGAATGACTTAAAGAATACTAGAAGAACCAGGGAGATAACCATGGAAAAAAGCAATTGTATGACAGTCAGGAGGCCTGGTTTCCACTCAGCTCTGCCACTGAATTACCCTGTGAACGTGAGAAAGTCATTTACATTGATGGATCAGAGGGCAAGTTAAACTGTGGCTAAAATCCCTTCCAAATAATTCTATGAAATAAATTGATTATATTATTTCCTTAAAATTTAATCAGTATTAAAAATAAAGCAGAAGGAATTTGTGCTACTGCCTCAGTTGAATATCAGAAAAACAAGTCTTTACTTTCCCTCAGTTGTCCTAATTTCATAACTGTTCGTGGTTTATGTATGAAAGAAAGCCTCACATTTTTCATTCTGACCTCCCTGTCTCAGTTTCCTTACTTATAAAGTGGAGGAGGCAATAATATCTCCTGCTTAAATTTGTTAACAGTCAGCAGGGGGTAATCAATGTACAGCGACTGGCGGTTTACCCAACACAGTAAATGTGAGCCATTGTTGTTGTAATTCCCAGGGTTAAAAATTAAGGGAGTGTGGTTCCAGAAAATATATGAAATTTAAGAAAAAAGTAGTTATCACACATCTGATGAGTGCCAAGATACATAGTGATGCCAGATCAGTCACTCGTCTGCAGAAACACTTCCAAAGGCTTCCCACATCACTTGGAGTAAAGCCAAAGTCTTTATAAGGCCTGCCAGGCCCTGTGTAGTATGGAGCCCCTTCACCTCTGTGATCACATCTCCTACCCAACCCCCTCTCCCTCAGCTCTAGTGAGATTGCCATCTGACTCTTCCTCCAACTTGCCAGGCACACTCCTGGCATTTCCACTGGATGCACCTTCTGCCTGGGTTGGTTACCCCACATGACCACATGGCTAAATCCCTCATCTCTTTTCTGATTCTGTTCCAGTACCTTCTCCTTGATGAAGCTCACCCTGACATCCTATTTAAAATTGTAACCTTTCCACTTACCACACTATCGTGAGTTCTTTTATGCTTTGCCTCAGTCTAGACAATGAGCTCTTAACTGACCACTGTACTAGAAAAGTCTATTGATTAAAAAAAAAAAAAAGATTTCAAGTAAAGAAAACAAAACAAAAACCTGTGTTCAATTTCTGATTTAGAAAAATAGTTGCTAAGTGACCTTAGGTAAATTACTTAATGCTGGCCCTGAATTTCCTTATCTATAAAGTGAAATTATAATATCTACTAAAATTAACTGGAACTGTGATCCAAGAGACAGAAGACACAAAACAAATGCTTAAAGAAAGAGAGGAGATGAAGTGGCATACCAAACTGAAAATGCCAAGAGTTTGCTCTTTCAGGCATAACTTGGTCTGAAGGCTCAAATGATGCCACTAAATTTCAGTCTTTCTCCATCTTTTGGCTTTTATCTTTTCTTTGTTAAACCCATCCTCAGGCTCTGTATATTGTGGTAAGATAAAGCTTTGAGATGCTCTTGATCTACATTCTTGCCGTTTTAATTACAACAGGAAAGACAAGTGTTCTTTTCCCAATAGTTTCAACAAGTCTTGAGACTAATTTTGATGGGCTTGAACTGGATCAAATACTGATCCCTAAAACAATCCCTACAGCTAAAGAAATAAAATACACTAATTTGCTACCATCTAGGTCACATGCCTACCCCTGGAGCTGGAATTGGACCTGAAAACCTATAGAATGGGAAAGAGAAAGATATAATTCTGCACAAGAAATTTAGGGTCATGCTTCCAAAAACAGAAAGTGAATGCTGAGTGGGCCAGAAATTCCTATACAATGTATAACCCTGTCATATTTTTGTAAAATTAAATGAAATATTATTTGTAAAACACTGATGAATAGCATTGATACGTAAACACAATGGTCAATACATAAAAGTTTCTAATGCTGAACACAGTTCTTGGCATATAGCAGGTGCTAAGAAAATGTCAAGAGAGTAAAATAAATAAGTAAAAACTGAATCTGCTAGAGGAATTCTTAGAATGAGTAATTTATAGATAATTTTGCTTAATTTTCAGTTAACTCTAGTTAGTTACAATCTCTTGTTGGCAGAGACTGTAAGAAATTAAGTCACATCTATTGTTTTCACAGCTTTGTGAATGTATCCTACTGAATCTAATGCAATCATACAAATATAGGAAATGTAGAAATACAAATACAATACAGATAGAAAAATAGAAAAAGGAATTTTAGCCTATATCCCAACCCACTATAGCAGTTAATTCATACAAATATAGAAAAGGCAATTTTAGCCTACACCCTAACCCACTATCGCAGTTAACTCACCCAACAAATAAATATGGGGCTTCACTTAAGTTTTCAGACTATGCTGGCTCTGGGAATGTAAACAAGAGGGCATGGCACCATCCTTAAGAGCTGTATTTCTTTGTTTAACACCTAAGGATTGTAGTATATAACAATAAACATAGCAAAGACCTGTTTATAGCATAGGAAAAAAAAACAGACGATTTTAAAAAGTAAGCAACTTAGTAAAATACAGATTTCCTAATAAAAAAAAAAAAGAAAGAATAAGTGATAATAATTTTCAAGAAGTTGTTAAGCATCAGTAAAATTCTGATAGAGAATTTTAGGGGCCCTACATAAGAAAGAGGGATGGGGAGGGATACCACCTAGAAAGTATCATTTAAGCTGAGAACTCAAAAGGAGAAAGAACTTTACATGGAACTTGAGGAAGGAGCTGTTGAGAATTCAGGCTTGGCCTTTAGTGAGAACTTGAATCCCAGCTCTGCCTCTCACTTGCTGTTTGAATTTGGGCAAGTTACTTCACCTCTCTATGCCTCGTTTTCTTCATCAGTAAAATGAAAATAATAGTAACTGTGTTAAAGACTGTTAAGACACTACTTTCATCCAAGCTCTCATTTCCTCTTGCAAAACTGGTAACCTTCCCCACTAGCCTTCCTGACTCTTCACCCCTGCAGCTCACCCATTATGCTACCGCTACAGTCATTTTTCCCCACTGCAAATCAGACTGTGTTACTTCTTTTACAGTGACTCCTCTTTACTTTTTGCAAAATCCAAATTACTTAGTATGGTGTGCGCATCCTTCCATGATATGGCCCTTGTCTACCTCTCCAGTTTTTTTTTTCCACCGTGACCCCTCACCCACCCTAGTCTTAAACCCTTAGGTTCATACACATTAACTACTTAAAACTCCTGTAACATGCATGCTGTTTCCTATCTCTGTAACCCTTGTGTAGTCAGTGTTCTCTGCTTGGAAATTTGGTCTTGGTGAACACAAGGGTCAATTCTGTTACCTCTTCCAATGCACTTGTATTAGCTTTTTCCAGCAGACCCCAACCTAGAGCAGATAACCATACCATATGTATTGGATTTCCAATTGCCTCACCCCATATAAATGATAGTAATGCTTTGTGGGTGTGGCATGGCAATGGGAATGATCTAATAAGGAAAGAGAAACTGATAATACAAGAGAAAGGGAATAATTTAAAGAGAAAAGGTCTTGAAAAATAAAACATTTTAAAAAGAGGAGTGGTTTACAGAGCATGAGTGGAGACATTGGCCTTTGAGAGAGTTGGGCCTCTCCCTTTCATTGTAATAGAGGGACAGCCCACAGGATTGATACAGGTGAATTTAGGTTGATACACTGAGCAGAAGGAAGAAGGAGCAGTTTCTATTTCATGGCTTCTTTTTTCTTCATGAAGCATAAGATAGGATACTACCTAAAAGTGAAGGGAGAGAAGACACTATAGCAGAAATGCAGAGAAAAGAGGTATAAAATACAAGTCTGGGAGAGTGGAAGGTTGAGGTGATAATAATCTTCATCCAATGGGCTCCGAGGCAAGGTCATCAAATGAACGTGGGTAGGTCCTATTGGAAATTTGAGATAAAGAGGAGCAACTTGACAAGGAAAGTATAATGTGATTGTCGGACAGCATTGATGGTCTATTTGACATCTGTGGTAATGAATTTGCAGTTAAAGAGTCAGTTTGGTCAGCATGGTTGTGCATTTTCCTCCAGGGCCATGCAGCTGCTCAGGTGGGAACATAGGGAAGTGATATTTGGTTTTACCCATGATTGCCTTCTTGCCGGATGATACAGTGGAAGCAAAGAACCACAAGGGAGTTGTAGATTTTTATTAAAGATTATCATGGGTAACTGTGATTCCAAGCTGTTCAAGAAGAGAGGAGAGGGCATGAGGGAATTATTGAATGTGAAAAGTGAAAGAGCAAACATGCTAGAGTAGGAATAGTAATCTGTGCTGATCAGACAGTAGAGCAACAAAAATGGTATTTTAAAAGAAAAGCAACTATGGCAATAAGAGTTCATGAATACTCTTTTCTACACATTGTTTATGACATGTTAAACAATTTTGAGGGAGACCCCCCCCCCACCAAGAACTAACATATAAATCAGAAAATCTAGCCACAAAATGATGGTAGGTATTTAGCAATGCCATTAGTAAGCTAATAAATGATCATGTTCATGTCTGTTCAAAACTCAAGAGTCACCTGTGAATAATCCTGGATTTCAGGGTTTCTACAAAGGTAAACCACATGATCCTAATACCTAAAAGCAACTGCAGTTTTCTCAAAAGATACAACAAAAAAATTACTGATATAAACGGAAGTTTTCCCCTAGTTTCACATGCCATTGGTCTTTGTTTTAGACAGAATGGGACTGGGTGGGAGCCCATCAAAGAACAGCTTTCCATGCAGTTGGCATGATTCTCTAGTTGATGCGATAGAAGTAACTACATAGTTGAAGTATCACTTCTCATCTACCTTGAATTTAAGTCTCCCATTTCTATTCCTGGTCCAGAATTGATGACAGAGACTACCAATTACCGGCTTCATGAATCCACCCTCCCCCGATTAACAATACACACAAAATTAATATTTCTTTGTTAAGGTATAAAATCCATTCAAAATGAGTAATTTATGACTTCCTAAGATGACTCAAAGCCCACAGTGAGAAGCAGACAACCTGGGCCTAGAAAAATGTGACTTCTTTATTTCCCAAAGAATCCCAGAGAGTTCCTAAGAAGAGAAAATTGGGATATTAAAAGCTGCCTGCCTGGAAGGCTGGTTCAACATCTGCAAATCAATATGATACAATACATTCATAAAAGAAAGAACAAGAACCATATGATCCTCTCAATAGATGCAGAAAAAGCATTTGACAAAGTACAGCATCCTTTCTTGATTAAAACTCTTCAGAGTATAGGATAGAGGGTACATACCTCAATATCATAAAAGACACCTATGAAAAACCCACAGCGAATATCATTCTCAATGGGGAAAAACTGAGAGCTTTCTCCCTAAGGTCAGGAACACGGCAGGGATGTCCACTATCACCATTGCTATTCAACATAGTATTAGAAGTCCTAGCCACAGCAATCAGACAACAAAAAGATAAAACACATCCAAATCGGCAAAGAAGTCAAACTCTCACTGTTTGCAGATGATATGATACTTTATGTGGAAAACCCAAAAGACTCCACCCCAAAACTGCTAGAACTCATTGAGGAATTCAGTAAAGTGGCAGGATATAAAATCAATGCACAGAAATCAGTTGCATTTATATATACCAACAACAAGACAGAAGAAAGAGAAATTAGGGCGCCTGGGTGGCTCAGCTGGTTAAGCGACTGCCTTCGGCTCAGGTCATGATCCTGGAGTCCTGGGATCGAGTCCCGCATCAGGCTCCCTGCTCGGCAGGGAGTCTGCTTCTCCCTCTGACCTTCCCCCCTCTCATGCTCTCTCTCTATCTCATTGTCTCTCAAATGAATAAATAAAATATTTTAAAAAAAAGAAGAAAGAGAAATTAAGGAGTCGATCCCATTTATAATTACACCCTACACCATAAGATACCTAGGAATAAATCTAACCAAAGAGGCAAAGAATCTGTACTCAGAAAACTATAAAATACTCATGAAAGAAATGGAGGAAGACACAAAGAAATGGAAAAACTTCTTCCATGCCCATGCACTGGAAGAACAAATATTGTGAAGATGTCAATGCTACCTAGAGCATTCTACACATTCAATGCAATCGCTATCAAAATACCATCCACTTTTTTTCAAAGAAATGGAACAAATAATCCTAAAATTTGTATGGAACCAGAAAAGACCCCTAATAGCCAGAGGAATGTTGAAAAAGAAAAGCAAAGCTGGTGGCATTGCAATTCCGGACTTCAAGCTCTATTACAAAGCTGTCATCATCAAGACAGTATGGTCCTGGCATAAAAACAGACACATAGATCAATGGAACAGAATAGAGAGCCCAGAAATGGACCCTCAACTCTATGGTCAACTCATCTTCGACAAAGCAGGAAAGAATGTCCAATGGAAAGAAGACAGTCTCTTCAACAAATGGTGTTGGGAAAATTGGACAGCCACATGCAGAAGAATGAAACTGGACCATTTCCTTACACCACACACAAAAATAGACTCCAAATGGTTGAAAGACCTAAATGTGAGACAGGAGTCCATCAAAATCCTGAAGGAGAACACAGGCAGCAACCTCTTCGACCTCAGCCACAGCAACTTCTTCCTAGAAACATCGCCAAAGGCAAGGGAGGCAAGGGCAAAAATGAAATATTGGGACTTCATCAAGATAAAAAGCTTTTGCAGAGCAAAAGCAACAGTCAACAAAACCAAAAGACAACCGACAGAATGGGAGAAGATATTTACAAATGACATATCTAATAAAGGGCTAGTATCCAAAATCTATAAAGAACTCATCAAACTCAACACCCAAAGAACAAATGATCCAATCAAGAAATGGGCAGAAGACATGAACAGACATTTCTGCAAAGAAGACATCCAAATGGTCAAAAGACACATGAAAAAGTGTTCAACATCACTCGGCATCAGGGAAATCCAAATCAAAACTTCAATGAGATACCACCTCACACCAGTCAGAATGGCTAAAATTAGTAAGTCAAGAAATGACAGATGTTGGCAGGGATGCAGAGAAAGGGGAACCCTCCTACACTGTTGGTGGGAATGCAAGCTGGTGCAGCCACTCTGGAAAACAGTATGGAGGTTCCTCAAAAAGTTGAAAATAGAGCTACCATACGACCCAGCAATTGTACTACTGGGTATTTACCCCAAAGATACAAATGTAGTGATCCGAAGGGATACATGCACCCCAATGTTTATAGCAGCAGTGTCCACAATAGCCAAACTATGGAAAGAGCCAAGATGTCCATCAACAGATGAATGGATAAAGATGATGTGGTATATATACACAATGGAATATTATGCAGCCATCAAAAGGAATGGAATCTTGCCATTTGCAACAACGTGGATGGAACTAGAGGGTATTATGCTGAGCAAAATAAGTCAGTCAGAGAAAGATATGTATCATATGATCTCACTGATATGAGGATTTCTTAATCTCAGGAAACAAACTGAGGGTTGCTGGAGTGGTTGGGGGGTGGGAGGGAGGGGATGCCTGGGTGATAGACATTGGGGAGGGTATGTGCTATGGTGAGCACTGTGAATTGTGTAAGACTGTTGAATCACAGACCTGTACCTCTGAAACAAATAATACATTCTATGTTAAAAAAAAAAAAAAGACGATAGCAGGAGGGGTAAAATGAAGGGAGGGAAATCAGAGGGGGAGATGAACCATGAGAGACTATGGACTCTGAGAAACAAACTAGGGTTGGGGGGGGTAGGGGGGGATGGGTTAGCCTGGTGATGGGTATTTAAGAGGGCACATATTGAATGGAGCACTGGGTGTTATACACAAACAATGAATCATGGAACACTACATCAAAAACTAATGATGTAATGTATGGTGATTAACATAACACAATAAAATTTAAAATAAATAAAAATAAATAAATAAAAGCTGCCTGCATTTCACAACAATATCATTGAGAAAGAAAACGTAGCTAAGTAAGGACCTGAGGTTAAGGATGTTAGTGGAAAGATATGACCATCTGCTCTCGCTTTTACCCTGCTGTCTCTACAGAAACATGATTTAGTTAAAAGGTGCAGAAGCTTCTTATGGGTGTTTGGAAATGGAGTGTGTGAGCCTGATGTTGTCCTAGTGATGTGGGTATTCCAGGATTTTGTTATTTATTTCTTAGTAAGTATTATACCTGGTTTTCACTATTGAGGAGATGATGATATTGAAGCAATATTTTCATAGTAAATTCTCTAGCTTCCCTTAGCTGTGGGAGTTTAAGTTTTTATACTTCCCACTAATTCTTTTTTTTTTAAATAAATGTTTTGTTAGAACAAGTCAGCATGGCATTCCACTAGTTACTAATCAACATTACAAAATGTAAGACAATGATACATGATTAATACTAATCTTGTATAGTAGTACATTTGTTGTCTGATAAATATAAACCAGGAACACAAATAAAAGAAAAGGATGATATCAACACAAGAGACCCCCTGCCCCAATCTCCCAAGATTGTCAGTTGACAGTTGACATCAGTGACCATCCTGTCTGGCCCTGGGTTGTTTCAGTTGTACTGACTGCCTCTGAATTTTCTTTTCATGGCACGGGCCTCCGAGCTCTCTAGAGTTTGCAAACAATTTGCCTTTTAAAAAGCCACTGTAGACACTTTCAAGCCTCAGTTCTTCCTCCAGCAACAGAGTCCTATCTAGAAAGCAAAAGTTTTTTCTTTTCTTTTTAAGTTCCCTGTTCCTCCTTAGACCCAATCATAAAATATATAAAAATTTCACAGTACTGTAGGGCAACTGATTTATGTATAGATCCCATTCTTTCTCTGACTGGAAGGATGTTTCACAGCAAGCTTTACTAACTAACCTTTTCCTCCACCCTCAATCTCCATGCAGTCAGTTTCTCACAGGATGAGGCACTATGATTTTATTTTTAAAGGGACTTTATACATGTTTCCAGAACATAGCATCTTAAAGCACATTTAAGCCGAAGGAATGTAGTTTTACCAGGTATATGAAGCGATTCTTCCACTCCAGTCACACATGTCTTAAGGATGGCTAGCAGTGCCATCGTGCATGCCTGGCTTTGATTCGTATACACCTGAGAATTGTCTGTGGGGAAAATGTACAGAGGTAGCATTTCACTTTTATGTTTTTCATCAAACAGCTTCCTAGGGACAGAGGGAAAGGTATGAAAGTTGTTAGGGAAAACATTCTCTATTACCAGGAGGTTGTTTCTTCAGAAGTCAGAGGCTTGTGTGCTTTGTGAAAGGAATACGAAATTAAACCTGTACTAGAGACTTTCTTTCAGATAATCAGGCTTTACAAAGCCACCTTTGCCTCATACAAACAAGATGCTCTACAGGTATATGCTTAGAAGTTATTTTATCATAGAATTAAAGGAACTTTGATTCTAAAATGTATGCTTCTGTGTACTAGTGTGAAATATGCAGTGTCTGAAACATTCTCAACCAAAGAAAGAATGGCAAGTCCACACTTGGGACTGGTGTTGGATGGTTTGTGGGATCCAGGAAATCTCACTTGAGTCTCCCTCCCTCAGCGACTGGAATCCTACCACCTGAAGTTTAGTCCTTTGAATTAAGGCTTTGTATTTTCAGTCTTCATTAATACGAACCAAACCCTAAGTGGGCAATATTTAAAATAATTATTAATCCAAGAAACATACTCTTAACTATAGAGAATGAACAGATGGTTACCCAAAGGGAGGTTGGGGGGAGGGATGGGTGTAATAGGCAATGGGGATTAAGAGGACACTTACCAGCATGAGCAGTGAGTACTGTATAGAAGTATTGAATCACTGTATTATACCCCCGAAACTAATAGAATACTGTATGTTAACTATACTGGAAGTAGAATTATAAACGTAATTAAAAATAATTATTAGTGATGATCTCTTTAAGAAATATTTATCACTTTTCTTTATATACTAAGAGCTACTTGTGAGAAAGTAGAAGGTAACATTAATTGCCCACTTTGCTAGGGGATAGGTAGATAAGATGGCAAACCTGAAATTCCACTGGCTGCCTACACAGGCAGACCTCTAGCAACTCCAGACAGTTAGAAGGAAATAGGAGGGTGTTGAGTGTCTTAAACGTGGGGTATTAAAAAACAAAGATGTTATAGGTAACTTCGAGACCTATTCTGCAGCTTTGCTTAGGTCCGATAGGATGACAATATTGAAAAATTATGTTGACCTCAGGATCTTAGTCTTCTTTCCGTTGTGATTCTCAAGTTGATGCTTTGATTTGTGGTATTGAAGTCTTATGCCCTCTGTGTCTTCATAGGTTGGTTCCATTTTATTGCAGAATATTTTCAGTGTGCATCTCCTAAACAAGCACCAAAACCATGCTGCAGCCTTGAGAATGTCGAGAAAACACTTACAAAACAAGGCTCCCTCTGGAAATGTCTTCCCACAGCACAGGGACTTTCTCCCCTGCTATCAGAAGGACACTGAAAGTCAGTGCACAGCTTTGACTACAGCTCCTCATTTGCTTTAATTTAAAGGTCCCAATCTCAGTTCCTTATGGAGTGTTTAGGTTTCCTTGTAGGCCTCTTAGGAATCATAAGCTTCTCTACTCCTTAACCGTATACTGCATTGCTGTAATTGAAGCTCTTTTGTTGCTGTAATTTCTTCCTAATGTTACAGCTTCAGTCAAGTATTTTTTTTTTCCCTCTGGAGGCATTAATGATTGCCAGTTTTGAAAATACCCTTGCTGGGTATGTACTTTTTACTTCCGGTGCCAAATCACACCACTGTTTCCTATTCTTCCTCAAGGTGAGAGGACTTTCCACCTTTTTTTCTTTACCGTTTAGCATACACCATGCCCTTTTTATCCACTGGAGTGGAATTTAGAGTATCTTTGCCAACCAGTTACAAAGTCGTTCTTCATAGTTTCATGGAGTTCACCAATTTACAGTACGTATCTCAGGACAGAGGGTCTAAATTTTGTTTAATTTGCTATCAGCCTTGAAATTATTGGTCGCTAGAGCTTATGATAGTCAACCCTTACTAAGGATTTACCTATGGTTTATAGCATGTCGTTAAAATAAATGGTTATTTTCCAATGACAAGGCCTGCCCTGAGATACAAAATTGAAAGGGAGGATCCTTCTTCAAATTCAACAGAGTGTACTGGAGAATATCCTCTTGTTTGAAGTTAAGCGAGTTTTTCTTTATTTAATCCTGGTAACTATTTCTAATAATACACCATTGAATATATGCTTATTATAATCAAACTTCAAAATCTTCTTTTCATTCACATACACACATGCATACACACACATACACACACACACAAAACCTATCTCCCATTAAAGAAGGAAGACTGCTTAATTACTGTTTTTACAGAAAGTTACGAACATCAGGAAAGATCTGAAATAGAAGCAGCCACCCGTTAGCCTGGATTTACTGAGTGCCCACACTATGCCTATCCCTGTTCTAGGACCTGGAGAAAGCTTTAAGCAAGGCAGACAAATTTGTAGCTCCCACAGAGTCCGAGTTCCAGAAACTTAATCCAGACTTCTCTTCCCATTTAAATTTACTTTGTTTTATCTTATCTGATATTTACCAAAGGACCTTATATTCTTCATCCAATAGGAACAAGTTCTCCATGATGAGAACACCAATTTGTCTTTTAGTGCTTGGAATTATGCAATTTATCCTAAAGTCATCTGTTTCTGAGAGTAGTACAAGTCTATTTCATTATATAAAAATGAAATACACTGAAATTTATTATTATTTTACTGAACATAAATCAGGAAATAGATTCAATATACATTACCTAAGGACTGACATTTCAAGCCCCTTAGCCATGTGTTTCAGTAAATGTGTTTCCATGTTCATTTACTGCCTCATTTTGAATCATTGCCTGTTGATGTCTCTCCCTTCAGCCTGGATGAACCATTTCATTCCAAGGGTGAGAGATTCTACAAAATAATAGAAAGCCTTGGCCTGAGCTATACAAAACACTTGCTGATTATCATATTGTATAGAACTCAAAAGAAGGATTAATACAGGGCCCAGTGTAGTCTTTTTTAATTTGAACTTTGTTTTGTTTTATTAAAATACAAATAAAATCACAGTAACTCCCAGTATTTTTATGAACATTTTTCTACTTACTTTGACAGTCTCAAATATCTTACTGATTGATGCATATTTTATACTTTATTGTATAATTTTTAGGCTTTAAGTTTATGATTTGATACAAAAGAATTGCACTTTTCCACCTATACAATGAAAATTTGAAACACTGGCTTGAGTATACAGAAATACACATTGAAGGTACATTCAGATGATTTTGGTAATGTAAGTTAATTTCAAATGTTGGGCAGTAATTATGAAAACCTCCCAGGGCGACCCAGAGAATATCAGTGAGTTCTCCATTCTGCTGTGGGATTTCTTTCTGAGATAAATGTCGTTCTGTGTGTGTTTTTCTCTCAGGAGGTCGAGCTGTGTCGTGTTAGTAGTCAAGAGAAGCTGGGCCTGACAGTCTGTTACAGAACGGATGATGAAGAAGACACAGGCATTTATGTCAGCGAGGTAAGAAATGCTGAGGAGGAGAGGTAGGGGGAGGGAGACTGCGAAGAATGGAGTCAAATGACTCACGTCAAGAAAATCCTTGGGAGGCCTGAATGTGAAGAATTGGCCATGTTCCAGTCCTTGTCACTTTCAGTTAAGAAAGTAAATTATGTTGCCCAAGTAATGTAATTATTATCAGCTTGTTTAATGGGGATGCTTTCACCAGAGAATCCCAGTAAGGAAAACTGCAAAAATGGGAACGTTGCCTAAATTTGAATAAATTCCCCTAAGTATGCAGAAAGTCAAACAAAGTTTCTGATGGGCAAACATTCATCCTTCCATTCCTTTTATTAGTGCTGTTAACAAGAGCATCGACTAATTGTTTTACATCTAATATCACAAATATTACACATTTTACTCTGCTGGCAGGATTGATACATTTGAATATCCAAGGAATGTATCTATGAGTTTGTTTCATTCAACCCCTATAATCACTCTCAGAAAGTTAGGTACCTAAATGTGAAACACTCTTCTTAGTGTTAATTACTTTGAAAAAAATGTGAAGCAAAATTTATTATTATAGGTGATCTTTTAAGACTGGCCAAAGAATCATTTTGTGAGAAGTAGTAAGGTATAATTTATTTTAATTATATGTACATATGACTGAAAATTATATATATGTGTATATATATCCGCAAACACATACGTACATAGATGTGTGTGTATTGCCTAACTCCTCCTATATATGTATCTACACACACACACATAAATGTGTGTGTGAAACCATGTATATGTATATGTATATGTGTGAAAAGAAGTTAGACAAACTAGATACTAATTAATGTCTCATGCTGGTCTTCTTGGCCGTGATCTTAACAACATTACCTGACTCACTGAGCTTCAGCTTCCTTGACTAGAAACTTGGTACAACAATGTTTATCTCATTGCTTTTATAGAGGTGTTTAGAATATGGAAAAAATAATGTAATTAATGCACTTAGAAAATTACCCAGCGCTATATGGTGATTAACATAACATAAAAAAAATCTACATTAAAAAAAAAAGAAAAGAAAATTACCCAGCTCTGTAAATGTAAACGTTATTCTTTATCACTTTACCGAAGAATTTACTGATTGGATCTTGCAATGGAAAAATCTCCAGAGAATGTTTGACTTATACACCTCTTTTGAATGGACAGCTATGGTAATCCCTCCAATTATGGTGAGGAAATAGTCGCAGAATTGTCTTTTGTAATAGGCACAGAGGTACAAATGTCAAAGTTTGGCATTAGTTTGATTACGGTTCTGTAGGCAAACTTTTAGATTGTGAACGGCTTCTCAGTAGGATACAGTTGATTAATCATACCTCCCTTCCTTCTAGTAAGTCTCTATTTACCATTTAAATATGCCAGCTTTGGAGCTTAACTTTCCAGGGACAATAAAGAAGCCACAGGAACTGAACATATGTACTTGGAAGGAATATTTTCCTTATACTTCTTACATGTAATTAAAGTGTCTTTTGTTCTTTTTTTTTAAAGATTTTATTTATTTATTTGAGAGAGAGAGAATGAGAGACAGAGAGCACGAGAGGGAAGAGGGTCAGACGGAAAGCAGACCCCCCGCCGAGCAGGGAGCCCGATGCGGGACTCGATCCCGGGACTCCAGGATCATGACCTGAGCCGAAGGCAGTCGCTTAACCAACTGAGCCACCCAGGCGCCCCAAAGTGTCTTTTGTTCTTGATTGATCACTTAAAATTCACTTATTAGGTGGCACCACCTAATAAGAAAGTAATACCTAACATCTGGATAGGATGGATCAACCTCATGCTACACTAGAAATACTTTGCTTAAATTAAAGCTTTGATGGAGTAAGCTCAAATAAATGGCTTTGAGCCATCATTCAAAATATGATAGACAGATTTACCCCCAGTGAACTGTAACTCATCACTCAAGTTTGGCCCATTAAAATGTTGGTAAACTCCTAATAAAGGCTTAAATATCTATTTATTCTAAAATATTTTGTAGTTAATACACTTCACCCTATAATGTAGAGCCTAGTAATAATCTACATGGATAGGATTTTTTTTTCATTTTTCAAGCAACATCGATTATAAATCTCTTTCTAAATTAATGTGCTCATGAGACAGAAATTTCTTTAATAAGTATGGACTTACAGTATAGCTCTCAGCTTTTCTAAAACAGCTAAACCAGGATTTAAAGATCACCCTAGTAGAAAGCAAATTTCCTGGGTTCAGAGAATCCTAGAATTAACATCTGCTGAAAATCATGTCAGCTGAGGACCATGTCTGACAGTTTGGATACAGAAATGAGTGAATGGAAGTTAAAAAAAAAAAAAAAAAAGGAAGAAGAAGAAAAAAGAAAGAGAGAGAGAGAGAAAGAAAGAAAAGAAAAAGAAAGAAAGGGAAGGAGAGAGAAAAATAGTTAAGTTCTGCTCTAGTTCTCTTTAATTTTATTATTATTAATTCTAAAATAGTCCACTTATATTTTTTGAATCAGTGATTTTTGACAGAAAACCTTGGCATGCATTCTATAAATCAGTAGAGAATTTTGAACCAGGTTACTAAAAATATTTTTTAAACCCTATTTTTAAGTTCCTGGGGGAATACTGCATATCCAGTTAAAGATGTATGTTTTCTCCATTACAGGTAGATCCAAACAGCATTGCTGCCAAAGATGGCCGAATTCGAGAAGGGGATCGGATTTTGCAAGTATGTGGCATGGTCATTTCCTTTAGTTTCCTACCATTTGTTCAATAGTTTCAACTTTATTTAGTTTTTTATGAAGTGTCAGAGGAAAGAATTTGTCTTTCCTAGATGATAACATCCACAAAACAAAAAGCTATTGTTTAAAAAAAATTTTAAGCAAGGATGGTATTATTCATTAAGAATTATTGGCTAATGATTAGTGATTAAGGCATAATCTCTGGACTTGGATAACTCGGCTTCACCTTTCAGCTCCACCACCCACTCGGCCACCTTACTTTGCCTCTCATCCTAAGTCTGTTTCCTCATCTTAAAAAAGGGCAATACTAAGACATATTGTTGCAGAGCTTAAATGTGATTATACGTGTGATATGCTTAGCACCGTGCATGGTAAGTAACAAACATTAACTTCTAGTGGTACTGGCAGCGGCAGCAGCATGTTACTGCTGCCTATTCCAGAATAAATTAGGTAAACGTGGATTCCTATGTTCCATGACAACCTGAAAGTCTAGAAGTCTGAAGAAATTTGATTTATTTACAGTTGAGTGGCTGGAGACAGGTGGGGGGAAAATGCTTTCTTGTCCGCGTGGAAATGTGAAAATGTAGAGACTGACTACATTTCAGTTTAATGGGCAAGATGATAAGCAGAACATCAGGGGGATGTGGAGCTGGAAAGAATTCCAGGCCAAGTTAGGACTAACCTTGAATGCCAAAGTTTCTCTCCTATAGCTGCCTCGACCCTTTCTATCTCCTCTGAGTCTTTTCCCATAGAGAGTACTGCAGAAAGACACACAGCTCCCCAGCTTGTGTGTCCAGATTAACCCAAAATAAGAGCCGAGGCCCTTCAGGGTTGAGTTTACTGCAGATCGCACAACTACAAAGCCGGGAAGATGACTCAGAAGACAAATCGAGGAAGTTATCAACTGTTCGAACATTCTGCATAACTTTTAGACTTTGTGACAGACCCACAGTTCCCACTTCTCCTTCCTAGATGCGAATGCCTGACGAATGTTGCTTTGCATCCAACAGGAATGGATTCGACACTCTGCCTAGAACCAGGGCTTCAAAAATAGACAAGATGCCACCCCGCATTTGGGGCGCTCCCCATGCAATTAGAAAGATAGGTGCACACACAGATGATGACGAGGCAGTGGGGCATTGTCATGATCACGGTGCACCAGCACAGCCTGGGACCCATACCACAATGTTATCCTGCCCAGCCTTCTGCTCTTCTTGCCTTTCTTCAGGGCTCCACTCACTGATCCACACCTCTTCTTCATACCCTTTCTCTTCTCTAGCTAGATGCTGCGGAACTCCTTTTTCATCAAGTACCTTCTCCTAAGACTCCAATTAGGAAACAATAAAAAAGTCTGAATTAGTGGTCATTCATGGCCCTACTAACTTCAGGAATATATGACTTCTATTTCTATAGCTCCTTAAGTGGTGACCTGTAGTTAAACAGAATGGACTGTGTCATTGGCTCTATCAGGGGAAGGGAGAGTGAATCAGGAAACCAAGGCATAGTCTTGTTTGCTACCACATTTTCAGTGTCTTTCTCAATCATACATGAATAAATGAATGAATGAAACAGAGGTATTCAGTGGAGAGAGCGATAGGATAAATGAATAAAATCTGCAGTAAAGTTTTATTGATCTAGCCTCATTAAAAAATAAGGATACCATCTTTGTGTATCATCCAGATAATGAAAGCTTCAAACATATTTTATTATTATTATTATTATTATTATTATTATTATTATTATCACTATTTTGATTTGGAAACAATTATAAATGTATTGTTCACCTTGTTAACCTCTACAGTTGAATATACTCAATGGAAAAGAATGTAACCTTCTTATGATGCTCAAGGTCATGTTGTGCCCAGCAATCATTACACGATGCTATAATACAATAAATACTAAATGGTTAAAAGGTCTGGAAGATTTTGTGCCCCAATTTGAAATCACCCTCATTGGCCACATTTTCTGATGTGTTGCGTGTATTTTTTGTCATTTTTCTCTTGTTGTTTCCAGCTGTCACTTCTTTCTCTCACCATCTACTCTCCACATTTGACACCTTCTACTGCAACCTCACTGGCTCCCTCCCTAATTTCCAGCTAACCACTTTCCCATAAGCTAAATCTACAAATACAGTCATTAAAATTACATCTATTAGTTCTATGAATAGAGGTAGATAGAAATAAAATATATGTATTTTCATATATACATACTATCTGTTTTGCTACTTCCTTATTCTTGGCTATATTAGAGGCAGATAAAGTTTTCAGATAAAATATTTGCTGGATAATAAGGCATTCCTTAATGGAGTTGGTTCATTGAAGAAACAACAGCGGGATTGACAAAATGCTGTTGTCTTCCTGATTACTTTATATTCAGTGACAAATATGTCACACTTAATGAACAAATACATGTCACATTAAAAAGCCTAGAATTCAAGTCTGTTTGCACACATAGGAAACAAAGAGTCTTAAGGGTGATGGTGAAATTATATTAAATAAAACTGTGACAAAATTGTACCCATAGACAAACAGCTCCCATATGGCTGATGAGGAGATTATGGGATACCCTGTAATGAACAATTAATGACTCCTGTCTCAGGGAGATGAGAAGTGGAGAAAGAGAGGATTTACTTCTTATCCTTGGAGTTTCCTGGCTGGCTTTTATTTAAATGAATCTCTTTAGAGCCATTGTGGTTTTAATTTCCTGTTCATGATGACCTAAGGAGAGTACTTCTATGGTCCTGTCCTAATCGTGTAGCTAAAATTTTCTAAAGGTAGTACATCGCGGGTCTGTTAGATGACCTCACCCAGGGACACCACCCACACACGGGTACTCACACGAGATTGGCCCAAGGTAGAGATTGTACAGAAGAAAAACCACGACCCAATTTCATGAGAACACGTTCTAACTCTCGTGTGTTTTTTTCTCTGCAAGTGCTTGACAGTTCTATATACTGTGCCATTGCCACAAGCTTGTGGTACCAGATGTGGCCTCAGGAATTCATATGGGGAAGTCCTCTCACAAAATTGCAATGCTGAGTGAAGGCAGGCTTTTCTGAGCTCCACCGAGGAAAAATTAAAGACCACATATATCCATGATCAGAGAGGGCTGTATTCTCACTTCCTCCTTGGGATAGTAAGCGTACAGTATTCCATGTCAGCAGCCTAATCTCATGTTGGCCAAAAAAGTCAGTCATGTTCCTAAGGATTACTGCCTCCCTGACAAAACCCTGCAAAAACTCAAGCAGTGGGACAATAAGACTCCTACTGAACTTTCTTTCTTTTTCTCTGCCCTATGCATAAACTTGTCCCCAGCATTTGTTCCTACACTTTTCTTTTCTTCCCTTTGGAGAATTGTTTTCCTCCCATTTCTGTTCTGTCCACCTCTGTATCTCTGTATATTATTTACCTTCCTTCCACACTAAAATATAAGCACACTTAAAATACATCATGCCTCTTTTGCCTTAGGTTCCTGGGTTTTCAAATAAATTCCATAGGTGGTCAGATGCCAAGAATTTTAGTTGCCCACCCACCTCTGGTACATCAATATAGGAAATCTAAAAATTGGCACATTCATGCAAAAAAAGCTATGTTAAACCATTTCTAGGCTTTTAGGGTTCAGCACGTATATGTGCGCACACACACGTACATACACACTCATATGCACATACAAGAGATTGGGCCTAAAGTGAGATTTTGGCTGATTTATCTTTGTAATGCCACAAATCTCTTCTAAGTCAAGGCAATATCTGCTTTGAAATCAATATTTACATATGGCCATGCACAGAGAATGAGACAAGACATGTTCTCTAGTGCAGTTTTCCCTCATTTATGACAAAAGTTGCATGTTGCCTTTCTCCTGGTTCTCTTTCCCTCTCTTTTCTTAAAACTAAAGTCTTCCATTAAACTGTGGAGATGCACTCACTCATTTATCTCCTCCGTGTGATTCTGGGTCCTTCACCTTTATGTCTGCCTAGTGTTTTCAGGCACAGCAAACCGCTTTCCCAGAAGCAATCTTGTAGCTACGAGACATCCTTCAGGAACAAGAGCAAATGAAGGTTGAAAGCTCTATCTGATTCCATTCCTCAAAGCTTTTCATTCTTTGCTGAAGAATGAACCCAGGGCTGCATTTCTTGCCCCAATATCATTCTGGGTATCAGACTAATGTCTTGAGTTCAATAGGATCTACCAGCCAGTTGGCTAAAGTGGCCTTTATTTTGAAAAAAAAAAAAAACAATAAATTACATTTTAACACCAGACCTCTGTGGTGAATTCATTTCCCTCCACATAGGATTCTGAATGGAAATGTGTTTCTACAACATGGGATCTGTCCTTCCAGGACAAGGACATAATGCTGGGACTGGAGACCGTAGCTCAGTCATGTGGAGTTCACAGAGGAGAGAGACAAATACCAAATCTAATGGGACTACAAATCAAACACACCATGTTGTTTCTTGATGCTTCTCTAAGAGTTAAAAATACAAAGGAGAGAGAAGTCTTTTAAAGTAGAACCGTGTTTGCTACTATGGATTTAATTGTTGTGCATGAATTTTACTATATTTGCTTTATTTAGAAGAAAAAAGTCTTTACTGAGGATTAAAATATAAATATAAATAATGATAGTAGTAGTAGTAGGAATAATAATACTAACAACAACAAAAATATCAACAGTACCATGTGCCAGCCCAGAGCACTTCCTGGATACCAGGCACTTGTTTAAACCCTAGACATATATTAACTCATTTAACCATTACACGAACACTCTGAGGAAAGCACTATTACCTGCACTTTAATATAGGAAACATAATAGTAACATTAAATAAACATGAATGAAGAGTATTTAGGTTAATGGTAAGTGAAATTTAGATGAAGAATTCGGATGTATATACCTGAGTGAAAAAAGCAGGGAGCATTAGATTTCACACAGAAAAGGTGAATCACGTCTGAGAGCATCCAACTTACTCTTTCTAGGATCCAGCATGCCTGATAGTGGAGGGAGGATGGACGATTAGGTCCATAGTGGATAGACAAATAGATGCACTGCAGATATACTATTAAGAATTACTGTGAAATGGACATAAGCCCCCAAAGCTCACAGAAAGTAAACATTTTCAAGTCATTATTTTCAAACTACACTTCACTGGGGATGGGGGGGGGGGTGTAGTGGAATCCACCACTGCCCATTTATCTTTATTTGAGAAGAAGCCTTGGATTCAGCACAGAAATAGCTTTTCAGATGTATATTTATGAAAAACCACAAAATAACCTTTCCAGTCATTAGTTCCTGTTTTGGAATCATAGCTTCTGTTTTCTAATTTGATGAATTTTATTGTGAGTTGCTAAAAGAGGAAATGAGCTTGAAACTTGTAAAAGCTGAATTTCCTGTCTACATATATAACTGAAAAACGAAGGTGATATTCATTTGATCAGAGTAAGAAAATACAACATGTGGTTGTATGATTTCTCCCCCTTTGATTATTATGTATTGTCTGCTTTCTTTGTGTTCCATATGTGTGATAAGAGTCTAGGAATAAGGATCATTTATTGTGGTCCAGAGTTGAGATTCCTGGGCTTGTTTCAGTAATTATATCTGCCCTCATGTATCAGCCAGAATCCCAAAGATCCACAGGAAGAAAGTCTCAACAGTCCACTTCATGCTTTTCAGCAGAAATCCTTAGTGAAAGATGTTAATTATTGAAAAATTGGTCAGTACAGCCACATTTTCTATTTAATTTATTGAAATAACTAATACTTATTTTTAAATTTTTTTTAAAGATTTTATTTATTTATTTGACAGAGAGACAACGAGAGAGGGAACACAAGCAGCAGGAGTGGGAGAGGGAGAAGCAGGCTTCCCGCGGAGCAGGGAGCCCGATGCAGGACTTGATCCCAGGACCCTGGGATCATGACCTGAGCCGAAGGCAGACGCTTAACAACTGAGCCACCCAGGCGCCCCAAAATAATTAATACTCATTTTAGATATAATTACTTGATGTCTTTAATTGAAATTTCTTTCTGCATATTTTGATTCTGTACTATGATCAAAAACCTCATTGTCTCCATGGATTTGAACAATCAATAAAATAAAATAAATATAAAATATCCAAAGAAAGAAGTTCAGTTAACTCAGAGCTAAATACCTTTGAACATGAAAATGTAGCTTAAAATACTTACTTGCTCTGTCCATAGAATTTAGAAAAAGGAATAAAGATATATTTTGAATTCCACCAGTCTTTTTAATCAAAAGTTTACTCAAGCTGGTTTTTTGCAAAAAGCCATTTCTCCTCTGTTAATTTTTTTTAAATTAAGTACACTTAAGAGATGAGCTGTAAAATACTTCATTAGTTTTGTTGTTTGAGGAAATGGACAAATCTTAGAAAGAACTGGAGTATTGATAAGGATGTTACTGATGAACTGTCCTTCTTTTGATTAGTGAATTTCACGCACTGAAAGATATCCCGAGAGTGATCAGGGCAACTGAGTCAGACCCACACAAATATGAGATGATTAAATGAAAATGCAATCAGCAGTGGCCTGGGAGCACTGCCTGGTGAGAGATAATACTGTAGCTCTCTAATTGGCTCATAGCAGGCATGCAGGATGACAGATTTCAGTTGTGGGATTGCCAGTCCTGCTTCCCCCAGCACTATTATCTCAGAGTGACACTTCCATTACTCTGAGCGGAGAAAGATGAACGTCACCTGTCAGGGGCTGGTTAATTGTGTTGCTAGATGTATGTTACCAGGGTGCAGGTTGGACATTTATGAACATAACTGCTTCCTCTGATGTCCGCCATCCTTCAGGGATCGATATGGCTCTTACAGTAAGCACGTAATTGAGTGAAGGCACTTACCACTGAGGGGCTGAAGATGAGCCCATTGTGTGAGCTTCATTGTCCATACATTCACCATAAATGAGCTGATATTTCCCATTTATTGTGTGCAGCATTGTGGAAATGGAAACTAATGTGCCACTTTCATTTGTTTTCTAGATAAATGGGGAAGATGTCCAGAATCGAGAAGAAGCAGTGGCGTTGCTGTCTAGTGATGAGTGCAAGAGAATCGTGCTGCTTGTCGCAAGGCCCGAGATTCAGGTCAGAGCAGAGATCAGAAATCTTGAGACTGAACTTGACATCCATTATTTGCTATTCTATGTCAAATCAGTACCATGGCTATTGGTAAAGCCAAGTATGCAAAACATAATTAAGAGCCATCTTTCCTAACTTACCAACCTTATCAACCTTATCTTTTTGAAAAAAAGAAGGAAAAAAGCACACAGGATGGAACCATTATTCTCTCCTTCCACTTGCCAGTTATTTGAATGAATGCATAAATGAAAACTGGTTGACTTTACATGATTCTTAGTTCTGTCTGGATCCTTGCTTTAGGTTTCTATCTGAAAATACTTAATTGGCATATTAAGGTATCTTGAAAGAATCTCTAACGAGAGAAACATTAGCATATCCAGCTATCAACTTAAATCTTTTTAGAAGAACGTTATCAAATAAAGTGGCCTATGTAGCATGGAGCAGTTCCATGTGTAGTAAAGGAATTTTTTCTAAGTGCAGTGTGACAAAAACATCTATCCGGCCAAAAGCAAGCGAACAGCTTCTGGAGGACTTGTTTTTTATATCTTTAACAGAGGGGAGATGTCATGAAAGTAAAGGAAAGGTAATGATGGAAGAAAAGTGCTACTGGTCCTTCTTTTCATATTCTTTTCATACCCCACCACAATGCAGAAAGGACAGCACGTTGTCACCTTCTATCCATCTGTCAGTAGTTTGAGTGAACTTGCTTATGTCACCATTTGACTCCCAGGTTATTGATCTGATATTTTTCAAACTCAGTAACTGCATGCTATCTATAAATTAAATTGAGTAAGTGTATTTCAGTGTCAGACCAAATCCTGACTTGAATATAGTGGTTATAAAAGATCACCCTTTCCGCATATATTCCCTTTATGCCCTTGACCACTCTAAATGGTTCCCATAAAGCCTGCTATAGCCCAAGGCAGAGTAAAGTTACACACCTGAGGTCTCAGGAGTGGGGAAGGGAGACTACACGCCTGGCTGGACTGCCTGTTGAGGAGTGAATTTAAAAATACAGAATACGTATGAAAGTTCACTAATGAGCTGGAAATTTTGCAAACCAGTTAGTCTCACTGATCCCATTTTCTTGAAAAAGAACACAAGAAAGGGGCTAAACACATGTTAGTGAAATTCATGGTAAACGGAAGAGAACTCCGGGGTCGTCTCTGTCATAGAAAAGATATTTCGATGTTGTAATCTGGTTTCCCTGCCCTTTCCATGTAACCTGCTAGAGAACCTCATTAATTTAGACTTAAAGCATTTCCTTAAACTATGCCACAGAACAGCTATAATGAACTGTGGAAAGAATCGAAATTAATGACATAAGACTAGATCCTGTTAATCATTGAGAGAATACATATGGTTGGTAGAACTGGTGGCATTTTCAAATACCTGACTACACTCCGGACCTAGTAGAATCAGTGTTGGAGGATGAATTTCCAAACAAGACTTCCTTTCCACAGTTGAGAAAAGATGGCCGTCTGACTGCAGGATACTCTCCATCCTGTCAAAATCAGGATCTGCTTCAGCTCCTTGATCCTAAAGAAGCCTCATGACACTGGAAAAGAGCTAATTGCCTTTGGAAAAGCAGATTTCTAGAAAAAGAAAGAAAGAAAATGAATCTTAACACCATATTTTAAAAATCTAATTTAAGCAGTACATGGTATAAAATGGCAAGAAAAAAAAAAGATCCAAGAAAACCTTGCCTTTATTTCACCTGTATTTTTTTTTATCAATTTCAATGTATCTTGTTATTGCATTTTTTGCAAATGAATTTTACTCAGTGAATATGTGGGCGTTGCTTGTGTGCTTTTTCTAGCCTTTTTCTTTTTTTAATATTTCAAATACTCTCTACATTCTTGGGAATGAGCTACAGATTTGCTGGGGGCAGTCTTGTACATCAGTGCAATATTTTTAAATAACTCATTTCTTTCATCCCCTGTCAACTTTCTTTCATTTTCTTCCCATTTTCTTCCTCAGACCATTAAAGATACTGCTATTCTCTCTGCTTTCCCTTGGGACATTGGGGCAGAGAGGGCTCTCATAAGAACTTGTAAACACTCCTCCTGAGACAATGCAGGTTGTTCCTTTCTCTGAAATGCCACATAAGTTCCACTGCTGTGCAAACACGTCCCAGTTCCATAGAGTCCTCCTTTCCTGCAGCTCAGCTCCAGGGAACGGTTGGCCTGTGGCGGAGTCTGAAACTCAGACTACCGTGAATGCATGTTTAAGTGGAAAGGGAAATACAACAGGGGAAGGAAGTGAGCAAGAAGCTCTCCTTACTCACTTGCAGTGTACACCTCCAGCCAAAAGACTTGTCAAAGTAGATGTACGCTGACTACAGATGGCGACTCAGGGATCTGTGGGATTAGCTAATAAGAAAAGAGTTATAGGGAATCATTAATCTCTACTGTTTGTTCCCCTTATCCTTCCCACCCCTTCATTTAAATTTCAGAAGACTCTGTTCCATCATTCACTACATCTGTGCAAGCAAATATTTTGTTTTGACCTGATTAAAGAAAAATTCCTTGGTGTGCTTATAAAAAGTAAACATGTCTATCTCTATGTAATTTCTTTTGGCGTCTGGAGTTTGCAGCCTCATGACACTTACAAGGGATTAAAGAATATAAAACTGGGACCCCTGAGTGGCTCAGTCATTGAGCGTCTGCCTTCGGCTCAGGTCATAATCCCGGGGTCCTGGGATCGAGCCCCGCATCGGGCTCCCTGCTCAGGGGGGAGCCTGCTTCTCCCTCTCCCTCTGCAGCTCCCCCTGCTTATTCTTGCTCTCTCTCTCTCTCTGTCAAATAAATAAAATTAAAAAAAAAAATGTAAAACTTAGACAATTATAGATTGAATTTGAATTTTTAGCCAGCTTAATTTTCATAGTTCATGTGCATATCAAAGTCAGTGACGTAGAACTTGCTCAAGTTATTCAGGCTACATTAAGATAAATGAGGATGAATAAATGTGTCTACACTTTTGGCCTCAGTCAAATTTGAGTAATTTATGTTCTAGTAGCCTTTAATAAATATCAAGAAAATAACAACTACCTTCATATTAAGTAATATGATGCATATATGCCCATGCCTTTTCTGGTGCAACTTAATGTCCTCTCAGAGTTTATTTTGTTTTCAAGTTTTACAGTTTCAGTTACTTTTAAGAGCTTATTTTGCCATTGTTGAGTGGTGAAAACACCTCAAACTATGGCTGACCCTTGAGCAATGCAGGCAGGGATTAGGAGAGCCAAAGTCCCCACCCAGTCAAAAATTGGTGTGTAACTTCCGACTCCCCAAAAATTTAACTACTAATAGCCTACTGTTGATTGGAAACCTTACTAATACCATAAACGCTCTATTAACACATATTTTATATGTCACATGTATTCTATACTATTCTTACAATATAGTAAGCTAGAGAAAAGAAAATGTTATTGAGAAAAGCATAAGGAAGAGAAAATAGATTTAGAGCACCGTACTGTATTTATTTTTTTAAAAATCCGCATGTAAGTGGACCCACGCAGTTCAAACATCTGTTGTTCAAGGGTCAACTGTATTGTCAATTTTGGCTCATTAGAAAGCTACTGTTTCTTTTAACACAGAGTAAAACAGAGCATGGACAATAATTCAGGTAATTTAATCAGCATAGACAGCTAATTTATGTAATCCAGCTCCAGAAATCCACTTTGAGGCAAATTATCTGTATTGACTGTCAACACTCATCATATTAGCAAGGTTTCCCACTTCACTTTGTATTGAAAAGTGAAAAAGATTTATTCAGTTTAATTTGTGTAAGACTCCCACCAGAATACTTGCATCCTGAGCCCACAAACAAAACCCTGCATGCTCCACACTGCTCCACTCCCCTTAGATGCAACGTTTCAGATATATAGATAGATTGATATTTATCTATTTATCTATCTATCTATATATATGTTTTTTTTTGTAATTCAGCCTACCTGAAAAATGAATCAAAATAGACATGGCATAGCATCACCTTTTTTTTTTTTTGGCGGGGGGGAAGAATAACTTAGAATTTTTCTTTTCTTCCCCCCAGATAAAATAAATGTATTGGTGGCAAGCAGCCATCTTGTTAACTTGGAAGCCATCTGCCTAAAGATAAAAAAGCAGGATGAGGGTAGCATCAGTGTGTTCTGGGGGTGGGGAACACTTTGTATGTAGTCTCATTGGGGGTTTTTATTAAGGAAAAAAGCCCAATTGTCTCATGGTCCTATTAGTACCATTGCAGTGCTTTAACACGGGCACTGTTGGAGGTAGTGAACATGACAGCTGTGGATTATGCAATATGCTTTTCATATATTTTGAAAGATGGTAATGTTCTGTGCTTTGAGATCTACTTGGTTATGAGAGAAAATCTGTAGCTCTGTTTCAGGAAAGGATAAAAGGCATACGAGTCCTTTTTTTTTTTTCTTTAAATCATCTTTTCTTCCTTCCGAGAGGTGAACTTATCAGAGGCTGGTATTCTGAAGAGAATCATTATGATAAAAGGAACTGGTCAGGCATCGCCATTTAAGTTTCCCCTCTTTTAGCATGAGTTCCCACTAACCTAATATAATGTACTAATGTATTCTTTTGCAGCTGGATGAAGGCTGGTTGGAAGATGAAAGGAATGAATTCTTAGAGGAGTTAAACTTGGAGATGCTGGAAGAACAGCATAATGAAGCGATGCAGTGCACGGCCAATGAGGCGGAGCAGGTAGGACCAACGATTTGAGCTACATCATTTGAAATGTTGCTAGTTTTTTTTTTTCTTAATACGTAACCATAAATGGAGTAAAAAACAAAAAGAGTTTGATCAAACACCTCTGTAATGGTAATTTTTTAGAGGAGATGGGCATCTCAAGTGAAGCAGAGGGAATAAATACAATTTTTTTCTATTAAGATCTTTCTAGCTTGGAAAGACTTGGGACCATTGTTGCCAGAGTACAGTAGGATTCAGTGTTGACCCAGGTACCGTTCGACCTAATTCAGAAGCTTAACAGAAAAATGTGCATTGCTTTTCAATATGCCAGCTGGAGACAAACTATATTTCATGAGATAATCTCTCTCCAAAAAAATTAATTTTATAATTTAAAATATTAATGTGTCTATTTGAATATTTAGGCACGTATAAGATGATGATGGCATGATGTAAGCCATCAATCTTATTTATGTTTTTGGTATCGTGGTCCTACCTATATACTCCTCAACAGGAGTCACTCTATTTGAGATCACTGATATCATCTTGCCTTAGGGTCACATAATCATTCAGCCAAAAATGCTGAGCTCCTCATATGTCCCAAGTACCACACTTGATCCTGAGCATACAAATTAAAATGAAAAAAGTTTCTGCTCTTAATTAATTCACTGCTAGTGAAAGATTATACAGGGGCCTGTGGCAAACTGAGTCTTGGGATTCTTTTGTGGTTGTTGTTGTTCCTACGGGATAAAGACAAGATCAATATATCCGAGACTTTTTTACGTTGAATTCATGTCAGTCATCTGCCTGATATAATTTTATGAACACTTCTGCTGTCAGTTTATTGATTTGTTTAATTATCACCCTGGTCTCAACATGAATCCTAACACATTCTAAAAGATAGCTTTTTTGGTGTTTTGGGGTTTTTTTAAGATAGTTTTAAAAAATCCTGGACAGCTAGGCCTAGGGACATGAAGCACAAACCTTCTATCACTTTACCAAGTTGCATGATGGAATATGTTGCCATGCAAGCATTCCATAACAGAGATGTGTGCGTGTGTGTATGGGCACATGCCCGTATATTAAATAAATCATTCTACTGCAGACTACGGTGTCAAAGCCATGTGCGCTATTCTCTGTTCTGAGCACGGATGCTCACTGGCCACTTCACAAGCAGTAGTTCATGCTCAAGAGCGATGCTGCTACTGTGGGATTGCTTTTCAGTATAGGTGGGGCAGATTGAGATTTTTATGTACGACTTCCACGCTGGCCACAAATAAAGATATTTTTTGGTGGCAGCTGCTGGTTACAAGTAAGAAAGTCCTTGCTCCAGGCTTTTTCTCTCTTAGATACAAAATGTGACCTGATACAGAATTGACAGGAGGATGTTGGAATAAAGAAAGAAGGGAGAAATCCTGTCCAGGTGAAGTGATATGGTGTCAAATGCTGCCTACTCATCAGACGTAATACAAATGCTTGGTCTTTTGAGGTAACACTAGATGTCCCTGAGGTTAGATTCTCATTGTGTGGAAATTTTTCTTCAGCATGAGACTGAAAAATGATAAGAAGTACAGAAACCTTTAAAAGTCCTTTGCCCTTATAAACAATAATACTACATTAGAAATGTCTTGGTAGAAGCATTGCCTGTCACCATAATAATTCCTTAGGGAAATAATAAATGATAGAGTGGCATTACATCAGAAACTAGGAATTCTAGGTTTGGGAATGGAAAACGCTTTTTTATTTTCACACTTGCTCGTAAACCGGTGACTAAAGAAAGGGAAATTCGATAAAAAAAACAAAACATATATCCATGCTTCAAAACTAAAATCCATATACACATTAAAGTTTCACTTTACATACCCTGTCCTTGGTGTTAGGACTGCTGGTGGCACGTCGTGGAGCATCTCCCACAGCACAGTTCGTCTGTGTCCTTGGCACTCCACATAAAAATAAGATAAAAAAAAAAAACTAGCCTTCTTGTATTTTTAAGCTCATTAAAGATATGAAAAATATAAATGTGGGCGCCTGGGTGGCTCGGTTGGTTGGGCGACTGCCTTCGGCTCAGGTCATGATCCTGGAGTCCCGGGATCGAGTCCCGCATCGGGCTCCCTGCTCGGCGGGGAGTCTGCTTTGCCCTCTGACCCTATCCCCTCTCATGTGTTCTCTCTCATTCTCTCTCTCTCAAAATAAATAAATAAAATCTTTAAAAAATATATCTATAAATGTAAATAATGTAGTGTATCAACTCAGATGTCCAATATCAATAATATCCTCTGGGGGGTTTATGGTACATGTGAAGGTCACCACACTGGATCCTATTGTCAGCTTATGGCAAGGAACATACAGATACACCAAGCACTCCACTGTTAGTTACAATTACTTATTTAGAACATTATGTTTTTTATCAATATGATGTTTAAAATCTCAGCATATTTTCACCAAATGAGGAAAACTATTTGAGGGAAAGACTGGGAATCCTTAAATAACGTTATACATGCTCATGTTCTCTCCTCTGCAGTTTATGTTAAGTTTTGTTCGGCCTCTGTGGAAGAAAATAAAGCCATTTTCTCGAGAGACTCTTTCACACCTGTTTTAGAATATCGTTTCTCATGCATTCTGTCCTTCTTTAACACTAACAGGCTTAATTATATTTAATTGTATAATTACACCTGCTAGAGGAAAATATATACATAAAATGGTGAGTAAGTTTACACATAAAGGAAATACAATGTAAAAATTGCCATGTAGACTAATCTACGATAAGTGATGGAGGAAAAAATAATTTTACCCTCTTCACAGAGAAAGAACGACATATGCATCCTCTTAGGAAAGCAACAGTTAATTGTTCTGCCTGAAAGCCATAAACTACCAAGGAATAAAGATTACATATGATTGTGTATTCACAAATATGTCCAAAATATATTTTTTATATATTATGCCCATGTCTGGCAATCAGTGCTGCTCCGATTTTCATGAGAACTGTCACTTTACTCTGAATAGAATAAAATTCACCTCTGAAGGAAATAACCAGTCGAGAATAGAAAAATACTTTTAAGTAACCCAAAGCAGTCCTAAGGTGACTTTGTTGATTTTGAGTAATGTGATTTGGAGATGCATGGAGGTCAGGGCGCACGTATGCAGGATTATGGCATCCTGAACGTTGAAGAAATCCTGATTCTGGGGGATGGCACTGGCCTTTTCTACTTTTCTCTGGGTCACGAATAAGCTGAATCCATCTGGGATTAAAGTTCCTCATCGATAGAAGGGCCGAGGTTCCAGTACTAACCTATTCTTGAAATACTGTGCTGTCTGGCTTACCATTACCAGTGTGTTACTAGATCAGCGAAGTTTCTTCTGAACTTAAAGTTCAGGAAAAAAATCCTCATAATAAGGTGATGCGGCTTCAGCACTCCAGGCCTCCATACTGCAGAAGACCATTTAGATCACCTGTCTCACTCATCCTTTTGTGTGTTACCACCTCAGAGACTCATAAAGTCACCTCATTTACACACCTTCATGCCAGTTTCCCAAGTAACAGAGAACCTTAAGGTAAGAATAATTCATTTAAATGAGGCCTGTTTTATTTATCCCCAAGTCAGGTCTCCAAGCAGTTTTGGTTTTCTTTATTTCAATTCATAAAAAGCTACCTTGAGCAAATTGCCTTTATTTCTAAAATGGTTAAGGATGCTAAAATTAGAACAGCTTTCTAGGAACCACACCTTTGCCAAGAAGCATCGTTTTTTTTTCAAGCAAGTTTTGCAACAACTGGTGTTTTTCCAAAATAACTGATTTCCTTTGATCTCTCAACTTTATTTTCTCAGCCAAAAAAACAAGAAGAAGAAGAAGGCACAACAGACACAGCAACATCGTCCTCCAACAACCATGAGAAGGACAGTGGGGTGGGGCGCACAGATGAAAGCTTGCGGAATGATGAGAGCTCAGAGCAGGAGAATGCAGCTGAGGATCCCAACAGCACATCTTTGAAGAGCACGAGAGAGCTGGGGCAGAGCCAAGACACTCTAGGAAGCGTTGAACTTCAGTGCAATGAGAGCTTCATGTCTGGCGAATACATCGACTCCGACTGCATTGGCAACCCAGATGAGGAGTGTGAAAGATTCCGACAGCTCTTGGAGCTCAAATGCAAGTTTCGAAACCCTGGAGAGTATGACCTGTATTACTCGAGCAGCACAATAGAATGCCATCAGGGGGAACAAGAGGGTGTGGAGCACGAGCTACAGTTGCTTAATGAAGAACTAAGAAACATTGAACTGGAGTGCCAAAATATCATGCAGGCTCACAGGCTCCAGAAGGTGACAGACCAGTATGGAGACATCTGGGCTTTGCACGATGGAGGATTCCGGAATTATAACACCAGCATGGATATGCCACGGGGAAAACTAGATGACATCATCGAACACCCAGAGAAGTCAGACAAGGACAGTTCTAGTGCTTACAACACAGCAGAAAGCTGCAGAAGCACCCCACTCACTGTGGACCGTTCCCCTGACAGCTCCCTTCCAAGAGTGATCAACCTCACCAATAAGAAAAACCTGAGAAGCACAATGGCCGCCAATCAGTCTTCTTCCGGACAGAGCAGTAAAGAGTCGACCTCCACCAAAGCCAAAACCATGGAACAGGACTGCAGCGTGGAGGGCAAGGAGAAGATTTCAGAAAGCAACAAGCTTTCTGATCAGGAGAAAACCAGCAGTGAACACATCCCTTACCTCTCTCCTTACCACAGCTCCTCATATAGATATGCAAACATCCCAGCGCATGCCCGCCATTATCAAAGCTACATGCAGTTAATTCAACAGAAATCTGCAGTTGAGTATGCTCAGAGCCAGCTGAGTTTAGTGAGCATGTGCAAGGAGGCTCAGAAGTGTTCAGAGCCCAAGATGGAATGGAAGGTGAAAATCAGGAGCGACGGGACACGGTACATAACAAAGAGACCAGTGCGAGACCGGATTCTGAGGGAACGTGCCTTAAAGATCAAGGAGGAGCGCAGTGGCATGACGACAGATGATGACACCATGAGCGAGATGAAAATGGGCCGCTACTGGAGCAAAGAGGAGAGAAAGCAGCACCTGGTTCGGGCCAAAGAGCAGCGTAGGCGCCGAGAGTTTATGATGCGGAGCCGCTTGGAGTGTCTTAAGGAGAGCCCCCAGAGTGGCAGCGAGGGCAAGAAGGAGATCAACATCATTGAACTGAGTCACAAAAAGATGATGAAAAAAAGAAACAAGAAAATTTTGGACAACTGGATGACAATCCAAGAACTGATGACCCACGGGGCCAAATCTCCTGATGGCACACGAGTTCATAATGCCTTCTTGTCAGTCACCACTGTATGACCGAATGAATGGGATGCAACTGATTTTAGGAGGGTGCTACCAGTTTGGGTAGAGTATGATTGCCTCGTTCAATGTGGCGTTTTTATATATATTTTGCGACTCTTTATAGTTTAAATTTTTTGTAAGCAAAAATACCTGGTAATTTTTCATTTGTTTTTCATATACTGGTATCTTCTTTTTGGCCGAGATCTTTCTTTAACTTGTGATATATTCATATTACTCATTTATATATATTTAAAAAACAAGCAAAAGGAAAGAAAACAAGAAACTTGAACAAAAATACTGAGGAGCCAATTAATTTCCTATTTTAATGTATCTATTGTAAGTTAAGATCTGGATTTATTTCTCTAGTTTACTTATTTTCTACTTTAAAAACAATTCAATGCCAAAACATTTCTATGCTTGCTTCTTGGCATAATACGTATTAAGTCAACCCCGTTAATAAATCACGTGCCACATCTTGTCCTATACATAAAAACCACCTCTTTTTAATATCCCATTGTACATTTAACACCTAAATGGCCGTTGTCTATGTCTCAGTAAAGTGTAGGTGGACAATCTTCCTGTGGTATGTAGTGACATTGGTCATGTAGCTAGATAATTGTGGTAATTGTGACAATAAAAAATAAATTATTGATTATCCTTAAGAGTTATCAAGGAGTGTTTTATTTTCATTGTCCACTATGGTTACCAGATTTCAATTACTTATATATGTATACTATTTAGAAGACTCCTAATTGTGGATTATAAAATGTGTACATTTTCTATCACTTTTTTTCCAATAAAATTGTCTTGAAATACTTCCCATAGATCATTGTGTCACATATTCTTACCAGGATTCAATTAGATGATATATTTAGAGCATCCAAGAGATGTTACCTAAACATCCGATAAATATAAGTTGACCTCCCCTTTCCTGCCACCCATGAAAGGTAAAGCCAGGAAAAATTTAGGGAAGGACATGGAGAGGGGGTCAGTGAAGTGTCTGAAAATGTTTATAATGGCCCTAAGTGTATTAGTTGGCTTGGGCTGCCATAACAAAATATCCTAGACTGGGTAGTCTAAATAGGAACTTCTTTCTTATGGCTCTGGAGGCTGGGAAGTCCAAGATCAAGATGCTGGCAGATTCAGCAACTTGGTGAGGGCTCTGTTCCTGTCTTGCAGATGGCCACCCTCTCCTTCTGTCTTCAGATGGCAGAGACACAGAAAGGAACCCCTCATAAGAGCTCCACCCTCATGACTCCATCTAAACCTAATTATTTCTCAAAGACCCCATCTCCAAATACCATCACATTAGAGGTTAGAACTTGTTCAAAATATGAATTTTAGGGTGACACAATTCACTCTATAACACTACATGCATTTATTTAGTTGATCATTTGGGAATAAATTTGGGGGAATCATCTTTTTAATAATTTCCAGTCTAGTCAACTATAAATGCTTTCTATGTCAGTTTATGAAAAAGTGAGATTGCTAGATTATCAGATAGGTTCTTTAAATCTAGCTTTTCATCATAAAAACCATATATATGTCAATTGTGGTGCCTCCAGAGTAAAGGCCAAATCGACCATGTACATGCAAACATGAGTTTGATCACATTTTCATTCAACCCAAGAGATTGTTGGAGACATGATGGAGACATAACATCTGAATATTTCTGAAGCTACTTTCCTGTTTAAAAACCAACAGTGGCTTCTTATTAGCTCTTGAATCAGACTCTGATGCCTTGGCCTTATATTCCAGGCCCTCATTCACTTGCCCACTTTGCCCACTGCTCCTCCTTTTCAGGTCTTCTCTGAGTTTATTCCTGGCTTCCCATTTCCACTCTAGTTATCTTATACTATTCTCCTGTCTGGGGTTCCTGTGCCAAACTCTACACTTCCCTTAGAGTGTAATCACATAGATGTTTTCTCTTTGGAGCCTCTTTTGATGACACCAGATTTTCTCAGCATTTTGGCATACACTGTGATGCACCTGCGGTATTGTTTTGCCTTCGTTTTTTTAATCCTGTTATTTGAATCACATACATAGAATGTATTGTCTCCCTACGTGGATTTTAAGTTCATGGAGTTTGGCCCTTGTGTCCCCCCTCTGTCTTTGTAAACCTCTGTAGAATGCCATTTGAATAATAATGAATGCTAGTTGAATTAAATTATTATATTCATTTATCTCTCTCCTCCACATCTGGTCCTTTTGTTACTGTTTTCCTTACTCTTCTACCTTTCCAAGTTCTTACCTCTTGAAGGGCTCTAACATAGATGGAAAAAAATGAATCTTAGTTACATACAATGAAAAGCTGGACTCGGAAATTTTAAGATAAGTGATAGTAATAGCAACCTAAGGCAACTGAAAATTTCATCAATTCCAACTTTAGCCATTGTTAATACAATCACTGACTACTCTGAATGCACCTGGAGTTTTTAAAATAAGAATGTCTATCTTAAAAGCTCAGTTCTTTCCTGACTTAATGCCTGTGGTTATTGTTTATCCTCTTGACATAACAGGGTTTAAATATTCACTGTATTCAAATTACTCCTATAGATAAATGTGATTTGGAACCAACGTGTAGATTTTTCCAGAAAAAACATGAACACATCTCACAGAATGTAGTGTTTCCAAAGTTACCAGTTTAATTTTATTTTTATTAAGGCCAAGTGTTCTTGCCAATTTTTAAAAAAGTGTGATGTTGGTATTTTTCATGTCTGTGTTTATACATTCTACAAGTTGAGAAATGTCTTTTTCAAAAATCAGTGAAAATCTGGAAGTGTTATGTTTTTATCTTTCTACGTAACCTATCTTTGTGCTAAACATGTTTTTTTAGTAAATGAATAATAAATCTGTTGCTCAGCAAAGAAAAATAATTGGTTATATGTGAGATATTTTACTTCAGAAGAAATATGTGAATGTAAAGAAGAAAAATATTTTACTTGGACATACCTTTGAAATTCCATATTTTATTGCTTTTTATACTCAAGATGTGACAGAAATTGATGGTAGGATCCACGTGTGAATGACCAAGGGGGTGGAAAGGAATGCATATTTGATGGGTATTTCTTTGCTGCATGCCACGAAGAAGGCTATTGTTGCCATCTTCTTTTGTGCAGATTATCCTTCTCTGAAGACATAACGTGGGCTGAGGGAGGACTCCTCTAACGTAGCCTTTCTGCAGCTACCTACTGATTTAATCCATGTCTTATTGGTGTGTCTAGATCTTCTACCTGAACACATTCCTTTTATCTCTCCAATGAGCTTCTGTTCTCTGCTTCAAATTCTTTGCTTTGTGATGGGTGCCATTGTTCACCTGCTCTTTCACGCTTATCACCTAAGTCTGCTTGAATCTGATCAGTCACAAAGCAGTGTTATTTTTTGTTTAAAATGTGTCAAGTTATCTTCAGTACCCTAAATCACCTTTGGCTGGACTGTCACTGTTTTGTGCCTAATTACTTCAGCAGGTCTCTGCCTGGTCTCCCTGTGCTCCCTTTCCCATCTATCCTACATATGGTGGCAACACCTGACCTCCTAAATGTCACTTTCCTCACTTGCTTAGGTACCTTCGAGAGTCTTTTCCTGAGCATGGGATACAATCTGAGTGCCTGAGACTATTATCTAAGAGGATTTCCATAATTTAACTTCAACCTGTTTTCCACCTGATCTCACATTTCTCCCCAGGAGGGACTTCCAATTCAGACCTCAGGAAACCTATGCCTGGGGTAGATGAATAATTTGATGCTCCTTCAAACTAATATTTTTTAAATTCTAATTAAATTTATTTTGTATTAATTTATTATGCTCTTATTAGTTAATATCCATTATTTTTCTATTTCTATTAATAATCATTAATATAACTGATGTAATATAACTAAAATAATAGCATCATAATTATTATTAAATAATTTTTATTAATTTTCAATTAATAAAGAACACTGTGACAGGTTCACAGACTAATTCACTTCTAAAAAAAGAAAAACAGTTTAAAAAAATTTCCTCCAGCAAATTATTTCTCACTTATTGGAAGGTTTGTTCTTTTTTCAGTTTTCTATCATTCTTTTTCAAAATGTATGTCTTTGGAAGTACATTAAAGGACTTGGACTTGAGATAGAACAAACCATGTCCTCCTATAAATATGCATGATATGGTTTCAGAATTTCAGTGAGGACCGACTACAGGAAGGCGCTGACAAAAATAATTGACCAAGATAGTCACCTAGTGAGGAGAACTTTGAGATTTTTTTTGTTCTTTTGTTTTTTGCTGTTTCCACTCAAGTGGATGGCCTTTCTAGCCAAAGCGGAGCCAGTTCACATGGCTGCCCCACTATGCTTTTGCTTTAGTCAGACATGCCTCCCCACAGTTTCTCAAAGACACCATTCTCATTTCCAGCACCACTCTTCACTTGTTGTGTTTTGCGTGTTAGACAAAACCTCTTTTCTCCTTGTCCATCCCTCCAGCACTGTTTCTTTCCCCTCTTCCCATCTCTCCAGGAGACCTGCCCTAACTCTTGCCAGCAGCCACTCTTATTTCTAAACACTCATAGATGGTATTGTCTTAACACTCACTTGGCTTTCTACCCAATAATGTCAAATAATTTTTTTTCCTATAGTGTGTCTGTCATGAGTATAATGTGTTGCACAGTTAGTCACCATTGCCACATATGTCCTTCTGGCATTTCTTCTGTTTTGCCAAATAGCAGCTGCTCAGGATTTTGGGTGCCATGCATTTTTTTACACATCCTAGTCAATGGTGTTGTATTGCAAAAAAGCGTTGCATCTGGGTTCATGGGCCATCTCTAAGCTAGAGTCCTGCTTGTTATTCAGTATCCCACTACATATTTTTAACTTATTAATGTCCACTGCTTACTTTCTGCCTCCCTGCTCTGCCATTTGCTAGGTTTGTATTCACAGGCAAGTTACTTAAGCTTGCTAGTGCTTTGGACAGTGGAGATCATTATAGCCTTTTTCATAGGTTGAGAATTCTATGGGTTAATACATATAAAGAAGCTAGGTAAGTACTGGCACAGAGTGCACACTCAAGAGATGTTAGCCATTATTTTTACTTATAGGTGATGTGTATCACATGTGGCTGATATGCCATGAATTCCGCAGCTACAAAGCCCTAGATTCCGGATGCAAACGTGTGATAATCTGCCCCCAAAGTTTCTCTTCCTTCCACTGTTTCCAGCCCCCCCATTAAATAAGAATGGACATTAGAGTTAATAGCAACTTGTTCATGAAGCTCCATAAGTTCTGCTCCAAATGGAAGTTCAGACACTTGACACCATTTTCTTTGTGTCATCAAATGTGCTGACTTTCTTCTCTTGGTTCTACTTTACCAGTTAGCCTATTTTTTTAATTGCATGTTGTCCATGGTGGGGAATTATGATGGTAGATTTTGGTTTTGTTTCAGCTAAGCAGTATATAACTACATTCTGCATCAAATTTATTATCACCCCCTTTCTACTGGGCTGCTTGCCACATCCACAATCAGAAATGTGCCATTGTTGTAAAGAACCTCTTGATATCAATTTACGGGACTGTCACTAATCTTTACAGCCTGGTATCTTAACAGGAAGCATAGTCAATGCTACCTATTCAAACCTAAAATTCATTTGAATAAGAAATCTAATAAACCAAGACATTTATTTAACTTCATTCACTCTGCGGTGGTGATAAGAATAGATTCAATGGGATGCAACTGCCCAGCATATCTTGGAATATTTGTCAGGCACTCTAGAAAGCAAAGCCTACTCAAATGTTTCCATACATCAGCCCTACCCTGATGTTCTCATTTTGGTAGGGTCAGTGAGTATAGCATAGATTGCTATTTGTGTCCATTTCATTTAGCCTGACTTCTTTTTTTGAAACAGAGGACACTAATCAGAAAATCAATTGGATGGAGGACACAAAAAGTAGAAATGGTGTAAAACACTTAAAGAAAGGAAATGTGTTTGGGAGCCTACAATGTGTAGTATGTTAGGTGCTTTACATGGGTCATTAATAAACTTCTTGTCTTGAGGAGAGGAAGTAGGAGCACCTGAAATCTGACTTTAATAAGAAGTCAGCACAGAATCATGGAGCCAGTGAGGAACACAGGAGGGTTAAGAGAAGTGAGGGCTTCTTCCTTTGGGCTCCCATCACCTTAGGGAAGCCCTCTCTGCCCTCATAGCCCTGCATGATGACTCACCCATGGGACAGTTCTCATCATTTCTATGAATCTTAAGCAAGTTATCTTCCTTCTTTGAGTCTCCATTTTCTCATCAGAGAAATGATAATATTGGAATAAGTGATCTCCAAAGCCCATTTTTTCTAACATTCTAAAAATTGGCAATAAATAATAAAACATTTTATTCCATATTTCCTTTTGTTGCACCCATACCACAGTTTGTTATGGAGCTATCTTAGGTAAATTTCATCATCTGCCTCTAAAGCAAATAAGGACATTTTCAAAAGGAAAAATAAGAAAGCAATCCATTGGTGTAAAATAATGCCTACAGACTCCTTCCATTATTCACCAAAAAAAAATTTTTTAAAGCCATTTTCATGATGGCTGCCACCTTCTGAAAGACTACGTATGCCTGGTACATTCTAGAACATCAAGGAGTTGAGATTTAGAAGAGAGACCTAGATCTGCAGAATCTTGTATATTTATAGAGAAGATGGGAAGGGGATGGGCTTGTGTACCATTTGGATAAATCTTGGCTTTGCAGATGAGGGTACAGCCCTGCTGATATGAGAAAGCTTGTTGAGAGGCTACATGGGGGGAAGCTGCCATGGGTCCTCTAGCAGACACATTGGCTAGTTTCTCACACAAGCTATGACTGGAATTTAAGTTACGAGAAGGGTGGGAGAATTGGGCAGGAGACAGGTCATGAAGAGTTTCACATGCAAAGAAGTTGGGAGAAGTTAAAGTGATCAAATTTACATTTTAGAAATATCCATTAGCAATTTAGCCCTTGTATTGGGTGCAGAAACATTTGGAGGAAGGACAACCAGTGAGGAGGCTCTTTGTTCCACTGACATGGGAGAGAAGAGAGAAGAGCTTGAAAAGGGGGCCAATAAGAGAGGATCTGACAGATAGTGGGAACTAGAAATGTAGATTTAGATGCAGTTTAGAGAGGCAAGAAAAATACAGAACCCCAGATAAATTCAAATTTCAGAAAATCAGTGAATTATATTTTAAATGTAAGTATTCATTGGAGACATATTAAAAATTATAGTTCATCTGAAATTTTCATTGAATTAGGCACCCTGTAATTTGTCTGGCAATCCTATTAGGAAAGTAGAATAGCCAGGTCTTGGGAAATGACAGGATATAGAATAGGAGATAAGCAGAGGGAGGAAAAAGTTGAGGATATTGTCCAGGTTTCTGGTTTTATTACTGAATGAATGATGGTACCACTCAGCAGAACATACTTAGCCTGAGAACGATGGTCTGGAAGAAAGGGTAAACAATTCAGTCATGGGTATGATTTCAAGGTGCCAATAAGACAATCCAAAAAGAAATGTCTAATGGGCAATTTAAAAAGCAGATATGGAGACACCCGGGGGGCTCAGTCAATTAAGGGTCTGCCTTCAGCTCAGGTCATGATCTCAGGGTCCTGGGATCGAGTCCCAGCCCACATGGGGCTCCCTGCTCAGTGAGGAGTCTGCTTCTCCCTCTACCTGCCCCCTCCATTTGTGCACTTTCTCTCTGATAAATAAATAAATAAATAATAAATAAATAAATAAATAAATAAATAAATAAATAAATAAATAAATAATAAATAAAATGAATTTTTAAAAATAAATAGAAAGCAGATATGAAATTTAGAATAGGAGACAGGGACTGGAGGAATATGTGCTGGGGGCACCAATCATACCATCCACTGGTTTTCTTTCTTTTACCTAGACTCCTCTATGGCCACAAAGGTCTGGTTACCAGGAGAGGAGCAATGAACAGAAACCTAGTAAGTGTCAAGGAAGTGAGGGATATATCAAATTTTCATCCCCTTTCTTCCTCCTGTGCCCTGGGGAGCGGGGGGTGGTTTGCAAATGTCATATCCCTGATTCATTAAAAGTAAAAGGCAAGAGCATCCCACTCACATGTCCTCCCAGCATCTCTGGAGCCACTTTCAAGCCTGGAGAATGGATTTTAGAAACATCCCCAATAGAATCTGGGAAACACCTCATAACCAAATGCTAAACTATTTCTTCAATGAAACATATGACCATTTAAACTATAAATAATCCCATGCAACTTCAAGTCAGATTTTGCAACCCAATTATTTATGGAAAAAATATTTGGTGATCAGAGATTTATGAATTTTAGATTTTCACTTGAAGGATTATGATCTTTATTTACATCAATGATAGCATAAATGAACAAACCGTTTTTACTTCATATAATTCCATATTAATCAATAAAGAGCTTCCTCTTTCGTTTGCCTCCTTTTTAAAGGGAATAGTATTACACTGTATTGATATACCATAAATGTATTCGTCTATCACCCATTTATGTATATTTTGATTGCCTCTAATCTTTAACTATTGCAATCAATGCCTTAATTAATAACCTTATAAATATATCATTTCCTGCATGAGTGAGTACATCTCAGATAAGCTTCTAGAAGTAGAGTTGCAGGGTCGAAGTGTAGGTACATTTGTGATTTTGATGGTTACTATCATAAATACTACCCTCCACAAAACTGGTACAGTTTCAACTTCTACCAACAGAATGTAAAAGGACCCACTTTCCTTCCTTCCCTGCTATGACGTTTTGGGTCTGTTTGCCTCCCCGTGCATTTCCCTTCCCCACTCTGCAGATGCCCTTGGACTATATGTCCAAACTCTTGTGTCAGCTGGGCTCAGTCTTTGTAAGCAATGACAGGAGAAAGGAGGACAGGAGGAAGGGAAGGGAAAGCCATGGCATTTTCCTTCTTCAGGGAAAAAAGACAGGTTTTGTGCAGCTTCAACATTCAGAGGTTCTAATTTAAAAAATAAATTTAAAAATTATGAGTTCAAGGGGCGCCTGCGTGGCTCTGTCAGTGAGTGCCCAATTCTTGGTTTCAGCTCGGGTCATGATCTCATGGTTCATGGGATTGAGCCCTACATCAAGTTCTCTCTTTCTGCCCCTCCCCCGACTCGTGCATGTGTGCACGGGCTCTCTCTCTCGCCCTCTCTCAAATAAATAAATCTTTTAAAAATTATGAGTTCAAAATTAGACACAAGAGTAAATATTCATTAGAAAGTAGAAAGGAAGTACAAACTACTACAAATTTTGTAAACTTTACAAATATGACAAAATTTTTAAATTAAGATTTGATTAATTATCTGCCAAACATATATGTTTAATATCTATTCCTTCTGTGTTTTGGCTACCTACCCTTAGATCACCTCTTTACATGACAATTATTTTGTGATTATTTGTATAGAGACAATAGAAAGGTAATTCAATTTTTCCTTTATCATAGTTGATCAAAATTTGATTTCTGGTAGTTTAAAACATTTCATTTTTTGAACCTATATTGGTAATGTCAAATAAATTTTTAGGATTATCATAAAATTTGGGAATCCTTTTTCAAGTTTCTTCCATACATGAGCTAAAAATCTTTGAAAATTCTACCCTAGATTTGCTTCTAATTCTGTATATTTTAAAGCTTGTTTCTCCTCCACTACTCCTGTACTTTTCCTGCTGGGAAGTGTAGGACAAATTCACAGCACAATGTGAGCTCTAGCCCTTCTCTTTTGTATAGTATCGCATGGTGAGTTAGAATAGAATAGAGGGTATTTCTACAAACAATTCCTATGCCAGGACAGCTAGAAATAACCTAATACGTATATAACAGAAGTAATTATGTCATTCACCTCTTTGGTCTGAGCCTCAAATATCAATTTAGTCTGAGCTCCAAAATGTCCACGGCCCTTCTATCACCACCTGACAATGAGGGGAAATGTGAAAGAAGGTTGAGTGAATAAAAAGCAGTAGTCTTAACTGATGACAGTTACCATATCTTAATTTTACAAAAACATGTGACCATGTGAACCCACCCCCTGAGCCTCTCCCAGGGTCTTGGAGAACAGTTGAGTGACACTAAAGCTTAACCTTCATTGGCCTCTCCCGCCTCTCTACCTTCCACGGCTATAGCTCCCAGCAGACAAGCCAACCTCGGCTCCAGATTCCAAGGGACACCAGCCACTGAACACCCATTAACACATGCCCGGGAATGATTGTGGCATCCCACTATTTCTAATTTCTAGATTATCTCGTTCTTGACTTTTGCATCTCCCTTGATGGTTTCCCTGTGTTAAACTCTCTCTTATATTTTTACCTTTTCAATTTTATTTTTATTTTTTAGTACATCGTAAGTTTTTAATGTAGTGTTCAATGATTCATTAGTTGTGTATAACACCCAGTACTCATCCCAACACGTGCCCTACTTAATACCCATCACCCGCTTACCCCATCACCCCACCCCCCTCGCTTCTGTAACCCTCAGTTTGTTTCCCAGAGTCCAGAGTCTCTCATGGTTTGTCTCCCTCTCTGATTTCTTCCCATTCAGTTTTCCCTCCCTTCCCTGTGGTCCTCCACGCTATTCCTTATGTTCCACATATGAGTGAAACCATATGATAATTGTCTTTCCCTGCTTGACTTATTTCACTTAGCATAATCTCCTCCAGTTCCATCCAAGTCAATGCAAAGGGTGGGTGTTCATCCTTTCTGAAGCAATTGCTATTCTCCTGCTTTGACTCTAACCAATATTGTTCTTGGTACTAGATATGGTCCCAGTAAACAGGCCCCCACATAAGATTCTAGAATAAAGTTACTTTCCTGTTTGAATGTGAACATATTCATGCCCTCCTTGAAGATGAAAAATGAGACCTTAGTAATGTGGTCATGCAGTATATCACCTGTAGTCGCTTAGGATTAATTACCTGTCAAAATCATTATTTGAAAAAACCAGATAGTTGCTAAGTTGCTCCACTTGTCCACTAAGGGAGTGTTGATGATTACAAAGAATGTGGAGTAAGGTGACTACTTTTGACAGCATTAGGGAATCTATAAGGGGGAAAATATTTGGAATGAAGGCCTGCTTTTAATAGAGACCCATCTATGACCATCAGAAATAACCACTAGCAGTCTTACGTGTACCTTACTGAACAAGCTAAGCTTAAGAATATCTATGGCATCCATATTTCCCTTTCAAGTAGTTTTTTTAATTATTTACTAATGACTTATATTTTAAACTTTTGTACCAGAGTAAAACACATGTAGAAAACGCTATAAATTATTACAAAATGGACCCACCTGTATAACCATCAGATAGAACATGACCAGCACTCCAGAATCCATTACCACTCCCTCCTTTCCAACTGTAAACACTATCTAGGCTTCTAACACTACAGATTAATTTTGCCTGTTATTGAAGTTTGTATAATGAGGGTAATATATTCTTTGGATCTGGCTTCTTTTATTCAACATTTGGCTGGTGAGGTTGATCCATAATGTTAGGTGTATTAGTAGTTCATTTTCATCACTGTGCATATTTGTTGTGAGATTACCACAGTTTTTATATATCTGTTCTATAGTTGAGCATTTGGGTTGTTTCCAATTCCTGAATATTACAAATAATACTATGAACATTCTTGTATACATGGCACAATCATTTCTATTGGGTATATACCCAAAAGTTGAATTACTGGATCTTAGATTATATATGTGTTCAACATTACAGATATGAAACAAGTAATTATAACAATTTATATTCCCACTGGCAGTGTATGAGAATTCTCAATGTTCTGCATAATTACCAATGCTTGATATTTAAAAAAAATTTTGGCAGAATTTATTTCATCACAGTATTAATTATTCATGCCAGTTCAGAGCATCCTAAGATGATAAGAAATACATATTTTTAGTAAGTACACAACTCAATTTGGTGCCCAACAATTTTTTTAAAAATGTCCCTTTATTGTTCTTTCCCTATTTAAAAAATTTTAGCTTCGTTGAAATATGCCAATTGGCATACAACATTGTATGATTTAAGGCATACAATATGATAATTTGATACATGTATATATTGTCAAATGATTACCACAATAAGGTTAATTAGCACATCCAACACCTCACATAATTACCATTTTTTTGTGGTAAGAACACTAAAATCTACTCTTTTTGCAACTTTCAAGTATACAATACAGTACTGTTAATTATAGTCATCATGCTGCACATTAGATACAAAGAACTTACCCATCTTACAGCTGGAAGTTTGTACACTGTGGCCAACATCTCCCCCATTTTCCCCACCTCTGAGCTCCTGGATACCACCATTCTGCTCCATTTCTATGAGTCTGGCTTTTTAAAATTCCACATATAAGGAGATCATACAATATTTGTCTTTTTCTGGCTGTCTTAAGTTCTATCCATGTTGTCACAAATGGCAGGATTTCCTTCCTTTTATGGCTAAAAAAATATTCCATTGTGTACCTATACCACATTTTCTTTATCCATTCATCCATCAATGGATACTTACATTGTTTCCAGGTCTTGGCTATTCTGAATAATACTGCAATGAGCATAAGGGTGTAAATATCTCTTCAAGTTAGTAGTGATTTCATTGTCTTTGCACATACAATTGACCCCTGAACAACGTGAAGGTTAGAGGCACCAGCCTTTTGACTCCTCAAAACTCAACTACTAATAGCCTACTGTTGACCAAAAGCCTTACCAATAACATAAACAGTCAATTAATACACATTTTGTATGTTATATGTATTATACATAGTGTTCTTAGAATAAAGTAAACTAGAAAAAGGAAAAGGGTATTAAGAAAATGATAAAGATAAAATACATTTACAGTACTGTACTGTATTTATCAGGAAACAATCCTCACGTAAGTAAACCTGTGCATTTCAAGCCTGCGTTGTTCAAGGGTCAACTTCATACCCCAAAGTGGGATTGCTGGATTGTGTGGCAGTTCCATTTTTAGTTTGGGGTGTAACCTCCATACTTTATTCCATAGTGGTGCACCAATTCACATTCCCAGCAATAATGCACAGGGGTTCCCCTTTCTCCACATTCTCACTAATACTTATCTCCTGTCTTTTTTATGGTAGCCATTCTAACAGGTGTGAAGTGGTATCTCATTGTGGTTTTGATTTGCATATCCTTGATTATTAGTGATGTTGAGCACTTTTTCATGTATTTGTTGGCCATCTGTATGTCTTTTTTGGAAAAATGCCTATTTAAGTTATTTGCCTCTTTTTAACTGAAGTATTTGGTTATTTGCTATTGAATTATAGTCATTTTTTCCCATAGGTCACCTTCTGGTACTGTGAAAACCCATATCCCTATCCATAGCTAATTGGAGCAGAGGGTGGACATCTAACCAAGGGCATCCAAACTGAAGGCCAGCCAAATGACTAAGAAGTGATCTGATTTGGCATATAAGCATTGTCCAAACAAGAATAATGATCAAGTGGATCAATGAGATTTGCTAAAAACTACAGCTGGAATTTTGAGGAGATCATCAGTTACTAGCTGATGTATGCAGACATGCATAGAGAAAGAGAAAGTGTCTTTATAATGGTGAAGAACTAGAGTAGGGGTTTATGCATTCTCAAAATAGGAAAATCTTGTGACTATCTAGTTGCTATCTCCATAATGCTTGACTATTGCAGTTCAAAATGAATTCATACTGATTCATGATGAATCACCATTATTATACAAACCTAGGAAAGTTTCCATTTACTGCAACCAGAAGAATCCACCTAAAACAACGTCCTTCTAAACCTCTTTCTATGCATATGTATGATTTTTTAATAAAATCAGATCATATGATACAAACTGTTTATGTCCTGACTGATTTAATGATATATTTTAAATATCTACCTATAACAATAAATGTGTATATGTAGCATTTTCAGTGTTTAGAGTATCTATTACATGGATAAACCATAATTTATTTAACAGTTGCCTTTTTTTCCCTTTCTTTTATTGTTCGCTGCTGGTATAATAAATAATGATTCAATAAACATACTTGTTCATAAACCTATGTATACTAATTTGATTATTTCCTTTGGATGAATAACCAGGAGTAAGCCTGCTAAAGAATGATGTCACTTATAAGGCTTTTGAATTATATTCTTAAAATATCCTCCAGAAAGTTATCAACAATTGCATTCCCTACAACAATGCATGAAAGTGTACAGTTGTATGGAAAATAAATAATTATTTGCTTAGGATCTCACTATCTCTGAGGAGAATCTCCAGTTGTAGTGACTACATTTGCCAAGGGAGGCCTATTACTGAGGGAGCAATTTGGAGGCAAATGGGTCTATTGAACATGAACATGCTAAGTGACTGGCCAAATTTTCAATAATTTGATGGATGAAAACTTGCTAGAGACACTGCTTTCTACACATTTCTTAGTAAAAATAGTATACACTTCCAGAGGGATAATCAGACTTTCTTTCATATGTGGGTTTTGCTTTCATACGTAGTTTGAAAGTTCTAACAAATGTTTACTTTCCTTCCAAAATATATTTCCAAAATATATTTCTAAGTAATGGAAGATAAAATAAGGCATTGTTAATATAATGATATTTTCAATTGTGTGAGTATATATGTATGTACTTGCCATATATATATATAAAATCTATATCATTTATACTATATATATATAAAATATATATCATATATACCTGTATATATATATTTATATACATGCACACACAGAGAGAGAAAGAGAAATAAATATTTGTATAAATAGTATATGTGTGTGAAAGAAAGAGTGTATATTTGATAGATCTAAGAGGCAAAGTGAAATGATGGCAAGTATACTGAATTAATAATCAAAATACTGGACTCAGCTCTCTACAAACTTTGTGAACTTGAGCAAATTACTTGACCTTTAAAGGGTCAATAAAATAAAAGAATCAAGCAAAGGATATAGTCATAAGAAATGAATCAGGCATATTAAAAGGAGACTAGAGCTGTGAATTTCTTAAGAGGACTTAAAAAGTTCCAATGATTTAATTTGCTATCTGTGAAACTTATGACTTAAGTTGTCTTCTAGGTGACCTGATGAAAGCCATACGTGATGGCTGACAATCAGCAAGAAGACCAAGGTTCAGTCCTGTGGTCCCATCATGTCATTAGCATTACTCAGGCATTGCTGAGCACTGACTTCTCAGTGAGAATCCTGTCAAGAAGGCTGAGTGAATCTTCAAGACTACCGTTTGAATTTAGTCCTGAAAATGTTAAGAAGCATGTAAATAGAAGAACCATTCATCTTCTTCCAAATGAGGAGTCATACACTGGGAATTAAATTTTTATGCTGGAAGACAAAAAAGTTGACACTGTATTTATGATGGCTGGACCTTCTTTGGCAGGAACTGCAGGAAAAAAGTGTAAGTAGGAAGTTGAGCAGTCAACAAGCTCATGAAATTCACTAGAGATCAAAACAGTCCCTTTTGGCACTTTAAAGGCTTTCCTCTTATTTTCTGAGGTTCTTTAACCTTGCTGCCAGTCTCAACTGTGCATAAATACTTTTGTGGCTTTGAAATCACCATCTTAATGACATATAGATGCCATACAGTGAGCAATATGAAGTGTATAAATATTCATATCAGTCAAGATGCTGTCACAACTTGGACAGGATGGAATCTCCCAAATTAAAATATAAAAAGGATAATTCCACTTCCCCTCCCCTTTTGTCTTTGACTCCGTGGTTGAATGAATAGTGAGGATAAAGAAGTGGACCCTGAAATTCATACCAAGTTTCAGGTGTAAGAAATTAAAACTAAGGACCAGTTCAACCCCGACAGTTTAATTTACTTCTCGTAAGATCTTTAATACCAAACTTATCAGTTCTCTCTGTTAGGCATTAACTTGTTAAATGAGTCTTAATTATACATAAGCAGATGGAGATTTGAATTAAAATTACCTTACACTCGAGTGGCTTTAGTTCATTATAACATATCTTCCTCTTAATCATTTAGGCAGTCTCATCATCTTTCATATAGAAAGTTATTAAAATATTCCAATTTCCATATTTCTTCAGATACAGCCACCATTAAATGGCAAGTAAGGCACATTAGTAGGTGACTTATACCATCCAAGAATTAGTGAATTATTCATGTCAGAAACAATTTTTGTGCTTTTCTGTCATCTGTAGCATTTTCTTTTAAATACTTTATATTTACTTGATACGTGGAACCTCACCTCATTTAATTTTAAGTACCAATTTTAATTCCATTCCATTTTCAAAGGGATGATGAAAAAGGACACACCATCAGCTTTATTTCACACTTTGGTTCATCAGAGTCCAGAAAGTGGGGGTACAGGAGCTAGTTCCTTGAAAACTTTCATAAAAGGATCAAGACTAAGTACTTCATTACATCAGCCTTCAAAAAGACGGCTGCATTCCAACCCAATGTACCCCTGAAGAAAACATGACACTTAAAATGAGCTCCCGTGTTGCTAAATACTAAGAAACATAACTCAGTAGTAATTTTACCCCTGGAAATGAATGTTTCTAGACTTAACAACCAAACCTAAGATTTTTTTTTCCTTCCAAGTTGCTAAAAATATCGAGGCAAGACTCCGCCCAGATATTGTCCAAAGGTCCACGACTCTTGTGTACAGTAAGACTAACTTAGGCCAAGTGGTAGCATTTTCATATTCCTGAAAGTGAGAAATTTACAGCTATTCCCTTAGGAACCCTTCTGAGAAAATTTCAAAGCCAGACACTGCCATGCCTTCCTTCAGAAGTAGAATTCCCCTTAGGCTGTTATTTTACCCAAGTAGCCAATCAGTATCCAATAATGTTCTGTTCCAGAGGCGTCCCTGGATTGACAGTAGCAGCAGAATCAAACCAGACAGCTGACAAGAGTGGAAGATCCTGAGTCTTGGCTGAGTCATCAAGACAAAAGTTCAGTCAGTCTTGCCAAGCATTGTCATATTTTATTTATAAAATGAAGCAGTATCACCCTTTATGTTTGACAAAACTCAGTATTCAGCACAACTTCTGCACCTCTCCAGACTGTGTGAGTGAAGACAAACGAGGAGTCTCAAACCCACACCTATTGTGAAAAGTAGAGTAAACTGGGCCTGATTGCTCGGTGAGTTGTAGTAGCCTCCAGCAGGATCTCAGTAATACCATACAAAAGAACAATGATTCGGAGAGACTACTTCTTCTAATGAAATGAAACTTTCTCTACCCAGCCGGCAAGAGTTATGCTAATTGCAGCATATTAGCAGTTTGACGTCACGGCTTGCTAACTAACACACATTTCTAAAGGAATGGAAAGTAAGAAATCACATGTATACCTTAAAAGCAAATATCAAGCAGATAAGATGTAATAGAGGCATTCATCCCATTCTGCTTTGTTTCTTCTTGAACAGAGCCTCCACTTACTTACAGACGTGCGCACGCACACACACACACACACACACACACACACACACCTTTCTCCAGTCCTCATGGAGAGTTGTTTTCTAAACAGGCTGGGGTTTTTTGTTCTTTTTGTATTTGTTTATTTTCCCTGATCTCATACACTACTGATTTGCTTGAAAAACAAATATATAAATGTAATGTGTTCTCAAATTGATCAATAATTTTTAGAGGCTTTGAAAACTGTCCGGCCCGGACTGTTCCCTGCCAAGGGTGGGGATTTAAACATGGTCACTTCTCCACTGAAAGCCCATATATTGTTCAGGAATCCTCCAGCCAGCTCATGCTCTAGACTCCAACTAATTAAGTTTTCGGCTGCTGCCATTGAAAGCTTTAGTCAGGTATAATTAAAACTGAGCCGATGACAGCAGTGGCATTTGTCAGAATCATCCAGTGGTTCAAATACCAGTTCTGACAGAAATGTCAAACTGATAGCACTCCCATCTTCCCAGTGCATGCAAGGGAAAAGCAGGGAGGACTTTTATTATAAATGCTTGGCTGATAACCTTTTTGAATCCCAGAACACCAAATGCCTCACATGAAATTTCATTACCCTGGAAGAGAGAATTCAGCGCAGAGATGCTCCCTTCTCATGGAGTAAAGCTCAGTATAACACGATGGTCTTTACTTCTGTTGGGTCTTTTAGAGAATTCTGAAATATATAAACAAACTCACAACAGGTAGTCATGAAGAAAGGAGTATTTTGGTCGTAGAGGCATCAATCTCCTAAATGAAAATTTTCTCAGTTAAAGCTATTATCAATTAAATGTCTAGATACATTGTTTGATTTGTTTCAGTGATAAAAGATAACCCAAACTAGTGAAGGAACCATCCTGAAAGGGGAGAAGCCACAAACCCCCAACACAAACCATCATTGACTAATTTTATGATCTATTACCTAGCATAGTTCTTGGTAGGACTCAGCGTTATGTTTGGTGAGTTAAAGAGTGAATGAATAAATCAGTGAATGAATATCACACACATTCTGAAGAATACATTTCTACATCACCAAATGAAAGTGGTTGTAGGAAGATAACTTTGTGATTATTTATAGAGGTGAGAAAGACGAGAGATGGAAACAAGTGATTTGTCTCCCTTCTCATTCTACGTGAGTACATGGTATGGAAGATCGGATAAAGTAATAAATATAAAACACTTTCGTCAGTCTTATGGCCAAGAAAATAATCACTACTATAGCAAATATGAAATGGTTAAGTTGAAACGCTTGAGCTATTGCATCTTAAAGAAAGATTTAATATTGTACACAGGGAATGTCATGACTACACATTTTTTCCACCTTGTGATACATTTCTTAGTTATATCCCAAGAAAAGGTGTTGTGTTCTATGAAAAAGATATTTAAATGACAGCCTTTGCACGTGGACATAAAGCTATTACAAATAGGAAGGAGAGATGAGAGAAAGTTGCAGTTGCAGAGAGCTACAATCCAGATAAAAAGTCAAATAGATACCAATATGCCTGGCACATGGGAGAGACTCAATAAGTACTTGTTGGCTAGTAGAAAGAAAACATAAAAACAAAAAGGAGGAATTTGTTTAGAACAGAGCTCAGTAAGCCCTTAAAGAGTAGGTGAGATCCTAGGTCATAGATGGAAACAGACAGGTGATAACTAAACCACTCACCATGGGATAAAAACAGGAAATGTGGAATGAAGAAAGAGAAACACTGAAAAGAAGGGAGGGAGGGAGAGAATAATTAGAGCCCTATGCTAAGAAGTAGAAACCTTTGAGAAGTGGCCAGTGAAAAAATTCTTAGTGATCAAGGGGCTGAAGGACTTTTGAGAACAAGGATCTCAACAAGTTTTAAGATGTTTGCTTCTCTATGCTTTCAAATCCTCAGTCAACTGCAACCAACATCAGTTAAGGTCTATCACACATATTGACTAGGGGAGATTAAAGCAGGGGACCACATCTAGTTTTATATGCAACAGAGAGAAGTGAAATGTGAATAAGATAAAGAATTCAATGGAAGCAGAAGCCCAGACCCAGAAATGAGCATGAGAATGCAAACTTCTGGGAACTTATGAAATATTAGGGCAGGAACTGGATTTCTTCAAAACATAGGAGAGTGTTGAGTCAACTGTGTGTAAACATAGGCAGGGTGATTTCAGCAAATACCTGGGTTTTGCACTCAGTAGTTTAATTAATTGAGTTATCTCTCAATTCTTATGTATTTTTCATAGTCATTCATTTAATGGCTCCTCACCCAGTATTGTTATATATCAATGTTTCCTAAAATATTTTGCAAGAAAGACCAGTCCTTTAGTATATCAGGTATCTTTAAAAACAAAAACAAACAAACAAAAACCAAAAACAGTTGGGGGAATGTGATTTAAATTCCTTTGTTAAACTAGTTTGTAGATGCTAACATGAACAAAATAACACATGATTCTTCACAGCAGAGTTGCTATAAAAGTCTTAAGTATGCTTATCTTCAAAAGACCTGTTATATTTAGCAGTGTCACCTAAATATATTCAAATTGAACTATTTCCATAGAACATCTTAAAAGACTCATCAGCACTCTTTGAGAAATATTGGCCAGTATTGGTTGAATCATCCCATGAAAAAGAGATTAGCCCATTTGGGGCATGGATGCCTTTAAGAACACCTTGAAAGTTTTAGACTACCCCCCAAAGGCATACCATTCATACACAGAGAAATATGCATAAGACTTTGAAACAGGAATAGGGAGTAGAAGATCCTAAAAGTCAGAGGATTTTTAGATATTTAAAGGATATTTATTATATAAGTATACCACAATTTATCCATTCTACCTTGAAGAACACTTAGGTTGTTTATCAAGAATAATGTTATCAAGAATAATGTTGCTGTGAACATACTTGAACACATCTTTAGATTCACAAATATATATATATTTCTGTTGCAAAAATTAAGTGTAGAATGACCAGATTATAGAGTATACACATATGCTCAACTTTAGTAGATACTGCCAAATAGTCTTTCAAAGTCCTTGAACCAATTTGCACTTCCACTGTCAGTGATAAGGATTTCATACACTCTTCTTGTCAATATCTTTGGCAACACTCCATATATCACTTGATAATGTCGGTTATTTTTATTTTAGCCATTCTGGTGGGTATATAAAAATGTATTACTATGGATTTAATTTTTATTTTATCAATAAATAATGAAATTGAGCACTATTTATATGTTTAGCAGCCAGTTGGAATATCCTTTTTAGTGAAGGGCCTGTTCACTAGTTTTGCTTATGTTTTCTTGTGTTTCAGCATTTAAAGTCCCACACCTGAGAAACCCCTCAGCCTGGGTGACTTGGTTAGTCACTTTAATTTCAGGACCAGGTCTATTGTTTCAATCAGGTACATCTACACCTCTCTGTTTTGCATTTCATTAGAATGTACCAGGCAACAACAAAAACGTAATGTCTTTTGATAAATATAAGTTCTAGTGGTATGTAATGTAATTTATTAATCCTTTTCTTTGTAATTTGTGATTTACCAGTACTGTTGAAATCAAGTCATACTCTATGTTGAATCTTATTTTTTTTAATCTTTTACAGTTAGATCTGCAGCCTACCTGGTATTATTTGTCTATATAGTGTGAGGTAAGGATCAAGTTTTTTTCTTTTTTTTTTCATAAAGATATCTGACTGATTGATCATTATTTATTGAAATGAATATACTTTTCTTACTCTGAAATATGACTCTTTATATGCGGGTCAGTTTCTGGACCCTATTCTTTTTACTGGGTGGGGAGGGACTCTATTCTGTCTACTGCCCACTTGTCTATCCTTGTACCAAGATTACACCATCTTGATAATATAACTTTGTACATTTTTATATCTAGTAGATCTAGTATTATAACTTGGCTTTCATTCTTCAGGGTACTCTTGGCTTAATTTGCCCATCTGCATTTTCACAAAAATGTTACCATCAGCTTGTTATTTTCGGACAAAAGAAAAAAAAAAGTCATGATTTAATTGGGATTGTATTGAATCTGTCACTTCATAATGACTTGACCTCTTTATAATATCTGACTTTCCAATTCATGAATATGATATTTATAGTTCTTTTTCAAAAGCTTTAATTGGACTTATCCTAGGTATTTCATATTTTCAGTGCCTTTGTGTATCATTTTTTTTTAAGATTTTATTTATTTATTTATTTGAGAGAGAGAGAGTGGTGAGGGACAGAGGGAGAAGCAAACTCCCCCACTGAGCAGGGAGCCTGACACAGGGCTCGATCCCAGGACTCCAGGATCATGACCTGAGCCAAAGGCAGACACTTAACTGACTGAGCCACCCAGGCACCCCATGTGTATCATTCTTTAATTTCATGTTTTTGGGGATAGCATTTTGCTTGCAACGGCAAAACTAATTTATTTTTGTATATTGATCTTACATCCAGTGACCTTGCAAAATTTGTTTATTAATTATAATACTTTAATTGTAGATTCTTTTGGATTTTCTATGTAGATAATTATGATGCTTACAAATAATGCCAGTTTTATATCTTACTTTCCATCTTTTACACCCTTTGTTCCTTTATTATTTTTTGCACCAAATAAAACCTCTAGTACAATGCTGAACAAAAATAATCGTGGTCATCCTTTCTTTGTTCCCAACCGTTTAGGGAAAGTTTTAAATATCTCAGTATTAAGTAATGTATTTGCTATAGATTTTGTTTCTTTAGGGTAATCTTTATCAGACAGGAAAGGTTTTTTTCTATTCCTATTTTACTAATAGTTCTTAATTATAAATAGATGTTTAATTTTATCAAATGCTTTTCCTGCATATATTGAAATAATCATGATTTTTTTTAATTTTATTAACATGTTATATCAAGTGACTTTCAAATGTCAAAGGAAACTTGCATTCCTGAAATAATATCAATATGGTCTTGAGTATTATTCTCTCTGGACTTGGCTTTGTACTGTTTTATGGGGAGTTTTGCATGTATATTCTTTGAAAAGATTAGTCTGTAACTGTCCTTATGATATTATTTACAGGATGTGGTATGAAAGTTATGCTGCCTTCATAAAATGAGCTGAGAAGTGTTGACACTTTTTTCTGTTCTCTGGGATATTATTATCTAAACTGACATTATTTCTTTCTAAAATGTTTACTAGAACTCAACAGTGAATACATTTGGACTTGGAGTTCTCATTGTGGTAAGGCTTTTATTTATAGATTCAATTTGTTTAGTAAATATAGGATTATTTCTTCTTCAGTGTGTGTAAACTGTTTTTCTAGGAATTTGTCTACCTCAATTAAATTTTCAAATATATTTGTTTAAAGAACATCAAAACATCGTTATCTTTCTTAATGTCTGTAAGATCTATTGTAATGTTCCCTTTCATGTTTCTCATATTGATAATTTGGGCTTTGTTTAATCTTTTTCTTCATCTGTCTTACCAGGAATTTATCAGTTTTATTATTCTTTTTGAGAAAACAAGTTTGTCATTGTTAATCATCTCTATTATACATTAGTGGTCTTTTTAAGATTTTATTTATTTATTTATTTATTTATTTATTTATTTATTTATTTATCAGAGAGAGAGAGAGCACAAGCAGGGGGAGCGGCAGGCAGAAGGAGAAGCAGACTCCCAGCTGAGCAAGGAGCCCAGTATGGGACTCGATCCCATGACCCTGGGATCATAACCTGAGCTAAAGTCAGACGCTTAACTGACTGAGCCACCCAGGCATCCCAATATGTATTAGTTTTCTTTTCCCTCCTTCTTTCTTTGTGTGTGGCATACAAGAATCGTTTTATTCTCACTGATTATGTGGGTCAGGAATTCAGACAGGGCACAGCAGGGATGACTTCTCTGCCACCCCGAGTCTGGAGTGTCACTGGGAAGACTCAAAGGCTGAGGCTAAAAAATTTGAAGGTGATGCTGTCACAAGTCTGGAAGTTGATGCATACTGTCACTTGGGACCTCAACTACAGCTGTTAGCTGTCACACCTACATGTGGCCTCTCCTTGTGGCTAGTTTGGGCTTCCTTGCAACGTGACAGTTGGGTTCCAAGAGCAAGTATCCTAAGAGAACCAGGTGGAAACTGTGTTGTCTTTTTAAAAAATAACAATTTTACTAAAATAAAATTCACAATTCACCATTAATTTGTTTAAAGTATACAATTCAATGGTTTTTAGTATTATACATAGAGTTGTCCAACCATAATTAATCACCATAAATAATTTTAAAACATTTTCATCTCTGCAGAAAAAATATTTACCATTTTCCCTGAATCTTCCCATCCCTAGGCAATGAGTAATTTACTTTCTCTCTATGGATTTGCCTATTTTGGACATTTTATATAAATTGAATTATATAATATGCAGTTTTTGGGTCTGACTTCTTTCACTTAATTTTCTTTAAGATTCATCCATGTTACAATATGTATTAGAACTTCATCCCTTTTTATGGTCAAATAACAACTCATTGTATGGACATACCACATTTTGTATAACCATTCATCAGATGACAGACATTTGAGTTTCCAATTTTGACCATTATGAATAATGCTGCTATGAACAATCATATAGTCTGATTGTGGACTACCCATTTTCATGTCTCTTGATTATATACCTAAAAATGAATTGCTGAGACATATGGTAATTTATGTATAAACTTCTGAGGAACTGCAGATTGCTGTTGTTGTTGTTTCAAGATTTATTTATTTATTCCAGAGAGAGAGTGAGAGCATGTGAATGGAGAGAACCCTTAAGCAGACTCCCTGCTGAGTGCAGCACCCCACTGTGGCTCAATCCCATGACCCATGAGATCGTGAGGTCATGACCTGAGCTGAAACCAAGATTCAGAAACTTAACTGACTGAGCCACTCAAGAGCCCCTGCAGGGTTTTTTCTGTTTTGTTTTGTTTTGTTTTGTTTGAGATAGAGCAAGAGTGAGCGAGAGCGAGAGAGAGAACAAGAGAGCACAAGCAGGGGGAGGGGCAGAGGAAGAGGGAGAAGCAGGCAGATTGTTTTTAAACTGTCTTCACAATTTTACATTCCTATCAGCAGTGCATAAAAGTAACATTTTGTCCACATTCTTGCTAACACTTGTTTTCATTAATCATTTTGCTGCTTGTTCTATCAATTACTGAAAGAAAGAGAGGTGTCTTAGAATCTCCCTCTATGATTGTCTCTGTAACTTTCTCTATCTTTAGCTCTATCAATTTTTGTTTCATGTATTTTGAGGCCTCAAAATAATCATTAACTATTAAATTGATTAATGCTCTCCCTGGATGTGTGTATTCACATTCATCCTGAGTGAATGGAAGTTATAATACACATTATTGACTTATTAAAGTCTAATATAACTTACTACTTCCCAAACAATGGAAGGAGCTTAGAACATTTTAACTCTATTTACCCATCTTCCATCCTAATGTTATGGTTCACATGTATTATTTCATTTATTTTTAATAGCTTTAATCAATCATTATTCATTTAAATCTATCCACACATGTACCTGTTTTATTATTCTTCATTCTTTTTTACACGTCTATTCTGTGTCCCCATATAGTTCTCTTTGTATTTACTGTTTGGGGATCACGGCACTTCTTGGATATGTTGCTTGATATCTTTCATTTGCACAATTTTCTCATGTTAATCCCTCAAATTTTTTTTCTCCCATTCATTCTCTCTATCTCTTCCTTCTATTTCAATTACATATATGGTAGACTTTTTCTTGACATCCCATATGCCTCTAATGATCTTTCCTGAACTTTCCAATCTACTGTCTCCACTTTAGTCAAGATATTTTTTTCTGACCTGTATTTCACTTGAATAATTCTCTCTCCTGCTGAATCTAACCTGCAGTTAAACACACCCATTGATCTCTTAGTTGGGAGTATTTATTTGTCAGTTCTGTATTTCCCATTTGATTCTGGGGAGGGTATATTTCTACTCGTTTCTGAAATTCTTCACCTTGTTATATAATTTCTAGAACTTATGTTAATCACACTCATTTTAAGACTAATTACTCCAAAATCTTTATTTTCTGTGGACCTGTTTCTATAGTTTGTGGGTTTTTTCTCTTGGCTTCTAGTCAGTTTCCATGTTTTTTATCTTGTTTTTTATTCTGGATTATATATTTTTTGCGAAAAACTACAAAAGAACTTGAGGTCCTGGATAATGGCTCCAGAGAACATTTACTTTAGCTTCTTAAAGATACTTAGTTCCAGGAAGGATTACTTTATTATAATTATGGATTTAGCTGATTCAAGGCTGAGTCCTTTACTTCTTATTCTCACTCTATACACTAGGAGTTTAAATGAAGTCCTTTAATTAATTCTATGGATTCTTAACATTGAAGACAGTTCAGATTCTAGGCAGCTAAAAAGAATGACAAGTGCCCACCTAGCATATTATCTAAAAAGTGTAAAGTCTAGGATAGTATGCATTCTACCAACTCTTAAATACATGTATAGTTAAATGTATATAAACTAATTTGATCTGTTCAGAAATAACTTACCAATGATTGTCTTGATGACCTTACACATTCATCAAATATGTGACTCTACATTTTATGCTAAAGAAATGATAGAAGATTTTCTTGTCATTTTTATTTTCCTAACTGGGAACCCCAAGTGATACAGTTGAAACAGAGAAAAATGTACATTTCTTTTTTCTGGAGTGTAAGCAGTTGAAGAGTATCAATAGGGTCTAGAGCAGTAGATACTAATATTTTGGAAGGAGATATGGACTCTTTTTTGGAACCAGTGAAAGCTATGGACTCTCCCTCCAAAAAGAGAAGTATACAACCCATATTTACATTCAACATTATGGGTACAATTTCAAAAAGCTTAGCGTCCAACTGGAGCTCATGAGTGAACCCAGTATTAAGAATTCCTGCTCCAGGAGCACATGGGTGGTTCAGTCATTAAGCATCTACCTTCAGCTCAGGTCATGATCCCAGGGTCCTGGGATCGAGCCCCTCATCGGGCTCCCTGCTCCGTGGGAAGCCTGCTTCTCCCTCTCCTACTCCCCCTGCTTGTGTTTCCTCTCTCACTGTTTCTCTTCCTGTCAAATAAATAAAATCTTAAAAAAAAAAAAAAAAGAATTCTTGCTCCAGAGGGGAGGTGAGGGGAGGAATGGGCAAAATAGATGGAGGGGATTAAGAGGTACAAACTTCCAGTTATAAAATAAATAAGTCATAGAGATGAAAATACAGCATAGGGAATATAGTCAATAATATTATAATAACGTTATATGGTGACAGATGGTGACCACACTTACATTGGTTAGCAATGAGTAATGTATAGAATTATCTAATCAATATGTTGTATATCTGAAACTAGTAAACATTGTATGTTAATCATACTTCAATAATAAATAAAAAAAAACAAAAAGAGAATTCCTAATCTAGAACAAAGAATATTTATTCTTTATCTTTAAGAATGAATAAAAAGATAAAATGTTGGAGTTTCATTAAATGCTTTCTTATTCAACACTTTTCAATTATGTGTGTCGCAGAACACAAATATTCCATATTTGCCTTTTATTTTACCAGAGAATTGACGATTGAGAGTCACTGATCAGAGAGAGGGAAAAAACTCACTTAACCTTTAGATTTTAAAATGTAATGATATATAATAATAACAAACATCAATTTTGCAAGTACGTACACTGAAGGAAGAACACGTTCTAGCAAATTTATTTCAAAGAAGAATAGGAGGGTCAAGGAGTTTGCTCCTGACCCACAGTCGCAGAGTATGAGCATAAGGCTGTATCTTGTTCATAGATAGTTCTTGGTAGGTCCACACAGTAATTTCAAACATTGGAATTGGGAAATTTCACACACAAAAAAAATTCTGTCTCCTCTTAAACGGAAGATTCAGACATAGTTGGTCCATACTTTGATGTAGCAACAATCAATGCATCTGAGTAGCCACTGCGTGTTTCCCCAGTTCACTGCAATCCTCAGAAACACCGGCTTCACTGTTTCATGCATTTCCAGTACATGGCTGGCCTTAGTAGGCACTGGAACATGTGACGCATTATGGTCAGCCCTTGCATAAATGAATGTTGACCCAGTGTCACAGAACACTCTCTGCTGGGCAAGCCTGTCTTGCCCATGTCTGTCCTGCCTCTAAAATTATACCTAGCTTCTTGACAGGAGTTTCCAGACTCATACCATTCTGTCTGAATTCATCTCCACTCAGTTTTTTCCAGATAACTTCCAGCTGACCTCCCACCATGCTCTTCCGAGGAACAAAGCTTCCTAAAAGAATGTGGAATGAATGATTGTGCCTGGACCGCTAACCTCAGGGTTGACAACCTCTGTGGAGTTCCCATTTCTCTAAACCACTTTTTCTTTCCTTGTTTTATTTTTTGTTTTTTTAATTTTGACCTTCATTAGAAAGGTTAGTATACTTCATCGGGATGCTTAGCGTTGAGAATTATGTCCAAAGGACTATATTTCTAAGTGAGAATGTCTTGGAGATCACTGTTAGTATTTGTAGTGGAGCTGGGTCAAAATTAACATATTACAACAGCTTATGTCAGCCTGGGTTGCAAACTTTCCACAAGAAAGGGTAGGCCGAAAGGTCACACTCATCAGCTCATACCACAGAGAATTGCAGAATCCTAAAAGATGATTTCTTCCCTTTGCACATAAAAGTCACTGACTCCTCTGGCTTCAGCCACCACCCCCTCCTGTCCATACACAGGACGTCCATACACACCACTTCCCACGCAGTCCACACTAGTTTCTATCCCCTCTGTTTCTGTGAATTTGATTTGCTTGGGTTAGTTTCTGGCTCAATTAAATACGTGTTACATGGTTCTACATTTTGTTTGTTTGTTTGTAGATGGAAATGCATATTTAAAACCTTAGAGAACCCCTAGCCCAGACCTTAGCTATGACTGTGGTTAATAACAGAGTTCTCACTCATGATGTCATCTGGGATCTGTGCCTGTGGCCTGATGTGCTAGCCATAAAACCTCCTTAACACCTCCCTCCAGTATGTAAATACCCCAAGAAAAGCACTTTCCTATTTCAGGCCCTGGATTGCTGGTGGCCGGCCCAGGCTGCACGCTCCAGCCAGCAGCTCAGGGGTGGGAGGTCAGCGTGTGGAGGGACCCAGGTGGCAGCACAGGTAGATGCTCAGTGGATTCTGCACTCAACTAGAAGGCCGAGCCTGATGTGGCTGCTCAGTCAGCATGTTGTCCAAATGACAGGTTATTTTCTGTTACTTGTCTGCCGCTGTTGGCTTTATTAACCTTGAGGTTGGTACTGAAAGATGCCCTCACTTTACCCCTAATGCTACTGCACTAATCCTTCCAGGTGAGAGTGCAGTGCCTCTGAGAGCCGGGCTGTGTCCTCAGAGAACAAAAGCTGAGGAGAATTTAAAGCCTCTGGCCCTGGGCCTTGGCTTTTCCCTTTCTCTGCTGGCTCCCACATCTGCCCCGGACAGCACATCAGTGTCTTAAGGTACAAGACAGTTGTCTAAAAGGTGCAGCATCTGGAAAACATTTCAATCTTCAGGGGTCTCAGAGGGTGTCAGAGTTTCATGTCACCAGATTTATGTTTGCTGAGCCTACCCACTTGAGTTCGCAAAAGGTCATCTTTTTCAGTGGGGTCCCATCCTTTCTATACCCCTTGTCCCAAACACCATCAATTCATATTACATCCTGAAACTCTAAATCAATTAATCTCTCTCTCTCTTTCTGTCTCTCTTCTCTCTCCTTCTCTTTCTCCCTCCCTCCTTACAAAGCGTGCTGTCTTTCAATTAACATAGTGATGACCTATTGTCACCCGTTACCATGCTAATCCTGAGCTGGTGTGAAATTACTTTATAATAAACACTATGGAGTTCTGACTTCCAATTAATTTTTCACATGCTGCGCTAAATCAGATTAATTCTCCCCCTCTACCATCACTTTCGACCACAGACGTAATTCTTTCCTTATAATGAAATGGAGGATTAATTTATATGAAGCATATCTGTACACATTTGCAAATAAATGTAAAGATAAACTTTATGCCATATTTGCATTGTGCAGAGTGGGGCATTAGTGCCGACTCTCTGAGATTACTTTCTTGTGTTCACTGGGGTGGGCAAAGATCTTTCCAGTTGTTGTTGTTCCTCTGTTAAATTCTAACGAAATGCCTCCATGAAGAATAAGCAAAGAAATGCTCACATATGCCACAGTGCTGAGAGAGTGGTGCCTTTTCCCATAAATCGTACAATGCCGCATTAGGAGAAGCTGAAGGAAAATGTAAACACTCTGAAATGGAAACAATAATCATTAACTACTAAATTGATTGGTTCTCTCCCTGGATGTGCACATTCACATCCATCCTGAGCAAATGGAGGGAGGGTAGCTTTTTAAATGACCGTTAAATTAAAGGAATTGGATGACAATTTCAAGCACATGATAGCTCGTGCCTTTTTAAAACTAATATAGCCCCTGCACTAAATTATATTTTTGGCGAAATAATTATTTTCATCTTTGAAACTCATTATTAGAATGGAGTAATGAAAGATGAATGTAGGCACACACAAAATGAACAAATTTGTGTTAAAAATATTAATCATACTACCCAGATGCTGGGCTGTACTTTTTCTTCTATCAGTCTCCAGTGTATTTCATTCAGCTTCTTTTATTACTACAAAATATTGATAAAAAAAAATTTCCCCAACACATATTTTCTTTTTGACACCAAATGAAAAAAACTGCCAGAAGAACTAAAGGTATGGCACATATAAAAGATAAATGTGTGCTTATCAAATCCTCTTAAACCAAACCTTTGTTAATCGTAGAAGAAATAAAATCTTGTTTAGTGTTGCAATGATGAAAATACTCACTGCTGAGTTATTTTAAGACAGACTAAGCAAATTATGCTTGGCAAACATGGGAAATTTATTAATTCCTTCAACAGGTGGTATTTGATCCCTGCTATGTGATAACCACTATGTTAAGTACAACTGGTAAAACAATAAGCAAGACAAATTCCCCTGCCCTCATGGAGATTCCATCTAAGGGGATGCAAACTTGAAATTATAAAAAGAGTCCATCACCATCTTCATGATCATTTATTGAGCTCTTACTGTATGCTCACCACTGTACCAAATGCTTTCCTACTACATATTTCAATTATCATGATTAATACTTTCCCTCTAAGTTATTATTATTGCACACATTTTATAGATGAATAACTAAGGCTTAGAGGTGAAGCAATTTGCCCTAACTCTTCAGATATATAGTGGTAGAACTAGAATTCCAAACTGAGGTTTTAGACTAAAATTCCTGTGCTATACTGCCTCTGACCTTCATTGTCTCAAAAGTACGTATCATTATCTTGTATTTGTCCAAATTTTATTTTTGTTCTATGGTGGGTAAAAATAGGAGCAAAAGGGACAATTACCCACCTAAGGAGATTTCCAGTCTACTGGAAGAAAATTAAACATTTATGAAACAACTATTCTTAAAATTTCTTTGGGGCAGGTAAGTTTATATGAAGTGTGCATATTGATGGGAAAGGGGGCAGGATTATTTGCTGACATTTATCTCTGTTTGAATAGCATATTCAGCTTCTATGACTTTACTCACTATACAGTGCATTACTAATTTAACAGATGATTTCACAGAAATATTGAAATAATTGAAATATTGAAACATTAAACGTGGCCATTATATGCTATACAATGTGCCCTGATTTCAGTTCTAGGGAACTGTGAAAGGCTTGATTCCTAGAGTCGAGGATGTACAGTAGTATAAGAATAATCTGTTCCTTGAGGTTCAAAAAAACTTTACCAACACTTTACCAACAGCATTTTTCACAGAACTAGAACAGACAATCCTAAAATTTGTATGGAACCACAAAAGACCCCAAATAACCAAAGCAATCTTGAAAAAGAAAAACAATACTGGAGATATCACAATTCCGGATTTCAAGTTATATTACAAAGCAGTAGTAATTAAAACAGTAATGTACTGGCATAAAAATAGATGCAAAGATCAATGGAACAAAACAGAAAACCCAGAAATAAACCCACTATTATATGGTCAACTAATCTTCAACAAAAGAGGAATGAGTATACAATAGGAAAAAGTCTCTTCAACAAATGGTGTTGGGAAAACTTCACAGCCACATGCAAAAGAATAAATACACAAAAATAAACTCAAAATGGATTAAAGACCTAAATGTGAGACCTGAAACCATAAATGTCCTTGAAGAGAGCACAAGCAGTAATCTCTCTGACATTGGCCATAGCACCAAATTTCTAGATATGTCTCTTAAGGCAAGAGAAATAAAAGCAAAAATAAACTATTGGAACTACATCAAAACAAAAATCTTCTACACACCAAAAGAAACCATCAACAAAACTAAAAGACAAGCTACTGAACAGGAGAAGATATTTGCAAATGACATATCTGATAAAGAGTTAGTATCCAAAATATATAAAGAACAGAGATAATTCAATACCCCAAAAAAACCCAAATAATCCAATCAAGAAATGGGCAGAAGACATGAACAGACATTTCTCCAAAGGAGACATACAGATGGCCAACAGACCCATGAAAAGAGGCTACATCACTTGTCATCAGGGAAATGCAAAGCAAAACTACAATGAGACATCACTTCTTACCTCAGACAGAATCTGTTAGAATGGCTAAAATAAAAAACAAGAAACAACAAGTGTTGGTGAGGATGTGGAGAAAAAGGGACACTTTTGCACTGTTGGTGAGAATGCAAACTGGTACAGCCACTGTGGAAGACAGTATGGAGGTTCCTCAGTAATTGCACTACTGGGTATTTATCCCCAAAACACAAAAACACTAATTCAAAGGAATACGTGCACCCCTATGTTTACTGCAGCATTATTTACAATAGCCAAACTATGGAAGCAGCCCAAGCATCCAATGACAGATGGATGGACAAAGAAGAAGTGATAATATAGCCATAAAAAAGAATGAAATCTTGCCATTTACAACAACATGGATAGAGCTAGAAAGTAAAATGCTAAGAGAAATAAGTCAGTCAGAGAAAGACAAATCCCATATGATGTCACTCATCTGTAGAATTTAAGAAACAAAACAAATGAGCAAAGGAAAAAAGAGAGAGACACACACAAACCAAGAAACAGATGGTTACCAGAGGAGAGATGGTGGAGGGGATGGAGAATATTGGGGATGGGGATTAAAGAGTACACTTATCATGATAAAAAATAAAAAGAATAAAGAGAAAAAAGAATGTAGAAATACAGGATAAGTAGACAAGAGAAAGTGAAATACAATTTGAAACAGCTCAATATCTGAGCCAACAGAACAGGACTTAAAAAAAACTTCACTTTGGAGCTGTATGTATGGACTAGCACATTTTATTTTATTTTATTTTATTTAAAGATTTTATTTACTTATTTGAGACAGAGAGAGTGAGAGACAGAGAGCATGAGAGGGAGGATGGTCAGAGGGAGAAGCAGACTCCCTGCCGAGCAAGGAGCCCGATGCGGGACTCGATCCCGGGACTCCAGGATCATGACCTGAGCCGAAGGCAGTCGCTCAACCAACTGAGCCACCCAGGCTCCCCTGGACTAGCACATTTTAAAAAGGATCTTCTGGATCACTCTGGTAATCTCTTTCATGGTATTATTAAATCTTGTTATTTATATTTTCTTAGATATTGCATCCTAGTTTTCAAATATATTACCATAAATATAATAAAAACATATCATTATAATTTACTTAATCCTGACATCTGCAGTTATTTCTAATTTCTAATGTTTATTTTATTCTATTCTTGTTTCTTTTTCTTGTTTTCACTTGCTTGGTTTCACTCATGGTTTATCTCTCTTATGGTTTTTTCTTGTTGTTGTTTATCTTTTTTATGGCTCTTCAAATTATTCAAACGGATAACTCTTACGTTTGCTTTTCATTGCTCATGTTCTTTATTAATTCATTCATTTCTGTTTTTATGTTCACTAATTATTCTATTTGTTCAACATAGATATATTTTTCTTTTTCTAATTTCTTGAGTTGAATAGCAGTTCCTAATTTTTAGTCTTTAAATACCATGAATTTCCCTCCTTGGTTGAATCTCATAATTATTTTCCTAGATATTCTGTATTTTAAGCAGTTTTGAATTCCTCCTTTACCTAAGAATTTATTAGGATAATGTTTTCCAGATTACTCAGGTTTTTCTCTGTTTATACTTCTAGTATTTATTTTTAGTTTTAATAGAATACAATCCAGAGTGTTATCTAATATTTGACCAAGTAGATACTTGAAATAAAATGTATTTGCTATTTGTATAGAATAAGTTGATGAGTACCAATTTAAACAAGTTAGCTATCATTCAGATTATCCATGCCCCTCCTAGTTATTCTGTAAGCATTTTATGTGAAAATAACTAAGAACACTCTATAAGAGCTTCTAATGTTATCATATTTCTGTTCTTTTTCTTAAAATTACCATAGCTGTTGCTTTTAAATTTCAATACTGTGTTATTCAGAGTGAATTCAGTATTCGTGGTAGTTGTGTCTTCAGCAGTAAAACTGACCCTCTGGTCTCATTTAATAAACCAGTACTAGGATATTTAGTGAGATACAGTTTGTAATAGAAAAAGATCCAAGATAATGTGAAGGTCCATAAATAAGGGATTAGTTAAATGATTTATAGACATAAATACAACCAAGTATGAATACTCACCGAAAATAATGAGGAAACTTTACATAACAATCTCGAAGATTTATTTCCAAGTGAATAGAGCAAGATGCAGAATTATGTGTAAAAGATGGTGTCAAATGGCACCAGGTTCACGGAAAGCAGAGAACCACAGTGCTAAGAACTCAAGTTGTCACATTAGTCGGCTTAAATGAATCCTGGCTCCAACTCCTACCAGCTGGGTGACCTTTGGCAAGTTACTTAACATCTCTGTATCTTCACTTGTACAATGGGAACAAGAATTAAATACCTATCTCAAGCATTTTGGGAAGGATTAAATGAATTAGTACAAGAAAAGTGCCTAAAATACTGCCTGGCACTATGTCCTTAATAAATATTAACTTGTTAATATTTAAAGCAAAGAGAAAAAGACAAAAGAAAAAATACCCACATGCATAAATATGTATATTGATATATACTAATGTGGAGTTTGAAGGTAGAGTGGACTGAGCAAAATCATCTCTCATCTGTCACCCCTTCCTGTATCTCTGCTTTAACAAGATGATTTTGCAGTTCCTTCCAGTGGGACGAGGAACCTATTTGCTCATCCCTTGAATCTGAGCTGGCCTTAAACATTAGAAGGTGGCAGGGGTGACTGCTAGTTCAGAACCCATGTCTATGAGTCCTTCTGTTCTCTTTCTCTCAGACTCTGGCCATGGCCACCATGAGAACAAGCCCAGCTTAGCCTGCTGAATGAGGAGAATCTGCATTGGAGGTTCTCGGCATCCAACCCATCCCCAGCCAGATAATCATAAGTCAACCAGGGCCTAACCAACCCCCAACCATTGATGCATGACTGAACCCAGCCAAGACTGAAAAACTGCCCAGCTGACTCAGAAAACAAAAGTACTTACTATTTTAAGTGACTGGGTTTAGGGTGGTTTGTTATATATCCAGCTAGCTGATAGAGAAGAATATATGAGAACTAACATCAAGGATTATCTTGGAGTATGAATTTTGTTTGGTATGGGTCAGGATGGACTGAGAAAAAGATTTTACGATAGAACCTCTAGGCTACTTTTTTAAATGAAGTTCAGGTATTACCAATGTTTAAGTATCATTATTTTTAAGAGAATAAATGAACCATGCACTCCCTAATTCTCACAATAGGAACTAACTAGATCAAAACTAGATATCTGGTATGATTCTAAACCAAGAAAGATGATATAGACCAGCCTCTATGTGGAACTTGAAGATAATCTTGTAGTGATAAAGGTGTGTGTTATGAGGGAAGAGTCCTGTCATGGCTTCCATTCCCACCTCAGCCAAACACAGGACTCAGGAGAGACACTTTGAAGAGGCATACATTGAATTTGTATGACTTTTTGGCCATGCTAGCATAGTGACAGGACAATTTTTACATACGACAAATTAAAAGAGGTAGAAAGAACACAAGTTTCAACTATTTTAATTTACTGAAGTGATGCAACTGTGTGGATTGCCTAAAACTCCTTATTTTGATGGATTTTAAAAAGTTAGCCTCTATATTTACCTTTTAATAATTGGCACGCATGATTACCACATAGCAGAGTAGGACGAACACTGACTGATTCAGAGTGTAAAATATGGTCTTTATCATCAAGGAACAGTGATAGAACAATGAATTGAATGAATAACCATGTAAAAAATACCTTAGAGTCTCTTTATTACAGTTTCCAGAATATTTGTTGTCTGTAATCTATAGTCATTTTTTTCAGCTTTCTTTTCAGTTTTATTGAAGCAAAACTGGCAAATAAAGTGACAATATACTGAAAGTGTTTAACATGATGACTTGCTGTACATTTACATTGTGAGAGGATCCCACAATCCAATAACCGAACACCTCATCCATCACCTCACATATTTACTTTTTTTCCTTGGTGAGAACACTGAAGACCTCCTCTCTTAGCAAACTTCAATAGAATAATACAACATTATCAACCATAGTCACCATGTTCTACATTAGCTCCTCAGACTTTATTTGTCTTATAACGGAAAGTTTATACCCTTTTACCAGCCTCTCCCTCTCTCCCCGCCACCAGCCCCTGGCAACCATCATTCTACTCTTACATTTCTATGAATTCAACTTATCATACTATAACCTGTGAGCAAAAATATCACTTAACTAAAAACTAGTGAATAATAAAAGAAATAATAAATAATAAAAGAAATCAGGCTACCTAAGAATTAGTGTTAGACATCACTTTATGTAACATTTAAATATGTAACATTAAATATGGCCATTGTCGATAAATATTGACTGAGCTTCTTCTAAATGTAATGAACTATATTTCAAAAGAATGAGACATGATCTCCCTCCTTAAAGAGATTATGAATCAGACATTACTATTGAAAAGAGAAATATTAGCCTTTTTAGTATTGTCTATGTGCCAGATGAGCGATGCACATCATAACAGGTATAAAAGCTAAGAAGAAAGAGCATTTGCTCAGTGTAGAGGGAAAGGGAAGGGCTGAGTGCTGAAAAGTCAGTAGGATTACACATGCAGAGAGATTACTGTGGGGTACTGCAGGTGGAAGGGATGATGTGAACCACAGGCCTCAGATAGGACAGTACCTGTGTGCATGTACACGCACGCAGGTGTGGGTCTGCACATGCACATGTGTGTGCATGTTACGAAAATGCACACATGCATGTGTGCATCCATGCTACTGAAATGCATACGTGCATGTAAATATATTGATATGTACTCCCATTTATGGTAAGTCCTTTAATTCACCCACAGTCCACTTGGCTGAGCTCCTCGATACCTGAAACCTCATACTTGTCAGCAATTGGCATGATGGCTGGTACATATTAGGTGCTCAGTAAATATTGCTGAATGAAGGAATTATTGAATGAATGAACATTGTAGAACAGGTATGAAAAACCTAAGGCACAAGGTGTGGCTTTGCCAAATTAAGGAATGAGTACAATGTATTTCTGACAGTGTTTTCTCCTCTATTTCCTTTTTACTCAAAGTCATCTATGGACCAGCAGCAGCAGCATCACCTCGGAGCTTATTCACAACCTCAGGCCCCACCCCAGATCTACTGATTCCACAGCTGCACTGTAACCAGATTCTCAGGTGATTTGTGCACACATTAACTGGAGAAGCACAGTGCTATTTGGCACCGCATCCTATAAGGGTAAGAAGATGAATTAAAGAATTCTGGAGGTTTGTGAAAGAGAGAAATGAAGAATAAACATAGAGACATGGGTGGGAAGCACTTTGAGGAGACCATAAATTCAAAGCTAAGGAATTTAGCTTATAAATCAGGGTTTCCAGGGGCACCGGGGTGGCTCAGTCAGTTAAGCGTCTGCATTCCGCTCAGGTCATGATCCCAGGGTCCTGGGATTGAGCCCCGCATCGGGCTCCCTGCTCGGTGGGAAGCCTGCTTCTCCCTCTCCCTCTGCTCCTCCCCGCCCCACTCATACTCTCTCTCTCTCTTAAATAAATAAAATCTTTAAAAATCAATTGATCTATTAATCAATCAATCAGGGTTTCCAAAATAGAGTGTCTTGACCTCAAAAGATGCACTAGGCAATCAATCCATTGGATGTGGGAAGAAAATTTTAGAACTCACTTACATTTAATTTTTATCTAGAAATAAGAAAGGGATTTGATCGGAAGGGGAGACGAACCATGAGAGACTATGGACTCTGAGAAACAAACTGAGGGTTTTAGAGGGGAGGGGGTTGGGGGGATGGGTTAGCCCGGTGATGGGTATTAAAGAGGGCAGTACTGAATGGAGCACTGGGTGTTATACGCAAACAATGAGTCATGGAACACTACATCAAAAACTAATGATGTAATGTATGGTGATTAACATAGCATAATAAAAAAAATTTTTTTAAACTAATGATATAATTAATGGTGACTAACATAACATAATAAAATTAAAAATTAAAAAAGAAGGGGATTTGACTTACTAATATTTAATACTCAAATAGCTGCTCTCTCACTTAGTCTGCTTGTCAGGTTACAACTCAGATATGTAGCAGGGAAAACCACAATTTGAGTGGCCGTGTTCATACACTGGATATTGAAATATAGGCAGGCTTTACTTAAGAAAACACCTGCATTGATTATGTTAATTAAAATAATCTTCCCAGTGGATGAGTAGTTTTAAGTGATTCCTGAGCAACAACATCTACAAGTATGTACATGAGCACATACACGTGGACACACACATGCATGCACACACACATGCACATCAGATAGCGGATTTAAAATGCAGCCCAGGTGAACAAGAAAATGGCAGAGCTAATCCTCTTAACATCTGATAAGAGTTCATAGCCACATTACAAGGGGAAAACAATGACAAGCTCACCAAATCTGACAAGAAGGCAGCCAACAAATGAAAAATACAGCTGCTTTTCAAAAGAGAGTTATATTATGAAGCCGGCATGTTGAAAATGAACGTCTGGAAATGTTTCCGTAGATTGAGTTTTTGTTGACAATAATAATGTAAGTTTGTCTTCTATAAAAACTTGCATATCTGCATATTTAAAACGCTTGGAAGCAAATTTCTAACATAAAAAAAACCCTTCTAAATAGAATTATATTGAATTTAAAGCAATGTAAAAATTCAACATCTTCTGTTTAGTTTGCCAAAAAAACAACTGATTGACATAAGGGAAGATGAAAATTTCTGAATTGGCTTTAAGCAAAAATGTTGGCTTCACTGTTGGCTGGGATTGAATAATGAGTATTGCACTTTAGTAAGTGTAGCCCATCTTGAAAGACTTCAGTTTAAATGGACAGATCCTTGTAAGGTAACTTTCTCAAATATGACATAATAACAAGTACTTAAATAAACTGAATTTAAATTTAAAATAATCATAAGTTATGAATCAAAAATTTTAAAAATAATTAAACATTTAGCCAACTTGTTCTCTCCAAATATATTACAAGAGCTAAGAAGTTTATGCCATTAATAAATATTAAATTGACATACTTAAATATATACTCTCTCTACATCAAAATTTGCTTTTACCTTTGGTCTTAATGAGAAAGGAGTCTTTCTCTCATAAAAATCTGGAGATACGTTGTCCCTGCACATAGCACTCCTTCTTGAAGGCATCAATCTCTTTTTTGCTTTGGGGCCTCCACCCATGCATCCCTATTCCTTTTGTGTATGGAGCCCTCCTCCCACCTACTCTGAACTAATTTATTCTCAACTATCAAGTATCAGTACAGATATCATTCTTTAACGACACCTCACCTGACTCATCACCCAATAAAGTCCTCCTTGCTAGGATCTCCTGTGTTTTGTTTTTTTTCCTTTCTGGCACTCATCCCAGTTTGTCACTATAATTATGCATGTGTGTTTGTTTAATGTCTGTGCCCCTTGCTCCCACTGGAAGGCAAGGACTGTGCATGTGTCACTCTCATATGAGTACTCATTGCCCATCACAAGGCCTGGCAAGTGCATGATGAACAGTTGTTGAAGAGCCATACAGCTCACAGTTGTTGAGCTCTGACCCCGTGCCAGACACTCTTCTAAGCTTTACATCCTCGTTTAATGCTCAAACTCTACTAGGTAGTTGCTATCATTAGCCTTATTTTACAGATGAGGAAACGGAGAACGAGAAGTGAAGCTACAACCCAAGGTCAGTTCATTGATCAAATATTCTTTGCAAATTTATTGAGCACCTACTGTTTCAGGCACTTAGGCTATATCAGTGAACAAAAGAGACAAAATTCTCTACCCTCAGGAATCCTACCATTTTGTGGGCAGTAAATGAGGAAGCCAGGACTTGGATACAGCAGTGGCTGGGGAGCCTGAGGACTTTAACCTACTCTACTCTCCTCCCCTCACACCTTCTGAATAAGTCTTGTGGAGAGAGGAGAGACCACGATGGATGTTTCACTTCACAAACCACACTTACCTACCTTCAGGATATTCATTCATTCCATTTTTGATCTGTTTGTGCTTAAGTTTCTCCTGATTTCTCAAAGAAAAATAACTATAAAACTCATTGTAATCTTCCATTGAACCTTATTTCTTTTTATATCCCCAGTCCCTTGCATCTGCTAAACACATAGTGCCACCAACATACACATTTATTGAATGAATGAGTGAACTAGTGAATGAATGAATGAGGAACAATAAATGGTTCTCTCCTGTGCGTATTACCACCTGACTATTAATGTGAAAAGCTTCTCTTGATTTTTGGTTTGATTTTTTAGGCAATAGACTCAGTACTCAGCTCACTAAAACCATGACTTAACAAATACATGAATATTTAGAGTGGTAATCGGTGTAGTTTTCACCCCACAGGGAAGACAAGAGCATTGTGGAAAGTCTCAGGAGAGGACAGAGGCACTAATCTGTAGCTGTATTTGACAACAGAAACTAGGCATCAGGGATTGGGAGGAAGGGAAAACCAGAAAGGAGGGAGAAAGGAGGGAACACAGAGAATAAAGGCACCAGTGAGAGTGAATACAGGTAACACAATATCATGATCTTATTATAAAAGAAAAAAATTGGTTACAGAATATATTCCTCACCTCCGTCCTTTCCTTGAATTTTTTCATTAATAGACGTAATTATTTACATTTAATTTCTATTTGGTTCGATGTTTAATTTTTATGCCTAATGAAGTATTACCACTTGAATAAATAATATTTAATGTTTATTAACAGGAATTCAAAAAGCATAAACATTCACTTGTTTGATACACAATGTCATGAAGAAGGATATTACTTAAATGAAGCTTCACACTTTGACCCTATTTCCATCATACTTAATAAGCTGATCATCACTATATTCTAAAAAATGTCCTGGTGAATTTTTCAGAGGGCTTGAAAGGTAGGGGAAAGAGGAGGTGAAGAAAAGTCATCTTGCATCCCAGGAAATCCTTCAAAACACAGCATTTCATCACTCACTTACCCAGGATTTGACCCCCATGGTAAAGTTGCAGAACATATAACAAAGTGATACTGAATCAGCTGTTAAACCCTTATCTCACTCCTGACTTTTCCTCATTGGTGTTAACTATGAAATGGGCTAATCTGCTATCAAATTCTGGAAAAGTGGACTAGCTTTGTGCACAGATAAAATGCAATTCCTTTTATTATTGAGTTTACTTCCTGATTTTAAACATTCCTTTAATTGATATGGAGCATGCATGTCATAACAACATATTGGTGACTGTTGGTTTAAAAAGCAAGGTTCTGGAATATTGTTTGTATTTGCACAATTCCAAAGCAGAGTTTTTGAACACTAGTTCTATTCACTGGTGTAGAATAGTCTCCACCCTTGTTTACATATTCAGTCATATCCTCGGCTACCCTTAGATACTAAAAAGCATTGTAGAACCAAATTCCAATCTGGACTGTAAATCTTGAAAACAAAAAGGTGAAATTCACTCTTTCATGCTGCACACCACTCCTCTTTCTTTCTTTTTTTTCCTTTTTTTTTTTTTTTAATATGTTGGCTAACTTAACTATTCCTCTTTCTTAAGGGAACAGTGGGAAATCAGGGAGAGGGATGAAGACAGAGGAATCTTGCATCCTGACAACGTCAATTACTTAGTAGCCATCAGAACGTACAAAGGTCATTCTTCTCCAGACCCTTTCTTGAATACAGAAAATTGACCAAACAAAAACAGCCAGTCTAATCCTAGCTTTTCCATGTTCCCATACTTTCTGAGATACCACCCAGAATGTGTGTAGCCTTGATAAAATAGCAAGTAAATGCATGTAATAATCTCTTTAAAGGGAGGTCAAGTTCTTTTCCCTGAACAAGGGGCCTTCAAATAATAAGAAAGCTGCAGCCTTAAATATTTCAGAATAAAGCCTGTAACCTTCACAGAGACTTTTATTCCAGCTGTGTTCATATTCATTATGACGACTCTGGAGAACAGCACTGCTCATTTTAGATGATGACTACATAACTATTCATTTATTCTTAATGAGTTTATTCCACCAGGTATATGATGAACTCTAAACAAATAGTGTCATTGAATCACACATGTCAATAAATTTGAGTACTAAACTGATTCCACCTAGCAAAGGTAATGATAAACTAGGAGGAAAGAGAGCTGTGTCTAATTAATGAAAATGCCCTTTGTATTTTCTAATGGTAGAAACATTAACTTGAAAATGGCTTTCCCTGCAATAATTTACAGACAAGCACTCTTTAATGGGAAAACAATTCAAATTTATGTGCAATTGAACTACAATTATTTGATTAACTTTATTAAATTCTTGTTGATTCTACAGTCTGGATGAAGTGTATCATTTTTTATAAGTTTCATATATTGCAGTTTTAAGTTTTTTAACCTCAAGATTCATTGATCCTGAAAATGTCCTTAGGAACCTGGGTTTTTTCTGTCTAGTGGACCGAACTGTGCTGTCTGGGACTCATTTCTCTTGTCTCTTTCCAAAGTGATAATCTTATTTTCATATTCAAGAAGCACTTGAATTAATTTTGTGGTAGAATTCACATAATTCTTTGCTGCTTTTGTGTAATTGAAACTACGGGAAACACTTGACTGAAGGAGACTCCATTCGGATTGAATTTATCTATATGCTTAAGTTTAACTGGGTAGTACTGATGATTCAAATATTCTCTGCTGTATTTTCATGTAGCAAGAAAGGCTTATATTGAAAAAGAGAGAAAGTTCCCAAATCAAGAACCTAAATTTATACATTAACAAACTAGAAGAAGAGCAAATTAAATCCAAAACCAGCAGGAGAAAGGAAATAATAAATGTAAGAGTGGGGAAAAAATGAAAACTAAAAACAAGAAAACAGAGAAATAAATAAAACCAAAAATGTAGTCCTTTGAAAAGAGTGGTAAAACTTATTAATCTCTGCTTGGAGTGGCCAAGAAAAAGAGAGTGAATACATAAAGTACCAATATCAGAAATTAATAGGATATATCTTCACAAATATTACAATATAAAAGGATAATAAGGGAATATTATTAATAACTCTATGCCCATAAGTTCAACAACTTAGATAAAATGGATGAACCCCTCAAAAGATACAAACTATAAAAACTCACTCAAGAAGAAATACATAACTTGAATGGTCCCAATTGATTTTGTAGTTAAAGGCCTTCCAGCAAAGAAAACTCCATGCCCAGATGTTTTACTGGAAAATGTTATGGAACATTTAAAGAAGAGTTAATATGAATTATACACAATTTTTTCCAGAAAATAGAAGAGGAGGGAATACTTATCAAATCTTCTTGTGAGGCCAGCATTACCTTGATCACAAAGTCAGACAAACGTATTACAAGAAAAGAAAAAGAAGAACCGATCAACATTCCTCATGAAAATGGGCAAAAACTTTGAATAAAAGGTTATCAAAATTGAGTCTACCAATATGTAAAAAGGATAATACATTATAACAAAATGGGCTTTATGCTGAGAATGTAAGTCAGGTCAACACTGAGAAATCAACGTAGTTCAGGATATTAACAGTTTAAAGAAGAAAAACCATATGATCATCTCAATATATGCAATAAAAACATTTGATAAAAATGCAACATTCATTCATGACAAAAGAATAAAATACTCTCAGCAAACTCAGAATAATAGGACGCTTCCTCATCCTGATCAAGAGCCTCTACATAAATCTACATCTAACATTATATCTAATAGTGAAAACTTAAATGCTTTCCCTCTGAGATTGGGACAAGGCAAGGATGTCCATTCAATACAGTACTGAAAGTGCTAGTTAGTGCAATAAGGCAATAAAAAGAAATAAAAAGCACATGTATGAGAAAGAAAAAAATGAAACCATCTCAATTGCAGATGGCATGATTGTCTACGTAGAAAGTTCTAAAGAATCTACAAAAAGTCCTCTAGAATTAATGAGTATAGCAAGGTTACAGGATATAAAAAATCACTTGTATTTCGATACACTAGTATATGGTATGAATCGGAAACCAAAATTACAAAATAGTATTCTTTAAAATAGCACCAAAAAATGAAATACATGATACGAATCTAACAAAATATATTCAGGTTATATCCACTGAAAACTACAAAATGTTGATTAAACAAATAAAGGCAGCTATATATACTGTATTTATGGGTTAAAAGACTTAATATTGTTAAGATGTCAATTCTCCAAAAACTATCCTGTAAATTCAATGCAATCCCATTCAAACTTCCATCAGAATGTTTTGTCATTACAGATAAACTAATGTAAAATTTTTATCAAAATGCAAAGAACCTTAAAATAGGCAGAACTATTTTGAAAGTTAGAGGGCTTACACCACCTGATATCAAGACTTATTTTTTAAAAAGATTTTATTCATTTATTTGAGAGAGAGAGAGCACAAGGGGGAGGAAGGGAGTGAAGCCAGAGGACAGAGGGAGAAGCAGGCTTCCCGCTGAGCAGGGAGTCAGATGCGGAGCTGGATTCCAGGACCCTGGGATAATGGCCTGAGCCAAAGGCAGACGTTTAACCAATGGAGCCACCCAGGCGCCCCAAGACTTATTTTAAAACTCCAGTATTCAAGGTAGCATGGTATTGATGAAAGGATACACCCATAGATGAATGGAACAGAATCAAGTCTAGAGATGGATCCATACAAATATGGCCAATTGATTTTTAACAAATGTGCAAAAGCAACTAAAATGTGTAAGAGGATAGTCTTTTACACAAGTGATGTTAGAACAATGAGAGTTCTTAAATATTATTCTAAAATCATGACCCGTAAAAGAAAAGCATTGATAGACTGGTGGTCATCATCAGAATTTAAAACTTTGGCTCTAGAAAGACACTGTTGTGGAAATGAAAAAAGCCATATACGGAAGAAAGTATTTGCAATCCACACATCTGACAAAAAATTTATTAGAAGAGTATTTAAAGAACTCTCAAACCCTCAATAAGAACACCCGTAAAAAAAAAGTGGAAATGATTTGAACAGACACTTCACCAAAGAAGATATAAGGATGATAATTAAGCACATGAAAGATGCTCAACAGAACTCATCATTAGAGAAATACAAATTAAAACCACAATTAAATAGATACTACTACACATCTATTTGAATGACTAACAGAAACAAAACTGACAATTCCAAATGCTGATGAAGATGCAAAGCAATTTGAACACTCATACATTGCTGGAGGAAATGCAAAATGGGATAGCCACTTTGCAATTTGATTTGCAGGTTTCTTATAAAGTTATACTGTTTGACCCAGAAATTCCACTCCTAGATATTCACCCAAGAAAAAAGAAAACTATGATCACACAAAAACCTGTATGCAGATGTTTAAACGACCTTATTTATAGTACTTTAAAACTAGGAACCACTCCAAAATCCTTCAGCTGGTGAATGGATAAACAAACTCTTCAGCAATAGTAAGGAATAAACTGTTGGTATAACACGGATGGATCTCAAATGCCACACGCATGATGAAAAAAGACACTCAAAAGGCTATCCACTGTATGTTTCCATCTTGAAAAGGCTCAACTAGATGAAGACAAAATTTTGACTATCAGTTATTGCCCGAGGTTAGGTTGGGGAGAGGTGTCAAAGGCTCAAAGGCAGGATGAGAGGACTTGGCGGGGGGAGGGGCAGTGCGGTTGTACTGGTAGTTATATGACTACGAATTTTTCAAAACATACAGAAGCTTTCTGATATAAGCAAATTAAAATAAAATAAATCCATAGAGATCTAGTTTAAAAGAATTTCACCGGGTAGTGGGTATTAAGGAGGGCACGTGTGGTGATGAGCACTGGGTATTATATGCAACTAGTGAATCGTTGAACACTGCATCAAAAATTAATGATGTACTATATGCTATCTACTACGAAGTAGAAACAATGAGACAAGTTAGCACAGCGCCTAAAATATAATCAACAATAAATAATAGCAGGTATTATTTTTATTAGTTTGGAATGAAAGGAGATTTTTAAAACAGGAAGATGGTAAGTGAACATGATAATAAAAAATTTATTAATTAAAAAATAAACATAGAAATGTACAATATCTAAGATGTGAAGGACAAAGCAACTTTCACAACCGTAAAAAAAATAAAATAAAATAAAGAAAACCTGAAGAAAAAAAAAGAATTTCACCTTACCTTGTATTTCATCTTATATTTCAATTTGCCTTATTTTGCCCCTAAATAAACTCTTTACTATTAATCCATCACTATCGGTGGAACCACCTTGCTTCCGATTCTGGATGATCTTTATCGCCCTATCTTTGACTTACCTTTTTCTTATATTCTCCATCACCATCTCATTTGCAATCAATTACTGAGTTCTTTTTTTTTTTATTTTTTTATTTTTACTTTTTTTTTTATTCTTATGTTAATCCCCATACATTACAACATTAGTTTTAGATGAAGTGTTCCATGATTCATTGTTTGTGCACAACACCCAGTGCTCCATGCAGAATGTGCCCTCCTCAATACCCACCACCAGGCTAACCCATCCTCCCACCCCCCTCCCCTCTAGAACCCTGTTTGTTTTTCAGAGTCCATCGTCTCTCATGGTTCGTCTACCCCTCCGATTTCCCCCGCTTCATTCTTCCCCTCCCGCTACCTTCTTCTTCTTCTTTTTTTTTGTTTCTTAACATATATTGCATTATTTGTTTCAGAGGTACAGATCTGAGATTCAACAGTCTTGCACAATTCACAGCGCTTACCAGAGCACATACCCTCCCCAGTGTCTATCACCCAGTCCCCCCATCCCTCCCACCCCACCCCCCACTCCAACAACACTCAGTTTGTTTCCTGCGATTAAGAATTCCTCATATCAGTGAGATCATATGATACATGTCTTTCTCTGTTTGACTTATTTCACTCAACATAATACCCTCCACTTCCATCCACGTCGTTGCAAATGGCAAGATCTCATTCCTTTTGATGGCTGCATAATATTCCATTGTATATATATACCACTTCTTCTTTATCCATTCATCTGTCGATGGACATCTTGGCTCTTTCCACAGTTTGGCTATTGTGGACATTGCTGCTATAAACATCGGGGTGCACGTACCCCTTCGGATCCCTACTTTTGTATCTTTGGGGTAAATACCCAGTAGTGCAATTGCTGGATCATATGGTAGCTCTATTTTCAACTTTTTGAGGAACCTCCATACAGTTTTCCAGAGTGGCTGCACCAGTTTGCATTCCCACCAACAGTGTAGGAGGGTTCCCCTTTCTCCGCATCCCCGCCAACATCTGTCATTTCCTGACTTGTTAATTTTAGCCATTCTGACTGGTGTGAGGTGGTATCTCATGGAGGTTTTGATTTGGATTTCCCTGATGCCGAGCGATATTGAGCACTTTTTCATGTGTCTGTTGGCCATTTGGATGTCTTCTTTGGAAAAATGTCTGTTCATGTCTTCTGCCCATTTCTTGATTGGATTCTTTGTTCTTTGGGTGTTGAGTTTGATGAGTTCTTTATAGATTTTGGATACTAGCCCTTTATCTGATATGTCATTTGCAAATATCTTCTCCCATTCTGTCGGTTGTCTTTTGGTTTTGTTAACTGTTTCCTTTGCTTTGCAAAAGCTTTTTATCTTGATGAAGTCCCAATAGTTCATTTTTGCCCTTGCTTCCCTTGCCTTTGGCGATGTTTCTAGGAAGAAGTTGCTTCGGCTGAGGTCAAAGAGGTTGTTGCCTGTGTTCTCCTTTAGGATTTTGATGGACTCCTGTCTCACATTGAGGTCTTTCAACCATTTGGAGTCTATTTTTGTGTGTGGTGTAAGGAAGTGGTCCAGTTTCATTCTTCTGCATGTGTCTATCCAATTTTCCCAACACCATTTGTTGAAGAGACTGTCTTTGTTCCATTGGACATTCTTTCCTGCTTTGTCGAAGATGAGTTGACCATAGAGTTGAGGGTCCATTTCTGGGCTCTCTATTCTGTTCCATTGATCTATGTGTCTGTTTTTGTGCCAGTACCATGCTGTCTTGATGATGACAGCTTTGTAATAGAGCTTGAAGTCCGGAATTGTGATGCCACCAGCTTTGCTTTTCTTTTTCAATATTCCTCTGGCTATGCGGGGTCTTTTCTGGTTCCATACAAATTTTAGGATTATTTGTTCCATTTCTTTGAAAAAAGTGGATGGTATTTTGATGGGGATTGCATTGAATGTGTAGATTGCTCTAGGTAGCATTGACATCTTCACAATATTTGTTCTTCCAATCCATGAGCATGGAACGTTTTTCCATTTCTTTGTGTCTTCCTCAATTTCTTTCATGAGTATTTTATAGTTTTCTGAGTACAGATCCTTTGTCTCTTTGGTTAGATTTATTCCTAGGTATCTTATGGTTTTGGGTGCAATTGTAAATGGGATTGACTCCTTAATTTCTCTTTCTTCTGTCTTGTTGTTGGTGTATAGGAATGCCACTGACTTCTGTGCATTGATTTTATATCCTGCCACTTTACTGAATTCCTGTATGAGTTCTAGCAGTTTTGGGGTGGAGTCTTTTGGGTTTTCCACATAAAGTATCATATCATCTGCAAAGAGTGAGAGTTTGACTTCTTCTTTGCCAATTTGGATGCCTTTGATTTCTTTTTGTTGTCTGATTGCTGTGGCTAGGACTTCCAATACTATGTTGAATAGCAGTGGTGATAGTGGACATCCCTGCCGCGTTCCTGACCTTAGGGGGAAAGCTCTCAGTTTTTCCCCATTGAGAATAATATTTGCTGTAGGTTTTTCATAGATGGCTTTTATGATATTGAGGTATGTACCCTCTATCCCTATACTCTGAAGAGTTTTGATCAAGAAAGGATGCTGTACTTTGTCAAATGCTTTTTCTGCATCTATTGAGAGGATCATATGATTCTTGTTCTTTCCTTTGGTAATGTACTGTATCACATTGATTGATTTGCGGATGTTGAACCAACCTTGCAGCCCAGGGATAAATCCCACTTGGTCATGGTGAATAATCCTTTTAATGTACTGTTGGATCCTATTGGCTAGTATTTTGGTGAGAATTTTTGCATCCATGTTCATCAGGGATATTGGTCTGTAATTCTCCTTTTTGATGGGGTCTTTGTCTGGTTTTGGGATCAAGGTAATGCTGGCTTCATAAAATGAGTTTGGAAGTTTTCCTTCCGTTTCTATTTTTTGGAACAGTTTCAGAAGAATAGGTATTAATTCTTCTTGAAATGTTTGGTAGAATTCCCCTGGGAAGCCATCTGGCCCTGGGCTTTTGTTTTTTGGGAGATTTTTGATGACTGCTTCAATTTCCTTAGTGGTTATAGGTCTGTTCAAGTTTTCTATTTCATCCTGGTTCAGTTTTGGTAGTTGATACATCTCTAGGAATGCATCCATCTCTTCCAGGTTATCTAATTTGCTGGCATAGAGTTGCTCATAATATGTTCTTATAATTGTTTGTATTTCTTTGGTGTTGGTTGTGATCTCTCCTCTTTCATTCATGATTTTGTTGATTTGGGTCATTTCTCTTCTCTTTTTGATAAGTCTGGCCAGGGGTTTATCAATCTTGTTAATTCTTTCAAAGAACCAGCTCCTAGTTTCATTGATCTGTTCTACTGTTCTTTTAGTTTCTATTTCATTGATTTCTGCTCTGATCTTTATTATTTCTCTTCTCCTGCTGGGTTTAGGCTTTATTTGCTGTTCTTTCTCCAGCTCCTTTAGGTGTAGGGTTAGGTTGTGTACTTGAGACCTTTCTTGTTTCTTGAGAAAGGCTTGTATTGCTATATACTTTCCTCTTAGGACTGCCTTTGCTGCATCCCAAAGATTTTGAACAGTTGTGTTTTCATTTTCATTGGTTTCCATGTATTTTTTTAATTCTTCTTTAATTTCCTGGTTGACCCATTCATTCTTCAGTAGGATGCTCTTTAGCCTCCATGTATTTGAGTTCTTTCCGACTTTCCTCTTGGGATTGAGTTCTAGTTTCAAAGCATTGTGGTCTGAAAATAGGCAGGGAATGATCCCAATCTTTTGGTACCGGTTGAGACCTGATTTATGACCTAGGATGTGATCGATTCTGGAGAATGTTCCATGGGCACTAGAGAAGAATGTGTATTCCGTTGCTTTGGGGTGGAATGTTCTGAATATGTCTGTGAAGTCCATTTGGTCCAGTGTGTCATTTAAAGTCTTTATTTCCTTGTTGATCTTTTGCTTAGATGATCTGTCCATTTCAGTGAGGGGGATGTTAAAGTCCCCCACTATTATTGTATTGTTGTCGATGTGTTTCTTTGCTTTTGTTATTAATTGCCTTATATAATTGGCTGCTCCCATGTTAGGGGCATAGATATTTACAATTGTTAGATCTTCTTGTTGGATAGATCCTTTAAGTAGGATATAGTGTCCTTCCTCATCTCTTATTACAGTCTTTGGTTTAAAATCTAATTTGTCTGATATAAGGATTGCCACCCCAGCTTTCTTTTGGTGTCCATTAGCATGGTAAATGGTTTTCCACCCCCTCACTTTCAATCTGGGGGTGTCTTTGGGTCTAAAATGAGTCTCTTGCAGACAGCATATCGATGGATCTTGTTTTTTAATCCAGTCTGTTAGCCTGTGTCTTTTGATTGGGGCATTTAGCCCATTTACATTCAAGGTAACTATTGAAAGATAGGAATTTAGTGCCATTGTATTGCCTGTAAGGTGACTGTTACCGTATATTGTCTGTGTTCCTTTCTGGTCTATGTTGCTTTTAGGGTCTCTCTTTGCTTAGAGGACCCCTTTCAAGATTTCCTGTAGGGCTGGTTTTGTGTTTGCAAATTCCTTTAGTTTTTGTTTGTCCTGGAAGCTTTTTATCTCTCCTTCAATTTTCAATGACAGCCTAGCTGGATAGAATATTCTTGGCTGCATATTTTTCTCATTTAGTGCTCTGAATATATCCTGCCAGTCCTTTCTGGCCTGCCAGGTCTCTGTGGATAGGTCTGTTGCCAGTCTAATGTTTCTACCATTGTAGGTTACATATCTCTTCTCCCGAGCTGCTTTCAGGATTTTCTCTTTGTCTATGAGACTCGTAAGTTTTACTATTAGATGTCGGGGAGTTGACCTATTTTTATTGATTTTGAGAGGGGTTCTCTGTGCTTCCTGGATTTTCATGCCTGTTTCTTTCCCCAAATTAGGGAAGTTCTCTGCTATAATTTGCTCCATTATACCTTCTGCCCCTCTCTCTCTTTCTTCTTCTTCTGGGATCCCAATTATTCTAATGTTGTTTCGTCTTATGGTATCGCTTATCTCTCGAATTCTGCCCTCATGATCCAGTAGTTGTTTATCTCTCTTTTTCTCAGCTTCTTTATTTTCCATCATTTCATCTTCTATATTACTGATTCTCTCTTCTGCCTCATTTATTCTAGCAGTTAGCGCCCCCATTTTTGATTGCACCTCATTAATAGCCTTTTTGATTTCTACTTGGTTGGATTTTAGCTCTTTTACTTCTCCAGAAAGAGTTTCTCTAATAACTTCCATATTTTTTTCAAGCCCAGCTAGTATCTTTAAAGTGATGATTCTGAACTCTAGATCTGACATCGTACTAATGTCCGTATTGAGTAGGTCCCTGGCAGTCGGTACTGCCTCTTGTTCTTTTTGTTGAGGTGATTTTTTCCGTCTCGTCATTTTGTGCAGAGGAGAATAGATTAATGAGAGAACAAAATGCTAGCAGAGTAACCACGTCCCCAGAAAATATACTCTAAACAAATCAGAAAAGACCTGAAGCAGTGGGATAAGAAGGGGAAAGAGAGAAAAAAGAAAAAGAAAAAAAAAGAAAAAGATAAAGATAAAATCAAAAACAAACAAAACAAAACAACAACAACAAAAGAAAAACCAGAATGTGATCAAATATGATCTATATGGTATATAGATCAGTGCGACAGACTAGATTTGGGGTGTATTTTGGTCTTTTAGAAGAAAGTGTCTCCCAAAATTTTAAAGAAAGAAAAACTTATATATGTACAAAAATAAGGGTTGATATGATGAAAGGATGGAAAATGACTGTAAAAATGGAAATTATAAAAAATTTTATAAAAGGAATTGAGAAGAAGTTGTTTGAAAAAAGAAAGAAGAGGATTTAAAAAAAAGAAAAAAGACAAAGAAAAAAAAAGGGAGAGGATGTGATCAGGCAGGGGAATAGAAAACACCATATACTAGAGATTTAGGGTATATTTTAATCTGTTAGAAGAAACTATCTCAAAATTTTAAAGAGAGAACAACTTATATATATAAGCCAAAAATACGGGTAACTACTATGAAGGGATAGAATATGACTCTAAAAATGAAAAATTAACATGTTTTTTTTAAAAAAAGGGATTGATAAGATGTTGTTTGAAAAAGGGAAAAAGAAAAATTCAAAAAGAAATAAAAAGACAGTTAAAAAAAATTAACTTTAAAAGACTAAGGAATCATGGTAAAAAAGCCATGAATTCTATGTGCAGGAGTCCCCTAGCGCTGGAGTTCTGCCGTTCTCATTGATCGGTAAACTTGGTCTTGGCTGGCTGTTCTCGCTGATCTTCTGGGGAGGGGCCTGTTGCCGTGGTTTCCAAATGTCTCTGCCGGAGGCGGAATTGCCCCGCCCTTGCCCCCTCCCGGCTAAGTAATCTGCTCCGGTTTGCTCTCCGGGGCTTTTGTTCCCTGCGAGCTTTCCCTACAGCTTTGGAGGCGGAGAGTGAAAATGGCGGCCTCCCAATCTCCACCCCGGAGGGGCCGAGAACTTGGGCCCCGCTCCTCAGTGAGCCCCCAGAGAAAAGCTGTCAGTCACTCCCGTCTCCCTGGTCTCTGGCTGCACTCCGTGCTCAACCGGCCTGTGACCGCGCGCCTCTATCTCTGGCACCCGACCTCCGTGAGTCTCCAAACCCAGCAGATCCCTGCGTTACACTCCTGCGCCTCTCCTCCTTCCAGAAAGTGGTCGCTTTTCTGATGAGAGAGTTGTTGCTCTTCTTTTCTTCGATCTCCTGTTGGGTTTGTAGGTGTTCAGAATGGTTTGATCCCTATCCAGCTGAATTCCTGAGAGGAGACGAAATCCAGGTCTCCTACTCCTCCGCCATCTTGCTCCAGTCCAATTACTGAGTTCTGCTGGTTTTTCCTCTGTAATAGCTTCCACATTCACCTTCTCTTTCTCATTTCTTCAGCCACGCTTTCTCCTTTTCACCCATCATTGTATCCTATTAGCTAGTTTCCCTGCCTAAATACAGTAAGCCTTGTGTCTTTTTGTAATATTGTCTTTAAATATCAGTTTCTTGCCTCTGATCAAAAACCTTCAGTGGTTTCCCATTTTTCTATTACATTTGTTCCCAATGCCTCAAAATTTTTGACTATCCTACATATCCTTTTCCATCTTCCTGTTTTAAAAATCTCCTTTCATTCCAAACTGATAAAAATAATACCTGCTATTATTTATTGTTTATTATATTTTAGGCACTGTGCTAACTTGTCTCTTACTGTTTCTACTTCATCATGACAGCAATCCTGTGACATAGACTTAACCCACTTTACAAATGGGAAAACTGAGGCCAAAGAAGACTACCCCACACCATCATTTAATTGCCCTCAGCAAATGCTTTAAAGATCTTTTTTCTTGCCACAAATCATACATTGTTCCATAATTACTCTCTAAGATCTTTCACATGTATATGTTTTATTTTCTCCCACCCCGCAATCTGACTTATTCATTCATAGGAGAAAATCACAGAGATTTAATGAGCACCTATATGCCTAGCAATGAGCAGGATAGGTCAACTGCTTCAAGGTCACAGCAGATTCCTCGAGAGCAGGAATTGTTTTTTCCCTTTTATTTTTTCCCTTTCTCCCAGCCTCCCAAAGAACCTAATATGCTGCTTTCCATATGCTTTCAGGATGGATGAGTGAATGCACTGGTTTGCCTTGGTCACAAATACACAACATCTGAGAGCCGGCAAGGGCTATCACAGCCCTGTGAAATTTTATGTTGAAAAACTGCTAATGATGCCATCAGACCCGGTGTCCTTCAGGGGAGAAAATGAGCTCTTGAGGCAAACATATAGAAGCTGCAAACCATTTGTAATCAGAAAGTGAAGTATGCAACAAGGGATGCTTGCCAAGCTCAAGGACTCAGTGGCTTTAATGAAGGGATGGTATTACCAGTGGAAATCAAACCTGCCTACCAGCTGGATTATCTCATCTACACAATGAGCTTTACTGGCTGATAACCACAGGGTCCTGAGAAATTAAGCAGACCCACAAATTACCTGCATAACATTCTGGCTAGATGTTAGAAAGTTGAATTAATTGCCTGAAAATAAATGAATGGGGTAGGGCCAAGAATTGCGTCATTAGTATTCAGTAACATGGCTGTTTTAGGAAGAAAAGGAGAGCGGGAGGAAGGCGAAACAATGGGAAGTAGGGAGAGGAGGGGAACTGGGAAGAATAACGAGAGAAATCGTTATTTTACAAGTGCATTATGGGCACCCAGTTTTTCAGATTAGTTACAGAATTTGCTAGCCTAGCCCAATTTCACAATGTGAAGGTAGAACTCCACCTGTGATTTCTAATGGAGCAGACGCTCCGGAGAGCCCAACAATTAATACATGTGCAAAATAGAAATCGATTAAGCACATGGACACTTTCCCTGCATTTCCCAAATGACAGCAGAATTCAGGTGTTGTCGGAGTTTGGGTTTTTTTGTGTTTTTTGTTTTGTTTTGTTTTCTGGTAAGAAAGCAGGAAATGGAGAGAAACGGTGCCCATCAGGTGCGCCACTCAAACATTTTCATCAGTGGCTTTATTCCAGCAAACACTACAGCTAAAGCCTGAATCCTCCAGGCATAATTACATTTTATCTTACAGTATCTTTCATTTCTTCGATTAATAATTCTGCTCAGTCTTAAAAACTACAGTTGTGAAGCCATGTCTTGGGATGCGCATGTGCACAACCAGCTGCTCCAAGACTTACTGTTAATGCATCGGTTAAAGGATGCTGTTCAGGGCGCCTGGGAGGCTCCGACGTTAAGCATCTGCCTTCGGCTCAGGTCACGATCCCGGGGTCCTGGGATCGAGCCCCGCGTCGGGCTCCCTGCTCGGCGGGAAGCCTGCTTCTCCCTCTCCCACTCCCCCTGCTTGTGTTCCCTCTCTCGCTGTCTCTCTCTCTGTCAAATAAATAAATAAAATCTTTAAAAAAAAAAAAAAAAAAAAGGATGCTGTTCCTCGGCAGCCCCTTGGAAAAAAGCCATGCCAAGATCATGACATGAAGGGGATGTTGAGGCTAGCTTGGTGGCCAGACACTGAGATTGGCAAGCAGCTCCCTGAAAGAAGAGCTTCTGCCAGTAACTCATCAACGGGTGGCAACTTCTGTTTGAATTACAATCACTTCCTCAAGTCAGGTTTGTTTGTTTGTTTGTTTGTTTGTTTGTTTGTTTGTTTGTTTTTTCAGAATCACTGACTTTTCAAAGCCCTTTGCACTGATTTTATTTAAACCCTTCAGTATAAACCCCGAAGTCTAAAAGTAAAACTGCTACAATTTGGTTTTGTTCATTTGTGGGCTCATTTCTTTTGTTGTCAGGAGTGGTATCTCTTTTTATGATGTGTGTGCCTTGAGTAACTTTCAGCTAAAATGCTTTCTTCAGGGGCGGCTGGGTGGCGCAGTTGGTTGCATGTCCAACTCTTGGTTTGGGCTCAGCTCATGATCTCAGGGTGGTGGGATCAAGCCCAGTCCAGGCTCCACACTCAGTGGGGAGTCTGCTCAGGATTCTCTCTCTCCCTCTCCATCTGCCCCTCCTCTTGCTCCTGCTCGCTCTCTCTCTCAAATAAATAAAAAGAAATAAAATCTTTTTTAAAAAAATGCTTTCTTCATTTTGAGTACTGAGAATATGCTCATCCAGGAGACTTACATCTACATTTCTCTTCATTTTAAGGAGATTTCATCTAATTATCCTCACCACAGCTTTTAGACCATGAGGCACCTTAAAATTATATATTTTTAAAAAACAGTATTTTTATGTTCCCTCTAAGTTCTTTTGTCTTTCAAACATCAAATAGCTTGTATTTTGCTTACACTTTTCTTTTTCAGTAACTACTAAAATACAGCTATATGCTGGCAATAATCTTAAAAGCAAAAACATTCTCTCTGACCTACAATATATCTTGGGTGAGGATGTCTGCTTTGCTTTCTTTATATCCAGTAACATAAAAGTGAGTATCTCTCTTTATCCATGTAGCAAAAATATTTTTAACCTCACTTCAAAAAACAAAGGAGATTTTGAAGCAAGAAATCAATCATCACCAAGTATACATCGAGAATCTATTTTAGGTCCTAGCCTATCCACTGTGATTATGTGAAAGAAATGGAACTCCAACTTCTTTTCTTTATTTCAAAGAAATTGGGCCCAAATGATTATGCCAGTGATTCAGGTGTTGCCACATTTTTTTCCCAAGGAACAATCTGACTGCATATTTCAGCTTGTCTCAGGTTCAACCAGAAAATTCTCATTCTTAGGACGAGTCTGTCAGCCCCAGGATACAAGCTTATGTGTTCATGTTTGCCCTTGATTTTTCATGTTATTTTGAACTTGCTGAATTCCTTTATCAGAACGCTTTGGGTTGTAAATATAAGAAAATCCATTCCAAACTGGTCTAAACAATAAAGAGCATTTATTGACTAAAGTAACTGAAAAAGTCCAGAGTTAGTGTTGTAATCAGATTTGGTTTGAGCGGAGTACAGCTTCTCTGTTTTCTTTATCCCTGTCCTCCTCTGGATGTCAATTTCAACCTTGGAATGGAAGAAAGAGCCTCTTCTCACACTGTTTGTCAAGGGGTGGCAAACTACAATCCATAGTCCAAATGTAGTTTGTCACATGTTTTTATAAAGAAAGTTATACTGGACCACCCTCTCATTCATTGACATGTTGTCTATAACTGCTTTCACACTATAAGAGCAGAGTTGAATAACTATATGTAGCCCACAAAGCCTAAAATATTTTCTGTCTGCCCCTTTATAGAAAAAGTTTGCCTTTCAGCTCTTTTTGTGGCTCTTTCTTGAGAACTAGGAAACGTCTTTCCCACAAATGTCAGTAAGTCTCTTACGACATGGTCATAACTGAACCAGTCTGTGTCCAAAATAATGCCAAACTCTGGTTGGCTCCAGCCCACTGTGGCTCAGAATATGGGATTGCCTATAGAGTAATCAGATTAATGATCTGTATGGGAGAAGTTCATAGGAGTAGATATGATTGCTATATCATTAGGACAGAGTGAAATGAAACTGCACATGGTGTTACGGATTGAACTGTATTCCCACCAAATTTGTATGATGGAGTTCTAAACCCCGGCACCTCAAAATGTGACTGTATCTGGAGATAGGGTCTTTATAGAAGTAATCAAGTTAGAATGAGGTCATTAGGGTGGACTCTAATCCAATGCCTGGGTGGCTCAGTTGTTAGGCGTCTGCCTTCAGCTTGGGTCGTGATCCCAGAGTTCTGGGATCGAGCCCCGCATCGGGCTCCTTGCTCCGCGGGAGGCCTGCTTCTCCCTCTCCCACTTCCCCTGCTTGGGTTCCCTCTCTTGCTGTCTCTCTCTCTGTCAAAAAATAAATAAAAATCTAAAAAAAAGAGACAAGTTGGAGACATCTCACATACAGCAAGAACACCATGTGAAGATAAAGGTGAAGATTGGGGTGATGCTTCTAGAAGCCAAGGAAAAACACAGGTTGCCAGCAAACCACCAAAAGCATGGGGAGAGAGGTATGGAACGAATTCAGTCTCCTGGTCCTTAGGAGGAACAATACCTGCTGACACCTGGATCTGATACTTCTAGCCGATGAGATAATAGACTACTGTTGTTTAATAAACTCAGTTTGTGGGACTTTGTTATAACAGCCCTAGCAGGTGAGTACACCTGGGATGATCATTAATAATGTCCACTACCATGCCATAGATTTCCCCTATCTGGAAAGTGATCTGAAAGACCACAAGAAACAAAATATCTCTTGAATCTATATGCAAATGACTTCCATGGTGACCACAGCCTAGTGATACCATGATAGCAAAGAGTACATGACAGGAGAAAAAGGATGCAGCTTGGGACAGACCAGCACATAGACAAATAAAGAACACACCTTCCAGATAAACTTAAATGGTGTGAGAAGACTCCCTGCCCAACAGATTCCCTCCAACTGCTTTCTCCTTAACCTTTGGGCATTGTCTGATTTTTTAAAAAACTATCCTTTATTATAGTGTCTAAATCTACCAATCAGAGTTTTGTGTGGATTTCAAAGCACTCTCTTATTAAAAATAAATATCCTGGGCTCCTGGGTGGCTCAGTTGGTTAAGCATCTGCCTTCGGCTCAGGTCGTGATCCCAGGGTCCTGGGATGAAGCCCCTCATGGGGCTCCCTGCTCGGCGGGGAGCCTGCTTCTCCCTCTGCTCCTTCCCCTGCTCTCTTTCTCTCTCAAAAAAGAAAAAGAAAAAGAAAAAAGAAAATAAATAAATAAATATCCTCAGAGGGCTTCTATCCATTACTATTCACACCATTGGCACTGAAAAGAGAGATCTGAGGTTTGAGAGTGAGAAGTTAAAGTCAACAGGAAAACCAAATATTATTTCCATATTGCAGACTTGAGTGAGAGGAGTTAAAAACACCAGGCCACTGATGCTGTAGTCCTAAGATGTATTCATTCAATCGCTCACTCAACAAGTATTTATGGTATTCCTATACTCATATTAAATGTTATAAATACAAGAACAAAATAAACATGGTATCTATCCTGACAGAGCTTAGAGTTTAGTGGGGGAGAATGGTACAGAAGATAAACAGAAAACTATAGTATAGTGTGGTTAAGTGCTAGTAGAGGGGAAGTTTAGGATTCTATGGGTACATATGCAAGGAATGTAATATGACTGAGAGTCAGGGAGAGTTTCCTAGGATAGCATTTTATAAGCTAAGACTTGAGAATTAATTCGGAAATATTCAAGCCAAAAAGAAGGATATGGTTGGGGGGGGGGGGGCGCACCTGGGTGGCTCAGTCAGTTAAGTGTCCTACTCTTGATTTCAGCTCAGATCATGATTTCAGGGTTGTGAGATAAAGTCCCACATCTTTGGGTCTGCTGATGATTCTCTCTCTCCCCCTGCTCCTCCTCCCCCACCTCCACTCCACAGGGGTGCATGCGCCCTCTCTCTCTCTCTCTAAAAAAAAGAAGGCCATGGGGGAGGATAGGTGAGGTCTTGGGTAGTGGTAAAAACCATCTTAAAAGATATAGGCTTTATCCAGAAGAAATAAAGAGCCATGAGAAGTAATATAATCAGACATACATTTTAGAAAGATGACTGGCTACTGAGAGAAGTCAAGAAATCATGCTAGGTTTGGCTATGCTCTAACAAGGAGTTTTTTCTGAGTCATGTACAAAATATATGCTCTTATGCATGAAGCTTTATCCCTCAGTTAAATCAAGTTAAGGTTGTCAGTTAAAAATTATCCAAAGCTTTACCCATCTAAAATAGTCAAGTTACCAGTCATTTTAAGCAAGCAAAAACAATTATGGTAATGTGGGAAAGTATTATAAAGGAGTTTTCTTCATGAATGGAAATACCATGACACAACCTCTAGGCACAATAATTTAACTTTGTCAGTGATGATCATTTTTTAAAAAATACAGCTTTTCAAAACATGATTCTGGAAATAACACTACATGTAGAAGGTATTGATATTAAACTAGCAGAATATTTTCTAAATTCACTGAGGTAATCAGTTACATTGGCAGTGAATCCCACCTTCCATGTTCACACCTTTATATAGTCTCCTCCCCTTCAATTTTAAAGGAAACTCTAGTTTGCTTTAACCAAGAGAATTTAGTAAATGTGTTGCTGTGTGAGTTCTGGACCTGACAGCCTGTGTCTGCATCTTGAAAGCCTTGAGTCACCTCACAAGATGTCTAGCTACTCTACTGAAGAGACCATGGTGGGTAGACCCTGTGGAGAGGCCCATGGAGAGAAGGTCCCTGAGATTACGGGAATAGAGTCCCTCCCATTCCACCAGCCTAGCCAAGCCTAACCCCAGATGCGCCACAACCGAATGCAGCCACATGAGTAACCATTGGAAAAACCATCTGAAGAACCACCGAACTGGGCCCAGGATAGGTTGCAGAATTGTCGCAAATAAAATGGTTGTTGTTTGAGGCCACAAAGTTTTGTTGTACAGCAATATATAACTGAAGCACTTACCATCATCCTTTTAGAAGCAGAAATAATAATTATTATCATTAATTTAAGGAAAAAAGAAACTGTCCCCAAATGTGCACATATTTATGCCATATATATGACATATATATGATGAAGGTCCAGCCTTCGTGACATCATGATTGCACTATTTCAACAATATCCTACACACCTGCCTACCTACAGTATAATGCCTATTGGATAATGTACAACTCCTTAGAATGGGATTCAGCTCTTCCTACTGAATGTCCAGCCTCTCTTTCACCAACCACAACCCCCTACTCTAGTACTAAATTTTGCAGCTGCACCAGGTACCTTCCCATTCTCCAAACACACCTTGTGCCTTTGCTCGTGGGGTTGTCTCTGTCTGGAATGTCACTATCACTCCATTCACCGGAATCTCATTCATTCCATCAAGCAAACCCCCACTTATTCTTGGACGATAATTCACACATGACACATGTCATAGAATTTATGACATAGAATTTATGACACAGAATGCACACATGACATCATGTCCAATAATAATAATTACTATTTAATCCAATAATAATTACTTTTATTATTATTTAGTCCAATTATTTTTGTGTCAAGGAAGAAAACTGAGAAAGAGAATAAGTGACCTGTTCTGAGTTCTACAGGATCTTCCCCTTTAACGTGTAGCTTCTCAAAAAGCCCTCTTCTCAATTTTCTGGTGTAAAAGGTGACAAGAGGAGAAGAATGGGAGGGGAAAATGGAAAAGATATGGAATAAGAGAGCAATCCTAAATTTAAAAACCAAGCCCACTAGACACGTAGTCTGGCATCTGGCTTGGGGTAAACAGAGCAATCTCTGCTCTTGTTCTATTATGTTGTACACTGTGTGTATGTGTGTAGACTCATAGGACTAAGAAACCTGGGAAATCTGTAGTACGGTAGATAACTATTAATGACCGAAAGTCACTTCTACCAACTTCATGTTACTCTCATTACCTCATTTCACACTGCATGTTTCTGAGAAAATATTTTTCAAGTCAAACAGGAGTGGATCAGCTTACAGAGTCAATTGACATCAACAGGCACCCAGTTGACTCCAAACCTGACTGCACAAAATGATAGTACTTCAAGATTCTCAAGCAGATAAGATTTCCCAGGTGAGGCGTTACTAGAGGTGCCTAATACTAAGGTCTGTCAGGTTCTTTCACACTGGCCCAGGGCTTGTGCCTTCTGAGGCATTTTATAAATAAGTAAGTTGCCCTATTCTCAAAAGACTCTAGGTGGAAACACTTTAATAAAGCAGACCTAATTTTTCAATCTCACCTTTTGTAACTGGGTAAGAATGAGCTATTCTTCATGTTCTTGTAGCTTGACAGGAACAAGAAAGTGTACCAAATCATTAATTCTCTAATTTGCCCACATAACATAAAACCAGCTGGCTTTTAATATTTAATTAAATTAGTGTGCTCCCCGACTGAGTTCTAATATTTCAATTTCAATTTTCAGCACAAAGCTAATATAAAACCAAAAAAGCACTGAGTGATGTGGAAAGGGAAAATGTGACCTTGACTGGATAATGTGAAGGCATCTACAGATGAAAAGAAACCTTTTTTTTCTTTCAGCAATATAAAATGTCCAAAGTTAGCATCCTGACTAAAAGTATCTCATTCTCTTTTAAGAAGTAGCATCATGTGGCAAAAATATGTGCACATTTGGGGACGGTTTCTTTTTTCCTTAATTAAGTCTTTTGTCCACTTGTTCTTTTCTCAAGAACGAGTCCCAGGCATTGTACCAGGAGTTCAAGTGTGAGGATGAAAGGCATTGTCTCAAATGGCAAGATTTCAACAACGTGGATGGAACTGGAGGGTATTATGCTAAGCGAAATAAGTCAATCAGAGAAAGACATGTATCATATGATCTCACTGATATGAGGAATTCTTTTTTTTTTTTTTTAAGATTCTTTATTTGTTTGACAGAGAGAGACACAGCGAGAGAGGGAACACAAGCAGGGGGAGTGGGAGAGGGAGAAGCAGGCTTCCCGCCGAACAGGGAGCCCGATGCGGGGCTCGATCCCAGGACCCTGGGATCATGACCTGAGCCGAAGGCAGACGCTTAACGACTGAGCCACCCAGGTGCCCCGATATGAGGAATTCTTAATGTCAGGAAACAAATTGAGGGTTGCTGGAGTGGTGGGGGGTGGGAGGGATGGGGTGACTGGGTGATAGACACTGGGGAGGGTATGTGCTATGGTGAGTGCTGTGAATTGTGTAACACTGATGAATCACAGACCTGTACCTCTGAAACAAATAATACATTATATGTTTAAAAAAAGAAGAAGAAGATAGCAGGAGGGGAAAAATGAAGTGGGGGAAATCGGAAGAGGAGACGAAACATGAGAGACTATGGACTCTGAGAAACAAACAGGGTTCTAGAGGGGAGGAAGGTGGGGGGATGGGTTAGCCTGGTGATGGGTATTAAGGAGGGCACGTATTGAATGGAGCACTGGGTGTTATACGCAAACAATGAATCATGGAACACTACATCAAAAACTAATGATGTAATGTATGGTGATTAACATACAATAAAATAAAATTAAAAAAAAAAAGAAAGGCATTGTCTCTACCGCTGGAGGAGCTCACTGTCTCTACTTCTTGCTAGGGATCTCGTAGACAGGTGTGCATGCGGTCTTGGAAAAGCTTAACCTTTGAGCTTCCAGCCACCGTCTCTAGAATGGCTACATTAACAACACTTAGCTCACTCGATCCCTGTGAGGATTACATGACATCATGTCTTGCGACAAAGCTTAGTACCTCATAGAGCAGCAATAGCCTGATAGTCAAAGTCATGAGGTACTTTGTGTAGGTTTTTTGTTGCTCTTAGTGTGCAATTGTATTTATGGGAGGCCAGGGGGAAAGGATCCTGCTCTATTTTCTAATGGGTCACTTCTCACTTACACACAGTTAAATGGGCTGACATCTGGCCTCAAGAAATTCAGTTTTGGGGTGCTTTTTCTGTAACTCTCCTTATGAAGTGTTACCTGCCTTGACTAGCAGATTTTCACAATCAGGGCCAGTGTGTTTCTTGTTTGTTTTAATTGGATTGGATTATGCTAACCTTACACTAAAGGTTTGTCTTAGCTTTTTGTGGTGATTTTATCCCCATGTGTTTAGGATAACTGGTGATTTTTTGTTCGTCTCTCCTATTTCTTTGTTTTTTGTTTTTCTCTATTACCCTGAATTGGGCTGATCTTCTTGCTCATTCGGAGCATTCTGGGACCCCATGGTACAAAGCTGGTAGGTACAGGTGAGTGATGAAGATGCCCGAAAAAAATGTTCAGTAAGAACAGACTGTGGATGTCACCATATGGTGTGTCTGGCCTCATGGGGTAGTGGTGGAGTGGGCCTGGGCCAGCATTCAGAGTCAAGGCCAATAGATATATATTGAAGATGATCCATGGGCCTCAGGTAATTTCACAGGGGACCCAAACTTCTAGTTTTTCCCTGCCTTTCCAATTTGGCTTATGGCATGGTTATTCACTCAATTGCCCAGACAAGGTTTCAGAAGCGTCCTTGATTCCTCCATTTTATTTCCCCTCTCACTCCATGGATCAACTGCTCGTTTTGCCTCAGAAACTGAAACCACTTGGCTTCTGTTCCCTCTTTTTCATTCTACCTTCAGTACCTCAGGCCCAGCCTTCGTGACATCATGATTGCACTATTTCAATAATATTCCACACACCTGCCTACCTACAGTATAATGCCTATTGGATAATGTACAACTCCTTAGAATGGGATTCAGCTCTTCCTACTGAATGTCCAGCCCCACTCCAGTACTAAATTTTGCAGCTGCACCAGGTACCTTCCCATTCTCCAAACACACCTTGTGCCTTTGCTCGTGGGGTTGTCTCTGTCTAGAATGTCAATATCACTCCATTCACTGGAATCTCATTCATTCCATCAAGCAAACACCCACTTATTCTTGGAGGAGAATTCACATGCTTCTACTTCTCTATATAGCTTTCCATGGCCCTCCAAGACAGGATCAATCATTCCTGACTCTTTGTCCCTGTGTCCACATACCCACATTTTTTAAATTTATGCATCATTTTTTTCAACTACATAGTGAGGTGTGAGAGAATGAGTATATTCTCTTGAAAATCTCTCTATCTCTAAATTCCGGAAAAGTGACTCATAGCCTAACTCATGGACATGTTGAACAAGTGCTTAAATTGAATTGTTGAATTATATTTTTTCAAATCAGCAGGTAGTCATAGTCATGACTTGAAACTGCCTCTCCTGAACTTTATAGTATATGATTCATTTTTTTAAATGTTACTTTTCTGATTATAAAGGTAATATAAAGTCACTGCAAAGATTTAGAAAATACAGAAAAAGCATAAAAAGGAAAATAAAAATCACATGATAAACCCCCAATCAGAGATAGTTAACATTAATAAGTTGATGCATGCCCTTTCAGTACACTTATGATACATACAAATTTTATGCTAATTTTGTAACACCTTTATCATCATTTAGGATAGCAAATTTACTCTCCTTGAAATGACAACGTATGTGTCACTATCAACTGTTAATTTATTTCATCTCCAGGGGTCTGTATATTCAGCTCCACAGTTTCTGTATACTGAGATAGAATCTCAAATGCTATCCAAAGGTAAGCTTGTTTCTATATACATTTTATATATTTGAAGTTGTACTACATGAATGACTTTTAACTTGGTTTTGGTTTTTTTTTTCCACTTCATGTTATACCATCATCCTCCCTGCTATTAAGTATTCTTCCCAACATGACCTTTAATGGTGTGTATCATGGACTAAATTGTGTGCCCCTTCCCAAATCATATGTTGAAGTTCTAACCCCCAGTACCTCTAAATGTCATTGTATTTGGAGATAAGGCCTTTAAGGGAGTAATTAAGTTAAAATGAGACCAATAAAGTGGGTTCTAACCCAATCTGATTGATGTCTTTAGAAGAAGACATTTGAACACACAAAGAGACACAGGGGTGTACATGTACAGAAGGATGACCACGTGAAGAGCCAGCAAGAGGGTGACCATCGACAAGTCAAGGACAGAGGCCCCAGAAGAAACCAAACCTGCTGACACCTTGATCTTAGACTTCCAGCCTCCAAAACTATGAGAAATTTATGTTGGTTAAGCCACCCAGCTTGTGGTATTTAGTTATGGTGGCTCTAGCAAACGAATATACTGTATGTTGTAAAATTTCATCATGTTGCTTCATATAATTTATTTAATTCACCTACTGTTGGATGCCAATTTCTCCTCAATAGAAGAGAACAACAATCGTTGTTGTGATGTACATCTTCAAAAAGAAATCCTTATCAGATTGACTATTTCCTTAGAAAGCCTTAAAATATGTCCCAGTACAAAAACAACATAAATTTTTTTCAGAAAAATTTAGACAATATAGCAAAAAGAGAAAAGTAACATAATGCTATTATCCAAATACAGGTTATAGGTTGTATTTTCTTCCAGTCCTTTTTCTCCCCCCTCATTTGGGTGCTTTAAAATATGATTCTAATATTTATGAATTTTGACCTTGCCTTTTAAATCTAACATAAGCATTATTGCATATTTCATATTATTTCATATTACTCTTAATAAGTATTTTAATGGTTCCATAATAGGTGGGCTCATTAAGAAAAGAAAAACTGAACCTTCCCTGACTACTCTTTTCCTTGTATCTGGTGTTTGGACTTTGTAGTAGTTAGAGTGTACAGCCTAAGCTGCTAGAAAGAAAAAGAGGAAGGAAGGAGGAAAAGAAGGAAGGAAGGGAGGGAGGGAGGGAGAAAGAGAGGGAGGGAGGGAGGAAGGGAGGAAGGAGGGAGGGAGGGGGAGAGGGAGAAGGAAAGGGAAGGGGAGTGGGAGGGAGAGAAAATAAAAGAAAGACAAGACAAGACAGTGGCTTAACCTAGATGGGAGTTTATTTCTCGATGATGCAACAGTCCATAATCTGACAGGGATCCGAGACTGGTAGTATGGCTCTGTCCTCCTCCACATGGCTTCTGCTTGTGTGGCCCAGGTTGTTACGCTAGCCCTCATTATCTGCCAGGCAGCAAGAAGTGGGGAAAGGACCAAGGGGGTGCCCTCACAATCTTCTTAATGCCAGGACCCAGGAGTGGTACACATGTCTTCTACCATATACTATTGGCCTTAACTTAGCCTCTTGGCCACATCAGCAGCAATAGATGCTGGACACTAACCTTCCTTTACAAATAAAAAAGTATACTGAATCCGATGACATTTATGCAATGCACATTGTGTGCCCAGGACTTTCAGCAGTTACATCCTTTAATAATCTATTACTAGATATTATCATCAGCATGGTAGCTGGGGGTCACTGGGACTCCAAATAGATTAAATAACCTGACGAAGGTCACAGCCCCTCTGTCATCCAGCAGCATCTAAACCCGAGTCTGTGTGATTCCAAAACTACTGCTTTTCTGGCTGCATTATTATCACATTTCCTTATTAACCTGAAAATTAAAATTTAAAAACAGGTACAGGGTTTCCTTCTAAGACTTTTGAATTTTCTTTAAATAATTCTTATTGGAATTAATAGTCTGTGTCATGCCTCCAAATACAGACTCAGTAGAAAATATTGTTAGGTGGTTTTAGAATAAGTTCGGTGTCTGGATTCTGAGACTACTTGAAGTAAATAACGGCTATTTATAATCCCTCAATTTGTTCCCATGTAAATCATGGCAGTGATAGTTATTGTTTTTCAAATGTTTCCAGATCTCAGAAAATAGACCTTTTTGTGACAAAATAAACCGGGATGGGGGTGGGGGGTGGGGGGGGGGGTAGAAAAAACACTCCTCTATACTATTAGCACAATAATGGTGATATTGTTGTTTGGCTAGGGGCAAGGTCAAAGGCATAATCACAGGAATTCTACCCTTTCTTCACATAATGAGAAAATAAATAGAAACATGGCAAAATGGACTTGCTTTTTAGGAAAACTAATGAGGCAATCAGCTGCACTGCTCTCCGTTGGGGAGATTGCACTGGAATCCAAGCACCTGCATTCACAGAATGGACACCTTCATCTCTGGTTTGCAGGACACGAGATGGGCCAAAAGGGAGGAACATCCTCCTGCATGCCACCGCAGGGTTTCCCCAAAAAGGAGGCCCGGGCTCACAACTAGGAGACATGAAACAAGCCAAACAAAGGGACATATGGAATATTCTCCTCTTAGGAGACCTAAGCCACACACCAACCCCTCCCTTATACGGTTCACAAGGATGAGTAAATTAGATTAGGTTACAACCTCGGTCCTCCCCACACACTGTGTTGCTTTCTTGAGGGGGCCAGGGCTTAGTGCCGGTATATGGGAAGTTTGGTGTGGGGGAGACTGTCAGAGAGCAGTTACTCAAAGAGAGGCAGCTGCCCCCCACCATCTCTTCAGGGCCACTGTAGACAGATGAGGAGCCAGGAAATCAGTTCCCTGTTTGCAACCCGCCCTGGCTTCCCCTCTTCCCCACCTCCAGCACCACCCCCAGGAAGCAGGGAACTTTCTTAGGTTGGGAGAGAAGGAACCTTTTCTCACGAGGCTGCCTATGTGTGTGGTAAAGCCAACTATAAATCACGGACACGCCAGCAAAGTGGTGAGGGCTTACAAATCCTGTGGCCTCTCCGTAAGAGCGGAAAGGGTTAATTGAATAGAATATACAATCATTAAAGAATATGAGTCATTTTTTGGTAATATTTGACATTAGCTTCTAAAAGGCTTCTGGTGATTATGTTTTATTACCTGGTTTGTTCAGCATCTATTGTAAAGTGCTGTTAAATTATCATGAATTAGCTTTCGTTCCACAGAAGTGTCACCTGAATGTACTTAGCTGGCTCGTCAACGCCACAAATGTGTAATTATTTATTTTATTAAGCAGTTTTGTTGCCTTTTACACATTACAAAGTGCTTTTTCATTAGTCGTACTTGAAAAAAGAAAGTTAAATTATTGTACAATGTGGCGTTCTTAGATACGGTATTTTACTCACAGAATTCCAAAATTCTTAAAGGTTTCTTGGCCCTCTGATACTACTTAGAATTTTATCTTTGATCTACAGATCAAAGACCATAGTGAGAATCTTATTAAAGCTATGAAACTTCTCTCGATAAAATGAACATAAACAGAGAATGTTACATAAAACTCCAGGACTTTCATGCATCCCTGGAAAGCTATTCTGTGGACGCCCAGGTTAGGAAACTCTGAGGTAAAGGATTTTGAAAATTCTTGTTAAATTATGCAGAACAATTAATTTTCTGATACTGTACCCTGGACTTTTTCAGGTATTGCTGCAGTAAAGGAGAGGACAAACATCTATCACTGTAATGGCAGCAAAAACAGAGGTTATTTCAGTTTGGATTTTGTTGGTTAAAAAAATAATGCTCCAGTCCCTAAGCTTCCCGTATGAGCCAAGGATATATTGTCCAGCACTTTTTCCCAGTTGAATTTCATATGGAAAGAAAATTACTTCAGTCATTTCAACTATGCCATGTCTTAAAGAATTGAGAGAGCAAGTCTTGGTGTAAAGTTATTGAGTGTTTCCTCTGTGGTCGACACTGTGGCCGACATTGTGCCAAGTGCCTCCCAAGCATCGTTGCTTTTAATTCTTAAAACAAGCATACGAGAAAGCTACTGTTTGTATCGCCCTCTTGCTTGTAAGGAAAGCAAGAGAAGCACAGTGACTCTGCTGAGGTCACATTGTTGGCATATGGTGGGGCTGGGACTCAGTTTTTCTTTTCTAATTTGGCAGCCAGGCAAAAGCCATCAGAAACAGGTGCCTTTTATCTGAAGTTCTGATTTCAAAGAAACAAATGATCTAAATCAATTTGCACCTGCCCTTGATTTTGTGCAAATTTATTTATAAGGAATTGTGAAGGAAGGGGAGATAGTCCTAAATTCAGAAAAATTTAAATAGTCTTAAATCAAGCATGTAACACGCAATCCCATTTGTCCAGAAAAAAAAGGCAAAATGCAGAACAGTAAATCTTTTCCATAGCAAAATTATCACAAGGCTACGTGTAGTCTTCCAAGCTCGACTTTTCCCCTCTGAATGGAAACTGCAAATCACCAGGTTATCATGTGCTCTAAGTAGTGAGTCCATTAATCTCTTTCACTCTTCATTTGCCTCGGATCTGATTTGACTTTGTGATAATGCATCGCTCTGATCACCCTGTGCCCTCCTTGATATGGAGTCTTCAGAGAAAGCTACAAACAAAGAGGGCTGGTGGCTCAGTCCTAAAGGGGTCTTAAGACGAGGAATGACAATGTTTGCAAGCATCTTCAACATAATTGTGGTACCCAAGAGAACTTTCAAGATATAAGCCAGCAGTAAAATACTTGTAGAACTGAATAGCAAAGCAGTAACTGAAAATGAATTATTATAACCACTCCAATTCGGTGTAAAGTTTTGCTTCTAAGGGCATAATACTCAGATACCTACTGAGTGTATGCATATGCATCTAACTATGCACCACAGTGGTTAATCAAGTTAAAACTCAAGGTTGGGGTTTTTTATTTTTTGTTTTTTGTTTTGTCTGTTTTGTTTACATGAGAAGGGGAGATACAGAACAGCTGAATTACTCGAAGTCTCCCTGAAAATGGGTGGCGGTAGGGCACAGTCCAATGTGCACTATACTTTGTTCTACTCCAGTCTAGACTAGGGGTAGGCAAACTTTTCCTTGAAAGAGCAGATAGTAAATACTTTAGGCTTTGCAAGCCATACCGTCTCTGTAACAACACTCCGCTATGCCCCTACAGTGTGGAACCAGCCACAGACAACAACAAATCGGTGTGTGTTCCAATAAGACTTAAGTTACAAAACAGACGGCTGGCTGGCTTTGGCTGGCAGATGGTAATTTGCCGACCCCTGCTCTAATTACAAATTCCGTCATGGCCACTTATTAATTATAGGCTTTGATCTAGTTGTTTAGTCTCTCTTAACCTCAGTTTCCTCCCCCCAGTGAAACACACTTTTTCCCACAGTGAAAACAATGCTTCTCGGATAGATTTTCCATAAGTGGTTTAAATAGAATAGGGTTCGGGGAATCCCACTCTTCAGGTTTATAAAAACATATATAAGTACACATGTATATGTGTGTAATGTATTGACTACCTATTCTGTGCTAAACACTGTATTAAATGCTTTACGTATATTGTTAAATTTAATCCTCATAACTGTCTTTCAATGTAGATGCCAGGTGATTGAGAAACATTAGGGAGCTTGCCAAGCTGCACGGCTCCTGAGGCGTAGAACTGCAATCAGCTGCTTATATAAGCTTCACTCATGCCTCTACAATATGCTGTCTTTCCATGGTCCTTTATTTTATTATCTTATTTTATTTTATTTTTATTGTGGAAAGAACATTTAACATAAGATCTACCCTCTTAACAAATTTTTAAGTGTGCAGTACATTATTGTTGACTATATGCACAATGTCGTGCAGCAGATCTCTAGAGATTATTTATCATGCTTAACTGAAACTTTATGCTTATTGATTAGCGACTCTCCATTTCTCCCTTCTCCCAGCCCCTGGAAACCACCATTCTACTCTTTGCTTCTATGAATTTGACGATTGTAGATAACTCCTATAAGGGGGATCCTGCAGTGTTTGTTTTTGTGTAACTGGCTTATTTCATTTACCATATTGTCTCTCGATAAGGACCTACTGGTGATCTTCTTGAAGGGTCATGAGGGGCAGGGAATGCCATGTACATGAACTATGAGTCATTTTTTATGGAGGACAACCTCCTGCTCAGATCCAAACATTCACAGGGCTATGTTTTGCTAGTGGGTGAAGTGATAGTACGAAAGTTTCAGATGAGGGTCCTCTCTCATTCTATGCCTGCTTACTCTTTTCACTTTTAGCTCCAATGACTGGCAAGAGGACTCTGGTTTTCTCTCTTTAAGGGAAATACATGGGTTATCTCCTCTCTGATTTCTCAAAAGCAGCCTAGCCCAGGCTATTTACCAAACATAGACTAAGCAGCCTAGAACCTCTCAGTTCCACGCACTAGAGCAAACTGATAATATTTTACGATCTTATCCCTTTTACTCTTTTTTTTTTTTTTACTCTTGATGTGGTAGATAAGATTCACATTCACTTTTCCTGGCAATGCAATGGTAAGAGCTCATCCTCAAGTTTGAGATGTCCAATAGGCATAGATACAAGGAGCAACAAGTAGCAAGTTCAAATATGGCATTAGGCCTAAATTGTATTCTGTTATATAGTTTTTATCAAAGCTCAACATTAAAGGCGGGGAAGTTTTCTTAGATTAATAAAAAACAGTACTTCTTTTACCATTTGATCACATTCTTTGTCCATGAGATCCCTTGTCAGGGAATGCCAGGGAGGAAGATGGAAGAGGAATGCCAGGAAGATTAATTAATTAATTAATAAAAACAAATAATAAAAACAAAAACAAACCATCTTACATTAAGCAATTCAGATGGGGTCTAGTTCCTCCATCTCTCTCATATTCCTCAGTCATTGGCTTCCACCCTCATATTCCACTGAACCTTCTACCATTAAGTTTACCAGTGGCCTGCCTCTATTCAAGTCCAATGGCCACTTTTCAGTTCTTAATCCACTCAATCTTTCTGGGTGATTTTTTTTTCTTTCTTCTTTCTTTCTTTCCTTCCTTTCTTTCTTTCTTTTTTAAGAAACCCTCTCCTCTTTTTAACTTCCTTGTTCTCTCATGAGTCAAAACTCAAATGCCTACAGGGGCCACGCCCATGACATAAATTAATGGTCTCATGTTATATTCCTTCACCACAGATACATTTTGTTCCTATATCAAACATGTAAGAATATTCTTGTCTTTCACAACTAACATGGTCTTGCCCATTGGTCTTGAAACCTATGGCCCACATGCCCTCTTTTCTGTATTCCCACTTTTGATGGAAACATGAATATAAGACTTGTTCCACTTTCTTCTTTTTTTTTTATTATGTTATGTTAATCACCATACATTACATCATTAGTTTTTGATGTACTGTTCCATGATTCATTGTTTGCATATAACACCCAGTGCTCCATGCAGAACGTGCCCTCTTTAATACCCATCACCAGGCTAACCCATCCCCTCCCCTCTAGAACCCTCAGTTTGTTTTTCAGAGTCCATAGTCTCTCATGGTCCGTCTCCCCCTCCAAATTCCGCCCCCCTTCATTCTTCCCCTCCTGCTATCTTCTTCTTCTTCTTTTTTTTTAACATATAATGTATTATTTGTTTCAGAGGTACAGGTCTGTGATTCAACAGTCTCACACAATTCACAGCGCTCACCATAGCACATATCCTCCCCAATGTCCATCACCCAGCCACCCCATCCCTCCCATCCCCTATCATTCCAGCAACCCTCAGTTTGTTTCCTGACATTAAGAATTCCTCATATCAGTGAGGTCATATGATATTTGTCTTTCTCTGATTGACTTATTTCACTCAGCATAATACCCTCCAGTTCCATCCACATCATTGCAAATGGCAAGATTTCATTCCTTTTGATGGCTGCATAATATTCCTGTGTGTGTGTGTGTGTGTGTGTGTATCTTCTTACCTATACTGTAAGAAAAGCAGCTGTCACCTGTTTAAATAGATGGTAAATAACACCACTCAGTCCCAGGACATTGAATTATGGCAGAGACTGGGGCAAACAACAGCCCACATACCTTCTCTGATGAGGGAGTTTCTACCAGCTCCTGGTTATTATTCCCAAGTCTTGTTAATTGCAATATATGCTAGAACTCCAATTTTTTGTAAATCTCTTAATTCTTAAATGTTGGCAACACTGTGTAGGTCAAGCTTAACAGCTCTGAGTGTGAGTTTGGGGATGCTGGTTTGCCACATTTGTGGTCAGAACCAGATTGTTTCTTCACTGACACTTTTTTACCTGTGTATCTCCTGGCTCCTCCCTGAGTCATATTCTCATTCCAAATGCTTCTCTTGAGAAAGTCCATCTCCTCTGCCACAGCTTCAGCCCATAGCAGTTTGTTGACTTTATTCTCCCACATTATATTCTTCCTTGTGTAATAATTATTTATGAAGTTGTCTTATCTGCCTCAATTGCTAATCACTATATTACGGGTAGTGACAGATTCTTATTTATATGTGCATCCCACATAGCACTTAGATACACTGCTTTGCCCACGAAAGTTTTGTCATAAGTATGTCTTGATTCCTTAATATTTAGCCTCTGAATTTCTGTAAAGAAATACTTCTTTAAAAAAATGGCTGCTCTGTCAAATTGTCCCAGGATTATTGCCGGGACCCCACTCTGCGGATCTCCATTTGTGTAAGGCAATAGTTCTTCCCTCAAATTCCTGCGAAATCCATATAGTGCCAAAAGCAGCCTTGTTCCCTAGGCTGGTGGCTTTGCTAAAAGCAAGAACTATTTTGTGAAAAAATAAAAGTGGTCCCATGGAAATAAGTTGGAGAAATTCTGGGTCAAACAATGTTTAACAGATTTCTTTACTGCAGCACTTGCCGTAGTTTTTACTGTGCTAAACTGTACTGTGATTATCCAAAGAAGTCATTGAGTGCTCTTCAAACTTTTTTGACTCTAGTATCTTTTTGTGAGGATCATTATTTAAGATCTCAGGGACAGCCACAGTTGGGCTTAAGAGTCAAAATGCTTAGAATGTGAGATCTTCTATGATCTGTCCCCTCATCTATATGTTCAGTGTTGTTTTCTACCAGACAAATCCTCCACCCATTCCAGGACTCACGTTATCCTTTGTTTCCTAAATGTGTGCCATCCTACTTCAGCACATTTTCTCTCAAAATTTTCATGGTCTGGAATAATATTCCACCTTCACTAAACCTAGTTAAGAGTTCCCTATCGTTTAAAACCCAGTTAAATGCATACTTTCCTAAGAACTCATCAAACACCACTCCTGCCCTGTTGACCTCTCTTTCCTCTAAATAGCAGCCACATTGTCTTCATCAAGCCTCTGATACATAAGATAGACTATGCTAACTTTGTTTATTGTATTTGTCAGCATGTATCTCCTCTTTCCCCTTTAGATTATTATTGACTTCAGAGCTCTGTCTTTTAACTCAGTGCCTTCTTCCTACAGGAAATTCAATCAGTGATTTTCATGATAAACTAAAATAACTTGGAGACCTAAATGCATATGACTGAAGATTCTGAGGAGTGAAGGGTAGGAAGAGACTGCTGGTGCATGTGAGGTTTGAGTGAAGCACAATTTTCCCAGCAACCAGGGGTACAAGAGAGAAAAAGTTCTCTCTGGAATGAAGACTTTCAAAATAAGAAAGGTAGAGGAAAGAACCTTCAAGAAGGGAAAAGAATATTCCCTACTTAGAGGGCAGGAAGCACTCTCTAGGGGAGAAAATTTTATGTTGAGACACCTTAATCACACCGTGGCGATTTTTAAGTCAAAGACTCTCATGCAGGGTAGAGTCTCACAATTAAGTCTTGCTGCAGTTTAGCCTGCTTCTCGTGGGGATTTAGTAGATGTTGTTTTAAATAGAGTCAAAAGCTGAAAGAGTACCTTCTGGCGTTTTGAAAAGGCTAGACAGTCAAAGAATGTATGAAAGTGCTCTCGTAAAATCAGAAAAATTTTCCTTCTACTTGCAAGATTTCAGGGGTGTATGCAAAACAAAGCACCTGGTGGCTATGAGTGAGGAATAAGAATGGAGGATAGTTACAGTGTGTTTCTTTAAAGACCCCATATACCACCAGCCAGGGAGGGATCACTGGGGCAGGGATGGGGAGGGCTCCGGGAAAGCTGGCATGCTAGGAACAAACTCAAGACCGGCTGGAGCCCAGGGTTGTAAGTGAGGCCTTTATTGTTTTTCTCATAGCTGTTATATCCTGGGAAAAGCAGGTTGTACCAGAATGCAGTACTTTATTTCCCAATAAAGTCAATGTGGCAGAGTCGAGAAATTTATTTTGCTTACAGTTGGATTTCCTGGCCTGCTAATTTCTCAGACAGAGAAGAAAAGGAATTTGAAAGTGAGAAATATTTACTTATGTAGGAATAAATATGCATGAAAATGCTAAACAAAAGTGCAAAACCAGTATTTATGCCCATTTGCATGAATTTTAAAGCAATATGAATCAAGAAAGCTCTAACATCATCATTCTGACTCTCTGTAATGGGACAGAGAGTAAAGTAATACATACACTTAAAATTTATTCTCTGTATGAATAGATGTACATTATGTGGATGAATTTCTTTATGAAATAATTGACTATTTTTTTCTTGTAAACATAATAAAAACAGTTTGAGATCCTCAAAATTAAGAGATCAAGCTAGTGCATAACAAAGTGAAACCGTCTAATCTGTGTATGTAAATGAGGTGACAGCAACACATTTAGCATCTGTTAAACTCACAGTGTATAATATCATTTCATGAGGTTTGAAATACAGGCAGGAGGATTATAAAGGGGAATACCTGCCTGAGAGAACCCCGCGTGACATTTTTCATTTCATATTTACACTCAGCTATGTGTGTAAATAAGCAGGTATTTTAATCTGTACCAAATGAAAAAACATATTGCACTAGTTCGAGTTTTGATGCACATGGTTTATGTACATAGTTTAATTTTGGAAAAGAAAATGATGGAGAGCCTGGAGATTATCAAAGTTATACCTAGAGAAATGAGAAATTATCACCTTAGCCACCTTCCCCGTTAAATAGAAGTCCGTCTGGAAATGCATCCATTTTTATATCAACACAAAACACACTGCCGCCTGGTAAATAGTTACAGGTTGCGAAATGTAGATTATCTCTAATTAACAAAAAGAAAGACGTTGCTTTTCAAAGTCTGGGAATGTTATCTTGTGATTTTGTCATAAATGATCTTTATTTAATTGTTCCATTTTTAAGGACTATTTATCTTGTTTTCACCTCTTTGATTGCTTCCTTCCAGTGCCCTGTAAATTGGCACCACTATTAGCAACATCACTAATTTCCCCTAAAGATCATCTGAGCTCTCAAGCCAAAACATTGCACTCCATTTAATTTTATCATAAAACTGAAATGGTTTTAGATGGATAATTTTATCATCGTTAATTCAAGCCTCAAAGGTAGCCAATTTTTTTTTTTTTTTACAAATAAGTAATTGCTTGGGCTGAAAATTGTAACTGCAATATTTCAAAGGGAAGATAATGTTGAAATGGTGTTGGTTATAATAATTAAACCCTTTGTTCAATCAAAAATAGACCCTTTAGCTAAAGGGCAGTAAACTTCATGAGGTATATAACAAATCATGTTTCAATTTATTGAACACAGATATTTTTTTTTCCCTTCCCTGTGTTTAGTATTTGTCATTTAGATACATAAATAGAGAACTGGATTCTGAATAAATTAGGCATAGCGATAATTTGTGGCAGCTCTGATAAATCATATATATATGCACTGTGATTACATGAAATGAGAGGACCATCACACATAAGGCTGACAAATTGCTCCAAGTCCACAAAGGGTTGCTTCTGAAGACCAGTTCTCTTTTCTTTCTCATTCAGGCAACAACAGTAACTGTTTAACTAGAAAAGCTTTCCCTAATATTTCAAATGAACTTTACAGTATCACCAGAGCGAGGTGATGTACGATCACCAGGATGAAACACAGCAAGATAACAAATATTATTCAAAAGACGGAACTGAAAACTGAAGGTGTATAACACATTTCCTCGAGAGGGAGGAGACTTGCCCGGCTGCGGAGGAGAGGAAATGATAGGTAAAAAGGTTGATAAAATCAGAACAGAAAGCCATGGCCCGAGTGTGAAGGGGTAAAGATGAAGTATCTAATCTATAAACAGTGGGGGGCTGCCTTCGTCAGTTGGGGCTGCTATAACAAAGTACCCGAGACGGGGGGCTTATAAATAACAGAAATTTATTTCTCACAGTCCTGGAGGCTGGACCTCTGAGATCAGGACACCAGCGTGGCTAGCTTCTGGCGGGAGCCCTCCTCTGGATTGCAGACTGCCAACTTATTGTACCCTCACAAGGCATAGAGCAGAGAGAGGAGGCAAGCGCTCTCCTGACTCTTGTAGGGGCCCTAGTGCCATTTATGAGGGCCTCATCCTCACAGTTGCCTTCCAAAGGCTCTACCTCCTAATACCATCACATTGGGGGTGGGGGAGCAGGGTTTCAACATATGAATTTGGGCAGGGGGTGGGCAGGGGGGAAACAAAGAGTATGTATAGTGCATCACTGTGGTTTTTGCGTAGGGCAGCATTTTCTGGAGAGTGATCTAGCGCCTGGTGGCAGGAGACACTGTGCAGAGAAGGGTCTGGGTGTAGGGGTGCACTTCAAGAATAAACATAGTGGCTCAGGAGTACAGTGAGAAGTTGCTGAGCACAGCTGTTGGCAGTGGTCATGGCTAGGGAAAGGTATTTTGAGAGCTCTTGTGGAAGAAACATGGACAGGCTTTCTAATATATATGAATGTTTGAGATGATTCTAGAATTAACAACTGGGGAGGCTATTCTGCCTATCAGTTGAGATCCTCTAAAGTGTGCTACAGTAACTAAATCCCCAAGTCTCCTACGCTCAAAATACCAAAGTTGTTTTTGTTGTTCTTGTTGTTTATAATTCCCTCTCACACTAACGCCCGTGGTGGTCAGCGGGGTCTCTGCCCCACACCGCCAGCCTCCCTCGGGGACATGCAGCCCTGCTCATAACTGACTGCTGCAGAAGGAGAAGAGAAGGGGAAAGCACACTGTGTCTCTTAGGACACATTGTCTGTCAAAGCTTCCACATGGAAAGGACAAATGGGACCTCCCGTCACATTTCATTAGTCAAAGCAAGTCACATGGCTCTGCCTGAGTTCAAGGGGATGGATATTGGAGATTAGTAGTACAGTCTACCACTTTCTCTTTTCATAACAAGCTGGGCATTTGATTTGTGAGAATATTTTTTTCAGACTACATTCTACAAAACATGAAATGCAAAGCTATTTTCTTCTCTTCAATGACAATTTCACGTGGACCGACATGGAAGGAAATAACAATGTAATTAAATACTAAAGAATGTCCCTAGCTGTGTTGATTTCATAAATATGCAATCTCCAAAATCTGTGGTTTGCCACTTAATAGGGCTTTCTATAAATTAGTTTCTTATGGGTGCTGCAACGAATTTCCACCAACCTGGTGGCTTAAAACAACAACATTTATTCTCTTACAGTTCTGGACATCAGAAGTTCAAAGTCAGTTTTACTGGGCCAAATTCAAGGTGTCAACAGAGCCATACTCCCTTGGGACCCTCTAGGGGAGAACAGGTTACTGGCCTCTACCAGCTTCCGGTGGCTGCCAGCATTCCTTGGATCTTGTTTGCATCACTCCAGGCCCCATTTCCGGTGTCACATTGCCATCTCCTCTTTCTGTAAATTCTCACTCTTATAAGAATTCTTCTGATTACACTGGATCCACCCAGATAATCCAAGTCCCCATCTCAAGATCCTTAACCTAATCCAACAGCAAACTCCCTTTTGCCATGTAAGGTAATATCCACAGGTTCCAGGGATTAGGACTTCAGTATTTCTGGGGGCCATAATTCAGCCTACCATACTCATCGTGGCACAGTACATTATTTCTCATGGCTCCTATTGTGTTTAGATAAGTACATGCATGAAAGGAAATCAGCCAAAGCACCATTGCCATAAACCTGTATTCAAAAATGTCAGGCTTGAAAAGACTCTAAAGGAATATTCTAACTTGGGGAAGGAGGGTGTAACTTTGTGTAGGGCTGACGGAGGAAGGGTCGACTGAAGTTCACTTGGCTTTGGGAATTGTTGGTCAAAAATGGTTCTTCAAAGAGAAAAGATCGCTCCTACAGATTAGCAGCCATTGTTTGCCCAGTATGGCCTTTACCTGGACGGATGGAAACAAACAGTCAGGGACTAAGATCATGCGCAAGATCAACTTGCAGATGAAGGACAGTTGCAGGTGAATAGGCCAGGTGGGAGGGCCACAATGAAAAATTCTCAGGTTTTCTGTGTCTTTTACAAATAGAACAGAGATAAAAATTAATCTGTATTTGTTCATAGACTTCCAGTTGCAGAAGGGCCATTGTCTAGGGAATGGAGGAACTTCTCCTACCATCCAGGATGTTGCTGTGTAAGCTAGACTCCGCTTTCTGAAACTTTTGTCATATTGATCTGAGGAGAAAGAGAGAAATCCAGAAAAGCCAGGCATTTTTATGTTAGAAAAGGCAAAGAGCTTTCCGAGGAAGAAAATAAGAAAGCAGAAAGTAAAGGGAGGAGTTAGGGTGGGTTAAAGGACAAATGGGAGAAATGGGGTTAGATAAATTTAAATAATCTTTCTTACTGTTAGGGAGGCAATTTTTTCTTACTGTTAGGGAGTCTCTTCTGAAGACTTCAGAAAATATAAATTGCCAAGACTAGAAGCAAGTTCTCTGCAGAGAGACTTTCCTCTAATTATCTGGGCTTATACATCAAAATCTGTGGAATAATATATATTCTAAACTCCAGCAACTCTTCTCTTGAATACTTTTATGTGGCATATTGGAGGTTATATGCTCCCTCATTGGGCAAGTATTTTCTAATTATAATCTTACCTTTTCTTTACATGTAAAAACCTGATAATGTTCGTGTGTGAAACCAGTTGAGGCATTTAGACATATCTGAATGACCACATCAGAACAACCAAGCAAGGATCTTAATGATTACTCAGCAAGTAGCCATAATTAGAGCCAACAAGAAATGAAGCAAAAAATCAAATCATAAATTTGTTCATATAAATAGACAAAGTGTTGTAAGATTTCATTTGTTCTTGGAAATCATATCTGTCCTGAATTCAAAGGATGCTTATGAATACTACATTCTAATTATATTCTTAAACAATCTCTCAGTATCCTGAAATCATCAAACAAAATATTATGTGTGGAGTAAATGTGATGAGACTTTGCCTAGGTTTGAAGGGCAAGTTTACTCTGGAAAGTAACTGGATCACTGAGATCCTCAACCATATATGATAACATATAATATGTTTTTGGATTTTTCTAGAGATTTGTTTACAGCCCTTGATATTCGTTTTATTTGGAGATCACTAAATCCTCAGGGGTTACTCTGAGTAGCCATTGCATTCTGTTTGGTAAAGAAACAGTGTCAGAAAAGTGATGTCATTTTTGTCTATTGCAGAACGAGTTCTAGAACCTGGGTGTCCTACTACTACTTCCACACTGTCTCATAACCAACTCTCTAAAAAACAGGCTTTTTTGTCTTCTTTTTTGACTGGGAAATAACTCATACTTACAAAGTCCTGAGGGCATACCTCAATTCCATAGTCCACACAACCCAAAAAACTCAGCTGAAAATTGGTCTCTGAATACAAAGGCAGTGCTGGTCAAAAGTAAATTCTGGGGTTGTGGGCCACAGAAATCCAGTCTCATTTCCTATGCCGAAGACCCTTATGCTGCCTGATTTTCTATGCAGCTCAAGTGCATATTCTTACCGCTCAGATTCTGAATCCAAAGAAAACCCCCCAAAAATGTTCAAGCAGCCTTTCCTGATGGTTAGTGATGGCAGCCTGTTCATATGTCACAGAAACCCTTTAGCAGATTGTTCTAAATTTATTAAGTATTTTTAAGAAAATAGCAACTTAAATTTTATTTTATTCACTTATTTATTTTTATTTAATAAAAATCTCTATTTGATATAAGTTTGCATTTGGGGCATGTTGTATTCTCGAGAACTTTTCTTTTTTTGATCTTTTTTTTTTTTTACATTAAGGTCTTGAACTCTTCTGGTTGAACTGTGGATATGAAAATAGCTCTACATGTAAATAGCAAACGACTGCAAGTGGGTGACAGCTTTAATGTGAGGAGGACATTCATAATCACTTATTGACTTCTCACTTACATACACACACACCACACACATAATCTCCACCTCATTCACTACTCTATTTATTGTGCAATATATTTTCTGCATCGATTATTATATACTAATGGGCTGTGTAATATCCTTTCCAGACTTCATTGTAGGTATTTTATAAAAATGAATAGATTCAATTATAGAAAAAAAAATCAAGCTCTTGCCTACTGCTGTTTATTTTAATTAAAGTAGTTAAAAATTTACAATTTGCACTCTTTGGTTTGGATCTAAGCTATGTAGGGCTCTGATTCCCACTGGCAACTCTTTGTGCATGACTTTTCCTTTTTAGGTAGGCTAGCATGTGAATTTCTGGGGTTATGTGGCACACATTCCATTTATAGCACATTAATAAGCATTTGTCATCGTCAGATGTTGCAGTTGGAGAAAGGAGGTTTCATTCATTTATTCATCCATTCCACAAACATTTATTGCTTGCCTACTACATACAAGGCATTGTTTTAGGCACTGACAATAGAGCAGTGGGGGAGCAACAACAACAAAAAAGATAAATATCCTTGCTGTGATGAGGCATCCATTCTAATTGGGGAAGACAGACAATAAATAAATAAACAAGTAAAATATATAATATGTCAGATGTTGATACATACTAAAGAGGAAACAAAGGTACAGAAAGAGCTGGGGAGTTCCAAGGGGGGATAAACTCTTAAAACTGGTAATAAGTCGGTGGTATCATTCCTGAATAGATCCAAGGAAGATGAAGGAGTAGCCACACAGATACTCAGAAACATGATAGGCAGAGGAAACAATAAGAACAAAGACCCTGAAACAGAAATGCACAAGGTGTCTTAAGGCAAGCCCAGAAGGAGTAGAGTGAACAAAGGGAAGAGTAATAGGAGTTAAAGACAGAGAGGTAATGGTAAAAATTATATAGGGTCTTGCAAGCTACTCTACTTTTGGTTTTACTCTGAGTGAAATACAAACACATGATTTGACTTACCTTCATTCAAAATTTGATAGAAGTCCAGTGATGCTCCAGGCAGATGTCTTCTGCATGGTGATTCAGGGATCCAGGCTGCCTCTATTTGTGGCTTCATTATTTCAACACTCAGCTGACATCTTCACTGACAAGGGGAAAGTGAACTGGAAGGTCCACAGGGGACTTTTGCTTCTACTCAAACTCCATTGCCAAGAACTAGTCAGAAGCCCCGGGAAATATAGTCCTCCCAGGAAGGAAAGAAACCAGAATTCAATGAGCAGTAGTAATGTTTACTAGTGGGGGCAAATGTAAAAACAGAAAAACCAGGTAAGAGAACATTACAAACATCCAGAAAAAGAGATGACAGCTGCTTGAACCATGCTGGTAGCAGGAGTCAGATTCTGGGTGTATTTTGAAGGTAGAAAGAGTAAAATATATTGATGGATTGAATGGGGGATTTTAGAGAGGAGGTAAATTGGGAGAATGAAGTTGCCATTTACTTGTTGGAGAAGACTTCAGAAGTAATATGTTCAAGGGGCAATAGAAAGAGCTTGGTTTTGACAGGAAGAAATAGAAAATTTGAACAGACCCATAACCAGCAAAGACATCGAATCAGGAATCAAAAATCTCCCAACAAGCAGAAGTCTAGGGCCAGATGGCTTCCCAAGGAAATTCTACTAGACATTCAAAGAGTTAATACCTATTCTTCTCAAACTGTTCCAAAAAATAGAAATGGAAGGAAAACTTCCAAATTCATTCTATGAAGCCAGCATTACCTTGATTCCAAAACCAGACAAACACCCCACTAAAAAGGAGAATTACAGGCCAATATCTTCAGTGAACACGGATGCAAAAATTCTCAACAAGATATGAAATCGAATCCAGCAGTACATTAAAAGAACTATTCACTATGATCAAGTGGGATTTATTCCTGGGCTGCAGAGGTGGTTTAATACTCACAAATCAATCAATGTGATACACCACATTAATAAAAGAAAGGATAAGAACCATATGATCCTCTCAATAGATGCAGAAAAGGCATTTGACAAAATACAGCATCCATTCTTGATAGAAAAAATCCATCAACTAAGTAGGGAATAGAGGGAACATACCTCAACATCATAAAGGCCATACACAAAAGAGCCACAGCTAATATCATCCTCAATGGAGAAAAACTGGGAGCTTTTCCTCTAGTCAGGAACAAGACAGGGATGTCCACTCTCACCATGATTATTTAACATAGTACTGGAAGCCCTAGCCTCAGCAATCAGACAACAAAAAGAAATAAAAGGCATCCAAATTGGCAAGAAAGAAGTCAAACTTTCATTATTCACAGACAACGTGGTACTCTATGAAAAACCCAAAAGACTCCACCAAAAAAAATTGCTAGAAGTAATACATGAATTCAGTAAAGTCACAGGATAGAAAATCAATATACAGAAATCTATTGCAATTCTATATACCAATAATGAAGCAGTGGAAAGAGAAATCAAGGCATCAATCCCATTTACAATTGCACCAAAACCCATAAGATACGGAGGAATAAACCTAACCAAAGAGGTAAAAGATCTGTACTCTGAAAGCTATAAGACATGGATAAAAGAAATGGAAGATGACACAAAGAAATGGAAAACCATCCCATGCTCATGGATTAGGAGAAAAGTATTATTAAAATGTCTATACTACCCAAAGCAAACTACACATTTAATGGAATCCCTATCAAAATACCACCAGCATTTTTCACAAAACTAGAGCAAACTGTCCTAAAATTTGTGTGGAACCACAAAAGACCCCAAATAGCCAAAGCAATCCTGAAAAATCAAAGCTGGAGTCACCACGATTCAAGCTATATTACAAAGCTGTAGTCCTCAAGACAGTAGGTACTCTCAGAAAAACAAAGAACAACAGAACAGAATAGAAAACCCAGAAATGGACCCACAACTGTATGGTCAACTAATCTTCAACAAAGCAGGAAAGAATATTGAATGGAAAAAAGACAGTCTCTTCAACAAAAGGTGTTGGAAAACTGGACAGCATCATGCAGAAGAATGAAATTAGACCACTTTCTTACACCATACACAAGAATAAATTCAAAAATAGATGAAAGACCTAAATGTGAGACAGAAAGTCATCAAAATCCTAGAGGAGAACACAGGCAGCAACCTCTTTGACCTTGGCTATAGCAACTTCTTACCAGACATATCCTGGAGGCAAGGAAACAAAAGCAAGAGTGAACTACTGGGTCTTCATCAAGATAAAAAGCTGCTGCACAGTGAAGGAAACAATCAACAAAACTAAAAGGCAGCCTACAGAATGGGAGAAGATATTTGCAAATTGCCTATCTGATAACAGGTTAGTAACCAAAATCTATAAAGAATTTATCAAACTCAACACCCAAAAAACAAATAACCCAGTATAAAAATGGGCAGAAGATATGAATAGACATTTCTGCAAAGAAGACATCCAGATGGCTAACAGACACATGAAAAGATGCTCAACATCACTCATCATCGGGGAAAAACTAATCAAAACCACAATGAGATACCACCTCACACCAGTCAGAATGGCTAAAATTAACAACACAGGAAACAACAGATGTTGGTGAGAATGCAGAGACAGGGGAACCCTCTTACCCTGTTGGTGGGAATGCAAACTGGTGCAGCCACTCTGGAAGAGAGTATGGAGGTTCTTCAAAAAGTTAAAAATAGAACTACCCTCCGACTCAGCAATTGCAGTACTAAGTATTTACCCAAAGGATACAAAAATACAGATTCAAAGGGGTACATGCACCCTTTGAATGGTATTTTTATGGTGGTATTTTGGTGGTATTATGGTGGTGTTTTGATAGGGATTCCATTAAAAGTATTTACCCAAAGGATACAAAAATACAGATTCAAAGGGGTAGCAGCATTATCAACAATAACCAAACTATGGAAAGAGCCCAGACGTCCATCGATAGATGAATGGATAAAGAAGATGTGGTATATGTACACAATGGAATATTACTCAGTCATCAAAAAGAATGAAATCTTGCCATTTGCAACAATGTGGATAGAGCTAGAATGTATTATGCTAAGCAAAATAAGTCAGAGAAAGAAAATATCATGATTTCACTCATGTGGAATTTAGGAAACAAAACAAATGAACATATGGGAGGGGGATAAAAAGAAAAACGAGAGAGGGAAACAAACTGTAAAAGACTCTTAACATTTGAGAACAAAGTGAGGGTTGGTGGAGGGAGGTGGATGGGGAGAAGGGCTACATGGATGATGGGTATTAAGTAGGGCACTTGTTATGATGAGCACTGGGTGTTACATGCAAGTGATGAATCACGAAATTCTACTCCTGAAACCAATATTACACTATATGTTAACTAACTAGAATTTAAATAAAAATTTGGAAGAAAAAAAAAAGAGCTTGGTTTTGAAACACTAAATTTTTCATGGGACATCCAAGTTGAGATGTCGAGTACACAGTTGAGTATATGTGTCTGTAGTTCAGGAGAGAGATAAATTTAGGAATCATCAACATGGTGATAGAATTCACAGCTACCTGACACAAGAGAGATAGATACCTAAAGAGTGGGTATAGATCGAGAACAGAAAAGGTCCAAGGGCTGAGCTCTGGGCACTCCAATGTTTGTAAGTTTGGTAAATGAGAGCGACAAACAAAGGAGCTTGGGAAGTAGCAGCTATGAAGTAGGAGAAAAATCAGTAGTGTGTAGTGTTCCAGAAACTATGTGAAAAGGGTGTTGCAAGGAGAAATTTATCAACATTGTCAAATCCTACTAATAGCCCAAGCTAAATAAGGGCTAATAATTGACCTTTTATTTAGCAACATGGAGGTCATTACTAACTTTGACAGGAGCCATTTTGTGGAATGATAAGGACTCCAGTTGGAGTTCTTTAGGAGCAGAAAAATGGGGTGGTAGTTGGAGTGGGCTGTGGAAGAAATTCAGCATGGCTTTATGCTGATGAGATGATACACAGGAGAAGCAGGGGGAATCCCTGGGGTAATGTCTCAAACGGCTTAGAAGGAAGAGGGTCTGATGCACTGGGGTGGGTGTTTGTCTCTGACAGGAGCATATTGGTTTCATCTATGGAAGTGGAAAGATGTCAAAGTGTGTGGGTACAAATGCAGGTCGGCGGGAAGTTATGCTATTGGGGAACATGTGGGACATTCTTCAGAATGCTTCTACTTTCTCAGTGAAATAAGAATCAAAGTCAACAACTAGAGTTAGAATGAAGGAGGTTTGAAGAGAGAAAAGGCGATGACTTCTCATCTAGATTTGTAGCTGAGCAAATAGGATTTCCAGGCTGCTCTGCGGGACCACTTAAAGTCAGACCAGTCAGCATACTTGCACTGCTTCTCCCATGCCATGATGAGCTGAGGAGCTATAGGGGCAAATGTGAAATAGGAAGAAAGTTGGGTTTTAAGGAGTCTCATTTTCATTGATCAGGATCTTGCCATTACTATTCTTGACTATTTTGTCTCCTTTCTCACAGATGTTCCTGAGATTTGTGAATCAGTCAATATTTGCCTCCCACATTCTAGTCTAAATTCACTTGCTCTCACTCCTTTGGTTCCAAACCCATTATCTCTACCAGGTTCTTCCTTAGCCCCTATCCCTTTTGCCAAGACTTTGTTTTATTTCCACTTGACCTCTGAAGGACATATTTCCACTTGACCTCTGAAGTACATAGGTCCAATTTTTCTCAAGTGCAAGCTCAGCAGTCTCTCTAGGCCAGCCTCCCACTTCTCTGCCTCTCCCACTCTCCTCATGTTAAACCCTGTCTGCAGCCCCAGGTCTGGATCATACTCTCCTTCAGGGAGCTCAGAATACAGATTTGAGCAAAGACTCCTACCACAGAGACCTATCCTCTGATAAAATAAGACTGAACTGAGCCCCACTGAGGAAAGAAGGTGGGGGTTTCAGGACCCCATCTTACCCCTCTGCTTTCTGAGCCTCATCTGCCTTTCTGCTTCATCCAGAAGCCAGTTCAGAGACAGTTTGGACTGTGAGTGATATGGGGTGCCAGACTGCATCATGGAGTCTGTGCTCCTTACCTCAAATTGGACCAATTCTTTCACAGCCCAGATGGTTAACACTGCTGTGAAGGCCTCGTCAACATGTTGAGTTTACCATCCCGAGTAACTTGCTCCTGGGGAAATGCAAGAAATTGTTACCCAAACAAACAGGAGGTCAGCTTATTTAGTTTAAAAAAGAGAGAGAAACAGATTCTCTATAGAAACATTTGGGCAGGTTTCAATTTAAGCAAAAGGCATTTCATTCATTTCATTTTAATGGTTTCTGTTGAATAAGCATGAAAAATGGTTTTCATTAGTCCTTCCTCCACATTAGACCTGACAAGCAGGGGGAAAACATGAATTTTTCCTGTACTTAACAAATATTCTGTAGTCATATGGAGCAGCAGGAGAGATGCAAAAGGAATAGTAATTTTGCAAAATGAAAAGGCTTGGGCCAAAACAGATCATTTATTCCCAGGAAGGAGCAAGAATATGCTAGCACATGATAAAAATAAACTGATGAAATCTCTAATACTGGAGATTATGATTAAAGACAATTTATAATCGGTCTGGAAATGAAGTGGGGAGGAATGCTTCATTTTCATTATTTGCTTCAACCTTATTTATTTTCTCACGCCCCATTCATTCAGCAGGGGACCTCCAACAGTCTCTCCATAGGTAGAACTTTTTGCTTCATGCCCTGGCTAATGCTTGCTACCACATAAATAGCTTATTTCACAAGCTACTTTTCGTGCTGGGTCTAGGATTTTAACACTAATATGATTTTCCTTTCTTTTTAATGCTCTGAGATTAATTGTACTTGTGGAATATCTAGTTTTGAAATGTAAATGCCTTTGACATTTTACTTTAATTCCAATTTGGATGGTAATTTAAGGGTTTAATTAATAATAAAGATGAATCAACCTATAATATGAATACATAAACAGGGAGCAGCAATTGACAGAAATGAAAGAAAATTTTTCTAACGCATTCTCTATAGATTCTCATTGGCGTGGGCGAGTAGTGTGTGCTTCTGAGTCTCATCACACAATTAAGAATAGAAAAGACACAGCTTGGAATGTTGCCTATTCGCAAAACAGTTTAGACCAGTTAGTGGTGCTGAATACCAGTAATAATAAATAGGAAGAAAATGGCTCTTTTGAAGAAAGAGTGAGTAAAACAAATAAGCATTAAAAGTCTAAAAGGGATGCTTGTCTCAAGTTCGCATAAGCAAAACCAAGTAACTCAGTAAGGTGTAACAGAATTTGTACTGAACTCTAACCGTAAGCCCAGGCATGTGCTAAATACTTTACTTGTCTTGCTTGTTAATGCTCATACAATGCAATGAAATAGATCTATTATTATTCCTAATTTACAGATGAAGAGACGGAAGTTCCAGAGAGGTGAAGTAACTTACACAAGATCACACAGCTAATAAGTGGCCTGGACAGGATTTAAACTCAAGTCAGTCTGACTCCAGACTTATTTTATACAAATAGATCATTTCTTAAAATCTATTTTTTCTTTATTAAAAAGTCCTCTTAAAATGTACAGAATCGGGACGCCTGGGTGGCTCAGCCACTTAAGTGGCTGCCTTTAGCTCAGGTCATGATCCTAAGGTCCTGGGATGGAGTCCGGCTTTGGGCTCCTTTCTCAGAGGGGAGCCTGCTTCTCCCTCTGCCTGCCCCTTTCCCTGCTTATGCTCACTCTCTCTCTCTCTCTGATTTCAAAAAAAAAAATTTTTTTAATAATAATAAAAAAATGTACAGAATCATATTAAGTCTGATAATGAAATTGCACACCAATTAAGCATCAGATATATATCGGCACCATTCGTGCACATTTGAAAATATTTCCCTGAGGTTGCACTATCACTCCTCAGCCTATTTGTACCACTTAACCTGTGCCTCTTCAAAGCTCACAGGAAAGCATCAGCATTGGTGACTAGCCTGCTTCAAAGGCTGCAATTTTCTCACCAAAAAGTTGGAGTATTCACTCCAGGACTGAATCGGACTGAATCACGTAATGTGCACCAAGGAAACTGGCCTCACCTCTTCACTGTGGGGACATGCACTCTCCAACTCCCTGGGAATGATCTGGCATGGTATATTCCACTGAGTTGTTCTGGGGCATTTAAAGTAATATGTTCAGCGAACAGAGGCAAAATTGCATTTTTCTTTGCATAAACTGACATGTCAAGGAAAGACTCAGTCTTTTCCTTTGGAAAGCAGGAGATGGAGAGGAGTTTTTTAAGAAAAAAAGAACATAAATAGGGAAAACTAAGTAGATAGTAAGTTAAAAAGTATTCATAAGCTCTTACATTACTATAGCACTTCACAGTTTATACAGTGCTTTCAGATAAAATTCATGCATTTTGCGAATGATCCCTTGAATTGGGTGAGGGCAGATATTATCACACTCATTTAACGGAAGAGACAGAGGCTCAAGGTCAAGCTGTTTGTCCAAGGCTATGTGGATTTTAAGTGATAATATTGGGCTCCAGCTCAGGTCTTATGACTCCATCAAGACTTAATATTGATAAGATGTTTATTGTCTGAAGGCTTTTATGGACAATTATTTTATTAAACAGAAAGCTCTCTTGGGAGTTTTCCTGAAGATGAATGCTTTCTCCTACATAACTGCTCATGCCACAACATCTTACACTATGAAATTCTAATGATACGACATCATCATCACCTTCGTCTCCAGCTCACAACAAATACCAATTAGTGCCAATGATGGATGGGCTCCTCTGTGTCAGACATTTTCAAATAGTGACTTTTTCAGTCATCACAAAAACCCTAATGAGATAGTATCATTATCCCATTTCCTACAGAAAAGGCTGAGAAAAGTAATTATATATGTATAATATATAAAAAATTATATATATATATATATATATTTTTTTTTTTTGAGAGAGAGAGCGAGAATGCACATGAGCATGAGCAGGAGGAGGGGCAGGAGGAGAGGGAGAAAGAATCTTAAGCAGACTCGATGCCCAGTGTGAAGCCCCACACAGGGCTCATCTTATAAACCTGAGATCATGACCTGAGCCAAAATAAGGAGTCAGACGCTTAACTGGCTGAGCCACCCAGGCACCCCAGAAGAAATAATTATCTTAACAATGTTATTAAGTAACTAGGCAACACTGTGGTTAAAACAAACAATAAACCCTCTGTGGTTTTTAACTGCATGGGTGCATTTATTACTTGCTGGCTCTGCTTCCTACCCTGCTTGTTCCAGGATCCAACCTGTCAATGCATCCCTCCCTGAATCATTGCTGGGCTCATGGCAGAGACTGGAATGGACAGTGGTTCTGCTCAGAAACTCATATGCCTCTACTCGCAGCCTGCAGCAAGCGACCTGAGCAGGTCTGACATCAGCAGAATGGGGATGTATCATCTCCCCATACAGAGGAAGCACATAGTTTGGACACTATCACACTTCACCGTAGTCTATAATTGGGTTACAAATATTTGCTTCTTCCTTTACTGGAGTCAATCCCAAAGTTTTATCTTAACGTAAGACCAAACTGAAAGTCTAGGATTTTGTGATAGTCTCTATATCAGGTCTGGGTATGGCTCGAGACCCATGAACAATCCATCAATCATACATAAAATGAAGTAAGTCTGCTTCACACACAGACCAGTGCTGTGCGGGCTGGCTTGTGTCTCCTTAGGAGAGTCAACCGTTACATTTTCAGGAATTTTGCAAATGTCACATTAGTAGCTTAAAATTGGCCACAGTTTGGAATTATTTACACCACAGAAATGGGCAAATGCTAGAAATCAGGGCTTTTTTTCCCTAGAGAGAGAGTTATTACACATTTACCAGCATATTACTGTACATTTGGCATATGCTGGTGGCATAGGAGCTGACTGATGGTAATAAATTCTCCTGTTTGGAAAGAAGACAAATGGAAACCACACAGCAGTCATGGACCCATAAGAATCCTAGAATGACATTGGGCAGTCGTTGCAAGAGCCCCCTATCCCGGAGGTGGGATTGCTCCTTGATTAACTGCTTCTATGCCCTGGAAGTAACTCCCCAGGCTACTGTTCTAACTGTTCTCAAGGACCTTGCCTTTGTCCCCTGGATGATCCTTTATTTTCCTTTTCCTCCTTGGCTCTATCTAAAATACACATTGGGCACTGCCCTCCTTGGAAGTGGTGTGGCTATTGTAACCTGCTTCTTGCCCACAGAAGATTGGCTCTGTATCCCTTTAAACAAATTCCAGCCAGTTCCATATGCCAGGAGCCACACCTCCAGTTCTTTTCCAGATATGCCCCTCTTTAATTGCTAATGATTCTAGTCTATCAGGCTCCTGTGGGAGAACCTGGAAGTCTCTTTATCCTGAGCCATGTTTTCCATTTGAAAAGATTTCCTGGACACCAGCTGAATTGATTCAGAGATTTCAACAAAGACCATGGCAGTCATACCCTTGGATTGGTTTTTGCCAGAAATCTGGGTTTCATCAGCCTTTGTTGCTCAAAGATTTTCTCAGAAGTTTTATCGTTTTTTAAAAAAATTTTTAACACGATAGGTCCCAGAATTTCTGGACTCTCTCTCTTGCTTTCTACATTTTCTTGCAAATCAGTCAATTCTTTCCTAACCTCATCTCAGTAACTTGTCAAATACAACTTAACAGTGAACAATTTATGCTACAAACATTCTATTTTCTAATTGCTTCACCTACAGCCACAAGTTAATTAAATACCTTACCTGCTTTCCAAGCTACTGTGGGCAACAGTGTTGCTAAATGTTCCACCAGTGCCTTCGATGGCTTCCTGCCTGCAATAACAGTTTCTTTGCCTCCTCCTGGCCAGCCCCCAAAACAGTTCACATATTTCAGGGGTTTGTTTTTGTTTTTTGTTTTTAACAGCAGGGAATTGTACTTTCAGGGCAATTTCTGTATCACCCTGAATAGGCTAGTTTGATGGTAAATATATCCCAAAATCTCAATGGATTACACTAACTGAAATTTATTTAAGTTTATTTCACCTTTGTTAATGTTGGCTACAGGAGGAGGTGGTCCTGCTCCACATCCCCTTCATTCAGGGATTTGAGCTAAAGAGTAGCCTTTATATTTTTGGTCTCACAGCAGAGGAAAAAGAGCATGTGTAGCTGACCATAAAATGGATCTTAAAGCTCTGTCACTTTCGCTCATATCCCATTGACGAAGAAAGTAACATGGATGATGGGTTTTGGATATCCCCCACAGGGAGAGCCCATAGGAAAAAGTCTGTAGAGAGCAGGTATTTTGGAATAATATGCAGTATTTTATGGTAGTAGAGTCTATCTGACTCCAAAGCCTGTGTTCTTAACCACTGTATTATACTATTGCCTCTCCAAAATATGACCTAGCTTCATTTTGTTGGTAGACTAATGACAAAGGTTCCAAGAATCCTTTGTGACACAGAGCAAGCACTATTGGGCTTTACCTGCTACAGTTCCCAAGTGACACAAAGGCAGCGACAGTCAAAGCTTCCAGTCATGCTGGAATTTTTCTCAAACTAGCTTGAGACACAATTCATTTTGACCAGAGAGATTTAAGGGAAGGCGATTTTCCCACAGTGCTGTAAGGTGCATTTTTGCAACTTCTTTAGAGCAATGAAAAATTTAAGTCCTAAAAATTATGTTCTTAAATGATGTTTTTCATCCTGAGAGATTACTTGTAATTACTTATCATTAGCTATGATTTAAAGCAGTTAGAGGAATAAATACTTTATCCCTTCTATTTTATAAGTTGGGAAATGTAAACTGTCATTTATGTTGGTATAATAAAGTAGGAGTTTAAAGTAATTATACAGACATGTTTCTTTGTGAGTGTGTGTATATATGGTTTTCTCCTTCCTCTTCATTTAGCTGGGGCAAATCCAGCCCCAAGATCCTGACTCTCAAAAGGGTCTTTTAAAAGAAAGAAGTTTGGACTGTATGTTGGAGCACTGTTTTTATTGAAGCCTTGGTTTGGGAGCCAGAGCACCTCAAATTCTCTCCTTATGCTCAATACACCTTAGGTATACAGTGTAATGTGAGACTCAACAGAGGCAACAGGCGAGTGGCAGTGTTACCACTGGGAGAGCCTGCATTGTGTGAATGGAGATCTCCATTCTTGGATTCCCCGTGAAAGATTTACATGAGGATCCACACACAAGTAGAGACAGCCAGAAGGAAAGTAGCAAGCACAAAACAATTTATTAAGAACAGTACACTGTCTCCTGAGAGCAAAGCCGAGCAGAGTACTTAGCCTGGCCTAAAAGCAACATAGACCAGAAAGGAACACAGACAATACACAGTAACAGTCACCTCACAGGCAATACAATGGCACTAAATTCATATCTTTCAATAGTTACCCTGAATGTAAATGGGCTAAATGCCCCAATCAAAAGACACAGGCTATCAGATTGGATAAAAAACAAGACCCATCGATATGCTGTCTGCAAGAGACTCATTTTAGACCCAAAGACACCTCCAGGTTTAAAGTGAGGGGGTGGAAAACCATTTACCATGCTAATGGACACCAAAAGAAAGCTGGGGTGACAATCCTTATATCAGACAAATTAGATTTTAAACCAAAGACTGTAATGAGAGATGAGGAAGGACACTATATCCTACTTAAAGGGTCTATCCAACAAGAAGATCTAACAATTGTAAATATCTAGGCCCCTAACATGGGAGCAGCCAATTATATAAGGCAATTAATAACAAAAGCAAAGAATCACATTGACAACAATACAATAATAGTGGGGGACTTTAACACCCCCCTCACTGAAATGGACAGATCATCTAAGCAAAAGATCAACAAGGAGATAAAGACTTTAAATGACACACTGGACCAAATGGACTTCACAGATATATTCAGTACATTCCATTCCAAAGCAACAGAATACACAATTCTTCTCTAATGCCCATGGAACATTCTCCAGAATCGATCACATCATAGGTCACAAATCAGGTCTCAACTGGTACCAAAGGATTGGGATCATTCCCTGCATATTTTCAGACCACAATGCTTTGAAACTAGAACTCAATCACAAGAGGAAAGTCGGAAAGAACTCAAATATATGGAGGCTAAAGAGCATCCTACTAAAGAATGACTGGGTCAACCAGGAAATTAAAGAACTAAAAAAATTCATGGAAACAAATGAAAATGAAAACACAACTGTTCAAAATCTCTGGGATGCAGCAAAGGCAGTCCTAAGAGGAAAGTACATAGCAATACAAGCCTTTCTCAAGAAACAAGAAAGATGTCAAATACACAACCTAACCCTAAACCTAAAGGGGCTGGAAAAAGAACAGCAAAGAAAGTCTAAACCTATTAGGAGAAGAGAAATAATAAAGATCAGAGCAGAAATCAATGAAATAGAAACTAAAAGAACAGTAGAACACATCAACGAAACTAGGAGCTGGTTCTTTGAAATAATTAACAAGATTGATAAATCCCTGGCCAGACTTATCAAAAAGAAAAGAGAAATGACCCAAATCAACAAAATCATGAATGAAAGAGGAGAGATCATAACCAACACCAAAGAAATACAAACAATTATAAGAACATATTATGAGCAACTCTATGCCAGCAAATTAGACAATCTGGAAGAAATGGATGCATTCCTAGAGATGTATGAAATACCAAAACTGAACCAGGAAGAAATAGAAAACCTGAACAGACCTATCACCACTAAGGAAATTGAAGCAATCATCAAAAATCTCCCAACAAACAAAAGCCCAGGGCCAGATGGCTTCCCAGGGGAATTCTACCAATCATTTAAAGAAGAATTAATACCTATTTTTCTGAAACTGTTCCAGAAAATAGAAATGGAAGGAAAACTTCCAAACTCGTTTTATGAGGCCATCATTACCTTGGTCCCAAAACCAGACAAAGACCCCATCAAAAAGGAGAATTACAGACCAATATCCCTGATGAACATGGATGCAAAAATTCTCACCAAAATACTAGCTAATAGGATCCAACAGTACATTAAAAGGATTATTCACCACGACCAAGTGGGATTTATCCCTGGGCTGCAAGGTTGGTTCAACATCCGCAAATCAATCAATGTGATACAATACATTGATAAAAGAAAGAACAAGAACCATATGATCCTCTCAATAGATGCAGAAAAAGCATTTGACAAAGTACAGCATCCTTTCTTGATTAAAACTCTTCAGAGTATAGGGATAGAGGGCACATACCTCAATATCATAAAAGCCATCTATGAAAAACCCACAGCAAATATCATGCTCAATGGAGAAAAACTGAGAGCTTTCCCCCTAAGGTCAGGAACACAGCAGGGATGTCCACTATCACCACTGCTATTCACCACAGTATTAGAAGTCCCAGCCACAGCAATCAGACAACAACAACAACAAAATAAAAGACATCTAAATTGGCAAAGAAGAAGTTAAACTCTCACTCTTTGCAGATGATATGATACTTTATGTGGAAAACCCAAAAGACTCCACCCCAAAACTGCTAGAACTTATACAGGAATTCAGTAAAGTGGCAGGATATAAAATCAATGTGCAGAACTCAGTGGCATTCCTATACACCAACAACAAAACAGAAGAAAGAGAAATTAAGGAGTTGATCCCATTTACAACTGCACCCTAAACCATAAGATACCTAGGAATAAATCTAACCAAAGAGGCAAAGAATCTGTACTCAGAAAACTATAAAATACTCATGAAAGAAATGGAGGAAGACACAAAGAAATGGAAAAACGTTCCATGCTCATGGATTGAAGAAAAAATACTGTGAAGATGTCAATGCTACCTAGAGCAATCTACACATTCAATGCAATCCCTATCAAAATACTATCAACTTTTTTCAAAGAAATGAGACAAATAATCCTAAAATTTGTATGGAACCAGAAAAGACCCCGAATAGCCAGAGGAATGTTGAAAAAGAAAAGTAACACTGGAGGCATCACAATTCTGGACTTCAAGCTTTATTACAAAGCTGTCATCAAGACAGTATGGTCCTGGCATAAAAACAGACGCATAGATCAATGGAAGAGAATAGAGAGCCCAGAAATGGACCCTCAACTCTATGGTCAACTGATCTTTGACAAAGCAGGAAAGAATGTCCAATGGAAAGAAGACAGTCTCTTCAACAAATGGTGTTGGGAAAATTGGACAGCCACATGCAGAGGAATGAAACTGGACCATTTCCTTACACCACACACACAAATAGACTCAAAATGGTTGAAAGACCTAAATGTGAGACAGGAGTCCATCAAAATCCTAAAGGAGAACACAGGCAGCAACCTCTTCGACCTCAGCCGCAGCAACTTCTTCCTAGAAACATTGCCAAAGGAAAGGGAAGCAAGGGCAAAAATGAACTAATGGGACTTCATCAAGATAAAAAGTTTTTGCACAGCAAAAGAAACAGCCAACAAAACCAAAAGACAACCGACAGAATGGGAGAAGATATTTGCAAATGACACATCAGATAAAGGGCTAGTATCGAAAATCTATAAAGAACTTATCAAACTCAACACCCAAAGAACAAATGATCCAATCAAGAAATAGGCAGAAGACATGAACAGACATTTCTGCAAAGAAGACATCCAAATGGCCAACAGATACATGAAAACGTGCTCAGCATCACTTAGTATCAGGGAAATCCAAATCAAAACCTCAATGAGATACCACCTCACACCAGTCAGAATGGCTAAAATTAACAAGTCAGGAAACAACAGATGTTGGTGGGGATGTGGAGAAAGGGGAACCCTCCTACACTGTTGGTGAGAATACAAGCTGGTGCAGCCACCCTGGAAAACAGTATGGAGGTTCCTCAAAAAGTTGAAAATAGAGCAACCAGGGCACCTGGGTGGCTCAGTCGTTAAGCGTCTGCCTTCGGCTCAGGTCATGATCCCAGGGTCCTGGGATCGAGTCCCACATCGGGCTCCCTGCTCAGCGGGAAGCCTGCTTCTCCCTCTCCCACTCCCCCTGCTTGTGTTCCTGCTCTCGCTATCTCTCTCTCTGTCAAATAAATAAATAAAATCTTAAAAAAAAAAAAAAGAAAATAGAGCTACCCTATGACCCAGCAATTGTACTACTGGGTATTCACCCCAAAGATACAAATGTAGGGGTCCAAAGGGGTACGTGCACCCCGATGTTTATAGCAGCAGTGTCCACAATAGCCAAACTATGGATAGAGCCAAGATGTCCATCGACAGATGAATGGATAAAGAAGATGTGGTGTATATACACAATGGAATATTATGCAGCCATCAAAAGGAATGAAATCTTGCCATTTGCAATGACATGGATGCAACTGGAGGGTATTATGCTGAGTGAAATAAGTCAATCAGAGAAAGACATGTATCATATGATCTCACTGATATGAAGAATTCCTAATGTCAGGAAACAAACTGAGGGTTGCTGGAGTGGTGGGGGGTGGGAGGGAATGGGGTGGTTGGGTGATAGACATTGGGGAGGATATGTGCTATGGTGAGTGCTGTGAATTGTGTAACACTGATGAATCACAGACCTGTACCTCTGAAACAAATAATACATTATATGTTAAAAAAAAAAAAAAGAAGAAGATAGTAGGAAGGGAAAAATGAAGGGGGGGAAATCAGAAGGGGAGACGAACCATAAGAGACTATGGACTCTCAGAAACAAACTGAGGGTTCTAGAGGGGAGGGGGGTGGGGGGAATGGGTTAGCCTGGTGATGGGTATTAAGGAGGGCACGTACTGAATGGAGCACTAGGTGTTATATGCAAACAATGAAGCATGGAACATTACATCAAAAACTAATGATGTAATGTACGGTGATTAACATAACATAAAAAAAAGAACAGTACACTCTCAAGGTAGGAGAGCAGGCAGGACCAGAAGTGGCAACTGAACTAGGGTTAAGGGTATCTTTTCTTTTTATGTTTGCATAGGTTATGGGTCATAGCTTGGGTGGTCTCTGACTGAGATTGTTTCCAATCATCTAAGGGACTCCTCCCCTAAGGGAGGTTTGGGGCGGGGAGGGTCAAAACCACAAGGTATATCAATCATAATGAAGCTCTAGGTTACCCTGGGCCAGAGATTGAAGAGGAGAGTGCAAGATCTGCACCTGTGGCTCTTGGTCTGCCAGCCCAGGGGTCTTGGAAGCCTAAAGCCAGGATGTTAAAAGCCACAAAGTCAGGATGTCGTGCCCTTAGGCTTCTCCTGTGTCACCTATTTATCACCACCTTTGACTCCAACTCATCATGTCTAACGTCTACTCTACCAGGAGTTGCGGTGTCAAGATGAGAGCTAATTAAGTGGACAGCAGGTTTAGTTAATGATTTTTATTATGATCAGAGTGCAATTTTACACTTTTCTATAGCTACCAGAACCAGGTTTATTCAGGAAGTAATGTCATATATGGGTATTGGTGACTTAGTATCTCTCAAAAAGACCATTTTATTAGGCCTGTGAAATAGACTGGGAAAGACATTTTTTAGCTTGGTGAAAGTGCTGATGTCCCAGAAACAAAATCAGCCTATTTGACCAACTAAAATCACTGGTTGGTTGGTCCTCCGGTGCTCTCCTGATTCCCAGGTTGGAGATTCTATTGACCTCCCACATTTCCTGCCACCTTCCTCGTACTGATGCCCCTGGCAAAAAAAACTTGGTCCCAAAGGCAATTATGCAGATGTTTTATTTACTAATTTTTAATAATGGCTTCATTCTTATCTAAAACAATTTCTAAGCCATAATTAACTAATTACTAATATATTTTCTACAAATGGGAAATAGATTTTCGGGACTTGATATCCTCAATAGGTGGTTCAAACTCCACATTTAGGACATTTACATTATAGATTGCACTTGTTTATGACTCACAAACAGGAGATGTGTAGGAATAACTAAAAGATTACTACTTGGAAAATAACTCCTCCTCCTCCCTCTTAAAAGTCCTCCCTTGGGGGCGCCTGGGTGGCTCAGTTGGTTAAGCGACTGCCTTCGGCTCAGGTCATGATCCTGGAGTCCCGGGATCGAGTCCCGCATCGGGCTCCCTGCTCAGCAGGGAGTCTGCTTCTCCCTCTGACCCTCCCCCGTCTCATGCTCTCTCTCTCTCTCTCTATCTCATTCTCTCTCTCAAATAAATAAATAAAATCTTTAAAAAAAAAAATTTTTTTTAAAGTCCTCCCTTGAATGTCTTTCTAAGTAGTTTAACCTTTAGCTGTCTGGTCAATTAGGTGAATTCAGGCACCATGTTTTATATTCTTCCTAGATTAGCAATTCACAATGAATTAACACTTCTGGGTTTTTTTGTCTTTTTTTGTTTGTTTGTTTTGTTTTGTCTTCTACATGGACTCATCATAAAGTAGAGATCTGAGGTAATTATCCAGAAATTTAAAACCTTCAGATACATTTTGATGAAAATATTTTCTGCTACTGAAAGTATTAGCATATAAAGTAAATGAAATTTTTAATCAACAATAAATTCATTATGTAGAAATATTAAACACACTGGCCTCATAAATCCTTGGTCTTGTGATTTCCAAATATGTTCCAAATATTTTTCCAAGTATTGTTTCTGCATCCTTTCTACAGGCCTCATCATCACTGAAAATTACTTATTCTCCTATCTCAAAGGGAAATATCCTTTTCTGACCATAACTTCTCTTCATCACCTTTTCCTTTCATTAACGAAACCCTGGCCCTTCCCTTTCCTCTAAGTTCATTATACACCTCCAATATCCAGCTTGGACCCTATGAACGTTTCTTTCTAGGTTAATTTCAGCAGCAGCCCCAAATGCTCTCCCTCCTTCCATCAAAACTACAGTGTAATGTGGGTTACAGACTAAGACAACCTGTGGGCCAAGTTGTCTTGATGGTAGTAGCAGCGGGAATGGTGACACTCCATCCTATACAGGCATACAAAACCCTTGCCAGGAGAGAAAGCGTCCAGTAAGAGAAGATTTAAAAGCTACAGACTCGGGGTGCCTGGGTGGTTCAGTGAGTTAAGAGACCGACTCTTGATTGTGGCTCAGGTCATGATCCCAGGGTTGTGAGATGGAACCCCACATCAGGCTCTGCACTCAGCGTGGAGCCTGCTTAAGATTCTTTCTCTTTCCCTCTCCCTCAGCCCCTCCACCCCTGCTCATGCTCTCTCTATCTCTCTCAAAAAAAAAAACAAAAAAAAAGCTACAGTCTTAAGAAATATATCTTCTGAAGACTCTAAGAAAGGAGAGACAGAGAGGGTGTGGGAAGAGAAAGAGAGACTATTGGGCCATTGTAAGCTAGCCTGAATAAGGAATAAATGAAACCCTGAAGAGGAATAAGAGACTGGGATACTACTGAACTGGTCTGGAAGATTATCAATATTTAGCAGTAGATTACAGTGCCAGAGAGTGACTTTATTAAAATCCCAAAGGCCTGGCCCTCCAGTCTTCATTTACACAAATAAGACAGGTTTTCTAAAGGTGAGGTGGAGGATCTAATACACCACTCCATAGACTTTTGATCTAGTATCTTCAGGAGCATAGTTTAATATCTTACCTTGATTTCCAACCCAAACTTACAGGAAGCAAGAGGATCTCTGGATAGGGATTCTCACCAGCAATGTGTATCAGTTTCTTGTCTTCAGCACTTCTGGTTCATACCTGGTGAAGTGTGCAGCTATTATGGAGTATGTGTGTGTACATAGGCATCACAGGACATAAGACCAAAGGCTCACACATGAGGCGGTGGGTGTGCTTGTTCACAATTAGGTTCACAATTACTAAACCCCCTCCCTTCACTTTTAGCCAGAAGTGTCTCCTTCCGTCGGATCTTCCACCCACTTATGTTTCCACAGCTTGAGTTTATTCTCAAATCAATTATGATGGTATAGTTGCTCTTGAAGTTTCATCATTTAATTAAAGAACATGTATGAACACTAGTGAAATGAGAGTATGGGAAGATAGATTACTTTTATGAGTAGTTGAATGCTTTGGAGAGACAAATTGATAAAGAATAATTGCTGACAAATTAGGCATCTGTATTAGGGTTCAGTAGAGAAACAGAATCAATTTTATATATACACAAACACACACACATACATATATACACAGAGAAAGAGAAAGTTATTATAAGGAATTGGCTCACATAATTATGGAAGAAGAGAAGTCTCATGATCTCCAACTGGCAAGCTGGAGACCCAAGAGAAGAGATGTTTAATCCTAGTCCAAATCCAAAGGCCTGAGAAATCAGGACAGCCAAAGGTATAAATTTCAGTGTGAAAGGTAGCAGGCTCAAGAAACAGGAAGAGTCAATGTTTCAGTTAGGGTCCAAAAGCCAAATGTTTCAGCTCAAACAGTCAGGCAGATAGAGTTCCCTCTTACTCAGATTTTTTTATTCTTTTTAGGCCTTCAATCGATTGGATGAGTCCCACCCACACTAGAAAGGGCAATCTGTTTTACTTAGTGTACCAATTCAAACGTTAATCTCCTCAGAAAGAGCCTCACAGACACATCAAGAATAACATTTGGACAAATGTCTGGATACTCCATGGTCCAGTCAAACTGACACATAAAATTAGCCATCATAGCATCATTATGGCATTTATGTAAAAACTGGAAAATTCTGAAAGAATTCTGAACTCAAATCCAGGATATGGAAATTACAGATTATGTGTCATGTGTGTGGCTTATGTGAAAGAGAGAATAAAGGATTTTTTAGGATGATTAAATTTATATCTCCCTTTAAAAAGATCTGTATTCTACATTAAACTTTTGAAGAATAAATGAACACGTTTTAAGATACAATAAAAACTATTTACATACTTGAATCTTTTTATGATTCTTCACTTTAACAGAATTTTTTTCAACTAACCCACCCAATGGCTGTCCTAGATAACATCAGTTAAGAGTAATTCTACTGTGTAAGATCATAAAATAAACAAGTACAGTCAAGGAAATGAGACACATGAATGTCAGAACTGCTTATGAGGACAGTTGGATTTTCCCTAAGGGCATATTTTTTCCCTGCGCATCCTACATATATGTCATTTCTTGCTATTTGGTGTGGGTTCTTCTTTTTTTTTTTTTTTTAAGTAACCTCTACACCTAACATGGGGCTCGAACCCACAACCCTAAGATCAAGAATCGCATGCTTCACCTACTGAGCCAGCCAGGCGCCCCTGCTATTTGGTGTTTTTGTTTGTTTGCTCTTTAAAGATTTTATTTATTTATTTATTTACTTATTTGAGAGACAGAGCATAAGTGGGATGGGGGGCTGAGGGAGAAACAGACTCCCTGCTGAGCAGGGAGCCCGATGCGAGACGCAGGGCTTGATCCCAGGACTCGATCCCAGGACCCCAGGATCAGGACCTGAGCCTAAGGCAGATGTTTAACAGACTGAGCCACCCAGGCGCCCCATCTATTTGGTGTTTTAAACCTGAAAATATTGGGACCTGGGTGGCTTAGTCAGTTAAGCGTCTGCCTTTGGCTCAAGTCATGATCTCAAGGTCCAGGGATTGAGTCCCGCATCGGGCTCCCTGCTCAGCGGGGAGCCTGCTTCTCCCTCTCCTGCTCCCCACTGCTTGTGCTCTCTCTCACTCTCTCTCTGTCAAATAAATAAATAAAATCTTAAAAAAAAACAAACCTGAAAATATCCATCATGGCCATTTCCAGCCTTCGGTAATGTCAATCATCAGATCACTCCACTCTTACTATTAACTGCTGAGCATTGTAGGAAAAGTCACACAATCATACCAGGTGCCATTATAACTAAGCCATGTTATCCAACATCTGCTGGCCTATCAAGACTGCTGGGCAATTGGGGCACCTGGGTGGCTCAGTCGGTTAAGCGGCTGCCTTAGGCTCAGGTCATGATCCCAGGGTCCTGGGATCGAGTCCCACATCGGACTCCCTGCTCAGTGGAGAGTCTGCTTCTCCCTCTCCATCTGCTTGCCTCTCTGCTTACTTGTGCTCTCTCTCTATCTCTCTGTCAAATAAATAAATAAAATCTTTAAAAAAAAAAAAAAGACTGTTGGGCAATCATTTAGGTCTAGTAGACTCTAACTTCATGCAATTTTTGTTATACTACTTTCCTGGGCTTCCTACTCTTATAAGTTCCCAAATCCATGTGCATCTTCTTCACTCTCAGCAAATGGGAGTCTTGCCTCTTCCTTGAGAAAATAAAGACCATAAAATATGAATTGTCTCCTCAATTCAACCACCATGTCTATCACCCCTCCTTCTCTCTTACTTTTCTCTTTCCTCAGGGTTTTCCTCTCTCTCTGGCAATCTCATTCATTCCTACAAGATAACAACACACAAGTCTCACTTCTGTATCTCCCTCCTATGTTGTCATTTGACCACAGGGTGTACTCAACTAGATTTTTTGCTTAGCCTTTAAACTCAGCACCTTTAAATTCTTTGTTTCCTTCTAATTCTATAAAATGTTGTGGGTCCATAAAATCATCTAAATGTTTGTCTTTACTCTCCAGTTCATTTATTCTAGTCAAGATAGGTAAAGGTTTGTTTGTTTGTTTCTATATCTGGCACAAAAATTCCATAATCCTTCTACTGCACAGAGCTGAATGCAAGATGCAGGACTTCGTCCCAGAATGCATTCACTTTGGCCATCTCAATGATGAGCTTATTCCTACTCTAAAGTGAACTTGAATTTCCCTGCTTCTCTAAATGACAAGCTAAATGAAAGCTCCTTGCCAATAGATTTCTTAAATGATAACCTCAAGTTGCCAAAATACTCTCCTGAGAGATTTTCCCTTCACTCGGACAGGATCTAAATCCAATAGGCATGAGCTCCCTGAAGGCCATACCTGCCAACTGTCAGTGCGTGTTTCCAGGTGGGCATCTCAGCTAATCGACAGTGCTGTTGGAGGAATTGGAATCCAATTACAGTGACTCACAGCAAAGGCAATTTACCTTTCTTTCAGGAATGGGAGGACAAAGTGCCAAATGCAGCAGGTTGCATATTTTTGCTCATAAAATACATAATTTGTCAAAATCATTTTTCTCTAAACACTTTAATGGAAATCCTTGGCAGGCCTATGCACTAATGATTTCCATATTAATTCAGTACTCAGTTCCTCCATTTTATCCCCAAACTCTCTGCATCTCTAAGGTAGTGTTATTATTCTTTTATTTTAAATCATGTAAGTAGACCATTTTCCAAGGAAGAGGATATCTCTGTTACATTTAAAAGTGCTCTGTGGCTCTCCTTGGAAAGCCTGTGCTGAAATTAGTAATAATAGACCAGACTGACTATGGAATGATTTTTAATGATTTCTTGCATGTTGAATTATGTAGAGGCAGAATAATTGAAGAGAAACATTACAAAGCAAAGGGAGTGGGAAAAGAGAGTTTCAAAGTTATGAAACCTCTTTTGTCAAATTTACTTTATTACATGTGATTTTCAGACTTTAAAAAAATATTGGAATATCATTCATTGTACTGATTTTCTTTAGATATTTCAAAAAAAATTTTTTAATTAAAATTTTTACCTCACCCCTTAATGGCAGGGGCAATTTTATTGTGAAATTGATAAAATAATAGAGAGGAAGGAGATCTCCCATTATAATAATAGACAAGGAGAGCAGGTTTGCGGGCTCTAAAGTCTATGTGAGCTACATTAGCGGTCATATTAAAATTCATATCACATCGTGGGTTCGTTTCTACTGAAAACTGCTTGGCTTGAACTAATATGTTATCAGTCAGATTTTAAGTAGCACTCCTCTTACTTTTAAGAATGTGATAATGAGTCCTACGGAGCCATCAAACTATTCTTGTGTTTTGGTAAACCCTTGAAAATGCTTTTGCCAGAAGGGCAGGGAGCCCAGGTAGAAAGTGCTGGCTGCCCACCCTTCAGGTATGCAAAATCTTGTAAATTTTCCGTGTCAAAGGTAAGCTATTCAAATTTCACAGCCACTACAGTTTCTCTGCTGTTTTTCTCTCTTTGCGCTCAAGACAGTCTCAGAGGGGTTTTACTCAATGCCATATGATGCTGAAGTTTTACAGGAGCGATATGGTAATTGCATGCGAGCTACAGTTAAGGCCTAATGAACATTATGTTTATGAAGAATGTAGCTCTGATTTCTAAAAGCACTTTGGTAAATTATACAAATTAAATATTCATTACTTTGTACTTCATTAGTTCACATTTGGAACACTTTTTCTTCATTATAATAGCCTGGAGTAAAAGCTTTTTGTGTATTTTCTTAATACATTTTATTCTGTTATTTTTCAGAAACTCCTTACTTACAATATTAGGGCAAAGCTGTTATTTCTTCCATGGGGACCATAATATTCAGTTTTCTTTAAAAAAAAAAAGCTATGTATTTATTTCACACAAAGAAAGTGAAGATGTGTTTGCAGTTTTTATTTCAAATAGTCAGCATGAAACTATGCCAACTTTCAACTCTGATTTTCACTCAAGCTTACCAACTTCTCTTATTCTTATAAAAAATTGCTATTTCATTAAGGGAGAACCTTGGTGTTAAAAGTATTGCAGAATTATAAAGAATGTTTTTTTTCCATGTTGGAATAACTTTACAGTGATTTATTAGTCATCAGGTTCTGAGAAGTTAAACATCCTTTAAGTAGTAAGGTTGTTTGTCTGAGATAGGTGATAAATAGACAAGCTTCCTCAGCACGTGGAAATTAAAATAGAAAAAAGAATTATGATTGGAGCAACTCTTTTCCACTCCCAAATACCTAGTCAGCTAAAATGTACATTTCCCTCAATGACTTCAGCACATGAGTGTGTGTGTGAAATACTGCACCTAAGGAACTCCTCCCAAGATTCTATCAACCGGGGCGCCTGGGTGGCTCAGTCGGTTGAGCGACTGCCTTCAGCTCAGGTCATGATCCTGGAGTCCCAGGATCGAGTCCCGCATCGGGCTCCCTGCTCAGCAGGGAGTCTGCTTCTCCCTCTGACCCTCCTCCCTCTCATGCTCTCTGTCTCTCATTCTCTCTGTCTCAAATAAATAAATAAAATCTTTAAAAAAAAAAAAGATTCTATCAACCGATTGTCGGCTGCAGGCAGTCAGTTAAACAACTAGACGCAGGTGACTTAAAAATGTGCTTGTAATCAAATTAAGTGTCTCCAGATTTAGAGATGGTCAGGTTTTTTTCATTTAAGATTTCCACAAATGGTAATTAATGATGGGTTTTTAATCAGAGCTGTTGGTGAGAGAAATAATTTCTAAGAACATATTTTAAAAGATTACAGAGAAAATGGTCTGCCTGAACTGGGATGAAATGATATTGAAATGTTAAGGAGCCCTAGGCTAGAGGACAGGAGACTTGAATTTGAGTTCTAGATGCAGCATGTAGTCTTGCAGTCTTCATTAAAACCCCTTCATTTCTTTAAACATCAGTGATCTAATCTGGTAAATGGGAATAATAACACTGGCTTCACCCACTCCTTTGGTTCATGGTGAACATACCATGAAATTATAAAGCATTAAAAACAGGAAAAAAATGAAAAATGTTTAAAACATAAAATATTCTATAGGTTTACGGTATTAAAAATCCAAATCATGAACTCTATAATTTCCAAACACTAAGATATCAACAATAGGGATGCCTGGGTGGTTCAGTCAGTTACCCGTCTGCCTTCAGCTCAGGTCCTGGGATTGAATTCCACATCAAGCTCCTAGCTCAGCAGGGAGCATGCTTCTCCCTCTGCCTGCAGTTTCCCGTGCTTGTGCGCTCTCTCTCTCTCTCTCTCTGACAAATAAATAAGTAAAAATCTTTTTTAAAAAGAAATAAATAAAAAAGACATCGACAATAAAATATCAACACCATTTTAAAGTCTGCCAAGTGAAGAGAAAATGGTGGTCCAGGCAGTTAATGAGATGCTATCTTCTCTTGAACACTAACCATATCAGGTGCTACCAGCCAGTTTCAGGAGGATGGTCATCACACCTCTCACCCGAGAGCTCATTCATTATTCTATTTGCTACTAGTATTTATTTTAACTGACCTTTCTTTCTTAGGGAATTTCAAGAAAATAAGAGAGTCATAAGAATAAGATTTCAGCAGGAACCTGAAAGAAAAATCAGTGGGTGGCTTTGTAGGTATTAAATCTACTTATTTCTAAATTGAAAGAATTCAATGTCATGAAGTGAGGAAAGGAGCAAGATGATGACCCAAGAAGTTTAGAGAACAAAACAGAAAATAGAACCCAGACTAGGAAAAACATCTTGGCAAACTGTTTTTTGGTTTTGTTTTGTTTTGTTTTATGACAATTTGGAAAAGAAACTCTTGAAAGCAACTGAGAAAGAAAAAAAGGTAAAAGTAAAGACTCTACTTCGGAAAACTGTGTGAAATTTCGATTGGGATAGCTGTATTTTGCATGTGTCAAAGAGAAAATTACTGAAAGAGACTTAGAAGCCAGAAAAGCATCCTACAAATCAATTCTGACATGTTATAAAGAAACAACATCTGAATTTGTCAGCCGGATTCATTTGAGGAGAGAATGGTAATTGTAAGGAGTCAGAGATAATGGGGAAATTGCACATTAAAGTAACGGGATGGATAGGGAGTTTCCAACAGGCTAAGAATGACAGGCTAGGATAAATATTAGGACTAGCACAGAGTTCAGCAATAATGCCTAGTCCCATTCTTTACTGATCTATGTTCATTTCTGACATTAAAACTTGTTTAAAATTCACTTTATTCAATGAGCCTCTTCAGAAAAATCACAGAACCATGATAGTAAGATATTTTAAGTAGTTCATCCAGCCATCCACTCCTCAAATTCTTTCAACAGCATTCCAGCCAATGGGAATTACATGTAAACACCTTCCTGGGATGAGATAGTCCCTGTTACCTAAAGCACCATATGTCACATTTGGCAAACTTCGAATGCTAGAGAAGTTTTCCTTATCTCTTATAAATCTCTTATAACTTCTTCTCATTGGGCCTATTCTTCCCTTTTAGGGTCACACAGCCCAATGACTGTCTGTTCTGCTCAGTTCTGTATTCCTTTCTTTCTCAGATTAATGCATGGAACAAGTGTTTACACAAACCTTATATACTGTGCTCTTATAAATTTATCTCCCTTTTATCTTTATAGTGGTAGCAGAAGTCCCCTTCCCCACCCCCACCCCCACCCCCACCGAGGGCCATGTCTTAACATCACCACAGGTCCAAGGCTCTGTGACAAACCCACTTCTCAATTTCCCAGGAGGAAGGCAATTTACATTTGATGAACCCTGTCATGTGCAAGGGATACGACATAGATCATGTCACTCAATTTCCTCATCCACCCTACAAAACAGGTACTGTTATTAGCTTCTTTAAACAGATACAATAGTCAGTTTTATCCTTTTACACCTAGAGACTGACTCTATAGTGGTCCCCCCCTTATCCATAGTTAAAATTTCTGCAGTCTCAGTTACCTGTGGTCAATCACGATCCAGAAGCAAACCATCCTAACAAATCATCAGAGGGTCAATAGTGGCCTAACACTGAATTGCAATGCCTACATCATTCACCCCACTTCATCTCCTCACTGAGGAATTTTATCATCTCCCATCATCACAAGAAGAAGGGTGAGTGCAGTACAATAAGATATTTTGAGAGGCCACAGTCACATAACTTTTATTATAGCATACTGTTGTAATTGCTCTATTTTATTATTTGTCATTGTTGTTAACCTTTACTGTGTCTGATTTATAAGTTAAACTTTATCATAGGTATGTATGTATAGGAAAAACAATATATATAGGGTTCTGTACCCACGCTTTCAGGCATCCACTGGGGGTCTTAGAATGTATCCCCTGTCAGTAAGGGGGAGTCTATTGTATTATTCCTTTCCTAAGAACTGATTTCTATGTGTGCTCTTGAATTCCCTAATATATATTTTCTTTTAGTGTTTATATTTTTTATTATTTTAATATGCGCTCTTCTAGAAGTGTTGTTCAATTTTTTCTCAAATGAGGCAAGATATAAATAAAAGAGATGGTATTTTAAATTGACATTTCACAGACGGGGTGCTGAAACTCAAAGAGGTTGAATAACTTGACCAAGAGGTGATCAGACTCTGGAAAATGGATTCTCAGTAACTGAACTCTTGAGAATCTGATTTATAAACCCAAAATCTCGTTTACCACTTTTAATGGAAGGTCTCTGTGGAAGGATAACCGATGCCCATCATTGCACAAAGCACTCAAAGACCAAGTCACAAATCAAATCACATATCAGAAGGCTGCTTAGTTAGAGCCACTGAAAAAAGAGTCTATGATATCAAAATGATATTTACATAAATATAAAAGAGCTCAACTGTTAATCTTCTTTGTCTAGAGAGATTGCAAACTAAAGGTTTTAATAAAAAGTTCCTTAAAGTTATAGAACCCGGTATCTTAGACCTTTTTGAAGTGAGGCTATTTAAGTTTTACTTTTCAGATTTCTTTTCTCAGTGTTATCAACTACTGGCCGACATTGACAAGCACAGAACTTCCTAATAACGTAATTTCAAAACTTAGGTTACATTAAAAAAAATGACATAAATTGAATATACTTTAAATATATGTTTTTATTTAGGGAGAAAATACTGCTAATATCTAAAAATACCGCAAAGATACCACATCTATTTAGGTAGAAACATTTTGGTTTCCATTTCATGGAACAGCATTTTATGCCGATTCCTTAACAGTAAGGATGTGCTTTGTGTGAGACTGGAGGACTGGTCAGATCCTGTAAAAGGAGCAAGATCATTTCCCTTGAAGAAAATGAATGACAACTATGTGATGGAAAAAGATCTGGAACCAAGGGCCAAGGGACTGTGGAGTCCAGGATTGGAGGATGTGTTCAAAGAGGCCAGGTCTCAAGGAATTAAATAGGCCACAGTCACACGTCTGCAGGCCTGAGGCTGAGAAGCTGGTCTGCCGTAACGCTTAAAATTAGAAGGGCCAGGGTAGATGAACTCTAGGAGTGCTGATTTTTCTCATAGAACTCTGAATTTTCATATTCTGTTGCATGACCCTGTTACGGAATTCTCAAGTCTTGGGAAATTTTCTTAAAACATCACTTCTTAGTGTTGTGTTTGGTGGATTTATGGGAGATGCAAGCTTGGGGTTCCTTAGGACAAAAGAAGGGAATAATGAAAATGCATAAGCAACTAACAGTATTTGCCTCAGAAACTGAACCACGAGAACTACTGGGGGGAAAAAAGGCAGTGTTTCTCCTGATGGTATCTGTAAATATTGTTTTGCATTTCAAGTTTTGACAGTCTCCATGGAATTTTTCAAATTATGATCATAATAAGCCAAGCTCCCAAATGGATCTGTTATCAGCTATGTAAAATCGAGAACACATAGTTTCAGAAAAAGAGATAAGTACTGCAATTTGTTATACTTACATTGATAAAACAATACAACTAACAGAAAATATGCTCCTGTTCTTGTTTTATAATTGTGAAAATGAATAATAAATGAGCATAAAAGGGAGCTCATAGCCATTTTAAATTCATTATAAAACAAGTTGTTGCGTATTTTGAGATTTCTGTTAAACTAAGGCATTTTTTATATTTGCAAATCAGGCTTTTTTCATCTCTCAAGAATTGTTAAAAAATTCACATTTCCAAAATGTGACCCACTGGAACCGAGTTGGAATTTTTACAAAGTCTTCTGCTATTAGACTTCAGAAACACATAATAATGTATTAACTCATGTAATCCTTTAACCTGTAGGAATTAGGAAATTAAAATTTTAAGTAGACTCAGTTCAGTACCATTTCTAAAGCTAATCAGGGCTTTCAACTCTTTTATCTTTCTTAGTCCTGTCATATAAATATATGTTATCAAGAATATTAAGGTCTCAGAGTTAAAATTCTGAGATGAATACAGATTTCTCAGGTTATGAACTCAAATGTGCAAATCACGTCAATTTAATTTTCTACAGTTGCGCTTACTTTCTATTGAACCTCCTTTCTACCCGATGATAGCAACTTAATTTTAGTCAATTCAGAGTAAAAAAAAAAATTCAGAGTTTTCTCAGTCAATTTACACTTTTTCTCAGTCAACTTTTATTTCCCTTGCAGCTCCTGTGGGGGTGTACGAGTTTGGAGAAGGTTCACACAATTGAGTCTAACTCATGCAAGCTCCTCTACCTGCCCTTGAACCTGAATAGTCTCCAGATTTTGGAATCTGGAGGACATCTCATTTCTCATCCACTCTCCAATCACCAATTGCATGCATTCTTGCTGCTTCGTTATTCTAAAAGAAATGCAATGCTTCTCAGTCTACAAAATCTTTCTCAACTGCTGCTATATCACTCTCTGTAGCATGGACAATATTCAGATGCTCTCCAAAACCCGGGTCCAAAAGAAACACATTGAGCAATCTCCATCCTTCTTTGATCAGATACATGAAGGGTTAGCCCTTTGACTTAGGTTAGTCTGCATGTGCTCCCTGCGGTATCTGGGTAATTGACTCTAATCTTCTTCCCCCAAGACTAGTTCAGGAATGTGCTCACAGCAGGCTGCCTTAGTGTGGGGAGGCTAAGAGTGATGACTGAGAAGTATCAGCCCTCAGGGCACTGGGTACTGTTCTCTAATAACCATAAATTCATTGTATACTCAAGACTCCCATGGCACAAATCCAGGTGGATGGTTCATTTTCTTGTACCTAAGAAAACAATGAGTTCTTCCTAGGTATTCACTAGCATCTAAGCTCCCTCTTGCTCAAAATTTGCCCTACTTTCTCCCTATGGAATTTCTATCATCTTGAGGGTAGGAGACGTTGCCTGACATCACGTACTTCTCTTAAAACAATGCTTATGGAAAAAATTCTTAGCCTGTAAGTGTTCCAGGGCCATGGATTTTTGAGATCAAAAAGGAAAGGCCTTGTAATCATTGCATAATGTATATGTATATCAAATCATCACTTTGTACACTTTAAATATACAAAATTATATTTGTCAATTATTCCTCAATAAAATTAGGGAATGGGAAAGACAAAAGGCATTGAAACTCAAAAACGTCCTCTGTCAAACTTTTGTCTCTACCAGAATTCCAAAAATCATTAGTTGATTCAAGGATTTATTAGATCATTTAAAAAGACTATAGAAGACCATAATTTATATAATTGAGCATTCAACCAATTTGCTATCAGATACTCTTAGTAATCAGCAATTGTATAGATACTTTCCTCTGAATTACAAATAATTTCAACTTAAATATGAATTGTGCTTACTTGATTAGGGAAAGTGCGTTCTTATTTTTAAAAAATTGTTTTTTGAAGTCTGTTTTTAAACTGTTTCTCAGCATAAGCTGTTTGCCAGTATTTAGAAGAAATCTTTTTTTTTTTCACGGTAGAGGGTTTTAATTATAGAAATCAGTTTTATAACACAGCTTGGAAAATACTCTCTGGAATCTAATTTTTAGACAATCTTCTTGCAATTTTAGGTTTCTCACATAATTAAACTTGCACCCTCATTGGCATTGTTTTATTTCTAGTATTTTTGTATCACCCATGCTTTTACTTCTCCAAAGGTTTGGCTTTATTTTATCTCAGCCAACTATCCTACATAGGGAAGGACTGAGCCCAGTTTTTCCTACTTATTAAGACTGGGAGTTAAGATTTCTGTCCCATAATATAAAAACTACTTCCCTAGACACTTCCTAGGATGTTGCTCTTAGGTCATTCCTTACTAAATCAGCAATAACTGCAGATTTACGTTTCTCAAAGTGCTCTTTACACAAATAGTCTCCTCCCTGAAAACAAAAACAAAAACAAAACATGCAATTCTGATGTATGTCAAAAAAGAGTTTAGGGCGCCTGGGTGGCTCAGTTGGTTAAGCGACTGCCTTCGGCTCAGGTCATGATCCTGGAGTCCCGGGATCGAGTCCCGCATCGGGCTCCCTGCTCGGCAGGGAGTCTGCTTCTCCCTCTGACCCTCCTCCCTCTCATGCTCTCTGTCTCTGATTCTCTCTGTCTCAAATAAATAAATAAAATCTTTAAAGAAAAAAAAAAGAGTTTAAATGACTATGGACTATCGATAGATGAAAATCACTGCTGATGGAAGTATCAAATAGTATGACCACTAGAATAAACAATTCAGCACCATCTAGAAAAGTGAAAATGAGTTTACCTGAAGACCCAGCAAACCCATATCGAGGTAAAATACCTTTAAGGGGCTTACATATGTGCATGGGAGACTCTTAAAAGGAAGACACAGCAGCATTATTCCAATGGTGACGCCTGATATATTCTGAATTTCAATAGAGGGATGAATAGATAAAATATATCAATACTTTAAAGCAGTTAAAAATAAACTTGATCTCTCTCTGACATTAGTAGGTCTCAAAAACATAATGCTGAGTGGAGAAAGCAAGATGCAGCTTCATATTAATACACGGAGTGGGATACAAATTGCATGCATTTAAAAACACACAGAAGGTGGGCGCCTGGGTGGCTCAGTTGGTTAAGCGACTGCCTTCGGCTCAGGTCATGATCCTGGAGTCCCGGGATCGAGTCCCACATCGGGCTCCCTGCTCAGCAGGGGGTCTGCTTCTCCCTCTGCCCTCTTCCCTCTTGTGCTCTGTGTCTCTCATTCTCTCTCTCTCAAATAAATAAATAAAATCTTTAAAAAATAAAAAAAAACACACAGAGAAGGTATGTAAGATTGTTGAATCACAGACCTGTACCTCTGAAACAAATAATACATTTTATGTTAAAAAAAAGAAGAAGATAGAAGGAAAGGTAAAATGAAGGGGGGGGTGGAAATAGGAGGGGGAAATGAAGGGGGGGTGGAAATAGGAGGGGGAGACGTACCATGAGAGACTATGGACTCTGGGAAACAAACTGAGGGTTCTAGAGGGGAGGGGGGTGGGGGGATGGGTTAGCCTGGTGATGGGTTTTAAGGAGGGCACGTACTGAATGGAGCACTGGGTGTTACACGCAAACAATGAATCATGGAACACTACATCAAAAACTAATGATGTAATGTATGATGATTAACATAAAAACATAATAAAATTTAAAAAAAACACACACAGAAGGGGCACCTGGGTGGCTCAGACGGTTAAGCATCTGCCTTTGGCTCAGGTCATGATCTCCAGGTCCTGGGATGGAGCCCCACATTGAATCCTGCATTGAGCTCCTGGCTCAGCGAGGAGTCTGTTTCTCCCTCTCCCTCTGCCTCTCCCCCTGCTCATGCTCTCTCTCTCTATCTGTCTCAAATGAATAAATAAAATCTTTAAAAAATAAATAAATGAAATAATAAATAAATAAATACACACAGAAATACACAACTAATGAACTGTTGAGCACTACATCAAAAACTAATGATGTACTATATGCTGGTTAACTGAACATAATAAAAAAAACACATAGAAGAAAAACACATAGAAATAACGTTATTTGCGTGCACACATATTTATAGGCACAAAAATTAAAATTGGATACACATCAAACTCTTCCTCTAAAATGTAAAATATTCTTGATTAGAAGTGTTTCTTATTTTTAAAACTGATGTATTTCAAGCATCTAGAACTCTTCCTGACACACAGCAGGGGCTCAATAGATACTTATCGAAAAAGACATTTATGATAGGGGTTACCTGGGAGTGCATCTGGGACAAAAATTAAATGCGGAGAAACAAGGGTTATCAATTTCATCTGTAATACAATATTCCTCTTATTTAGAAAGAAAGAACAAAACAAAGAGTGGGGTAGAGGGAAAGAGGGGGGTGAAGGGGAAAAGGGAGGGAAGAAAAGACTTGCAAAAATGAAAAATGTTACCGAGTTTCAGTTCATCGATCCATGCGTGTCTTTTATAACCCTCTGTATGTTTTTCTGTATTATCTTTTTTAAAATTGGAACTTCACAGACTGCAACCTGTATTTTTATTTTTAAAGATTTTACTTATTTATTTATTTTAAAGAGAGAGAGAGAGAATTCAAGTTGGGGGGAAGAGAGGGAGAGGGACAAGCAGACTCTGTACTGAGTGTGGAGCCTGATGAGAGGCTCGACCCCATGACCCTGAGGTCATGACCTGAGCCAAAATCAAGAATCAGATGTTTAACCGACTGAGCCACCCAGGCGCTTCTGCAACCTGTATATTTAGAAGCCATGTGCTTAAAAATTAATAAGGAATTTAAGAAGAAATTCCATGAGAACATCCTCACCCTTAATTCTAAACCCTTGCCACTCTATATTTATGTTCTTGTTTCATGTATATTTATTTTGTTTTCCTCTTTAATTGTGAGTAACTTGGGTAGAATCTCTCAATCTTTAATTTACCATGTTTCTCCTAATCTCCTGGTTCAAAAGTCAGAATATTTGGGGCGCCTGGGTGGCTCAGTCAGTTAAGCGACCGACTCTTGGTTTGGGTTCAGGTCATGATCTCAGGGTCGTGGGATCGAGCCCTACATCAGACTCCGTGCTCAGCACAGTCTGCTTGGCATTCTCTCTTTCCCTCCCTCTGCCCCTCCCCATCTCCTGCGTGTGCTCATGCGCACGTGCTCTCTCTCTCTCAAAATAAAAAATAAAAAAATAAATACTCTCTCAAAAGTCAGAATATTTGGCTTCTAGCTTCAGTTCCACCTAAAATAAGCTTTGTGACCTTCATCAAGTTGCTCAATCACTGTGGAACTTTGCTTCCTCATTCGACAATTAGAGATACTGCAAATGATCTCTCTTAAAGCCCCACTCATATTTATGATTTAAGAACTTTATAATCTACATTTCTTTTTAGTTCTAAAATTTGATACTGATTTTCCCACTAAATTCCTACACAGTACGGGGTAGGACACAATATATATTTGCTGTTTTAAGGTGAATAAGTTCTAGAATGCTAGTTAAAATTTTTGAAAGAATCAAATCCAATGTTCACAAACGCTGCATTAACTCAAGCCACAAAGTTATGAGAGAAGAGGCTGTTCATTGGGTTGTTTGCTTACAGCAAGTCAGTGGTGGGATACCTACTGTTTTTGTCTTAATGCTGCAACATATTGATACAAATGTGCGTATTGCCTACCTCTTTCCTTGTGCCTTTGAGTAATCATAGATCAAATGGCATGTAGCCCTTGAATCTCTGCCTCTCTCCAACATGATCCTTTTGAAGCCAATGCAAGGTAGACCTGTTTCTGTGTGACTTTTAAGTTCCATTTCGACAGGCCTGCTTGAAAATCCAGTTACTATGGTGATATGTTCCACTGCAAATAATCTCCTTCTCAACAACTGAAGTTATACCCTCCTCAGTAAAAGTGGTATCTATGGCTTAATGGTTCAGCAAAAGGCTGACAGATCTACGGTCTTATTTCCAACTGAGAGGTTTTTAATAAGTAGTTTGAGCTCCTGGAATCTGAGAAAACTGAACAGGCTCTGTCTAAATTTAGCCGGGTCAGTCTTAAAGGACATTTCCTCGACAGATCAAGTACTGTATAAATTGGAATATGCTGCATTGGCATACGAATATTGGACTCTTTTTGGAGGCAATGGAAAGAGAAACAAACAGACTACCCCCTTTCTTTTCAAAAGCTAAACAACTGACCTACAGGGAGTACACAGCCCTCCCCTACTGTGATTCTCCTGCCAAGAGCCCTAACTCAGCCCAATGCTCACCCAGCCGGACTCCCACCAGCTTCTTGGAGCTGTGGGTCTCACTCTCCCTCTCTCAAAAGATAAGGGGAGTGGAAGAAGGGCAAGTTTTCCATGACTGCAGAGAAGTGATCTTCTTGGCATTCTCCTTAAATACATATTATTTCATATAAGGATTAGATCAGTAACAGCAGACGTCGCAGGTTATACAGCATCATGGCTGACTCATTGCATGAACAACCTCAGGTCCTATTTATATGGCAAACAACATTCTCAGTTCTGAACAACTGCCTCAAGTGGAATTTGGGGGGAAAATGTATATTAGATACTTTCATACGCTGCTACACTAGGAATATCTCAAAGGTTGGAAACTGCTTTCTTCATCTTCCCACACCCCCGGCAATCAGCGTATGTCTGATGAACATAATGACAGGCATGTGGTGCTCAACAGTGTTTGGGGGTGAGTATGGTAAGGGGATAAAACACGAATAAGTTTAATCCAAAAGTCTTCTGATAAGGGAAACATTTTCAGACATGTTCCATATGTTTACCACCAGTCATCTTTAGCTGTTTTCAAGACAGATTTTTCTAAATCTTTGATGAAACTATCGGTCAAATCCTCTCATGAAGGTCCCGGCAAATAAGGAATGCAAGGAAGCTACATGTTCATGAAATGAACCAATAAAAATTATGATTATAATCACAGACTGCAAATTAACAGGGTCGCAGTCTGTAAATAAGAACATCTGATGACATAAGCATTAACATCTTAAATTAGTATCTGCTCTGAGAGGACAACACAGCTTGAGGAGAAATGCAGGCTGCTGGCAATCCTCTAGCGCGCACTGGGGGACGGTAAGCCCTGCATCAGCAGGTATTTTTATCATTAAATGATACCTCTACCTTGGAGACTATGGTTTTAATTGTCATTTCTATTTATAATTACTAATCAAAATGCTGGGAACCAAAAAAAAAAAAAAATCTCTTAACCACGTGGCACTGTTATTTTACTTTGATAAAAGACTTTGTTCTTTGCTCCGTGTGTGTTTTTTCCAAGGCTGGCTACACTGTCTCAGCCATGACCCCATGTTTGTTCGAAACCCTTCCTAGGTTGGTAAATAACTACAGATCAAAATGCTGAGAAACTTGTCACCTAAGCCCAGTGGCCCTTCTCCCAGATCACCTTGCGATAATTAGTTTCTTTGAATCTAATTCTTAAAAAAAAGCTTTCTGAACATAAAATTCACGATTTGTATGATTTTCCATCAAATCATTTAGCAAACATATTAAAAACAGGTTTCTATAGCATTAGGCTGATTTGGTTTCTCTCCTTCCTTAGCTTCCCAAGGAGCCCACAATCCTAATCTTTTTTCACTCTTGCTGGGATCCCTCTTCCTCCAGTTTCATTCATATAAGTGCTATTTACTGTTCTGTCCTTGAGCTCAGCAATCCATGTTTTTTTCCCTCTGCCCTCTCAACAATTCCCCACCTCTTCAAGAATAATGCTATAGATGCGACTCCCTAAATCTGCATTCTCATCCTACGTTTTCTTTGAATTCCAGATCTGCCATCTAGAAATCATTATGAAAATAATATATCTCAGTGATATGTCTCTTCCCCACAGATAATCTCCTCTTGACATCTCCTTGCATTATAAATACCTTTTCTAGGTACTGCAGCCCCAAAGCTCAGAATCATTGTTCACTCTTTCCCTTCCTTGACCCCCCACATCAAATCAGTTCATCCCGCAGGCTATAAATGCAGTCTCCTATTTATTTCTTCTTGATCATTCCTGGCCCAGCTCTCTTAGTTCAAATTCTCATTACCTTCCACATATGTTATTGCTAGTCACCTGACTAGTCACTGGATTCCGTGCTCCAATTAACTAAGCCAGCAGCACCTAAAGTAACTCAGGTACATAATATATAACATTATATAAAAAGTTGAAATTTTAAGTCATTCCCCCTATTATAAGTGTGTGTGTGTGGTGGGGGGGGGTATGTACCTCTAGTTACAACATTTGACCGTTCAGAGCTTTCATGCCATTTGCTGTAATAATTAGAACTGTCATACACCGCTGGTGGGAATGTAAAATGGTACAGTCACTTCGGAAAACTGTTTGGAAGTTTCCTACAAAGTTAGATGTACACCTACAATATGTCTCAGCCACTCCCTTCCTGGGTGTTTATCCAAGAGAGATGATTCAAGTCATTTTGATAATCACCCTAATGCATCAGATTAACCAGGGTTTTTTTTTTTTTTTTTTTTTTTTATTTACATATTTGACAGAGAGAGAGAGAGCCCACAAGCACGGGAAGCAGCAGGGAGAGGGAGAAGCAGCCTCCCCGCCAAGCGAGGAGCCCAAAGCAGGACTCGATCCTAGGACCCTGGGATCATGACCTGAGCTGAAGGCAGACGCTTAACCAACTGAGCCACCCAGTCGTCCCAAGATTAACCAGTTTTTACACCAGTATTTTTCAATATATAACAATGATGCATAAATGCAATTTTGGAATGTTTCACAGCTTTCTAAATCAAGCATTTTAAAGTGCTTAGAAGAAACAGAACTTCTCAGAGAATGGTATGTTTAGGAGGAGGAATGTTCATATCCTCTTTAATTACACTTAAAAAAAAAAACAGGCAGGAATATGGTGCTAACTTTATTATTTCTCCCCAAAGAAATTGAACTTGTCTTCGGTTTAATTGGCAGGCTTGAAATGGGTGAGTTTACTCACCGGCTCATTGACGTGACTGGTTGCATTTACAGCAGACAAAGCTAATGAACACAGGGAAGGAATAACAGTTGGGAAGTAGCAGACAGAACTTTCCAGTCATTAAATTGCATCGAGCTCCTTTCTCGGAATACCTGAGTGTTTTACAACCGTCATCTACTAAATCCATCCAAAGCCAATGCAAGTCAGGAATAACTGCAGCACCATATCTTTTTTAGAGTTAGAGAAAAAAAATACCTCTCGCAGGACAAAAAGGAAGACACTTATCTCCTGAATGAGCTAAGAACATGGAACAGCACGGAGCCTTGTGCCAAGACCACAGCCTTCAAACCTCAGATGTCTAACAATGACTTCAGTTAGGGAGAAGGGGAAGAGAGTTAGTTCACTATTGACCCAATTTTTTATTTTTTCAATTATCATCTTTCTTTGTATTGCCCAATATGTGGCACACAGTAGGTACTGCTTTTTTAAGGGGAGATTTTTAACAGTTTTATTGAGGCATACATGATATATCATAAAATTTGCCCATTTAAAATATACGGAATGATTTTCAGTAAATTTACATAGTGACACAACTATGATTGCATTCTGGATTTAGACCATTTCTATCATCCCCAAAGTTCTGTCATGGTCCATTTGTAGTCAGTTCCTCTTCCTCTCCTAGTCCCAGGTAAACACCGATCTGCTTTCTGTTCTTACAGTTTTGCATTTTCTAGAAATTTTAAATTGAATGCTGCACTACATCATATGACGTGTCTGGATTTTTTTCACTTAGTGTGACTTTTAGGTTTATCCATGGTTTTGCATGTAATAGTTTTTCTTTGTTTTTATTGTTGAGTAGTGTTTGATGACTATAACACATCCCTTTGCCAGTTGATGAACATTGAATTGTTTTCATTTTTTGTCTGTTAGGGATGCAGTTCCTATGAACAGTTGCATTACAAGTCTCATGGATATATGTTTTTATTTCTCTGGAATGAAATCCCTAGGTCAATAATACTTTTAATACAATAGGACAATAATACTTTTAACATTGTATGAAACTGCCAAACTGTTTTCCAAAGTAACCATTTTGCATTACCACAAGCAATGTATGAGGGTTCCAATTTCCATACATTTTCTCCAACACTCGGTATTTTCATTCTTTTTATTATAGTCATGCTAGTGGGTGTAGAGTTATATCTCATTGTGTGTGTATTATTGGTAGCTTTATGGAGATATAATTAAGATACGATAAGTTGAGCATGTTTAAAGTGTATAATCAGTTAAGTTTTGACATATGTATACAACCATAAAACAATCAAGATAATGAAGATACCCATCACTAACAAATTTTTACTTTCCCTTGTAATTCCTCCCTGCTGCATTGCCATCCCTACTCCATGCCCAGAAAAGCACGCTGATCTGCTTTCTGTTACTGTGAATTGGTTGCATTTTCTAGGATTTTATATAAAAAATTAAATCATATAATGTCTCTTTTTTTGTCTAGCTTATTTCATTCAGCACAATTATTTTGAAATTTATCTTTTATTGTAGATTCTATCATAGTTCAATCTTCTTTATTGCTGAATAGTAGTCCATTGCATGGATATCCCATAATTTACCCATTTACCTGTTGATGAGCATTTGGGGTTTTTTTCCCCAACTTTAGCTATTACAAATAAAGTTTCTATGAACATTAATGTATGGACATAAGCTTTCATTTCGCAGGAGTGAATACCTAGGCGTGGAATGGCTGGGCCATATGGTCCGGGTATGTTTAACTCTTTAAGCAACTGCTCAACTGTTTTCCAAAATGCCTACATCATTTCATATTCTCGCATGGGGTATTAGAGTTCTAGTTACATCATTTTTATCAACACTTGGTATAATCAATCTTTTCAATTTTAGATATTCCAATAAATGAGTAACGTTTTATCATTGTAGGGTTTTTTTTTTTAAGATTTATTTATTTATTTTAAAGAGAGAGAGCATGCACAAGCAGAGGAAAGGGCAGAGGGAGAGGGAGGAGAGAATCTCGAGCAGACTCCCCGATCTCATGACCCATGAGATCGTGACCTAAGCTGAAATCACGGGTGGGATGCTTAACTGACTGAGCCACCCAGGTGCCCCTATCATTGTGGTTTTATTCACATTTTCCTAATGACTAATGATGCTGGGCATATTTTCACATCCACTTATAAAAAATATTTGCAAATTAATATTTGAAGGATTTATATGTAGAATATGAGAAGAACTGTCAAAACCCAATAATAAGAATACAATCCAATAAAAAATAGGCAAAATATTTGAACAGACTCTTGGCCAAAGATGAAATACAGAGGACAAAGAAACACAAGAAAAGATCTGGGTTCACTCAGATAATCTCCTCACTTCAAGATCTTTAAGTTAATCACATCTACAAAGGTTTTGCCACGTAAGGTAACATATTTGCAGGTTCTGGGGATTAGGACACAGACATACCTGAGGAGCTGCTATCTACACAAGTAGCATCTCACGAATTTTGATATGTTGTGTTTTCACTTTCATTCTATTCTAAATACTTTCTCATTTCCTTCTTGAGGTCTTCTTTGACCCATGGGTTACTTAGAAGTATGCAATCATGCTTCAAATATTTGTGAACTATACAATATATGTTACTGATTTATATTTCCCTGTTTCTAGAGAATATTACGCTATGATCTGAATCCTCCAAATTTCTGAGACTTGTTTTATGGCCCAGAATTTGGTCCATCTTGTAAACATTGCGAGTGTGCTTAAAAAGAATATAACAGAATAACTGTTGTTGATAAGTTTAGTGTCCTCTAAATGTCAATTAGATCAAGTTGGTTGACAGGGTTGTTTCAGTCTTCAATATTCTTACTGATTTTCTGTCCACTTATTTGATCAACTATTGATATTGGGTGTTGAAATCTCCAACTATAAATGTAAACTTGCTTATTTCTCCTTGCAGTTCTCACATCATATATTTTGAAGCTCTGTTATTAGCTGCATAATATCTAGGACTGTTACATGCTCATAATGAGCTGGTCTTTTTTTAAAGATTTATTTATTATTTGAGAGAGAGTAGGGGTGGGGCAGAGGGAGAGGGAGAGAGAGAGAATCTCAAGCAGACTCTGCACTGAGCAGAACCAGACACAAGGCTCCATTCCAGGACCTGGGGACCATGACCTGAGCTGAAACCAAGAGTTGACTGCTTAATCGACCGAGCCACCCAGGCACCCCAAGGAACTGGTCTTTTTATAATCTTCCAGAGACCCTATCTCTTACAATATCTTTGTCTTGAAATTTATTTTGTCTGATAGTAATGTGGCCACACTGGCTGTCTTTTGCTTCACGTTAGCATGGCATATCTTTTTCCAATCTTTTACTTTAATCTACTTGTGTCTTTGTACTCAAGTGTATTTCTTATTAAGCATCACATAGTTGGGGATTCTGTTTTACACAACTTAACATTCTCTGCCTTTTTATTGGCATATGTACACATTTACATTCAATTTTGTTACTGATATAGCTGAGTTTAAATCTGTCATCTTGATATTTGTTTTTCGCTTGTCCCATCTTTCCTTCATTTCCTTTTGCTCTTTATTTGCCTTTCTTTTGAATCAAGTAACTTTCATGATTTCATTTTATCTCATTTATTGACTTATTACCTAGAACTCCTGTGTTGCTTTAATGGGTTGCTTTAGGATTTACAACACTTATTAAAGTCTACTATCAGGTGATGTTATATTACTTCACATTTGGTGTAAAAACACTAAAACAATATGCTTACATTTTTATCCCCTGATTTTTGTGTTATTATTGTCATACATTTTATTTTTACACTTGCTATAAATATTACAGTATATTATTGCAATTTTGGTTTTAAACTATAGACTATCTCTTAAAGAGCTCCTTTGTGTAAATCCATGTTTCTGACTGGTTATATTTTTCTTGTGTTTAAAGGACTTCCATTAACATTTCTTGAAGTGCATGTCTGCTGTCGAGGAATTCTTACAGTTTTTGTATGTCTGAAGAGGTCTTTATTTCACTCATTTTTTTAAACAGCATTATTGAAGTATAATTTACATCCCATAAAATTCACCTCTCATGAGTATTCAATTCAACAAATTTATAATTCAGTACATTTATACAATTGCACAACTGTTCTAAAATCCAGTTTCGAACATTTCGATTATCCAAAAACTTCCATCACTCCCCTTTAAGCCCTGCTATAACCTTCAGTCTTAGGCAACCACCAATTTGCTTTCTGTCTGTAAGTTTGCCCCTTCTAGATATTTCATATAAACAGAATGCTACAATATAGTCTTTTCTATCTGCCTACTTTCGTGTGGCATGTTTTTGTGGTTCATCATTTGTAGTAAATATAAGGAGTCATGCCTTTTCATTGCTAAGTATTATTTCATTATATGTATGTACGACTTCATTTCACTTTTCCATTCAACAGCTGATGAGCATTTGGGTTGTTTGCAGGTTTTGGTGATGATGAAGAATGTTTCTATGAGCATTTGTGCACCTGTTTTTGTGTTGACATATGTGTTATTTCCCTTAGGAGAGTTACCTTAATTTATGAAAGGTATTTTTACTGGTAAAGATTCTAGTTTGACAGGTTGGGTATTTTGCTTTCATTAATTTAATGACATTGCATCACTGTCTTCTAGCTTGTCTTCTTTCTCATGAAAAATCTGCTCTCATCCTGATCTTTATTTCTGTCTCCATAAAGTGCCCTTTTTCCCCCTCAGGCTGCTTTTACAATTTTCTATCACCAGTTTTAAGCAATTTGATTATGAAGTGTCAGTGTATCTTTCTTCACATTTCTTGTGTTTCAGGTTTGGTGAGCTTCCTGCATCTGTCAGTTTATACTTTTCTTCAAATTTGGAAAGTTTTGACCATTATTTCTTCAAATGTTCTCTTTGTCCACACCTCTCACTCACATCCTTCGGGTTCTCCAAATACATGCAACCTTTCCTCTAGTTTCCTGAATATTTGAAATGAGGTTAGAACTCTTTAATGATCTTATCTACAGATTCTCATCTCTTTCATTTTTGGATCAGTTTCATTGATTTTTCCCCTCACTATGTGTTATATTTTTTCTGCTTCTTTATAAGCTTGATAACTTTTTATTGGATGCCAGACCTTGTGAATTCTGTCTTTTTTTGGGTGTTCCATAAAGTCAAGGAATATGTCCTTTCCATTTTCCATTTTTGTATCTCTTATCATCTAACACCATTGCTAATTCATATGGACTAAAATATTGTTTAAATGAAGATCATAAGGGCAACCCTGTTGGGACCCCTCTAACTCTTGAGAGCTTTTTCTGTATCTTCACTTAATAAACTTCTATCACTTCACTCACACAAAAATAAATAAATAAATAAATAAATAAATAAATAAATAAATAAATAAAGTAAAAGAAAAGAATAAAGCTCAGTTACCTAATCATCTTTTCACTCACTCTGGGGCAAAAATGAATATTCTTTAATGCCAGGGTCATATTCCCCTTAGGATTGAAACTATCTTTGTTAGCACTGGGGATAAATGATGAGACTCACAACATGAGTTAACAGGAGACAATACAATAATAGAAACAGTGAAACTGCCTTCTGTTATAAATGGCCAGGGAATTTCAGGGTGGATTTGAAAGGAGAAGGAAAAGCACAGGGGACAAAAGAGAGATGGAATAACTAGGAGTGTAATAGTGTTTAAGTAACCTTCCAGGTCAAGAACGACTAATATTTAAAATTCTTTGCATTAATGAAAAGTAAATCTGCTGTTTCCCCAGCCCTCAATAACGTTTGCTGCTTACCTCTCTCTTGAAAGTGTTTTGTTTGTTTTTCCAATGAAATGAATTAAAGTTCAAGTCCTATATTTGACATAATACCAAAACAGGGAGAAAGAAATAACCAGAAGGCATAGAAGAAAACAAGGATTCAGTGGAGGCAGATAGTCAAGGCCAAATTGATCAGGAGAATATCTTTTTTCTTCCTTCAGTAAATTCCAGTAATCTTGGGGAAGGAATGGACATGTCTATACAAAGGACTAAAGAGATCTAGTTGAAATATGAGTTGCACATAGATCTCTCTACTAGGCTTCCTTATTTTCACCAAATTGAAATGTTTACTTCTACTACTAGCTTGAAAGCAACCACAATCATTAATTTACCCACAGTTCTACTTCTCAACAGTCCCAAAGTACACTATTCCATTCCTCCTCATTTTCAGATGCTGCTTCTACTAACTAACCTCTCATCGCAGACATTTATACCTACCAGATGGTGGTTTGTTCCTTTCCTTCTTTGCATTCACACTCCCTACACTGTGCACTGCACAAACACTGAGTGCAATAAATATCTCAGCTGTTCAAAAATTTATGGCAGAGTTAGCTCAACTTAGGAAAGGCAGCACAGATGTACCAGTGCAACAAAAGAAATATTAAAAATAAAAATACCAATTAACAGAGCTAAAGTTAGCAACATCACTTCGCGTTTTATTTTCTCTACCTCCTCTCGCCTTCATATTAGTAGAAAAGCCAAGGATGTTGGAAATGTAATAAGATTATTCTGAGCCTTGGTTAACCCCAGTGACTTCTTCAATGATAATAAGTGATAACATCTTAAGGAAGTTAAGTACTTCAACAGAGTACTTAACGAGTTAGCGACTCCAGGCATGGAGTTGTGTAGGATTTCCTTAAGGAAAGCTCCATGGAAAAGGTGATACTTGCATTGCATCATGAAGGAAGAATAAGAGCTTATCAGACAAACAAGAAGGGGAATGACATTCTAGACAGAGAAAACACTTTCATTCAAGACTCAGAAAACAAACCAACAAACAGGACTAAGTGTCTTTTGTGAACAGTGAAAAGTTCAAAAATTCTGTAACACGTGGAGAGATTATAAGGGCAAGTGGTTGAAGGACCTAACCCAAAAATGACAGTCATCTCAAATCCCTCTTAGAAAGTTTGTTCAGCCAATGGTGTGCTAAAAATATTAAAACAAACAAACAAGGGGCGCCTGGGTGGCTCAGTTGGTTGGGCAACTGCCTTCGGCTCGGGTCATGATCCTGGAGTCCCGGGATCGAGTCCCGCATCGGGCTCCCTGCTCGGCGGGGAGCCTGCTTCTGCCTCTGACCCTCCCCCCTCTCATGTGCTCTCTCTCTCTCGTTCTCTCTGTCTCAAATAAATAAATAAAATCTTTAAAAAACAAAAATATATACTGCGAGATTTGCATTTTGTGTCTGGAGTTTCTCCAAACCACGATCTAATTGCCCAGTAGAGATAATTGTTACAGGATCCAGGAAAACCCAGACATTTACTAGCTCCTTCTTTCAGACTGCCTTTTGTATAGTAGACAACCTGTCTGATCTGATAACTCGGCCTCGACGCTGATCTCTCTTCAGAACGTGACTTCAGGTATATCCCTTCCAGTTCTTTATGCCCTCCTCTTACCACTTCACCACACACACACACACACACACACACACACACACACACACACACACACCCCTGGCCTGGGGTTATGTAGCCGCTACCCACTGACTCTCCACTGTCTCCAGTCATCAGAGAACAGAGTCAGGCAATCGGAGGGGGAGACGAACCATGAGAGACGATGGACTCTGAAAAACAGAGGGTTCTAGAGGGGAGGGCGGTGGGAGGATGGGTTAGCCTGGTGATGGGTATTAAAGAGGGCACGTTCTGCATGGAGCACTGGGTGTTATACGCAAACAATGAATCATGGAACACTACATCTAAAACTAATGATGTAATGTATGGGGATTAACATAACAATAAAAAATTAAAAGTAAAAAAAACTAATGATGTAATGTATGGTGATTAACCTAACGATAAAAAATTTAAAAAAATAGATACAAAAAAAGTCAAAGCATATTTCCTTTTTTTTTTAAACTCAAAAAACACCTTTTTTTCATTTAAAAAAGTATTTAGAACACATAAAACAAGGCAACATTTATTCTTTCTTCTCGTCTTCCGGCTTGGGGTCTGTGGGCGGCTCCTCCACTGTGGCCCTGCGGCTCTCTGAGCAGGTGTTACTGTCACCGGTCCCTTCCTCAGCCATACTGTCCACCCCCTCCTGCCCGCTCTCCTTGTCCTCAGGAGTAGATGTGCCTTCTTCACCATTCTGTTGGCTTCCCGTCGCCTCTTCAAGGCGTGTCTCCTCTGTCTCCATCAGGATGCTCTCGTCATCCTTCTCCTCAGTCTTCCTCGCAGCTTGCTCTTCCTTAGGAACTGCGTTCAGCTTGCTCTGCTGCTTCTGTCTCTCTTTCCTCCTACCTTTTACGAGCCTGTTCCTCCGCCTGTGCAATTTCAGTGGCAATTTTTTCCACATCCACTTCGACTTTCTTTAAGTTCATTGTTCAATGAATCTGTGCTTTCCAGGAATGTCCTCTTCTTTTCCTGATGTCGCTCCTCTATTTGAAGAAGTTCGCTTCTAGTTTTCACAGATGAACCATTAAGGGCTGGACCTGTCGTTTGAAGACCTGCATTCTAGCTGTTGTGACAACTGACCGGATGTCTGGCACCACACTCTCACTAAGGATTTCACTGATGAGGCGGTGGTTTCTCTGGAAACGGGCAGTGGCTGTATGCTGCATGGAGAAGCCATCATCATAATCGTCTGGATCTTCCGCAGACTGAATGCTCATGTAGGGGTCTCCTTTCTCCATGCGAGACTGTCTCTGTCGACTTTCTTCCTCTAAAGCAGCTTCTGCACGACTTTTTTGCATTTATGTAGGCAAGGTATGCGGGGGAATTATGATAGGCCTTCATAGATCCATTGTACTCTATCTTTTCTGCTTTGTATTCGTTTAAATATTCTTGTTTTTCTTCATCAGTGAGATCTCACCACATACCACCAATAATCTTGCCAATCTCCCACAACTTTAGGTCAGGGTTGGAAGCTTTTACTTGGTCCCAGACCTTTCTGCTGTACCTCATGTAGGACATCAGCTGCTTATCTGGTGGCTTTGGGGGTTTGGGAATCGTTAATACCAGAGGACGCCCCAGGTTCCCTCCCAGCCTGTAGTTGTAGGCGAGATGACTGTATGGATTGTATCCCACAAACCCTGGTGTGCTGGGCATTTGTGTTGCAGGAGCTGGGGTGGGAGGCGGGGCATAAGATGGTCTTTTTGGCATTTTGGAAGATTAAGTTCTCAGTTCCTAAGAATGAATCTGAGACACCGCGGGCAGAAAAAGCGCCCGCAGCTCCGGCCTCGTTTCCCTTTGTCCCGAGCACGCCCCGCCCCTCCGTCAAAGCATATTTTCAAGCAAAGGGAAAATATGTTTGAATTATCAAGAGTATTAACACTGGACATTTTTTCTTATTAAATATAAACATTACAATGTTGGAGTTCAAAGAAAACCAGGCAATGAAACTTTAGCATATTTGCTCAAGTCATCGGCTTATGAGTGGCAAGTTGTTACAAATTAATTGAGGGTATAAGAACACACTCAAGCACAATAAAAATAGGAGATGGCTCTGATTTTTTTTCAGAATTAAATATTTGCCTAATATCCATCTTCTCCACCACCCATCTATATGAATTTTATCAACCAAAATAACATGAGAAGCTGAGGGAAAGAGACAGAGAAGGAAGAATGTGGTGTAAGATAACAAACATGAGTATTCATTACTGGAATGCAATGCAAAATAATATTAAAATTTAAATCCCCTAGCATGAACTTAGAGAGATTTGCATGATATCAAGAAGTCATTTATTATTAGTTTTCTGCAGTTATAGATAAATGAAGCCAAGAAAATCTCTATTTCCCAGCTGCGAATTTTCTGACTATGGTGTAATATTAAGCTACTGAGTTGGAGAGTGTTGTCCGCTTTAACGACTAGTTTTGAATATAACATGAGTAATCAGCATGAAATAGTATTCTTAGACCCCTCATTGTAATCAGCATGTCATTGTTACAATATTACGGTACCCAAATAAAGTAGATTCTCCTCATTCTTAATTTTTGAATAAGTGTTTAAGGAATAAATTATAATAATTTCCAAACGCATGAAGGACAGCATTGTAAGATTGCATCTTTCTCCTAAAAATGATAAGAAATTCACTAATGAGTCCATTAGACAGAGTCCATTAAAGGTGACAGGACAAAGATCTCTTGGAGACCTCATCAAGCCGAGACAATATGCAGGATTAATGCAGTGTCCGTTCAGCTTCCCTGTGCTCAGGCGGGAAATGAGGTTTGAGTGACAACTTTATTTAGCAAGTCAAAGACTGCTGAAAATTTTACGAAATGATGCAACTCACATGCAAAACAGCAGAGTTTTATTAGGAGAGTTTGATGTGAGACTGAAAAATGTGAGTAATTCTCATTAGATATCAGTTAATAAAAGGCATGAAATATAAATTAGCTGCAAGCTTGATCTGAATGAAGTTGACTTTGTGTTTGCAATAGTAGCCTTATCACTATATGTTTATTAATAGGGATCTCATTTATTGTCCTGTCTCCTTTTATATTCAACTCATTCGAAATCATAATGGCTCCTATTAGTTAGGCTTCATTTAAAACCAGCATTGATTGTTCAGACATCCATCCTTAGAAATTTATTTATAACTTCAATTTTTGGTGCTCAGAGATTTTGCTGCCCTCAAGAACAAATATTTAAATTAATAAAATAAGCCTTACATACACAGACATACAAAGGAAAGGTTACTGATACTCAGACAACTCAGAAGATTGAATTTTAAATTTTTAAAGGGATAGTGGAAATATTCCCACATGAAAAAGCATGAAACTGTAGGACTTAAAATATAGTGGGGATAATAATGCACACGTATAAATTTTATGATAAAAAATACAAAACGGAGCATCTGGGTGGCTCACTCGGATAAGCTTCTGCCTTTGGCTCAGGTCATGGTCTCAGGGTCCTGGAATCGAGCCCCGCATCAGGCTCCCTGCTCAGGAGGGAGTCTGCTTCTCCTTCTGCCTCTCCCCTGGCTTGTGCGCTCTCTCTCGCTCACTCTCTCAAATAAATAAATAAATAAAATCTTTTTAAAAAATACAAAACTTATTATATATTCTTTTATTACATTACATATTGTTATAAAAGAAAGTAAATTTTTAAGAAGGAATCTGGAGATGAAGTCTAACTTTATTAAAACCCTTCTATTGTCATCATGACAATAAAATTCAACATTCACAGAATTATGAACATAAAACATATAAAAATATTTTACATTTTTTAATGTTTTACCAGCATAGAAGTTCAACAGATATTGTCTATGTTTAAACATTTTTTGACAAAATAATTGCTCTTCTATAACCATTCTTGACCTTATGTTAACCAAAATAGCACCATTCAAAAAAAAAAAAAAAGGAAAGAAAAGAAAAGAAAAAAGAAAATGTAGCTGTAGGATTCGGTATATGCTGGTTTTTAAGAAAGGAAAGGCTTTGTGTTAGGTCCATTTTGGAGTATTTGAGGTTCTCTGACCATGCATGTGTCCCAGGACATACGCCCAAGATACATGAGACTGTGTTCATAGTGGTACTCCAGTCACTAAGACTCTGACCCCACACCTGTTTAGCCATCACGAAGTTAACATCAGGACAGTTGTCTGATGAATGTCCCACAGTCCATACGTGTTCAAGTGTTTCCTGTGATATCATTTATTCGTTCCTCTGGTCCCCATATCTTCTGTAAGTAAGTTGTGAATTCGAGTTAACTATGTTTGACAAAAGCACTTTCTGAGGGATGCCGTGTACTTCATACTACACCATGTTGGAAGGGCCATGATGTTTGCTTTTCCCCAGCAGTGCTTTAAGTTTGATCACTGGGTTAAGGTGGTGACACTTGGATCTATTACCAAGGTAAGTTTCTCCCTTTGTCATTAGCAAGCTATCCGTAGTATAATGCTTTGGCATCATATGAAATCTTTTGCCTAATGGTTTAGCATCAAGTAATAATGCTTGTTTGAATCAAATATTTTATTAGGGGTTAAAAATGATTTTTTTAATTGCATCATTCCTCTGCACTTTAGTTGGCATTGTTCTGTAAACTTCTTGAAAGAATTTCACCCGAAGCTATTCGTTTATCCTGAAATATGGTCATAGCCAAAAGGTAAGATAAATGCTTAATACTTTCCTTTTAATTACCAACTTCCAAATTAAGGAGTGAATTTAATCATACTTGCCAGTGGGGACAAATGAGGGTTTAGTCTTCTGTTTTATTGTTGTTGTTAGTATCGATATAGACTCATGAAATTTTATATATTCAATAACTTTCAGTTAATTATTCACGATGATCAAATTTGATCAGCTGGAGTCCTTTCAAATTGGTTCCCATATCCTTTTGATATGATTTCTTTGCTTACTTTCTTACATCCCAGAACAAAATATCCTAAACCTGGAAACAGCTATTTTTCCAAGAATTTTTCTGTACAAAAGGTGTTTAGAAACCACTGTTAAGACACCAAGAGTTTCATCACTCCTGCATTATCTATGATTCCAGGCTTTCTCAGTGGACAGAGTTAGAAAACATATATATTTTAACATCATGAGTTCATATTGGTATTTCCCATTTGAATTTTTTTTTTTTTTTAAGATTTATTTGACAGAGAGAGACAGCGAGAGAGGTGACACAAGCAGGGGGAGTGGGAGAGGGAGAAGCAGGCTTCCCGCGGAGCAGGGAGCCCGATGCGGGGCTCGATCCCAGGACCCTGGGATCATGACCTGAGCCGAAGAAGGCAGATGCTTAATGACTGAGCCACCCAGGCGCCCCTTCCCATTCAAATTTAACATTTCAGAGTTTTTATTTCATTTCTTTGATTCTTTACATATACCTCTTTTCACTTATACTTAAAATTTTGTCTCCTGCTGACCTTAATATTTTATTCTTGCTTTATCCTACAACATCAACAAAGATAGTTTCAAAATAACAATACCAGGGCGCCTGGGTGGCTCAGTTGGTTGAGCGACTGCCTTCGGCTCAGGTCATGATCCCGGAGTCCCGGGATCGAGTCCCGCATCCGGCTCCCTGCTCAGCGGGGGGTCTGCTTCTCCCTCTGACCCTCCTCCCTCTCATGCTCTCTGTCTCTCATTCTCTCTGTCTCAAATAAATAAATAAAATCTTTTTAAAAAAAATAAAATAGGGCGCCTGGGTGGCTCAGTCGGTTAAGCGGCTGCCTTCAGCTCAGGTCATGATCCTGGAGTCCCGGGATCGAGTCCCGCATCGGGCTCCCTGCTCGGCAGGGAGTCTGCTTCTCCCTCTGACCCTCCCCCCTCTCATGTGCTCTCTCTCTCTCTCTCACTCTCTCAAATAAATGAATAAATAGGGCGCCTGGGTGGCTCAGTCGGTTAAGTGACTGCCTTCGGCTCAGGTCATGGTCCCGGAGTCCTGGGATCGAGTCCCGCATCGGGCTCCCTGCTCAGCGGGGGGTCTGCTTCTCCCTCTGACCCTCCTCCCTCTCATGCTCTCTGTCTCTCATTCTCTCTCTCTCAAATAAATAAATAAAATCTTAAAAAAAAAAATTTAAAAAAATAAAATAAAATAAAATAAATAACAATATCAATATTATTAATACTAATAATAAAACTGACTGACCTTTAATATTTTTCATAGGTTTTATTGTCTTTAGAATATATACCAGGAAATGTAAGCAGAGTTCTAAAGTCCTTTGAAATCAATCTTTTCTCTGGGTGTGGTTAAGCTTCCAGTCTGGCTTAGAAGTAGGTTCCTTTGTTTCAGTTTGTATTCACTTTGAAGGCTTGCTTTAATTGTGGCTAAGAGTGCCCCATTAGGTGCTCATACCTCTGTGAATATCATTTGTGTTGTTGCCAATCTTTGGTTGTTACAAACACTTTGCCTTTAATTCAAATATCACAACACACCTAGGATATGACTGTATCAACTTTAAGGTCATAAAACCAAGGTTCAGAGAAATTGAATCATTTGCCCCAATTTATTGAGTGAAGCCTAAATTTTACTGTCAATTTCTAAGTACAGTGCCTCTTATGCATCCCCATCGCCACCTTCATTGTCCGTTTTCGGTACTCTATTGTTTCCAAGTTATCTTGAACAAGAACAAATAAACAAAAAAGAACAAGTCTCCACTTGCACGCTCAGATCCAAATGGATCCACGAAGAGGGCCTGGGCGAGACTTACAGCCAGAACTAGCTGAACCTCTGCTCCTACCCAGCCACATCCTGACATGTAAGATCATTCATTACACACCCACACATTTGCTTAACCAAAATCCCGAATCTAACTGCCAGAGAAGTGGAGTGTAATGCACAAATCTTTAGTGAGAATGAATAATGATCATGTTTGCTTTGGGATCAGTGTGCAGAGTTACATTGAAATAATACAGTTTTATTAAAATTGTCCCTATTGGATAGTGTGAGATCATCAGTAAAACACCTAATTTGAGTCTCAGTACAATATCTGAGGAGTGTATAATTAAGAAGTTGCTTTTTAAGTCCTAATGAATTTCCTGGCCATATAGACTACATATGCATGACAGAAATTAGACAGAACTTTGAAATGGCCACTAAGATGTCATTGTTTCAAGAACAGCAACAAAAGCCCTCCCCACTATAGAGCAGTGGCTTCTTTCTTGTAGGCGTGCCCCTCAGATGGCGTCATGGAAGCATTCTGCAGGACCTCTCCCACTGATGCGTTGGGGGTGCAGGTAGGGGTGGTGAGATGATTGTTCCTCTGCATAGAGGAAAAAAATTAAAACTCCTCTTAGTTTGAATTCATATTTAATTTTCATCAAGCTCACTTTTTCCTAGAAGATGTGTATATTACAAAGTTTCACCTCTGGGACCCATGATGGCAATCCATCTCCTTCTCACCTCTAAAGCTAGACTTGGCAGTATTCTCCTTATTCCATGAACTACATTTAAATGACATGCAGGAGAAGAAAGACACTGTAGTTAAATATATAAAAATAAATTTTCTTGGCTTACTGGGGTAGCAAACAAATATCTATGAGTAATGCCCCTATATCGCCAGCTAGCAGGGCACTTAATAAAACCCAAACAACTGTCACACACAGGTTATAAGGTCATTTCTCACATATAAGATAAACTAGAAATCTATCCAAAGGATAGAACCAAGGAGAATGTTATGAAGTTTGCTGGAAAATAAAAAATGAGTTTCACATGTTATTTCATTTCCTAAGGGCACTTTGATAAGCATACACACATATTGTCAATGCATACTGGGACCCCAGTGTGTGTGGAGGACACAGAAACAAGCAAGTTCAAGACCATAAATGTCATTTAATAACAAATTAAATATTTGCCAGAGGTGACAGGAAAACAAATAAGTAAAATAAAGCTGTATTTTTTTTTGGCTGCCAACAATGTTGAAAAAGACAGAAATGTAAAATGTGAAGACACTGTCCTTCGGGAGGGTAATGATAAGGTTTATATTTATAACATTTCCATTTAAAGTAGTCACAGAGGCTTGTACATGTCAATGTTTGTTGAATGAATGAATGAATGAATGAACAAAAATGAATGGTGTACAAAGGGGAGTTTATATGGGCTATGAAGAAGAAATGGGAATTCATGGATGTGGATTCAGAATGGTTTCAGAAACAACAACCATATTTCCAAATGAAGTCTAAAATTAATGATACAAAAAAATAAAAATTAAATTAAATTAACGAAACCATTACTTTTTAATTTAACACTTTCCAATACTGGGAAAATTCTAGTCTAGTGATGTTTAAACTTTTAATGTGCATTAAGATTCACCTGGGGTGTTTGTTAAAAAGGTAGATTCTGATTCAGGCCCAGGAATCCCATCTAAATGTCACATGTGATTTTGAAACAAAGTGGTCCAGAGATCATATTTTGAGAAACACTGTTCCATATCAAGTGGCAGGCCTGAGGACAGGTTTGGTTTTCCCCTCCTCTTTCCTCCATGGGTTTTCTTTGGTAGCAGGTGTTTTTATTAAGTCTGCACTATATCTCACTGTCCTAGTACTATAGCTGATTTCAATCTTCTTATAGGGAAATACTATATATTAAGGTCAGAATTCATATTTGGAATAAGTCTTAAATTAAAATCATTCCCACAAAACCAATATATAAATAAAGAAAATTAGTGGATCAAGAATTTTGATTCTATGTTAATTAAATGGTTTGTAAGATAGGGAAGGCGGGGGGGTAGAAAGATGATGCATTAAGGCTTTTCTTTATTTTTTTAAGATTTTATTTATGTATTTATTTGACAGAGAAAGAGAGAGACAGCAAGAGAGGGAACACAAGCAGGGGGAGTGGGAGAGGGAGAAGCAGGCCTCCAGCAGAGCAGGGAGCCCGATGCAGGCCTCGATCCCAGGACCCTGAGATCATGACCTGAGCCGAAAGCAGACGCTTAACGACTGAGCCACCCAGGGGCCCCAAGGCTCTTCTTTAAAGAAAGACACTGTACAGAGGCTGGAAAAATTTAATACACAAAAGATATTCTTTGTGTTAAAAGCAAATTAAAAGTAATTAAAATGCATATTAGGTTTGCCAGACAAAATTCAGAATAGCCAGTTCACTTTGAATTTCAGATAAACAAGGAATACTTTACCTGGACATCTTGTATTTTTATTTGTTAAATCCAGTAACATGCAAAACTAATGTTAAGAATTACTTTTCTAGGGGCGCCTGGGTGGCTCATTCGTTAAGAGTCTGCTTTCGGCTCAGGTCATGATTCCAGGGTCCTGGGATCGAGCCCCGCATCGGGCTCCCTGCTCCGCGGGAAGCCTGCTTCTCCCTCTCCCACTCCCCCTGCTTGTGTTCCCTCTCTTGCTGTGTCTCTCTCTGTCAAATAAATAAATAAAATCTTAAAAAAGAATTACTTTTCTGAGCACCATACAGTGAAGAGCATGGATTATGTATCTTTGAGTGGATCATTGACATAATTAAGGTCTGACTTCCTCTCAAAGGAAATGTTGCAAGATGTTTCCCATGCCCTGGGAACTGCCATTTGGATCAAACATCTGAGAAATTTCCCCAAAGACTATTTTACTCGATCGATATGACAATTCTCTACCAGCAAGATCCTCTTAATACCCCACAGACCTTTTAATGAGCGAGTGTAGAGGGCAGGTCAGTGCACATAACCATGTTCATTTTCTAAACGTATGAAATTATCTGGTAACAATGTTGTATATATTCTCTTCTTTCCCATACAAAACTTGTTGGTGCATTCCTGCTTGAAACATTCTTAAATTCTGAGTATTTTTTGTGTGTCTCTGGTTTTGTCAAGGCATCCTATTTACTTGTTTACAACAAGAATTTTTTTTTTTCAATTCAGCATGATTGACATTTTGGGTCACATAATCCTTTGTTAGGGGAGCTGTCCTATGTATTGTAGAATGTTCAGCGGCATCTCTGGCCTCTACCCACTGAACAGCAGAAGCACTCCTTGAGTATGACAACCACAAACAGCCCCAGACTGCCAGATGTCTTCTGAAGGACAAAGTCACCCCCTAATTGTTCACTCTTCTACATAGATAGGTTGTAATTCATTGCAACCTTTTTTCTTTCTTCATCCTTTCTTTGTTTCCTTCCTTCTTTCTTTCTAGATACTAAATTCCTTCTAATGTTGTGAATTATATTGATTTTTTTCATGCTAAACTGAACTTGAAATTTTTTAGCAAACCCAACTTGGTCATGATGTACTTTTTACATAGATCTAGTTTCAATCTGACTATATGTTGCTTCGAATTTTTACATCTATATTGATGAATAAAATTGGCCTTTAATTTCCTTTCTCATAATGTCCTTGTGAGGCATTTTGATATCAAGAATATGCTAGTCTCACAAAGTGATTGGAGACTGTTCCTTCTTTTTATTCTCTGGGACCGTTTGCGTAAAGTTGGTGTTATTTCTTCTTTAATGCTTGTTAAAATTAGCCATTGAAACTATCTAGCCAGAATCAAATCTTTAATTATTGTAAGTCTCTTCTAATCTATTTTTTCTTGTACCAATTTTCTAAGTTATATTTTTTAGAAATGTATTTTACTGAAATTTTCTAATTTATTGGTAGAAGGTTGTTCATAATATCTAATTAGAATATTGATAATTTCTGTAATATCTATAGTAATGTCCTCTTTATTTTTTATTTCTGTTATTATTTGTTCCATCACTGTTCTTTACTTGATCAGTGTAGTAGAGGGTTATAAATTTGATTAGTTTCTTAAAAGAGCCAACTGTGAGCTGTATTTTTCCTCTGTTGTATGTGTTGTCTATTCTAAAACTTTCTACTTTTTTTTTTTTAAAGATTTTATTTATCTGACAGAGAGAGACACAGCGAGAGAGGGAACACAAGCAGGGGGAGTGGGAGAGGGAGAAGCAGGCCTCCCGCGGAGCAGGGAGCCCGATGCGGGGCTCCATCCCATGGCCCCAGGACCATGACCTGAGCCGAAGGCAGACGCTCACCGACTGAGCCACCCAGGCGCCCCTAAAACTTTCTTTTTTTAAGTTTTATTTATCTAAGTCATTTCTACACCCCATATGGGGCTCAAACTCACACGACCCTGAGATCAAGAGTCACACGTTCTTCCAACTGAGCCAGCCAGCCACCCCTAAAAATTTCTACTTTTATCTTTTCTTTTCTATTTCTTCTACCTTCCTTAGATATAGTAGTATATTATGTCCCTAATTTCTTGTTTGAATTCTTGTCTCATTACTTTCACTCTCTTTTCTACATTTTTGGTTATATGTTTTCCTTTAAGAAGTTTTATTATGCAGTATATTTTTTTTGTTTAGTTCAAAATATTTTCAAATTTCCATTCTAATTTTTTCTTTAATTCAGGAGTTATTTATAATCGTATTTTTTAATTCACAAAAAATATGGGGCTTTTTTTTCATTTTCTTTTATTGGTCATTTCTAGTTTAACATCACTATAGTCAGGGGCGCCTGGGTGGCTCAGTTGGTTAAGCGACTGCCTTTGGCTCAGGTCATGATCCTGGAGTCCTGGGATTGAGTCCTGCATCGGGCTCTCTGCTCAGCGGGGAGTCTGCTTCTCTCTCTCTGACCATCCCCTCTCTCATTCTCTCTCTCAAATAAATAAATAAAATCTTTTTTTAAAAATGGGTTTAAAAACATCATTATGGTCAGAGAACATATTCTCTTTGATATTAAGCCTTAAGTATATTTAAATGTGATTTATAGCTCAAACCATAAGCATATTTTTATAAATGTTCTACATACACTTACTTTAAAAGAATGTGAAATCTTCATGTTTTATGATGAGTGTTTTATGTAGGTCAACTTTTCTCATAATCTTATTCAGATATTTAGAATCCTTGCTAATTTTTCATCTGATTATTCTACTATTTAATGAGAGAACCACATATTTACTATTTTCATTGCTTTAAATTCCTTCTACCACTCCAATCCCCCATCTAAAATTATTTTTATTCTGCCTGAAGAACACTTTTTATTACTTTTTGAAGTGTGTATCTACTGTCAAATAATTGCTTCATATTTATTTGTCTAAAAATGCCTTTATTTCACCTTCTTTCTTGGAGGGTGTTTTGTTTGTGTACTTGTTTGGTTGGCTGGCTGACTGGTTTTTGGTTTTAGGGGTTTTGCATATAGAATTCTTTCAGCATTTGTAGACATCACTCCATTATTTTCTGCTTTCCATTGATTCCACTCAATGACAATTATCAATCTGAATGTTACTCCACTAAAGGCAGTCTGTTCTATTTTGTGTGTGTGTGTTTCTTAACTGCTTTAAAAATTTTGGATTTGTCAGTTTAGGTAAAACTAACATTATCTTTTTAAATATTGCTACTAAAATTGCTCCTCTCCTCTCCTGCAGGATCTCTAATTACATGTATACTAGATTTTATCACTTGCTTATCCATGTCTCTTAATCCTTTCTTCTGTATTTTCAATCCCTTCATTTCTCATTACTTGATTGTTATATTTTTTGGACTTATCTTCCCATTCAATAAATCTTAGTTATATCTAATATGCTGTTTTTCTCATATTTGTGCTCTTAATTTTGATTATTGCACTTTGTAGTATGAGAATTCATATTTCAGAGTTTCCAATTCTCTGATAAAATACTTGATCATGTATTTTTTCAATTATAATCACATATTTTTAAAAGTCTGTGTCCAGTAATTTCATCCCTCCAAGATCTGAAGCCCCTATTTTGTCTGTCTCTATTGTTTGTTATTTCTGCTGTGTTGGTTCATGTTGCATTATCCCCTTGTGTGCCTGATTTTTTTTAATTGTATGCCAGACATTGTATATGCAAAATTATTTGTAAAATTAATTGAGTCTAAAAATTCTGTTATCTTTCTCTAAAGAGCATCTATGTTGTTTCTGTCAACTATTTGGGAGCCTCACAATCTAGGATCTCCTTCTTTTAGTTCAGAAATTTAAAAAAAGATCTGCAGGAAATCAAGTCCTTTCCAGGCTGTTTACTCTGATCTATCTTCACTTCTAGAGTATAACCCTATGGAGTATGAGCCAAAGCCAGAGATTTTCACCAGAGCCCTTTGCCCTCTTTTCAGCCCTGAATTCAAATTCATATTTCCTCTTAAAAGCTGATAAGACCAGCATCCAGGCTCTCAGCCACTTATTTCTTTTCTCTAGAACCAACAACCCACCCACTTCCAAGGAAAGCAGCCACGAACAGGGAACTCACTTCCTGGGGTCTCAATCCTTCCAGGTTCTAGTCTGATTTAACTCTGCTCTCTCACTGGCTCTCTGACGTCTTCACAGAGAACGTTGCTGTTGCCCTTTGGAGCTTCTGAGCCCAGCAGAGAGTGGGGGCCAGCTGTCCTGTGGGCCCTTAGCAGAAAGCATCACTGTAACATCAGTGACAGTAGAAGGTGAGGATGAGATGGCCCTCCCTAATTTTCCTTAACCATGTGAGCCCCCTGTTTTCTCCTTGTCTTCAGTGGAAGAATTTCCTAAATTATTTCACAACACAATTTATAGCAGTGGAAGCCACCTTGCCTGTGGCTGATGTCTTTTTGGTTCCCTTTGTTACAACAGTTTAACTTTGTAAACTGTTTTTAACAGTTTGACTTCTAAAATTGGACCCACTAATCCTATTTCTTGAGAAAAAAAATAATATGCTTCATAATATGTATTGTAGCATTATATACATGGCAAGAAAATCTATTGAGGTACAAATGTGAGCCTAATTCTCAGAGGGCTTAAAAGAGTAACATAGTTTTCCCTTCCCTCCTTCACACAAAGGATATATGGATTTCCATGGATAAGCCGTCTTTGTGTTATAGGTTCTAGGCTCTTCTTGGGGTGGAGTTCCAAGAAGCTTAATAAGCTCTTTTTGGTTTTTTTGGGGGGTGTTTTGTTTGTTTGTTTGTTTTTTATTTCAGAAGCTGCCCTACAGAAAGCTCTCACTGAGGCTTTGGTTTGAGAGGTCTGATTTATAGAGGAAAGAAATTACAGTGGTCAGACAGAGGACAGGAATGGAATTCCTGTTTCCAGAAATTACTATTTCTTTTTTTTTTTTTTTTTTTTTTTTTAAGATTTTATTTATTTATTTGAGAGAGAGAGAATGAGAGACAGAGAGCATGAGAAGGAGGAAGGTCAGAGGGAGAAGCAGACTCCCTGCTGAGCAGGGAGCCCGATGCGGGACTCGATCCCGGGACTCCAGGATCATGACCTGAGCCGAAGGCAGTCGCTTAACCAACTGAGCCACCCAGGCGCCCAGAAATTACTATTTCTGATCTTCCTAGCCCCAAAATGGAACCTAATGCTCTGATATGTTTCTTCCTTTTTCTTTTCACCTGGTTCCATATTCTTCTTCTCATAAGCTATTATTCAGTTGCTTATGAAACATTAATTTACTCACTCTTGTGAGTAAACGACAGAAGACAACAAGGACACATTTGAGTTTGCAGATTTTTGGTGGGAAACGGTATATATGATGGAGCACAGTGTTCCAGGAGGAGCTGAGACCTTGGGAGAAGCAAAAGGAAGGTGGGTGCATGTCAGCTGCCACTAATGGGTGGGGCTTCTGGGAACAGGCATCCTGCTGTCATTTGGAGTCAACCTCACTGCAAGACGGTGAGGACTAGCTCTCCACATTAGGATTGTAATGAAAAACAAAGGGAACCAAAGGGACCTGAGGATGAAGAGCCCTTCCCCAATTTTCTTGAGCCACATTAGCCCCAGGTTTCTGGTAAAACCAATGAAAGACACAGAAGCTATTTCAAAAACGACTGAGATTGGATTTCTCATTAACCTTCACAGGTGGGAGCCCTAGCCAGATATCATTTGATTTAGAAAAACAAAGAAATGTGACCTTTCTTGTACCGGCGTGTCATGAAGCAATTCATTTAGGTTAGGTTCATAATAGTAAAATATAGAAAACAACCTAAATGCCAGACAACAGGGCGAAGGGCAATCACGGTATGACACCACTATGCAATTAGATGAAGTTGTTAAAAGACGCAACTACTCACTCTTTAGCAATATAGGGGATGTTTACACAACATTTTAAATGCAAAGATAAAGCAAAATTGCATCTATCTATGATAGCAGTTTTTCAGAAATTGTGTACAAAGAAAGATGAAGTCTGGAAAAGAACAGAAAAAAATAAAGATTTGATACTTCAGGTGATTTCCTTTGGTTAATGCTTTTCTTTTCTGTTTCCTTTACTGTTGTTTTTCTCTTATCCCAAAGTTAAATGATTTTTTATTAATACCTGATTGATTTGTTTGCAAAGATTCATTACAGCTGAATGCTATTATTCAGTTGCTTATGAAACATTAATTTACTCAACAAACGCTTACTGAGCACTCACAAAAGTACCAAACACTATGGTAGCTGATAGTATTACAATGGTAAATAAAACTGAACAAATCTCACATGATAGGGAAGCAGTATATATAAACAAAAGCACAAATACGTATTTCAACTTTCAACCTCTGTTCTCTAAATTACTCCTTGCTAAGAATGAGTAGTATATAACCCTCTCCAGGAAACTTTGGAATTAATATTCAAGCTGAGATTTGAAGAATATGGAGCCAGGTGAAAAGAAAAAGGAAGAAACATATCAGAGTATTAGGTTCCATTTTGGAGCTAGGAGGATCAGAAATAGTAATAGGATGGGACCTGCTTACTGGGTAGAACTTCCGGAGTGTGCATTAGGCTTTCTCAGATGAAGCATTAGTCAAAGTGCAACATCCATGCCCATATCCTCTCAGAAGATTTTAACTTCTTTCCTCTGTAAGTTGGTCATTGGAATAGGGTTTAATAATGGGACTCTGTGCAGGAACTCATAAAGACAGTATATAGGGAAATCACAGGGATAGTTCAGTGCTCTAGCATAAGTAATGGTTGGAGGCTGTAAGTGCCCCAAGCCTGAAGTATTAAGGGAAAGAGCAGTTACCAGAACCTGGAAGAAATGCTGTGTGGAAAGAGCCAGCTGAAAGGGGCTGTGACATTAGGGCCTGGGATCTGGCCAACTTGCTACAACCTTGAAGGAAGGGAATAATTCCCTTCACCTTATCCTCTTTCTCCCTAATGATCTTGTGATGGTGTTCCCTATTGGCCAAACCCAACCTGAAGCCAGAGAACAAGAGAGAACCTGTGCAAAGAACAGTGGGGAGAAGGGTAGAGAGTAGATCTGGAAAGGCAAATGGAAGATAGGCAGCATGAATGATAAGTTGACCCAACTTGACTTCTTAGTTTTGCCATTTGATAGAGAACCTAGGGCAAGTGGTCCAGCAGCCGTGAAGCCAAGGTCCAGAAAGAGTCACCGTCATCGCACCCATTTCTGGCCACACCCAATCCAAGGCCTAACTGGTCCTGAGATATTTCTGCTTTCAGGGGTAAGAAATCAGAGGGGAGACAGTCAGGGCCACATCTGCTTTTTATATCCTCCGAACCCCATAGAGCGGCATCTAGTCTATGAACTACTATTCTATTGGCCCACATGATAGGTTAGAAAGAATTAGGATTAAATTAGGATCCCTTAAACTATCTTTCCAACAAAGGGCTCACTGGCAAACTCTAAAGTCCCCTTTACTCCTAAAGTTTGGGTCAGAAATTATTTTAGTTTTCAAAGGCTTCTCAACAGTCCTTCTGTCATCTAATTATGGATATATTTTCATTCTCTCTTCTCTTACATACATTCCAAAATGTTTTTATTAGATCATATCAGGGTACAGAAAAGTTCATTCAACTCTGATTATCAAGTTAAATGAATGTATCAGTCCACTTTAAGAATTGATGTGATTTTAATGCACTGCAAATGAGTAGGGTCTACAATAAACACAATCACTGTACGCCTTTTGGAAAGGAGATCCACAAGAACAATCCACAGCACTGACATTAAAAAAAAAGAAGAAGAAGAAAAGAAAAGAAAAAGAAACAAAACAAAAAAACTCTTTGCCCACAACTAAATGGAGGATTTGACTCCTGGAATAGGGCTTTGAGAATTAGCCATTCAAGCTGCTGGTTCCTGAATGCAATTTACAAAACATCCTCAGAGCCACAATCAAAAAACTAATCCATTCTTATAATGGGCAAAGATTTATTAAATAGGATGCAAAAAGCACTACCACAAAAAAAGTGATAAATTTGATTTCCTTAAATAACTTTCATCATCAAAAGAAATCATTAAAAGAGTAGGAAGACAAGCCACAGACTAGGGAAAAAAAATTTGATACACATAGCTGACAAAGGACTTGCATCTAGAATTTAGAAAGACCTTCACACATCAGTGAGAAGGAGATTCAACAAAAAAATTTTTCAAAGTGGGTACTGGACAGATAGATACTTTATGCACACATACCCACACACACCCACATGGCCAATAAACATATGAGAAGGTGCTAAACAATACTCAACAGGGAAATGTTCTCTAAATGAAATTCAGGAATATATCACCAATCCTTCACCAGAATGGTAAAATTGTTTAAAGACTGATAGTACCAAATGGTGGTGAGGATGCGGAGCAAGTTAAACTCTTTTATACTACTAGTGGGGATATACACTGGAACAATCACTCTGGAAAATTACTTGGCAGTATTTATGAAAACCGTATGCCTGCCCTATGACCCAGCATTCCCACACCAAAGTATATATTCAAAAGAAAAAATGCAAAGCTCCACCAAAAGATATATTCAAGAATATTCATACCAAATTTATTCACAGTAATTCCAAACTGCAAACAACCCGAACACCCAACAAGAGAATGGATAAATAAGCTCTGGTATATTCATATTAACTTATCAATAAAACAAGTTATTACAAGCAACAATGTGGATGAATCTCACAGACATTATATTGAATGAAAGAAACAAAACACAAAAGAGTATATAGGACAGGGTTCATTTAGGATTCACTTCAGTGAAGTTGAAGAAGAGGCAAAACTAATCAATGGTGGTGGAAACTCAGCTAGTAGTTACCTCTTGGAGTGGGGGTATTACCTGGGAAGAAGCACAGAGAAAATTCTGGCATGCAGGAAATGTTCTCTGTCTTCATCAAGGTGATCATAATGGGTGAATACATGTGTAAAAATTCACTGAGCTATATACTTAACAATCAGTGCACTTTCTGCTTATTACTATGTATATGGTACGCTTCAATTTTCAAAAGTTAAAATGATCAGGACCCACTCCCCAAATTTCCTCAGTCAGGACAGCCTCATGTGGGTTTAGCAAAATTAAAATGAATGCACTTTGCAGTTCCCTCGGGTGAAACTCTAACACGACAGACCACCACAAATTCCAAGGGTAATTGAATTGACTCAATATTCTTTCATAATGAAATTCTGCAAGTCCGGATTTAGTTGAGAGCACAGAGAAACTCCAAAGGAGCTGTTAAGAAGGATGGCTGAACAAGCTGTTTCATTCTTTCTCAACATATTTTTTAATGAAATAGGTATTTGAGTACCTATTTTTAAATGAAATAAGTATTTAAATATACCAGTTAGGTAGGTCAATGGAGATCCATTATTGTCAAATAAACTAAATCCAGTACGCAACAATAGGAAAGGATGAGAAAAAAATTTTTTTGAAGGTGCTTTGTGCTCATTTGCAGGCAAATTCAATAGCTTTCACGCAGAAACCCAGGGGAGTTTTTATTGAATTCAATCCCTGAATTGTTTCTAGCTAACGGGCTCACTTCTATTTACAGCACTATTTTCTATTAAAGGACAAGCCTCGAAAGTCAAAGAATTTAGAGCTACTGTTTCACTTGAATAATCAACACTTCCTAGGCTTGCTTTTATCATTCTCTCATAAAAGGATGGAAATCAAACTGACTGCTTTTTATCAGCTGGGCCGAGACTTTCTAGGAACAGGGATTTACACACATATAAAAAGATGGTAACTATAAAAATGTCATCAGCCAAGAAAGGAAGCCAGTTATGGTCCTATAATGGAAACAGCTGGAACCAGGGGCCTTCTCACACTGAAAGATGGTAAGAAAGAGGCTCTGTTACAAACCCAGCACTTCTCCATGTGAGACTCACTTGAAGACATTTTGACCCTATAACGCAACCAAAATATTTGACACAAAGTTACCTTTGAAATTCTGAAATAATTTGGGGTGAAGTGAGCAAATCTCAAGGTAAACCACTTCTAGTCACTCGCTGATCCAGGAAACAACCAAGTAATACATTTTTTTAAAAATCGGAATTTGAATAAGATTTTGTTAATTCCAGAATCCATAGCCTTGCTACTAAACTCTAAAGACAGAAAAATCCTACCCCATTACTTACTTTCAGGGGGTCAGCTAGGTCTTTATGCCAAAGCCCTCTTTTTTGTATTTAAGAGAATTATGCCATCATAAATTGCAATCTAATCATGGGTTCAAGTGACCTTTCAGAAGTAATATTCAAAAGCCCAAAGAGGACATATATCAGGACTTCAAATCCTGTGTTTAAAACACACGATGGCTTTGACATTAGTTAGCTGTCAAGGCGCTAGAACTAAAACTCAGATCTGATCATTCCCAGACTAATACTTTCTCTACTAACTCCAAGGACCCTCCCTCCAACCACCGCCACAAATGACCTTAACATTTTTTCCACGTTAAAGTGTGAAGAAGTATCTGGGATAAAGAATTTATTAAGCTACTGCCCATTGTTATTATACTTGGTCACCCTATGGAGAACAAATCATCCTTGAGGTATTGAGGGCTATTGTCTCCAAAAAGTGGGTGTCTGCCCCTCTTGAAAGCCTTGAGAGTGGCTGCCATCAGGAAGGTGACCTAGTGGCCAAGTAGCTCCATGTCTGAGGGAGGCAGTATAATCAGATTTTTTTGTTCTGAGAATCTAAAAAGAGATTTTAGATCAGGCCCTCATGGAAGAAATAGAAGGAAAAGCATCTGGGTTCTGGTAAATCCTGACCTGTTCTCTGAAGTCAGGGTGTGGCGGTGGTCCTGAAGGTTCTATGTATGTGAACAGGGAAGAATTTCTGTAAATGGTCATGAGTCTGTGACAGTAGCTATAATAGAAGACCCAGCTTAACACCATGGTATCCTGATTATGTTATTACTCTTGCTAGACTATTACCACTATTACTACCACCAATACTACTTGTTCTAGATGGTCTTCTGGCAACCTGGAATCACCACCACTTTCTTGGAAGATCTCAGTGGAGAAGCCAGGAACCACATTTTCCCATATCCCTACCCTGTATGGCTCCTGCGTTAGCATCTACTAATAAGAGATAATTGAAGTCACAGATTCAAAAAGTAGAAAAGGAAAAGCCACTATTCTCCAGAGGCAGCTGCAAGCAAATTTGAGCTTCTCTAAGCAGCTTCCAAGGAAGCTTTTAAGAACTCCCTCTTCAATGTCTCGGACTGATAACCTTGCTGGAAGATCCCTTGACCTTTGTTCCCACAGTCTTTCAAAACATTGTTTGCAACTTCAATTTCCTTATTAATTTTTTTTATTTGAAATACTTAAAGTGGCTTATGTTTTCCTGACTGAACCTTTACATCTCAAAATTCTGAGATGAACTATCATAATGTCGTGAGATGATGAGGTTAGCAACTTCCTTTACAAAACAATCATATAATCTAATCACATTATTCATAGTAGTTATGTTCTGTGAAGTCATCACAAACACTGAATTTGTGAATACTGAACCATTGTTCAGTGAGCCTTGGTCATAACATTTTCATCAACCAATCAATATATATTACCTTGTTTTGGATGTGTTTCTGTTTAGAGACACCTTATTTAATGTATATTATAGCTTAATTAACATCGAACTCCCAGCTGACAGCACTATAACCCACACCTGAATGAAACTTAACTAACCCACCCTTTTTCTCCAGAAGACACATCACAGCCTTCTGGTACTTAGGAACACTAGGCAGCCTTCAGCACTATCCTTGAGGGCCATTTTAAGTAGCAAAATCACCAACAAAAATGCAAAACAAAACAAAACAAAAAACACCCAAAAATGTGGCACTAATAGACCACAAAAGGACATTTGTTTCTATAATAGGAGATAGAACAAGAAGGCAGAGTGTCACCTTATTGGATCCCAGCTGGGAACGTGCACTTAGGGTGATTCAAATTTCACATTGCTCTCTACATGTCCGCAAATAACCATAAAAGCACCGTCAGGAGGGGCACCTGGCTGGCTCAGTCCGTTAAGCGTCTCACTCATGATTTCTGCTCAGGTCATGATCTCCAGGTTGGGCTCCATGCTCAGTGGGGAGTCTGCTTGAGATCCTCTTCTTCTGCTCCTCCACCCCCCCAAATAAATAAATAAATCTTTTAAAATTTTTTTTAAAAATAAAAGCACTGTATTGATTTCAGAATTACAAATAAATTTTAGCAAGTAAGTGAATTTGCAAATAGGGAATCTGCAAATAGTGAAGATCTACTATATTTGAGAAATCCAATGCCTTCCCATATTGACACATTTAGTCAGTGACAGAATTAGGAGCAGAATCTCTGCCTTCTGCTTCTATCCTATTGCCTGCCCTTCGTAATTCAGGTATGCATGTATAGATCCTCTCTTCTCTTTTTATTGCATCTTATAGGACCAAAGAGCAGGGCTTACTATGTTTCTAGCTTAAGACATGAATTTATAACTCAAAATCACTCTGAAAAACAAAAACCAAAACAAAAGGAAGTCATTCAAGACACACTGGCTGGGAAAGCATGTGGAACGTTATCCACAATGCTACAAGTTTACGCAAACTTTTTCACTGTTCAATCAAGAAAATAAGAAAGAAATTGCAAAGAAGTACGAATGAGTTAATGCCAGTAACCCAATCACTGACCCATATTTCTCAAAGTGTTTAGTTTATTCTGATTTATTAATAAAAGATATACACGTGGAACCAGTTTTCCTAGCAAAAAGGGAGAGAACAGACCAGAAGTTCCCTAAGCCCATCCAGAAAAAAGGCTGGTGCACTGTGGTTTCCCTTCACACCACATGCAAGGAATCCGTACATCACACACCACACTATGTGTAATGCCACGATGCCAAATCACCTTTTCTTTAGGTACATAGCCTCCCTTTTCCTACAATCAAAATAAAACTTTGGTGTTTTTCATCAACTAAAAACATGATGGTTAACAAAACATCTACTGATGTATCCTATATACTTAGAATTTCAGGGAGCTATTTTTAATGCTCTGGGGTCAATTACACATATGAAGTATTTAAAACAGATTGCATTCTAATTCCCTGATACCTGAATACTAAAAGAGACCCTTTCTATTGAGCTAAAAGCACTTAAAACCTGTGAAATGCAATGGGATGAATCTGCCCAGGACCAAAAGAAAACCTATATTTATAGCAGCTGAGTTATTTGGTTGATATACAGTATGTGCCGTGGTTTATAATTTTTAAGGCATGTGAACTGGGACACATTAGATATTACAGAAAGAGTGAGTTGATGATTTACAAGACTTCATATCAGGCCTATTGACCTTCTCAATAAGAAAGGTTGGTGGTCGTAACAGCCCTGAAAAATGCAGCCCTCGGGAGTCAATTTAATGTAGAATAAACTCTTTAACAACCAGCAAGATGGTCATATCAGCTGCTCCATCTGCAGATTATGCTGCTGTTGTAAAAAACAATTTTTAATAAAAAATGCATAGGCTTTATTTTTTAAAACATATGATCCCCCTACCAAACCAGCAGTTTCTCCCACATAAGCACCCTTGCATTATAATAGTAATATTGGGTATAAAAACAACAAAATGGTGGGGCCGGGGCACCTCCCTTATAAAAAGAACACCAGCAGCGATTTGCTCAGCATCCTTCTAAAAATTAATCCTGGGTCACAAAACAAAGATGTACCTGTGTATCCTTTATTCTGGCTAAACACAGTCATCTCATCCTCAATGCAAACAGTATTAGTCTGTGTACGACCCAATACAATCAATAAATGGACTTAGCAATTGGTGATGCTTCATGTTAACACCCTCATGCTGAAGCCGATCTTTTGAGAACCAGATGTCTCACTTAATTACTAGAGTCATATGTCAAGGGAATTCCCAAAACAGTCAATCTAAACATACCTCAAACACAGTAAATCAAGGTAGGAAAAAAATTCTAAAAATGTTCTTCCTTATTAGCACAGATTTTCAGGGAAAGTATTCACCTCTCTACCATGGGAATTGGAAGATAAAAATGGGTTGCAACTTGCTTGATCTTTGAAGCTGTTTTTTTCATTTTGTTTGTATTTTTCTATGGTATTCCATGAGTAATTAGCTAAAAGTGCTCAGGGAAAGAAGAAAAAGTCAAGCTTTAAATATAAAAAAAAGTGTTCTATATCTGAAACCTGATCCTATGCAGCAGTTGAATGAGATTGAATCTATAAACAACAGTAAAGGGTTAGGATGCAAAGTGAAAAACTGATGGATAACGTAATCTGTTATCTATCCGGAAATTATTTGGTTGAGTCTTACGCTTTTGTTAATTGTTTTAATGATAGAAACAAACCTTACTTTAACTGTCCCTGAAAGTTTTTCTTTTGTTTGTAAATCCCTATGTATATACCTCTATCCTAGAATTCATGCCAATGTATAGTATCATCTACTTGTGTCCCTGTCTCCACATTACATTGTGAGATCTCTGACATTGTGGCTGTTTCTTAGTGATCTTCACATTCTTCAAACCTAGTATAGTACCTGGCATGTAGTAATCATTCAATAAACATATTTTGGGTTTAATTAACTGTACATACACATGTCCTTTACATGCCAAAGGTGTTGTGTATTCAAACTCACTGGTGTTCAGCAGAAGGTTTTTGAAATTCAAGTCTCCTTTTACAAATATCCAATAAGCCAAAATTTAATCAACATTTATTCGTTCAACATATATTTATAGAGCTCCTGCTGTTTGAAGTAACTCAAATCAGTTATATGGAGGAGAAAAAAGAATCTGAAGATGTCACTGCCTTCAAGAAGGCTTCATTCAGAATGGAGATATAAAGTTTAAAATCTGATAAGGTAAAGAACACAAAACATTTAAACGTCACTCAAGAACGCATGACCAAGTACTAGGTGAAGGGTGTAGGTAAGAAGCACCCAGGTGCACATGGGAAACATTCCCGTAAGCTGAAGTTTGGATGATCAGGGAAAGACATACGGCAAGTGGATTTGAGGTGGCTCACCAGGGGGACATTTGCTGCACTTAGTATAAAAAAGAAAAAGAAAAAAAGGGCCTGGAAAACAGCTGAGTCATTTGAAGGGATTGCATAATCTCTCCCCAACCTCCCTTTCCCCTTCATGCCATTTTCAATCAGGACTGAAGTGGAACAGTGGCAGTGTTCTAAAGAAATAATAAGTATGTCTGGGGATGTAAGTAGAAAATGGATGCCGTGCTGGTTGTGGGCTGTTTCCTTCAACCCCAAGCACCGGTGTAAACTGTTTAAACAGCCCTGCCTTCATGGTGGGTTCCTCAAGGTTGGAAAAGCAGCTGTGCTTAGCAGAGCAGGCCTTCCTTCCACATTGTTATATAGCTCCCTCACAGCTCTTCTAAAGTCTACTTTTCCAACATGAATTCTGGTTACAGTTAAGCTTGCAGAAAGGCTAATGTCATAAAACGTGACTTTGAAAAGATAAAATGTATTCTAAAAATGTTTGGTTTAGTTTGCAACAATGCAGCCTTGCAGATGCTTTCATAACACTTTGTGTCCTACAGTAACGCACAGGAATTTTTCTCTTCTCAGTTCAGCCGTCCTAAATCTCAGCCTTTTCTGTAAACACACACACACACACGTATACACACACGCACACAGACAGATTTCCTGGAGCAGTCATCCAAGGATCTTCAGCAAATCAGTATGAATCCTTGATGACACAGTAATGTAAAAAAGAGAAGGGAAATTGATTTTAGTAAGATGGAAATCTCCAAAATATTTTAATCCCCATGCATATGCACATACACTGATTGATATTTAAATACATGTTTAAACTTGTTCTTAACTTGGGTATTACCCAAGATGGCCTGTCTGCCCAGAGAAGCCAGTCAATTTTCATGATGCAGGTTACTAGGCATTGCCTCTGGAAAAGTCTGACTCTGATCTTACTTGATTATCCAACCCTGGGTTTGAAGCCAAGTTATCTTGAACCAGCACTTCTTAGTCCTTCCCCTTGAAGTAGTTCTAATGGCAGAGGGTGAACCCATTCCCAAAGAGGCCTGAGGACATCCATTGCTTTGAAGTTTCCTTTTTCACACTAAAATTTCTTGCTTAATATAAAAGCAATGTTGATGCAAAAGGTCCCACTCAAAATGAGCCGATTTGTGAGGCAGTATAAATGGGCTTAAGTAAAACTTTAAAATGAGAAATATGTGGCCTCTAGAATTGCAAAAGGCCTAAAAGATATTGGGTTTTTCTCAACATTAGGAATGAGGAGAAAGACAATAGTTGCTTTTTTTTTTTTTTTCAGAGATGCCACTAGCACAGATGGTGATATTTTTATTAAGCTTAGATTATTTACACAGAAGAGGTCCTTGTAAGAACAAACCAAAATAAAAGTCACCTCCCATATTTCTATACATTTGGTGACCTCAGTTACAATCTCTCCATTACCTTGTTTGATATTTAGACTGGGGTGGCCCAAAGAAAAATCGTGAATACATGAATAATGAATACATGAATACATTAATCCTAATCAGCACTTAAAGAGATGGAAATATTTAGTACTGAATGGACAAGACATTTTTAGTCAAGAGATTTTGCCATGTGCTCAAGGACATGTGTCTCAGGTCCCTCGGCAGCTGGGACAGGAATGGCATGCAGGAGATCCAGGACCTGTTTCACCGGAATAGATTTTAGGATAAATCTTTCTCCAAGAGCTTCAACAGTATCTCCCTTCCCCATTGAGTCAATAGGTCCAGAATTTTCCTATTTTCTGCTCTCTACCCCACCCCCAAACTATGGTTTAAGGACAGAGGAACCCAGACATTTGCAAATTTTTCTAAAATTATTAAATTTGATGAAACAAGAGCTGCTCTTTGACAGTATCAGGGATAGAACATGTCTGGCATGACCAAATAACTAGCAGGAATTTTACTGAGGTGTCTAGGTCTTATACTTTGTGTGGGGCAATGGCTCATCCATTTTTGTGAGAGCTCCTTTGTGAGTACTTGTAGGTCCTGAAAGAGTGTGTGTAATGAATCTCCCTGGAGAATGTCATCAGTACGATGTCTTACTTGTGTTCCTGGGGAAATTTGGATGTGCTTGAATTCTTGCCTGCAAAGACTGTGTCCCCTGCAAGGCTGTTGAGATGCCCTACAGATAGCCAGGTAAAGGTATATTGTGTCCCTTCAAAGATGAAGTCAATCTGTAGCTGAGAGGTTGTTCAAATAGGTACTGAATAGAACATATTAGCCAAATCTACAATAGCAAATATTTTCCAGTTGCTGATTGGACGGACTCATCATTTCGCTACTAGTGGGTGTGGGGATCTTAATGGGGTACCATGGCATTAAGGTTACAGTAATCCATTGTTGGGTGCCATTCATTCATTCTTACCAGGTTTGAGCATTGGCATAATTGGGCTATTAAAGGAGTTGGCAGTAGAACAATGGCTCCTTTCCTTAGCAGATGTTGAATGAGGGGTCTTAATTGCCATGGTTCTTGTTTCAACCTCTATTTTGTTTTAAAGATTTATTTATTTATTTGAGGGGTGGGGAGAGGGAGAGAGTCTTCAAAGAGACTCCCCGCTGAGCACGGAGCCCCACACAGGGCTCCATCTCAAAACCCATGAGATCACGACCTGAACTGAAACCGAGTCGGATGCTTAACTGACTAAGCCACCAGGTCGCCCCTTGTTTCAACCTTTAATGGGCCATATTCACTATTTTAACAGGGGAAGATCTTTGGTGTCTCATTTCGTCCAGCTAATTGTCACTGCTAAAGATAATTTTATTTCAGTTTATTACTCATCGGATCAAATCATCCATGCCCACTATGGGACATTTTAGCACACTGGGCACTGTGAGCATGGGGAATTCAGGCAAGATAATAGTTTCTATAGTTAAGGTGAGGCACAACTGTTCGCCCTCTGTTTTGTATTCTGTAATGACCCTGCAAATACAGGGGTGCCTTGCTTAAACGTAATGAGATTGCTATAGGTATAACTAGTTTGAGTCCCAGTGTCAATTAAGGTGCCTCTCAGTAGATGTTAACTTAAAGCCTATGCCATAGACGTGCAAAAGCCAACTGGTACGCTTTTTGCCTCCTCGGTTTTTGTTTCCTTCCTTTTCATGTGTTTTAGTTTTGTTTCCTTTCCTTGTATCAAGTGGGTTTTGTTTTGTTTTGTTTTGGGTGGCTACTGGATATGCTTTGTGGTGTGGGAGGGGCTCTCTGTCCTGCACACATTTACAAGTTTCTTCCTCCAGAGACCCTCAAGGCAATATCATCAGGGTAAGGAGCCTGGCAATTATTGCTTTACTAAATTTAGGAACCCCGGGCTTAAGTTTGGTTTGAATTAACCCCTTGTTATGTTGATAAGGTTTAGAATTCAATAGCACCCAGAGTCTTTGTCAGCCCATTTTGCATTTGTTCAATAGAGAAAAGATCTTTGGGCCCTTTAAAGGACTTGGGGTGAAGTACTTAGAGCTGCTTTTCATAAGGGTCTGGGTAATAGGTGTATTCCCCTAAAATCCTGAGGATCACCATCTTTTCTGGTGACAGAGGCATAGGGAGCAGCAGCAGAAGAAGCACTTAGAGGGTCCTAATGAGCCACCAGCTTTTTGGAGTATAGACCTCAACACTCCAAGTAGTAACCACTCTTCCTCACATGAGTAATCACCTGGTGGGCCATATACTGCCGAGAGTAGTCTTTTTTCCTCTGAGCTGTCTACAGAACAAAGGCCAATGCCTACTTGAGACATACAACCAACACTCGCAGGGTAAGTCATTGTCCCTTGAGTCCAGCATCAGTCACTGCTTATGTTGAAGGCAAGACACACAATTTAGCCCAACACCCATACACAGGTCTTGGCCAAAACACATAGCCTGGGGCCACTTTAAGAAAGGTCCCAATCTCATAATCCTGTCCCTAGTACCCGTTACAAAACTTTTAACTTGGGTCACTGAAATCTGTCACGGAGGATGGGTGGGACTTGGCATATGTAGCATAAAGTAACACAGCTCACTGGGTGCTGGACATTGGGGAGGGTATGTGCTATGGTGAGCGCTGTGAATTGTGTAAGACTGATGAATCACAGCCCTGTACCTCTGAAACAAAGAATACATTGTATGTTAATAAATAAAACTTTAAAAAAAGTAACACAGCTCAAAGCACACACTAGTGAGCAGGCAGCAGCTCAGCGCGCACGCTTGGCAACGGGCAGCAGGCCCAGTCAGCAAGCCGAAAGCAAGAGACGACCCTCAGCTGGTGGCAGTCACCACCTAGACCATCCTGCTCACAGCACCAATCATTCTGTGGTGGTTGCAAGACCACAGGCACAATCCCTCTCCCCCAGAACTGGTTCTGATGTTGAGATTGTTGATGCAATACTTGCAGGAATAAGGTGTGCAAGATTCATTATTCACATAATAGGGATTTCTGGAGAGGGTAGGGCAGACACCCAAGCTGGTCCTGAATGGCTTGAGTAAAGAGAGGAGTGACTGGTTTAGGGTTAGAGAGTAGAGCCAGAGTTTTCTTATTGGCTTGCCTACATGTGAGGCAAGAAGAGGCGTGGGGTTTGAAAATCATCGGTGGAGGGGCGCCTGGGTGGTTCGGCCAGTTAAGCGTCTGCCTTCAGCTCAGGTCATGATCCCAGCATCCTGGGATCGAGCCCCGCATCGGGCTCCATGCTCAGCAGGGAGCCTGCTTCTCCCTCTCCCACTCCCCCTGCTTGTGTTCTCTCTCTCGCTGTCTCTCTCTCTCTCTGTCAAATAAATAAATAAAATCTTTAAGAAAGAAAGAAAATCATCGGTGGACAACCATCAAAAACGGAGTCAGATTCATTACTATACCTAGTTTAAGAACCAAGATTTTAATCGATTATAAAAAACTTTCCTTGGTATATTTAATAATAAACAAAATTCTCTTCTCTCTTTACCTTGAAACAGAAATGTCTAAGGAATCCAGTCTTTGATCCCCTGAATCTCCCGAAATTTTCCTAGTGCCAGGAGCAGACATTCAATCGTACAATGCAAAAAATAAATGGTTAGAAAAAAATCTTAAGGCTTCAGCAGAATGCAACTCAGTGATGTAAAATGCCGGCAGGTGATTTATCCTATTCCTATGCTAGAATCAGAATGTTTCGGCCTTTTTTCCCAATCAAAAATTAATGCATTCTTTTTTTTTTTGAAAGGAAAGTTTTAAAACTACAAATTTTGTGACCCAGAATCTGGATCCAAAAGACTACAAAAACTTTCGGAGAAATAAAGCACATTGTTGTCATTAAAGCAATTACCTTTCTCAAGGAAAAAAAGAAATAACATTCCAAATTAGATACATCAATAAAGACAGGCAGTCTGCAAAGAACACGAGTCATGTTTTTATGTGGTCACTGACTCAGATGGTTTTCAGCTTAATTGTTCTGTTTTGTTTTGTTTTTCCAGCCAACTTAAAAGACTTCTTCACAATCAATGAGATCAACAATGTGGTCAATTCAATTTAGTTATTAAGACAGGCAAAAACAATGGATTGACTATATTTTCGATCCAGTTGTGTTATGGGAGATATTTCCGTCAGAGAGACATAGCAATAAATTTTCTTTGAGAGGAAATCTGGGTGGGGAAAGAAATGGCAGCGTTAGCTAATAAATGTTTCTTTTCAAACCTGCTAATGCTCTCAGATGATTTATCGCTCTTTGAAAGCGTTGGGCTGTTTTCCCAAGAAAAATGCATCATCCCTTAAAACTGTGTAAAAATTTTTTCAAAGTCACATTTATAAAACCTAATACCACCTGAAACTGTGCAAACTCCAAGTCGTCCAGCCAATCAATACCTAAGGGCTTGCACCAGCAAGGAAGCCTGAAGGATGTTCTGCTCATCCCATTTCGAAAGGTGAGATTTCACATATCACCTAACTCCAGACGTGGCTTCACATGCCTCTCTCAGAATGGAGCCTAACTGGTGATGGGTATTTAAATGGTGTTCCCAGAAGTCTCCCCAGAGGTGGTATCTGGAGTATTCACTCCTCTATGATGAGGAAAGATGAAAGAAGAACCCTAGGAGACAAGAGACTTCGGAAGACAGTATTTTGAGGGCTTTCATATCAATGCCTATGTGGTTCACAGAGACAGAACAGCTCTGATCATCTCAACCCCATGGCGTCCAAGCCAGGCCTCGTGGCGTGAGGCAGCCCACAGCAGGCAGATAAGCCACGGGAGGGCAAAGGAGTATAAACAAATCCCTCATGCTGTGTTGTAAAAATCAAAGGTAAGATTTTCAAATGAGACGGTACAGGATTTGGCAGGAATAGCTGGCATGAGCAGCACCGTCAGACAAAACGTCAACCCCTCCAAATGCAACAGTTTCAGGGATCAACCACGGAAAGTTCATTGGTATTTCATGGTTTACCGTTACCCCTCTTAACCTCAGGTAGGATTTATCAGAAAATACACTTGGCCTTCCAAATTTTTATAAAGAGGCCACTGGTCCAGGCTGCAAGAAGGAAATCCCCCAGCCAAAGAGAGAGAAGAGGGGGGAGGAAGATATGAAAATGCCTGAAGTGAGATTTTAAGCAGCTAAGCTTCCTACTATTTCCTCCACAAGTCCAAGTTTAGACATCCCTTTCTTGTTCAGTCATAATTATTAAGCACCTACCACGGGAAAAAAATGTGACAGTGGTCTCCATGGGGAATACACAAACAAAACGAAAAATGATAAATATATCAAGATAAATATTAAATAAATGATCAAGTAGATCACGGAAGATAAAAAGACTACTGCTCGAGATGGGGGAAAAGTGAAGAGTTGTACCATGCGAATCATTACTCCATTCATTATAAATAATGGCTCACGGACTCGTGGCTCTTTGTTAGTTAATCCTAGGGATTAGGACCTCCTATTATTATCCTGCATTTTGTTGCTCAAACTGTTTCAGTTTTGGTCATTAGGAGCTCTTTCAGGTTGGGTCCCGTGTTCTTTTAACAAGAACCACCACCCCGATCTGGTTTTGATCATTTCCTTATTTTCTGGCACTGTAAGACTTCCCAGGCTCAGTTCGTATTTTCCGTACATTGCCTTGGAATCAACCACTCCTCCAAGGAGCCCTGGTCCCTTTTGTTGGAGAACCAAGACCTTGAGCTAGACATCAGTGTTTCTTGATCCTCTCAGCTAATAGAGCTGGGAAATATATGTATGTATTCTAGCCCACTCCCATACACACATCTATATTTATGTATTTATTTCTCTGTGTGTACATTAAAAACCATGAGTGCATACTGATACCTCTGATTCCAATCCCACACCCCAAGGTTCATTTGAGCCTTCCAGTTTCTTTATTCATAATGATTTTCTCCAGTAGAGAGAATCCCATCTTTCATTATCTAATATCTATTTGCTCATTTATTCAATTCTAGGACATGCATGAAAGAGTTTCAGAAGTGCTACCCCTCCCCTGGTGTCAGGGAACCTCCCTACTTTCACTAACGAGATTGTAGCCTCAAGGATCCAGTCCAAGACACTGTTTACCACAGTTACATAGGTCAGCTTTCTTCTTTCCCACCACTCTATTCCTTTGTAACCTAGCAGGTTTGTTTGTTAGCGTCTGTATTCCATCTTGGGCTCCCCCCAGATCCTGGTTGGTTTTCACTGTTTACTCTTGAGGTATGTGAAATATTGCTATGATTCTAAGAGTTAGAGCTGTACAAAAAGACATCCTCAAGAAGTACCCTCTCCCCTCATCCCAGCTACCTGCTTCCCATTTTCCCTCTTTCTCACCCCATTCCCTCCTGTAGGTAACCAGTTTCTTCAGTCTTGGGTTTCTCTTTCCTGATTTTTCATTGGTAAGTATGAGCAAATACCTATGTATGTCCTTACATTCTCTTCTCTCTTACAGGGAAGGTAGCACTCTGTCCATGTGCTTTTGTGCTTACTTGTTTTACTTAACACTAAGTTACTGCTGCAACTTCTTGCCCAGGTTTCACTCCTGGCTTTATCTTCAGTAAAACTGATTCTGAATATGGAGTTTGTGGGATTTTCCCCAACTCCTAGTTTCACTGAAAATGTACTTTGTGGGTTTTATTTTTGTATCCTTTTTATTGCTCTAGGTGGCTTCCAAGGGCTGAAAAAGTTTCAGAGCTAAGTTGTTGCCATAGTCCCACTGAAAAAGAAATTTACAGTATTTGCATTTGAAAATGTTTCCCTAGAAGAAGACTGAATAATGGAATTTTAAGCAGAGTTCCTTCATGGAGATGTTTGAAAAGGGTGAGGAGGGAAAAGCCTTTATAAAAACAGTATCAGCTCATTACTCAGGCATAGTCATTTAATAAGTAGTCTCGAGGGCCTACCGTGTGGCAAACATTGTTCTAGGTACTTGGGATACATACATCAGTGACAAAAAGAAAGATCCCTGTCCTGTGGAGTGCACATTCTGGAATTCCTTCTATATGCAACATACCATACTAACGACTTAAAGGACATCAGGGACGCTTGGGTGGCTCAGTCAGTTAAGCATCGCCTTCGGCTCAGGTCATGATCCTGGAGTCCCAGTGTCCGTGTTGGGCTCCCTACTCTGCCGGGAGCCTGCTTCCCCCTCTCACTCTGCCCCTCCCCCTGCTCATGTTCTCTCTCTCTTTCTCTCCCTCTCTCTCTCTCAAATAAATAAATAAAATCTTTTTTAAAATAAATAAATAATAAAGACCTAAAGGACATCAGACACATAAAAAAATCAAAGTAACTCCCTACCTTACAGAAGTTTACATTCTTGATAATAGATAATATGTACACATGTTCTTAATGGGAGGTAACGTGCACATTCATGAAAAATACAGAGTGATTGATCCTAAATTCCGAATTATAAACACTAATTTATTCCTACTTTCTCTTAAATCTTTATGAAGCACCTATGTGGTGAACACTGTTAGGCACCAGGGATAGAGCAGTAAATAAAATAGAAAAAAAGATCACACCTGATTTCATGGAGCTTACAGTTTTGTGGCAATAGAAAGACCACTGATCAATCAAAAAAATAAAAAGTTAAAGTGTGTTAAATATCAGGTAGAAATAAGTGCTCCAAAGACAGAGAAGGCAGGACAGGGAGACAGGGGTGTTGGGATACAACTGGAGTTGCACAGTCTCAAGAAGTTCTTTCCGAGGGGCAAGGACCCACAAGACGTGAAGACAGCCAACTGAGGGGAAGGCGCGTCAGGCAGAGGGAGTGGCCTGTGGTAACTGGGAAGGAAGGAAATCACCCAAGGCTTAGTTTCCAGGAAACCTCCCCTGGAGGTGCAGCAGTGTGGCTAGGCTTAGAAAGAGGACTCGTCTCTGGGATTTGGGGAGAATAGGAAGGGCAATTCTAGGGGAGCAGCAATATAACTAGTTATGGAGCACAGGAAGATCCAAATGAGTCAACCCATCTGGCTGTGGAAGAGTTTGGCTAAGCCAGAAAAGCCGGTTGGAGACAGTTCTGAAGGCTTTGAGTGTAAACCAAGGGGAAGTTCCTTCTTCAGTAGGCACTGCGGGGACCATTGAAAGAATCTAAAAGTGGAATGCACAGTAGTCTATATAGTTTGACCCCCATTTTATTTTCAGACCAAAAAAGCACATGAATGTACCCACAGAGATAGAAGACTACAAGGAATACACCAAATGATAACACCAATTACCTCTGGAAGGTAGAATGGTGAAGCATTTTTCTTTTTCTTTATGTTCCTCTGAATACCCTGAATTTTCTGAAAATAATAATTATTCCTTTTATAATCTGAAAAAAAATTAAACAATCCTTGGTATCATCACAAATGAAAGATTAAAATGGGAATGGCCCGGGCGCCTGGGTGGCTCAGTTGGTTGAGCAACTGCCTTCAGCTCAGGTCATGGTCCTGGAGTCCCGGGATCGAGTCCTACATTGGGCTCCCTGCTCAGCAGGGAGTCTGCTTCTCCCTCTGACCCTCCCCCCTCTCATGTGCTCTCTCTCTCTCTCTCAAATAAATAAATAAAATCTTTAAAAAATAAATAAATAAAATAAAATAAAATGGGAATGACCCAAAGGAAGGTTTTAGAAAAAATCAAGTGAGCGGTGGATACAGATGGACAAGAGAGGGAAGAAGATGGCTCTTCAGCAGGAATGTAGTTCCAGCCGCGAAACACCCACTCCCTTGTCTTGTAAGGCCAGCCCTGGTTCTGTTTTTGAGGGTTTTAGAGACAGCCATGGGGAAGGTGACATTTCTCAACATTTCTCCACCTTTCACCCGGCTATGGGCAGGAGCCACACTTTCTCCCTCCCAAGAGCAGACGAGGCAACTGCTAAACTGAGAAAAGAAAAAGTTTGAAATCCAAAAGCCATTAAAATACAGTGTATATGTTTATTCTTTTTACATATCCATGTTTCACAGCTCACATTCAAATCTAAAAGTGATTGAAGAAAGCACTCCTTGAGAAGTGAGGTGGAGGCTTCGATTTATAAAATCCTTCCCCTGGGGTGTCCACAGAAGCTACCAAGTAATTCTTCCTCCATGTAATTCTGGGAAATGAGATAGCATGGGAAAGTATGTCTTTCATGGGGTCTGTCAGGAAAGGAGGGCATTATATGGCTAGGTCTTCATTCCCAAATCGGCAATGTTAGAAGCTCACCTCCTCTATGGACTGAATTGTGTCCCCCCAAAACCTTATACTGAAGCCCTAGCCCCCAAAGTGATGGTATGTGGAGATGGGGCCTCTGGGAGGTAAGTAAGGTTTGATGAATTCATAAGGTTGGGGTCCTCATTATGGAACTAGTGCCCTTATAAGAAGAGATACCAGCAAGCTTGCACTCGAGTTCCCTCTCTCTCTCTCTCTCTCTCTCTCTCTCTGTTCTTCACCATGTGAGAACACAGTGAGAAGGCAGACATCTGCAAGCCAGGAAGAGGGTTCTCACCAGAACCCAGTGATAATGACACCCTGGTCTCAAACTTCCAGCCTCCAGAACTATGATAATTCAATTTTTGTTGTTTAAGCCAACCAGTATATGGTATTTTGTTATGGCAGCCCAAGCAGACTTAGCAGACTAAGATGCCTTCCCTCCTTCCACGTTCCTTCTAGAGCCATTGTCCATACTGTTCCTTTGGCTGTATCATAGTCTGCCTTATATTCTCAGGTATTTTAGAAATGGATCTAGACTTTCTGTTATCTTATTATTTTGAAATCAGGAGCCATGTTCTTAAATCCTGCTACCTTCACCAATAGCCAAAAAGTGTCATACATATATTCATCTCTCAGTCAATAAATATTTATCAAGTAGCCCCCATACACCAACCATGTTTAGAAGCCCCCGGGAATACAAAGATAACAAGTACACTGTCTCTAAGCTCAAGAAGCTCACAGCATAGTAGCAGAGCCGATGAGACAAGTATGTAAGCCTAACAAGTGCACTGAGCACAGTTCTAGTGACAGGTGGAGGTGCCTGAGCATGCCGAGGAAGGAGTTTTTACCTGGTAGCACAGATATGCTGAGGAGACTTCTCAGGTGAGGCAGCATTAAGTAGTAGCTTAGAAAACAGAGTTCTACAGATAAGGAGACGAAAGAGGCTTTCACTCCAGGGACAAGGAACAGCATGACGGTGAGTACGGGGTATGTGAGTGGAAAGCTTGAGTCTGGCTTAGTGCTGTGTGCTGGGTGGGAAAAGAGGTGAGGGGTGCTGCAAGTGTGGAGAAATACGGCTAGACAGGTAAGTTGGGGCCAAATCATGAAGGGTCCTGATTCCTGAGTGAAACACAAAGAAGTTTCTGCTGAATATTTTAGATCTTAGGCTGCTCTCAGGAATTTTTAAGCAGGGAAGTAAGTGATCCAATTTGTATTTTGTAAAAATATGTCTAGGAAAAAAAAAAAAGATAATATCAGAAGTAGAGATTGCAGACTAAAGGAGAACTGTGAGGAGATTGTAAAAATCCAGCCAAGAGGAGGAACAAGGGGAGGAACAGAGAAAATGGAGAGGAGGAAATCTTCCAGACCACCTGAGTCTGGAAACAATGTTTGTATTTAAAAGTCACCACTGTTACATGGTTTTCCCTAACACATTCTATCGCCCTGAACAAGAATGAGTAACAAACCAACCAAAAGATAGGAGGTGTATCCTGAGCACAGGACGAGAAAATCAGGTGTTTCTGAAAGCTGAAGGGTCACTGGACCTGGGATATCAGTGAGTGTGTCATGTAGGTGATTTCTCATGGATCCAAATGGGCGCAGCTAGGAAGGAAGACAGACTTCGGGAATAGCAAGGACTCATGGCAAACGAGGCTAAAGAACTGGTTGCAATGAGGAAAAGAAAGCAGAAAGGTATTTCCAGATTGAGGATTTCAAATATTGAGCAGTTTTATATGTGACAAGGCCCAGGGTATAGCCACTTGTGGCGAAACTAATTCATTAATGGGAGAAAAAGGTGAAATATACACACACATACATGCACACATACCCACATATTCCCACATCCATTGCCAGCTACTAGTCCATTCCTCTTCTCCACTTTGTAGCTAAATTTCTAGAAAAAGTGGTCTACAGAGGCTGTCTCTAATTCATCTCCCATGTACTCCATAACCCACTACTTACCATCCTCTATCCCAGCCCTACACTGAAACTGCCCTTGTCGAGGTCATCAAGGACCTCCATTTTGCTAGAACCAATGGAAATGTCTCTGTAGGCTGAAACACTAGGTGACTCGATCAGTTCCATCAAAGTATACACCATCTGTATGCTGATGAATCCCATACTACATCTCCAGTTTAGACCATTTCTTTCAGCTCTAGAATTGCCTTTTTTATCGCCTAGTTGTTACCTTCCCTTGGATATCTCATAGACTTCTAAAACAACCCTCAAGGGCTCTTTCCCCAGCTGAGTCTCCCCCTTCTCAGTAAATGGTTACTACTGTCCACTCAATTCACAAGCCAGAAACCTACAAGACATTACTTTTTTCATTGCTTCACCCTTCATGCTGATCAGGGCTCTGCCAGCTCATAGTTTAAGTGTATGTAGTGTCTGTGCTCTCTGCTCACCTCCACTGTGAGTGGAGCCGCTTCATCTCTGTCCTATGTGCCAACATCCACTTATCTGAATCTTTCATTTCTTCTCATGCTCATCCCACCACTCTCTACTTGCCTACCAGGATGATCTTCTTAGGATAAAAACAAAATCACACAAGTCCTTCATCTTCCACGGATTCCTATTCCTGTCCTCACATTTCTCTGACTACCTCTTGAAACCATGCTCACCATATTGACTGAGCTCCAGTCACAGTATTCTTTCCGTTTCTAGAATAGCCTATGCTACCTCTCACTTCAGGACCCTTACCCATATTGTTTCTTCTCCCCAGAATCCTCTTTTTTTCTCCTTTAAGTGGCCAAATTCTTTCTCATGTCTTGTATCTTGGCTTTTGAAAGAATGAGAAATTAATCTTCAGTTTTATGGATTTTAAGAAACATGTACAACAAGGTTTTCATTGAGACAAGAATGTAGAATGAACATCAAGGAGGAGGAAAAAGAAAATAATTGGGGATAATAAACAAAATTAATCAACACTTATGTATTTCAGTGCTATCTCTTGACCCGATAATAGAGATGCAGACAGGAACAAAATAAAACTTAGAAGGGGGCCATGGAAAGGGAAGAAACGAGCAGGATTGAGAATGCCTTCACTCAGGGAGGTTCCACTTTATAATAAAAACAAAGATGGTTGCTGGGGAAGGTAGAAACTGGTAAATGAACAAGAGAATGACTTATTTCTGACCAGTGTTGGAATTTCCTCTAGAACTTTAGTGGAGACTCATCATAGCTTCTTTCCAAGCATCAGGAGAGAACCACCAGACTGAGCAGGTGTGTATACATGTCATGGTCAGATGCCAATCTAGGATGTGACCAGTGGAACAATACCCCCCTGGCTGGGGGTATCTGAGGGGTACATGGGTACGTGATGGGACACACAGACAACAGAGGGAATGGGTGGGCTAAAGGAAAAACATTTAAACCCATCCCAGAAAAATAAATATATTTAAAAAAATAAACCCTATCCCAGAGTAACTGCTCATTCAGTAGCTGTGCAACCCCTGATCCTTAGTAATTCTGAGAAAATAATTTTTAAGAAATGATGCAACTGAAGTTTCAAAATTGAAGTTGTACGGTTCTAAGGAAGCCAAACCTCAAACCCACCTTTCCCTCCAAAAATAGCAAATTAGAAAAAAAATTGCTCTGAATATTTTACATTACTTAGTTTTTCACTTTTTATGCTAACAATATTTTATAGAGATGCAATTTGCATAGAGTCACATACACAGGTCTCCAGTGCACAGCTCCATGAATGTTAACGTAGGTACTCATCCTCTGTCACAACTACCCAGCTCAAGAGGATAATGCAATACCAATATTTCTATTGGCTTCAAAGTGAGCAACACAAATTCTTTGTGCTAGGTAATACCCATTACGAGTGCCGTCCTCCACCCACATTCTGAGGAACCAAGGTAATTTTCGTATGGTTGAGTTAATGAATGCCTGGAATAGAAAAGCCATTTTCACTGAAGTTATCTTTACAGTGTCAAAAACCTAATAGATATCATTCTTTTCTAAAAGAAGGACCAGCCACCGTAGCTCTGTATTTAGAGGAAAACAAGAAAAACATTATTATGCTTTGGAGAGTAACTTGTGACCCTGCTTCTCTGAGTGGGATTTACCATGTTATTCTGTTCCTAAAAGCCACTAATAACCCCAGCTCTACTGGTTTGCTTTTCCCTGTGTCCCCCAGAGGGACGTATGTTCAGTCCTGTCAGGTATGAAATCAGAGGGACCAGAGCCTAAAAAAAAAAAAATCTGTTATTAACAGTGCTTTTGCTTTTGTGCGTCTCACCCTAGTGGGATGGTCTGTGGTTTCCATGGCAATGATATCTGGCAACAATACCGGGCAGCCTTCCAGGAACGGGGTTGGAAGCTGTGAGGCTAAAATACGTCTGTCAGAGGTAATGAAGAGTTCTCTATGTAAACATTTCTATCTGACTGCTCCGCTCAGCCACCTGCACAGGTCCAGAAGGTAGTGAGTCTGATGCAGGGGTAGGGATCTGGGGATGGGAGTGTCAGCCTGAGACTAACGTATCACGTATCACACAGACCATCTTTTTTTTTTTTTTAAGATTTTATTTATTTATTTATTTATTTGAGAGAGAGAATGAGAGAGAGAGAGCAGGAGAGCGGGGAGGGTCAAAGGGAGAAACAGACTCCCTGCCGAGCAGGGAGCCCGATGCGGGACTCGATCCTGGGACTCCAGGATCATGACCTGAGCTGAAGGCAGTCGCTTAACCAACTGAGCCACCCAGGCGCCTTCACACAGACCATCTTTATTGCATGTATTGTGATAGAGCCAATAGTCCCACCCAAATGGATGGCTTATTTATCCAGATAATAAATTAAAAGCTGATGCCGGGTAACCTCTGGAAGCTTTGCAAAAGACCTGCAACAATTCTCAGATTCAGCTTTAAAAGCTGAATTCCTCATATTTGTACTCCCCGCCATCTCTAATAAGTTGCTTTCCCCAAATTTTCTATTTGTGTTAATGCTATCACCATTTTCCTAAGCATCCAAAGCTTCAGCTTGAGCCTTTAGCCCATTCTTCTAATTGAGCCAACAAATCCTATCAGCCTTTCCTTCCCATTTTTTCTATTAGTCATTTATATCATTGCATTTATTCAGGCATTAACTCATTTTAAATATATCAAAGATGCAACAAAGAACAAAATAGCGGGGAAAAGTTCAGTCTCTGGGGACAGGCTTAGCGCACAGAACCAGGCAAGAGTCATGATTCTGTATGACAACTCAAGTTAGATTTCTGCCCACTAGACTAGGATTTTTTCTTGTTATATACATCAAGTGATACCCTAGTAGGCTGCCCATCTCTTTCATGTCTATGGACATATTAGGAACTAGCCCCCACTGAAGATCCTTGTAGGCTTAACTATTCTGGTTGCCATTCTATCTCTTTTGCTATTAACTCTTTCTACTCTGTTGATGTTTTATTTCTGGAAATAAGTACTACTGCTTGACCTCTGCCACTGTAGGATCCTTTCATAATGACATCTCCATCATAATGGCAACATCCTCACCATCACCCCAGTCTACAGAGGCAACTCCCATTGAGCTTTTCTAGAATGCTGGTGCTCCCTTCACTAGTTTATTTTTCCGTGTCTTCATGAAGTGTCTCATGGGATCACCAAAGGACATCCACTGCAGAAGATGCCCTCAATATTCAGATATTCATGGTGACATGTTTTGTGGCAAGTAGCTTCTCCCCAGCTACTTCAGGGTCCTTAGTGGCAGGGAGGGAGGCTATGGAAGAGCTTATCAACTTGCATTGCCACTCCCCAAGCTGAACTGGCAATTGCTACCGCTGACTGTCTAATCTGCTGATAGCAGAGACCAAAACTGAGCCCATTGACATGCTATCATTTGCGAGGAAGCTGGAGCACTACCTAGCAGCAGATTACTTATGTTGCAGCTCTTCCTCATAGGTTCAAACCACTGCTGCTTGTTGGAATATATACTTGTTAGAGCATGGACTTCTCTTTCCTAACTTCAATGTTTTCCCCCTACCATTAACCTTGGACTCATATAATAATGCCTTATCCACAGTTACGATACCCCACACAAAATTGCTTCTAACTGAGGAACTTATTTCATGACAAAAGTAGCATAGCAAAGGGCCCATGCCCATGATTCCTACTCGTCTTAACATGTATCACATCACACAGAAATAGTTGCTCTGATCAAATGGTGGAATGCCAATTAAAGGCCAGCTAAGGGGCGCCTGGGTGGCTCAGTTGGTTGAGCGACTGCCTTCAGCTCAGGTCATGATCCTGGAGTCCCGGGATCGAGTCCCACATCAGGCTCCCTGCTCAGCAGGGAGTCTGCTTCTCCCTCTGACCCTCCCCCCTCTCATATGCTCTCTCTCTCTCTCTCTCTCTCTCTCTCTCATTCTCTCTCTCAAATAAATAAAATCTTTAAAAAAAAGGCCAGCTAAGAAAGAAAACCCTGAAAGACCTGTATCCTCTCTTATAGATGAAACCAGTGACCAACACATGGTGCAGTTTATTCTATAGCCAGACTCAAGGGATAAAATTTGGGAATGGACTCTCCTACAGAGAGATAATTTTTGTTTCCCATCTCTACAACTATGAGCTTTGCTGGTTTAGGGATCTTAGTTCTCAAGGAGAAATGATCCTATTTAGGCTTATCTGACCATTTGGGGTTTTTCTCATGCTACGGAGCCAAAAGGCTCAAAAAGAGTTCTATATAATGTTTGGGAAAATTGCTTCTCACAGGAGCAGAAAGAACTGTGTCTGGAAACTACAGTCTTCTACGGGTGTCTCACATGCTTTCATGTGGAAAACCACATCCCAATAAAAGAAAGACTCTGGGGATTCAGACACTTTTAGGAATGAAGGCCTGGGTTGTGCTACTGGTAAAGAAGCTTTGCCACCTGAGTTGCTATCTTAGGATGAAGGAAATATCAGATAGGTAGTGGAAAAGGAAGTTATAAGTATCAAGCATGGCCTCATGAACAATTATAGAAAAGTAGCTGTTACGAATATTTTCTACTTTGCATGTAATGTGTATTCTTAAGTTTTTTCTTCCTCCTCCTCCTTTCTCCTACTATTTTACTTAAGTACTACCATTGTTGGTTAAATCTATGACTTTGCGTTTGTGTTATAGAATATTCAGATAGATATGGATATGATTGCTGTGGGAAATCTTCCTTTGGGGAGAGGGTAATACGGTCTTCATTTGTATGAAGAATAATTGCTTCTTATTAGGAAGATGCACAAAACTCTTAGTTGTTAGAAGGATAGGTATGGATGCTGATTTGCTGAGGGGATTGACTGGACTAGTTATTTACCTATTTTCTCTGAGCCCCAGTCCTTTCCATACCCTGTACCTCTGGGTCTAGATTTGCATACTATGTTCTTCATACTAGCTTGCCAGTTGGCCTTTTATTAGGTTCTGCTGATGAGAGGCACCAAAGGATTGGAAGGTGGCAAGAAGAGAGAAGAGACATTCCTCCCGTTTTCAGGCCCTATTAGCAATACTCCAGCACCAGAGATGGTTGACTCCAGCCTCCGGCTTCTTCACTACTCCTGGCACCAGTCCTTCCATGCCCCTCCAGAGGTACCTGCAGCAGTGAGGTGTGGGATTCCCAGTGATGTCAGTACTAACCATGCTATGCTCCCTCTCCCACTGGACTTGGCCCCCTTCCACAGTGTGCACCCACCAGATGACGCCCTCTCCTCAGAAGTCCAAGCACCATTAGGCCACACCCTGTCTTCAGAGGTCCAGCGCTCACCTAACTCTACTCCTCCTCAGAATTCTGAGCACCAACAGTAGGGTGACAATGGGTTCTGGACACCCACCTCTTTCTTCTAGTCCCCTAGTCCTGTAGATAGCTGATTCCTGCAGTTACTAAAACCACAGTTACCTCAACATGTCTTCCAATGTTGTGTAATTAATGACATCTACTTCTGTCTTAAATGTCTAGTTTGTTAGGTTTTATGTTTTTTGTTTATCTCTTGCTTTCTGACTGGACCTTGCTTAATACAAAGAGGAGTAGTAGGTCTGAAGGGAAAATTAACAGATCCATATATCCATTGTTACTCCGTTCATTAATCCCTCTACTCTTCTGTCCATTTGATATTTATTGAATACTTCTTAGGCACTCTACTAGGCTTTGGGACTATAAAGGTCAAGCAGGCATGGTTCAACCCAGCCATCAAAGAACTTCAATTCTAGTGGAGGAAATAGAAATGAGAGCAGCAGGAACAAAAGAGCATAGTAGATGGTAGAGGAGCACTTACCTCAGGGGACTGGTGGGGGGAAGGGGAGGTTGGCAGTCAGCATATGCTTCTAGAAGCAGTGACATCTGAACAGAAACACCAAGTGTGAATAGGAATTAACAAGGCATAAAGTGGAGGCTGGGAAGAAAATGTTCCAGCAACAAGTGTAAAGAAAATGTGGCAAGTTTAGTAGTTTGCTATTGATGGAGCTTAGATTGCACAGCAGGGCAGGGCAAAGCTTGAGGGGATGGAGGGAAAAGTCAAGAGGCAAAGCCAGGCAAAAGAACAGAGGCTGGACTAGTAGCAGGAGGTGGGTCTGATGGCTCTTGTAAGCCTCTCTTCTTCCCTGTCTTGCTCCATACAGTGTTCAGTGTTGCACGCAAAGAAGTCATCCTACCCATGCAGCGGACTGAAGGTTTGTGTTCCCCCAAAATCCTTATGTTAAAATCTTAACCCCAATGTAATGGTATGAAGAGGTAGGGCCTTTGGGATGTGATTAGGTCATGAGGGTGGAGCCCTCATGAATGAGATTAGTGTCCTTACAGAAGGGACCAAGAGAAATCCCTCGCTCTCTTTCCACCCAGTGACTTGGTCACAGCAAAACCTGAACTAAGACAAGTGGAGTGAGGTGAGAGCCCCTTACCCAATTCTGCAGCCTCAATGCAAAGCCCCAATAATGACACTTCCCAGGTAAGTCTTTCACCCTCAGGTTACTTGATTTCCTCCCAAATGTGGCTCTCCACTCCAGTTTCCTTCTAGGTCTTTCTCTCCTTTGTCTTTCCCTCTCAGATTCTCCCTCTTCCTAATGCAGAGCAATTGTGTCCCCTCTCAGCTCTGCCAAACGTGCATCATCCCCCCAACGTCTTTGCTCATCCGGTTACCAGGGTCCACCCTCCTTAGCAGGCAGATGGATTATATGTGACAAAAAAATATTTTCTTGTCATAGAATGGAGAGAATGAATAATTTAAGTAAGCATTAGAAGTGTGTTACAAAGTTGTTTGAAGAAATACTGTGTAAACAGCTACCTCTTTTTGCTGGTGCCATAGTAAATTTGGTGACGGAAAGAGGTACTCTTAATGACATGGCAGGAATTCCCAAATCCAGGAAGAATGTGAACCCATCTAATTACTATTTAGTAAATTTTTTTTTTTGTAAACAGAATACAACCTAAGTACCTTAAATGATTTTTAAATCCATTTTAAACACAGCTTTTGAAGTTACAGGATTCTTTGACTTATGTGAAGGATGTATTCCATGTATAATTAAAATTTGGCTGATGGGAGTCTACCTCCCACTGATTGCCACATTTAAGCCACATGTGTATTCACATACAAACTACACCCTGGCACCAGCATTTGGATATTCTTGTCACACCGTCAGAACACACAGCAATCACTCTATCACTTGAAATCTGGAGCAAACACAGAACTGCACAACTATCCAGGCAACATTACAAAGAGAATCACCAAAATAAGATGCAAAATTATGTGCGTAAAAATAAATCTCTCTCTCTCATACAATTTCACTCTTGGACTCCCTCTTTCCATACATTCTGTATCATCAGGTGTGATGGGATATTGAGCCAGCATATTTTTGTATTTTCCAAAAATTCTACAATGCAAAAGTATATGTTTTATAATTATATAGTAGAACCTTTGCACGAGGTATGCAAATATCTGGGGCTACCTGGCAAACCTGTGGGGTCAGACTTCCCAATATGTATTTACACAAAGAATCGAGAAGACTTCTCAAAGAAAACAACATACAACAGAGCCAAGACTAAGTCTTGACCCAGCAAACAAGCCATGGTCATTAGAAGAGAGAGATGATCCTGACTACATCCTGCTATGCATTTTTTGGATGTGTCTGTCCACTTTAGCTTCATATCTTAATTCTCTGAAGAAAGGGTCACTAATATCTCTGTATTACTGAATATTCTTTATGACATTGGGGCACAGTTCACCCAGGGTCCTCATACTGGGTATAGCACAAAAGCAAATATTCTTCCCCCGTTCCCAATGCCACTGTTTTAGCACCAGGAAGAATCTAGGAGGAGACTGTAGAATCCAGCAAGAGGATGTTGAGTCCGGAAGTCACAAAGATAGATGCTGATCTGGGAAGAGAAGTGACTTCGCAGAAACAGTGGTTTTGCACGATGATTATACAGAAGAGGCAAGAGTGTCCAGCAGGTGGGAAGGGGGCCAGGTGGACCCAGCAGAGAGGTGTCCAGAAGCAGCGTCCGATGCAGTGGTGTGCCTGGCAGACATGGCAAGCCGCTGGAGGGAGAGAGTGCCAGGATAAGACGAATAAAACCCCAAGTCCCATGGGAACATGGGAGACATTCCTTCAGGACTCCCAGGAAAAAGCCGAAAAGAGTTTTCAGGAGACTGGAGCAAAAATTAGTGAAACGCAGAGGTGAGGGAGTACATCTCACAGTGTCTCACATGGGTAGGCATTCAAACTTTTTCTTATGCAAGTGTGAGTATAGCAGGTATAGAATATGATAGAAAATGGGAGAGACTCACAATTATAAATGTATTCTCTAAACAGTGTTACAATCTGTTGAGGACATTTCTGTCTGTTGATCCTTGCTGTGCCCTCTATAGCAGTGATTTATCAAACCGTGTGTAATGGATTCCTGGGGTTCAACTGGAAACACCTCAGAGGGAAGGTGAAGGTCCTTGGGAGGGGCTCAGGTGTGATCCCAGAATGATTTTGCTGGGGGGGCGGGGAGTGGAAGATCTTCTCAACCTAAGACAGAGTCACTGCTACACAGCACGATAATTCTAGATAACTCATTCTCCAAAGCAATAACCCTTAAAATATTTGAAGACACTTGTCACATCTCTGCTTAGTCTCTTCTCCTGAGGTGAAACACCTCAGACATCTGCTTCTCAGATAAGGCGGTTCATCGTGTCAACTGCTTTCTCCCATCGCCCTCTGGTTAGGTAACCCGTGTCCTTTTGAATATGTGTGCAGCTGAATCAAAATTCACAGGCTTTGACTTTGACGTATTTTTTTTTTAGTTTGTATTATCTACAATTAATTATATCTTACTTTAGGGCCCCTGTTCCTGATCGTAGGGAAGAAAATTAAACTTTCCAGATAAATTGAACTATTTCTTCCAATTTAAAATTCTGCTGCACTACACATCTCTATAACACCAATTACTGGTCCACGATTGGATGTCAGTACAATACAGAAGTTACTTTGGTTCATACACGATTTCTGCTAGGCAAGGAAGGCAGAATTAGCATTGTAACCCAGCAGGAAAGGAAAACCCCCTCAGCTTGAGGGCTGTATAAGCAGGAGCCTTCTAATCTACACTTTAAGAAAATGAAAAGCAGTTATCTACTAAAGAATTGTGGGGCCTTTTGTTTGTTTTTGATGAGTATCTCTACCCAGGATTCCAACCCCCTGCTCAGGACTCCAGTTCCACTTGCCTTGCCTCAACACAACAAGGCTGTGCCTTTGCAATATTTTTTCTCAGGATTTTTATTCCCCAAGGCAGCCTCTGATCCACCTGCCTGCCTGGGCAGTCATGTTCACCCTGAAATACACAGGACTGTTTTGTTAGTGCTCTGGTTCTGAATGGTTTACCCCTAAACTTATTTTTCCTACAAATCTTGCTATTCTTCCTGAGCAATTGTACAGATTGAGAGGTTTTCCAGGCGCAGGTGCATGGAGTTATAACAGAAAGACACATGTCTCATTCAGGTCAATATTCAATCAATTCAAAGTTTAAACTCTCCATATAAGGGTGTTTCTCCCCTCTCAAAGGAATCCCCACCCCTGCCCCCTGCCCTTCCTGGTGTGTAAGTTCAGAGACAGCTTTTGTATCCTAATGGCAGTCGAGTTAGGCAAGGGCCTCTGATCTCATTCAGGGCTATATCTGGGCTGTCACTGTCCTCTGTTGAGATGTCCCCTTCCACCTGGTTTCTGGTCCTCTCGGCTGGCCTAGGGTGCCCCATCCTCTTCCTAGATATTGTGCAAGCACCCACTGCTGAAAAACCTGGCAACTCCTATCGCCCTCAGTTGCAAAGTCCCAGCAATATGCTCTCTGCCATCTGATCGCAGACCTGCCCTGGTCTGCATGCCTCCCAGACCTTCTCCATTCCCCTACTAGCCCAGGTCCCTCCATCTAGATGCCTCCCTCTACCATGCTGCTCTTCTGCTCTGCACTGTGTCAAACAACAGTGTGGCAGGAACTTTTGTTATATCTTAACTTCTGCCGTCCCAAGATATGCCTTCTTATAGTTCTATGCTCAGACTGACACAATCCACACTTGATATATAAAGGGAAACATCTGAATGTTTGAAATCCCCCTTAGGTCTCCACAAAGTTTGGCTTTCAAGATTATTGTCTCTCTATGGGTTCGAGAAAAGTCAAATTTGAGTGCTGATACTAAAATATATTTCCCCATTTTTCTAGGCTGTTATTTTTCCTTCCATTGAAATAATCAATGATGACCAGTGATTTGGGGTGGAGGAGCTCTGGGACACCAAGAAACTCAGCAGCATCAGGAATCAAGATACTTTGGTTTGATACGTGTGAAACATTCATCAAGGTTCCATGTAATGTCCACAGCTGAATATGGAGGTCTGACCAACAGAGTTCAAGGAGACTAGACGTGAGAGTGAGCTGGCCTCTATAAAGGGTATTCCTTTTGGATCACCCATGTCATTTTTTTTTTAGTCATGTGACTGAGTTAAGTAGCTTCTGGGAAGGGGGCAATGTGGCCCACCCTTAAGTTCCCAGGGTGCTCAACTAGATGTTTTCTGAGCTAAGGATGCTGCTGGGATTTCTCCATCTGCTATTTTCTTTGCCGCGAGGTATCTGCCTCTGCAGCAGTTGTGGAAGGCCTATTACTTTTATTTGTTCTGTTATCTTAGGCCTTCGATTTCTTTGCTCACAGGAGTTCCATGCAACTGCCAAGCACAGGAAACAAATGATAGAGTCATCCCTGTTACAGAGGGGCCCAAACCTCCCCACACTGGGCACCATGGCCAAGGAGCACCTGGCCCTTCAGTAGGGAAGGCTGCTACATCATGTGCTCACTAAAGGATCCAGCCAGCCTGCTCTGCTCTCCATGGAGCACCTTCTAGCACCTCTGCCGGCTCCATGCCTTTGCAACCTGACTAACTACTCCCATTATTTGTTCTTTGGTTTTGATTAATAAACTTCTAGAAGAGGGCTTTGACATCTAGAAAGGGATATACCCAAAGCAAACATACAATACATAAAATTCTCCACCCTTGTGTACAAATTCCACAATTTCTTCTACATCTACATGGTCTTATGCACAGTTGGTAAATATAGAGTAGCCAATAAAAATGGATGGGAAAGATGGGGCAAAGGTTTACCCAGGTCTCTAAGCAAGCCCAGAGGCTTTGTCTTCTACTCTTTGTAAATTGGCTTCCTGTGGTCAATTGTCTCCACCACATCCAGAGGGTCATTTCACAGTGTAAATCCTGCGACAGCTCACTACTCTAGTCAACATTGCCCAGTGGCTTCTTATCACACAACATAATTAAATTCCTTATTCTGGCCTGGGAGGTCACACATCATCCAACCCCTGCTTCTCTCTCGGACTCCATCTCCTGCTCGTTATGTCTTGGCAGACTGGCCTTTTGCTGTTCTGTGATCCACCGTGTTGGTTCCTGCCTCAGGGCCTCTGCCCTTGATCTTGCCTCTTCCTGGAACACACTTCCCTCAAAACATCCCACTGTCCACTTTCTCATTTTAAGAAACAATTTGCAAAGGGGTGCTTGGGTGGCTCAGTCATTAAGCGTCTGTCTTCAGCTCAGGTCATGATCCCAGGGTCCTGGGATCGAGGCCCATATCAGGCTCCTTGCTCAGCGGGAAGCCTGCTTCTCCCTCTCCCACTCCCCCTGCTTGTATCCCTCTCTTGCTGTGTCTCTCTCTGTCAAATAAATAAATAAAATCTTTAAAAAAATTAAAAAATAAATAAGATCTTTTAAAAAAAAAGAAAAAGAATTTGCAAAATTTTCTTGGTTCACACAAACTCACTGTTCAGTAATTGTTTCATGTGGATTATAGGACAAGAGAAATACCTATCAGTTCCATGTATTTAGAAGTTCCATCCAAACAACATAAGTATTTATGTCCTAACGACTTAGTAGCCTTTTGAAAAAAATAATACACATAAATTGAAAGAAAAAACATTTGCATTTCATTTATAAATAACCAGAATTACTGACAGCATTAGTTTTCTAGGGCTGCTTCCCAGGCCATTTTCCAGGGTCACAAATTACCACACACTGGGCCACTTAAAACAAGAGAAATTCATTCCCCCACTGCTCTGGAAGCCAGAAGCCGGATATCAAGGTGTCTTTGGGGCCGTGTTCTCTCTAGAGTCTCTGCAGGAGAATCCGCTCCCTGTGTCTCCTAGCTTCTGGTGGCTGCTGGCGATCCCTGGCATTCCTTAGCTTGTAGCGACATCCCTGTCACCCCCACCTGTCTTCACATCACCTTCTCCTCTTTGTATCTCTAGGTTGAATCTCCAGCTTCTCTCTTATAAGGATGCTTACACTTGTTTTTAAGGTCCATCCAGAGAATCCAGGATAAACTCACCCTCTCTGGTCCTTAATCACATCTGTTGTCATATAAGGTAATGTTCATTCTTTTGCCTAATGAGGTAATATTCACAGGTCCCAGGATTAAGAAGTGAATATATCTTTGGGGGGTCATTTTTTCCACCTACCACACTTACTAGTGGGATGTGTGGGATCTTTGGACACTGCACAACTCCTCAGACTTTGCAATCACCTTGGACCCTGCTACTGTCGCTACCCCTTCTTAGTTTTTAAACAATACTTGCTTTTCATCGTGTCAACAGCCTAAAATCTTAGCTTTGAGAAGGTAAATCATCACTGAAGGAAGGGAGCGTGATGTAATGTTGAAACTGTGAGAACCACTGCAAGCTCGTAGCTCATGTGGTATCTACTAGATGTTAAGTATTACTGTGTTTCCCTTGAAAATGGAGTAAGTGTCCTGTGAGCTCACTCCCGAACACTGTGGGAACCGCGGCTCTAAGGTATTTCTTCAATGGCATTCTTCAGAAAGACCGTAGCTTACAGCCACCATCCTATCACAAATGTGTCATCACTCTGCCCATCCATTCTGCTCTACTTTTCTTCACAGCATTTAGCACCTCCTCACTTTACACTGTAAATTTGTGATTGCCTGCTTCTCTACTCTGATGTAAGTTCCGTAAGAGTCGAGACAGTGTCTGTTTTCTTCACCACTGTGCCCTTGGCCCCTGTAGCAGCCCCTGGTACAGACTCGGCACTCAAGCATTATTTACTGAATGAATGAATGAATGAATGAATGAAGATAGGAAAGGAGACCTGTGTTCTGCATATGCCAACAAATAAATTATAGGTTTTCTCCATGTGCTTTTCAGGTATATGTTTTCTGATTCTGTTCATTTTTATCTTTAAAAAGCATGTGAACCCTAAGTGCAAAGCCTCCTTATGTTTCCTCAACAATATAAAATTTATTTCTCTGAATTGTGACGCTATAGGACAGTTTGGTTGATCTCATAGTGACAAAGTAAAAATGTAAGAACATTCACTTACAATTGCCCTGCCCATGACTGAATAGTGTATGGCAATCTAAGAGCTCAATTCAGGACTCTGTGAAAGAAGAGCTGAAAGTTCATGTTACAGAGTAAACAGCAAAGAGATGGATGCTTCCATGAGAGGCTCTGCCTGATTTTCCCTGGTAGCCTCCTTCTTTGTCCCTAAATACTGAACTTTCCTCCCAAGGGCCCTGCCTATCAGAGAGCATGGGCCTGACATTCAGAGCTCAGTGTCCTCTGGAGCTAAAATGTGTTTTTATACAGTTAAAAAAACTATTAATATCTTGTATTGTCTTCATTTTAGTAGGTGATTTCATTTCAAATGAAATAAATGCCATTTTTTATTAGCTTTAATTGGAACCAATATTACAGTAAGGATGTGGGGCCTCAGGCTGTGAAATGGCTGGTTTGTTCCCTCATCTGTTGATTCTTTTTCTCCATATCCCCTTGAAAGGATGGGGAAGAAACTTATGACAGAATGAATTCATTAGTGACAAAATGAAACCAAGATAGGATTTTGCCCTCAGTGCTGAGCACGCTTGGAGCCCAGGAGCTAAACTCTAACAAAAGTGTGCGATTTGCCTAACGAGGAAGTAAGGATGCTTGGCAAGGATGCCAGGACCTGAGACGGAAGCCAAGTTGGAGGTAAGCTGGACCTCTGGGAAAAAAATACAGAAGGGAACAATAATGAGAAAGGAAAGGCAGTGAAACAGGAAAGGAGTGAAACAGAATAAAGCTCTGCATTCCCAGAGTCAAGCTACCCTGCTTAAGTGCCCTACTAGAAAATCTATTGTGGGGCTGCATGTCCTCAACCACGAAGACTTAGCACAGAGTTCTCTTCAGAAGAGAAGCCTCCTGGATGCAGGGCCACCCACACCAGCTACTTCTACTCACCAATACACCTCTCTACTTGTGGAAATGAATGAAAAACAAAAGAGCATTCGACACCCCCAAAAATCCAAAAGAATAAGAGAACAAAGACCAAGAAGAACAAAAGGAACAACTAATCTGAGAAACAATGAAGGAATCAGACTTTAAAAATAATTAGCATCCTAAAAAAATATTCAAGAAGATATTGCAGAATGGGGCACCTGGGTGGCTCAGTCCGTTAAGCATCTGCCTTCAGCTCAGGTCATGATCCCAGGGTCCTGGGATCGAGTCCCACGTCAGGCTCCCTGCTCAGCAAGGAGCTCGCTTCTCCCTCTGCTTCTGCCTGCCACTCCCCCTGCTTGCGCTCGCTCTCTCTCTCTCTGTCTAATGAATAAATAAAATCAATCTTTTTTTTTTAAGAACTTTCTTTTTTTTTTTTTTAAGATTTTATTTATTTATTTGAGAGAGAGAGTGAGAGAGAGAAAGAGCACAAGAGGGGGGAGCGGGAGAGGGAGAAGCAGACTCCCTGCCGAGCAGGGAGCCCGATGCGGGACTCGATCCTGGGACTCCAGGATCATGACCTGAGCCGAGGGCAGTCGCTTAACCAACTGAGCCACCCAGGCGCCCCAAAATAAAATCAATCTTAAAAAAAAAAAAGAAGAAGCTATTGCATCCTTAACACAAGGATGAACTTCCATGGAAAAGGGACAATCCAGGCCCCTGGATGGCTCAGTTGGCTGAGTGACTGCCTTCGGCTCAGGTCATGATCCTGGAGTCCCACGATCGAGCCCCACATCGGGCTCCCTGCTCTGCGGGAAGCCTGCTTCTCCCTCTCCATCTCCCCCCTCCCATGTGCTCTCTCTCTCTCTCTCATATAAATAAATAAAATCTTAAAAAAAAAAGAAAGAAAGGAAGGAAGGAAGAAAGAAAGAAAAAGGGAAAATCCAAGAAAAGGAAAGATTAAAGTAATGGATGGACTAAATGATAATATCAAAGTAGTAAAAGATAGGGATAAAGATATACAAAATAGAGTCGAGGAAATCCTCCAGAATGTAGAACAAAGAAAGACAAAATATGGAAAATACGAGAGAAAAATGACAATGGTAATACATTTTCAAAGTTCAATATCCATTTGATAAGTTCCAAAATCACAAAACAAAAACAACAGCGTGGAAAAATATATATATATACACATAAAATAATAATGATAATATATAATCATAATAAATATTAAAATTGTAAATCATAAAATAAGGTAATAATATAATAAATAATAAAATGATAATTAAAATATAATAATAACAAAAGGAGTTTATCTTAGCTGAAAAGACCAGGGTTCTAAGATTCACACAACCAGCCATTTCCTGTTGAAATTTCAGGCTAAGAGAAACTAAAGGTCTGAGAAACTTCCAGAAAGAAAAAGCAACCAGGCCGATTGCAAAGGAGGAGTCACAGTGGATACTACAAAATAAGGAGCAAAGTCCAGAGAGGAAAGTTCTCTTGAAACTAGAAACATTTCAGATGATGTGTGTGAGGATTTATTTAAGTGTCTTTGATACAGGATATCACAAATTTTAAAACCCATGTTCCATATTTGTAAAAAACATTCAGAAGTATATATGAGCAAAAGTAAAAAAAAGTAAAAAAGTAAAAAATGCAAACAAAAAGCATCTGACAAAGAAATTGCATAGAGTATAAAGAACAAGAGCAACTCTGACACAGAAATAGGAAAGGAAATGAGATGGAAAACAAAAGAAATTTCTTAGGCTGCCAAACTTTGAAGATTTTATTTCAAACGACAAAAATTTAATTTACTAAATTATGTTTTCATCCACCTGCATCTAATTGTTCTACTTAGTTCTGGAGTAAATAATAGTTATATAATTATAGTATTAAAATGTTAATTTCTTTCTTGTTTTAGAATCAGCCTAAAGACAGAATATAAAAGGTTTAATTATAAGCACAGACCTGCAGGACAGAATATAAATGTTATAAATAATGTAGAGTAATGAAAATCAGGAAGTAGATGGGGGAAAAAAAGGTAGAGAGTAATATAAGTACACTAAATTGCTCATCTTTCATAGGAATGTCAATATGTAATGTTTAAAATTGATAAATCAAGAAATAGAGGCACAAGAGTATTATTTCAACACACAATGGAAACCTCCAGAAGCACTAAAAAACAAATATACCCACCATAGTTGTTTCTAGGAACTGAGATCGGGGACAAGGACACAGAGCAGCAAGGAGATTCTACTTTTCACTTTATACGATCTTGTCCTGTTTAAATCATTTACCATTTGGATCCATTCATTCTATTATTTAGCACAAAAATATGAAGAAGGAAACATTATAGATGAAAAGCATACTCTTGGTCCCGAGTGTAAATATTTTGGCCAATTAAACCAAAAAATGAAATAAGTCCCACTATATTTTTAAATCTTTGTTTTTACAAATCCTGAGTTTTCAGAATAAAGTCTAGGCATCTTTCCAGCAGCATCCCAAGTAGCTAATCCCAACCACTGTTTGCCGCTTTAGATTGAGACAAGGAAGGTGTTGGCTAAAAGGTGATTGATAGCTAACTCTTTGTTCAAGGATTAAGAATTCAGCATTCATTGGTCAATCAGATTAGTGGTGAGTTACAAGGATACCCAACATTAATTAGATTTTGGTGTGGAGACAAAACAGATGGTAAAAAGGAAGAGCCACCCTGGAGAGAATACCCCGTTAGGGTCCAAGAGGATGCCATAGCATCATTTGACACCTAAGAGGGAAAAAAGATCAGGAAGAAGTTACCTGTTTCCCAGTAGTGCTTTGGGTCAGCCCTTACTGTAAACCTTGACAAAGCTAAAGTTTTATCCAAGGTTTCAACGTCACTTTTAGGTCACTTCACTAACAATATCTTTGACTGTATTCCACGGGCTTCATCCATTCTCAGACACCAGGACAAAAGTATTCAAGCTCTTTAGGCACAATGGGATTCATAGTGACCAAAGGCAGGTATATTTTGTAAATAGCAAGGCTGACCCAAAAGCACATTTAACAATGAATCTTTTACAAGAATGAAGACTATCAAAAGTACGGTACAAGGTATTGAAGTAATATTCACACAATATTAGGTAATTATTATTAGAGCCTTGAGGGATAAAAATTTTTACCAACTTGCTGGTATGTTGGTTTTCAGTATAATCGTGCAAGATCATTTGCATAGAGCTCTTTTAGTTTATGGCCTCCACGTCTTTTTTTATTCTTTTAAAATTCATTTCAACTGTGTAACTAACAGATCCCTGCTGGATACAAACAGCTAAGTCAATCTGAGGGTGACCCTCCACGCAAGAAGAAAATAGGTGACAAACACAAATCAAAGGTGTTAATATGAATAACATGTGATCAGTTGACTGAGAAAATGTATTAACAAATGGACTGAAATTTTCATTGTTCATATTTAACCCAATGCGTGAAAAGGAGTAGGTATTGGAACAGTGTGATCCTCAGGAGCCTCGACAGCAGAGTTGCACATTGACTTAATGGGCGAGAGAAGAAATAGAAAGGCATCTTGCTAGCAAACAAAAAGGCTTTCCCTGAGCTGTCAATCAAGGGACAACCCAGGTGCAGCTGGAGGTGGCTGCATAAAAAACCTCTTCACCTCCATCCAGCTCCTTCTTAGGTCCCATGTTGCCTTGTAAAGACATCCTTCCAGCACTTTCCAGTTGCCTCTACAGTTTACCTCGTGATTCTGTTTTCTTTGTATGTTTGGGAAATCCTCAGTTCAACTTTGGGAACTCACCTCTAACCCAGGTTATCCAGAGGAATTCTTTTTTTTTTTTTTAAGATATTATTTATTTATTTGACAGAGAGAGACACAGCGAGAGAGGGAACACAAGCAGGGGGAGCGGGAGAGGGAGAAGCAGGCTTCCCACTGAGCAGGGAGCCCGATGCGGGGCTCAATCCCAGGACCCTGGGATCATGACCCGAGCTGAAGGCAGACACTTAACGACTGAGCCACCCAGGCGCCCTAGAGGAATTCTTATAGAATAAATCGCCAAGAAAATAGAATATCTAGCTGACTTGATCAATGTGACAAAACTTAAGAGAGAAGCTCTTGGTCCTCTATGGTTCTTATTTCTTTTGATTTTCATGTTGAAAGCAAATGGGACATTTTTTATTAGCATATCTGCTTTACTACAATGATAGCATAGCTTTAAAATTGGCTAGAACTGGATTCATATTTGCCCATGTTTCTCTAACTCTTTCCCTGTATAATTCCCTGCACAGGGTCTAAATTTCTGTATCATATTTATTGAATAATTCACCACTCACCAATGCCAGCACCCCATGAGCACATGAGAGCCCTGTTAATTACAGATCTAAAGCATTCATTAAACTACTCTGAAACATGACAAGCACCACTCTATCACATAAAATAAGGCACAGGGTACACATGCATGCCTGCTTGTTTAGTAGTAATATGGATTTTAGTGTGCACTTGTCACCCACTTTAGGTTCTCATTATTGTCCTGTGTGCCCTAATTCAGTGATGTATCATCTTCCTGCATTTGTCTAAATCAGTTCAGCAGCAGATAAATCAAAGCTTTTCTTGCCCTTGCCCTTCCAAGCTGTTCAAATCATCCATCTGACTATGGAAGAAAGGAAATCATCAGTTGCCTGGGAGAAGAAAACATCTGCATTAACTCTATAATAAACCACTTCTGCATCAGTATGTGCAAATACGCACGAGGTGTGCATGCGTGCACACGTGTGCATAAATACTGAAGTTGCACATCTCGGGGCCAGGTTCTGAAAGAAAAACATCAAAGCCTCCAAACGTTGCTCTTTTTTTTTTTTTTCCTTTTAAAAAGAGAAAAGTCAGTTTCAATTCTCCTCTTTTAAGAAGAGACTATATCCAACATTTCAAAAGCCACAGCAAGATCCTATTTTTATATCCTCATGAGCTGTAAGAGCCAGAAATTAATTGGTTCTTTAACTGGCAAATCCTTTGACAGACAATATACCCTGGCATTCGGGGCCTAATACATTTTTCTCTTTGTGGTTCAACAGAGGGAGAATCATAAACCAGGAAAGGCGTCCTGGGTAGACCTAAGGAAGGCAGAGCCCCCTCTTGCCCCTTTCATTCACTTTCTCCAACCCACCCCCACTTTTTGATATTTTATTTTACTTTTTTTTTTTTTTTTTTTTGCCTTTGGAGATTTTACTTCTTTTTCTAGGAAGTACATTACAAGAAGAAAAATTATGAAAAGCCAGGTCTGGGACTTTGACAAGGGAGACTAAAATGCAGCAGTTTCCACCACACCTGCAGCTGCCCTCCAGGAAGGTGCTGCCAAGGGGTCCATTTCCAACGCCTCCATTAGGACAGGGGCTACAGCAACTCCCCCCCTCCTCGCCTGCAGTTAACTCCACTGCTCTTGGAGAATTTGCTGGCATGTCAAAAATGAAAGCAGAGCATTTGTCTTCTTTCACCTTCTGCAGAACATCCTGCAAAACCCCATTTTTCCAGAAACAATAGAGTCAATGGACAGGAGTCTTCTTGTGTTCTCTAAGGGACCCAAACATGCTTCTCTGAACTGGTTTCACTTGTCACTTGTGCATAAGGTAGAATCTAGGTTGAACTTTGTAACCTAGAATCTGGAATTCCTTTTGCTGGAGGCAAAAGTAGCAGAATGTGGTCGTATATTCTATTTATTTCAATTTATACTTTTGGTCAGAATAGCACTCTCTCCCCACCATATTTATCCTCTTTGTTTTTAGTATTACATATATGTTTTACACATATGCTCTCTCATTTTTTTAAGATTTTATTTGTTTAGAGCAATTTTAGGTTCAGAACAAAATTAAGAGGAAGGTACAGAGATTTCCCATATGACGAACTCACACATACCCTCCCTCATTATCAACACCCTCCAACAGAACGGTGTATCTGTTACAACTGATGAACCTACACTGACACATAACTGCCCATTGTCCACAGCAGGCACCACAGTTCACTCCGGCTGTTGGCCATTCTATGGGTTTGGACAAATGTATAATGATATGTGTCCTTCATTATGATAAAACACAGAATACCTTCACTGCCCTAAAAATCCTGATGTCTGCCTTTTCAGACTGCCCCTCTGCACCCCAGTCATGGCAACTGCTGATCTTTTCACTGTCTCCTTAGTTTTAACCTTTTCCAGAATGTCTAATATTGTTGGCATCATAGAGTATGTAGCCTTCTCAGATTGGCTTCTTTCACTTAGTAATATGCACTTAAGTTTCCTCCATGTCTTTTCATGGCTTCATAGCTCATTTCTTTTTAGTTCTAAAAATATTCCATTGTTTAGAGGTACTGCTGTTTATTTATCCCTTTACCTACTTAAGGACATCTCCTTTGCTATCCAAGCAATTATGATTAAAGCTGCTATAAACATCCGTGTGCAGGTTTTTGGGTGCACAAAAGTAAATACCAAGGAATGTAAATGCCAGATCGTGTGGTAAGAGTATATTTCATTTTGTAAGAAATCCCCAATCTGTCTTCCGAAGTGGCTGTACTGTTTTGTGTTCCCACCAGCATCCTGTTGTTCCACATCCTCACGGGCATTTGTTGTTCTCCAGGCACCCTACTTATCTGTTCTATTTCTGATATAAATTACTAATTTTTCTCAGCTATGGACCTAACTTTTTGAAAGTTAGCTGATAAAAGTAACGTCATACTTTTTAAAAAAGTTTTCATGTGATGTGTCTATAGGTATAGTATTGGATACACACAAACACATACATTCTCTCTCACCCTGGTTTTGGAAGGACTTCTTGCTTCTTTATGATTTCAACATCCCCATGCTCATTGCCTCTGTGTTATTCCCTTTGTATACTAATTCCGTCTTCTCTTTCTTGTCCTACGAAATTCTGTTATATTTCATTAAACATCACTCGGAGGAGCAAAAGCCTGGATAACCCTGGAGGTTCATGTCCTCCTTTGATTTGGTAGTTAGGAGAGAGCTGGCTCAACAGATCTGAGTCAGTGCAAGAGAACAGGCTACTGTCTGGCAACCCGGAGCCAGGGCTCCTATCTATGGGGCGTTGGCCACGGCGCATGCAGCCCACGGCGGCTCAGCATTAGCTAGGGGTAACAAGATTTTGATGGACTGTGCGTATTCTGTTACTTCTCTGCTTACAAGTTTTTCCTTAGTAAAACCTATTTTGTATCTGCATCCCCAGTGACTCTGGTGTTTTATTTCCTGACGCCCTCCTTACACAATGACTCCAATCTCTACCTGGCACCTCTTTACCTGGCTTCTCATTCATGAGGCAACCCTCGCAGTCGAGAGGAGTGGTTTATAAACTGTCTTGTGCAAATTTCTCAGGCTAGTCCCATGGCAAACATCTTAATAGCATGAATGCTTATTTCAAACAATGACCTTGTTTCTGATTCAAACAGTTTTCTGACAAGATCCTTCACAAGTGAATGATCAAGGAAGTTTCATTCTTACAAGAATTTGGGGGTTGCAAGCGCAGAACTGAATGACTGAGTGGTGTGGGTCTTGTCCTGCCACAGTTATCCATAGATTGAGAACATTTGATTCTGGCTACCCAGATTTCTGCCCTTAATCTCCCTTTATCCGTTAGCTTATTCTCTTGATGTAGGGCAAGTGTATGTGTTGGGGACAGGGTAGGATGATAGTGTCTGCTAGTAATGATGTTAACATTTTTCAACTTCTTGAAGCTGGTATTTAGAATATTCACTAGTTATTGCCTGTTGCCTCTAAAAATATTTAGAATCTTTCAAACCAGACGAAACAGAAAGTCACAAAGTTATCATGTATTCTCCTTTATATTAAAAACTCCAATTAAAAATTGTAGCTAGAGGTGTCAAACATAAAGATAAAAATCAACTAATAGTCTGTATCTGAAAAAAAGTTTAAATAAAGATATCAGCAACTCACCAAATATTTTATGTACGAAAGGAAATTTAAGGAAACAGAATTCTTTCTTCTTTATACATTTCAGTGAAATCTTACAGCAGCACATGTTCTACACAATTTAGTCAGAGATCTCAGAGGATTCAGAAATATAATCATGGGAGGAAGGGTGTTCCAGAAGGAAGGCTTGACAAGAAGTGAAAAGAAAATAAATGGATTACAACAAGCATACTAAAAAGGAAAAATAATGTTAGATAAAATTTCCCAAGAAACTAGTGATAAAGGAACAGATTTTGTCTGCTTTTTTCACGTGCTTTGTTTTTCATTTCCAAATAACATGTTTGGTTCAAAAAATAAGATAATGTCAAATGAAATTACTTTGCAGTTTATTTCAGGAGAGCTTAGCAGTTTCAAATAGCAATAACAAACAATAGTATATTTCAGGGCTTAGGGCTGATTTATTAAGAGATTCAAGTTACAGGAATCTAAAAGGAGGGGTGAGGACAAAGGGTATGGTACATTAATAATTCTTTGTAAGTAGCAAGCATTCCTAATGGGAAAATAATTTAATTAACATAAAAGCACTGAACAGTTAGTGGTCCTTATCTGGCTCAGGACCTATGAACTCAATTATCACTAGTCATCGTGTTACTTAAAATTAAGTTTTAAAAACTTTGGTACCATATTTTTTAAAAAGATTTATTTACTTTAGAGCGAGCATCAGTAGAGGGAGGGGCCGAGGGAGAGAGAGAGAATCTTCAAGCAGACTCCCCACTGAGCACAGAGCCCGATGTGGGGTTCAACCCAGGACGCTGAGATCATGACCTGAGCCGAAACCAAGAGTCGGACACTCAACTGATTGAGCCACCAAGGCGCCCCACCACTTAATTTTTAAGTTAGAGAGAAGGGGCAGTCTATTGTGTATAGTCAGAATATGTAGTCACTACCTGACTTCACGCTACAGAGAGGAATGTGATTGAACTTCAGGATCCACCGAGTTTGAACACAAAGTACCAGATGAGGGAGAGCAGAGCACTGGCCCACGTTTGCCCTCCTGATGTGACAGCTAAAATATAGCATTGGTGCCAACCAGACCGCTGATGCTGTTGAAGCTTCCAGTGAGGGCTGAACCTGTGGGGTGGGCGGGGGGGCATGGTTTCTTTTACTTTGACAGGTGGAGTTTTGGGAGACCGTCATGATAGGCTCAAAAAGTTATCCACCGAGATACATCACTGCTACTTCCTCTTAGCCTCTTTGAGAGCCGAACCTGAAGACCCTTGGGACCTTTGTGGTGACATTGGCTTAGAAATCCCTGGTTGGATAGCAAGAGCAAATGGAGAGAGTATCATGGATGAAGGTGTAAAAGAATGGGTAAAGGACGTATTTCTAAAATCCTCTGTTGAAGTAATAAATAAAATCTTTAAAAAATAAAAATAAAAATAAAATCCTCTGTTGAAGAAAAAAAGTGGGGTTAGTATATAAGGAGCCTTGTGGGCCGGGTTAAAGATTTTGGTCATCCTCCTAAAAGCATCAGGATTTATGTGATATGACTCTATCTCACTGATGATTCATTGGGTGTGAAAACAGTCAGATACTTGAAAGCATAAAGTCTGTCCACTGATGGGCCATTGGCATTCTGCCATGCTTTGTGGATAGCCAAGAAGCCCAGACCGCCATCCCTTCAGGCAGTGTGACGTGTAACTGCCTGTGCAAGATAACACGCCCACAAGACAGGTTAGCAAATACATCAGTGCTGCAGAAATGCAACCAAAGCAACAGAGTCCGTCTGGAATGTCATTGCTACACATGATTCAGAAAATAAGACAAACCCATAGGAATGGCCGCTAAAGTACTTTAGAAGCCGATCTGCATCAGGACCACATTACAGGCATCGTGCAGAGCAGGAAGAATGTCCACAGGGATAATTCTGGCCACTCTGAAACCTTTTTATTAACAGAACATGTACAGAATCTTCTTGGCCCCCCAGACCTGGTTCCCCCATTCACTCATGTCCAGAAATAGGCTTCGTAAAAAATTGAGAATCACTTATCTGAAAAGTAGAAGGATCAGGGGAGTAAAATTCTTAAATCATAGGGCTTCATCTTTCAGATCTGAACAAACTGACAATTTTGTAATGGAGTTGCTTTTTTTTTTAACTTATCATGATTTTCTTATACAATTCATACGCTTGGATTAGTAGTGGGTGCTGCTTTCATTTTAGCTTGGCTAATATATATTTTCTTGCTCATATTTCCCTTTACATTAATTATGTAAATTTGTGTATTTCAGAGGGGTTTTTTTTTATTAATAGTCAGAAAATTGTCTTTTCCAAAACGCCCTTAAGCATGGGTTACTGTATTTTTAAAAATAACTTCCAAAGGCCAGGGTGGCAGCTTGAGCATAGGTATCGAAAGACGAAGATGCTCTTCTTGACCAAACCTGAATCATGCTCCTCTGAGCCCCTCTTCTGGACTAAGCCTTGACTGTGGGCTTTGTTCTTGGCCTACTTAGCCCAATTTTAACAAGAATCCTGCCAGGTCAGTTTAATGGAAATCCCAATATCTGATCAAATTCCTTATCCCCCACCCTTGATACCTTATCACCCCATCCTGCCTTCTAAGAAACCTGTCAAGTTGGTTAGCCAGAATCCTTTCTTACCCCTGATATTTCCTCTTAGTAATTTTCTGTAATCACTGGCCCCACCCTATTCCTTTGGTAAATCCCCACTTGTCATCATTACATTTGGAGTTGAACCTGGTCCTCCCCCTACTGCAAAACCCCCATTGAAGTTCTCCCTCTTGCATAAAGTCTTCCTTACCATTTTTAACAAGTGTCAAAAGTAAGTTTTTCTCCAACACCGGGATTCTTCAAAATTCATGCAAAAATAATTAAATGTTCAGAGAGAAAAATCTTGACCCTTAGTCCGAATCAGGAATGACATATACCATACACATACAGAGATCTGGATGAATTTCTTTTTTTTTTTTAAGATTTTATTTATTTATTAGAGACAGAGAGAGATCATGAGCAGGGGAGAGGGGTAGAGGAAGAATCAGACTCCCCACTGAGTAGGGAGCCTGACCCAGGACTTGATTCCAGGACCCTGGGATCATGACATGAGCCGAAGGCAGACGCTTAAACCGACTGAGCCACCCAGGCACCCTGGATGAATTTCAATTAGATGCAGTCCCTGTGGTGTGAATTGGTGGAAGATGAACCACCATCTTTAGCAGCCCTTAGAGAGAGCAATGTCGGAAGATAAGCCCAAGGCAACACTAACACTTGCAAAAGCCAGACTTGGAGAGAGGATGAGATCAAAGTAATGAGAAGGGCATGAAGAAGTCTAGCATTTTGGCTTCTAAAGCCACATGAGCCTACTAGTCAGAGAAATGGGCATAAGAGAACATTGCTGTGAAAATACCATTCATGTTAATGTCCTTGGAAACTTCTCAGCTATGACTGGTTCGACTGGTTACCTAACCCCCAAAACTGTTAAACCTGTGATGGTTGTCTCTTGCTTTTTTTCTTTCTCTACATCCTGAATCTACAAATCTTTCTATAAAAGCTATTGGTAGATAACTGTACATCCATTCATGTTAAGAACCCAGCTTAATCCCACTTAGCAAAAGGTCAATAAGATGGTTTCTTATAAAGTTAAACACCTACCTTGTAACTCCCAGGTATTTGCCCATGCATTAATCTCCTATGACGGCTGTGACAAATTATCATGACTTTAGCGGCTTAAAAAAACCCAAACTTATTATCTTGCAGGTCCTATCTTCTGTAGGTCAGATTCAGCACAGGTGTCACTGGGCTAAAATCAAGGTGGTAGCAAGGCTGCATTTCCTTCTGTGTTTCTAGGGGAAAATCTGTTTCCTTGCCTTTTCTAGGTTCTAGAGGATGCCTGTATTCTTGGCCCCTTCTCTCTTCAAAGCTAGTGACCGTGGGTCAAGTGCTTCTCAAGCTGCTATCTCTGGTTCTTGACAACAGTTAGGAAAGAACCTCAGCTTTTAAAGACTTATGTGATTAGATTGAGAGTCCAACCTGTATTTTCCTCTGACACCCCTTTCAAATACATGAGCCTAGCACCCTTCATGTACAAACTTTTGGACGTTGACTAACATGATTCCAAGGTTCCCCTTCCTTTTCCTTTTTGAGTATGAAGTGTCATCTCCCCGGGGTGACTCTCTTCGTGGTAGAGTGACTGCAGTCATAGGCCCCTCCCCCCTGCTCAGTCACAAAGCAGTCTTGGACCCAGCAGAGAGTATTCTGCACTTGGGTGTGAAAGAGCGCCTGCAAGTTTGCTAGGTTAGAAAGTTGTGGTGTTGGGTGGCTGCCAGCTTCTGAGCCTCCTTTTCTTCCTTCCTCCTGCAGTGCTGTTCTTAACACATAAGATCTTACTTAAACTCTTAGATCGCGCTCTTATTTTCTACAAGAGTAGCTATTAAGACAATGCTTATAAAAATCTTTCATAAGGAAAATGCTTATGATGTGACATTAAACTTTTAAAAGCACCAAATAAAAATCCACAGGAAAATACTGGGAGAAAATTAACTACATGGCAAATAATTATTTCCAGATGGTGGAATTTGGGCCATTTGAATTTTTTATCTTTATACCTGTTCAGTGTTTTTTTTTTCTTTCATTATTTAAAAAAAAATAAAGTGGTAAACGAAATGAGAGTTCTAAATGAGGTGTGATCTACAAAAGAATATTAATTCTTTTCATTTTTTAAAAAATATTGAGCACCAGGGGCGCCAGGGTGGCTCAGTCGTTAAGCGTCTGCCTTCAGCTCAGGTCATGATCCCAGGGTCCTGGGATCGAGCCCCGCATCGGGCTCCCTGCTCTGCGGGAAGCCTGCTTCTCCCTCTACCACTCCCCCTGCTGTGTTCCCTCTCTCGCTGTGTCTCTCTCTGTCAAATAAATAAATAAAATTTAAAAAAATATATTGAGCACCAGCTATGTCTAAACCCTGTGGACTCACAGTCTATTAAAGGTGCCCTCAAATAACACAGTTATACCTGCAGTAATAGGTAGAATATTATAAGTACGGCAGATATTAATCCAAAGGAGTTCCAAGCAGGAAACTTCTTGAGTGAGACCTTCTAAGACAATATTGAGAATTGTATACTTGACATATAAGAGAGGATAAGGAATTTTTATGCATTCACTAAAGTAGTTTGGAGACTCGGAAGAGAAGTAGAAAGGGACCTAGAGTTCGGCCAGTGGTTTTCAACTAGGGATGATTGTCCCCCCACAGGGGACATTTGGAAATATCCTGGAGATAGTCTGGGTGCTCACAACTGATGAGGAAGCATTCTGGTATGTATGTGGTGTGTTGAGCCCCAGTGCATCCTGCAATGCACAGGTCAGTCATCCACAGCAAGGAATTATTCAGCCCAAAATGTCAGCAGTGCTGAGTCTGAGAAACCCTGAGTTAGACAGATAATACAGAGCATGCATGTATTTATATAGTGAAAAATTCATTTGGGGGAATTTATAATTTGTTGGCTATATAAAATTAATGACTTCATCATGAGATCACTAGCAGGCAGTTGAGTAATCCCGCCAACACTTACACTGTTCCCAGTGACCATATCCTAAGGAATTTTGAAGGACTCAGATTCCTATATTAACATCAGATTAAAACATGAAAGATTGCTTAACCCAATGTCATGGATATTGGCTGGAAATAACATACCTAGATACACAAACATGAACAGAAGAGAAGGAAGATCTGTCTGATTTGTCACAGATAGGATATTTATCCTACAATTATAGATTAGGAGGTGAAAGAGGAGAAAGCTCATCATTGTCTAGAGACATTTTTCCAAATATTTATAGTTTGCTGAGAGTAACCTTTTTTTTTTTTTTTTGGTAGATAGCAAAGTTTATGCAGCTTGCTGAGTTGGTCATTAAACACTTGCCTTTAGATCTGAGTGTTAGCATCAATGACAGGGTTCCCTAAACATGTCACATTTCCTCTGGCTGTCACAAAGAATTATAGCTTCTGTGACTCACACTGTAATAGCAGTTATTTGTGATATTTTAACCTAATGTACAGCCCCAGAGGAGAAACAACAAAAACAATAAAACATCTGCCAGGGACTTGCTGGAAGGAAGGGATTCTGAGCGCTATGAGGATCCCAAATTAAAGAGTAAAGGCTTGGGTGTCAAATACTAAAGGGTCTGCATTCATTAACTTCCCGGTAATATATGTCTTGATTGTCTCCACATCCCAAAGGGGAATATTCCAATTCACCTATGTTGGCTTTACTTGGTCAAATTATCGGCAAAGCCAGAAAATGTAAAGAGCCAAATTTTGTTTTTCTACCTCTATGGGCTATGGTAGAGAGAACCGCTAACATCAAATACAAAAGACTCCCTTCAATGACAATTTCTTCGTCTGTGTGGATTCTTGCCATGGCTTGGTTTCTGTTTTGTGGCAGGAAGGGAGGGCGGCAGGGGAACTGGCTGTTTTCTTTCTTAATGAGAAACCTAGTGTGTCAAAACTACTGTCAGGATTTCTCCTTTCTTCCTCTCCAGCCTATCAGAGTCAAATGTTCGCAACAGGCCCAGGAGAAACGAACACCAGCTTCGGAAAGACCAGATCTACTAAACAAAATAAACCGTGTCATTTCATGCTAATGCAAAAACTCATTCCAACTGCTGTGTGATGAGGAAGCCAAGAACTGAACTGTAACCCAAACACAAATACATCACATTGCCAGGAAATGGCTAATGCGTCCTCCCATTTACACAGAGCTTTCAAAATGTTTTAAGCGTTGCTGAATACATCGTTCTGGAAAGAGTTCAAACATATGCAGCATTAATTCCACAAATATATCTTTCTTATACAAATAATCCCACTTGCCTTGGAATGTGAATGGGGAAATAGGTCCTTTGAGTTGAGGCATGTAGACGGGCGCTGCCTTGTCATTTGCTCATCCATGCTACTGCGAGCAGTTGCGGCCGCCTCATTAGAGCATCTCGCCCTGAATTTATCTCCCTTTCAGAAAAAAAGGCACAACCGTGCTAGAATCTTTCCCTTCAAGAAAGAGAGATACGCCCTGGCTCATCACCTGCTGGTGAAGGTGGTATTAAACACTGTACCCACCCAAAAAAAAAAAAAAAGAGAGAGATACGTTAAAGATCTCTTCACAGTGCTCTGCATAATCACAAGCTTCAGGAATGAAGACACAAGTGCGTTCACTTAAAACTCATTTTTGGAGAGAAGGAAATGTGATTTCCCTCTTCCATAAAAGGAGCAAATGGAGATTGAGCATCCCCTTTGTGCCCGTTTGTGGGAAGGTGTCGCAAAACCCACAGAGACTATGGAACATAGTGAATGGGCAGCTGGTACCATTTGCGAAAATAAAGCTGCCCCTACAAGTAAAATTGGCCATCCAAGTTCTGGCAGAGCACAAATACTCCCTACTGAGGCCCAAACTCATTAAGAGCAGGCCAGTTTGAAGCCATTTCAAACTGAGCTGAGCCCCGGACTTATTTTATTCTAGACCTACATAGCTAGAGCTGCTTTCAAAACTCAGATGAACCCAAGAAGTCCTTCTTCCCGAAGGGTTCTAACTAGGTTCCGCCAAAGCCAATGGCAAGACCACAGCCAGGGCCCCATGGTTGGACTGAAGGAGCCATCCAGGTTAAGTTAAGGAGTGCTTGTGCAGAACGAAGGGCTAGCATTCCAACCTGCGATGCCAGTTAGTTCCCTGTTTTTCTCTCCACACTCAGTCTACCCTTCTGTCCTCTGCTCGTGAAGCTGAAGATGGAATTCTGCAGACTGGCTTCCATCAGGACAGGTGAAGTACGAGAGTGAACACGGAAGGTGAGAGGAGGTATAAAGACTTCTTCCGCCCTATTTGTCCTGTTCTGTCAGATCCCTCTAGTCATGGAGATAGGCGCCAGCACCTGAGTTTGGCTACAGCCCCCAGACAAATCTCGGCACGCTCCCTTACAGGTGCAGAAGCATCCAGGTGGCTCGCTGGAAATCAGAACACCATCTGGATGGGGCTTCTCTTCCAGGCTCCTCGTTTCTGGTGATTCTACATCTTTATTTTCCCTCAGTTCCCAGGGTGGTAGCTGTTTGCTGTTACTATCTCAGTATTCCCTCTTCTCTTTCAGCCTGTTAACACCTGTGTAATGAATCCTCTGTATGAAATCCTATCTGTTTGCAATATCTTGTACCACCCAAGATATTCCATTTTTTTGACTGGATTCTGATCTATACAGCAAAGCATGGCAGGGGGTGAGGTTATAGAAGAGAGGAAAGGAGGAAGGTGAAAGAAACCTGGGCTTATGGAGTGGTCTAGGTTTTCTACTTGTTAGAGGACTCACTAAAAGCGAGGTTCTACACCTATAGAGTCCAATAGGGTAGCCTTTGAAATATGGCTGGTGTGGCGGAGGGATTGAATGTAAATTCTTTTTTTGGATTCAATTTGGTTATTGAACACGTTTTTAGTATGTTTGGAACAGCTTAGCTAAGTGAATCTACTTTTTTACTGTAGTTTTTCTAAAATCCAAATAGAGATCAATTATCTCGGATGAAAATTTAGCATACGACCTGAGACATGCTATAAGAATATGTGCTGGATTTTAGAGGTTTCAGATTTAAAAAATGTAAACATCTCATCAATCATTTTGCACAGTGATTATATGTTGCAATGATACAATTTGAGATATATTGAGCTAATTTTAAAATATTATTAAAATTAATGTCAACTGCTTTCTTCTTTTTTCTTCCTTTTTTTAAATATGCCTGCTAGAAGTTTCTAAATTACATATGTGTCTGGTGTGGCATTTCTGCTGCACAGAGCTGCTCTAGGCTCTTGTTCCTTATACCCTCACTGTCCAAGTTCTTCATCCAAACCCATGGTGTTAGTTATTGTTCATTTGGTAGCATGCAAAAGAAACCAACTCTGGGTACTTTAGTAAAAACAAATTGCTGGATACACACAGATAGCAGCAGCAAACAGAGTGGAAACCTGAAGAACAGTCATATAAAAATGTCTGAAGAACACAGCACTAGCCTGAGTTTGACACCAAAGAACTCAGGCTCCGTATATATCCTAACTTCCCAACATGTTATCGTTGGGCCAGATGGCAAGCAAAATAACAGAAACACATAAACAGCAAAAGCCAGATCAAAGAATATCCCTCTAAATTCAATCGAACAGTTGCAGATAATTAGCTTATGGTGTCTGAATCGTTCAATATGCTTTTGAATTTCACAACGAAGTCATCCAAATGATTACAACTCATTTGTTGAGAGTCAAGGTTCGCAGGTAAAATGGAGCGAGGATTCTGGATTTGGGGTTGCAGAGGAAGAAATATAGTGAGATAGCATCAGCTATTATACCTTCCCCTAACACTGGACAGTTCTGCGGGTTTCCACAAGACAGGTTTCCTATTAATGTCTCCTTTCTAATTATAAGAAAACTAGTTTGCATACAGAAGTTTTCCATGTTATAGCCAATATGTCTCCATTACAATATTTTAAATTCTGTAAAAACCTACAAACCAATCAAATAATATGCAAATGCTTATTAAATGTCTACTCTGAAACAAAGCGCTGAGTGTGTTGAAGAGAGGACAATGCCTTCTTGGCAAGGAACTTGGAAACGAGAGAGAGAAACCACAGAAAACTAGAACTTTGGCTTTCAAAGTACTTTAGAGGTCACCTAACACAAACTTAGTTGATGGATAAGTCAGCTCCTGCAACTCTTCTTGTGAGTTTTCAGCTTCTGCTTAAAACTGCTTAAACAGGAACAGATAATTCACTACCTCAGGAGTCTGTCTACTCCATGTTTGTACTGCTTTGATTTTTAACAAGATCTTTATGCTAAATCAAAGAATGCACCCTTATAAATTTCTACTCACTGGTTCTTTTTGTGTCCTCCTTTACAAATAATAGTCCCTCATGTATTTAAAGCCCCCTATCATAGACCCTGTCCTCCTTTTTATTGGCAGCATTTCCCTTGGAGGCTTCGTGGAGGGGGGGAAGCAAGCATTCCATGGTGAGATACACTGAGAAAATAGAAATTAGAAAATATCCTAATCTTGTCTTAAAAACATGCTTTTTTTTTTTGAAGGTCTGAGATTTCCAGCAGTAAGGAAACCCATCTAACTGCACTGAACCAAGCACTTTTCAAACTTATTTGATCACAGAAATCTAATTTCTTCCCATTTCACCCTATTAACATCACATAGATTTATGGTTCAATGAAAAATTTGTCTATTCATTCAACAAATATTTATTAACATCTGTCTTACACCAGGCATTGTGATATAGGCTGGAAACACTATAGTAGAAAAAACAGATATGTTTCTTGCCATCCCAGAGCTTAGAATCTAGTATGGAAGATGAATAATTGAACAAACAATAACGTAAGTTAACAGGAATTGTTGGGGAAGTATAGTTCCATGGGAAGACACTTTGGGTTTTGCTGCTCTGGGCTGAACAGTCTCAGATCTTTCGATGGCTCTCCTTACATCATAGTTTGCAGACTCTGTACCTTCCTGGTCGTCATCCTTTGCACATGCTCTAGTTTGTCAGTGTCCTTCAGAAAGGACCCAAACTAAACCTAATGCTCCAGGAATGATTTGACCAGTAGAGCCTGAGGCAAGATAATATCCTTTGTTCTGGCCATTGAACTCCTATTAATGTAGCCTGTTACACAAACGTAAAACACTAAAACAACAATAAAAGAGAGAATAGCTGATTGCAATAAAATAAGAGAGGGCTTTTCCAAGAAGACCCTTTATACTAATCACCAATGAAATGGTAGACCAAAATGACCGTCAGAGAAGAAAACTCATCTCCATTGTTAGAGACTGAATAAGGCTTCGAGAAATACTTGAGTTGAATTTTGATACGAGAGTAGAATTTGGATGGGGAATGCCTTTAGAATGTTCACAGAAACATACAAAATAAGATCTGGGAAGCTGGGCGCCTGGGTGGCTCAGTTGGTTAAGCGACTGCCTTCGGCTCGGGTCATGATCCTGGAGTCCCGGGATCGAGTCCCGCATCGGGCTCCTGCTCAGCAGGGAGTCTGCTTCTCCCTCTCCCGCTCCCCCCTCTTGTGCTCTTTCTCTCTCTCACTCTCTCTCTCAAATAAATAAACAAAATCTTTAAAAAAAAAAAAAAAAGATCTGGGAAGCTGAAGCTTAACCAGGAGCCTCATAAGCTGCTTAGAAATACTGAACACAAACTCGAGGTTCGTGGTGTGGCATTTAATCATAGATTCAAAGCTTTACAATGAAAATGGGTGGCATATCAGGCAATACATGTTCAGAGGGACATTGACTGGACTTTCAGATACCCCAGGAGACCAAAGAATCTGCCTCTCCTCACTTACTGGAAACTAACAGTGGGTACCAACCAGGGCTCCTCATCTCAGTAGGGTTCAGAGTGAGATGGAAACACTCAAAAGTCACTGGAACCAGCATAACTAGGAAAATCTGTGCTGGAGCAAAGATCTTAAAGTAACCTTAAAGAAGTGATCCTTTTGTCTATTAAGATGGCATCTTAACTAACATGTCACTGCTATCAATAAGTAAAAACAGCCCTGAAGGTAAAACATGAAACAAGCCCAGACAGGGAAAATCACAGAATGACTTCCCCATTGTGCACATATCCCTCTGGAATTTTGGTGTAACCAGTAATGTGCTTGCTAAAACTTACCCAGAATTTCCAAAATCATACAACAGATAATTCAACCTATTCTACTCCCTTTTTTTGAGCTCTGGTCAAATGGTAGAGGATATTCAAAGCAGTAGTTGGGATGCATTTTTTTATTATCACTATTATTCTGGTTTTCATTACTCCATGCCTCCTGTCTCCCCGATTAACATGGATAGTTGAGAGCTGGGTTTAGTACTCTGCATTTAAATCAGTAATGTTTAATACTAATAGCCTGATACTATTGCTATCTCCTGACCTCACACCACCTGACTGCACCTGGTAACACTGAAGGACACAAATGTCCTGATACCCTAATTGGCCACAACTCATTGGTTATACATGAGAAGCCTACTCTGTTTACTTTTAATTTGAGTTTCAGAAATTGTCCTATTCATCATCATCAATGGAGAATCTACAAGGGCAAACTGAAAGCTATATGCCAAACACCTCGAAGAATGAAAATTTCATACAATCACCTGGAGAAGTTTGTTTGTTTGTTTTTAACCCAGTAAAACCTTCGAAAGTGTGGATACTTCTCGGTGGCTGGACCAAATTTTTCATATTTAATTCAGTTGGTTGGCCTCAGGGTTTATTTACATTTCCCTAGCTGAATATGCCAATAATCTAAATTAGCTATGAAAATGAGTAGCAACCAGATATATAGATATTTCCATCCAACTGTTCTATACGCTAAGTCAAAATATAGTTGGGAGAAAAGAAGGAAGGAAGGGAGGAAGAGAGAACAAAAGAAGAGAGGGATGAACGAAAGAAGGGAGGGAGAATTGATGGAGGCTGATGAATGAGGACTATGAAATGGAAGAATGAGGAAAGGGGAGAAAGAAAGCGCCGACAAGCAAAGTGCAAAGAAAAACATTTGCCATGGGTCTGACACATACATGGTAGGTACAGCAAAACTTTCATTCATTTTTCTATGTGTTTGCCCATGTAATTGATGAGCTTATCTGTTGTTCTCTTCTATGTGTGAAACAGCAATACCATGAATGGATACAAAAGAAAATGAGAGTTGCTGTCTTGCTCTTAAATAACTGAAAAGTAAGTGTTGGGATTTTTATCGCTATGTGGTAGGCTGACTAATTGCCCCAAAAATATCTAGGTCCTCATCCCTGGGACCTGTGAATGTTACCTTACATGGCAAAAAAGGTCTCTGTAGATGCGATTAAGAATCTTGATATGGGAAGACTGTCCCAGTGGCCCCTGAATGCAATCGTATGTGTCTCTGTAAGATAGAGGCAGAGGGATTCTTGACTAGAGACAGAGAAGGAGAATGCAGTATGACCCGGAGCAGAGATTGGAGTGATGTGGCTACCAGGCAAGGAGTGCTCACAGCCACCAGAAACTGGAAGAGGCAAGGAAAGATTCTCCCCTAGATCCTCCAGAGGGAGCACGACCCTATCAACACCTTATTTTTGGTCCAATGAAACTAATTTGGACTTCCAACCTCCAGAACTGGAAGAGAATAAATGTGTGGTATTTTAAGCCTTCAACTTTGCAGTTAATTTGTGACAGCAATACTAGGAAACTAAGACACTCCCACATTCAAAAAAAAAAAAAAAGGAAAGGAAAGAAAAAGGAAGCACCCAGTAGCTTCAAAAACCGCTCCAAACTACCAAGTATCCCTTGGCAAAGAGGTTCCTCTCCAGGGCCTCAAGCCACAGAACCCATAGATTCTCCATGCACCCACTTAAAGATCCAAATGACCACTGACCTCCTGGAAAAACAGCCAGTGCAGCCTGCCCATCAGCAGTGATGAAAAGATAAAGGGGAATTGAATATAGAAACACCGAGATTATACAGAATACATTTCTAAAGACTCTTTAGGAGTCAAGAAAGATAAAATGCCACTGACAAGTTATGAAATAATGAAACTTCACAAAAGGATAAAGAAATGAGAAGAGTAAGAAAGAAATGTCCTATGAATGCATAAAAGAGGAAAAGAAAACATCTGAGTATAATTATGCTCAGAACAGGTACTGATCAATAATTCTAAAGAAATTTCTAATTTCCTTATGAAATCCTCCCTAAGGGTGAATCAGATTTTCCCTCTTATCTCCTCCACAAGGCACTGAAACATGTAAGTCAATGATTGAGAGGGAGCTCAATTAAAATGCACAACGAAAAGTCAGAAAGCTGTGCGTCTCGCCACTAGAGTTTTCAGTAGGAGTAAAGATGCCTGGATTTGAAACAAATCATTTTACAGAAAAGAAGGGTTATTTCCTGCAATAAATCCCCATCAGGACAAATTCTCACTGGTGCCAGCATGGTGATGGATGATGCTCTCTAAGCTGGCTGTGTGGATTGGATTTGGATAGGCCACCAAAAGTGCAGATGCTTATCTAAAACCTATCTGAACAAGCCAAATCTCACAGGCCTGCAAAATTATGCTGGCATTCTTTCAAGATTAGTCTCTCTCTTGAGATTGTTGGCACTGTAGCTTGGGGACTTCGCTGCATGTCCGATGAGGATGGATTATTTTCTTTACACTTTTTGGCATACCTGGTGCAGGATAAATAAAGCACATTTGCCCACAGACATTCATAGCAAAGCAAAGTAAAAACTACATTGCTAACATTTTAAAACTACCAGCATATGCTTATTGGGAGCCTACTGTGTGCCTTATGGTTCCTGCTTGAAAGGGTTTCTAATCAAGGTGGGGCAACAAAAGTCATTATCAAATATTAAAAGAAACTCCTCAGTTACAAATGGGGGGGTAAGGAATGATCAATACAGGTTGAGAAGTATTCTTCACAACATACAATTTAAATTGGACTATAATCCAGAGTGAGATTCAGTTGTCAAAGAAAAGAAGGTTCACTGATACAAAAAAAGAATCAATATTGTTTGATGAAAGGCTACTCTGTGACTCTGAAACGTTTGGAAGCACACGTTTCTTTCTGTTATTTCAACATTGCCGTGCAGGTGAGAATCTTTCTCCTCACCTTACCCACAAAAAAAGCCACGACCTGGAAAAGCTACACTTCCCAAACCCACTAAGCCAATAAGCAGCAGAATCAGGATTTAAATCTAAGACTCAAAAAAAATCTCTTAATCAATATTCTCTAGGATGCAGAATCATACTAGGAGGCTGTTTCTGACAAACTGTGAGCGCAGCGTAGACTAGAAGGAAATGGGGAAAGGGGACTTGTTTTTGTGGCTGTTTCTGAAGTAACAATCATAATCTCCATTTGAGATGATCTTTTCTTAAATATATGTCTTTTCTCACTAAATAGATAAAACTCTTTCTTCAAGATACACAGAAAGCCCAGCTTTACCACTCTGCTTTTTTTTTAAGGTTTTATTTATTTATTTGACAGAGAGGAGACAGCGAGAGAGGGAACACAAGCAGGGGGAGTGCGAGAGGGAGAACAGGCTTCCCGCTGAGCAGGGAGCCCAATGCGGGGCTTGATCCCAGGACTCTGGGATCACGACCTGGGCCAAAGGCAGACGCTTAACAACTGAGCCACTCAGACACCCCTTACCACTCTGCTTTTGTGTGTGTTTGTTTTAGGGTTTGTTGCATCAGAATGCTTTAAGGACATTCTCTGAGCATCTCCAAAGTGCTAAGAGAGGAGAATTAATTTCATAGTATGAGGTTCCTTCACATTTGTATTCATTTTCTGTTGCTGTCACATGTCCTCACAAACTTGGTGGCTTAAGACAATGCAACTTTATTATCTCACAGTATCTGAGGGCCAGAAGTCCAGGTTGAATATGCTAGTTTCTGCTCAGGGTATCACAAAGTCAAAAATCAAGGTATCAACAGGGATTTGTTCCTTTCTGGAGGCTCTGGGGATGAATCCTCTTTCAAGATCATTCATAATGTTGGCAGAATTCAGCTCCATGTTGCTATAGGGGTGCGGCCCCCATTTGCTTGCTGTTTGTTGAGGGAGGAGGGTCTCTCTCGGCTTCTAGAGACTGCCCACATTCCTTAACTTTTGGCCTAGGTCCTCCATCTTCAAAGGGCAAGGTCAAATCCATCTCACACATATAACCTCTGGAACACCCCCTTTTCCGCATCATTACTCTGCTACTTCTCTTCCCACCATATCTCTCTAACTCTTCTGTTTTCTTTCCTTCTCTGTCCCCCACTTTGACAAACAAAATGTTGTACATGCTTAATGTATACATGTGTACCCATGAAACCATCATCACAATCTATGCCATAAACCCATCCATCATCTCCAAAAGTTTCCTCCTGCCTTTTTATCTTCCTATTGTGCTCTTAAAGGCTCCTATGATTATACCAGGCCCACCCAGATAATCCAGGATAATCTCCTTATTTTAAGTTCAGCTGATTAGTAACCTTAATTGCATCTGAAAAATTCCTTCCCAACAGTACCTAGGTTAGTGTTTGATTGAATAATCGGGGGGGGCAAGAATCTTGTGAGGACATCTTTAGAATTCAACCAGGGCATTTAGCAGCTATTTTTTTCACAGCAAAAATTTTGTTTTCCGGATAACATAAAATTAATTATACTCAGCAACCTTATGTGATTTCTACTTCTTCTTACAATACACTCTACCATTATCCTGCCTTCAGGAAGACTGAAACCCCTTCTATGAATAAAGAGCACGAATTTTAAGAAGATGGAAAATCCTCAAAAGAAGTCAATTCTATCAATAAAAAACTTTTTAAAGCAGATCATTCTCTAAAGAAAATATGATTTCAAAAACCATATCCTACCTTCGTTTCCAAGATATTCCCTTTGGAAGTCTTAATTATCAAAATAACTCAATTCCTCACTCTGTGTTCTTACTGAAGCCCATTTTCATGCTTCTACTGGGGAAAAGTGCTTGTTGTATTGAAAATCCCTCATTCTAAATCTACGAGTTTATTCCCAACAGGAGGCCAGAGGATATTTCTGTGCTTAAAGTGCTTAATATTTGAATAACCCTCTTTTGATCCTTCCTTCTAAAGGTACCCCAGATAATGGTGGGGGGGTGGGAATTTATCTGGCAAAATTTTTGCCAAGTTTCAATTATTTATTGGAGTACAGGTGTTCCCTACTAATAGAGTGTATAGACTTTTCATATGTTCATTGTTGAGTAGAATACACCTCTCTTCCCCCACTTCACCCCCCAATATGCAAGTATCCCTGAAATAATCTCAGTTCATTGCCCTAAAAGGACTTCCCTTCAGCCACTAATCTAGTTTAGGATATAATTAAAAGAGCTTTAGAAATCATCAGTCATCTTGCTTAGAGTAAGTAATAATTTATGCCAAGGGAGTTGAAAAGAATGCTGATTTCATTTATTTTATCTCCTTGGAGGAAAGGTAGACTGATAAAACCATGTATGAGACAGTAAATTGTTAGACTTACTCAGAAGACTAAAATAGCAGACCTATTGATGATTTCTGAATTCTTTAACCTCTCTCTGTCCTCCTTTTGGGGAAGAAGGGTTTTACATAAATATAACAGCCCCTCCTAATTGTGGTGATGGTCTAGTTTTTAAAAAATTCTTCTAAAACAGCATCTTCTTCTAAACCAGCATCATCTACATTCTTTTTTTTTTAACATTAATGAACAAATAATATATGTATAGCAGATATTTGAAATTTGGATACATTTAGATTGGGTAAGTGCTGGTTTGCCCATATATTTTCCTTCTAAGAAATAATGCTGCAGCCCCACTTAGGAGAAACAAGTTCTCTCTGTAGTTAATCATTTGTGCAAGTGCAAGGTGTGGGCCCAAAGATAGGACACAGAGGCTTCAGGAGCCTGGCAACACCCAGGGAAAGCCCGGACTGAGGGTTATTAATTCACATGGAGTATACAGGGTGAGTGAGAGGGGCCTACCTAATTAAACCATCTCACTAAAGTGGACTCAAAATCAGCCTACTTTAGCATTAAAATGAACTTTCCCTATCTTGATAAAGAGTATGTTCAGAGATCACTTTTGCAATGTTAGAAATATACGGATATCAATGGTGTGGCAGTATCTGCCTTTTTGAAAAGAGCTAAATGAAACTATTTAAATTAAGATTAAATTGCATTCTTTCATTCATTGAACAAATATAAACTGAGTGTTAATGAGCAAGGAACTGTGCTGTGGGGTTTTCAAAGATGTGGAAACACTGAATAATTGAAAAGCCAGGTTTCCCCACTGTGGGTTCTTGGATACTGAGATTTCCTCACATCTCTCTTTATTCATCTCTAAAATGTAAGTGTTTGCATCATAACAGGATGCACAGGCTTCGGAAGCCCCGGGTATGATGGAAAACCCAACTCAAAGAGGCTAAAGCAGGAAAGGAAGCTTGCTATTGAGAAGCCCAGGCACCATTCCAGCAGGTTCAGTTTTATGCAAGAACTTGAACAATGTCACCAAGATTTGCCATGGCTTGGCTTTGCCTTGCACTGTGTTAGCTTCGTTCTCGGGCACCGTATGGTGACCCCTGGTCTGGCTCACGTCATCCTCACTGCTTGCAGTGTCTGCAGAGAGAGCACCTGCCTCTTTGCTAATTTCCGGGTATGTCTCTTTGCATCTCATTCCTCCGATAGGATCATGTGCTTTTCACTGACCAATCCCCATATGGAGAATGCGATGCACATGAGGGAAGTTAAGGATGACAAACCCCCCCAACAAGAGAGTGGGCCAGAGTTAGTTACAGAAAGAAGAATCAGACTTCTGTTGTGGCAATAAGGGTGAACAAATGCTGGTTTGCCAAAATGAAGGGTTCAGACCAGACAATCCCAATTATTCCTCCAGTGCTGCTCTTTGTTATGGGCTGAATCGTGTCCTACTCTCTTCCCCGCTAAATTGAAGGCCTAACCACCTCAAAATGTGACTGTATTTGCAGGTGGGTCTTTAAAGAGGTAATTAAGATTTAATGAAGCCATATGAGTGGGCCCTCATCCAACCAGGTGTCTTTATGAGAAGAGGAGATTAGGACACAGAGTGACACCATGGATGTGTTCAAAAAGGAAAGACCATGTGAGGACATAGTAAAAAGGTTGTCATCTGCAAGCCAAGGAGAGAGGCCTCAGAAAAATACATGTACCAACACATGGATCTTGGACTTCTAGCCTTCCAATTTTGAGAAAACAAATTTCTGGTGTTTAAGCCACCCAGTCTTTGGTACTTTTTAATGGCAGCCCTAAAAACCAATACAATCTTCTGAATAAGACATGATCTTTTCCGGCCAGATCTTCTGTTCTATTTTAGGTCTGCTTTTGAAGAAAATAAGTGGATAGCCCCAACCTTCCCCACCATACACACACACACAAAATATCCAGATACAAGGTAGTTTGTTTTTCGTGTTTTGACAAATGCCATGTGAGTGATACAACAGGCTAAGAGAAGGCATAGTCCCTATTTCCAGGTGCTTATACTTACAGCTTGACCTTAAGGAGAAGCTTTGGCTAGGTATAGAAGTAGTGCTAAACCGGGGCACCTGGGTGGCTCAGTCGTTAAGCATCTGTCTTCGGCTCAGGTCATGATCCCAGGGTCCTGGGATCGAGCCCCACATCGGGCCCCCTGCTCCGCGGGAAGCCTGCTTCTCCCTCTCCCATTCCCCCTGCTTGTGTTCCCTCTCTCACTGTGTCTCTCTCTGTGTCAAATAAATAAAATCTTTAAAAAAATAAAATAGGGGCGCCTGGGTGGCTCAGTTGGTTAAGCGACTGCCTTCGGCTCAGGTCATGATCCTGGAGTCCCGGGATCGAGTCCCGCATCGGGCTCCCTGCTCGGCGGGGAGCCTGCTTCTCCCTCTCCCCCTCCCCCTGCTGGTGTTCCCTCTCTTGCTGTGTCTCTCTGTCAAATAAATAAATAAAATCTTTAAAAATAATAATAAATAAATAAAAATAAATAAATAAATAAAATAAAAAAAAGAAGTAGTGCTAAACCTTCTGGGACTCAAGGCACACTTTCAAGCACTCGAATTTTGGCAGCCTTCATGGTATATGTGAATTGCATTCATAGGCATCACATTACTTCCTTGGGTTCCCCTTTAGCCCAAGTCACCATAGTGGACGTCTGACCACCCTGCATCTTGAATCTTCTATTTGGAGAATTGTCTACCTTGTAGATCCCACTAGAGAAGCTGATAATGCTGGGTCTTTGCCTTCTCCGCCTTTCTTGAGGTGGGATGTGGGAAGGACCCCGGTTCTGCTATGCAGATACACCTGCATGGACTACATCTATAGCTAGTGATGCAAACAAGACAGAACTGGAGGAACCCCTTTGGAAGTGGTGGCAGTTACAGGCAGTACGAGGGGCTTCCTGGGGTAGACAATGGCAGCAATGCCAACTGTACCGGGGAGAGCCAAATGTCAGCTGGGTCCGTGGTATAAGCCACAGTACCTGGGCCCTGTTCTAACAGGATCAGCTCTGCCGTGTGATTTCAGAGAACATTCCTGGCTGCTGCCCAGTCTCTCACCTTAATGCCCAGCCTTCCATGTGATGGTGTGAGCCACTGCAAATTCTTTCCATAAATTCTTTTTCTGCTCAAAATCAATCAGAGTCCTTCTGTGGTTGAACTAAAAACCCTGACTGACAATATTGCTATTTGAGTAGCGCTCCTTACTGCCCCTACTGTCCAAAGTTTTCAACTATTCTGAGAACCAGTCAACTTTCCATTATTTCTATGTATTTTCCTTCTTACCCAAAAGGTGCCTCACCCTAAACAGGACCATATTTGTTACCTGGCTTGATGTTACACTGCCATGAAAGTATATATCTTACATCTTACATACATCTTCACTTAAAGCAAAACAATTATATATATCTTCATTTAAGGCAAAAATGTATTTTAAATATATAGTTTAGGGATTTAAATGCATTGTAAACATTGCTCTGGGTTGCATATCTATGAACTGTGTGAGGTGCAAAAATCTAAAGAAGCACTGAGTTAGAACATGGAGAATGAATGAATCTACTCAATTTCCAGTGCGAGAAGGTGTAGCCTGGGGCAATGGTTTCCAATAAGATAATCATTAGAATCTTCTGAGAGCTTTTATTTTTAAATATAGATTTCCAAAGCCTCAAAGAAAACCTCAAAGAAACTTATTTGGCACATCTAGACTATAGCCCGGGTAGCTGAGTTTTTATGATGCTTAGCAGAGTCAAAAGAGATTGTCCAAATTGTCTAAATATGAAAGGAAGTTCAAGATACAAAGGCAAACAATTTAAGGACTAAAGTATAACATAACTAAACAAAACTCAGGAGAGGTGTGATAGAGTAGGGAACAATTATAGGAGAGCTAAATACCTCAACTTTCATGATGAGGCATCAGTAGGTAATGACTAAAGATGAGAAATCAAGAAACAAACTTATAAGCATTATCATCCAGAATTATGGCAGCAACCATTACAGAAAAACTAAAACAAAAACTTTTCAAGGTTCTGGCTTAATTAGCTCCCTCTATCCACAGTCCCTTCATGCCCATTATGCTCTTTTATTTTTCTGTAACTATTCATACTTTCTACTTTCTATCTGATTATATATTTTTATTTGTTTATTTCCAAAGTTATAGTAAGTCCCATTAGGCAGAAATCTTGTCTGGTGTGTTCATTGTGTCCCCACAATTGGAACAATGCCTGGTAAATAGTAGGTGCTTAATAAATATTTGAGGAAGGAAGGGAGGGAGGGAGAAAGGAAAGAAGGAAGGAGGGAAAGAAAGAAGGAGGGAAGGGAGGAAGGAATGTTGGTTTAAGTAAAGGTAAACACCCCTGGGGAATGGAATAGGGATGGCAGAATTTTACATTTTACTTAATGCTATTCTTAATCACTTGAACATTTTTTTTACCATGAAAATGTATTATTTTCTAATAAAAAATTTAAATCTTCCCCTAGTAGTTCAGTTCTGATGTGTAGCCAAGTTTGAACAATGGGTTAGGGTATGAAAGAAAATACCTATAAAGATAGAGGACAATTTAGAATCAGCTACAGATAAATGGGGAAGGTTACTGATTTTATTTGTAGGCTTTTTTGTTTTAATATTTTCCATTTTTCATTTAATGTTTTAGTACTCATCTCTCCTCTCTATCGTGTAATGTGAAAAGTAGTGCCCAATCTTTGCCTAGCACTTTACAATTATCCATTCCTTTATTCAAAAAAAATTTTCCAGATTGCTTACTTTAGTTGGATACCCACCTCAGTCCCCTTCTAAAATGCAAACACTCTACCAAAGAGTAACACACTACATTATGTGATCAGTACCTTAGCATGAATTTCTTACACTGTTTAATCACTTCCTCACTCTGTTTATATCCCAAAACACAGAAAAAGAGGACAAATCTCTCTACAGGATTCCAGCCATGAATGTTTTGTGTGATAAATGATGAACTTGATCTTCTTTCTCATCATTTGCAATTATACACAGGCTGGAAGTAAAAAAAAAAGGGGGGGGAACTTACCACTCCACCCTCCTTTCTCTTTCCAGAAACGGATTTTAATATCATGGTAGTAAAGCTCTTTACAAAGTTTGCTTCATATCCATGTAGTCTCAATTTGGAGCTAGTGTCATGGATTCAGGTGTACTGATGAGTCAGTATTTTAAAGGGAAGAGAAAGTGAGTGAGTGTCACGCTTTCTTCTGCTGGACCACTCTCATATCTACTTTGCTCTGAGAAAGATGAAGATTAACCTATACTGAAAATCCTACCATGTCTGTTGGTTTGCAAACTGGGCCCTGCAAACACAGGGCAGGGAGAGACCAAAGAAAGAGGCAGACCACTCCAGATTGGTATGTGGCAGAGGGCAGGCTTGTCTTGGGCAGCCACAAGAAGAGTAAATCTCCACACCTGCCTGCCAGAATCTTGAAAGTTTATACAGACGGCTTAACTGGGATCCGTCACAAACACTGTCCAGATGGCCTCAACAACACATCACTATCTCAAGGCTATGCCTGTGGAGCGCTTCTGGGAGTGAGGAAGGCAAGCAGAATGCACATTCCATGGACGGGGAGGGGGTGAGGAGCCTCCAATTACCCAGGTCCAGCTCATGGGTCAACTGGCAGTCACATCCTCCTAATGACCTCCCCCAACATGTGCAGAGACTACTGTGGTGCATTCTCAAAATCACTTCCCTTCTAAATGAAATAGCAGGAACCTCTTCTGCCCACAATACTGATTCAGGGCTAAGGACTCAGAGTGATCCAAGGCTCCAAAAGTACAAGGGTCAAGTCTCAGGACTTACCATACAGGTTTCTGGAAGTAACAATTTCACATCACTTCTGTCTGTTTCATCTATTTTCAGTTGAGCCAGTTTATTGTTCTTCTATATATGCTACTTTTTCTCACTTTCCAGTGACAACTGAAAAGACCTGATCTTGTAATACACTACAAGGATGATTCTTTCATTAAACATACCAGAATTCTCCATCCAAATAAGGTTTACTCAGTTAAATCTTTATCTTGGAAAGCCAAACATTCATTCTATTGATGTGCCATATCTCAAAACATTTTCAGAAGTTCTTCCTGGAAATTGTCTTCAGGGCCTGGAGTATATTTTCTTAAAAGTTCACAATGGCAGCAAATAGGTCTTTAGGAATATAATTGACTTAGAGTAGCAATTCTCAAAACTTTTGGTCTCAGGATCCTTATGCAGGTAAAAATTATTGAGGACCTCAAAGAGTTTGTTCATGTGAATTGTTTATTAATATTTACCATATTAGAAATTAAAATTAAAAGTCTTAAATTTTTCATTCATTAGCTTATTTTGAAATAACATAAATCCATTAAATATTAAAATAAATAAGTTATTTTATGAAAACAATTACTATGTTCTCTCAAACAAAAAATTTTTTGTGACAGAAGGAGCATTACTTTACATTTTTAAAATCATTTTAATGTCTGGCTCAATAAAGCACAGCTGGATTTTTATATCTCTTTTTGCTTACAATCCATTGCTATGTTATTTTAATTTAAGTATTTGAAGAAAATCCGGACTCACACATATGTAGTTGGAAAGGAAGGATTTTTTAAAGAATTTTTTTCAGATAATTGTGATATTCTTTGATACTATGCCAAAACTCAACAAGTAGTAGTTTCTCAAAGGTTAGCTGCAAAGTGAAATCTGAAACCATATCAAGAAATTTTTCATATTCTGCCACATTAAAATCCACTGGTCTTTTTTCCACTTTGAAATAATTCTTTTTTTTTTTTAAGGAAAATGAATATTTTTTATAAGGGGAAAGTGCAAACACAATCCCCAGCTACCACAAATTATGCAGTTGAGTTTCCCACATTTGGGAAAATCGCAGGGGTCAGCACATCCAAAGTGCAATGGATAAGCCTCGCCTTGGGAAAACCACCTTCGTAATCATGGTATCTCCCCTGCCAGATAAGTGTGAAAGAATTCTTTATCCATGCATAATTTTGCAACATCACACATTGGTTATTCAGAGAATATTAATTCACTTAGTTCTACAGATCTTCCAAATATCAGTACATTTCATTATAAATAGTGTCATGTGCCATGAAACCTCGGGAAAATTCCACTGTACTCTTGTGAGAGAACAAGAATAAAAAAGGCAAATAACATCTTAGTGTTATTATAAAAAATAGCTTTGACTTCATGGACTCCTTGAAAGTCTTGGGACTCCCAGGGTTCCCAGATCACATTGTGAGAGCCAGTGACTTAGAAGATGACTTAAAAGTCTTTCAGAGCCAAGTCTTACAAGGCAAGTTTCCAAATTATGCAACATGAACCATGAGATTTAGGAACTTGATACTTTCAACAACTTAAGCATCTTTTGTGGAAAAATGTATTTCAATAAATTTTTGTTGTCGTTGTCCTGTGTTTTGATTAATGTCAAGCTTCATCACCTTACATCACATCAGAAAATTCATGATGTTGGCCCACCTTAGGTGCTAGAATTGCCCCAATTCACACAGCCAGTTAGAAACTGAGCTGGGTCAAAGTCCACAAAACTTAGCACTGTCACAACAAAAATATTCTCATTTCTAAAACCTTACATGATGACCCATTTCCTCTAAGCAGTATTCAAAAGGACCAAGTTTAGCTTAAGGAATAATTCGGCTATCCCATGGGGTTTACTGAAAAAGGATTTTCTATAGCTCTAATGCAAATGTTCCTGTTTTCTCTTTTGAAACTGTGATTTCTGATTATAGAATTTAATAGCTATGAAGAACTAAGAGGCGGGCACCTGGGTGGCTCAGTTCGTTAAGCGACTGCCTTCGGCTCAGGTCATGATCCTGGAGTCCCGGGATCGAGTCCCGCATCGGGCTCCCTGCTTGGCAGGGAGTCTGCTTCTCCCTCTGACCCTCCCCCCTCTCATGTGCTCTCTCTCATTCTCTCTCTCTCAAATAAATAAATAAAATCTTTAAAAAAAAAAAAAAGAACTAAGAGGCAATGCAGTCCAATAATCTAATTTTATGAATGATGAAGATGAAAATCACAAAATCAAAAGTGGGTAGCTACTTGGAGGCTAAGCTAAACCAAAATCCTGCCCAGCCTTCTCTGCATAGACTGAGAAGGTTCTCAAAGGACAATATCTCATCTTATCTCAGCTTTGTATTTCCCATTTATTACCCGATCGAAACTGGAGATGTGCAAAAATGTGTCCACTGATTCAGAAATATTTCAGACTTTTTTCTTTCAAAACCAAGTACATCAGTTTTTAAGTTATATTCTTGTAACCCACCCAGAAGTCACAAGTGACATTTGATTAGCAAGGGATAGAGAAATATGAAATAACTTAGTGAAATGCCCATATATTACAAAGCTAACCATAATCAGAAAATTATTATCTATTTTATCTGTCTTGGTGACATTCTTCCAAATGTAATAAACTAAGGTTCAGGGTCTTAAAACAGGCAATAAAAATGATACAAAAATGACTAAGGATAGGTGGAGTGTCATTAATTAAGCAATAATCCCTATGAAATCAGTCATTACCAGCAGTTTTTTGCTATGGGCCATTAGCACTCTAACTAGCAAGTCATTAATAGTGGTAATAACCAATTCTGAGGGGATTATGCTCGAATAAACTATATATAATGATTTTTAAGCTTTGTAAAAATTTTCACACTTTTATGTTAATCTTTGAAGGATAAGTAAGTACGGGCAGAATTAGCTAAGAATATTACTGGCTCACTTTTTAAAACATAAGTATTTATCTCTCTCTGTCTATTCCAGTATATTTTTCTATCATGTCCTTCAAGTTTGAGGATGGTGCTCCTGATATGTTAGTATGTAGAGGGTTTTCCATCCTCTTTTCATACAATATCCATAAAGACTGTGTGGTAGTTTGCAAATGACTTCACTCATTTAGAGCCCAGCATTACCATTGACTTCTTCATCTGTAAAAGTCCAAGCCCATTTGAAGTCATTTTTTGTCCAATTCCACCTAGGTTGATCAAACTGATGATTTTTTTCTCTTTGCATGCTTATAACACTAAGTGTCTTCTGTAGTGTAGACAATCCTGCAGCTTGCTCTAGGTGCAAAAGGTCACACCCAAGATAGAAACAGACTCAATTTAGGGGAGGAGGTGGAAGAAAGGGTTCCTGATTATTTAATCCACATGGTAGCCCACAAACACATCATAGGGTATACAGTCAATACTATTGTAATAGCATCATATGATGACAGAGGGTGACTACACTTATTGTGGTGAGCATTGAGTAATGTATAGAATTGCCAAATTGCTACTTTGCATACCTGAAACTAATATCACACTGTATGCCAATTATACTTCAATAATAAAAATTAAAGAAAACCACTGTAATGGTAGCCCACAGGTAAACACCCTGGCCCTGGCTCCCTCCTGTGTCCCCAGGCCACTGGAACTCCAGCAGCGATTTTGGTGGTAGCTTTTACCATAGTCACATAGCCATCATAAATTTTCTTATTTTTCCCTCACTCTGGATCTAGGGCTGGGGTTGGGGAATGTTGGACCTCTCTGATATATTTGATTAACATCAAAACTCGACTCCTAGATAATTTTACAAATTATAAAGCAATATTGGGTAAACATAGATCCCCTCTAAAAGAATGAGCCATATAAGGAAAAATCATGGGATACTGGGCGGCGGGGGGAAGAACATGAGAAGAAAAATAGGATTCTTAAAAAGAATTTTTTAAAAATTTTCTTTGCTCGGGCCCCTGGGTGGCTCAGTGGTTAAGCGACTGCCTTTGGCTCAGGTCATCTGGAGTCCCAGGATGGAGTCCCACATCAGGCTCCCTGCCCAGCGGGGAGTCTGCTTCTCCCTCTGACCCTCCCCCCTCTCATTCTCTCTCTCTCTCTCTCTCTCATTCTCTCTCTCTCTCAAATACATAAATAAAACCTTTAAAATTTTTTTCTTTGCTCAAAATAGTACTAAGGCATAGGAATATTTTATTAAGTGTAAAATTAATGTTGTTTATAATACTCAAGAGGATACTGCCTTTATGAAATTGATAAAATAAACAAGAATGATCCAAAATGCAGACTGCCATTTTAAAGCCACAATAAAAGAAATGAAAAGCAAATTCAACATTGGAGAAAATTAACAAATGACCTAGAAGATAATTTTTTGAAGTTTCTTAGATAAAGGGATAAAAATGATAAGACTAAAAGATAAGACTGCATAAAAACTGGAAACTTTTGTATATAACCAAACTTCAGAAATTGAATTTTTTTATTTTATTATGTTATGTTAATCACCATACATTACATCATTAGTTTTTGATGTAGCATTCCATGATTCATTGTTTGTGTAATATCCAGTGCTCCATTCAGTACGTGCCCTCTTTAATACCCATCACCAGGCTAACCCATCCCCCCAACCCCCTCCCCTCTAGAACCCTCAGTTTGTTTCTCAGAGTCCATAGTCTCTCATGGTTCACCTGCCCCTCCGATTTCCCCCCCTTCATTTTTCCCTTCCTACTATCTTCTTCTTTTTTTTTAACATATAATGTATTATTTGTTTCAGAGGTACAGGTCTGTGATTCAACAGTGTTACACAATTCACAGCACTCACCATAGCACATACCCTCCCCAATGTCTATCACCCAACCACCCCATTCCCTCCCACCCCCCACCACTCCAGCAACCCTCAGTTTGTTTCCTGACATTAAGAATTCCTCATATCAGTGAGATCATATGATACATGTCTTTCTCTGATTGACTTATTTCACTCAGCATAATACCCTCCAGTTGCATCCACATCATTGCAAATGGCAAGATTTCATTCCTTTTGATGGCTGCATAATATTCCATTGTATATATACCACATCTTCTTTATCCATTCATCTGTCGATGGACATCTTGGCTCTTTCCATAGTTTGGCTATTGTGGACACTGCTGCTATAAACATCGGGGTGCACGTACCCTTTCAGACGCCTACATTTGTATCTTTGGGGTAAATACCCAGTAGTACAATTGCTGGGTCATAGGGTAGCTCTATTTTCAACTTTTTGAGGAATCTCCATACTGTTTTCCAGGGTGGCTGCACCAGCTTGCATTCCCACCAACAGTGTAGGAGGGTTCCCCTTTCTCCGCATCCCTGCCAACATCTGTGGTTTCCTGACTTGTTAATTTTAGCCATTCTGACTGGTGTGAGGTGGTATCTCATTGAGGTTTTGGTTTGTATTTCCCTGATGCCTGAGTAATGTTGAGCACCTTTTCATGTGTCTGTTGGCCATTTGGATGTCTTCTTTGCAGAAATGTCTGTTCATGTCTTCTGCCTATTTCTTGATTGGATCATTTGTTCTTTGGGTGTTGAGTTTGATAAGTTCTTTATAGATTTTGGATACTAGCCCTTTATCTGATAGGTCATTTGCAAATATCTTCTCCCATTCTGTTGGTTGTTTTTTGGTTTTATTGGCTGTTTCTTTTGCTATGCAAAAGCTTTTTATCTTGATGAAGTCCCAATAGTTCATTTTTGCCCTTGCTTCCCTTGCCTTTGGTGATGTTTCTAGAAAGAAGTTGCTGCGACTGAAGAGGTTGCTGCCTGTGTTCTCCTTTAGGATTTTGATGGACTCCTGTCTCACATTGAGGTCTTTCAACCATTTTGAGTCTATTTGTGTGTGTGGTGTAAGGAAATGGTCCAGTTTCATTCCTCTGCATGTGGCTGTCCAATTTTCCCAACACCATTTGTTGAAGAGACTGTCTTTTTTCCATTGGACATTCTTTCCTGCTTTGTCAAAGATGAGTTGACCATAGAGTTGAGGGTTCACTTCTGGGCTCTCTATTCTGTTCCATTGATCTATGTGTCTGTTTTTGTGCCAGTACCATACTGTCTTGATGATGACTGCTTTGTCATAGAGCTTGAAGTCCGGAATTATGATGGCACCAGCTTTGCTTTTCTTTTTCAACATTCCTCTGGCTATTCGGGGTCTTTTCTGGTTCCATACAAATTTTAGGATTATTTGTTCCATTTCTTTGGGAAAAGTTCATAGTATTTTGATAGGGATTGCATTAAATGTGTAGATTGCTCTAGGTAGCACTGACATCTTCACAATATTTGTTCTTCCAATCCATGAGTATGGAACGTTTCAGAAACTGAATTTTTTAAAAACTGGGAAAATACTTATCAAATAAAATCTGACAAAGGGTCATTTGCTTTAATCTTAAGGAACTCATGGCAAACAATTAGAAAATGCTGGCTAGAAATGAAATCTTGCCATTTGCAATGACACGGATGGAGCTAGAGTGTATTACACTAAGCGAAATAAGTCAGTCAGAGAAAGACAAATACCATATGATTTCACTCATATGAGGAATTTAAGAAACAAAACAGATGGGGGTGCCTGGGTGGCTCAATCAGTTGGGCATACAATTCTTGGTTTCGGCTCAGGTCATGGTCTCTGGGTCCTGGGATTGAGCCCTGTGTCAGGCTCTGCACTCAGCAGGGAGTCTGGTTGGGTTTCTCTCCCTCTTCCTCTGTCCATCCCTCTCCCATCATGCTCCTTCTCTCTCTCACTCTCTCTCTCCCCCTCTCTTTCTCTCTGAAATAAATAAATACATAATCTTTAAAAAAAAAAAAAGAAACAAAACAAATGAACATAGGGGAAGGGGGTAAAAAAAGAGAGGGAGGCAAACCATAGAACAGACTCTTAAGTAAAGAGAACAAACTGAGGGTTGCTGGAGGAGAGGTGGGGGGGTGGGCTAAATGGGTGATGGGGATTAAGGAAGGCACCTGTGTTGAGCACTGGGTATTATACACAAGTGAAGAATCACTAAATTCTGCTCCTGAAACCAATATTGCACTATATGTTAACTAACTAGAATTTAAATAAAAACATTTTTTTAAAAAGATTAAAAGAAAATCCTGGTTATAAGTTAGTGGACAGCAAACAATTTAGAAAAGTGACAAACACATATAAAGAAAAAATTCTCTTCATTAGCAATCAAACATACAAATTAAATTAAAACAAATATCATTTTCACTATCAAATTAGAAAAAATCTAAAAACCTGTAATACTACTAGCAAAAATGCAGAGTCAGGAACTGTTGTACCCTCCTGGAGAAGTGAGAGGAACCAACATACTTGACCTTTGCTCAAAAAGCAATTTGGCAATTTAGGAATACAGCAATATATTAAGAGATCTGAGGATCTACAATCTCTATGAAAGAAATACATTGGACTGGCACTCCTGCTGAGAGATGAAGTCTATGAATCCAGGTTGGAGCATGTCACTATTCTGACCATTGAAGAATGGAAGAAGTGATGCTTTGTGACTTCCATAGCAAAATCACACAACTTCCTCCTGGCACTCTCTCCCACCTGAGATGCTCACTCTGGGCATCATGAGGAAGCCAAGCAGCCACATGAAAAAGCCATGTTCCAGCTACAGTCTCAGCTAGCTTAGGCTCCCGAATCAGCCACCAGCCTCAACCGCCAGATATCTATCTGATGAAGCCAAGTGGAAGAGAGATGAACATTCCCTACTGAGTCCACCCCAAACTTTCCCTACTTAGGCCAGATTCAATGGAAGGAGGGAAAGAGACAAAGTGAGCTTGTCACCTGCCGCTATACACTTCCATATTTTATCAGTTCCTTTTCCAGTGATGGAAACCTTTTTATCCTCCCTAATCATAATAGTTCAATATTATTTACAAAACCATCTTATATATCATTTTGCTCACATACAAAAACTGCATATATTTCCCCTTTCTTTATGAAGACATTCAAATATTCAGAAGCTGCTTTGGAAATAGGATTTCATTACTAAAGAAAAAGGAACTCATTTATGTTTCCTGCAAGTTTTAAGGATAGAAGCTGAATAGATCTTTAAGTAGAAAGTCTTCCTCCATTTGGACTCAGCAGGAAAAAAAATTATTTGACTTCCCAATATGCCTGAGTGCATCATTTTTAAAAATCAATTGTTACATTACCATCTATTAAAAAACAATAATAATGAAACCTTATTTTCTGAGCTGCAAGAATTTTGAAAACTCAGTCAAAGCCATAGCTCAATACAAGATTGCTTAGAAGTTCAAAGACAATATCATATTAAAAATCAAAGCTTTCAGACATTTAGCTTTACTTAAAAGTCACCCAATATTAAACTGGAATGTTTCACTTATTTAAATTCCCTTTAATGAAGATCCTTTTACATCTTCTCATCTATATTAGTCCCTGATGATTATACCCCAAGGATATTAAAATCCCAGTCTGTCAAAATCACCAGAAAATATCTTCAAATGTACACTTGGCAGTCTTTGCAATATTGAGTTGGTAATGTGAAGGATTATTTATAACTAGGATGCTGCATTTTCTACTTTGCAAATGAGCTTTAAATTAGTAGCCCATTTGCTGACTTGAATTGGGTGACTGAATCTAAAGAAAAGTTAGAATCATCAACCTAGAGTAACTGCTGAAGATGTTAAAAGATGCAGAGGGGTCAAACTCATGTCAGAACAGCATAGAAGCACAAATGAAAGTTGACAAAAACACACAGAAAGTGAGACATTTTAGAGAAATGCAGGAAGGAAAGGCAATACTTGGCTGAATATATTAATTTCCTTCATCTGAATTTGTCTGAATTCTTTTCATATACCTTGATAATTGACAATTCATTCTAAGCTGCAATCTCCAACCAAAAATTAACCAAAATATGTAAATAGTATTTAAACAAAATACCATGTCACTCAATTTTCAGTCTTTCCTCATTTCATGTGTTGTCTTCTCTACCAGACGCTCTTCACATTTTTTTGCTAATTTGTCCCTCAAAGGAATTTTGTACCACCTCACCTATTTGTTTAGTTTAAAATTAATATTTTTCTAACTTTTATGGTTTCAAAGGATCTACTTTCTATTGTGTTTGAACTAGTAACATTTCTAGATATAATTATTACCTCACTCTTAAATATACCCAACAGTTTCTAAGTATTATGCTCTGTTTTTTTCATATTTGAACATCTCAGAAATTGAGATGAATCTAATTACTACTCTGGCCAGGTAATAGGAATGCCTGTGGGTGTCAGTCACTTGGAATAAAATTCTAGAGATAATAGCATTTAAGAAATGCTATACCAATGCTTCTGATGACTCAGAGGAAAATAGAGTATGGGAGGGCACCTGGGTGGTTCAGTCAGTTAAGCGTCTGCCTTCAGCTCAGGTCATGATCCCTGAGTCCCGGGACGGAGTCCCACATCAGGCTCCCTGCTCATCAGGAAGTCTGATTCTCCCTCTGCCCCTCACCCTGCTATCATGCTCTCTCTCATTCTCTCTCTCTCTCTTAAAAAAAAAAAATAGAGTATGGGAAAACCCCAAACATTCACAACTGAGCCAAAAAGTGCATTCAAAGAATGTTAACAAGTTTTAGTAATAAAATGTTCTGGTACCAATTCTAACATGTGTGTTGGGAGAGGATGTAGGGCACCAGCTGGGTGTCCTACAATTCAACTCAATTCTGACACTATGTCCCCAGAGATAGCATAGATCCTGCACATTAAGAGCTCAGCCCTACAAGACTGCCCCTTCCCCCCACTTCAGACACCAGTCGCAGGTCCAGGTTGTCACCTATGATTCTGACCGACTGGCTAGAGACTGGAGATTCCAGTCATCCATTTCTTGGGTTTGACTAATTTTCTAGAGTGGCTCACAGAACTCAGAGAAACATTTCACTTACTAGATCACCAGTTTATTAGAAAACGATATAACTCAGGAACAGCCAGATGGAAGAGATACATAAGGCAAGGTAAGGAGCAAGGGCACAGAGCTTCCATGCCTTCTTCAGGGATGCCTCTTTTCTAAATCTCTACATGTTCACCCATCCAGAAGTTCTCCCAACCCCATCCTTTTGGGATTTTTATGGGGTCTTCATTACATAGGCAAGATTGATTAAGTCATTGGCCATTGGAGATTGGCTCAACATCCAGCCCCACTCCCCTCCCCAGAGGTCAGTGGTGGGACCGAAAGTTCCAACCCTCTAATCACGTGGTTGGCTATCCTGGCAACCAGGCTCCATTCTTACATGGTCCAAAAGTCCAAAAGTCACCTCATTAACATAAAAAAGTCACCTTTGTTGCTCTCATCACTTAAGAAATTTTAAGAGTTTTAGGATTTTTGTGCCAGGAACAGTGAACTAAGACCAAATATACCAAGTATATATTTCTTATTATAAATCACAATATAACTAACTGTTCCGTTCATATTTCCATGTATCCACAAGCATAATTAATGGTAAAGATCCAAATAAGTCTAAAAGACCTCTTTCAATAACAATAGAATAAAATTTGTGTATGATAAAAGGCATCATAGCTTAAACTACAGAATTTTCTTGGCTCAATTATATAAAAGTAAGTGCATCTAACAATCAGTGGTATCTAAGATTTAATAAAATATGAAACTATGGGGGCACCTGGGGGGCTCAGTCAGTTAAGCGTCTGCCTTCAGCTCAGGTCATGATCCTGGGGTACTGGGATCAAGCCCCACATGGGGCTCCCTGCTCAGCAGGGAGCCTGTTTCTCCCTCTGCCTCTGCCCCTTCCCCTCCACCCCCGCTCATGCTCTCTTTCTCTCTCTCACTCTCAAATAAATAAATAAATAAAAATATGAAACTATGATTATTTTATGATAGATGAGAAGGGGAGAAAGAAAAGGAAAGAAAGGAAAGGAAAGGAAAGGAAAGGAAAGGAAAGGAAAGGAAAGGAAAAAAAGAAGAAAAAAAGAATTACTGAGAAATTTCATTCACAGTAATTGTCCCTGTAGGAGCCTTCCTCCATTATCCTTTCCAATAGGCAATGTGGAGCCCAGCAAACTCTCAGTGGACAGTCCCACCCAATCCTCACTGCACCAGTTAATACCACTGGTGCCTCAGCCTCCAGGGACAGAAGCCATGCTTCAGCACTGCTTTTATTATGCTCATGGTAGCAGCTGCAGCCCACCTCCAGCACTCCTTGCCCACCTCATTGAGCCTCTGGCTTCCTCAGCAGTGGCCCAGAAGGGCAGGTACATAACCTGAAAGTGCATGAGGTTAAACACTCCATGGGAGAAACCTTGACCAGTGAAAGGCAGGATAGGGCTAGGAGCTCATAGATAAATTCTTTTTCTTCCCTCTTCCTAACAGACTGTTCTAAGAAACAGCAGCTCTATATGACCTCTCCAAAAATGCAGAAATGTCCCATGTAGCTGAGTAGGCAACTGGGTTTCTTGTAAAACTGTGGCCAATGAAACAATGCACCATCCTGTATTGGCTTTCTGTCCTTCACTGCCTCACTTCCTGTTGTCCCCTCACTCTCGAGGACCTGGAATTTGCCCACCCACCAAAAAAAAAAACAGTTAAGGTCTAATCTTTGTTTTAGACTTTGTTTTCTGGAGAACTCAGACTCAGATGTTGATAAAAGTAAGCAGAAGAGAATGGAAGTTCTTTTCTAGTAACTTCACTCAATATTTGAAACTTTTTGCTGGATATCAGCCAAAAATAACACAGTGATTTATCATCCAAAATTGTTTTAATTTTGATTAAATGATTACTGTCAGGCACTTCAAATAGGCTTTCCTCTAGTGCTTTTCAAAGCAAAGATCAGATACGTACTTTACAAAAAACAACTCACAAAAAGTTGTATTATCAGCCATTAGATTTTCCACTTTCTCAATACCCACTCCAAAATTTCCAATTGTTCCTTTGTCTGGTGACCTAAAAGTTTAAACACCCAAGGGCAATGTTCCAAGCAATGCATCACAATAAGATTTGAATGGATGAGAGATTTGACTTTCTTTTGTAAATTGGGAGGAAGAAAGTCCATGGCTCTGGTAAATCTAGGAGAAAAGAGTACTTGTCTCATACCCACCAGAGGCTCAGCTAAGCAGTTTATCCTTCTTTTCCTCTCAGTTCCTCCTTGGGTGTCTGCCAGCTTTGTCATAGCTATACTTTGAATCCCCACTCTATGCTTATCCTTGATGGTGCTGGCCTCACTGGAGGGCTGATATGGGAAAGTCCTGCACTTTTTGTAGTCTAATCCCTAATTCCTTTCAACTATGCCAAAATGAGTCTTTATAATAACAGGTTTTAGGAACTGAGAAGCTATGGTCAACCACAGAAGTTGCAAAACAGGAGAAAAAACCTAGAACTGCGCTATTCCCACAATCCCAGAGAAAAAGCAAAATAAAACAAGCAAACAGCCAGAACCTTCCTCAGGTGCCATAATGAACACACTTGCAGCTGTCTCAAGAATCAACCTCCTCTCCTGTCTGAAACAAATCCATCCTTCATTTTTCCTAATACAAATCTCCATCTATTACTACACTTGGAAAATTCGATCTTCCACTCAGAAGGGATAGCTATGTTTTAGTATCTGTCCTCTCTTCCTGGGGGTCATTCCAAGGCAAAATTGTCATCAACAATACCTTTCCCAAAGGCCGTTAGTCAACTGAGAATAACATCATGAAAGCCTTCAGTTAAACAGTCCAAGTTGGCTTTGTTACCTAAGTTTTGCACCATTCACGATCTCTCTGCAAATGAGATATGTTTATATTTATCCTCATGGTTCTTACACTCTTGGGGTAAGTAAGTGCTGGACCCAGCGTGCCTACATACATACACTCACACCTCTCCTAAAGAAAAAAATCATTTCCAGGGAAAGTACAGTCTAGATCCATACTAAAATGGTGTATCCATTAAAATAAGAATTAGCGGGCGCCTGGGTGGCTCAGTCGGTTAAGCGACTGCCTTCGGCTCAGGTCATGATCCTGGAGTCCCGGGATCGAGTCCCGCATCGGGCTCCCTGCTCAGCGGGGAGTCTGCTTCTCCCTCTGACCCTCCCCCTCTCATGCTCTCTCATTCTCTCTCTTTCAAATAAATAAAATAAAATTTAAAAAGGGGGGGGCGTCTGAGTGGCTCAGTTGGTTGAGCGACTGCCTTCGGCTCAGGTCATGATCCTGGAGTCCCGGGATCGAGTCCCGCATCGGGCTCCCTGCTTGTCAGGGAGTCTGCTTCTCCCTCTGACCCTCCCCCCTCTCATGCTCTCTGTCTCTCATTCTCTCTCTCTGTCTCAAATAAATAAATAAAATCTTTAAAAAAGAAATAAAAAAAATAAAATAAAATAAAATAAGAATTAGCTATATATAACTAAGGGCCCAAAGAAGTGGTTTCAACAAGGTAGGAATTTATTTCCTCACCACAGTAAAAAAGTCCGGAGGTAGGCAGTCCTGAGCTTAGGGCCCAGGCTTTTTCTAAATCTCCCCCTCCCTAAGGTCTGCCCTTTATCCTTATGGTAACAAAACAGCCACCTGAGTGACAGCCGTCACATGCAGGATGCGGGCCATCGGATAGTGAAAGGCCTTCCCTTCGAAAGGAGACCTCCGGGAAATCTTACATTACATCCTCACTTCCGTGTCATTGGCCAAAATCTTCACAGCTTTCCCTCTGCCCATAAAAGAAACGTTTTACATTACCATACCAGTTATTTTATCAATACCTGAGGCCTCTCATAAAAATAGTCCATAATGATGTCTTGCCAAAAGCAGAAATGTTTTATCTGATGGACATTTTAAATTACACCTAAGCATTGATTTTCTTTTTAATGTGGGTCCAAGTTAAATTCCAGTGTTGAGCAACCTTCTCTCACTAACCTTTATAATCTGAAAGGATTCATTATGCTCTTTTACAAAGAAAATCCTCAGTGGTCAGAGACAAAGAGGAACAGGGAAACTCATTTGGGGTTTACTCACACCTTGCCACTTTCTTAATTTTACTTATCCTTAGACTGTGCATGTCTAATGAGAAGCAGTTTTGGTTTTGTTTTTGTTTTTTTAATGATTTGGGCAACACCCAAATAAGCAATTTTTTTTCCAAATAAGCAAATGTTAACTACTTCCTTGGGTAAATTTCTGGCTACTAAGGATGGGAGATGAGAGAGAAGTTTTAATAATGCAACAGTGAGTCAATGACTTCTTGCAAAAAAAGGCATTTTCTGTTAGCCACCAAACTAGAAGATTTCTACTTCCCACCAAAAGCAAAGATTATATAACCCCTCCCACTGATGCATCACAGAAAATAAGATAAGAAACTCTCTTCAGGCCTGAAGAACCTACATCAGGCATTTTTCAGAAAGCTCACTGAAGCAACCTTCAGCATTTCAGCATTGCATAGATCCACATGGTAGCAAAATGGAAAACTCAGAAATAACGGTAATAAATTCCCCATAGGTAAAGTGTGAGTTTTTAACAAATAAATGTAGAATTTTGGCAAATTCTGTGTCCAGCAATGAGTGAAATTTGGACCAGCATGAAAGGAAGAGAAGTTAACTGGCAGATGATCAAAAACCTTTTGCAAAAAAAAAAAAAAAAAAAGGAGAAACCTCAAAAAGAATTAGAATACATATATTTCTCTTAAACAAATGTAACAAAGTACATGCCTAAGGATTTAATGAAAAAGATTAAAAATAACAACATACCACACTGTATTTTATTTTTACTTTCTTATGTGTGAACCAAATTGGATCCAGTGGATAAATAGGATGAAAACTTTAGGACCCAGAATAGGCTGCACTACTTAGCAGTGGATCTTAATCTCTCTTTCTACAAGGCGCAAACTTCCTGATGCACAACACAGAATATATAGAGTCCACACAATGCCCAGAGCACCCATGCAAGTCCATCCTCTCTCCCACCCAAGAAAACATGTTAGAATGTAAGAAAGTATAAATGATGGATAATTATAGATATAACCTTGGCAGTGCCTTAATCCACGAAAGTAATAAAACATTCACAAGCCTTAGTTCATTTTTATTAAGAAGACATTACTTGCAACCCACTGCACCCATACATAGGAGTATATCACACTCCTATGACAAGGAGACCCAGTACCTGAATAAGATTCAACTCATCAAGATTCATCAGCTCACAAAGGACAAAAGCCCAAATCAGATGTGGGTGGGGAAAAGGTATTTGTTTAAAGTATGCTGGGGAATCTCCAATGATTGCAGGAAGGACAGAACATTTTCCAAAAAAAAAAAAAAAAACTTGTCTCTGGGACCCAGAGACAAGTTCAATGCTGCCTAGACTCTCCTTGCCTTTGTCTTTCACAGCTGCTTCCCGCTTCCTGGAAGCCAGCTTCCTCCACATGGTAGAGAAGGTGGCCCCCAGAGCTCCTGCAGCTCTCACAGACAGAGAGGGTCTCTGTCCTCCGGTACCATGTGAAAATTCATGCAAGGACAGTAACTGGCAGTGCTTCTGCTGGGTGCCTACCCCCAAGTCAATCGACAAGGCCCACAGGGCCCGGGTCCCAGGATATAGACACTCTTGCCAACCAGAGCCAATCCAGACAGGGGAAAATTGTTGATATCTGTTACAAAGATACATTTTGTCTAGTAGTGGCATAGTTCTATTCTGATTATGACATTCACCGAATGCAGGGGGTAGAGCTAACAGAATAAGTCACAATAGAAGCCAAAATCAGGACCTAGGAAGTAGAGACCAATAAGTGGTTTTCTCAGTTAAAATAGCCAGACGTTAGGTTTAAATCAGAGTTGAATTGAATATCACAGCAGTCTGAGAGTGAGTGAAAGGAAGTTGTTTGTGACAGTCTGATGGCTCCCCATGATAAGTCACTGATCCCCATCTTTAATAATAACCAATAATAAGCACACTGCACGACTCTCTTCTACTTCTAATATTATGGGTAAAATTGTGCAGGCCGAATCAAATGCAATTACTGCTTAAGGCAGAATGGATGAAAACCCACAGCTCCTACACATTAAAAAGATTCAGTGGGTAAAAGACCTAAAGAAGAAAGATGTAATAATATTTTTTATGATTATTACTTCCATTGTTATTATTTTGGTTTGGGTTATTATAATTATTATGATAATTACTTTTTTATTGATACTTCTCGTTACATTTATCTTGAGATGGAAACAATTACTGCCCAGCTCTCCTTGTAAAAGTGCCAAGGGAGTAGTTGGAAGTAATGATGAAAAAGTCTTTTTCTTTTATATTAGCCCTGCTATAAAAGGGGTGGTTACTCTTTCTACAAAGGTAGCTTATGTCGCATAAAATAAAGTCATATATTTTTTTCCAAAGCTCTTCACTCAAATCTGGAAGTAACTTCTTCTTCCTTATGAAATGGCATACTTGAGTGATTATCCATCAAATCTTCTGAACTTCCCTTCCTCATGTAATATGCAGAGTTAATAAAGAGGCATGGCCCCCGTTTCTGTGCCCAGATCTCATTTTCCCCCATGTTCCTGTGCTCTGTTGACTCCGTTGATTAAAGAGCTCACAGAGCAGGGTTTCTTGTGATCGGTGTTTTTCAGGAGGAGAAGAACAGGGATTAATTGATCTTTTGTCCCTGAATAATACTATATGATGGAAATTTAATAGGAACTGGTAGATTTCAATATCACCAGGAAGCCATACAGAACTTGACATTTCAATTTGTTTCTGAATCATTCATATAGGAGAAAAGCCAGGAATATACATACATTAATAAGCTTTCTGACAGAGCAATGAGGAGGAGAGAAAGAAAGAAAGAACTACACGGATCATTCATCCATAGGAGACTCAGCAAGAAATGAGTTTGAGCTGTATATAGAGACTTCTTTTCAGTCGTGTTTACGAGCTGGGAATAAGTAAATGTATTACTCTGGGGGATTATATCACTGAGAACCTAAACTTAAGGTAATGCAGATTTTAGAGGACTTGGGGAAATTCCTTGATCCCTCCCTCCTCCCCAGCTAGGGTAGTCCCAGCCACTGGGGGCGGGGGGGGGGGGGGGGGTGCAGAAATGAAGCTAGTCCTGGGGCCCCAGGGCAGTCCTCTCTGCATTCTCCTCATTAACTCCAGCCCACTTTCCATAGCACTTTTCTTCTTCTTAGGTCTCAAGGCAATCTCCATGCCCAGCCCCTCTGGTCACAGCAGGAAGCAACCCAAATAACCCTGTCTCTTCAAGGCAGTAGGGACTGAATGTGTTGCCTCTGGAGTATTTGAGCTCTAAATGGGGAGGACCGTGTTTAATTATAAGGACTGGCTTAGTTACGGATTTTCATGCGTCAAATAGCCTGATAACCAACAGGTCCCACCACAGAACACACTGCTCCCACAAACCAAGGTGCCATAGAGTGTACTCTTTAGAAAACTGTAGCTTCTAATCTGAATAAAGCAATAGATTTTTCCTAATTTACTTTTCAGAGCACCCAAATGAACCCTCCTTATCTAACCTTGATAACTGACATTTTAGAAAAAAATTGCTTCAATGTTGTTAAAGGGTGAGAGTTAAGAAAGATCATTTAAGTATTTTGTTTATTTAAAAAAATTAATGTGAACACCACTTTTCAAAAAAAAAATCTCTTGCATAAAGAGAGGTTTGCCAAGCATACACGCAAACACCCATACTTGTTAAACCCAAAAAGATAAAAAATGGACAATTAGACCACATCCATTTAAGATGTCTCCATCACGGAAACTAATAAAGCAATAGATGCCATCTCTGGCCTAATGAGGTCTTTATAGCTGGGACAGCCTATGTGGATTGTAATTAATCCTTATAGACCACAAGCTCCACTCACTACCGAACAGAGGAGCCCTCAGCAACCTTCATGGTTTCCCCACATTTATTCAACTGTGGATTCATTTGTCCTTTGGAGTTCTGTATACTGACTGAGTCTGTATCTCAAGTAATTTTCTTTCAGTTTTTGCCTTTTTGTTGGAAGTAATATTAGTCAACTTAATCCAAGGTAAAATAAAGGCTAACTTTTATTAAGAACTTACTATGGACCTAGACAGTATTATGCTAAGTGAAATAAGTCAGACAGAGAAAGGCAAACACCACATTTCACTTACATGTGGAATACAAACAAACAAACAGACTCTTAAATACAGAGAACAAACTGGTGGTTGCCAGAGGGGAGGTGGGTACAGGGATGGGCGAAATAGGTGAAGGAGATTAAGAGGTACAAATTTCCAGTTATAAAATAAATAAGTCTTGGAGGTGAAAAGTACAGCATAGGGAATATAGTCAATAATATAATAACGTTGTATGGTGACAGATAGTGACTACACTTATCTTGGTAAGAGCACTGAGCAATGCACAGAATTGTTGAATCGCTATGTTGTACACCTGAAACTAATATAACACTGTATGTCAACTCTACTTCAATAATATAATTTTTAAAAACTTACTATGTGCTAAACACAATTCTAAAGACTACTAACTCATTTGATCTTCCCAACAACCCTTTGAGGTATATGGCATTATTATCTCCAATATATAAGTGAGTGACTGGAAGCATAGAGAGACTAGACAACTCACCCAGAATCATGCAGAGAATAAGTGGTGGGTCTCAGGTTAATTTTCTTTTCCTGAGCTATCAACATCATTATTTTAATACTCATATTATTTCCAGACCATGGCAGGTCATGACTATCATCAGAGCAAGTGGTCTGGTCCATCTTCAAATTGGATCCAGAATCTGACCCTTTGTTTTTACCACCTTCATTGATAGTACCCTAGCCCAAGCCATCATTTTTTCTCACCCGGATTATTAGCATAGCCTCCAAACTTTCATACTTGTCCCTGTATAGTCTGTTTCCCACACAGCAGCTACAGCAATGTTTTCCAAATATGCCACACTTCACAAAAGAATGTATCCAAATGACCAGTATAAATATGAAGAAGGGATGTTCAATATCATCACTCATCAGGGGATTGCAAAATTAAACCACCATCCAATGTCACTGAAAACCCACCACAATATCTAAAACGAAACAGCAGACAAAACCAAGTGTTGGCAAGCATGTAGGGCAGCTTGCCACTGTCACCTACCGGTGGGTACAATTGCATCAAGAAACTATTTGGCAGTATCTGCTCAAGATGACCTTACCCTGTGAACCAACCATCCTACTCCTGGGCATATATCTAACCAATATGTATACATACATTCACGTAAAAACTTACACAAGAACATTCACAGCAGCATTATTTATAATAGCAAAACCCAGAAAAACTCGTAAGTTCACCTACAATAGAATAGATAAATAAGCCCCATGAAATTGGATTGTGCAAAGTAGTCACAAAAATAAACAAGAATTTAAAAAACTACAACAATGCCAAATGAAAAGTCAGGCAAAATTGGACATGTTATTTGAATCCAGACTTATTTTTTTATGTTAGAAGCCAGAGTAAGGTTACCCCTGTGGGGTGGGAAAAGGTAGTGACTGAAAAGAAGTTGCAGGAGGAGTTTCTTGGGTGCTGAGTCCCGTGAATGGTGTTTAACCCTATTGATATCCATTTTCAACTTGTTATTCTCTTATGTTTTTGAAGTGTATCCACTTTCACATACTTAGATATAGCCCAACCATTTATACCTGCTGTATGATATTCCATCATGTGATTATACTATGGTGTACATATCCATTGCCCATTAATGGAAATTTATGATTTTCCAGTATAATCTCTTTGTGCTCTAAAATATGTTTTTAGCAATTGCCATGAGCATTTACATCAGGTTTGTTCTAAGTCATCTCTGTTTGTTCATTGTACTTCCTTGCTACCCTTCCCACCACCACCAGAATGGCTTTTCTGCACATAAATCACACACAGCCACTACTTAAGCACTTTACCATTTCTAAAAATACAACCCACACTCTGCTTGGCATGTAAATCCTTTCAGGGTTTGGCCTTTCCCCAATCTTATTTCCTGCCTATCCTGCTCACCTCCTATGCTCCTCGCATGTCACCCATGACACACTACTGCAGATTCCTAAAGGTACCATGCTCTTGTTCAGTCCTCTACCTTTGAGTTCTATGCCTTCTATTTCTTAGAAAGTCCTCCTCCTTTTCCTCCTTCCCTCCCTCCCTCCCCTCCTTTCTTCCTTCCTTCCTTCCTCTCCTGGACTGGAAGCCACCTCTATCCTGCCTGAATAGAAATAAATTCTTCCTCTTCTCTGCTCCCATAAGACATTGTGCATAACTCTATTAAAATGCTTCCTCAATGCATTGCCATTTTTTTTCAAGTATGTCCTCCCACTGTTCTATATACCCCTGGGAAGGAAGGATTATATTCTAGTCATCTTCGTATCCCTGGTACCTGGTGCACTGGAACAGAGTAGGAATTTAATAAATGTTGATTGGAAGAATGAATTGATGGATGGAACTTATTTTATGGCAACTGAGAACAACTGAATATCTGTGATAAAGAAAGATGAAGAAAATCTGGTGTCTGTGCTTGAAATTGCTTAATATGGAGACTAGAGGCAGGAAATCAAGTTAAGAAAGGTATTGCAAATGGCAAGATCTCATTCCTTTTGATGGCTGCATAATATTCCATTGTATATATATACCACTTCTTCTTTATCCATTCATCTGTCGATGGACATCTTGGCTCTTTCCACAGTTTGGTTATTGTGGACATTGCTGCTATAAACATCGGGATGCACATACCCTTTCGGATCCCTACTTTTGTATCTTTGGGGTAAATACCCAGTAGTGCAATTGCTGGATCATAGGGTAGCTCTATTTTCCACTTTTTGAGGAACCTCCATACTGTTTTCCAGGGTGGCTGCACCAGCTTGCATTCCCACCAACAGTGTAGGAGGGTTCCCCTTTCTCTACATCCCTGCCAACATCTGTCATTTCCTGACTTGTTAATTTTAGCCATTCTGACTGGTGTGTGGTGGTATCTCATTGAGGTTTTGATTTGGATATCCCTGATGCCGAGCGATATTGAGCACTTTTTCATGTGTCTGTTGGCCATTTGGATGTCTTCTTTGCAGAAATGTCTGTTCATGTCTTCTGCCTATTTCTTGATTGGATTCTTTGTTCTTTGGGTGTTGAGTTTGATGAGTTCTTTATAGATTTTGGATACTAGCCCTTTATCTGATATGTTAAGAGAAAAAAAAAGAAGAAGGTAGCAGGAGGGGAAGAATGAAGGGGGGGGAATCGGAGGGGTAGACGAACCATGAGAGACGATGGACTCTGAAAAACAAACTGAGGGTTCTAGAGGGGAGGGGGGTGGGAGGATGGGTTAGCCTGGTGATGGGTATTGAGGAGGGCACGTTCTGCATGGAGCACTGGGTGTTATGCACAAACAGTGAATCATGGAACACTACATCAAAAACTAATGATGTAATGTATGGGGATTAACATAACAATAAAAAATTAAAAAAAAAAAAAGAAAGGTATTGCAGGGTGGCTCAGTTGGTTAAGTATCTGCCTTGGGCTCAGGTCATGATCCCAGGGTCTTGGGATCAAGTCCCACATCAAGCTCCCTGCTCAGCGGGGAGTCTGCTTCTCTCTCTACCCTTCTCCCTGCTCATGCTCTCTCTCTCTCAAATAAATAAATAAATAATCCTTAAAAGAAGAAGAAAGAAAGGTATTGCAATGTTCTAACTATGGTTTCTAACTAGGGTTTTATTATGTGTTGTTGCTTTATATCAAGGGATATGATTTAAATGGTGGTATGTCTTAACACGTGTAATGCTAACTAAGCTATCACAGGTTCTAATATATTTAGGCAGGAGGCTGATTGCAATTATGTTCACTATAATTTCCTCTCACATGGTACTGTGCTGTATCCCTAAGCCCCATCTTCATTTCCACCATGGAGCATGTGTCATTTATAGTTTCCTGAACCTTCAAAGAGCTATTCCATGGCAACAGACTGCAAGCTTCTAGGAAGGGCTTAAGGCACTCATTCAGGGACTTCAGTGTTCCTTGAGATGACATGGAAGCTATGTATTAGATGAATTGTGCACTTATTCATAAAAAGACCATTAATGAAGTCTTCCTAAAAACAAATGTGTCCGCATGTATAATATCAACTGGGCAACAGCTCAGAAGGCTTGTTGTTCATCCTGCTCGTTTTGAGGAATCGGCAGTGACAGATGACAGCAGATTTCAGAGTTGACAGTCTAACGAAGTTTTAATAATTTAATAATAATTCTGGCACTTAGGGATGGTGCTTGGGTAAGTCCTTCATGCACATTATTTCATTTAATCTTGACCACAAATCTGTGAATCTCTATTCTTACAAAGTAAGAAACTGAGCGTGAGATGGGTTAAATGACTTGCTTTGGGTCACACAATCCATATGATGGAACTGGATTTTTCACCCGGTTTTTCTGACTCCAACACCTTTGCTTTAAGCTGCTATTATGACATTATGTTTGCAGCTGTTTCCACCATAAGGGTCTGCCTCATGTATGGGGCCAAATCCGAGCTAATGTTTTTCATCTTATCCATTGCCCAATTAAGAAAATTACTGAAGCATGCTTCGGATGCCCAGGCTTCATTTCCTCCTTTCTAACTGTATGCTGGCTTTCCCATTACTCAAGCCAAGAGTTTCGGGATGTTTCTTCCATTTGAGTCTCTCCTCTCAGTATAATCAGGGGATGGCCATAGGCAAAGCTCCGCTCAACCTCTCTCCCAGGGATCTGAATTACCACAGGGCCTCAGACTCCAAGGAAACCACTGGAGTTAATTCATTCTAGGCCTCAGTGGGGAAGACTACTGAACAGGTCTTACTAAAGACACCCATGGACCTGCCTGGGCCTGTGCCTCCCAGCCCTGGTTCTTCATTCTTCCTGTCAATCTTGTAAGACTACATCTTCTATTTTTGCTTAAAATATCCAGATATTTGATTGATTATCTACAGTAATAAGGAATCGTCAGTTCAACCAGTACAGAGAATGGAATAAGGCAGACTCCAGAACTCCAATGGAGCCCCTTCAGACGAACAGCCCACCATGTGTCAGAGGCTACAAAGGGACCAAGTCTCAATCTCTAGCTCTAAGAAGGGCACAGTCTGGCAAGAGAGACCAGACAAGTAAATGACTACAATACACAGGTACTGTACTAGTACTGTATCAGGTGGTATGTGAAGAGCCTCAGCATTCCCGCCTTCACGGTCTTCCATCTTTGGAGCGTGTCAAGGTTTGCTACCTGGGATGGGCAGACTTCTCACTGTAGTCAAAGCTGGCCCTGTTTTTAAAATACATAAAGTTGGGACATTTCTTTGACATGAACCAGTTCCCCATTCTGTCTTTTCTGTCTTTACTGGCACCTTCTTTCAACTTTCCCCTGACATCTGCTTGGGACATAGCTTTGTGAGGATGTGCTACTTGAAATCATGGCAGCTGTGCTGTGAGTCTGAAGAAAGAGCCAGGAGAGTATCAGAGACACCAACCCAACGTCCTGACTCGATAGATCCCCTGAATGAACCAACCATAGATTCACCACTTTCCAGATCTCTTATGTGAAACAACTGTCTCTATTATTTAAACTTGAATTCTGGATCTGTAATTTACTAACGGTGTGAACTCGAGCAAATTACTCAACCTCTTGGTACCTATTTCTTTATCAAAAAAATGTCAATAATAATAACACTTCATAAGGTTGTTGTGACAGTTAAATAGCATGTAAACACAGTTTATTTCATAAACCACAGTTAATAAATCAATAAATATTAGTTTAATACTATTTACATTATCAGTTGGGTATTTTGCTGCTTCTAGGCATAAACTATTCCTAACTGATACAGATATTTACTTAAAGATGTAAATTTTTGATGGCTCCCAACATCATTTTGCAAGCTTGTAAGATAACTTTCTTCAACAGAAGTCAACCCTTTTTAAGGGCAAGACTCTGTTCTGGACACCTAAAGAATTCATATGCGGAATTGGGATTTGTAGACTCCCTATATCAATGAGAGAGACATCTGGGAGGGGCAGAGGAATGCTCCTGCTAGATCTTGATATCACAAGATATACACAGTTTCCTTTGGACATACCAAGTTGGTATATGCTTTGCCCTATATTTGGCTATAAACTGGTAATGACAAGACTCTCTCCACTTACACATTGCAACCACTCCACTTAAACATCTAAATAAAGATGATACCTCTACAGCATATTTTGTTTATTTGCCTTTTCCTATCTGAAGTTTTACTGTGATCTTGGCACCTTCTACCATGGCATCACCGTGCCCCTGCAAGCTCTACTCTTGGCCTCTTAATAATGCCTTCTTTCTTCCCAGCATACGTTATGAAATATTGTACATCAATATCCATTCATCTCAAAGAGCTTTTTCTCTGCCCTCAGGCTGTTCAATTTTAACCACAGCATATGGCCTTGGATCCCTTGGAAGTTGGACAAGGACATACTGGCCTTCGAGTCAATCTGCCTTGTGTTCAGCTGCTTTAACAGAGGAGTAATTTGACATCCTGGGCCAAATTTGTATCCTCATTCTGTTTTGGCATCATTGGACTTAAATGTTTACAGACTGAGATAAAGCAATGGAAATGACAGAATATCTTAGCAGCTGTGGGCACTAGATTAGATTTCTCCCAACTTCTGATGACTTGTTAATAAGTCTTTCATAGGAGTCCTGTTAATTTCCTTCCACTTCATCCCATGTCTTTACAGCCACCAAAACAGCTCTCCCTGGTTTTTTTTCTTTCCTTATTTCCTTTATTTGAAGAATCATTTTTCCCCTGGCCATTTGCTTTCTTCTAAACAGTGAAATTTTCTTCAGCAGCTACAAGAATAAATCTACCATGGCTCTTGTTTACTCTCCTTTCCTCCCACAGGATGGTCACTTCAGGACGCCGGGCATGTGACCTCTAAGTGTCACGTGGGGCTGTTCACCTCTGATTGTCTCCTAACCAGGGCTGCTGCATCCACCGCAGAGGAGGACGGAGGTGACTCCCATCTGGCATGGGCTCCTTTCACTCAAGCCCTCCTCCCTCACCCCTTCCTGATGGCCCTCATTCTTCCCTGCTGGTCATGCTGAAGGCTAAACTGCAGCAGATTAATGACTGGTAGGAACATTCCTTTGCATTCTGCAGATGCCAAAAATAAATTATGAGGCTGTAGGCTAATTACCTGACAACCCAGAAAATCAGGGATTCCAGGCAAATAATACTTTTCAGTAAAATGACCCAGCTCTTGTACCCTGGAGCCCCCAGTTTCCAGGAAGTGAGAAAACGGTTAACACCAAACTGGAAAATGACTTGTTAATCTGTTTTCTCTTAATATTGGTTTTGTTTTGTTTTGTGTGGAAGCTACAAAGTTGGGATAAAGGTAGAATTCGTCCTGTGTCTGTCCTGTTTGCTCTGCAAGCCCTGATCCAGAGGACAGCCCCTGGGCTGGGGGAGCTGTGAGCTGGCCTGTGGGCCTGGGTGCTTAGAATGGTCTAACAGGGTGGTGGGAAATCATGTGGGGAGGAGACAACCGAAACCATGTGCCTGGGTAGCTGCAAGGACTTCCAGAGGACTAAAGATGCTCTACTGCTGATCCCTGCTCTGCATTCTTCCATAAAGCTAAATAAATGTAGTAGTAGATTAAAGCCAATTGTGTCTTGGGCATTTGATCGTCAACTTGAACTTGTGTCCACCACTGTGGAGAGTGAAGGAACAATTCAACTACAAAGTACTCTAAATGTAGGAAATTGTCTGTATTAGAAAGCTATGGAACATCAGTGACATAAGAACACTCTGGTTATATCTATATTCAGGGTCTATTGTCCTGGGTTTTCGCCCTTTCCGCTGGCCCCTCCAGCTTCTCAGAGCTCCCTAGGGATCTGACAGGTCCTATGTCATTCCTCAGGGTCCAAGACTCACATACAGGGCTTTCTCTCCTGCCCTGCTCATTCTATCTCAATCCCAGTTCCCTCACCTTCAGAATGAAGAAAGGACAGTGATAAAGAAAATAACAGAACTAGAACTAAATTATTCCATCAATTGTTTTGATAGAATTTGATTCATAGAATTCTTTCAACATTTCTAAAATCTAATTTGACATTTGTAGAGAGTAAGTGCTCCCCAAGGTAGCGACCATGTATTTTGTTATTCATTCAATTTGTATGAATCAAACACCTAAATCAGCTGGTACTAAAATAGTGGTGGGGGCAGGAGGGAGGCAAGGATAGTGTTGCTTTTGAGGTTTTTTTGTCATTGATAGTGCTTGGAGCCAGTGAGCTTCTGCTGTTATCATGCCAGTAGTCTTTGGAGAGTCAATAAGATACTTGTCTATGGCTGGGGAGAGGTTTTTTGTTTTTGTTTTTTTTCCCCAAGATTATCAATATAATGAAAAAAAAGTCAAGTGGAAATGATTCTAGATAATGGCCGAGCTGGAAATATTGGTCCCAGTTAAACAACATCAGAAAGGCTCCATTTCCCCTTTGTCAATAGCAAGCTAAGTAGCTCTACAGCTGACCAAATAGCATTTAAACCTATAAAGAAAGAGAACAAAAGAAGGAAGCACCCACCAGTTATTTCACCTACTCTGACACTTGCTTGCCATCTATCACTTTTACCAGATGCCCACATAGATCAGAACTGTTCGTGCCTTTCAAACTTTTTTGACTACAATCAACTAAAAAAGATTTATTTTATATCTTGACTCAGTATGTTATATTTTCCATTTTATTTTTGAATGCAGGCTGTGACCCACTAAATTGATTTCATGACCCCACAAATAGGTTGCATCCTACAGTTTAGGAATCACTGAACCAGACCATGTGAGAAATTTTCAGAAATTGTGTTAAAATTTATTAATTATCCTCACCCAGTATTAGTTTAAATGACTTAGCTGATTGGCCTCCAGGGAAAACTCAAGACTCCTACCCTCTCATTCTTACCCACTCCTCTTCCAAGAAGGAGGGTCCTTCTCTGGATTGATCTAATTCCAGGACAAGGCATTAGGACTCAGTCTAGTGAGTGGAACATCCTAAGGTTTGGGGTGGTTGAGCACAAAGAGAAGAGGCACTTCCCCTGGGAAGGGCTGAGACAGGCAACAGAACACCTCCTCCTTCGCTCTAACTCTCTCAGCAATTTCCCTCTGCTCTTCTCTCTGCTGGGGGATATTTTGGGTAATTCTTCCACACATTGGGGTGGCAAAATCCAATGGAAGCAGGCAAAGTAGTTCTTTCAGCCCACTTGAGCCTTAGACATCAGCAGGGCCAGAGTAAGTATTGTATCTTAATGTGGTGATGAAGTTCCTAAGAATTCTCAGTAATGCTATAAACTACTGTTCTCAAACCAACAAAAATTCCAGTGATTTTTTTAAGATTTTATTTATTTATTTGAGAGAGAGTGAGAGCTAAAGAGAGAGAGAGAGAGAAGGCATACATACAAAGGGAGAGGGAGAGAGAGAAGCAGACTCCCCAGTGAGCAGGGAGCTTGATGAGGGACTCAATCCCAGGTCCTTGGGATCATGACCTGAGCCAAAGGCAGACGCTTAACCGAGCCACGCAGGTGCCCCAAAATTCCAGTGATTAAAGAGTTCTGAGTTTTTTACATCCTACCCCATCCTCAAGGGCTTGTAGGTTGCGGGGACAGCATTATTGGTAGATAGGTATGTCAGCCTGGGAAATCATTTTTAATTATCATCTGTCTCATTTTTATTGAAGAAAGTAGTTGTTCTTAAATGGGAGACAAAGATAAGCCAAAAAGAATTTTTTTACCTCCTAAACCTGACATCTGTAGATTCTTGATTTATGTGGTCTACTATCTAAAAATTAAAGATTTATAGGTAAGTCTGTTATGTTTAAATTTGTCTCTATGAGCATATCTAAATATGAGACAGCTATGCAGACTAAAATACTTCTCAATCTGACCCTATTCCAAGGTACACATGGTTGAATAATCCTCTTTGGTTCACTTGAAATAAATTTCAAGATCCAAGATGGAGCCGACCCTGTCCAGGGTGCCACGTCAGCAAACCAAAACTGAGATAACTTTTGTGTCCTTGTAGATGTTCTGCTTGACCAGAAACACAGTAGATCCAGTCAGTCAATCCCCAAACGCCAAGGCAATTCTGAGCTCCATACTTACTTCTTTATTCCCTCATCGTTTTCTGTTTTTCTCTTCCTTGCTCCTTATTCTTTATCCTATAAATGCTTGCTGCCTTGCACCCCATTTTGCTCTTCCCTAGAGCCTTCAGAATAGAGACTGCCCACTTCATGAAGTGTTAAATAAGGTGTTTTGTGTCACCTAAATGTTTTCTTTAAATCATTTTTAATAGTTCTGACTCATCCTCAGGAGAAAACACAAGCTCCATGAAGACAGAAAGCATGTTTGTTCTTCATCACTGAATGGTCAACTCACCACACAGTGCCTGGCTTAGAAAATACCCCCACTACAAATGTAGGGATCCGAAGGGGTACGTGCACCCCAATGTTTATAGCAGCAATGTCCACAATAGCCAAACTGTGGAAAGAGCCAAGATGTCCATTGACAGATGAATGGATAAAGAAGATGTGGTATATATATACAATGGAATATTATGCAGCCATCAAAAGGAATGAGATCTTGCCATTTGTAACGATGTGGATGGAACTGGAGGGTGTTATACTGAGTGAAATAAGTCAGTCAGAGAAAGACATGTATCATATGACCTCACTGATATGAGGAATTCTTAATCTCAGGAAACAAACTGAGGGTTGCTGGAGTGGGGGGTGGGGTGGGAGGGATGGGGTGCGTGGGTGATAGACACTGGGGAGGGTATGTGCTATGGTAAGCGCTGTGAATTGTGCAAGACTGTTGAATCACAGATCTGTACCTCTGAAACAAATAATGCAATATATGTTAAGAAAAAAAAAAGAAGAAGAAGAAGATAGCAGAAGGGAAAGAATGAAGCGGGGGAAATCGGAGGGGGAGATGAACCATGAGAGACGATGGACTCTGAAAAACAAACTGAGGGTTCTGGGGGGGGAGAGGGGTGGGAGGATGGGTTAGCCTGGTGATGGGTATTAAAGAGGGCTCGTTCTGCATGGAGCACTGGGTGTTTTGCACAAACAATGAATCATGGAACACTACACCAAAACTAATGATGTAATGTATGGTGATTAACATAACAATAAAAAATTTTTTAAAAAAGAAAGAAAATACCCCCACCAAGTATTTATTGAAATGAATAAAAACAGGACAAATAAAACATAGCTAAAAGGTGCTGAGAAGGAAGGAGAGGAGTTGGCTCTATCAAAGTGAGACAATATGCAGGAGATCCTGGAGACCTGAGCATTTGTCGGACCAGGACCCATGGGCTGTTTCAGAGATGGCACATCCACCTGCTGCCGCCACCTGGGTGGAACCTAGCAACATGGAACCAGACGATGAACTGGGTATCCTGCCCGCCTCCGCCGACCACACAGTCCTCTAAATAACTGCGATAATTGCAAACATTTATAGAACTTTAACGACGTATTGAGCCCAGCTCCAAACACGGAATTAGTCTCGGTGTCTTCTCATAAAACAAATCCCAAGAGCTACCAAAACACCATCAAATAATGACTTTCAGTTCAATATCTCGAGACAAATATGTATATGACCACAAAGGTTAAGAGCTCTGCTCCCAATTACTTAAAAGTGCCAGTCTTCTTCATTTTTAATCATCTGTTTTATTGCTACTACGTTGTCAGAGTCATCACCATGGTGTCTCGCACAGTTTTTATACAGTTAATGCAGATCTTTATCAAGTGCGAGAAGTGTGCTCATTTCCCCTCTTAATGCCAGGTTCCCTCCATGAATTGTCTCTGACGGCTGCAATGGGATGGATGCTGTGTGGGATTAATGAGAAGCCACCGGCCCCTCTGAAATCCTTTCATTTATGGGCCCACTTGAACATTAATATGATCAAAGGATTTCAGAGAGGCCAGGACCACTATTCCCACTAAAGCAAGAAACCCATCCAAGAAAGAAGGGCTTTTAAAAACAAATGTAAAAGCCTGTTCTCAAAATTTAAACAGAATGGAGAATCTTAAACAGCTTCACATGCAACTCTGTGTTTGTTAATCAAAGGATAAAGATAAAAAGATTAAAGGAGAGATTTGTTCAGACTCCCTGGTTTTCTCCCCCCAGCCCAAAGACCTTTTCTGCTGGTAGTACTTTGGCATGGAGCTACATGTCACACTCAGAACACAGCATGGTGATTTCAAATTGATAAATCATATGCATGTATTGGTATCTGAATGTATTAAATCACCAAAGCAAGGTGATATTTCAATGCAAGCACATGAGTGGGCTTAAGCATAAAACTTCCGCAATCAGTACTACACACAAAAGGGAAATGTCAGGGACAGAAATTTTTGCCCTTCAAATAAACAAAAGCACTTTAGTGAAATAGGCCATGTCTCATTTCTATCTTGACTTCTGGCTGCGTAAAGGCTGCTGTGCATCTTCTGGGTTTTTGCATGTGCCTTTTGGAGAGAAGCCTACTTTGTTTAACAGGGCGCTGTGACTCCAAATGGAGCCCATGATATTTTTTGGTGGGTGAAGCATTGTTGGCTGAAGGTGAAGGAAGCTGTTATTTTTAAGTCTGCAAGTAGTTTTTCTACTTTTCTAGAGAGGAAGTCTTAAATTCTTTGGGTACAAACGTCTCTTATGATTTAAGAAAATCTTTTCAATGAACTTTTTGTTCATACAAAGATAAAGCAAAGGGGCACCTGGGTGGCTCAGTCGTTAAGCATCTGCCTTTGGCTCAGGTCATGATCCCAGGGTCCTGGGATCGAGCCCCACATCGGGCTCCCTGCTCCGTGGGAAACCTGCTTCTCCCTCTGCTACTCCCCCTGCTTGTGTTCCCTCTCTCGCTGTATCTCTCTGTCAAATAAATAAAATCTTTAAAAAAAAAAAAAAAGATAAAGCAAAGATCTTATTCTGGAATGGAGATGACAGACTCAGTGCTGCTGAACAGCTCGAGCTGGTTGTTGTGATCAGTATCTTTAAAGAAAGCAGTCTAGTTTAATGGTTTACGCTAAGATCGTGGAGTTATACCTAGGTTCAAATCCGAGCTTCCTCCATTTATTAGCTATGTGACTTTATCACAATTTACCAATCTTTGTGCCTCAGTTTTCTCATCTATAAAATTGGAAAGCAGTCCTCCTCATGGGGCTACCTGAAGATTATTTGAGTTGATATGTAAGAACTGAGAAGGTAATGATCCTACATATGCACTAGCTTATTATCTCTCTTGACCAAGTTTCATCTCATAGATTATATCCTTTTGGGGAAAAAGGAGAAACAAACTCAAGGGCAGGAAGATGAACAGGAATGGGCAATAGGGCAGCAGTCTGGAGCCGGCAACAGAGTCACAGATAGTAGCCCATGGATGGGGCTTCACGCAAAGAGCAGCCGTGTCTGGTATCCATTTAGATTTTCTCAATTAGAATCACTTTGATTAGTCTCAAGTGTTTAGTTAAATCTCTTAAATTTTGCAGCCTCATCTCAACCATCATTGTGGGAGGGATGATCTTTTGAAGACAAGAACAAAGACCCACAGCCACACTGTGGGCTGAGGGAGCAAGGAATAACCAGAAAGATCTGAGAAGTATGGACACATGCCCTGAAACTTTCCAGGGACAGGTGGATTGAAGATTCTGGTAAATGGGCAAACAACAAACAGGATGGGGACTTGTCCTCTAAGGATTTGGCCACAAAATGGAAGCATGGCCTTATTCCATGGTCATGTGTGGATGTTTACCTCCTTGACTGCCTAGTCCCATTTCCAGTGTTTGAGGGATTCCCCTGAGCCTTCGAGTCAAAAAATAATTGCCTTCTCTACCCCTACGCTCTAGTGCCAAATTTTATGTGACTTCAGCCAGTCCGACTGCCCTCATCTGTAACCCCTAGTCTGATGACACAAAGAAGCAAAGTAGGAAAGCTTCATTCTGGGAGAGGTGGCAGCAACACTGGGAGCCCAAGCTGTGGTGCTTCTGGCATGGGTCTGACTTTGGCTATGGTCCTGTTTCCAGGCCTCCGTATATTCCCGTCCTTGCCCAAAACTTGGATCTTTAGATATCCTGTCATTTCTGGTCCCTACCCAATGTCCTTCAAAGAAATTTCCTTATTAGGGATGCCTGGCTGGGTCAACTGGTAGAGCATCCAACTCTTGATCTCAGGGTCATGAGTCCAAGCCCCATGTTGGGTGCAGAGATTACTTAAAAAACAACAACAACAACAAATAAAAGTCTTTGGGGCACCTGGGTGGTTCAGTTGGTTAAGCGTCAGACTCTTGATCTCAGCTCAGGTCTTGATCTCAGGGTTGTGAGTTCAAGTCCTGTGCTGGGCATGGAGCCTACTTTAAAAAAAAAAAATTCCTTATCTACTTAAGTTAACACAAGCTGGTTTTTGTTGTCTATAGCCAGGAATCTTAATCACTACAGTAAGGTCACCTGGATTATACCTGAAACATGAAAATAACTTAAGGTAGCTCTTCCTCAAAAAAAGGAAAATAAAACACTAATAATAGAATACTTCAAAAAAAAAAAAAAAACAATTTAAATTTGGTTCAAAAACACAGTCTTCCAGAGAGGACCACAGAATTATCCCCCTAGCTGAATTGCCAGGTCTTAAATATTTCTCCAGGTTCAAAAGCTTTCACCGGACATGACCTGCCCTTAGCAGGGTCTTTCTGATGACATCTCTAATTGGAACAACATATGCTCAGAGAAGTGTTGTACAATTCATCAAGTCCACACTTACGTACAAATCCCTGTACATAAGCTTAGATGGCTGGCTGACTAGCCACACCCCCATCCAAAGGATGTCCCATGAGCCCTAGAATCTCTGCCCCGAGTATGCCTCCCAGCCACCCAGTTCAACACCTGAGTTGTTGCCCTATAGTTACTGGTTTAGGCCAAACATTTTGCTGCAGTGAAATGAAAAAAAAAAAAAGTGATATTTTCATAAAGCTGAATTTATTCTGTTTAAAGAATTGGCCTTGTTAAAAAAATTATGTCCTACACTACTTTTTATGCCAAAAATGTCCAATTCTTTGTGAAATAATAATAAATGAAAATCATAATTTGAAGAGGATTTTAATCTCATTATTTGGCAAAGTAAAAAGTTGAAAACCACTTTTTTCATTTGTTTAAGAAATTCAGAAGACTTGGAGGCTCTCATTGAAGGAACACCCCCACCCCTCCCAGGGTACTCTATTTATTGTCATTATTCACACTCCACTGATCTCTCTGGTGATCAACATACTTGAAGAGTAGGACTTAACATTAAATGGAGCAATTTCACTAGATTAGGGCAAGGGTGATAATTAGAGACCCTTGCCATAGAGTACCAGAGACCTCAAAAGGAGAGGGGAGACATGTTCACAATGACCAGAAATGAACTCCTGTTCTCCTTGCAAGGAACAGTCACAGAGCACTTTGTGCCCAGTAGTGCTCTATATGGGGATTTTTTTACTACATGACTTCATTTGTGATTATTTTTTTATTAATTTCTTTTCATTGGCTGACTTGCCCAAGGAAGAAGTGTTCAGTTCAAATCCGTCTTAGCTCTACCTCCAATGCACTGAAGAGGCTACATGTTATGGAAATAAACTTCTCTCATCAAGATTTTTTTCCTTCCTGGCACAGGCCAACCAGATCCTGCTGCTTTCCCATTATCCCAAGTGTCTTTGAAATGTTTAAGACCTTGTTCTTGTCCTCATGAATACAAGTACTTGTGTAGAAATTTTCTTTTGCCTACTTTTTGCATTTATTCCTTCGACATTAATTGAGCACCTACCATGTGCCATGCACTGTGGTGAAGGAGTCAGATAGGACACAAAGTCCCTACTCACCAGAAGCTTATAACTACTCTAAGGGCTAATTTGATCTTCTTCAACTGGTATCTTTAGAAACACACTATCGGAGAATCAGTTTTAATAATGAAAACACATGTAAATATTTATCATCCATCACTTCTTCAGAAAAATTCAAAATTGATTCAAGAGACATCCTAAATATGCTGGCTCAGGTTGGAAGACCCCAGGGAAGCTTTGTAGGAAGGGTGAGTGGAAATACTATTTGAAGTGTGAGGCTCAGGACACTGCCTTTCTCCAACTTGAGGTAAAACCACAGATATCTGAGGAAAGAGTTGGCAGAAAAAGTAAAAATATGATTGAATCATTATGATTTGTTATAATCATCAGGGGAACAGAAAGGGGAGAAAGGAGTAAGGGTCAGGGAGAGGAATGAAGTATCTACAAAGGATAGCTGCTCTTCTATAAACCCTACACTTGAGCCAGGGAGAAAGCAGATAGACCCTGTCATGCCCCAGAGGGTAGAACTAGGACAAAAAGGACCACCTGTGGTGTTTCATTTGAACAATTACCAAAGGACAGTGCTTTCAGAGGAACTGCCTCCAAAAGTGATGAGGCCCCCATTACTGGGGTTGATAAACTGGGGCTAGATGAAGCCCAGGAGCCATATTGCTCAAGAGACTCCCAATCTGGGTAAGAAGGTAAATAGCACAATCTACTCTTGCAATGGTAGAAATACTAGCAGAAGTACCTAAAGAGTTACACCAACTAATTTTACATATAAAATAATCTCTCCCAATATGGAGTTTTTATAGTTATGAATAAAGAGCTAGCTTTTTATATATCATCACAAACCAGTGACTCTCTCCAAGGGCTCTGCCATTAGAACATTTCTACCCAAAGGGAGCACAGACCCAGGAAGTCATTTATTACTACGTCATCTCTTTTATGAAACAAATATTCTTTAGTATTCCTTTCATCACAAGAGACCTCCTTAGAACTAACACTTTAGTTATGAGCATGGTAACTAGAGCCAGCCAGGGACTGACTAAAAAAATTTCATTTTGTCACCATTTGCTCTATTCATTATTCTTCTCTTCATATTTAAACTCTTCACCAAATTAGAAGACATTCTGTAACAGAGTTAGTTGTTACATGATTGCATCTGACAGTTACAATGAATAAAAACAGAAGCTTTTCAAAGGCCTACTGTGTCCCAAAGAGCTCAGCATGGCTTAAGTGATAATTAAATGAAAAGTAAAGCCAAAATACATTCTCTACATTGAAGAATGAGGCATGATATGCCAATATATAAGATACATAAAATGGATCAAACAAAACATTCAATGCATCAACCTCCTCATTATTTTGTGTGGCTTCCCATTTACAAATACTCTGACTCTATTGTCTCTCATAACATTCTCAGAACAAAGCTACGAGTTGTCAAAGAAAGTATTGTTATCCCCATTTTCAGTGAGACTTTGAGAGGCTGGTGAGCCCAAGATGGCAGAACTACTAACAACTTCGAACCCAAAGTCTGCAATCCTTCCTGATGACCTTCAGTAAGGAGCCAGATCTGCATTTTTTAAAACATACAAGGATGTGTACATCTGAATGATTATTAAATCTCCTTCCCAGTGGTCACAGGTGGATACTCAGACAGAGACAACTATTTGTGCTGTATGAACAAAATTACATATGTATTAGCCAGTGGCTCTTCCAAATCTATAAGATGGTCTTTGCATTTTTTCAGAGGTTGCAAATCTTTGTCCACAAGAGGGAATAACCATATTTGCAGCTGGGCAACCTGGAGCTAAATACACCACTGTTCAATGTAGTTTTATAGTTGGTAAGAAACTAAATGTAGGAGTTACCATGTTCTTATTTTCCTGTTCCATTTCTTTTCAATCACAGACTAAAAAACACAAAATCAAATAAATACTGCAGCTGTTTTATTACCTTCCTCTTGACCTTGATTTTTCTATTAACTTCTGAGTTCAACAGGTACAAAATGCAAAACATCTTCCCTCTGAATCTATGAGTCTTCCCTTTTTTTGTGAATAGACCCTTCCAAATTCTTGACACTTTCTTCCCTCCAATTCCCTCTCCCATTCCCATGCTCTCTTGCCCCACAAAGTCACCCATTCTAATGTGTTAAATATATTTTTAGATATATGGATATCCTTGAAAGATGTTTTCATTCATTTATTCAACAAAATATTATTAAGCACCCCTTTTATCTACCCTGTACCATTCTATAAGCTTGTATAGCTGTTAGCTTTTGCTGCATAACAAACCACTCCAAAACTTTGTGGCTTAAAAAATGGCCATTTGTCTAGCTCATAATTATGTAAATCAGCATTTTAAGCTGGGCTCAGTTTAAGCAGTTCCCTGCTAATCTTAGATGATTTCTGCTGGGCTCTCCCATGCTCTTCCATGTCACCTGGGGGCTGGCTCTATCATATCATTGGAGCCTCAGCAGCTCCCCAGAGGTCTCTCATCATCCAGGAGGCTAGCTTGGGCTTCTTCACATAGCCATCTCAGGGTCCAAAGAGCAGCAAGACAGAATAAGCCCCCAAGCACAAATATTTGCAAATCTGTCATTGAATCACATTTATTATTTTCCCAGCAGCCAGAGCAAGTCACATGGTCAAGTCCAGAATCAGTGTGAAAGGGGACCACCCAAGCACACGGGTACAGGGAGGTATGACTCATTTAGCATCTATGACTGCAAAACATCTATTATACCAGAGATTCAAAAATGAACAAACAGACGATGTCCCTGCCCTCCTGAACCTTCTTTTCTCACATCCTCCATTGGCTCTTTGTATTTATCCACTTCCTAAGGGTGGCCAAGCAGAGAGGTATAAGCCAATATTCCTTTGTGGTTTTAATGTATCTGATAAGTGATAAGGACAAATATTTCTTTATACACTTAATAGCCATTCATATTTTCCCTCCTATGAATTGCCTATTTGTGTGTCTTGCCTATTTTCTATTGGATTTTCTGTGTTTTTCTTACTAATTCTAGGAACCCACTGTATATTAGGTAACAAACTCATATATTCCCTAGGTGAAGGAAGTTGTGTAATGGCCAAAAGTCTCCATAGCTTGCTTAAACAGGATTCTCACCATTGTATATTATTTTACTGTGAATATATCATATATAGAGACATATGCATAAAGCATATATGTAGAATTTAAAGAATAGTTATAAAGACCCTTGTACTACTGCCCCAGTGAACTCACCATTTATCATTCCTCTCTGATTTGAGATGTTGCCTTTAGCACATATGATTGTCATTGTATACTTGGATCTATTTCTGGACTTTTTATTTTGTTTACTTTCCACTTTTGAGTGCTTTTATCAAGAATGACTGTTGAGGGCGCCTGGGTGGCTCAGATGGTTAAGCGTCTGCCTTCGGCTCAGGTCATGATCCCAGGGTCCTGGGATCGAGTCCCGCATTGTGCTCCCTGCTCCTTGGGAGCCTGCTTCTCCCTCTGCCTCTCTCTCTCTCTCTCTCTGTCTCTCATGAATAAATAACTAAAATCTTTAAAAAAAAAAAAAAAGAATGACTGCTGAATTTTGTCAAATGCCCTTCAGCATAGCTGACAATGGTCATATGATTTTCTTCTCATATTGAGCCACATTTTGCATTCCTGGAATAAATTCCATTTAATCTTGTCTCATTATCTGAATGTGCTGGGGAACTCTCCTTGCTGACATTTAACTTAGGGTTTTGCCTCAATATTGGTAAATGAAGTTGATTCAAAGTTTTTGTTTTCTACATTATTTGCCAGAATTAGTTATACTTGTTATAGAGTGGTATGCCTATTTGTCTATGAGCTGGAACAGTTTAAATAGCTTTGGAATTATCTGCATTTTTTTTAAGATTTTATTTATTTATTTGAGAGAGAGAGAGAGAATGAGAGAGAGCACATGAGAGAGGGGAGGGTCAGAGGGAGAAGCAGACTCCCTGCCGAGCAGGAAGCCCGATGCGGGACTCGATCCAGGGACTCCAGGATCATGACCTGAGCCGAAGGCAGTCGCTTAACCAACTGAGCCACCCAGGTGCCCCGGAATTATCTGCATTTTAAAGATGAGGTAGACTTTGGATGTTTTTCCAAAGAAGAGCTCCTCAGCAATTCTATATCCTTCATGAAAATCAATCTGTTTGAATTATCAGTTTTTTTCTGGACTTATGATAAATAAATTACATTTTCCTAGAAATCTGTCATTTTTATCAAACCTTCTAACTTGTTTGCAAAGACTTGAGCAAAGTAGTCCCTTGCCTTGTAATTTCCTTTGTTTTCCTGGTTATTTGCCCTTTAACCATTCCTTATTGTTCATTTTTGCTCATTGTTCAATAGTTGCACCTTTTTTCTTGGCTCGGTTAGCCTTCCGTTTACCTAATTTATTGTTGATTTCAAAGAATAATCTTTTGCCTTTATGAGTTCTGCCATTTTCCTATTTTCTAACTTATTGATTTATTCTTATAGCTCTATTAATTTTTCTGTGCACTATCTTTTCATTTATTTTGTTGTCCTTTTCAAACTTCTTGAGTTGAATGCTTAATTCTATTTTGTTTCATTCTTTTACACAGGTCTTTAGGATGTATCTCCTGCAAACATTGCTCAGCGGTGCCCCACAGCACCATTACACAAAGGCTTCCTTCTCATTAGTTTCCGGAGGGTCTGCAATTTTGATTCATAGCTTGTCTTTGAACCAAGAGTTGTTTAGAAAAGGGTATCTTACTTCCTAAGAGATAAAGGCTTTCATTTTGGGAGATTTTTTTTATTAATTTCTAGTTGTTCTGCCTTAGTAAAGAATGTTTTCGTATAATTTTTAAGTTTTTAGTTTATTGTGGTTATCTTTGTCAATTTTTTGACACTGGTTCGTGAGTATTTGAAAAGAAAAAATGTTCTATGTTTGCACGGTATAGAACTTTACACAAATATACATGCCGATATAAAACATAAGAATATTAATGTTGATATTATTATGTATATATTAATTAGGTCCACTTAATATCTTATTAAAGTCTCCTATGGTCTTACTTGCTGATTTTTATTTTCAAATGTTTTTAGAATCCTTTATAGCAGTAGTTATAGTAATTGTGCTAATGGTGGAGGCTAATTTTTTCTTTAGGATTTGAAAACAACATTTACTGGTTATAACATTTACATCTTAAATGTAGGTTTCTTTTTTTCTTTTTTCTCAGTTATTGAACTATAACTGACATGTAACATTGTGTTAGGTTTAAGGTATACAATGTGTTGATTTGATACACTTATATACTGCAAAATGATTACCACTATATCATTAGCTAACACCTCCAACCTGTCACATAATTACCATTTCTTTTTTGTGGCAAGAACATTTAAGATTTACTCTCCTGACAACCTTCAAGTATATAATCAGTATTATTAACTATAATCACCATGCTATACATTACATCCCTAGGACTTGTTAATCTTATAACTGGAGGTTTATACTGTTTGGCAAATATCCCCCCATTTCCCTCACCATTGCCCGCCCCCCCAGCCCCAGGTGACCACCATTCTACTCTCTGTTTCTCTGAGCTCAGCTTTTTTAGATTCCATATATAAGTGGTATCACACAGAATTTGTCTTTTTCTGTCTGAATTATTTCACATAATGCTCTCAAGGTGCACCCAAGTCATCACAAATGGCAGGATTTCTTTCTTTCTAATGGCCAAGTAATATTCCATTATAGATATATGATTAAACATAATATACATAATACATAAATATAATATACATGATTAAATATAAGATTATGTATGTGTTATGTATATAGATGTATGTGCATAGCTATTAAATAATATTATTTAACTAATATGATCAATATTAATACATTAATAATACATCAAATAATATTAATATAATACATTAATATTAAATAATAATAAATTTATTGCAGATATCTCTGCAATATCCCATTTTCATTTCCTTTGGGTATATACTCAAAAGTGGGGTTGATAGATCATATAGTATTTCTATTTTTAATTTTTTGAGGAACCTTCATACTGTTTTCATAGTGGCCACACTTATTTACATTCCTAAAAACAGTGTACATGGGTTCCCTTTTTTCTACATTCTTGCCAACACTTAGCTCTTGGCTTTCCAATGATAGCCATTCTAATGAGTATGAGGTGATATCTCATTGTGGTTTTGATTTGCATTTCCCTGATGATAAGTGATGTTGAGCACTTTTTCGTGTACCTGTTGGTCATTTGTATGCCTTCTTTGGCAAGAATGTCTATTCAGTTCCTCTTCCTATTTTTTAATTGCATTGCTTGTTCTTTTGCTATTGAGTTGTATGAGTTCCTTTTGTATTTTGGATATTAACCCCTTATCAGACATAGAGTTGCAAATATTTTCTTCCATTCTGTAGGTTACCTTTTCATTGTGGTGATTGTTTCCTTTTCTGTGGAGGAGCTTTTTAGTTTGACATAGTCCCACTTATTTATATTTGCTTTTGTTGCTTGAGCTTTTGGTGTCATATCCAAGAAACTGCTGGCAAGACCAACGTCAAGGAGCTTTTCCTCTGCATTTTCTTTTAGGAGCTTTATAGTTTCATTTATTATGTTTAAGTCTTTAATCAATTTCAAATCAATTTTGTGAGTGGTGTAAGATAGGGGTCCAGTTTCACTCTACTGCTTGTGGTCAGGTGAGGCTAACATTATTGAATGCCTGCTACGTGTCACATAATGTTCCAAGTTCTCTAGCCAGATTATCTCATTACCCTGCTAGTTCTATTCTTGTCCAAGCCCTCATCTTCCACCTAAGCTACCACGGGGCCCTAAATTTGTCTCCCAATCTATGTCTCTCTCAAACTCCTACTCCACAAAGCATAGTATCTAAATCATCATCTAGTTGTGCTCTGAAAACTTCAAGCTGTGGTACTCAGGTTATGCTCCATCAATTCAATTCACTGAGGGTAGGGTCCAGGAAACTTTACTTTTAAGAAACACCTTAGGGAGCCTGGGTGGCTCAGGTGGTTAACCGTCTGCCTTCAGCTCAGGTCATGATCCCAAGGTCCTGAGATCGAGTTCCAGATCGGGCTCCCTGCTCAGCGGGGAGCCTGCTTCTCCCTTTCTCCCTGCCTCTCCCCCTGCTTGTGCTCCCTCTCTCTCTCAAATGAAGAAATAAAATCTTAAAAAAAAAAAAAAAACCTTGGATAGTCATTATGCAGACCAAAGTTTAGAACCACTTGTCTACAGGAAAAAGCATAATATCTTTTAGGTACAGCATAGTATTCAATTTTTTAAGGAAAAATATATACTTATAATTACTCATGTAATTACTGGGTAATAAGTTAATATTACTTGGGAAATATATAATACAAAATATATGGAGTGAACAATGAAAGTCCCACTTTACCATCCCCCAAACTCATTCCTCTCCCCAGAGATAACTAATGTTTGGTGGGCACCCATTCCATCCTCTTTTTATTTATTTAGATCTATACAGATCTACTTATATACATATACTACATATATATATGTGTATACACACACACACACGCTATATATAGTGTATATGTATAGTATAGTATATATATACATATAGTATATGTATAGTGTATATATATATATATACACACACACACACATACGGTGCATATGTATAATAATAGAGGTCTACTTTGTTTTATTTAATAGCTGTATGATGTTGCATGTGTGGATCTACCATAATTTATTTACTGACTCTTTAGCTGGTAGATATTTAGATTGTTTCCAATATTTCACCCATTATAAACAGTGTTGCAGTAAACATTCTTGTGCATGTGCCCAAGTATATTTATTTACAGTGGATTCATAGAAGTTAAACTACTCGGCTAAAGCATATGTGCATGTATCAATTAGGAATCTTTGAGCTGCAAGTGATAGAAAACTCAATCTAGACCAATATATGTAGAGGGAAATTATAGGCTGGTTTCATTCAAACTCCAGGGGAGGAACTTGCTTTAGGAAAGACTTGATCCAATGGATCCCATTTCTTCCCATCTATCTTCTGCCTTCCCTAATATTTACTTCCTCCTAAGGATAATTCACCTCATTAATCCCAGTTAGCTGCCAATACAGGGCATCATGTTTCTTCCATCTACTTCCAGAAAGAATGGAGAAAGGGCTTTGGCCCTAAATTCTAAGCAAAAGTCTTGAGATTCTCCCTGATTTGGTTAGCTTAGGCCATATGTCCCCTTCTGCACCATCAATCATCGTGGCAAGACAGATAGAATGTCCTATGGACATTTAGAACAGCTAGTCATACATCACTCCTCTGAAGTTGTGGGTAGAGCCAACTTCCCTGGAAGTGCTTTGATTCCCAAACAGAAATCACCAGAATGAATTATATATTTGGAAAGATCAATGCCGGATTGCCTTCCAAAAATTTACACTACCACCAACCATGTATGTAAGTCACTGTGTCTCAATACCCCCACCAAAATTTTCTGGTTTTATATTTTATTCATTTTTGTCTAATTTAGTATTGATAAGCATTTTTTCATGTGTTTATTGGCCTCTTCTATTTCTCCTATAAATTGCCTATTTATAACCTCCGCCCATATTTCTATTTTTGAATGATTTATAGAAGTTCTGTACACAATCTACACAATAATCAGTCATCCATTAAATATGCTGCAAATAGTTTTCTCTGTATGTTACTCATCTTTTAACCTTATCATGCCTTTCATTGTGCAGGGATAATTTTTAATTTTTATGAGGTTATATCTGTCAATCTTTTTCTTTTATGGCTTCTGGTATTCATGTCTTGTTTAAAGAGGCCTTTTCCACCTCCAATTTTATTTTAAAAAAATTGTTTCAGTATGGCCTCTCTCCATATACACTTATAATTTCTTTTGTATTCATCTGCTTAACTCATCTGAAGTTTATTTTTATGGTTGGTTAAGATAATAGTCTACTTTTCCTTTTTTCTGAATCAATAACTAATTTTTTACACACTGTTTATTGCATAGGTTATACATTCCCCTATGGATTTAAAATACCACTTTTATTCTAACCTAAATTTCTACAGATGATGCATAGATCTGTTCTGGTCTCCTGATTGCACTGATTTGCACTCCAGTCTATGACACCATTTTAATCATGCCTTTAACATATGTTTTTATCATTGTTTGGCAATGTCTATAGGACATGCCAGGACCTAATTCTTTAGCATGACATATAAGAATCTCTAAAATGTGAACCTCATTTATGTCTCCAGCCTCCTGACCCATCATATAGCCTCTCATCTTTTAGAGGTTAATAAAACCAAATATTTAGCTCATTCCAAATAGACGTGATTCTGGAGCGCAGCTTTTTTCCTATTGTTTCCTCTTGAAGGACCAGCCTCCCCTCCTTCCTTACTGAGTGACTCTTACTCATCCTTTAGAACTCAGCTCAGTCAAAATTACTAACCTTTCCTGAACCCCCACTTTCCCTGTTCTCCAGTTGTGTCATCTACTTCTATTAGACAGAAATAACTTTTTCATACATGTGTCCTTCCTACGAGCTTTCCTACGACAGAGCTAACCTTTATTCTTCTTTATACTTCCAGCACCTAGTACAGTCCTTGTACATAGGAATTGCTCAAAAAATAATTGTTGAATTGAGCTATGCTCTTTCCCTCATTTTATTATGACTTATATTCTCTAAAGTTTATACCTCCACCAGTAGAATAAATTAGTCTTTTTGGAGACTAAATATGCAAGGCAAACTGTAAGAGAAATTTATTTTTAGAAATTCATGTCAGCTTCACCCACCAAAAAGTATCTTATGGTTGAGGGAATTTCCTTTTCTCTAGCACATGCTACAGAAATAGGTTATAAACACAGCCCTAGCTCAAGTATCTGATAACTGAAAGCAGATATTTCATTAAATCCAAATCACAATTGTTGTAATTCATCCTGCTTTTTGTTAAATTGCATTTTATTCTTCTTCATACATAATTCCCATAAAGTTGACTATGTAAAATCCACTGCCTAGAAATTTTGAAAACTTTTAAAATTCAAATCAATCATTGATTATTTGCTGAGTTTCATATTTGCTGGAACCGTATCAGGGGCTTGTCTATTAGAAAGAACCCCATGAAAATAATAAAAGCAATAATGACTTATCAATACTAGACTAAAAGCATATATAGGGTTGGAGGGGCATAAAGAATTCTTACATTTCTTATATTACTAGATCAGGAAAGTAGACTATAAACACAGTACTCTAAAAACAGTTACTGATCTTCTTGAACAAAAAGCCCTATGACATCCAGTATTCTCTTCTTGTTGAAAATGCATATTTTAAAAGTTTTGTCACTGAAGCTTGATCTACATTGGTTCTGGGATTCAGGCATGTCTGAGGACAGGTGGGACAAACCCAGCAAAATTACCTTTGTAGAAGAGAACCAGGAACTTCCTGAGAAGGAAATTCTAAGCAAGGAACACAGAGGAACAGAAGTCTCATTCATCCAAGGACCAGGGGTGAAAGTGAGAGGGAAGGAGGGACTTCGAGCACAGCAGAGATTCTGTAAATCATGTCGTTCTGCAGTCTTGCTTCCACCTGTGCAGATCCATTATCACCTGTGTGAATCATTCTCCTTCCTGATTCATCTCTAATGGACAGTCATCTCAGAACAAGCGTTACGTTCCTCGTTACCCCTTTTTCATCTCCCACTCCAAGAAGAGGGAGCCTTTTCCAATAGGTCATGTTCTTTGACATTGATCTGTTGTGTGGCCTTGAACGAGCTGCTTAAACCATTCTGTATCTCAGTTTCCTCATATGCAATAAAAGGTTAAAGATAGTACTTACCTCCCAAGATTAGAAGATTAATCCGGGGTGCCTGGGTGGCTCAACTGGTTAAGCAGCTGACTCTTGATCTCAGGGTCGTGAGTTCAAGCCCCATGTTGGGCTCCACACTGAGTGTGGAGCCTACTTAATAAAAAATAAATAAAAAGGTTAGTCCAAAATAAATTTTAAGAGAAAAAGCAATCAGAAAGATTAAAAGATTAATCAATGATTAAAAGAATTAATACATAAAGCATAATTAAAAGAGTTTAATACATAAAGCACTGAAAACAGAGCTTAACACATAGTAAGCTCTCAGCAAATACCAACTATTATTATTCCCTCTCTTCTTCCCTTCCTTCCCCCTCTTCCTCCCCCACCTTACCCCTCTTCCTCCTCTCAGTAAACGTCTCCCTCACTCTGTACTCTCTCTTTTCCTATTCTTCACTCCACAGAGTAAAATGGAGGGGAGGGGAGAGGAGGAAAGCCGCCAAGTACTATTTCAGCATTTTTCATATATTATATGAATTCATATTCATATGTTTCTTATATAAATTTCATAAAAGTCTTATCAACTAAGTACTAGCACTATTATTTTTTTCATTTTACAGATGAAAAAATGAGGCACAAAAAGGTAATTAAGTTGTTCAAAGAAAAGAAAATTAGTAAATGGCATGTTTGGCCTCTGAAGTTTCCATGTTTAGCAAATGTAAATTTGGGGGGCTATTTTTTCTCTCTCTTTTTTAATTGAGATATAATTGACATGTACCATTATATTAGTTTCAGGTGATTTTTTTGCTATTTTATTTTTTATTGAGGTATAATTATATTAGCTTTAGGTGTATAACATAATGATTCAATATTTGTACATTTTGTGCAATGATCACCACAATAAGTCTGGTTAACACGCATCACTATACATAGTTACAAAGTTTTGTCTTGTAATGAGAACTTTAAGATCTATTCTCTTAGCAACTTTCAAATATGCACTACAATATTATTGGCCATAGTCACCACACTGTACATTACATCCCCATGACTTATTTATTTTTTAACTGGAAGTTTACACATTTTCGACCCCCTTAGCAATGTATTTTTAAAGTTTTTTTATTTGTCTAGCATTTTTAGGTGTTTTACGATAAGGATGATTTTTCAGAATATCTTGTCATATTGCTACAAAGGAATTTATGGTCAGAGTTTAAAGGCTAATTTGCAGAGGTGGGATTGATTGCTCTCTTATTAATTATTAATGTTTCCCTCTCAAAGAGATCTTTCCCAGTCATGAGAAACACACTAATATCTCCTCTCTTAAATTCTATTGACCCCTATAGTTAATGCTATTGGCTTCTCTCCTCGATCCTTTTTTTTTTTTTTTTTTTGCCAAGTTGATGGACCCATCTCCAGCTGCCATGTTGGCTGCTAATAGTTCACAGATGCTCCTATCTTTGTTGCCTTGTCCTTGGTCAAATGGGAGCTGCCTGGCCCAAAAGGTTACACACCTCCAACTGGGAAGAGCTCACCACTCATGACTGAAGGACATGGGAGTACAGAAGTCCAGCCCTTTGCAACAAGGTAGGACCAGCTTTGTGGTGCAGTTCATACTCCAGGGTACCCCCACGGGATCAACGGGAAGCAGACTCCAGCTGAAATCTCATCCTTGATTCGCTCCTTCCCCTTGCCTCTCCTGCTTCCTTCACTCCTCCTGTCAGGTTTGGCCAGCAAACCCTGAGACCACGAATGAAAAGATTACTCCAGACACCTTCGTAGGAGAAAGGAGAGGGCCTGGGGGCCAGACGCTCTAGTGGTGAAAGGTCCTGAGCCAGCCTCTGCCTCCACCTTATTGTGAATGTTATCAATACAATGGAAGAAGAAAAACAAGAAGGAATGTGAAGCTGTAATGATTAAGACAGTGGCATAGGGAGTATCATGTGAATAGACCAAGCTGTGCTTGTGACAGGCGTGCTTGCAGGGAGTGCGTTCTCCTAAGTCAAGCATTTACTCCCTGGATGAGTATATTGAGCTGCAAGGAGGATCTGGCTGTTTTCAGCTCAGAAACTCTAAAGGAGGGCCAGTTTTCCAGACACTCCTTCTTTGCCTTTCAGCCAGTCTCATCCAGGGAGGCATGTGTCTATTAAATCTTCTCCAGTCAGGCATTATGAATTTGCACACCTTCAACCCAAGGCATCCCCTTGATAAATCACATGCACCCACATCTCCATCTCAAGCTCTTCTTCTAAGAATCTCAACCTAACATTTTCTCTAACTACTACACTATTTCTCTGTTACAGCAAAATTCCTGAAATAGTCATTTAAACTTGCTTCCCCAGCCTCCTCAACTTTTGTTCTCTCTTAAACTTACTCCAATAAAATTTTCATACCCACTGTTTTACCAGAATAGCTCTTGGTCACAGATGATGCCCACATTCTTAACCCTAACGATAGTGTTCATCACCCATTTTACTCAAACAATTAGCTATATTTCACATAATTGATGATTCCCTCCTTAGAACACTGTCTCCTCCTTGCTTCCACAACACCACTCTCTCTGTTCTGTGTCCTCACTCCTCCTTTATCTCCTTTGCTACTTATTCCTCCACTCTCTGATCTCCAAATCTTGGACCTTTCTCAGGGCTTGGTCCCTGAACTTCTTCTACTTCTTCATCAATACTCACTCTCTGAGTAGCATCATCCAGTGTCCAACTGACACTCCCAAATTTGTACCTCTAACCCTGAGTTCTCTTCAAATCCCAAAATCGTATCTCCAACTGCCTATTCAACTATTCAACATATGCATTTGGATGTCTATGGGTATCTTAAATTTAAATGTCCAAAGTCAAACCTACGAATCACAACCCACACTCCAGCCCAAATATGTTTCCCTCATATCTCCTTTCTCATAGTCCCACCTTCCCTATTTGAGTAAATGTCAACTCAACCTTTCCAGTTGCTCAGGCCATAAACCTTACAGTTATTTTTTATTTCTCTCTTTCTATTACACTTTACAGGTAGAATCTGTTGAGATATTCAATCAGATCTGCCTCCAAATTGAATTGCAAATAACCCTTCTTCAATATCCACTGCTATTACCCTAGTCCACGGCACCATCGCTTTAGCCTTAATTATTGAAATAGTATCCTAACTGGTCCCTTGCCTCCACCCTTGTACCTGATGCCCTACTGTCCACAGAGCACCCAGGGTGATCTTATTAAAATTCAGAATACATCATTTCTACACTCAAGTTCCTCCGGTAGCATAGTGTGGTGGCTGAAAGATGGACACTAAGCAACTTTGGGTCAAATTCCAGGCCTCTCACTGTGCCCTGGGCTTCAGATTTCTTATCTATAAAATGGGGGACAATAAAATACCTAAACCTCTTAGGTTTGTTATGACAATTGGATGAGTTTATATTAATAACAGAGCCTGATGTCATATGATTGTTTGATAAATAGACCAGTGGCCCATCTTGCTCAGAACGAAAGTGTAAGTCCTCTCTTCTCTTACCCCACATTCACTCCATTCTAGCCAATTTGGCCCATTTGTTTTGGAAGGTAGAGCTGAACAATGAACATACCAAGCCTGCCCTACCTCTGCTGTCACACCAAATAAATGCATGGCTCATTCCCTCAAAACCCACCTTATCAATGAAGCTTTTGCTGGACATAAATAAAATAGCCACCCTGTTCTCTGACACTCTTTCTCCATCTTGCCCTGCTTTATTTTTCTCCATATTGCTCATTACTTTCTAACATATAATGAGTTCTCCTGTCTTTTTTATCATGTCCTCTGTCCCACTGTAGCAAATGCTCTTTAATGGGAGAGATGTTTTGGTCTGTTTTGTTCACAACTATATTCCAAATAGCTCCTGCCTAGAATAGTACTTGGTATATAACAGCACTAGCTATTTACTGAATAAATGCACTAATGAATGAATAGAAAGGCAGTAAGGAAGTTCTTAAAATATTTTACTGGGATATGAATGAGATATGAATTAGGAGAGTAGCAGTGGGAACTGAAGGGATGAAGTGGCATGATCAAAGAGACACAACAAATAGGATAACTATATGGAGTATGGGAGAGAAGGAATTTGGGGAAATTATTTTGCGATGCTAGCCACGGTGAAAGGCAGAATAGGATGGTGGTGCTCAAAAGCAGAATAGAAAACACAACAGAAGTCTATTTGAGGTTAAATACAACAAACCTAAGTTACAGGAAACAGACAAACATCTGTGGCCAGCAGGTGGTTGGAAATTTGGCTTCATTAACAAGAGAGATCATGCAACTGGGTTTGAAAGTCACCAGGATACACTGTCATTTAAAACCAAATGATTGAATGCAGTTGCCCAAGGGAAAAGAGTGTGATCAAGAAAAAGGGAAGATGACACTTGGAAAACATCTGTATAATGTGCAGATGAAAGAGAAGCTAGTGCAGGATATGGTAGGAAGGAAATACGAACAAGAATGTCTTAAAAAGTACTGTAATGTATGAAAACCTAATATAGATGTAAAAAATACAATTTCTAATGTAATATTTGGTAGCTGCTGAAATGATATAAATTGTATCAACTAGAAACTTTTTCAATTCCATCAAAAATCACTATAATAGACGTGGTAGGATGCAGGATTTTCACACCTCCTGAAAAGACTCAGCAGATGGGACACTATTGCCGGTCCATCTAGAAACAGGGAGCTTTCCCGAGCTCCTCTCCGATCTTCCAGGTCAGATCTGCCTCTCATGCATTTTCTAAGACCCTCAGAACTTCTGTACATTCAGTGCAGAATTATGCTTTCACTATTTCATTACCCTTAGCCTTGGCTCGCAAGTCTCTCTTCTCTAATAATGTTCTTACTGGTTCTACAAGGTCCCATTTCATTAATCCTTCTTTGTTCCAGAAATGTAATTATATTGTGGTCACTACTTTTCCACAGTCTTAGCTGAAACCTTTTGTTCTCTGTGTGCGATTTTTATCAGCATCTTCAGGATTGAATACTTCTTTCTGCCTCCTCCACCTTTTGGCGTAAGGGATTATCCTCTCGCTCTAAGGTCTCCAACAGTAAGTAATTCATGATATCTAACTACTCACATATTTTGTACCTAACAAGCTATCTTAAACAGTGATGGAAATAGTAATTATTTACTCTGGGAGTCCTGTCAAGGTCACCGTAAAATCATTGCCACGCTGTTAAATTGGACTAGGACGTTCCTCTCTTTTCCACTATTGATCTTATGGGTGAATTACCCCCAAAAAACTTTCCAATGTGCTATTGGCTAATTCATTGTCAGTGCAATATATATTAAGTGGAATGGGAACAGCATACATCTTACTTGTAATATGTTTTAGATGCACAAATTTGAAATTTATAGCAATGTTCTCAAGCAATGTAATATAGATGAAAAAATACAATTTCTAATGTAATATTCAGTGTTCATAAATATGCCAGCTTGGAAATTACAACAAGCGATGTACAGAGTAAGAAAATCAATAGACTCTGGGCACTAATACTATTTCTCAGGACAAGGGTTTATCTTGTGTGGCAATAAATGCACCTCTGTTCTAACAAGGAAAGTTGTATTATGATGAAAAAGTGACAATACCATATACAATCACTATGTTTTCATCCCCCAGGTGTCAAGGGTACAGGTGGGGCAGGTCTTTATAGCTACTAATTCATGTGTTGTCACATTGGGGTGGGGGGTTGTTGAGGTGGGGTGTCAGTATAATAATGGAAGTAGTGAAGGGTCTGGGGACCTGAAGATAATGCAGTCAAGTTCCTGCCAATGCTGTACGCTCAATAAATAGATCATGAAGCCTATTTAACATTTTAAAATTGACTTTTAAAAATTCCATATCCATGTGTTTTTTATATATATATATATATTTACATACGTACATACATATATATGTGTGTATGTGTATATATATATATATATATATATATATGTATGTATATATCATCTTTTGGCCAGAAGATTATGGCTTCAGTCATTCATTCCATATACATTTATTGGGCATCTCCATATGGTAGACACCATGATTGATTCTGGCACTGACATCATACAGACTGAGAAAATTTTGTCTACATGCAAAACATGATTAGGAGAATTGAAGCAGGGGCATTTGTATATGTACTTATTTATTCAACAAGCACTATCCAGTTCACATTTAGTGTGTATTTAAAAACAGTAGTAGTGCAAAAAAATATGCATACAGTCCTCATCCCATGATTTCCAACATATTAGAGGAAAGAAATATTTGTTCAGCAGATCCAGGGAAAAAAAACAAAACCTGAAGGGCAGCCTATGTATAGTGTGTAGGGGCACGCTAGAGAGACATGGAGTAACAGTAACCTCATTTCCTACAACTCTTCCTCTCTCTCCCTCTACTCTGTCCAGACCCCCACACTGTTGTTCTTGCCTTCAAAACCTCCTGCCACAGGACATTTACATCAACTATTTCCTCTGCTGTGAATACTTTTCTGCAAATATCAGCATGATCAGCCCTCTCATTTACTTCAAGTTTTTGCTCAAATACCTTCTCAATGAGGCCAAACTTTTCCACACTATATAATATACCAGTGCACTGGCCTCTGGTATTTCTGGTCCTCCTTACCCTGCTCTACTTTCTCTTTTTCCCATAACACATGACTTTTTAACACACTAGATCATTTGTTCATGTACTATGATTACAGTTTATTGTTTGTGTCCCCCTATTAGAACATAAGCTCCACAATGGCAAAACTCTTGTTTTCCCCTGGTGAATGCAAAGCATCTAGAATAGTGCCTAGCACATAGAAGATACTCAAAAAGTATTTGTTAAATGAATGATAGTGATGATCATACTAGTATCAATTGAGTGTTGAATATGTGCTAGACAGTGTACTAAGCACTTTAAATATATGACCTCTTTAAATCCTCATAATGCAGTATCCCTTTTTTAACCTCAGAGTAAATACTAGCTCCAGTTTTTATTTAGTTAGCAAAAAGGAATTCATTGAGCATTTACCAGAAAGTTCAAAGAATGGATGTGAATGCTGGAGAATCTGACCCATGAAAGAAACAACTGACACAAAGGATTACTGAGATTCTACCACAGGCAAAATCCGCTGAGGACACCATCCTTGGGACAGCCACCACAGGACATTTTCAGCCACACAGCTGGACTCTGCTGCTCCTGCAGTCTCACCACCAAGATGCCAGTACCCTTCACTCTTTCCTGTAGATCTGAATTTCTACTATGCCATTACTTCCTTTCAACCCAAAGAACTTCCTTTGGCATTTTTTTATGTGTGGTTCTGCTGGTGACAAATTCTCTGTTTCAATTTATCTGAAAATGCCTTTCTCTCTCCTTCATTTTTAAAATATATTTCCAATGGATATAGAATTCTAGGTTTATAGTTGCTTTCTTTCAGTCCTGGAAAGATTCAATTCCATTGCTGTCTGGTTCCTAGTGTTTCCGAAGAAAAGCCCACCATGACTGTTATTAACATTCTCCTGTATGTAAAATATCTTTTTCTTCTCATTGTTTTCAGATTTTTTCTTCTGTAAATTTCATTATGGAACTTCCTTGGAAGGTGGGTTAGGTGGGGATTTTTTTTTTTAAACAAATTTGAGAAAATGGCGAAATTATTTCTGACCCATTTTCTCTTTCCTTTCTTTTTAAGTCCCACTGTGCATAGAATGCTTGATAATTTCCCCCAGGTCACTGAGTTCTGTTTTCAATATTTTTTTTCTGTGTGCTTTAGTTTGAATAATTTCTATTGAATTGTTTTCTGTTGGGTTTAACCTGTTATTTCCATACAGCAATTTTTTTTTTTTAATTCAGAGATTATATTGGTCAGTCCTAGGATTTTCTTTTTTTTTTTTTTTTAAAGATTTTATTTATTTATTTGACAGAGAGAGACATAGCGAGAGCAGGAACACAAGCAGGGGGAGTGGGAGAGGGAGAAGCAGGCTTCCCGCAGAGCAGGGAGCCCGATGTGGGACTCGATCCCAGGACCCTGGGATCATGACCTGAGCCGAAGGCAGACGCTTAACGACTAAGCCACCCAGGCACCCCCAGTCCTAGGATTTTCATTTGATTCTTTTTTAGAGTTTCCAGATCTCTCATGAAATTTCCCATCACTTTAACCCATTGAAGATTCAAGAAAAATGACAAATCTCTAGCAAGACTCATAGACAAACGCACACACCACACACACACACACACACACACACAGGTGGGGTGAATGGGGGAGAAGAGAGAGAACAAATTACCAATATGAAGAATAACAGCAGGGATTTTGCTACACCATCCTGTAGACAGTAGGACAATATTATGAATAATACTATGCTAATAAATTTAACAACTTAAATGAAATGTACAAATTCTTTGAGAAACACAACTTTCTAAAATCAACCAAACACAAATACAAAATCTGAACAGGCTGATATTTATTTTAAAACTTGAAGTTGTCTAATGACTTGTTGAACACTTCATCAAAAACTAATGATGTACTATATGTTGGCTAACTGAACATAATAAAAAAAAAATTGAAGTTGTCATTTAAGCCTTCCCACAAAGAAAATTCAAGGCCCATATGGCTTCAGTGGTAAATTCTATTAACCGTTTAAGAAAAAAAAAATACTGAACTTAAGCCCACTCTTTCAGGAAAACATAAGAGAAGTGAAGACTCTCAATTCATCTTATGAGCTCAGTATGCTGATACCAAACCTCACAAAATCGATACAAGGAAACCAACATAGTTCAAGGACATAAGTACAAAATTCCTCAACAATATAGTTGCAAATCAAATCCAGCAATATGTAAAAAGTAAAATAAAGCATGACCAATACAGTCGATCTCAATAATGAAAGTTCACAGTTCATCAGCTACATTACTAGGATTTAAAAATTATATGATCACCTCAATAAATACAGAAAAATCATTTGACAAAAATTAACACCTATTCCTATTTAATGGTACAAAAGTGAATGCTTTCCCTCTAAAATAGAAAACAAAGCAAGGATATCTATTCTCACCATTTCTATTCCTGTTTATCTGGATATTCACAGGAAAGTATAGCCAAAATTATCTTGAAAAAGAAGGGCTTACACTACCTGATTTTAAGACTTATTATAAATCTATAGTAATAAAGAGAATGTGGTATTGTGTGCAAATAGACATATATATAGATCAATGGAACAGAACAGAGTCTCTAGAAATATACCCATATATGTAGCCAACTGATTTACAACAAGGATGTCAAGGTAATTTAATAAAGAAAGGGTAGTCTTTTCAGCAAGTGTTGCTGGAACAATTGGAGATATACATATATATATCATACATACATAAATGAACATCAACTCTTATCTTGTCATACAGATAGATAAACTCAAAGTGGTACAGAGGTCTAAACATAAAAGATAAAATTATAAGCCTTCTAGAAGAAAATATAAAGAAAATCTTCATAATCTTGGGATAGGTAATGATATCTTTTCTTTTTTTTTAAGATTTTTTATTTATTTATTTGACAGAGAGAGACACAGCGAGAGAGGGAACACAAGCAGGGGGAGTGGGAGAGGGAGAAGCAGGTTTCCTGCTGAGCAGGGAGCCCGATGCGGGACTCGATCCCAGGACCCTGAGATCATGACCTGAGCCAAAGGCAGTCGCTTAACAACTGAGCCACCCATGCACCCCGGGATAGGTAATGATTTCTAAGATAGAACACAAAAAAACACAAATCATAAAGGCAAAAAATGGTAAATTACACTTCATTGAAATTAAAAACTTTTGCTCTTTTGAAAGACACTACTAAGAAAATGAAAAGGCAAGTCATAGGCTTACAAAACACATGTGATTGGAGAAAGATTGGATCCTAAATATCTAAAAGAACTCCTATATGAAAACTCCACAGTGAACATCAGACTCAATGATGAAAAACTGAGAGTTTTCCCCCTAAGATCAGGAACAAGACAAGAATGTCCACTCTCAACACTTTTATTCAACATAGTACTGGAAGTCCCAGAAACAGCAATCAGACAAGAGAAAGGAATAAAAGGCATCGAAATCAGTAAGAAAGAAGTAAAACCTTCACTATTTGCAGATGACATGATACTATGTATAGAAAACCCTAAAGACCAGCAAAAAACTGCTAGAACTGATAAATGAATTTGGTAAAGTCACAGGATACAAAATCAATGTGCAGAAATCTGTTGCATTTCTCTACACTAATAATGAAGCAGCAGAAAGAGAAATTAAGAAAACAACCCCATTTACAGTTGCACCAAGAATAATAAAGTACCTAGGAATGAACTTAACCAAGGAGGTGAAAGACCTGTACGATGTAAACCATAAAACACTGATGGAAGAAACTGAAGACAATACAAACAGATGGAAAGATATTCCAAGCTCATGGATTGGAAGAACAAATATTGTTAAAATGTCCATACTATCCAAAGCAATCTACAGATTTAATGCAATCCCCATCAAAATACCAACAGAATTTCTCACAGAACTAGAAGAAATAATCTTAAAATCTGTGTGGAACCACAGAAGACCTTTAATAGCCAAAACAATCTTGAAAAAGAAAAACATACCTGGAGCTAACACAATTCCAGACTTCAACTTATACTACAAAGGTGTAGTAATGAAAACAGTGTGGTACTGGCACAAGAAGAGACACATGGATCAACAGAACAGAATGGAAAGCCCAGAAACAAACCCCACAATTAACCAGCCAATTAGTTTTCAACAAAGGAGGCAAGAATATGCAATGGGGAAAAAGACAGTCTCTTCAACAAATGGCATTAGGAAAACTGGACAGCTACATGCAAAAGAATGAAACTGGACCACTTTCTTACAACATACACAAAAATAAACTCAAAATGGATTAAAGACCTGAATGTAAGGCATGAAACCATAAATATCCTAGAAGAGAACACAGGTAGTAATTTCTCTGACATCAGCCATAGCAACATATTTTTAGATCTGTCTCCTGAGGTAAGTGGGGGAAAAGCAAAAATAAACTATTGGGACTACATCAAAATAAAAAGCTTCTGCACAGCGAAGGAAACGATCAACAAAACTAAAAGCCTACTAAACGGGAGAAGATATTTGCAAATGACATATCCAATAAAGGGTTAGTATCCAAAATATATAAACAACTTATACAAATTAACACCCTAAAAACAAATAATCCATTTAAAAATGGGCAGAGCACATCAATACACGTTTCTCCGAAGAAGACATGCAGATGACCAACAGACAGATGAAAAGACGCTCAGCATCACTCATCATCAGGGAAATGCAAATCAAAACTGTAATGAGATATCATCTCGTACCTGTTAAAATGGCTAAAATTAAAAACACAAGAAACAAGGAGTGTTGGCAAGGATGTGGAGAAAAAGAAACACTTGGTCATTGTTGGTGGGAATGCAAATTGATGCAGCCACTGTGGAAAACAGTATGGAGGAGGTTCCTCGAAAAGTTAAAAATAGAGCTACCCTATGATCCAATATCACACTACTGGGTATTTACCCAAAGAATACAAAAACACTAATTCACAAGGATTTATGCAGCCTTGTGTTTATTGCAGCATTATTTACAATAGCCAAATTATGGAAGCAGCCCAAGTGTCCACTGATAGATGAATGGATAAAGATGTGGTATATATACACATATACAATGGAATATTATTCAGCCAAAGGAAAAAAAGAATGAAATCTTGCCATTTGCAACAACATGGATGAAGTTAAGGAATACAATGCTAAGTGAAATAAGCCAGTCAGAGAAAGACAGATACTATATGATTTTACTCATATGTGGAATTTAAAACAAATGAAAAAAGAGAGAGAGAGAAACAACAAGAAACAGACCCTTAACTATAGAGAACAAACAGAGGGGAGGTGTGTGGGGGATGGGTGAAATAGGTGATGGGTATTAAAGAGTACACTTCTCATGAGCACTGGGTGATGTACAGAATTGCTGAATCACTATATTGTACACCCAAAACTAATGCAACACTCTATGTTAACTATACTGGAATTAAAATTAACTTTTTTTAATTTTAAATTTAAAAAAAAAGTGCTCTATAAATCAACAGTAAAAGGACAAACAACCCAATAAACTAATGGGCAAAAGACTTAGTAGACATTTTACAGAAGACTCTATATAAATGCCTGATAAACACATAAATAGAGGCTCAACGTAAGTGGTCATTTAGGGAAATTAAATTGAAACCACTATGACATTGTATTTTACACTGATTCCAAAGCTTAAAACTAGGAAAACTGACAATACATGTGTTGGTGAGGACGTGCAGCTACTAAAATCCTCACACTTTGCTGGTGGGAGTAAAAAATGGTATAACTTCTTTGGAAAACATTTGGATAATTTCTTACAAAGTTAAATACATGCTTAGTGTGTGATCTAACAATTCCACTTCTAGATACTCCACATCCAAGAGAAATGAAAATATATGTTCACCAAAAAAAATGAATATTCACACATTTTTATTTGCAATAGTTTCATACCGGTAACAACTCAAGTGTCCATCAGCGGGTGAACAAACAAACAATGGGATACTAAAATAAAAAGGAACAAACTACTGGCAACATGGATGAGCCCCTGACTCAGCAATCCACTCACAGGGACAGACCCAACAGTGTACATCTGTTTATACGTGCAGCAAAATACAGTACAGGACTGTTTATACCAACATTACCACACACTGGAATCAACTCACATGAACTTCAAGAACAGAACGAATAAAAACAGTGATATATTCATTTAATGAAAAAGTATCTGTCACACACAGCAACATGAATGAATCCCATAGCACAGTGTTGATGGATAGAGCCTCCGTATGATTCTATTTATATAAAATTCAAAAACAGGCAAACCTAATGTGTGGTGACGGAAGTTGGTTTTAGCTGGGAGGCAGCAGGGGGAAGCTTCTGGGTGCTATGAATGTCCTCTATCTTGACCTGGGTAGTGATTCCATGAGTGTGTTTATTTTCTTGTAAATTGTCAAGCTGTACACTTAGGATTTTTGCACCTTATAGTATATGTGACATATTCAACAACAACAACAAAAGTAAAATAAGAGGGGTGCCTGGGTGACTCAGTAGGTTAAGCATCTGCCTTCCGCCCAGGTCATGATCCTAGGGTCCTGGGATTGAGCCCCTGGGATTGAGCTCCCCAGGGAGCCTGCTTCTCCCTCTGTCCCTCCCCCTTCCTTGTGCTCTCTCTCTCTCTTTCTCTCCCTCTCAAATAAATAAATAATCTTTTTTTTAAAAAAATGAGAAAAAAAGCCACTGATATTTTCACTTTCCTATTTTAGCCCCACGTAAAGCATTCTAGGGAGTATTAGAAGAGCATAAGAGTCCCTATCTCTAAAGACTTGGGATATAGTTAAACAGCCAAGGCTAACACAACTACATTAAATAAAAATTAATACAAGGTATATTAGTTTCTTATGATTGCTATAACAAATTACTATAAATCTGATGGCTTTAAACAACAGAAACTTATTTTTTCACAATTCTAAAGGCGAGAATGCCAAAATCAAAGTGTTTCCTGGGCCACACTCCCTCCAAAATTTCTAGGGGACGGTCTTTCCTTGCCTCTTCCAGAGTAGCTCCCAGCCTTCCTTGGCTTGTGGCAACATCACTCCAATCCCCGCCACTGTCTTCACGTGGCCTCCTTCCTTGTCTGTGTCTCTGTGCGCTTTCTCTTCTTTTCAGGACACCAGTCACTAGATTTAGGACCCACCCTAACCCAGACCTCATCTTGACTAATTACATCTGCAAAAATGGATTATTCGTAAACTATAAATACGTGCTGGACTGTTTGACCATTGGAATTCATAGGAAAATATGGTCCTTATGATCGGAAAAAGTGAGAGGCAGTGTCCCTGGTCAGTGGGTCCTGGAGTTCTGCTATGGAAACAGCACGATTTGACTTGGGGGAGCAGCACGGCATGCTCTGGCGATGGAGGGGAGGGACACAGAGGCAGTCCGGACTGACAGGGAGAGTTCTGGCTGAGGACTGGGAGAAAATGAGATTGAATAAATAGAGTGAAGCCAAGTTATGAGAGTCCTTGAAAGCCTGGCAGATGAATTTCGACTTGATCCTATAGGAAATAAAAAATGACTGTAAATTCTTGAACAGAGCAGTGACATGGTGAAAGCAGTGTTTCAGGAAGATTATGTTGGTGACAGTACGCTGGATGGATTGGAGCCAAAAGGGACTGAAGGCTGATGTACTTTGTCTTTCTGTTCTGGATGAATCTATGGTAGCAAGAGATATGAAGTTTAATTTTTAAAAAAGAAAATGCACTGCTAGAATTACTCTCCTAAATCTTAATAAACTTCCTAAGCTCATTCTGAAGCAGAAAAGTAGCCCAAGTAGCAGTGCATTTGAAAACGCTAATTGCTCTCCAATTTGAAATTCCTATTTGGGGAAGAATAGGCAAGAGCTTACCCCAGGTCCTTATTACTCAAAGTGCAGCATCGGAATCCCCTGGGACCCTGTCAGAAATGCAGAACCTCAGGCCCCATCCCAGACCTACAGCCTCAGAATCTTCACTTTTACCAAGATCCCCAGGAGATTCATATGCCTTTGAACTTCATATTAAAGCCTGAGATGCACTGCCATGGTTAATTTCTGCTGACCTTCTATAGTTTGTGAAAATGTAGATATATAACTATTGCAACTGTTATGGTAACTTGAAAAAAAAATTATGAACTGTGTGCTTCCCATGACGAGGCTGTCACACCAGGCACTCACCAGTCCCAGAGTGGTGGGGCTCGCTCACCCACTTCCCCATCTCATGGGGAATAGCTGTTACACGGATGAAACGGAGCATCTGGTTGCCTTGTGAAATGTGTTACTTAGTGCGTGTAGTTGAAATTGAGACATCTGTTTGTTTCCTTACCATTCTGTGGACTCTTGCTCTGAGTGACACTTTTTTTCTCATTTGAAATGTAGCTTCATCCTGCCGTGGCCTCATTGCCTTGCTGTGAAAGTATGAGAGAGGGGAGTACCAGATTGGTGCAGATAATGAAAATCAGCAGATAATCCACTTATCCAGAGCCCTGGCAGGACCACCCGCCTTGGGAACATGGTTCCAACCCAGCTGTGCAATTTTTTTCCCTGGCATCCACTCCCCAATTGCAAGTGTTGGTGGTTGCCCCAGGACATCAACAAAGTGAAGAGTATTTGGTAACTGTCCCTTCTGTCCCTGCTGCTAGGAGAAACTGAGTTTGCAAGACCACATGGAAAAAGAGCTTCTCAAACTTTAATATATATACATATCACCTGAAGAGCTTGTGAAAGCACATTCTGGGGCGCCTGGGTGGCTCAGTCGTTAAGCGTCTGCCTTCGGCTCAGGTCACGATCCCAGGGTCCTGGGATCGAGTCCCACATCAGGCTCCCTGCTCGGCAGGAAGCCTGCTTCTCGCTCTCCCACTCCCCCTGCTTGTGTTCCTGCTCTCGCTATCTCTCTGTCAAATAAATAAATAAAATCTTAAAAAAAAAAAAAAGCACATTCTGAATCAATAGATTTAAAATAAGAACTGAGATCCTACATCCCTTTTTTTCTTTTCTTATAACATTATTGAGGTGTAATTGACAAGTAAAAATTGTATATATTTAAGGTATACAACTTGATGTTTTGACATACTATACATTAGGGGAAAAAAATCACAATCAAGTAATTTGCATATCCATTACCTCACATAGCTGCCATTTTCTCGTGTGTGTGCATGCACACGTGTGTGTGTGTGTGTGTGTGGTGAGAACACTTAAGATCTACCCTCTCGTAAATTACAAGTATACAATACAGTATTGTCTATAGTCACGTTGCTATACATCTGATCTCCAGAAATTACTCACCTTGCATAACTGAAATTTTGTTCTCTTTGACCAATACCTCCCTTTATCTCCCTGCATTTCTAAAGGCTTGCAAATGACACTGGTGCTGGTGGTCTAAGGACCACACTTCAAGCAGCAAGGCTACTTGCTTGGCAAAGTTACATCAGGCAAATAGAGAAATCAAGAGCAAAATGGAATCATGGTAGAAATATCTCTGTGGGTGGGAAGAAATAAAGTCAAAGATAAGAAGAGGAATGAAATGAAAGCATAGAAAAGGTAGTTTAAAAAATTAAGTTGATAAAAAGAAGAATTTATAAAGATAAAAACGTCAAAAGTTTTAAATATATTAGAACTGGGTTAGTCTAGTAACCTAGAATCTGGTTAGCAATACTTCTACTAGAGACATCCACAGCTAGCCACTCTTGATAGGGATTTTCAAATCCCTGGGCCAGCAGGATGGTAGGGAAAAAATATTGACTCTGGCAGGCAAGATCTTCCTCACTGATCCTGGACATCTGGTCACTAAATCTTTCAGAAGGCCAGATTAGAGATGGTGAATTGAAAACCCCTCCAGCAGAGGCACCAATAGTGATTTTTAAATGAGTATGGAAGCTAGCCAAACTCTTGCCATCAGATCTGCAAAACCACATTATGTATTCAATCTTGCAACTAGAAACAAAAGAAGAAATTTTACCAGACCCCATTTTTTAAGACCCTGAAGTGTTACAAGGGCAACAAAAGAGTGAAATAAAGACTGATTAATTCACTCAGAGTGCATCATGACTCAACTAGGTCAAGCAAATTTTAGTAAGATGACTTCCATCTGGTAAAAGGGAATCTCCGCAACAAGCCTAACACTGAAAGCAATGACCGTGTATCCTGAAGATATTCTCGGGATAATGACTTTCTAAACTGGACATTGGGCAATCAGCAGAATTTACACTTAGGTTTTTGTAATGAAGTAAGGAGCCACGCTTACTTAGCTCATAATTTGATTTGAGGTTTTATGATATGCCTTCATCAGAAACTGAGGACATTTGTGTTTTGTATGGCTTGTCTGGAAACTTCTGTAAATCTTATGTTTTAGTAAAATATTTTTTGTTATTCTAAAAAAAAAAAGAAAAGAAAAGAAACTGAGGACAGTCCTAAACTCCACTCAAAACTTGTCTGTTAACAATGCTGCAAACAAAAGGGACAAACAACATAAAAATCAAAGATCAATCAACTGAGAGAAATCTCCCAATGCCATTGTCCCACCACCTAAATGCTGTGGCTATTAGGAGAAACAGGTGATGGAATCTGATTAGCAACACAATGTAAGCTGTCAGTAAAACTATCTTCCAATGGGAACAAGTTCTACTTAAACTGAATGTGGAATGTATTTACATGCCTTCTTACATATTCTGATTTTGCCTTTCCCAATGCAACTTGAAGGCTAAAAACAGGCCCTGATCTATTTTACCCTGAGGAGCCTAACATGACAACACATCCCGTGCCCGGATCCCATCACAGCCACCCCACGGTGGTGACTCTGGGTCTGAGTCCAATGGTGAGGCATGCTCCCTCCACCTCATCCCCTCGCTCACAGTCTCCCATGGGGGAGCTTTAATGGTGGGGAGAACCAAGTGGAATGAGCCACAGACTGTAGCCTCTTCTTCCTTCTCACTATGCCTGGCAGAGGCAGCATGCGAGACCACCAGAGCCTTCAGCCCACTCTGTCTTGAGACATTCCCATAACCCAGTTCTTGATTCAGATGTGAAACTGATTAGAAGCCATGCCCCCATATCCAAAAACAGACACCGCGGCGTCTAGCATGGAAAGTGGGGGGCACCAAGAAGTGCAGCTGTGGTAAAGAATGGAGAGACCCAGGCCGAGCCCCACTCTCTGGGTTCAGATCCCAGTTCCACCACTTAGCAGCTTTGAGAAAAAAGCACAGCACATCACTTCTCTGAGCTTCTGTTTTCTCCTTTGTAGAGATCATGGTGCCCATATCACAAGGCTTTGAGGATCAGATGAAGATATTTTAAAGCAGCTAACACATGGCCACCTGCTCTATAGTTTTTTTTTCCCCAAAGATACAGTGCAAGAAACAAAAATGGAAGGGAGCTTACAATTAGAATCAACAACTGTTCGCTTGTTTAAAAAAAGAAAAAAGCCATCTTTGTCTTAAGAGTTTCTTCTTTAAAAGACAAAAATGTCCAAAACCTGTCTCTGCTGTTCTATATTCCTTTGAGACTAACTAGGTCCTCTTTTCCAAGGCCATTATGATTCTTCTGAGATCCTTGAACATTTTCTATTGGAGAATTTTATCAACCTCAAAATCTCCGTGGACATATTTGATGGGCTACATTAATGATTATTGCCACAAGTTAGGTGTCCTCTTACCTAGTATTGGAATCAAACTCTACATCTAAAATGATGAGAAGTTTTCCTTTTCTTTCTTCATCCTTCCCCAAAAGCAGGACATTAGTCCACTTTTCCTTGCCATAGCATCACAGACAGCGAATCATAGTTCTCCCACTCCCTCCCAAGCGCAGGGACAGCACTGAACAGATTGTGAAGGCTGCTTTGGCAGGGGGAAACAGGCAAGTCGCAGCCTCATGCCTTAAAGAGGGATTCACGCACTTGTGCTGGAAGTGGTGCTTGCCAGCAACGTACCAGACATGCTCGCGGTCCAGCAACAGAAGCTACACAGCATGCCTCCAGTGTCCAACACGTGGCGTCCCTCAGGCCAGCCCGTTCGCCACACACGGCCCTCGTCCCCAGTCCCCATCTGGCCAGTCTTCACAACAGCTTTGATAACTTCATGCTCAACGTCTTGGGCCTTCCTGCCATGGGCCGTGGGACCTTATTTAGAGCCACTTCTTCCCACCGAGGAGTTAATCATATGTGTTTTCAACAATGCAACCATCTGGGCATCTGATGCCAGACACCAAGTAATTAGTGGGAAATTTTGCAACATATCCAGGGATATTTAATGAATATTTCTCCAATGAATAAACAAGGCTCAGCAGCTCCATATTTGCTCACTCCACAAAAGAGTAATACAGACGCTTCCTATTCCTCTGGGCCCCATACCTCTTCCCACAGTCTAGGTATCTCCTAGGTTCCATCCTTGGGCTACTGCTCTTCTCCACTCCTCTCCCACTTCTCTTTGGCAATCTCATCTGTTGCTTCTGCTCTAAGTATAGCCTGTATTCCAATAATTGCCAATGTTCATTTCTAGTCCAAAGTACTTCCCTAACAGATGTGAAAATCCAACTTCCTAACGGTCATTTCCATCAGACATTCATGAACACCTCAAACTCCACACACCCAATATTGAATTCATTATTTTATCCCTAAAGTGTTCTTCTACGTTTATAGTCCCTCTCACTTGGTGGCCTCTCATCCACTTCAAAAATCCTGGGAGGGGCGCCTGGGTGGCTCAGATGGTTAACCGTCTGCCTTTGGCTCAGGTCATCATCTCCAGGTCCTGGGATTGAGCCCCACATCCAGCTCCCCGGCTGGCTCAGTGGGGAGTCTGCTTCTCCCTCTCCCTCTGCCTCTCCCCCTGTTTGTGTGCTCTGTCTCTCTCTCTCAAATGAATAAATGAAATCTTAAAAAAAAAAAAAAAGAGTCTGTTTCTTGGTTTAAAAAAAAAAATCCTGGGAATATTCCTCAACTTCTCTCATTCCTGCCTCCATTCCCATTCAATCAGTTTTCAAGTTCTGCTAATTTTACTTCCCAACTATCATTTGAATCTCACCCTTCTCTTCCCTCCCAACTTCCCCAGCTCTGCCTCAGGCCTTCATCATCTCCAGTGTGAAGTGCTGCACTAGCCCCCTAACTAATCTTCCTGCTTCCTGACTTGAAGCCTACAGAGACGTAAGAGTAATCCATATCAACACAAACCTGGCTCTATTGCTCCCTCGATTTTTTTTCTCAATTTACTGTAAAACTCACCAGAGGGGGGAGGCGGGGGGTTATGAACCAGGCTTCAAATAGCACACCTTCCTGACCTATTAGTTTTTCTCAAAGAGTTGTCAGGGAAAACTTGATTTTTATATGAAAATAACCACTGTCATATAACGGAGTACAACACAGGATTTGCATTAAGCCTAACTATAACATTTGGAAACCAGAAGTCCATTATCTCTATGGCCCCTACCTGTGTGGTAATATAACTTCCTTCCTTCACAAAGTTCCATTTATTATTTTTATCATTTTCAAGGGATATCTCTCATGTAGTCCACAGAAACCAGGAGTTTTATATGTTTTAGTCACTACTGTAGGCCCAGAGCCTAGAATAGGATCTGGCATACACTAGGCACTCAATAAATATTTACTGAATAAATAAATGCATCCACTAACCAGTTTTCCAGCTGCAGCCACCACAGGGCTAGATGGCTACCTGTTCTTTCTCTTTGCCTCTGATTCCCACCTTCCACGTCTGTAGCCTGCACAGCCACTCAGAGAAACTTCCTGGCTATCACACACCATCAAGTGTACACCACTGTTCATGCCAAAAGGGTAATCCCAGAATCAAACTGGGTTCCATGAAGACACAGGAAGATGGCCACCTAAGCTCTAAAGCAGGACCGTGCCCGAAGTCCCAAACACCCTTGAGTTTCCATCAATTCCCGACCCCCCTTTTCCTACAGAGGATTTAAAATCAATCCATAGGACCCTATAGATTCCATCCCAAACTTTCTTTCTTGACAACAGTTATAAGATAAAGACATCATACGTAAAAATGGGAGCAACCTTGTGGGGCCTGAAACTAATAGAATTTCTGTGACCCTCTGTAGGCAAAAGAATACAAAATTACAAATGCAAAGCTAGATGCAAAACTGAATATTATTTGTAATGAGAAAAATCACATCAAATTACAAATACTAAAGAGTCAAAAAACAGGCTATCAAAAAAACAGAAAAAAAAATAACATCTATTTAGTTTATTAACTGCCTGGTATCTTTCAAATACCTTCACTATGTGTTTCCTACTTGTTAGTTGCATGCTCTTGATCACCTCTTCATATGACAATGATTTTGTAAAAGTTTTCATAGGGAGAGGAGAAATAGAATTCCATCTTTCCTTTGCCACAGTTGATCAATATTTGTTTTTTATTACTGGTAGTTGGGCCTCCTAAAACATGCTACATGATACACAAACTCCCTGCATTGCTACAAACACAGAATTTCTGATAAATACTATTTTGCATGATTCCTCTTCACAAAACGACATGTAGTATGTTCATAACTGTATACAAAAGAGCTTCTATTTCAACTAGACATCAGTGAGAATCGAAACCTTTGCTTATAGTTTAACACACTGGATGACTGGAAGAATTTTCCACAGAAGAGCTTCTGGCTTCTGACTGTTTCAAATCTTGTTTTTCCTCTACCCACATTCCTTTTGTGCCAGGACTGTGGAACACATTCATTATCATCTTACAAACTCTGGCCCCACCCTGATGTCACAATGTCAGCTGAGTTGACACAATAGGCCATACAAGCATTCCCAGGAGCCATTTCTACACCAAGACAATCAGTAATAGCTTAATTATACATGGACGACTGAGAAACACCTAAAAATATGCCGCTAACCCCTCCCCCCAAAACATACTCAACCTGACTTCCTCTTATCCAAATCCCAAAAACGTCTGCTGCTAGTTTTATGCTACTTAACCACAGGGGAAGGTGAGATGCAGTGGAAGTCAGAGGACAGAGTGTACTCCTATCTGAATGCAGTTAAAATAGCTAACATTTGCAAATTTTACAAAAATATATGACCATGTGAACACACTGGTGGGGCTTTGGAACAGGCCCAGCAAGTGGGAGTTCTGAAGCTTAAGCTTCATTAACTTCAAGAAAATCCATTTCTAATCACTGCATTTACCAGACTATCTATTAATTAATTAATTATGTGTCTGTTTACCTCTTCAGATTCTGAACTTCTTTTTTTAGGATTTTATTTATTTATTTGCCAGAGAGAGAGAGAGAGCACAAACAGGGGGAGTGGCAGGCAGAGGGAGAGGGAAAAACAGGCTCCCCACTGAGCAGGGAGTCTGATGTGGGACTCAATCCCAGGACCCCAGGATCATGACCTGAGCAGAAGGCAGATGCTTAACCAACTCAGCCACCCAGGCGTCTCCAGATTCTAAACTTCTTAAAAGTGGGATTATATCCTATTCATCTTTTCATCTCCAGTACTTAACACTGTCTGGCACATAGTAGGCACTCAATAAATGTGTGTTACCTGTACTGAACTGAGATGGCAAGAAGCAGAACATTTAACAGCGGCCATCTAGGTCATTTTTAAGGCATTAAACCATTTCCTGCCCTAGAAAGAAAAGCAGGTTGGTGTCAATCAGACATTTTGCATTTAGTGAAAGGTGACTGACCAAGCACAAGCCTAACAAGGGAAAAACAATACATTGACCTAAAACATCATGAGAGAATCATGAATCTCAAGCTACCTTACCAATAGGCAGTATTATGCCCATCTGGCCAAAGTACTGAAGAATAGTCAGCCTAGCAAAACAGCATGTGCCTAGACCAAAGGCAACAGAGTGACAAAAGGACTTACAAAGCAGTTGTAAATGAGATTTGGTAAATATTTTCATATGCTTTGATTACATTTCTAGTCTATTCATTTAGCAGGTATTTAGTGAGTTCCTGCTATATTCCAGGCATTGTGTGTTAGGGTCTGCAACAGGAGTCAGAGAGTATACAGCCTTATGGAGGAGACAGACATTAGTTAAATTGAAATTTTCGCACTAATAGCAGGATAATTATAAACTGAGATAAGTCCTGAGAAGGAAAGGAACCAGACTCCATGAGAATAAATGAAGGGCCTTGACCTATGAGTTGATTAAAGATAGTTTCTCTAAGACACAGGCACTCAAGCTGAGGTTTAAAGGATAAAAAGGATGGGCATCTGGATGGCTCCATCGAATAAGCATCCAACTCTTGATTTTGGCTCAGGTCATGATCTCAGGGTCGTGAGATCAAGCCTCATATAGGGCTCCACACTCGGTGGGGAGTCTGCTTGGGATCCTCTCTCTCCCTCTCCCTCTGCCCCTCCACCCCACACTAGCACTCCCTCTTCCTCTCTCTCTTTCTCTAAAATAATAAATAAATAAATATTTTTAAAAATAAATAAAGGATAAAAAAGAATTAACTAGTTGAAGAGGATCAGCAAGAAAAAGAGGGTATCTAGACAGAGGAACAGAGTATGTGCCACTGTTATGGTTGGAAAGAGCTGGAGATTATCCACTGCCCTTCCTAATCCACTCTCCACCCTTCTCTACCCTGGTCTGGACCCCAAAAGGCTAACGTATATGTATCACTTAGGTCCTTTGCCCTCTGGATTCTACTAATGTTCAGCCAATTGTTTGAGGCATTTAATCTCCTGGTTCTCTTCCTGCAGGTCCTTGGGTTAGCAATTGTTGTGGCAGTCTCTCTAGGAGCACAGCTCCTGTCAGGTAGTCTTATCCCATTGCTACATGCAAGGGCCATCTCAGGAACCTGAAATCATTCCTTCTTAAGACACCTACAGGGACCTACATTCTTGGTAACAGCTCTCAGCTCCCAGATGCATCATCATCTCTTGTTGCTTTCTCTTAACCCTGACTATACCTTTGTACGTGGTTCCTCATAATCTCTCCTCAATCACACAACTTGAATGTACCAGCTGGTTCCTGCTGGGAATGTGATAGAATATGTATTTAAAAAAAAGAAAGACAATAGTGGTAGTGGAAATAAAGAGACTGGTGCAGGATACAGCTAGAGATCTCCAGAGGAGCCAGACTATCCAGGGCCTTCTAAGCCACTTCGAGAATTTGGATATTTATCCTAAGAGCGGTGGACAAATACTGAAGGGTTTTAAGCAGGAGGGACATAATAGGGCTTGCTGTTTTGGTCAGAGTTAGACAAGAGTGGGTTGAGAAATAAGTGGGAAGTAAGGAAATGGCAATAACAAGGATTGTCATTATTCATAAGACGTTTGGCTTTGAAGGAAGGAAAATATTAGGGCCATAGCTAAAGAAGGGATTAATGGAGAGTTTATTAAAAGGTAAAAGAGAAAGAGAGAATGGGAATGTGCTAGTAGGGGAATATAGTAGAATGTGCATGAAAGAGATGGGCAATGGTTAGCATACAGGTGTTAGAGGATAAGAAAAAGCACAATAATGGCACTGGCCATAAGTAGAAAGAGGAGCCCCTGTCCCAACTGTAAGGGAAGGGAAGAGGATGAATGGAAATGTAAGCCTTGCATTTGCATAAGTGTTAGGTGGCAGGAATTGATGGTAGGGTTCTCTATCTGTTGTGAACTTTCTTTGTAAGACTGAGGGAAAGGACATTTACCACTGAGAGTCAGAGAAAAAGTTAGGGGGAGGAGGAGGGAGATGAGAGGGTTTTTTTTGTTTTTGTTTTTGTTTTTTAAGATTTTATTTATTTATTTGACAGAGAGAGCACAAGCAGTGGGAATGGCAGAGGAAGAAGCAGGCTCACCGTTGAGCAGGGAGCCCGATGTGGGACTCAATCCCAGGACCCTGAGATCATGACCCGAGCCAAAGGCAGATGCTCAACTGACTAAGCCACCCAGGCTCCCGGGGAGATGAGAATTTTGATAAAAGTAGAGATGATTTAAAATATTTGTTGTTAAGAGTGGACATGTAGGGGCACCTGAGTGGCTCAGTCAGTTAAGCATCTGCCCTCAGCTCAGGTCATTATCCCAGGGTTCTGGGATCGAGCCCCACGCGGGGCTCCCTGCTCAGAGGGGAGTCTGCATCTCCCTCTCCCGCTGCCCTTCCCCCTCTAGCGCATGTGGGCTCTCTCTCTTTCAAATAAATAAATAAACAAAATTAAAAAAAAAAAGAGTGGACATGCAACTTAAACTAGAAGAGTGTAGTAGGAGTGCCAAGCAGTTTTGGGAACACTTTTGAGTTTGATTATTGATATACATGCTCCCCTCCCCCACTCTACTAGCATGGATCATGACCCTACCCTACCAGTGGTTGTAGGACTGAGACTTAAGTTATTGGTCCAGGGATGAGCATGTGACCCACCCTAGGCTACTCAGAGTATAGTCTAAAATTTTCACTGCCAGCAGGTGCCTGGGTGGCTCAGTTGGTTAAGCGTCTGCCTTTGGCTCTGGTCTTGATCCCAGGGTCCTATGATCGAGCCCTGCATCTGGCTCCCTGCTCAGTGGGAACTCTCCTTCTCCCTCTCCCTTTGCCCCTCTCCCTGCTCATGCTCACTCTCTCTCTCTCTCTCAAGTAAATAAATAAAATCCTTAAGAAAAAAACATAAAAACATAAAATTTTCACTATCATTGTCAGGAAAGACATTCTTTCCCTCCCGTTGTTATTAAAAGTACACAAATAATGTAAACTTAGTTAAGGCTGCTAGATGTGATCTTTTCACCAAGCTGGAAAGAAAGCAGTGCCCTGATGATACTGCTTGAATGTCTAGAGCCAGCCATGCCTAAAGCCTGACCACCTCTTTAGCTTTTCACTACATAAAGCAATAAATTTCCACTTTTCCTTAAGCTAGCTTAAGTTGGACTTCTGTCTAATTGTACATTAACTACATAGTAATTATAAAATTTATAGTCCTACCAATCTTTCACCTCACTGTCTCCAATACGCTTCACTGCTTGAATATAGGTGTGAAAAGATATAAGTGGTTATCAGGGTTTAGGAAGGAGGAAGATTTTGCCAAGAAAGTACAATAAGAAAAAGGTACAAGAGGATCAGCATAAACCACATGGCCAACTCTCTTTCTTTTAATCTATATGCCTGCAGTGAGGATTACAACTGGATGACCCATATATTCAAGGTTAAGTCCCCAGTGATAAAAATCTAATCTGGTCACCCCATCCGACCCCCCTATCTCCAACACCATTCTCACTGACCAAGGCAAGGAGATTCCTGGCAATACTACATCCAATGCAATCGAGGCTGCTTCTGGAGAGACATGCTAGGTAGGGGGAACCAAAAGAGGTGGGATAGAGAATATAAAATAACTCTAAAAAATTTGAACATATCAACCTCTTGTGTTTTCAGATATACCAGAAGTAACAGCCAGCAATTGTTGGAATCAAGACAAAGCATGAAGGTTAGTCTCACCAAGTGCCTACTCTTCAGAACTTCTTATCAGAGAGCACAGGAAAGTGCCATCCGTCCATGAATCATCCTCACTTGTGCCTGGCAGTAAACTTCTAATAATTTATACATCCCATCTGGATGCAACTTAAAAGACTAATTACCAGTGATCCCAACTAATATCTAGTAAGATTAATGGATGAGGGTCTTAAAAATGGGGCCAACAGGAGCCCCACACTCAGCATGACTACAAACAGACAAACGGTTTTCCTGTGATATAAGCAGATGGTATTTAGAGCTTCTAATGTGATACAAGTGAAAGGCAGCCCTCTTGTTGAGTAAATTATTTAAACTTCACTCCAAGATCAATAATTTAATTTAAAATGTCACTTGTATCTTTGCATTATCACCTCTACCTTTTGAAACGAAGAATATAAAGAAGTTTTGAAAGGAGGAAAGGCCATCTGGCCCACCCTAGTTACTACTCATGGTTAATTATTATTAATATTAATAATTTTACATAAAAGCAACACAAACCTTGAGGCTTGAAGTCCTTCAGCAGACATTATAGGTCAGGTAAGTCTTGCAAAGCCACAAAGCCAGGGAAGTAATTAGCTAGTAAATCCCACTGAAAAAAAAGTATTTAACCAAAATAAAAGTTGAGCTTCTGTACAGTATGTAATGACCTTTTCCTGAAAGACCATATATTTCCTAGTCCCATTTTCATACCAGATCCAATTCCCATTGCCCTTTGAAGTCAAAGTCACCTTTGTACACAGAAGGTACAGATAAAAACTTGGAAGCAAACGGAGAGTTCTAGTTTTATCCTAGCTAGCCTGGTGGGCCATCATTCTTCCTTGAAAAGCACATCGATGGTCATTTTAAAATCATAAATAATTTGTCTTATTAATGCCTGTCTTTAAAATTAGGCTTTGCCTTAGTATATCTGCTTTGATTATTTTCAAAATATTTCTCGTAGATAACAGCAGAAATTTCATGCCATCTCACATTGAAGATCAGAGAATTTCTGTGACTTGACCCATTGTACTATTAGTAATCAGGGTTTACATAATCTTCGTGCATTATTCCAACCCCTGAATCAACTATTCTCAAACTCTTTTGTTTCCTATGTACTTTTTTCCATTTTTTTATTTTATTATGTTATGTTAATCACCATACATTACATCATTAGTTTCTGATGTAGTGTTTCCTATGTCCTTTTTTTTCTTTTTAATTCACAATATCCATGTCTTTATAGCTAATATTCCACCGATGGTAGACATACAAAAATTCTAAAATGTATCACACTGGTAATGTTCTTGCAAAATAATTTAGAGCACAGAATGAGAACGAGACAATTTCTTCATCTATAAACTGGGAAAAATAATCTTATGAGCTAATATAGAAAAAGCACCTGGCCCAGTGCATGACACAATGCTTCCTAAATAGTAATAATTACTGCTAACATAGTTTTAGCTCTTTCCCCTCTTCCTTTGGTCCACTTTTCCATTATTTCCTCTCACTGATTTGAGATGATTTGGTCTTACATATCTCCCAGCAACCCAGAGAATTATTATCCCGTAAGTATTATTTACTTTCTCCTTTTCTTTTTAACAAGGTCCCACAAAGCCTTTCTTTAGACCCAACTCTTACTAATTATTGTCCAGTCTCTTCTGTTCCTAAATAACCTCCAAAGGTCTTTTGCAATTCTATTCTCGAAGAACATCAGCCCTGCTTCTCTGTCACGACACACCTGCCTTTTCGCTGCACGCCCTGGGAAGACCCAGGGCCTCCTCCCCACCTGTATGAGCTACAGCATTTACTAACTGCGCTTGCACTTGTTCCTCTCTTAACTCAATAATCTACACACTTGCAGTCAGGTGGAGATTCATCTCCCACGAGTGGATTTTCCACCCTTCCCACCGCAGCGCTGCTCCCGCCCGTGCCCTTCTGGCCTCCACTACTTTCGTGCTGTTTAAAACGGAAAAGGAAGGGGTGCAGGATCGCTGAATCAAAAGGAGGCAGCATCTAAGCCCAGTTCTGATTACAAGTGTCAGGTTCTTTCTGAAATATTTCTGGGGAGTGAGAGAACAAGCAGATTTATAGGGTACATACTTCACTGGTTTTTATTTTGGTGGTGCGTGCAGATGAGAAAAGATTAAAAGCCCAAACAAATGTCTAAATCACTGTGTACACTATTGCAGTACATCTCCCAGCCCCAGGCACCACGGACAGCCCCCTACGAGGGAGAATAGTCCCCGGAAATGTAAGGGAAAAAGGTCCCAAAGAATTAGGGGGGGAATTCCAAATTGTCAAAACTGTATTTCATGAGAAACAGTGATTCCATTTTTAACATGAGTTTTCTTTGAAGTTTTAAGTACCCAAAACTAATTCAAAGGTTTGAGTATGGCGTGATTCAAGGTATGATTTATACCGAAGTGGGAGGACCTGGGGTGCTATTTCTTCCAGAAATACGAGTCTGGAGGAAGAACAGTACGGTGATTAGAGAACAGAGTTTTGAAAATCATGGTTCTGAATTCAAATCCCAGATGGAGCACTTTCTAACCAAGGGAAATCAGACAAGCTCCTTAATCTCTCCAACCCCTCAGCATCATCTATGAAATGGGGGAAGTAACACTTTACCCTTAGACGTAAATAGTGCAAGGTATATAGTGCAATTTGCTGTCATTAAACTAGTTGATAGCAACTACTATGTAAAATTCACTCTGCAGAGGAAAATGGTGGTCATAAGCACCTACAATTATAGCTAGCATTCCGCTACTAACTATGCTTACATAATGGAGTTTCTATTTCACTGAGAGTAACAGTGGGGGTAGAGGAGCCCTCCCCAACTTTTCAAATGACACCAAACAAGGAGTAGCTACTTTTCCCACCTGAAATCGAGTCTCCCTTCTACATCTACATCTGAATCAGTCCCCCCCAACCCTTGGCATCCAACAGCTCACCACTTTTCTCTCCTTCCCAGCTGGTGAGGTTCCTGCCTTTGACACTGGTTTCCATTTCAGGGCTGAACCAGCAGCCACCGTATGGCTCCCCCTCTCCTATACAAAAGAATCCAGCAGTCAGTTGCAAAGGAAAGCAGTTTATTTCCAGGGGCTTGGGGGATGGTGTAATAATAAGGGTCAGATTACATGTGTGATCAATTTTGGCCTTTTGCACGTCAATTAACATATCGCACTTGGATGTTTTATTGATGGCAAAATCCTATAGTGGGATGTTATTATGCTCATATTTTAATGTCTTAGGGGTCAGCATCTTGCACACAGATATCCACTGGCATATATTCAAATGCAGAATTGCAAGCTTTATCATTTTAAATGATTTAAGCCAATGAAAGGACACTCCATTTGTTTGCTCAATAGTCAGTTGAAATGGAAACGGTTAGCTGAGTGCATCTCCCTTGAAAGTCTCTTCCCCTCTAGTGCCAATTACAGAATATGAAAGGTGCACTCCGCACAGCTTGCTCGGGATAATAAATCACTAAATTGGAAGCTTCAGTTACCTTGCTGATTTTGATAAGAAAATTAATAGAATTAGCAGCTTATCTGCCCTGCCAGGAGATTCACATTATGAAAAAGAAGAAAAGGAAAGAGAAAAGAATGAAAAAGAAAAGAGAGAGGGAGAAATCTGTTTCCATGGCTCAGGCTGCCTGGTGACAGACAGTTTGGATAGTTTCCTTTGGCCCCCTGTGGTGATACAGCTCTGCAGAAAACAATGCAAGAAGCACTATCAATTATTGTCTACTTGTTCTGCTTTCATGCATAATTAAAGCCGGACAAAGCCGGCGCTGGATCAGACATTAAATCAGGCTGCATCGAGGAGAGTCCAGCAGCGGTCCTACGACTGACTGATAAACAAAAAGTCTCAACAGCCCAAAACTGAAAAGTGGTGAGATTGAGATTATTTTCCAAAAGAGGATTTACAGTCTTGCATGTTCTTGGCGAGGGGATGGCTCCTCTTCTTTTTTGTCTGGGGAAGCGTAATTGCAATAAAAATGCTGCTCTCCAACCCAAATGAAGAGGCAAGAGTCGTTTGTTTAAAAAAAAAAAAAAAAAGATCCTTAGTAGCCTTCCCCCTGCTCCTTTTTTCTCAAACATATATGAAAATCTGTAATTATTTCTTTGAAAAACATTTTTCAACAGCTGTAAATGATAATGAGCCAATCACTGCGTGTTCCTTTTTTTCTCCAGCAGCTGCAGAACTCCCCATTCAAAGCAATTAATTGATATTTGCAAAGTGCTTTGAAATTGAGAAGTGGAGCCTCCTAAGTGCTAACTGGTGTTCTTATTGCTGCTGCACTAGGAATTAGGAAAACCAGCCCCTCTTCAGACAAGCCCCGAAAGAACAGCGTAATTCCAAGTGTCTAAAACAATCATCCAAAACTCCAAGGCACCCAAAAAAAGATTCAGAGTAGCAGACCTTTTTAAGAAACATCAGAGGGTAATTGCTAAAGATAACTTCACTGGAAATTATATTTCAAGTGCTGAGCAGAGTAAAGCTTTAGCTGTCTGCTACATTTATCATTTCCACACCTTTTATAGCAGTGTGCCAGCTTGCACCACACTTGTTCCTAAAACGCACTTCTCAAGCAATATACATTTGAGAAGATAGTGCTTGTTTGTACAATATGTCCAAATTAAGACTTTCATAGAGGGGCGCCTGGGTGGCTCAGTCGTTAAGCGTCTGCCTTCGGCTCAGGTCATGATTCCAGGGTCCTGGGATCGAGTCCTACATCGGGCTCCCCGCTCTGCGGGAAGCCTGCTTCTCCCTCTCCCACTCCCCCTGCTTGTGTTCCTGCTCTCGCTATGTCTCTCTCTGTCAAATAAATAAATAAAATTAAAAAAAAAAAAAAGACTTTCATAGATCATCAGGCCAACTTCGAGAAGATTTGTCATTGTATTACTGGGGGTGGAAAAGTCACTCTACTAAACCGAAAGATACTCTAGATGATCTCAAACGGTTCTTATTTCCGGGCAATATACAGATTTTGGAAATGCTCAAGCATTAGATATTGCTGTGGTTTCCAGCAGATTTCACTGTTTTCATTCAATGCTTCAATTTTTAAAAAAATCTTTACTGGTACAGACACCTCTGTTATCTACATCGTCGACAGTGTTGGGCATAAGAAGGGCTGGTCCATCGACAGTATATGTTTCAAAGCACAGAGTAAAAGAGAATCTTTATAGAGATATCTCACAGAGATAGCTACAATTGAAATATTATTTCTTGGGGCGATAACTCTACAGATGGAGTCATAAACCTGCTGGCATCCATTGCTGTTAAAAAGAGCTATGTAGCAAAATTCTGTCCCAATCACTGACCAAGCACATGGATAGGTTTTTCTCTTCCCTAATCCTGAAAAGCAGCAATTTGCTTAAAAGTCCTATGTTGCTAAGCAATTAATTTTTGACCATCCCACGCCATTTCTTTACTGAGAAATGAAGAACATTACAGATGGTTAGCAACATCCAACAATGCTCACACACACACATTTTGAAACCAGATAGATATTTATGAGTCAAACAATGAAATTAGTGGGCATGTATACATAATATCTTTGCAGGGAAAAAAAATCACAGAATATGACATGATAGCCGTATATAAGGCAATCTGTTAATTTTGATGCCATTAAAACAAAAATTGCAATCCATGCAGTTTGTTTTTAAAAGCTGTATCCAAGGGTCGCCTTGATGGCTCAGTCGTCAAGCGTCTGCCTTCGGCTCAGGTCATGATCCCAGGGTCCTGGGATCCAGCCCCCCACCTCTGGCTCCCTGTTCAGTGGGAAGCCTGCTTCTCCCTCTCCCACTCCCCCCTGCTTGAGTTCCCTCTCTCACTGTATTTCTCTCTGTCAAATAAATGAAACCTTAAAAAAAAAAAAAAGCTGTACCCAAGCTTGGCACTCTTAATTATAAGAAGAATAATTTTTTTTCAAAATAGATGGTTTCAATAAAGATTTTGAACACTAGGGAATTTAAGGCTTAAAAAAAACAATTTTCCTATTTTCAATTTAATTGTCCAAACAACACTACAAAGTTTTATAAATTTAAAGCAAGAACCAGTGGGCTCCTTTTTCCTGTCATCCTGGCTGTCCCAAGTTTGGCAAACAGGGCCACACTTAATCTCTAATAGTGCAAGAGTTGCCAAAAAAGGCCAATGAATGGCCCTTCAGAACCATGCACAGGTTGAAGTGGAAAAAAGAAGGAAAATAGTATTAGAGTTCCTCCCATTCCGAATTACTCAAAAATCCTAAAGTAGCTCCCCCGAACAAGAGCTCTGTTTCTGATCATATGCTTAGAATATTTATGTCCTTTCTCCTAACATACTTTATACTGGTGTCTCTCCTACAGGCCAGTGGTTTTATTTAAAATGCTGAACCTAAACAATGTTGGCAGTGCCCTCGTCTATGGAGCCACGGGACAGAAAAGAGAATTACCTAACCAACTTTTCCTCCAACAGAATCTAGGTTTTAGTTTAAGATGATGGAGCTATGTTTTAGTTTAAGATCACATAATCATGTAACCAAAAAAAATGGGATTTGAGAAAGAAAATAGAAAACTAATTTTGATACAAAATTAATTTGGGGCCAGGCACTTTACAGTGATAATCTGATTTAATCCTCACAATACTACAAGAAAGGTATCAACGCCCATGTTTCAAAAGTGAGAAAATTGAGGTGCTCAGATTAAGAATTGTGCTCGACAGAGCACAAAGAGGACACCGAGCTGTGAACTGAGGACTGTGTAACTCCAAAATACATGCACTCCCATCCCACGAAGCCATAGAGTCGCCCTTCCTGCTGCACACCAAACAACTTTTTAAATTCATCCGTCCATAGCAAATCACCTGCAAAATAAGCAGCATCGGTGTTTGGTGTGGTTAAGGGACTGCCCTTTCCATCATGATTTCCTTAATAAAGAACCACTGGAGTTTACTTTTAACTAATAAAGAAACTGCAAGTAGCTGGGTGGCATCACCCCGGTGTCTGACTACTCATCCCCTGAAACATTTTCCCAAATAGCAGCAAATGAATTCGGCTTTAAGAACAGTTGTCATCCATTCCTGGATGAGCATACCTCTGAAGACTTAGCACATTTGTTCTGCACTAATAATAAAATTAGATTATACCTATTCATATAGGCAATAAAAAGCTAATCCCTCATAAAGCAGTCTAATAAGTTCTTTTTTTAAACCATGAATCAACTAATCTGCTGACCAAGAAATCTCACAAACGCCTAGTGAATACTTCTCCTTACCTCATAATTTACTTCCTGCCTCTGTTCATTTCCCACAGATGAACTCAAATCACACATGAAGCATGTTGAACTCATAAATTTCAGTTGGCCTATAATTTGTGATGCCAAAAAGCCAATACAACAGAACTAGATTCTTCCTTCATAAGCTCAAAAACTCAGCAGGTTCATTAAAAACAAACAAATGAACAAACACCTGTTCTAGAAAGGTGTCAGCATGTTCAGTCATACCTAGATCTTGTTTGCTTTGCTGCATCTACAGTGAAGAGGCATGAGAAAAATTTAGTGAGCGATATACACTGCCTCAAAAATCCCTTTAAAATAGAGCTAAATAAGAACAAAGATAAAATAATCCTCTTAGGGGCGCCTGGGTGGCTCAATTGGTTAAGCAACTGCCTTCGGCTCAGGTCATGATCCTGGAGTCCCGGGATCGAGTTCCGCATCGGGCTCCCTGATCGGCAGGGAGTCTGCTTCTCCCTCTGACCCTCCCCCCTCTCATGTGCTCTCTCTCATTCTCGCTCTCTCAAATAAATAAATAAAATCTTTTAAAAAATAATAATAATCCTCTTAAATCCTCTGGAAATTGTGAAGGGTTTAATTCTGGATTGTGACTCTCAGCCCAGAATCTCTTTAACCACACAAATAATAATGACTCTCAGTGCTCTTCCACTATCAGGCGATGTCGTTTTTAGGGCAGAACTGGTTGCCCTGGTTGACCCTGATGGGGCTGCTTTTACACAGAGCTAAAGAGGTTTCCACCCACAACTTTAGTGAGTGCCACCGTGAAAAGTTGATTTGTGTTTCCCCCCGCCCCGCCTCCAAATTCATATGTTGAAGTCCTAATCTCTAGTACCTCAGAATGTGAATTTATTTGGAAATAGGGTCTTTACAGAGGTCATCGAGTTAAAATCAGTTCATTAAGATGAACTCCAATATGGCTGGTGTCCTTATAAGAAGGGGAAATTTGAACATACATAAGTATATCCATATATTTGGCTCTATATAGATATAGACACAAACAGAAGGAAGACAGTGTGAAGACCCACAGGGAGAAGAATGGCCATGTAACTGGAGAGATGTATCTGCAAGTCAAGAAAGGCTAAGGATTGCTGGCAAACCCCAGAAGCTAGAAGAGTCAAGGAAGGATTCTCCCCCTAGAACTGCTGGAGAGAGCACAGCCCTGCTGACACCTTAATTTTGAACTTGCGGACTCCATAACCATGAGACAATAAAGTTCTTCTGGGTTGTTTTTTTTTTATTTAGTTTAAAGAGAGCGAGAGCATGAGCAGAAGGAGCAAAGGGAGAGGGAGAGAGAGAACCTCAAGCAGACTCCATGCTGAGCACAGAGCCCGATGCAGGGCTCAATCCCTCAACCCTGAGATCATGACCTGAGCTGAAATCAAGAGTCGGACATTTAACTAACTGTGCCACCAGGCGCCCCCCAAGTCTTTCTGTTTTAAGACGTAGAGTCTTTGGACTAGGAAACCTAGGAAACTAATACAGCCACCATCATGCTTCATTCCCTCAATGTGTATTTCACCTGGGAAAAGAAAACATATTTCAGGGGTGGAAAACGAATTCCAACCCACACGCCAATGCTGATGAAGTGTTAGGGACTCCTGGAGTGCTGTGTTGCACAAGGTTCTCAGGGAAAGCCCGGGATCAGCAAAAAAGTACACCATGACAGCTTACGTTGGGTAGCAAAGACACACATTGATATTAAGCCATGCATGTGCCATGATGACGTTAAATCTTTACCAGTCATCAATCCCTTAGTGTAAACTATTTTCTCAGAGTCTTTCCAACAGACTAGTTGACAGTAGAATCCAGAGGAGATGATTCAAAAGTAGGTTTAGAGAAACAGATATTGTCCCCAAGAAAGCAGGCCTGGAAGAGAGCCCTGCATAGCCTGGGATTGCATGACAACCCTGCAACCCCAGAGATCTAGAAAGGTTGTTCAGAAGAAAGGAGAAAAGATTGCCTCTTTATCTGTATCACAGTTTTGTCCAGAGAGCCCTGCTGCTTATCGGTATCAAGCTATGTGTCTGTCATTAATAGACCCAAAAGCATTAGATTCCTATCAAGCTGCGTTCAATGGCTATCATTATAAAATACAAGGAGGTATTTTTGTCACACTGTAGTTCCATATTAATTACTGCATATCACAGTAATTTAAAAATTGGGGCACTGGTGCAAGAAAATAGAAGACCCACGTTTATAAGGAAAAATTATATAATAAGGTTATATTTCAAATCAGAGGAAGTGGATAGATATTCAATAAAGAGTGGTGAGTCAATTTCCTAATTACGCAGAAAGAATTAAGCCAGATCCTTACCTTCACACAATAGAGAACAAAAAATCCAGATGAATTAAAAGTTTAAATCAAATTTATAAAAATATAGGTAAAATTATCCAACAATATTTTTATAACCTTAGTTTGGGAAGGCCTTTCCAAGAAAGATCCAGGGGCCTAAAGTAAACACCTGATAGATTTAACCAAGTAACAAAATTAAATATTTCTAGAATTTAAAAAAATACTACAAAAAGGGTTAAAGATAAATAACAACCTGGGGTAAATAATAAACATATGTGTAAATCTAAGTGAACACAGATAATTGCAAAAACAATTATTGTAAAAGAATAGTAATACTGCCTTCTAGAGTTCAAAATATATGCAGCATTACCACATGACAATAATAGCAGGCAAGGACAGTAAAATAGTTCCTATAATTGTTTCTCATACTCAAAAAATTAAGTACAGACAGGGAACTTATTGAAAGACCCAACCTGAAGGGCACCTGGATGGCTCAGTCAGTTGAGCATCTGACTCGTGATTTCGGCTTAGGTCGTGATCTCAGGCTTGGGCTCCACACTCAGTGGGGAGTCTGCTTGAGATTCTCCCTCTCCCTCTGTCCCCCTACATTCCCCCCACACTCTCTCTCTCTCTATCTCTATCTCTAAAACAAATAAAAAATCTTTAAAAAATAAAAAGACCCAAACTGAGTTTTAGAGATGAAAACTACAATGTCTCAAAGGAACATACACTAAATGGGACCAATAGCAACTTTGATAAGGGAGGATAGAAGACTAGTTAACTCAAATATATCCTAACAGAAACATTCCCAGATGAAACACAGACAGAAAAAAGAATTCCAAAAAGAAAGAAAGAAAAGAGCATCCATGTGCTGTTTAAGTAGCCTAATAAATATGTAACTGGGGTCCCAGGAGAAAATAAAAGAGAGGAAATTCTGGGAGAGAGAATAGTTGAAGAAATAGTGATCAAATATTTTCTAAATTGGACAAAAAGTATACACTCACAGATCCAGCAAGCTCAAGGAAACACAAGCACATGAAACATGAAGAAAACTATGCCAAAGCACATGATAATCAAATTGCTTAAAACCCGTGATGGAGAACATCTTAAAAGCAGGCAGATTTCAAAAGATCTGTTACATACAGAGGACAAGGAAAAGGATGACTGCGGATTTCTCATTTCAAACCATGCAAAGAAAACAGCGGAGCAACATCTTGAAAGTCCTAAAAGAAAAGAATTTAGCTAGAAATCTATACCCAGTGAAAAGAGCTTACAAAAATTAAGGCAAAATAGGCTTTTACAGACATAAAATAGCTGAATAATGCACCATTAGCAGCTACACATTACAAGGAACGCTAAAGGGAATGCTTCGGGCAGAGGTAAATGATACTAGATAGGAAGAAATAGCGCTCAAATGCTTTCTATACAAATAAGAGCACTACAAAGATGTCTCAATTAGTAATATATGACATGTTATGATTTATATATCTTTAAAAGATAACTGGTGACTCCTACTAGGTATGGGGTTTCTTTTTGCTGTGAGTATAATGTTCCGAGATTAGACAGTGGTGAGCGTTGAACATCCTTATGAATAGACTAAAAACCACTGTATTATACACCTTAAAAAGGTATGTGAATTGGGCGCCTGGGTGGCTCAGTTGGTTAAGCGACTGCCTTCGGCTCCGGTCCTGATCCTGGAGTCCCTGGATCGAGTCCCGCATCGGGCTCCCTGCTCGGCGGGGAGTCTGCTTCTCCCTCTGACCCTCTCCCCTCTCATGTGCTCTCTCTCATTCTCTCTCAAATAAATAATTAAAATCTTTAAAAAAAAAAAAGTATGTGAATTATATGGTATGTGAATGTGGATTATATGGTATGTGAATTATATCTCAATACAAACAAATCAATATTTGTAATAACTGATTAAACAATGTATACTAGGATTTGTTACATATGTAAAAGAACAATACATAACAATAATAGATGCTAACTCTCCCCCCAAATTGATCTATAGATTCAATGCATTCTCATACAAAATCCCAACAGGAGATTTTTGTAGAAACGGACAAGCAGATTCTAAAACACATACGAAATGCAAAGCACCTCGAAGAGCCAAAATAACTTTGAAAAGGCAGGAAAATGTTAGAGGACTATACATTCACCAGAACACAAAAATTTTAAAGATTGAAAATACCCACCATTGACAAGGATACAGAAGAACAGAAATTCCGGTGGTGTTGGGAGTGTACATCACACACCCTCCCACCCAACACTTCCACTCCTAGTTATCCACCCACCCTAGTTACCCACCCACCTAGTTATCCTAGTTATAACACTTGCGCGTGTGTACCGGGAGGCACGTTCAAGTATGTTCAAAGCAGCACCACTCATAATAATGCAAAACTAAAAACAACTCATGTTCATGGGCAGTGGAATAGATGAATCGTTGCAGATTCATACAATGGATTTCTAAGCAACAAAGATAACTGACATGAATAAATCTTGAATATAATGGTAACTGAAAGAGATCATACATACGTTATGACTAATTCTGTAATATTTAAATATAGGCAAAACTAGTCCATGGAGATTATAGATGCCTACGTAGACAGAAAAGCATAGAGAAAACAAGAAAATGACTACCACAAAAAAACAAAAGGATATTGGTTATCTTTAGTGGGGAAAGAAAGGGAGGGAATGGACACCCAGGGGGACTTCTAAGGTCCTGGCAATGCTCACTTTCTTAATTTAGGTGATAGTTACATGGCATTATTTACATCAATTCATTAAATTTCTACATTTTGTTTTAAGCATATTTTCATAAGTTAGGCATATTTCAAAACAGAAATGCTTGGCGGGGAATCCCTTTTTTTTCATTGTAGTGGACTTTGGGTTGTGGTGATGGATTGAATCTGCTCTATGAATCTATTCCACAGACTATAAGATTTTACTCCATATAATTCCATACTATGTGAACTTTTTAAAAATAATCCTGTATTATTCTGTGATTAAAAACAATGTGTATGAAACATAGGGAAATGAAAGATTCTGCAATTTCTGGAAGTGAATAAAAGTGGATAAAATGATAGAGAATGGACGTTTAATCAATAAGGAAAAATAGCTCCTATTCTCAGCCAGCTTAAAACCTTTGGAAGAATGGTGGTGAAGAACAAACAATTCTTACAGGCCGCTTTCTTTACTCAATCAAAAGCACTTAAGCTCTTTCCAGGAGTATAATGTAAATATGAGTAATGGAATTGATTTTTTATCAAACATACAAGAATAAATCAGATGGGTTCTATTCCCTTCAAGGTATTCATCTCAGGAAGTTAGACACTTTTTCCAATGAAGCTTTTATTAATGCAAACATTTTGGCATGCCTCTTGGAGAATTGCTTTCAGGGCCCATGGCATACTTTTAATAACCTCAAGGATGGTAAATTCACCCTTTGAGAATGAACTGAGAAAGTTATTTGGATTTATGCCTGATAAATAACATAAGTAAACTCACTCATTCAGACTGTATTGATTTGATACAAAACTTGAAGTATGGTTGTAAAGGAATGGCACTAGTTCTAAAGGAAATTCCCAAAGAAGAGTTCCTTCCAAAAAATAGTTTGAGCAATGACAGTGTTATTGAAATAAGTGTTTTGCATCTTAAGTAACCACTTTGGGGACAAGTACATCTTCCATTCATTAGTCAACAAATGTTTATTGAAGTCCTGTGTATCAGGCATTGTTCCAGACCCTCTAGGGATACAGCTGGTAACACAATGGACAAAAAAAAAAAAAAAAAAAAGCCCCTGCCCTCATGTAGCTTATTTGAATATATGTTTATTAACAATTCACCGCATAATTTAACGTTACACGTTTACTTTCTGAATTTGTGTATTTAATGATTATGGCGAACATCTCTGCGACGTCCTTACAGTATTTTTGGTATTATAGGTCTTCTGAGGGCAGATCAGGATTTAAATCGCCTTGGGCCGCACAGTGCTATATGCATGCGGATGACAAATATCCAAAGTGCTTTCTCGGTGGAAAATGAAGAGTTGCTTATATTTAACTTCAGAGTTTTTAGTAAAGAGATGTAGTTGGTACTCAAAAACTTTTTGGTTTGACGATATTACCTTTAAAACCTCACTAATGCATTCATAAGAGGAAGGATACGGTCAGTTCAGTTGAGCCCAATAGGAAAGACCAGTTCCTGGTCAAGTCCCCTCACTGTGTCGCAATCATGGGAAGAGGATTTTCCAAGGTGACCAAGGAAGAAAGCATCACGCTAGTCTACTAATTCATAACTCAGCACTCCAGCTCCCTAAGGGCAACTGGAAACAGGATGTCAGCGTCTGGAAATTCTAGGCTATCCCCCTCAGGCTCTGAAAAAAGAAGTTACCATACTAACCAAAGTCTCAGAATTGAGGTGTCAGAATTTCTGGAGTCCTCCGCCCCACAGGCGCCGCCACTAGCACTTCATCATTCCCAATCCTACCTCATCAAAAACCTTTTGTTCCATTTTTAAGGTTAATGGGGAAAGCTCTGCTGAACATTCAAACACCGTTGCCCCAACCTCTCGCCAAAGAGGCGTGGAGTTTCATCAACCCAGTGAGCGCGGCATTTTAACGAAATCCGCGATGAGGGGGAAATCGACAAGAACGGCGCGCTGCAGGCTTGTGGGGGTGTGCTCGTCAGCCCCAGGCCCCGCCCCCGGGGCCCACCCCCACCGCCCCCCCCACCGCCCCCCCCACCCCCGGAGCTGGAGGGCCGCGGGTGCGCACGGCTCCGGAGCCCCGCACCGCCCAGCCCTCCGCGCTGGCACCGCGCCCCGCAGCGCGCTCGCCTCCCGCCGCGGCGTTCTGCTTCCTGTTTCCCGAGCCTAAGTGCTTTTTAATTAGCCTTCATCACTTCCCCAATTGGACTACAACCAAAGCGGACTTCTTGCTGACAGCAGGCATACCTGGCGTCCCCCGTGCCTCACCTTTGCCCAGAACAGGCCCGCCTGGCCCCGTTCCTGGTATTTAAAATGCTCCTGAACATCTAGCGACTGCATGGAGTCTGTTTACATTTGTCCCTCTTTACCTTGCCCAGGATCTTCGTGCTTTTGAAGGACAGGTTCTTGCAGGCAGAACTCTATTGTTATTTGTCTGGCGTGACTTTATTTCTTTTCTTTTCTTTTCTTTTTTTTTTTTATTCTTTTTTTTTTTTAATTTTTTTTATTCTTATGTTAATCCCCATACATTACATCATTAGTTTTAGATGAAGTGTTCCATGATTCATTGTTTGTGCATAACACCCAGTGCTCCATGCAGAATGTGCCCTCCTCAATACCCACCACCAGGCTAACCCATCCTCCCACCCCCCTCCCCTCTAGAACCCTGTTTGTTTTTCAGAGTCCATCGGAGGGGTAGACGAACCATGAGAGACGATGGCGTGACTTTATTTCTTGCCAAGGCTCCGGAATATTTTCAACATTGTATGATGGGGGGAGAGGGGGAGGGATGCCCCCTATATGCCTATAAAGAAAAATACAATATAGAAAGAATTGGGGATTGAATTTTAAATTCACGTGCAGAGGTTTTGGAAGGGGATACCTCTTTTCACATCTTTTATTGTTTAATTAATTATTTTGTTTAAATTATATTTGTAATTATAGATGTTATAATCTGTAATTAGTCTAAAAACTAAAAATGCTCTTCTCTGGGAGAAGAGAATCAAAGTAGGGGCAGCTTAGATGGGGACCTATCTTGATCCAAAGGGCCTTCCCTTTCTAAGATTCCTTTTCCTTGGCCCCCAGGAGTCCAGTGAGCACTTCCCCACCTTGCTGCCTCCCACCCGCCTCTTGGGACCATCCACCCACTCTCTAACATCCAATAGGCCCCAGAATTGCAGCAAGTAAGGCCTGGAGTGGGGAGGCCTCTATTAGAAGAGTTTTTGTGGAGCCTTATGAGTAGAAAAGATACACACACACACACACACACACACACACACGCACACACACAGCTAGTCCCTTAAAAGCAGGAGCCTGTCTTTGGGATAGGAACCATTTTTCTCACCAGTTCCTGGGACAGTAGCTGCTCTATAATGTTTGAGTAATCAGTGAATTGATTAATTAATGGTAAAAGAATCAGTGAATGATGAAAAAGTAAATAATATGCAACTTACTCCATTTAACAAATATTTATTAAGCACCTACTATGTATATGTCAAGCAGTGTTGGAGGAGAAGTCCGTACCATTGAGGAGCTTACAATTCACTGGGGAACACAGACAAGTAATAATATCCGTGTACTGGGTTAAGTGGCCTGGATGCTATCAGAACACTGAAGGAGGGGTCTGGACTGGGGTGGGGAGGTGGAAGGAGAGGTAGGGGAGACAGCAAACTATGATCCATTACTAGAGCATGAAGTGTAAGGCCAGGGTGGTGAAAAATGAGGATCAAGAAGCAAGGAAAGAGTTCTGCCTTCAGTTATGCATGCCGTAGAAGGTCACAAAACAGAGAGGGATAAGCCCTTTGCAGGTGAGAGGAACAACTGTTTTCATGCCTGGGAGGAGGGCAGGCAAAGGCACTCCTTGGTGTAGGCAGGGACTTGGCTACGGAAATGAGGAACTGGCTGGCATGTTGACTGGAACAAGATGGAGCCCAAAAGACACATGGCCCATCCCTTCTCCACGGGGCTTTCACAGGATAGAAGGCTGTGAAACACTGAGGACCTGCAGCCGGCCACACAGAGCCCTCCAGAGGCACAGGAAGCTGGGGGCAGAGCTGGACAGTGAGGCCAAGGCCCACAAACTCCTGCTGGACGAAGGACCCAGAGTCTACCCACAAGACTCTGGAACGCACTGATGAGTTGAAACTGACTAGAGCCCTACCCACGTCAACTCTGGGGTCCACGGGAGAGACCACCTCTCATCCTAGTGGGACGGAAGAGGGGCCAGTGCGCTTCTGGACAAATGTTCAGTCTCTCCCATTCATACCCAATGACCAGCATATAATTTCTTAAAATGTGAGACAATCAGGACCAGAATGTGACCCACAATTAAAAAAAAAAAAAAGTGGGGCATCCATACTCTTTTGTGATAAAGACTTTATCCTCTGACCAAACTTGAGTCAGTTTCCTCTTTCTGACCAGACCTCACCGTTGGGTTCTGCACTTGGCCCTTTTAGTCATTTGAGGAAGAATCCTTCTGAGTCAGTTTAATGAAATGCCCCCACCTTCGATATCTGATCCCATTCCTTATCCCCACCCTCGATATCTTATCAGCCAGGCCTACCTTCCGCAAAATCCTGTCAAACTGGTTTAGCAGAATGCCCCCTTACTCCTGAAACTTGCAGCCTCTGCCCCCAACCCTGCCCCTCGATGGGACACCCCCACGTGTCCTCGCGCATTCAGAGTTGAGCCCGGTCTCTCTCCCCTCCCGCAAAACCCCAGTGTAGCGGTCCCCCTGCACGAAGTCTGCCTTCTCGTCTCTTAACAGGTGTCAGAATAATTTTTTCTTGAATTTCTCAAGTGGCTATTGTGACAGCACCTAAAACATGGCTTGGCACAGAGAAAATGCTAGACAGGATGGCTTCAAGGGTACGACCCGGGCAGTTGTATAGAGTTCCATGCTGAGAAGGGCCCTGAGTTTGGGGTCATGATCCTGGAGTCCCGGGATCGAGTCCCGCATCGGGCTCCCTGCTCGGCAGGGGGTCTGCTTCTCCCTCTGCCCTCTTCCCTCTCGTGCTCTCTGTCTCTCATTCTCTCTCAAATAAATAAATAAAATCTTTAAAAAAAAAAAAAAAAAGAAGGGCCCTGAGTTTGGGGTCATGATCCTGGAGTCCCAGGATCGAGTCCCGCATCGGGCTCCCTGCTCAGCGGGGGGTCTGCTTCTCCCTCTGCCCCTCCCCCCGCCCCTCCCCCCTCTCATGTGCTCTCTGTCTCTCATTCTCGCTCTCTCAAATAAATAAATAAAATCTTTAAAAAAAAAAAAGAAGGGCCCTGAGTTTGGTTTAATATTCTGTTGTCACATACTGAAATTCTTAATAGCTTTTTAATTAGGGCCCTGTATTCTCACTTTGCTTTGGGCCCACAGATGATGTCTCTAGTTCGGATGCTGTCTGAGTGCTTGCTGCTCCCTGTCTGGGCTCACCCATTATTCCCCCGGGGAAGATGCTCCCACCTAACACCCAGGTCTGGCTCCCGAGTGAGAAATTGTCATAAAATAAACAAAAGCTCCCACAACTGGGTTGCTCTCTCTCTCCAAGCACATATCTTAGTTTGTAATTACTTTTATTAGTGTGATTGTTTGAATAATATTTATTTCCTCACTTGTAAATAAGTTCCATGAGGGCAGAGGCTATGAGCGTGTTCACCACTGTATTCCATCCATAAGTGTCTTAAAGCTGAGCAAATGTTTTGTTTTTTTAATGATTATTAAACAAAAAGCCTCTTTTTCTCTCTCTTCTATGTTGTAAAGAAAAAATTACCTGGTTATTGATTAATTTTTGCCCTATGTTGGAATACGTCACATATCGGGAAACATACCTTTCTCTGGACGGTTGAAAAATTAACCAAATAAACATTATTTTAGTGCTTTTTTTTTTTTTTTTTTTTTGGTAAGGATCAGCAACTCGTCATCTGAGCAGATTATAGTCTTTCTGAGTACTTCCCAAACAGGTTTAATGTCTGGACAAAGTTATCTTAACTAAATGCGAACAAGATCCCTAACCTCTCTGGGTTTTAGTTTTCTCATCTCTAAAATGAGCTGTTGGACCACATGGCCTTGGTCCCTCTTGGAATGTCAGAGCACAATAGTGTGCCAATACTAAAGAAAGCATAGAATGAATTCCAGAAAGAGGCTACTTTGAAAGAAAGGAAACATCTTTTTCAACGTGAAAACAATTTAGGGTTTTGAATGCCACCAGAGCAAATGATTTAAGATTAAAGCAAAAGTCACAATTTCATTACCACTGATGCACGGCAACAAAAAAGGGAATCTGTGGAAGTCATTATTGTATTTGGAAATAAAATTGATACAAAGTTCTTAGGACATGTAGCCTCGTTGTAGTAACTGGTACTGAAAGATAAAGTTCCCTTTAGTATAAAGAAATGCAAATATGGCCATCTTTGAATTATCCATTGACAATTTGATTTAACAAAATAACTAAGTACACCCTAAGGCTTTCAATTTGGATAAGGGTAAGTAAAGACAGACCTGCCAGTGGTTTGTCTTTATTCACAAAAATATGGACATGGAAGAAAGAATATAAACTATCCAGCTAGCTAGCTATAAATGAATGAATAAATAAATAAATAAATATCAGCCATGAAAATATACAATACAGGGAGATTTTTTAGAAACCACCAGCAGGAAGGCTGGTAAAAATAATAAGATTGTCTCTTGTATGAAATTCTCTGTATAATCTCAAAGCTCTAGATAAAATGAATTAGAGAGAATCAATCACACTCTCGGCTGGTGGGAGAGTAAAATAGCACAACGATTGTGGAATGCAATTTGGCGATATAGATCAACTGCCCTACACATCTTCATATACCTCTGAACCAGAAATTCTATATTTAGGAATTTAGACTAAGGAAATAAATATATACTATTTTTATATATACTGTTTTATATATATATATAGTATATATAATGTAAAATATATATTAACTTAACACATATATAGTGTTGTGTGTGTGTGTATATATATACATATAGTGTTTAACACAATGTTGTTTAAAATAGAACTTTAGAGATAACCAAATGTCCAAAATAAGGAATCGATTAAGTATATATGGGAATCATTAAAATAATTATTTTTATCTACATTATTAACACGTAAAGACCTCACATATTAATCACAATAAGGATTTCTTTACTGGAAAAAGCAAGTTTAAAACTGTTAATGTAAACTAATTGAATTTAGAGCCTATGCATTTCACTGTATTTAGTTTTACCTTAAGTAAGAACAACAACAATAAAAAATATTGAACTCCAGTTTATGATAGGCATGTTAAAATGTTTATGCTTAAGTTACTAATATTTGCAACTTTAAAGTGTTTCAAAAATAAGAGGGATTGATGGATGGGCAGAAAGAAGGCAGATACGTATTAGAGCACATATAACAAAAATTCAATCGCGAGGAAGCAACTATATGATAGTAGCCTACTTTGGTTATATGGGTTTTTTTTAATTATATATATGATCCAACTTTTCTCGTAAGCCCATAAAAACTGAAGTTATGCAAGCAGGGTAAAAAGAGAGTTGGGGCGCCTGGCTGGCTCAGTCGTTAAGCGTCTGCCTTCGGCTCAGGTCATCATCCCAGGGTCCTGGGATCGAGCCCCACATCGGGCTCCCTGCTAGGTGGGAAGCCTGCTTCTCCCTCTGCCTCTGCCTCTCTCCCTACACATGCTTTCTCTCTCTCTCCCTGTATCTGTGTCTCAAATGAATAAAAATAAAAATAGAATCTGAATTTCTGAACATTTAGGTCGAAGACCTGAAGAAAGAAAGAGAGAAAGAAAGTTGAAAGAAAAAAAGAGAGAGAGAGAAAGAAAGAGAAAGAAAGAGAGAGAGAGAGAGAGAGAGAGAAAGAAAGAAAGAAAGAAAGAAAAAGAAAGAGGAAAGAAAGAAAAGAAAGAAAGAAAGAAAGAAAGAAAGAAAGAAAAAGAAAGAAAGAAAGAAAGAAAGAAAGAAAGAAAGAAAGAAAGAAAGAAAGAAAGAAAGAAAGAAAGAAAAAGAAAAAGAAAGGATGATAGGAAAAAAGTGGTATTTGAAAGCAAGGTTAAATTTAATATAGGATAAAATTTGAAGGTAAGCTGGGACTCAACTAAATGGATATCTACTCAGGACAAATGAGAGGCTTGTGTGTAGAATCATCAGTCACCGATAAGCTGTCCCACATTAGTTTATCTACACTGCACTTGAAATCAGCGGAGTGGGGAGGGAAAAGAGCATTGATTAGTGAAGCTGATGAGGTAGGGTAGGGAAAGCCCCAGGCTGGTTGAGACATCTCAGCCACTGAGGTGAGGCCAGGGGCATACTGCATGAAGGGCCTACGTGCCTGGGGAAAGGACCCGGGAGGTTCAAAAGAGAAAGAGAAAAACCAGAAGGAAGGGAAAGGAAAAGACAAACACTTAACCATCTTTACAATTTCGCCCAGGGCTCTCTTTTCCACTACATCTTACCACAACTTCTGTGACAAATAATATCAAATTACTTACTCAGGATCTCATGGTACAGTAAAGGACAAGCATGAAATAACAGAAAACAGTACTGAATACGGAGAGAAAAGGATATGTTGTAAAGGAACTCTACAAAAAGAAACGGGGTTTCATCAGTTAAAAGGATTTTCAACATCAACAATAGAAAATCTTGTAATCTGATTTAGAGGAGGAAATGTTAAAAGTACCTTTTGAGGGACGGGCTAAATGATTCATTTAATCCTCACACCTACTCTATCAAATGGCAGCAGAAGAATCTTGAAGTCTGTACGCACACGCACACACACACACACACACCATTTCCGTAGGCCCTGGTGTGCTTCCCTGTATGAGGGAGGTGGCAGGGCTGGGAAGCAAGCCCAGTCATCAAACAGACCCAGTTTTGCTACTTCTTCCCCGCAGGTACCATTGGTACCTCATCTCCCAAGAACGGAGGCCAGAGAATGAAAGCAAGGATCGTACTGCAGATCTAGCTGAAGAGACGCCGGCCAGGGAGAGGAAAAGGTGAAAAGGAGATAGGATGAGGGTCCAGGAGAGCATGAAATAAAGCCTAACAAGAAGCCATGTGGGGAGTCTTATGTGGGAAAAAAAGAGTGGAGGGCGGCGGGGGGCGGGGGGGTGTGCGGGCCGTGAGGAACACTGCCCGGTAAAGCTGGGCTCGACTCTAGGCAACGTCCCAGATGCATGCGTCCCTCTAACAAGAACTGTGTTCATGTCACTGATTGGTGTTTAGCCTGGATGAGCTCCTTAGAAAATGCTACCGATGACTGTTGCCAATTAGAAATAAAACATTATATAAGTGATGCTATATTTGTATTTCATATGAACAGTTTTAGGTTTCATATCCCTTTGGTGCAGAAGTTCTAAACCCTGAAGAATCTACTCTAAATATGCGGGCTGTGTATTTAGGGTCCCGTCATCACTAAGTTTGAAAAACATTAAGCAACATTAAACATTTTACTAAAAGAGTTCTCAGAGCCTTTGCTATACTAATGTACAATGTGATGACCAAGAGGAGGATATAGTCCAATCCATTTTATCACAGGACCTTTGTGGAGAGCACCTCTCTAGACAGGCATTTTCACAGTTCAAACTCAATAAAACACTTGTTTAGAGGGTGAGGAAAAAAACAAAGTTTTCTTCAGAGCTCACTCTGTATATAAAAAAATAATAATAATTAAATTGTTGTAAGTACTCAAAGATGCTTGTGCTTTGCAAACCACAGTCCAGGGCCGCCAGAAGAAAAATACAAAACACGTGTCCTTATCAGAAAATTGGAAGAGGATCTTCTGGGGAGGAAGTTCTTGGTCAAAGATCTAGAAATGTCCTATATTTATAGCAGATTCTATTTATATGCAATGAGCAAACACCAAAGACTTCTAAGAGGCAAACATCAGAAACATTTTATCAGCAAGTTCATCTCCCCAGAACACGTTCCGCCAGAGATCTGCATGGCTCCTCCCTTACTTCACCCAGGCTCCTTCTCAAATGACATCTCCTTGGGAAGGACTTTGTCTAGTATTGCAACCCAGTAACTATCTAACTACTTGCCTTGTTCGATTTTTTATAGCACTTATTCACCAACATATTATATATTTATTTATCTATTTATTGTCTGTTTCCTCACTTGAAGCCTGGCCCACCAAAGCCCAGGGATTTTGTTTGTTCACCTCTGTCTGCTGAGGGCCTGGAACAGTGCCTCTCTGTCACATCGTAGGACTTCAAAAACTGTGTTGGTTAAATACTCAAGATAACCCACATTGGTTTCTTCATCCTCTACAAGCAATGTTTTTTCTTGAAAGGTTTCATATATTCAAGCATTTAAAATCCCTACCCCTATTCTCAGACAGAGTGAAGAAAAAGGTTTGTCCACGGTCAAGCTGTCTAGACTTGTCAGGATTATGGTTAAGGTTGGATCTTTTATTCTTCCAATGATTGGCAGTGCTCACATCCAATGACAACATCATTCTTTTATTTGGGGGCAATGAGAGATAAAATATATATATTCCAAGTAGCAAGCAAACAAAAATTCTCATGACATAGAGTAAATACAGAAACTACAGAACATCACAATAATGTGTTATCTCTTGTGGACTGAATTGTGCTCTCCTTTCCCAAATTCCTATGCTGAGGGTCCCTCAATGAGACTGTATTTGGAGATAGGATCTTTTTTTTTTTTTAAAGATTTTATTTATTTGACAGAGAGAGACAGCGAGAGCAGGAACACAAGCAGGGGGAGTGGGAGAGGGAGAAGCAGGCCTCCCGCCGAGCAGGGAGCCCGATGTGGGACTCGATCCCTGGACCCCAGGATCATGACCTGAGCCGAAGGCAGACGCTTAACCATCTGAGCCACCCAGGCGCCCTGGAGATAGGATCTTTAAGGAGGTAATTAAAGGTAAGTGAAGGTCTTAAGGATGGGGGGGCCCTCATCCTAAAGGGATGGGTTCCTTTTAAGAAGAGGAAAGGACACCAGAGCTCACTCTCTTTCTGTGCACACACAGAGGACAGGCCAGGTGAAGACACAGAGAGAAAACGGCTCTCCTCATGCCAGGAACGGAAGTCTTACCAGATACCAAATTTTTTGGCACCTTGATCTTGGACCTCTAGCCCCCTGAACTGTGAAAAATAAATTTCTGCTGTTAAAGCCACCCAGTCTGTGATATTCTGTTACGGCAGAATGAGCAGACCAATACACCTCCTTTTGTTGAGATTTATGTACATTTTCTTAAGGGGACAAAACAACCCAATCCCTGCAAATGCAAGCTTTCCTCATGATGATTTGCCTAAAAGTCCATTCTTTGCACGGAGGAAAGAGTATGTTCCATGACAAATGGCTGAAAGTTTTTTAGGCAGGACTGTACAAGGTAGTATGTTTCTCAGCACCAACTAGAACCACCCAAAGCATTTGTACAGGGAAACTTCTTGATAGATTGATGTTTTGAAAGGGCATGTACCAAAGACAGAAAAAAGGGCGAGTAGCATCTGTAAGATTAGGACGGGAAAGTTAAATAGCACAGTAAGCTGAAGCTTAGGGGAAAATGCTAAGACAACACAAAGGTTAACCAGGCTCGATGAATCAATGAAAAAAGAAGGAATAAGACCACATCTTGAGAAAGACTGCACAGTAGTAATAAAAGACTGAGAAAGAAGAGAACCCGACAGCCTTTGTGTTCAGCAAAAAGAAAGACATTCAGATTAGGAAAAGAACAAATATGGTTAACAGGAAATTGAACAGCTAAGTAAATTGCAGTACTTCCATCTTTTGCATATTAGGCAGCCACTAAAAATTATGTTTATGAAGAGTTCTTAATGGCATGGAAAAAAACATGGCATAAGATTAAGTGGGGGGGGGAAGCAAGATACAAAATTGAATCACAAATAATCTTGATTTATGAAAAAATAAATTCAGAGAAAAAAATAACAGATGGTTGTCTGTGATTGGTAAGATTATGGGTCTTTTTTCTCTCTCTGTTATATTTTTTATAAACCTTCAAACAATGAACATTTTTTTACGTTTATTATCAGAAAATAAAAATAGAAAAGTAAAAACAAACACAAAAATAGGAGCCCAAGACACTTGAGGCTGTGATAAAGCAGCTTTAAGCCGGTATTAAACAAGGCCAGGATCCCAGCCCCAGGACTTGCAGTGAGGGGATCAGTATCAACAAGACCTGGGGACCCATAAACATTAAGTAAGAGGCCAGAAAGCTCTGGTTTTCAAAATTATGGGAATCTTAAACCCTTGGGCACAGTATCTCAGAGAAACTCTTGACCTGATGGCTTTGAAAACCTGGAAAAGTGATAGAAAAGGACTAGGCTTTGCTTTAGTCTGCCTACCATTCCCCTCCATGTGAGCGTCATCCTGCTCATGACCATTACCCAAACCTGGTAGCGACAAGGGGCAGAGCCCCCACAGACTCCAGCACTGTGGTCTTTGAGTCCCAGCACAGTCTACTTACAACTGATGGCATCTGGGAGTTAAGGCCTAAGTTCGCTGTTTTTTTCTGGAGCTACCTTTATTCCCAGAGGCCTACTCCTCTGTCTTCACGGCATTCTGCAGTCTCCCTCTGCTGGTCTTTTCCAGCTTCGCCAGTAGTCTAGTCTGCCCCAACCCACACCTTTTTCAGGTCCTTCCAGAAGATCTATTTGACCATAGGCCACGGAGAGCCAGCCCTGACATCATATTAGGGTATTCCCCCACGTATATGCTTCTTGTAATTAGCCCTGAAAGATATCCATGACTTCCTACGACCAAGAGAACTTGATTTAAAATTTCAGAACCTCCCTTTAGAAGATAGATAATGGCTATTCACATATTAGAAGTTTTTAAAATGCCTACAATAAAGAAACTTGTTTAAAATTTACCATGTTTTAGGGCGCCTGGGTGGCTCAGTCGGTTAAGCAACTGCCTTCGGCTCAGGTCATGATCCCAGGGTCCTGGGATCAAGTCCCACATCAGGCTCCCTGCTCTGTGGGGAGCCTGCTTCTCCCTCTCCCACTCCCCCTGCTTGTGTTCCCTCTCTCACTGTGTCTCTCTCTGTCAAATAAATAAATAAAATCTTTTAAAAAAACAAATTTACCATGTTTTATAAAAACTTTCTTTAAAATCCTGTTAAATCCAATAAATTAGTGATCTTGGAGTCTGCTTTGGCAAGAGTTACATTAGTTTCCTCCCCAGACACACATGGCAGAAATAATTTGCAGCTCCTGTGCCTTTATCTATATCCTGATGCTATAATTAGTACACTGAGGGCCCTTGAGAACATCAAGCTGCAGCCTCTAGATCACCTCGTGATGGGTATCAACCTGCTCACATGGAAATGAATCCACCCTACTGTAGCCAACAGACTGGGGTCCTGCTCCTCTCACTTTATTCCTTCTGACTGTTTCTTTTGTGCTATGTTCTCTTTCTCCATCCCTCATAGTATTCACCAAAGACCACTGTGCATAAAAGCTCAGACAAGCAGCAGATACTAGCAAAGAGGCAGGCTTTGCTATTTCCAGGCTTTCTCCCTACCTATTCTTTTAGAAGGAATCTTAACATTCTTTTTCCTAACATTTTTTCTCAGCTAACTCACACTTCTTCAGGAACACCTCCTTGATCAGATAAGATCCCCCGCCTTATTCCCATAAGAGGAACCATACCTTCTAATGGTACCACGTAACTCTGCATGAATACCTATCACAATCACCATTTTACGTTTGTTGTATGAGCATGTAAGTAATGTCTGCCTGCCTCACTGATTAATACACAATAAATTACTATGCTCCATACACTATGTTAATTGTTCCCCCACACACACTTTTTTTTTTTTTCATTTAATCCTTACCATAAGCATAAAGGTCTGGAAGAACAATGATTATCCCATTTTATAAATGAAGAAACTGAGGCATAAAGTGGTCAGGGAACTTGACCAAGATTACACAGCTACTAAGTGGCAGACCAAAATTTGAATCCAAGCATTCTGATTCCAGAACTCTTACTCTTAACCACTAGGGGATATGGACTGGTATAAGTTCCATGGGCTGTATCTGAATTAGCTTACCACTGTATCCCTAGCACCTAGCACATACAATCTTTCACTATATTTTTTAATGAATAAATGGATGGATGAATAGATACATGTAATTCAAGAATTTCAGAAATACACACTCTATAATGTAAAAATTGTCCATAATCCTACCACCACCCCTCCCGGAGAAAACATCTCTCAGCAGTTTTCTAACTGCCCCTTAGAAAGCAAAATTTCATTGGGCAGTGTCATGCAGTACATCAGGTGTATGGCTGATTCCATGAATTTTTTTTTAAAGATTTTATTTATTTATTTGACAGAGAGAGAGAGCACAAGTAGGCAAAGAGGCAGGCAGAGGGAGAGGGAGAAGCAGACTCTCCACTGAGCAGGGAACCCGACGTGGGGCTCAATCCCAGGACCCCAGGATCATGACCTGAGCCGAAGGCAGCCGCTTAACCGACTGAGCCACCCAGGCGCCCCTGATTCCATGAATTTTTGAAACTTCATAAGAATAAGAACCTTTCCCCTCGGGTACTGTCATTGCATTGGTACACTGTTTACTCACATTACCTCTCCTACAACCACAAGCACTCATGTTCTGCTCAATATGAACAGATGATGGACAAGCAGATGTTTATCACCTAAGCAATAAACAACTATCATTCACAATATCTAAAATCAAGAAAAAGAACTCTAGGCTGGATAAGAGTACAGATATGTAGAATCAAAACTGATTAAGTAATAAAACCCAGAAAGAAATAATTAATAAATGTTAAAACTGGAGAGAGAACCATAGCGTGCCACATAGCTCGGTCCCTGCGTCTAGCCTGTTCAACATTTCTAATAACCATTTCAATGAAAACAGAAAACATGTTCATCATTTCTGAAGATAGCACTAAACCGGGAGAGACAGATAATACTTCAGATGACAAAACCAACCTTTGAAATTATTCCAATAGATGGAAGATTAAACTTAGCAGGATTTAATCTAAAGTCTGAATTTAAGTTCTAAAACTCAATAATATAAATTTGAATGGGGACCCCATTTTTTCAATAGCTTATAAAAAAGGGGGAAAAAAGGCCTGTACACAGCCAAAGAATAATTAAGCCAACCACACTGATGCAGCAGATATGAATGCCAGTCACCAAACACAGATGTGCAGGAAATATCTATTTACTTTCTAGTGCTCTGTTTAACTTATGATTTAGAGACCTAAATCTGCCAAGCAGGCAGAAAATTTAATCTCAGTCATTCTTGAAGATTCTTTACTGCCCCAGGAAGGTCTGGGGATTTTTTACAATGTCAAGGCATGGGGAGTTGGGTTGCCTCTCCTGTCTCTCGTCATCCATCTGCACACCTGTATAGACCCACGGGTCCTGCCACGGCATGGCACACTTGGGCCACTGGGATCTTTGTGAAGACTGAGAACCCTGTGTCTGAGCTCTCCCAGCTCTCTACTTCCCTGGCTCTGCTGCCAAGAAGTAGGACAGCATCATCACTACTCAGGAACCCACAGACTTCTTTCTCCTACTCTCTCCTGTCCTCCGGCCTTTTTGGTCTCAGGAAATGCTACCCCAAGAGATACTTTCTTTTTTTTTTTTCCCTGAGCAAATCCCCTTGGCCCTTACATCACCTCAATAAACATTCTAAGTTTCACTATGAGCTTAGGCTTTTGAAAAGTCCAAAAGTCTACATTCTACATTCTAAAGTCTACATTTTGCATTCAGAAGTCTGCTTCTACTTTTCACCTTGACATACATCTCTCCTAAGGCGATAGGGGAGGGCAGGCTGTTTGCTTGAATTGGAAGAAAGAACCTGGGAACAGAACAGAACAAACTAGTAGGTGATAATATGCAGCCCAAGAGATAATGGAGTAATATTATATGGCATTAAGGGCAACCTTATGGGCTGTAAAATTAGCAGAAAATGTGTACATGAGATAACATTAAGGGAGAAAAAAAGATACATAAAAATGATATAAATTGATGTAATATTTTTATATAAAATTATAATTTTACACACTCTATAATGTAAAATATATTTTTTGTTTATTCCCTCAAAAGTTTTGAGGGAATAAACCATAACAGAGAAATGTAAGACCAAAAAAATATATTTTTAATGATAATTTAATTATTATAAACTCAATGTGAGCTAATAAATGAAATGTGAGGGTTTTTTGTTTTTTTTCTTATGGAAGCCTAACACAATTTTGAGATTCTGCTAACAGGCAGAAACTGTTAGCTGTCTAATAAAATCCATTCTTCCTTTCTTCCATTGTAAGTGAATTATAGCAAGTGACATGGCTAACGGGAGTAGCCATCCTGCTCTGTAACAGGTGTAGTCATGTGACTTTCTTGCAAAAGGAACCAAACCAAAAGTGATACGTGCCCTTCTGATCCCACAGTGGAACTGCTTTCCCCTTGCTATCCTTTTCTATCTCTCTAACTAGAACCCATACATAGCTGTTAACCAGCTTCAACCAAAAAGATGGTTACCAACCTAGAATGTTCACTTCTGACTGTTACATGACAGAGAACTTACTGATTAAGGGATCTTTCTGTTTCTACAACTTTACCCAAACCAATACAATAGGCATCACTAGCAGTCTCACATTTAGCTGTGTTCAACAGATTATATCACAGATCCAATCTGTTCCATTGATATCCTGAAGAAATAGTTTCATTTCTGGGTGCCCCAGAGCCCTAAAAAACAAGAAGATGACCCAAAGGGAAAGACAAAGATGGTCCCTTTCTGTTGGCAGAAGGAAACAAAAGAGGGTCAAAGCAAACATTTTATTCATTCATTCATTCATTCATTCATTCATTCATTCATTCATCCATCCATAGCACTTTGCAGAACATTTCACTTCTATTATGCCATTCAATTCTGGGAGCTAGGGTTGAGCCTGGAGCAGAAGATACCATCATCTTCCAATATTTGAAGGGCCTTTCTAAGGGACAGAAATTTTCTCTCTTTTTTAAAAATCTCTTTGTGTACTTTTTATTATGCATGTAACATATTCTAAAAAGATAGGAGGACATAGAATAAACCATGGTAGTCCCTGCTCATCCCTCTTCTCTCCCTCCAACTTCCCTCCCCAAAGTAATCTCTGTTAACAGCTCCTAGTGTCTATCCATAGATTATTTTCAGTTTTATATAAAGACCAAGCAGTTCAAATGTCATGACCTCCAGGAATCCTTCCTTGAGCTTCTGCCCTCAACATAAGCTAAGGAAGCTTCTCCTATACCATCACTGCGCCAGGGACATTCTCCATCCTTGACTTAAACATGATGCATGACTCTATTTACATATCTGTCTTCAATAGTGTGTTCTTTGAGGACAAGAAGCCTTTTATGTACTGGATAAATGCATGGAGACTACATAGTAAGACAATAAATGTTTGTCAAACTGAATGGAAGTGAAGTTAAAGAGAGGCAGATTTTGTTCAACAAAACCAAATTCAAAGATTTAAGTAGAACCAAATGCTTGTGAATTAATCATATTTAAAGTCAGTTTTTAGACAAAGAGTTTCTTACATTGTGAGGGAATTTGGCTCTCCATGACCAATACCTCTTAACTCCAACATTTTAATCCCCTATAAACACTTGTTCCACTTAAAACATTTTTTTGTGATTTTCAGAGAGCTATAAGAGAAAATCAAAACCATAATATTCTCTCCTTCAGTTATGCATCTTCTCTGTTTTGGTCCCTCTTGGGCCTTTCCTCAAGATTCTCGAAGAGACCAGAAGTTAGACCTCTCATTGTGAACAGAGTAAAACGTCTAGATCCTATTTTCCTTAACTGATTAAACCAGTTTCCTCTCTTCTTCTGTGTAAGACAATGATCAGTTACCCAGTAGAATTTTTTAGCCATTATTTTAATATATGTAGAAAAATAAGCGTGTTTTTCTACTTACATATTCTTAACTGTTGGTGATTTTATTCTTCTAACATGAGTATTTCACAAGAAACTGCATTGTCATAAAAGCGAAACATGGTCATTTTTCTTCTTTTATGGGTAAAGAAGAACCAGTTTATATGTAATTGAATCAGCCTTCCCCCCGGTTTGCTCTACTCTTTAACTTACTTCTCTTAGATCTATTGTTCCCATTAAATTTTCATAATATTCCATTAACTCACTGAAAAGAATCCTGTAAGGTATTGAAGTTAGAAAGAAAGCATTTCCTTTCATTATTATTGTGACAAATTTTTTTGACAAACATTTTTTTTTTTCCTGTGGACCTTTGGTTTTCTCTCTTCCAGGATTCCCATAATTATGCTACTGTTATCAGTTCTCCCTTAAGGCCACCGCATGGTTTTTATATAAAACTGCATTGAATTGCTTTGAGTTTATCTCTGACCTTTAGTATTACTTTCAAATTACTGGGTATCTAATTCGAGAAGGGTTTTTTTTTTTTCATAAATAACATTTCAAAACTGTACTACTGCATGGCCAAATACCTGCTGTTTGTGCCTCAAGCTTTTTTCTGACATTCTCCTAAAAGTAGCTTTAGCTGAACACTATACACTGTTGCTGTGTTGCAAAAATGAAAGCAAATTCCATGTGTGAAGACCAAATTGAAATCACAGAAGGCAGGATTCACACTGCTAATTGTTGCTTAGCAATAAAATGTGCAAAACATCCTCATGGAACAGTGACATTGGGCACCAGAGGCATCTGCAAGTCAGAGAATTAGAAAGCCAACAGTAATGGCAAGGAAAGGAATTCCAACCCTCGGAGGAGTTGGGGGGTGGTTTCCGCCCTTGTTCCTAGTTAGCACGCTCAGCTGAAAAGAGAAAGAGTCCCTTCATCCATTAGATACTCCTGTTACAGGACTTGAAGACTGTGGAAATAGACACTCAGAGGCTCATCTTACCCTAAAGGAGTCCCTGATAGAATTGCTCATACCTACAAGAACATATCACCATTCTCTCTTCTCTGTTAAAAAAAACTGAATCTCTATGAGGATAGACATTCCACTCCCATTGTTTAGGATTTTTATGAGGCTTTATACTTAGGTATGATTGACTAAAATCATTGGCCACTGCTGATGGACTCAACCTCCATCCTTCTCATCAAATGCTTCATTCCTCTGACAACCATCCCAAAGCTATCCAGGAGACTTCAGTCACCAGTCAACTTGATAGCATGCAAAAAAGACACCTTTCACTTTGGAGATTCTAAGAGTTTTAGGAGCTATATGTGGGGAACAGGGACAGAGACCAGATATGTTTCTTATTATGTCACAGGTAGATACTAATTTGTATAAGTCATCTATTGCCGTATAACAGTATTATCACAAACTTAGCAGCCTAAAACAACACATGTGTATTATCTCATAGTTTTATGGGTCAGGAGTCCTGGCATGGCTTAACTAGGTCCTCTACAATCAAGGTGTGAGCCACAACTGGATTCTCATCTGAGGCTGACAGGGGAAGAATTGCCTTTCACGATCATGTGATTGTTGGCAACATTCAGTCCTTGAAGGCTGTCAGACTGAAGGCTTCAGTTTCTCCTTGGCGGTCAGCCACTCTCCGTTCCTTGCCACATGGCCCTCTCCAGATGGCAACTCACAACATGGCAGCTTGCTTCTTCACAGCCATCAAGGAAAAGAGATTCCTAATGAGACAGATGTTCCAATCATATGTAACATCATCATGTATATGTAATCCTGTAAATTCTGTAAAGTTTGTCATATTCTATTGGTTAGGAGTACATCACAGACCCCACCCATACTCAGAGGGAGGGAATTACACACGGGTGTAAACCCCAACAGCAGGAATGATGGGAGCCACCTTAAAAGACTAACTACTACACTACTATTATTCTTAATTCACAGGTGAAAAACAAACTGAGAAAGGTAAAATAAATTGCCAGTCAACAGCTAAGGCGGTTTGAACACAAGTGCATCTAAAACCAGAATTTGCCTTCTTAACCAATATAGTGCCAAGAAACTGTTCAAAGAGTAGGTGAGACTAGAGCTTGAATGGCTTATTCTGAATAATCTGAGAGAATGAGTTAGGGAACCCACATGAGCAAAGAGACAGGAAAGAATGGATGTATTACAGGAGAGTGAGGAGATGGTTCCATTACAAGAAAGTTGATTTGGGCATGTAATGGTGGGGAAAGCAGAGGGCTGGATAGCTAGAGTAGCACCAGAATTCTAGAAAGTGAAATGGAATGCATCAATCTAATGCAGTATTCAACAGGGAATTGTTACAAGTTTGTAAGCAGAAGTTTTTAAAGTATTAAGATAAATCAAGTATCATAGCCTCATTCTAATCAATATATCTGAAACTTCTTAGAAGAATAAATCTTGATGTTAACCAAAGTAGATATCCGTGTCTACTTGGCAATGCCTTTTAAAACATGGCTGTAAATGATTTAAACAAATAAATAACGACTATCAAGTTAAAAATATTTCTTTCAGGAGCCTCCTCAGTTAGATCTAAATGGAAGAAATACCTTGCAATAAAACAAGCAACTCTTTTTTGGAGGTCTTTACCACCCTCTTCAAGTCATAAATCCTAGAATCTGTGCTCTTGGCTTCTCTTCTCAGTGGTGAGCTGTGACGTAGGATACCATGGAAATCAGTTACCCTTACGCATTGGGCTGCTCAGCCCTCTAACTCACAGGACAGCCAGGAAGACACAGGCTGGTCTGAGCCTGTACTGGTCTTATGATGCAGAATAGAGGAGGAAAAATTTGGGGTTTGGAGGGAAAAGTCTGCACTGGAAATTATAAAATGATGTTTCTTTTGTCCATACTCAGGTTACTTACTTTCACTGCTGGCTTTCACTCCTCCTAAATCAACAAGTATCACCATGATGTTTGTTATAATGAGATGAGATGATTGGTCATCTGCCGAATCGCAATCCAGAGTGAAGTCACACTGCCTGAGTTGGAATCCCCTGTCCTCCACCTGCAAACTTTGTGACCATGAACAGGCTATTTCACTTCCTCTGGCCCATAAAGGGGAAGTAAAAATTATATAAAGCATAAGGTTTGCAGAAGGATAAAGTGAGTTGATACATGTAAAAAGTGTTTAGTATCAGAAATAAAAAGTAGTTGACACAATAAAACATTCATGATTTATATCAGTAGTGCACAGTGTAGTGATTTGCTAGTAAAAGTACAGTGAATTTGTTGAGTAAAAAATTCAATATAATGAACACAATCCTGAATCCTTTTCCGTCTTGTGCTTTTCCTGCAAGGGTATGTGTACCTCCGGGGCCCACAGTCATGGTACAAATGACCATGGGGTTTCTTCCTGGAGTGTCCACTTTACTGGAAGATTTGGAGAAAGGAAAAGAAATTTAACTCGAGCAAAATTGTTAGTTATCTTTATATTAACATCATAAGAGAGGTCTTTGTCGTTAGATCTGTATTATTTTTCTGATTGATACTGATTTAAATATACATAGGTCTACTTTTAAGTCCACAGTTTAGAACTCCTATGATGGATTTAAAAGCTATAAAACATTATTTTTATATTATGTATCTGGAGGAAAGATTCCATGCAAAACAAAGCTTGATATATTATATACATGTTTTTCTCTGTACTTTATTCTAGACACATTAATTTCTTAATTATACTCATCTTTTTTCATCTGGTGGTAAAATAATAGTGCAAATTTTTTATTAAAATAAATCTCACTACAGAACATAAGCAATCATTAAATTATGCAAAAATCTGTGTTTTCTTCACTAGAGGAAAAATTGGTAGAGTAACAGAAAAATCAGACAGACCCTCCTGAGGGTCAGAGTACTTAGCTTGAACCTGAATAGATTGAACAACTTACTAAAATTCTCCAGAACTTTGATTTTAGGAACATGACCTACTTCCGAGAGATCCTGGGAAATTTAAATCAGATATGTATGTCAAGTGATACATAGGAAGCCCTTTAAATTTTTAATTCCATTTTCCAGCTACCATCTTCCCTACTACCTGCTTCAGTGACTACTTCTTCCTACAAATGTTGACCTCATGTCTCACCAGCCACCAATCATCATGTTTTTACCTTTTTATTGAATCTGACCTTATCTCTCTTTTTTTGCCTTCTTATTTAAGATGTGAGTTTTAAGAATTGCATGAAATAGATAAGCCACAGACTGGGAGAAAATGTTTGCATAATGTATATTTGACAAAGTGTTGATATGTCAGATATGTAAATACTCTTAAAGTTCAATTAAAAAAAGGGGACCCAATAAAAAATGGGCAATATACTTGGACAAACCCTTCAAAAGAGAAGATATGTGAATTGTTAATAAATGCATGGAAAAGTGTGCATCATTAGTCATCAGAAAAATGCAAATTAAAATGATAATCTATACACCCACCCAAACTGTTAAAATTTAAAACTGACATCAAATGTTTCCAAGGATATGGAATAAACATAACTTTCATACTCTATGAGTCAGCAATTCCACTCCGAAGTTTTCACCCAAGAGGAACAAAGCATGTGTTTACAGGAAACTTGAACAAGAATGTACATAGTACTTTTACTCATAATGGCCAAAAACTGGAAACAGCCCAGATACCCATCCATAAGAAGGGATTAAACAAACTGAAGTATATTCATACAGTGGAATCCAACTCATCAATAAATAGGAACCAATTACTAATACATGTAGCAGTGTGGATGAGTCTCAAAACATTATTCTGATTGAAATAAGAGCACTATATACTGTAGGATTCTATTTATGTGAAACCTGGAATAAGCAAAAGGTGAGGATTGCCTGAGATAGGGCACAAGGGAACAGTCTGAGATGGTGATAATGTTCTCTGTCTTGATATGGATTTGAATTATATAGAGATTTGCATTTGTCAAAATTCAATAAATATACACCTAAGATTTGTGAATTTCTTTGTATGTAAATTTTACAGCAAAAGAAAAGTAACTATAAACCAACATTGTAGACTGTGTACTGATGTCTGCAGTTTAATTTGGAATGTGTCAAAAATTAAAATGGACTAAAGGATGAGAAGAGAACAAATAATTAAATAGGTATGTGTGAAAACAAATAGAGTAAAATGTTAATGGTAGAGTATAGGCAGTGGGTATATGGGTGTTTTATTAAAATTAGTTGTTTTCATAAGAAAATACTGGAAAATTTGGGATAATGAAAAACTGAATTTAAGAACGCACTGATGGGAAAATTTTCACATTAATTGCTTAAGACTTTCCAGGAAGAGCGCAATTTTTTTAAATCACAGGCATACATACAGTCTTTTAAATTATAATTGGAGCTTTTTAAGCATTTATAGTATTGTCTATTATATAACTGTTTTTCTCCAAAATCACATAAAAATAGGTTTTTAAAGTTACAGGGATCATGAAATAAAAATATAATTAAAAGAATGTTAGCACAAGATCTTAATCCCAAAAGGAGTGTGATAGATTATTTTATTACCAAAAATATTCCTTAAAAAGGAGAAGATCTGTAAGGAAAATCAGACTACAAAGATGTTCCACAGATTATATTAACATTTGCTGTTTCTCAGGTTGGACACTATGACTTTGAAGTGTGTTTTTGATGCTTTTTGCTTAGTTTATAGCCCATATCAGTGTTTTCCAACAGTTTGCAGTTCTTGACCTCCTGGATCAGAATCACTGGAAAATGCTGAAAATTCAGATCCTTGGGCCCAACCCATACCAACTGAATCAGAATCTCAGGAAGGTAGGGTAATTTTTTCTAATTATTTTTTTTAATTTTCATATGTGATTGAGCCAGAGTTGAGCACTATGGCTCAAAACCATGCTATCACTGGATATTAAATATGCTCTGCAAGCAATAGGCACATAATAAAGACTCACTGGCAATCTACCCACTAACTTGTACTGACTTCCAAACAGCACCTAGTATGTGTACCCCATTTCTCCTCTCCTTCACTAACACGCTTCTTAGTGGTCTCTTGTGTACTAGACACAACCTCCTTAAGTGCAGGCTTATTTTCCAGCTGATTTATAGAGTAAGGCTGGTGGTTACATTAGAGGGTAATATGGGATCACTTATGGTGCTATTTCTATGGCTCCCAGCCAGGGCTGGTATAATGCAATATGCAGAACACGCTGTGCATAGGGATCCCCTAAGAGGAAAGGACCCAGACTCCAATCACAACTCTTACTCATTTAGCAATAAATATTTTTGTGCATCTACATCACAGAGGCCAAGTCTCCTCCTTTTTTTTTAATGTCCCTTAGAGAATATCACTCCATAGTTTCCAATGGAGTCATGCACAGCACAGATCCATATATATGATTTAACAGTCATATTTCATCAAAGTAAAAATTGACTAAAATGTAAGTTGAAGGGCAATCATAAAGTGGAAAGGAAAAAAAGACATGACTCAGGATGTATTTGGTGGTAGGAATGGGGATAAAACCAACTGCAGACCAATGACTTTGTTCTACCCGTAAAGAACAATGACTCCATTCCTCTTACTAACCAATCCACAAGCCTCATGCCCAAAGCTACCAGTAGTAGCAGGCCTCCTTGCCCTGGGAGCCTGGAACTATTTTCCCCATTTATCAAGCTGTGTCCCAAAACTGTAACCCAGAGACCACTTGTTCCCCCAGGCCGGGAGCCACAGTTAAATGAGTTTCAGAAATGCTGCAGATGACATCCCATTTGGGTTAGTCACAATGCTGCAAATTAAAGACTGAGAAGTTCTATCCTAAGGAAACTTACTTAACTTTCCTTAGCACATTTCTGAAATTTGACAACTAATGCCTTTTCACACATAACCCATACATGAAATGCCCTGAATTACAATATTTTGGAATGCTGCCTCAGGGATGGCTTTACCTCCTTGTATTCCCCTTCCTGTCTGCTTAAGACACCTAATATCTTTATATGACCTCCTGGCTATTAAAATTCCCAACTGAGATGTTAATCCCAAACACAGGAACCAGCTACATAATTTTCAGGGCCACCCAATATAAAACGAAAGTGTGGGGCCCTTTGTTCAAGTATTATTAAGAATTCCAGATTGTGGGGCACCTGGGTAGCTCAGTCAGTTAAGCATCTGCCTTCGGGTCAGGTCATGATCCCAGGGTTCTGGGATCAAGCCCCACATTGGGCTCCCTGCTCAGCGGGGAGCCTGCTTATCCCTCTCCCACTCCCATTGCTTGTGCTCTCTCTCTCTCTCTGTCAAAATAAATAAATAAAATCATAAAAAAAAATTCCAGATTATCAACAGGAGAGCACAAAATCAAGCATGGGTTTCTTCTGAGTGTGGCTCTTACCTGCCTTTCTTCCTTCATTTTTAGAGTCAGCCCTTAAAAAAGGAAAGCAACCTAACTGAATTAATCATGTGAGTTGAAGAAAGTAATCATACTAATAGAGGAAAAGCTTGAAGAGATTTTCTTGACAATGCACAAAACAACAACAATAAAACAGCCTGCTTAAATAATAGGGTGCTTTTCAGAAGAAAATGTGTTTAAAGGAAGGTTGTGAATGGTAAAGCATTTTGAAATCATTTCATAGGGAAACAATGGGTTTTGTCTAAAATGTGTCTAGACCAAAGGAGAAAGAGCTTGGAGGTCATGTTACCTATCTGCCATGAAGGCTTCAAGGAGATATTTACTTGCACTAGTTCTTAATATCTGAATAGGATTTGATGACAACTGGAGGTTGGGGAAAGCACTATAGGCAAAGAACCAACATGTGTCAAACAGCAGGGGAACCTCTTAGTGGAACACTCTTGCCATAAATAAAGAAGATAAGGCTTCTATTTCCCTTATGCGCAACTCATAGGGATATCATATTCAAACTGCTGAAAAGAAAAGAAGAAGAGGGATGCCTGGGTCGTTCAGTCAGTTAAGCAGCTGCCTTTGGCTCAGGTCGTGATCCCAGGCTCCTGGGATCGAGTCCCACCCCACACAGGCTCCTTGCTCAGCGGGAAGCCTGCTTCTCCCTCTGTCTGCTACTCCCCCTGCTTGTGCTCTCTCTCTCTGACAAATAAATAAATAAAATCTTTAAAAAAAAAAAAGAAGAAGAAGAAACAAATCTTGAAGGTAGCTAGAGAAAAGAGACATATTACATATAAAAGAGAAAAGATAAAATTATAGTAGACTTCTCATCAGAACCTATGCAGACCAAAAGACAAGGGAGTGACTTGTCTAAAGTGCTGGAAAACAAAAACTGCCAATGAGAATTCTATACCCAGCAGACATATCTTTCCAAAAATGAAGGACAATAAAGACTCTCTCATATAAATGAAAACTGAGAGATGCCATTGCCTGCATACTTACTCTGTAAAAAAATGTTAAATGAAGCTCTTCAAGCAGAAGGAATATGATATCTGTCAGTCTTGAGCTGCCATAACGAAATATCATAGACTGGGTGGCTTAAACAACAGATTTATTTTCTCATAGTTTTGGAGGATAGAAGTTCATGTTCTGAGTGCCAGTATGGTTAGGTTCTGGAGAGAGTCCTTTTTCTTTCCGAATGACCACCTTCTTGATGTGTCCTCACATGGCAAAAAGATGGAGAGCTCTTTGGTATCTCTTTTTATAAAGGCACTAATCTCATCAAACCAGGGCCCTCCCTTCATGATCTGATTATCTCTTATATGACCTCTCATATGATCTCTCTCATATGAGAGATAATCAGATTATGATGACCTCATCTCCAAATCCCAACACTGAGGATTAAAATTTCAATGTATGAATTGTAGGGAGACACAGACATTCAGTTTATAACAATATCAGACTGAAACTTGAATCTACACACACACATACGCACAAATAAAGAGCACTGTCAATGGAATATATGAAGCTCTGATAGAATAAGAACATCACCGGGCGCCTGGGTGGCTCAGTCGTTAAGCGTCTGCCTTCGGCTCAGGTCATGATCCCAGGGTCCTGGGATCGAGTCCCACATCGGGTTCCCTGCTCGGCAGGAAGCCTGCTTCTCCTTCTCCCACTCCCCCTGCTTGTGTTCCTGCTCTCGCTGTCTCTCTGTCAAATAAATAAATAAAATCTTTAAAAAAAAAAAAAAAAGAATAAGAACATCACCTATTTTATTCACTGCTAGATCTCCAAGGGTTGGGAAAGTGTCTGAGATGTGCTCAAAAAATATTTCTAAATGAGTAAATGAATGTCAGACTAAGTGAATGTATGGCTGATTAATTGATGTGGATTTTGAGGAAACTGAATGATGATCAATAGAACAATGGGACCATTATAAGCTCATTTACACAATCACTTTTTTTTCCTAGAAACATTTTTACAAATTTATTGGGTTATTATTGATAAACTACATATATAACATGTACATCCTGAAGAATTTTGACATATCTATACATCTATGAAGCCATCACCACAATCAAACCAAAATACCAAATATTTGTGCCACTCCCAAACTTTCTTCAAACCATCTCTCTCCCCACTTCATTCCCAGGTAACTACTATCAGTTAGTTTATAGAATTTTGTATGAATGGAATCATGCAATACATACTATCTTTTGTCTGCCTTTTTTCACTCAGCATAATGATACACAATCACTTTTATTCTGGGTCTCATAACAATTAATTTCAAGCCATTCAAGAGTTTTTAAGTTCAGTAAGATTCCACCCTTTTATAGCCACAATCTCTGTCTCGCTATAATTACTTTAGCAATCCTGCTTGATAGGAGTAAAGTTTCATTTAGATATGAAGGTGAGCATTAGGATTTGGAAATAATCATGTAGATCTACACTATAAAAGTGCTAAAACAATTTTAAAATAAAGAGAATGCAAAAAATACATGTTTGATGATTCCATTTATAAGATAAACTATAAGCAAGACAAATCTGAAAATTGGTTTATTCTGGGGAAGACTGATTAGAAAGGGACACAAGGGAACTTTCTGGAATAATGGAGAACATCTATATCTTCATAGGAATATAGGTTACACGGGTGTATGCATTTGCCAAGCTCAGCAAACTGGACTCCTTTTTTCATTGTATATAGTTTTTATCCTCAAAAAAACTGTATATAAGTATTGAATTCTAGTGCATATATTTGCTTCTGGCAGTAGTGTGGGTTAACAACTCTAGAACTAGTTTCTGTATAGTCTGAGTAAATAAGTAAATATTTTGGGTTCATGGGAGCCAGAGTCTTCACTGTTGGAGAAGGGAATTATAAATATGGAAAGGGGAAGGCTATTACAAAAACTCTGTGATGCTGAGTTAGATTGGAGATATCAGAAATTACTCATGATTTTTAATATATAGATGGATAGATAACAAGAGAAATGAGTGTAGATGGGAACGTGTGTGTGTGTTTCCTAGCTCTGTACACTGAGAGCTGTTGACACTAAAGGTAAATAACACTGGGCATCAATGAGTGCTAGATCTTGGTCTCTATATAGCATTGTCCACTAAAAAGTACCAAAGCTCTAGAGAGAAGATTGATTCCAGGTTTGCAGCAGGGAAAGTACAAGATGAGCCTGGAGCATCTTGTGCCAGAAAGCAAGGAAATGCTCAAAGAATGATGGGGACATGCCAAAAGGATACAGGAGCCAGTTTAAGATGTTTCTAGTGGCCAAATGTGGGACAATTTAAGCATCAGAATAAATAATAAAAGTAATGCACCAGATACAATGAACTTAGTAAGATATACCATTTCTGTGGTTTTCCCGCCAAAAATGTACAGTCTAAATCTAATTATTAAGAAATATCAGACAAGCCAAACTGAGGAATATTCTACAAAATAACTGGCCTGTACTATTCAAAATTTCAAAGCCAAGAAACACAAAATAAAGGTGGAGGAACTGTTTCAGATTAAAGGAGAGTAAAGAGTTGTGACACCCAAAAACAGTGAGGGATTCTGGCCTGGTCTTGGAGAACTGGTGATATTTGAATATGGATTGTGTATTAAGTGATCACATTGTATCCATATTACAGTTCTTGAATTTGATCATTACACTACATTTATATAAGAAGTGTCCTTAATCATTGGGAACACACATTACAATATAGAGTACTAAAGGAGAACAATGTATCTGATGTCTTCAACTTATTCTGAAGTAGTTCAGAAAAATAAGTTGTATATATATTTCACACACATACCTCTGTACACAAAATCAGAAAGCAAATGAAGCAAAATACATACAGATTTGGTGAGTCCAGATAAAGGGTATATGCATTTTCTTTGTACTATTCTATATAAATTTGCTTGAATAATAGCAAAATTTAAAAGTTTTTTTAAAAAGGAAAAGAAAATCCAAGGCCATAGCCAGACCTTCAATCCTGAGCTCTGCCATGAGGATTGTGTCACTGATAACACCCAGAACCCTTCACTAGAATTCACAGAGGTGTCAATGCAGAAGGTTGTATATTTTTATCTTAACTGAAAGATATATACAAACTTGATGGGGCGCCTGGGTGGCTCAGTCGTTAAGCGTCTGCCTTCGGCTCAGGTCATGATCCCGGGGTCCTGGGATCGAGCCCCACATCGGACTCCTTGCTCAGTGGAGAGCCTGCTTCTCCCTCTCCCACTCCCCCTGCTTGTGTTCCCTCTCTCTCTGTGTCTCTCTCTGTCAAATAAATAAATAATTTTTTTTAAAAATAAATAAATCTGTTAAAAAAAAAAGAAAGATACATACAAACTTGATAAGAAAAAAATATTGCTTTCAGAGCCTCAGTCAAAACCCTTCATGGAAGGAGAAGAGGAGCTATGGTTAGTTGAAGACTTGCCCCATAGGAGGCAACGTGATAGCAGCCCATGCTTGCGGAGGTTGTAGACCTAGACCTGAAGACCACCTCGGCTGTTCACTAACTCTGTAACAGTCACAAGTCACTGAACCTCTCTGATTCCTCCTCTAGAGAATGGAAATAGAGTGTCTATCTGGCAGAATTCAGTGAGGAATAAAAAGACTATATATAAACAGCATAAAGTAGTCACCGGATAAATGCTACCCATGCTTTGTGCCAGACACTTCTGTGCATTATCACATGTGAGCCTCACGACCATCCTGAGAAAGGTACCATGACCTTCATTTTTACATTTTAGAAAGCAGATTCGTAACAGTTAAATATGTCACACAATTTACAAGTAAACCACCCTAGATTCGACCCCTGGTGTGACTGATGGCAATAGCCCTGCTCAGTGTACCAGGACCTACCAGCACGCAAAATGCACAACGTGCATACGTAACAGTGTGGGGCAGGAAAAGGGGAGACAGTGGCCAGGTGCCTTCTGCACCAAACTAAAGTTAAGATGACCCTGGCAGCGAATGGCTCAGAGAATACCTATTGATCGTAGCCTGTATTTTGAGGACTTCATTTACTTCTTAATAAATGATAGAATAACTTGAAATGACATTTTCATTATTATCTCAAACTGTAATGCCAAAGGACCACTAGTGACATGTTAATTACTACGCTGTTATAGTTTTTTCCTCTCTTTCTACTGGCATCACTACCAGCGCTGCTATTAATAAGGGAATGTCAATGATGGCCTAGAACTCTCTGTTACCAAGTTAGTCATACTTTGCTTTTAAGAATGACATAGGCACGGGGCGCCTGGGTGGCTCAGTCGGTTAAGCGACTGCTTTCGGCTCAGGTCATGATCCTGGAGTCCCGGTATCGAGTCCCGCATAGGGCTCCCTGCTCCTCTGACCCTCCTCCCTCTCATGCTCTCTGTCTCTCATTCTCTCTGTCTCAAATAAATAAAATCTTTTAAAAAAAATAAAAAAAAGAATGACATAGGCACATCTAAAACTAATGATGTAATGTATGGGGATTAACATAAGAATAAAAAAAAGGGTGGATTTTATGATAGGTGAATTATACCTCAATAAAACTATTATTAAAATCAAAATTAAAAAAAAAAGAATGACATAGGCTAAAGTTTGGGCCTTAAAAAGCCATCAAGCAAGAATTAAAATTCACATATTTCAGTAAAATGTTAACACCATCATTTTGTAGATGAGAGAACTCAGACAGTGATTCTAAGCATTTCTGAAAACCTCATGCCTAAAGTTCCTTGAGATTCAAATCTGAAAATTATTAGCCAGGCTACTGTAAACTATCTTAATTGCCATGGTGGTAGTTGAGAGAGAGAAAAACTTCTAACAAAAACGGGTCACAAACTATCTAGGTTTGTTTTAATCAGTTATGCAAATTGGCTTCAGACCCACAAACTAAGCCCGTGGAGAAAAAGAAATCAGGCTTGCTGGAAAGGTACATGGTTCTTTGCAGAAACATTTTAAATTAAAGTATATTTAAAAAGCACCCTGATCAGTATATTCCAATCCTAAACTGCACACAATAAACATCAAATAAATGTGTGGGCAGGGAAGGAAGGAAGGAAGGAAGGAAGGAAGGAAGGAAGGAAGGAAGGAAGGAATGGATGAGGGGAGGGAGGGATGAGGGGAGGAAGGGAGGGATGGAGGGAGGGAGGGATGAGGGGAGGGAGGGAGGGAAGAAGGGAGGGAGGGAGGGAGGGAAGGAAAAGACAATCTTTTCTAACGCATCTCTTCTAACCATAAGAAGAGTAAAAAGAAATGGTGGGAATTTGCTAATTCCAATGTTGAAGGGCTTAATCATTTTTAATTTACCTGCAGTCCTTACATGCAGCATAGATTAAATTTGCTACCAAATCTGAAATCATAACTCTCTCCAAAACAATCACTAAGGATTACAAAGCATGGTATAATCTTGCCTATTCTCTTAAAGCAGTTACACAAATCGAGTGAGTCCAACCAAAATTATGGGGGGAACAATATCTGCCCCGCCCACAGCCATGAGGCTACTATGACGAGAAAATCACCTTTACACAAACACACACACACACACACACACTTTTGTTTGAAGACACTGGTTAATCAAAGAGCACCAGTCTTTGTGAGTTGTAACACTCAGAGAGGTTGCTAGTGGCCTGGCCTGGGACTCTGACAGCTTTAAGGTGGTATGATAAACAATGTTTTATCATTGTCGTTGTTGTTGTTGTTGCCATCATCATTATTATTACATATTATTCAAAAAATCCACATCCACATCAGGAGGGAAACAACTATAGTTCACCAAAATGCACAGACAGTACACACTAGACTAACACAAGGCAAAGCTCTTTATTGATAAGCAACTTTCTGGAGCAGCTAAATCCTTTGCATACAGATGAAGTGCTCAGTAAATGATGAATAGACCCAAAATGAAGCACTCCCTAACTATCCTTGAGCTGTCCTCAAACATCTCCCCCTGAGGCAGCATGAGAAGAACAATAAAATAACAACAAGCACTATTTGCTAATACTAACTATGTAACAGGCAAAACATGCCAATCACTTTACATTCATTACCTCATTTAATCCGCACAACAAATTTAGGAAGTACTGTCATAAACCCCATTCCACAGATAAGAAAACTAAGGCTCAGATATGTAAAGTTGTTTGCCCAAAGGCAAGCAAGAAACAAATGGTAGAGCTCCCAACCGAGCATCTCTGACTATGCTTTTAACCACAGACAAGACTATAATATCTGCATCTATCCTTCATGTTGGAGAAAAAAATACAGACCCAAGAGGCTAATAAAAGAATAGTTAAAGGGATGGCTAGTCGTTCAGGGTTCCCTTGCATTTGAAAACCCCAGGGCACTGTCTGCTTGCTGTAAGTGGGGATTCTGCAGGACATGCAAATAAATCCACGGGTCATTAAATGTGCATTCACAAAAAAAGTCCAACGTTTGTGGCCCTCATTGATGGTATATTGATGATGGTTTCGAAGTTTAGACTTACACAGCTCACTCTGATTTAATAGATTTCTACATTTTGCCTATTGCCAATGAAGCAAGATGTTTCCCATTCCACTCAGGAAAGAGAAACTCCAGCAAATGAGTGTCTGGCCACATGCCTTTGAAAACTAACGGACTTTGAAGCTGGTCTTTGAATGGTCTGGTTAAAGAAGTCCCAGAATATGTCCTTCACTCAACATCCATCGGACTCCTGAAGCCTTCTCTTCTAGAGAATCCTCTATTAAAATGCAGAAGTCTTCATCATTGCCAGACAGAATGCCAGAGCCCTGCTGGTTCCAGACAAGTTCCAGACTTGGCGTGTAGTCATTGGATCCAGGGCACCTGCCAGAGCTTCCCAATCCAACTGTATTCCCAGCCCAGCTCCCTGGCCAGCCCAGGCCTGTTGCTGCCCAGCCAGGACCTGGCAGGTTTTGCTCCCTCATTATGCACGTTCACTACCAAATCTTTCAATCTCATGCTCTGTCTACTCACCCTCCTCAGCCTTCAAATACTGCGAAACCCTGATATTTCTTGTCCATGCCAGGATACTTTCAAGAGTGAAAGTGGACTGTATATTAACACTACACTGGGACAACAGACATAAATCTGCAAACTTACATCCGGTCACCCCATCAAATAGCAATAGAACTTCTTTATCTGTAAAACAAAACTACAATTCGGACTGATGCCTTTTCTAACAACTCATCCAATTTCTCCCCCTCCCTTCTCTGCCAAAGTTCTAGAACTTGTTGTCTACAAACATGGCCTCCATGTTGTCACCATCCACCTTCTCTCTGATCTCCAGTCACTTGATCTTCTGCAACTACCATTCAACGGAACTCTCCCCATACTAAATCAAATTTTCCTCTTTCGATCTGCATTCTCCTAGAACTCTCTGCTCTATTTGATTCTCCCCAACCCTTCCATGCCCCAGCCATTAGCTTCCTGAAGATTATCTCACCATTGCCTCATCTGTTCTTTGATTTTTCCCTATTATAAATGATCGATACCTTTGAACATTTGAAACACCTGCCTTTCCTGAGTTAAATCTCAGTCACCCCTCATTTAGCATAATTGTGAAATGCTCTCACCCTACCTGCTTCCTCTGGTTGAGCTCCAGCTTATCAATGTTCCCCTTGAAATGTTTCATCTGGGAAGGCACACACGCTGACCAGCACAGAGAAAGTCAAGGCTGTTTCTCCCCACCCAGCCTCTGTCTACCTCTCCAACCTCATGATGTCTTAGCTTTGTCAGCAGCCTCCTCGCTCTGCTCACCGCCCTCATGGTGATAGTCAACAAAATCTCCTGGCTCCTCATTTATGAATTCTACCAACTTGCTTTCTTCCATCTCGACCTTGTGCAGTGAAGACTTTTTTTTTTGTCAACCCAAATATAGGATTTTACATTTATCCCTGTTACATTTCAATGTCTTAATTTCAATCCTATTTCACAGCCTGTCAAGACCCTTTTGAGTTTTAATGCTATCATCTATCATGTTAACCCTTCTTTCTATTGAGCTGTCTACAGATCTGATAAGCATCCCTTATATGATTTTTTTCTTTCCTTTTCTCTGTCAGTTTCAGCTTGGAGACATCTGATTTTTCAAACGTAAGTGTTAAAGACCTATTCACTGCCTCTCCACTGCTCTGTGTGACACAGTGTGTCACCAAGAGTTCTAACCTCCCCAGTCTATGATTATTAGTCCTGTCACCTGGAACAGTGGTTCTCAAACCTTGGTGGACATCAGCATTATCTGTCACATCTATTAAAATGCATATTCCCAGGCTCAAGCTTCCACAATTCTGATTCAGTAGATTGAAGAAGAATCTCCAAGAATAAGTGCCTTTAACAAGCACCCCAAATGACTAATGAATAATCTGTACATAATATTAAATCACTTCTTTAGGACCAAAAACTTCTGCTTTGCTGAATCTGTGGGCAGGGACGGGGTGGAGGGAGGGAGACAGTGGTAGAAATGAGTTATATTTTCTAAGCGTCCCAAATATCTTTTAAGGGAATTGAACATAAGGTTATTCTGCCGATATTCAGTGACTTTATTCACATTTTCTAGGTAAATTCACATTCCAGGTACCAAATGACTCCTTAAAGGACCAGACATTCAATTTGAAATTACTTAATAAGGTAAATATATTTAAATTGCTTCTTTATGATCATAGATTTAAATGGATTATTTTTGGTATTACTTTATATATCTTTGGCCTGAGATTTATAAAATAATTCTTCTGATCACATATTTATGCAATGTTGCCTCTGTAGTTATTGTTAAAATGAATGTCAAATATTTCTGTGCTCTATTTTTAACTTTTCTTGTTTTAAATTTTATTTTTTATTTATTTTTAACTGAGCATTGTTTTATTGCTTTTTAAACTCATAGGTTTAATTGCGCTTTAAGCTTTTTACACCTGGCTCTTTAAGGGTATTTTATTTAAAGATGTATCACTAGTGATAGTTACCTTATCTTTTTTTTTTTAAGATTTTATTCATTTATTTGTCAGAGAGAGAGAGTGCACAAGCAGGGGGAGTGGCAGGCAGAGGGAGAAACAGACTCCCCACTGAGCAGGGAGCCCGATGTGGGACTCGATCCCAGGACCCTGGGATCATGACCTGAGCTGAAGGCAGACGCTTAACCAATAGAGCCACCCAGGCATCCCGATAGTTACCTTATCGTATTCTTAAATTTTTTACCTTTAAGACTATCTCACCTTTTTTAAGTTCTTTCATTTTGTTTAACCATCACTATTCTCACCTTCTGTTTTTCTATTTTTATTTTTTCTTAAATACTTTATTTACTAATCTGACAGACACAGCAAGAGAGGGAACATAAGCAGGGGGAGTGGGAGAGGGAGAAGCAGGCTTCCCACTGAGCAGGGAGCCTGATGCGGGGCTCGATCCCAGGACCCTGGGATCATGACCTGAGCTGAAGGCAGACGCTTAAGGACTGAGCCACCCAGGTGCCCCTATTTTTATTTTTTTTAATATTTCTTTAAAGGAGGCTCTACACCCAACATGGGGCTCAAACTCACAACCCCAAGATCAAAACTCACATGCTCTACTGACTACTGACTGAGCCAGCCAAGTGCCCCTGCTTTTCTATTTTTAATCTCTTGCTTTCACAGTGTCTGACACAAAAGTGGGTCCTAGGAATTCTCAAAATGAAAGGAATCCAGTTACAACCAGGAAAGTCTCGGAGCTGCCCAGCCACCTTTGTACCTGTTCCTCTGGCTTCTCCTAATTCCTTATTCTAAAGACTCAAGAGACTCACACATAATTCCACAATACAGACTTTCAAATAATCTACCTAGAATATTGTAAGTCATTTTTTCTTTTGCTCTTAACTTGCTAGAGAAAGCCTGTTACATTATAACAGCTACTAATATTAGGCTGGGCATGTTCCAAACTGTTTTTGTTTTGTTTTATTTTGTTTTTCTTAACCTAAACTTTTGCTATAACTACCTTCATGCACAGTCAAATTATCAAGTAAAATGATCCATCGGCACACGTTGATTTATTAGGCCCATGTGGAAGAGCGAGAGAGAAATGACAGTGATGACCACTCACTGAGTATCTACTACATGGCATACTCTGTGATATGTTCTTTATATAGACATGTGATCTGATCAAACTTCACAAAAATTCTGCAAGGAAGGTACTACTATCCTTATTTTACAGATAAAGAGCTGAGACTTCCCTGCTCCTTCTGCTACTCCACACAGTCAAGGTAGGGGGTCACTATGGAGAGCTAGAAAAGCTACTAGGAGAGGACAGTGATGCTGGAGGACTCACTTAGCTGCTGGGATTGCTGCTGCCTGACAGGCCTCACCTTGGGACTTCTCTGAGATTTTTCCTCAGCTGAAGAGAGCCCCTCACCCAAGGTCATACCTCTTTCCAGGGCAGCCCACATTCCACAACTCCTCTAAGGGGGTGGAAGTGTAAGGACCAGCCTTCTTGCCCAAACCCAGGACCACTCTGAAGAGCCATCCCAGTTCCAGAGTTTCCCTGGGGGTGGCAAGTCACCCCAACTTCTCTGTCTGTCTTGCTTCCTTCCCTTCCCTGAAATATAGGGATCCTGAGAACACTCCCTAATAAACTACCTGTGGTACAAATTTCCTTATCAGGGTCCGCTTCTTGGAAAACCTGACCTACAACATTAGAGTTTTGTGATGAAACACAGCAATTTTTATTTATGCCTCCCCATTAACAAAAAAGTATCAAAGGCAGTTTCATGAATATGTAAATACAAGTTAACATATTAGAGGTGGCAGAGAAAAGAAAAAGAAATAAAAAATACTTTTGCAGAGCAAAGGAAACAGTCAACAAAACTAAAAGACAACTTACAGAATGGGAGAAGATATTTGCAACTGTCTTATCAGATAAAGGGCTGGTATCCAAGATCTATAAAGAACTTATCAAACTCAACACCCAAAAAACAAATAATCCCGGCAAGAAATGGGCAAAAGACATAAACAGGCATTTCTCCAAAGAAGGCATCCAAATGGCCAATGGACACATGAAAAAATGCTCAACATCACTTGGCATCAGGGAAATCCAAACCAAAACTGCAATGAGATACCACCTCACACCAGTCAGAACGGCTAAAATTAACAACTCAGGAAACAACAGACGTTGGCAAGGATGCGGAGAAAGGGGAACCCTCCTACACTGTTGGTGGGAATGCAAGCTGGTGCAGCCACTCTGGAAAACAGTATGGAGGTTCCTCAAAAAGTTGAAAATAGAGCTACCCTATGACCCATCAATTGCACTACTAGGTATTTACCCCAAAGACACAAATGTAGTGAAAAGAAGGGGCACATGCACCCCAATGTTTATAGCAACAATGTCCACAATAGCCAAAATACAGAAAGAATACTATATATATATAGTGGACTATTACTCAAACATCAAAAAGAATGAAATCTTGCCATTTGCAATAATGTGGATGGAACTAGAGGGTATTATGCTAAGTGAAATAAGTCAATCAGAGAAAGACAAATATCCTGACTTCACTCCTATGTGGAATTTAAGAAACAAAACAGATGAACATAGAGGAAGGGAAGGAAAAATAAAATAAGATGAAATCAGAGAGGGAAACAAACCATAAGAGACTCTTAACTATAGGAAACAAACTGAGGGTTGCTGGTGGGGGGAGAGATAGGGTAACTGGGTGATGGGTATTAAGGGGGGGCACTTGATGTAATGAGCACTGGGTGTGATATGCAACTGATGAATCACTAAATTCTACTTCTGAAACTAGTAACATATATGTTACTAGTAACTAGAAACTAGTAACATATATGTTAATTAAATTGATTTTAATTTTTTTAATCTCAAAAAAAAGATTGAGTTTCTATTAAAAAAAGAAAGTAAGTAAGAATACAGAACCCAAGGGAAAGGATATAAAATGGAGCCAGGCATGTGGCTAATAGAAAAATGAATCCCTTAGCTGAGGCATGAATTTGGCTCATTTTTTGCCAATGCAAAAGAAAGTAAACTCATCAATTCATAATTTACAGTAGCCTTAAGATGTCTGGTTAAACACACAGATGTTTGATCAAAAAACCTACACAGTTGCTCAGGAAAAACCAAGACCAAAGAGAAATACCTCCTGAGCATTCATATAAAGATCTTCACAACCTTACATTTGATGCATAGGTGAATTTCATGGAGATGTGTTTGATTGGCTGGTAGGGTGACCCAGCTGTCCAGGTTTGTCTGGGACTAGGAAGTTTCCGGGATGTGGGAGTTTCAGTTTAAAACCAGGAAAGTCTGGGCCACACTGGGACAGTTGGTCACCCTGGTGATAATACAACTCCAACATTAAGTCAGTAAAAGCAAATCTGCAAGGAGCAATATGAACCAGTCCAGGAACACAGGTTAGGCTGGCCTGACTCAATCCAGCAGTATATTTAGGTCACTTGGAAGAATGTTTCTAGTACATAGCCTTCACACAATCATTGGTGAATATTGTTGATCGCTGCTGAGCTCTAGAGAGATGAGGCATACGGCAGTGTGTTCAATGTTACACTCAAAAAATAGCCAAAATGCCTCTATTTTGTGCTGTCAGCTCAGTACAGATCCTTATACTTGAGCAGACAGCTGAGCCAGGGACAGAGTTAACATTCTTAGGTGAAAATTGAAATGCCTGACAAGCACAGAAAGGTAATTTCACTTCCACTTGGTGGTAAGCTAAGGGAGCATTTAGGGGCAGGAACAAAATTCTCCTTTGAAGGTAGTTTTAAATCTTCTCTACTACATAAATGCATGCGCTGAGGTAAAAATATTCTACTCTAACAACAGGGTCACCACAATTTTAGCCTGGAAGAACCAGAAACTGAAAAAAGGCAGATGTTACCTAAAAAATCAATCACAATAAAACACCTATAGAATAATTAACTTGACTCTGTCAGTTTCAGGTATACTCGCCATGATCAACTATTGGAGGAATTAACAACAAAGTAACTAAATGATTTCCCAGGACCTATATCTCATTAAAATGAGATACTCTCATATATCCCAAAATCTATTCAACAACTAAAATAATAATCCATTAGTTTCCTTGCTAACTTGTTTTTAATGAACTGAACCCTAGAGTTAGAGTCAATAGTCCTGATTTAGGAGTTCCAGTCTAGCAGCTGTCTTTCCACAAATAACCTTTGGAAGTCACTTAACAAATAAATATTCCCTATTCCTGAGTGATCTAATCAGCAATCATATGGATTTTCTCTTCCAGTTAAGTTCTAGTTGTCAATTGTAATTTGTAAAAGAAACTGGGAGGAAGTTGGAAACAAAGATGGCAATTATCCAGCTAATTTGGGGTTTGTTTATGGCTGCACACACGTCAAATATGTTTGAGAATATTTTCTATTTCCATCGACAAAATTTCCAGACAATTGCTGACATTCTTCCTCATGTTCTATTGCACAGACAGCCACAAGTAAAACCAAAATGAAGACATTCTGTGATGCCCAATCTGCAGAGTATACTGTGAGGACGTAATGACAATTGTCTCCTGAGTTCAGAAGGTCATCAATAGAGGTATAGCCAGTTTTATTTTTTTAAACCATTATTTGATCCTCCCTTAATAAATGAGTTGCATAGTGAGACCAAGAAAAGTCGGCTGGAAAGCCCAGATGAGGAAGATGGTCCTTCCTGTGCATTATTTGTAGTTTGCCAGGGAGACATAAACTCTCTTACAAAATATTTCAGGCATTTACCTCACAAAAGCTAGAGCACTGGCATTTGGGGGGGGTTGCACTGTGGTAATGACCCAAAAAGATGTCTGGCTCTGTAGAGCCTTATTTGTATTTCTTCATCACCTTATTCAACGGCTGATTTCCAATCCTCCATTTCATTTTGTGCTAAATCAATCCAGTGGAGGACGGAATAGCACGGCGCCCCAGAGCATGTCCTGAGGTCACGCAGTGAGGCATTATGCTTCCATTTTCTTTGACTTCTTCACGGTAGCCCACCTGCTTCACAGCTACCTAAATTCCATTACACGCCATTTCACTATTTGCATCCGCGGCTCTAGTCATTAAACAGGAGGGAAAGAGCACCTTTGCTGCACAATGAAGTTATCCATTTCCCCAGCTCAGCACATGTACAGGCTTTTCTTCCTTCTAAATAACTAGTTTCATCTGTGACTAAGAGGTCTGAAATTTTACTACTCAACCTAACTGTTGCATTGCATCAAAGGGAAGGTCAGTAATCTTCTTGACAGAAGATTTAGAACATAAGAAGCTTAGCATTCAGGTCTAGGAACTTAACCTGCAGTGCCCTCACAGTGCTCTGCTAATGGAGCTCCATTTCAGTTTCCAGCTGGCTTCTTTTTTTTTTTTTTAATTTTATTATGTTATGTTAGTCACCATACAATACATCATTGGTTTTTGATGTGGTGATCCACGATCCATTGTTTTCCGTATAACACCCAGTGCTCCATGCAGTAAGTGCCCTCCTTAATACCCATCACTGGGCTAACCAATCCCCCCTCCCCCCTCCCCTCTAAAACCCTGTTTGTTTCGCAGGTCCATAGTCTCTCATGGTTCATCTTTCCCTCCAATTCCCCCCTGCATTTTTCCCTTCCTTCTCCTAATGTCCTCCATGCTATTCCTTATGTTCCACAAATAAGTGAAACCATATGATAATTGACTTTCTCTGCTTGACTTATTTCACTTAGCATAATCTCCTCCAGTCCTATCCATGTTGATGTAAAAGTTGGATATTCATCCTTTCCAGCTGGCTTTTTAAAAAAACTGATGAAGACAGAATGGCTCTGCTCCCCTCCCCCTCCCACCCCCGCCCCCCCCACCCCACCCCCACCCCCCGGAGCTAGGCAGTTTATACAACTCCAAACCCCCATCTAGGAGCAAGCTCTCAGTGGTGAAAGGCAGAAAAGCACTGGGCATCCCAGTTCCTGTCTTTGTGAACCCTTGAATCAAAGTGATTTCCAAATACATCACTGTCAGTAAACACCCAGAGCCTGTCATCAAAGAGCCCCAAAATCGGACTGTTATCTCAATCTTCTTTTCTAAAGGTGAAAGGAGACTTTATTTTAAAAAAGAAAAAATTTATTTTATTTTATTGTAGATATTAAGTTTTGCCTTGAACAAATGAATGATATGTAAGCATTTTTCCCTCTTTAAAGAAGAACATAACATTTCTATTTCTAAAATGTACATGCATACATTTGTTTAAAAATAGCTGCCTTCATTATCATAATGATTTTTCCTCCTGTGTTCAGGAGCTAAGGGAATTAGTGGTAAATGTAAATGTAATCAAGGGCACCACCATGCTTTTAATTTGGCAAGTAAAAACCATTTATATTTCCCATCATTGTGGCAGGACAAGTCAGTTTCATTACCAAAAGAAGCTTGGAGGTAATCTGATTGCCATTTGACCTTTTTTTTTTTTTCATATTTATGTCTTACCTGAATAAAAATTCTCATCCTTATATCAAGTGTTGGTACAGGTATGGGAAAATGCACTACTGTTAAGAGTAAATTGCTACCACCTTTCTGGAAGCAATCTGCCAAAATATATCCAAAATATGAAAGTGTGACTCTCCTTTGATGCAGAAATCCCACATCGATAAATTTACCCTGATATGGTTGCCTACACAGAGGATGCATGTTCTCTGTATTGCTGTTTACGAGAGGAAGAAAGAAAGAAAGAAAGAAAGAAAGAAAGAAAGAAAGAAAGAAAGAAAGAAAGAAAGAAAGAAAGAAAGAAAGAAAGAAAGAAAGAAAGAAGAAAGAAAGAAAGAAAGAAAGAAAGAAAGAAAGAAAGAAAGAAAGAAAGAAAGAAAGAAAGAAGAAAGAAAGAAAGAAAGAAAGAAAGAAAGAAAGAAAGAAAGAAAGAAAGAAAGAAAGAAAGAAAGAAAGAAAGAAAGAAAGAGGGAGGGAGGGAGGAAGGAAGGAAGGAAGGAAGGAAGGAAGGAAGGAAGGAAGGAAGGAAGGAAGGAAGGAAGAAAGGAAGGAAGGAAGAAAAGAAAGATCCTGAATGTCCAATAAAACCTAACTAGTCAAATATATTATGGCATGCAAATAAAACTTAACACAACTGTTCAAAATAGGATATTTGAAATACTGTTTAATAAGAAACATCTTGTACAGTATATAGAATTCATGCACAATTTATTTATGCAATAAATATTTGTCAAACACCTACTAAGTAACAGGCTCATTCTGTAGCAGAGCTTGGCAAACTCTTTGTGTAAAAGTTCACATAGTAAATATTTTAGGATTTGCAGGTCATGTGGTCCCTGCTGCCCCTGATCAAGTCTGCCATTGTGAATGAAAGCAGCCACAGGCAATAGGTAAAACAAATGGGGGTGGCTGTGTTCCAATAAGACTTTATTTACAAAAACTAGGCTGCTGGATGGTTTTGACTCCTGGCTGTGAGTTTTGGACAACTGGAATGTATAAGTGAAGTAAAACATGCAAAAAGCTCTGATTCCATAGGTCTTACATTCTGTAGCTATCTGTTTATGAATAATATGGTTAGAGGGATGTCCGCCAGTCATTCATTAAGCAAATCTTAGGGGATTATGCCAGAGGCCATGCTGTTATTAGCTAGTGATTCGATGGTAAACAAAAGAGACTTGGTCCTTGCCTTCATAAAGCTCATGGTCTGTGGAGAAGACAGATAAGAAAGCAAGTGAAAAGAGCAGCTACAGTTTGTTAAAACTGATAAGAAGCGAAGACAATGATTAACATTATCTTCAGGTAGTGAAATGTCTAATGAGTGTTCCTTTATTCTTGTTTACTTTCTTCTGTTATTTGAAGTTTGTACAATAAGCATGTTTTAGCATTTCAAAAACAATAAAGCTAGTCGCCAAAAGTTGTAAGTAATGAAAAGGATAAAAGTTTAATTCGTATTTTCTACTGAGCCCAAAATCCTAATGGATTTAGAACAGTGGAAGATCTGTACATTTTTTAAAGTGATTTGTTTTGTCTTTGAAACTGTCTACGAAGAAAAGGTCTTACTGTTCTCTAAATAAATAAATAAAAACCCTTGTCTTTGGGATATGGATGAGGGACTTAGCGACAGACAGGAGAATCTTAATTCTTCTCCATTCACTCACTAATCTCAAGTGTAAAACAAAGTGCTTAAGGAAGTATACGGAAGCAATAACCCAAAGACTGGCAATGTTTTCAGATGACTGAAAAAAAAAATTCATTTTATTTTTCTTTTGAAAGGAAAGTGTATAGTAAAAGTGCTTTAGCCAAACAGAGGTCTGGCCTTTGGCCTTAGCTTCTGGGAGGCCATCTCTGTCAAAGATGTCAAAGATGGGAGTATCTTTGATTAGGATGGGGGCTGGCCACACCTGACAGTCCCAGGTTGGGGGCTACCCAAACCAGAAAGACCAACCATGTGATTTGGGACGGGAGCTTGGGGTCTTGTGGTATCAGCTGACCTGGTAACTGAGTTCAGCTGCATGAGCAATCAATCATTCTTATGAATGCAGCCCCGGTAAAAACTTTGGACAGCAAAAGTCTGGTGAACTTCCCTTACTGGCAGTCTCCATATATTGTCATGCATTGATGCCAGGAGGGCAATGTGTCCTGAGTACAACAGAAGCTTCATGTTTGGATGGCTCCCAGACTCTGCCCTATGCATCTCTTCCTCTGGCCCATTTCCTGCATCCTTTCCCTGTAACAACCATAACCATGAGTATAGTTGGTTTCAGTGAATTCTTGCCTTTCTAGTGAATTATGGAATTAGTGAGTGAGTTTGAGAACCCCCAAACTTGCAATTGGTGAAGTGAGGTTGGTCCTATGCAGGATGGTGCCCTCAGATCTTGCAGTTTGGCCAACTCCATGTAGGGAGCATTTAAAGGAAGAAGAAGAGAAGACAATGTGTTAGAGGAACTTCAGCTCCCCACTTGTGGTGAGACCACACGCTCTGGGCCTCTTTCTCCCCCTACTTCTTCCGAATCTCAAACATCATTCACCAGATTTAACAGAAGGAATAACTACACAGTCCATTCAGAATTTACACAGATGTGTAACTGTCCTGATAAAAGGTATGTCTTTAGGGCACATTTATAAATATTATTTTCATACTTTACTTGTAACTTTGTCTTAGAAAGATTTAAGTACAATCTTTTTCTCCTTTAATATATGAGAAGCAAATAAGGAGTCAAAGACTCAAATCAGTGCATTTCCTTGATGCAAAGAGCACAAATTTTGCTAAAATATTTGCCTGACTACTTTCTAGTAAGCCACAGAAAAAACATTTCATTTAGTTTTCTGATTAATTCCATTTAAAAACAATGCTTTCTAGAACACCAGGGTTTAGATACATTCCATTTTTTTTAAAGATTTTATTTATTTGACAGAGCAAGAGAGCACAAGCAAGAGGAGCAGCAGAGGTAAGGGGAGCAGCAGAAGCAGAAGGAGAAGCAGGCTCCCCGCTGAGAAGGGCGCCCAATGTGGGGCTTGATTCTTGATCCCAGGACCCTGGGATCATGACCTGAGCAGAAGGCAAATGCTTAACCAACTGAGCCCCCAGGCAACCCCTGGATACATTCTTTTTTTTTTTTTTTTTTAAAGAGCCACAAAGATTATGTCTTTGTGAAAGTTTAGGTATTATGTATGTCCTATTTCTGAGTGGTTGAGTACCTAGGTAGTCAACAAATTGGACTGAACATTTCTTAGGGGCAAGCTTGGGCCTTTGGTAATGGAAGCTTCTTACTCCATTTATCTTCAAGGTGTGAAAGCTTGAAAAAAATCCCTAAAGCTTAGTCTATCACTTCTTTAGAGATTGTCCAAATAGCCCCATCAGTATGATATGGGTATATCATACATCATAGGTCATCAGCCCATTATTTTTTAAATATCGGAAAATAATCCAGGAAAATTAACATTGTGAACCTCTATCAACAACTTGGGCTAGAACTCAAAAGTATTTCCTCTTTGCCTACACTTCAGGTGCATAGGTCATTTGTTACTGGTTTCGAGGACTTGAATTCAGGATAGATTCAACCTCTAAAAACTCAGTCTGGTTCTGAGCTTGTCCTTGACTCCAGGTTCCAGTGCCCAGCACTTGAAAAGATCAGGTGCAATTCAATTATGAAGTCGCGTCTGACTTTTTGAAGTGTAAATCCACTGCACTTGAAAATGGCAAGTGTAAAATCCATTCTTAAAAAGCACTTGACATTTTCACATACAGCTTTACAGCCGTGGAAATGTGAGGAGGCTCAAAAGCAATGGCCAAGAATGGCTTTTTTAAAAAAAAGAAGAAGAAAGAAAGAAAAAAAGACTCTAATGCTTGGTCAGGAGCAGAAGTCTGATTTTTTAGCTCTTTGTGTTGACTAGAAAATTAGAAGTTCTTTAAAAGCTGAACTTTGTAAAACTCATGTCTATACCTGATTTTTCCTAATGTTTAACTGCTGGTTTGTATGCCTAATATCACATGATTTGTTCTTCACAAGGACTTTATAAGTTATCTTGATGTCTGTATTTTGTACCTGCAGCCTGAAGTGATCATATAGATCAGCGGTTGGCAAACTTTGTCTGTAAAGGGCCAGACAGTCAATATGTTTGGCTTTGTGGGCCATAGGGCATCTGTGATCGCAGGCATGGACAATACATAAACAACTCAGTGTGACTGTGTTTCAATAAAACTTTATTTATGGGCACTGAAATTTACATTTCATTTAACATTGACATGCCACAAAACATTATTCTTCAACCGTTTAAAAAAATGAAAGCCATTCTTAGCTTGCAGTCTACACAAAACAGGCAGTGGCCTGGATCTGGCCCCCCAGCCATAGTTTACCAGTCTCTGATGGAGATGGCAAAAGTGATTTAACAAAATAAAGCATAAATGGCAGTGCACAGGTTCTGAAGTCTTACACACTCTGTGGGAGAGATCCACCAGAGATCCTCAATATCTCTGAGCATAAATAAGCCAACACGTACATTTGATTCCATTGGTGGTTCAATAGGCTGGTTATCCTGCTTAAGCCAACCAGTCAGTGCTCTAACCTGCCCTGCTCCTCACTGGGCTGAAGCCCGTTCCATCTAGGAGACCAGCCCCATTCGAGCACCATCTTTATACCATCAGCTTCGGCATCATCTGGAAGCATGTCAGAAATGCAGAATCTCAGACTCTGCTCCCAAACCTTCTGAATCAAGATTTTAGTGAAAGAAGTCAAACACAAAAGTCACATGTTGTGTGACTCCATTTATTTGAAACATAAAGAATCCAGGTAATCCCCAGAGAGGAGATTGGTAATTAGTTGCCAGGGTCTAGGGGAGAGGGAGATATGCGAAGTGACTGCTTGGTGAGTATGGGGATTCCTTGATGAAAATGTCTTGGAACTAGACAGAGGTGATGGTTGCACCGTATTGTCAATGTTCTGAATGCCACTGAATTGGGGGTGCCTGGGTGGCTCAGTCAGTTAAGCATCCAAACCTCAGGTTTTGGCTGAGGTCATGATCTCATGGGTTGTGAGATCCAGTCCCCTGATGTGCTCTACATTTGGCAGGGAGTCTGCTTAAAGATTCTCTTCCTCTGCCTCTGCCCCTGCTCCACTCACCAGCACGTGCGTGCTCTCTAATAAATAAATAAACCCTTAAAAAATTTTTTAATAAAAATTTTTTAAAAATAGGGGCACCTGGGTGGCATAGTCAGTTGAGCATCAACTCTTGGTTTCGATTCAGGTCACAATCTCAGGATCCTGGGATCAAGCCCGAGTCGGGCACCACACTCAGTGTGGAGTCTGCGTGAGATTCTCTCTTTCCCTCTCCCTCTGCCCCTCCCATTTGTACTGTCTCTTTCTCTAAAATAAATAAATAAAATATTTTTAAAATAAATAATTTTTTAAATTTTGGAAAATTTTAAAAAATAAATGCCACTGAATTGTACACTTTAAAATGGTTAAGGACTAATTTTCTGTTGTGTAAATTTTACCTCAAAAGAAAATGAAATCTAAAAATCTGCATTTTAAGAAGACTCCTCCCCATCCCGGTGATGACTCTGCCCATTAAACTTTGAGGAGCAAACTCTGTTAGACCAAGTATCAGGTACATTGTCAGTCTGGCTTATAGAAAGACTTGGTTTTCAAAACAAAGGAGTAAAACATTCATTGCATTAGCACATAGCATCACAATATTAATGGTTCTCTAAATATTGTTGATACATTCTCTTAAACCCGTGGGCTAGGAAAGGTTAACATAATCTCACTTTTTAAACTCTTTCCCAAATGTGTTTTATATATTCAGTGGAAGAATTGCTAATACCTATGAAATATCAAATATGTTTTACATATTACATTTGAGTTTGTGCAATCCTTTTCCTTCTCCAATTTCCTAGCACCATCTATTTCTTCCTGTTATTTATTCAACTTTAATATTCTTTAAATTTTTTTTTAACTTTCACAGATTAACTCTCCAGAAGAAGTGTTACCCTACTTGATATTCAGTATATATTTTCTTGTGACAGCTTTATGGTACAATTAAATTTCATACATTTTTTTCAGCCCTCTCTGAATATGCATTAGAAAGCCAACCATCATAATTCTAAGCCAATTGGCTTGATTTGCTTATTTAAGCCCACATCTCACAGGCTTGCTACACTTCCATACATTCCATCCCCATCTGCACTCCATCCACCTGCCCAAAGTTATTGATTGTGCTGACAGTGGAGGAAACCACAGGGCATTGACAGTCAAAATATAATTTCCATTAGAAAGCCCTTTAGAAAACATAAAGTCCACAATGAGATTTTGAACTTCAATATGACGGGCCGAATAGCGGTGCCAGTTTAAACCTGGTCACAGGAAAAACCGAAAATTGAATATTAGCAGCAGACTGAGCCTGCTTTCTTTCAAAATCGTTATCAGAGTTTAGCACAGAAGAAATTGTTATCACAACTTAACATATGAGAAAAAATCCTCATGTTTAGATGGACTAAGTAACTTAATAAGGCTCATTTGGATGCAAAAATAAATGAGCATCAAGTTAACATTAACTTTTAATGCTTGCCATTTTATGTTAATTCATATTTTTAAATTATGGCTGATTCTTTGCAATCAGTCTATGGCTAATTATATCTCCAGCATGTAAATCTAATGGAGTGCTGGGACCAAAGAACAACAAAAAATACCCAACAAAGACCTTGGAAACTCAGCGCTGTCAACTGGTAAAATCCAGCCTGTGTGACAAAGCTCAGTCTCTGAACTTCTGTCACCATTCTTTCTCCAAGATCAAAGCTTAGTTGGCTTAACCATGGAAACCATATCGATGCATCCTGCTTGCAGACACTTTTCCGGATTTTTTAATCTCTGGAACTGATGACTCTATCCTAAGACACAAGAGCTATGCGTGAGGTAGATGTAGACTGGATTTTTAAGGACCCTCCAAGCTGAAACTGTCTAAATAAAAAAATCTGGGCTCAAATACATCCCCCCACCTGACACAAAGATTCTACATGTTCTTCAATACCAGACACAAGGATTCTTGCAATTACTAGAAGACACCCAGATCCAGCTCTATTAATGAGGATGTATTCTCATGGCAGACTCAAAAAATAACAGCTACCATTTAATGAGGCTCTACCCTGCACTTTGTAAATGCTATTTATCTCACGTGCTCTACATGACAGCCCCCCATGAGAAAATTGAAAGACGCATTACCAAAGTTCACAAACTAGTAGATTGCCAGAGCAGAGTTGTCTGTTTTTAGATTCCCATAGATGTTGTTTGTTCAAATCCAGATGCTGCAGATTTCACCAATATGTGTATGTCCGTTGACCACTAGCTGTAGGACTCCAATTCCCACATTTCACAAGTGAAGACACAGAGGCCCAGAGAGGTTAAGCAGCTTACCCAAGGTTATGCAGCCAGCTAGCAGCAAATTCCGAACCAGGGTCCGCTCCTTCCATCCGCTCAGCCATCTTCTGCCTCCCACATCTTCAACATGCACGGAAGCCACCTGGGGATCTTGTTTCCACTCAGGTTCTCCTTAGGTAGGCCTGGCAGGGGCCTGTGATTCTGCATTTCCACCAACCACCCGGCTGATTATGGGGCCCAGAACCAATGCTCCACACCACAATGCCATCATCACTGGCAGAAATAAGGCCTGAAGATGTGCTGCTGATTTTCAATGAGGAGAAATGATGGCGTGATACTGTTTACTGGCCACTAAGGTGACCAGCCCGTCTCAATTTGTCCAGGACTTGCCCTGTTTTAGCACTGGAAGTTCCACAACCTGGGGAAGCCCCTCAGTGCCCAGCAAATGGGATGGTTGTTCCCTCTTGTCCTCAACTGGTTTATTTGCCACACCTAACACAGCATTACATGTGGGAGAAAATATGCCGTATGGGTTAAGAAGAGAGGAGATAGGGGCATCTGGGTGGCTCAGTGGGTTAAGCGTCTGTCTTCAGCTCAGGTCATGATCTCAGGGTCCTGGGACTGAGTCCTGCTTCGTGCTCCCTGCTCCACTGGGAGCCTGCTTCTCCCTCTCCTGCTGCCCCTCTCCCCCACTCATACTCACCTGCGCATGCTCTCTCTCTCTCTCAAATAAATAAATAAAATCTTTTAAAGAAGAAGAGGAGGAGGAGGAGGAGATGAAGTAAAGGGTGAGAGGGCTTATGAGACTGAAGGGGAGGGGGTGGTCAGCTTCCTGGGCATGCACCTGAACAGCTGCTCAGGCCCTGCATTCAGAAGGGCTCCTCGCTTGGTTTCATGTTCTGCTCTTGCAGCCTTGAAATTCTTAATAATCGTTTTTACCTTTTAAAGTGTACAATTCAGTGCTTTTAGTATATTCACAAGGTTGTGTAACCATCAGCATGATCTAGTTTCAGAACATTTTCACCACCCCAAATAGAAATCATATACCCATTAGCAGTCACTCCCCGTTCTCCCTTCCTTTAGATCCTGACCATCACCGATCTACTTCTTGCCTCCTCTATGAATTTGCCTATTCTGGACATTTCATACAAATGGAATCCTACAGTATATGGTCTCTGTGTCTGGCTTTTTTCACTTAGTTTGCCTTCAAGTTTCATCTGTGTTGTAGCATGTATCAGAACATCCTTACTTTTTATTGCTGAATAATATCCCATTGAATAGATATAACATATTCATCGTATGGATATATCACATTTTGTTTAACCATTTATCAATTGATGGACATTTGGGTTGTTGATACTGTTAGACTATTATAAATAATGCGCTATGAACTTTCATGTACAAGTTTTTATGTGGACATACGCTTCCAATTCTCTCCAGTATACACCTGGGAGTAGAATTGCTGGACCATATGGTAACTCTATCTTTAACCTTTTGAGGAGATGCCAGATTGTTTTCCAAAGTGTTAGCATCATTTTACATTCCCACCAGAAATGTACAAGGGTTCCAATCTCTCCACATCCTTGCCAACTCTTATTGTCCATCTTTTTTATTATAGCCATCCTAGTGGGTGTTAAGTGGTATTTCATTATTGCTCTGATTTGCATGAAATTCCTAATAAAATTTGGGCAAAATATCCCTAATTTTCATTTTACCTTGGGCTCAGCAAATTATGGAGCAAAATAATGAAAAAAGGAAGTACAGCCCCCAGGAGCCACAGTCCCCCGTGTTTTCCCCAGAGACAAAAGACTGGAGTGTGAAGGAAGGAGAAGAAAGCCACCTTTTCCTGACATACCTGTCAGACACTGTGGCAAAACTGACCATTCATTATCAGAGTGGACCTACTCCTGTAAGCCTCCTAACTTGTCCGGCCCTCTCAAGCCTTCCCCTCTCTTACCCTGTCAGCTTGAATCCCTTCAAGTGCGAGAGAACCAAGCCTTTCATTATTTAGTCAACAGCAGATTGTTATCTGCCTGCCAGGTATGGAGCTCCATGCTGGGGCTACCACGGTGAGAAGTTCTGAATCCCGGGATTCTCAAAGCCAGTAAAAGACTTGAATTCAAAGGCCTGGTTGATTTGCCACATTAAAATTCATCTGCATTAAATTAACATTCCATGTATTAAATGATAAACATAATTGCTACAAAACCAGTTTCTGATGGAGGAGAAGGAAAAAAAGAGGAGGTGGGATTCCGTAAGTCAGGAGGGGGCAATCTGTTAAGAGATAACGGAAAATGGACGTGAAGAAACAGAGAACTTTGAAATATTTTATAAATTTGCCTAAGAGTGGCCCTGTTTGTCTCCATCCGAGCAAGACTAGAGTCACTCTGCTCAGAGGTGTTTTTGTCTTGCCAGTGCCTAGAGGCAGTCCTGCCTGGCTGGCTTTAGGAAGATGAGATTGGAGCATTTTCTTTTTTCAATGCAGCTCTTTCCCTAAGGATTGGTTAATTGAGGTATCACCTCTCAAGAATCATTGAGTAAAACTAATATATTACATTGCATGTTTCTGATTTCCACCAGGGCAATTATTTCACAATGTGAATTAAAGGGAAGACCACGCTTTTGAGCATGTCAAATAGAAGGCAGTTTATCCAGGACCACACTGGGAAGAGGTTGATTTCCCTAATTTACACACTGGAATTAGGCTTTATTTCATTTCTTTATCCTATTTCTAGAAACAAAATCATAAATTTCTCCTGACAGATCAGCACAAATTAGTTTTAAGTGCTCATAATTCAATTATCTTTGGTGTGTCTCTGATCAGTGTTCAGCAGAAGTCCATGGCATAACTTTGTAATACCCAAAATTGTACAATAACCTTTTTTAATGCCTTGGGATGGTTACTTCCTATCTAGAAAGATTATAAAATAACATATTAACAATTCTAGGGTTTCCTAGATTCCTTACAATTTGGGAAGGTGCAAACAGGGATCCTTACATATTTTTATGTTTCTGAAGGTCTGGTGAAAGTTAAGTAATACATCTGTACAAGCCAACAACAAAAAGTTTATATTAACTCTCATGTTCATCAGACATTCTGATTCACAACCATGTGTTGTTTGATTAGTAAAATATACATATATTAGTCATTACTGAATAAAATCATTTTTAAACAAAATATTTTAAAAATTAGGTACATGAAGGAGGTGCCAATTTCTAAAACAAAAAAATAAAATAAAAGTCCCTGGCATTGGAAAGTCTGGGGAAAACCTAAAATAGACTATGAAACATCAGAAAATTCTGCTCCTTTAGCAGCTATTGCTTTTGAATGCAAAGCAACTCAGGAATTTGTCTTCCTGTTTTCTCATCCCTATCCAGAGGTCTTTGCTCCTCCCAAGCACTCCCACCTATGACCTAGAACTGACCACACCTGAGGGACAAGGCTTCCAAGTAGGTTCTTTGTAGACTGAACAGTCAAAATGCCTTGTATTGTTGATACCTGCTTGGTAATATCAGCTGAGATTTCATTTTTTTGATATTAACCGCAACTGTTTTCTCTCCTTGCTGGAGAGGCTCTTACCCAGCACGAAAGCCCACTGAAATCCACATGGGCATTCCTGCCCCCAGAAATTTCTGAGCTAGGAGAGCTCTGACTGACTTGGTGCTTCTCTACTGGGAAGTTCTAGAAAGGACCAGGCCAGTGAAACTTCCTGAACATGGTCTTTAACAAATGACTTTCATCATTTATTAGAGGTAAATTCCAGCTCAAATTCAGTCTTATGGAAAAGTAAGTTTAAATGTGTATATCAAAGTCAAGGGTCGGAAGGCGCCTGGGTGGTTCAGTCAATTGAGGGACCGACTCATGATTTTGGCTCAGGTCATGATCTCAGCATCATGATCTCAGGGTCATAAGATGGAGACCTGTGTAGGGCTTCACACTCAGTGCAGAGTCTGCTTGTCCCTCTCTCTCCCCCTCTACTCCTCCCCCTGTTCGTGTGCTCAAACTCTCTCTCTCTCTTTCTCCCTCCCTCTCAAATAAATAAATAAAATCTTTAAAAAAAAAAGTCAAAGGGATGAGCCATTCCCTCTATATTGAAGATAAAGGAGCAACAGTTTCTTATACACTTTCATTGTCAAGAGTGATAATAGTGATAATAATAATGCATACAGCAAGTGTTTCATTAACGTTCTTCTTTCCCCCCCAAAAATGAAATGTTTCATAGAAGTCTTCACCAGCCAGATTTGGAGGACATAAACTAACAAAAGCAAACTCTCATAATTGGCCTTGGCTACCCTGTGTGGGAGGTAGACAACAACTCTCCTTCATCTCAGATGAAGAGCCTCTAATACATGTAGCTTCAGACACTGCAGGGCCAAACAAAATAGAAAAGTTTGAATGCTGTGTTTTCATGGGTTTTTTTTTTCAGTTAGTGAATATAGCTACCATTAGCCATAATTACATGTTATTTGCATCCTGAAATTTTTTAAAATTCTCTATTCTAGAAGGGGAAAAAATCCACTAAAGTTTTCTGAACAAGCAGATGACATTCTCAAACTTGTGTGTAGGAAGATAATTCTGGTGGCTGTGTGAGGGATGAACCAGCCAATGGAGGGACTAGAGGTGCAGCAGCTGAAGTGCTTTTTGCAAAAGATGGTGCCAGGCCAAAGCAAAATAAAGGCAGAAAGGGGGAGGAGGTGATAGATAAAAGAGACAGAGCAAAGAATAAAAATCATTAGCAGATAGCTGCTGATTGGGGGTGAGGGAGACAGAGGCATAGGAAATGATGCTAAGGAACTGACTAGACGAGAAAGCCACATAGTGATAAGCTATCGAGTAAGAATACATGCTGCGCAGGTTTCACAGATGCCCCTGAACCCTACCCCTGTGCCTCCATGAACGGTGAACACCCACTAGGACCTGCCAACGCTTGGGCTGATACCTGCCTCAAAACCCAAGGAGAGAAGTGAGCCCATCGGTGCTCATCCACAGGGAGGGTTCAGGCTTCCAGATCAGACAGAGTTCAAATTGTAGCTTCACCACCTTTGATCTTGGATCACATATGTAAATTCTCAGAGCTCTCATTTCTTTCTCAGTGAAATGAGATGATACCACCTTCCTCACCTTGTGCATAGAGCTATTTCAAGAATTAAAGAAAGCAAGTAAAGCACCTGGCGTAGAGTAGGACCTCAAGAAATGATGCCTATTATTGCTACTACTCTTACACTCTGTCTTGTTTGTCTGCCTGATGCCCAGTGGGCCTGGAGCCTACCCTGAACCCCAAACTGATGCCCTCTGTGCCCCTTCCTGGTTCTTGCCAGCCATGCTGCTCTCCCAAATTAGCCATCCTGCGTGATGTTAATTATTACCCGGCTGCTCCACCACTGTCACCAGACCCCACCCAATTTGACCTATGAAGTTAGTACAGTGACACAACTTCACTGTCACTTTGAATGAAGTCAGAATCCCAGAACCTATATTATTCTACTGTTCAGGCAGGGTTGAAAACCCATGACTGGGGATGGAGGCTATTCCTTTTTTGCTCAGTCCTCCTCACCCTGGTTCTTCCGGGTCCTAGCACCCTCCCTTCCCTCTGGCAGTTGTTCTCAAACTATGGTCTCCAGACCAACGTCAGCATCCGCTGGGAACCTATTAGAAATGCAGATTCTTAAGCCCCACCCGGGACCTACTGACTCCAAAACTTGGGGGGGGGGGGCAGTATCTGTATTTTAACAAATCTTTAGGTAATTCGGATGCACACAACTTGAGAACTGTGGCCCAATATATTTCAATGAAAGTTCATACCACCTAATAGCCTCTGCAATAAAATGAAATTGCTGCCTGGGGTCCTGTCAAAGATGTTGCTAGCACCCTCTGCAAACCATGGCTATGGAGAGAAATTCACCAGAGCTACACCCTTCCTTACCCAGGGCAGCACCCTTAATAGCTGATACACTGGATGTGTCCAGTCTGAGGCTCTCCAAGGCCACACACCCCCAACCCACAGCCTGGCCACTCCATAGCAAGCAACAGAATTAATTCTATAAAATTAATTACAAGGTCAAAATCTGAGCTTGAACTGTAAAGGTCTAGCATTTGATATTTACACCACCAACTGCTTTCCATAGTGTAGTATTTAACAAACAGTACCTCCTACTCTTTAATTTTTCAAGACTAACAATGTATTTGATGTTCATAGGACATGGACTCAGATATCAACATTACCCTGCTCATAGATTCTGCATTTATGTCACTGGGGCCTCCTGAGCTAGGTTATAAAAAGCACATCATGTTTACAGGTTTCAGAACTGACTGCCAGCACCCAAGGGCTGGGACATTTCTTGCTCTGACCCACCCTGGAGGAGAAAGGAAGCAGATCTTAAAACTCTTTGGCCCCTCCTTATAATGGCTCAGACATATTCTGTTATTAAAGCTTCCTCCTTAATTACTGACATACGTGCAATTCAAGTTACTTTCTTGCAATTATGTTATTCAGCAATAATTGGATTTCTAGTTTTAATTGGGCCCTAAATTAGCGATAGCTTTCATGAAAGCCATTACAGTGATTTCTAACTACAGTTTTTGCTGCTTTTTGAGTACATTATATTTCAAACAGAATGATTCACCAGCAGAAGTCACAGCTGCGGTGAACTCTTACATGGGTTTCTATTAATGATTACAAGTTGGGTGCTATTCTGTTGTAACTAAACATTTGCTGCACATACTATCCATTGAGCACTGCTGTGTCACAAGAGAGGCTGTCTTCCGCCCAGGGTTAGAGTACACAGTTCTATCTGTGATGAAGATCCGGCCATGCAACCAGATATTAAGTCCAGTTAAATGGGGAAGAGACTCTATTTGTTACCAGCTGGTACTGCAGATAAATACTTGAAAATAACACAAAATAACACAAAACCAAATTATTCTTGAAAGCTGTTGAAATCAAAATTTTGTTGAGCCTACAGAAAGCTTAATCCCATGGGTAAAGAAAAAAAAAGAAAGAAAGCTTAATCCCATGGGTGTCTTCCTTTCCTACAGGGATTGTCTACTCAAATCAGCCCAACAAATATGTGTGGAGTGCTGGCTGTGCACCAGTTATTGCAAAAGACATGAAGTTGTAACAGATGGTACAGTGATGCAGTTAAGAGTATGAGCTTTAGGGGTGCCTGGGTGGCTCAGTTTCTTAAGTGTCTGCCTTTGGCTGAGGTCATGATCTCAGGGTCCTGGGGTTGAGTCTGCTTCTCCCGCTCCTCCCCCACCCCACCCCTGCTCATGCTCAGTCTCTCTCTCTCTCTCAAATAAATAAATAAAATCTTAAAAAAAAAAAAAAAGAGTATGATCTTTGGAGTCAGACCACCTGGATTAGAATCCCCAGCTCTGCAACTTCCTGGTTGTGTGACCTCAAGCAAATTACTTAATCTCTCTCAGGTTCTATTTCCTCATTTGTAAAATATATCACAAGGTTGCTGTGTGGGTTAAATGACTTACTGCATGTAAAGAATTTTAAAAAGCATCTGCCACTTAGTCAACACTTATTAAATGCTAGTTTTATTATTTTAGTTCAGGGTGGCAAGGGCTTTATCTATATTGCCCATCACTGTATTCCCAGCATCCAGAATTGTGACTGATAGATGATAAGTGCTCAATCGGTGCTTTTCGTCTTAATGGGAAAATCCAAAACTACAGGAAGTGCCTAGCAGAGAAGGGATTTAAAGGAAGGAGTCATTGTGTCTAGTTTGGGGCATACCAGTCAGGACATTGGTAGGAAACAGATGGAACATTCAAAAGGAATAATTAAGGAGCATTTCATGAAATAATGACTCACAAAGGTATGGGGTAAATTAAGAGAGACAAACAAAATGGCGGAGCTCCACAGGGTTAACAATAGCAGAGCGTCACTACCACGCCTAGATCTGAAAGGACGTGAAAGGGTGGAAGCTGAAGAGAGGGGCCTCTGATTGGAGCCACAGCCTTCAGTAAGGAGCACAGTGTCTGCCCCCTGCAGTCATGCAGGAAGGGAGCCAGGGGAATAAATACCCTGGCTTCTCTCTCTTGCCTTCAGATTTTGTCTAATTGGCCAAACCCCATAGGAAGCCAGAGGGCAAATGACATAAGGCACAGAGCAGAGCGGAGAAGGATGGAAAAGTAAATGGAGAACATTTAACATAGGGGAAAATGAGGAAAAGATTGGATGGGGGTGGAATGTAACATGAGCCTTTAAGCAAAGTTGGCTTATACACAAGGTGAAGGTAAAAGGGGAGAGGAAGACATCCCAGGTGGAAAGAACAGCACAAGTAGATCAAGATAGGGAATGGCTAGACAGGCTTAGGAGACATTATTCAACCCATTTGGCTGTAGAAGAGGACACAAGTTTGCGAGTAAGGAGAGATAACATTGGAAAAATAGATTGGGGCATGTCACAGAATGTCTCAAATGACAGGGAAAAGGCTGGGGACTTGATTTTGAGGCAGGAGGGGCCGCTGAAGTTGGGGCTGCAGCAGATAAGGATCAAAGCTGTGGTTTAAGACGTCTGATTTTTTAGTGGTGCATCAGAAAGACTGGAAAGAGACTAGTGTTACTGAGATGATCCAAGTGGCTTATATACTAGTCCAGAGGAGAGAAAAATAATGAACTCAGGTGGAAGCAATGGGAGTGCTTGCTAAGGAAGCACAGGGATTAGGTGGGAAGTCAGGGGCGGGACCAAGAGCTCAGAAAGAGGCAAAGATCATTCCAAGATGTCTGGCCTGGATGGCTGGATGCCTAGAAGGAGGAAGGTGAGGATAGAGATGTGAGAAGCCTTAGTTCCTGGGGGCAGAAGAGTACTAAGAAGGAAGTCACTAAGTGTCTGTCCACTCATGTCCTCCCCACAGACCATGTACAGACAGCCCTGGATTCCAGCCAGATGGATTCTACTCCAGCTCATTTCTAGTTGTGCTCATCCTTGTTACTCCTACTGCCCTCCTGGTTGACTTCATTTGGTTTCTTGGCTTTTTAGTACCTGACTCATTTCTAGGCTCCTGCCTCCATATCATCCTGCAGTTCAATCCTGGTTCTAAGCCCAACTCTCGTTAACCTCAGGCTTTGAGCTACTTGTGTTGTTACTCAGCTCTGGACCCATGCACACTCACAGTCCAGAGCAAGGCTGTCCAGTGGAACTTTCTGTGATGATGCACATGTTCTTTATCTGCACTGTCCAATGTGGTAACCACTAGCACTTAAGGTTATTGAGCACTTGAAATGTGGCTAGTGAGACTGAGGAAATAAACTTTTAATATTATTTAATTTTAATTAATTCTAATTTCAACAGCCTCAAAGTAGGAAGCTCACTTCAGTAGAGAAGATGGAAAAGAATGAAGGTTTGTTAGATTTTCCATTTTTAATCCGATTTTGCTAGAACTAGCCGTAGGAGAAACTGTGGCAAGAATAAAGTTTGTCCTTAACATATTTTCAGCTTTACTTCTACCTTCTTTCCCCATATATATCATAAGCTACTTTCTGAGCTTCGCATAGACCTGACCTGCTTTGCCCTGCCTCTCCTTGGAATATCTACAGTGAGTGTCATAGTGCCCCCCAACCTGTCCCTGCACCAGGCTAGGATGAAGAACAAGGCGAATAAGACAAGGAGAGGAAGACAGGATCAAGCAGGACCAGGGCCATCGGAACAAAACTGCCCCCCCTTCAGGGGAATGAAAATCCTAAAACTCATTCTAAATCCTGCTCTAGGTTTTTTTCCATAGCATTGCTCATGTCCAAAAATACTACTAATTTAATTATGTCATGTTTGTTATATAATGCTCCTCTCCCATACACGAATATAAGCACCACAAGGGCAGGAAAGTTTGTCATAATGTTCACTGATATACTGAATTACCTAGAGCAGAGTCTGTGAAATGAATGAATTGGACCTGATGAGGGAGACAGAGACTATGGCAAGTGGTTCCTGGAGGCATCAAGATTGTAGAAGTGAGTTTAAATTGGAACAGGATCCCAGACAGCAGCTGGAGGGTACAAGAAGAAGGATTTGGTTCAGGACTCAACCAAAGCGTGAAGCCTGTATACAACTCCAAAAGAATGATAGCTCTCTGACCAGTAGGTGAGGAATAACTGTGACAGCAAGCCTGAGGCCAGCAAAAAAGAGTGTTTAGTCAATTGGTCAGGTCTGCCATGAGTTCAGAAGGGATGGTCCAGATGCCCTATATTTGTCAGTCTTGACTAGTGAAATTAAGAATTAAGGCTCCAGCCCAGTGGCCTGTGATTCAGGACCAGGGTCCAGTTCAGTGAAGGAAATTGAGGTTGCTGAAAAAACAAAAAGCACTCACCTAATCATTCAATGTGTGAGATACAGCAGGATGATATTAAGAAGAAAGGCCAGTTAGAAGGCCAGGAGGTACCTAGAGTCCCCCACAGATACATACAACATATTCCAAGATAAGAGCGGCAAGATGCATCCATTGACTCAATCTAGGTCTACTTACTATCTGTGTACCAAGCATCACTCTAGGCACAGAAGACACAACATGAATAAAACACAAAATTCCCCATCCTCATGAAGCTTATCTTGTAGTGGGTGGGGGGATCAAATATGATAAAGAGCTGTAAAAATTAAACAGGATACGGGGCTAGGAAGTATGTATGGAAGGGGAGTTGTTGAAATTTCAGATAGAGTAGTCAAGGAGGGCTTCACTTAATTGAGAGGTTCACAATCCATCTCCCATGGGCTGGAAAGCCTAATTACTAGAGAATTGTACTGGGTTTGCCCATGTCCTTGTGGGACTGAGTTTGCAGAGACCAGACTTGGTACATACAGATCACCCCCTAGATGGGAGCAAGATTCTGGCTCTTTTTGTTTTGAGTCTGGTCTTGACCAGTTCTTTGGATACATCCGGCAGCCTCCCCACTGTACTCTTTCTTGAGACAGACAATGCCCCAGACATCCTTAGCAATCTGGTGAAGTCTAAACTCCTTTTAAGAGTGTTTTTGAAGACATAAAGTAAAATACATGGTATTACAAAGAGAGCAAAGTATATTGAAATAAGTTACCCAATATTTTTAATAAATTTGTGACATTATAATCTATGTAATTCTTTATTAATGCATGAAACAATAAAATCTAGAGATAGGTGCAATAACTACCATAACTCTGAAATGGTAATATGTGAAAATATTATTTTGCTATATCTGCAACAACAATAATGTGATAAGAAAAACATCTGTGATTTCCATTGCTGACAAAGTCTCTTGTCATCTATATACATAGTTGAAGAAAATGCTACATTTCAGCTAGAGGTTAATTAAAATAAGGATGTAGTCTTTTCCCCATCCAAGTACATGGACACCTGAATGAAGCACCCCATACCTGGTCCTTTCCTGCCTGTTTTCGTCTCCCCAGTAGGCAGACATTACTGAAAGCAAAACTTACACAGCTTCCATAGAAGAGTGTTGATTCAGAGGGCCCTTACCTTTCACTTGGGGGGAGAGAACGGCTGAGGGAATCTGATGTGTTCAGCCTTTTCTTTTCCCCAGTAAAACCTACTTATACAGTCATGAGTGAGATGGTCATGGATAGCTTATAGAGACCATCTCATTAATCTGTAATTAGTCTTCACAAAATGTATTCACTCAGCAAATATGAGTACCTATGGCCTATCAGGCACTGTTTTAGATGTTTGGGATGAACAAAACAGACCAAAAAAAAAAAAAAAAGTCCCTGCCCTCATGAAGTTGAGATTCTAGTAGAGGGTGGGTGGGTGGGTGGTTGGGAGCAGCAGCAGAGTCAGACAATAAACACAAAGAAATAATACAAATGATATCACAGGTAGGTAGGGGATAAGTGAAAGAATATAGAGAACACTGTAAGGAATACAGAGTCCAGGTCACGTGGTTTGGTGCAGTAACACAAGAATGGAGTCCCTGTCCTCTCTGTGCCAGTTTACTTTTCCTGGGCTCGGTTTCCTCATCTGTGAATGGAGAGCATTGGACTAGTCACTTTCCATTCGACCAGGTCAAGAGTTAAAGAGCTGGGACAGCACCACCCTAGGGTGGTGGAGGTTCCTTGGGCGCCTGGCAGGGATTTGAATCATTTCCCCAAATTCAACTTCTGATCTGTGTTAGACAGTGGGGCTGCAAATCAGATTTTGTTTGAAAATGTGTTTCAGACCTAAATGTGAGACAGGAATCCATCAAAATCCTAGAGGAGAACACAGGCAGCAACCTCTTCGACCTCAGCCACAGCAACTTCTTCCTAGAAACATCGCCAAAGGCAAGGGAAGCAAGGGCAAAAATGAACTAATGGGACTTCATCAAGATAAAAAGCTTTTGCACGGCAAAAGAAACAGCCAACAAAACCAAAAGACAACCAACAGAATGGGAGAAGATATTTGCAAATGACATATCAGATAAAAGGGCTAGTATCCAAAATCTATAAAGAACTTATCAAACTCAACACTCAAAGAACAAATAATCCAATCAAGAAGTGGGCAGAAGACATGAACAGACATTTTTCCAAAGAAGACATCCAAATGGCCAAGTGCTCAACATCACTCGGCATCAGGGAAATCCAAATCAAAACCTCAGTGAGATACCACCTCACACCAGTCAGAATGGCTAAAATTAACAAGTCAGGAAATGACAGATGTTGCCAGGGATGCGGAGAAAGGGGAACCCTCCTACACTGTTGGTGGGAATGCAAGCTGGTGCAGCCACTCTGGAAAACAGTATGGAGGTTCCTCAAAAAGTTGAAAATAGAGCTACCCTATGATCCAGCAATTGCACTACTGGGTATTTACCACAAAGATACAAATGTAGGGATCCGAAGGGGTATGTGCACCCCGGTGTTTATAGCAGCAATGTCCACTATAGCCAAACTATGGAAAGAGCCAAGATGTCCATCGACAGATGAATAGATAAAGAAGATGTGGTATATATATACAATGGAATATTATGCAGCCATCAAAAAAAAAATGAAATCTTGCCATTTGCAACAACGCGGATGGAACTAGAGAGTATTATGCTAAGTGAAAGAAGCCAATCAGAGAAAGACAAGTACCATATGATCTCACTGATATGAGGGATTCTTATTCTCAGGAAACTGAGGGTTGCTGGAGTGGTGGGGGGTGGGAGGGATGGGGTGGCTGGGTGATAGACATTGGGGAGGGTATGTGCTATGGTGAACGCTGTGAATTGTGCAAGACTGATGAATCACAGACCTGTACCTCTGAAACAAATAATACATTATATGTTAATAAAAAGAAGATAGCAGGAAGGGAAGAATGAAAGGGGAGAAATCGGAGGGGGAGATGAACCATGAGAGACGATGGACTCTGAAAAACAAACTGAGGGTTCTAGAGGAGAGGGGGGTGGGAGGATGGATTAGCCTGGTGATGGGTATTAAAGAGGGCACGTTCTGCATGGAGCACTGGGTGTTATATGCAAATAATGAATCATGGAACACTACATCAAAAACTAATGATGTAATGTATGGTGATTCACATAACATAATAATAAAAAAACTAATGATGTAATGTATGGTGATTAACATAACATAATAAAATTAAATTTAAAAAAGGAAAAAAAAAACATGTTTCACTACTAACCAGAAAAAAAAAAAAGTCAGAAAACCATTAGTGGTTCTAAGATTTTTTTTTCTTTCAAATAACTGTGATAATTATTCGAAAGAAAAATCATGGCAATGTTGCCTACTGTTGCTTCGATCCTTCACCTCTCACAGCCTGCTGTGATTTCACCATTTCTTTTGGCTTTATTTCATTACTTTCCACACAGAGGTATTTATAGTGACGATAATGAGTTTCAAAACAAACCTAAGGAAATGTGCATTTTCATAGGATTGTGGGTTCCTAGAACAAACAAGCATTGATTTAGGGAACCAAATTACGCAGCACCCGGGAGAGGAGGCTGCCCCGGGAAGGGACTGGACAGCCTGCGTCTCCTTGCCCTTCCCAGCACCACACCGCCCCAAACCTCCCGACCTGCTCCACGAATGCATTCCACATTGATTTTATGAAGGGACCATCTGACGATTTCCATTTAAAATAGCCCTCCAACTCACACTCCCACGTGCTCACCTAGAGGAATTGTCTAATAGGGCGACGGATCGTCAGTACAGCGTCCCGCTCCGTCAGGTGTCAGACACAGCATAGCCACATAACTGATGATATTGCTCTCCCCATAAATATTCCACCACCAAGGAAGAGATTTACGATATTGTATCTTGAGTTCAATTTTCAGAACGATTTACAGCTCACACACATCCAAAAACTTATTACCAACTGCATTATTTGAAAACAAAGCGATAACTTGCTGTCCCCTGAGAGGATGCATGGAGCCTTCAGCAGCAGGCTCATCTCTCTCCTTGCTCTCTGCCACTCCTATTACCAGACTGTATCTAACAAACCTCTCCAGTGAAATTACAAGGCACACATGCTACATGGTGGGTAGGAGTCTATTAAGTGAAGAGCCAGCAGAGGATCATGTATTTGTCTTCAAACTGGGAAACTTGACGGGACTTTTCAAGAAACGGAGAGGCCCCAAAGCAGAGATGGTGCTGAGAAACAATGAACCCCTCAGAGAGTACTCCTGCTGATCACAACAGGCTCTCAAAAATGTCACCCTGAGGCCTGGACGCCGAATTTTGTTCGTGTACTACACTCACCCGACTTCGTGTCTTTGATTCCTGTCCCCGGCCAGTCCAGGGTGACCTTGCAGAATTGTGCCTGAGCCCTGGTCGCCTATCAGAGCCTGCAAAGGGAACGTAAAATACCAGCCCCCCACCCCACATTAGTAATTCTAGTTCACTTGAGTGAGGGTAGAGCCCAGACCTCGGGATTTTTTTTAACATAGAAACCTATGATTCCTCAGCTGTGACGTACAGTTAGTAGGCACTTAGACAAACTGTGTCAATTGTATACACAGGTCTGGCTCCCCCACAGCTCCCACGTGGGCCTGGCACACATTAGTAACCCAGTAAATATGCATTGAATTAACCAGCAAATAAACGCCAAGTTCTGGGCATGGTGATCATTGATAAATGACAGCTAATATTGTTACAAAATGCCTTTCTAAAACTTTTTTGCTTACAGTTTTCATCAACAAAAATGTTCTTATTTGACTCTCGTTTTCCCATTCTAAAGGCATTGTTTCCTTCCAGGACCAACGCTTTTGTCGTAATATCATATAATAGGGAGAACTATGAAAGCAGATATAAGAAAAGTACCATCCTCCAGCACTGGCATGCATCTTTTTACCCTAAAATATTGTCGTATGTCCTGTGTCAGGGGTACATTTGAGAAGAACTGCTCTTTGTCTTCATTGGCCCTTCTTCATTATTGAGAATATATTTTTCCCCATGACTAACTTCATACCGTCAGGGAAAAGAAAAACTACGTTCCTAAATTAAACACTTGCAAAAGCTGAATGTATACCTCTGTTTAAAAAGACAAAAATCACAAGCTGAAGATTTTTAAATTAGAATGCCCATTTTCATTTCAGTTCCAAGAGCATCAAGTCCTTTGCTGGTCAAGGAGGAGGGGAACCCGTGTCACACCTCCACGTGCAACACACTTCCTTATAACACGTGTGATACCGTCACGCTGGCCCATTTCATTGGTTGGTGCCAACAGCCACACAGTCAATCCACTGGGGAAGTAGCCCTGATGATCAGCACTGGTAATGAAGGCAGTTGAAAGAGTCAGTGCCACTGAGCTGAGTTCCAGGGACGCTCAATGGATACATCGGCAGGCTCAGTTCTTCCAGAGAAGAATTCCGAAAAAGGATCCGGCCATGTGGTCCACACTGCGGCCCATTTAATTGAGACTCATCTTAATTTTTCCTTCTGTTTTCTCCATCTGAATACGACTTAGGTGGCACTGTGATTCACTCACACTAAATCTTCCTTTTAAAACCAAGTACTTCATAGTCACGATTTAAAACTTTTGAGTTTCATTCAGATTTGGTCCCTTTGAAAGCCAACTTCAGACTGCTCTTTAAAATATGAATAATTCTCGCCCCCTCAGCCAATCAGGTTGGCCCCTGCCACATCCTTTGGAGGTGCCTGTTCCCCCAGGATTGCCTCCAATGCTTGCATCTTTGAAAAATATCTGTAATAAAAATTCAAATACATTCAAAAATGAACATAAATAAAACATAATTTCCTCCAAATGATTTATAAAATACTAAAACATTCACTTCCCTGTCTTTCTGCCTGTCAAGCGTGCCATAGCATATATCCTCGGGGTGGCAAGCTGCTCTGTCTCCCCCACCGAGTCTCCTGCAGGCGCTACCTTGACAACGGAGAACACCCAGAAGCCTGCCAGTTCTCATGGAAAGTGGAGCTCACTTCATCCATCAAAGCACCAGGATGATTTTATCCATGGCAAGATGGGATAGCTCTTGATTTCCTCCTCCGAGGGCTCTGATTTTAGCAAAAGGCTCAGATGTAAAAATCTGTCAGGACAGCAACAGGTGGGGGACAGAGGAGTGACTCACCTTATCCCACAGAGATTTTGCTCCAGATCCAATCTTAGTGAAAGGCACTGTGGGGTGAAGTTCACTCCTCTCAACTCAGCTTTCCCCCCACCCCATTGGCTGCCAATCCCCAATTCCCTGTCTTGGTAACCACAGAGATCCCTAGAGTGGGTAGAAAACAGTGGTTGACCTGCACAGAATCCCCTGAAAACACGGATTGCTAGGGTCTGCTTCAGTGTTCCTGATTCAGGAGGTCTGTGGTAGAGCCTGAGAATCTGAATTTCCTTTTCCCCCAGCTCTCTTATCATATAATTGACATACACCGTCATGTTAGTTGTAAGGATTTGATGTACATATATATTGCAAAGGAATTACCACAATAAGGTTAGTTAACACGTGCATTATCTCACACAGCTTCCCATTTGTGTGTGTGCGTGATGAGAACTTTTAAGATCCACACTCTTGGCAACTTTCAAGTATACGATATAGTAATGTTAACTACAGTCACCATGCTGTACGTTACATCTTCAGAACTTATTAATCTTCTAAATGGAAGTTTACACTCTGACCACCTTCACCTATTTCTCCCAACCTCCTCCATCCCCCACCCCTGGCAACTACCAATCTACTCTCTGTTCCTATGAGTTCCACTTCTTTAGATTCCACATGTAAGTGAGATCATATAGTATTTGTCTTTCTCTGTCTGACTTGTTTCACTTAGCATAATGCCCTCAAGGCATTATCTTTTTGAGATAGTGATTTCATTTCCTTCAGATACATACCTAGAAGTAGAATTGCTGGATCCTACGTTAGTTCTATTTTTAGTTTCTCAAGGAACCTCCACACTGTTTTCTATAATTGCTGTACCAAGTGCACAGGGTATCTTTTTCTTCACATCCTAGAGAGCATTTGTTACCTCTTGTCACTTTGATGATAGCCATTCTAACAGGTGTGAGGGGACATCTCATTGTGGTTTTGATTTGCATTTCCCTGATGATGAGGGATGTTGAACATCTTTTCATGTACCTGTTGGCCATTTCTGTGTCTTCTTTGGAAATGTCCGTTCGGGTCCTTTACAGATTTTTTAATCAAATTACTTGTTTTTTTGCTACTGAGTTGTAGGAGTTCCTTATATATTTTGGATATTAATCTCTTAACAGATATATGATCTGTAAATATTTTCTCCCATTCTAGGTTGCCTTTACATTTAGTTGATTGTTTCTTTTGCTGTGCAGAAGCTTTTTAGTTTGATATAGTCCCATTGTTTATTTTTGCTTTTGTTGCTGGTGCTCTTGGCATGATATCCAAAAAATCATTTAAAAGACCAAAGTCAAGGTTCTTTGTCTCTAAGTTTTCTTCTAGGAGTTTTATGGCTTTAAATCTTACATTTAAATCTTTAACCCATTTTGAGTTAATTTTTGTAAGTGGTATAAGATAGGGGCCCAGGTTTTTTCCTTTGCCTATGGATATCCAGTTTTTCCAACACCATTTATTAAAGGAACTATCTTTTCCTTGGCTCCCTTGTCAAATATTAGTTGACTAGAGATGCATGGGTTTATTTCTGGGCGCTAGATTCTGTTCCAAAGATCTATGTGTCTATTTTTATGCCCATACCATACTGTTTTGATTATTATAGCTTAGAAATATAGTTTGATATCAGGAAGTATACTACCTCCAGCTTTGTTCATCTTTCTCAAGATTGCACTGGCGATCACAGGCCGGGTGAGCACAGAGTGCCGCCGGAGACAGGGGAGACAGGAGTGACTGACTGCTTTTCTCTGGGGGCTCACTGAGGAGTGGGGCCCAGAATTCTTGGCTCCTCCAGGGCAGAGATTGGGAGGCCGCCATTTTCACTTTCAGCCTCCAAAGCTGTACGGAAAGCTTACAGGGAACAAAAGCTCCCGAGAGCAAACCCGAGCAGGTAACTTAGCCCAGACTCGTCGAGGGTAGGGCAATTCCGCCTCCAGCAAAGACATTTGGGAACCACGGCAACAGGCCCCTCCCCCAGAAGATCAGCGAGAACAGTCAGCCAAGACCAAGTTTACCGATCAATGAGAATGGCAGAACTCCAGCACTAGGGGAATACCGCACATAGAATTCATGGCTTTTTTACCATGATTCTTTAGTCTTTCAAAGTTAATTTTTTTTAACTTTTTTCTTTTCTTTTTTTTTTTGAATTTTTCTTTTTCCTTTTTTCAACCAACATCTTATCAATCCCTTTTTTAAAAAACCTTTTTTATGGCCACCTGGGTGGCTCAGTCATTAAGCATCCGCCTTCGGCTCAGGTCATGTTCCCAGGGTCCTGGGATCGAGCCCTGCATCAGGCTCCCTGCTCCACAGGAAGTCTGCTTCTCCCCGTCCCACTCCCCCTGCTTATGTTCCCTCTCTCTCTGTGTCTCTCTCTGTCAAATAAATAAAATCTTTAAAAAAAAAAAAAATCTTTTTTATTTTTCATTTTTAGAGTCAGATTCTATCCCTTCATAGTAGTTAACCATATTTTTGGTATATATATGTAAGTTGTTCTCTCTTTAAAATTTTGGGATACAGTTTCTTCTAACAGACCAAAATATACCCTAAATCTCTAGTGTATGGCTTTGTTCTAGTCTCCTGCCTGATCACATTCTCTCCCTTTTTTTTTTAAATCCTCTTCTTTCTTTTTTCAACCAACTTCTTATCTTATCAATTTCTTTTATAAAATCTTTTATAATTTCCATCTTTACAGTCATATTCCATCCCTTCATCATATTTACCCTTATTTTTGTACATATATAAGTTTTTCTTTCTTTAAAATATTGGGAGGCACTTTCTTCTAACAGACCAAAATACGCTCAAAATCTAGTGTGTGGCACTGATCTATACACCAGCCTGATCATATTTGATCATATTCTGTTTTTTGTTTGTTTGTTTTTATCTTTTTCTTTTCCTTTTTTTTTTTCTTTTTTCTTTCTTTCCCTTTCTTTTCCCCCGGTTTCAGGTCTCTTCTGATTTGTTTAGTGTATAATTTTCTGGGGTCATTGTTACCCTGTTAGCATTTTGTTCTCTCATTCATCTATTCTCCTCTGGACAAAATGACAAAATGGAAAAAATTACCTCAAAAAAAAGAACAAGAGGCAGTACCGACTGCCAGGGACCTAAAAAATACGGACATTAGTAAGATGTCAGAACTAGAGTTCAGAATGATGATTTTAAAGATACTAGCTGGGCTTGAAAAAAGCATGGAAGATATTAGAGAAAACCTTTGTGGAGAAATAAAAGAACTAAAATCTAACCAAGTCAAAATCAAAAAGGCTATTAAGGAGGTGCAATCAAAAATGGAGGCTCTAACTGCTAGGATAAATGAGGCAGAAGAGAGAATTAGTGATATAGAAGACCAAATGATGGAAAATAAAGAAGCTGAGAAAAAGAGAGAGAAACAACTAGAGGATCACCAGGGCAGAATTTGAGAGATAACTGATACCATAAGATTAAACAATATTAAAATAATTGGGATCCCAGAAGAAAAAGAAAGAGAGAGAGGGGCAGAAGGTATATTGGAGCAAATTATAGCAGAGAACGTCCCTAATTTGGGGAAGGACACAGGCATCAAAATCCAGGAGGCACAGAGAACACCCCTCAAAATCAATACAAATAGGTCAACACCCCAACATCTAATAGTAAAATTTACGAGTCTCAGAGACAAAGAGAAAATCCTGAAAATAGCTCGGGAGAAGAGATCTGTAACCTACAATGGTAGAAACATTAGATTGTCTACAGACCTATCCACAAAGACCTGGCAGGCCAGAAAGGACTGGCATGATATATTCAGAGCACTAAATGAGAAAAATATGCAGCCAAGAATACTATATCCAGCTAGGCTGTCATTGAAAATAGAAGGAGAGAGAAAAAGCTTCCAGGACAAACAAAAACTAAAGGAATTTGCAAACACAAAACCAGCCCTACAGGAAATCTTGAAAGGTGTCCTCTAAGCAAAGAGAGAGCCTAAAAGTAACATAGACCAGAAAGGAACAGAGACAATATACAGTAACAGTCACCTTACAGGCAATACAATGGCACTAAATTCCTATCTTTCAATAGTTACCCTGAATGTAAATGGGCTAAATGCCCCAATCAAAAGACACAGGCTATCAGATTGGATAAAAAAACAAGACCCATCGATATGCTGTTTGCAAGAGACTCATTTTAGACCCAAAGACATCCCCAGATTGAAAGTGAGGGGGTGGAAAACCATGCTAATGGACACCAAAAGAAAGCTGGGGTGGCAATCCTTATATCAGACAAATTAGATTTTAAACCAAAGACTGTAATAAGAGATGAGGAAGGACACTATATCCTACTTAAAGGGTCTATCCAACAAGAAGATCTAACAATTGTAAATATCTATGCCCCTAACATGGGAGCAGCCAATTGTATAAGGCAATTAATAACAAAAGCAAAGAAACACATTGACAACAATACAATAATAGTGGGGGACTTTAACACCCCCCTCACTGAAATGGACAGATCATCTAAGCAAAGGATCAACAAGGAAATAAAGACTTTAAATGACACACTGGACCAAATGGACTTCACAGATATATTCAGTACATTCCATCCCAAAGCAACAGAATACACATTGTTCTCTAGTGCCCATGGAACATTCTCCAGAATAGATCACATCCTAGGTCATAAATCAGGTCTCAACTGGTACCAAAGGATTGGGATCATTCCCTGCATACTTTCAGACCACAATGCTTTGAAACTAGAACTCAATCACAAGAGGAAAGTCAGAAAGAACTCAAATACATGGAGGCTAAAGAGCATCCTACTAAAGAATGAATGGGTCAACCAAGAAATTAAAGAAGAATTTTAAAAATTCATGGAAACAAATGAAAATGAAAACACAACTATTCAGAATCTTTGGGATGCAGCAAAGGCAGTCCTAAGAGAAAAGTATATAGCAATACAAGCCTTTCTCAAGAAACAAGAAAGGTCTCAAATACACAACCTAACCCTACACCTAAAGGAGCTAGAGGAAGAACAGCAAATAAAGCCTAAACCCAGCAGGAGAAGAGAAATAATAAAGATCAGAGCAGAAATCAATGAAATAGAAACCAAAAGAACAGTAGAACAGATCAACGAAACTAGGAGCTGGTTCTTTGAAAGAATTAACAAGATTGATAAACCCCTGGCCAGACTTATCAAAAAGAAAAGAGAAATGGCCCAAATCAAAAAAATCATGAATGAAAGAGGGGAGATCACAACCAACACCAAAGAAATACAAACAATTATAAGAACATATTATGAGCAACTCTATGCCAGCAAATTATATAATCTGGAAGAAATGGATGCATTCCTAGAGATGTATACCAAAACTGAACCAGGAAGAAATAGAAAACCTGAACAGACATATAACCACTGAGGAAATTGAAGCAGTCATCAAAAATCTCCCAACACCAAAAGCCCAGGGCCAGATGGCTTCCCAGGGGAATTCTACCAATCATTTAAAGAAGAATTAATACCTATTCTTCTGAAACTGTTCCAAAAACTAGAAATGGAAGGAAAACTTCCAAACTTGTTTTATGAGGCCACCATTACCTTGATCCCAAAACCAGACAAAGACCCTATCAAAAAGGAGAATTACAGACCAATATCCTTGATGAACATGGATGCAAAAATTCTCACCAAAATACTAGCCAATAGGATCCAACAGTATATTAAAAGGATTATTCACCACGACCAAGTGGGATTTATCCCTGGGCTGCAAGGTTGGTTCAACATCCGCAAATCAATCAATGTGATACAATACATTAATAAAAGAAAGAACAAGAACCATATGATCCTCTCAATAGATGCAGAAAAAGCATTTGACAAAGCACAGCATCCTTTCTTGATCAAAACTCTTCAGAGTATAGGAATAGAGGGTACATACCTCAATATCATAAAAGCCATCTATGAAAAACCCACAGAGAATATCATTCTCAATGGGGAAAAACTGAGAGCTTTCCCCCTAAGGTCAGGGACATGGCAGGGATGTCCACTATCACCACTGCTATTCAACATAGTATTAGAAGTCCTAGCCACAGCAATCGGACAACAAAAAGAAATAAAAGGCATCCAAATCGGCAAAGAAGAAGTCAAACTCTCACTCTTTGCAGATGATATGATACTTTATGTGGAAAACCCAAAAGACTCCACCCCAAAACTGCTAGAACTCATACAGGAATTCAGTAAAGTGGCAGGATATAAAATCAATGCACAGAAATCAGTGGCATTCCTATACACCAACAACAAGACAGAAGAAAGAGAAATTAAGGAGTCGATCTCATTTACAACTGCACCCTAAACCATAAGATACCTAGGAATAAATCTAACCAAAGAGGCAAAGAATCTGTACTCAGAAAACTATAAAACACTCATGAAAGAAATGGAGGAAGACACAAAGATATGGAAAAACATTCCATGTTCATGCACTGGAAGAACAAATATTGTGAAGATGTCAATGCTACCTAGAGCAATCTACACATTCAATGCAATCCCCAGCAAAATACCATCCACTTTTTTCACAGAAATGGAGCAATTAACCCTAAAATTTGTATGGAACCAGAAAAGACCCCAAATAGCCAGAGGAATGTTGAAAAAGAAAAGCAAAGCTGGTGGCATCACAATTCCGGACTTCAAGCTCTATTACAAAGCTGTCATCATCAAGACAGCATGGTACTGGCACAAAAACAGACACATAGATCAATGGAACAGAATAGAGAGCCCAGAAATGGACCCTCAACTCTATGGTCAACTCATCTTCGACAAAGCAGGAAAGAATGTCCAATGGAAAAAAGACAGTTTCTTCAAGAAATGGTGTTGGCAAAATTGGACAGCCACATGCAGAGGAATGAAACTGGACCATTTCCTTACACCACACACACAAATAGACTCAAAATGGTTGAAAGACCTCAATGTGAGACAGGAGTCCATCAAAATCCTAAAGGAAAACACAGGCAGCAACCTCTTCGACCTCAGCCGCAGCAACTTCTTCCTAGAAACATCACCAAAGCCAAGGGAAGCAAGGGCAAAAATGAACTAATGGGACTTCATCAAGATAAAAAGCTTTTGCATGGCAAAAGAAACAGCCAACAAAACCAAAAGACAACCAACAGAATGGGAGAAGATATTTGCAAATGACATATCAGATAAAGGGCTAGTATCCAAAATCTATAAAGAACTTATCAAACTCAACACCCAAAGAACAAATGATCCAATCAAGAAATGGGCAGAAGACATGAACAGACATTTTTCCAAAGAAGACATCCAAATGGCCAACAGACATATGAAAAAGTGCTCAACATCACTCAGCATCAGGGAAATCCAAGTCAAAACCTCAAGGAGATACCACCTCACACCAGTCAGAATGGCTAAAATTAACAAGTCAGGAAACGACAGATGTTGGTGGGGATGTGGAGAAAGGGGAACTCTCCTACACTGTTGGTGGGAATGCAAGCTGGTGCAGCCACTCTGGAAAACAGTATGGAGGTTCCTCAGAAAGTTGAAAATAGAGCTACCATATGATTCAGCAATTGCACTACTGGGTATTTACCACAAAGATACAAATGTAGGGATCAGAAGGGGTATGTGCACCCTGATGTTTATAGCAGCAATGTCCACAATAGCCAAAGTATGGAAAGAGCCAAGATGTCCATCGACAGATGAATGGATAAAGAACATGTGGTGTGTATACACAAACACACACACACACACATACACACACACACAATGGAATATTATGCAGCCATCAAAATGAGTGAAATCTTGCCATTTGCAACAACATGGATGGAACTAGAGGGTATTATGCTGAGCAAAATAAGTCAATCAGAGATAGACGTGTATCATATGACCTCACTGATATGAGGAACTGAGGGTTGCTGGAGTGGTGGGGGGTAGAAGGGATGGGGTGGCTGGGTGATAGACATTGGGGAGCATATGTGCTATGGTGAGTGCTGTGAATTGTGTGAGACTGTTGAATCACAGACCTGTACCTCTGAAACAAATAATACATTATATGTTAAAAAAGAAAAGAAGAAGATAGCAGGAAGGGAAAAATGAAAGGGTGGAAATCGAAGGGGGAGACAAACCATGAGAGTATGGACTCTGAGAAACAAACTGAGGGTTCTAGAGGGGAGGGGGATGGGGGGATGGATTAGCCTGGGGATGGGTATTAAAGAGGGCACGTTCTGCATGGAGCACTGGGTGTTATTAAAAAAAAAAAAAAGATTGCATTGGCTATTCGGGGCTTTTGTGATTCCATACCAAATTTCATATATTTGTTTTTATTTCTGTAAAACTGTCACTGGAGTTTTGATAGGGGTTGCATTGAATCTATAGATGGCTTTAGACATTATGGACATTTTAACAATATGAATGCTTCCAATCTATGAACATGAAAGCATGAACACAGAAAGCATTTATTTGTGTCTTCTGCAGTAATTTTCATCAGTGCCTTATAGTTTTCAGGGTACAGATCTTCCAACCTCCTTGATTAAATATATTCCTAAGTATTTTATTGTTTGGAATGCTGTTATGAACAGGATTTTTTTTAATTTTTTTTTAAATAGTCTCCACACTCAACGTGGGGCTTAAACTCACAACCCTGAGGTCAAGAGTCTCATGCTCTACTGACTGAACCAAGAGGTGTTCCTCTTTATTTGTTTTTCAGATAGTTTGCTGTTAGTTACAGAAACTCAACTGATTTTTGTATATTGATTTTGTATTCTGCAACTTCACTGAATTTATTTATTAGTTTGAACAGTTTTCTGGTGGAGTCTTTAGGGTTTTCTATGCATAAGACCATGTCATCTGAAGAAGCAATTTTACTTTTTCCTTTGTCATTTGGATGCCTTTTATTTCTTTTCTTGCCTGATTGCTCTGGCTAGGACTTCCAGTACTATGACAGATAGGAGTAGTGAGAGTGAGCACCCTTGTCTTATTCCTAATCTTAGTGGAAAAGCTTTCAATATTTCACCACTGAGTATGATGTTAGCTGTGAGCTTGTCATATATGGCCTTTATTACATTGAGTTACATTTCTTCTATACCAGATTGGTTAGAATCTGCATTTCTAACACGTTCTCAGGTGATGCTGATGTAGTTGGAACCACACTTTGGAAAAAACTTGGATCTCAGGAACCAAGGCTTCTTTGATGAGCCTCAGGAGGGAATGGGGTTGTGCTCAGGATAATTCAAAATACCAGCCCTGATAACATCATATTCCAAAAAAAGACTCTAGGGCTATGTGATTCCCAGGAGATCTATACACACACACACACACACACACACACACACACACACACACTTGCATAGGAGGATGCAGGGCACACTGGAAATAATTCAAAATAAATGAGACACATGGTCAATCCTTCCCCTTGAATAACTCACAGACTAGTGGAGGAAAAGATACAAAAATAAAGAACAATGTGAAAAGTGCTGTAGAGAAAGTGTGTACCAAATGCTCCTGGAGCCCAAAAGAGTAAGCAATTAACTAACGGCCCAGGAAAGTTTTCAAAAAGGAGGTGGACCTGGGACTTGAATAGTGAATAGAAGGGTCTCAAAGGAGGAGGTATGAAAGACAGCTGAGGCAGCTGAAAGAGCCTGGTACTCACAGAAAATAATAGAATTTCATGTGCATTTGAGGGAATGTTTAGAGAGCAGCATGTGTAGATCTCTAAATGTCAGTCTAAGGAGTTGAACCTTGTAACAACCAAAAGATTTTCAGGTCAGATCTGTGTTTGCATGAGAGACCAGCTCACTATCCTTCTGGAATTATATCTGGGCTACAGTTCGGTTCCCTAAAGCCTCCAAAGCCTCCAAAGCCATCCTGGAGTTTGAGGAAGGGTTGGCCACAGAAATCAGACAGACTCCATAAATTGACTGAGAAATTGAGACACAGCACAGAGACCACCCAACAAGCTGCTATCTGGAGGCTACTACGTACAAGGGTAAGATCTGCCTAAGACCCAAGAAGCTCACATGGCCAGATACTGGCAGGAATTTTCAGTTGTGCCGCATCATCAGCCATCCATGCATGTCAGCCATGTGGGTATGTGAGTGTTCTATTTGTGATAATGAGGCTGTGGAGACTGCTTGATGTAGTCACTGAACACAACACAGACATGAGTCAAGTACACAATAATGATAAAAGATAAAAAGATAGCTACTGTTGAGCATGAATTTTGTAGTAAAAAATTCAGATGTATAAAACCAGAATTTTTAAAAAATTATTTCCCTATAATTCAACCTAACTTACAGCTCTCAAACCTCCATTTTACCTGGAGCAGAAAACTTTGTCTAGTCACTTCCAGGAAAACTCCATCAATTCAGAGTTCTCACCCTCTCCTTTTAATTTTTGTTACCCAGAGATTATTTCAATCATGGGGACTTGAGTAGCCATTGTGTACCATTGGTAGACAGCATCTTGTCCCCATCTCCATCTTCCTTGGTCATATGTGCCTACTACTAATATATCTGGCCAGATGTTTTTACTCTTCAGGGCCCTAACCACACTGCAGCTGCTATGAACCATGAAGGCTCCATCCTGCTCTCTGAATATCGGGGCCATTCTGCTTCACCTGCATCCTTCTTCCTTAGATGTCAGGCCTCTCAGGTCTACTGGCCACTCTCAGCCACTTCTGCACCCCTCCTAAGGACATAGAAAACTTTCTCTATTCTTCCACACTACTTCAGAGATGAAGAAACTTGATGATTGTGGGCTGTCAACTCTTCACTATTTAAGTAAACCACTCTACCATTTTTAATCTACTGAGACTCAGTTGGTACAGAGAGTCCTGAGTCTAAGTGGCTTTCTGTTTTCTCAGGCTTCACCCAAAAGCAAGCACAAGTGCCTCTGCTCTGGAATTCCCCCCAGACTTACCTGGGTTTTCCACTGTCTAACCTCTGCCAAGAACTCATCCCAAGAGGTATGGGATCCTTTCTCCAGGATCTCCAAAGGCAGACGCTTAACAACTGAGCCACCCAGGCGCCCCATGATATATCTTTTTAAAAATAAATTTCAGCAGTGCCTGGGTGGCTCAGACTCTTGATTTCGGCTCAGGTCATGATTTCAGGGTTGTGAGATCAAGCCTGGTGTCAGGCTCTGCACTGCGCGCAGTCTGCTTGGGATTCTCTCCCTCTGCCCCTCCCCCAGCTCGAGCTCTCTCCTTCTCTAAAATAAATAAATAAAATCTTTAAAAAAAAAAATAATAGGGCTGCCTGGGTGGCTCAGTTAGTTAAGCAACTGCCTTTGGCTCAGGTCATGATCCCAGGGTCCTGGGATCGAGCCCTGCATTGCGCTCCCTGCTCAGGGGGAAGCCTGCTTCTCCCTCTCCCACTCCCCCTGTTTGTGTTACCTCTCTTGCTGTCTCTCTCTGTGTGTCAATTAAATAAATAAAATTTAAAAATAATAATAATAATAATAAATTTCAGGAACTCCAAATAATTTGGATAATATACATTGGTCATTCATTTATTCATTTATTCATTTATTAGTTTATCACTGAATATCTACTCTTGTATCAAATATGTCCTTAGCACTTAGGATACATCAAGGAACAAAACATTAAAAAAAAAAATCTCTACAGGAGCAACTGGTGGCTCAGTCAGTTGATGGTCCAACTCTTGTTTTCAGCTCAGGTCATGACCTCAGAATTATGGGATCCAGCCCTGTGTCAGGCTCTGTGCCAGGTACAGAGTCTGCTTGGAATTCTCTCCCTGTCCTTTCTCCTCCACTCACTCGCACTCAGTCTCTCTCTCTCTCAAATAAATTTTAAAAATCTTAAAAAAAAATTTAGATAAAATTTTTAAAAATTTTAGAAAATATCTGTACTCACAAAACTCCTCCCTTTAACAGAGGAGGAGATAGTCTCTAAATAATAAGTGCAAAATTGATCATATTATTATATTTAGCATATTATAAATGCCATAAGACTACATAATAGAATATTAGAAGATGACACATGCAATGGAAAAATAATCCCAATGCTAGAGGCTGAATGCAAACCAATAAATTGGGTTCTGTGGGCATGGGCCCCTGCCCCAGTGTTTTCTAAAAGCTCAAGTAATTCTAATGTGCAGACTTAGAACCACTGCCCCTGTCTATGGAAATTATCACTATTGCTCTGTGGGGGTTCTTTGTTTTTTCTTATTAATTCATTTCTTCATTCATCAATTCAATAAATAGATGTTTATTTATTTATTTAAATATTGATGTATTTATGTATATTGATTTAAATATTTATTTATTAAAATATAGTGCTCCATTTTCCAGCCTTGTTCTAAACACCAGGGACACAACAATGAAGAAAAGAGACAAGGTCCTTCCTTGCTCTCACACTGCTCCTTTCATGCTTTCTCCTTTCATCATTTCATTTAATTCTCACAACACAGTCATGCAGTGATCATTATTAGCCCCACTTCACAGGTGAGGGAACTGAGCCCTCATCAAGTTAACAAACTTGCCCACAGTCATACAGCTACTACATGACAGACCTAGGACTCATATCCAGGTCTGAAAAAACCAAAAGATCATGTTCTTATAACCTCTCTCAGGGCATGTCCCAGTGAAAGGCCCTTATTCATGCTTTTCTCCATCTTATTTTCACTACTTCATGATGGAGCAGTTTCATGATATAATTTAATGGAATTAAATTTGAACAACTCAAAATTGCATAATTGATTACATCCATTTCCATCACAAATTACTAATTTGATTCACACCTGCTGATGTGACACCTGGAGGAAGGGAGTCAATGTGGGTGGGTGGTTAGGGCTTACTGGTCTACAATAGATGTGCTAATTGCATAAAATAAATGTTATTTAAGAATCTCCAGTGGGCTTTGATTAGGCAGGCCACATCGCTACCATCAGCTTGCCTGTTGGACACCTAGAAATTACTGTAATCAGTCTAGTAAATTCTGAAATTAATTTTCATTAAATCTCCCTATCTGAGAGCTACATTGAGGATATCTCAATGTGTCATATGAGATATCCGCAATGGTATCTCTCATACACAGAGACATGTATCTCATATGATATATCATATATGACATATTTATACAAATTATAAATTTTTATCAGCATTTCACATTCAGTACAATTGTGAGTTATTTTAAAAGATATATGCTATTATGGGCTGCACTGTGTTCCCCCAAAACTCAAATGTTCAAGCACTGACACCCAGGACCTCTGAATGTGACTGTATTTGGACACAGAGCCTTCTAAAGAGGTGACTGAGCTAAAATGAAGCCATTAGGGCATCCAATATAACTGGAGTTCATCACAGAAAGAGAAAAATTTAGACATCCAGAGAAATATCAGGGATGCATATACACACAGGAAAGAGCATATGAGGACGCAGCAAGAGGGTGGCAGCTGCGAGCCCAGGAGAGAGCCTCAGAAGAAACCAAACTAGTCTATACCTTGATCTTGGACTTCTAAGCCTCCAAACTCTGACAAAACAAACGAGTGCTGTTTAAGCCACCCAGTCTGTAGTATTCTGTTGTGGAAGCTGTAGCAAACTAAAACTAATACACATGTACACTACGTTCAACTTAACAAATAATTACCTCTGTCTGACATAAAAGGATACTGCTGGGGATGTCATAGACCCTTTCGTCAAGGCACTTAGAGTCTCAGACACACACCTAGATGAGACAATTAGAGAATAATAGGAATCCAATAGAGGAAATAAGAGCCACCCAGAGCGGATCAAAGCCTAGACAGGTCCGCATGGATCACAGAAAGAATCGAGTTTTGAAAAGAGGGGGGGGCCTTGAGGTTGGGTGGGGTGGGAGAGAGAGGAACAATAGTACAGAAGGTGAAGGTGTATGAGACAGTAACACAGAGAAGTGAGGGGTATGTGCTTTGAAGTGGTCATTGCCACTTCCTAGATATGTGACCTTCAGCAAGTCATCTTAAGGTAGGGCTGTTAACGCATGCTTTGTGCGGTTGCGGTGAGGTTCACTGTGACAATGCCAGAGGGGCAATTTGCTGGCACGAATTAATCTTTCAGTAAGTGTAACAGGAATATGGGGGACAGTGAGGAGAGTCTCACTCAGGGAGAAAAAAAAAGACGCAGGCAGAGAAATAATGAATGATAAGGGATGTCTTCAGCGAGGACTGGAAACTAACCAAAATCCTCCCAGTAAGAAAGATTTTTCCCTAAAAGGAATGTTTTGCTTCCAAACTGGCAATATTATCAGCATAATAAGAGCTAACATATGCCAAGCACTCAGGGGTGCCAGGTGCAATTTTAAACAGTTCACAAGTATTAATTGTTTATACACGCATAATATCCACTGATGTAGGCCTGGTATTAATTGTCCCTACTTTATAGATGAAGAAACTGAGGTCGGAAAAAGTGGCGTAAGCAGCCCACAGCTGCAGCTGGTAACACGGTGGGGGGGGGGGAGGGGGGGGGGCTTCGAGCACAGACAACTCCGCCCCAGAGCCACTACACCCTAAACGCATGCGTACCCACTCACATCCTGCATGTGTATCCACACTGCTCAAAAGCATGTCGGGTGCTCCACATGAACAAGCTCTTAACATCCTCTCAACCTATTAATGAGGACACTGAGGCACAGAGAGGCGTCCTAAGTCACTTATATTATTATTATATATATATGGCAGGCAAGTGGCAAAGCCAGAACTTGGAGTCAGTCCTTCCTGATGGTAGCCCCAGCTCCTTCTCCAGCTCAGCCCTGGCTCTTTTCAAAATATGTTGAAACTGAAAACTTTCAGGAGTTTTATCTTATTTTTTTCAGGAGAATACATACTTTAGGGCCTTCCCAAAGAATTCTGTTGACTTTCACCAGACTCTGGGTACCTCCCTACGTCCTTATGGTGACTATCACGAACAAAAAAACCTCTCAGACTTGGTAACTGACAAAACAAAAAGAAATTCCCGAAATATAAATTCTGTGACTACAGAGAGAGAAAGAAAATTTAAATACAACATTTTTATGTATGCATAATAAAAGTTAATATCAATTAAGGCCCTAATCTATGTCAAGCACATTAACTGCATTTTCTCACTTCATCGTCACACCAACCCTTAGCAATAGATCCCATGAGAGATGAGGAGGCTGACGATGAGACAGATGAAGTAACTCAGGCAAATCTGAAGGACTGCTCTTCTCCATACTTCTACTCACACTATCACCCCACTCTTGGATGCCTTACCTTCTCTCCAAATCCTAATCATGGTCCAAAGCATCAGTTCCCAAGTTCCCTGCCTCACCTGTAGCTCTTTCCACCAGAATACAGGCATCATAATCACCTAGGGCAGTTGGTGAGCATGTAGACTACTGGGCCCCACCCCTAATGGAACGACTTATAATTGAGGAAAGTGGGGTTTAACTCTGCACTGGCAGATTCTGAAGCTCACTAATGTTTGAGGACATTGCCTTGCACTATCCTGCATGAAATTTGTGTACTAATTACAGGTTGACCCAGAGGGTTTTTGGAGTCAGGCAAGAGTTGCACCAGCTCCAAGGAGATTTGGTTACCAACCCAGGTATCTGACATTTCTCATAAAGCAAGACATAAAAGTGTGTTGGCTCTTAAGTTCGCTAACCAAAGCTGAAGTATCCATAATGTGGCTCAACTGTGGAATGAGTTGAACTATGGTACTAAGAACTGAAGAAACATTAAGTACAGAACACAAAGAGAAAACATGGTGGTTTGCAAAACGCTTATTTCCTGGGGTTCATGTTTACTGCATACTTATGAGTCAAAGAGTATCCATACTCTTTTGGCATTCCCACTCCAGACACACAGATGTATCAGAAAGGAAAATGGGTACCAGAGATTTAAATCAAGGTCTGCAAGAAGCCACTTCTAAGAGCCAGGTGGCTAATTCAAATTAGAATACATTTTGTTTCTTTCCTGATTAAGAAGGAGGAACCCAAAAAAGACATTTTCAATAACATTTATGAAGCACTGATTTCCCTTTCTTCCTAACCTAGACATACTCTATTCACTTCAGAGATACCACCCTGAATACGAAAGTGATTAACAATGATGATTTGGAGTATTGACAGTGAAGCAACTTCTTCATCAATATTAATGAACATTTACTGAGCACCTACTATGTAAAGCGAAATAAAGATTTGAAAAATACTGAAGCTCTATGCCATGGAGACCTACAAATTTCAGTATCTGAAAGAATGATTAAGCTGAGTCCTGAGTGGACCTGGAGCATTTAGGAAGCTTCTGGAGCATTTAGGAAGCTTCTACATTCAGTCTGGCCAAAGGGATCATAAAAATATTAAATAAGTAAAAATAAAAGAAACTAGAACACAAGTTTTCCTAACTGCCTCATCAACGAGCAGGATTCAGTGAGCAGCAACGGCCTTCTCTTAGCCGCCCCTCTATCTCTCCAGAGGGACTATGGTTGAAAAAATGATTCCTTGGCCCAGTCAACGACTCCAGATAATTTGAGGGGGAAAAAAATCCATGCATCCTCTATTACATTATTTTTTTAGTATCTGTTAGGAAAGTGCATATTGTTGGGGCGCCTGGGTGGCTCAGTCGGTTAAGCGTCTGCCTTCGGCTCAGGGCATGATCCCAGGGTTCTGGGATTGAGTCCCGCATCGGGCTTCCTGCTTGGCGGGAAGCCTGCTTCTCCCTCTCCCACTCCCCCTGCTTGTATTCCTTCTCTTGCTGTGTCTCTCTCTGTCAAATAAATAAGTTAAATCTTTAAAAAAAAAAAAAGTGCATATTGTTGAAAGGTACCATAAATTCAGTATTATCTTAACATTACCTTCTATTTTATTAAGCACAGCAGTATCTATATTCATATACCTAAAAGGAGTTAAAATCAATGGTTTACTTAGGCTACAGACAATGCTTGGGGCACTGGGAAATTTGAAGATCCCTGTAATAAGGGGATTTCATGGGCCAAGAGGAGATGTTTGAGTCCCATAGGCTGAGATCTGTTGCCCTTGCCTATTATCTCAAAGGATTGCCTCGCAGACTCCTTGCCTTAACTGCTCTTTGAAAGGAGGTCCCTAGTGCCCCAGTGAAAGGCAGGGAGGTCACACCTGTTAGGATATGGGAAGGCTTCCAGCAAACTCGGGCTTCTGCAGATGGTTTACAGCAGCAGTTCTGAAAGCTGTCAGGGTCTTCACAGTGTTGAGAATTGGGGACTGAGCCTAGGTTGTCCCAGAACAGCTCTTTCATTCTCTCTGAAGATCTGATTTCACCTCAGAGGATATCCTGACTGCCATGCAGCATGGTGGGTAGTCAAAGGATAAAGCAAAAAAAAAAAAAAAAAAGAAAAACAGCATTGTCAAGCAGGTCATAAATGTCCAATTCTCTCTAAGGGAGGCAAGCATTGTCCTTAGGAATAGTTACACTATAAAAATGTAGGCGGCAGAGAAGTGGGTAAAGCAGATCATCCTTAAGGCTTATTTCTCAAAAGTCAAACATGATTTCAGTTTGGGGTCATCCACCAAGCATGAAGGTTGTGGATAAGAGTATTATTAATATTCCATAAATTCTTTATATAGTACTCAGTGGAAAGTCATCATTTGTAATATTTATCTGGTGCTTGAATGAGAACATGCGATAATATGACAATTCAATTTTCTACTTTGACATTTCAAATATGACCAAGTCATGATAATCAATCAGTAATACATTTATCATCTACATAAAGCCAATTATGCGCCAATAATCAGTGAAATTTCGAACTTGTAACTAGACCCATGTGCAGCGGTGACAGGGAAGGTGGAGACATTTGCTGTAATTATGTTGTTATTGCTTCTAACAAAATGTTTTATAACTGAAAGGGCAGGCAGTGCTTTTAAAACCTCCATTCCAGTCTGGCTCTTTATTACAAATTGCCTTTTGAATCATAAGCTTTTTAGCAGGGCAGTAGAAGATGCAGTCATCATAGGGCAGCATGAGTAGACGGCTTTGGAATCAGACAGATGTGGTTCAAATCCCAGCTCTGCGTACATTAACTCAGTAACCTCAGGCAAGTGATTTACACATTCTAAACCTCAGTCTTCCCATCTATAAAGGGGAGGTAATAATTACCTCACAAGGTTGAATAAGGATTCACCATGACATAGGGCCAACTGGTGTTCAACAAACGAGCTATCATTATAACCATAAGCCTATAACCAAAGCCTAAAGGTTTAGGTCATGTTTTTTAAAAGAATAAATTTTTTTTTAAGATTTTTTATTTATTTTTTGACAGAGAGAGACACAGCGAGAGAGGGAACACAAGCAGGGGGAGTGGAAGAGGGAGAAGCAGGCCTCCCGCAGAGCAGGGAGCCCGATGCGGGGCTCGATCCCAGGCCCCTGGGACCACGACCCGAGCCGAAGGCAGACGCCTAATGACTGAGCCACCCAGGCACCCCAATAAAAGAATAATTTTAAAACTTTCTATATAAGTGAACCAATGTTGACAGAAGAGAAACATTTAAAACATAGCACTCATTATAATCAAGTATCTTTTAAAATATTCTGATTACCAGACAACAATTATATGCACTATTTTAATAATACCATAAAATGGTTTTACTTTGTTCTTTGTTTATTGCATTCTGAAATCCCGTGTGAGAATTACAGGCATATAAACCAGAGCTATTAAGAATGCCTGCAGAAGGCACTTACTGATGCATTGTTTAGCCTGCAGCTTGTCTTTGGAAGAGAGAAATCCAAATGGCTGCTTCTTTCAAATATTACTCAGGTATACACTGTTCATTTGAGATCATCGAAATAGTGTGTTTGTGTATGTGCATGCACACATGTGTGCGTGCATTTTCACTCAACTTTCCATGACACCTGATGGGTATTTTCTTCCCTTATGAGACAGTTAAGAATACTGTCTAGGACTAGGATGGATATGGAGGTAGCCAACATGCTTGGGATATGTCACTGTAGGAATCTTCCCACAAACCTCTTCTATGGTCCCAATAGTGGGCCTAAGACCTCACAGAGCTACAGAGTTGATGCCAGGGATCCCTGAACCAGTATGAGCACCATGTGCAGAATCCAGAAAGCACATCATCACAAAGAACGTGTGTTTCTGCCACCTCAAAAGGTAGGAGCTTAAAACCAAATGTATTCTCTCCCAGAACTCTGTGGGTTGACTGGTGGTTCCATTGCTCTGCATGGTGTCAGCTGGAGTGCCGGATGGCTGCAGTCATCTGGGGACTTGACTGGGCTGGAGCATCCCAGAGGGCTCACTTACATGACTGCCTGTTAATGGGTCTTGGCCAGGAGCTCAGCTGAGGCTACCAGCGAAAACACCCACATGTGGACTCCACATGTAGACTGAGTTTCTTAGGGTTTGGTGGTCGGACTGCAAAAGGTAGCACCCAAAAATGGGAGCACGACAAAAAACTGGATGGAAGCAGCAAGCTTCTAATGGCTTTGCCTTGGAAACCACCCAGTGTCATTTCCACCTCATTCTCTTGGCCCAACCACTCACAGGGCTAGCCTAATTTAAGGGCAAGGCAATTAGACTTTACTTCTTGATGGGAATACTGCCATTTTTCAAGTGTCTTTCAATGTGTAATTGATAAAATACAAATTAATTGAAGGCATATTGAATTATTGGTAAATTGTAGCCACTAATTATCTTTTCAATAAACTCATAAAAATGTAGACTCTATCAAGATGATTAAGAATTCAAGCTCTACAGTAAGACCTCTATCTACTGGTTGCCGAGCCTTGAGAAGATCATGGGGCCTCAATTTCTCTACCTCTAAATGGGTGATAGAGGAGGACTTCACCATGTGGCTCAAGGATTGCACAAGAAAATGCAGAGCAGACGTTTCGCACTCAGAAGAAGTTCACTCTGTCATTACTGCAATCCCAGGAAGCACTGCTCTAGCTAACTCCGTCTCCCTCTCTGGCCCCCTCCCCCGGCCCCCAGCCCTTCCCTCGCTTCACCGTATATTGTATTTGAATGGGTGATTGCTAGAATGCCTGACAGCTGTGCTGTAGCTGGAAGTGTCTATAGCTGGAAACTCACTGGAAAGACCTATTTTAATACTGGTTTATGCAAAAGATGCATTAATGTCAAATACAACTTAAGGGGAAAGACGCTGCTAGAAGAAAAGGATAAAATGAAAAAGTACTCTTATTACAATACAAAAAAAAAATTGTTTAATTCTCAAAAGCCCACCCCCTGACAAGGCGAGAAGCAACTCCTACATATGAATCTTACATGGGAGGTTGGTTCTGGTCCACTTGCCGCATTTCTTGGGACAAAACTGACCAAGAGGCAGAAGTGGGCTCTATCCCGTAATGAGCTAAAAGCAGTATCAGCGTGCATAGAGGGAGATGCATTCCCAAGCCAAGGAAAGCGGGAGCAGGAGGGGCCACAAGCCAACACTGAGCAGATAACCGGAAACCAAAAGAACTTCTGAAACCAGCCTGTGCAATTATTTTAACAAAGGCAGATTACATAAATGGAAGGCAGGAAACAAACTGAGTAGAAGCCAAAGGTCAAATCCCAGAAGTATTGGAAGTTCACAAAAAGAACTGTGCCAGGTTCCTTGGGGCTGTCTTCCTTACTGCCTGTTCTAAGCCACTGTTTCTCACCTGGGGTAGAAAAACCGCACGGTACGGCTTCTGACCCAAGCTTAGTCCGATCAAATCCGAGCATAGCCCAGCAAGTTCATGGTAAACTGAGAGCTCAACACAGATTTTAAGGTGGAAATTTTGCTACATTTAAATATTTTATGGGAAGAAAGAAAGGGAGCTCTCTAGCTCTGAACTATGCCAGTGACTATCTCATGAAGAAGTGAACCAGGCCAGCAAGCATAATGCATGAGGTTTCTCTCCCAGAACCAGAAGCCAACAAGAGTTAGGTACATGAGGTGAGCCATGGAATCAGCTCTATAAAGCATTCAGGAGACTCTGAGGACAAAGATATTTCTGAAAGTTCAATGGGCAGGACCTCTCTCTAGGTGACACAGCCCTGGCATGTGATGGGCAAAATAAGGTTCTAACAAAGCTCTCCTGGTGTCCCCAATAGAACACTTTTACAAAAGGCTGATAGAAAGATCTTCCTACCTCTGCATTCCACACTATAGTAGATGTTGTTATATATTAGGACCACTTAGACTCCCACTAAGATTTTCGCAACATATTACAGTGTTTGTGGTACTGCTGAAAGCAACTTTTATATACTTACCCTTTCTTAATTTATAAGCTAGAAGGGATGCCATCATCCAACATCCCTGGTGGTGCATTTCACATTCTAGTTAGTGCCACCCAACAAGAAACCGCTTTCTAGGACTGCCGAGTCCCTCAGAGAATCTCCCCAGTACCCCAAAAGCCTCGGCAGCCATCTAATCTCAACTTTGATGTGAATTGCTTATATATTTTTGTTTAAACTCAAGAGATTGTAGTTGGATGAATGGGTGGCTCAAATGAATCTCAGGGCTTTTTGCCCTTTTCCAAAAATTCTCATTGGCCAGACTCAATGTTCATTGAATAGAAGGGGACCTACCTTCTGTAATCGGTGATACAAGCCTGCCAGTAATCCTTTGATGATATTCAAATGATTGTCCCCCACCTTCAGGCAGCCATTCGTTACCTAAAACCATGATATCAGAGAACATTAGGTTTATCTCTCATAGAATTAAATTCTGCTGACAACACCCTGCCAACTACTTGCATTTAAATGTACACTTAATTGGATGGGAGGTTAGCCAGGCAAAGGTGGCAGATTGGCGGCCGGGGCCACCAGGCCATGTGGAATTGACTGTCACTCATTAAAGTTATCCTTAAGATAAAAATTTAAATCTATTTCATTTCCCTGCTTGGTATCACCGAAGTAAATAGGACTAAGACACGGGAATTAAAGGAGATTTTCCAGCCAAGAACATTGACAGCTGAAATATAATCAGTTTCTAAGATTTATAATGCTATTGACTTTTCTTTTGCATCATAAATTTCACTGCTGACTCTCTGCCGGGGTTTTATTATAATATCATATCATATTAGGGAGATCAGCTTTGCTGGTGACGAATGAAAATCACTGATATGAAAAAATCCCCATTATCAGCTCATCACCTAATCATATTAGCATCTTTGTATCCTATTATCAACTTTTTTATATAAAATAACATTTCCTAATGACGGGGATTTCACTAATGCTATATGAGTGGTACTAATATCATTCGAGAGTTCTCACCATGCATATCCTACTTGAAAGCAGAGTATATTTGTTTTCTACACAGACTTTGAAAACCGCAAATGGTGTCTAGAAATTCAGGCAAAAAATGATGCTTTGTGGAAAAGCTATCCTCTTGATTAGCATCGAGGGCTCTTCACAATTTGGTGACAACCTTCAATTAATAGCCTGATGACTCACAACATTTGAAGGTAGTTACAGCAGATAGAAAAGATGGCAATCTGCTAACCTACCCAATGCAAACTAGAACATACCTAATTTATTTAGTTTTTGCGCATCCTATTCACAAAGTCAAACTGGGGTAAAGTTCAGCTGAGTTAACTATTACCCAATACTGACTGCTCACCAGTGCCACTGAATAAGAGATTTTTACTATTTCTTTTTCTTTAATGTCGTTTTATTTTATTTTTTAAGGAGGCTCCCTGCCCAGCGTGGGGCTTGAACTCATGACCCTGAGATCGAGAGTCACATGCTCTCCTGACTGAGCCAGCCAGGCGCCCCAACCTATTCCTTATCAAACTCATCACTTTCTTAAATTGGCTGAAACTGGCAAAGGGAAAACACAGCATTTCTAAAATTCATTTTTTTTTTAATGTGATCGAGTCATTGGAGTTTGTGCAGTCACCTCAGCGACTCAGGATGACAACCAGTCAATGCAGTGAGAAAATCAATTTTATCAGCTCATTGAACTGAACCGATGCCCATGGACACATGCAAATCAAAGGCCCTCCGTGGCTTCCCGGGGCCACTGTGGTAGCTGCTTCTCTCTCGCCACAGCAAGGCAAGGGTCTCGCACAGCCCCAATCTCCACAGGAGGGAGACCCTGGCTCTCTCGGGTATTTTGAGGTCCCCCTGGCATCTGGCACTGAACTGGGAGACACTGGCTAGGCAGCACCAAATACCAATCCGGTCAACTGCAGCCCAGGGCTCCCTCGTCGAATTCCCTGGCTCACCTGCTCATTCACTCAACATTGGCTTTTGCGGCTGCTCTGAAGGTATCCTCCCAATGTTCCACAAGCTGACAGGCACAGCCACTCCTCTCCAGCATTTCTTCCAGGGAGCTTATTTCCTAGGTCCTCCTTATAGAGCCTCCTACCTCCAGGGTCAGCCATGGGATGCCAGAACTCCAGAGTGGTTCAACAGCTTGCCTCCTCCGTGCACCCTCCCTACATGCCTCTAGAAGAAACAGAAGTCCTTAAAACAGAGGGGCCACGTCCTTATAAGCCATGCAATGAATAGCAGATCACGAGTTTCTTAAATATCAAATCGCTGGACTAACTAATTTAAAACAGTGGCTCTCAAACTTTAGTTGGCATTTTTTTTTAATCACCTGAAATCTTTTTAAAATATGGATTCCTCGCATGAAACAAACTGAGTGTTGTTGGAGTGGGGGGTGGGGTGGGAGGGATGGGGTGACTGGGTGATAGACACTGGGGAGGGTATGTGCTCTGGTAAGCGCTGTGAATTGTGCAAGACTGTTGAATCTCAGATCTGTACCTCTGAAACAAATAATGCAATATATGTTAAGAAAAAAAAAAAGAAGAAGAAGAAGGTAGCGGGAGGGGAAGAATGAGGCGGGGGAAATCGGAGGCGTGGAGGAACCATGAGAGACGATGGACTCTGAAAAACAAACTGAGGGTTCTAGAGGGGAGGGGGTGGGGGGATGGGTTAGCCTGGTGGTGGGTATTGAGGAGGGCACGTTCTGCATGGAGCACTGGGTGTTATGCACAAACAATGAATCATGAACACTTCATCTAGAACTAATGATGTAATGTATGGGGATTAACATAAGAATAATAAATAAATAAATAAATAAATAAATAAATAAAATAAAATAAAATATGGATTCCTGGAGTCCCACACACACACACATACACCCCATTCTTATTTAATAGCTCCTGGATTGTGTGCAGGTACCTACATTTTTAACAAGTACCCTAGGTGATGTGCTTCTATGGGAAGTAGCAGTTGTCTTCCACTGATCTTGTTATGGAACCTGGACTGGATCGCTGGACGGAAGAACCAAGCAACCAAGCAGCACCCGGAGATCTTGGAGGACAGGAGGTTCATTTAACGCCGGTGGGCTCAGAGGAGAGTGGTCTCCAAAGGTCTGAGCCCCGAGCACTAAGGGAGTAATTTATACACTTCTACTTCCACATACTGGGCACTCTAGGCACGTGGGCAAAGCGGGGCAGGGAGAAGGACCTGGATTGGCACGCACGCGGCGGGGAGGGAAACAGAGCAGAGAGAAGAACCCGGAAGAGCCCGGGGCAGGGGCTGGGACTCCCTTACTGGCTCAGGCGGCCATCTTAGGACACAGATTTGTCCTTATCAATCTGACCCATTTCTTACTTTAAAAAATTAAAAAAAAAAATGTAAATGTTTGGTATCAGAAAATTTTTGTAAGTTGACCCATTTCTGTAGCAAGTGTCTATTTTTTTTATTTATTTAAGCCTAGGAGAATGGTTAAGCATTTAAAACATATTTCCAGTCCTGAGTTTAAGTGGAGATTAGCTGGGGAGGCACTCCTCGTCAAGGGTGTAAAGGTATTTTCACACAGAATCCCTGACAGTCTTAATAAAGGTCTCCCTTCGCTTGGCTTTTTAATTCTGTCAGCCTCCACGTCTTTCCAGGCCCCTAGAAGCAGCAGAAGACACACCAAGTCGGGAGCAGTTCCCACCCTTCAGGAGAGGTGGACGGAGTCACAGAGAAGCCTAATTACAATGTTAGGCTGAAGTAGAAAATGGGAGAAAGCCAGCTTCTTGGGAAGCTGGGGAGAAGTCAATAAAGAGAGGGAGAGGAGGTTACAAATGTCATGTCTCTGCAGGTCTCTCAGCTCCTCTGAGCAAGGGCGCTTACTCCCTGTTCCGTGCTCCTGTTCCAACATATGTCTCTATCACACAGCTTTTTCCAGCAGTGTCCTGAATGGCTCACCTTCTCTCTGGGGCAGTAAACTCCTTCAGGGTGGCATGTAAGATCGGCAGTATTGTGGGTAGGAGGCAAACCCCGAATGCAAATCCAGACCTGCCACTTACTGGCCATGTGAGATTGGCAACTTACTGTCTAAACCTCAGCTTCCACATCTGCAAAATGGACACAACAGTAACTTCTCTGGAGAAGCATCCATCTGAATTGAGATAACCCATGTAAAACGCTTAGCGAACATGGCTGTTAAGTGCTCAATAAATGTTAGCGCATGGAAATTATTACTCATTTTGAGTCCCCAGGACAACTTGTGATAAATGGAGACAAGTACCTCTAATACCCATTCTACCACAGCCAGCCTCCAGCTGGGCCCCTGAGAAACACAGAAGTCAAATGTTCATTGCTTCATTAATTGATTAATCGATTGATCCATGTACTTGCCACAAGCCTTATATGAAGCCACCTAACCCTGCTACCCCTGACCCAAAAACTCAGGCTGAGAGACTTCTGTGGCCTCTTCCCCCAATCTCAGCTCTTCAAGTTTCTCCATTCCTTGGAAAGAAGATGTACAAAGGACATCAAAGAAGAGAGCACCTTCCCTAAACTACACCCCCAGGAAGGGTGACCCCCAGCCTCATTTTGCTGGGGGCAAATCCTGGCACAATCATTAATAAGACACTCTCTCTCACGCACACCCAGGTGTGGATGATACATTCTGTGGTTATCCACACTCCAGGCTTTGGGGGGCAGGGGTCCCTCCAAGTTACTTGCACCTAGTTAGAAGCAGCTCAAGACTGTCCTATGATACCAGCCTCATGGGCGAACAGGGAAAAGAATCAATGAGGGAGTAGGAGAACCTCTAGAGATACCGCAGTCCTGCTCCACCTAGAAAGCCCTGCCCTTGAGCCTTGAAGCCCAGGTGTGCCCCCAGGAAGTCTCTTCCCCGGACCTCCATGGAAACCTCTCCTCCTCAGGTGGGGGAGCCCAAGCCTCTTTAAACAGGTCTCTAAACCCCACTCCTCACAAGGTCTCCAACCAGCACAGGAAACTAAAAATGTGAACTTTCACTTTAGAAAAAGCCTTTTTTCAGGGACTTGAAAGCTAATATGGTTTTGATGATCATAACATTCTTGGGTAAGGGACAAGAACATCTAACAAACTGGTGGTTGTACCGTGGTCACAGGACATCAAAGATACAAGTCAAAAAAAAAAAAATCACAAAAACCACAATCAGCCATAACAACCATTCTTGACAAGCAGTTTACACCCGGAGCGTGCCTCCAGACATATGACCCCACTTCTGTCTTTCAGCAGCCCCATGAGATCAGCAGTGTTAGCCCAAAGCTTACAAGGGAGAAAAAAGACACTGCCGAAAGTTCAGTGATTTGCCGAGATCACATGCCATGTAAGGGGCAGACCTAGAACCTGGATCCAAGGCTTTTGATTTCAAATCGTGTGATTCTCTCCATACCATCGGTCACAGCACATTCACATGAAATTTGAATTCAATTATGCAGAAGAAAAGAGAAAAGTACAGAGAGAAGGAAAAGTCGGGGGGAACCACTTGAGTAGTGTAGGCAACATCCCTGACCCAAACTTTTAAGGCAAGCACACCATGCAGTGAGCAAATGATTTGAAACAGGGCCACACTATTCACTCAGTTTGACTCTGGTCTCAGATACTTCCATAATGAGAGCATCTCACTGAATGTGAGTCTGAGATTTAAAGGCCTGCATTTTTGGAGGCGCCTGCGTGGCTCAGACAGTTAAGAATCTGAATCTTGATTTCAATTCAGGTCATGATCTCAGGGTTATGAGATTGAGCCCCGTATCAGGCTCCGCGCTGGGCACGGAGCCTGCTTAAGATTCCCTCTCTCCCTCTTTTTCCTCTCTAAATAAACAAATAAATAAATAAATGCTTGCATTTTGGGACAACACAACCCCTAAACACACATGAACACAACTAGTTCATTTGGTACTCAACCCAAGGAAACAACCATATATTAGAGGTTGGAAGAAAAATCCAAGTGAGGGATAATGTCAGGCTCCCACATACTACCTTCCTCAGAGCTGTGGCACCTCCACTGTCCAGCATCATGTAGTTGAGAAAATGCTTTCACAGACCCCACCTTACCCAATCCTGTCAACATCCCTGAGAAAGGGGGAGATAGGAGAGGTGTGGTTGTCCTCATCCTACAGATGGGGCAAGATAATATTTTGAATACTACATTATGTTTTTTCTCTCTGCATTTATGCTACAGGGAAGGAGGGGATAGAAGCAGACTCGTGAAGATCAGTCCCCTGAGAGTGGGGCTTTCAGAGCTGGGCAAGGTTTTTGTGACCAAACTTGGTCCAGAAGCCACAGAGCTGCCTACCTCCAAGGCAAAAGGCTTAGGCAGTGTGGGTGTCAGCTATAACCATGCTGGACTAAGGTTGGATTGTCCTCGCCATAAAACAAGGCATGACTGAGCTCCCTAGCTCTTGTACAACCCAACGGAGTTGGAAGGAGCCCCAGTGAAGACCGTAAATAAGTTTCTTTCTCACCCTGGGAGATGAACACTCACAGTCATGTGTATGTTAACTTTTTGTTGTTGTTGTTGTTGTTGTTGTTGCTTTTTTTCTTTTTACTAAGACAACTTTTGGAACAGCTTAAAGTTCACAGAATTATGAAAAAGATACAGAGATTTCTCATATATCCCCTGCCCCTACATACCCACAGTCTCCCGCATTATCAACATCCCACACCAGAGTGCTCCATTTGTTACAACTGATGAATCCATACATTGACATGGCATCATCACCCAAGTCCATAGTTTACCTTAGGGTTCATTCTTGGTGTTGTACATTCTTGGGTTTGGACAAATGTATAATAACCTGAATTTTCACTGCCCTAAAAATCCTCTGTGCTTCGCCTACTCATACCTTCCTCCCCCTACCCCTGGCAACCACTGATCTTTTTACTGCCACCATAGTTTTGCCTTTTTCCAGAATGCCATATATTTGGAATCATACAGTATGTAGCCTTCTCGGGTTGTCTTCTCTCACTTAGTATATGCATCTAAGTTTCCTCCATGTCTTTTCATGGCTTGATAGCCCATTTCTTTTTAGTTCTGGATAATAGTCCATTGCCTGGCTGTACCACAGTAGATTGATCCATTCTCTCATCAAAGGATATCTTGGTTGCTTCCAAATTTCGTGTTAACTTTTTTTAAATGAAGAAATATGAAATTTCTTGCAAACCTTATTTTGTGACTGCAAATTTCTGCCCACTACATGAATGAGGAAAAATTAAGATACCAGACATCCATTAAAACATGTATTTGAAGTGTAAGACCAACCCTTGTTTGGAATGAGACATTTGGTTTATTAGGCAGACAGTAGGCTAATTTGTGGTTCTCCTTTTGTTTCCTATATGGACCTCAATTGTTTAAAGTGACTTCGGGGTGCTCCTATCCAATACTGACTGACCTGATTGTCTCTAACACCATTTACCATCCTACGCATGTGATGCCAAAGCAGCTCGTGTGGCTCCTTGGAGACACACCAAAGGGGTTCCCAGGACACATAATCATTAAACAAGTTTTTGCACCCTGGTGCCAGGGCTTTTCACTAGAATAGAAAAGGTAGCTCTGTGAATGTTTCCTTATCATGGAAGAGTCCATGGATATAAACTCACTTGATATTCATCTAGTCGAAAATCTCTCTTTTCCAGCCACTCCCACATGTCCTGTTCTGCTCCCATTTGGCACCACTCTAAATTGGGGCTTTTGCTGGCTTTTTGGCACCTGAGGATTTCTTTTCTTGCTTTCAAGCTCAGCTATCCATCTAAAGGTTTCTCTTACACTTAATCCAGCGTGTCTATATGTTCAGAGCCCAAGGAGGGCTTCCCATGGCACCTCAGTTTGCCATGTTCAAGGTAATCTCCACAAAATTTCCTTTATGCATTCAGCTGACATTTCTGAACCCTTCTGAGGTGTCGGTCACTATGCAAGGCACAGGGGATACAAACATGAGTGAGATGAAATGCCTGTTCCCAACCTCCTCATTGTCTAGAGAAGACAACAGACAAACTCCAGGACAATGCGCCAAGTGCCTGGCATAGGCATGAACAGAAGGGAACAGGAGCGAGGAGTACCGGGCCATTGATTCTGGCAGGAACGCCGGGGGAGGCTTTGCACGCGTGGTTGTGTATGATGAATGAGACCAGCCAAAATCCATCCATGATCCGCATGTCAGTGACATAAGTTAAACTCGACATTTCTCATCTGAATCTGCTTTAAAATGCAAGAGAGCATAACATAAAGTGGGTTGGGAGACGACTCCTCAAGAAACCCGGGTCAGAACTCTTACTCTGCATCTCTGTGTACTTGGGCGAGTCACTGCACACTTCCAGGTGTCACTTTATCACCATGTTACTTAACCAGTTGGGTTAAATAAACTCTAAGAGCTCATCTAGCCGAAAATTACATGATTAATATACTGAACTGTCATCACTTTCCCACAAAAAGCATGTTATTCAATCATTTAAGGCAATAAAGCTAAAGAGATCTGTTTGCCAAGGTCAGCAAGTGCAAATTCAGCTAAAGTAACAGACCAGGAAGAAGAAAACAGAAACCCAAAGACCAAAGAGAGATTACTGGTGAGCGCGGAATGCAACCGTGGTTGTATGTTATCAATGGGCAGAAAGTCGTTTTGGCTGAGTATCTGCGGTTCACCTTCTTCATCACAAATCTCCCAAAGTTCCAAGTCACAGATTTTTGTTGCAGTCCCCCACTGAGCCCCAAGGGACCCTTAATAAGCACAAAGGGGGTTATGAGGAAGAAGAGAACGTCCTTTTCTTGGTGTTTGTTGGACGCTGCTGAGGAGTGAGTTCGGCCGCAGCTGCAATCCCGTCCTTTCCCCGACAGGCAGCGCCTTCCTTCCCTTAGCGGCAATGAGCCCCGTTAATCCAGTACACGAGGCCCCCCCGATCGAGGACAACAAAAACTATGACCTCCAGAGCACAGATCGGTGTGAAGTGAGGTAAATTCTGATGCTGAATGCGTAGCTTCAGTGGCTCACCCCATTGTGAATACGCTGTTGACGATCTTCGGCTCAGTTCTGCCAAAGTTGGTCTCCCGTCCCACCACGGAAGGCAGACAAAAGGGGAAGCGCAGCGCCATCTGCTGTCCTTCCGGGGCAGAGTCGGAGCTGCGGAGGAATTGCGACTGTGTCCTCACGGGGCTCCTTCCGAAGGGGCTGCAACTACATTTTTTAATGCAATTTTCTTTCATATAAAGGAAGACAGGAAATGTGTCTGTTGCAGTATGAGTTTTCTTATTTTTTATTTTTGTCTGGTATTCTAGGTGTGAGTCTCGGACAAAAATGAAGGTTGAAGTTTAAAACCTAGTTTACAATATTTTAATTTATTTTTATATAAATTATAATAATTTAATATAAAATTTTAATTTCCATGCACTTCATAGGACATGCAGTTTTTAATAAAGCATCCAACTTTAATTACAATACTTTCCTTTGTGTTCATTTTAAGTGCCATCCGATGAATGCCATACACACAGCTGATAATTACACAAATACAAAGGAAACTATTAAAGAGGAAAACATATTCAAACAATGTTATAAAAGAAACAGTACTTTTTGAGTGGTGAAAATAAATATCTTTAAAGCAACATATCAGAATTTAAGGAAATTGATTCAAAAGTAGTCTTGCTTCCCTAAAAATGTTTAAACTTTGCACCAAATTTACTGATCTTTCTGAACTGGTGTCCCTATGTCATTCTATTTTAATAAAGCCTGTTTTCAGAGCTGACAGTGGGGCACTGGGATGCTTTGAACTATGAATGAATAAGCCCATTCAGGACTAGATATTGGCTTTCTCACTTGGATGATTTGGGGCTTGTGTGTCATGACCAGAAAGAAAGTGGTAAACAGGATGTCAAAGGCACCCCAAAAGTGTCCGAACCCTTACCTACCATACAGCCATCCCAAAAATTCTGGATTGGTACCATTGTAGAGATCTAGACAGAGATGCCCAGAGGCAGCTCCCTCTGGCCCCTCCTCCCAACATCTGACTGCAGTTGACTGTTATTAATTAGATGCTTTTATTCCTATAACTTGAGGTAGGAGTGATATCAAGAGATAAAATATACTTGTTTTTTCATTACAAATTGTCTCCAAAATATTGGGAGAAAATAAGAATGTTAGAAATAGCAATATTCATGAAACAAATAATAGATTGAGCTATAAGAAATTGCTGCTACTTGACTATTTTCACCTAAAATAATTTCATACAATCCACCTTAACACTCAAGAAACTTCAGGAAAGATAGACCAACAGGGATGTGACTAGGGAATAACATCCCTTGTAAGTGCAATTTTTAACTGCACAGAAGTTTATTTATGACTGAGGTCATGTTTATGCAACATTAAGTTGGACAAATGTTTTAGCTTGCTATATGAGTTTTATAAAATAGCACCATCACTTCACAGAATGCATCCACTCAAATAAGCTTCCAATAGGGCTATCAATTTAGGTGTGAAGACTTAGTGTCTCATCCTTGTTTACTAATTAAGTCTCTGTCAAACTTTTCTTGTTGTAATACAGATAAGACCTATGTATAAAATTAACTTCATCCCACATCAACTAACAAGCATGCTCCATTGCAAAAGTCCATTTTTAAGGCACTTGCTTGAAAGTAAGAAAGTGCTCCCTCAAAGCAATAAAAAGTGGTTAAGTTCCCAAGCCAGCTCATGAGAGTCTGCATAACTCACAATGCCAGCTACACCACGGTGTTATTTTACAAACCTGAATTGCAAGCCTAGGAAGCAGAGGGTAAAAAGGAAAAAGAAAAGGATCAAAAAATGGCATTGAGGGGCGCCTGGGTGGCTCAGTTGTTAAGCGTCTGCCTTCAGCTCAGGTCATGATCCCAGGGTCCTGGGATCGGGCCCCACATCAGGCTCCCTGCTCCACGGGGAGCCTGCTTCTCCCTCCTCCACTCCCTCTGCTTGTGTTCCCTCTCTCGCTGTGTCTCTCTCTGTCCAATAAAAAATAAATAATAAAATAATAAAATAAAAAATAATTTAAAAATGGCATTGATACTTAGTGTTTCTGACCCCATTTCCAGTATTCTGCGATACTACGTTTCTTTTAAGTACTGAGATACATATTTAGTTCTGGATGATACTGTTGTTTTAGTATTTGAAAAAATATGAACTCTGAATTCTTTATATGTATTCAAAAATCAATGACTGCATTGTTTAATGTATACCACAAAACGAATCTGTGTTCCTTCTTTTATGTCTAGGCAAAGCCATGCTCATAAAGGACACAATAAGCAAAGGTAAAGTGTTCACTGAGAGGATAAGTCTTAATTGAAATTCAAAGACTTTCTGAACAAGTGAAATATGAATATGTCGTATTGAAATTGGCAAAGATCCCTCACTATCACTCTCTACATGATGAAACTAAGAAAGTCAAAGACATACCCGAAATGCTTTCTTCAAAACAAATAGTACAGGAAACAAATAATAAGGAAATTGTTACTGTAAAAAAAAAAAAAAAGTACAAAAATTTTCAAAAACTACTCCTTAAAGGGATGAGGTTATTTGAAGATAAATGGGTCAAAAGTCAACGTCTGGAGTTGGCATTTAGCTTGCTTCTGCACTTCTTCACATGTATAGAGTCAGACTTTTGTCAGTAGCTGGAAAAAGTTGTACAAAAATGTGCTTGCAGCTGAATGGTGTTACCATTGACCTCATTTTTTTTTAAGTTGGTTCTTTTTTTTAAAGATTTATTTGAGAGAGAGAGCACAAGCAGGGGAAGGGACAGAGGGAGGGGGAGAGAGAGAATCTCAAGCAGACTCCCCGCTGAGCATGGAGCCCAACACAGAGCTCAGTCCCAAGACCCTAAGATCATGACCTGAGCCGAAATCCAAAGTCGGACCCTTAACTGACTGAGCTACCCAAGCGCCCCCATGTTGATCCTTCTTAAATTATATCAGCTTTTTGATTTTACATGTTATAACTAATTTAAATTTTTGGTCTTATAAAGAGACCATTTCAGTAAAGCATTATTTTATATATTTCTCTGGTTAATAATAGTTTATAATATATGCCTATTTATTTCATAATTTTATATTTTACTTGAGGTTTTCTAGGTTTATAATTTTTATATTTGACTTGTATGAAGTGTTTAGTCCTGCTGAATTTTTTTAAAGAATTCTGATATTTTCTTTTAAATAAATTCTAGATGATACATGTATTTCAGTTTCATTTCATTTATAATCAAAATAAACACCGAAGTACAGGAAACATCATTGTTTCTGGTACATGTAATGCCTGGCAGTGCTCAGAGAGAGCATGTTGAGGAGGAGAAGAAACTAGGACTCAAGAGACCTATATTTCAGGCTGAAACAGGACCTACAGAGGCCAGAAATAACGAATGGTACCCCCTTACCAGTTTGTAATTAAAAATTAAAACAATACAGGGGCGCCTGGGTGGCTCAGTCGTTAAGCGTCTGCCTTCGGCTCAGGTCACGATCCCAGGGTCCTGGGATCGAGCCCCGCATCGGGCTCCCTGCTCAGCAGGGAGTCTGCTTCTCCCTCTCCCACTCCCCCTGCTTATGTTCCCTTTCTTACTGTGTCTCTCTCTGTCAAATAAATAAATAAAATCTTTAAAAAAAAAATTAAAACAATACTAAGTCATAACCTAAATCCAACAGAGTCCTTATTTTTCCCATAATGAGTCATAAATATCTTTTGTTACATATTTCATCCCCCCACCAACATATGATGTGTTGGTTCCCGAAGCATGGCGCATGCTCTATCTATCTACAGGGAGTCCAGTCCTCTCTAGCCTGTTCTGCTCCCGCTTCTTTTTTTTCTTTTTTTTTCTTTTTTCTTTTTCTTTTTTTTTATTATGTTATGTTAATCACCATATATTACATCATTAGTTTTTGATGTAGTGTTCCATGATTCATTGTTTGCATGTAAGACCCAGTGCTCCATGCAGAACGTGCCCTCCTCAATACCCATCACCAGGCTAACCCATCCTCCCATCCCCCTCCCCTCTAGAACCCTCAGTTTGTTTTTCAGAGTCCATCGTCTCTCATGGTTCGTCTACCCCTCCGATTTCCCTCCTTCATTTTTCCTTTCCTACTATCTTCTTTTTTTTAACATATAATGTATTATTTGTTTCAGAGATACAGGTCTGTGATTCTGCTCCCACTTCTGCTTTGTCTCTGACCACCTCTCCAGACCTCTTTCTTCATGAACATAATAAAGGGTTTTGATTAGATGACATCCAGCCTCCTCTCCGGCTCTGAAAGAGTTGGGAGCGAGGAGATAGTGTCAGAACTGAGCAGAATTGTAGGACACTCAGCAGTGTCGGAAAATTGCTTATTGGTGTGAGAACTGCTGCCTCCCACACTCGCACACTGGAAACCTATCCCAGAACCTTTTAACAATGTTTATGAATACCTTAGAAATCTTCCTGCCTCCCTCTATGACAGCAAGCTGCTGAACTAATTTATAGGGCTGTGTGGATGAGTGATAGACAACCTTAGCCCTTCAGGTGTATATTTAATATTATAACCACAAGTCTCTAATTAAGGGGATTTCAAGTATCTCTAAGAATGATTTTTTAGGGGGGCACCCAGGTTGCTCAGTCAGTTGAGTGGCCAACTCTTGATTTCGGCCGGTGATTTCAGCTCAGGTCACGATCTCAGAGTCCCGGGATGGAGCCCCGCATCAGGCTCCCTGCTCTGCGGAAGGCCTGCTTCTCCCTCTCCCACTCCGCACTCAGTGGGGAGTCTGCTCAAGGATTCTCTTCTCCCCTCTCCCTCTGCCTCTTCCCCTGCTTGCTCACACATGAACATGCTCACTCGCTCTCTCTCAAATAAATAAATAATTTTTTTTAAAAAAAGAATGATTTAGGGGCACCTGGGTAGCTCATTCGTTAAGCGTCTGCCTTCGGCTCAGGTCATGATCCCAGGGTCCTGGGATCGAGCCCCACGTTGGGCTCCCTGCTCGGTGGGGAGCCTGCTTCTCCCTCTCCCACTCCCCCCGCTTGTGTTCCCTCTCTCGCTGTGTCTCCCTCTGTCAAATAAATAAATAAAATCTTAAAAAAATAAAAATAAAAAATAAAAAAAGAATGATTTTTTAGGGGTGATAAGCACACTGTTTGCTGCGAACAAAGGCTTTGGAGCACAACCGATGCGGATTTAGAGATGGACTAGTTCTACCAATGGGCAGATACACAGACTTGGTAAGAGTATGGAAAAATAGGCACTCTCAAATATTACTCTAGAGACAGCAATTTGATTATATGTTTCAAATTTTCAAAGACGGGTATCCACTGGCTTGGCAATTCCACTTGACACACTTGTCCTATCAATGTCCTCATAAAAGGCAAAATACAGCTGGAAGAACCTTTACGGGTAGTGAATATTCCAAGGCATTCACTCTGCTAGTCATCCTCTTCCCCACACACCCCCCTCCCCCGATGTCCGCTATGCTCTGTACTCCTGAGACTGGGACTATGCAAACTCCATTTTCCAGCCTCCCTTGCTAGCTGGCTTCCCATTTGGTTCTGCCAGTAAGAGATTCTGGGGGGTGATTAGAGGTTGGGGTAAAAAGACCAACATTCTGCTGCTGGCTCTGGCAGTGTGGTGGCTGCAGCTGGTGGCTGGCAGAATTCTGAGGTCAGTACCATAGATAGCACCTTTTCAGCTCTCTCGGGGCTGGTCTAGGTGCCCAGCTTCGGCAGGTCCAGAACCAACTAGCAGCAACAGTATCTCCAATGGTGCAGCAGCCCTGCAGATTCCTGCTCCAGGGACTACAGCTTCTCATCTCAGATGATCATGCCATCTTCCTCTTTTGTCCGGGCCCCTCTCAGTTGTCTTCTTTTTGCTCTTCCAACCCTTCTAAGACCTTTCCAACCAGTTTCCTATATTGAATTCCCTTCGAAATACACAAAAAATTTGTTTTTTTTTTTAAATGAACCTTAGATTGATACACAGGTCGTGTACTGTATTTCATAGAAAAAGATTTTAAAATAATCTAAGTGTCACTCGGTAAGGGACTGGTTAAAAAAATGATGGCACAGGGGCGCCTGGGTGGCTCAGTCATTAAGCGTCTGCCTTCAGCTCAGGTCATGATCCCAGCATCCTGGGATCGAGCCCCGCATCGGGCTCCCTGCTCCGCAGGAAGCCTGCTTCTCCCTCTCCCATTCCCCCTGCTTGTGTTCTCTCTCTCGCTGTCTCTCTCTGTCAAATAAATAAATAAAATCTTTAAAAAATAAAAATAATAAAAATAATAAATAAAAAAATGATGGCACATATAAATAATGGAATACTAATATATACAATGGAATATTATGCAGCCATCAAAAAATGAAATCTTGCCATTTGCAACACCATGGATGGAACTAGAGGGTATTATGCTAAGCGAAGTAAGTCAATCAAAGAAAGACTTGTATCATATGATCTCACTGATATGAGGAATTCTTAATCTCAGGAAACAAACTGAGGGTTGCTGGAGTGGGGGGCGGGTGGGAGGGATGGGGTGGCTGGGTGATAGACATTGGGGAGGGTATGTGCTATGGTGAGCACTATGAATTGTGTAAGAGTGATGAATCACAGACCTGTACCTCTGAAACAAATAATACATTATATGTTAAAAAAAAAAAGAAGATAGTAGGTAGGGAAAAATAAAGGGGGGAAATCGGAGAGGGAGACGAACCATGAGAGACTATGGACTCTGAGAAACAAACTGAGGGTTCTAGAGGGGAGGGGGTGAGGGATGGGTTAGCCTGGTGATGGGTATTAAAGAGGGCACGTACTGAATGGAGCACTGGGTGTTATACGCAAACAATGAATCATGGAACACTACATCAAAAACTAATGATGTAATGTATGGTGATTAACATAACATAATAAAATAAAATTTTTTAAAAAATGGAATACTATACAGCTGTCAAAAGAATAATGCATCTCTATAACAAATAATCCCCAAGTTATAGTTTTATTTTTTTAAGATTTTATTTATTTGAGAGAAAAAGAGAAAGAGAACAAGAGAGCACAAGCAAGGGGAGCAGCAGAGGGAGAGGGAGAAGTAGACTCCCAACTGAGCAAGGAGTCCAATGTGGGACTTGATCCCAGAACCCTGGGATCATGACCTGAGCAGAAGGTAGATACTTAATCAACTGAGCCACCCAGGTTATAGTTTTAAAGAAGCTATAGTTTTAAAGAAGCAAGATACAGAATACCATGTACAGCAGGTGACCATTTGTGTGGATCTCTCTTCCAGTTGAATTTTAAGTTCACAGGCTCTGTATCCTGGCCAGTTAACACAGTTTAACAGGTACCATGGCCATGTTGAGGCCGAAATACTTTCCTCATTGTTTCTTTACCATTTCCTCTCTTTTCCTCCTTCCCCAAAAAATATTAAGTTTCTATCATGGTCTGTGGTTGACAAGATGAATGTGAGTCTAGAATATAATATGATTAGATCCTTGGATCATTTCTTTTATTTGGGATCCAATAAGAAACTAGATGTTTAAATTATAAGCTGTTCCCTTGAGTTTGTTTAGTTTACAGATTTTTTTGTATTTTTTCAAATCTGTGAATGTGGGGATGATGCAAAGTTTTTGTGTGTCCATGACCTTTGAGTCTTTAGAAAACTGTAGCATATGAAAAAATTCCTTTTTGGAGTTCTCAAGTAGAGATCTAATGTAAGACTGAGAACCTCGTAGTACCTAGAGGTAACCAACTTCCTCCCAGGTCTTTGAGTAAAATTCTCTGACTGTGACTGAACAAAATAATATGAAATAAAGGAGATATTGTGGGACTTTAATTTTGTTATGGAGACAAGAGGAAGGAAGAAATCCACATTTTGCACTTTGTTGGAACAACAGAAGGAAGATTTCGTAAGTTGGCTGTGCTTTAATTTTTTGATAGAGAAAAATGCAATGTTAATGAGAAGAGAAACTTCTGTGAAATCAGTGGGTTTACTTAACAGTGAGGGGACGCTCACAGTCAAATCTAGGGCATACTGTATTACTGACATATATGTCCAGTGCACTAGAGAAAAGGGAAATGAGTGAATTCTCCAGGGTAGAGAGACCGCTGCCTCTACCAGAATTTGTTGTATACGTAGCCCTCAGGCTTACTTAATTAATGTTCTTCCTTGACCCATTTCAGAATTTGGGGAGAAACATAAAAGAGGAATTTACAAAAAGACTTCAGGGGCTTCACTGCCTTTTTAATTAGTCCTAAGACGTATCTAAGATATTTGAAGTGACTCCATAAAGATCCAAGCAGGATATACCAGTCTGGATTTGGTCAGAGAACAGAGTCACTGCAAGTATTAAGAAATCAGGAGTTTAGGGGCACCCAGCTGGCACAGTCAGTTAAGCATCTGCCTTCAGCTCAGGTCATAATCCCAGGATCCTGGGATCAAGCCCAGCATCAGGTTCCCTGCTCAGCAGGAGCCTGCTTCTCCCTCTCCCTCTGCTGCTCCCCCTGCTTGTGCACTCTCTCTCTCTCTCTCTCTCTCTGTCAAATAAATAAAATCTTTTTTAAAAAATGAAGAAAGAAAGAAATCAGGAGTTTAGGGGCACCTGTTGGCTCAGTCAGAAGGGCCTGCGACTCTTGATCTTGGGGTTGTGAGTTCGAGCCCCACATTGGGTACAGAGATTAAAAATAAATAAATAAACTTTAAAAAAAAGAAAAAAGAAATCAGGAGTTTAACATAGGAATTAAAGTCTGCAGAGAAGGAAAACAGTCACCAACAACCTTGTCTTAAACTAAAGCAGTGGAGGAGAAACAAGCAGTTGGAGCTCACAGAGAAGCCTAAGAAACTGTTGCAGCTGGCCATCAAAACTGGCAGGGGGCGCTCTAGAGAAACCTGCAAAGCCACCGTTTGTGGCCACCAAGACTCCTCTGAATGATGGCTTTTGCTCCTGCCTTCCAAATCTCCATGCAAGTTTCTCTCTTGCCCAACTCTCACCGTACAGGGAAGAAGATTCTGAGAAATGCAGTTCCAGCTTTACATGGTGCCAACTTGGCAAAAGACAAGTACACAGAATTTCCCTATTTCTCTTCCACTAAAACCTTTAGCATTTAACACAGTTGGCTACTTCCTTCTTTTCAAAATACTTTCTTCCCTTAGATTGTGAAATAACACTTTCCCTTCGATCACCTTTTACTTATTTTTTCCTTCTCAGTCTCAGTTAAATGATGCTTCATCTTCATCTCCCAGAGATCAGCCCTGGGACCTACTTGTTGATTGTTGTCTCATGACTTTAAATAACATCTCTGTATTGATGATTCCCAAATATAGATCCCAGCTCAGAGCCTGCCCCTAAACTCTTGACTTATCTAATCAAGTGTCCTCTTGACGTCTCTGCTCTCCTATCTAATTGCCCAAAGCAAACTCTTGATTCCCCCCAAGAAAATTTTTCTCTCAGCTTCCCCATCTCAGTAACAACTCTATGTTTTCAGTTGCTGATATCAACAAAGTCATCCTTGATTTTTCTCTTCCTCTCATTGCAAATCCAGTGCATCAACAAATCCTACCAGCTCTATGCTCAAAGTAGATCAAGAATCTGTCTACATGTCATCATCTCTACCTGTGTAATTCTGTGCAAGCTCCCATCTGGATGTCTGCAGTGGTCTCCTAACCCACCCAGAGTCTATTCCCAATACAACAGAGGCAGAGAGATCCACCTAAAATATACATTAGATCGCAGCTCTCCACTGCTCAGAATTCTATAATGACTCTATTTTGCTCAGAGTGAAGTCAAGAGTTTACAATGTTATGGCGAAGACCTGTCCTGACCTCCTCATATGAAACAGCAACCCCATCAGAACACTCCTTTGTGTGTATCACCATCCAACCTAGCATGAATTTATTTAGTATTCTATATCCCTACTATGGACTTAACTTATGTCTCTCCAAGGTTCATATGTTGAAGCCCTAACCCTTTATGAAGATACTTGGAGACAGTGTCTTTAGGAGGTAATCAGGGTTAGATGAGTTTATGACAGTGGGACCTCATGACGGGATTAATGCTTTTATAAGAAGAGATACCAGAGAGCTTGCTTCCTCTCTTTCTCTCTCCGCCATGTGAGGACACCACTGAAAAGTGGCCATCAGCAAGCCAGAATGAGGACCCTCACCAGGAATCAAATCTGCCCATACTTTGATCTTGAACTTCCCAGCATCCAGAACCGTGAGAAAATAAATCTGTTTTTTTTAAGCCACCCAGTCTGTGGTATTTTGCAATGGCAGCCTGAGTAGATTAGAACAACCCACTCTCCCCAACTAAATTATAAGACCCACAGGGGATCAGATTTTGTTTTTTTCACTACCGTATCTCCAACACCTAGTTTCCTGTCAGCACACAGTGTATTTGCACAATGAATAAATGATTGAATGAATGAGTTGCCAAATGTCTTAGCTAGAATGTGACAAAGCTTGAAATAACTGCACAATGAAGGGGGGGATGAGTTTCTATCTAATTGTGTGAATCTAATTTGCAAGTAACAATATAAGCAGCCCATCTTGAATATTCTAATACTTTCCAAAAAATGCAAATACAAATTCTTCTTCTTTGACTCTCTCCTATTTGAAAGAAGTGGTAATCCATTTGAGAAAATCTCATAGCATATCTATCTTGCCACAGACTTCATCCAGTAAACAGCATTTGGGGATTCAGAAGGCACAGCATTAAATTCTACTCCCCATCCAAACCACACAAATGTGTTTATTTCTTGAAAGCTGTTATTGCAGAGCTAACTCCCAATACAAAGGCCAACCAACACTCTTGAGGTCCTGACTTTAAAACCAAGGAAATTCTTTCTTAATTCCCTGAGAGGGAGTGCACGTTGTTAAAAAGATGTCATTCACAGTGTGAATTAGCCTTTGATAGTAACTCATCTGGTTCCACTAAAACACAGAAAGCTCCAAACCAGACACGTTTCCTTGAGACGGCTGAAAATAAGATTTATTTCAAAGCAGTCAACTGTCTCTGCAAATCAAGGCCAAATGGGCCAGAGATGAGAGGCAGTTTGTAAATTCTGAGTTTGGGCCCACCAGAGCCAATTATTTTAACAGGGACAATCTTGGTGTCTTTATTTGGACGATTGGGATAGCCTGTTTACCGCAAGGTAAATGAATCAGTGTGCTCTCTCCGTAATTGAGGAGAAACCTGTTGGATCACAAATTCATCCAGTAATTATTTTAGGAGTTCTCTGAGAAAGTGCTTACATAATTTCCTTTGTATGTGTTTTCCAAAAGGACATATGTCTCCTATCCAGTGTTCCCTAAACCACAAATGTACCCCATTGATTTTCTCAGCCTACAGTGTGTTGATTTTCAGCCACAGTGTGTAAGGTGAAAGGAAACAATAACTGTATATAGAAAATATTGATCTGCAACCATTGATTCAAGGCCCCATGGTGTCAAAAGATTAGTTACTTTTAAGAGAAGTACTAAAGGTGACTTTCAACTACTTTTTATTGACTAACACAGACCAGATAAACCCTTCTATTCAAAGCCATAGACTCTCCTCCAGAAGCCATAATGAATCCCTTGCTTGAGATTTAAATAACTGTCAATGTATTTTCCAAATACATACAAACATATGCTGTACTATTACCAAATGATTCATGGTATTTTAACTATAATAATAACCAATACATTTAGTATTTATTATGTCCCAGGAATTGTTCCAAATGATTTACATTTATTTATTTGTTTGTTTAGTATTCACGACACCCCTCTGAGTTAGGTACCAATATTATCTCCATTTTATAGAAGCAGAAACTGAAGCACGGAAAGGTTAAGTAACTTGTCGAAAATCACACAGCTAGTAAGTGGCAAAGCCAGGCTCTGAACTCAAATAGCCTGGTTCTAGAAATTATATTTTTAACCACTACATGATAGTACCACTAAAATGCTATGGAAAATGTGAAAAGCTAGTTGGTCAAAACTGCAAATGAAAATTATTCAAATACTAGCCATTTACTCTGCATCTGGAGAAGGTGAAAAAGGAAAAGTACCTTTTTAAACTCTAAGTACTTAGTTCAGTTTATCTTCAGAAAAATAACTTAGACAATAACAAAAATTAAGTTATCCTAGAGCTTAATAAAGTACTCAGGGAAGATTTCCTATCATCATTTATAACTTTTAAATCTTCTAGACTTATAATCTAGAGAAACGCAAACCAGAGCCACGATGAGATGCTACATTACACCCATTAGGATGGCTATCATCAAAGAAACAGAAAGAACAAGTGCTGGTGATGATGTGGAAAAATTGGAACCCTTGTGCCCGGCTGGGAACATAAAATGGTGCAGCTGCTATGGAAAACAGCATGGAGGTTTCTTAAGAAATTAAACATAGAACTATCCTGTAATCCAGCAAGTGCACTTGTGAGTATATACCTCAAAAAACTAAAGCAGGGACCTGAACAGATATTTGTACTCCCGTGTTCACAGCAGCATTATTCACAATAGCCAAAAGCTGGAAGCAACATAAGTATTCATTAATAGAGGAATGGATAAACAAAATGTCACATGTATGTACAATGAAAGTTTTATTCAGCCTTAAAAAGGAAGGAAATTCTGACACCTGCTACAACACGGATGAACCTTGAAGACATTATGCCAAGTGAAATAAGCCAGTTGCAAAAGAACAAATACTATGTGACTCCACATATATGAGGTACGTAGAGGAGTCAAACTCATAGAGACAGAAAGTGAAATGGCAGTTGCCAGGGGCTGGGACAATGGGAAAATGGGGAGTTATTGTTCGGTGGATTTCCACGTGAAAAGATGAAAAAGTCCTGGAGATGGATGGTGGTGATGGTTGCACAATAATGTGAATATACATAACACCACCAAAGTGCACACTTAAAATGGTTAAATTTTTTTTTTTTTTTTTTTAATGAGAGAGAGAGCACATGAGAGGGGGAGGGTCAGAGGGAGAAGCAGACTCCCTGCCAAACAGGGAGCCCGATGCGGGACTCGATCCAGGGACTCCAGGATCATGACCTGAGCCGAAGGCAGTCGCTTAACCAACTGAGCCACCCAGGCGCCCCTAAAATGGTTAAATTTTATGTTATGTATATAAAAAGACCACATGTGTTCATTTCTGTGTGCAGATATATAAATAGAGAGAGAGAGAGATCCTCTCTTATTTATACTAATTGAAGCTGTGAACACTCTTCTGTACCTTCCTTTCTTCTCATAACAACATCTTAGAATTAATTCCATATTAGCACATTCTTTTAAAAGGCTGCTTGACATTCTGTGATATAAGATAGTAAAATTTATCCAAGCTATCTGTTAGCAATGATCAGTTAATTATCTACAATCCATGGTTATAATAGACAAGGCCACAACAACAACAAAATCCTCTAGAATAGAAAGTACACAACAGTGCTTACATAGTTGGGACGGACTAGGCAATATGGTGTTAAAATACAACCCCCAGGGGTGCCTGGGTGGCTCAGTCGTTAAGCGTCTGCCTTAGGCTCAGGTCATGATCCCGGCATCCTGGGATCGAGCCCCACATTGGGCTCCTCTTTCCATGGGGAGCCTGCTTCTCTCTCTCTCACTCCCCCTGCTTTTGTTCCCTCTCTCGCTGTGTCTCTGTCAAATAAATAAATAAAATATTAAAAAAAAAATACAAGCCCCAAACCCTTTACTAAAGTAAGAAAAAGCTCTCCAATTCTCTTAGCACAAGAAAGTCTTTCTCACTCATGTGACATGTCCTGCAGGAGTCAGCAAAAGCTTCTGCTCCACACAGTTCTCCATCCTCTGCATCATCCAGAACATACAGCCTCCATCCTCCATCTCTGGGCTTTCCACGACATCAGCCTGGAAGTAAACTCATAGCTCACTAGCCAGAACTAGTTTTTTCTCCCTCCCAACTGAAAAGAGGCTGAAAAACATAGGAGAGTAAAAATAAACTCTCTCTTCCATACTTCAATCACACAAACAGAAATAATTTCCTCACTACGAATAAAACCAAAGTTTGCAAATCATTTATGGAAGGCTTTTCAAACTTTCAAATGATTATTTTTCATCCAACAAATAGTTATATTATTCCTACCACTTGCTGAGTGCAGGTACATGGTAGGCATTCAATAAGTATTTGCTGAATAAACAAACGAATGATCCCTAATTATACTAGTAATTGCTACCACTTCTCCCAGAGCAGTCCAACTGCTAGAAGTGGATAGGAAGAGCAAGTAAGAAATGACTTCTGTCTTCTCACCTAGTCACCTGGCCAGAGCCCAGATTAACTTAACTTCCTGTTTGAGGGCAAACCTTGACCGTCAGGAGAGAAACCAGGAACCTGACTGAGTTCTAAGCTACAATTAAGCTTTGATCATTGCCCAATTCAAAATTCTCACTGTTTCAAGGTCAATCCATGAGCTATCGTTGACACTTAAACATTTCCGCTTACAGCTCACATTTGCATTTTGTACAAACATCATACATAGGTAAAAGAAGAGAATACGATTCAGCCTAATCCAATAGCTAATTAGCAACACCTGCTCCAAGGCACTATTAGCATCTCGCTATTAGGTGACTATTTGCATTACAGGATGAATGATTATGCCTGTCAAAAGATGACAGGACTTGCTTCGTTTTTCAGTTCATGTATAAATTCAAATGCCATATTTTTAAATATCCCACAAAACTTTTAGATAGGACATTGCTATTTTTGAATTTCAGTCACAGGTTTCAATTGTCAATGACAGAAGTACAATTCAACTCCTAGACTATTAAAAAGTTGCATTTACATGAATAAGCATATCCTTTTAATTACTAGTGTCACAGGATCTCCTCTACTCCGCCCATGTGCTCTCCCTGGCACTCCAATGATTAGATATCAACTCTAAAAGTAGTAGGGTTGGGGGCCTCTGAGTCAGGCCTTGTTGCCGTGTCCACATGGGGCTGACCCACATGGGTCCGTGTCTGTGATGTCAACGGGTATGGATGCTTGTCGCTACAGAACCAAGTTTGTAGGGCGCTTGTGTTTGACTCCACTGAAACCTATAGGCAACTCCTCAGGACAATACCTACATCAAACAGGCCATGTTCAACTATTTCCCAGTGCCCGACGGACTAGGGATCCTCACCCACCTGTATGTGATAAATGCAGGTTGCCGGGGTTTGCTGTAAAAACGCAGAAGGTGCTCAGCAGGGAGTTCCGCTCTCCAGTTACACCTTCTAGAAGGCTGGGAGATGCTGGACAGACGCCTGTTGCTTGAGACTGACCTGGTGGTGTTCCTGGGAGACACTGGCCTCCCAGACCTGCCTGCGAGCTCCGGGTGGAGGAGCTGGGAGCTGTAGAAGGATGGTTTCCTTTCGGCGATGACCGGCACTGGAAGAGCCAGGCTCGGAACTCCTTCCGCACCTTCTCCTCGATGAAGGAACAGCACGGATCTGCCCTGGGCAGGGCCAGCCTAGGAGCAGGGCACCGCGGGCACCTGGGCCCCCTCCTCCGCACTGACTACCCCGCCAATGCCCTTGCCTTCTACTGCTACACCTTCTCGTAGGCGGGGGGGGGGGGGGGGGGGGGGGGGGGGGCCTGGCTCCGCCCCCTCCGAGCCCCACAGGTGTTGGGCGCTGGAAGGGCGCGCGCTTTGTCTCCTTTTCCTTAAACACACACACGCGCAGAGAAGAAAACAAACACACTTTACCCAGGCCAAAAAGGGAAAAAAAAAAATGTGGTGGCAAAGTGGTTCCAACAGCACTGAATTCCAGAAATAGTAGTGCGAACTGTAGTTTCTAGCGTTTAGTAGAAAGTGGTAACAGTGGATTCCTCTGCAGACTCTCCTATAGGGTGGATTTGGGCGTTTCTTCCTGGCTGTCTAAACCTCATTTCTGATTCTACAGCTGTCCCAGTGATTCCGTGAGCTACCAATATCTTAAAAACATGAAGCCTTCCTATTTCAAAATCAGATTCACTTCTATAACTTATAACAAGAACTCCAACTGATGAGTGGCTTGTGTCCATCTGCTAGGATAGGGGCTGTGGCTTTAATCAGATTCGCACAGAGATTCTCTGCTTTAGAACCAAGCCTAACTGAATTCCATTCCCAGTCCTGGCCCTTCCTTGCTTCCTGACTTCCTTTCCTCAAAGAAGCCAGGATTAATAACACCTACTTTGCAGTGTTGTGAAAAATAAGCAATAATGCAGGGAAGTGCTTAACAAACATGAACTTAATCAAGTTTCATTCCCTTTCTCTAGACTCCCTTAAGCTATAAATAAAACTTTAGTTTTACTTTAACAAATGGGGTTGTAAGGTGGAGTCAAAAACAAGGATCAGTGATCCTCAAATACTATTATGTAATTAATATTTGTAAAAAAAAATCAAGTATTCTACATTTACTAAAAATATTTTGAAAATACATATAAAATCTACAGAAAACTGAGATGAGATTAAAACATTCTATAAGCAATGCAGGGAAAGATAAGTGAAAATCTGGATACAATAATTAAATACCAATATAGCTCAAGATCAACACAAATGTTCCATTTCTGGGACTGGTAGGGCAGGTGAAGGCCTCATGCGTAATATTTCTGAATTTCAGGATGGCGTTTGACAGGGTTTCATGATATTTTATGATGTCCTTGCAGACGTGAAGAAGTAAGAGATATGTGCTGAAAATCACTCACTGTGGTGATGACCATAGCCTGAAAAACAGATTATGGATTGAGGGAGAACAGTTTAATGAGGTACATCATAGGGTAACATCCTTGGTTCTATACAATTGCTTATTACTACTTTGGTGAGGCCACTTGACTTATTTAATTATTTTTTCAAGAAATATATACTAAAAACCTACTACACGCCATGCATTGTGTTAGGTACTGGAGACAAACTGTTGAAAAAAAATATGTTCCTGAATTCAGGAATCTCATAGATTAGTGAGTAAAAGAAGTCAAGAATGTAGACTATTAGGGAGCCTGGGTATCTCGGGCCCCCAATCAGGCTCCCTGCTCAGCAGAAAGTCTGCTTGTCCCTCTTTCTCTTTCCCCACTGCTTGTGCTCTCTCTCTCTCTCTCAAATAAATAAAAACTTTAAAAAAGAAAGAGAACATAGACCATCATAATATAGCTTGGTGAGTGCTAGGATTTAACCATAAACACTGAGTACTAAGGGAACTCAGAGGTGAACCATCTCACCCAGTAATAGGAGAAGTTCTAGAAAATGTGACATCTTGGTTGAGCCTTGAAGAATAAGTTAGCTGATGGAAAAAGAGGGAAAGTATTACAAAACAGTAAGTTCAATGACTCAAATTGAGATAAAGCATGGTCTGTTCCAAGAATTAAAATTCTGATTGTATATATGAAGGGTATATAACAGTGGGAGCAATGAGAAATGAGGCTGGAAGTGACATAAAAGAGCTTTGGAGGATCAGCAGTGATATTAGATAACATAATAAGAATCCAGGAAGATTCTGATAAGCCAAAATGATAGATGACATAAAACAAGATATTTAACAGGGATAAATGCAAATTTCAAAATCTAACTACTTGACATGGTGGAGATGTTTAAGAGCAGGTGAAAAAGACATAGGGATTTTACTGACTACAAGGTTAATTTGATTCAAGTGAGTAAAGGGGTAACCCATAAAACAAACCTTTTCAAAATCTAGGTCCTCAAAGGGAGAAGTCAGTGTCTGACTTTACGGTGTGGTGCTTGCCACACTACAATTTAAATTTTGTGTCATTGTATTTGCCTTCAGAGGTCAAAAGGGCTTTTGACAGGGAAGAAGGATCAGACTTGTTCTGTGAGGCTTCAGAGGACAGACCCGGCAGGGGAAGGTTAGAGGAAGTTCATGGTCACTCAAGAGAAGAACGAGTTTCTGCCTAAACCCTCCAAACCCGAATGGTCTGACTGTTGTGGTGGGGATTTACTGTGTTGAAACATGTTCAAGCAGAGGCTTGTCCATTATCATTTGGGTGGATATCTCCAAAGACCGTCCATTGTTGACTAGGTGTGGTAGGAGGGAGGAGATAAAAAAGAATAAGAGATGTCCCTGCCTTCTAGGCACTCAGAATAATATCATGGTCTATATTCATAGGTGTGTAGAAATTAACAGGCTTACTCAAATTATATTTCATTCCAAACTGTCCTATTTTTAAAGGTTATTTCTCCTAAATACTAGATTTTACAATTCATTGTATATTAAAAAAAAAAAAAACTGTATCTCCAAAATATTTTTATTCCAGTTTTTCAGATAAAAAAAAAAGCACTGATTTACAATCTAACATTAGCAAACCCATACTCTTACTCTAAACAGTGGAAAGCTGTTCTCTGTGCATGCCACCCTGGGAACCCATCTAGTAATCAAGGCTCCATGCTTCCAGTTGTACAATATAAACTTCTGTAGACAAACATTTTAAAATTTACTATCAAAAGTAGAAGAAGGGCACCTGGGTGGCTCAGATGGTTAAGCGTCTGCCTTCGGCTCAGGTCATGATCTCAGGGTCCTGGGATCGAGTCCCGCATCGGGCTCCCTGCTCGGCGGGGAGCCTGCTTCTCCCTCTGCCTCTCTCTCTCTCTCTGTCTGTCATGAATAAATAAATAAAATCTTTAAAAAAAAAAGTAGAAGAACATTTTCTAGACCATGGGAGTTGCTTTTTTCATAGCACTAAACTGAAAAAGGCACTATAGGTCAAAGTCTTTTTACTCAGACGTTCACTGCTGCAAATGAACCACAGTAGTGGTGACCTACATTTTCTTACAGACAGATTTATTCTGAAAAGATCTAGAATGGCTTCTCTCTCTCTCTCTCTTTCTAAAATTTATTTATTTAGAGAAGGAGAGTGCACACATGTGCATGCACGTGCAGGGGGAGGGGCAGAGAGAGAGTCCCAAGGGGACTCAGTCTCACAACCCTGAGATCACGACCTGAGCCAAAACGAGTTAGATGCTTAACTGACTGCACCACCCAGACACCCCCAGAATGGCCTTTCTACTCAGCATACAATGTCTACTCTTCTGTCGTGAGAATCTCATCTTTGACACATACTTTCTCTAAGTTATGGATATTATTTGTGATACCCAACTGACTTTGATCACGAATTTAATAATTTAGCCTCTGTTGCAGGAAATATTCTCCAGTCAAAAATATAATCCTAATGAAAACTGTAATAGATTAGTCAGCACAAAAGCAATCTTGACCTATTTCAGAATCTTTAGAGACTTTTAAGATTAGGGCATTTTGAACTTGCTGATTTTTGTGTGTGTGTGTTTTTTTTAAACAATAATAAACTGATTTTTATACTGGATTCAGTAAAAACAATAATGTGCCAAACTTCTCATTTATATCAAGAAATTTTAAAAAATTGAGGAGGGAAGAAAGAAAGCACAACAATTTTTAATATTTCTCTTGAATGGGATGGGAATTCAAAACATACTTTCCCAAATAAATGCTATCTACTTTTCAGAAATACAACAAAAATAGGCACCAAGTACAATCAATGGGGCTTGGAAATTTTACTCTGACATGCTGACTGTATGAAATTGCCTTAATTCTATACAATATAAATCATTGAACAGTATTAAAATTAAGTGTAATTTGAAATTAATGATGTGAGGAATATATTTCAGTTATCATTTAATCAAACCACTTTCATAATTTAGCTCCTCACCTTGGCTTCCCAGAAACTAATGAAAGAAATAGCTTCCCAAATGGCAGGGGGAAATGGACTTTAGCATCTGATCTTGTATCACACATCACTTACTACCTCTATAACCTTGGACAAGTCACTTCACTTCGGTGGGCCTGGGCCCTCATCTGAAAATAGGCACGATAGCACCTACAGCATAGATTATGTTCATCTATATGGCAAATATTTATCAAGTTCTCACTAGGAGCTAGTCACATAGATACTAGAAATTCAATTAAGAACAAGATAGGCATGGTCCCCTATCCTTATGCAATTTATATTATAGTGAAACAGGAAATTAAGACAACAGACAAGTAAAACAGTTACATATCATGATTACCACTTCTAATATTCTGACTCTAATCCCACTTCTGATCACCAGTTAAGATTCTGCACCCAGGGTGCCTGTGTGGCTCAGATGGTTAAGCGTCTGCTTTCGGCTCAGGTCATGATCCCAGGGTCCTGGGATCGAGTCCCACATCGGGCTCCCGAGCTCCTTGGGAGCCTGCTTCTCCCTCGGCCTCTCTCTCTCTCTCTCTCTGTCTCTCATGAATAAATAAATAAAATCTTTAAAAAAAAAAAAAAAGATTCTGCACCCAATTCCAATAGATGGGGGGGGCGGATTCCAACATCCGCTGGGCGTCCCATAATTCAACTCAATTCTGACATGATTTACCCAGAGAAAGCGTCAGATTCCATAGGATAAAGGTTCCAACAAGACTTCAGTCCTACAAGACTCACCACCCCCCATCTAACACCAATCACAAGTCCAGGTTGTCCCTTGTGCTGTCACCGGCTATGGGGGTTCCAAAGACCCCCTCCTTAAGCTTGATTAACTTCCTAAAGTGGCTCACAGAACTCAAAGAAACTTTTCATTTACTAGATTATTGGTTTATTATAAATGAATATAACTCAGGAATAGCCAGTTAGAAGAAATGCATGGGGAAAGATATGGGGTAGTGGGCAGAGCTCCTGTGCTCACTCCAGGCATACAGCTCTTCCTAAATCTCCATGTGTTCACCAACCCAGGAACCCTCTAGGGTTTTTCTAGTGGCTTCATTTCATAGGCATGACTGACTAAATCACTGGCCATTACTGATTGATTGAACCTCTAGTCCTTCTCCCCTTCCAGGAGGTAAGGGAGTTAGGAAAAGAATTTCCACCCTCTAATTATATGGTTTGTTCTCCTGGCAATCAGCTTGCACTCATCCTTAGGTGGAGTCCAAAAGTCACCTCAATAACATAATAAGAGACACCTTTAATGTTCTCATTATTTAGGAAATTCCAAGGGTTTTAGGAACTCAACAGGGTAGAGACTAAATATATATTTCTTGTTATAAATCACAATATCACATTCCTATACAGAATACACACAAGAGGTAGACACAGAGAGTAACAGGTTTCTATTTATATAGAGTGGTCCATGATACAGTAAAGATGACTACAAAATGGCGATCATGGATATAAAGCACTTGGCACATAAACGGCATTCAATAAATAGTAGGTTTTATTCTTATACTGCTTCAGCACAAGATATGAAGGAAATTCTGTAATACAAGTAAGTAGGATTTGAAATTTAAAAGAATAACAGGCTAGCAATCCTCAAAAATTCTCCTATAAGATACTTAGAAAAACTGGGTCAAATATCACAGTCATTGTTTCTAATGCATAACTGAGTCCATTAAAAAAAAAAGTAAGGTGGGCACCTGGCTGACTCAGTCAGCAGACCATAGGACTCTTGATCTTAGGACTGTGAGTTCAAGCTTCATGTTGCAGGGGAGGTGGGAGGGGAGGGAGGGAAACTAAGGGAAATTCCCAAGGACCAAGACTACAAAACAAGCTGTGACCTAGACTGACACCAAAAGCCTCAAGGTGATTGCTAGTTCCCATTACCTACAGGCCTGGGTTTTAATGGCTACCTGGGGATGGGAAACAAGGCCTTGGGCTTGCAAAAAGATAGGGCTTTAGAACTGAAGCCCCACATAAAGTATTCACTCTCAGTGAAAAAGAAGGCTGGCTGTCCACCAGCAAAGAGAAAACCCAAGGAGATTTGTCTGCCTTGGCATAGATTCAGGGTGTTCTTAAAAATAAAAATCTCCCCTGAAATTTATGACTACTGGTCTACGCTCATGCATTTGGGATGAAGATTCAGTCTCTGGTTGGTTTGGGAAGCAACAAAACAATAAATTAACATGCAAAGTTCAGGCAAACATGACCTCACAATCCAAAATTACAAAACACACCAGAAAACAAACCACCATGAGCAAGAGTCAGCAAAAACAAGAAATTAGACCCTCCAAGACTACAGCAATTAGAAATATCAGTTTGAGAATAAAAAATTAGAGTGCACAAGAGAAGCATATAGAGACCCAAAAGTAAAAATCTGGGAAAAAATTACACTGATGATGGAGAACACTCACACAAAAAATTAATTAAAAATAAAAATTAAACTGAAAAAATTATGGGGGAATGGGTGACTATAAAATATAATGGGATTGTCTGAAGGATGTCTGGAATTTAGGAAGATGTCCCAAACTGTCTCTATTACAATGAAATGCATACATCATATATTTTAGAAAGGTTTAGGACAGAAAATAAACTGTTGGATTAGTCTCTCCTTCAGTACAATGAAGAATCCTATACTTTTTATAATATAATAAGATGCCTGAGAAGATCTCGGGTTTTCATTAGAATTACCTTATTTGGAAATGAAACAGCTATTCGTTTTACAATTTTGATCAAGCATAACTTTTACAAAGAGCCTCTCTTAGCTTCACAAAATTAGTATCTAGTTGTTCACTATACATATATAAGCCAAGGGTGGGTGGGAGGGCATCCCAAGATTTTTTAAAATGCAGGTGTGTATAAATAAGGGCCACTGCCATTTCATTCCCCCTTAACAGCTGCTTAGGAAATAGTCTTGCGTATCTGCCTCGCAGTGGCCTAAGCAGGGGAATGCGACCAAATGAGAAAAGAAGCAGGGCTGACAGACGGCGAGAATGGGGTCAGCACTCGCCCTGCCCGGTATGAAGAGCAGGACTTTTCTGCTCTGGTGGAAGCACAGAAAGTACCTGGGCTGGAGTCATCAGACCAGACAGCACCCAAGGGAGCCATCTCCAGTAGCAAAAGGAGGTCAAGGGGAAGAGGCTGATTTGAGACCAGAGATCCCACCAGGGAACTCAGCAGTGGGGAGTCCCACCAGAAAGCCAGCACTTACACTCTGCTAGGAGGGCATCATCTGCCATCAGCATCCCAGAAAATCAAGAAGGAGAAGATTGCAATCACTCAGAGAAGAGAAGTGTCCTTCCCCCGAGCCCTTTCCCCATGCTCTAGATAGAAGACAGCGAATAACAAGTGTGCCTGGCCCTGGGAGAGAGTTTTGAATCAGATCCGCAATCGAAGCCTATAACTTATGGAATAGACTGTTTTAATAACAGAAAGTGACTAGAAAGTTATGGGATCTGCCCCAGGTGTTGGTAGAAGGTTGGAAAGTGAGGTTTGGCATAGAATTATTAAAAGCAGAGATTTTATTCCACATCTCAATAATGCAATTGCAATTATGTGAAAAGCAGAGAAAACAGTACAGTACTGTTTTCAAGCCCCGGCTGGAATATCAGACTCACATTAGAAAAGCCTATTTTACTTAAGGATTGAAGTTTACCACCTAGCTAAAGAGATGGGGTACACAGGCACAAACTGCTAATGCAAACACTTCACCTAGCAACAAAAGATGAAGTGCTGAGTGGCACAGACTATGAGTTAAGAGAAGGAAAAGGGAGGTGTCAGGGATAACACAGGACCTAGGCTCTGCCTGGAAGGATGGATATAATTGGCGTGGATAAAGAGATGTGTGGAAGAGCTTGCAGTTGGAAAGCGTAGCGTGAAAAAAGGTGCAGAGGTGAAAATCCAGGCATCATGGTCTGCCGGGCTGCCAAAGGATTCATGTGAGGGAACGATGTGACATAAACGGGGAGAGAGAGTTCAAGCTGGATTTCAGAAGCTGTGACATATCAGCCAAAGGCATTTGCATTTGACTGGATAAATAACAAGAGACCATCAGCCGTCTTGTACAAAGGCTTTTGAGGTGATCGTCCACGGAAGACAGAGAAAGAAGCATTTGTTTTCCAAAAGGGCAGAGAGTCAGTCTTCAGAAGAACTGGCTGGCCAAAGTATTAAATTTAGAACTGCAAAATTACCCAGATAATCAAGTTTACATTAGTCTATTCATGAAGGAAAAACAGTTGCTTTCTTGCGTGATCCTTTATATTCAAATGGTCATGATGTATCTTGAGATACCAACCTAGACAATATCAGGTATAAAATGGTTTACAGGAAATAGTCAAGGTTTTTGTGTGTGGGGATCAAGCCCAGTCAGGGTGACCTTGTTATTTTGGGTTTATGTCAGAGTTACGGTTCTTATCTGACTGTCCCATATGAAGTGCTTAATCATCCTGGAAGCAGGGCCAAGTGTCCCTTTCTTCTTCTACATGATCAAAGTGGAACTTGGTGCCACTGGGTTGTTGCGATGAGCAGAAGCCTATGTAGGTCTGAACTGCATGTGTTTTCCAGCTTCACCAACTAAGCAACTGAGGCAGAGGGGTCCACTGACCTGTTCAAGTCCATGGTATTCCTAAGCGCAGTAGGTCACTCTATGCAACTGATAGCACAGCTTTCAGACTCACTTGTCCAGAACCTTCTGATTAGCCTGCTGAGCCATTTTGCTTCTCCTTCAATAACTATCAGCGAATTAATTCAAGTGTGAGTGTATTTTGAGCTCCTACCAACAAGACAAATGATACAAGCCTCGCGAGCAGCACCCATAATTCAATTATTCTTAATTAGGCAGTGCTGATCTAAGGAAGAATCACCCCACAAGATCCTTGATGCCTCCCTGGATATACCAACGTTATTGTCAGAGCATCTGCCTCTTTCATTGCTAATTCCAAAACATATTATTTACCTCTCACTTTATTACATCGTGGGGTTTTCCCGCTTGAGCCTGGAACGTGCAATAGTTCTGTTATTACCTTTTTAGACTGGTCATGGAAGGAGCCATGTGAAGTTACAAATACGCCTCAGTTGTATCACACTGATGCGGACATGCAGCCGCTCCCATTATTACTGCTCCTTCTGCTTCCCTGCCGATGGAAGGAAATACTTTCTAAAATCCTGACTGTGTTTGTTTGGTCTTTACACCCCGATGGCCTTTCTGTGACTCAGAATCGCTACGGTAAGCATAAACATGTATGCTACTTCTCCATAACATGACCGCTGAAACAGAATTATTTCCATGAATGTTATTCAAACATGCAAAATGCAGACCTCAGGTCTTCGTTGGTGACACAGAATGTTGACTGGGACTTTTTCTGTTATCCTGATCCTGCTGTCGATTTCGTCACTGTTTGTACCGGTCTAACGGACAGGTGGCTGTCTGCCCAAATACACACACAGCTCCTACTTTGCAGTCAGAGTTGTGTTTGTGAGTACAGGTATAAACCTGCACTGGGCAGTGAGAGTTGGTGGAGGAGGGAGGAAGAGAAGAGAGAAGGACAAATTGTGGGTATTTTGAACTTGGGAGTAAAGAGGTTCTCAAAAATGTTCCAAATAAAATTATATTTTTCTTGGGTTCTTTTCCTCATGTAAAGCAAGTTTCTTCTATCCTTCGAAATTACAGAAAACATGGTTCCATCATAAGTAATAGCTGAACAGAATCGAAAACATGTCTAAGATGCTTTGCTCCTCAACTGACCTCTTAATAATTTTTTAAATCTAAGTTGTAGGGGCGCCTGGGTGGCTCAGTCGTTAAGCGTCTGCCTTCAGCTCGGGTCATGATCCCCGGGTCCTGGGATGGAGCCCCACATCGGGCTCCCTGCTCGGCGGGAAGCCTGCTTCTCCCTCTCCTCCCCTTGCTTGTGTTCCTGCTCTCGTTATCTCTCTCTGTCAAATAAATAAATAAAATCGTTAAAAAATAAATAAATCTAAGTTGTAAATTAATATAATATATCTGCAAATGAAAATGCAGATAATGCTTTGCTTTTAAAAGTAACTTTAGAAGTAAAAGTAACTTTTGAAAGCGAAGCTTGGCCTTGGCATTTTTGTCCTTTTCCACTGATGGCAATTTTCACCCAAGCTGGTTTTATGGCGTTTTGTTGAGAAGCATCATGCCGCCTGATGAGGTGGTGACACTGAGACAGGAGAAACCGTCTACTCAAACTCAACTTCAGAAGCTGAAGATGGGTTGATCCCTGTGGACTTTGTTTAAATTTATGTCAAAATACCCATAATATAAAATTTATCTTAACCAAGGGTACAGTTCAGGAGTGTTTACTTCCTTCACACTATTGTGCAACCGATCTCCAGAATTCTTTTCATGTTGAGACCCTGAAATTCTGCACCCCTCAGACAACAAATCCCCTTCTTTCCCCTCCTCCACCCCCCACATCTCTAGTTCTGTGCCTTCCTCCTCCATCCTAGCTCTGTGCTCCCACCCGCTTCAAGCCACAGGCAGGCCACCTTCTAGCCCAGTGTTTACAAATAACACTGCATAAGGAAGTATTAGGAGAAATAAGAGGTGGGGAGAGGCTTCTGTGACTCTACAGTAAACCCCCTTATCCAAGGTCTCCCGCCCTGCTGTTTCAGTCACCCGGGGTCAGCCCGGGCCTGGAGATGATGCTTCTGCTGACATGTGGTCAGAAGTGACTAGCAGCCTAACGCTACATCATCCGGCCGACGTCCTTCACCTCATTTCATCTCATCATGTGGGCATTTTATCAGCTCACATCATCACAAGAAGGGTGGCTACAGAGACATTTTGCAAGACTACATTCACAGACCTTTACTACAATATATTGTTATAATTGTTCTATTTTATTATCGTTGTGGCTAATCTCCTATTGTGCCTAATTTAAGAATTAAACTTGATCAATAATCCTTGAAACTATTAAAATACAATTTTTATTATTACGAGAGAGCTTTTTATCTTTAGCAAAAAAAAAAAAAGAAAGAAGGAAGGAGGGAAGGAAAAAGAAAGAAGGAAGGGGAATCAGTTTTATGATGACATGAATACAAAAGTATAGATTTAGGCTAAATATCATAGTAACAGCAAAAAAAGTCAAGATCAAGAAAAAGAGAAGCTGGGTACCTGGGTGGCTCAGTTGGTTAAGCATCTGCCTTCAGCCCAGGTCATGATCCCAGGGTCCTGGGATCTAGCCCTGCATCTGGCTCCCTGCTCGGCGGGAAGCCTGCTTCTCCCTCTCCCACTCCCCCTGCTTGTGTTCCCTCTCTCGCTGTGTCTCTCTCTGTCAAATAAATAAATAAAATCTTGAAAAAGAGAAGCTGAGGAAATGTCCCCAATTAAAGGAGACTGAAGAGCCTAATGCAATGTATGAGCATTGATTAGATCTTGAACCAGAAAAAAAAGAAAAAAGCTACAAAGGACATGATTGAGACAATTGATAAAATTTGGATCTGAGCTGTGTAGAAAATAATAGAATTGTGTCATCACTAAACTTCTTGATTTTGATTATTTTACCATGGTTATGTAAGAAAATATCCTTATGCCTAGCAAATACACACTGAAGTATTTAGAATAAAGGAGACACAATATATCCAAGCTAGAAGAGAGAGATAGGGAGAGGGATAGGGAAAAGAGAGAAGGGGGAGAGAGAGAGAGAATGATAAAGCAAATGAGGCAAAATGCAGAATAAAGGATATATAGGGGTTCCTATTTCATAACTTTCCCAGTTTGAAATTATATTAGAATGAAAAATTACCTTAAATTCATGATGACAGATATAAACACATGTGCTGGCTAGCTCAAGGCTTATCTTCTCAAAAACGCGTGTGTCTAATAACACCTTGTGGGGGCATCTCCCACCCGCCCTGCAGCCCTACTCCACACCAGCCCCCTCACCCAGGTTTGATCTCCGGGAGGCTAACCTCTAAGGACTCTACCAACAGGCTCCATGCCTCCTGGTCTTCAACTGGACTTGCCCAGTGGGAGATGCTCTCGGGGGTTCTAATAACCTCCACCTTCCTCCTCGGCCCCTGTAGGCTTAGAAGTGATCAGACCTCGCCACCGCTATACCTCCTGGAGTATTCCAGCACCCAGGTGTTGTTTTCCCTAAACCCTGATGACACATTTATAGATTGTTTCTTCATTAACTGCTCCTCAGTTACCCAATTTGAACGTGCTCTCAGGATGCTCCTACGACCCTGACTGACACATTCCCATTCTTTCAAAGCTTCTTATGAAACAACCTGTCGAAAGCTAACTTTAGTTATAATTTCTGGCTAAATCTGAATTTTAAATATCCAAGGTTTATAATGTTTCTGCTTCCCCACTCCTAAATCCGTTTCCTTTCGGCACACAGGTCAATGTATGTTCTTCAGCTGCTGATGTCAGTGAATTGCTACATCATTTCGAAGCTGCTAAGTCTACTTGCTCCTTCCACCAAGGGCTGACACTGCTGCTGGCCAGGCACTTGGTCCCCATTATTTCTCCTGTCCTCCGTGCCCTGTTGGGCATGCCCCGATACCTCATCTAATGTCAGTGCTACCCAACTTGAGTTCAGTATTTGAGACATCACTAAAACAAAGATGGCTGAGGCATGGACCATGCTTTCTCCGTGCTCACAATCCAAAACCAAAATGTCAGTGAATACTGTTAAATAAAATAGACTGTGATACCCTCTGTCATCATTTGAATTACTAAAGCACCTTCTCTCAGACCTTTCTCGCCTGGTGTGGAAATTACTCCCCCTCAGTGTCCTCTAGCTAAATCTAAGCAGTCCAGGGCCACTGCCTGTGTGCCTAGGAACAGGGTCTTGGTCCCTTCTGCTGGGGCCTCCTTATGTCCACGTGCCACTGTCTCTGATTGACAGTGATAATTGTAAAAGCCTAGTCACTGTGGCTATTACTCCTTCCACAGAGGAATGGGCTTCCCTCTTAATTTCATAATAGTACGTCAGAGAAAACATAGTCAATTTTATTTTTTTTTAAAGATTTTATTTATTTATTTGAGAGAGAGAGAGAGCATGAGAGGGGGGAGGGTCAGCGGGAGAAGCAGACTCCCTGCTGAGCAGGCAGCCTGATGCAGGACTCGATCCCGGGACTTCAGGATCATGACCTGAGCTGAAGGCAGTCGTTTAACCAACTGAACCACCCAGGTGCCCCTGTAGTCAATTTTAATGAGAATTCACTAAAAGTCCTGGAATAATGGAAGGTTATAATTTAACAACTACCACTCTGCTCTGGGCTGGTGTCCTTCACTGCCTAACTCACTGCTTCAGTCCATCACCAGAAGTACCCCAAACTAAACCTTCAGTGTTAAACAGTCAGGAAGATTAACAAATAGATCAAATAAATCCTCTAAATGATGGGGGACTATGCAGCCATTTCTATATAAATACTGATAATGTTCACATGCAATGTTTTAAATGAGGAAAAACAGATTACAAAATACCTTGTAGAGTATGAATTTGTTATACACACATATAGATGATAAATACATATATGCACATACATGCATGCATTTCTACACATACGTATACATACACACGTGTGTGTGTGTGTATGTGTGTGTATGTATGTATACACACAGAAACTAAAAACCCACACTTGCTATTGTCAATTTGTTAATCTGGGAACCACGATTCCTGGACTTGCCTTCCATGTCTGGCTCAGGGGTGAAATCAGCGGCCACACTCGGAGGGAATTCTCTGTCAGATACCGTGCCGGACAGACACAGACCAGCCTGGTGGGTTCTATCTTGTCCTCACTCTTCTTAGTCCCCACCCAGCTCTTCTGCTGCGACCACAGCAGCCCCTGCCCCAGCCCTCACCCCCAGCAGAGGCGGCAGCTTCCCAGAGACGTCGCCACAAGCCCCCACTTTGTAGCAGGCTGTGGGGGGGCCTTCAGACTGCCCTGCAGCCCCAACTCGTCCACCCACACCAGTGCTTCAGGAGAGCTGGTCGGCGGCTCTCTTAATCCTCCAGCGCCCCCTTCCAGATTTTCTCTTCCCCAGCTCCCCACACTACTGAGTAAGGTCTAATTACTATCGTCAAGCCCTCCTTCTATGACATTCACGGCAGCTCTGCTTTTGTGACTCAACCACAAAAATATCCGTATGTGTAAAAACATGTCTGCAAAGATACATCCCAAAAGGAACCCCTGTGTATCTCTACACAGTAAGCATATGAGGTTTGTTTTTCTTGCTACTTATTTGTGTTTCCTAATTTTTTTTTAAATAATGACCATGGTTTTGGGGCGCCTGGGTGGTTCAGTTGTTAAGCATCTGCCTTCGGCTCAGGTCATGATCCCAGAGTCCTGGGATCGAGCCCCGCATCGGGCTCCCTGCTCCGCGGGAAGCCTGCTTCTCCCCTGCCCTCTGCTGCTCCCCCTGCTTGTGCTCTCTCTCTGTCTCTCTCCCTGTCAAATAAATTTTTAAAAATTTTTAAAAGTAATAATAATAATAATAATGACTATGGGTTAACTAAATTTAAATGATTAAGGAAAAGATATTTACATGACAAAAACTGAGTAACAAGCCATTCTTAATCATTCTTTAAACAGGAACTCTAGTAGGAATGAGTGGGATGTAGGCTGGCTGGTATCAGTGAGAAACTCCTCTTCAATATATTCAGCCAGAAGTATGCAGTTTGTTCCCGGGGTCCATTAAGGCATCTCTGAAATAGTATGGCTTTTTTTTTAAAGGAGAAAGAATAATTATAAATTTTCAGACATTTGACCACCTTCACATTTCTTCACTGATTCTTTTCTCACCCTGGCAAAATAGATATATAAATCTTAATTTTATACAGATAGAGACAGACACACAGGGGAATGAGAGTCAATTAAAGAATTTATAATACAAATTTTATTTTTAATCTTTTGCTAAAACCATTCCAAAGAAGACACTTCCGAACATAAACAGATTCTGTGTATCTTTGGTCAGTCTTGTGTAGGGAGGTAGTTATCAGGGATTTTTTGTTTGTTTGTTACAGGGTATGTTGATTATTCTGTAAGCAAAATGGGCACGTGTTTGGAATAAGGTATAAAAATATTATAAATTAATTTTACAGATGATATTTTGTTATTAAAAAAGTTGGCAAGTGATCAGCAGACTTGAGATTCTTTAAAAGTAAATACTTTATCAAATGAATGTCGTGTGCCACATAGAGTTACAGAGCTGTGAATATAGTGCTAAGCCATCAAAAGTTAAAGTATGAGACAAATTGGCCTCGTGGAGCAAGAGGGTAGTGAAAGCACAGTGTAACACCCGAATAAACTGTCCACCTAAAATGACCTGAAACGGCATTAATATAAAAACCAAGAGAAAGTTCCTTCAGAAATAAAAATTAAATGATTCATTCAGTAATTAACTACATTTTCTCCATAAAGACAATAAAGTAATAGAAGAAGAAAGAACAATAAGTAATAGGATGCATATTTGTTGCTCTGAGGTTAAGAATAAGAGCACTGAAGTCTGGTTTTGCCACTTGTAAATTTCTTTGCCTTAGACAAATATCATACTGTGTCTACCTCTGTTTCCTCATCTATCAAGTAGGGATCTGCAGGTCGTATTATCTAACTCCTAGAACTGTTGAAAAGGTTTTATGAGATAATAAATATAAAGTGAAAACATCATACTTAGTGCTCAATAAGTACGAATTATTAGAAAAGTTTAGCTTCTTTAATAAACTCAGATGTGTGGGGTAGGGTAAGGAGCTTTCTGGAAGCAGATAGAGCTTAAAACAGCCAGAGTTTAGCCGAATAAGTCTTTTGCATGTAGTTAGGGCCACTAAAAATGTACAGAGTAAAGCGAGAAGCATTCATAGAAAACAGAATTAAAACTCCATGTGTTAAAAACCACAAATTGCTGGGGCACCTGAGTGGCTCAGTTGGTTAAGCGACTGCCTTCAGCTCCGGTCATGATCCCAGGGTCCTGGGATCGAGCCCCGCATCGGGCTCCCTGCTCGGTGGGAAGCCTGCTTCTCTCTTTCCTACTCCCCCTGCTTGTGTTCCCTCTCTCGCTGTGCCTCTACCTCTCTCTGTCAAATAAATAAAATCTTAAAAAAAAAAAAAAAAAACCCACAAATTGCTGAATTAAACATAGTGACTTGAATTCACATATTTACCTTTGCTTCTTCACTAAAATGATAGTAAAAACAAGAAAGGCATAAACCCACATGATAAAGGAACAGGAAAGGAGTTGAAAGCGGCAACAAAGTTGAGAGCCGGAAAGCAAATGGACAAGGAGTTACTGACCATTTTCTTTGCTGAAATGTAAGCATGCAGTGGGGAAAGCCCAGAAATAAGCGCCTTGAATCAAAGAATCTGGGGGAAATGCCAGGAACTGGAATACAGGTGCAACTGAAAGTAGGGAACTGATTCACCAAAAGGGAATTAGCTGAAGCCCTCAGACCCTAAAGCCCCACGCCAATCCTCAACCCTGTACCCGTGCACAGTGTCATTCCTCCCTGGTGGTGGGAGCCTGGAGAGAGTTTGTGCAAAAAAGACTGAATTTGAGTACATTAGCCTCAACTGACAATGAGGGGTACTTTAAAGGCGGGGCGTGAACTAAGTGAAAAATAGCCCCCTTCTCTGACTTAGATGCCACAACACTGCAGTGAGGCCCTAGCCATATAAACGAAGATTCTTTCAGCAGGAATCTGACCAGCCTTAGAAAAAGACCTATAGATACTCAGATAATCAGGTGTCAAAAAACAGCCCAGATTACCTATAGTAAAGCCTATCAGGTGATAGACCCCACCATCCACACAGCTTCTACTCAACTTTTAGGTACTTCCATATTAAATACGGAAGATGGTCAAAGATCACCAGACATTAGACAGATTCGATCTAACGTGAAAGACCAAAACAAAGAATAAAAAGAAACTTTGTGACTGACCTAATGCAAAATCATTAATGTCCTTGGGGAGGTAAAAGAGTGTAACTTTAGGGGCGCCTGGGTGGCTCAGTCCGTTAAGCATCTGCCTTCGGCTCAGGTCATGATCCCAGGGTCCTGGGATCGAGCCCCATGTCATCAGGCTCCCTGCTCAGTGGGGAGTCTGCTTCTCCCTCTCCCTCTGCTCCTCCACCCCCGCTCGTGCTCTCTCTCTCAAATAAATAAATAAAATCTTAAAAAAAAAAAATAGTGTGTCTTTGAAACAAGAACAAGATGCTATTAAAAGGAACATTTGGAGAGCAAAAAAACTATTATTGGACATTAAAAATATGAGAGATAAAAGGCGCAAAGCAAGTATTCAAGACAATTTCCTTCAAGAAATGAAAGACCAAATGTCCAAATCAAAATATTACTAAGCAAACTGCACTCTGAAGGGAGAAAGCGTGTGAACACTAAGGTGCATCATCATGCAACTTCAGAACTCCAAGGAAAATCACCCAGCAGAACAAAAGAAAAATGACCTTCATAAAAGAGATCCTAACAATTTCAAGAAAGAAAATCAGGCCACATACAGGAGCTCAAGAATTAGAGTTCCATCAGACATCTCAACAACGTGATGGTTAACTTTATATATCAACTCGACTGAGCCAAGAGGTCCCCAGATTAAACATTTTTTCTGAGTGTGTCTGTGAGGATGCTTCTGGATGAGATTAGCCTTTGAGTTGGTGGACTCAGTAAAGCAGAGTGCCCTCCCCAGTGTCAGTGGCTATCACCCGTTCCATTGAGCTCCTGAATGGAACAAAAGGCAGAAGAAGGAGGAATTTGCTCTCTTTTTTCCTGCCTCGCTACCTGAGCTGAGACAACTCGTCTTATCTTCTGTTTATGGACTGGGATTCTTTTCCCCAGATTTATGGAGGTATTAGCTTACAAAGACAAATTCCATATTTAAGGTGTACAATATGATTTTTTTATATATACTTACACTGTGAAATGATTGCCACAATCAAGCCTTAGTATAGTCATCACCTCTCATGGTTACCAATTAGTGTGTGTATGTGATAAAAACACTTCAGATCTACTCTCTCAGCAAATTTCAAGCATACAATACAGTATTATTCACTATAGTCACCAGGATGTAACTTAGATCCCCAAAACTTATTCATCTTATAACTGAAACTTTGTACTCTCTGATCTACACCTCTCCATTTCCTCCACGCTCTAGCCTCTGGTAACCAGCATTCTATTCTCTGCTTCTATTAGTTCAATTTTTTCAGATTCTACATATAAGTGAGATCATGAGGTATTCCATGTCTGGCTCATTTCATTTGCATAAAGTCCTCCAGATTCATCCATGTAGTCACAAATGTCAGGATATCCTCCTTTTTATAAGCGGAGTAATATTCCATTTTTTACATATGTGGAATATTATTGTATATATTAATGGAATATATATATATACACACATAATATAATACAGCACTTTCTTTATTCATCCATCCATGAACACTTATGTTGTTTCCATAGCTTGGCTATTGTGAATAATACTGCAATGAACATGGGAATGCAAGTATCTCTTTGAGATTCTGATTCCTTTTCAGACTAGGATTTACATCATCAGCTCCCACAGTCCTCAGGGCTTTGGACTTGGCCTGAATTACATCACCAGCTTTCCTGAGTCTCAGCTTACAGGCAGCTGATCATGGGACTTCTCAGTCTCAATATTGTATAAGTCAATTCCTAATTTATATATGTATAGAATGTATATATATTTATGGGGCGCCTGGATGGCTCAGTTGGTTAAGCTTCTAACTTGATTTCAGCTCAGGTCACAGTCTCAGGGTCATGAGATTGAGCCCTGCGTCAGGCTCCACGCTCAGCAGGAGTCTGCTTGAGATCCCCTCTCTCCCTCTCCCTCTCCCTCTGCCCCTCCCCCAGCTCATGTGAGCTCTCTCTCTCCATCGCTAAAATAAATAAAATCTTCTTAAAAAAAGATATACATATTATATACATATGAAATAAGAAATATATATGTTCCTTGTCTCTGGAGAACTCTAATAATAAATGTATATATATACACACACACATATATATATATACACACACACACATATATATGTTCTGTGTCTCTGGAGAACTCTAATACAAACAATATTGAAAATTAAAAGACAATAGAGTAATGTCTTGCAAATTTAAATGGTAAATTGTTGTCCAAATTAGAATTCTATTCCAGCCAAATCATCCAACAAAGGAAGTGTAGAAAAAATACATTTTCAGATGTGTAAGGTGTCTCAGTGATTGTTTTCCCTCAATATCTATTCTCCCCTTCTCCTCCTCCTCCTCCTCTTCCTCTTCCTTTTTCTTCTTCTTCCTTTTCTTCTTCCCTTTCCCCTCCTTCTTCTCCTTCTTCATCCCTTCCTCCTCTTCTTCTTCTCCTCCTTCCTCTTCTTCCTCCTCTCCTTCTTCTCCTTCTTCTTCCTCTCCTTCTTCTAATTGTTCTTCTCCTTCTCATCTTTCTTCTCCTCCCCTCCTCCTCCTCCTTCTTTTTCTACAGTAGATATGACAATTTTCATCTGGGCCCATATGAAGAATATGTAAAAATATCCCAACTTCCATTGCAGCTGGATATGTCCATATGACTAGGTTCTGGGCTGAAAGAATGTAAGTAGAAGAATTTGTGATTCTCCCCAGAAGTTGTATTAAAAGCTGGGAGCAGGCTCTTTCCCTTCCATTTCTTCCTCCCTGCTAGAGGGGAAGCAGACATGCTAGATGGAACCAGAATGACATTCTTGCACCACTGGTAGAAGCCATTTATAGGAAATGACAAAGGAGCAGGCAAGGAGATTGATAGTAGACATCCCACATTTATGTGAGAAAGAAATAAGCTTCTAACTTCAAGTCACCATTATTTTGGGTTTGTGTTCACTTATAGCCAAATCTCATTTCAGGTAATCCTACCTAATACACAAGTTTATAAAGGTTTTCTTTTCAGCATTAAGTTCTATAAATGCGGATATAATATGGATATAAAACATGGTATTTATTTATTACATTATTAAAGTCCTCTAAATACATCTGTTTATTTTTGGTCTTCTTGATGTGCAAATTCTGAAAGAAGTCTATTAAAGATCAACCCTATGACAGTGGCTTTAACAATTTCTCATATTTCTGGGAGATTTTGCTATATGTAAACATCTTCTATGATGTTTGCTACTAGCAATTATTGTATATTTTGGTAGATTACTATACAAAATTATTTTTAAAAATTCCTTTATCCCATTTTACACTTTGAGTCTTGATTTTACTATTTCTGATAATATTACATTTGATTTCTTTGTTTTTATTTTTCTTCTATGTCTTTCCGCATTCCTTTATTTTCCTTCTTCCTTTGTCATTTTCCTTAGGTGTTGTGGGATTAACCTCAGAGAATTCTGAAGGTGAGTTATTTCGAGGGATGCTAGGCCTGCCCGAGAAATTGCCCTTAGCCTCATCCATTCTCTTGATAAGCATTCAGAAATACACTGGGATTATTTTATGGCTGATGAGTGGGCAGACACACAGCTTGAGCCTATAGTACAGTCAAGATGGGAAGGCATAGAAAGAGGTGAGGAAAAGAAGAAGGTGAAAATCCTGTGAGAATGGCAAGGTAAGGTCTGCAGAATCCTTCCTCAGTGCAGCTGGTCATATCCAAATTCTGTGTCCACATGGAAATCACTGGGACTGAAAACTCCATACCACCACCAGAAAGCTTACTGTGCTATCTTGTACTTTGTGTAATCAAGTCCATAAGTTTCAATATCCTTTTCCATAAAGAAACATTATATCCTCTACTGACATGGGCAGTTTTTGCACTGATTGCATCATCATTTTGTTGTTAAAGTCACCAGATCTGTTTCTTGCAGATAACTGGAAGCAAACTAGTTTTTTAAAACCAAACGTGGATTTTGTTCTGTTTTTTAAATCACTTTGTTTATATAAAAATGATACATGTTTATTCAAAAGAATATCTAGTATGACAAAGACTAGTAGGAGTGAAAAATAAAGGAGACAGGGGTGCCTGGGTGGCTCAGTCGTTAAGCATCTGCCTTCGGCTCGGGTCATGATCCCAGGTTCCTGGGATCGAGCCCCGCATCGGGCTCTTTCCAAAGCGGGAAGTCTACTTCTCCCTCTCCCACTCCCCCTGCTTGTGTTCCCTCTCTTGCTATGTCTCTCTCTGTCAAATAAACAAAATCTTAAAAAAATAAAAATAAAGGAGACAAAGAAGTTAGTTTTCATCATCTCAAATTCCATGCCTCAGAAATACCTATGATTAACATCAGGTGGACATCATTTCACAGATTTTTCTCTACATACAGGTAGAAGGATAGCTAGAAATACTTTTTATAAAGTAGGGTTATACTATGCATGTTATGAAGGAAGGAATGAAAGACTACAAATGGACAAAAACTTAGAGCACACCTTGCATGAAGGATTAAGATTAACCTAATTCTGTGATTAAAACTTTAAATAATTTAAAATGAGATTGGTCTCATGATACATTTTAAACTCCTCATTAGTAAAGGCTGCTAACATTCCCTACAACCTCCTTGGTTTCCACCTCCCAATTTTTGCGGATTACATTATTATTGTCAAAGTGTATTATGTTGGATTCTGGTATGTAATCATAATATCCCCACTATTTCCAATTAGTTTCATATTGAACGGATTCACTGTTCATCATAATTGACTCACTGTGCTAAAACTTTTCCTTTATGTCAGCAAGCTAATTCTCGACTGTCTTCTTTCCCGCTTTGGAAAGAGCCCGATGCGGGGCTCGATCCCAGGAACCTGGGATCATGACCCGAGCCGAAGGCAGATACTTAACGAGTGAGCCACCCAGGCGCCCCTGTCTCCTTTATTTTTCACTCCTACTAGTCTTGTGTCTCCACTGCTGAGGTCTTTATGTTGATTCATTAGTTAATTGACTGCTTTCATTTCTAATTTTTCAAGAATGGCTCAAGGGTTTACAATTTTTTGAGTTCATGCATGTTTGCCTTTATGTTTGAATGAGATCTTGTCTGGTCATAAAATGTTTGGGTCACTTTTTTTTCATTCATTGGTAGACATTTTCTCAGTCTATTGAATGTTGCTCTACAGAAGTCTAAAAATAGCTTTTTTTTTTTCTGGGAGCATTATCTGCTCTTCCTAACATCATATGAAGAACTCTGTCTTTGTTTTTGCAATTTAACAACTTAACCAGAATATATCTAGTTGTTAGTATTCAGAAACAAAATTTTCTGGAATAAGATGTGCTTTTTCAATCTGCTGATTATTTTATGACAGTTTTTATTCCAAGGAAATTTTCTTGTATCTTTAAATACTTTATTTTTTTCTCTTCCATGTGTTCATGCACAATTTCTAGTCTGTGGTGCTATTGGCATTTTTCTAATTGTGATGATTTTTTTTTCAGTGACATTTGACTCACTGTGCTAAAACTTTTCCTTTATGTCAGCAAGCTAATTCTCGACTGTCTTCTGTTCCTTTCTTATTTATTTATCAGATTTTTAATGGCATCCTTTTGATCCTCAACTTGTTCCTTAAGCCTCTTTTTTTTTTTTTGAAAGAGAGAGAGGGAGAGAGAGGGCGTGGATAGGGGCAGAAGGAGAGAGAGAATCTTAAGCAGGCTTCACGCCCAGCACGGAGCCCAACACAGGACTTGACAATGGGGCTTGATCTCACAACCCTGAGATCAGGACCTGAACCAAAATCAAGAGTCAGAGGCTTAACTGACTGAACCACCCAGGCACCCCAATTAGGCCTCTTTTTTAATCTCATTCAACTCTTTTATTTCATTTTTGAGATTTACCTTAATGAATTCATGACCTTAATAAGGTGTTCCATAGTATGAAGCACTTGAGTGAAATTTGTTCCTTAGGGTATAGTTTCTTCTAGGCTGGTTTTTTTTTTTTCTTCTGTAGTATGACCACATGGTTATCATGCCAGTTGTTAAATATCATGCTCATTCTTTTTTTTTTTTAATTCAGGATTTATTTATTATTTTTTATTTATTTATTTTTTATTATTATGTTCAATTAGCCTTCCCTAATCTGGGGAAGGAAACAAGCATTCATGTCCAAGAGGCTGAGAGGACCTCTCCCAAAATTAATATCTTGCTCATTCTTGGACAGCTCTGTTGAGATCCTCTATATACCGTGATAAAGTGTGGATTACTTCTTATTCAGTCAATAAGAATTTATTGAGCAGTTCTACATCCCAGGCCTATATCAGTGAGTAAAATAGGAAAAAAAAAAAAAATCCCTGTTTATATTCTGGTGAATGGGGAGAGGGATTGTTGACAAAGAATGATAATAAATAATAAACATAGTAAGTATATTACATTACATGTAGAAGTTGATAAGCATTATGGAGGGGAAAAAATAGAGCAAAGTAAAGAGAATTGAAAGTACCAAAGTAGAGACAGGTACAAATCGCACTTTTATATAGGTAGATAGTCAGTACAAGTGTTCTTGTTGTTTATTATTGTATGACAAACTATCCCAAAACTTCAGTGGCTTTAAGTGACAACCATTTTATTATATCACAGGGTTTTATGGATCAGAAATTTGGGCAGGGCTTTTGTTCTACCTGGTGTCAACTGGAGTCACTCAGTGGCTTTCAAGTGTTGGCAGGGTTGGGCTGGAGAATCCAATATGGCTTCACTGGTCCAAGGGGGTTTAAGATGACATCAGTCACATGCCTGGACTTGGCAGAGATGGCTGTAAGCTTGGTCTCAGCTGGGACCCTCACCTTCCCCATGGGTCTCAGGATGTCTCCAGAGGGTTTCTACAGCAGGGTAGTCAGACTTCTGACAAGGACACTCTGGTTTCTAAGAGTCCAAGAAGTTGCTAGTCCCAAAGCAAGCCTGCCATACTCTACTGGTCTAAGCAGTCATAGACCATCCTTAATTCAAGAGGATGGGAAATAGACTCTCTCCTCAATAGGAGGACTGTCAGAAAATTTGCAGCCATCTCTTATTCATCTAGTAGGCTTCATTGGGAATTGACATTTAACCGAAGACTTGAAAGAGATGAAGGAGTTGTCCAGCGAAATGTTTGGGAGATTTTCAGAGAAAGGAAAATATGGTGCAAAACCTCCTAGTCAAGAGTGTGTCAGGCATGCCAATGTGGCTGAAGAAGAATGAGCAAGGAAAGAGTATTAAAAGAAATTAGAGAAATAATGGGAGAGGACAGGTGACTGGCAGAAACTGTAAGGTCTTGTAGACATTTAAGGATTTTAGCTTTTACTATGAGTGAGGTGGTGGGTCACTGAGGGTTGAGCAGAGATATGACATGTTATGATTTCACCTTTTAAAAGGAGCAGTCTAGCTGCTATGTTGAAAATTGTAGCTGGATATTGTTGGGATCAGGGTCTCCATTTAGGATTCTGTTACACTAATTTAAGTAACAGAAAATGACGGCCCACACAAGCAGATTAGAAGGCGAGGTAGCAAGCAGTGGTTGGATTCTCAATTTAATTTGAAGGTTGATACACTAGTATTTTTAATGGCTGTGTGTAGACTGTGGATGAACACGAGAGAAGTAAAGAATGGCTCCCAAGATTTTAGCCTGTGCAACTGGAAGGATAGATTTATCATCATCTAAGTAAAGAAGATTCTAAATAGGGCAGGTTTAAGAGAAAAATCAAGGATTCTATTCTGTTTTGGGTATGTTAAGTTTGGAATGGATACTAGATATTTTAGCAGAGATATCAAGTAGGAATGTGCAGTAGAAAACAGTCTGGGATTTGAGAGACACCTTGATTGATGATATAAATTGGGGAGATAGTTGATGTTTTGAAAGACATCAACTGAATGAGATCACTGAGAAGGTCTGTTATATTCTAGATATATTAAGAGAGTGGGAAGGAAATGGAGTGCCAGAAAGGACACTGAAAAAAAGTGTTGAATGAGGAAAGAGGAACACAGAGTATGATGAAACGGAGGCCAACTGAAGAAAGTGTTTCAATGAAAATGCTACTTCTGGGGCACCTGGGTGGCTCAGTCGGTTAAGCGTCTGCCTTCGGCTCAGGTCATGATCCCAAGGTTCTGGGATCGAGTCCCGCATCGGGCTCCCTGCTCAGCGGGAGTCTGCTTCTCCCAATCCCTCTTCTGCTCCCCCTGCTTGTGCTCTCTCTCACTCTCTTTCTTTGTCAAATAAATAAATGAAATCTTGAAAAAAAAAAAGAAAGAAGAAAGAGAAAGAAAGAAAAAGAAAGAAAGAAAAAAGAAAAAGAAAGGAAGAAAGAAAGAAAGAGAAAGAAAGAAAGAAAGAAAGAAAGAAAGAAAGAAAGAAAGAAAGAAAGAAAGAAAGAAAGAAAGAAAGAAAGAAAGAAAGAAAGAAAGAAAAAGAAAGAAAGAGAATGGTACTTCAGTCTGCCAAATGCTGCTGATAGGTCAAATAAGATGATGATTGGAATTAAGAACACACAAGTCACTGGTAACCTTGACAAAAGAGTAATTGGAAACAGAATATAGACAACTCTTTCAAGGAATTTTGCTGGAAATGATCCAGTAGAGTGAGAAAAGGTTGTAAAGAGGGAAGAACTGATGGAACAACATCCTTGAATTATGTAAGAGGGTATAGGATCTAGTGCAAAATGAAGGACCTAGCTTTAAATGGAAGCTGTAGTAACATGGAGAAGCCAGAATCCATGGAAGCAGACTCAGGTTTATTATACATTTGAGATTAATGTTTGTGCATGATTCATCAATGGTGCCAAAAAGTGAACTAACAGGTTATGTGAATCATATGAACTTATACTATCATATGTAGTTCTGTGTAGTAGATTCACTATAATCTTGCCAGCACTGAGTTTCCTCTCATTCAAAAACAAAACAAACTACCAAAAAAAACTTTTATTACGTTAAAAAAAATGCACCCCTTCTAGTTTGATTTTTTTCACTATTAATGAGGGTGTACCTTTTTCTGGAATAGAATTTTATTTAATATCTTTATAAATAAAATGGCCAGAATTCAAACTCTTTTCCAAATTTACAAAAACAAAAACAAAAACAAAAAATCCACAATTTTATAAAACATCTCTGAATTAATATTCATTCACCAAATTTGAGTGTCTACCATGATCAGTCACAGTACTAGGTGACAGAGATACTACAGTAATAACAGAAATGGTTTTTGCCTTCAGAGTTTGCATTCTAGAATTGCACCATCCAACATGGTAGCCACCAGCCAACATGGTAGCCACCAGCCACTAATGGCCATTAAACACTTGAGAAGTAGCAGGTTCAAATGGAGATGTGGTGTATGTGAAAAATACATGCTACTTAGGAAGAAAAAAAAAATGTGTTATCTCACTAACATTTTCATATTGACTACATGTCCAGATGATAATATTTTGGATATGTGGGGTTAAGTAAAACATATTATTAAATGGCTGGCTTAGTATAGCATGCAACTCTTGATCTCAGGGTTGTGAGTTCAAGCTCCACATTTGGTGTAGATTACTTAAAATCTTTAAAAAATAAATAAAATAATTTTAAAAATTAAGTTATTTTCAAGGGCTTTTTACTGTTTTTGTGGTTACGAGAAAACTTAAAATTATACATGTGATTGCATCATATTTCTGTTCACACTGTTCTAAAAGATTTTAAAAAACTCTTTAACCAGTTAAGTGACCCTATTAATAGATTTTAAATGCTGAAGTACAGGCAAAGAACAGGTCAGTTTTTGCTAATTTTCACAAATAAATTTTTTTAAATCTAACTACTCAAAAAAAATTTTTAAGATTTTATTTATTTGGCAGAGATAGAGAGAGTACAAGCAGGGAGAGGGGCAGGCAGAAGGAGAAGCAGGCTCCCCGACGAGCAAGGAACCCGACATGGACTCGATCCCACGACCCTGGGATCATGACCTGAGCCAAAGGCAGACACTTAACCAACTGAGCCACACAGGTACCCCACTCAAAATAGTTTTTAAAAAAATAAAGAATGTAAAGGTAGAAGAACAACCCTAAAGTAACAATATTCAGACATGCCAGTCTCGCAAAAATAGTCTTACTTATTTTACTAGTATGTATTGAATAAACTATACAGAATTTTTCAGCCTTTTAATTAAAAAAATAAAATGATATTTTGCAACAACATGGATAGAGCTAGAAAGTATAATGCTGAATGAAATAAGAGTCAGGGTAGGCAAATACCTTTTGGTCTCACTTATATGTGGAATTTAAGAAACAAAACAAATGAGCAAAGGAAAAAAAGAGACAAACCAAGCAACAGAATATTAACTATAAAGAACAAACTGATGGCTACTGGAGGGAAGTGGATAGGAGGCTGGGGGAAATAGGGGATGGAGATAGATGAAAAAAAAAGAGAAAATAGCTTATTGTTTTTCAACACTATATTTTGTCTGTAAAATGATATAGAGGTTATCTTGATGATTTCATAATCTAAATAAAATTCAAAGATCTTAAAAAAATAAAACAATCTGACATTTACTTTGATGCCTGAGGTACATTAGCTTTTTGTCCACAATTTAATGCCCCTTAGAGTAAATTAAATTACACTTAACTAGCAAAATGGGCAAAGTGGTTTACTATGAAGTTAAAACTCATTATGTAACCCATTTATATTTCAGAAGTCTGTGTGCTAATCTCTACATAAGTACATTACTATAAAATATGCAGCTATAAAGAATGAGGTGGATCTAATGTATTGACAAGGAAAAATCATATTATGTGGAAAAAAGGCAAGTTGTATAAGTGTGCAAAGTAGGATCCAACCATACCTTTATTGTGTGTCTTATATATGTGTGTGCATGGCAAAAGATTTCATATACTTTAAGTGTAATTAACACAGTGTTGTATTAGTTTCAGGTGTACAATATAGTGATTCAACAATTCTATACATTACTTCGTGCTCATCACAGTATGTGTACTTTTAATTCCCTTTATCAATTTCACCCATCCTCCTACCCACCTCCCCTCTGGCAACCACCAATTTGTTATCTGTATTTAAGAGTATGGGTTTTTCTATTTTTGTTCATTTGTTATTTCTTAAATTCTACATATGAGTGAAATCATATGGTATTTTTCTTTCTCTGACTTATTTCACTTAGTATTATATCTTGTTCTATCCATGTTGCTGCAAATGGCAAGATCACATTCTTTTTCGTAGCTGAGCAATATTCCATTGTGTGTATGTATGTATACATATTTCTTCCACATATTTATAATCTATGTATCTCTACATACCACAGCTTGTTTACCCACTTCTATAGACAGACATGCCGGGTTGCTTCCATATCTTAGCTATTGTAAATAATGCTGCAATAAATATAGGGGATCTTTTCAAATTAGTGTTCTCATCTTTTTTTTTTTTTTGGTAAATACCCAAGTAGTGGGATTATTGAATCATATGGTAATTCTATTTTAAAATTTTTGAGGGACCTCCATACTATTCCCCACAGTGGCTGCAACAGTTTGCATTCCCACCAACAGTGCACAAGGGTTCCTTTTTCTCCACATCCTCAACAACACTTATTTCTTGTGTTTTTTATTTTAGCCATTCTAAGAGGTGTACGGTGACATTTCATTATGGTCTTAACTTCCATTTTCATGACTAGTGATGTTGAGCATCTTTTCGTGTGTCTGTTTTTATCTGTATGTCTTTGGAAAAAATGTCTATTCTGCTCCTCTTCCTATTATTTAACTGGATTATTTGGTTCTTTGGTGTTGAGTTACTTAAGTTCTTTTTGTATTTTGGACATCAACTCCTTATTGGATATATCACTTGCAAATTATCTTCTTCATCAGGTTGCCTTTTTGTTTTGTTCCTTCGCTGTGCAAAAGCTTTTTATTTTGGTATAGTCCCAGTAGTTTAATTTTGCTTTTGTTTCCATTGCCTGAGGAGACATATCTAGAAAAATGTTTCTATAGCTGATGTCAGAGAGATTACTGTTGGGGCGCTTTGGTGGCTCAGTCGTTGAGCGTCTGCCTTCGACTCAGGTCATGATCCCAGGGTCCTGGGATCGAGCCCCACATCGGGCTCCCTGCTCGGTGGGAAGCCTGCTTCTCCCTCTCCCACTCCCCCTACTTGTGTTCCTGCTCTCGCTGTCAGGTGAATAAATAAAATCTTAAAAAAAAAAAAAAGATTACTGTCTATGCTTTCTTCTGGAAGTTTTATGGTTTCATGCCTCACATTTAGGTCTTTGATCCATTTTATTTTTGTGTATGGTGTAAGAAATTGGTCATTTTCCCAACACCATTTGTTGAAGAGACTTTTTCCCCATTATATATTCTTGCCTCCTCGGTCATAAATTGACCATATAAATGTGGGTTTATTTCTGGGCTCTCTGTTCCATCCTGTGGATCTATGTGTCTATTTCTGTGCCAGCACCATACTGTTTTGATTACTACAACTTTGTCCTATGTCTTGAAATCTGAGATTGTGGTACCTCCAACTTGTTCTTCTTTCTCAAGATTGCTTTGAATATTTGGGGTCTTTTGTGGTTCCATACAAATTTTAGGATTATGTGTTCTAGTTCTGTGAAAAATGCTGTTGGTATTTTAACAGGGATAGCATTACTTCACGTACTTTTCTCTTCTGTATTATTTGAATTTTTGTTTCAATGGGGACATTTTATAACTTATAAAAGATTTAATTGAAAATATAAAGATTGCTAATAAGTATTTATTAATACATTTTTCATCATGAATTTAAAAGAACTGCTTCTTGGAAGCAGTCATCACCTCAGTAATCTTTTAAAACCCTTTATATTGTGACTAGAAAACCCACTGTATAAATAATAAAATATGTAAAACTGCCAACTGTGAGACCGTAACAATACAGAGAACTTTCAAACAAAATTACACCCTGGCACAGAAAAGGTGCTTGTCTCTAATCTGAAATGTGATCCCCCTGGAAATTATAAGAAATACTTGGGCCCGGAAATAATGTACGGCCTGTCGCTACCCAGTAGCTATCTCCCAAGCTCCCAACCCTTCTACCTCACCAACTGTTCCCTTTCCTCTGAGCAGCCATTCTTCAAGGAGAAGCCATCTTTAAGTTTGGGGCAAATCTTCATGGGTAAACTGTTAGTTTTATTGCCTTTGGGAAGTGACTGTTTTAGACACAGATACTATTATGGCTATGAGAGCAAGTAGAACCTTCCTCTTACAAAAAAGACATATTTCTGCCTCTGGTTGTGATTGCAATCTGGATGTTAGTGGTCACTCTGGGGCCATGTGGTGAGACCAAGCTCACGTGGTGAGAATGGTAATGGAAAAACAGACAGTACTTAACTTCCTGATGACATTGTTCAGCTGCAGAAATAGCCACTCCAGAAACTGCCCACTGCCTAGGCTCCTGGTTATCAAGGATCCCAACCCTAAAGATTCCAAAATTGTTTTTGATTGCTAGAATAATTCAGACACGCCATTTGAAGAAATTAAACATTTATGGAGTACATATTTATTTAGCAACAGCAATACAGTTTCTCAAGAAAAAGGTGACTTGAACTCCCCCAATACAGAACAAAGCAATTTCCATTATTCTCAGGTTACACCCAAATCTAGAATCTTATTCCCCTTTAATAAATTTTAAGATACACAAAATACTTGGAGGAAGATATCCAAATTATCCTAAAATCATAATATTTTAAGGTAAAAAGCAGTTTAAAGGTAGTAATTTCTACATGTCACAGTATACCAACATGCCTTCCTGCAGCTTTAGAACCATTACTACTGAAAATATTAATATATTTATGCAAAATGCCTGTGAAAAACTGAAACACTTGCAACTTTTCCAGTTTTTTACTTTGGGAAGAGGTACAAACCACGATCTCCTTCACAGATCTTTTGTTATAACATCCATCAAAAACCAATGGTCCAGCTCTCAAATACTGATGACAATGCATATTATGCATGTGGGTTCTGCTAAGTGTTGAATGGATGACATACTCTGTGGGTATACAACAAGCCCTGAATTGTATTTTTGCATAACATTCCAATATTCCCTGAAGAGATTTTATACAAAGTTGAAAACAGCTATTTGCCATCACAGTCAAAGTCAATTTACTTTTTAAATGGAATATAACACTGTTGCGTTCTCTTCATGTTTTACAAGGAGTTGCTATGGTATTATGTGTGTGAATATGCTCACAAATTCAGATTGTATGTATAAACCAAACATAAGCAAAGGCTCCACATCAGTTCTTAAGTTTGATATTAAAATGCCTGACCACAGACCCTCCAAATAGCATTCACAGTATTGGTAGTTAAGAGAAATTTTCCTTTCTTTTTTTTCCCCATTTTTTGAAAGGCACTTTTTTGTTTAAAAACCGAGTTTATGTAAATTCTAAAGAAATAATCCCGTTAGACATTTGGAATTATTGGTAGAAATGAGGTGACAATACATTGTTTTCCATTTAAAAGTAAATTTGACATTTATTTTAATCAATTTTAAATTGCCTAGTCCAACATGCTATTCCATATTCTTTTCATGGTTCTCTAATTCCTAGACATTTGAATTAACATCATATTCATTTTTAGTTTAAAAAAAAAAAAAAAAACCAGAACATTCCTGTGCCACCTCTTAGACTTAAGTTTATATAACTTGATTTTAGAAACCTGGTTTTCTGTTCAGTGAATTAGGGAACAGCAAACACTGGAACAACTTAGCCAGACTTTAAGAGGCAAAAAAGGGTTGCTTTGGCAATGCAAAAAGGATAACTGTTACAGTACAAATCATTAATCTACTTTTATTAAATATTAAAATGCAATAAGGCAACTGTTGTTTTAAGACACTTGAAAGTACATTTAATAAATGGATAATTGGCCCCATACCTGACATATTGCACCACTACTATCCTTCTCTATTTACTCTAAGGAACCAAAAAGGTATTTAAAAAAAAAAAAAAAAAACAGATCCATGATCTTTCTAAAACACTTCAAAGAGGTTCTGATTACTATTAAGGTATTTATTACTTACAATACAAACTTCTGAAAAGTATCTTTTCAGGCTTTTCCCTTCAATGTGTTTCTCCTGTCTCATCTCTTGAATCCATTTATAACTGTTCCACTGAAAGTATGCCTACTAAGGAATCAACAGATGTGATCTACTGCCATTCGGGGGGGGGGGGCAGTGATTCCCAAATCTGGCTTCCTATCAGTATCATCTGGAAAACTGTTGTTTAACAGATTCCTGGGGCCCCTTCCAACCTAACTGAGCCGTCCCCTCCACCCTGGACTCCCCTGTGAATCCCGGCGGTTAGTCTTGTATAATCCAACAACTGACTGGGATCCAGTCAAGAAATACACTGTTGAATCATTATCACTAAATTAGATCAGTGAGCAGAGTGACTGGAACAGGACTCTAGGACTGACGAATCAAACCAAAGCAGTTGTGCTGCCGCCTGCATGAAAGCCAGTACCCTTCCTGACCCCGGGGGGCCTCACAAACTGAAAACAGAAGGCAGGCAGCCAGGGGCACAGGGTGGGGGCCTCCAACTCCAAAAGTGACCGTTTCCACAGCATTTCTCTCCACCTCCACTTCTCGATTTTCCCACTCTCATTCCATCTTTTCTCTTACTCTGCCTTTTGCCATTCTCACTTTTATCCCCTTCTCTTTCCTCACTTTTCTCACTTTCTCTCTTTTCCTTCCCTTTTTTTGATCATTCATTTATAATCACTCCTTTCTTCTCTGCTTTCTCTTCCTTAAAAACTCCTCCTTACATAATATAAGCAAATTCTTACTGGAGATACAATACATGTCAGAAAACATTCACCCTAAGGAAACAGAATGATCTGTATAGGAAGCAAAACAGAACTTCAACACTAATGCTTGTGTGTGGCATGTATTAGCCGTGTAGAATGCATTCAGATCCATTATCTCTGTTGAGTCATGTAACTTTCTGACTTACGACTTCTGAGACTCATGAGGTTGGAAGAGCATATCGATTGTTTACAAACCTAAGGCACAGAGAAGGTGAAAGGATATGCCTGAGGTCCCCATCCAAGAAAAGAATCCAGCTATAATACACAGACTGGTTTTTTGCCATTATACCAGTAACATCTGACAGGAGGCGAGATGAAAGAGCAATGAGTAAGCGGTAATATTATTTCAGGTTCTCAAGTGTCCAAAAGATAACTGGGTTACCTTATACATTATGAACTATTCTTCACAGGGGGAAAAAAAAAAGTTACGTATTGCTTTAAAATGTAAATCACAATATATATTTTCTAAAGATTTCCAAGTTCTTTTAAGATGGCTATTTCATACAAATGAAATATGACTACATTTTAAAGTCATTCCACTTTGGTAATACTGTAGCCCAGAGATAGTTCTGAGGTCAGAATTGTTCTAATACAAAGACTCAAAGAATATATAATGTAATTTATATAACTGCATAGATATACCGTTTTATGAAAAGAAATATATTCTCTAAGTTGTTCTATAAATTTAACCTCATTAATGCTGAGAACTGCATTTCTTAAGCATTCTCATAGAAAAAATTACCTTATCTAAAGATAAATTCAGAAAACTCATTTTACTATTGTTACGGACTTTCTGTGATATCCTAAATTTTAGGTAAATATAGTCCCTAAGTAGAAAGTTTTCACCATATCCCAATTTATGGTAAAATGCCCAATTAGGTCAGGTCTGAATAAAACCAGATGAAAACCTTCTAACTGATCCACAATGTGGAGTGTGTGACAGTGTAAATAAGCCACAACATGAAAAAAGAGATATACAGCCCAGCTGGATTAAATTATGACCACACACTACATAGCCCCAACCCACTTTATTAGAGTCAATGGGGCTGAGATTCTCTGTTCACTGAGGAAATTAAACCTAAGAAACTTACTAATAATATAAGTTCATATCTTGCCAATAACCCCAATTCCTCTAATATTTCAGAATCACATTTATAATCTAACTGTGCCAAGAATTATGGTATCCTAACTTCAACTTGGCAAAACGATTCCCAGTATTTCCCAAACTAGCTGACATCAAAATCATCTGAGATGCTTATTAAAAATAGAATCATAAGATGACTTATTTTTGCACTCTAACACTGGAGACAATTAAGGAAATTTGCTTAGGAATGGATAGTAAATGAAGTCAGAGGAGGTATGATGTCATTGTAGTTACCAAAGCACTCATAGCAGTGAAATAACAGGCTATCCGGCATTTTCTTTAAGATATTTCAGCGAAGGGAAAAGGAATACATGACACAAATATGGTAAGATATTTAATATTTAATCTGGGCGATGAGTACCACTGTACTGTTCTCTCTACTTTTATGTAGTTTTAAAATCTCTTCATTAAAAAAACATTTGCAGCCCCTACCCTAGACACAGTGTCCAAGAAGTCTAAGGGGAAGCCCGGGGATCCATGCTCAACAAGCTCCCCACGAGAGTCTAATCTAGACAGGCAAAGTTCTTTCGGGGACCATTAGAAATGATCTTCTATATACCCTCCAAACTTCAAAATCCTAGGATTCTAATTCTCTACTCAGTAAACTCAATTATCAGCACAGTTCACAAGTGCTTATATTCACCATGGCATTCTGCCAAGGACATACAGATTGTGTTCTCTAAACGCATCTGTTCAAAGAGTGCTGGGCTGGTTATCAACTTCTAATTTGCCTTTTTTTACACCTTCCTCTCTCAGTCTGCCCTGACTGAACTGCAAAAGACAGGGGACAACTGCACTGACCATGTCTTTCTGCATATGCCATGTCTCCACAGAGGACACTCTATCTTTATAAAGCCGATCACCACTTTTTTCACATAAGTTTTTTTTTTTTCCTTCATGATTTTTCCTTCTCTACTTAAGCATTAAGATATCAAAAAAGGAAAAAGGAGAATAACCACGTAGCACCTAATAAGATGAGATATATGCCACAGCACAGTACATGCTAAGTACTCAGAATCTATAGTCATGTTAGAGAGCAGTCAAGAACACTAAGAGAAGTAATATTTTTCTTATCTTCGAGATTAAAAAAAAGTCTTAAGTGATGTTCAAAAAAGGAAGATATGCATATTAACCCAATCAAAACTACTTTTTCTATACTCAGATAAAACAATCTTCTTAATCCAAATCATCCATGAACGTTGTCTAACTGACTTAAAGTAAGGCTCTCTACATTTGCTTCTTCAAAATATCTTGTAAAGCCATTCTGAGGTAGAAGAAAAAAGTTTAAATCGACCACTTTTTTCTGCTTCATTGTAACTAAAATGACTGTTCACAGGAAATATATAGCTTATGCCTTTTGGTCCATCACATTTTCCACAATCACGTAAGTATACTAGTTAGGTTCTCACTTTATGATCAGCTACTTTTTGCTTCCAGAATGCCCAGTAAAGCTGAAAATTTTCATTTAAAGTGATGAAAATTTCCAAAAATATCTTAACAATCTCAGATTTGAGTTTTGGCAACACAGGTTAACATACACAAATGAAAATACTACACTTCACAAACACACACAGACTAAAACTCCAACATTTTTATGGTTTTCCCACTTTCTTATATAGCTCAATTTTAAACATGCAGCTTACTTATAATCTAATTTTAAACATGATTGTCACAGGAATATTTTAAAACAGAGATGAAATGTATAAAGGCACACATCGATTGTCAATGGTTACATCGGTTATATCACATTGCTTTAGAAACAGAACCTGTTCTGTTCCTGTAAACTTTCTGTCACACATATAAAGTGAGGTTAGTGCTGACATAAAATTATTGCTATACTCACAGTTTGAATGTTTTCACTGTGTATGAGGTACATTTTCTCCATCCATACACCCCTACTGTCCCTACTCACTTGAGAAGAGTCAACCAAAGTCTGTAGGCTACAAACCATTCAATAATATTTTCATCAATACTGTATTGACAGCAAATAACATTACAAAACATCAGGTATCAAAAATGTCTTCTTGCTGGAGTTCAAGACTTTAATTTATTCTTCATTACATGAATATATATACTCATTTAACTTCTTCAGGAGAAACAATTATTCTGAAGATGAATAATTCCTTCCTGAACACTTCATCCAAGACCATTTCTTCACACATGTCCTCTGATATTTTGTTGTTTTAATTCATTTGATTCAACGGTCACCAAGGATCACCTTTCCTTTGGTGGTCTATCATAACGATCTTGTATGCTTTTTGTTAGCTGTTTGATAAATATTTTGTAAATTTTTCCACAGTACGTATGGACTGTCTTTTGTAGTTCCAGTTCTAAAGGTTTTAATAAGGAACGGATGTTGTCATCTTTAAAAGAACACTAGAGAAAGAAAATAAAAAGACAAAGATATATATATGAAAATTCAATTATGCTCTAAACTTCCTCAATTTAATATTGATAACTTCCACTTAAGTCTCACAAAAAGTACATATGCTGAACAAATATTTTCAATGAATTAAATGGATATATGATCTCACATTAGTCACAGTAAATCACTGAGGGCATCAGGGAAAGTTTTTCAGAGAAGAGGTAATGGAGGCACGGCATTTCAAGCCAAGACAAGAACAGGTGCAAGAGCAGAGAAGGCCCAGAGACAGCGACTGGTGTGAGATGATGACCAAAAGTTCTGAAGACAGTTCTGAAGTTTCCCAGAGACACTAAGGAAAGACAAAACTCACTCTGATAATAGTGTTGAGGCTAGACTACAAAGAATTGAGAGAGAGGCATGCCGTGGGAGGAATGAATGCAAAATGACAGCACAGTTCAGGGTTTCCCAAAGAGCCCTAACTATACAAAGCAGCCCCATGGGTAAATGCATTTGGGAGCTGCTCCACATCATGCACTCTTCATGGGAACTCACACCAGCACATGAAAAGCTATAAACAGTAAAATGAAAAATACATGTGTTGAATGTTGTTTGGCCCACCAGTTCCAAAATATATTTTGACCAGAGTCCTTTTTTACTGTAAAATATACAATATCCCAAGGAATACATTTTGAAAAATACTGTAGTAGCAGTTATTATAACTTGTGATTTTAGTGTTTATAACCAGCTATATTTTTTGATTTGGCATTTGCAACTAGTCATATTTTCAATTAGAAAGATAGATGGGGCTTAAAAATGGAATATTTTATGTGGAAGTTTAGAGTCAGTGAAAAATGCAAGCTCCTGAAGGAAATGCAGAACCTGACATCTCAGAGGGCTTAAATGACCTACGGCGATCCCCAAGGTTCACTACCATGACACTGAGGGAGAGGAAAGCAAGTGCCACTTGAATCGCAATTAATGAGTCTATGGAAAGCCACAGTCAATCTTTGAAGAACAGGATGAACTTAAAGGATAATTTGTAACATGGCTTTTATCAATGTAGAGATGTAAAGAGACGCTGAACCTTGGTAACTCTTCAGAAAGAAAACCATGAGCATTAACTGCATAAAACCATCATTCTTGGGATGATTTTTAAACCCAGTCACGTGCACTGAAGATAAACACTGTTTAGAAGATTAAAAATGAAAAGAGGAGAGGATGCTTAACTAGGAAGAATGTAATGGAAATAGTACTAACTGGCATGTAACTAACTAGGAGAAACTAATAAAAGCTGGATTGGTCTTTTGTTTGTTTGCTTGTTTTAAAGTGCTGTATATGGATATACCTAAAATTTATTTGGGGTTAAGAAAAGCAGCCATGTTGAAAAAGAGCAGCCTTTATCAAGGTTTATCACCTTTATCAAGTAACACTGTCAAGTTACATCTCAATGCATACAAAAAACATCCTTGGACGACTGTGGTTGAGAGGCTAATAATAACAGGAAGACCAAACTATGACGTTTTTCTAAGCAATGAAAATAAAATGACAGCATGGGTGACCGGGTGATGGGTATTAAGGAGGGCACGTGTTGGGATGAGCACTGGGTGTTATATGCAAACTCATGAATCGCTGAACACTACAACAAAAACTTATGATGTACTATATGTTGGCTAACTGAACATAATGAAAAATTAAAAAAAAAATTTTTTTAAAGGAAAATAACATTACAAAGGTGTTTAAAAGTTAATTCCCAGAAATATGAAGTACCTGATATTCAATTCATTCATTTTCATGTTATTTAAATCCCAGTGTTGGTGGTTAAAAAATTTTTTTTTCATGGGGCGCCTGGCTGGCTCAGTAAGAAGCATGCGACTCCTGTTCTCGGGGTCATGAGTTCAAGCCCCATGTTCGGTGTAGAGATTACTTAAGTAAATGAGTAATTAAAAAAAATTTTTTTTTCTTCCCTAAGTATTTTGAAGAAGATTTTTCTAAAATAAAAACAGTGCCCTGTGAATTAGAGCTCTTTTAGTCCACCATATAACACAACTAATTTGACCTTTCAGGGAAAAGATGATAAATTACCAAAATTGCCACCCATATAAATAGAGCCTGAAGTCATGGCACATTCTGCCATTCACATAATCTGTAGCACTGCAGAGCTGTGCAGGACATAACTTGCATCTAGGTGTTCCCCTTCCCAGAGCCCACATGTGGCCTCACCTGACTGGAGGCCTTTTTCCACTTTCCACACTGTATGCTATGCCTGACTCATTTTCACTTTTCCTTCTCTGTCTTTATTACAATATACTGTTATATAATTGTTCTACTTCATTATTATTGTTCTTAATCTCTTATGTGTCTAATTTATAAACTAAACTTTATCAGAGATATGTATGTATAGGAAAAAAACACAGTATATATAGAGTTCAGTAGTATCTGTACTGAAGACATCCCCTGGGGGGCTTGGAACGTATCCCCCATGGACAAGGTGGATGACCGTAGCACAGAAGGGAAACACTCAGGACGACTCCCTTGTGAAGACAGTTAGGCAAATATAAGCAGGATGTGAAGTAAATCAAAGTTAACACAGAACGACCAAGAAATGTAATTCAGAATGAAATACGTGAAACAGAAAATACCTTACAGAGCAATAAAATGTTTTGTTCCCATTTTGCATTTGCAATTTTTAATCTTAATATTTTTATTCACTCAACAACTAATATTTAACAAATATGTATGGACTGTAAAACCTGATTTGCTGGAAGATACAGCCATGCATTTACATTTTAAAGATGGTTCATATCCTTTATAATTCATATTGTTCATTGCATTCAATGGCAATGACTAAGCTTCTGTCTGAAACTTGCATAAATACTCTTGTCTGAATACACTGCTTTTAAAAATTACACTTCTCATTGAATTATAGATAAGGGAAGATAAAAACCCTAACCAAGAGCACCATAAAAGACTGATTAACTTCATTAAGTTGAAAAATGGGAAGATACAGCTATAGTTAATACAGATTCAAAACAAATACAAATAATCAATTCAGTATTTGAAGTCATTTTAAAAGATTTATTTTTTTAAATCAAGTGTAAGTAGTCAGCTTAAAACCATTACTCAGCTTTTTAAAGGTATATATTTACCAAAGATCAAAGAAAAGGTCAAATAAAACTAGTGAAATTTAATTCCTTAATAATGGATTTTCTTAATGCTCAAAGGAAACAAAGAAATCATATTTTTATAAGAATGTATTTCTTTTCTATTCTGCAGTCTCAGAACCCCAAAAGTACTTTTCTTCATTTTATCACCTTTTGACAACACATGATAAAGCATTAATATACAAAATTGATTTCTGGGGGCATATAAGGTTTGCTACATTAAATGAATATCAACACTAAATTTTAGAATTCTTCAGTGAGTGTAGCTATATCATGATAAACTGATTATACAGAAACTTTATCTGTCAAGTTTACAGGAGAAGAAACTTAGCAAATAACATATAAAATGATAGCCTACAATGCCATTAGCACTTTGCCTACCACCAAGTTTGAGAAACACTGATTTCCCGGAAAAAACTTCAATTCCTTATCATTGCAGATCATCACCTTGATGCAGCATATCATCACACTGATCCCAGCCCAGCCACTGCCTACCATCACCCAGCACTCCACTCCAACTGAACAGCTCCACACCTGACCTCTCTCCATGGACTTTTCATGAAAAAAGTGTTTTTTTGTGTTAAAACCCCTGAGCCTTTTTCTCAGGCAGTACTCTGCCCAGATAGACCCTGCTCCTGGAAAACTCTTCCTCATTCAAGACCCACTTCAAAGGCCTCCTCTGAGTGAGGCACAAGGATTCCTCGGGCCCTTCAAAGCAAAGTTCTTATACCCTCTTATGGTTCCAGTAGTCTCTGTCACAAAGGATTACAGTTAAATATTTTCATCCTCATTCCTATATATGAGGCTGTACTAGACCAGTCATTAGCAATAAAAAGAATAAGAATCTAAAAAACAGAAGCAATCAGCTCTTCTCCTGACCCCCACACTTAAACCAAACTAGCACTCCTATTATTTACTTATGTTCTGTCTTCACATCCCCATAAGATTAGGCACAGTCTAGCAGAACAAAGAGTACATCTGCATGAGAGATAAGTGGTCACATATACTTCTTCCCAGGTATCAGTGAATTAACTGCATAGACAGGAAGATATAGTTCATTAAGCAAAATCATAGATCCAATCTTCATCTGGACTTGCCCCAAGTTTTGGTCCCCAACATATTCACGGAGACCTGGTTTATGATTCAAACTAGAGATATGTACAGTACAGTCATCTCTCCCTGTCAACCCACCTTAATCACATAAAAGAGGATAGCAAGAACAAGAAAAAAAAAAAAGAAGAAGAAGATATCTAGGGCAAGGGTGGGAAAGGGGCAGTATAGTTTTCTCAAACTCAATATAAAGCAGATGCTTAAAAAAGGAAACCCCATTTACAAAGGCAACAAAGAAGATAAAATACCTAAGCATCAACTTAAGATATGTTCAAAATCTGAATGAAGAAATCTATGAAACATTCCTGAAAGAACAAATGGAAAGATAGTCCTTGCTCTCGATTAAGATGTCTCAACACCATCAAAACATCAGCAGCTCCTAAGTTAATATAAGAAACTGATTCGCTCCCAATAAAAATACAGGTTTTTGAGTTAATGAGTTAATATTTGTTTTTTGAGTTAAATGAGTTAATATTTGTGGAAAAATAAATATGCAATAGCTAGGAAACACTGAGAACAGGCTCTGAAGAGGGAGTAACCCCCCAGATACTGAAACACAGTACACCGCCTTTATAACTGAAACAGTGCAGCATTAGTGCACAATTAGACAAACCAGTGGAACAAAAGAGAAAATTCAGAAATTACAAATGGAACTTTAGTATATGATAAGGTCAGTATCTCAAATCTTTGGGTTAAAGACAGACTTTTAAATAAATGGGTGTTCTTTGCGAGTGCACGTTGAACATTCTCCAGAATAGATCACATACTGGGTCACAAATCAGCCCTCAACAAGTATAAAAAGATCGAGATCATTCCACGCGTATTTTCAGACCACAATGCATGAAACTTGAAGTCAACCAAAATAACCCAAAATAATGAAGGGAATATGTCAGATGGGCACACGAGTTTGGCAAAAGGGATTCCAATGGCCAAATTGGAAACAACTTAGGCATCAACACAAATAATACATTATAAATCATCGAAAAAAAAACACCTATCAATGATTTCTTACTAATAATGTATCGGTCAATAAATGGGTAAAAGGGGATGGTTCTTCCTTACAGGAGAATGCTGAGTGCCAAAGTTGTACGGAGAAGGAGAACTAGGGCTGGACAATCCTCAATTTGCAACTACCATAAAGATTAGTTTAAACAAGAACCAACAGGGGCGCCTGGGTGGCTCAGTTGGTTAAGCGACTGCCTTCGGCTCAGGTCATGATCCTGGAGTCCCGGGATCGAGTCCCGCATCGGGCTCCCTGCTCGGCAGGGAGTCTGCTTCTTCCTCTGACCCTCCTCCCTCTCATGCTCTCTGTATCTCTCATTCTCTCTGTCTCAAATAAATAAATAAAATCTTTAAAAAAAAAAACAAAACAAAACAAGAACCAACAATGGATGCTAAATGTAGCATAGAAATTTTGATGAGAAGGTATTTACATGATTTTAAAGAGTCTCCCCACAGACTGCTTACAAGAGGAAAAACAACTACACAGTGGAGAAACTGAACAACATTTTGAGTGAGTGATCAGAAGAAGCATCGCCAACGAAAGGCAGGTAGACAAAGGTGACTGTGAATGAGATACCCTGAGAAGCTCACACTGCTTACACAGTACTTTGACCAGCAGGGCATACGCTGAACCTAATCATAAGGAAACATCAGACAAGGCAATATGAAGAACATTCTAATAAGAAAAAAAGGTAAAGAGGCTCTATTCTCCAAAAACGCCAATGTCATAAAAGACAAAAACTGAGAAACTGTTCTATATCGAAAGAGAATACACATGAAAGTACTGTACCAATATGAAATTTCCTGAGTTTGATACCTGTACTGTGGTTAATAAGAGAATGTCCCTGTTCATAGTGAAAACACATTAAAATCTTTAAGGAGTAAAAGAACATGAGGTGTGCAACTTACATTCAGATGGTTCAGAACAAAACCTGTCTATACTGAAAGAGAACCAATGGTAAAGCAAATAAGGTAAAATGTTAATAACTAATGAACATGAGTAAAGGATATGGAAATTCTTTGTATATTCTTGCAAATTCTCTAAGTTTGTAAGAATTTCAACACAGAAAGTTTAAAAAAAAACAACACATTCTTACATTTCTCAGTGCTTCATAAATGGCTCTAAATGCTGGTTGCTTATCATCATGGTAAACACCTCTGTTCCCATGAAGAATAAAGATTCCTTCTTCTTCTGCTTCCTGGCAATTGCTTCCATATATACAATGATCTGGTCGATAATTCCATTGACACGGAAAAACAAAAAGGCTTTCTATGTGAAGAAAAATAAAACAATGAAGCAAATAATCCCAATTCCATAGAATTAACATTCTGCAAAGATTTTAGTTTAAAAACACAGCTCTTATAGGAGCAGATTTAAAACAGTGAAAAATGTTTGGCATTTAGATCCTTTCCTACAAAAACAGTATTAAGAAAAGTTCAAAAAAAAAGTTTTACTCTGTCTTAAACATAGTGATAATCATTAATATAAGCTAAAATCAAATAATTGCATTTCTTCATTTTTGACTAAATATTATCTATGATTTTTTTTTTACAAATGCAAAGAATAAAAGGAATTTAAATGATTACCTGGATTATGAAAAAAGATGATATTCAATAGATCTTGATCCCCCCATGTGATGTTAAGTTTGTATTTTTTAAGCAATGGCATAAGTATATCTCCCCATCGCAGCCGTACAGTTGTCATGTCATTCTGTTGGTAAATACATAAAGAAGATCCTCAGGCTTCCATGTTTAATATGGCAGCACAATGACAGTTCCCCATTCTTCCCTTAGCATCACAGAGCACCAAGAAGAAATGCAAACTTCTTCTGTTATAAAACCAAGTGACTAACGTGAACCTAAATGTGAGTAGGGTTGTCCATTTGGGAATAGTAAAGATAATAAAAGAAGGTATCTGAAGCTACAATGTAGAAGTGATAAAACTAGTAAGTCAGGAAAGATTGGGAAAGAGAAAGTAGGTGATAGTTTAAAGTACGATGACTGTGTCCTCATCCTAAAATGCAGATAGTTTCAGTACCTATGTCATATGCCTAGACATAGTACCTAGGTCTATATCAGTTATTATGGGTTCAACCCGTTAACATATAAATAAAAAGTACTTAGAGAGTACTTGGCACATGACACATCTCAGTGTTAGCTATTATTGTTACCAGGATCACTATCACTCTTAGACTGATTTGTTAATCTTTTATAATTGACATTTCAAAGAGATCAATCTGAAACTGGTAAATCAAAAACAGTGAATTTCATCAGGTGCCTTTTCAGCTTCTATAAAGTTGCTCACAGCTCATTATTTTAAAAAACACAAAGTCAAATACCCAAGGAAACAACAGAGTTGAAAGAGAGCTCTAGATCTTGTAAATGTGGGTGAGAAGCAGTGGAGCTGAATACTAAGCCTTTTCAATTCATTTGACTCTTAAACTCTTCAGACTTAGCCCAATATTCCTCAAAGTACAGTTTTCAGTGTGCACAACAGTGAATTTTTAAAGTCCTTCACAATATTAAGTACAGAAATTAAGAGTAACATTCAGAAACCTTTATAGCAACTCAAAAGAATTTTAGGTCTATTTAATCTAATACTTTTCTAGTAACTTACATCATTTTTACAAAAGTATTGGCTCATGAAAAATTGTACATTTAAAAAACAAAATTGATCCTCCATACACAGTTTGAAAGACATTGTGATAAGCTATTCTAGGATATATAATAAAAACAATCTATCCTTTAAGAAAGAGAAAGAAAAGCCAGAATTCCTACGGGAAAAAGCTATATATTTAAACTAAATATTATCTGCTATAACTGTATTACCCTTGTGTGAAGTTTTCAGAACACAGTAAACACAGTAATTATAAAATAATCAGAAATTCCCCCAAAACAATCTGGAAAATGACTGAAAGAAGTCTTACTTAAGGAAAAAATAAGAAAATACTTTATTGAAAGGACAACTCCGAAATAAGTCATTTAGCATGTTAACTAAATATTGTTAGCATCTGAAAAGGAAACTCTGAATTGTACAAGAACAAAGACTAGCAACACATTCAATAGACAGGGCTGGTGGACACCTTGTACCATGCCATGTTCAAATCTTCATTGGATTCTTTCCATTCAAATATAATAAATATATATAAATATATAAATATATATATATATGAAGAAATATACCTATTCAAAGAAAAAAATCAGTGAAAGATCAAATTACAAGGTCCAGTGCAGTCTTAGGGAAAAAAAAAAACAGATGTTGGCAAGGATGTGAAGAAAGGGGAACCCCCTTACACTGTTGGTGGAAATGCAAACTGATGCAGCCACTCTGGAAAACAATATGGAGGTTCCTCAAAAAGTTAAAAATAGAACTACCCTATGATCCAGCAATTGCACTACCAGGTATTTACCTAAAGGATACAAAAAGTGATTCAAAGGGGCACATGCACCCCAATGTTTATAGCAGCAGTGTCCACAACAGCCAAACTATGGAAGAGCCCAGATGTCCATTGACAGATGAATGGATAAAGAAGATGTGGCATACACACACACACACACTCTCTCTCTCTCTCTCTCTCTCTCTCTCTCTCTCTCTCTCTCTCACAGGAATATTACTCAGCCATCAAAAAGAATGAGATCTTGCCATGTGCAAAAATTTGGATGGAACTAGAGGGTATTATGCTAGCGAAGTAAGTCAGTCAGAGAAAGACAAATACCATATGATTTCACTCGTATGTGAAATTTAAGAAACAAAACAGATGAAGATATGGGAGGGGGGAAAAAAGAAAAAAGAGAGAGGGAGACAAACCATAAGAAACTCTTAACTACAGGGAACAAACTCAGGGTTGCTGGAGGGGAGGGGAGAAGGGGGTGGGGGGATGGAGTAACTGGGTGATGGGCATTAAGGAGGGCACTTGATGTAGTGAGCACTAGGTATTATATGCAACTGATGAATTACTAAATTCTACCCCTGAAACTAATAATACACTATATGTTAACTAAATTCAATTTAAATAAAAATTTGGTTAAAAAAAAGAGGCATGACATATAAAAGGAGTTCAGGTTATAGAAAAAAATTTTAAAGTAGAGAAATGGTCAAGGGGTATGGACAAACAGCCATTCACAAAGGAGGAAACAAATGGCCAAAAATTAAATGAAAATACAATTTTCCACACTAGTAGTACAGTCAGGAAAGTATAAGCTAAAATATGAGATATTTCCAGCCATATAACTACATGCTCATACTAGTACACACAAACAATAAAACCAAATCATCCATTCTCTGCTATCTCATATACACATTAAAAATATGATAGACTATGTACTGACATAAAAATGAGTCAATTATATGTTTAGTAAGTAAAAAAGGCAAACTGAAGATGTATAAAAGGCATAAAAAGATGTAAGTGCTTATGTACATCTGTTTCAAAACACATTTTTTAATGTGTCTGAAAAATATATAGCAAAGTTTATAATATCATTTGGGCGAAGAAATGAAACTGGGAAGAATGGTATATAAGGCGAGACTTTTCTTTTTATTCTACATACAATGAATTATTTAAATTTTTATAAGCCTGATTTCATTTTGCAATTTATAAATTTTTAAGTTTATTCATTTATTTAAATAATCTCTATACCCAACGTGGAGCTTGAACTCACAACTCCAATATCAAGAGTCACATGGGGCGCCTGGGTGGCTCAGTTGGTTAAGCGACTGCCTTCGGCTCAGGTCATGATCCTGGAGTCCCGGGATCGAGTCCCACATCGGGCTCCCTGCTCAGCAGGGAGTCTGCTTCTCCCTCTGACCCTCCCCCCCTCATGTGCTCTCTCTCATTCTCACTCTCTCAAATAAATAAATTTTAAAAATCTAAAAAAAAAAAATAAAAGTCACATGCTCCTCTGAGTCAGCCAGGTGCCCCTCATTTTGTAATTTTTAAAAAGAAAAATGTAGTTCTAATTTACTAATTTTAGCCAACCTACCACCAAATTGTGCACATATTAAGATCAATTAATCTCATTTCAGAATAATGTATGCTTTTGAAAATACCATTATGAGTCTATCTTATATATAAATATAAAACTGATAGCTGGCTATTCATAGCATATTCCAACAGTGCTAGAAACTGGGAACTCATCAATTCCCAAAGATCAGTTACTGCACTAATCTCTGAAAAGAGTTCTACCCTTGTTAGTAAGATGTTCAGATACTCTGTTCTCGTAAGATATATATATATATATATATATATATATATATATATATATATATATATATATATATATATATATATATGAATAAAAGTTCTCCATCACATACATTTTACAAATATGTAAAAATAACCATCATGTCTACTTCATGGATGTGGAAATGTTCTCTTTCCAATATTTTTTAATAACTCACTAATGGCCCAGTTTCTAAAACTTTCATCTATCCTCTGTCAGGAATTACCTATTAAGTTGCTACTTTATGTCATAACCCATTCTATTTTTTTTTTAAAGATTTTATTTATTTGACAGAGAGACAGACAGCAAGAGAGGGAACACAATCAGAGGCAAGTGGGAGAGGGAGAAGCAGGCCTCCCATTGAGCAGGGAGTCAGATGCAGGGCTCGATCCCAGGATCCTGGGATCATGATCTGAGCCGAAGGCAGACGCTTAACAACTGAGCCACCCAGGCGCCCCTCATACCCCATTCTAAATATTCCCAATACAAAGTTGTACAAAACACACATCCTGCCCTCAGTAGGTGGAGAAAACAGACAAAGATTACTTTACAAATTAATATATGGCAGGATGTGAACACAGTACAGCAAATATACAAGAAAAGGATTCTCAAGATGCCTTATTTGGGGGCACCTGGCTGGCTTAGTAGAGCATGTGACTCTTGATCTCAGGGTTGTGGGTTTGAGCCCCACATTGAGAATACTTAAAAAGTAAGTAAAAACAAAAAACAAATTTTTTTAAAGATGCCTTATTTATATTCTTTGGTTTTCCCTAATAGAAAAAGGCTAAGAAATACCCTAATAGGGATTCAATACTGCAAATATAATCGTAACACAAAATACAAAGCAATAGCTTAACCACTTTATCATTATCTACCAAGCATAATGAGAAACAACAAAAAAGCAGAATTTTTACTATTTTAATTTTTAATGCATATAATACATTAGTTTGGAAATGAACAGTCATGAATGGTAGGGACTGGGTGACAGCAAAGCAAATTAAGAATTTAAAATATGGCCATTATCTTAAATGGGTAGTCTTACAGCTTTTCATGCAGTAAGTACCATGGAGCAACATTCACAGATGTGTAGGGAACAGTTTAGAAAGTTAGTATAAGTAATCACTAGAGCCAGAAACTGTAGAATTAGTAGGAAAAAACAAGGCAATGTTTGCTACAGATACAGTCTGGAAAACAACCAGGAAAAACAAACATATGAAAAAAGGAAACAAAAATAAATTTTATAGAAACATTAGCAATCATAAATACAGTAAACAAAGCAAATCTGTGTTGTTCCCACTGGGCAACACAGGGATGGTAGGTTGAAGTAAACTGCACCTACTGAATTAATGTATTAATGTAATTAATGTATAATCATGCGTCTCATAGTCTTCTTCATTAAGTCTATTACACACAGATGAAAACAAAGTTTGAGGGGCGCCTGGGTGGCTCAGTCTTTAAGCGTCTGCCTTCAGCTCAGGTCATGATCCCAGGGTCCTGGGATCGAGCCCCACATCGAGCCCCACATCGGGCTCCCTGCTCAGCAGGAACCCTGCTTCTCCCTCTCCCACTCCCCCTGCTTGTGTTCCTGCTCTCGCTATCTCTGTCAAATAAATAAAATCTTTAAAAAAAAAGAAAAAAGAAAACAAAGTTTGAAAGTTTAGAAATGATTTCAACTCCTGTATCTACAGTTCTAGTTGATTTTAGAACATGCCATGACCAAAAAAAGCGGGGGGGGGGGGACGTTGAAAGTATTTAGGAGTGACATTTAAATAAGTAAAAGACAATCATAGATTTGAACTGGAGAGTTGTAATTTTGAAATGTTTGAAAAAAATGGTATTTACTAAATTATCTCTAAGGTTCTTTGCAATAGTAAGCTTCTCATAATTCTATGAATTTCAAATGAAGAGTTACTGAGAAGTCGTATTATTCCTTAGCAGGTAATCTTATAGCACCATCTTCTGGTATAATATTACTGTGCATAAGCTAACAATCAGAATAAGAGGAACTCATGGTATTATGCCTGTTTTATTTAGTACAACTTTATGGTACGTGAAATTTTAAAACTTAAGCTATATTAACAAATTAGGTAGCTGAAGAAATGTTCACTGTTAAGCAAGAGCACAGGTTACACTAGCCTTGTTAAAGCATTCAACTGTGGGAGACAAAATTGAAATGAAATCAAGATTTCAAAAAGGTTCAGAAAATGAGAAGGCTAAAAACAACAACAAAAAACCTAAGTTTACTAGATCTACAGTAAAAAGAACAATGGGTACAAACAGTCCTAAGATTGAAATGTCGAGGCATGGGCGCCATGGCTGCAAGCAGTTCTGCTGCACACACCAAAGATGAATCAAGGAAACAACTCTAAATGAGGCCAAAATTTAAATAAGACACACAAAAAGGAGTAATAAATAATGGTGTGAAGTCTGGTCTACCAGACGCCATAAGAAAAACATCTGACAAATATATATGCATACATACACATATACAAACATATTTTCTCATATCATAAAAGACATAATATTCCTTAATGTTTAATATAGCCCCAACCAGATGCAAAGGGATAAACAGCACGTCTATATGGGTATTTCAGAAGTCACTGTATTTAGCTAACATTTAAGTGCTTACTATGTGCCATGCTCTGCACTAAGCATTTTATTTTTTTTTTTAAAGATTTTATTTATTTATTTGAGAGAGAGAGAATGAGAGACAGAAAGCAGGAGAGGGAGGAGGGTCAGAGGGAGAAGCAGACTCCCTGCCGAGCAGGGAGCCCGATGCGGGACTCGATCCCGGGACTCCAGGATCATGACCTGAGCCGAAGGCAGTCGCTTAACCGACTGAGCCACCCAGGCACCCCGAGCATTTTATTTTTATTTTTAATTCCAATATAATTATCATACAATGTTATGTTAGTTTCAAGCATTCAATATAGTGATTCAACAATTCCATACATTACTCAGTGCTCATCATAAGTGTGCTCTTTAATCCCCATCACCTATTCCACATTATCTCCCCTCCCACCACCCCTCTGGTAATCATCAGTCTGTTCTCTATAGTCAAGAGTCTGTCTCTTGGTTTGTCTTTTTTCTTTGTTCATTTGTTTTGTTTCTTAAATTCCATATAGAATGAAATCACATGGTACTTGTCTTTCTCTGAATTATTTCACTTAGCATTATATTCTCTAGATCACCCATGTTATTGCAAACGGCAAGATTTCATTCCTTTTTATGGTTGAGTTATATTCCATTGTGTGTATGTATATGCGTGTGTATGTATATATATATATACATACACACACATCTTCTTTATCCATTATCAATGGACACTTGGGTTGCTTGCTTCCATAATTTTATGGCTATTGTAAATAACGCTGCAATAAACATAAGGGTTCATATATCTTTTTCAATTAGTGTTTTTGTATTCTTTGGGAAAATACCCAATAGTGGAGTTACTGTATCACACTGTAATTCTATTTTTAATTTTTTTGAGGAACCTCATACTGTTTTCCATAGCGGCTGCACCAGTTTTTTTTTCCACCAACACTGGATGATAAAGGTTCCTTTTTTTCCACATCCTCACCAACACTTGTTGTTTCTTGTGTTTTTGATTTTAGCCATTCTGGCAGGCATGAAGTGGTATCTTTGTAGTTTTGATTTGTATTTCCCTTAGAATGAGTGATGTTGAGCATCTTTTCGTGTGTGTGTTGGCCATCTGGAGGTCTTCTTTGGAATAATATCTGCAGATGTCTTCTGCCCATTTTTTATTTGAATTATTTGTTTTTTCGGTGTTGAGTTGTATAAGCTCTTTATATATTTTGGATACTAACCCTTTATTATGTATGTCATTTGCAAATACCTTCTCCCATTCAGTAGATTGTCTTTTAGTTTTGGTGATGGTTTCCTTTGCTGTGCTGAAGGTTTTTATTTTGATGTAGTCCCAACAGTTTATTTTATATTTGCTTTTGTCTTCCTTGCCTCAAGAAACTTATCTAGAAAAATGTTGCTACAGCTGATGTTAGAAATTACTGCCTGTGCTCTCTTCTAGGATTTTTATGGTTTCAGGTCTCCCATTTAGATCTTTAATCTATTTTGAGTTTATTTTTGTGTATACTGTAAGAAAGTGGCCCAGTTTTCCCAGCACCATTTGTTGAAGAGATGTACTAAGTATTTTAAAAGGATCTCCTTTAAACTGACAACCTACATAAGTCCATTTATTATCTATTTTTCAGTTGAGAGAATTGACATTTAAAGTTAACCAGCTAGTGGTTAAATAAATGCATAGGTGGCAAGGTTAAACATAAAGACAGTTTGACTCCAGTGCCCACAAACTACAATGACATAAAACTCATCAACATAAAACTGGTAAACCATACAACATACTCCTCTATTCAGAATGCACAGAGAATCTAAATAGCCTGATTCTTCCACTGACCCCACAATTTGAGAGATAAGAAACATGAAAGAACTTTTTTTTAAAGCTTTCATTTATTTATCTGAGAGAGGGAGAGAGGGAGAAGGCACAGAATGGGAGGGAGGGGCAGAGGGAAAGGGAGAAGCAGGTTCCCCCTCAGCAGGGACCCCAAACAGGGCTCGATCCCAAGACCCTGAGATCATGACCTGAGCTGAAGGCAAATGCTTAACCAATTGAGCCACCCAGGCACCCCAAGAATTTTTTTTTTTTTTAATGTTAACTTCCAATAGCCCCAAACAGCTCACATTTATAATGTGTTAGCCACTGTTCTAATTCAATCTTTTTTTTTTTTCTTAAAGGTATTATTTATTTATTTGACAGAGAGAGACACAGCGAGAGACGGAACACAAGCAGGGAGAGTGGGAGAAGAAGAAGCAGGCCTCCCACCGAGCAGGGAGCCCGATGTGAGGCTCGATCCCAGGACCCCGGGACCACGACCCAAGCCAAGGGCAGACGCCTAATGACTGAGCCACCCAGGCACCCCTAATTCAATCTTTATAAAAGTCCTATGATGTAAGTAATGTTACCTACCATCCTCATCTCACATTTGAGAAAACTAAAGCCCAGAGATGTTCAAAATTCACTCAAGGTCCTAGAGTTTTAAACCTGGCCAACAGGGTCCAGAGTCTTAAGCTCTTCACATCTCTGTGTCACCCCCAAGATGTTCTACAGTTGCACAACTACAAAATGACAACTATTACCTAGAATAACAATCTAGAAAGATGACGTTCACTACTTAATGCATTGTTATTTTACTTCATTTTTAAGGACATCTGGCTTGATCTACCACAGGACACACTTTTCTTCAATTATTCTAAATAAGTAGGAAAATTCTGAGTAGTTTAATCTAGTTCTTAATAAAACAAAACTATATTGGAAACCAAACAATTTGTGGAAGGAAAATAGAGAACTGTTAACCAACTACCTGTATCAGTGACTTACCTTGAAATATTTCCTTCTCATTCTAGTCATGTTCATCAACATAACTCCAGAGTTTACTCCAGTTTTTCCATAATATGGATGCCTGGCAAAGCGATTATACCACCCTATTCGTGGCTCTTCATGTTCTGGCGCCATTGCAGCAATTTGTGTGGAATTAAATTTCTTTAGTAAAGACCAAATATCATCAACGGGCCGTAAAAAAAGGATATCAGTGTCGACGTACAATAGTGAGTCAACTTCTTTCAGGATTAACTATGAGAAGAGATATTTGAAACATTAATTATAATTCTATTTATTTAATATAAAACATAAAAAAGGCTTTTGTTGTAAAAGAAATACCTATGAGACAAGTTATGTTAATTTTTTTAAGTAATCTTTCCTAAACTGTCATTTTTTTACAATAGTATATATGGAGATACTATGCTAATCTTTATATTAACTTTCAGAGAACAAAAGCTATAAAAACAAATCAGAACAAAAAAATAACTACTAACAACTGGAAAAATAAATAAAATAAAATAAAAGCAATATGGTCAAAGATTAGGGACATAATGTTTTTAGTAATGGAAAATAACATTAACTTAGCTGAATTTATATCCTGAATCTTAATTTCCTAAAATAAATACAGAAAAAAACAATAAAATAAAGATCTTCTGAATTTGTTCCCTTGGCCTGTAACACTAATGGCTGGCACCACTGTACCATTTTGGTCTCAACTAGTAAATGATAGAGCCAAAACTGGACCCCAGACCACCTAGCTCTGGAATCCATGCTGTTTTATTTTCGTGCTTACTGTCTCCCAACAAATGAAAGTAAATGTGCATATACTTAGCAAGGGTGAAGACAAGAGGTGTCTTTAAAGAAGGACTGGCTATATTATTACTTTCTGAGAGATGCTGAATGTGTCTTCTACAGGGATTTTTCAAGGAAAACTTTTTATATCTGTCTTACTCACAAAATTTAAAAACCAATTCCTGCCAATTTAAATTTACTGCATGTATCAGTGTATTAGAACTCAATTATTAGATTAACCTAAATCTCTTTAGTTAAGAATATAAAGAGAAGAGTTTGGTCCTTGTTCTGCTCCTTTTCAAAACTGTTGCCTCCTCCTTCTGGTAAGGTTAAGCCATCACCTTAATGAGCAGCTACAAGGCTGCAATCACCCCATTTCCCCCACCAGCTGATTTAATATCAAGCTGGGGGGAAAAAAGTGGTTTGAATGCAGAGCCTGAGTAGGGAATCTATTTCAAAAAAGAGAAACTCAGTAATAAAAAAAGTACCACTTAGAAAAATAAAGCATCAATTTACTTAAATCTGGTTAAAAAGATGCAGAACTAACAGTGAAATATGAGGACAATTTGACAGGTTTCAAGTATTTTATTTTAGTGTTTCAAATTCCATTTAGGAATTTAACCAGATTGCATCACTAAATGATGTGGAAAATTTCATATCACAACACCAACAATTAAACTTGTTAATAATGCAGAACAAAATGAAAGGGAAATGGTTGTAACCTTAGGCTTCTATCATAATGTATTGTTTTTTCAGTAATATATTTGTTTATTGAACGTCATATTGAATTTGATTAATCCCTGCCTCCCACACCAGACAATAAGCTCTATAAAAATAAGAAACCCATCTGTTCTATTCATTCCTATATACCAGAACTTCAGTACAGATTCTTGGCAAAAAATAAGCACTAAATTTATTAAATGTGATACAACAATGATTCAACATAAAAATTTTGTTCTAAACTTGTAAAGTCTACATGAAATACCTAAAACTTCTTGGGCTTTTTTTTTTTCTCCCTATCTTAACCCCTTATTTGTGTGCCTCTTACAATGGAAGCAGAGACTGAGAAAGATCCTAGGATCCAAATTTTTTACACATGCCAACAAAGTTACTGGTTAGGCAGACTCAGTGATCAAAATTATAACTTTAAATCTTAATGATGACCTGGATTCAGTAAATTATATCTTAATATGCTAAGAATTGCTTTGCTCCATTTAAGAATAACGAGTAACTAAAGTTTCTTCCCCCATAATTCATACACTTTCCACAAACTTGTGAGCTTCTTAAATTCAGTATTTCTACTACTACAGATGTGGATGAAATCAACTCAAAAAGAGGTAACCTTGCTTCTGAATATTTTCAGATTAAAAAAAAAAAATGATCTGGGATGCCTGGGTGGCTCAGTCAGTTAAGCATCTGCCTTCAGTTCAAGTCATGATTCCAGGGTTCTGGGATCAAGCCCCGCATCAGGCTCCCTGTTCAGCAGGGAGTCTGCTTCTCCCTCTTCCTCTGCCTTGCAGCCTCCCCTGCCTGTGCTGTCAAATAAATAAAATACTAAAAAAAAAAAAAAAAAAAAATGATCAGGGTTTATCACCAGAGACCACCACCAAAGAACAGCTCCACTGAACAAATGGTTCCCATTTCCCTTTGAGTTCACATGCTTTAAATTTGTGGCTGTGTTAAAATATAATCTGGAAAGCGTAACGTGGCTTGGTATAAGACAGAAATGGCTATTTAATGATACAATCTACTTCACTTCGCAAAGTATAAATGCAGTGAGCAACAAGAGGGTGATACTGTCACTGCATTTCTGCTGGCAACAGACCTGGCTCCAGTAAGATCTGATGACCCTATTCCTTCTTAGAAATAAAACCGTTTACAGCACCTGAATAAATTAAAATGTAAGAAATAGTATTTCCACAGAAATTACTTACATTTTTCATTTTAAACAGGTATTTTCTTTTGTAGCTTTTATTTGTTCTATCAGAAGATTTTTCCTAATGTTCAAAGGGAAAATCTACATGTGTATGTTTATTTAACTCATTTACATGTAACTCTTCGTTAACTCGTGTGTAAAAGCAAAATTAGGAAAAAAAAAAAAACACTAGAGAAAAAACTTACTGGCAAGAATAATCTCTGGGAAGCACAAGGTTTAAAAAGCTTTTTCCACTCCGCTGCATTCTCACTTGGAAAAGTTATTGGGTATAATGAATAATTAAATGTCTGCAGAAATGACCAGCTATCAAGCTAAAAAAAATATATAAAAAAAACCTTAGTTTAGATTATTTCATTTTTAATTTTCTCTGTAAAATCATAAACCAATAGATTATTTTAAAAAGCTAAAAATTAAAGATACTATATGTTATGCTGTACACAGTTAAGAGAAAGTCAGATTCTTCTTTCCCACCATTTGTTTTCATTCAAAATCTTAAAATCATAATAATATTCTGGAAAGACTCCACCATAAACATCAGAGGCACAATGAAAGTTAACCAACACAAAATTAGAAAGCTGAAAGCCCTGCATGTTGTTCACCTACCTCATCTTTACCTGATGTATAAATCCTATAAATCCCTAAACAAATTAAACTCAAAAAAAATAAGCACTAATTTTATTACCAAAGTATGTATAACAGAAAATGTCTACACTCAAAGTCAGACCAATATGAAACTGGTTAGAAAATATTTGTCTATGTATTTTTAATATGCATGGATATTCCTGATAATAAAATACTGATAAACATATATCAATGCCAATTTTTGAAAAATTCATTACAAAAAGCAAAAAGACCTGAAAATCTATAATGAACAGGTTTACTTTTCATGCATTTCAAGACACTAAATTCTTTCAAAGTCAGTTTAAGACAAGTTTCCTACAGAGCATTCACAATATATAGGAGGATGGGGCACCTGGATGGCTCAGTCAGTTAAGCATCCGACTCTTAATTTTGGCTCAGGTCATGATCTCAGGGTCATGAGATTGAGCCCCATGTTGGGCTCCATGCTGAATGTACAGCCTGCTTTAGATTCTCTCTCACTCTCCCTTTGCCCCTCCCCACTAGTTCACAATCACTAAATTAATTAATTAAAAGTTAAAAATTAAAAATAAATTTAAAATGTCAAAATTAAAAAATAATAAAATAAAGTTTATTAAAAACCATACATGGGGGAGAAAAACTAAGTAGCTTATGTAATAGGCTGAAGATGCTCTTTTTTATTTTTTTTTATTTTTTTATTTTTTTTAAAGATTTTATTTATTTGACAGAGAGAGACACAGCGAGAGAGGGAACACAAGCAGGGGGAGTGGGAGAGGGAGAAGCAGGCTTCCCACCGAGCAGGGAGCCCAATGGGGGGCTCGATCCCAGGACCCTGGGATCATGACCTGAGCCGAAGGCAGACGCTTAACGACTGAGCCACCCAGGCGCCCCGAAGATGCTCTTTTTTAATTATCACTGTGTTCAAGTAATTTTTATTTATTTATTTATTTATTTTTAAAGATTTTATTTATTTATTTGAGAGAGAGAGAATGAGAGACAGAGAGCACGAGAGGGAAGAGGGTCAGAGGGAGAAGCAAACCCCCAGCTGAGCAGGGAGCCCGATGTGGGACTCGATCCCGGGACTCCAGATCATGACCTGAGCCGAAGGCAGTTGCTTAACCAACTGAGCCAGCCAGGCGCCCCAAGTAATTTTTAAAAATATTAATGCCTTCCAACATAGTTTAAGGGAGTATCTTTAACTCCAACATTCTGCTTTGATGTCTCTGTTTATTAGTTTAAAACACTAGCATTTTATTTTCCCTGCACGAGTTATAAATCACTTAAAGATACTTTCAATATCAACTTCAAAAGGAAAGCTTAGTCACTTTTTCCTTAATTCTAGTATTTAGTCATCTTTTTTGCAGTAAAAGCATGTTCTACTAGTATTTGATACTTTCATCAAAAGCAAAACCAAACATTCTCAGAATTTTAATAGTTAAAAACCAAGTTTAAAAATACAGTATATATTGAGGCGCCTGGGTGGCTCAGTCACTTGGGCATCTGACTCTTGGTTTCAGCTCGGGTCGTGATCTCATGGGTTGGGGGACTGAGCCCCTCAACAGCCTCCACACTCAGCGGGGAGTCTGCTTAAGGATTCTCTCTCTGCCCCACCCCCACTCAAATAATTAAATAAATTTTTTAAAAATACAGTATAGATTACACAAGCAATCACGTTCAAACAAAACACTAAAGCTGCATATAAGATGAAACGATAATTTGATTTTTTTATTACACTTCCAAAGGTTTCCACATTCCATAGCAATCTGTTGCTATTCCCTGAACTGTGAGGACAAGAGTAATTCCTCAGTTAATATTTTAGAAAACAATCCAGACAAAGAGATCAAGATTACAAAAGCACATATCAAAAATACAGACACCAGAGGTGCTTGGCTGGCTTGGTCAGTAGAGCATGTGACTCTTGATCTCAGGAAGTATGAGGCCCATGTTGGGTGTAGAGATTGCTTAAAAATAAAATCTTTAAAAAAAAAAAAATACAGACACTAGAAATATTTTAGAACAGTAAGTAAAGCTTATACCTCTTGGAATCAAAGATTTTGTTTGAAAACTAAAAGACTTGAGGTCACAAGTAGTATTTTTCACTCAGTATTTTGAACTACTTTAACTTGAGAAAACACCAAATACATATTTTTCTACATAGTTAGGCCAAGCATAAAAACCAAATCAGTTTGAAAAGTTAACTTAGTGTACATAGATAAACAGAGATAGTGGGGAGGGGGGTAATCACTATTATCATCTTTACCACTGTCTCAGAACACAAGGTAGTGAGATTTCAGGTGAATTTTCTTTTTTCTTATATGTTCTTCCCTCATATCTATCTGTTCTACTCTTCTTGCATAGTAATAATTTTTTTGTTAGGGAGGTTACATGGCAGTCCTGATTAAAGAATGTATTTTTAACCCTCACAAACAGCTGTAACAGTAAGGTTACATGACTAAGTTCAGGCCAATGAGATATTGGCAAGAATATCATATGCAACTTCTGGAAAATATCCATAGAGGGTAGGAAGGGATTGCCTTCCTCACTCCTTTCTCCCTTGTGTTGGTTAACATATGGGTGTGAGGGCTGAAAAGTGAGTAGCATCTTGGACCATGAAGGAGAAGTCTTATGTTAAAATGGCTCAGCCACAAGACAGAGCCAGAGTCCCTGAAGACATGGAGCTACCATATACCATAGACTGCCTACTCATGTGAGAGAGAAATAAACTTCTATCTTGTTTAAGCCACTGTTAGTTTGGGTTTTCTGCCAACATAGCCAAACTGATTGTAACTAATACAAAACCAAAATAAAGAACTTTCTTATCAAAACAAAAAGCCACTTCCTTCCATATTGTCAATTAAGAGCTACCACCCCTGAAAACAGAATTAAAATCTTTGTGCACACTTTGTTGAGGCACTCCCAAGCCAAGGATGGGAATACAATTAAGCTATAGGATTTTCTGGTCAAATCATCCCGGACCTATAGCCAGTGAAATAAAACCTCCATGCTTGGTAAAGGACTTTAAGCAACTTACTTCTTTTCGAAAACAAACCCTCCTCTTACACCCTAGATCTGGACTCTTAAATGGAAGTGGCAGCCCAACTCTAGGAGGGCAGTTAGTTACTGAGTAAACAGTTTTGTTCAATGAAGGAATAAAACAACATTCTGTGATAGTATACCATTAAATATTCACCTCTGCAGTCTTAACAAAGTCTCAAATACTTACTATGCCTTTAAAACTATCATGTAGTTGATCTTCAGCAAAAATATGGAACTGAAGAGGTCTGATGCTGAAAATGATAGCTGACTTCAACATGGTTACAGTTTCTTCCAGTCTTTCACCACAGGCAACCACAGCGAGGTGCATTCTCTGAATGGGCTGCACATTCAGACTATACCTAATAGCAAAGAAAACCACATTTTCCAACAGTTTTAGTACAGGGTAACATGTTAACAACACGGTATTTTGACCATGTTCAAAAACTGAAGTTCAAAATTTCTACTTAAAAAGCATAGAAATATCAAATTACACAATAGTACAATGTTGAGTCAATTATATATTTCTGTATCCTCAACCAGCCTTTCTCAGCCAATGTTCCTCACTAGGAACCAAAAAAAAAATTACTACTGTCTCAATTCTCCCAAGAATAGCACATAAGTAGCACCATTCTACACAGAGGAAAAGTTAATTCATTACTCAGACTAGATGCATTAGGGCTTAATTCTCTCAAGGAACCCCCCCAAATGACAAAAGGAGCATCACCGATTGAAGGTCTTCCATTCAATTATTTTTTAGTTTTATTTAAAAAAAATCTCAAAAACATATGAAGTAGAGAGAATAGAATAAATCCCCATGTACCCATCTCCTAACTGTTATAAACATCCATTCAAAGGTATTCTTTCTTCATCTAAATCCCTCTCCACATCCCTTTCACTAACCAACAGATCATTCTGAAGCAAACCCAGACATAAATTCACCCATAAATATTTCAGTATTATACCCAATCTTCAACCATACTAATTATAGGAAAAAGTTTCCTTCACATAACTTTTTTCACCTATAAACATTCAGTTCCATCCACCAAGTAATCAGTGAGAGGTAAAAATTTCTGAGGTGGTCTAAAACATACTAATTACACATCAGTATGGATTTTGGAAGGAAAGATTCCCTAAACGCAAGTTATTGGCTTAGGCTATGTCAGACCCTTCTTCTAATAGAGAGCAGCAGTGCACAACACCGGGCCTAAGGACCCTTTCAAAACCCTTGCATCTTAATAGTGAACTAATAATAATTCACTAGCATATAAAGAACAGAATTATTTATGTGTGACTACACTGTTATTAAATAAAATAACCCATTTGTAATATTAAATTCAGATTTCACCTGTAATTATGGCATAAAATAATCATTTTGGAACTGACAGCTAAAAGAACAGAAGAATGGAAGACAACATAAAACGAAACTAGTAACACATTAAGGTATTATAAAGTACAAACATTCTAAACTAAAAACATAAAATCTGACTTTAATTCAGTTCTTGCTTACAGAGATCCTTTCCGTAAAATGTATAAGGGTTAGAAATTACATTATTTAACATTAACAGTTGTATGTATACATTACTGAGATTTGCAATAGCGGGAATGAGTGATTAATCATTTTTCTTAAATTTGAAAGTTAAAATCAACTGTAGTTATATTCCTTAACATAGGACTTTGTAATCTTGAGTATTCACATGTACATGTGTCAAGGTGAAACAGAACTATTTTCTGAGGAAAATCTTGTTCTTGCTCATGGGTCATCCCTCAACTGACCAGGAGATGAGAAAACAAAATCATACTGAGGAATAACATTAAATACAAACTACTGACTATATAAAACATACCTGAATGCCAAATTCATACATCTCAATGTTTTAACATTAAACAAGTGTAATTATTTTATATTAATAGGATAAAAAAAATCATGCTCCCGCTTTTATTGTGGATCTATCCCTTCCTATTAACAAGTCTGTTTTGCTAAGAGCCTGGAGATAAAGTATTAAGATAGCTGTCTGAAACTGATGCTTTTCTGGTCTGACCGGGCTCCTAAGGCCTGAAAACGGGTTCACTTCTCTTACAAGGGACATTTCTCACTTATGTGAGTACTGGTAATGGTCGGCCTTCAGCAGGGGAGCTGAAAAGCTCTTGACCCCAAATACTTATCGTCTAGAAAACACATGGGTCATTTCCTCCCTGATCCTTCTACTGGAAGGATAAAACTTAAACTCAATACTCTGGTAACTAACCCTTTGTTCAGGCTAAAGGGCCAAAGAGTCTATAAACGAGGTTATTTAAAACAATTGAACTGTTTTTAAGAAATCTTCCCCAGACGATTCATAAAGTTACATATTATTACACCACTCTGTTAATGGTATTAAATGAAGAAGTCACATATAAAGTGGTATTCTTGCAAGAAGCATTATTTACTATATCAGAAACGGTGGTGATATTTCATTCTTCATTAAGGTTAAGATTACCACTAAGATACAATACTTTGTTTTTAAAATTTATATTAATCTGCCAGGAATTAAATTTTATGAATAGTCTGAAGTAGGGAACAATTGCCTAATTTTGCATATGTCTATCCAACTGTGCAAACATCATTTGTTTCAGAATTACCACAGTTTATCCATTCCCCACCCACCTGCTGTGCCACCTCCTTCACATAGATGGTGTTAGCAATCTGGTGTTAGCAATAGCCTGTCTTTTTAAAGCTCTGTTCTTTTCCATTGACAGCAATTAGAAAGAAGTAGTACCTCCTCCCTTGGCAGCACCCTCTGTTTCCCTCTTTTCTGTTAAGTCCCTCAGTTTATAACACTGAAACCCTATGTGAGGGGAGACTATCTACGCCCTCTGTACCTAGAGCAAGGTAATGTATATCCGGTTCATCTCAAAGCAGTGGAAGCCACAGTGATAAAAGTTAAAGAAAGACAAGGCAATCAAGACACACAACAATTTCACAAAGCTCTAAATTATCTCATCTTTCAGGTAAGTGCCTCCACACCAAGACTTTAAAATTGGCAATGGGCTTGGATTGCTTAACTGATCATAACTAGATCCTGCCTCGAAGCTAAAGCCCAGAGATTTAAAAAGTAAGCTACAATAGTCATGTGCTGTTTTGCATAGAATTCTCCACACAAAGACAAGTATAATAAAACCTTCTTAAGAAAATAAGTGAAATGGGCGCCTGGGTGGCTCAGTTGGTTAGGCGACTGCCTTCGGCTCAGGTCATGATCCTGGAGTCCCTGGATCGAGTCCCGCATCGGGCTCCCTCTGACCCTCCCCCCTCTCATGTGCTCTCTCTCTCATTCTTTCTCTCAAATAAATAAATAAAATCTTTAAAAAAAAAAAAAAGAAAGAAAAGAAGTGAAATGTTCTTCCGGGTTAAAAAAAAAAGAAAAAAATCCCTCTAAAATCAGTACCAGATCTGACTCCTCCCAAGCATTTTAGCAAGACTTGTTTTAGTCACACTGCCAGCACTCCTTCCACCTATTTCTATGGAAGGAGTATTGTCAACTACCTTTTGGTTATATGTCCCTTTTTAGAAAAACATTATATACAGTACAGACTCTTAACACCATAAACCGTATTTTAAAGATGTCACTGCTTACCACCCTGTCCCTAGACCCCAAGAATAGGAAATAATTGCAACCTAAAAAATTCTAAAGTAATCTTCCACCACTAGAGGAAGGAATAACTAAAACCTTCTAATAAGATATAGGGAAGCAGCCATTCAAGTAATTTTGATGCCAAAATGATACAAATCTTGAATGATATAATTTGGTCTGTAAAAATGTGCTATATTTTAATCACAGCGTGAATAAGAGGAAAGTCCGTATGGATTTAAAGAAATATTATCCAAAAGGTCATTTTTAAGTCAAACCTATTTTTCTACAGATGTATGATTAGAAGAAATTCTACAGATAATTCAAAGATAATACCTGAGTGCTTCCATGGCTAAATATGGCATAACCTGAGCATCAACAGGAATTATGACAGTAATGAATGATAACACATAAAAGAAAATGAATCCGTAGGTCTAAAAAGATACTAAATAAAGGGGCTAGGGGGAAGGCGGAAACCCTTCTTTAAACACAAATATCAGCCAATAATGTAGAAGGAAATTCAGAATTACAAAAATCACTATTTTGCAATCATCACTGTAACCGATGATTTGAACAAGAATAATGATTGCTACAACCACAGAGTATCAAGGTGTTATCCCCACACATTACAAAGGGGATAAAGGTACTGTTAACATGTAGAAATGTGACACCACCACCTTAACCACATGATCAAAGTTAACAAATGTTAAACTTATGACAGAGGCTTCCTGAGAGCATGCCCAAAGAAGAGCACAGTATCACCTATGCAGTATTCCTGCCCCAAATTCCTGCCCCAGAATCTAATAATGGAAAGACAGGCAAATCCAAATAAAGGAACGTTCTGCAAAAACAAAACAAAAATATCATGTCATGAAAGATACCATGACCACCCCCCCCCAAAAAAGTCTGGGGAACTGTTCTACAAGAAAGGAGACTATAAATAGATCTCACAGCTGAATGCGGGGGGGGGGGGGGGGGGTAAGTAAAGTTCATTAAAAGAAAAATAAGGAAATATGAATATATATTCTGCCAGTGTTAAATAACTGGAAGTGACAGTTTTATTATGATTATATTGGGGAATGCTTCTGTTATGAGATGATACATGCTGAATATTTAGGTGTATATCATAACGAATGCAGCTATCTCTCAGATGATTCAGCCAAAAACAGAAAGTGGCAAAATGTTAATAATAGGTCAATACCTAGTGAACAGTAGGTAGTGAGTGTGCTCACTGTACTATTCTTGTAACCCCTGCAGATTTGAAACTTACCAAAGCAAAAAGTTCCGAGGGGAAATCAGAAAAAAAAAGTTAATACTTAAAGTATTATAGATGATAAATTCTAATACAAACACTGTTAACAGATTTCTAAAACTTAGGAATAGACTTATTTTAAATAACATTTCTACTATGAAGGAATCATAATAATGTCTTTTTTTATTTAGACAGCACAAAAAGCTTTCAGGGTGTTCTTTCAGCCTAGCGTTCTCTCTATAAAAGAAAACAATGTTTAATAATATTTAGGCCAAGAATTAGCATTATAAATGAAGTATGCAAAGTTAAGCCAAATTAAATTTCTGGTAACAATCACCTCAACTAAAAAGTAACTGCTATGAACCATCTTTAAAAACTTGCAGTTAAACAAAATGGAAAACTATGTTCAGAAACATTAATGGCAATTTCCTTAATGTATAGCTTAAAAACAAAATATTTTACCTCTTACTATAAAAAAAAAGTGTTGAATTATCATACTAGGTAAAAAACTACTTTGAAGAGTGGTATAGGGGCTCCCGGGTGGAACTGCCTTCAGCTCGGGGCATGATCCCAGGGTCCTGGGATTGAGCCCCACATCAGGCTCCCTGCTCAGGGGGAGCCTGCTTCTCCCTCTTCCCTGCCGCTCCCCCCTGCTTGTACTCTCTCTCTCTCTGTCGAATGTATGAATCCTAAAAAATAAAAAAAATAAAATAAAAAAATAGTTGTATATAATCACTTTTGAAACAAAATATAACACTTGAAAAAATCTTCAGGTTCCCATCATAAAGATTAAATACTTTAAAAGCTCAAGTCACAAAAAAATTAGTACACTAAAAGAGAATTTTTAAATACTACTAAAATTAGTAGTAGTAGTAGGCACCTGGCTGGTTCAGTAGGCAGAACGTACAACTCTTGATCTTGGGGTTATGAGTTCAAGCCCCATGTTGGGCCTAGAGCTTACTTAAAAAAAGAGAGAGAGAGATTGCTTAATGAAATAACTAAACAAAAAATTGAAACCAGGAAGACATTTGTAATCAATGGCAAAAACAGAATATATTATCCTAAGAGATCATAAAATAAGCATTAAAAAACTTAAGAGGTAAACATCAATACAGAAAATATATAGAACAAAAGAAGCTCAACAATTATGGAAATACATTCAGCAAATAATCAACAAAATATAAATCAGTAATACTCTATCATTTTACTCTAATAAATGCTAAAATTATAACTCCCAATAATGCTAAGGTCATGGTGACACCTATACATTCACACAACGCTAGTGCAGACTTAAATCCATATAACTTTTAATAATAAGAATAATAAGAACACAATTTAGTAATATAATTCATTCTCTTTAATGAATATTTGAACTTCTTTCATATGCTAGACATGGGATAAGCAAGAAAGCCACAATCCTGACCTCATACAATTTACAGTCGATTGCAAAAGACAGAATTTCAAAAGATTTAATGGGAAAGCATGGTAACTGCTTAAACAGAAAAAAAAAAAAAAAAAAAGATCGTTAAGGAAGCTCACTATACATACATCAAAAATAGTCTGAAAGTGCCGGGGAAAATCATTAGCTATTTACTGGTTGCCAAGCACCTTGCTCGGCATGGGGCTTGAATGATGAACAACACATGGTATCTCTCTGCAAAGCCAACAGTCTGGAAGATTCACAACCACAAGAGATGTGTGAATACAGTGACATAGAGGATACTGAGAAGGGAGAAGCAGTGGGTAGGGAAGGAAAATCGTTGGATAAGAAGTGATGAGCATAATAACTAAGGGAATAGGAAGAAGAGGCTATCAGGAGCAACAATGTGAAAGAAGCTAGGTAGAAGAGTCACTGTGGACTGACATGAAGAAAGTCAATCATAAACCAGGATACAAAACACACATGAGGGAAGGTGTGAGAAGCCAGATCAGATTTAACCATGAACTCAGGTTTAAACAAGAGAGTCTGAGGCATCTGAATCAGCAAGTTAAAAAAATAACCAAAATGCAGATGGAAACACAGTTCTTGAGCTCAGAAAAGAGCTCTGGAGTAGAGGTATCAGTTAAAAAGATTATCTGGGGTACATGGGTGGTTCAGTCAGTTAAATGGCTGCCTTTGGCTCAGGTCATGATCCCAGGGTCCTGGGACTGAGTCCTGTGTCGGGCTTCCTGCTGGGCAGGAAGCCTCCTTCTCCCTCTCCCGCTCCTGCTCCCCCTGCTTGTGCCCATTGTCTCCCCCTCTCTCAAATAAGTAAAATCTTTAAAATAAATAAATAAAAGCTTATCTGTGATTATCCAGGGAGTGGGGAGAGAAGAGAGCAGGGTCCTAAGGAACATTAATATGAAGGAGTCAGGACAAGGAGAGGAGTCCAGAAGCAGAGAGATCAAGTAGCTGAGACCCTGGTCTTAACAGCCAGAGACTGACAGAGCCGAAAGAAAGAGGAAGTGGTAACCAGTGTCAAAGGGACCCAAAAAAGTAAGACTGGGCCCCAGAAGAACAATTCAGAGGTCAACGGTGACTTCACAGTAGGGGACGGGGGTTAGTCAGATAACCAGTGCTGCTCACACAGGTTGAGGCGGGAGGTCTTTTGTTGTTGTTAAAGGGTGTGAAGTAAGTATATACTCTTTTTTTTTTTTTTATTAGAGAGCGAGCGAGAGAGAGAAACAGCATGAGAGAGGAGAGGGTCAGAGGGAGAAGCAGGCTCCCCGCCGAGCAAGGAGCCTGATGTGGGACTCAATCCCAGGACCCTGGGATCATGACCTGAGCGAAAGGCAGTCGCTTAACCAACTGAGCCACCCAGGCGCCCGTAAGTATATACTCTTAAAAGAAGTCTTGCTGGTGAAGAGAAACAGAGTAAACAATGAATGCTTGAAGAAAAAAAGTTGAGTGCAAGCTGTTGTAGAAATTTTGTTTGGTTTTGTTTCAAGAACAGAAAAGACAGGAGAGGTGTGAGCATTCTGACAAGCTGCTGGGAGGCATTCGGTTGGTCAGGAAATGACTTAGTAAATGCAGATACAAATTACTAAACGCCTATGCACATCAAAAGCAGTTTTTCTTTTTTATGTTATTTTATGTTCACTGTAAATTAATTGGGAGGAAATAATCCCCCAGATGAGCTTTGATCAAAATAAAAGTCACAAGGTATAAAGAATTCCAACTGGGAAAGCAGGGACAGGCCTGGGAAGAAAACAGTGCCAGCTAAGGGCCCACTGGGACCTGGCAAAATGTGGACCTAAGGTTGGTAGTAACTGGGAATTTCAAAGAAGCTTTACCAGGTGGGCAGACAAGCTCTTAGAGTTATGCAAAACTAAGGTGCTAATTAGAGTTAATACTGCAATGCAGGGTGAAAACGATATGGCAATTGTATGGCATCCTGGCTTGTCTCCATGTTCAAACAGTAAATGTGAGGGATCCTAAGTTCTAAGTAAGGAACTAAGTTTGAGAGATTTTACAGAATGATTTGATACATATAACAAAACCATTACAGATACATACTATGGATTTAATATTACAAGTAGAGAGTGCAACAGAAAAGTTTAACTTTTAAAACCTCAAATTTAGGGAAGTAACTAGCACAAGGGTTTATACCATTATGTATCCATCCACATGTAATTCCTTCCAAGGAATACTTGGAAGCATTAGGAAAATAATGAGTTGGAGAAGCCAAAACAAGAGAAATAATAAACAGAGGCTCCAGGATTCAGACTAGATGAACTTCCCTGGGGTACTCTTGCACTCAGCAGAGGGGGAGGGAAGATTATTACTCATGCTGTAACTTACAAAAGGACATGGGTTGTATAAATGAGGGTATACAGTTTTCAAGCTTACCCAGTCTTCAGAGTGAGTAGATTTATGTCACAAGGCTGGAGATAGCAAAATGGTAGCTGTCAATACTCTATTCATTAGCAAACTTTTGTAAGAATGAAAAATATAGAGCTCCAATTCTCCAAATTTATGAACAAGCTGAAGGATAATATTATCTTAGTTTTTAGAAGTTTGAATAATCTGATTTAATTGATTCGTATTAGAATTTCAATCACCCAATCTTTTCCATAGCAATGAGATATAATTAAAATAATGGATTTCAATGATTCCTTCCCGGTTGTTCATGGAATGTATAATGTATCAGGAATACAAGAACATAAAAATATATAATGTTAATATATATAAAGAATGTAATTCTTCCCACCTAAAATACTTTATCTCCTCTCCTTGAGCCTAATTTCCTCACGCAGTCACTCCCACCAGGAAGCCTTCCCCAATGCCTTTAGATGATCCCACCTGATGACTCACTTGTTTCTCCCATCATCACAGCTTTAACTTGTCACCCTCTATCTTTATCTCAGGTTTACTAGTGTGAAGCTCCTACAGAATGCAAGCCCCAAAAGGATGGAGCCACATTAACTAGACTCAGAGTCTGGTTCTAAACACCTGGCACTGTGCCTAGCAAATAGAGTAAGTAGAATTAAAATTTAAATTAATCATAAAGACAGTAAAAATAGGTGTCTCTCAAAGAAATTTTACTCTTAGAAAGGCATTTCAGGCTACTGCCTCAGTATCCCCTGCCACTAGGCCACGGAGACAGTCTGATAGCCCATTCCTATCAACACTGCTTTCACTGAAGGTGAGAGCAGAATCCAAGGCCTTCATTATCCAGAGCCATGCACAAAGCCAAACTACTGAGCAACATACAAGCTCAATAAACAATGTCATATCAATACTTGCCCCTTCATTAAACACTTATTTTTATCCTCTCATTCCTCAACATTCAATTTCTCTGGTAATAACCAACATATCCTTCCTCAATTATCCCCAACCACCTACAAAATGTTTTTTCAGCAGCTTTAAAGTAGATAAATGCCATATATATGTTTGTAAATGTCAAGGGAAGTCTATCTTTATCACCTGTTTAATACTTTATCACCCAGTTACCTAAAATTATATCATAAATGCTCCTAAGAACAATAGTTAACCTTAATAACACCTAAAAACAAGTTAGAGCATTTATACACAGTATATACTACAAATTAGTTATAACAACTACAAAGTAGGATAAATAGAAAACCCAATCAGAAAATGAGTTATTTGCTTGTAAGAAAATATTAAATTACAGGAAAAGAAACATTTTTGTGTCCTATTACAGTCAAAAATTTACTATGTACTATCTAATCTTACCTACACTGATCTACCAATTAAATTTAGGTGCCTACCTAAAAGCCGCTTCCCAAAAGCAGTTCATTCCACAAACATCAGAGGGCAGCATCCAATAGGGATTCCAGTAACACAGAGAGAAATCTTTACACCTAACAGAGTAAGACAGAAATAGAGAGTCCTATGTGAGTATTTAGGTTTAAAACTAACAAGGAATTTACTTAACATAATAACTTACTGTTCTATTTTATGGCAACAAAACTGCAAATCCAATTTTGCGAATTCAATATGGCTAAGGTAACTTGAGTTTTGGAAATTTCTCCCTTATTCGAGGTACCATTATTTTATTTTATTATTTATTTATTAAGGTACCATTATTTTAAATAGGACTTTAAAACCATTAGGCAGAATATAGTACAGACTGAAAAACCATTTCCTAGTCAGGAACTCTCCAAACATATTAAAATTCCCTCCTCAGATGACACAGAAAATATGGGAATACTTCTAAAACTTTCCTTTGTGTACTACACAGATCCCCCTAGAATAAAATCCATTTCAGCCAAACAAAACAGTTGCTTATCCTGGAGCAAATTTAAAATGCCACAAATGCTGACAGAAAAGGAAGAGAGGATCTTTGAAGGCTTTTAAATTAATCTTCAATCCAAGCTAGTTGTATGGTGTTTTAAAGTGAAAAAAAAAAAAAAGCAAGCAAGCAAGCACGCTGATATCCATGGCTCAGTTTCATTATGTACCTTATCTTCGTTTCGCTGTATTACACAAGCTAAAATGGAGGATTAAGTGTAGTCTTTCCTCTTAGATTGCAGGTCAGAGCTCAGTTAACAACAGCGGTAACACCTCACCTTACAAAAAGTATGCTTTTCATTGTTACTACTTTTCAAAACAATAGTTTAGTTTGAAATTCACTGCAGTGAGGCCTGGATACTAAAGCAAGTATGAAATCAGGGTGAGTCACTAAACTAGGTCACCTCATGTCCCCTCACCATGTAACTCTGTTTTCTCTTGCTATAAATTCAATTATATGTTACTGTTCTTACAGCAAAAGGTCTATGAAATTTCATATTTGCAAAGATTTCTGATCATACCTCTCACACATGCCAACAGTCTAGGGCAAAGGATCTCAAACCCAGGCTGCACAGCGAAATCACCCAGAGAGCCCCATAGGAGAACTATTAAATCAGAATCTCTGCGAACAGGGTGGGGCACAGATGGCACATTTTAAAATGGGTCCCAGGACCTGAGATCATGATACAAGAGCTGAAGGCAGATGCTTAACCAACTGAGCCACCCATGCACCAACAAATCTATCCTCTGTCTCTATAGATTTGCCTGTTACAAATACTTCACATAAATGAAATCATATGTGGTCTCTCAAGTCTGACATCCTTCAGTCTAACCCTTGAATACATTTTCAAAGTTCATCTACTGTAGTACACCTAAGTACCCTCCATTTCTTATCAGTACACTTCATTCCTTTTTATGACCAAATAATGGATGGATATACCACATTTTGTTTAGTTATTCATCAGTTAATAGATATTTGGGTTGTTTTCCACCTTTTGGCTATTATAATGCTGCTATGAACATTCATTTACAATTTCTCTCCAAATATGTTTTCAATTCTCTTGCATATATACTACCTACAAGTGAAATTGCTAGAAACTATAGTAATTAATGCAGATGAAATTGCAGGGAAAAAGTCAAGTTTTAGGTTTTCATAACCATAACTCAATGTCAAAACAGTTTTTTTTAGAAGGGATGTTTTTCTTTCTGTCCTTCTTTAATGGAAATGTAAAACATATGCACTAGTGAGTACACATACCACTATTTAAAAAAATCATAAAACACTGATGTGCTGCCGGCAAGAGGTGGCATAATTTAATGTTTCTTATTTCCCAAACTTACATTCTCTCACTTATGAAAAAATGGTTTTAAAGACTGAGTAGAAACTCATTACGTACCAGTTAACTGTTATTACAGACAGACAGCAACTGTACTTATAGGCCAGAAAAAAATAAAGTTAAAAAATATTGGGAAAGTAAAGGCAGTTATCCAAGTTCTGGTTATTAGTTGAGTTTTTGCTTTTATTTCTTAAAACTGTTGGAGGGGCAACTGGGTGGCTCAGTCGGTTAAGCATCTGCCTTTAGCTCAGGCCATGATATCCAAGCCCTGGGATGGAGCCCCGCATCAGGCTCCCTGGGGCTCCCTGCGCAGCCCGGAGTCTGCTTCTCCCTCTCCCTCTGCCCCTTCCCACCACTCCACTCCCAACTCCCACCCAACCCTGGCTCATGCTCCCTCTCTCTCTCAAATAAATAAATAAAATCTTTAAAAAAAAAAAAAAAAGAAAAAAAAATTTTGGAAATGAAATATTAGAAATATACTACTACATCAAAGAGGTAATTCTATCAAATAATTTTAATGGGGCAAAACTGTAAGTTGAGCTTAGTGGGTATGTCTTCAGTAAACAGTGACATCCAAAAATCAATGAAGTCCATAAATGCAAATCTTCTTCACTGTGGAATAAATTGAAATAAAACTTTACTATGACTCATCCTCAAATTTCATATGGCATAATGTTTCTAGTTCTAGGTGGCTTGTCTACAAAGTGATCAGGGGTTAGCACAAGGGATCTTATGGTGATAACACAGTTGTGTTTGTGGAGGTGGTTGCACGAATTTACGTATGTGATAAAACTGCATGACACATACGAAAGCATGTAAAACTGGGATATCTGAATACAGTCTATGTGCTGTACAATGTCAATTTCTGGGGTTTTAATATTGCACTATATTGATATATATTCCAGTTGTATTGATATATATTCCAATATTGTACTATGCTCATATAAAATCCTACTATTGGAGGAAACAGTGAATGATACAAGGGTGTCTCTGAAACTTCCTGTGAATTTATATTTATTTTAAAAGTTAAAAAAATTATCAGAAACAAAATTCCCCAAAATTTCAGTACTTGAAGAACTGAGATACTTCATGCTCGGGATTAAGCAGAGCATTTAACTATATAAACTCTCCACAGTAACAGTTCTCAAACTTGAAGTTTACTTAAATCTGGTAACAGAAAGTCTTTTGTACTTTTAAATTAACCTGGAAAATGTACTTTTCATCTCAAAACATCTACCACAGTCATGAGGCTTTAGTGAAAACCATGCACAACTTATAGTCAGGGATAAGTTTAGGCATATCCCGCAAAAGAATGTGGAAGTCTGAATGAAGTGCTGCGAGCCACTGTGCAACCTCAAGGCACAGATACCTACACTGTGACTATGGCAAGAAAAACAGAGACGCTCTCAACCATGTTAAAGGAGACCATTCCCTGGGGCGCCTGGGTGGCTCAGTCGTTAAGCCGTTAAGCGTCTGCCTTCGGCTCAGGTCATGGTCCCAGGGTCCTGGGATCGAGCCCCGCATCGGGCTCCCTGCTCGGCGGGAAGCCTGCTTCTCCCTTTCCCACTCCCCCTGCTTGTGTTTCCTCTCTCACTGTGTGTCTCTCTCTCTGTCAAATAAAGAAAGAAAGAAAAAATCTAAAAAAAAAAAAAAAAAACTTTTAAAGGAGACCATTCCCATGATACTGACAAATCAGCCTTACTTGAAGATCAGTACCTGGGTCATTTATTTTCAACTAAAAACTGTCTCCAGAGAACTTAATTTCTAGCTCTGCCAGGTCTTCATTTCTTATTCTTAAACCTCTAATTTCATTAATACTTAGGGCAAAAACGACTGCTTATATACAAAAGGTAACGAACAATTATCTCTTTCAAAACTAAGCATCACATCGTACCCAACTCCCTCCTCCAGGAAAAAGAAAAAAAGAAACTGTATTAAAGATTTAAATGTTAAAAAAAGTGTGTGTGGGGGGGGAACCCTCCGGCAGAAAGTTTTCCTATGCATGACAAAGATAAAAATGGTAAAGGAAAAAACTGCCAATCTGAATACATTAAAAGTTTAAATTTCATATGGTATACACACAGGTAAGTTAATACGTGGGGGCAAGTATTTTCAACAGGTATGGCACAGATAATAACTTTAATGTGTTAAAAGAGGATTTCTAAGGGGCGCCTGGGTGGCTCAGTCGGTTAAGCGTCTGCCTTCTGCTCAGGTCATGATCCCAGGGTCCTGGGATCCAGCCCCGCATCAGGCTCCCTGCTCTGCGGGAAGCCTGCTTCTCCCTCTCCCTCTGCCCCTGCTTGTGTTCTCTCTCTCGCTGTGTCTCTCTCTGTCAAATAAATAAATAAAATCTTTAAAAAAATAAATAAATAAAAGAGGATTTCCAAATCAAAAGTACACATTCCTTTTTTATTAGCCTAATCAGTTTCCCCTCCAACAACATAGAACAAAATAATTTTAATTAAGGAATTACTAGTCAGATTTGTGCTAAGCACTTTACAACCATGTGAAGTATGATCCTCAATGAACTAAAATACAAGTGCAGGGTATTGATTTTACATAAGATGTCTTTGCATAAACAAAGCAGAAATGAAAGTGGCTTTAGTAAGTAATTTGTTTCATTATTCACTGCCTGAACTTCTCCAAAAATAACTTCAGGAAAGAGGGAAAGAAATTTCTCTACTAAAAACAGTAGTGTGAAAATAGTGGTCAAACCTTTCTCAGCTACATTAGTGGTTCTCAATCTTTGGTTGTGTAACAATAACCTGGGGCACATATCTAAAATATAGATTCCCAGACCCCACTAATAGGCACCTGGTTTAAGCAGGTGTGGACTGGGGGACTAAGGACAGGATTTTTCCCAGAGGGCAGAAATTGAAAAAAAAAAAAAAAATTTTTTTTTTTTTTTTATTAAAATTTAAATGACTGAGGGGCCCCTGGGTGGCTCAGTCAGTTAAGCACCAGACTCTAGGATTCAGCTTGGGTCCTGATCTCAATGAGATCGAGCCCTGCGTCCCTGGATCTGCACAAGAGGGGAGTCTGCTTGGATACTCTCTCTGCCCTTTCCCCCAATTGTATGCTCACTCTCTCTCCCAAATAAATAAATCATTTTTTTTAAGATTTTTTGAGAGAGAAGCACAAGCAGGGGGAGGGGCAGAGGGAGAAAGAATCCTCGAGCAGACTCCCCGATTGCCTGCTGAGTGAGGAGCCCAACGCAGGGCTCAATCCCAGGGCCCTGGGATCACTACCTGAACTGAAGGTATAGATGCTTAACTGACTGAGCCACCCAGGTACCCTAAATAAGTAAATCTTAAAAATTTTTTTAATTTAAATGATTGAAACCATCACTGTATTAGCTACAGTTTTACTGTGCTAGACACCATATTCAGTCATCATTCAAGCTACTTCATTTCAATTCTCACACACAACCCAATATCATACTCTTACCTCTAATCTAACTTTTGAGGAAATGTATTCAAGGTTCACACAGCCAAACATATGTTAAAGCTGAAGTCTGTGTCTCCAAAGCCCTAAAGTTGCTCAGTACATCCTACTAGTGTTCACAAGATCCAGGAGAAATGAGAACTCAGTGGCCTCACCAGTGAGGTGACTTGACACAACAAACAGCATGGTGGGTCCAGAAATGGTTATCACTCAAAAGCTTAGTAGTTTCTTGATTCCCCACTTCACACCACCATACAGCTACAACAGGACAAAATCTTGATAATCACCATCAAGATTCAAAGTGAAATGTGAGAATTCATTCTGAGTAGCTGAAGTCACAAAATAGTCTAACTCCTTCTACAGAAGTCCTGTATTTATACTGAATAACTTAGTAACAGTCTGTCCACCTTGAGCAGCTTGAGAGTTTCTCTATGTGGAAGAGCCACTGCCTAGCCAGCATTCCCCTCTTTAAGACACCACTCATCTAATCATGTTATGTTATTCTGTCCAATCATGTTATCCTGTCCACCACAAGGATGTGCAAGTAACACAGAGCCACAAAATCAGAGGTCACCATTCTTGACAACACTGATGGACATGTGATGCAAACAAGTCCAATGAGAGCCTTTTCCTAGAAATTTTTGAGATAAGAGAAGAAACACTGCAAAGATCCCAAGAATAAAGCCTGTCTACAGTGGAAGAGAGTAAGAGAGTCCTAGTCCTTAGGGTCCCTGGAGCTGCCCGGGGAATTTTCCTTTCAATTTTGCTCCTGCCAGCAACCCATATAAGCCTATAAATATGTTTTGCTTAAGTTAGCTGTAATGGATTTTAATCACTGACAACTAAGGATTCTATTTACAAATTAACTAAGGTTAAGTATTACCTACATTTTACAGGTGAGAAAACTGAAGTAGAGAGGTGGTCAAGGTTTCACAGCAGAGACAGGAAGAGAACAGGTTTGTCTAACTCTAACACCTGTGCATTTTCTAAATACCAAAATATAATGGATTCAAACAAGATACACTAATTAATAGATTTCACTGAAAAATTGTTCCTATCATTTTAGAAGTTTTACTTTGAGAACTCGGAAGGATCTTTCCAAGTAATTTACTGTCATGGAATTCCATGCAACAAACACTTTCTATAAGATTTGACAATAAAACATACTGGGTATAACCTAGATTCCATATTTTAAATGAATTAGAGAAATAATAGTTAAAGTTTTTCAGGTAAGACTGCTTCAAAAAAGAATGCAATGATAATCTAGTCCTACCAAAAAAAGGAAGATGTTGCTTGACTTATACACCTTTTTCCAATGATGAAACACTATGTAGACTAGATTCTCATCAAAGAAGCTTCACAGAAAGAGCCCTAAAGAATCAAAAGATACAATCCTGGTCCAATTACTGATGCCTTCTGGACCCTGGTCAAATGATTTATACATAGGAAGAGAGGTTAAAGATAGGTATCTACTCCATATCCTGTGGTAGCCAAAAAAGTTGACCAAACTCTATGAGAAATCTTTAAAAATGCTTTAAGTAATATTTAAAATTAAGACTCCTGATGTCTTAAGAATTCTCCTGATCTTATCAAACTGTAGAGTAAATGTAACAACTAACTTTTTCATGTTGTTGCTCTGCCCAAAGTTATTATACAAGCACATGCGGTGAACTGTACTTCACATTTTTACCAAGACTAAAACACTTAGGGTTTAAAGTTAGAGTTATGCCTCATTTAAAATGAGAAGTTATGCTGCTCAGAGGACCTGTAAATATACAGCTTTTTAGTTGACCTGGACACATCAAACTTAAAATTTCAGTAATAGCTCTATAAAACATTTATTAAAATGAAGTGCTGGAGCACCTGGCTGGCTCAGTCAGCAGACACACGACTCTTGATTTTGGGGTTGTGAGTTCCAGCCCCACGTTGGACACAGAGATTACTTAAAAAAAAAAAAATCTTAAAAGATACTGAGGTGCTTATTCTAAATAATTTTGTTCAAATCAGCTAGCCAAGCAAATACAATTTACAAAAATCTGTCACAAAATAAAGTGTCAGTATCTGAGACAAAGCACTAAACATGAATGTCACGCTACGAAACTGAAATCTAATACTAATCATAGTCCAATTCCATCCAATGTTTTAACATGTTGCTTCCTTCCGATTCTACCCACTACAAAAATAATTTTCTTCTCCATAATTTTAAATGCTTCACAATCACAGCTTTTCTTGAGCCTCATTATTCAAGAGCTCATTCAGGTCTTCAGTCACCGCCTCTCCCAGGGCACAGAAGAGTTGACTAACCTGACTGGACGTGGTTCTGCTTTTACGAATACAGCCAGGGATTCGCCTGACTGTAATCAAATCCGGGGGTAAAAACATGACAGTCCAGCTTTCCCATGCTGCCCCTATGCCCAAACGTCCTCCCCCTTTCACTGTGAAAACGACCATCGACTCTCAGAATGTTAAAGAGCCTGCAGCGGACCCGCCCTCCCTCCTCTTACCAACCCCGTACTTACTGATACCAAAGCCGACTTGGCCTCTTACGAAGGGAGCCCTCCGAGTCATTCCCAGGGAGGTGCCCACAAATAAAGGCGCTTATTTTTCAAGGAAGTGGAAAGGCTCTGATTTTGTTAAGCATTCATAATGCGCCGCATTCTTTTTAAAATCTCACGTAGATTCCAACTCTGGCACGGATTTGTGTAAATCCACGTTAAGTCATTATGTTACTTTTTAAACACCGAATTTTAAGAAAGATATCCCATCCCACAAAACACGTGAGCATGTTAAGTATCGCTCACTTTTCTTAACTTGCTATGACTTTCAGAACAGACCGATGTTCCCTAAAGAAAAACTCAAAATACGCATAAAAGCTCTGTCCAGATTTAACAGACTAATAACGAAAATTTAAGCGTTAACACACAAAAATTAGATGCCGCATTCAGGAGAGGGGGAAAAAATTGAACTAGGGCGCCAGCCTGATGTTTAAATATCTCAACTTGAACTCCATGGAAACAAGAGGGAATTCCCACCAGCCAGACAGCAAGAAGGCTTTTGTGGGGCACCTTTTACTTTCAATGAATTCTGTCAGGAAAAAAAACAAACTCAATTAAAAGTTGAAAATTAATTTCTATCCGCTTTTAAGAGCGCATAAGGAATGCTCAGAAGACAAACACAAAGAGCATGGGGTGCTCTCCGGCTAGGCTCACGCGCGGATGGAGGGGGAAGGAGGGAAATGAGAGAAGAGGTCAGAGACCGCGGCAAAGAAGCGGGAGGCGCGGGCCCGGCGGCGGGAGGCGCGGGGCGGACCGGCGAGCAGCCCAGCCCAGGCCGAGCCCCGCGCCCCCGCGCCCGCGCCCGCCGCGCCCTCGCCCCGGCCCCGGTGCCCTGACAGGGAACGGCCCGTACCTGTCTGACGGGCCGGGATGCGCTGCGGAGCCCACGCTGCCCACCCCTCTTGCGCCGCCGCGTCCGCCGCCCGCGAGCCAGGAAGCCGCCGCGGCCTGCGGCTTCCCGCCACCGCCGCCCGCCCCTTCCTCCAAGGACACGGCGAGCTGGCTGAAGGCGTAGAGGAGCGAGCAGAAGCCGCAGGCCAGGCACAGCACCACGATGCGCAGATAACGCCGCATCGCCCCGGCCCCGCGCCCCAGCCGCCGCCGCCGCCACCGCCGCTGCACCGCGCCCGCCCGGCGAACCGGAGCGTAGGGAGCCGCAGAGCGCAGCCGCGGCCGCAACCAGTTCCTCCTCCGCCGCGGCCTCGAGCCCGCCCCTCCTTCCTCTTCTCCTCTCCTCCCTCCGCTCCCTCCCTCTTCTCCTCCCTCTCTCCCTCCTCGCCTCGCCTCGCCCCTCCCAACGGCCTTCGCCGGCTCGCCGACTACCCCGCCCGGGGCCCTGACACCGCCTCCGCCGCCGGGCCCCACCCCGGAGTGCGGGTAGCTGCCGGACGCGCAGGCGCAGTGAGCGCGAGAGAACGGGGCGCGCGGGGGGTCGGAGGGGAACGCCCAAAGAGCTTGGAGCGGGTAACTCCCCGTGACTACGCGCTGCAGAGGAGGGGTGTGGCGAAATGAGCGGGGCGCTGGAGACAGCTGACCCAAATTCAAATTATGGTCCTTCCACATGGTAGTTTGTGACGTTGAGCAACCTAAATTCTCTGAGCATGTTTCTTCATCTCTAAAACGGAGATAATATCCTCATCATAGGGTGGTTGAAAGATTAAATTGCTTAACGCACGAGAAACGCCTTGCACTTGGAAGGCATTTGATTAGGCCAGGTTTCAGTTCCATCCTCCTCATCAGGGACTTCCCCAGCCTCTAAGTTTCTGTAATACTGTGTGAGCCATTTTCATCCAGATACTTAATTACCTCGTAATGCTGTTGAGTATGCATATCTTGCCTTCGAACGAGCTTGTTAAGGGCACGTTCAGCTGAGGTCCTCCCTATTACATCTTTTTGACCTCCTTTACAACTCATCATTTGCATGTCCATAACAATAATATTCTCCCTTTAAAGGGCTTTCTCTTTAGCTTTCCTTTTCTTCTCGCTCTTCATCAGCCGTATTTCCATTCCATTCATTTATTGAACATTTATAAAGCACCACTATGTGCCAAGCACTATATGAGTACTTTGGGGTATAAAGACACCTAGTTGGGCATGGGGTGGGACAGTAAATAAGTACATAAATAAATGGAACTTATAAATAAGTGTAAATAAGTAAATGAAGGACAATAAGTAAGTAAATAAGTGGGACTTGTAAATAAGTGCAATACCACGATACAGACATTAGGATAGAAGCCTGTAGGGCGCCTGGGTGGCTCAGTTGGTTAAGCGACTGCCTTCGGCTCAGGTCATGATCCTGGAGTCCCGGGATCGAGTCCCGCATCGGGCTCCCTGCTCGGCGAGGAGTCTGCTTCTCCCTCTGACCCTCCCCACCTCATGCTTTCTCTCTCTCTCTCAAATAAATAAATAAAATCTTAAAAAAAAAAAAAAGGATAGAAGCCTGTAAAGGTGTGGGCAAACACAAAAAGGAGTGATCAGTTCTACTGAGGGCATGGTCAAGAGACACTTGGTAGTAAAAGAGGCACAGAGTCTTGGGTGGGGTAAGGGAAGGAATTGCAGGCTGAGGGATCAATGAAACAGATTCTTGTGTTTGGGGAACTGTAAGAAGTTTGATACCACCAGCTAAGTGAGTGCAAGGGAGGGTATGATGAGTGATAAGACTAGAAGTTAAAGGGGACAGATATTTGAGTGCCTTGTTTAGTATACCAAGGAGTTTGAACTTAATCTAGCAGACAGTGGTGACCATTGAAGGGTTTAAATTAGGAAGTAACATGATCACATTTGCCCTTTAGAGAGCAGGTTCTGGCCCCACTGTGGAGACTGAGACAAAGATTAAGATTGGAACCAGAAAGCAGTTACAGTGCCACAAAGTGAGGGAAAGAAGGCTTTAAACACACACACACACACACACACACACACACACACACACTTCATGAAGAAAAATCATGCTGTTAAACTGTTCAAATTGCATTTGGAGCTTTTTTTTTAAAGATTTCATTTATTTGAGAGAGAGTGAGAGAACACAAGCAGGGGGACCTACAGAGGGAGAGGGAGAAGCAGGCTCCCCGCTGAGCAGGGATTGATGAGGGGCTCCATCCCAGGACCCCAAGATCATGACCCGAGCAGAGGGCAGAGGCCCAACCCACTGAGCCACCCAGGCGCCCTGCATTTGGAGCTTTGAAGAGTTTGGCCATGAGAAACAAAGTGGGGAAATGCTTTGTAATTTAGCAGTAGTTCTCCATTTGGAATCCCTACACCAAAAACTGCTGGCTCTGTGACCATGGGAAAGTTACTAAATAAATTTAAGCCTCAGTTTCTTCTATAAGGATTAAATTTCTTGACTTACCAGACAAAAAAATGAAAACTAGCATGCTATCAATATGTGTAAGTATAATGAAAACATACACTTATTCATTCAATAAACATTTATTAAATATATTCTACATGCCAGACAAGGGGCTTGAGTGTACTGCCCTCAAAGGGAAGACAGGCAGGTAAAAATAACGACAATATTAAATTAATCCTTCTACTACACCTTACAATTCTTAAGAGAAATAAAGATAAACTTAACGAGGTACAAAGATGGATCGCAAAAGCATTTATAAGAATGGAAAATAGATTTTGAGAGAGAAAAATAAAGGATATGGTACCAAGAAACTGGAGTAAGAGCTAGTACTCAAATAGATCAAAGATGTTTAAAGAGATGCCTATCACAATTGTTCTCTATTTCAACAAAGAAACTAAATGTAGTAAAAACAAAGAATAATTTAATGCTCCACAGGTTGTTAAAATACTGGAATGGCAGTTTTCATTCTGCAGCAATTTATGGGATGAGCACATCCAGAAGAATAATGATTCATTTACTTGACATGAGGGTTCTAGACTATATCACATCCCTTTAGGTTCCTTTTAATCCTGTAATTAAAAAGAAAATTCTGTTGAAAAAGTATATAAGGCATTCCAAAATTAGAAATGATTTTTGTATTACCCACAGTGTTAACTGATTATCTTGGAGTATAAGGAGCCATGTACATGCCCTTATGATCATTTCCAGGATTCACACATTTTTATATTCTTCTTTTATACATACCTTTTTTAAAGTTTTATATATTTAAGTAATCTCTGCACCCAACATGGGGCTCAAACTCATGACCACGAGATTAAGAGTCAGATGCTCTTCTGACTGAGCCAGCCAGGTGCCCCTGAACATTTTTATATTCTTAAAATTAATTTTAAATTATTGAAAATGATTTAAATATTTTTGATATCATAATAGGTACTTCTTTCATTTACTGTGTGTATATATGTACTCTTTTTTTTTAAAGATTTTATTTATTTATTTATTTGACAGAGATAGACACAGCGAGAGAGGGAACACAAGCAGGGGGGAGTGGGAGAGGGAGAGGCAGGCTTCCCGCCCAGCAGGGAACCGGATGCGGGGATGATCCCAGAAGCCCAGGATCATGACCTGAGCTGAAGGCAGATGCTTAACGACTGAGCCACCCAGGCGCCCCTATGTATGTACTCCTAAGTCTACTTTTTCATCTCTAGACCACCCTCGTAATTCTCTAGCGATAGAGTGGCTATATACAAATTTTTAATCAATGTTGATCTTCCCTTCATTCTGTCAAAAAGGTTAATCTAGGTGGTCAAAAAGAAATTTAAAAGAAGCAATATTTGTGGGGCTCCTGGGTGGCTCAGTCGTTAAGCATCTGCCTTGGCTCAGGTCATGATCCTGGGGTCCTGGGATCGAGTCCCACATTGGGCTCCCTGCTCCGCGGGAAGCCTGCTTCTCCCTCTCCCACTCCCCCTGCTTGTGTTCCCTCTCGCTGTATCTCTCTCTGTCAAATAAATAAATAAATAATCTTTAAAAAAAAAAAAAAAGAAGCAATATTTGTTGTTAAATTATAGAGATAGAGACCTCCTCCACGATCTAGAAAACGCTAAGATTCAGGAAAATCCAAATTTCAAGAATCTTTTATTCAAAAAAAAAAAAAGAATCTTTTATTCAAAAGATTAATCTTGATTATTCTTTTTTTTTTTTAAAGATTTTATTTATTTATTTGACAGAGAGATAGAGAGCACAAGTAGGCAGAGAGGCAGACAGAGGGAGAAGCAGACTCTCCACTGAGCAGGGAGCCCGACGCAGGGCTCGATCCCAGGACTCCGGGATCGTGACCTGAGCCGAAGGCAGCCACTTAACCGACTGAGCTACCCAGGCGCCCCTAATCTTGATTATTCTTATATAGCTCCTGGTACATTTTGAATATATAACAGACATTCCATTACTGTTTTTATTTTTTTCATAAATCTTCTCTAAGTCACTCTATAACAAATTTAGTGTCTGCTCAGCATTTCCTTCCTACTTCCGTTTACCTTTTAGGACTTCTTTTTAAAAAAAAAAAAAAAGAAGAAATCCTCCGGGGGAAAAGATAAATTCTTTATCTTTTCAGAGTAAAGTTCAAAATTTTTTTATAAACTTCACTTTATAAAGGTCTATGCATAATCTGATTCAATCCTTGTAACACATATATGAAGTAGATGTTATTTTCTTTTAAAAAACAAGGAACCTGAAACTCAGAGGTTTGTTAACCCCAACACTAATTATGATGATCCATAATTTGAATGGAAATCTTTGAGGATCCAACACATTTTTCTTTCATTTTACCATACTACCTCTGAACAAATAAATGCTTAACTGAGTGATGCAAATTAAAAGTAAAAGCAAAAAGGAGAAGAAAAAAAAAAACTATGTTATGTGAAAACCTCTTAGACTGGTCTTGGGATTAAAACAAAATTTACAATCAGAGAAATACAAGAATAGTTGCAGAGCACAGAGAATCAGAAATTCAGACTAAAAGTGAAAACCATTCTCTCTTCCGGTTGGCTTCTAGTGAAATCTCATTTCCCACAGTCCATTTCCTAGAAACCTTGTTGGACTGGAGAAAGAAGTTGGAAAAGAATACTGTCGGTTTGGGGGCACTGGGTGGCTCAGTCATTAAGCATCTGCCTTCGGTTCAGATCATGATCCCAGGGTCCTAGGACTGACTCCCACATCGTGCTCATTGTCCTGGGATAGAGGCCTGCGTTGGGCTCCCTGCTCCACAGGAAGCCTGCTTCTCCCTCTCCCACCCCCCGGCTTGTGTTCCCTCTCTCGCCGTGTCTCTGTCAAATAAATAAATAACATCTTTAAAAAAAAAAAAAAGAATACTGTCAGTTTGAACAAAAAGTATTTCAGTTTAGGTGTTCATTCAGACCAGTAAATGTGGGGAAAAAGGAGAGTCAGGGATAGGATGAAAGAGAAAACGATTCTCTTCATTCTCAAAAAACTCAGCTGTAGGCCACATGATTTGAAAAAGTGGCAGTATAAGACCAGTGAATGGGGACACCTTAGCTTCTATATGATCCCCAAATTTAGCTGGCCTTTCCATCCCCAAGGAAGGGAGAGTATGGAGAGGGTGGAGTAGGGAGGGAAGTAAGGAATATCTTATGGACCATCCCTGTACTTATCCCCCATTCAGTCTTCAGGAACCCTCCATTCCCATTAATACAATAAATTTTAATCTTTTTTTTTTTTTTTATAAAATACTGTCAGTAAAAGCTAGATTTGCAGGGAAATTTAGTCATGAGGAAAATTAGAATTAAAACACACATAAACAAGTTCTCTAAAACCTGCCATCAATCGAGGTCATGATTACAAGATTAAGTAACAGATCTTTTGCCTGACCCAGGTCCCCAAAGGCTGAAGGCTGAAAATAATTAAGAATTCTGATACCATCACACTTCAGAAATCCAGTTCTCAGTTCAAAAATAAAATCAGAATTCTTATTGTTACCCATATTCCTTTCTATAAAAAAATTACATCACTAGACAACCCTATGTTATGTTTGGTTTCTTTTTACTTTTCAATATTTTTAATAAAGTAAAAAAAAAAAAGATTTTTTCCTCTGAGTTAAACTGTTCTTTATCTTATCCTGTACTGGAAACATAGGCTTTCTTATCTTCTTTTATTAAAAAACTACCTCTTGGGCCAAGATCATTTTGCTCTTTTGAGAACTCAGCCTACTTTCCTTTTTTAAAAATGATTTCACTGCCATTTTGTCCCTTAGGAGTCTTCTCCCAAACTGGTTTTACCAGTATCCCAACCTCAATTTTGCTGACTCTAAAAGTAAACACAGGCTCATTTCGTTGTTGCTATTACTGTAAATTAAGAGGATAGTGAAAATAATACACATGAAAAACTCTAAATTAATTAGTCTTGGTACCCAGCTTAGTTTCTGAATTCTCTTGATGGAAGAGTTAATGGAAATATGAAGATGAGTGGTAGCTTTCATCCAAACTCCCTACTTCCAGATAGGCCAGCAGATCTAAACCTAGACATAAGCTCAAGACCTGCCACTTAGGAATTCCAGTTAGGGAGGCATCCATTTCACTAGAACCTTGTCCCAAAAAGTTCTCACTGGGGCTTAGCCTCACACATTGCAATGAAGAAATTTTCTAACTTTTTAAAAAAGTTAGTATTACAAAAGTTTTATAATATTTTATAATACTATATAATACTAAAATAGTATTACTAAATAGTATTACTGTTTAGTCTTACAGAAGAGATTTGAGGAACTTTGTAAGAACACAAGGAAAAACATTAAGATCAGAATCTAGAAAAAATATAGATCAAGAATAAGAATATAGACATGGCAGGCGATTAAGTCCTACATAATTATTAAAAGTAAGCCTAATTTTATTATTTTTTTTTAATTTTTTTTAAGATTTTATTTATTTGACAGAGAGAGACACAGCCAAGAGAGGGAACAAAAGCGGGGGCAGAGAGAGAGAGGGAGAAGCTGGCTTCCCGCCGAGCAGGGAGCACGATGTGGGACTCAGTCCTAGGACCCTGGGATCATGACCTGAGCCGAAGGCAGACGCTTAACGACTGAGCCACCCAGGCGCCCCAAAAGTAAGCCTAATTTTAATCTGAGATTTCTCTCAGAAACAGAGGGCAATCAATATATTATCTGCATCGTCTGTAAGAAAAAGGCAAATTTTCTCATGTGAATTAAAGCTTTTCCTGAAATAGGTCTGAATAAAATTTCTCATTGGATTCTGGGTAATGTTTCTTCATTATCTTCACAAAAAGGAATAGCAGACCTCATTCAGCTGATTATTGATTTTTAAAAATTAGTATAGAAAAAAATCTCACGTGGCTTAAAGTCTTAAACTTTGAAAATTCAAGCAGCAGTAATGAAATGAGAGCTAGTAAAACTACTACTGACACCGAACATTATCAGCTGCAACTATCAAGATGAGATCCTAACATTTTCAGTGTGGACTTGCAGGGGATACTTAGTCCAAGCTGAGTTTCCTAGAAAAAAAGGGGGTGGGGGTTTGACACACACTCCCTCTGCTACTTCTGTTATCTTACACGTTTTTATTGTTGCAGTGAGATGGCATTGTAATTACTTATTTACAGGTCTCTCCTAGTAACTTATGAGCTCCAATCCCTAGCTCAGTGTCAAGCACACAAAATATACTCAATAAATGTTCACAGAATTGAGTACTGATATAAAGACAATCTAGATCAGGAAAATACTGAAAGTGTAACAATAGTAAAATAGCTACTACTGTCTACAACTCCTACTGAAGAAAACACACAGAAAACAGACACACACACAATGATTCAGAACATGAAACATATCCCAGAGCACTGAAACTTCTCAAGAGTTCTACTTGATTTTTCCATAGAAGTACCTAGTCTTATTATGGCATTTCATATACTCCAGAACTGGCCCATTCCATAAAGACAGGAATATCTACACTGGCTAAATACAAAAGCCACATTAAAAACACTTAAATTATCTAGGAGAGCGGGGATCTGCATTCAGGAAAGTAGTGTTCGTATAATTCGAGGTAAAACTTCTCTATGACAGCTTCTTAAAATGAACTGGTTTTGAAGAAAATTGTTCTTTAGTTATTATACATACTGCTGCCCTAGTAAACACAGCCAAAACTTTGACGACAGAGTTATTAGGAGAGGATGTATCACAGCACGATTTTTAAACCTTCTCAGAGACATACTACAATTTGTTCTCTGCCTTTCTAGTGATTCTTCTCTACGATCATCCAGATTGTGTTCCAATGCCCCATTTTCTAATTTCTGCTTTGTTTTTTCTCCTACCCCATCCCTCATTTTTTTCCCCATTCCTAGCCTTCCTTGCCTTTGATATTATTGGGGCTTATTTTCTATCACCCTCATTAGCCAGTGAGGGCATTCTTTTCCTTCTGCTTTCACAAAATGATCAGTCAAATCCTGTATTCGGTAACCTTCAGTGTCTCTTGATTCTGATCACCGACTTTTCTACACTTCAATTTTTCTATGTTCATCTTCCACACAACTGAAGGTGCCTGTGGTTGAAGGGCGGGGGGGTGGGGGGGTGGGCAGTGCCAATAAGTCAAAATATTATTTTATGCTTATCCTTTTCCTTATATACTCCCTTTTCTGTTTTTACTTAATGTTCGTAGTATAGAAATTCCTATCGATGGTCCAGTTCCAGAAGAGGTAATGTGCAGATCAAGAAAATAAGTAAAATAAGGCCTCAGTGGAAACTAAAACTTCTAGACCATTTAGCATTAATGCATAAACATGCAGAAACTACATTCTTTTTAGGCAATAAGGATTTTGTTTAAAAGAAAGGTAATATCAACTTAGAAAAGCTGAGATTCTCTTCCTTTTTTAAGTGTTTTCACTTTGTCTACTATCACTATAATTTTAGGAAAGCATTTAACAAAAATAAAACCTTTAAGTCAACTATTTCTACTGTGTAATACAAAAGGTTTTAAGAATATGTATTCTGGTATGCCTCAAATTATATCTTTGCTCTTAATTGTATCAAAATAAGGTAATAAACTCTGAAAAACATTCAAATTCTTCTTGTATGAAATTTGGTTAAAAGAACCCACTGCTAAAACCACAGTGTGAACTGATGAAACAGAACTACAAATGTACCCTAAGCCCAGGCTCTGAATCTTTTTGCAGATTTTAACATTAGGTGTATTTATGCAATTTGGGTCTGTTTCCTGGTTTGGAAGTGTATTTGAGGTAGGGTGAAATGAAAGCAAGTGAATTATGATTAATGACAGGAAAACAAAATTTCAAACCAGCCGACTCAGTTCATTTGTCCTGTCTCATAGTGCATACCATTAGGTTCTTTAATTACAGAAAGCTGGCTGGTCTGGGATCAGAGCAAACATCTGATGTAGAAAATTCAGTGTATCCTACAGAACACAATTTGTTTTGGTCATCCGAGAGGGTGTGGAAACGATTTTTGTTACAAAGAATATTTTCGTAATGGGATTTTACCTATAAAGATAGTAAAGGCTCACTTACGGAGCAGCCAGTGTGTGCTGTGTAATTGTTAAGAATTTTATGTGGATTGACATTTAATCCTCCCAACAACCCGATCAGTTAGATTTGATTACCATTATCCCTGTTTAATAGATGGGACGTGACCCTGAGTAATTTACTCAAGTTCACTTAGGTTCTATAACAGGGATTCAAAACACACCAGTTAGCACTCTAAATTTCTACTCTATACTATCTCCCCCCCATATAACAAGATGACTATGCTCCATTCAGGTAAAATCCCATCTCTGTCAGATTTTTCTTTCCCACAGTCCATTTAAAATACATCCTGAAAGAATTTGATCATCATCCAAAGACCTAGTGCCTCCAAAACATAGTTTTGACTTAAAAATCAGAAGATTTTCCCTATTACAATTATTACTTGAATTTTTACTATGTCTAAAATTTAAAACATCAAAACATGTGAAAAACAATGAAATATGGCAAAATTTTTTCATGTTTTAAAAGAACATAACCAGTTAGCTGGGGTTCCACTGAAAGTATCTTATAATAAAAACAAACTTTAATTTTTCATTTAACAACACTAAAGAATGAGGTATATAAATGTTTTAATCACAGACTTTTACTGTATGCAATTAACTGTATTTCACAACTAGCATCTTACAAAAAAGACAGTCCCATTGTGCCTGGAAAAAGTACTGCAATTAAACAGAAAATTACATTACCACGAGAAACCACCAAATATCACAACTGTCAGGGTGTACAGTTTTGTTTTGTTTTTTTCTGTTTTTCAAATGCTATCATAGTGTTTTTAAGTGATATTTTGCATCCAAGTTATGTTTTTAATTTATATTTCAGAAGTCTCCTAGAGGTGGATATATATTAAGCAAATGACTAAAAGCAGCAGGAGACCCTAGAAAAATTTAAGAAGTACTTATGTGTGGTTTCTAGGTTGGATTTTTAAATACAATATGAAACACATTATTAGTTGTGAACAAAAATGCAAAATCTGTAGTCATAAAAATATTTTATTGGTAATTTTACATAATAAGTGGGGCTGTAAATACTTTTTTTTATTTCAGGATATTGATAAATGCATAAACTGGCAGTTGTGTCTGAAAATAGGGCACTATGATTTTCATAAGAATCATTATATTTAATAAGAAGCCAATTAAACTGATTTAAGATTAGTTATTTCCCAGTTCTGTGCAACAGTTCCCATTTCTGTATTAATTAGATTCATATTTCTATGACCCTGCACAAGTTTGGGGCAAGACAACAGTGATAAACTATTATTAAGTTAAAGCTTTTCCAAAATTGCAGCCTTTAAAATATGTCAGGTTTCTTTTCTGTTTTTGCCAAATGCTTATAATTATTTGAACTTCAAAGTTTTATATTATACAGAAAATACCAGTGTTCAATGACAAGAGCACTAAACCTGAATTATAAAGCTAAATAATCAATGTTTTATTGTTTACTACTCTGCTAGTAAACATTACAATAATGAATGTTTTAAAAGATAAACAAAAACAAAAACAAAGATAAAACCAGAAACATAATTCAGGAACAATAATTTAGTAAAATGTGTCAAAAACATTGGCAACGGTTCATACAAATTCTTTATTTAATAACAATTTTTCCTATTTAACCACACCAAGTACCAGCAGGTGTATTTAGGAGGATAACCATTAAGAAAATCCTGTTGCAGCAATAGTTGATTAAATTGATCTTTGACTTGTATACATATAACTATTTGTTTCACAATTCTCAAATAATACATTTAGGCAGCTTGCACTATGTTATAAAAATTTAAATTCGTTACATGCCAATAGTAGAGAATTCAAGAATTATGTGTTAGAATTCACTAAACTAAAAGTGAAAATAGACTTACCAATAACACTGCATAATGAATAATTCAACCACATTTTCATGGCACCTTGAACTGTGGAGACCAAAATGTCAAGTCTGAAAATGTTTGGTAGGCATAGATTGCAATAAAGTCTAACAAATTCTAACAAATTTCTATTTTGTGTAAAACGCAAATTATGGATTGTGCATGAATGTCTGTCATGAAAATGTGGTACTTCTTGGCATAATCTGTGTATTTGCATGTTATGACAGAAGTGACTAAGAAATTGGAGAAAATAAATTTTAATGAGATTCTCCATTCAATGATGAGGCTTCTCCTCTGGGTGAAGATGATCTGGACATTCCCCTCTCTGTGTTATCAGAGCTAGAGCCACTCTGACTGTGTTGATCTGCAGAAGCAGCACTAGATGCAGGCGGTGACTTTGTTTTCTCCTTAAAGTCTGTAATAATGACTGTCAGATCTCCAACGGTAACTTCCAAATGCTGAGCACTACTCCGATCCACATTTTTCAATCTTGGCCTAAATAGAAAAGATGATAAAATTTTAAACTAGCTTTTCTCTCTACGAACTTTCTGAACATATAATGAATAAATTAGGTAAAAATAACAAAATGAATACATCTATATTTAAAGTTCTAGATTCATATATGAACTAGCCACAAAAATATAATTAAATGTTTCAAATCATTAACATTAATCGAACCAATCACTGATTAATCTTCTTCAACATGACAAACTGATACTCTGGAAGCAATGGTCTCTTAATTGTGCTTTTATAGCTTTATCATAATTTTGCAGATAGCTTACCAATTTTACTAAAATAAATGTTTTAGAAAAGCAATGACATAGTTGGATCACAGAATAAGTTGATAACCATTAAGGTTGAGTTATATGAAAGGCTGTTACTCCAGAAATGGGCATCATGACTATCTGTTCTGCCTGTACCCATGAAGATTTTAACTGGTTAAAGCCCATGCAAATATCTGTTCAGTATTGTGACTATCACTCCTGGCTTTATGACCGAAAAAGAATCAGCTCAAACACAAATGTCTTTGAGTCTAGTAGGGAAGGAAGGGAAGGGAGAAAGGAAAGAAGGGAAGGGAAGAAAGGAAGGGAGGAAGGGAGGAAGGAAGGAAGAGAAAGAAAAGAAAGCATCCTTACATTTAAGCTTATATTGGTGGCCTCTGTATTTAATTTCTAATATACCTCTCAAACTCAGAAAAACACTTTCATGATATTTTATAATAAAGATGGAATCTTTTATTTCCACTTTGTATATGAATATATCAATGTTAAAAGAGAATATTAAATGGTTCATTTTATTATTTAATAAGTGCCATAAAATACTCTTCAAATTTACCTGGTTTTCTGGGTGGGAGGATGGGTTAGCCTGGTGATGGGTATTAGGGAGGGCACATTCTTCATGGAGCACTGGATGTTATGCACAAACAATGAATCATGGAACACTACATCTAAAACTAATGATGTAATGTATGGTGATTAACATAACAATAAAAAATTTTAAAAAAACAAAACAAAAAAACAAATTTACCTGGTTTTCTTATGACTGTTCTTTTTGCTAGTTGTTTCCTTTTCACTTTTTTCTTTTTCTACTTTATCTTTTTTCTCTTTCTTTGACTGTGTAGGGGGCACAAACTGCTGAGTAACCTGCTGGGCAACCAACTGGGACACAGGTCGAGGTTTCCTGTATGCATGTTAAAAAGAAAAGTTTTTTTATTATAACTTAAGAATATATATTCCTTATGAGAATAGCTCAAATTATAAGAATAAGTATATGACATGATTTTCAAGTATAAAAATTCCTCATGTGAGATAATTTAATGTGCAATTTAACAGATTTTACACACATGCACACACACATACACACACAAATTGTTGTCTTTCCTATCCAACAAAAACAGAGCTATAATAACAGTAGAAGTTATAGCCCAAAATATATGGTCAACCATTAGAATATAACCATTACATGAATCAACGTGAAAATTATTAAAAAAGTATATCAAACTGAATGCTCACAGGGAAGCACACATATAAATATGAGACCTAAGAATTAAACCTGAAAATTTATACTGAAATAATGTTTAAATTTACCCTTCTCCCTCACAGAAGGAAGTATCTAACCATCTGTGACAATGGCTATTTGTTCTTTCCTCTAAAATCTTTCATTTATTCGTTTAATAAATATTTGAGTGTCAAAATTTCTCACTCTTTATTGCTAAAATCCTTAAGGTTCCTTATATCGCTAGTCACAATCTCACCATGCTTTTTTGACCTTGACAATCTGCCTAGTCCTTTGAGAGTTGCCTTACTCACTTATTCATTTAAAAAATATTGAGAATCTACTGCAGAAATCGCACCGAGATATCTGAAATGTTGCTTGGCTTCACCCTTTGGTGCCAGTACAAGTTGTGGCTCTATTGAGCCACGGTCAAGGATCCCTCCAGCTTTACGGTAGAATCTGGGCAACTGAGGTCAAGACTGAAAGTAGACAATCTCTAAGTTCTTAAACTGAGAGAAGACTGAGGAGGAGAAGGAGGAGGAGTGAAAAACTAAGGGAGAGTAAGATAAACATATTTTGACAGAAGGTCTACAAAACATAGTTACTTCTATTGTTCGGAAAATCCTGACTCTATTCTGGTCAGTAGAATTATTAAAGAATCTTTTTGTTGTTGTTGTTCCTCTAGAACAAAACAAAAAAATAGAAACCAATGAGAAATACTGCACTATCTACCATTCAAAACTATACGGAGGAATCTTTTGAAGGAGTAAATAGGAAACATGGTATGTAAAACAGGTTTTAGTAGATGAATAATGCATTTTGGTTAGAGCCTACAGAGTCTGAAGTACAGAACAGATATCCAAGAAATATGTTTAACCCAATTTAAGAAGTAGGGTTGACATAGATATCAGGGTTAATGATGTAGATTAAGAGTTACACAAATGAAAGTGATATTGAAAACACAGTCATTAATGGCTGACCTTGGTAAGGAAAGAATTTTTTTTAAAGGATTAAAGCAATGGTTCCTGAACTTAAGGTACATCAGGACCCACCTGGAAGACCTGTTTATAGCTTAATTAGCGATATTCCCAGGGTCTCCAATTCAGTAGGCCCTGAGGTGGAACCTAATAATTTGCATTTCTAACTCATTTCTGAGTTAGCTGATGCCTCTGATCTAGCCTGAACTTCACAAAGAAGCTTGAAGTGCAAATACTGGTACTACTGCCATATAAAGTTTGAGATGGAGAGTGGGGAGGGGCAAGGAAATAAAAAGCAAGGCTAAACTGATGGGAAGGAATCCAATAATGAAAAGCTAAGGAATCTGACTTACCCTTAAAAGATGGGAGATCACAGAAGAAATTCAGAATTGAATTTTACAAAGATTACTGGCAGCAGTCTGAAGGGGAAAGGTACTACAGTGGCAGAGAAACTGTTAGGAAAGCTACTTTAATAGATTAGGCAGAAATAAAAAGGGCTTGAACTAAGGAAGCAGCAAGGGAGTTATTTAGGACAGGCTGAAGAAGTAGAATCAAAGGGACAAGGTAACTAATTATATACGTCTTTCTCACTTTTTTTTTTTTTTAAGATTTTATTTATTTGACAGAGAGAGACACAGCGAGAGCGGGAACACAAGCAGGCAGGCAGAGGGAGAGGGAGAAGCAGGCTTCCTGCCGAGCAGGTAGCCCGATGTGGGACTCGATCCTGGGACCCCGAAATCATGACCTGAGCCGAAGGCAGACGCTTAACGACTGAGCCACCCAGGCGCCCCCTTTATCACTTCTTAACCAACAAATGTTCCTCTAGAAAAACAGAAATCCTTGCCCCCATGGAGCCAACATTATATGGGTGGAATCAAACAAAAAATGAATACAGGCTCTTAAATGTTGATAAGTGCTATGGGGGAAAAAAAAAAAAAGAACACAGGGAGTAATGGAGAAGTTGCAATTTTAATTTTTTTGTCTGTTTCCTCTTCTACGATATAAAACTCCACAAGGAAAGGGATGGTATCAGGTTTATGCCCCACTGTATAACTAGCACTTAGCATAGTACTGAAAAAATCCTAGCTACTTAGTATTTGCTGCTGCATAATAAAACCAGGTTTAACAAGGAAGAAAGATGTTTTTTAAGAGCAGTGTCTCTAAGGTTACTCACTGGCCAGGATCAACCACTCACTACACAGAAGAACACAAATAGCAAGAATTTATCTTTCAATTATGTTGGAAAATGGAAAGAGAAAAGAAAGTTCAAAGGTGTGGCAGGATTGAGAAGAGTTGTTTAAACTAGTGCCTAGTGAACAGTGAGTCACCTAAAATTGAGAGTCACTCCAAGATATAAAATGCAATTGAGGTGTAGTCATCATTTGGTCTCCCAAGGTAATAGGGATCTCTGAATGTCTTCCTTCCATAACAAATGAAGGTTTGACAACTTCCTTTACTACATTTTGTACTGTGTCACTCCCTCCATCCTAAAATTAATGCAAATTAACAAAAATGTTAATAATTAAATTGAATTAAAATAAAATTACAAACATTAAAATAAATTAACATGCCTTTGAACCTAGAGTAGAATTCCTGATGTTTCTAGCAAATTGACATAAGTTATTGAGTAGCCATTATTACTAACTTAAGATATGTAATTGATTTATATTATCTTTACTAGTGCTGCCTTCAAGGAAAACTGCCTATTTTTCAAGGTTTTTCTGTATTCATTAATGACCTCCACTTCGGTATCCATTAATGACCTGTATTCATTAATGACCTAATGCTGTTTTACCTGTAAGATCTGACTATATCTCAATCATGGGTTCTCTCATCAAGATTTTCAGGAATATAACCCTTTGTGCTGTGGTTAGGTACAGAATATTTTCGTAACATGATCAATCACTCCTTCACCCCTTCAGCACTTGTCTCCAAGTGGGTACCCATCTACTATGTGACACTGTTCCTCAACATCCCACTCCTGCTTTTATGTGAGAAAGGGATAATCCTAATTCCCCAACTTCAGGTCTCTTACAACTGTTACCAAGTCTTTTTCGTATTTAGCAAACATTACCTCTCCAGAATCTTCCTAGAATCATTTTCCCTTTTTATATGGCCTATCAATCTGAAAATATTAGTAAAGCATGTTTTGCTTCATAAAACCATGAGGTTGAGTAAAATATATAATTTATTTTTAAATGAGTTATGAATCTAAAATTCTTCTAAGTGTTACTCTCTCAGTGGTAAGAACAAACTATTCAATAAACGCATACCATCCAAGTCAAAACAAACACAGAAAGAACAATTAGTTAAATTGGTCAGATGAGAGGCTGGACTCTGAAGAAAGGCTAGAAGACATGCTAGAAGACTACCACATCAAACTGGAAATGAAGTAATAGTAGTAAGGGTCTATTCTAGTCAGGAGAATGGCATTGAAGCTCTGAATGTGAGGACATTTCAGAAGGATAATATAATGAGATGTGTACCTAAATAAGAGGGATAAAGAACTCTCCCCCAAATGGGAATAAAACTAAAAGAAATGGGAGAATTCAGAAGGACAGTGCTGTGAACTGGATGTTTGTGTTCCCTGCAAAATTCATTTGTTGAAATCCCACCCCTCCAAGGATAGTATTAGGAGGTGGGGCCTTTGAGAGGTGATTAGGTCATATGGGTATGGCCCTCCTGAGTAGTGCTCCAGGGCGCCTGGGTGGCTCAGTTGGTTAAGCGACTGCCTTCAGCTCAGGTCATGATCCTGGAGTCCCTGGATCGAGTCCCACATCAGGCTCCCTGCTCGGCAGGGAGTCTGCTTCTCCCTCTGACCCTCCCAACCCTCCCCCCTCTCATGTGCTCTCTCTCTCTCAGTCTCTCTCTCTCAAATAAATAAAATCTTAAAAAAAAAAAAAAAAAGAGTAGTGCTCCAGAGATCCCTGACCCTTTGCTATGTGAGAAAATATCTGTCAGTGTGGAAATGGGTCCTTAACAGACAGCTAATCTGCTGGTGCCATGATCCAGACTTGCAGCCTCCATAACTGTCAGAAATATATGACTGTTGTTCATAAGCCACCCCACTTACGGTATTTTTGTTATAGCAGCTCAAATGGACTAAGGCAGTTACAGGAAAGCCAAGAACAGGTCTACTCTAAATAAAAGTAACTGATAAACTTGGTGTTAATATTATGTTGGATTTATAGATTTTATAAAATATAAGCAAAGCTGTCCTTTGAGCAAGAGTAAATATAAGTCTAATAAGCAACCATGTATTATTAGTGTACCTAGTGTAGTTATTGATTTTGTTATTTTTCGGTCACCAACAAATCTGTAGTGGTTCTCTTTTACCTTAAGAAAAATATTATTTATTTCTGTTCTTGAGTAGTGGTACGTTGAGTAAGTGATATCTTTTTATCCTAGACTTTCCTAAATGTGTAATGTTCTATTCCTTTATTCTCATTTTAATGATGGTTGATTTTCACTTAAAGATTATGATTGTGCTCCACTGCTCTATGATTATTTGATCCGATTCAACTCTGGGGAAAAAAGGCACAAAATATAAATACACAAGAGTGTGTGTATGTGTGTATGTATGTTTGGAGAGAGTGAGAAAGACTAATTACTGAAATGAAGTTCTCTGCTGCTCTCTAGAGGCTGAATGCGCTTTAAAGATGCTTCACTGAAGGTAGGGGAAACACAGCTTACCTTTTTAACATATCATAAAGTGACTCGGTACCAGGCCCTACTGAAAAGAAAGCCCTCATATCTCTAGGGATCTTAAGATTTAAACTATGATCCCTCTTCTCCTTAATGAGAAAAATCTGTGATGGTAGTCTTTCAAATGAGAGGGAAAAAAAAACGCAAAAGTAAACTAAAAAAGTAAGTTTTGTCAAAGCACTAAGAAGAAAAAAAAGTGTACTGTAATACAGAAAACAAAATGAGAACTTATTATAGACAAGGTGGAAAGAACATTTAGTTCATGTTTAAACTGTCAGTACACCAAGAAAAAAAGCCATCACCACGGGGCCTTTTAAAAAATACTTTGTCATTTTATGAATAATTTAGTAAGTAATTTATGAATAATTTAGTAAGTAATTTATGAATAATTTAGTAAGTAATAAGTAATAAAATTCAACCAACATTAAAATTTTTACTAAGCATTTAAAACATACTTAACCCAAACTTTTATTCTGTAATAATTTGGTTTTGAAAGTATATAGTAGGAAATTTTGAAGGTGGGAGATTATTAACTCAATAAGGGGCAGGGTGTCATTTTTAAGATATGCCTTTTATGTTCAGTGATTTCTTATTCGTGGTTTTGACAATACAACTGTAATGCCAAAGGTTCTGTAATATGGAGGACAAAAGGTCATCTAGTTAGTAAATGACCATATCCCAAATGCATTCTATTGTCCCCTTCCTATTTACATATGTCATGACTAAGCTGTTACTTGTGAAATATTGTATTCAAAAATTGGGGGATCTTCATAGGTCTGTATGTGTCCTTCATAAACAGCTCAAATAGACTAAAATTTTGCAGGTCTGTTGATTTACTGTAACGTAAGAACAAAGTGAAATTTCAACAATAACGTAATGGTTATCACACTATTCATCAGAATTTTTTTAGGAGCTGCTTAACTTCCCATATGGGTAGAAAACTGTTGGTACATGTTGACTTTTGGTATATGCCATTTCTAACTACATGTCTGCCTTCTATCCCCACCACCCCACAACAAAAATTCTATATCCTAAATATTTTAAGAAAAATGTCTCAAGCTTGGTCAGCCTCATCACAATTTAGCTTTGTCGAGTTGGACAAGAAAAACAAACAAGATATAAAATATTTACTGGTTCTTTTCTAAAAGAGGCAGCATTACTCATAGCTCAGAAAAAAATACTCATCTTCATAACACTAAAATATATGGTAAAGTGAAGCAATACAATAAATCTCAATGAGTAAAAATAACTGAACTAAACCTAAACTTGTTATGAGTCTTTTAATACACTGCTAACAAAAACCCAAAAATCTAACCAAGGTCGATTTTATAAGCAGTGACCTTATTTGTTTAACAAATTTATTGCACACTTACATGAGTCAGGTATAGGTAAGATGCTGGAGATTCACCATGGTAAGACAAACATAGTCTGTGCCCTCACAGAATTTACTTAGCAAATGAGAGGGAAAAAAAACCCGCAAAAGTAAACTAAAAAAGTAAGTTTTGTCAAAGCACTAAGAAGAAAAAAAAACAGTGTACTGTAATACAGAAAACAGAATGAGAACTTATTATAGACAAGGTGGAAAGAACATTTAGTTCATGTTTAAACTGTCAGTACACCAAGAAAAAAAGCCATCACCACAGGGCCTTTTAAAAAATACTTTGTCATTTTATGAATAATTTAGTAAGTAATTTATGAATAATTTAGTAAGTAATAAGTAATAAAATTCAACATTAAAATTTTTACTAAGCATTTAAAACATACTTAACCCAAACTTTTATTCTGTAATAATTTGGTTTTGAAAGTATATAGACCTGAAATAGACAAAGTTTTTTTGACCAACTCCTCATCAGCTATTAGGCCTAATCTTAGGAACATATCTACCTTGAAATACTGATTTCGTGATTTCAAACACACCTCTAGTAGATTTTGGCTTATCTTCATTTCCACTTCTTCTTGCACTGGCATTATCAAAACATTTTACTTCAAAAACCTTGATGGCTCATAGTTTTTTGAAGAGAGGACCACCGTTTTCTTTCCTCCAAAATTACCAAATATTTTCATTTTTAGACTAGGTATACATACCTATCCTTCTGCATCTGTCTACTTACGAATCATGGCACATAAATTTTGATGCCAAATGTCATAAAAGATGAAAGACTACCATCACATGTTCTTATGGCAAAACAAGATGGTTCAGGTTTATTCTTGTAAAATATTGCATGATAAAATCCCTTCTGTTGAATGATTACTCATGTGAGAAACCACATTTTCTTTCTGTCCTTAAAAATATAACGTTCATGTAATGTTTCCTGAATTTGCGGAAAAACTCATCTAGGAAATTATCATTTGAAGACACATCAGAGAGCTCTAGCACCATGCCACCTACAGAGGGTTAACAAGCAAGAAGGGATGTAAATTACTCAGTGTGAATTCCCCGGATTTCTCCTCCAGCCCCATAGTCTGGGGAGCATTCTGCAGCGTGTTCAATGACTCTTCCCCTCCCAGGCTTTCTGAGGTGGATTTTTTTTTTTTTTTAAACAAATCAGTTTTTGAGATTATGTGATAAACAATAAGAAGGAAATAAGACACTGATGAGAGAGGTTTTGAGAACTGCAGCTTGGGAGCAAAACTATTATGTGAGGACAGAGGTAAAAGAGGGAAAATGATGACTAAAAAAATGTTGCTAGGGCTCTTTTTCACAATGTTCAAGAAATATAAAGGATTTGCTACTTTATTTGGAACTTAAAAAAGAAAAAGAAATGAGCTAATCTGCAAAATAAATTAATTAGCTTTAGTGGTCTTCCTTCTGTGCATGTTCTATTTGGTGCATAGAACATATTTATATAACGTGTTATTTCGGATTTTAATGATTAAAATATGTTTAAAAGAAATGTGCATCAAATATTTGTGGAGCCCCTGCAGCACCTCATGGAGAAACATGTTTCCACATTCTTCTGTAATGCTGTTGATCCTTACATGGCTGTGTTCTATCTCCCCACCAACAGTACTCTAATCCATACATGAGAAGAGATCCGTATCTCACTTATTTTTGTATCCCCAACACCTAGTATAGATCTTACATGTATAGATGCTCAATAAACATCTCTTGACATTAATGATCATTAAAAATACCAGTTAGATATGATACATAAATACAACTAATTAAACAATTGTGCGACCAATCTGACTAGGTGCCAACTTTCTTGAAAAAACTGCTGATGTCATCTTCTTTTGAGCCACTTACTTCTTCTTCATGAAAATGCAATAAAAGGTTTAATGTACAGGTCTGCTTTCTTTAAAATTTTATTACTAAATAGAAAGATAAAAGAGTTCTTACAAAGTGGTTTTCTCTACCTCCAACTACTCTAATACTGGCACTATTCGACTTATCAGCAAAACTCAAATATTACTTATAGTAATGATATTCAAATTTTTTGTTATTGTTTTTGCAGCAGAATCATCTTGCTAACAAAATTTTTCAAGGAATCTCAATATATTAAACTAAAAAAACCTAACTTCTATATGAAGTTGATGTGGAGACTCCTGAACCCCCATCTGCTCAGTGCTCATCCTTGAACCTCCCAGTTATCCCTGTGGTGTGGCTGTGAGAAATACAATGCAAAACCACTGGTCCAAGTATTCACACCATACTAATTAAATTTACACTTCAGGTTCAATGTACTCTTTCTTCTTGTCACTTGCCTAAGTGTGCTTATAGAATGCAAGGAACAGTACCCTTCATCATTTCAAGAATCTGAGTATTTTGAAGACTTTTACTCTGAGGTAATTTTCAGCATCAAACACTTCTGCAAAAGCCTAGAGCACATTTTTCCCTAAACTCCTGGGAAGTGGCAGCAGGAGACTTGATTCTTTGGCAGCTACTAAGAAAGTCCTTGGTAAGCACAGACAAAATAAATGACTACACATCAGCTTTAGAAAAACTAGGCTAGAGTGTTCAGCAATTAAATCTCCGACAAACCCCTCAAATCACTAAACAAAATCACAGCTCACTTAATTTCAAAGACTAAGGACACTCTCCAGAGCTACAAACAGGTCCTCCTCAACTTTTCCTTCCCCTTAGCCAAACAAATATCAAGTCCTTTCAATTTTTCTTTCACATTATTGGAACGATTCCCCCCCTTATCATTCCCACAACTACCACTCTCACCCAACCCAGCAGCAGCCTTCTACATTATCTACTTGATTGACTTCTTGTCTTCTCCCCTCCAATCCAAGATTACTCTTCCTTACATTCATTTATTTAAGAAATATTTATTAAACACTCAGTGTTCAAATCACTGTTACAAGCACTGGGGATAGAACACTAACTTACTTTTACTGTGTGCTGTTTTATCATGGGGTGACCTTGATTCTTATTTCACAGAGAAAATAAAAGCTATTTCATGAAAATTTCCACAAGCTTCCATCTATGCCCATATCCTCTAACTTCCCTATCCATATTCCCAATTATGGCCATGTCTCGATTTGCCCTTCTCCAGGACACTACTCCTGCTACTGACCTCCTTTCTCTCCTGCTTCAGAGATACTTCCTTCTGTAAATAAGTAATTCCTGTCAACATAAAAACACCTAACAATAGCTCTTACCTTAAAAAAGGAAAAGAAAAAACTCTTCCCTAATTCCACCTCCCTTTCTAGCCACTGCCCCATTTCTCTGTTCTCTTTTCTACTATAAGCATCAAATGATTTGTCTATACTTACTTTCCACACCTCTTTCCTCCATTCTTTCACAGGCTCATCTCTATCAGGCTCTTGTCCCTACCATTCTAACACTGTCACTTTCAAGGTCACCAACAATCACTTTACCATATGCACTGGTCAACTGTAGCTCTCATCTTATGTAGTCTTTTCAAGCTGCATTTAACTGAGTTTACCACTCCCTCACTTTGGGCAAAACCTCTTCACAAGCCTCTAGAACACTACACAATTTTTCTCCTACCTCACCAGCTACTCCTCCCCAGTCTCAATTATTGGTTCTTTTCCTTCTTTCACAATTTCTAAACTTCAGAGTACATCAGGCCTCAGTCTTCACATATCCCTTCTATCTACACTAACCCTCTAGGACAGTGCTAGACAAAGGGCGGTACACTAACCAAACTGAGTCATCAGCACCGGGGAGGCTAGTACAAATGCAGATTCTCAGACTTAGCCTAGGAACCACGGGTATTTTTAATGCACACAAAATTTGAGAAATGCTATTCAAGATGACCTCATTCAGTCCTTGCTTTACCATCTGTACAACAGTTCTCAGTTCAGGCTCCAAATTAGAATTAACCAGCAATACTTTTTATAAAATAACTGCCTATAGGGGCTCCTGGGTGGCTCAGTCAGTTAAGTGTCCGTCTCTTGATTTCAGCTCAGGTCATGATCTCAGGGTCGTAAGACCAAGCCATGCTCAGCAGGGAGTCTGCTTGAGATTCTCTCTCTCCCTCTGCCCCTCCCGCCTTTGCACACATGCACTCTCTCTCTAAAGTAAATAAATAAATCTTCAAAAAAAATAAAATTAAAATTGCCTAGGGGAAAAAAGTTAAATTTTGTTAAATTTTATAAATAGAATAAGATTTGTAAAAGTGAACAGACACTTAAGAAAAAACTAGATTTTTTAAATGAAATACTAAATTGAACATTAATCTTAATAATGAAAATAGTCTCTGAGTAATCTTTTCTGGGCATAAGAATTTTTCTCAAGGACACACATACACACACACACACACACACGTGCACAAAACCCCTCATGTTGAAACATGAAAAAAAATGTGATCCATTCCACTCCAAGATATCTACCCAGAGAAGGAAACACATATCCATAAAAAGACTTCTACATGGATGTTCACAGTAGCCTTATTTGTAATGGCCAAAAACTAAAAACAAACCAAATGTCCATCAACAGATGAATAAAGAAATCATGCTATGCTCATGAATACTGCTCAGCAACAGAAAGGAATGAATTACTGATACATACAACAACACAGATGAATATTAAAACAACTATGCTTAAAGAGGCCACAGAAGACTATATACTGTATGATTCCATTTATAAAATTCTAGAAAATGCAAACTAATCTATACAGAAAGCAGATAGTAGTTGCCTAGCAACTAAGGATGGGAAAGATATAGGCGCAGGAGGGAAGAATTGAAAAGGGGTACAAAGAAATTTCTTGATGATAGATATGTTCACTACCTTAATTGTGGTGATGGTTTCACAGGTGTATTCACATGTCAAAACTTATATTATACACTTTAATTGTGTGCACTATACTGTATGTCAGTGATACCTCAATAGAAGCTGTTCTAAAAAATGTTTAACCTAACCACTAATCAAATTTACAGATGTCTGAGTCCCACTCCCAAAATAAATCAATGCATTCAAGGTTGAAAATAATTATCTATACAATAATATTCCAAAATTTCTATCACCTACCCCAGTATCTCCCCTACACTCTAGATTTACATAACCAACTGCCTATTTACATCTTCATTTCAAGGTCTAGTAGCAACTGAAAATAACTTAGCTTGTTCAACAATACTTCTGATTCCTCCCTTTTCCCGCTCTTCCAGTCTCTGACAGTCTCCTGAGTAAATATACTCCCATTTTTCCAGTTCCTCGGACCAAACACATGGAAGCAGTATTCATTCTCCACTTTCTCTCTCACCTCTCTCTCTCCATCTAATTTACCAGCAAATCCTTTCCACTCTACCTTCAAAATATATCGAGAATTGGATTTCTCACCAACCGCACTGAGGCCACCCTTGTAACATCCTGCCTGATTCCTCGACTGCTTTGCTATAGACTATTCTCCCACAAAGCAGCCAGGTGATCTTTCCAGATGTAAATCAAATTATATCACTCTTCTGGAATCCTCTGTTCCTGTATCTTAGCTTGAGCTGCCACAACAAATGCTGTAGTCTGGGTGGCTTAAACAACAGAAATTTGTTTTCTCACAGTTCTGGAGGCTATAAAGTCCAAGATCAAGGTCCAGCAGGGTATGGCTTCTGGAGAGTGCTCTCCTCCTGGCTTGCAGAGAGCCTCTTTCTCACTGTCCTCACATGGTAGAGAAAGAGAAAAAGAGAGAGAGATCGCTCTTTTCCTCTGCTTATAAGGCCACCAATTCTATCATACCTTTCACCAATCCTTATGACCTCATTTACCCTGAATTACCTCCTCAAAGCCCTATCTCCAAGTACAGTCACACTGCGGATTAGGGCTTCAACGTAATTCAACAGATTTAGGGGGATGGGGCACAATTAATCCGTAATATCCAACCTCACTGGCCTTCTACTCTTGCGGGATTTCCCCACTATCCCCTCTATCTACTCACTCCCTCACTTCTTCCAGGTCTCTGCTCAAATGCCAGTTAAGTCTTTCCTAACCTGACATAAAATGGCACTCTCCTCTCCAACTCCACTGCCCACTCTGTTCATTACTCTGTCCCTCTCACTATGCTTTCTTTTCTTCAAAGCACTTGTTTCTACTTACATTATGTATTATTAGTTTATTGCCTGTCTTGCCCTATCAGAAAAGAATATAAGCTCACTACCACCCCCGTAACTGTAAACAGGGACATTTTCTTGTTTCATCTGGTTTACTGCCATTTGCCCTGCGCCTGCAGAATAAAAAAAAACCTAATGTGTTTTTAATGGATAGGTAAATGTTAAGCCCTCCCACTCAAAAATTTCCAGGGACTGGGACGCCTGGGTGGCTCAGTCGGTTAAGCGTCTGCCTTCGGCTTGGGTCATGATCCCAGGGTCCTGGGATCGAGCCCCGCATTGGGCTCTCTGCTCCGCGGGGAGCCTACTTCTCCCTCTGCCTCTGTCTCTCATGAATAAATAAATAAAATCTTAAAAAAAAAATTTTTTTTCCAGAGACCTTAAGTGATCCCATAGCAGTTTTTCCAACCCCATAGCAACACACAGAGTCTTATAAAAATTACAATACTCGGGACCCACCCAGACCAACCGAATAAACATCTTCAGGAGTGAAACCTGGTATTTTTCAAAGCTTCTCCATTTTCCTTTTGTACAGTCACTGGCCTACAGAATAAGAGCAAAGTGTTGGCTAAATGGTCAGATCTCTCCAAACTGGACTCCAGGATCTGGATCTGTCAAGTGAAGCAAGTTACTGCATTTCGCCTTATACTTTCCTAATGCACCCTGGATCCCATCTTTTCCAAATAGCATTCTTTATCTACTCCAGTCTACATTCATCTCTCCCCTCCCTGAAACCCTATAGCCCATGTAGACTGTGTCAGATAATAAGAAATACATATATAACAATATAATAAAGTACAGCTTACTTCCATTTTTAAACTACTCACTTTTTTACTCCCCACAAGTGCTATACATATACTGGACACTGAATAAATACATGCTGAAGAAAGTTTCTTCATAAAATTATCTCCTTTTCAATTTGCACAAAACCAGAGAAAGGGTACATACTCAACTCCTTCCACTAAGAACCACTTATCAGTTATAAAATAAATAAGTCACAGGGATGAAAAGTACAGCATAGACGATAGTGTCAATAATATTATAATAACTTTGTGTAGTGACAGATGGTGACTACACTTATGGTAGCAAGCCTTTCCTAATGTATATAATTGTTGAATCATTATGTTATACACCTGAAACTAATGTCAATTATATTTCAATTAAATTTAAAAAAATCAGCAGGGTTCCTAACCCTGACCACACACTGCAATCTCCTCACAAGCTTTTAAAGCAATATACCCTTGTCCAGGCCCCACGTTTAGGGGTTCTGATTTATTTAGCCTGGGTTAGAGCCCAGGTATCCCTTTTTGGCTTGGTATCCCCACTTTTTTTCTTTTTCAGTTTCCAAGGTGATTCTAATGTGCAGGGAAAGCTGAGAACCAATGACTAAAAACACCAAATTCGGAGACTCTGCTTTTTCTAAATATAGAGACTGGCAGTATTAAAAGATGTTACTTGATTTAGAGTCTGCACTCATATCTCTCAAGCCTTTCTTTTATGATATCTCTCATATCTCTCAAGCCTTTCTTTTATGATATGGATGAACTTACATGTCTATATGTTATGATATGGATAGTGTACCAACTGACCAAAATATGTCTATTTTTAGCTAAAACAAGTCTTATCTGGAGATTAATTTTCTCTTCTATGGTTTACTTTCCATTCTTGCAACCTTTATTTATGGAGGACTTATCAGTACAAGCTATTTTCCCTAAGTTTCTCTCCTTTCCTTCATTCATTTACTCTTTCATAAAAATGGCAGGCAATTATTGTGTCAGGTAGACTTCTGAGTTGGTCCCCAATAATCCCTGCCTCCTGGCATTCATGCTCTCGTCTAATCCCCTCCCTGTGAGCAGGCTGGACCTAGTAAAATACTTCTAACAAACAGAATATAGCAAAATTAATTGATGCTACTTCTACTAAAAGACTCTAGCTTCCATCTTGCCCATACTCTCTTGCCTTGTTGTGAACTCCCTATAGAGTGGCTCACATGACAAAGAATAAGGGGAAGGCTCTGGTCAACAGATCAGTGAGGAACCGGGGCCTGTCACCAGCCACCTGAGTAAGACTGGAAGAAATTCCTCACCCCCGATACCTTGAGAGGACTGCAGTCTGTCACAGACCCTGAAATCAGAGCACCCACCGGAGTTGCACCCAGATTCCTAACTGGCAGAAACTGTTAGGTAGTTAATGCTTGTTGTTTTAAGCAGCTAAGTTTTGAGGTAATTTGTTATGTGGCAACGGCTAACTAATATACATATTGGCATCTACTAACATTGCAAGTAATAAGATGACATTCTTTGTTACAGAAAATCTAGTACCCATACTGGAGGATGGCTTCTTTGATACACCACCGAGTCTTTATGTATCACACAGAAGTTATGGTACTGACTTAGCTCACCACTGGACTATAACAACCATCAGATTATAACACCTGCAGTATGGGACAAGCTGTCCTGTGCTTGAAGTTACTGAAGTAAATACTTGATTTGTCCTTCACTTACTGTCCTCCTACAGCTGTTCTAGTTGGTACTTCTACACTCCTTTGTAGTTTATGAGCTGTCAGTTATTCCTGTTACACGGTTTACTGTGTGTTGTCTCTCCTTATTCCTTTGCCCTACTGCCTTTCCTCTGCTTCTTGGTCCAGTGTGGGTAAGACAATGATTTTCAAAGTCATCACCAGGCAGTAGTATTGCTTCTTTCATTTTACCTCTCCCTTTACTTTTACCACCCAGACCTGTTACTTCTTGTGCTTCTAGAACAGCTTAGCATAACATTCGCAAAGCATGGTCTACATACCACCAGTGGGCCCTATCAATCAATCAAGTAGAGGCGACCTGGTATAATCATATATTTAAAAGGTAAGATCAATGATTTTTCACTGAAATCCTGTTATTTTGTAACAATCCAAACTCATAAAAATTGTTTTAACTCATAAAAGTAGAGATGAAAATAATTCCAGAAATGCCAAAATTCAGAATAATGATATAAACACTGAGCAAGACTTCAATAGAATATAGAATGTCAATTAGAGTGACTGGGGTAAGTGAATCTGTAAGTGTTGTGGATGCACAAGTACCTGGAAAGAAAAGTGTGAATGAGAAGCGTACTGACAAATACCTAAAAACTGTTTTTAACAAACCAGGATTCTTTTACCTCTACTGACCACAATAAAATCCTTTGTGAAATAGTGGCATGAAGCATCAGAGCTGTTGAATAATTTCCAAAATTATTGGCAAACCAAGTAAGTTTTTACAAAACAAGAGCAAAATATAGGCTTCAGTGTAAAATTGATTAATTCTGTCACCAAAAACAGAGAGAGGTCTAAAACCACAAAGGCATCATTCACAGTTGTACTCACAACAGCAAAAACATTATAAAGAGAAGCTTTAAAAAAACTCCAAAGTTGATGACATGTTTGAAGAGAAAGCAGAAGGCACAAAATTCTTTTAATACATGGTATAACTGGGCAATGTATAATATTAATAGCATACAATGTAGAAGAGTTAATACTATTACATGTCCATGCTAGCAGATTTTTTTGCTTTACAGTTAGAACCACAAATGTGAAAAAATATCAGTTGTTATATCATTGTAGACAACCTAGTTGAGAGAAAAGTGATCAAAGACTAATTTATCATTGACACTCCAAGCTACAGAAAAGTTACTGCCAGTAGAGTGAAACTATATTAAAAACTGTGAACTACAATGCCAGCCGCAAAAGACGGGTTGGGACCAGTTGACAGAACGCCAGCTATTTGTGTAGGTATGAAGCTTTTATAAAAGAGGCTATAAATGATTGCCTAATCTATATGTTGCTTTAGTCCTCAATGCATAGCTGGCAATCAAAAATACACCTCCCAATTCTGATTCAATGTTATCAGAATGGTCATAATGTCTTTTCTATACAAAGAAAATATTATTTAATATACTGAGTTTTCTATCTTAATATAAACTGTTCCAGGAAAAACTGTTTACATTTCTTCAAGATACTGATAACATCTGAAATGAATGTTCCTGTGATTTTTTTTTTAAGATTTTATTTGGGGGGCTCCTGGGTGGCTCAGTCGTTAAGCATCTGCCTTCGGCTCAGGTCATGATCCCAGGGTCCTGAGATTGAGCCCTGCATCAGGCTCCCTGCTCAGCGGGGAGCCTGCTTCTCCCTCTCCTACTCCCCCTGCTTGTGTTCCCTCTCTCACTGTGTTTCTCTCTGTCAAATAAATAAATACAATCTTTAAAAAAAAAAAAAAAAAGATTTTATTTATTTGGGAGACAGTGAGAGCCAGAGAGATCACAGAGGGAGAGGGAGAAGCAGACTCACCACTGAGCAGAGAGTCCGACGTGCGGCTTGATCCCAGGACCCTGAGACCGTGACCCAAGCTGAAGGCAGACACTTGTGCCATCCCGCACCCCTAATGTTTCTGTGATTTCTAAGATTTGCTCAAGTGGTATGTGTTTCTGAACAATATGTTTAGAATCTTGAATAGCATGAATATGTTGATTTAGGGTGCAATACAATTTAATTTTTAGTTGAAGAAAAAGGCAAATAGTGGGTGTAGGGTTGATCACCAACGGATTGACTTTCCTACTAAGAATAACCAGGAAGCTACTTAATAATACATTTGTCATTGCCTCAATCTGAAATATTCAAACACTCAACATTTTAGTGAGATGAGGTTCATCAAGAGTCTGAGAACACAAGAAACAGTCTAAAAAATTATCCATAATTTTGGGGTCATATTCAATCTGAATATCCAGAATTATCTGAGCAAGCCACTGCTTGTTACCATGTCAGCAATATATCATTTTAAGTTAGCAGAAATTAAGGGCAGGGAAAAAAAACATACATAATGTAGAACCTATAGTTCAAGTTCATGAACCCTAGAGAAAACCTAGTAAGCAACATCTCTTTTGCAGATATGACTTATTATAAATAATAACTATTTTTTAAATACTATTTTTTATTACTTTAGAATTTTTTTAATTTACAAAAATTTGTGGTATGCTTATATATCCTCTGCGTTCCAAGGATACTGAAAGATTTGAGATTCAATGGCATGTTTAAGAGCTTGGTTCTGAAATAAGATTGCCTGGAGTCTAATCCTACTCTGACACTTAAAAAGTCTCATTTATCATTTATAAGCTAATAATTATGAGAAGCAATACTGTGAGGAGTAAAAGTTGTGAACATGAAAACATCTTAACACACTGTCTTATACACAGTATTATTAAAGATTAATAATGAACTATTATTTTTTTGAGGTTATTCAGATAATTGAGTGTATGAAAAATCTGAAAGCCAATATGTGAAGATACCACTAAAATTTGATTTAGGAGTGCATTCTTTTAAGAGTTTAAGTCTTTCACATTTTGTCATTTTCAAATAAAATGGCAATGCTATACTCTAAAGTCCCAATGTGGAAAAAACTAAAAACTACTTGGCTTATTTATTTCACCTAGGTGTTGCTCAGTTCCAGAGCAGAGTTAGACAACTGGCACTAGCCTCAGAGATGGTCCTGATGAGCCTTACCTCTCTTGGCATTCAAATCCTTGTATAGTGTCCTCCCACACTGAACAGTGCTGACGTGTGTAACCAGAGGATACTGCAGAAATGACTAAGTGGGACTTTTGAGGCTAGGTCATAAAATTCACAGTGATTTCCATCTTTTGGATCATTCAATCTAGGGGAAGCCAACCACTGTGTCATGAGGACACTGAAGCAGGCCTATGGAGAAGTACACATAGCAAGGAATGGAGGCCTCCCGCCAACAACAGCGAGTGTAACTACACCATCTTGGAAACAGATGCTGTAGCTGAGTCAAGTCTTCAGATGACTGAAGGCCTCAGTTGACATCTTAATTGCAACCTCATGATAAACCCTGAGCCAGAACTATCAAGCTAAGCTGCTCCCAAATTCTTGACTCACAGAAACTGTGAGAAATGTTTTGAGATAGTTTGTTAAACAGAAATATATAATAAATCGGTTTGCCAAAAATCCATGTGAAAAGAGTTGTTTCTGGTATGGGAAAGAGGAACACAGATGAGACAAAGAGGGAGCAGAATGGGAATAGAGCTAAATTAAAAAGTGAACAGAATACATCAATGCGAAATGTTCAAAAATGTTTTAGGCTACCATTATTTCTAGGTTTCTAAGATGATTTTGCTTTTCTTCTTTGTCCTCATCTATATTTTCTATACTTTTAACAAAAATGTTTCACTTTTTGAAATAAAAAACAAATATACTTTTTAATTTTAAAAACTAAAGTATTCACTGTATAGTTTTATTATAGAATAATCTACTCGAAAATAACTGAAGGTCAACTGTTGAGATGACTATTCACTTCAAAGCCTCACCTATATATATGTAAGACACTGTGCTAAATGCAGTAAGGCACTAAAAATGAAGACAACACGGTCCCAACATCATGGAGCCTCAAACTTAGTAGGAGAAACAGACATGAGGAATCCAATAATGGCCTAGAACATAGTATATTCTCAGTAAGTATTTGTTGAATAAATATGAGAGGTAGGAAACACTAAAAGAGCACACTTACAACTGGGAGAGTTAGAGTGGAAAAGAAAAATGTCAGAGAAGCCTTCCTGAAGAACTCATACTTAAACTGAGCCTTAAGTTGCAGAATTTCAACAGATGGGATTGAAAAGAAGGGCAATTAAGGCAGAGGGAGCACTATGAGCAGTCACAATGTCGAAAGGATGCATGGAATTTCCAAAGCATTTTCAGAAAACTGATAGTTATAAGTAATCCAGTATACCTGGAATACTGAGATTATAATAGGAAACAAAGCTAGAAAAGCAAGTTGGAACCAGGCTATGGAAAAGTTCTGATTTATATATTAAGTGGTCTGAAGTCTGCATTTCATTTTGAAGGAATAGGGAGCTATCTATCACAAGTTCAATCCACAGGTTATTCTATTTTTGCATATGTTTGAAATGTTAATGAAAAATTTTAAAAATCCATTTTTGAATCCTCACTGTTGAAAATGAAAGGGGATCAGGGTCAGACCTGAAGCAAGGACAACCATTAAGAAATTATTACAATAGTTGAGAGAGAAGCGGTAAGGGTCTAAAAAGTAGGGCTTTAGGGGTTAAATGGACTATGTGAGAGAATGTGAAGAAAAACACTCACAACTCTTATTGGATTTGGGGCTGTAGAGACAGAGGGGAGGAGAGTAAACAATGACTTCAAGGCTTAGGGTGGATGCCTAAAAGCATGACGATGCCACAATAGCAGAAACATATTTCAAGTCTGCTGTGTGGCCTTGTGTATGTGTATATGTGAGTGTGTATATGTGCGTGCATATGTACACATATACCTATTATCTATAATCTGATATTGAAATGTTATACACATTATATATTATAAAATTACATACAACATATAACATATTTGTGGCAGATATAAGATTCTTAGAGATACTTTCCTGATTATGTTTCTTAGGATAATATTAATATTAAATGGAATTTCATAAATATTGATTGCATATGCTACAGACAGACCGGAAAAGTAAGCAAACTCACACTATGTATCAGAGGAAAATTAACCTAGTATAAGCACCTTTTGTTGACAATTCATATATAAATCAGTTCAAGACCAACAAAAGAACCAATAATGTGTATATTACAAAAGCACATTCTAAATAATAAAAGCAGCTACATTAATATTTTTAAAACATTTTTTTACTTATTTGAGAGAGTGTGTGTGCATGCAGGGGGGAGGGGCAGAGGGATAGAGAAACTTAAGCAGACCCCGTGCTCAGTCCAGAGTCCAGCTCAGCACAGAGTCCGACACTGGGCTCGATCTCACGACCCTGAGATCAGGGCCCTAAGATCACAACCTAAGTCAAAACCAAGAGTTGGATGCTTAACCGACTGCACCACCCAGGCACCCGAAGCTACATTTATTTATTTATTTATTTTTAAAGATTTTATTTATTTGACAGAGAGAGACACAGCGAGAGAGGGAACACAAACAGGGGGAGTGGGGGAGGGAGAAGCAGGCTCCCGGCTGAGCAGGGAGCCCAATGCGGGGCTTGGTCCCAGGACCCTGGGATCATGACCTGAGCCGAAGGCAGACGCTTAACGACTGAGCCACCCAGGCGCCCCACCCCAAGCTACATTTAATTTGAAAGTGTCAGAACACAAATCTTGATCAAATGTGCCTGTTTTAATGTATTATACAATGTCATACAATTTACTTTTGTCATTTTCTTTAGATTTTTTCTACTTAATTCAAGATGCCTATAATCACAGATTTCATTTTAATTTAATTTTATTTTATTTTTAAAGATTTTATTTTATTCATTCATGAGAGACAGAAAGAGAGAGAGAGAGGCAGAGGCAGAGGGAGAAGCAGGCTCCCCAAGGTGCAGGGAGCCTGATGTGGGGCTCGACCCCAGGACCCCAGGATCACAACCTGAGCTGAAGGTAGATGCTTAACCGACTAAGCCACCCAGGCAGCCTCATTCTAATTTTAAAAATGTTCTTCTTGGGGCACCTGGGTGGCTCGGTTGTTATGCGTCTGCCTTCAGCTCCAGTCATGATCCCAGGGTCTTGGGATTGAGCCCCGCAGCGGGCTCCCTGCTCAGCAGGAAGTCTGCTTCTCCCTCTCCTGCTCCCCCTGCTTGTATTCCCTCTCTAGCTGTCTCTCTCTCTCTCTCTCTGTCAAATAAATAAACAAATAAATAATAAATAAATAAATAAATAAATGCTTCTCCCTCTCCCGCTCCCCCTGCTTGTGTTCCCTCTCTAGCTGTCTCTCTCTGTGTCAAATAAATAAATAAATAAATAAATAAATAAATAAATAAATAAATAAATAAATAAATAAATTTAAAATGTTCTTCTAGAGATAGCTCTAATTAGAAAAAAATTTTGGGGGGCGCCTGGGTGGCTCAGTTGGTTAAGCGACTGCCTTCGGCTCAGGTCATGATCCCGGAGTCCCGGGATCGAGTCCCACATCGGGCTCCCTGCTCAGCAGGGAGTCTGCTTCTCCCTCTGACCCTCCTCCCTCTCATGCTCTCTGTCTCTCATTGTCTCTCTCGCAAATAAATAAAATCTTAAAAAAAAAAAAAGAAAAAAAAGAAAAAAATTTTTTAAATTAAGCCTAATAATACTAATCACTGCTAGTCTACTTCCTTTTGATTATTTTACATATTACATTTGGTATAGACGTAATATGCATATTTTATATTATTACATTTGTCACAAGTCATAAATCAACAAATGGTTATCTTTTATCTGCTAACAGAAGATTTAAATCAGTCTTCATAAAGTTCTCTAAAATTTGGATCAATGGCTATATATGAAGTTTGTGACATAATACCATATTTCTTAGAATAAAAACAGTATTCTGAATAAACATTTGTATGTTTACTAACACAGATTTAGCTCTAATCAGTTAAATTTTATCATAAAACAGTAAGTGAACAACTTAGGTTTGTAGAGAAGTGAACTGAATTATTTTTTTAAAATACTTTATTTAGGGACGCCTGGGTGGCTCAGTTGGTTAAGCAACTGCCTTCGGCTCAGGTCATGATCCTGGAGTCCCTGGATCGAGTCCCGCATCGGGCTCCCTGCTCGGCAGGGAGTCTGCTTCTCCCTCTGACCCTCCCCCCTCTCATGAACTCGCTCTCTCTCATTCTCTCTCTCTCAAATAAATAAAATCTTTAAATAATAATAATAATAAAATAAAATAAAATACTTTATTTATTTGAGAACGAGAGAAAGCATGAGTGGAGGGGGGCAAGGGGGAGGGGGAAGGCTTCCTGCTGGGCAGGGAGCAGGATGGACGTGGATGGATGTGGGGCTCGATCCCAGGATCCCTTGGATCATGACCTGAGCCAAAGGCAGACGCTAACTGAGCCACCCAGGCACCCCAGAACTAAATTACTTTAGAATGAATAGGTCATAAAGACATATTCCAAAATAACTGAAAAGGGGAAGTTAAGGTTTAACAATAACAGGGAATATAAAGAAACATGCAACAAAAAGAGGCTTACCTAAAGAAGAGAGGAAAAGACTACAGAAGGGATGGATTTCTGTTGATGAAGAGTCCTAATTTAGAAGAGACAAATGTCCCTCTATTCTCAGTATTTCTCAACCAAACATAAGTGAACTCCCAGCTTCTCTTAGGGGAAGTGGGGGGAGGGGGTTGGGCAAAGTGGGTATATTAGGCTTCCCAAATGAGATAAATAAAAAAGAAATATGAGAAGACTACTATTATAATCTCACACAGAATATGTACTAACAAATGGAAGCTATGTGAAGAAATTTTTGTTGGACAGGCCACGAATAAACACAATTTATCAAACACTGCCACTGAGTTTATATAGACCAACAAAGACTACAAATTAACTCAGTTCTTTGAAATAACTGAAGTTTCCATAGAAGAGTTTTCTTTTTTTTAAGATTTTTATTTATTTATTTGAGAGAGAGATAGACAGAGATAGTGACAGAGATAGCGAGAGAGAGAGGAAAAAGCAGGCTTCCTGCTGAGCAGGGAGCCCAATGCGGGACTCGATCCCAAGACCCTGGGATCATGACCTGAACTGAAGGCAGCCATTTAACCGACTGAGCCACCCAGGAATCCCCATAAAAGAGTTTTCTTAACATAGAATTTACTAAGTTATAACAGTTACCAATGATATTTAGCAATTCACTAGTAGTAGTTTGAAGCAAATGAAAGATCCTGGGTGGCTCAGTCGTTAAGCATCTGCCTTTGGCTCAGGTCATGATCCCAGGGTCTTGGGATCGAGCCCCACATCAGGCTCCTTGCTCAGCGGGAAGCCTGCTTCTCCCTCTCCCGCTCCCCCTGCTTGTGTTCCCTCTCTCGCTGTGTCTCTCTCTGTCAAACAAATAAAAATCTTAAGAAAGAAAAAAAGAAAGATACTACTACATTAATATTCAAAGTAAGATGCAGTCAAACTGAAAATATGACATGCATTTTATTGCATGTTAATTATACTTCAGTTAAAAAATGAAATGTAGCAAGATTTTAGTTATGAGTAACTGAGAATGAAGTGTTTAAATAAAACTGATTTTCTAGCTAACTAAAGCATACATTTAAAAAACCCAAATCTTTAAATTTTGTTCCTAAAATTTGTTACATGCTTCACTGTCTTAGTAAACAATGTAACATATAAAAGCTATGAAGGGTGTCTTATGTGTGCCAAGAATCAAACTAACCTCGGGGCGCCTGGGTGGCTCAGTCGTTAGGCATCTGCCTTCGGCTCAGGTCATGATCCTAGGGTCCTGGGATCAAGCCCCGCATCGGGCTCCCTGCTCGGTGGGAAGCCTGCTTCTCCCTCTCCCACTCCCCCTGCCTGTGTTCCCTCTCTCTCTGTGTCTCTCTCTGTGTCTCTCTCTGTCAAAAAATAAATAAAATCTTTAAAAAAAAAAAAAAAAGAATCAAACTAACCTCTACATCCACTAACTCCTTTCATTTCAAATCCCTTTTCACATGATGAGGAAACTAAGACTCAAAATGTTTAAGAAAGCTGCCATGGTCACATTCCAAGTCATATTCAATTCCCAGTCTGCCTGACTCTAAAGTCCATAATTTTTTTCCCTGCCTTATTAACGTGCATTTGACAAACAAAAATTGTATATAATTAAGGTATAAAATATTTTCATATATGAATACACTGTCATAATCAAGCTAATTAACATATCCATCAACTTTTTGTTGTGGTGGTGGTGGTGAGAACATTAAAGATCTACTCTTTTAGCAAATTTCAAGTATACAATACAATATTAACTATAGTCACCATGCTGTACATTAGAGTCCCCAGAACTTTTTTATCCTGCATAACTTAAACTGTGCGTTTTGACCAACATTTCCCAGTTCTCCCACTCCTCAGCAGCCACCATTCTATTCTGCTTCTATGAGTTCAACTTTTTTAGATTCCTCATATACATGAGATCATGCAGTATTTGACTTTCAACAGCACATGCTTTCTACAGGTCACGATGTTGTGTGGTCATCATGACTCAAGAGTCACCATTCAGAACTACACACAACATGTCTCATCCACATAGCCATTAAGATGTTTTGGCCATCTCCCCTTATTTAAGAGGGCAGTTCCAGAATGTTCTGTCATTCTAGTTGGTAATTCTTTGGTCTCCTGTCTCATTATCAGTTACCACTTCTTGATATATCTGCTTTTGTGAAATTAAGTGATCACATTCACAACTCCCAATCCCAAGCTGCTTCTAATTTAATATCTACCATAACCAAAGAAGAATCGAAAGCTGCCAAGAATAAGATCTTATCAAATTGGTGACCATATTTTATAAAACAATTGTTTTATATCACTGTAAAGGACTGCAACATAGAAAACTGCGTAAGACAGAATAGAGTTGTAATTTTTTTATTTTTTAACTTTTTTTTTTTTTAAGTAGGCTCCATGTCCAACATGGGGCTTGAACTCACAATCCTGAGATCAAGAGTCATATGCTCTATCGACTGAGCCAGCCAGATGCCCTTAGAGTTGTCATTTTTAAAGCTGCATATAGTACTCCCAGAACTCATCAGGAAGAGTTCCCTAACCCCTCTGCAACCAAAGCAGCTCTGTTTTGCTTTACTAATTAGAGTTCCAAACAAAATTGAGATTTTTTTTTTAAATGTGAAAACTACTAAAATAAGCAAACCCAAAACACTTTAAGACTGTGGGTTAGAAGTTACTGGAAAATGGGTGAAAATTCAGTAAAGCAAAATAGCCAGTAAACACACAGTAACTAAATGCCCAGAACAAAGCACTGGATGTTATCCAAAGGGTTAGGGGATTACTTCTATATCGTGCTTCTCTATTTAGCACATCTAGAACAAAGTTAAAAGTGGTAAGATAATATTTTTGCCTTGTTTCTATTAATTTCACTTTCTTTCTTTTTTTTTTTTTTAAAGATTGTATTTATTTATTTGACAGAGAAAGACACAGCGAGAGAGGGAACACAAGCAGGGGGAGTGGGAGAGGGAGAAGCAGGCTTCCCGCCGAGCAGGGAGCCCGATGTGGGGCTCGATCCCAGCACCCTGGGATCATGACCTGAGCCGAAGGCAGACGCTCAACGACTGAGCCACCCAGGCGCCCCTCACTTTATTTCTACTATATTTCCATGAACTACTTTCCTGACTATGGTTTTGAGGTGCATATTTTAATTGCAAAGGTTTTATTAAAGACTTTTCAGGAGTAAATGTACAATTTTATTAACAGTATTTCAAGATCTACTGAGATGATCATACAGTTTTTCCTCCTTTTATCAACTAGGATGTTGAATTATAGTAGGAGCATTCTAATACATCTTTGCAGTCCTGGAATAAATTCTACTTAATTGTTATATAGTATATTTTATAATGTACTATTGGATTTCTGCATCAATATTCTTAGACAGAACTGATCTGTAGTTTTATTTTATTATGATTATCTCTATCGGGTGTTATCAATTTCATGTCTGCTCGACTGCTCTATTTTTGTGACACTAACATTTATTGAATGCTTTCTATATATCAGGCATTGTTCTAAGAATTGTATTTGCACTAACCTGTTTAATCTTCTTAGCAACTTTATGCTGTGGTAGATTCTGTTATTTTAAAAATAGGAAGCCTCAATTCTATTTCCTCAAGGTCAGTTTAGTATCAGTGAAATCACCTGTTCCATAAAGGTTTGAAAGAAGTCATTTGTAAAACTATCTGAGCCTGGTAGGTTTAGGGTTTCAGTCTCTTCTCGGATCAGTTTTTATTATCTGCTTTTTCCTAGAAAACAATGTATTTGTGCCAACCATTCTCTTACAATTATATTAATATTATTTATATCTATAGTTGCTTTATTTTTCTTAATCCTAATTTGATTTTTGTACTTTCTCCCTTTGTTAAAAAGAAAGTTATTAGCTAGTCTATTTTTCTTTTTATCAAAAAACCAGCTCTTGATTTTGTCTTAACTATTTTCCAATTTATTACTTCCTATCTTTATCCTTTTAGATTACCTTTTCCAGCTTTCCTTAACGTTTATTTTGTTCTTTTATTAAATTCAGTTGAATGTTAACTCATTTTAACTCTATTTTAGTAATGAAATTTTTAGAAATAATTTTTCCTGTGTCCCATATATTATTTATGTACTTAATTTTCATTTTATTTATTTTCTAGATAGATTACATTTGCCAGTTTGCGGTATCTTTTAGACCTTTGACCTAAGATTTTTTTAGGAGAATATTTTTACACTTTTTAATTCAAGTGTTTGAGGTTTTTGTTTTGAGGTCTGAGAAGGTTTTGGGGTTTGGTTTCTGGGTCCTGCTTTTGTTATATTAACTTAAAATTTCATTGTAGGGGGCACCTGGGTGGCTCAGTCGGTTAAGCATCTGCCTCCAGCTCAGGTCATGATCCCGGGGTCCTGGGATGGAGCCCCATGTTAGGCTCCCTGCTCAGCGGGGAAACCTCCTTCTCCCTCTCCCTCTTCCTGCCGCTCCCCTTGCTTGTGCTCTCTCTCTCTAATAAAAATAAATAAAATCTTTAAAAAAAAATTTTTTGGGCGCCTGGGTGGCTCAGTTGGTTAAGCGGCTGCCTTCGGCTTAGGTCATGATCCTGGAGTCTCAGGATCGAGTCCCGCATTGGGCTTCCTGCTCAGCAGGGAGTCTGCTTCTCCTTCTGACCCTCCCCCCTCTCATGTGCTCTCTCTTTCTCATTCTCTCTCTCAAATAGATAAATAAAATCTTTAAAAATAAATAAATAAATAAAAATTTTTTTTTAAATTTCATTGTACAGTATGCGGTTGACAATATTTTTACCTTTTTTTCCACTTTTCTTTCTAGTACTTATTTTTTTAAATGTTCCATGCGAAATAGAAAAGGTGTTCTTTCTTTTTACAATAAGAGTACGTTTACTGTATCAAATTTACTGATTATATGATTCAGACTGTCTAACATCTTATTTTTTATCTCTTTGATGTGTCAAGGACTGAAAGTCTCCCATTACTGCTATATGTCTAGAATATATATATTCTTCGGATTTAGTTTTCACTTTACATACTTCAATGCTTCATCTTTAAAAAAATAAAGATTTTTGGTTCTCTTTATATTAGTAACTATATCCTTGACAATTACGAAGTGCCTCTCTTCTTTCTCACACTGCTTTTTAAAACAAGACTTTTATTTATTTATTTATTGAGGGGGGCATGAGTGCGGGGGGTTGGGAGAAGAGGGAGAAGCAGACTCCCTGCTGAGCAGGAAGCCTTCCTTGGGGCTCAATCACAGGACCCTGGGATCAGGACCTGAGCTAAAGACAGTCACTCAACCAACTGAGCCACCCAGGCACCCCTGATGTTTACTGCTTTTAATTCAACTCTGTCTAGCAATACCATCCACTGATTAATTTTTTGTTTATATTTGCCTAATATCTAGTTTTGACTATCCATTTACTTCCAACCTTCTTAGTAATTTTGTTCTAGATGTGTTTCTAACATCCACTGTATAGTTGGGTTTTGTATTTCACCTAATCTGAGTCTTGCTGAATATCTGGGCTTATGTCATGGGCATTTAGTGTTTTAATAAGCACATGTGGTTTTCTTTTTACGTTTTCTGCTTTTTTTTTCTTTCCATGCTCGTTTTTTTGTTTTCCATCTTTTGTTATACAGTTATTTCACATATTAAACAAATGTTTACTGAGCACCTACTATGTGCCAAGTACCATGCTTAGTGTTAGGAATACAATGGCAAACAAAAGTAGCTAACTAGCTACATACATAATTACAAACTGTGGTTTTGTTCTTCCCTGCCCACTCCAACACCATGACCAACTGTAACAGGAGTGAACGTAGATAAGGCTTTCAAAAAGTCTGCTCACAAGACCTGACATGCTCAGATTTAAATAATACAAAGGAGTTACCCCAGTGAAAGACTGGGAGAAAGATTATGTTTGGCAGAAAAAAAAAAAAGTAAGCACTGAGTGTAAAAAGGCAGCAAAGAACTTGATGTGTTGTAGAAACTAAAAGTTTGTAACACTGGAGAATATTGAGGGGGAAGAACTGCCTGACATCAAGAGGTAGGCAGGCCACAGCAGGTCTACAAATGGGCCAAGTTAAAGAATCTGAATTTTATTCTATGAACAGCAGAGAAATAGTTTTCAGAAGAGAAGCTATTTCTATCATATTTCCATTTTAGAACTGTCGTGTAGAGAATGAGCTAAAGCATGACATACCTGGAATTGGAGAGATCAAGTAGTACACTTTTAGAGTAGCCCAGACAAGAGATGATGGTGGCCTGGAGTAGTTGGCAAATGATGGAGATAAATGGATCGAAAAGATTTTAATCAAGGTAGTACTATCACTCTTCCTCCTTCCCTTTCCCCCAACTTTTGGAGTTAAATCGTCTACTTTTAGTTCTATTCAAGATTACTTTCACATACAGTATAATTTGGTTATTTTCATAATAAGGACATCCCTGTTCCTTTCCATAAACTTACTGATTCAGTAAATATTTATTAAATATATATTGCCCATCTAGTAAAGATGGACAAATGTACACATCTTATACACACATACACACACTTATACGCAAATATAAGAATGTACACACACATACACATGAAATATTATTAGGTAGTAGAAGAAAAATTAAGCGGGGTATGGGAAAAGAGAACTACACAGAAATGCTATTTTTCTACAGGAAAATCAGAGTAGGACCTCCAGTAAGGTTACTTAAGCAGAGTCCTAAATGAAGTGACGGAGTAAGCCAAGGAGGTCTCTAGATATGAAAAATTCCAGGAAAGGCAAGGCCAATTGGAAAGGCAAGACCAATTGCAAAGGCCCTATGGCAGAAGGCTGGAATGTTTGAAGAACACTAAGATGACCAAAATGTCTCAACTGCAATGAATGAGAGAGGAAATAGTAAAATTAGTCTGAAGAGGTCCCAAGGACCAGATCATGTAAGGCCTTAAGGCCTTCCTTTCATACAATGGAAAGAACTTAGAATAGTATTCTAAGTAGAATGGGATACTAAGTAGAATGTGAAGGTTCTGAAAAAGAGAGTAACATGATCTGACTAGAGTTAAAATAAAAATTACCTGGCTGCCCTTTTAGAATAGTCAAATTCCAGAACACTGTCAATACCAAGTGCTGGAGAGGATGTAGAGCAACAGGAACTCTGATTCACTGCTGGTGGGAATGCAAAAAGGAATAGCCACTTTGGAAGACAGTTTGGCAGCTTCTTGCAAAACTAAACATACTTTTACCATATAATTCAGCAGTCATACTCCTTGGTATTTACCCAAAAGAGCTGATATGTCCACATAAAAACCTGTATATGGATGTAGATAGCAGCTTTATCCACAATTATCAAAATTTGGAAGCAACCTAGATGTCTTTTAAAAGGTGAATGGACATATAAAACGTGGCACATCCAGACAATGGAATATTATTCAGTAATAAAAAGAAATAAGCTATCAAGCCATCAAAAGACATGGATAAACTTTAAATGGATATTACTAAAGTGAAAGAAGCGGGTCTGAAAAGGTTATATACTGTATAATTCCAACTATATGATATTCTGGAAAAGACAAAACTACAGACAGCAAAAAGATCAGGGGTTGCCAGGGGTTGGGGAGAGCGAGAGATAAATAGGCAGAGCATTAAAGATTTTTAGGACAGTAAAACTATCCTATATGACACTATAATGGTGGATACATGTCATTATATATTTGTCTAAACTCACAGAATGTATAATACCAAGAATGAACCCAAATATAAACAATGGACTCTGGGGGATAATGATGCATCAATAAAGGTTTATCAGTTGTAACAAATGTACCACTCTGGTGGGGAATGATGATGGGGGGGGGCACTTAGCAAGTGTAGGGGCAAGAGGTGTATGGAAAATCTCTGTACCTTCTGCTCAATTTAACTGCGAACTTAAAACTGCTCTTAAGAAGTGACTATAGGACACCTGGTTGGCTCAGTTGGTTAAGTGTCTGCCTTAGACTCAGGTCATGATCCCGGTGTCCTGGATTGAGCCCTGCGTCAGGCTCCCTGCTCAGCGGGGAGCCTGTCTCTACCTCTTCCTCTTCCTTCCCTCTCCTGCTTGTGCTCTCTCTCTCTCTCTCAAATAAATAAAATCTTAAAAAAAAAAGTGACTATAAACAGTATGAATGACCTATCCCTTTGGGAAACTGTCTAGGGGAGACTTTAAGGTAATGTCCTTATGGATTCTCAAGTCATCACATTTAGAATTTGTGGTCCACAAGGCAAAGCTTTGAGACATGAAGATCTGTAATTAAATTTTGGCTCTACTAATGAATGGCTTCTGTTCTCATATAAGTCACTTAACCTGCATGGACTCTGCTTTCTTGGTAAAATAATTACAATAATAATAATTACAACAATAATAGTGATTCTACAAAGGGGTTTGCAAGGATCAAATTTAAATGAGCTTTGGAAACTAAAAAAAAAACAAAAAAAACCAAAAACTACCTGGCTGTGCTGCTATTTAGATAACAGATGGTAGGAAAGCAGACTATAATCACAGCAACCATTTAGGAACTTATAATAGGCAAGCAGGAGATGATGGTGGCCTATAATAGGATGGCAACAGTTGAGGGTGAAAGAGGTGAAATTCTAAATATATTTTGGAGGTACAGCACATAGGATTTGTAGATGAATAGCAGAAAGTAGAAGGTAAGAGAGAAGGAAGTAGAGAGAGTGCGTGTCATCAAGAGAGGGGGAATTTGGGGAGAGAACTGTAAGTTCAATTTTGTACATATGAAGTTTGAAATTCCTAGAAGACATAAAGTGGAATTACCTAAATAATTGCCTAATAATAATCATGGAAAGAAATGAGAGATGTTCATGCCTAACTTACTGAAAACACTCACTGTTTTAGTCACATCTTAAACATGCACATGGTGAATATCAAGATCTTCTAAACTCCAGTATTAGTTAAGATATATCAACAGGTGGTTTTAACAAGGCAGACATGGTTTCAACCCTTAGTTTACAGTTTAGTGTGAGAAACAGAAAAAAAAACCCAAGCAATTAAAATATATGCACTGTTATTATGGGAAAAGTCCAAAATGGAAGAAGAAATTTAGGTAGAGATCTAAAACTTCTGGCTAGATGTCAGAGTTCTCAATAAATAAGGGAGAATATTTAGGATAGTAGACCCTTGACTCATAAATTGAATATAATCACTAGATAAATTATTTTAGTTATTAGCAATCTACTAATAAGCACAAGTTACTGGCAAATAACACCTTAAGAATGATACTGTACATGGGCGCCTGGGTGGCTCAGTCGTTAAGCGTCTGCCTTGGGCTCGGGTCATGATCCCAGAGTCCTGGGATCGAGCCCCACATCAGGCTCACTGCTCTGCGGGAAGCCTGCTTCTCCCTCTCCCACTCCCCCCCTGCTTATGTTCCTGCTCTTCCTATCTCTGTCTCTGTCAAATAAATAAATAAAATCTTTAAAAAAAAAAAAAAGGAATGATACTGTACATTAAATATAACAAAGTAAGGTACATGAAAACCATGTTGAGTGCTAAAATGAGACATTTCCAGAAAGTATTCCCGGAACCTAAACAAGAAAAGGTTAAGTAGATACTGAAATTAGCTAAAAAAAAAAAAAAAAAAAAAAAAATCGCTTAGGATAACCCCCCTACAAGTTGAAGCTTAGAAGATGAACAAGAGTTGGAAGAGTAAAAAGATTATTCCATACAATAGAAATTCCATAAGCAAAGACTCAGAATTAGAAATTGTTAAAAGAACTTAGAGAAAGAAGCCATTCCCACTCAAGAAATATTTACTATATATCTATTTTATGACAGGCCCTGGGAATCAAAAGTGATGAAAAGGGCGCCTGGGTGGCTCAGTTGGTTAAGCGACTGCCTTCGGCTCAGGTCATGATCCTGGAGTCCCGGGATCGAGTCCCGCATCGGGCTCCCTGCTCAGCAGGGAGTCTGCTTCTCCCTCTGACCTTCCTCCTTCTCATGCTCTCTGTCTCTCATTCTCTCTCTCTCAAATAAATAAATAAAATCTTAAAAAAAAAAAAAAGTGATGAAGACACCCTCTTACAAAGTCTAGAGCAGGTTTGGAAAGCAGACTACCAAAAACAGTTGGTAAGTGCTAAGACTGGGTTAAATGCAGGCAGTTATGGAAATATATAGGATGAATACCTAGGCAGATCCTATGGGAACAGAAAAGGCTTTCTGAAGGAAAGAAGACATGAAATTAACAGGAATTAACCAAACTTGGGGTGGGAGGTGGGAAGCAGTGGGAACAGAGGATGAGAAGAAAGGCAAAATAACATTCAAGATTTGAGTGTGTACAAAGGCTAGATAGAAACAACAGAGCACATTACCAGTAGGAGGATTGGTGGATATGGCTGAGATGTAACATTATGGGGTGAATGGCAAGAGCTAGTGATAAAGAAATAAACATGAACCAAGCCATGAAAAGATTTGTAAGCCATGTTAAGGAGTATAGACTTTACCTAAGGACGTCTCCTGGCCTTACTAAAAAGTTCCTATCAAAGAAAAGAAACAAAGTTTATAGTGAGATATCATCAGATTACCTAGAACAGGAGTTACAAACTCAATTATCTACAGAGACTAGATAATTAATAAAAATGAGTGAGGAGGGCCAGGTAAAACAAACACCCAGGAGACAACAGTGAGTGATGAGAACTGTGGAGAGCCAAAGTCCCTTCTAAATGGGTCAAACTGTTGCAATGAACAACGAGGCTCAGGGTTGCTAGACCTTCCAATTAAAAAAAAAGCTGGAAATTTAAAATTTCAAGAAAAATCTCCTGAATTTTTAATAGTGGCAATTCAATTTCTTTGAAACATGATGTAGACCAACACTGAGGGGACCAAATAAAACAAAGAGTCAAACTGGTACCACCGGTCATCAGTTTCTAGTCTCTACTGCAGAAACTCAAAAACTAAGCTGAGGCCTCTGACTTGGACCTGAAGGCAGTAGAGAGCTCCTGGACATTTAAAGAGGAATAACAAGTAACCACTGCTTAAGAAGGCACAGTGTCCATCTTGGTCACTGCTGAGAAAGTACCTGGCACTTCACTGATCTCAGTAAATACTCAGAGATGAAGCTGAACTGGCATCTTTTGAACATCAGTGTCATGGCAGTAGATAGGACAAACTATCCAATCATAGAAAAGAAAAGAAGAAAACAAATCCAGTGTTCTTTGCTCTAATCCTAGAATCCTTTTCAGTCAGTCTTTAGTTTTGTTCAAAGTCAGCAGCTACCACATGCTGCCTAGTGTTCACTGGCTATAACAGCCTCTAACTCAGAAATTTGACCAACATACCAGTGACCACAACTAGCAACTACCAGCTTTCACCTAGGTAGCGGCAATGAAATTAAATAGGATGAATGGTCATAGTGGATGGGAAAATGAGAATATTCTATGCTTCACTTCAATACCAGACCAGGCCCTCCAATGCTAATTCCACACCATACCCTATCACACTGTTGCTAAAACTCGACCTTAACAAACGCTGTGTTCACTGTGCTCGGCAATACCTACCAACAATAATGGGTATTCCTGGATAGTAAGGGTGGGAAGGAAACAGAATGGAATCGAGATTCTGCTAGCAGGGAGATAGAGTAACAAAGAGGTAGGCTGAGAAAGACTGGAAATTCAAAAGAGGTGTGAAAGTTAAATAATAACTAAGACCAGAAAGCAGAGCCCAAGAAACCTCAGAATCTGAGCATTTATATATTCTGAGTTCAAGTAATCTTATTACAAGAGCACTGTTTGAAATAAAATATAGAAGACTCTTCTGCTGGCACTGGGACACAGAGATAACCAGTATTAGAGGTCATAAATTCATTTACTGAGAATAATCTTCATAGATGTCACTCATCTAGAAAGGTGAAACCAAGAGGATATCAAAATGTCAAGTCATGGGGCACCTGGGTGGCTCGGTTAAGCGTCTGCCTTTGGCTCAGGTCATGATCCCAGGGTCCTGGGATCGAGCCCCGCATCGGGGTCCCTGCTTGACAGAGGGCCTGCTTATCCCTCTCCCTGTGCCGCTCCCACTGCTTGTGCTCTCCTGCTCTCTCTGACAAATAAATAAATAAAATCTTTACCAAAAAAAAAAAGTCAAGTCATATGTGTTGTACCTTAGATATGCCTCTATTTTGCAATATGTTCATTCTCATAGTATCTACTAAGGAAGAAGTAGAGAAAAATTGATTGATTTGGAAATCTTTAAGCAATTAGCATCTTAGAGAATGGACACCCAATCCCCATAAAGTATGATGTTGGACTTCCCTCTTATAAAAAAAAAGTCATCATATAAGGAATACTTCTGGTTCAGACAATGACTTTAAACCAAAAAAAGACAGGTTTGTTACCCTGCTGGGGTGGAGGAGATGACAATGGCAATAATGTATAATCCTACCTAGAGTAGCCTATGTAGAAGGTCTGAGCCTCATATTCTGATAAAAAGTAGGAGCTTTTTATAGGAAGCTTATAGGAAGGATGGGGTGCCTAGATAGCTTAGTCAGTTGGTTAAGCGTCCAAGTCTTGGTTTCGGCTCAGGTTATGATCTCAGAGTCGTGGGATCGAGCCCCACGTCAGGCTCCATGCTCAGCACAGAGTCTGCTTGAGATTCTTTCTCCCTTCTTCTGTCCCCTGGTCCCCTGCTCGGTTTTGCTCCCTCCCTCCCTCAAATAAATAAATAAAATCTTTTAAAAATAATATATAAAGAAATTAAGTAGACCTAGGTATCAGGGAATACTACAGTAAGACCTAAATGTTCTGTCAAATGTAGGAATGGATAGTCGGTTTCAGGTTACCAATGATCAACAGTAAAGCTGAGTACCCACACACAGGTGAAGTAATAAAAGAAAAAAAGAAATTCAAAGCACCTTTAATGAGAAGTAATAGGAGAATTATACAAAACCAAATGTTTTTTCAGATGCTCTAAGTCTGTTCTATGTAATACAGAAGCCACGGGTGGGTACTAAGCACTTGAAATGTGCTACCCCAAACTGAGATGTGCTATAAATATAAAATATAGACCAGAGTCCAAAGACTCAGTATGGAGAAGATTGTTAAATATCTCAATAATGATTTGAAAGGATAATTTTTTAGATATATTGGGTTAAATAAAATACAGTATTAAAATTAATTTCACCTGTTACATTTTACTTGTTTAATTTGGCCATGAGAAATTTTTAAATTACATATATGGCTCCCTTTTGTGGCTTGCATTATATTTCTGTTGGAGTGCTATAAAAATTAGTCATGCTTAATGTGAAGCCTTCAATTAACGTAACTATTTTAACATTTTCATTGAATTTAATATTGTCTCCTCCTTTAGTATTAAATTCCTCTTGGGTACATCCTGAGTAAGATGATTTTAACATGAAGAACAATGACAGCTTACCAGACTGTCCAGAAAAGAGACTGAATCAAATTTCTGGGCAGAGGCTTGAGCCAGCAGGCTTGTTCCACCAAATGGTAACCAGGCTCTCTTCGTGTTATCTCTGGCAAAAGGGTTATATAGTAAGAAAGCAGCACTATGTATACATGGAACAGGATTTGACCAATAGTTTAACTAAATCCATCCAGCATAATCATATGACTTGTTTTAGGATTTTGTCAATTATAATCCAAGTGTTAAATTTACAAAGTAAAATAAACATCTTTCACTATGATTTATTCAAATTTACCCATTTTCAACCAATTTTTAAGGTATTCACATTTGCCCTTTTGGGAAAGATTCTCTCCTAACACTGACTCTAATTTGCTACCAAGGAAAACACACCTCTCTCGTTAGGGTGAAAGGAAACAATACTAACTATTTTTTATGAGATATCATGACAGATTTTAAAAGACACTAGGATTCTCATACCATAAACACTAATACTATCTGGAAACTTGAAGAGAATGTGGTTTTAGGAAATTAAGAATTTCACAAATAAGAAACAGAACATAAACACTTATACAAGACAGCACTGACTCAAAGACAGAGAATATAGGAAAACAATTGTACTATCCCAATATTAGAAGACTACTAGTTTTAAAAAAATGTACTGGACTCAGCACAATGAAAATAAAATTGGACTTCAGAGATCCAAAATTTCCTACAGATTAAAATATTTCTCAAGTCAAAGTTCTTTGGCACAAAACAATTTAAGGCTTCATACACTATTCTTAGTCAAACTACCACAGACTTTGATAATCAATGGAAGAAACAACCAATGGAAGATATCCCGGATGGCTAAGGAGAAATTTGGGTTCAAGTTCTAGTTAATTTGAGAGGGAAGTATGCCAGTTATTCACCAGTTATTCAATTAAGCACAAGGATTATACTAAGTTTTGGAGATACAATGGTGAACATGCTATAATCTCTGACCATTAGTTTACTCTCTGGTAGTTTTCTAAAAGAACAGGAAGTAGGACTGCCACTGACATTTCACTGCCTGTTTCCCATACCCCAAATGAGGATGTTTCCCCCTTCTCCTATTTGTATTCGGAGGAAAGGGCGGTGGTGGGGGGATGGAGAAACAAAGAAGAAAACAGATCTCTATATAACATATTGAATTACAGTTATTTATCTCTTTCCCTATAAAACTCTAAACTCCTTAAAGAAAGAGGATGAAACCTATTCACCACCTCCCTATTCCTAGCACCTAACCCAGTGACTGGTGTTCATTTGCTACCTTAGAACTAAACTAAATCACAGTCACTGTGCTAGGGCCACTGCTTTCATTTTCTACCATAAACCAATATCAAGGGGCGCCTGGGTGGCTCAGTCGTTAAGCGTCTGCCTTCGGCTCGGGTCATGGTCCTAGGGTCCTGGGATTGAGCCCCACATCGGGCTCCCTGCTCAGCTGGAAGCCTGCTTCTCTCTCTCCCACTCCCCCTGCTGTGTTCCCTCTCTCGCTGTGTCTCTGTCAAATAAATAAATAATCTTTAAAAAATAAAAAAAATTAAATAAACCAGTATCAAGAATAAATGCAGATTAAAAAAATTAGATCAATCCTTCTAGTTTTTCTTTTTGTAAAAATAAGCTTATATATACTTTAACTGTAGGTGTTTAAAAGCTACAAATATACATGTTCTTTAAGGAAAAACATGTAGTTCCATAAAGCTTCCTTTCACCATTATCACTAGATCTCCCCTTACCAGCCCCATCCAGCAGAGGTAACCACCATCATGAATTTGGTGTAAATGATAACACACTGTACACATCATTCTGCCTTGACTTTATCTTACATTTCTGAGCTCTCTCCCTATTTAGACACATTGAAATGCAGCATGGCATAATGGACTCTGGAACCAGGCAATTGAGATTCAAATCCTAACTTTCAATCTCCACTCTGCCATTTACCACCTTTCAAAGTAGGTAAGTTTTTTGCCTCTGTATGCTTCAGGATTTCCATGTATAAAATGGAGATAATAATTGTACCTATTTCTGAGTTCTTATGAGGACTAAAATAATTGTTTATATATACTTAAAGCAATTCCTGGGCATAAACAATATAATTTTTTCTTACAGATAAAAATAGTCACCAGTGATAAAAATCTAAACATAGACTTCGTAATTCTCTGTTATATAACTATTTTCTATCTTATTTACCCATGCCTATTGACGGACATTTAGATTTTTCCAAATGAATATCCCTGTACAAATCTCCCTGGGCAAATGTGCAAATTTCTCTAGACTAATAATACCTTGAATGGTAATTTCTGGATACGAGGATATGCACCTTTCAACTGTGTAACACTTACCTGATCCTGAGCTAATGGGTGAAAAAATTGATGGCTCGTAAGTTTTTAATTGCATTTCCCTGAAAATGAGACTAAGCATTTTTCAGTTCATTAGCCATTCCAATTTCCTTTGCTCTGTTGTGAATTGCCTTAATATCCATTGTTCAGTTTATTTGCATTTGTATCATCTGTCTTATTATTTTCCTCTTTATATATTCTGGACACAAATCCACTAGATATTACAGACATTACACCTATCTCTCAGTCATGCCACTCACATTTTAGTTTGGTTTATGATGTATTTTATTAAACCTAAGTTTTTCTTTCTGAGGTAGTCAAATCCTTTATCCTTGATGTCTTTATCTTCGATGGTCCATTCTTCTTTTCTTGACTTGTTAAAGAACGCTTCACACATCCTAAAGACACACATTCTTCTATACTTTCCTCTTTATTAAAGAGTTGTTCATGCTTAGTGTAAAGTTCAAACGGAACTGACATCTGCATAAAGTTTGAAGTAGAGACCTAGTTTTCCCCCCATATAGAAAACCAATTCAACAGTCCACTCTTTCTTCCCCTGCTGATAGAAAATGTCATCTCTAACTCTTATCAACTTCTCAAATATGTATGGATCCATTTCTGAACTCTCTCTTCTATTATATTAAGCTGTCTTTCCTGTATTAAGACTATACTACTTTAACTACCATAAATTTATATTTTACTTTTTTTATTGAGGTGTAATTTACATAAAGTATACACTTTGATTTTTAAATAATGTATACCCAACCCAGATAAAGATATTAACATTCTGATCTCTAACACCATAGATTAGTTCTACCTGTTTTTGAACTTCCTGTAAATGAAATCATACGATATGTAATATTTTGTTTCTCATTTCTTTTGCTGAACATAAGCATGGGAGAATCAAGCCATGTTGTGTGTAGCAGTTTATTCTTTTTCACTGCTACGTAGTATTCCATTCTAAATAACATGTTTAAAATTAGTCTTGCTAAACAACGGCACAAGCCACTCCTCACCGTTGTTCTTCTTGCAGAACTGTCTTGGTTATTCTTGTGGCTTTAATTTTGTATATAATTTTTGTATAAAAAAAATCCTATTGGGATTTTTGTCTTAAACTATGTATAATAAATCACAGAGAAGTAATTTTTTAAGCAATATTTATACTTACCATAAATATAGTATATTCTGTCTTTTACTCATGTCTAATTTTATGTCCTTCAATAACACTTTACCCAGTTTATAGAATTTGCTGTATAGGAGAAATTTATTTTCTAACTGGCTACTGCCAATTTTAATCTTGATCTTATATCTAGTGACACTGAATTCTCTTATTAACACAGTGTTGGTTTTTTAAAAAATTTTCTACGGATATGTTCATCTCATTTTTCCTCTTTTCCAATCCATTTGGATTGTAGTTCTTTTTGCTTATGAGTAAAGACGTATTTGTCTGATTCTTGACTTTAATGGGACTGTTTCTAAGGTTTCACCATTAAGCATAATGCTGCTGTTTGAAAGACAGTTTGAAAGACAGCCTTTACTGAAAGAAAAAGCTCACTTGTCATGGTTTGAGGGTTGTTGTTTTTTTTTTTCTCAAAACATTAATGGGCATTGAGTTTTATCATAAACTTTCACTAAATCTTTCAAGATTGTTCCCCTAGGGGCGCCTGGTGGCTCAGTCGGTTAAGCATCTGCCTTCGGCTCAGGTCATGATCTCAGGGTCCTGGGATCAAGCCCCGCGTTGGACTCCCTGCTCAGCAGGGAGTCTGCTTCTCCCTCTGCCTGATGCTCCCCCACTTGTTCTCTCTCCCTCTGCGTCAAACAAATAAATAAAGTCTTAAAAAGAAAAAAAAGACTGCTCCCCTAAATCTTATGTTACACTGATACAATTTTCAAATATTGAACTATCCTTACATTCTTTTTTTTTTTTTTAAGATTTTATTTATTTATTTGAGAGAGAGAGAATGAGAGACAGAGAGCATGAGAGGGAGGAAGGTCAGAGGGAGAAGCAGACTCCCTGCTGAGCAGGGAGCCTGATGCAGGACTCGATCCCAGGACTCCAGGATCACGACCTGAGCCGAAGGCAGTCGCTTAACCAACTGAGCCACCCAGGCGCCCCTTACATTCTTATCCTAATTAAATTTTTATGTCTCTGTTCATACATAAGATTGAATATATTTTCTCTTGTATATTCTTTCCAGTTTAGGTTTCCAGACTACACTTGTCTGATAAACGGCAGGGTAGCTTTCCCTCTTTTTCTATTATCTGGGTCATTTTGTATAAAAATAGAATTATCTGTTCACCATAAGTATATCTGAAAAAGGATTATAAATATCACAATTAAAACTATTCCTCTGGTAACACTTCACACAGTGAGGATGGGTAAAGTAAAAAAGACAGATACTGAAAGTGTTGGTGAGGGTGTGGAAAATTAGAACCCTCATATGCTACTGGTGGGAAAGTAAAATGGCACAGCCACTTTGGAAAACAGTCTGGCAGTTCCTCGAAAGGTTAAACATAGTTACATATGACCTAGTAATTTCACTCCTAGGTATATATCCAAGAGAAATGAAAATGTATGTCCACACAAAAATTTGTACATAAATGCTGATAGCAGCTATTCATAATGGGCAAAAAATGCAGAATAATCCAAATATCCATCAACTGATGAAAGGATAACCAAAATGTGGTATATGCATAAAATGGAATAATATTTGGTCATAAAAGGAATAAAGTGCACTGATATATGGTACAACATGGTTGGACCTTAGAAATATTATAAGTGAAAGAAGTGAGTCACAAAAGGCCACATATTGAATGATTCCATTTATATGAAATGTCTAGAATAGGCAAATCTATAGAAACAGAGTAAATCAGAGGTTGCCTAAGTCTGGAGGGTTTGAGGAAAATTGGGACTGACGGCGAACAGGTACAACAGTTTCTTTTTGGGGTGAGAAAATATTCTAAAACATCAAAGTAATGGCTGCACAACTCAAAATACTAAAAACCACTGAACTGTACATTTTAAATGGATAAATAATAGGATTTGTGAATTATAGCTCAATAAAGTTTCCATTTTTATTTTTATTTTATTATTATTTTTAAATAGGCTCCACACTCTGCGTGGAGCCCAACGTAGGGCCTAAACTCATGACCGAGACCAAGACTTGAGCTGAGAGCAAGAGCTGGATGTTTAACTGAGCCACCCAGGCGCCCCTGAAGTTATTTTTTTTTTTTAAAGATTTTATTTATTTATTTGACAGAGAGAGAGACCGCGAGAGAGGGAACACAAGCAGGGGGAGTGGGAGAGGGAGAAGCAGGCTTCCCGCTGAGCAGGGAGCCTGATGCGGGGCTTGATCCCATACCTGAGCTGAAGGCAGACACTTAACAACTGAGCCACCCAGGTGCCCCTAAAGTTGTTATTTTTAAAAACCTATTCCTCTTGGGGAAATTTACTACAACTTCAATTGTTTTAACAGTTTTTAAATTTCTTTAGATTTTTTCTTTACAATCTTGGAATGATTTTTTTCCCCTAGAAAACAATCCAGTTCATCTGGTTTTTAAAATTTATATATATATATTATTTATATATATTAATATATGTTATATTATATATTATTTATATATTTATATATCTTATATAATAAAAATTATATAGTGATTTCTTGTGATTTTTAAATTTATAATTGTGTTTGTAGTTATATCTCATTTTAAATTTTATTTGCATCACATTTTTTTTTTTAAAGATTTTATTTATTTATTTGACAGAGATAGACATAGCGAGAGAGGGAACACAAGCAGGGGGAGTGGGAGAGGGAGAAGCAGACTTCCCGCCGAGCAGGGAGCCCCATGTGGGGCTTGATCCCAGAACCCTGGGATCATGACCTGAGCTAAAGGCAGATGTTTAATGACTGAGCCACCCAGGCGCCCCTCATCATCTGTTTTTTGAGTATGTCCAGAACTTAATCAACTAAAAAGAACCAGCTCTGATCTGAATAAACATTGCTATTGTTTTTATTATTTTCTATTGCACCAAATTCTATTTTTATTTTTTTTCCCTCCCTTCTTTCTTAGCTTTTACTTTCTCCTTTTTTTTTTTTAGTTTTTGAGTTGAATATCTGGCTCATTTATTTTCTTTCAACCTAATACATGCGTTTAAGGTTATAAATTCACCCCTAAGCACCACTTTTCCTGCATCCTTCAAGTTCGGATACAATGCTTTTGTTATGATTCAGTTCTAATTATTCAACAATTTCCACTTTTTAAAAAAAATTCTTGAAAATGGTTAGTCATTTTTTCTTCAGTGCTGCTTCTCCACCATTCTCTGTATTCTCTGTTCTGGAACTCCAATCAGACCTGCCCTGGAACTTTTCAACCTACTTCTAAGGTGGCTTAGCTTTTCTTTCATTCTTTTCATCTCTTTATCTTGCTGTACATTGTCCAGGAAGAGTTATCAGTTTTATCTTTTTTTTTTTTTTTTAAAGATTTTATTTATTTATTTGACAGAGAGAGAGACAGCGAGAGCAGGAACACAAGCGGGGGGGGGTGGGAGAGGGAGAAGCAGGCTTCCCGCCGAGCAGGGAGCCCGATGCGGGGCTCGATCCCAGGGCCCTGGGATCATGACCCGAGCCGAAGGCAGACACTTAACGACTGAGCCACCCAGGCGCCCTATCAGTTTTATCTTGAAATTAACAACTTCTCTCTTCAGCTAAGTCTAATCTTTTTTGCCCATTTATGGAGTTATTTTATAACTAGCTATATTTTTCAATTTCAATTAGTTACTTCATTTATTTCTACATATTTATTGCTTCTTGGCTGCTCTTGTTCAATTATAATGCAATATGCTCTGAATAAGAAAAAGGGATATATTTTAAGCTAATATGCTTTTACGTGAAATGTACTTTGAAAGTTGTCTGCTATCAAACTCTTCTTTAATGTCAAAAAAAAAAAAAAAAAACCCCACTTCTTAAAAGTTCTCTTGACTGCTATTCTACCAAATGTACCCCCCACTGTGCCTACCGGTATCAAGGCATAGAAAGAACAAGTTCTATTATTCCCATTTTAGAATTAGAGAAATTGAAGCACAATACAGTTCTTTTTAAAATACTTTCTACTTTTTTTTTGAAAAATATCAAAACCACAGAAAAGTTGAAAGTACAATGTATACCCTATATACCCTTCACCTAGATTCAAAATTGTTAACATTTGCCACATTTGCTTTATCTCTTCTTATATCTCTCTCTACACACACATATACACAACACACCCAAATACCCACACTTTTTTTCTGAACCCATCATAATATTTCCTTCTAAAATTTTCAGCATGTATCTCTAAAGAATAAAGAATAAGGATATTCTTAATATATACCATAGCACTATTATACCAAAGAAACGCTGAAACTGGATGTGCAGAAGGAAATTCACAACAAGCACTTAAGTTATCTAAATATTCTTTACTTTGGCTTGTCTAATTGGACCTGAATTGGTTCTCTGGTGACTATTTAAAAGCGACACTCAATCTGTCATTCCCTTCCTTCAGCAACCTGAAATTAGATTTCATCTACTGCTTCTTCAGACAGGTAATCTTAAAACCAAACATTTCTGAAAATCAAGCAATAGTCTTCTAAGATAATTAAACCTCAAAATCAAGTACACTGAACTTCCAGTTTGTTTTCTAACACTACACAAAGTCTTAAAATGAAGCCAAACTAGTTAACTCTCTCAAAACTATACATTCTATTTTAATGTCCCATAGAAGAAATTTACATTGCACTAAACAATTATAATTTCACTATTCCAGTTTCAAAGGGAAAAAACTGTTGTTCTTAAGAAAAACTGACAATACAAACAGGATTGATAAGCCAAATGACCCTGTTTTATAAATGAGAAAACTAGTAAATATATTCATGAAAAACTAAGTTTTTTCTATCAACTACGTGAAAAACTATTTTTTAATGGGTATAATTTAATCCCAGTCACTGATGTTAGGAACTAAATAAAATTAAAAACAATAAAATCCCATTTTTGTTCTCCATGATCATACAAATCAGCGTAAGAGTTTCATATAGAAGAAATAGCAATACCACCCACAGCTAATATCTAAAGGCTAAACTCTGTCATACTGATGAAAATTATATCCATAATCACAGAAATGTTCCATCTTTAATCAAATAATAGTTAAAAAGAGTGTTTACAGTGTGCTACTCGGAATTGTTCTAAGTACATTCCACAAATTAATTAATTCAATTCTCATAGCAATCTCATTTTTCCACTGAGGAAACAGAGGTCACAGAGAGATGCTAGCATAAAAGGAACTGTATAAGGGATAGGACCTGATCTCAGCCTTAGAGTATCGAAAAGTAGAATAAAAAGAAAGTCATTTTTTTTAAAATGGCAAAGTACAAGCCCCAAAGCATAAATGTAACAAGTAAACAAGTAAGACCAAAAGAAAAGTTTCAAAGTGAAGAATTTAAAAGGCTGGATAAACAGGATGGGACTGGATTATGACAGGCCTTAAGTAACCAGCAAATGGATGAAAATTTTGTAAAACAACTTGAACAGAGGACCACTACAGGCTCTTTATGTGTTAAAAGTGCCCTTTTAGAAAGGATAACCTGGTAACAAAGCAGAATAAGTGAGAGAGAGAGAAATTAGAAGCAAGGAATTCTGTCCAATTCTAATATTTACATGCCAGTTCAATAAATTGTCTGGTACCTGTGGAAGCAGAGACTCACAATAAACCAATTAATAAGTCCATCTATATGAACAAGGAAGTGGTAAACACACCCTGAATTATTTTCCAAATATACCTACAATGAAGCTAAAAGGTACACTGAAAACTGTATCAGTAAGAAGTGCTAGTCGATTAATATAAGATTATTTTTTGTTATTCAGTACTATCCCAGAAGAATTTGGCCAAATTTGGCATAAGCCTAAGTTTTACAGTGTAAGTATATACTTCATGTAAAAGCAACATCACAAATAAAGGAATTTATAAAATAATTCAACACATAGCTTCCTTAAATTGCTTTAGAAGTATTACACTATTTACCAGAAGGTAATAGATATATAATTTTTATAAACAGCTATTATGTAAGTGATACTCTTTAAAATTAATGTCACACTTATTCATACACCCGTTAAGAACTAGGTATTTATCATCCATACAATAAATTCCATAATCTACATCAAATTTACAAAATGAAGCTATCTCAAACAACTTTCTTCTTTGTAATTAAACAAACTCATTCTAAAGAGAAGAAATGTGAGAAAAAAAATCTCAAGTTTTTGAAAACTAGATTACTCACCAGTAACTTGAGTTATCCTATTGGGTCTTTTCCCTCACAGATCCACCTCTCTTGCCCTTCTGTCCAGCATGAGAATCTTCCTGATGGGCATCCACTGGAACTGAGGGGGCATGCAGTACAGACGTATATGTAAGAAAGTTGGGGGGAGGGGATTTGGGAATGCTAGAGACATGCTTCAGTGCACTTGCTTACCTTCCTGAAATTGGAAATTTCAACGGTTCCTTGGTCCTCGAGGCATTCACAATAACTTCAAAGAATGTGGATCTGTGGAGATTACCCAATAGGAGAACTCCAGTTACTGGTAAGTGATCCAGTTTTTTCTTCTCTAGCAGAATAAGAAGATTAATTTTATTTGAGATTATTAATACACATAGAACTACAGGGGAAAGGGGTGTAAATTCACCAGATAACTGCATATGCATGCCCCAAAGTAAACACAAAAACAATTTGCTAACTACAATGTCAACAGAAACTTTTGGCACTATCAGAAAGAGAAGGAAAAGAAAATATGATTTGAATGGTTTCATTTTTAAATTCCCACTATAATAACAGCTATATTTTAATATACAAAAATATCAGCTATTAGACTATTCCATTTTACTGAAACAACACCATCACTTTTTAATATTAGTACAAGGATAATTAGTTGATCAAAATCTGCCATTTCTTAACTAGCCACTGTCATTAACATTCACCAAATTTTGGTGTAGAGGCCACAGTGAATTAACAATCTATAAGACTTCAGATAAAAAAACATCAATACAATTCCCTTTTATCACTCAGTAAGTCTTTAAAATAGCCATTTGTCACCTATAAGAAACCAAGCGCACGCACACGTATGAATGTATGCCAGGCCACCGATAAATAATAATGCTGATTTTAATTTAAATACTTGTACAAAGTTTTGATTAACTGTTACGCTTTTTAAATATTGCCAAAAATGGTCCTGTCATTAAAAACAACAAAAAACCCTGACTTCTAATAAAAGAAAAAAAAAGGTCTCCTCAGAAGAATTTCATCTTCAAGCTCACATGAAAATATTCTATTACCTTTAACTCAATACATATTAATCAGGTACATGTTCACTTTAACGTACTACAGAAATGATGGCTTCAAACACTAGTTCCTGTTGAAGATACAGGCATGTTTCCGTAATACTCCACCCTTTTACCATTATGCTGTTAAATAATCATCTACTACCTTCAGGAAACGTAAGGTTTTTATGGTTCTTAATTCCATGGAAACAAATCGAAGATAATGTATAGCTTTTCCTTTGTTTAAAGACTTATTTATTTGACAGAGGAAGATCGAGCACAGCATGGGTGGTCAGAGGAAGAGGGATAGAAAGTGGGGCTCGATCTCACAACCCTGAGATCAGGACCTGAGCTGAAACCAAGAGTCCAACACTTGACCACCCAGGCGGCCCAGTTTTTCCTTTGTTTTATTTTTTATTTATTTTTTTTTTTTAAGATTTTTTATTTATTTATTGAGAGAGATAGTGATAGAGAGAGCATGAGAGGGGGAGAGTCAGAGGGAGAGGCAGACTCCCCGCTGAGCAGGGAGCCCGATGCGGGACTCGATCCCGGGACTCCAGGATCATGACCTGAGCCGAAGGCAGTCGCTTAACCAACTGAGCCACCCAGGCGCCCCTTTTCCTTTGTTTTAAAAGTAAATAGGATAGAGACCTGTACCCCTGAAACAAATAATACATTATATGTTAATTAAAGAAAATAAAATACAAAATAAATAAATAAAAGTAAGATAAAATGGTGTATAAACTTATTCAACAAAAACAAGCTGAAAATGTAATTCTAATGAAAATCTTACATTTCACTCATTATGACACATTTGTATTTAGTAAAGGTTGACAGCACATGTCAAAATTTTTGCTAGATTCCTACTTAATTTAAAGATATAAATTGTATTGGAAAAATCATATACTTTTTAAAATAAATCTGAGTTTTAAAAAATAGTAATTACTGCATTTGTTTTTAAATGACCCATTCACACAAACAGGGGCACTACACAGACATCCATTTCTAACTGTAATACAGAAATAAATATCAAAAGGGTCTTCTAGTTAACTCTTCTAGATTCCTAGTTAACTTCTATTACCTGAGAGTGAACAAGTACCTGGCACAAGGTCCTACATGTTTGGATTAATAAAACAGATACAGGTGCAATAATCCAAATATTTTATCCTTTTGCTCGAATAAAAGATGTCACTTACTAAAAATTTCTAATTTTTATTTACAGCAAATGCAGTCTCCATTTAGACTCATGAATTTAAAACAGAATCAACTGCATTTTTAAAGTAACTCAAGAGAATTACGATATCTTGAAAATATTTTAAAGTAACCAAAAGGGTCACTTAGAGACCAACACTGAAAGCTGTTTGTTATCATGCCATAAGCTCAACTAACATGGATTTTATCAGAATAACTTAGAAAAGAAATTCCAGAAATTAGGATCCTCTATTCAAAACTATCTTGTGTGAGCTCTAATAATTACTACACTCAACCACAAAAAGGTACTCCTTAGTAATTAAGAACCCAAATGAAGCATTTCAGTAATGAAAATCTACTCCATAAAATCACTCTGAACTTGTGAAAAAACTGCTCAGAAGAAACTGTGGAGCTAACTTTCACTTCCAATACTACTCACTGGTTTGGACATATTTTGGCTAGAAGCAATTTAAATTACAACTGGTTGTGATGATTCCAGGCACTTTATTTTCTAATTTTCAATTAAGATTTAAAATTCTAATGTAAGGGGCGCCTGGGTGGCTCAGTCGTTAAGCGTCTGCCTTCGCCTCAGGTCATGATCCCAGGGTCCTGGGGTTGAGCCCCGCATCAGGCTCCCTGCTCTGTGGGGAGTCTGGTCCTCCCTCTGCCTGTTGCTTCCACCTGCTTGTGCTCGCCCTCTCTCAATTAAATAAATAAAAATCTTAACAAAAAAATAAAATTCTAATGTAAAGTATTACAGTTGTAGAAGGTTGTTCACAGTAAATCCTGGACTTGGAATCCTGTAACATCTTAATAAAATTTAGTATTATACACATATTCACACATATTTAAGTGATGTTACTGATGGCTCATATGTAAACAAACATGGGGGGGATGTGTGTTTATATTTGAATTGAACTAAGTCCATTATGACTCACTGCCCTTTCAGTCCCATTATATACCCTCAAGGTCCCCAAATTATAAACACCATCTCAATTCCTAATTAAAATTTTCCTTTCCCTCAGTTTTATCCCCTACTTCCCACTACAGCAATCCATAGAGAAACAAACAAAACCAGTACTATTTTCTTGTTAACATAAATTAACTTAAAATCAAGATGGCAAAAACTACATTCATCAGTAAAATAAGGATAACAAAAGAACCTAGTTTTGCAGGGCAGTAGAAAGAATTAAGATAAATAAAGCATTTGGAAACAATGCCCAGAATCTAACTATATATCAAACTGTTGACATAACCACCCAGAAGTAGTTTTCAAATGATTTTATACACCTTTAGAGGGATATAGTCTAAGGACTAAAAGAACTACATAAAGAAATTCTAAACTTACAGATTTATTGTTTGTTATTAATTTTGGTACTATTATTTTGAAGCTATATTCTTTATACTGCACGATAAAGAAAATAGGTAATTTATGTTACTGATTAGGAATTACAATTTACAGCATAAAAGCAATAAGAACATGTTAATATTAAAATTGAATTTCAAATACCACATACATTTGTGATTTTTTAGAAATACATACAATTTGGAAATAGTTAATAAAACATTTCAGGCAACAGTTAGTAAGTAAATCACTATCATTATCACACCAATACATAAATTACATCTGCTAATACTACAAAAACAAACTGATTAACAGCATTATCACACCAACATATAAATAATATCGCCTAATGCTACAAAACCAGGCATTATATTAGATTTACTTTACTAAAGGAAGTTACTTGACTTTAAAAGTTGCCAGAAACATTTACACAAATTGTTTTCCATGTTTTAATACCGGATTTTTATAAGCTAGAATTTTACAACTGTTGACAAATCCTAAAATGAAAACATGAGAAAAACAGTATTTATTCATGTCCTTGATTGACGTTTGATGGTAAAGATATTAATATTCAAATTGTTTGGCAGCTAAAGGGGAAGGATGACAGCTAAGATCTACCGCCCTAGAACCCCTGTTTTGGACAGAATTTCTTTTTTTAAAGATTTTGTTTATTTATTTGACAGAGAGAGAGAGAGCACATGCACACAAGCAGAGGGAGCAGCAGAGGGAGTGGGAGAAGCAGACTCCCTGCTAAGCAGGGAGCCAGCTGTGGGGCTCAATCCCAGGACCCCAGGATCATGACCTGAGCCGAAGGCAGATGCTTAACCGGCTGAGCCACTCAGGTGCCCGGGGCAGAATTTCTTATTTATCTACTTTATATTTTTAGTTTCCCCCATAAGCTTTCCTTCCAAGAAAGAATTCTGCAGTAACAAAAAGTTTTCAACTTTAAAGGATAGTGTAGTCAGCAACCTCTAGAATGGCCCACAACGATCCCACCTCTTCCTGGTATGCAAGCCCTTCTGTAATTGCCTCCTCTTGGGTATGGGCTGGATTTAGTGACTCATTTCCAAGGAACAGAATTTAGCAGAGTAACAGGCTATCACTCCCAAAATTAGGTTATAAAAAGACTGGCTTCTGTTTTGGGGGCTTTCACTCAGATACTTCACTTTAGAGTAAACAAGCTGCCATATTGTGAGCAGCCCCATGGAGAAGCCCAGGTGGCCAAGAAACTGATGTCTCTGGCCAACAGCCAGAGTCCTGAGGCCTACCGACAGCCACGTGAATAACTTGGAAGCAGGTGTTCTAAGGCTGCGTGACAACCACATGAGTAAGCTTGGAAATGAATCCTCCCTCAGTTGAGCTTGAGACCCTGAGCCAGAATCACCTGACAGGCTGCTTCCGAATTCTCAACTCAAAAAAAAAAAAAAAGAATAAGATAATAAATGTTTATTATTTTCAGCCTAAACTTAATTTTGGGATAATTTGTTACACAAATAGGTAACTAATACAGAAAACATTACAAAGTAATTAGTATTAGGCTAAAAGTGATAAATCAAATGCCAATTAGCTATCTAAATGGGAACTCATAAAAAAATAATATCTATGAGTTGATGGATGGGGTCCCAATTTTTATTTGGTTCTTGGTTTTTAAGTCCAAAAATTCAACCTAAAGCTAAAGCAGATACAATCAATGACAGAATTCTATCAACCAATATCACCAAACTGATTAATAAATCAGGGCATTTCTTTCCCAGTATCAACATATTCAGACAGGGCCAAAGCATTAACAAAGACTTGCATAATGCATATACTAAGTGTATAGTAGCAGCCCTGAAACTGGTTGCTGTACCTACAAACCACTTTTTTTACTTGAATGATGTTAAGAACTAGTTAATATAAAGAAGACTATGTTACCACGACTCCAGAATAAAAGTATCACTCTAGTGACCATCAAATAGCATCTCTCACTTCCACCTCTTGTACTATGCTAAATACTAACCAATTGTCCAGTACTATAATGCTGTGTGGTTTTTCTTTTACATCATTTTATGTTCTACTCTTCCTAAGGATGCCTTAATCACATTAATTGATCTCCAATAATATTTTGATCTTCCTAATTTAACAGATACCCCAGGTCCCCTAATAAAGCACCACATTTTATTAACCGTATCTTAAAATGGTATACTTCCATAGACAGTTAATATCATCTATTCTTTATAGCTTCTAGTCCAAGGAAACATTTTCCGGGATCCTAGTCCAAAATGTCAGGAGCATTATATGTAATCCTTTATACACCAACTATAGTTAGTATCCAAGTTAACACACAAAAATAACAGCTAATGGTACTCTCAATGCCAACAATTATGCCAGCATGAAAATGAAGTCTTGGGGCGCTTGGGTGGCTCAGTCGTTAAGCATCTGCCTTTGGCTCAGGTCATGATCCCAGACTCCTGGGATGGAGCCCCGCATCGGGCTCCCCACTCGGCGGGAAGCCTGCTTCTCCCTCTCTCACTCCCCCTGCTTGTGTTCCCTCTCTAGCGGTCTCTCTCTGTCAAATAAATAAAATCTTAAAAAAAAAAAAGGGGGGGGGGGGGCGCCTGGGTGGCTCAGTTGTTAAGCACCTGCCTTCAGCTCAGGTCATGATTCCAGGGTCCTGGGATCGAGCCCCGCATCGGGCTCTCTGCTCAGCAGGGAGCCTGCTTCTCCCTCCCCCTCTGCAGCTCCCCCTGCTTGTGCTCTCTCTGTGTGTCTGTCAAATAAATAAAATCTTTATTAAAAAAAAAAAAAAAATGAAGTCTAACCTTTCTTTACTCTGTGATTATGTTCTTTTTCTCAACTTTTGATATTAAAATTAATCTGACCAGATTCTAAGGCCTGTATTAGTTTTCAAAGCAATTCTTAATAACCATCTCTAAAATGTGTAAGTGCGTATTTTCTGTGTAAAACTGATTTTATAAAACAATGGCAAATTTTTCTAACATAAATTCCAATATAGTCTGAAGTCAACAGTGATAGTTTTCAAACTACAGCCTATATTCTAAATAAGTTTGTTATTCAGCACTCATAAAATCTGAATCATGAATCACATCAAATCCAACATACTCCACAGATAACTATTACTTTACAAACCAAACACAGTTTTATGAAAGTGCTGTGATTTGCTTGGTTAGCTGATCAATAGAGTGCTATGATTCATTCCTTCTAAAAACAGAAGAGCTTCTTTAAACCATACATGCTCCCCCACCCAATTATGCAATTACATTTACTTAGCACTTAAAAAATTCTTGATACCAAGATGGACCCAATTTTTTAAATAAAGTCTATTAATTTTTGTACCTACAATCAGGAGCTACCTGTAAAAATACAGGCTTAATGACAGATTTTGCTAGATAGTTAGAGCATTCTTCCTTGAGAAGTTAGATTACTAACATAATTTTACTCATCTCCTGCCCTACCGATATTAACTTCCTTTATTTAACCTATAGACAGAACTACTGTAACTTTCATGAAAAGCTTAGTACAAGCACTATGCAGGATTATCTTGTTATAACTTAAAATATAAATTTTAACACCCATTAAACATCATTACACAGAATGCAAAGGGAAAAATAAGATTCTATCTGATGAAAGGCCATTTGACATGGCTCACCACGTCCTCTCCTTTTGAAAATCTCTTCCCTGTTTCTGTAACATTACACTCTCCTGCGTTTCTTTCCCCTTATTTCTCCTTCTCCTCCAATTCTTTCTTTGTCTTGGTGGGATGCTCTCTACCATCACAAAAACGTGGTGATGTTTCTCAAGTTTCTGTCCTGGGTTCTCTTTTCTCATGCTATGCAGTCTATTCTGTCCTTGATCTGTCTTGCCTACTCCCATAGCTTCAACTGGATCATGTATGCTGATGACTACACCAAGCATATATTTATAGCCCTGTTTTCCTTCATAAACTTAAGCCCCACATATCCAACTGTCTCACAGATCTTCCCTCTCAGATTTCCCTCAGATACCTGAAATTCAACAAATCTACAAGTGAAATATTACCTTTCCCCAAAACTGTCTATCCTATTTCCCATGTCAATGAAAAGCACATTAACCAAGCTGCTTACTTGAGCCAGAATCCTGGGATTCATCCTTGATTCTTCCCTCTCTACAACCCAACTTCCTACCTCCCAGAACCATATCCAGCCACCCATCAAATCCTATAAATTTCCTTCTAAATATATCTAGAATCTATTCATTTCTGTCTCCCACTGGCATTATCCTTGTTCAGGCCACTACTGTCTCTTGCGTAGACTTGTAATGGCTTCCACTAAATGGTTTCTCCGCCTCTAGTTCAGATTCAACAAACAAGTAAGCATGACACAAGATGGAATAAAATGCTCTTGGTTGTGGTTTAAACTATACATTATACTGATGGCAAAGAAAACATTTTTTAAAAGTTGAGTAAGAATGTAACTTTGGTTAATACAAGTTCTTTTGTCAAGTAAAATGGGCGTAATAAAACATACTCCATTCAACTCACAGGCTCATGAAATAAAATTATATTATATAAATGTTCCTTAAAAAACAAGAAGTGCAAAACAGCTTAAAGCAAATCAGATAAATGATAAAGAGCCTTTGCAGTTAAGCATTATCAATACCTATGTAAGACATGGTGACAGGCATTGGGAATTTTTATTAATATTATTTAAAATTATCATTATTAATATGCTAAGTTCCTTACATCATTTATCACACTGAATCATCACCATAAAGCCATAAGGTTATATGGCTATAAATGGCAAGGTGGAGATTTAAGCTGAAATGTGATTCCAGGACAAACGGTACTGCTCTCCAAGAGATTACAGTCCTGGGAAGGAGAAGGCAACAGAAACAAAATGATGTCAATACACTATGTAATTACACTCATCACATTTTTGCATAGAATGCTTCAAGAGTTAATTGAAAGGGCATTCATTCTGGCCTAGAGATAAAGAAATGTTCCTTGAGAGATGATACCTGAACACTCACAAAAATCAAGAAAGAAACTGTGCAGGACTGGATAATGCGAGGTAGAAGAAACAGCATAATATACCAGATGACAAAAGTGGCCTAAAAAAGATCATGACAATGCTTTCTGACAATCCAACCCTGGAAACAGACTTGCTCTTTAACTATGGCAAAGAGCAAAAAATGCTGTTTTTAACTATTCAATTCTTAAGTCTATATACAGCTTGCCCCAAGCTTGCCCCAACAAGCTGCCCCCCAACAGCTTACCATTATTGTACTACTAAAGTGCTTTTTAGATGTTAAAACTTTTACTGGTAAGCCCCAAATGTTTATGTGACAAGCCACATCAGGTTACTAGGAAACACACACACACACACACACACACACATCTCTCTCTGCAGGCACAAATAGGGTAGGAAAGAGAAGAGGGAGGTAGGGAGAGGGGGTGGGTAGGTGAGATTATCCCTGAAGCAACTTCTGGAAATGATATCTTTTAGTAGAAAACACTTGTTCTTATGCTCTGGTTTTGTTAGAGCATACTTGAACCCCATCCTTGACAAAAGGGACTGTTATACCCCTAAATTATATCACCACTCATGTATTTGATTGTTTTAGCTAACACTTATTGAGGACTTACTATATGCCAGGCACTGTTGTCAAGTACTTTACAAGAATGATCACATTTAATCCTCACAACTCTATGAGTAGGGCTATTATCAATTCTATTCTATAAACATAAAAGCTGAGGCTCAAAAAGTTGATTAACTTTCACAAGGTCACACAGCCAGTAAGTGGTGGGTGAGACCAATATTTAAACCCAATCAAGCTCGACAGTCCAAAGTCTTCACCACTATAGTATATAACTGCAGGGAACTCTGAAATATTGACTATTTTCTTTCTTTTTTTTTTTTTTTTTGCTTTCCATTACACTGAATACACATAAAAATTAAAAACGGGGCACCTGGGTGGCTTAGTCGGTTAAGTGTCTGCCTTCAGCTCAGGTCACGGTCCCAGAGTCCTGAGATAGAACCCCGCATCAGGCTTCCTGCTTAGCGGGAAGCCTGCTTCTCCCACTTCCTCTGCCTGCTGCTCCCCCTATTTGTGCTCACGCGCTCTCTCTGTCAAATAAATAAGTCTTAAAAAAAATTTTAAACAAACAGGCAGGTGAAAAAATAAAACTAGATAAATTTTCCTGCGCCCAAAATATGAATATATAATGCAAGTCCTACACAAGTGGAAGATGGCAAGATTACAATTAAAATGTCAATTACCAAGGAATAATAAGTACAGAAAAATGCTACGTGATCAGAGGCATTAAGTTACGAAAATTGGAAAGTAAGGAATACTGACCAAATGTGATAACCGCATTCTTATAGATAATGGAATAGCCTTATTAATTTTACCAAAAAGTATAATTTGATGACATTATGAATTTAACATATTTCTCATCTATAAATTATTTTGCTCATTACTCATCTAATCAATGATTATGCAGCTCTAGGTTTTACCAGCTTTGGTCTTTAAAAAAAAAAAAAGAGCAAAGTGTCTAATAAGATGGGTGAGGAGAAAGGACAGATACAGGGAAGGAAGGAAAAAGAAAAGGCTTTTCAAGGGAGAAAGTTTCAAATCCACCCATCACTACACTAAACTTATTATTAGCTCTTGCCTTTGAAATGTGAGGCTAAGAAGTCCAGTTACAATTAACCTAGCCTGTGCTGAACTGAAGAATTTAAGTGGTAGAAGGCTAAATGAATGGAACAGGGCAGTGGTTTTCAAAAAAAAAAGTTCTGATAGCAAAACACTTTTCGAAAATAAAAATTAAAAGAAATCCCAATAAATAAAGTGTATAAGAGCATAGATGATGTGGCTGAAGTGGAGTGTGGGAGCATGGAACCCCACTTGCTTGCTCCTATTGACAGGCACTGAGACAATTTCATAAGACTTCAGGGCCCCAAACAACACAATTAAAATCTACTGGGTTCTTCTGAGGGAAGGCTAGTTCATTTCTACCCCTTTACCTGTTGTTTGATTCTAAACTGGCAAACACATCTTCTCCTTACTCCCTTATTTCCTGCAACTTGTTCTCTCACAGGTTTCCCAAAGTCAGCCCTGAATGAGCTGTATGGGTGAAGGAATGTATGGTTGTGTACAGATATCACAAACAGGGCTAAGAAGGAGGAAGTGTTAACGGAGGAGGCACTTTTGAATGTAAGAGTTCATGAGGGAAGTGTTGGTCAGAGAGGAGGCACCATAAACAGAGAGACACCCACACTGACATGCCTGTACACAAATGCACACCCACATGCGCACGTACATGCAACCCTGCCTACACACATGTGTGCAGCCCCAAAAGAGGAAAGCCCTTTGGAAAAAGCAGTTCAAATGGAATGAGTACCTCAGAGCCTGCCCACCTCACTATCTTATCCTGAAAAAAAACTAGAGCAGTGCTTCTCACATTTTAATATGCATACTGAATAATCTAGGGATCCTGCTGAAATTCAGGTTCTGACTCATAAATCCTTGGTGGGACCTGAGCTTCTGCATTTTTTTTTAAAAGATTTTATTTATTTATTTGAGAGAGAGAGAATGAGAGAGAGAGAGAGCACATGAGAGGGGGGAGGGTCAGAGGGAGAAGCAGGCTCCCCACTGAGCAGGGAGCCCGATGCGGGACTCGATCCAGGGACTCCAGGATCATGACCTGAGCCGAAGGCAGTCGCTCAACCAACTGAGCCACCCAGGCGCCCTGCATTTTTTTTTTTAAGGTTTTATTTATTTAAGTAATCTCTACACCCATCGTGGGACTTGAACTCACAACCTTGAGATCAGGAGTCGCACACTCCTCCAACTGAGCCAGCCGACACCCTGAGATTCTGCATTTCCAAAAGCTCCCAGGTGATGCATATGCCAGTGGTCTTTGGACCACAATTCAATAGCAAGGGTTTACAAAACAGTATGCCCCAACAAGTTCTGTATTATAATAGAAAAACAAAACAAAACAAAACCCAGTCAAGTACGATCGAGAACTGCTCAACTAAATAAGCTAAACAAATTCCACTGGAGAACTTCTCAGAACTTGCAATTCATTAAACTCCAAAAAGATAGGATACACCGTATTTTCCGAACTCTTGGCTTCTTTTTTGCAAAGACATTCCTTAGGACCAGTGTTTGTGAAGCACGCTGAAGCACAGAGAGAATCAGGGCAAGGTGAGAGCTATCTTGGGAAGTCAGAAAACTCCCCTGATTTAGAAGTCTCCTCCTTTCTACCATTCCTCCAAAAAAAAGACACTTCAACTTCCACTTTTAAATGCTAATATCCTGGGGCGCCTGGGTGGCTCAGTCAGTTAAGTGGCTGCCTTCAGCTCAGGTCATGATCCCAGGGTCCTGGGATCGAGCCCCGGATCTAGCCCCGGATCGGGCTCCCTGCTCAGCGGGAAGCCTGCTTCTCCCTCTGCCTGCCACTTCCCCTGCTTGTGCTCTCTCTCTCTCTCTCTCTCTGTCAAATAAATACAGAAAATGTTTCTTAAAAATAAATAAATAAATGCTAATATCCATGAAATTTAAGAAACAAAACAGATGAACATAGGGGAAGGGAAAGAAAAATAATTAAGATAAAAAGAGAGGGGGAGGGGCGCCTGGGTGACTCAGTCGTTAAGCATCTGCCTTCGGCTCAGGTCATGATCCCAGGGTCCTGGAATCGAGCCCCGCATCGGGCTCCCTGCTCTGCGGGAAGCCTGCTTCTCTCTCTCCCTCTCCCCCTGCTTGTGTTCCCTCTCTCGTTGTGTCTCTCTCTGTCAAATCAATCAATCAATCAATCAATCAATCTTTAAAAAAAAATACAGAGAGGGAGACAAATCATAAGAGACTCTTAACGCTAGGGAAAAAACTGTGGGTTGCTAGAGGGGAAATGGGTGGGGGGGATGATAGGCATTAAGGAGGGTACTTAATATAACAAGCAATGCATGTTATATGCAGCTGATGAGTCACTAAACTTTACCCTGAACCTAATAATACATTATGTTAACTAAATTCGGTTTAAATAAACAAACAAACACTAATATCCACGTGTAAAAGACAGAAAGGAAACACATTTCAGAAGTAGCTATCTCTGGCTGGAGAGCTGTTATGATGGGCATTCCTATTTTCCTTCTATTTCCTTAGTATCTTCAATGAACATGTAATACTTTTATCATCAGAATGAGAGTTACTACCTTAAGAAAAAAATAACTTTATCCCCCATGCTCAGGTTATTTATATTCACACTTGAAACAATTATTTTATTCAGATTTACAGAACAGATAAAACAAGAAAGATTTTCTAGTAAAGGAAGAACTGCTCGTGGAGTGAAGAAAATAAAGAATGCAAGCAACCTAGAAAAAAAAAAGGCAACCTAGAAATGAATATTAGTGAGGAGACTTTGGGCCTTGGGGAGACCAAAGATAAAAAGCAAAAAAGGATGGAAAAAGATGAAAGAAGTCCAAAACAATTTTGCCTTCTCTGCAAATGTACCTAGAGCTCTGCCTCTTGAGCAATCACCTTACTGGCATCAAATATTATCTACTTGCTGCTGTTAGAGGTTGATCATCCCTAGTACAACCTATAAAGTATGATAGTGTGCAGAAGAACCCTGATCAGACTATAAAACATGTAAAAATGAAGTGGTTTAACTCATGTCTAAAAATTGCCAGTGGGCTGCACAAACTTTTTATCATTCACACACATTCATATACACACATATAGTCAAACTGATTATTAATTATACTATTAATGACTCTTATTGTGTCACCATAAAAGAGGGAAATAATATTTACAGGGATTTTTCTCCTAAGAAATACTATATCAAAGAAGTCAGGATATATACAGCACAATAAATGTTACTATAAAAAAACATCAAAATGAAGTTTGTTAACATTTGCACTTCAAAAATATTATTTTGGGGGCTGTCATTTTGTTCTTCATTCCCTATACTGCTAGCCCAGTTTTAACATAAATTCTTATATTAGTTATAAGTAGTAGGTTTAACGCTAGAAATTATCAAGATGTACAGCACTAGATCTAGGTATAGGAAATTTACAAGAAGAAATCCTTAAGAAGTTACTTGCTTGCAAATTTAAATGTTACCACAGCAAGGTGATAAAAAGGACTGGAAATCCAAATATCTTGAATCCAACATTAACAAGCTATTGCCTTTTAAACAAAGTTACAATCCTTCCAGGCCTGTTTTCTTACCTGCCAAGAGGATACTAGGCTAGAGCCATGGGTTTCAACAAAAAGACCTCACCCAGCAAATTGCTATGCTTTACCTGTCAGTTCTCAGTAAACAGCAACAAGAAATCCTCTAAACTTAGCTGAAAATCCCTATCAAGAAGGATTTGCAAACAATGGTGGCTTCAACCTATTTCAAAAGTTTTAATACCCACCATTTTTACCCCAAACCCCTCAAGATCTCTCCTCTGAAGACAATCTTATCCCTCTACTATTAAGGTTTCAAGTTATAAAAACTAGCCTGTCTCAGGAAATGACTAAACACCATGGAAGCTCTTGAAAGGGTTCTTCCAGCTCTAAAATTCTTAGTAATTCTGTAATTTCCCATAATTAACAATATTGCAAATGGAATGCCTACTGAATCTTCTAAAACACATTATCACAAATCATGTAACAAAGGGTACAGATTTTAACAACCATGAAAGCCAATAAACAAAACACATATTAATATGTTAACCAATTTATTTTTAAAATCACAATGACATATTTTACATACTTGCAATACCACTAAAATTACAAGCTATAAAAGATTATTATTAAGGAAAAATGTGTCTTTAAAAAAAAAAAACCTGTTTCATTAAATCTTTGAATGAAAACTTGATATCCCACAAAATGCTAATCTTTCTACCAAAATACGCTGGCCTTCTAATGCCTTGAAGAGGAATAAGCAAAGAAACCTTTCACTCAGTTTTATAAACCTCTTTATCAGAGACAAAAGGATGAAAAGATCAACTAGTAGTCAACCTGCATTTCAATCTAGGCTCTAACACTAATCTGTGATTGGATGACCACCTTCCTCTCCTCCTTACGGTTTGATGAGCAAATGGAGGGATATACAGGAAAGCATTCTGAACACAGAAAATCACCACATGAATGATAAATAATTTATTCTACCCCCCAGAAACCATCAATAATAAAATTAATTTTGTAGCAACACATTATACTCTTTCAAATATATACCTTAATAGTAATGGCTACCATTCAGTGAGCCACTGTAATTAAGGCTTTACAGAAATTAACTCATCTAATTTTCTCAACAATGCTTCAAAAAAAAAACCAAAAAAACCTGAGTAGCACACTGAAAATGACTGCCAATATGATCAGTAAGATAGCTGAAAATTTAACATCTGTTAAATTCAGTAATGTAGTCCCATTATAAAATTTTATTCTCAAAAATGATGGTTTCTGGGATTATTAAATATTAAATATATATACATTTAACAATCTACCATCCTATGTAAATTTGTCACAAATAATTTTAGTTCTCTGAAATCTTACTTCAATTATATAACAATTATCTTAAAAACAGCAGGTCCTTCTTAAAATATACATATTTATACACACATAGACCTATGCAAGGAGAAAAAGAGAGAGTTTTACCTAGTAGTGACGTGGCAGTTTCATTTGGCTTAAATTTCTTAAGAGAAAGCTAATCGATCAAATTGGAAATTGGCCATGATGTTAGAACACACTTTACCAGATGGGCTTGACTCACAATGACTACACCAATAACTGATTTCATTCTTAACTTGAGCACAGGACTTCTCCAAAAACTAGGACTATGTTGGAAAATTAATTCTAAATTTCTTCTTCCTTTTACTCGTTAGCATACACTATTTATCTATCTTTCCTAGAATTCAAACTCTCAAAGAGGCTGGAACTGGGTCTCAGTCCTAGTATAATTCCTGGCATATGGTACGTTTTCATTAAGCATATGGAGAATTCTAGAATTTTGTTCACTACCATTTACTTCTGATAATTCACACAGAATTCCAACTTCTTCAAAGCTTATATATTAAAAAAAATAACATTTCCTTTCTAATACGTATATTCCTCTTTCAACAAACTTTTCTTGAACACCTATTATTTCCTAGGCACTTTGTCAAGCATCTTTGAAAAAGGTAACGAAAAGCTCTTATTTCCCTTAAGAAACTCACAACATAACAAGAAAGTAAATACACACATGTAGCACAACTATAATACACTAAATGATATAATGAAGATAAGCATCACATACTGAGGGACTATTCAGATTCTAAAAAGAATATGGCTACTCTCACAACTTTAACCAAAGAGCCACCCTCCTCTCTCTAGATAATTCATCCTCTTAAAATACCCAGCTTTGGGGCACCCGGGTGGCTCAGTCCTTAAGCGTCTGCCTTCGGCTCGGGTCACGATCCCAGGGTCCTGGGATCGAGCCCCACGTTGGGCTCCCTGCTCCGTGGGAGGCCTGCTTCTCCCTCTCCCACTCCCCCTGCTTGTGTTCCCTCTCTAGCTGTGTTTCTCTCTGTCAAATAAATAAATAAATAAAAACTTAAAAAAAAAAAAACCTTAAAAAAAAAAGAATACTCAGCTTCATGAGAAAGACACAAATCAAGCCTGAATTTATGAGAAAATGCTAAAGCTTGATGAAGATCACAATCAGAGGTATGTACAAAAGACAAAGGAAGGCATGTTTCGGATGGGTCAAGGAGATAAGAGACACGAACTACGTTTTGAAGAATAAGCAGTTAACTAGGTAGGCAAAACGATAACAGAGCTGTAGAAAAATATCAGCAACTAATCCTGTTAGTCTGACTCTGGACAACTGGAAATAGTAAAGAAGCACAAGATGAGGGAAAATTCCAATACTTCTTTAATGTCTGCCTAATTTCTACAGTTGTATAGGTGTCTGCTAATTTATATAATTGATTTATCTTTAAAAGTAACAAGTTCATAGGTAAAAGATTATCTCAATCATAGGTAAAAATTAGTTCCATTTTAATTATAATTAATTTGTTCCATTAACTTTAAACTCTGTAAATTCAAAAACAAACGCAAAATTTTAATTCTAAACGATTTTTCAATAAACAATCTCCAATATCACAAACCTATGTTTGGTATATTCTAGTTTTTGACAAGCACTCGCTATCAACTAACTTTAAATATCACTCAACAGAAAACTTACAATTTAGTCGAGGAATAAAATATATTTCATAATACACTGTACTCTTTCATGACTTCAGCAGTTCATGTTGTCAAGAAACACTTCTCATTTTTAGCCATGCTACGCAAATTTCAATAATGTGAATAAGTGTTGTGACATAATAAAAATAATAAACAACTTTCTAAAGTTATACCATAAAAATGCTAAGGTATTCATGCACATTATCATCCTTGAAATATGAAACTAATATATTGTTATATGTCAAATTAAAAATGGTAAAGTTAAAAATGTTTCAAAATTGAGAGGCAAATTATTATATTTTTTTACTTGCACACATACATGTTTTTTAAGTATACGACAAAAACAAATATAGTAATAGAAAAAATATGTAAAAGAGATGCACTAAGTTCTTTACGTTCTTAATCTTCAAAAACAACCACATATTGTGTTATAACATTACTATGTTATAAAAATACTATTTCCGTGTTTAAAGACAAAGATATGAAGACTCAGGGTCACTCATCTCAGTTACTAGTCTTAACTGTAAACACTTGCTTTGAATCAAATAATAGCATCAAAATACAAAACAAAATTGTGAAAAGTTTTTAAAAAGTAATGCTAAAATATATACCTATAAATTATGGATGAAATAGCCTGATAACATTTTCTCAATCTTAAAAGTTATTGGTGGGTGCCTGCCTGACTCAGTTGGAAGAGCATGCGACTCTTGATCTCGGGGTCATGAGTTCAAGCCCCATGCTGGGTGTAGAGATTACTCAAAATAAATAACTTAAAAAAAAAAGTTATTGGAAAAGCAATGCTACGTGTCAAATAGCAATAGTAAAATTTAAAGGAACATTAGCTGAAAAAGTTTAAATGCCTCTAATGTTCCAAATATTTTCTAGCTTCTGGGGCTGTCAAGGGTTAAGAGTGCCCAGAAGGACAGATAAACATCTAGACAATATTACCACAACATGGTGATTCTCTAGGAATAATTACATATACATTGACATAGACTGAATCAATAAAACAGTTGGGGTGGGGAGGTTATAATCCCAGAAGGATTTAAGAAGGGCCATTTGATGAAAATACTTCAGTGCTGATGCAGCATTAGATTGGTTAAGATATGCAGCAGGAAACGAAGCTAGCTAGGAAGGCAGTTCAGATATCGATAATATAGCCCTGAATATCATACTCAGGAGCTCAACCTTTATTCAATAAAGAGGTCTTTATTCACTGGAGATCTCTCTCTCTTTTTTTTTTTTTTTTAATAAAGGGACAAACATAATCACATAGTTTCAAAAAAACATACTGAAGATAATGTTAGCAGCATTGTGAAGAGACCAATTTGTCATAATTCATGAGAGAAATGACATGGGCTTCTAAAGTACAGCAACAACATGGGCGCCTGGGTGGCTCAGTTGGTTAAGCAACTGCCTTCGGCTCAGGTCATGATCCTGGAGTTCTGGGATCGAGTCCCACGTCGGGCTCCCTGCTCAGCAGGGAGTCTGCTTCTCCCTCTGACCCTCCTCCCTCTCATGCTCTCTGTCTCTCATTCTCTCTCTCGCAAATAAATAAATAAATAAATAAATAAAGTACAGCAATATAAACTGGAAAAAGGACAGATCTGAGAGACAATCCAAAGACGGGACATGAGGGATGACGATGAATTAGAATCAAACTTGAGACAATCACAGTTTCTGACTTAGATTCCAAAAGTTTATGCCACATACAAAGTGAAGCATATAGAGAAGAAGCCAGGTTTCAGTGGGCAGAAACTGATTTCAGAGATATACAAGAAAAACTAGGAGTAAGTCGTGTTAGAGACATCAAAAAGGGAGAATTTCATTTAAAAAAAAAAAGGCTACCAACATCAAATACTATGGAGGTAACATGGAAAGAAGAGATTAGGCCACTGAGTTTAACAAGTAGGTCACTAGGTTATCAGGGAGATCTTACTCAACGAACTATAAATGAAAGGAAAAGAATGCCTGCTGAAGTAAATCTGTTGGATGTAGAAACCCAAGCTAGTAAAACCCTACACCAGCAGTTCATAAACTTTTTGGTCTCAGGCTCTCTGTACACTCTCAAAGTTAAAAGAGCTTTAGTTTATGTAAGTCTTACCTAGCAAGAAATAAATTACTATATTAGAAATAAAAATAGCTAAAATTTAAATATATATTAGTTCATTAAAAAAATAAAGAGCACATTTTAACATAAATATTTTTATTTTAAAAAACCCTGTATTTTCCAAAACAAAAGTAATTTTGTGTGAAGAGTAGCACTTGCATACTTTTGCAAACCTCTAATATCTGGCTTAACAGAAGACATCTGGACTGTCATATCTACTTCTGCATTCAATTTGTTGCAATAGGTTGGTTCAGTTCAAGAATATGAAGAAAATCTGGACTCCCACAAATATGCAGTTGAATAGGGAAGAGTATTTTAACAGCCTTTTCAGATAATTATATCCATAATTGTATCCATAATTATCTGAAAACACACAAGTAGTTATTTCTCAAAGGTTAGTTGCAACGTGAAATCTGAAACCACATCAACAAAGTTTTCATAGTTGTCCCTTAAAATCTATTGGTTTATTTTGTACTTTAAATAGATTATCTATGCATGGGTTTTGTAACACCATACATTGGTTATTAGAAAATACTGGTTCACTGAGTTATGCAAATCCTCCAAATACCAACAAATTGCATGATAAAATATCAGAAATTACGTTCACTGGTACCACCACCTAATTTCATCTTTCAAGTACTAGGAACTATAGCGGTTACACATTTTCAAAAATTCTAGTTTTCACTTGAAAGTTCAATTTTTATCATTGGCAACAAATACTATCAATTGTTTTCACATCAAGGAAAACAATTCACTGTGTTCACTTTCGAGAAAATATGTGCTACATATCCAAGTCTGAATAGCCATAGTTTGTCAGGCATTCTTTCAAGTAAAAATGATGTTCTATGAAAAAAGCAGCTAGTTCTGCTTGCAGCTCCAACAACTACACAAAATGCTTTCCCTTCAATCAACCACTGCATTCTGATATGCAGCAGAAGTGCTTTACTTGTACTTTCCAGTTCATCAGACAATATTAAAAAAAACACGAGACTTCCTAAAATTAGTAACTTTTACTGCTTCATCAAGGGAATACACTCTTAAGTGAAACTGGCATTATTTTTCCTTCACACGCATAGTAGTGACGATGATAAATACAGGTAACAATTTGGTACCACTGCTTTGATTCATGCTAAGGGGCCAGTAGTTTTACCCACCCTTGCCTTTGCACCACCACTGCAGTGTCAACACAGCAAAAAAAGGCAAATAACACCTTAATGTGATTTTGAAAATAGTTTAGACCTTACAGACTCCCTAAAAGGGTCTCAAGGATCCCCAAGCTTCCTCAGATCACACTTTGAAAACCACTAATCCAACCACTAATCACTTTAGGAATTTCTCTGTAAACAATTAATTCCTGCGACTACGCTAACCCAAGATATGAAGACGAAAACCAACTAACCAACCTCCTAGAATAAGGAGTCTCTGAACAACAACAGCTGTGTGGTAGCTGGAAAGGCTCCTCAGACAGGTAAGGGAGGCTGGGGAACTCTGCATTTCTGAAAAACGAACTGACTTAGATGGCCCTCAATTTTTTCTCCCATTCCTACATCAAGGGTAGCAGGATCTGTGACAAACCTCAAATTAGAAGACGGAAAGCATATATGATAACAATAATACTGAAAAGATCTTTGATTTTTATCAGATAATTGGCCAGGACCCTGGGATCATGACCTGAGCCAAAGGCAGATGCCCAGGCGACTGAGCCACCCAAGGCGCCCCAACACTACTTTTTTTAAATGAGAAAATTTTAACCTCTTTGACGTATACATAAAGATTTACTAATACTACTTCATGTATAGAATTTGATACAAAGTGTTTCTGATTTGACAACAAAATCACAAAATTTTACAAAGAAAACATCTATTTGCTCACCACTGTATGTCCAACACCTAGCTCAACCTTTAAATAAAATAAGATGTTCAGTAAACACTGCTTAACACTGAAGTAGTTGAAATGGTTAAGAACACAGGTCACCAGACACCTAGTACAACTAGTGCTCTTTCTTCCATGTGAAATCTTTTTCATTGTTCTCTAAAACAACATCTCTAAAAAATCTAAGAGAACTATTACAACTTATCCTGAGAAAATATAACATTACCTGTTATACTTTAAATTACACCTGAAAGTCCACTATAGACTAAGTGTCTTATATGTTCTCATTCAGATCACATTTCAAAATCAAAACAAATAGCTCCATCATACTCATCTTTAAATATCTGCCATCTGAGTCAAGCAGTGATTTCCATTCCTATATGAAGAGGCAATAAGATACTATTTTAACTCAATCATCATACATTGATTGTACTACCCTTATACACACTAAATTTTTCTCTGATGATTCAGAATGGTTCTTCATTTCCTAAAGTTTCTGAGGTTTATATTTGAGACACTTATTGCCTTATAAAAACTTGAGATATAAAGATGGAGACTGTATAGTACCTTTGATAGTAATTTGTCACCATAGCTTTTTCTTTTTTAAATGTTTCCTGTCAGTATGACATTTATCATTGCTTCTCTCACAAGAGCACAATGTAGAAAACTTCAGGTACTTGAACTATCTAGTTATTTAGATTCTGGATAAAAAAAGAGATTAATCAAATTTAAACTAATTAAGGCCAGCAAGCACAAAACTGAAATTCAATCACAGAAATGGCATAAATTTAAAGAATATAACTGATCAATTTAGGAATTGAAGCTACTTCAAATCATGTTTCATTTTAAAATACTACTATGAATATGACCTCATTTCATTGCATAGAGTTATTTTGCAGAAAATCGTGACCTACCAAGGATATAGCCAAAAAAAAAAAAAAAGGGTCTTCTGTTGATATATAAAGGATTTGAACTCGATATTCCTTAAAGACAAAATTGTCAGTAAAGACTTTGGAGGGAGACCATGGGCTCCGTCTTCTCTGGAGGTTTAAAAAGAAAAGACTTTTCAGATGTCTGGGATGGCTGAGACTTGGCCTCACATTTGGCGACTTCCAGACAGAATCAGTTCAAAGGTCAGTTTGACCCAAGCAATTCAAGTACCGTAGGTCAGTCACAAACAAGTCATTAGCAAACTGCATCTTCTGCTCTGCACCTATCCAGTCCCTGCTTTGATAATCTCCAACCTTACCCATGAAACTACCCTAACTGCTAATTAACATGCCAGTTGTACAAAATTATTTCTTCCAGCTCCTGAAACGTTTGCTTCTCACTAGTATTCTGTAATCTGTTTTTCCAACATTACCAGAGAAGGAAATATTTTGTGGTACAGTCAGTATCTGCCCTATTAACAATGACCTGTTCCATTATTCTATCCAAACATGGATTCCACTCTGAATTGCAGAAACAGTGGCAGGAAAATAACAGATAACACAGAAATTAGAGCTCTTAGGTTTAACTTAGGGCCAAAATCAAAAGAGAAGAGACAATTCAGCGAGAGGAAGGAAGAAGCTGAGAGGGTCGTAGTGTAGAACACTTACTTTTAGGAACAGAGAGTCCCTTAGACTTCTGGTGAGTTGCCCAGAGCCTCTTCAGTTTCAATCCAAATGACAATGCTTCTCTGAGTCCTCCTCAAGTAATGTTTCCACCACTAAAAATTGGATCTACAAGAGCTCAGATGTACTGGTAAAAAAATATCAGGGGCCCCCATGTGGGCCTCAAGACTCTTTTAAACTAGGCCCACTTCTCTGTCCTGGGCCAACTCCCCTGTGCACTATATTCCTTCTTCTTCCAGGTGCCAGGTATTCAGCCTGTTTCTTCTCTTCTGAGCTGCCACCACCTACTCTATTTCTTAGGGTTCCTCTAACCCCAAGACTGGCTGTGGAGTAGGACAACAGCTTCCCCCCTTCCTTGCTGTCCCTGCAAATAAACATATAGGCTCTTCTAATTTCAGTATTTTTTCTAATGGCTACAAGAAAATAGAGAGGAAACAACAAAAAGCAACAACATCGTACTAGAGATTAAGATTATAATAATTGTCTCCACTTTAAAGTTCCTGCCTCCAAAAACCATTTTCTGAAAATTGCTGGAGTGTTTTAAGCAGTATAAAGTACTAACATAGATACACAAATATATTCTAACCAAATCCAACCTTATATAAAGATATACTCTACTTTTCAAAACACTTAAATCACGGGTCCAAAAATAGTTGCCACATTCACTTTAGGAAATAGGTGCTTTTTTTATTTTTAGAATGGTCTATTATATTCCCTTGAATTTAGAAGATGTTTTAAAGTTTGCTTCTTAAAGGATATCATGAAAAATGCTCAATACGTTTTATCCAACGTAAATGAAAATATACAAAAAGCACATTATGATCCACAAAAAGGTATGTCAAAAGCAGCTAGCTTCACTAAGCAAATCTCAAAATTTAAGTTATTGCCAACCATGTGTCTCTACATTTAAAAAATTTAATAAATTGCTGTGAATGGGGTTTAAAAATCTGGATATCTCATTTTTAGAAATCTAATTCCTACTGAATATATAAATTTAATGTCAATTTTGAGTAAGGCCTTTTTTAAAGCAACAATATATCACATCAGTATTCGTATACTCTTGTGACAGCATAGTTTCTAACAGACTTTCTAATATCAAAATACATGATGTCTAAATATTAACCTATAAATCACATTATTACAATAAATTCAAAGGCTACTTTCCTATAAAGGTGAAGGAACTCTGTAACCAAGTGTTGGCAGATCAAGAATGTCAGACTTTGAATTTCCTCTATGATTTTCTTTATCCACTTAATTCACTTAAGTGGTTTTTTAAAAAGAACGACCTATTATTCTGTAAGCCTACAATAAAATAAAGACTGAAAATAGGCAGAGATCATTTCATCTCATTTGTATAGTCTGAGAGATTGCCGTTTAATCAAACTAAAAATATTCAGATACTTTAAGTAAAAATGTGTCCCTGTGACTGGGCTCACCTCCAACTATTTATAAAATCTTAGGGAATAAGAATAAAAATACTAACCAAAACCTTGATCTGACCCTTCCAGACATGTATACTAAAAAAAAAAAAAAATGAAGTTTAACCTATTGTGTATTCTATAATCAGATACTTTTTTTTCTTTTTGAGGAACGAAATTAAATTACATCTTTTGCTTCTACAGAAGATTTCATGGTTTTTCTTTGATTCCTACACACTAACACAACAATGCAGCCAACATTATTATACCCGGAATGGGGGGGGGGGCATTACACCCAGCAATACGAATTAAATCGCAGTAGCTAATGCCTCCCTTAAATAATTTATTCTCTCTTGGCAGCAAATAACGTTACGGCCTCTTCAATTACCCAACACCGCAAACCATCGCTTGGGTCGCGATCAACCTGACCCAATTCCTATCGCGGCCACCACCTCAGTCTCGCCTCCTCCCGCCGGGCCTGCAAGTGTCATGGGAGGGGGCGGCAGCCGCAGGGGCGTCCTCTGCGCCGCGACCCGGGCGGCCGACGGCGCGCGGGGCAGGCCCGGGACTCACCGGGTGGAGGTGCCCTTCCGCACATCGCACATCATGCACTTGAAGGCCTCGGCGCTGTTCCGGAAGGTGCAGACGCTACAGTCCCAGTAACCCTCATCCGAGGACGGCTTCGGCTGCCGCTTCGGCCTGCAGGACACAACCCGGACACGACGCGGCGCGGGGTTATGAGCAGGCCGCGCCCGGCGCCCGGGCCCCGCGGCCGCCCCCGCCCCGCCCCCCGCCCCAATTCCGCGACCCCCGCCCCGCGGGCCCCCGGCGCGCCGCGCTCCGGCTCGGAGTGGGAGGGAAGTCAGGATGGGGGAGGGCGCGGGCGCGGCCGCGGTCGCCGCCGCTCTGACACCCCGGACTGCCGCTCCGGCCGCCGCCATCGCGGCTCCATTGTGGGGCGGCCGGCGCCGGCCCCTCACGCGGCAGCGCTCGCGCAGCAGCGGCGCCGGCGCCGCCCCCGTTCTGGCCCCGCTGCCCGGGCGGCGAGCGAGACCGCCGCCCGAAACCCGGCGCGAGGGCCCCGCCGCCTGCACAGTCCGGGCCCCGGGGGCCCGGGCGCTGTTACCTGGTCGGGCTCTTCTTGTCTCCCATGGCTTGGCTACAAATGCACGCCGAGAGTCGCCGCCGCGGCCGCTCTGTTTGTCAATAAGGAGGATAATAAGCCGGGCGGAAGCGGGCGGGGGAGGAGGGAGGAGGGGGCGGGGAAGGCCGCACCGCCGCGCTCGGGAGCCGCCGCCGGATCCCACGCAGCCTCCAGCTGTCGGGGAAACTCCTGCCTGGGCGCACGTGACCCGCGCCGGCCAACCAGCGGCGGCGCCGGAGACTTCAAACGCGGCCAGCGCGGCCCAGCACCCGCGGCGAGTTCTCGGGCGCGCGGCGTGGGGGTGGTCGCTGCAGCCCGGGGCGCCGCCGCCGCCTCTTCGGCCGGTTCTCCGCGCTTCCCCGCCGCCTTCCGGGGGGTGGCGGGGGTGGCCACCCGCTCCCGAGCCCCTCTGGCGGGGGATGCTCAGTCATCCCGCGGGAGGTGTGCTCCCAGGTGGGGCCGGCGCTTGGAGGTCAGCCCAGCTCGGGAGGAGTGCCCGGGCGCGGTCTCCAGGTAGAACCGCTTTCCCGGCCTCGGCGGTCCTCGGCTCCTCAGACTCAGCCCGAGGGATACCTGGGGGAACCAACCACTCTTGAGCGCCATTGCTAGGTGCCTTAAAATACTGATTTTCTGTACGCAAATCTCTGCCGAGAAGGTATTGTGGCCCTTAATTTAGAGGAAACGAAACCGAGGCTCAAGAGGTTAGGTGACTTCCTCTGTATTATATAATTAGAAGATGACAAAGCCAGGAATTTAACCTTGGTTTTAATTCCAAATGCACTCTTTGGCCCCCTACTACTCTGCAGTAACTGCTTTAGAAGAAAACAAAACAAAAAACTCATAAGCCCTTTTTTTAAAATAACGAGTTTACATATTCCCTGAATGCTATCTGTTGACTAAGAAAGGAACACCTTTCTCCCAAGTCTCATTACCTCAGCATACTAGGTGCCCTCATCTCATACCAGACTCTAGCAACAACCATCTAACTGGTCTCAGAAGCAGCCCCCCACCTCCCCAGTCTATTCGGTGATCTACAGCCAGATTAAAAATAAAATACGGACAACCTTAGGCTACCACTCTGATCCAGTACTTTGCTAAGGCTCTCAGACTCCATAGCTTGGCATTCAAAGATTTCAACTTTCTCCCTATTTCCCTATCCAACTCCCCATCAGAAAAGCTGCCTCCTGACAAAGCAGATGAAATCATGTATTCCTTTCCCAAAACTCTTCCTTTACCCACATGGGTGGCTTCTGCATAAAATATTTTCCTCTTCTCTCAGCTTGTACTGTTTCTACCTATCTTTCTAGTTTCACAGCAAGTCCGAATTCCTGATCTGAGTAACTGAAAGAATCTTAATGTACTGTAAAGGAACTAGTAAAGTCAGAATTCCCAGGTTCTCAGCCACTTCACTGATGGACCTTGGAAATTGTGCTTAAGTTCTGTAATTCTCAACTTCTTCTCTGCAAAATGGTATCTATAATTATTATGAGGTGGTGCGATTAATAAAAAAAAAATAGCTAAAATAGCTATGGTAGCCCTTTTAGAAGAACTAGGAACCCAGTTTTTTTAGCATTATATGCCAGGCGCTTTGTAAATCTCTTCACACGAATGCCTTATTTTTATTTATTTATTTTTTTTAAGATTTTACTTATTTATTTGACAGAGAGAGACACAGCGAGAGAGGGAACACTCCAGGGGGAGTGGAAGAGGGAGAAGCAGGCTTCCCGCCGAGCAGGGAGGCTGATGTGGGGCTCAATCCCAGGACCCTGGGATCATGACCTGAGCCAAAGGTAGATGCTTAAGGACTGAGCCACCCAAGTGCCCCCAGAATGCCTTATTTTTAAAGGACTCAAAGTATTATGCAAATATTCTCGTCAACAGGCCTGTCCCTTCATTTGAAAGATAAGGAATTTAGGCCCCAGGTTAAATGGTTTTTCTTTAATGAAAAGGCCAGGTTTAGAGCTCAGATATCTTATTCGTCTTTTACTAAACCACGGTTTCTGATTAAATCACCTCAGTTGTCCCTGAACTCGCTGCACCATCTGTGCTTTTTTGAAAGTGTCACTTACCAGACTCCGACATCAAATTGGAAACCTTGAGGAGTATGATTGAGAAAAGCAAACAAGAGATCTAAGGCCCAGTCTTCAATCTTTCAGTAATACGATGGGTAAACTTAGGTAAGTCACTTCCAATTTTCCATCTGTAAAAATAAAGGAGTTAAAACTATTACTTTAAGGTCCCCTCCAAGTCTAAGGCATTATGATGTTTTAAAATTCCTCAACTAGATGGATAAGGAGACTGGCAAGAACTGGTCTACTTGCAAAAGTGATGGCAACAATGTATTTTTAAGTCAAAAGAAAACCAAATCACTCTAAAACTCTCCCATGCTGCGTATCACCCTTTCACTAGAATACAGCCTCCACCACTGGAAAGTAAACTCCATTTCTGAATCATATAATCAAGAAGGGCAGGAACTTTTATATTTTGTCTTCATCACTGCATGTCCAGCCCCTAGAATAGTCTGACACATAGTTGGTAGTCAGTAAATATTCTGAGAATGAATACATTCACTTATGTCCCAGTTCTTGAGTGAGATCTGTTTGCATACCAGGATTTATAGCCTGTTAAACATACTGTGTGCAGAGGATGGCCAATCAATGCTGAAATGTACAATACCACTTCCAACTGAACTTTACAACTCTGCAAAGTATGGTAGCCCTTTTAGAAGAACTAGGAACCCAGTTTCAGTGCCCTTGCACTCCCATTTATTGGTGCTTCTTTGAGAAAAAAAACCTTCCTGTAGCAGGCTTCCATGGAGAGAGTACTACAGAAGCTACTCCTCCTACTTTACCCAAAAATCATACCTTTTTCCTATAGCATTTCCTACTAGTCTGGAATAGTGGCCAATGGAGAAGATAAAGATCCTTGTCACTAGAGTGACCCAGATTCTTACCTGTTCAGTGTCTTGTCAGTACATTAACAGTTCACTACTTTAGACATGCAGTTCACTAGGGGCACTTGTAAAATGACACAAGCACTTTAACAATAGTTTTAACAATTTAAGAATAAAGTGTTGAAATTTTCTAATGATTTACCTTTTAAAAATTAAAATAATCCCTAGGTCATTTATATAATAATACTCTATAATAATACTCACTTTCATTCTGATATGCTTCCTAGGGGCGCCTGGGTGGCTCAGTCGTTAAGCGTCTGCCTTCGGCTCAGGTCATGATCCCGGGGTCCTGGGATCGAGCCCCGCGTCGGGCTCCCTGCTCGGCGGGAAGCCTGCTTCTCCCTCTCCCACTCCCCCTGCTTGTGTTCCCTCGCTCGCTGTGTCTCTCTCTGTCAAATAAATAAATAAATAAACATCTGATATGCTTCCTAGAATGGCAGAGACTGAAAAATTACTGCAACTGTCCATGGGGTCCTGTGTACAGGTGAACAGTAATCTACTCTCTGTTGAGGTGGATGATGAGATTGAGAGCCTGTCTTAGATCAAGAGACTGTCCGTGGGATCCCAGAGACCCCAGGCGGTTCTGATTAGCCCTGAGTTTCTAACAAGAAGGCAAACACAATAATAAAACCTGTGTATTAAACTTTTCTATATAGTTGTTTGATAATGGGAACTAATACCTCAAGTAAGACTGCAATGTGAGGAAAACGGTATAACTGAGGGAGAAATAAGCTACAAATCTTCCCTGACAGAACTCAGAATGAAGGATAACAATAATTAACTGCAACTGTAAAAACAATCACATTTTTTTTTTTAAGATTTTATTTATTTATTTGACAGAGAGAGACATAGTGAGAAAAGGAACACAGCAGGGGCAGTGGGAGAGGGAGAAGCAGGCTTCCCGCCGAGCAGGGAGCCTGATGCGGGGCTTGATCCCGGGACCCCGGGATCGTGACCTGAGCCAAAGGCAGACACTTAACCAACTGAGCCACCCAGGCGCCCCAAAACAATCACATTTTAAAAGATTGATTTTTTTGTTTTTTGTTTAGTTGGTTGGTGTTTTGTTTTTGCAAAGCGGAGATACCTTTCCTGATTTTGTTCATTATAAAAGTTTTATGTTACCATGCTATTAGTTTCTAGGTACCAAAATAAAATACCACAGACTGGGTGGCTTTAACAAAAGAAGTTTATTTTCTCACAATTCTGGAAGCTACAGTGTGAAATCAAGGTGTCAGCAGGGTTGGTTTCTTCTGAGGCCTCTCTCATTGGCTTGTGGATGGCCACCACCTCTCTGTGTGTGTCTGTGTCCTAATCTCTTCTTATAAGGACACCAGTCATATTAGGTTAGGGCCTCTCTTATTGACCTAATTTTATCTTAATTACCTCTTTGAAGGTCCTATATCCAAACAGAGTCACATACTGAGATACTGGGCGATTAGGACTTCAACATGAATTTGCAGGGTGCACTGGCACAATTAAGCTCATAACACCAGCATAAAGAGGTCAGCAAAGATTTTTCAAATTAACTTTTCCAGTGTATTATTGTAATATTACTAGTACAGGTTCCCAGTCCTCATCTGAAAGCCTTAAGGCTGGATATTTTTCATTAGTAAGACATTTTGGGATTTTCAAAATGCATTATGGTACAAATACTACATAATTACATAACCCTCCAAGTGGGTTCTCAAATAGTGCCCCATAATCAAATGCATTAATATTTCTGCAAAATATATAAATATTCACACCATGTGAGAAAATAAAGTCCATAAATCATCTTACCTCAGTGCTACTCGGGTTTTACTGCTGAATGATTACAGATCAGGTAAAATATGAAAATGTTTTCAGTTTTCAGTGCTTTTTGGATTACAGGAATACAGAAAAAGGACTTGAGGACAAAATAAAATTGAAAAGATTAAGATTAAAAATGTCCACACTTTTTTTTCCTTTCTTCTTCTTTTTTTTTGTAAGTATACTCTTTAATCCCTATCCTCTATTCCCCCAACCCCCATTCCCCATTCTCCTCCCCTTTGGTAACCATCAGTTTGTTCTCTATAGTTAAGAGTGTGTTTCTTGGTTTATCTCTCACTCTTTTTCTTCTTCTTCTTCTTTTTTTTTTTTTAACATATAATGTATTATTTGTTTCAGAGGTACAGGTCTGTGATTCATCAGTCTTACACAATTCACAGCACTCATCATAGCACATACCCTCCCCAATGTCTATCACCCAGCCACCCCATCCCTCCCACCCCCAACCACTCCAGCAACCCTCAGTTTGTTTCCTGAGATAAGAATTCCTCGTATCAGTGAGGTCATATAATACATGTCTTTCTCTGATTGACTTATTTCACTTAGCATAATACCCTGCTCATTTGTTTTGTTTCTTAAATTCCACATATGAGTGAGATCATATGGTTTTTGTCTTTCTCTGGTCGACTTATTTCACTTAGCATAATACACTGTAGCTCCATTCCTGTCATTGCAAATGGCAAGATTTCATTCTTTTTTATGGCTGAATGATATTCCATTGTATATATATACCACCTCTTCTTTATCCATTCATCTATTGATGAACACTTGGGCTGCTTCCATAGTTTGGCTATTGTAAATAATGCTGCAATAAACATAGGGGTGCATGTATCCCTATGAATTAGTGTTTTTGAATTTTGGGGGTAAATACCCAGTAGCATGGTTCATGGATTGTAGGGTAGTTCTTGTTTTACTTTTTTGAGGAAACTCCCTACTGTTTTCCAGAGTGACTGCACCAGTTTGCGTTCCCACCAGTATGCACAAGGTCCCTTTTTCTCCACATCCTCACCAACACCTGTTGTTTCTTGTGTTTTTTATTTTAACCGTTCTTAGAGGTGTGAGGTCATACCCCATTGTAGTTTTTTTTTTTTTTGCATTTTTTAAATTTTATTATGTTATGTTAATCACCATACATTACATCATTAGTTTTTGATGTAGTGTTCCATGATTCATTGTTTGTGTATAACACCCAGTGCTCCATTCAATATACGTGCCCTCTTTAATACCCATCACCAGGCTAACCCATCCCCCCATCCCCCTCCCCTCTAGAACCCTCAGTTTGTTTCTCAGAGTCCATAGTCTCTCATGGTTCGTTTGCATTTCCTTGGTGATGAGTGATGTTGAACATCTCTTCATGTGTCTGTTAGCCATGTGTATGTCTTTGGGGAAGTATCTGTTCATGTTCATTTTTAAATTGGATTATTTGTTTTTTGGTGTTGAATTTTATCAGTTCTTTATATATTTTGGATACTAACCCTTTATCTTTATATATTTTGGATACTAACCCTTTATACACCTGCAAATATCTTCTCCCATTCAGTAGGTTGCCTTTAATTTTGTTGGTCGCTTCCTTTGCTGTGCAGAAGGTTTTTATTTTGGTGTAATCTCAGTAGTTTATTTTTGCTTTTATTCCCTTGCCTCAGGGATCCTATCTAGAAAAATGTTGCTATGGCTGATGTCAGACAGATCACTTCCTGTGCTCTCTTCAAGGATTTTTATTTTTATCTTTTAATTTATTTTAATTTAAATTTTAGGTATTTAACATACCGTGCAATATTGGTTTCCAGAGAAGAATGAAGTGATTCATCACATACATACAACACCCAGTGTTTATAACAAATGACCTCTTTAAAACTCATCACGTATCTAGCCCATCACCCACCCACCTCCCTCCATCAAACCTCAGTTTGTTCTCTATCATTAAGAGTCTCTTATGGAGGGGCACCTGGGTGACTCAGTCGTTAAGCGTCTGCCTTCGGCTCTGGTCATGATCCCAGGGCCCTGGGATTGAGCCCCGCATCGGGCTTTCTGCTCCATGGGAAGCCTGCTTCTCCCTCTCCCACTCCTCCTGTTTGTGTTCCTGCTCTCGCTGTGTCTCTCTCTGTCAAATAAATAAATACAAAATTAAAAAAAAAAAATCTCTTATGGGGGTGCCTCGGTGGCTCAGATGGTTGGGCGTCTGCCTTCAGCTCAGGTCATGATCTCAGGGTCCTGGGATCGAGCCCCACATCAAGCCCCACATCTTGGGCTCCCAGCTCGGTAGGGAGTCTGCTTCTCCCTCTCCCTCTGCCCCTCCCCTTGCTTGTGCTTTTTCTATCTCTCTCTCTCAAATGAATAAACTCTTTTTTTAAAAAAGGAATTTTCATGCAATTGTGTCTTTCAGTTCTGCTCAAATCTAATATCTTATATACCATTTCCACTTGATGATAGATTGCTGCCATGCATACCCAACTTTATGACTTACTTGGTGGTCCAGATTGCACTCATTTCATAAAGAGAAGCTCAGTTAATATTGTCACTTGATGTCCCATGGTTAGGCATTCAGTCTCTATCCAGAGCTAAATACCAGAGCAGGAACTATTTCTCAAAAGGAGAATAATTATCTGTGAAGAGGGCATGGGTTTGCTCCAAGGTCTGCACTGTGATTTCCCTTTTGTGCAAAGAATATCTGTTTACTATATAAGAGAGTGAATATATGTATAGCTATTTGAGTATTAAATATTCTCACAGATAATTTTATTTTCTTTTTAAAAATCTTTTGTTAAAAATGTGTTGCTTGATCTGCTTGTCTTCCTCAATATTCTATTTCGGTTTTTATTATTTTCATTGTATATTCATTTTTCCATCACTTTCCTACTGTGCTTTTTTCCTTATATTTTCCTTCTTTTGTTTTCTAGAGATACTGCCCTTTGAATTGATCATTTCGAAGTTTTCCTCCTTTTGTTTTCTATTTGAGACACTTTCTTCTTAGATTTTCTATACTTCGTTCTCATATCCACTTTTATCTCTGTATTCTCTTTTAATTCTATTTTATTTCTACTAGTTCTTATTAGTGCCATTTGAAATTTTTAACACATAACCCTGGGACAAGATTTTTATATTTATCCTTTTAGAGCTTTTTGGATTCCAGCGGAAAAACTTGCACAGTATATAAGAATATTTAATATAGTATCATTGGATTAGCATTTGAGAAGATCAAAATTATAAGATTAATATTGCTGGAGGGCGCCTGGGTGGCTCAGTCGGTTAAGCAACTGCCTTCGGCTCAGGTCATGATCCTGGAGTCCCGGGATCGAGTTCCGCATCGGGCTCCCTGCTCGGCAGGGAGTCTGCTTCTCCCTCTGACCCTCCTCCCTCTCATGCTCTCTCTATCTCATTCTCTCTGTCTCAAATAAATAAATAAAATCTTTAAAAAAAATATATTGCTGGAAATCAGAGGGTCCCGAAATGAAAAATTTTGTGTTCTTTAGAGTCATTCTGCATCACTACTAGCTCTATTGAGTACCCTTACAAATCTGTATCTTTAGATATTAAGGAAGTGTGAGGAAAGCAACTCCATGTTCATATCCTATAGCCAAGTAAGTAAATGATGTTATATTTATTATAAAAAGGAACATGTTAATAAACTCCACAGTTGTAAAGATTTCATCCTCAATCATAAGTAATTTTATAAGCTTCTAGTACAAAATATAAATCCTGTAGCTACACTTAGGACCTCTAATCAAGTCAAGTATATTTTAAACATTTTTATATTAATATGTTTGACCCAGAAAAACCTATAACATGTCTGAAAAAATTTTAAGTACCCAAAGTCTTTCTGCCAACAGCATAAACACAGCTGCAATGTCAAATTTCTCAGCAGTGAAAATACTATTTTCTTGAGATACAATCTTGTAGACAGATGTTTAAGGAGAAATTCCAATCTGTTACCATATAATCTTCATAAAAAACTGATTGAACAAGCATCATATCTTGCAGTAATATAAATAAATCTCCAGGAATTCCTACAGGTATTTCTTACAGCAAACACATTACGATTTAAATAATATATTTCATTAGTATATTCTACAAGCAAATGTATCTTATATTAGTAATATATTTAAATAACATGTTTTGCATGTTATATATTGCTTGGCATTTCCCAGATTAAATATATTTTTAAATTTTAATATGAATAAATTTTGGCAATAAGCAAAACAAAATTATTTGCTTAACCAATGGTTAAGTCCATTATCTATAGCCAGAATGCCTGGATTCACATCCTGGTTCTGAAACTTACTAGTTGTGTTATTTTAGGCAATTACATAACCTGTGCCTCAGCTTTCACACCTATGAAATCAGGCTAATAATATATGTACTTATGGCATTATTATGAAGGTCAAATACTATATGCAAAGCCCTTAGAAACAATGCTTAGCACTTTGATAGTAATATCAAAGACCTTGCTATTTTTCTAAGGTTGCTCAACAGAATGACTAGAGCCAGACTCATAGTGTCTAATACCAGCTTTCTAGCTTGTTATCTCCATAACAATATTTAACCTTTCAGACCTCAGTTTTCTTACCTATAAAATGAGAATAATAATACTTGCCTCATAGAATTATTGTGGGTTGATATATATAAAGTACTGTGGCGGGTACACAGTAAGGATCTATAAAAATGTATGCTTTTACCAGCAGCCCTTGCTTACCCTGAATGCCAGTGAAGCTTGAAAGCCCTAAGAGTTTAGTGGAATTTTTAGGTAGCCCATCCTTCCCTGACCCACTAAATACTGCTATGAGGTAATTCCTCTTGGATTCCTCCTGCCAACATTCTCCATGCTCTTCCAGGCAACTAGAAGTTTACAGTTAATTATTTATATTTTAGATTAAAACAACAAGGAGAGAGATACAGAATCAGCTGAAGGTTGTCACATATTTGAGCTGATTCTGGTTCTCTTATGCTGGAACTAAAACAGTTTTAGATATTTAGATATTATCTAAATATCTTTTGTGTCTAAATAGTTATCAAAGTTTCACTTAGCTTCTCTGATCCTCCGTTTTCTCACTTGTAAAATCAAAGGATTGTAATCAGAAATCCCTCATGTCTCTTCTGGGTGTAAAATTCTGAAACTCTTAGCATTCTACCCACATGATAGATGGCATTTGGGTGTGGTATGGTCTGAGAGAGAGAGAGGATCTTAGTTGCTATTTGAAGCAAGTCCATAGCTCAAATACCACTCACTGTTGGTAGCAGCTGCCAAAACTGTGGGTCTCTACAAATCCTGTAATTTCTTGTTATTATGGAGAAAAAGCAACCAAAGTAAATTGGAATGTTTATAATGATATGTCTTTCTCTGACTAAACTGCTATATAACTCCTGAACTACTTGGAAATAACAGTATTTTATAGGTTTGAAAGCTTCTAAAATCCTTACAAACCCAAGCATAAATTTTAAGTTTAAATGAGGAAATATATATTTGTAAAAGTTCTTCACACAGTTAGTACATTTTACAAATGCAAGATGTGATCATGTATAAAATCAATCTGGTCTTAACTTATTTTAACCAAAGAACTTTGTAACAAGTCATAGTGATGGAAACCTCTGATTATTTAGCAAGCATATAGAAGTCCTTGATTCTAAACTGACATCAAAGCATTTCTACATGATAAGATGTCCAAGTAAGATTTCATGTATATGAAGTCATACCAGTTGCTAGGAGGATAAGCAGCTTTACTTTGATGGTTTTGAGTTTCCATATTTACTTTCAGCTCCTCTGCCAGAGGCACATACTTTTTTATTCCCCTCTGCCACCGTATAAATTTCTATGATATTTTTAATAGCAAGGCATTTTTTTCCTACCGCTTTTTTATTTTTATCAGATAGTAGAATAACTAATCTGTTGGAAAAATTTGTTCATCCATTATTAGGGCTCTTGGTATATCATGTAGTGGCTAATTCTATAGTATACTTTAAAATATGTTTTTTAAAATATGTCTGTTGATCATATATTCATTTTTTTCACTAATCACCTCAGTACATCTCCAGGATTATTATTAATATGCCTTTCATGATCATATATGTAATTATTTTTAAAATTTTATATTTCACTTTAATACAGTAAAATTAATTTTTCTATGAGTTCGACTAACGCATAGAGTCACATAAACACCCCAAAGGTCAAGATGTAGAACAGTTCCATAACCCAGAAACTTCCCTCTTGCAGCCCCTTTACAGTCAATCCTCCAGTCTCTAACGTCTGGCAACTACTGATCTGGTCTCTACCCATAGAGTTACCTTTTCCAAAATGTCATATAAATAGAATCATATGGATGGGTGGAAGTAGCCTTTTGTGTCTGGCTTCTTTCACTTAGAATAATGTGTTTGAGGGGCACCTGGGTGACTCAGTCGGTTAAGTGTCTGCCTTCGGCTCAGGTCATGATCTCAGGGTCCTGGGAGTGAGTCCTGCATCGGGCTCCCTGCTCAGTAGAGAGCCTACTTCTACTTCTGCCCTTTTCCTGCTCATGCACATGTGTGCTCTCTCAAACACTCTCTCTCTCTCTCTCTGAAATAAATGAATGAAAAATCTTTTTTAAAAAAAGAATAGTGTATTTGAGATTCATCAATGCTGTTGCTTGTGTCAATAGTTGTTTCTCTTTGCTGCTGAGTAGAATTTCGTATATATCATGGATGTATCCTATCCCAATTTGATTGTCCATTCCTCAGTATAAGCATTTAAGAGTTGTTTCCAAGTTTTGATGATTATGGATAAAGCTGCTGTCAACAAATGCATGCAGGGTTTTGTGTGAATGTAAGTGTTCATTTATCTTGTGTAAATACTTAGGACTGGGATTGATGGGTTGATAGTATTTTATGTTTAAATTTGTAAGAAACTGCCAAACTTCTTTCCAAAGTCACTGTACCATGTTGCATTTTTACCAGCTGTGTATGAGAGTTCTAGGTGCTCCAAATACTCATCAACACTTGGTATTGTCAGTCTTTTTTTATTGTAACTATTCTTGTGAGTATATAGCAACATCTCTTTGTGGTTTCAATTTGTTTCCTTTATGACAAACAATTTTTTCATGAGCTTATTATCCATTTGTATGTCTTCTTTTTTTAATTTCAAAAAGGCATTTTAAATTACAGTATAATTAATATATAACATATTTATTTTAGATTTACAACATAATGATTTGGTATTTGTATACACTGCAAAATGATCACCACAATAAGTATAGTTACCATCCATTATCATACAAAATTGCACATTGTTTTTGTGATGAGAACTTTTAAGATTTACTCTCTTACAACTTTGACATATGCAATACAATATTATTGACAATAGTCACCAGGCTGTACCTTACATCCCCACCTTACTTATTTTATAACTGGAAGTTTGTACCTCTTGACCGTATATCTTCTTTGGTGAAATCTGTTCAAAACTTTTGCTCATTTAAAAAAATTTTGGGGAAGCCTGGGTGGCTCAGTTGGTTAAGTGGCCAGGACTTGATTTCAGCTCAGGATGATCTCAGGATCCTCGGATTGAGCCCTGTGTTGGGCTCTGTTCTTGGTGGGGAGTCTGCTTAAGGATTCTCTCTTCCTCTCCCTCTGCCCCTCCCTCTGCTTGCACTCTCTCCCTCTCTCTCTAAAATAAATAGGTAAATCTTTAAAGAAAATAAATATCAAATAAATTTGGTTGTTTTCTTATTACTAAGATTTTTTAAATTATAGTAAACATACATAACATAATATTTAAATTTTAACCATTCATAAGTATCTAATTCATTGATATTAAATACATGTACAATGTTGTATAACAATCATTACTATCTATACCCAAAACTCATCATTCCCAAGAAAAACTCTGTACCTTTTAGACACTAACACTCTTCCCCCTTCTTCCCCTAGTTCCTAGTAACTTCTCTACTTTCTATCTCTATTAATTTTTCTATTCTAGGTGCCTCCTATAAGTGGAATCTTACAACATTTGTCTTTTTGTGTCTGGCTTATTTCCCTAAGCATAATTTATTTGTTTATAAATATAAATAATTATAAACATAATTTGTAATGTTTGCAAGTCCATTCATGTTGTACCATATATCAGAATTTCATTCCTTTTTATGGCTGAATAATATTCCATTGTATCTAATTACTGAGCTCTATCTGTGTTCTGTTTATAAGTTTATTTGTATCAGATACATAATTTACAAATATTTTCTCCTGATTTGTTGTTTCTCTTTTCATTTTCTTTGAGGTTTTTCAAAGAGGAAAAAAAGTTAATTTTTATGAAGTCCAATGTATCAATTATTTTAAGAATTATGATTTTGATGTCATATCTAAGAACTCATTTCCTAACCTGGTGTCACAAAGATTTCCTTCTGTGCATTCTTCTAATATTTTGAAGTTTTATATTTCGGTCTGTGATCCATTTTGAGCAAATTGTTATATAAAGTGTCAGGTATAAATCAAGTTTATGTTTTGCATGATCCAGTTGTTCCAGCACAATTTTTTGAAAAGACCAACCTTTCTCCATTGAATTACCTTTGCATCATTGTCAAAAATTAATTGACCATATTTTTGAGGGTTTAATTCTGGACTGTATTATGTCTGTTGATCTATGTGTCCATCCTTTTGCCAAAACCACATTGTCATGATTATTGTAGATTTATACGAAGTCTTGAAGTCAGATAGCGTGAGTCCTCCAACTTTTTTTTCTTGTTTTGGCGACCCTAGTTCCTCTGTCTTTACATATAAATTCTAGAAACAGTTTGTTGATATCTACAAGAAAATTTTTTTTTTTTTTAGAGAGAGCGCATGCCCATGTGAGCAGGTGGGGGGCAGGGCAGAGGGAGAGGGAGAGAGAATCTTTTTTTTTTTTTAAAGATTTTATTTATTTATTTGACAGAGAGAGAAACAGCGAGAGAGGGAACACAAGCAGGAGGAGTGGGAGAGGGAGAAGCAGACCTCCCACTGAGCAGGGAGCCCCATGTGGGGCTCGATCCCAGGACCCTGGGATCATGACCTGAGCCGAAGGCGGACGCTTAACGGCTGAGCCACCCAGGCGCCCCAGGGAGAGAGAATCTTAAGCAGGCTCCAGGCCCAATGAGGAACACCACTTGGGGCTTGGTCTTACAACCCTGAGATCATGACCTGAGCTGAAATCAAGAGTCGGATGCTTAACTGACTGAGCCACCCAGCTGCTCCAATATCTACAAGAAATTCTGCTGGGATTTTGATTGGGATTGATATGAATTTATAGATCAACTTGGTGAGGATTGACTTTTTTTTTTTTTTTTTTTGAGAGAGAGAGCACATGAGAGGGGGGAGGGTCAGAGGGAGAAGCAGACTCCCTGCCGAGCAGGGAGCCCAATGCGGGACTCGATCCTGGGACTCCAGGATCATGACCTGAGCCGAAGGCAGTCGCTTAACCAACTGAGCCACCCAGGCGCCCCGAGGATTGACATCTTAACATTTGTGATTATTTTTAGATGCAACTATCTGATTCTAAATTACTGCAACAAATCTTTCACTTCTAAATATAATATAATATTGTCTTATTTTGGCTAATCTAATACAGATATTTAAAATGAAGTTTTTTCTGTATCAGTTGAGTTGTTTCCAGGTGATTTTATGTTGTAATAGATTATTCTCCACTATGAAGTTTTAGTAACACAAGGCTATGGTCATTTTATTTATTATTTTAAATATATTATTATTATTAAAAGGCTGATAATTTTTCTTTGATTTTGGAACTATTTAGATCTTTATATGAGCTAAGTCTTTGTTTATTGATTGATTGTGGTAAAATATACATAACATAAAATTTACCATTTTAATCATTTTAAGTGTATAGTTTAGTGGCATTAATTACATTCACATTGTTGAGCGATCATTACCACCATTCATCTCCAGAACTTTTTTCATCTTCTCAATTGGAAGTTATTATTTAAATTATTATTTAATGACTCCCCATTCCCCCTGTCCCCTAGCCTCTAGCAACTACCACTCCACTTTTTCTCTCTATGAATTTGACTACTCTAGGTTCATTCTATAAGTGGAATCATACAGTATTCAACCTTTTGTGACTGGCTTATTTCACTTACCATAATGTCTTCAAGATTCATCCATATTGTAGCATGTGTCAGAATTTCCTTCCTTTTAAGACTGAATTATATTCCACTGTATGTATATACCATATTTTTTTATCCATTCATCCACTGATAGACACTTGGATTGCCTCCACCTTTTGGCTATTGTGAATAATGTGGGTATGACTATAGATGTACAAATATCTGTCTGAGTCCCTCCTTTCAATTATTTTGGGTATATCCCAGAAATGCAATTGCTGGATGGTATTCTATGGTGTTTTTTTTTTTTTTTTTTTTGAAACCACCATACTATTCAGCTCAAGTCTTAAAAGAATGATTTACTTATTTAACAGTGCTTTTTATATGTTATTGCCAGATTTATGGGAAATATTTAAGAAACAAATTGGATTGTAGATATTAATGGACAATAGTGTGGCTGGTAGGGAGAGTCAGGAGGAACCAAGTAAGAGAAAATGTAATTCAACAAATAATTTCTAACATCTCCTTGTTCTTACATTAGTGCTAAAACTGCAGTACATCATATTCACCGCATCACTAATAGCTTTCTAAAATTCTAATGTTGGAGATATATTCAGAATATGGATTTAAATTCTTTAAATTTATTTCTATGCAAAAAGAAAATCTGACATTCCAAATTCCTTAGCTCTGGAAACAGCTTTGCACCAGGTTTTTAAAAAATTAATAATTCTTGGCAAGACGATGGCAGAGCTGGAACTCAGGTCTGGGTTCTTCCGGCCGTGCCCGTCCCTCCGCTACCTTCCAGCTCTTTGAGAACCTTCATCTTCACCGTCCTGTCTAGACCCAAGGGCCAGGAGGAGCTGTCAGCCCTGACGACACCTGGATGGATCCAGTCCAGAAATGTAACTCAACATTGATTCCCGAGTCTTCCCCGATGAGCTCTGAAGAGACCTCCCGGGAAGTCACAGCAGCCTCCCCTCCTTCCTTCTCAGAACTGCTAATGATGGGCCTCGGTGACCTCAAAACCAGTCTGGGCACCAAATACCCTGCCCCTCTGCCGAAGGGGCTGCTCCAGCAGCGGTACAGGGATGCGAAAACCCTCCAAGAGAGGCGGTGGGAAAGGGCAGCGTCCCCTCAGAGGAAGAGAACACTTCTGGGACACGCGAGACGGCGACACCTCGGTCACGTGGCACCTTACCGCGTCGAGAGGAAGGCCAGGATCTCTTCCTCGGGGGTAGAGATCCGAACAGATTCCGACGTGAGTGTCGACACTGCCCGAGCCATAGGCCCAGCGTCTCCGGGATGCCTGCAGAGAGGAAAGGGGCCCCGCATCCTTCCTCCCGGGACACGATGGTGCCGGGCCTCAGTGGCTTGACCCTCAGCCTGGGGACCGACCGGCCCGGCCTTCTGCCCGAAGGGATGCTCCAACAGCAGGAGAGAGAGGAGAAGCCCCAACTGGAGATGCAGCAGGAAAGCAAAAGAATGTCCCAGAGGCTCCTACAGCAGTGGGTGAAAGAAAACTGAGGCTCTCGTCCTCGCGTGACAGAGATCTGAACGGATTCAGACGTGGAGGCTGGTGTGGCCACATCCTGAGCGTGGATTCCTCTTGGGGACCGAACAGTAAGCAGTCAGAGAAGTCAGAGAAGGAGCGAAAGCGGTCTGGGGCTGGACGCTCGGTCCGTGTGAGCGTGGAGCCAGTCCGGGAGGGGCCCACCCTTTCCCGCCTGGAGTTTCTGAATCACCGGGGGGCTTTCTGTGGTTCGGGGCGTTCCAGAGGTCCTTCACTTCTGTGTTTCGGCTCCCACGATGCATGTTGGCACTTTCCCTCCCCGGATCTCCGTCTCTCCTCCCTGCCTCGTTGTCAGTAAGATACAGGGTTTCTCCGTAGCACGAATGCCCTGGTGATGGCCGTGTGCTTTCGTGCCGTGTCACTGACCGCCTCCCAGAGGCAGCACTAGGTCTGCCGGGGTGCCCGTGGGCTCAACTGAGCTCCGCTTCCGAGACTCTGACGGAAAGGGACGTGGGACTTGAACGCGGTGGTTCACCATGGTGTTCTCTGTGTAAGCCATTACGAATATGCTGAGCTAAATGTAGGTCAACGTTTCCCAGCTTCGTGACATTGATGGTATTCCCCTTGGCGGAATTTCTTATGGGTTGCCTCCTCATGCATACCAAATAAATCTGCGTATGAAAGGAAAAAATAAAATAAAATAAAATAAATTAATAATTCTTTTAATAAGCCATTTTTTGGCTTTATCCAGAATTTATCATAACACTTTTTAAGACATTGGGGAGGGTATGTGCTAGGGTGAGTGCTGTGAATTGTGTAAGACTGATGAATCACAGACCTGTACCTCTGAAACAATACATTATACGTTTAAAAAAAAAAAAAAGATAGTAGGAAGGGAAAAATGAAGGGGGGGAAGTCGGAGGGGGAGATGAACCATGAGAGACTATGACTCTGAGAAACAAACTGAGGGTTCTAGAGGGAGGGGCGTGGGGGGATGGGCTAGTCTGGTGATGGGTATTAGAGAGGGCAGGTATATTGAATGGAGCACTGGGTGTTGTACGCAAACAATGAATCATGGAACACTACATCAAAAACTAATGATGTAATGTATGGTGATTAACATAACACAATAAAATAAAATTTTAAAAAATTCTATGGGAAGCAAATACAAACACTACAAATAATTCAGTTGTTTGTTTGTTTATTTATTTATTTATTTATTTATTTATTTTTTAAGATTTTATTTATTTATTTGAGCCAGAGAGAATGAGAGAGAGAGAGAGAGCACATGAGAGGGGGGAGGGTCAGAGGGAGAAGCAGACTCCCTGCCGAGCAGGGAGCCCGATGCGGGACTCGATCCAGGGACTCCAGGATCATGACCTGAGCCGAAGGCAGTCTCCCAACCAACTGAGCCACCCAGGCGCCCTCAGTTGTTTATTTAGATGCTAGCATGTGTCAGTCATTGTGCTAGATGCTAGGAATTTTAAAAACAAGACACTATTCATTCAGAATCTACTACAGATATTTAAAAAAAAAAAAAAAAAAGCACCACCAGGTGAATTGAAAAAATAATTATGTCTTAGATGGAACAGTACTTATATTATTACCACATATGGAAGTGGTGCAAAGTATCCAAAAACTTTTGTTTGTGCAAGACTGCTTTAAGGATGGGGGTAGTATTTGCACACTGAAGAGAGTTTCAAATTTCCTTAATTGGAAACTAGCCTTCAAGTCACCTTGGGCCTCAAACACGTAGAGAGGTCAGATCCTTAGAATTGACACTTCTTCCTTTCTCCTTCCCTCTCACTCAGTAAAAGAACATTTTAAAAACCATATCACTCATCTAGCCAGATCTGTTTGCAGGAGCTCACAACATACATCATGCACTATTCTATTTAGGATACAAGCAAAGGCTAAAGACTGTTGACAGAGGCATAGACAGTGGCCTCATCTGGTTTGACTCCAGTTGAAGTCTTAGCCTGGGGCCACTTTTGAGCCATGAAAGCCAATTAATCCTAAAGTACTTAATTTCCATCATCCTCAGTCACTCACAATTGCAAATCACAATCTCATTCCTTCACCAACATTTATACTCTACCCTATTTTAAAGTACTGCTGTCATGTTACTGCTTTATGCTTTCTCCCCAGTAAATCAGTCTCCCTCTGGTGGTTTCCTGCCTACCTTAACCCTTTTTACTGTGCCTTTTGGAGTTCTCTCCCCAACAAGCAACCACCCAAACAAACCCTTGTCTCAAGGACATTGATTTTCCTTTCCTCTTTGAATTGGCTGCTAGAAAGCTTAGAGCCAATTCTGTGAATGAACTCCATTTCCATTTCCATGGAAATGGAGTTCATTTTATCATCTTGTTCTTATTTCTCCTTTGCTTTATCTCTAATACTTTTTAAAACTTTGCCATGTTGTTAACATCTTTGTAAAACCTCCTTAAGTACCCTTTATTTATTTATTTACTTATTTATTTATATACATATTTACTTATTTATGTATCTATTTTTAAGTAGGCTCCATGCCCAGCGCAGAGCCCAGTGCAGGGCTTGAACTCACAACCCTGAGATCAAGACCTGAGCTGAGATCAAGAGTTGGATGCTTAACTGACTAAGCCATCCAGGTGCCCCCTCCTTAAGTACCCTTTAGAATAACATGAGATTATAATAAATAAATACTCTCATGAGATTATAAGACATAAATAATACTCTAGTGTTCACTTATTACCTATCCAAAATCTATTTCCTCTCCTTTACTAGCAGAATACCAGATTTACTAGGAATATCAGTATGTCTCAGATCAAACAATTTTGATTTTTTAGGCTCCTTTAAAGCCAGGAATGGTCAGTTGATATGGTTTTATCTAGTGAGGTGCAAATGGAAGTCTACTTCAGAGTTTCCAGAACACCTATTGTTTTACTATTGAAAGGGGAAACTCAGAGCTGGCACACACTTTGCCCTTCTCCTTCTCTTCTTCCGGTCTATAACTAGAACATGATGCCTTGCATTACAGAAGCCATCTTGGTACCATGAGATCAAAAGCCACATGCTAAGAATGGTGTCACAGGAAGCAAGCAGGATCCTTCCCTGATGGTCTCATGAAGCCACAATACCAACCCTGAAATGCTTATTCTTAGACTTTTTATTTCATAACATCAATAAATTCCCTATTTAGTTAATCTAGGTTGAGATCCTGTTACATACCATCAAATGCAAACCTAACTCTTACAAAGTCTATATTTTAGATGCCCCCCCGCCCCCAAATATGCCTCCCCTGGCCCTTGCCTTCAGTAGCTGCCTTCTTATCACACTATTTTGACTATAACCCCAGACTGTTCATCCTCTCACACCAAAGGAAGCAAAGGCCTGAGAGGAGGTATCGTCATTCTCCTTTTTTTTAAAAAAATCTCTTTTAACCATTATTTTTCCACTCTTGAACTTCTTCAAGGTTTGCACCACTGATTCCACCTTTCAGTTCTCACTGTTATCATTATCTGATCTCCTAAAACAAGTCTCCTCAATCTTACTGTCTACTCAGAACTCTATAAACATTCTAGACAATCTCAATATTGATATTCAACATCCTAATCTTGAAGTTTCTTGACTTCCTCAACCACTCCAACAGCCCATACCCAAAACCTCATTCAGGAACATGTTATCTCTTTGAGCTCCTCTCTGTGTTGTTTTTTTTTTATAAAGATATCTCTTAGAATTCAGTGTATACATAATTTTTTAAAAAGACTGTCTCTTTTTTTTTTTAAAGATTTTATTTATTTATTTGAGAGAGAGAATGAGAGAGAGAGAACACATGAGAGGGGATAGGGTCAGAGGACGAAGCAGACTCCCTGCTGAGCAGGGAGCCCGATGCGGGACTCGATCCAGGGACTCCAGGATCATGACCTGAGCCGAAGGCAGTCGCTTAACCAACTGAGCCACCCAGGCGCCCCAAGACTGTCTCTTAATTAGCAAATTAATCCATTTACAATGCTCTTGGCTATGATAAGTTTGGACAAATATTACCATCTTATTTTGTAGTTACCATGTACCATGTTTTCCTGTTGTTTCATTTTATACCCATTTTGGTTTTTGCTAGGGTAATCGGGTTTTACTAATTTCATTTTTATTTTAACTGTTTAGGAGTTATGTATTCTATTTCTATTTTAGTAATAATCAATAAGGTTTGTTTTACAGTTTTAGTGAGGTAAAATTTATATGCCATACAATGTACCCATTGAAAGTGGATGATTTTTCAATAATATTTAGTAAATTTTTACTGTTATGCAACCATCACTACAATTCAGTTTTAGAACTCTCTCATCATGCTCTAAAATTTCATTATGTCATTTAGAGTCCATCCCCTCCCCTGCTCAGCTTCAGGCACACATTGATTTTCTTTCTATCTCTACAGTTTTGCCTTTTCTGAAAATGTCATATAAATGCAATCATACAATATGCAGACTTTTATGTCTGGCTTCTTAGCATAATAATTTGAGGTTTATCTATATTGTTGCCTGTATCAGCTTATTCATTCCTGTTTATTGCTGGGTAGTATTCATTGCACGGATATGCCATTTTTTGTTTATCCATTCATTAATGAGTTGATGGACATTTAGATTGTTTCTAATTGTTGGTTTTTGTGAATACTGTTGCTGTGAATGTTCATATACGGGTCTTTGTATAGACATATGTTTTCAGTTCTCTTGGGTAAATATCTAGAAGTGGAATGGCTAAGTCATATGAGAAGTATGTGCTGTTGATACCCACTGCTTGGCACAAGCCAGAAAAGGTGCGGAGAGCTAGACTCTCTGGCTATAATGTGCTCCAACCAATAATCCTGACAGTTCCACTGGGCTCTTTCTCATCCCATCTCATACAATCCTTCTGAACCTTCAGCACCCCTAAAGCAACTCCCATATTTTTAACAGTCAGTCCTCTTCTTTTTTCACTTTTGGGTCTGGGTTCACCCTCAAACTGACCTCACCTGCTTTTTACCTTCAGGAATATCTCATAATTTCAGGCCCACAAACAGCACCTTGACTTGTTTTTCAACACTGCTATGAATTTATTTATAGTGTAACTGGTCCTGAGATTAGAAGTTCTGACAATAAGACAGTAGACAACAATCAGATCCCAGAGTAATATGATAAACCCACATACAGGTTTCCAAAGCAAATGTTTGAGAATCAGTTAGAACACCTACCTACGATGAGGATATAAACAGGTTAAGAAAGTGGAGGAGGAAGATAATTTGTGGAGAGATTTCTTTGGCGAGAGCTACTGCCATAATGATAATTCCACTCCTGTCCTACAAGGCTCCCCCTCCTCCCTCCCCTCAAGCCTAGCCAGAGCAGACTTCAGGGGATCACTGGAGGACTTGATATGTGTTCCCTGGAGCTTGGGAAGCATGTTGTTCTGATGTCCGACAGAAACCTGAGGCATCAAGAGATAAGAACCAACGGCAATTGGCGGGAAAAGTCAGGGCAGAGTTACCGAGTGATGCTTCACTTTGAGCAGTAACTACATTCCCCTCTGACAGAAGCCAAAGGCGACCATCAGGGATGAGGTGTAGAGCTTTGGGGAGGAAAATTGGCCAAGGGTCATTTAAAAGTGTTCCAGCACTTCTGCAAAAGGAAAAGGGCTGTGTGAGTGGACTGAGACTCTAGAAGGGAAGCAGCAGGGGCCACTGAGGAAAATGAAGTCATCACAGCACATGCAGTTGGATAAACACAACAAAAGAACCTAAAAAACACACGTAAGAGAGTCTGCTTTAAACACCTGCAAGGCCTAAAGCATGTGACGTCACCTAAAACAGTATCAGTCAGATGAGAGCTTTCTGTGTCCCTTTTCCTGTCTTCTGCCTTTATGCCCCAACCTGCCAGAGGCTGCAAGCTGTGAGTAGCACACTGAGGGAGGAGAAACAGAGAGAAAAGAAACTGATGACATCTCTTCCAGGTATCAGGAAGCCTGCCTGAAGCTGGCCCTACCTGTAGGAGAAGGGAGGATTTCATTCTAAATCAGTTTTAGGATTATGATTCTTATAAAGAATTGGTCATGCTAACTTCCATATTCAGACTGTGTTTTTGTGACTTAAAGGGAACAGAAGAGTATCTATTTCCTAAGAGACACCAAAAGAGTAATGGGGGCCTGCTGGAGGTCTCAAGGGGGCAACAGAATCTCTTCCCTCACTTAATAAGTTTAAAGGGACAGGGGCGCCTGGGTGGCTCAGTTGTTAAGCGTCTGCCTTCGACTTAGGTCATGATCCCAGGGTCCTGGGATCAAGTCCCGCATCGGGCTCCCTGCTCCGTGAGAAGCCTGCTTCTCCCTCTCCCACTCTCCCTGCTTGTGTTCCCTTTCTCTCTGTGTCTCTCTCTGTCAAATAAATAAATAAAATCTTAAAAAAAAAAAAAACAAAACCCTTGCAACCCACAGGTGCGGAGGAAAAAAAAAATCCAATACATTTGAAAAAAAGAAGTTTAAAGGGATAGTAGTCAACCACATAAAGTTAGTTCATCCATTGCAAGCCTCAGGTTGGGCTTGTTAAATGATATGATTATAATTTTTATATCTGTTCTGTTATTTCTAGGAATTTAAAGCGGAGGGAGGGACCAAAGCATTTTCATAATCCAATCGTTTCACCTCTGAAATCTTTTATTTTGGTTTCTGAAAATAACTGCATATTTTTCTCGTATTCTTACTGTTTCTTTGTATATACTTCTAGCCACCAGTCCATTAAGTTTTCTGTGTTTCCCCAGGTTGGACTCAACTCCCTTCCCTTTCCAGCCAAGGCATTCCAGTGCATTATTTCGATTTGCTATTCTGTTTCCAAGACGCAACTTGCTGTTGTACCTCATCCTTGCACTGACCCTGCTAATCTGCCTTTTCTAATTCTAGACACAGGCTGCTGAGCAATACTGAAGAAATCACTTAACCCCACAGCCTGCAAATTCCTACTCTCCAAACTCAGTTGGACTCCTAGTACTTCTTTGCAGAACATTTATATATTTTCTTGGGTCAGCTTCCCTTTTCACCCACTTTTATCATTTTTTTTTTGCCATTCATTTGCCTGAATAAATTCATATTTCATAGAAAATACTGAAAAAGTTTTGTGAACAAATTCTCACCTTCTCAACTCCACCTAAAAATTTATATTTCCATGTCCTTCCCTTGTCCCTCTAGTCTCAGGTATAGATTATCTTCCCACTGGCTGAATCTATTTTGTTTACCTGTGTCCTGGGTCACTGCATATCAGTAACCAGGGGATCTTGTAAAAATGAAGATTCTGATTCAACAATTCTGGGTGGGGCCTGAGGCTGTGTATTTCCAACAACCTTCCAGGTGATGCTGATGGTGCTGGTCCACAGACCACGCTTTGAGTAGCAATGCTGTTGTTTGATATCCTCTCATCTCCTTTTGCTCTACCAATTATTCTTCTTGCTTTATTTTCACACTCTCCCTACTGACTTTTCAGCATATAAAATGCATGAATTTCTCTGATCTTAAAAAAAGTAACTTTCCAAAATCTTTCCTTCTTAAGGCATCACTCTATCTCCTACCTAACGTTCTGTATGTTATCTATTGCCACATAACAAATTATCCTAAAGCCTCGCAGCTGAAAATGACAATTTCTGGGGACTCAAAAACCCAGGCATGGTGTAACTAGGTCCCCTGGCTGCAATCAAGATATCATCTGGGGTTACAGTCACTTCAAATCTTGTCTAGGAAAGGATCCATTTCTAAACTCATTTATCTGCTAACGGTGGGATTAGTTCCTTGCGCATTGTTAGACTGAGGGCCTCAGTTCCTTATTGGCTACTGACTAGAAGCCTCCATCAGTGCTTTGTCATGTGGGCCTCTCAACAGAGCATCTCACAACATGGTAGCTGGCTTCCATCAGAGTTTGTAGAGAGTGCAAGAAAGGGCGAGCAAGACAGAATCTTGTCTTTTTGTAACCCAATCTGGGAAGTGGCACTCTTATCACTTTTGCTGTATTCTATTCATTAGAAGCAAGTCACTAAGTCCAGCCTACACTCAAGGGGAGGGGACTGTACAAAGGCATGAATACCAAGTGGTCATTTTAGAAGCTGTCTACCATACCTCCACAGCTAAGCCTCTTGAAAAAGGCTACACTTGCTTTCCCCATTCTGTCAACTTTCACTCACTTTTTGAACCTTTAGCTTTTTGGTTCTCACTTTCACTGCTTACTAAAGATACCCTAATTGTCAAATCCAGAAATCACTTCTCACTACTCACCTTTCCTGACCTTTTACTTAGCTTTCATAATACCACTCTCTCTTGATTTTATCCCTATTCCTTGAACCAAAGCCTTCTCAATACCCTTTCTAGCTCCTCTTCACCTATGCATATTTTGAATGTAGATGTTTCCTAAGTTCCTGTACCTTGTCTTCTTGCTCTGCATACAGTACTCTCATCTTCACCTACAGCTCTGTTAACCTTAAAAATAAAACTGTCCATTATTTTACCTGCAAAAATGGGTTTAGTTGAGAAATTACAACTTAGGACGAGCAGTCCATGGCAAAAACCATAGGCAAGTTAGGAGAACAAGGAAAAGAATGCTCTTTTATAGAGGTAAGGAAGGAGTTGGGAGGGCTGTTATAAACTAAAAGCCCATTGGAGTAAACTGGAAGTTCGAAGTATAGTGGCTTTTCCTTGGCTGAGTTGTGACTGTCTCTCATTGTCTGGGCTGTTGCATGCATGGGCTTCTGCTGGGGTAGTAAGGTAGTAGCTAAAGTAGTATCCACTTGCAAGGTGTAGCTCTTCCTGTTGGGGTCTGCAATCGATGATATAAGTATAGTAATTTAAAAAATTAAAACTTGTATGTTGATACTCTGCATATATTTTCCATAGGGGAACCAGCCTATTTGCAAATCAGTAATCCAGTATTTAAATCTGAACAAATTATAATTGGCTCTCTTATTCACTCTGATTTCTTGCACTTTATCTCCACTCCTTTCTTATCCTACTTTTTTCTTACTGCAATCTCAAACACAGAATGGTAGGTGTAGTGCAATGTATATAACCATAAAAGCGAAGTCTAGATAAATCTTAATGTTTTTCATTTTCCATGTCATAATTTTTAATGGAGAGATCGCATGAAATCAGCCTATCCACTGGCATACTTTATCCCTCCCAGCCCCTTATAAGGTAACTTAAGTGGGAATATTAATGCTTTGATGCTTTTAGAAAGCGACTGTCATAAATTATTTGACCCCTTGCCCAAACAAAAGCAAAAATTAAATCCACTGGACAACACTATATGCAAATGAGCTGATTAGCACTGCCAAAATAGGGCGAATGTTTAGTCATTAGGAGACATCTTAAATGACAATACTCTTGAGCTCTCCATTAGAACAGGTATATGTGAAGATACAGACACATGAGAAAGGCAAATGAGCAAATGTGGATAATCCATTAGAAATTCTCAGTTAGAATTATCTGTGAGAGCCTGGCATGGAGGAATGCAACAGAATAAGCTTCCATTTAAATTGTTTGTTTATCCTACTTATCTGAAGTCAGAGCCAATAATCCCAATGATCCCAAGAATGGTGATAAATGTTTTTCCACATTTAGAAAGAGCCAATTGGCAGAACCTTTACAAATAGGCCAATCCTGCTCTTAGTAACATGATACAAATAAGGCTCTGCTGAGTTAATGCTGGTGGGTCATGTGCCTTGACTTCTTTCTTATTAGCAGAGATAGATTTACACCAATTCTACTGTTTTCTGGCTCAGTGCCTTTTGCAACCACATGCATGCACTTAAGAGACAGAGGGGCGACATTAACATTTAGGGAACAAAACCAAGCTACCTGACCCATGGAAGTATGACTTTTGCATCTGTCATATGCCAGGTTGAGAGCACTGTGTCTTCAAAGCCAATATGGGAACATCTGTAAGGCTTTGTGTTCCAAAATAGAGGGTCTCACAGCACATCTTTGCTGGATTCCACGGAAACTATTTCTTTCCCTCTCCCTTGATTTGGTTCTTTTAGTCCAGGCAGATCTAAATCCTAAATATCTTTTAGGTCTCTGCTTTTTCTGTTTATCTCTACTAGTATTTTGTCATTTGGGCAACTCAGTTTCTGTCCTTGACCAATATCTGATTCTGCGTTTGCTTTATTTTACTAGGTCTCTTCAACCTGCTTGTGTCCTCCTCTGTATCTGGTTTAAACTTTTGGGGCGCCTGGGTGGCTCAGTTGGTTAAGCGACTGCCTTCGGCTCAGGTCATGATCCTGGAGTCCTGGGATCGAGTCCCACATCGGGCTCCCTGCTCAGCGGGGAGTCTGCTTCTCCCTCTTACCCTCTTCCCTCTCGTGCTATCTCTCATTCTCTCTCACTCAAATAAATAAATGAAATCTTAAAAAAAAAAAAAACAACAAACTTTGGCTGCTTTTGTTTTAGCTCTCCCCTAACAGTCTGTAGAGACTTCGATCCATCATGCAACACAAGATATGGAGAGCTACATTAGAACAGTGTATACAGGCTTATCAGACCCTATGACCTTCCATCTTCTAAAATGATTTTATTTGTATGCTTTTTAGTTGAAGCTGGCTGACAGCATTGGATTATGACCTATAAATAAGAATCTTGTAAATGGGATGAATAGAAAGTAACATTTTTGGCTCAATTCCCATCCTTTGTATTTATAACATGAATGCTGAGTATCCATGGGAGAAAGGGCTTCATTTACCTTTTAGAAACCATTTGGAGTTATTATTCCCCTAAAAGGACACAGAATGATACCCTATCAATTAATAGATAGAAATCTAGGAAAGAAAAACTCAGTAGTTTTTACTTCAACTAATTAACACCATATGTTAATCTAAGTGATTTTTATAATTTTCAGATTGAGTCTCGGCTCAGAGGTAAGACTGTTCATACTATCACCAAGGAGGCTTGCACCCCTACAAGTTGCCATTTCAAATATTTTAACTCTTTCATTACTGCCAATATTCAGAATACAGAATTTTCAACTCTTAATGGATTATTTCTTTTCAGAGGCAGTGTGTTTTTTTGTGCAGATTAAGTAATTTGGAACAGAGCCTAGCACATAGCATAGACATTTGCTAGTATAACTTTTTAAAATTATAGTAATGGATTAGCATCCAGATCTTGCTGGATGGTATTTAGTCAGGGATATCTGAATATGGTCTTGGACCTGCTACTCTTCTCTCTGTAATTGTGTTGAGGGAGACTATCTGCATAATAGGGGCAAAACAAGACAAAATAATACTTCATTGTTAGCTAGATCTTTGGCTTCAAACACTAACATAACCAGAAGAACAGTAAAATTCCACTTCTTTAAGCTGGAGGCCACAAAAACCAATGGCCAAAGCAAGCCAAATGGCAAATCTTTTCTCTCTTTCCTACCTTTACCCTTAGTCACACCCTAGCCTTGAAATTTGCCATTCCAGTAATATAAAAATGATACCTGCCAGAGCTAGAAAACAAGAGACAAAGAGTAAGAGGGGAAAAAGTTGTTCCCTGATCATAGAACTATATGCCCCAGACTTTCTCATGCCAGAGCAATACATTGAATGTGACTGTGTCAGCTGGGAAAAGAGAGACAAATGGAGAACAGAGGAAGGGAAGGTGGCTTAGGTTTCTATCAAGTTTTAAGCCTGACTTCCATAACCTCATGGGTACAAACTGAAAAGAAGAGAAAGAGCTCGTTCAGTTTTGAAGCTGTGGCACTAACTCTTCATTCATAAAGCTCTCCCAGTCTTACTGGGCGTTTGATAGAGGCCAGACACCAAACCACTAGCCGTGACCACTTCAATGTTCCTTAAACCAAACCAAACCAAATCAAACCATAGAAATTCCCCTTGGGCGCCTGGGTGGCTCAGATGGTTAAGCGTCTGCCTCCGGCTCAGGTTATGATCTCAGGGTCCTGGGATCGAGTCCCACATCGGGTTCCCTGCTCAGTGCAGAGCCTGCTTCTCCCTCTCCCTCTGCCACTCCCTCTGCTTGTGCTCTTCTGTCTATCTCTCTGTCAAATAAATAAATAAAATCTTTATTAAAAAAAAAAAAAAGAAAGAAATTCCCCTTATGGACCGAGTCAGAGGACAAAGGACTGAAACAAACAGTGCTACCTTTGCCTGTGGGCAACAACTATCTTCCAGGATTGTGAAGATGATTGGCAGTAAGGTATGTAATGTACATGGCTCATAGTAGGCCCTCAAATTATAGCTACTTTTCTGCATTTTGCTGTTATTATTACTAAAGAAAATCTTCTATGCTAGATATAGAAATACAGGAAACTGAATTAAAAAGTACAAATTACATAGTGCTTGATATCATAATTATATCTCCCAGAACTGTAGCAAAAATTGATTGACAATTTAAAACTTAAAATCTTAAGAGTCGTTTTGTTTTCGGTATTCTCTGTAATTTGGTGGCTACAAGTGGTCAAATACAGTACTTGGGTTTAGATTTAAGAAACTTAAAATGAGTACAGAATCTGACAGCTATGTTCCATTTAGATTTAAATCATATTTAGAATTTGGCTGGGATGTTAGCCAAAAGAGATTTGTTATAGATTCATAAGATAAAATTATGGCATGAATCATCATCTCTCTAGCCTATTCAAGTAAAGAATTTTTTCAAAGGATATTTTAGAGTCAGATACAGTTCATAATTTGATGTATATGTGTTTCTGCAATTTGATTCTTTAATTTCAAAGAATACAACAAACAAGGGCATACATTATCTAAAGCTACATGTTTGGGTTTATCAGATAGGAACTAAGTGAAGGAATGCAAGAACATATGTTTTTTGTTGTTGGTGTTGTTGTTGTTTATTTGTCTCCTATTTAAAAGGAAGAGAAGTTCTATATAAAAAGAGACTTGACATTTTCAAGGCCAAACCATTATTTAGAAAACATAGAACATAGAATTACAGATATCTTTTAAAAAATATTTTATTTATTCATTATTTGAGAGAGAGAGAGAGAGAGAGAGAGAGATTGAGAGAACAAGTGGGAAGAGGGGCAGAAGGAGAAGCAGACTCCCTGTGGAGCAGGGAGCCCAACCCAGAATTTGATCCCAGGACCCTGGGATCATGACCTGAGCCAAAGGCAGACGCTTAACAACTGAGCCACCCAGGCACCCTAGAATTACAGATATCTTTGTGAGTAAGGATTTTAAAAAGCAGTTATCATAGTTTTTGACAGTATTAAGGCCAATGCAGAATGTTGGAAGAGCTCATACTGAGACCATCACCTAATACTGCAGTGATAAAACATTCAAGTCCAACCTCAGAATTCCTGACATTTACTATGGAGATAAAAATGTGGGTTTTTAAAAAACTAGCCTAATAAGATTGTATCAGGGAACTTGGTATTTTTTTCATTTGCACTGGAATTTGTGGTTGGCTAAGCTTTCACAATAATCCAATTTAATCTTTAATCTTTAACATTATCATAACCTTTAGGTAATAGCATCTGGAATTCTACTAAAGTTAATTGTAGTGCCCTTAATAGTTATTTTTAGAAAAGGTATTAGAAAAAAAGAGTAGAAAAAGAGAAAGATAAAAAAGATAAGTACAAAAAGTAAAAAAGATAAAGCCCAACCAAATAACATAATTTAAGACGTGTTATTTAGACTGTGCATAAATTTAAGCACCTTCTAATATTATAGCCATAAAACATGCACATTCCTTAATTTCTCTGTAACTTGTTTCTTCCTCTATAAAATGGGCATACTTCCTTCAATTCTTGGGAGGATTAAATTAGAAAATACATTTAAAGTGCTTAGAATAGTACTTAGCATGTAATAAGCATTCAGCAAAGGATATATGTTGTCAGTAACAGTAGTTGCACATAGGAAATGATGGCTTAATGTGTAGTTACATAAGAATAAATAAAGAGCATTTTTTGTTTTAGAATGTATCTGTCTAAAATTTGGAGAAAACATTTTAAATTTCCTAATCTATAAAAAATTCTGAAAAATACCCAATGCACAATTAATATTTAGTGAGCATTCAGTAATACACCACAGAATCACTGTCCATTAAGCATAGGAAGCAAAACTACCTTAAAATGCTATACATAGGGCGCCTGGGTGGCTCAGTTGGTTAAGCGACTGCCTTCAGCTCAGGTCATGATCCTGGAGTCCCGGGATCGAGTCCCGCATCGGGCTCCCTGCTCAGCGGGGAGTCTGCTTCTCCCTCTGACCCTCCCCCCTCTCATGTGCTCTCTCTCATTCTCTCTCTCTCAAATAAATAAATAAAATCTTTAAAAAAAAATGCTATACATAATACATAAAGTAGTGCTTATTATCATCAAACATTTTATTGTTTAAAACTTTTTTCCCAAATTCAGAGGTTCCCTAGAAAACCTTCCATTGTAGATTATTAGTATAATAAAACCCCATTATAACACAGCTTGTTAGTACCTAGATTTGTATACTTGTGTCAGATCATTTCCACTGAAAATTATATCTTGTCCTAAAACAACATCTCATTAATTTATTCTTTGTTTAACCTATGGGTCAAATAATGTTTTTCTGAAAAACAAATATAATATTAGACTAAAAAAGGCATTAATTTTTCTCACCAACACCAGGATTTTTATATATTTGTGTTTAATAAGGCAAGTAATTTCCAACATACTATAGCAGTATAACTGGCATAATTGTTTTTCTAGATTTGTATAAATTCAGAGTGATTAATCACTAACTCAAAAAATTTGGTCTTAAAAAATAAAACCACCATTTTCAGTCTTCTGCATATTTTATGTACATTGTTTTCTCACAATAAATTCCAACTGTATTAATATACATTCAGCTCCATTTTTCATCTCCTCTTTGTAGCCTAAAATGATGCTTTTTTTTTTTTAAGATTTTTATTTATTTATTTGAGACAGAGAGAATGAGAGAGAGAGCACATAAGAGGGGGAGGGTCAGAGGGAGAAGCAGACTCCCTGCCAAGCAGGGAGCCCGATGCCGGACTCGATCCAGGGACTCCAGGATCGTGACCTGAGCCGAAGGCAGTCGCTTAACCAACTGAGCCACCCAGGCGCCCCTAAAATGATGCTTTTATGTCCAAGAAAGAATAAAAGAGTGGCAGGAAAAGGGTTAGAAAAATGGAGTTTCCAAAAACTCTGGGGATTAATAAGAAAAAGGTGGGAGAAGGATGGCATGAAACAGAGAGTTGGAAGAGAAGCAATGAGTCTAATCTAGTGCTGATCCTAATCTGTTCCTATATCTGACTCTAGACGTTGGAATTGTCTTTGGGGCTACAGTTATCAGAAGACTTAAGTGGGTTGGATATCCAGGACAACTCACTTGTATGAATATAAGCAGACAAGTTGATGCTGGTTGTTTGTTGGGAGTTCAGCTAAAGCTTTTGATGAGTGCCTACACATTCTCCATGTGGCTCGTTTTTTAATGGCTGGGCTCCCAATGGGAGCATCTTGAGTGCTGAGTGTCCCCAGAGCAAGCATTTCAAAAGGCCCAGATGGAAGCCACAAAACTTCTTTTTTTTTTTTTTTTTAAAGATTTTATTTATTTATTTGACAGAGAGAGACACAGCGAGAGAGGGAACACAAGCGGGGGGCGGGGGGGGGGGGGAGAGGGAGAAGCAGGCTTCCCACAGAGCGGGGAGCCCGATGTGGGGCTCAATCCTGGTACTCCGGGATCATGACCTGAGCCGAAAGGCAGACGCTTAACGACTGAGCCACCCAGGCGCCCCGAAGCCACAAAACTTCTTATGATCTAACCTCGGAAATCCCACAACATCATTCCCAATGCATTCTGTTGGCCAAGCAAATCACCAAAGTTATTTCAGATTCGGAGATTCTCATAGGAAGTATAACAGAATTTGTGGCAATCTTAATGAACCACAAATTTGAAAAAAAATTCTAGAAATGAAAATCATTATGAACAAAAAAAAATTTTTTTAAGATTTTTATTTATTTGACAGAAAGAGACACAGCGAGAAAGGGAACACAAGCAGGGGAGTGGGAGAGGGAGAAGCAGGCTTCCTGTGGAGCAGGGGTCCCGATGTGGGGCTTGCTTGATCCCAGGGATCATGACCTGAGCCAAAGGCAGGCGCTTAACGACTGAGCCACCCAGGCACCCCATTATGAACAAAGTTAAGAACTCAGTACATGTATTTCACAGAAATTTGGACAAGTTTAAAAAAAAAACCAGTGATCTGGAAGAGAGAATGGCAAGGCAAATAACCAGAATATAAAATCCAAAGATAATAAAAGATACATTAAAAAGACACTAGAAACCAGAGATAATAGGATAATTTTTTTCAACAAGCTCAAAGAAAACAACTACCAACTGAAAATTCTGTATCTAGTGAAGATATTCTTCAGAAATGTTTCACTCAGTGTGCCTGGGTGGCTTAGTTGGTTAAGCATCAGACTCTTGGTTTCTGCTCAAGTCATGATCTCAGGGTCCTGGGATGGAGCCCAGTCTCAGGCTCCCTGCTCAGCAGGGAGTCGGCTTCCCTTCTCCCTTTGCCCCTCCCCCTGCTCACGCACGCTCTCTCTCTCTCAAACAAGTAAAAAATCTTAAAAAAGGAGAAATGTTTCACTCAAACAAAAATGAAGATAATCCATCACCAGCAGGCCCATATTAAAGGAAATACTAAAGGGTGTTCTTTAGGCAAAAAAAGAAAATGGTCCTAAATAAGAGTTCCCAGATGCAAGAAGGAATGAAGAGCACAAAAATAGTAAATGTATGGGTAAATCTGTATCAACAGATGGATTGTATAAAATAATAATAATAGTTTTTTGGGGGTTCAAAATATATAGAAATTGAAACACATGATAACACTATAAACTAATAGAGGAAGTTAAATAGAGTTAAGGTATTCTGGAGAGAAAGTAAAGTACTAATTATTATTAGAATTTGACAAGTCATTAATGTATTTGGAGTTCAGATATAAAACAGGTATAAACTCTGATATTTATTGTATATTGATTTTCAACCAAGGTGACAAGACAATTCAAAGAGGAAAAGGATATATATATATACACACATATATATATATTTTAACAAATAGTGCTGGAACAATTGGATATCCACCTACAAAATGATGAATTTAGACTTTTTTTTCATACCATACACAAAAACAGACTCAAAATGGATCATAGACATAAATGTAAGTGCTAGAACTATGAAAATCCTTAAAGAAAACATAGGTGTAGGGGCGCCCGGGTGGCTCAGTTGGTTAAGTGGATGCCTTCGGCTCAGGTCATGATCCAGGAGTTCTGGGATCGAGTCCCACATCAGGCTCCCAGCTCAGTGGGGAGCCTGCTATTCCCTCTGACCTTCTCCCCTCTCATGCTGTTTCTCTCTCTCTCTCTCAAATAAATAAATGGATAAATAAAATCTTTAAAAAAAAAAAAGAAAAAGAAAACATAGGTGTATGGGCACCTGGCTGGCTCAGTTGTTGGAGCATGTGACTCTTGATCTCAGAGTTGTGAGTTCAAACCCCACGTTGGGTGTGGGAATTACTTAAAAAAAAAGAAAACATAGGAGTAAATAGATAATCAAAAGCATAAGCAATAGAAGAAAAAAATTGATAAATTGAACTTCACCAAAATTAAAAATTTTTGCCCTTCAAAAGACATAGTAAGGCAGGGAAAAGACAAGCCAGAAATTGGAAAAAAAAAATTTAAGATTTTATTTATTTATTTGAGAGAGAGCCAGAGAGAGAGCACAAGTGGAGGGGTTGAGGGCAGAGACAGAAGCAGACTCCCCACTAAGCAGGGAGCCCAACCTGGGGCTCGGTCCCAGGACCCCAAGATCATGACCTGAGCTGAAGACAGACACTTAACTGAGCCACCTAAGCACCCCTGGAAAATTTTTTAAATCACATATCTAATAAGGGATTGTATCCATAACAACTCAATGGTAAGGCAAATGATGGGGAAAAGATTTGAATAGACATTTCAACCAAAAAGACATATGAATGGTCAATAAGTACAGAAAAGATGCTCAATATCATTAGTTATTAGGCAAATGCAAATTAACATCATAATGCAATAACACTTCACACTCGCAAAAATGGCTATAATAAAAAATACAATAACAAGGGTTGGTGAGGATGTATGGAAACTGGAATGCTCATACATTGCTAGCAGGAATGTAAAATGGTGCAGCCACTTTGGAAAATAGTTTGGCAGTTTCTTAAAATGTTAAATATAGATTTACCCTATAACTCAGCAACTCTTCCCTTAGGTATTAACCCACCAAAATTGAAAATATATGTCAACATATGGGGCACCTGGGTGACTGATTCAGTTGAGTGCCCAGATCTTGATTTCCACTCAGGTTGTGATCTCATGGGTTGTGATCTCATGAGCTCAGCAGACAGTCTGCTTGAGATTCTCTCTCCCTCTCCTTCTGCCCCTCCCCCTGCTCTCTCTTTTTCTCTCTCTCAAATAAAATAAGTCTTTATTTTTTTTTAATTTTATTATGTTATGTTAGTCACCATACTAAAATAGGTCTTTATTTATTTATTTTTTAAAAGATTTTATTTATTTATTTATTTGAGAGAGAGAATGAGAGAGAGAGCACATGAGAGGGGGGAGGGTCAGAGGGAGAAGCAGACTCCCTGCTGAGCAGGGGGCCCGATGTGGGACTCGATCCCGGGACTCCAGGATCATGACCTGAGCCGAAGGCAGTCACTTAACCAACTGAGCCACCCAGGCACCCTAAAATAAGTCTTTAAAAAAAAAGAAAAAATATAAGTCAACATAAAGACTTGTACACAAACGGTCATAGAAGCATTATTCATAATAGCTAAAAAAGTGGAAATAATTCAAATGTCCATCATCTGGCACATGGATAAACTAAATGTGGTGCAGACACAAAATTGACTACTGTTTGGAATAAAAGCAGATGAAGTACTAATATACTCATTACAATATGGATGAACCTCAAAAACATGCTGAGTGAAAGAAGCCAGACACAAGAGACCACATTCTATATGATCCATTTATATGAAATTTTTAGAAAAGACAAAACTATATATAGAGAAAGCAGGTCAGTGCTTGCCTGGAACAGGGTATGGGAAAGGGAGTAGCTGCAAATTGGCCACAAGACTTCTTTTTGGGTGATTGAAATGTCCTAAAATTAAACTGTGGTGATGGTTTCACAACTCTGTAGAATTATTAAAAAGTAATTTAAGTGTACACTTGAAATGAGTGCATTTTATGGTATATAAATTATCTCAATAAAGCTATTAAAAATTTTTAAGTAAATAACATATTTTGTAATCAGAGAATGCGCTCTAAAACAGTAGCAAAATAATGCATATTTTCCAGACTGAAAGAGGAGGGAAATAGAATAATAAAAATACTTAACCAAAAAAAGGCAAGAAAGGCGACAAAGAGGAACATAAAATAAATGAGACAAATATAAGCACAATATAAGATGGTAGACTTAAACTCAGAAATATAAGTAGTAACCTAGCAAATACAAATGGACTGTTTGCTATTTATCAGCTCCAAATTCACCCTTGTTTTTACTCTGTGAAAATGGTTCTGGGCCTTTTAAATACTTTTCCTTTGCCAGATGGCCCTGAAGCTTTGTCAGTAGAGGGCGCTAGGAGACATCACAGGGAAAATGGGTTTTACTTCCTGGTTCCCTGTGCTCACGCTTCAGGCTCCTGCAGCATGAGCAGCTTCCCAGCTTCCAGCTCCGACGGGGCAGGTGGCTTTCCCAGCCTCGGACATTTGCCCTTTCTCCAGCACAAGGTTCCTGCGGTGCACGGTGGCCTACAGCAGCCAGCAGCCAGCGACTTTCCATTTCTTGGGTGGCTTTGTAGCAGAGTGCCTCACGAAAGATGCCAGCCCTGGAGAAGCTTTCCACAGGACCCTAGAGTGAAGATTTCTGGTAAGTTCCACAGAGCAGATTTCCAGAAAGCCTCACCCATGTGGCGCCACAGAGAATTTCCGATCTCTCAGCCCAGAGGTGGTGGGGGTGGGAGGTGTACTTTTCCTTCAATACTCTATCTCATCTGTGGAGTAGTGGCTGTTCCTTATATCTGCTTTATTCATTATAATTCTCTTTGCTTCTTACTAGATAATCCCTCATTACCCATTATTATAATTAATAATGTAATTTATATTACATTTCCCCTACAAATTACCATGTGGTTTCTCTCTCTTAAGTGGACCTACACTGATACATGTACTAAATACTCTAATTAAAAGACAAACATTTTCAAATTTAATGAAAAAATGAGCAACTATATTTTGCATACAAGAGGCATAGCTAAAACATAAGGGTACAGAAAGATTGAAAGTAAAATATGGAAAAGTATGTACTACAAAATGACCAAAGAAAAGCTGACATAGTTATTGAGGCAAAAATAATTACCAGAGATAAAGAGGAGCACCTCATAATGATAAAAGATTTAATTTACAGGAAGGTATAAAAAAATTATAAATTTCTGTGGTGACTAATAACAGCCTCAAAAAAATATGGATAGAACTACAAGAATAAATGGATAAATCCATAATCCCAGTGGGAGATTGTAACACTCCTGTGTCAGTATTTAATAGAACAAGTAGAAAAGAAAATAAGAAAATCAGGTCATAGATTTGAACAAAATAATTAACAGACTTGATTTTATTGCATGCAGCATCTGCAGAATCCATATTTTTCAAAGATAAAAAGAACATTTGTAAAAACTATTTGTTGTACAATGGAGTCTAAACATGTTTCAAAGGATTGAAATCATATATGGTATGTTTTCTGATCAAAATGAAATTAAGCTAGAAACAATATAAAAGAAAATATACATTTGGGAATTTACAAATACATTACCAAATAACCCATGGATCAAAGATGAAATCACAGTAGAGATTAGATAAGATTCTGAACTGAATGATAATAAAAATACAGCTTCTTAAAATTTGTGTGGTGTAGCCAACTGGTGGTTAGAGGTTAATTTCTAGGCTAAAAATGTATATATAAGGAAATGAGAAAAGTTGATTATCAGTGATCTAAAATTCATTTCAGGAAGTTAGAAAAAGTATGGCAAAATAAACTCCAAAAGGTCAAAGTAGAAAATAATAAAGACAAGGGTAGAGATTAATAAAATAAATAAACATACAGTTGAAAAGATCAACAGAGCTAAAATTAGATTGATACTTCTTTGGTGAGACTGATAGATAAAAAAGGGGAGAAGGCACAAATAACCATTTGTTCCAAGCTATTTAAAAGTAGCTTTAAATTTTAAAAGAGGCTATTACGAACAACTTTATGCCAATTTTAGAAAAAGTGCTGAAATTCCTAGAAAAATGCAACTTATCTATTATGATACAGGAAAACTAGAGAACCAAAATAGTCTTACAGCCATTAAACAATTAAATTGCCACAAAAAAACACCTTCAAGCCCAGGTGGCTTCACTATCTTCTTTCATGCAACATTTAAGAAATAATGACAATTTTAAAAATGTACATATGAGGCCAACATAACCTTGATACCAAAACCCTACAAAGATATAATGAGAAATGAAAATTACAAGGATGTTAGGAGACGTAAAAACCCCTCAGAATATAGATGAAGAAATCCTAAACAAAATATTCTCAAACCAAATACATCAGTACCTAAACAACATAATACTTCATATTAGTCTGCTTAAGCTCCCATCACAAAATACCACAGACTGGGTGGCTTAAACAACAGAAACGTTTTTCTCACAATTCTGGAGGCTGGAAAGTCCTAGATGGAGGTCCCAGCAGGGTTTGGGTTCTGGCGAGAGCCCTCCTGGCTTGTAGACAGCCACTGTGTCCTCATATGGCCTTTTCCCCAAGTGCCCACAGAGAAAGAGCATGAGCTCTCTGGTGTCTATTCTTATAAGGACACTAATTCTGTGGGATCAGGGCCCCTCCCTTATGCCTCAGTTAACCCTAATTACCTCCTTAGAGCCCCATCTCCAAATACAGCCACACTGCGGGGAATGATTTTAACATGCGAATTTTGAGGGTACACAAACATACACCATGACCAAGTGGGATTTATTCAAGGAATGCAATGTAATTCACACATTATCTAAGTAAAAGAACAAAATACATAGGATCCCTTAATAAATCAATAAATGCAGAAAAAGAGCATCTGATATAATTCAATAGACATTAGTTGATGAAATTGAACGTATCTTAGAAAACTAGGACTAGAAGGGAATTTGGCAGATTATGCTCAAAAGTGACAGAACACATCATACTTAATGATGAAGTTGTGAAAACTTTCCTTTTGATGTCAAGAATATGACAATAATGTCTGCTCTTACCACTTCTATCAGAATTGTAGTAGAGGCTCTAGCTGGGGCAGTAAGGCAAGAAAAAGCAATAAAAAGTGTAAGAATTAGAAAGTATGTTGGTTATTAAGCTATAGTCTTTGAGTTTGAAATCTGCTTTGTGATGCTGGTTCTGGGACTCTGCAAACCCACATGTCTTTTAGCAGCTGACTCCCTATTGGCTCTGCATATAGGAGGCCCTGATGGGGCCCAGGAGTGGAACTGCTGGGTCATATGGTAATTCTGTATGTGTGTGTGTTTCTGAGTCATCTTGTCATCACCTGGTAAATAGTTTTTACATGTAGAAAACTGTAATTTAAAAGAAATCTTTGGATTCTTATTTTCAATAGTATTAGAGATAAAGAGAGGTTAATTTTTTAAAAAAGAATCCTATCTCTTCTTTTAAAAATACGCACATACGTATCAGCCAGAAGTTCCTGAATCGTATTTTGCTGCAAGGGATAATTCACACTTGTTGGGACTCATCTGTTCAATCCAGTAGGCCACCGAGGGAACAGTGGGCAGATGTGTTAGTCCGGGCTTACAGTACTGTGTGTGACCTTATCTCTTTGATTTCTGTAAACTCAGAACAGTTCTAAATTAAAAAAGACTATAAGAGAAATTTTCTGTTTGGGTATGAACTCTTTCTTTGCACTTGGCTCGATTCCCAGTTTCCAGCTTCTGGCTATGAAGTTAATACTCTGCTTCTGACTTTATCTTCTCTTCTGTGGGAACTTTGAATGCAGACTTCTTCCTGTAACTCCTACCTGAACACAAAATTGTGATGATGCTACTCCGCTACGTACCCTGATCACATTTCTGCCTACATACTCTGAATTATTGGGCACTATGAACAGCATTTAGCATAGTGTTTTCCATTTCTTTCTTGGGAAATGAGAGGGAGGTTGGGTATGAACTAAACTGATAAGGCTAGTTTATTTAGCTAATTGATTCTATTTGAGGAGGTATCATATCATGTTAAATGTGAGTAATGTAACTAAAGAGATGGTGACCAGGGTGCTGGTGGGAGGTGTTTATATTTAGTTCCTAGGAACGTACAACGGTCATGTAGAAAAAATTGATGAGTCCAAATGAAACAGAATGGATTTTTTGGGTTATACACAGCCCCACTGATATAATAATGGTTTCCCACTCCCGCCCAGAACAAAGGCATGATCTAACAATGGAAAGTCTGTTTAAATTTTACTGTTAGAAAACTCTATGGTCATCCTAATAGTCTTATTTTAATTTAGAACTTTTTTGAGTTTACAGAAATCAAAGCGATATTAATAGGTAACAACTATGCTCTGACAGCTTCTTGAAGATACTATTATTTTTAATTATGTTTTTTAAGTAAGCTCCATGCCCAGTGTGAGGCTTGAACTTCTAACTCCGAGATCATCACATGCTTCACTGACTGACAGTCAGGTGCCCATGAAGATATTATTATTTTATAGTGATCTTATACAAGGTTATTAAGCACAGTTTCCTATTCTTTCCAGTTGAAAAAAAAAAAAAAGGTAAAAATTGTGTTAGGATCCATTTTGGTAAATGCATCCAGAACGAAACAACAAAAGACCCTGTGAAATCTGAACAATATTTTTTATCCAGCTTGTTTAAGGAGTTTATTCTTGAGTGTTTTGCTTTTTACCTTGAATGTCCAAAAATTAATACTGGCTTGTTTTTGGTGAGAAAGGGCTGTGAATAGCATTAGCAATTTTGCTCACCCTTTTCTCATCAGTTTAGTTCAATTTAGTAATAAAAAGACAGATGTGGTCAATTTAATCTGTTTCATCACATATCTAGTAATTTTAAATTATGTACTGACCTCATGGATGATAAATTGATGAGACTGAGTTCTGATAATCTTCCGCTGAAGAATGCTGAGCTTTGTTCTAACAGACATTTATATTACTGGAGAATCATCCTTATCTTCTAGAGTCTTGATTATAGGCTTGTTGAGTGTGAATCTATTTAGTTTTGTCCCAGGACATATTATTTTCCAGGAACTTGGTCTTTACTCAGAAGCCATGGATGGCCCTTCTGGGATTTCAACAGAGAGCTCAAGGTGTTCACTAAGCTCCTGTAACATGTAGGGTGTCAGTTAAGGATCTAAATCATTTGGTATGTGGACATCCAATTGCCCCAGCATCATTTGTGGAAAAGACTACCCTTTCCCCTGTTTGAATGCCATGGGACCTTTGTTGAAAGTCAACTGACCGGGGCGCCTGGGTGGCTCAGTCGTTAAGCGTCTGCCTTCGGCTCAGGTCATGATCCCAGAGTCCTGAGATTGAGCCCCGCATCGGGCTCCCTGCTCAGTGGGAAGCCTGCTTCTCCCTCTCCCACTCCCCCTGCTTGTGTTCCGTCTCTCACTCTCTCTCTCTGTCAAATAAATAAATAAAATCTTAAAAAAAAAAAAAAATCAACTGACCATGCGGCATCTGGGTGGCTCAATATGTGGGCATCCAACTCTTGATTTTCCTCAGGTCATGATCTCAGTGTCGTGGGATCAAGCCCTGTGTTGGGCTACATGCTCAGCGAGAAGCCTGCTTGAGATTCGTTGTCTCCCTCTGCCCCTTCCCCCTGCTCTTTCACTCTCTTCAAAATAAAAAAATAATAAATCCAAAATAAATAAATAAATAAATCTTTAAAAAACATCAATTGACCATAACTGGAATATTTTATTTCTGGAGTCAAAATTCTCTTCTGTTTTTTCCATGCCTATCCCTATGCCAGAACCGTACTCTCTTAATTATTCTAGTTTTATATTAATTTTTGAAATCAGGTAGCATAAGTCCATTGATCTTCTTTTCCACGTTGTATTGGGTATTCTAGGTTCTTTGTATTTTCATACATATTTTAGGACCAGCTTGTTAATTTCATAAATAAGCCTACTAGAATATTGATAGGGATTGCATTGAATTTATCATCAATTTACGAAGCATTGCCATCTCAATAATATTCAATCCATGAATGTATGCACATGCGATGTCTTCCGACTTATTTAAATCTTTTAAGTTTCTCTTTGTAATGTTTTGTGCTTTTCAATGTACAAAATCTTGCCCTTCTTTTGGTGAATTTATTCCTAAGCATTTTGTTCTTTCTGATGATATTGTGAACAGAATGGTTTTCTTATTTTTATTTTCATATTGTTTCTTGCTAGAGGAATGCAGTTAATTTTTGTCCTTGAATCCTGTGATTTTGCTGAACTCATTTATTAGTTGTAATAATTTTTTGTGTCTTAGGATTTCTATATATATGATCATGTCCTCTACAACTAAAAACAATTTTACTTCTTCTTTTCCAATTTGGAGGCATTTTATTTCTTTTTCTTGCCAGGTTGCACTGGCTAGAATATCTATACCATGTTGAAGACAAAAAAGGAAAGATCTTTGCCTTATTCCCAGTATTAAAGGTAAAACCTTCAGTATTTCACCATTAAGTATAATGTTAGTTGAACATTTTTTATAGATGCCCTTAATCAGATTAAGGAAGTTACCTTTTATTCCAGGTTTGCTGAGAATTTTTATCATGAATGGGTACTGGATATTGTTAAAATAAATATTTTTATGTGTTCATTGAGATGATTATGTATTTTTTGCCCTTTATTCTAATAAAATATATTAATTTTTGTATGTTAACCAACATATACTGGAATAAATCACATTTGATCATGGTGTAAAATTTTTAAAAAATGTTTTTAATTCCAGTATAATTAACATACAGTATTATATTAATTTCAGGTGTATAATATAGTGATTCAAAATTCTATACATTACTCAGTGCTCATCATGATAAGTGACACCTTGATTTTAGTCTAGTGAGATGCATAACCTTTTAGCAAAGAGTTGAATTTCTATCCTACAGAACTGTAAGATAATAAATTTGTGTTGTATGACGCTACTAAATTTGAGGTAATTTGTTATAGCAACAATAGAAAATGAATACTTAGACTATTCATATTTTCTCTTTCTTCTTGAGTTAGTTTTGATAACTGTGACTTTCAAGGAATTTGTCCATTTCATCTAATTTGTCTAATTTGTTGGCATAAAGTTGTTCACAGTATCCTTTAACAATCATTTTAGTTTCTATAAGGTCAGTAAAGATTTCCTTTATTTCTTTCGTGATTTGGGGAATTTGTGTATTCTTTCTCATTCACTGCCTCTCTATGCCTTGGTAAGTATGTTTAAAGTTTTCTCAATTTTGTTAGTCTTCCTTTGATCTTATTGTTTTTTTCTACTCTTTTTTTTTCCTATTTCATTGGTTTCTTTTTTTTTTTTTAAGTTTTGAAATACTTAGGCGTATATGAAGTCTCATAAATAAGGTAGCAGAATGGCACAAATGCATAAGCTCTCTGACATTCCTTTAGTTATGTTATAATCCCAGTTAATACAATTTTTCAACAACTCAAAATTTGATGTTTCACAAATGCTGATGAAATGTTTAACTTTACTATGAATCACATATTTGTTTTACTCATATTTTAATATTCTGTAAGTTTCTTGCATTTAAATTAAATTTAAAGTCCTTTTAAAAATAATGATAACAGAAATATGGAAGAATACATAAATTTCAAGTGTAGAGCCTGATGAATTTTTTTCCTTTCCTTTTTTTTTAAGTGGAAATTTTTTTTATTATGTTATGTTAATCACCATACAACACATCATTAGTTTTTGATGTACTGTTCCATGATTCATTGTTTGCGTATAACACCCAGTGCTCCATGCAGAACGTGCCCTCCCTAATACCCATCACCAGGCTAACCCATCCCCCACCCCCCTCCCCTCTAGAACCCTCAGTTTGTTTCTCAGAGTCCATAGTCTCTCATAGTACATCTCCCCCCTCCTATTTCCCCCCCTTCATTTTTCCCTTCCTGCTATCTTCTTCTTCTTCTTCTTCTTCTTCTTTTTTTTTTTAACATATAATGTATTATTTGTTTCAGAGGTACAGGTCTGTGATTCAACAGTCTTAACACAATTCACAGCACTCACCATAGCACATATCCTCCCCAATGTCTATTTCATTGGTTTCTATTCTGATATTATTTCTTTTTCTCTGCTTTCTTTGGGTTTATTCTCCGCCCCCCCCCCCCCCGGTTTCTTTCTTTCTTTCTTTCTTTGAAGATTTTATTTATTTATTTGAGAGAGAGAAAGAGAGCACAAGCAGTGGTGGGGGCAGAGGGAGAGGGAGAAGCAGACTCCCTGGCTAGCGTGGAGCCCTACTCGGGACTCAATCCTAGGACCCTGGGATCAAGACCTGAGCAGAAGGCAGCCACTCATCCAACTGAGCCACCCAGTTGCATCGTCCCCTCTGGTTTCTTAAGTGGAAGCATAGGTTGTTGATTTGGCACCTTTCATATTTTCTAATATTGGCGTTTAAATCCTGAAAGCCCTGATTTAGCTACATCCCATAAATTTTGAAATCATTTTTTTATTATAATTCAGGTCAAAATATTTTTCAATTTTCTTGATTTCTTCTTTGACCCATGGGTTATATAGAAGTGTATTGTTTAATTTCCAAATTTTTGTGGATTTCTCAAATTGAGAAATCTGTTGATTTCTAACTTAATACCATTATGATTGAAGAATATACTTTGCATGTTTCTATCCTTTTAAATTCGTCAAGACTTCTTTTGTAGCCTAACATTCTATTCATCTGGCAGAATGATGCATGTGTGCTTGAAAAGATTGTGTATTCTGCTGTTTTGTATGGAATGTTCTATTGATATCAGTTAGGTCAAGTTAGATGATAGCACTGATTCTTCTATATCCTTCTTGATTATTTTTCCAGTTGCACTATCATTTTTGAGAGTGAGTTATTGAAGTATCCAAGATTTTTGTTGAGTTATCTATTTCTTCCTTTAATTCTGTCAGTTTTTGCTTTATGTATGGGGATTTTGTTTTTAGATATATGTATGTTCACAGTTTTGTCTTCCTGACAAATCGACCCTTTTATCATTATAAAATGTCCCTCTTTATGTCCAGTAGTATTTTTTATTCAAGAATCTATTTTATCTGCATAGTATAGTCACTTTTGCTCTCTTTTGGTTACCAGTTGCATTGTATGTATTTTTCATTCTTTTACTTTCAATCTATTTGGGTCTTTGAATTAAAAGTTTGTCTCTTGGGCACCTGGGTGGCTCAGTCAGTTAAGCGACTGCCTTCGGCTCAGGTCATGATCCTGGAGTCCCGGGATCGAGTCCTGCATCGGGCTCCCTGCTCGGCGGGGAGTCTGCTTCTCCCTCTGACCCTCCTCCCCCTCATGCTCTCTGTCTTTCATTCTCTCTCTTGCAAATAAATAAATAAAATCTTTAAAAAAAAAAAAAAGTTTGTCTCTTGTAGACAGTGTAGATTTGGATCTTGTTTTTTATCCAGTCTGACAATCTCTGAATTTTGGAGTGTTTAATCCATTCACATTTAATATTATTATCAATATAGTTGGATTTATATCTGCCAGTTTGCTATTTGTTTTCTGTATTACTCGTGTATTTTTTGGTTCCTCTGTTCTTCCTTTACTGCCTTTGTTGATATTAAATAGGTATTTTCTAGTATACCATTTTAATTCCTTTCTTGATTTTTTTTAAGTCATACTTTTGGTGTGCCTGGGTGGCTCAGTGGGTTAAGCGCCTGCCTTTTGATTTCAGCTCAGGTCATGATCTTAGGGTCGTGGGATTGAGCCCCACATTGGGCTCCATGCTCCATGCAGAGTCTGCTTGAGATTCTCTCTCACCCTCTCCCTTTCTCCCTCCCCCTCCCCCTGCTCTCTCTCTCTCAAATAAATAAAATCTTTTTTAAAATATTAAAAATTAGGGGCACCCAGGTCGCTCAGACTTTAAGCATCTGCCTTCAGCTCAGGTCATGATCCCAGGGTCCTGGGATTGAGCTCCGCATTGGGCTCCCTGCTCAGCGGGAGGCCTGCTTCTTCCTCTCCCACTCCCCCTGCTTGTGTTCCCTTTCTCACTGTGTCTCTCTCTGTCAAACAAATAAATAAAATCTTTTAAAAAATTAAAAATGAAAAAAATTATTAAAAAATCGTATTTTAGTGGTTGATTTAGAGATTACAAATGTATCTTATTTTATCACAACCAATTTCAGATTAGTGTTTACTCAATTCCAGTAAAGTATAGCCACATCGCTCTGATATTTGTGCTATTGTCATAGATAATATAACTCTATATTGTAAAGCCAGCATACAGTGTTATAATTATTGCTTCATACAATGGTATGTCTTTTAAAGAAGAGAAGGAAGGAAAAAATATATTTATACAGTCTTTTTTTTTAACTGAAAATTTACCATTCCTGGCACTTTATTTCTTCCTGTAGACTTGAGTTACCATCTATGTCATTTCCTTTTTCCAATATATTTACATTTAACCCCCTTCCTTTGTGCTATTATTGTCATATATATTATATGCTAATATGTTATAAATCCAACAACACAGTTTTATAATTATTGTTTCATGCATTTGTTTTTAAATCATTCAAGATGAAAAAGAGATATGTATATTTATACTGCTTCTTATCATTACCTACATAATAACTTTAGTCATGATCTTTATTTGTATGGATTCAAGAGACAATCTGGTATCATTTCCTTACAGTGTGAAGAAATTCCTTTAATATTTCTTTTTAATTTTTTTATTTTTAATAATATTTCTTAACAAATTTATTGAGAAAAGATTCACATGACATAAAACTCATTATATGCAATTCAGTGCTTTCTAGTATATTCACAGATATGTGCAATTATCATCACAGTCAATTTTAGGAAATTTTTTGTCACCTCAAAAAGAAACCCTATACCTGTTATGAGAGCTAGCATCTCTCATATCTTTTCCTTTCCCACTCCAGCCCTAAACAATCACTTACCTATTTTCTGCCTCTGTAGATTTCCCTATTCTGGACTTAAATGTGAATGGAATCATATCATATCATTCTTCTGTGCCTGGTTTCTTTCACTTAGCATAATGCTTCCAGGTTCATTCATATTGTAGCATGTATCAGTACTTCATTCCTTTTTATGCATGAATAGTATTCCATTGTATGGGTATATGTAAAATGTTTATATATATATGTATATATAAACATTTTGTTTATCCAGTCATCCATTGATGCACATTTGGCTCTTATAAATAATGCTTTGATAAACACTGATGTACAAATTTCTGTGTGCACATATGCTTTGATTTCTTTTGGGTATGTATTTAGGAGTGGAATTGCTATGTCACATAGTAACTCTACATTTAATTGTTTAAAGAACTGCCAGACTATTTTTCAAAGTGGCTGCTGCATCATTTTACATTCTCATCAGCAGTTTATGAGCGTTCAAATTTCTCCATGTCCTTACCAATAATGATTTCATTTTGCTTGTGATTTTGTGGTTCAGAAATTTAGGAGGGGCTTAAATGAGCAGTGCTTGCTTTTGTTTTCTCATGTAGTTACAGTCAGATGTCAACTGGGGCTGCAGTCTTCTGAAGGCTAATCTGTACTGATATTCAAGATGCTTCACTCATATGATGTTGGCTGATTGCTAGCTATCAACTAACTGAAAGCTAAACTAGTGTTGACCAGAGCATCTGCATTTGGCCTCTTCAACAGGATTGTATTACAGAGTATCTAGCTTCCCCTGGAGTCCATTTATTTTTACAAACATTTTAATGACTATATACTTTTATATTGATAAGTTGTGCTTACTTTTTTTTAAAGATTCATTTATTTATTTTAGAGAGAGAGAGCACAGGCGGGACAGGCAGAGGTAGAGGGAGAGAAAATCTTCAGCAGACTCTGTGTTGAGCATGGAGCCCGATGCGGGGTCTCGATCCCACAACCCCAAAATCACAACTTGAGCTGAAACCAAGAGTTGGTCACCCAACCAACTGTGTCACCGAGGCACCACTGTAATTATTTATTTTAGTCCAGTTTTTTCTTTTCTAATAATCTTGGTCTTTTGTTACATATACATGTTTGTCTATTTGTCTTTAATAATTTTAGTTATCTTTATTTAGTTTATATGATAATATTTTTATCTGTATTTCTGGAAGTTTAATCCTGCTATTAATTTTGTCCATTGACTCTTGCACATGTGGATTGTTTGTTTGCATGTTTTGTAATTAATAGATTTGTGAGCTCATCTTCAGTGTACTTTTAACTTTGAGGATCCTGTGCTGTCTAAGTTGAAGGCATGTTCACCTAGAGCCAGTGACCACTTGCTTTTGTCAAGTGCTTCAGGGATATTACTAGTTGGTGACTGTGGTTATGCCCAGGAACATTTGATGAACACTCTTATTTTTTTTCCACAGTAGCATTTTGGGTTTTTTGTTTTGTTTTGTTTGGTGATTTTTGGTAATAGGGTTTCTGGAGTCAAGATTCCACAACTAATTTTTAAATGATTAATGGTTTAAAAATTATGTAAAAGTATTTAATGATTTAAAGGATTAAAGGACTTAATGATTTAAAAATAAATCATAAAAATTTAAGTGATAGGTCTAGATGTATTTGAACAAATTTCCTCACACAGAGAAATTTCATTTTAATATTCATTATAAATTTAAAACTGTGAAGTTATTCTTATTGCAATAAGTATATATCCTGGAACATAGCAAAAGTATAACATTTTAATAATTGCTATAATTTATGGAGTCAATTATATGTACAGTCTTTGTTACGTTCTTTTTATTATTTGTCTCTATGAAACTAGGAAGGTATCTACGCATTATTATCTCTTCTGAATGGGGACACAGGCTCAGAGAAGGGTAGATTTGGGACTCAGAGATCTTTCTGTTTGACTTCAAAGCCTAGACTTTAACAGCATAATGTTAGATCCTTTACTTGTTATTCTTCAAATGCTATGTTGAAAATAGATATTTCCAGGGTAGCTGTGAGGCTTTCTTCATTATAGTTACTTAAGGACTCAGGGCAACATCTTGAACATTGCTAATACTGTGTGAGAAGAAAAATGGGAACTTGCACCAAAAATTAAATGCTCTGGTTCAGAAATAACACAAATCATTTCTGCTCACAAGTCACTGAAGAGTACTGGTCACTTTTCCCACCCATTCACAAGTGGGCCAGGAATCACAATCCTACTAATTGCCTAGGATGCAGAGATACTTAGGTGAATATTTAGCGAGTACAAAATTGACTATCAACTTCATCTATTAGCTGGCAACCTCCAAGTTTATAATATGGTTTCAATAGTTCCAGACATCACATCCAGAGAAACAGCACTTAGAAAAAGAAGAAAAACCACCACTGTTCACAGAAAAATTTCCCAGAAGTTTCCAACACATTTCCTTTACTTAGTATTGGCTAGAACTGTATCATTTGTCCATTAGTAACCAATTACTGGCAAGAAGAATGAAATTTTTATGATTGGCTCAGCCCAATTGGGATCTGCCTTATAGAGCCAGGGAATGGGTTACTTTTCCCCAGAGCTTCTGGCTGTCTGAGGTTTGTGTAAGTGTTGAAAAAGGTATTTCTCTGGCACTTTTTAGGAAATCAAATCCACATAGGGAAAAATACTTCAATACTATCAATAACTCAGGTATTAAAACCAAAAGGGGAAGTGGAGAAATGGATGTAGGCAGGAAACCAACTTGATTGGCTGCAAAGGGCAGACCAGGAGGGCTAGAAGTGTCAATAAGAAACATTATATAATGCACTAAGGGTAAGTATCAATAACTTATTAGATCCTATCCCAAAACAACAGGTATGTCTATCTATTTATAAATTTTGTTTATTATTGAAGAATGTTCATTTGCCACAAAGGCCTATTTACAACTTTATCTGACTTACTATACAACCTCTAAACTAGCTAACATTTATTGAGAATTTACTATGTGCCAGGCATATTGCTACATGGATTACATAATTTAATCCTTATAGTAATCCTATGAGTTGGGTAATTATCAGTTCTCTCATTTCACAGATTAAAAACCTGAGGTTCAGTTCTGGTATGTAATTTGACTAAGGTCACACAACTAAGTCACCAACCAGATGTTAAACCAAAGCAATTTAGTTTGTGTTCTTAATCTACGTTATTATGCTTCCTCTACTGATAATATTTATTCATTTAATTAAGAAGAGTTTATTGCATTCCTACTTGGTAAACACACCTGGCCCTGTCCTAGGCTTGGGGATTCAGCAGTGAGTAAAACAAATCCATGCCCTCATGCATTTACATTCTAGTAGGGGAGATAGATAAATAAGTAAATTATAAAGGTTATTAGAAGGTGATAAATGACTGGGAGAATAATAAAATGCCTCTGTGTGTGTGTGTGTGTGTGTGTGTGATGCAATTTAAAAATCTTAAGGTAACATTTAAGTGAAATCTTGGAAGAGAGAAGGGAGCATGTCCTATAGCAGTCAGGAGAAAGAATGGTCAAGCTAACAGAGCAGCTATTCACAAAGGTCCTGAAGTGGGTTCTTGCCTGCCTGCCTGGTGAGTTTGAGAGAAGGTAAGGAGACCCGTGTGGCAGCGGCAGAGTAACCTAGCACGTGAATTGTCAGTGATGAAGTGCCAGGGATAGCCCTTCTTTTGAGGTCTCATATATAGGTTATTTCAGGAATTTTAGCTTTTGTTTTGTGGAAGATAAAAAGACAGGGGAGACTTTTGAGTGGAGGGTTACATCTAGCTTAGTTTTAAAAGGATCATTCTGTATTTTGTGTTTTTGTGTTTTTGAGTATAGTTAACACACTATACCAGTGTTACAGTAGTTCCAGGTGTACAACTTAATGATTTGACACGTTGATACATTATGCCATTTCACCACAGGTTTAGCTAGCATCTGTCCCATCACATCACTATTACAGTATCATTGAATGTATTCCTTATGCTGTGCTTTTTATTCCTATGAGATTCATTTCATAACTGGAGGCCTGTATCTCCCTCTCCCCTTCACTCATTTTGCCCACCCCACAGCCTCCCCACTCCTCTGGCAACCATCAGTTCTCTGTATTTATAGTTTTGATTCTGCTTTTTGTTTGCTTATTTTTTAGATTCCATTTATGAGTGGAATCATACAGTATTTGTCTTTCTCAGTCTGATTAATTTCACTTAGCATAATACCCTCTAAATCCATGCATGTTGTCTCAGAAGGCACAATCTCACTCATTTTTATGACTGTGTGATATTCCATTGTATACATATACCACCCTTTCCTTATCCATTTGTCTATAGATGGGCCCTTTGGTTGCTTCCTTCTCTTGGCTATTGTAAATAATGTTGCAATGAACACTTTTCAAGTTAGTGTTTTTGTTTTCCCTGGGTAAATACCCAATAGTGGAGTTACTGGATCATATGGTATTTATATTTTATTTTTAATTTTTTAAAGTAAACTCTACACCCAACATGGGGCTTGAAATCATGACACTGAGATCAAGAGTTGCATGATCTACTGACTGAGCCAGTCAGGTGCCCCATGGTATTTCTATTTTTAGTTTTTTGAGGAACCTCCATACTGTTTTCCACAGTGGCTGTACCAATTAACATTCCCACTAACATTACACAAGAGTTCTTTTTTCTCCACATCCTTACCAACACTTATTGTTTCTTATGTTGTTGATTTTAGCAATTCTCACAGGTGTGAGGTGATATCTCATTGTGGTTTTGATTTGCATTTCCCTGATGATGAGTGATGTTGAGCATCTTTTCATGTGTCTGTTGGCCATCTGGATGTCTTCTTTGGAGAAATGTCTATTCAGGCCCTCTGTCTATTTTTTAATTGTATTGTTTGTTTTTTCAGTGGTCTTCTTATATGTTGGATATTAACCCCTTATTAGATATATCACTTGCAAATATCTTCTCCCATTCAGTAGGTTGTCTTTTTGTTTTGTTAATGATTTCCTTCACTGTGCAAAAGACTTTTTATTTTGATGTAGTCCCAGTAGTTTATTTTTGCTTTTGTCTTCCTTGCCTCAGGAGACATATCTGGAAAAATGTTGCTATGGTCAATGTTAGAGAAATTACTGCCTGTGCTCTCATCTAAGATTTTTATGGTTTCAGGTCTCACATTTAGTTCTTTAATCCATTTTGAATTTATGTGTGTATATGGTGTAAGAAAGTGGTTCAGTTTCATTCTTTTATATGTAGTTGTCCAGTTTTCCCAGCACCATTTTTTGAAAAAACTGTCTTTTCTTCACTGTATATTCTTGCCTCCTTTGTCATAGATTAATTTACTATATAATGTGAGTTTATTTATGGGTTTTCTATCCTGTTCCATTGATCTATGTGTCTGTTTTTGTGCCAGTACCATACTGTTTTGATTATTATAGCTTTGTAGCATACCTTGAAATCTGGAGTTGTGCTACCTCCAGCTTCAATCTTTTTTCCACAATTGCTTTGGCTACTCAGGGTCTTTTGTGGTATATACAAATTTTAGGATTATTCGTTCTAGTTCTGTGAAAAATGCCATTGGTATTTTGGTAGGGATTGCATTGAACCTGTAGATTGCTTTGGGTAATATGGACATTTTATCAGTATTCTTCCAATCCATGAGTATGGGACATCTTTCCATTTGTTTGTGTCATCTTCAGTTTCTTTCCACAGTGTTTTATTTTTCAGAGTATAGGTCTTTCACAGCCTTGGTTGAATTTATTACTAAGTATTTTATTATTTTTGGTACAATTGTAAATGGTGTTTTTTCAATTTCTCCTTTGGCAATATCATTGCTAGTGTATAGAAACACTCCTGATTTCTGATTTGGTATCCTGCCACTTTGCTGAATTCGTTTATTACTTCTACCAGTTTTTTGATGGAGTCTAGGATTTTCTATGTATAGCATCATGTTGTCTGCAAACTGCTATTTACTTAGGATGTTAAATATGAACCTCATAGTAATCACAAACCCAAAATCTATGATAGATACACAAAAAATAAAGCCAAACAAAACACTATAGATACTTATTGATCACAAAGAAAGAGAGCAAGGGAAGAACAAAGGAACAAAGCAGAACAACAGGGCGCCTGGGTGGCTCAGTTGGTTGAGCGGCTGCCTTTGGCTCAGGTCATGATCCCAGAGTCCTGGGATTGAGTCCCACATCGGGCTCCCGGCTCAGCGGGGAGCCTGCTTCTCCCTCTGACCCTATCCCCTCTCATGCTGTTTCTCTCTCTCTGTCAAATAAATAAATAAACAAAATCTTTAAAAAAAAAAAAAAAAAGAACAACAAAACAATCAGAAAACAACTTTTAAAACTGGCGGTAACTACATACCTATCAATAATTACTTTAAATGTAAATGGCCTAAATGCTCCAATCAAAAGACATGGAGGAAAAAAAAAAAAGACACAGAGTGGTGGAATGAAGAAGAAAACAAGACCCATCTATATGCTGCCTACAAGAGACTCACCTGAGACCTAACAATGCATACAGCCTGAAAGTGAAGGGATGGAAAAACATTCATCATGCTAAATAAAAGCAAAAAAAGAAAAAAAAAGCCAAGGTAGCAATAATTATATCAGACAAAATAAACTTGAGGACAAAGACTGTAACAAGAGACAAAGAAGGGCATTACATAATGATAAAGGGACCAATCCAATAAGATGATATAACAATTGTAAATATCTACATACCCAACACTGGAGCACCTAAATACATAATATTAACAGACATAAAATGTAAAGTGATGTTAATACAATAATAGTAGGGGACTTTAACTCTGCTTATATCAATGGATAGATTATCCAGACAGAAAATTAATAAGGAAATAATGTCACATAATGTGTGACAGTAATGATACAATGGACCAGATGAACATAACAGATACATACACAGAACATTCCATCCAAAAACAACAGAACACACATTTTTTTCAAGTACACATGGAACATTCTCCAGAATAGACCACATATCAGGCCATAAAAAACCTCAATAAATTTAAGATTGAAATCATACCATGAGTTTTTTCTGGCCACAACGTTGTGAAATTAGAAATAAATCACATAAAAAAAACTGGAGAAAACACAAACATCTGGAGACTAAACATGATAGTAAACAACCAATGGGTTAATGAAACAATCAACGAAGAAATAAAAAAATACAGGGAGACAAATGAAAATGAAAACACAATGGTCCAAAATCTCTGGGACACAGTGAAAGCAGTTCTGAGAGGGAAGTATAGAGCAATATAGGCATCCCTGAAGAAACAGGAAAAAATTCAAGTAAACAATCTAACCCTACACCTGAAGGAAATAGAAAAAGAACAAACAAAACCCACGGTGAGTAGAAAAAAGGAAATAATAAAAATCAGAGCAGATAGGACAACCTATAAGAAATGGATAAATTCCTAGAAAGATGCAATCTTCCAAAACTGTACCAGGAAGAAGTAGGAAATCTGAACAGACTGATAATAGGTAATGAAATTGAGCTGGTAATCAAAAAACAAAACAAAACAAAGTGAAACAAGTCAAGCATCAGATGGCTTCACAGGTCTCCAAAAATTTAAAAAAGAGTTAATACCTATCCTTCTCAAAGTGTTCCAAAAAATAGGAGACAGGAAAGCTTTTGAATATACCGGGCCAGCATTACCCTGATACCAAAAAGCAGAGAAGACACCGCAAGAAAAGAAAACTACAGGCCAATATTCCTGATGAATATTGATGCAAAAATCCTCAACAAAATATTAGTAAACAGCTGACAACAATACATTAAAAAGATCATTCACCATGATCAGGTGGGATTAATTTCTGGGATACAAGGATGGGTCAATATTTGCAAATCAGTCGTCATATACCACATCAATAAAACGAAGGATGAAAATTACATGATCATCTCAATAGATGCAGAAAAAGCATTTGACAAGATTTGACAGCCATTCATGATAAAAACTCTCAACAAGATGGGGATAGAGGGAACATACCTCAACATAATATAGGCCATATATGAAGAATTCACAGCTAACATCGTACTCAGTGTTGAAAAACTGAGATCTTTTCCCCTAAGATCAGGAACAAGACAAGGATGTCCACTGTCACCACTTTTATTCAACATAGTACTGGAAGTCCTAGCCACAGCAGTCAGACAGGAAAAAGAAAGAGGCATCAGTGTTGGTAAAGAAGAAGTTCAACTGTCACTATTTTCAGACAACAGGATCATTCTGTTAAAGAGACAGCTGACAATGTATGACCTGGATGTGGGATATAAGAAAAAGAGAAGTATCAACGGTAATTCCAAGATTTTTGGCCTGAGCTGAAGAATTGAGTCAACATTAGTAGAGATGAGAACTGCTTTAGAGGTAGCTGATTTGGAGGATTAGGAGCTCAGTTTTGGGCAATTAAGTTTGAGATCTTATGAGACTTGCAAGTGAAGATTATTTTAAAAATTTAAAGGAGGCATTTGGGCATAGTACATTTGATCTTTTTAAACTTTAGCTTTAAAATTTGCTGGTTCTTCTGAAGAATATTTCCAATCTCAGAAGAATTGTTAAGTTCTAAGGAAATTGTTATTCATTTGTTAATAATATGGAATTTAATCCACTTTCTCCTAATTGATAAGGCAGTAATATAGTTTAGTACTTTTTAAGAGAAGCATCATAGTAGTTTAGTGTATAGATTCTAGAGCCAGTTTGCCTGGATTTAAATCCTTGTTGTGTTTACTGACTGTGTGCTAAATATGTGATACAAATTGTCTTTCAGATAATTTGCTAAAAGCCTGTTTTATTTAACTTGAGTATACTCATAAAGCCCTAACCAAACTATACCATTTTTTTTTTTTTTGTTTTATTTGTGAGAGAGAGAGAGCACAAGCGGGGGAGGGGCAGAGGGAGAGGGAAAAGCAGACTCCCCGATGATCAGGGAGCCCAACGAGGCGGGGCTGGATCCCAGGACCACGGGATCACAGGATCATGACCTGAGCTGAAGGCAGTTGCTTAACCGACGGAGCCATCCAGACACCCCCAAAATATACCATCTTCTCATAAAAGGTTATATGTTTCACATAAAGCCATGTATCTGGAAAGATGTGCTAATGAAAAACTCCAACACTTCTGGAAAGAAATCTAAGACTACATTCTTTAAAAGCTGTTTTTTTCTGGTCCGCTTATTCTAGGTACCACATCTTCACTGAAATTAATTGGTTCTATCTATAATAGATATGGATCCTTAAGTTTCTTAAAATTTGAAGCTTATAAAAGGAATTTCAAAAATAATCGACAATGGCTGAACATATTCTGTGGACTTAAGAGTTCAGTCTCTGACTGTAATTGCCTATATTATTACTCTAAGTAACAGTGCTTATCAAACTGCTTTCCGAGGAGGCTTTACCCTCTTTCCATATGTTTTGCAAATAGTCTGTGAAAATTGCTTATTACAGGAAATGGCTTCTTTTTGTTTGTTGCTGCATTTCTATTTCCTTTGTGCATCCTGCTCAGCTGCTTCGGTATTCTGTTTTTGACAGAGATGAAAGGAGAGCTTAAGATTCTTTTGACAGAATAATTTCCACATTGATTCCAAACTGAAAATAGATACCACATTGCACAGGAATACCCTCAGTCTATGTGGATTGAGTGGGACTGACTTGACTTCTCATCTTCAGGAATGGGGACTGTGAACCAGGTCTGGCCAATCAGAGCTTTTCTTGGGACTTTTGCTGGAACCATTGGGGAAGAAGATTCTTATTATTAGGATTCCTAGCTTTAGAGATACTGGTGGCCATCTTTGCTATAACATAAAGTTTGTTGGAAAATAAGTAGTGCGGAGGAAAACAGTGGTAAGAGAAAGAAAAATAGATTTCTAATTACATTTTTAACCCTTTCATCCATTTCTTAAGCTGAAATAATTTTTAACCCCTTCATTCATTTCTTAAGCTGGATTTTTCAGTTATGTGATCCAATGACCCTTCCTCTCATTTTACTTTTTGTAAAAAATTTTATTTGAGTGAGAAAGAGAGAAAGCATGGGGTGGGGGGGGGGGGTCAGAGGCAGAAGCAGACTCCCGGCTGAGCAAGGAGCCTGATGTGGGACTTGATCCTGGGACTCCAGGCCTGAGCCGAAGGCAGATGCTTAACCAACTGAGCCACCCAGCCACCCCTTTCCTCTCATTTTAAAATCATGCTTTCACTCTATAAAGGATTGAATCTAAATTACTGATCTACCTGTGGTATATTCTTCTTTACAAAAAAATTTTAAGTAACCTCTATGCCAAACCTGGGGCTTGAACTCATGATCCGGAGTTGCATGTTCTACCAACTGAGCCAGCCAGGTGTGCTCCTGTGGTATATTCTTCTATGTAGAACTTTCAAGTACTTCTCCAGATATGGTAGCCAAGGTTTTACTATTTATGCCTAAATATTTCATGATACTGTTGTGTACCACATATACACACACTTATGAAATATAAAGACATGAATTAACATTTAATTATATGGGACATACATCACCATGTCCTATTACATGTGGCCATAACTGAGTTTTGTGATAATCCAAAAATTATAATTGGCAGTTTTAATATAGGCATCTAGTCAAAAAAGCAATTGAGTTTATAAATGATTACAGAAGGAAAGAAAACAAAATATCTAGTAAGTTGGGCATTTTGTTTTTAAGATTTTATTTATTTGAGGGAGAGAGAATGAGAGAGAGCGAGCACGTGAAAGGGGGGAGGGTCAGAGGGAGAAGCAGACTCCCCGCTGAGCAGGGAGTCCGATGCGGGACTCGATCCTGGGACTCCAGGATCATGACCTGAGCTGAAGGCAGTCGCTTAACCAACTGAGCCACCCAGGCGCCCCAAGCTGGGCATTTTCTGATTGGCAAATGCTTTCATATTAGAAATCACCAGGTTTACTACAGGTCCATAGCCCCTTTCTCTGACACCCACAGGGCCAGATAAATTTTTAAAACCGGAATTCTTCAGCTCCTCTAAGCTCCTCACTTTTTTTTTGGTCTGGTCATTTGGATCTCTATTGTGTTGGAGGCTTTCCTCAAAAGTTTATTGATGCTGAAATGTCTGTTCATATTTGAATGTGAAGCACTAAAAAGCTGATCAGAAGCATATATCACTACCACTGCCTTGGGCATATTAACCTGAGGGACATTAATGTTGAATTTTTTCTTTAAGTCCCTAAATATCCAATGTCTATATGTCTTTTCTCCTGGGAAGGACCCCTCAATTCCCTGAAGTGAGTGAGCCTATCTGATAGTGTTTTGGACATAAGCTGGGAAAGGAGCTTGCAGATGTCATGGCTCCCCATGATTAAGGGATGACCCACAGTGGGGAGGGTCTTGGTGGCCCAACTGCTCTTTACACAAAATTTTCAACCAGTTAGTGTGGTAAAATAAACAGAAGATGGAATTGTAATCACTTTTAAGCATTCAATTCAGGGCAATAAATACATTCACAACATTGTATAACCATCACCACTACCTAAACCCAAAACTTTACATCATGTCTAATAAAAACTCTGTACCCAACACTAACACTCTCTTCCCCCTTTCTTTCCCAGTCCCTGGTAACCTCTAGTCTACTTTCTGTTTATATTAATTTGCCTATTCTAGGTATTCATCATGTAAATAAAATCATATATTTGTCCTTTCATGTTGTTTGTACCTTTCTATTTTTTGAGCAACTCAGGTTTAAGTAAGTGACCCAAGACCATCAGCCATCATGGCCACAGGAACCTAGGTATGTCTCTCAAAAGAGACTATACTTTTAACCACTATGCATTACTACTTTAGTAGTAGACTTTTCCCATCCATATGCATATATGTATCCATACATAACAGGTATTTCACAACTGACATTATATCCAGAATGTTTTTCCATACCATTAGGAATTCTCTGAAACATTTTAATGCTTCTTAATAATCTGTCATTTTGGATATATCATGTTTTAATTATTTTTTGTCATTTGTTTTGAATTTTAAACAACATATGGTTTTGCAAATAAATACTGTATTTTTGACTAGAACCATAGAATAAAATAGAATATAATTTCTGGTTCAAACAATGTAACATATTTAATACTTATTGTTAAGTTACCCTTCAGCAATTACTTTACAATACTATAAGTACTCTTATGTCATCTTCATCACCACTCATTTTTTTATAATTAGGTAAAAAATGTTCTGCTGGTTGTAACAGATTCTTTAGTAGCTAATGTTAAAGAATATTTTTCATTTAGTTTTTATTTTCTACATACTGTTTATGTCACTAGCTCATTTTCTGTTGTTTAAAGATATTCATATAAACTTACCTATTTTGTTGTGAACTTTTCCTATTTTTTTCTTTTAAATTTGATGAATTAATGGGTGGAACAAAACGTAGAGTTCAGCATTCAGTTGTTAGTCTGGTTTCCTCACTGAAATCTAGAAGATTCTTTGCTAGCAAGTGGCTAATACTTTCACTGTCTTTGTACTTTTCAAAGGGGAAATATTTTTATCGCTTCTCGGCCTTTTGGCTAAGATCAAGTGTAAAGGGGAAATATTTTTACTGCTTTTAGTAATTAAAAAACTAACAAACAGGTGTTGTTTTAAAAAGCATTCAAACAATATAGAAATATACAAAGTAGAAAACTAAAGGCTCTGTAATCCCATTCTCATATAACCATCTGCAGAAGATACAGAAAATAAAAAGAAATATAATAAAAGAAAAAATGAGGCAATTATTAACTACAAAAATGTAATCTCAGCACGCTCATTGACTCAGAGGTGGGCAGTATTTACATGGTCATAAAAGAAAAACAATAAATAAGGATTTATTTATTTTTTTTAAGATTTTATTTATTCATTTGAGACACAGAGATAGAGATAGAGAGAGAGAGAGCATGAGCAGAGGGAGAGGGAGAAGCAGGCTTCCCGCTGAGCAGGGAGCCCGATGCGGGGCTCGATCCCAGGACCCTGGGATCATGACCTGAGCCAAAGGCAGACACTTAATGACTGAGCCACCCAGGTGCCCCAATAAATAAGGATTTAACCAAAAATTTTAACATAGCCATATTGGGAAGATGGAGGAGGGCGGGGGGTAGGAGACTGAAAAATCTCCCCTTACTCCTTTATGAATTAAGTGGCAGAAATATATGTATTTTATATAGCAATATATATGTACATATGAAAAGAAACAGCTAAAAAAGTTAGTTACTTCTGGGGAATGGAACTTGGTGCCAAAGGTGCACCAAATGATTGCTGTTTGGTTATAAGCTTTTGAAAGCTACTTTACTTTACGTTTTGTGGGTAATTATGATGTATCCAGGTTGGGATAAAGCTAAAAGAAATAAGATGGCAAAACACCTACATTTAAAAACAAAATTCTCTTGAAAATTTTATTAACACTTAATAACAATAAACCAGTCAGCTTTTTCCATAGTCTTCACAAAGTTTTTGTCTTAAAGATGAAATTTACTTCAAATGTTCATGTAAACCAATCAGACATGAATCAACTTTTATAATGAGCTTCTCAAACATATCGTTTTAATACCGGCCTTTTTTCTTGGGATGACAACAGCAATACTGTGATAGTATTAAGATTTCTTTTTAATTCAAATGAACTGTTTTCAAGATTAATGGTTACTAGCAAATCTTGATTTTTATTACTCTGCTAAGGCAAGATAGAAACATGATACTTTAAAATTATTTTCAATTTCCTATGAACCTACTTTATAGTAAAAAATTATTTGGTACTAAGTGTTCTTTATGCACAAATTCTAAAAGTAATCTTTAATCCCAACTGAACTTGGTACCCCAAGATTTAAAAAAAATTTTAATGATATTTACATAATAAATAAAATTTTAATCACTCAGTTCTTCCTCATCACTGAAATACGTGCTTTTCTTTATCCTTGGGCGTCTTGAATCATCTGATGTTGAGGGACCCCCTGAACTGGGTTTCCATTTTTTCTGTTCTTCTTCAATTTTGGCTTGCTGTAATGTGATTCAGAAAACAAAACAAAACAAAACCAGAAAGTCTGTTGAACATTATTTACAGTGTATTAATTCAAAACATGGCAAAAACACACCATAAATGCCAACACTCCCCACCCTCCAGCCCATGCAGACAATTCTACTTTATTAGGAGACCCCACCTGCCCCCCCAAGTTTGTCCCAGTTTCACTTTGTTAATCAAAATTATTCTAGGCAACTTCTACTTATTAACAGGTACATGAAATGAAGCTTATTTGCCATCTTTGCTGGAAATGGGAATGTTATATAAAATACGTTAGTTAACTAAAAGGAAAAATAAATTAATGTATTTGAATTTATCAACTACAAACATTAAAATAAAGTAACTTTTTTAGAAAATTAGGAGATTATATGGCCTTCTTTAAAAATGTTTCATATACTTATATTAGGACTTTTAATGGTCAAAAATAGTTTTTAGTTTTGTTTTGAAGTGAAGTTTCAGTTAGAACGTATCTTTTGATTTAATAAAATCTTCTCTGTTTGGCTAAACTCACCTTGATAAAATATTTCTGATTAATTCCATAATGAAATCAGATTAAAATATTAAAAATGTTGTAGGGCCCTTTAAATCTAGAAAGAACCAAGGGGAGTTTTTCTATTACACTGCTCTAAAGACCTTAGAGAAACAGCTTGTCTCCTAAAGAGGTAAAGGGGAGAGAGGAAGATTGCCATGAGATGATCAATAAAGTAAGCAAGGGATACAAGGCAGCTATGACATTATTAAAAGAACTGTTAATACCTGGAAAGCTATGGCCTGACTAAGACTGTCAAGAGCAGGATCTTCCCCTTCATCTTCACTTTCTTCCACTTCTTCACTAAATTATTAAAAAAAAAAAAATCAGAATGTACTCAAGCAACAGTATAAAGACAGAAACAATACAAGAATGTATTTAGTAAGAGTAGATATACACACATTTCTTCTTCTGGTTCAGGAATTTTCTTTTTTTTCTTTTTCTCTTTCTTCTTTGGAGGTTCTCGTTCTCCAAGCATATTTTTAGGACAGGCATAACTTAAGTGTCCACTTTCCTTTTGTTTCACATTAAGAAGGAAAGGAAAAAAGCTGTATTTGTTGTCTTATTAACAGAAACTTGCTTGGTACTCTACAACTGAAAGTTTTAGAACTTAAAAAAGAATACTGTCACACTGGGAATATACATGAAGAAATTACCAAAACCTATTACTTTAATACTTAAAGAGATTATGATATTATAACCCCCAATAAGCTACTTTAACAATAAGAGAATATTTTAGTAGTTTTACTAAGAACAAAAGAAGTATTTTTCCTTCAAACATTTTAAATCTCAAGATTCAGGGTATAAAACAATTTGAAATTTAAATGGACCACCTACCTTAAATGTAAAAATTTTAAGTTATTATTTGATAAAATGGGATGAAACCTTCCTGTTAACTTCTAAGATGCTGCTTAACATATTAAAAACAAATTTCTAAAATAAATAATCTTTTTAAAAAGGGGGGGCGCTTGGGTGGCACAGTCGGTTAAGCACCCAACTCTTGGTTTTGGCTTAGGTCATGATCTCAGTGTCATGAGATCAAGCCCTGCGTTGGGCTCCATGCTCAGCATGAAGTCTGCTTAAGACACTCTTTCCCTCTGCCCTCCCCCTCCTTCCCACCCACTGCTCTCTGTGTCTCTCAAATAATCTTAAAAAAAGTAAAATTTAAAATCTTCCTCACTTTTCCTATTAATTTCATTTTCCTCCCTTTATATCTAAATTATACCTGCAGTGTCCAATTATGGGAGCCACTAACCGTAATTCTCGTGACTACTGAGAACTTGTCTGAATTGATATGCACTGTAAGGGTAAAATACATCCTGGATTCTAAAGACAATAAGAAAAAAAGAATGTAAAATACCTTAATTTTTGAAAATATTAATTACATATTCAAATTATAATATTTTAGGTATATATTCGGTTATGATAAAATATATTATTAATTTTTGCCTGTTGCTTTTTTTAATGTGGCTACTACACAAATCAGAATTACATTTATGGCTGGAGTAATGTTATAATGAGCCATAACATGGTTCAGTTGTAAAACATGAGACAATGAACTAAACTCTGAATAGTAGCTTACTAAATACACTGAAGGATAGTATGTAAGAGTAAGGGTGTGGGGAGAGACTGAACCAGGATTAAAACAATAGAACAGAAAAATAATCATGCTTTTCAAGTATATTTTAGAAAGCATCAAACAGATTATGTACTTTATATATCTGGGGACATGGCTGAACCCAAGAGATGTTACTGTTAATGAACTGCTAAGTGAATGCAACTGCTTTTGGAATAATGTCAACATGTATAAAATTGGTTTCATAATGAAGTAACTTAAGGGAAACCAGGCTAAATAAATGCAAACATATTTTGGGGAGGGGGAAATTTAAGAAATATAAAATGTACAAAGTATAACAAATTTATGGATCCATAAACTAAAAAGGCAGATTAACAGATTCATCCAGGATTTCTCAGATAATGTTATTTACTATGAATTTGAGGATACATAGTCATCTGTCTGACCATAACTACTCCTCCCTTCCAGCCTTTCTTCTTTTTTTTCTTTTTAACAAAACTCAGGGCTCTGGAACACAGTTTCTAAAACATTAACTTAAGAGGTGTTAGAATCACAGGAATTGACAAAATGTACCATCCATCCATCTGTTTATCTATATATCTTTTCAGGAAGGGGCAGAGCGTGGCAGTGAAGGAAATGACTCCAACCCATTTCTTTGTATCTTCCACTGATTTTGTAGCCAGGAAAATACCTCTCAGTAATCCTCTCCCCAGCTCCCCATTACTACCTCTAGACCCTAATTTTTAGGTATACTTTTTTTTTTTTTTAAGATTTTTTTTTTTTTTTAATTTGAGACAGAGAGAATGAGAGACAGACAGCATGAGAGGGAGGAGGGTCAGAGGGAGAAGCAGACTCCCTGCCGAGCAGGGAGCCCAATGCGGGACTCGATCCAGGGACTCCAGGATCATGACCTGAGCCGAAGGCAGTCGCTTAACCAACTGAGCCACCCAGGCGCCCTTAGGTATACTTTTTAGGCATTTTGGAAAGTGACAACAATGACAACTGATACTCTCTCGGTACCATCATTATTATAGGCCTCGTGCAAAACTGTTTTGTGGCTATGTATTTTTCCTAATCACCAAAAGTTTAAATGGGTAATGATAAACTATAAGAACTAGGTAAGAAAGTTTGGGAATAGTTCAGTTACAAAGACTAGCAGTATTAATAGAAAAAAAATAGCTTTTAAAACACATTATCCCAAACAGGATAGGTTGATCATATGATAATATTTATACTGAACTGTGATGCTTAAACATTGGCAAGTTATTATAGGCACAAACAGTATCCCATTAACCCCAAAATTCATGGGTCACTAAATCTTTCAAGACAATAAGTAATTAGTCTGGTGATTTTTTTTTTTTAATATTTTATTTATTTATTTATTTATTTGAGAGAGAGTGAGCGAGAGAGCACAAGCAGGGGGATCAGCAGAGGGAGAGGGAGAGAGAAACAGAGAGCACAAGCAGGTGGGTGGCAGGCAGAGGGAGAAGCAGACTCCCCACTGAGCAAGGAGCCTGATGTGGGACCCCATCCCAGGGCCCTGAGATCATGACCTGAGCTGAAGGCAGACGCTCAACCAACTGAGCCACCCAGACGTCCCTACGAAGTGTTTTTTTTTAAATAGCAAGAGCAGGGGTGCCTGGATGACTCAGTCTGTTGAGTGTCTGACTGTTGATTTTGGCTCGGGTCCTTCGCACCCCCCACAGCTTATGTGCTCTCTTAAAAAACCCCCCAAACCCAAATACCTTTCTAGTTTCTTTTTCTTTTTTTAAAAGATTTTATTTATTTTACAGAGAGAGACACAGCAAGAGAGGTAACACAAGCAGGGGGAATGGGAGAGGGAGAAGCAGGGAGCCCCATGCGGGGCTCAATCCCAGGACTCTGGGATCACAACTTGAGCTGAAGGCAGACACTTAACTGACTGAGCCACCCAGGCACCCCCGTCTGGTGCTTTTTAATTTAACAGTTTTCAAAGATTTAGAAACTGGAGAAAATACCACTCTATATTACCTAACTCAAGTTATCTTTCAGTTGCGTTTTCTAAGATGAGTAGAGAGTCCCGAAGTAAAACTTTTATAACCTGGTTTTAGCCAGCCAGAAGTTTTAGAGAGCACAAATAAAGCACTGATGTGAAAAATACCTTCAAATAAACTATGGAAAATTACATTAAGTTTTAGGTATACTTACCCCACATTCATAACACTTAGATTTATCAAAGTAGTTTCGTCTTCGGATGAACTCGGCTGCTCTTCCATTGTCTATAGCAATGCTTGCTTTTATCACTCTACCAAATAACTAAACCAGAGAAAAATGTAAATGCAGAAGGATGTATTTCATTGAAACCTAAAACTACAGTTATTTGATTCCATTTCCTTAAATTTTCAATTCCATTTTATTTTAGGTTACTTTATCAATTGCCTGGTCGAGTATGACAAATAACATCCTATAGAATAGATTTTTATTCCTTAGATTCTGCCAGTGTTTTGGGAATGAATATAATTTTGACCTCTTTTCTATAGGTTAAATACCCTCAAAATCTACTGGTATCCATGACTTGATCATCCACTGTATCCCCACATTTTTGGCCTGGATGAGCAAAGGCTTTTGGATTAAAAGTCTTGTTGGGAATGAATGGCCTTACCTGTTTGTTGTTTATTGCCCTGGTACAGTTTTGTGCAGAGTCTTTATCCAAAAATAAAATAAATGCAACCCCTTTACTCTTCCTGGTATCTTTATCTTTCATTATAGTAACCCTTAAAGTATAAACAAATAGCCAGTTAAAAATAATGAGGCAGCAATAAATAAAACAGATTATTAATAAATACTTGGAAAACTCATGGGTTAGCAAAACATTTACAGAATAAAAGAAATAAATACAGTTGACAAATCAACTATTTCTTCAAAGTCATGGGATATCAAGAAGAATGGAGAGGAGAAAATGTGATACTAATTTAACAAAAGTGAGCACAGTTATGATAGGAATACCTGAAAAGTCAAACATTTGAAGGATCAAATAAAGAGATTACAGAGATTATAGAGACAACAAAATCTTGAAGAGTAAGCATAATTCCTCTTTTCCACTAATGCTCTCACTCTGCAGAAATAAAACAAAACAAAACTGAGGTATTCTTTTCAACACAAAAAGTAAAATGATTTACTTATTTTTTCCTAGGCTTTAGAATCTAACTATATTCTTAATATTCTCTTTTTAAAGTTTTAATTTAAATTCCAGTTAGTTAACATACAGTATAATATTAGTTTCAGGCATACAATTTAGTGATTCAACCTTCTATACAACACCTAGTGCTCATCACAGCAAGTACACTCCTTAATCCCTATCACCGTAAGAATCTCCAGTTCTGTGGTTTTTAGTCATACTATCCAAAGTACCTAAGTGATAGGGATGGTGCTAAGATCACAGAGCCTGTTCTTTCTCCTGATCCTTTATACATCCCTAGTCCTTGTGATCCTTGCTCATCATATGTCATTAAATGTAGTTTAAAAGTCAGTGTTCAGGGCGCCTGGGTGGCTCAGTCATTAAGTGTCTGCCTTTGGCTCAGGTCATGATCCCAGGGTCATGGGATCGAGCCCCGCATCGGGCTCCCTGCTCGGCGGGAAGCCTGCTTCTTCCTCTCCCACTCCCCCTGCTTGTGTTCCTGCTCTTGCTATGTCTCTGTCAAATAAATAAATATTTTTAAAAAATCAGTGCTCAACAGGGATCTTCAGAGAAATGGCTGATTCCAAGGATGGATAGGGTAGGTTCAAGATCTTAAAACATGTGCTTAAAAAAAGGAAGGGAGTACTTAAAAAAACAAAATGATGGGGAATGGCTCAGGAGTACAGAAGCCAGCTTAAGGAGCTCTCACTGGCCAAATCTAGGACAATTTGAGTACCAAAGTAATGAAGTACAGTAATGAATTATAAACCACAGAAAAAAGTAGGAATTTATAAGTGTATTAATAATAAATAATTGGGGGGAAGGGATCGTTTTTGCTTACAGCAGAATGTCAAGGGAAGTGCTAGAGTTGGAAAATCATCATTTGCAACAATAATAGTAAAGAGTGGATCAAGCAAGATGATGATTTGTTGATGAACAAGTATCTAAAATGAAATTTTTGGGCATCTGGGTGGCTCAGTCGGTTAAGCATCCAGCTCCTGATTTGGCTCAGGGTCGTGAGATCGGGCCAGCGTTGGAAGTGCTGGAAGTGGAGTTTGCTTAAGATTCTCTCTCTTCCTCTCCCTCTGCCCCCTCCCTCTTCTCTCTCTCTAAAAATAAGTAAGTAAATCTTTAAAATAAAATAAAAAATGAAAATTTTATGTGGAACAAGATATTTACATGGTCTTAAGAGTGTTTCTCACTGACTGTATTAGCATCAAAGGGAAAAAAGGTATTTATACAGTGGAGAAATTGGTCAACACTTTGACTGGGCCATCAAAATTACTATCACTAATGAGGGACACATGGACACTATATAAATCCAGATGTGAAACACACAGAATACAACATCATCTATACAGTTACCAGCCAAGAGTATATAAAACTCCAATGTAATCATGAGGCAACATTAGGAAAACACAAAATGAGGGGTGGAAAAAAGATGAGAGAGCGAGCTACATTCTTTATAAATGTTCCAGATTAAAGGAGGTTAAGAATATAGGACAGTTAAAATCAACACCTAAATCTAGACTGTACTGGGGGGGAAAATTCTATGTGGGACATTATCAGGTCAACTGACAAAATTGGAACATGGATGATTGATTCAATAAAAGTATTTTATCAGTATAAATTTATGAATTTGGTAACCCTATTGTGATTATGTAACATATAACCGTATTTTTAGTTTACTTAAGTACTTAGGCGTAAGGGCAATGATGTAACTTACCCTCAAATAACTCACAAAAACAAATTGTGTATGTACATACATACATATATACATGTGCATACACACACACACACACACACACACGAGGAGAGAGAAGAGGGCAAATGATAAAGTAAATGGGTAAAATGTTAACAATAGGTGAATCTGGGTAAAGGATACTTTGATGTTCTTTCTACTATTTTTGCAACTTTTTTAAAATTTGTAATTATTTATTTTTTTTTTTTTAAAGATTTTATTTATTTATTTGACAGAGAGAAACACAGCGAGAGAGGGAACACAAGCAGGGGGAGTGGGAGAGGGAGAAGCAGGCTCCCCGCCGAGCAGAGAGCCTGATGTGGGGCTCGATCCCAGGACCCAGGGATCATGACCTGAGCCAAAGGCAGACGCTTAACGACTGAGCCACCCAGGCGCCCCTGCAATTATTTTCAAGTAGTAAAAAAAAAAAGACAATGTTTAAGACAAAGCATAATAATTTTCTAAAACCTGAATTAACAGGAAAAGACAAGAGGTACAAGTAAATAAATAAATGGATATTTTATTTAACATTTTATTTCACATATTAAAATTTATTCTAAATGGATTTGGGTTTAGGTACTTAAATAGTCACTGGAATGAAATTGGTAAAAAGATGCCACTATATTAAGAAAAGGGGTATCTTTTTCATTCAAAAAGGAAACATAAGTTGAAATAGTTTAGGGGAAAATGGACAAAATGGTTTAGTTTCTCAGACAAGTACATCTGTTTATTCATGGGGCTTAGAAGGAAAGAAGCACTTGACAACGCTTGTTTAGAGTCACCACAGTTATTGAGGATACGAAAGAAAGTTTTCAACCAATTTTGAAAGAAATAGAAAGTAGTTACTTTAACTTTTTGGAATTTTCAGGGTATTTGTGAAGGTCAGTTAAAGTCATTAATCATTTTTTTCTAAAGTACTATTTCAGAAGTGTTAGCTTTCGAAGTCATCCTCAGTTAATAATGTCTCTCATCTGTTCCCTTTTTCTTCATTCCCACAGCTTTTCTTGTCCACAGTGGCACTGCTATTTCAACAGTGTATTATTCTTACTAGTTCCCTTGATGTTAATGCTCTCATATGCCACTGAGAGCATTTCTACTTAAGAAGTAAATAAAATCATGTCATTCTTCTGCTCAAAAATCTTTGGTTCTTCAATTTGTCTATGGTTTGGTCTTGAATCAATATCCTTTATGATTTGGCTCCCACTTCCCTCATCTTTCACTACTTCTCACAAACTATGAGGGCTAGCAACAACAAACTACTCAATGTTCATGGAGCATGGCCTGTACTTCTCCAAATTGATACCTCTATTCACATGGCTTCTGTCTCCTTTCAACTCTCAGTCTTTGCCCATCAAAACTTGACTCATTCTTCAGAGCTCAGAACATGTCAGTTCTCTAATCTCTTTAACTGGAAATAATTTCTCTTTCTGCTAGTCTCTATTGAAGTCTGTTATGTAAGAACAATGCCTCATCTGACCTATTTTAATATAAACTCCTTTAAGGTTGTATCTGTAATCTCTATTATGCCTAGCTCAGTACGTTAAAACAAAAAGATACAAATGGGAAACTGGTTTCTCAAGAGTGCATCTATTTGTTTATTCATGTGGTCAGTCAGTCACTCCATCCAGACACTTAAGCACTGATTAATTAAAGGCCCTAGGACAAGGTTTTTTACCTTCAGGAAAAAAGCTTAGAGTCTAGAGGTAAAGAGACCTATAAACCAATTACAATACAGTACTTTGACAGAGATACCTTCTATGGTAACAGAACAAAATAATTACACCAAATATTCTATTCCCAAGTTTCTGGTAGGAGATGTACTCATTTAAGGCCATAATATGAAACAGACACTATCCTGGGAAACCTGGGTGTCATCCATAACACCCCTTTCTCACTCACCCAAACCTTACATACTAAGTACATCATTAAATATTACCCATTTGATAGCCTATTGATCATCTGACCATCTCTCAAATCTGTCCAGTCTCTACCTCTCCACCTATACTGCCTTAGTGCACATTACTCCCCTAGGCTATGGTTACAGCTTTTTGACTGGTCTGCTAGCATCTGCTCGTTTCCTGCCAATCTAATCTCTACATTGAAGCCAGAATAAGCTTCTAAAAATTCAAATCATGTTCCTCCTTCATTTAAAATTCTGTACCAGTGAATTCCTGGTATTCTTAGGATGAAAACCAAGTATCTTGTAACACGGCCAAGAAGCAAGATTAGGAACCTGCTTCCAGCTCTAGACCCTTTTTGTGCTTTCTCCCTCTTGCTCACTCATCTCTAGTTATACTGGCCTTCTGTTTCTTTTTTCTTTTTTTTTTAGATTTTATTTATTTATTTGACAGAGAGAGCACAAGTAGGCAGAGAGGCAGGCAGAGGGAGAGGGAGAAGCAGGCTCCCCGCTGAGCAGGGAGCCCAATGTGGGGCTTGATCCCAGGACTGAGCTGAAGGCAGATGCTTAACCAACTGTGCCACCCAGGTGCCCCTGGCCTTCTGTTTCTTGATCTCACTTTATTTTCTCTTGCCCCAGGGCTTTTACACAGGTAGTCCGTCTACCTAAAACGTTCTTCCCATTCTTTCTGCCTTAAGGTTTCAATTCAAAGTATACTGACTTAGGTAAACCTACCCCATCCAGACTAGATCATGTCTTCCCTATTTATAGGTGCTTATAACTCTGTCTTTGACTTCATAGCATTCTCATGATTTTTAATTTTATGTTTGTATAGAAATTCATTCAGAGATTCTGACAGATGGGAAAAACCAAGAAAAGGTAATGGTATGGTTAAGGGAGCAGGCTCTCAAATCAAACTGTTAGATTTCAAATCTTGTCTCCACCACTAACTAACAATATGTAAGTTTATTGTGTGCTTCAGTTTTGTTATTTATAATATTAGGATAATAATAGTATTTTACCTTAAAAGGTAGTTGTGAGAATTTAATGAAGTAATACATGTAGGAAGATTAGAACAATGCCTAGCATATTTATGTGCTCATTGTCACATATCATCATTATTAGTGATTTGACTGGTAATAATGACTATTCAAAATTCCAAAGATCCATGGGGCACCTGGGTGGCTCAGTCGGTTAAGTGTCTGCCTTCAGTTCAGGTCTGCCTTTAGCTCAGGTCATGATATATGGGTCCTGGGATCGAGCCCCACATGGGGCTCCCTGCTCAGCAGGGAGTCTGCTTCTCCCTCTCCCTCTGCCTATTCCCCCCTGCTCCTGCTGTCTCTGTCTCTCTCTCTCAAATAAAGGAATAAAAATCTAAAAAAAAATTCTAAAGACACAAAAATTTACCTAGAAGCATTTTTGATGATTTTCTTACCGTTTATCCAAAGCTAGAAAAAACTGGCCAAAATATGTTCTAAATTCTCGGATTTTAAATACAATTTCACATTTACACCAGAATATATATTGGTTGTAAGATAGTTAGAATAATAATACCCTGCTTTTACTTCTTTTCCCCATAATACAGGTACAAGTTTGATTTAAAATAGTGAATTAAATATATGAAGTTCCTTTTATCCTTTTGTAACTCTCAGCTCCAAATGATATTATCATCCCTACCATTTCTGTATGTTTCCAGTCTTTCCAATGATCTCTAAAATTTCTATGAAAGCAGAGAATATGTTTTCTATTTATTTATCAGTCTCATAAGCACTTTGCATGTCAAAATATTTGTTTTTTTACATTCTACTTATTTGACAAGTGAAATCCACTTCTGGTATACTTGATAACACACCTTCTAATAACCAAAATATGTATTTAATCAGAGCCTTTATGTCTTATATTGGATAACAGAATCAGTTTTAGTTCTTAGTAGTATGATTAAGAAATTGTTTAAATAAATTATGATATATAAAGGAATATCATGAGATCATTAGCTACAAGGGTGTATCTTTCAAGTACATGGTAAGATGTTTATAGTATAATGTCAAGTTTTAAAAAAAGACAACAAAATTGCATGTATAGAATTAAGTCTTTAAAAAAATTGTCTATACAATGTTTATATACTCGTAAATGAACGAAATATGTATAAAAACAGTAGCATTTTTTCTTTGTTATATCAAATATCCATTTTATCGAAAAATAATAAATCTTAAAAAATGGAAAAGTAAATTCAGATAAACTTTTAAATGAGGTTTCAAAATTTGAAGTGAATACTTACTTTACAACTTTGCCATACTTGGAAAATATCTGAAACAAAAGACCACATAATAATTTACAATTTAATTTTAAATCATAAGAAACATTAGATTTTCAGGTTGTATTAACTATGTTCTTTGTTAAAGCTTGTGAAAAATTTTAGCCTTTATTCTATAAAGTAGGCCCTAGAAGATATATGTTTTTTAGTGACTAGAATAATATTCATATTTTTGTTATTGGAGTCACAGGTATCTGCCCCAATTTCTAAATTTCTCACAAAAGAGTGCGGAGGAAAAAACCCACTCTTTATGTGTGGTAGATTGAGGGCATACACATTGCACAGCTGCTGTGTTTTTGTGGTATATCCATGGCAATTATCAACCCCACCATAGCCCCAGAGAAATCGTGCTTCAAATATCAGTGTTGTGGAATATCATTATTCCTAGCTAACCCCATTAAGCAATAACTGTTTCAGAAGATGGATCCTTAGACTGCTTATAAAACAAAAAAGCTTCTGTAATAAAAATCCCTTCCCATCAGTCTCCCTCCTTCTGCGCGCTCTTACTATGTTGGTGGTTCTTTACACTTGGCCCTATCTTCCCATTTACTTCTACATCTTCAACCTAAGCAATCTCATCTATTTGTTTCAGCCACTACATATATGCTAATAGTTCCTATTTATTATGTCTTAGAAAGATCTTTCAGAAATATTAATATACACAATTAATAATAGAGTTTTATGATTAAGTTGTGTAATGCTGGAATGTAGTATAACTGGATTGCAGTGTTAGAAACACTGAATCTTGAAGACCAAAACAGTCTTCTGTGTAACACTTTCTAATGGCTTCTCATTTCACTCAGAGTCCTTACCATTATCTATGTAGGCCCTACCTGGCATCCCTTCATAGGCTTACCTTCCTCTGACTGCCCTTCCTCCCTCTCCACTGGATTTACTCTGTGCCTGACATGCTTTTCCCCCAGACATCTACACAGCTGTCTCTGACTTCCTTTAGGTCTTTATTCAAAAGTTACTTTCTCAATAAGGGCTTTAGACAGCTCATGTAAAACGTTATCTCCATTCCCAACCTGACTTTTTTTTTTTTTAAGATTTTATTTATTTATTTGACAGAGAGAGACACAGCGTGAGAGGGAACACAAGCAGGGGGAGTGGGAGAGGGAGAAGCAGGCTTCCCGTGGAGCAGGGAGCCTAATGTGGGGCTTGATCCCAGGACCCTGGGATCATGACCCGAGCTGAAGACAGATGCTTAACGACTCAGCCACCCAGGCGCCCCATCCCAACCTGACAATTAACCTCCTTTATTTTTTCTCCTTAGCACCTGACATCTTAGCATTAATTTAGTATCCAAAGAATAATATCATTTGACTTTTTTATATTTCACATTGTTTTATCTTGCTATGTTATGAGTGCCAAGATAGATTTTCATCTTTGTGTTCATTGATGTATTCTTAGTACCTATAAGAGTGCTCAGCATATGGTAAGTGTTCAATAAATACAGACATATCTCTATTTTGATACAAGGAAATAAGCTAAAGTGCATTTTTTCCTTTGTTATTTGAGACTCAGGCTATCTCAGTTAAGTAATTAATCAAATACTATGTATCACCTATGCAGCATCTCTGTACTTAACATCCACCCAAAGAAGCAGAGAGAAGAGGGCACACTTGGAAGAAAGGATTCATGTCATTCCTTCCAGTTCCTCTTAACCACTCATCTGCAGGACAGGGACAGCAGGAAATTTTGTTCTCTGTAAGGTGAAGAGGTGAAAGAAGATGTTGGATTCTGCCCCAACCCCATCCTGAACTGAAAAACAACATTAAACTGTTCGGTTTCTGCCATATATATAAACTAAAATATCCTTTTAGAATTTGAGGGTTAGTAAAGGGATCTGTTTGCTTTCATCAGCCCTTTCCTCCAAAACCTCCACCGTACCAGTTTAAAAAAACCAAGTAAGCAAGCAGGAAAAACCAGCCTATCACATGTTGCTCCCACTTCATTATGCTAGCTGTGTCTTCTGTGTTTATAAAGAACTTGTTATTCTCTATGAAAGCACTGTAAACTCTCTTTGGGAAATTACAAAATTGTCAATTGCTTTACTTATGTTTGCAATAGAGGTCTTTGCTATTGATGGTTCAAGTGCATTGTAATGTAGTTATTAAGAATTTTGCTGAAGAGAACTGTGTGCTTAAGCTACATCTGTACCTCAGTAGAGAGTTCAGTGGACAATTGTACTAAAAGTTACTTACCCGGTATAAGTCATTGTTGGTCAGGGAAAAGGGCAAGTTGGATACATACACTGTGCTTTTACTTGGGGCCAATCCACCACTCATCTCTATAACGAAAAACAAACCCAGAAGCAATCTAAACCAGGTATTCTTCATTCTAAGCAGAACCAATATATACAAGCATTGATTTAATTATGCCACATTTAATACACCTTCCTCACTTTTTAGGATTAACAATTACTCCAGCTGGGTGAATTAAGGAATTTCTTTTCCCCAGATATTACTGAAAAGGAGCTTTCTGGTCTTTCTTTCAAGTAGAGTCTTTAACCATTATAGTGCTGGATTATATGGTATGAAGGCAGAATGAGTTTTAAACAGATAAATAAAAAATTCTGAGGCTTCACTTAACCTTCCCTCAAGCTAAGGGCAAAAAAGTGCTTTTGAAAAGGCTTAATACCTTGCCTACCACATCATAAACAGCCTGCTAGCTCAGAAAGAACTGTAGCCGCTCATTTTCACTACTGCTTTGGTTTGGGGTACTTTTTTGGTTGTCTTAATATTTTTCTTTGCAGTAGTGTTAAGAGAAAATTTTAGCCTCACATTTTGATGATACAAAGTTCTTTCAAATCACCCATTTTGCACAGTACTGGTAAATAATGAAATGGTATATTTTACTATACGAATAAGTTTCCATGCCTTGAAAGATACTGACTTGTATATGTATTTTTAGCTTACAAATGTAATTTGTAGTTAATTTTTATAGCGTATTTTACAAAGCAGATTATCCGTGAAAATTATATCGTACTTAACAAGGTTCAGATTTCGATTTAAAAAGCTTGTGTGGTGTGTATTTGAGATGGGGGGGGGTAGGGGCCATCACAAATGGCACAATATTGACCGTAGGACGTGCCAATTCGCGGAGTAATAGGAAAACTGCTTGATGCTTGAGATGTTTCTTGGAATTTATTAGACAAGTTCAGGAACTCCACATCTTAAAAGTTTCCCATTTGAAACTATGCGTTACCGTTCTGGGGAGAACTGCGAGGGCGGGCAACGGTAAATGGCCCGGAATAAAAAGGGTAACCGGGGAGAGGGGCAAATCGTTTTCGCGGCCGGGTCTGGGGAGGGGCTCGCTGGGAGAAAGGCCGCGGCTGAGGAAGCGTTTACCTTTAGGTAGGGCGGGCCTGGGAGACTAGAGCGCGAGCCCTCGACTCAGCTGGGGCTCAACCCGGACTCTTCCTCGTCCCCCGCTGGGGCCTTGGCATCACGGGTCCTGGGAGGGGTCAAGCGCCGGAGACTAGAAGGCAGCGACAGCAACGCCTCTTCCTGGCTGTAGCTAGACCCAGGCTCCGGAGGCGGGCGCTTTTGCTGACGTCTTTGAGCGCGCCGGAAGTGCCTGCTTAGGAGAGGGGCGACGAGCCGACGACTACATTTGCGGGGTCTCCCGGCGGCCCAGAGTCGGTGAGCGCATTTTACCTTTCCACGAGGTGGACAGGGCAGGGCGCGGGGGCTGCTACGCCCGAGTCGAGCGAGCGGGCGGGTGGGAGGGCCGGTGTTTTCCGTGGCGGGTCTTGGAGTCTCCCGTTGCATTTGATTCGTGCAGTAATTCTGCCCTTGCGGTGGAGGGTGTAGAGACGCAGTGGAGTTTGGAATAAAGGAAACTGTTGAGTCTGAGACACAGGTTTGCTTCTCTTTAGCGCCTTATTATGCAGAAAGAAGACTGAACTAGGTAACTTCAGTGACCCAAGATAAGTTAGGAAGTCGGTAAATTTAAAGAATGTGTTCGATGTACCGGTTTAGTATTAGGCACTTTGAGAGCTACAAAAAAAGTGTAAAACAGGCCTTTTTCTGGCGGATATCTGAGTCTAGTTGAGACAAGGTCAACTCGGATTCACAGAATGACTCATCTTGAGTTGGTATGGACAAATGTTGGACTACTTGGCGCCTTTTTCCGTCCTGTAAATCTATAATGGGCACACACTGCTTTTTCTCTTAAGAGGAGGTGAACGGGCCCATCACCCCTACAGAAAAATCAGAAACTAATACAGGGTAGTTTATACTTCTACCCACCAGCACACACAGACCAGGCCTCTAACCATTCCTTGGGAGCCTGCGTGTCAGCAGCCTGGAATCCAGAGCCTCTCCTGGAGTCTGCACGCAATCAATCCAGATTGAAGCCGGTGTCTTCTAGAGAGAAGGAAGTGCATCCAGGGCGCAGCCCGAATGCCTCCACATCCACCAGGGGACCGCTGGGACTAATTCTCTTGGCAAACTTGTGGCCAGCCAAAGCTACCATGCTTCACATCCCCGTTATTTTTGGTTACCGCCGAAGATGTAAGCCCCTTTGGTCTTCTATGCTACACCCTCATCCCCATGCTGCTTTGTACTTCCTCTCCCTTGATTTAGGCTATCACTGCTTTTCCCTCCTTTTCTTACCCACTTCACCCCTCAACACAACAGCTGAGCTCGCTGAAACCTCTGTTCCCTGCTAACAAACTCTTAACATGTTCTTCCGCTTGATGGAAACTCTCATCTCCTGACCATAACCAGCACTTGGCTTTTTGCCTCCTGCCCTTTCAGTTGAGTCCTTTCTCTGACACCTGCATTTGAGGTTAAGTTGATGGCTCTGCCTGTATTGAATTGATTTCACTTCCTCAGAATATTTTTCCTCCCTCCCCACCTCCAGGGTCTTTGTAGAGTTTTCTTTTCTCTCTTGTAGCATTTGATTTCTCTGACCTTTCTTCTACCTCTTTGTGGATAATCCCTACACCTGCTAAGGGTTTCACTTTCCCTATGACTTTCTGAGGGATATTTTGTAACTTTCCCCAGAGGGAGTTAGATACCCTTGCCATATGCTAAGTGCCCTCTACTTTCCTCATCATAGCACTTACCACATGTGTGCTAATTAATTGCTTGTCTCTTTGCTTTCTCTACTGAGCTAGGCTGTGGGGGAGGGACTGTTATTTTCTTGTTTATTTTTGTAATTCCAGTGCCCATAGGCAGTCAGGTATTTCTTTGATTGAAACTGCTGCAGATACAGTCTCAGAAGTTGGGCAGTTGACATGTCATCTGACTTTAAGATGTTAAGAACCTTTGGAAAGGGATCAGCTGCTACTTAGCTTCAGCTGATTGTGGCTTTGTGAGAATATGATTCCAGTGTTGCCAGAGCATGTAGGTTTTTCAATAATAGAAATATGGTTTTGGAAAGTGATATCTCTCAGTTTTTAAGTGTTGTCAATGGAATAACGTTTTATTACAAACAAAACAAAACAAAACCAAAGAAACCCTGGGCCAAACACATGTCACATGCAGCCTATCAGTTACCAGTTTGGAATCCATTTTAGTGTGGTAGGGCCTAGAATTGGGCTTTGTGGAGAATACTAGATTTTGAGCTTGGTCTTCACGGATGGTTCGAAGTTGAATGAGAGAATGGAAAGAGGTACTGTAGTTTGAGAAATATATCAAATAACTCCAGGGTGGTGTGTGTGTTACTTTGTGGCACAGTGAGGAGGCTGGCACACATCTTTTTGGAGAGAACAGGAGTTTAGGTGAGATGAGAGAGGGCAGAGGAGTTTGGATTTGTTACAGTTAATTGATGTGAAACAATTTAGATTCTTGATAAGGGAAACTTCAGATATGGATGATGTATTAGCAAAGTTAACTGAGTATCCTTTTTTAAAGGTAGAATGGAGAGGAGAGCTGAGACTGGAAGGAGGTTGAGCAGTTAAGATTGTAAGCTTTATCCAGATGGAAGTAAGATTTAGATTTGTAAACATATATAGGCAAACATCTGGTATTTTTATAATTTCAATTACTTGATCACTTACATTGAACAATCAAGAATCTCCTAAGTATTTAATACAGTATAGTGGGGCTTATATAAGAGGTATCCTTAAAGCACGAAAAATCAAGTAATTTGTGAAACTAGCAGAGAATGCAGTACTTTAAGTTAGTAGTCAGTAGTCTCTTTTCCTTAAGCCTTATTCTCCTTTAATCTGTCTTTTTTTTTTTTTTTTTTTTGAGAAATACTTTATTTACTTGTCAGACAGAGAGCGAGAGAGTGCACAAGCAGGCAGAGGGAGAAGCAGCCTTTCCGCGGAGCAGGGAACCCGACGGAGCAGGGAACCCGACGCGGGGCTTGATCCCCGGACTCTGGGATCAATCCCAGGACTCTGGGATCATGACCTGAGCAGAAGGCAGACGCTTAACCGGCTGAGCCACCCAGGCGCCCCCTCCTTTAATCTGTCTTGTATACTGTCAGGTTAATCTTCTGGAATGATATTTTCCCCTGCACCTTATTTCTAGACTTAAAAGCCTGCAGTGAGCTTCTCCTCTAGCTGCTTACTTTTTAATGCACTTGAATGTGTTCTGTCTTTGCCTGTTACCTTTGTGAAGCAATGTGATATGATGAAAAGGGCGTGGGATTTAAAGTCATGCAGACCTGAATGATTCCAGGCTTTGGCTCTGAGATTGAGCTTTTCAGAGCCTCTGTGCTTTATCTGAAATAGGAGAGGTAATATCTACTAAAGGGGAGGAAAGGAGAGCTTGTCGAATTCCTATGCAGGCTTACTTTCTGTTCCTTTGCAATGCAAATCTTCCTTTCTGATCAGTTCCAACTTTCTCAGACACATCTTCCATAATTCTTTTACCTTTTTTTTTTTGGATTCCATTATTCATCCACATTTAAGCAATCTCTCAAGACTCTATTTAAATTTTCTTGGCTTTCTTAACTACCATTTCCTACATTTATCCCCCTCAGCACGGAACAGGGATTAATCTTAGTAGATATTTTGCTCTATTTTGACCATGTTAATTGACATCAGTGTTCGTTTATTTTCATAGACCTTCACTAATTATGTTCTAAAATTCATTTTTAATTTAGTTGTCTGGAATTTTAAACATTTTCCAATAAATATTAGTAATATCTAGTTTCTGGGTTGAAGTCAGTCCTTAAAATCTTCTTGCTTCAATGTAACATGTCTGGAATATGTTTACCTTGCTTTAAGGTCAGTGGATCTCATACTGAGATGAGTTTAAGATTTTTTTTTTTTAAGATTTTATTTATTTGAGAGAGAGCATGAGCAGGGCGAGGGACAGAGGAAAAGTGTGCTAAGCTGTTGGGGAAGTGGTGGGGGTGAAGCTGGAAAGGCAAAAGCAAGGTCATAAATAAGCCTTTTTTTAAGGTTAGGGTTGAATCTTCATTCTTCAGTATATGGGGAATTACTGAGAGATTTTTAAATCAGGTGTCTTATCAGAATGAACTTTCTGGCTACAATTTATAGGGCGAGGGAGAAGCAGAGAGAAGTGTTTTACTGCTGGGGAGTCCAATAGCTAGATGAGGAGCAACTGATATTTATATAATGAGGCAATAGAAATAACTGGATTTGGGCGCCTGGGTGGCTCAGATGGTTAAGCGTCTGCCTTCGGCTCAGGTCATGATCCCAGGGTCCTGGGATCGAGTCCCACATTGGGCTCCCTGCTCAGCGGGGAGCCTGCTTCTCCCTCTGCCTCTCTCTCTCTCTGTCTCTTATGAATAAATAAATAAAATCTTTAAAAAAAATAACTGGATTTAATGAATAGTTAGATATGAAAAGTTTCGAGTCTTGGATGATTCAGGTTTCTGATTTGGGCTGTTGGGTACATGGTGTTGTCATTGCCTAAAATGGGGAAGACAGAAGATGAAGCAGGTTTCTGAGAAGTGTGAAGAACTTTTGGCATGTTGGGTTGCAGATGTTTGTGATATATTCTCTTGAACAGAGTCAGGATGGAAGTGGAGATATGGGAATCATTTATCTAGAGGAGGCATATTACCAGCATTATTAAATTAACTCCATGAACACTGAGCAAATACATTGTGGAAGTTGTTCTAGGTGCTTATTATTAATAAAGAACATAGAGATCCCTGTTTTCATGCAGTTCATATTCTTGGTAGCAAGGGACCAATAATATGCATCAAAAATAAGTTATATAGTATCTTAGATGATTAGTGCTATGAAAAGAATAGGAAGCTTTAGGGGGATTAGATAAATGACATTAAGAAGATAATAATGAAGGAAGAAGTAGTTAGCCATGCAGATTGCTGGAGAAAAACATTCTAGGTGGGGAATTGCCAGTGCAAATGCCTAATGCTCATCTAGAGTATAAGGTCGTATGTGACTTTTCACTAGCCATAGTTCACTATCAAAATAGTTACTGATGAAAATAGAGTGAAAGGAGTGGATTTGGAGAGGAGGGAAAGCTATTTTATTTTGTTTTTTTTTTTCTAAGATTTTATTTATTTATTGAGAGAGCACAAGCGGGAGGAGGGGCAGAGGGAGAAGCAGACTCCTTGCCGAGCAGGAAGCCCGATGCGATATGGGGCTCCACCCCAGGATCCTGGGATCATGACCTGAGCAGAAGGCAGATGCTTCTTAACTGACTGAGCCACCCAGGCGCCCTGGTTTTTTGTTGTTGTTGTTGTTGTTTTTTAAATTCTGAGTGTACTTAATACTGGAAGCTGAAAAGAGCAGCGTGCACAGTTATTCTATGGTCTAAGCTGCTACTATAACCAGTTTGGATAAGGTGAAAAATAGATCTACCTATTGCCTTGCCTGTGGATTCAAAGTGTGAATGGTTTGACAGAAGGGTATTATTGCCTGTGAGTTTCTGTTTTCTCAATTTCTAGGCTACTCTCACTGGGAATTCCAGTCCTCCGTATTCTCTTAGTCCTCAAGTAAGTCAACCTAATAATGGTTGGCTCTCTGGGGTGCTGAAAAAAAGGCTTACTTCTTTCTGGATTTGATATACCATGGTGGTATATTAAACATACTCTCTAATGAATATGGCATAAGAGAATTAGCAAACTTCTAAATGAAGCTTACATTCTCTATACTGAATTCTAATCCTGTTCTCTGCCTAGTTGTGATGTAGAGGGTCCTTCCATTTTTCAGTTCTGTTCTTCAGTTTTCATATCCTGTTGGATCAGAGAACTTTACTGGAGTACTTCTGGACTCCACTATGGGAGATTAGTGATTACACAGTAACATGATCACTTCAGTGAGAGAGTATCTTTGCTTAAATTTAGCTGATTGGTTCTAGTTGTGGGATGGGTCAATTTTCTAAATCTGGGTAATGTCATAAACAACATGTGCTACTAATCAGAAGGTTGCTGAATAGATTATCTTTTCCCCTTTCTGTTGTTTTAATTCAAGATCCAGCTTAAGACTTACCTTCTTTATAGTCCAATATTCTTTCTTTTCTTTTGTATGTAATCATCAAACTGTGTCTTCTGTTTTGTTTTACTAACAGTACAAGGTTGTATAGGGAATATTTATACTCCTCTTTCCCTAATTATATAGATTTCTTAAGGGTGAAGGATGTTTCATAATTTGACATGGGCCTCACTAGTGCGGGTTTTTTTTTTTTTTTTTTTTAAGATTTTGTTTATTTGACAGAGACACAGCGAGAGAGGGAACACAAGCAGGGGGAGTGTGAAAGGGAGAAGCAGGCTTCCCGCTGAGCAGGAAGCCCCATGCGGGGCCTGATCCTAGGACCCTGGGATCACGACCGGAGCCGAAGGCAGCCGCTTGACGACTGAGCCACCGAGGCGCCCCTGTGCGGGTCTTTTTTTTTTTTTTTTTTTTTTTGCGGGGAGGGGAGGTGGTGTTTTATCCTGGTGGTTGCTAATTATTTTGCTCCAGCAAGCTCTGTTTAGTCTTACTAAAATATCAGTATCTTTTTTGTTTTTTTTTATGGGCAGGGGGATGGGCTAAATGGGTGATAGGTATTAAGGAGGGAACTTGCTGTGATGAGCACCAGGTACCATATGTAAGTGATGAATCAAAATCCTACACTGAAACCAACATTATACTGTATGTTAACTAACTTGAATTTAAAAAAAAAACGTGGATTAAGTGAAAAGAATAATCAAGAAAAAAGAGTGCCCTATGACTGAGCAATACCACTACTGCGTATATATTTTTAGTCTTTTATTGTTTTCTATTTTTATATTCTTTTTTTTTAAAGATTTTATTTATTTATTTGAGAGAGAGAGAATGAGAGAGAGCACATGAGAGGGGGGAGGGTCAGAGGGAGAAGCAGACTCCTTGCTGAGCAAGGAGCCCGATGCTGGATTCGATCCCGGGACTCCAGGATCATGACCTGAGCCGAAGGCAGTCGCTTAACCAACTGAGCCACCCAGGCGCCCCTATTTTTATATTCTTTATTCTGAAAATATATAGTAATTTTTTAAAGTTGTTATTAAAAATTTTATTTGACAAAGAACATGCATGCACGAGCGGGGGCAGGGGGGAGGGCAGAGGGAGAAGCAGACTCCCTGCTCAGCAGGGAGCTGGTTGTTTAGCTGGATCTGGGACCCTGGGATCATGACCTGAGCTGAAGGCAGACGCTTAACTAACTGAGCCACCCAGGAGCCCCTTGGGAGAAAGTTTTAAAAAGTTCTCTGTTGTGGGAGATACAGGCTTCGAGTTCTGGAATAAAGTCACAGGAGTAAAAAGCACAGCATAGAGAATATAGTCAATGATTGTTCTAACAGTGATGTATGGTGACAGATGGTAGCTACACTTGTGAGTATAGATAGCATAATGTATATTTACTCTGTCATACACCTGAAACTAATGTAATGTTGGGTGTCAACTATACTAAAAAAAAAACGGAAAAAAAAAGTTCTCCATCAAATTTTTACCTAGTTAGTTTAATAATCTTTGATGAGTTGATGATTCTTGCCTTGATTTTGAGATGACTTGAACATGGGACCATTTATTGCCAATATAAAATTGTAAGGATTTCCAGACTAAGGATGCTAGAATTTTTTCAGTATGTGAGATATTTTAATCTTAATATTCTAGGTAAAAATTACTTTAAACATCTAATGCAATTCTTTCAGAGAGAAGGCTAAGAGAGATGCCCTGCCCAGCTCTCAACTGGCAAAATTAGGACTAGAATTCTTTAATATAATTCGGTTGTTCTTATGAAACTTGGGTGGCCTCTGGTGGTCAAAAGAATATCTTCTGTTTTAAAGATGTGTTTGAAGGGAGTTTGGCTTATTAATGGTCATAATTTTTTTTATTTTGAGAGTTTCATTTATACAAATAATGAAGGGTTATTTTTCTCCATTGGTTGGTTTATACAGACACAAATCCTTATGTCTGTATTTTTCCCCCCCTCCTACAGGAGATTGTTGAAAACTTTAAATTTGATTCCTGAAAGGACTCAAGTAAGTAGTTTAGTAGTTATTCTTACATTTTTTTTGTGTGTATGGGAAGCCAGTAATTTTAATATTGTAGCTTTATATCTAGTTAAGAAACTATATAGTATTTCCTTAGAACTCTTGTAGTTTTTCTTAAATACAAAGTCTTATTTTCACTTGTTTTCCTTTAGCGCATTAATTTATATTCATAATTTTTGCCATCACTTGAGATGTTATGCTTATTTTTTTAAGTTTTACTTATTTAAGTAATCTCTACACCCCACATGGGGCTCAAACTCAAAACCCTGAGATCAAGGGTCACTGAGCTCCTCCCACTGAGGCATTATGCTTATTGAGTGATTTCCAGGACCTTTAAATGTAGTTACTTATTTTTGTTATAGATAATAGGAGGTATAGAACATTATGCAGTGAAAATATTCACCTTCCTATACCCAGGCACCCAGTGGCAGGCACTGTTACATTTCTCCTGCTTATACTCCCAGAAGTAGTCTGTGCGTATGGATATATATTCATACCCTATCTTTTTATTTTCCCAAAGTGCCAGCATATTCAATATATTAATCTACCCTTTGTTGTTTTTTTTTAAATCAGTGTATCTTGGCATTCCTTCAATATTATATATGAGGTTACTTTTCTTTGAAATGGCTTGCATAATATTCCTTTATTTGAATGCACAGCATTTTATTTAATCTGTATCCTCCTGACCAACATTTTAGGTTGCTTTCAGTCTTTTCTATGCACCTGTTCAAGTATACAGTGAAGTAGAATTTCCAGGCCAAAGCATATGTGTAACATTTAATAGATATTGCCCATTTTTCCCAATCTGTACCAAATTATACTCGTTTCATTAATATATGAGAGTATTACTTTTCTTTCTCTCGTCAGAGCAGTTTGATTTTTGCAGAGCTTGGGGTGAAAATGAGTACCCCATTATAGTTTTAGTTTTCATCTTCCTTATTTTGAAGAAAGTTGAGCATCTTTTCAAAAGATGGAGTCATTGTATTTCCTTTTTTTGTGAACTGTCTTCATATCATTTGTCCATTTTTATTTTGGGTTCTTTTTTTTTTTCTGTGATTTGATTGGAGTTGGTTTATCCTCAAGTAGGATAAACAAGTCACAGGTTTGGTGGGTTCAGTAAAAGTGGTATCGGAGGAGTAATTTTGATAATTTCTTTTTTTTCTTTCAAGCTTCCATCAATTCTTGTACCTAAAAGACTGGTTACTTTGAAATAACATTCTCTCTTTTTTTTTTTCTTAAAGATTTTACTTAGCGAGAGCGTGCAGAGTAGGGGAAGGGCAGAGGGGCAGAGGGAGAGGACCCTGAGATCATGACCTGAGCTGAAGGCAGATGCTTAACCGAATGAGCCACCCAGGTGCCCCTGAAATAACATTCTTGATGATGTCTGATTATGGATTGGAATTTAGGTTGATTTATGTATAATGTTAAAAGCTAATTTGTAACTTAAATTAAGATTTTTCTAGGCATATTTGAGTTAGTTCATTTTATTGCGTCTGTTTCTATTAGAAAATATTGTAGGTCTGTTTTTACAGAGAAAATTAAGATTGTACCGTGGATAGTGTCAAAAAATATTGCCCTCATCTTCCAGCCTTTGTTTTTTTTCTTAGCCTAAACCATTAGAATGCTATACTGCCAAAATGGAATGTCATCTCCCCCCCCGCCCCGCCCGCCGCCACTCTTGGTGCTATTACATCGTAAAGAGCCACCAAAAATCTTTTGACATGTATCTTTGAGAAATTTTCCTTTTCTACAAATCTGCAGACTATGTGTCTTGACTTGTTGCCCTATTTTCTATGTACTACAAAGGTTCTGACTTAGTACTTGTCCCATTTTTCACTTCTCACTTGTGATTATCCTTCTGTGTTTCAGGATGGTTCATAGTTCTTGGGTCAGAACCTGCTTTACTTTCTCCTGGTTCTGTTCTGTTAACCATTTCTCATCTACTCTGGTGGTTGTTGAGCTGCTGCCTGTGGAGTGCCTGCCTGTTTTTGTAAATACAATTTTTTTTTGGAACACGGCCACACCCCTACATTTATATGTATTGCTTATGGCTGCTTTCATATTATAACAGTAGAATTGAGTAGTTGTGACAGAGACCTATGACCTGCAAGGCCGAAAATATTAGTCTGGTCCTTTATAAAAAAGTTTGCCAACCCCTGATCCATTGTGTTGCCACTTTATATAAATGACCTTCAGGCTATTTCCTGCACCCTCTGCTCATCATCTCTTGTTTGTCTTGCTTACCTTGTCTTTTGCCTGTTCACATATTGTTTTCATCTGGACTCTATAGTGAACTGCATTAGCCCTCTATCCAGAACACATCAGCTCTCAAAGGAGGAGGCTTCTCTCTGTATCCCAAACATGAAAAATGCTGACATAACTTTTATTTTAATTTCAAATTTTACGAGAGTGCCTTTGCATTAAAATAGATTTATAGCATTAAAAGCAAAATCGAGAGTGATTTATTTCAGGGTTTGTTGAGAATGTTTTTATAGGATTGTTTATTTAACACTTTTCAGTTAAAACCATTTAATTGAACACATAGAAGAGATAAAGCTCTAGGAATGCAGCAAAACTAGAAACTGGTGTTATAGAAACCATCCACCAGGAAACAGGAGCAGCGTTGCTGATCAGCATTGTAAATTATTCATGAAAATGAATCTTTTCTAATTTTTACTATAAGAATGAAAAAATATTTGTGGTCTTATGGATCTTTTTACCACAATTGTTGGGAACAAGCTCTTTGAAGCTTTAAATAGACTTTGAAATGGAGCGTGGGGCTTTCTATTACATTTTTTTAGAAAGAACATTTCCGAATTGTTTGAAGAAGAATTGCCTTAATCGTTCTTTTTTTCCTTTTGGTCACTTACATTCCAACAAATATTTTCCAGAGATACTTAAAAAAAATGTAACTACTCTTTTAAAAATCTCTATTGTTTCTAATAACATAAAAACCATAATTCTTTGGTTTCTTTTTGTTTAGTGGCTTACAGAAGAGATGAAATGTGGTCTGAAGGACGATATGACTATGAAAGACTTCCAAGAGAACGAGTACCTCCTCGAAATCACCCCAGTGTAAGTTGCTACTGATGTAGAATAATTCAAAACCTAGTATCTAAGTGAATTTGGTACATCAAGGCTAGGCCTAGCAAAATCTTTTAAGTGCCAAAAATTGACCAGTCTAAGTTGAAATATAGACAGATTAAGCTTATATTTTAAAAATTAAAAGTTTGAAAATAAAAGACAGCATTTATGTAGGTAATCTATATTTCATATTTCTTATTTAAATTTCTAAAATGGAGGATTTTTATATTGAATTTGTGAAGAAAATTTGAGGCTTTATAAAGGTGGACTGTCAGTTAATGAAGGAGTATTTAAGCACCTGCTCCTACTATTGGCTATCACCTATTTTTCTGTATTCCTAAAAATGTTTGCAAATTGGATATGTGAAATTATGAAGTAGGGGCAGATCAGGGGCAGGCAGGCAGCTTTTAGTATACTGTCCTACTTGTCTCTCTGTTGCTTTGGGAATTGGAAATTTTTAATTAGGGCTTTTCTCTTCTCAGGGAGCTTGCCATTTTGCTTATTATTGTATTCCCAGCACCATCTAGTATGTGGCACATAGTAGGAGTTCAATGTTTATTGAGTGAATATATGCACTTTCTCCCCAAAATCCTCTGCAGAGACCCAAGGGAAAGTTTGGGGAGGGTCAAGAAGCTGTCAATCTTAAACTTTTACACAGGCGCCTTCTAAGCACCAGGGGATTTGGGTTGTGGTGATACTATGTGGATATATTATAGATTCATCATACACCATCAAAGGGCACAAATATTTATTTATATGTTGTTTTTTTTTTTACTTCTGTATTCTGAGTAAGTCCTACAACCCACTTAGATGGATAATATATTTTCAGCATTGTCTTTTGGCCTGGGTTACAGCTTAGGCTGGGGTTGATCTAAAATGATAAAAGATGGGTTTTTTGGTTTTTGGCTTAGAGGAGGCGAAGGTGCAACTGTCTTGGTAGTCCCACATTCGGGTTCATCCTGACACCAGCTGCCTCCACCATGCTGCCTAAGTTCGAGATCCCAACCCCAACAAGATCCAAGTCATATACCTGGGGTGCACTGATGGGGAAGTTGGTGCTATGTCTGCCCTGGACCCCAAGATTGGCCTCCTGAGTCTTTCTCCAATAGAGGTTGGTGATGACCTCGCCGAAGCAACTGATGATTGGAAGGGTCTGAGGATTACAGTGAAACTGACCATTCAGAAAGACAGGCCCAGATTGAAGTGGTATTTTCTGCCTCTGCTCTGATTGTCAAAGGCCTCAAGGAACCGCCAAGAGACTGAAAGAAGCAGAAAAACTTTAAGCACAGTAGAAATATCACTTATGATGATATCGTCAACATTGCTCGATAGATGCATCACTGATCTTTAGCCAGAGAATTCTCTGGAACCATTAAGGAGATCCTGGGGACTGCCCAATCTGTGGGCTGCAATGTTGATGGCTGCCACCCTCATGACATCATAGATGACATCAATAGTGGTGCAATGGAATGTCCAGCTAGTTAAGAACTACAAAGGAAATATTTCAATAAAGGATCATTTGACAACCAGGAAAAAAAAAAAAAAGAGGAAAGAAAGAGGCCTACCCTATTTCAGAATGGGTAGACTTAATTATTACTATAGGTCATTTCTGTCCAGGTTTTATTTATAGATTATTTATTATAGACTGTAGTTTCTAATTAAACTTTGAGTTAAATTCAATTTGATAAAATTATAGTTTACCTAGAAAAGCAAAACAAAGTGATATAGATAAACATGATGTGGGAGTAATGCAGGGATGGAAAAAGGGATGACTTTAGGAAAAAAATTCTTAGGACCCCTACCTTTCTAATGATATATCCTGTAGGAATTTGTATTTCAAGGATACTTAAAAGAATTATCTGTGTGGTTATGCCACCAACTGGATATATAGTTGGATTTGTTTTAGTTTGTTTTCAATTTTGGGGAATTGCCTTTTTTTTTTCCCTTTTCTAATTAGGTTTTTTCCCTTAATGTAACACATGACTCCAAATTATAAAATAAGATACATTTAGAGAGGGGATGACTTTTAAGTGGTAACTTACTATAATTACATATTTAACTAGTTCCTGCTTACTGTAAGTGGGGGGTTTTATATATAAACTTCTTAATCTTCAAAACAATTGTGAGTGTTGAATGGTACAACATTTATAGAAGTCAGTAGAATGTTGTAGAAGCCATAAAATGTAGGCAGGGATTTATATACAGAAATGTAATTTCAGACAACAGTGGGAAATATTCATGATCAAATCATGGAAAAAGTTACATTACACCATTTATTACACCATGCTGCATTATTTATGCATGCTGTGTTGTGTCATAGAACACACTGCAGTGGAAGTTGGCTCAGAGTTAAGATTGGAGGCAGCTGGGGAGGAGTGAATTTTAAGATGGGAATAATTAGTTGTCCTAAAGACATAAGAAGGGCCCTTCAGATCTCGAGGTCATTGTGTGAGAATGGATTTGAGAAAGTTCATACCTAATAGCCTTTGTTTTCTCTGAAGGGGTAGCAAGATCATCCCCTGAAAGTACAGGTGGTAGAGGGCGACTTAAGGCCAGCCTTGAATTGGGAGTAGCCATTGTTGGTATCTCCTCACTAGAGGTATTTAAAAAGACTGACTGAGGGGCAGTGGGCTTGTGCACTGTAGTATTATAGGGGCACCAGTCTGCAGGAATGTGTGCTTTATTACCTAAGTAGCCCAGTTTAGGAGTGGAGAAAGCAAGTTGTTGTATTGATTTAAGATTGCATGATGAGTGGTGGACTCAGAAAGATAAGGATATTGAAGGTTCTGACTCAGAGAATTACTGAGGTAATATATTATGTGTTACAGGCTGATTCAGAAAGGAGGTAAGGCTGTGGGAGGGACAGTGGGTTGAAAGAAGTGAGCAAGGCTCAGTGAGGCTGAAGACCACAGTGTGGTAGAAAGATAGGCAATTGATATTTTGAAGTGTAGTTTCCAGGAGAGGACAGTTCTGGCTGATTAAAGTCCAGTGGATGATGGTAGGGACAGAGGGTGGGTGAATGTTATTGGAGTTGAGATCAGGAAAACTTGGAGGCTAGATTTTGGATCAGGGATTTAGATTAGAGGCTCTCAGTCCTCACTGTACATTGAAGTCACCCAGAGAGCTCTTAAATATGAATGTCTGGGCCCCATCCAGATAATTAAGTCCTAATCTTTGCAGCTAAGATCTAAACATCAGTGTTGTGTAAAAGTTTATAGGTGACTTATGCAGAGTTAGGAAATGCAGATCGTAGATGAACACTGAAGTTGCTGATGATGACAGGAGTTGAGAGTTGAGGTAAAATGACAGGTGATGGAAGTTCTCAGTGGATGAGGATATTTTAGTAAAATCTAAACCCACACATTTTCATTTTTATATCATTTGTGTGTAAATATGAAACAGAGGCTTCTTTATAAAATAATTTCATCAGCAGGAAGCAGATAGATACATTTTATACCACAAGTGCATTTAAAATCATAGTAGAGTTACTCAGCTGTCTCTAAATTCCCAAAGGTAAATCTGACTTTCCTAAATTCTCTGGCTACTTGGTTCCTCCTATACGGGGAGGAGCCTAGATGCCTTTCTTCTGAGAGCACAGAACCTGCCCAGACCTTGCATAGCTTCATTCCTCTCCTTTTTAAGAAAAAAATTTAATTCTATTAGATTGGTCCCTTCATCCTCCCAATAAGCCTTCCTTAGTTGATAAATCCTTCTTTTTCCCACATCCCCTTCCTCAAGACTCACTTTTATTGGTGAACGTGGCCTTATTTTGGTTAGAAATTTAAAGACCTCCCCTCCACTCAATTATGTGCCTTTGATGACTCTTGGAAATTATCTTTTTGCTTTGTATGTTACACCTACATTTTAGTTAAATAAAGCAAAGTTTCTTAAACTTTTTGGTGCCGTGGATCCTTTTAACAGTCTGGTGAAGCCTATGGATCCCTTTTCAGAGTAGGGTTTTTAAAACTATAAAATACACAAAATTAAAGGAGACCACTTATATTTGAATATATCAAACTTAAAAAATAAATTTGTAATGTAGTAATATGTACTTCTTTGGTAGACCATTAAATATTAAGAGCTAATGGTGAGAGTTTCATTACTATATTTTCAAAGTGTTGAGAATAAATAGTATTTTGAGATACTGCAACAGCTATAACGTGATATGAAAATATCTATGATTTCTGTTAGTGACAAAGCCACAGATAATTCTATTGTCATTTGTTGCTGCATTTGGGTGAAAAAAGTAATTTTATATTCACATCTGATTTCAAGGACCTGCTGAATCCTTGGGTTAGAAAACTGATAAATGACACTAGAACTAGAAATATAAATCAGTGAACTTATAATTCCTGAATTTGGAGTTAATAAAAATATAATTTCTTTAACGTTTAAAAATATTTGCTTACAAAGCAGATCATCTAATGTTATTTTAAAAACCATATTGGTATATCATATTGACTTGTATAAGATTCTCACAAGCAGCATTATTCATAACAGCTCCAAGCTGGCAACAATCCAGATGTGTAATAATAGAGTAGATAAATTGTGCAATTTACACAGCAATTAGAATGAATGGACCTGAATGGACCATTGCAAAAGCAGCAACATGCATGAACCTCACAAACATCAGACTGAAAGAAAGAAGCCAAATATAAGAGTATATCCTGTATTTCCTACGTATTGTATAAAGTTTCAGAATAGGCAAAACTCACCAGGGAAGTGGTTACTTTTAGGAGAGAGGAGCAGTGTCTGGGGGAGAGCACAGGAAGGCTTTTGCCATACTAGGGATGTTCAGTTTTTTTATCTGGGTGGTAGTTATACGGTGTAATTACCTTGTGAAAATTAATCCAAGAGTCATTTATGACTTATACACTTTTTGTATGTATTTCTTCAATAAAAACTTAGTTTTAAAAAGGCAGATTATTTTTCTAAATATAAAACTAGTTAATCCTTTAAAAAGCGAGCACTCGCTATCTTTAGGGCCTGGGATAGAGCAAGATAATGTTCTATTTTGTATATCTGGATTCTGTTCTCTAACAGAAAAGCAATTTTACTGCATTTCTCTTTTTTTCTTATTGCTCCCATTTACTCACTACTTATATTCAACTATTAACATTTTTTTAAAAGATTTATTTAAAGAGCATTAATGGGGAAGAGAGAATTTTTTTTTTTAAAAACTTTATTTATTTGGGAGAGAGAGTGAGAGAAAGAGAGAGAACACGAGGGGTTGAGGGGCAGAGGGAGAAGCAGACTCCCCGGTGAACAGGGAGCCCAATGCGGTCTCTATCCCGGGACCCTGGGATCATGACCTAAGCCAAAGGCAGACAATCAACCGACTGAGCCACCCAGGTGCCCCTCAACTATTAACATTTTATGAAAACTTTCTGTATCATGTATTTATCCATCTGTCTGTCCTTTATCCATCTACTTAATCCATCTAATTTTTTGATGTATTTCAAAGTAAACTGGACAAGTGTGCTTTTCATTAACTACATAGGTATACATATCATAAAAGTACAGTTTTTTTTTTACAGCTTTTTCTAAATGTGAAAATTACACACATGAAATACAAAGTCTTAAGTGTTCATCTGCTGAGTTTTGATTTTATGTAGAGCTGCCCTAGGAGGTGTTTTACCTTCTTGGCTGACAGAATTGCAAGAACTTAACTTTCTTTTTATTGTCATTATTTCCAGAGAGGAAAGAGGAGTTCTTGGCTACATTCTGTAACAATGTCCTGATTTTCTGGGGCAGTTCCAGTTTCACATATTTGATCCATTATTCCCCAATGCCATTGAAATGCAAAACCATTTTCTTTGAAAATTCAGTGAGTGAATTAAATGAATAAGTGCTATTATAGAAATGCATGTCACAAAATATGAGGAAGCAGAGTGAGGGAACCTTAGGATTTCGAAAGCAGAAGTCCGCCAGTCTGTGTAGTAGATTTTTTTAGTTATGTGTGGTTTGTGTGGTACTTTTCTAATAAAAAGCATGTGATGCCAAAAGTAACATAAAATTGATATAGCGAAGCAGAATGTGTGTTACGAATATAGTGCCTACTATGTGCCAAGTGCTGTTCCAGGTGCTGGGAATAGAGCAGTGAATTGAGACCAAGGTTTTATGCCCATGAAGCTTGCATTCATACTAAGTTGATTATTTTAGGGAATAATGGCATTAACTATTTACATGTGCTATCATACTTAGTTACTTTGCTGGTAGGTTAGTGAGTTTTAATAGTTTTTCATTTATTATAATAACAAAAATTAAAGATCTAAAAGTAGACAAAATAACAAAATAAACTCCCCATGGATGAATCATCCAAGTGGCAATTATCAACTCATGGTCCATCTTGTTTTGTCTGTGCCTCCCCCAGTTTCTTTTCTCCCAGATTATTTTGAAGTAAATCCAAGATACCCTACTTCTTTCTTTCTTTCTTTTTTTTTTTAAAGATTTTATTTATTTGACAGAGAGATAGCACAGATAGGCAGAGTGGCAGGCAGAGGGAGAGGGAGAAGCAGGCTTTCCGCTGAGCAGGGATCCCAATGCCGGGCTCGATCCTAGGACCCTGGGCTCGATCCCAGGACCCCAGGATCATGACCTGAGCCGAAGGCAGACGCTTAACTGACTGAGCCACTCAGGCGCCCCCAAGATACCCTATTTCAAGTGCCAATAAGTATTTTAGTATATGTCTCTAAATGATAAGGATGCTTAACAGGAGGAGCTTATATGTTAAAATTTTTCCTTTAAATAAAATGTTTTTCTGTTAGAATTTGTGCCAAGTATATTTTAATGACATTGGGAAAGAAATGTTTTTAAAGAAGTGCGCTAATCCTCGTAATTTGCCCCCAGTTAGGAGTGAGACTAAACATTAGTGTGGAAAATTTGACTTTTAAATATTGAATGAAACAAAACGGTGCTTTTACTTACTGAAATGAAAGTATTTCTCATAAGAGGTAGTTCTACTAAATTGGAATTTATAGCAAATTAAGAAATAATTGCTTATTTTGTAACAAAACATGATCACCATTTCAGATTTAAAAATTGCAAAACTAATTTGATATGTATCTTAACCTGATGAGATTTTCATTAGCACAAGCAAACTGAACAGTCCTTATTTCAGAAACTCAGTGGGCCTAATGGTAGGAATTGTTTCACCCCTGAGATAGTGACTTATGAGAAAGTGTAAATTTCATTGACCTATAACTTCTCAAAAAAGTATTTAAATTTATATGCAAGTTGTTGCTTTCTATATTCTTCCAGAACAGATCAATGATTAAGTAAAATGGGCTTAAAAATTTTTTTTAAATGAGTTACATGTACTTTTTTATTTTGGTCTGACTGATCATAAAACATTAATACTAATTTTGGAGGAGCAGATCTGATAGATTTTATGCATATTTTTGGAAATTCTAGTAACAGCCATGAAAAATTGATACATAGTATAAATATGTAATAGTTGTATTAAGTTGATAATAGTCTGATCTTAATGGTATACTGTACATATTTTTCATAATAAACAGAAGCAATGAAAATTGATTTCACTGAGGTGAATTCAAATTTTATGTCCAAACTCAAGATTTGAAATATCTGCATTTTATTTATTTATTTTTAAAGATTTTATTTATTTATTAGAGAGCGAGCGAGAGAGAAAACAGCATGAGAGAGGAGAGGGTCAGAGGGAGAAGCAGGCTCCCTGCTGAGCCAGGAGCCCAGTGTGGGACTCGATCCCAGGACCCTGGGTTCATGACCTGAGCCGAAGGCAGTCGCTTAACCAACTGAGCCACCCAGGCGCCGAGAAATATCTGCATTTTAAATAAGAGAAATGTTTTGATTCTATTGAGTTCATTTTTAAGTTAATTAAAAATGATCCTGTTATCTTTAAAAATCTTTTAAGATATTCTTTAGAAGTCATAATTTTTATTTCTGGTTTGTATATAATGGTGCTATTGTTTTCCAAGGTATTTCTAAAATGGAGGCTCCGACCATATAAGTACCTGAAGCCTTGTGTCCTTCTGTTAGCATTTAGAAAGGAAAATTACATGTTTATAGCTCAATGTAAATTTGTATGAGAATTCACGTGTTTCCAATCAGGTCTGGCATTGCAGGTAATATAAAGTACTGTTTGAACTTTTTATAAACAAAGCTTTTGAAAAATATTCTGAAATCTTTCCCTCCCATCATGGATTTAATTGGAAAGAAAAATCCTTGAATGGTATACCTGGATAAGATAGGAACTTTCTGATAATATAGTCTTGCTTTATCACAGACTCCTATAGTCATCCTCATTTCCTTAAATCTTTTCATATAACTAGGGAGTTTTCTTTGAGAATATATGCCTAAAGGGGCGCCTGGGTGGCTCAGATGGTTAAGTGTCTGCCTTCGGCTCAGGTCATGATCTCAGGGTCCTGGGATCTAGTCCCATGTCGGGCTCCTTGCTCAGCAAGGAGCCTGCTTCTCCCTCTGCCTGCCACTACCCCCTGCTTGTACTCTCCCCCCCTCTCTCTCTCTGGCAAATAAATAAAAAAAATTCTTAAAAAAAAAAAAAAGAATAGATGCCTATAGAGGTGAGATGGTATAAGGTACTTATATTTGAATATTTTCAAAACAAAGGAAATGTGTTTGATCTTCATTGCTAGATACAGAACTGTCATTAGGAGTTTCTTTCTGTTGCTGATTAACAACAGAATGATTGTTTTCATTTATTATTTGGAAAAAACAATTTGTTAAATCTATGACTAAATGTGATGTGAGTTTTCTTCTTTGAAAGTTTCACCATATGCATTTTACAATCTTAAAATCACTTTGAACAAAGGAAAAGGTTGCTTTGTAAAATAATCTCTCTATTCATAAAAATGTTTAGACATGCATGCTTACCCCACTATCCCTCCAAATAAATATATACAAATAAACAAGGATATTGTAGGATGGAATTTTATGGTTCTTGGAATTGGAGAAATAAGTGATTCTAATTTTATGAATAACAAATTTTGATTTAGAAAATGATATAAATTATAAAGTTGCCAATTTTGGTTTAATGTTGAATTTTTTTAGAGGCTCAATGGTTGCTTAGATTTAATTGAAATCTCAACTGAAAGACAGTTTTTACAAGACAGAGTCAATGGGTTCATTTGTCTATTATGTTTTATGTCAACATACAAAATATGTGTTACAATGTAATATCTCACATACTGAAGAAAGAAACCACCTTATAGGAAAAAATTAGGTAGATCCTTTTAGCTCTCAAATAGTTGTAACTATTGATTTTATTTTTTTCTCAGCACATTAATAAATTTGCTACCCATTGGGAAATTTGAATAGGACACAGTAATTTAATAATTGAATAGTTGTAGTTATTAACGCTAAGAAGTAATTTAAGGAAATAGATACTTTGAGGAATTGTGTTTCACCTAGACTTGAAAAAGGTAATCCAAACAGCAAACATTTTTGAGCACTTAATGTGTCCTGCACATTGTACTAAATGCTTTACAATCTGTTTTTCATTTAGTTCACAGCAACTCCTTGAGGTAGGTATTAGTATTAATCTGTTGTACAGATAATGAAACTGAGACATAAAGATGGAATAGTAATGCCCTGAATGTTGGGCTTTATTTTTTTATTTTGTCAAATCAGTTAACTTAAATTGATCATGTCTTATACTTTGATAGCATTCTAATTTCTTTCACATATATTTCATCTGATATTGGTAGAAAGACATATGCTCAAGCCCAGATTATTTACAAATACATGTTCTGTAGCTCTCTAGTTCTTACTGTTGATAATCATCTTTTTGTTCAGTTATTTCACAGCAGCTACTAACCCAAGAGAGGTATTCTTCTCCCTCTGTCCAATTTCCCAACCCCACAAAAAAATCCATTTAGTTGCTAAAACTTTAAAATATTAACCACATATTAGTTGGAAAATCAGTTCAAATTTTATATCAGGTTTTATTTTGCTTCCAGACCTGTGAAATCAAAGGCTCTCTTCTCTCCAGTGCTTCTGGAGAAATAGCAGAATGTTTCCTCTTGATGGCCTAGCTTAGTATTACCTCCCTATTTGCTGTTCCTTATGTGTGAAGATTTTGTATTTCTTCAAAACAGTATAGTTCAAACACAGTAGACTAAAGATGTGTGCTATCTTAAATGGTTTTGTTTCTAAAATTCTTAGGCAATTAGGATTAGAGCTACTGTAACATTCTGTAGTTTATTTTTTATTAAAACAATAACATTCTATTTTTTCTTTTATTTATGATTGGTTTTTAGCATTGCTGCTTGTTATTTTAAACACCTGGCTTTCTTCATTGACAGTTTTATTTCCTTTAATCCATGTGAAAACCTTGCTATTAGTTATATTCATGTTATTTCATTAATGCATTTTTGTTTGTTTATACATTTACTCTATTTGATTAAGGATAAGAACTCCTGTACTTTTTAAAAACCTTTCCAAAACCAAATAGAGAAATTAGTGATTTTTATATATTTCTTTTTGTCTGTTTTAGGATGGCTACCATAGAGTAGTTAATATTGTGCCAAAGAAACCATCACTGCTAGACAGACCTGGTGAAGGAAGCTACAGTAGATATTACAGTCATGTTGATTACCAAGAATATGACGAGGGCCGCAGTTTTTCTCATGATCGAAGAAGTGGTCCACCTCACAGAGGAGTATGTAAATTTCCCCCGTGTACTAATTGTTATTTTTTATAAGTTTAAAAATCATGTAATTTTTGAAATTTATGTGACTGGCCATGAAGGCAGTTGAATAAACACTTCCTGCTTGATGCTCTATTGAGTTGCCTGCTAGAGCTGTCAAATGGGAACTGGTAATGGAGAATCTTGGGACAAAGTGGGTAAGCCACTCTGGGTAGCTCTATCTAAGTGACATTAATTCCAACTAGCCTGTGTTTTTATCCCCGAAATTGGCAAGAATTTGCAAAGCAGATAAAGATAATCTACATTGCCTTGGTACTCAGTAAGTGATGAGCAGCAGGTGGTTACCGTCTCTTACTGGATGTATCCACTTATAATTTCTTTGATTATTTTCATCATGATGAGATGCTGTGGGTGAGGTTGGGTTACACTTGAGCTTCAGTGTCATTTTTGTTATACTTACTAAAGTTTACTTAGTAACTCAAAGTAGAAAGCTCTCAAAACACTGCCTGTCCTATATAAAATAAACACTTTTTAAATGTTAGCTTCTATTATTACCATTATTGTTGCTATTGTATTTTTTTCTTGATCATCTTTAATAATCTAGAAGTATGTATTTAATGTTGCAATAATCTGTCATTGAACTTAATTACAACTATTCCTTGATGCAGTTCCTTTGACTTAGCTTGTGTGTTTACATCACTCCTCTGCTAGACTGTTTACTTATATTTTCTCTTCCCCTTCCCTACTATATAATATTGCAATTAACAGTACATATTCAAACACTGTTTATATTAAAATTTGACCTCACATTGGCTGTTGGAATTACTTTCCATACTTTGCCCTCAAAGAAATGGAGGTAAGGTGATTTACCCAGGGTTGGGGATGTGTAGAAGTCCAGTTCTCTTACTACTGCATCATGGTGATCCTTGACAATTCTAAAGTAGTAATGAGACTATTCAGTGTTTTCTTGTCATTTTAAAGTTTGGGGTGCATAGCTTCCTTCTCTTAGAATGGATTTTTGTTTTGTTCAATTTTTAAATATCTTGCTGTTCCTTTAGGGAGAGGAATTTGGTGTTGACAAGTAAACATTGTACATTATCACTATTGTAGAAATACTGGATTTTGCCTTCGGAGCTATTATTCCAGGTAGTCTGAGGAACAAAAATATTGGCCTTTACATAAAGTTGTTATCCCTCTTAGGAAAACCAAAGGTGGCCATTTAATGTGGATAGGGAATTTTGGATTCATTGGATCAATTTGTATTTGAATCCTCATGAATATGATTTCTTCCCTAAAACCTTGTAGCATCAGCATTAGTTTTTTGTTACAAGTTGTGTTTATTCTTACTTTATACAACATTTTCTCTTTATATTCACTTCAAACAAAGTAAGTCCATTTGATATCCTTAGGACTCCTGTGACACTAATTTATCTTGAGTTCAGTTATATAAAGAAAACTACTTATTTGATGTAATATCTTATAGCTGTTGAGTTTTTTCTTTTGTTTGTTTATATTTACTGTTGGGGAGGAAAGTGATGAATACATTACTCTTATGTTAGAGTATATGATGCTAAAGAGGAAAATGAAGGTAGTATTTATTTTACCTGATTTAGTATTTCTGATTGTGAATAATTAACATTGTATTGTTAATTCTTGTTCTATATTCTATATATAATTTTAAAACAATTGGGCATGAGTTACTGTGGTTTTTTTTATGTACCTTTGCAAATGTATCTGTTTTAGAGGACAAAATATGCTTTTTTTCCATTAATTTTAAACTTAGTGTCACATCTTGCTCTAATATAGCTTTTCGGGAGGTGATAGCTTCTTTTTTTTTTTTTTTTTTTTAAGATTTATTTATTTATTTGAGAGAGAGAGACTGAGAGAGAGAGAGCACATGAGAGGGGGGAGGGTCGGAGGGAGAAGCAGACTCCCTGCCGAGCAGGGAGCCCGATGCGGGACTCGATCCCGGGACTCCAGGATCATGACCTGAGCCGAAGGCAGTCGCTCAACCAACTGAGCCACCCAGGCGCCCAGGTGATAGCTTCTTATTATATTGTTTCCAATTATAGATTTTAATGAGAATCAAGATGAGAAAAGAAAACTTGAACAAAAAAAGTGGGAAAGTAAATTTTTTTTTTTTAAGATTTTATTTATTTATTTGACGGGGAGAGACACAGCAAGAGAGGGAATACAAGCAGGGGGAGTGGGAGAGGGAGAAGCAGGCTTCCCTCAGAGCAGGGAGCCCGATGCGGGGCTTGATCCCAGGACCCTGGGATCATGACCTGAGCTGAAGGCAAATGCTTAACGACTGAGCCAACCAGGCACCCCAGGGAAAGTAAATTCTTCATTGGGCTTGAATTTGAAAACTGGTGCTAGAACTTGACAGAAGGAAAATAAAATGAAAGGTCGAGAAATGTATGCTTGATTAAATTTAAATTGGGCCTTTGTTCTTGTAATGGTCCTTAGCTGTTGTGATGTTGGCATGTTTTTGGCAATAAGGCTGTTAGGACCTACCAAAGAAATACCTTAAGCATTTTCATAGAGCTAAATCGTACCACACGTTCTCGGTCTACTAAATTACTTGTTGAAATGGATGATTTGCTATATCTTTTTTCCCCCTTTTTTATGCCTTTGAAGCTCAGAGAAATTTAGAAAGGTGTTTTTGTCCTCATATTATTTTGGTCTTAGAGATGTTTCCAGTAGTACTGATATATCCTACTTGACCAAAATAATGTAAACAAATATCTAAAGAACTTTTTTATTTTACAGGATGAATCTGGCTATAGGTGGACAAGAGATGATCATTCTGCCAGTCGACAGCCTGAGTACAGGTAAAATGATAAACATAGTACCATAACTACTTTGATACTTGATTCACTGAGATGTCTGCTGTTGAAATCTAATCTCAAGGCTCATAGATGAAATATTTATTAGGATTTATAATTTTGAGAGCAACAAACATTTTTATGACCGTAATATAACAGCACTAATAGCATTCTGTATCTATTGGCATTTTGAAAACTGATAATAAAAAAATAATGTTTGGTATATTCTCATCAAATTAATTATTAAATTATTCCTAATGTGTAATGTGGATTATAAGGTATCTGCTTAATTAGGTTAAGGCTTTTTTCCCCCTTCAGAATATTTGAGTCATTACAGAGTGTCTCTCTTTTTTTTTTTTTTAAAGATTTATTTATATGAGAGGGGGGAGGGTTAGAGGGAGAAGCAGGCTCTTCGCCGAGCAGGGAGCCTGATGCGGGACTCGATCCCGGGACTCCAGGATCATGACCTGAGCCGAAGGCAGTCGCTTAACCAACTGAGCCACCCAGGTGCCCCACAGAGTGTCTCTTAATTAACATATTTTGGAAGAACTTCAGTCGTTGTTAGCCTTGGTTACTTGTAGAGACATCTGATAGAATAGTTAGGGGGAAAAAAAAAGATGGACAGATTTAATCAAGTTTGTTTTATTTTTATTTTTTAGGTTATTTAATAGAGCGAACAAGCGCAGGGGATGGTTTGAGGGGCAGAGGGAGAGAGAGAAGCAGACTCCCCGCTGAGCAGGGAGCCCGATGCAGGGCTTGATCCCAGAACCTTGGGATCATGATCTGAACCATCCAGGCACCCCTCAAGTTTGTTTGTTTGTTTGTTTGTTTGTTTAATGACTTTACAAAGGAAGTAGTAGAAGTTATAAAGGAGCTTTCTAAAGATTTCCTATGGGGGCGCCTAGGTGGTGGCTCAGTCGGTTAAGCATCTGACTCTTGATTTTGGCTCAGGTCATGATCTCAGGGTCATGATCTCAGGGTTGTGATATTGAGCCTCATGGAAAATCAGGCTCTGTGCTCAGTGGGGAGTCTGCTTGGGATTCTTTCTTTTTCCCTCTCCCTCTACCACTGCCCTCCCCCTCTAAAGAAAAGATTTCTTACAACTCTCAGAGAATAACCTATATACAAGGGAAAGTAGTCAACTGCTACAACTCTCTAGGTGCCAGAAGTAGACAGTAGGATTCAGTGAATCAGAGCAAGGCAGCTGATTACTCACAGCACCTCAGTCATCAGGGACATCAGCATGGTAGTGCCCGTTCCCTGCCCTCAAGTCCCATAGGGTGATGTGGTGGGCAGAGATGGTGGCTGGGCATACAGTAGGATGCACTGCAGCTCAAGAACACAGGGTCAAGAGCTTGCTACTTTTTTGTAGTAAGCAGGAAGCAAGCAGGCCAGTCCTTCTTTCATTAAGAGTGAGCAGTCACACAGTAGTTATGCTGTGGTCACCTTGACCTATTTAATTGTCTCTATGACCAGCTACAGAAACTGTTCAACGTCAGTGGTTGGCAAGGTCTTACAGTTTGGAGTACACAGCAGGGATGTGCAGGGATGCACTCATGGAGGACTGCCTTCCCAAAAGAAGTAATAGAGAAAAGAGATGCTGAAAAATACTTTAATAAAATATAATTACTGTGTTAAACATAACACAGTAAGTTTTAGACAGCTAGGAATAGAAGAGAATTTCCTTTATCTGATAAATGGGTATTTGCTATACTGAATGGTAGAGTTAGAAGCATTTGCTTTAAAATCAGAACAAAGCAAAGATGCCTGTTATCACTGCTTCTATTCATCCTGGTAATGGAGGTCTCAGCCTCCACAGTAAGACAAGAAAAATAAAGTAGTAAGGGATAGAATGAAAGAAAGCTATTTACAGATGATAAATTATGTAGAAAATCCAAGAGAGTCTGTAGACTTATTAGAACTGTTTAGTTCTAATAAAAATAAAAAGTTTTTAATAAAAAAAAATAAAAGTTTAGTATAATGAAATTAGCTGTTAGCATAAGTTAGAAAATGTAATTTAAAAATATTTTCTATAGCATAAAAACTATAAGGAGTAATGGGAAGAAATCTAAAGTGTGTGAGAGTTACGTAGATGAAATTGCAAGTCATTTCTAAGGGACATTTAAAAAGACCTGAGTAGAAGAGCAACATATATATGACATCCTTGGCTGGGAAGAGACAGTATCATGAAGATATCAATTCTCAAATTCAGATGTTCATTCAGTTTGGTTCCAGTCTAAATTCTAGGATTTTTCTCTATGGAAGTTGGCAAGCTGTTTCTAAAATTACGATGAAGGAGTAAAGGGCCAAATGGCAAAAGTAGCCTTGAAAAAGATGTGAATGAGTGACTCAGTATACTGTCTATCAAAACTTATCAAGCTATAGTAATGTAAACAGTGAAAGAGGGAGTCTAGAAACAAACCTAGATATACCCAGGAGTTTGGGATATAGCAACAGTGGCACTACAAATCAAATGGGGGAAAGAATGAACTTCTCAGTAAATAGTGCTGGAATAAATGGCTATCCATTTGAGGAAAAAAAAGTGACCTGGTGTATCAAAATATTTGGTATAATAAAGACCTAAATATGAAATGCAAAAGTGTAAGAAAACTCTTGATTAGATTAGCCAGTGGTTTATATTCACTCCAAAGGAACAGTTAGTTCTCAGATTGATTTTAATTTATTTCAATTTTTAAAATAATAGTTTGTTTCTATCTTTATTCTCCCTATCTTTTTTTAGCACTTTATTATTTTCCTGTGTGTGTATATAATTTTACATAAATGGAATAAAATCATATGGGACTCCCTGTTTCCCACATTCATGTTAACAGCTGGGTGTACGTTCTACTATATTTTTCTCTATATTCATAAACATTTGGGGTATTTGTTGTTAATGAGATATTATACTGTAAGTTGCTTTTCTCATTCAGTGGCTTGTGGAAATCCCTCCAGGTTACTTGGTTTAACTTTTACTTGAATCTTTTTATGGCTAAGTTACATTCCATCATGTGGATATACCAAATAATTTAGCTGTTCACCTATTGATGAATATTCACTCTGTTTCTAGTACAAAACGGTGTAATAAGTCTGAGTATATGATGTCATTATGAAACAGTACTTTAGTTTCTATGAGATAGATTGCCAAAAGTGGAATTTCTGGGTCACAGGACATACATATCTTACAGTTTAATAGATGTTTTCAGTTTGTCTTCTAAAAGGCTTGTAACACTTATGTTTCCATTTTTGAAAAAAATCTAACATTTTAATTTGGATATTTATATTTCTTTCCATCTTATTTATGAATATAAGTAGAGTTTTGAAATTTCTTTTAAGAATTGCTATAACTGTATCCCATAGATTCTTAGAGATAGCAACTTTTTATTTTTTAAGTAGGCTCCATACCCAGTGTGGAGCCCACCGTGGGGCTCGAACTCATGACCCTGAGGTCAAGAGTCAGACATTCAACTGGCTGAGCCACCCAGGCGCCCCTGATAGATAGCAATTTTATACTGATTCCAACATAGTATATTTTAGTTATTCTGTGATCAGAGAGTATTGTCTGTACTCATACTCTGTTTGATATTTTTTGGTATAGTGTTCATTCTATATGGTATATTGATTCATTTGATAAATATTTATTGGGTGACTGGTACATGTCCGGTATTCTAGCATCTGGGGATAAAAAGGTTCTGCTCTCATTAGCCTACATTTTAGTATGAATTGTGGATCATAAACAGATAAAAAACAAAACATTTTTTATGAAGAAAAATGAAATGGTAGTGGTATAGAAGGGGCTTCTTCCACATCTTCTGTACCTACACTTGATGTCTGGGTGTCCTCAGTGACATTTCAGGTATTAGGTTATCACAGAAGCTAATGCTTTTCCAGGCTAGCATCTTTCTGGCTGTAGTTTGTTCCCTGTTATATGATCTCACTGAAGACTTTGTGAATAGAAAATAACTTTGTTTTAGAGGGAAAAAATCATTGCATTGTAACCCATGCAGAGAATACTTGTATATATTGGTAAGCGAATAAGGTTCTGAGTATTTAGGAAAACCATGCCAACTAGTGTTTTTGTTTTTATTGGGGTATACATGATAATTCTTTATATTGTGGAAAGAAAATAGACTATTTAAAACATTTTATTTGATACAGTTTTTAAATTTATAGAAAAGTTGCGAGAATAATTTAAAAAACTAGAGACCCCAGTAATGTCTCCCACAATGCCCTGATAATGTGTTTTATGGCAAAAAGATCTACTCTGAATTCGTAGATCATATTTTTGTAGACGTCCTTAATCTGGAACAGTTCTTCAGTCCATTCCTTGATTTTTGTGGCTCACTGTTTTAGGCAAGATGAACACAGGGCAAACATTTTGTAGACTTTCTCAATTTAGGTTTGTCTGATGTTCATGATCCGATTTCAGTTATGCATTTGTGCCAGTACAATCCCTGAAGTGATGCCGTATTCTTTTTATTGCATCCTATTAGGTTGCACATATTGTTGATTTGTTCCCTTATTGGTGGTGTTGACTTTTATCGCTTGACTAAGATGGGGTCTGCAAAATTTCTTCTCTGTGAAGTTGGCCTCTTCCTTTGCCTGACATTGGTGTTTTGTTGGGGAGATACTTTGAAACTGTGCAAGTATGCCATTCTTCATCCCATTTTCATCCACTAGTTCTAGTATTCATTGGTGTTTCTTGCCTGAATTATCAATATAATTGTTTGTAATGGTGATTTTGTAATTAGACTGTTCTTTCTGTATTCATTATGCATAGTGTTACCTGTTTCCCGTTGTGAGAAAGAGCTTTCTCTTCTCTCCACCATCCCCTTTAAGAAAAAAAAAACAAAACTTTGTTTATATCAGTATGGACTCGTGGATTCCTATTTCCAATGTGTTATAATCTGTTGCTATCATTATTAGGATGCTGAAATTTGGTCAGTGAGAATCCCTACAAGTTAGCTTCTGTGTTTTTTCAAAAATACTTTGTTGTAGAGGCATATGTATAACATAAAATATGCCATTTTAATCATTTTTAAGTGCACAATTCACTAGCATTAATTACGTTCACAGTGTCGGGTAAGATGGTTACACTAATAAACACGATTTTCAAAACTTTTTTTCATCATCCCAAACAAAAACTATACCTGTTAAGCAATAATTCCTCATGCCTCCTTACTCCCACCACCATTTTACTTTTTGTCTTTAAGAATTTGCCTGTTCTTGGTATTCATATAAGTGGAATCATACAATACTGTCCTTTTATGTTTGGCTTCTTTGACTTAGCATGATGTTTTCAACATCATGGGGTAACAGAATGTCATTCCTTTTAATGGTGTATAATATTCCATTTTATATATTTACCACATTTTATTTATCCATTTATCTTCTCTTGGATATTTGGGTTGTTTCTACTTTTTGGCTATCATGAAGAATGCTGCAGTGAACACTGACAAATAAGTATCTGTTTTGAGTCCCTGTTCTCAGTTCTTTTGGGTGCGTACCTAGGAGTAGAATTGCTGGGTCATATGGTAATTCTATGTTTAGCTTTTTGAGGAACCGCCAAACTGTTTTCTGTAGCGGCTGTACCATTTTGCATTCTCACCAGTGTACAAGATTCCCAGTGTCTTCACATACTTACCACCACTTGTTATATTCCTTTTATTATTGTGTGCGTATGTGTATGTGGGGGTGTTCTGTTAAGTGCTTTTAAAAATTAAAACCTAGATTACAGTCATTTCAGGTTCTAGTTATTTTGTAAATATAATATAGCAAGTTATGGCCTAAAATGTTCACAGGCACTATCTGTGTAATGAAATGATTGATTCATTTACTCATTGTGTATTTTTTAAACTACTACGTGGTGTTGTGAGAATGAAAGTGAATAAGAGCTACCAGAAGGAGGTTATGTTCTTTGTTGTCAGACAAAGCAGAATGGGCTGGGTTGTACTTACTGGGGTAAGTTCTGACACGGAAGGAATTCAGAAGAATGATGGTAAGATGATGAGGAAAGACTGAGGGGGAGGGATCATTCGAGTTGAACTCTGAAGGCTAGTTAGCATTTCTGTCAGAAGAGATGGATAGAGCTAGAGGAAGACTACTTAAGTGGCTGGGACATAGCAAGCAAGTACATGGTATGTGCATGATGAGGCCATTTTGGCCGAAGCACAGGTGCTAGTGGACATCTGAGTTGCTGGAGTCTGGCAGACAGAGAGAGGGAATAAAATTGCATAGAAGTCAGGCCTGGAGATGAATTTGGAGGAATGATTTGTATAAAAGTGATCTTTGAATTGGGCTTTGGGTGCTTTACAGGCAGGAGGGGATGACTCTTACTTTAGGAATGACATCAGCTTGCATAGAATATGTAGAGCAAAGTAAGAGGCAGCAGACAGCAGCTAGAGGGCTAGTGTGGCACAGCTCTTATATGTTTCCTCTTTAAGACCTGAGGTGAAGGGAGGGCAGGTGGAGAATTTGAGATGATGCTTGGGTGAATAATGGAGGGGAAGGGTCTTCCCTAGAAACTCAGGCATCTTGGAAACTCAGTGCTAAACTGCAGCTCAAGGAAATCTTGTTGAAACTTATATTCCTTTAAGACCTTTTAAAAAAAATAGGAATGTGAGCTAATTTTAGCTAAATCTATTATGTGTGTATGAAAATGAATGCTACTTTGGAAATTCAGTGCATGCAGTAACTCTTTTCATTTAAATACTCCCTGTATTTTCTTTTAAATGGTTTTATGAAGATTTTCAGTGGAGCCCTGTACATATTAACAGTTCCAGCGTTTCCTGTGATCTTTTCCATCATTTATTTATCTCATGTGATAGGTGTAAATCACCTTGTGCCATCTACTTGACTCTGGAGAGGTTGTTCATTTGTGGCAATTCATTTACTGTACTCTGATAACTCGTATTAATATGGGTATGTTTTATAATGTTAGAGGCTTTTCTGGAGGCTTTGTGTGAATTTTTTTGAGGTATAATCAACTTGTTGTCCTTACCCTTTTTATTGTTTTTGTTGTTTCCAGAGGCTTTATGTGGATTTTTTTTTTTTTTGAGGTATAATTGACATATGACCTTAATTTTATTCTTATCCTTTCTGTTGTTATTATTGTCATCTTGGTAAGTGTGAAGTGGTATCTCATTATGGTTTTGATTTACATTTCCCTAACGGTTAGTGATGAGCAACATTTCATGTGCTTATTGGTCATTTGTATATCTTCTTTGAAGAATTATCTGTTCATTTTTTTTGGTCCATCTTAAAATGAGGTTGTCTTTTTGTTGAGTTTTAGGAGTTCTTTATATATTCTGGATATTAAATCCTTATCAGATATATGGCTTGCACATATTCTGTTCTTTCGATAATGTTCTTCAGTGTTCAACATTTTAATTTTAATAAAGTCCAGTTTCTCTATTTTTTTCTTCTGTTGCTAATGTTTTTGGTGTCATATCTAAGAATCCATTGCTAAATCAGTGTTGTTTTGTTATAACTTGTCCACATCATTCTTTGATCACTTTCTTACCTTCGGATGCAGGATTTCCCAGGTTATTCTTATGTTTTTTCCTGCCTCCGGCCTAAAGTCTAAGCTATTTCTCCAAGGAGCACAGATTCTTTATTAGTGGAAAGTCCAAGATCTGGACACTGGTGTACACACACACACACTCTCTCTCTTTTACATCTGTGTTTATTTTTACACATTATTTACATATATTGAAGACCATGAGTTTGTGGCAGTATCCTTTCCTCTTTTTCATACCATATTTTACCCCCTCTTTTGTCAGCAAAAAACCTGGCTCCCAGTTGTTGGAAGAGACAGTCCTCCATGGGTCTCTGGCACTCCTACACATCTTGCCAAGATATGCTAAGAATGCAAGGCCCTGACCACTTTTTATCCATGTTATTTCTCAGAGTGGAGTTTGTAGTGAGCATTCTTGAAAGATAAGGTAGTTCTTCCTCTATTTCAAATAGCAGGCTTGCTTATTGCTTGGTGTAAAAATAGTGGCTTCCCCACGTTTTCCTTAGTTGTGAACCCACTATGTGTGTAGCATCGATCTTGGCCTATATCACATCATTTCTGTGGGACTTGGAACCAGGCTTGTGCAGACAAGCCAATGCTATGTTGCTTGCTGTATAAAATCCTTTGTCTCAGGAGTCTTGTGTCTTCTACCAGTATCCATGAAACAGTAACAGTCTAACTTATTAGCTTGTCACTAGGATAAAAATCTGATCCCAGACTTGAAACCAGTATCCTCAGTATTTTTGCTCACATTCTTTATGTAGTTAGTCTTCTGACCCCTTGGGTCTTCCTTCTTGCTCTGTCCAGCACTTTACTTCTGCAGATTGCCATCACTGGCTGCTACTGGGCTACCTGCTTCACACCATCTTCCACAGATCTGTTACTAGCTGTGGAACTTTTGGGTTATAATTTACCTAATCTTTTTCACTTTCTGTTTTATGTGTTTCATACTATAGCACCTTATGTATTTTGTAAACCCAACATATATATATATTAGTGGTTCATATCAAATAAGTATGGAGTCATTGGAAGCAACTGGATTAAATAACAGCTAACAGAGGAAAAATGAATGTATTGTTTTCTTTTTTTTTTTTTTTTAAGGTTTTATTTATTTGTTAGAGAGAGAGGGCACAAGCAGGGGAAGCGGCAGGCAGAGGGAAAAGCAGGAGAAGCAGGCTCCGCTGAGCAGGAAGCCTGATGTGGGACTCAATCCCAGGACCCCAGGATCATGACCTGCGCCGAAGGCAGACGCTTAACTGACTGAGCCACTGAGGCATCCCGAATGTATTGTTGTCTGTCTCCTCCCACACTCCCACCCTCCCTCTGAAAGTTGTCACTTTTTTCTTTAATAGAGCCACATACCTGATAATTTATCCACATTTCAAGCATATCATCATCTGTTCATCTTGGTTCTGTATATACAGTGATCTTATTATCTCTTTGTTCAAAACACACTTGTAGATAAAATTCAGAATATATTAGGATCTACTTCATTTTGTATTCAAGGAACATGTCATACTTTACCAAGGGTTATTAATTTAGACTGAATGAGGTGGTTTTTAACAGTCATTTTTTCCCTGTACTTATGAGGTCTTAGAATAAACTTTAGGGTGGAACTGATGTAGAGTATTAAATAGTATTTAGAAATATAGAACAAGAGTATCACTACATGGTCAGCATACTTTATTTTTAAATGCTGAGGGTTTTTTTTTCTGTATTCGCATATGGAAAGTTTCGATTAAGTAATTTAGTATTTTTATATCTATTGATTTTTTTTATGCAAAGGTTTTTTATTTTAAAGATTTTATTCATTCATTTGAGAGAGAGCACAAGCGAGAGCTAGAGAGAGGATGAGCAGGAGAAGGGACAGAGGGAGTAGCAGACTCCCCACCAAACAGGGAGTCGGACGTGGGGCTTGATCCCAGGACCCCGGGACCACGACCTGAGCAGAAGGCAGCCGCTTAACCGACTGAGCCACCCAGGCATCCCTAAAGCAAAGGTTTTTTTGTTTGTTTGTTTGTTTGAAGATTTTATTTATTTATTTGACACACACAGAGAGAGCACAAGTAGGCAGAGTGGCAGGGAGAGGGAGAAGCAGGCCCCCTGCCGAGCAGGGACCCCGATATGGGGCTCAATCCCAGGACCCTGGGATCATGACCTGAGCTGAAGGCAGTTGCCTAACCGACTGAGCCACCCAGGTGCCCCTAAAGCAAAGGTTTAATTTTGAATTTTATTATAGTGATTTTTTATCTTCTTAGGTGATATACTATTTGACAGAGAAAAATACTATAAAACATCTTTGGTTTATTAGTTCAGTGGTACAAATGTTTATTGAGTGTTTACTTTGTATAGGCTACTGTGCTTATATCACTAGCTTAGCGTCTAGTGAGTGAAGTAGATGCACAAGAAGATAGCCTAATATGATACATGCTGAGGTTGCATAAAATGCTGTAGGAAGATGGAAGCATTTACCCTGTTCTGGGGGGGGTTTATTGAAGATTTCCTGTAGGAGCAGATAACATGAACAAAACTTGAAGGAGAAATAAGGGTTGACCAGAAGAAGGGTAATAGTGAACATATTCCTGCAAAAGGAGGAACGTGAGCAAAGCTGTATAAAGCATGATGTATAGAGGTATTAATGGATGCATATATGTGACCTAGGGAATTGTGAATTAAATTATAACAAAGAAGTCTGAATAAATAGTTTTAAAAATATAGTTTTATTGGGCTCCTGGGTGGCTCAGTCGTTAAGTGTCTGCCTTCGGCTCAGGTCATGATCCCGGGGTCCTGGGATCGAGCCCCACATCGGGCTCCCTGCTCAGAAGGAAGCCTGCTTCTCCTTCTCCCATTCCCCCTGCTTGTGTTCCTGCTCTCGCTATCTCTCTCTCTGTCAAATAAATAAATAAAATCTTTAAAAAAAAAAAAAAACATATATATAGTTTTATTATGTTAGCAATGGGGAGCTCCTGAAAAAGTTTCACCTGTTAGACAGACTAACCCAATTGGAATGTAGTTTCTTTTGTCTTCAATGTAGAGGATGATTTTTTAAAGATTTTTCATTTATTTTTAGAGAGAGAGAGCAGGGGGAGGGGCAGACGGAGGGGGAGAGAGAGAATCCCATGCAGACTCCCTGCTGAGCTCGGAGCACGATGCCACATGGGTCTTGATCTTGTGACCCTGAGATCATGACCTGAGCCTAAATCAAGAGTGAGATGCTTAGCTGACGGAGTCACCCAGGCACTCCTAGAGGATGATTTTCTTTAAAGGTTTTATTTATTTATTTGACAGAAACACAGCTAGAGAGGGAACACAAGCAGAGGGGGTGGGAGAGGGAGAAGCAGGCTCCCTGCTCCGCTCGATGGGGCTCCCTGCTCCAATATGGGGCTCGATCCCAGGACTCTGGGATCATGACCTGAGCCGAAGGCAGATGCTTAACGACTGACCCACCCAGGTGCCCCTAGAGGATGATTTTTTAAAGGTGGCATTGGAGATAGAAGAAGAAATGAATACCTGAATTAGAGAGGGGAGGTTGGAACGGAGAAAAAGGGTTAAATTTGATAAATGCTTAGGAAGCAAAAAATCAGCAAGATATGGTTGTTGGATATGGGAATAAAATGTGGGAACTATCTGGATTTTTGGTTTTGTTTACTATGTGTATAATAATACCATTATCTGAGATTGGCATATAGGAGGAATGGTTTCAAGGGAGGAGCTGCATTCAAAAGTGAGATTGTCCAAGGATAGGATGTAGTTAGACAAGAGCAGTGAACTGAGGTCAGAACCGTTGGCCTTTATGGAAGTGTTGGAAAATAAAACTTTTTAAACAATATTTGGGGTCACCAATGGCTGATGCAACTGAGTACTCCAGTAATATAAAGATTAAAATATCTTGGGTTTGGCTGTGTCAGGACGAATGAGATATGAGGTGGTAAATTCAACATGAGTGGATATGTTTTTGAAAAATACTGAGATGGAAAGTAGGCAATGCTATATGTTGCAAATACAGGAGACTTAAAAGTATCCATGAGGTGAATGAAGGTTGAGGACACTGGCTAAAGGAAGATCATCTAAAACCTTTTTTTTTTTTTTAAAGGTGATCAGTGACTTGAGCATATTTATAATTGAAGTGAAAAGAGAAAGGTTCAGGATACAAGGCAGAAAAGGGAATACTGATGAAGACAAGATAAATGAAGAACAGGATGAAGATCTTTGATTTGAGGGCCTTTTAACAGGGAAAAATCACATACTGGGAAAGGAAGGATGGGGCAGATGAAGGCCGACTGGGGGAGAAGGGATTTGGGCTGGCGGTTGAGGTAGTTCATGGCGGAATACTGCTGTATTTTTTTTTTTTTTAAGATTTTTATTTATTTATTTGACAGAGATTGCAAGAGCAGGAACACAAGCAGGGGGAGTGAGAGAGGGAGAAGCAGGCTCCCTGCTGAGCAGGGAGCCCGATGCGGGGCTCGATCCCAGGACCCTGGGATCATGACCTGAGCTGAAGGCAGACGCTTAACGACTGAGCCACCCAGGTGCCCTAATACTGTTGTATTTTTTAAGGAAATGAGGTAGCTCATTGAAAAGGAAAGTTTTGGTGCTAGGTTAGAAGACTTTGGGAGGATTATCCGGATATTAGAATAGCTGCTGAGATGAATAGGAAATTGAGTTCACTAATGATAAGTAAAAATATGACTAGTGGAATTGAAGGCGCAGTGGAAATTAAAGACCATGTGTCTGTAGTAGGTTCAGTCTGTAGGCTTGTGACATTCAACTCTAACAGTGAAGAAATAAAAGATTTTGGAATTAATTCAGGTTTGGGGTTGGCTAAGACGATGTATCAGAATTGCCAAGATGGGAAGTTGCTGGTACTCACAGTGCTTCAAATACTGTAATTGAAGCTGGAAAGGCAGTAAGTGAGGCTGGGACAGGGTTCGTGGCTTGTTAGAAAATAAAGGAGTCTTGTAGGTATCTATAGGTGGGATTATTATAGGAGTGAGAAAACTGAAGGATAAGACATTGTGATAAGAATGCAGTATTGGATTCTGAAGAAGAGCACTACTGGGTAATAAGTGGCAAGGTTTAGGATTTAAGTGTGTGACTAAGGTATTGTGAAGAGGTAGGAGGTAGTTGAGGACTTGCTATACCATTGCACAGATGATCCACATGAATTTTGAGTTACCCATGATGTGGATAGGATGTGTTACAGTGCATACTGTATCCTTGGGTTTAGGAAATGTGGGAAAGTTATCAGAAGGTTGGTAATACAGGCAATGTGGGTTTATAGTGGAATAGCATGGACTTAAAGAGTTTGTTGGGCTCTTCTTCCCTTTTCTTAGAGGATGGGGGATTTAGACCATAATCCTATGTGTCGTATACTTCAGGACCTTGAGACAGTCATCAGTGCGCGCTTAGTACTCACGAGTTTTAGGGGAGGTATTTGTGTTCAAATACCAGGTTTCACTTAAGGAAGTTGGAAGGATTGGCTTATGAAGAGGCTGAGGTTGTAAAACCATTTACAAGATCAACTCAAGTTGCTGTATTTTGTTATTTATATATACACAAATACAATTATTAAGCATAAAGTACTTGTAACACAGGAAAGCAGTTAACATATTCATGTTTCTGTGGTAGTAATGCCCCTCTTTGTTCATGGAAATAACTCATGTACCCTTCGGTGGAATGTAAACAATGCTGAGGGGCAGATTGGAGCAGCTGTTACTTGGTGCAAAGCTGATGTTTGCTATTTGGGAATGTAAGCATACCGTGGCCTGCTTCAAAAGAAGAAATCCGGATTTTTAAAAGGTTAAATTTCTTGAGTTTTCAGTGTTTACAAGTAAATAAAACCAGAGTTTGCAATCTCTGGAGTAAGGCAACAGTCTGGGACTCTGAAATGAAGAGCATGTAATAGCAGCTTGTCTAAGATGGTGGTTTCCAACCCTCGCTATGCTCTCAATTAGGTGGAGAGCTTTTTTTAAAAAAAAAAGTTCCCTGGTCCTCACATTTGGAGATTTGATTTACTTGGCCTGGGCATCAGTATTTTTCAAAAACTCATCAGATGTCCTAATGTGAAGCTAGACTTGAGAACCACTGGTCTAATAGGTAGTATGGAGTGACAACAGTCACAAAACCATAGGTTCATGTTAACAATGACTTCTCGGCACCTTTTCTCATTTATGGTAACTTCATTTGTCTTTATCCTTGACAGCATTTACTTCCTTTGCTTATGTTTTTTTGTTGTGTGGTGGTGGTGGTGGGTTTTTTTTAAGATTTTCTTTATTTTTGAGTGAGTGAGCACGAGCGTGCAGAGGGAGAGGCAGACTCCCCACTGAGCAGGGAGCCCAATGTGGGACTCTGTCCCAGGACCCCGGGATCATGACCTGAGCCAAAGGCAGACACTTAACCAACTGAGCCACCCAGGCACCCTTTGCTTATGTTTTTATAACTTGTGTTTATAAGAATCACTTAGAAGCTCATTAAAAATGAAAATTTCCAGGCTTCATCTCAAGAGATTCTGATTCAGTAAGTGGAGACTTGGAATCTCTATTTTCACAAGCCCCCCAGATGATTGTGATGCAGAAGGTCTGGAGACTGAAGTTTGAGAAACACTGCCCTATACTCTCTGATGCTGGTGACAGATAAATCTATATCTACAGCCTTGGCTTCTTCCTGAGTGCTACATTCCTACATCCAACCGTCTTTTAGAACATCTTCATTTGAGAATCCCAAACTTTTCACTGAAATGAAATAAATCTGTTTTGAGAACACTTCTACTTGTTGTCCACACATCTTAGGCACATAGGTGGACTACATTTCCAGGTCTTCATTCCTGCTAACTGTGGCCACATGGCTAATTTATCTCCAGTGTAATGTGAATAGGAGTTCTACTTCTTCATGTATTCTTCCACACACATTTACCTTTTGCCATCTTGCACGATGGGCCCTGGAATGGAATGACAGCAGACATGTGACCTTGAAAGCCACATGTTGAAATAGAGTGGTCAAGTGTGGGTTCTTGGGTGATTGTGTGGAGCAGAATCTCTCACCCTGGAATGCCTGCTCTCGACTGTTTTGTACAGATAAACTTCTTTTGTGTAATGACTCAAGATTACATTTTTTGGTATTTATGTTACAGCATTTTAGGCATATCTTAACCTCAATAAGAATCGGCACCTTTTTAGGTGTTAGAGATCAAACTGGATAACACAGATAAGATCTATACTCAGGCTGGGAGATCTTAGTCCATATCTCGTGCCTAGAATGCTTTTGATGCAAAGTTGTTGTTTTGTAGAAAGAGCTCGGGCCTTGGGTCACCAAACTTCTCAATTTTGCTGCAAGATAATTGTTTGGTTTTTTGGGTAGTATAGAATAAAAGATAGTGTGGGAAATTCCTTATCTTAAATCATAGTGCCCCTGGTACTTTTGTTTCCACATTTAAGAAAAGACATTTGAGGTCTGCGTTTAACTTATTTTTGAGTTCGCGCTATAAGTTACCAAGCCACTTTGTCAAAATTATTCTTTTTTTTTTTTTTTAAGATTTGATTTATTTGACAGAGAGAGAGTGAGTGGGCGATTGCACAAGCAGGGGGAGCAGCAGGGAGAGGGAGAAGCCGGCTCCCCACTGAGCAGAGAGCCTGATGCGGGGCTCAATCCCAGGACTGATCATGACCTGAGCCAAAGGCTGACACTTAACTGACTGGGCCACCCAGGTGCCCCAATATGATTCTTGAGATCTTAATTCCTTTTTAAAGTTTCTGTTGACTAGAAATGAAGTAACTAATATTTTGTGTGGAATATTTGTGCATGTTGGATGTGGGAAGGAAAGAAAAATGAGGTCCTAATAAATAAAATGCCTTCTTTCCCCCCACCCCCTGCTATTCTTCCCCCCTACTTTACTGAATTTTACCCTTAACCAGTAACTATATCCACGGAAACTGAGGGATCCATCACAGCTTGTCTGGTTTGACTGGTGCGAGGGGCTGGAATTACCTCAGGGATGTATATTAATAAGGGGAGACTCATGAGCTTCATATATCTACTTTTGAAACCAGCATTCAAGGTAATTAAGTGTAGATGGTCCCAGGAACACATTTTGAGAAACAGTGCTTTATAGGGCATTAGTTCTTCCCATCTTCCGTTCTTCTGGTGACTTTGCCTTCTATACATGCTCAGCATTATGGCTGAAATGTTTGTGATATAGTCGAAGACACTATCTTAACTATCCTGACCTGAGCCGAAGGCAGACACTTAACGACTGAGCCACCCAGGCGCCCCGACACTATCTTAACTATCAAGTAGGTACTTTTTTGGTGATAAAAACATCAGCTAAACATGTGGGGGTTTTGTGGATTTTTTTTTTTTTTTTGTCTTCATGGTAAGTATTCTAGTTGTACTGTTAGTTATATATGTTCAAAGGCTCTTTCGTATTTGCCTTATAATTTATTGTATTGAATCCTTTATATGTATTGATATCCTCATTTTCAACATAGCTGGAAAGCCTATATATAGTTTTGAAGGTTTTTGATGTGAAGTTTTCTTTGCATGGTAAATAGAACTTCATCTTACAGTGCAAAGTTTTTACCCTGTGATGTATGGAATGACATTAAAAAATATGCCCAGGTTTCCAGTATCCTGCTCTATTCAGCATGCTTCAGGGCTATTGTTAAAACAAAACCCAAAATTCTTTCTTAAAATCAAGGTGATTATTTGCACAAAGAAAATTATACTAGTTGATATCAGTTGAATTTTATAGCTGATTATGAGTGTTAGGACTAATACATGTTTAAAAAAAAAGTATGAATAAAGTGTTATTTCTATCAACCAGTTTTTACTTTTTAATTTTTTTGAGTAAACTAATGATAACCTAGAGATTCATGTTTTGCATTTTAAGTATTCAATGACAATTGTATATATGGCTTTGTTTTAATTTGTACAGTTCTTCAGGAAACAGTACTGTATTTTAATGTCTAGCTTAAATTTATTTTACCTCTGTAACTTTAAATTCTTAGATTTTCTTGTTAAAAATGAGATCTTACATTTGAAGTAATTTTAATGAATCTTAACTAATTGTCAGGAAAATGGAAACCTCTAAGTATGTCAGAGGGTTTGAGTCATTAGCAGTCTAGGGTCATCTTAAAGAATTTAGGTCCTATGAAGCCAGGCTAGTTCATTTCCAGTTTACCCTGCTGTTATTATGTAGCCCTTTAAGCTTTCAACCTTCTTCCTTGGTAAGATCTGGACTCTGTTTTTATATCCTAATCCTGTGACGCCATCAAAATCATTTCTCAGTTTTTCATCCTCTGAGATGCTGCTTCTGAAATTGGTGGATATATAAAGAGAAAAGCAGCTCAGTAAAAATAGGTCCAGATCTCTGAGCTTCCTACTTGTCTTGCATCTTGGTTCCATAGTTCTTTATTATAGTCTTAGCTCTTTGATGATTCTCAGCAGTTTACTTTAAAAAAAAAAAAAAGGTCCAGGGGCGCCTGGGTGGCTCAGTTGGTTAAGCGACTGCCTTCGGCTCAGGTCATGATCCTGGAGTCCCGGGATCGAGTCCCACATCGGGCTCCCTGCTCGGCAGGGAGTCTGCTGCTCCCTCTGACCCTCCCCACTCTCATGTGCTCTCTCTCATTCTCTCTCTCTCAAATAAATAAATAAAATCTTTAAAAAAAAAAAGGTCCAGTTTTCCTAGATTTTCTCTTGCAGTCAAGGTAGTTGGAATTACTCAATTCCCAATTTTTGGATGTAGGTTTTGAGTGTGGTAGTCATGTTTTGTTGAAGTAGCAGAAATTGAGGTGCTTCTTGAAGTAATGGTATCTTTGTCTTGAACTCTATGAAATAGAAATATTTTTAAATGGTATGCCAAAAATTTTGTTAGTAGAAAATGTCTATTAAATATATAGTATAGAATTAAAACCATGAGTGAGTGTACCGAAATACAAGCTATTAAACCAAGAGCAACAGAACACTTAAAATTTTTCTATTTATAATTATTTTGTGTTTGTTTTATCATTAGTCATTTGATAGCATTTAGTTGCAATATGTAATAGCAGGCACCAAGATTTAGGAAACATAATGGGAGGGGAAAAAAAAATCTTTAAATTTAACCTTTTATTATAAAGAGCTATTTTTTTTTCAATATTTTATTTATTTATTTGACAGAGAGCTAGAGAGGGAACACAGGAGGGGAAGTGGGAGAGGGAGAAGCAGGCTTCCCTTGGAGCAGGGAGCCTGATGCGGGGGTCCTGGGATCATGACCTGAGCCGAAGGCAGACGCTTAACAACTGAGCCACCCAGGCGCCCCTAATTTCTTATTAAATAAAAATAAGTTTTAAGTGTTTCCATTATAGGGGCATCTGGCTGGCTCAGTCAGTAGAGCGTGTGACTCTTGATGTTAGAGGTCAAGAATTCAAGCCCCAGGTTGCAGGTAGACTTTACCTAAAAAAAGAAAAAGAAAAAAAAAAAGACGTTTCCGTTATAAAAGTAGTACAGTTACATTATAAACAAAACCTGAAGGAAAGGAAAAAAATTCCTACTGAATTACTAGGAAGAAATTTACTAATGAAAGCATTATTGATTGAGTTATGTTTAAAAACTCATTGCATTCTCTCATCAGTTATTATGCCAAAGAATTAAAAATAAATCTATGAATAAATCTATAAATAAATCTTTGTTTAGGTATAAGGTTAAGATATAAGATTGTTCCGTTTGCCCTTGCCGTACTGTCTTAATTAAAAAGAAAAAACTCAGCCTTTGAATATCTATTTTTAACCTAGATTTATCATAAGTTATAATGGAAGACAAAAATTTAAGAAAATTAGGACTCATTTGTTTCATAAAATTAACATCATGTGTTCTAGTACCTTGTGGTATCTAAAGAGTACCCACCATTATTCATGGTAGCTATTGTGTACCTCTGTTTGTGATGGAAAGAAAATTAAATGAGAAGTAATAAACATTAAAATGCCCATCTAATTTATGAATTAGTGAATTGTTTCAATTTTTTCCCCGCAAACACTGAAACTCATGGTTGACGTTTGAAACCAAGTGCAAACTACCTTAAACAGGTGTTACACCAAGAAGACAAAGGAAACCAAAATATTCTGCAGCCTTTTGTGACATTAGATTGAGCCTAGCAAAAGCCAGATTTGTACAGACATATAGAGGAGAGAAAAAGGAAACTTGTTAATGAAGATAAAGCATTCTGACAGAAAAGAATGATACTTCCAGCTCTATCTAGTGTTTGCTCTCTGTGTGGACTTTGGAAGTTTAACCCTGTTTTGTGAACTAGAGTAGTGTTTTCCATTTTTAGGACCATTGAATCCCTAGCAATTTCCAGGCCAATCCAAATTGTTTATTATTCATGAGGAAGCTTATGTGTCTGTTTATCCTTGTTTTCACTACTGGATGAGATCATTTGCCTATTTGATTGGGAAAACTTAAAAGAACAGGTTATCTTAAATACATATTTAGTGATGTGATGCCATTATCTTCATATCCTTCACCATTTTTTTATTGGTATGTTCAATTCAACAGTTTTGTCAGCATGAATTAAATTATGAAACATTACTATTTAAGGCTTTGCCATTGGTATTAGGATTTTCCCCCTTAATTGGAAATTTGCTTTAAATCCAATTATAACTTATAACTTTAGAGCCCTTTTTAGCATGTAGTTTAAAACTTGGTATTTTGATGCAAAATAGGCTTATAATTATTTAGCATTTTTTCTCTTGAGGGGTCTTTCCCTTCTGTCCCTTCCAAACATTTAGCTTTTTAACCAACCCGAATTTATCATGATATGAGTTATAAGAAGAGAATTGATCATTCATACCCTAAATTGTCTCAGAGTTAGGGAAAATGTTTAAAACTTAAGGATCCATGTGTTTGGGTTAAAAGGTTAACCCAAAGGTTAAAAAGGTTAAAAAATGAGATCACGGACAACAACATGACAAAAGCCTGAAACTATAATAATAGATACCATTCATTGCAAAGTTGCTGTGTTCAGAGAAGTTAGGAAAATGAAGCTCAGAGATGTTGAGTAAATTAAGGTCAAAAGGCCATATATATGCAGATGAACTAACTTTTGAATCTACATCTGTCTGTAGGGAATGCTCTTAGAAGTGTCACTGTAAATAAATATGTTTAACTTTATTTTTTTATTTTTATTTTTTAAAGATTTTATTTATTTATTTGACAGAGAGAGACACAGTGAGAGAGGGAACACAAGCAGGGGGAGTGGGAGAGGGAGAAGCAGGCTCCCCGCAGAGCTGGGAGCCTGATGCGGGACTCGATCCCAGGACCGTGGGATCATGACCTGAGCTGAAGGCAGTCGCTCAACCAACTGAGCCACCCAGGCGCCCAATATGTTTAACTTTATTAAACTCCATGTTTCCCAAAGTTATTTACCCATAGAACCCCCTCTTTGGATTTTGTGGTGAGATGAAAAATACCAACATCTTGTGGGTTAGTATTTTTTGGAATGTATTTTGAGAAAAGCTTTTTATTATTATGTCAGTTCTCTGGTAAAAAAGAAGGTATAAATCAGCTAAAACATATCCCTCTATCATTGTGTAATTGCTTTCCAAAATATAGCTTCTGAAGTGCAAAATTTTAAGAGATGGGCAAGGGATAGGATGGAAAAAAATCTCCATGTATTTCTTTGTATTCTATGAGAAATATGAATCTGTAAGTAACCTCTTTTCTCTATTAGATTGTTTGAAAACTTTCAGGAGGTATGTAACTGTTTAGATCAAGGGTCGGTAAACTACAGTCCATTGGTCAAATCTGACCAGTTGTCTTTTTTGGTAAGTTTATTGGAACACAGCCAGGCACATTTGTTTACCTATTGTCTATGGCTGCTGTTGTGCTCTGCTGGAATGTTGTTGAGAAGCTGTGATGGAGACCGTACAGCTCACAAAGTCTCAGTATTATTTGCCTCTTTACAGCAAATGTTTGTTGACCCCCAGTGTAATGAGTGGTCTTTTTGCCTCCTTTTCACTTTATATGTGCTTCATGTCTGTGTACTCTGTGAACTCCATAGCTGAATTTCTTGAAATTGAATTATCTATATTTCATCCTCTGTAAAGTAAATTCCTTGGGAAGTCAACTTGAAGTGTTTTCTAGAGGTTTTATTATTATGAGTAGGTTTTAAACTCCTGCCAATATACAAGATTCTGTAGTTTTGCTTTTCTGAAGGATAAAACTATCAAGCAGTTCACATTGGCATACTTAGTTGTTTTTTGCTGCAAACCATTATTGATTTGATAGAAATATAGTAATGCTGTCGTAGAAGAAGCTAACATCTGTTGAGTGTTGTGTACCAGTCCCTGTTCTAAGCACTTTACATATATTATCTCATTTACTCCCTGCAACAATTCTGTGAGGTAGGTAGTACTGTTCCCACTTTATAGATGAGGAAATTAAGGCATAGGGCGGTTAAGTAACTTGCCATGAAGTTAATAGTTACTTTGGATGGGTCTTTCAGTACTTAGGCGTCTAGTTCACGAGGGCCTTAACATGCCCTAACCCCCTTTCTTTCCTCTAGTAGGTGATGCTTCTGTTAAGCCCTGTATACAGGGCTAGTATTTCAAACTTTGGTGCTCTATAATTCTGTGAACTCTAAGAAGGCCCTCTGATTCATCATTATGCCTTTCCCATTAACATATGATACTTTCACAGGGCAGTTAGTCTGATCACTATAAACATACATCAGATCTCTTCGCAACCTTGTTCTTTGTGAGGTTCCATTTCTTTTATCTAAAATAGCCTCCTTCACATCCACCTTACTTTATATTACTTGTCACTCAGAAATGTTTTATTTATAGGCTCTTTTCCCCATTAGAATATAAGCCTGGGGCAGGGACTTCATCTTTTCACTTCAAAATAGAGTCGGTATATTTTCTACCATTCTTTGTTTATCCCTTTTCCATACCTGGAACCTAACTGCCCTCTCAACTCACTTGCCTCCAAATTCCTTGAGTCAGATGAGTTCTGGGCATACTTCTGACAGGCCACTGTTCCATTGTTATCTTTGAATGTCCCCATTTATTCCCCCCTGTCCTTACCTTTGTACTTTCTGATAAATTTTTTCTTACTGGATGATTATAATTTCTGGCTCACAGTCTTCTCTATCCCTCTCCCTCCTGATTTGATGATACATTTTTTTTTTCTTTTTTGGTCAAAAAGAGTTTATTTAAAATGAAGCTAAAACTTTTTTTGCATGAGAAAGATTGAATAAACCTTACACAGAAGTAAAAGATTAATAAAACATTAAAAGGAGAGATTTCCTGTTAATTGGAAGAAACTGTATGATTTTTGTTAATAAAGAAGACAAAGTTGTATCTGCTTTCTTAACACTCAGGAATTAAGGAGGATTTTCCATGTCTGAAAAGAGGTTAGAATTTCTGGAGACAGAGTTCAGTACATTAAGAGGATACATCCAGTGGGCTGAATTGCTCTGAAAGTTTCTCAGCAGAATCCATAGGACCAGTATCTGCCACACGAAATGGGTGGCAGCAGGCAGTTGATGATACTTCCTTTTTTTTTTTTTTTAAGATTTTATTTATTTGAAAGAGAGAGCACGAGCATAGGGAGAAGCAAACTCCCTGATGAGCAGGGAGCCCAATGTGGGGCTCGATTCCTGGACCCTGGGATCATGACCTGAGCTGAAGGCAGATGCTCAACCAACTGAGCCACCCGGGCACCCTTTTTACTTCTTATTTCTCATTTACTTGTATGATCAAATAAACCCTTTCCCTTAAAGTATTGTTCCAATTCTCTCCCTTCCTTCCTCTGCCAGATTTTTTGGAAGAAAACTAATGGCTCAACTCCTTTAGTAGATATATCTTGATTTTTTTATAATCTGCTTTGGTTTCCAAAGTTTTTATTGGACAGCCCATTCCCTGGTCAAATGACTCCTAAGTCGTTAAATGCAGAGATCTCTTCCAGCCTATGTAGTATATGGTATTAACTTTCCTTTATCCTTTAAGACTTCTCTTCCTTTGCTTTTTAGTAAATGCTTTTTAAAGTTTTCACTCTTCTGATTACTCTTATTTTGTTCACATTAATATCCTTTAAAACTTATTTGCTTTTTCTTGAAACTTGGAATACTTTCCCTACCGTGTAAATCTGTGCTGTCTAATATGGGAGCTGGTAGCCAAAGTTCCATTGGAGATATGGCCAGTTCAGACTGAGATATTCTGTTAGTATATAATACACACTGGGATTTTCAAGATTTAAGGTGAAAAAGAGAGAATGTAAAATATCTCATTAAATTTTATTTATTTTTTAGATTATTTTATTTTTTAAAGATTTGGGGGTCCTATTGCATACAGCCTTCCACCATTTATGGACCCCTCCCCACTCTTTCTCTTCCCTCCTGGAACAACCCAGATTCCTCCTTTCCTAACAGCTTGTCAGTCCTTTTTTTAAAATTTATTTTTAATTTAAATTCAATTAATTAACATATAATGTATTATTGGTTTCAGAGGTAGAGGTACATGATTCATCAGTCTTATATAGCACCCAGTGCTTATTACATCACGTGCCCATCTTAATGTCCATCACCCAGTTACCCCATCCCCCCACCTCCCTCCCCTTTAGCAACCCTCAGTTTGTTTCCTATGATTAAGAGTCTCTTACTGTTTGTCTCTCTCTCTGGTTTCGTCTTACATGTTGATAATATTTTATATATATTGGGTTAAATAAAAAATATTGCTAAAATTAGTTTCACCTCTTTCTCTTTATTTTTTTAAAGATTTTATTTACTTGAGAGAGAGAGCATGAGTGGCGGGGGCAGGGGGTGGCACCCTGTGGGGAGGGGCAGAGGGAGAAGGAGAAGCAGGTTCTCTCCTGGGCAAGGAGCCCGACCTGGGGCTTGATTCCAGGACCCTGGGATCATGACCTGAGATGCTTAACTGACTGAGCCATCCAGGCGCCCGTTTCTCTTTTTAAATATAGCTGTTACATCTGTGGCTTGATTATATTTCTGTTCAACAATGTTGATATAAATTTTATCTTAAAGATCTTCCAGATCACTTTTCCATCTAATACAAATTTCTCTTCTGAATTGCAGTACCAGCCTTTTCAGCTTTCTGGAGCATTTACTACCCCGGCGTGCCCCCCCCCCCCCCCCCCCCCGCAACATACTAAGCTTCTTTAGAACCAGGGTAGTTCCCCATAGTGCCTTTCATATATTGGGATATAGAGATAAAAGAGATAGGAATATTAAAAATATATATACACACTAACATGAATAAATGACGTGGCTAGTATTACTACTTTATCAAAGAGGATACTTAAAGTAGATGATGCTGGTTGTGATGTTTTTGCTCAATCTGATGGGAAATATGAGGGATTGATGTGAAGGGGAGGAGAGACCTTACTCTACTCGGAGATATTAAAAATCTGACATGTACTTCCCCCAAGTATATTCAGTCACCCCAGGCCACTCTGATGGTTCTGAACTATGCTGTTGTGATTTTACCGCCATCTGGTGTCAGGATTAGGAAACTGTAGTTCAGTACTTTGTCTACTCCCCCACCCTGCCTCCTGCTGGACAAAGTAGGCAGTCTTTACTGGGCATGTGGGCCTGCTGCTCTTCTTCACCTAGATAAGTTACCGGTAAGAGCTCATTTAATTTCAGTGTAGGAAATCTTCTTACAGCAGTCTTTCCTTGGCTTCCCTGATAACTTCCTTACCGGTTTCCCTCATGTTTCTGTGGCTCTTCTCTTTCATTCTCAGATAGTCCATTTCTCTTCCAATGTAATTTTTTAGTCCTAGATTCTGGGCCCTACCCGAGGCTTTAAATACTGCCTATTTATAGAACAACTTATAGTTATAGCCAAAAAATCTCTTCTGATCTTGTCACTGATGTGTCTAGTTGCCTCCTAACTGGCTGTTACGTGAGCATCTCAAACTTAATGTGTTCAAATCCAAATGTGGATCTCTTACCACACCCCAGTTTCTCAAATCTCTTTTTCTCATTTCAGTAATTCATCATGCCAGAATTCTTGGAATCATCTTGGCATCCCCTGTCTCTTAACACTCATTAGTCATTCACCATGTCCCATTGAATCTATAAAGATGCACTCTTGTGCGTGTTAAAGTGCTCCCTGCTCTGGCCTTATCTAAGCTACCACTGTCTCTTGTCTGCATGAGTCAGCTCCTAATTAGTCTCCCTGTGTACACGCTTGACTGCATTCACATGTTTTATGTTAATTTGTTTAAACTGCCTCTTCTAGCATGAGAGGTCCATGACGGGGGAGTGACTGCATCCATTTGGTTTATCATTGGGTCCTCGGCCCCTGGTACAGGTCCTGAGACCTGTGTAATACATATGTAGCCACTAGGCTCTCAGTGATGTTGATATGGCTTCTGTAATTTTGCTGATTGAGTTCGAATGCATTAGAATTTCTTGAATGCTTTATTTTGGCATTAGTATTTTGTCTGAGTTCATTTATCCTAAATGAGTTTTAGCTCTTTTCTACTTTGGCCCAGAGAATTATAATTGTATCTGTAAGGACAATATATTTTGGGTTTTAATCTGCTAATGACTATTTATGTATTAGGGACTGCTGATCAATATGCTGAAATTTTCTGAACATTTGAAATTTCACGTCATTGGTTTGTCTCTTAGCATTCTTCTTTCTGAAATGCAATGTTCCTTAATTTTAATATGGAAATACACTTGTTAAATCTTCGCTTAAAACCTGTTTGATGCCAAGTGTTCCTTTAAATGGAGGCTCAGATCTTGATAGTTTCATTTAGTAATTTTGGTTTGCTTTGATGCTTTAAATCTTTTTAATTTTTTTTAAGATTTATTTGTGAGAGAGAGAATGAGAGACAGAGAGCATGAGAGGGAGGAGGGTTAGAGGGAGAAGCAGACTCCCTGCTGAGCAGGGGGCCCGATGTGGGACTCGATCCCGGGACTCCAGGATCATGACCTGAGCCGAAGGCCAGTCACTTAACCAACTGAGCCACCCAGGCACCCTTCTTTGATGTTTTAAAGTTAGTTTTGCTTTATAAAGTTTTACTCTTCGGACTTTCTACGTTGAATTGGATATTGCTTAATAAGGAAATTTAATTTGTAAAAGTAGAGGTGATTTAGTAAAAGCTGGTGGTTAGAGATAAGCAACAATCTGTACGCTAAGGATGCAAATTCAGGAGAGCAAGGACTTAATAGGTATATACCAGGGTTTCTCAGCCTTGGCATTACTAACATTTTGGGTCAGATTTTGTTGTGTGCTTGTATCGGACTTGTCCTAGGCATTGTAGGGTTTTAGTGGCATCCCTGGTCCTACCCACCAGCAGCAACCCCACCTCTCCAGTTATGACAACAAAAATGTCTGTAGAGACTGCCAAATTGGAACGTGGGAAGCAAAATCACAGCAGTTGAATACCAGTAGTATGTAGTATACTTAGAAGTGGATAAGAGATCATGAAATGTCTCACTTGGGAAATCTTTGATATTCTCTAGATGTCTTTGAGAGTATGGTAGCTATGTAGAATATTGTTAATGGCAAACAGAAGTAGAGACTTTATGACTATGTTTTTCACATCATAACATTTCTGTGTTTACTTAGAATAAAGTCACTTGATCTTAACCACCTGGTTCTATCCCCAAACTGAAAAAGTGTACGCATTCTAAATCATACATCACTGATAAAGTTTTTTTGTGGACTGACATTAGAAGTTAGGTGATGGGGTGCCTGGGTGGGCTCAGTCAGTTAAGCATTGACTCTTGGTTTCAGCTCAGGTCATGATCTCGTGGTTGTGAGATTGAGTCCCACATTGGGCTCTGCGCTCAGTGCAGAGTCTGCTTTAGATATTCTCTCCTTCTCCCTTTGCTTCTCCCCGCTGTTTGTACTCTCTCGATCTAAAAAAAAAAGTTAGGTGGTGGTTAAAAAAAAGGGGGGGGGAGCCAAGATTACAGTGTAAAGAGTAGCTTATAATCAGAGCTTTTGCCATTTGTATTGTGTATGTAAGTTAGAGGATATAATTCGCTTTTTTTTTTTTTTTCTTCAAAGGGACATGAGAGATGGCTTTAGAAGAAAAAGTTTCTATTCTTCCCATTACACGAGAGACCGGTCTCCTCATAAAAGAGACACTCCTTTTTTCAGAGACTCACCTGTAGGTCGGAAGGATTCTCCACACAGCAGGTCTGGCTCCAGTGTCAGTAGTAGAAGCTACTCTCCAGAAAGAAGCAAAACGTACTCTTTCCATCAATCTCAACATAGAAGTATGTATTTTTAAAACTTCTTTTACAACCTCCACTAATGAGAATGTACTGATTCAGATTGCCTTATAGGTATTGTAAGATATATTTTTAACCTTTTATTTTGAAAATTTTGAAACATAGAAAAGTTGAAAATATAATGAATACTACACACACACATTTTTTGGAACCATTTCAAGTTGCAGTTCACATTGACATTTCACTTCTAATTCTTCAGCACAGAAGAGGTGTGTTTGTAATCATGTTGGAAAGTTATATACTTTTGTATTTTCTGCTAGTTCCTGTGCTAGTCCATCCTCTTTAATCTTCTGTCACTAGAAGATATCTGTCTATCTGTATATATATTTGATAGTATATTTTTCATGAAAAATATCAGTGATTTCCCCTAAATATAAGGTATATAATCTTATAGATTTTAGAGCTAAAAACCTACTTTAGGTTCATTTTTTTCCAACCTCCAATTTGTTGTTGTTTTTTTTTAATTTGGAATACCTAGACGTGCATGGCATTCTGTGCAATCATGGCCTGTCATTCTGACTGAGTTGCTTAGTATGTGTTGGAATAAATAAATGAAGCAACTTATTTTCTAGATAATCTGTTTTAGCTTTCTGGACTCCACTATCTGCAGTTGAGCTCATTCACAAACATTTCCTCATGCCTTCTTAACTTTGATAGAAGAATTAATATGTCATAAATGAGTTAAGATGGTGTGAGCAGGTTAAGGTGAGAGAGATTCTCACTGTGGTAGTTAGAAAAACATGTGATGGAGGAAATCAACATTTGGGCTCATCTTTTATTTCAGATTTCTACAACTATCTTCTAGGTAGAGGGAATTTATAAGCCAAGATACAGACACCAGAAAAGTCAAGGGTATTTCTTTTTCTTTACTTTTTAACTTTCTTCCTATTAACTGTTTTGTTTTTGTTTTTGTTTTTGAATAGTTTTAGTTTAATAGCATTTGCTTCCTGCATGTTGGGAGTGATGGAAGATCACTTCAAATCATTGGATTGTCTCCATTGTAGCTGTTGCTGGATTCCAGTATTTAACAAACATTTATCAATTTTTTGCTGTTTTCAGAGCTAGGTAGAGTGGGGCTTCCAAAAAACATATTTTTGGATACAAGTGTATGAATGGTCGTACAGGAGGTTAAGCATGTCAGTTGAGGTAGATTTAAAACAAAATCATTTACATATATGCCTGATTGCTTAAAATAAGCATATAGTTCCAGGTAACTGAAAGCTTTACTATGGAGTTCAGGGTCTATAGTTTGATATTTTCTCATTGTTTCACTTTCTTCTTTCCCTCCCTCTCCCCTTTCAAGAGGATAAGTAACATCTGAGTTCTTTTTTTTTTTTTTTTTTTTAGATTTTATTTATTTATTTGACAGAGAGAGACAGAGAGAGGGAACACAGGCAGGGGGAGTGGGAGAGGGAGAAGCAGGCTTCCCATTGAGCAGGGAGCCTGATGTGGGGCTCGATCCCAGGACCCTGGGATCATGACCTGAGCTGAAGGCAGACGCTTAACGACTGAGCCACTCAGGCGCCCCAGCATCTGAGTTCTAATGCACACTCACATGCACAGATATAATTAGCTAGACACCTTCTAAGAAGATACTTTTTTTTTTGGATGTATATGACTTAATCCAAATCTAATGATTTGATTAAGAGGAGGAAAGTATCTTTGGAAACGGATTATGAAGGCTTTTGAACAAAACATGAGTAAAATGGGAGCTTAAGATTCTTACTTGACAGCTTGTAGTGAACCTGTTACTTAAGATAGTTGTTAGTGAATTCATCTTATTCTTTCCATTTCTCCTCTGAAACAAATTTTGAGGGAGGCATTTTTTTGTCTGCTTTCAGCCTGGTAGTTAGTGCTAAAAACTTTAAAATCTTGTGATGAAATGTAGAGGAACCATGTAGAGGAACTCCTTAGGGTCTCCAGCAGACTTTCCCCTTTGAGGCCTAATACCTTTACTATCTGGAGTGATAAAAAGATAATGAAGAAAGCTGGGAGACTAAAATATGGTGCAAATTGAGTGAAATAGAGCATACAACTTTGGTAATGTCTTTATGCTTATTTTTTTTAAGTCCTTGAGCTTCTAAAGTAAAGTTCTTCTATCAAAAAAAGTTTGTTCTGGAAAACTCTCTTTACAAGTTACTTGGGTTGATTCCTTAACTGTTTGGGCTGAGCTATTAAAATGTTTTTCTATACTCCTTTCATGTAAATAGTTTTCAGAGTAGTTACATAAAATCATCTTGCAAAATTTAATGGAGAAGTCTTATTTTAAACAATAATTGGAAAAAGTAATTGTTATGTTACATATTTGTGATACCAGTTCTTGCTTTTAATCTAAATGTGACAGATAATGATGGCACCTTGCTTTTCTTCAAAAAAGAACTGAGAAACAGGGTCCTTAAATTATCAGTTATTTAAACTGGGTTAATTAGCAACAGTGTGTTAATTTAGTTTTTTAAATGTAAATTGAAATTTTGTCAAAGATTTTAAATGTTTCTACAAATAACAAGTAAAAATAATTTTCCTGCTCTCCTTATGCCCTCATTTTGCTGTTTGACTTTTAATTTTTTGCTTTTTGTTCACATTTTTCAGTGTAATTTTAATAATCACTAGTAGTGGGGAGCCTGGGTGGCTCAGTCGTTAAGTGTCTGCCTTCGGCTCGGGTCATGATCCTAAGGTCCTGGGATCGAGCCCCGAATCGGGCTCCCTGCTCAGTGGGGAACCTGCTTCTCCCTCTCTCTCTCCCCCTGCTTGTGTTCCCTCTCTAGCTGTGTCTCTCTCTGTCAAAATAAATAAATAAAATCTTAAAAAAAAAAAAAAAAATCACCAGTAGTTTGGCCATGGTAACCATTGAAGGACTAATTCTTCATAATTCTTCTGTGCATTTAATATATCTCTTATGTGATTAATTATAAGCCACAAAATGATTTTTGCTACTTTTTTATCTCAACTACCTGTTTCCCATTTTGTGCTTACGTGCACATACACATGTCTACGTGTGTATTTTATTAAATTTCTTCTACTTAGCCTTTTGAGTTAATCCTGTGAACCTTGTACTGCTTTAGACTAATTATTCTCCTAAATCAAAATGTTATTTTCATTCTGTGCTTTTTAAGAATTTTCTGCCTTTAGCTTAATTGGACTAACATGTTCATAATTGGCACTATAGTAGTCACTATAATATTTTTTGTTCCTTTTTGTTGTCCATATTTACACACTAAGTCCTAGTTAACCTCATTGCTTTTCCCTTTATTATGATACCATTCTAGTTAAAATTGTTGTATGTATATCTTGTCTATTTCTACTTGAAGTTTATTTTTATTCCTATTAATCTAACTAAATATCTCCCCATTTGTGAACTCTCTCTCAGATATTTATTTCCTTTTTTCTCCTCTTTCTCAGTTGAATCCCATTGTTCTCCTATCTTACTCTTTTGTTTAGGATAATAGCACTAATAGTGACACCAGAAATCACTAAGTTCAGTCTCCCATACCCTGAGGTTCTTTGTTAAAATCCTTCCTGTGGTAAATTTACTATATCACAGTCCAGTCCTTCTTTCCTTGTATAGTTCATTTTTTATAAAACAATTAAAATCTTTTCCTGTAACATCTATGTAATACTAGATATTTGTCTTAGAGCCATAAAAATGTTTCATCTTTTATGTATTTGAAGAGTACCATCATAATCTTCTCAGTTTTTTCCCCCTTTGGTTTAAATATATTTAGTTCCTTCAGCTATTCCTTTTATTTGACATGTTTTCAGAATTTTGCTTCCTTAATTTTTTTTCTGTTCCTTTTAAGTTGTGATGCAGAAGTGAACTTTTATCAGCCGCACTGTATCACTGGCCCTTATTGAAACTGTAGAAACCTAAGCCATTTTCATATATATTACTATTAAACAAAATGCCCTTCAGCCTGTACTTTTTTTTTTTAGATGCAATTGCTTGAGTGTAGTTTATATATTAAAAGAAATCTAAGAATGCTAAATATCATCTAATTAACTTTGACTTATTACTCTCTTCTGTAGAGGTCTTAAAATCTCATTTAGTGATCCTGTATACTTGCAGTAGATAAAAGTAGCTCTGTTTCATCGTCAAAGGACATATGCTTTGTGTTTTGTATTAGTCCTTAATAATTATCTTGAGTAGCATACAGCCAAATACAGAAACCTCTAGAGACCTCTGTCTGTAGACCTCAGCCATTTATCTGCATTGTTTTCAACCAGTTGTGATCCCCCATCTTGTCTTCCTTTTCTCTTGAGGATTTCATGGAAGACTTTGTCAGGTGCTTTCTTGAAACTCTTAAGTTAGAAAGCATTTTCTCTATTAAAACAGTGACATGGGGCGCCTGGGTGGCTCAGTCATTAAGCGTCTGCCTTCGGCTCAGGTGATCCCAGGGTCCTGGGATCGAGTCCCACATTGGGCTCCCTGCTCCACGGAAAGCCTGCTTCTCCCTCTCCCACTCCCCCTGCTTGTGTTCCCTCTCTCGCTGTGTCTCTCTCTGTCAAATAAATAAATAAATCTTTAAAAACAAAAACAAAAAAACAGTGACATAAGGTTGCCTTGCATTGTAAATCCATTGTGTCATGATTATTTAAATACATAGAAACTACCTCTTTGTTAATTCCTTTTAAACATTTGCCTATGGATTAATGTCAGATTTATCACTATGCTTATACATTAATTAGGCTGTGTGACATTTTGGTAGATTTTTAAAAATATTACTACAGAAGATTTGCGAGTTTATTGTTTTGGTTGGTCTGTATCTGTGTTTCTATAGTTCTGACTTTGGGCCCAGTATCCCTTTATTTTCTTGATACCAGCAGCCATTATTAAATATATTTATTTAATTCTATGTAAGTCTATATAGAAGATAATGTTAAAGAAGGATTATTATTCATTAGTGTTTAGTCCTTTTTGAAGGCACATCTACTAAAATAACTGAAAATGTCCAAGAATTAAAAATACATTTTGAGAAGAGTATATTTGGAAGATAGACTCCATTATTTAACTTCAGTGGAATGGAAAAAACATATCTTAAGACCTTTGATTGTGAATATATTTAGAAGTCCACATGACTTTTTGGATTATAGCTGAAATTCCAATAAATTTAGTGATTTATTTCTGCCATTAAAAAGAAGGTTTCTTTGGTGCAGGTTTAGAGTGGCATGGTAATAGAAGTCAGATCATGGATATTTTAGGCAGTAGGAAGGGAGGATAAACCCATTCTCTCGGTGACTGAATATTAGAGCGTTTCTTGGTTTGAAAGTCATTGTATTTGTGTTCAGTACTCATAAGGTCTTTTATTTCTCATAAATGGTTTGCCAAGCAAGATGGATCCAGTCTTTGCCCTCTGAGTCTATGATCTGGTTAGGGAGACAAACCAGACATTCCATAAGAATAGGTATGTTAGGTGATACCTGAATGGTGAGTAGAAGTTGGTGGAAGGATATAAGTGGAAAAGGATTATTGGGATGAGCTGTGTCATGTGAAGAGATCCTGAACTATAATCTATATCTATAATCTAGTATTTTCCTCGTAGATCTTGGACTGTAATTGATCCAGTTTAATGTGCTGTTGAAATTGATTCTGCAGTATATTGTTCTTATTTGAGAATCTGTTGTTTACTCACAAGAGAGCTTTGGCTGTAAGTTTCCTGGGTGAATCTGAGGAGTACAGTTATGGCTTTTCTGGCATCAGAATAATTGAGGTTCTAAAACCGTAATCAATTAATGATGTTTCCATAAGTGTAGGCATTTATAGCATCCCTGTTTAGGGACTTAGTATGATCTGTCAGTACCACACATTCAGAATATGTACAGTTAGTATAATGTTTTATTTATATTTTTATTTATTTATTTTAAAGATTTTTTTTTATTCATTTGAGACACAGAGATACAGGGAGAGAGAGAGAGCATGAGCAGGGGGAGAGGCAGAGGGAGAGGGAGAAGCAGGCTCCCCACTGAGTCAGGAGCCCTATGTGGGGCTCGGTCCCAGGACCCTGGGATGATCACCTGAGCCGAAGGCAGACGTCTAACCATGTATTTTTAAAAGCAAGCCCATGTGGTTTTACCCTGATGTATTAAAAGGAGAGTTCTGTTTAGAAGTTTACTTTCAAATATTCATAGTTAATACGCCTTTATGTCAACTTGTTACATCTCTAACCTCCTAAAGATGATTGTTGTGGAGAAGAAGAGGTGGCACAAGCTTTCTGTACCCCTTTACCTGGTTTCTTTTTTTTTGTTGTTTTTTTGGTGTCTGTACCACAAGAGCATTTCTCTTGTGTCCTTTCCATCTTCTCTTTCATACCTTCTTCTTTTTTTTTTCAGTTGAGCATTTGTTCATTTATTCTTTTCTTTTTTTAAATTTTATTATGTTAATCACCATACATTACATCATTAGTTTTGATGTAGTGTTCCATGATTCATTGTTTGCACATTACACCCAGTGCTCCATTCAATATGTGCGCTCCTTAATACCCATCACCGGGCTAACCCATCCCCCCACCCCACCCCCCACTCTAAAACCCTCAGTTTGTTTCTCAGAGTCCATAGTCTCTCATGGTTCGTCTCCCCCTCCAATTCCCCCCCTTCATTTTTCCCTTCCTGCTTTTTTTTTTTTTTTAAACACATAATGTATTATTTGTTTCAGAGGTACAGGTCTGTTATTCAACAGTCTTACACAATTCACAGCGCTCCCCATAGCACATACTCTCCCCAATGTCTTTCATACCTTCTTGACCAATAGGTCTCTGGGAAATCATGTTCTTCCTAACCAAGAGCCCCAAATTTGCATATCTTTATCCATGATTCAAAAAAATAAATGCTTTCCTTAGCATCTTTGTAGCCACCACATCTTCATTTGTTCATATCTTAATTTATCTTTCAAAGCTTCAGCTGATTATCAAACGAGATGTGAATGTCTTACCTGTGCTGTGAAGTTTGTTTACTGATCAGACTTTCATTCAAAAGTATCTGTTTTATCCCTTTATGTTAGGTACTGTACCAAGAATTGAAAGTTTGCAAGACACGGTCCCTAACTCACTCATCTCTAATAGTGATTTTTTTTTTTTTAAGATTTTATTTATTTATTAGAGAGAGAGCGAGAGAGGGAACACAAGCAGGGGGAGTGGGGGAGGGAGAAGCCGGCCTCCTGCTGAGCAGGGAGCCCGATGCGGGGCTCCATCCCAAGACCCTGGGATCATGACCTGAGCCGAAGGCAGACGCTTAATGACTGGGCCACCCAGGCGCCCCTCTAATGATGATTTTAATATTTTTTCTTGTAGTGTCCTTTGTTCTTACATGGGTTATCAGTAATTACTAACACTGGATAGGCTTGGATTAGTCTAGTTCTTTTCATCATTACTTCCTCAGGAAAACAGTATTTTCAGGAAGAAGGTATATTTCTGAAATTTTATTTTATACAGAGATTTGTCAAATATTGTTGATACTCATATCAGCTGTTCTATTCAAAGAGTCACCAAATAATGTTAAATTCTTATAGTACTTCTAAATGTTTGTTGGAAAATTAAGCTGCTTCTCCAGCTTTGATTTCACCTCCATGGGAAGAACTTTTTACCTGATGTATGGAACCAGTGTTCCTCTTCATCTTCTTCCTCCCCATTTATTCTTGTACTCACTAGTACGTTCACTTGGATTTCAGTTTTAGTACTGCCACCTTCAGAATTTTCCTTTGCTGGTTTCTTTCTTTCATCCTAATTTGGGGTTCATTTTCTTTAGCGTGTTACAGCAAAGGTTTTGAGCCCTTTTGCCCTGCTCTGAAGCAGGGCGTTAGTGTCTGCTTAGTAAGAACACGTGTGAGGTGAATTTGAAGTAATGGCTAAATAGCTAAGGAGTAGCACCCTGTCAGTTGAAAGTATAAAGGTATGAGTGAAAGAAGTAGATTTCAGAGACATTTGTATTCATAGTGTTGGTTGGAGCCATGTAAGAATAGCAAGCAAGGTTAAAAATGAGGTTAGGAGGAACACACTCACATTTAGGAAACAATAACCAAGAAAGAAGAAAGAGAAAGGTATAGTTAGGAACATGTAGGAGATAAAGAATTACAAAGGCATGAAAACCAAATGGCAGAATGTTAAGAAAAAAATTTTTTATTTTTTTTAAATAATCTGTGCCCAATGTGGGGCTTGAACTCATGACCCCAAGATCAAGAGTTGTATGCTCCACTGACTAAGCCAGCCAGGTGCCCCAAGAAAAAATTGTTTTTAAATCATTAAAATGCTATAATAGAGGACAGTTTTAATTAGTTTTAATATAAACAGATCATTGGAAACGCTGAGATGAAAAGTTTAAGCATAACAGGGTTGTTTCCGTTATCTCTTGTTGTGTTAAAAAACAAAACCCCCTAAAACTTAGAGGGTTAATATAAGCACTTATTTATGAATCTGCAATTTGAGCTGTGTTCAGCTGCATGGTTTTATTGGTCTTTTAGGATATTATTAAATAGTCCAGCCCTGTTTTTTATGGGTAGGAATCTGTAGTTAAATGTGGTAATTCCTGCAATGTCTCTGAAATTTGTCATTGAAATCAATAAACAGCACCAGCGGTGTGTTGGTGAACTGACTCTTCAGGGGCACAGCACATGATCTGTGGCATTTGCCATGGAGGGAATACTACCGTAATGATTGAGCTCAGGTTTTACTGATGTGGAGCCCCTGAACTTGGAGTTTGGAAGAGATGTGGACAGGCCACTCTCATCAGCTATTATGAGCCATCCCCAGATTCCAGACACTCTTGTAAAATACCAGTGTTCTCATTTCTTGATCTACAAAGAATGGGAGACAAGTTACAAAATAAACACGTAATAAAACAGGATTAAGTAAATGGGTGAAGAATTTTTTGTGAAAGAAATAAACGCGAAAATAAAAGAATAAATGCCAGTGTGAATGCTCTGAACAGTTGCTGAGATCAATAAGGATTTGGCTAAAACAAAGAGATGAAGTATTCAGTAATAGATAAAAACAGATTGGCTGCTCAGGAGGAACAAAAATTTTCCTGATAACAGAGAGATCAGTTATGCAGGGGAGAAGGATATTGCATCTTTAACAACATTCTTGCGGAAGTAGGATGATAATATTTGCATATTTCTTGAAATATATTTTTTCTTGAAATATTTTTTTTAATGCAGGGTGGGTGCTAACAGTGCCAAAACAGTTCTCGGGGGGGGGGGGAGTAGAATTGGCAATTTGGGATCTATAATAGAAAAATTTGAAGTGTTAAGGAGTTTTCATCCTATTGGAAAGATACCTATTATTATATTTAACCTACTTAAAAAGTTAAGTACACCTGTATCACTGAGTTTGCAGGTAAGGAAGCTAACAAAATATTCACAAGATTGTAAATATGGGATAATTAGGGATTCTAGCAAGACAGTAGTTGTGGATTTGTTTATAAAGAAAATCCTTATATGAGAGAGTTTGTATAAAAAGAAGTAGCAGGATTTATTAATGGGCTACTTTTGAGAGCAAGTCAGAATGACTCCTTGCAGATAGCTACTATAAGCCTAGGGAACGGATATGATACACTATGAAAACTTTACCAGTATTCTTTTTGATTTCTAGTGGTGATTCATCTTTCTCTCTTGATTGTGTGTGTTGTGTGTGTGTGTGTGTGTGAGTGATTCTTGAACCAGTCCTTTGCCAACCTCATGAAGATTGGAATAGGTGCTTAAAGTGATGAGTAAGACCTGATCCTTATTTTCAATTTTTGGTGTCTTATTATATAATCCTTTTCTCATTTCCTTTCTGCTCGTGTTATCTATGGTTAGCCTAATCTTAACACTTCATTGTTGTTGGACCCAGTTAGCTTCTAATCTTAAAAAACAGAAATTTTCTCCTATTCTGTTACTACTCTTTAGTGTTGGTTGCTCAGGCATCCCAATTTGAAGGCAGGGTAGGAAAGAATTTAGGGTCACCAGCAAATGCTCAGAAGTTCCTGTTTTCATCACTCCTACTTCTGGGTTCTTCTCTTGTCATTCCTGGGCACAGAGGTGCTGGTGTTAATTCCTCCTTGCCCACCTTTCCCTAGAGTCCATCCGTGCTGGTGCCTCCTACAAACGGCAGAATGAAGGAAATCCAGAAAGAGGTGAGTTTTGAGTTAGATTTTGATTTGGGATTGTGAAGGGGTGGGGGACTTGAATTGATAGAGGTTACAGAAATGGGAAAAGTGTATAACTGCCCAATTAGTCTTTAGTTGGAACTAGAGTTTAATGGTAGTAGATACAGATAGTAGGATTGTGAATTGCTTGTCTGGTCAGGAATAGCCACCTCAAAGGAGATTGAGATTTGTAGAATAAACAAATCATTGACAGGACCGGACAACAGTAAGATCAGGGTATTTCTTTTCACCTTTTCTGTGGTCTTTCCGCTGCCATCTGTAGCATCCTTTTTCTTTATCCTTTGCTTCTTGCCTGTCCCTGCCCTTCATGCAACAGGTATATATGAATATATGTGGATATATGATATACCACCTGCTCTATCCTTCAGGATTCTTTTGCTTCTGCACACTGAGAAATCTGCTTAAATTAGCCCTAATGCAGCTAAAATCAGGAAAGATCCTAAGACTACAGGAAAGATCCTATTATACTTGACAATACCTGTAGTGCTGATGTGTTTGTAAGATTTTGCTAAGTAAGAGATTAACAGCTGCTTGTTCTGTGTCTAGCTGCTATGTGTCAGAATTGAGCCTATAATTATGCCTTTAATTAGCATAGTTTGATGTGCTGATTGGTTGAGCTCCTCACCTTCTTTCAAGGAATTGCTTATCTGAATAGAATGGGGAGGTCACTGTATCCTAAAGGTAGAAAAATAATTTATCTTTTCACCTAATTTTTGAGTATTTATTCTTTTCTTAAAGGACTTGAGCAGGGTAGGCCCTGGGTATTCAGAAATAAGCTATGATACTTGCACCTCTAGGAGCTTCTGGTGCAGTGGAATAGACTGACACTGTCACAGTATGATGAAGAATTTGCCATATGTAATAGAAATAAAGTGGGAATGATGAAATCATGTTCTTAGTCATTTTGGGATGTAGTGTTGGTTGGTATCTTTTGATTTTTAAGGTCTACAAGAACTTTTAAACCACTTAGTGTGAAAGGCTCTTAATGCCACAAGTTAAAAGATTCCTAGGGTTATGATTTTTTATGAGACTGTTGGAGTTTCCGAGGTAGAATACTGTGCCTAGAGCAGGAGTTCTTATCCCTGGTACTGTTGACAATTGAGGTTAGATAATTCTTTGTTGTGGGAGGCTGTCCTGTGCATTTGTAGGGTGTTTTAGCAGCATCCCTAGCCTCGACTTACTGTGTGCCAAGGGCACTCTCCCACTTGTGACAATGGAAAATATCTTCACACATTACTTAATACCCGCTGTCCCTCGGGAGGTGGTGAGGGGAGCGTCTCCAGAAAGGCTTTCCAGGGCTGCAGGACATTGGATAGAGCTGATATTCACTACTGCCCTACGTGGTCAGGGACCTTGAGGCTCTAGGCTCCTACTTGGCAGTCTTGACCATAGCAGGAAGAGCTTAAGAGGCTTTTTGACTGAAGCTGGTTTTGCTTCAGTTTCAAGGTCATTTGTGTCTGCTTTTGCCCTTGACTGCTTTCTTGGCCGTAACTGACTGGCTAGTCTTGACCACCTTCTGTGTCAATCCAAACTTGGTGCCACCTTCTCCTTTTCTCTGTAATTTAATTTTGTCAGGTTTTTGTTTTTTTGATTTTTGTTTTTGTTTTTGTTTTTTAGCAATTAAGAGCAGAGAATTTATATTTGACACATACAGATAATTTAATGAAATATTTTTCTGTCAGTAATAGCTCACAGTTATTGTTATGATTATATTTAACTAAAACAATATTCTATGTTGAACTGACTAATGTTTAAATCTATTTTCTGGCTTAAGTTTCTATAAAAACGGTGGTGTATATATATATAGCACTACATTAGTGTCTGTAGTGACTAAAGATAAAGGTTAGTGACTATCTCACACAGATTTATTTTTAACCATTTAACAAATGGGTACTTATTCATACCAGGCATTAGGATAGTGCTCTAAATTACAGTTTTCTAGTTTTTATTTTTATTTTTTAAACTAAATATTTCAGGAGTATCTGCTAGATTTCCTACATGCCCCTCACTTTGAGCTATTGTTTAATTAGCTAGTTTTCTTTGTGGTATTTATATAACAACTACTTTTTTATTGTTTATTGATAAATTAAAAGTTAGCTTTTAGGAACTTGGAGGAGGAAGCATTTATGATTTTAGTCTTTTCCTGTTCTTGAGGTCTTCTCAGTCGTTCTGTGTTTGCTAACTAGCATTAATGTGGCCTGGATTGCCATATATGGTGTCCACTGGTACTAGGTTAGTTGAAAATTTTTATGGTACCTTGCCTCTGAGAGAGGTAGGTTTAGATATTAAAGGATTTAATTTAATAATGAAGACTTCAGTACTAAAATAAGTATATGACACCCCCCTCATTTATTTAATTACAAAATCACTCTAATTGGAAACAAATGAGCTAGAAAATTGCATTTTATATTTTCTTGTATAGGTAAAGAGAGACCTGTTCAGTCTTTGAAAACATCAAGAGACACTTCACCCTCAAGTTCTTCAGCAGTTCCTCCGTCAAAGGTTTGTTATATCTATAAAATTAATTTAAAGAGGAATCACAAAGTAAAGGAGGTGGTCTGTGTGGTACAGATGCTTTTATTCTTTACTGTTAAACCTAATGAGGGTAATTTGCTGCATTTAAAAACTTGAATCATGAGGTGCCTGGGTGGCTCAGTCGGTAAAGCATCCAACTCACGATTTTAGCTCAGGTCATGATCTCATGGGTTGTGAGATCGAGCCCTGAGTAGGGCTCTGCGCTCAGGGGGGAGTCAGCTTGAAGATTCTCTCCCTCTGCCCCTCCCCCCCACTCATGCGCGTGTGCTCTCTCTCAAATAAATAAATCTTTTTGGGCGCCTGGGTGGCTCAGTTGGTTAAGCGACTGCCTTCGGCTCAGGTCATGATCCTGGAGTCCCGGGATCGACTCCCACATTGGGCTCCCTGCTCGGCAGGGAGTCTGCTTCTCCCTCTGACCCTCCCCACTCTCATGTGCTCTCTCTCATTCTCTCTCTCTCAAATAAATAAATAAAATCTTTAAAAAAAAATAAATAAAATAAATAAATAAATCTTTTAAAAAAACCAAGACTGGGGGAGGAGTCCAAGATGGCAGAGGAGTAGGAGTCCTTAGTTTTGTCTGGTCCCAGGAATTCAGCCAGATAGCTATCAAATCATTCTAAACACTTGCGAGCTCAACCAGAGATCTAAGAAAAGAATAGCTGCAACTCTACAAATAGAAAAGCAGCCGCTTTCTGCAAGGTAGAAGGAGCGGAGAAGTGACTCCGAGGTGATATATGGGGAGATAAACCACGGAGGGAAGGAGCCTCCATAAGCCAGCACCAGAAAGTGATAGAGCAGTGGAGCACAGAATCGAAACTTCTAGAAGTCTGCTCCAGTGAGAGATGTCCCTGCCTGAAAGGCACTAAGGTGGTGAAGCAGGACAGAATTCTAGCGGGGACAGTGTGGTTTCAGGATGGCCAGGGTCATAATAAGACTGGGAGTGTCTGAGTGTGGCAGAGCTCCCAGGCATCAGAGCGGTGAAGCCCGCTGCAGTCAGTGAGCCCAGGAGTGGGCTCTCAGCTCTGAGTTGCCATAAACCATGAACTGTGGCACAGTCAGGTGACTGCTGTCCGAGCAGGGGCCCAGCGAGTAGCAGAACTGGCAAGAACCCCCTTCCTTCCCTGGGAGGAGTGGCATCGGTGGGCACTGCAGGAGTCTGCAAGCTTTGGAGACTTGAAACGGGGTCTCATGCCTGAGATAGAAATGCTAGGTCACAGGCCGGGTGAGCAAGGAGTGTGGACAGAATCCAGGGAGACAGGAGTGACTGACTGCTTTTCCTTGAGGCCTCACTGAGGAGTGGGGCTCCAAGCTTTTGGCTCTGGAGCCGGAGATTGGGAGGCTGCCATTTTCATTCTCATCCTCTAAAGCTGCACGGAAAGCCTTCAGGGAATAAAAGCTACATAGGGCAATCCAGAGCTACTTACTTAGTCTGGCCCCCTGTCAAGGGTGGTGCAGTTCCACCCTGGGCAAAGACACCTGAGGATCAGGGCAACAGGCCCCACCCCCAGAAGATCAGCAAGAATATCCGGCTAAGACCAAGTTTATTGATCACACAGAACTGCAAAACTCCAGCGCTAGGGGAAAATAGTATATAGAATTCATGGTTTTTTTCCCATGGTTCTTTAGTCTTTCAATTATATATATTTTTTTCTCTTTCCTTTTTCAACTCATTTCCTATTTTATCAACCCTTTTTTAGAAGTCTTTTTTAATTTTCATTTTCACAGTTACATTCTATCCTTTCATTGTCTTTAATTTTATTTTTGTCTATACATAAGTTTTTCTTTCTTTACAATTTTGGGATGCAGTTTATTCTAACAAACAGACCAAATGTCTGATCATACTCTTTCCTTTTTTCTTCTTTTTTTTTTCTGTTAAAATATTTAAAAATTTTCATCTTTACAGTGAAATTTTATTCTTTCAATGTGTTTATTTTCGTGTGTGTGTATGTGTGTGTGTGTGTGTGTGTGTATATATATATACACACACATACATGTTTTCTTTACAATTTTGGGATGTACTTTCTTCTAACAAACAGACTAAAATATACCCAGGATATAGTGTATTGCTCTGTTCTGTTCACCTGTCTATGTTCCTTCTTCTTTTTTGTTTTTTGTCTTTTAATTTTCATTTGTACAGTTACATTCTATTTTTTCATCGTATTTAATTTTATTTTTATACATAGGTAAGTTTTTCTTTCTTTACAATTTTTGGATCTAGTTTTCTTTTATTTATTTATTTTTTAAGGTTTAATTTATTTGAGAGAGAGAGCACAGAGGAGAGGGAGAAGCAGGCTCCCTGCTGAGCAGGGAGCTCGACACAGGGCTTGATTCCAGGAGTCTGGGATCATGACCTGAGTCAAAGGCAGCCGCTTAACCAACTGAGCCACCCAGGTGCCCTGAGGGATCTAGTTTTCTAACAGAAATACACACAGGATCTAGTGTATTGCTCTGTTCTGTTCACCTGTCTGATTATATTCTCTTCCCCCCCCCCCCATTTTGGGTCTCTTCTGAATTGTTTAGTATATATTTCTCTGGGGTTGTTGTTGCCATTTTAGTATTTTGTTCTCTCATTCATATATTCTTCTCTGGCAAGAATGATGACAGAAAAACTCATTCAAAAAAGAGAACAAGAGGCAGTACTGACTGCCAGGGACCTAATCAGTATGGATATAAGTAAGATGTTAGAACTAGAGTTCAGAATAATGATTATTAAGATACTAGCTGGGCTTGAGTAGAGCATAGAGTTCAGAATAATGATTATTAAGATACTAGCTGGGCTTGAGTAGAGCATAGAGAACACTAGAGAATCCCTTTCTAGAGAAATAAAAGAACTAAAATCTAATCAAGTCAAAATCAAAAAAGCTATTGAGATGCAATAAAAAGTGGAGGCTCTAACTACTAGGATAAATGAGGCAGAAGAGAGAATCAGTGATATAGAAGACCAAATGATGGAGAATAAAGAAGCTGAGAAAAAGAGAGGTAACAACTACAGGATCATGAGGGGAGAATTCGAGAGATAAGTGATGCCATAAAGCAAAACAATATTAGAATAATTGGGATCCCAGAAGAAGAGGAAAGAGAGAGAGAGGAGGGTGGGGCAGAAGGTATATTGGAGCAAATTATAGCAGAGAACCTCCGTAATATGGGGAAAGAAACAGGCATTCAAGTCCAGGAGGCAGAGAGAAACCCCACCCCCAAATTAATAAAAATAGGTCAACATCTTGACATATAATGGTGAAACTTGCAAATCTCAGAGACAAGGAGAAAATCCTGAAAGCAGCTTGGGACAAGAGGTCCATAACCTACAAGAGTAGAAACATTAGACTGGCAGCAGACCTATCCACAGAGACCTGGCAGGCCAGAAAGGACTGGCATGATGTATTCAGGGTGCTAAAGAGAAAAATACACAACCAATGTTACTTTATCCATCAAGACTGTCATTCAGAATAGAAAGAAAGATAAAAAAACTTCCAGGACAAACAGAAACTAAAAGAATTTGTGATCGCTAAACCAGCCCTGCAAGGGCAGCCCTGCAGCCCTGCAAATATTAAAGGGGATCCTTTAAGTGGAGAGCTTAAAAGTAACATAGACCAGAAAGGAACAGAGACAATTTACAGGAACAGTGACTTTACAGGTAATACAGTGGCACTAAATTCATATCTTTAAATAGTTACTCTGAATGTAAATGGGTTAATGCCCCAATCAAAAGGCACAGGGTATCAGATTAGATAAAAAAAGTAAGAACCATCGATAATGCTGTCTGCAAGAGACCCATTTTAGACCCAAAGACACCTCCAGATTGAAAGTGAGGGAGTGGAAAGCCATTTATCATGCTAATGGACGTGAAAAGAAAGCTAGGGTAGCAATCCTTATATCAGACAAATTAGATTTTAAACCAAAGACTATAATACGAGATGAAGAAAGACACTGTATCATAATTAAAGGGTCTATCCAACAAGAAGATCTAACAATTATAAATATTTATGCCCCTAACATGGGAGCAGCCAATTATATAAACCAGTTTGTAACAAAATTAAAGAAACACATTGATAATAATACAATAATAGTAGGGGACTTCAATACTCCACTCACAGCAGTGGACAGATCATCTAAGCAGAAGTTCAACAAGGAAACAAGGGCTTTGAATGGCACACTGAACCAGCTTGACTTCACAGATGTATTCAGAGCATTCTGTCCTAAAGGAGCAGAATACACATTCTTCTCGAGTGCATGTGGAACGTTCTCCAGAATAGTTCACATACTGGGTCACAAATCAGGTCTCAACTGGTACCAAAAGCTTGGGATCATTCCCTGCATATTTTTAGACCACAATGCTTTGAAACTTGAACTCAATCACAAGAGGAAATTTGGAAAGAACTCAAATACATGGAAGCTAGAGAGCATCCTACTAAAGAATGAATGGGTCAACCAGGAAATTAAGGAATTAAATTCATGGAAACAAATGAAAATGAAAGCACAACTGTTCAAAACTTTTGGGATGCAGCAAAGGTGGTCCTAAAAGGGAAGTACATACCAATACAAGCCTTTCTCAGGAAACAACATAGGGCTCAAATATACAACCTAACCTTACACTTAAAGGAGCTGGAGAACAGCAAATAAAGCCTAAACCCAGTAGAAGAGAAATAATAAAGATCAGAGCAGAAATCAATGAAATAGAAACCAAGAGAACAGTAGAACAGATCAGCAAAAGTAGGAGCGAGTTCTTTGAAAGAATTAATAAGGTTGATAAGCCCCTGGCCAGACATATCAAAAAGAAAAGAGAAAGGACTCAAATAAATAAATCATGAATGAAGGCGGAGAGATCACAACCAACACCAAGGAAACAAAAACAACTTTAAGAGCATATTATGAGCAAGTATATGTCAACAAATTAGGAATCTGGAAGAAATGGATGCATTCCTGGAGACATATAAACTACCAAAATTGAAACAGGAAGAAACAGAAAACAAAACCTGAAGAGACCCGTAACCAGTAAGGAAATCGAATCAGTAATCAGAAATCTCCCAACAAACAAGAGTCCAGGGCCAGATGCCTTCCCTGGGGGAATTCTACCAAACATTTAAAAAAGAATTAGTATCTATTCTTCTGGAGCTGTTTCAAAAAATAGAAATGGAAGGGAAACTTCCAAACTCCTTCTGTGACATTACCTTGATCCCAAAACCAGACAAAGACCCCACCAAAAAGGAGAATTACAGACCAATATCCTTGATGAACATGGATGCAAAAGTTCTCACCAAGATACTAGCCAGTAGGATCCAACAGTATATTAAAAGGTTTATTCACCACAACCAAGTGGGATTTTTTCCTGGCCTGCAAGCATGGTTCAACATCCACAAATCAATCAGTGTGATACACTACATAAAAGAAAGGATAAGAACCATATGATACCCTGAATAGATGCAGAAAAAGCATTTGACAGAGTACAGCATCCTTTTTTTTTTTTTTTTTTAAGATTTTAATTTATTTGACAGAGTACAAGCAGGGGGAGAGGTAGAGGCAGAGGGAAAGGGAGAAGCAGGCTCCCCACTGAGCAGGGAGCCCGACGTGGGACTTGATCCCAGGACCTCAGGACCACGACCTGAGTCAAAGGCAGACCTCAACTGACTGAGCCACCTAGGCGCCCCAGCATCCTTACTTGATTAAAACTCTTCACAATGTAGGGATAGAAGGAACATAAATCTGTCATAAAAACCATTTATGAAAAGCCCACAGCAAATATCATTCTCTGTAAAAAACTAAGAGTTTTTCCCCTAAAGTCAGGAACATGGCAGGGATGTCTACTATCACCACTGCTGCTCAACATAGTATAGAAGTCCTAGCCTCAGCAGTCAGACACAAACAGAAATAAAAGGCATCTGAATTGGCAAAGAAGAAGTCAAACTCTCACTCTTTGCAGATGACATGACACTCTATGTGGAAAACCCAAAAGACTCCACCAAAAAATTGCTAGAACTCATACAGGAAATCAGCAAAGTGGCAGGATGTAAAATCAATGTACAGAAGTCAGCTGTATTTTTATACACTAACAATGAGACAGAAGAAAGAGAAATTAAGGAGTCGATGCCATTTACAATTGTGCCAAAAACCGTAAGATACCTAGGAATAAGCCTAACCAAAGATGTAAAGGATCTGTACTCAGAAAACTATAGAACACTTATCACAGAAATTGAGGAAAACACAAAGAAATGGAAAAACCTTCCATGCTCATGGATTAGAAGAACAAATACTTTTAAAATGTCTATGCTAGAGCATTTTATACATTCAATGCAATCCCTATCAAAATACCATCAACTTTTTTCACAGAAATGGAACAAATAATCATAAAATTTGTATGGAACCAGAAAAGACCCCGAATATCCAAAGGAATGGTGAAACAGAAAACCAAAGCTAGTGGCATCACAATTCCAGACATTAAGCTCTATTACAAAGCTGTAATCACCAAAACAGTATGGTACTGGCACAAAACAGACACATAGATCAATGGAATAGAGAGCCTAGAAATGGACCTTCAACTCTATGGTCAACTAATCTTTGACAAAGCAGGGAAGAATATCCAGTGGGAAAAAGACAGTCTCTTCAACAAATGGTGTTGGGAAAATTGGACAGCCACATGCATGAAGAATGAAACCGGACTATTTTCTTATACCATACACAAAAATAGACTCAAAATGGGCGAAAGACCTAAATATGAGACAAGAATCCATCCAAATCCTAGAAAACACAGGCAGCAATCTCTGTGACCTCGGCTCCAGCAACTTCTTGCTAGATATGTCTCCAAAGGCAAGGGAAGAAAGGCAAAAATGAACTATTGGGACTTCATCAAGATAAAAAGCTTTTGCACAGCAAACAAAGGAAACAGTTGACAAAACCGAAAGACAGCCGACAGAATGCAAGAAGGTATTTGCCAATGTCTTATCAGTTAAAGGGCTAGTATCCAAATTCTATAAAGAACTTACCAAACTCAACACCCAAAGAACAAATAATCCAATCAAGAGATGGGCAGAAGACATGAACAGACATTTCTCCAGAGAAGACATCCAAATGGCCAACAGACACATGAAAAATTACTCAATATCGCATGGCATCAAGGAAATACAAATCAAAACCACAATGAGATACCACCTCATTTTAGGTCAGGATGCCTAAAATTAACAAGTCAGGAAACGACAGATGTTGGTGAGGATGTGGAGAAAGGGGAACCCTCTTACACTGTTGGTGGGAATGCAAGCTGGTGCAGCCACTCTGGAAAACAGTATGGAGGTTCCTCAGAAAGTTGATAATAGAGCTACCCTGTGATCCAGCAATTGCACTACTAGGAATTTACCCAGAAGATACAAATGTATTGATCCAAAGGGGCACCTGCACCCTGGTGTTTATAGCAGCAATGTCCACAATAGCCAAACTATAGAAAGAGCCCCAGATGTCTGTTGACAGATGAATGGATAAAGAAGATGTCATTCATATATATATATACACATATGTGTATACACACACACACACACAATGAAATACTACTCAGCCATCAAAAAGTTGAAATCTTGCCATTTGCAACGTCGTGGATGGAACTAGAGGGTATTATGCTAAGCGAAATAAGTCAATCAGAGAATGACCATTATATCTCACTGATACGTGGAATTTAAGAAACAAGGCAGAAGTTCATAGGGGAAGAGAGGAAAAAACACGAAATCAGACGGGGGACAAACCATAAGAGACTCTTAATCATAGGAAACAAACAGAGGATTTCTGGATTGGAGGGGTGGGTGGGAGAATGGGGTAATGGTGATGGACATTAAGGAGGGCACGTGATGTAATGAACACTGGGTATTATATAAATGAATCACTGAAGTCTACATCTGAAACTAATAGTACATTATATGTTAATTGAATTTAAATAAATAATAAGTAAAAATAGTAAAAAGAAAAAAAGTACAGTTGAGTACAGTTGACCCTTGAACAACATAGGGGTTGGGAGTACTGACCTCCCATGCAGTCAAAAATTCATATATAAATTTTGACTCCCCCTAACTTAAATTCTATAGCCTACTCTCAGCTGGAAACCTGACTGATAATATACTTAATTAACACATATTTTGTATGCTATATATATATTATATGCTATATTCTTAAAGTAAGCTAGGAAAAAGAGAATGTTATAAAAATCATAAGAGAGGGCATCTGGGTGGCTCAGTCGGTTAAGCATCTGCCTTCGGCTCAGGTCATGATCCCAGGGTCCTGGGATTGAACCCCACTTCTGGCTCCCTGCTCGGTGGGGAGCCTGCTTCTCCCTCTCCCACTTCCCCTGTTTGTGCTCTCTCTCTTTCTCTCTCTCTCAAATAAATAAATAAATATATTTTTTAAAGATTTTATTTATTTGACAGAGAGAGACACCACGAGAGAGGGAACACAAAGCAAGGGGAAGTGGGAGAGGGAGAGGGAGAAGCAAGCTTCCTGCTGAGCAGGGAGCCCAATGTGGAGCTCAATCCCAGGACCATGGGACCATGACCTGAGCCGAAGGCAGGTGCTTAATGACTGAGCCACCCAGGCACCCCTCAGATAAATAAAATCTTAAAAAAAAAAGTCATAAGAGAAATACATTTATAGTACTGAACTGTAAGAAATCCACGCATACGTGGACCCATACTGTTCAAATCTGTGTTGCTCAAGGGTCCTCTGTAGATATATAGGAAAATAAAATAACAAAAAACCCCAAAACTTGAATCTTAAGTAACCACAACTTGAAAGTATCTACCAGAAAAATGAGCAGTTTTCTCATACTATTTTTCCACAGGTTATGCTAAAATTTGTACTTAATTGCAGTCATTGCTAATTTTGACCATAACAAGGTAGGAATGAATATTCACATGGGGAATATTTGATAGACTGTGCTTTTATTTTGGGAGGTATGTGTATAGTCAGAGACCTAACATTTATTGTATAACTACCTGATTCTAATTACTATATTGAGTGTTTTTCTCTCTTTTTCATACAGACATGCTATGGTATAAGTAGGTATATATCTCCATTTTATAGAAAATGTTCAGAAGTTAAATAATTTTCTCAAATTATTTCACTGGTAAATTCCTTCAAATATTTAAGGAGTACTAATTCTTCAGTAACTCTTCCAAAAAACCGAAGAGGAGGGGATACTTCAGGCACATTTTGAGGTCAGCATTACCTTGATACTACATCCAGACAAGGTCACTACAAGGAATGAAAATTATAGGCCAGTATCTCTGATGAACATAGATGTGGGAGTCTTCAGTAAAATATTACTAAACGAAATTGCACAGCACATTCAAAGGATCATGTACCATGATCACATGGGATTCATTCCAGCGATGCAAGTACCCACAAATCAATCAATGTGATATATTGCATTAACAGAATGACATGGACATTAATACTAAAAATAGAGGTACCTGGGTGGCTCAGTCCTTAAGCGTCTGCCTTTGGCTTAGGTCATGATCCCGAGGTCCTGGGATCGAGCCCAACATCGGGCTCCCTGCTCAGCAGGAAGCCTGCTTCTCCCTCTCCCACTCCCCCTGCTTGTGTTCCCTCTCTTGCTGTATCTCTCTCTGTCAAATAAATAAATAAAATCTTTAAAAAAAAATTAAAAATATATGATCATCTCAGTAGATGCAAAAAAAGCCATTTGACAAAATTCCAAATCCATTCATGATAAAAACTGTGAACTACTGGGTGTAGAGGGAATATACCTCAACATAATAAAGGTCTGATATGACAAGCCCAGAGCTAACATCATACTTAGTGGTGAAAAGCTGAAAGCTTTACCTCTAAGATCAGGAACAAGACAACTGGTCTACTCTTGTCCCTTCTAAACCAACATAGAACGAGAAGTCCTCACCAGAAGGATTAGGCAAGGAAAAGAAATAAAAAGCATCCAAATTGAAAGGGATAAGTAAGACTTTTTTTTTTTTATTATTGAAAACCCTAAAGTGATCACCGAGAAGCTGTTAGAATAGATAAATTCAGTAAAGTTGCGGGATACAAAATCAATATGCAGAAGTCATGTTTCTATACAGCAATTATAAACTGTCAAAAAGTGAGTTAAGAGAACAGTTCCATTTACTACAGCATCAAAAAGAAAATACTTAAGAATAAATTTAACCAAGGAGGTGAAACACCTTTACACTGAAAATTATAAAACATTGATGAAAGAAGTTGAAGAAGACACAAATGGAAAGATAATCCATGTTCATGGATTGCTGCAGTTAATATTGTTGAAGTGTCCATACTATCCAAAGCAATCTACAGATTCAGTGCAATTTTTATAAAAAAGAAACCAGTGGTATTTTTCACAGAACTAGAATAATCCTAAAATTTGTATGGAACCACAGAAGATCCCAAATGGCCAAAGCAATCTTAAGAAGAACAAAGCTGGAGGCATCACACTTCCTGATTTAAAACAAGCTGTAGTTATCAAAACAGTATGGCATTGGCATAAAAACAGACACATAGATCAATGGAACAGAGTAGAGACCTCAGAAATAAACCCATGCATATATGGTCAATTAATTTACAATGCAGGAGCCAAGAATATACAGTGGGGGAAAGGACAGTCTTCAATAAGTAGTGTTGGGAAAACTGGGTAGCGACGTACAATGTAATGAAACTGGACCTCTATTTTACACCATATATGAAAATCAACTTCAAGTGGATTAAAGATTTGAAAGTAAGACCTAAAACCTTAGAAGACCTAGAAGAAAACATAGGTGGTCAGTTCTCTGACATCAGTCTTGGCAGTGAGTTTTTTTGGATTCAACACCAAAAGCAAAGGCAGCAAAAGCAAAAATAAACAAGTGGGATAACTTCAAAGTAAAAAGCTTCTGCACAGCAAAAGAAAACTATCAACAAAATGAAAAGAGTAACCTAAGGAATGGTAGAAAATATTTGCAAATCATAAATCTGATAAGGGGTTAATACCTGAAGTATAGGAAGAACTTACACAACTCAATAGCAAAAAAATCAAACAGTCCAAATAAAAATTGAGCAGTGGAGCTGAATAGACATTTTTTTTTTCAAAGAAGACATGAATGGCCTACAGGTATACAAAAAGGTACTCAACATCACTAATTATCTGGGAAATAGAAATCAAAACTACAATGAGTTATCATCTCAACACCTGTTAGGATGGCTGTCATCAAAAAGGTGGGATAACAAGTGTTGTTAGTGAGGGTGTGGAGGAAAGGGAACCCTTGTGCACTGTTGGTAGGAATGTAAATGTAGTGCAGTCACTATGGAAAACAGTGTGGGGGTTCCTCAACAAAATAAAAATAGGACTGTCATGTGATCCAGAAATCCCACATCTGGATATATATCCAAAGGTAAAGAAAAGAGGATCTCCGATGCTGTTCATCTCATCATTATTCACAGTAACCAAGACCTGAAAACAACTTAAGTGTCCTTCAACAGATAAATGAATAAAGAAGATATGGTATATATACACGGAATATTTAACTATGAGAAAGGACATCCTAGCATTTGTGACAAAATGGATGGACCTCGAGGGCATTATGCTAATAAGCCAGAGAAAGACTAAGTACTCTATGATTTCACTTACATGTGGAATCTAAAGGGGCACCTGGGTGGCTCAGTCTGTTAAGCATCTGCCTTCAACTCAGGTCATGATCTTGGAGTCCCAGGATCAAGCCCCGTGTCTGGCTCCTTGCTCAGAGGGGAGCCTGCTTCCCCCTCTCTTTCTCCCCCTGCTCTTGCTCTCTCTCGTTCTCAAATAAATAAAATCTTAAATTAAAAAGCTGAATTCACAGAAACAGATTAGTGGTCAGTAAGGACTAGTGGTTGAGGGAAAAGGGAAGATGTTGGTCAGAGAGTATAAACTTCCATCTATATGATGATAAGTTCTGGGGATCTAATGTACAGCATAGTGATTATAGCTAATAATACTGTGTACTTGGGGCGCCTGGGTGGCTCAGTCGTTAAGCGTCTGCCTTCGGCTCAGGTCATGATCTCAGGGTCCTGGGATCAAGCCCCGCATCGGGCTCCCTGCTCAGCGGGGAGCCTGCTTCTCCCTCTCCCACTCCCCCTGCTTGTGTTCCCTCTCTTGCTGTCTCTCTGTCAAATAAATAAAATCTTTAAAAAAAAAGATACTGTATACTTAAAATTTGCTAAGAGATCTTAAATGTTCTTACCACAAAAAAGAAATGGTAATTATGTGTGATACAGGTGTTAGCTAATGCTATGGTTCTAATTTGTAATTTTAAAAAGTAGATATATATCTCCATTTTATAGAAAAGTCTCAGAAGTTAAATAATTTTCTGAAGAACATAGCTACTCCTCACTATATCATTCTTATTCCTACCTTCCAGCACCCCAAAACATGTTGAACAGATGATCCATGATTCTAATCCTCAATTTGCTGTTTCCATCTACTCTCAGCAGTTAGAGGTTCTCTTCCCCAACCTTACGCTGTCTTTCCATAACTGTTGTTATTGTATTCTCTTCCTTTTTCTGTTTTTCTGTCTTTGGTATACTTGGCTTTTCAGCAAGAGTAGATGTCCCCTGGCTGTCTGTGCTGGTATTCAGGGAGCAGATACTTGACTGCCTCAAAGGGAAAAAAAAGAGAAAGATGTCTTTGTGACAACTTGTGTTCTTAGAGCTTTCACAGAAGACTGAGGGTTCTAGAATGCTGGTTTTGAATAGGAAAGCTTGATTAGAACTTTGGTTCTGCCTTACATGTCAAGGGTGCTTTATCCACCTGAAAGACTGGCTTGTTTTTATTGTCAGGTAGAAATGAAAGAAAAGAAATAGTAGTTGCCCATCCAACTCACTATGAATGTTTAAATTAGGATATATGAAATACTCATCTCTTCTGAACTGTAATGTAAATGTAGGTTACAACGTAGGACTTTGTGGTACATGTTAAAATGTATTTAGTGAGAAGCAACCATAGTGGACTTTAACTATTTTTGACAGTTAAAGTAGATATTGGTATTTTTGTCTTAAAATGGAATCAGACTTTCAGAGTTTTAGATCTATGATCATTTTAAATATTGGGAAAGTACAGCCTCTGTTCCTTGCCCAGGGTTACATGGTAGCTGTGGGACACTTTTATCTAGATTTCCTGATTTGGTGGAGGGCTTTTTCTTTTAAGACATTCTGGCTGCCCTCATGTAGGAATCATTTTTCAGATTTTTTTCTTACTGTTAGAAGTTAATTTCAAATGAGAGTTTTTCAGGTGTATAGATTTAATGAAAGATGGTTGGAAGGATTCAGCTGTAGAAGATTTTGCTTCCATCTTTACTGGAGAGAACTTAAGAATGTTTGTTTTATTTTTACTCTATAATTTTCTCTTCAAAACAGATACCAAAAAATGGGCATAAATTTTTTTCTTTGAGGTATTCATATGTATATGGTTGTTTATTCTAACTTAGTTTGTCTTTTTTAACTTTTTTTTCCCCGAAGATTTTATTTATTTGAGAGAGAGAGAGAGCACGCACGAGCAGGGTGGAGGGGCAGAGGGAGAGGGAGAGAAGTAGGCTCCCAGCTGAGGAGGGAGCCCAATGTGAGGCTTGATCCCAAGACCCAGTGATCATGACTTGAGCCGAAGGCAAATGCTTCGTAGACTGAGCCATCTAGGCATCCCTGGGTTTTTTTGTTTGTTTGTTTTTTTAACTTTTTAATCTTACTGCTAAGTAATAATAGAGGTATTACTTCTACCTTTTTAACATTATGTGTGGCTAGGGCTTTGGAGTGACACATTTAGGCTTCAGTGGCTGTGGAAACACTCTATATACATACACTGTTACTATCTTTCAGTAACTATGATGGATGTCCAGCCAGTAGTTTGGTGAATTGACTAAGCTGTGAGAGGAGGTCAGGGGCCTTTGTCATAAGTTCCAGCTTACATTTACTAGTGACTGGGCAAATCACTAGCTTTCGGCCATTCAGTTTTTTGGTTTATAAGTTGGGGTAATAAAGTCTGCTCTAACCACCTTCATGGAATTTCATTTAATTAAAATACTTTTTTAGGTGTGCATATAGAAGCACTTTATAAATGGTAGTATACTCTAATGTGGAGACTTTTAAAGATTTATTTATTTTTGAGAAAGAGAGAGAATAAGCCAGAGGGGCAGAGGAAGAGGAAGAGAGAATCTCAGACAGACTCTGTGCTGAGCATGGAGCCTGACAGGGGGCTTGATCTCACAACCCTGAGATCACGACCCCAGCTGAAACCAAGAGTCAGATGCTCAACCGACTGTGCCACCCAAGTGCCCCTAATGTGGAGATTTTTAATGCCACTGTCATCCAGAGGAAGTATGTTTGGATTTAATGATGTGACTTTAGAGAAGATGTGGAGACAAAATTAGAGGTGAAAGACCTAGTTGATGAAAATGTATGCTAATAAAATAGAATGGAATCAGAGCTACTATAAGGGCCCAAGGAACCAAGTTTTCTAATTTTTGGCTTAGTTTTGTTTTTTGTTTTTTGTTTTAAGAGAGGGGAAGGGGGAGAGAGTCTTAAGCAGGCTCCATGCCCATGCTCTGTGGGGATGCCATCTCCCAACCCTGAGATCATGACCTTAACCGAAATTAAGAGTCAGATGCTTAACTGACTGAGTCACCCAGGTGCCCCTTGGCTTAGAACTTTTATACCTTATTCTGTAACGTAGGTCTGTAAACAGTATTGTGGGAATCGTGTGATCCAGAAAAAAATTTTATTTTCTTCATTTTTATATTGACCTCATGAACTGATTGATCTTCTTCAAATATTTTACTATAACTGATTTATATCAGTGAATATGGAAAAGAAAGAAAAACTGAAGTATCAAGCACTGTGCTACTTTCAGGTCTGTTACTTCTCTTGATTCTCAAAACTACTTTATAAAACAATATTATTAACACCTGTTTTGTAAATGAGGCAACCAAGGCTTTACAGTGTCATTAATTATACATATAAAATCATCTATCTACCAAGTGATGAACCTGGCATTCAAGCCCAGGTCTGTCTGTAACTTGAAATTCCATACATTGTTTTGTATTGGATATGGTTGAAGAAGGGAAGCAGTAGAAGTATCAAAATGAAATTTAAGTGTATAAAATATTGTGTAAAGAGTAGGATTTATATAAATTATTACAAGTTATGAAAATAGCATATGACTTTTCTATTGTATTAGTTAGAAATTTACCTTGATGATATTTTGGCGTTACTTATTTCATTGAATATAATTCAAGATACAACATTGAAATCAGTATGATGTCCTGTTTATTTTAAATACTGTTAGTGTATTAGTTAATTGTCAGTGTCTTTTGTTCCTTAAGATGAATTTTTGAAGTTTTATATAAACAAAATTAGGAGTCAGATCCTAATGGCCAAATGGAATTGCTACTTAAATTCTGTGTTGAATATTTTTGAAAAAGTAAATAAAGAATGTACATGTTATCTATATACAATTGGAGGCTTACATGATTTTAATGTAAGTGGGATGTATTTTTTATTATTATTAAAGATTTTATTTATTTATTTGATAGAGTGCACAAGCAGGGGGAGTGGCAAGCAGAGGGAGAGGGAGAAGCAGGCTCCCTGAGGATCAGGAAGCCCTATGTGGGGCTCCACCCCAGGACCTTGGGATAATGACCTGAGCCAAAGGCAGACGCTTAACCAGCTGAGCCACCCAAGCACCCCTGGGATATACTTCTTCATTTATTGGAAGTTTAAATGCTTTTGAGAATTGTAATAGAACTGTTCTTTTGTTTTTGTTAGGTGTTAGACAAACCCAGTAGGCTAACTGAAAAGGAACTTGCTGAGGCTGCAAGCAAGTGGGCTGCTGAGAAGCTAGAGAAGGCAGATGAGAGTAACTTACCTGAAATTGAGTATGAGGTAAGGCATAGTTTCCCCTTGATGTTTCACATGAAGAGTTTTGTCTGGATCTTAAATTATGGGTGGGAAGTGTTTGATTTGTTCTAGTACTTTAAAATATATATGGGGAAAATAGCCTCATGGATTATAAACATTTACCACACAGAGTAATAGTATGAATATGGATGATTCTGAGTTCAATAATTGAACTATACCTGAATTTCTCCAGTAGTATAGAAGTGAGAGAATAAATAGGGAAGATAAGGAAAATGCATTGTTTATCCTTATATGGGCTTTGCTGTTAAAAGTATCTCTAGAAATCATGGTAAGCCACTGGTCATAAACCAGTCAATTCAGAATAAGAATCTACTTAGACCTTGGATCTTGGGCTATATTTATATCACATGTTATATTCTATGGAAATTATCTCATAAATATACCAGGAAATGAAGTGACACATTGTTTGAGTTACCTGTGATCTTTGATGAGTCTTGAGTACCAAAAGATGAGAGCATTTTTGGGTCCATAAAATACTGTTTATGAATTTTTGCATTAAAACATTTGAAAATGAACTCAAACTTTTCTATATAACCCATAACATCTCTAACAGGGAAATATAGATGTTTCATTGGCAAAATTAAGCTTTAGACTCAGGAATTGGTGCTAAAGGAATTATTTTGGTATGATACGCAGAGAATATAAAAATCTCTGTACCATGAGAGATTATATAGATTTGAAGATTTCTGGCTTTTCAATACATTTTAAGATACCTTTTATAGAAGGCCCTTTGATAAAATGGATCAAGCATTAGAATTTGATCTAAAATGTATATACCTACATAAATCTTTACCTACAAAAATCTTTTCCAAAATAACTAATGTACACTGCTCATAGGGTTTATAGTGGCTTGTACTTTCTATCAGTACGTATACAAATAAAGCCCCTCTTTTTTAAAATGCTTATCTGTCATTTAGATATCAATTGTTCTTAAATAGGTCAAGGTTTCCTTGTTATTGTACCTATAATAGTAGGTATTTATACATATTCTTGAATGAATATATCAACATCATCTAACTGTCCCTTTTTGGCACCTTTCCATCACTATTTAAAAGCATGAACAATAAAGTAATTTATAGGGCCATTTTGTTTATTTTCTTAATAATTAGCATAGTGGTTTTTATATTAATAATAGGTTTATATACTTCAAAATTGCTATTTTGGAGAACTGATCATTTTTCTCAGAGTACTTAAAAACTTCCAAAAATACCACTTTCTTGTTTGCTTAATACTCTTCAGTTAGCAAGGCTTTATTAAGATATATTCATCTTTCCCCCATCACTTTTTATACCTCTTAATTAAAAAAAAAAACAGTCCTCACTATCAACCTTCCCCAGATTTTAAATATTTTACTTACTGCTTGAGTGGATCTTGAGTCTTAATAGTCAGTGACATTGGGTCTAGAAAGACTTTCTTTTTAACCTCCTTATTTTTTTCTCTTAAAAATGCATAGGATTTGCTAGATTTTGAATTAAATAGCACTAACAACCTGTAAATGGGGTGATAGGTCAGGCACGATCTTTTGTTGAACCAGAGGCAAGATGAGTGAGGGTAGGATTGAGATCTCTTTGATATGTTTGTTACATGGTATACATCATTAATGTTGAGCAACAACATCAATTTCATAGCACTGTCTAAAACGTTTTTCAAGTTAGATTGATACTTTCTTATACTGGAAGTAAAGCATTGGGGAAATTTTTATGACACTCTTGTTCTTTTATTTAAAAACCTAATCCCACCGCAGTTTATTAACATTTTGCTCAGATAGTAATATTTGTTCTCAGGCAATTGTTAAATAGTTACTCATTTTAGTGATCTATGCTTTTTGAGAAATAGAATTTTGACTTTGATTCTGTAAACTCATATCTGATTTAACAGAATAAGCTGGGAGGAGAAAAGGACTTTGATGCTAGGAAAGAGACTGACATAATACTGTGTGTGTGTGTTTAAATGTACTTGTGGCAGTATTTTTATTTTATTTTAGTTTTTTTTTTTTAAGATTTTTTTAAAGTAATCTCTACACCCAACATGGGGCTCGAATTTAGAAACCCTGAGATAAGAGCTGCATGCTCTACCAACTGAGCCAGCCATGTATGTAGCCCTTTATGTTAGTTACTTAAGTAATGGTCCATGTACTTCAGAAACATTGTGTAGATTCATTTTTATGACTAGAGAGAGATTAAATATTTAGTTTTCCTGTTTAACTTCTCTTGCTGCTGTGAATATAATTTTAAGCAATTCAATTGGGAGACCATGTCATTTACAGAAAGTTCGGTGAAATTGAAGATACATTCAGTGACATACTTAAATATCCAGGAATGTTGTAATTCAGTCTACTGTTCAGTTTTATATTTGGGCTCTAATAGAGAATTTCTCAAAGTATTTGATGGAATACTAATTCTAGAGAGTCTTAATCTGAGGGGAAAAAAAAATTCTATTAGCCAGTATGTTTGGGAAATGCTAGATTTAAAAGAGGTAGGTTATTTTGATATTGCAGCACTTTTCAGAGATTTTAATATGTTAATATGCTCATCAGTGGTCTCTGAAGGAAGATAAATAATAAAATTTGCATAATTTAGCAGACTTGACTATGAAATTTTTCACAGTGCATATTTTAGGAGTAATATTTTAAGTTACATATTTTCAGAAAATAGTACCATTCTGGCTTTCTCATAATTTATTTAAATTCACTGAATACTCATTCTGCATCTTCTTGTGTCAAATACTGCATTAGAGACACCATCCTAGCTGTCTGGGAGCTTGTAGTCAAATTTTGTAGAGACGTAATTTACCATCCTCAAACAAATGGCCATGTAGCTTTTGGCTATCAGAGTGAAAAGCAGATTACTTGGAGGCAGTACCTGTCCCAGTAGAACAGCTTGCTTCTTCCTATAGAAGAAAATTTTGACATTTTTCTTAAGTGTGAATGTATGATTTATGTTGTTTCCGCATGTGAAGTGTCATTTTCTACTTCAGTATCTCTGCTTACTCTTCTCCAGTGTAGAATACCCATCTTTTGTGGCCTTCTTTCTAATTCATATTCATTCAGTGGAATCTAGTGTTTGAGGTAAAACTCAAGATCTTTCTTGATTCTGCTTTCTTCCCCTTTCTATTTTAAAATTTTATGCTGCTTTGTCACTGATGAATTTATCATTGCCTTTATTAAAATATTGTTTTTACTTGTCTAGTTATATGTACACTGAATGCATCTGAAGCACTTGTCTTGTTTTCCCGCTACAGTACCTTGAATGGTATGTATCTAATTAGCTTAACCTAATTTAATTGTTAATAAGCCCTTTTAGTATCAGCTCAAGTTATTTTTCTCTTCTTGCTATTTGTTTTCCAAAAACGCATTATCTGCTCTGATGTGCTTTCTGTCCTCATCAATTTATATTTTTGTGTGTCGCCCTGGAATTATGATGAAACCTGATGAAACCTGAAATTCCTATTTTTAACGTGCTTTAAACTTTAACAGTTCTTTCTTTCTTTTTTTTTTTTTTTTGAATTAACCTAACTCAAATGGAATCTAGTGGCAGATTTTGATCTTGGGATTTAGTCAGAACTGGTAGTATAAGTTATCCAACTTCCTTAACGTCATTCAAAACTAATTGTTGTTTGCCTGGTGTTAGAAACCTGATATTGATACCGGGGTTTCTATCTTAAATATCTTTAACATAAAATTTACCATCTTAACCATTTTTAAGTGTATAGTTCAGTGGTATTAAATACATTAGCATTATTATACAGCCATCCCCCACCATTCATCCTCATAACTCTCTTCACTTTGTAAAACTGAAACTATACCCATTAAATGATAACTCCCCAAAGCAATTTATCAGTAGATCTTCCCAGCCCCTGGTAACCACCATTATGTTTTCTGTCATTAAGATTTTGACTATTCTAAGTATCTCATGTAAGCGGAATTGTACAGTATTTATCTTTTGTGATTGGCTCCTTCATTTAGTATAATGTCCTCAAGGGTCATCCATGTTGTAGCATATTACAGAATTCCTTCCTTACTAAAGCTGAGTACCACATTTTGCTTATCCATTCATCTGTCAGTAGACCCTTGGATTGCTTCTGCGTTTAGCTATTGTGAATAATGCTGCTATGAACATGGGTATCCAAATATCTTCAAGACCCTGCTTTCGATTCTTTTGAGTATGTATTCAGAAGTGGAATTCCTGGACCATATGGTAATTCTATTTTTAATTTTTTGAGGAACTTCCATACTGTCTTCCACAGTGGCTGTACCATTTTATATTCCCACCAGCAGTGCACAAGAGTTTCAATTTCTCCCACATCCTCACCATCACTTGTTATTTCCTGGGTTTTTGCTAGTAGCCGCCCTAATGGGTATGAGGTGGTATCTCATTGTAATTTTGATTTGCATTTCCCTAATGACTAGCGATGTTGTTTTTTCTTGTGCTTAATGGCCATTCGTATATCTTCTTAGAAGAAATGTTTAAGTCCATTCTTTATTTTTAATTGTTTCCTCGTTGTTGAGTTTTAGAAGTTTTTCTATATATTCTATATATTAACCTCTTATCAGATATGTGATTTGCAGATATTTCTCCCATTTTGTGGGTTACCTTTCTACTCTGTTGATAGTGCTATTTGATAAGCAAAATTTTAAATTTTTCGTTAAGCCCAAATTTTGTTTTTTCTTTTGTTACCTCTGCCTTTGGTGTCATGTAGAAGAAATCATCGGGAAATCTAAAGTCATGAAGCTTTTGTCCTGTGTTTTCTTCTAAGAGTTTTATTATTTTAGGTCCTACATTTAGGTGCTTGATCCCTTGTGAGTTAATATTTATATATGGTGTTAGGTAAGGGTCCAACTTCATTCTTTTGCATGTTGATACCCAATTTTCCAGTATCATCTGTTGAAAAGGCTGTAGTTTTCCCATTGTATGGTCTTGGCATCCTTGTTAAAAGTCATTTAACATATTTGTGAAGACTTATTTCTGGGTGCTCTTTTCTATTCACTGGTTTATGTTTGTCTTTCTGCCAGTATTACACTGATTTGATTAATGCAGCTTGGTAGTAAGTTTTGAAATCGGGAAGTGTGGGTCTTCCACTTTTGCACTTCTTTTTCAAGGGTTATTTTGGATATCCAGGGTCCCTTCAGATTCCTTATGAGTTTTAGTAGAGGTTTTTGTTTTTGTTTTTGTTTTTTAATTTCTGTAAAAAATGACATTGGAATGTTGGTAGGGATTGCCTTGAAAATGTAGATTGCTTTGGGTAGTATTGACATTTTAACAATATTAAGGCTTTCAATGTGTGAACATGGGATGTGTTTCCATTTATGTTTTATTTCAGCAGGGTTTTTGTAGTTTTCATTATACAAATTTTTTATCTCCTTGGTTAATTCCTAAGTTTTATTCTTTTTGATGCTATTGTAAATGGAATTCTTTTGTAATTTCCTTTTTAAATTATTCTCTTCATCTACAGAAATGCAATTAATTTTTGTATGTTGAGTTTGTATCTTGCTACTTTGCTGAACTCATTTATATTGTGTGTGTGTGTGTGTGTGTAATCTTTAGGGTTTTCTACATATAAGGTCATATCTGCAAAAAGATAATTTTATTCCCTTCCAATTTGTATACCTCCCCTCCCCTTCCCTAATTGCTTTGACTAAAACTCCCAGTACTGTTTTGCATTGAAGTGGTGAAAGCAGGCATTCTTGCCTTGTTCCTGTTCTTAAAGAAAGATCAGTTTTTCAGTATTGAGTGTGATGTTAGCTGTGGGTTTTCCATATATGGCTTTTATTATGTTGAGATAGTTTACTTCTATTCCTAGTTTGTTGAGTTTCATCATGAAAGGGTGTTAAATTTTGTCAAATGCTTTTTCTGTATGAATTCAGATGATCATGTAGATTTTTTCCCCTTCATTCTGTTGATGTGTGGAGTATTACATTGATCAGTTTTCCTATGTTGAATTATTCCTTGCATTTCAGGAATAAATCTCACTTGGTCATGATGTATAATCCTTTTAATATGCTGCTGAATTCTTTTTGCTAGTGTTTTGTTGAGATTTTTTGCATCAGTGTTCCTAAGGGATATCAGACTGTGTAGCTTTTGTTGTTGTAGTGTCTTTGTCTGGCTTTGGTTTCAGGGTAATAATGTCCCCATAGAATGAATTAGGAAGTGTTCCTTCCGCTTCAGTTTTTTTGTAAGAATTTTAAAAGGCTTGGTATTAGTTCTTTAAATGTTTAGTAGAGCTTACCAGTGAAACCATCAGGTTCATGGCTTTTCTTTGTTGGGAGATTTTTGATTACTGATTCAATTTCCTTACAAGTTATAAGTCTATTTAGATTTTCTTTTTTTTTTTTTTAAAGATTTTATTTATTTATTTGAGAGAGAGAATGAGAGAGAAAGCATGAGAGGGGGGAGGGTCAGAGAGAGAAGCAGACTCCCTGCTGAGCAGGGAGCCGGATGCGGGACTTGATCCTGGGACTCCAGGATCATGACCTGAGCCAAAGGCAGTTGCTTAACCAACTGAGCCACCCAGGCGCGCAGATTTTCTCTTTCTTCTTGACTTAGTCTTGGTAGGTTTTGTGTTTTTAGGAATTGTCCATTTTATCTAGGTTACCCTGTTTGTCAGCATGCAGTTGTTCATAGTACTCTCTTAATAATCCTTTTTATTTCTATAGAATTGCTAGTAATGTTTCCACTTTCATTTCTGATTTTAGTAGCTTGAGTCTTCTCTTTTTTTCATAGTCCATCTAGCTAAAGGTTTGTCAATCTTATTGATCTTTTTGAAGAACCAACTTTTGATTTCTTTGATTTTTTTTCTTTTTTCTGTTTTTCCATTTATCTCTGTTCTAATCTTTATTTCTTTCCTTCTGCTAGCTTTGGGTTTAGTTCTGATTTTTCTAGTTTCTTAAGTTGTGAAGTTAGGTTACTGATTTGAGTTTGTTCTTGTTTTTTAATGTAAGTGTTTATAGCCATTAATTTCCCTCTTAGCACTGCTTTGCTGCTTCTCCTAAGTTTTTATACATTGTTTTAATTTTCGTCTCTAAGTATTTTACACTTTCCATGTGATTTCTTCTTTCGCCCATTGCTAGTTTAAAAGTGTGTTGTTTAATTTCCACAGTTTTATGAATTTTCCAGTTTTACTTTTTAAATTTATTGACAATGTATGACCTAACATTTAATCTATTGGAAAACTGTCTCATGCACTTGAGAATGTATTCTGTTGTTGTTGGGTAGAGTGATCTTTGTATGTCTGTTAGATCTACTTTGTGGATTGTCTTGTTTACAAGTCCTCTGTTTCCTTAACTTTTATCTGATTTTTCTATCCATCATTGTGACAAGGGTATTGAAGTCTCCAACTATTACTGTATAATTATTATTTCTCCCTTCAGTTCTGGCAGTTTTTACTTCATATATTTTGATGCTGTGTCATTAGGTCGATAGATATTTATAATTATTATATCTTCTTGCCGTATTGAACCTTTTATTAATATATAATACCTTATCTATTGTAACCTTTTTTGATTTAAAGCCTGTTTTGTCTGATATTAGTGTAGTCACACCTACTCTTTTTTAGTTACTATTTGCATGGAATATCTTTTTGCATCCTTTTACTTTCAACATGTTTGTGTCCTTGAGTCTGAAGTAAGTCTCTTGTAGACAGTATATTGTTGGATCATGTGTTTTTATCTGTTCTGCCAATATCATCCTTTGATTGGAGGGTTTAACCCATTACATTTAAGTAATTACTGAGAGAAGGGACTTCTGTCATTGGGCTATTTGTTTTTTATATTCCCTATATCATTTTTGTCCCTCATTTCCTGCATTCTTGTTTTCTTTGGTTTAATTGATTTATTTTTGGTAGTAAAATGTTTAAATTCCTTCTTAATGTCCTTTTGTACATATTTTATACCTATTATCTTTGTGGTTACCATGAGGATTACATTTATATCCTAAGGTTATAACACTAATTTGTATTTATATCAGTTTAAGTTCAATAACATACAAAAACTCTGCTCCTCTACAGCTCCATCTCCACCCCTTTTAGTTTTTGATGTCACAAAATTACATCTTTATACATTACGTGCCCCAAAATATAAACTAATAATTCTTTTTTTTTAAATTTAAGATTTTATTTATTTGACAGAGAGAGACAGTGAGAGAAGGAATACAAGCAGGGGGAGTGGGAGAGGGAGAAGCAAGCTTCCTGCTGAGCAGGGAGCCTGATACAGGGCTTGATTCCAGGACCCTGGGATCATGACCTGAGCTGAAGGCAGACGCTTAATGACTGAGCCACCCATGCGCCCCAAACTAAGAATTCTTTTAAATGCAGTAGTCTCTTCAGTTATCTAGAAAACAAGATTTGGAGTTATAGTAGTACCAGCTTTTTCTTTTTCTTTCTTTTTTTTTTAAAGTAGGCTCAATGCCCAACATGGAGCCCAGTGCAGAGCTTGAACTCATGACTTTGAGATCAAGACCTGAGCTGAGATCAAGAGTTGGAAGCTTAATGAGTGAGCCACCCAGGCACCCCACAGGAGTACTAGCTTTTACACTAATAGTGTTCTTTAAACATATTAGTCTCTTAAATCCAGTGTAGAAAACAAAACAAAAAAAGTGCAGTTGTGAAGCATTGATACAATAATAATAGTTTTTATAATTACCCATGTATTTATTTTTATTGAAGTCTTTATTTTTCCATAAGGATTCAAGTTACTGTGTAGTATCCTTTCATTTCACCTTGCAGGACCCCTTTGAGCATTTATTGCAGGGCAGATTTAGTAGTCATAAACTCCCTCAGCTTTTGTTAATCTGAGAATGTCTTAATTTCTCCCTCATTTTTGAAGGACAGTTTTCGTGGATATAGGATTCTTGGTTGACAGTTTTTCTTTTATTACAGTTGATGTTTGAACTGCATAGGTCCACTTATATGTCAATATTTTTCAGTAAATGTGTTGGAGAATTTTTTGGAGATTTGCAACAATTTAAAAAGACTCACGGGGCGCTTGGATGGCTCAGTCAGTTAAGCGTCTGCCTTCGGCTCAGGTCATGATCCCAGAGTCCTGGGATCGAGCCCCGCATTGAGCTCTCTGCTCAGCGAGGAGCCTGCTTCTCCCTCTCCCTCTGCCTGCCACTCTGCCTACTTGTGCTCTCTCTCTCTGTCAAGTAAATAAATAAATAATCTTTAAATAGAAAAAAAAAACCTCACAAACTGTGTAGCATAGAAATACCAAAAAAAAAATATATGAAAAGGTTAGATATTGTAAGAATACAGCATATAATACATATAGTATACAGAATATGTGGTAATTGTGTTATCATTAAGGCATCTGATTAATAGAAGACTATTCAGATTGTGGAGTCAAAAGTCATACGTGGACTTTGATTGTGTGGGTGGTTGTTCCCCCCCCCCATTACCATGTTGTTCGGGGTCAACCATACTTTGATTATGGGCCTACTGTAATCTTGCCTCCAGAGTTTCTGATGAGAAATCTGCTAATATTAGTGAATTTCCCTTGTATATGATGTTTGTTTTTCACTGCTTTCAAGATTCTCTTTTACTTTGTCATTTGAAAATTTGATTATAATGTATTTTGGTGTGAGCCTCTTTGAGTTCATCTTACTTAGGTTTTGTTGAGCTTCTTGGATTTTTATATTCAAGTCTTCCATCAAATTTGGAAGGTTTTTAGCCATTGTTTATTCAAATAGTTTTTGCTGCTTTCTCTCTTCTAGGATTCCCACAATGCATATGTTGGCCCACTTGCTGGTGTCCCAACAGATTCCTTAGGCTGTGTTCACTTTTCTTCAATCTTTTTTTCATTTTCTTTCTCAGACTCCATAATTTTCATTTTTCTGTCTTCAAGTTCCCTGATTCTTTCTTCTGCCTACTCACATCTGCCTTTGAATCCCTTTAGCAAAATTATCATTTCAGTTATTGTACTTTTCAGCTTTGTAGTTTCTTTCAGGTTTCTTTTTTAGGTTTTCTGTGTCTTCATTGGTATTTCAGTTTTGTTCACATATCATTTTCTTGGCTTTTTTCACATCATTCTCTAGTTCTTTGGGCAATTTGAGACAGTAGTTTTAAACTTCTTTTTCTGGTAGACCTACCATTAGGTCTTCCTCAAAGACAATTTATATTGGTTTATTTTTTTCCTTCAAAGGGGCCTTACTTTCCTGTTTCTTTCTATGCCTTGTGATTTTTTTTGTTGAACTGTGCATTTGAATTTAATAACTGGTAATTCTGGAAATTAGATACCCCCCCTTTTGTATTGTTGTATGGTGTCTGTGTGCTGAGGATAAGCTAGGTGTAAATTTAAGGTCTTCTCAGGTCTTTTTTGAGTCTTGGAATGCACAGTCACTTTCTCACTTTCCCCATATAAGCAGTTTGTTGTTGTTGTTTTGTTTTGTTTTAATGTCCTAATCTTAACATCTAGCTTTCAAAAGGGGAAGAAGTTAAAAACGAAGGAAAAAACGGTACCAGCTCCTAAATTCTCAGGAGTCATAATGGGAGGGGCTTGTAACAATAGTAGGAGATATAACAACAATGGCTGTCCACCCCTTTGTGATCACAAGCAGCCATCAGTGATCAGAGCACAGATTCTTGATAGTTGGGAGACCGGCTCCTTTTTGCCCAGCCTGGCTCCTGTAAGCTATGTGCAAACTGCTGCAGGAACACAGGTACCTGCCTACCAAGTAGCTGAGGGTGGGGATAGGTATCTGCTGTTGTGCTGAGAGCTGAAATAAACCTCAATTTACCATCCGTGTCCTCCGCTGGATGTTACCAGCCTTCAGGAGAGTCCAGAGTTCCAAAATAGTTACATCAGTCAAAGTTTGCCAGTGCAGTTGTTGTTTACATTGGGAGACAGATTTCTGATGCTTCCTATAGTGACATCTTCCCTGATTTCCAGCCCTTTCTTCCTTAAGTGATTCATGTGTTTTCATTTTAAATCCCTTAAAACTTATAACTCAGACTTGTGAAAACCAAGTTTTAAAAAAAGTAGATTATAATGTACATTTCAAAAATTCAAATGTCATTAAAGTATGTAGCATCTCCCATCCATCCTACTCCTTACCTTGAAGTTATCCCTATTGAGACTTTTTTTCCCCACCATTTTCCCCGCCATAGATAGTATCCTGTGAGAGATAGTTTGTGTGTGTCTATATGCATAAATGTATGCATACACATACTTACCTTCCCTGTTTTTTTTTTTAACACAATTGGCAGTATACTGATAGAAAACGATCTCCAGGATGTGCCAGGAGAAAAATTAGGGTACATTATACAACAGATACAGACTGTCATTCTCTCAGATGATTTCTTAGTATCCCATGGTTCTACATACTGGGTAATTTATTTGTCCTGATGATGGACATTTAGGTTGTTTTCAATCATTTGCTGTCAGTGGCAGCCATATGTTAGTCTCTGTTGTCCATGTCTGTATCTGTATATTAAGTTACTAGAGGTGAAATTGCTGGGTGAAAGGGACATGTACTAAATTTTAATAAATGCTGCCAGATTACTCTATAAAGAAGTTGTGACAGAATACAGTCCCCATACACTAGGAGTTGTGCCACTGCTTTTACTAGTGAAATTACTATTCATTAGTATATATCTTGTGACTTCTGTAAACCTGCTGCTTTTTGTCACTACTTTATTTTTTTTATTTTTATTTTTTTAAAGATTTTATTTATTTATTTGACAGAGAGAGAGACAGTGAGAGAGGGAACACAAGCAGGGGGAGTGGGAGAGGGAGAAGCAGGCTTCCCGCGTAGCAGGGAGCCCGATGTGGGGCTCGATCCCAGGACCCTGGGATCATGACCTGAGCCGAAGGCAGACGCTTAACGACTGAGCCACCCAGGCGCCCCTGCTTTATTTTTTAAAAATCCAGTTTTCAAAATAAATTTGTAAAGTACAGGTTTCGTATTTCCTCTAATCTCCCCCACCTAACATATGCAACAGTGGAATATGTGAGCTCAAACTTTACAGTTACTGTAAGTAATTGCTTACTGCAAGTTACATGGATGGAGGCAAGAACTTTGATCTGTTTTGTTCATTGATGTATCCATTGTTCCTGGAGCAGTGCTTGGCATTTGTCATATAGTAAATTAAAAAAAAAAATTAAAATGTTTTTATTTTAATTCCAGTTAGTTTACTTAGTGTTTTATTAGTTTCAGGTGTACAATATAGTGATTGAACAATTTCATATGTCATTTGGTGTTCATCATGACAAGTATACTCCTTAATCCCCATCATCTATTTAACGCATCCCCCCCCACCTCTCCTCTGTTAAGTGTTTGTTCTCTATAGTTAAGAGTTTGTTACTTGCTTTGTCTCTTTTTTTCCCCCTTTGCCCACTTGTTTTGTTTCTTAAATTCTACATATGAGTGAAATCATATGCTATTTGTCTTTCTTGGATTGACTTTGCTTAGCATTATACTCTCTAGCTCTATCCTTGTTGTTGCACATGGCAAGATTTCATTCTTATTTATGGCTGAATAATATTCCATTGCATGTATATACCACATCTTCTATCATCAATCTGTGGACACTTGGGCAGCTTCCATATCTTGGCTGTTGTAAATAATGCTACTATAAATATAGGGGGCATGTATCCCTTTGAATTTGTGTTTTTGTATTCTTTGGGTAAATACCCAGTAGTGCAATTACTGGATTGTAAGGTTGTTTTATTTTTAACTTTTTTAGGAACCTTCATACCATTTTCCACAATGGCTGGACCAGTTTGCATTCCCACCAACAGTACATGAGTATCCCTTTTGCTCCACATCCTCACCAGCACCTGTTGTTTCTTATGTTTTTGATATTAGCCCATTCTGACAGGTTTAAGGTGATACTGCATTGTAGTTTTGATTTGCATTTCCCCAATAATGAGTGATGTTCAGCATCTTTTCATGTGTCTATTGGCCATCTGGATGTCTTCTTTGGGGAAACATCTGTTCATGTCCTTTGCCCATTTTTTATTTGGGTTATTTGTTTCCGGGGTGTTGAGTTATATCAGTTCTTTATATATTTTGAATGCTAATCCTTTATCAGATAGGTCATTTGCAAGTATCTTCTCCCGTTCAGTAGTTTGCCTTTTAGTTTTGTTGATTGTTTCCTTTGCTGTGCAGAAACTTTTAATTTAACTAATACCATCCCATTAGTTTATTTTTGCTTTTTTTTCCCTTACCTCAGGGGTCCTATTTAGAAAAAACTTGCTACATCCGACATCAGAGAGTTACTATCTGTGCAGTCTTCTAGGATTTTTATGGTCTCAGGTCTCACAATAAGGTCTTTAATGCACTTTTTAAAAAAGATTGTTGTTTATTTATTTGACAGAGAGAGCGAGATAGCGAGAGAGGGAACACAAGCTGGGGGAGTAGGAGAGGGAGAAACAGGCTTCCTGCTGAGCAGGGAGCCCAATGTGGGGCTCGATCCCAGAACTGTGGGATCATGACCTGAGCCGAAGGCAGACGCTTAACAACTGAGCCACCCAGGTGCCCTGGTCTTTAATCCATTTTGAAATTACTTTTGTGTATAAGGAAGAGGTACAGTTCATCTTTTGCATGTTACTGTCCAGTTTCCCCACCACCATTTGTTGAAGAGTCTTTTTCCCATTGGATATTCTTTCCTGCTTTGTTGAAGATTAATTGATCATGTAATTGTGGGTTCATTTCTTGAGTTTTCTAGTGTGTTCCATTGATCTATGTCTGTTTTGTACCAGTACCATACTGTTTTGATTACTGCAGCTTTGTAATATAACTTGAAGTCTGGAATTGAGATGCCTCCAGCTTTGCTTTTCTTTTTCAAGGTTGCTTTGGTTATTTGGGGCTTTTTGTGGTTCCATACAAATTTTAGGATTGTTTGTTCTAGTTCTGTGAAAAATGCTGTTGGTATTTTGATAGGGATTGCATTAAATCTGTAAATTGCTTTGGGTAATACAGACATTTTAACAATATTTGTTATTGCAATCCATGAGCATGGAATGTGTTTCCATTTGTGTTATCTTCAGTTTCTTCAGTGTTTCATAGTTTTCAGAGTATAGGTCTTTCACCTCTTTGGTTAGGTTTGTTCCTAGGTCTCTTATTGTTTTTATGCAGTTGTAAATGGGATTGTTTTCTTAATTTCTCTTTCTGTTGCTTCATTATTGGTGTATGGGAATACAACAGATTTTTGGACATTGATTTTGTATCCTGTGACTTTACTGAATTCATTTAGCAGTTCTAGCAGTTTTTTTGGTGAAGTCTTTCAAGTTTTCTATATGTAGTATCACGTCACTTGCAAAGAGTTGAAGTTTTATTTCTCCCTTACCAATTTGGATGCCTTTTAATTTCTTTTTGTTGTCTAATTGCTGTGGCTAGAATTCCAGTGCTATGTTGAATAAAAGTGGTGAGAGTGGACATCCTTGTCTTGTTCCTGACCTTAGAGGAAAAGCTCTCAGTTTTTCCACATTAAGGGTGATGTTAGCTATGAGTTTTTCATATATGGCCTTTATTATGTTGAGGTATGTTCCCTGTAAGCCTACCTTCTGGAGGGTTTTTATCATGAATGGATGTTGTACTTTGTCAAATGCTTTATCTGTGCATATTAATATGATCATGTGGTTCTTATCCTTTGCCCTATTAATGTGATGTATCATGTTGTTTCATTTGCAAATACTGAACCACTCCTACAACCCAGGAATAAATCCTACTTGATCATGGTGAATTATTTTTTTTAATCTATTGTTGGATTTGATTTGCTAGTATTTTGTTGAGGATTTTTTGCATCTATGTTCATGAGAGATGTTGGCCGGTAGTTCTCTTTTTTTTTTGGGGTATCTTTATCTGGTTTTGGTATCAGGGCAATGCTGGTCTTGTAGAATGAATTTGGAAATTTTCCTTCCTTTTGTATTTTTTTTGGAATAGTTCGAGAAGAGTAAGTATTAACTCTTCTTTAAATATTTGGTAGAATTCACCTGTGTAGTCATTTGGTCCTGGACTTCTGTTGGGATTTTTTATTTACAGAGTTCATTTCTTTGTTTGGTAATTGGTCTGTTCAAATTTTCTATTTCTTACTGTTTCAGTTTTGGTAGGTTGTACATTTCTAGGAATTTATCCATTTCTTCTAGGTTGTATAATTTGTTGGCATATACTTTTTCATAATCTCTTATAATTGTATTTCCGCGTTAGTTGTTGTTTCTCTTCTCTCATTTGTTTTTTTTGTTTTTTTTTTTTTTAAAGATTTTTATTTATTTGAGAGAGAGAGAATGAGAGAGAGCAAGCACATGAGAGGGGGGAGGGTCAGAGGGAGAAGCAGACTCCCTGCCGAGCAGGGAGCCCGATGCGGGACTCGATCCAGGGACTCCAGGATCATGACCTGAGCCGAAGGCAGTCGCTTAACCAACTGAGCCACCCAGGCGCCCTCTTCTCTCATTTGTGATTTTATTTATTTGGGTCCTTTCTTTTCTTGATAAGTCTGGCTAGAGGTTTATCAATTTCATTGATTTTTTTTAAACAGCTGGTTTCATTGTTTTATTGCTTCTTTGGTTTCCATATAATTTATTTCTGCTAGAATCTTTATTATTTCCTTCTGCTGGTTTTAGGTTTTGTTTGTTGTTCTTTTTCTAGCTTCTTTATTTATTTATTTATTTTAAGATTTTATTTATTTGACAGAGAGAGACACAGCAAGAGAGGGAACACAAGCAGGGGGAGTGGGAGAGGGAGAAGCAGGCTTCCCACGGAGCAGGGAGCCCGATGTGGGGCTCGATCCCAGAACCCTGGGATCATGACCTGAGCTGAAGGCAGACGCTTAATGACAGAGCCACCCAGGCACCCCTTTCTAGCTTCTTTAGGTGTAAGATTAAGTTGTTTGAGATCTGTTTCATGAGGTAGGCATGTATTGTTATATACTTCCCTCTTAGAACTGCTTTTGCTGCATCCCAAAGCTTTTGAACTATTGTGTTTTCATTTTCATTTGTCTCTCTGTACTTTTTTATTTTATTTCCTGCTTGACCCATTCATTGTTTAGTAGCATGTTATTTAACCTCCATGTATTTGTGTTCTTTCCAGATTTTTTTCTTGTGGTTGACTTCTAGTTTTATAGCATTGTAGTCAAAAATAGATGCATGGTATGACTCTATCCTTTTGAGTTTGTTGAGGCTTCTTTTGTAGGCTGGTATTGATTTTTTCTGGAGAATGTTCCAGCTGCACTTGAAAAGAATGTGTATTCTGCTCTTTTAGGATGGAATGTTCTGAATATATCTATTAAATCCATCTCATCCAGTGTGTCATTCAAAGCCATTGTTTCCTTGTTGATTTTCTCTTTAGATTATCTGTCTGTTGATGTAGGTGGGGTGGTAAAGTCCCCTACTATTATGGTGTTATTACCGATTAGGTCCTTTATGTTTGTTATTAACTGTTTTATGTATTTGGGTACTCCCGTGTGCATAAATATTTACAATTGTTATATCTTCTTGTTGGATTGTCCCCTTTATAATTGTATAGTATCATTTTTAGTCTCTTATTATAGTGTTTGTTTTAAAGTCTATTGTGGTGATTATATTGATATAATCTGGCTTTCTTTTGGCATCCATTTGCGTGATAAATGTTTCTCTATTCCCTTCCTTTCGATCTACAAGTGTATTTAGGTCTAAAGTGAGTCTCTTGTAAGCAGCATATAGATGAATCTTGTTTTCTTATCCATTCTGTTACCCTGTGTCTGTTGATTTACACTGCATTTACATTCAAAGTAATTATCGATAGATATGTATTTAGTGCCATTTTACTACCTGTTTTGTGGTTGTTTCTGAAGATTTTCTCTGATCTTTTCTTTCTCATGGTTTTGCAGGTTTTCTTTAGTGATATATGTGAATTTTTTTCTCTTTATTCTTTGCATATTTATTAGTACTTTTTGTTGGTATCATTAGGTTTGAATATAACATCTTCTGCATATAGCAGTCTATATTAAGCCAACGGTTGTTTAAGTTTGAACCCATTCTTTACTCCTCTTCATGTTTTAGGTATATGTTATCATATTTTACATCCTTTTATTTTGTGAGTTTCTTGATTGATATTCTATAAAATACTCATTTTTACTACATTTGTGTTTCCTTCCTTCATACTGTCACTTTTGGTCTTCCTTCCCACTCAAAGAGTCCCCTTTAATATTTTATTCAGGGCTGGCTTGGTGGTCATGAACTCCTTTAGTTTTCGTTTGTCCAGGAAACTTTTTTTTTTTTTTAAAGATTTTTATTTATTTATTTGTGAGAGAGAGAGAGCACAAACGGGGGGAGCAGCAGAGGGAGAGAGAGAAGCAGGCTTGTCACCGAGCAAGGAACCCGATGCGGGACTTGATCCCAGGACCCTGGGATCATGACCTGAGCCGAAGGCAGATGCTTGACAACTGAGCCACCCAGGCGGCCCTGTCCAGGAAACTCTTTATCTCTCCTCTTCTGAATGATAGTCTTGCTGGATAGAGTATTCTTGGCTCTGGATTTGCCCCATTCAGCACTTTATATATATATATCATGCCACTCCCTCCTAGCTTGGAAAGTTTCTGCTGAAAAAACCCCCCATAGCCTTATGGGGTTTCCCTTGTATGTAACGGTCTTCTTTTGTCCTGCTGCTTTTAATTTTTTTCTTTATTGGTACATTTTGCCATTTTTTTTATAACATGTCTGGTGTGGATCTGCTTTTGTTGATTTTGTTGGGGTTTGTGCCTCCTGGATCTAAATACCTGTTTCCTTCTACACATTAGGGAAGTTTCCAGCTATTACCTCTTCAAATAATTTTTTTGCCCCATTTTCTCTCTCTTCTTCTTTTGGGACTCCTATAATGTGAATGTTTTTATGTTTGATGGAGTCACTGATTTCCCTAAGGCTGTTCTTGCTTTGCATAGTTCTTTTTTCTCTCTTTTGTTCTTCTTGCTTACTTTCCATTACTCTGTCTTCTACGTCATTAATTCATTCCTCTGCTTCTTCCAGCCTGCTATTCATTGCATCAGTCATATCTCGCTTATTGCACTCTTCATCTCTGATTGTTTCTTTTTTTTATCTCTGTGTTAAGGGTCTTACTGATGTCTTCCATTCTCTTTTCAAGTCCAGTGAGTATCCTTAAGATCATTGCTTTAAATAGTCCATTGGGCATGTTACTTACCTGTTTTGCTTAGATCTCTGGCCATGACCTTGTCCTGTTCTTTTATATTTGGGACACATTTCTCTGTCTTCTCATTTTGTCTAAGTCTCTGTGTCTGTTGCTGTGTGTTAGGAAAGTCAGTTGTGTCTTCTGTTCTTGACGGTAATGGCCTTATGAAGAAGAGGTCTTACAGTGCCCTGCTGTGTTGTGTCCCCTGTTCCCCAGGGCCTGGCGCTTCCAGGAGCCTCTCCAGTGTGTGCTGTGTGTGCTACGCTGTTTTTTCCTGGCCTCTTTATTCTTCAGGCCAGTCCTCTGCAGAGGCTCTCTTTGCCTCTTGTGGGCAATGTTTAATTCCTGGCCTGAATGTGGTGTGTTTTAACCTGATGTGCTCTGGTGTGCTTGTGAAATGAGACCTGTCACCACTGCAGCCAGAAATGAGCTCTGCAAAACTCGGGGGTCGGGAGACAGGATGTGGGCAAAGGTTTGGGCCAGTTTAATGGCAAGGGTGCCATGCTGGAACTGAGGCAAGGGTGACTAGAAAGGGCAGTTCCACCAGAGTGTGTGTGTGTTGGGGGGTGGAGGGGATTGGGCCTTGGTGTAAGCAAGTTAAATAGGGAGTGTTGACACTGCACTGGTTCCCACAGGTGGCTGGCTCTGTGCTTATGTTGAGGGGCTGGAGAAGGAAATGGTGGCTGCATGTTCCTTTGTTCCTGGAGGGTTCTCTCTGTGAACACTGCCTCTCTGGGACACACTCCCAAGATGTGGGAATAACCTCCCCATTGTGTGCCCCAGGTACTCTTCAGATCACTGTTTTTACTCTGTATGTATGAGGGCTGTTTGCCCTGCCTTCTCTTCAAGAGCAGCCCCAATGCCTCCTGGCTTTCCCTGAGCTAAGCCCACTGACCTTTAGAATTCCAGGTTTTAGGCCCCACTAGTTGTAAGAACTCAGTGGAATTCATCCCCTCTCACTTTCCAAGCCAATTGCTCTGCAGGATTCATTTTCTCCCGGCACTCCCTTGGGTGTTAGTCTGTCTCTCACCCTTCTCCACTCCCGCAGCAGTCACCATCCATTTTTTCTCTCGCAAGCCATGTCTCTGCCCTTCCTACTTTCTTCAGGATGGCCTTTTCTCTACCTTTAATTGTGGAGTTTGTTCTGCTAATCTTCATGTTGATTTTTGGAGTATTTAGGATGATAGTTACCTAGTTGAATTTGTGGGTTGAGATAAGCCTAGGGTCCTCCTACTATGATGCCATCTTCCTCTCTCTGTTACACAGTAAATTTTTTTTAGTTTTTATTCAAATTCCAGCTAATTAACCTACAATGTAATATTAGTTTCAGGTGTACAATATAATAATTCAGTACTTCAATACAACACCTAGTCCTCACCACAACAAATGCCCTCCTTAATCTCCCTTACTTGTTTAACCCATTACTCCACTCACCTCCTCCCCTCTGGTAACCATCAGTTTGTTCTCTATAGTTAAGAGTCTTCTTCTTGGTTTCTCTTTTTTTTCCCCTTTGCTCATTTGTTTTGTTTCTTAAATTCTACATATGAGTGAAATCATATGGCATTTGTCTTTCTCTGCTTGACTTATTTCACTTAGCATAATACACTCTAGCTCCATCCATGTCGTTGCATATGGGAATACTTCATTCTTTTTGATGGCTGAGTAATATTCCTGTGTGTGTGTGTGCATGTACACACCACATCTTCCTTATCTATTAGTTAGTCGATGGGCACTTGGGCTGTTTCCAAAATTTGGCTAGCATTAGATAATGCTGCTATAAATGTCACACAGTGAATTTTTTTAAACCATTTTATTTATTTATTTATTTATTTATTTATTTGAGAGAGACACAGCAAGAGAGGGAACACAAGCAGGGGGGGAGTGGGAGAGGGAGAAGCAGACTCCCCACTGAGCAGAGAGCCTGACACAGGGCCCCATCCCAGGACCCTGAGATCATGACCTGATCCGAAGTCAGATGCATAACCAACTGAGCCACCCAGGCGTCCCCACAGTAAATTTTTGAATAAACAAATGAGTATAGTTAAATAATTGTTTTCCCTCATTTTTTTTTTTAGTTTTATCTCTTCCACAAAAGCGTTTTTGGAAAGTACAGTAGTCAGCTGTGAGCTTTTTGTGGGATTATGTATTTAATGAATGGTTGCTGTGAAATAGAAGTGATTATTATTGCTTTGGGGATTTTTCTTTTCAGTGATTTCAATAAATTTTTATGCTACAGGAGCAAGGTATTTTTAACTTCTGAAAGTAGAGCCCTTTTCCATGTTCTTTTTTTAATATGCTTATGTGTGCCCATACCTTTCACTTCCAATTAGGCTTTTTCTCTTCAGTGTTTCTTAAATAGATTGCTTAAGGAATAGTTATTGGACAAAACCTTCTAGCTGTATCTTAATATAGTGTGAAATATAATTTTGGAATGGTATAAGCTTAGACGCTTCGTCTTACCTAAAATTTAAAAAGTAGCAGTCATTTCCTCTTTGGTCCTCCTCACATACGCTCATTATGCCTGGCGAAATTGAAAGTGTTTTCTTAAAACTGGTTGAATTTAGCACTTTCTCTTGATATATTGTGCCAATTAGTGCCTATACACCGTCATCTTAAGTGCTATATGTAATTAAAGATTTCTGATTTTTCTTAAAGGCAGGATCCACAGCACCATTGTTTATTGAGCAGCCAGAGGAACCTGAGTCAAATGCAACAGATGGCATAGAATTATTTGAAGACAGTCAACTAAACAGTCGCTCTAAAGCAATAGCATCAAAAACCAAAGAGATTGAACAGGTGAGAATTTAATCTTCTTTAAGTACATAATCTTTTGTTCCTGTCACTTTGCATGTGGTAGTTAGAGTAAGTATTTATTGAATACGTGTATTTCATTTTGTTTTTTTTTTTCACTCGTTACTCTGAAATTAGAATGTAAAATATTATAAAAATTGTTTGACTTGATTTCACAATAATATTGATCAGTTTGGTCCCCTATTCCTGTTTACTTTTTAATTTTTTAAATAAAAAGCAAACTCTTTTTTTTAGAGAATATCAATATGCTTGATAGTATGAAGCAATTTTAAATTATTAAAATCAACAGGGATGGGCTGAAAGAAATCTTAAATATACCAAAATATTAGTAGATGTTATTTTAGAATATTGGGATTACAGATGGTTATGTTTTTCATTATACTTTTAAGCATTTTTCAAATAATGAAAAAGTAAAGAAGGATAAGTACATAGGTTTAATTTTAATGATGTCATTCTGAAAAGTTAGGATCTTGTTTTTAATAGATTAAATAGATTGCTTAAGGAATATTTATAGGTCAGAACCTTCTAGCTGTATTTTGCTATAGTATGAAATACAATTTTTTTTTTAAAGATTTTTATTTATTTATTTGACAGAGACACAGTCAAAGAGGAAACGCAAGCAGAGGGGGAGGGAGTGGGAGAGGGAGAAGCAGGCTTCCCGCTGAGCAGGGAACCCGATGCGGGGCTTGATCCCAGGACCCTGGGATCATGACCTGAGCCGAAGGCAGGAGCTTAACAACTGAGCCACCTAGGCGCCCCTGAAATATAATTTTTGAATGGATTAAGCTTAGAGTCTTTGTCTTCCCTATTGAGATTTAAAACCATTTTCTCTTAAATCCTCACATGTGATCATTATGCTTAGCAAAATTTAAAATGTTTTAACATGTAAATACTACCTGCCTCATAGTATATTATCACTTTAGAGGATTAAATGAAGTAAATAAAATTTGACAGGGTTGTATAACATGTAACATGCAGTACAAGTGTGTTTTTTTCCCCAGTATAATTAACATACAGTGTTATGTTAGTTTTAGGTATACATTATAGTGATTCAACAATTCTATACGTTACTAAGTGTATACAGGTGTTTTTGATGTTGTTACTCACCAGTGCTTTGAGTAAAGGTCATATTGTTATATAGTCTTCTAAAACCTATTGGAAAATAAGAATAAAGTTAAATCTTTTCTCAGGGTGCTTTCCAGTTTCACATCAGTTAAAACCTATTTGCCATGGTTGGATAGGTGATCATCTTAATTAAATCCTTGTTGTCATTGTACAGTTCATATTGATGCCACCCCAGATAAGAGTCCAGATAAGAATCTGGATAGGAGATTTGTTATGTAAGCCATTAGAGTTTCAAACTGGAGGTGGTGAGCAGTGTCAGATGCCTGGAAGAATAGAAGAAAAATGAAGAGTGAGAAAATCCTGTTTAATTTGGTGATATGAAGGTGATTGGTGCTATAAAAGATATCAGTTAATTGGGAACATAAATAAAAGGTTTGCTCGTTAGATGTATTTTCAACATGGATATGAATATCATTACACTATGTAGAATTACTGCCCTTTTGTCCTTTTACTCTTATTTTTCTTAGTAGCGCTTGTGGTTTTTTTTTTTTTTTAAACCACTTGACACATGCTTTTATTTGCTTGTTTGTCTCCCCTCATTGTAATGGAAGCTTCATGAGAGCAGTGACTATGTTTTGTTTATTAGTTTATCTCCATTACCTAATATAGTGATTGGCATGTAGGAGACTCAAAGGAAATATTTTCTATAGATGGTGGGTGGAGTCATAAACCTAGAAGTAACCTCTGAATAGCCCCTGAGTCACTTTCAGTCAGAGACTGCATTTTAACCTGACGACCTAACACAGTGCCTAAGCCCAGCACTTCATAGTAAGTGCTTGGTAAGAGTTTACTGAATGAATGATTTAATATTATTTTTCTTCTCCACCTAAACAGTTCTTTAAAGGAGAGGCTCTCTTAAGAATATAACTGGTAGAAAAATTTGACTGAAATAGCAGGGTAGGGGAATTTTGTTGTCATTTATTAATATTTGTATCTGCTCTTGTTATTATTCAGAGTTGATTTATTTGATCTTGAAAAATGAGCTACCAGTCAGATGTTCAGCCTAGCAGTATAAACGTAAAATTACCTAGTATGGAATTAGTTTTTTGTAGTACTCTATAGACATCCATACATGTTAGACCTGTAAATATGACCAGATTTCTGTTTTCATTTTCCCATTGTTCAAAAACACATGAAAAATCTGACACTAAAGAATATTGAGATTATTACAGCAAAGACAGATGACCTAAAGAAAGAAAACTAAATCTAAAAGGACATTACTGTATTCTGATATGACTAGAGAAGTAAAGACAGTTGTTAGAAGTGTTATAAAATAGAAAAGTTAATAATGTTAAATAATCTTAAATGTTAAAAATAAATTATTGTACTTAATGATGTTACTGTACTCTCTTTTTAAAAGAGCACTTTGGTTTTCATATATTGGCAAGAAAATCAAAACAAAAACTCCCAAGATGTCAGAAAGCTAGTAAATAATCATATATAAATATATTATAAATTTGTGTCTAAAAGTTATAGTGGCTTTTGAAAATGAAAAGGTTTTAAGGGGATTTTCCCCTCATTTTCTCTGTTTTCAACTTTTGCACATTTTATTTTTAGAGATTAAATGCCAAATGGATAGGAATAATGTAAAGGCTTGAGAAAGCCAGATGGTAGTTACACAGCTGTCCAGTAATTATTCTTTATATTTTTCCACATGCTTGAAATAGTTCATGATTTAAAAAAATGAATAATAACCCAAAAAAACCCACATAAATGAGGCCAACAATTCAAGCTTAGAATAATATAGAAATATAAATATTGGTATAATGCCAAAGCTGCTTTTTCTCTCCCATTACATCAAGTGCAGTATGTTCAGATATCTTGTAATATAACATATAATTTTTTTAGGGTTTCTATAAGTTAGATTCTTCAGCCCTTGAATCCTCAGGAAATCATTAACTTGTGGCAGTATTGCAATCTAAAATAAACTTGTCTCTCTAGGCCAAAATTTGGTTTAATTCAATGTGCCCACAAAGTGGCTATTTGATGTTTAAGAGCATACATATGGAAGTAGTTTGTATCTGAATCACTTCAGTGAGAGGGCAAATTCATGTTTTTTGTTACATTATTGCCATCTCATCACTGCACATATAAGAATTTTGATAGGGTTGGAAATGTAGATGCTTTTTGAAAAAGCTCCCCATGTTATAGTCAAATATGGCGGAGAACCACAGTCTAAAATCCTTGAGCCAGAAGACATCAGGTTGCATCTCAGACTGTTATGTTGCTAGAGATCATTTGAATCATCCCGCTTATACCTGAATATCCTTTAGTGGAGATGATCCATTCTATTGCCACAGCACATTTAGCCTCATGTTTTAGATCCTGTGGTATATCTTCTTTTACCCTCATTTCCCCAGGTTTACCCAATTTGGGCCATTTTTACATTCACTTATCAGAATATTTTTCGAGGTTCTTAGCTTCTTAGCTTAGAGAGGGAGATTTCAGAATTTCTCCTGTCATTGTAAGTAATACCTAGATAGCCTACAAAAGTATAGGTGATTCATAATCTATTTCAGGTGTTTGGCATTAATCCCTTGGTTGTAATATCTCACAACTCCTCACATACCTCTATTCCTGAATTATTTGATTTGAAAGTGAATCCCACTACTTGCTCTTTTATCAGTGAGGAATCTTTTAACAAACTGTCACTTTGAACAAACCACACAAATTGAAATCTGTTATTATTACATAACCCTTCTTCCTTCTGTTGCATCTCTGGGGATAAGGTAATATTTACATTAACTGTTTGGAACCTTTTTCATATTTAACCTCATACTTTGTTAAAATTGTGCTTAAACATAGCCTATCAATGAGATCCTCTGTTTTTTGGACGTCTGGCATCTAATGATATTTTAAAATCTCTTTGTAATTCCCCACTGGCAAGATCTGGATTAGAGTTTTCTTTTTTTTTTTTAAAGATTTTATTTATTTATTTGAGAGAGAGAGAATGAGAGAGAGCAAGCACATGAGAGGGGGGAGGGTCAGAGGGAGAAGCAGACTCCCTGCCGAGCAGGGAGCCCGATGCGGGACTCGATCCAGGGACTCCAGGATCATGACCTGAGCCGAAGGCAGTCGCTTAACCAACTGAGCCACCCAGGCGCCCTGGATTAGAGTTTTCTATCTGTCGTCTTTCTTCAGATGGAATCAGATAATCTGAGTAGAACTGGGATGAAATAGATATACATAATATGCATATGCATGTTCTGCCTAGTAGATTGTACAACTATGAATGTCAGGGTGGCTAAAATGCACCTACAGATACAGGTAGAAGAGAAGCAGTTACGTAATGAAACACTACTAAAGATGGTGAGTAACTGCTGTTTATTAGGATTTTTTGCTATGCAAACTAATAGTCTTGAAGAAAAAACTTTCCATCTCTTCACCCTCAAAGCACAGTACTTATATTGTGATTCTCTCTCTACCTTTGTTATATATCTGTGGAGCTTTTTAAAAGTAGAGCTTTTTGGATTTCTACCATAACTCTTCTGGTAAATAGGTTATCAGAGCTTCTCAAGTTTTAATATGCACAGAAATCATTTGGGGATCTTGTTAAAGTATACTTTCTGACTCTGTAGATCTGGGATGGGGCTTGAGATCAGAATTTCTAACATGCTCCTTGGTGATGCTGATTGTCCTGTTCTGTGGACCATATTTGGAGTAAGGAATTAGAAGGAGGTAATTGTTTTTTCTTAAGTTCTTCTAGAGTTTTCTAATATGCTAAAATATGCTAATATTTTATTTTCTATCTCTAATATGCTAAAAGCTTAAGAACTGTTACCACCTTATGTAAACTAAAGAAGTTTTATCTTATGTATTTTTAATTGATGTATAATTAATGTGCAATAAAATGCATAGATCTTAAATATTTAGTTGGATGAGTTTTGACAGTTCTAACACTGTAAATATCACGTGCAACAAATATTTATGAGTCTTTTTCAGAACAGTTGATTATACTGACAGTACATGATCATGTCTCAAAATCATGTGATTTGATTTGGGTTATGTTGAATACCCTCCAGCCAATCCGTTAAGGCTGTATCTTAAGTAGTAACATATATAAGCATAAATTTCAAAGGACACAAAAGATTATGCAGTGAAAAACAAGTTTCCTTCGTAATTCTTAGCTGCCCAGTTTCTTTCCCCAGCATATAGACTATGTAACATACATATGTATGTGTATACGCAGTTTATATATATTATTTATGTGTGTGTACATACTTTGTATATACACACATACATCACGATCATGATTGATTCTGATGAGTAGAGATAAGAGTTGGTACGTGTGTCTCCATATTTTTTCTTTAAATACAAGTGGTGGTTTACCATGTACCCTGTTCAAAAATGTCTGTTTGGGGCGCCTGGGTGGCTCAGTTGGTTAAGAGGTGGTGTTATATCAGTGTATATTAGTCCCCTATTAGTAGATATTTATAATAACTTGCAAAGCCATGTTTTTTTTTCTTTTAAATCTTTTTTAATTGTTATGTTAATCACCATACATTCCATCATTAGTTTTAGATGTAGTGTTCCATGATTCATTGTTTGTGCATAACACCCAGTGCTCCATGTAGAACGTGCCCTCTTTAATACCCATCACCAGGCTAACCCATCCTCCCACCCCCCTCCCTTCTAGAACCCTCAGTTTGTTTTTCAGACTCCATCGTCTCTCATGGTTCATCTCCCCCTCCGATTCCCCCCCTTCATTCTTCCCCTCCTGCTATCTTCTTTTTTTTTTCTTAACATATATTGCATTATTTGTTTCAGAGGTACAGATCTGAGATTCAACAGTCCTGCACAATTCACAGCGCTTACCAGAGCACATACCCTCCCCAATGTCACCCAGTCACCCCATTCCTTCACCCCACCCCCCACTCCAGCAACCCTCAGTTTGTTTCCTGAGATTAAGAATTCCTCATATCAGTGAGGTCATATGATACATGTCTTTCTCTGTTTGACTTATTTCGCTCAGCATAATACCCTCCAGTTCCATCCACGTCATTGCAAATGGCAAGATCTCATTCCTTTTGATGGCTGCATAATATTCCATTGTATATATATACCACATCTTTATCCATTCATTTGTCGATGGACATCTTGGCTATTTCCACAGTTCGGCTATTATGGACATTGCTGCTATAAACATCGGGGTGCACATACCCCTTCGGATCCCTACATTTGTATCTTTGGGGTAAATATCCAGTAGTGCAATTGCTGGATCATATGGGAGCTCTATTTTCAACTTTTTGAGGGACCTCCATACTGTTTTCCAGAGTGGCTGCACCAGCTTGCATTCCCACCAACAGTGTAGGAGGGTTCCCCTTTCTCCGCATCCCCGCCAACATCTGTCATTTCCTGACTTGTTAATTTTAGCCATTCTGACTGGTGTGAGGTGGTATCTCATTGAGGTTTTGATTTGGATTTCTCTGATGCCGAGCGATGTTGAGCACTTTTTCATGTGTCTGTTGGCCATTTGGATGTCTTCTTTGGAAAAATGTCTGTTTGGGGCGCCTGGGTGGCTCAGTTGGTTAAGAGACTGCCTTCGGCTCAGGTCATGATCCTGGAGTCCCAGGATCGAGTCCCGCATCGGGCTCACTGCTCGGCAGGGAGTCTGCTTCTCTCTCTGATCCTCCTCCCTCTCATGCTTTCTGTCTCTCACTCTCTCTCTCTCAAATAAATAAATAAAATCTTTAAAAAAAAAAAGAAAAATGTCTGTTCATGTCTTCTGCCCATTTCTTGATTGGATTCTTTGTTCTTTGGGTGTTGAGTTTGATAATTCTTTATAGATTTTGGATACTAGCCCTTTATCTGATATGTCATTTGGAAATATCTTCTCCCATTCTGTCGGTTGTCTTTTGGTTTTGTTGACTGTTTCCTTTGCTGTGCAAAAGCTTTTTATCTTGATGAAGTCCCAGTAGTTCATTTTTGCCCTTGCTTCCCTTGCCTTTGGTGATGTTTCTAGGAAGAAGTTGCTGCGGCTGAGGTCGAAGAGGTTGCTGCCTGTGTTCTCCTTTAGGATGTTGATGGACTCCTGTCTCACATTTAGGTCTTTTGTCCATTTTGAGTCTTTTTTGTGTGTGGTGTAAGGAAATGGTCCAGTTTCATTTTTCTGCATGTGGCTGTCCAATTTTCCCAACACCATTTGTTGAAGAGACTTTTTTTCCATTGGACATTCTTTCCTGCTTTGTCAAAGATGAGTTGACCATAGAGTTGAGGGTCCATTTCTGGGCTCTCTATTCTGTTCCATTAATCTGTGTGTCTGTTTTTGTGCCAGTACCATACTGTCTTGACAGTATGACAGCTTTGTAATAGAGCTGGAAGTCCAGAATTGTGATGCCACCAGCTTTGCTTTTCTTTTTCAACATTCCTCTGGCTATTCGGGGTCTTTTCTGGTTCCATACAAATTTTAGGATTATTTGTTCCATTTCTTTGAAAAAAGTGGATGGTATTTTGCTGGGGATTGCATTGAATGTGTAGATTGCTCTAGGTAGCATTGACATCTTCACAATATTTGTTCTTCCAGTCCATGAGCATGGAACGTTTTTCCATTTCTTTGTGTCTTCCTCCATTTCTTTCATGAGTGTTTTATAGTTTTCTGAGTACAGATCCTTTGCCTCTTTGATTAGATTTATTCCTAGGTATCTTAAGGTTTTGGGTGCAATTGTAAATGGGATCAACTCCTTAATTTCTCTTTCTTCTGTCTTGTTGTTGGTGTATAGTAATGCCACTGATTTCTGTGCATTGATTTTATATCCTGCCACTTTACTGAATTCCTGTATGAGTTCTAGCAGTTTTGGGGTGGAGTCTTTTGGGTTTTCCAAATAAAGTATCATATCATCTGCAAAGAGTGAGAGTTTGACTTCTTTGCCAATTTGGATGCCTTTTTTTTCTTTTTGTTGTCTGATTGCTGTGGCTAGGACTTCCAATACTATGTTGAATAGCACTGGTGATAGTGGACATCCCTGCTGCGTTCCTGACCTTAGGGGGAAAGCTCTCAGTTTTTCCCCATTGAGAATGATATTCGCTGTAGGTTTTTCATAGATGGGTGAAGCCATGTTTTAAAATAGAATTCCTCTGATTTCTCCACCTTTATTTTAAAAAAAGTGTGTATGTATTTTTAAAATATACAAGTATTACATTTAAGATGAGCAGTTTTGGAGGGGAGTTGGTTTAGTTGTGGTTATCAGATGCCTGTGTTTGTGTCTTGTGAAGTGCTGTGTCGGATTCAGTGATGCCGTAAGAGATCACCAGAGTGCCTGGTGATCAAATTCCTGAGTCCATGTATTCTGAAATCTGTATGTTTTAAAACACCTCTTGTGATTCTCATGGCAAGCCAAGTTTAAGAATAACTGAAATATATGACATTACAGAGAGAATCTTCATTTCTTGCTTGTACCAATCATTGTCAACCTTTCTCAAAAATTTTTATTAGTAGATAGAATTTATGGAATCTCAATGAATACAGTTGAAGGGGTGTGCCTGAAAGTATTCTTTAAATGCATTATTCATGGTATTTCTTAAATCATAAAAAATTATAATTTGTAGGGGGGAAATGTCCATTTCTTCTTTCTCTTATTTGGTGAATAATAACTAGGAAAAAAATTTGAAAGTATCATTAAGGCAAATTCATTTTTTAAAACCTCTTTGACTCTTTCAGAATACTATCTATCCTAACACTGTCGTAACGTTTTATGAAAATGCTGATATTTCTACCTTGAAGTAAGTCTCTCTTTTAAAAGAAGGGTAGATTATATATTTATATATTTACTCATATAGTTAAATTATAGATGGGAATCCTTTCCTTACTCCATTTAGTTTTGTGGGGTTTTTTTTTTTAAGATTTTATTTATCTGACAGAGACAGCGAGAGCAGGAACATAAGCAGGGAGAGTGGGAGAGGGAGAAACAGGCTTCCCCAGGACCCCGGGATCATGACCTGAGCCGAAGACAGTTGCTCAACGACTGAGCCACCCAGGCGCCCCTCCAGTTAGTTTAAAAAAAAAAAAATCAACTTCAGAAATCATTTTGTTGCCTGTCTAGGTTGTTAAACTTATAGGTTAATAAGGTTTTACTGTAAATCTAGATCAATCTACTTAATATATAATTTTTATTTTAATTTGAATTCTACATGTTAACCATTTTCTTGTGACCATATGGGCTACTCACTACCTTTCCAAACTTTTTCCTCAAAATAAAGAAGTTAGACTGAGTAATCTTAGATCCCTTCTTAATCTCCATCATTTAAAACTGAAAGCTAAATATTGCTGCTTCTGCACACACTGTTGCATGTAGCTAATTTCAGATTCAGGTATAGAATTTTTAGGTGTTTTATTTTGTTTTTTTTTTACCTCTTAATAAGGACACAGGTTCTTACAGTAAAACTTTTTTTTTTTTTAACTCAGATATACTGTTGCTCAGATACACTGTTGCTATGCATCAATCGGTAATTAGTGTTTTTGAGCTAATGAGTTGTGAAGAAAATACTTTCTTCAGTGAATGTCACATTTAATCAGTGCTCAATCTGTGGCTCTTCTCTTTTTTACAGTGTCTAGTTTCAGTCCCTGTCGATATAGCCTGATGATTCCCAACACTCTCACTAGTTGTTGCTCCTTCTCTCTCAATATATAATAGGATATTTTTGTTTTACTTTTAAATTAAAATGGGTAGAAGATTAATCAAATGTACCATCTTCCTGAAATGTTAACTAGAGTTAGGGACATGGAAAAAAATCAGCTTTTAACACATAATGGATTAGAATGAAATTGTTTTCAAAGCAGTGGCAGCTCTATTGTATATGCATGATCTAAACATTTCACACTAACCTTACATAATAGAAACATTCTTTGTTTCCCTTTTTATCAGACCAAGTAACAAACTTCTTAAAAGTGCAGCTCTCACCACTATCTTGTCTAGACATCAAGTCTACCCTACTATATCTAACAATCCATTATTACCAACCACTTGTTCAGACTTTACATATATAGATTTAGTAAAATATACTCATACAAGATTTACCCCTGAAAAATTTCTTATTCTCAAAACACATTAAAGATAAATCCTTTATTTTGTCCATATTTCAAGGTTTTTGAAAGTTATAGTTTGTCAAAATCTGGTCTTATTCCAGAAACTTACTGAAGAACAAGTGTAAAGTTTTCGTTTTAAGGAAGTTTCATCTGAAAGTTATAAGGTAATTTGTATCATGCTTGAAATGTTAAAACCAAGCATCTCAGTCTTTACATTGAAAAGTAAGTTAGTTATTTTATACCTAATATAAACCTGTAAATATGAAGATTATTGACCCTGTTATATTATTTTTACATAAAATAGAAGATTTGGACAATACAGATACTAAGCCTGGTAAGAACCATATTTAATATGTTTTAAGTACCAGAAGAGATGAGACCATCTTGGACCTTATCCCTGGGGATGTCATCACTTAAAATGTACCCAATTATAAAGCATTTCCGATATAGTTGTTCCCTGTGACATAAGCTCGAGCACAAGCTTCATTCTCTCACCTTTCCTCCTTGTCCACCGTCAACAACTGCTAGGTAAGGATTTTCTCTAGTGGTTCCAAATTATTGTCCCTTGCTATTCAGTTCTCCTGCTGTAAGTTGACATGTCTGAGTATTTACTTTAAATGACATTTGTAAGTGGTATGGCATAGTAAACAGTGGATGTTTCCACTTAGTGTTTTAACTTCAGAGCCCTTTTCCTCATTTGTTAAATGGGGTTAATTACATGCTCTCCCACAGAACCAACAAAGCACTCTATGTGAAAGCCCATTGTATATTGAAAATCACTATACAGATGTCATGGTAGTATTAAGAATTACTTTGCCTGTTTCTTTACAGCTTTGGAATTTTGACTACTTGCAAATTATTTCTTAGGAATATTATAGAGCAAATCTATAGAAGTTTAACTCTGAGAGCCTGTTTTCTTATCATTGTCAGGATTTGGGTTGTTAAACCTTTTATCCTTATGCTTCTGCTTTTTTTTTTTTTTTCCTTTTTTCCTCCATTCATTCAAAATGAATTGTAAAAATAATTATACCATGAAATATTTGTTGGCGGGGGGGGACTTTATAATTTCTCTTTTACATTTTCCATTTGGCTTTTTTTTTTTTTATCTCACTGGTTCCAGTCTATTTTTCTAGCTATAAGAAGTACCATAAGAAAATAAATGTTTCCTTCTCTTTAGAATTCCCTGCTTCCCTTCGGCATTTCTGAAACATAAATTATTCTCATATTTTCCCTTTGTCATTTTTCATTTTTAAGGTGTGATCCCTTCTGTGACATCTGCTGTCTTCTCTTCACTGTTGTTTAATTCAGATATTGTATAATCAGCTTATCTGTCTTACACATTCATGTGCAGATACCAGCATGAGTTAGTTGATATTCTCAGTTCATTTATACAAGACATTTTAAAAGTTGCACTAAGAAAATCTTAACTAAAAAATCTATTTAAGGGTAACTTGAAATTAAACATTAGAAATAAAATGATGATTTTTAGTATCTGGTTCATTGAGACATATCTGTTTTGTTGTCGTCTCCCCCCTTATTTTTCCTCTTGTTTTATTTTGTTTTTTAAAAAACTATTAGAGGAAATTGGGCAGTTCTGTTTAGAATACTTGTTTACTCAGTTAGCTGGGATATTATTTGTAGGATTTTTTGTCAGCCTCAGAGCTGAATTTTAAGATTTCTAATCCCTCAGTTATCGGACTTTGGGGCAAATGAGCACTTACTTCAACATCATTTCTGGTTAGCTGAAGATCAACCATGCTAAATTCTGCTATGCTTGTATTGTGCTCTACTTTTTAAAAAAAAAGCACTTTAATGATGTATAACATATACAGAAAGAAGTATTCAAAGTATACAGAAAGAAGTATTCAAAACATATTTGTTAACCTGAGTGATTGCTCACAAAGCAAACACTTCTGAAAACTACCACTCAAATTGGAGTGCCTGGGTGGCTCAGTCGGTTATGCGTCTGCCTTGGGCTCAGGTCGTGATCTCAGGGTTCTGGGATCGAGCCCTCTGTCAGGCTCCCTGCTCGGCAGATAGTCTGCTTCTCCCGTTCCCTCTCCCCTCTGCTCCCCCCCCCTCCCCGCACTTGTGTGTGTTCTATCTCTGTCTTAAATAAATAAAATCTTAAAAAAAAAAATACCATTCAGATCAAGAAGTAGAATATTACCAGCACCCCAGGGGTCCCTTTATACCCTCTCCCAGTTACTACCCCCTCCTTTTCCCCAAAGGTAGTAACCACTAAATTAATTTCTAACACTGTAGTATTGTTTTGTCTGTTTTTTAAACTTTATACAGATAGAATAATATGATATATATTCTTTTGTGTCTAGCTTTTCTTTGGTTCAGCATTGTGTTTGTGAGATTCATTGATAGTGTTAACATATAATAGAGCTCCTTATGCTTTTAATTTGCATTTCCCTGAATACTGATGATGCTGAGGACTTTTTCATATGGTTATTGGCACCTCTTTTAGAAAGTACCTGTTGAGATTCTTGTCTCTTTTCCTATGAAATTGTTTTTGTTCTTTTTTAATTGATCTGCAGAGTTCTTTATATATTCTAAATACAAGCCCTTTGGTAGTTATATATGTTGCAAATATCTTTTCCCACGTTGTGGCTTGTTTTTTCATTCTTTTGATACTTTTGGAGGAATAAAAATCCTTACTTTTAATGTAGTCCAGACTTTTTAGTCTTTTTCTTTATTACTGTTATTTGTCTCCTATTTAAGATAGCTTTTTTTTTTTTTTTTTAAGATTTTATTTATTTATTTGAGACAGAGAGCATGAGAGGGAGGAGGGTCAGAGGGAGAAGCAGACTCCCTGCCAAGCAGGGAGCCCAATGCGGGACTCGATCCAGGGACTCCAGGATCATGACCTGAGCTGAAGGCAGTCGCTTAACCAACTGAGCCACCCAGGCGCCCTAAGATAGCTTTTATTACCTTCAAGAAGATTCTTTGTTTTGTCTCTCACATTGAGTCACAATCCATCTGAAAATTATTTTATGTATAGTGCATATTAAATATATGTCAGAGATCCAGGTTTCATTTTTCTTTTCCCATATGGACTTTCCTTTGACCTGGAACCATTTATTGGAAAGACCATGTGTTCTTCACTGCTCTGCATTGACACCTATGTAATAAATCAAGTGTCCATATATATATATATGTGAATCTGTTTCTGGACTCTGTTCTCTGCTGTCTTGATCTTTGCAATAATACCATGCTGTCTTTGTTACCATAGCTTTATAGTAAGTCTTGATATCCAGTAGAGCAAGTTGTCTTTCCTTGTTGTTTTTCAAGAGTACCTGTACTTGGCGCTGTGAACTTATGTAGAAATCTTAGAATCAGTTTCTCAATTTCTCAGATACAACAAATAAAGCCTGTTGGGATCCTGGCTCGGGATCGTGGCTCAGGATTTCTCAAGAGGTTTCTATCAAACTGATAACGAAGGCTGTAGTCTCTGAAGACGTGACTGGAGTTGGAAGATTCACTTCCGAGCCCACTCATGTGGCTGTTGGTATGAGTTTTACTTCCTCGCCATGTGGACCTCTCCACAAGGCTTCTCATGACATGACCTCCCCAGAGCTAGAGTCCCAAGAGAGAGAAAAGGAACAATGCTTTGCTGCCTTTTTTGGTCTGTTCTCCAAGTCACATACCATCCGTTCACTTCCACCTTGGTCTATTCGTTAGAAGTAGTCACTAAGCCTAACTAACACTCAATAGGAAGGTATTACACAAGGATGAAAATACCAGGAGATGGGGACCACTGCAGGCTATCTTGGGAATTGGCTGCTACATCTCCCATGATCAGTGTTACCTAAAGTTACCAGTCTTATGTCTTTTTCAAAGAATCAGCTTTTGGTTTTATTCATTTCTTTCCTGTTTTGTATTTTATATTTCATTGAATTCCTTATTATTTTCTTTCCTTCTACTTTTTTGGGTTTAATTGCTCTTTTTGAACAAAAACCTCTTGAGCTAGGTACTGATTGATTTGTAGCTTTTCTTTTAACCTATAAATTCCCTCTCAATAGGTCTTTAGTTGCATCTTCCAGAAGTTGATGTTATTTTTGTCATTCAGTTTAGAATATTTTTTTGGGATTTCTTCTTAGAGTTTAGAATATTTTGAAATTTCCAAATGCAGGAGATTTTGTAGTTTTTTTTCTTTTTTTTTTAATTTCTAATTCAAAACCACTGTAGTAGAAAACATACTTTTTAGGATTTGAGTCTTATGAAGTTTGTTGTGACTTCCATTGTGGGCCAACACATAGTCAGTTTTTGTAAGTATTCTATATACTTGAAAGGAAGGTGTATTTTGTATTTGTTGAGGGCATTGTTTTATTAGTATGACAATTAGGTAAAATTTATTGTATTAAATTCTCCATATCTGGGGCACCTGGGTGGCTCAGATGGTTAAGCATCTGCCTTTGACTCAGGTCATGATCCCAGGGTCCTGGGATCAAGCCCCATGTTGGGCTCCCAGCTCAGGGGGAGTCTGCTTTCCCCTCTCTCCCTGCCTCTCCACCTGCTTGTGCTCTGTCTCTCTCAAATGAATAAATAAAATAAATCCTCCAGTCCTTATTGGTTTTGTTTGCTTGTCTTAACAGTTTCTGAAAGAGTTGTATTAAAACCTTCAAATGTTTCTGGGTTCATGTATCTCTTTTAAATGTTTTTATTCCTTTTGAGACTATTATATAAAGTGCATATGAATTTACAATTATATCTTTCTGAAGTAGTTTTCTTCATCTCTAATACTGCCTCATTTATCTAAGTTTTTGTGTGGTATCTTTTTGTCACCTTGCTTTCAGCTGTTCTGTATTATTGTATTTAAGTTATTTTTCTTATAAGCAGCATATAGTTGAGTTTTTCATCCATTTGGATAAAATATGTCTTTACTTGGATCATCTGGTCCATTTATATTTAATGTAGTTACTGATATATCTGTGCTTAGTTATTCTTCCTATTCTGTAGTCCTTTTTCTCTCCTTTTTTCCATCTTTGGGATTTTGAAAATTATCATTCATTTCCATACACCAATAGTGATACACTGTTTTTTTCTTGCTAGTTATACACTGTTTTACACCATGCATTCCTGATTTACTGAAGTCTAACATACACTAGTATTTTTAGCTTCTTGATGATCAATGTAGGCACTTTAGAGCATTTTAACTCCATTGAACTTCCTCTTGATTGACCTATTACAGTGTGTTTTACTTCCATATATATTTTAAACCCCACGAGATACTAACAGTCTCCTTTGCAGTTAATATTCATTTAGGCTTATTGAAATATTTACCCTTTTTAGGGGCACCTGGGTGGCTCAGTTGGTTAAGCGACTGTCTTCAGCTCAGGTCATGATCCCAGGGTCCTGGGATCCAGCCCCGCATCGGGCTCCCTGCTCGGTGGGAAGCCTGCTTCTCCCTCTCCCACTCCTCCTGCTTGTGTTACCTCTCTCGCTGTCTCTCTCTCTCTGCCAATTAAATAAATAAAATCTTAAAAAAAAAAAAATTACCCTTTTAAAATTTTTCATTGCTTCTTTTTTTTTTTTTTAAGATTTTATTTATTTATTTGACAGAGACACAGCGAGAGAGGGAACACAAGCAGGGGGAGTGGGAGAGGGAGGGGCAGGCTTCCCGCCGAGCAGGGAGCCCAGGACCCTGGGATCGTGACCTGAGCCGAAGGCAGACGTTTAATGACTGAGCCATCCAGCGCCCCTAAAATTTTCATTGCTTCTTATGTCTCCAACTTCCACCAAGGATCATTTTCTTCTACCCAAGAACAATGACTAAATAGTTTCTAGTGTATCCCCACTATATAGTCAGTAGAAAGATTTATGGAGAATTGCCACAATGCTGCTGCATTATTTTAGTAGTTAGAAGTACTGTAGGAACTTTGGAGTTAGGGGATTTGGCTTGAATCCCAGTTCAGCCACTTAACTGTGTGTCTTTGGGAAAGTCATTTTATTTTTCTGAGCCTTGCTTTGCTCACTACTCTAAGGGGAATGGTGCTATTATCCCCTTCATAATAATGTTAGAATTAAATGGGAATATATATTTAAGTTGGCTAGGACATTGTCAGTAGCCAAAATGGCTGCCATTATTGCTTTATACTGTTTTTCATAGTTGGAAAAGTATTTAGGTCTTCGTATGTGCTTATGAGGCTTTTGTGGGTTAGCCTGGAATCCCAGCTTAGAAAAATAAGGCCCAAATTCCAGCCAACTAACTTAAAAGTTATACTGAAAAATAATCTGTTCTTTGGTCATTCTTGTATTTTAAATTAAAACATTCGTGAATGGGTTGAAATTAAAATTAATGTCATTAAACCAAGAAGGAAATAAATGACTGTTCATGTCAGTTTCATCTAGTGATTCTCTCTTACAAGAAGTGAAAGGTAAAGAGCAAAGTAGATCTTGAATAACTGAAATGGTAGGATGGTGATACTATGATGGTATATTGTCATCTCTATTTACCTGGGATGGTAGTAATTATATTGGGGCTACGAGGGCTTGATTTTTGTGCATATATCTTTTAAAGATTATTTTGCTTGGGAAAAAGCCTTTAAAATATAGTAATATATTTGAGGTAAGGCTTTTTGCCTCTTATTTTTTTACCCGTACAGTCCCCATGTTAGATTGATAGGAAATATTTTAGGGTAAATTTGAAATACTCATTTATGGTATGTGAATTCAGGTTACAAAGTTTTTAAAATTCCATATCAGCAAATATCCCAGTACGCCTTTCCCCCATTAAGCCGCTTCTTTGTGTCAAGTTTTTCCAGAACTTTTTCCTGAACATATGCACTCCATTGTCATCTGCTATATATAGACTGTGTCAAATTGTGGTACTTATTTCTATCTTTAGGATATTTCTAACTTCAAGATTATTTTTACTATTTATAAATACTATACTATTTATTACTATTTACTATTTATTTTTCATTGGCTTATGTAGGCCAATACATAGGTACATGCACGCACGCGCGTGCACACACACACACACGCGCACGCACATATTCTTCTTTTGAGGATTCTCAATTATAATTCTTGCCCAGGAGTTTTGATGGTTTTACACTGCATTGATTTCTAACTATGGTTTGCAGTGTTCTGCCCTGAAATTTTATTCTATTATTAGCATCCTTCATTGGTACTGTTTGAGGAAAGCCAAGAAGAAAAACCTTTTGTGCTTATTTCAACAACTGTTGTACTACATGCATTTCTCTATCCTTTATATTGGTTGTCTAAAAGTTACAGATCAGATCAGGTCTTAATAAAGATTTTGTAATCTAGAGATTTTAAGTAGTACTTATCCTATTTAAATATTTAATCATAAGCTATTTTAGCAAAAATTCTTGGTACCCTTGGGACCAAGCTTAAAGAAATGCATGTGATTATCTCAGTAGAGGCTTTTTCTTACATAAAAATATTTTTCCATTCCAGGTTTCTAATGTAGTACATTCTTGATCGTGATCATGAAAGAGATCAGGGCCCCATGTAAAGCAAAGGAATAAAAAATATTAAATTGCCTTTTTAGTGGAAGCCTGGTATTAAGGGAGGTAGTTTGTTTGCAGCATGTTTAATTTTCAAGATTTTGTTTTATTTATACTAAAAATTTATTTTTATTCACTGAGTTCATCAATTGCACAGCCAACTGTTGTTTGCCCATGAGAGCAGCACAGCCAAAATGTAATAATAACATCTTTGCCTCCTACTCATAGCTAGCATATGTTCAACTACAATACTACTTACCTTTTATAGGCTGAAAGGAAAATTACCTAATTAATCATCTTCATATCGTTTGAAGTTCCTTGCCTACAGTAGGCTCACAGTAAATGTGTAACAGTTGAATGAATGGAATTAGAAGGAGTCTTCAAAGCATCCTGAATCCCATGTGATTTGGCTCTGCTGTTTTAGCTTGAAGGTAAATACTAGAGTACATCTTCAGGAATCTTTCCCTTCAGGGATCTTTCCCTTCAGGGAATTAGAAGGAGGTAAAGGAAGAAGCAAAAATTATCTTTATCCATTTGGTTGCAAAAACAGAGTTCACAAGATTGAGATGATTTCTCATAAATTTACCACATATGACTAAAATATATATTGAAAAGATTGTACAAAATATTGATGAAAAAAATTAGATCTTTATGACAACCTCTGAAGGGGCATGGGGAAGAGATTATTTTTCTTTTTTCTTTAGGATTTTATTTATGTATTTGACAGTGCGCAAGAGCACAAGCAGGGGGAGCATCAGGGGGAGAGGGAAAAGCAGGGTCATTGCTGAGCAGGGAGCCCCATGCGGGGCTCAATCCCAGGACCCTGGGATCATGACCTCAGTGGAAGGCAGATGCTTAACAGACTGAGCCACCCAGGAGCCCTGAGATTATTTTTATTTTAAAATTTATTTTTCAATATGCAGTTTTACTATAATGTATTTAGATACGGATTGTTTTAAATTTTTTCTGGTTAAGATATTTTATGCTTCCTGTACCTGAGAATTTGCATTTTTCATTAGAGCTAGAAAATTACGTTATCTCTTTAAATTTTAAGTATCCTTTATCATTCTTTCATTTCTCCTAAACTTTCTTCTTTTTTTTTTTTTTAAATCTGAAATTATAACTATTTTGTTAAGGACTCTCCAAGTCTTCAGTTTTATATAATTTGCTGTTTAATCCATTCATTGAGTTCTTAATTTCAGTTATATTTTCCATTTCTATACTTTTAATTTAGTTTTCTTAAAAATCTGCCCAGAATTAGATTGTTTATTGCTCATGCTTTCATTCTTTCGCATCTTATTTTCTGTAATGGATAATTTTAATACCTGAAGTCTGAGGGCTTTAATCCAGCTGCTGTTTCTGTTGACTCTTGCTCATGGTAGCATGTTCCCTTGTATTATTTGTATTTTGGAGTTGTGAGTTTTTATTTAGATGCTCATGGAAGTAGACCTGTGTTTATGAATATTCAGAGGAAATTGCATCTCCTTGCCTCAAGAGGCTCAATCAAGGCAGAGAAGTTTCCCTGTCTTTTTCTTTCACTGATAGGTAATTTTTGTTTGTTTGTTTGTTTGTTTTTTTCTAGTTCATCCTGTCACAAAGATCCTAGCTTTATGCAAAGGCCTGAAATTTCAACTCTGTCTTGAGAGGGCCAAAGATCATGTCTCTCATTCCTGACCAGGCTCTAAGTTCTTGGCTCTTTATGGCAGCCATGGCCCATGATGTTAGCTTATCATTCTGGTTTCTTGTTTCTTCTTCTTTTATGATTGCTGGCAATTACCCTTAGTTACTTTAAGAGCTTAGCTGTTCTTTTAAAAGAATGTGTTTCTAAGCTTTTTGAGGCAGAAGAGTTTTTCTAGAAATAGTATGTTGTTTTTCCTATCTTCATTTTACATGTTTAAAAAGCTTAAGTGGCTTGTTCCAGCTTATAGCAGAAATGGTAGAAATGTGACTGTTCCTTACTTAGTGCTTTCTGCTGCTTGATTACCTTGAATAATAGGCTTAGAAACTTTGTCTTGATTTGATAGAAGAGCTTTGGAAAGAAGCATTCTGGTATACTCCAGTTCAGTTCTGCCACTAACCACCCAGAGTTAGTGCAGACCCCACAAGTTAAAGGGCATGGTTCTCAACAAGACTGCCCTTACTTCAGAAACCAGCAGCACTTTGGGGGTCCCCAGGCCACTTCTGACCAACTGGCTACAAATTTAGGGGTTCCCATGACCCCATCAGGTCCAGTAATATGCTAGAAAAACTGATAGAACTCAGAAAAGTGCTATACTTATGATTATAGTTTTGTCATAAAGCATGCACGTCAGGAAGGAAATATTGTTCCAACTCCACTGGTGTACTGTAGTTCAAGTCTGGCAGTAACCACTCAGTCAGTGCAGACCCCACAAGTTAAAAGCACATAGTAGTAGGGGCGCCTGGGTGGCTCATTTAAGCATCTGCCTTTGTCTCAGGTCATGATTCCAGGGTCCTGGGATCAAGTCCCCCGTCGGGCTCTCTGCTTGGTAGGGAGCCTGCTTCTCCCTCTCCCTGTGCTTGCTGATCTGCCTATTTGTGCTCTTTCTCTCTCCCTCTCTCAAATAAATAAAATCTTAAAAAAAAAAAAAAAAGCACATAGTAGTAGATGAGAAATTGAAGTAGTGTGAGATAGGGTCTGATTATAGATTATTTTACAGAAAGTTTTTAGTAGAGAAAAGATAGTAGATGGTAAGCCCAGGATAGTTTGCTGAGGATAGCTGGATTGGAGCCCGATCATTGAAAAATTTAAATGCCAGGAGAAAATAGTTTAAATTCTGTTGATTGGAAGTATGGTTTATGGACGAATTTCAAATATGTGAGAATTAGGATCAGGATTAGAAAAAAAAATACTAGTAAATAAAAGAGGGGGGTGGCGCCTGAGTGGCTCAGTCAGTTAAGCGCCTGCCTAGGGCTCAGGTCTTAATCCCAGGGTCCTTCAGTCAGTCCCACATCATGCTCTCTGCTCAGCAGGGAGTCTGCCTCTCCCTCTCCATCTGCCTCTCCCCCAGCTCATCCTCTCTCTCACTCTCTTGCTCTCTCAAATAAATAAGTAGAATCTTAATAAATAAATAAATTAATTAAAAATTTAAAAAACCCTAGTGTGGCTGTACAGAAATGTTTGACTATTCTTCAGGTGAGGTGTGAGAGCCTGAATTAGATTGCTAGAGTGAGAAATGGAGAACAAGCGCAAGAGACTGTGTGGCAGGCAAATGAATAAAACTCACTGACCTACTTATTTATTATTTTTGAACACTTATGAAAAGGTAAGAGTAATATGAGAGAGACTGAAGATAAAAAACAGATGGAATAATTGATGAAGCAAGAGACTATCAATAGCACAGGTAGAGGGACTAACCTTGAAAATTTAGAGAAACCCTTTTCTGTGACTACGGCAAAGGAGAATAAAGTGGCAGCCATTTTTAAGGTGGAGAGGAGATAAGTTTAGGAGAGGCAATTTTGCTAAGAGTGAGGGGAAATGGGATAGGGTGGGGAGAGTCCTATCAGCACTTGGAGTTCCTGAATCAGGCATGGAAACGACTTAGAATACCCCATGTGGTGTATGTTGATATGGAAGTCAACAAGAGAGATTAAGGAGTGGATCAAATAATTGCAGTTTTGGACTTTTTCCAACAATTCACAGCATCCTTTGAGTAAGAGTGGAAAAGGCAAACCGGATTGTTTATCCACAGTTCACCAAGTAAGAACACCTTAAATGTTGCTTTAAAAAAAAAAAACTCACTGTAAGATGGTAAAAGTTGAAAAAAAAATTAATGACACAGACTTACTCTCAGTCTTTAGTTCAGCTTTAAATGCCAAGAAGTTTGACTAGTTCTTTTGCCCAGGTTTTTGAGCAGCTACGTATTGTACTGTTCACAACTGATAAAAATTAAACTTACATCTCTAATTCAGCATAGCTGTTGATCATGATGCATTTAAAAGGGGAGGTAAAAAAAAGTACTCTAGTTTTTAATGTTTTTGAGATATACTTTTTTTTTTTTTAACTAAGGCAGGAAATGGCTAATATATTTTAGAATTTTCCAACTAAAAGGAATGAACAATAGTATTTTTAAACAAAGGTGAGTTGCTGTGCTCCAGAATACTTTGAATCTCGATTTTCCTAGCCTAATGGAATGTTGCTGTGGTTATTTCCTGACTTCTAAACCTGTTAAATATAATTGCTTCTCTGCTTGAAACCCTCCAGCAGCTTCTCATATTTAGAATAAAAATCCAAAGTCTTTACCTTGGCTCTAGAGATCTGCTAGTTTTGTCTATTACCTCTCCCTCCAAATTTCTTTCCTATTACCCTTGTGTTTTACTGTGCTGCATTCACGCTGGCCTCTGGATAAAACATGCTTTCCTCTCTTCTTGGCGGCCTTTGTTGATGCTGTTATTTCTGCCTAGAATGCCCTCACTGGTCTCTTCTCATTTTTCAGGACCTGCTTAAATGTTACCCTTTCACTCAAACATCTCTTTATTCCCCTGACCAATCAATATAGTTCCTCCATCACTGAATGTACTTTATTTTATACAATACCACAGTTATATACATTTATGTATTTTCATACATTTTATTATATGTTCTTTCCCACTAAGAAAACAGTTTCCTAAAGATAAGGACAGTATATTTTTATGTTCACCGCTTGTACAGGGCCTGCACATGCTAGGTCCTCAAATATTTGTTGATTACTGGGCTCTCAAATGTTTGTTGAGTGAGTGGTTTCTAAGTATTAAGTACTTTATGTTCTGTCACTTAATTCTCACAACAGCGCTGTGAACTAAGTTACTGTTAAAATCCCCACATTGCAAACAAGGCAACTGGAGCTTACAGAATTATGTAATGTGCCCAGGGTCACTCAGCAACCCAGACCTAGGGGCTCCATGAACATAAAATCCATGATCTCCATCACTCTGCCATATTCTTTTCCCACCCCCTTAAATCCTTCCATACATTATATTTTAAAAAGTGAGACAAAATAAAACTAGACATTTAAAGTGCTTATGAACATACCTTTCTATAGTAGTTGCATAGTCTTGGGGATTTTTAAAAGGATTGAAGGCTGATTTTTTTGGTATGTGGTTTTGAAGATTGAAATGTATTTAAATTACATCTATGTTGTTCACTGTGAATCAGAAATTCTTTTGTAGAAAGAAAATGATAAGAAATTATACCTATTGTAATTTTTTACATTTTCTCCTTTATGTTTTGGCATAGCTATGGATATGAATGGCTCATTCCTCATGGTCATAATAAGTTGATTCTTACTATGCAAAGAATTTGAGTTTGAAGTTTTTATTGTGTAATTATCCACATATGATGACTTGAAGGCTAAGAAAACAGTTTAATCTGATTTCCATATGGATAGTTGAGTGATAGTATGTGAGGAGAGGGTATATTCTTTTTTCTCTTTTTTAACGAAATATGGGACATTATAGTCAGAATTTGACTTTTAAAGTTGTGTTTTGGTTCTAATTTAATGTAGCTTCTTTTGTCTTTACACTTTAAATAACTTAAGTGCCATTAAAAGAATACAGAATGCAGCTGCTACATAATTGGGCTACATGGAATAAATGCTGGCTTGAATCACTAGGGATGATTCAGTGTTTGAGGAAAAATTTTAGAGCTATCCTGTCACACCTACACAACAGAGACAGGCAGAAATGGAAATTTTTCTTTTGTTTTACATATAATATGTTTACATTTTAATTATTGCTTTATTTTAGTAATATGCCATCTCTTTGCCTTCTTAAATAGTGTCACCCTGAATGGTACCATTTCTAGGCAGGTTTTGTTTTAGGTTTTGGGTTTGGTGTGGTGTGTGTGTGTGTGCTTGGTTTTGTTTTGTGCAAAAGACAATACATATATGTTTTTAGACATTTTGAAACTTGTCTTTGTACAATAGTCTTTTTAAAAAACTGTTTTTCTCCTTTGGTGTTTCGTTTTAATAGTGAAAACTACATGAATGTACAGTGAAGCAGAGTATTTCAAATTGAATTTTATCTTCCTACAATATGATTATCAGATAGGGGAAACAAGGTTTAGACCGAATCTCAGATGATCTGGTTAGATTTGGTTTGACAAAATAATAGAATGTTGTCAATCCATGCAACAGGAATTAGGTATTTTAACCAAAATATGGTCTTTGTATTGGATTGGCAATCAGTTTGCACAAACTACAGGAAAAACATTTGCTAAGCAAACTATTAGCAAGATTCTTTGTATAATTTTATACAAGGAAGTCTTTTTTTTTTTTTTTTAAGATTTTATTTATTTGACAGAGAGAGACAGCGAGAGAGGGAACACAAGCAGGGAGAGTGGGAGGGGGAGAAGCAGGCTTCCCGCGGAGCGGGGAGCCCCATGTGGGGCTCTATCCCAGGACCCTCGGATCATGACCTGAGCCGAAGGCAGACACTTAACGACTGAGCCACCCAGGTGCCCTGCTTTTTACTATTTTAAAATGACTTTATAATGTAAACTTTCTTTCCTACTTCATTTCAGAACATTTATTATATTTTATCTTCCTTGTAATGCTAAATCAATTAAAATTTTAATTATGATTTTTGCTTGATCAAGGAACAATATTTATTGACAGCCCTTGTGAACAGATACATTTACTAATCTCAAAGAATTTGCATAATGTGATCAGTTGGAAGGATGGCCAAAATAGTTAAAATTTGAGCCAATGCCAGAATATAGAATTTTAAGCTTTTAAAAATCAGAGATAATTAAAGATCCATTTCCAGCCTTATACTTAATGGGAGACCATTACAAAAGAAGCGAATAAATTGTATTTGCCTTCAATATAATGGAGGAGGTAGCAAGGACAGAAAGAAACATACATTTCTTAAATATTTAAAGAAATCTGGAAAAATTGATCTGAAAAAACTTTGTGAAAGATGTCTTAAATGAAATTTTGAAGAAATTAGAAAAGCAACCAAGGGAATGCAGATGGCATATGAGAGCAGGTAAAATACTGAAAAAGGTATGGGTAGATAGTATTTTGGTGAGTGATGAAATTTAGTAGCTAAGATTTCCTGAAGAATTACATTGGGTCAGATCTTGGGAACCAAAGCCGCAGTATTCTGAGAAGAGTTTTTCCATCTGTAGGATGATGTGTGTGTCTGTGAGTAGGTACACTTAGAACAAGAAGACTAGAAGCAAAAACAGTTAGAATTTCCACAGTGTTGCAACAGGATTGTATTGGTTAGGTCCATGCTAATATTTTGACTATAGAAATAGCAAAACCAAGAAATAGGGAGGTGCACAAGAGAGTCAGATTTCAGCACTATGGTACCTCTGAAAACATGTGAAACAGTCCCTTTTAAGAATAGAATAATTTAGCAATTAATTTTTACAAATGATTTAGTGTTTGCTCAGGAAATAAGTCTTAACCATATTATTAATTTCTGGACTTTTAAATACTATAACATGAAGCACACTGAACTCTCACAGAGTAAAGCCACATGGGATACTGAAAATATCTGAGAAGAGAAATGGTTCAATGCATTTTTCCAGGATGTGTTTATATTAAAAATTTCTGTCTATGTTGTATCTCCATGTGCACATGGTAATCTTGCACGAAGTAAGGTTAAAGGGGATACCGCAGTCTGCTGGGTTTTTTTGGCTCTTACAGTAAGGTGGTCAGCCTTTTGACCCTTACTTTATCTGAACCAATTCAGTGTTCACTGCTGCTAATCCAAACAAAAATTTCATTTCTGGTTTTCCCTGTTATTCTTACCTAAAATATACCAATCATTCCAGTCTTAGCCATTTTGCCGGCCAAAAAAAAAAATTAATTTAAAAGCATAGACTTTCAAAATAATAACTCATTTAAAAAATTTTTAATAAATGTACTACATATTAAAATATATATGGTAAGGTTTATTAGACCTTCAGAATTCCAGTAGAATTTCGTAGTTATAGTACTATCATTTTTACCCTCAGAATTTCAAATAAATAGAATATTTAGTTGTATTCAGTAATACCAGCTTACCCAAAATTACCTGTAAACATTATCAAAAAATTTCATTTGACTAGATTCCTGCCTCAAATTGTTGGCTGAAGCTAAATTCTATCCTTAAAAAGGCTTACTGAAGGCCAGATTTATATTTCCATTTACCAAAATTTAATAGCACCATACTTAGTGATTAACACCTAGTGCTTTTCTTGAGTAGAATGCAAGTAGCAGTGTAACTGATTGATGTAACAATGACAACATCATGATCTAACATGGTCTCTTCATTTCTGTGTACAATATTGTCATAAGTATGTCTCTGATTCTTGGAAGGATCTTCAGTATCATTTAAGAAGTCATTAGTAGTTTCTTTTGTAATGTCAAATGGACAGATCAAAATTAACTTTAAATCCTATACCAATTATACGCTATAAGTTTTAGTATTAAAAATGTAGACTAGAAATTATCTGTAGATAGACCTTGAAAATAGGTATTTTCATTCATATGTAATGGGACTTATGGACTTTTCCCACTGTACATAATGCCTTCAGAGATAAAAGTAAAATAATGAATTAATATTAATTAATTTTAACCTCCTTTTAATATACATGATACTGCAGTTCCTATTTTTAAAATGAAGCTATACTATTTGTGTTATGAATAATTCCTTTCTTCTGGAAAGAAAAAACGCATTTTAGGAGCATTTTTAGTGGTATTATATGTTATGTAATTGAAAAGCCTCTCTTTAGCAGAAGTGTAATTAAGGAGACCAATAATATTCTGTTTCTTACACTTGCAAATGATGAACTGAAAGCAGATACTTTTTTTTTTTTCCGTAGGAGTAACAAAAGGCTGTAGTTTTAGTGGAAACGCCAAGGATTTGTAGTTATTTAGTTCTTACCATGGAAAAGTGTAGCCTAACTTTAACTATGTTGGATAAAGCCTTCTGAAGCACCTTTGAAAGGTTTCCAATTGCATTGAAGAGAAAATTGATTTCTCCTATCACCTTGGCATTCCTGCCAGTATCAAGCACTGCTGCTGAGCTGATACACTGCAGTGTGGGTATCATTGTGCATGTCTTTGCTGCTCGCAGATTGCCACCCCAGCCCAGAAGGCCAGGTAATCTCTCTTACATGTAGCTGGCTATTGTGCTAGGTATCTGGAGAAAGTTCCTTTTGATTACAAGTTACAAAACCCACTCAAACTACCTTTAGCAAGGAAAGGGAAAGTATTGAAAGTTTACAAGAATTTCTCATGGGGCAAAGGCAGAAATCAGGTGTTGACCCTGTAATTGGAAGGCCATCGGGCAGTTTCTCTTCCTTTCTAATCTCCCTTCTTTTTCCTCAGTGCCTCCTCTCTACCTCTACCAACATTCACTCTTCCTATATTCCTTGTCATTATCAACTTCATAAATCTGATTCATAATCTAAACCCTGGGATTCATCTTCATTATCAGCATCCTTTAAATCTTCTTCTATAAGTGTATTTTTTTCATTTGGCATATACTATAAATATAGCTGTCAGAGGCCCGTCTCGGGATGGGAGTGAGGATAGGAAGGGACAGCTAAGCAGAAACTGCAGAAGCTACCTGTCTGGAGTTACAGGTAATCTTGCCCACCATTTGTGTTTCCTATCCCTTCACTGGCACCTTTTGGTTTTGTAACCTCTTAACAACCCCCACTCTCATCACCTTCACTAAAAAGAGACTATGGCAAACATTTTAAAAATTCTCCCAAACTATTACATTAGCAAGGACTTCTTTATCTTGAGCTGAAAATTCACAATACCATGATACTGTAACAAAAATGAAAGTTTTTCCAACCTGTAGTACATGCTAATGTTACAGAAAACAGAGAAAAGGAAAACACAACAGCACATGTGTGCTGAACCCATAACTTTCAGTGTGAGACATGGAGAACTTTCATAGTAGGAAAAGTGATTTCCTCTAAAATCAACTTTTCAGTATGGAATTTTAATGATGAAAGAAATGGAATGATAGGGTCAGTGTTCCTGGTTCTCTGAATCACTTGGGGAGGAAAAAAAAAAACAAAACAAAACTAAGAAGAACTAGCCTCCCCTGCAGAATACATAGGACATGTCCCATTTCAAACATAAACTGCTCTTTCACCAACTACAGCAGAAGTACCTTACAGAACAGTAGTACTTTCCTCAGCCTGAGGAAGATAGCTCTTACCTGTTTACTTTTTATAAATTTATTTTAGTGGCATCCTTGGAACTGGGGAAATAGTCCAAGTTTCAGATTTCACTAAGGGAATGATGAAGTATAGAATGATGTCAGTGATGTCTCATTGTCTCATAATAGTGACCTACCTTCCAAGCCACTTTCTTTACACCATTCTTCAAATCCAAACAGATTGATTTATCTTTGCCAAGAATTTAGTCTCAGTTGTGGCTTTATTTCTATTTTGGATTTAGACAATCTTGTTGAATTATAGCGTGGTATGGGAAAGGGTAAATGAGAAACCTAGACTGTGAATATTGTACTTTTTACAGCTAACTCCCTTTAATGTCTCTGCTTCAGTATTTTTATAAAAAGGGGGGGATACTTATCTAGAGTACTGGTGAGGATTCCTGGTACATAAAATAATGTAAAAGGCTATATGAAAATGTTGCCAGTGACTTAATGTTTCTGGTATGCCAATAATTTCTAAATGCTATTATGTTTAAACAAACAAAAAACCCTTTAGAATTGTAACCCATAACCATTTCTAGTCATAGAGACCTTTGCCTAGGATTCCTTTCCATTCTCCTAGAATTTTTCCTATGTAGTGAGCCCTCCCTGAGGGCTTAAAGATTAAGCTTGGCAACTGTTAATACTTTTAGGCTCTTCTTCTTATTATTTTTCTTTTTTTAAGATTTATTTATTTGAGAGAGAGTCCCATGCAGACTCTGCGTGGAGCCTCAGGGCTCAATCTCGTGACCCTGAGATGAGATCACGACCTGAGCCAAAACCAAGAGTCAGATGCTTAACTGACTGCACCATCCAGGCACCCCAATACTTTTAGGTTCTGAGCCATTTTTCCATATCTTCACAAGGTTAAAGCAATCTTAATATTGGGTTCTCTCCAACCCACTTTGCCAGAGAACTGGGAGGAAGTAAAGGGGGTTTTGGAAATAGCTTAGCTTAGTTGCGACTGCTGACAGATTTCTCCTATCATAGGGTAACTGGATGGATGGAGGTTGCTCCTCTTAGATCTCTCAGACCACTGTAAGATTTTTCACTTAGGGAACAAGTTGTTACTAATTATTTGCTTTCTTTTAGGCTTTTTTTTAAAGATTTTATTTATTTATTTGATAGAGACACAGTGAGAGAGGGAACATAAGCAGGGGGAGTGGGAGAGGGAGAAGCAGGCTCCCCGCTGAAAGGGGAGCCCGATGGAGGGCTCGATCCCAGGACCCTGGGATCATGACCTGAGCCGAAGGCAGATGCTTAACGACTGAGCCACCCAGGCGCCCCAGCTTTCTTTTAGGCTTAATCAAATCTAAAGCATGACCTTTTCTATTGTCAGGATATTGCACTTTTCTGATTATTACTGTTAAATCATTTGAGGACTGTACTACCTCATGAGCAATTAAAAATCATCTATTTCTAAAAATTTATTTGGAAATAATCTTTTTTTTTTTTTTTTTAAGATTTTATTTATTTATTTGACAGAGAGACACAGTGAGAGCAGGATCACAAGCAGGGGGAGAGGGAGAGGGAGAAACAGGCTTCCCGCTGAGCAGGGAGCCCGATGCGGGGCTCGATCCCAGGACCCTGGGATCAGGACCTGAGCCGAAGGCAGACGCTTAACGACTGAGCCATCCAGGCGCCCCGATTTGGAAATAATCTTAATTAAAATAAATTTTCTTTGGATAACTCAGGTTTTTTTTAGTTGTATACTCATTGGTATACATTATACTAATTTCACCTACTATAATAATTTTTATAACAAATAGCTATATGTAAAAAATCAGTTTAATATATACATAAGAAATTTCACCTTCTTTTAACTTGATTTTTTTTTTTTTTATTCACGGGAAATACATTCTGAGGGACAAATATCTTAAGGAATTGATTTGCCATGTTAACATGTGATCTATTTCATTGTGGTGAGTGTTTTAGACATTCACTTGGGAAAACGTCTAAATTAAGCCTTCCCCTCCTTGCCTTTATTAAAGAATTTATGTTGTCCTTAGACATGAAAATATTAAAAGCCACATGAAAGATTTTGTCATTTTGCAAAATATTTATTGTTAATCATTTTCTTAGCCAATAGAATTTTTAAACCTATTTTATAATGTATTTAATTGCCTTTTATCTTCATTATGACAATATTTCTTTAGATTTAGCCTTTTTATATTTGTTGAATGCTAGCAGTTTTTTTCTCAAGCCAATAACTGACATTAAACACAACATTATTTTTCCTGGCCTACTGAATCAGATTTGAAGGGGATATTGCATAATGAATACATTAGTTTTCCTCTAATCCACAGTCTTCAGTGGTTTATTGTCTGATGTGAGGGAAAAAAAAATGTCTGGAGTGTAACGTAAGTTGTTTTAAGTCCAAGGATAAGGTAAACCGTAAGTCCAGCCTGTTCATTTCTAGCTCCATTTTGATTCTGGTGTATCCATCAGCCATCTTTTCTAAAACTTCTCTATAGTCCCAAGATTTTTTTTTTTTTTTTTTTTTTTTTAAAAGCATACTGTGCTGTTTTCTTTCCAAGCTTTCAGGTTGCCTGGAATACCAACACTGTCTCAGTGCTTCTAATCCTCCTTCTCTCTACCCATTATGATTTTTCCTTTGGAATTATTATACTTTGTATTTCTCTATGGCATTTACTATATTTTGCTTTATGGTTTTCATAATGTATTACTCTTTTTTCTAGAATCTAACTTCTTTGAGCAGGGTGTGCTGTATTATTGACCAAATCCAGTGCTTTGCACGTAGTAGGTGAGTTTTAGTTGGTTGGCAGGTACAGTTATCTGTCATTCAGATCTATATCTGCATTTACAGATTCATTAATATTTGTAATTCTCAACCCACATTGAGAAAATGCAAAGCTCATCATCCAGGGTCCAAGCAAAAGAGAGCCTTCATTTATAAGCTGAGGTGATCAGAGCCATATACCTACCATTGGGCCTATTTTGCTTTAGATCTCTTTCCCCCTTAACATTTTATTATGAAAATTTTTAAATATTAGGGATTAAATAGTGCACACCCATACCCTCATCATCTACATTCTATAATTAACATTTTGTTTTATTTGCTTTGTCACTTACCTATCCATTGCTGTATTCATCCAGTAATTTATCTTATTTTTTGATGCATGTCTAAGTATGTTGCATATCTTAGTACACTTCATTCCTAAATACTTCAGCATACATGTCATTAAGTAGAGTTGTGACTTTTTTCTCTTTTTAAAGGAATAAGATATGGATATAAACCCTTTCTCAGATTCCTGCTGGCTTCTTTCCTTCTTAGAGTTGTCATTCTTGTGTATGTTTTTCTATTTTTAGTATATATGTGTATATCCCTAAACTAAACAAACTGTTTTTAAAACATACATAAATGGCATCATGGTTTACATAGTTCCTTTGCAACTTTTTTCACTCATTATTAATTTGAGATTTGTCTAGAGTCTATATTTAATCTCTGAGATCTGCTTTTGGCACTAGTGAAAGATTGTGTAGACTCTGGAATTACTTCATTTATTTTTGTCTACTTAGTGTATTATGAGCTAGAAATGGTAAAAAAATCATTAACCTTTGAATCCTGTAAATTTATAAATTGATCTATAATTTATGGATGAGAATTTTACAAACATCAATTGCTAGGAGTTTGTAGCATTGTTCCACTTTATCATTAATTTTGGAGTTACTTTTATGTGGCCGTAATAATTGTACCTACATACTGAATGTAGGTGTTGAAATCTAATCCATGTGTTCATAATGCATTTCTTAGCAACCACCAGTGTTCTTTTCAGTTGCTGTGCTTTTAAGAGCCGGTGGGGCTGCGACTTTGAGGAGGAAGTCTTAACGATATCTTTTTCTATTAATACAGCACAAGCAGCAACATAGATTACAATAGTTTTGACACCTTCTGCATTACTGCAGACCCAAATTAAAGGGTTTAAATTTGTCTCCAGTATTTAACATCTGTATGCTGTTACTTTTTTCCTGACCTCATCAACACATTAGACATTATGAATGTTTCCTTGTATATTAAGCCTCAATTGGAGTTTCTTTTTTTAACTTACATCTTTATACACATTTCACCAAAAGATTGTAGAACATTTTACAGATACTAATTATTATATTTCACAATGCTCCTTTAAAAGTGGTAAGCTTTTATGTATACTTTAACGGTAAAATAATTACAAATATATATTATTTAATTTACCAGGTCAACACTTGTCACTATATCTTTACCTTTTCTCCCACTTCTCAATCCTCTGTGTTAACACTGCTTAGTAGAATTTTCTGTGTTGATAGAAATTTTTTATATTTGCCCTGTCCAGTATGGTAGCCACTAGCATTTGAAATAGGGCTAGGAACTGAGGAACCGAATTTTTCATTTTTATTAAAATTTAAATAGTCAAATATGGCTAGTGGCTACTGTATTAGACAGCTCTATAATCTCCATCATGCCAGTAAACTGCTCCTGCAGCTAACCAGCCAGTCCCCTAGTTTCCCAGCCTGATCAGTATGTTTTTTTTTTTTTAAAGATTTTATTTATTTGACAGAGAGAGAATGAGAGAGAGAGAACACATGAGAGGGGGGAGGGTCAGAGGACGAAGCAGACTCCCCGCCGAGCAGGGAGCCCGATGCGGGACTCGATCCGGGGACTCTGGGATCATGACCTGAGCTGAAGGCAGTCGCTTAACCAACTGAGCCACCCAGGCGCCCCTGATCAGTATGTTTTGTTTGTCAGCTTCTTTGATTTTTCGCTGACATTTGATTGACTATATTCTTCTTTTACAAATGTTTTTCTTGGCACCTGGGCCTTCACTCTTTTCTAGTTTTTAGTCTTCCTTATTTTCTCTTCTTTGGCTGATACTGGTGCTTTTAGGTGTCTACTCTGGCTGTCTTTTGTTCTCAGAGCAGACTTTAGCTATTTATTCAGCATTTACTGGGTATCTACTTTCTATCAAACACTGGGGCTAGAAAGAACTTACTCCTTATTTCAAGGAACTCCTGTGGTCTCAGCTGGCATCAGTGCTAAAGATGTTAAGAATTCTCTTTCCCCCACCTTTTGTACTTCCTTCCCAGTCTCCCTCCCTCCTCCCTCCCTCCTTTCCTCCTCTGTTTTTTTCCTTCCAAAGTCCAGACTCAGTAATCTGCTTCCTGTTGACAGGTGCCTCAGTTATGTACTAGGTATTGAACTTATCTCCCATTCCCAATACCCTCCCTCTTCAAATAAATAAAAATTATTTTTTTATTCTCCCATCATTCTCCACATTATTACATCTATATGGCTTTTTTTGTTTGTTTGTTTGTTTTAGGATTTTATTTATTTGGGAGAGAGAGAGTGGGAGAGAAAAAGAGAGCACTAGCAGAGGGAGAGGGAAAAGCAGGCTCCCCGCTGAGCAGGGAGCCTGACCTGAGGCTCAATCCCAGGGTCCTAGGATCATGACCCAAACTGAAGGCGGACACTTAACCAACTGAGCCACCCAGGCACCCCTGTATTGCTACTTAATTACTTGTAAAGCCTCTAATCTCATCTTTCTTTAACACATCATGTGACATTCATTGTCCTGGCCCTCAGGAGCTCTTAATGTTGATTCTCAGCCATTTTCTCTCCCTGATACATCCAAAGGATCCAATTCCTCTTTGTAGCTCTTTCCCCATTTGCTAATTATTGATTTATAGGTTGAAGTCTAAACTCCTTTAAAAAAAGCTCTTCATGATCTACTTTGAGAGTGAATACACTCTACGCTCTTGCTATGCCAAACCAGTTAAATTTTCCCAAAATGCTGTTTCCTTTTCTTCTTCCTTATTTTACTAGAGTGAACTTACCGTGTTTAAAGAATCGGTTCACTACCATTTTCTGATACTCCCTTCTCTAGACAGACAGTTGTTTCTTCTCTTTTCATCGTCCTCATCACTATATCTAACAAATTAAATGCTTCCCTTGTAGTAGGCACTATTCTAAGTGCTTTTTATGATCTCATTTAATCATTATAATAGCATAGTCAGGTCTATAGGTCCTGAAACTGAGGTAGAGAGGGTAACTTTTCCACCCTGCTTTTCATTTGTGTGATTTAAAAATTTTTTAATAGGATTTATTTATTATAACAGTTTTAGGCTTACAGAAATATTTTAAGAAAGTTCCCATATACTCCCTCTGTCCATTGAATTTCCACTCTCATTAGCATTTTTGCATTGCTGTGATAAATTTGTTAGGATTGATGAACCAGTATTGATACATTATTATTAACTACAGTCCATAGTTTACTTTAAGGATCACTCTTTCTGTCATACAGTTCTGTGAACTTTCACCAATGAAAAATGTATGATGTGATAGATCATGCAGAATAGTTTCACCACCCTAAAGGTGCCCTGTGCACCTATTTATCCTTTCCCCACTATCAACCACTGATCTTTTTTACTGTCTCTATAGTTTTGCTGATTTCTAGAGGTCATATAGTGGGAATCAAGCATTGAATGGCCTTTCAGACTGACTTCTTTCACTTAGCAATAACCATTTAAGGTTCTTTTTTTGTGGCTTTGATAGCTCATTTCTTTTTATCACCAAAAATTATTCTAGTGTATGGCTGTCCCACAGTTTACCCATTCATCTACTGAAGGATATCTTGCATGCTTCCAATTTGGGATAATTATGCATAAAGTTGCTGTAAACATTTGTGTGCAGTTTTTGCATGAACACAGTTTTCAGCTCATTGGGGTAAATACCTAGGAGTACCATCGCTGGATCATATGCTTAGACTGTATGTTTAGTTTTGTAAGAAACCACTAAACTGTCTACCAAAGTGGCCAGTATCATTTTGCATTCCCACCAGCAATGAATGAGAGAGTTCTGTTGCTTCACATTCTTGCCAGAAATTGGGGTTGTCAGTGTTTTGGATTTTAACCATTCTGGTAAATGTGTACTGATATCTCATCACATTGTTTGAATTTTCAGTATCCTAATAACATGATATTGAAATCTTTTCATATTTGTGCGTATTTGTCATCCAGATGTCTTTTTTGGTGAGGTATCTGCTCAAATTTTTTGCCCATTTTTAAAAATTTATTTTTTTAAATTAACATATAATGTATTATTTGTTTCAGAGGTACAGGTCTGTGATTCATCAGTCTTATACCCAGTGCTCATTACAACATATACCCTCCCCAATGTCCATCACCCAGTTACCCCATTCCCCCCACCCCTCTCCCCTCCAGCAACCCTCAGTTTGTTTCCTAAGATTAAGAGTCTCTTGGGCGCCTGGGTGGCTCAGTTGGTTAAGCGACTGCCTTCGGCTCAGGTCATGATCCTGGAGTCCCGGGATCGAGTCCCGCATCGGGCTCCCTGCTCGGCAGGGAGTCTGCTTCTCCCTCTGACCCTCCCCCCTCTCATGTGCTCTCTGTCTCTCTCATTCTCTCTGTCTCAAATAAATAAATAAAATCTTTAAAAAAAAAAATGGTTTGTCTCCCTCTCTGGTTTCGTCTTATTTCATTTTTTCCTCTCTTCCCCTATGATCCTCTGCCTTGTTTCTTAAATTCCACATATCAGTGAGATCATATGATAATTGTCATTCTCTGACTTATTTTGCTTAGCATAATACCCTCTAGTTCCATCCACGACATTGCAAACGGCAAGATTTCAATTTTTTGATGGCTGAGTAGTATTTCATTGTGTGTGTGTATATATATATATACACACACACCACATCTTTATCCATTCATCTGTCGATGGACATCTGGGCTCTTTCCATAGTTTGGCTATTGTGGACATTGCTGCTATAAACATTGGGGGCAGATGCCCCTTTGGATCAATACATTTGTATCTTCGGGGTAAATACCTAGTAGTGCAATTGCTAGATCATAGGGCAGCTCTATTTTCAACTTTTTGAGGAACCTCCATACTGTTTTTCAGAGTGGCTGCACCAGTTTGCATTCCCACCAACAGTGTAAACACAGTCTTATTTTTTCTTTCTAATTGGTATACTTTTCATTTTCTTTTCTTGTCTTACTGTATTAACTAGGATTTCCAGTAGAGTGTTGAAAAGGAGTGGTAAAGGGATCATCCTTGTCTTGTTCCTTAGGAAGAAAACGTTTACTTTTTCACCATGTAATGTTAGCTTTAGGGTTTTTGTAGATTTTCTTTATTAAGTTGAGGAAGTTCCCCTTTATTCTTAGTTTGCAAACAGTGTTTGTCATGAATCAATTTGTCATGGATTTTGTCAGATGCTTTTTTTGCATCTCTTCTTATGATCCTGTGATTTTTTTCTAGCTTATTGATGTGATGGATTGCATTAATTGATTTTCAGATGTTCAACAAGGCTTGCATTCCTGGGATAAATCCCATTTGGTTGTGGCGCATAATTCTTTTGATATATGCTTGGATTTGCTAATACTGTGTTGAAGATTGTTTTTTCCATCTGTGTTCAGGAAAGAGATTAGCCTGTAATTTTCCTTCATACTAATGTCTTTGGTTTTGATAATAAGGTTATGCTGGCCTCAAAGAGATTGTAGAGAATTGGTATCATTTCTTCCTTTAGTGTTAAGTAGAATTCACCATTGAAACCATCTGGGCCTAGTGCTTTCTGTTTTGGAAGGTTAATTGTTGATTCAATTTTTTTTAATTTATTTATTTGACAGAGCACGCATGCACAAGCACGGGGAGCATCAGGCAGAGGGAGAGGGAGAAGCAGGCTCCCTACTGAGCAAGGAGCCCAACATGGGGTTCGATACCAGGACCCTGGGATCATGACCTGAGCTGAAGGCAGACACTTAACCGACTGAGCCACCCAGGCTTGATTCAATTTCTTTTCGTAGATGTAGGCCTATTCGAATTATCTACCTCTCCTTGTTTGGGTTTGGTAGACTGTGTCTTTCAAGAAATTGGTCCATTTCATCTAAGTTATCAAATTAGTGGGCATAGGGTTATTCATGATACTCCTTGATAATCCTTTTAATGTCCATGAGATCAGTAGTGATGACCCCTGTTTCAATTTTGATATTAATAACTTTAGTCTTCCCTTTTCTTGGTTAGCCTGGCTAGAGATCTATCAATTCGATGTTTTCAGAGAACCAGCTTTTGGTTTTATTCATTTTCTATGTTACTGTTTTCACTTTCACTAATTTCTGTTAGAGCAGAAATTGGAATTTTTATTTTTTCTCTCTTTGGATTTAATTTGCGCTGCTTTTTCTAGTTTCCTAGCTTAGATTATTTTATATCTTTCATCTTTTCTAATATGTATTTAATGCTATAAATTTCTATTTTTTTCTTTTTTTTAAAAATTTTTTTTGAGAAAGAGAGAGCTTGAGCAGGGGGAGGGGCAGAGGGAGAAGCAGACTCCCCGCTGAGCAGGGAGCCCGATGCGGGACTCGATCCCAGGATCCTGGAATCATGACCTGAGCTTAAGGCAGACGCTTTACTGACTGAGCCACCCAGTGCCCCTTAATTAAGCTATAAATTTCTAAGTACTGCTTTTGCTGCATCTCACAAATTTTGATAAACTATTTTCATTTAGTTCAAAATATAATTTCTCTTGAGACTTCTTTGATCATTGTGATTTTAGACGTATGTTGTTTAATCTCCAGATGTTTTGGGATTTTTAACCATTTTCTGTTGATTTCTAACCTAATTTTATTGTGATCTGAAAGCATACTTTGAATAATTTGTTCTTTTAAATTTGTTAAGGTGTGTCTTATGGCCCAGAATGTGATCTGTCCCGGTGAGTGTTTCATGTAAGCTTGAGAAGAATGTGTAAAGTACGAAATGGGTTTCACCAGGACCAAATCAAGGTGTCTGTAGGGCTGCACTTCCTCTGGAGTCTCTAGAGGAGAATCTATTTCCTTGCCTTTACCAGTAAGTTTCTAGAGGTTGCCTGCATTCTTTGGCTGATAGCTCCTTCCTCCATCTTTAAAGTGCATCACTCAAACTCTGTTTTGTTTTTTAAGATTTTATTTATTTATTAGAGCATGAGCCGGGCGAGGAGCAGAGGGAGAGGGAGAAGCAGACTCCCCGCTGAGCAGGAAGCCCGACATGGGGCTCCATCCCAGGTTCCAGGGATCATGACCTGAGCCGAATGCAGATGCTTAACCAACTGAGCCATCCAAGCGCCCCTTAATCTCTGTTTATGTGGTAACATTTCCTCTCTTTTACTGATTCTCCTTCATTCCTTTTTAAATGACTCTAGTGATTACATTTTCCCCAGCTGGATAATCCAGGATAATCTCCCTATCCAAAATTTGTAACATAATCATATCTGTAAACTTCCTTACACCATATAAGGGAACACATTCATAGGTTCCAGGGATTAGGTGTGGACATCTTGGGGGCAGAGGTGTGAAGGGCATTATTCTACTAGCAGGGTAGTAGAGTCAGGATTTGAACTCAGTAAGCCTGCTCTTGGAACCACTTGTCTGCTTTTTCTGGCTTCCCTACTACCATTTACATCTAAGTGTCTTCTCTGTACTGTGTTTTAATTGTCTTTGTTTACCTTTCCCACTAGGATGTGACTCTTCTGAAACAGGACATAGAGCATTTGAACAAAATGAGTTCAGATAAAGGAAATTATATGAAATGATGAGGTATCAGCAACAGAGAGAATAACTCATTTGAATCTCCAGCCTTTTAAGGCTATATGCACATCTGACTTTTACAGTTAACCTCCAGTTACCTCCTAATGTTAATATAAATTAAATATTAAAATAAGTATATGCATATATATATCTAAATTTAAGTAGCCTGCTGTGGCTAGTGCCTACTATATTGGATAGCACAGCTCTGTAATCTCTACCATTCCACCAAAATGCTCTTAGAGAATTTTAATGCAAATGCTAAAGATGGTTTGTCTGAAATGAAAATTCTCCTAACAACTTACATTGCCTTAATTTTTGTTTTCTCTGGAACACCAGGGTGGCTCAGTCATTAAGCATCTGCCTTCTGCTCAGGTCATGATCCCAGGATCCTGGGATTGAGCCCCTCAAAGGGCTCTTTGCTCAGCAGAGGGCCTGCTTCTCCTTCTCCCACTCCCCCTGCTTGTGTTCCTGCTCTCGCTATCTCTCTGTCAAATAAATAAATAAAATCTTTAAAAAAAAAAAAAATTGTTTTCTCTTTTTGTAGGCACAGAGGTAAGGACTAAATGATATACGTTTTAGAGGAGTTTTATGTCATTATGAGCAATTTTAGATAGAACAAACTTGCTAGACACTCTTCTTCCAGTCACTGAAGAACGTTTTAGTAAAGATCCTTGATGGTTTTATTTTGTCATTTTCCTTTACTCCTAGAAATACTTCGTGAGAATTTAACTATTGTCATAGGATAATAAAGTATTGTGTGAAACCACATTTGGGTAGTGTTTTCATTACCCTAGCAAATTTAACTACATTTCTATGCAGTTTATGTAAACCCCACCCATACTTTAACCTGCTTCCCATTTTGATGAGGTTCAATCAGGGGAAAAAGCAACAACAAAAAAATCTTCCTGTGTGGCCTGTAGATATCAGATCTGAAGATTATTAATGCATTTCCAGCCAGGGACCATAAGCAAACAAGCTCTCCTACAGATAACTACACCCTTCCTGTTTGGGATTGAGTTTACTGTGGAACAGATTTCGGAAATAGGTTTCTGACAGTTGTGACTTTTATTTATAAAATGTTGTAGGGTGAGGTTCTTCCTTTAACAAAAACTAATTATTTCCTGTCTAATGCCCAACCAGTACGTTTTAAACAGTCTTTTAGAAAATTTACCACTTCGAGAGAATTCTGTTGCTCTGGGCAGTTCTGGTTGTTCTTGTCAACTAATGTACAAACATTTGCCTGTTACAATGAATAATTCATAAAGGACTTACAATTAAAAATAAAACACAATCTTTAAATGCTTGTATTATCTTGTCTCCAGAGTGATAGTTTACAGTTTAAGTAAACACATGAACACATTTTAATGTGTTTGTACCTTTGATATGCAAATCTGTAGCACATTTATGTTCAGTAAATATGCTAAACGAAGAGTTACAGTTTAGGGAAAACAGCAGATTTACATTAAAGAATTTGCAGGTTAATTCATAGAGTAACATTATCCTCATCTACTACATCTGTTAAAAAGAAGCCTGTAAAATTCAGGCCACCCACAAAGTGGTCTGCTGAGGCCTGTGGTTGGTGTTAGAATGCTGTTATTATGTGGGCTGACTGGTTTGGTAAGGAATTTACCTCCACTAGGAATGAAACATCATGGTTCTGACTTTCCCCCATGGGGACTGCATTGGCTTGACTTAGGTACTATGTTTAAACCAGTCAATGTGCTCTGTTGCCTTGACATCATATAGTAGTATCATATGAATGGTGTACTGTTTTCTAAGTTTGTTAGAGTAGTAATACCAGTTCTGTACCACGTAAACCTTAGGATAAACTGGGATAAATGGTTGGTGTAGATAGCTGAGAATTAAACTTAATGGCTATTATGATTAAATCTTATCACACACAAACATATGGGAGCAGGGGCTGAGATGGAGAAAGTAGCTAAGTTTTTACATATTTCAATTTCTGTGTTCATTGAAGAACTTACTCTTAATTTCCTTGGGGCTTGTGGAATGGTTTTTAAGAGCAAGGAAATGAATTTAGTACAATTTAGCAACCAAGGACTGCGAGTTAAAATTAAATATTCTTCTTGAAATAGCTATTGTTAAGGGATAAAAAAGTATTGCAGACATTTAAAAAATAACAGCAGCAACTACCACAAGAACTAGTAGTGATCACTGGAGGAATAAAAACTCATAAGCCAAGTAGTGTCTCATCTCAAATCACTTCTTTCTAAAGTTTTTCAAAATGAATAAATCCTTTTTCAGAGAATAAGCATGTTATATTGTTTTTGTTATATTTAGAAAAATTAAAATTCATGTAACAGTTCTTTAAAATCAGGTAATTTGTATTTCACTTTTCATGGATACTTAACTGTAATTTTTCTTTAAATACATGAATTAAAGAGTATGAGAAATAGCATAGAAATCTAAACTGCATTTTGTGACTACAAATCAAGGAAATGATATTTAGTGGGGAGAAAACCTAGCAATTTTTGGACAGGGAATAATATCTAAGTGCCATTGATAAAAATTATATATACATATTGAAGTAAAAAAATATATATATACACATACACATGTATACATGTGTATGTGTATATATGTGTGTGTTTATATATACATATATGTGTATACACATAAAGGAACATCTGTATATAACATTGTTTTGATCTTAACTCTGCCTTGGTGACTTTAATTGTGGTTAAATATTTATAACTTAAAAAGTTTTTTTCAAATAGATACTTTAGTCTTTTGTTTGTTGTATACTAAGCAAAATTTTGAATTTGTCATCTGTTCATGATTCAAAGAATCTAAAGTTAGGGGCTTAGAAACTTTTTTCTTCCAAACAAGCAAATGAATAAAGCCATGAATGTGCCTTAGCAAGCCTTTGTTCTTAGTTCTTCTCTAGTCTGATGTCCTTTTAGTAGACTGCCTAATGCTGACAAATGCCATGCCTAACTTCTGTAGTCAGTGATGTGGCATATCGGTGTTTTTCTACTCATTCACGTTGTCAGCAAATCTCAGAAATAGAGGCTTAAATAGCATTTGACAGTAGTGACTACTCAAGGGTGAGGGAGGTTCAGTTGTATTATTGTATCTCCCTTTTAGCTTTAGCGTCATCATTTTGCTAACTGAATCAGCTCAGTGTTTGGCTAATTATTTTTACTCTTAGCTAACCACAATATATTTCACCTTTCTAGATTTACCGACAAGACTGTGAAACTTTCGGGATGGTTGTGAAAATGCTGATTGAAAAAGATCCTTCATTAGAAAAGTCTGTACAATTTGCATTGAGACAGAATTTACATGAAATAGGTGAGCGGTGTGTTGAAGAACTCAAGCATTTCATTGCAGAGTATGACACTTCTAGTCAAGATTTTGGAGAGCCTTTTTAGAAAATTACTTGCTCAGGCAACAAAAATGTTTCTAGCAGTTTGTTTGTTTTTTTCCCCTGGATTGTGTAAATCCTTAATATATGGAATTTTTGTGATGAAGAGAAATACTTTGATAGTTGACTACATTTCCAGTGTCAAGTAAACATCTAAAACAGTCTAAGATATTTTAATTAGAATTTAAAAATCTACATGTAGAGCCTCGTAATCCATACTTCTCTTTTTCCCCCCTAAAATGATGGGTCAGTTAATTTTTCAAGCTTTGAAAAAGCAGTCCTGGAGAACAGCTCATGTTCTCTTGTCTTCTATAGTATGCGATCATTTGTTTTGGTCACACTAGTGTAATTTATTAGGTTAGAGATCATTCCACTTAAAACATTTATAGTCTTTTTGCATTTCATAGTCAGTGATACCATGTGAAATGTTAGAATTCTGAGTTGTGATTTTATTGACTTGTTGCTTGCTTATTTTAGGCTTTGTAACTTTTAATATGTTCAAGTATACTATCCAAATAAACTGAATACTTAAGCGTCTATAGAATATTTGCTTTGAGATTCTCATTGTGATAAAATACAGCACTTAAATCTCAAAAAGACCTCATAATAAAATCCTATTTTCCAAGTAAATGAACTCAATGTTTTCTGTTAAAATAATCCCGAAACTCCTAACCATTCTCACAGATATGAGTCTTAAACAGTATCATATATAAGAAAGAGAAGGGACAATTTGAAATAAAAGAGAGCTCTTTTCAAATTGAGGTTTCTTTAGAATCTTCTAATCGAAAGAGAGAAATTTAGAATATGAGGGAGTAGTACTGGAGTTCCATTTTTTCCCCAGGCCCATATTTTTCATCTCAAAAAAGAAGGTCCTTGATAATATATCCATAATCAAACCATTTACAGATGATGCCTTTGTTAATCTGTTTGTAGTCTTAACAAGATCTTTGTTCTGATGCCCTTTTTAGGGGTCCTCAAAAGTGTCCTTTAAAGAAACAAAGCAGAGTAGGCAGTAAGCCCAGCACAATTACCCCTCACCAAGCAGTTTATGTAAACAGTTCTTCATGAGTGAGCCATCCAAATCACGAGTTAACTGGGACCATTAGGATATTCCACTCATTTCCTGATCCCTTCCAGGTGACCAGTGGCATTTAGCCAAAATATGTATTTCTGTGGCATTAGGAAACCTTAAAAATCATGCTTGTTATTACTACCCAGTTTCATTATCCCCCCATCCTCTTTCCATTTCCATTCTCTTCTCACTTAAATTCTGATGTTATCTTTAGTGGCCTATATTGATAATATCTAAAGAGCTACCCCAGAAGAGATAAAAATTATATTAAAAGGAGAAACAGCAGTACATTTGGTGAATCCTATAATGTGTATTATGCCATTCCACAAATGTAAAAACTACTTGAACACAATTATTAAGTTTTCTATATGAGATTGCCTTGAACTCTTATTTTTTGCCATTTAGATATTGTACATAAAACTAAACCCCACATGTCATCTCTGGTAGTCTAATTCCCTAATTATGAACAGTGATTTTATTTGTTACCCACTTAGACCAAGAAAGTACTGATATTGTTTCTTCGCTTACCCCCTTGTTTTTCTTTTCCTTAAATATTCTGATTCCAGGATTTAATTCCTGTAGTCAAGATGTCACAAGTTTAAAAATAAAAGTTAAGACACTACCACCAAGGCAAAGGATTTGTACATTTTGTTGAAATTCATTAAACTGGAAATTCATTCAACTAGAGGTTTTACTTACAGACTCATTTAAATGTAGGTTCAACCAATACTTTCTTCTTCTCCCCTTCCCCAAATTACATTCAACATTTAAAGCTGTTTATAGCTTGCCATCACCATTGTTCTGGTAGGCTTGTCAGTGTTAAATCTGTTTGTTTTTGACAGCTTTTTAAAGACCAATTTTAGGATAGTTGAATTCAGATATGTACCAGAGTGTGTATTTTGCAAAATGTTCTTGATTAAAGAAATTTGTAAATTATCCATTGTTTTTGAGTTATGCCCAATTGATATGATAAATTTTTCATTGTCTTACCATAAAGCCTTGATGATCAACAGGGGGAAAGCACTATTGTGAAGCTTTTTGTGAATTTTAAAAGTGCAAAATAAAGCAACTAGGTTTAAATAATTGGATTGTCTTTTTTTCTCTTTAACAGGCTTAAAGTATTTTCCTGAAATGTAGACTTTTATTACTCTCTACTGCAAGAATACTCAATGTTCAGTTTACCTACTCAGCAGCAGGATGGAAGAACTGAGAAACCATTAACTTTGGTGACTTAAGGTGTCTTGATATCTGAGCAAGCAATTAAATGAGATAAGATTGAGCACACAGAAGTGCTCAATAATTGTGTTATTACGAATCTAAGTTTCAGAAATAGTAGGATTAAAATCCTATCTCTGTATAGTAACCTCTGGAGGAACCACATCTTTGTGACCCAATTCCTAGCACAGTTTGGAATGTTGTATGTACTTGTCTTCATTGACACTTCACAAAAGAAGTGACATTTGACTCCTAGGTCTTGGAGGACTAGGACTTTCAGGCAGAGAAGGGGACGTAATAGAAGTCTAGGAAGAGGGGAATGGTATAGGGAAAGATACAGGCCTGTATGACTGAAGCTGGTTGGGAAAGATGATGGGCAACAAATGTAGGAAAAGATAGGTTGACAGCAGAATGAATGATTCTGAGTGCTTGTAGCTTTATCCTTTCTCTCCTAATTATTCAAGAATAACATTTGAAAATACTACCTTTGAAAATATTACCTTTATGTTTATTTTTGCCAAATATATTGATTTCTCACAGCCCCTCAGCCACTTAGCAACTGAGCCGGTTTATAGACCCAGAACCTCTTGAAGAAAGGGGAAGCTGACTCCCCTTCAGAAAGGGCTCCGCATGCACTGCCCAAATATTATACACTGGTTTCAGCTTCATTTCAGAATTGCCTGCAAGGGAACCTAAACTCCAAAGAAAGCTGTAACAGTTCTTTGGTGCAACTTTGGAGATGATGATCTTGTCATCCCTGAAGTATTCATGGTGGACAGTATTCAGTGTTGAGGGCAGCCGGCCCCCCAGGTGACTTTATAACTGTAACACTGCTCAGCCTGGCACCTGGAGCTCCTGTGAGTAATGGCCACACTCTGCTGGCCAGACCAAGGTTTGCGGGTGATACACAATACATTTACCATCTCCTTCCTGCCTGTTCTCTTGAGAGCACTGATGTTACTCAATTCAGTGGGGGGAAAAAAAGGTGGCGGCTGAAGGAATGACTAGTAACTAAGGCAGTTAGCAGAATCTTTTCTGCCGCTTTTCATGGTAATGGAGTTGAAATAGAGTCACATGACTGCCTCATTAGGACTACATTTGCTATATTCCCCTTTGCAGTTAGGTGTGACCAAGTGACTAAGTCCATTCCTATGGAGTTTGAGTGGAAGTATTTCTCTTATGAGCTGGGACCCTTAGGACAGTAGATAGGCTCCTTTGTGCTCTCTTTTCTCCCTTCCCCAAAGTAGTCATGGGTACTCAGCCTTGATTTGTTGCAGAGCCACAAGATGGAAGGAACTTGGATCCCTGCATGACCACATAGAATACCGAACTGTTATGTGACAGAGAAGAATAAATGCCCTCGTTGTTTAAGCCACATTATTGGTTTTTTCTTAGCAGCTCACCTTTTGTTCAAATTAATGTAAATGGTATTTGAGGGTTGGCTTCACTGAACTTGGCTCTCAGGAGGCTGTACCAGTCCTGCCTTTCCATTGTAATAACTGATCTTGGGGTAATGGGGACCCTTTATGTAAAAGGCTTTGTCAGTCCACTGAGTTAATTCCAAGTTGTATTTAAAATCTCACTTGATGACAAGTGTCATTAAAGACTGATGCACGTTTGTGTAGCGGCAGAGGCAGCCTGATGACACAGCACATCATTGTTTGAGCTCTGTTCCCAAAGATGAATAGTGTTTCTAATGTTAGACCATTATCACTAAAATTGTATAGGGTTTTAAAGTTTTTTTCATGTGTATGTGTGAGTGAAAAGGTAGAGGTTTACTGAAATAAGAACATTTGAGAACATATAAGATAGAAAGTAACCACAACATCCACGGACATTTGCTGCAAGGGGACATCTGAGGTATGTACCCACTACTTAGGCTGCCCATGTGCTAGCACATTTTTCCTAGTTGGAATACATAGAAGATAGGGAGGGGACAGAGCTGCCCTGGCTACTGACCATACAACCTGCAGGTCTGCACCTTCAGGAAAGTTCCTCTTGCCCAGGGCCGACTTCCTGGGGGCACTTGCTGGTACCCCCATTCTTGGTAGAGAGGTGGAGATCGTACTGTTATTGGGGACAGTGAGCATTCACTGAGTGGGTAAGTCTGGGCAAGCTACCTGGGGAAAGGGAGAGGATCCAATGACCAGAAAAGTGCGCAGTCCCATCATCCTCCCAAGTGGGAAGACTCCTATCCTTTGTGATCAAACCCGTGAGAAAGACACACTGGCCAGATGTCTGCAACACCTTCAAGTGGGCCCAGCACCAGCCAGCTGGGTTCCTCTCTGGCACCAGATCCCAGGTGCCGTTCTCTGCCCGCACCCTATGCTTGCCTGGTGGGGAAGGTGGGGAAGGCTTCTGAAGCCAGAATAGGGTCAGCCTCCAGTAGATGGGAAAGTATGTGTGTGTTGTGTGTTGTGGAGGGTTGGGGGAGGGGAGAGAGAAAATGCAGTTCAACAGCACTGTAGCTTACCAGGCTGGGGTATCTGTTTTGTGCTCAAGCTTTTGATTTCCTCCCCTCTCCTTTTCTAGATAGGACTGAACATTAGCAACCTGAGGGCTCCTGCTGGCATGCCCTCCCACCACAGCCTGACGACACCATAGTGGGTGGTGGTCTGTGAACACTGCAGGGCTTACTCGTTTGAGAGGTGAGCGCTGTGAGAATCACATTTTCTTTACCATATAGGAGCAGCCTGCCCCCCCACCTCAACCCCTACCCCAAGAGTCCAAGAGGAGAGACAGAGTTTCCTCAGCATCTCCTCATCCCCTGGGATGGCTTAACCTCTGCAAGGCCTATGGCCTCCATGGCCTGCCTTTGTCCTGAGGTGGGAATGTTGAATGAAGGGGAGAGATCCTGCCCACACCTTGGTAAGCTGGGGTTAGGGGTACAGAACTAGCCCTGCTTTGGCAGAAATTTCCTATTTTTTTAAACTTTGTATTCTACTTCTGTAAAGTAGAATCTTAGTGTATTATATTGGATGTAGGTTAAAATATATTTCAGGTTTAATTTATCAAATACTTCATAAGATTCTGAAAAACACCATGTATTCAGTTATTTCACTACCTGAACAAGGTTAGAACCACCTTTGTAGTGTCTTTTGATTCATACTTTCACATATAATAAGCCAATGGAGATTGTATTCTCCTTTTATAGTCAAGAGCAGGGGAAGTTATAACTTGCCTAAGGTCATATAGCTGGAAGTGGCAGAGCCAGAGTTTTGCCCAAATCTTTCAACTCTAAAGTCAGTGTTCTTAGACGAAGTGAAGTTTGGTGGTCATTCAGAACTAGATTAAAATCCTGACTCCCGCACACACTGGCTGTTTGATGTACGTGCAGTTAATGTCTAATGTAATTGAATGGCTAATATAAACATAACTCTACCAAAAGCTTTTGAGAAAATTCAAATCCTAGTTCAGTAGATTTTTCTTGTTTTTCATTTTATCCTCAGTTGCTGATACCTTCCATATTGGTTCCTAGGACTTCTGTTTTGGAGCTATTTTATGAAACACCTTTGAGATTCACCAGGGGTAGTTATGAGGCAAGCAGCACGTAGGGTTACAGCCCTCACCGCCACAGTGTAGCCTAGGGCTTGGCTTTTCAGCTGCTATATCCCTGGACCCATGGTGGAGTTTGAGAAGAGCCATTTAAGTGGAATGAACTTGGTAATTAAACTCTCCCTTTCTAGGAACCAAGATTAAACGAACATAGTTAACACCTTTTCAGCTTTGCTTACAACATGTTTAGAGATTCAAGAATAAGATTACTACCAGTAGCAGCCCTCTAAGATGTAGAAAAAAATCTCATGCTTCTGGTAATTGGAGAGAAATAACATGAGGGAGGAAAATATCTTGCCTCCCAACTGTCTACTTGATGAAGACAAAGCCAATCTGAAGCACATGCCCTGGTAGGGAAATAAGCATCCTGACTTTTCCCCCATGATTTGGTTTAGCCCATGCCCACTGAGAGTACAAAGCATTAATAGAAAAATAAAAAATAAAAAAAAAAGAAAAGAAAAGAAAAATAAAAAATTAATAGACAAAAGCCCCAACCCTTTAAAAGTTCCCTACTCCCGTGGGTTCCCAGCTCCGTCTTTGGAGGGGATCATCCTTTCAGGGATCCTCATACCAAGTATGTTGGTAAATGAAAGAGTCAAAAAAGGGAAAAACACTTTATGCTAAAAGGCTCTTCTGACCTATGAATTCAGTTCAGTCTCCACAGAATACTGAAGCTGGAAGGAAACCTCTGAGATGGTCTAGCAACTTCTCATTTTACAGAAGTAGAAACTGGGTCGGAGCACTTAACCTGCTTGAGTTAATGAGAGGCGGGTCTCCTAACCCAGATCTCCTGAATCCTGGCATCCAGTGGGCTTGGCACCACCCTGCCAGATCAGCTTTGTGTTGATGTGTATTAGATTAGTAACCGTCTTTTACCAAGGTCAGTTGCTTGGTTCATTTATCTAAGAAACACTAAAACAGGTATGACCATTTAAGAAAACTGGTTTCAGATTTTTTTTTTTTAATTTTATTTATTCATTTATTTGAGAGAGTGAGAGAGAGAGAGCACATGATGGGGGGAGGGTCAGAGGGAGAAGCAGACTCCCTGCCGAGCAGGGAGCCCGATGCGGGACTCGATCCAGGGACTCCAGGATCATGACCCGAGCTGAAGGCAGTCGCTCAACCAACTGAGCCACCCAGGCGCCCCAATAGGTCTTCTGGGTTTTTTTTTTTTTTTTTTTTAAAGATTTTATTTATTTATTTGAGAGAGAATGAGATAGAGAGCATGAGAGGGGGAAGGGTCAGAGGGAGAAGCAGACTCCCTGCCGAGCAGGGAGCCCGATGCGGGACTCGATCCGGGGACTCCGGGATCATGACCTGAGCCGAAGGCAGTCGCTTAACTAACTGAGCCACCCAGGCGCCCCTGGTTTCAGATTCTTAACGGTTGTTTGGAATCAAATGTTTTCAGAGAATGGGCTGCAAGTCACATTTAAAATTGGCATCACAGCACCTTGTGCACACAGAGCATAAAGAAATGTGCCATTTCCTTTGCAAAAAGAAAAGCTGAGGCTAAAATTGATCACTAAGATAGGAATACTTGACCAACTAGCTGGTTCTGTTCAAAAACAATCAGCTCTCGTCCTGTGGCCAAGTCTATATTTACCCAGTCTTTTTGTTCCATATGTCCTTCCCATTTTGTGAAAGCTACTATTAAACTTTATTCCCCCAGTGAAGTTTGATTCTGTGACCTTGGCAAAATGTGAGCTCAGAGGTGCAAAATTCAGTTGTTCCTGCTCATGTCTCCTTGGCCCAGTTTACCTGGGAACCTTCCTAATGTGTTCACAGAAAACCCATGTGACTGTAAGGAGCATTGCCTCCCATTTTCGGATAGCTCCAAAGAATGGCTAGCAAATGGAACCAGGCAATACACAATGTTCTCATTTGACTAATTAAAAGGATTTTTATCGTAATTGTGTTACCAGCATTGAATTGATGAGGCTTTTAGAATTTTTTTAATCTGTTTTTCTCCTTTGTGCATCAGAAAAGATCACAAGTATTTCTATAAACAGTAATTGTGCCTCTCCTCATTAGCTCTGAGGGATAGGGGAATCACCTTCAGGCTCCAGAATATATAACTCATGCATTGGAGATTTGCTGACAGCAGGCTCACTGGTTCAAAGTGTTTCAGAAAAGTTTGAATTAGTTGGTAACATTTAAAAGCTAGATTTGGCAAAAGTTTAAATTCCTGGTTTCTAAAAATGTGAAGGGAGGTCTAAGCAACACTGGTTCTCTCCATGACAGTAGTCAAGCGCCCATTAGAAAAGAGAAGCTCAAGAAACCAAAGTATGCCCATCCTGTGTTAATACCTGTGCTAAAATCCTCTGGGCACTCAATACTTTCAGGACCCATCACCCAAGAACCAAGTGGAGCAGGGACGCATGCCATACCTGGAAAGGTAGCAGACTTGGGTGTCCTTCTAAAGACAGCCCACGATTCGGATCTAAAGTAAGAGGGCTTGACAGCAAATGATACCTCCTTTTACTTCTGGTGCTTTTTATTTAACTCGAGAACTAGAAGGCAGAGCATAAAGTATAGCAAATGCATACACAAAATGAATTATGTTCTTTTAATGAGGGCTGAAAGGAGTCCCCGTTGACATTTTATCAGTGCCCCTTCATGGGCTGTAAGCAAAATGTTCTCCAGTTTGCTCTGAAGTGCAGAAAAACACAAGTAGGGTTCTGCCTCACACATGTAAGAGGTTAGAGACAGTGTTTTAACATTGGATATTTATCTTGGGACCTGACCAGATACTTTGCACTCTCGTTAACTGAATCTGTGAATACCTGTTAGCGACTGCATGCTTACTGTTCTCGCCTAATTCTTGACAGAAGTGCAAGGCAGCGGTTTCTTTGCAGCTAGTCCTTTCTTTGCTACTAAGACTTAGAAGCTTTAAAGGTTACGTTATCATGAGTAAATATTTCTGCATTTCCTTAAGCCTTTAGCATAATCTATATAACCCTTATATAAGGAAATGAAAAAATGAATAGGGAGATTGTTGCCAGAAGCAAAAGGAACTAATCTTTTGACAATGACTTGAAAACTACCAAGGACAGTGACTTCAGCTTCCACCACCATTTCTCCAGGCTGTGTATTACTGTTTACTATTTAGGATTCACCTTTTATAAGCAACATCTCACCAAACACATCAGTCTTTTCAAAAGGATAACCAGTGTTTGCGGCAGAGGTTCTGAGAAGGTCTTTAAAAGGGAGATATTTGCTAACATGTTGAGATTGTGATGGAACAAGCACTCTCCTACATTGTTAGTGTAAATGTTAATCAGGCAGATTACTTTGGGAGGGAAATGGGTGATAGCCATCCAAATTTTAAATACATAACTTCTGTCCCAGGAATGATGCTGCTCAGAATTTATGTGCAGATGTGCCAGTGCAGGATAAGGGATCTATGAGGAATTCAAGTCCATCACTAAGGGCCTGGGTAAGTCCGTTACGGTGTATTATACCATCACTGAAAGAATGAGGTAGATCCATTTGTGCTAACGTGGAATGTCCACATATGAAGTGAAAAAAGCAAATCTAAGCATATATACTTTGCTACCATTTTAAAAGAGATATTTATATAAATATGCTTTGAACGTCTGAAGGACACACTAGAAATGACTAATAGTGGTTACTTCTGGAAAGGGACGTGAGGGACTGGGGATGAAGAGTAAAAAGGAGACACTCCGCTGTCTTTGAGTTTTTCTGGTTTTTGTTTTTTTTTTTTTACCAGATGCACACATTTCCTTTTCACTGCTGCTATGTTTTTCAAAATGAACCAGACGAGGGAGATGATGATATATTGTTGAGTAAGGCGCTCTCCCCCCAGCCCGGTTGTGTGCTTCTCTAGGAGCACAGCTACAAAGCCTTGCCCTAGTCAGGGCTGGGTGTAGGGAATGCTAGACCACTGGCTTATCTACTGGATTCATAGCCCCCTCCCCCAAGGCCTAACAGCTTTTCCCCATTCCAGTAAAGACGTACAAGTTTGTCTCTGTGTCTCAGGTCCTATTTCACACCTATTAGTAGGGGTAGGGGATATGCAGGAGTCAACCATGGCCTGTTAATGGTAGAAGAATGGCAAAAGAAATCATGCCAGAACAGAGGAGCAAAATGGAAGTTAGCTGGATATGTTTGCAAAGATCTGTTCAGAAAGGTAGTTCGTTATTTATTAAGCATTTATTAAATAACTTCCTAAAGGTCCAAAATACCACTAGGACCTTAGTTAGGACTGAATCCTATGTGCAAGAATGGCACATCACAAAATATCAGCTCATCAGTTCAACTCCAAGATAATTTGCTCTTGAAGTAGAACCTCATAAACTCGAAGTAGTGGCACAGAGTCCTCTGAAGATTTTAAAAGAAAAAGTTTTCAAAATTGCTGTTCAAGGCCAACAAATTAGCCGGAAGGGAGGGGATAAAAAGGAATAGCCTCTCTTCAAATAATAAATCTATAGAATCCTCTGCCCTATACAGCAGATCCTTGTAGTTTTGGTCTCTTCCCAGGAAATAATCACCACTTTGTTGAAAATGGGAAAGGCACCCCTACCATCCCCAAAGGGGAAAAAAAACATTCACCCAAACAACTTCTACTTGTTTTTACCATATATTCCAGGGATATGTATGGGTTTGTTTTTACATTTATACAGTTTACATTGCTTGACCCATAAATAGCACTCGTAAGATTAATAGGGCCATAGTTTTAAAGAGTATTTACATAGCCCCACCATGCATACAGAGCCTTTTTAATATTGAAAAATCAAAAAATTTAAACTTTCCATCACTAGGCAATATAAATTTGACCATCTAAGCTTATAAACCCTGACTAAAATACAAGCAATCATTTCATCCATAAATGCTGTTTCTGGTTCCCCAACAAATCTAGCACTGCAGTGTAACAAACGTCTTGCAATTCAGGGATATAAAAATACCAGCTTTAAAATCTGAACTGTACATATGTACATTAATATTTGCACCGTTAAATTAGGAATACACTTAAGTCTATGAAATACTACATTATAAATAGCAGTGTCTTTTTCAATCTGTAGCTGGAGCTAATACAATGCACTGTTTACCTGGCTAATTGAAAGGGGACGAGGTGGTCTCGCACGATGGGATGCACAGAATTGGCTGGGTCAGTGTGACTACGTGCATGCCGCACAACAAGACAGACTGATCAGGACCTGGGCCAACCTGGTGTAGACAAACGACAAACACTATCGCTTTACAAAGGTGGCGGAAGTTCTCCATTGTCTAAAATCAACACCCCCGTCCAATCACCTCGTGACAGTTTCTTGAGGATTCTCTTGAGGACTGGAGACCAAAGCCGCTACACAGAACTGTAATGCACCTGGCAGGCACAAGATGTCACATCAAACTGGCACCATCCAAGGAGGGCAAACTGGAGAAATCACACCTTCCCAATGTTAATCTGACACTGTAAACAGCAGCAGGGGTCTCATTTACATGGGCAAAGCACTTTAAACTATTTTAGCAACTTTCCTATGGTAGAAAGAAGATACGCTTCAAGATGGTTAATGGCAAAGTTTAAACATGATCTCCACAGCTACTAGGTTAAGAAATAATACAGTTTTTGCCCTTGGGTCCCTTTTTCTTCTTGGATTTAGTTGTCCTCTGACCAAACTGAGGAGTGGGGAGTGAGGTTGGGCTCGAAAGGTCATCTGTGTAGTAGGCGTATCTCTGGGGCCGGGGTTGAGGAATTGGTTGTCCAAGAAAATATCCTTCTTCTTCGGAGTCAGAGGAGGAGGAGGTGGAGGAACACCAAGAATCATCGTCCTCACCGTAGAGTCCCAGAAACCTAGGCCCTCCCGGGTTCTGCAGAGCGTAATCGGAGGTGGCATGGGCATACCGTCCGTACAGATCAGCATTCTGGATGTATGCTTGGATCTCCCGGGCACTTTTATTCTGTATAAATTTCTCGTAGTTATCAGGGGTGTAAAGCCGCAGCCTATCCTTGGGAGAGTATTTTCTTTCTGCAACAAGATTCAGAGCATTGTCAGAGCGGGACTTCCTACTTCTCCTGCGGCGATGGTGATGAGACCTGGATCCCCTCTCTTCGAAATGGTAGACCCGTCTTCGAGTCCTCTCACTCATCGGAGGCTGCCGGATTTCGATGTTGTCATAGTTTCCATTGTCGATGACATCATCCGAAAACTTCACCTGCTGTGGTCTGGACTGAGACTTGGATCTTCGAAGCACGGGCAGATGCACCGGTTTCTCCTCAGGCCTGATTTTTTCTGGACACAACTCTGAACTTAGACTCTTCAAGGACTCTGCACTCCTGTGCAGCATGGAAGAGTTCAAAGTCCCCATATTGCTCATTTTCTCACAGTCCTCTCCCTCCATCTCCTCAAAGTTTTGCAGGGAATACAATGAGGGTCTCGGCTTGCTTTCTCCATCCACTGAAGCCCCTAGGAGAAAAGCCAAGCCAAGATGTGATCTTCTGACATTACAAACAAGCCACTGAAAGGAAGCATTTCAAAGAAAATTCTCTCAAATTTCAATATTCGATTAACACCCACTAGGTAAGGCCAACATGCATATGTACTTGAGAAGGTTTGACCTTTATCGACACAAGGGGCACAGCCTCTTTACAAGCCCAGCTCTTCTGGAGCCAGGCGTTAGTGATAGCACATCATGAGCAGCAAAAATTTTAAGCTCTTCCTAAAAGTCTCCTCATTAGTTTATGTAGAACATGACATGTAGAAGCTTCTGCCTCTCAATACGTGTAAGCCAGACTACTTCACTTGAACATCTCTCAAATCAATCCCTTCCTTTGCCTCCGCATGGCCACCCCACCATTATGGTCCTTTTATACCTAGATTAGCGGTCAGCACACCCCAGCAAGGGCCACATCCGGCCCACAGCCTATTTATGGGTAAAGTCTCACTGGAACACAGCCACACCTATTCGCTTACACATCGTCTACCGCTGCTTTCTGCAGTGACAGAGCTGAGGGGCTGCAACAGAGACTGTGTGGCCCAGCAAGTACCACCTAGCCCTTTACAAGAAGTCTGCCAAGCCCGGACCTGGATCATCACCACATCCAGTCTTCCCCTTTCACCTATATGAAATATGCCACTTACAGATTAATCTTACTTTAAAAAAGCTCTTCTCAAAATGGATACTGCTCTCCTTTTTTAACAAGGCCCAGGCAAGTGAAATGAATATAGCCCAGCCGACAGCAAGTGACCAGGGCATGGTGCAGACTATTGTCAGCTGGAGACTTCATAACTTCCTACTTTCTAGAGGGAGCCTGTTTCTCAGCCTGTTACTGTCAAGGAATGTTCAGCCCTAACGCTTTATACCAAATGATGTCTGCTTTTGACACTAAATGTTAAAACACCTACCACAGGGCCTAGCCAACAGGATATGCTTAATTTAGTCCCACCCACATTCCTTAACTCCCCTTTGTTGTAGGCCTCATCTTTGACAAGTCCAACAGAAACCAGGAGGGTAGCGGTCTTCTTCCTCCTTGCCATGGTTATTCCTGACACAGGGCAGCCACTAAAGCCTTTCCTGTATTACAGTAACATAATCTTTATGAGAGGATGGAATGTCGTTAGCTTGACTATAAAACTAGCCACAGCCTTTGCCAGCCATAGGCCAGTAATATTTCTATATTCAAAGACTCAAAGCAAATGTGATACTCAGGAGGGGTGGATTCTAGGCTCAGTCTTGCCTTATTTTTTTAAATTATTATTATTAATTATGTCAGTCTTGCCTTTAAAAACGTATGTGGTGGGGGGTGGGAGGGAGGGGTGCCTGGGTGATAGACATTGGGGAGGGTATGTGCTATGGTGAGCACTGTGAATTGTGTAAGACTGTTGAATCACAGACCTGTACCTCTGAAACAAATAATACATTATATGTTTAAAAAAAAAAGTAGGAAGGGAAAAATGAACGGAGGGAATTGGAGGGGGAGACGAACTATGAGAGACTATGGACTCTGAGAAACTGAAGGTTCTAGAGGGGAGAGGGTGGGGGGATGGGTCAGCCTGGTGATGGGTAATAAGGAGGGCACGTACTGCATGGAGCACTGGGTGTTATACGCAAACAATGAATCGTGGAACACTACATCACAAACTAATGATGTATAGTGATTGACATAATAAAAATTTTTTAAAAAGTATGTCAGGTTAGGCACTTAGCCTCTTGATAACTGTAAAACACAGTAAGTAATACCCACACTCTACAGCTCAGGATCATTTTATGGATAAAATGTAGATAGCTGATATGAATATGCTTTGGAAACAGTGAAATTTTATAATCTGGGTAAAAAAAACATTCAGCTATTTTTGAGCTATCTGTTGCCACAGGGCAATTAAGGAAAATATAAAAGATGCTAGGAGCTTATAAAGTACACAGGCTGATTTTAGTATCTTGAAATTCATACAGCACAATCCAGAGTACAAGATCTTTCAGACAAGATGCAGACTCCATTATCCAAATAAATCCATTTCCTCCTGTTTCAAATGCAGATAATGCCTACTCAAAAAGCTTATATTAAAATGTATATAGATGCACACATGTATGCACACGTTTATTAGTGTTTGGCATTTAATGTAAACTCCTTCCTTCCCTTGATCTGCAGTTTTAAGTGATGTAGCCCCTACTGCTGAACCTAGTTTGTCAAATTTTTTAGTTGCTCTTTTTTCTAAATACCCCATAATCCCTAGATTACGTACCTGTGATATTAGATAAAGCCAAAGAATCCATAGAATCTCGAACACTTTGCTCTGGTTTCAAGTCTGACAAACACTCCAGGGAATCTTCATACCACTGTGTTTGATCATGGTTATATCCTGCAGCCCCGTGGTCCAGATCTAACTCCTGGAGCCTTCTACTGCTTGCAGGGCCTGGGTGGCTGCCATAAGCAGAATCACCCAGTCCATCTTGGGACTGTGCCCAATACATATCAGATTGGTATTTTTTACTTGCAAGGCTCTGGTTATTTTGCTTTAACTCGGTCTTATTTTTAACCATGTTATCAGATATCCAATGCTCACTGGCTCGAATATCTATCTCATTGGGCTGCTGCTGAAAGAGGCTTTTATCACCAAACTTGAGGAGGAGCTGCGTCATATAATCTTCATGCTCGGCCCATTCTTCAGGCTCTTCTGGGGTTTCGTGCTCCACTCTGCCTTTCCAAAATTCTTCATTGACAAAACTTGCTCCCTGCCTAGAGAGACTCAGCTCATCCAACTTCCGAGAAAGGGTGTCATCAGCATTGCCTGACAGGCCAGGAAACTTGTAGTTCAGAGCAGGAGACAAGAGAAGAGACTGTCTACACTGATCAGCTGACCGACTGCTTTTGCCCATCCGGACACTTCTTCTGGAGTCTCTGGATCGGGCGGACTGAAACGCAGAGTCAGAAGAATCAGAGGCATGGACGTCTTCCCCAAGGCTGCATGTTTTTGAGCAATAAATCTGGCCTTGTTTGGGAAGGAAAGGACAGCCCAACAAAGAAGCTTTACACTGGGCACAAGAAAAGCAGGCTTCTGTGGCATGCCAGTGCTGCCCATCGTACGTCATCTGGGCGTGGTCAACCCCTGTTTTGGAAAAGGACAGAGGAGGAGGTTACAGTTCGGTCTTGAAATAAAGGAAGAAAAAATGGACGAGACTATTTGTATGAGGGAACTCTGAGGGTGATGGAAATGTTCTGTATCCTGAAAGGGTTGTGGGTCACACAGGTACAGTTAATTCCCATTATTTGCAAATTCCATATTTTTGAATTTGCCTATTTGCCAAAATTTATTTGTAACCCCGAAATCAACACTTGCAGAGCTTCCAAGGAATTTTCAGGCACGTGCAGAATGACAAAAAATTTGAGCCAGCTGATCTGCACGCTCTCAAGAAGCTTAGCTCAAACAAAGCAATGTCTTTTGTCTCAGCTCTTTAAACAACTGACATAGCCTGGGTCTGTTTTCTCTTTCTTCTATTTTCTACTATCATGTTTTCTTCATTTTTGTGCTTTTTGTTAATTCTGCTGTTTAAAATGGTTCCAAAGTATAGTGCTGAAGTGCTGTATAGTATTCCTAAGCCCAAGAAGGCTGGGCTGTGCCTTCCAGAGAATATATGTGTCCTAGAGAAGCTTCATTCAGGCATGGGCTATAGTGCTGTTGGCTAGTTCAGTATTAATGATTCAGTATATGTTAAATAACATGCCTTCAAACAAAAACATACAGGAAACAAGATTATGGGTTGATCAGCTGATGAAAATGTGACCAGAGGCTTGGAGGAACCCAACCCTGTATTTCCCCCAGGAGCAGTGGTTCCATACTCAATAATTCAGGCAACCTTATAGAACACAACTATTACAAATAATGAGAACTGACTATTCATCTGTCAAAGCACAACACAGAAAAACATTTAAGATCTGTACATTTCACTGTATGTTAAGTTACAGGGAAAAAAAAAAAAGACTAGCCGTTCGTAGACAGACTGTTGGGCATGTGACAGAGCAGACAGGCTGGCCATAGACTCACCGATATGCTCCCCACAGGCTTCACAGTACTCCGCGTACAGAGACTCAAAACAGCCGCAGCAGAACGGGCGGCCATCCTTCATGATGTACCTCTGTCCTCCCAGGGCCGTCTCACACTCAAGGCAGCAGAAATGCTTCATGTGCCAGTGGCGACCCTCGGCCTCTGTGCACTCATCAGCAAAAATGATCTTTAAAAAGAAACAGGATGAAAGAAGATCTTAGCTAGCTATTCTAAAAGCCAAGTAACTGCAGGTTTTCTGGGCAACTGACAGACCATGGCTCTTCAAAAAGCCACTTAGCTAACCTTGTTTCTTACAGCCTCAAGCTTAAATCTAACTCGATTTAGATACAAAGCAAGAGCAGAAATTGAAAATGTTGAAAAAGAGAAACTTAGTGCCTGCTTAAACTTTAAAAAAACAAACACACACAGATTTCTACACTGGAGAGAATTCATTTGGTCGTATTTTTGCTCCCCAACCACACTTCGTTGGCATAATCTGGCAAAGAATACATTAACATTGAAATAATTTAGTAGTCTGTGTTTTAAGAGAAAACTCATTTAAAAAGTCTGCAGAATCACCAGTTACAGCTATCCAGATGCTGCACTGTGTGAACAGCACTTGTAGATAATGCTTCATTTGACCCGGTGGACATCTCCAGATTAAAGACTATTTTTTATAATTTTGGCTTCAAAAAAAATTTAAGATTTGAGAGAGAGAGAGAGAACACAAGCATGGGGGGGGGAGACAGAGGGAGAGGGAGAGAGTTTTTATTTTATTTATTTATTATGTCAGAAAGAGGGAGAGCACAAGCAGGGGGAGTGGCAGGCTCCCCGCTGAGCAAGGAGCCCCATGTGGGACTCAATCCCAGGACCCTGGGATCATGACCCAAGCCGAAGGCAGACACTTAACGACTGAGCCACACAAGCGTCCCGAGAGAGCCTTAAGCAGGCTCCACAGGGAGCCCGATGCAGGGATCGATCTCATGACCCTGACCATCATGACCTGAGCTGAAACCAAGAGTCAGATGCTTAACTGAGCCACCCAGGAGCCCCTCAAAAAATTTTCAAATAGCACATTACTGAAAAAAAAAAAAAACTTAAAAAAATAAATGTATACAGGTAAACACTGAAAGCTTACTGTCACTGATTAAAGGAGACTGAGGGGATATAAAGAATAAATGCAATGAGGTACCCTGGATTGGATCTTGGACTAGAAAAGAGACAGTAGCAGAAAAACTGGAAATCTAAATAAAGTCTGTAATTTAGTTAATAGTATTAGACCAATGTTAATTTCTTAGTTTTGATGCATGCACCATCGCTATGTAAGATGTTAACAGAGGGGAAGCTGAAGGGAGGGTCTACAGAACTTGGTCATCTCTCCAACTCTTCCTAAATCTAAAATTACTTTAAAATAAAAGGCTTAAAAAAAAATTCCTTTCACACCACCACCCCTTCCCCACATGCCCCAAGGGTAACCACTGTTAACTCAGTGTATGTCTTTCCATACTATTTCTGTTTGTACACAGATATGTATAGAACCTTGACTTATTCTCCCTTTATGTAACAAAAAGATTATCTACCACATACTCGACTTGCAACTTGTTTTTTCCCTTCTCAAAATCCATCAAGGACATCCTACTTATCAATGCACAAAGACACCAGCTGCCTTCTCTTTATTAGCTACATATTATTCCGCTATATGAATATATAGGGTTATCTTAAACAGAAAAAGCAGTAGATACTTTATTTTGCTTAGATGTGAACAGTGGAATATTGGCTGACTAGAAGCTTATTTTTCCCAGTGTTAAGGGATAAATTTTTTTACCTCATCACATGCTGAACACCGTGGTTTGAGCAGTTCAGCGTGGTGCCTGCCACAGTGAATTTTTCCATCCTGGTAAAAATAGATGAGGTCGACCAGCAGCTCGTTACAGGTGAAGCAGACAAAACAGGAAGGGTGCCAACACACTCCAGGGCCCGCGCGGGAGGCAAACACTGCAATTTCACCTCCATTTATCTTCAATCCACACTAAAAACAAAAGGATTTGAAATTGGGATGATCCTGCTTTGACGACTGGATTCTCAGCCTTTCCCACTTTATACCAAATCCCATTTTGTCAAGAAAGCTTTTATTTTTGCCCCCTCCTGTTAGTGATTAAATAGCTCTTTAATGCTGGAATATTTCTGATTCTTAACCGGAATGAACATGCCTCAGATACACTGCCACGCTGCTAGACTGTTTCGAAGAATGGTTTCACCCAACTCCCCTGAAGAGTCCTTTTCCTGAGCCAGCCTCCTATTGGATACATTTCCTGCTCTGAGCCAGTACAGATCGGAATGTCTTCGTTCTGTTTCTGCAGTTTTGAACACTAGGTGTACCCCTGCACCTCCCTCCACGCCAAGATCCTAGAAAAGGCAGCATTGCACCCGACGTTTACCTAAGGGCAGCCGGACGCCCCCCGTCATATAGACACATAAACGTGAATACCCCCTTACTAAAAAGCTAGGCTGCCTTTTATTTGGGGGAGGTTTTTGGGGCCCATGCCTGTGCTAGCCTGTCACCTACCCCCAAGCTCACTCCGTCCCCATCACTACCACGAGCTACTCAGCCCGGGAAGGGCTACCTGCTCGCACACGGCATGCATCACTGCTCGGGACAAAAGCTTGATTGCTCCTCTTCCAAGGGCTTCTTTCTTCCGCTGGGCACTGAACACCTGCAGTTCTTTCTTCTCCTCTTCACTCAGAGACTGGCAGTACCGCACCTTCAGAGACAGGCAAACAGACGCACCACACTGGAGCGCACCGTCTCCCTCACCACTTCTTCATTTCCAGAGTTCGAGTTTCAGGAAAGAGCAAGTTGAACTGCCCTGTCCCGGGAATCCCCAATTTACAAATGGCACTATACACCTTTCAAATGACACCCAACCTTGCAGCCTCTCTAGCAAAAGGGAAATGCAATTTGAAAGAACTCTTTTTAAAAAAATAGGGCATGTTTAAACTTTTTTGAGAGACGCTAAAAAAAAAGAAAGACATTAACCTTCCTACAGAAGGTTGAAACTTGTTACTTGGCACACTCACTCTACATTCTACAGGCACCTGACTGCAGGCCTGAACTATCAGAAAGCAAGGACTCTGGGTGAAGGCGCAGGGAAATCTCAAGAGTTGGTAGGCTCCTGATAAGTGGTGGGTGGCGGCAAACACTATAAAAACCAACTTGTTGTTAAGTTTATTGCACGGACCCCCTTTGCTCTCTTAAAGAATGGAAAGCTGTAGCCTCAAGCCAAATTTTAACTGAAGAAAGGCCAAAGAGCCCTAGCCAATGAAGAAGTCAGGTTTACAAGAGGCATCTCAATGTTTAGGGTGTATTTTCTTTTTTTTAATTAGCCTTCTTCCTGTTATTTTACCTCATTATCATGTGGTGGCAACTGGTACAAAAGCTGTTTAATTCGATGTTTCTCTCCAGGGCTGTTAACATAAGGAACCTTTTCCTCTGGTAAGCAAGCGAAATAGAGCTGGATCTGAATATGAGATGGAAAGGAGGACATCAGCATACAGGAAGTGAACGTCTTCACTTATATTCCATCTTTCTAAAAAGTTACCTTTCCCTTTAGGTACAGGGCTTGGCCTCCTGCGGCTGATGAGAAGACCCGCTGAGCCAAGGCAGCAGAACTGCAAGCCTTCGGACAGCGAGCAGCTGGCTGCTAAACTGCTCTTCGGGAATGTAATTTGTAGCAACAATTAGGAGCATCATAAATTATGTACCATAAAAGGTGCACCTTTAGTGCTACTCTTCCTCAGCCGCTCTCCCTAGGGTCAGCCAAGGAGGAGTGCCAGAGGGCGCCGCCGATGACCACACAAGCTGTGGGACGGCACCCCGAACCCCGCCACTCCGCAAACACGCTGCCTCTGTCCGCTGGAGGTCACACGTTACAAACACAAGAGCTGGTTTGTTAAGCTCTGTCAACGCTCCCTTATCGGGGTCTCTCAAGCATCAGCTTTCTTTGCTTCCGTGGGTGTTATTTTCTAAGTACCTGGAGTCCATTTCCCCAATGAAACTGGAGGGAGCCACACGGAGCCGTACTTGGTCACTCTAAGAGGACTTGATTTTTGTTTGGGGTTTCTTCTGTTGTATTGAAAGGACAGCCCTTGGTGAGTCCTGCTGACTACGCTGCAGCGCCGAGAGAGAACGAAAGCGACTCCCCGGGAGAGGAGATGGGGGAATCAGGGCCCTGCCTGCTTCAGTAGCGGAGTTTCACCCAAAACCTGAAAGAAGGGGTTTTCTCCTAGAGGGCAACTTGTCAAAATACTGCTTTCCTAACCTGGGTTCCAGGCTGCGGCCCTCTCTCCCCGTTGTATCGGCCACAGAAGCCCTTCCAGCTCGAAGTGCTTACTTACTGAGGAACAGCCACGTGTGCGCGGGGCAGGCCGTGTGTGACTGGGGAGCCCCTGTTCTCCGAAGAGCTCCCCACCATCACTCAGAAGCAACGGCATACCCGACTGGCACCTGTTACTTCGAACTATGGCTTCACCCTGACATGAATGTCTGTCACCAGCAATGTTTAGTAAGCTCATTATAAGGATATTGGGAAAATAAAAATATGCATATACTTAAAATAACAATAGAGACAAAGCACAAAATCAGCTTCCTCCTCCCCCCCAGTCCGCACTGTGGGGACAGGTTCTTTTATGTGTAAGGTTATCAAAGGTCAAATGACTAAGCAGTAACACTTCAGATGGTTTCTTACAGCTCTGTATTTCTTCTTCTCCAAAGCAAAAGCGTTGCTGAGAACTGGCATGGAAACATTCCTCTTTCCTTTTATTACCTTTTTGTTGTTACTGTTTTTTCAAAGGTTAAATTCCTCTCACTCTCCAAAGAGACTTGTCAGATATCCACATAACAAATGCATGAACAGTGCTCTGGATGTCATTCATGAGAGCAAAAATAGCATCACTGTAGGACTTCTGGATCCAGGAGTACAAAAGGACTGAAAACTTTCATGGAGAAATTAAGGATGACCTTAAAAGGCAAAAATTTACACTATCCAAAGAGTAAGGACCGAGGAAGGTAGCATGTCAGTGTGGTGGAAATGGTCTATAAATTTTTATTTATTTATTTATTTTTAGCAATTCTTTTTTTTTTTTAAAGATTTACTTATTTGACAGAGACACAGTGAGAGAGGGAACACAAGCAGGGGGAGTGGGAGAGGGAGAAGCAGGCTTCCCGCTGAGCAGGGAGCCTGATGCGGGGCTCGATCCCAGGACCCCGGGATCATGACCTGAGCCGAAGGCAGACCCTTAACAATTGAGCCACCCAGGAGCCCCTATTTTTAGCAATTCTTAAGAAATCTTAAATCCCCTGGAAAAACAGCACACACACAGGGCGATGAGGTTCCCACCTGCTCGGGTCTGAGGCCTGGGGGCACCCAGGCATACTCTTCCAACGCGCAGCCTGAGTCATCATCTGACGTGGAGCTCCTCTGGCACCCAAAGGCGAGTTTGCTCATTTTGGGCTCCATCTCCAAAGGCATAGTAAGAAAGTGAAAAGGCCGGTTTCTCAGTCACAGGACATCAAACAATGGCTGCTGTGGACAATATAGGGAAAAAAAACACAAAGAAATTAAAACCCCAAGGCACTATTCTTACGCTCCAAGAACTTTTATTGAATGTTGTTTACACACAGCTGGGCCTAGAGATAGTAACCAAATTACTGGTGTCACCACCCCCAACCAACCCCCAGGCCCGCTGACACTTAACTCTAGGGCCCCACAATTTGGAAACAGCCCCCTTCACGACTCAGCATTTCAGAAAATGCTCCCCAAACTAGCTTGGTCCAGTTGCCTTTAAAGAGTGCCTCTAATGCACCATTCATTAGAAAGGTTCTCAAGAAAACGGCTCCGTTGACTTCCTAACTTCCCCACAGATGAAATCCTCGTGAAGTCCCAGGAGTCGAAGAGAGAAGTGTGAGGGCCTGCACCTCCTCCTGCCTCGCCCGCTCCAGAAACCCCACCCCGCTGGCCGGGTTTCTAGTCTGTTCTCCCAAGAGGCGCCGCTGTGTGTGCCGACTGGGGCCACGGGGCCAAACCGCTTGGGTTTCGGGGTTCTAATCAAGTTCTAGGAGACAGCAAACTGCGTTTACTCACTGAGTGGAAAGAGCAGTTAAATCCTTATATAGCACATTCAATCCAAAGCCTTCACCATCAATGGGCTACAGTCGGCCAGACAGTTCATTAAGGAGTTCCTTCAACAGAAAGCAACTGAATCCGAGCACGAGGTGAAAGCAGAACCCAGCTAGGTGACTATTAGTGTGGAACTGCATTACTAGCGGGCATTCACTGAAAAGTTACACAGTACCCACTATGTGTGTGACATGCTAGCAGCCAGCTACTGGGCAAAGTACATCCAGTTCTGGATGAACAGTCTTCCTCGGACGGAAGGACTGTAAAAGGGGTCAACGCAACGTGGAGTCCCTGCCCTAGAGCCCAGGAACTTTGTTATCGGCACTGAAGTTCCTTGTTAAGTGTCTTCGGATTCTTACATCCTCCCTCAGTTCAAGGTACTAAGAAAAAAAAGATACAAGACTTTCAGAATCAGCTTTCAGAATGCAGCTTTTTATACCTGCCCCTTTCCCTTCACGGAAAAAAAAGAAAGGAAAATATACATGATTAGCCTGACCCCAATTTAAAGAAAACAAGTCTCTGGGAAGTTAAGTGACTTGCCCAAGGTCACACAGCTAAAAGCCAGAGTGCAGTCACGCGACACGATGGACTCATCAGACTTCCAAAAGTTGTTCTGCCTTAAAAAATTCTCTCGCTTGCTGAAACAAGTAGGAAAGGCAGTGAAACCTAAACACTCTTCAGCCTGAGACTGTCCTTTTTCAGCCACAATGTCAAACACAACTCTAAATACTGGAAGTATTTAGAAGTATCAGGAAGTGTTACCTATCACAACCTGATTAAAACGTATGGTTCTCCTTTTATAAATCAAAAGACATAAGAAATTAAAATTGTAACAGTCAACAAATGGAAGGCCAAATGCCCAATGCCTACAATCTTTACTGGAAGAAGGAGTGATGCCACACGGTAGGTAGATATGATTCCAACTAATAAATTTAACTTTCCTTCACCCTAAACAAAAAGTAAAGATGACCTCATTTCCTCCACTATCATTGGGAGGTTATGACCTTTTAAACAAGTCGTCATCTCACACAGGTGCAATTCATTCCCATCCTGACTTAAGAAAGGCTCTCTAAACAGGCACATTCCTTAGTAAAAAAGGATGTGTTAATGAAAGTCAGAAAATTTCTTGGATCTAGTCTTTCCCTTTTGTTTTGGAAAAAGCAACTCCCACGTGTCAAAGGAAGAGAACTAGAGTTTAAGAATTTAATTAGTAACTCAAAAACCCCACCACTGGGGGTTGGGGGGGGGGCGGGGAGACAGGCCTCAATGCAATTTTAACCTGAATCATGAAATATGTGTATTTGGCCCTTGCCAAACCTGGCTGAGGAAGGAGACACGATGGTACCTGCTCTGCAGAAACTTACAAAGAATACAGATATTAAATAGAACCTAAAAATGAAATGTCCTATATTATAAAACAAGAGAAAACACCACAAATTAAGACAAACCATGGATTTTCCAAACTAGCACAAAGATGCAGACTACCAAAGATCTTAATCACTTTTACAGCTGTAATCCTTGATTAGCCTTTTGCAAAAAAAAAAAAATGTACAATTACTATCCTAATCAAGGTAAATCATCATGAGCACTAAATGACACAATCCCCCCCTTCTCCCCATCATCTAGAGGTGCTGGCCACACCTCGAGCCTACCACTCCCACGTATTCATTCCAGCCTTTCCACACTCTACACAGAGGACTGTGTCCACCAACAACGTGAAGGGTCCAACTGGAGGAACGTGAGGGACAGAGTCCTTGTTTGCCTTGTTTTATCTGTTGGCACTCTGACAGCTACCTTATTCCTCTGTGCCCAGCCTGGCATGATTCGTGTTATGACATTTAATCCCCATATCAAGCGGCCCACAGAGGGTGTATCTCGATTCACAGAGGGGGAAACTGAGCCTCAGAACGACCTGCCACAGGACAACTGTCCAAAGGTCAGTAAGTTAACAAGCAGTGGCCTTAGAACTGGGCCTATCTGTGATCTGAAACCCCGCACCCCTCACTGCCTCCTAGAGGTGAAACCCGACTGGGCCAGTTCTCCTTTCTCTGGCCGACCAGTCATGCTCCTGAGCCACAGCCATGACAAAGGACGGACCGCAGGGGGACCAGCCGCTTTGCCCAAGCAGACGCTTCGAGGAGAGCACCCAGGCAAAAAGGATTATAAAAATTCAATGGCCTCATGAGCTGTTGATTCAGAATCTGTTCTCTGGAGAAGGCCTCTTTTTGCTTTCTATCAGGAGATAATAACTTAAAATGACAAAACATTCCATTCATAAGCAAGGTCTCAGAGATGACAAAAAAATAAACATTAAAAAAAATAAAAGTGACATAGCATGACCTCCACTTGCCAGCTTGTAGGAAGAGACCCTACATGACCACTAGCTACTTTCTCTTTACTTGGTAACACACACATTTGAATATGGATTTTTCTTTTCTTTTCCAAAAATTCCCTGTGTCAGTAGACCCTTAGATTCTTAAGTATATCTTTGTCTCATACTGGGTCATAGGAAAGCAGCTGACTGCTGAGCATGGTTCCTGCACTTCTAAAATGTTAAAGTAATAAAAATGGTAAATCTGATTTCACCTCTCTCTCTTACTGTAGGCATTTACATCACTGTATGGTATCTGCTTTGACAACACAAAGAAAGAGGGGAGCCTGGACATTCCTTATGCTTTGGGTCATGATGTAGCGGCTTCCTGATGACATGTTCTCATCTGCCAAAATACCACCTTTTAGACCAAACACGAAACCACGCGTGAAATGAATCGAACAGAAAAATTTCATTAATTTCATTTCCAGGTGTTGTCGCTTTAGGTTGGTCATGTGAAATAGGTACACAAATCAGATCTACAAATGAACTGAATTATAATGGGAATAGAGGTATTCACAGCTGGGATCAGGAGAGAAAATTTCTCAAAATTTGTTTTTTGCAGAACCACACTTAGATGCACAAGAGCGGCCCTGTCCTATGCCCTGTCCTTTATTAATTTTGTATTTTACTTATTTTTGTAAATTTTTATTTTGATGTAATTTCAAACATCAGAAAAGATGGAAGAGTGAGGAACTCCTATGTAGCCTTTACCCAGACTCATCGTCTACATTTTGCTTCATTCGTTTTATCCTCCTCCTCCTCCTCATTATCACAAACACTACACACACTTTCCTGGGGACCATTTGGGAATGTGTATTTTTTACGTTCTCTTACCTAACTACAGCTAAATTAAACATGATATATTTTTTAAATGTTTATTAAAAAAAAAAACTATGGGGGGCGCCTGGGTGGCTCAGCTGTTAAGCGTCTGCCTTCAGTTCAGGTCATGATCCCAGGGTCCTGGGATCGAGTCCCACATCGGGCTCCCTGCTCCACGGGAAGCCTGCTTCTCCCTCTCCCACTCCCCCTGCTTGTGTTCCCTCTCTCGCTGTGTCTCTCTCTCTCTGTCAAATAACTAAAATCTTTAAAAAAAAAAAAAAACTATGGGCAAGGCGCCATGTTAGATGCTTGAGATAAACAGAATAAAAAGCCAAAATAGCTTAGTATTCTGTGATTATTGTGAGGCAGGTTTATTGTACTGGTCTTGAAATGCTGTAATTAACCGAATGAACTTAATCATATGTGAATGACAATTATGCATTAACCAGTTCTGTGCTAGGTTTGCCCCTGTCGGGGAAATGAATCACTAGAGGCCCCACCTCTCCAATATCTTTTTATAATTCTGGATGTAAAGAAGTTTCATCATGCAGGGAAAAAAGTAAAACAGTTTTCAGGAATGGGTTTGTTCAGGTTTCAAACAGTCTGACCCTTAAGGAAATGTGTAAAGGAACCTTTAAGAGCTACCAGCTCTGTCAAAGATGCCATCCAGGTGAGCACAGCAAGCAGGTATCTGAATCCAATTAGAGCAGGTTAGGAGGTATTCGCAGATACTATTTTGAAGAGAAGACTAAAAGCCAATTAGAAGAATCAAGGAGAAAAAAAAAAAAGAAGAAGAATCAAGGAGAGAAATGAATGACAAACAGAAGAAAAGAGCATGGACATAAGGGAGGGGAGAAAAAAGCCTGAGGTTGGGCAGAGAGAAATGAGATATTTTTTTCTTAGAAAGACAAGGATTATCATGGGGGTGCCCATGCAAGCCATGCAACAGACGGTGGAAGAGTTTCATTTCCCTCCTTTATCCCTTTTCTCTCTTCCTTCAAAATCGTTAAATAGCTGCTTCTCACCATGTAAAAAGACTCAAAGACAAACAGCTCGCAGGTGTAGGACTTCTCAATCATCATATAATTGTCAAGAGAACATCTGACCCAAGGGATAGATCAATACTTAGGAAACAGGATCTGGGGCTTCAGCACTCAGTAAACTCAGCCCTGGAGTCTTCATACCTCTCACAAGTCACTGAACATCGTGGGGCCTTATTCTTTACGGCAGCTATTTTTCTTCCAAAGATGGTCTAAGTATGGGAAAGTTTTGAAGAAGAAAGGAACTGCATGAATATTAAGGAATTACAGTTACTATCAACATGTGTCAATTGGCATCGTTATTCCCACTGTTAATTAGTGGAAAGATTTCCTTGAAGCTGACCAGCAACATCCAGAGCAAGAACAACTTGTTAATAATAAAACTGAAGGTTGACGTGTAAATTTCATCATCTTTTTGAGTTCAGGAGGTTCTCTAACCTTTTGAAGGGCAAACAATTTTGACAAACTATTAGCCTCCATTCCCAGCTCCCTTAGAATCAGCTTCTAACCAAGACCTACGTAAAATCTCCAATACCAGTTCATACGCATGCGTGCAGGCACACACCCACACGGAGACCACGGCGGGTATTTCCAGGTGTCTTAGGCAGGGCAACAATTGTGATAAACCAACACACGACTGGCTGCAAGTTGGCCCTTGTTCCCCAAATCAGAGTATGGCCTCATTCATCCAACACCATGATGTAAAGAGGGGTTCCTCATGAAATTTACTTTCCAGATTCATTTACCCCATCCATTCATTCATCCCTGTATTTAAAGGCCATGACTGAATGATTGAAGGAAATACCAAAAAGAGGCAACTGGTTTTATTCAATTAAAGGCTAGAACTTAAAAAAAAAAAATGTATCCACCAGGACAAGAGTATTTCCAAATTCCACTATACAATTCCTTGCTTTCTTGAGTGGCGGTTAAGTGTGTATATACCTTATGTGATTTAGCCTTTGGCTGGTCATTTGTTTTCATTCTCGGAAGAAAATGAACAGTAGAAAGAACACGGCCTTCAGGAATCTAACCCAGCCATCCAGCTGGGTGTGACCTGGGAACGTAATTCCTCAACTAGAAAGTAAGTTTAGGGCTCTCTCAGTGGAGAGCTGATGTCTGAAATCACAGGGCCCCAGCCTCATGGCTTTAAGATGGTTGACAAACTTTTTATAGGTTTTTCCCTCCCTGCTGTCACCACAGATTTTTGAATTCCTGCTGCTTTAGTCTCTTACTAAGTAGCCTTTCCTCTTTGCCCACCACCAGCAACCTCCAAGTCTTTTTTTTTTAATTTGTTGCTTTCTATGTTCTGTAAATTAGGCAACTACAATTTGAAAAAAATTCGTCTAAAAGTATATAGAATCATTGTGCTACGAACAAGGGCTTACACAGTCCTTCTGTGAGCACAGTAATCACTGGTTAAATAAGGTAACATACAATATATGAAGGTGTTATGCAAAGTAAAAGCAGCTTTATTATTTTGCTATGCTATTTTGGTCATTTGAGAATCATTTATTTTCTGTTGTGCTATATGCTGCATCCAGGACAGCTAAGGATTACTATTTTGATTGACCTTGACATACACATAAATGAGCGTTTACCATTTTTCCCTAAAAAGCTTAGTAAGCACAGTATGTGAAGGTCCAGAGACAGAGTCAAGAGTTTCACTGGAAGACAGAAGCAACAATAGAAGCAATGGTAGCACCGAATGACATTGTCAAGAATTAGACAAATCAGGGCGCCTGGGCGGCTCGGTTGGTTAAGCGACTGCCTTCAGCTCAGGTCATGATCCTGGAGTCCCTGGATCGAGTCCCGCATCGGGCTCCCTGCTCGGCAGGGAGTCTGCTTCTCCCTCTGACCCCCCCCCCCCTCATGGGCCTGCTCTCTCTCATTCTCTCTCAAATAAATAAATAAAATCTTAAAAAAAAAAAATTAGACAAATCAGGCAGGAGACTTTGTGCTTAACCCTAAAGGCGACAGGAAGAGAAGGGCATGTGAGCAGAGTGCCACCGAGAGTCTTAAAGAAAATTAACACAACAGGGAACGGTCAGGAAAGAGAACAGGAAACCGGGAGGGGCCTTTTAGGCCACCACTACTAAGAGAGCCTAAACATGGTGGCTTGGGGAGATAAAGTAAAAGGAACCAACAGGAAAGGGGGAAACTGGGTCAAAGACAGTCTTGAGTCTTAGGTGACTGAAAGACGATGTACTAAAATGGAAATACTACATAGGCAAGTCAGAGAGGAATGAGGATTTCAGGGGGTTGAGGAGACAGAGTTCAATCAGATACATACTGAGGTTCTAACTGTACATCAGTTCTGGTCTGGTTCGTATTATTAATCATTTTCTTGGACCAAGTCACCAAGTCAAATCAAAATCATGCAAATGGAAAACAGAGTAATTTTCAGTGCCTGCCATTTAACATGAAGTCCAAGGTCATACCCCTAATTACAAATGCTTTTCCCAATCAAATTCCACCCTAGTTCATGCGAAGATTACCATGGCATTGCAGCATCCCCATGAAAAGGTACTTCTTGTGTGAACCTGCCCATGGAAGTTAGAAATCCTTTGATCACCAAAACCCAGAAGAGATACCGATTTGTGAAGTCAGTTGGGCTAACATTCCCTAGGTGTCCCCTGCTGCTAAGTGTCATCCTGTGGGCCACAAACTGCTTAACAACTTCTTTGTTAAACTGCTTGTTAACAAGGCCTTAGCACACAGAAGATGCAGATCACACATACCCATTCAAGAGCTACTCAGTCGGGCTAAATATGCAGGTGAATAAAATTTAACTACAGACTAACTTGGCAATACAAGAACCTGAAACACTTCCTTCCATTCTTTACAACACACAAAATATATAACCCTATGGATACTGGTATTTTTTGTTTATGGAGATTTCTTTAAAAGCCAGAGGCCTGTAATTGCCATAGGTATCAAAACTATGATAACCAAGGTTTGAATTTCATAGTAGAGACCCTAAACTGTTGTCTCTTTAAAGTTTTCACGCACACACTCAAAGAGCACTCAACGCTTACTGCCTGCTACAGACAAAAGTTCAGAGCCCAATTCAGTTTTAGTTATATTGAAAGGAACTGCAGAGATAACTGTAAAATAAAAAAAAATAATGACGGTACCCAAAGACGTTGCTTAATGAAACATTCCTGTGCTAAGAGTACTTCATACCAGCAATTAGTGGCATTAGGCCATGTGCCCCTTGTCATTTTCTGTATTTTCCAGGTAAACCTCCAACCAATTTGTACATTTTCCAACAGCTGAGTGGCCTGTCATGTACCACCCAATTGCCAAGTAGCTATCCATTTTTCCAAGAGGAAATGTGCAACTCTGCGGGGTTTCAAAGCATTCTAATTTCATGCACAAATACATTCCACGACAGTAAGACAGACTGCTTAACAAAAGGAGGAAACATGATGACAAAGCATGGTCCTGTGCCAGAACGGCGCTTTTGGGGTCAGGTTTTTTTGGCTGTAAACCGGTCTATACTAGACAAAATCCAAAACCCACGCCGGGGTGCGCGGCGGAGGACGCACGCGCTGCGCTAATAAACTAGTTATTTTCCATAATGGGGGACGCAGATATTTTCGCAAGTCGTGTTCCAGTCAGTCTCCTACTGATTTTTGAATTCCTATTTTCAACGGCGGCCCAAGGAAACGGCAGCCAGACTTGACTCCAATGTACACACAGACTCAGGTTTCACCCCGTCACCTGTTGGCTCCTGAACAACACTCCTCTTTGTGAAACTTACAGCACTCATTTGAAACAAGCTTCCAGAGAAAACACTTCAAGAAAGTGTTTGAGAAGTCACAAGACTCGAGTTGTAAAAACAAATTCCACACATAGCCTGGTTTATACGGACACAGATTAATGTGAAAACCCGAGCTTTTTAAGAAGGGGTCGGGAGGGGACCCGGAGGGAAAGGATGTCACCCTTCTTCGGGAAAATGCGGCAGGCTAATTCTAGATCGGGCTGCGAGGGACGGCTGTCGGGGCTCCGCTGGGTCAACCCATGCCCGCACCGAGGGGAGAGACACCTTGGAGCAGCCGTCGGCGCCCCCCAAAGCCCTGCCCTCCGCGCGGCTGTGGCTGCTCAGGCCGCGAGGGGGCGCCCCGGGCCGCGGGGGGGACCCGGCCCCGCGCCCCCTTCCCGGCCTCCCCCCCCAACCCCTTCCGCACCCAGAGGCCGAGCCCCAGACCCAGCGGCTGGGAGCGAGTCCCTCCTAGGCGCCGACGCGAGGCCCGCAGAGAACAGCCCCCCTTTCCCGGGGACAGTACAGTCGCCTGCGAACCCCCTTACCCGCCTCCAGGGGAAAGCCTCGCGCCGCCTCTGGGCAGCGCCCCCTCCGCGGAAGAGCACTCGCCCCGCGGCTTGACGGCGGTACTGAATGGCCGCCGGCCCCCCGTCTCTCCCCCAACTTCCGACGAGAAGCCCCCTCCCCGCGGGCGCACGGGGACGCGCGAACCCCCGCAGCCCTCGGCGTTCAGTCCCCGTCGCCCGACTGCCATCAAGCCCCGGGAGCGGACGGCGGCCCCCCACCTGCGGCCGCGGGGCCGAGCGCGGCCTGCAGCCCCTCCCGCCGCGGCCCGCGAACCCGCCGAGCCCCTCGGCGCGCCCTCGGCGCCCACCGCTCCGCGTCCGAGCGAAGCTGGCGGCCCGGCGCGGGGTGGTTCCCTAAGGAAAACAGGACTGGGGGCCCTCCAGGTCACCCTCACCCACCCGTTTCCGCAGGAGACCCTAGCAGGGCGGGGACGCAGGCGCGGGGGCGGCGAGCGCGGGGCCCCCCGTAAACCAAGGCGGGCCGCGCCCCCTGTCGGGGCTCAGCCCCCGCCCCGCCCGACGGGTAGGGGGTCGCTGCCGGCAGCCTTCGCCCGGCCGCGACGCACACCCGCTGTCCCCCTCGAGCCCCCTTTCGGTGCAACCCGGCGATCCTCACCCGCTGCAGCTCCCTAACCAGCCGTGAGTGGGGAGGCGGCAAAAGGTCCTTCAGCTCCCCGGAGACCCTCTGTCCCCGCCGGCGCCGCCGACTCTGGCCCCCGTGTTTGAGTCGCCTCGTCCAGGCCACCGCATTCCCCCACGCCCCAGCGCTGCGTTTCTCCAGAACCATCCACCGGAGAGAGAAAAACCCCCGGGTCCGCTCTGCGCCCGGGGCGGGCGATCTTCAAAAGTAACCAGAGCCCGCATTTAAAACAGTAACCATTTCGCTTCCTGCCGGTCCCACCCTCCTAGGAGCGCGGCGGGCCGGCCGCCCGGCTCGCCGTCCCAGCCCTTCTGGGCTCCGGGTTCCCGTCCGCGGGAGGCGCCTGCCCAGCCTGATCTCGCGGCCGCCCGCTTTCCAGGAACTGTCACTGCTGACCGTGCCCCTGGCAGGTCTCCACGAGGTCCTGCGCGCACATTATTCCTCGAAAAGTTACCCACCCACTTGGCGAGCCTCGCGGCTGGAGCACCTTACCTCCGTCCGCCCGCTCCATTCCCAGGAGCCCCAGTGAGAGGAGCCGCTGAGATGCAAATACCCCAGGACGCTTATGTAAACTTCCCCCTCCCGCAGGTGCACGCGCGGGCCACAAAACGCTAGGAGAATTATGCAAGGCCACCTCTTAAAGGAATCATCTCAACTCGGCCCCATAAACATGATGTCAGCAAATGGCACGTTTAACCAAGTTCTCACTTGGAAGAGCTCATTAACATATGAATTCTCCTCTTAGGACTTTTCTTGCATTTCGCAGTGATTCCTACTGCTTAGCGCAGGAGATTTATTTTTATCAGTAAATAACAGCAAAAGAAAAGGTGCCAGGTCATGGGATACACTTAATCAAGTACATGAATAAGAGTTTTTATAAACAGGTTAAGTGAATATCATTATTCAGGCACAAGAACGTGCCTCATACTTAAGGCTAATCTTGTTTTTGAGCTGATCTCTGGTACACTGAGAGAAAGTGAAGTTTGGCATTAGTTGTCTACAGAAAGGACCACGAGAAGCAAAAACAGGACCTGAAAGCAAGCCAAAAAAGAAATGATAGACTAGTATAATCAGCACTTGAGGTATCCATCTCTCCTGAACTACAGATTTTAATTTCTACAATAGCCTCATCACAAGGTGATAAAATGCCAAGGGAGGGGAGAGGAAAAGATGCAATATTTAAATATTTAAGGGTTTTGTCAGTTTATAAAGTGCTAGTAGATAAAAGCAACTTGAAATGGTCACCAGTTTCTTAGGTATCCTACCTTTTCTTTAAGATAAAAAAAAAAAAACCCTTGAACTATCAGGATTCCTTGGGAGGGCTTGGTAATATATGTGTTTCGACAGTATACAACTGAACAAGAGCTCATTGTAACTGATTTAAAAATACACAAACAAGTTGCCATAAATGGAGCAGTCAAGTAAATAACTGTGGCCAGTTTCTGTTATCTCTGCCTTAAAAACAGAAGCAGCTGAGGAGAAGCGCCTTTTTTAAGCGATTGTTTTAAAGTGGCGGAGACAAAAATTCGTGGCTCTGCTGGTAGACTAATTTGGAAACACTGATTCAAACAACAGGATTTGTAATTCAAATAGACTCTCTGTTGGCCAATACGGATACCAGTTTTGAAGACTGTTCCTAAACAGTTGCAACCGTAGAGCCCCTCTGGCCTTCGGATTGTGTGGGGACTTGAGGGAGGGTGGGCAGGGAGCTTTCAAGGTTACCGCTTTCCTCAGTGGACCTGTGAAATTAACCATGAAGGCCTAGGTCAGATTTCCTTTTTCCTATTTCATTCTGTGTGGGCTTCCTCAGGGAAGTCATCCGCTGAACAATATCTAGAGGACGAAAGCGCAGTTAGGGACTTAAATCAAATCCTAAGCTATATGGTATCATTATGATAAAGACGGTATCAGAGGACTAATGCTTTGAGCCAGGTGGATCCTTTTAGAAACAGCTTTTAAAGGAGAGCTACACATTAGCTAAGGCCACAGAACCCTCCCAAACTACAAACCCTGGCAACACCTATCAGTATTAAATGTCAGCCATTGTAAGTGTGCTTCCTCTAAGGCAGTTACTTGTAAATACTGTTTGTTACAATTTCAACAGGTACTGTCAGCTTTATTGCCTATTGTCTGTGTTTTTAGCGATGAAGCACTTTGGAGAGAGTTAAAAAGCTTTCTACTAATGTTCACTCTCAATGCAACAGACTTTTCGCCTGGTCTGCAAGGCATTGTTATTGTCAAGGGTGAATTTAGGCAGGATGGGGAGCAAGGCCCCCAGCCAGCACCCTTTTGTTTCAGCCAAGTGGAATATTCATTGCTTGCAGATCACACTTGAGGGGAGGCTGAGAAAGGAAGCCCAGAAATTCACAGGACTTGGTTTCCTCACCCCATCCTGGTCTCTGCTGTACTGTAACCTCCTCAGAGGGGCCTTCTCCAGCCCTCCTAATGCCCCAAATCACCTCTCCCTCTGGTTTGTGCTATTTGTCTTCATAGCTCTTAGCTTTGCTTGACATGATGTGGCTGTTTGTTCACGTTTGCTGGCTTTCTCCTCCCCGCAGAAGGCGGAGACTTTCGGGATTCGCTACTATATTCTCAGCATCTAGAATCATCCCTGGCGCATAGCAGACAAGCTCAATAAACATGAGTTAAATGAACCAATGGGTTTTGGACATTCTTCTCAGGCCCTCACGGATATACCATACTTGTACAAGTAAGTCTGTTTCTAACCTAAAACCATACTGAACTGCAACGTCCTAATAGAAGAGACTATGATAGAAAATCAGAAAAATGCCAAGGGCAAAGAAAGAAAGGGGCAGCACTTTGTTTGCCAAATGCCTGCCAGCTCTGTTGGATCTGGAAGAAAGAGATAAAAATACAAAATAGAAGGAAAACCTTGGTGCTGTTTCTTCTCCTGTGATTTGTATACAGTGACCTTGAGGTCTTTTCCTTGTCTCTGTTTTTTCGTTTGTAAAACAGACCTGCTTTTTAGTTTTACGAGGAAGAGTTGCTCTTGGTCTCAGACATTGGGAAGAATTTGTATCTAAATACCAGAAATCTAGGAAGAGTCTATTTAAAGGATTGGATATCTTGAAGTTTTTTTTTTTTTTAAGATTTTATTTATTTATGTGACACAGAGAGACACAGCGAGAGAGGGAACAGAAGCAGGGGGAGTGGGAGAGGGAGAAGCAGGCTTCCCGCCGAGCAGGGAGCCCGATGCGGGGCTTGATCCCAGGACCCTGAGATCATGACCTGAGCCGAAGGCAGTCGCTTAACCGACTGAGCCACCCAGGCGCCCCATGTCTTGAAGTTTCTTAACAGAAAAGAGAGATCAAGGGCTCTAATGTTCATCAAGTGGCACCTCACTGAATACATCTGAGGGGCAGTTGGCATAATATTAAGCGGGGTGCAGGCTTCAGTCTTCAGTGACCCCACAGTCTAGGACACCAGTTTGGCCGTTCTGACCATATATAGATAGGTAACTAAAAGAATCTCAAAATACACTTGTATGTATGATGTAATTTCTAATTAAAAGGACTTTTAAAATAAAAAAAAGAATCACAAAGTCACACAAGTAGACAATAGAGTTGACAACAACATGTGGGATCCTACATCTTGTCTGGATAAAAAAAAAAATGAGATCCAGAGGAATAATCACAATAATTCATCATGCTCGTTACGAAATTTGTTACCACTGAAGGTCTATGTAAAATGGTTTCTTTTTCCTGTTCATTTTAAACATTTCTATTGTACCTCAGATTGGGCAATATACCCACCCCGGTGGGTTCCTGCACATTTGCAGATTCTAGTTACCCTAGGCTGAGTCTGATGCACCCCCAGGGAAGGGCCCTGAGGCAGATACCAGTTCTTCCTAGAGTTAACAGGCATTGCAGTGTTTTATAACAGGTTTCAGTTTCTCTAGGCCTCCAATTACTTTCTTCGCCCTTTGATTATATTTAAAGCAATGTGATGAGAGAGCACTGGTTCTTTAACATTTTCTGCACCCAATCCCTCTTTAGATTGACTACTCCAATCTTCCCAGCTGTCTGTCCCCTCCCCCCACCCAGACGGCCTTTGTGAGTGATGAAACTCCTCCCGTCCAAGTACCCAGAGGCCCTGGGCTTGCGGTGAGGAGACTTCAATGTCTGTTATGTCTGTTCTCTGTCACTCACTCACTCCCTGACATTGGGGTAGATCACTTCTCTAAGGTATTCGCTTTCTTCATTTCTAAAAGTGCTAGTGTTCGGGCGAGGTCAATGGTTAGAACTTCTGAGGAGGGAACACAATCCATTCTTTTTAACTCACATAAGAATCTCAGTGTAGAACCAGATGAAGTTCACCTGCTCTGTGGCAGCTCTGGGTTGGTCTCTTCCCCAACCCCTCCCGCAATACCTCCCCCCGGCACCACGCCCCATGCTTCCAGGTCGGCCCCTCAGTCTCCCTCCCCTCAAACTAGATGCCCCCAGAGGCTCCACCAGTTCTAGTATTTTCTGAGTCTCTTAAAACTCAATGGCTGCTTAGGACACTAATGCTGGATTGGTGTTTCTAGCTGCGCTGTCTTGAGTCTACAGTCTAAGCTGGGGGTGGGGGGGAGAAAAAGGGGTCAGGTCCTTTCATTTCACTCTTGCTCAGGGTTGTAACTTCTTTTTTTTTTTTTTAAGATTTTATTTATTTATTTTACAGAGAGACAGTGAGAGAGAGGGAACACAAACAGGGGGAGTGGGAGAGGGAGAAGCAGGCCTCCCACTGAGCAGGGAGCCCAATGTGGGGCTCGATCCCAGGACCCTGGGACCATGACCTGAGCTGAAGACAGACGCTTAACAACTGAGCCACCCAGGTGCCCCAGGGTTGTAACTTCTAGTAAACAACAGCAGCTGTCTTTGCCTACCGCACTCCCTCTCCCAACTTTTCTGGAATACCCCTTCCCCACCCCAGGAAGTGTTTGTTATTTTTCATGGACAGATAATTACACTAATAATATTCAAGCACCTTGACCTTAAGTTCTTCACCATTCTCTACTTCTGTAGATCTGTGGCTCAATACAAACATTCTTAAGACTTCACTACCAAAGTATTAAGGAATGAAGAATAAATCTTCCAATAAATATTGAGAGATCTACACATGAAGGAAATCCAAAATATATTAAGATTCAAAACCCAATATATAGTATGATCGCACTGTTATAACTAATAATTTAAAGGCTAGTATATGCCTAGCAAAACTATTTAGAGGAATATAAATACCAAACCATTAGTATGTTCTCTAGGGGAAGGCAGATTATAGGAAAGCTATCACTTTTTAATTTATATTTGTAAAGTAAATGTATTTTCCTATTTTCACGTTACTTATAACCTTTTTCTATTTATAATGATCAGATAAAACTTTTACAGTTTAAGAAACAATAAAGAAAATATACTACAATATTAACATAAGGAAGAAAATCTCAGAAGCAGAAAGTGATGGTCCTGATGTAATTATTAGTTGATATGGGAAAATACATAAACTCATCATTCCTCTCCCTGTATCTTCCTCTCAATCACAAACTTTAATAGTGAAATCTCTGCTACATTTATTTACAATACTTTGGGAAGGGGTGACCAGACCCACATTTGCAAGGAGTCCGATGGATTGGCTCAGGAGCCGCTCCAATTGATGCCTCCTATACTCACCTGTTGACTCACTGAGATATTCTTTGGTTGATTCAAAAGGGATCTGTTGAACAGCATTGTTAGACCTAGGCCCTCCCCTTAAGTTAAGGATTTCACATTCTATTTATATCTTGATTTATTTCCGAAAGTCTCAGAAAAAATATACAAGATGAGTGGGGAAAATAATTTCATTTTTCAGAATATGTAACAAATCATGATACATTGTGATTATACTACAGTAGAGGCGTGGTTACAATTATAATCCAGGAATAAGAGGAAATGTTGATCAATCAATTCTGGCTAGGAGGTGAAGGTCAAGGAAGTGGGAAGGTGGGGTAAGCTTTGATCCAGGTCTTTAAGGATTGGAAGTAGTTGATCACGGTAATTCTTGGAGTGGAGCTGGGGTAGGGAACAGGACCCAGGCCAGACTGAACCAATTAAAGCTTGAGAAGAGTGAGCAGCTCTTAGTAAACCCATGATAAATGTGACAGGAGGACAGGAAGATAGGAGTGAGGGGCTGGAGACTGTGCCCAAAGGAAGGCAGGACCTCTAAGCTACTCTAGGGCCTACGGGAGCCACAGAAGTTAAAGAAGAGTGACATGATTGTATCTATGCCCTAATTAGAGGGAGGGCAGAGAGCAGTGCAGAGAAACTCGATGGGAAGAATGTAGAAGCTGCCTCAGTAGTCGAGGACAGAGAAGACAAGACAGTGTGTCTGACGGTGAAGGAACTGGCCTTGTGGTGGCCCAGTGTGTATGCTGGGGGTTAGGGTGGCAGATGGGGTGCAGACCTTCCTAAGTGAATCAGCATTCCCATTGTTTACTTGAAAGACAACCGAAAATTTAGCCCTCATGTGAGCTCTAACTTGAAACTGCAAATACTTTTCACTGCCCATGGGAGACAAAGGATTTACATATTTCTCTTTTTCTTTTTTAATCTCCACATCCAACAGGGGCTTGAACTCAAGACCCAGAGATCAAGAGTCAAGGCCCTACCAGTTGAGCCAGCCAGGCACCGAGGATTTTCCCTCTTTCATTCCTTCCCTTCCCTTCCCTTCCCTTCCAGGTTTATTTATTTATTTGAGGGGGGAGGAGAGGGAGAGAAGCAGACTCCCCACTGAGCCGGATCCCACAACTCTGAGATCATGACCTGAACTGAAATCAAGAGTTGGACGCTCAACCGATTGAGCCACCCAGGTGCCCCAGGATTTACATTTCTAGGCTCATCCTTTATCTTCCTGTTGATATTCACCTTTAAAACATAGTACTTACATCCTCTAGTGTTAAAGAACTCAGGGTCCATCATTGTGAAAGGAACAGGTACCTGCAGGTTGGAAGGTTGTCTATGTAGAAGACCCAGTTCTGACTACAGAGGTCAAGATGGCATTGAAAATTAACACTGGTGTGTGAAGTGGGGGTCTACAATCTAGCAGTTTGTGTTTTATACAAAACATCTAAATAATAGGTATTGCTTTGTCTTAAACTTTAAAAATATGGAGTATTTGCTGCTTTATTTCATGAACTACATGTGCAAAGCTATTTTGCTCGCCTGTGTATTTTCTTATGCTATTTAAACTCTCAACCACCCAAAATGGTTGACTCTCCACAAGGGAGAATCTGGACCAACAAAGGCATGCCAACTTTTAACACTTACTGTATACTGTAACTAATCAAGGTGTTCTTAGAGAGGTGTCAGCAAAGAATTAGTTCAAGCAGCCAGAAGCCTCTTGCTAAAAAGAAAAAGGTCAGCAAAGCTTTCCATAACATTTCTTTATCTTATCTGAGATCCCAAGTCCCTTTCTGCAACCGTGGGAATTTAAACAAAGTGATTTTGTGGTGGAGACTGGTTCATAAGCTTTAACTAGGTTGTGCCAGGGACAGAATCTGGGATTCAAATTGTTCTATTGGTCCTGAATCACATAGTTCTAGATGAGTAACTGTCTTTTGATACAAGTTACATTTAAGATTTCCTTTCTGCTTCATGCTTGCAGCAGTCGTCTCTTCAACACTGAGTTTACACTGAATTATAGAGGGGCAAAGGCTAGGGAGCTTGTCCGTTTTGCCCAGTGATAGATACACAGGCCTGGTATATTAGACACTTTGCCTGGGACCTACGGGCTTCTCAGTAAATATTTGTTGAGTGTCTTGTTCACATTTGATTCTCCACAGAACCTGACACAGACCTTGCACATACTAAGTACTCCTTTTTATATCTCAATGATCAGTCTGTTGTTTTAATTTTTATTTAGTTTTTTTTTAAGTGTATCAACTAATTTGAGGTTAATTTCCCAGTTTCAATATTTAAAGTAGTCTTATGAAATTTATCACTTAGGGTATTTATTCTTTTTGGCTTCTGAGATCTGATAGGAACGAACTGGCTCACTTGAAATCTTCTTAGAAAGCTCAAATTTCTAAATCCTGTGCTCCACCCACCTCCAAACCAACATCCTACCTCCTCTGTCTCTTCCCAGTCTCCTGATGGTACCACCAATACTCCGAGTAAGCCGCAAACCAATCAGCCCAGAGCCTCCCTCACTCCAGGTGCCCTCCTTCTTGCCTACCCTCACTAGGTTATTTATCAGATCTTTGTGTCTTTCAAGTTTTCCGGGTTGACCTGTCCCTCCTCCCTCTGTGGCTGTGCCCCCCCAACCCCGGGGGGTACCACGCAGCCTGACTCACATCTCCCTGCCCTCTCATCTCTACCATCCCTTCTTCACGGTTTGCCCAACACCTCCATGGGTTCTTCACGATGAAGGCACCTGCCCCCTTCTGTTATGTCACAGGACGGGGCAGAGTAGATGTTACTTGCTGGAGTAGATGTTGGTTAAATACAGTTAACTTTGGCCAGGTGCAGAAACCAGGGCTCCAGGACCAGACCCCTCTCCAGTCAGATGCAGAAGTACCACAGCCTGGAGCGGCCCGGGCTTTGGTTCCATAAGCAAAACGGCCGGATCCAACACCCATTCACACTGCTTCGCACTCCAACCTTTAAGACACAACCAAATCATTAACAGCCTGCTGTGGACCACATTGAAGAAGAATTTTTAAGACATAAAAATCAATGTAAAGTGATAGGAGATCTATAACGTCAGCCTTGGGGTGTGTGGAGTAGTGAAATTGGAAGTTAGGTTAGTCAGAGACAAAGCACAATCCCGGGCTAAAGGTGGGAATGGCTGATAGAAAAAGAGAAAAAAAACAGGAATGTCAAAGGAAAAGCTGGGTGTGCTTTCTCCGAAGATGATCATGGTGAAGAAGCTGTTTGTAAGGGATAAGAGTAAGGTCTCAGTGGATCTGGAGACTGCAAATATCCTTAGCCCCCTTCAGGGAAAGAGAGCACTGAGTACTTGGAATAGGGCCTGCCTCTCAGTGAATTCAGTAACTTTAAACCATGGTGGAATCAGGGTAGAATGAGGAGTCAAGTGTGAGAATTGTGTGCCATCTGACATACAGTGGGATGTGACTATATTTTCGATGGTGATATACTGAGGAAGAACACTATCATGCCAAATGAACCTCATTACTGTTATTATTATTATTATTATTATTATTATTATTATAGCAGTCATAACTTAAGGAGCACTCATTTTCTGGGCACTGTGCTAAATCCTGCACAAATATCTTTTTAAAAATCCCTGCAACACCATCTGGTAGATCTTAGATTCTTCATGTTACAAAAAGAGAAAAGTAAGGCAACTTGCTCCGCCATCGAATCATCCGCGAGTTAGTACAAGAGCCTAGATTCAAAATCCAATCTGACATCAAAGCTTATCGTCTGAAACCACAATGTTATTTGTTTTTAAAGCAGAGCTTCTTAGAAATAGCAAAATAAAATGCTTTGCTTTCCCCAGCTTGTCCCCCAGCAACATCATCAGAAAGTAGGAAGAAAATTCTAGAAGTTTTAAATATCATGCTCTTCTGGAGAGAAATGAAGCAGTAATTGTCAGTCAAGGGGAGCTCAATGAACATCTTAGCCTTGGGGCCCCTAGGACCAAAGAGTTGTGCGCCTCAAAGGAGCTGGACCCCCCAGCCCCCAACCCTGCAGATTGCCAAAGGAGAGCATCAGCTTTCTGAAGCAGTTCACTGCACCATTTTAATTTCTACAGATACAACATCATTTTATTGTCCACATACAACAAAACTGGCCTGTTTTTGAAGATCATACATATAACAGTTGCTCTGTTGCCTATTAGTCATTCCCAGTATCAGGACGTACTAAGCTCTTATGCAAATGAGGCTTTCATTCTCCGGTGGGCTCAGCAGCCCCACCATCACCTCCTCCACTTAAAGGCAGATTATGCTGAACAAAGAACAAGCCATGAGAATGTTTCAGTTTCTAAGTCTGTGGGTGACACATTCTACTGAATGCATCTCATGCGGCATCCCCAAGACAAAAGGCACTGAAGTAATGCGGCCATTAATAAAATTGTCAGACAAAATTGATTACACTGCAACTCCCAGAACATAATACATTATGATATGTGTGTGTGTGTGTGTGTGTATATATTATTTTTGTAAAGATTTTATTTATTCATTTGAGACACAGAGATAGAGAGAGCATGAGCAGGGGAAGAGGCAGAGGCAGAGGGAGAAGCAGGCTCCCCGCTGAGCAGGGAGCCCGATGCGGGGCTCAATCCCAGGACTCTGGGATCATGACCTGAGCCGAAGGCAGACACTTAACTGACTGAGCCACCCAGGCATCTCCAATTTTTTTTTTTAAATTAAGGTCGTTCAGTTCAATTGCAGCAAATGAAAAATGAAGACAACAGAATTACTAATCTGACTGGCAGCATTTCTGGGTGATTCTAATTGCCACTATGTCCCCCAACAAAGATTTCTTGCAGACGACCCCAGATAACAGGAGACTATTAGGACTCCTATTACATCACAGAGGTTTGTAAAGACAATCTGCTTCCTACTGAAGGGCAAACATTTTTACTTAAATGCTACTTCCAGTTTAAGACTGCTGACTGCATTACTGCTTATGTAATGGACCATATCACAGTCCCATTATTGACCATTTCTGAATCTTTAGCTTCTCTTTTAATAGATTCTAACAAGACTCTAGGAATCTTTGAAATGCTTCTCTCTTCCTTTTGGAAAAGTCCATTTGAAAGGGGGAGCAATTTAGTGAAGACTGAAAGTATCATTAGAAAATAATTTTATGAAATATCATGTTTTGGGTCGGAAGAATCAAGTCTTTTGAAAGAATCCAATGATATGGTTAAACAACTTCTTCAAATGGAGCCACTACTCCAAAGATAAAAGAGGAGGGCAATTCCCGTGTGAGCAACACTTATGACCACTTCCTTGTCTTTCCAAGAACCTTTAAAATGACTTTCTCGAATATGCAACTGTCTGATGCCTAAGAAGAGCTTTCATGAAGTGCACTATTTTTTTTTTTTGCACAATCAGGCATATTAAAATCTACAGAAAACTGTTTGTCACTCTGTTTCTCATGCTTAATTAAGAGAGTTCTTAGAATAAATATGATGATGGCATACATAAATATTTGGAATTCTTGAAAGCCTGTAATGGGAACGTCTCGGCATTATGATGCTGATGCTGTGTAATAACAAATTTATTTTATAGTAGAATTACAAAGGGAGAAAGAATTCCAGATGACCACTAGTGTGCTAGCTAGACTGCACATTTTCTGGACATTGTAAGGATATTATTCACTGTCACCATCAACACTGCCAGGAGAAATTAGGAGAGAGTGGGCTGGGGCCTCAGCCGCATGAGTCCCAGGAGCCTGCCAACAGGTATGGCAGCCAGGACCGACATTGGGTAGATTCCTGGTGGCAGTCTTTGTTTTGAGTAGGGGAGGAACTAACAATTAATTTACAGACTGGCCTGGGAATGAGTGGACATATACAGTTTTGTAAATTTTTCCCCAGATGGTCTTACATCTTAGATAGTTCTTAAAGGCAAAATATAGGGACTACTTCACCAAGGTACTTAAAAAGTACGATTTAAAAAAAATTATCTGCCTCTCTGCTCTTTGTATTTCCAACTATCAGGGACCCACATTGTGCACTGGAATGTATTTTTAGGGCAGATGGGGGGAAAGGGCCACATTTCAGATGTCTCTTTTCTCTATTTCTTTCCTTCGCTGTAAGGTTTTCTTTATGGACCTTTCAGTCTTCGGTTTCCATAACCTCCTAATGCAAAACAGGCTAAGAAGAGCAATGAATGTAACAAACCACATGTTGCTTTGCCTTTTTTCTTTCTTTCTTTCCTTTTTTTGGGGGGGGGAGGGAGGAGGAAAAATCCGGCTTCCAAGAAGAGTATGCAACTTAGCAGTTAACTGAAATTAAAGATGTTTTAAAGATTTCTTAACCCCAGTCTTGGCCATCTTGTAATATTTTAAAATATAAACTGGAAACATATGATTATGATAAACTCTGAAGCAAACAGAAGATGTTAAGACCATGGATAATGGTTTACAAAATTAATTTTGACTTATGGGCCAATATGAATATTTTCACCTACACCAAAGATAAGAGACACAATGAAAAATTAACTTTAAGGATTTCACTGTGAACTCGACACTAGTACATTCTGAACCCTGGATTAACAATCTATATCAGGGCTTCCACAGACTTGCATAAATTATTCAAAAATTTTATGGCTCAATTCAGCTGTCAAAGAGAAGAGCCTTTTGACAACACTTCACACCTGTTACTTATCTAGTAAAGGCCTGGGCTGAGTTACTCCCACCTGGGATGAGCATGTCCAGACTTCCCTCACACTCATTTTCTACAGGTGACAGATTCTTTGGAGCGTTGGGTAGTAAAGAAATTAAGACACACTAAAACCCCTGGAATTTTCCCCCAACAGATGATCACAATGCAGATCTTAACTAAAGTAACGACTGAGAAAGGAGCACAGGTCTCACAATACCATCACAAGAGATGGTCTTATTTATAGCTCTTTCACGCAACACATACACACAAAACAAAAAATTAAGAGCCACTGACGTCATTATCTGTTCTGAAGAAAGGACTAGACAACCAAACATAAATTAAAAGTAACAGAAATTCTGCAAGATAATTTTTCTTCTGGGTCTTATGCTTGTAGGAAATGTGAATGCCCCAAACCAAAACATATCAGAATATTCCCAGCTGCTGGGTAATTCTCAGCTGTGGGCATCTCTGATTGACCCCCACACCTTCTTCATACCTTAACTCAACTCACTTAATAGAGAGGTGAAGGCTAGGTCACGTCTGAGGTTCCTGCAACTTCCACAAATCCCTCTCCATGGTCCTCCCCTCATCTGTCTGCTTGTAATTCAAAAGGGAGTTCTGGTTAGTTAATTATGTGACACAGGGGATTCTTGGGGAAGAAGAGGTTTGAGACAAACATCTAGTTTAAATTCTGAGTCCACGGCAAAAAAACAGAAACAAAACCCCACTTCCTCACAAAAACCATACGTGGATTTAGAAGTTCCAAAATACTAATCCCATTGAAATATAAATTCTGTTGATGGTTTTCCATAAAGGGAAATGAGATGCAAAGGAAAGTGGGGTCTTAGGGAAAGTCTACATCATACAAGATGAGGGTACTTAAAAAGCAAGGGATGGGAACACTTGAACGCAGATTTCTGAAAACAGAGCCAGGATCAGCTCAGAGGCACGTCTCCTGGACAGGGTCCTGGGCCTGGGGCCAGGAGAGCAAACCTCTTGTTCAGGGAAATTTGGTGGGCAGAGTGGGAAAACCGCTCCGTTATAATTCAAGTGTCTTTACAGAGAATATTCTGACGAGGAACAAAAGGGTACCTGCCTCCAAAAAAGCACACTGAGTGGGCAGAAAATAAGAACAGTCACTCTGGAACTGATTCCACAGACGGGTTACATCCCCCACTGGGGGGCATCGAGCTGGGCAGGGACGGGAGGGAGCTATGCTAATGTGACCTGGACTCTGTGGAAAATACTGAATAAGGTTTGTATTCGTGAGGACTCTAAGGTTGCAAGTAACAGAAACAAAACTAATTTGAGGAGGCAAAGTGATAGTTTACTGGAAGGATACCGAAGTGTCTCAGAAAGCACATGGCAGGAATGTGGCTGAGCCTCCGAAAATGGCCACGGTTCAGAAATGGAGTCCCTCAGACGTCTAAACAATATTCGTCCTCCGTTTTCTGTCTCTGCTTCTTTCTGGTTAACACCTGCGTTTTGCAAAACAGGACTTTGTGGCTCCTCAGTCTATGAGGTTAAGAAATGGCCACCTCCCAGGTTTTGGGGTAAGAATCCAACATGACTGCATGGCTGCCAAGGGTCCACCCTTGACCATGTATCCATGGGGATAGATGGATTTGGATTTGGGTGTCTGTGTTTTGTAGGTTGCCAGCCAGTAATTCCCAGCGAAGGTGGAACTGTCTTGTCCTGCACAGATACTCAAAAACGTCTGTTCAATGGATTAAAAATTCTACTTGTAGAATGGGGAAGAGTGCTTGCATTAGATATTATGGATGGGAATTAGGTTATCCATACCATTGGTGATTAAACAGCAACTGATGCCAAGCTGGCTGGCAATCTCCTGGAAAGCCTTAAGATATACACATGCAGGTCACCTGGGGGGCTCAGTTGGTTAAGTGACCGACTCCTGATTTCAGCTCAGGTCATGATTTCAGGGTTGTGAGATCAAGCCTGAGTGGAGCTCTGTGCTGGGCATGGAGCCTGCTTAAGATTCTCTCTCTCTCCCTCTGCCCCTCCCTACCCCTGCTTGGATTCTCTCTCTCTCTCTCTCCTAAAAATAAATAAAGATATACAGATGCCTAGACCATATCCCCATGGATTTTGATTCAGTAAGTGTGAGGTAGGACCCAGAAATCTGCATTTCATACTGTCTCCCTAGGTAATTGCAATTTGTAACTAGGTTTAGGAACCACTGAACTATAGGACACCACTTTGGTTTGCTGGCTCTCCTAAGACAATGGTAAATTTGTGGAATGAGAATGAGGAGCTACTTTAAGTTTTCATTGAGTAGTCAATGGAAAACTCTACCTGGACCCTACAAGGTCTTTGACACTGCTCGTGAAGCAGCCATGCTGATGAGTGAACCTCAGATCTCTTTCTGAAAAGTTCTGAAAGGATAAATGCCATTTTAGGGATGTGACCCACTTCAGTTAAGATGTCTTTCTCAAGTGAAAGTTAACTTCTCTTTTATTATATTAAGTGAAACTATTCTTTTGGTGTGGCTGTGCTGCTGGTTTTAATCCACAAAACCTTTGAAGAACTATGGTTTCTCATGAATCTTTGTAGAATGGGTTAAAAAAACCCCATGAAATGAGAAATGTAAAGCCATTATTTTGAGGACATGCAATGCTTAATTTTGATTATGCATCGTTTTTGTAATTTCAGCACATTTCCTATGCATAAACTGCACTTTCCTGAAGCTTTTGAGGCAAGTGCTGTTCCCATTGATGTAAATTAACTGCTGTCCACCAGTTAACCGTTTTATTGCATGGGAGAATTTTCTGCAGCTATTATTATATTACTGTAAGGAAGACTTCAGGAGGAACTAACATCCCTTCCCCATCACACCATCACTGAAGGTTGTGTCGGGCTGAGCAGGCAGCAGAACATAAATGATGTTGATGGATATTTCGAAAGCCAGCACATCTGTGTTGATTTAATGCAGAGAAAGACAAGATGACTACGGCTAGTCATGTGATAGATGATATGTAAGCTTATCACCGGGCTGAATCGCAGTATTGACAGTATTAATTTTTCCTCATTAGCCAGAGAACATGGTAAATACATATCTGAGGATACACAGTAGGATTAGATTACAATTCCTGTTCCCGTGTGATTTTTATCAGGGTATGAAATGCAATTATGTCAATCTCTTTGAATTAATCCGTCAATTTGTCACTTTGGGGTTTTACAAAAGTTAACTGTATAAACAAATGAAAGTGAAAGTATGTTTTAATGATAATTGAGAACAACTTTTTACTTTTTTTTTTTAAGAAAAACCATCAAATGGTAATAGTCCTTCTTTTGTACTGGTTATAGTGGAAAATGAAAAGTTTGGAGAATGTGGCTCTGAGCGAGGGAACAGGAAAAGGGGAAGGGGGTGGAATGTTGGCCCTGGACTAAGTTTTTTTATAAAGGATCCTCCATACTCATGCTGCTTAAGGGCACTATGAAGTTTATTATATGGCAATAATCTTAGCACAACATATTTTCCTGTTAGAATATCCTGTACCATTACCTTGAACTTTTTTGGCTTAAAACTGAAGTATGTCTGAACATTATGTGTAATGTAATTCCCACAAATGAGCTACTGTTTTGAGGGGGGAAGGCAAGTGGTAATAAATCTGTAATCCCTGCCACAGTTTTCAGGATAACCTTTATTGGTCTGGGCTCAACAGTTTTATACGTAGGTATAGAACATATGCCAAATTAGAAATGCGAAATCCATCAACGGATCTCATTGATACAGAACTGCTGCATAAATAGCTTTATTCTTCAGAGCTTTATGTATTTATTATTTAGAGAGCTATTATTAATAGCTTTACTGTTTATTTGTTGTTTGTTTAAAGGAACAACAATAGGGAGAGAAATCTGCTTTAGGTTAAACAACTGGGAATTATCTGCCTTCGAACACAGTTGGGCGGAGAAACACCAAAAACATTAAAAAAGGGAAAGGATTAACTCAGAGGGGGACTGGGTCCACTTTCAGGGCCCTAGGGAGGCTGTGGTGCTCCACCCTTGAGTCTGGGATGGAGAGGAGGACAGGGCTTGTCACTGTACTTCCGCCTCTGCTGACAACTGCTTAGAAGACCTGTACTCCTCTGGGCCTCAGTTTCTCATCCACAAAATGGAAGATGATCTCTGAGGTCTTTTGACTGTGATATCCTGTAATTCTCTGATTTCTTCACTTTAGAAAACCTAAGAATGGAGGTCAGCTGTATACCCAGGGGGCCATTTTAAACCAAGAGGCTATTTTAAAATTCACTGCTATACCCCAGAGGGTGAAGTAAAAGCCATTGCACGTACTCCCTTTGCAAGCGGCAGCCTGCTGGCGCTGAGCGTTGCTCTTACCGAGAAGACCACAGACAGGGATGCGCCTGGAAGTCTGAGAAGCCACACCAACCCCTTTTCGTCTTTTTGGGGTTTAGACAGTATGAAACTTCAAATGAAAGTTCCCAGGCATGTACCCTAAATTCTCTAACTCATCTGCAACTCCTTAGTCTGAAATGGAAAATTCTATTTTGGGAAACTGTCTAGAGATGCGTTTAGGCCAACATGAAGGAAAAGATGGAAAGCAAACTTGAACATAAAACACGGAAACTCTCACAGAACCGATGAAAAAGGAAAATGAAATTCTTTTCTTTAAAGCACACACTAGAATAAAGTTCTAAGGGACTCAAAAAGAATGTTCCCACAGCACCTGTCACTTCCCTACTATGTTCTGTTCACCCCTTAATTATTTGCGTGATGTCTGTGGTCTCTTTTGGGCTGGGAGACTTCTGAGGATGGCGAATATGACTGCTTTGCTCAGTCCTATATCCGGGAACTAGCCCAACACCCGCCAGGCAGAAAAGGACAGACAAAGGTTTGTTGAGTGACTGAGTGGCTGAATGATGAATGCAATTAATTTTACCAGAAGGATTATCCAAGATGTGGAACACTCAGGATATTAGAACGTCAATTAAAAAATGACCACCATTTGGGGCGCCTGGGTGGCTCAGTCGTTGGGCATCTGCCTTCGGCTCAGGTCATGATCCCAGGGTCCTGGGATCGAGCCCCGCATTGGACTCCCTGCTCAGCGGGAAGCCTGCTTCTCCCTCTCCCACTCCCCCTGCTTGTGTTCCCCTCTCGCTGTGTCTCTCTCTGCAAATAAATAAATAAAATCTTAAAAAAAAAAAAAAATGACCACCATTTATCCTATTTTTTTCTGCTTCCTGTTCTACCAATGACCTTCCTAAGATATAATTCGTGCCTTTTGGTCTGAAAGATAATCACAATCATTTTTCAGGTGGAAAGCATAACATTTTCTTGAAAAATTCTTTAACTGGGTTTCATCTGTATTTCATTCCTGGTATAATTAATCTTTTAAAATGGGTAAACAAATGAATCCCCCAAATTGATGCTGTTTTCCCAAAAATCTTTATTGAGATGGGTACTTGCAAGGTCCGCATTTCCATAAGAAAGGGGCCCGTGTCCTACGTCCCTGTTATTACCCTCCCTGTTATTACCCGAGAGCCTGAAAAACCTTTATTTACATGTCTAGCAATGACACAACCTGCTCTGTTAAGAGCTCTAATAAAAAGTTGTGTGATAAAAATGCCAAGGCCTGCTTATCTGAAAAGATCCTTCCTAGTTCAAAGGGTCAGTTTCACACCAGGGTCCCCAGTCTTATCAGCCGGCTCCTCAGAGCTTTGCCATTGTAAAACAAAGGATGCCTCCAGCTGGCATGACAATGGTCCGATCACCAGACACTTCAAAAGCAGCAGGCTCTGCACAGGGGATGCCCGGAGTTTGCCCCTCATTGGGATGTTTATACACACGTTCCAACAGCTCCTCGCACAACAAAGACCGGGCAGCCATAGTCAAGGGCACCGTGCTTGCAGAGTAGTCAGGGACGCTCTGTCCTTACCAGTAAAGCCAGGCGAAATCTTCAGTTAAACACCATTTACTCCATACACTGTGTTCTCAAAAGACAGGGTCTCAGTACTCTACCAGGGTGAGGAAGCTGCTGGGGTTAGGTGGCGGGGGTGGGGGGGGGGGGAGGCTGTTCAGCTTCAGGGGTTGTGTCCTCAGCACATAATTAGAAAGAGGGAGAAGGAGAGAGAGAGAGAGAGAAGTATGCCCACAGATAACCCAGAATAATCTGCAGGTGTCCACGTGGATTTTGCGGATGGCGATAAAAATCAGATTAAAAGATGATATTGGCTTGCAAGATGCAAAGAGAAAGCCTGCAGTTGTGAGGTTAACAGAAAGAATTTATTGAATTCCCTCTGAGGGTCTGGCCTTGTGGGGGAGGCTCTGACCTGTTGGCTTTGTTTGTCTGACTGCCCTGAAAATCAGAAACAAATGCCTATTTTCCCAAATCAGGGTCCACGGGGGAAAAGGTATGGAAATCGGTATCTGTGAAAATGATTTAAAAGCGGACCTTTGAGATTCCCCAGCCTTTTCGGGGAGGTATGTATTAGAGACATATATAAATAGGATTATTTCAAAGAAACTCAGGCACCTCGATGCGGGAAGCAGGACGCTAACTGGGGAAAAGGAGGCTAAATGGGGATCTCTTCTGGATCAAAGGTTAAGTTATAAGGCTTTCTTTATTTTTCAAAGCTAGGGCCTGTACTTTGTACACTCTGGGATGCCAGGGGTGTTTTAAAAACAAGCAAACAACCTCCCATGATTATAGGGAATCCTTTGTATGTTGCAAAGAGCTTGGTGGCCTTGCTAAGGCCCCAAAAGACTGTGAGCGGTAGGCAACTAGAATCTGCCTATTTCTCCTTCATACAATCACTCTCCCCTCACTGGGGTTGTGCTTTTCTAGGACCCGTGCCTAGGTTCTTTTTAGGTTCCTGTCTCTGCTTCAACCCTAACAAGGTGCTAAATGCCCAACAAGATGGTTCCCCTTGTTCAGACAAAGTTCCCAGAGAGATGGATGGATCTTTTATGGTCAAGAAAGAATTTCAACATTTTAGTGTACCTATGACGCCTCCTTCCTCTATTTACAGTGCCTCCCCTGCCCTCTCTCCGGGGCACACTCCCGAGTGATTTATCTTCACAGCCCCTCTCCCCATCTGACAGATTCTTATTTTACATGATCATGTTGTTTGGCCCCTGGCCCTGCCCCCTGCACCACAAGGCATGTCAGCTCCACAAACAAAAGGATTTGTATCCATTTTGTTCACTGATGTCACTCCGGAACCTGGTGCATAGTAGGTACTCAATTAGTATTTGTTACATAAGCGCCTAGAAGAAGCTGTGCTGGGCATAAGAATTAGAGTAAGAGCTGCTCTTTGTCCTGAACTGACTCGTGATCTACTCTCTTGTTTATACACCTGCAATGCTTTCTTCAGTTTTTTGCCTCTCTCGCTCGCTCGCTCGCTCAAAGCTTTAATGTGTCTCTTTTAAAAAATGATTACACCATAAAACATGATACAATCTCATTGTATATTAAGAAGCTATTCAATTTAGTATCCGCAGTAGTCCCCAGACTATAACCGTTCCAAAATACATTTGTTGCTTTTCAAAATCCTTTGAGGAGTCATCATCGCAATCAAATAGTCCAACAGTTGTATGGTATACAAATATATCCCCAAATCATGAAAAGTTAATGATCTAATAAAAGCAATTATTTTCAGGTTGCAGCAACTGAAACTATGTCTTCTATTCTGGGATTTAAGAACCTTTTATTTTCTGCATTTCATATCTTCCTCTGTGTGTTCCAGGAAACCATTAGATCCCCCACCAGATAGTTCTCTTATCTCCTGGTTCTTCGGCAGGAGAAGAAAGACCCTCGTCTTTTTTTTTTTTTTTTTTCTGAATCTCTTGTCAGCGTTCTCATAAGAAATGGTTCTCCAAATACTGCTTAGTTACTGCCACAAAGAATGCTTTCACTAATGCATGCAGACCAACAGAAACACCTTGGGAAATCCAAGGGCTGATGAGCTAAAATTAAATCTGAACAATTTATCTATTACATGTTGTCAAAGGACTTATCAAACTGAAAGATCCATATTCCTAAAATAAAATGAGAACAAAGTTTCTTTGCCCATCCTAGCCGATGCCATTTTTTAAATTTAGTTTCACTGAAATCACAGGCATGTAGTTTAAAAATCAAACAATTCTAAAAGGCTTTTTTTGAAAAACATCAGTCCCTGTTTCTCTCTTGTTTTGCTTCCCCAAAGCAACCACGTTCATCTTTGTACTGATTCTTTTACTATTTATTTCCACTTATTCTAGATAGCAGAGAGATTACTACTTTGATTTTTTCTTTCTTTCTTTTCCTTCTTTTTAGATTTTATTTATATATTTATTTATTTATGAGCGAGAGCTCGTGAGCAGGGGGAGGGACAGTGGGACAGAGAGAATCCCAAGCAGGTTCCACACCCAGCACAGAGCCTGACACCGGGCTCCATCTCCTGACCCTGAGATCATGACCTGAACCAAAATCAAGAGTCAGACGCTTAACCGACTGAGCCACCCAGGTGTCTCTATCTGTTCATATTTCACCGAAAAGCTGATTGCAAGTTATCTGTATTTAGGATGGGGGAGGGAAAGGGAGCCTTTTGATTCTGTCTTCACTCCAAACTAAGATAATAGAGGTTGGGCTGTTTCTCTGGGGAACTCCCAAAGTCAGTATCTTTAGTTTGGTGTCATCTTTACCCCCTGATTCAGCTAACCAGATTCTCCACAGAAGGCTTTCCTGTCTATAGGGTGAAACCTGGATGAACCACGTGGAAGCCAAAGGGAGGCATGTTACCTGACTGCTCTGGTTTTGGCTAGGTACCCCTCCCTCAACTGCCTCATAGGTGAGACAGGCTCTGTTCTACCCTCACCTAAGTGTAAGACTTCTTGAGCCTTTTGGGACTTCTGTGGTATAACTCAGGTTGCTTCTTAACTTTCTCCACTTCTTTTTTAAGATTTTATTCATTTATTTGACAGAGAGAGAGAGAGAACAAGTAGGCAGAGAGGCAGGCAGAGGGAGAGGGAGAAGCAGGCTTCCCGCTGAGCAGGGAGCCCGATGCGGGGCTCGATCCCAGGACCCCGGGATCATGACCTGAGCCGAAGGCAGCGGCTTAACCTACTGAGCCACCCAGGTGCTCCAACTTTCTCCACTTCTACATTAGGATCTGCTTCCTTGGGTCCTCTAGGTCGGTTCCTAATTACCCCGTTTCCAGCCTCCAAGTTTGTTACCTTCTTCTTTCCCATTCTCCTCACCTATGTGGGTCATCTCCTTTTAAAAATTATTTACTGTCATTTTAGTGAAATTTTGAAAGAGGACAGAGCCAAATGTGTGTATCCAATCTGTCATCTTTAACCGGAGGTCCCTATTTCATTTCTTCCATGGGCTGGTGTGTAAGGCCATCCCCAACTATTAGCCTCACTGTCTCCTCCAAACTCAAGAACATCTTGCAGCTCCTGAGGTCTGAGTTTGAAGGGAGAGGAGAGGAATTTCAGTTGATAAAAGGCAAATGTGGCCTTTGATACTTAACCAGGCACTTAAGAAGAGTGGGGTATTTTCTTTGGTAGTCTAAAAGGTGTTTTTTTTCTACATAATAGATGGATTTCTTTCTGCACACCAGGCAGACATGAATGTCTGGAGTTTGGAGTGGGAATTAAAAAGTCTCAGGCTGTCTCTTCTGGACTTGAATTTGTAATTCTAAAAATAAGAGAATTTAAAATCCAGCCTAATACCATGCTTTCATTTCATTTGCATGAAATTGCTTTTTACTAAATATTGGCTAAATTAAAAGCATCAAACATTTTTGAGTATAGATATCATGATAACACTATGATTGCTTGCCTGTTAATGAGAATGATTTTTTGTACCCTGGAGAATTTCCCATTTTTTTCAACTGAAGTGTCTTTTCCTAATAAGTACCAACAATAAGTATACAACATGCTGAAATCCATATGTTGTGGATTTATTTTTTAACGATGCTAAGTTATTTAAGTTCCGACACTAACAACAGCTGCCTCTTAATTTGAAAATGTTAAAAATAGCTCAGTGGGCCTTAATTTTCCTATATTTGTTCTTGCATCTGTCTTCCAATTTTAAAACTAAAACACTATTGAATTTGCCAATATAAAAGTTAGAAGATGAATTTCAATCCTATTTTATTTAAAACTGAACTATATTTAACATGACCATCCCGTTAAATGATCTTGAAATTTATTTGGCAGCCATCTTCTGGGTGAGGGAGAAATAATGCATCTTATATTTCTAAAAAAACTAGCAATAATGCCCCTGTAGCCTCTGATAAACTGTAAGTTGCACTTACTCACAAGATAATCTTGGAGTCTTGGTTCATTGAACAGCTTTGCTATTCACTAGCTGTGCTACCCTGCATTTCCTAGTCTCTAAAATGGGGGCAATAATAACATCTATATCGTGACGTTGTTGCTGTGGGTAAGGTGATGACACATACAGAGAACCATGCCTGCCATGAAATGCACTGTGGCTTCCTAATTGAGAATTCTCTTCTTTACTTAGGAAAGTCAGATCCAAAATGTCAAAAGAAGGGTTACATCATTTCTCTCTTGTGGTACGTGACCCTCAATTAGTAACTATTATCATCGTTAATAGTGAAAAATGTCTTCAATGTGACAAAATTTTTTTTTTAAGGGGGTTGGGACAGAGGGAAAGGGAGAGAGCCTGACTCAGGGCTTGATCTCATGGCTCTGAGATCATGACCTGAGCTGAAATCAAGAGTCGGACGCGTAACTGACTGAGCCACCAGGCGCCCCAATGTGACAAATTCTTCTTTTTTTTTTTTTAAGATTTTATTTATTTATTTGACAGAGAGAGAGACAGCAAGAGCAGGAACACAAGCAGGGGGAGTGGGACAGGGAGATGCAGGTCCCCCGCTGAGCAGGGAGCCCGTGTTGACAAGGGGCTCGATCCCAGGACCCTGGGATCATGACCCGAGCCAAAGGCAGACGCCCTAACGACCGAGCCACCCAGGCGCCCGTGACAAATTCTTTTTTTTTTTTTTAAGATTTTATTTATTTATTTATTTGAGAGAGAGAAACAGCATGAGAGGGGAGAGGGTCAGAGGGAGATGCAGGCTCCCCGCTGAACCGGGAGCCCGATGCGGGGCTTGATCCCAGGACTCCGGGATCATGACCTGAGCTGAAGGCAGTTGCCCAACCAGCTGAGCTACCCAGGCACCCCTGTGACAAATTCTTAATAGCATTTTTCTCACAGCATTTTCCAGGTAACTAAACTGTTGCCTCCACTGTGTGGTTAATAGGTATTTACTGCATTTTTAGAACTAGCTTTCGACTTTTATCAAATAGAAGAGATACTTCAGACCTTTGTGGCTCAATGTCCTTGATCAACTCCATCCTGTTCTCTGATCTGGGTGAGCAAATATTGATCAGTTGTGGTGAAGGTAACGAAACAGCATTCCAACACTTCATAAAGTGGCCTGTTCTTTTGATTAAGCTACAGCTGGATGAACATTTACACAAAGTAGTCTCCATAATTCTAAACCAGTGATATGGTAGGTGAGGAAGCACCTCTAGGAGGAGTAGCTAAAAGGGGTGGGGTGAAGTTGGGTACCTTAAAAACAAGGCTGAACTCTGACCCATGGCTTTGAATGTTTTAATCCAACATTTACTTTATTTAGCAATTCAAATGCCATTAAAGGAAGACCTACGTGTTTAGCAACACAGGCATATGCTTTAGAAAACAGATGAGAAATACTGATCTAAGCCATAATTTCTCCATCTTCCTTGTCCCTCCCAGGAGCAGTAGCCCAGCATGGTATATTGCAACCTGCAACATCACCTGCCCCTAATGCTGATATGGTACCCCTTCCTGCCACTGCTATTTTATGTAGGGTGATCACAGGTCCCATTTTGTGCTGGAAATTCTTAGTCTGTGCCTCTTTTCCAGGCACAACACCCTCTTTCACCCTCTCAAGTGTCCAGGTTTGGATGATAAATTATAAGGTCACCCGAATCTATGGGTCACCAGATCGATGGTGGATCTGCAGTCTTTGAAGTAAGAAAGTTGTATGGAATCTCCACAGGAACACAGATGAGTCCCTGTTACACACTGGCCACTGAGCCTCTTACCATGCTCTTCCAACATAATCTAAAATATGGAAAAGAAAGATGTAGGACCTTGGCGGATAATGTCCATGAGATAATATTAACAGACAGTGGACTTCGTAGGAGGAGAGTTAGAATGCTGACTCTCCCATTTACCAACTTCATGATGGGGAGCAAGTCATTTCATTCTCTCTTAGCCTCTTCCTCAACTATGCAATGGAAATGTCACATTTCCTTCACCAAGTTGTGATGGGGATTAAATGAGATGATGCATGGAAAGTGCTTAGCACAGTGGGGAGATACCGTGAACAAGATCAATGGCAAAGGGCCCTTTATATTGTTTTAATTTGATTGAGGTTTCCCTTTAATTCATGTGTTATCTACATTGACCTAACAACACATTTTCAATTTGAAAGATTTTTAATTTAAAAAATAGTTCTTTAATTTAGGCAGAGCATCAAACTGTTGATTGAATTTGGTTGGTTAACAATAGTGAGGGATTGCAAACCTGAACATAAGCTTCAGAGAAATTTCAGTATGTGCACAATCCAAATCATATATAATGTCATGATGTGTGCTGACATTTACTGAGAGAAGGATAAATGATAACTGAGAGATATACCGTATAATCCATCTAGGAAATTTATACTGTATTAATATAAATATTAATGATATAATTGAAAGTCAAAAAAATGATGGCAAAAAGCTTTAAAACCTTATTTTGAGAAAAAATTGTATTTCTTTACTAATTACATATTTAATGAACGAAGTTGAAATACTTTAAAAATTAAAACGTAATTCAATCTCAAAATGGTGGAAAACATAATCTAGTTAAAAGTAGTAACAGGTGAGGGGCGCCTGGGTGGCTCAGTCATTAAGCATCTGCCTTCGGTTCAGGTTATGATCCCAGGGTCCTGGGATCGAGCCCCACATCGGGCTACCTGCTCAGCAGGGAGTTGCTTCTCTCTCTCCCATTCCCCCTGCTTGTGTTCCCTCTCTTGCTGTCTCTCTCTTTCCCTCTCTCTCTGTCAAATAAATAAATAAAATCTTAAAAAATAAAAAAAAAGTGGTAACAGGTGAAATTAACCAACCAGGGAGAATTCAGAAGAAATGCTCTTCTTGAAATCTGTCCCATTTCTCCTAGCACCGAGAATGTCTCCCATGAAGACCATATCCATATAAACCAACAATGAAGAATAAGACAATTACCCTCAGAGCAAGTTAATTTGGTTTTAGTTTTATAAATACTTCAAGTGAAATGAGGAATTTTTAGGACTGCAACTTTCTACGTCGCTTATACAACTAGAATAATGTGGAATTAAATGACTATTGTCCATCTGTGATAGAACCAGCACAAAGTGGCGCAAATTTGACTGAATTTTTTTTTCCTCAAATAATTCAGACTGTATCTTAGCCTTGAAATTTGCAAGTCAGGTACTGTAAATCTGGTTTCCAAATTATATCACAGCACAATCCATAGAATTACCACCTAAATGTGCCAAGAGAAACGGTATTTATCTGAAAATGTATCTTGTTTTAATAAATGTAGCATACAGTCAAAAAACACTCTAAAAATTTGAAAATAAGAGCTGCGTACATCTGAAGCTAAGATAGCCCTGGTCATATTAATACTCGTTTCCTTAGCGCCATCAGCAGCCTTCTGCCACGGAAAACCCACCATCGCCTCAAGTGAGTTTTATTACTTTGGTGGCTGGACAAAGTTTTGTTTTTTCCATTAGCAAAGAGAATCTTTCTTTAAGGCAAGAAACTGGCAAAGTTATTTTTAAAGTGGATATGTTACATACATTTGATCTTAAGGGATCGAGCAATTTTCAGTGAACTCTCCTGAAGAAAGCAAGCTCTGTGCTCCTCTGTCCATTTTATCCCTGGCCACTTTAATACAAGGACTACCCATGTCCCAACACAGTTCATATTAGTTAAAACAACAACAACAACAACAACAACAACTCTTAGAATCAAAAAAGGCGATTCTAAAAGTTTTTAAGTCCCCTTAGTAAAAACTCAGGCCAGAGATGCATTCACTTGGAATAGGCATTTAAAGGTTAACCAAGATGCCGATTTTCTGAATTTTCTTCGAGCCCAGTATGTGTAGGGGCAGTTCTTGAATTTTGAACAAGACATGGGACCGGGTCTTTTCGTGCTACTTTACAGTGAGGCCATATTTCCACAAACCATTTTTCACACTAGTGCATTTGTTTCTAACTTTGTCTGAAACAGTATGTTGGTATTAACCACCTCTCTTGAGCCTTCAAACAACAAAGAAAGAAAAGGAGGGACACTGAGAGAAACAATGGATTTTCACACATGTCTTTCCCATACTCAGTGTTTCAGATGGCTCAAGAAATGCCCAATTATAAATACAAGCCCTCTAGGTGTATAGAGGGTCACATTATGTAGTACAGGTGGAAATACATCTATAAACACAGAACAGGTGATTTGGATAAGCCTGTAACTTTTATCTATATGCAAACTTATCCAGTAAGACTCTCCTATCCCATACTTAAACAAAAGTAAACCTTGTCAACCACAAAGTTCAGAATAAAGATCTTTGATGTCAAACACAGCATTCTGAAGCCAGTTTTTATTAACTTGGCATTTTGTAAATAACATTTATCTTCAAAGTACCAAATACAGTACCCATTCACAGGTAAATAAATAGTAAGCGGTTAGGAACAACTGTGTTGAATTAATTTATGACCCTAAACATTCTTTCCTCTGAAATATATTTTAACACTTTAACTGAATTGACCATGGCTTCACTGAGCTAATCAAAGGCACTTCCTATCTTTAAGCTGATTTTATTTCCATTAAAATGACCTATGCAATACATGTAATTTGAAACATCAAGTACCTCTATAATACAGAAGCTCTATAAAATGTTTTGTACAGAATATTTGATTATGAAAATCAAGGCTACTCTAGAGCACTGCATATTGTAGAAAAACAACGGGCCAGTAAGTACAAGCACCTGCACTTGAGCTATGTAATCTTGATTTGTTTTTCATGATTTTTCTACCAATCCAATAGATTTAAAGTATTCCTGAAATAATAAAAGAAGAACCAAAGTTAAACCACTGAGTAAAAATCGTTGGTAATAACCATTATTAAATTTTTTATATTTATCTTAAAATTCTTCTGTATCAGTTATGATCCTTTTTCGAATAGATGTTTGTTTGAAAGATAGTGAGGCACAGTGGTTAAGGACATGGGTTCTGGAATCACTGAGACTTGGTTCATATGGCACTTTGCCACCCACTAATTATGTCACCTGCCTGTGAGAGAACATTTGCTGTTCTCTAAAATGGAGGCAATAACAGCACCTACGTCATAAAGTTGTTGCTATGGGCAGTAAGTATGAGAATTCATAAGGTACCATACCTACCACATAGAAAGTGCTCAACAGATGTGAAATGTCATTACCAATACACCAAAGTCCATTACCAAGGACAAAGAGGGACTGAATGCCTCTTCCCAAGGATGCAATGCAAAGCATTTAAGCTGTCTTCTGTTTGAAACCGAGTTATGGGATCTTAAGTGTTTGGAAACATGTAGCAGAGTCCTCTAGGATTTTAAAATGCCAATGTGTATAATGCAAAGCCAAGATGGTCATATCTTTTTTTTTTTAAGGATTTATTTATTTATCTTAGATGCAGAGGATGGGCAGAGGGAGAGGGAGAGGGAGAGGAAGAGAATCCCAAGCAGACTCCCCACTGAGTGTGGAGTCCGACCTGTGGCTCAATCTTACGACCCTTAGATCATGACCTGAGCCGAAACCAAGAGTCAGATGCTTTAACCGACTGAGCCACCCAGGTGCCCCAATAGTCATATCTTAATGCAACCTCTGATCCAGGCTGAGCTCAGCTGGTGGGATAGGTGGGCAAAAACTCAGGCCAGAGATGCATTCACAGGTATTTCTTGGCACTTTTTTAGATCCTAAGTGACAAAGATAATTTAAAAAATAGATTTGTATTTAAATAGTTTATAATCTGGTAGGGGAAAGGCATGATTATAAACTGATGCAATAAGATATACAATGGAGGTCTGAATGAAGTTTGAACAAAGTGCTGAGGAGCAGGAGCAGAAGTGCTGAGGACCCCTTCTGGTTGGGGTCAGAAGACAGAAGACAAGCTATGTTGAGGGAATTAGGAGAAGCTTCAAATGACATTGGAACTAGAACTGGAAAGATGAGTAGTAATATATAGGGCAAAAGAGTAATGGAAATGTCCTTTAAGAATAAGGAGGACAAATCTGGGCATTTTCCTACCTGGAGAGTAGTGAAGAGGTTCCATGGAGCACAAGTGCAAAAATGGTGGATAGAGATGTATGCAGGAGTGGGCTGGGACCACTCTGCTACGGCCCTGCAGGTGAACTCCACTGAGTAGTGACCCACTGGTATGTTCTGGCAGGGCCAGGCCATGATCAGAATTGCCTTCTAGCATGGTGACCATAGCCACAGTGTAGAAAATGGTTCAGGAGTGTAGAAAGACCACTTAGGAGGCTAGGGAATGATGATGATGGTGCCTTAAGCATGGCAAGGAGGATGACAGGATGATCTGAGGGACTTCCATAGAAGTCTATGGTGCTTAAGGTGACACAGGGGTGATAATCAACGATGATGTGTCCCATGTCAAACTGTGGACCAGCGCCATCTCTATACATTCAGGTGACTAAAACAATTAAGAAAGGAGAAGTGAAGAAGTCATATGGGGCCATGGGGAAGTGTAGAATCTAAGAGTGTACATCTTAAAAGAAAACTGCTTCCTTCTCCCCTCTTTCCATGGTGGAAGTCAAGATGGAACTCAAGATTCACTTAGCAGGCAACATGAGGAAGCACTTCTAGAAGCCTGGTTCATATCAAGGACAATTATTCAGACTTTACCGGGAGTCCCCGAAGGCATGGTTTGTGTCTGGCACGGAGAGAGCACTTAATAAATGCTTGTTCATTGACTTTGTTAAGCAGAAAGTGAATAAAGGAGTGGACTGTGTCTTAAAATTACCTGAATCTTCTGAATCTGATTTCTTCGTTTATAAAATGGAGATGAAAATGTTAGAGGGGCGCCTGGGTGGCTCAGTCCATTAAGCATCTGACTTTGGCTCAGGTCATGAACTCAGGGTCCCGGGATGGAGCCCCATGTTGGGCTCCTTGCTCAGCAGGGAGTCTGCTTGTCCCTCTCCCTGTGCCCCTCCCCCCACTTGTGCTCTCTAAATAAATAAATAAATAAATAAATAATCTTTTCTTAACAAAAGAAAATGTTAGAAATTAAAGAAAATTCGTAAAATAAGACATGATCAAGAAGTATTTATGTTGGGAAAAATGGTAAGTAATTCTGTATCTAATGATATATAATCTATTACATATTTTATATATACTCTGTACTATTTGATGTCTATCTAAATTTTTACTCTCTTTTGCTATAAAAATAAAGTCCAAGTTTTCTTAAATTTATATGGAAAGTTAAATTTGTGCACATCTTAACTGCAGCAAGGATTAAAATACTTGGGTCAAGAGGGCTCTTAAATTTTGAGAAAAACGGAGCATTTGCAAGAAGTCCTCATATTAAAAAGAAAAGAACGTAATATTTACAGCCTGGCTTTACATCTGCCTTTAAATGTCATTTCATAATAGAACATAATCATTTTTCAGATCTTAGATAGTATGAAAATTTTAAATGTTTGTATTAAAATTTTGACTTGCCAGAAATGGTTATATTCTATCACCGAGGCAGAATTTGATGTATTCAGAAATGTTTGAAATACAACAGTCTCCCCTTATCTGTGACCTCACTTTCTGTGGTTTCAGTTACCCATGGTCAAGAGGGTCCAGAAGCAGATGGTCCTCCTTCTGACACATTGCCAGAGGGTCAATAGTAGCCTAACACTACGTCATAGTGCCTACGTCCTTCCCCTCACTCCATCTCATCATGTATGCATTTTATCATCTTCTGTCATCACAAGAAGGGTGAGGACAGCACAGTGAGACATTTTGAGAGAGACCACATTCACATAACTCTTATTATGGTATGTGATTATAATTGGTCTGTCTTCTTATTAGTATTGTTAGTCTCGTACTGTCCCTAATTTATAATTTAAACTTTATCATAGGTAGGTAGGTACAGGAAAAAATAGTATACATAGGGTTTGATACTCTCCATGGTTTCAGGCATCCATCAAAGTCTTGGAACGTATCCCCCCGTGGATAAGGCTGGACTGCTATATAACAGCTAAACTCCATTTGTTTTTGGTTTTTTTACTTATTTTTAAAATTTTTAAGACTTTATTTATTTATTTATTTATTTTTTAATTTAGAGAGAGAGAAAGTGCGAGCGGGAAGAAGGACAAAGGGAGGAGGAGAGAGAATCTCAAGCAGACTCTGAGCTGCGTGTGGAGCCCAAATCAGGGCTTGATACCACAACCCTGAGATCGTGACCTCGGTCAAAATCAGGAGCTGGACGCTTAACTGACTGAGCCACCCCGGTGCCCCAACAGCTAAATTCCATTTGATATCCTATAGTCCATGCTCAGATAATATCCATTGGCAAACCTATTAGAATGGCCCGTATCCAGAACACTGGCAACATCAAATGCGGGTAAAAATGTGGAGCAGGAGCTCTTGCTCATTGCTGGTGGGAATGAAAAATGGTACACTCTGGAAGACACGTTGGTGGTTTCTTACAAAACTAAACATATTCTTACCACATGATCCAGCAATAGTGTTGCTTGGTATTTACCCAAAGGGATTAAAAATTCATGTCTACACACAAACCTGCACATGGGTGTTTATAGCAGCTTTATTCATAACTGCCCAAACTTGGAAGCAGCCAAGATGTCCTTCGGTAAATGAATGGATAAATTCCTTGTGGTACATCCAGACAATGGAGTATTTTTCAGAACTAAAAGAAAGGAGCTATGAAGTCATGAAAAGACATGGAGGAAACCAAAATGCCTCTTACTAAGTGAAAGAACCAATCTGAAAAGGCTACATACTCTATGATTCCAACATGACATCCCAGAAAAGGCAAAAGTACGGAGACAGTAAGGAAGATCAGTGGTTGCCAGGGGCTTGGGGGGAGGGATGAAGAGGCAGAGCACAGAGGATTTTGAGGGTAGTGAAAAAATTCTGTATGATGGATACATGCCATTATACACTTGTCTAAACCCATAGACTGTGCAGCCCCAAGAGTGAACTCTAATGGAAACTATGGCCTTTGGGGGATGATGATGTCAGTGTGGGTTCCTCAGCTGTCATAAATGTTCCAGTCTGGTGGGGGATGCTGACAGTGGGGGAGGGGTGGTACAGGTGTTGGGGGGCAGGAAGTATGTATGACATCCCTGTACCTTCCTCTAAAGTCTGCTGTGAACCTCAAACCACTATGAAAAAAATAAAGTCCTTTTTTAAAAAAATCTATTGAATGTGTGAACAACATCAAGAAATAATAATCACATACCTAATATGGATGTGAAAGCTCTATGATAAATGTGTGGGTGAACTGTGCTGTTTAAGTTTGGAAAAGGACTGCACTGCTTCTTCTCCATCATCATGGGTAGAAAAGAGTCCTTCTGACATCTCAAATAAATCATGTGGAAACTGAGAGATGATTCTCTGCCTCTAGAGTCCCGCTGCTAAGAGAAGCCTCTCTTGAAAAGAGCCCCTCTTCCTCTGCTCCTTCCTCTTTGCAGTGAACGAATGTGTTAGATTTAGACTTTCTGCTCTGTGACATTACACATGGGAACGTTTACAAAATTACACTAAAATAAATGGCAGGTCTTTCTTTCTTCTTTTTTTTTTTTTTAATTAGGAAAAATACCTAGTCCTTCAAAACTAGATATTTTACTTTGATTTTATTTGTAATCAAAATATTTCTCTGGAAGCATTTTCTGTAGTCTTAATTACTCAATTAAACATGTTCTTATGGAACTTTCATGTCACCAGGGCATGATAATCCTGCAGATGGCAAAGGTTTAATCCCGAATTAAACTAAGCTATTAATTATATACACAAGTTAAAAGAAATCTAAATGAACGACCTTTTAAATGGTTTTTCATACTTCTAATAGGCAAAATGGTAGCTCCTTGCCTGCTTCCCCGGGGAGTGGAGCTACAGTAAGAGGAAGGATGAAGCTTTTGTACTTTGCTACTTGTTGGCTTGAAATAAAATGTTACTCTTTTATTTCAAATGCCACCATAAAGTGTCACATAAAATCTGATTCTTGGGGCTCCTGAGTGGCTCAGTGGGTTAAGCGTCTGCCTTCAGCTCAGGTCGTGATCCCGGAGTCCAGGGATGGAGCCCCGGAGTCCAGGGATGGAGCCCGGCATTGGGAATCCCTGCTCAGCAGGGAGTCTGCTTCTCCCTCTCCCTCTGCTCCTCCCCCCCTCCGCTCATGTTCTCTCTCTGTCTCGTTCTCTCGTTCACTCTCTCTCAAATAAATAAATAATCTTTTAAAAAATGTGATGCTTACAGAAGCCAGGTCATCTCAGATCCACCGCTGCTGTATCTGATCTGAAATGAAAAACTGTCCCATGCTACAACATACCTGCACTGAATGTACATTACCTGAAAGGCAGGCCATGAAGAATATAGCTGGTGTTCACTGAAGACACATTTTAAAATTAATGAAGGGAAAGACTCTCTGTCTCAATAAGATGGCAAAGATGGGAAAAGCTTACTGCAAATTAGAAATAAAAAAGCTTTGTAAATATTTTTTGGATGATTATCTATTCCAGAGGGAAGATAAAACAGAGTAACTAAATAATAATCCAAAATGTATAGATGGTAGACTGTCATACAACATTATCTTTAGGAAGTAATAGTTCTTTGTGTGTGTGTGGTTCTGAATACCATTCTATTGAAAATTAGTCTTCTATTCTCACTCGTAAGGAGAAAAATCCAGCTTGGAATTTCTGCTATGAGATGGGGAGGCTGATTCTTCAAATTCTTTAGACCCAAAGTTAGGAAAAAGGAAGAATTTCCAAGTGGGACTACATCATGGATTTTTCTTTCCTCTTCTTCCATTGGTGGACAATGTAATTTATTATTTTATTTTAAAGATTTTATTTATTTATTTGAGATAGAGTGAGAGATGGCTAAATTTGCCATCTGCAGGATTGTCATGCCCTGGTGACATGAAAGTTCCATAGGAACATGTTTAATTGAGTAATTAAGACTACAGAAAATGCTTCCAGAGAAATATTTTGATTACAAATAAAATCAAAATAAAATATCTAGTTTTGAAGGACTATCTCTCACTCTATCTCTCCATGAGCAGCATATCCCTCCATGAGCAGCAGGGAGCAGAGGGGGAGAAGCAGGCTCCCCACTGCACAGGGAGCCTGATATGGGGCTCGATCCCAGGACCCCAGGATCATGACCTGAGCTGAAGGCAGACGCTTAACCAACTAAGCCACCAAGGCGCCCCTGTTATTTATTATTTTAAATTAAACACTGACAGAGAACCAGAAACTCTTCATTTTATGCTTTAGAATGCCATGAATCATTCCTCCTAAGTTACATTCAAGTCACTATTTGGTTCAATAAATCCTCAACAATGCTAAATTTTTGAGTCAAACATAAGCTCTATTCCTTGAACTGGCATTTTCTTCAATAATACCCAGGGGATGAGGAAGAGGGTTCAGCAACTCCTGAAGGTTCCTGACATTTTTCCCTCAGAATCCCCGAGATACCTGAGAAAAATACAAAACGCAATAATCCTAAGGAAGGAAGGAGGGAAGGTTTTACAGAGGTTCTACTGGCCACATGATGCAAAAGCTTCAGTGTATTTTATCCAATTAACATTACAAGAAAAGTACAACTTCGTTCATCAGATATACACCCTACTGCTAAATATCCTACGGCTTTGTTTTTAATATGCAATGATAAATATTGTTAAATAGTGTTAGGTTATACCTTTATGCAAAATAATAAATCAAATACGTTGGACCTCAGATAAATGATCTTTTAAGTTCATCCCCACCCCATGATAGTATTACAAAGACAAATCAGAAAGGTTTCAAAATCTATACACTGTGCATCTTTTCAATTTCAGTTATGTCTACAACCAACAACTTAAGTGCATGTGTTTTAATTTAGGAGGGAGTATAATGTTGAATTCCAGCCCTTAATACTTTGCAATTCACATAAAACATGAAAATTTAGAGCAGACTTTTCAAAAACTTAGTCATAGCTAAATTAAATTAATTTGTATAGAGTTGTTATAGGTGTTTTTGAGTAAATGTAAAATGAGCAATTGCTAATGAGCAGAATCATATCTTTCTCTACAAGGAAAATGATAACTCCAATAATAAGAAGCAAAAGCATTACTTCTTCCGTTCTTTTTCTTTCTTTTCTTTCTTTCTCTTTCTCTTTCTTTCTCTTTCTTCCTTCCTTCCTTTTTCTTTCTTTCTTTCTTTCTTCCTTCCTTCCTTTCTCTTTCTTTCTTTCTTTCTTTCTTTCTCTCTCTCTCTCTCTCTTTCTTTCTTTCTTTCTTTCTTTCAAGATTTTATTTATTTGGGGCGCCTGGGTGGCTCAGTCTTTAAGCGTCTGCCTTCGGCTCAGGTCATGATCCCAGGATCCTGGGATCAAGCCCTGCATCGGGCTCCCTGCTCTGCAGGGAGCCTGCTTTTCCCTCTCCCACTCCCCCCGCTTGTGTTCCCTCTCTCGCTGTGTCTCTCTCTGTCAAATAAAATCTTTAAAAAAAAGCTAAAAGATTTATTTATTTATTTATTTATTTATTTATTTATTTATTTATTTGAGAGAGAAAAAGAGTGAGCACACATCACAGGAGCAGGGGGAGGGGGAGGGCAGAGAGAGAAGCAGGCTCCCCACTGAACAGGGAGCCCCACGCAGGGCTCGATCCCAGGACCTGGAGATATGAACTGAGCCGAAGGCAGATGCTTAACTGACTGAGCCACCCAGGCACCCCTTTTACTTCTTATTTCTTCATTTATTTGTAACATCATCTCTCCTTTAAAAATTTCCACTCTCCCGGCGATTCTACCTCTAGCAGTAAATCCTAAGGTAACAATCAGAGATACGCAAGAGGATTTTGTGTATAGGGTGCTCAGAGAGTAATTTTAGTACTGAAAAATAAGAAATAACCTGAAGATTCAATGTAATGAACTGATGAAGAATTGGTTAAATAATTATATTCATGTAATATAAAATTATGAAGCTATAAAATGATGCCAGAGAACCACAGTGCTATGTAACAGAAAGAGAATGTGAATATTTGTAACTTTAAATTTTCCAGTAGGCACATTAAAAAAAGTAAAAAGAAACAAATGAAGTTAACTTATTAATATATTTTACTTAACCCAATATTGCAACATGTAATCAACATAAAAATTAATAATGAGATATTCTCCTTTCTGTGCCTTTGGAATCTGGTATGGTTGTATACTCATAGCACATCTTAATCTACCTAGCCACCATCCTAGTGCTCAACAGCCCGTGTTTCTCGTGGTTGTAGTATCGAACAGTGCAGCTACAGACAATGATTAGAGCTAGAAAATCATTAATAATATATTAAAATTTAAAAAACATTATATGACATATGTACAGTATGATTTGAATTGTATGCCTGAAAAATTCATGAGTAGGAGAAAAAAAGCATAAAAGGGTATACACCAAAATGTTTACAGTGTTATTCTGGGAAACAGGATTATGGTTGTTCTCTTCTTTTTTCTTTCCTGTATTTTCTACATGTTTGATGATAAACCTGTATTATTTTGAAGTTCATAAATGACTCTGTTAATATCCTTCCATCAGCATTGATTAGATGGATCGATTAAGTTTATGTCTTTATAGACATTCCACTCTAAGAATGTGATCCCTGAAAAGTGAATTTGTTCTGTATTTCATAGCAGTGAATACAAATTTCATTGTCCATAGAGAATCATTCACCACTATGAACAAGACTTGTATTTTCAGCACAAGCCCTAACGTTTGCCCCTTAAATGTGGTGTGTGTAATTATAGTATAAGAACTGTGAGTAAATTATTTCATTGCCTGTTAAATAACCATTTGTGAAGTCTAGACAACAATTATAAATAGCCATTATTTATAACGTTTCTATTCGAAGTACTTGGGGAATTGTATAATAAATAGGAAACATGACCTACACCTCCTTATATTCTCAAATTATACCAAAAAAAGAGAGAAAATACATAAAATTGGCAAAGACGCTAAATACAGACAAAATCCACTTGGAAAATGTGAGACTAAGCTGAAGTAGATGTTGCGAGCCTGGCATCTGCCTGACAATGCAGAGATCTTATCCTACTGAACTTCATCATGTCGTTCCCTCCTCCCCCAACACACACACAAAAGGCTCTTAAGAAAAACTAGCCCACCTTCCTTCAAACTTCTGTCTCAATATTTCCCCATCCCTAGCTGTGCACTGTCGCTATTCGGGAGTTCCTCACTGTATCCTCACTGGAGTTCCCGGGACCCTGAATTAAAAATCATTTGACATTAACTTATTTTATTCAGAAATATTTACTTAGCTCCTACTTATTGCATAAAGTGGGGCTTTGAGCCAGTAGAAGTACACAAAAATACAAAAATAATGATAGATGGTGGTAAGGACAGTAAAGGAAAAGAAGAGGGAGCTATGAAAGAAAATAATGGGTCGGGGGCGGCTGGGTGGCTCAATCCAGTAAGCGTCTGCCTTCGGCTCAGGTCATGATCCCAGGGTCCTGGGATGGAGCCCTGAGTTGGGCTCCTTGCTCAGCAGGGAGTCTGCTTCTCCCTCTCCCTCTGCCCCTCCCCCCTGCTCATTCTCTCTCTCTGCCAAATAAAATCTTAAAAAAGACAAAGAAAACAATAGTTCAGAACTTGGCAGGGGATGAGGGGTGGTCGGGAAAGGCCTCTCCATCGCCAAAGGACAACCCCACTGAGGAGATCTGATGGATGAGAGGTAGCCAGTGGGAAGAAACGCCTCCCCACAGAGGTGCATGTGCTGCCCCAGGGCAGATGGGGGCTCAGGTGAGTTCAGCAAGCCCAGTGTTGGCCGGTGCGGTAAGGGCAGAATGCTGGAGCCATTTCAGCCTGTGGGGTGCCAGCAACCATGTGCTAGCTGAGGCTTTTATTACGATTATTAACGACAGTAGCAACAGATAAACTGTAGTAAGCATTTTTGATAAGCCAGACATAGGCTAAAAGCTTTAGACATAATAATGGATTAACTCCTTAAAGCAGCCCTTTGAGGTAACTATTATTAAGTGCCTGAGAGGTTAGTAACTTGTCTGGGGTGACATGACTTATAAAGGGCAGGGCTGGGAGCTGCTGACGATAGAGTTCTTACCCTCTTTGTTGGACTGCCTCTCCCTCCTAGTTTTACACCCCGTGGTCTGCTGCACCCAGAGCTGTGGGGGAAAGGAGCCGTTTTTTGAAAGAGGATACTGGAAAAAAACAAAGAAACTGAGATTTATATTCCCAGAAGGATAAACTACCTTCTGGGACATTAAAGACCAAATTCACTCACGTCTAAACCACAGAGGAAGGACAAAGAAATGTGTGTAGCAAACTGTAGTAGAGATCTATGGTTTTTGTCTTCCTGACATCCATTTTCCTTTTTCCTAGTGAAAACAATTTTCTTTGGGAACATGCGCCTTCCCCACTCTCACTCTGTGGTGGTTTTAGTGGGGCAAACCCCACTGTTGGCTTTAGAGCAGAGCAGATGACCCTTCAAAGCGAGGCACCTGGAACATTCCACCCCCTTGGCCAGTAACTGGTTCAGAGATGGTACGACTGATGGCATATGAGCTCGATCTGGGACTTTCCTGGACTACTGAGAGAGATATAAAGTTACAGCTGCTGGTAGGCACCTCTGCCTCCATGCTGGACAATGCCGTCCGAGAATGAATCCAGTACAGGAGGGAAATGTGCCCAGAGATGAAGAGATGGCATCTTTAGGAATCACTGAGCACATGGATTCAAACACGCCAGAAGCAAGCTTTACTTCTAAACTTTTCAGTTGAATGAACCAACAAATTATTTCTCAGAGAAGCCATTTTGACTTGGATTTTCAACCACAAGGGACCCACTGTGGATGAGAGGCAGAGCAGAGTGGATCGACATGACGGTCAAAGTAAGACCAGTGTTAGCCAACATGGCAGAAGGGTGGCCAGAAAGATCCTCAATTCTATGGCCTTTGGAAAAACCGTCTGGGCAAGCCAGCAGCTGGAGTGAAACTCCTCCTCCTCCTCCTTGGAGGCAGGCAGCTGATGATGTGGAAATGCAGGCGCATGCTTCCTGGCTGCTCGAGGTGTGCCATACTTGTGTTAGCTGCAGGAACACCCGAACAAACATGGCCCCTTTCCTCCCGCGAGCCCATCAGCTACTCGGGAGCGCAGAGGCAGGAGGCACAGGTTAGCATGCCTGCATCCTAATTTACCTGCACGCTGAACACAGTGCAGTAAAAGCAGCACCCGATTAAAAAGAAATCTCTTGGTTCTCTGGTCTAGACAGAAGCCTCTTCCACTGAACTATGTCATGAAAGGCCCAATCGCGCAGAGGTCAAAAGATAAGGAGATCTGAAAGATGAACGCTCAGCATTAGTAGCTGTACCATGAGCAGAAAGACCTAAAACTGGAACTAAGGGGATCTAAGTACACTCTGGTCTAGTTCCAGGAATGAAGTTGCTAAAGAAAGAAATCAATCCAGGAAACTGAGGACAGAATGTTAAGGAAGGACACCGCAAGAGGGCCAGTATCAACAACGCCTCTAGCCGCTACGAAACCACATCAGCTCTGGGAAATTTTCTTGGTCTTTCGCAGCCTGAGATCCCTGTGGCTAATGTCTCCTCCTGGCCAGTGACTGTATTTTCCCCAGATTGATTCTACATCCAGCAAGTCCTTAGTGAGGCTGGACGTCAACCATCCTCCCAAGCTCAGGCTCTGGTGCCCAGGAACTAAGCAAGAGCTCTAGGATCTGCGTCCTTCCCTGCCCCAGTCCTTGGCACTGGGAGGTCTTTGGGCCCTGCTACCTTGCTTAGTTCTCACACGCGAATGCTCTCTCCTGAATCCCTGAACATACATGCAGAAGGCCCCCGCTCCCGAGTTCCTGAACGCTGCGCACCCAGCTGAGGTGCCACCAGCTCTCATGGGCCATCTGATGTGCAGGTTGCCTCAACGGCCCCTGAGCCCATCACTGTCTTCTCATCTCTCAAACCTCTTCCTTATGTGGTACACACCTGTGCACATCTCTTGCCCTGTCTGCCAGGAAGACTCATGAAGTTTCATGCCCAAATCATGGACAATGTAATCCATTTTTTAATGGGGATGGGGTACTGCTAAGTATACATATGATTAAATCAACTGGTAAAATTATATGTATCCACTTATAGAATTGTTTTGCTTCTTCTCAGTTCTTTCTTTTCTTTTTTTTTTTAAGATTTTATTTTAAAGTAATCTCTACACCCATTGCAGAGCTCAAACTCACAACTCCAAGATCAAGACTTACATGCTCCACTGACTGAGCCAGCCAGGCACCCCTCTTTTTAGTCCTTATATTTACAAAATCTCAACATAAAGATCTTATTTAGGATGCTGTTAAAGTAAGACACCTCACTCAACACAAATATGCCTACTGAATTACCTCAATTTTGCTCTAGCTGGGGCCTGAGGTGAGACTATTCTTGAATAAATTTACCAAGGAACAAAAAACAAAACAGAATAAAATGAAAACCCAGTGATACAGACCAAGTCTAATGGACTTGAATAACAACTCTGTTTGGTTCTCTGAGTATTCATTTAGCCGTCATATTCATTCACGCAACAAGTATTCAGTGAGTGTTTACCATGTACCAGACAGTGATCTAGGCCTTAGGGATACAACAGGGGACAAGACATTTTCTGAATATTTCTTATGTGCTGATTATCAAACCATGCTCTGCTCCTTTGTGGAGCCACTAATTAGTAAATCCATCCTTCATTCCTTCCTGCCTTGATGACTCTGCCCAGAATGTACTCTAAAAATGGCATGTCAAGACTTGGTTGTTCAAAGAAATGTTCTTTCCACAGAGACAGTCTTGTGACAGTTATACTAAAATAAAAACTGTGAGATCACCTAATCCACATAATCATCTACAGATGAAAAGGTGGTCCATATAGTGGATAGTGTGTGTTGAAACGGTATTATTTTGATTCTTAATCCAATGTTCTCCTCCTGCACTGCCCAAAATGGTAGCCACTAGCCCCAGGTGGCTACTCAAATTCAGATTTAGAATTTAAAATTCAGTGCCTCAGCTGCACTACCTACATATCAACTGCTCAAAAGCCACATAAGCTAGTGGCTATCACATTGGATAGCAAAAAAAAAAAAAAAAGGCTATTTCCATCACTGCAGAAAGTTCTATTGGACAGTGCTATGGGGCTAAAACACTCTGCTTGCATTATTCTAGCTCAGTGTTTCTCAAACTTTAATATGCATAGTATTCGGATCTTGCTAAAATGCTGATTCCAATACAGTAGATCAAGGGTGGGGTCTGAGATTCTATAGTCCTAATAAACTCCAAGCAGAACTGCTCCCGGTTTGAGGACCACACTTGAAGTATGGGAGTATTAAGGTTCCAGCTCAGTACTACAGTTAATACTGCAAGTTTTAGTGTCCTAATAGTTTAACAGATTAATGTATGTGATTTTTTGTCTTCCTAATTAGGTTTTAAACTCCTTAGGAGAGAGCACTGTATCTTCTTCTTCACATCTCTCATCATGGACTGCAGAACGCAGGGATGCATGAGGAGTCAGTATTCTGTCTACGGTACAGGACATTTGGTACAAATTGCTTCACTGTTACATATAAATACACTTTCTTTTTCTCCTTAAAAGACATTAGGTCTTTAACCTAGACATTTAATGCCTTCAATTTCTTAAAAGTAAAGATACTGGTAGCTATATTATGTCAACTTCAAGAAAAACACATGGGAATTCATCCTTTTTAATGGCTTTAAAATGAATTGTAAATTATATACAGTATATATACTTAAAATAATTTAAGAAATAGTCAAGAAAAATATATAATGTATATTTGATAACTGAAGGGACCCGCTAAATAATCTTCCATCATTACAAACAACTGAATAGCCAAGCTTTATCTTAAAATTAGAAAATGATTAAAATACTTAGAAAACAATACAATCAGAAGTTTTGAGTGTGTCTTTATGTTACTGGGACCTTCCATCCTACCCTGAAAATAATGAGCAACCTTTTTTATGGGACAGCTGACAGTTGTTGCGGTATGAGCAGGCACCTCTATAAATTCTTACCATAGCTTTCTATCAGCAATTTCCATTTTTCCAGAAATTTCAGCAATCACTATTTGTAATCAGTTATTAAGAATTTTGTAGTTAAGTTTAAAAGGTCAGTCATTTCTGTATTTAAAAGTCACATGTTTATGCATTCAGTTTTTAAGGAAATAAGAGCCCTTTGTGTCTTTCTAAAATGTATTCCTTACAAAGCAACAAGAAAAAGAGTTTTATTAATGCACAAGACTGAAAGAAATGTCAAGTATGCTAGAGTTCTGGTTTTGATTTTGGACTTCAGAGAAAGTTAAAGAAGCAGTGGAACAGAGCTCTTTAATTACAATCCAATGTCCTAGAGAAGAATATTTGGTATCTCTTCCAGTTGCCATTCTAGCTGATGTGAGGAGAAAGTCAACTATGATTAATACAACATAAAATCATTCCACCTAGTCAAGTTCCTCAGGATTATACTGTGTGTACATTATGAACCTCCCTGGTTTTGTTTAAGATCTTGTTGGATAAATTATAAGATGGAAATGTTTTGAGAGTTAAATCAGTACTTTTATTTTTGCTACATAACCTAAACCAGTACAAGTTCGTGCTAAGATTCCTCACACTCCCACTTCACTTTGGGAGAGTAACTCAAGGACAGCATTTTTCCCCCCAGGAGGAGAGTAAACAGCTCTGACAGAAAGATGGCAGGCTGATGGCTGAGAATTGGGTCTGGAGTTGCTGCCTGCATACTAATTCTCCACTCGGCCACCTCGTCATGTGGGCCTGAGGACAATTAGCTATTTCTTTAAGACTCGGTTTCTTCATCTATAAAATGGGAATGAGACTAAGGTTGCTGGGAGCACTAAATGCAATACTGACCTTATGATACAACAGTAAGCAAGTACTTAGCAGTAAGCTTTAAGTGAACGTTAATTACTTTTATTAGATCTGAAAGGGATTTATCATAGCTCAGTGGCCATGAAATATTTTCCTTCATCCCTATCATGCCCCTTTAAGACCCTTTACTTTGTGTTTGTATTTAGAAATCTTCCCTTAAGACATACAAAGTATCTATTTAAGAAATGAAAGAGGTATTTGGGGATTTGGCTTTTAAAAACAAGTATATTATCTGCTCACCCAGAATTGTTCTATAGCCCCCATTCAGAGATAAAATGATTCAAAGTGAGTGTAAATGGAACATATCAATGTAATAAAGGCCATATATGACAAGTACACGATATTCATGAAGAAAAAAAATTTTTTAAATTAAAAAGCTTTTACTCTAAAATCTGGAACAAGAAAAGGATGTTCACTCTCATTACTTTTATTCAACACAGTTTTGGAAGTCCTATCCACAGCAATCAGACAAGAGAAAGAAATAAAAGCCATCCAAATTGATAAGAACGAACAAATGGAAAGATATTCCATGCTCATGGACTGGAAGAATTAATACTGTCAAAATATCCCAAGCAATCTACAGATTCAATGTAATCCTTATCAAAATACCAATGGTATTTTTCACAGAACTAGAAGGAGTAATCCTAAAATTTGTAGGGAACCACAACAGCCAAAGCAATCTTGAGAAAGAACAAAGCTGGAGGTATCACAATCCCAGATTTGCAGATATATGACAAAGCTACAGTAATCAAAACAGTATGGTACTGGCACAGAAACAGACACATAAGTCAATGGAACAGGACAGAGAGCCCAGAAACAAACCCATACTCATATGGTCAATTAATCTATGACAAAGGAGGCAAGAATATACTACAGGAGAAAAGACAGTCTCTTCAATAAATGGTGGTGGGAAAACTGGACAGCTAGATGCAAATGAATGAAACTGGACCACTTTTGGGTGCCTGGGTGGCTCAGTCGGTTAAGCGTCTGCCTTCGGCTCAGGTCATGATCCTGGGGTCCTGGGATTGAGCCCCGCATCGGGGTCCTTGCTCTGTGGGGAGCCTGCTTCTCCCTCTCCTCCCTACTTGTGCTCTCCCTCACTACCTCTGTCTCTCTCTCTCTCAAATAAATAAACAAAATCTAAAAAGAAAAAAAATTTTTTAAAGAAACTGGACCACTTTCTTACACCATACACAAAAATAAACTCAAAATGGATTAAAAACCTAAATGTAAGACCTGAAGCCATAAAACTCCTAAAAGAAAATGTAGGTGGTGATCTCTTGGACATATACCTTAGCAACATTTTTCTGGATATGTCTCCTCAGGCAAAGGAAACCAACAAAATGAAAAAGCAACCCACTGAATGGGAGAAGATATTTGCAAATGATATATCTAATAATGGGTTAACATCCAAAATATATAAAGAACTCTTACAACTAAGCACCAAAAAACCCAAATAATCTGATATTAAAATGGGCAGAGGACCTGAATAGACCTTTTTCCAAAGAAGAGAAACAGATGGCCAACAGACACATGAAAAGGTGTTCAACACCACTAATCATCAGAGAAATGCAAAACCAGAATGAGATATCACCCTACACCTGTCAGAATGGCTAGAATCAAAAAGACAAGAAATAACAAGTATTAGCAAAGATGGAGGAGAAAAGGAAACCCCGTATAAATTGATGAAACCACTATGGAAAACAGCATGAAAGTTCTTCAAAAAATTAAAAGTGAAAATGCCATTTGATCCAGTAATTCCACTCCTGAGTATTTACCCAAAGAAAATGAAAACACTAATTTGAAAACATATGCACCTTATGTTTATTGCAGCATTATTTACAATAGTCAAGATATGGAAGCAGCCCAAGTGTCCATCAATAGATGAATGGATAAAGAAGATGTGGTATACATATACAACAGAATACTACTCAGCCATAAAAAGGAATGAAATATTGCCACTTATGACAACATGGATGGACTTAGAGGGTAGATGCTACGTAAAATAAGTCAGACAAAGAAAGACAAATACCATATGATTTCACTTATATGTGGAATCCAAAATAAAACCAAATAAAACAGGAACAGACTCATAAATATAGAGAACAAGCTGATGGTCCCCAGAGGGGGGGGGGGGGGTGGGAGGATGGGGAAAATAGGTGAAGAGGATGAAGAGGTACAAACTTATAAAATAAGTAAAAAAAAAAATAATTCAAAGACACTGAAGTATAATTTCAAGATATATATTAACATCCAGATACAGTCAACAACATAAGATGCACTCTTCTAGAAGACAACTAAGTCATGGAGTTGGTGAAGTAAGGTCTGGACAACCCAGAACAAAGTAGAAGTTGGGAACTAAATGTATAAGGAAATTTTTTACTTATTCAGGTCAAAAAGAGGATTGTTTTTGTCTTTAATTATCTAGTTTGGTCGTTGCCTATACAAGAATTGTGCCAACTCCTCTCTTTTCTTACAGAGTAGAACTGGCTGAGGCAGAGCAAGAACCATTTTCCTCACTGGGGAGAAGAGACAGTGGTCCCAGCAACAGCCACAAAGGCTGGTCAAACTCCTGTCATCAGCCACAGCGGCTGTGTATCAGCAGTCAGGTGACAAGGGATGATCTGTGCACACTTCCCACATCAGGTTGACCTTTCTCTGAAGGGAGAGCAGTGGCCATGTCCATGTTGAAGATGTTTACAACAGTACTAGCCAGTAACAGAGAATCCATGTCCTTCCTCTGGTCATAGGGTGTGGGGAGTCTGGAGCCAGTAAGAGAAACAGGCTTGAAGCTTCACGTTCATACAGCATGTTCCCATCTGGTCGTACCACAACTCAGCTGAACACGTCCTCCTGAGGTTAGTGTAGTTAGTTTACATTACCAAGAAAATGAAGTGCTGAGAGGAAGATGGTGTGTTCAGGAGACATCAGTAACCTAGTAGGTGGCAGCTCTGGAAGCTATGCTCCTGTCTTTCCACTGGCAGAGTGTGAGGAAAGTTCCAGAAAGGAACTAGTTATGCTAGATTTCACAAGATATGGCTCTTGCGGCCCTTGCTTTTATTTGTCTACACTGTCAAAGCAAATAAGCTTACAAAACTAGGGTTTTCCAAGCCTCTGTTCAAAATTTTCCATTGGTTTTAAAAACGGTTCAATAGCAGCTTTTCCCCCCTCCTAGCCCGAATCCACTGAAGACTGTATATTCCAGTTGGTCATAAGGTCTCTTCAGTCTTTTCAGTCTAGAATAGTGTCCCCATTTTTGTTTTTGTTTTTTCAAATGACAATGACTTTTTGAAGAGTCAGAATGGTTGTCTTGTAGAAGGGCCCATGTTCTAGATTTGGTTGTTTCCTTATATTGTCTGTTATATTCTGCAAGCCCTTCTATTTCCTGTTGATTGCATTAGGTTAAACATTCTTGGGAAAAAGATTTCATTGGTGATGTTGTACACTTCATATTGTTTCACACCAAAGAACGTATCAGACTATCCCATTACTACTGAATTTAGGAGAAATCACTTGGTTAAACTGGTGAGCACCAGATTTCTCCATTATAAGGTTTTTTTTTTTTTTTCCTTTACTGATGGTTAGTAGATGTAATTTTTTGGTATTGTGTCAATATCCTATTCCTCAATATCTTTTCTATTTTCAAGTTATTTTTTATGTAGTATTTGTAGTCTACCAACTACAATCCTTCTGCAACGTTCATTATTTGGGCTGTGAATCCAGTGAGGCAAAATCTCCCCGTTCTTGTCCACCAGTGTTACATTCATGGGCCTAACTCCAGGTAAAGATGGAGTTACTCTACTCTCCAAGTAGGACAGTACAGGCCCTCTGCTGGACAGGGGATTGCATCAGGATAAGGATGGGAGTCATTATCTACCCAGAACTCTAAGAACAATGCTAACCATCTGGTAAAATTAGTTCCGTGTTAACATTTTTTTTTATTTTTTAAAAAGTAATATATATGCAATTGTTTTTAAGAATAAAACAGTGCTAAAAGACTTAAAACAGAAACAGTAGTGGTTTGGTCACCAGAGTCAACCACTTTTTCTTTTAATTATTTTATTTATCTATTTGAGAGAGAGAGAGAGTGTGAGAGAGAGAGAGAGCATGGGGGGGGGGGGATGGAGAAGCAGGTTCCCCGCTGAGCAGGGAGCCTGACATGGGGCTCAATTCCAGGACCCTAAGATCATGACCTGAGCTAAAGGCAGAAGCTTAACCCACTGAGCCACCCGAGGTGCCCCTGGAGTCAACCACTTTTAACCTTTGTAGATATTCCTTCTGATACTTACCTCCATATGTCTAAATAATTTAAAATTTTTAGTCATTATCTCTGACTTCCCATTATAATAGATGAAGATGAGCTGTTTTTCCTGTGTCTTGCTTTGGAGGAGAAATAGGTGTAAATTCCTAGCGCTACCACACTGAATTCTGACAGCAACTAGCACAATTAGGAGGCTTTAAAGATATTCGCTGAGTGTCACTGGATGAATGACACAGAGACCCAAAAGCACAAAGCCAGGATTCATTCTGCAGTTTCTCATAGCAAGTACGCACTGAGCAGAAGGCTGGAGAAATACATAATCTCCCAAAGTCACATATACTAAATTGTTCTTGGAAAACATTAAAATTCAACATATTAAAATATTTTTTAAAGGACTGTCACGAAACTAATTTGAACGACTCAGTAAAAAATTTCCTCAGCCAAAAAATATTTTTCAAGTACATTCTTAATCAGCAGTAGAGAAAAGAAGAATTCAGGTTTAAGAAAGTAATCTTTTCTAAATATTAATGAGCAAACGGGCCTGAAAATATATGGGAGATCTTCCTTGCAGTCCTGTAGGCTCAGAACTCAGCCTTTTGCTGTGCAGAATTTCGAAGTTTGATGCCAAGCCAAAAAAAAAAAAAAGGATGTATAAATTATGAAAACTCTGAAAAGACTCCCACCTCATTAATATGTCTCAAAATACGTTGCTTAAGGGTAAGGTTAATTAAATCACAGTATACATAAATTTGAAATGTACTGGTAATCAATCACAGACAAAACTATGTTACATAGAGACAAAATGGGAGTAGTGGACATTAACACAAGTTAAATAAAAACAGATTCATGCCATGGAAGGAATTTTTCACCTGACTTACTGTGGACTCTGTACTAACCAGCTTTCGGGAATATCTGAGGCAAAAATTAATGGAAGAACTACATATTCTTCTTCACTTGGGGCCCTTCAAAGTAGTGAATCGTCCACTTAGTACTCAAGAATTTCTGAAGCCAACTTCAGTGAGCATCGAGTTTTCTAGCAAGGCAGTAAAACTCTTAAATTTACTGGCTAAATTATGTCATTTTATGAATTTTCCAAGAACTCTATTTCTTTGGTTGGTTCTTGTCTGTCTTCGGGCCCTACACTTTCATTGCATTTCAACTCTTTCGCAAGAAGGGAAAAGAAAGAAATTCAAATGAGCCATTTCAATTGCTTGTTAATAGTGTGACAAAATAAAACCAACATTTTTGTTTTCGTTCCTTATAATTAGCTGCAGGTTCCAAGTCTTCATGCGTTCTCACTAATAAAAGCAATCTAGAGCAGGTTACTTTCTGTAACTGGAATAATTTCATTCTTTGTCATGGTATTTCCTGGATATATCTAGCTTTTATTATTATTATTTTTTTTTTAGATTTTATTTATTTATTTGAAAGAGAGAGACACAGCGATAGAGGGAACACAAGCAGGAGGAGTGGGAGAGGGAGAAGCAGGCCTCCCGCCAAGCAGGGAGCCCGATGCAGGGCTCCATCCCAGGACCCTGGGATCATGACCTGAGCCGAAGGCAGACGCTTAACGACTGAGCCACCCAGGCGCCCCATATCTAGCTTTTATTACACAGAATCTTAGAATGGTAAGGTTCTTAGAGATGAGCTACCTCAAACCCGCACCCGAGGCATCTTCCCAGCAAGTGCTAATAAGAGGAAATGGTATACAGTTGACAAAGCAAAGGCTTGGGAACCAGATAGATTTAATCATCTGTAAATAAGGCTAGCAACAGATTTCCAGAAGGTCCTTGGGCAGATTATGTAATGCAACGGATGCACAAGAGCCTGAGCATATTGCAATGGATAGAACCCCAGGCTTTGATGTTGGAGCTGACCCCAGCTGGACACATGTTCCAGCTCTGCCCCTTCACAGCTGTGTGTCTCCGGGCAGGTTCCTTACCTTCTTTAAGGCTCATATTCCCCATCTGTAAAATGGAGAAAATAATGCACCCAATTCATGATGTTATTTTTAAAGACTGGATGGGCTAACATACGTGATGCTCAAGTAACATCAGCTATTATTATTAGGCCAATTCAGATGAAAAGCTGGACACTGGATAAACCTACTTCCAAGGTTCTCGGATTAATAATACTATGTCTCTAATAAAGGCAGCTATGTTTAGAACTGAAAATTTTAATTTGTAAGAGAGGAAAATCAATGTTAAACACTCATGGTCTGTATAGTAGGAAAAAATGCATCCTATATCTTTAAGATCCCCTAATATCGGGGCACCTGGGTGGCTCAGTCGTTAGACATCTGCCTTCGGCTCGGGTCACAATCTCAGGGTCCTGGGATCGAGCCCCCACCTCAGGCTCCCTGCTCGGCTGGGGGCCTGCTTCTCCCTCTCCCAGTCCCCCTGCTTTTGTTCCCTGTCTCACTGTGCCTCTCTCTGTCAAATAAATAAAATCTTTAAAAAAAAGATCCCCTAATATCTTCACACAAAAATATTTATTATGTTCTTCCTAAGCATAACTATTCAATAAAAGACAGAGGAGGGGACCCAAAGAGGATAATACAGGCTAATTCCATGAGGAGAGTTCAATCCAGAAAAAGTATAAGGTATCTATGCTCACCAGAATAACCTAGTGCATAAGGCAGCGTAAGCTAAGTGGCAAATAAGGGGTGCCAAATACTGAGTTCCAAGGAGCCAGGGCACGCCCAATTTCAGGGCCAGTGGTCAAAGAGGGAGGGGGTGGGATCTGAGCTGGGCCCTAAAGGCCGGTATTTGCAGAGGAGGCGAGGAAGACGAAGGTCGTTATTTCAGGCAGAATGTGCTGTCCTGTCCCAACTCCATCTCCAGTTTAAACTAATGATAAGGCTGCAAAGCTGCATCTCAGAGGTTCTGCGATTTGGTATGAGAAGAAGGGAGAGATAAGGGCCGCCTCGCCCCACAGGGAGCTAGGTTAGAAATCCGAGGAGCACCGTAAATGAATGGCTCGGGCCCCTGCCAGCGGCCCTGATTTCTGGGTGTTCCCAGGCACGCGGGGCGGCGCCAAGTGCACTGCTGAACTTTGTGGGGGGCAAGAGTACACGCCCCACAAGCTCTAGACGGATCCACACAGAAGGGGTTTGTGTGAATACAAAACAGTTCAAAGAGCCCAGGGTTAAAATATCCATCGCCCTTAAGCCTGTCTTGCTGCACTTCCATGAGCCACGCTCAGAGCTCCCAGGTTAGGGCCTACCGGGGCTCAAAGCCACAGATCTCCTTTCCGCTCTGGGACCGCGTACCCCCTCACCCTCCATCCCCGTCCCTGCATACTGACCATCAACTCTCCATGACTCAAAGGCAGCCTCTGCTTTCTCCTCCCACAGTCCCTTTCTCACAGAGTGCACATGCCTCATCCAACAGCTGTCTAAACCGGACACCTAAAAGTCACCACAGACTCCTTGCTCTCTCTTCCCGAGGTTTGGCAAGAGACTGCTCACTCCTCTCCCCAGTCTCCTCTCACCTCCTCTAATGTATCTTTTCTCTGGACTGCTGCCTCAAAGAGTATCACCTATAGGATTAAAATCTTAACTCCTCTTAGCAAGACATAAAGGGCATCATTACCCGGCCTTAGCCGACCAGTCTGACCTGAGCTTCCAACACTCTTCCCTTAAAACTTGCATTCTGGCAACGTCTAATTACCTGAGAGGTCCCTGAACCTACCCCGCCTTGGGGCCTCTCTGACACCCTCTTCCCTCACCACCGTGCTTACAGCTTGGAAAGCTTCTATTCATCCTTCTGGCCTTAGCTGCAGTGCTATTTCTGTTCTGATTCTTTCTTGACACCTGCCCATGTACTGAGGTGCTGCCCGTCTGGGTATCTGATAGAACTACCTTGGTTCACCTGCTTCGTAAGCCCTTGGAATCAGGGACACAAGCCTTTCTCCTTCAAGCCCTAGCCCCTCGCACACGGTAGCCCACCCAAGCCAGAATTCGTTAAGCAAATGACTGAACTTTAAAATGAAGAGAGGAATCAATATTATTTGGTTAAAATCAACAAGTTTGAAGAAATCCCCTGCAAACATTAGTTTATTTAATGGGGGGCAGGGGAGAGGGTGGACTTGCATGGGGATCTTCTCCACCAGTTTATCTTCCCTTTGAAACTGCCAATGAAATGATCTCACACGTGTTGTCCAATAGGACAAAACATCAACGTAGCATTTGTTTAAAAGAAATAACCTCTATGGTACTACCTGAATTTACAGTTTTTGGACTTTTTTCAGCTGGCACTCAAATTTATCTAGAACATTTTCAACCCCTTCTCCGCTAACAAAACAACAAAAATAGAACCGAAAAACACTACGGAAATTTAGAACCAGCCAGGAAACAGGGAATTTAGCTCTAATTCAGCATTGAGGACTCTCAAAATGACTTTCAAAGCCCCTATTTAAACTGGGGAATATTATGAAATTGTTAGAAGGGCTCCTCTCCTCTGCATCCCCTGAGAAAAAGGATGACACACAGATTCATGCCTGAAGTTGTAGGACTGAACTCTAAAATCTTCGAGTTTTGAGTATTTGGTAAATTGCAATCATTTACTTTCCTTGGGAACTAATAGAAACCATCTGCTTAATGATAAAGCTGAGCTCTGCAATTATTTGAGGAAAAATGTGCCACAGTCAGCATAAAAGAGGCTTATTGAGGAAGCCTGCTAGACATATGTATTCTTTTTATAATTAAAGCCAATCGCATTCATTAATTTAAAAACGCTGTTGTGATCAGCTGCCCCTATTTCTTATTATCAGCACCACCCTTGTTAATATGCCCCTATGCAACCTCCAATTTTAAACTTACAGAGGTTAAATAACTATAATTGTACAGATGGTGGTGATCACACATCAGAATGTTGAGGCGATCATGAGAAAAAATAAAGACGGGGAAATAAACGTCTACCGTAAACCACATAGCTGCCTTCTGGGTCTCCTACCTGTGTGTAGCCGAGTTATTTTCCTTTCCTAGCAAACAGGAAGACGGCTGTGAGCGCTCCAAACAGAATTCCTTTGAACCGGCCATCTCTCAAAGCTCCTGGTCATTCTAACAGCAGCTCTGCTAGCAGCTGTGAAGAGCCCCAGAAAAACAGCAGCCTACAGAACGGGAAGAGAAGAACCAACGTCTCCCCTCAGTGGCTGTAAATATTGATCCACCTGTGAGGAATAAGGGCGCCACCGTGGTCCGGTGGCAAATAAATAAAGAAGGAGGAGGGCAGAGCAAAGAGAAACACACACATTGGGGCCAACAGCTCCAGTCGCTTTCTCCTCTCTGTGTGTGGCCCAAGGGAGGAGGAGATGTTTATTTGGACATCCTCCCTTCAGAAAAGCAGCCAGTCGACCGTCTGCCTTTGGATGGGTCCAACGCTAGAGCTCGGTTAATTTCACAGGGTTTTTAACCAATGCAATGCAAGATTTTGAATTTTTAAAACCATTTGGTAGGAAGCAGCTGACCCACACCACCCCAGCCCACCAAAAACTCCCACTCTGGTTCGTAATGTTCAACTAGTCCTTATGATGGTCCTTAACCTACAGAATGGCATTCGGGTGAAAAAGATGAGTTTTGTAAAGTATGAGAGATACCAGCTGAAATCTCCCTTAGCCCCACAAACGTGAGTTACAGGATGGCCAACCCCGTTGCAGGGACGAGCGGGAAAGTCACAGAAATCAGTAAGATTCCCGAGGGACCACCAGCGCCAGGGGCATCAGTGCTGGGGAGGAGGCATCCTTCCTCCTCTTTGGAAAAGGAGCGGAGGACATGCAAAGAGCTGGGCTCAGGCAGCCCCCAGCGGTCGCAGCCAGCAGCGGCTCTCTCAGGAATGTCCGTAAAGACCCCGTTCTAAAGCCGAGTAAACCCAGCGATTTTATGGCCAACAGGGAAGTGGGGTCAGAATATGAATATTTGTCTGCCACCCCCAATTTTTTTTTTCTTTTTCCAAGCCAGTCCATTGTAACACATTATTGCAAGGTATCTGGGCTCTAGAATCAGAGGGATCTCGTGTCTCCCCAGCTCTGTCATCGTGGGCCAGTTAGTTAACCTCCTTGCGCTCCAGTTCCGCCATCTATAAACTACAGGCAGTATCAGGTAATCCGGACGTGATGGAGTGAAATGTGCCACAGCACTGCTCTTAAGAGAGTGGGGTGGACAGCTGGACTGCCAGGCTTCAAGCCTGGTTCTGCCACTTACCCTGAGTGACCAGCCGGCAAGTCACGGAATGTCTGCCTCAGTTTCCTCCTTTGAAAAACGGGGATAATAAAAATCCCCATTGAGTTGTGGTAAGCGCTAAAAGTAAGCTGATGCTATAAAGGGTCTTAGAACTGAATTCATTTTGCTTATTATTATGAACATTAAAAGAGAGAACGCAGGGCACCTAGGTAGCTCAGTCGGTTAAGCGGCTGCCTTCAGCTCAGGTCATGATCCCAGGGTCCTGGGATCGAGTCCCACAAAGGGCTCCCGGCTCAGCTGGGAGCCTGCTTCTCCCTCTGCCTGCCACTCCCCCTGCTTGTGTGTGCTCTCTCTCTCTCTCTGTGTCAAATAAATAAGTAAAATCATCAAAAAAATGAGAGAGATAATGCACATAAGCCTTGCATGTATTAAGTGCTCATTACATAGTACCTATCATTCTTATTGTAAAGAAATTAGAAAATACAAATGAGCAAAGTAAAATAACTGATAATCTTTAAATGGAAACTCTTAGAATTATGTGCAACACTATAAAAATTGGCCGAAATTGTTCTTAGAGAAAGACACTATTTCTAAGAAAATAATGGAAACATATTTCCCTAATTATCTTTTAAAAAGGAATCTGGAATAGGACGCTGATGTGTTCCAAAGGTGAGAGGTGACCTCTATATGTCCCTTTAGACTCCTTAACAGTGCACACGTTATTCCATGGAGGAACCAGCAGCCTATATACAACAGTGCAAGCATCACATGAGGTCAGGCACATTCCTATTAAAAAGAGGAAAATTCTGGGGGCACCTGGGTGGCTCAGTCGGTTAGGCGTCTGCCTTCGGCTCGGGTCATGGTCCCAGGGTCCTGGGATCGAGTCCCACATCGGGCTCCCTGCCCTTTGCCTGCCTCTCTGCCTACTTGTGCTCTCTATCTCTCTGTCAAATAAATAAATAAAATCTTAAAAAAAAAAAAAAAAAAGAGGAAAATACTGGGGCACCTGGGTGGCTGTTAGTTAAGATGCCCAACTCTTGGGTGCCTGGGTGGCTCAGTCGGTTGGGCATCTGCCTTTAGCTCAGGTCATGATCCCAGGGTCCTGGGATCAAACCCAGCATTGGGCTCCCTGCTTGGTGGGGAGTCTGCTTCTCCCTCTGCCCTTCCCCCCCACTCCTGCTCGCTAGCTCACTCTTGCACCCAAAAAATAAATAAAATCTTTAAAAAAAAAGGTGCCCGAATCTTGGTTTCGGCTCAGGTCATGATCTCAGGGTCATAAGATCAAGCCCCCCCATCACCTCCCAGTGGACACTGTGCTCAGCGGGGTGTCTGCTTCTCTGCCTTCCTCTCCTTCTCCCTCTGCCCCTCCCCCCCACTCCCTCTGCCCCTCCCCACACAGACGCGAATTAAATAAGTAAATCTTAAAAAAAGAGGAAAGTTCAGGTTTAAACAAGATGTTTAGCCAAAGCCAAGAGAATAAAAGGAATCAATTATTAATGCCGACAAATCCAAGTTCATAGTAGAGGTTTTAAAACATAGACTTTCCCCCTAAAACCTAGGTTCAAGTTCCCTTCAGCAACTCTTTCCCTAAGGCACTTGGCAATAATGGGTATTAATATGAAAATTCCTCTAGTTTGAAGAAAACAGAATGGACCTAGAGCTTTTTTTTTTTTTTAAGTAACTCAGAGTACCTTACTAGATAGTGTGATTCAGACACTTAGATGGCATGGTCCATTTAAAAGTACCACTTTTGTGGGTGGCTCTAAAAAAAAAATCTCCAAACTCTTGTAGAATATACAAATTCCAGGAGAATATAGAGGAAAATAGATAAACTTAGCCCAAATACTTTTTTTTTCCCTTTGGATTAAATAGTATTATTGTGTTTAAAAACGTGGAAACCAAAAATCTTATGTGGGAGTATAAGATGCGTTTAGCAACGTTTCTTTTCTTTTCTTTTCTTATTCCTACCTCTAAAATTTAATATCTTTCACAACATATATCTACCTGAGTACTACATTTACATAACTAATTTTTTAAGTAAGGAAGCACAAAAATAATTATTTCCAATGTTTTGTCAAGTTTCAAATGACATAAGAGCTAAGGGTTGAAATTCTTCTCATTATGGTTTTTTATGGTTTAACACATAATTGTGAAATATAACAAATGAATATTTGTAAGTTATAATACATTCCAAATATTTTAACAGAAATGAAATGAAATTTACTTATTAAAGAATAGCTTTTTAAAACTGTCCCTGTAGAATCCTTCTAGAATGATTTACTATTATTCTATTTATTATTTCCATATAGCATCTTCTTCAAATTCTACTTGGTTACTCCTAATTAGCAATAGCCTTACCCCTATTCCCAGTGCATATAAGCCTTCCATTATTCCAAGGGGCCTAGGGAGTAAAAAGAATGACACCTTTCAGTATTTAATCACCAAATTTGAGTTTCTTTTCAAATAGCCTGAAGGTAAGTCTGAGATATTATGTGTCTCTTAATTCCACTTTGAAAGTAAGCAAACATTTACCACCCCACTCAGTTCCTGAATACAATCAATATTCTTTTCTGGGATTCAGACCTAAAGTCCTATTGATTATGTTCAAGTGGTCACTTACAAGGGTGCCCTGGGCAATTGCTTCTTGAAATTCCTAAGTGAAGTTCTCTGGCCTTGGCACAGGCAAAAAGCCAATGACTTCATCTCCACCCTCCCCCAGTTTAATAGGTTTCACTGGCTTCCCCAGTCAGAGGAAGAAGCCCCCAGATGGAGACGACAAGGTCCTCCTATCTGTCCAGCTGCATCCCCCCCACACACCTGTCTTTGTTCTTCCTAACGGCCATCACCACCATAGCCACAACAACAGTGATAACTAAAACCTATACAGGGCCTTCGCATTATCTAGAAAGTAATTCATTTAATCCTTACAACCACCCTTGAAGGGAACGACTATTATTGCCCCCACTTTGCAGAAGAGATTAAGTGAACTGCTTGAGATTATCCAGCTAGCAAGTGCGGTAGCCAGGATTCAAACACGCAGTCTGGGTCCAGGTCTGCGCTCTCGCATCTTGACCCTTATTCAGAGACAGGGTCTAGCACAAAGTAGGGCCTCAATCCATCTTTATCAAATGACTGAACAAATGAGGGGTGACTGAATGGCTCATTTGGTTGAGGGTCTGCCTTCAGCTCGGGTCATGATCTCAGGGTCCTGGGATCGGGCCCCGCTTTGAGCTCTCTGTTCGGCAGGGAGTCTGCTTCCCCCTCTTACTCTCCCTCTGTTCTCTCCCTCAAATGAATAGATGAAATCTTTGAAAAAAATTTTTAAAAAAATGACTGAACAAATGAGGGTTTTTTTTTTTTTTAAGATTTTATTTATTTATTTGACAGAGAGATTGACAGCGAGAGAGGGAGCGTAAGCAGGGGGAGTGGGAGAGGGAGAAGCAGGCGTCCCACTGACCGGGGAGCCCGATGCAGGGCTCGATCCCAGGACCCTGGGATCATGACCTTAGCCGAAGGCAGATGCTTAATGACTGAGCCACCCAGGCGCCCCTGAACATATGAGTTCTATAATTAGTCAAGAAGTCTCTACAGTGAAACCTGACCTCTTAATTTTCTACTGTACAAGACCGCAGTATGGGCTTCAAAGAAGGATTCAAATATTTAACAAATATTTCTAAGCATCTGCAATGTGCCAGGTAACCAGGCTAGAAAGAAATAGTGCCCTCCTTCAAAGAGCTTACACTCGGTGTAGGACACACACCAAAACAGGCTATTAATTTCCAGGCCTACCGACCAAAAACCTCGTCATAGCTGCACTGAGTTAAGCCTTTAAGACAATGGTTAGACGCTTTTTAAATAAAATGTTTATTCCAAACATATGCATTCTACTTAACCTTTTGTGGACTGGCCTGGGAACAGTGCCTGGAATGAGGAACAACCCAATAAGCTGATGGATGAAGGAAGGGACAAATGAAGGAAACAAGTGAACTGGACCTGGTCACATTGGGAAAATGCATTTCAAATTCTAAATAACTTGCAAGCTCAAGTAGTTCAGATCTCTGTACACTAGAGCAGGGGAGGACTCTAGTTTGCAACTATCCCCCACCCCCAGATGCTTCCCTCAAAATAAGGGGGCAAATCAATAATCAAAATAGCAAATACAACTCCAGATTTTATAGCACCGTTCACACACAATCCTCTCTTCCTTTCTGCAAAAGCTCTATTTTTAAAGATGCCCATGTTTGTTTAAAAGTTGCTTTAGGCATTGGGAGGATGGGATCTATCCTGATGTTATCTGTCATGCACAATTCGTAGAACACTTGAATTATTACAATTCTGAGGTTTCTGTGGGAGGCATCTTGTTTTTACAAAATTGGCAAATCAAAATTCTAGGTTTCATGACTGTTTTATGTAACCATGCAAAGTTTTTCTCTCTATAAAAAAGGTTCCTCAAACACACACTAAGATACTCATTCCAAAATCATCCCAATTGCATTTCTTCAATCAAAAAGTGAACAGCTTTGACATTTTAAAATAAGAAACTGTCTCCTTCGGAATTTGATTAGGCTATTCTAAAAGCAGGCTGAATTCATTAAAACTGGCTTTTAGAGAGAGAGTTCACATGCTTAGTAACTGGCATATTGTAGTGATGACAGCCTCCCAATCAGGTTTTCAAATACAACAGCGTCTCTAAAAACTGGATAAAGGCAGGTCACACACAAGCCACTCAGCAGAAATGTGTTTCAATACTGTTTAATCCTACAAACTCCACATTTTCATAATAATTGTATTTTCGCATAAATAAAATGTAATATTTATGCCTTAGATTAGTATATACATATTCTTATGTAAGAAATGTAAGAGATACCCTGCAGAATAAGAATACCACCTTCATTCAAAAGTAACACACAAAAGAGCATTTCATAATTCTTCTCTTTGTTCATTATTACCATGAAGGGTGAAAAAGGGAGGGAACAGCCAATAATTTGTTAATAGTTTAGTAAGAGAAATGCCAGGTTAATTAAAACAAAAAAGCACAATGTTTCCTAAGATTTACTGCCATTTTATTGAAGGGCAAACTTTCTTTAAAATTCCAGATGTGAAACTGCCTTAGGAAAATTCCGATGCTGTTGTGGAAAATGCAGGGAAGGTCTCCAACAGGACGCTGCTTGTCTGGGTCCCCCAGCCGCCTCTACCCGGGGCCAGCAGATGCCAGCCAGGAGTGGGCGCTGGATCACAAACTTGCGGGGACAAGCACCGCTGTTGCCTTTGGGTCACTAAGCTACAAAGAAACACTCTGTTTTAAAAGTCGTCTTACAGAAAGTAATAAAGTGCTATTTCTTGGTTTTTAGGACCTTACCTTCTTTTAAAGAACCTCATTTTCCCATGCAAGAGCCAGAGCTGATATATATATATATATTATATTATATATATGTACTATATATATATATCAGCTCTGGCTCTTGCATGGGAAAATGAGATGCTTTTATGTACTATATATAATATAATATATATATATATAATCAATACGGTATAAACTGCAGCCGAGAGAAGCTACGTGGAGGAGGCAGAGCTTAGCGTTCGAAGTCCAAGTTTATTGAATTAGTTAATTTTCTTAGTGAAAGTGCTAGCAAACAGGCAGGAATTTTTTTAATCTGACATTTAACCAGGTGTTCTCAATTGCATGATTGGCTGTATACATTTCTCATCTGTAAGAAGTCCTAGCTTTTAGGCTGCAATCGAAGAGGGTAAATTTCTGTACAAAATTAAGAAGTTGGGAGCATTAAGGAGTTTGAAAAAGGAGCATTTCTACCTCCCCAGCCAACCACCTCCAAAAAAAAAAAAAAAAACCAAAAGACAATGAGTTCAGGTCTCTGTGAAGTGCCAGACAAGCACCGAAACTCCTACAAAGAAATCATTTTTTCTTCCTTGTCATTACCATCCTATCTCATTTCAGACTGTTATCTAGTGGCTTCTAGAAAGCAACCTTAATCTATATAGTCCATTGGAGCTGTCAGAGATCTTTTTTTTCTTTTTTGAGATTTTATTTTTTTTTGTCATCTCTACACCCAAGGTGGGGCTCGAACTCACAACCCCGAAATCAAGAGCCACATCCTCCACCAGCTGAACCAGCCAGACGCCTGCTGTCAGAGATCTTATATTCAGAAAAGTTATTTTGATATCAAGATGCTTAAACACACCTTCCTAATTAAAATGTACCAAAATAAAACCTACTTAAGACTTTTCACATGAAGGGAAACATCCTGGTCTTTCTTTCCTTAGCTACAGGCAACCGGTCTGCTCTTGGTTCTGGTATCCATCCTACCTGACTGGACTGACCTTAATTAAAGCAGTCTTTATCATGTGCCCAAGCGGGGGGGGGGGGGGGGGGGGGGCAGCTACATTCCAGGGGTGAAATTTGGGGCCTGTGCTGAAGGGCTTTATACAATCCACAAAGGGCAGGCAAGTAAAACAATTTTAACCACGTGCCCTGAACATTGCTTCACAAAATTAATGTGCTAACCGATCATTCTACACACCCTGGAAAAGAAGTGAACAGGAGTAAGTTCTTCAAACTTAAGGTAGAGAAGTAAATTTTTGGATACCCCAGATAAAATGGGAAATCTTTTGACATTTATTTATTCTTAATCTTCAAACTCAGTATTGAAACTTATTTATACCATTTCTATTGTCTGGGACTATTTGTTGGATGGTGTAGATATAACGTCAGAGACCAAGAGCGAGAAAGAGAGAATATGTGATTTTCCATGGAGGGCAAGCATTTATTATTTCCATATTTTATTGTGAACAGGGCAGCTATTTAGTTACGTCTGTGCTTTGCTATGGCTGAAGCCAGGATCCCCAGGCCTGGACAGGCAGCTTACAGATGGCCACCACTGTTCCCAAGGTAGGGTAGGCATAGAAAAGAATGCATGTGCATGTGATTCTGGAAAATATATCCTTTAATCTTGGCAGGTCAAAAGCACCATCTTCATGTAAAAAACACATGTGCTATTGGCAGTTCTGATAACCAGTAATAATATTGCTAACTCATATTAATAATATCAAAACTATTAATAGAATCCTATCCCCCAAAAGAACAAAAATGTCTTACAGGATTTGTGATGTCTGCAATGCTATAAATCTCTGAAGACAGGTTATATCCTTCCCACTTCCCTGAGGCATTTGTCACATTGCCAGACAAGATTAGAACGAGATAAGCCTCAGAAACTTTTTGAAGATATTAGAAAGATCATGTTAGGGAAGTGGCTTAGGGGTTATACTTTATCAAACCAACATCCTTCAAATGCCTACCACTGATAATAAACTGTCATCTTGCTAGAGAAAGGTGGTGGACCCTGAGCCAACAATGGGACTATATATTTAGTAATAACCTTTATTCTGTTTTCCTTTTGTGTGTGTTTGTGAGGGAAAGACCCATTTAAAAAAATTATAGCACAATAGAAAAGTCTCGGGCAGACAAAGGCATTTTTCATGAACAAGGTCCTTTCTCACCACTCCCGGTCACTTCTCTGACCTTCTTTCTTCTACTGGTCTTTCCCGTTACCCCCACCCAAGTTTTTCCAGAGTAGTTTTTCTACTCCATTCAACTTACAGATTCTGTAACACTCAGTCATAGAGTAGCTTCCTGATGGCATCTACCTTCTGTGATGTATGTTTTCAAATGTGTTATCTTCTGTAGAAGGGTCACTTAACTCTATTCTGTCCAAGAATTAATGAGCTCATTGGGTTTAAATTTAATAGTCTTATTTTTAGAAGCCCCCAAATAGTTTCCAATGGCAGGCTAACACCCATGTTATAAATCCTCCCTAGAGGCTTTATCATGGCGTAAAATGAAATTGATCTTATTTTCCATCTCAGAGGTTTGTTTTTAATGGTAAGGACTCACTGTTTATGTACAGTAACTATGAAAAGTCATCTCTAAGAACGGCCAGGATATATTGCTAATTCAGAATCACTCTGGGAATTTGTCACGGTCACTGAATTACTATCTGTAGCTGCCACAAGGCAGAAAGGTGAAAATGTAACGTCTCACCCATTTTCAAATCAATCAAAAGGCCAAGAGATCTCATTTGTTGTACTGGAAAATTCAAGTCTATATGCTGTCATGGTAATATCACAAAGGGAAAGATTAGAAAGAGGGAGGGAAATCTCACCAGAGATTATGTAAAAGACAGTGGAATTTGAGGATGTAAAAAAAAAACCATTTTTTTGAATTTTATTTTTAAATATTTTATTTTTTTAAGTATTCTCTATACCCAATGTGGGGCTCAAACTCACAACCCCAAGATCAAGAGCCACATGCTCCATCAACTGGGCCAAAAAGGCACCCCAGGGATGTAAAATATATTGATAACCTTTTTTACAAGGCAGACTGAAATATTATTTACATAGTAGCACTAAAGAAAGTTAAGAGAAGTTGCTAATGTACTTGAAATCGGCTTGATACAGTACTAACATCAGTGAGCTGTGAAATAAAGAACCTCTGGAAAAGATCTTAAAAATAGATAAGAAAAGAAAAAATGAGAACTGGCCATGAAAGAAATGAGAAATGAATAAATGAACGAATAAATGTAAGAAAAACCCAAGATGTAAAGGTTCGATAACAAAGAGACAAGGAGAAAGGCAAGGCAAAAGACCTGCAGGCAGATACACAGAGATAAAATCGAAATATCAACTGCATAATGTGGAGAAGCAATGTGAACGTCCTCATAAGTGGCTTCGATACCCTACGTTGCAGAAGGAAAGAGAAAAAAATGCTTCCTAGAAAGGTGGAAGAAACTTTACTACCAAGACAGTTGGAGATTATTGCTCAGAAATGCTGGATCGCCAACAAAGAAAGAGCTCACATTCAAATTTTAGCAGATTTAATTAAAAATTTTGAATTGCGATCAGGACAATTTCTTGGTTCTGGAAGATAAAGAGCTAAGTTACTGCCACAAATGGAAACTTGCCAAGTTCCAGCAGGATGAGTTAAGAATACGGACCGCTTTTTTTAAAAACTACATAAATATTGGAGCTTTTAAAAGCCCAGTAATTTCTTTTTTGGTATTTCTTTGCAAAACTTAATTACAGACCCCCCCAAATCAATTGTTTGATAAATAGAATATAGATAGGGAGAACACATAATTTATCATGCAAACCAGGACACTTTTAGAATGCAATTAATAATTATGTTGGGAAAATGGGCATAACCCAGAATGTATAGGTACCCTAAATAATGGAGCAATTTCTTATGTGAAATAACATCAAAGAAATTGGACTCATCATGCCAACCTTCTCCCACTATGAAATATGTCCCTTTTCAAAGCACCACTGAAATCTTTCTTGAGGTCATACTTTTAAATCTAGGAATACCAATATTTCCCAAATTTCACTGAAGTATTCAAAGAAATATCCTCAGAAGGATTAGTTGTAAGAGGCTTTAAATTTTGGGGTGGGGGTCAATTTCAGAAACATTCGGATTCCAAAGTCCTACTGGAATGTAAACAAAAGCAAAAGGATACATTTACTGTAATGTATCCAGATGTAGAGCTCAATGGCACCTGTAATAAAGCATAATAATTCAATTATTGCAAAAGGGATTAACTTAAATTTAATTTGCATTTATTTAAATACATTTTATTTGGGGCAAGAACACTAGCTCTAGCAAATGAAAGTGAACAAAGAATCCAAAAAGGAGTTAACATAGGTATTAGGATGTTTAAAAATATTCACAAACATCTGCGTCAGTATAGTCAAGGGCAAATACAAATGTTAATATCTTAATTGGGGTTCCCAGATTCCCTGAAATCTGAGTTGCCCGTGGCTATCACCAGTCTTCTGGGAACCGCAGCTCCAGCTGTGGTAAGAGAACATTTGGCCAGCACTCCAGGACTATGGGTAATGTCTGAGGGATGGCCATCAACAATGAAAGTTTTTGTTTTGTTTTGTTTTTAAAGATTTTAGTTATTTGACAGAGACAGAGAGAGTACAAGCAGAGAGAGGGGCAGGCAGGGGCAGAGGGAGAAGCAGGCTCCCCACTGAGCAAGGAGCCCAAAGTGGTACTCGAACCCAGGACCCTGGGATCATGACCTGAGCCGAAGACGCTTAACCGACTGAGCTACCCAGGTGCTGAACAATGAAAGTTTTCAAATGGGTTCCTCCAAACTCATCAGCCAGACAAGCTGAAGAGAGGGGAGAGCAGTGGGTCGAAGGAAAGGTTTAGGGTCACCTTAAGAATGAAAGACTTCAGGAAATACTTCTATCTAGAAGGGGAGGGTATGTTTTGGGGCGTAGAACAAGGACATGGCAAGCAACTGTCCGCCCTCAACCACTTCGTTATCCCAAAGTGGTGCTTTTTCAAAGGTCCTAAAGACTATGCTGAACAGACAGTACAGAAAGCAGCATGGAATATACAATGGGACGGGACGATGGGATCAAAGGGGCAGGGAGGAGGTAACCAAAAGGAAGCCTTTGTTAGGGGTTCACTGCCCCCAGCAACCAAAGCAGCCAATCCTCTGGGCCTGGCCAATCCTGCGATTTTATGCATTTGTTGTGTGCATTTGTTTGCATCTGCTTTTTTTTGCCAAGTGCTTTTCACTCATACCCAGTTTCTCTAGTTTTTGTTTCTTTTTTAAACCAGGGCTGACCTCAGGACCCAGAGGCTGGTTAGGGGAGAGTGCTAGAGAAGGACTGAGCTATAGGACTCAGGAATGAGCTACAACTATGCTCTGGGTAGCTTTTTTCCAAGTCCCAGGCTTTGAAGGCTGATTCTATGACTGTGTTCACCAAAAATGGTCAGAATAATTGGGGGAGGGGAAGGAAAAAATGTAGCTCTCCTCTGGAAAGAGAAAACTAAAGCCAGATATGTGGACCCTCTACCAGAGCCCCTGTTACTGGATGGTTAAAAGCAAGGGCGAGCCCGGGGGAGATGGGGGAAAGGGTGCGTGAGGGCCAGGCCACGGAGGGCTCAGAGGGCAAGCCTAGTTTGAACAAAGCATGGCATAATTAGATTTTCATTTTAGATAGATCACTCTTACAGTGTGAAGGGGGCAAGCCTGGAGGCCAGAAGCCTGGGCAGTGGATTAGTGAACTAAGACAAAAGATAGAACCCTGGAGAGCAGAGGACGGCTGGTCCCAGAAATGTCCAGGTAGCAAACGAGACAGGACTTGGAGCTGAATGAATGTGAAAGACACAAGCAGTCCGGGTAACTCCCAGGTTTCTAGTTTGATTAACTAGGTGGTTTTGAGGCTATTAACCTAGAAGGACAGACACAGATGGTGGAGAGGATTTGAGGATGGACAATGGCAAACAGAGCGGCCAGAGGAGGAGGAGGCTCTGAGACAGCAGGTGTCTCAGCGAGACTACTCTAAGCGTTGATCTCGAGCAGCCGGGACCGAGAGTATGGACCTGTGTAAGATGACCTGGAGCCTAGTCTGGTGCTAACATCTATGAACTGTGTGTGAGGCTCTCAAACATTTGGGATTTGCTTCTTTATCAAATTACATAGCTAACCCACAGCTTGTTACCAGGAGTAAATGAGAATGTGTGTAAAAGCAGTCTTCAACTCTGAAGTTTTCTTTAGATTTAAGAACTTCCCTCTCCATTTCTGTCTCTCCATTTAGCAAACAAGTTTGTATTGTTTTCAGCCAGGCACCAAAACATAAAGAGATAAACAGTGCCTCTCACTGGGGTTGATACAGTCTTTGAAACTTGGTTTTTCACTTGAAAAACATTTATTCACTTATCAAGTAAAAAAAAGTTTTGAGCCCTAGTATAGGCTTGATTTTAAAAACAGACACATGAGTAATGCACAATTGTTTAAGGACTTTAAATTTCAGGATGCAGAACATAAAATATAAAGAGATGAATTATGTGTTCAGCACTGCAACGGAGAACTGAGGCTGAGCGGATTGGATGGGTTCACGTGCCATCCCTTGCCAAAGAGTTAGCTAATCTCCATACTAGTCCAATTCTGTATATGAGGGGCAAAGAGATTATCAACACTATTTAAATATTACTTTTAAAGATTTTTTATTTTATTTAAATTCAATTAACAAATAATGCATTATTAGTTTCAGAGGTAGAGGTCAGTGATTTATCAGTTGCACATAACACCTGGTGCTCATAATTTGCAATGGAAATAACCGGCCTCATAGGGGATCAACATACCTTAACAAAATGTTCAGTAGATTTAGATCTTGCTAAAGCCTTTCACATTTAGTGTATAGAGATCATCAATCCAAATGACGTATTACACACTAAAAATGCTCCTGATGGACACAATCAATTGACAGACAAATATGTATGAATACGTTCTCTGCCAGGAATTCTATTAAGGGTAGGATACACTCTTCAACAGTCTCCAATGTCCCCCAAAAGTCTACACTGACCCCTTCTGAATGAAGCTATCCTTTTTGAGCCTTTGTTATAAAAACTACTGGGGTACAATGTGGTATAGAAATGTTCAGTCTTGCCAGACTGTTTCTGGGTTATTTCCCAAATGGAATTAAAATTTTGGTGTATGGTTATTAATTTAAAAGATATTTCAAGAGGCACCTGGGTGGCTGAGTCGGTTAAGCGTCTGCCTTCAGCTCAGATCATGATCCCAGGGTCTTTGGATCGAGCCCCACCTCGGGCTCCCTGATCAGTGGGGAGTCTGCTTCTCCCACTCCCTCTCCTCGCCCCCTGCTCGTGCTCTCTCTCGCTATCTCTCAAAATAAACAAAATCTTAAAAATAAATAAAAGATATTTTATTATTTTTTAAATCATACTTTCTCTATCTTATAATGGAACATTAATCCCCAGATGACATCAAGGTCCAAGACAGAAGGTCAGAAGTGTAATGGTTACCATCTTTAGGTGGGGAATGCCTTCCTTTATAAACATACATGTGCACACACATACACACAGATGAGAGCACAAAGAGAAATTCATTTTAACCCCTGCAAACCTTCATCTTCTCCATCCTTACAACCCATTATTTATAACTTCTGATAATATGTGATTTGTACATCTTTGGAGTATAATAAATGTTCACTGTGGATGGAATCTGGTCCAGTAAGCACCCACCCGGAGATGAACCTAAAGAAAAATAAATTAAACATACAAATCATTTGGCACGAGAGGAACACTTTTTGCATTATTTTAAATGACAAAAACCCCACAGGTAACTACTAACGTACAACACGAAAAAGCACACAGAGGTGGCAAATATACCTGATGGAAAAAAACAAAGTGACACTAAGTATCCTCAAGAAGTTCACCTTAGATCAGGAAGGCAATTTTACTCTAGTGCGTGCATTTTCAGAACTCCGTCAAATTCCAGAAAAAATATATTTTTTGGTAGAAAAATAGTAAGCAGAAAGAAAAAATCCATAACTTCATCTTCCAGAGACCAACCAGACATACAAACACTAACAGAGATGAATATTTACTTTTCTCACCCAATGAGTGAGCACAGCCTCCTTTACTATTTTATCATCTGCCTCTTCCACTTAAATATATCCTGAATATCTGTTCATACAACTTTACCTTTGTACCTTCATTTTTAACAGCTGCATAATTTTCTACCCTATGAACACATGATCATTTTGTCCCCTAGCTTTTAAAGTCTAAAAAAAGCTTTCTGACAGTTTTAAAATGTGAAGTTGAAACAGGCATTAATAATAACTCAGTCAATAAACCAGTTCAGCAAAGAGCCTTTAATATATCGTTTTTAATTTCAAAAGCAAAATTCTATAAGATGACATTAAACTTCATAATGCCTTTAGATTTGCAAGTTTTATACAGTAGAGTTCAAACCCAAGTTCATTTGAAAGAGATGTAACTGCTTTCAGGTAATGTATTTAAGAAAGGACAGGTCATTTCAAGTTTAAGACTGCCATCTAGTGCCTCCTTTCTTCCTGTTGGATGTGGGAGGCTTTCAGTTTAAGGATATTCGACAGTTAACTTTCTGGACTGCTTAACTCGGGTTTTCAATAGCGGTAACCTTTTTCAGCCTATGCGTCATTCTATGGTACCAGCTGTGCCGAGTAAGGAAATTGATTGTACTGTTCATCCATCTTAAAGGAAAAAGTGAGGCAGAGACTTGAAATTAAAAAGCAGTCATTTATCATCCTTTGCTGACCTATGCAATTAAACATGACCCCCCAAACAAGACAAATTAACCCTTTGTGCTGATGTAATCCCTGGAACAGATGGATCAATAATGGGGACATATCACTCCACCAAGGTTCGTGTTTAAGACGAGCAGCATGGCATTGGAAATTCTGCTCTGGCTAGCACAGCTGAAAGACTCTATCATCAGCTGAGCAGCAGATTCTGAAATCAGAGTCCCACAGAGACACCTGCTATAGACTAGATACTCACTGGGTGACCCAAGGCGTTCCTTTGTGAATCAATGTAGAATCAATGTCCCAGCAAGATGTTAGGTGGCACTGAGCTAATAGACAAGTAAATTAACAAGGGAGGCACAGCAAAGGAGGCTTCAGCCTTATGAGCTCATTAGCCTTGGAACAGTTCCAAGACACCTGGGTGGTTATGTCCACCTACCTGAATTACCATGGAAGTTTCAATTGGATACAGTTCCCTTCCATGAGTCATAAATTATTTAACTTTTACTATGCACTGTTAAACAATTGTCATGTTCCACGCTTAAGTGGCTGCCTTCCAAATGGGGTATGAAATGACTTGGTGATAAAATTCACAGCAGTCCTAACGTATGAAAGAAGCTGTACTACTTTTAGATAAAATTCCATCTGGCAGCTTAACTGATCAAGATATTTATTTGATTCCAACAAGTCACAGACTTATGATTAGGCAATTCTGAATGGTATTCCTATTTCTCTTCTAGAAGACACCTAGTTTATGCATAAGAAAAATGGAAGTTTAAGGGTTTTATATTCATTTCAGTGGATTTCCAAATCCAAATGTGCTTCTTAACAGATAAAAAATTCCATGTTCAGTAGGTCTTGAAAATTATTATATAAGCTTTAGCATATATAGTCAAAAGAAATAAAAATAGCTTATTTTAAAGTAGCTATTTTGTATATTTGGGAGGTTATTTTCACAAACATTTACATACGAATATCAACAATAACTCAGTTTAATTTAATATGCAGTCGTTTGTGTGAATTTAACCTTGACCCCAAAGGTTGTTTTAGCAAACACAAAATCTTTAACTTCCTAGCCTTTCTCATGCAAATCCCCTCACACAGCCTCTTAAATTCCACCTTCAACTGGCCATGAGGAAATGTAGAGAAAAATGTAGCCTATTTGACCGTGAAAGGAGGTAAACATAATGAACCGCTAAATTTACACGTGTTAATATTATAAAAGAAAAAATACAAATATTTTGGGCTTTTGGGGCTTTTCCATATTATAGAGTCAGTGTAAGTTTCAGAGTAAAAAAAAAAAAAAAAAAAGACCAGCAAAAGAGATGTTATGAAGTGGTATTCTAAGAAAAAAATTACAGGCTATTTCCTCCAAGAGAATAAAGAAGCTACTAGAAAAAAGAAAATGTCCCTGTAACTTATGCTATATAGTTGATTAAAAACAAATCCTTGAAACCAGCCTAGGGGAGGCGGAGTCGTGCAGCACAAATCCAGGCTGTGTCCAAAGCTGGTGGGGGGAAGCAGGTGAACCTCCCTGTCCCAGGCCTTGTGTTTGGAAACGAGCAGGGATTCTAGCGGCTTTTCAGATCCAGCTCCCGGGATGGAAGCTTGTGTTTATGGTACAAGTATAGGAACGCCTAACAGTCACTTGGGTGACCTGGGCCTTTGGGTTCTGATGGTGACACTGAGTTTCACGGAGGTCACACTCACCCTCACTGAGCATCGGAGGGCTCATTTGCTAATTGAGGCCAAACATCTTTTCTCCCTATTTCAGGTTTACCTGTATGAGTGCATTCCCCAGCCTGGCTCAGTTACATAATAAAGGATGTAGATCATGGGGTCATATCTTTGGTTTCCTCATCCCCTTTCCTTCCTTCCACCAGCCCCTTTTCTTATGATACATAGGAATTATGTCTATTATTATGTTTTCTCAGTAATATTAGTTGAGGGATGCCTAGGTGGTTCAGTTGGTTAAGGGTCTGCCTTTGGCTCAGGTCATGATCCCGGGGTTCTGGGACCGAGTCCCACATCAGGCTCCTTGCTCAGTGGGAACCTGCTTTTCCCTCTGCCTGCCCTCTCCACTGCTTGTGCATTCTCTCTCTGACAAGTAAATAAAAATCTTTTAAAAAATAAGTATTAGTTGAATGAATGAATGAGAGATAAATTTTAAGTGTAAATAGCTTGGGTAGATTTTACATTACAATTAACTTTCAAAATATATAAGCATTTGCCAATTAAAAAGAATAATTGGGGCACCTGGGTTGTGCAGTCAGTTGAGTGTCCGACTCTTGGTTTCGGCTCAGGTCATGATCTTGTGGTCCTGGAATGGAGCCCCGTGTTGGGCTCTGCTCTCAGTGGGTTGTCTGCTTGAGTTTCTCTCTCCCTCTGCCCCTCCCCCCCACACACTCTCATGCACACACTCTTTTTTTCTCTCTCAAATAAATAAAGCTTTAAAAAAATATCTATAAACCAGATCATCTTCATCTATACTTTGGAACATTTAGACACAGAATCACTGTTTATGGGCTTTTATTTCTTGGGAAAATGTTAAACTATATCACTAACACTTGTTTTTCTTATTTTTAAGAGTAACACAGCACCAATTTTGGAAAAACTGAAAATGGGACAAAGAAAAAAATCATACCCGTTCCTAATCTGACCACTACTAACATTTTGCAAATACAAAATAAGTACCTACAGTCAAGAGGACACCCATGCAGGGCATCACACCCAAAGCATCCAAGTTCCACAGACGCAGGGAGAGGGCCCTCCAGGGAGTCGCTGGGGCAGCGGAGGACTATTTCACCCTAAACAAAGTTAGTGGTTTCTGATCACTAATCAGACAGTACTGAGTTACGCTGAGAAATATAATAGTTGAAAAAATAAGAATATTCTGTGGGGTAGTCGGCTTGAGAAATAAAAGTAATATGCAAGGGCTGCACTATAATATTTGAGCAAAATGACTGAATTACTTTAATGGGTACTTTCATTAAGCCAGGACCACCAAAACGTACACATCAACCAAAAGCCAGGGATAAGCCTATTCGAGACACCTCTCCCCTGGGTTGTTATAGAATCACACCCAAGAGCTCCCACCCATTTTTCTCTTTATCGATTCTACTTTGCCCACCTGCGATTCTTTTTTTTAAATAAAGATTTTATTTATTTATTTGACAGAGAGAGAGATAGAGCAGGAACACAAGCAGGGGGAGTGGGAGCAGGGAGCCCGATGCGGCGCTCGATCCCAGGACCCTGGGGTCATGACCTGAGCCCAAGGCAGACGCTTAATGACTGAGCCACCCAGGAGCCCCTGGCCCACCTGCGATTCTGATTATACCATCAGTTCTCCTTACTCAGGGCAGTTAAATTGTTGACTTCTACAAATAGGTAACTTAACAAACATTGCTCCCAAAGACTGGGAATCTATTTTATCCTAAAAAATAAGAAAGGCAAAACAAAGACAATGATCTTTAAAATTATCATGTGTCACAGGAGAGGCATGATCATGGAGATTCTCTAAGATAGCCTTCATTTGGGGCGCCTGGGTGGCTCCACTGGTTAAGCAACTGACTCTTGATTTCGGCTCAGGTCATGATCTCAGGGTCATGAGATCAAGCCTCACAAAAAGCTCCGTGCTTGCTGGGCACAGCTTGAGATTCTCTCTTTCTCCCTCTGTACCCCACTCTGCTTAAGTGTGCATGCTCTCTCTCTCCGCTCCCCCAGCAAAAAATTAAGATAGCCTTCACTTTATTCTTAAGTAGGTTCCACACCCCAATGTGGAACCCAACATGGGGTTTCAACTCATGACCCTGAGATTAAGACCTGAGCTGAGATCAAGAGTCGGATGCTCAACTGACTGAGCCACCCACCTGGCTGGGGAGGAGATGGGGGTACTGGGAGTGTGCAGCTGAGTTGCCAGGTGAAATACATGATGCCCGGTTAAATGTGCATTTCAGATAAACCACCAATAATGGCTTTAGGGACATGCAATATTTGGGACACACTTATACTAAAAAGTATTCACTGGTTATCTGAAATTCAAATTAACTGGGCATCTTATGTGTTTTCTTAGTTTGATAAATCTGGCAGTCCTAGAACAACGAACCCTTTTTCTACCTCCCTACTTTTTAGGTTGGAGTTCCAGATAATCTTGTGTTTGAGAAAAGGGTTCACGTATCAAAAAAAAAAAAAGTTTGAAAACCACTTTGCTAGAGGAATCCGGGCAACTCTCTGAACTCCACTGTCTGTGGGTTTCCCATCAATAAACTGGAGTGCATCTGGTTGTTGTGAAAATTAATTAGAGCTTGTAAAGCCCTTTGAAATTGACATGTTCAGCTGCATATGCTACAAAATATTTATCACACGCCAGACTGCCTGAAAACATACTGATTAACAATTAGATGGCAGAAATTCTAAAAGATGTTAAATCACCATTTTTATATCACCATATTGAAGAACCGCATATTGAAACAGTGAAACCTTCCAACCTAAGAGGTGAGTTTATCTTTGAAAAACAAACATATATGATTTGCTTTTAAAAGTAGAGTATATTGTGATGGATTTTTTTTTTTCCAGGTGAATCATAGTGTTTAAAACAGGAGTTCAAGAAAACAATCAGGAAATGAAGAAAATAGTTCATCCCCTATGAGTCTATTGTCCGCTCTTTCTGCTTGGTAAGGTTTTTTTTAAGCTTAAAAAAAGTTCTTATGAAAACAAAACAGAGATACCAACACAATAACACACATCTGGAGGCCACTTGGTGCTCTTCTTTCTCCCCAACCGTTAGCTTTCACGGAAAACTCTTACAGTACTTAAAGCAAACGTCATAAAAGTATAACACTCATATAATGTTGTCTAAACACTCAAGGCTGAAATGGAAACCTGGCAGTGAAAATGAGGAGTAAATAAATGTAGATTGTACCAATGAAAGGCACGATGTAAATACCTGGTAGACTGGCCAGGTAAATACACCTTACTCAGAAGCTGAAAATCAACCACGGGGAGAAAGACAGGGTCCCAATTAAAGTTGTCAAACTCCATCTCTTACTTCTGATTGAGATTTTATAAAGGTGGCACTGAGTGTATGACCAGGAGCGTAATTAATCTTCGGGCCACATATAAAGACTCACAATTCTCTGAGTATCATGGTTCTTGCCTTTGCCCCCACTTTTCTCTTGGCCCAGAATGAGTCAGTCTCCAATTCGAACGGCGCGGCGCACTCCTTTTCAGTCATTAACATCCAGCTCAGCCATCTCCCCCTCTCCGAAGCCTTCCTTACATAATCTGCACAGGACCCGGGACTTCTGCCCTCGCCTCTGTGCTGCTGTTAATTCCAGGACATTTCGCTGTTCCTGCCTCCACCACCATGTTTCGCAAGGAAGGGCTTCGATGCCTTCCTTCCTTCCCTACAAGGCCGCCCGCTCAGTAAGACAAGAACCGTTCCTATTTAAAGCCTGTACTTCCACAGCCTAGCCCAGTGCCCAGCCAACCACAGAGGCCCACAGAGGCGTGCTGAGATGGAAAAGATGCCCCCACATTGAAATAAAAATGGGGAAGTTTAATGTGAAATGGTTAACATGTAGTTGTCAATGCCATTTCTCTTTCAGGGAACAGCAAAAAAAAAAAGGCACAGAATATGCAAAAGAGCTTCCGTCACTTGGAAGCCAGTAAATGGTCAGGAAAAGAGGCAGAAGACGAAAGGTTCTGTACATCCGCTTCAGGAGCCAGAAGAAGAGAAAACAGCGTGAACTGTTCCCAAGACATCTCTGCAAAAGTGTGCCCAGCTGTAACCGGGAGGGCCGACCTCCCAGCCAAGCGCAGGTGGGACTTTATTCCTGGCCCACCCTCTAAGAGGCTGCTGGGAAGGCCCACAAAGGTGTCATTAACCATGGAATGCCTTCCTGCAGTTCTTTCACACACTCATTACCAGCTGATAGCGTTTGATCTTGGAGTCATGGCTGAAGTGACCCAGATTCAAACTGGTGATTATTAATGTCACATTTATATAGATAGTCCTTCCTCTTAGAACAGCCCTTCATAGTCATTTATGCACCTGCCAGGAGATGTGCCATGGCTCATTGCTACGTTCATCTGAACAATTCATGAATTCCATCTTCTTAGATAGAATACAGATGCTATACTTCCCGGTGGGCTATTTGTAACTTCAGGCTCAGCCTAATTAGAATGTGAATGAGATCCAAGGCCCTAAGAATGTGTTTAAAAGTTACCGAGTTAATTAAACACACTGCTATAAAAATGGAACACCCAGGCCAGTAGGTATGGTGACACATGCCAACACGTAGTGTTTAACACCGAAAGAGTTTCACCACTTGCTGCATATTTTCACCAGCTTTTATTTGGGGAGTGGGGGAGAAAAGAATATTATTATGGTTTCAAAAAATATTCGGAATGCAACTAAAATGGATGATAGGCTCTCTTTATTTTCCAGTAAACCCTCTCTAAACCTCCCTAAATTAATTCCAATTTGGTCAATGGACACACACATGTTAAAAAAGTTATAATCACAATGTGATCACATAAGTGAACATGCTACCTTGAGTTCTACTTTATAAGTTTTCCACATTTCCCGTGCATAAACACAGTGCTCACATTTCTAATTTTAGTGTGAACATAAGTATGCCATTGTTGTAACTATATTAGATTAGTAATTTGCTCTTAACATTACTATATTTTTTAAGTTCCTCATGTTAAACTATAATAAAACCTATTAAACCAGACTTTTGGTAAGGAAAGTGTATTTTCTCTCAGGTCTTTAAAATATAGCTATTGTTGAATTTTGAACTGGCCACACAGAATCATGAATAAGGAAACCATTTTTTAAAGTTTCACCTGGCTTATATGAATAATTCTGAGTTGACTGTTAAATAATTCTAGCCAGGAACTTAGGTAGGGAAAGTTAATGATAAAAAAATATCAGCTCCAATTTATTATCAATCTCCCTTGAAGTTACAGCCTCCAAATCCAGCATTTTAGAATTAAGAAATTTTGAGCTTAAAAATTCATTAGGACCCTCCTTTTATAATTGAGGAAACTGAGGCACAGAGTGGATAAAAAGTCCAGAAAATTAAGTGACTTATCCAAGTCACATGCAAGTCAGTAGCAGGAGGGGCTATAATTATCTAACAGCATTTAATATAGAATGAACATATGGGCGCTTGGATGGCTCAGTTGGTTAAGCGACTGACTCTTAATTTGGGCTCAGGTCATGATCGCAGGGTCCTGAGATCAAGCCCCTCCCCTCCACTGGGCTCCATGCTGAGTGTGGAGCTTGCTTAAGATTCTCTCTCTCCCATGGGGCGCCTGGGTGGTTCAGTTGGTTAAGCTTTTGCCTTTGACTCAGGTCATGATCTCAGGGTCCTGGGATGGAGCCCCACATCAGGCTTCCTGCTCAGCAGGGAGTCTGCTTCTCTCTCTCTCTCCCTCCCTCCCTCCCCCTCTCCCTCTGCCCCTCACTCAAGCTGTCTCTAAAAAAAAAAGAATGAATATAAACAGCAATATTTACAAAACAATGAAACCATCAGTTTTGTATGTCACAAGTGTTTGCTTATTTTCCCTTTCTTTTCTTTCTTTCTTTCTGAAAATTGAACTACAAACGTTCATTTATTTAGGAACTGCCAAGCCAAAGCTCCTTAGGAAGGTGTATCTTGAACTAACAAGCAGCTTCTTCAACAGTAAATTGGGAAAACCTTGGTTAAACCTTCACACAAAGATGCAGCCAAGGTAAATGAGATGAATTTGCAAGAGCTTTGTGTATGTTGGAGGTATCAGTCTTATTATTAGTAAAGACCCTCCCAGTTAAAACATGATAATTTCTGGACAAATAAGTGGGTTCAGCTCCTTAATAGGAAAGTTGACCCACTGCCCATTTAACCCTGGAAACTGAGACATTAAAATAATAATTTTAAGCAACTAGGTTTCCTAGTAAGCTAGTTGAAATCACTTAGAGGATTAGCTTTTCACCTCTGGAATTTAAGTCAGAGGATTTCTTGAGTGAAAGACGACCCATTACCCTTGTTTTAAAATACAAGGCAACACCGCAAGTTTGTCTGAAGATACTGCCTCTGTTTTTGGCAAAGGTTACAAAGTAGTATGGATATATTATGAAGAGGGAAGTCACACAGCTTCCCTGCAGCCAATATTCAATCTTCTATTAATATGGCATCAGTCTGCTATTTGATTACATTTCATTGATCACTTTATGGGGGAGGGGAGGTGGGGTATTCTATCGGTCTTTTTCCTCATACTCTTATCATGTTCCTCTGGCTTTTTATTCAGATAAGGAAGGAAACAGCTCAGAAACTTTACTTCAGCTGCAAAAAGAAAACAAAACAAAAAACTCACAGACTTAACACACAGAAAAATCTTTGTTCTGAAAATTTTCACTCAGACAAAAACAGAATACTGGGTTCTATTTGTCTTTATTTTATATATAACATTAAAACAGTCCACAAAACAAAAACAAAAACAAAACGGTCCACAAATGCCTATCCTGTAAAACAAGGGTGGCTATTTGCTAACTTTAAGAATGAGAATATGAGCATAAAGCTCTCTAACTTGCTCAGCAATACATACTCTTAGATTGGGGAGGGGGTGCCCCAAACTGAAGCACAGCTAGCTCCCTGTATTTTTGCAGTCATTCATTCTGCAGGAATTTATTAAGCACCTTCTATGTGCCTCTAAGACTGAGGATAAGGCAGTAGACAGCATAGATTTCTTCATGGGACAGACAGCTATAATAAGTAAGTATCTGATAGTGGTTAAGTGCTATGGAGAAAAGTGAGGCAGGATGAGGGGCTCTCAGAAGTGCTGGGTGATGGCTGGGGCAGGCAAGAGTGCTGCTATTTTATATAGGGTGATTAGGGAAGGCCTCCCTGATATCAGATGACTTTTGAGCTGAGACCTGAAATGATGCAAAGAGCTGTGATCCCACCTGGAAAAACCTACACTTGTCCTTTTATGTTAGCTTGTCAAGTCTAGTCAAACAAGGAGATTAGCTGTGAAACGACAGGAAAGTGAAACCTACAAATAATAAAGCTTTATACAATACTTTGAACCAGCTCTCAATTTATCTCCAATGATCCTTAAACCCTGTTTAGCTACAGCTTAATCTTTTTCCTGACTAAAATGCCTCACAGTATCTCTTCACTTAATGACTAAGAGAGAGAGTTTTCCAGTTACATTGTGCAAACAACCCAAGTAGATAATGCAGGTACAAATTTCCACTCTGAGGTCCTGATTATTTGAATTGGCAGTGGGTATACAGTAGGAAAAAATGAGCTGAGGGTAGCTGATTTTGCTACTGGTCATGCCTATACAGTGAAAGTTCAAAGGAAACTGGACAGTTATCCAGGTTTTAGAATGGTGAGTTTTTAAAGTCCCCCTTTTAATTAAAAATAAAACAAAAGAACAAACCCACCCATAAGAAGGGCAACATGTAACAACAAAAAAATCAAGTAAGCTAGGTAAATATAAATTTCTTATTTTTTAATGCCATACAGAAATAGTAGTGATATTGACTGATTTAAGTTTTTTTAATTTACTCTATGTTCTACAGTAATGGTAATAATGGATAATGATAGGAAATAATCCAAACTTTCAAAGACCGAAGAAGAAAAAGCAAAGAAACAAAATGGACAATAAACTCTTTTGATCAACTTTTATAAAACTATGCAACCAAGAATTTATCAATTTTTATTATTATCAATTATTCTTATTTTATTATCAATGCTTGATAATAAAACTTTCAGATGCATCACAGTTATTTGAGAAAAACTGAGTGTGCTTATATTTTATTGAGACTCTAATTTATCTTATCTAGAACAAAAAATATATATATATTTTGAATATGAACCTCTGTATAGTATGGATCTGGACAGTTTTAAAGCACTTCATATGTTATGAAATATATGATATGGAATTATGTTTGAAAAAGGATCAAAATTGGCCATAAAAAACAGTTTGAATTAGCTAGCTTACTTCACTAGTCAAAAGAATGCAAATTAGCATTTCTGTTGTTGAAAAAGACAAAGGGCTTAATCAGACACACTTTATTAAGAAATCTGTCTTGATAAAAATCTATTTAAAATTTTTAACCTTTGTAATTAAAAATATTTAAAAATAATGGGGTGCCTGGGTGGCTCAGTCGTTAAGCACCTGCCTTCGGCTCAGGTCATGATCCCAGTGTCCTGGGATCAAGTCCCACATCAGGCTCCCTGCTCAGCGGGAAGCCTGCTTCTCCCTCTCCCACTCCCCCTGCTTTAAAAAAAAAAAAAAAAAAAAATATTTAAAAATAAGATTTAAAATTGTAATGAAGTTGTAAATTTGTCAGATAAGCTCTGAAACGTTTATGGCGATAATGGTTGGGTTATATTTCTTAAACTGACCCACATTAAGATGATCACAGAAAACTGGGCATTGATTCATTCATTCCACACATACAGGCACCAAAACGTAAGGCCACGCAGGAAAAACTATGTCTTTCATAAGATAAACTGTTTTCTAACAGAATGTTAATTACACTGTCAAATAATAAGCTTTTTTTCCAACCTCCAGATACCTTTTCAGAAGAAGTACCTCAATTTATTTTCGTTTATTTTTTCCCCCTTATTGTTTATTTATTGATTAAATTGTGTTTTGAATCTGGTATGGCTGACACACAATGTTACATTAGTTTCAGGTGTACAACTTAGTCACTTCAACCCCTCTACGTGTTATGCTGGGCTCCCCACCAGTGTAGCTGCCGTCTGTCACCATACAGTGCTATTACAATATCATTGACTATATTCCCTAGGCTGTGGCTTTTATTCCTGCGACTTACTCCTTCCAGAACAGGCAGTCTGTAATCTCCCACTCCCCTTCACCCATTTTTGCAATCATCGGTTTGTTCTATTTACTGGTCCGATTCTGCTTTTTGTTTGTTCATTCGTTTTTTTAGATTCCATATATGAGTAAAATCATATGGTATTTGTCTATCTCAGTCTGATTTATTTCGCTTAGCATAATACCCTCTAGGTCCAGTCATGTTTCATAAGTGGCACAATCTCATCCTTTTCTATGGTTCAGCAATAGTCCATTATTTATATTATGCATTATATATACATACGCACACACACCACATCTTCCTTATCCATTCTTCTATCGATGGGCACTTAGATTGCTTCCATATCTTGGCTATTATAAATAATGCTGCAATAAACACAGGAGTGCATACATACATCTTTTTGAATTTGTGTTTTCTTTTTTGTTTTGTAAATAAATACCCAGTAGGGGAATTACTGGATCATATGGTCTATTTTTAATTTTTTTAGGACCCTCCTTCTGTTTTCCCCAGCAGCTATACCAACTTACACTCCCACCAAGAGTGCACAAACGTTCTTTTTCTCCACATCCTCACCAACACTTACTATTTCTGTACTTCTGAATTTAAAGTAATGAAATCAGCAGTTAATCTGGACCAAAAAAACCACAATACACTATGGAGTATCCCCAAAGTCTGGAAACATAAGGAAAATAATGTATTTATTATGCTGTTTTCCAGATAAACAATTATATCCATTGTTTTAAATTTGGAAAGGTATCCGAAAGGTTGACAAAAAGCATACTGAGCATATTATTTGAAAACATAATACTACATTTTCAAGAAGTCTCCTGACTTCTTGGGCTCTCTACATTTGTGTGTGCCAGGCACTATGTTAGGCATTGGGTACACAATGGTGAACAAACATGGTCCCTCCCTCACATTAATTACCATCTACTTACAAGAGTGGAACACAGATATTCCTGGAAGTGGGTTAGAATGATATCTATAAATTTTTGACAGCAACATTAGGAATAAACATAGAGGTGAAGGAAGGAGGGAGAAAGGAAAGAAGGAAGGAAAGTAGTTCAGACTCGTAGGATTAGAAACATAACATTTTAGAACCAGAAGGAAATCTCAGAGATCATCTAATTTAGTGGCTTTTAACCACAGCTGTGCATCGAATTACCGAAGAAGCTTTTTCAAGCTAAATGTGCAAGACCCCACCCAAAAGCCACTGCCTTAAAATCTCTGTGTATTTGTATTTTGAAAAAGCTCCATAGGTGTTTAGGATTCAAACCTTTGGTTAATATATACTGATCTAAACTAATTCCCTCACTTAAATATGAGGAAATTGAGGCCCAGAAAGGTTGAGAGGCTGACCTGAAATCACACAGCTATATTGCAGTCCCATTTTTCTAATTTTCAGAAAAAGACTGTAGAAAAACTGACTTTTTCTGCACTATTATACCACATCACCACTGTCTACTCTTGAAGCTCTGCTCAAGAAAAAGGATAAACTGACCAACACTTGTTAAAAGTTACTGAACCAAAGTAAAAAGCCAGTGTCTATGGGCAACACAAACATACAATTAACAAAAAACCCATCATATACCATAGTAACCTCGTTGCTTCCTCCTTAAACAGCCAAGTCAAGCTAGTTTAAAACACTCTCAAATAAATATGATTATTCCTATCAGTTTCTCATTTCACCACTGCAATGAACCATAATTTTGGTTTTCATGGGTAAGGAGGGGGAGAAGAAGAGAATGATTTTTTTCCTGGCTTATTCCTTAAAATTCAGAAGGTTAAAAAAAAGTTTCTAACACTTCAATATGAAGAAAGCCTGGTCTGCTTTTAACACGTTTGGCAGTACTTAAGGACATGTTTTTGGCTATTAGCCTGGCAAGCTGTTTAAGCTTATAGAAGGCCCACAAAGAGAACTTATATGATTAAGTTAGTTAAACACAAACATCTTCTCTGTATATTTTATCCCCTCCCTTCACATTCACAAAAACATAAAAGGCTAAAACGTTTTAGAACTAGGTGAGGGAAGCAAGTTATTTATCACTTCAGCTCCTTTCTCAAGGCTTGTGTAAATAAGAACTAAAGAACTCAATGAAATTATTCATATGATCCTTGCAATGAACAAAGCTAAGCATCAGAAAGCAGTTCAAAATTCCTCTGAAGCATATGTATTTTCTTACAAGAAACATCTGTGATTCTCTAATGTACTTCAGACCTAACTTTATCTCTTTCTAAAAATTATGTAACACGCATACACTTCAGGCACCAAACATACTTATTAATTACACAGAGAAGAATTTAAAATGCCGTCTCTTTTTGACACACATTATAGCAAGTATTCCAACACTGGAGCACTAAGCAGTCTTCTCACATAAAATCTAACAGTTCCCTAAATTGTTTGGAAGTGATGTTTTAAAACAAAACAAAATGCCACACTATCTAGCTCTTTTTCAGATCCTAACTAAGGAACTTAGATTATTCAAGCATGTAAATAACATAGTTGGAAATATCAATTACAGTTAACAAGTCATGAGTGTCTCCAGAAGATTACCATATTATTTGCTTATCAGGGAGATAAAAGGGGGAAAAAAAGAAGTGCAAATGCTTTTGGTGAAACTGTAAATGGTTTAAAGCAGTTTACTATTTTTAGACTGAAAGACTGGTGTGTATATGTTTGTACTTGTGTGCACGTGTGCTCGTGCACCCAGAAGACAGCATTTTAACTAGGGCAGAGGAGCTGGCCAATAGAGAAAAGGGTTTTAATAGCCCTTCTATTTCAACCATAGCTACTGTGGGTTTTGTCACTATAGCAATGGGCCTGGGTGGGGCATGTATCTGGCAGGCTCGGTGCTCAGCTGGTAAAGCAACATAAACCTCATTTTACCTCGAGCTGAGCAAATTTTCTCTAAGAAGGACAGCAAGGATAAAGGAGAAGTCTAAGCATCAGTTGGTGGGCACTTCTTCCCAGGACACTGCTATACTAAGGCTAGCCTCACACCTTCTCCTTCATTGGATCAAAGGCCTCCACTATCACTCATTGGTGGTAGTTACCTTGGATTTAGGCAGTAACCTAACCTCCCGGATCTCAATGATTCCTAGCAGCCTGGGTTAATTTCAGCTGTCTCTCCAGGGGCTACATGAAACATGGCATTTACAAATTTGGGTTATACAGCACTATTTATTACACTATGGAAGATTTCCAAAAATGCCAGAAGAGATGTTGGCATTCATGCAAGTCAACTACTGTTCAACCCAAAGAAGCACTCTATTCTATAGGATGTTTTTTGCCAGGATTGAAAGAGCCTATGTGAAAACACCTTAATTAGGACCATCTTAGCACCTCAGTTACTGGATACCCTCTAGCTCTAGGTGTTATGTTTCAAATGGGCCAACAAACCAGCCTGGAAACAGACACCCCCAGTCCTGTAACCAATCCCTTCACTCCAAGTCCTGAGAGTGTATATTTTCTTATTTTCAGATTTAGTAAGTCAAGTATATCTGGTAGCTATTAAAAGATTTAAACCACTACCGTTTTTAAAAGGTTTCAGTGTTCAGAAATTTCAAGCCCACAGCGGGGGCCGATCTGGAGGGTTTGGTGGCTGCAGAATGGTGGATTATTTGCTGGTCTCCCCCCACCCCTTCAAGGAATATTCTTATTGATCTCTCTCTACCCTTTTAATGTGTTTTTAACACATGATCATGGGCTCATAAAAGTAAAATAGAAGAATCTGAAGAAAAGACAGCGTCCAGGGACCTAAAAAGATAATTATAATGATAGATTGCTAAAGAAGGAGGTGGGGGGGGGCTTGAAAAAAAAAGTTAGCCACTTAATCAGATAACCTTTCCCCCTCTTATTCTTTGGATTGGGAAATCCAAACTAGTATACGATATTTCTTTAAAATTTCCTCTAATGAACAGTTCAGTTAGGCTTGCTCAAAGCCAAGGGCCATCCTAGAAAACCAGGGCCAATTTTGTATCATGTTAAGTGGTGGCTACTTTATATCAGACTTCTTTTAAAGGCAACAAAAATGAGGGGGGGGGGTAAAGGAGGTGGTTATAAAAAACTTCACAGGAAACCAAATAGCCTTCATTTAAATTAAAAGCAATCACAGCCTGATTCTTGGAACATGCTTCGAAATGCTTTTTGGCATGCAGCTGCTACATGCCGCCAATATTGTGTGTAATTGGAAACATTTCAAACAGAATTGTTACCAAAGTCAAAGACCATAATTGCGAGCTGTGGGATCTGTGCCTCAGATAAAAGAAGGGCAGCTGAGTGAGAGCTCACTGCACTGAGGAGTCTACTTACCGGTCTGCATCTGACTGCAATATTTCCACTGTATTATTGACAAATCTTTCTTTCCAGAGACCCAATGAGATGAGAAGGAAACAGAGAAGCATACACAAAGCAAAAGAGGGTGGGTGCTGTAAATCAGCAATCGGGACAAAACTCTTAGGAGTATATGACTTCAATACTAGAACAACTGAAATAACACAGCCTTAACGTTTTGTTTTTTTTTTTCTTCCTGAAGTGCAATCCACTAGAAATGAAAGGCGTCTCTCCCAAGAGTTTACCCCAAATCTACCAGTGAGAAAAACGCAACTGCAGTTTAATTGGTCAGTGGGATCACTTAGGACCAATCTTATGGGTGGGGGGAAAAAGTTAAGTAAAGGTAAATGAGAGCTGCTTGCTAGTTTATAGCTTTAAGTTTTAACATGTTTACACTGGCATCTGCTTTGCTGACATTTTTATTTGTATGTTAAATTTAAAATCTCTCTTTCTAGGGAAATGAAGGCGGAAAGCTCTAATCAGTTCAGGCTGGGCAATCATTCTTGTTCCTAGAGAGGTCCCTTCAAAAGTGACCAAAATGCACTTAGAGTTCAGTCTAAACAAGTGAACAAAACAGAGACACAAGAATTACTACATTTTCTTTGAGAGGTTTGATCTCCGCCCCCCGCCCTCAGTAACTGGACATAGTACCAGTGGACCACTGGCTCTGGACTGGTTCTTGGAAAAATCGTGTCATTCTGGCACACGGGAAAGGGACCCGATTATTCTGCCGTATCTCCATGCCAGAAGTGTCATGACATCAGCCTGCTCCAACCTGTAAAGCGTGTCTCTTCCCACCATCCCTGCTTCCGGAGAGAGGGGACCGAGGGCAGGCCAGGCTTAGCTGCATCCCCCAAGCGATCTGAGAGCAGACCTCCACTGCTCCAAAGGTTCCTTCACCGGCACACGTGCAGTTAAGCCTCCCGGACTTCAGTTCAGCACGGCCTGTCCAACAGGGTGCCCTTACCGGTTACTGGGGGTGCGGAGGAGGTACACTTGGGTGTATCTGAGATGGGGAAGTCCAGAAGTGGTGGTGGGGGGGAGTGCTGTTGTGGTTCCTGGTGCCACCTCTGTCCCTGGCATTCTGTTCTGGAGTGCTGGCTCCATATGCTGCCTGAGGTTTCGAGGAACTGCAACAATGCAGGACTTGGCACCCGGATTCCTGTACTTTCTTCTCCCAGCGTGTTTGCTCTCACACCAGCCTTCCAAAGATATTAGTGCACAATATGGAAATGCTTTATTCTGTGACCAGAAGAAAAAGCAGTAATGGTCCCTTAAAACACCAACCAACCAACGAAGAAATGCAATTCATTCACTTCCTAACTCCTCTTTATTAGGGAATAATTACACGTGGATTTAAGCAAATTGAATATTCTCACACTCCTAAGAGTTAAACAATTGACATTATTTAACATAAAATGAGAAAAAAGAGACCTATCCTTTCCAAGAAGACAGAGCCTATCCTGGTCCAGTGGCATCTTTAACATTTTTATGCACAGATGAGAATCACTTTGCCTTTTTAAATTATTTCCTTTCTTTAAAAGGAAAAATTTCCTTTTATGAACTACTTTAACCAGGAAATTAACTGCTATCAACTAGAATACTGGTAATGATATTTTTTCCTGAAAATCATTTCCCCATAATATTGGAAAACACAAACTGTATATATAGGCCATTAAAAGAGTTACTTAATTACTGGAAAATAATTTTTAAAGATTCTTATTTCATTTCATGAGTACTCTGAACAGTCACTCCTAATATTCAAACTCTTGTGTTTTGCTTTCAAGTAATTACAAAAGTTTCTAGAAAAATTATCTTACAATGTCACTTTTTAAAACAGATTTCAGCTTACTTTTAAAAAATCCTTCATTAGAGAAGCCTCAAATTTTAACTTTTTTTCTTTTTTTTGTGTCTTTTCAGAGTCATCATAGGAGAGGATATTAGTCGAAACCATACTTTTATCCACATCTGACTCTAAACTTAATAGTTAGCTATTAAGCCTATAAGGGTTTTTTTTTCTCCCCAGATGATATTAGATTTTATTTGCATGACCAAAGCTGACTCATTGCAATCCCCTTTATTATAGAGGCAAATGGTGGTTCCATGGAACTTGATTATAAAAACATGATAAACTTTTTAAGTTTCATTGGTATTGCTAGCAGAACTGATTGAATCTGTCATTTTAGTAAAACGTATCACTTTTCTTTTGAGAAAACCTGTAAACCCACAGGGTCACTCAGTGATAAATCGACAGTAAGAACCACATTAAGGATGGAAAAATTAATTTCCCAAACCTATTTGCTCACATCAACATGGCTACCCTCTGTGTACCATCCAGTTTTTCCCCCTTCCTTCCTCCCCCCTTCCTCCCTCCTTTCCTCCTCTCCTCCCTCCCCTCTTTCTTCCCTTCCTCCCTTCCCTTCCCTCCCCCCTCCATTCCTTTCCCTCCCCCCTCCCTCCCTTCCTAGGTTTATTCACAAGAAAGAGTCACTATTGTTAGCCATGACTTATTAAAACAGATTTTTGAGTTCATCAGCAAGTGTGCTACCTCTTAACTGTGGGTAATGTCCATTTATTTCTAGAACCTTTAGTTTTAATATGTGGTGCACATGCATTGTTAACCTTTAAATCCTTTGTATAAACATTTCTGGTAGGGCTTGTAAAATATCTCCTTCTGTGTTTCCTGACTCGCCAGTTGATGGCATTTAGAAACCCTCTGGTACCAGCAGGTGCTGTATTTTGCTTTCTTCAGGCTCCAGCTGGGCTACAGTGACAGATTCCTGTCCCAGGCCAAACCCAGCCACCTAGGCTAGGACCACATTGGAGGCAAACTGAACTGGGCCCCACCAGACAGCAAGATAAATGGCTGCTGTCTAAGTTTAAAATCCCTTGGTGGGAGTAAATATTGTTCCAGAGGAAAAGGCTTGACAAATATTGCGTCATCCTTCCAGAGCTGTCTTGATTAAAGCAGAATCTTTGGATTAAGTTGGTGCTCAATTCAAAATGTATCTATCTTGTTGTCATGGGATTTTTTTCCCCCTTCCTAGAGTCTGGAAACACATATTGTTGAGGATGGTCAAATAAGACTGCCGCCTCCCAAGGGGCTGCAGTCCACTCCTGATAATAGAAGGCGGCTGAATGCTGACACTTCACCGAGGAGAATGGAGACAGCAAAGGCTTAGTGGGAAAAGGCCAGTTGTCACCTAAGTGACAGGCAACAGCTGAGCTCACACATCTGGAGCCAGACCAGGGCAAACACTCAGCAACCCTTGCTGGTCTACACCTTGGGCCTGTCCGAAGGGACAGAGAGAAGTGCCCTTTCCTTCGAAAGCTCATTAAAAAAATATCTGTTGGTGAACCACATCAATTATGTAACCCAGCTGCTGCAGGCCCAGCCTTCTGAAGTACTGATTAAAACGAAGAGGTACACACAACCGTGAGGCATGCTCACATGCAATTTCGTTCAGTATAAACTGTCCTGCATAAAATCCGTCCTAAAAATCACAGACACATGCCTGCTCTTCATAGCACAAATGCATCTGAACTCCTCTGGAGAGGCACGATCTTTCGATCTTTACCCGCCCAGGGTGTGCTCTTCACCTTGTTCACGGCCCAGATCTGCCTCCCATACTCTTTCTAAAATCAGCAACCAAATATGTTTGGGTTGTGATTCGGAATCCTCCTTAGGCAAGCCGCAACTCAGTGCGATGCCAGCCATCCTCCCCCACCCCTACCTCATTCTTCAGCCTGCAGAAGACAATCTGTGGACAATTTTCCCAAAGTCCCCGAAAAAAATATGGCACTGCCGAGCGTCACTGGCGATGTCGTTTGTTTTTCTTGGAGGGCAATGAAAATTTAACAGCTTTCTGCCGCATCCTGAGTCCCGGTCTTGCTAATTATTAACATGCCCAGTTTCTCCAACTTTTTCTGCCTAAAGGGAAGAAGACGCTCCCATTCTCTTCCACATACGTGCTACATTCAGAAAACACCTTTGTCGGGGCGGGAGGAGGGCGGGGGAGCTGATGCACCCCTGCCAAAAAGCAATGGGCCCTTTCCGCAGAGCGTTAGGAGAGAATCAGCACCCTTCCTCCGGACGCCAGTAGGTGACAGGCGATCCTAAGCGGCGGACACATGCCAACGCACCCTCGCCTCCCTGCGCCCCTCATCGCCCCAACTCTGGGGCCACCGAACGGGTTTCCACGCAGGAGAGAATCAAGCAAGAGTTGGTAGTGATGCAGCAAACAGGAGCCAAGCGGGCAGCCTATCCGAAGCCCTCTTGGTGCTGCAGCCCAGTATCAGCTTTAAGTGTCTACACAGCCCACAACAAACCGAATCTGCCCTTCTCTCTTGGTTTCTGCTCTGCCGGCCCGGTCTGGGTGTCACAGGCCCCCCGCAGTGACACCCTAGATGCCCGGCCCTTCCCCTGCGGCGCTCGCCCCCCACTGCCGCGCCGCAGCCCCTCTGCAGAGCCGGCCGGAGCCGGGCTGCCACTCACCCCGCGCGAGGGAGAGAGAACTCGGCTGGACGGTCCTCTGCGCCGCGGCACGTCTGCGGAGCCGAGGTCCGCGGCGTCAGGGGTGGGCGAGGGCAGGCGGCAAGCGGAGCATCGAGAGCCCGGCAAGTCGCAGTGCCGGCCGCGGCGCCCCTCGGGGAAGTCAGCGCAGGCGGCGCGAGGCTGGCATGTTCCGGGGCGCGCTGTCGGGCGGCGGCGGCCGCGGGAGGCGGCGCTCACAGCGGGCTGCAGGCGGAGTGCGCCCGACTCCCGAGCCCCGCGCCGCGGCGCCGCCGCGCACCCCGCCCTCGGCCTCCGAGGCCCGGCGGGAGCGAAAACGCGGAGCGCGGACGCCGCCGCGGGATCCAGGCCGCTCGGCGCGCGCGCCCACGCGCACCCCGGCTCGGCCCCGAAAGGAGAGGTCGCTGCCCGGCTCCGGGAGGGCGCGCGGGCGCGGGGCGCGGGGCGGCGAGGCAGAGCGTGCGGGCGGGCGGGCGGCGAGCTGGGCAGGACCGGCTGGGCGAGCAACCGCCGGCGCTGAGCGAGGGGCGGGTTATCTGCGCGACGAAGTTCACCCAGGCGCGGCCCAGGTCCTCAAGTGCAGCTCGGTCGTCTCCTCTGCCCCGCCCCCGATTTTATGCTCCCTCCCCCTTTTTTTAACCAACAATCCTGATGGATTGAAAAGACAGGAAGGGTGAAGGGGGGGGAAGACAAACCCAATTTCCTCTGATCAAACGGTTTGGGGATTGCTTATTTGGGTCTCTCTTCACTTCGTGTGTGTGTGCTAGGGGAGAGGGTAGTTAATTAAACTCTTAGATTCCTTCGGGCGCGCCTCGCCTCGCTGGGGACCCACTGGGACTCGATCCTATCTCGTGCAATCCTCCAGGCTAGGCTGTCTCCGCCTGGGAAGGAAGAAGCCGAAGATGCAGCGTCTAGTTCCTTCCCTTCCCCTCCTCGACGGTCCTAGCATCTCCAAGAAAAGCTCAAAGTCTGGAGAGTGCGCGTGAGCAGCTCAGCCCACCCCAATGTCCAGAGCCTGACCCAAGTTAGCATAGCTTACTTAAAGTCGTTTTCAGAGCACTGATTTGATCACGATGATCGTTTTTCATTGGCCAACGACTCTCCAGGTTTTCTCTCTGCCCGATTCCCAGGGTTGGGCTCTCAGGCACAGTCTCCCAGGATGAACTGGGACTCGGCCTGTTTGGAAGTTCTGCCCTGACATTTGTGTTGCTTAGAAGCTCTCGCCATTTCCAATTCCAGATCAGTGGAGTCACACACCGTGTGGGTACGATTTCCTCCGAGGTTGCAGAGGGCAGACCCGACAGCAGCTGCTAACCCCAGCTTGACAGGTGTCTCTGCGAAGCTGAAGCTTCCTTGATCTGTCGACCGCTTTCACAACCCTCTAGGATACTGTATCATCCTCCAGGAAGATGAGTGTATGTGTGTGTGTGTGTGTTGGAGGTGTGTTGTAAGAACCGTTTTTATTCCTTTAAAAAAAATCAAAAAGGCCAATCAGAATTTTTCAGAGCACTGAGTCTCTTCCATTTTCATTGGAAGTGAAGCAAAGTAATACTCAGCAAAAAATAGACTCGATGAGAAAGAGGATGTAAGGAAATAACATCTAAAGGCAAAGCGAGGAGGAAACAGAACAAATCTAGGGAAATGTTTCACCTTGGCACCGTGCTCTGTAATTCCAAGTCTGACTCACATCTCCTGCACGACAGAAACTCTCTCCCTTCTAGATACACAGACTGGGTTTCTGATTCTCTGAGCACAGATCACTCAGGAAACAAAGCTGTTGCTTTTGAAATAACTCTGCCTGCTTGTGGTGTTTGTAACTGATGGGAATCTGAGGTAAAACAACCTAGGCTGTCTTGCTCCTCAGCATTTTATTGGAGTTAGCCTTTTAAGTTGTGTCTGTTTAACTTACCATGGTTACAAATGCTTCTCTTAAGCTATAAACTTATTTAGCTTCTATCTAACCTCCAGAAGGGCCCAAGAAGATAGACAACGTGATTGATTTCACCCATGAAGGTAGTAAAATTAGTAGGTTTAAGGGCAGAGAGTCCACTCTCTTTGTTAGTATCTGTGGGTGTCTGTCTGTCTATTGTCTCAATCAAGACCTTCAAATGCAAGCAGTTCCCGACGAGCTGAATGATGCAGTGGAACAGAAGCCATTGAGGATGGCATCACTTGTACAGCAGCGTCTTCATGAGAAAGTCCTCTTCAGTGGACCAGCAGGCATTTGGAGCAGGCAGAATTGGGGTGAAGAAGCTCAATGGAGAGAATGTTTATTAAGCCTGCCCTTGGACCTCCCTGATGATTGGGGAAAATGATACTTTCTTATGATAAGAAATGATTCTTGGGGCTCCTGAGTGGCTCAGTCGGTTAAGTGTCTGCCTTGGGCTCAGGTCATGGTCCCAGGGTCCTGGGATCGAGCCCCGCGTCGAGCCCGCATCGGGCTCCCTGCTCGTCAGGAAGCCTGCTTCTCCCTCTCCCACTCCCCCTGCTTGTGTTCCCTCTCTCGCTGTGTGTCTCTCTGTCAAATAAATAAAATATTTTTTAAAAAATGATTTTGTTATCAGAGAACTTATAACTCTGTGATGACTTCACAAAGGTTTTGTTTACTGAGCATCACACACATTGGGCACAGTAGGGCATCCATAGTTGTTCCCTCCAGAGGCTTATTTCCTCTCTGGACGGAGCGCTGGGCAGCATCTTTTGGATCTGATGCAAATGTGAATGCTTGGTCTTCAACCAGGACTCTCATAACATTACTTTCGGTGGCGCATGTGATGATTTGCAGTCAGAGAAGTCTGAATTCAAATCTCAGCCCCACTCCTTACGGAATGTAACCCAGGATAATGCAGTTAATCCTGAGGTGATTCTTAGTTTCTTCATTTGCAAATGAGGAGAGTAATACCTACCTCAGAGAGATAGATATGGGGAAGACTGAATGCTAGGTGTGCAGGAAAGACTCAATACATGGAAAGTTTATATAATGCCACAGCCACCCTTCTCTACACCAGCCTCCAAGAAAATCCTGCAAGTTAGAAAAGAACCATTATAAATTTAATCTAAAAAAGCATGTTTCATTGTGGACTATTGGGTTGTTTCTGGGTCTTTTATATTACTGGTGTTACTTTGCCTTTACAAACCAATATGGTACCATACTTAAATAAATTCACTTAGGGAATGTCCACTTCTGTTTTAAAGCCTTGGTAATAAATGTATTTTTTTTTAAAATAATAGCTTTATGCACTGAATTGTGTCCTTCAGAGATTCATCTGTTGAAGTGGTCACCTCCTAGTACCTCAGGATGTAATCTTGTTTGGAGGTAGAGTCTTTGTAGCTCGGACCTTAAAAAAGCAAGAACTGACAGTTTTGGCAGGCTCTGATTCTCAGGTCTTTTTGCTTCCTAGGCTTTGCTTGGTCCTTATTCCCTGTATTTGCCCACAACGGGGACTCCTTTCCCCGACCTGAAGACTCAGCTCCACCCAGTGTTTCCAGGGCAAATCAGTTTTGACCCTTTAATCATAGGCTTAGCTGTAAGGCATGTTCCCCTACTAGAAATCCTACATAGTTTCCCAGGGCTTTCTAGATTGAGCACACCCTCCTTGGATTAGCCTAAAAGGTCCCTCGTATTTGTACTCTAGCTCTCTAGTTTATTTTCCTACCAGTCCCCATCCTTGTTTGCCCTAACCATATTAAACTATTTACAGTTCTTTGAAAGCATCAAGCTATTTTATGCCTCTGTGATTTGAACATACCTAGAATGTTACCCACTGATAACTGCCCTCTTTATTAGATAATTCCTGCTTATTCTTTACAATTCAACATAAGCATCACCTTTTTTGATGGTCCGTTGAGATGCATATTGTTGTTTTGTCTGCTTAGCATCTATTTCTCCTTTGTAATGCCCCAGATTTTCATTGGGGAACCACTTTCCCCCATTGTCAGTGCCCGTGGTTTCCTTGGTGACTTATCCCTGGACCAGGTGACTCAGACCTGGAAAATTAGAGGTCTGGATCCTCCTGATCAAAAGAATGGTCCAGGGATGGGCATGTGACCCAGGTCAGATCCTGGGATTTTGCAGGAACTTTTAGGAATTTCACAGCAACAAATTCAACAAATATCTATTTAGCATTTATATACCAGTGAGCTCTTTGCTGGAAATTCAACAGTAAACCAAACAAAGTCTCTATCCCTATGGACCTTCTTTGAGCCCCTGGATCAAACTCTGCCTGAAAACAAACTACCACAGAATGTTTCAGATGAAACTGATATTTGTTGTTGTCTTTTCAGCAACTTTGGTATTTAAGTGACTTGCAAATTAAAGAATACTAACTGGTATCACCATTTAGATGCTACTTTTCTCTGTTCAACTTCCTACCCTTTTATCAGGTCATTTGTTTATTTGATTAGTTATACCTGACCTTATTCCAAAAACATTTAAGGCCATTTTAATTAAACAGCAATTACATATAGCAAGTTAACTTGAAATTTTAATTTGAAAGTAAGTATGAAATGAGAAACAGAAAGGAGACAAATTCATAAAATTAATTCCATAAAGAATGGGACACAATTTAGCTTTTAGGTTTCTAGCAGCCAATATAACAGGGGTCACATAATTCTTACACAATTGAAAACATCTCTAAGATAAAATAATCCTTTCAGGAGAAGCACAATTATTGTTAAATCAAAGAGCAGAAAGAAGCACCCACCCCAGGTCATCATGAAGAAGGCTGCTTCAGACAAATGATGCACAACATCCTCGACAACATCCTTGCAGAGCACACAACAATGTTTTTCTTGGGGCTTGAGCATCCCTCAATTCACTTTTCAGAAAATTCGTTTTTCAGAAAGGGAAATTTAATTCACTCCACTTCGTGACAGGCATTTCACAGAGTGTATAACAATTACAGTGAAGTCAGTAGTCCAGAGTGTTCTAGTAGTACACAACAGGGGCAAGCCACATAGTTGGAGGGGAAGAGGTAGGGTCAGGGAAGTCTTCCTGGAAGAAGAGGCATCTGAAAGGTGAACTAACCTAAGGAAAGGTGTGTGTGTGTGCATGCGTGTACATGTATGTTTATGCATGTGTGTCCATGTTCAAGCAATTTAGGTAGAGGGAACATCATGTGTAAAAGTGAGGGTGTGAGTGCCAGTATGGTAAATCTGAGAAACTGAAAGATGTCCAGTCTGGCTGCAGCTTGGGGTGCCAAGGGAGAGTGATGATGGAAGCTTGGCTGAGCCTGGAGAGATGGGCAGAGGCTGCATCATGAATAAGCTCTGGTGGGGGAAGATGGTGGGTTCAGTTTTGGATGTCAAGAGAAAGTAACCTTCAAAAATGACTAAGAAGAAGCCAAAGATACAGGAAGGAGCTAGGGAGAAAGGGGGGTGAAAGAATTCAAAAGAAGAGGGCATTTCAAGAACAGAGTAGTTCCTGTCTTCTTCTGCAAAATTCTGCTAAGTTTTAGGCTGCTCAGAACAAACTGTGTTCCGTGGACCCCTCATGGTTCTATCAAACCCCTAAATTAGAGGTTTGCTGGAGGCCCTCAGATGTCCTGAAGGGTGGGCCTCAGGGACCTCAAGAAGGTTCCACAGTTGACAGTATTTCTATAAAGTGCTAATCTGCATGTCCTTCAGACAAGCCTCCATAAATATGCACCAGACTTTTGGAAGTTTGGCCAGTAGTGATCTTGAAATGATTATTCCTTGGTAATACTCGACCATTCTATGTTGCTCATTTAAAAAGGAATTATATGTTTTAACAGTCAGCTGAGCCAAACTGATCATCTCTTGTGAAAACTGACTCAGGACATGTGCAAGAATCGAAGACCAGGGGCACCTGAGTGGCTCAGTCGTTAAGTGTCTGCCTTCGGCTCAGGTCATGATCCCAGGGTCCTGGGATCGAGCCCCACATCAGGCTCCCTGCTCCGCGGGAAGCCTGCCTCTCCCTCTCCCACTCCCCCTGCTTGTGTTCCCTCTCTCGCTGTGTCTCTCTCTGTCAAATAAATAAAATCTTTAAAAAAAAAAAAAAAAGAATCGAAGACCACTTCAAAAGTGAGTGACAGGAGAATGCGGGGTTAGGGTCCACTCCTTTATCACAGCCATCTTTGTAATCTTTGATTTGTTGTCTCTCTCTCTCTCTTTTTTTTTTTTTTTTTTTTTTTTGAGAGAGATCGGAGAGGCAGAGGGAGAGGGAGAGAGAGAATCCCCACCATGCCCAGTGCAGAGCCCCATGTGGGGCTTCATCCCACGACCCCCGAGATCATGATCTGAGCTGAAATTAAGAGTCAGATGCCCAACTGACTGAGCCACCAGGTCGCCCCTGTTGTCTCTTCTACTAGTCTGCTCCTTAAGGGCAGAGTCCTGCCTAATCCAATGTTGTAACTCCAGTGCCTTGCACAGTGACTGGAATAGAATAGGTGCAATATACATGAAATGACAAGTGACTACTGGGCCTCAATAGAGGGGGCGAAGGTGGGGGCGGAGAGGGCTGGTTAGCGCATCCCTAAGATGATCCAGCCAAGGCTAATGTGTCCACAGTCTGAAGGAACTCAGGGACAGATATTTGGGCTGTAGAGACAGTCGTAGATGCGGAGGCAGTGGGCCAGGTGAAGTGGCAATTAGAGTTTAGGGGCAGGGTCTAACCTCCCAGGAAGAGGGAGCTGGAGTTCAAGTGTGGACCAGAGCCCCAGTGGCCAGATTAGAAAGCAGGGTGAAATCCAAAGGTATCTACACATGGTGGGGGCATAGCTGCTGCTTGGAAGAGCCCCATAGCAGATGCCCAGCTTTGGGAAACAAGATGAATTGGACCTCCAGCACCAAAATCGAGAAGCTGGGACTGGAGAACAGCTTGGTGTTTGTGTATTTTGGTTCTCGGATTCTGACTTCCTTATTTATATTTCAAACCAGACTTTATCAGTTTTATATACCTGTGAGTTTAGAGAAAGAAAGAAGAAAAATAAATGTCCTTTTTGCTCACAGCTTTTAACCCTGTTTTATTTCAAATCTCCTTTGTGCAATGTAGAGACACTCACAACTAATTTATTCATGTTGACAGCTTATAAAAACCTAGAGAGGGTGACATGACGGCTTCTAATGACCTTTCTGGAAATATCTTTGAGTTAAATGGTGACTTATTTTCTCCTTTTTCATCTAAAAGGAACTTTGGAGCTTTTAGTTGAATCACTGAAGGAGGATTAAAATCAATCCTCTGCTTCTCAAACTCTAGATCTTAGTCTTCACCACATATTCTCTTCTTTTTATAAAAAGTAGCAATTCCTGCTTCAGACTGTTGCCTATTCTTTTGGCAGTAGGCTTGAAGATTTTCTATAGATAGCACATGGCGTTCCATAAATATCTTCAAGAATGACCTGCAATGTCTGAATTAGCTTTTTCCCTCCCTCATGCTTTGTCTGGGGCAGGAGTTTCCAGATGTCAGAGTTTAAATAATTCTTCAACTCCTACTCATGCCCCGCCAACCCAACCCCCAACTCCCACCCTGGGTCCAGAATTTGTGGGGCATTAAAATAAAGCAAAATTCAAGCAAGCCTAAGGGAGAAAATAATGATACGCTCAATCGTGTGGTTATGGACTATAAGTATACAAAAGGAACAACCTTCAAATAGAGATTGCTAAACTTATAGTCCATCTTCTTCTGGGGTTTAAGATGGGAAGGGAGAAATTGGGGAATGGTGCCTATGTGCCACTTCATGAGCAGAAAAAAAAAACAAAGAAAACTATTGCCTTGTGCTCATCCACTCTGAAAATCCAGAAACATGGATCCGGAGTCATATGGCAGGACAGCGGGAGCAACTTGGAGACACATTCCTGATCCCCTTGGGAATTGGCTCCCAGGCTAGCACCCTGCACCAAGATGTGGTTTTTTGGTGAGTGAGAGCCACTCATGGGTCCAGAGATTAGCCTTTTATGTTAGCATGCTTACCTTGCGACTAGGGCACACTCCCCTCTACATTACTGTCTCAAAGCATTAGCAGAATAATGTGTCACTCATGATGTGATTGAGTGAAATGTATAAAGGAAATTAGCTTACTAACTCCATTAGGTTAAAAGGCAAATGGGAGACTAAACCAATAATCAAACAGTAATATTTTAATTTTCAGGGTTAGTTAACTGACAGGGAATTTCTCTTTTAATTTAGCTTTCTACATTGTGTAATAATGAAGTTTAAGGAGCCTTATAGAGAAACAGAGGAAATTAGGGTGCCAAGCAAATCAACTCATTTAATCCTTTTATAGAGTTTCAGAGTTACAACCCACTCTTGCTAAAAAGTACTATTTCAGCCACCAAAGCAGAATAATTCAATATGAAGAAAAGAAAAAAAGAAATGCCCCACAGAGAAAGGAGCTGAAAATGAAATCAAAGAATTAGGAGTACATTTTCTCCAAGTGAACAACTCAAGACGGTGAGATCCCAGCCCATGCTTCCACGTGGCATTTGAACTTCTGTATTTGTAAGTTGCACAAAATCTTGTCTAATCTGAAATTGGAGTTTGCCTGGAAGCGGCTATGGCTCTTACTCTTAATACATTGGTTAGAATAGGCAGGCAGTCCAGTCAGTGGAACCTGCGAGAGACCTGAATACAGTTGGACGTTTATGGTTTTGCTCATCCATGCGCTGCAAGAATCAGGAAAGTTGTGTGGGTGCCAAGTTTAAGGAGGAGAATGGAGAGGTGACTCTGAAAACACAGCCAAAGGAAAAGAATTTCTGGTCACAGTCACGGCAGAAGTACACTGATACTGTTCTCTCCCTGCAATGTTGGGGGATGAGCCTGTCAGGGAAGCGCTCTACATGGGACCCAAGTTGCTGGAGACAGAGCTGAGTCACCTGACTTTTCCTAGTGCAAATGCCCATCAGCTGACTCGGTGACTGGCGTTTGGCAAGCTGTTGCTATTGTTACTATTACTGACATTATTTTTTATTAAGGTCTTGACAGTTCATACTGGAGGACTGCATTTTCTTTTCTTTTCCCTGTTTAAATTTGATGCTGAAATTGATTTAAAATGTCCAACAGAAAACCACAGATGACTCAGTGATTTATGAGCATCAGAAGTTGGGGAAGCTAGCCGTATTATTGTCCGTGGTTCATCCTCTCCCGTGTCTGCTGTGAGTGAGGTTTGCTAACATATCAGCTGTGTGGTGTCAAAGTTTTTATCATCTCTCCCCCTTATCTGGCACTTTGCATGTCTGCTTGTATAATATTTGGCATGTTTTGTGTGTTTCAATGTTCTGATTAGATTGTTGGCCCTTTGAGGGCAGGGTCATTTCCAATATGGCTTTATATCCATCTCATGGCCTACGTACATGAGACAGTGCCTGCATTCTCTAAATGCAAAACCAATATTGGTCGATTACTCATATTTATTAAGCATGTAGTTCCACATTCTCAATATACTCTAGAGATGCAAAATCATAGTTTTTAGATCTAGGAGAGGCCGTTAGTCCAAACGTCTCATTTTATAGAGCATGAAACTGAGGAGAAAGAGAAAAAAAAAAATGTGCTCACCGTCACATGGCATGGTGGGGATTAGAATTCAGCTGTCAGACTTCTATTTTTTTCTTTTGTTCCCAGTTGGAGAAACTAGTGTCATTCAGTAAAGTGAAGAGATGAGGGGCTGGCCAGTAAAATGAATTAGAGGCACAAATCATGGACTTGTAAGTACTGTTCTCAGTTTTGTGTATCATAACTATTATGTAAGTATAGTCTAAGACATTCTGCTCAATACCAAAGGCTAATATAAATGCATGCCTGCCTTTATGTGAGGCGAAGGGAATGTTCCACTAAGAGTAGCTCCCAGGCATGAGCCTAGATAGAAGAGAACAAGGCAGCAAAGAGTGTAACTACTTGCTTTCCTACCCAAGGCCCATGTTGCATGGTTTTCTAAGTTTCTTTTTAAGTACCTAACTCTGGGCCCACTAGCCATTGGGGGAATGTTCTATTCCTTGACGACGATCCAAAGGTGAACATACAGGATGGCTTTTTTCTGTTTGCTTCCCCAAATGCTGGCTTCCCTTCCTCCCTCTCTCCCCTTTCTTCCTTCTGAGAACATTTATTGATCACCTACTATATGCTGAGAACAATGCTACGTAGTCAATGGGGAGACAACTATGGACAAGATGGTTGTCCTGCTTTGGAGCTCACAGTTTTGTTTTGTTTTTTTAAGATTTTTATTTATTTATTTATTTGACAGAGAGAGGAATAGCGAGAGCAGGAACACAAGCAGGGGGAATGGGAGAGGGAGAAGCAGGCTTCCTGCCGAGCAGGGAGCCCGATGTGGGACCCGATCCCAGGACCCTGGGATCATGACCTGAGCCGAAGGCAGACGCTTAACGACTGAGCCACCCAGGCGCCCTGGAGCTCACAGTTTTATTACGGAGACAAATGTCCTAAATATTCACCCAACAGTGAGGGAAATGCTGAAAGAGGCCTATTTGGAAATGTTAGCGGGAGCACGAGAGCAAAGGAAGGAGCAGCTAATGACACCTGTGTGGCCAGACGAGTGTTGCCAAGGAACACTGGCAATGAGTCTCCCCCCAAGAGTTCCCGGGGAGGGGCGCTTTCAGTGGAAGAGCGATGTCCCTCAGAGGGGGCAGTGTGTGCAGACGCAAGCAAACACGCAAGGAAATGGCATGTTAGGGGCCCAGAAGTAGTTTGGCATAGTAGAAAATGGGCAGTCGTGTGGAGGACAGCTGACAGTCCAGGCTGGAAAGTAGGAACCTGAAGGACACTGGGTGCTGCGAGAAGGAGTTTATATTTTAGCTTACAGGAATGGGGAGGAAGGAACCAGCGGAGCAGAAATTGAAGAAACTAATGTCCTTTTCCTCAAAGTAACCCAAGTTGCTGAATATAAATAGCACTGCAGAAGAAAAAAAATACATATCTGGGCTCATTTCATTTTCCTATAAAGATGAAAATTAGTTCTTGGAGATAGCTTTTGCTTTTGTAATTATTAGGCTCTTCCAAGTGGTAGGCAATAGTACTTTTATAAAGCAAGTCATGGGGTACCAGGGTGGCTCAGTCGTTAAGCAACTGCCTTCGGCTCAGGTCACAATCCCGGGGTCCTGGGATCGACCCTGTATCAGGCTCCCTGCTTGGTGGGAAGCCTGTTTCTCCCACTCCCACTCCCCCTGCTTGTGTTTCGTCTCTATCTGTCAAAAAAAAAAAAAAGCAAGTCATAGTTTTGGCTGATTTACAATGTATTTTCGATGTTAATGAAAGGGCAAGGGACTGGGAATTATGGGGCTGTGGGTTCTGGGGTCCAGGTCCACCATTAACTGGGACCAGTACAAATCTTCTCGGGCCTGTCCTCATTCATCAGGTCAGGGGATGGGGTAACAGCTTTCCAGAGATCTTTCAGTACTAGGGTTGGAGTGTGTGACTTTGTGTATGGGTGTGGGTGTGTATGTATTTGCATATTTATCTAGCCTAATTCCAATAAGAATTGCTAACTTTGAATTTTGCCAAATAAGGATAGTATAAAAATAAACAAACAAAGCAAAACAATCTAGCGATTCCCACCAAAAACAGGGAAGGGAATAATAGCAGAATAAAGAGTCTTCTAAGTTGCCATGGTGCCACCTTACTGAAATTCTGTTAACTTTTTGGATAGATAATACATGCATAGTTTTCAAAATTCAAAAGGTAAAACATGTACACAATAAAAACAGCTCTCTCTCACCCTTTCCCCTAGCCACCCAGTCTTCCCTGCCAGGTGCTCTACTTTCTAGCTGCCAAGATAAAGTAGGAAAGATGACAATTTGCAAAGCCCTCAAGGACTAAGGTTTATCACAAAAGAAAGGCTTTTTTTTTTGAGGGAGGAGAATCTTAAGCTCTTACAGAGATTTGTCAAAAGGATATCTACACAGGGGCACCTGGGTGGCTCAGTCAGTTAAGCGTCTGCCTTCGGCTCAGGTCATGATCTCAGGGTCCTGGGATCGAGCCCTGCATGGGGCTCCCTACTTGGCGGGAAGCCCGCTTCTCCCTCTCCCACTCCCCCTGCTTGTGTTCCCTCTCTCGCTGTCTCTCTCTGTCAAATAAATAAATAAAATCTTTAAAAAAAAAAAAAAGGATATCTACACAAAGGCTCTTGAGTAAAATAATGGACAGTAAACTCAGTAACAATCTATGGACAATGTAAAGGAGTTCCTCATTTCTGAGCTAAGCATCTGTTTAAGAATTTAAGGAAATGCTTAGCTGAATTTCTAAAATTCTATTCCATTAAAAAAAAAAAAGACAAAACAAGAAAACCCTGGCCTGGAGTGTTTTGAGGGAAGCGGTCACCCCAAACCCCATTTATTTCTGCCCTCAGGGAATCTTGGTTTAACTCCTGAATCATGTTTAATTTAATTTATTTTATTTTATTTTATTTTTTTTAAAGATTTATTTATTTGACAGAGAGAGACACAGCGAGAGAGGGAACACAAGCAGGGGGAGTGGGAGAGGGAGAAGCAGGCTTCCCGCTGAGCAGGGAGCCTGATGTGGGGCTCGATCCCAGGACCCTGGGATCAGGACCTGAGCCGAAGGCAGACGCTTAACGACGACTGAGCCACCCAGGCGCCCCCATGTTTAATTTTAAATAGGACTACAACTTGATTTGGTTCCAAGATAATTCAGCCCCCCAATGAAATCCTGTGTAACTGAATGGGGCAACTCTTTCGGATACAATTGTTTACTGTTATTCTTTTATATGTGACATGCCTCTGACAAGAGCCAAGTTTGGTCTGACATGATTACTAGTTAGCTGTTCTTCTAGATGGTAATTGGTCACCAGATTCAACTGCTTTTAGAGGCCAGTCCTGGAATGCAGATGTGGTGCCCTCCGATCAGCATAACAAGGATCCTTATGTTCTGGTGGCCAAAGTAGGATTGGATTTGGAGCTGGTACCAAGGAGTCCAGGTACAAGTTAAAATCAGAGGAGATTTTGATTGACTCTGGTATGTGTCCCTGAGAGTGGTGCTACAGTCGTCAGAAAGCGAATCCCGCCAGCTCTGATTCTCAGGCTAGTAGGGAAGTAAGCACCGTAAAGGAGTATTAAAAGCCTTGGATCAATGTACATCATGCAATCTGGCCATAAATCATTGGCTGTAGACTGAAGGACTGACATCAGATCAATAATTGCCAGAAAAATTAAATTTTTCATTAAGTGCAACAGAAAGCAACGGTTGAGCAGTTAAACCTAAACCCAACCTGCTTTCCAGGGGGGATAATAGACCGTGAGACCCAGGTTTGTTGAGGACAAAGCTGTTGGCATGGAATTCTGAGGAAATGAGAGAAGAAAAACTGACTGTATCTCATGTTTGCTTTTAATGGTTGAATGGAGTGACAGATTTGTATAAAAATCGGGACCTGTTAATTACAGTATGGGTTAAAGAGCCCCCGGGACAGATCTTTCTTAGGGCCCTTCTTCCGGGGCTGAAGACGTGTCTTAGGGAGTGTTCTGGATCTGGAAAACGAGAGCTCTTGTTCCAAAGCCTCACCAGCAGAGCCGGGCATTGACAGGGATCTGTAATTCACAGTTCCTCCCACCGCAGTCCTGCCGGGAGCAACAAAGCCCCAGCCACCAGGAACAGCCTAAGGGACAGGCCTCCCACTGAGGGCTTGGTGGGGGGGCCCTCCTGCCCTTCCTCTCCTCCTCCCCCACTACATGCAAACCCCTTGTAGCTTTCTCGGAACTACACTAAAATTACTTTCTTGCTAATCAGCTCTGTCTTCTCTTGGCTCTCTAGCAGTTCCTTCCCACACACAAGGCAGGAAAAAGAGGGTGGGATTCTCCACCGGAAAGCTCTGTTTCCACGTTTAATTGATCCCTAGTTTACAGTGGCACTGCCTCTTGACCCCACCCTGGCCTCGGCGCATCTTTCAGCCAAATAGTTAATAACCTGTATACAAATAAACAGCCGTTCATAGGGGTCCATCTATTAAAAAAGCCCTGAGGTGAATCTTTTTGTAAAGCAAAGCATCTTAGCTTCCTCTAATTTATCTGTTTTATAGGTTAGCGTGCTACAGGGCTCTTGAAGCATAAAGGTACATTTGTAGTTGCAGCCAGAAGAATGCTGATGAGATTTCCAGTTAAATTCAGATAAAATGAGGTCCGATTTCCTCACCGTGCTAGGATGGTCATTAAATTATTAAATTAACATGCCTAATTCCAACAACCCATCCTTTAGCTCTGTTCCACATTAAAGATCAGGGTTTTAATTGTTTTAAGTGGCAAGGAACCAGATGCTCCTCCTCTCCATCAGAGAAACTCACATTCCTACTGCCCCTTGTGTTGCCTCCAAGAGAGAAGGGTAAGATCCTTTGTGGGGAAAGCAATGAACTTGGAGAAGGGCTTTCGAGACCAGGGGTCCTATTGCAGCCAAACCGGGAGGCAGTACAAATGCCAATGTAGTCTATATTTGTCCACCCCTGGTCTCTAAACTTCCGAGAATGCAATGTATGGTTGGAATGCTTTATCTTTGTTAAGAGAAGTATTATTCCACAAGGAAAAATATTATATGAATAAACAAAGATGAATAGACCATTCTAAAAGGAGTAGTGTTTTCATAACTTCCATTCTTTTGCTTCTTTTGTACTGGAAGAACATATTCATTATAAAAACTTTGAAAGATATAGAAAAGTACAAAGAAAATGTATTTTCTGTGGGTGCCTGTGTGGCTCAGTTGGTTAAGCATCTGCCTTTGGCTCAGGTCATGATGCCGGGCTCCCTGCTCAGTGGGAGTTTGCTTCTCCCTCTCCCTCTGCGCCTCCCCCTGCTTGTGCTCTTGCTCTCTCTCTGTCAAATAAATAAAATCTTAAAAAAAAAAAAAAGAAAATGTATTTTCTGGCCCCTTTTTTCCTGGGCATACATATATTACAAAAATTGATCATACTGGACAAGTGAAACTTGCTTTTCAGTTAATATATAATGAACATTTCTTCATGCTATTTAATCTGCTTTTACAACCATTTTCATGGCTGTATGATACATTTACTGGACTTTAACATTAAACATTTTTTAATGTTCTTTAGTAGTGAAGAGCATTCTTTAGCTAATTCTTTATTCTCATACATTATTTTCTTAGTATAAAATTTATAAAAGGATTTCTGTTTTCTAAAACTGTATTAGTTCAAAGTGAAGGGAAGAAGACTAACTGAGCCCTGTTTGCTAGGCATGAATACGGGGGGCAGCATTATGTAGTATTTAAAAAGCATGGGATCTGCAGTCAGATTGCCCTCATTTAAACCTCAGTTCTAATTTATGTTCTCTGTTTCCTCATCTGTAAGATGGAGATAATAATAGTACCTACATTCTAGGGTTGCTGGGTGGTATAAATGAGTTAATATAGCAACAGATCTGACCATTCTTATATTTTCCTCCTTGGTTCCATCAGTGGCTCAGGTAAGTGGATATTATTATGGCCAAATTGCTGAGGAGGAAGCAGATGCCCAGAAACGAGAAGTAACTTGCCCAAAGTGGCCAAAGCCCAGATTCTGTGCTCCTAGCTCCAAAATGCATTCTTTCCCCTTTTATACTGTAGTTATTAATTTAATCCATGTGGAGACCCAAATGAACATCTAGCTCTAACAGTACAATGTTTCAGTCTCATTTCAGATCTTTGCTGAAATATTGCTTCCCTGGAGAGGAGCATCTGCTTATTATATTGCTCTGTGTTTCCTTCCTGGCACTTGTGACTACTTTCATTACCTTTTAAACTTAATTCCTATTTATTGTCTGTCTCCCTAGAATTCACGTTCTCTGAGGGACAGCTGAGTCTTTTCAAGGATTTAGCACCAAGTCTGGCACCTAAAATACTTTCATTGAATAAATAAATCTTACCATTCAGTCATGTACATAGCCTAAATTACCAGATTATTGCTGAATTATCTCCTATTGCTTATGCAATAAAGATTATCTATACGTATCAGCTCACCTAGATAATGGCCAAATTTTCCTTTCACTTTTTACTAAAAGCACCCTTGATTTTTAGATTAAAAAAGTAACCACACAATAAATACATTGGTAATATTTTAAGCTGCACAGGTATATACAACTCATTACTGCCAGTGGTTAGAGTCTTCTGCTCTCGTAGATAATACTTTTGAGAAATCTTCTCCAAACAGGCCAAGGCTCAAATATGAATACATTCCTAGAAAAACTAATTTCTTAAAGCCCAGAGTTTTACTTGCCCAGTACAGGCTGTGTAGATAGGCATAGCCTCCTTGACAGAGTTGGCTGACTGCTCCGTCTAAACAACTGGATAATTCCATAGAAAAGAATAAGAAAAACCATGCTTCAGTCTCTTTGCTCTGCCTAATTTGCCGTGTTGCCTTTTCTTCCTCTATCTCTTTAAGAATTCCCATTTATCGTTCAAGTCTCCATGTGAATATCTATTCTGTCTAAAGTCGTATTTCCCTTTTGCCCTGGGAAGGATTTGGCTCTCCATTCATTGTGCTTCCATGATACCTGTATATAAGTAGGATTATGGCTCTGAGGATGTTATATCACAGTTATTTTTTTAACCTATGTTCTCATTGGACTGAGAGTCTTCAGGGCAGCAAGCAGAGCCTTGCATTCCCATTGCCTAGATCATTACATGGCATATGTACGTTCTGCTGAATGAATGCATGAACTATTTGTGTGAGTATATGTACTTAAATTCTGTTAGGTGAGCAAAAAGGAGCCAAGGGAGATTTTTAGTTATTTTTATTTTTTTTCTCCAGCTTCATTGAGATATAATTGACATATAACATTGCGTAAAGTTAAGGTGTACAACCTGTTGATTTGATACATTTGTACATTGCAAATGATTACTACCATCTAAGGATGATTTTTAATTAAGGGAGTTGCATGATCCAGTTTATGGTTTTGGATTACTTGTTTGTACTTTACTCTAGTCCCACAATCAGGCTCTTAGACATGTGCTTAATTGCTAAAATTTACTCTTTCTAGCTCATACATTTCATTTGTAAGTGAAATTTTTTTTCATCTCTTGGTCCTTATGCACCATGGCTCCTTCTCTCTGAAGATTGTAATTTATTTACTCTTTATCCTTATCCCCCCCATTTTCCTTATATGTTGGGTGATGCTTTATCTTGATATTTGGTACTTTCATAATCAGAAAATGTCATTTTTTTTCCAACTTTTGTCTATGGAGGGTGGGTGGAAAACATGTCACACACTGCTCAGTAGGGTTAGGAGTATGAGGCAGAATTGCAAGTTTCAAGGGGATTCCAGTTAGGAATATTACACATTGTTTCTATCACTGTTTTTCCTCCACCCACTGAAAGCCCCTAAAGACTGTCTATGTCTTTATCACTCATTGTCATATCCCCAGCATCTAGTACAGTGCCTGGGACATAGTAGATACCATTAAAAAAAAAAAAGGGTATTAGATAAATCAGTGAAAGAGAGACTGATGGAAGGACTAACGTTTCTCAGATAAAGAGCCCATTTGGATTTTGGTCACACTGCTATTCCCCAGAGAGGGAAGATGACAGAAGCTAAAATCTTGTAGGTATTGAACAGCTGATACTCCCTTTGGAGATAAAGTGATTCTAGGTCTTTGGAAAATTCTTGAGCAAGAAGTCAAGTAAGCCCATTAGGTTCATCTTCCTTTGCTGGGAGTTCACAAACTCTGAAGCATGTTTTTCATTACCAAGTTGACTAGTAATGTCACCTGTAGACTTTTGCTTTGGAACTGAAAGTCAGCAACATCATTCCTTTGTTTTAAATGGGCTCATGCTTGCCCAGTCTTCACTGAGTCTGCTTTCTTCCTCTCCCGTTCCCTTAAATAAAACTTCCTATTACAACTGAAGTTTCTAAGAGGGGAAGAAGAGAAGCCCAGAGGGAAGGTTCTGTTGCTCCTGCCGACCTTCTCATGGGGGATGAGTGTCGCTGGGACAGACAGAAAAGGTGACACCGCAGCGTCCCTGAGTCTTGGGCAGCACTGCAGGTCATGTGGATGCGGCCCACCTGCTCAAAGCTAAGCTCTTCGTACTGTGTGCTGGCTGCCGGCTTCTTGTTCAATTGCTCTAATTTTAGACGCTAGCATTCTGGGACAGAACTATGTTTACTAGACATTAAGCATACATTTTTAGATCGCGTGTTGGTTCCCAGAGACATTCTAAGGTCGCTCATAACTTAAAAAAAAGTCCTGCACGCAAGGCCCTATCTTTTTACGCAACTGAGCTCAGGCCGTCGTGTTTCAGCCTGAAGTGATCTCTTAGGTTATGTTAATCCGAGGCGACGGCCTTGTTGCATGTTGTGCTGTCCTTCACCTTTGCAAAGGCACTTCATTTTCGCAACATCTCGTTTATATTTAGGAGACTCTGTTGCTGTGGTGATATGTAACAGACACACAGGAACTTACAGTACCCAGGGCGCTGGATTCTGGGTCTGGGAGATGTGAAATGTCTTGACTGAGAGCCTGGTGTCCAACCGTCACTGCTTTAGGCTGATGGGACCGCAGCCAAAGCAGCAGACTGAGGTGAAGCAGGTGCTGCGGCTGACACGGGCTCCCTCACATCCTGAGGGAGAAGTTCCCCCGCTTTCGGTCTCCAGGGCGCAACTCTGTAGTACTCAGGTGTTTTCTTCACAAGCTGCCCCGTACCCCCACCCTCCTCCTCACTGACCCCTACTCTCACACCAAGTTTAAAACAAAATTATCAGAGTTTAACAGGCCTGATCCTGTGTCAACTGTAATTCAGTGGGATCATTTTCTTGGGGATTTTTGAGAAGAGATGAGAAGTGCTTCCTTATGGGTCACCCAAGTTACCCGTTTAGTTTTCCTGTTGTATTGGGGTTTCATGCGGTTTACACCTCTGGACCCCCTGTCACAGATATATTTCTTTCCTGTCACTCTACCTCCATTCCCTGGTTAGTCACCAGCTGGTGACTATCTCGTGTCTGCCCAGCACATCACCACTCAGTCACCCCTTCAGGATGGCAGGCTCCCTGGACCTCTACAGCAATGTGACTCTGCCCTTCCTGGCCACCACCCATTAGGTCAAGGGTGTGCAGGGGGCCAATTTGAACCCTTTCCATGGGATTCTGAGGAAGAATCTCTGAGAAACTGGAAATTTAATATTTGAACTTGGGAGCTATGGGTATCCATTTTATATTCATCCAGGGGACAAAGTAACACCGTGTTAAGATAGATGAAGCAGAAGAGGAGAGGTGGGCAAATTCCTGACCCCTATTCCATTCCCATTCAGTCTTCCTTATGCCTGGCCACATTCTTATCCTTGGGTTGTGTGACTCACCTCTGTGTCTTAATGATAAATCTCTCACTCTTCTTCTTCTTCTTCTTCTCCTTCCTCTTCCTTCTCCTCCTCCCTCTTCTTCCTCTTCCTCCTCCTTCTTTTTCTTCTTCTTCCTCTTCCTCCTCCTTCTTTTTCTTCTTCTTGCCAGAGCAAGTGTGAGCCTTTATTCTATTGCCTTTTTTTTTTTTTAAAGATTTTATTTATTTATTTGACAGAGAGACAGCGAGAGAGGGAACACAAGCAGGGGGAGTGGGAGAGGGAGAAGCAAGCTTCCCGCGGAGCAGGGAGCCCGATACGGGGCTTGATCCCAGGACCCTGGGATCATGACCCGAGCTGAAGGCAGATGCTTAACTGACTGAGCCACCCAGGCACCCCTCTTCTATTGCTTCTAATCAAAAGAATCTCAACTATTCCACATTTCCTGAGCCAGTATTCAGTTGACATTGCCACTACTCCAAGGAGCAGATAGAGGACGGGAGAAACACATCAACAAATAGTTCATCATGAAGGTGGGCAATGGGGGATTGTCTTCTCTTTTTCATTCATAGTCACAGACTCTCTCCTTGAGGGGAATTCTGTGTTATGTGTGAGAGGTTGGAGATCAGAGCCCATGACAACAAATAGCAAAGAGCATGATGTAGCTATAATCAAGAGAGGAATAAGCTTTTGAAAGACAGAGTCCAAGTTTGAAATTTCATATATGTGGATGTGTGCCCAACAGAAAGATCCCAGTTCTCCTGGGCAGATCAAATGTTAAATCTTGGATCCCTGCATAGGACACATACCATTGGTAGGAGCCAGGAATGGTTTGTTTTTGAAGGACTGGTTAGGATGTTTCAAAATTTGCATATTGTCATTTTATTTGCATAGTGGGGGAACTAAGAGGTGCTTGAAAGTCTTTTGATAGTCAGCACTCTCTTTTCCCCACTTTTGATGTAGATAATTCACATCCCAATTATGATGTGAATTCAAATACGATTGTTAGTCAAACATAAATGGGCTTGTATTTTCATTACCAGAAAATAACTTTCTACTCGATAGAGCCAAGTTATGGAAAAGTCAGCATTGTCTGTTCTTCATAAAGCATATTCTTTCTCTGCTTTGTGCCAAATTTCTGTCTCAGTTGAAGATAAAGTGGAAAAATCTTCATTGTGGTTGATGCATAGCTTTTTATGAGAAGGAATATATTATGATTCTAACTCTATCTTTTGACCTTCTGTTCTGATTGAAGGTTATAGGAGTAGAATATTTAAAAATCAGAGAGAGTATTTAGAATATGGATATAAAGAATAAATGTTAGATAATTATTTATTTATTATTATTTTTTAAAGATTTTTATTTATTTATTTAACAGAGAGAGAGAGAGCACAAGCAGGCAGAGTGGCAGACAGAGGGAGAGGGAGAGGGAGAAGCAGGCTCTCCGCCGAGCAGGGAGCCCGATGCGGGGCTCGATCCCAGGCCCTGGGATCATGACCTGAGCCGAAGGCAGCCACTTAACCGACTGAGCCACCCAGGCGCCCCGATAATTATTTATTTTAACATTAAAGTATTTTTTTAGAAAATAACAAGGAAATTAAAGAAAAATCTTAGGATAGTTTTTACTTTCACTGGGGAATATCAAGGCACAGAAATGTAATTCACAGATTACACCAGGCAGAGGTGCAAATTTCCTCCCCTACTAACTCCATTAAAAATGTTATCTCCTACAAGGGTCTCTTGGTAAAACCTAATTTCACATCTTGAATTTAAATATTATGTGCACAAGACCAGGATACAGGTGTTTCTATCACTAATCCAGGGTGTTCTATTTTATGTTCCAATGTTAACTAGATGGATTTGAGTAGATCATCTTGTTTTTTATCTTCCTTCCCAACCTGAAATGAGCAAATGTTACATGGATTTTTCCTTCTTGCTTTGGTTTCCCCTTGTTACACGTTTTGCCAGATGGCTGAGTTTCATTTAGAGAAGAATTTTCCATAATAACATATCACTTGGTACTCATGGCCAATGGTCTCCCCTCACCCCACCCCAACCATCTGCAGGAACCATAGAATGGAGGGAAGTGGCAAATGAGTCAGGCCTGGCAGAGCCTGGAGGAAGAGGAGGGGGAGGGGGGAAGAAGGGGGGTGTAAGAAGGAGGAGGAGGGGGAGGAGGAGGAAGGGGAGGAGGAGGGAAGATACACCAAAAGAGGGGAGACTTGGATGCCAAAGACTTGAAGGAAAAGCCTATTATAGTAAGAGTTGAGTGGAGTGTGTGTGTGAGAGACAGAGACACAGAGACAGAGAGAGGGAGAGAAGGAACCACGGGCACATGCTCAGGAAGAACTGTGTGTGTAAGTATTTTGGAGTGTGTAGCTAGAGGGCATTCTGACAGATGAGGAACATGTGCGGCACCACATTGTTTGGAGGAGGGGAAGACTGGGGGAGAAAGGAACATTGCTAAGCTGCAGAAAGAGATGAGGCAAAGATCCTGGGTGTGCAAGTGAGGGCTTGGGGAGGGAGACAGTATTAACAAAGTAGAAGAAACTCACGTCATGCCATTAGCTGATTTGCCAAATTTTAGTTATTCTGACCAAAAAAAAAAAAAAGAAAATTTTACCCAGAGCTTGGATTTGTAATTTTCAAAAAATTCCATGCCTCTTGGCATCTGCAGGCAGAGTAACCGTCACATGAAATCTAAACAGGGGGCTCACATCTGGAACCAGAACCTTCGTTCTGCCTGGTAACAAAATAGGTAACTTGCAAACCGGTATTCATCTAGGTTGGAGCTCATGAAAACTAACTTTTGGACTTAGGACTTTCAGCGAATTAGATAACCTCTTTGACCTTCAATTTCCTCAATTAAAAAAATTAAGCAGTTGGTCTAGGTAAGTGTTTTCCAAATAGTTCTCTACAATTCTTTCTAGAACGTGCCTCCCCCTCACTTCCAGGATTCAAGCAGAGCTGTTAGAGTTTTTTTTTTTTTCTGATTATATCTTACTCTTTGAAGAATGTATTCTAACTAAAAGAAAAAAAATGGGATTTATTAGATTGGACTCTAAATTCCCTTCTAGCTCTGTCAGCCTAAATATGTATGCATCGGGGTTGACATGAACCCATCTGATGCATTCAGTCAGCCAACAAATATTACTGAGCATCTACTATACAGTAGGCAGAGTTTTAGGCATTGAAAATAAAGCAGTAAAAGAGACCAAGCCCTTATGCTCAAAGAGCTTACACTCTAGTTGGAGGACAGATGATAAACGAAGTGATTACAGCGGGTACTTGGTGTATTAACACAGAGCAAGGGCATAGAGAGCAACGGGGGTCTTCCTAGGAGTGACGTTTGAACAGAACAAAATTGAACAAAACGGGAGAAAGATGAAGGAAAGGATCTGGGAAAGAACATTCCAGGTAGAGAGAAACATCGAGTGAAGGACCTTGGCAGATACAAACCTGCTAATGTACTTTCCCCACATAAACTGATCTAGGTCTCCAGACTCCATGCTCCTCCAAGGAAGGAAACACTTGGTTTTGCAAGTGAAAGGCACTGGAGTCTCTCCTGCTTTCAGTAGTGCCTTGTCTTCCTGGTTCCCCATTGCCCTCCTGGTGGTGGAGGGAGGGGCTCCTCACACCTCACTTGCACAGCATGGTGCTTGCTGACCACAGGCTGCACATCCGGTCCTCATGACATATCTTGTCCTGCCTTGTACCTGTATACCAGCCTCTGTCCTTGCTCCCTGTTTTGGGGTTAATGCAATGTGCCCTGATACTGCTTTGTCCTTCAGCACTGTCATCTGCTCACCACTGCTGATGACCCCCAACCTCACCATTGCCTCTCATCCCCAAGACCCCACACCCAGCAGCCGTGGACTCTCTGTTCAGACCCCAGACCTCTTGGGCCCTCTCAGCACTGCCATGGCAGGGAGCCCTTGGGGGCCTCTCTTGTTCCGTGCTGGAGTGGGGCAAGAAAAGTGATAAGAACCCAGACTCTTGAGCCTCAGAGCTTGGGTTTGCATTCTGGTTCTACAGAGCCAGATGACCTTGAATCTCTTTGTGTTTTCATCTTTGTTTCGGTTGCTCGACCAAAAAATGGGGACGATCAGATTAGTACTGTTGCCTTACATGGTTGTTGTCAGGTATAAATAGGCTAATATATGCAAAATGCTTTTAAAAATGTATGCTATGTAGTAAATACCAGGTACATTTTTGGTTTATAAGACAATCCGAGGACACTGCCCTTGGCTCCTTGCTCAGCATTGCCCTTCGGCCAACAGAGTCCCCTACTTTTCTGAGAGGCTCTCCAGATGAGGTTGTAGGAAGTGAGGAATTAGCTGCTATGATCTAGGCTTCCCTCAGCTGAATGGGACCCTTATTTAGAGTTTAACATCCAATCACAAATGGTTTGTACTTAACCAAACATTTGCACATGCATTGTTTTACTGAATCCTCAACGTAACATTGTGAAGTTTGAATTACTAACCCCATAGCTTCTATACGAGGCTAAGAGACGTTGTGACTTGATCCTACAAGTAATCAGTGGCCCAATTCAGACTTTTTTAGAAAAAAGATTTCTGCTTCCAGCGTCAGAGTGCTGGTCAGTATACCTCAGCTGTCTTTAAGAAAATCTTTGTATAAACCTATAGGTCAGAACATCAGGCAGATGAACTAGCTAAATCCAAATATAAGAGTAACCTGTTTTTATCAAGTTCTTGCTTCTTTGTTTGTCCACATCATTTTTCATGTCATTACTTACCCTTGTCCTCAGTCATTGCAATGTCAGGAGTGAAAGTGGAGTTGGAGATGTAACTTTGAATTGTTTTAGTACTTTTTTGTTTTATTTCAAACATCGTTTAAGCAAGGCTCATTTTTTTAGACTTCTTGGAGGGATTCCTTCTTCCCTTTTTATTTAAAAGCAAAATTGCAAAATAAAATCACTCGATCAGCTGATTGATGATTCATCAGAGACCTGTGGCATGTCGGCAAATCACGTACTCATCTAACTGTAAGAGAAGGGTCTACACAAAAAAATAAGATACTTCGGGTTTCATACCACCCATTCCCTTCCGAGTGACACTTTTTACCATTAAACCACAGTGAAATTAAAATATGGATGGACCACTTGCAGCTCCGAGTGACCATGGCACAAAGTGTATGTCTGCCACGTCCTGGTCATAGACGGGGATGGCCAAGGCTGCCACATTTGTTCTTTCTTGTAGCCACAACACCTGTTCAAAGCCCAGGATATTTCAGCAATTACGGTCCTTTCTCTTTTTCTTCAAAGATCACGTATAGTTAGTATGCAGTATCTTCCAATAGAATAACTAATTGTTCAAAGTAGTTTCTAGGAGAACATTTTAAATCTGTAACACAATTTTGGAGGTAAAGCCCTGTCTTCTACTGTGTGAGAATTTTTTTGGCTCAGTTTCTCAAGACCGGTATCTGAGTTTTGTTTCATATGAGAAAGCTGCTCGTCCTTTGGAGAATAGGGCTTTGACTTGGACTGCGTAGCTGGCTTTAGAGAGCCTCAGTGGGAATGTCTGAGGGCCGAGACCCTGGCTTATCCCCCTCGCTGTTCTCGAAGCCATCACCGTATGGACTTGCTGTTCACACATTGCGCTAACCTATTTGCTTCTACCAGTGACAGTTCCAGCTGATGTCCTCTGTGGGACCTAGGTCCTCCTTGCAATCACACAGCCCAAGATTTGGCCAACGGCTTCCATTTTCTCGAAAGCTCCCTTTAAATCATGTCAAGTAATTTCAAAGCTGAACTCTTTTTCTTTCCTCTCTGGAAAGCTTGCCAAGTGCATTCCTGCCTATGTATTAAGGGAATTTGGGTAGTCATTTCAAGAAAGTTCAGAAGAAAAAAAGAAACATTCCAATTTCCATAGTGTTGATAAAGCATTGCAGCACATGTTAACAAGGTGTATCATTTAGGTCTTTATTTTAATCTGTGTCGCTGTTGTGTGGCAGGAAACTCTGGGCCTTTTCACACTTCTTGCTTTACAGGAAATCTCTATGGAGCCTTTACTAGGAGTCTGTTGCATGCAGTTTAAAAGGAAATGCAACTTTATGTTCTTTTTACACTCAGAAGTCTGAAAGGAACATTGTTCTTTAAGGGCGCTGCACAGAGAGCAGAACAAACTTTAATTACCTCCTTGAGGTGTCAACAATTAGGGAAACTGAGGAAGTCGCAACTTCTCAGATGAGAGAGGCTTTTCAGGTACCTGGAAGGTGTTTTAAAAGGTACCTTGTCACTTTGGTAAGTCGCAGTTTTCCAACCACTCTTTAATTACCTGTCAAAGTTAGAATGCACATGAAGAAAGCCTTGAGACAACTGAACCTGTCTGAGATAAAAAAGGAATTCATTTTCTGGCGAATGCCTCTCAAATAGGTAAAATTCAAGCTGCTTTCGGGCATTAAGTGAGGAGATGTGATTTTAGCTTTTTTTTTTTTTTCCTGTTTAGTTATTCCAGGTGACCAAGAGCAAATTACTTGAGACAGGTTGACCCTTTTTAGTGACTGTCTTTCCAAATACAGAAACCCACATCCTTCTTACTGGCTGATTTATTTTCTGGGTGTGTTCTTCTCATGTTAGAAGTGATAGCCTGCCTAAAAAGACGTGGTTCCATCACCTTCAGGCTTCTGTTGCTTCTATTTCACAACGATCCCTGCAATATATTTTCTCCTCTTCAGTTACACACCAGTATTTCCCTTTTGTGGCACTCAGCACGCTGTCTCTATATCCCGCCTTGAGATTATGGTATCTGTCTGCTGGACTCCAGGCTCCTCTCATAGACTTTCCTTTCACTGCTCGGGAGCAACTGTGCATTCTGAAACCTAATCAGAGAGAAAGCTCATCCCTCAGACGTCTTTTTGCACAACTGTTTATTGAAGAATGATGGTATGTTATAGGCTGTGGATTAGGTGCTAGAGAAAAATCCCTGCTCTCGTGGAGCTTCTGTTGAAGGGGATGGGGCATCAGCTTCTCACTGTGAAACAGAAGTTGGTCTACCTTAAATCTTCCCTAGCTTTCTCATCACAAGATGTGTACTGCTGTAGTTTGAACACATCCTACCGGAATCGAGACCAAATTCTTTTTTTTTTTTTTTTTAAAGATTTTATTTATTTATTTGAGAGAGAGAGTGAGAGAGAGAAAGAGCACAAGAGGGGGGAGCGGGAGAGGGAGAAGCAGACTCCCCGCTGAGCAGGGAGCCCGATGCGGGACTCGATCCCGGGACTCCAGGATCATGACCTGAGCCGAAGGCGGACGCTTAACCAACTGAGCCACCCAGGCGCCCCCCCCTTTTTTTTTTAAGATTTTATTTTTAAGTATCTCTACCCCCAACATGGGGCTCAAACTCACAGCTCCAAGATCAAGAGTGGCATGCTCTTCTGACTGAGCCAGCCAGGCACCCCAGACTGAATTCCTTTTTTTTTTTTTAAGATTTTATTTATTTGACAGAGAGAGCACAGGTGAGCACAAGCAGGGGGAGGGGCAAAGGGAGGAGGAGAAGCAGGCTCCCTGCTGAGCAGCGAGTGGGGCTCTATCCCAAGACCCGACCTGAGCTGAAGGCAGATGCTCAACCTACTGAGCTACCCAGGTGCCCCCCGAGACTGAATTTTTATTAAGAGAAAATTGTATTCACTGTGTTAAGGTATGTAAATCAGAGCCAAGAGCTCTTTCTGCTATAGATATCTCTGTCTGGCTTTCAAAATTATATGAGAAGAGAGAAACTGAAACACAAAATCTTTCCACAACCATTATCCATTTCTCTGCCCTGATGGCCTTTGTTTTAAATTCCAAAAAGTGAAAACAATCGAGAAACAGATCCAAAAAAAGTGAAGATTCCTGCTTTCATGGAGCTTGCATTTTGTGTGTGTGTGGTGGGGGAGGCAGAACACACAAAAAACAACTAAGTAACTAAGTAATGTGTGTCAGGTGCTGTTACTATAGTAACAGAAAGTGCTATGATCCACAGTTTGCAAAGTACTCTCATAAACAAACACCATTATGTAACAAATATTTATTGAGCAGCCCATTTTTACTAGCCATTGTGCTTACAACTGTGTACTTGTTATAATTTTATCCATATTTTAAGATTGAAATTTTGATATTTAGGGAGGTGAAGTTATTTTTCCAAGGCAATAGAGTTGACAAATTACAGAACCAGGACCCAAACTCATATTTTCAGTTTCCAAGTACAGTGTTCTTTCTGAGGCAATAGCTGTAACTTTTTAAAATCTGAGCCCTGAAACAAACATTTCTATAGAGTCGCCCTTGTTTCTTCCTTCACTTACTATTTAACTGCAAAATAAATCCATTTCTAGGGAAATGGGTTTCTACCTTCAGGGACTTCTTACCATGTCTGTTGCTGGGGTGATATTTTATTTTCAAGTAAATGAGTTTGGATGGTCTTAAAATTCATTATGACTTGCAAAAGGAATGTATGATTATGTCTTTAAAAATTTGCATTCAGGAGCACCTGGGTGGCTCAGTCAGTTAAGCCTCCGACTCTTGGTTTCAGCTCGGGTCATGATCTCAGGGTCGTGAGATGGTGCCCCATCCGGCTCTGTGCTCAATGTGGAGTCTGCTGAAGATTCTCTCCCCTTGCCCTTCCCCTCTGCTTGCGAGCTTGCTCTAAAAGAAATACATGAATAAAAATCTTTTCAAATATTTGCATTTGGGGCACCTGGGTGGCTCAGTTGGTTAAGCGTCTGCCTTCGGCTCAGGTCATGATCCCAGGGTCCTGAGATGGAGCCCCGCGTCGGGCTCCCTGCTCAGCGGGAAGCCTGCTTCTCCCTCTCCCTCTGCCTGCCACTCCCCCTGCTTGTGCTCTCGCTCTGTGTCAAATAAATAATATCTTAAAAAAATATATTCGTATTCATTAATTTTCCTTTAAATGACGTTAAAAGAAATTCATTTACCATAATATTCTTCTCCCTGTTTCATATCCTTTATTCTTCCAATTTCTTCTGGTCAAATGAATTTCAAAATTAGATACTTTGACTCTTTTATAAACTGTATTTGGAGAGTCTCTCAATCCTCAGTGAAGTCTTTGCTGGATTCTTAAAAGCCCGTGGCTCTCTGAACTCATCCTTTACGTGGGAAACAGGACAGAGTCTTGAGAATAATCTGAACTGACATCTATTTCTGATCTTTTACAACAGTTTCTCAAGGTAGGAAGTTTAAAAGAAAGTTATGTCACTTGACAGTTGTGAAAAAGTCTGCACAGAGCTACAAGTCGTAGCATTTGGAGGCCAGAAAAATCAGACTGCTTCTCCTGAATGTTGACAGATATATATATATATATATATATATATATATTTTTTTTTTAGTTGTGTTTTTTTTTAACAATCTCCCCATTCCTTTTATTCTTGCCACTGGACAGATTCTTCACCAGTAAAAAGTTTTAAACTGATTTTAAACCAGGGTGAATGCAGCAATGGGGACACGAAGAAAGCCAGGACATTACAGTGGACAGAGCACAACAATTTTTAAAACAGTTGAGCAACTTGTATGATTAATAATCTTTAAAAATATACAAAAATAAGAATATAAAGTTTAAAAAAGCTACTTGTGTTCGATGTAGAGATTATCACTGTGAATATTTTGGGATGGTCTTTCCTTTCAGTCATGTTTTCCTCCCACAAAAATATGTGATCGTATATTATGGACTTCTCTTTCTGGGTCATTTCCTTTTTCTTTGTCTGCATCATTTTCATGGCTCTTCAGTGGACTGATATATTATGATTTATCCAACTACTTGTCTGCTATTGACCATGTAAGTTAGTTCTAATTTTTCATTGTTATTAATAATGTTATAATTAACATCCTTAAAGTAAAACATTTGAGCACATCTGTGATTAGGTGCTTAAACTAGTTCACAGAAGTTAAATTGTTGGGGCAAAGGGTATATAGAATTTTAAGGTTTTTGTTAGTTTTGTCAAATTGTTCTCAAAATTCTATATTCCCACCAACAGTGTATGGTGAACTGAAACATTGGATAAGAAACTTTGAAATGTAGAAGGTACAATACATAATTTTAAATAGTACATTTCAGGGGCAGTTGGCTGGTTCAGTTGGTTGAGTGTCTGACTCTTGATTTGGGCTCAGGTCATGATCTCAAGATCGTGAGATTGAGCCCTGTATTGGGCTGTGTGCTCAGTGGGGAGTCTGATTGAGATTCTCTCTCCGTCTACTCCTCCCCCTGCTTGCACACTGTCTCTCTCTCCCTCCCTCTCTAAAATAAATAAATAAATATTAGTACATTTCAGATAATTTCAACTACTAAATCTATTCTGTTCCTTCACTTTAGGGATTTTTCTATTGCCCAACCATCCCAAAGAAAGAAAAATGGAATGCCATTACAACGGAGAAGAACTATGCCGTGTGCTGAACCAGGACTCAGGAAATTTGGCCTTTAGTCCTGACTGTTACTCATTTGATATGTATGACTCTAAGCCAGCCAGTTATCCTGCTTTAGATTCTTTATTGGTGGTTCCAAAATAGGAATTACTAGTATCTTCTTTTACTCTCAAAGTAGACCATAAAATTCCATGCTTACCCTATGTATCGAGATGTGAGCTATTTCATCTATTAAAATGGATACCTGTTGTTTTGCCTGTCCAGCCTATTTCTCTCATTTTCTGTTGTGGAACCGCTCTTTCTCATCACCATAGACTCTCCTCCAGTTTACACGCTTGCGGTTTAATCCCATCCTTGGCCCCAGTTCGGGTTTGGCCAGGCAGAAAACCACATCCTCTTGGGTTCAAAGATGGATCTACAAATGGGCATGTGACCTAAGCCAGGCTCCTGTGAACTTTCCTCCTGGATTTCTGAGGGGCTAACTGGTGTGCTGGCTCATGTTGGCCCACAAGAGACAATGTTAATTTCTTTAAGATTTTTTTTTAATTTTTTAAATTTATTTGACAGAGAGATAGCGAGAGCAGGAACACAAGCAGGGGGAGTGGGAGAGGGAGAAGCGGGCTTCCTGCCGAGCAGGGAGCCCGATGTGGGACTCGATCCCAAGACCCTGGGATCATGACCTGAGCCGAAGGCAGACGCTTAACGACTGAGCCACCCAGGCGCCCCTAGACAATGTTAATTTCTAAGAATTTTGCAAATTAGCTGTTAAACACAGTCATTATAAAAATCAGATTACATAAACTTATATTAAAATAAACGAAGTGAATACTCAAAACTCAGCTTTTTAATTATTGTACTATATTTTATTACTCTCTATGCTCTTAAAGTTATCTATGTGCATTGTATCTATAAAATAGAAATACTGTATAATGGACTACTCTCTGTCTCTTTACAGTTCCATGTTTAGTGATGTCAAGTTGGCAGGTTGAAACTGGCCAAGGTGAGAGTATTTACACTATGGAAATTGGCAAATGCCAGTGGATATCCAAAACCAGAGGTTTTTTTTTTTTTTTTTTCCTTTTCTTTTCCTGAAAAGCCAGTTTAACATTTTTTAATCAAGCCACTGGCTGAAACTATTGGGTAAGAGCCTTTTGCTTCTTACTTTGTTGCTATGCTAGTGAAATATAATCTTAAAGTAGCCAAAGGGCCATTTTAGTTATTTGGGGGAGAGCTTGACCAAGAATGATGCCAACAAAAGAAAAGTAGAGCTGAGTGATGCAGAGAGACAAGAGTCTTAATGTCTGGTGAGCTTTTGGTATTTTACTTGGATAAGAAACTAGCTCAAACCACATTAGGTTTTTATAACTTATGAATGAAAGTCTTTTGATAATACAGATTGATCTCTAAGACTCCCTTACAGTGTTAATAATACATGATTTAAAATTATATAAAAGGGGGGAATTCCTTAGCTAAATATTTAGTGCCCATAGTTATTATCTTTGAAAAGAAGTCAAATTAAAAATATTGCCAATGAACTCAGTTTGTCCTCACTCATCCAATCTTGTATGTTAGCATTGTCTTATAACTGAATTTTCAGCCATGAAATAGATGAAATAAACTGATGCTAATCATTTCAGCTAATTTTACAAAACTCCCCCTTCCTTTTAAAATGTAATACTACGTTTAAGTTGATTCGCTTTAAGAGAATTAAAAAAAAACCCCACTTTTAATTGTCCCTAGATAATGACTATTAGCTATATTTGATCATAGTACTGTCTCCAGAAACCTGGTTTGAACAGTTACTCTGCATTTTAAGAGCACTGCACTTTCGCTCTTTGAAATATTGACTTCATTTTACCAAAGTGCTGCCCACCACTATGTACCCTAAGGTACTGTTTCTTAATGAGCGAATGAGTCTGAAGTAGTACTGAGGTTTTTAGGAACCCTCTCCAATTTGACACTGCTCCAGTGTATATTTAACACTTTATTCCTGGCTCATTACAGCTATGACCCATTTCACATATTGTTGATTCAAAAGAATCAAAATCCCATTGGTGTGTTTACTTTCTGGTACTTGACTGTTGATAACTCAAGAGGTGTTAGTGGTTAATTGTGAACGTTCACAAAACCCTGAGACCAAACCTGATAATTTGCCAAGTGCTAAGATAGTTTATATTTACCACCTCCCAAAACACAGTGTTCTCTTCTTTATCTGGCTTTAAAAAGACGTTGGAGAAAGTCTTTTTTGACTTGCGTGATCATATTTAAAACTAAATGAAACAGCAAAAACCTTGACACCGTTCCTATTAGCTTTGCTAGAGTTATTTTTAGGGGTCAGATCTTTGGGGTCTGTTGTCAATAGTTGGCTGTGTCCTCTGAAGTCTACTGCCAGTTTGTCCCTTTAGTTAATGAGGTCTTATCTTGCAGCTGTAACAGAAAAATGTATTCAAATTAACATGAGTGGGTGGGAACTATGGTGCAGTGGAACAAATCAGCACCCCCCCTTTTTGGACTGAATATGCATTAATTCCCTATACCAACATATGCATTTCTCAAAATCTGTTCTGAGGAGCCTTATTAGGGAAACAGTCCAGGTCGGTGTTTTTCAATGTGCAGGTCATCTGCATCTGAGCCACCTGGAGTGTCTGTTAAAATACAGACTCCAGGGCTGTTGTGGACTCCCATTTTCTGGGAGTGGGGCTTGGCAACATAGATTTTTAACAGTTCCTTGGTGATTCATACAACCTTTGGGAATAAAGGGTCTAGTAAATTTGTGAACCACTTTCTTGAAGATTTATAAGCCAAATTAGCACATTACAGGCTCTGAGAAGTCCTGTAGTGGGGGAGACTTTTTAAACTTTTTAACTTTTTAAACACAGGATTTCCCCAATTTATTCTCCAAAACTCTTTCTTGGGGGGAACTTGTTATTTGACCAAATATTATTGGGAAAATTTACCTTAACCAATAGGATAAGAACTTCAGATTGTTGCAGATGCTTGCTAATTTGATACTAATGAGTTAATGTAGTATCTTGGTATGAGCAATAGACAGGAAGATCTGAGTGGGAATCCTGAGTTTTGTACTGTTGGCTCAGTTTACCTAGCAGTAATGTTTGCTTAGTCCCATGGTGATGGGATGAAAGAACGAGTTAATACCAACCCAGAACCATTGCCAGAAAAAGAATTTAAACAGAAAGCCCCCTTAATGTTGTGATCTTTTATGAAGAGCAACACATTGATACTTTTGGCAATGTACTCTGCCCAGACATTCTACCTCCTCACTCTATATCCCCAGGGAGGAGATCTGGTTACTATTTTACAACGGAAGATAGGAGAGAGGACCAAGGAGCTATTTCAGAAATGCCAATCAAGTTGAACAATGGGAAAAGCAGTAAATACATTTGAACAGGAAATTGGGTGGAAGTGAAATAATTCTTCACCCTGTAGCAGAAGGGGTGAAAGGCAACCCCAGTCTTCCGTCCCACCCTTCCTCCTATTAGGCACAAACAACACAGAACCCGGGAGGTGGAGTGAGTAAAGAAATGATAAGTAACAATGGACTTGGGAGACTTCAGCGGGTCCTTCTCTGAGGTGGGGCTGCCTTTTGCCTGGCTCTACAAATAGAGGGCACAAAGATGGGTCCAGAGTAAAGGAAGTAGGAATAGATTAGCTGTAGGGAGATATAAAGAGACCTTGGGGTTTCCTTTCAGATCGCCTGGGCTGGTTCCCTAGGGAAGAGAAGGAGGCAAAGTCCCGGGCTCATTCTGTCCCCTGATCGCACCGGGCATTTCGTACTCCTGTGCCTTTGCACATGCTGCCTTTGCTTCAAATGCGCTTGCCTGCTTTTTTCCAACTACATGCCCATAGGGCTTTGTTGATTCAGCTAGTTTAATCCTGTCATAGTATATTAATGGTATGCTGTTGGATTGGGAACTCTTTGAGGGCAGGCATATTTTCTTCATTATTTTTAATATCTTGCCCTGGTCTCAGCTCCAAGCATAAAACAGCTTTCCAATAAGTTTCTTCGTGGTTGCCAGGGAGGTCACACACCTCAATATGGTGCCCCTAAATAATTGTCAAGAGTCCTCAGCTAGCATTCCAGGGGTGCAGAATTTGCGAACCAGAGCCCATCTGGTAGACACTCCTCATTTTACAGATACTAAAGTGATAGTTTATATAGGAAGCAAGTGATGGCCTAGGACTCCAGCCCCCTAGCTCCCAGTCCAATGCACTTTTGACCACCCTAAGGTCGTTTGTGTAATTAAAGAAAAAAAAAAAAATCCTGCCATTACCCAGCGCTATCATGCCCCTTTCTGAATGATGGTATAAACCAGCATTTAAATTACTATTTCCATAAGTAAGAAATGCAGAGTCATTGAGCTAGAAAGTGATTTAAGGAGAATGTTTTACTTCCAAATAAAATTTGTTCCATCTCTTCTTGCACTTCTTGAATTTCTGCGTCCCATTGTGCTTCTTTCTGATTCGTGCCTTAGCTTGGAAGCTACAGTTAAAAACTGCTGGGTGAGAAGCTATTCTCCAGGTACTGTCAACTTTACTGGAAAGAGAAGGTCTCATAAATCACATAAGGGAACTGGGGCCTCTGGGATTGCTTGGTTGCCAAGCGAATTCTGATTGATTGCTTTGGAAAATATGTACCTTTTCCAGGAGCTTATCTGAAATAAAGATTCATACTTTCTCAGACTGAGCTCCCTCTCCACCAAATTTCATAGTCCAGTCATTTTAAAGGGCAGTTAAAAGAACAGCATGAGTATTAGGCGTTTAGTCAAAAACTTGGGAGGGCAGAGCACAAATGTTATTCCAAATGGAGAGAGGTCTGGAACAACAAAGCTTCCCCAACTAAACATAAAATCAGAACCAGTTTTCGGGGTATAGGGCTCATGTTGACTTTATCAAACCTACTCCTAAACAATGATGAGCACCGTAGAGGGATCGCTGAGAAAACCATGGTATCAGATGCGGTCCTTGCTTCCGCCTCAGGACGTGGTATGAACTAGGGTTTCGGAGCAACCTGGCGTTATGTCTAAGAGTGAAATTAAATGGCAGGAAAACATTTGGATCTTAATCCTTTTAGGTCCTAGAATCTCTTGAAACTCTGCAAACTGTGAACCTTCTCCCCAGAAAAATGCACATATACACACAAGCCTCCAGGCTATTTCCGGGACTTCACAGACGCCCCCCCACCATGCCTGTAGGCGTGTGGGACCCCACGTTAAATGCCCCTTATTTAGCTACTCCCCGCAAAGTTCCTGGTTTCCTGACATGGCAGCTCTGCCTAACTGGCAACTGGAGCTTCCTACCTGGTCCCACACAGGCTGCAGGTCGTGGCAAAAGGAAAGGGTTGAACATGTGTCATGAGGCTGATTCAGTTTTACTGAACACAAGTGGCCTTAATTCCGCACAGATTTCCTGAACTTTGTTGTGTGGTGAGACTGTCTGGGAGAGATTTAAAACTCTCGGCATTAATTTATACTTTCATTGATAGTATGTCTGAAAGGAGAATGCAAACTGGTAATTGGCTTGACTTGGTAATCTGGTTCGGTGGTAGGCCAGGTTCAGAACCGTCTCCTTACCCATAGTCAGGAGAACTGTCAGATGGTTACAGTTCACATGGGGAGCAGGATCAACTTGGTCCTGAGATGTACGGCTGAAGAGATTTTCTAGTCTTTGGTCATTACCATCTCGTCTGAATTCAACACTCGTGAGCTAAGGAAGACTTCATTTTGCATTAGTAACCTAGCAAACTTGATGATGCATTCTTGAAGAGACATGGGAAAGAAGGTGGATAATGACAGTCTACAACACTTTTTGTTTATCCAGAAATCAACCATCCCCAGGAGGTTGACATATAATCCCATGCTTAATCTGTCATCCATACTTTATGTAATAATAATAATAATAATGATAATCATTTACACTTATATAGGCTCTTTCATCTAGGGAATCTCAAAGCTTTACAAACACTAATTAATTCTCCTAGTGTCCCTGTGAACTAGGTGAGGCCCATTTTACAGGTGAGGCAATTGAGGCACAGAAAGGACAAGTGGCTTTCTCAAGGCTACTGGGTGGCTGATGAGAGAGCTCAGAAGCCTGGAGAGATCCGTCCTTCCAGTTGTCAAGGGGCAGCTGCATCTCGTGGGTGAGGGAATGGGAGGGACCACACGGGAAGGAAGCCCTCACTCTTCCAGGTTTTAGTTACTTGAACCCCAGCAGTGCCCAGAAATGCAGGGTGTTTCCAAAGCAAACACTTTCCCATCCATACCACACACCATGCACAGCCTGTGAAGGGTTGGTTGTTTTTGAGATCTAAGCACTAGAGATGGGGCTAAAATTGCCTGTCATATGTGTTTGGATAGGAAGAGGAATGAACTTGGGCGGAGAGTTGTCTTTTTGGTAGATGCTGGTGAGAAGCATTGGCCCGCTCTCTGCCAAATCGGAGCTACAGTGGCCTTGGACTTGTTTTATTCTGTCCCACTATGTGAGCTACCTGGTGTGCACATAAAAAGGACACAATGTTTAAAGTGGGCCCCATCTGCAATTGCCAGGGACCAAATGGAAAGTAGCTTCTCTCTATAGGCTTTTCAGGTGTAGAGAATGCTTGAAATTCCCCCCAGATGGGTGGTGCTTAAGTTCTAGGGAGCGCTTCTCAAACTTTGAGATGAATGCCAGTCATCTAGGTATTTTTTTTTTTTTTAAGATTTTATTTATGTATTTTTTTCAAGAGAGCGTGAGTGCACAGGAGCACAAAGGGAAGGGGTAGAGGGAGAAGCAGACTTCCCACTAAGCAGGGGGCCCAATGCGGAACTCGATCCCAGAACCCTGGGATCATGACCTGAGCCGAAGGCAGATGCTTTTACGACTGAGCCACCAGGCGCCCTAAGGATCTGTTAAAATGCAGATTCTAGTTAAGTCATTTTGGAGAGGGGCCCAAGATTATACTTTCAGGTGATGCCAGTGCTAATAGTCCCTATATTAGTCCTCTGAGCAGCAAGACTCTGTCCTGCACCCCACTACATGAGGCTGGGGTTACAAAAATGGGTTTGAAAAGTGATTCTGTCACTGATTAGTGAGAGATTTGGGCCACCACAACTTCCTGAGCCTGTTTCTGTATCCTTAAGTGGTTATCATTACTCTCCATCACAGGGTTGAAGATGAATAAAATAACCCAATAGAAAGAGTCTGTCACATGCTAGAACTCCACAAATGGTCATTCATTCCCCCCAGGCTCCCCAATTCATCCTGTCTGGCTCTATTCCCAAACAAATACTTCCTAGTTTTCCCTCTATGTCTGCCATAGTCACCAACTGTATTTGATCTAGCTTGCCCTCTTCATACAATTTTACCCCTATATTCTTTCTCTTCTACATGTAAAAGCCGGCATCAAATGTCATTTTCCCCCCTCATTCTCAAAAGGCTTTTCCTGAGCTAATTTCTTGTCTCATTAACGATTATAAATGGGTCTCTGCCTTCCCAGGTTCTAATTTGATCAAGGTCATCCAATGGAAGTGAGACTACAGGGTATCCACTTAGTAAACAAATTATTAAGCACCTACTATGCCAGGTCCTCGGCGTACCACTGAGAATATAATATACACTTCTTTTTTTCTCTAGTATTTCCGTTGCCTCTCTCTCACTCTCTGAGCGGCAGTGGTCTTCCTTGAATTGTTCCGTCATTCACTCATGGCTTTAGACATTTCTCTCATCTTCGGGTTTCATTTTCCTCTCTTCCCATTGCCCATACTCATCCCTTGGTTCTTTTCCCTCTGAATGCATCAAGCTGACTAAAAATTTCTCTCCTAAAAATCTTTCTAAAACTCATTTTGTGTGGATGTGTGTGTGTGAAACGGTTTTGAATTTTTTTTTAAAGCAACATTGAAAGTCATGTATAGTATATAAATAGGGAAAAAAAAGTCTGGAATAACACACACCTCCCTGTTCACACTGGAATTGGTAAGAGGAAACTTTCACTTTTTTCTTCATGTGCTTTTGGCATTTTGGGCAAGAAAAAATTACTCCCTTGCTGGTAATAGGATCAGCAAGTTCTATTCTGTGACACAGGAAGAAAAATGAGAAAAAAATCTACACCTATGGATTAATGGATAACCAAAGGAAAGATGAAGAGAAAGGAAAATGAAACTTACAATCTTCAGATCTGCCCACATTCTCACCTGCAGTTTTATGTCTCAATTTCTGGGTCTGTCTTATTCAGGTTTCAAGTCACTGGTGTGGAACTCCATCTTCCTGGGATTACACAGTGTCAGGAATGCTGTTGGCATGAACGCAATACTAATAGTAAAGCAGAAGGAGGCATTTTTTACAAGAGAGAGTACTACCCAGATGGATTTTGATAAGGTTGGTATGTACCCCGAGAGGTCATAATTAACCACATCAAAGAAGGAGTGGCTTCTTAAGCAAATGGACTTTATCTTGCCATCTGCCAAAAACGTACCAAATGCTCTTACTTTGTTGAGAAACATCTGCACTGCTGGAACCAAGTCTTCATTGCTTTAAACTGATGAACATGATTGAAGAAGTACTTTTATTACTTACACATTTGACCTCCCAGACTCACTTTGGCACCTTGCTTCTCTCATGTCCTCCTAGTGTGGACACATCATCTACAGTTTGCCTCAATGAGAACATAATGGTTCATGGCTGAATTGGGAACAGAGAGAAGTTATCTGATAGAAGCAGAGCAGGAAGAATTTAATTTTCCTAGCTCATGGTTTTCATCCTACCAACTGGTATGCTGGACTGAACAGTTGTTAGAGAATTGAGATGGTTGGCAAAAGCTGTATCAGAATTTAGGTAGGACTCAACCTGGCTCCTCATTAGAGTCCCCTGGAGAGACTTTTTTCCCCTAGAGAGCTTGATGTAATCACCCAAACTTTGGAATTAATAAAAACAACAATAAAACAACAGGTATAAACCCCCGTGACTTTTGTGGGACTAACACAGCCTTGTAAGAGATCTTTGGATCGCGCAGCTTTTAATTAGAGGTCACACGGTTCTCTAAAGGAAGACCAGACACTGTGCACCTTTGCTCTGTCCTGTGACTTCTGGTTTCAGGTATATGCAGAAAATAATCAGATATATAGTCAAATAAATTAGAATAATCCAAGAATGTGTTGAACATTTATAATTGTGTTTCAGGCAGGTACTTTTACTTTATATATATGAAACTCTATGATTGCATTTCTCTGCCAATAAGCCTTCTTTCTTAAATATTAATGAAGAACTTCACCTTGTATTTCTGCAATAATTGTTATATTATCAAACTCTTACAAAATGCAGAATAAAAATGTCCTTATCCTAGCACTGGAATTTCTACCATGGGGCAGGCGCGGTGGTGGGGGTGGGGGTGGGGAGGGGGCGGGAGGAGGATATATCATCTTTGGGTTCTTTGCCTGCCTCTGTTTTATGGAGGTGCCAGACTTGTTAGTTGCACTTCCATTGTTTTTCTTGGATTTGATAAAGGTGTTTGAGACTAATCTTGCTGCTTTGTAGGTTTCATTCTATTTCTTTGTTTCCAGTATTACTTGGGGGGTATATTTGGCTGTGCTGTTCCCCACTCCACTACCTTCCGGGGAGTCCTGAGTCTAACATTTTAAAAGGTGCAGAGATAAACCAGAAACATGCCCCATGGAGGATAACTGGATGTCAAAAGATCTGAAAACCATGCCAAGTGATGAGCATTTGAAATGGAGGGAAATGGAGGCAAACGTCCTAGAAAAATTATGGTGTGAAATTATATGCGGATAGCTTCCTTAGTACATTTTCTTCCTTAACAAAAATTTTCTTAAAGAAAATTCAGATCCTCTAAGGTTGTAATCCTTGCTCTTTGATAAGTAACTTCCTTTAGGGTAAGGACGGTATTTATCATTCATCTACGTTGCTACTCCCTCTGTCATCTTCATGATCTATAGTGGTAATTGATCAAAGCATTCTTTTCTGCTGAATCTGGAGGTGGCCGCAGAATTTTTCTCAACAGTGTTCCAGGGAGCGAATACTAATTGATTGGTGTTGGCATTAATGATGACATTTTTTGCAATCTCTATCATAATTTTTTAAAAGATTTTATTTATTTGAGAGAGAGAGGGAGAGAGAGAGGGAGAGGGAGCATGAGCAGGGGGAGGGGCAGAGGGAGAAGCAGACTCCCCACTGAGCAGGGAGCCCCTGATGCAATGCAAGGCTGGATCCTAGGCCCCCTGGATCATGACCTGAGCCAAAGGCAGACACTTAACTGAGCCACGCAGGCATCCCACAACCCCTACCTTAAAGCTCTTGCTAATTACTCCTACTAGGAAGGTAATTCTGTCCTTCAGCCACCAAAAGGGCTTCATGATCCTTTATTTGAATATCCAGGTGGTAATGGTTGAGACAAGATTGGTATATTTTATTAGGACTGTAACCAAGGTTAGGTGAATGAGAGGTGGAAACAGAGCACCATAAAATTAGTCTTGCCCATTCTTCTCAAACCCACCTTTAGCCTCTAGGATAGGTCCTTGCATAGTTCCTGGTCTTCCTCCATGAGGAAGAAAACTTTAATTCCTACTTTCTTGGAATGTTTTTAAGTATTTCCAGGACTCTGAAATGTAGATATAAGAAAATCATACCCCAAGAGAGAGTTATAAGTGAATTGCTTGACATCTCTCTTACTTAACTATGATTCATTCACGATCTCAAAATCCTAACATTCCTTTATGAGATTCAGGCATTTCAAGGTTATGGGTGCTGTCTTCAATTATTTGAAGAGAAGAAAGAAAATTCCTTTTATGGAGAAGAGGGATAGGGTTATTGTGTTTTTTTTTTTTTTCTTAAGTAGACTCCACGCCTATTGTGGAGCCCAAAGGTGGGCTTGAACTCATGACTGTGAGATTAAGATTGGAGACAAGACCAAGAATCAGATACTTAACTGACTGAGACATCCAGGCACCCCTATTGTGTATTCCTTCCAAGGGCCAACTAGACAAGTGGGTAGAAATTAGAAGGGGCAGAATTGGGTTTAGTAGGTTTTATCTTCTATTCATAAGAGTTGCCCTAACATGAATAAGCTGTTTGATGTTATAGAGTACTCCCAATCACTGGGAATATTTAGGTAAGGGCTGGATTGCCCTCTGAGAGAGAGAGTTCAATGGATTCATGGATTCCTATTTTGATGGAAGATCGAACTATATCTCCCAGAGAGAGCCTTGTTGGTAAGTTAGATAGAACTACATTAACGTGTGTGTGTGTGTATTACATTATGTGTGCTTGCATTGAGGTAGTTTATAAATCTTTTGACCTTTTCTATCCTGACACCTGCTGGCCAATGCATGACTGACCATAGGTCATGATGATACACCTACAACTTCTAACTGGAAAGGTCCTGAGTGGTAACTAAAGAGACAAGGAGATGGAAAAATATAGGTATAGCTTTATAAGTGAATATGATATAGCTGCATTAGAATATATAAATGTATACATATATAATCTAAAATTACTATAATTATAAGTGAATGCAGTCAATTGTAAAATAATTTTTTAAAAAAGATTTTAAAGTAATCTCCACACCCAATATGGGGCTGGAACTCATGCTCTTCTGACTGAGCCAGCCAGGTGCCCCAATTTTTAAAGAATTTTAAACAGAATTGTGACCTTATAAGATGGAATATTATGTAGCCAACATATGTAGCCAATATTTCTACTATAGAAAGTATATAATGTTTCCCCAAATTTCCAAGTTCCTCATACACACATTACATTAGTGATGTATTAATTTTATATTGCCGTCATAACAAATCATGACAAATTTAATGGCTTAAAAGACATTATTTATTATTTTATGGTTCTGTGGGGTAGGAGTCTAACATGAGTTTCACTGGGCTAAAATCAAGGTGTCGATAGAGCTGCTTTCCTTCCTGGACGCTCTGGGGAAGCCAATTTCCTCAACTTTTGCAGCTTGCAGAGCCCCCCTTCCTTCATCTTCAAAGGCAGCAATGTTCTATCTCTCTGACCATTCTTCTACAGTCCTATCTCCCACTGATTAGCTCTAACTGGAAAAGGTTCTCTGCTTTTAAGGATTCTCATGATTAAATTGGGTTTGACTAATCCAGGGTTATCTCTCCATCTCAAGATCCTTAACTTTAATCCCATCTGCAAAGTCCCTTTTGCCAGGTAAGGTATTCACAGATTCCAGGGATAGGGCATGGAGATCTTTTTTTTGGAGGGAGGGGCTCATTATTCTGACTACCACATGTGGTCAGGGTAACAATGCATTGAATTACTATTGAATTCATACTGTACTTTCCAATAGAAACAATGCCACATATGAGGTCATGTTCCCAGGCTAGCCATCAGCACTTCTGTGACCCATAACAGAAGGGGCTTTGCTCTTCCAGATACCACCATTTAAAAGCACCAATGGGACCACTTGATGCAAAGCCCATGAATGACAATATCTTGTTAGGAAAATGTTCTGAGTTCCTAATAGGATATTAGGGACAAATCCCTTCCCCTGTCTTCTCAACCTCTTCTTTTCCCCTTATCCTCATTCTCACCTCTCCCTTCTCCTCATATGTTTGGGAATTGTGAGTGAGGACTGTTTCTAAGCCATAGATGGTGACTCCCATGGTCTGTGATGAGGGTTCCAGCAGGGTGGGGACATGGAGGTGAGTGACAGTGGAGGAGGTAAAGGAGTATGAGAGAAGGTAGTTGTGGGACCTTCACCTTCTGGTGAAAATCTCTGGGGGATATGCTGGGAAGATTCTGGATCTCTCTCTTAGTTTTTCCAGAGGCCCAAATGAGTGGCTCAGCAACTTCTTTCTGGCTGCCTTCACTAGTCTCAACAAAGGCTTCTACCTTACTTGCTCACTGTGTAACAAAATATAGCTATTCACACAAGCCAAAGCCTTTCTGGAGTTTTCTGAGGGCTTTTGTTTCCAACAATTAGGGGACGAAAAAAAAATCCAAAAACCTTGCTCTCTTGCTCTCTTCTATTTATTTTTACCGTTATGTAGGGATCACACACAGGTGCTAACAGAAAGGATTGTGCAGAAAGGACTGCCCTCGAAGGCAGGGAACAGAGAGAGGCTCTGCTGTGGGGGCTGGCAGTGGTGGGTCTGGGGAAACAGGAGGTGTGCTTTTTCCTCCTCCAGCCCAGGCCTCCACAGTCCCAGCTGAGTGGGTCCCCATCAACAGAGCAAGTCTGTCTCCTCACAACATTCAAAAGATGGTGTGTGTATTGCTTTTTTTTTTTTTTTTTTTCTGAGGCTGCTCTGTGGTTAGGTGAGGAAGTGTCTGGAGCAGGCTATTTTTGGAGAAGTTTCCTTCTTTTGGGGTAGTTAAGAGGAACATTGCTCCTGACTGGGATCTAGGACTCGCTTCTCAATAATGATGATGATGATGACAATTATATAAGTAGCTGTCATTTTGGAGTACTTACTATATTTTAGACATTGCTAAGTGTCTACATGCATCTAGTTAAAGCCTCATCACACTATGATATAAAAAATACTTTATCATTATGTGTCAATGATTTTTTTTTTAAGATTTTATTTTTTGACAGAGAGAGAGACAGCGAGAGAGGGAACACAAGCAGAGAGTGGGAGAGGGAGAAGCAGGCTTCCTGCTGAGCAGGGAGCCCGATGCGGGACTCGATCCCAGGACCCCGGGATCATGACCTGAGCTGAAGGCAGACGCTTAACAACAGAGCCACCAAGGCGCCCCAATGATTTTTTTAAATTAATTAATTAATTTGAGAGAGAGTGAGCATGAGCGGGAGGGGCAGAGGGAAAGGGAGAGAATCTCAAGCCGACTCCATGCTGAGTGCAGAGCCGACGTGGGGCTTGATCTCATGACCCTGAGAACATGACCTGAGCCAAAACCAAGAGTTGGACACTTAACCGACTGTGCCACCCAGGCACCCCTATGCCACTGGTTTCTAAATAACACAGGAAAACATATAAAACTATTCACTAAGTTGGAACAATACATAAGCCATTCAAAAATTATTGGGAATAAGATATGCCCAATAAAGTGGAGTCAGGGAAAGGGCTTGGCTTATGGTTGTGCTGGGCTCTGGAATCACACACCAAATAAAATCTGAAGTCCTCACCTCTCCCTCTACTCCTTCCCTCTATTCTGTTTTGCTTCCCACCCTGTAGCCATTCTACTGCTCTTTCTGCCCCTTGAACACCCCAAGCTTGTAATGGCCCGAAGAGCAAGCCCCAAATTTATATTTACACCCTAAACCCCAGTACCCCAGAGGGGGACTACTTGAAGACAAAGAGGTAGTTCAGTTAAAATGAGGTCGGTCGTATGGGTGGGCACAAGCCCAATACGATTGGTGTCTTCATCAGAAGAGATTAGGACACAGACACACACACAGAGGAAAGATCATGTAAACACACAAGCAGACGAGGACCATCCACCAGCCAAGGAGAGACGCCTCCGAAAAAACAATCTTGCCAACACGTCACCTTGATCTTGGACATTTGGCCTCCAGAACTGTGAGAAGATAAATGTCTACTGTTTAAGTCACTCGGTCTGTGGTGTCTGTTACAGTAGCCTAGTGAATGAAGACAAAGGCCTCCCCTGCCCCAGGAACTCTGTGCTCTATCCTTTCTGCTTGGAGTTTTCTGCTCCCAGGTTCAGTACAAATAGCTCGTCAGAGAGGCCGTCCCCAGCAGTCTCGACTACAACCAGGGCTCCCATCCCTCACAGTCAACCTCCAGCACCGTGTTTCAGACCTCTGGGAACACCTGACGTCATTTCCTTGTCCAAGTGTTTCTCTCCCCTGATCCCTTTTCGAATGTATGCTCCGTGAAGGCAGTCCCTCATTTCTTTCCCCTGAATAATCTTTGGTAAAGGGAACAGTTCTGGTGCCCCCAAAGCCACTTGTGCAAGGCGTGGGATGCTGTGGTATCTGCTGACTTCTCACCCGTATGCCCTGCAAACGCCGGCTGCCTGCTTTATTAGCGAGAGTTAGCACGCTAACTGCAGCATCCTCACCCTGGGGCCTTTGAGTGGGCGCTCGGCATTTGCGTAGCCCTGGATTGACATGCTGTCCTTCTGGAATCAGCACTCTGTATACTGTGGTACTAGGAGTGGAGTATCACACCTTCTCTGGAGGGGAAAGATCCTCTTTGCTTGGAGTCAGAATTGAAAATAGGTTTCCCCATTGGACGCAATATGGTGCTGTGACATCTCTCGTGCACCCCATTTAACACCCCTGGGCAGCAGTAATTCAGGGATATTATTAGTCGAACCTTTTTTGCCCATTATAGTGAGGACTACATATCCATATGGACACACGTACAGTAGAATATTAGAAATGGCAGAAATTCTATTTATCATGTAACGAAACTCAATCTTGTCAATCATTTACCACTCAGGATAGCTGGTCTTACAATTTCCTATGGAAATATTTTATTTAAAGATAGATGACTTCCATAATTTGTTCCTGGCATGGGTGAACAGCAATCTGAGTTCTACCAGATGAAAGAAAGACTCAGGATAATCCATTTTATTCCTGGGAAGAAAAATGAAGCTGACTGAAAAAGGACAGACCAACTTGCTAATGTTTCAAAAAAGATCTTATTAAAAGTGAATAAAATTTCATGAAAGTTCCAATGGTGTTTAATTTAGGTAATATTAGGGGTGCCTGGTTGGCTCAGTCGTTAAGCGTCTGCCTTTGGCTCAGGTCATGATCCCAGGTTGCTGGGATCAAGCCCCATATCAGGCTCTCTGCTCAGTGGGAAGCCTGCTTCTCCCTCTTCCATTCCCCCTGCTTGTGTTCCCTCTCTCGCTGTCTCTGTCAAATAAATACAATCTTTAAAAAAAAATTTAGGTAATATTATTCCTGCCTCATGGAAACTGAGGTACTCAACTATGTGACAGATCACTTTTCCCACTTATTAGTGTCCTAGGATTTTTCAACTCCCGAAACAGGGCAGAAAATAGGAAAATTTACTTTTGTTGTTGGTTCAAAAGAAGCTGAAAAGCAAGGGACAAAATATCGACTATAGAAATGAAAGCACAAAATGACAACACAAACCAAACTCAAAATGCATCAAGGGCACCAGTTTGTTAATTAGAATTTTCCTGGGGTTATTGTTGCTTTAAAATTATGGAATGAACCATGAGCTGCTCCTCTCTACGACTCACAGCTCCAGGTTGACAACTGTCATTTCCCCTTAGCAGATCCCTAGCACTTCTTTTTGGTTTTCAGATGCTGAAGCTGTTTAGTGAGTGCTGGAGAAACAGGTCAATGCAAACACAAAGACTGATGGATGACTTACACTGTAATGGCACAAAATCAAACCCCAGTTTTGGACTTCGGTCTAATGGCAAAATTTAACATCGAGGTACTGATTAAAGTAAAACCTCCGTTTCAAGAGGTTTATTCATTTCTTTAAAAAGGCCTATTAGTAACTGAATGAGTTTACAGTTCTGAAGAACTGTATGTACGGTCTATGGTAAACAACCTGAACAGCCGTTCTAAATGAGTTCTTTATATTCAGCTTCTAGAAACTTGTAATTACATTTGAAGCAAGACATGTGATACCAGCAGATATAAAACCATTCAGCCCCAACTGCCACTTGAATTCAGTGAAGGCAGTCCGGCAAAATCCATGGAACATACAAGAAAATCACTGCAATTAATCATCTCTTAACGCTGAGCTGAAGAAAGCTTTTCCTTAAAAACAAATAGATTTAACTTTTTTCATTAGTCCTGGGCTTTTGAAATAAATTGTGATAGGGTTGCCTTTTCAGCAGCAATTGATCTTCTCAGTCTTACATTTTCTATCTTGCTTGGTCATGTTAGAAAATTATACACATAAATACTGTCATAGCATTTCAGTTTGAAAACTGGAGGTCTGAAGAGAAAGTTAAAAAAAAAAAAAGCATACTAGGATTTTCAACAACTCTGAAATCAAACGTGGCACCACTCCAAGAATTTCTCCCCATCTCGAGCTGTGGAAGCAAGAGACATAGATGCCCAAGGAAATGATTAGATATTTGAATATGAACAATCTGTGAATAGATAGACCATGTTTTCAATGCACCCTTCTTAAAAATATGGCAAATTTGAAAAAAAAAAAAAAACCCATTTCCAGACAGATTGGGAAAATTGTTAGTAAACTGTCAGATTTTGGTCAATCTGCAAAACTTTTATCCATTTTCTTATTCCCATTATTTATTATTTCAGAAAATACTTATTGGGCTTCAGTTGGTTCTATGGCTTATGGCAGTGAGTATTAGGGCCCTTAAGTATTTATTCATATTTAGAACTGTACATTCGTCTTCTAACCCTTTAGATTAGCATTAGGTTCAACCTAATTTCTCTGGGTCAATTACAATTGAAATTGATCCTCCCCTCCTAAACCGGGATCCTGGCAGGAGCTGGGGAGCCACGCAGAGGGAAGTGCGTGGGCGCAGAGGCGGCACGTGGGTGGCGTTGCTTTGCAAACCCCAGTGTGTGCTGCCCAACTGGATCATGGCCACACACATGGGCTATTCACTGTTCTTCAAACATGTACCTCATTTGCTTGTTTGCATATGCCTTCTCCTCTCTTTTCTCCAATTTCACCCTTTTGAACTTCCAACCATTCTTCTAAGACCAGCTCAAATCATTTTCCTTTCTTAAAGCTTCTTTAATTTACCTGCTTCATTCTCCTCCAGAGGCAAGCTCTTCTAAAAAAAAATTTTTTTTTTTTTTTTGTATTTTTACTTTTGGTACACATCTAGAAGTGTGTGGTAGTTTTCCCTTTGTATTTCTACTAGATCATAAATTTTTGAAAATTACATTGGTTCTTAGTTATCTAGGTAGGCCCTGGGGAATTTTGTTTGCTGTCTTTGGAACAGAGGATTCCTGATAAATATTTATTGATAGAGTTGGGAGGAAATGGGTGAAATACTGGTGATATATCTGGCACATGGATTTTATCTTTACCTTTCATTTCTCATCAGTTCCCATAAAAGGTAAAAAAAAAAAAAAAAAAAAAAAGAATGTCCATATCAAGACTACATTTACAGTCAGAGTCCTTGAATCAGAGTGGAAAAAACTGAGGCTAGAAAACTTAGCTATGTTAAATTTGTGGCACTAATTTTTCTAGTGGCAGTTTGGGAAGTCACCAACACAGACATAACGTCATTGCAAACCAGGAGGCCAAGCATAGCTGTGGGAAAGAGAGCCCGTGTTCAAAGGAAATACCCAAAATAATAGAATGGAGGGTCTAGAAAATCACCACCATGAATGCCTTTTTTGTGGTCTCATTTTCCCCAAGGTTGCTCTGGTATGAAAGTCCTCCTTTAAGGAGATAACATAAAAAGAAGTGGTGGCAAGAAAAAAAGAAAAGAAAAGAAAAAAAAAGTCCACTCTTGTAATGGGCTTGTGTGTTCTTTGGCTATTTCAATGTAATGTTTATCTAGTAAATAGCATTTCAGTGTTAAACAGTAAAGCTGTGTCTCCACTCCTGTGCCAAAAGCTGGAACCTCCTTCAGGTCTTGCCATGCTCTTACTGCTGAAAAAAGTTCTGTTTTAATGAAAAGAGATACTATGTGACTGGAGCCTGCACCAGGGATGGCTGCTTAATATTTTCATGCTTCTGGGTAGTATAAAAGTCTTCCAACAGAATCACAAGTCCCTGCATGTATGTATGTATGTATGTATGTATGTATGTATGTATGTATGTGTGTGTGTGTGTATACATAAAACATGTAATTTTAGTAAAAACTGATAGTACTTCAATAAGAATCATGCAAATAATATGTGCTTCAGATATAATTCCATGTATTACTTCCTGGATAAACTGTTTAAAAGAGGAAGTCATCTCAGATGTGTACTGGTGCATTTCTGTGACAACTGAATATTTTGATGCCAATGCTATAGGGAAAAAAAAAAGGAAGACAGACAAATGTGTGGCTATGAAGTTTAAAAAAATATGCTAATTCCAGGAGAGGAAATGAAACCTCTGTTCAATTACCTATCTTGACCTTTAGAAAATCAGCACATTTAGATAGTATCGGGAGTCATTTTTTCAAAAAAGATTTTATTTATTTGTCAGAGACAGAGAAAGAGAGAGAGCAGGGAGAGGGGCAGAGGGAGAGGGAGAAGCAGGCTCCCCGCTGAGCAAGGAGCCTGATGTGGGACTTGATCTCAGGACCCTGGGATCATGACCTGAGCTGAAGGTAGACACTTAACTGACTGAGCCACCCAGGCGTCCCTCTGAGTCATTTTTTTTTAAAGCTTTTATTTATTTGAGAGAGAGAGAAAGAGAGCACAACCAGGGTTGGGGGGCAGAGGGAGAAGCAGACTCCCCGCTGAGCAGGGAGCCCGACAGGGGCCTGATCCCAGGACCCTGGGATCATGACCTGAGCCGAAGGCAGATGCTTAACTGACTGAGCCACTCAGGCGCCCCATGAGTCATTTTTAAGAATGAATTCCAGATATGTAGTTTCTGAACCTTGCTATTCCCTGGTGGAGAGCAAGGTTTTTTGAGGAGAGTTGGACAGACTTTCAACATGGCAGAGAGAGGAGATGGCCTGCGGGGGTAGGTCAGGTGGAGACGCGCTAGAGGAATACAATGTAATACATTAGCAACTGCCTCAGCTACAGAGAGAAATATATGATATTATCTCGTTTATTTAATCTGTCTCTCTAAATTCCAAAGGAAATGTTTATATGGTTCTAAGGCAGTGTCTCTTTCTCTGACAAAGTATATGAACCAAGGAGTTTCAGGCTGGAAAATGGGAAAGAGAAACTTGGAACGGGATTCGGTTAAAGTGTTGTCATCATCAGTCTGAACTTCTGAGTAAACCCTTGCATATTCATTCGTACATTCCATTCATTAAAAAACTATTAGACACCTTCTAGGAGCATAGGAAGGACAGCTACACTGAAATAAACAGGCGCTGTCCCTGAGGAACTTAAATTGGTCAGGTTTAAATTATGGGACTGGTTATGCATCATCCACAAACCCCGCAGCTAGGGCTTAATTAATTAATTTTATGGGCAGAGAGCTGATTTCTTATTTTTGATCCTGTAACATCCAGGCTCCAGCACTCAGCAGTCTACTCTGTGTACTGTTGGCGCTGCAGCAAAATTCCACTGCAACCTGAGCATTCGTTCATATGCTTGTTGAAGAACTCCTAAATCTGTTCAGTAAATATATACCTACTGTGATCCAGACAGTTCTGGACACTAGGCTGAGTGGGCAAACTACAGGTATTTGCTCCCACTGAGATTATATTATTGCGATGGAATAAGGATGGTAGTGGGACCCCAAGTTATCAGTCCCACGGGGTACATAAGGGAAATGACTCCTTAAAGGAAAAGTCAGATGCTGTACCAGAAAAAGAGGGAAGAGTGCTAGGAAAGCAAAAGTGACAGATGTCTACTACAGTCTTCACCTGCCACTCAGGTTGACACACCTCATGTCTGTCACCTAGCAGCTGAGCACCTGATGCCATTGTTTTCCTCTCTCCTTCCTAGCTCGGCACACTCCTAGGAAATGCTCATGGTAATGTCGCTGTTGCTTTACCCCAACCCCAAGACTCCTCTTTTCCATACTCTGGCCCAGGGGCCAGTCCCTATTCCGGTGTATACTGGGCACTCAGGCAGGATGTGCAAGTGAGGAGCGGGGGTCAGGGTGTGCAGGTGAGAGCAGCAGGATGAGTGGAGATGGGGAGCAAGGGGCAGGGGGTTGTTCACTGTATGTGACAGAAGACAACTTTACAAATAGGGATAAGAAGAAAGAAATTAACTCCAGTTAGTGGCAGTAACTCCAGTGAAAAACTAAATTTTTTAGAGCAGGAAAGAATGAAGGGAAATATTTTTTATTTTTTAAAAGACTTTATTTTTTGCACGTGCACGAGAGAGTGCATGTACATGCATGGAAGGGGCAGAGGAAGAAGCAGACTCCCTACTGAACAGGGAATTGGATCCTAGGACACTGGGATCATGACCTGAGCTGAAGGCAGATGCTTAACTGACTGAGCCACCCAGGTGCCTGGGAAATATTTTTTAATGAATAAAAGGCAAAGAATAAAGTGTTATGAAGGACAGGAATGGGTAGAAAGGTCTATAGCAGTGTTTCTCAAAGGCAGGACCACAGCATCAGCATCACCTGGGCATTGGTGTCAAACTCTGCACTTGTCAGAAACTCTGAGGATAGAAGCTCCAGGTGAGTCTACGGCGCACTTTTCAGGCCTTTTGTTCTAGAAGATGGATCCTACCCAACTGGTGATCCATTTCATCTTTTAAAATAAGCTGCTGGCACTTATCTTTTAGCAATCTGCAAATGTTTCCTTTCTAGTCTCTTTCTATTCCTTCTTCCTTATTTTCTATAATTTTAATTTGTAGTCCATGAGCATTACACAAACTGTCAAGGTGTAGGTCAATGAATATGGGTAGAAACAAATAAGAAAAAGATAAAGAACAGCTCGCCATTTCTCAGTGTACATTAGCAAGGAGAAATCACTTGAATTAATCCAAGCATCAGCTTGTGATCCACAAAAATAGATCAGCTATTTATTTGAGCAGACATATAAAGGACAAAGACTGCACAGTCTTTTCTGTACACTTTAGTACAGAGACACACAAATACTGTAAAAATCAAACACTAAGGTTTTTGCATTTGAATTGAGTATTTTAAAACTATATCCATTTTTAAACAAATAATATGCTAATTTTTTAACCTGGTAAATGTGCAGAGAGACATATCAATGTGATGGAAAAAGGCAAAGTTACACGTCGGGAACAAAGAAACAAATGATAATGGACACCTATGATATTTATGTGCCAGGCCCTGTCTTAGGTGCTTGATACACATGAACACAGTCAATCCTCACAGTAGCCCTACATCTGCCTGCAGATCCATTTTAAAGAGGAGGACGAGGCTGGGAGGGGCACTAGCTTGTCAAAAATCACAGAGTCTGGATTTGGAATGAGGCAGCAGAGCCCAGGGACCTGTGCTCTTTAACTACTTCCCTTCTTACTCTCTGTTCCTACCCACTCCGATCTTACCTCTACCCAGAATTTAGTGATGGTATTGCATTTAGAGCCGATGGAGGATAGTGGAAGAGCAGGAAGGGAAGAAGCAGAGATACTGAAGGAAACACGGACACAAAAGGAGACTGGACAGCTGAACACAAAAAGGCGCAAAAGGAAGGAACAAGGAGTCATACAAAGAGAAGCTAGCAATGGGCTGGCAGGATTGGTGGGCAACAGTGAGAAGCAGAGCAGATGGGAGTGAGTAAGGTCAGGTCCTGGCTCTGGCGGTGTGAGAATGAGTTCAGCTGGTGGAACAATGGGAAGCAGCATGGGATTGAAGAGGGGCAGGGAGATGCTGGTTCTAGAAGGTAGAGCCAAGGAGAGAGTTTAGGAAAAAAGGATGTGGGTCAGGAAGGATAAAATAGGAAGACAATAACAAGACAAAAGGAAAAGAGAAGGTCCTGTCCTTGGGCATTCTAAACACCACCATGTCCTATGGTCCTTTGCTAACGAGAATAAAAACACTTTGATAAAAAGCATGGTAGCCATGTCAGGACACAGACACGAGGGCATTCATTAATAAAACACGACTGTACCCAGCACCAGTGCCTTTTCATTTTGTCCCTCCATTCCCCAATAGCTCATGAGTGTTCACTACTTAAACATTCGAGAAAGACGGAGCAAGCCAGAACAGCATTCCCCGTCTACTCGATCCACGTCCCTGCTAGTGGAACCCAGAGGAAGGCACGAGCAATATAAAACTGTTTTTAAGTGCCTTCAGAGGACTATTTAAACATGCCACTGAGCACATAGCCCAATTCCGTGCAGTGAGAGCTCGGAATGCAGCAGCTGCCTTGCAGTTCGGGCTGGGGGACCTACACTTCAATATCTCAGCTGCTCAGTACGGGCATGTGGGGGCCTGGTGTTGAATTTACCTGATAGGCTTGAGTTCCCAAATATCTTAAAAGAATGTGACTTAAGAGTCAAAGGGATACAGCCAAAGAAAATTTAGAAATATTTTGTTTATTGACCAGAGAGGTGAAAATTCTTACTTGCCAACGGACTGCCTCCTGAATAAAATCCAAATACAAGTCTTTCCTTTTCAATTCTACAGCTCACATGCCAGAGTTTCCCAAATGTACCTGATGTCAACCATCACTTCGAGTGCTTATTTAAAAAAGAAAAGTGTCTGCCAAAAATGTATTCTGGAGATTCAGAATCAGTAAGTCTACGTGGGGCCAAGGAATCTTTCCCCTTTTCCTCATAGGTACACACACGTACACACAAGTAATTCTTTTGGTTTGGTGTGTTTGGGAGGCATTGATGTACCCTGTACACCGGCTAAACTGTGCTTTTTGCTCAAACATGTTCCACTTCTTTCCTACCCTGCACTTTGCATCATCTATCAACATATGCTGACCTCCAGATCCCCCAACTTTTTTTTTAAGGCGGGGGAGAGGCAGAGGGAGAGGGAAAGAGAGAATCTTAAGCAGGATCCACGCCCAGCACGGAGCCCAACGTGGAGTTTGTTCTCACGACCCTGAGAACATGACCTGAGCCGAAAACAAGAGTTTGACACTTAACTGACTGAGCCACCCAGGACCCTGATCCCCCAACCTTTTAAAAAGATTTTTTTAAAAGTTTTTAATTTTAATTCCAGTGTAATGTACAGTGTTCTATTAGTTTCAGGTGTACAATATAGGAATTCAACAATTCTGTACAGTACTCTGCTCATCATGGTAAGTGTACTCTTAATCCCCTTCACCTATTTCATCCATCCCCCCACCCAACTCCCCTCTATAAAAGTCTGTTTCTTGGTTTGTCTCTTTTTTTTCCCCTTTGCTCATGTTTTCTTAAACTCTACATGAGTGAAGTCATATGGTATTTGTTTTTCTCTGACAAACTTATATAATATTCTCTAGCTTCATCCATGTCATTGTAAATGACAAAATTTCACTTTTTTTTTTTAAAAGATTTTTGTTTATTTATTTGAGACAGAGAGAACGAGAGACAGAGAGCATGAGAGGGGGGAGGGTCAGAGGGAGAAGCAGACTCCCTGCCGAGCAGGGAGCCCGATGCGGGACTCGATCCCGGGACTCCGGGGTCATGACCCGAGCCGAAGGCAGTCGCTTAACCAACTGAGCCACCCAGGCGCCCCAAAATTTCACTTTTAATGGCAGAATAATATTCCTTTGTGTGTATCTCACATCTTTTTTTTTTTTTAAGATTTTATTTTTTTTTTTGAAAGAGAAACAGCATGAGAGGGGAGATGGTCAGAGGGAGAAGCAGATTCCCCGCAGAGCAGGGGGAGCCTGATGTGGGACTATCCCAGGACTCCAGGATCATGACCTGAGCTGAAGGCAGTCGCCCAACCAACTGAGCCACCCAGGCAAAAGCAAGCTCTACACCCAGCGTGGAGACCAACACAGGGATTGAACTCATGACCGTGAGATTGAGACCGGAGCTGAGATCAAGAGTCAGACGCTAAATGGACTGAGCCACCGAGGCACCCCTATACCACATTTCCTTTATCCATTTATCAATAGATGGACACTTGGGCTGCTTCCATAATTGGCTATTGTAAATAATGCTACAATAAACACAGGGGTCAATATATCCTTTCGAATTAGTGTTTTTGTATTCTTTGGGTAAATACCCAGTAGTGTGATTACTGGATCACAGGTCAGTTCTATTTTTATTTTTTTTGAGGAACCTCCATACTGTTTCCACAGTGGCTGCACCAGTTTGCATTCCTACCAATAGTGCATGAGGGTTCCTTTTTCTCTACATCCTTGCCAACACCTGTTGTTTCTTGTGTTTTTCATTTTAGCTATTCTGACAGGTGGGAGGTGATATCTCACTGTAGTTTTGATTTGCATTTCCTGATGATGAGTGATGTTGAGCATCTTTTCATGTGTCTGTCGGACATCTGGATGTCTTCTTTGGATAGTCTGTTCATGTCTTCTGCCCATTTCTAAATTGGATTTTTTTTGGGGGGAGGTATTGAGTTATAGAAATTCTTTCTATATTTTGGATACCAACCCTTTATCAGGTATGTCGTTTTTAAATATCTTCTCCCATTCAGTGGGTTGTCTTTTAATTTTGTTATTTCCTTTACTGTGCAGAAGATTTTATTTTGATGTAGTCCCAACAGTTGATTTTTGCTTTTGTTTCCCTTGCCTCAGCAGACATATCTAGAAAGATATTTTCCTTTCTCTTCTATTTTATGGAAAAATTTGCGAAGAATTATTAACTCTTCTTTCAATGTTTTCAATTCCCCAACTTTTACCCACTAGTACCCTCTCCTCTTGTTGAAATCCTAGCCATTTTTCAATGAGTGCGATTTCTTGACCTTCCCAGTTGAAAGTGATCGTTTCCTTCCTGCTCTCATATGCATCTGGGTTTGTGCTTATCTCGTGGCACTACTTACATTCTACCTTGGATTATGGGTAGCATACTCATAACAACCTTTTTACTAGACCATAAGCTTGCTGAAGGTAGTAGTCATGTCTTCAAATAGCCCCGCAGACAGGAAATGTCTGGCACCGTGTCTGGGACATTTTATCTCTTCTGCAAGTATTATCCCCCTTTCCTTTTCTTTTTGGATCCTTTCTGTACATAGCAACATGTTTTGCATATAGTATTACCAAATATATGTTAAATGAATAACTGAAATAGGAACTTTTGGAGGCTTTTAAAAATTTGTATTACTTTTTGATCTAGATAGAACTGAGGAAAAAAGTACCTGGAGGCATTTAGCATGCAGAATGGAGATGTTTTATCTTTCTCTATAGGCAGCTCATAAATCACAATGCTAGAGTCTTGGCTGTTTAATTTTGGGAATTTTAAAGAAAAAACAAACACTTAACTCAGTATATAAGACGTATACAAAACTCTCCAGAGAACTAAGGAAGGATACAAAACAAATGGGGAAAAGTTCTCCTAGCCTCATCAACTGTTTTGTTTCAAGAGAAATGTAATGCCAAATATCTTCTGATATAGTTCTGTATCTTCTAACTTCTTCACATTCCTTGTTTTTTAAAGATTTATTTGGGGGGGGGAGAGAGGGGGAGGGAGGGAGGGGGAGGGAGGGGGAGGGAGAGGGAGGGAGAGGGAGAGAGAGAGAGAGAGCACGTGAGAGAGCGAGCGAGCATGTAAGAGCGAGCAAGCATGGTGGGGAGGGGCAGAGGGAGAGGAGAGAGTTTTAAGCAGACTCAGCGCTGAGCACAGAGCCTGCCCAATGCAGGGCTTGATCTCACAATCCTGAGATCATGATCTGAGCTGAAACCAATAGTTGGAAGTTTAACTGACTATGCCACCCAGGGGCCCCCAATTTCTTCACAATTCTATTTGATTCCATTTGTTTAATATATCTTTAGATCAATACAGCTTTACTTCCAAACAAGAATTCCAAGGAGATTAATATTTTTCATCAATTTTTAGTGATTTCCTTTAGTGGAAATTTCAGTGTACATGCCAATCATTACTATGTGTCCCAACGGCCATACAGGAGATAGTTTTGCTGTTTTAGGTGACACATAGATCTTGTGAATCTTTATAACCCCCTTGCTCACTCTCCAGTTCCTTGAGTTTCAACTAAGCTTCCTTCAATTCCATCTAGATGTGTAACCCTGGCTTTGCGAGGTTCCTCCTGTAAAATATCAGCTTAATTGGATAAAGATCACTTATCCATGTATTATTCTTATAAACATCCCTTATCCAACTGGATGCAATTTCTTCAGAAATCAGGATTCTACCTGGGAAAGGAATCTCTCCCAGATAGACTTAGAGATTGTGTTCTGGTATTACAATATAAAACTACAACATAGTCATGTTCTGATGTTGACTATGAAGCTATGACCACAGGATAGCAAGCACAAATTCACATTAAAAAAAAACAAAACACTTTAAAAGCTCACTCAATTATCCAAATATTTCTTAAAATCCAGATGTTTGGCATTACAAAAGCAAAACATCTGGACAGTAATGAAATGTTTTTAGTTATCACCAGGATATTTTGCTTCCTATAAGACTGTATAAGCATCTTAAAGAGTATCAAACTTTTCTGATAATCGCCTCTATTGTCAAGGTGATCAAGGTCAGAAACATTTTAAATATGAATTGTTCCTGCTTTTAAAAAGTGCTCAGTGTTGTTGGCTCTAACGTAGCATGAATGCATAGTTTGTACATTTCTTCTGAATGCCCTGCATTCCGATCTCCTAAGTGAGGACTTTAAATAGCAGCTTATCATTTTGTCAAAATTCCTTAATGCTTTTACACCAGAAAGAAGGCATATAAGGAAAGTAAGAAACTGAACTGCTCTAGACCATCACACTGCTATTTATGTGGTAAATGGGACATACAGTGACCTCTAAGAATTATAATGGGTCAACTATACAAGGCAGCTGGTACGTTTAAAAGATGAGTTAAGAATTGGTTAAACAAAAAGATTCATTTGGAATTAGTCCTAATGTCTTTCTGTTGCATGTCAGATGTGAAAAACTTCTATGCATATGCCCTATGGCATTATATAAAAATAGCATCCCTTAGTGCAATTTGATCACCAGGTAATGTTACTGAAGGTAGAGACAGGTGACAAGTAACTGTAATTTGTGGCTATGCAGCTTTAATAACAACAAAAAAGGCAACCTAGTGAACTCTCTTTAGTTAGCAATCAGGCTCCTTTCATTCTTTTGAATTATAAATGTAAAGAGAAGAAAAGAGGGAAAAGACCCACAAATATTTTACTTCAATTAATTTCAACAGAATGTTGGAATGTATGTGTCAGACTTGACCATGATTAAACCTGGTATGTAATTATAGCACAACATCTTGCAGGATCTTGAAGCAATCATTTTCATTTTTCATTCCCACTTGGTGACTAAAAATTACCATTTCAAAATTTCAATGAGCAATCCACACCAATTTTGGATATTTAAGAAGTCAAAGAGACCTAAAGATAGAATGCAATCTACTAAAGTGTTCAGGTAGAGCTGTATGTGGTTCTTGGATAGGATGCGGCAATGTTAGTACTGCTTTTGTCAGAATGATGCATACATGGTAAACAGGAAACATCTATATGGGTTGCCACTCCTCAATTAGATCTATATGACTGAAATAGCACCCGAGGCTGAATATTCTGTATTGGGACAAAGTAATTCTTTTAATGTCTAACATACGCAAGTCACAAGAGCTCAGACTTTTCTCTTTCACCAGACTGTAAGCTCCCTGAGGCAGCAGTCTTATTTTCATGGTGTGCCGCTGGTCTCCTCTGTGCCTAGAATAGTACCTGGCACACAGTACGTGCTAAGTATTTGTTGAATGAATGAATTTAATCATTCAATAAATATTTCTTGAGAGTCTACTTGTTTGTAAGATGCTGCTAGATAGTCAGGGCCATGCAGAAACTGAATGAACATGCCCAGGTCCATGATGAGGCTGGTCTATTAGAGGAAAAAGACATGAACAAATCTAAATCGAATAATAAGCCAGTGAGGGTTAAATATTACAGGAGTGATGCTCGAATATAGGCTGCTCGGATACTGGCCTTCAGGGGAAGCAGAGAGCATGCCAAACGAGGGTGACTACAAATCCCCACCTACTGTTGGCACTCCAGAAAAACAGTGAAAAACAAGGGTGGGTGGGGGGAGGGGGAGAGAAAAGGGAAAGAATGAACACCTTGCCCTGGTTCCTTTTTAGAAAAGAGAAAGGTGAAAGCCACCTGGGAGGAATGGGGAGAAACTTCAGGGAAGTTAGCTGTGTCTAGACATTTTGGGAGAGAGAAAAGGGACTAGCAAGATTACATTCAACCATGTGAGTGGCCATTTTATGATTGGTTTTTAACAGTTGCAGGAGCTCTAAACTTCTGATTTCTGGGAGGGGCTATAGAGCAGAAATGCGAAATACCCTGAGAGAAGCTGTTCTGGGAACACTGGTCATCAAACCAAAAGGAAGAAACAGATGTTCTCATAAGAGTTCCAGTCCAGTTTTTCCAGGCTCCAGAGACAGAATGTTTGCTTAAGCAATGAAACTTTTGGGTGGTCATCCAAGACAAGCCAGAAAGCCTTTTGAGGTTCTTCAATTGCTACTATCATTCACCATAATTCTTATAATTGTAGGTTTGTCTGATGGGATCCTTGATCCATTATGTTCTTTACACATACATCAATTTTTCTATTTTACAATTGTGCTAAGAGTGATTTAAAGTTGTGGTATCATAGAATTTAAATAAGAAAAATAAATCAAAAAAATTTAACAAAAACTACCTCCGAAATGTGTATATAGCCTCGATACAACTATCTCGGATTCATTTCAGTTGGTTTAACACAGTGGGACATGCTAACATTTAAGTAAAGTGTGGCTTTTTCTGTGATTAGTAAAAAGCTTTTCCTAAGATTTGCTTAACCCCTCGCTGTGTGCAATTGCGGATGGATTCCATTAGAGGGTTGGTTGGATGCCGGCTAATCTGAATCCCCAGCAATGCAGGCTTGCAGGAATTGTTTTGGGCACTCAGACCAATCAGAAGGAGAGGCAACCAACAGCAGAAATGCTACAGTACGGTCACATTTTATCTGCTTCCATTTTCATGATACTGTGTGGTAGACAAGGATTCAGGCCCGATTTCTGCTGCTTGCTTAATATGCACCAAGTGTTATGCTGCAGAATCTTTGGGCTTAGGCAGAAAGCATTCGAGTCTCCAGTTCCTCCCGCACAGTTTCACTCTGGTTTCCGCTTGATTCTGTAGACCCAGACAGTGCCCCCACCTAAGCTCTATCTAAGCAACACCCACTTGCGGCTCAACACAAAGTCAGCGCATTTTTGTGTAGAAACACTCCAAGTGCTTGCTTTTCCCTGGGGTGAATTCTCACAGCAGTGAATAGGAATAAGCCCTGAGTAAGACAAATGATCACTGTCTGCTTCTGTGAAGAAAGGATTACTCTTTTGCTTTGCCTTTAGAGGAATGAGTTCAGGGGCACCAGAAGAGCCATTTCTATAGCATCACTTATTCTGGAGTAAAAGAAAATGGTTTGACAATTTCTGACAATTATTTTTATTCTATTTAATACATGTATCATAGGAGCCGGCCATCCCACTCTTAGGTATTTACCCAAGATAAAGGAAAACCTACATTCGCACAAAGCTGTGTGCACCTCTAATCATAATCACCAAAAATGGGAGACAATCCAAATGCCCTTCAAATGAGTGAATGGATAAATCTCCATCCAATGGAATACTACTTAGCAATAAAAAGGAACTACTGGTACAGGCCACAGCTTGGATGCATCTCAAAGGAATCACGCAGAATAGAAGCCAGTCTCAAAAAGTTACATATTGGGGCGCCTGGGTGGCTCAGTCGTTAAGCACCTGCCTTCGGCTCAGGTCAGGATCCCAGGGTCCTGGGATCGAGCCCCGCATCGGGCTCCCTGCTCAGTGGGAAGTCTGCTTCTCCCTCTCCCCCTGCTTGTGTTCCCTCTTACTGTGTCTCTCTCTGTCAAATAAATAAAATCTTAAAAAAAAAAAAGTTACATACTGTATGATTCCACTTATATGACATTCTCCAAATATGTATACATATAACAACAGAGAATGGATCATTATTTGCCAGAGGTTAGAGCGAGGGGAGAGGATTGAGTGATGGAACTATTCTGCATTCTGATTGTGGTGTTGATTACACAGATCTATGCAAGTGTTAGAACTCACAGAATAGATACCAAAAAAGTCAATTTTATTGTGAATTTAAATGCATGCGCTCTCTCTCTCTCTCTCTCTCTCTCTCTTTCACACACACACACACACACACACACACACACAGTAGCTCAAGGAGGAGACTTGGACTACAAGGGTCAATGGATCCCAATAAGAGCTACAATTTCTCTAGCTGCTCCTGGAACCAGGTTAAAGGGTGAGCTACCATCCTTCTGGATATAGATAGCAGCCATGCAGTGTGACTACTATTTGAAAGGGTCCAGTGACAACCCCACCCACCACCCCTTATCCTGCCATAATTCTTAAAGTTGTTAGCATTAGAGCACTCATCCAGGCTTAAAGCAGTTTCTCTTAATTGTGCTATTCCAATATAAATAGGTTAACTAAGAAAAAGAATCCATTAACACTTTAGCAAGAAAGAGATTTCTCAGCTCAAGCAGGTTCAGAGAATTCTATCAAACAACACAGAAGACTGCTCTGTTTGTAAAAAGGAGAAGGCTGGAACAAGGGAGGCTCTCAAATGAGGGAGACCTAAGAGAATCAGTAGAGGCCACAAAGGCCACCACCACCAGTGAGGACAGTTCCTTAAAAGGGGGCAAGGCAGTCATGTCAACACAACCCATTTTCCATAAACATGAAGACCAGATCTGTGTCAGTCAACATTAAAATTAGCACCAGTTAACAGGTCAAGAAACTCTAGCTATTGGAAGCGGGGTTATTAAAACTGCTTTTTCAAAACATATTAACTCCAAAAAGGACTTTCATGCACTTACATAGGATTGGTTTATAAGTTCTGGAGAGAAGATTCTGCCCATTTGTCCCCCTAGAACACCCCAGAGACTCTTACCCCCTGCTCCTATTCTTACCCCTATGGCCCATGCTCGGTGATTATGAAATGACTGAATTAACTCCCTCCAGGGGCTTTAGTGACTTCCTATCCACTTATAGTAAAACCTACACTGTGTCCCATGGCCTTTGAGGCTCTACATGCCCTGGCCCCTGACTGACTCTCTGATTTGGTGCCCATCACACCCCCACCCCTTGTTCATTCTTCAGTCTGTCTGACTGTTCTGCTGTTTCTTAAATATACCAAACACACTCCCACCTCCGGGCCTTTGCACATTCTGTTCCACCTGCCTGAACACTGTTCCCACACACTTCATCCTTGCAGTTTCAACTCGAGGGTCACCTCCTCAGAAAGACCTTCCCTGACTTCCCATCAAATGGAACCTCCACACATCAAGGCATGCTTACACCACCTCTTTGGTTTTCGTCATTGTACTTGTCATTGTCTGAAATTATTTACCTTTTTGTTTAGAGTGTCCTTCAGGAGTCCACTGATTCTGGAATGAGATGCCTCCTCTGAATCGTAGCATCAACACTTCCTGTGGTAACCTTGGGAAACTGACAGCCTCTCTGTGCCTCAATTTTTCATTTGTCAAATGGTGATATTGAGAGCACCTAGCTTCTGTGTTATAGTTTCAATTGAGTGATTTAACATATGTGAATATAGTGTCTGGTGGTTACAAGTGCTGCATAAGTGTTTACTCAGATTACTAATACAAGAACTCTAAGCTTTCCAGGCAGAGTAACTCATGCCCTGCTGGTCGAGGTGACTTGTCATTGGGCAGACGTATGTCCCTAGCTGCACTATTCTGGGCCTTTCCTCAAAGTCTAATATGGAGGGGAAGAGAGGGTCATTCTCCTTTGGAAAGTTCAGGAGCTAAGATCATGTACGTCAGGGGTTGCTGAACGAGTATACAGACTTCGACGTGGAGAAAGCATGCCTGATAATGAAAGCAAAACTAAAGCAAAAAGGACAGAGAGAGATTGAGAATTCCATTAACCGAATCCCTGAATCTAGCTGTGCCAGAGGCCAAACTAGTATTGGAGGGTTTTAAGTTATATGAGCCAATTAAGATTTTTTTTTTTTGCTAAAACTGGATAAATTGGGTTTTTCTCCTTTGCAGTAAAAAAAAGTCCAGAAGGACATAAAAGGCATTGTTTTGGACTATTGGTTCTTTTGGTCACCACCCCGCCCCCACTCTCAAGTGCATGGGTGGAGGCACTTGGTTTGGACAATTGGACCATCTTCTTGGTCACGGTAATTGGTTTGGGAACATAATCCAGGTCAGAGACTTGACGCAGGGATTTTTTTTATAGAAACTATTGGAAATATGAATCTGGTTTTTCTCTGGAATGGCAATGCTGGAGGATGCCAGCCTTGTAGCTGTTTGGGCCATTTCATGAAAAGGGCTCCTTCTGAAAGCAAAGCCCACAGAGAAAATGTGAACACAGAGATCAAGGCGGGATGACATCAAGGTTCCGAAGAGCTGAGGTTAAGAGGTTCAGGAAGCTTAAAAAACACATTAAAGAGAATTGTTAATCAGCTGCAGAGCACACATGTTTAGAATCTCACTAAATCATGGTCAACGTAAGCAGACTTTCCCAACTGGCTTTGTGTTCTGAAAGATTTTAGATGCAGTGTTAGCCAAAAGAGAAGTCATTTTTGCTGTTTGCTTCATTATATAGAAGGGTTAAGACCATTTCTTTCTTTTTTTTTTAAAGATTTTATTTATTTGACAGAGAGAGACACAGCGAGAGAGCTGTGCTACCTATTGCTACCAACCCAGCATTTCAGGAATAGGCCTGTCTTTATACACTAGTTAAAACCCAGGAATTGAATCTGTACATTTAAGCAACTGCTAAGATAAGACAACTCCATTACTCCCGGGTTTAACAAGCAGGGGGAGTAGAAGAGGGAGAAGCAGGCTTCCCGCGGAGCAGGGAGCCCGATGCGGGGCTGGATCCCAGGACCCTGAGATCATGACCTGAGCCGAAGGCAGACGCTTAACGACTGAGCCAGCCAGGCACCCCGGATTAAGACCATTCTTATTGAGAATTATGAAAAGCAGAATTTCAGAGCTGAAAGGGACCTTAGAGTTTCTCTAGACTGGTGGTTTCCAAGCCCTGGGCCATACAGTTTTTACAAGTGGTCCCTAAATCCATAGGTCACAAACTTTGCCCTGTACGTGGAAGAAAGCACATACCTGGCACACACATATGTGAATGATCATTTTTCAAACACACATGGATGCTACTATGATGAACTTTGTTAAAATTCATTTAAAATCCGGACTGAAAGCATACTAGCTATTATTATATTTTCTTAGTATTTAGTGAAAGTAGTACCAACTCTTAGTGGGGGGGGGAGGGGGGAGGTCTGAAAACTTTGTTAAAAAATTTCACATAACTGGAAAGATTTTAAAACATTCACCTGAACCAAAAATGTTGATTTGTATTCACTGAAGAGACTAAGCTTCCGTGAGGTGTCTGATATTTACAGTGCTCTGACAGTACTTGGCTACCGAAAGGCAGCTGCCTAAGGGGCATGGTACCCAAGTGGTAAATGGAGACGTGAAGCGTCTTATAGACCATTACAGCTCCCCACCCTTAGCCTTACCTTCGGTGGTCAGGTCCTGCAGCGGCTGGCCCTCGTAGGCTTTCTGTTACCCTTAAAAATAAAACTGCCGGTTGTTTTACTAGCAACAACAGGTTTACTCGGGAATTGCCGAGAAGTACAACCTGGGACGCAGACAACTCTGCCGAAGGAGGGAAGGGAATGCTTTTTTCCAGAGGAAAGGAGGACGCTGGGAAAGCCGTTATAAACGGAAAACCCATTGGAGTAAACGGGGAGCTGGAAGTATAGTGGCTTTTCATTGGCTGGGTTGTGACTGTCTCTCATTGGCTGGGCTGTTGCCAAGGTGGGAGCAAAGCCTTTCTTCCTCCTGCTCTGGTAGTAACGTCCAATCCACGGTCCTGTCTTTTCCTGTTGGATTTGCAGTTGACCACCAGTGGCAGGGCAGGGGAAGTCCCCTGCCTCGCCTTGCGACTCCTTCCTAATGAGGTTTCCCTTGATTCATTTTGCCGCTTCCCCCATCACTGGTACCTCCTCCCTCTTGCTAGCTGCGCTTCTGTCAATGGGTTTTTGCAATGTGTTGGAAAGGCTCTGATTTCTCTTAAAACAGGGCCTTGGCCTGTGATTGCCTCGTCTGTAATGCTCTCCGCCCCCTTGCTCTCCTTAAGGTAAGGCCTCCTCTTAACTCTTTCCTCACCACTCAGCTCCAGAATCACCCCCTCAGAGGAAGGCTTCCGAGTCAGGGAAGCTTATCCGCTCCCATCCAGTCACTGCCTTCCTTCGGAGCTCCTCTCTCAGTGTGTAGCTCTGCTCTGGTGCGTCAGTCTGACCCGGTCGGCTTGCCCCCAGGGGCGTGGACCTGCGCTGAGAGCAGGGACTGTGTCTATTTGGGCATCTTGGTCTTCCCAGTGCCTGGCACCTAATCGAGTTCGTTGCACAAATGATGCAGGCTGCTCAGGGGTCTTCATTTGCTACTATCTCTGCTCCTCTACCTCCATCACGTCATTTTTTTTTTTTTTTTTTATACATTCTTTTGCTTGATTTCTACTTTCTGTGCCTGGAACCAGGCTTGGAACTCTTCAAGGGCAGAACCTGAGTTGCATTTATCTTTTTATCACTCATGTATGCATCTATTTTTGTCCAAAATGTGAATAGAAAGCACACCTGCAAGATTGTGACATAACCAGAAAACTATGTCCTATATACAGCCTTGTTCTAAAAATAGCCCAGCACATGCTCTGGTATAATCTGACTCAGATGCTTCATATCGCAGCATTTCAGGAATAGGCCTGTCTTTATACACTAGTTAAAACCCAGGAATTGAATCTGTACATTTAAGCAACTGCTAAGATAAGACAACTCCATTACTCCCGGGTTTAACAAGAAGCAAAGCCTCCTTAAACCAGGTGCATTTTATTGCTTCACAAAGACTCTCTTCTCTACTCAACCTTCAGTGAAAGCTAAAGGAATGAAGGACATGTGGCCTGGAAGACCACCCAGGAATAATGCCGCCTTTACCACAATGCATAATCATAAACTTTTTGGAGTTACACACCCTGCCTTTGAACCCTAGCTTTGCTACCAACTAGCCGTGTGTCCGTAGCGAGCTACCATATCCTTCTTAGCTTTATTTTCTTCGTGACTAAGTGCAGAGAACAGTAATACCTACTCCGTAGGACTGTAGGAAACCTAGCTAAAACCACGCAGGTAAAGCGCTAGCCCAAGGCCAGACGGAAGGTTCAAGATCATAACCGCTGCCTTGGTTTCTTCCTAGGGAGGAGGGTGGGTGGGTGGATGGAGCTGATGTAGCCTGAGTGGGAGGAACATCCTGGATTGGGGAAACTCTGCCTCTTCTTTTTCTGCAGACAGGGTGGTAAGTTGGAAAGGATTAAAAAAGATCCTGGGGGAATAGAGAACAACTCTGTCCAAAGCCATTATTAACCATTTGTTCTTTTTTGGGGTGAGAGTGGGGGAGGCGGGGGCGTTGGAATATGGTAGCTGAAAGATAAAGATGGGACAACGACTGGCATTTGGGTACCGCAGTAAGATTGTCTAATAAGAATAAAGTCTCAAGAGACCTTGGGGGAAGAAGACAGAACAGATCCATTAAAATGTAGATCGCTGCCGATCCTCCCATGAAACACGAAGTGCCCTGGAACTTCCTGGCAGCTGCAGACTGTTGCTGTTTTTATTGTGGATTTTAAGCGGGGGTCGGGTTTGCGTGATGCCTCTCACTCACATGCTCATTTCCTCTGAAACCTGATGTTTAATTGTTGCCTTTTTAAATTGTGAGAATTAAGATTAGATCGTGGAGTGAAAGAATACTATAAAGTACAACACAAAGGTAAAGAATAGTCATGAAAGCTTTCGTTCTCCCTCAGCTCCTTCTGATCCACTCTCCAGATGCCCCCAGGGGTTTATTCCTAAAACACAGGCTGGTCACATCTTTCCCTGGCTTATAGGCCCTCTAGTCTCAATACTTAGAGCAGTCATTGTCATTTTCTTTAAATTCTTGTTTTTGTTAAATGGTTAAAAAGCCAAATGGTACGGAAAGGCACTAAATCCTTTCCTTACTCCTTCCCTTCCCAGTTCTGGTCCTTACGGAAAACCACTTTAAACTCTTTTAGCTTGGGACCCCTAGGTGGCTCAATCAGTTAAGCATTTGTCTTCAGCTCAGGTTATGATCCCAGGGTCCTGAAAGCGAGCCCCGCATTGGGCTCCCTGCTCAGCGGGGAGCCTGCTTCTCCCTCTACCTGCCGCTCCCCCTGCTTGTGCTCTTTCTCTCTCTGACAAATAAATGAATAAAATCTTAAAAAACACCTTTAGCTCTTAAATTTCTTTTAGTAATCGGGTTCTATATAAATAATAATATATAAATAATTTAGTAATAGGGTTCTATATAAGTAATATAATCATAATTGGGTTCTGTAATTATAATAGTATTTGGTTTATCAATTTTTGTCTGTACCTGTTAACTTTCAGCACACACAAGCGTGCACACACACACACATGCACACACACCCACCTGTGGTCATTTTTTCGGAGTCATTTGAGAATCGGTTGTTTATACCCTGCTCTCTTACTCCTTAATTCTTCAGTGTGTAATTCTTAGGATCAAGGATATTCTCTTATGGAATCATAATACGTTATCTAATCTATATTCCATTTGTCATATTAATCAACTGTCTCAATAATGTCTTTTACAGAATCTTTTTTTCTCCAGTACAGGACACAGTACAGGACCATGTATTGCATTTCCTTGGGTCATGTTTCTTTAGTTTGTTAATTTGGAATTGTTCCTCGGCTTTTCTTTGTCTTTTATGACATTGGCATTTTTTTTAAAGGATTATAGGCCATTAGTTTTATAAAGTGTTTCTCAATGTGAGTTTTATGATACTTTGTCTTGATTAGATTCAGTTGGACAACTCCTGCATGGATGCTGTGTCCTTCTCAGGGCATCCCATCCAGAGGCATTTGACATTAATTTTGGTCATCTGGTCATGATATTGTCCAGTTTCTTCACTGACTGCAAAGTTACTATGTTTCTCTTGCAATTAATAAGCAGTCCCCGGGAAGACACTTTGAGAACAGATACTAATCTGGCACCATACCAAATTTTCTTTTTTTTTTTTCAAAGATTTTTTTTATTTACTTATTTGAGAGAGAGAATGAGAGAGAGAGCACATGAGAGGGGGGAGGGTCAGAGGGAGAAGCAGGCTCCCCGCTGAGCCAGGAGCCTGATGCGGGACTCGATCCAGGGACTCCAGGATCATGACCTGAGCCGAAGGCAGTCGCTTAACCAACTGAGCCACCCAGGCGCCCCATACCAAATTTTCTAATATAAATTAAGCATCCATTGATGATTTTTGTTTAAATTAGTCTCTACTATAATGGTTACAAAAATGATGATTTTCCCCCTTCCCTCTGCCCTTCACTTTTATTAACCCACATTCCACTATAAGGAAGAGTCTCCCTCTCCTCCCACCCTCCTCTCCTATCCTCCCATCTCCCTTCTCCCTCTCCTCTACCTGCTCTAAGAGCAAATCTACTTGAAAGGTTGTTGCTCACTTTCAGTGGTGTCAAGTCAGAGAGATGAAGGTGATGGAAGTCAGTCTCCTCTAGACTATGCCATCTGAACACACACACACACACCACACACACACCACCACACACACACCCACACACCCACATACACACCACACACACACCACACACAGTGGGATAGCTTAAAAGGTAAATTATAGCATAAGCCCCTTTAATCTCCCATTGCAAGTAAGCAGAATGTAATCTTTAGATCTGTATTTGTGATACGTATAGGACTTGTTCAATACATTAGTGACTCAAAATTTTTTTTTTAAAAGATGTTATTTATTTATTTATTTGAGACAGAATGAGAGAGAGAGAGAGCTCATGAGAGGGGGGAGGGTCAGAGGGAGAAGCAGGCTCCCCGCTGAGCCGGGAGCCTGATGCGGGACTCGATCCAGGGACTCCAGCATCATGACCTGAGCCAAAGGCAGTCGCTTAACCGACTGAGCCACCCAGGTGCCCCAGTGACTCAAATTTGAAACAAAATTTATATGATGCTTTCAGCTTCCATTTATCTCAGGAGCAGGCTGAGATTGCATATGAAAAATTGGGGCCCCCCAAATCAAACCAAACCCCAAGCCTTGCTATGATGTGAACCTTCTTAGCTTTTTGAATTGGGATTTTTTTTTTTTGATTCTACACAATCAAAATAAAATAGAGAAATAATTTGGGTGCTGAGGCTGCTATCTGATTGCAACTATTATCCACAAACCCCAGCTTCAAATTTTGTACTTATATTTTTGTGTTTGTATTTATATTTACACTTTATCAAAAAAGCTCCATCGTTCTCATTGAAAAAACTGAATTTGAAAGTATGATATGCATCACAGTTTTATGCATCAAACCTTATTGTTTGAGTTTTCTTATAATTCTAATTAAAATAGAAAGATTTGAAAGATCCAAACTGTCTGAGTCCCTAACTGAAGCCCAAGCTCCTTGCAACGACACCATACGCAAGGTTCTTTATGATGTGATTTCTTCGTGACATCCCAACCTCATGTCCTTATGCCCCGTCCAACTGTCAAAGTAGTTGCAACTCCTTGAATCTGCTGTGGTTTTCTTGCTCTTCTGTCTTTGCTTGGTGGTCGCTGTCTGGAATGTCCTTTCTCAACTTGCTTGCCTGAGGAAATGGTGCTTGTCCTTCCAGTGTCAGCTCAGAAGTAATGCCTTTGGGGAAACGACAGAGAGAGAGACTATTCATCCCCTTTTGCCTCATCCAGCCACCTTGTGCACCCACATTATCCTGGGGGCATGCTCGTTCTCAGGGCCTGTTCCTTTTCTGTGATTATTTGTCAGCAGCCATTGAAGGGTTGGGACATTTCATCCTTCTTTCTTCCTCATGCCTAATATGGTGGCAAGCATGCAGTAAATATAATTATGTGACAAACTGTATGATAAGCTATTTTACTGAATTCTGTTCAAATGGCTGCCCTCGTATTGAGAAACACATTGACTGCTAAAGAAATCGAAGTGTCAAGAGGTATGGGTGGGGTTACTCTTCAGTTATTTGTAAATTTCCCTCACTGTTGAAACTCTCATGACACTCCAGTGCATTGGTGAGGTCTGTAGGACTTTAAAAAATTATTTAAATTATGTAACTATGTCATAACCACCTTATAGTAAGTTTGGAGCTTACCAAAGAGGAAAAATATGCCTTCGCTTTTATTGCCCAAACAGTACAACAGTTTGCTTAACCATTTCCATATTGCTGGCTGTGTCCCAAATTATGTAATTTTCCCCTTAATTTTGGGACATTTAAATAGTTTCCAATTCTCATTACTATAAATAATATTGTTGAAAGCATCTTCTTCCATATATTTAAACATTATTTCTTAGGATTAATTATTCAAATTGCAAAATTTGGGCCAAACAGTACAAATACTTTAATGGATCACAATACTTAATACCTTCAAAAATGGTTTTGCCAATATGCCATGCTGCCAGAAATATATGAGTACCTCTTCAGCTTATTCTTGCCATTCTTTTTTTGATTTTGATGAAAAATATCTCATGGTTGTTTTGAAATCTAACCCTTTTTATTTTGAATGGTATATACGTACATTCATTGTCTAAGTATTATTCTTAGTGGGAAACTTACTGAGACATAAAATTTAAAAGCCTACTTTTATTTTATTTTATTATTTTTTTAAAGATTTTATTTATTTATTCGACAGAGAGAGACACACTGAGAGAGGTAACACAAGCAGGGGGAGTGGGAGAGGGAGAAGCAGGCCTCCCGCGGGGCAGGGAGCCCGATGGAGGGCTCGATCCCAGGACCCTGGGATCATGACCTGAGCCGAAGGCAGACACTTAACGACTGAGCCACCCAGGCGCCCTTAGAATCCTGCTTTTAAACTTATCTTGCTTTTATGGTTCAAAATACTAGAACTTGATTGCTTTCCAACTCATAATTATCAAATTCTGGATATACTGAGCTCTAGCATCATTTTCTCATAAATTTAGTATTCCCACCTTGTTTCAGTCTCTGCAGCTTGTTGCTACAGTAAAAGGTATGGTGAATCACATGCCATCCATCCTGTGTTGGCCAAGAAAATAACTCTATCTCTGCGGTTGTCTGGCACATCTCGACTAAATATATGGTGAAGCTTAGAAGTGTTTCGAAGTTCTCATTCCAAAACGTAGGAAAAAACTGAGTTGCTTGCATATGCAAGCATAAAATAACTCACTTGGCATTAGTGCCTTTAGGTTCTTTGATTGAAGTGTGTATAAGGAAATAAAAAGGGTTCTCATTTAAATCCAATTAAAGACTTGATATTTTTTCATCTTTGTTCACTGGAAAAGATTTATAGTATGGGAAATGGTGTTGTACAGTAAATTCCGAACTGGCTCTCAGACATTGTATCTACATGATGCCAACTTCTGCAAATTAACTGTAAATTTTGTTTTCAAATAGTTGCATGGATGGCTGGTCAAATTGATCTACCTGCCTTCATGGACCATTGTGTAACAGGCTGGAAAAAATAGGAAACTTGATTAAGGCACCATTTTGATCAGAGACTGAAATCAAATGATGTGAGTGCTAAGGTCATTACGATGTCCTCCAGTGACTCTGACCTGTGTAACTTCTCCATCTCAGAGTACTGTGGGGAGCTCTGCTAACCTCACCTCAATCACGTTCATGGCAAACAGAATTAGTTTTCATGGTATCAACATTTGATGTGTTTTGAGATAAGGTTCAGTTTTTCCCAAAGGAATGTTATAAATGCAATCCATTTATTTTGATAATTTTGATAATTCTGCATATAACTTTTGAATAGGGAAAAATAAATGGATTTTTTAAGGGTGAGGAACAAATGACAATTCTCAACAAACAAGAATTTTTCATGAAAAAATGCACTTTAATTTTACAGTTGTTTATCTCTCACCACTTCTAGCTCTTTCTCAGCTTCTCAATACCCTTCTCCATGAACCTACTGGGCTCACCCAACCAATCCCAGAACTTACACAACCCGTGGGAAAACACAAGGTCCTATTGCTGCTAGCAAGAGGAGTTTGGAAAATGTCTTCTGCTGTAGGTGTTTTTCCTCAACAGTTGTTTCATACCATCCTTCAGGGGCAAACAGATGAGCTGATAGACGGAGCCAAACAGTTACATGAGTGACTAGCCAAACTGATCCACCTGCTTTAATGGATCATTATATAACAGAGTTAAAAACAATAACAACAATAAAACACCCTATTTTGCCTTTAAGCTCTAGAGCTGCAGTGGCTGGTATCCAGATCTTTCCTGTTCAGTGATGGTGACCATGTGGCAGCTTCCAGAACCAATCCTCATCTCGGGAGGAACTTGGAATTTAGGTGAGGGTGTGGAGGTTCGGAGAGGGAATCTGCGTATCTCCATCGTCTCCTTCTGCTAAAATCATTATCTTGGCCTTTTAGTTATTTTCTTTATTTTAATTCCAGTATAGTGAATGTATGGTGTAATTTTAGTTTCAGGTGTATGATATAGTGATTCAACACTTCCATTCATCGCCCGGTGCTCATCATGTTAAGTGCCCTCTTTTATTTCCTTTCTTGTTTTTGTCCCTCCTTGACATCTCTTCCCCACACAGGCCCCAAACATGCATAATTAGTGTGTCCTTCCTCCTCATTTCCTCCATCCCCTGAATTTCTTCTGAAGAGGAGGAACCCAGCTTTATATTCTGCCGTATTGTCTTATTCCTAACAGTCAAGTGTCTTGGAGCTGTGTATCTTTCCCACCACCCGGCTTCTTATTCATCTGATTTTTGTGCTTAAAGATTTATTAAGCCCTGAGGCTTCCTTAGCTCAGTCTCCTTGAGATGGATGTATACTCAGAATTACAGCAGAACTCTGTGACTCTCCCCACCAGGCCCATACCTCTGCCATGATAGCTTCTTCTGCTCCTGCCGCCGCTGTCTCAACAGTCTGCGGCCTCCCCATTTTCCCCATGTGGGGCAGCCAGTGCTGTGCTGGGATTCAGTTAACCTGCTCCCGGGAGTATTTCTGGTATTTGTCTCAGTTGTTTGGATTCTGAGGCAAGGTGTACCCTCTCTGCCATCTATGTGTAGGTAAATGACTATATCGAAAGTGGCACAAAAATCATGTAAAAATGCACACTTGTAAAATAAAGCCAGTATAAACACGAATGGTGCCATTGACTTCTCTTAATAGGAACACAATTTTCTGGCAATAGGGAATAGAAACAGTTTTTGATGATTCATTACTTAATAGGAAATATTGCATTTCAATATTTGTAAACAAGGTAGAACTGCAATTTATTAATTTATTCATCCATTTAGTCAGCATGTATTATTTGAGCATCTTATATGTGTAGGATTTTGCGCTGTATAATGGAGATACAAAGATGAATAAAACATCTACCCACGGGGATATAACAGTGTAAGGGGAGAGACAGATACAAAAGCAGGTCATTTGAAAGCAATGTGATCAGTCCACCAACAGGATATACAGAGAGGATTAGGGAGTAGGAATAAATGAATAATGGAATGAGTGAATGAATCTACCTACCTATTTCCTTTAATAAAATAGAAAACAAGTAATTCAGTTGCAACTTTATACTTATTAAATGTGGCAGCTTGAAAATACACCCGCAGTTTTTAAAAAAATATTCCTCCTATCAAGAGCTGGGGTTGATGCTCTATCTCTTGAAACAGAGCAGGATTTTTGATGATTTTGCCCAATAGAATGTGGTGGAAGTGATGCTGTAGGACTTCTGAAGGGAAGGCAGAGAAGGTGATGCAGATCCTGCCTTGCTTGCCGGAATACTCAGGCTGGAGCCCCAGGCGTCATCTGTGAGGGAGCCCAAGCTAGCTAGCTCCTGTAAAGAGACTTCATGGAGAAGCGCGGGGACTACATGAGGAAGGAGAGAGACGCCTGGCCACCGGCCCCCTCACCCCCCTGATTTGCTGCAACCCCTCCACTGCTCCAGCTCCAGCCACTATTTGATGGTAGCCACACGAGAGATCCAAGGCAGGATTACCCGGGGAAGCCCTTTCCAGGCTCTTGACCCACAGAAACCGTAAGTGATGATAAAATGTTCGTTGTTTTCAGACATTAAGTATTGGGAGATTTGTTGCACATCAGTAGATTCATGGAGCAGGTTTTTAAAACCTTGTAGTGAGTTTCTGCTCTAACAAAACCTTAAAACATGTGGCATTAGCTTTGGGTCTGGGCCGCGGGCAGAGGCTACAAGAGCCTTGCAGAAATTGTTAGCAGAAGCTTGATGGGCCTCAAGGAATCTGTTGAGAGCAAAACTGTATTGAAAACGGGAGGAAAGAAGACCTTTGTTAGGTGGCAATGGGAAGTTTAGCGCAATTGTCACCTATAGTCATGTGGAAAAGAGAAAATGTGCCACATGAACTGATGGACCTGGTTAAGAAAATTTGCAGGCAGAATGTTGAAAAAAATGTTGAAAAGTCTTTTAGATTGGTGTACTCAGATAAATAGAGAGGCAAGCCAAAAATGCAACTGTTCAGTTTTCCATAGAAATTTGGAGGACATATTAAGATGCCACAACTCTCTATGGTTGAAAATAAAACTGTTTCTAGTCTAGCCAGATGGCAAAAAATTCTCAAATAAAGTGATAATTTCAGGGCAAAGGCCAAATCCATGATGGTCCTGTAATATCCTTTGTTAAGACCTCAGAAAGCCTCATAGATCCTTTCACACAGACAAAACATCATTCAAGGATTTTAAGGGCACATCTCACAGACCCTCTCTGTTAAACAATAGAACTTTTAGGAATCTTATGGGAATTTTCCTATAGCAACTTCGCAGAAGCTCAAGGTAGAGTAGGCTTTCCTTAGAGAGATTTCTATAGCTTCTGCTTAATGGAGTGGATTATATATTAATATACAAAAATCCCACAAAAATTTTAAAGGAATCGTTATCAGCTTGAACTAAAAAGGACAAAGACAAAATTAAAAGAGGCCTTTGTTCCTTTGAGCTAATGTGGGCTAGTTTTTTTGGAAGAGTAAAAATGACTTAGGGGGTAAAACTGAGAGCAAGGGGCCAAGGCCAAGAACCACAGAGAATCATTCTCTGGAAGTAGGACTGGGCCTTAAGCAAGAAACTGGCAACATGTGCCCCTCTGGACTTCAGGATTGCCATGGACCAGAGACTGCCATGTACTCTTAATTTCCCCCTTTATGGATGGGAGTGGCCACAATGGTTACTCTATGCCTGTCCCATCATTGTTTTCGAGGACTGTGGGCCAGACAACTTACTGCTCTATTCCGTAAGGCTTCGGACACAGAGAAACCATACCCAAGGAACTGTACCCAAAGAATTGTACCCAAGGAATGCCATCCACTCTTGGATCTGATTTAGATGATCACATCCTGAACCTCATGTCTGGTACTTTAATATCATGAAACTATAGGGGTCTTGGGAAAGGGGAAATACATTTTGCTTGTATAATTTGTGCCAGAAAGTAAGCTGCAATGGTTTAAATATATGTTTGCAAGTATTTTGATGCTCCTCCTGTCAAAAGATTGGTCTATGTTCCTTCTTCTTGAAACTGGGTGGGCTTTTGAAACTGTTTTAACCAGTATGATAGGGCAGAGGGATGCTGTGTTAATTTCCAAGGCTAAATGATAAATAGTAATGCAACTTCTGTCCTGTTTGTTGGGCCACTTGCAATGGAACCCCATGCTGGCAGTTAGGCCATCTGTCTGTCCTAAGGCTCTGAGGAAACCCAACTGGCCTACCTGTAGAGATTGCATAAAGGAGCCCAGAGCAATGTCTCTATCTCTGTCATATCTCTATCTATGTATCTACCTATGTATCTTCTATGTCTCTTTCTCTCCATCTATCTATCTAATCTATCATCATCTACACATATATAAGAGATGACTAGGCAATCCTCCATTGCTTTAGACCTTCCACTGTTCCTGCTCCAGCCACCTTCTGACTGGATGAGAAGTCGCAAGCCAATGCTGCACAGCAGAGCCCTTCCCAAATTTCTGATTCATAGGAACTAAGTTTTAGGGTGATTTGTTATACAGTCATAGATAACCAGCAAACTGGCCACGTGTACTTGAACAGCATATAACTCCTTTGTTTTCAAATGGGAAAATGGACATGAATTTATTCATTCATTTATTCTTTGCTTTATATCACATATCTTGCAAGGTGAATGATTGGATCAATGAGTAAGCCCGTTTTAAGGTGAGAAAAATGAGCCATAGAGAAATTAAGCAACTTATCCAAAGTCACAGGGCAAGTGAGGTCACAATTGAATTTGAAACATTCCAAAAGCAATTTGTTAAGTTTTATTCATTCAACAAATATTTTTTTTTTAAAGATTTTATTTATTTATTTGAGAGAGAGAGAATGAGAGACAGATAGCAAGAGAGGGAAGAGGGTCAGAGGGAGAAGCAGACCCCCCGCTGAGCGGGGAGCCCGATGTGGGACTCGATCCCGGGACTCCAGGATCACGACCTGAGCCGAAGGCAGTCGCTTAACCAACTGAGCCACCCAGGCACCCACAACAAATATTTTATTGTTTGTCCAGTATGTGTTCGGCAATGGGGCTATAATGGCGAACAAGAAAATGAGAGCTTCTCTTCTAATTGACCTGAGATCATGCTGATGAGAAACTGAGAGTAAACAAGACGTAATTCTACATTTTGATAAATGCAGAGAAGAAATAGAAGAGAATGCTCTGACAGATTACAACAGGAATGCTCACTTTAGAGAAGGTGTTCAGGAAAGTTCTTTCTGAGGAGGAGTCATCTGAGCTAGAACCCGAGTTTGAGAAGTAGGCAGTTATGTGAAGAGGGAACACTTAGCATTTTTTTGAGAGGATATGTGTGAAGTTTCCCACACAGTAACTTGGTATGTGGCTTCCCTTTGCAGGGCCTCCGGTAAGGAGGACTGGCAGCAAAAAGGCTTTGTGTGGATTCTCTGAGAGTGAGTGTCTCTTTACATTTTGCAAACCTTGGCATCTCTCTTGCCTCACCCAAGCCTGGCCCTGCATGTGAACTTAACACATTTTAGATTTGCAATGTATTACTGCTTATCAGGTTCAAGACTAATTTAATGAAATGAAAGAATCAACATAGGCACAGACACACATACCTAGGAAAAAGTCAAAGGATTGATAAAAATTATGGTATTTGAAAATAGTATGACTCCTGGAAATTTTATGATGAGTAGCAGGAGTATAGGCTCTTATATTCAGGGGGAGTCCAGACTGGGATTACATGGTAGGGTGAGCCATCTTGTTAATCTTGTAATGTTGTAGTATCTGTTGGGCGATGAACTAATCAGCTGCAAGAGGGCAAAAGGCAGTACTATCTTCTGAGAGAGAGAGAGAAAAAAATCAGCATTCAGTCAATGATCTCAGCGAGTAATTGTGGGTGCTCCTCCAGCAGGGGACTTTTGGAAAAATTCAATATTCACAAATTCCTCCTCCGTGACATAAATATTTGTTTTGGTCAAATTCTTAGAAACTCCCTCTCTCAGTGATTGGAAGAGTATACGTTACTGAACTTGGACTCAGAATGCTCCACGGCCAAGTTGAACGGGGACTCCTCCTTCATTAGTGGAATCATTTCCCCCTTGCAGATTCTAAATCATTCCTGGGACACTGAAGACATTGGCTGAGGTGAAGCCATGTGCCTTGACATGCTGGGGGAGGGATGGTGCTGAGCAACAGACCTGAAACAAATTCTGACCTTTGGGAAGAGCTAATGTGTTTCCCCTCACTTCGCGCTCTATCTTCCAAGCATTCTTTTGGTATAAGCAGTTTTGCTTCTCCTAACTATTGCTCATTTCTCTCTTGCTTTCTTTCAGGGACTGTTTTCCTAGGGGAAAGAGTGGTTCAAGGTCATTTCTTTTTTTTTTTTTTTTTAAAGATTTTATTTATTTATTTGACAGAGAAAGACACAGCGAGAGAGGGAACACAAACGGGGAGTGGGAGAGGGAGAAGCAGACTCCCCGCAGAACAGGGAGCCCGATGCGGGACTCGATCCAGGGACTCCAGGATCATGACCTGAGCCGAAGGCAGTCGCTCAACCAACTGAGCCACCCAGGCGCCCTCAAGGTCATTTCTAATTCCCCATATTTATTACTCTTTGGTTATTAGTGTCTTTTTCTTATGCAAAGAACTTATTCTCACACACTTCCTATTACAGGCATCCCTGCATCTGGCCCACGATTTAGAGAGTGAGGAAAGCATGGATTCTACTCATCTGTAAAGCTCAGATTTATTGAGTAACTACTCAAGTCAGGCATTGTCTCCTGGATGCTGGGGATCTATTGTTTAGGGAGGCCCTGGAAGAACTCACAGTCTAATGTAATTACCTACTTACATAAGTATGTACAGTAAAAAGATGATATTCACACTAGTTTATAAATATCAAAAAAGCACAGAGCATGTTTTTGGATTGGGTTGCTCAGAAGTGGGATGATGCTGAGCATTCTTTTGAAGGATAATTTAGAGTTTCCTAAGTGGAATAGTAGAGCATTCCAGATAAGAGTTATATGCTCATTAATTGGTTCACTTGTTTTTTTTATTCATCCATTCATTCATCCATTCATCAAATACCTATTATATGCCAGAAATATTCTAGGTAATAGCGATACAAAATGAGTAAGAATTGTCTCTGCTCACAGTAGATATAGAAACAAATGCCTGAGATGTGTTTAAGTGCTCTGATAGAAGGTCTATACATGGAGTTTTGGGGAAGCTTCAGGAAAATTCCATAAAGGTGGTAATGTTAGAAGAGAATGTTAATAGATATGTGACTATTTATCAGGCTGATAGGAAAGAGGGTGAAGGGAAAGAGAATATTCCAGGCAGAGCAAACAGAAAGGCAGAGAACCTTGAGATAGCCCTGCATATTTTGCAGAACTGCAAGGAATTCGGCCTGATTGGAGCCTCAGGTATTTATTCTGTGGCACAGGGATGGAAAAGTCTGAGGAGGCAGGGGGTGGGGGCATTTCTGGGGGGCCACACACTAGCAGGAAGGTGAGATGCAGTGAGGTCATTTGGAGACCACACGTGATTTGGCTAGTCTGAAGGAGGGGAAGGAGAAGAAACCAGACAGCAGGGAAAGGCCATGCCAGGAGGGGCCTAGAGTGCTGGATTAAAGCAAACAGAGCCTTGGGGCCTGGGTGGGTCAGTTGGTTGAGTGTCCCACTCTTGATTTCTGCTCAGGTCATGATCTCAGGCGTTGTGGGATCCAGCCCCATGGCGGGCTCTGTGTTCAGCGAGGAGTCTGCTTGGGATTCTCTCTCTCCTTCTGCCCCTCTCTCTGCTCCACGCCCCCCCACCCCCGGCTCCCCCCAACTTGTGTACTCTTTCTCTAAAATAAGTAAATAAATCTTAAAAAAGAGCAAGTAGAGCCTTTCCTGTTGGTGCTGGCGAGACATGGATGGATTTGTAAAATCAATTGTTTAAAATTTTTATTTGTAAAAACTTATATACTGTAAAATTTGCTCTTCTTATTGTACAGTTCTATGGGTTTTGGCAAATGCACACAGTCATATACCAACCACCACAGACAAATGTAGAATAGTTCCAGCACCCTACAAGGGTCCCTCAGGCTGCTCCCTTGGAGTCAACTCTCCTCCCATCCCAGGCAACCACTGATCTGTTTCCTGTTCCTCTAAGTTTGCCTTTTCCAGAACATCATATCTATGGAATCATATAATATATAATCTTGTGAGGCTGGCTTCTTTCACTTAGTAATATGCACTTAAAATTCCTCTGGGTTTTTGTTTTTGTTTTTTGTTCTTTTTCATGGCTTGATAGCTCATTTCTGTTTAGCACTGAATAATACCCCATTGTCTGGATGTATTGCAGTTTACTTATCCATTCACCTACTAAAGGACATTTTGGTTGCTTCCAAGTTTTGGCAATTATGAATAAGGCTGCTATAAACATGAGGTTCACTTCTTTTCATTCAAGCTTGCATTTTAGAAAGATTGCTCCAGCAACAATGTGGAGAATGTGCTGAAGGGACAAGAATAAAATTGGGTTGAATGTTTCTCAATTAGTTTATCTCTTACTGTTCTAGGATGTGTTGTTATACAACCAATAGGTACATGGACAAAGCATTAACACAGTGATTGCTAGCATACATGGAGCGATTCAATTGATTTGACCAATCCGAGTAATGAAGTATTTTAAAAATATACCAATCAGCTTATTAGATATTTAACTCAGTGATTTGTAGTCACAGCTTATTTTGACCTATTTATTACCTTCTTTATAATTTAGTGGATATAAGAAATTTAGGAAAAAAGAGTGTTTCTTCTTCTACATTCCATAATCGTGTATCTGAGTGAAATGATTAGTAGTGTGTTTTGCTAATGCTCAGGGTGGTGTCATGATATTAAGGGAAGATGGATTTACTTTGATTAATGGATTTTAAAAAATCTTGTTTTAAGAAAATTTAGGTGTTGTTTTATGAAAGGTCAAATCCCAGTTGTCTGTAGCCAGCAAAGATAATACATAAGAAAATGGAGCTTTTCCTTTTGCCCATTTTAAAGCCTCATTTTCAGTGAATAAATAAAATCTGTGTGTTTTTTTGAATTTCATTTAAATTGATTTAGAAACTATCAAATGGAAGTTTATATAGGAGTTTAAGCTATGGACTCTGATGACTCCGATTCAAATCCTAGTTCCACTAACTGTGACATTGGGAAAGGTACTTAAATGAAATGATCTCACTTCCTCCTTTGTAAAGTGGGAATGATAAATGATAATACTTATATCCAGGGTCCTTGTGAAAGCTAATTGAAATGATACCTTAAAATGCTTAACCAAGACTGATACATAGCATGTGTTCAATAAATATGGGCTATTATAAACATTAACAAAATCAAGAGCCTACTTTAAGGCATTGTGCAGAAATATAACGATGAAATAATATATGGCTCCTTTGTCAGGGAGTTTGCAATTTGCAATCTATCTGGAGCCAGAGATATGTTAAGAGCCACCACTTAAAACTCAACCAGGGGTGCGTGGGTGGCTCAGTCGTTAAGCGTCTGCCTTCAGCTCAGGTCATGGTCCCAGGGTCCTGGGATTGAGCCCCACATCGGGCTCCCTGCTCAACTGGAAGCTTGCTTCTCCCTCTCCCACCCCTCCTGCTTGTGTTCCCTCTCTCGCTGTGTCTCTTTCTGTCAAATAAATTAAAAAATCTTAAAAAAAAAAAAAAAACTCAACAAGAATGAAGTAGAAGCTGTATTGTTTTTATATGGTAAGATGAGATCAGAGTGATTACAGATCCCTGGGTGGAGGAGAGGATGCTTCAGCCAAGGGCAATATTTGATCTGGACCTTGGCAGAGGATAAGGGGTGCCATAGATTGAGAAGCAGAGGAGCATGACTCAGATGTGGGTTTAGAAAGGTTTGGAGAAGGGTTCTCTTGAGCTTAAGAATAGAGAGGCTAGGGGATGCTGGGGAAAGACGTGATGGGAAAAGCAAATAGAGAGAAGTTTATAAAGGGCCCAGGGTGCCAAGGGGAGAGGTTGGACTTGGTTTTACTTATTCACAATATTTTTATAACTTTTCATATTGGTGCTCTGAAAAGCCAGCCTAGAAGAGAACTCATGCAAAGTTTTATTTCCCTTCCTTTGGAAAAAGAAAACAAACCACCCTTGTAAATCATTAATGGCCCATTTTAAAAAGGAGAATACAGCCCTGAGAGTTACTATTTTTTCTATTCAGCAGAGAAATAAAAAGAAACATATTGAATTATGTGAAAATATGAATTGGTCTCTGTGCTCCATTACCTATCTGGGATAGATTTATAAATACTGAAATGATATAAATGGCCAATGTTCAACCCCTTTAATGAACTTTTCATGGGAAGGATACTGAAATAAAACGTTTTAGGGCAAAATAGTTGTAGTCTGGATTCTGAAGGTTATTACTGTCGTTTTCTGTGTTCACTTATGTCTAAGAGTACTTGAAGATTTTTAGTTTTTTGCCTACTCTGCCAATTCTGAAAACATTTGAGGAATTGAGAATTTATTTCCTCATTTATTAGTCCCTGAATGCATTTTAAAGGTAACACTGCGATCTTAAGTCATTTGATCGCTTCATTGTGCAGTTCATTGAAGTAGAACTGATATTCAGAGAATTAATTTCCAAGAAAGGTTTAGTTAATTCTAAAATACCACAAGACAGTCTTCTTCAAAAGTTTAACGCAATGTCTCCTAGCATAATATTGGGGAGTGATGTCAGGAAGAGATGAGAAGTTGTTTCAAATTCTAGATTAGGCAAGCAATACTCTAGTAGTCTGTGGTTGAAGAAAAACATTGTCCAAAGAATTAAACATGAAGACCAGCTCTCTCAGTGTTCCAGAGGTATCTAGTTACCCCAGAAGAATTTACCTGTAACCCAACTGGGGATTATTTAAATTGTCTATGGCATGTTCAAGTTGTTACTGAAAAGAAAAATAGAAATGAAACCTCCTTCCCTCACAAGCTTTTTTGTGCAGTTTGGAAGCACTCACAATTTTATTGTTAGCACTGACCGAGTCCCTCCCCCATTTGAGAATCAGCATTGGCTTCCAGAGTTTTCTACTGTGACATTTTTCAGAACTTAACCTCCAAAGAGATTTTCCTGCTTCATCAAAACTCACTTGTTAATGTCCCGTTTCCTTAGTTCTCTGATAAATGACTGGTGGTTTTGTTAAAATAATTTTAGGGTCTACTTTTCATTGATTTGTTCATTCATTTGGTTTTTATTGATTGCTATGTATGTATTTATCATCTTTTGGATAAACACATTTTCACTAACTTGAAAGGAAGTGTGAAAATATATAGATTTTAGAGTCCAAGGTTCTGAGTTCAAATTCTGAGTCTACCCATAACCTCTCAGGTGTCTCTGCTGAGCTAATATAACTTCTCTGAACTTCAGTTCTCTCCTCCGTAGAGTGGTGTGAGAATAATTCCCATCATGTGGGGTTATTGTGAATATCATGAAGGGGAGCTGCAAACTGAAAAGTGCTATTTGAATGTTTTTTTTTTTTTTAAATAAATAACTCTTGCTGAAGAAGCACTTGATCACCACAGAATACTCCTTTTATGGTGCAAGTTTCAGGCAGGTAGGAAGGCAGATGTAGGACATTCTTTGGGATGTGTGGCAGGTTGTATGTTCTAAAGATGGCTGCAGCAATAACTCCCATCCCATGTGTTCTTCTTACAGTGTAATCTTGGCACTCCTCCCATTGAGAGGCGGGATCTATGTTTTTTCCCCTTGGACCTGGGCTGCAATGTGACACACCGAGAGAGTGTGGTAAGAGTGACACTATATGACTTCTGAGGCTGGATCACACAATGCCATGCACTCTGTCTTGCTGTCTTGGGACACTCACGCTTGGAACCCAGCCCCTGGGAGAAAGGCTGGGAGAAAGCCCCTATTAGCCCATATGGGGAGGCCATGTTAGGGGTACCAGTGGACAGCTCAGCTGAGGTAGCAGCTGACAGTAAGCATCAACCACCAGTGAGTGAAGATGCCTCTAGATGATTCCAGCCTCTAGCCTCTGGGTCTCCTCAAGGAGCAGAAGTATGCCCTCTATGCTGTGCCCTGTCCAAATTCCCAATCTACCAGAATCCATGAGCATAGTAAAATAAGTGTGTCATGTCATCAGGTTTGAGGGTAGGTTGTTACACAGCAATAGCCAGCCAGCACAAGATGGGAGGATTTATCTATTCTCATCCTTTTCTTAATATCTTAAAAAGGTTGTAAAGATATTGGAACTGTGTTATTTCTATTATTTTGATAGCTTTACATTGTGATGGAACTACTCACTGGAACTCCAGAGTGAGTAGACCAGAGATCTAAAAATAGAAACCTATGGGATGCCTGGGTGGCTCAGTCAGCTAAGCGTCTGCCTTCAGCTCAGGTCATGATCCCAGGGTCCTGGGATTGAGTCCCGCATTGGGCTCCCCGCTCAGTGGGAAGCCTGCTTCTCCCTCTGCCTCTGTCGCTCTCCCTGCTTGTGCTCTCTGTCTCTTTCTCTCTGACAAAATCTTTAAAAAAAATAAAAAAATAAAAAATAAATAAAAATAGAAACCTAAACAGAGACCTAAAAATATTGGAGTTCCTACTTTTTCTCAAGTAGGATCAAATATAATGATGGTAAGTCATAATCACCCACAGCATCATCTCCTTAGCTTTTGGATAGAGGGGCTGGCTGTATTTCCAAGCAGTGAGAAATGAGCCTCTTCATCCTCCTGAATGTGTTCAGAGTGGAATCCTATGGGAATTGTTTTCGGTGCTACACTGCCTGGCAACCTAACTTTCAGAATGAGGGGCAGGCAGAAAGCAAATGCTCTGTGGATACTTGGGGAAGAGAATAGAGGAAGTCTTTCTCCTTTCTGCAGCTTTGTAAGAAAGTTCGGACAATTGGCATTTCCTGCACCCAGACGCTTCAGCTCTATCTCCTCATCTGTTTAAGAGGATTGTAAGCTCTCTTTCTCTTTAAACCTCTGAGTCTTTGCTCAGATGATTTATTCTACCAAGAATGTCTCCCTTCACTCCCTAACCTTCAAAATCTAGCAGGAATTCTACCTTCCTCATGGAAGTGTCGTGTGTTAGATGCAGGACTTAAAACTTTTTAGCACTTTGTTGGCACTTCTCTAATTAGAATTCTTAACACCGCCAATGCCTGTTTCCCTGATTAGGTTTCGATGCCATTCTTGGCAAGGTCACCATCTTGTTCTCCTTCATGACCCCAACTGTGGTTTCTCAGGAAATACTTGTTGAATTCCACAAGGTACCTGAGGTGGTGCCAAAATTGTGCAATCAGAGTCAAGACATTTGGCTCCCAGTCTCAGGTCTGAGTCAGGTCTGCCAATAAGCAGATCCTGAAAGTGGTATTGTGACTCTAGAAGATTCTTTACTTTTCTGGGCCTCAGTTTCCTTCTCTAGAAAAGGAAAAGTAGAGTAGGTCAGTGATTCTTGATGGGATATGCTTTTTCTTTTCTTTTTTTTAAAGATTTTATTTATTTGACAGAGAGAGACACAGCAAGAGAGGGAACACAAGCAGGGGGAGTGGGAGAGGGAGAAGCAGGCTTCCCACCGAGAGGGGAGCCCGATGCGGGACTCGATCCCAGGACCCTGAGATCACGACCTGAGCCGAAGGCAGACGCTTAACCATCTGAGCCACCCAGGCGCCCGGGATATGCTTTTTCAATACCACTGGTGCCCAGTGGTTACAGCCTTGGTTGTGTATCCAGCTAGATACACAATTTATGAGATGCCTTCTGGTTCCAGAAATATGTGTGAGTTGTTGGATATTGCTGTGGCCTGTGGAGTTAGGTGGAAGGAAGTGAGCAGATTGGAATTATAGGTGCTTCAGAGACACAGCAAAACAGAGTTGAGGCAACTCTGAATGATAATAGCTAACATTTGTTAAGCCAGGCACTGTGCTGAGGGCCTAAAATGTATTCTTATTTAATTCTCACAATACCCTTAATGAGGCAGGTACTATTATTACCCTCATTTTACAGATAAAGACACTAGGCTTGGAGAGGTTAAATAATGGACCAAGTCGCTGAGCTAGGTTACTAAGCTCTGGGACTGAGGTCAAACCCAGGCTCTCTGACTCCAGGATCTGCATTCATAAACACCCACTGGCTGCCCTTCTCTTAGTTTTTGCTTTTGTGGGGTGGGGGTGGGGGGTGGGAGGTCATGTTGTAGGGAGCTAGTCATATGGTTATTACAAAGTATTGACTTTACTAATCTTTGCAATTCCTCTTATTACTGGTGCCTAGCAAGTGATATGGGCACTTGTAAACATAATGTTTATGAAGACAGGTCATGGGGAGATGATTGGGCCATTTAATTTTTGAAAATTGCAGCATACCTCTCCAGATTCATGCAACCGTGGCATCACTTTATTGTATCACACATACTGGAACAGATTTTGTTATATCAAAAGCATTTACCTTCTGAAGGAAATGCCCAGAGTTAAAGGAAGATCTGGTGTTACAAGATCACCAACAACCAGGAAATGTAACAAATCTTGTTGAAACTCACCCGGCGTTCTCATTAGAGGTGAGGGAAATGATATTCTGTAATTGCATAGATAGAACAATGATATCCTACTTCCATTTGCAAAATGTTTCACCCCACAGAGTGATTAGGCAATTAGCATTTACTGCACCCCAGACATTGTTCATGTTTCTATATGTGGACAACTCCCAGATCTACCCTTTTACCCCCAATTTCCCTATCATCGCATCACTTCTAGCTGTATCTCTAATGCCTCTGCCAGGTTAAATGGCTCTTGGCTCCTGCTGAGCATGACTGATTTCCCCTTCAGGCTTTTTTAGCACCCAATTTCCTTGTCTTTGTTGGAAGAACTCCTGTGATCAGCACTCGTGCTTGAGGTCATAGGAAGACAAGGCACGGCAATTGGAAAGGATGCTGGTGGGGTAGGTGGAGAGTTGGACACAGGGCATTGGTTAAAACCTCTGGCCTCCCACAAAACTCCTGCTCCCGGGAGTCCTGGCACACCAAGTCAGGGTCAGGACATTGTAGTCCCGGCCAAGACAGGGCTTGAAGATGTGGGCAAGCAAGTCACTAACATCTCAGGGCTTCAGTCTTTCTGAGTCTCACTTCTGAGTGGCCTACCTGGTGGCCAATGTTCCTTCCGTGTATTATCGGGGGTGGCAAAGTGCCTCATGAAATAAGTACATTTCCCAGCCTTCTTGGCAGGAGGCATAGCTACATGTGTCTTGCCTGGACATCAAAGTGGAGTTTCTTTTTTTTTTTTAAGATTTTATTTATTTATTTGAGAGAGAGAATGAGATAGAGAGAGAGAGCATGAGAGGGGGGAGGGTCAGAGGGAGAAGCAGACTCCCTGCTGAGTAGGGAGCCCGATGCGGGACTCGATCCCGGGACTCCAGGATCATGACCTGAGCCGAAGGCAATCGCTTAACCAACTGAGCCACCCAGGTGCCCTCGAAGTGGAGTTTCATGTGGGACTCCTGAGAAGGCTACTTAAGAGTGGGAGGTAACTGAGTGGGAGGAGATCCCTGTTTTGCCTTTCTTCCTTTCTTTCACCATGTAGATGTTGGAATTTGAATAGCTGACTTGCCTTTTTTGACTAAGTCAAAGCCAACTGATTTGGGACTTGAATTGCATCTGTAAACCTCTTCACCTTTATCATAGAAGGTACCCTAATTGCAACACTGAGATCCATCATATTCAAGGTACTGCCCACACTACAGGGAGGGGATTATTCTGGACATGTACACCAGGGGCAGGAATCTGGGGACCATCTTAGAGTAAGACAGTGGACCACAAAGATGAAGAGAGTCTGATTCTTTATGACCAGGTAGCCTCCCTACCACCATGGGCTGTACTTCTGTAAGACGAACTTCTTTTAGATGAAGGACATACCCTTGGTTTATTGAAGCCATTGTATTCAGTCCTTTTATTAGCAGCTGAAAACAACTCTTAATGATGCAGGGGTGAGTAGGATCAGACATTTCTAAGATTTAGCCTTTTCCATTCTCTGGGGACATTCTCTTTGATACGTGCACATTGGCTGATACCATGCCATCCACAGCTCTGCTCATCCCAGGCCTAAACTCCTTCACCTCATAATTCTCCAACAGTTGGAGAGAAGAAGGCATGGAATTTGAAGTCAGAAGACCTAGTTCTTAGGTTGGACTTCTTTATTTATTAGCTTTGTAACCTTGAGAAAGTTACTTCATATAGTTGAAATTGAATGTCTTAATTTTATTTTATTTATTTATTTTTAAAAGATTTTATTTATTTATTTGACAGAGACACACAGCGAGAGAGGGAACACAAGCAGGGGGAGTGGGAGAGGGAGAAGCAGGCTTCCCGTGGAGCAGGGAGCCCGATGCGGGGCTCGATCCTAGGACCCCAGGATCATGACCTGAGCCGAAGGCAGACGCTTAACGACTGAGCCACCCAGGTGCCCTTTGAATGTCTTAATTTTAAAATGAGGATACGAATCATACCTGCCTTGCCACCTGTATAGGGTTGAGGTGAGGAACGAATGAGAGAAACGTGTGAAGGTGTTTCTTGCACTATAAGTCTGTGAGCAAAACTTAATGATGTGTCATTATATCTATCATTCATTCATCTGTTAATCCTACATTTACTTGGCACCACCTATTTGTCAAGCACTGGACTAGTGCTGTGGACACTAAGACTTGTAAGAGAGAGTTCCTACCCACACAGGACTCTGAGTTTTGTGGGGGAGACAGACAAACAAACAGTAGAGTATGAGACGTGCTATGATAGAGGAATGTGTGGGTTAGTTGGAAAGCCTTGAGCCTAAAGCAAGGGATCAGGAAAATCTTTCTAGAGGCTGTGGCAAATAAAAGATAATCAGGTGCGGCGCCTGGGTGGTGCAGTTGGTTAAGCTTCTGACTCTTGATTTTTGGCTCAGGTCAGGATCTCAGGGTCCTAGGATCGAGCCCCACGTCGGACTCTGAGCTCAGTGTGATATCTGCTTCTCTCCCTCTCTCTACCTCTCCCGACCTGCTCATGTGCATGCACTCTCTCTCTCAAATAAAAACAAATAAATATTAAGAAAAGATAATCAGGTGAAAAATATTGATCACAGCAACTACCACCATGTCTAGAGTATTGGCACATGTTAGGAGCTATTGTGTGTTGTATATATATTATAAATAACCCTATGACAAAGGTACTGTTCTTATAGCTTCTATTTTGCAGATAAGGAAACTGAGGCACAGGGTAATTAAACAAGTCCCCCAAAGTAAGCCAGCTCATAAGTGGTGGAGCAGCACCAAATCCAGGTGTTCTCACTCCAGAACCTGATGTTGTAACTGTTGTGTACTTGACAAGGTGGGGTGGGCAGTCTAGACAGCTGTGACAGAGAGCCTGTTAAATAGTTCACCAGGGATTGAGAGAAGCACCAAAGGGTGAAGTTGGGGGAGAAAGGGAGGTAAGATCACAGGTACAGAGAGCTAGGGTAGGACAGATATGGACAGCTCCCGCAATCTAACAAAAAGCTTTTATGCTGTTTACAAAAGAAAGCCACTAAGAGTTTTAGCCAGGCTTACTTCTTATAATGATCACCATGGGCACAGATGGGTAACGGGTCGGAGGGGGGCAACCGTGGACAGAGGGAGAATGGAAAGGAGATGCTGACAGCTAGGTTTAGTGTAATGGCGTTGTGATCAGAGACACAGGGATGCATATGTGACGTGTTAAAAAGTTAACCAGGCTAGACTGGATGATGACTGACAGAAAAGGAGGAATCAAGAATGATTTCTAGCATTTGGTTTAGCGTGATGGAAAGTAGAGCCCTACGTAATACAAGAGCAAGTTTGGAGGAAAGATGAAGAGATTTTAATTTATGGAGAGTGAGGTGCTTTTTATGTTAATAGGCAGTGGAAGGTACAGTCCTGACTCTCGGAGGAGAGATCCATGGGGTGAAGAGGTAGACTTGGGAATTGTTCATATATAGATTATAACAGAAGTCATGGGGATGGATGAAATTAGTAAGGAAAAGTATGTGGTGTGGGAAGAGATAGGACCAAGGACAGGAACGTGGGAAGAGCCCAACTAGAACTGTGAGCTGGAGGAGAGCGAGCCATGCAGAGAGACAGGAAGAAATCAGCAGGTAGTGGAGTTAGAGCTGCGAAGGCAATAAATGGATGGTTTCATGCAGAAAGGAAGGCTGACATACGTTATGTGGATGAGAAAGGGCAAATAAATTAAGGACTGAAAGGTATCTACTAGATTTGACCACAAAAAGATGAGAGCAACTTACAATAGCCAAGACATGGGAGAGACCTAAGTGTCCATCAATGGATGAACGGATAAAGAAAATATGGTGTATACACACAATGGAATATGATTCACCCATAAAAAAGAAGGAAATCTTGCCATTTGTGACAGCATGGATGGACCTTGAGGGCATTATGCTGAGTGAAAAGTCAGACAGAAAAAGACAGATACTGTATAATCTCATTTATATGTAGAATCTAAAAAACAAGAGAAAACAAAACAACAAAACCAAGCTCATAGATACAGAGAACAGATTGGTGGCTGCCAGAGGTAGGAGGGTGCGGGGCAGGGGAATGGGTGAAGAAGGTGAAAAGGTACAAAATTCCAGTCATAAAATAAATAAGTCATGGGGATATAAGGAACTGCATGGTGACTACAGTTAGTAACACTATTGCATATTTGAAAATCCCTAAGAGAATAGATCTTAAAAGTTCTAATCACAAGAAAAAAAGTTGTAACTACTTATGGGAGCAAATGTTAAGTAGACTTACTGTGGTGATCATTTCACAATATATACACATATTGAATCATTATGTTGGCATACCTGAAACCAATGTAATGTTATATGTCAAATGTATCTCAAGAAAAAAGATGACAGCAATTTCAGTGGCTGCTGTGGGTGGAAGTCAGGTGGCAGAGTATTGAGAAATTAACAGGAGGTGTGAAGGTAGAGGTAGTATGCAAAAAACAAAAGCAAAATGGAAAATGAGCTTTTCTAGAACCTTGATTGTCACAGGAAGAGAAAGTCCATAGAATAGTAGAGGGGTTGTGGGATTCTAGGTGATTGTTTTTTTTCTTTCCTTTTTCTTGTAAACTGAGAACATTTGAACGAGTTTTTCATGTTAGGGAAAGTAGCCACTAGAAAGGGACAGATTAAAATAAAGAAGAAAGGTGATAATGGAGTGAGGTTTCTTGGGGTTCAGAGGTTGGGTGAGAGCGTCAGTCTTGATCCAAGGGTGTAAGTACAGTGCAGAAGAACCAGGATATCTTCTTTCCTCTCTCTTGGCTTCAAATCATGTTTCAGAAGAAGCCATGTCTTCTCTGCTAGAAGCCACAGATCCCACTGAGTGGCTCTGGCAGCTGGCTTTGGTGACACCACCTCCTCTCCTTCCCCTCCCACTTCTTGATGCTGCTAATTGCTGGGCTCACTGTTCCCTAAGTACCTTTCATTTCTCACAAAGCCTTTGCAGCTAGTTCCTATATTAAATTTCTAACATCAAACTACCTGGTGTGGGCTGGCTTCCTAGTTGGACCCTGACTGAGACATGTATTTATTGTAGAAATTTGGCCAAAGGAGAATTTTGTAGACTACAACAAAGAATATAAAGTCATCACTAATCCCACTATCCAGAGATAACTGTGGTTAATATTTTGGTATATATCGTTTTAGATTATTTTCATAGGTATCTATGCATTTTTTTTCCTTTACAACTTTGGAGTTATACCTTACTCTTTGCTCTGTAATCTCTTTTTCTCATTTAATCTATTGAAAAGATTTGACTAAATCATTAGGTACTCTTGTGTAATATGATCTTTAAGCAGTTATTTGTATGACTTCAAATGGATGTACTAGAACTTATTTAACCAGTCTACCATTGTTGTTTATTTAGATTGTTTCCAGTATTTCCCTATTGTAATAATTCTCTATGCCAAGTTTTGGGGTATATTTCCAATGATTTTCTTTAGGATTAAAAATGTAACTACTATGAGAGCAGGGTTTTTGTTCGGTTCGCACACTGATGAATTCTCAGTGCCCAGAGCAGTGCCTGCCTGATGGTGGGCATTCTGGGTGAGGCTGAAGCGGGAGGACCATGTTAAGGGACACGTACAGTCTAAAGACCTTGTACATATCAACATGCCTCCTTTTTGAGGGCCAGGGATGATTCATCACAAGAAGGCAGTCGGCCCAGAGCTGGCCAGCTGCCTGATGAGTTGCATAGGATGGAGCCTTCAGGCTACCACAGCTGCTGGGGGTCATTCAGCTGGTGGAATTTGCCTTGTTGCAACTGTGAGCCAGCTAGACTGCGAGTGAAGGCCAGGGCCTGTGGATTCCCGTGAAGTCCATTTCTGCTCCCCCAGGACATCCGCTGGCTGCGGTACTGAGGCTGTTGTAACTGCTGTGCCAAATCTCAGGCCCTGCCGCAGCTGGATGATGGCGCGGGCGTGGGTCCTTCTCTCCCAGATCTTCCTGAACGAGTTCTCAGGACTTCTCAACTCTGAACTTTTGAAAACCAAGATTTTCTTAATTTGGGGGCTTTCAACTAAACTCACAAACAGTACACCATTTTGAGGGTTAAACCTTGTCTCAAGGAAAGGCTTGGGTAAAAGGAGTCATTTTCTTTACTGAATTATCAGCTGACAAGCTTAGATTAAGGTGTTTCATTTTGGGGTGTGTGTGTGTGTGTGTTTTCAGAAAGTGAGGGGGCTAGAACCTTAGGTCTCAACATTTATCTTTGGTTTGCTTAAGCCCACATAAATGACTGTTTGTCCCAAGCTAAACAACAATAACATGCCTATAAAATAAAAACCACAAAGACAAAGCGGAATGTGAAAAACAAGCAGATTTTATGCCAGGGATTAAGCTGCAGCATGAGGATGTATCTGGACATCTCCAGGCCTGAATATCCTGGTCACTGTCAACAGATTCCAGATGATTGAAAGTATGGATTGAATTCAATAACTATTGATCACATATAATGTGTTTAATGTCAGAAGGTGCCTGTAGGGAGTTTCACCTGAACAAGAAGGGGCGGAAGCACAAATTCGCAACTCAGTGAGCAATACAGAGCTTGGTTAGGAGCCCAACCTTGGTTAGGGTTGGGCTGCCTAGCTACTAACCCCGGCTCTACCACTGACTCTGTAAGTCCCTTGGCTTCAGTTTCCTAGCCTGTAGAAAGCCTGTAAGATCCTGCAGAGTTGATAGGAGAATTAGATGAGTTACCATTTGTAAGGTATTTGGGATACTAGCTTAGGATGTGGGACATCTACTTTCCTGCTCCGTGGTTTCTCTCCAATGCCAAGGTCCTCCTAGATGGGGTGGGGGTAACCAGGGGCATCGTTATTCAGTCTGTTATTGGAGTGTGTCCCCTGCATCTGCAGGAACTTCCTAGCTTCCACCTCTTTGTGACTTCCCTACCTTGCTCTTGGAAGACATGGCTTTTGGTCAGTCCCCAGCCTGTCCCTCAGCTGGGGGTTGGTGCAGCACTAGGCTGAGTGCTGTGAAAGGAAAGGAATGATAAGATATGGTCTTCTCCTGATATTCTGGGCCTGGGAGGGACTAAGACCTCTGGCCCAGGAAGAGACGCTCTAGGGAAGAATGCTGGCATGAGTGTGGGGTTCTCAGAGTTCACATCCTTGGAATTAGCGATGCATAGCAACGGGACAGCCTTCTAGCGTGAGGACTATGGACTCCCAGAAATTGTAACCTTTCATCCAAATTCAGGATTTTTTGGATATTACGTGGAGAGATAGTCATTTAGCTTCTGCTCTAACATTTTCTTCATTTGTTCATTCAGTCACTCATTGGGCTGCAGAGACTTTACTACTGTCTCATCAGACAGCATGATAAATCTATCCAAACAATTTCCAGCTGGTGGTTCTTATTCTGGTTTTGTAAAAAGTCAAATCTCTATTTTATGTATTCAGTGACATATATTATCTTCCTAACTCTTTTTATTTTCAGACTTATTTGTTCCAGATTCCCATCATTCAATATAAATGGCACAATTTCCCCATTTTCTGCCATTCTGATTGCTTTTCTTGGGAAGAATCTCAGGCTTGAATCTTCTTTTTAAAATGTAGCACAAAGATTAAGTCACAACTCACTACATGTAACATGAGACTCCTTGAGGCTCTACATCTACTAATCTAAGACTATTTTAGCTTCTAAAGGAAAATTTTCAAATGAGCCATTATCCACCCAGGTTTCTTCCACCCCATAGTTATGCATTTGGTTTTGTGAACCTACATGCAACAATTCACATGAATTTATTTTAAATAACTTCAGCTCACCTCTTCTCTGATGTGATTTTGAATTCACCAATTAGCGGTATTTGTGCCATCTGTAATTTTGGTAAACACGAGATTAACTCAGAAAATGGAAAAAGAGCATGCTCCAGCCTCCAACTACAATAATAATCAATACTCTCTGGCTTTTCGGTTGGACCAGCTGACTATTCCTACAAGTCAGAGACTTGAGTCGCTGGCCAAGTTTGAAGCTCTTCACTCATTAGCAGACTGACACTGGGGAAAGTTGTGGAACCTCTCTGAACATCAGTTTCATCAACTGTAAACAGGAGAGATATTTCCCTACTAGAGCTGAAGTGAGGGATAAATAAGACAAACCATGTAAAAGGTTAATCACAGTGCCAAACAAATGGTAAGCGCTTAATAAATGTCAGTTATTTGATGTTATTTCATCTCCCCATCACATCCACTAGATACCACAAGACTGAAATTTCATTATCACTGTTACCATATTTTCCTATCTTGGATCTTCTGGAGCCTTTCTCATTTCTGAAGACTTTTAAAGGATTAATTGGCAATGATTTTGAAATGAGCCCAGAGACTTGTTTGAAGTAGCAACTGAGAGCAATTATGACTTCCTGTAGAGCACTAGATTAGCCTAGTGACAAATACAAATAATATCATTAATTTGGGTATGGGGGAGAGGGAAGACTAATCTGATTCTGCAAGAGCCGAGTTTTTAAATTAGATATGCAGAAATTCAAGACTATCCAGGATAATTTGTATTAGATTACATCACAGACCATTCAGCAGGACTCAGGCCTTCCCTGCTATTCAGTCTGGTGGCTGATTGTTGCCCTCACCTTGGACATCATTTATCCACTTGCATCATAATGATGAAGGGCTTCTGGGGTCAGACTGCCCTGGCTCCACCATTTATCAGCTTGGGTAGGGTCACTGATGAAATCTTACACAGAATCTCAGTTTGTTCCTCATTTAAATGTTGTCAAGAACATAAGGCCTTTTTAGGATTCTAGCAGAAAGGACATCTAAAGTGCTTATTATGGTTCCTAGTCCACAGTTCTCAGTAAATGGTAGCTGTGATTTTAATTATGCTGAGAGAAAATTTCACAAAGGAACTGCCCTCAAAACACTACTCATTTGTAATTGAAAATTTTAATTGGAGTTTTGTCTAGAATACTTATTTTTTTTCTGGTCGAGGGCATAACACCGTGACTGAATGACAGAAAGAGAGTGCTTTCTATCAGCAGCCCACCGAGTTCCCTTTCACTGGAATTCAGCTTATTAGCTGCATGGCTAACTCCCCGAGCCAGGAAAACATGTCCCATACATGACACCGTTGTCAAGCAGAGGAGACAGATGTTTCTTGGCTTCCCCTCTCCGGGACTTAACAGCTCCTGAAGGTTAACCCTTATTGACTCATTAAGCCGCGTCTGCCTGGGGGTCAGTGGTGGCGACGCCTGTGTTAACCTCGACCAGCAGCCGTTGCCGGGGCTTTTCAAAGGGAGATGTCACGTTTGAGAGAAAGACAGGTGATACAACACACACGCCATCCTCAGATGGCCGTGGTTCCCTAGAGACAAGGAAAAAAAGATGTGTTTTCTTAAAGGATTAGAAAAGAATACCCTTTGCTTTTTTTTATTCCTTGTGTGGCTTTTTGGTAGGACATCTCAAAATTGGATCCCTTGTTCTCTGTCTCTAATCTCTGTTAAAGAGCACTGCTTGGGTCCAGCATGTAGGACGGTAACCATCCTAGAGGCAGTGTTGACGGTGGCTACCACTGAAGCGGTGGTCAAACCAACTGGGAAAGGAGGGAAAACACGATGTTATCCTCTCTTTCAGTGAAGCATGGGAAATAACTGGTTTTATTTTCTCCTTCTCTCTGGTGTCCCATGGATGCAGTGATGGCAACGGAAATTATTCCATTTGATGTTCCCAACTGAATTGTTCCTAATCTATTTTGATGTGCTTCCCCCCCCCCTTTTTTTTTTGCTTGCTGAGTCTGGAGGTACTTAGTTCATAGGTAGTTACTCTTCTGCTAGCCTCCAGGTTCAGGTCGTCCTTCCTCTCTTTTGATTCCCTGAGACCTCAGGCTGTTTCTTTTTCTTTTTTTTTTTTTTTAAACATTTTTTTTAAATTTATTTATTTGACAGAGAAAGAACACGAGAGAGGGAACACAAGTAGGGGGAGTGGGAGAGGGAGAAGCAGGCTTCCCGCGGAGCAGGGAGCCTGATGCGGGGCTCGATCCCAGGAGCCTGGGATCATGACCCGAGCCGAAGGCAGACGCTTAACGACTGAGCCACCCAGGCGCCCCCCCCCAGGCTGTTTCTGAGCCAGGCATGCATGCTTGGGGAGAAAGTGTGTTGTCATCAGCAGCAGAGAATGTTTCCTGAGTGATTGGAAAATGGTCCCTAGACAGGTTACTGTGGCAGCATCTTAGTGAGCCAGTGCTGGCTTCTGGTGAACATCCTTTAGGAGGGGGTCAGAAATCACCTCTGTAATAATCTATTCTAGAATTTTTTAAGCTGAAGCTTTGTGATACTGTGTGTGCATTTATAATTATCACCTCTAATAATTTCTCTGGAACTGTAGACTTCAAGTTATTCAAAGGGAATAGGTGCTCACTCCCTTGGGCTTCTAGTCTGTTTTCTGGGGTTCACTCTATGCTTTCTAATTTCAGAAAGAGTGTTTTCTTTGGTGGCCAAATAAGTAGGTTTCCTCTTAGTGGTGAAGAGAATGGTCAAAAGGTCGGGGATATGGATGGGGTTAGATCTGTGCTCTCCAATGTGGTACACGTGGCAAGTGGCTACCATATTGAACAGTGCAGATACAGAACATTTCCAGCATCACAGAAAACTCTACTGTACAGTTCTGGGTTAGCTGGTCAAAGGAATAGGAGGCCCCCTGCTGGCTTGGAGGTCTCCATCAGTAGAAGTCAAGAGAGTACTGTAGAATTCATTAGTTCTTATAAACACCTCCAACACATATCTTCTTTACCTCGTTTGCCACTTTGGGACCACTAGGCCTACTCCCATCATGTCACTCATCCATGAAGCCCAGGACTTCCTGGGGGATCTTCATCCCTAGACTCTAATTCCCTATGACTCATCCTCTTCTCCTTAAAGGATTTCACTGGCCTCTTAGAACTTAAGGTCAGTTGTCAGCATAATCCCCCATATCCTCAAGGCTTCTCTGAATTTTTTCTTCACCTCCTTGATGTCCACAAGATACTGCGTCCCCTGCAGCCCTCTCAAGAAATTGCTGCTTTCTCTCCCTTTCTTTCACTGTTGGACCTGGAAGTGAGGTAGGTGAATTCTTTGGCTCCTCATTTCCACCTCTAGACCACACTCTCTCTCTCGTCACTAAAATCACTCAGCTATGAATCTCATGTCATCAACTTGATTCACCCAGTAGTCCCCACTGCCTTGTTGCAGGCAATTAGCACAACTAGGATCACTCAGCCTGATTTCTTGAAGATGTTAGCTTTGGATAACTGCCATTCCCTCATCATTCTTTCTTTCTTAATTGTTGGCAATTTAAAAGTACATGTAGAGGATTCTCAGCTTCTTCTCCTCCAATTATCTTGTCTGCTATTCTATCTTGGCACCTCCCTCTCATCGTCAGTCATAGTCTGGGAGACTTTGCTCTTATCCTTAACTTAAACCTTGCCAGAGTCTTAATTTCAAAAATTCACTTTCCTGAGCACCATTTTCATCTTTATAGCCCACTTCCTGTGGCACCCTGACTCCACTAGGACCTTCAATCTAGTGTCTCCACTAGTCAAACACCAAAGGCAGCCCCTCTGGGTGGATGAATGAGAAAGAGTTGTCCTCTTTGTGTGATGAAGCCCCATGCCAGGGCTCATGGCTCGGGACACAGGGTAGTTTTCAGTCCCCACTCACTCCTTTGAGCTGGGCACAAACTTGGCAAGTGTACATGAAAGCCCTGTTTCCATCCATTCCATCTGTCACATTTCAACTGTTCCTTTCCAGCATCCCTAGGATCAAGTTTCTGTCTTTATCTAGTTTTATTTCCATGGCCAATCATTATTATCACTCTTTTGCATAAAAACTCAACTCCCATGACTCTCTCTTCATTGTACTCTCCTGGCTAAACTCTAACCCTCTAACTGGTTAAATCCAACTAATGATTTTTCCTCCATGGCTGTAGCTCTGCTACTAACTTGGCCAAGGGAAACCACTAAATCGTGCTGCCTGTTCTTACCTCAGATTCATGAGCACCAACCTTAACTTGGCCATAATCCTACCCATCAATTATACTGTATATTCTTATCAAATTTTCTATCACCTTAGATAATTCTTTCATTTCTTCTTCCTTCTCTTGAAAATGTTAACACCTCCTCCCTCACTGAGTTTCAGCTGATGACCTCACTTTCCCCTTCACTGAGGCAATTGAAGCCATCAGAAGAGCTCTTCTACAAATTCTTCCCAGCACACCCACCCTCCCATCTCTACTGTGTCCATACGCTGTGCCTTCTCTTCTGCTTGGCCTTGGGATCCACGTGGGTCCTGGATCTCATTGCTCTTGCTACTCAAGGTCATTGCTGCAGGAATTCTCCCTGCTCTCTTTTTCTCACCAAATAATGCCTTCCATTGGATCAGTTCTAGCAAAATATAGACGTTATTTCCTTCATCTTAAACACAGCCCTCCATAGGGCCCATTTCCTTCTTAAGTTACTGTTCCATTTTTCGATTTCTTTTCATAGGAAATATCTTTGGATGTGTTGTCCGTACTTGAGAGTTCCAGGATTCTGACCAGGCTTTCCCTTCCCTGCTCCACCAATGCTGCCTTTGTTAGGGTCACCAGCGTCACCCACATGGCTCAGCCCTGCAATCAATGATCACCCTTCCTCTCCTTGGTCCTATTAGAGGCATTTAACATAGCAGGTGGTGTTTCTTTCTTGAAATATTTTTTCACTTAGGTTTCAGGGCACTCGCTCTTCTAGTTTCCTCTTACCTACTTTTCTCCACAGTGACTTCTTCACTGGTTTTTCCTCATCTCTCCCCTCTAAATATCAGAATGCCCCAGGGTCAGTCCTGGATCCTCTTCTCTTTTCTACTGCTCCCTACCCGATCTTAGCTGGTCTCATGGCTTCAAGTAACATTTTTATGTTGATGATTTCCAAATTTATGTTTTTAAGCCCAAATGCTCCCCAGAAGTTCTGATTTGTACTTCAAATTCCAGTTGTCTGCTTAGCATCTCCACTTGGATATCAAATAGGCATTACAAGGTGAACAAAATCAAACTGAGCACCTGATATACATCCCTTCCCTCTGCTACCCCCATGGTCTTCCCTATCTCTATAATGGCAATTCTATTCTTTTAGTTGGAGTCATAGGTTTATCTTTCCCCCCCCCAATATCCGCAAACCCTATTGGTTCTCCCTTTAAAATATATCCAGAATCTAATCACTCCTCGCCTCCTAGATGAGCCACTCCAGATGCTACCACCCTACCACCTTGGATGAGCCTCCATTATCTCTTATCAAATATTTGTAATAGCCTCCTAACTGGTCTCCTTGCTTTCACCCTTGCTCTGTTTTAGTCTATTTTCCACACAGCAGCCAAAGTAATCATTGTGTCATTTCCCTACCTACAATCCTGCAGTGGCTTCCCAGCTCACTCAGTAAAAGCCAATGTCCTATCCATTACTATATGATCTGGTTCCCTGTAACTTCTATGTCTAGCTGCTCTCTGGCCTCCTCTCCTACCATTTTCCCTCTCTCACTCTGTTCCAGCCACACTGCTTCCTTGAATTCACCAGACAGCCTACTGCCTCAGGACCTTTGCACATGCTATTCCTATGCCCCAAATTCCCTTTATCCAGATAGCCACATGGCTCATGCCTTTGCTTCCTTCAGATCTTCACTTAAAACTCTCAGTGAAGCCTTTTATAGATACCCTATCTAAAATTTTATTCTCCTATGTATACTTTCTGTCTCTTCCCTGCTTCTTTTTCTTCTCTGCTTTTTCTCCTTAGTACTATTTAGCTCTATCTAACATAACATATATTTTATATTGCTTTTTAAAAAATCTGGCTCTCCCACAAGAGCAAGACTTTTTATTTGCTTGTGTTTGTTTTGCTTGCTGCTGTACCTTCAGTGCCTAGAAAAGCGCTAGGCCCCCAGCAGAGGGTTAGCACATCTTTGTTGAATGACTAAGTGAAGGTAAGGAGGATTTGCCAGGGCTGCCTCTTTTTGCAAGGAATTATGACCTTATGACCTACTGCTTAAGAGCATGGACTGAAAATCCTACCTGCTCAGCTTTGGGTTGGTTACCGAATCTGTTTCCTCCTGCGTAAAACGGGGTAATAAGAGCTTAGGGTTGGGAGGATTAAGTGAAGTAATATATGCAGGAAAATACACGTGGATGAGATACGTAGAGATGAAACGTGTGGTGCAAGGGCGCGCTAAGTCTCCATTCTCATCACTCTAATTATTACCTGCTAACATTATGTCATCTTCCCTTCTTCCCATTATACTTTCCTCACAGGTTGTTTACAGCATCACCAAACCCCATTTGTAGGAATCCCAACCCTGCTGCTCATTAGCTGTGTGATTTAAGACAATTTACTTAATCTTTCTGAACCTCTGTTGTCTCACCTTCAGACTAGAGACGGTAATACTACTTTGCAGAGTTGTTGCGCAGATGAAATGATGTGTCAAGAGGGGGCTGGTATCTTTCTCTGACACACGGTAAATGCTCAATAAGTGATGGCTCTTAATTGTGTCACGGGGGTGTGGGATGTGGAAGGGGCCTTCTGGCAGGGCAAGCGTGGGCTGGCCTGTGGGGTCAATGGGACTGTTCACGTTCAAGTTCTTCCAAAATTGGAGTTTCTCTGAAAGCAGCCTGTGCAACCACAATCGTTAATTCAGCTCTTTTTTTTTCCTCACCAAGATCACTCCAAATTTTTTAGCAGGGATTGTCATTTTTAGAGTTTCTTGAGACATGTTTCTTTTTATAGTTTCTGTCTTCCATAAACTCTTTTTTCTGATTTTTAAACATCCTATGTAGAGTCTATGAGAATATACATATACATATTCCTTCTTCATTTGTTTTTATTCAATTTCAAGAAACACTGTTATTCTCTTCCAAGGTTCCAGTCACTTCCATACCGCTAATCAGTTCTTCCTTGTTGATTGGAATCACATAGAAAGCAGCAAATCCACTTGGCTTCCCCTCTACCTTTTAAGTATCCAGCAATGAGATTGACATTATTTATAGATTATAGGGCAATTGCACAAAGTGGTCTAAACTGACCTGTTTTAAATTAATATCCGCTCAAGCCAGACTTAACCTGCTTTAGTACAATCCTGAGAATTACTGCCTCCCCGCATCCCAGTAAGCTGATTATTCAACACCACCCACTTTCACCCTCATACATTCTTAGGTATTGTTGCCCAAACTCATCTTTTGTCCTGATTTCAGAAGGCACTCCATGAATGGAAGAATCCCTTAGGGGACAGAAGTGAGAGTTAAAGCCTACACTAAATACATGAGCTCATCTTTTTAGAATCCTGCAGAACAGAGAGTGGAATTTTGCCAACACTTCACATTGACCAGGAAAACTTTCAACATTGTCTATTTCCTTTCTCTTACACAGATTAAATATCTTTAGGATAATCCACTAGAAGACGACAGAGAAGAAAGACCACCCTCATCCTGGTCATGGGTCAGATTTTAAGTAAGTGTGCAAAATGAAGTAAAATGGTTAGACACAGAGAGAAATTTCTGAATATGATTTTTAAAATGATTTTTCTCCTAAGTGTTGAGGTTCGGTGGTAACATAATCTTTGCAGCTAACAAGGGACTTTCCAATTGTGAAATAGAGCATTGTTAGATATTTTGTGCCATAGTATGATCCAGTTTTGGAAGGAAGTGAACGTGATTGCTAATTAGCTTGAACTTATTTAATTTATGAAATAAAACCCTCCTCTTCAGTGTTTCGTTGCATAGAGTCATGTCCTACCTTCTGCAGAAATGAAATAAGTACTAATTGAATTCACAGTTTTTCTTCTAATGAAGTAAGAACTTGTTAACTTCTCCCCCTCAAATCTGTCGTCTTTTCTTTATGTAATTCTTAAACACTCATCCAGATTCTACTTCTCCTATGTGCCTCCAGCTCTTGAAAAGAAGCTAAGAAAAAAAGAAATGAGATTTTTGAAGTTGTTTTGCTGTACCAAGAACACTCTTTCAAAACAAAGTCATAGAACAAAACAACTTTGGAAGTCAACTCATTTCTCCAGAAACTTCTTTTAGCAGTGCCTAGTGGGTGGGTCATGCCATGGAAAGAGGTCAGACTTCTGATATCAGGACACACTTTTTCCCCTGAGATGTTGAGGAAGTCAACAGTACTGGTAACTCACTGCTCAGGCAAATGGCTTGATATGACAGGGAAACTTCTTTAGTTGTAGTTTTCTGGCACCAAGAAGGGAATGGCCTTTTCTTCCCTTCCTAAAAAAAGGTGAGCTATCACCCCAGAACCCACCAGACTTCTCCATTCTTTGCACTCCTAAAGTGCTTATGAGTTCCTATACTCATCTGAATCCTTAAACTGTCTTGCATTACTCTCTCAGGGCTTACTGTCTTATTTCCTCAACTAGATTGTCTCAGCTCACCTTGTGGGAAGAGATGAGGTCTTAAACATTGTTTCTCGAGGTGGATACTTTAACCAAAATTTTCTCACATACTATGTCATAAACATCTGGAAACATTTAAGTAAGTGCAGATTCTTAGGCCCCCACCCATTTTTACTAATCTAGTATTGGCTGAAGTGAGAACCAAGAATATGAATTTTAACAGTCTCCCCAGGTGATGCCTATGCACTGGTGTTTGAGAACCATAGCCTCATAGGTGTGGAGCAGATGCTTGATGACTGGCTTGGACAACTTCCCAATGATACCCTTCAATTACCCTCAGAACAAGTCCTTTGGGGCCACAGGCTCTAGCAAGGCTGGGCCTCCGAGTAGAACTCGTACTTGTATTCATATAACGAACGGTAACATGAGCTTACCCTTCTGGGTATGGGTATACGATGAGGAGTTAGGGAGATAGAAACAGTTTCTGCCTCTGTGGGTCATACAGTCTTGTCACATAACTTAAGGAAGCTGGAAATAGTCCCTTCACCAACATCTTCTCTTCATTTTTCTTTTTTATTCCTCAGATATTTTACAAGTATCTTCTTTTAGCCAGACTCTGCTCTACGATGAACAAGACAGATCACGACCCCTCCTCTCTCATAGAGTAGTGAGGAGTAGTAAGGAGAAAAAGGAAATAAACAAGTAAACCCAAACCCCCAAGTTAATCACAGATCATGACAATTGCAATGAAGGAAATAAAGTAATGGGTGGAGAGACTGACTTCAAAGGGTGAGGGCTAGGCAAAGCCACTCCGTGGGGTGGCAGTGGGGCTGGGACTGGATGGAGGAAGGTCTTGGGTCATGCCTGGAACTGAAGCAGATTGAAAGGTCATTTGCAGCAGACATGCCTCTGACGGAATAGTGATGATGATGACGTTCACTATGAACATCGGCTATTATGTAGGAGCGTTTCCCGTGTTTCAGCTCTGTGTTAAACATTTTATGTGCTCTGCTGTATTCATCTTGGCAGGAAACCCAGGAGACAGATGTTATGACTCCTACTTTGAGAAGGGGCAGCTGAGGAAACTCAGGGAGATTAAGCGACTTGTTCAGGTTACACAGCCAGTGAGTGGCGGAGCGGGCAATCAGACTTAGCTCCATGTCATGGCAGAGTCTGCACTCCTTGGAGCTAGAGATTTCCCTCGGTGGTGGTATAAGGCTGCTGCCCCTGATGGCAGAGGAAGGACAATGAAATGGAAACTGCACAGGCTTGTTGTGATGACAACGATGGTTAATATAAAAACTGTAATAGTAATGATTGAACTCTGTTGAGCGCCCGCTTTCTGCAAAGCACTAGGCAGAGCACAGATTCGTTAGCTCATGGGATCCTCAAAATCATCCAATGACATGAGATGAGAAATTGGGGTTCAGGGAGCTTAAGCGATTTGGCCATAGTCACTCAACTGGTCAATGGTAGAACCTGATTCACACTTAACGAGGTCTGATTCTGAATCCTGACTCTCTCTGCTTCCCTGATGAAAAGAGCCAGTGTCTGAGCAAGGGCCTTAGACACACTATAGCTCAAAATAGTCAACCTCCCTCCCCCACCATAGCTCTCTTTCTTCTGGGCTGGTTCCTGACGCCTATGACCTTCTCTTCTTGCCTTTTGGGACCCTTGCCTACAGACCTGCTATTCTTTTCCTCCCCTCTGCTGATTGATGAGAGTTGACAGTTATTGGCAAGTACCTGGGCATGTCACATTTTCTTCTATCTTTAGAATGCTGTCAATCCAGCATTAAATCACCTTCAATCATTAACAAGCCAGAATGGCTTTGTCTTGTCATCATCTTTCCATGGGTGTGGGATTACTGAAAGCAGGACACAGAGAAGCTAACCTCTGATGGCGGGAGAAGGTGGGAGAAGGCGGGAGAAGGCCTGTCTGGTGCCGAGACTGCATCAGGCTGGCAGGGCAAGGTCTTAGCAAGGACTCTGGAAAACTGGGATGGAGAGGAAGGTGGAGACTCCCAGGGACTGTGATTCCCCCGGGGAAGGAAAGGGGCCCCCCAGAATGGGACATGGTGGCGAACCAAAGCCAACCTCACCGTTTTGCCAAGGGTGGTCCTTTCCGCTAGCTCTCGTTGAATCAACTTTGGCTCTACAACAAGAACACTGGTCTAGTTACACATCTTCATATGACGGCAATGATGGCAGAACACTATTATTACGACTCCATGTTGTTGTTTGCGTTTCAATTTTGGTTAAAATCTGAGCCTTGCCTCATTCCTGGCAAATCTAGTACTTTCACTTTTGGACCTGTTCTCCTTGGGCTATTCTGTGGCTTGGATGCGATTACATGTTGGGGGATGACCTGGCCCCATTCCCTTCACTCTTTGGGTTGATTTGGGCTGGGATTAGTGGGATATGGCTTCATTCCTTGTGACTGGGGTTGAGCTAAATTGGGTTTGGGATAAAAATGAGGGCTCATTCACTATCCACCAACCCCAAATTTTCATGTCCCTACTAGTGTGATTTTGACACCTGCCAACTGGTCAGACTTTTTGAAATGCTATTATCTTCTCAAACTTAAATCTGGGATTTTACATGGTCAAAGAGAGGCTTTTAGCTTCACTTTAATCTTGGATTTTGGTATGAAAAATTGTTTTGGCATCAGTGCTCCATTTTCTTTTCTATCCAGGCTAATCACATATCATAATGAGCTATCCATATTACATGCATTAAAACCGTTAATGGGTTTATTGTCAAAAGGTATTAAAGCTGGGTTTGTGTCATATTTTACAAAATAGTTTTTTTTTTTAAAGATTTTATTTATTTATTTGAGACAGAGAGAATGAGAGAGACAGCACATGAGAGGAGGGAGGGTCAGAGGGAGAAGCAGGCTCCCTGCCGAGCAGGGAGCCCGATGCGGGACTCGATCCAGGGACTCCAGGATCATGACCTGAGCCGAAGGCAGTCGCTTAACCAACTGAGCCACCCAGGCGCCCGAAAATAGTTTTTTTTTTTAAGTAAACATTTTATCATTTGTGGCTTTTGTGGATCAGGAATTTAGGAAGAGCTTGCATATTTGTAAGAAGTTCTTGAAAAAGCTAGGAATATATAGGTGGCATCTCATCACACACTGGAGGTTGGAAGGGCAGTAAACCAGGAATCTGCTGGCCTGCGCTCTGGTTCTTGCTTTGGCGCCAAGTAGCTGTGTGATGGTGGGCAAATGCCCTTGCCTCTTCGTGCCTCGGCTTCCTCATTTGCAAAGTAAGGTCAGAGGTGAGGGGGGCAGGACAGAGGCTGCACTAGCTGCCTCCTATTCCCCCTTCCAACCATGATTATTTCTTAAAAACTTTTATTATTGAAGTGGAGTTGATGTTCAATATTATACTAGCTTCAGGTATACAACATAGTAATTTGACAATTCATGATTTTTTTTTTTTCTAATGAACGTGATCCTTGACTTTACTAAGTGTCCTTTTGTGTCACTATCAGGGGCAGCAACTTGATTTGAAAGTGTTTTTATTTTAGGACTCTAATGTAATGTATGGTTTCTCTCCTTATTTTAAAATCATAATGGCAATCTTGGTAATGAATTCAGATTTCACCATCTCAAGCTCTGATTGAGGTTGTGTGATACTTGGATGAAAGGTGTCCACTGATTGTTTTAAACTGTAGGACATGTCTTCCCTCTGGGTTTCCAAATCACAACTTTGAACATAATCTTTTCTTATTAGTGCAGGCTTTATTGAAGCTTTAGACAGCAGCTATCAAAAATCAACCAGCTTTATGCATTGGCTTTTTTTTTTTTTTCCTTTAAACTCTTTTGGCAAGCTTCAGTGTGCTTGTATAACCATAAAATGCAAGGGGACTTCTTTCCCTGTTAATAGAAGAGCTAAAGACCAGGCTAACAGGTTTGCTGCTGTGCTAATATGGAATAATCTGTGATAACTATAATTAACTTGTATGCTCCTGTCATAGGTTGACTCACCAGAACATTCGCACCCTGCAGGATTGATACTCCTCCTTGAGACACAAGCAGATGCTTCCAACAACTGTCTAGAGCCCCAGTTCTGCAGCCTGGGTTTTGTAGCATTTATCCTTGGCAGGAGCACCATCTATTTTAAGAAGGCATTTTGACACTTTACCTCTCGGCTACAGTGTCTCCCAAAATGCACTCAGCGAATGGAACAGTCCTCACCCCCATACTACAGTCAGCCCCAGCATGTTCTGTAGCAGAGCTGGCCCAAGACCAAAATAGCTATTCAGCACTGGGTTTATTCTGGGTCTCAAGGAAGATTCCTGACCATTCATTGACAGCTTTTTCCTGGACTTCCTCTCCTTCTAGCCAGTTCTGTTATGCAAAAAGACTAGACCTCCAAGCTTAGGAATTCTCACCAGGGTAGCTTTTGATGAGAAAGGGCATGTCACTGGGCTTCACATTTGGGTTCTTCTGAGGACCCTTTGGAAGGAAGATCTTTTTCCTGGGAATCCTGTAGGCTGCCTGGCTCCTCGGGGAAAGCTGTTCTTCCCTGCATGGGTTTAGGGGAGAGTTAGGGAGACTATCTGCTGCTTCCCTTTGAGGCAAAGGTAAGAACCATGATGATGAAGCAATTTAGCAAATGAAGCAAATAGTATACATGTGCATAGAATAAAAATTTAGGGGTTTATATGAAACAAGGCCACAGTTTATTTTCTAGATCTGAGAAGGATAGAATTGTAGCACAAAAGGCAGTTCTAATCCAGTGAGAATAAGTTAGTGAGGTCTGAGCAGAGACTAGTAGTGAGGAGGTGCTTCATGGAATGGACTCCAGGGATGATCTTATGGTGATCGATTGTTTTCTAAACCATCTTTGGTTTCCTAGGAGTCCATCTTCTCTGTATTCTTAAACCCTAACCCTACAGCACCTAAGTCACATCAGTAAGAGCATCTGGTTTGGTACTAGTGACATTTACCAAAAACTCAAAGTGCTTCAGAGAAGAAAGAAGTGAAATCTACTCTTAATGCTGTTTATAGTAAATATTTAAAAAATTACAAAGTACCATCTGTCACATTTCTGATGTAAAACAACCTCTGACTTGTTTTTGGGCATCTTGGGGATGTCTTTACTTGTTCTTTATTAAAGTTTCCTTAATCTTTTTTGAGGCTTATGAATTCCCCTCAAATGGTTTCTTATAAGTCTGTCATTAGAAGTGGTACAAATTCATAGACTTCCCTACCGTTTTCCCTTGAGAAGATCTCACCACAACATGTGTCCTGAATGAGGAAAGCTATGCAAATTGTTGAGAGTAAGGTCTATGTGATCAGTCAGCTTGGGAATCACCTTAGGAAGAGCTTGCATATTTGTAAGAAGTTCTTGAAAAAGCTAGGAGTATATAGGTGGCATCTGGAAACAAAAGAAATGCAGAAACAAACAATCATTAGACTGGTCATGAATTTTTTTTTTTTTTTTTTTTTTTGAGTTACAGAATATAACCAGTGAGATTTGCCATGAATCTTTCTTGGTGCCTGCAAGCCTGGAGGAGAAAACAGATTTTCCTAGATCTGAAAAATTTTGGCACCGTTTCCCAAGTAACTGCATAAAGACCTCCACGTATTGACAGCTCAAAGATTCTAAGAGAGATTATCTTGCAAGATTTAGAAAATAATGACAATCAGGACATTTCCTGAGGATAAATGACCAGCTGGAAGGAATTCACAGCATTAACTTCAACCAAGGGCCATTAACCCACCTGTTCCCTGAAATTGCCCTCGACTGCTCGCCATGGAGGCTGGACACGTGCTGCTCCCCATCCAGGTGAACTGGAGAAGGTGGAATGACTATTTCTGGGTAATAGGCTCCGTAATGTTATTTTCGTGAGTTTGCAAGTTTCACTTAGTGGCAAGTACCATTAGCCGGAAGTTTAATACTGTTCCTGGCGGTTGAGGCTAGAAGGGCAGAGCCAGCAGCCCAGGGGGAGACCTGGCATCCTGCCTTGAGACTGCTGACCTAGCTCACAGTTTGTAAGGTCTGTGCCTGGGGGTTTTTCGACAAATCCATAATCTTGAAAATCGTAGAACGTAGCACGGGAACGTATCTTAGGGCAACTTTTGCAAAAGCATCATCACAAAATTTTTAGAGGCAGTAAAAAAAAGGGCTTGAATTAAGGTGAAAGAGTGAGAATTAACTGCCTGATAGTCTTCATAAAACTGCCGTTGTTACTTTGTAAGGTCTTCACAATTATACTTCAAGGCAAGGCGCATCTTCAAAATTTTCCTATTTTCTTTTAATCATTAATGATATCCTCTATTTGTTATTCTTTTAAAGTGCAGCGTTTTCCAGAGTGAATGAGTAGGAAGTCTTATTAAGGAGATAAGCAAAGCAGCAATGTGAAGACAGGGTGATTTCTAAAGGGGATAATCTGTTGTTACTTTAATTACAATATTTGCAGTTAAATTGTTTTGGTTATTAACCTACTGCAAGATACAGTACAGTTTACATTTTTCTCGTTTTTAGAGCTCAAACAAAGCATATTTTAAATGATTGCAAAAATTATACTTGAACATTTTTACCTTTAGAAATTCACATTTTAGTTTTCAAATGATTAAGTGGCATCTCAAAAAACAAGTGTATCTGAGTATAAAAAGGAATATCAGGAATACAATTACTTAAAAATACTCCACTTTGCATTTATAATACATTTAAGAATGTGAAATGAATATTTTATGCAGAATCCACTTTTGACGTGAAGATGTTTTCACATTTAAAATTCTCTACCCAAATGTGTTCTCTGAGTACATTCATGCATTCATTGTTTTCAGGTCCAAGCGACTGTCAAAGGAAGGGAGTATTTAGTGATATTCCGAGAGTAATTTCTCCATTTGTAGAAAAAATTAATTAGAATCTTTATGTTAATGTGGTATGCTCAGCTGACCTTTGCTTCTTCATAGGGTTGAGTAAACAGATGGCTAATTTTTAGGTTTTCCTGCGAAAGTGACAGCATGGTATCTCTACCAGACTTCAGAAGTGAGAAATTCAGATTGAAATTTAATGAACATCAAGTATATGCTATAACTCCCCTCACGTTAGAAAATAGGTAGACATGTGAGTGGTGTGGATAAAGGCAGAAACGTCTTGACGAAATAGCGCTGAGGATGGCATATTGTCTCCTTGTGTGGCCCATCCTGGGCTCTGCTCTCTCAGCACATCTTCTGTCTTGGCCCCCCTGGGGCTCCTGTTCTCTGAGCTCCTCCTTCTCCCCAGGCTCTTGTGGGGGGAGGTTTGTGATCCACTGCTTCTGGCACAAGGGTAACCGGGCTGAAACATGCCCTCCATTGGCAAAAGCCGGAAAGCTAATAAGCTGTCAGAAGCCTCCTGCCAATTACTTGACTAAACCAGCTGAAAGGTGTTACTGTTTAATCCTATCCTATTCTATATTCTATGGGCTACAAGTAGACATAACCAAGTTTAGCTTATGGATTCATAGAAGCTTAGGGCTGGAAGGAGTTTTGAGATCCTTTAGTGCAGTGGGTTTCAGTTTCCCCAGCGTACATATTTTGGGGGAAGGGGGCCAGAAAGGCGGCTCAGTCCCTCTCAAAAGCACAAGTCAGGTTTTGTTTTATATGTTGGGGTTCTAAGTAGGACTTCTTTAGGGAAAAAGTGTTCTGTCATTTTTCCAATGAAATATTTGAGAACCACTGATCCTGTCTTTTTACGGAAGAGAGATGTTATATCTTAATTCAATGTCACTTGCAAATATAGAGATTTTTTACCTAGACTTGAATTTCTTGCTTAGACAGTATGTAATAAGTATAGCATCCTTTTCTCAAAACTTCTTGGCTTGAAAGCCACGAACAGAGCATCTCTATGGCCTCTTTTCTGTGTCCCCATTGTTTCACTTTTGCAAGTTTGCAACCTCAGCATGTGTGAAGGAGCCAGGTGTGTGCCGGTATGTGCTCACTCACATCAGGCTGTGGGGGCAACAGCTCTGTAGAACTTGGGGATCAAGTTGGTCACCCCAGTAGCTGAGGGGACAGTACTTAAAATACTTCCTAGGTGTCTCATATAATGGCAGGTGCTACTCACTGTAGGGAGCAGATGATACACACAATCCCAAACCTCTTGGCCCTATTGCCAGTCACGTGGCTCTGATCCTGGTGTTGATTGAAGATCTTTGGACATTTTGGGGGAGGCCATTAGTTTAACCAGAGCGTTCTGTCCTGGGTGTGATATGCAAGCTCTTTAGTGCACAGCATGTTAGGGTTAGGGAGAGGGGGCAATAGGATACTGCTACCCTATACAGTGTAACAAAGGAGTCCATCCCCACGGTTACATTATCGCTTGAATGAAACTGGTTGTTTCCAACATTCCCATAGGTCACAAAATGCTAAACCCAGGTATTCAGTTTGCCTCCTGTGCATTCAGTTCAGTTTGGTCTCACTGACATTTCTGCCTGTGCCCGGCACAGGCTATGAACCACATATGAAGGAAATACCCCACTGAGTTAACTTAGGCCAGAATGTCCATATTTCTTTGTAATAGGTTATTTAAAAATAGGCTTAAACAAGGGTTGAAAACGTAAGGTCCGTCAGAAATATATTATAAATTAATGAAGGGGGGAGCTGGGGAAGCCCACCTGAGAGACTAACCAGTTCCAGCCCACTGTTACCATGGGGGCCTTGGTGTCAGATCTTCTAAATCAAGTGAAGCAAAAAAAAATCCAGGTTTTTTTTTTTTTTTTAAAGATTTTATTTATTTATTTGACAGAGAGAGAGACAGCAAGAGAGGAAACATAAGCAGGGAGACTGGGAGAGGGAGAAGCAGGCTTCCCGCTGAGCAGGGAGCCCGATGTGGGGCTCGATCCCAGGACCCTGGGATCATGACCTGAGCTGAAGGCAGACGCTTAACGACTGAGCCACCCAGGTGCCCCTTAAATCCAGTTTTAAATGTTGCATATCCCAGGTTTTAAGCTGTTGTCAGCTAAGTAAAAAAAAAAAAAGGAAAGCCCACACCTGTGAACTATATCCTGGGTGCAGAAAGCCCAGTCTGGGGCCAGTGCTTCAAACTAAGCTTTGAATGGGATCAGTGAGTGCACTCGTAGTTGACTGTCCCACTCTGTGAAACATATTGTCTCTGAGTCCGTGAAGCAGGAAGGCCCGCACGGCACATATGGTTTCGTAGACGTATTGTGGGCAGCCGATGAATATTAATCATCAGCAGTAGCTTTACCAGCACCGTCATGCAAGCTTGACAAAGGCCTTGTGGAGCTGTGAGCCGCAACCCTGCAACAGTAATAATTGTGGGACTACTCTGGAAAATGATGATCTAGAATTAGATTTCACTTACATGCTTACAAGCAGAGAGAGAAATAGGATTATAGTGTGGTCCAAGGGCTGGGATATTGTAAAATAGTTTTTGAAGTTCTCTAGATTGAAGAACGGAGTAGTTTGCACTCCATGAAGACTTAGTACAGGTAAATCTATACGGCAGCTACCTGGTTTCATGGAAACAGCAAAATATTTCTCTGCTTGATGGGTATGGCTACTGCAACTGCTGATTCTCTGTTATACACAATCATAAGCACTTGCTTTCCGGATTTCATAACTGTGTAACAAAGGCCAAGTTTAAGAGATTATTCCCTAAAGAGAATAAAAATATATTTTTTTATAGAAATGAATTGAGGTGATAATGTGTGTATGAGTTCTAACAAATAAACGTGCCTGCTATGGACTGAAAGTTTGCCTTCCCCCGGAATTCATACGATGATATTTGGAGATGGGGCCTCTGGGAGGTGATTAGGTCATGACAGTGGAGCCTTCCTGAATGGGATTGGTGCTCTTATAAAAGACGCCCCAGGGCCCCCTCACCCCTTCCCTCGAGTCAGGTTACAGTGAAAAGAAGTCGGTCTATGAACCCGGAAGAAGGGCCTCACCAGACAACGAATCTGTTGCCTGGGTCCCGGACTTCCCAGGATCCAGAACTGTGAGAAATACATTTCTGTTGTTTATGAGCCACCGAGTCTATGGTATTTTGCTATAGACGCCTGATCAGACAAAGACAACCCTGAAAATAAAAATTCACAACTCCAAAGCTGCCCTGGTCAACAGAATTAGTATTTATGGCTGGAGAAATCTTAGAGATGATCTATATCAACTCTAGTCTTTATGATGAGTAAACTAAGGCACAGAGAGGTCAAGTGATTGGCCCAGTGCCACACAGCACTAGAAACCAAATTCCTGTGACATTTATAGATATAGACTACAGTTTTAATTACATACCAATGACCTAAAATCCATGACATGTAGTATTTATTATTTTGCCAGAACAGGGATTTGAATGCCCTTGTGATGCTGATACATTGAGATAAGTCCCTTCACTGGTGAAGGAGCCTAAATGACCACTTAGTACCTAATCTCAACCCAGCTGTGTTGTTTTCTGCTCTAAGGCACTTAAATTGTTTGGTTACATTATATTACCTGGCTTATGTTGTAGACCTTCAATAAAATGTTTCTTAAATGAAGGAATGGGGGTGCCTGGGTGGCTCAGTTGGTTAAGCGACTGCCTTCGGCTCAGGTCATGATCCTGGAGTCCCAGGATCGAGTCCCGCATCGGGCTCCCTGCTCGGCAGGGAATCTGCTTCTCCCTCTGACCCTCCTCCCTCTCATATTCTCTGTCTCTCATTCTCTCTGTCTCAAATAAATAAATAAAATCTTTAAAATAAATAAATAAATAAATAAATAAATGAAGGAATGGATGAAAGACTACCTTTTATAGAGAAAATTATATGCTGTCGAGGCATTTGCAAATATGGTTATTCAAAATTTCCCCTGATGTTAACTTTTGTGAAGGCTAAGGTCAACTGTAGTTTGTATTAATAGTAAAGATCCTCTACATAAAGAAGTGGAATCCCTGGTGGTTTCTGCAAGGGAATTTTTTTTTTTTGCACTTCGTCGAGATAAAAAGCTTTAAAAAATATATATATATTTTTAAACATATGAGGTATTATTTGTTTCAGGGGTCCAGGTCTGTGATTCAACAGTCTTACACAATTCACAGCACTCACCATAGCACATGCCCTCCCCAATGTCCATCACCCAGCCTCCCCATCCCTCCCACGCCCCTCCCCTCCAGCAACCCTCAGTTTGTTTCCTGAGATTAAGAGTCTCTTATGGTTTGTCTCCCTCTCTGGTTTTGTCTTGTTTCATTTTTCCCTCCCTTCCCCTATGATCCTCTGTCTTGTTTCTCAAATTCCACATGTCAGTGAGATCATATGATAATTGTCTTTTCCTGATTGACTTATTTCGCTTAGCATAATACCCTCTAGTTCCATCCATGTAGTTGAAAATGGCAAGATTTCATTTTTTTGTTGGCTGCATAATATTCCATTGTGTGTGTGTGTGTGTGTGTGTGTGTGTATGTACACACATCTTCTTTATCCATTCATCTGTTGATGGACATCTGGGCTCTTTCCATAGTTTGGCTATTGTAGACATTGCTGCTATAAACATTGGGGTGCATGTGCCCCTTCAGATCACTACATTTGTATCTTTGGGGTAAATACCCAGTAGTCTGCAAGGGAATTTGAACCAGGTTCATCATTTGATGGGGTTAAAATGTAAGACTAAAATAGAGACTTAAAAATATTGAATCAAATGCCTCAAGTTCTGAAACTGTCCCCGAGATTAAGTTAGGGACCTTTGAAAACTGCATCAGAGCTTTCCAGGAATAAATTCAATAAATTATTGCATTAGAGATAAGAAACTTCATGCCTAGATGCTGTATGGTATAATGTAATCAAGATTCCACTTCTGAATATATATGTTTGATTTGGGCAAGTCACTTAGCCTTTCTGATTCTTGGTTTCCTCATCCATAAAACTGACAATGACACCTGCTGCCAGAGAGTTCTGGGAAGCTGACCCTTGGGAAACTGAGTTGAGCAACCCTCCTGTTTTCTTTCCCAGAAGCCTCTCCTTCCTCTCTTGTAAGGCCCTGTGGTTGCTTCTATAGCAGGCATTGACGTGACATTCCATGTCAAGCTGTTAGCTCTATGAGGGGTGGGGGAATGTCTCTCCTTTTTGTATCTGCTCAATAAATGTTTACTGAATGACTAAAGTGTGTAATGCAAATGGAAGGTATTATTATAATTTCATCTGGGAAGTCTGGTTCTTCAGTTTGATGGTAGTAGGACTTCCTTGATCTTGAGCATGTCCTGACTTCCAGTGCCTATTTCTGACCCAACAAAAAGAAAGATGGAGAAAACATATAACCCATGTGTAGGGAATTTTGGCATATGATTTGACTGCCAAAATGTCACTGGGTTGGAATTTCCTGAGCAAGGCGGGGTGTTAGCCTATCCTTGAGGAAGTCTGTACTTTAAGAAAAATTTTTTTTTCTAATAGGCTTCAGGGATCTGTTCCCTCTTTCAGAGTTAAATAATATAACCACTGAATAATGTAGCCATCAAATAATATAGCCATGTAAAGGGACCAGCGTAGTCTATGGCTCATAGTGAATCTCAGAAAATATTGGCTTTCCTGTACCCTTGCAAACTTCCAAACCAAGTTCTGTATTTCTGTTACTGGTGATTTTCCTATCTGGTTTCATGAGGATCTTTACAATTTGGGAAAACTTCTCTGCATATTAGTCATAAGTCAGATACACCTTGGCCTCACCCTACTAAATTTGGGATTGGCTTTAGTCGGCCCAATGGTAGATTAAATCAATGGTGACCCTGGGCAGTGTTCAAGTCAAAGGTTGGTTTTTTCCTGGCCCATGGACTATGAGGGGCCCTCACAGTGGGAGGGAATGAGAGGCTTCTGTGTATTCCTTCCCTTTGCTGATAGAGTATGTGAGTGAGGCCTCCTTGCTGTCCTCTCTTGCCACATGATAGCTTTTTCCTCTGTCCCACCAAAGCACACCCTTCCTTCCTGCTCAAGAGCTTGCCCTTGTTAAGCGAAGCCAATACACTCAGCTCAGTGGAGAAAGGTGAAAGACTCTGTGATTATGTGTGTGTGTGTACATGGTGTACAAGAAAGAGGGGGTTCTCTTTAGATTTTGTAGTGAGTCCCATTTTAGTTTGTTGCATTGTGTCACTGTCTCTACACTGTAACAAGGATCATTGTTTTGAAGACTGACTTCTCAGGGTTTTTGTCAAACTGAAAATAATAAAGATTATAGCAAATGATAGAAGCAGAAATGGGAAAGTCCATAGCTCTGAGATTATATTGAATGCAATGATGTTTGCTATAATATTTTATTGTTTTGTTCTCCCCAAAGCAGAGTTTACAATGATCTTACTAAAGGGTTTCAAGTCATTTTGGTAAGTGATCTTTTGTTTATGTGTCTTTTAATTACCCAGATCAGTTTTTCCTTAACTTCATCTCATCTTAAAACTTTTCAGAGGCTTTGCCAGGATAGCTTAGGGGGCACCAGGTTTCTTGCTAGACAGCCAGAAAACCATTATATATTTGTTCTGGGGAATTGTAAAAAAAAAAAAAAAATTAAAAGGTGTAAGGGAGTGGTCTTTGTAATCACACACTCCTCTTGGGCCCCAAACCACTACGTGCTCTTTCCTGAGCCTAAACCCAAAGCTATATATGGTATTGGTATGAAATAGCATCATGCTAGAGATAATTATGTCTGTCTTGAGGACTTGACCCAAGCAGGCTGACACTTCATAACGAAAGTCTTGTGATTCTGGAGCACTCAGCATTTGCCTGGGGCTGTTTATAAGCCTACTCTGTTAAAGATGCAGGCCTTTTTAAGAGAAATGCTATGTCCTTGGAACTCCTCAAAACTTTTCACTTTAAGTTAATTGCAGTCTTTCCTGTGGGCCCAGAATCAAGTAAATATGCACTTTAAAATGAACCTCTGATGTCCACTCATGAATGTACCAGGTCTGGAAGACATAACATTTTTTGGAAAGCCGAGATCTGGGACACCCACATTTTCATGGTTACTTCATTATTGTAAAACTTGATCTGAAATCCTGTGATACATGTCCCCAGGGGAAAGACATACTGAACATCCATCGTTCTATCAACTGTGGATAATTGAATCCAGTTGCACAGTGAGTGCATTGTGCAGAAGAAGAAAAACAGCTTGGGGAGCGCATGTGTCTTGCTCAGGATCCCCCCAAGTTCCAGCTGCTTCGACCTCTATCCCTCACTGTCTCCTCTGGCTGTCCTCCAGCCCCACCAGCTTTTCCCCTTTTGCTGGTCTCTATGACGAAACCTGCCCCTAGGCAGAGGCATGAAGAAGATCTACCCCAGACTCTGAGGCTTGGTATCAAGTCCCCGTTCCTACTGGTCTGGCTTTGTGTCTGGCTTAGAGTCTGTGTCCCAGCTCTGAAAACTGTATTTCCACACATTCTTATTCCCATTTGCTGACTCCTGATCAAAGTCACCTAGAGCCCTTGGTCCCTCTAAAGAGGAGTTCTCTCCTGGTTTTGCTGGTTTACCTTCCAGGGCCAGGGGGCCTTTCACTAATCACAGACAGGTGACAGTGCCCTGATTAATAACAACAGCAACAACAACAATAATAAAGATGACGGCTAACATATATTCGTTACTTATAATGTGCCAGGAAGAGTGCTAGGTGCTTTACATACAGCATCTTACTGAATTTTTATAGATGCTTTGTAAAGTAGATAATATTCCCATCTATAAGTAGATAAACTGAGGTTCAAAGAGGTTGAATGGATAAGTTGCCCAAGATCACTGAGCCCCTTGCTGAGATGTGAATGCAGTCACACATTAGATATAACACTCTTCTACTGTGTGAAGACTGACCTTTCTTATGCTCAGTGCCTGCCTTGATTGCCAAGTGTGACCCACCACCCCCTCTGGATACCCCGTAGCTCTGCTCTGTCTCCTCTTGGGCCACCTTCATGTTGGGCTTCCCTGATGAGGCTTCCTGATACTGACAATTCTATGAAACCACACTGTTTTCTGTTGCCTGGTGCTTTGGCCACCATGCTCTTTCCTGAAATGAGTGTCTCCCCATTGCAGGCAGCAAAGTGACTGCCCACCTCACCTGGCAGGGGCCAGTTTCAGTCTAGTCCAGTCTACTCTGCTCTGCTAGAGCTGGTCCCAGGTATGTTACTCAGCTTGCTAGGGATTTAACTGGGTAGTGGGAAAAGAGACAGGGGATTGAGATCAGCATTCAGATTGTACAGAGAAAAAAGCACATTAAATAATATGAGTAGTTCGTCTGCATTTTAGGAAAAATTAAAAGCTGTGATGTAACTTTTAAAGTTCAGGAATGCAACTTCTTGAGCTCCTTCATAAATATTCATGACTCATAAGTTTTCCAAAATTGATTATGTTGTAAAAAAATTTTTTTTAAAAGATTTTATTTATTTATTTGACAGAGAGATAGAGAGCACAAGATAGGCAGAGCGGCAGGCAGAGGGTGAAGCAGGCTCTCCGCTGAGCAGGGAGCCCGATGCGGGGCTCGATCCCAGGGCCCTGGGATCATGACCTGAGCTGAAGGCAGAAGCTTAACCGACTGAGCCACCCAGTGCCCCTATGTTGTAAAAATTTTAACTGGTCTGCAAAACTTGCACTTTTCTCAGTCTAAATATGCTAAAGATCATCCCTTGTCTTACAGTTACAGCAAATTTAGCCCAGAATGACTCACAACTGAACTCTTGGTCCATTATTTATGCTCTTATCAGATTGTACTATGTGTATTCCTGTGTTTACATCCTCAGCTGCCTGTTCCTACAATGCTTGATTTTTGACCCAAATATCTAAGTCTTCTATTTCGTAGCATCTGGGCCACTCCTCACACCTAATTCCTTTCTATCTCCAAATGAACCTCAGTCCCTTACATATTTGTACTTTTGGTAATCTTCTGCACATAGTTTTATTTACTTTGACATAAGCATCCCATTTTCTTTTTTTTTTTTTTAAGATTTTATTTGTTTTTTGACAGAGAGACACAGCGAGAGAGGGAACATAAGCAGGGGGAGTGTGAGAAGGAGAAGCAGGCTTCCCGTGGAGCAGGGAGCCCGATGCAGGGCTCGATCCCAGGACCCTGGGATCATGACCTGAGCCGAAGGCAGACATTTAACGACTGAGCCACCCAGGCGCCCCAGCATCCCATTTTCTTAACCTTGACCAATCTCTGCAGTTTCTAGCTGGGTGGCTTTGGGTGACTGGATGAACCACTCAATGTCCCTGAGACATCATCTATAAGGTGGCAGATAATAACCACTTATGCAAAGTCCTTATGAGAGTGACTGGCAGATAGGAAGTATTTCATACAGGCTGGCTACATGTTCTCTCCACCAGAGACAGGAAGCTCTGCTCTAAGGATTGGCCAGTCTCCCATTCTACTAGATGACAAAGGGGACTGTGGGAGGAATGAGAATAATACCACTTCTTGAGCACCTTCTCTGCTTTAGTCCCACTGCCAAGCACTTATATTATTTCACTAATTCTCCCAATAATCACGGATGGGTAGACACCACCACCCCTGTTTATAGGTCTGGGATAATGAACAGTTTGGGGTTTGGAGAGTAGCTTTTTCTCCCTTGCTTTTCAGAGACCACGTCTCTGGCCATGTCCTGTACCACTTTTGTGCTTGCTTGAGGTGGCAGGTGTGGTTCTGCGCTGTGTCTTGTGGCTTTCCATGTGATAGGAGGTCAGAGGAACCGGAGCAGACTCTGGGGAAACTGTAGGAGGCCTTCCATGTTTTGCAGGAATGCAGGAAGTTCTTGGCAGTGTGGTTACAGATTTGTGTATACCTCATGGATACTTTCTGGGAAAAGAAGCTTGTTGGAGGCCAGAGAGAGATTAGGGAATGGAGAGCATTGTGGGATAATGTTAATGAAAAACAGGATACTTCTGTGAAGATAATGTATTTAGTTATGTTCATGGGATGAATAATTGAGGACATCTGAAAAGGACTAGAATCTCCTAGCAATTCCTTGATCTGAGAGTGAGGAACCAAGTGGCAGGGAGCCCCAGAATCTGCCTTTGGTCATTTCACTGCAATGGCCCTGCCAGAACCCGGCATCATGGCAGACTCCAGATCTTTTCTCTAGGACTGGGGAAAGATCTGGACCAAGTGCTCCTCAGGTGCACTGCTATATTTCCGAGCAGGCGCAAGGAATTATGGGGTGACTTTTGGCTCAGTTTCTAAGGCAAGTGTGTTTGCTTAGAATAAGACTTTTGTTAGGTAGCTAGGAAGAAAAATAGAACATTTAATTCTAAACCCCCAGTGTTCAAGTATTTCACAATTGCTACTTAGGTTCTAAAAAGAGAAGAGCGGAGTACACAGTAGGGGCAAATGGACCCTGTTTGCTGCGATGGTTCTTAGGTCACAAATCCCCAGTGTGTTGGAACACGTGTCAGCTGTGAGCGTGCCCTTTGCTGGTCTAGGTTCAGGCAGAATAGGAAAAGCTGAAAAATAATTCCAGGTAAAATAAGTATAAATAGGAATAAGACAAGAAAGCATAATCCTAAAGACAGACTCGAAAGTGAGTGAGTGCTATGCTCATGAATGAGAAAGGACATGAGACTGGCCCTACAGAAATCTCCAGCTGCCTCTGTTGAATTTCGTTTTGTGTAGAACCTCCTTAGCACAACGTTGCCATGTCCCCTCTCAGGAGATAGCGAGCCCAGGTGATAGAAACCTTGAGCTTCTCCCTGACTGAACCATGCCTAAAACACTAACGATAGCATTCTTAGAGGGAATTCTCTAAGGAAAGTTGTATTCTCTGGGGCTGGAGATCCTAGCCTGGACTACAGTGGTTTCTTTTTTGCAATAAGATACTTCTTTCAGGCATAAAACTTAGACAGAATTCTAATATGTGAACTGTTAAGAATGTATGCTATGTGTATAAATTTGTTTTATGAATTTAAATGTAGTGAAACTTTGCTGCACACTCTCTTTACTGGATACATAACAATGAGGCAGGTGTGAGGAGATATCCATTCACTGAAAAAGAGCCTACACACCAAATTTCCAAAACAAATAAAGAAATCATAAGCTCAGTAATACAGTTATGAAAGCAATGAACTGAACGTGAGCTTTACTCCATGAAGCAGCCTGAATAAGACATTAACATAGAATGCTCAAAGACATAAATGAAAGAATGATTTTCATTAAAAGTGGCAAGGAATTATGAAACAAGTTCTGGTAAAAATGAAAAAAACTTAAGGAATAAAGGAAATAGTTAAGAAAAATGGAGAATAGATTAAAAGGCTTCAAATATCTTTATTTTGAAGGAGTACAAGAAGAATAAAATAGAGGTAATGGTGGAGAACCAGTATTTCAAAAGATGGTAATTTAAAAATATACCATTATTGAAGAATTGAGCCTTTGGATTAAAATTGTGCTCCAGAATGAATAAAAATCAATTCCAAAGTAGACACATGATGGTGGAACTGTAGAGGCATATTAGTTTGCTAGGGCTGCCATGACAAAGTACCAAGACTGGATGGCTTAAATGAGAAAAATTAAATTTCTCACCATTTTGGAGGCTGTAAGTCCAAGAGCAAAGTTCTGGCAGGGTTGGTTTCTTCTCAGATGTCTCTTCTTGGCTTGCAAATGGCTACCTTCTCACTGTGCCTTCACATGATCTTTGCTCTGTGCCAGCCTGTGTCCTAATCTCCTCATAAGGGTAGAAGTCAGGCTCGCTGAGGGCCCACCCTAATGCCTCATTTCAACTTAATCACCTTGCTAAAGGCCTTATCTCCAAACACAGTCACACTCTGAGGTATTAAGTGCTGGGCTTCCATACATGCATTTTGAGGGGCATACATAATTCTCAGCCCATAACACAAGGATAAGGAATAAAATCTTAAGAGCTACGAATGAGAAAAAATTCTGACGAAAGAGTGGCCTTCAGACTTGCAGCAGCTTTGATGTCAGTGACAACAGATGCCAGAAGACAAGAGAGCAGGAGCTGTTGATCTTGATTTTAAATGAGGCAGAATATTGTTTAAAAATGAAACGCAGGTAAATTAAGTGATTTTTTCAAAGCAAAACTAATAAATGGTAGGGCCAGGCTTTGATTTCAATTAGTCAGTGCTTTTAATCATTGTGCTATTAGGAACAAAAAGGAACATAACCACAGTTATCATGATTTAAAAACAAAAAAAAGGAAATACCGTGAACATGTTTGTGTTAATAATTTTGAAAATTTAGATGCAATTAGTATTTTTTAAAAATATATGTTATTGACATTGATAAAAGGAAATAGAAAACCTGATTAAATATCAATCACTACAGGGACCCCTGGGTGGCTCAGTCGGTTATGCGTCTGCCTTTGGCTCAGGTCATGATCCCAGCGTCCTGGTATCAAGCCCCACATCGGGCTCCATGCTTGGCGGGGAGCCTGCTTCTCCCTCTCCCTCTGCCTGCCTGTCTGCCTACTTGTGATCTCACTCTCTCTGTCAAATAAATAAATAAAATCTCTTAAAAAAATAAATTATTACAGATATTTAATGCCAAGTGAAAAGTCTTCTCTTCTCACAAGTAAACAGGCCCAGATGATTTTTTTTTTAAAGATTTTATTTATTTATTTGACAAGAGAGAGACACAGCGAGAGAGGGAACACAAGCAGGGGCAGTGGGAGAGGGAGAAGCAGGCTTCCCGCGGAGCAGGGAGCCCGATGAGGGGCTCGATCCCAGGGCCCTGGGATCATGACCTGAGCCGAAGGAAGATGCTTAACGACTGAGCCACCCAGGTGCCCCAGCCCAGATGATTTTGCTGACAATTTTTGACAAAATGTTCAAGAATAGGTAATTTTTAAAGAAGATTTTATTTATTTATTTATTTGAGAGGGAGAGAGAGAGAGAGAGTTGGGATAGGAGCAGAGGGAGAGGGAGAAGCACACTCTGCCTTGAGTGTGGAGCCCGACATGGGGCTAGATCTCACAACCCCGAGTTCACGACCTGAGCCAAAATCAAGAGTTGGATGCTCAACCGACTGAGCCAGCCAGAAGCCCCAAGAACAGGTAATATTTATATTATATAAATAGTTTCAGAGAATTGAAAAAACAGTAAATCCATTTAGCTCACTTATGATGCTAGTAGAAGTTTGACACTAACAAGAGCAGCATAAAAAAAAAAGTTTTAGATCCCTTTTACTTATGCACAGAATTTCCAACTGAAGAAAAAAACCCTTAAATAAGCTGATTCCATCAGTAAAAACTAAGCCAAGGCTATGGCCAGGAATATAAAAATCATTTATCAGGCAAAAATATAAGGCACATAAACTAATAGATTAAATAAGAAAATAAAAACATCTCAAAAGATGTAGGGAAAGTATCTAATGAAACTTGATAATAATTCTTGATTTGAATTATTATAAAATAGGGATAGGAGACTTCCTTTCCCTAATAAATTATACCTACTAATCTTCTGTAATAAATATTATACTCAATAATGAGACCTTAGAAGCATTCTTATTAAAGTCAGGAAGAATCAAAGGGTGTCCTTAGTCAACATTTCTTTTCAACTTTGTACTAGAGATTCTAGACAATGAGATAGGATAGGTCAAAGGAAAATGATTAAAAAGGAAGAGATCAAACTATCCTTATTTGCAGGTGATGGGATTTACTACCTAGGAAAGCAAAAAGAATTTACAAGTAAATCTTACAAATAATAAAAGAGTTTAGCAACATTGGTTGTTGGCTATAAGATCAACATAAAAATATCAATAGCATTCTGTAACAAATAGAAAATGAATAAATTGAAATATCCCTTTTATAATAAGAACCAAAAATAGAAGGTAGATGGAAACAAATATAACAAAGAATGTGTGGAATCTTCATGGAGAAAATTATAAAACATTGAAGGACACAAAAGAAAACTGAATAATTGGAGAGACAGATAATGAACATGACTAAGGCAATTCAATATTGTAAAGACAGGAATTCTCCTCAAGTTAATCCATATATTCAGTGCAATTCTAATGAAATGTTGTAAGGAATTTTGTGGTGCTCAATCCTAAAATTAACATTAAACAGCAAATTGTGAAAAATAAGGAAATTGAAGATTAACAACATGGAGGACTTGTCCTATCCTATGTCAAGGCCTATTACATGCTGTAAAATTGAACAATTTGACCAATCAAAAAAAAACCAAAAAGCCCAGAAGCAGACCCATGTGTATATGTGACAGGGTTTACATTTCACATCAAATAGAAGAATGGCGAGAATAACCAATACATATTGCTGGGAGAATCAGTTAGCCACATGTAGAAAAGTGAATCCTTATCTCAAACTCTACAAAAATCATTCCAGGTATACTCAAGGCCTAAATACGAAGTGAAAAAAATAGAAGATTTTAGATGAAAATATAAAATAAATATATAATATAAATATATAAAATAAAATATGAAACTTTAGGGAAGGAATTGATAGAGATATCACAAGCACAAGACATGAAGGAATAGATTGATATATTTGACTACATTAAAATCAAAAAAATGTTCAACAGAAGGCACTATTAGAGTTCACAGACAAGCCACAAGATGGAAGGGGATAGTTGTGCATAAAACGGACAAAAAAATTATCAAAGAGACTATATAAGGCACTCTTACAAATTAATACAAAGAGACAAACAACCCAAAAGAAAATTTGCAAAATAAACAATTCTAAGAAGAGGGAGTTAAAATGGAGAATAAAACATACGAAAAGATGCTCAAACTAAATCATAATTTGGAAAATGTGAATTAAAAGTGCGATACAATTTCATGCCTGTCAGGTTGGTAAAAATGAACAATACCAAGCGCTGTGGTGGATGTGGGCCAATTGCAACCCTCACGCAAGGAGAAGAACACGCAGTATTAGGGAAAACATTTTGGAGAGTACTTTGGCAGTATCTTGTATGTTTCACCTGAGTATGCTCTATGAAGCAGCTCTCCTACTTCAAGACGCATCCGTTCGAGGGGCTTTACACTTGTGAGCAAGGAGTCTCATGTACTGTTGCATTGTTTTCAATAGAGGAGGTGCCTCGCTTGTGATATAGTCATACAACAGAGACTACTAACCTACCAGTTTAAAATGAATTAATTAGAACCATGTGTATTAATATGGATAAATCTCAAAAAAAATTGTTGAGCAAAAAAAAAAAAAGTACAGAGTGGTTATCATAGATATAAAACATAATATATAGGTTATATATATTGTAAAACATCACTATATAAAACTATAGATACTTATAAAATTTGTAACATTACTAAAGCTGCATGAAAATGAAGAACATAGAGTATGTTATAGAGGTTTTCTCTGGAGGAGAATTAATGGAATGGGATTGGGGAGTGACATGCTGGAATTTTCAACTGTACTCCTAATGTTTTATTTCCAAACAAAGGAAAGCATAACAAAGCGGGCAAGTAGGGCCAATGTTCAAGAATGTCTGTTGTTATCTTCTATAATTTCAATAGAAAAAAAGTCAATTTCCATAAAAATATCTTGTAGTTAAAAATAAAGTATAGCCCTTGTTTATGAGAAAGACTCTCAGTGAGAAAAAATGGACTCTGTAAAAACTTAGTGTGTCACACCACGGACTGATAGATTTATTGTGTGGTGCAGATAAAAACAAAGGAAGTCCATTTTAACTGTAACATGCTAGAGCACTGAGTTTTAAGCATGTTAGTAATGTATTATGGCAAACTCCAATATATAAAACAGATGAATGGAATTTTATTAAGATAAAAGTAAATTAATTAATTAAATAATTAATATAAAATATACGTGAAAATACAAAAATGAATATATATGTATATTCATTACAGTGCACGAAGACTAGATTAAGAACTCCTATTATCCATAAGAAAAAGACAGATAACCCCATAGAAAAATTCTCAAAGAGGACACCCAAATGGCCAATAAACATATGGTACTGAACCTTGCTAGTCGGTAGTAGGGGGACCCTATGTCCCGGTTTGCTAGTAACAATCCCAGTTTACTCTGCTTTACTTGCTAAAATTTTAAAAACACCCCTTTCACTTTTGGTTTAGATGATACATTTTGTGGTTGCCCTCCTTACCAGGGAAATACAAGTTAAAATCATAGTGAGAGACCATTACACATCAAAATGAAAAAGACTGGCAATGCCAAAGGTTCGCAAGGATGTGGGCCAATACTAACTCTTACACGCTGAATAGTGGGAAAGAGCCTGTGGATAATTCCAGTCGCTTCCACACTGGAGCCTATCTGGGGAGGCTTAGAGGGGTGACTGTTTTTACCAAGCATGGGTTACCTCATCTTAGGATTTTTAGGACCCTGTCTCATGAGATGGGCCTGGATCTGAGTCTCTGCTCACAGTCATGGGAGTGCTGCGTAAGGAGTCTGTGTTTTAAGGCAGGATTAGCTTAGTTTGCAGTTTATGATACGTACCAATAAGCAATTTAGTTATGGTTAAGTGTTAATTCAGCACTGAGTAAACTTTGTTGAAATATGATATGTGCGCAGTCGTGTACTTACAAATCAGCTAAGTTACAGAAATATTGATCTATAGGAAGGGCGTATCAGAATGCAACTGGGGGCAATCTGTCTGTACTTTTCCAGTTTTCTGTGACACCACATTTCCTCAGACCAGCAGAAAGGGGAACATTATGAATGAGGTAAGTCTGTGAAATGTTCATGCTTGAGGTTGGCTCTCATTTCTTCCCATTCCATTCACCTCTTCGTGGCTGCCTGGTCTCCATAGAAGGAGACAGAGGGGTCGAGAACTTGGACTTTCTTATTCTTTGGTCTGACACTGATTCCCTCCTTATTTCAAAACGTGAGAGAACCAACCAATTGCCTTGGCCTTCAAAAAATGCTTTGTAATCTACTTTCAAGCCACCAGAAAGAGTAAATTCAACCAACCTGTCTTGATGACTTTCTGGTTCTTCATTCAAAGAGAAATTTTGTTTTTTTTGTTTTTTCTATTTTAAATTAAATTGCAGCCAAAGTCAAGACGTCATCTGGGATTCCCAGCTGCATTATACTTTGTTCATTTTATGGGTCCAAGTTAGACAATGAATGTGACTTCAATTTGCGTGTGTGGTGAAAATGGATTCTTGTCTGACTTCATCACACTTTCATTAGACACGAACAAGGCCTCGGCGTCTTCTGACCTGTTCCATTTTGATTACCTTTGCTTTGATGCTTGCCGATGTGTTAGCCAGCCAAGCGCTCCCCGGGAACCTCAGCACCGGGAGCCTTGTGCCAAAATCACAAGGTGCTCTTTCCGTCACACAAGGCTTTTGTTTCAACATTTCTTGAGCGAAACCCGCCTGTCAAGTCTGATTCTGTGGGAGAACATATTTGTAAGACAAAGCAATGCTGTGGCCTACCAGGAGGCCTGTGACTCGCACCGGGAATTATTCACTCCCGGCCTTGCAGGACGTGCCGGGTCATCCATGCTCACGGCAGGATCAAGGCATTATTCATTACTGGGCTTCAGGTTCCCTGTCTTCAGAGATGCCCCCTCCCCGCCTTCATTGCCCCTTCAGGTTTTGACAAGACATCACATTCTTTTAAACTTCCCCTGGGCAGCAGAGGTCTCCCCGGCGCCCCCCTTCCTGCTTCCACACGCAGAAGGTACAATAGTAGACAGAAAGCTGGAACAGTTGTAAATTGCAGCAGTTAACGTCAAATTGATGGCGCGGTGATCAAATGAAGTTCATAACCACACAATGCAACCTGAGGGTGGAATGCTCTTTCAAACATTTCTAATGACAGGGTTATAAAATCATAAAAATGGGGACTTTTTTTTTCTCCAGCAATAAAAAGAATGATGTGGGTGACCAAAACCATTAATGAGGATGAGCCCGGACACTGGTTTTGTAGAGCGCTCCGACGCTTCGGGACAGCAGGGCCGCAGTCGGATCTTCAGCACCGGGATATCCTCTCAGCCTCCCTACTGTCCTAACTCTCTGCGTCCCCGTTTTCTCTACCCTTGACTGCGGGCCATGACAGGACAAGCTTGCTGGTCTACAGAAGCAATGGTGGACTTCGCTGAGCTGTCTTCTGAGCTCCAGCATACAGCGCAGTCCATTCACAAAACCAAATGAGGGACAATGTCACACAATTAACAGCAAAACATGTAAAAAACGACCACACTAGACACGACGCAGCTGACTTCCAGCTGTCTCTTCAGCTGCAGACAGCAGAAGGGAAGTGATTAGATGCAGGAGAACATTACAGTAAAAAGAGCCAGAGAATAATATTTAACACATCCCATTGTTACTTTCACATAGAAGGGAAGAACAGATCTATTCACTTTTAGCTTATTATAGTTCTCCCCTCCGATGGATGTAAACGGTGTCAGTGTCCCAGCGAATAACCTTTTCAGAAGGATTTGGTTGCAGGGAAAGGAAGAAATTGCAACTGGGGGCAAGAGAAATGAAGTGAATGACAAAGGCCACTTAAATAACAATGAGGGTCTCCTCCTTCTGCTGCTGGAGGAGCCTCTTTCTGCTGGTCTTGGGCTTACACTTGATGCAGGGGCTGCTGGTTGTGTATGTCATTAGTATCTCAGGCGGAAGAGTGAATTGACAAGTTTTCAGGTAGGTCTACTCCCATCGTTAGCAGCTAAATGTGTCTTACAATTGCTGAAACTATGGCTTGTGAAAGAGCCATTTCAATGAGGACTGTGAATATCCATGGAAATCACTGAGCCCGTAAGATACGAAAATTTACATAAGCCTGCAAAGATAACGTGTACGAAGTATATAAAGTGTATGAAAGTATATAAAGTACTCAAAAGGGTGACTTCGGTTGATAGGGCTTTTTTACAGAGCACAGAAAATTGCATGCAACTGGGTAATTGGGACAAGCAGCTTTGGTTTGCCCTCAACCACCTAAACAATTGAGGGCCTAACTGAACCATTTTTAATGGAACTTAGGGTGGTTCCCTTTGATTTTGTGGACCTGGGAATGTAACATGTTACAGTTCAATGCCTAGAATTTAAGGGCGTATGTGTCGGTGCAATATTACAAAGCAGGATATGGCTCCTGGAGGATGCACTAATTGACCTGCTAAGAACCAGCAGCAACATGCTCTCCATTTGCGTCCTGGAGGCTGAATTACAATAAATACCCACACTAGTGTCCTATTTAGATTTGTGTGATTAAAGAACTCATATACAAAGCTGATGAGACCTACCTTGGTTGCAAGTTAATGCTTGCTAACTACTTGCAGTCAACCCACCAGCACCACTCAGTAAACAAGAATTCAGGCACAGTGGGTGCTCTTTGCTGCGGCCAGAAAGGGAGGCATTGAGAGAAGCCAGCCGCAGGGCAGTGGCCGGGGCATCAATCTTGGGGCCAGACGCTCTGGTTCCATCTTATCTCTGCTCTCCTCTTCCTTCCAACCTTGGTCGCTTATGGAGGCCACACCACAGTTTTCTTAAGTGTCAAATGGAGGAAATCGCGTGGACCTCATAGATGTTTGGGAGGTTATGGTGAGTCACTGGCACCGAGAGACTGATGTTTGCCAGGCACTTACTGGGCAGATCAGGGTGGGGATTTGTGTTCGGCAAGGACCGGGGGACAACACAACCAGGGACATTCCTGCCCCTTGGGGTGCTGTCTAAGGTTCCAAGGAATAGGTCTTCAGGCAGCAGGAAAGCAGTTGTGTCTGACTTAAGGGCTGCTGGGTCCTGCTTGGAAATAGAATATCTTTAATGAGGTTTTTTAATGACAGTTCCCTTCCAACTTGGGGGAAGTCTGCATTGGGAGAAATTTGATGCCTCAGGCCTTGGGATACAGAATTAGCATATGTCGTTTAATCTTAAGGAACAAGGAGGTTCAGTTTATAACTACCCTGTGCATCTTGTCTAGGGCTCCTGATGCACTGTGTTCAGGTAATCACATGAAATGTGGAAATCAGATCAGTTCTGGCTGATTCAAAATGTCCTGGCTGAAAGGCAGAGGCAATGTCAGTAGAGATTTCAGGCTCATGGAAAAGTGCTTAGGTGCAGCTTCATCTGCTTCTTTCATTCTAACCAGAGAGGTCCTTTGTGGGTCATAAGACAAGAAACGAGGTTTAGAGGGCCCCTCAAGAACGAGGTGGCCAAAAACTGGATCTGAAGAGCAAAACACTTAAACAAGCTCTGCCTGAGGAGTGAAGGTTAAATGACCCCAGGGATGAACCAGCTAGTTCTGAAGCAACTTCCTTGGTGTGGAGCCAGAGGGCCAGATGCCCAGTGCCTGGGAAGACACAGGATCTAAGGCAGACTGCTGCCCTTGAGAACCTTCTGTGCTTTTTAGCTCAGCATTGGAGGAGTTTGATTCCATAAATTGTATCTTTTGAGAGGCAAACCTGTGATCTGCTGGGTCCTGGACACAGAACCCAGGCTACGGAAAAAGGGACTTGACCCAGTAATAAAACGCTTTGAGATTAGTCCCATCAAAAAAGATAAAAATCTTAAATTGCAAGCGTCATTAAGAGTTTTAATTTATTTAATCATAGACACGTTTCCTGCTATAACTTTTTAAAGACGTTCTACATTTGAAAAGAATTAGGACAATCCTATATCTTTGATCAACTCAACATCTCTTTAGGGGAAAAGATTTAACACTCTAGTTTTTAAACAGAAATATAAATATGCATCAGCTAACAGTTTTCCAAATTAGGCAGCATAAACTTTATCATTTCATGACATCCAAATGAATAGGAGGCCTGTTTTATGCTCAGAAGTGATTGTCTTTGAACTAAACACACTTGAACGAGGGGGTTTTGTGTGTTATTATTTTTGACACAACTTGTCATTAGTTTTAACTTTGACCGGGTTGTAATGAAAAATTTGGTTGTGCAAGTTTGCCTATTGTTTATCTATACTCAGACTTAATTATTGCTTCCCAGGTCAGTCATCACCATTTTAAGTGGAAAGAAATGGCCTTAACCCATGGGATGATTCCCACAGAGGTTATTGTATGTAGTTAGACCATGAGGGCAGATGTACCAAAAGAGTGGGCAGAATTCTCTGGGGGTAGAGATGGGGGGTGGGGGACACGATCCAGTTACGTGGGGGAAGTTGGAAGTACAAGGCTCATTCTCTCACAGAAATACTTCAGGGAGAGGGCTAGTCAAAGACTATATAGAGGCAGAACAGTGGTCATCATATGGTGTCTCAGAAAAGTCCTTTCTCTGTGTCTCCATCATAAGGGATTTTGAAATTTCTGCTCTTCAAGAATTCCTTATGGTGGGAGGTACTCTTGACCTTATGGCAGGGTAATTTTTGTTGTATGGAATTTCCTGGGTATAGTGAAATATTTAGCATCTCTGACTTTCTCCCTTCAGTTATTTTGGCTACAACAATGTCTCTAAAATGTTCAAGAATTACTAAATACATCAGCCAGGTTAATAGAGAGCCATGCATAATCCAGACAGAAAGACCACCAAGATTTTCTTGGGGAAAGCAAAGAGAGAGAAACTTTAGAACATGGGGTAGATCATGTCAAGAGGTATAGGTTCTAAAAAGAGCACCAGCAAATAATTTTGCCTGATAGACATGGCTGAGTTGCCCTGTTAGTTAGGACGGGGAGGAGGAAATAACATTTACTGAGTCCCTATTATGTGCCAGCATATTCTAATAATTATTTAATTATCATTATTCAGTGAATTAGGTGTAAGTATTCTATTTTTCTGTAAAGAACTTGAATCAGAGAGAGCTGACGGTGACAAAGCTGGGATGGGAGTCTCAGAACCACTCGAACACCATCTCCTTTTAAAGAGTTGGACTCCCCTGCATTCCAAGGTCATTGTTTCTCTTGTCATCCTGGGTGTCCGAGGATGCACAAGCAGATACGAAGGCTAGTGGTCCTGTTACTATAACTTGGAAGGTCACCCCTATCATGAATCTGGTAGAACACTGGCCACATGGGTGTATATTGCATACCTCTCCCTCTAGTGCCAACCAGAGGTATATTTGCTTAGCATTTGCAATGACAATTCTTGCATAATTCCTGATACTATTAGGTTATACTTGATACCAAGGCGACCATGATTGCCTTATTTATTTTATTTTTTTTAAAGATTTTTATTTATTTATTTGACAGAGAGAGAGACAGAGAGAGAGGGAACACAAGCAGAGGGAGTGGGAGAGGGAGAAGCAGGCCTCCTGCGGAGCAGGGAGCCCGATGCGGGGCTCGATCCCAGGACCCTGGGATCAGGACCTGAGCCGAAGGAAGATGCCTAACGACTGAGCCACCCAGGCGCCCCCATGATTGCCTTCTCTGTGGCTAATGAAACTGCATTGTCGAGTGACCATTGATATTAATGATACTACTTATTGGCTGGAGCTTGGGTCTGGGGGAATGTTGCAGAGACTGGTTAGGTGTTTGCCAAACCTGTTTTTTTTTCCACCAGGACACACAGCTAAACATTTTCCTGCCTCCCTTGCAGTTAGGTGTGACCATGAACTGAATTTTGGCCAATGGAATGTGACTAGAAGTATTTATATCACTGCCAGGCCGGACCCACAAAATCTTCCCTTGGGATCTTCTACTCTCCTTCTTCCCTATCTGCTGTCTGGATGCTGTTATTAAGATGACCTTGGCAACCATGTGTTGAACATGGTAGAGCTTTCGTCATCCTGAGTCCCTGTGAAGAAACCTCGCACTGGTGACTGGATTTTATACAATTGTGTGCTGCCTCTGGCTTGTACCGGCTGGCAAGAGCTGAGGTTAAGCCTTAAGGGATTTTGTAAGCTAGTCGACATCAAGTTGATAGCTTGAGTTATTATAACTGGAGAATTTACAATACAGAAGCTGGCAAATGCTACAAACAAGGGCTTTTATTTTAGAAAGTCATTTTACTAACATGCCACTGCTTAAGCTGCTCAGATTTATTTGTATATGTGTGTGATCATAATATATATACTGCTACTCAAAGTGATGTTCTGCCTTAACAAAGCCTAAAAGAGGTGAGATTGGCTTAGCAGTTAGGTGGAAGTTGGCGTGAGTTGGACATCAAGGAAATAGATATCAGAGGCTGGAAAAGTAGTGATACATCATGTGCAAAGCATTTGGTAGAACCATTATCTGTGATAGCTTGGAAAGCAGACCAAGTGCCCATGCAGTGTCTACCCCCTGGGGAAGTGGCCGAAATACAGAATGGTAGGTAGTGCATATTGCTTATAACTGGCTGTGATCAAAAAGTTTTAGAAAATAAGAGGTGAACTCGGGACTTGTTTATAAATATAAATAAAAATAGAGTTAAAAATATGGAGACTCGTAAAATTGGAAAAGTTTACTATTTTAGGACCCCAAATAGCAGGAAATAAGACAGAAAAAGCTTTTGCATGCCAAAGTCTCCATTCAAAAGTGAATTTGGATTCAGGTTGGCTTTATTTATTTATTTATTTATTTATTTATTTATTTATTTATTTGACAGAGAGAGAGCACAAGCAGGGGGAGTGGCAGGCAGAGGGAGAGGGAGAAGCAGACTCCCCGCTGAGCAGGGAGCCCGATGCGGGGCTCGATCCCAGGACCCTGGGATCATGACCTGAGCCAAAGGCAGACAACTGGCTGAGCCATCCAGGTGCCCATTTATTTATTTTTATATAAAATTTAAAAAATATTTTTATTGTCCAAACATTTTAAAGATGTGAAGTGTTTGAATGCAGGAGTTTCCTTTTGAATCAATTCGAAAGCAAAGTTAGCCATCTTGGTTAGTTCTCACCATAGCTCTATTGTTCAAGTAACCTTTTATTATGTAATAAACCTAGTGGCTTAAAACAACAACAATCCTTCATTTTGTTCATGAATCTATAATTTGGGTGGAGTCTTTCTCTGCTCCATGCAGTGTCAGCTAGTGTAGCTTGACTGAAGGCAGAAAGATCTGTTTCCAAGATGACTCACATGCCTGGCAAATAGGCACTGTTGGCTGGGAGCTTAGCTGGGACTGAGGGTGGAGTGGGGGCTTTTCTCTCTTCTGCATGGCCTTCCTCATATAGTTTGGGCTTCCTCACAGAATGGTGGCTACATTCTAAGAGCAAATGTTAGAGGAGAGAGCCAGGTGTAAGTTGTACTTCCTTTTATAAACTAACTTGGAAATACATAGCATTACTTCACCTGTACTCTGCTATTCAAAGTAGTCACAAAGTCACCTTCGCGGGGGGAGAACATAGATTCTATTTTTTGATAGGGGGTGGCAAGGTTCTAGAAGAACATGTGGGGTAAGAAACGTTGTGGCTGTTTGCTACATTCGTTCTGCTGGGGAGTGAGAGAATTACAGCTAAATTCATTTAAGAACCCATCTGTGTTACATGATCAAGAGGAATTTAATATCTCAAAGTTAGTGCTAAATTTCCTTCTAGTTTGCTAAATTTCCTTCTATTTTAAGACAGCCTAAAACTTATCCAGTAACAACCAGAACACAATCTATAGGAGAAGTTCAGAAGGGGTGTTGAGTGATGGAGAGGAAAAAAGGAGTCTTATCGGATGAAACAGAGGTGAGAATTCCTGGGCATCCATTTATGCAGCAAACATTTGTCAAAAGCCTTCTGTGTAAGCACTATTCGAATCACTGGGAGATAAAAACACATGATTTATTTCTGCTCCCAAGGAAACTAAAGGTGTTGGATGAGGAAAGACTGGAGGTGAATAAAGAGACATTTATATGTTTACAAGCTATTACTATAGACCCAATGATAGAGATGGGAACGGTGCTTGAGAAGTACTGAGAATGACAGAATGTCTCATGCTACTTGGGACAGTTGTGAAAGGTGGAGGAATGTGCCCTGAATTTTCACTTGTGAAAGATCAAGATCAAGTTTCTAGCAGAGGCAGCGTCACAGACCCAACTTTCCTGACTCAGACTCAGTGCTCTTTCTAGGACACCACCCAACTTTCTTTGTTGAATTGTGCTGTACAGTTGAGTGTGCTGGGAATTCAGCAGTTAGAATTTCTTGTGCCATTGTGTTCTTCTCTAAATTCCAAAGAGATGCAAGTCAAGGTCTTGAGTAGACATGTTAACAATGGACAGGGAGAGCATGAAAACAGACCATCCTCAGATTAAGCAGAAATCTCATTGGATTGGAGGGTTTCTGTGTCTAGCTGACTAACCTGTCACAGAGATGCTAACAAGATACCATAGAGTTTTGTTTCTATCTTGTTTCTTTCCTTTCCCTGAACAACATTCTAAGAGAAACAGTAATAGTCATCATAATAGCTAAAAGGTGGACAGGAAAAAATAAAGGACATGGATGAGTTGCCAGTTCAGAAGTTAAGAATTAACTAAACAATGACATGTATTTTTCATAAGAGCTCAAATATTCATGATCTTGAAAACAGTTGACCCTGAATATTCAACACAGATTTTTTTTTTCTCCTCCATCTCTTTTAAGTTTTGTGTATATGGTCCAGGGTCCTTAGTCTAACCAAGATAGAGAGCAGTGATTATTTAACTACACTTTGGCAAAAAACCGAGGGTATGTGTGCTTACCCTTAGGGTATCTAAAAATTCTTAAAATGAAAAACTTTTAAAACTCACTTTAATTGAAAAAGTGGCATGCTACTCATGAAGTGAACTTAAGAGAAATAAAATGAGTTTAAGGGAAAGAGAGAGATCCTGCTAAATGCTAAATGGGCTTGGAAACACTGAAAATGTTTGCAATTCTCCAGTAGAGGGGGTGGGAGATGAAAAGCATTTAGAAATTATGGACTCATTGTGACATTTCTTGCATCTGGAAACTTGACTTTGCTTAAATTTTGACCTTCCTAAGCATTGCCTTCAAGCAGTCTTCTGATGAACTGGGTTCTGATCTCACACCATCTCAGTGCTGGGCTGAGAGCCAGTGGAATGCGTTCTCGCATGATGTGCTTTCCTAAACCTGGGACAGCTCAGAGTCATCAGAGAGCACCAGACTCTCTCAATAATCTTCCTGCTATAAATAATGGGACTTTGTAAAAAGATGGCAGTTGTTGGCCAAGTAGGAAAAAAATGCTAATTTTAATAGAAAACTCTATTTTCAAATACATTTCACAGTTTATGCTGAGTGAGAAATGCTTAATTCTCACCATGGGAACTTCCAGATTGCTTATGTTGAGTGGTGCAGATGTAGCTGTCTTGAGAACTTTGAAGCCAAAAATTCAGCTTTTACCTCAAATGTCTTACTTTTATAATAATGTATACGAGAAGCAGTGATCTGCCTCAGCATCATGAATAAGTTTTCCATTTCTACTGAACCCATGTGCTAAGTGGCATAGCACAGAGAACATCATGCCTGTTTGATTCTAAAAGTCTGTACTACCGTTTGTGCATGAAAAGGCTTAGGCCTATCTGGCAGCTAGTAGCTCATGAGAGCTATTGGATTATGAGTCAGATGCACAAAATATTTAGTGGTCTGGTGGATTTGAGTTCTATACTACATATTATGTACATATGTTTGCGGTATGATGATACTTCAGAAAAATCTTGAAACACTGATTCAATCACTCCTTGTCACTTTTAGGACAAAGCCTAAAGTTTCCAGTACTGTACACTAGGCTCTGCAGCGTCTCTCCAGACTCATTTGACCTCATTCTTCCCTCTCTATCTGTGAACCAGCCATCCTGGAACTAACTTCTTGAATGTTACATGTTCTGTCCCACCCCAGGGCCTTTGCACTTGCTATTTCTGCTGCCTGGAGACTTCTCTCCCTCACGGTCCCCTAGTTCACTATCACTCATCCTTTAGGTTTCAGTTCAAATTCCACTTTTTCTGGGAAGCTGTCTCTTACACACTTTTGTACACCCGATTCATACTATATAAATTTCCTCCATAGTGCTTATCACAGTGTGTAATTATTCACTTATTTGCATGGCTATTTGATTGGTATCTGGTTCCATGAGACTCCATGAGAATGGAGAACACATTTCTTCTGGCTTATCATTGTATTCTCAGCATCTAGGATAGTGCCTGGATTATGGAAAATGCTCCACAAATATTTGTTGAATAGAAATATTGTATAAAGCACCTAGCAGAGCATGGGATAGGTAGTAGGCTCTAAGTAAAGAGCAGTTATTAGATTGGCTTTTAAAAAATACCCAGAATTCTAAAAATATAGCTCCTTTTAATATTTTTCTCCTATACTTTATGATAACTTCGATTTTACTTTACTTCTAATGACTTCCTACATGAACCTGGAAGGTCCCTTCTTTGCTGCCTCAATTCTCTCTATTTTAAGAAGGGTTTGATAGCAGTAGCTGCATCAATCAATCCTAGAAACATGGGTGTCAAATTGATGGTGAGGCAGGAATATACTTCAGAGGAAGTAATTCTTGTACTGGGTAAATCTATGGACAGTGGATGGGCCCTTGACTCTTCCTCCAATTTTGTGTCTGTAAAGAGGTCCCCATCCTCTCTCTTCATTCTAGTCTCAATGTCTTTGAGAGGGAGGTGGTAGGACAATAATGTCTGTGTTACTTCCTCTGTGCCAGGCCATTTTACATATTATATGTATATATACATATGTTACATATAGTATGTAAAATGGCCTAACATTTGAGATAGACATTTTGATCCCCATTTAATAGACAAGGAGATCGAGGCCCAGAGAGGTTAAGAAATTTGCCGGAGGTAACCTAGACAGTAAATGATGAGATGTACGTAAAGGTCTCTCTTATTGCAGATCTTGTGATATTCCCTGATATTCTAGGTAGCTTTTCAAGTGTCTGTAATACCTGGAAGACCTAATTGTCCATTCTTATTCAAACAGGGTATTTTGTTGGGTAGAAGCTGGATACAGATCTTTCTGGTGACTGGATGGAGTTAGGGGGTAGTCTTTCTCTCAGGTATATTTCCCTCTTCTGTTTACAAAGGGTCTAAAGACCTACTGGGAAAAAATGTGCAATCAGCCAGACTGATGAAAATATGTCTGTTGGATGAGACCAACACATATGGAGTTTGGATTTGGGACATCTAGAGCCCCCAGAAGGCCTCTGGAGAGGCTCATCAAAGTGGGAGAGGGAGGCTGGCTCACAGAGTCAGATTTAGCCTTGGCCTGGAGGTTAGAGGGGAGAAGTATGGAAGCTGACTGTCATTCCAACCCAAGTACTCTGGGAAAAAGAGTCAACCTGTGGAGGAGAAGACCACCATCAAGCCACATGGCTATGGACCCCAAATGAAGGTGATACAGAAAGAATAATCTCCTCTTACTCAGCCCTCATGTGGTATGCTAGTTTCATTGCCACAGAATTTTCAGGGAGCAATGTCATAGAAACAGAATCTCTGACCCAGAGTTGACTTTGATTAGATTTTGGGGGGCTAAAGTTGTGTTTTTCTGGGCCACCTGATCGTGAGTGGGGAGCAATAGCCAGGTATATTTGTCCTGAAGATCCTTCGCATATTTGTGGCTGAAGGGAGACTTTCTAAAAGTTTACATACATTTTGAAGTCAAAGACAATTAGCTATTTTTTTTTTTAAGATTTTATTTATTTGACAGAGAGAGACACAGCAAGAGAGGGAACACAAGCAGGGGGAGTGGGAGAGGAGAAGCAGACTCCCCGCCGAGCAGAGAGCCCGATGCGGGACTCGATCCCAGGACCCTGGGATCATGACCTGAGCCGAAGGCAGACGCTTAACAACTGAGCCACCCAGGCGCCCCGACGATTAGCTATTAATACTAGCAGGAATCTATCTATATTCACCATTTAGTGAAGCCTGAGATACTTGGGCTACATCTGGGCTAACAAGATTAATGAATCAGATTCTCTCCACAGGCAGGTTCTATTCCAGCCTTAGGCCGGAAGAGGGGATGCTTTAATTTTAAGTTTGTGTGTGGAATTTTCACTTTTTCTTAATTAAGAAACTCTACTTGGAACGGGATCATCAAGATTCTGAGCAATTTGTGAATATAACTAGAGAAGGATTAGCTCAGGTTTCCATGATGCAGTAGATAAAAAGAATTGACTAGAGTCAGGAGACATAAGTTCAAGATGAATGAATCTACTTAGTATAAATAGTTTTTCAAATTAGCATTCTTTTAGATGCTGGGGATACAATGGGGCCTTCATGAATCTTACAAACTAGTGGGGAAGATAGACATTAAAATTGATTATATAATCTTGTATAATTAAAGAATTCCATGAATAAATGTAAAATTACTGTCGTGGTAAGTGCTATGGAGAAGTCAGTGGTGTGAGTAGAGCATTGAATAGGGGAATCTAGATTAGTTAGGGAGGTCAGTCAAGGCTTCCTTGAATAAGCCTCTGTGTGAGGATTTGGGTTAAAGGGGTGGGAAGATAGCTGGCAGAGTATTTTCATGAAGTGGGACCAGCAGGGCCAAAAGTTCAGTGATAAGAGGAGCAAGCACTTCCTAGTCTTACCTTTACCAGTAAAACTAGGGAATTGAACTAGAGTATCCCTTGATTTCTTTTCTCTTTATTTTATATTTTAGTTTTATTTTAATCCCAGTTAGTTAACATACAGTGTTATATTAGTTTTAGGTGTACAATGTAGTAATTCAACACTTCCATACATCACCCTGTGCTCATCACAAGTGAACTCCTTGGTCTCCATCACCTGTTTCATCTACCCCCCACCCCTGTCCACTCTGGTAACTATCACTTCGTTCTCTATAGTTAAGAGTCTGTTTCTTGCTTTGTCTCTCTCTTATTTTTTTCTCTTTGCTTGTTTGTTTTGTTTCTTAAATTCCATACATGAGTGAAATCATATGCTATTTGTCTTTCTCTGACCGACTTATTTCTCTCAGTATTATACTCTCAGCTCCATCTATGTTGTTGCAAATGGCAAGATTTCATTCTTTTTTATGGATGAATAATATTCCATGTCTTCTTTATCCATTCATCAATTGATAGATACTTGGGCTGCTTCCATATCTTGGTTATTGCAAATAATGCTGCTATAAACATAGAGGTGCATGTATCCCTTTGAATTAGTGTTCTTGTATTCCTTGGGTAAATATCCAGTACTGAGATAGTTGGATCATCTGCTACTTCTATTTTTAACTTCTTGAGGAATCTCCATACTGTTTTCCACAGTGGCTGCACCAGCTTGCATTCCCACCAACAGTGCAAGAGGGTTCCTTTTTCTCCACATCCTCACCAACAATTGTTTCCTGTGTTGTTAATTTTAGCCATTCTGACAGGTGTGAGGTGATATCTCATTGTAGTTTTGATTTGCATTTCCCTGATAATGAGTGATGTTGAACATCTTTTTATGTGTCCGTTGGCCATCTGGATGTCTTCTTTGGAGAAATGTCTGTTCATGTCTTCTGCCCTTTTTTTAGTTGGATTATTTGTTTTTTTGGGTGTTGAGTTTGATAAGTTCTTTATAGATTTTGGATACTAGTTCTTTACCGGATATATCATTTGCACGTATATTCTCCCATTCTGTAGGTTGCCTTTTCATTTTATTGACTGTTTCCTTTGCTGTGCAGAAGCTTCTTATTTTGATGCAGTCCTAACAGGGATTTCTTTTTAAATCTAACAGTCCATGAGCTGTAATTTTAAGATATGCTTTCTGATCATGTGTGAGAACATGTGTTTGAATTTCCTATCACATCCAAGCTTTAGGAACTTCCTCAGCTATAAAGTAGGGATAAAAATATCTGTTTTACCAATCTTCCAAAGTTACTATGTGGATCCACCAAAACAACATGGCCTGTATATCACTCTATGAATGTAAGGCACATTTCTTATGTTTATGTCCAATTTCATTGGATCCATCTGAAAGCAGAAGTTTCAGGTCACAGGCACGAGGCTAGGACTTCACAAGGTGGCGAAAGTAGCATAATTTAACACATTGTTCTTTGGGGAAATGTTTCAGAATTTTCACAGTGGGCAGCTGGTGTCACTCAGGGAACTGAGTATAGAGAGTTGTCATCACATACAAATATAATCAAGGGACCTTTAATGTTGAAGTTGTACCACAGTTCTCATCTGGACTTTTTTTCCAATACGTATTTTTACATGAATGAAGTTTAAAATTAAGGCTTATTAAAATACTTTACTCATGTCAATTAAAAAAAAAATCTCTTCAAAGACCTCACCACAGAAAAATGACGGGGCAAGGTAAACTACTTGAATGGATGAGGGATAAGGAGCCTTGACACCTGCCCTCTGGTTGTGGTTCTGTCAGAAATGAGGAGGCTGGCATAAATACTATCCAAGCTCTTTGGGCAACCCATCTTTTCTGTCTAAAGTCTTTTATCTGGTATCACAATTTTCTTGCCCGTGTCTGTCCCCAATATGTTTCAGCTTTCACCAGTTTGTAAGTATGGTTGCGATTGGATCAATGAAGCATTAATCTCAAATCTTACCAGCCTGAGACTCTGCCAGCTCATGAAGACAGTTCAGTCTTTTCCTGGAAGCCCCCTCTCTAAATAGACCCGCTGTGCCCAGAAATCAGTCCTCAGCTCCTATCCTATGGCAGTGGAGCAAAAACCCCGAGTCTCCCCTCAAGACCCCACCCCACACCTTCCTCACGGATGCTGCTGGCACAGGAAGGGCACCGCTGTGAATGCAGAACAGGATGGGTAAGGGGGGCTCCTGCCTCTGGAAGTGCTCCAGCACCGGACTGTCCCTCAGTCAGATATCAGTAATTCTGTGGGACAAGTGACAACACGCAGTAAGAGATGCAGAGGGGAGCGAAATTCACTCCTCCTGGGAGCTGTGGAAGGCTACATGGAAGAATTGGGATTTAAATTAATTTCTGAAGGATGGACAGGATTTTGTTGATCAAAAATGAACATGAAATACAATTAGGGTAGAGAGAGTATCTTGGAAAAGGGGGCAAAAACAGGAAAATAAGGAAAGCCTGTGGCAATAGAGGTAGACCAAATTGGTTGAAAGGTTAGATGTTTAAAAAAGCAGAATCAGACCTATAAATACAGAGAACAAACTGATGGTTGCTAGAGGGGAGAGGGTGGGGGGATGGGCAAAATAGGTGAAGGGGAGGGGGAGATAGAGGCTTTCATACATGGAATGAATAAGCCACAGGGATAAAGCGTACAGCATAGGGAATATAGTCAATGGTATTGTAACGGTGTTGTGTGGTGACAGATGGTAGCTACATTTGCCATGAATGTAGTGTAATATATAGAGAAGTCGAATCACTGTTGTGCACCTGAAACTAATGTAACATTGTGTGTCATCTGTATGTATATGTATCTGTGTGGATATGTGTGTGTATGTGTGTGTGTATTTGGGGGGGGTTGGGGTGCTGATGCAATGGCAAACACTGGCAAATGTGAAGTGATGAAGAGAGGTCTGAGAGCCAAACAAGAATTTGGGCTTCATTTTATCCACCTGCATTACCACTGACAGCATTTGAGCAGAGGAGTGATGGCATAAGATCACTCCAGCTGGGGAACTGACCGACAGGGAGAAGATTCTAGAGCAGTGCTCTCCTACAGAAACATAACATGAGCTGCAAAGGGGAACCACAGGTAAATTAAATTTCCTTCCAGCCACTTGTATTCGTTTTCTATTGTTACTGCAACAAATTACCATAAACTCTGTGGCCTAAAGCAACACACATTTATTCTCCCACAGGTCTGGAAGTCAGAAGTCTAATATCATGGTGCTACCTGGGCTGTTTTCCTTCTGGAGTCTTCTGGGGGAGAATCTGTTTTCTTGACAACTCTGGCTTTTAGAGACAGCCTACATTCTTTGGGCCATGGCCCCTACCTCCTCCTTCCCAACTAGTAGTGTAATATCTTCTGCAGTCAACTCTTCCCCTATCTCCCTCTCATTGGGACCCTTGTGATTACACTGGGCTTATCTGGATAATCTTCCCATTTCAGGATCCTTAACCTAATCACATTTCCAAAGTTCCTTTTACCCTGTAAGGTCATATACTCACAGGTTCTGAAGATTCAGATGTTGATATCTTTGGGAGGCCGTTATTCAGCCACATTAAAAAATATAAGCTGAAACATGGAATAATTTAAGATTTTCACAATATATAAAAACAATTATAATTTCAACACGTAATCACTATGCAGGTTATTAATGAGATTATATATATATATATATTTTTCCTACCGAGGCTTCAAATGGAGCATGCCTTTATACTTACAGCCTGTCTCATTTCAGACTAAGCACATTTTGGGTACCCCATAGCTACATGTGGCTCATGGCTACGGTATTAGGCAGTGTGATCTAGAGCCAGGGTAACCTGTTAGAAGCTCATTAAAGAAATCTAGGCAGGCTATAAAAATGAAGAGAAGAGAACAAAAGTGACAAACCTTGAAACCAGGATTAGGTAGATGTTGGGATGTGCTAGGAATGGTGGGGAGAACTGGGTGACAGACACAATGGCTATTAGCTATGGTCACTGACATGAGGATTTTCCTTATTTTGTTTTTTTGAGAGGGGAAGCATGTGAGTCCTGTTTTGGACAAATGAATGAAATGTCCAGTAGGAAGTTAGGAATGTGGTTCTGAAAGTCAGGCAGGAGAGGGGTCAGGCTGGAGGTTTAGACTTAGGATTGCTTTCTGAGAGATGGTTGGATCCATGATGGTGACTGAGGACGGAGCCTTGGATAGTCCATGTTGAGAGGGCAGGTGGAGGCAGGAGAGACCAAGGGGGATCATGGGTGCCTCTAAGACTAGAGAAAAGAGAAATAGTAGCAGCAGGGCAGTTCGACTCCCAGCAGTATTTCTGAGGTAACCATGAAGAATCTCCTCATGAGTTTGGAGTCCCTCACTCCAGATCTGAGGTAATTACTCAGCCTCCCACACAGGGCTTCTTTTTAGTCGTCAGTGGGAGTGGGAGTGGGAAGATGCTTATTTACAAAACTGTTTATCTTTAAAGAAACATTATGGCTGAATCTTCCAAGTGGGTTTGGCATTTGGCAATTACCCGGCTAATCTGATGTGTATAGATAGCAGAAGGGGATGGTTCAGGCCCCTTTCTTCCCAACTCCAAAGGAATTTCTCTGAATGGTGATAAAATTAACAGAATTATTGCCAGGTCTTCCTTCAGTATGGCCATATTTTTAATGATCTATCACTTTACACTTCTTTGGGACAAATGATCCCATTTCCTCTCTAGATCCTTGCTTCTAAATCTCCTAAAGAGTTGTGTACTCTAGTTGAGTGAGCTTGGGAGTCAAACTGCCAGGGTTCAAGTCTCACCTCTGCCTCTTACTATATGGGTTTGAGCTAGTTAACTTCTTTGTGCCTCTGTTTCTTACCAGAAAAATGGGATAATGACAGTCTGCCTCTTGGGTTGTTGTGAGGATTAAATCATTATGCATGTGCATATTTTTTATCTATATACACTGTTTTCCTCTGAATCCTCTCTAAGAGTTTAGAACATTCTATATCTATTTAACAGTATGGAATGACTTAGATAATTCATGTATCCTATTACTTCAAATAGCTCTATCTCCAGCCCCTCCTAATCCAACCCTCCCATCCCTGGCTCTGCACTACAATACTTGGAGATATTTGCTTGAATTTCACCTACAATCCAGTGTTTATTCACAGACAAATCTAACAGCCAAACAAGAACTTCAGTGATTAATCCTTGGTAAAACTGACTCAAGTCAGATTACAAAAAATTTAAAATAGGAAAAGGTGGAGATCAATGTTTCTACTGTTATGTTGTGCCACTTTCCCCTCGTAAGCTTACTAAGGCCAAGGAATAAAGACAAAAACTTTACAGAATTAAAATAATTTTGCAAGGCTCAAACAACATATTAACAATAGACATTTCTTTCCTTTTTTTTTTTTTTTAAAGAAACTTTGTTTAGGCCATCTGAATATCTTTAAGTTTTAGTCTTTGATTTATTTGCACCAAAGAAAAAATAACACTATGGGTAGAAGTGGAAAATTGTGTTTTTCTCATTCCCATAACTTATTCCAGTTTAAGAAGATTCAGTTGAGAAGGTATACATTTTGAAGAATGACTCTATTCATCCCTATAATTTTTTTGGGGGGGGTCCACCTACTACTACCTAGGAAATGGATGACTGCTTCCTGCCAAATTCTCTAAGATCAGAACTTCTTTATTCTCCTTCACTGCAGATGACACCTGGAGAATGCCATCTACTTTTCTTTTGAGTCCAGAATATCAGCCTTTTAAGATGAGCAAGTATTGCTGTGTCCTGAAAAGGATCTCGGGGCAGTACAATAACATTCTATTTAGAGCTTCCTACCGCTTTTTGGTAACTAAGTCCATAATTGAGACCAGTGATTCTTAATCAGGGGGTAATTTTGTCCTCTAGGGGACATTCAGCAACATCTGGAGACATTTTTGATTTTCATGACTGGGGAGGGTGTTGCTACTGGCACCGAAATGAGTAGAGGCCAGGGATGCTGCTAAACATTTCACAGTGGACAGGGCGGTCCCCACTCACTGTACCAAAATATTATCCAGCCCCAAATGTCAATAATGCTGAGGTTGAAAAGCCCTGCTCTAGACATTCTAGATTCTAGAGAGAAGAGGCAAGTCCTAAATCAGGAGTAGAGGGAAAAAAGCAGGAAGAGAAGGATGTGACAATGGTCCTGTTTATTTTAAAGATTACCTTTTATGCTTTTGTTATGTTTCTAGCAAGTATAACATTAAATACTACTGTCCTAGGGGGCAATGGAATCTATGGCCATTTCAGGCAGCCATATAACCCACCATTTTCCTTTTATGGAAGTTTATAGTTTGGGTTATGGGGGATCCTTCGATTAACCAGGTATTGTGACCAATGTCTATGTACAGCCTTTCCTTGGCATACATAGGAGGAGGCAAACTGATTCCTGAAATTGAACTGACTTTACTTCGAAGAAATCCCAGCTGAAGACACTTGTCAAAAGTTGCTGATGAGTGGTCTGCAGAGAGAGGAATGGTCTGATCTGGCCTTCACCTTACAGAGAGTTTCTTTGTAAGAAAATTAAAACACAACAGAAAAATCACAGACTTCAGAGGCTCCTAAACCTTGCTTGGTAAGTGTAAACCTTGCTTCACTTGGTCTCTCGAAGCCTTGGTGCTCTCAGTGGATTAATGGGAGCATAATGTAGAACTTGAAAGGTTCTAAAAAAGAATAAGAAAATGTTGATAAAATGTCCAACATAGTGTATAGCATGCAGTAGAATCTTGATAAATCCCAGTTATTTTAACTTTGTAAACTTAGGATCTGAGCTGCAAACTCGGTAATATGAAGGAATTTTCTGTTTATTTCCTAGGTAGAGAGCATGAAAAAGGTCAGCTGCAAGAACCCTGTTTTGTCTCTGTCCTAGCTGATGCTGTTCTGTCCCAGATTGCTTGACCACATTGAATACACTCACTCATCTGGTCTAGATTTTTCTCTATAAAGCCCTAGCTGTGTGAGCTGTGTCCCTGATAGGCAGGCCATAAATAACCATGATGAAGCAGGCTGAGGAGTGCCTCTTTCTGTCCCTGGTTATTTGCTCATTTTTTTCCTTTTTTTTTTTTTTCCAGCTTTCCTCATGACCTGTGAATATCAGAAACTAAAAGTCTCTGTAGGCATCAGAAGAGACATACCAGTCTGAACGGCAGTGAGGTAATTAGCCAGAGAACCTAGATTCCAATCGTGGTTTTTGCCTCTGAAGTTATATGACCCTAGAGTCTGTGATACTTAACCTTTTGTTTACCTCTGACCTCAGCTTGACCATAATGGTTATTAGGAAATTCACCACCATCCGAAAGGAATGTTTGGAAGGTTAATGACATAATTGTACCTAATCCTGGTGATGAGGAGAGAGTAAATGTCTACCTTTTGGAAATGCATAATAAATCTTCCAGGTAAATTACTTCTCCTTTATTGAACTAAATATAACCTAAAGGGAAACCATATGAGGAGCATTCAGTTTTAAAGTTTTTGCTCCTTTTAGTGGTCTGAGAGAGTTCCAGAACTTCTAAATTAGGGCAAATATATTCTCAGCACAAGTGGAGCTTTTGATATTAAAGGGCTCTGGGTTCTCTGCATGGAAGGGACCTTGTACAATTATCTCATTAGGTTAACACACAGTATTTTCCCTGCAGTCTCCACTGAACTAGTTACCACCCTATCTCTGGAACAGGGGAACACAGGTTTTTCAGCTTGTGTTTTATTTTATTTATTTTTTTAGATGGAAGACCTCACAGACCACTTCCTCTATCTGATGCTGTTTTAGGATACCAAGGTGAACCAAAAATCTAGATGCCCTTCCCCCCTAAAAAACCTCCCCTGTCTATAGGAAAGTATCCTGATTCAGCTCATTAAAATTTCAGTTATCTGAGACCCAAAATTTCATTTTACCTGAAGACTAAGGGGAAGATGAGGGTAGAAATGTGATGGGGCCTGACTACCTCAGAGAATGTGGGGGAAATGGGGGAAGTGGGTAAAGCTATCCATACTCCCCAGTATCAGCTGTGAATTTTAAGGGAAGAATTCACTCTACATAACGAAGAAAACTAAGTATTTATGAGCATGTACTATCTTCCAAGTGTGATGCAAGGTGCTTTCACATACATTATTCCGGCGTAATTTTGCATCAGTTTTTGGAAGGGTATTTTATCATCGCTCTTGCCGATCAGGAAAGAGTAGTGAAATCACTTGCCCAAGGTCACACAGCTCGTATATAAGAGCCAGAATTCAAATCCAGATTAGTCTGACTGCTTAATTCATGTTCTTTTTCATAAATCAAGATCCTTTTGCAAACAGCAAACCTCCTTCACCTTTCTCTTCTCAGTTATCGCGCTCCTTTGTGATGTTTGTAAGGATTTTGGAAAATTCAGTTGTACTAGGGCATGTAAGCATGTGACAACAGAGGCAGCAGACTTTTTGCAAACTTGATGGTAACCATTACTGCAATACCATTGTACTTGTAGATTGTAAAGTGCTTACTATATGAATGCAACCCTACTATTACCTAGTAATTGTGTGTATCATTAAAATAACATGCAATTATTTAGCTTGGGTAAAATTAGAATGGTGTATATTAAAATGCCATCCAGGCATTTTTCTAGCTCGCTTTTTTCTAGACCCTTTGAGAAATACTGTTTCATTTAATAAACTGCATCATAATCTATATTGCGTAGGACGTTGATTTGCATTAAATTTTCACCTTTACTTAGGAGTTTCCTGTTTTCTAGTAATATTCACCAATTTGAATTTATTAACACTGAAAGTATATTAGTCAAGTAACATATAGACATCACACAATTCTTGATATGGGAAGTATCCATGGGAACCATTTGGCTCAATCAGCTAAATGTCTAGTGTGTTTGAGAGAAGAAAGTTTCTTTGGGATATCTGCCTCTAGCTCCAAACTGCTGAGTAACAAGCCCAGACACCAAGTGCTGAAACCCAGAGACTACCAACACTACGAAAATCTTTCCCATTACAGCGAGCTGATTAAGTAGCCTTGCTGGTATAGAAAATGTTAGGCGATAAGTTTTTTGCTCTTCAACTAGGCCTTTGACATTTTGGGCAGTTTCTCCTTTCCCCTTTATGCTCATTAGAATATTGATTAGAAGATGTGGTTAAAGCCAATATATATCATTCTGCAACAATCTTCAACACAATATATAACATTTTTAGCAATGGTGGTTAAAGAATTCAGTGGTAGATATTTCAAAATATTAAGTTCAAATTTGTTTTCTAAAAATTTCATGGTTTTGAGAAATTCACGATCTCTCCAACTTCATTTATTTGATGAACATAAATTTACTGGTCACCTACGATGCCTCTATTCCTTTACAAGCTTATAATATGGTATACAAGTAAATTCAACATAGTATACAAATATGTTTAACACAAGGGAGTATGTGATCTGTGATATGTACCACATTACCAGCAAGAATAATTCACTTCAATAAAGTTTTGTTGCTTATATATTGTGTGCCAGACTCAATGCTAGATTCTAGGATACCAAGATGGACCCCAAATTCATTCTAAACTCTCTAACTTTATCAGGCAGCCCGAGTAACATAAATAATGTCTTGGGTGATGGCTATAGATGAATATAGATGTATCTAGGGCAAGTTTAGTCTTTAATATGACATGTGAGGGAGATCTAAAACTTTGAAACATTGGTCATCAGTCTGGGAGTCAGTGTATTCAGGAATGTGCTAGGGCCCCTGGCATCTCAGATAGCCTAACCTGGTGGTAATGCCAGCTTCGGCTCATATTTGTTTAAGAACATCCTGTCTGATTCCTGGCTCCCTCCACTTTGGAAGTCTCCAGGGCCCAGCTTGAAATCTGTTTCTGAGTGGAGGAGAGGGGCAGGTACATAGTCTAAGCATTGACTCTGTGGAGGTGCCAGAGCTGACCTGAGTTCCTGGTAACCATTCAGGGCATGGGGATTTACTAGGGCTTGGACCTCATCCACCATTGTAGCCAGGGGCCCAGAATCAAATTAGATAATGGAGACTGGATCCAGCTTGCCTGAGGGTTTGGCAAGAAGGCAAGTGTCTGTGCGTCTGACAGTGCATCGTGTTGGTTCTGTGCCCGCTACAGAGAAACGCCAAGATTGGTGTTGATTAACCTGCCCTCAATTGTTGGACCTCCATCCAAGGGACTTGGTTCAGTGCCCTGGATGGTGCAGGTGGGGCTGGAACCTCCTCCACCCAGCCTTCCTTATTTTAGACTCCTTCTTGCTCTCAGTTGCTTGCCCCGTGGGGCAGGGTGCAAACCTTTTTTGGTTGCTGGCTGCCCCAAGGGACAGGGTGAGTCTTGTTTAGCAAGGAAGAAGCCGGTGAATCTAGCTTTTGTTTTGCAATCCTTTGGGACATGCTTACAACAGAGGATTCATGATGAGTAAATTTTGGTCATTCTAAAAGAAAAATGCATCCACTGATGTATTTTTCTCCTGGCTGTGGTTTCTGAAGTCATATTAAATTACGTTAAGAGCCCTTCTCTCATTGCTACTGGTCTTCTACTATTCAGTAGATGTTTAAAAAGATGCTATGTGGGTGAAAAATAAAAAGCTGAATGACGGTCACTGCCTTAGGGGAGATGTTCTCATAGGAAGGAAGTGTACTGCTGAGCAGAGCAGGGGGGTCATTTATGGGCAGTGGGATGGTTAAAATTCTCTTCTGCTGTTTGTTGTCTCTCTCAAAGTGGAGCTTAGCTTTGCCAGACTAGTTATTAGTTATTTTAAGCTCTTGCAAACAATTTCATAGCTTTATTTTTGCCCTTGGCTCCAGAAAATTGGGACCCCATGCAGTGCTTTATTGGCATTAACATGGATCTGAGCTGCTTATGGGCTGGGGATATGGAGGGTTGGCACAGTGGGGAGGGCAGACAACAGGGTAGGGCAATTCAAGGCTAGACCATTAAGGACGCTTCTTTAGGAATCTAGAGGGCTGAAAGTACATACTGTACAGTGTGTAAACTCAAGCATTGGTTTGAAAGCCTCTCCAATCTCAAGAAAGGAAATCTTTTCAGGCTATTTTGTATTTCATTTCCTTTTGCTCTCTTATTTGAAAATTCATATTTCCCTGTTATGATGGGTCTCTCTCTCTTTCTCTACATCTGTCCTATGAGTTTTGGAGACAGAATTTAGTAGTGAGAGAAATAAATACCGAGAAAGATATTTTGAGCATACTGCTTCTGAGTTGCAGTCAGTAGAAAAAGCAGCATACAGGAAGGGACAGTGCTGGCCTGTTATGAGTTAGAGCACCTAAATTGCTCATAAGAAACAAGCACAAAAGGTGGGCTGAGGTTTCCCCTACATCTTGGAGTCTGGGGGAAAGCACTAGGGCTGAATAAAAACAGTCCTCATTCTTACCGTCTGTGAGTCCACCGTGATAGGGCATAAGGCAGGCTCTAAGTGCATGGAGGGATTAAGTTGAGGGAATCTGAAGGTTTATATCCTCCCTTATTGGCTCAAGATTCCCACAAATCTCATCGCGCGGATGTTTTTCCTTGGCTTCTGACCTTGTTCATATCCCATAGCTGTCTTATCAGGGTTTTACACCTTAGTGTGAATTAGTTTATTGGCTTCTTTTCTTAGATCCAAGGAGCATGAGGAGTAGACAATGAGAGAGGGCGAGCAAAGGGGAGAAGGGTAAAGAAAGTGGATGTCTGTGTATACTGTAGGTCAGCTTCTACTTTAAACCTTTGCCTAGAGTGTCTGTGCCCACGGGCTCTGCTCCAGGGCCTGCCGGCTGCATGCGCTTCCCATCCCCTTCAGCAGTTCTCCAAGCAGAGCCTTCTTTCCATTAGTGAGATGTGACATCTGTTTTAAATTATGTCAATTGTACCCAGATAGTCAAGTGATTGACACCTTCTTCAGAATATGTGTGAAAACTATAGTAAAAGTGATGAGCCAGATGCTTCCAGGAGAGTAAATTACTACCCGCAAGTAAGCTAGTCATGGGGTTAGTGCATTTACTTTTTTAGGCCCCCAATAAATTACTCTGCTGGAAGAGTAAATGGCTCCTGGGTGGCTGAAGTTCTTGGACATGTAAAGAACACATCCTCTTGTCTCTATGTAATATCTTTCCTCCAAATAATTAAACATACTTAACACTAGGGATTTGTATATTGATTTACTAGCATCTTTTGATCAGGTTCCATCAAATGTTTATAAGGTCCCTAAGCAGGTAGGTATATTATCAAGCACATTTTTCTAAAAGATAAGCCTCTGAAGCTTGGCCAAACCATTTACCATGATAAACCGCTATACTGATCTTTGCCTTTTGGGTGAATCATCTCATCTCTAGGATTATATAAATTCTACACACCACTCAGGTCACACTGAAGTCATATATATATATATATATATATATATATATATATATATATATACACACACACACACATATATATGTATATATATGAAATATATATATAATACTTATATTTATATAACATATGTATATTTATTACATACATATATATAAAATATATATATTTTAACAAACTATGATGGCTTTATTCTGTGTCAGCTTATTTACTCTGGAACTATGTTTCCCAGAATTCTCTTCCCTGGATGATACTTGGTTTGTATTGGCCACAGGAGACATTCTGGGCAAGGTTTGGAAAGCTCAAGTGAAGTTGCAGCCATACTGAGTTCTGCAGGTCAGTGCTGGGCACGAGCCACTGTAGCAACTCACCCATACAGGTGCAGGTCTGCTGGCTCACCGAGTTGGTGCAGGGTAGCCCCCAGGTCTGTGACTCCCACCTTTCACCAGGTTCCCTCCATCAGCTTCCCCCAGGGCTAAGCCAAGTGAATGTGCAGCTCCATGGGGAAGGGCACTGGCAGGTCTCCTAAGGCACCAAGGTTGAGATGTGAGGCAGACATAGGTCCCAGTTCATCCTCATGGTTTCTGATTCAGCTTTCCCTCCCTATTGCCAGTCTGGCTGACCTTGAGATAACTAGCTATACTGGATCAACCCTAGTCACAGAGAAAACAACCTGTATATAGACTCCTCCATCGGCCTGCAGAGACTACTCCCACAGTCACATATGGTCTAATCCCTATAATAAATCTGTTTTCTGTATTATTTGTAGTGATACTGTGATGCAACCCTGATACCTAAAAATTTAGAATTATTTAACAAGCATGTGGAATGTAAGCAACATGAGGGTAGCATTCTTCTTCTTCTCCTCCTCCTCTTCCTCCTTCTCTTCCTCCTCCCCGTGCTCCTCCTCCTCTTTCTTCCTCTTCTTCTTGTTCTATCTCCTGCCCCTAGAACAGTGCTTGATACATAATAACCCCTTGTGATCTTCTGTGAGAGAAACATGCCCTCAGTTGCTACTGTCCCTTCAGACTGGCCCCAGAATAAAAACAGGCAGACTGGCCCCCAGGTTGAGCCTGACTTGCAACTCAGAGTCAAGTCCAGCTGACACACAGTCTGAAGCAGAGAGCCCACCCTAGTCTGACTGAACTGCAGTTCAGCTGCAGACTTGAGAGGGTGAAAATAAATGCTTGTCACTGTAAACACCTGAATTTGGGAATGGCTTTTTGTTAGGCACAATTATTGTTGCAGTTGCTAACTATTATAAATAGCAACTCTAAACTGATGAAGAAGAACCCATGAAAGGACCTGAGGAGGAAGAGCCAGACAGGTAAGAGAATTCAGGCAAGGGGAACTTCATGGTTGCCAAGAAAGGAGTGTTTCACGAAGACACAAGCCTTGGTCATGTCAGAGGCCTCAGGGAGGTCAAGCAAGTCAAGGACCAAAATGTATTCATTGGATTTGACAACAAAGAGGTTGAGGAAATTCATATCTGATTTCTACACATTTCTGTGGGAAGTAGGAGTGCAGTCTTCTGAGAGTGAGAAAGAAGAAGACTAGAGACCAAGAAGAAAGCTATAAAAATTGGAAACTTTGCTGAGAGGAAGGGGAGAGGCACCGTGTGATTTCCCCCCAGTCGTGAGTGTAGCCTTAACAGAAAGAAGAAACATCCGGGGGTTCCATGTGGTGTTGGAGTTTTTTGGCGTGTGTGAGACTAAAAGACAGAACATTTTTCTATCAGTCCCATCAGTTATCAACTCTCCTGATCTCTGCAGCACCAGAATCTGTATTGCACACTTTGTGCTGTTTTATATGTTGTCTTACAATCTTTACTGATCATGTGCTAATAGCATTTCATTTCTCTGTATATCCATTTACCCATTTGTCCAGCTGTCCACCCATCCATCTGTGCATGCTTTCATCCATCATCCATCCACCCACCCGCCACATTATTCCTTCAAGGATGTGAGGGAACTTATAAGTAATACTGTATTAAAATGTTAAATTAAGATAGACACTGGGGAGGGTATGTCCTCTGGTAAGCGCTGTGAATTGTGCAAGACTGTTGAATCTCAGATCTGTACCTCTGAAACAAATAATGCAATATATGTTAAGGAAAAAAAAAGAAGATAGCAGGAGGGGAGGAATGAAGGGGGGGAAATCGGAGGGGGAGACGAACCATGAGAGACGATGGACTCTGAAAAACAAACAGGGTTCTAGAGGGGAGGGTGGTGGGAGGATGGGTTAGCCTGGTGATGGGTATTAAAGAGGGCACGTTCTGCATGGAGCACTGGGTGTTATGCACAAACAATGAATCATGGAACACTACATCTAAAACTAATGATGTAATGTATGGTGATTAACATTACAATAAGAAAATTTTAAAAAAATTAAAAAAATGTTAAATTAAAAGTAAAAATTTCAGAATGAAGGAATATATATAAGAACATGTTAGTCACATGATAAGGACCCCAAACAACTTTTGATTGATCAAGTAGCAACCCAGCAAAAACATTATGTTTATAGTATCCAAAATCTATAAAGAACTTATCAAACTCAACACCCAAAACACAAATAATCCAGTCAAGAAATGGGCAGAAGACATGAATAGACACTTCTCCAAAGAAGACATACAAATGGCCAACAGACACATGAAAAAATGCTCAACATCACTTGGCATCAGGGAAATACAAATGGAGATACCACTTCACACCTGTCAGAATGGCTAAAAGTAACAACTCAGGAAACAACAGATGTTGGTGAGGATGCGGAGAAAGGGGAACCCTCTTACACTGTTGGTGGGAATGCAAGCTGGTGCAGCCACTCTGGGAAACAGTATGGAGGTTCCCCAAAGAGTGAAAAATAGAGCTACCCTCTGACTCAGCAATTGCACTACTAGGTATTCATCCAAAGGATAAAAACATAGTGATTCGAAGGGGCACATGCACTACAATGTTTATAGCAGCAATGTTCACAACAGCCAAACTATGGAAAGAGCCTAGATGTCCCTCGACAGATGAATGGATAAAGAAGAGGTGATCTATAGTGGAATATTACTCAGCCATCAAAAATAATGAAATCTTGCCATTTGCAATGACATGGATGGAACTAGAATATATTATACTAAGGCAAATAAGTCAGTCAGAGAAAGACAAATACCATATGATTTCACTCATATGTGAAATTTAAGAAACAAAACAGATGAACATAGGGGAAGGGAAGGAAAAATAAAATAAGATGAAAATTGAGAGGGAGGCAAACCATAAGAGATGCTGAACTCCAGGAAACAAACTCAGGGTTGCTGGAGGAGAGGTGGGTGGGGGGATGGGGTAACTGGGTGATGGGCATTAGGAGGGCACTTGATGTAATGAGCACTGGGTATTATATGCAACTAATGAATCACTAAATTCTACCTCTGAAACTAATAATACACTATATGTTAACTAATGAATTAAAAAAACACATGTTTATAGATTCCATTCTAGAGCTATGAATTTCCACTTCAAAAACATACCATTGAAATTAGGTTATATTTTAAGATTAAAAAAGGGAGTTTGAACAAGTAAACATGAAGAGAAAGTAATATTTAAGTTATAAACTCTCAATATGAAAGCTTCTAGTTAAAACAAATTTTCCTTTGTATCTTAAATTACACAGAGAAAGTGTTTTTATGTAATTTCCTCCATTCTTACCAGATCATATGATCCTTCTCTCTTGTCACACCTGTCCCTTAGGATGGGTAAAACAAGTAGTGTTATCAGTTGTTAGGCCTTTGCAGAGAGAAAATATTTCTGTTTATCTTCCTAGGAGTGGGGGAAAAGATTGGAAATTACACATTGAATTCTAATTTTTTTTTTTGTGCACACCAAAACTTATCTTCTGCCTCATTTAAAAGAAGATTTTTTTTTTATCATTTCACTTACTTTCTTTTATAATTCATACCTAGGAAAATAAAAGACTATTTTTATGTTCAAGAAATTTAATCCACCTCCTCCCCTCCCCCCCCCAAAAAAAGAAAGAAAGAAAAGAAATTTGGCTATCCTGGTTAATGAATGCCTTTCCCAGCTTCTCTTCAAGTGGCAGGAAAATGAAATTAGTATCATGTGATCATCATCATATTTCACAATTATGTTATTACTACTTAAAGATGGATTTATTTATTTTTAAAAATTTTATTCATTTATTTGACAGAGAGAGACACACAGAGAGAGGGAACACAAGCAGGGGGAGTGGGAGAGGGAGAAGCAGGCTCCGCGCGGAGCAGGGAGCCCAATGAGGGGCTTGATCCCAGCATCCTGGGATCATGACTTGAGCTGAAGGCAGATGATTTAACAACTGAGCCACCCAGGTGCCCCTAAAGATGGGTGTAAATGACTGGTTCCACCTCCCTTTTGAGTTTAACATTGACATAAATTGAAAATTATTTAGCAGATATACCTATTTATCTCCTTGGGTTCTAGAAAGAGCTTTTTAAGAAAGTAAAATATAAACCAATCTCATCACCTCAGGCTTCAGGAACCACAGGCTTCTAGCCTCAGGCTTCAGGAACCACAATTTCCTCCAAAGCTTTTGGCAACACGATTAACTCTAGTCATTTCCAGACCTCTACATCCCATCAGCTGCTGTGATCATCCTCCCAGGGAGAGATAAGTCTATTAATGATATCCAAAGTTTTATCACTGCACACCTTCCACTGACTTTTAGGACAGTTTTTCCTTACTCTGTTGATCAGCACCTAGATTGAAACCCTTCTGTAGAATTCTAGGAAATGTATTCATTCACTCAATAAATATATTTTTAGGGCCTTCTATGTGTCAGGCACTGTACTAGGACTTAGGAAGATGCTAATGAGCCAGACTGTGCATTTCTTTTTGAAACACTCTCTTTAGTGCTGGAGACAGGCACAGAAACAGATAGAACAATGCAGCATACTAAGAACTCTCATTGTATTTATATCTCTTTATTCTTTCCACTAAATGAATGCATCTAAACTTGTAATGGAGGAGTGCTAGTGTATGGATGTACTCTTAGAAGGCTGGGTATTTTCTACGATAATTAAAATATTTTCCATTCAGGTGCCTGGGTGGCTCAGTTGGGTAAGCGTCTGCCTTTGGCTCAGGTTATGATCCTGGGGTCCTGGGATCGAGCCCCACATTGGGCTCCCTGCTCAGTGGGGAGCCTGCTTCTCCCTCTCCCTCTTCCTTCTTCTCCCTCTGCTTGTGCTCTCTCTCTGTCAAATAAATAAAATCTTTTTTAAAAAAAGAATGCAGGGCGCCTGGGTGGCTCAGTCGTTAAGCGTCTGCCTTCGGCTCAGGTCATGATCCCAGGGTCCTGGGATCGAGTCCCACATCGGGCTCCCTACTTGGCAGGAAGCCTGCTTCTCCCTCTCCCACTCCCCCTGCTTGTGTTCCTGCTCTCACTGTCTCTCTCTGTGTCAAATAAATAAAATCTTTGAAAAAAAAAATGCAGAATTCTTTAAAAATACATTTTTCATTCACTTTGATGATAATTAAATTTTAAGCATTTCTTGGTCATCTGGATGACTAATTTATAACTAATATTCTGCAACTTCTGTGCTCAAGTTTTTATTACATAAAAAAATCAAATGTAGGGGCGCCTGGGTGGCTCAGTTGGTTAAGCGACTGCCTTCGGCTCAGGTCATGATCCTGGAGACAAGGGATCGAGTCCCATATCGGGCTCCTTGCTCAGCAGGGAGTCTGCTTCTCCCTCTGACCCTCCCCCCTCTCACGTGCTCTCTCTCTCTCTCATTCTCTCTCTCAAATAAATAAAATCTTTAAAAAAAAAACAAATGTAATAAACAATCTTATTCACACTGAAAGATTTATTTTCTATACAACATTGTAGGTTACATAAAATTAAAACTTAATTTGTTGGCTCTGCCTTTATTTAATATGTAATTTTGTTTTGGTTATGTAGTTGTGTAAGAACATACACAGAAATACTACCAAGTTTTATGCTATTATTATTTACATTTGGTAGCTTTCTGATAGAGGCCATTTAAGTCAAAATGGTTAGGTCTGCACTTAAAATTATGGGTAATTTTCCTCTGAAAGAAGTTCCTACATTACTTGTGTTTGAAAAACATAGTTCTGGTTTCGTGTCAGTGATCTTTCAGAAATGCTAGTCCATAAAATCCCTTTCTCCATTCCCTTTGTGTGGGTGATTACTATCATCTGACAGCTTACAATCTTCCCTATCTCCATCCTCAGCTGGTGAAGTGAGGGGAGACCCAGCTAAATGTGATGGCAGAATATAATTTAGAAATACCCAAGGGCTGAGCATTTTTTAACCCTATTAAAAATTATCTAAGTGGGAGACGAAAACATTCAGGCAAGGTTAAGCACAGTAGCCCCCTGGGTTATTTGCAGGTCAGATTTTCAGTTTTTAAAATGAGCTATGTGTAATGAGTTATGTATAAGATGGAGAATATGGCAATCATGATTTAATGTCAGCGAAAGTTAGAAAATGAAAACAAATACTATCTATTGGATAGAATACAATTTACATGCATGTTTAAGGGACAACTTCAAAGAAGTTCCAAGCTTCATGCTGGGCACTTCTTTGGGATGTGCTAGAAAACCTTTCAGGCTCTGGTAAACTCTCCTCTCAGTCTTCAAGGGCTACTTTGGTGGAAACCTTCAGAAAGCATTATACAAAGGAGATGCTCCACAGAGCTAGAATCCTGAAGCTGTCCTTTCCCTACCAGATTCTGAGCATTTGGGAGATTGAGAAGATTTTCTTTCGTGAAATCTCCTTGTAGTAGCTTTGTGGACTCTAGGGTATATTCTGACACACTGTACCACCCCATCACCAAGGTGATTATACTTTTCTTTTTCAATCTACAGAAATGTGCTTATTGCTATTGCACATAAGGGGTTGAAGACATTTGCAGTAGTGACTAGGCCCCCTCTGGGATCTTCTGTTTACTGGTTGGAAACCACCAAACTATTTGATGTTCCTTTCATTTGACCATCCCACTCTCCTCATCTCCTGGTCTGTGCCTACCAGTGTATGATGCCCATTCATTCATTCATTCATTCATTCATTCATTCATTCAATGAGTTACTGGGTCCCCAAAATGCAAGAAGCCATCTCCATGTACTTGGAAGCTCTAAATATGCTTTCTCACAATCCTCTTCTCCATTAAATATGACATCTCCTTGCATTTGGTTGAAGTGCATTATCTACTTAGTGGTCTCATTAGCCTTCATGTCTCTGTTTTAGTCCATAAAGTACTACAGTTAATTTGGATCAGATCTCCAGTTTACCTCTCCAATTTGGTGGCCAATAAATCAGCAGGCCAAATAATCAGACCTGGATCCAGAGACATGACTGCCTTCAACCCAAGCCTCTTGTGAGACCATCTACCAACACTTTGTGTCTATCTTTGCTTGACATTGCCTTGGAACAGTGAGTCTCAAAGCAGGTGGTGGTAGTATGGCGGGTGTGAATTCAGAATCTCCATTGGTGTATGTGCGTGTTTGCAAAGTTTGAATCATAATATCTCATTTAATTTTTTCAAATAACAATAAAAGAAGGCATATGATTTTTATGTTTTTAAAGGAAGGCATGGATTTTAAGAGATTGTAAAACATGGCCTTAGAATTTACAAAGAAGATGACATCTTGTCTGCTTTCCAGATGTCACCCAGCACTGGAGCACAGTGATAACACCCTACATGTAATGCTCCATTCCTGATCATTCAGGACAATTGCTGCCTATCAAAAGGCAAGATTTCTAGCAATCTTTACATCTTGAGAACAGGGAAATAAGAAAGTAAACAGCCTTTAGAGCCTTTGAATCTATATGTAATATACTGGTTTGGAGAATCGCGCTTCCCTTTTAGCTAGGTGGAGTCAGTGTGGCTAAGTTTTGGTGCATAAAATGTCATAAAATGTTGGTAGGACTTTCAGAACAGTTCAGTAAAAAGAGGAGAGTTGTACCTTTTTGTTATTATTTCCTTCCTTCTTTCTGCTGCTTGCAAGGGAGCTGTAATGGTTAGAGCTCCAAAAGCTTTCCTAGACTATGACAAGTCACATAGAACAGAGTAAAGACAGAAGGCCTCAGAAGGTGGTCTGGAGTCCTCCTACCTGGATTGCTTACATCTACACTTCTTTTTTTTTTTTTTTTTTTTGAGAGAGAGAGAGAGATTGACAGAGTGCGAGCAAGCAGGGGAGGGGGGCCAGGGGGAGAGAGAAAGAGAGAATCTTAAGCAGGCTCCATGCTCAGTGTGGAGCCCGAGATGGGGCTCAATCTCACTACCCTGAGATCATGAACTGAGCCTAAATCAAGAGTCAGATGCCTACCGGACTGAGCCACCCAGGCGCCCTGCTTCCCTCTACACTTCTTTACACAAGCAAATATGCCTCTTGCATTTAAGCTACTGCAGTTGGGTTTCTGTTACTCACAGCTGAACCTAACTTGAACTGATATGCCTTGTTAATTGGATTTCTCAGTAGCTTAAAAGGACCAAATTAGAAGCAGGAAGGGCTGCTTCTGTTAGCAAGTAAGGAAACAGAAAAAATTATTGCAGGCCAGGAAGTCAATTAATGGTGATATGGCTGACGTCAAGTCAGCAAGAAAGCAGGAAAAGGTGTAGAATATTTCAGACATTTTTTTTGGAATATGGTTGATGTTTAAAAAACTCTGACAAAGAGAGTAAACTTCAGTTACTTTTAGATTTGACACTTTAGACACTTCCTCATCACTGCTTTTGTCAGCAATATTTCTGGAGCTAGTCATTGTGTGAGCGAGGACAAAAAAAACAGACACAATATACCTTTGTATTCAAGGTGTTCACAGTAGACCCCAGGAAGGTGAGGCATTTGTTTCAGTGAGTACTGAGGGGTGTGGATGTACATTTATTTTGTGTAAATTGGTAGTTGGGAGAGCTTCTTAGTTCAGACACTACTCCTGTGGTTATCCATAGTTGTTTAAATTGTCCTAGGTTAAGTAGAGAGACAGAGGCTGAGTGTAAAACCTAATAATCCAAACTGCTGGTCTAGTTCTTTAACAAATGACACTGCCTCACTTGTCCTAAATTCTCTTTAAATAACGAAAATTTATTTCCCTCTTGACTACCTTCTGACAAAGGGGCTCCTGTTCTCTTCCATTCTGTCACTCCCAGAAATACCAACACAAGAAAACTTCATCAGCAACTAGGGTCACAGTGTCAGACAAAGCTTATTGTCTGGGTTGGTGATTTTGTTCCAGGAAGAGAACTCTTAAAATAATACCCAAACACCAAAAAGCAGAGCTGGACTTATTCATTTCCCAACCTTTCACAGTTCTATTTTGTAAACCCAAGTCACTGAATAATTAATTTTCAAAATCTTCGGGACACCTTAGTCACATCCAATTTTTGTGGGTGGAGATAATGACTTGACCGGAACATGAGCAGAGAGTTGATTTTAAGTAAGGAAATGGGGTCAGGGAGAGGTTAAGTGGCTGGCCTGGGGTCAGATAGCAAGCTGGTGACTCAACTTTGCAGCTCCTGGATCTGAGGCCTGCAAAGAAAACCAGAGCCCATTTCCTCTTGATAAGTTAACTGCCCCATATCTGTGGTCTGTCGTAAGCTTTTAAGAGCCACATTCCTTTTGTGACTGCAGACCTGAGCTCCTATGACTTTCACCAGAGTCTGGAAAACACTTTCAAGGTCAGACTGTGGTATATAGAGGGCAGATTAGCACTTGATTTGCCACTGAAAATCATTATGCAATTCATAGGAGTTGCCATCTTTTTGGTGTCTTATGATCTCCATTGGGTACATATTCATAACAAGCAGCCTATAGAACAGATTGCCATGTCTCAGAAATGATGATGACATGTGTTTATGGAGTGCTTCCTATGTGTCAGGCACACTGTGAAGTGTTGTACATGGATTATCTCATTTAATCCTCCTGAGGGCCTTGCCGGGTAGGTTAATTTATAGCCCTTTTTACTGATGAGGATGTTGAGGCTTTTCAGGGGTTAAGTACCTAGCCCAAGTTGACACAGCTAGAAAATGGCCAAGAGTTATGAACCCAATTTTGTAGGACTCAGAGGCCGCCATGCTACAAAAAATTCCTATACACTCATACTGACCTTTCCCCCCACACTTCTGTTATTTCAATTTTTTTACAGAGTAAAATTTTATGTGGGTATAATTTTCATCCCAGCCTTAGGTAAGTGGTTTGACTTTTATATAATTTTATGTAATTTTATATATTTTATATATATTTATATATTTTATAATATATATTTATATATATGTTTTATAATATTTTATTTTTATTTATTTGACGGAGAGAGACACAGCGAGAGAGGGAACACAAGCAGGGGGAGTGGGAGAGGGAGAAGCACACAAGCAGGGGGAGTGGGAGAGGAGAAGCAGGCTTCCCGCGGAGCAGGGAGCCCGACGTGGGGCTCGATCCCAGGACCCTGGGATCATGACCTGAGCCCAAGGCAGACGCTTAACTACTGAGCCACCCAGGCGCCCCTATATTTATATTTTTTAACAGTGAGGTTAATTGTCCTACCTGCAAACAGATTAAAGATGCATCTCCCATTGTGGTGTTGTTTGGAGATCTTAGTTACACCCCTCAGAAAATAACATTTTCCAAACTAAAAAGCTGAAAATAAAACTATTTGAAAGTAGAATTCTACGTGAAAATTCATGACGTATAGTGGCCCTGCCCCAGTCTTTCTGGGACTTCTTCCAATATTCTTCATTTTCTGGAAAACATGACCCAGCAAACTAAAAAAGATGATGGAATACACGCGTACAAAGGTTTTTACTTGAAAAGTTTGTTCCTATAAATGGAGCTATATGTGGGTTCATTGGAGAAACATCTATTTCTTTGGAATGGGATGAATAAGAAAGTTACAACTTTTCTGCTTGTTTGTCGGAGAAGGGAGGGAATGGAGAGCCTGAGAAGCCGCCGCCACCGCCGCCAGCGCCCCCGTGCGGAAGCCGAGGGGACAAGTCGGCCGCGCCTCCGAGCCCGCCCCTCCCCCCACTCGAGGTGCCTAGCCTTCTCCCCACCCCTCCTTCTCCCTGCGCCCAAACTCCCCTGCAGCCCCTGCCCCCCAGCGGCACTTGCCCCCCACGGCTCTGTCCTCAGACTCAGTCCACAGCCTGTTAAACCGGCTGGATCACTCTGAAGTTCTACGCGGGCAGCGAGATGCCTCAGTGGAGCATGTTAAAAGGGCATATCAGAAACTGGCACTGAAGTGGCATCGTGAGAATAAACAAGAAGTGGAGAGAAAACCCAGACAAGTAGCTGAGGCGTATGAGGTGTAATCAGATGCTAAAAAACGGGATATCTATGATAAATATGTCAAAGAAGGATTAAATGGAGGTGGAGGTGGAGGTGGGTCATTTTGACAGTCCCTTTGAGTTTGGCTTCACCCTCCGCAACCCAGACCACGTCTTCAGGGCAGTTTTTGGTGCAAGTGGAAGGGACCCGTTTTCATTCGGCTTCTTCAAAGACCCATTTGAGGACTTTTTGGGGGGCAATCAAAGGGGTTCTTGCAGAAGCAGGTGCTGAGGCACGGGTTGTTTTTCTCTGCCTTCATTGGGTTTTCATCTTTCGGAGGAGGATTTTCTTCATTGATACAGAAATCGATTTACTTCCTTTGGTTCACCGGGTCATGGGGGCCTCATTTCATTTTGTTACATGGCCTTTGGTGGTAGTGGGATGTGTAACTTCAAATCTATATCACCTTCTACTAAAATTGTTAATGGCAGAAAAATCACTAGAAAGGGAATTGTCGAGGATGGTCCAGAAAGAGTAGAAGTTGAAGAAGACCGTCAGTTAAAGTCCTTATAATAAATGGTAAGGAGCAGCTGCTATGATTGGACAACAAATGATTAAACCTGCATATGTAACAGAAATGCTGACTATATCCAGCCCATTTGAGGATTAGCAGGAACATTTTTATTTATTTATTTTTTTTGAAGATTTCAAATAACTCAACTTTCAGTATAACTGTAACTGCAGTATTATTTATACACAGCTCATTGAAGCCCTATTTATCATAGACTTTTGAGTTTATGGTTGAACCCCATAATAGAGCTAATTTTTTTTGTTTTTAAAATTGTTGTAAATCTCTGTATGCACTTTGCTTTTTTATTAAATGTTATCCAAAGTGACCTGACTCTTGTATGCTAACACCAGTGTGGACCTGCTTTTCCATTGTGTTTGAAACATGAGCCAAGTAGTCAGCCTGCTGTGAAGTTAACAGTGCCAGGATGAATCTTCTCCAAAAATAATTTCAATTTTTTTCTGGTATTTAATATTGAGAGATATTAATGCATTAATGGTAATATGTTTCTCATTTGATATAAATTGAGGATGTTTTCTAGTTGTGCATGAATATTGACATCTTAGTAACTTTTGACAATTGTTTAAATGTTAAGCTTAGGTTTAAAAAAGTAAAGCTGGGAGCGCCTGGGTGGCTCAGTTGGTTAAGCATCTGCCTTGGGCTCAAGTCATGATCCCAGTGTCCTGGGATCAAGCCCCGCATCGGGCTCCCTGCTCAGCGGGAAGCCTGCTTCTCCCTCTGCCCCTGCTTGTGTTCCCTCTTTCTGCTGTGTCTCTCTCTGTCAAATAAATAAATAAAATCTTAAAAAAAAAAAAAGTTGCTCATTATGGAAAATGCAGGTAAGTGAACAGGAAGAACTAGGAGTCCTTCACAGTCCTACCACCTAGAAGAGCCACTGTTAATACCCTGGAGTATGTCCTTATAGGTCCCCCTTGTCCATGTGTACACGTATAGGCATGCACACATTTGGACTCTTTGACCTAAAATTTTAGAACATACTTTTCCTACTTACCTGTAAACCATGACTATGATATTAACACCCATAACTCTTTTTTACATAGCATAATTTCCCATGGATGTAGTTGGACATTTAAAATTGTTTTCGATATTTTGCTACTATAAAAACTCTGGAAAAACTTTTCCTTTTAGGAAAATTTTGAACTTATCCTTAATTATTTTTGTAGGTTAAGGTCCTAAAATTTTTATAATTTCTGGATGAAAGCAAATGCAGATTTGGAGACTTTTGAAACAGTCTGTAATGCTCTCCAGTTTACCCCCAATTTGCACCGTAATTTTTGGTATATATGGGCCATGGTTAGTTTGGAAGCCCCGAGGAAGTATTTTTATTTTTTTATTTATTTTTATTTATTTATTTATTTTATTTTTTTATTTTATTTTATTTTTTTGAGGAAGTATTTTTAGTGCCAACTGTGATTGCACTACAAATCAAGAATATTAGAACTAATGTTTGTTGTGTGGGTAGCTTAGAGTAAAATATCGTAGAGGTCAATACATGGCATATATTATTATGAATATAATTATTATCATTGAAATCCAGGACTTTTTAGAGGTGTAATTGAATGTCATGCAAATTCATTGACTGCTGGCCTTTCTAAGCTGGCCTTTCTGAACATGTGGCAAGCTCAGATTTGACATTTTAGACACTTTTCCATTAAAATAGGAAGAGTTATTTGAAGAGCTTCTGAAAAAATTGGCATATGTGGAAAGCAGATGCTTTATATTGATAACAGTTAAGTTTTGCATTTGAAATGTTGAGCCATGAGGATAAAACTAATATCTTTGAGAATATGTGATGTTTTTAATAAAGAAGTATATATTTAAAGAAAAAAATTCCTCACATGGTTTCCGTAGTTAATTTTTAGCAGGGTATTCTTCCCTAATGGTGCTTAAATTATTTAACCCTCTTCCTTTATGATATATTAGGTTGTATTTTAGTTATAGAATTTGCATTTTGCTCTTTTCTCTTGATGAGAGCAGTAATTATTGGACAAGAGTCTACATTATTAGCATTTACATATCTTTTTTTTTAAAATAGTGTTTAAATTTTGTTGACTTTTCCCCAGTCATCTCAATGGACCAGAAAAATATGTGTAATGAGGTAACTTATGTAGAGATTCTTCAATATATCTAGCTTCTTGTATATGAATAGTTCACTCAGTCCTTCATCCATCCACTCATCTATTCATTCATTAATCCACCTACCCAACCACTCATCGAATACATTTTTATTGAGTACCTACTTTGTATCAAGTCCTGTGCTAGGACCCATTGGCAACAGTGGAGGTTTAGCAAACTACAAGGGTAAATTTGTGTGGATAAATAGAAAATTAAAGAACTTGGGATGAAAAAGTCACTCTTAATCCATATTTCTGAAAGTTTTAGATAGGCTACCTTCTTGCAATACCTCAGCAGGCTATCTCTATTTATTCTTATGATTTGATATTAGGTGGAACTTCATATTCACTTTGTGTTCAGTCAACATATTTACCACATATCTACTATGAACCAGACCCTTTCCTATCACTAGAGACACAGGGTGAACAAGCACCAACTCTTCTCTCATGGGGCATAATATGTGGACCATACCTCTCCTGTCCCACTAACCTCTCTACTGGCTAGCACTCTGTATTTCCACCTCTGCACTGTCTGGGAATTACCTGTTTATCAGTCAGTCAGCCTCCTTAAGGGTAGAGCCTCTTCCATGTTTCCTGCTCTATTTCCAGCCCCTGGCACAGTCCCAACTAAAGTTGCTCCCTATACACTCATTGGATGCTCATTTACTATCCCTTCAGCTTACTTTAGGGCTATGTTTACCTCATCTGAATAAAACGACATATATATCTCATGGCCATCAGATACGTCTGTTTGACTTCAATTTAACTTTTCCAGGTTAAAGTCCTATTACATCCCTCAACTTGCCCTATGCAGACCACTCATAGTTCTCCAAATGGGCTCTGTTCCTTTACTCATATTTTCCCTTTTCCCAGAATAATTTAATCTCTGTTTGCTTCTCTTCTTTGAGGTCTAGCTCAAATAAATGTGCTCTGTGAAGCCTTCCCTGGTTGCCCTGATTAGAAACTATCACTCCTTCCCTCATGCTGCCATCATGCATTGACTGAACCTCTTTAGAGTGCTTTTGTCCTTCTTTCTTCCTCCAACATCAGATAACAGTTCATTTAGTCTGTGTCTTCCCTGATTGGGTGTAAGCTCCTCTGAGGAAGGAGTAGGTGTCATTCATTTTGGTATTCCTCACCACATCCAGAGCAGTGCTTTGCACATAGTAAGAGGCCAGTAAATGCTTATGGAATAATTGAATGATTATATGAATAGACTCTCCACAATGAATGGGCTTCATGTGTGACTTAGTGGAAGAAGCTTATTACAAAGGAACATGTGTACTGGGGATTAATGATATTGATAAAGGTAAGGGGAAGAGCGGTCTACGTGGAGGGCCACAGGAGCAATAAATGTGGGCCAGAGAAGGCAAGGTGTTTATGTGGGGGAAAAATAATGGGATAAGGCTGGCTAACAGGCAGGTTTAGCATCCAGAAGGCTTTCAGTATAGGGCCAAGGAACATGGCCTTGGGCCCAGTGGAGGTGGGCCGCATTCTTGATTCCTGAACTGGATTTCAGATATCCAGATATTTGTGGCACCAACTCATGTTCTCTTCCATCTGTTCCTATGTTTTTGACCAATACATTCAGTAGGATGAATGTTACAGCTATAAAAGATTTTAGAGATAACTTTTATCCAACCATACCAGCTGTTATATTCAACTGGTGGGTATGGGAAAATAAGACTTTAAACAGTATTTTACATTTTAATGACAATTTAAAGCTTACAAGCTGTTTTTTAGTGTGTTATGTTTTTATCTTCACAAGAAATCTGAAAGATACTGAAGGGGAAACTGAGTCCAAGTTAGCACAGATAGTACCATAAGGGAGGTAGGACTTCTAAGGCTCCTGAAGCCAAATATAGTGTTTTCTATGTACAATTCTCTCTTTCTCTCTCTCTTTTTAAAAAGATTTTATTTATTTAAGAGAGAGAGAGCAGGGGCGCCTGGGTGGCTCAGTCATTAAGCGTCTGCCTTCGGCTCAGGTCATGATCCCAGGGTCCTGGGATCGAGCCCCGCATCGGGCTCCCTGCTCAGCAGGAAGCCTGCTTCTCCCTCTCCCACTCCCCCTGCTTGTGTTCCCTCTCTCGCTGTGTCTCTCTCTGTCAAATAAATAAATAAAATCTTTAAAAAAAAAAAAAAGAGAGAGGGAGAGCACATGAGCAGAGAGGAGGGGCAGAGGGAGAAAGAGAAACAGATGCCACACTGAGCAGGGAGCTCAATGCAAGGCTCCATCCCAGGACTCTGAGATCATGACCTGAGCCAAAAGCGGATGCTTAACTGACTGAGCCACCCAGGTGCCCCTCTCTACAACTCTCTTATCTTTGCTATCATGAAGGTAGTTGGAAAAGACAAGGAATAGATGATCAGAGAACAGGGGGTGGGGGGTGGAGAAAATGGGGAGGTAGAATTGTGACTTATTCACTCAGCAACTGTATATCATGTGCTCTTCCTCTGCTCGCTCCTCCCAATACCAGCCCAGGTATCAGTCCTCAGGGATACTCCAGGCAGACAGCTGAAAAAACAGTGGGAGAAGGGCTTTGGGAGCACTGGGTAGGGTACCTAGTCTAGCTTTGGAAAATCAGGAAGGCTTTTTAGAGAAAGTGACATCAAGATTGAGACTTAGGGAAAGCAAAGGAGAAACCAGATGAAATGGGGGTGGGGTATTGAGGGTGGGGAAAGAATTTCAAGCCAACTCATGAAATTGAGCAGCTGACTTAGGGCAAAAAAGCACATCCCAATGTGGAAAAATGCTCTTAGAGCCTCTCAGAATGTAGGCAAGAAGGGCAAAGTGAGCTTTACATCTCTTTCTCCTTGAGTTGTCGTTTCTTTTGTCTTTTTCTCCCCAATGAGGAGAGGGGATAAGCATCACCTCTGGCCCCTTTGGCCCAAGGGCTATAATGGTTTTAGATTGAAAAGTCCATGGGGGGATGGTTAATTGTGCACCTAACAATATTTCATCACTGAATTTTCTGGTCCAGCCCCAGTGATGCCTATCATGACCTAACCTGAGCCACTGTGGCTCACATGCTCTGAATTCTCTGCCCAGCTTGGAGGCAAGGCTCTATTAATACTTAATCAGGTTGAAGATGTAGTTGCCTCTGTTGGAAGAGATTGACATCCATAACCCAGAGAACAGAGAAAATATGCACTGGAAGGAAAGGAGTAGATGTGATGCTGGGCTATAGACAGGGAAGGAAAAGGGTCAATAATTTTGAAGATTTTGCATGAATACATTTTCTTTAGTCATGGAAAGAGTACTTGGTTTTATGTTATTTATAATTATTTATGTATACAGAATCTATGTATATGCTCAGATTACTGTACTCTTTTTCATCCTATTTAAAAATTAACTCTCTGCTTCAGTGAGGCTCTTAAACTTTATTTCTCATTAAAGCAATGTAGCCAAGAGCTAAAGTAGCATAACTGAAGTTACATGTGAACTGTATTTAAAAAAAATTTTTTTAGAATGCAAAACAAAAGTACCTTTTTTAAAATCGAAAAATCAGTATATGTTCCACTGAAGCTCTGAAAATCAGAATCTCAGTATATCAATTGAACATTGACTTTTAAAAAATGTATGAGTTGATTTAACCTATTTACAGACTGCCAGAAGGCAAGAAGAGAAGGTTTCTTCTGGAGTTGAGCTCAGAAAGCCTCCTTTGCCAGAAAAAAGAGCCAAAGAGATTAATATTCAGTGACTCTTCAAAGTCCATGCAGCCCAAAGAATGCATTCGAAGGAGAAGAATTCACTGGTTTGGTTAGTCTGGCAGGTAGGAAAGAGAAATCAGTGACCTCTTGACAAATCCTTATTTACACACCCTAATAACCAATATTAGCAGGTTTTCAGGGCCTCTCTTCCCCCTTCATCTGGGGAGGTGGAGAAATGGAAGTCAGTGGTGTAGCAAATATGTAGTCTTTTCTGCGAAGAAATGTAAATATCTTCCCTATGTTTATGTACTGGAACTAAGGTACTCCAGGCAGAATTATAAGGGCTGTGTTACAAGCACAGAAGTGAAAAACTCAGCTGAACTACTTACATGACATCTACATGTAATAGAATGACTAAGTTATAAGATTCATTTTCTTTCCTAGTTTATGTAAATTGAACTTATTACATTGTTATCACAACCCAGACAAATGAAGATTTTGCTTAACTGAATTCCACTCTGTGAGTGTAATTTAAAGCTAGATTGTGTAAGTGGACAAAAACACAAAAATGGCAGAATTTTGATTGTTCAACTCCAGAGTATAATACAGCTAGTTTCTTACATTTTATATTGTTGAATCAGAGCAGCTAAAATCTCCAATCTGGGCTGAGAGAATCATATTTCATATACACAGAGGGGAAAAATAGACTTGTAGACTCCCACAGCATGTATTTTTTTCCTTACAGGACAAAAGAGTTTCAAATTTTCTTCTCCAAAATGTGAAGATTCAGAAGCGACTGTTCTGCTGTTGGGAAATTTGTTTTGTAGAAATTTCTCCTGAGCAGCTCTGGGAAATCATGGGAAGTGGAAAGGAGCTTGCCTCATCACTTACTGAAAGATGAAACAAGTCAACTTCCTGACAACTTAGACAATGATCTTCATCTTCCTCCCTCCTTCTCTCTCTCCCTCCTTCTCCCTTCCTCTCACACTTCCTTCTTTCACTTCCTTCCCTTTCACTTTCCTTCTTTCTCTTCTCTATCTCCCTCCTTTTCTCCTTCCTCCCTCTTCCTTCCTTCTTCCTTCCTCTAGGTACTTCTCCACATACTACTGATAGAGATCAAATGGTCAGACAAAATGGGGTATATATATGTTTCAGTAGTCTTCCAAGGTATTTACCTTTTGAGATCTGTAACTATAATTCAAAGTAAATTCTTTAGGGTTAAATCTTGTTTCTTTCAAGGTATTGATTTCACAGCTTGGTGATGATTTGTGTTAAAACCTTATATAATATTAAAACAGAACTGAAAATTTTTAGATTGAAGGAGAAAATGTACATGTGATTTGTAATCTTATCTCTTCAAAGGAGATTTGTGTTAGCAAATAGAAGATGTATGGGGCATTGATCATTTAGGTGAATTGGGGCTTTGAGGTTTTGGAGAAAGAAAAGAAGTTTTCATAAGAATTGGAAACAAGGATACTGGGTATTATCCAAGAAGCTTTCATAATGAAAGTATAGTCCTCAAATGGTTATCTTGGTGTGCTTTAATTTATGGTCTCTAATGGGTAGGAAATCTCTAAGTAAGAACAAAGAGTTATGAACCTAGTAAGAAGGTTGTAAATGGGTCTTGACAAGGTGGCTTAAAGGAGACATTATGGCATCCAGGGGACAAGAATTTATATCTTGTCCTTAGAATGTGTAATTTGCCTCAAAACCATCAAAGTTATCATCAGATAATATTTCTTAGGCTCTTCTTAAGAACCTGGTATCTTAAGATCTATATAAAATCAAACATGTGATCACACATAGTTAATGTAAGTCACTTTACTTTTTTATGTCGTTAGCAATCTTTCCCCAAAATGTCTTAACTCTAAATATCAAGCTTACAAGAAAGAATTTTGCAAATACCATTTCCACACTGTAGAAATGGAAATTTTATATATATATACATAGATATAAAGATATCTGTATCTATAAAGATATATATACATATAAACATATATAGATATGTATAATAAAGATAAAGATCTCTGTATATAAAGATATACATTACTCTGAAGAGAAAGATATTTGCAAAGAACTTTGTAAAGGTAAACAGCACTTGAGAGAGAATACTTATGATCATGAAGTGGTTATTCCAGTGATCCAAGGGTAACTGAGTTGGTTAATTTGGGCTTACAAGAGAGTACTTTTCAGGGTAGTCTCTGGAGGGAAGAGAATGGGGCTGTGTTCCTAATCACCCCCAGCTGAGTTCTAAAAGACCCCACAAAACCTTGGGGTATGAGGGTCAATAGATGAAACTGGAGGACATAAGGCAGTGAAAAACCTTGTCAGAAATGTGGACATCCTCTGCATTAAGACTTCATGGAGATGTTGCTTGACTTCGGCAAAGCATAATATTTACAACTTTTCCGGTACTGATGGTTCACTATGGAGATTTCTTGGCACTCCACTGAGCACCTCAGATCCAATGGGCACAACAAGCCAGCCAGGGGTGTATTATTTTCCCTGCTTTATAGTTGAAGAACCTGGGAGAAATAGATTTACTCTTTGACTCCTTCTCCAGCTAAAAGTCGGTTAGAGGACAGAAGCTTTAGGGCAACGACTACAGGGCCACACAAAGTGAGAGACACTGGAGCACCCTGACTCTGAGCCCTGACTTCCAGAGCAGTGTGAGTTTTCACTTCTGCATATTGGTGTCTTCTCTTCCAGTCTCTGTTGGGGGAGGCCAGGAAAATATCACAGCTCCATTTTTCAATGAGGGAAGAGCTCATAGGGACGTTCTGGATTTATATATGGCTTCAGAAAAAGTTGCTCTTGCTCTTAAAATTAGACATGAACTGGACCTTAAGTAAATGTCCCTGCATCCTTAAGTGGCACACGGTTTGATATGAAAGTCAGACACAAGGAAAACTGTCTTTCTTTTTTTATTTTATTTTTAAAGATTTTATTTATTTATTTGACAGAGACAGAGATAGCGAGAGCAGGAACACAAGCAGCGGGAGTGGGAGAGGGAGAGCAGGCTTCCCGCCGAGGAGTGAGCCCGATGTGGGACTCGATCCCAGGACCCTGGGATCATGACCTGAGCCGAAGGCAGACGCTTAATGACTGAGACACCCAGGCGCCAGAAAACTGTCTTTCTTGACAGAGTTCTGGATAAGAAATGATGATATTCTAGAATGAGCAAATAATGCCTTCACTACATTTTCCCTCCTTGTCATAATATAGCTCCTTAGTACAACACTGACCTCGGAACTGAATTCATCTTGGAGAGCATACATATCAAGCAGCTTCTGGCTGAGGAGAGAGAAAAATGTCATTTTCTGCTGGTAAGGAGATAATTGAGTAGGGTCAGGGAGAGTGAGAAGGTCAGTGTTTGGCATCCTGACTGCTGGATCATTGGGAGAAGTATCGGATGACTCTTGCCCCTGCCAAGTAGGCTTTCCCCAATTGTTTCAGAATCTTCAAAATGCCAATAAAAATACTTTTACATTTTAATTTGTATTGCCTGGGCTTGTATTAGACTACTGCCAGTTACTATCCTAGATAACATTTGAAATCTCCATGGCTTACCACAATAGTAGTTTCTCACAAAGGCCAAGAAGTGGTGGAGGTAAAGGTCATGTGGAAGGGGGGAGGAGGTGGTACTCTGGTCCACAGGGACCCAAGCTGATGGAGGATCTACCATTTGCAATGTGTGACATCCAAGGTTTCCCTGGGTGTCAATATTTCCTTTATCCACGCAGGAAGAAAGGGTGCAGAAGTCACCCCTACTTCTTAACCACTTGGGTGTGGAGATGACACACAACATTGCCCTTCATAGTCTATAAATGAGAACTAGTCACATGAACAGACAAGGATAGCAGGCTCCTTGGGAATGGAGTCCTGGCAGTGTCTACCAGAAACAACTTGTGGAAGGGTAGCAAAGATACTTGGTGGAGAGTTGTCTTGTTCTGCTACAACATTCTCTATAGAGCAAGCAATAGAGACCGAGTCCTGTGAACTTTAGTGATAAGATGCCATGTGCACCCTTATGGTGGGAAAATAGGAGTCATGTGATTGACAGGTCCCCCCGCAGAGAAGTAGCATCATTCCCAAATAAAAAAAAAAAAATACTAAGGTGTCAAAAAGTATCCATCCCACATAATCTTAGTGAAACAGACAGACAGACAAAAAATACCCCCCAACTAAATGACTTAAAAAAACCAACTTTATTATTTCTCCTGATTTTTGTGGGTCATCTGGGAGGTTTTGGGGTTTGGGTTAGCTCTGCTGATATCTGTAGACAGCTGGTGGCTCAGCTGGCCTGGATGACATGGGATGGTCTCATTCACATGGCTGGCAGTTGGCACGAAGGTATTGGGGGAGAGTCTTCAGCTGAGCAGCACATCTCTGCTCTCCGTGGCCACTCATCCCCCAGTAGGCTAGCCTGGGCTTCTTTACATGGTGGTCTCAAGGTTCCAAAGAACTGGAAAAGAGAGGGCAGACCCCAGTGCAGAAGCACTTTTTAAAGCTTCTGTTTGTGTCACATGGCAAAAGCAAGCCACATGACCAAGTCTAGATTCAAAGTATGGAGAAATGAACCTCACCTTGATGTGAGGAGATACAAAGTCGCATTGCAAATGTGCCTGCCTATGGGAATAAGAATCTTGCCACTTTTCTGACCTACTACAATGCTCATTCTCTCTTTACTCCTCCTCACACTTGGCTTTGCCTTGTCTGTAAGTGACTTAAGTTCTTGACTGTAGTCTCTTCAGCTCTTACTTCAAAAATGGGTGAGAGAGAGAGAGCAAGACAGAGAGAGAGAGAGCACGTGTGCATAGATAGGACTGAATTGAGCATATACAGGACTGAATCCCATTTTTCATGAACCCTAGTATGCTGTTGTGTACCGTTATGTAATTGTTAATATAATGTGAACATGCCTTAGCATAGTACTTCACACATATTAGGAACTAAATAAATCCCAACTAGACTATCTATCTGCTCCTGTGGTTAGGAATTGTGTATTACTTTTCCTTTATGTAGGTTGAGGTACAGAGTAGATGCTCAACTAATTCTTGCTGAATGCAGTTGAATGGTGAAAGGGGTAAGGAGAAATCATAAAGCAAGTATAAACGAAGTAAATTCCAACTTACCAATTGTGTTTCTTTGTTGGCGAAGGCCAAATTTAATATAATTTTTAAAAAACCCATTTATCCAGGGGTGCCTGGATGGCTCAGTTGGTTAAGCATCTGCCTTCAGCTCAGGTCATGATCCCAGGGTCCTGGGATCGAGTCCTGAGTTGGGCTCCCTGCTCAGCTGGGAGCCTGCTTCTCCCTCCCCCTTCCCCAGGCTTGTGCTCTCTCTCTCTTGATATCTCTCTCTCTCTCAAATAAATAAATAAAATCTTAAAAAAATAAAAATAAAAAATAAAAAACCCATTTATCCAGAAGATATCTTGTATTTAATTGCAATTCAGAATATTGCATTCCTTAGATTAGTAGGTAAATAAAAAGAGCAAGAAGCGATAAAGTAGGACAATCCAGGAAATTATGTAAGGACCACACAAGTCTTAGGAAGTAGAACAAAGTATGAGAATTAAAATTCTACTGGACTTAATTGTCAAGATAGGAAATTTTCATTTGTTTTAGGTTGAAGTTCTGTTCTTTATATGGCTTCAGAAAAAGTTGCTCTTGCTCTTAAAATTAGACATGAACTGGACCTTAAGTAAATGTCCCTGCATCCTTAAGTGGCACACGGTTTGATATGAAAGTCAGACACAAGGAAAACTGTCTTTTTTTATTTTATTTTTAAAGATTTTATTTATTTATTTGACAGAGACAGAGATAGCGAGAGCAGGAACACAAGCAGCGGGAGTGGGAGAGGGAGAGCAGGCTTCCCGCCGAGGAGTGAGCCCGATGTGGGACTCGATCCCAGGACCCTGGGATCATGACCTGAGCCAAAGGCAGACGCTTAATGACTGAGACACCCAGGCGCCGGAAAACTGTCTTTCTTGACAGAGTTCTGGATAAGAAATGATGATATTCTAGAATGAGCAAATAATGCCTTCACTACATTTTCCCTCCTTGTCATAATATAGCTCCTTAGTACAACTCTTCTTTTCTTTTCCAAATTTGATAACACTTAATTTGCATATTTCATTTTCTCAATTGCCCATGGTAATGGGAGAAGGAGAATGAGTGGGGAGGAGAGCATGAAAGAAGGTAGATAATTGGTAGCGACAAATACTTTCCGAGCCTCATTCATTACTTCATTTCATCCATTCATTTGAATCTCCACCCACATCCCTTCTGATCTTTTACCAGAATTGCAACAAACAGCTCATGAACACTGTTTTGATTTTTAGTTCTTTTTTTCCCCCCCCAAAGTGATGTGGTTTTTAGAAGGTACAAGGAGACCCAAAAGCAGTTTGCCAGAAAGAGGGACAAATAAGAACGTGAAAATTTTACATTATCTGAGAGTTGCCACTGGTAGGTGTGAACCAGCTTACTGGGAAAAGGTCAATCATGGTAATTATATTATCACTATCTTAGTCTTGGACAACAGATAGGATGGATGCCACATCACCTGGACAGGGATTTATGGGGGGAGAGGGGGAATGGCAAGGACAAGAAATGTTCCTGACTAAAAAATGATGAGAACCAGCAGAACAAATTGGATTTCAAAAACATCATGCTGAAGTTGGAGAGGGACAATTAAATCAAGAATTTAAGAACAACAGCAATGCACTCCCCATTTATTGAGTGCCTACCTGATGGTATTAGGAGTCCAATGAGGGGCCCATCACTGCCCATGAGCATGGGTAAGGCAGCCCTATGGGATGAGCATTATTACCCACATAGTCCATGAAATCCCAGTCCTGAGGAGGACTTGCCTTCTCCCTGTTGAAGAGATAAACCTTAGCCCTAATATATATAAAGAGATAAACCGTGAGCCCTAAGGCAAGTCTTGTTTTCATCCTTCAATAACAGCAGGGAACAGTCAGCCTTTCACAAGGGAAGTGATCAGCAGGCCATGGGTCTCAGTGACACCAGAGGTAGTTGGAGAAAAAAGAAGAGCCTTTGATGTCATTTGGAAAATGTGGGCCTAACTTAAAACTGAGATTACTTTGCTTTATCATTACTTTGCCAAATCAACCCCTTTGAGAAGAAAAGCCACGTTTTTCTTTTTATTGCTCCTTGTCTGTAGGTTGCTCTATGAATGATCGTATGAAGACAAACGATCTTGATAATTCTGAGAGCAGCTTGCCAACAGCTTGGCATTCACGACCTTGCTTTTAACACAAGATCAAGCATTTACAAAGCACATATTGTGTGACTAACAGGGTATCAGACCCTGTGATGTATAATGAAAGAAATACAAGCCCTTGTAGTTTTACTGAAGTTAGGCTTTTGCTAGAAAACATTATAATACATAATAAAATGCTAACTTATGTCATATATACTGTATATGTAATAAAGGTTCTGAGGAGAGAATAATGTGTGGGGGTTGGCATTGCCATGGGGGTGCTTGAGAGGAAGTTGGGATCTGGATTGGGTCTTAAAAGATAAACAGGGAATATATAGGCCAAAAAGTGAGACTATGGGGCCTAGAAGTTTCCTTCTGCCCAGTGGGGCCAAGGTGCTACCTTGAATTCTGGATTCAAGGATTGTGTGGGTTGAGGAGAGCCCTATGTTCAGTTTGCAGGGGCAAAAAATGGCACATGTGTTTCTCAGCGCATTGTTTCACCTGGCCACTGCCAATGTCTTTGCATCCGAGTTGACTTCTTTAGACCTATTTGACATTCTAATTGCTGACTTTCTAGGACACATCCCCCAAGATCACAGCTACGGAGACTTATGTGTGGACAACAGAGAAGTAAAAGAAGAAAATTCTTCTCTCCTTGAAAAAGATCCGTCCTCCTACTCCCCTACTCCTTAGTTTCTTTTCTCTCTCTATTCCTTTTAAGGAAAAGTAATGAGAAATATATCTAAGCTTTAAGTTAACACCTGTGTTGTGCCAAGTAACACACACCCCTCCACCTCAATTCTTTAAAGCATCCTAGAATTAAAATCTGCATTGTTGGTGGGTCAATGGGTCCCACTATTCTCCCTATTTTCCATAAGCAGAACTATATGTTCAACACAAACTGGCTGGCCAAATCCATGGACCAAAAGCCCAGTTGATGTGTAGGATAAATCATTCCTGACACAACATTCTAAGCTTCTAGAGGATATCCCACCATAAAGTCAAAGTAATGGAGTTTTCCTTGTTGTGGGTTCCTTGACCTAACTCTAAAAAACCATTCCCTCCTTACACAGTATGCCCAGTCAATTTTAACAAAACTTAAAAGATTGTTTACAAATGCTTTTAGTTACTAATAGTTGCTGAGCTGTAGGAGGAATTTGATGTGACACGAACTTTTCAACTATGGTCTATTGGTAACTGGTTTCCAGAGGTAACTTGAATTATTGGACTCATCAAACTAAGATTTGGGCCAAATCTTATTGAATAAATTGATTTTACTTGGTTATATTTATATTATCATCTCTGTTGGAGAATACAGGGTAGAAAAATAACATTAGAACCATTTATAAATGCTGCAGAACAATTTTCAGAGTCAGCCAGTGTCTATACCCAAGCCAAATATTATTCCCCTGAAGTTCTTTAAAAGAAAATATAGAAAGACAAGATAATTTTAGTTGTTAAATTATGGGTGTCAAGCTACACTTAACCTTTGGCTGTAACAAGTTTCTGTCATCAGATACATAGCTTTTAAATCAGATTGTTGGTGTTTTTAGTCAATTGGATAACCTTAATGAAACTCTTTATTTAACAATGTCCCTTATCTTCAAACCAGTGTTTCTGAGAGCTCTGTGTTGAGAGCAGGTGTTATACTTTACTCTCCCTAGAATCCCCCACAGCATCTGGCACAGTGCCTGGCACCATGAAATATTCATGGAATTAAATGACTTTTTAAAATACTAGTTCCTGCCACAAAGTCTCCCTTACATTTAGTCACATGTCACAAATTTTGGTGGAATATAATGGAATATAGCGGAATGGTAGATTAAGTTTAAACAGTTCACAGTAGGGACGCCTGGGTGGCTCAGCAGGTTAAGCGTCTGCTTCAGCTCAGATCATGATCCCAGGGTCCCACATTGGGCTCCTTGCTCAGCGGGGAGCCTGCTTCTCCCTCTCCCTCTGCCCCTCCCGCTGCTTGTGCGTGCACCTTCTCTCTCTAATAAACAAATAAAATCTTTAAAAAAAATAAACATTTCATAGTAATATAGGGAATCTAGGCAGCTGAGACTATTGGTTCCGGGTAACATTTGAGACCAAAATGTTAAAGGACACTAATATATATATTAGAAAAATTTTATTACTTCCTCTTATTGCAAATATGTCAATCATCATTAAGCCAAATCAGTATAATGTACATGATTGAAGGTATAGGACATACATGGATTTATTGATATTGATTAGGGTCTAGATTCAATTTCTTTCTTTTTTTTTTTAAAGATTTTATTTATTTTTGACAGAGAGCACAAGCAGGGGAAGCAGCAGGCAGAGGGAGAAAGAGAGAAGCAGGCTTCCCGTTGAGCAGGGAGCCCAATGCAGGACTCGATCCCAGGACTCTGGGATCATGACCCGAGCCAAAGGCAGATGCTTAGCCTTCTGAGCCACCCAGGTGCCCCTAGATTCAATTTTTTGATTAGACTTTTGCCATAAAATAATTATATATTATATATAATAATAGTATATAATAATATATAATACATACAATATATTAGATAAAATTGTAATTATATTATAATATCATACAATATATATTATTATAGTTTATACTATTTATTTATATTTATATTATTTATTTTATATTATTTAAAATTTTTATTATTAAATTTTCCAGAGCTAATATAAATATGTGACTGTTAAGGAAACATAAATGATGGGTGGTTCAGACTGATAATTTGCTTAAATCCCATCTATTAATTTGCAAATGATTAAAAATTATAAGCAAAAGTCCATTTAAAGAAATAAAGTTGGAAAGCTGGTATTGCCATCATGTGATGTGAAATACTTAGTATTCCTACTGTCTCCCTCTTCTATGTGAAAATTAATTCCTAGTCATTAGCTAAACAAATATTTATTGAGTACCTACTATGCACCTGGAATTGTTTTGACTCTTGGGATGAAATGGTGGAAACTTTCTGATTCTTGAGCAGCTTTATTTTGAAGGGAGAGAAATAGACTATAAAAAAAGGTAAATAAATAGATAATTTCAGATAGTGCATTAAAAACAATAAAACAGGATAATGTGGTAGAGTGAACTGGTACACAAGGGACCCCTGTAGCTGGTATGGTTAGGGTAGGTCTTTTCTTAGAGAAGATAACATTTGAGATGAATTATTATTGCCAGTAGTCATGTAAATATTTTGGGAAGGGTATTCTCGGTAGACAACAGGAAGAAGAAAGACACAAGAATGAACCACTTTCATGAGTTCAAGGAATGAAAAGAAGGTTAGTATGGTTGGAGTGTAGTTAGTTGGGGGAATGGGGTAGGGAGCCTGGGGATTACAGGATGTAAGTATGAAACACTAATCTCAGAGAGTGGGGAATTACTAAGTGGATATAAAAGGACTGTATGTCGTGTTAAGTACTCACTTAAAATGTGTGGTTGTGACTTTCTTCACTAAAGAGTTCTTGTAGATGTGGAACCGATATTTGAGTTTAACTAACTGTGCTTTCTACAAAGGTATTAGGATGAAAATGAGGGGCGAGGTAGCTAAAAGTTTGTTGTATGATGACTATCAATGAATCATGGAATCCAAGATGGGTTATGAGGACTGGTGTTTTGAGGACTGGTGTCTTTACCCCATTGGTGAGGGAGGGATTCCTGCCTTAGGGTTATGAGGATGGCTGAACACATGACCCTTAACACTGGACAGATGAGATTTACAGTAATTTATTAGTCACATATACTTATGGCCAAGAGAGGGAGGAGGACGCTGGATGCTATGCAGGACCACACAGGGGTTGCACTTGGAAATAGAGTGAACAACCAGTGGTTGTCGGAAGCAGGTTTTGTAGTACTAAGAAGAGGATAAGTTGCCCCCTGCTTCCTGCTGGAGGATGTGATTAGCCTGTTTTAATCATTTTGCAGGCTTGCAGGGAACTAAAAAATACTACTCAGGGATAAGCAGGAACTATACCCGGTTCCCATGATCAGGAGGGTTGCCTGGCTAGGCACCTTCTGTGCAGCAGCAGAATGGAGAGGGGAACTTTTGGTTAGGCTATTTGAGGCCCGTCCTACTGTCCCCAGATGTCAAAGCCATATAATATTGAACCTCAATTGTAGATCTTATATCACAGCTGGGAAGATAGGAGAGATGCTACACAGTAACAAAGTAATAATAATGGATTGGAGATTTCCATATGTTTGAAAAGTTCCTTGAATAAGAATAATAGCACAAGTGAGGTGGGAGGTTAGGAGGTGGTTATTGGAGTGGAATGATTGAAATTGTGTTCTCAGAGGGGTTTCAATGGTTTGACATAAAATGAAGGGCATGACCTTGGACATGGGTGGCTGAAGTGGAATTGGGTGACAGTAGATGATGATAGGTCTTGATGGGTGACCTTGGAGATGTGGAATTTTGGTGGTGACAGAGTTGGAAGGCATGATGGGGTGAGTTTTAAAATCATTTAGATGTAGATAACCAATCAGGTTACAGTCCTAGATATTCAGTGAGAAGATGTGAAGCCACTGGGTGGTTCTTCTGGGGGAGAAATGATCTCAAGGGAGCACAAGACACTGTGACGCCTTCTGTGGAGGCCAGATGGAGGCATGGTCTCAACCTGCAAACCTCAGGCCACTTCTGCTGAGCTCCATGCTTGGCACAACTCCTGCCATTGGATGGAGGATGCTCAATGAATGGAAGGTACCAATTACTTGACCTGAATGTGTTAATTAAATAGGAAACTTCAAATGATGATTTCTGGAACCTCATCTTTACCCTTAGGGGTTTCTGGATTGGCTAAAGGACAGATTATTTCCTTTTAGCTCTATCATATTATGGGATTCTCTTGGATACCAGGCTCAAGTTAATTCAAGTACTTAACATACATTTAATTCGTGTCCACTAGAGGCCAGACACTGTACTAGGTGCTGAGGATATAATGGAGAGTAAGATGGAGAGTCCCCCACCCATCCCCCACTCTTGGGGACCTTTTTGTGTCCTATATATTTGGAATGTTTGGGAAAATATATTTGAAAATGGGTAATTATGACACAGTATGATAAGTGCTATGATAGGACAAGTACGGATCTCAGGAGGGACCTTTAACCTAGAATTCGGATAAGGGAAGTCTCTGTGGAAGGGATAGTACCTGAGCTGGGATCTGAAAGATGCATAGAGTTTGATTGCAGGGGTTAGGATCAGGGAGTAAGGAGTAGGCAAGTGTGATCCACAATAAGGAAACAGAACATATCCCTGTCCTCTTGTGTGCTTTCTTTGCCTCTCATCCTTAAAATGTTTTAATCCTTGACCTTACCTAATTAAACATATGCATTATATTCATTCCCATGATGATTCTACAATTTTATTCCACTGTTTAGTTCATGTATACCCTGTGCATTCATAAACTCTTGGGGGTCTGGCCCATCTAGTTCTTCAGAGAAATGTGGAATTGGGTGCTTACTAAATCAGGAGGCAAATAACTTCCTGTTCCTGTTGAAACTAGAATATACACTTAACCAACAGCAGCACTAATAGGAAATAGGAATACCTTTCCCATAAAAAGTGGATGTTTAAGAAAGGAAACCGATTCATGTACACCAATTCACAAGTAAATGCTCTAACTTAAGAGTTCGTGTGAACTACAATTCCTTGCATTTCTGAAAAATGAAAACAAAATTCAGACTCTCAAAAATTCCTAGTTTCTACACAACGTGAAAACAGCTAGCAAGAAAAGAACTACTTAATCGCACAAGCTTGGAAACAGATCTTTTCCCAGGTTTCCTAGTCCAGAGTCTGGATAAGCATTTGGCCAGCTGACACTTTGATTTCAACCTTGTGAAATCTTGAGCAGAGAATCCAGCCAAAATGTGCCGGATCCTTGACCCACAGAAACAGTGAGATGATAAAATTTGTGTTGCGTTAATCTTCTAAGTTTGTGGTGACTTGTTATGCAGCAATAGAAAACGAATACCAAATGCTAATTACACTTCTCCCTAGGGCTGTTTTGAGGTACACACGAGATAATCCCTGTGAAATATTTAGGATAGCATCTGGCGCACAGTAAAGTATTAGTTCTTTCACAGATTAGTTTGATTTTAGGCACGTGATTGAATCTAGCTAGACCTTGGTCTCTCTCATCCCTGATTTGAGAACACTAAATTAGAGCTAAATTTTTATAGTCTCTGAAATTTGATTCAAAGTGTCTAGGAATTTCTAAAAAGCCAAACCACTGCTCGGATCTAGTGTGAAGGAATTGGATGATGCTTCAGAAACAGGAACTGCTAATATCAGCATCGCTGGTTTCGTGGCCCCTAATGATATGCATTTTACCTTACAACAGTTGGGACTTTGATCATTAAGATGTGCTTTGCAGGCAATTTTATTTTATTTATTTATTTTTGTGATTGTTTATGGAGGAACAGAAGTCAGAATACCTCATGTCCCTGGGACACTATGCTGTAAGCATTTAATAGTGGTACATCATTTTTTTTCCCCCAGAAAATAGGGCCAATTTTTAAAAAGGTGAATTCAAAAGATTGAGTTTCATTTGCTAACTCGTGCTGAGCAAAGAACAACCCAATGAAAAGAAAAAAGGTTATGGGATTTTTAAAAAACTCTTTGAAAACACCAATTTACCAAAATAAGCCACTTGGTCCTGTGCTGAAAGTAGGATGCACAATTTCACTGTGAAAGTTAAATTCAGACAGTGTATCAACTAGCTGCTAATCTAGCTTTATTAGGGCCTATACCTTCAAAATTAAGTTTTCAGAAAGTGCTCCGATTGGATCTCATTAACCATTCTCCTGTTTTAGGATGTGACATTAGAAGTCAGTGAATTCTCATAACCGTTTAAAAGGAGGGCTCCTGGATTTCACAGGATTTGTTAACAATGTGCAAAGATCAGCTATAAAGCCTAATAAAGCCTAATGTGTTCGGTCAAGTTAGTAGGACATCCCTGCCACAATGAAACATTTTTTGCCATATGCTTATTTCGGAGCCCACATGCAGCATGCATAAGGAAGCAGTGATAAATATACCTTCCAGCAACCTGTAGTGGAAAATTCTGCTCCTTTTATGCTGGCAGCCTGGCAGAAATGGCTTCCTTAATTCCTTTGGTGGAGAATTTATGTAAGCTTTGATAACTGGAGAAAGAAACTAGGAAAAGAAGGCTTATTAAGGACATAGTGAGACGCCTTTTTTTTTTTTTTTTATGGGCACACACATTCCAAATTCGAGAGGACCACCAGCAGTCACCCGCTCCTTACTTTCCTGTTGTTAATTGAACTTTACTTGTAAAGGCTTATGGTTGTGTGCATGTATCTGCAGTCATATTTATCTCTGTAAAGGTTACAGCCCGATAAGTACTTATCTGTGCCTTTCTGTGGCATTCCATTGGCTGCTAAAGCCCGAGAGAGAACTGGCAGGAGTGTTACTGGACAGAGATCCTTCTCATGTGGAGTTGGGCCCTGGAGTACGGCCTGCCATATTTATTGGTCTAGCACTTGCACTTTTTTCCCTCCTAACTCAGCTCCTCTAAAGCAACTCTGATTTCTTCTTCTCCCGCTCTCCTCCTGAGGGTAGAGAGCGGATGTAGGGTAGGCAAGAGCAACATTAGAGGGGGCATCTGGTAGCAATGTCCTGGGGTGGCCCACGCCGGCTTAAGAAAAACCTCAGATCAGAGGCATTTGAGACTACAGCACCTCTGATTTCTGATGCTAGACAGGCTTATTTACTGCCTTCTTTGGCTGCTGTATGCTGCTTGAAGTCTCTTTCTTAAGTAATTAGGTGAAAGGTGGTAATTTTCTTCCAACTCTACTTCTACTCAACAGGCTCACTCTTCACTTAGCACCTGGCACCATGGATTTAACCTTTTGTTGCTCATAATAAAAAGCTATGAAATCTGCATATGGAGACCACCCTGGGTTCTAACATTAAGTGGTCTTTCTGGTTGGTGGTCTTCAGTTTAACAATGCTTCATAGAGTTTATGCTTCTAACACATGTAGAATGATTCTTCAGGGCTTCATAACCTATAATTATGCTAACGTCAACGTAGAGGGCCCTGAATATCCTCCAAATTATCCCCAAAACTTTTTGGGTGATCCTGTATGGAGTGGGGTCTCTTAACCGACCCTAGGAAACCTGTAGCAAGATTGGCCGTAGCCTCTCCACCAACCATAAGCCATTAAGTAGGGTCATTGCTGAGCATCACTTCAGCTTGTGGAACAGCTGAAAGCCTGTTTCAGTTTTCAGGGGTCTGAGAACACAGCAGGGGAGCTTGAGACTTCATGTGGGATAGTTTTAAGGAAAGCATTGCTTATGGAGACGGGCATATGTGAAGCTGGAGCTGGCTAAACAATGCATTTTGTTTAACTCCTTCTCTCAGAATTTCAAAAAATTTTTATTTATTTATTTTTTTATTGCCTAATGCACTGGGTAAAGGGCCTGCATTCATGTTAGGCAGGTGGTCTCTTAAGGCAAGTTCAAAACACATTACTCTGATGGGAAATAAATGATATGCTCAGAGCCCTTAGCTATTTTGAAAGGTGGCCTTTGGACATAGGTGGTCTCTAGCATTTTTTATTGTATTCATTTAAAGTATGTATTTTATTAGTGCTGCTTCATTTGTCTGTGTGTGCTGTATTCATCTATAAACTTCTAATGGACAGTATCAGAATTAGCTTGCTTTTTTATAGACTGAGCTCAACTATCTTTCATTATGGCTATTTAATACATGTTTTTAATGATAAAATGTGCTGATTATGTTAAGCTTGTGGGTGGTGTTGGAGGAAGGTGTTTACTGGGTAGATTGACTGGTTTAGGAAAGTCAAGTTACCTAGCTAGAGCATGGGGTAGGGAACTCAGATGGCCTATCCAGAGTTAGGGACCACCACGTATTAGAAGTCAGGTACAAGATCTAAAATATAGGTAGAGGAAAAAAGGTAAGCCAAGGCTCCATTGATCAGAGTATCATAGTGTGAACCAAAAACTGAAGCAAAGTCTGGCTTAATCAGGGTCAGGGTCATGGTCTAGTCCCATGGTATAAGATAACCTTGGCCTTCAAGTAACCCTACATAAGGGGTTACACCAGCCAGGGAGGAATATGGGAGTAACCCTACAGAAGGGGTTACATCAGGCAGGGAGGAATATGGGAGTGGAGGTATGTTCTTAGAATGTTTCTGCCACATTTTCCATTCTGCTTCACCTGCACTTAAGCAAGACCACCTTACTCTTTAACTTCAAGAGTAAACTGAGCTATGCATCTTCTTTAAATATTAACATGGAAGAAGCTTTGGTGTTAGTAGGGCTGGACTGACAGACTGTGGCCTGACATCTTAATTGTGAATGACTGTGGCTGATATTTGATGATCACACTTTCCTCAAACTCAGAATGGCCAAACCTAAACTCACTGTTATTTTACTCCAAAACTAATAGATGAATTCACCATTTTAGGAAACGAAACCACTATCCTCCCAGGAATTTGGGAGTCATTTATGATCCCCGCCTTTCCTTATCCTTTCTTCCTTTAGCCAATCAAGCACTAAAGTTGATTGCTCCTACCTTCTAATCCAGTTCCCATTCTCAAGCTACTACCCTGGCTTGCCTCTTGTTATCTCCAACCTGGATTGTCCCAGGCATTGTCCTATGGCCTCCCTGCCTCTAGGTTGGATCCCTTAATTCTGGAGAACATCTTTGCTTACCTGGGAAGATTTACACATCTTTCCTTACTTAGCTCAACAGTTACTTTCTTCGTGAAGCTGAAAATTCCTGAAACATTTCCTCACCTTCCTCATCCATCAACTGGAAGAACTAACTATTCTCTTCTTTATATTTCACTGCACCAAATTCTATCATAGCAGTTATATGACTTCATTTCTTCTATTTCTGTATGTCACTCTATCCTTTTACTAGACTACATTTCTTAAGGGCAAGGATTGTGTCTTATTCATCTTGCACAGTGCCTGGCACCTAGTAGTGATCACGCATACTTGCTGAAAAAAAAAAAAAAGGAATAGATTTGTGGCATATCTAGTCTTCTCAGGTATAAAAGTGATGAAGTGACAATTCTCTGGACTAATAGGCTTCTTGCATTTTGATAGCACTTTCTTATCAATATCTTTATATAAAAATGGTAACAATAGATCCTTTTCCTCCAAAAGGTGAAGTGATTTGCCTTTACAAAATTAATGGGATCAGAATTATTATTATTATTTTTTTAAGTTTAAATCTAGACTCCATGTTGAGGTCAGGCAATTGGAGGTCAGGTTCACACCTGAGCTGCATCTGGGCAATTAGAGCCTCCTCAGCTCCTCCTCTGTCCTTGAAACCTACCTTCTGTCCACCTTCCCCACAGCCAGAGCCATTTCAAGGAGTAGCCTTGAGAGAGTAAGGTGTTGTTGAGACCATCTGGATGGTAACTGTGACTGAACCCAGTTAAAGCCTCTACACAAACGTTTAAGATTCTGACGGTTAGGGATCTGCCCATCTTGCAGCTGCCTGAGCAAGCCTTGTAAGTTCCCTTGCTTATTCAACCCTCCGGGTCCCATCTGGAGTGGCCCGCCTCCTTCTTCCTCTCTGCTTGCCCTCCCCGGAGGGGGCGTGTTTGGGATTTCAACCGCAGAACTCCCCTGGTTGGGAACCAACACCTGGCGGGCCCCCAGGAGACTAAAGAAACTGGACTGGCGAGTGAGCATGCGCGGGGGGAATCCTGAGTTGGTCGAGCTCTGCGGGCGGAGGAGCGGTCCCTGGGTTGGGTGCCTGAGGAACCTCTAGCGCGAGTCCGGGGCGCCCAGAAGACATTGGCTGGGCTAATGCATTTGTTGGAGAAACCGCGGAGTGCAAGGGTGGGGTGGGGTGGGGAAGGAAAGAAAGCAAATGGCTGCCGCAGTGGGCCAGCCTCTGTTGTGAGTGGTTAGGCTGGCCCCCGAGGCCCGGCTGGAGGCTGAAACTCGAGGTGGAGAGCCGGGAAGAATAGCCGAGGTTAGAGAAGCACATGCTGCTGTCTGCCACTCTGCTAGCTTCTGGTCTCGCAGACCAGGTGGGAAAGCAGGGTAAGTTGGGAATCTTAGCGTGCCGTTTTGCCAAGCTGGAGTTGTGGGGCGTGCATCAAACTGCAGAGGATTAAGGTCCTAGTGCTTGTGACCAAGCCTGATTGGAACACTACGAGGTGAAATCGCGCTGGGTGTTGTGGTGGGTGACAGTGAAATGGATGAAGTGCCCCATGTTGCCTGACCTCTAACACAGAAGTATGGAAGTCAGGAGAGACAGCCATTGCCCGACTCTTATGGTGGACCAACGTGCTATACTGCTAAGAACAGCAAGTCCATCACACCTGACAAAGGTGTCATCTACCGGCATTTGTGATCCGGAGTCCCACCTGGATGGGTGAATTTCTCTGAACGCCTAGGTGAGGGGGAGCTACTCAGTCTCCACTGGGATCCTGTTGTCCTGCTGCAAGCTGGACCTGTTGAAATGCACTGTGTCTGGAATGAAACCTGCACTATGGAAAGAGGGAGAAGGTGAGGGTCCTGGTCTGGCATATCCTGCCCCCAGTCCACCTCCTCACACCTGCCAGTGCTGCCTCCAACATGTAATGATGCCAACAACTTGGTCAAGTTCCTAAAGCTGCCAACCTCCCTCTCCTCAAGGCCAGGTGAGCACGTTGTTTTCCACCGGTATGATCATTTGGCTGCCATCTTTGTTCCCTCCTGGAGTCTGGAGGATATGATACACATAGAAGTCCTCTCCAAATTCACCTGGGAAGCCTTAAATGATAGCCAACAAAGTCTGGCTTTACTGAACACTGAAATGTCTCAATGAGAAAAGTTGTCCTCCAAAATAGGATGGCTTTGGACATTATTACTGCCTCATAAGGCACTTGTGCTATTATCCAGACAGAATGCTGTGTGTTCATACCTGATGAATCTGCTAATGTATCATTTATATTAAATTGTATGAGGACACAAGGGAACACCTTGAGAGATATGACACCCCCGCCCCCAGCCTGGGGGACTTAGTAAATCAATGGTTCAGGTGATGGGGTTCTTGGTGGAACAAATGGTTACTTATATTGAGAATCATTATCTTAATTTGTGTTTCTCTTCTACATGCTTAAACTGTTGCTATGGCATCTGCCTCCAATGCAGCAAGACAGCCATCAAATGAGCCACCTCCATGCTAATAAAACCCCTTCCTGACCACTCAGGACACATTCTGGAGGAGGAGGAGGACATATAAGATTGTAAAAGCTGAGCGCCAGGGCTGGAGTGTTGGAAAAGGTCATTGAGAGGACGTGACCACCAGCTGACCCATGAATGGGACCCAGGCAATTGGAGGCTCCTTACTTCCTCCCCTGTCCTTGGAACATACATTCTGCCTATTTCCATGCTAGCAGCATTGCAAGGGTGCAGCGTCGAGAGAGTTTAAGGTGTTAGACTGGATACGTGACTTCACCCAGGTAAGGCCTCTCTATAAACTTCGAAGATTCTGGCACACAGGGGTGGAAATCTATTTGTTTTGTGGTGACCCAAGACAAACCTCCTAGGTAAGTTCCTTTGCTTATTAAACCTGTAACCTACCTGTGGAGTGGCCTGCTTCTTTCTTTGGTCTCTCCTTGCGCCCTGTGTCTGAGGGCCAATTTCAGATTTCACTTGGGGACGCTCCAGTGGTTTCGAACCAACACTGTAGCCAAATGCTAAATGTCTTTCCAAATCCATTTTGAGTTCTTACTAGAACCTTAAATGTGTTGGTGCTAGGTTGTGCTGCCTTTCCGGATGTTGTTCTGATTTTCTAGGAAGCAAATACTATATACTGAGAAAGAATGTTGTGATAAATTTAATTTTTTCCAAGGACATATTAATTTCATTTTCTCTTAGTATGTATTTTTTCATGTTATTAAGGTGTGCAATGAGAAGATGAAATTTGAGGTATATGCTAATTCTTCTTAAAAAATTGAGAAATAAAAAATGTTAGATAATATACGCTTGTTGAGTGAAATGCCTTATAGCTTTGTTTTTTCAGATAGCTTACTTTGCATGTCATGATTTTGCCTTGGCTCTTAGAACATTTTTTAAACAAAGCTCCTCCCCCTCCATCATTTTCAGTGAAGCCCTTTAATTATATCATAAAATGAAAGTAAGTTTACTTGGGAAATGTGGACTGACTTTGTCACAAATACCAAGAATTAGCAGCAAAGACCCCATTTGTACATTGTGAGCAGAGGAAAGGATATTTCAAATTTAGAACTCATTTCATCTCCTAGAGTATAAAGTCATCAGTAGTCATTTTGGACTTTAGGATTTGTTCATGAAGCCATTATTTCAATTGAAATGAAGTTGAACAAAAATAATAGCCCATCATTACAATTATATCATTTGTAGCCATTATTAATAGTAAACAGTTTTCATACATTTAATTTGTTTGCATCCCAGAAATGAAATCTTTTCAGCTCTTGAATTCATAGCAAGTTTATTTTTATTCAAAATGGGTTTTGAAAAGATTTCCCACCAGACATGCTTTTTCCTGACTTAGGAGTGATTTCTTCTGTTTTTCTCCATTTTCCCCTCTCCTCTACCCCACACTTTAAAAACTAAAGACCGCTATCCTTTATTGACGAGGGCTTGAGAAGGCTCACTACATGGCTGTCTAATGAGGAAACTGCCATAGGGATGTAGGTGGTAGTCACACCCCTTTGCCACCGCAGGCTTATTTTACTTACGGGCCAAGAATTTGGGCTCTGTCTGTAGCACATACGTTCTTCTGATGGTCTCATTTGGGATAACATTTAAGAAAAGAAAAGCTTGCTATAGCAATACCCAATTGCATGACCCATAATTAGTCTGAATAATATTTTCCATTTTAAACCCTGATTTTACAGGGTTTACTACTTGGCCTATAAAATCTTGTTCCAAGCTTAGACTTGGCATAGTTTTTAGCGTAAGCAGATTTACCATAGCAGTAAATCATGTGCTCAATTCTTGAACCTATGGGATGAAGAGCCAACCCACGTTAACTGATGGGGAAAAGCCCCTGCAGCAGGTTTGTGAGAGGGGGGCAGCATCCTCCTTGTTGCTAGTTTTGCACATGAGCTGTACATCGTGACAGACCTGGGCTGGGGAGGTCCAAGGATGGGATTCAGAAATGGATGCGTAGGTGATGCTCTTGTCCTCAGGGGAATAAAGAAATGGCTAAAGCCTTCTTAAAGAAAGAGCAAGAATGACATGAATTAAGGGGAGTATCTCCCCTACAGATTTGATAAGTGAAGACAGGAGACTCTCTGAAAAAAAAGATCTTACGTAGGACTGGTATTTTTTTGTGATAAAACATGCCCCTTTGAGTACCAGTACCTGTTATATATTTTTTTCCTGCCAGAAGAACATGGGCCAACATCCACTAAAATAAATAAACATTTCTATCTCAAATTATGTTTTTGACAGGGCCATCTATGGGAGGAAGCATCAATATTTTAACATCGATTAGTGTATTGCTGTGGTTCTCAAAGTGTGGTCCTTGAGCTTCATGAGTAACAGTTGGGAACTCGTTAGAAATGCAAATTCTTGGGACCTATCCCAGATGTACCAAATCAGAAATTGTGGGGTGAGGCCCAGAAATCTATATTTTTTATCAGTGGTCTGATGCCAGCCAAAGTTTGAGAACCACTGGTGTATTGCTTAGTATAATGGGCTTTATGATCAGGTAGATCTGGCTTTCTCTGTTTCATCTTTTGCAAATTATTCAACGTCTCTGAGTTTCAATATCTTATCTATCTAGGTTAATGATATCACAACAATAATAAAGATAATGATAATATCTACCTCATAGAGTTTTTATAATTACTAAATGAGTTAATGTACATAGAAACCATAGCAATTGTCTGGTAGATAGTAAGTGCTTAATACATTATTATTATATTCATACAAATAGAGAATAAAGGGAGAAGTGGGAGAGGCATTTTGAATTTATTAAGATATGATACAAGAACCCCTTATTCCTGTTAACCCACATGACATATTTTGTGGGGATGTGGGTTTGGTAGTAGTTGGACTAGCAGTTTATGTCCCATGTAGCTAAAGCAATTTGCCTCTCACTTTGGTTGTCAAGGGCGAATGACTCCTTACGTGACATAAGCCCAGACAATGAGGAGAGTGAAGGGTGGGTCTGGAGAGTGTATTCCCTAAATGATAAAGGCAATTTAAGCAAAGAATAATAAACAAAGAAGTTGTCTTCCTAATGCCAGGAAAAATAATCTTCAGGTTTTATTTTCATGTTACATGAGTTCTCAGATGTTTTTCAAGTTATTTAAATAAAAGTTAATCAGTTAATGGAAAGTATATAAAGCATCAATAGGGCATGAGGAATTTACGTGTTCATACAGTTTGTGAGGATTTTTTAAAAGCATTAATTAGCTAATGTTTTGAAGGTGAATGTTACTATAGAAGTTACAAAAATTATTATTATGTTAAAGATGATCAATCTGTCATTACCCATAACAATTACAATCTGCAGCTCAGCTATTGCCCATAATTGCACATACTTATTTCATAATTTAGCACCAAAGGAAACTTAGAACATACTTGAAAGGTTTAAATATAACTTCAATTAAGAAAAACTATTCTAAATAAATATACACTGTAATGGTAAATTCTTAAACAATTATCTGTATTTGGCATGTCAAAGGTTTGTCATTACTACTCTGATTAAAAACAAGTGATTTTTCACTTTGAACTTTTGTATTTATATTCTGAAGTCTTTTTGCATTGTGAAGTTTGTGGATTGCCCCTTTCTCCGTACACACACACACACACACACAGACACACACACGTGCATGCACAAACACACATTTCTTCCAAAGGTGAATTTTTTCATATATATAGTAATATTAAAGTGTTGTTTTTTAAAATAAGATGCAGCTGACCATTGAACAACATTTGAACTGTGTAGGTCCACTTACCTGTGGATTGTTAAAATAAATACAGTACGGTAATATAAATGTATTTTCTCTTCCTTATGATTTTCTTAACACTTTCTTTTCTGTAGCTTAGTTCATTGTAGGAATATAGTATATAATACATGTAACATATAAAATATGTATTTATTGACTGTTTATGTTATTGGTAAGGCTTCTGGTCCACAGTAGGCTATGGGTATTTAAGTTTTTGGGGAGTCAAAAGTTCTAGGTGGATTTTGAACAGTACTGGAATGGGCATTGCTACCCCCCACCTTGTTCAAGGGTCAACTCTAACTACATGGACACAATTCAGTTTTTCTTCCTCAGTTTGATCTGAGCGTGGAGATGTAAACTACTGCTAATAAGAGGATCTAAGCCGTTTAATTTTGGGCAACATTATGAACTGGATATGACATAGTGATAGAAAATAATTTCATAGATAACTCCAGAAAGCATCATTCCCTGTGTGAATGAGAGTGGGGAGAATATTCAGGAAGGAGATGGCTGGATTATATTGTAAAGTCCTTCCATGTTGATGGTCGAAATGTAGGAAGCTGGGAAATTTCCTCTTCCTGACGCTATGGTAGAAAGGATGGGGGGCATTCTCTTAGCTGAAATATATACCTCTTTTTCCCCTTCTCAATTTCTTGAGATACTGGGAAGTAGCATGATGTGTGGGTCTTGATGTGATGTGAAATCGGTTGGGTCTAGGTGTGGGTCTTCATTGCTTTCTAGCTGCATGACCTAGGGTGAGTCATTTAACTTCTCTGACTTAGTTTTCTGAAAGTTGTAAAATGGACATGTTGAGCTCAGATGAGTTAATATATCTGAAAACAGTGGCAAAACTACATATGTTAGTTGTTATTATCAAAGATGTCATCCAACATTATGCTCATTTCCTCTTCCTGGAAACAATTAGTAGGCCAAGAAGCGTGTTGCCTTTCTCTTACCCTTAACACTCCAAGGGGGGCAGACTAGACACCTGAGCCAGTTGAGTTCATAAGGTGACCATGATGCGGGATGTGGCCCTGGTTGCCCTGGATCTGAAATTATCATATTTAAGGACACATATATATGCCAATTGGGTGAATTCATGAATTTTGAAATGCCCACGTCTACCCAAATATATAAAGACTTCTATCTCTGGTGACTGGCAATATTCATTTTCTCTAACTCAGGAGATACTACTTAGGTACCTTCTAAATGCTGTCTTCAGGGTCCATGCTGAAGGGGGAGGCAAAACATTTTGTAGAAAGGGTGTTTTTGGAATTTTGCTCAATCTCCTTCCTTAGATAGGATCCAAAGTGCCAGACCTTGACGTGACTTTTCTCTATTGGCATATAAAAATATATTCCTAATTGAAGTATAGTTGACATTCTGTTGGCATCTTTCTGAAGATGAGTTTTCAACACATGTTCGTGTCTTCCTTTGATCTATCTGGGGATTTAGCAGGGGTTTGGAAACCCTAGCCAAGCTACTTTTAGGAACAAATGTACAAAATAATGATATTCCACTTCCTCTCATTTTTTTTTCTTGGTCTCTCATTATGTGAATTCCAGGAAATTAATCATGCATTAGAATAGGACAAGCAGGACCTTGTTGGTCAGAGTCCTTGGTTCATCTGTGTTAGATGCTCAAGCACATAGTCCAGTGTTGTATTTTAATGTCTTGAGAAGAAGGGGGATTGAATATATTCCAGAATATCTTTAGTAAGGGAAAAATATCAGGCCCAGAATGTTTCAGAGTGCAGGTCTGAGAAACAATAAAACAAAATAAAAATTACAAAAAAAATCCCCCCTCCAACAAACAAACAAACCCCAGAATATAAGGCTGAGCACAGAATACTACAATTTGTCACTCTGGGAAAGATGGGGTTAGCCTTCTCATAGGAGTTTAAAGATGGAAACACTTAAAAAAATTTTTTTTAAAGGTTTTATTTATTTATCTGAGAGAGAGAATGGGAGACAGAGAGCATGAGAAGGGGAGGGTCAGAGGGAGAAGCAGACTCCCTGCTGAGCAGGGAGCCCGATGTGGGACTTGATCCCAGGACTCCAGAATCATGACCTGAGCCGAAGGCAGTTGCTTAACCAACTGAGCCACCCAGGCGGAACACTTTAAACAAATGTATTAGAGAACTTTCCTTCTGGTGTTTTCATTTTTTAGTTTTCACTAATCCATGATGAAACTCTAGTTTTATGTAAATTTAATTCCTGATTTAATTATTTTTCTGAAAACCTTCTGCCAGGTAATTTTGGGATGAAATGGGCCAGCGATGCCCTGCTTCACTTCTTTTCTCTCTTCTCCTATTTAAAAACATTCCCCCCAAGTGTAGCTATTTGGCCCCCATCTACAACTGTTAATTATCAACCAAGTAATATGGCTGGCCACGGTGTTAGAAGCACTTATCCTGCATTATCCTATTTTAGTTTTGTAGCAATTCTGAGTGCAGATGCTATTATTATCCCTATTTTATAGAAAAGGAAATTGAGGTGTAGAGATTAAATAAATTGCGCAGGGTCCCTTGGCTAGTGGAACAGGGATCAACCGCTGCAGTGCTTTGCACTCAAGATCCTAAGACCTACATGGTGCCTAATTAGGAGGAAACTATAGACCTGGTTTGATAGGTCTGGTGACTCAGTTTCAACTCACTTTTGCTGTGGTTTCATTTCTGGCTTCAGTTTTGCCTTTCTACATTGTTAGTGCAGTTAACTCCTATTCCCACATTTTGTGTCACAGTTCCTATGACTATGTTTTTATGTTATCCCCTATACTAGGGTTTCTCAACAGTTGCATTATTTTGGGCAGATAATTCTCTATTGTGCGGTGCTGTTCTGTCGATTGTAGGATGTTTAGCTGCTGACTAGGTAACCTGCTGATTACTTTGTTCTGCCCAGATTGTGACTGTCTCGTTGGGTCACTCTTTGCTAAATCCTAGCCCTGAGTGTCAAGGCTGGGCCTGCGCCGTCTTAGCCCTGCAACTCCCTGAGGTCAGCTGCTTGCTGGCATCTCTGCACATTTTTCTGCTCTGGACTCCCCATCACCATGTATCTGTCCTAGGGACACCTGTTGTCCACCCACGAGCAGCCATCCAACTGGATCACAAATTCTCGCTAGATTCTGTGGTCTCTGATTTTGCGCTAAATTCCCTGAATGGACTTCCTCTGACTGTTGTCGCCAGCTCCATCACACCTTGCCTGTCATCTCTCCCAGTGTGTTCTGTTGTATTGATGACTGAGCCTTGTGTCTTTGTTCTGATACAGTTTTGTCTCCCTGAAGCCTGCTGCACCTGAGTTAGTTCAATTAATTCTCTGCTTTGATCCTTGAATGCATCTAAACTTTCACCTTCCATGCGTTTGGGATCACATATTCCATGGGAATTAGGTAGTTTCTCAAGTCAGTAGGATGAGCAGAAATTTACATTGTCAAATATTCTCTTCAAATTTTCACTGATGACTGACATTTTCATATTTCACTCAGGCCAAGCCAGTCATAATTTTCTCCATCAATGGGACACACTCCTGGAATTTAATTAGAAAAGGATGGGTTTTTAAACTACTACAATTAATATTCATCATGGCAAGATACTTTTACCATGAGAATATTTGGGAACCAAGACTGAATAACCTATAGCATTTTCGCCTCTTGCCCCTCATGCTCACTGTGTGCAGGACCCTGGCTCCTGAGTGGAGTGGACAGGAGAATCACATGGCATTGTTCCTGTGGTTCCTCACTCACTTCTTCTGTTTTTGTTGTTGTTTTTGAATATGAATGTTATTAAATGCGTATAGTGTTGTTCTATTGTAAAATAGTTGCTGGGAGCAGTGGAAAAGAAGGACAGGATAAAGAATTTGCTAGTGCGTACCAACATTAGCCAAATGTAGTAGTTTTCAAACCCTCTTCTGAGGAACTTCAGGGCTGTTGTGGGGAGTATGGCACCTGATTCTATAATAGAAATTCTGCTTTTTTGTTTCTTCTGCTTTTTGAATTTTTGTATAAGATGTAATTTGAAGAATAGGTTCAATGGATAAAACAATATAAAACTGTGCAAAGCACTGACACTGAGAGCCACATTGTTGATACTTATTTTCCTAATTGTTTTTTATTCATACTTTGATTAACATGTACACACAGTAGTTTCTATGTATTTTAAAAACAAAAACTTTTGTAAGACTACTTAATTATCCAACAAATAATGAAATCTGTTATGGTCTCTTCATATACTGAATGTTTCCCTATAGATAGTATTTCTTCAGGGTAGATTCTGAGAAGTAGAATTTCAGGGTCTAAGGTATATACACTTAAACTTTTGATATAGATGGCTAAGTTACCACTCGTAAAGAGGGATCTAATTTAAAGTTCTACCAATGGTATGAGTCTTTCCTATACCAACACCCTGACCAATCCTGGTGATTAATAGTCAATTTAATTTCTCCTGATGAAGTGGGTGAAAAATGATACTATGTTATTTTTATTTATTTTTCCCTGATCATTGCTGAAATTTATAATTTTTCAAATCTTTACTAGCCATTTATATTTCTTCTGTGAATTGCTGTTTCACTTTTTTTCTTCTTGGTTGCTTAACTTTTCATATTGATTTTCAGAAACCGTTCTCTGAATACTTTTTCCCTAGTTGCTTATATTGTATTATAGTCTGTAGTTCACCTTCTGACTTTATGGCTTCTTTAACTATGCAGAAATAAATATTTAGGTACTCAGATCTCTCATTCTTTTCCTATCTGACTTTAATTTGATGTGTTTTGCATAGGAAAGTCTTCCTCGCTATAATATTTTGAAAATATTTTTTTAAAGTGGTCTTTTATATTAACTTTTCTGCTTAGATATTGCTTTTTCAGATGGTAAGAATCTGACTCTATTTTTCCCAAATACAGTCTGTTTTTTAAGAACATTTTTTGAATAAATCATAATTTCCCTCTTGAGTTTATGTGCCATGTTTCTCATTTATTAAATTTCTATATATAACTGGCCAACTTCTGAACTCTGTATTTTGTTTATTCATTTATTATTGTACTAATAGCAAAGTATTTTAATTAATTTAATATGTGTCAAATTTCCTACTTGCTGTTCTTCTTAACATTATTTCTTGATTCTCTTCTACATTTTTGTTTTCCAGATAAATGCTAGAGTTTGTCAGATATGAAAAATATTTGGTTGGATATAGATCAAAATTATATTTAAATTACAGATTACTGTGAGAGAATTCATAGTTTTAAAATACTGGGTTTTCTTAACTAGAAGTGTGCTATCTCTATTTATTCTGGTCTTTTTCCTCAATAAAGTGTCCTTTAAATAGTAATTGAACATTTTTGTTAGTTTTATAATTTTTGTTGCTATTGTGAATTGGATCCTTAAAAACATATTTTCTAGTTATTTATTCCAATGGATGCTATTAATATTTATGTATTTATTTTGGAATCAGTCACCTTAATACACACCTTAATTTTTCTTGAAATAGTTCAGATGATGCTTTTGGAGTCCTTTGATTCTTCAAGAGTGCTTTAGGTCTGATGTGGGATAAGTTACAAAATGATTATCAATACCCACTCGATCCCTAACTCTTTAACAATAGATGGTGCACCTGTACATTATACAAACAACAGCAACCGCCTCTCAGATGTCTTCCCACACCTCTCTCCTGTTTGCTTGCACTATTTCCTGCTCATGCTTCCCTGCCTTATCTGCATCCTGGCTGCAGCACTCTATTTAGGTAACCCTTTGGAGTCCTATATCCCAACTGTGCTTCTGTCCACCCCTTAGACATGAATGTACCTCCAGATCCAAATATGAGATGATTCCTCAATCAGCCTTGGATCTTCACAACCCTGTCTGACCCTTCTCCCCCACAACTGGACTGGCCAATGGAAAGTTTAGCAGTGAATTTAAGCAACCCTATCTCATGCAATTTGGTTTTTCCAAATTCCTCCACCAAATGGCTTAATAATGATGGGAATAATTTTAACTGAGCATTGGCGAGGTTCTAAACATATGCTGGGTTCTAGGTAAGGAGCTGTAAATATTGCAGATATGCTATCCATCCTCATGGAGCTTGTATTCTACGGGGAGTCCGACACTGAGGGGGAAGTCTTCCACACTTTTCCAGGGGTTCTTGTTAGTGCTGAAATTCTCCAGGTCTTCAGGCCCTTCTAACCCTCTCCCAGGTAGGATTTATCTTTACCTCTGTCAGTGTTTGAGAGAGTGGAGAGTTAAAACCAAATAGAAACAAACTATTTTCATTAAAAAGAAATAATAAACCCTACTGAAACTTTGCAATTCTGTACAGCTTTGTTATAGCATTTATGAACATGATATAGTATTAATGAAATGTTCATATATATATCATGTTCATATATATATGACTTGTTCATATATGACTTGTTCATATATATATATATGTATATATAGTCACTATTCCCCTACTTGTTTGTAAATCCCTGTAGGAGCAAGGACTTAGCTCATACACTTTTCGTTCTCTAGAGCATAGCCAGGACTCCTGCAGAGTTGATGCTCAGTCAGTACTTGTTGTCTTTCTGGATGGAATAACTCAGTAATATCCCCCAAAGTCTTATTTCATCTCATTTAGTTGGTTTCCTAGGGCACTTGAAGTGACAACTCACTGTATCTTCCTTGAGGTTCAGAGTTCTAAAAAAGCAAGGGAAAAAAATGGGCATGCTAAGTTAAGATGGCAGCAATTGTGGTCTTGGGTAGCATACTTTGTTGTGTTAAATGAGAGAATTCACTCTCATCTGTGGTTTGCTAATTACTGTTTTTTGGTTTTTTTTCCCCCTTGCAGAACAAAGAAGTAAGAAAAATTTTCTTTTAAAGAAAAGCCAGACAATTATTATAGATCTTTTCTTTGGACATTATTCCTAAACAAGAACAGGCCTAGATGGTGTCATTTTCAATTCTTGCCCTGATATTCTTTGATTTTTTTTTTCTTCCAGATTGCCTTGAATTTTTGTCCAATTTTGTTCATGTGTTGGGTGAATACTACCTCTATATGGAACAATTAAGGTTTCTTAACTGTCTACTTGTATACAAAATACTATTTTGTCTTTTTCTGAGTTCAATTAACAACTAACTATATGTATGATATTAGTTATCCTTTGAGTTTTTCTTTTTGTAAGGATGGACTAACATCTTAGGCCCCTAGAGACAAAGAATCCGTGGAGATTGTATTTGGAATTTTCCCCTTATTATCTCCATATGGCAAATTCACAACTCAAAAGAAAGCTGGAGGTTGTATTATATGATTCAGAGATTTGTACTTTTGTTTCAGATTTTGTATGCTTTCTTTCTAGATTTTCTTTCTATCCATCTGGCTTAAGAGCTTCTTTTGGTACTAAGGAAAGTCATAGAATACGTTTCATAAGGAGCTTATGAAAAACTCCAAAATCATTTTTCCAATCTTCAAAAATTGCTTCAGGGATTTATAAAAATGTGAGGGATGATTTGCTCTTTCATTTGTCATATTCAAACCAGAAACACACGGAAGTTCTAATAGCTTCGTGTTGGACTGAAAGTTTCTTAGAGCAGATTACAAATAAAATTTACAAGTGTCATTTAACATTGTAACTTGATTGGTCACACATCGGAGAGGTAACAGCATTCTGGTCTTCAAAAAAGAGCGACCAGTAGGCAGTACTCGCTGACCCTGTTCATCTATGTGTTTTCATGGGCTGGTAGGCAGTACTCACTGACCCTGTTCATCTATGTGTTTTCATGCGCTGGTAGGCAGTACTCGCTGACCCTGTTCATCTGTGTGTTTTCATGGGCTGGTAGGCAGTACTCGCTGACCCTGTTCATCTATGTGTTTTCATGGGCTGGTAGGCAGTGCTCGCTGATCCTGTTCATCTATGTGTTTTCATGGGCTGATAGGCAGTACTCGCTGACCCTGTTCATTAGGCAGTACTCGTTGACCCTGTTCATCTATGTGTTTTCATGGGCTGGTAGGCAGTACTCGCTGACCCTGTTCATCTATGTGTTTTCATGGGCTGGTAGGCAGTACTCGCTGACCCTGTTCATCTATGTGTTTTCATGGGCTGGTAGGCAGTACTCGCTGACACTGTTCATCTATGTGTTTTCATGCGCTGGTAGGCAGTACTCGCTGACCCTGTTCATCTATGTGTTTTCATGGGCTGGTAGGCAGTACTCGCTGACCCTGTTCATCTATGTGTTTTCATGGGCTGGTAGGCAGTACTCGTTGACCCTGTTCATCTATGTGTTTTCATGGGCTGGTAGGCAGTACTCGCTGAACCTGTTCATCTATGTGTTTTCATGGGCTGGTAGGCAGTGCTCGCTGACCCTGTTCATCTATGTGTTTTCATGGGCTGGTAGGCAGTACTCATTGACCCTCTTCATTAGGCAGTACTCACTGACCCTGTTCATCTATGTGTTTTCATGGGCTGGTAGGCAGTACTCACTGACCCTGTTCATTAGGCAGTACTCGCTGACCCTGTTCATCTATGTGTTTTCATGGGCTGGTAGGCAGTACTCATTGACCCTGTTCATCTATGTGTTTTCATGGGCTGGTAGGCAGTACTCGTTGACACTGTTCATCTATGTGTTTTCATGGGCTAGTAGGCAGTACTCGTTGACCCTGTTCATTAGGCAGTTTCGCTGACCCTGTTCATCTATGTGTTTTCATGGGCTGGTAGGCAGTACTCGCTGACCCTGTTCATCTATGTGTTTTCATGCACTGGTAGGCAGTGCTCGTTGACCCTGTTCATCTATGTGTTTTCATGGGCTGGTAGGCAGTACTCGTTGACCCTGTTCATCTATGTGTTTTCATGGGCTGGTAGGCAGTGCTCGCTGACCCTGTTCATCTATATGTTTTCATGGGCTGGTAGGCAGTACTCGTTGACCCTGTTCATTAGGCAGTCTCGCTGACCCTGTTCATCTAAGTGTTTTCATGGGCTGGTAGGCAGTACTCACTGACCCTGTTCATCTATGTGTTTTCATGGGCTGGTAGGCAGTACTCGTTGACCCTGTTCATTAGGCAGTACTCGCTGACCCTGTTCATCTATGTGTTTTCATGGGCTGGTAGGCAGTACTCGCTGACCCTGTTCATCTATGTGTTTTCATGGGCTGGTAGGCAGTACTCGCTGACACTGTTCATCTATGTGTTTTCATGCGCTGGTAGGCAGTACTCGCTGACCCTGTTCATCTATGTGTTTTCATGGGCTGGTAGGCAGTACTCGCTGACCCTGTTCATCTATGTGTTTTCATGGGCTGGTAGGCAGTACTCGTTGACCCTGTTCATCTATGTGTTTTCATGGGCTGGTAGGCAGTACTCGCTGAACCTGTTCATCTATGTGTTTTCATGGGCTGGTAGGCAGTGCTCGCTGACCCTGTTCATCTATGTGTTTTCATGGGCTGGTAGGCAGTACTCGTTGACCCTCTTCATTAGGCAGTACTCACTGACCCTGTTCATCTATGTGTTTTCATGGGCTGGTAGGCAGTACTCACTGACCCTGTTCATTAGGCAGTACTCGCTGACCCTGTTCATCTATGTGTTTTCATGGGCTGGTAGGCAGTACTCATTGACCCTGTTCATCTATGTGTTTTCATGGGCTGCTAGGCAGTACTCATTGACCTTGTTCATCTATGTGTTTTCATGGGCTGGTAGGCAGTACTCGTTGACACTGTTCATCTATGTGTTTTCATGGGCTAGTAGGCAGTACTCGTTGACCCTGTTCATTAGGCAGTTTCGCTGACCCTGTTCATCTATGTGTTTTCATGGGCTGGTAGGCAGTACTCGCTGACCCTGTTCATCTATGTGTTTTCATGCACTGGTAGGCAGTGCTCGTTGACCCTGTTCATCTATGTGTTTTCATGGGCTGGTAGGCAGTACTCGTTGACCCTGTTCATCTATGTGTTTTCATGGGCTGGTAGGCAGTGCTCGCTGACCCTGTTCATCTATATGTTTTCATGGGCTGGTAGGCAGTACTCGTTGACCCTGTTCATTAGGCAGTCTCGCTGACCCTGTTCATCTAAGTGTTTTCATGGGCTGGTAGGCAGTACTCACTGACCCTGTTCATCTATGTGTTTTCATGGGCTGGTAGGCAGTACTCGTTGACCCTGTTCATTAGGCAGTACTCGCTGACCCTGTTCATCTATGTGTTTTCATGGGCTGGTAGGCAGTACTCGCTGACCCTGTTCATCTATGTGTTTTCATGGGCTGGTAGGCAGTACTCGTTGACCCTGTTCATCTATGTGTTTTCATGGGCTGGTAGGCAGTGCTCGTTGACCCTGTTCATCTATGTGTTTTCATGGGCTGGTAGGCAGTGCTCGCTGACCCTGTTCATCTATATGTTTTCATGGGCTGGTAGGCAGTACTCGTTGACCCTGTTCATTAGGCAGTCTCGCTGACCCTGTTCATCTAAGTGTTTTCATGGGCTGGTAGGCAGTACTCACTGACCCTGTTCATCTATGTGTTTTCATGGGCTGGTAGGCAGTACTCGTTGACCCTGTTCATTAGGCAGTACTCGCTGACCCTGTTCATCTATGTGTTTTCATGGGCTGGTAGGCAGTACTCGCTGACCCTGTTCATCTATGTGTTTTCATGGGCTGGTAGGCAGTACTCGTTGACCCTGTTCATCTATGTGTTTTCATGGGCTGGTAGGCAGTGCTTGCTGACCCTGTTCATCTATGTGTTTTCATGGGCTGGTAGGCAGTGCTCGTTGACCCTGTTCATCTATGTGTTTTCATGGGCTGGTAGGCAGTACTCGTTGACCCTGTTCATCTATGTGTTTTCATGGGCTGGTAGGCAGTGCTCATTGACCCTGTTCACCTATGTGTTTTCATGGGCTGGTAGGCAGTGCTCGTTGACCCTCTTCATCTATGTGTTTTCATGGGCTGGTAGGCAGCACTCGTTGACCCTGTTCATCTATATGTTTTCATGGGCTGGTAGGCAGTACTCGTTGACCCTGTTCATCTATATGTTTTCATGGGCTGGTAGGCAGTACTCATTGACCCTGTTCATCTATGTGTTTTCATGGGCTGGTAGGCAGTACTCGTTGACCCTGTTCATCTATGTTTTCATGGGCCGACCTTTTTGGTTTTCTGTCTGAGGGTGTGGAATCCATTTCATATTAGAACAAAAACATCTAGTCAAGGAAATCAGACAGTCTTTATAATAAATAATGACATCTACTATATGGCAAAGATTGAGAAGATGATGGTCTAAAGCCATCTATGTGTATCTTAGGGGACCCTTCATTCTGAGAATTAACAAAGCTGGAATTTGAAGACAATGTCTAATTGAGTATCTGGATGTGTTACTTAGGTGGGACTCATTTTAAAGCTGAGTTTATAAATTCCTGCTCACTTGTTTAAGTCTCTTGGCAAATGTGTTTGTGAGAAGGAAAGAAAGAGGAGACAAAAGGATTTTGATTTTAAGCATTTTTAGAGGATGCAGTCACCAAATGAATTAAAGAATAGGAATTATAGCCAGAAACAGAGTATGGTGCAGAGATATGGACCGTGAACCCAGTACATATCATTTTAAACATGTGATCTTGCCCCTCTATATTTTCCGAAGAGATAGCTAACTTATTCTAGAATTCATATATGCTATTTTATAATTGCTAAATATGATGTTCTTTTTGTCTCTTGAAATAAATGAAATGGTTATGAGCCCTAGTGTCAAACATGAACTTAGAACTCAAGTGGTTACTTAGGCACTGCTGTGCTTTTACTGATACAATTAAACTATGCTATCTTCCCTTCCCCTACTTCTGGAGATTTTTGGGGGCTTGCATTTTTGAGTTTTTTTTTTCTTAATGCAGTATGAAAGGGAGGATTCTTAAATCCTTTCAGGCATTGGGATCTAGTTTCTGGAGTGAGATTATATTAATAGCAATTACTAATTTTTATTGATACCAGGTGCTAGATAGTTGGCTGAGCATTGTATAAACATTATTCAATTTAATCTACCCTTTGGGGTATGTATTATTTTTTCTGACATTGTACACATGAGGAAATTTAGGCACCAAAAAGTGAAGTAACTTGCCTAAAGCCATGCAGCTAGTGAAGGGCAGGGTTGGGATTTGAACCTAGATGTAGTAACTGGAGACATAGTCTTACCTGCCGCCTCATAGTGCCTTCTTTCCTGACTAATAGAGAAGTCATTGCAGAGACTGGAGCAAAAGCAAAGTCAGAGCACTTGTGTTCTCTGGCATGATGGACACTTGGTTGTTTACCCAACGGTCATTTCCATGTCCCTCCTCAATTTTTTTCAGGTGTTACGCAGCCAAGAACTTCAAGCTCTGACCTGGCCTCTTGAAGTTAAATAGTGATTAGTCTAAGCCAAGACTAGCAACTTCATTAGTTTGCTATTAATTTGTTTAGGAATGATCTTGTGACAGAGTTCTTGTCATTAAGACATAAAGATAATTCTACATGATGGTGTCTGAAAAAGTGTACTTTGCTCTAAAAAAGTGATAAGAAAGAGATGCCCTTGGTCCTCCCTTCTTTTTTTAGATTTTATTTATTTTGAGAGAGAATGACTGAGAGAGAGCATAAGAGGGGTGAGGGTCAGAGGGAGAAGCAGACTCCCCGCTAAGCAGGGAGCCCAATGCGGGACGCGATCCTGGGACTCCAGGATCATGACCTAAGCCGAAGGCAGTCGCCCAACCAGCTGAGCCACCCAGGCGCCCCGGTCCTCCCTTCTTAAGATTGATGGGTGAGGTATGAAGCTTGGAGCAGCTACAGCCAGCTTGCAACCATGAAGACGTAAGACTGAAGAAAAAAAGCCCATTGAGGATGGCCGAAAGAACTCGAGTCCTTGTCACGTCGTTAAGCTGCTTCATTAATCCTGGAAACTCCCTGCCTCAAAATGTCTTACTGTGGAGAAAATAAGTGTACCCAATTGATTATCCATTTTGAGGGGAGTTTTCTTGTTTTGTAGCTCAAAACATTCTAATTGCTACATCTGGGCTCCAGACCACGTCCCACTCTCATATCTTCCACATCTTACTCCCTTATAGGTGATATCATGTTGTGTTTTTCTTTATAGTTTGTGTTAGGCTAGAAGCTGGCTATGAGATTTTCTAAACAGATGTTTGAGACTTTCCCAAATAGAGGTATTTTGAACAAAAGTGGATAGTTTTAATTTTAAGAACTAAATATTTACAGTCTCTCCAAGCTTCCAAAGCTGTCCAGGAAGAAAATTGAGCGAGTGAATGTTCACATACAGAATGGAATAAACAACACACATGAGAGCCATCAGGGGACTGTCTACATGAAATTTTATGCATCTTTAAGCCAATCTACAGAGCCCAGTGCAAAGTGAGCGATTTGGGACCCTTGCTGAGGAGTTTGCGCTTCTCTTGGGACTATCCCTTCAGTGATTGATGATGCTCATCCAAAAATGTGCTCTTATTACCACCATCATAAGACAGTTTTAAAAATTCAAATTGAGTAGGCAAGTTTCTCAGTTGAAGTCTAAAATATTTTTGACTTTATTTACCCCCAACCCCATGTATGGAGACCACAACTAACTGGAAAATGTTCATGAGAGTGAAGGGCAGGTTTTAACTTTGTGTATTTTTTTTTTTTTAAGCATATGGCATGCCTCTCAGGAAAGTTAAAGACATGTTGCAAGGCCTCCTCAGCTGTGGCCTGTTATCACCAGCTGTGACATGTCTTCCATGTTGGTGGTATGCATGTCGCATTTCACAAAATGGAACTCTGAGAGCCTTCTTTTGGAATATAACCCTTTGGTGACAAGGAGCATTTCTTACGACTGGTTCACTTGGTTTTGTTAGGGTGGGGCATCTCAGACTCTATACTCGTAAATAGGCTTGGAGTTATCTTTAGGATGGAATCATACCTGGTAAATTATGAATGTTGATTCCCCCCGCCCCGTCCCGGCTCCATGAAACCAAATACAGTGTTACTGGAGGCCCTGCCTATGGGTCTTAGAAGTACTGTACCTCCTGATAAGATGTCTGACCATTTGGTAAATATCTCTTCTAGTTTGTTTTGCCTCAGTTAGGAACCAAGAATGGTGAGTGTATCTGTTTGTGAGTGTGTCTCCCTCAGTAGAAGGTGAATTCCTTGAAGAAAAAGGCACTTGTATTTTGACTTAGCACAGGGTCCAGCACATAGTAGCAGGTCATCAATAAACTTCATAATCTTTTTTTCCCCCTTAAATTGCATGAGGTCACTAAGAAAGAACTAGGAGGAATACAGCAATATGTCCTATGCTGATCCTTTGCCAGAGTATAGAATGGGCTAATAGTCTCCAACTCAGTTGGTGTTCTCTATGCAGCCAAAGATTTCAAAGGGATGGATAGTCTCCTGGAACTGATTTGTCCTGGACAACAAAGGCAAAAAGCCAGATGTGTATTTGTAGGAAATCCATGGTGCTCTTGTTACAGCTCTAGGAGCCAAAGCAAAGGATCCTTGCCCTCTAAGCACTGAATTTTGGAATTGGCAGACACATAATAAGGCATGGCTATGGTTACTAAAGAATGGAAAACTAGGAAAATATTAAATCCAGGGTTATAATTATCTGATTAACCACAAATGGTACAAAAATTGAAAATCTAATAAGGAAGCTGGCATGGAAAGTAGGAGTGAGACTTTCATTGAACTGATCAACATACTGAAACAGAAATGTATTAAGTGGGGTACTTGTGACTTGACAAGATTAAAATCCTCCCACTCCCCAAACATACCTAATGCAATCCCAAAGATAAGGAAACCTCTAAATGTCATGTGCTTCATTATGCTTCTCCTGGTGATCAAAATTTAGGATGCCTTTGCATGGATAATTGCAAGCAGAATGTCTGTGTTGGAATATATTATTTTATGCTCGTAAGGTACTCTCCTTCTCAAAGTGCTCTGCGAAGCATATAAAAATATTAAAACACATTCCCTTGTGAAGGAAACCAACACAGAGTAGAATGAAGCAAGGGGAAGAAACTTGGCTCAGAAGATGAAACTTGACTCCTGTTCTTTGAAAGGGGCCAGGGGATATTTAATGTTTAAGCAGGCCAAAAGGAGCATTCACTTTAAAATCTAAATAATTTTCCAGATCAGAATGACTTTGTAAGCACTTGGCTTTGGGATGGCATCTGTTCATACATGCTCAGGGTTTCTTAAGCAACTGAGGTTCCATCAGTAAAAACGAGTATCTTCCAGTCTGTCTGTCCCCTGCGTCCCCGCCCTCCCCCCCCCCCCCCCATTGCAGCATAGCACTAATTTCTCAGTATTAGGCTTCAGTGAACAATGACTGGCAGAAAGAAGGATGTTCAAAGATAAGACTATATTTCTAAGGTGCTTTAATGGCTATTTCCTCAATATCCTCTCCCACTTCCTTCCCACTCTTGCTTGTAAAGCAGCAGCCTCCAGAAGTGGTAGCATTTACAGCCTGGGAATATGGGCCTGGAAGAGGTGAGGTATAATAAAGCCCAGGGAATATTTGTAGAATGGGGATAGGGTAGTTTATTTCTAACAAAGAGTTCACGTGGTGGACTAATAGGATCCAAGGCTTGAAAGGAAATCCTGATGGCTACCCCAGTTCTCGTCTTTGTGGCTGGCACTGTTCTAAGGGTTTCCCTTATATAATTTAATTTAATCTTTAAAGCAAGCTTATTAGCTAGGCACCTACCAGCACTTTAAAGGCTCAGAGGATAAGTAATGGGTTAAGGGAAGATCGCAGTGCTAGCAAGGGGTGGACCCTGGATCTGAGCACAGGTAATCTGACCTAGGGCTAAACTCAACTCTCATAGCGTGGCCACTTCTACTGGTAGGATAAGATCAGACTGTGGATGGTCTTTCATGTTATACTCATTTATTTATTTTAGTTTTTATTCTGTATGTGGGTCAGTGGTTTGGAAACACTTTAAAGGTTGTGGAATGTTCTCTCACATGGTATTTTGCCAATATATTGAACAGATAAAAGTGAAAGTGTCAGTATATTAAATAGGGATGCTCAGTATGTTAGCAGATCAGAGTGAACATGCTCTGGTGGAAGTGGGCAAGTAGGTGGGCCCCACCTAGTTAGCTGCTCTCCTTGTCAAGACCTCAGAGACTCACCTGTGGCACTCCAAGGGCCCAGGTTGACAATCATGGCTGTAGGCATGGGAAATACTGGAGTTTTTGAATAGAACAGTGTTATCACTGAATGGGCTATTCTAGAAGAGTTTCTTTAGACTTGATGTGCAATGTGATAGGAAGAGAGATTGAGTAGGCAAACGACAGCCAGCCACAAGGCCCTGTAGGGGCCTAGGCTTGATTTGATGAAGGCTTGCTCTAGGTGGTAGAAACAGCAAGAGGTAGTTGTGAAGGCAGAATTAAGCAAAGGTCAATGGTTGACAGTGAAGAGTTATAAAAGGGGAGAACATAAGTATTTCAGACAAGAGTATTTTTTATTTAAAAAAAGGTGTCGGGGGGCACCTGGGTGGCTCAGTCGTTAAGCGTCTGCCTTCGGCTCAGGTCATGATCCCAGGGTCCTGGGATCGAGCCCCGCATTGGGCTCCCTGCTCAGCTGGGAGTCTGCTTCTCCCTCTCCCTCTCCCCCTGCTTGTGTTCCCTCTTTCGCAGTGTCTCTCTCTGTCAAATAAATAAATAAAAATTAAAAAAAAAAAAAGGTGTCGGGGTGCCTGGGTGGCTCAGTTGATTAAGCCTCTGACTCTTGATTTCAGCTCCGGTCATGATCTCAGGGTCCAGGGATCGAGTCCTGTGTTGGGCTCCATGTTCAGTGGGGAGTCTGCTTGAGATTCTCTCTCTCCCTCTTCTTCTGTCCTTCCCTACCACTCTCACGCACGCATGCTCTCTCTCAAATAAATAAATAAATCTTAAAACAAAACAAAAAACCAAAAAACAAGGTGCCAAGAGTCACAGGGCTGTTTTGCTGATTTTTTATAAAAGCTCATTCCTTCATTTAGTTCCTTTTTTTTAAGAGCAAAATCTTTTTCATTCAAAATCTTTTTTATTTAAAAAAATTTTATGTTTTCCTTCCATATTTCATTTTAAAAGGCAGGTTTAAGATGCAGGATATATAGAATATGTTGTAATCCATAAGCACTCAGGCATTAACTAAAAAAGCACATGATTAATTTAAATCTCAGAATGGTCTGTCACTACTCCCTGATATCAAACAAATGAGATTGATAGAGAGCACCGGACACACAGAGGGAAACCCAAATGTGTAGAGTGAGTGGCAGGGTTGTGGTTCCACAGACTTGGCTGCAAGGAATGTGCTCCTGGTTTCAAGAATCAATAGAACATTTATGTTGATTATAACGGGCTCTTAAATCTCTTTCATCTCTTGATGTCAACCAATCAGATTATGGAATTTTTGAAAAATTTTCAGTCCAAAGTTAGATGGATATGTTGCTACGTAGATGGATGGACTTTCCCCCAAATGACTACATTTTAGACCCAGAATCATAAATCATTTTTAATTGACTAAAGCTGATCCCTGAAGAAGAGTAATCAAAATATAGTGCTGGCTAATGACTCCACTGTGAAAGACAATTGTAGCACTTTCGATGGATGCCATTATTTTTAAACCTCCACTAGATTGTTTCAATTAATTCCATTTGGATTTATGAATAAACATTCATTCTCCTTTGGGCTTTCCAACCTGTCTTTGCCTTAGAAAACTCAACTCAGTTCTACCAATCCACAATATTTTTTTTTCCAGTGATATGATTTATACTCTAATGACTTTCTGATTTCTGTTTTTTTAAAAGCCTATCTCCAGGGACATCATGTTCTTGGGTGGTTAAAGCAGTCTATTGGGTAAAATATATGGGAATGACTAACAGTAGGAGACGTTAATGTAAAGAGAAAGTGTGATTGGTGTGATTTAATGAGCTCTTTTGAAACAAGTTAGAACATTGACATTGTTCGGGAGGGGGGACTCCCAATACACTCTTGGCTTCAGGACTATTCCAGAAGCTGTAATGAAGTATTTCTTTAAACTACAAGAGTGTGAAATCTTTCTAAAGCTTCTCTGAAAGCAAAAAGGGGGATACTAATGAACACGAAATATGATACAATTCCAATTCCAATTTTACAGCACACTTAACGTTGCTGATAGCATCTTAGAGCATAATTAAAGCAAATCAGGAGATTCTGGTGGGGAAATAGTCTTCCTGGCTGAGAAAGTGGGTACTCATTTTAGCATTATTTATCCTGGGTTGACTATGTGCAAGCCAGCATCATGAAGTTTATATAGGGGATTGCAAGAACCTATTCAAACTGTTTTGAATATTTGGTGATTTTCTCTGTAGTATGAAGAAACATCTACTTTGGGATGAGAGAAGAAAAGGAGCAATTATGTTTGCACCTTAAATTTCTCTCAATAGAGGCCTTAAAAAAGGCAATACTACCCTGGAAAGATATAACATAGTTTTCAAATAACAACTTGCTTAAATTAACTTAGGGAGCAGCCTTCTAGAAGAACACATTGACTTTTAGAAGAAAATTTCCCTGAGTACTTACTGACTTTCTCTCTCCTCTTGAGCTTCATAAAATAGAGAAAAGCCTGCACACAATTTCTTCCAGTGACCTCCATGTTATAAAATGCTGGTTAAAGAATGAAAAGCAACATCATTAAGCTTTGGAAAGAAAAATCAGGAAATCTAGCCATGTAACTTCAGATTAATTACTTGTGAAGCTTCTCCTCCACTGTGATGACTCCTGGAAACTGGTAGCTTGGCTGCTGTCACACCTTTCAGGTAGCAGGGTTTCTTGTTGCTGGTTACACAGGAATTCCACTGACCTGGATCAGACCCCTCAGCACTTCCTCAGTGTCCCTCCCCCAGTCAGCCTCACCAGGCAGTAGTTGGCTGGGACATATCTGCTTGGGAAAGGGATTACAAAACTGTCCAGCTCTTCGTGGTCTTTCTTCATCCCACTTCTGTATTTTTTTGACTTGGTTGAGGTCCTAGAGCTTCTTATGTATCAGCCAAAACAATGCAGGTAAGCACAACAGCAATATCAAGTGGGCTTATGTCAGTGAAGGAGTTAAAGGAGACATTTTCCAGGCATTTGGCCTCAAATTAGTACTCTGGAATGTGGGGAATGTTTTAAACATAAAAAAGCTGAGTTGTATATTATAATACATGGTAACTTTTGAAATGTTAGGGTTTCATATCACAGAACATACACACTGGAAATTAAATGACCCATTGTTTTGAAACTTCTGTTGTTCAGATACTTACCTAAGCACTAGTAACAGCTGACTTAAAGACGGGGTGGGGACCCCCGAAGCCTTGTGTGTGATTTGAGGTTCTACTTCCATTGCTTTTTATAAAAGCCTGGATGAGCCAAGTTCCCAAATGTTGGTCTGAAGATTTAGGGCTCATTTTACCATTACTTTTGGATCAGGCGGGTGTTTAATTTCTTGGAAGGTGGGAGAAAACAAAATACTTGAGCAAATAGGGTTACAAATTGATTTTCAATCTGCCCTTTGTTGCCCAAGCTGTTTTTGGTACATCAGGTAGTTTTCAAAGTATGAGATTTTCACTGTGGAAAATTAGACTCTAAGCTCTTTGAGAATATGAAATACATCTTATGTCTTTCTTGTAAACCTCATATAATTCCGCCCCCCCCCCCTTAGAGGAGGTAGATAGAGATCTTTGAAGAGCAGCAGAGAAAGCCTTTTGATGGCATAGCTGTCCCATCAGTGGGCAGGCTGATGGCTCCCCAGAGTTGATGGCTTGAAAGGACCACAAAGCCTGCCTTGTTCCAAAATGTCTCCCCACACGTTGCCATTTTTGTCACCCAGTAAACTTCCCCTTTCCCCTTGCTCTCCTTCCCCTCTTCTCTTTCTTTTTCTATTTTGCCTCCTTCAGAAAGTATATATGATAGTGATTCTTTCTTTCTTTCTTTTTTAAAATAATTTATTTATTTATTTGACAGAGAGACAGCAAGAGAGGGAACACAAGCAGGGGGAGTGGGAGAGGGAGAAGCAGGCTTCCCGCTGAGCAGGGAGCCCCATGCGGGGCTCAATCCCAGCACCCTTGGATCATGACCTGAGCCGAAGGCAGACGCGTAATGACTGAGCCACCCAAGTGCCCCGATAGTGATTCTTTCATTAGTTTATTGACCAGGAATCTTTTGATAAGATTAGGTAAGTGAGGGAGGGAAAGGAAAAATCCAGGGCAATGACTCTCCCATTTGTGTGGCCTCCAACACATGAGTAGACACCTTTGTTCTGTATGGTCAGACCTGCTGGGTTTTCTGTAACACCTTCCAAATGATCCAGATTTATCATGGGTTTCCCTATGAGAGATGCTAGTAAGCCAGCGAGCAATGTGGAAGCAACAGACTTCTTTTTCTTTTCTGTTTTCTGGAGGAGGGAAGGCTTGATAATAAAAGCGGCAAGCCTCAATAGTAGAAAATGGAAGTACCCTTGAGTGGGAAGCTTCATCCCCTTCAAAACAAATGTGTGTTGTATGAATGGCTACAAAAACTTTGTGTAGTTTTCCTGTGAAGGTCCAGTAGCCTCAGTTACTCCAGGATGATGCAGCAGATGAAAGGAAGATGGTTTGGGAAGCTCAGAAGCTCACTGCCAGGGCCAAAAGAGATGCAGAATTAGGCTATGTCACAGGAAAGAGAGACCCTTAAAAGATATACCCGAGTATGTCTTAATGCAACGGAGTCCTTCAGGCATCTGCCTTATATAAGGCAGAGACTATATAAATAAACCCGACCACCTCTCAGGCCATTTTGAGAGCTCATCTAAAAATTTCCTGTTTATTTAATCACACTTTCATTTTGGGAAGATAATAGAAACTGTCAGAACGTTTGAGAAGAGGACATAAATAGATCACATTTGTTGTCTTATACAAGATTGGTATCTATCATCTATTGATTTAATTTCTGCTATGAAGCTAGAATATTTGAAGATTTCAAAGTTGTCCCGTAACCTTATGTAACTGGCATGATATTTCTCCAGACATATTCTATGTTTTGGGTTTTCAGGCACCCTAGAAAGTTTTCCTCTCCTCCCTTAAAATTCCAGTAGTCACTCTGGCCACTGTTCTAATGCATGAGCTTTATTATTCTTGCTGTAGTATGATTAAATTTATCAAGAACTTTCCAGGGAATAGAATTAACAATGGGAAGGGTAGAAAGTTGCTTGCGGCGGGTGCTAAGTTTCAAGGGGGAAAGAAGTAAGTAAAATGGTTGGGTTTTGTAATATTTCACTTTACAATTGTCATGTCAATGGCTATTGGCATAGTTATCCTATATGAGGATAAGGAAAGAAGTTAAATGACAGATGGTCTTACGTGCCTCTTTGTACGTACTGATGTGGGAGGAAGTACATTCAGTAGAACACAGATTACCATGAATTGATAATGGTTTTTGAAGACCTCTTTGCTGAGAGGAGCCTTGGTTTAAAGATGGGAAGGTAGTTGAGTTAAGGAACAATGTTCTGTCCTTTGTTTCTGTCACTATTAGGGAGACTAAGCTGGGAGTATGCAGGGCATGCAGGGACCAGAGACCAATCTTAAAAAATCTTATGGATATAAAGAGGAAAAACTTCTCTTCTGCAGTCCTGGTTCTAGAAGAAATGTCAGCGTAACCATGGTACATAATAACTATAATAATACATTCCTGAACCATTTAACAGTATGGTCTTATTCTTTTGTTCTTGATATTAGTTTTTTATTCCCTGTTAAACATTTAACTGTTCATAAGCATAGGCTTGATAGTTTAAATACCAAGCTAAATCATTGAGCAAATCCATCATTAGGATAAATTTGTAAAAGTGGAATTTCTAGGGATTTTGATGCTTATTAACAATCCGCAATCCAGTGGGGTTGTGCTGATTTATATGATCAGTAGTGTTTTTTTCCCCCTCAAATAGTTGCCAATAATTATTCTAATTCTTTTCAGTATTTGTCAATGTGAGAAGTGAAAGATTTGATACTTAATTTAATTTCCTTAGTGTTTTGAAGTGAGCACTTTATTTTCATTTGTTCTTATTTACTAATAAAGCATTTAAGGCTACAAATTTTCCTTCAAGTGCAGCTTTTGCCCTATCTTTTGATAGTTAGCTCCCATTGTTGTTATTCCCTAAGCAGCTTCTACTAATAATATAAACATTTTAAAATTTTTAGTTCAGGTTACTTATGAGTATTTTAAAATTGCTATGTGGTTGCCATTAAAATATAAAATGTTTTTACAAAGTCACACAATGAGGCTCATATTATGTTACTTTTTGAAGTTTTCCTTACAGCAATTTATTTTATGCTTTGGTAAACATTTCAAGGACATTTTGGAAGCAAATGTATTCTCAATTTGCAGAGGTTAGCAGACATCTTTTACTAAAGCGTTTATGTTATCCAAGACTTATATTCTTATTTATTTTCTATTTAATCTGTCAAAGATAAACCCACTTATAATTGAATTCCTAAAAATTATTTGTTGTGTTTCTAGTGGCCTTTATTTTATATATTTTTGATATTTGATATCTGGCAAATCTCTACTTAGTTCTGTAATATCTTCACTGTAGAGTATACCTTTTGTTGAAATAAAATAATTTTCTTTATTTGAATTTTACTGAATTTTACTCTGATGTTAATTGGGCTACTTCTTTCATTTTTTGAACATATTTATGCCATTTTAATTTAGGTGCATCTTGTGAATAGCAATTGTGGTTTTGTGTGTGTTTTGTTTTATTTTATATTTTATTTTATTTTTTGGTTTAATCAGAAAGCATGTTTGGCTTTTATGGAGAAGTTTACTTATTTACTTTTCTCATGATAACTGATATATTTAGCTTTACTTCTGACATCTTATGTCTGCATGCTGTCTTCTCTCCTGTTCTTTTCCTTCTATTTGTTGTATTGATTAGGTTTTCTTCGTTCTTTTTTCTTCACTGCTTTGGAAGTTATGAGCTCTATATTTGTATAACTAATGGCTATCTTAAAAATTTAATAATATTTCAACCTATATTTATCTGTCGACATCAACAATGAGATAGTGTCTTCTTGTTATTTGATAGCAACATAAGAAACTTTCATGTTAAAAAAAAACACGGTCATCAGTTTTTCTTACAAATTTCTGGGTTATTAGATCTTAAAGCAATCCATATCAAGGCATAATGGAGAAAAACATAAGCTCTAACAAAAGGGTTGAAATTGTTGGCAAACAATGATGGAGTTAAGAATGAAAACATGACATGAGGTAGCTGGAGGAGTGCGGCTAATGTAAGGAATAATCTATGTGAATAAAATTAAAGAGTTCATTGTTGCTTTATGTTGAAATGACTGTACATGTTTTCACCAAATCTGGGTTTGTTTGGGATGGTCTGATTTAAAAATAGAAGACATGTGGTAGGGTCCCCAGTAGGAAACACTCAAATGCGTTCAGCTTCCAGAGTGGTGGCCTGTGTGGGTTTGCTACTGAGGCGCTTGATGCAAGCAGGTATCTACGAAACCCGCCCCAACATGAGCAGGAATAGGGATTCATCTATTTCATGATGCCTAATGATCAGCTCAGAATAACTCACTAGAGCGCAATGGAGTTGTATTATACTGTCGGGACCAAGTGAACCTGCTCCACAAATCCTAGAGTTAAGAGTTTGGATTTAATCTGATTGGCAAAGAACATGTTGCTGCTTCCTAAGAAAGAAGTGAAGTTTGGACCAACCAACATTTATTATGGTTCTCTGCCTCCATTACGTCCTTAGAAGGTTCTAAGAGCAATCATGCATTTCTCACCCTTTCCTTAGAAGGTTCTAAGAGCAATCACACATTTCTCACCCTTGTGGTCACCTTAGAAAATGTCCTCAAATATAGGACTTATGGTATGCACAGGCAATATTACTTCTACAAAATGCTTTGTTTAAATTTTAAGTACCAGGATTTTAGTTCCACACAGATGTAGTTCTTATGAAGCATTCTACCAACTAATGAAAGAATCATGGTTTGGGGCTATCTGTGGCACATTTAGGTGTGCTCTGTGTAGCCTGTTCTCTGTAAAACTAAAGAAAATTTCTACTGTAATTATTCTGATTTTATAGGCATCTTTTTAATCAGCTAATAAGATCTATCTTGAAACTATAACTTGCCAGTCCTCTGTTTACTGAAAAGGTTAAAAAATGATCTAAGAACATTGCTTTGGAAAGGAACCAACACTTGCCTCATGAGGAGTCAAAGCAAAAGGAAGAATCTGGAAATATCAGTTAAATGTAGTTAGTGGGTATATGTGTGTGCATGGGGAGGTGTGGGCAGGGATATGTTCTTAATTGATCCGAAGGAAAGCAAATGAAGAAGAAAGCAAGCCACTGCATTTAGTTCCAGAAAAACTTGGCATGTATAGTGTCTATAACAATTAGAAGCAGAATACTTCTGAGACTACATGCAAGTTTCTAAGCCACAGCTGCTATTATATAATATAATGGTTATCCAACCAACTAAATGTTACTCATTCTCCTTGGTGAGGCCCTCTCTGATTCTTCAAATCAGAGTTTTGGTCCTTTCTTTTGATTGCCCACGATATGTTGCTTGGATACCTACTGTAGCATTTTATGAGGTATACTTTACATACAATAAAATTCACTCTTTTTAAGGGTACAGTTTCATGAATTTTTATAAAATGTGTGTATTTTTTCATGTAACTATTACTACGATCAAGATACAGAACATTTCTGGGGTACCTGGGTGGCTCATCTGGTTGGGTGTCTGCCTTTGGCTTGGGTGGTGATCCCAGGGTCTGGGATCGAGCCCTATGTCTGCCTCTCTGCTCAGCGGGGAGCCTGCTTCTCCTTCTGCCTGCTGCTCCCCCTGCTTGTGCTCTCTCTCTCTCTGACAAATAAATAAATAAATAAACAAACAAACAAAATCAATTAAAAAAAGATTCTGTCATGCCCAAAAGTCCCCTCAAGCCCCTTTATAGTCAAACACCTCCCTCTACCCTAAGACCTCAGCAACCAATGATCTTTTTTCTATCTCCACAGTTTTTTTTTTTTTTAAAGTATCTTAGGAAGAAAGTATTTTTATTGTGAAACAAAACATGGATTGATTAGGCATTGCATAGATTCTGCATGATGCAGGGGTTGTGAGAATGGATCTGTCACTATAGTTTTGCCTTCTATAGAATGTTTTTAAATACGATCATATAGTATGTAGTCTTTTATTATGTCTGGCTTTTTTCTCCTTAGCATAATGCTTTTAAAACTATCCCTGTCCTTGCATGTGTCAGAGTTCAATCCTTTTTATTGTTGTGAGTATTCAATTTTATGGATATAATTTGTTTTGTGCTATTTGTCTTCATTAAAAAATAACCTCATTACCTATAGACGTATGTTAAACACTTACTATATGCTAGCTGGTCATGGATCCTAGGGGTAAAAAGATTCATTAACATATAGTTCTGATACTTCTGGAGTTTTATGTAAACAGATGATGTTAATACAGTAAAGCTGGACCGAGATAAGCTATGTCCAGGCTTTTAGAATAAGTTGAACCTTTCAAGAGAACAAGAAGTGGCATAGAGAAAGAAAAGAAAGGTGGAGAAAGGCAGAACAAAGAAAGGAAAGAACATGAACAAAGGTGTGAAGACAGATCATCGCATAGAACCAATGAGAACTTTACTAGAGCATGAAGTGTAAACCCTGGGCTGGCAAAGAAGACTGAAGAAATATGTAGTAGCCAGATCTTAGAGGACTTTAAATATCACGGAAGGCACTTGTTCTTTACTGTATCATGTGAGGGAGTCTTTAGGTGCTTTACGATAGGAGAGACAGTCTCATTGACATTTTAGACTAGACTCAGTGTAGCGAAGGAGTACCAGAGAAGAGTTTTAGGTAGTCTTTGCCTTATTGCAGGCCCATGATAATGAGAACTTGAATCAGAACAGGAATCGTGAGGGCAGAGAAGTAAGAATCAATTTGATAAATATTTAGAAAAGAAAGAACTTGGTGGCCTAGCGGCTGTTGGTAATAGCACACAGAGAGACGGAGAGGATGACTTCCATGTTTCCAGATGTGACGTCTGGATGGATGTTCATGTAGGTTTGAGAAGGGGAGGTGATTTTATTTTATTTTTAAAAAATATTTTATTTATTTATTTGACACAGAGAGGCACAGTTTGAGAAGGATCACAAGCAGGGGAAGTGGGGGAGGGAGAAGCAGACTCCCTACAGAGCAGGGACCCCGATGTAGGGCTCGATCCCAGGACCCTGGGATCATAACCTGAGCCGAAAGCAGATGCTTAGCAACTGAGCCACCCAGGCTCCCCTGGGGAGGTGATTTTAACGTTGGACAGGGTAGGTTTGAGGTATCTATTGTGTATTAAGAGATTTTTAGTAGCCACTGTGTTTATGAGTCTTGACCTCATGTGTGAAGAGAAGTCTGAGTTTAGGAATAATTAGCATATAAATGAAACACAGGGAAATGGAAGAGTTCAAATTCTTGGAGAGGAAGGACAAAAATCTTATGTTTATGGCTCACAGTACAGAGCCTAAAATGCAGAAGATGCTCCAGAAATATCTGTTGCATAGATGAATGAATAGAACCTTATTTTTAAATTAAATTCTGTCCTATGTCTTGTATGCTGGAATTCACGGGAGTTAGACATATAGCTAAGGTGTGGAATTGCATGACCTATTTAAAGACAGCCAGATAATACTCTCTATCTATGGCAGATAGAGCTTTGTGCAGTGAACAAACAGTAACCTTTTAGTTATTTTCTATTTCTGGGTTGTTGAGGGCGAGAGAGAAGGCCACCTGGAGCCTGGGTTGCACCGATTGCCAAACCACCACGATGTCTACCAGTTAGTTTTACCCTGATTAGGCCAGAACTGGGTAAATGAATGTTTCATCTTGCATTTTTCCACATAAGCAGATGTCTTTACCCACAGACAAATTTAGAATACAGTGCGGTTTTAAAGGAAAGGGAGGTTATTTTTCCAGTTAGGAAAAAGGTGGCTGCTTATCATCATTCTTAAAGGCATGTTTATTTTTTAAAACGTGGGTAACAAATCCCGGCTCTTCCAAGAAGCCTTCCTAGATCTTGCCAGTTGGAATTAATCTTTATCCACCATTTACGCTCATATTATTTGTTTTGGAAGCTGCATGATACATTGGAAAGAGCATGGAATTTGGAGTTGAGTACTCATGGGTCCTATCTTGGTGTTGGTAGTTAGGCAACTTGTCTGAATCTCACTCTCCTTGTCTGTAAATTACCAACAGTGATGCATGTTGGAGTTGAATGGGGGGCTGTTAAAAATACTGTTTCCCATTTCTAAGTTCCAGACCTAGAGAGATAGATTGACATAAAATACTAGTGGTTCCTCCCTAATTCATCAATCAGTGTTCTGCGGGGGATTGAAGAGAAGCTGCTAGTGTGAGTCATATACTCTTTTTTTTTAGGTTAGAGTAGAAATGGGGAATAAATATTCCCTCATAAGAATACCTGCTTTAAGGCTTATCTATCTGAAGGCATAGAAATAACATATGAGGGGAGTGGGTAGTACAGGAGAGGGATAGGGAGGTTAGAGCCTGTCTTTTTTTCCTTAGTGCTCTTTAGAGCACTAAGTATAGGGCTATAATATAGTAGATCATCATTTGATGTTTGTTGAATTGAGTTAGAAACAAATCTCACTTTTTCAGTAATATTACATGTTGAGTTTCTTTCCAGAATTATTGCACTTCCTTTCCCATATGATCTCTAGACATTATAGGTCTATACAATTCTTCTATTTTTTTACTTAAAAGTAATTTTTAATCTGGTATATATATGTATATATACATATATAATATATAAAATATGTGTATATACGTATATATGAAAGTTCAATAATCAAAGATATATAGCTTGATGAATTATGACAAATTGAATACACCTATGTAACTATTACTCAGAGGAAGCAATAGAACATTACAGCATCCTTGAATACTTTTTTTTTTTTAAAGATTTTATTTATTTATTTGGCAGAGAGAGACACAGCGAGAGAGGGAACACAAGCAGGGGGAGTGGGGGAGGGAGAAGCAGGCTCCCAGCTGAGCAGGGAGTCCAATGCGGAGCTTGGTCCCAGGACCCTGGGATCATGACCTGAGCCGAAGGCAGACGCTTAACGACTGAGCCAGCCAGGCGCCCCCTAGAATACTCTCTTGAGTCTCCTTCCAGAGGTAACCATTAGCTGTATTGCTAACTCTTCTATTAGTTTTGTCTGTTTTTGAAGTGTGCCTGTGTGTGGTCTTATTCTGCTCAACCTATGTATATAGACTACATCTATGTTGTTTTGTATAGAATGTGTTCATTTTTATTTGCTATAGCATCTTTCATTGTATGAATGTATCACCATTTATTTCTCCATTCTACTGTTGCTGGACATTTGGATTGTTTCTAGTATTTTGCTATTATTACTAAAATTGCTGTGAAGACTCTTGTACATTTTTTGTATATTTATCTTGGGTACATACTTAGAAATAAGATTTCATGGACACAGAGTAAGTGAATATTTAGCTTTGATAGATAATACAAAAACAATTTGCCAAAGTGTACCAATTTACATTACCACAAGCATTGTATTGGGAACTCGTTTGGTTCACATCATCATCAACAGTGGATAATCTCAGTCTTCTTATTTGCTGCTCTGCTGATACGTAGTGATATCTCATTGTGGTTTAAATTTACATTTACCTGGGGTGCCTGGGTGGATCAGTCATTAAGCGTCTGCCTTCGGATCGAGCCCCGCATCGGGCTCCATGATCAGTGGGAAGCCTGCTTCTCCCTCTCCCATTCCCCCTGCTTGTGTTCCTGCTCTTGCTAACTCTCTCCCTGTCAAATAAATAAATAAAATCTTAAAAAATTTACATTTACCTGATGATTAATAAAGTTAACCAAACATTCATCATGGGTTTTATTGGTCATTGGCATTCTGTCATGTGAAGTTTCTGTTCATGTTTTTCATTTATTTTTATGAGGTTATCTGTATTTTTTTACTAATATGTAGTCTAATTTATAACTCATTTTCTTTATGATTAATGTTTTTTTATGTCCTAGTTTAATAAATTGTTGTATATCTCAGGACATCAAGATACATACCAATGTTATCTTCTGGCAGCTTCCCCTCTCCTTTTTAAATATACATCTACAATCCACCTGGAATTGATTTTTTGTGTGTGGTGTGAGATATGGCCCAGGTTCATTTTTCATTTGGATATCCAGTTGATTAGGACTCTTTATTAAATTTCCTCATTGTTCATTAGTATCTCCTTCATCATAAATCAAGGGTCTGTATATATAAATTTGTTTCTGGACTAATTTATTCCATTGTTCTTTTGGTCTATTCTTACCTTAATACCACAATGTCTTAATAGCTATAGATTTAAGATGTCTTAATACCTTGGGGCATAAATCCTCCAGTTTTTCTTCAAGATTATCTTGGCTGTTCTTGATCCACAGCATTTCCATGCAAATTTTAGAATTATCTTGTAAATTCCTACAAAAAATCTGCTGGGATATGTTTTATTTTCAAATAATTTTGTACTTACAGAAATGTTGCGTGAAAAATACAATGAGTTCTTGTATATCCCTCATCCAGTTTCTCACATTGTTAACATCTTTTATTACTATGGTACGTTTATCAAAACTAAGAAACTGACATTGATATATTACTATCAACTAAACTTCAGACTTTATTTGGATTTCACTAGTTTTTCCGTTCATGTCCTCTCTTTCCCCAGGACTCAATCTTGTGTCTAGTTGTCATGGCTCTCTAGTCTTTTCTTTACCATGATGATTTCCCAGTCTTTATTTTTCCCTCATGATTTTGACAGTCTTAAGGAGTACTGGCCAGTTATTCTGTACAATGTCCATAATCTGAAGTTTTCTGTTGTTTTTCTTCTGATTATTCTGGAGTTTTTGGAAAAAACACAACAGAATTGAAGTACCCTTCTCATCACGTTCTATCAGGGGATACATGATATACACATGGAATTGCGGGTGATGTCAGCCTTCATCAATTGGTTAAAGTAGTGTTTGCTAGGTTTCTCTATTTTAAGTTTATATTTTTCCACTTTTTACTCTCTTCTTTGGGAATGAGTCATTAAGTCTGGCCTACCCTGGAGGTGGAGGTGGTGGTGGTGGTGGTGGGGAGGGCATCAAGATCCACCTCCTGTAGAATGCCCTATATTCATATATAGAATTTAGAATTCTGATGTCAGAAAATATGTATGTATGTATGTATGTATTCATTTAATTCTGATGTCAGAAAATATGTATGTATGTATGTATGTATGTATTCACTTAATCAATCATTTATTTATATCAGTATGGACTCCTGTATATTTACCTTATACTTTTTTATAATCCATGCCACTTTATTTATTTTGTTGCTCAAATTGTTCCAGCTTTGGTCACGGGGAAACTTTTCAGCTTGGTCCCTGTGTCCCTTGGATGACCCTATACGTTTGTTTGTGGAGAACTTCCTTACCTTTTTGGTACTACAAGATGATCTGGGCCCATCTTTTATTTTCCCTGACTCAGTCCTAGAATCAGTGATTTATTCAATGAGCCTTTGTTCCTTTTATTGGAGAATGGTATTTAGAAATCAATGGTCATTGGGTGTGCTTATTGTTACCATTGTTTCTAGGCCCTCTCAGTGGGCAGTGCTAGCATATATATATTTATATATGTATACACAAATACATGTATATATGTGTATGTATCTGTATATCTATGAATACCACCCGTGTATGTGTACATCTATAAGTGTTCTGTATCTATTTGTATACATAATATAATATATATATTTATATATATTATATATATATAAAGCTAAACATGAGTTTATACTGATATCTCATTTAGTACTACCTGGTACCTTCTAGCTTCCCTTGCTTTCTTATCTGTAATCCTCCCCTGGTGAGCAACCTGGTATTCAGCATTATCTATTTACCTATTTGTTCAACCCTAGTATATAAGTAAAGGAATTTCAGAAGTGTTAACCTGTATCTCTATTTCTATGAGAAAGAAATTCATCAACTAGAGTACAGTGATTATGTACAGTTCCTTTTTTTCTATGGTTTTATAGTTTTTATTTTTTTAAAGATTTTATTTATTTATTTACTAGAGAGAGAGAGAGCGTGAGCGAGGTGAGGAGCAGAGAGAGAAGCAGGCTCCCCGCTGAGCAGGGAGCCCGACGCAGGGCTCGATCCTGGCACTCTGGGATCACGGCCTGAGCTGAAGGCAGCCGCTTAACCGACTGAGCCACCCAGGTGCCTCTGGTTTTATAGTTTTTAGTCAAAACATCATTTTTCAGATGGTTGGTTCCTTTTTTTTTTTTGTTCATATTAAAGTTCACTCTTTGTAATATATAGTTCCATGAATTTTAACAAATGCATAGAGTCCTGTGTCTAACCCCAGAACAGCTCCTTTACCCAAAAAGTTCCTCTGAAAGTCCCTTTGCGTCAAGCATTCTCCCTTCCCCGACCTCTGGCAACCACTAATCTGTTTTCATTCCTTATTGTTTTGCCCTTCCCAATATGTCATATGAGTGAAATCATACACTATGTAGCCTCTTGGGTATAACTTCTTTCACTTAATACAATGCATTTAAGATTCATCCATGTTGGTGTATAAATCAAAAGCTCATTTCTTTTTATAGCTGAATCATATTTCATTGGATGGATGTGCCATAGTTTATTCCTTTGTTAAAGGACATCTTGGATGCTTCCAGTTTTTTTTTTTTTTTAAGTTTGTTTATTTAAGTAATCTCTACACCCAGTGTGGGGCTTGAATTCACGACCCTGAGATCAAGAGTCACGCACTCTTCCGACTGTGCCAGCGAGGCACCCTGGAGGCTTCCAGTTTTTAGCAGTTAGAAAAGAAGCTGCTAGAAACATTCACACACAGGCTTTTGTTTAGACATGCATTTTCAAGTCACTTTGGTAAATTCCTAGGAGTGTGATTGCTGAGGATTATGGTGAGTCTATTTTTAACTTCATAAGAACTGCTAAATGTTTTCCAAAGTGCATTCCCACCCGCACTGAATTAGAGTTCCTGTTCACCTGTGTTCTTGCCGGCATTTAATGTCAGTTTTAGGATTTAAGCCTTTCTAATAAGTGTGTAGTGATATCTCATTGTGGTTTAAATTTGCATTCCCCTAACAGCATATGATGTTGTTTATCTGTTCTTTTCATTTTCATTCTTCATTTGACAACCATATATCTTCTTCAATGAAGTGTCTGCTCAGATCTTTTGCCCATTTTAAAATTGGATTCTTTTTCTTTTTCTGAGTTTTAAGAGTTCTTTACATATTCTGGAGACAAGTCCTTTGTTAAATATGTGATTTAAATATATTTCATCTGTGGCTTGTCTTTTCATATTCTTGACCATGCCTTTCACAGAGCAAAGTTGTAATGTTAATAAAGTCCAACTTCTCATTTTTTCTTTTGTAGATTGTACATTTGATGTTTTATTAAAAAATACATCACTAAAGGCAAGTCATGCAACTTTTCTCCTCTGTTTTCTTCTAAAAGTTTTAAACTTTATGTTTTATATTTAGTTCTGTGATTCTTTTTGAATTAATTTTTGTGTAAGGTATGAGTTATGTGTCTACATTCTTTATTTCTATATGGGCACCCAAGTATTTGAGCAGCATTTGCTGAAGAGACTTTTTTTTTCTCAATTGAATTGCATTGGCCCCTTTTCAAATACCAGCTTTGTGGCTCTTTATTTTGTTTGTTGGGATTCTGATTGGGAGTATATAAAATCCATAGATAACTTTTGACAGAATTGACATCCTTATAGATGAGCCTTCTCATCTACAAATATGGTTTATCTTTACATTTATTTAGTTCTTTAATTTATATCAATATTTTTTGGTATAATGTTCTTGCATATAATTTTTGATGCTATAGTTAGTATTGAATTTCATTTTCTAATTTTTTGTTTCTTGTATATAAGCATGCACTTGATTTAAAAAGAATATTGGTTTTCCGAGAAACAAACTGAGGGTTCTAGAGGGGAGGGGGGTGGGGGGGATGGGTTGACCTGGTGATGGGTATTGAGGAGGGCACATATTGAATGGAGCACTGGGTGTTATGCACAAACAATGAATCATGGAACACTTCATCTAGAACTAATGATGTAATGTATGGTGATTTATATAACATAACAAAATAAAATTAAAAAAAACCTGAGAAGCCATTAAAAAAAATATTGGTTTTGCATCCAGCAACTTTCTAAATGAATTTCTCATATATTATTTCTCATAGTTCAATTCTCTTAGTTTGTCCAGAGATTTAAAAGAAATTTTGACCACATAGGCATTTTGTTTGTGAATAGTGACAAGTTTATTTTTCTTTCATTCCAATCTTTAATCATTTAGTTCTTCTCCTTTTTCTAATCTTATTGCATTGGCTACAGCCCACAGTGCAATTCTGAATAGAAGTGCTGAGAGCACATCTCATTATCTCAAGGGGAAATCTTTCAATACTAAAATATTTAATACAGTGTTTCCTATGGATTTTTTAAAAGATAAATTTTATCAGGTTAAGTAAATTCCTATTTATTCCCAGTTTGCTAAGAGTTTTTAGTCACAAATACATGTTGAATTTTTTTCACTGCTTTTCTGCACTTATTGAGGTAATCATATAATTGCTATCACTATCTTTTGTTAATTGGTGAATTGCTTCGATTGATTTTTGAAGGTTAAACTAACCTTTGATTCCTGGCATAACCCCCTCCTGATCACATTGTATATTCTTTCCATTTATTCCTGGATTAGATATGGAATTTAGTTAAGAATTTTTGTATGTACATTTATAAGGGATATTGGTTTGTATTTTTCTTTTTTTGAATATTTTTGTCTGGTTTTAGTATGTAGGCAATACTATCCTCTTTAAATGAGTAGGAAAGCATTTTTTTTTTTCTCTTTATTACCTTAAAGGTTTGAGTAAGATGGCTACTATTACTTCTTTAATTTTTTTGGTAGAATTTACCAGTAAAGCAATCTGTACCTGGAGGTATTATAGTCTACCTGTCTGTCTCTCTTTCTCTCTCAATCTCTCTCTTTGTGTGTGAAGATTTTTCATTATGAATTTAATTGAATTTAAAAATTTTTTAGAATATTCATATTTATTAGTGTAATAAAATAAAATAAAATAAATAGTTGTTTGTAATCCTTTTATTAATATTTATAGGATGTATACTGATGCCTACATTTTCATTCTTAATATATTGGTAGGTTATGATTCCTATCTACTTTTTTCTTTAATAGGCTTACTAGAGGTTTATTGATTTTATTCATCTTTTTAATAAACCAGTTTTTGGCTTTATGGATTCTATTGTGTATTTGTTTTATATGATATTGTTAATTTCTGCTTCTGTCTTCATTGTTTTTTCTCCCATTTAAATAATTTTTTCCTTCTGGCTTGTTGAAATGGGTATTTAGACAATTGTTTTTAACTTTTATTTTTTCCTAATAAATGAATTCAAGACTATAGATTTTCCTCTAAGTACAACTTTAGCTGCATTTCACAAATTCTGAAACATGGTTTTTGTTTACTGTTTAGTTGAAAATATTTTCCAATTTCTATTATGATTTCTTCCTTGGTCCATAAGTTGTTTAGAAATAAATTGCTTAAGTTCTTAAAATCACATCTTAAAATAATCTTTTTGTTATGATTTCTAATTTAATTCTACTACATATTTCAATATACTGTCTTGAGTTACTAGTTTCTCATACCAATTAGTTCTTTTACCATTTTCCAGATAATGTAAGGACCTCAGAACATTTTAATTCCATTTTCTCCCTCCCACTTTTTGTTATTATTGTCATGTATTTTAATTCTATGTATTTTTAACCTCACAGACGTTATTTCATACACTCAATATTAACTTAGATGTACTTACCTTTCTACCCTTACTATTGCTCTTTATTTCTTCCTGAGTTTTTATGCTATCATCTTGTGCTTTCTTCCTGAAGTACTTGCTTTAATTTTTCATTTAACGTAGGTCCATTTTATTGGTTTAAAAATTTCTCTTTTGCCTTTGCCTTGACGAACACTTTTGTTGGAAATAGATTCTAGATTAGCATTTAGTAACTAGTTATTTTCTTACAGCACTTGTAGTTTTCATTATTGTCATCTGGATTCCATTGTTTCTGTGAAGTAGTTAAGCCTCAATCTTACTGATTCTCTTAAAAGAAAATAATTCTTCCCCCTGCCCCCCCCGGCCCCCCACTCCGGTTGCTTAAAAATTCTCTTTGTGTTTGGTTTTCAGCACTTTCAATATCATTTGTAGATACAGTTTTCTACACATTTATCCTGATTAGGATTTGAGGCACATTTTCAATTTTGTGGCTTGATGTCTTCAGTGCTGCAAAATTTAAGACCATTATTTCCTCAAAATTACTTTTGAATTGTTCTTTCTTTCTTCTCCTTCTGTGACTCCAAACATTTTCTTGGGATACCATGTCCTTTACTACCCTCACCCAATATTTTCCATCCTTTTGTCTCCTGTGCTTTAGTCTGAATATTTTCTTTTGACCTTTAGTTTCATTAATCACCTCTTTGTGTCTGTTTCTGCTGTTAATCCATCTATTAAAGTTTTAATTTTAGCTGATGCATTTCTCAGTTCTAGAATTCTCATCTGTTTCTCTTTTTAGATAAAATTATCTGTCTTTTCATTTAATTTCTTCAACATATAAATCAGATATTTTAAAGTACATGCCTAACAACTTAATAGCTGTTTTTCTTCTATGGGTCCGTTTCTGTTTTATTTGTCTTGGTTTTTGGCCACATAGTCTTGTTTTCTGATATGCCTAGTCATGTTTGATTGACCGCACGCAGGACCTCAGACATGAACAACTGTGGAGATAAATTGAGCCTTTGGATGTGCTTTCTACATCCCTAGAGAACGTAGTTTTGCATCTGTCAGGCCGCTAGGGTATGGGTCAATCACCTTAACCCAATCAGTGGTTAAGTTAATTCAAATCTGGAATTCAGTCTTTGTGAGCACTGATCTAATTTAGGTTTTTCTGTCTTCCTGAAGTGAAGGCCTTTTGTGGTCTGAAATAAGAATCTGGATAGTTTAATATGGACTTTTCTTTTTGAACTCCAACTTTTGTCCCTCAGTCTTATAAAACTGTAAAAAGTTTTGCTCAGCTTTTTAGCTTCTTAAGTTGCAATTTTTTTGTTCAGCATCTTTATATCTTAGTAGCCACTTGGGAATCCAAAACTGATTTAAGGGGAAAAGCAGCACCAAATGTTGGCATTACCCCTCTAAGTTTCCCTTCTTTTTGGGATCTTGTCCCCTTAGTCCTCACAGTTTGGAGATTATCTAATGTCTCTAAAGAAATAATATGTATAGATATACATGTACATGTAGTTCAGCTCTTGTTTTTCATGATGGAAAGAGTGGTCTGCAACAGTCTTGTCCATCATTACGGAATGAAGTTACTGATCTATATGATTTTTGAACATCATATTAATTAATTATTCATATTAATACTAAGATTATGGTGAACATCTAATTAGATTATATGTGGGAAAGCACTGAGCAAACTGGAAAGCTCTATACAAACACAAAGTATTACTATTATTCTAATACAGAACATAGTCTCTCTGAAACCTGTAGAAATATGGCAGAGAGGTATTTGATAATTTTTATTTATTATTATTAAATATTTTATTAATTTCTTTGAGAGAGAGTGAGTGAGTGAGTGCACAGAGGGAGAGGGAGGACTCCCTGCTGAGCAGAGAGCCCCACATGGGGCCCAAACCCAGGATCCTGAGATTGTGACCTGAGCCAAAGGCAGACGCTTAATGGACTGAGCCACCCAGACGCCCCAGTATTTACTGTTTTTTTTAGTCTGAATTCTCTTAAAGGGCCAGGGTCATCTAGTGAATATGCTACTTGATGTAGAAGTTGGAGAGCTGTCAAAATATGGGATCTCATGCCAGTAAAACTGAGAGATGTATTTCCCCAAGGCAACCCAAAGGTAGAAACCATCACTCGATAAGAAGTTAGACAGTCCTGGTTGATGGAGGTGGGTTGTCATGGGATGTCCAAGATGAGTGATACCAATATATCCTTTTTTCTCAGGGTCTTTTTGTCAAGATTTCAGTGAGGAATGGTGCCAGACTAATCCACCCACCTTATCTTCCCATTCTCTCCACACTTGCTCAGGGATTTCACTGCAGGTAACTCTCCACTTATCCCTTCCTTCATACTAACCTTAACTTCTCTTTGACCTCAAGCTTTACAGTACAATAGAAGTTTTCAAAGGCAAAAGATTGGAAATTAGTGTTGGTTTCATGCCAGATACTATATCTTGATGTACAGTATCTCATAAAGTGTGAAGATGTTTCCAAATAAATCTTACCTATTTTTAAAACAGATCTTATAAATAACTGCAATAAGCGTTGTGTATTAGCTTAGGTTGAGTTGAAATATGTTCTTATATAAAAGGTTATAAGAACAGTTCAAATTAGTTATTCAGAGTTATAAAGGACATCTCCAATGATGAATAAAAGTCAGTGGTAATATAAAAAACAGAAATAGTGATTGAGAGTATGGAAGTTGGGTCCTAGTGTAAGTGCATTATTTGTCACAAAAGGGAGAAAATAGATGTAGTTTCATAAGTCAAGAAATAGAGATAAAAGCATGTAATGCCACATAATAATGAAACTACCCAGAAGAACTAACACTAGAAATCCCTGAGTTATTATCTCGAGGAGGGGAGTGTTTGTATGCTAACGGAATGGAGACTCTTTCTTTTAATTTGATTTCATTCTGCACTCTGATGTTTTTATTTACCAAGTAAAATTTTTCTTTTATAATAGAAATAGTTTTAGTTTTTTAAATGAGAGAACGAATCTACACCTTTATTTATTTACTCTTCAGTAATTTAAATCCTTGAGAGATATAGCATCACACGGATTCTGTGGCCAATGGCTTGAGCAGGAAGGTCGCTTTGGAATGTGACATGAGTCATGTCACTGTTTCCGTGAGCACGAGTTACTTTTCCCCAGATTACTCTGGTTTTGTTTGGTTTGCCACCAGGAGTCACTGTGTTGTTCTTTCCTTTGTACACATAAGCACATCTCTTGCCTAGACAGTGTTCAGTTTCATCTCAAGAATAAACACCTTCAATTTTAAGAAGAGCCGTGTTTTCTCTCTGGTTCCAGAGACTCCACACATAGCCAGCAAAAGTGGCCTTGGACCACAGCCTTTCAGACAGAGTTGTTCTTTTAGGAGCCCTGTTCCTAGCAGCCTCCATGGGCTCCAAGATGGCAGAAAGAAAAAGGCCTCTTTTATAATAAAAATAGTTTAAAAAAATAAGTGGATATATTAGACAAATGCACCTAATATCTAAAGATAGCAATATTAATAACAGAAATTATCATTTAAAAAATCTCAAAAGCTAAAGACATAAAAATGAATACATTCATAATTTCTTTGGTTAAAGAGGAAATCAAAACCAAATTTATAGTACTTTTCAGAAATGACAACTGTCTTACTGCATAAAAAGCTGTACTGTGTAGTTATGGATTATAATATGGTGTAAATATCCATTCTATTAATTGGCACTTAGTTTGTTTTCGGTTTGGAGTTATTACAAGTCTTATTTGCCCATGTAGCTATCATTGACGGTGCTCTTCATCCCTTTGTTAGGTGCATATTTCCAGCTGGTATGATTTTCATTCTGCCTTAAAGACTTCCTTTAACGTTTTTTATGGAGGGGTCTGCAAGTCATCAGACCCCTGTTTCCAACTTTCGTATATCCAAAAGAGTCTTTATTTAACCTTCATTTCTGAAAGATATTTTCATGAGCTATATAATGCTAGTTGTATACCTAGTTGACAGTTATTTGCTTTTAGTACTTTAAAGATGTTTCTCAACTCTTTTTTTTTTTTAAAGATTTTATTTATTTATTTGACAGAGACAGAGATAGCGAGAGCAGGAACACAAGCAGCGGGAGTGGGAGAGGGAGAAGCAGGCTTCCCTCTGAGCAGGGAGCCCGATGTGGGGCTCGATCCCAGGACCCTGGGATCATGACCTGAGCCAAAGGCAGACGCGTAACGATTGAGCCACCCAGGCATCCCTCAACTCTCCTCTTATTTGCATTGTTTCCAGTGAGAAATCTTTTGGACTTCTTATTGAGGTTTGTCTGTTTGTAACATGCCTTTTTTTCTCTGAACACTTTAAGGTATTCTATCACTGGTTTTGAACAGTTTAATGATGATGTACTTTGGTATAGTTTTCTCTATAGATACTTTTCTATTTCTATAAATATTCTTGAACCTGGTTGAAGAAATTGTGCTTAGGATCTGTGTTTCTTGGATCTGTGGGTTTATAGTTTTCATCACATTTGGAAAATTCTTGCTATTAGTTTGTCAAAGATTTTTCTGTCCCCTCTATCATACTTATTCTTGAAGAATCTCATTACATCCATATATGGCTGTTTCATAATTTCTCAACATCCCTAATGCTCTATTCTTTTCATATTCTGTTTTTTGTTTGTTTGTTTGTTTCATTTTGGATAGTGTCTTTTACAATATGTTCATGTTCACTAACCTTGTCTTTTCCTCTGTCTAGCCTGCTAGTCATCCCATCCAGTGTACTATTCATATCAGACAGTAGTTTTCATCTTTGGAAGTTTAATTTGTGCCTTTTTAAATGTCTTCTATGACTTAATTTTGAACATATGGAATCAAGTTATAATAGTTGTTATTATTCTTATCTGCTAACTCTACATCTGTGTCAGTTACTGTTGATATCAATTAATTCAGTTTTTTTCTTCATTATGGGTCACAATTTCCTGCTTCTTTCCATGCTTGGTAGTTTTTGATTGGCTGAGAGATATTGTGAAATTTACATTGTTGGATGCTGAATATTCTCGTATTCCTATTTGGGTCTTTAATCATCTCTTCTGTATCTCGACCTAAGTTTCTGAACATAATAACTTTTAAAATGTTTTCATGTGCTCATTCTAACATGTACATCAGTTCTCAGTCAGTTTTCTGATTGATTGATTTTTCCCCCTCATTATGGGTCATATATTACTGCTGCTTTGCATGCCTGGTAATCTCTGGATGGCAAACATGATAAATTTTGCTTTTTGGGGTGCTAGATACTTTTGTATTCTTTTAAACAGTCTTCAGCTTTATTCTGGGGTGTAATTTAGTCACTTGTAATCAGTTAGTCCTTTTGGGTCTTGTTTTTAAGATTTGTTAGCTGGGTCCAGAACAGTGTTCGACCTAGGATTCATCATTCCCCACTGCCGATGCAAAGTCCCTTCTGAGGACTCAGTGCCTTGTGAAAAGAAGGTGTTCCAGTCTGGCTGGTGGGAACAGGTGCTACTTCTTGCTCTGCATAAGGGCTTTGTAATCCTGATCCCTGGGGTGTTCTTGCCTTGGCCTCAAGTAGTTTTTCCACATGTTTGTGCTGATTGGTGGACTGCTAACTGAAGGTGACTTCTGGGGCTCTCCAGAGTTCCTTCCTGTACAACTCTCTCCTCCACGGACAGTCTACTTTGTCTCCTCCACTCAAGTAGTCCACCAGCTTCTGCCCATCTTTCCCCATTTTTCTTTACCACTTGCTGGAACTCCCTCAAGGAAGTAAGTAAGTTGGGGCAATTGTAGTCCTTGCCTCATCTGCTTTCCGACTCTGCGCCGATGTCCGGTGTCTTGACGACCATTGTTTCATAAATTTTTTCTTTTTCCTTCTGATTGTTTTAAGTAGCAGGGTAAGTCCAATCCTTCGTACTTCATCTTGGTCAGAAGTGGAAGAAATTTATCTTAAAGTGTTAATTTTAGAAAGAATGTTAGGAAAGATCTCTTGAATAATGAAATAGCAAAAGAGGTATGCAATCTTGCCACTGATACTAAATCATTCCAGAGAGGGTTTACTGCTGGACGTTTACTTTTGTGAAGACACAGACATCATACAATTTTCAAGCTTTTATTTATTTTTTTTCAAAGACTTTATTTTTTGACAGAGAGACAGCGAGAGATGGAACAAAAGCAAAGGGAGTGGGAGAGGGAGAAGCAGGCTTCCCGCAGAGCAGGGAGCCCGACGCGGGGCTCGATCCCAGGACCCTGGGATCATGACCTGAGCTGAAGGCAGACGCTTAAGGACTGAGCCACCCAGGAGTACCCCCTTCAATCTATTTTTTTTTTTTTTAAGATTTTTATTTATTTATTTGACAGAGAGAGACACAGCGAGAGAGGGAACACAAGCAGGGGGAGTGGGAGAGGGAGAAGCAGGCTTCCCGCCGAGCAGGGAGCCCGATGTGGGACTCGATCCCAGGACCCTGGGATCATGACCTGAGCTGAAGGCAGACGCTTAACGACGGAGCCATCCAGGTGCCCCCAATTTTCAAGCTTTTTAAAAAATGGTCTGTAATTATTATAGCTCTGACAGTAGAAGTTTGAGTAATATAGGGGATTATTATTTGAGCATATAAGTGTAAAAACTCTTATCACAACTCACTTTAAGGATCACAATATCTGGATTGAAAAAAGAAGCCTGGTTCTCCTCCAGGCATCTCATTCTAAGCATCAATCTCTTTTAGAAATATTTCTTTTATAATTCCCTTTAACACATTGCCTTTGATTTATAGTACCTGCTGATAACACTAGATATCCAACACATTTATTAGTTGGACATTGCTTTAGGATATTTCAGGAGCTTTTTAATATATATGAAATATAAGATGATAATTTGAGGCACACCCTATTGCTTGTTATGTGTATATACAGTGAATCCAGTTTTGATCTTTAATAATGGGTTATTTTATTTATTTTTTTATTTTAAAGATTTTATTTATTTATTTGGCAGAGAGAGAGAGAGTGAGCACAAGCAGGGAGAGTGGCAGGCAGAGGCAGAGGGAGAAGCAGGCTCCCCACAGAGAAGGGGGAGCCCGATGCGGGACTCGATCCCGGGACTCCGGGATCATGACCTGAGCCGAAGGCAGTCGCTTAACCGACTGAGCCACCCAGGCGCCCAGTAATGGGTTATTTTAATTTAGTTGCAAAATTTACACTCTTTTATGGGTTCTGTGCAAAATATATGGATAAGCTGGGGATGAGTGAGACGTCAATTAAAGTGCTAAATTATTCCTCAATAATTGTAGAGGAGTTTTAGTTTAAAATCACCTTGGTTTTAAATACTTCTGAGTTCAAACAAAAAGCTGAAACAGACCCATAACTACAGAGAACAAACTGATGGTTGCTGGAGGAGAGGAGGCTGGGGAGGAGGGCAAATTGGGTGATGGGGAGTGGGAGAAGCAGGCTTTCAGCTGTAGAATGGATAAGTCACGGAGATGAAAGGCCCAGCACAGGGCATTGAGTCAGGGGTAGTATAATAGTGTTGGATGGGGACAGATGGGAGCTACACTCGTGGTGAGCACAGCATAACGTATAAACTTGTCCAATCACTGTGTTGTATGCCTGTACCTAATGTAACAGTGTGGGTCAGCTATACTTCAATACTAACTAACTAACTAACCAACTACATCTGAGTTAATACAGGTAAAGTGCTTAGAACAGCACATTAGTCTGTTTACCCTGGAATGTAATGAGTTCAATACAGGTTAACTGGGTGATATACACAAACAATGAATCATGGAACACTACATCAAAAACTAATGATGGAATGTATGGTGATTAACATAACATAATAAAAAAATTTAAAAAAATTAAATGATTTCTTACTCTGAATTTTTTTTGAGATGTGTGTGACCGAGATGTCACTGAGATAGAGGTGCTGATTCTGTAAGTTACTGGATCTTTGTGCTGATGACACCACACTCCGGCCACTCAGTATCTGACTTCAGAGGAGAGCAGGGGAGCCATGTGGCAAGGGGCCGGTGGTGTTTTGATCTCCCTGACTCTCTGTTGATAGTTCTTCATTTGAATTCCTGCCGTGGTGGAGCTTCCACTCAGAACTTCCACTCAGACACTGGGCAAGGAAGAATGAGAGGAGAGGGAGCTGCGGGGTGGGGGTGGGGAGGGTGGGTGAGGGGCCTGGAGTCCAGGCAGGGCTGCAGAACAGACGTGGCAGCAGGAGGAAAACTTCTGCAGCTGAGGCAGGGGAGCCGCGTAGAGTCAAGACGCATGCCTTTTGTGTTGACTTGGCCAGAGACTTGTCAGGGGAAATGCTTGCCCTGGAAATACAGCTGGGAGTCAGAGAACCAATAGAAATGTAAAACTGGAATGCACCTTGAAGTCTGTCAGAGAAAAGCTATTTAAACAGGCCAGAGTAGACTTGGCTAAGAATTGTAGTGAGAAGATTAGTACAAAAAGCTAGCAATTCAACAACAGCCCCACTTGCTGAGCTCGTACTAGATGAACGTTGCTTTGCTGTAGTTATAAATGATAATTAAAGCGTAGTATTTCTTTAAATAAATCTCTTTGTTTTTTTATTGGTGAAAGAGATTATATATGATCGGTAATGCAGTCATTACTGACATGAATAATTTTCTATTTCATTTTAGATACCAGTATTTTCCAAAAATAGGAATCCACTCAGTTGCATTGTCAAAAAGTAATCGTCGAAAACTTATAACCTTTATTTGATATTTGGACAGCTGCAGGGCTATAGATTCTTCTTTATACTGAACTTAATTATCTCTCTGTTACAGTCATCCATTGTAGTTCAGTTCTTTGGAGTGAAACCGAGTAAACCTTATCCATTTTAGGCATTTGAAGACAGTTTTGCAATCCCAGTTCTCCTTCAAGTTTTCATCACATGACATAGCCCCTTTCCCCTCACAATCCTAATTATCTTTCTAGATACAGAACCAATGGCCAAGGTCTATCTTCCAAATAGAGATAAAAAAGAAATATAAAATGTGTTCGCTACCACTAAAGTACTTATGAAATATTGATTTTTTCCCCCAATGTCTGTCATGTATCTTTATGCCCAACAGGTATGACAAGTTAACAGCTACAAAAGAGGAATTTTAACAAAATCAATTGACGGGGCCTGGTGAGTTGGAAGTGGCAGTGCAAGTTTGGTTGGAGCATGTGTTGTCCAGACACACACATCCCATTAGAAAAGGAAGGATGCCAATTAACTAGTTTATTCAAAAATTATTTTATCCAGCCATTCAGCCTTGCAACGTTTCTCAAAATGTGTTCTGGGGACCAGTCGGCTTAGAAAAGTTTTTTTGTGGTTACATAAACTCTGCATACTATGTTGCTTCTTTGAGATTCTGTGTGATACATTTCACATAAAGGATTCTGATCAGTCATGTAGTAAAAGAAACTCCTTTAACATTGTTTTGATCAGCTTTTCCAAACTTAATTTTGCTATGGGAAACTTTATGTGTAACATTCATTGACTTCTTGTGGAACATATTTTGGAAAATGCTGTCCTAAAGCATTGAACCACAGAATTTACTGGGCTTTTTATTCCAAACATTTCAGTGTAAGTAGAACCATTTTCATGAAAAATGGTTCTCCTAGGTAGACTGAGTGGCATGTGTACTTGACTTGTTTCTACTGAAGATTTATCACAAAACCCTGTCTGAGGGGATCTGAGGAGTAAGAAATAGAAGAAACCAGCAAAGTATCCTGGCATGTGATTTTGAGAGAAATTCACAAAAGAGCTAGAAGGTGGAAATACCATAAAACTGGAAGGAACCTTGAGAAATTTTTGTCTCTGTTCCATAGCTTCCTTTCTTAAACTAGGACACTATTCATTAAACCATCATCCATCATGAATGTATTTGGATTAAGTCAGAGTATTTACAGATCACTAACTACAAGGTGATATAAATAGAGACAAAACCGTTGTGCCAAAGAGCTTATAATTTAACCACAGAGAAAAGCTATATATCCACAAAATAATCAGATAATGATATAAGGCAGTATGTAATTAGCTGTTGAGTTGAGTGGCTCGGATTATAAATACTCTGGAGTGGAAAGAAGGAAGTTATCCCTGTGAATGGAGTTAGAGAAAGTTTTCTATTTTTAAGAACTCCTCAAAAGGAGAGTTTAAATTTATCTTAGTAACCATTGTTGCGAGAGAGTAACTGTCTCAAAGTTCTTTATGTTTAACAGAAGTATTTATTGCTGTATTCATACAAATTTCTCTTGGGTGGTCTTCAGTAGGAATGGAGAAAGGACATTTCCTAATATATTAATAAGATTACTGTGAGGAGAATACTTTTATCAAAAAAGATCATTGCAATTCTTCTTTGTTACCAGAGGGCTTTACAAAACATTCAGATCAACAACACATTAAGTGTGCAATTCAGTGATAGCTTTGGAGCAAGATGACTTCAGAGAACAGTTGGGAAAAACCAGAAGAGTTATGATAAGAAATAAATAAAAGATAAGATAAAATCTGACAAAGGCAATGTGATGCAAGCATCAGAAGGAGAAGAGTTAATAGGGAATGTGTATTTAAATAATAGGAGACATAAAAAAAAGACACAGGAAGCAGGTCCATGGGATGAGTGGATGGCTGAGATTAACATATGGAGACCAGACAGCAAGGATGGGTCCGAAGAGAGGAATAGCCACCTGGGGATAAATATAGCAGCAGATAAGAAGAAGAAGTGGAAATATTGGATGGGGGGCTTAGTTCCTATTTTGGAAAGACAGGGGAGAAAGAGCACTAGCCACTTTAAGCAGTTTAAAAGTTACACGCTTCCCTCTTTCTCAAAATGGTTATGTAATTTGTAAATGCTAAAGCAGACCTTTAAAAACACCGGCATCACTCTCCATGTGATTTTTAAGCACCTTTTCTTTCATTAAGCCCAATGAAGCTATCAAGTCCTCTGTTTTAACTGTGCAGAACCCAGTTCCCACAGCCAGGAGCTCAGTGTATCAGAAACAGCATGAACAATTCTGAACTTGCACAAAATATAATTGGCCAATTTGGAGACATTGTTTTGCACAGTATGATGTGTCTCATACATTTTTCATATAGAGGCAATGCATTTTATGAGACACACAATAAACATATGGAAATCCATGCCTTCTCAGGAGGCTGAGAGGAACAGAACAGGGGATGGGAGAGCAAGAACTGAGCTGAGTCGCGTGACGAGATTTGTGAGCTCTGAAACTCGACAAAGCTTGGAAAAAACTATTCTAGGCAGGCTCTCCAAGGCACTTACAAAGCTAATTATATCTGGTGCACTCCATTTTTTTCCTTGCTATAATTTCTTTACTGGTTTTAATTAAGTGCTTTTAATGTCTATTAGGAAGGTGGAGGAACAAGGAGGGTGAGAATTTGCTTACCAGACCAGTTTTGCATTGTCCTGGCTCATTTCATGCCCTAGCCAACCTGTGTCTTTGCTACTCTTTTATGTGATTACCTACCTTTCTGCTAATTGATGGCTTTTTATTATCTTCTTTTGCTAATTTTACAAATTAAGGCTCTACTTAAATGTTGTCAAGTTCAATCAGTATCCTCTTTTTAGGAGTATTAGAGTAAATGGGTAATAATCTTTTGTTGATTGACGTGTGGTAATATTAAAAATTACTGATGCAGCTTGAAAGTGTCTTTGTAGAGAATACTGAGGAACCACTGAAATGCGGTGGAAAAAGCCTCCAGTGGAGGGTGAGCTCATATTTGCACAGACAAACTTGGATGTGGGATGGAGAAGGAGGACACGGCTCCATTCACTGCTGCCCCAGCTGAGTCAGCACGTACTGACCACAGTGTTTGGTACAGAGCACATTTGTAATAACTTCAGGATAACATTTGAAAATTTAAAGCTGAACATTCACATTCTAGCATTTAATTTGCGCAGGTCAGTTGTATTTAAAAAGAAGGAATAAAGTCCTTTTTACTCATTCCCCTAATCACTCAGTATATATTGGGTACCTTTCTGGCCTGGAAAGCACAAGAACTGAATGTAGAAATAGATGGAATGAGACCACCTCAAGAAGCTGACATTCTGGTGGTGAGAGAGAATATGTATAGAAATAAGAGCTATCCAGAGACATCCATTTTTAAAATTTTTCCATTAAGCCTGTATTAGCTGACTACTCTGTCAGGATCTGTAATAGGGTATAAAAATATGAAGATGAAGAGAACACAGTATTTGTTCCCAGAGGATTTGGTAACTGGGACAGGGGCATAGACTTGTAAATAAGCAATTATAGCAATGGAGTAACTGTTATTATATAATTATGGGCAAGTTGTTCTCAGCACCCTGAGAAAGAAGTACTGAATTCTGCAAGGAGTCAGGTGTGACGTTCTGGAAGGAAACAGAGACCATCTTGGGGTAGTTTGAGTCTCTGGTCTAATTACGTCTCACTTTCTTGTTCCAGATTATGTGAACAAACAAATAACCCCCTTTCCTTATATTGCTTAAGCAAGTTTGAGTTCGATTTCTGTCACTTACAGTCAAAATAATTCTGTAAAGCTCAGAGCCGTGCAGAGCCTCACATATATTGTTGCAAAAGTGTTAAGAGAGCTACTGAGGAGCCATCATAGTAAGATACTTGTTTTGTCTTTTAACTGGAAAGATTACTTCACTTATATTTAAGTGATCTTCTTGCACATTTTACAATTATCTTCCATATTTTTGTATTGGGATTTATTTCTACTGTCTCATTTTGTGTTTTCTATTTACCATGTCTTTTAAAAAATTTTTCTGCTTTTTCCTGGATTGATAACATTTTCATTATTTCTTGTCTTCCTTTTACTTACTTGGAAGTGAAACAGTCTATTTCTGTTCTTTTTGTAGTAACAGCAAGGGCTAAGTAAAAAATTAATCAGTACCTCTATCCTCCTTCTGCCCAATACAGGTACTTTAATGCCATAATGTTAATCACCTTTCCCTTCCATATCCAATATCTTTGTTTGGCCTTGTCCTCCCCTGCCGTTATTAGTATTGTTGTATATGCAACGTATATTTGTGTGGGTTTTCTAAGAAATTACAATTTTATTGCTTGCTAATTTATCTTTAACCTATTATTTTCTTTTGGCTTATTTATTCATTTTGAAGTATATATATTCCTTACCAGCTGTTTCAGCTGTCTGGAATAGTAAAATCTCTCAGTCTTTGGGAAAATCTTTATTGTGACCTCAGATTTGAAGGATAGTCTGGTTTACGCAGGATTTGATCATGACAGTTTTTGCCCCACCTGGATTCATTCTCCGCTCCTCTACAGCCTTCTCAATGCCCAAGAGACTGATCCATGTGGACCGAATTGATGTCTCTTTGGCTTCAAATTGGATAAAACCATGGGAGGCTGGCAGGAGAAAGATTGGAAGGAGATGAAGAAGATGGGGTATTTATTTCCTCCGGTCCTGTCTGATGGGTTACTGTAAGTTGACTGCTTCCCTTGACCAAAGGCCAAAGCTACCATTAGGTGGCCTTCCCCACCAACTTTCTCCAAGTTCCAGTCATTGCTTGTTTCTTCAGGCTTAAGAGTTGTATCATTTCTAGCAGTTAGTAAGCCTGTGGGACTACTACAGCATCCCTTGATGCTTTTCTTTCTAAACCCTACTCTCACTCATACTTTGCATCTAGTCCCATTATTGAGCTCTCCTCAATGATTGAGTTGAGCGTACCATCTTTTGCCTCCTGGTTATAACAGTTATTTTTCCTTTAGCATTAACAAAAAACCTTTTTCCATTATCTTCTGGCTTTTATTATGATTGGTGGGAGGTATGATACCAGACTAACTCTTGTTCCTTTTTAAGTTATCTGTCTCTTTTCTCTGGTTACTATTAAGATTTTTATTGCATCATCGGTGTTTTCTAGTCTCATTATCATGTATCAGGGAGCTTGTTTTTATTTGTGCCCCTTGGTATGCTTCTTAAATTTGAGAATTGATGTTTTTGCCAGTTCTAAAAGTTTCTTAGTGATTATCTCCTCAGATATTCCCTCTCTCCTTATTCTCTCCTCTTGTAATTCCTATTAGATATATGCTGAATCTTCTATTCTGTTCTCCAGATAGATCTGACTTTAACCTTTCTTTTCCATTTGCCATCTCTTCATTTCTCTGTGCTCCTTTGTGCATAATTTTCTCAGGGCCATATTCTAATTCACTAATTATTTCTTCAACTATGTTTGATATGCTATTCCCCAGTTCCTTGAGTTCTTACTTTCATCTTATGATGCTATAATTGCTCTTTTTCAAGTTGCCATTATTTTTATATTGTCCTTCTTTATTCTTTTCCATTTTTCTTTCTCTTTTAATAGTTTTAAGGAGGTTTTATAGTTACCTCAAGCTTACTTTATCCTATATTCTTCATAGTGTTAATCTCTCTGTTGCATTTTCTGGTTCTCTCAGGAAACCATCTCCTCTTGGGTTTGAACTCATCTTTATCACCTATTTATTTATGAGGGTATCATGTGCATGCTTTGAGTGGTGGAAGGTTGCTATAGAGTAGTTCTGCCTTTGCTTCTGTTAGGTGCTCCAAGGGTTGCATTGATCCAGAAACAATCTTCATATTAAAATATTGTCATTTTGCAGATTCTCTCAGGATTTAGGTAATACAAGACTGTATTCACATCTGTGTGTGTTAAAGGCCTGAGACTTCAGTTTCTCATGGGAGACTTTATCTCCATAAAACTTTGAGCAGATAGAATCTTTCTTGACAATTTCCCAAAGCTGGTGACAGTCTTTCTTTTCCCGAGTCCCAGTTAAAAGCTTTCGTTTCCAGATCCTCACCTTGCAAGGCCTCAAGGCTGTATTTCCTATCACTGCTTGGATATTTGCTGTATGGCCAAATAGATCCAATATACCCCCAGGGTGTATTATTATTTCAGGTCACAAGGTTAATGTGCTAGCTTTGGATCCCAGTTTATTTCTGATAGATTTTTCTTTTTGACTTTTGAGTTCAGCTCTGTATTAAACTATTTTGTTATATTTTATTTTTTATTTCCATATGTTAGCAAAGGGAAGAATATCTCTCTTCTGTCCTCTGTTTGAATTTCCTCCCATGGAAGAATGGAAAGATGAAATGCCAGAGAGTCAGACACAGGAATATAAAGAGAAAGGAAAATTAGTCAGCAACCATGCACCACAAATCACCACTTGAACAATGAAACCTCATGAGATCAGAAGGTTGTCTCAGACAAAAGATGCTGCAAGGCCAATGGGAGACCTTAGGAAACAAAAGGGAACTAGTTTCTGTGTCTCCCTTCTTCCCAGTTCACAGGGTTGTTTTATCATAAGCTCCTTGCTTATTATAAGTAGGAATCATGCTCAGTTTTCTTCCTGCACCTTGAAACCAATTGTGGTATAAGTGAGATTACTTAGTGCATCAAGTCGCTGTGGAGGTCCCACCAGAATCAATGGGTGGGGATGCTTCAGGAGAGCATGCCAGGTCAGCTCCCAGATAACAGCATTTTCACTAGTTTTATCTCTATCCGAGGCACGTGAGAGGCTATATTAGTGTTGCATCACGAAGCATGAAGAACTCAAACTGCCACAAAACAAGACTGCCTAACATTAGAAATGCTAATTTTGTAATTGGGTCATTTTAGTCCTATTCACTGGTGTTAGACTCCAGCTATTGGCAGAGATACTTAAGTTAACACACACAGACACACACACACACGCACAGAACTACCCCCAGGTCACCCCCCACCCCCGTGCCTGCTACGTTGGAGAATCTGTGGGAGCCTGTAGTGCAGCAGCCGTGTCCCTCCCTTTTCCATTTGGACCTGAAGCAACAGTAAGACCTACTTCATCAACTATTCATTTGTGGGGACTTTGCCATTCCTCTACTCAGCAAAAGACAATTTCCTCTGTGTTGCAACTCTATATTTGGCGAGAGGATAGGAGGGTTGGCACGACCAGAGCTGGCTACTAAAAGCAGGCACGGTAAAACCCCACAATGGTTTGCCTCTTTTTCAGTTTGGCACAGCAGGTTAGGGGCTGGAATAGAGAAACGTTTGTAATAAATTGCAGTTGGGAGAAGGGTGATGGTGCTTCTGCAGAAGTCCTGTGTTTCTTTTCCCTCTTCTGGTGGAATAGTCATGAGCCTCCCTTTTGCTTTTCATATTTTAAATTCAGCCTGTACCGAACTTGCCACAGAAATAGATTTGCACTGACACTCCCCCACTCAAGCTGCCAGTGCTGCAGACTACAGGTTTGACATTGCTTGAGCCAACCCAGAAACTAGAAAGTTGAAGTAGAATTCAAGAGGTTGTGCCACGAATAGACACAGTTCCTGGTTGGAAAACCTGGATCATATTTTATTTCCATCTCTGACAGTCTTATAAATCTTAAACATCAACACTATGCTTGTCACAGAGTGATTGCCCACATTTGCAAGGTCTTGCTAAAACAGGAATTGCTTTATGACACAGGCTTTTTTTTTTTTTTTGCCTAAGTGAAAGGGTACAGTGGGTATTGTCCTCACTTGGACAAGCTCTGCTGTGGGGGCCTGATCCCTGGAAGTCGGACTGGTGGAACCACTGGGTCAGGGCCAGCCATCCGAGTGGGAGGTCAGCATCAGGGAGCCTTAGAGGGAGGCAACAGGAGTTCCTGGCCAGTGAGTGGGACCAAACAGCAAAGATGGAGGTCTGGAAAAGCAGCCCAAGGTGTCAGGGACACTTGCCGGGGGCAGGGGGGGGGGCGGTGGGCGGGAGGCTCACAGTAGGGCTGAAAACCAGAGCAGCCCTTAAGTTCTTGGAAGACATACTAGGTTGGAGTAGAAGGATGGAGAGACCCTGGAGACTAGTAATATCAGTTAGCATTTATTGAGCAACTGAGCCAGGCACTTGGCTAGCAATGTTCTGTACACTAATCACAGTTCATATCACAGTGCATTTCAGCAGCTTATTCACTTCTGTATCTCCCACTGGATTGTGAGTATCTTGAGCAAAGTGTCCATGTCTTGATCATTTAACAGGGAGCCTGGTATCTAGAAAACATTTAGTAAATACCTGTTAATTGATTGAGGGAGTGAACTTCCATCTTTCAACAACCCTACACGCTATTACTAATCCCATGTTTCGGTCTCCAAAACCGAGTGTCAGAGAGATTAAGAGACTTGCTCAAGGTCACATACACAGGTAACTGCAAAGCCAAGTTTTGACTGTAACTTACATTAATTGATACTGCTCAGGGAACCAAATCAGAATTTAGGAATGAAGGGACAAGAGAGGTCCCAGATTCTGGAAATGGAATTCAATGTGGGGAATTTTTCAAACTGGAATTCTGTGGATGGTGAAAGAAGAATCAGCACCAGGGCTGACTTGCTCTAAAATCCTTGAACTACTAGTATTACAGTAATCATACTCCCTGTGCCCTACCTGCCTGTCCTGCGCATTCTTGCTCATGCGATAGGGGTAAGGTCACCAGACAAAATCTGGGACACCCAGTTAAATTTGAATTTCAGATAAATAACAAATTATTTTTTAGCATAAGTATGTCCCAGATGTTGCATGGACATGCGTATATTTTAAAAAGTATTCATTATTTATTTGATATTCAAATATAACTGACATCCTGTAGAGTAGTGCCCCTCGTATCCACGGGGATATACAATAGATATACTATGTTCTTTTCCTATACATACGTATCTATGATAAAGTTTAATTTGTAAATGAGGCACAGTAAAAGATTAACAACAATCGCTAATAATGAAATACAGTAATCGTAACATATAATGAAAGTTATGTGAATGTGGTCTCTCTCTCTTTCTTGAAATATCTTATCATCCTGTACTCCCTCTTCTTGTGATGACATGAGTTGATAAGATGCCCATGTGCTGAGATGTTGTGAGGTAACTGACTGACGGAAGCACTGTGACCTAGCGTTAGGATGCTGTTGACCTTCTGAGGAGACGTCGGAAGGAGGACCATCTGCTTCCAGACCACGGTTGACTGTGAGAAAAATGAAATCATAGATAGGGGGGTGACTCTTGTATTTTTACTTGCTACATTTGGCAACCGTAGATGGGGGTTGGTTTTCAGGATATATGTAGGAATCAGGAGGTACATTAAACCACCCCAGCAGCCCTGAAGCCAGTTACCTAGAGTCCCAGCACTTCTGTGGCTGGGCTGTTCAGTGGGAAGTAAGGAATGCTGGAACAGCAGCCCATTGGGTTCTGATTTAACAGCCACTCAGCCGCCCTCTTGTGACCTCTTCCAAAAGGGAGCCTGTTGTTCCTGGTGCTGCTTGGTTCCCCCTCATCTCACTGGCCTAATTCCCATGAGAGCATATGACTGGGCTAGTGTGCCACTATTCAATATGGGGGACCTGCCATAGAATAGATGCTCAATAAATATATCTTAATGAATGAACAAAAGTTTCAGAATGTGTCACTTCAACATGGTTGATCTCCTGGGTGTCCATACTGTCTGTGGTCAACTTTGGCAGCATATTCTCAGGTTTAACCAGTTGTGGCTAGGTATCAGGGCCAATTAGGGTCTCAAGACAAAAGCATAAGAGGTTTTTTTTTCCCCCAGAAAGAGACCCTTGGGTTGCTTTCTTAGTTGGGAATAAGCAGGCAGTCTAGAACATTTTATTCTGTCTGGTTCACCCCATCTGTTCAGTATGCCATCCTTAGACTATTAACAACCAATAGACTCTAGTCATATTAACATTAGGGTGATTATACAATTTGTTATCTAAACTGGGATACTTGGATGCATAAAAGGAGATGCTATTCATAATGCCACTAGGACAAATGATATAAACCTGAACATACAAACAACCCAGTTTTTGTGAATAATAAGCATCCTCTAGAATCTCCTGGATACTATAATTTCCAAATGCCACTCTTTGGTCACAATGGCCATATTACCCAATCAATTGCAGTGTGCCCCTTACTACTTTCTCTCAAGGGAGTTTATCAGATATAATTCTAAGAGATTGTCCTCACAAATCTGATTCACTTAATATTTTGCTGAGAATATTTCTATCTCTAAACTCGATTGGGATCTCTTAGAAATGATGGTCCATGGGGTGCCTGGGTGGCTCAGTCAGTTAAGCATCCAACTCTTGATTTCGGCTCAGGTTTTGACATTGGGCCCCACCTCAGGCTCTGTGCTCAGGGTTGTGACATTGAGCCCCACCTTGGGCTCTGCGCTCAGTGTGGTGTCTGCTTGAGATTTTTCTCTCTCCCTCCCCCTCTGTCTCTCCCCCTATGAGTGGGCACGCATGCTCTTTCTCTTTAAATAAATAAGTAAAATCTTCTTTTTAAAAAAAAAAAAAGAAAGAAATGATGATCCTTGCCATTTACCTAGCATCTGACAAGTTTGTCAATGTTTAGAAAGTGTACTTGTATCAACAGCAGTAGGCTGTTACATTGCAGTAATAGACTACCCTCAAACTTTGGTGGCTTGTAAGAAAAACAATTATTTTCTTGTTCACACCTTGGGTCCACTGTTGGTCAGCCTGTGCTCTGTTCCACATCTTATTTAATCTGGGACCCAAACTGATGAGCAGTTTTTATCTGGAATGTTGCAGGTCTCATGGCAGAGGGAAAGGAGACAATATGGGATTACAGACTTCTCAGAGGAGAGTTACTTCCTCTTGCATGTCATTGCCGAAGCAGATCATGCAGCCACGTCTGCTCCAGTGGGGAAGGGAAGTAGAATTCTCTCACAGGGAAGAAGAGCACATGTTTGGAACAATAGTACAAAATCTACCACAGTACCCAGTAAATGTGAATGGAACTAAACTTAGCATTATTATTTAAGTCTATATACCCCAGACTTTCCTGACACAAAGTGGAGAGAAGTGGGATGAGATGGGGGTGGGGAGGGGAAAGAGTGCATTGTTGTGTGCAATGTTTGAGGAGCCCAGTATATATGCTCACCTTTCCGTTCAGGCACATTTGCCCCTGGGAGGGATGAGAAGAAGTCCCAGTTCTAGTCTTTCTCCTCCCCATCTATAAGGATTATCCTTTGCCTTCCACAGGGTCATGACTGGGAAGAGAGTCTAGCTATCCTAGCAGGAATAATGAATAACAGCCCTCTGATTCTAAACCATTCTAGCTTTTGGGCTATGATATGTCTAATTAATGGACACCTACTAAGTGCCAGGTGCCAGGCCCTTAATAATATAAAGGTTTTTGCCTTCAGGCAGCCTACACTTTAGTAGAGGAGTAAGACATATGCAGCTAATTCTAGATGAGGTAGAATGTGTCAAGCCTTCCCTGCTTGGAGTTCCTATATTATAGCCCACTTGACTTTCTCTGATTTCATGTCCTGGCCAGATTCAATTTAACCAGATGTGCTAGATGCAGATGCTGTCCCCCTGGTTATTATAGTAAACTCTGCCTTCTCCAGGAAGCCTTTCTCAACTCAGACAGAGGAGACTTAGTTCCTACAAGACTCAGTCTGACCCCTTTGTTCCCTCTACTATGCTGTATGCTTTGAATGTAATTATAAAGATAGCTGATTGAATTATATATCTGATATTTGGGTGTATCATAGCCCTTGTGATCCAACCTCCGGAAATACAATTATACAAATACAATGATATTTTTCTTAGTGATCTTACTTTGGAATGGGGGAGGAAAGGGGGAGGAAATCTGGTCACAGTTTAGGGAAGACCATTTCTATGCAGAGGAGCTAATCAGACAGGATAGGCATGAGCAGGGAGTCCTTAGGATCCACCGAAGGCAGACCACAGACATTCTTAGCCATGGCAGTTCCTTTTCCAAGGCCATCCTGAAGACCATAGCACTATCACAGAAAGTCCCTTAGGTCCTAGGTGAGCCATTTTTGCCACCCATGTTTCACTAAGTGGTTTTGGGAAATTTGAGAATTATCTAAGGTGTTGAGATACATCTCTTAAAATGATTAAGATTTAGCTATACTTCTAAGCACACTTCTCAGCAGATTCTAGAGCTCTGATCTATTAATTTTCTATTCCATGTTGACATCTCAGACGTCTGTTTTACATGAACAACTGAAGTTCAGGGAGATTCAAGCATTTGCCTAAGGTCACATACTTGATCGACTGAAACATTCTACAACCCTAAAAGGCTGACACTATATAGGAACTGGAACCTGTTAGGACAGTTGATGGTGGGAAACATGGGGCAAGTTTTCCCAAGTTCTATGAAGACATCTCTTTTTAGATTTTTCAATTTATAAGTGTCATGTTAAATAAGGTAACTCTGGTGAGCATGGACTGCCTGTTTCACAATAGGACTGGTTCTTTAAAAGTCAGATTTCTGAGTCATGGTGAGTTATTCACACAAACAAAACTTGAACCTGGCAAATGGAATAACAGGAACAAACACAGTGACATCACATATCTCTTCTATGAAAGGTTGGAGAGACCCAGAAAGGAAGTTTCTCCAGGAATTAAGGCAAAGTTGAATGCTGAACATCACCCAGTTACAATGATAGTGAAAGAAGAATCATATCTGGTGAACCTGACAAAATTGAGATATTGCCTTTAATAAGCAACAAAGTGCTGTTGATGTGAAATTGAACTACTTAACAGTTAAAAATGAAGCTTGATTATAAACGCCACTTTGCTGGCTCCATGAAGATCCTTACCCTGCTTGGATTCCTTTTGGACCCTCCTACTCCTTCTTTAGGAGTCAAAATACTGCTCATTTTTCAGGACAGACTCTTATTCATGAATTTCTTGATCCCTCTGGTTGTAAATAACATCTCTGTCCTTGGCACTGTAATGGCAATTTGAATAAGCATCCTTTATAGTCCTCATCATCTTCTAGCCAGGCACGTATAATAATTATCTTCACATTTAATTTCCTCTGTTGTATAATAAGCCGCCTGAAGACAGGGATCATATCTTTTCTCTTTTGTGTTCTCTCAAGGTCTAGCACTGTTCCAGGTACATATTCTACATTCTCCAAATGTTTGTGCAATTAAATGAAACTGAATTACATTAGAATTGATAGGGCCATGGCTGAGACCAAGCCTGAAAAACATTGTCTACTGATATAAAAGAAACCAAAGAAATGCTGAGAATTTTAAACATCAGAATTAAGATAGGGGAACATGTACTTTTCAAACTTGGGAATATTTTTCTTTTTTGTTCATTGTGTATTTTATATGATATAAAAAATGGGTTAACTATATTATGTTTTGTGCTTATAAAATATATTTCCTTTTAAAAATAGTAAAAAAGCAATAAAATATTATTTTCCCCTTTTTCTGTGCTTATATCATCCTGAATAATGCAAAGGACACATTAATGACCTGTGTTAGAAAGTTGGCTTTTTAAAAAATCATTATAGGAAGGTTTTTTTTTTTTAATTCAAATTCCATGTGCAGTCTTGATAACATATTTATCCCTCACCCCTTTTTAACTCTTCTTCTTTAGTGGTGGAATAGGGGCCAGACCAGGTAGAAATACTGGCATATTTTATGAGCGCACAAGGCTGGGGCAGCTCATCCTGGGGTGAAGAAAATATAAAAGGGACAGAGACCAGCCCATGACACACTGTCAGCCTGTGGGCCCTGGTTCCATGCCTGGGGATGTGGTGCATACCTCCCCGCAGCAGATTCCTTGAACACATGCAGTACTCTAAGTCTAGGGTGACATTTTGTGTAGAGTGTGTATAGTTTGCTTGTTTAAATAAAGAGAGATTGTACAGACAATAATTTGAAATCTATTGATAATCTAGGTAGTGTATGTGTGTTATAAAGGACCAATAAACAGGGGGAATGGATAAAGAATATAGTATTTGTTGGGTACCTCCCATGTAGTAGGTAATGTGCCTTTAAATAATAATAATAATGAGAGTAAAAATGATAGGTTATTTTTAACAAATGCTTACTCTGTCCATACACTGAACCACTTAATCCTTTTAGCAAACCTTATAACGTATTCTGTCCATTTTATAGATGAGTAAAGTAGCCCAGTGATTTTAAGTAACCTGTTCAAGGTCACCTTGCCAGATCATGCCAGTGCTAGGATTTGACCTGATCTAGCCAGGGATGGTTTGATTGCAAGGTTAGACCTCATCTCAGTCGAGGTCAAGGAACAAAAGAGGGTGTTTTTTTTTTTTTTTAAATAAAATTTTTATTTTAGAACACTTTAGACAGAAAAATTGTGAAGTTAATATAGAGTTCCCTTCTATTCAACACTCAGTGTCCCTTATTACTAACATACTAAGTTAGTGTAGTTAGTTTGTTGCAATTAATAAATCAATGTTGACATATCATTATTAACAAAACTCCATAGTTTATTCAGATTTCCTTAGTTTTTACCTAATATCCTTTTTCTGTTTGAGGATCCTATCCAGGATACCACATTACATTTACTCATCATGGTCTCTTTGAACTCATCTTAGTTGTAATAGTTTCACTCTCTTTCCTTTTTTTCATAACCCCGGCAGTTTTGAGGAGTCCTGGTCAGATATTTTGCAGAATGTCCCTCGACTGAGGTTTTTCTGGTGTTTTTCTTATACTTTGGGGTTATATGTTTTGGGAGAAAGACCACAAATATAAAGTACCATTGCCGTCACATCATACTGAAGTGACATACTGTCAATATGACTTACTGTTGATGGTGACCTTGATCGCCTGGCTGAGGTAATTTTGTCAGGTTTCTCCACCTTAAAGGTTCTCAAAAAAAGTTTTTTTTGTTGCTGAAATAATGCAGAGATAGATCACAGAAATGAGTTGTAGGTTGTTTCAAACAAATTGAAAATCATCAGGAAGCCAGTGTCTCTAATTTTCTCTCTTTGAGACTGTATGGTCTCTCATTTCCTTTACTTTGGGTGTTTTCTTCATTACCTCTCCTTTTTTTTTACTAACTGGTGATAGATTCTTGGCTCTAGGCAACTATGTTTCCTGATTTTCCTATTCTCCTCTCTTTCTGCTTTTTGACTTGGCTCCCAGCAACCTGCTCCACATCCCTCTCACCTTTTCCTAGTCTTGGACCTGCTTAGCATGTGTCTCACTTTCTTCTCGTTTCTTTTCCCCACTGCAGGTGTCTCTTGATCCCGACTAGTGCCGGTCACTGCCCCCAGGCACTTGTCTATGAACTATTTTGGTCCTTAAAACAACCCTGTGAAGTAGGTAAAATATCTCCATTTTTTAGATGATGAAATTGGGGTCCAGAGAAGGTTAAGAAACGTTCCTGAGTTTCCATAAGTGTTAGACCTGTCCTTGATGTCTACGCTCAAAAGTCTAAAGGCACGCCGTCATGCTTGCTGCCATTCCGTATTGTCACACAAACTCCCAACCATCCTCCAAGGTTAAGTGGCTTGCCTGAAAGTAGCCAACTCTAGTGGTAGAGCTGGACCTAGACCCTGGTTTTTCACAGTCTGAAGTCCACTGCACTGGGTTGTCTTCTGAAATATTGCAACATATAAATTAACCTGATGGATGTCATTGCACTAGGCCTTTTCTGGGGAAGTGAGAATAACAATGTGAAAGGTATGATACCTAACTATCTCTCTGAATAAATCAGTTCAGATCATGGCTTTGGCACTCCTTGGCGTTCACATCGAGCAAGTACTTAATACAAATAAGGGAGTTGTAGATATGGGCCTTGCAATTTAAATTTATACTAGGAAGTTTGCAAGGCTACTGGCTTGGAAGAACAGAAAGATCAATACACGGTAAAGAGCACTGAACCTTCCATTGGTGGCAAATGTGCTGTTTTGTGAATTTTAACGTGTATGTGTATTTTGGCCTAAGGGATCCATGTAAATGGCAGGGAACCATGCAAATTGAGGGTGTTTCCTGATACCCCTGATATTCTGGAATATTGAATGATTGCCATGGCCTTGAACTTAAAGGAGCAGCCCCACTTTATCTTGATTTCTCCTAGTATGGCAGCAGATATAGTAAAGACAAAGTAGTGTGAAGGTGAAAGACAATGGCAGCTTGGACTTGGTGGTACGAAAGAAGATAGTGACCCCCCAAAAATTAATGGTTTCAAGATACCGAATGTGGAGGTGAAGAAGTAGAAGTTGTTAAGGATGATGGATGGGGGGTCGTGTCATTTATGGAAATAGAGACACTGGCAGGAGACCATATTTGGTTGGGGTGGGGTAGGGCAATTGTGGCTATGGATTTTTTAGACGTCCAAATGGAGATATCGAAGGTAAATTATTGGATATATGGTTTGAACTCAGGGAGAGGTCTGGGCTAGAGATACACATTTGGGTATCATCTATATACAGGTAAGTAACACCATGGGTATTGTCCAAGGCTCCTGGAGAGATCAAAGAGTGATACGATAAGAGGGTCTAGTGGCTAAATAATGATTTTTGTAAAGGAGAAAAAGAAGTGATAGGCTAAGAAATTGGAGACAAGCTGGAAAAAATCCAGGCAAATAAGTATGAGAACTGGAAATAACCCAGTGTTAGGAAAGAGACTATTTCAATAAGAGATAAATTATAGATTAACAGATCATGAAGTCATTAGTTAATTCACCAATTAATCAATTAGTGAAAAATCCTTCTCTGTCAAACAATAGTTAAAAACTGGGACTAGCTCTTTGACCTAGATCATAGACATAGATCCTGAGCTGAGTCAGGGGCTGGTTGTAGTTATCTCTGTTAGACATTCTCCTCTTGATTTCTTCTATTTTATTTTTGTCCTTTCTCTGCTTCTCAGCACTTCCATCAAACACTAAGCAGCAATAGGGAAAGGGAGCTATAGCAAAAGTATTCATTTTTCAGGATGCTTGCTAGTGCTGGTAAATATTTGGTGGTGGGAATAAAAATCTTAGGATCTTCAGGGGTTTTAAAAATTCCCTGTTTTTTATTTTTGTCACTGAACGTCAGAAGGTTGATGTTATTACTTAAGCACCAAGTATCTAGCTCCATATATTTTTCTGATTAGAGTCGTATAGCATTTCAGAGTAATTCAAGCAAATATAATGCATCAAGAAAAAGTAAAGAAGCTAATATTAATGAGGCCATATACACTTGCCAACTATTTAATGTTTCAATATCTTTTTGTGTTCAAAACCACCTAAATATTTAGAAGGCAATAAGAATGTAAACTTAAATAGAGGGTAGTATAAAACAGTATCCTATTAACAAAAGTAGTTATTTTCCCTCCTTAAATGATTGTTATCTCAGAGGAGAAAAAGCCTTGATATATCATAAGCCCAATGTTGTTGCTTTGGGATGGGATAATATAAAAACTCAGATTAACTTGAAAATGCTTTTAGAAAACAGAATTCATTTTGTGAGAGCTCTTTATCATTGAGAAACTGCTTATATTCTTAATGTATCCTGACTAACACTGACTAGACATTATTTAGGGTTATGCAATTCAGACTATTATGTCTTTTGGGATGAAGTGACACTATGCAATACAAAAGCAATCTATCGCCTGGCAACCACATCATTTAAATCAAATACAATGTCTTTCTGTCCTACACCAGAAACAGGCATTAGGTGCCATGGGGGCAGCAAAAACCTCCCTTCTGGGATTCAAGATTTACTCAAATGCTGTGTGCCCCCCAAGTATCTCCATGCTCAGCTTCTACCCTCCACCAACCATTGTACTAAGCATTTTCCATTATTCACTCCTTCAAATAAGAGCACTAATGTGTAAATACTGTCTTGGAGTGATAATGTATAATTTTTTTTTTCAAGATAAGGCAGCTGGTTACCTCTTGGGAATGAGATATTTGGACCAATTAAACACTCAGCACCATGTTAACCATCCTGGATAATACAAAAGTAGTATATTTGTTCCATGCTCTCAGGCAACTTATATTCTTATTTTAAGCTATACCAAATAGAAAAAGGGCTAGGTGTTCATCTTCACATTGTGAAGACATAAGAAGAAAGGAAAACCTGGTAAAATGTGTTCTAAACAAAAGGAAAAATGACCCAAAGATATTCTAAATTTGAGCTAGATATTTTAGTGGCCTTTTAAGGAAAAAAAAAAAAGTAGCCAGGAACAGGAACTTTCAAATTCCATCCTAATGGCCCATGAATTTGCCATTCCGTGTGTTTAACAATATATTATTACTCTTTGTTCCTTGGACCACTCATTTATTTTTCATATTTCACTTATTTACATCTGTGATTTGTCTACCTCAAAAATTCATTCCCAGGTGGGATATACTGCGGAATTTTGCTTTTCTTGCTGCTTGTCGTATCTCAGCAAACTGTCCCACCAACAGTCTCATTCAACCTGGACCATAACTGAAGTGCTCGAACTCTGTACGTGGAGTTACACTAACACAAGGACCTGCCTGTGCATGAACAGAAAGCGGCCTCCTTGTCAAAGAATATTGTCCCCTACATTCTCAGGACTGGGGGCCTGACTTCTGTCAGCCTCACCCAGCTATGGACCTGGTAAATAAGAAACTTAAAAAAACATTTTTTTTTTTCCTTCCACCCTCCACTCCCTAGCCCTGAGCTTTGTCAGCTGATGCTCCTAGGCAGCTGCTCATTATTCTCAGGTCCCACTTCCCTCTCATGGGACTTAACACTTATCGGCAGGACTGACTCCTAAATGTTCTGCACAGTGTCGTTCCGGATGGCTGTGTTCACTAACCAAAAGTTAGACAGCCAGTGAGTCAGAACATATCAAGAATTCTTGGAGAAAAACAGTTAAGGAAAAATTACTTGGTGGAAGATAAAAGTCCAATATGTTTTGATTTGATTTGGCTAAGATAGTATAGTATTGAATTATCCAGTCATCCATATTTATAGCCAAAAAGTCATTTTTGTGTAGCTAAATCTAAAAGAAATCTGTAATAAATCGACATCCATAAATAAAATCAGCTGCCTTATAATTTTTATTGGCTACAATAAGAGGATAACATAAATAGTGTTTTGTTTCTACCATAACACAGTTATTAAGGCAGAATAGTCAAACATTATTGTCGTTCCTCCTAATTATATAATTGCTATTATATAAACCAATTTCCTTTTGCTGGTTAAAGAAAAGACTGTCTTTTCTTACAGCAGTTCAATAATGTCACTTGTGTGTTAATAAAATACTATTTGTATCATTCAGGATTCATCCATCATTATATACTGACAAAATTTTAATCAACGTCATCATTAACTAAGGAAGATAAGAATTTTATTCCTAAAGAAAAACACAGACTTGCCTTATTCTTACGGTGAATTTTTATTAAGAACTTATTTTCATGCAAAATAATTGAAGAATGAATGTTCTTTCCAGTTAGAAAAGACACCGGCGTATCTAGTGTGTTCTTTCTTTAGGGATTATGCATTTCTAGCTTTATTCCTTGACTTGCATTAGAAGTCTTTTCCTGATTTAGAAAGTCTATTACTCTGAATTTGGGTAAATTTAAGATGTTCTTAGGCCATCTTTAATCAGATAAGCAGAAAAGGTAATATTTTTAAAATAATAACATTCCTATAATCTTTGTTCACAATTCATTGTAGTAAAGACTGCAGATTTCCTTCTCTTTACTTCTGGATATGGCTGGAAGGGCCACTTGCTTCAGTGGAGTCAGGAACTCTGATGCCGGGAGAGACAGTCAATATATTTGGGCCTCCGTGCCCCCTCTGCAAAGTGAGAAGTTGAATGGGTTGTTCTTTGAGTTCCCCTTAAATTGTATGGGAATTGTAAAAAGCTGACGAAGCTGATTTTTAATGCTTTTTTATGAGGGTTCTTTGAAACTGATGATAGAGGGAGAAGTACCAGAACAGTGGAGGAAGAAAAACTGGAGTGGAGAATGTGTGGGAAGACTGGAGGGTGGCTCATCATGGCTAGCAGCCTGGCTTCTGTTCCTCCTGCTGTTTCCGAGAACTTTCTCCATGTACGCTCGGAATGATCTCACACCAAGAAGAAAGTCTGGGTGTGGGTTGAAAAAAAGGGGGTGAATTTTATTGGTTGAGAATGCCAAGCTTAGTCTGAAATGCACTGGTTGCTTAAGTGATAGTTCAGATGATGGGACATTAGGTCAGAGGGGCAGTAGTGAGACAGGGAAACATGCCTACTCATCCAGAGTTCGCCTGTAAGGTCATTTGAGGCAAAGGTTTACCAGAATAAAAAGAAAGGGTTTAGTTATATCATTTATATGGTAAACATATGTCACGCCCCTAAAACATATGCTTCTCCCTAAAACGCTGCTCAGAGAATGTTTTTCTCTCCTAAATTTATATCTTAGCCATTCTTTCATTCTCTCTGTGTGTGTGTGTGTGTGTGTGCGTGCGTGCACATGTTTCTTTTTATAAAGTCACCTGGGAACCTTTGATGGTCCCAAATCAGTATACCTGCTGGCTTACGCACATCTCCTCCTTGGCCCTATGTTTCCTCCAGCTCTGTGTTTGCCATAGTGGTGGTTTGTCTTCGTTTCACTGTCCCTCAACAAGAAAAGTCCCCTGAGGACACAAATTGTATCTTGTTATGTTTTCCTTAAACCAAAACTATCTTTGACTCAGAATGGATCAGGCATAGTGCTATGGTGAGTGATGGGAAGATGCAGGTCCAATCTTATGCTTACAGTTCGGTGGAGAATCATGAGTAAAAAGTGTCTATGATATCAACCTACGACCATAAATACTCTAAATGATATATGACTCAGGAGACATAAAATATTTGGTTGTAAAGGCAGAAGATTGAGAGAAAATGGTCGCAGGGCAGTTCACCTGATATTCACCAAACACTGGACTTGCCTATCACCCCTAGAAACAGAACCACCAGGAGGAGAAATGCTGAAATTAGAGTATCAGTTTCCTTACTTCCAATAAGATGATGATGATGCCCCATAGCTCTACACAGGTGCAACAGGAAGTGAGGATTTAAAAAATAGAACAACAGGCAATTACCCCCATCTTGCCCCTGACTCCAGTTATGTGCCTGACACTGCATACTGGGTCCACCTATAGCCTCTGTCTACACAGTTTGTTCTCTAGATCTGGACATGCTTCCCTCCACTTCCCTTCCTGATGATTTCCCACACATCTGTGATAGATTAAAGATGGCTGCTAAGCTTTGTTACTCCTCTCATTGAGAGATGGGTCTGTATCCCCTCACTCTGACTCTGCTTAGGCTCTATGACTGCTTCATCAATAGAATATGATGAGCCCAGGCCTTGGAGACCAGCAACTTCTTCTACTTCCTATCTCTTGGAATGCTAGTTCTGGAGGAAGCTAGCCATCATGCAATAGGTCTGGCTCTTCTGAAACTGCCATGCTTGTGAGAATTCCAGGCCCCACAGAGAGGTCCTATAGGATGAGTTGTCATGTGAAGAAAGGGTGAGGCCAACAGTCACTGAAGTACCAGACAGACAAGTGAAGGAGCCTCTTGGGAGTGGATGTTTTTGCCCCAGCTGCCTCAAGGACACCACGTGGGTCGGAGGTGAGCCGTCCACCTGTGTCCTTCCTGAGTTCCTGACCAACAAAATCATGAGCAAAATAAGACAGATATTTCAAGGTAGTAGGTTTTAGTGTAGTCCGTTACACAGAAATAAATACCTGAAGCAGTATCCTTTAAGAGCTGGTTCATATATTATTCCCCTGGTAATTGTCCTGTTTTGGGGGCAGAGTTAGTCTTTCTCTCCTCTTCTCCCATGCTCCTATGTCCAAAGCAGTAGCAACAGTTACTTCTTGTTGAATATCTTCTATGTGTTAGGCAGGGCACATGGTGGTCTACATACATTTTCTCACTAATCTCTCAAGACAAATCTATGTAGAAGATATTCTCATTATATTGATCAGGAAGTTGGTACTTAGAATTATGAAAGATTATTGAAGATCACACAGTAGTGTGTTACACATCCGGAATCTGACCCCAGTTCTACCTGACTCTATTCACTCCAGACATTGTTGTTCTAGATTATGATTTTCTCCTTATGTACCTTTCTCCCTACACCACACATGCATGGGAAAGTTGCCGTTCATCAGGCTGCTTCCCAGCATTGAGCACTGCATCTCATGCTCAGTCAACGTTCTTTGAATGAGTGAACAGGCTGCATAACAATTTCTAGAAATCAAATACAAGGCCCTATTCATGTAAAAACAGAGTTGCTTTCCAGTGAAAAGGTAACACGTCTTAGCAGTCCTTTGAAATTGGAATTCTGTGATCCCTACCTACTCCATCAGAGAATCACCCATGGTAACAGTCTGGTGTTTGAGCCACAGGCCTGCCCTGTCTTTACCTGAAGCTTGAAGAGACAGTACCTCAGTGGGCTCACAGGGAGCTAATATTGTTATCTGCTGTTGCTGTGAGAAACACCTCTCTAAGAAATGAGCTTGCTTTACACGATAGTGAGCTCAGTCACCTCTGCAGCATGGGTATCCTCCTATCTTTTGCTGCTAAATCTACGGGAATTGAGAATGCAGGGCTGGTGCTGACTTAAAAAGGGGGAGGCAGATAAACGGTGTCAGATAATGCAGCTCAGGCTCAAAATAGAAATAAGATGTTCCAGAGGTTGGACGTTCCAATTTGCTGGTGCTCTCACTCCTGTTTATTATAGACAAGAATTTTCCCATACTTACCTGGCAGGGGAGATACCATGATCACGAAGAATTTTCCCTGGGTCCCCCCAGTTTTGCTGTTGCTGACTTTGTACTCCCTTTGACAGTTTATTGGGTGGGCTCCGTAAGCATTTGCCTAACAGGATTCATCAAAGAAGAAGAGAAAGCAGTACAGCCTGATGCCTTTCGTGAAAGCAGGGCTGATGTAAGGGATTTCCAAGCAGAGCAAGGCAAATAAAATGCCAGCTTAGAGCTTAAATCCTGCCAGATGATCTGAGATAAACTTACAAAATGTGCCCTTTTCACAAGCATGTTTGCATGCAGGAATGGCTACAATGAGGAGTGAGAAAGTGTCTGCGAGAGAGATTACTTTGAGATGTCACTTGCTGTGTCGTGTGGATGCCCCTCCAGGGGCAGTTGGAGACGCGTGAATCATTTAAGGGAAAATAGAGATTCTGTTAATTTTGTCCCATGTTGGAAGAGAGAAATGAATTCCCATTATCGTACCTTTACATTTTGTTAATGGATTTGATCAAAGGGAGAGATTTTCAGATGGATTGATTTTTCATTTGCTTTCTGTTCCATTCTCTGGGGACACTGAGGTTTAATTAAAAAAACCCAACCCAACCGAACCCAACCCTTAGTCGTCCTGGAGTCAAGCAGCTGTGATCTTGTGGGTTTTCTGATGGGCAGGCATGTGAGGATCTGTGCTGTCATTCACATGTCACTATTGTCTACTGTCTGAGGAATGTGTTTGAAACCCAAGGGGAAAATATGGATCATCCACTGCATTATTTTTCTTTCTTTGCATGTCTGTCATTTTCCTTGGAACATTCAGTGAAATTAGGTCAGTTATGGTTTTAGTTAGCAAAGCAGCTCTTGTGTTGTACACAAATCAGATGATGTTTCTAATTATCTCTGCTTTTTAACATTGATCTGAAACCAAATCCTTAACTATGCATGGCTTAGAGGTGTTTCCCTCTTCTTCTCTCCTTTATGCTTTGTCTTCTTTCTGGGGCAAATATGAAACTTAATCTTGCAATAGCAAGATATAATATTTTTGGCTTCTTATAGGCAGCTTGAATGCCTAGGGTTAAGAGGAAAAGAAATGGATGAGTACTGGCTGTACAATTGTAGATGGAAATTTTTGTCATAATTAATTGGGTGATCCACTACTCTGTTCCTGAAGAGTGCTGTGATGCTTATCTCTGTACTTTATAGCTACACAGATGAGCCTTCCTAAGTCTCAGTGGTCTGCCTTAGGCCAAGAGCTCTAGATTATCTGATTCTTGAGCTGTGTTCTGTTTCCAAATGTAGGGAAGCAACTGGAAAGGATGTCTGAGGGTCTCAACATGTGGGCCTCTATACAGTTGGCAGAGGGAGGAGAACCTGGGAAATGCACCATGATGTATAAGAAGACACTAGTTGTTGTTTTTGTTTTTTTCCTAAACTGAGTACAATAATGGGAATGGCATCATGAAGAGAGGTTTTCAAAAGTATGTCTTTGTTGGCCTTTAAAAGCAGGACTGATTCTCCTCAGTCTAGTTTATCAGATGCCAGGACAATCTAACTGTGCAGATGTGCCTCAAGGCAGAGACTAAACGACTTCTGAATACTTTCAGATCTGCAGCTCTGTAAAGAGACAGGAAAACCTTCAGTGTCACCCTGCCCTTTTGGGTTGGTCCTTTTAGTTAAGAGTCTTAGGTGTGGAGGATTCTTGGAAGCCTAAGGGCTGAGAGAAGCTGCATGTGAGGAAACTAGAGAGACAGTGTCACTCATAACCCATTTGCTTTTCCCTTCCTCCTTCACAAACATACTTATTAAGTACTTTGTAGGTACTGGGACTTATGGTAAGCTGTGGGGATTATTTAAGAAAAAAGTGTAGGAGATGGTTTTTGCCCTCAGGAAGCTCACAGTCTGATGAAGGAGACACACTTAAGAACAAAGTATTATGAAACAGTTCTGACAGAAATATTGTAGTAGGTTGAATTATGTCCCACAAAAAGATAGGCTCAAGCCCTAAACCCTAGTACCTGTGAATATAAGCTTATTTGGAAATAGCATCTTTGCAGATGTAGTTAAGTTAAAGGTCTTGAGGCAAAATCATCCTGGATTTAGGGTGGGACCTAAATCACTTACTGATGTACTTATGAGAGAAAGGAGAGGGAAATTTGGGACACAGAGACAGTGAGAAGGCCACGTGATGACAGAAGCAGAGATTGGATATATGCAGCCCCAAGCCAAGAAATGCTCAGGTTTCTAGTAGCCATGAAAAACCAGAAAGAGGAAAGGGGATTCTCCCTCAGAGCCTCCAGAGGGAACCACTTGGCTGAACTCTTGATTTTGGACTTTGGGCCTCCAGAATGTGAGAGCATGTTTCTGTTGTTTTAAGCTACCTGTGGTAATTCATTATGACAGCCTTAGAAAACTATTACAGGTATGTATAGAATGCTGTACAGGAAGGAGCAAGGGGCAGCTGTGTCTGGATCAGAGAGGGTGTCTCAGAGAAGGTGCCATTTAAGCAGAGTCTTTTTTTTTTTTTTAAGATTTTATTTATTAATTTGAGAGAGAGAGAATGAGAGAGAGAAAGCACATGAGAGGGGGGAGGGTCAGAGGGAGAAGCAGACTCCCTGCCGAGCAGGGAGCCCGATGCGGGACTCGATCCCGGGACTCCAGGATCATGACCTGAGCTGAAGGCAGTCGCTCAACCAACTGAGCCACCCAGGCGCCCTAAGCAGAGTCTTGAAAAGAGAGTAGGTGTCATGTGCACAAGGAGGTGAATGGTATTTTAGGCAGAGGGACATAGTAACAAATTCGGTGTTAATAAACATGATATCTTCAAGAAATGCTGTGTAATTCAGTGTTGCTGGAGTATAAGGTGGGATGTCGGAAATGAGAGACAATAAGAAAAAGTGCAGCAAGATTGTGAAGGCTTTGCATGACATGCTAAGGAGAATTAGATTTTTCCATAGGCCATTTGTCCTTAATTTCTATGCTACGATGCAGATTGACTGTGAGATATAAGTTATTTATTATGAGTAACTAAATGCTGAAGTTTTCTAAAATAATTGGTTTTACTCTCAACTAGAGAAAATTTGAAGTTATTCAGGTAAATATGTCATCTCTTCCTGTCTTTTGATGTGTTTCTTCATTGGGAGAGAAAAGGGTGGGGCTGTGACAAACATCCAGAGAATTGTGTAGGACTGTGACCCATTGGCACACATGAACATCTGTTCTATGTGTGGCAGGAAAGAGGTTGACAAGCCCTGCTTTAGGCAATAGGCTCCAATGGAGATTTGGAAGTTGAACAGTGAGAAGATGATTTTGACTATTGAGATGACTTTGATGGTGATGATGAAAATGCACAGAAAGGGGGAGATGTTTGTCCCAGGGAACTGGTGTTAGTAGTTGTAAACATAATCCATGGAAACAGTGATTTTTAACAGTGGCTTGGGGATAGAAAAATGGAGGGTTTAAAGAAAGCTGAGGTAGAAATGACTATTCTATGTAATAAGGATGATTTCTTTGAAGCTTTGGAAGAGCAGTTAGATGATGATGATGCCACTGACTGAGTTAGGGAATAGGGGAGGAGGAATAAGCTTGTGGGAGAAGATGAGTTTGAGTTTGGATACGTTTGGTTTGAATTGACAGTAGAATATCCAGAAAGAGGCGCCTGGGTTCTTGCAGAAGATAGAGTCTGGGTAATATCACCCATTATGGAGTCTGATGCTGTGGTGGGGAATTGCTCAGTTGAGGAAAGGTGTATAGAAGAAGGCCAAGCACAAAGCTTTGCAGGAACATTTCCTTATAGAAAATAAGGGATGAGCCAATGAAGGGGCCTGAGAAAGATAGGTCATATATATAAGGGTAAGAGTGGAACAAAAATGAAAGCTCTCTTGAAAACCAAGGAAGAACAAGTGTATTAGATTCCTAGGGCTGCCATAGCATATTACCACACACTTGGCTTAACACAAGAGAAATTTATTCACTCACAGTTCTGGAGGCTGAAAGTCTGAAGTCAAGAGGCCAGCCCTCCTAAGGCTCTGGAAGAGAATCCTTCCTTGCCTCTTCTAGCTTCTGGGGTCTCCTGGCATTTCTCTAGCTTGGGCAGCACAACTCCAATCTCTGCCTCTGTCTGCACGTGGTCTTCTTCCTTTTGCCTCTGTGTCTTGTATCTCCCTCTTCTTTTCCTTATAAGGACACAAGTCATTGGATTTAGAGCCTACACTTAATCCAGGATGCTCTCATGTTGAGATTCCTAACTTAATTATGTCTGTAAAGACCCTATTTCCAAATAAAGTTACATTCTCAGGTACCAGATGTTAGGACTAGGACATATGTTTTTGTGGATCACAATTCAACCTACAACAGTAAATCACAGCAAATGTCAAAGAAATGAGGGCTGGATATACAATTGGATTTGACAATAAGAAGGTGATTGATGCCTTGAATCAGAGCAATTTCAGCAGAATGGTGGTCTGAACACCAAACTAAGGGGTCAGGCAACAGATAGGAAATTATTTCTCTTTCAAGATATTTGTTCAGGTCATGACTTGAAAGACCTGTAGGTATTGATATGGTCTAGTGTTCCCTCTAGAAGAAAGCAACATCAAGAGTGCAGCAGGCAAGACCACCCAGTTTACAAACGATCGGGCAGAAGACAAGAAAGGTCAAGTAATTTGTCCAAGGTCATGTAATTTGAGTTCAGCCTAGAATACAAGATTTATACCTCCCAGAGTTTTGCTCAGACTTATTTATTTTGAAAAATACTGAAAATTACCAAGAAAAGTAAATATCATTCATAATCCCAGAACTTTGGAAAATAACCGAGAGAGGCTTAGGGAGGTTAGTATTCTACCTGGGGACTGATGGGGCCAGGGGGCAGGGTAGCCAACCACTCCCCATTTGCTCAGGCCTGCAAGGGTTCCTGGGACATGGAACTTTTGTGCTAATGCTGAGAAAATCCTGGGAAACCTGGACAAGCTAGTTACTCTAATGAGAGGAGGGAGCTGTTGCTCAGACCCAACAAAAGCTGTGGCCCCGGGACAGAGGTGGCAGAACAGAAGCAGAATGTAACAACTGGTAAACCAAGGCCCAGCAGAGAGGGAGTTGGGTGGGGGAGGTAAGGAGAGTGGGGTAAAGAGTTGGGGAATAAACACCCGATCTTCTCTCTCCTCTCAGTCTCCACTCTGCTGATTTAACTAGAGGATTAAGGAGCCCGGGTTTGCCGTCCATCAAGATTATTCTTCAGAGCATTCGGGAGGCAAGAGAAGGGCTGAGAATGGATATGAAAGAACAAATAGCAAATAACCACCAGAAGCTTCTACTACGTGTTAGACATGGTGCTTGGTACTTTACATAAGTTATCTCCTTTAATCCTGAAAACCACTTTGATGGGTAGAGATCATCAATCCCAACATTTATCGGTGAGGAACCTTAAGTTCAGAGGAGGCAGGTAACTTCATTGATGAATGCTTTCCCGTGACAGGTCACAATACCGTATCTAAATTTCCTCTTTTAAGTCACAGTTATCCCAGTTACTCAGACTTGACTTAGGTGCTTCCAAATCTACACATTTAGAGCTGCACATTTATCAGTAATTTCTAGTGTGACTTTTACATATTTGTCTCTTCCTCCTTGCACAATGAATTTGAATTGTGTTATTAAAATATTTACAACTTAATAATAAAAAGAATAGCAGAAATACAGATTTGAAAAAAGTCAAAGACTGAGGACAAAACAAATGGAATATAGATACTTAGATTGCAAAGTATTATCAATTGCTATAAGCAGGCTGAAAATTTGACCTGAATTTCTTGGTGGTCAAAATGAAAAGACAAACATAGGTAGTCACATTGTTCTTACTGTTCAAAAAAAAAAAAGACATTTACTAGGAGATGAATACTGTTTTAAGTGCTTTATATACTTATTTCATATGAGGACCCCCACAACAACTCTCATTTACGGATGAGAAAAAGAGGCACAGAGAGGTTATATAGTTTGGCCATGAGCATTTAGCTAGCAGTTGGTGTGGCTGGGTTTCAAACCCAGACCATCTGACTCCAGGGTCTCACTAAATGTTTCCATGTTCGTGAAATACCTTACTTTATTTTATGTATAATACAAAATATAAGCCATGTGTGCATGTGCTGTAATGCTGGTGAGGAGGATGAAGGGAGAAAAAAGGAAGGGCTGGTTCTTCATAGAAATGCACACCAATGCAAGGAAATAAAATAACCAGGGTCTGGACGAGGGGTTTGGTGTGTTGAGCTGAAAAGCTTTGATGATAGTAGTCAATTGATGCTTTTACCTGGAGATACGGAATAAATTCATGGATCTTAATAACACTTTGTCATGACTTACTTGACATTACATCTAAGGTCTTTGAACCATGACAGATGTCCTGTGATCTATCCCAAGGCATTTTGTCATTAGAGCTTTTCGGGAATATAATCAAGGACTTACAGATTTTTCATGTCATGTGCATAGGATTTAGATCGTTTGGGGTATATGCACACTTGGTCAGCCCACAGGTAGCTTGTGAACATATAAAACAATTTAAAAGGAGTTCACGCTATTTAGCTTGGATTAAAAATACCTGGCATTGAAAGGCTTTACTGCTTGTTTGGGAACCCATTGTCTAATCTGTACATTATGCATTCAGTTGATAATAGGCTTATACTTCAGACATTAGTCAGAATGGTTATAGTTTTGATTTAATGATTTTTGTTGAATCATTTCTGTTTCGGAGAGGCTGTTTATCTTTTCCTCACTGCATGCATATCTACTACACACCCACTCTTGGAAGGCAGGAGACCTGGGGCATATGAAATCCTTGGCAGAAGGGCTGGCATAACACCGGTTGTTGACTGCTGGAAATATTTAAGCTGAAAATACATGATGCAAAGAGGCAAGGACATTGCCGTTCTTCACTTTTTAATGCACTGATTTTTTTTTTTTTGCTTTCGTTTTGTGACTAAATTTAAATGTGGGAGGATCTTGTGGGTGTGTGTGTACTCTACATGAGAAAAAAAGTTGTTTGATCATGCTATGAGATTTTTATTTCTTCAATCAGGTACATAGCAATTCACATGGTCTCAAGCCACAAACATTACCTCATAAATGGCACCATGGAAATGTGTCAACAAAATTCAGCCTACTCAAATCAGCTCTTAGAATAACAGCTGCTGGTGCTCTGGCTCAAGAAGCAGGTGTGAGACCACCTACAGTACCAGCTCAGAAAGCTTCCTGTCAGTAGGAAAATGGCATGGGTTTCCCCCAAGGTGCCAAATAACGCAGCAGATAGGGTAGCAACATGAAGATAAAATGTTAATATGATTTACTTTTCCTGAGCACTTGGGTTAGTGCCAGAGGAAAAAAGTTAATTTATAAAACAACTGCTCAAACCAAAGCATTCAGCCTGCAGCTACTATACCAGGGCCTGTTCCTGAACATTTATGTTTTTCCGTTTATGGATTACCAGGCTATGAAAATCCCCATGGATGGAGGTAGGGAGGAGATAGGGTTGGTTTAATCCATTGTAGGACAGAACTTAGCATCTGTTTTTACAAGAAAGAACATGTAATATAAACTGTATGTGTGTGTGTGTGTGCTTGGGGTGGGCAGTGGGGTCGGGGCTGATGAAGAGTGGAAAACCGAGAGACCTGTCAAACACGGAGGGTGCTTCTCTGTCAGGGAGGTCCAAGGTTTTATTGCCTGAGAACTGTGTAACCTGCTGCCAAAGGGGAAGTGGGCTCCACCCTACCTACCCAAATGAAAGCTGCAATAGCAAGGGACAGGTGGAGAAGTCATTAGGAAGTCTTTGTTTAAAATGTAGAAACAGCATGAATGCTCCCTGCTATCTTTCACGGGATGGCTCCCCATACTTGTGGTTCTGAGACAAGCAACATCATGTCCATAGTGGTGGAAAAGACATTTTGCATACTCTTTTAAAATCTTGAAAATTTGGCTTGCATTTGCTTCTACCCAGATCTTCTTGGAAGAATTTTTTTTCTTTCTTTTTTAATCACTGCATGCTTTCATAGCAATTTATCTTCAAGCTCTGGTTAATTTTATTGTTTATTAGAAGTTGAAGGTTTTATGGTGGAACAGAGTGTGGGCTGGAGTTAAGTGCTAGAGTAAGGAGGGAGCTGGCTGACTATGTTGCAGGAAGCTAGATGCAGCAGGGACACACATTTATAGCCTTTAAGAATTTCATCTTGATTTGAAGGGGATCTGGATCTGAGAGGACCACATATGCTCTGAGCAGGGTTGTGCAACTAACAGCATAGAGCGTGATGGTCTAGGACTGTTTTTGTTATGTTGTTCCAAGAGGAGGGCAAATCAAGCAAGGTATGTCTAAACCATTCTTAGTTCCGCCTTAGCTCTTATATCTAGACTGCCTGGGACCAGGCAGGAGATAGATTATTGCAGTTGAAAAACAGAAATCTAAAGAGATGTTTTCTAAGAATCTTCTGCCGCTTAGGAAAGACTTGGGAATGGCCCAATAAAATGGAAAAGATACCTTGTATAAGCAGGCTGGACAGGACTTTTTAATCAGGTATTTACTTTTTTAAAATTAATAAACTTTATTTCCTTAGAGCAGTTTTAGGTTCAAAGCAAAACTGAGCAGAGAGTACACAGAGTTCCTATGCATTCCCTGCCCCCATGCCCTGCATCCTTCCCTCTGACTGCCAACATCCCCCACCAGAGTGGTACATATGGTACAATGGTTGAACCGACACTGACACATCGTTATCATCTAAAGACCATAGTTTACATTATGGGTTTACTCTTGACGTTGCACGTTCTGTAGGTTTGGGCAAATGTATAATGACACATATCCACTGTTGTAGTATCATACAGAATGGTTTTACTGCCCTAGAATCTTTGCTGTTCTGCCTTTTCATCCCTCCCTCTTCCCTGGAAGCCACTGCCCTTTTGTACTGCCTTCACAATTTTGCCCTTTCTGTAACGTCATATAGTTGGAATCCCACAAAACATAGTCTTTTCGCGTTGGATCCTTTCACCTTGTAATACACATTTGGGGTTTTCCCGTGTGTTGTCATAACTTGATAGCTTGTCTCTTTTTAGTGCTGAATGACATTGTGTTGTCTGGATGCAGCTATTTAATTTCGGGTGAAGGATTCTGCTGAAAAGGAAGAAACAGAAATGTGGTTTGCGCTACGGCGGGCAGAAGACGGACTTAACTAAACACCTATCTGCACCTGTGAAAGGCACACGAATGAGGCCATCCCATTCTTCTTGGTAGAACAGAATGGAGTTTTCTACTACAGAGTCTGCTCCCTATTCTGGGAGTTTCTGCATTGTCACAATGGAATCCCATTCTACTGAGTTCTCTAAATGTTTGCTCTATATTTGTTAGTGGAGACAGAGCTTCCTGCTTGACCACAGTACACTGGATTCTCTGTTAGGAGAGAGAGTTTTCTATTGAAAGAAAATGTCCAGAAGTCAGGTCTTATCACATGAGGAATTTGCATGTCGTTAATGTGCCATCATACTCTGGAGTGTTGAGTATTGTTTTGCCATAAAGGACAGTTCCATACTAATCAATTTTAGCTTTTTTGCCTTTGTTGGTAAGCAAACCCTTAGGCAACCTTTTCTTCTTTAGATTTAATAATGAGAGAAGAAAAGAAATTTCACATGAAAGGCGAAACAGACACAGAAGAGATATTTAAAGTGAGCATGAGGATGTTAAGTTTTGGGGCCAAAGAATCAATCAATTATATAACCATGGTGTGTCAGAAAGCAGAGTAAGGAGCTGATTAGCACTTTTCCAATCCTGTTGGATTTAGCAGAGTTGGCTTTGAGCATTTTCCAGTTTGATGCTGAATGTCACAAGGAGACACGTGGGTTTGGCTGTTTGTTAATGATAGGTTGTTAGCATTTTCTTGAGTACTGACATGGAAGAGCTGTGCCGCTGACTCAGTGCAATAAACATTTGACTCATTGTGACAGAACATCTTTTCATGATGAAGGGCCCCACCTGCCAGACAGAGTGCCAAAGCCTGATTTATAATCTCTCAAGATCAACACTAATGAACTTCGGATTCCCTCACATCGCCTGCCACCTCTGCAATGCCAGAATGGGCATCGCTTGTCCCATCTCATGATCTTCAGCATGGGAAGCCTCTTGCTCTAATGTCTGACTCAATGCCCCCTTTCCAGACTCAGAGCCCCTCAACTCTTCTGTTTTCAACTGTGAAGAAGACGTTTTATTCCAAAGGTGATTTCCATTAGACTTTATAACCGGGGCATGTAGGAATTCCCAGAATAGATGCTGAAAAAATATGATCTGTCTAAACATGAAGAGAGTCAAGAGTCGGTAAATAGTCCATATGACAGGCATTGGGTAAGGTACTGAGATGAATAAGTCCCAACATTTAACTTGAGAAATTGACAGTGAGTGTGGTAGAAAGTCATTTAAACAAATACTCATGGTACAGCCTGATATGGGCAACAGTATAAACATAAACACATAAACACAAAGTATTTAACTTTGTGGAAGGGCTAATGGGGTGTGTGTCATGGAAGGCTCCATTTAGTTCACTAGGTGGACAAAAGGAGGTGGGAGGAGGCTTTCTAGGCAGAAAGAATCACATGTCCAAGGCACGGAAGTATAGGACCTTATAGCAATTAGAAACTCATTATTGTTAGAGCATAAAGATGGAAAGGTGAGGGTAGGACAGCTGAGTGGCCGGAGATGAGGTAAAAGCCACACCAGGAAGCAACTTTTATGTCATTAAGGAGCTTGTGTTTATCTGGGAGTTATGGGGAGGCATTAAAGGACTCAATCAGCAGAGTGACTTGTTCCCCTATGTTTTAGAGAGGCATTTGTGAATACCATAGAGGCTTAGGAGAGGACAAGATTAACAGAGGGAGGCCAGTTAGGAAGCTGTCAGCATATTTCAGCTTCTGTAGGTAAAAAGACTGAAGACATGAAACAGACAAGAGAGGTTGGTGTTAGATGGAAAATGGATGGAATGTGAGGATCTGGTTGAATGTGGGGAATGAGGGAGGGATCTGGAGGACTCCAAGCTCTCTGTCTTACAGAGACAGTCACTACCACAGTGAAGCCACCAGTGAGGTAGAGATTACATGGGGCGAAGTGGAATTTGTGAGTCGTGTGGTGGGGTGGTCATTATGGCAGCGTTAAGAACAAAGACTTGGGGGCTGGGCAGTCTGCTTTTAGGGTGTCTGTGGGACAGCGGGTGGAGGAGTCCAGTGGATAGTGGGATGTGACCCATCTCACTGGAAGGTCAGGCTGGCATACTTCATAGGGACCCTCAGGTCTAGGTGTTTTGTTCCTTGAAAAAAAAAAAAAGATACAGTAGTTGCCCCCTTATCTGCAGTTTGCTTTCCATGGTTTCGGTTTCTCAGGGTTAATCAGTCAGTAAGTGATGATCCTTCTGACATACTGTCAGGTCAGCTGTAGTCCACCATGGTGTCACACAGCCAACATCATTCATCTCATTTCAGGTCCTCCTGGAGGCATTTTATCCTCTCACATGATCTCAAGGAGAAGGGTGAATACGGTATAATATTTTGATAGAGAGGGAGAAAGAGACTGCAGTCACATTACTTTTATTACGGTATAATTTGTTATTCTTGTTACTCTGTGCCTAATTGAAAAATGAAACTTTATTGTAGGTATCTATGTGTAGGAAGAAACAGAGTATATATAGGGTCTGGTGCTATCCATGTTTCCAGGTATCCCCTGGGGGTCTTGGAACGTATCCCTGGGGATAAGGGTCTACTGTACACTAAAGCTTAGGTATTTGGTGTTATCTGTCAGGGGTCCAGCTTGTCAGGGTTCTTGTTTCTAAGATACCTGTTGTTCCAAATGAAGCTTAAAATTTTCATTTCAGTGTTTACATGTTTATAGATAAGACAAACATCTGTTCTTGTTCTTTACCTTTTCTTCTTGCAGTGGAGACTACTGATAGCACCTACTTGGAATTAAGCAGTCATGTCTTCCTGTCTAATATCCCCGTTTCATCTGATCTTTGTCTGCCTCTCTCACCATGCTCCAGTCATCACAATAAATGCATCGCCGGTCTCATTTTATCTAACTCCCATGGCAACTCACCGTGGTGAGTGCTTTTCAGCTCCATTTTAAAGATCAGCAAATAGGCTGAGATGAGTGAAGTGAATTGTCTGTTGACAAACAGAGCTGAAATTTGCAGAACTGGACTTTGAACCTGATTGATTCCAATGCCTAGATTCTTTTTTTTTAATTTTATTTTATTATGTTACGTTAATCACATTACATCATTAGTTTTTGATGTAGTGTTCCATGATTCATTGTTTGTGTATAGCACCCAGTGCTCCATTCAATACACGCCCTCTTTAATACCCATAACCAGGCTAACCCATCCACCCAACCCCCTCCCCTCTAGAACCTTCAGTTTGTTTCTCAGAGTCCATAGTCTCTAATGGTTCGTCTCCCCCTCCGATTTCCCCCCCTTCATTTTTCCCTTCCTACTATCTACTTTTTCTTTTTCTTTTTCAACATAGAATGTATTATTTGTTTCAGAGGTACAGGTCTGTGATTCATCAGTCTTAAACAGTTCACAGCGCTCACCATAGCATATACCCTCCCCAATGTAGCCACCCCATACCTCCCACCCCCACCACTCCAGCAACCCCCACCACTCCTCAGTTTGTTTCCTGAGATTAAGAATTCCTCATATCAGTGAGATCATATGATACATGTCTTATCTCTGATTGACTTATTTTGCTTAGCATTATACCCTCTAGTTCCATCCATGTTGTGGCAAATGGCAAGATTTTGTTGTTGTTGTTGTTTTTATGGCTGCATAATATTCCATTGTATATATATATATACCACATCTTCTTTATCCATTCATCTGTCAATGGACATCTTGGCTCTTTCCATAGTTTGGCTATTGTGGACATTGCTGCTATAAACATCGGGGTGCGCGTACCCCTTCGGATCACTACATTTGTATCTTTGCGGTAAATAACCAGTAATGCAATTGCTGGGTCATACGGTAGCTCTATTTTCAACTTTTTGAGAAACCTCCATACTGTTTTCCAGAGTGGCTGCACCAGCTTGCATTCCCACCAACAGTGTAGGAGGGCTCCCCTTTCTCTGCATCCCCGCCAACATCTGTCGTTTCCTGACTTGTTAATTTTAGCCATTCTGACTGGTGTGAGGTGGTATCTCATTGAGGTTTTGATTTGGATTTCCCTGATGCCGAGCGATATTGAGCACTTTTTCATGTGTATGTTGGCCATTTGGATGTCTTCTTTGGAAAAATGTCTGTTCATGTCTTCTGCGCATTTCTTGATTGGACAATTTGTTCTTTGGGTATTGAGTTTAATAAGTTCTTTATAGATTTTGGATACTAGCCCTTTATCTGATATGTCATTTGCAAATATCTTCTCCCATTCTGTCGGTTGTCTTCTGTCTGTTGTCTTTGGGTTTTGTTGACTGTTTCTTTTGCCATGCAAAAGCTTTTTATCTTGATGAGGTCCTAATAGTTCATTTTTGCCCTTGCTTCCCTTGCCTTTGGCGATGTTTCTGGGAAGAAGTTGCTGAGACTGAGGTCGAAGAGGTTGCTGACTGTCCTCTCCTTTAGGATTTTGATGGACTCCTGTCTCACATTTAGGTCTTGCAACCATTTTGAGTCTATTTGTGTGTGTGGTGTAAGGAAATGGTCCAGTTTCATTCCTCTGCATGTGGCTGTCCAATTTTCCCAACACCATTTGTTGAAGAGACTGTCTTTTTTCCATTGGACATTCTTTCCTGCTTTGTCAAAGATGAGTTGACCATAGCCTTGAGGGTCCATTTCTGGACTCTCTATTCTGTTCCATTGATCTATGTGTCTGTTTTTGTGCCAGTACCATACTGTCTTGATGATGACAGCTTTGTAATAGAGCTGGAAGTCCGGAATTGTGATGCCGCCAGCTTTGCTTTTCTTTTTCAACATTCCTCTGGCTATTCGGGGTCTTTTCTGGTTCCATACAAATTTTAGGATTCTTTGTTCCATTTCTTTGAAAAAAGTGGATGGTATTTTGATGGGGATTGCATTAAATGTGTAGACTGCTCTAGGTAGCACTGACATCTTCACAATATTCTTCCAATCCTTGAGCATGGAACGTTTTTCCATTTCTTTGTGTCTTCCTCAATTTCTCTCATGAGTATTTTATAGTTTTCTGAGTACAGATTCTTTGCCTCTTTGGTTAGATTTATTCCTAGGTATCTTATGATTTTGGGTGCAGTTGTAAATGGGATTGACTCATGAATTTCTCTTTCTTCTGTCTTGTTGTCGGTGTATAGTAATGCCACTGATTTCTGTGCATTGATTTTATATCCTGCCACTTTACTGAATTCCTGTATGAGTTCTAGCAGTTTTGGGGTGGAGTCTTTTGGGTTTTCCACATAAAGTATCATATCATCTGCAAAAAGTGAGAGTTTGACTTCTTTGCCTATTCGGATGCCTTTTATTTCTCTGTTGTCTGATTGCTGTGGCTAGGACTTCTAATACTATGTTGAATAGCAGTGGTGATAGTGGACATCCCTGCCATGTTCCTGACCTTAGGGGGAAAGCTCTCAGTTTTTCCCCATTGAGAATGAGATTCGCTGTGGGTTTTTTGTAGATGGCTTTTAAGATACTGAGGTATGTACCCTCTATCCCTACACTCTGAAGAGTTTTAATCAAGAAAGGATGCTGTACTTTGTCAATGCTTTTTCTGCATCTATTCAGCGGATCATACAGTTCTTTTTCTTTCTTTTATTAATGTAGTGTATCACATTGATTGATTTGCAGATGTTGAACCAACCTTGCAGCCCAGGAATAAATCCCACTTGGTCGTGGTGAATAATCCTTTTAATGTACTGTTGGATCCTATTGGCTAGTATTTTGGTGAGGATTTTTGCATCCATGTTCATCAAGGATATTGGTCTGTAATTCTCCTTTTTGATGGGGTCTTTGTCTTGTTTTAGGATCAAGGTAATGGTTGCCTCATAAAACGAGGTTGGAAGTTTTCCTTCCATTTCTCTTTTTTGGAACAGTTACAGAAGAATAGGTATTAATTCTGCTTTAAATGTTTGGTAGAATTCCCCTGGGAAGCCATCTGGCCCTGAGCTCTTGTTTGTTGGGAGATGTTTGATGACTACTTCAATTTCCTTAGTGGTTATGTGTCTGTTCATGTTTTCTATTTCTTCCTGGTTCAGTTTTAGTAGTTGTTACAACTCTAGGAATGCATCCATTTCTTCCAGGTTATCTAATTTGCTGGCATATAGTTGCTCATAATATGTTCTTATAATTGTTTGTATTTCTTTGGTGTTGGTTGTGATCTCTCCTCTTCATGATTTTATTTGGGTCATTTCTCTTTTCTTTTTGATAAGTCTGGCCAGGGGTTTATCAATCTTATTAATTCTTTCAAAGAACCAACTCCTAGTTTTGTTGATCTGTTCTACTGTTCTTTTGGTTTCTATTTCATTGATTTCTGCTCTGATCTTTACTATTTCTCTTCTCCTGCTGGGTTTAGGCTTTCTTTGCTGTTCTTTCTCCAGCTCCTTTAGGTGTGGGGTTAGATTGTGTATTTGAGACCTTTTTTGTTTCTTGAGAAAGGCTTGTATTGCTATATAATTTCCTCTTAGGACCGCCTTAGCTACATCCCAAAGATTTTGAACAGTTGTGTTTTCATTTTCATTGGTTTCCATGAATTTTTTAAATTCTTCTTTAATTTCCTGGTTGACCCATTCATTCTTTAGTAGGATGCTCTTTAGCCTCCATGTATTTGAGTTCTTTCCAACTTTCCTCTTGTGATTGAGTTCTAGTTTCAAAGCATTGTGGTCTGAAAATATGCAGGAAATGATCCCAATCTTTTGGTACCGGTTGAGACCTGATTTGTGATCTAGGATGTGATCTATTCTGGAGAATGTTCCATGGGCACTAGAGAAGAATGTGTATTCTGTTGCTTTGGGATGGAATGTACTGAATATATCTGTGAAGTCCATTTGGTCCAGTGTGTCATTTAAAGTCTTTATTTCCTTGTTGATCTTTTGCTTAGATGATCTGTCCATTTCAGTGAGGGAGTTGTTAAAGTCTCCCACTATTATTGTATTGTTGTCGATGTGTTTCTTTGCTTTTGTTATTAATTGGCTTATATAATTGGCTGCTCCCATGTTAGGGGCCTAGATATTTACAATTGTTAGATCTTCTTGTCAGATAGACCCTTTAAGTAGGATATAGTGTCCTTCCTCATCTCTTATTACAGTCTTTGGTTTAAAATCTAATTTGTCTGATATAAGGATTACCACCCCAGCTTTCTTTTGGTGTCCATTAGCATGGTAAATTGTTTCCACCCCCTCACTTTCCATCTGGGGGTGTCTTTGAGTCTAAAATGAGTCTCTTGCAGACAGCATATCGATGGGTCTTGCTTTTTTATCCAATCTGATAGCCTGTGTCTTTTGATTGGGGCATTTAGCCCATTTACATTCAGGGTAACTATTGAAAGATTTGAATTTAGTGCCACTGTATTGCCTGTAAGGTGACTGTTTCTGTATATTGTCTGCGTTCCTTTCTGGTCTATGTTACTTTTAGGCTCTCTCTTTGCTTAGAGGACCCCTTTCAATATTTCTTGTAGGGCTGGTTTTGTGTTTGCAAATTCCTTTAGTTTTTGTTTGTCCTGGAAGCTTTTTATCTCTCCTTCTATTTTCAATGACAGCCTAGCTGGATATAGTATTCTTGGCTGCATATTTTTCTCGTTTAGTGCTCTAAATATATCATGCCAGTCCTTTCTGGCCTACCAGGTCTCTGTGGATAGATCTGTTGCCAGTCTAATGTTTCTACCTTTGTAGGTTACAGATCTCTTGTCCCAAGCTGCTTTCAGGACCTCCTCAGAGTACAGCTTGAAAACCACTGAACTGGATGATCTCTAATAGTTAGCAGTTTTAATATTACTGATTAGACCTTAAAGTTAGGGTGGTATTTTGTTTTCTAATAGCATTTATCCATTATTTAAAATTTAAAAAAATTGAAATATATTTTATGTATAACCTTATATAAATTTAAGGTGTACAACATGTTAACTTGTTATTTATTGTAGTATGATTGCCATTGTTGTGATAATTAGCATCTCTATCACTTTACTTAAGAATTATTTCCTTTTGGGGCGCCTGGGTGGCTCAGTTGGTTAAGCGACTGCCTTCGGCTCAGGTCATGATCCTGGAGTCCCGGGATCGAGTCCCGAAGCAGGGAGCCTGCTTCTCCCTCCGACCCTCCCCCCTCTCATGTGCTCTCTCTCATTCTCTCTGTCTCAAATAAAAAAAAAAAAAAAAAAGAATTATTTCCTTTTAGTGATTGGAATAATTAAGTTTTAGTCTCTTAGCAAGTTTGATGATCACAGCATAGTATTGTTGTAGATATTCACTTTACTATATGCATTAGATCTCTCATTAGGACTTATTTACCACTCTTAAGTTTTTACCTTTAAACAACATCTGTCCTCTCTCTAACTTTAGGTATTATTAACATATAATAAACTGTATATATTTAAAATGTACAATTTGATGAGTTTTGATCTATGTCTATATCCATGAAAGCATTATTACAATCAAGATAATGAACAGATCCATCGCCCTCAAAACATTCCTTGTGACCCTCCTCATCATTTGCCCCACTGACCTGTTTTTACCATCAGAAATTAGTTTGCATTTTCTAGAGGTTTAAATAAGTAGATACTCATTTTAGGTCTGGCTTCTTTCACTCAGCATGATTATTTTGAGATTTATCTATAGAGTGTCTATCCATAGTTTCTTTCTTTTCAGTGCCAAGTGGTTTTCCATTGTATGTATACATATTTTGGATATTTCTAGTTTTTAACTATTAAAGGAAAGCTGCTATAAACATTCAGGCACTGTGTATGGGCATATGCTTTCTTTTTTCTTGGGAAAGCACCTAGGAGTGGAATGTCTGGGTCATATGGCCCTGTATGTTTAACTTTCTATGAAACTGTTGAACTGTTTTCCAAAGCGATCATAGTATTTTACATTTCTACTGGCAATATATGAAGGTTTCACTTCCTTTATATCTTTCTGGCACTTGCTGTGGTCAGACTTGTTAGTTTAATCATCCTGCCAGATGCCTAGTACTATCTTATTGTGGTTTTAGATTGCATTGTTCTAATGAGTAATGATGTAGAGTGTCTTTTCATGAGCTTATTTGCCATCTATATAACATCTCTGGTGAAGTATCTGTTCAAGTAATGTCTATTTTTAAAACTTAGGTTGCTTTCTTGAGTTTAGAGAGTTATTTATGTATTCTTGCTACATATCCTTTGTCAGATACATGTTTTATAAATATTTTCTCCCAGTCTGTGGCTTGTCTTTTCATTCTCTAAACAGTGTCTTTAAAAGGACAGACATTTTAAATTTTGGTGAAGCTGACTTTGTTAATATTTTCTTCTGTAGAGATGCTTTTGATGTTTTACCTAATGTGTGCATTTAGTGATAAAATTTCCCTATAAATCCTGCTTCAGTGGCATCCCACAAATATTGATATGTCCTCTCTTCATTCAGTTGACAAGACTTTCTAATTTCCTTTCTCATTTCTTCTGTGACCCACAGGTTATTTAGAAATGTATTACTTAGTTTTCTAGTCGTTGGGGATTTCCCATATAATTTGTGTTATTGATTTCTAATTGAATTCCATTCTGGTCAGAGAATATACCTTGTATGAATTAAAACCTGTTCATTTATTGAGACTAGTTTTATGGCCTAGAACATCATCTATCTTGGACAATTTTCCTGTGCCCTTGAAAAGAATGTAGATTTGTTCTTGTTGGCTAGAGTGCTCTATAAATGTCAATTAGGTCAGGTTTGTTGATGGTGTTATTAAGTCTTCAATAACCTTACTGATTTTCTGTCTACTTGTTTTTATCAATTATTGAGAGCATATTGGAATCTCCCTAATTATGAATGTTTCTCTCTTCAGTTTTATCAGTTTTTGTTTCATGCTGAAACTCTGTTATTAGGTGCTTAAATGCCTATATACCTCTTGGTGAATTGACCCCTTTATTATTGCAAAGCAATTTCTTTATCCCTAGTAATATTCTTTGCTCTGAAATCTCCTTTCTTCTGATCTGTGTTAACATTTTTCAATCCTTTATTTTTAACCTGTGTGTGTCTTTGTATTTAAAGTGCATTTCGTATAGGGGCATCCAGTTGGGTTTTGTTTTTTATCTAATCTGATAGTCTCTGCCCTTTAATTGGGGTATTTTGACCATTTGCCTGTAATGTGACTATTGATATGATTAGGGTTAAATCTATCTTCTTGCTATTTGTCTTATCTGTTCTTTGTTTCTTTTGTCCTTCTTTTCTGCCTTTTGAATTAATCAAAAATAATTTGTAAAGATTTTATTTATTTATTTATTTGAGAGAGAGAGAGAGCACAAGCAGGGGGAGTGGTAAGGGAGAGGGAGAAGCAGTCTCCCTGCGGAGCAGGTAGCCTGACATGGGGCTTGATCAATCGCAGGACCCTGATATCATGACCTGGGCCAAAGGCAGATGCTTAACCAACTGAGCCACCTAGGCACCCCACCAAATATTTTTTTAAGGTTCCATTTTATCTCATTTGCTGGCTTATTAGCTGTAACAGTTTGTTTTATTATTTCAGTGTTTCTTTTTTTAAGATTTTATTTTATTTATTTTAGAGAGAGAGAGTGTGAGCGAGCATGAGCAGAGGGGAGGGGCAGAGGGAGAGAGAGAGGCAGAGAATCCCAAGCAGACTCTGTGCTGAGGCTGGACCCTGACATGGTGGTTTATCTCAGGACAGTGAGATGATGACCTGAGCTGAAACCAAGTTGACACTTACTCAACTGAGCCACCCAGGCGCCCTTCAGTGGTTGTTTTTTGATTTACAGTATACACCTTTTTTTTTTTTTTTAAAGATTTTATTTATTTGACAGAGAGAGACACAGCCAGAGAGGGAACACAAGCAGAGCGGGAGTGGGAGAGGGAGAAGCAGGCTTCCTGCGGAGCAGGGAGCCTGATGCGGGGCTTGATCCCAGGACCCTGGAATCATGACCTGAGCCGAAGGCAGACACTTAACGACTGAGCCACCCAGGCGCCCCTCACTTTATGAATTATTGAAGAACTTTTTAATAGCATACAGTTGACCCTTTAACAATGCAGGGGTTGAGGCACTGACCCCCTGCACAGTTGAAAATCAAAATGTAACTTTTGACTCCCCCCAAATTTAATTATCAGTAACCTACTGTTGACTGGAAGCCTTATCAATAGCATAAACCAGTCAATTAACACATATTTTGTATGTTATCTGTATTATATACTGTATTCTTATAATAAAGGAAGCTAGAGAAAAGAAAATGTTATTAAGAAAGTCATAAGGAAGAGAAAATACATTTATTTCTTCTCTTATTATGGTACAGAGCACTGTACCATAAAAAATCTACATGTAAGTGGACCTGTGTATTTCAAACTCATGTTGCTCCAGAGTCAACTATACTTACATGTATCCCTTTTCAACCTTTGTGCTATACAGCCTTTGTGCTTATACATTTTACTTTTATATATGTTACATTGTTATTATTTTTGGTTAATTATCAATCACTTTTAAAAAAAATTTAATAAGAAAAACATCTTATATATTTACCGCGTAGCTACTATTCCCAGTATTCTTCATTCCTTTATATAGATCCATATTTTCATCTGTTACCATTTTCTCTATGCCAGAAAGACTTCCTGTAACATTTCTTGTACTATAGGCTGGCAGGCGATACAATCTTTCAACTTTTATATGTCTGAAAAAATGCTTGCTTCACCTTTGTTTTTGAGACATTTTTACAGAATTCCAAATCGGTAGTTTTTTCTTTCAGTGCTTCAGAGATGTTGCTACACTCCTTTTTCACAAATTCTGGTGAGAAATTTGCTGTCAACCTTACTTTTGTTCCTTTTTATATAATTTATCTTTTTTTTTTTTTCTTTGTGGCTTCTTTTAAGACTTTCTCTTTATCCCTGGTGTTCAGCTGTGAAGCATGCTGGGACCTTAGTTTCCTGGACCCTTTGAGTAAAGGACATAGGAAAAGGTCTATATATTGGGATGTGGGCTATAAAATTCAGATCACCCTAGATAGAGGCTGGCCAGGATACCATCAGAAGGGCAGGAACCTCAACTCAGGAGTTGGGTGGCACAGGGTAGGCGCTATGAGCAAGAGTAGGGTGACACTGATCTAGACCTCCCCATGTTTCTGGCATCATGACTCATTCCAGAACTCTGTAGTGATGACTGAAGCATGGGGTAGGAAGTGGGTAAGGCTGAACCCACATAGGGAGGCATCAGAGATCCTACTGCAAGGACTGGCAGATGGCAGACCTCAAAATAATGCAGAGTAAGAGTAGAACAGAATAATGGAATTGATAAAGGGGAGTTGAATATCCAATCCCAAGGCTTTAACTTTATAAGGCAAACTCTTAGACCTGTGTGCTCATGTGCACGTGCATGTGTGATCTGCCTAGTAGAATTCCATTCCATTTTTAAAGTTGCTGTTTCCAAATGGGCAAAAAGTAAGAAGCACTTTGTACAAAATAAATAATAAAATATTTTTTTTGGAAAAAACCCTTAATATCACACACTACTGGTATTATTAAAAAGTTTTGTGTTAGAGATTTTAGAATAGTATCAGGAAGTAAAAAAGACCAAAAAAAAAAAAAAAAGAAAAAAAAAGAAACCCATGAACGTAAAACGCCTTTAACTGTTCCCACTTAGTTGATTAAAAAAATTATTTTAACATTTTGCATTTGATTTAATTTTGTTTTGACTTTGTATTGTTTGCTTCTTATTCTGTATGGACAAGTTCCTGCTGCCTGTAGCCATTTGTGCAAACCAGGAACTCCTCTAAAACTTTTGTTTCATCTGATTAAATCAATTACTAATCATCTTGAAGGAGGGACAAGTCCAAAGTCACCACGTGAAGGATAATTCATAATAGTTTTTTTTTAGCAACAACTTTCTCCCTTTCTTGCCAAACTAGTCAGCAGTCTGGCAGTTTGGTTTTTGCAATGAATCAGAATGTATGTGCCAGGCCATTTGCACCATCTGCTACAGGAGTGTCATGGGAGAGAGGACTGTGGACACCTGGTGGGTTGACGTTGAAATGTCAGCTGGAGGGTAAACACCAGCTCCAGTGATGAAAGGCCAAGAAAGCAAAAAGCCTGGAAGGAGAAGAAGCTGCTGGTAACAGCAAAAGAGGCACAGCTGTTTCTGAACTGGGAAGGAGGTATGCATGTGTGTGTGTACATGTGATGTATGTATGTATGTATGTATTTCCAGCATCGGTGACCTTTTAGAATCTTAATGACAGGAGTCATTAAATTCATGGGGAAGGTAAAAGACTGTTAGGTGACATTACACGTGTAAGTTCTGGTAAGGGCAACTGATGCTTTTTGTAGAAAGAACTGTAAAACATACAGGTATCAATGTTGCCTTTGGGTGACGTGGAGTGAGATTTTCCGACTGCATCCTCTGAGAATAAAGCGGTGATCATGGGCTCACAAAAGCTCTTTTAATTCCCCTCATGGTATATGTTATCCCCTACACCCAATTTTGATTTCTGGTTTTGTTAAGGAACTATTTAATACCCCCCAATTTTTTAGATGCCAAATACACGGTTTATTGTCAACAACCAGGATTGACTTGAATTGACAACTGATTCTGTTATATTATTATATATTCAGAAAGAATAGCCACAGAGCAATTGTTAATCAAACTAAAGTTCTCATATTTGCAAATATCTCTTGATATTTAAGTCCCTCATGGAAAACTTCGCTATCCAGCAAGTAAACTTGTTTCTTTATTTAAATGTATATTCTGCAGTTACGATATACTAAAAGTATATGTTACCTTATGGGAATCTTACTAAGGTGGCGTACGGTTCAGATGAGCAATTGGGTATCCTGCTTTAATTTTTTTCTGGGCTAAAATCTTAACGGCTGTTTAAATTATAAACACTTGGGGCCATCATCATCTGTCTTTATGTTAACATGGACACCTAATCTTTTTCTGAGAAAAATCTTGGCTCTGGCTAGGGCTCTCACTTGGCTTGTCTTTGTGGGTATCAAAACATATTTTCAGGGCTATGCCACATTTTAGAGCCTTGTTCTAATTTCTAACCTGGCTGAGCTGAACCAAGCCATACAGCTGTGTGCTTCACAGGAACATAGAATACCTGTTTCCTAATTGCTTTCAGGAAATACAACTCCAATTTGTAACTTTGTTATAATTACCAAATCTATCCCCCCAATTTTTAGGGTGATTAAAATATCCAGTAGTTGAAACCGACTGAGGAATACTTAAGCATGTTGCTTTTGATAAAGGCCGGGGCGTGGTAAGAGAGGAGTTGTGAGCCATTTTCCAATTATGGACTCTTGAAGTTGGTTCACTACAGTGAGAGTTCCCTATAAAAATAACTGTCTTCTGTGTGCTTTTATCTAGCTTACATGTACACACACATCCTTTCCTTCACTCTGGTGGTACACAGGGAGTAAGGATCATCATCAGTATCATGTTTGGAGGGATTCTGAACTTGGGAGTTCAAGGTCAAATAGTAGAGCAGACAGATTTCAAGGTCAAGTCATCCCAGCCCCAAAGGGCCATGCATATTTTATTCCACTATGCTGCATCGTAAGATATTTGCGCATTCGTGCCACCTTGCTCCATTGTGGATAAGCAGGCCAGGGAGGTTCTGGAGTGGGATAGTGGACTTCCCTGGCATCTATTTCAAAAGTTCAGACCCCATCCCAAGCATTTCTAACTTCCCATAAGAGTTGGCTTGTAATAAACTTAAATGTAAAGCATTTCTCATGGCTGCCATGCAGTTATAATTTTGGTAGACATCTAAAATTCTTATCTCTACTTTTTCCATTTCTACCTCTCATCTCTCTCAAACTTGCATCCATTTTCTCTGTCCCTTTAGTTCAGGCTGTTACAATTTTTCACATGGAAGTTTGCAACTTCCCAGTAGGCTTTCTTCCTGCTTCTTACTACAGCTTTATACAGGATAGCTTACGATGTGACCTCTTACACCTTGCTTTCTCCCCTGCATCCTCAATTGCCTGCTGTTTTTTTAAGTGTAAAATGTACAAGACTATTTTGATTTCCTGATGCTTCTGTGTTCTTTGCTCCAAGTTTCTCATTTTCTCTGCCGGATGAACTCCTCCTAAGACTGAGCTCAAAAGCCTCCACTTCCATGAAGCCTTTGATGATTGTCTCAGCGTGTCTCCACCTTGCTCTTTCAGCATCTTGTTTATCCTAATTACAGTGCTCTAATTATTGGCTAATTGCCTGTCAACCGTGCTGCACTGTGAACATTTGGAAGACAGAGCCTGAGTTATATTCATCTCTGTGGTCCCAGAACCAGCACAGTGCTTGGCAATTAAGGGGTGCTTAATGAGAATATTTTGACTGTGTTGTTTCTGAATGCCTTCTGAAACCTTCAGGAAGTGTTGTTGGTGTTTGGGGGAAGTATTTTATTGAGTATCTGTGGTGTGTCTTCAGGGGAGATATTTGAACACAACTGGGAACTACCAAAAGGAACTTGACAAATTATCTACTTTATAAATATAACTAAATGCCTTGGAATTGGCACAGTTTCTCAACTCTGATACTCAGGAGATCAGAGATTTAAATTTCCATTTACATATGATGATTCCAGCCTTTAACTACCACCCCAGAAGCTCTTCAGAGAGAGTGCCCCTACCATGACCCCAGAGTACCTACTAAGCATGCCTGCTTGCAAACCTCCCAGAACCCCTGAATTCTTCCCCCTGACACTGCAGAGAAAAATGAATGGGACCCAGATACCCAAGCAACCACTGAGGAATTATTTTGAAACACTTGCTCTCTTTCACTCTCCCACATCAACATTACCAGGTCCCACTAATTCTCCCTCCTTAATGATATTGCAAATCTGTTCTCTTTGCCCCAGTTTTATAGCTACCCCCATTGAGGGTCCCCATCTTTTCTTCACAGATAACTGAAAAAGGCTTTGGCTTGCTTTGTCTCCTCCCATCATCTGTTCTCTACAGTGAGTTGAATGATTTTTCCGGAAACAAATCTGATCATGTGTTGGTCCTACGTAAAGCTGTCTGTGGATTTCCATCACCCTCCGTAGAGTCCAAACTCCTCAGCCTGGCTCCCTTGGCCCTTCGTGGTGTGGTGCCTACTTTCTATTCTAGTTGAGCTCTGCTCACTGCCCGCACCCCCCAGGGCTTTAGCCATATTGAGTGACTTGCTTTTCCCCCAAAAGTGACATATTTTTTTGCTTTCAGGTTTTTGAACACAGTGTTCTCTTTTTCTAGAACTTCCCACCTACCTCCTCATTCCCACCCTCAACGTCCTATTCATCTTTTAGTCCTTAACTTAAACATTATCTCTTTTGGAAGAATTTATTTATTCTCCCAAACTAGGTTGCTATTCATCATAAGTGTCCCATGAATACAGTATTATGATTCTTACCACAAGCATTGTGGTGATCTAATGCATGTTTGTCTCTCTCACTGGGCTGTGAACTCCATTGGTACAAGGCTAGGTCTTATTCATCGTTGTAATCCTAGTTTCTAATACAGTGTCTGAACACAGAAGTTGCTCAAGAAATATTTGTTGACTAAACAAATAATTGTCAATACATAGCCACATAAATACATTGGGCAATTTGCAAATACTTGGGCGATCTGCTCAGACAAAACTCTTCATAACCAATATAATCTTGACATTTGTTTTAACCCAGATACTTAGAGCATTAAAAAATATTCACCTACTTTATTCAGATCTTTATCTGTTTGCTTATGAAAGGTGAAAGAGTCAGTCCAGTCTAATTAGGCGTGAAAAGGGTCTGGGGTGTGCAGCCTGGTCCTCTCATTCTCTGAGGGCATGTATTGTCTTGGCATCTGCCAATTAAAATAATAGTAATGGAGAAGTGAAACTGGGAGAGAATTCATATATCTTTTTATGGCAGGAACAAATTATGAATTTGAGGCAAAGGAGATTAAGTAGAAAATATTTTGACCTTGAGTAATAGAAAGTCTGAGAAAAGTTTATGTAGATAGAGAAATAGTACTAACTTTCTTGCCCTAGGTTACTGCTGAGGGCAGAATTTACATGTGATTTCCAATCCGTTTATGGATGATCTCATTTAAAGTGTGTTGAAAGTCAGCCGTCATTATCTACACTGACCTTCTTTGCTGTGTTTCACGTCTAGGTGCAATTCATGCAACTACTCTGAAAACACTGGGGAGACGAGTTAAAAAAGGAATATACACACATAATAAGTTGAGTTACCAGCAGTGATTAGTCTGTTGTATGGATAATTTTTTTAAGCTCTAAAAAATTAAACTCTTTGAAAAAATAATTTGTATCCATAATGGATGTGGAGAGAATAGCCAGTTCCTAAAAATGTAGGAAAATGTTTATAATCTCAGAATTTGTTGATGTTTGGATACTTGGTGAAAGATACTGTGATAGTGGTAAATCTTTTGGAAAATATCACTGTTCTGTTTGAGGAAGGTTGTCCTCCGGCAGCTTGGTGATTTGTTATATCCTGTGTGTATTTCTTGTCGTGTATGGAGTGACTTACTCAGCACTCCTAGTTCATTCATTCAGTATTTATTGAGAGCATGGTAAGTGCCATTAACCTCTGGGTGCACAAAGGCGCCTGAGATGGAGATGCTGCTCGTGAGGAGTGCCTGGACTCAGGGTAGAACCACTGATACTAGTAATTACATGTCAGCAGGAGGAATGAAGGGACTAATTCTGCTTGGGGTGGGGGTGGGGGGTTGGTTTGAGAGAAGGCTTCAGGGCTCAGGTGACGTTTGACTTGTATCAAGTCCTTAAACAGGGTTTTCCAGGCTTTTGTTTGGGGTAGAGAGTACAGAGTGGGGAGTGGGATGGGGTTTGAGGAGAACATTCCAGCCATCTGGACTAGTATGGGCAGAGCAATGTGAAAGATACATGGGATATTGGAGGAAGGGTGGATATTTTGTTGGGGCAGTGGACTAAGATTTTAGAGAGGGAGTGAGTGAAGACAAAACTCCAAAGGTAGGCTGTTTTCAAATCTTGAAAAACATGGTATAATAACTTCAAGACGTTATTACTGTATTTTACTCATTTCTAAGATACTTTGTAAGATAAACTTTTTAATTGAATCAAAATTTTATACATAAATATGTACATATACTCTTTATTTTGTTTTGTTTTGCTGGGCCTTGTGCCATGTTTGTCCTTTCTTCCTTTCTTTCTTTTTTATAGTTTTAGTTTTAATTAAAGTGTAGTTGACATATGATAGTATATTAGTTTCAGGTGTACAACAGTGATTCAACAATCACATGCATTACAAGATGCTCACCCCAGTAAGTGCAGTGAACAACTATCACCACACAAAGTTATTATAATATTGACTATATTCTCTCGATTATACACCTATTCTAGAAAGAAATAGTTTACCAGATATGCTTCAAAATTTTATTCATTCATTCACTCATTTATTCATTCGCCAAACACTAAGATCGTTCTTATGTGCCAGATGCTCTACTAAATGCTTTACCAATACTACCTCATTTTAAACAAAACAGAGCAGTCTTTTTTCCCTCTCTGTGTCACGTATTAGATTCTTACTCAACAGGGACAACTATTTTAAACTATTTTAGTTGTTTCTTTTGATGTTTTCCTTATTGTTTCTAAATAACAGGCTAAGACTGCCATTTATTGATATTATCCATTGAAATCCTGCTATTATATAGTTATAGCCTTATTTTTGGTTGGGCCAGTATTCAGTATTTACATTACTATTTTCATGCAAATGTAATTCACCCAAGAGTCATAGAGAATTCTGTGTTAAGTTTAATTTTTTTATGAAAAGTTTTTGTCCTTTCTGGACATTATACTTGTTTTGTTTGTTACTTGCATTCTTTTCTATGTACTCATTACTAATTCTTCCCAAAAATCTTTTTCAGAAGTGTCAGTATTCTCTTAATACATCCAAACACATCAAGAATTCTATCACTTCTCCTCTTTTGAAGATGGGGCATCAACTAGAGCCCTCTGCTCTTCTGTTCTAGCCGAGTCTCCTGCTCTTTGTATCTGCTACCCAGTTGCTGCTGCAGACTCTCCCTTTATCATCATTCTAGGGCTTTCTTTCATTTCTTTCCTGGGTTGGGTTCCCTACTTCTTCAATTCTAGGTAGTTCTTTCTTGATTTACTCTCTTATTTTGGTAGAACGTCTGCTCTCATAGTTTCTTAAGGAATTGTCTATATGAAAACTTTTGTAGATCTTGAATATCTGATAATATATTTATTTTACTTTGATTCTGGCTAAGGTGAAATTTTGAATACCATTGGATTCTTGATACTTTGTGTGAAACCTATTTTCTTTTCCTTCTCCTAAGCTTATAAGATCTCCTCTTTGTCTCCAGTGCTTTAAAATTTCATCATGATGTGTCTTGGTATAGATCTTTTTCACTCTTCATTTTGGACAGTCAAATGAATCTTTGCAATCTGGAGACTCATGAATTCTATTCTGGGAAATTATCTTGAATATTTCCTCTTTTGTTTCCTCTTTTCATTCTTGCTGTAACTCCTAATATTTTGTCTTGGAACTCTTGGACTTCTCTCTCTTCCCTCAGTGAGAAATAGGATAAAGGCCAAATAAATACTAATACTCAGTGATAACTCAGGCAGGAAAATGAAATAATGTCATATGATTGAGTTCATTCTTTTTACACATTAATGATACAAGCGGCCATTTTAAATACATGGTTGCTTGAGTAGCGGGCCAACTATCTAGGAAATGCAGCTGCAAACCTCTAGTTTTCTAGAATATTTTAGAGCATGTGCCCATGAAAGACCCACCCCAAAAAACTAGCTTCATGCATCGTAGGTGTTTATGTAGCAGAAATTACATCTTATATTAGAAATAAAAAATCTGGGATTGCTTGCTTTGAATTTGCCCAGATAGAGATTAGACTACTGCATTAAACTAAGAGACTGAAGGCCCAAGCAGGAAGATTACACATTCTGCTGGAGCATAACACACTCAGAATTCCTTTTTTTTTTTAAGATTTTATTTATTTATTTGACAGAGAGATAGAAACAGTGAGAGAAGGAACACAAGCAGGGGGAGTGGGAGAGGGAAAAGCAGGCTTCCCGCTGAGGAGTTCCATCGCAGGGCCCTGGGATCATGGCCTGAGCTGAAGGCAGATGCTTAATGACTGAGCCACCCAGGTGCCCCACACACTCAGAATTTCCTTTACAATAGGAAAATAGCTAGAAGTAGTTAGTCTTTTCCTATTTCTTCCAGAAACTGGTTTCTAGAGTTACATTCCCTCTCATAAGGCTTTATAGAAAGAAAACTAGTTCCTCCAAATAAGAGCTGGGGTCCTTTAACTGGGTAATGATTTGGGATGTTGGTTGTTGGTAGAATTTGCATATATTTAAAGAAGCTATGTAACCATCATAAACTTCAAGAGTATTCTTGAGATAGTTGTAAAACTTCTGGACAATCTGAGTTTTGGACTGTGTTGTTCTTTAGGATCTAGATAAATAGAGGATTAAGGTTACCTCCAAAGCCTGGGAATAAAGTCTGAAGATGTTGGGGACTCTGATGCTTTATTTTTCTTCCTCTCTATCAGTGCAGTCTCCTAAGCAGATTTAATAGTAAAGATATTAATGTTAGTTAAAATGTAGTAAGCATCTAGCTGTACTTATTATACAAGTAACTACGACAGGTGCTATGCTTTCTTTCTCTCATATCTCATTTAATTGTTCCATTCGTTTTATGAAATACACCTAATTCATTATATTATTTTGCAACCGAGAAAAATAAGCACAGAGAGGTTAAGAGTGTTGGTCCAACTCATGGAGCTAGTGAGACAGAGACAGAATTTGAACGCAAGCAGTCAATCCCCAGAGGCCGGTCTCATTTGGCAACCCAGAAATGAAGTTAGTCCTGGAAAGGCTAATAAGCCAGCAAAAGCAGCACAGCTGGCTGTTGTGGGCAGGGCCTGGGGCAGACTCATGCATGCATGGACGAGAGGGTTGCTATAGGTGTGTAGTCAGAGAGACAGGTGGTTCATAGGAGCCATTTACATGGTCTTTAATTGTACCTTCAGAAGTCTGGCTTTCACTTAGAGCATTTAACTAAAATAATTTTCTTTGAGATTAGCAATGACCTCCCGATACTGGTGATTAAGTATCTGATGGCCTTTGCTCAGTTCTTAGTCTCTTTGACCTGTCTTCCCCACTCAACGCATTCCCCGCCACTGCCCCTTCTCTGCTGAAGGTCTCTCCGTGTCTCTCCTCTTTTGCTCTTTTGCTCTTTTTCTTTCTCTCTGTGCTCTCTTGCTTCAGAAAGGAAGAAATATCTGTAATAATATAAAAAAAATGGTGTCAAAACAAAATGGTTGAAGAAAACAGGCAAGGGAAAAGTGTAGGAAGGATCACGAAGATCGAACCAGGGGTGAGAGAGTACGCAAAGTGTCACATCTAATTGGGAACATTTGCTAGAGCTGGGCCACAAATTTGGATCTAGTTTCTCAGGAGCTACATAAAGAGCTTTCACAATTGATTACGTGATTCACAGTGTCCTTAAGATAAAAACAAATTTGTTGTTCAAGAGGAACAAACATTTCCTAGAACTGAGACTCAAGAGACATTTACCTGGGAACATAGTGACTGTTCTCAATAACATTTTGACTCTAAACCCAATCATGGTTTCAAAAGACTCTTTCTCTATATTTCTGCATGGCCCACCCCCTCGCTCCCCTGGGGCCTCTTTTCAGTTGGCACTGAAGGCAAGAAGGCATGCCTTCTTGGTGGCCACATCTAAAATGGCACCTGCTGTCATCCCTTTCTATCTCCTTTCTCTGTTTTATTTTTCTGCTCACAAGCTGACAGATCTTTATTAGTTTAGTTATTGTTTATTTTCCTCTTTAGAATATGAGCTCTATGAGATCAGGGACATCAGTTTATTCCTATCCTATAAGTGCCTAGGAGAGTGTATGACACATGGTGGTATCAGTGTCTAGTTGCGGATGAAGGAATGGCCAGAATGTCATCAGTAAGCGCTAGGAGCTTTAAGGTGATACTTCTCAGAAAGTACCTTGTTTGAGGTAGAGCATGACTGGCCAGTTACTGTACTCATTGAGTTGGTTGGCTTTTTGTACCGGGTCAGTACAGCAGGTTGAGACTTGGGAAATAAGGAATATTCTCAAGTGAAATTGTGAGGAGGGTGACCCCTGTCCTTTCCCGTAACAGAAAAGGTTGGCAGACCATGTTACTTCCTGAGGCAGGGAAAGAGCTATAGATTATCAAGTTGTGAAACAACGGGGATGGGACTGGTTCTCAAGGAGAATACCTCTTAGCATAATCTTGAGTTAGGACCCAAGAGGGGTGCTGTGGGATGAGAGTGCATGTGGCAGGGGTATGGCCATTATGACTGAGCCATCCTTCGGAGACTCCGTCCTTTCCGGTTCTTCCTTCAGAAGACAAGGAAAATATTAGGGAAATCAACCACAGCCATGTCCATAAAACTTTGTGAGGGAAACTTGTGCCCATTTTATGAAGGTGGACTTCCTGTCCTTAGGTTTTCCAACCTGAGTCATGACAAAAAAGGCAGCTTTCAGCAGGAGCACATCAGATTCATGTTTAAAAGTCCTATTTGTGATAACTTCCATTTTGGTCAGTTTATCCGCTTTTTGTTTTAAGGGAAGAAATGCTCCTGAATCTGCTGAGAAGGAAGAAAACCGACCTGGAAATAAGTATTTTAGAAGCGGGTAAGTTAAGTGGTGCAGGCAGTCTGGTTAAGGGCCATTTACTTTACTTTCTTCTATGAGGACCTTCAACATCATTTGCCTCCTTACCAAGGCCGGATTCTGGAATGTTACATGAAGGACTCAGTTTTCCCAGTTATCATGTCTCTGGTTGGCAGAATACCATTGACCTTTGCTAAAAAATACACAGGCAATATATATCAGAGGTCATGGATGCGAAAACACAGTTTTTCTTTTCATTGACCATGTTATTATTTATTTATTTTCATTTTTTTTAGTCCAGTCTTACACAGGCTAGAGAATTCACCGGGGGCACCAGAAAAGCAGACTGGATAGCTAGAGGTACAGGAGATTGGAGGGTGAAGGTAAGGGTGGGGAAGAAGTACCCAAACTTCCCAGCTATGGTGGTTTGGGCCCTTCATATGCTACTATCCCTTGATGTTCATTATGAAAGTATGTTTAGGGGTATCTGGGTGGCTCACTCAGTTAAACATCCGACTCTTGACCTCAGCTCAGGTCTTGATCCCAGGTTCGTGAGTTCAAGCCCTGTGTTCAAGCTCCCGCATGATGTGGAGCCTACTTAGAAAAAAAAAATAATAAAGTAAAATTTAAAAATGCAAATTATTAAAAAAATAAAAATATGTTCAAATCAGGAAGCAGTATAAAAGAGGAAAAAATGAAGGAAAGTTAAAAAAAACTTAAAAGGGACAGTTGGTCGAATGGAGGTTAAAATTTAAAAAGAGAGACTAAGGTAAGAAAAATTAAGCTAAAAGGAAATGAAGTGGAAGCTAAAATAGAGACTTAAAACTGCCTCAAAGGTAAAAGGTTATGAGTTTAAAAATACAAAACACATGAGATTTTAAAAATAAAAGATAAAATACTATAAGCCAATGAGATAAAAGGTTAAAACATGACTAAAAGCTATAATGGTTCAGGCTAAAAGGCTAAAGCCTGTGAGATGAAAATCTAAAAACAGACCATTCCTGGGGATTAAGGCTTTGGAACAGGAAATCAGAACTAACACGGAAAAAAAAAAAAAAAAGGAAAAATTAAAATTAAATTAAAATTATAAGAGTAAAGTGGATTAGTGAAGGTATTATATTTTTTTCAATTAACAGGAACACAAGAGAGAACTGGTTCAAGGAAATGGAGTATGTGGCGAAAGTCTCAGGGCAGCCTGGTCTTCCCAGTGGGGGACGGAGGGCTGGGATGAGGCTGCACTGATAGTGTCCTTGCACGTGGTGGTGGGGGGAGGGGGCCCAGGGCAGAGGGCAGAAACTTGTCACCCCCTGGGAGCTGGGGAGAGGATTACAAAAGAAGGAACTGGCCTGGCTTCTGGAGCCTCGTAGGGAAGCAGCTCCTCCCTCTGTCCTTTTAAAATCCCCCCTGACTTGCTCTCCCCTTTCCCCAGTTCATTCTGGCCACCCCTCAGCCAACTGGCCAGCTTCTGCCTTCAGCACCTCCTCTCTGATCTTTGCACTGGCTGCCTTCCTAAGCCGTTTCCCTTCCAGTCTCTTCCCACTTTGCAACCGGACTAATCTTCTGAAAACACAGTTTTGGTCATGGCATTCTATTGTATAAAAACCTTCTGTGCTTATCATTTGAAAGACCAAAGTCCTAAAAGGCCTCGCAAAATCTGGCTTTAATGCACTTTTTCAAATAAATTAGAGATCGTCTATGTTTGTACTTAAATTCAACCTTGTCTACTGCATTACTTATGCTAACCCCCAAGATATCTGGAGGTTACCTATTTTGGAGTTTGGAGTTTGATCGTGAGATTTGGAGTTATTTCGGAAAAAAAGGAATTCTTAATTCCATTTTGAAAAAGTCAGGGTAAATTGATACTGATTTTGTTTTGGTTTTTGGTTCTAAGACAAATTAAAGGTGCAGGGTAGGAGAGGAGGGAAGAAAAAGAACTAGGATTCATATGCATGTGTTTCTGGGAAAATTAGATTTTTGTTTTACTGGAATTAATGCTGGCAACCTTTTTAGCTGTTCCCCAGAATGACTTTCTTTCCTGAGTTTAAGGATTTATTATCTTTAAAAATGCTTCTTGAGTATTCTCTACCCAGTTCTGAAAATAATGAAAATTCAACTTCTCTCAGTGTTTGAAGGGAAAAAAGAAAAAGATTTGGAAAATTAAACTAACCATATTTAAGATTATCCCAATGAGTTTTCTGCCAAAACACCAGATGCTACTGGAAAAAAAAAAATATCTGCCACAATTTGCTGTCTGGGAACTGTGCCTGACTCTTTAACAGGGATAAGGAGAGCGATGTAAAAGAATGAGGTAAATGGCAAATCCTATTCCAAATAAACAGTGATTTTATATAAAAAAGGTTCTAGTTAAGACTACTAGGATTATTGTACTGAGTCACATCAAAATTCTATTATTTATCAGGAACTACAAGGACATCTTATAGCCAAAGCAATATGAATGCTGGCCACTGTCACAGCCATCCTAAAAACATTTTTGTATTTTCATAGTTAAATGTTCTAGTGATATCATAAAATTCAGCCTAGGAGCATTTTAGATTCAGAGCTATTTTCTCATGTTGATTTTTGTTGTCCTTTCAATTTTTGCTTGGGTTTGGATGGGTCCAAAGCCTTTTATAAGCCAAATCTATATTGCATTTACCATATACATATTTAGATTTCTTCCTTCTCCTCTCAGTGAATGAAAGCTGCATTAGAAATAGAACTGAACTTTGAGAAATGGAATATGTGTGTAGCTTAAATTGAAGCAATTGAAGCAAGCTTCAAATTAGAAGATAGTTTCAACTTAATATGATTTTTGATCATTCAAAAGTGTTCAGGTGACGTGTATCCTCTATTTTCGTGCAGTTCTACAATCTGGCTCCAGCCTACATCTGGAGCAGAAGTTTCCATACGTTGTGTGAAATGCAGACTTTGCTATACTTCTTAAAATTCTGCAGGATTTAAAAGAAACCCAGAAGGAAGATGGGATCTAAAATTACCTGCCTTCTGCTTTTTGAGTTACCCTAGTTTTTACTCAATCTGAGGTTCAGATTATTCAGTAGTTTGCCATTTCTTAAATTTTGTTATGGACTGAATGTATGTGTCACCCCCAAATTCATATGTTGAAGTCCCAACCTCCAGTGTGGCTGTATTTGGAGTAAAGAAGTCATGAAGTCTACGTAAAGTCATAAGGTTGAGGCCCTGAGCCAACAGGCCTTATAAGAAGAGACATCAGAGTGTCCCTCCCAACCCTCATCATCCCTCCCCGCTGCCCATGCACCAAGGAGAGGCCACATGAGGACATAGTGAGAGTGTGGCTGCCCACAAGCCAGGAAGAGGGCACTCTTCAGAAACTGAATTGGCCAGAAACTTGACCTTAGAATACCCAGTCTGTGGTGTTTTGTTATGGCAGCCTGAGCAGACTAATACAATATTCCTGTTTTTACTGATGACAAAAGAAGGGAAATTAGCTCCGAAAAGGATATGGGTTATAGAAGAGGGCAGGGACAGTGTTTATCTTGGTGAATGACTGTATCCCTAGCACTGGAAGAGGGCCTGGCTCGTGGCGGGTACTCATGTTTATTTTATCAAATAAATGAATGAATGAATGAGTAGATAAAACATCTAAGCTTCTCTGGGGCATCTGGGTGGTGCACTTGGTTGAGCGTCTGGCTCTTGGTTTCGATTTAGGTCGTGATCTCAGGGTCGTGAGATTGAGCCCCACATTGAGCCCTGGTGCTGGGTTTGCGCTCAGCTCAGAGTCTGCTTAAGACTCTGTCTCCCTCTCCCTCTGCCCACTCACACTGTGCTTTGCACACTCTCTCTCTAAAATAAATAAATAAATCTTTTAAAAAAATCTAAGCTTCTCATGATAGCTACATTGATCACTGATGTGGACTACAAAAGGGAACATTGCATTTCCTCCCTTAAAAATTTTACATGTAGGGGTGCCTGGGTGGCTCAGTCGTTAAGCGTCTGCCTTCGGCTCAGGTCATGATCCTAGGGTCCTGGGATCGAGCCCCGTATCGGGCTCCCTGCTCCGCGGGGTGTCTGCTTCTCACTCTCCCACTCCCCCTGCTTGTGTTCCTGCTCTCGCTATCTCTCTGTCAAATAAATAAAATCTTAAAAAAAAAAAAAAGTATTTGTACATTGAAGAAACTAAGCAGTACAGATAATTTTTAAAAAATTTTTAAGTCATGGGGCACCTGGGTGGCTCAGTCGTTGAGCGTCTGCCTTACGCTCAGGTCGTGATCCCAGGGTCCTGGGATCGAGCCCTGCATCGGGCTCCCTGCTCCGCGGGGAGCCTGCTTCTCCCTCTCCCACTCCCCCTGCTTGTGTTCCCTCTCTCGCGCTGTCTCTCTCTGTCAAATAAATAAATAAAATCTTAAAAAAAATTTTTTTTACATGTATGTCTATCTTGTTTATTTCTTTTTTTTTTTTTTAAAGATTCTATTTATCCACTTGTCAGAGAGAGAAAGAGAGAGAGAGAGCGCACAAGCAGGAGGAGCGGCAGGCAGAGGGAGAAGCAGGCTTCCTGCTGAGCAGGGAGCCCAATGCGGGAATTGATCCCAGGACCCTGGGATCATGACCTGAGCAAAAGGCAGACGCTTAACTGACTGAGCCACCCAAGTGCCCCAATCTTGTTTATTTCTGATGATCTTTGGGGCAGTCCCAACTAAAAGTCATCCTGAGTTTTTTTTTTTTTTTTAAGTCCAGATTTTACTTAGATTTCACTAGCATTTCCATTATCATTCTCTTTCTTTCTCCAGGATTCAGTTCAAAATACTACATTGCATTTATTTGTCATGTCTCCTTTGGTCTGTGATTTTTTTTTTAAGATTTTTTTTATTTATTTGAGAGAGAGCAAGAGTGCATGAGAGAGCATGAGCAGGGGGGAGGGGCAGATGGAGGGGGAGAAGCAGACTCCCCGCTGAGCAGGGAGCCCTGGATCATGACCTGAGCCGAAGGCAGACCCTTAACCAACTGAGCCACCCAGGTGCCCCTGGTCTGTGATTCTTGCCCAATTTTTCCTTGTTTTACATGACCTTAAAGAGCACTGGCCAACTATCCTGTATACTGTCCTGAGTCTGATAAACATCAGACAAATCTCATTATTAGACTGTAGGTATGGGTCTTTGGAAAGAATACCACAGAGGTGGAATGCTCCTCTCATCCTTGATATGAGAAGGCACATGATATCTACATGAAATCACTAGTGATGTTAAACTGAATTTGTACCAAATTATTATGATTACTTAATACTTCTATAATATTTGCAACAATTATACTTTGCACCTTCTGACTGGACATAGAAGATCTCAATCTCACCTCCTTAAACTCAGAAATGAAAACTTCTTTCTATAATGTTAGAGAAAGTAAGATTATATGTATATCTTGGTGTGGGGTCTTATATATAGTAAATATTATTTTTATAGCCTAATCTTTTCCTCTTCGTGTGAAGAACTGTAGTGAAATATGCTGAAAAAATTAATAAGGAGCGATTTTTCTCTAAGTTTCTTGGTTCATTTCTGAGATCCAGATAGGAACATTGATGGCATAGAGCCCAAATTAGCCCTCCCGGTATTACCACATTAGGCACCTTATAAAATATAATTTATTTAATGTCCTGCCAGCCATGCCACCCTCAAGTGTGATGTCATCAACACATTAAATAAGGACATTTGGGACCTCCAAAAAAAAAGAATTTTGGCAGGTAACTGAGAAGGTAGGAGTATGGTTTCCCTTTGGTTCCACCTGAGTAATGCACTTGTGAGTGATGCATAGGGTACTGTGCTGTGTGCCATGTGTTGATGGGCACAAATAAAGAGACATAAAATTAGGAGTCAGACGACTTCATTCTAAAAAGGTTGAGATGTTTCCCTCAGCTTTATATTTTGTGGGAATATTTATGTTGGAGCTTATCCAAAGTTGCGTCAAATTAGGTTGAGTAAAGGAGTCTCTGGAGGGTCGAATGCTTGTCCAAAAGGGGTAGTTCCCTTGGCCAGGGTTTGGCACGTGAATGAACACTTTGCTCCCACAAGGTCTTTAACTTACCTAGCTTCACTCTTGAATTGGGCCCATTGTGCCTCACTAAACTCTCGAAATTTTATTGGCTATTCATATTTTACTCTCTGTCTTGGGATATAATTTAATGCATCCATGGTCAGAAGGCAATCAAGAAGTGCCTGTGACTAAAAAGGGAGAGGTAACAGCAGAGAAGTAGTAAAGAAGATTTCTGGGTTAATGTTATTTTGACCATGAATGTTGACTCCAACTATGATTTCAAAAAGAACATTTTTTTAAGTCTGTTTCTAGTTCAGTAACTCTTTCTGAATGCATATTGTGTGAAAATCATTGTTGGATATAAAAGGGTATAAAGGGAAATAAGAAATGACCCTGCCTTCCCATAATAGATTGTTAGACAAAAATAAAGTCTGTAATCAATCAATAATAAAATCCAGAATATCAAATAGAATAAAAATATAGCAAGAGATTTGATTAAAATACAGGGAGGTTTGTAAATTGGGTGGACATTTCACTTTATTAAGAGGTAAGGACATGCCTGGGTGAAGTGGCTTGTATTTGGACACCCATAAGCATTTCTGAACCTCATAGATAAAGCTTCACACTTGCCCTTGAGGTTTTATTGTGGGAATATTATCTCACCAAATTAGAAGGCAACCTTAGACCTCTCAGCTGTGTAACTTGGCAGTTCTCAATACTGCACCCACATTCCTTGGCAGAAGGAGACTCCCAAGAATTCTGAGTTCTTAACCTCTAAGTTTTCTTGGTGGTATGTCATCAACCGCACCTATAGTCACCTTTTTCATTCCTTTAGCATTTTACTGAGTACGAGCCATTAATCTACCCAACACATAGGCCTGATTTATGTATTAAATGATGTGTAATAATAAATGTTGGGAGGCTTGCTGAGAAAAAAACATGTGAAAACATTGTAGTGATTTTCATTACATTTCATCTCCTATAAGTAGGTCCTATTTTGAAATAAGCTCTCTGGCGATGAGGACACCCAGCTCTGGTTTCCAGGGTCTGGCATTATTTCCCAGGGGGTATCCACACCTTTTTTTCTTTACTTCTTCCTTAATTTTTTTTTTTTTTTTTTTGGTGGGAGGGAGGGGGTGAGGGCTTGGGAATTTTTCTCATTTTTATATTTTCTCAGCAATGCATTTGAGATAAGGAGCAATTTTTCTCTAAGTTTCTTGGTTCATTTCTGAGACCTGGATAGGAACATTGATGGCATAGAGCCCAAATTAGCCCTCCTGGTATTACCACATTAGGCACCTTATAAAATATAATTACTTATATTATATTATAATATAAGTAATTATATTACTATATACTATATATATACTATATAATAAATTACTATATACTATATAATTATATAATTATATATTATATTTTCTTTAGCATTTAGGTTTTTATTGTTAAAGAGCTTTTCAAAATATCTAGTTCAAAGTGGTAGTTCCCTCTAGAAACTCTAGAGGAAGGAAATGGAATAAATGCATGTAATTTTGTCTCATTCCTTTCAGCTTTATCTCACGCTCTCCCTGTAAAATGCTCTTTGCAACAAATGAGTTACGGCAATTGGTTCATTGCTATTATTAGAGAACACACAGAATTCCACTAGGTTCTCTTCTGTACTTTTTGCAGCACCATTTCCTCCCCTACCTCCCCCCACTCCCCGCAACTTTGAATTGCTGGGAGATTTTAGTCATTCTTCTGGAAAGAGGAAACGTGACTTGGACCTCCCCTGAAAGAGCAACAGAAAGTCCGGCCTCCTCTGCCTCTTCTCCAGGATGGCTTATCCGATGGGCTTGGCCTCATGAGAGAACTTGGAAGAAAGTGTCATGGTGGAGCCTGGGTTGACACAGTGTTGCCAGGGCCAGAGATAGAATTGGGAGTATGATCAAACAGCCCAAAGGGTCAGGTAAGAGACAGAAGTAGTGATGAGGTAGTAGTAAAAACAAAAAACAGCTCACACCTAAATCAGTGCTTGTGATCTGTCAAGCATTGTTTTAAGCATTTTGTGTACTTGAACCATTGAATGCTCACCACATGCCTAGGAGGGAGGTACGGTGCTTTTCTCCAGTTTACACTGTTTATACAACTTGCCTAAGGTCCTCCAGATAGCAAGCAGAGGATTCAGGTCTTGAGTCCATATTCCAAACCCCAAATCACCTGCAATGGCTACCCCTATGGCCTGGGTTCCTATGTCCATATAGTTATCTATTTAGATTCTTTTTTTTTTTATTTTAAAGATTTTATTTATTTATTTGACAGAGAGAGACACAGCGAGAGCAGGAACACAAGCAGGGGGAGTGGGAGAGGGAGAAGCAGGCTTCCCTCTGAGCAGGGAGCCCGATGTGGGGCTCAATCCCAGGACCCCGGGATCATGACCTGAGCCGAAGGCAGATGCTTAACGACTGAGCCACCCAGGCGCCCCTATCTATTTAGATTCTTGAAAGGAGATTACAGTTAACAAATTACAGTTTTGTGTTACATTAGCAATAGGTGATTAGTTATATCTAGGCCTTCTTATATATTTACTTAGTGAATTAATAGTTTTAGTTTTTTGTTTTAGAGGATAAGGGTAAGAATAAGAATAGGTTGTGTCCTTTTTGTGTTTAGGACCAAACATGGGAAATATGTCAACTCTAGACTTAACAAAATTGAATTAAACTGTGACCCTTAGATTCCTTTCCAGCATTTGTGTCTACCTGGCGCCTGTCACTTGGTAGATGAGCAAAGAAGAGAATGGGTTTATTTCCTTGCTTTTATGTGTACCCGTGTTCAACTTACAACATTCGACAGACATTTCTTTTTCTTTTAAGTATTCTCTGTGTGCCAGTTGTTACATTAGGCTCTGGGATAACAATGTTGAACAGGACAAACAAGATCACTGGGCTGTGGGGTTTTAGAATCTGGTGGAAGTTACAGACAAGTAAATAAATACAAGTACGGTTGGATAAGATAGAAGAGATAATCTCAGTCTTCTACCCATAGACACCTAGTTGTCTTGACATTTTGCTTTTAAAGTCAAACTGGATGACAACAGCAACAGCAACAGCAAAAAACCCACTAACATAGGCCCAAGATAAAATTAAAGAAATTGTGGCTGTTGATCTGTGAAAGTTTGTAATGATGATTCTCCAGCATAGTGAGATTTTTACATAACAAAAAGCATTAAAGGGGAAAAGCTATAATTTTAGCATGCCCAGACATACAATTTAAGAAGATGGTGGCAAATTGGAATAGCACCAAATGAAACTCAGAAATATTTGTTGAATGAAAAAAGGCTAAATTGACTACAGAGTTCTTCCATCTTGCTCCTTAGTTGGGAAACATTTGAACTTTTTTCTAATTTGCTTAATTTCATTCCTTGTGTTAATGATTGCCCTGCTAGATCTCAATTAGTTTTCAGGTTTTATTTTTCTTTGCAAAGAATTCAGCAATTCTCTTCTTTGTTCTGTTTTAGGAACATCTGTTGCGAATCTAGGGTTGAGTTTATTTGAAACTAACAACGGCCCAGTAGCATGTTAAGGGAAACAGCCTAGGTGAAATTTCCCTGCTGATTCTTTTCTAAAAGGGCTAGTTTCTAAAAATTTACCTTTAGTTACACTTAAATTATGTGATATGAGGGATAGGAGAATGGCAACAGTTGTTCCTGTTTAGCATGATGGATCAGTGTTTCGTGTTTATGATAATCCCAACAAATTTAATCCAAATATTTAGATTTTTAAAGGCTACATAAGAAAAGAGAAGTTACAATTTAAATTTGAGGCCAGCTGGCTTATCTGGCTCTTGGCTAATGCTTTCCAAGTGAAGTACCACTGCCCAGAAACTCTGCAAGTTTCTTTGACAAATTCCCAACTCATGTCTGCCTACAAATCACATTAAAATAAATTTGAATGGTATAACAATCTGAGTCTTTGAGTGGAGCTTACTTTTCAGAACTAAGCAAACAACAAGCTACTACTAAAACAACCATTAAAAAGAAAACCACAAAACTATTACCAGACTAGACTCTACAAATCTTGGGGCCTCTGATGCCCAACTCAGAAGTTTAAGCTAATTCAGCAAAGAACATTTATAAAATGTTTGCAAAGTCTCCTCTGGACACATAAAATATGACAGCAACAATGCACTCTTTAAAGCTTGAATTTGTAGAACTGCTCAACAACTGAATAGATCTTAAGTTCATATAGCTAAGCCTTTGCATGGAGTCCATTGTGAACTTCACACTGTTCTAAGTTTGTAGACACACCATGTCTTACTCTACACAACAGCCTCATGAGGTGAGGATTATTGCTAACCTCAGGTCATAAAAGAGGAATGGAAGTTGAATAACTCATTAAAGTCATGCAACAGATGGACAGAGTCTAAGGTCACTGAGCTAGCAAATGGCAGAGTTGGGACAGACATAGTCATTTCTAATTCAAAATTCCATCTGCCCTTACTGCAGTTGAGGACTCTTCTTTTAGGTATCTGCCCTTGGAGAGTGCAAAAGTAGTGAAGAAGACTTTAGGGGCAGAACTCAAGATTCAGAAATACTGGCTAATTCTGTGTCAGGATGCTGGTTCTCTTTACTTCATCCCCTAAAAGTGAAGCCTTTTTTACCTTCTCCTTCTCCTTGTCCTTATCTTGCCTCCATACCCCTGGGGTCCCCATATTGTTTATTCCTACTGTGTACTAATATGGGCAACTCTTCCTAAGTGCTCACCAGAGTCTGCCAAACTGTCTACATATTACAGGGCAAGAAAAACCAAAAAATAGTTAGGTAAAAGGGAGTGTGTAGAGATCAAATTATACCATTCAAACCTCAAAGCCAAGTTTTGTTTTTCTTTGCTATTAATAATGTAGCCATAGAGAATCACTGAGTGATGGCATGTTAGAATTGGAAAGAACCAGAGATGTAATCAAGACGATGTCTTCACTGTAAAGGGGAAGGAAATGTGTTCTAGAGAGTGGGAGTTGTGTCTAAGGTCACAAAGCCAGCAAGTGGCCGATGTGGGACTTTGCCATGGGAACACTTACGCTCAGTTTATGCTCTCTCCTTTGAATCCACGTACTGGAGGTCACTTTCTGGCATGCAGAGTGACTGCTTGGCTTCTCTCCAAGCACCAGATTCTATATCGTGCTGGATGAGGCAGGGTCAATTGCCTTTAAGACCTTGAATTCTGGAATCAGATAGACCAGATTCCTTATCTCAGCTCTACAACTTACTAACTCTGTCATTCAAGGCATATTACTTATTCTCTTTAACTCTCTGTTTCCACATCTGTAACAACTGAAGATACTTTGTGCTTCCTGTCATTGTTGAGAGGTTTAAAGGAAATAATAATGTTTATAGACTGCTTGCTTGCTCTGTGTCATATTCTGTACTAAATGTTTTATATTTATTTTTTCATGTAATACTTATAATTTGCTCAAAGTGCTTCAGCCATAAATTAGTAAATGTGTGTATATATATATGTGTGTGTGTAGGTGTGTGTGTGTGTGTGAGTGCATGCACACAAACACATACCCATACACATACCAGTTAGGAATGCCACACACACACACACACATCCCAATACAGGTCAGGAATATCATTTAAGCCTTTAGTACACTGACTTTAATAAATAGTAGTGTCCTATGGCAGGCACTCCTGTGCCCTTCCTGTTGTCTCATGAAGCTACCAGCGCTCACACTCTTTGTCTTTCTGCCCTGCCAAAACCTTAGTAGAAGGCTTCCACTCTCAAGGTCACAGGATGGCTGCTCAGCCATACTCCATCTGTGCTTCAGGCTGTCAAATAGCAGGAAGGAAGAAAGTAGGAGCAGAAGGACAAAGCATGCTAGCCTGGAAATGTTGCCCAATGATATGTAAGTGCTTCTGCTTACATATCATTAACACCTCTATCTACCAGAAAAGCTTGGAAAGATAGTCTTTATTTGAGTTTATTCTATCCCCATATGTATGGAATGAGTAGGTAACTGGCAATTTCTGCCATATATTTGTCAAGGTCAGGTGGAGATTCTGTATAACCTCCAGTTTGTGGGGAAGCATGTGTGTGTGTGTGTGTACACTAGTATAATAGTATATTGTATATTAATAATAAATATTATTTTATATACACTGTATATTCTATTTGTATTTACATTTTATTGTAAAGAAAACATGGCTGCTTGTCACATATAGCACTATAGTCTTAATATTTGTAGAGGTCAGGAATATAAATATGATTTGCACATTGTCCCAGTGGATTGGTGGCTGGGATCTGGGGCAGAATTTAAACCAAAGAAAATCATCACAGAAACAAAATGATTTGTTATATGTTGCAGTAACTGAAGCAGGATTCAGAAAGGATTATAACAGCAGAGAAAGGGCAAATCAGATAGAAGTGGGATCAAAGAGATAGCTACGGAAGGAAATTCACCTAGGTACAGAGAAATTGTCTAGGAAAGAGAGCCATATCTATAAGTAGGATATCTGGATGATATTCTTGCTCAAGAATTTAGGAAGCTGTTTGAGAGGTAGTCTCATCTAAACTTGAGTTCAACAGATGGAAAAACCCAAGAGATGGCCTGCCCTCCTCACTTTGGGACAAGAGGCAGAGAGAGAGAGACAGAGAGAGAGAGAGAGAGATCTCCAGTTTATATTTGGGATTAAAAGGGAAATATAATAGCTTGTAATAAGGTGCTCCAAGTTGAATTGAGTAATGAATCTGTATACTTACATTTAATGGCATATATAAAATAAATGTCCTATCCTCACTGCCCCCCTGAGCTTGGGCTTTCTTCCACAATCCTTACTGAGCAGGGCCATTGGGCAAGACAAATAGCAAAGGGCCATGGAGCTAAGTTTGAAGTCTTAGAAGATAATCTCATGAGACGTTGGCTGAGAACGATAGAAAGTTACTGATGGTTGAAATTTTCCGGAATTTCTCCATTCTAAGATACTCTGAGCTCATTTTGTCATAGGCCTTCATGACTTGACAAATAACATATTGACTAGTTCTGTAGTTTAATAACAGCATGAAATCTTCTGGGCATATCAATTCCTTGTTAGCTGTGTTTGAGGCTAAGAATACCTAACACGTAGTAAGCACTCAATAAAAATGTAATTAAATTTATAAATTAAAATAAGTGAATGAATAACTATCTAGGGAGTACTTAGTGTGGCTCGGGTAAATGGCAATATGGTTATAGTATGTTTACTTACTCAGCTAGTATTAGTGCTGAAAAATTAACTTGCATGAAGTACAATTTGAGTTTTTATTTTTTAGTATTTGATTGAATTCTGTTCCCCCCACTTTTTTTTCAGTGGAAGCCTTATAGAACTGAGTCTGATTATCTCAGAGTCTTTCCAACTTTGTTTATGTGATGGTAGTGTTTATTCATTTGATAAAGGTATGGTCCTACTATGTTCCAAACAGTGATCTGACTCCTTCTCTCAAGGAGCTTTTGGCCTACCAGAAAATAAAAACATAAAGCATCAGTTAAAATATAGTGCTATTATATATATGCTGACATAGAGTGACGTAATGCTATAATGACGATTGGCACAGGGTCCTCTGGCAACAAAGGGAGGCAGATTAGTGTCATTTTTAAGAGCCTAAACTTGGATTTTGAAGTCTGTATTTAAGTTTTCTCATCTGCATATGGCCCTCACTAGCTGTGTAATGTTTGGCAAATTACTATATTTCTCAGAGCCTCAAGTTCCTCACTTGTAAAGTGAAGCTAATAGTAAGATTGATCTCAAAAGGTGTTGTGAGGACTTAAAGAGATACATTTATAATGAAATCAGTTAGAATAAAATAAAACTCCGTAGCATCACGCTACGTCCTACTATTGTCTCTCATCAAGCTCATCTTCCCTACCCTTTCCTTCCCTCCCTTCACACCAGCCACACTTCCTCCAGGGCCTAGAGTACACCAAGCTTTTGCTACCTCAGGACCTCAGCACATGCTGGTTCCTTGTCTGCAATGCTCTAACACTCCAATTTACATTCTTGAGATTTTGGCCCAAGTATCTTTTTTTCTCATCCCAAAGTGTAAATAAATCACTTTGCTGCCTTCTCTCCTAACTGCTATTATTTTCTTCCACAGAACTTGTCATAATTTGTAATTATACATTCTGTTGTATCTCTATAGTATTTATTTTCTTTTCAGTTAACTTTTTTTTATTAACATATAATGTATTAATTGTTTCAGGGGTACAGGTCTGTGATTTATCAGTCTTACACAATTCATAGCGTTCACCGTACCACATACCCTCCCCAGTGTCCATCACCCAGCCACCCCATCCCTCCCACCCCCCTCCACTACAGCAACCTCAGTTATTTATCTTCCTCATTAGATGGTAGCTCAAGGAGGCTAGGGACTCAGTTCAGGATGAATCTTGGCAGATAGGATATACTTTAAATATTTGGTATTTAATGAATAAACAAATGAATGGAAACATGACTTTGCATGTAAAGCATTAACACCATGTTTTTGGTTCTTAGGTATCTTTTAAATGCCAAATTTTATCATTTCAAAGAGCAGTATCAGATTTAAATTGTGGGAGAAATCAGAAAAGTTTTCTTAGAAGAGATGACACTGAAGATGAATTTGGAGGTCAAATTTTATATCCCCCTTTACAGAACTCATGTTTTCAGGCTATATCAGTAAGTTTTATGGAAATCCTGAAGAACTTTAGAGAAACAAAATGACTTAGTCACTTCACGTTTGAAATTATTTAACATGGTTTCTTCTGAAGTGTTCAAAGCATTGCCTCACATCATCTCTTTGAGGTAGGTAGTAAGAAAGATGATTATTTCTGTTTCAGAGGTGGAGAATTATATAACAAAAATCAAAAGTTAAGTCAGGCTATGTGATAGAACTTCTGGAAGAGATGAAGGACTAGAAGGCAGAGGGCAGCAGAGCAAACTTGAAAGCCTACAGGTCAAGGAGACTATTACTGAATTCCCAGCAAATTACACATTTGGCAGCCATAGACTACATGATGGAGCTGATCTGCCCAAAAAGGGCATGCAGGAAAAGGGAGTGGCCCAGTTCAGCAGTCTGGACCCCCCAAGTGAAACTCAGTAGAGCCTCATTAGGAATCTGGATGTCTCTGTCTTGGTGGGCCTTGGCCCTCATTCTGTGGACTGAAATAACCTCCAGTAGGTAAAAATAAGACTCCAATAAAATCTGAAGTATTGCAAGGTGCTCATAGTCTTAGGAACATTTTCCAGAAAATGTTGAAGATTTCAAATCTGAATGTCTATTTATGAAGTTTTGTAAGAAACTATCATTCTAGCACATACTCTGATATTTCAACTCTGCCAGTCTAAGCTCATTTACAGAACTTAACCAAAGATGCTGAAATACTGAACATCTGTTTTCCCCTAAAATGAATGGAAGGCAGAAGGATTAGATCTTCTTTTTGTGAAACTCATCAAAGTTTACAACAGGAAGAGAAGGGTTTTAATTTCTTTTAAATAAATATTTTTTAATTAATTATTTTTATTCTCCCTTGGTCTCTGGCCCCTAAAGTAACAACTCTCTCAGAAAAGATGACAACGGAGACTACCAAGCCTGACTTTTCAGTTTCCTCTCTCTCAGCTTTGGCAGGCATGACCCAGCCCATCTGAATGGCCGGAATCAGTGTCATTCTTGAAATGAATACAGTTGCTTCTCTGCCTGACATGACAATCTCGGAGACTGAGGCTATGACTGCTCTGAGTCAACATTTATTTAGTGTTCATGATAGGCCAGACTCTAAACTAAGCTCTAAGAATGCCAAGACAATAAAACAAGATCACTTCCTATGAGGAACTCTAATGTACTGAGTAGGGAGAAATGCCAACAGTTTGTTGCAGTGTGATAAGTACTCTGTGCTAGGCATACCTTCTACGGAAGCCCAGGAGAGAGAATAAGGTCATTAAATCATTCGTTTATGGAGCATCTGCTCAAGGCAAGACTTTGCCCTGTAACTGGGGAGGAGAAACACTGAATAAGAAGTTGCTTTTCCTCCAGGAACTCTACATGCTCCTATGAGAGACAAACACATAGATAAATAACTTAAATAATATATAAGAAAATGTGAAGTGCTCTGTGTCTGAGAAGACATCTATTTCAAGCATTATTGCAGACTAGAAATTCTAAAGGCCTCCCATACCTAACAATTCTCATTAAAATATTTTAATATATATATATTTAAAATGCATTGTTGAGCTAGAAACAAAGTAAAGGAAAACCTAAGAGGTTGGAAAATAAAGCAAAAGTACAAATTCAGAAAGGTAAGCCAGTGGTGAAAATCAGCTCTTCCTCTAAAATCATCTACTATTTCCGCATGACTTAGAGCATTGGTTTTGTTGATAATGTGGGTCATGAAGAAAGACTAAGACCGTCCCAGGAGGGATATCAGACTAGAGATTAAAAAAAAAGCCCAGATGTCCAAAGTTATAGTCAGTGAAATGGTGAACTAGAAAAATTCCTTCCTTGACTTTGACTCTGGGTGGGAGGGAAGAATTCTCCCTTAAGCTGGCTATCACAGAGGTTTGGAACCCAAATTCATACTTTTGTGTTTGAGATACTTTAAGCTGAGAATTTATTATAAAGTGACCCTATGTTGGTAGTGTCCTAAAATGCTTAGAAGAAGCAAATATAAACCCTCCCTGGAGGAATGTACCTTTTAAATCTGGGCCTCAAAAATTCCTGTGGAGGAAGTTTATGGAATGTATGTTTATGATAACAAAATTTTAAATTCAAGGAAAGATGCAACCAAGAACATAAGTAGTCAAAACAAAAAAAACAAAATAAAGCACAAAACAACCGAACAACTTAAAAATAAAGACAGCAGCCTCAGGTCCACAAAGACATTAGATACTGTAATGATTTAATTAGTATATTTAATGTGTTTAGAGAAATAAAAATATATTGAAGTATAGAACAAGGGATTTTAAAAATGAATAGGCAAATTGAAAGGATTCAAATGGAAATTGTAGAAATAAAAAATACAATTTTTTTTTAAAAGATTTTATTTATTTATTTGACAGAGAGAGACACAGCGAGAGAGGGAACACAAGCAGGGGGAGTGGAAGAGGGAGAAGCAGACTCCCTGCAGAGCAGGGAGCCCGATGTGGGACTCGATCTCAGGACCGTGGGATCATGACCTGAGCTGAAGGCAGTCGCTTAACCAACTGAGCCACCCAGGCGCCCCCCCAAAAAATACAACAATTAAAATGAAAAGCATGATGAATAGGTTAGATAAAACATTAAACAAAGCTGAAGAGAGAATTAATAAATAGGAAGATATTTGAGGAGTAGTAAGAGGAAGAGTTAAGATATTATAAAAGACAAATCAAGAAACATGAAAGATACAGTGAGACAATGTAATAAATGTCTAACTGGGCTTCCAGAAGAAAAGCAGAGATAATGTAGAGAGGCACTGTTTGAAGTAATAAGGTCTGAGAATTATCTAGAAATGATAAAAGAACTATGAATCCTTAGAAGCAGGGAGTCCACAAAGTTCCAAGCAAGTGGAAAAGAAGAAATCCACATCAAGACATTTTATAATTAACTTTCTTTATATCAAAAACACACCAAAACCAAAACCAAAAACCTTAAAAATAGAGAGGAAAAAACCAGAATTTCTATGGAAGAAACAGACTGACATCTAACTTCTCAATAACAATAATATAAACTAAAAGAACAAAGAAAACTATCTTCAGAGTGTCAACCTAGTATTGTGTACTTAGCAAAGTTATCTTGCAAGCTTGAGAATTACATAATAGTTTTTTTCAGGCACACAACACTGAAAGATTTTTTAATCAATAGTACACCCTAGTTTTGCAAGAAAAACAAATGAACAAGAACCGTTTGTATAAACAATAACAATATTGTTTAATTTTGTGGGTATAATAGTGATATAACTAAAATATTATGATAACTAGACTTTCTTTGATTAAATACAGATGTTACAATATCTAGGTTAATGGTTAAAATAATGAAGGAAGAATTTATAATTCCAAAATAGTTGTGGGCAGAAACAAAGAGAAAAAAATTTCACAAAAATATGCAAGAAAGATTAAAGGAAAAAACATAGAAAAAGCAGAAAATTTAGAAAGTACAAAATAAGAAAGTAGAAATGAATTGAAATATATTGATGATCATACAAATGCGTGTGGGCTAATTTTTTGATGTCAAAAGATGAAATTGCCAGACTGAGAAAGAAACAAAATTCAGCTACATTTAAATTCAAGAGACACACCTAAAACAAAAGAATTCAGAAAGCTTGAAAGTGAAAAGGTGGAAGAACAGACATAAAAATTTGCTGAAGCTCTAATCATCAAGGAAATGAAAATAATGATACCATTAACCCAGCCTCCAAGTAGCAAAAATTTTAAAAATCCATGTTTGGCAAGAATGTGGAGCAATAAGAACATTTATACACTGCTGGTGGAAGGATAAATTGGTGCCATCATTCTGGCAAGTGTTTTGACATCATCTAGTAAAGAAAGTCACATACATGTGTCACAGGATACATATATAAGAAAGTTCATAGCACACTGTTTATAATTTTCAAACTACAAAAAAAATCAAAATGGATAAATGTGGTATATTCATAAATAGAATACTATGCTGCAATAAAAAGGAAGGAAACACAGCCACACAAAATAGCAGATATTACAATATTGAACTAGTATTGAAAGAAGGAATGCACAAAAGAATACACAGATAATAGCACCATTTATGTAAAGCACAAAAAACAGGTTGAATAAACCATAGCGTGAACAGTGAACTAACCATAGAGCAAATCTCAACAAATCATCAGTTTCATATCAACTCTCTTATGTAATCACACTTCAGTTAAACTAGAAATCAATAATAAGGATATGTTTTTATTTTTTTTTTTATTTTACAGATTTTATTTATTTGTCAGAGAGAGACAGAGAGCACAAGCAGGGGGAACAGCAGGCAGAGGGAAAAGCAGGCTCCCTGTTGAGCAGGGAGCCAGATGTGGGACTCGATCCCAGGACCCTGGGATCATGACCTGAGCCGAAGGCAGATGCTTAACCCACTGAGCCACCCAGGCATCCCATAAGGATATGTTTTTTTGTTTGTTTGTTTTAACTGATAATTTTTTTTATTATTATGTTATGTTAATCACCATACATTACATCATTAGTTTTTGATGTAGTGTTCCATGATTCATTGTTCACGTATAACACCCAATGCTCCATTCAGTATGTGCCCTCTTTAATACCCATCACCAGGTTAATCCATCCCCCCACCCCCCTCCCCTCTAGAACCCTCAGTTCGTTTCTCAGAATCCATAGTCTCTCATGGTTTGTCTTCCCCTCCGATTTCCCCCCCTTCATTCTTCCCTTCCTGCTATCTTCTTCTTCTTCTTCTTCTTTTTTTTTTTAACATATAATGTTAAAATATTTGTTTCAGAGGTACAGGTCTGTGATTCAACAGTCTTATACAATTCATAGCGCTCACCATAGCACATACCCCCCCTGTGTCTATCACCCAGCCACCCCGTCCCTCCCACTGCCCACCACTCTAGCAACTCTCAGTTTGTTTCCTGAGATTAAGAATTCCTCATATCAGTGAAGTCATATGATACATGTCTTTCTCTAATTGACTTATTTCGCTCAGCATAATACCCTCCAGTTCCATCCACGTCATTGCAAATGGCAAGATTTCATTCCTTTTGATGGCTGCATAATATTCCATTGTGTGTGTGTGTGTGTGTGTGTGTGTGTGTGTGTGTGTGTGTGTGTATATACCACATCTTCTTTATCCATTCATCTGTCAATGGACATCTGGGCTCTTTCCATAGTTTGGCTATTGTGGACATTGCTGCTATAAACATCGGGGTGCATGTACCCCTTTGGATCCCTACATTTGTATCTTTGTGGTAAATATCCAGTAGTGCAATTGCTGGGTCATACGGTAGCTCTATTTTCAACTTTTTGAGAAACCTCCATACTGTTTTCCAGAGTGGCTGCACCAGCTTGCATTCCCACCAACAGTGTAGGAGGGCTCCCCTTTCTCTGCATCCCCGCCAACATCTGTCGTTTCCTGACTTGTTAATTTTAGCCATTCTGACTGGTGTGAGGTGGTATCTCATTGAGGTTTTGATTTGGATTTCCCTGATGCCGAGTGGTGTTGAGCACTTTTTCATGTGTCTGTTGGCCATTTGGATGTCTTCTTTGGAAAAATGTCTGTTCATGTCTTCTGCCCATTTCTTGATTGGATCATTTGTTCTTTGGGTGTTGAGTTTGATAAGTTCTTTATAGATTTTGGATACTAGCCCTTTATCTGATACGTCCTTTGCAAATATCTTCTCCCATTCTGTCGGTTGTCTTTTGGTTTTATTGACTGTTTCTTTTGCCGTGCAAAAGCTTTTTATCTTGATGAAGTTCCAATAGTTTATTTTTGCCCTTGTTTCCCTTGCCTTTGGTGATGTTTCTAGGAAGAAATTGCTGTGGCTGAAGTCGAAGAGGTTGCTGCCTCTGTTCTCCTTTAGGATTTGATTGGACTCCTGTCTCACATTTAGGTCTTGCAACCATTTTTTTTTTTTTTTAAAGATTTTATTTATTTATTTGAGACAGAGAGAATGAGATACAGAGAGCATGAGAGGGAGGAGGGTCAGAGGGAGAAGCAGACTCCCTGCCGAGCAGGGAGCCCGATGCGGGACTCGATCCCAGGACTCCGGGATCATGACCTGAGCCGAAGGCAGTCGCTTAACCAACTGAGCCACCCAGGCACCCTCTTGCAACCATTTTGAGTCTATTTTTGTGTGTGGTGTAAGGAAATGGTCCAGTTTAATTTTTCTGCATGTGGCTGTCCAATTTTCCCAACACCATTTGTTGAAGTGACTGTCTTTTCTCCATTGGACATTCTGTCCTGCTTTGTCAAAGATGAGTTGACCATAGAGTTGAGGGTCCATTTCTGGGCTCTCTATTCTGTTCCATTGATCTATGTGTCTGTTTTTGTGCCAGTACCATACTGTCTTGATGACAGCTTTGTAATAGAGCTTGAAGTCCGGAATTGTGATGCCGCCAGCTTTGCTTTTTTTTTTCAACATTCCTCTGGCTATTCGGGGTCTTTTCTGGTTCCATACAAATTTTAGGATTCTTTGTTCCATTTCTTTGAAAAAAGTGGATGGTATTTTGATGAGGATTACATTAAATGTGTAGATTGCTCTAGGTAGCATTGACATCTTCACAATATTTGTTCTTCCAATCCATGAGCATGGAACGTCTTTCCATTTCTTTGCATCTTCCTCAGTTTCTTTCATGAGTATTTTATAGTTTTCTGAGTACAGATTCTTTGCCTCTTTGGTTAGATTTATTCCTAGGTATCTTATGGTTTTGGGTGCAATTGTAAATGGGATCAACTCCTTAATTTCTCTTTCTTCTGTCTTGTTGCTGGTGTATAGGAATGCCACTGATTTCTGTGCACTGATTTTATATCCTTCCACTTTACTGAATTCCTGTATGAGTTCTAGCAGTTTTGGGGTGGAGTCTTTTGGGTTTTCCACATAAAGTATCATATCATCTGCAAACAGTGAGAGTTTGACTTCTTTGCCGATTCAGATGCCTTTTATTTCTCTGTTGTCTGATTGCTGTGGCTAGGACTTCTAATACTATGTTGAATAGCAGTGGTGATAGTGGACATCCCTGCCATGTTCCTGACCTTAGGGGGAAAGCTCTCAGTTTTTCCCTATTGAGAATGAGATTCGCTGTGGGTTTTTCATAGATGGCTTTTAAGATATTGAGGTATGTACCCTCTGTCCCTACACTCTGAAGAGTTTTAATCAAGAAAGGATGCTGTACTTTGTCAAATGCTTTTTCTGCATCTATTGAGAGGATCATATGGTTCTTTTTCTTTCTTTTATTAATGTAGTGTATCACATTGATTGATTTGCGGATGTTGAACCAACCTTGCAGCCCAGGAATAAATCCTACTTGGTCATGGTGAATAATCCTTTTAATGTACTGTTGGATCCTATTGGCTAGTATTTTGGTGAGAATTTTTGCATCCATGTTCATCAGGGATATAGGTCTGTAATTCTCCTTTTTGATGGGGTCTTTGTCTTGTTTTAGGATCAAGGTAATGGTTGCCTCATAAAATGAGGTTGGAAGTTTTCCTTCCATTTCTATTTTTTGGAACAGTTTCAGAAGAATAGGTATTAATTCTTTAAATGTTTGGTAGAATTCCCCTGGGAAGCCATCTGGCCCTGGGCTCTTGTTTGTTGGGAGATGTTTGATGACTACTTCAATTTCCTTAGTGGTTATGTGTCTGTTCATGTTTTCTATTTCTTCCTGGTTCAGTTTTGGTAGTTGTTACATCTCTAGGAATGCCTCCATTTCTTCCAGGTTATCTAATTTGCTGGCATAGAGTTGCTCATAATATGTTCTTATAATTGTTTGTATTTCTTTGGTGTTGGTTGTGATGTCTCCTCTTTCATTCATGATTTTGTTGATTTGGGTCATTTCTCTTTTCTTTTTGATAAGTCTGGCCAGGGGTTTATCAATCTTATTAATTCTTTCAAAGAACCAACTCCTAGTTTCGTTGATCTGTTCTACTGTTCTTTTGGTTTCTATTTCATTGATTTCTGCTCTGATCTTTATTATTTCTCTTCTCCTGCTGGGTTTAGGCTTTCTTTGCTGTTCTTTCTCCAGCTCCTTTAGGTGTAGGGTTAGGTTGTATATTTGAGACCCTTCTTGTTTCTTGAGAAAGGCTTGTATTGCTATATAATTTCCTCTTAGGACCACCTTAGCTACATCCCAAAGACTTTGAACAGTTGTGTTTTCATTTTCATTGGTTTCCATGAATTTTTTAAATTCTTCTTTAATTTTCTGGTTGACCCATTCATTCTTTAGTAGGATGCCCTTTAGCCTCCATGTATTTGAGTTCTTTGCGACTTTCCTCAAAAGCATTGTGGTCTGAAAATATGCAGGGAATGATCCCAATCTTTTGGTACTGGTTGAGACCTGATTTGTGACCTAGGATGTGATCTATTCTGGAGAATGTTCCATGGGCACTAGAGAAGAATGTGTATTCTGTTGCTTTGGGATGGAATGTTCTGAATATATCTGTGAAGTCCATTTGGTCCAGTGTGTCATTTAAAGTCTTTATTTCCTTGTTGATCTTTTCCTTAGATGATCTGTCCATTTCAGTGAGGGGGTTGTTAAAGTCCCCCACTGCTATTGTATTGTTGTCAATGTGTTTCTTTGCTTTTGTTATTAATTGGCTTATATAATTGGCTGCTCCCGTGTTAGGGGCCTAGATATTTACAATTGTTAGACCTTCTTGTTGGATAAACCCTTTAAGTAGGATATAGTGTCCTTCCTCATCTCTTATTACAGTCTTTGGTTTAAAATCTAATTTGTCTGATATAAGGATTACCACCCCAGCTTTCTTTTGGTGTCCATTAGCATGGTAAATGGTTTTCCATCCCCTCACTTTCCATCTGGGGGTGTCTTTGGGTCTAAAATGAGTCTCTTGCAGACAGCATATCGATGGGTCTTGTTTTTTAATCCAATCTGATAGCCTGTGTCTTTTGATTGGGGCATTTAGCCCATTTACATTCAGGGTAACTATTGAAAGATATGAATTTAATGCCATTGTATTGCCTGTAAGGTGACTGTTTCTGTATATTGTCTGCGTTCCTTTCTGGTCTATGTTACTTTTAGGCTCTCTCTTTGCTTAGAGGACCCCTTTCAATATTTCTTGTAGGGCTGGTTTTGTGTTTGCAAATTCCTTTAGTTTTTGTTTGTCCTGGAAGCTTTTTATCTCTCCTTCTATTTTCAATGACAGCCTAGCTGGATATAGTATTCTTGGCTGCATATTTTTCTCGTTTAGTGCTCTGAATATATCATGCCAGTCCTTTCTGGCCTGCCAGGTCTCTGTGGATAGGTCTGTTGCCAATCTACTGTTTCTACCATTGTAGGTTACATATCTCTTCTCCTGAGCTGCTTTCAGGATTTTCTTTGTCTCTGAGATTCGTAAGTTTTACTCTTAGCTGTTGGGTGTTGACCTACTTTTATTGATTTTGAGGGCGTTTCTCTGTGCCTCCTGGATTTTGATGCCTGTTTCCTTCCCCAAATTAGGGATGTTCTCTGCTATAAATTGCTCCAATATACCTTCTGCCCCCCTCTCTCTTTCTTCTTCTTCTGGGATCTCAATTATGTTTCAACTTATGGTATCACTTATCTCTCGAATTCTGCCCTCATGATCCAGTAGTTGTTTATCTCTCTTTTTCTCAGCTTTTTTATGTTCCATCATTTGGTCTTCTATATCACTAATTCTCTCTTCTGCCTCATTTATCCTAGCAGTTAGAGCCTCCATTTTGATTGCACCTCATTAATAGCCTTTTTGATTTCAACTTGGTTAGATTTTAGTTCTTTTATTTCTCCAGAAAGTGTTTCTCTAATATCTTCCATGCTTTTTCAAGCCCAGCTAGTATCTTTAAAATAATCATTCTGAACTCTTGTTCTGACATCTTGCTAATGTCCATATTGATTAGGTCCCTGGCAGTCGGTACTGCCTCTTGTTCTTTTTTTTGAGGTGATTTTTTCCATCTTGTCATTTTGTCCAGAGGAGAATAGATGAATGAGAGAACAAAATGCTAACAGGGTAACAACGTCCCCAGAAAATATACTCTAAACAAATCAGAAAAGACCTGAAACTGGGGGAAAAGAAAGCGAAAGAAAGAAAAAAGAAAAAAAAAGAAAAAGATAAAAACAAACAAACAAAAACAACAACAAAAAAAACAGAATATGATCAAATATGATCAGGCTGGTGCATAGATCAGTGCCACACACTAGATTTTGGGTGTATTTTGGTCTGTTAGAAGAAAGTGTCTCCCAAAATTTTAAAGAAAGAAAAACCTATATATGTAAAAAATAAGTGTTAATACGATGAAGGGATGGACTATGAATGTAAAGATGAAAATTATAAAAGATTTTATAAAAGGAATTGATAAGATAAGAAGTTAGTTAAAAAAAGAAAGAAGAGGATTAAAAAAAAGGGGGGAGAATGTGATCATGCAGGAGACTAGAACAAAGCCATACACTAGAAATTTAGGGTATGTTTTTGGTCTGTTAGAAGAAACTGTATCCCAATATTTTAAAGAGAGAACAACTTATATATATATACCAAAAATAAGGTTAACTACTATGAAGGGATAGAATATGACACTAAATGAAAATGAAAAATGAAAAATAAAAAGGATTTTTTAAAAAAGGGATTGATGGGGCGCCTGGGTGGCTCAGTTGGTTAAGCGACTGCCTTTTGCTCAGGTCATGATCCTGGAGTCCCGGGATCGAGTCTCACATCAGGCTCCCTGCTTGGCGGGGGGTCTGCTTCTCCCTCTGCCCTCTTCCCTCTCGTGCTCTCTGTCTCTCATTCTCTCTCTCTCAAATAAATAAATAAGGTCTTTAAAAATAAATAAATAAATAAATAAATAAATAAATAAATGGGGATTGATAAGATGTTGGTTGAAAAAGGGAAAAAGAAAAATTCAAAAAAAAAAAGATAAAGTTAAAAAAAATTAACTTTGAAAGACTAAAGAATCATGGGAAAAAAGCCATGAATTCTCTGTGCAGTATTTCCCTAGCGCTGGAGTTCTGCCATTCTCCTTGATCAGTAAACTTGGTCTTGGCTGGCTGTTCTTGCTGATATTCTCAGGGCAGGGCCTGTTGCCATGGTTCCCAAATGTCTTTGCCAGAGGCCGAATTGCCCCGCCCTTGCATGGTCCGGGCTACTTAATCTGCTCGGGTTTGGGGAGCTTTTGTTCCCTGCAAGCTTTCCATACAGATTTGGAGGACGAGAGTGAAAATGGCGGCCTCCCAATCTCTGCCCTGGAGGAGCTGAGAACTCAGGGCCCCACTCCTCAGTGTGCCCCCAGAGAAAAGCAGTCAATCACTCCTGTCTCCCCGTCTCTGGCTGCACTCCGTGCTCACCTGGCCTGTGACCAAGCATTTCTATCTCTGGCACCCAACCCTGTGTGGAGTCTCCAAACCCAGCAGATCCCTGTGGTGCACTCCCACGCCGCTCCTCCTGGGGGAGGAAGGGGAGTCTCCCCGGATCTGTTGCTTGTTGGGTCCCTGCTGGAAGAGCACTGACCCAGCTGTGCCGCGGATCATGGTTTATGGCAACCCCCAGCTGAGAGCCTGCTCCTCGGCTCCGTCTCTGCATCTGGCTTTCCCGCTTTGATACCTGGGAGCTCTGCTGCACTCAGGCACCCCCGGTCTTTCTGTGACCCCGAGGGTCCTGAGACCACACTGTCCCGTGAGGTTTCCATCCCCCTCTTAGCCACTGGAGCGACGTCCCTCAGCGGAGCTGACTTCTAAAAGTTCCGATTTCGTGCTCCACGGCTCTATCACTTGCCAGAAGCAGCTGAGTGAGGCCACCTCCCCTGCTGTCTATCCTCCTGAATATCGCCTCAGATTCACTTCGCCGCACATCCTACCTTCCAGAAAGTGGTCGCTTTTTTGTTCAGCGAGTTGTTGCTATTCTTTTCTTCAATCTCCTGTTGAGTTCGTAGGTGTTCAGAATGGTTTGATCCCTATCCAGCTGAATTCCTGGGACCAGACGAAATCCAGGTCTCTTACTCCTCCACCATCTTGCTCCTCCCCAAGGATATGTTTTTAAAACTCCCATACATTTTACAGTTTTTAAAGAGGTGGGATTTGTATTTGAAAAGATGCATGAGAGCATCAACAGGAATGTATAGTAGCTATATGTCAATGATATTTGACATTATGGAGTGATTGCTTAGTGTCAGGTGCTGCTCCAATGCTTTATTTATATTATCTAATTTATTCTCCCAACAATCTTATGAATTAAGTCCTTTTATTAACATTATTTTACCATGAAGAAAACCAAGTAACTTGCTTAAAGTCACACAGTTCATATGCCGTGGAGATGAGATCCAAACCCAGGCCATCTGACTACAGAGATTGTCCTTAACCACTCTGCTCTGCTGGCCGAAAACAGCAAATATGGAGAAATGGGGATATGTGAGACATGTTTGGGGAAGACGTGTACAGATGCAGATGGACTGTGGGGAGGGTTGGTGATAAAGATGAAAAAGTATCTGGTGGTGGAAATGGAGCAATATTCGATAAACTGGATTAGTTGTGTGTACTAGAGAAACCCTGAAGATTATGGATTATGAAATGGCACAATGAAATCTGTATTTTAGGAAGATCTGAGCCTTGTCACGGAGGAGAAATATTGAAGGATGAGGTAGAGAGATCTTTTACCAGAAATGAGGAAGGACCAGTGCCAGAAAAGTTTGGATAGAAGAGATGTGCATGAGAAAAATACATTTCTGAGGGAGAATTAACATTTGCTACATGATTAGATGGGAATGGTGATTCCAAATTTCCAAACCTTTGCACCCTGGAGGATTATGATGCCATGAACCAAGATAAGGAATGAAAATGGAGGAATAAGTATGTAGGGGAAGGTTGAGCCCTGAGTTGGACATGTTGACTTTAAGGTATCTGTGAGATAGAAATCGAGGTGTTTTGTTGATGCTAGAAACGTGGGCCACCTCAGAGGCTAACTCAGCACAAAAGGAAGGGCTAGGGGGGCACCTGGGTGGCTCAGTTGTTAAGTGTCTGCCTTTGGCTTAGGTCATGATCCCAGGGGCCTGGGATCGAGCCCTGCATCGGGCTCCTTGCTCAGTGGGGAGTCTGCTTCTCCCTCTCTCACTCTTGTTGCTTGTGTTCCATCTCTTGCTGCCTCTCTCTGTCAAATAAATAAATAAAATTAAAAAAAAAAAAAGGAAGGGCTAGAGATGGAGGTTTGGGCATCATCCTTCATGGTGATAAAGCCTCATGGGCAGTTGCTGGGAGAAATTGCTTCAGAGCAGCGAGACCTAACCCCAGATGGTGAAGGTTGGAGGAGAGAAGGGAGGGAGAAGTGCAGACATCTCTGTCTGCTAATCTTTTAAGAAGTTGGGTAGTGAAGAGAAAGTGAAGGAGAAGATGGTAGAGTAGAGGAAGATGGAGTCGAACTGTTAATAATTGCTGACATTTATTGAGGGTTTATTAAAAGCTTTACGTAGAGTATCTAAATTAACCCTTGCAACTCTGGATTGGGTACTTTTTTTTTTTTTTTAGGATTTTATTTATTTATTTGAGAGGGGGTGGGGAGAACACAGAGGGAGAGTGAGAGAGAAGCAGGCTCCCTGCTGAGCAGAGAGCCTGACTTGGGGCTCAATCCCAGGACCCTGAGATCATGACCTGAGCCAAAGGCAGATGCATAACCGACTAAGCCCCCGGGCATCCCTGAAATGGGTACTTTTGTTACTGATGTTTCATGGATGGGAGAATGGAAGCACAGGAGATGAAGATCACACAGCTAAGTGATGGAGTCAGGATTTATACATAGGCAGTCTATTTTTTTTTAAGATTTTATTTATTTATTTATTTGACAGAGAGAGACACAGCGAGAGAGGTAACACAAGCAGGGTGAGTGGGAGAGGGAGAAGCAGGCCACCCGTGGAGCAGGGAGCCCGACGCGGGGCTTGATCCCAGGACCCTGGGATCATGACCTGAGCCGAAGGCAGACGCTTAACGACTGAGCCACCCAGGCGCCCCAGGCAGTCTGTTTTTTAAAACATGATACCAAAGCATGGCTGGATGCTGGGCAGGGGGTGAGATTTCAGCATGCTGGTAGCACAAGGAGAGTTGAACTAGGTAAGTGTTGTGAAGATAGAGGGCAGGTGGAGCAGAAAATAGGAAGTGCTGGGATTAACCAGGAGATGAGGTGGGCACGGAGCCAATGTTTTCCTCTGGGAAGAAGGAGGGCTGGCAGAGCCACTTCAAGGTGTGGGTGGCAGGAAATCCTGAGGTTCATTATTCTGGGTGACGTGGTCCAGTATTTTGGTTGTGGAGATCATCCGTTGAGGTACCAGGAGCCCAGAGTGGCTTTGTGGCACTGAGTGGGGCTCTGGTTTGAAACAGCTGGGACCACAGTGCGGAAAGAGTGGCCGTAGAGTGGAGGGTTCTGATGTTAGCCCATAAAGTAAAAATCACAGTAATCAAAGTGACTTTTAAAAAAAATCCCTTAAGTCTCTCATAAAGTACAGTATATACGATTTTGTGTATACTATCCTGTCTCTCAATTAGTCTGACAGAACCAGATTTTCCTCTAGCAATGAAACAGATGGCTGTTTCTTTGGTTGAGCACCAGAACGATGCGTTGGCTTGCACTGGGCCCCTTGGATGAGAAAATCCATGCATGAGGAGACTCCACTGTGCAGGGAGTCTTCCAAGTATAGCCTGTGCAGACACACTAGGTGTGAGTCCTGGCATGGTCTGTTTGCTGTGTGTTGGTGGGCAACTTTACCAGATTTTTCAGTCTCCATTTCTTTTTCTGTGAATATGATTAGTATGGGCGCTGGCATTGATGAGATGCTCCAGTACTCATAGAAAATAAGAAAACATGAAACCCAATGCAAAACCAGTTGATGTGGACAAGTAAAGAAGGATGGACAAAGGACCCAGCTGCGGTGGGAGAGCCTGAAACAGTGATCCATTTGGCCTTTGCCAGAGGTCCTCATGAGATGCAATGTACAGCGAGAGAGCACGTAGTTGAGTTTACCCAGGGTTGAGGATCCGTGTTAATGCTCTATGGGGCACACCATAAGGTCAAGAGCAAAGGCACATAGGGTACTGGTAGGGAAAGTGGTGGAGATCGATGTATTAGGAGACTACATTGGGTGATCAGTGAGGGGTGGGAGGAGTTAATACACTTGAGTGAATAAGGAAGAATCAAGCAACTGAGAGTCACACTGCATTTTAAGAGCAAGATCAATCAGGATGAGGGAAGAGAGGAAGTAAAGTTTGTGAGGGGATGGTATGGGGAGGAAAGACTGTTCTTCTACTCTTAGGTTTTGTGCCTGGGGCCCACAAATTAAGCTGGCAAAAGACAGTGTAACAGGAAAGAAAAAAGCATACAAAGAGGCTGTTAGACCTGGAGGCTTATATACCATTTAACAAAGAGCAATAAGTTATGGAGATGTGACAAGACAAAGGAAAAAGGGGTTTGGGCTCGGCCAGTAAATTGTGGAAAAGTGAAGAGGAAATATATAGGGAAAACTAATGGATGAGAAGGGTTGTTTTAGTAAGGTTTGTTTGTACAGATTCATCTTGGCATGGACCCCCTTCTCTGGTAAGAAGAATGTTCTCTTCTTCCTGGTATAGGGAGAGCACCTTTCTCCCTGGAAATTTATGCCCTGCTTTTGCTTTTAGGTAGAAAGAGCCCTTCCTGCATCTGCTATTTCTCAATCGCCTGCAGCTTAAAATAATATGCCACAGTGGCATATTTTGGGGTGGTATGTTTTGATCCTCTTCAGTGGAGTTCAGTCAGAGACAGCATCTGGAGATCGTCCTTCCTGATTTGGAGCTTTTCTTTCCACAGCGATGCCTTTCATGGACTGAGGGTGGTCAGAGCCAACCAAACACTTCCCTTCTGAACTCAGATTTGAATAGCGTGTGACAGCACGTTTCTGTGAGCAGTTGTGAGAGCCTTGTTATTTTTAAAGACGATAGCCCCGTGTGTTGTGAAGATCATTAGGTCTGGCACCAAAAGAATGGGGGCTGGAACCATGCTAGGTTCAAATGCTGGCTCTTCCACTCATCAGCTGTGTGATCTTAGTCAATGGGACTAACTTCCCTGTTTCTTGGTTTTCCCATCTATAAAAGGGGAGTAAGAGTGGTTGTTGAGAGGCGTAAATGAGTAATAGTCTTGGAACTGTGAGGAGCCCTTAGAAAATGCTAAATGAGCTGTTATTATTATGAAAATGGAAAAAGCTAATTTTTTAGCTGAGTGCATGCTGAGCGTTTTCTGGGCTGGTTCTAGTTTCACTGTCTAGCTTGCTCTGCATCAGTGCCACATACTTCGGAGTTGCCTGGATAGAATGGAAAACGCCATCTGTGGTTGTGAAGCATAGTGCTCTCCGTCAAGGGAATGACACCAGTGGGGGTGAAGTGTTCAGCCCAGGACTGTAACTTCGGGAGCATAGCACCTGTGTGAAGGAGCGAGGTCACTGTCCGCAGGCATCTTCCCTTAGCCAGCACAGCAACAGATCTATTCCCCCACTTTGTTTCCCCCTAGGGACATTTTCATCCTTCTACAGGAAATCTCTACCCTCAGCTCCTGGATTACCCTTACAGAGAGACCTGCACAATCACATCTATTGTTTGTTTTTCTGCCATAATTTTACCTTTTTCTTTCTTTTTTTTTTAAAATCTGTGTAGTTTGTAACCTAATGACTGTTTCTGTAACATCCATCACTCTGACAGAGATAATAACACCCAAGTAGAACAAGGAATGAATAATTTAACAGGAAAAATTAGAATCCCGGTATAAGCTTCTTCAAAGAGATTTTCTGAATTAAAGGTGAGGTAATCTATTTGGTGGAGAATAAACTAACCCTTTCTTTTGTGTTCAGAGCTCCTTGGAGGATTGTTTATAGCTGATTTGAATAAAGCTGAAACATGAGGTACTCTCTATGTATCTAAAAGCATCTGTGCATGATACTCTTATTATATAAAAAGTCCTTTGGACAGTTATTGCAACAACCTGTCTAGCCTTCATGTCTAACCTAGGTCCCCACCTGGCTGTTCGCAAGTATTTGCTAATGGAAAATAGGACAAGAGAAGCCATTAAGAGATGCTGGTATTGCCAAGGTCCAGAGGGGCTAAGGAAAATGTGGGGAGCTCAATGAAATGCAAGTTTAAACAAAGAGGAAATATGATTTATAGTTTAATAAGCCATTATAACTTTTGACTTAGAATTTCTTGGGGGCGCCTGGGGTGGCTCAGTCGGTTAAGTGTCTGCCTTTGGCTGGGGTCATGATCTTGGGGTCCTGGGATCGAGCCCCACATCGGTCTCCTTCCTTGGCAGGGAGCCTGCCTCTCCTTCTGTCTGCTGCTCCTCCCACTCGTGCTCTCTCTCTCTCATAGATAAATAAAATCTTAAAAAAAAAAAAGAATTTATTCTTGAACTAGAAATCTGGAGGGCAGTAGCCAGGTAATGGTAGCGAAGAGTTCAAAGAAAAAAAAAATAGGTTTTTGGTTTCAGTATCTCTTTTAAATCATGCCTCAAAATAAGGAATGAATGTTTGGGTCTGCAGCTGGGAGGTCAAAATGCCAATGGAGAAGAGGTTCTTTTTTATTGTAAACATACGAATTAATCATGACTCAAAAATGGAATCAGGAGAAAATCTACACCTGGAAATGGAAATTAAAGAAGAAAAAAGGTTTTAGTATATTTATTTGTATAAACGTGAACACATACATGTATATACACACACATGATATAAATACACACTCATACTCACTGTCTAGTTCCTGAAAATCATGACCTCAAGTGTAGAAATAATTCTGATACGACACTTAGGAAAAAAAGCCAGCAGTAATGTTTTTACCTTGGGCTCAGTTTATCTAGAATTTGTGCTTAAGCAGAAGTCTTAACAAGATTTTAATACAAAAAAGCCTTTCCTTACCCCTACCTTCCCCAAATTTGATATATTTTCAAAAGCAAACATTAAATTAAATGCCATGTCAGTTCTTGTGTGACGGAGCCTCAGAACTATAAAGAGGCCAAGGAGACACAGAGACATCAAACCAGCAGGAAGTAAATGGTTCTTCTTCACTGCTTTGAAGTTTTTTGTTTTTAAAATTTGACCTATCTTCTTTCTTTCTTTCTATGTATCTATGTATCTATCTGTCTGTCTTTACCAAAGTACAATGAGCAAATGCATGGGACTGTCATTTCTACATATTTTGTACTTTTTCTTTTTTTTCTTCCAAATTAGACTTAGAGAATTTACAGCCCAGAATATGGACTCTAGTCAATGCGGTCCTGGGTTAGTTCTCCCTCACAATTACTGGCTACTCCAGAGGGCTGGGGTCAGAGACTTGATTAAATAAATTACAGCTTTGGGTCCCCTCCAATAAACCATGTCAAGCTTTAGGCAACCCAAAACAATGCTCCCTGTTTTAACCCATAATGGGCAGTTGAATTTAGTAAATGGCCTAATCACTGCAGCATAAATATTTATGGGAGAATTTTTCCAATTAAGGTAGAAGCTTGTTTAGATGCTATCAGTTTAGAGAGGGCTTTTCCAACAAGAAAATTACTGTTAAAAGACATCAGGAAATGGTTAAACTCCAGAAGGCTAAAAGGTCAGAGAGTCTGCAATGTGCAAAGCTCGCGTTCCTATTACTGCTGCCTGTATGCATTAAACCCTCGCCTACCCCTTTAAAAGGGGGATTAAAAAATAGCCCTTTGTACCTGGGAAAAAATGTTGGTTCATTCATATAAAAAATATTTATGTTGAGAAATAAAAATGTGGGCAATGAGTCAACCAGATTTGGTGTTCTCCCATCTTTCACAACAGGCTGTACATGGGTCTTGCTTGTTTGCTGGTCTAGAGTCTGGAGGGTGGCACCGATAATCGTTTTGAACAATTTTTGTAGTAGGTGCTATCAGCATTGACTCCAAGGATTCCTGTCGTACACACCCTCGAAAGAGATGTAAACATGCAATTTCCAAGAAAGAGCTGTATAAAATCGGAAATGTAGAGTATAGGCAGAAAAACTCCCAGAGGAGGAGAATATGTGATCTCAGTGGGAATTCATTAATCTACCAAACAGTGTACATGCATGGTAAAATACCATATGGTATTTTACTCTAAAGGAAAACATAAAAAAGAGAAAGAGAAAGTGGGAAAAAACAATCCTCCTAGCATGTGAACACAAAGTACTTTTGCCTGAAAATAAACTTACTGAGTTTATGGCACCAGAAATGCAGCAGAGTATCCTAGATGGTACCATGAAGAGCTGAGAAGGTTTTAAAAACATTGCCATCTGATTTTGATTCTCCCTGGAAGATGGAATAAAGTAATAAAGATTAAGGTTATTTAGCGACGATTTCAGCAGTTAGCAATGACGTAAAACACAGCATAAACCACATAAGATGGGGAAGATTGGTCTTCCACATTAGGATAACTTGTGTCCATTTAAGCCATAAGTATGACCAGTCCTTTCCAATCACAGCTTGGCAAAACCAGAAGGCAGTGAGACACCTAAAAAATATGAGACCATAAAGGGAGGCATTTGCCATTTCATAATTAAATTGGAGGAGAATCTACTTTAGGCCCCCACCCACCCCGCACCTCTGCCCCATCCTCAGTGTGAACATGTTAAGTTTCCAGAAAAAATGCCTCCAAGCTCAACCGCAGCGATAACTTTGGCTTTTGCCCTTGTTGTCCTTTTCCTCCTGGGACTGCAATGAAACAAGCTGGCGTTCGAAACAGCACAGGTAGCAGAGTTCGAGGGGTCCCTGGAGCATCCCCTCAACCAAGAAAGTGCGTCCCTGCAGATGTGCAGAGCGTGGCTTGGAGGGAGAGCCACTCTGAAGCAGTGACACTTTGTCAGGACTGAGTGACAGGCTGAGGTTCTGCCTAGGAAGTCTCTGGGGCCTGGGAGAATGCAGTGGGGGGTTGTCTTCAAACACTTGGCCCACAGGGGTCGGCTTAGGGCAAGGAAACTGAAGTAAAAAATGTCTAATACTTGTTACTGCTCTTCTGATGTCCTCCTTTTTAAAATGACATATGTTCTTAGATTTTGCCTCTTATTTTCTATCTTCAACTTAATGATATTATTAGTTGCTTTCGAACTGAATTGCTCTCGAGTGGGAAGCTGAAGCACCCATCTATGGGTAGAACTCCTCTCAAATTTGAGATTGAGGACCCATTAGACACTGTGGTGGGAAGGAAGCCAGTTACACAAATCTAAGCAGATTCTTCGTTTATTTAGACTCGTATCCTATCATGTAAAACTATGTTGGTAGGTAGAAAACTTGTTTCTACCCGAAAGAGACCATGTCTTTTATTTTATTTTATTTTATTTTTTTAAGAGAGGGTGAGGGTGGGGAGGGGGAAAGGGAGAGAGAGAGAATCTTAAGCAGGCTCCATGCTGGGCATGGAGCCCGACTTAGGGTCTGTCTCATGACCCTGAGATCATGACCTGAGCCGAAATCAAGAATTGGATGCTTAACCTATGGAGCCACCCAGGTGCCCTAAGACCATGTTTTATAATGTGGAGGATAAGAATCAGCTCAGATCTTTCTTATTACTTTTTTTTTCTCTGAAATGTTGACTGGCCTAGATTTTGGGGAGGACACACTTTCTCTGCTGTGTTTGCTCATGAACTTGCAGCAGGAAAATGACTGCATTCAGGAGGTTCTCCTTCTAGATTAGATCACTAACACATGTGGAGATTTGGGATTTGGACCGATTTGATTTGGTTTTCTGATTTCCCATCTAGAAGTATTTTGGAGGTCAACAAAGTGATGTTGATAATTGCTTTAGGAAAACGCTAGACAAATATAATAGGTTGAAGACTTATTACTAATTAAGAAAAGGAAGTTAATCTCCCTTCTGCATTGTCTTACATCTTTTTAAAGGAACCATCACAGACAATTTTAAGAGCTTTGGCAGGAGTGCTAGATCATCATGATTATCACATTGGGGCTTTGGTGGTGGGGCGATTTCCTGCCTTGTCTTTAGCTAATGCATATTGCAGTCTTGATCATCTGTAATGTGCTATAATACTTCTTTTTTTCTGACATAAAGTCTTCAGCATGAGTACTTATTCAGGAACTTTTCAGAATGGGTATTTTTTATTATAAAAACTGTAATATGTCACTTAAACATAAGCCCACTGATTATAACAGGCAGAATGTTCTTTAGGGCTAGCAAATTGCATGTAGTGACACATCTCCATGGAGGTAGTTTTCCAAGTGGTGCTTTTCACATGCTTTCTGTGTCTGTATATCTAAGTTCAGAGAGGGAGTGACAAAGAGGAGATGCTGGGTTTAACTCTGATTTGTTTTCTGACCTCAAAGGTTGATGAGGCAGTTATTTTTGGAGCTAATGCCATGAGTTGAATTGGAAGATTTTTTTTTTTTTGATAGGGATAAGTGGGGCACTGTTTAACATGTGGTCGGTTGTTTGCACAGTGGCTGTGACTAGCCCAAACTAATACCTAAATGCTAAATGGTAAACAAAATAACAAAACCAGAACGTGGATGAGAAGTCTTAGGAAGCCTACTGTTCTTGTGCAAATAAATGAACCCATCTGAGACTAACGCTGAACCCAAGCCGTGCATCCACTTCCAACACAATGAGCTCTGTGGTGAACCAGGTTGGCCGAATGGCTTTGGTTTAATCCTTCACTCCAGCCACAAGTCAGTTCTGTTCTAAACGTTTGGGACACTATTTAGTGCAGTTATGGAAATAAGTAGTGTTTTGCACACTCAGAGAAATCAGGACCAGACTTAAGAAACTTAGGTTTGGGATATAATAGTAATTCAATCTATTCTTTCTCTTTGTGCTTTGGTCCTTGTGTTTTGTTCTCATGAACACTACCATTTATAAGGAAATTCTGAATTTGTTTGCTCTTAGCATAAGTTTGTGCTATATTAGTCCTGTGATATAAAAGAAAGACTAGTTTCCATAAAGTTGATTTAAGTGAGTGCAAATGTTGAAGGTACTGTTGAATGGCTCATGGTCTGATGAATGGGTTTAACATCTTTCAGGACTTAACATTCTGTTTTTCAGTCTTTTTCCATTTAATTCCATGTATGGATTTATGTTCTTTTACTTACATTACATCATTTTATATCAAATTCAATTATATCTACCATTAAAAATACATGCAACACAAAGAGCTCCGTAGTGAAAAAAGATCAGTCTTAATTTTAATAATGTACTGCATTACTGAGATGCTATTAAAACAAGTCCCAAATTTATCTCTTTTGTTTGTAACCTATTACTTTAAAAAATAAACCCACAACACACAATACTAATTGAATGTCACATTTGTATGGTATCTTAACATTTTTGAAATTATTTTATGTCTACTACTTAACAACAAATTTCAAAACCAGTATGAAAAAGACCAGATGATTTTATTACCACATTGGGGTTAATATATAACTGGCTCACCACCAGTGTCCTTGATGGCTAATGGCTGAGATTACTTTTTTAATGAGATCACTTAACTATTTCACACATGGCTGGAATAAGTTTTTTGGTGACTGCCATACTCAAGCAAAACCACTAGATTACCAAAATGTCTTTGTACACAAAAGGAAAATCTACTTTAAAAAAATGTTGGGTTTTTTTTTTTTTTTTTTTTGGTCTTTTTAGTAAATGGCTATAAGTGACCTGTGAAGTTTGAAATCCCAGATGGTCTGCTGAGTTTTAAGGTGAACAGCATAATGATCTATGGTTTTTTTGAAAAAAAAAAAAAATTCAAAATTTAGACTCAGTATATGTTTCCAAGCAGGGGATTTTAATCATTTTCAGTAAGTGGAGGCTGAGAGACTCAATTTAGAGTTTCTGAGGCAAGTTTATAATCCAAAAGTTGGCACTTTGGATCACTGTGGTACAGACAACATTGCTGTAACTCAAATACTTCACAACTAAGGAATGCGTGTCTGGAAGTTTCCTTCTGAAGTGAATTGTTCCTTCGGCTGATAACTGCAGTGTTGAGAGTTACACTCTGCCCCCTAATTTCCCTCGCTCTGTGGCTAGTCGGAGTGTATATGAGAAGTCATGTATTCCGACAGCTGGAGCCCCCTTTCCTAAGACCTTTTGAAAGCATCCATCTTTTACTTCTTTGTACACCTGCTGACAGTTTCTTAAATGGATCAGCGGTTTCCTTACTCCTCTACAGAACTGATGACAGTTTTCAAGGGGGTATGAAAAATATCCCGGCCTTGAAGTTGTTTACACCAATATTCACAGTTGATAAATTGGGCTGTCATTCTGATCTTACCGTAGAGGGCAAAAAGGGGATTTAGTAGTGGGGTTGATCACGGCAATACAAGGCACAAACAGATCCTACATCCATTACCAGATTCCGTCACCATCTGTTGTTCTCCATCTCCGCCGAGGGTTGGCAAAGGAGGCCTAACTGCGCCAGGAAGGATGCAGCCGGTAAGACAGGAAGGTGTCTGGGAAATAAAGGTGTTCAATCCTGACCCGGACGCCGGAGAGAGTTTATGGACCCTCCTTAACACTAAAGGGTTTAAAATAGAAACTGGAAACTCCACTGTCTGGGGACTCACTTACTAAGCATTCTTGTTTGAAGACAGGTGAAGGAAAGATTGTCTCTCAATGGCTGCTTCATGATTTCAGTTCTTTGTTGTACTCACTTCCAAACAACTGAAATGTGTGGATGGGCAGGCTAGATTATAGAGTTTAAACCATACGATGTTATATTTAGGCATTATTTATTTCTGATTAATCTCTATATCCCTGATTCCCAACTAATGTGCAATGTCAGAATCATCTGGATGATTCCTGCAAACTATGCAAGCCTGAGCCTTGCAACTTCAGTGCCACTGAGCCAGATTCTTGGGGACCTGGCTGATGGAGGAGCCGGGCTGGGGAGGTATGATTAGCCACTGTCCTGCTGGTCAAGAATCACTGCTTTGGGTAGGTTAGTGTTTCCTAAGTCTCAGCCTATCAGGCTCACCTGGGGAGCTTTATCAAAATATAAATTTCTAGGCCCCATTCTAGCTCTAAAGCAATCAGAATCTTCAGGGGGTATGATGGGGCAGGACCCAGATAACCGTATTTTGAAAAATCTGCCCAGGTGGTTCTGGTGCTCTAGTAGGCTTTGGACAACTACCCTAGAGGAGGGAAGAAATTGATGGAATGAGAATAGCATTTTGAGTGATGAAAAGGCCAGCTGGCATGGCACTGAAGGGGAGATTCCTGGGGGATTCAAAGCCGCAATGCGATGAAGACTGTTTTCATGTGATCAGTATTCTACCCAGAAAAATTAGTTTACCTAAGGTGGAATTTTTTTTTTTTTTTGACAATCAGAAATATTTATAGTGTTAATAGTGGCAGTGGAAGCCCACAGATGTTTCTGAATCCTAGGCAAGGAAAGTTCAGAAATGAGTTTTAATTCAGAAATCAGTCTAAAGTATAATCCCCTAGGAAACAGAGAAATGGGATTTATGAGATCTAGCTCTCCCACCTGTGGACTGATGTGTGGGTGAACGAGAGGGAATACCAATCTAGATGCTAAGCCATTTGTAGGCTTCTCACGTTGTGCTGTCCGCAATGACTTTGCCTTGAGAAAGATTGCAACAGGGTACTTGCTACATAAGTCTATAAGCAGTAATCTGAGATGGTAGCCATGCTGTTTTAGAGGTGAATGGTGGGGGTGGGTGGGGGAAAGGTAGGAAGAAGCAGAGAAATTTGGGAGGAAGCTGAGGGCTAGAATTCACTACATAGTCTGACAAGAGCGGAAGAGAACAGATTTTTACACGGATCAGGTGATTCTTTTGCACCCAGGTTTTGTCTGCTTGTTGCACGGATAATGCAAGCTCTTTCCCCTTTCCGCCTTCCTAAGGGCAACAGTCTGTTAACTGAGTGAACATTAAAATGTCAAAGTTTTGTTTTAGAAAGTGTAGTTGTACAAATACTGATTTTTGGTTACAACCCCCCCCCCCCAAAACAAAAAAAAACCTCCTTTGGGTCTTAAAAACAGCAGAAAGGAGTCTGACTTTTATTAAGTCATCATTATCAGAAGTGGCCCGTAATCTCCAAACTGGAGCTCCAGGAGCTGTTCTATCTTTTGCAGAAATTGGTTAGGAAGTAACTGAAACTGGTTTTCCAAACAGCAAGGATCAAACCATCTGGAAGCCAGAGACCCTGGTAACAGAGGGACCTGGAGTCCTGCTCTGTGAGTCTGACTCCAAGTCCCTTTCAAGTTGTGCCACTGACTGAGGGAATGAGTGGAGATCAGAGACAGGTGGTAGCAGGAAGGGCTGTTTTCTTTCTGGGGAACAGCCCTCACTTGGACTCTTCTATCCCCATCCTCTTCCCTTAGTCCCCAAATTACAGCTATTTGTCTTTTTTTTTTTTTTTTAATACTGTCAACTTTTAAATGTAAGGTCCTAGAGGAACAAGGACTGTTTCATTTGATTGTGTTAATGGGTTGTGGGCACTTCTAATAAATAGTAAGTAACTCCAAACTTTAATTTTTGTGGCCTTCCTAAACTTGTGCTTAAAAACATTTCCATTTTGTAAGGTTTCTTAGAAGAGAATCTAGCAGGTTTCAGAGAAACTTCTTAGGTGCTTTAATCCCAAACTAGGAAATCACTTCTGCTAGACGAACGTAGGCTTTCTTGTAGTGGGCGTTTGGTTAATATATGAAGTGCTCAGTTATCAATATTGCATTAGTAAAGACAGTTTAAGTAGCATTTACATTCTCTTGCAGGAATTGCATATGGATTTGTGGCAAAGGACAGGAGTCTAAATCACATGGATTTTTATTCGTTATAAGAATGCCATTCAACTTGGTTAAGCAAATATCTGAGGAAATATTTGAAAAGTTGACTAAGTTTTCAAGGCACTAAAACAGAAGTAGAAGCTCCCATCGTTTTCTGCAGTTTCGATTCCCCTGAATCTGAGGGAAAAAGTGTTTGATTCTGGGACCTGGGCTAACTCTGATCGCCTGCAGCACCAGAGCCTAATGAATAATGGGATTGGAGCGATAAATAAATAAATGTCAGAAGGAACTTAACAATCATGACTTACAAGCAATAATCTGATTTAGAAAAATATTAAATTAGGGCCTAAATGGAACGCGGTGCATGAACGGTTCCCTTCGAGGGACCCAGGGGGCGCCCTCTAAGTGGTGCTGGTGGGCAAAGGGCATTCACCTCAGCTGCGGCGGGAGCCTGATTGATGCCCCTGCTGGTGCAAGCCTGGTGACCAACTTATTATTACAGCAGCTCTGAGGTTTGTCGCTGGGCTGTGCAAACAAATGATCAACATCATGTGGGAACAGCAGTAAGTGGAAGGGCCTCGGTGGAAAACATCGTCTATGAAACAGGCTTTTCAGCCCAGAAGTTAGCTACCGAGAATGTAAAAACAAAGATCTTTGCAAAAGAGACAGTGAGCAAAGCATGATGGATAATCTCGACCATGCACATAATTGCTTCCAGGTGTCTGGCCACTTTATTGCTCTTGGGGTTACGCTACCACCCTGACAGTGTTTTCTTTCTCAAACACGGCAGCTCTCAGAAGGCTGGTGCCAGTCCTTCCTGCTAGCCGCATCACCCTAGGTTTGACGCCGTTACGGCCTGGATCTCCAGACAACTGCCACGTTAGGGAGATTTAATAAGGTAGGTGTATAAAATGGAGTTTAGGGAAGCCCCATGAAAAGTCAGCGGCGCGCTGGAAGTTTGTTTTCTCCATCTGGGTGAAGCTGTCAACTGCTAGAAGTATTGATAAGTTTTTCAAAGGTAGCTTTTTTTTTTTCCCTCTGCTACATGACACTTTTCGATGCAGTCTGTAGCTCTCTTTTTATTGAACAGATTGGATTTCTAATGCCGTTTTCAAAGACTTTGGGTATCCACAATTGACTATTTAATGATTTAATTCAGATGCAAACAGAATGAAAAATATAAAGTGTTCTTGCCTGGATGTCAACACCTCGAAAAAAGTTCAAGCAGTTTTCTTAATCACCTGCTTTTCTAGGCTAGAGAAAATAATTGTGGAAGCTTAAAAATGCTGTCGCTTTTCATTTCTAAAAAGCTTGTTCCGAGAATAGTAATCCAAGTTCATATGTTTTTAAAATTCCTGGATGTAGGCAGACTCAGGTACTGCTGATAATTCAATATCTGGTCTTCAAAATTGCTATAAAAATACCAAAATCTTGTAAATGAAAATAAACACACATTTTGTAGCTACTCACAATTCCCCTTCTCAGGATCTCTAGAATCTGTGGAGAGGGAGGGAATATTTTTTTAAAGGTGGGAATAAATGATAGGTTTGATGAAAACAATTATGGAATGTAGGATACATACAATAACTCAATCTAATCTACACAACCATTAGGTAGTATTTGACTTAGAATATCCTCACAAAATATATATACACACATAAATATATAATTACTTTATATTCCTATGTTTTAGACTCTTGCTTTGAACTCTCACAAGAAAAAATGTCATCAAACTATGGGAATAATTTTATCTTTATTAACATTTCTTATTACTCCATCATTTAAAAAAATCGATCATCATAGTTTTTAGAAATATCCTTTCATGGTCCACACTGACTGGCATCTGCAAGATGAAGCTACTGCCCTTGGGGCAGAGGCTGTTACATTTCAGGGCACCTCTGACTGGACCATCAATCATCCCTTTCTTCACATGGGATCGTGTTCCTCTTCTCTTTTTGACCTTATCTAATATATTCACAATTCAAAGCGCGCAAAGGTTGGATCTTCCGTGTAAAAATTCAAATGTCTTTTTACTCACACAGCGCAATCAAATTTTCCGCTAAAAATGAATTGTGTTGGAATACAGACCTAATCCCCAAGGATGCACTGAAGCATCACTTTTGACCTGGGTGAGGCCAAATGCATCTGCACACTGGCAGGGGTCCCCAGCAGAAAGCCAGATGATTATTAAAAAACATAATGGTGTGAGAATTGCAATGAATTTTAATAAACTCGTCTTTCTGCAATTTAAGTTCATTTCTTCTGCAAGAATATATATAATACATATTTATATATATTTATGTATATTTTTATATACGAATGGTCCTCCTTATTAAAAAGATAGTAACAGTAACTTTTCACTTCAAGACCAAGCAAAGGGCTTTTATTTTGTACAAAGCAATTTAAATGGGGACCTGGAGTAAACCATTTCACATGGTATTTACAACTGCAACAGTTTTAATGATTTGTCTACATTTATTTTACATTCTCCATGACTGAAGTAGTGGGTCTAGAATATAAAATAGTCTGCAGGTAGGTCTTTCGTAGACAGATGGCCTAGTTTTGCTCCTTCGAGTGCACTGTGCTTTGGCCTGCTTTTGCCTACTCTGCCCTCATTTGCTGGCCCATCCTTGCTGGGAAGGTCTCTCTTTCTCTATAGTCAGTTAAATGACTGATCTGGTTCTCTTGGACCCACTGTTTTCTTGACCACCTTTCCCCATTGTCTCAATGATTGAAAGGAACACATTCTGAGCAAGTAATCATTCCTGGCACCTTCATACGAGGCCCCTGGAACTTCCCTGAAAATAGACAGTCTGCAAACCTCACACCCTCAAAAAGCTTGATTTTGTAGTATGAACCCAGCTTAGGGCCTTCGTCTGAGAATTTTCTCTGCACGTGAAGAAGTTAAAAGTGAAGAAGGAACAGTAAGTGGCTCTGGAAGGACATAGCCAAAGACAAAACGTCTTCACTTCATCTAGGGCCTTGGAAAGAATTTCAGCAAAGGAACCATGCTCTAGGGTCATTACTTCTCTCTGAATGGTGTTGAACATTTTAGAAGAAGGCCACCAGAAAACAGGTGAGAAAAGTGAAAGCTGAATGGCATATAGCAGGAGGGTCAACCTACCTTCTTGCAATTAGCGGAGGTTTTATGTATGTACACAGGCGTCTAGGCTGGCCGCAAGCAAAAGGAGTGTGAAAGGGGGACCGAGGCAGCTCTAACTCAGTGCTTCCATTTCCAGAAGCAGATTGCTAAGGCCGAGGCAGTCCGGGAAAAGAAGGTTCTGTGGTCACTGATTTATCGAGACCACGGTGCTTTGGGTTTGAGTCTTATAATTCTTTTTACTCACGGCCTGTAAAAAGATCTGAAGCTATTACCATGGCACCGACTCCTGCCCTCCGCACACCCGCCTGGATGCGGCGGCCAGAGCTCTGCCTCACCATTACCTACCTCTGAGATACTGCCCTTGAGTTTTCTCAAGCTGGAACATCCTCCCTCACCTCTGCTGACCCAGACCTTAACCACTCCCCATGGCTGAAGCTCAGATGTCATTTCCTGAAGTTTTTTCTGATCACCTTGGCGAGGACTGATCTCTCCTTTTGAAGTCCATAGAGGTTGATGGTAACATCCTCGAGCATTTACCTCTGTGGCTCCCAGGGTAGTCACTTGGGTTTTTATCCTATTCCTATTGGATTTGAAGCCATTTAGTGGAGAGAAAATTGATTATGCGCCAGACAGCATGTTACGTATGTTTTGTGTCTAATCTCCTTTAATCTTGGTGAGGTATCTCTGATCTCGACATTATGGTCCTCATTTTCAAAATGAAGAAACTGAGGGCCAGAGAGCATAAGGGGCTTGCTCGGGTCCCTGGGTGGTGAGGGGGAAGGTGGAGACTTTGGTTCAGGTGTGCATGACTGTCGCAGCCCATGCTCTACCTTTTGCTGACATGCTCAGGGGAGGGACCGGAGCTAGGTCTTATCCCCTCCAGGGACTGGACTGTTTGTTGATTTAATTAGTGATTTTGACAGATCACTTGGCATTTGGCTTTGTAAACATTGTAAACTTTAGAAAGTGGCTGAAAATGGCTTTATAGAAAAAAGAAGTGAATTTTGTATTTGGCATTGTGGTTAATTGATTCCATATCATTTTAACATCATAGTGCCTGGCAATAGGATAAAATGATAAGAGGAAATGATCGATTTGACAGAAGGTCCTTAAATTTCATTTAATATCATTTTATTGCATTTTTAAAAAGATTTTATTTATTTATTTGACAGAGAGAGACACAGCGAGAGCAGGAACACAAGCAGGGGGAGTGGGAGAGGGAGAAGCAGGCTCCCCGCTGAGCAGGGAGCCCGATGTGGGGCTCGATCCCAGGACCCTGGGATCATGACCTGAGCCGAAGGCAGATGCTTAACGACTGAGCCACCCAGGCCCCCTTGCATTTTTAAATGTAGATGGATTACAGAAATGTTGGGGGCCATCATTTATTTAAAATACCAGTAGCAAATAAGAGACATGGTCTTCTGACTTTCTTCATTTCCTTATAATGGATTGAGTGAACGTTGAACACCAGGTCATCCTGTGAGCACACACACTTAGTCTGGAGTCACTGTTTCTGGGGAAGGAAGAGTTTTGAGTGTAGTTTAATGTAACGTCCCTGGCACTGAAGCCCACTTTAGGGGAACCTGAGCCAAGTCAACATAGAAAGCCACAACGCTAGATACGCGACAAGGCACGCTGCTGGCCAAGTGCCCGAGCCAAGCCCAAGGGAGGCAGTAGGTAGGGGTGGGGTTTTCACGCCAACTGAAGAGACCATTCGGGTAAAGTGGAGAAGACATGTGGCTTTCACAAGCAGGGAGGGAGGGTAGCCACAGAGTCAAGATGACAAATTTTTCAAGGGTAGGGGCCAAGTAGGGGCTCACTCTTACCTAATACTACCCAGCAATTTGCTTGGTCCATTGTGCTCAAAGAGTACTTAATGAATGGACGGCTATTAGAAGCTCCGTGGAACTGTGCTTTTGCCAAAATGCAAATTGTGTTACGTAAGATGTTAACTAACAAGCTCTATGAAACCAAGAGACTCGTTATTTGTGAACACTTGTGAGACTTCCTCAGGCTTATTCTGAGGTAGGTAGGAGGGCACTGGGGGCTGAGTGACAGTGGTTTCCACGGTAGGAATGAAGCTGGAGATCAGGGTTTCTTTTCTTCTGGCCCCATTATTGCCCTCAGTAGGTACAGCCTGAGGAAATGTGGGTAACGTGCTTATATATTTGTGCTGAGATTTACATCATGGGAGATGGCTCCCAGGACAATAAGATGAGGACTCTTGGTAGCTGTTTTGCCATTTTCAGGGATCGTTTAGTAAATTACTTCTTTTCCTCCAAATCTTAAATGGGCCCCAATATGGCCAGAAAGAGTTAATGTAACTTCCAAAAATCCTTTATGTAGTCCTAGGGACTGACATGGTCCCAGGAGAAGCTATTTCCAAATTTAGTTTACAAACACAATAAAACGATATGTGTGGTAAAGGTTTGAAGATGTTATGAAATAATTCAGCCCTGATCTTCGCACCAGTTTAACTTACCATCTATAGTTTGGTATAATACTTCTAAGACTGCTGATTTCGAATTCCATTTTGAGCTTGCAAGCCTTTTTAAAAACCTCATTTCCTTAAAAGGAACAAGAAGGCTTGTTTTTGTCCCTCACAGAAGAATTTGTGCAGGAAACAAGAAGGTAAGAGGGTTAGTTATTTGAAGCAGATTCCTGCTGTGTGCAGCATCGTTGACTAAATTGCATCTGAGGCTCCCAAGACAGTTTACTCAAAATAGGTATAAGAGCTTTCTGTTGATCCTAGAGAATAAATGGAATCAAGGACACACCATGCATCTTCTGCATTTCGGAACTCCTAGGAGATGCTTCTGCCTTTTTTATTGAAACGTCATGTAAACATTCGTAGTGAAAGGCAGATATTCTTGATTCGTGCCTAGAAATATTGCTGACAGTCTCTAAGTCTATATACTTGGTTGTAAGTCCCTAAATGAACTTGAGAAGCAAAGAACTATTTTGAGGAGGAGGAGAGCAAGACCTCAGAAAGAGGAACTCTGTTAGCCTGAGGAATGACCCCAATTCTCAGGCGATGAATAAGGCTTTTGTTTTGAGGGAGGTGACTTGATTCAGAGGAAAGAAGCAAAGAGAACAAACCTCAGACTGAAGACATGGTTTCCTTGGCTCACAAGGCCAAAGGCAGCAGCCAGAACCCAGCACATGGCAGTCTTATGCAGCTGGATTTTCAGAGAATGTCATCCTGTTGCACTCAGAAATGTAGTTTGCTTGTTTATTTATTTATTTTTTTGACATTGTTAATTAAGCCAATATGGGCGTTCAAGGTCTCTGACCAGATGGTCGCCGAATTGTCCTCTGCGTAGGGTCATCCATTTATCTGTTGTTTAGAAACAACACATAATCAAACTTGTAAAATGGTTAGGATTTGTATCCAGTCCAGACAAGCAGCCTGAGTTATGAGGGAACAAGGTCAAGCCTGAGGATAAAGGCAGATCTCTGCATAATGCTGGGTGAGGTGTGGCAAAAGGCAGAGTGGGAATAAGATCAAAAATGGAAAAATCAAGGTCAGAGTTGGAGTGGAGAGAAGCAGGGGAGAGGGTCACAGGGCAGGATGCTGGGGAAGCAACACTGAAGCCTTTCTTCTCTTCTTGAGGAGAAGCCGACTGTGCCTTCTGTGACAGAATAATAATGCTTGGAGTTTACACAGAACGTTTATACTGAAGAAATCTGGTGCTACAAGATATTGACAATTAGAGAACTAAATATTTTTAAAATTATATTATTCTTGAGTTTTTTAAAATGCAATAAACATCTTTTTTTTTTGAATCTAAAATGTAAACCCCATAAAAGCAAGGGCTGTGTTTCATTCATTATTGAATTCCCAGTGCACAGGACAGTATCCAGTAAATATTTTTTAAGTGACTAAAGCAGAAATGAAACTCTCATGTACCAGGCACTATGTTAGATGTTATGGAGACACATATAGCTCTAATTTTCAAAAGGCTTATTAGAAGATTTAGGACATACTCATAAATAACCATTAAAGGTAGAAAATGGTATCAGAATAGACCATTTTCAGTGAGTTTACAGTGAGGATGGAGCCTTCCTGGTGCGTGGGAATTTGGCGGTAGGGAAGGGAAGACTGTGTGGTCAATTATATTTTATTTAGGCTTTGTAGAATAGGGTGGGTTTAGAAATGGCGGAGATGGATAAACAGGTATTCCAGGCTAAAGAAAATACATGAATGAGGGGATTTGAGAAAGGTAGGGGACACTGAGTAGCTCATTTCAGCTTAAGTGAAAGCTAGCTAGCTACATAATGGGGGCATGGGAGGTAAGGTGGAGAATGTGCATCAAGATAAATTGACTGAATTCATCACAGAAAGGAGTTTGAATACCAAAGAAATGAGTTTTTGCTTTATTCTGAAAGGATGGAGGGGTATTGAGAGTCTTTCAAAAGGGGTCAGGGTTGTATCTTGGAAAATGCATTTGATAGTAGGATGGGTGATGAATTTGAGAAGAGTGAGGATAAAGGCAACTAGAGAGCTCTTCATTGAGACCAGGCAAAAGGCTCTGAGCATTTGAACCCGGGTGGTAATAATGAGGGTGGAACGTGAAGGTGAATGTGAGAGATACCACAGGTATGGATGGAGTATCCAGGTGTAATTGTTTGATGTAGAATTGGAGATGTGGGGCTGAAGCTTGGGAAAGAAATCAGGATAAGGAAAAGATTGGAAGCCGTTTGTATAGAGCTGTTAGTTACAGGAAGCTGTAAAATTGGACTGGGCATCAAGTGAGCAAGAGGAGAATGAACCGGGAATTTTGCCAAGGAATGATCATTTAGGAAAACCTATGTTTATGGAGACGATTGAAGAAGAACTGGAGACAAATGCAGAGGAAAGACTGTCAGAGCCAGAAGACAATGAGGGCCGTGCGTTCTGGAAATCACGGGAGAGGGTTTCAACGAGCCTCCGATGGCTCCTGAAGCCATAAGAAGGTGAATGATGAGAAATGCGAAAGAAGTTCTGCCAAAACAAGTTCATTAGAGACACTTTAGAGAGTGCACAGTGATTGAAACTGAGGAAATGATACAATCCACCAATTCTGGGAGTTTGGAGGTTAAGAGTCAAGAGAGTAGTGTCTTGATGGGGTGTTAAAAGAATTGCAAAAAAAAAATCTTACAGATGGGAGAGGTTGTATTGCTCATTAGGTGCATGGAAGGAGGTGAAGAAAGAAGGAGTGAGGGAGGGAAGGAGAGAGGGACAGACAGAGATGGAAAATGGATGGAGCATTTGGGAATATCCTAGAATCATTGACATTTTTTCTGTCTGATTCTTTCCAGTAGGGCCTGGAAAAGGGGCTTAGTAAATAAGAGATGTTGAATTGTCTGTTGAGTATGGAATGTTTACCTGAGCTCTGCTTTTGCCAAAGCCCAAATTATGTTTTTACAAAAGATTGTTTTCCTATTATTTTGTTATCATTTGTTGGCTGGAGTATCCCCCGAGTGCTCCTGTTCTGCCAGGTTGGAAACACAGACCCACACTTCTGACTCCAAAGTATAAAAACTTATTGTTGAACCCATCGCCATGACCTATTCATTCATGTGAATGGCCCAGATTAGTATGGCCCCATCAAGTCAGTCTGTACCTTTTAGGAGCCATTTCTGCTTGTGTCTGGGCATTAGTTTAGGTGGCTTTTGAAAATGGAAGCCAAGGCCAAAATTACACGCATATTCATAAACTATAAACAAACACACAATTATGCATACACAATCCGACACACACCCCCTATGATAATAAAACTGAAACCAAAGGCACCACACAAAATACTCTTTTGCTTTGCTGGCAGAGGTTGTGGAAGGCTTTTTGTAATACTGGGCTCAATTTTCAGAGTTTATTACAAGTCCACAATTAAAGATAGTACACACAAAAGAATTATTCTCAGATGTAGGATTGCAGTACTGTTTGCAACTCAAATATGCACTATCTGGGGTGCTGTTTGAGGTTCACAATACAGTGCCTTTAATTGTATGTAGCCCTGGTCATGTTTTCAACATATTCTTGGAAAAGTTCTTTTATTTGCTTTTGAGTGTACATGGGCCTTTGCAATTTGTTCTCTTATTTGGACTGTATAAACAGCATCAGGATGCTTTTTTCCTTTCATTCAAACAAACAATGTCTTTGTAACTAAGAACAAAATTAGTAACAGGTGAAAGTTTATTTTTAATGTTGTTGAGATCAAATTGCTGTTTAACTTACAGAGCGACCCCCCCATGTCTCTTTTAATGTTTCAAAATTATTTATAAATTAAACTTACACAACCTCTAAACATGCTCAGAGCATAAAAATGGCCTCTTTATTCTATATTACTAACAGAATACGAAGGATGTTGCTTTGTTCTGATTTTTCCTTTGCAAATTTATTTTTAAAACGCCACTTGCATTATAAAAATTTACATAGAGCTGTCTTCGAGATTTTTAATTTTGTACTTGTATATAAATCAAAGTTCTGTTCTTAGAATTATGTTGCTTTTAAAATCCATACTAATGTTTGCTTTTATTAGGTATGTTTTGTATTATGTATGTATTTGTTTATGTTCTATTTCATTGTGTTACATGATTGTGGTCTTTGGGGACTTTGCTTTGTAGTTGTCCTATTTCATCACTGCAATATACAGAGTTTATAACCACCTACCTAATGAGGGTTTTCTAAGGGTTAAATCCCCCAATCCCTTTCCTCTTTCTTTAAAAGTCATAGAATGTCTAGAACCTATAGAACGACATAAAGAGTATTAAGATCTAGTTTACCCAGTACATCCCTACTTCTACTGTAAATTTCTATTGAAACAAATAAAATATTGAATGATTCCATTAATGATAATTTTATTAAGTATTTGGGAGAGAAGGGAGATGGATTTCGGTTCAAACAAATAATATTTTAGAAGTCAAGAGGTCTTCAGAAATGGGGGGCGCCTGGGTGGTGCAGTCAGTTAAGTGACTGACTCTTGGTTTCGGCTCAGGGTGTGATCTCAAGGTCATGGGATCTAGCCTTGTATCGGGCTCTGCACTCAGTGTGGAATTTGCTTAAGTATCTTTCTTTCTCCCTCTCTCTGCCCCTCCCCCCCATGCTCGTTCGCTTGCTCTCTCTGAAATAAATAAATAAATCTTTTTATTTAGAGGGTCCTTGGAAGGTGGAAGGGTCCCTCCCTCCCCATAAGCGGATTGATGATCCCCTGGAGAGGAGGTCTCCTTCTTAGGTGAAAAATTGTCAATTGGACATGTTATGTGGGGTGTTGAGAATCTACCAGCCTATGGGAATTGCAAACTTGAGAATAATTTCACAATGGCTCCAATCAAAAAGAAAGAGGATTTTGAATACAGGTGTATGATGTGGTGGGTGGATAGGTTTGAGGAAGGAGAATTAGGTGTATAGCATCTTGAAAATGATTTTGGTGACAAGTTAGAATTTTTGGTTCTTTTGTTCCAACATTAGGGATTTTCTGTTGAAGGCTTTTGACTTGTAACACTGTACATATGAGTATTTCCAAACTAAATACTTTTAATGGTCTCTTTTCCCAAGTAAAAAAAAGCTTGATTGGGGCGCCTGAGTGGCTCAGTTGCTAAGCGTCTGCCTTTGGCTCAGGTCATGATTTCAGGGTCCTGGGATCGAGCCCCACATCGGGCTCCCTGCTCGGCAGGAACCCTGCTTCTCCCTCTCCCATTCTCCCTGCTTGTGTTCCCTCTCTTGCTGTGTCTCTCTGTCAAATAAATAAAATCTTAAAAGAAAAAAAAAACTTGATTAGCATGTAAACCCTGAATGCATTCTTCTTCATCTGGCCCTTGGCATTCTCCTGTGATATTCTATAAGTTCTTGTGAATATGAGATTCTGCAAACAATGTACAGGTTTAGACCAATTCCACCTAATGAACAATTTATTAGATATCAGTTATGTGTTGTAATTATGCTAGCATTAGACCTGCTCCTATAATTAAGGGTTTTACATCCAGAGGGGTAGAAAGTAGATAAAAGACTTAGATATTGTTAACTACTCTTCCATTCTCTCCCTCATATTCCCTTCCCTCCTTTCCCACTGGAGAGCTGAATGAGGAAATCTAGCCTAGGGAGCCAAGGGTGTTTGGGAACAGTTTTGGCCTGGCAAACAAGTTCTGCTAAGGAGGTTTCAGTGGCTTAGAGGTGAATGAGGACATAGGGAAAACTTCACTCTTCCTTAGCCAGGGAATGGGTCACATTCATCCACTGCTATCAGTGCCCAGCGCACGGAAGTCACCCATCCATGTTGACTTAACCAATGAGTGGGTAGGATAAATTCCACTGTCACTGTCCCACCTGCTTTTCCAAAGCCTCACTCCCCCAGCCTCTGGCATAACCCCTGTTACCATGCTCCCATCGGCCTCCAAAATGCCATTCCTTCTCCAGCTTCAGAACTACCATTCTCTAAGGAAGTCATTTAGTTTATCCCTGCCCTGGAGTAAATGAGTCCCAGGTTTCTAGGAGGTGTTCACATTTTAAAGACATGCACATTGATTGGGTGCCTCTCCAGCTAGTGTGAGGTGTTGGGAGACAGTGTAGAGAACAGAGTTCTGAGCTGGGTGCTCCTAGTCTGCTCTTCTTCCTCCACATTTGCTCCCCTTACCTTTTTCAAGGACTAAAATGTATGGAATCAGCTTTGCGGAAACAGATCATTAACTGCTACTTTCTCCTGCTTTTGCAGAGACTCTGCATCTCAGGGGCTCAGAAGGAGGAGTTGTTGCTTAGTGAGAGAGTGTATGTTGCCAGAGCACATCACACATATTTGAAATCTAGGCTCCCCCCAAAATTCTCTTGCAGAACAGTTCCAAGCACATTGTCAGCATTGTTTCAGTTACTTATTGCTACCCCCAAACCATTCAGACTTAGAGGTATAAGCAACAACCATTTAACTCTGCTCAGAGTCACATACAGCGTAGCCCCACAATATCTGGGGCCTCTGCAGGGAAGGCTCAAATGACTGGGGCTGGGATCACCTGAAGACTCCTTTTCACATGCCTGGCACCTGGGCTAGAGTTAGTCTAGGGCTCAGTTGGCATTATTTACCAGCACACCTACATGTCACCTTTCCCTGTCCTTGGGCTCCTCACAACATAGTAGTTGGCTTCTGAGATGAGGTATTCTCAGAAGAAGTGTCAGGGGAGTGAGTGTTCCAAGAGAACAGGGGAGGCTGTTGGGCGTTTCTCACCTTGCCCGGGAAGTCAGGAACCATCACTTGCGCCACACCCCATTGGTTACAAGGGAGCCACTGGGCTGGCCAGAGTCAAGAAGGGAGGAAGTACACACCACTTGTCTATGGAGGGGAGTCAAGGTCACACTGTGGAAGAGCATGTGGGCTGGGAGTTAATGGTGTGGTCATGTTCAGAAAATACAGTGGGCCGCAGCACTTAACAATGTTGCCCCTTATTAGTATAGCCCACACTTTACACACGTAGTCTCCAATCCTCTCAACCACCCTGCAAGGTAAACATTACCCTCATTTCTGAGCTGAAGAAACTGAGGCCCAAGGAAGCTTGGAGACTTGCCCCAGGCCACACAGTGATAAAGCCCGGATTGTACCCTGGGTCTGTTTTACTCCAAAGCCCACACTCCTTCCATTATATGATATTTTTATATTAGATTATATGGGGAAAGGGGAAAATTGTGTTTAATAGAACTGGTTTGAACTTACTATGGTAATTAGCAAATTATAAGGGATTATGTAAATTGAAATAAATATATGTTCACATTTGAGAAATGAGAAAGTCCCACACAATACAAGTCATTTTCCCTTCTTACTGATTTTTTTTTTTTTTTTTTTGGTCTACCCTGGAACAAGTTGGAAATATGATGTAAACATGAATGCAGACTTTCTAAATTTAGGCTATGTGCAGGTTAGCTGTTATTGGGGTAGTCAGATGCCTTGGGAAGAAAAGAATACTCACTGCCCGATTTGTGCCATCCTCGAACAACAGATTATCTGAAAAAGTTAACAATATGTGGCAGATACATTGTGAGAGGGAAAAATCATGATTGATTTTAAACACATTCCTTGTTTCAAAACTTTCCAGTGCATCTCTCTACAGACTCTCTGACATTAATTAAAAACAACTTGTTGAAGCATTTGTGATGTATTAGATAGAATTTTAAGATACTTTATTTTCAAAGGACAAACATACATGACAAATGCTGTTTGTATCTGTAAGTAAATGTACGTTGCTGTGGCCTGGAGAAATTGAAAAGGTGGAAGGTAAAATTTTACAAAATGTATACAAACACTCCATGTCTGGTTCTAGAGTCTTCCTGCCTGTGTGTCTATGTATGTGGGAGGGGGGGTATGGGGTGATAAAAGGGGGTAACTGCTGAGAGAAACATGCTTTTTTTTTCCTATGAGAAAAAATATTGCTTTAAAACTAGGTTTGATTTATATAACTTGCATATATTTACTTTAGAGAACAAAGGGTAAATTATCAGGCCTCCGAATGACCAGTAAATTTCATGGACACAGATTCCTCATAATAGTGTGCTGTTATGCTTTCTAGATGAATGTGTTAATAATTTAGAACTCCCAGGCAGTTGGAGTGGCGATCCTGAGGTGTTTTCAGGGAGTGGAACCTCGACTCTGAGATACGTCGTTATTGCTAATTGAGCATTTATGTCATTCTTCACAGTTTGATTTTTCAAGTTCCCTCTCCAGAGTTCGCATGGAATGCTGCTATGAGCAACAGGCAGATAGGATTGTCCGTAGAAGGCTGGGAGGGAGTGGGGTTTTTCTGGGAAGGAGAGCTCAGAAACCAAGAAAGGCAGGAACTGCCCTTCCCCCCTTGGACTCTGTGTTAGTTTGCTGGGGCTGCTGTCACAGAGGGCCCCAAGTCGGGGGCCTTAAACAACAAAATTGATTGTCTCATAGTTCTGGAGGCTGGAAGTCTGAGATCAGTGTGTCAGTGGCATGGCAGCAGGGTGTGAGGCAGGGGGCTGCTCCAGGCTGTAGATGGCCATCTTCTTCTTATGTCTTCCCATCGTCTTCCCTCTGTATGTGCTTGCATCCAAATTTCCCCTTTTATAAGGACACTGGTCAGATTGCATTAGAGCCCACCCTAAATAACCTCATCTTAATTTGGTAACCTCTGTAAAGACCCTATCTCAAAGGAAGTCCCATTCTAAAGTGCTGGTAATTGGGACTTCAACATATGAATTGGGGACAAGGGGACATAATTCCACACATAACAGACTCCATCCTGAACTTTGACTTGGAGGTATTATCTCTTCAGAAGAACCACAGGTGTGGATTTGGAAAGGAACACGAAGCCCTCCAGGTGTTTGAGAATCCGGCCACACAAAATCACCCCGAGAAGGAACACCAAAGTTCCTACTGTGAGGGTGATTATGCGATCTGTCTTGTGAACAGGGACATTTGAGAACAGAGGGGCACAAACCGGAAGACTGCTGGGGCCAGAGCACGTTCTGGACGGTCTCCCTACTCTTGCCATTAAGAGAATCCCCAGTTCAGAACAGATGCATCTCCACAAACGGTGCTCCAGATTCCCGACCGGCATTGTTTTGAACAGTTATCATCTGAGCAGTAGGCATGTGCTAGTTACTGCCCTCTAATCTCTATAATATTCTTCCAGGCAAGTGTTGTTTTCGTTTTACAGAAGAGGAAAATGAGACCCAGAGAGAGCTAGTGATTTGAAGGAAGTCACACAGCTATTAAGACTCTGGATGCCTACCCTGGTTATCCAGTTCTCCAGCCTGTTCCATCCCATCCCGCACCTGTCTCCCTCTCCCTCTCCCTCTCTCTCCCTCTCCCTCTCCCTCTCCATTTTGTTTTGAGCATTGCACACAGGCAGCCCTGGCATGCAGCCAACCAATGTGTGTGTGCGTGAAGGGGACTTTTTTGAGTCTGAATTCACCTTTGCTGCAAAGGACTGGTCTAATAAACACGCACCGAGAAAGGGCTGTTGGTCTTGTGTTGGTTCTACAACCACACATACCCAAAACAGTTCTCACTCTAGAAACATGTGGTCACAATACATTTTATTAAGTTACTTACATAGGGAGTTCTTTTAAAAAACTAGATGGATGGTGCACACATGTCCAGTTCACTAATACAGGTGTGGCGAGCTTATACCTCCAACGTGCTGCCTGAAGCCTCTGCCACTGGTTATATACTTGGGGTCTTGCCACCCTGGTCTCACAGCTCATCATTTTAAAGCTACTTACGAGTCCAAGTTTTAGTACATGATTGCACCTATAGCACCTCGCAGGGTTGATAATTATAGCCTTTGACCGAAGAAAAAGGATTAAGTGATTCAATTCGCGTTTAATCATTTTTATTTCATTCTGATGCAGAAATCCATTTCCTTTAGAATGAAATAAATGATTCAGTCTTCCTCCAGGGAAGAGTTAAGGTAAATGCAGTTGCCACATAAAATCCAAATGGCTCAAGGTAATATCACATATTTCTAAAAGTAGGCAGTTGGAGATGGAAATGAAACTTAATAACAATATTGCAAGCATGCCCTGGGATTTTATTCTAAGTTTATTGCAATCATAAATATGGAATTTACATGCAATATATATATTTCAATAATATATTTTGTTAAATTAGTTCAGCATTTAGTCATTAACTTGGTGGTGGTATGTTACTTATAGTCCCTTTGCATTATATACTCGACTTCTGAGACCCACAAAATGAATTAAAAATCAATTCTTTGCCTTCACAACATATTCTAAAGGAGAGTTTATGTATATTTTCAGTGTTTTAACCACTTAGGAGGTTTTTGACTAAAGCACCTGTGAAAAATTAAATCTATTCTGTCATCTGTGTGCCTATGTGCTTATGTGTGTGTGTGTGTGTGTAAAACTGAGGGATTGACATGGAAATTAAGCCATAAATGACTTAATGGCCCACCTAATGATCTACAAAGAAATCAAATGACTTCCTTCTCTAAATTCCTAAATGAAACTCCCAAGGCAGTCTATCACATTCATTCACCAGGAAGCCCACATGTCTGTATTTGAGCTGCCATTTTCTCAGCACATGCTTGAACAGATCCCACACCCAGAGCTCAGGAAGGTGGTCACTGTGGTGAACTGTGGGAAGGGCATCCTTCGCAGTTTCCCTCCCACCCTTCTTCCCCTCTTCCACTTCTGTGTCTCCTCTCCCTCTACATCTCCACATTTCTCCCGCGACTGCCACCACCCCCACCTCCAATGGAGCAGGTCCTATGGAGCAAGGCAGCCAACAGTTTTTCTAAATTTCTATTTCCAAAGCTAAGTCAAATAGATTCGGACAGTTATTTTCCCTTGCTTTGGACTATCCTTAGCCTTCCTCAGAATGATCATGAATTTCAGAGGTAATGTCAGAAAGAGACTTTTAGCTGATTCTGTCAACCCCATTGATTCTTACAGAGAATCCTATTTATAAATTCCACTTATAAATGTAAACTTATTACACATAGTTTTAGGAAAGAAAAAAAATGGTTCAAAAGGACTCAATGTGCAGTATTTGTTAGAACACCAGTGTTGTGAAATCCCAACATAACATCATTGTAGGGTTCAGGTCACACCACTGCACAAACACAGAGTCTTCCAGTACTTTTTGTAACTAAATTTGCTTGGATGAAATTCAAGATAGATCAAGTTTATAGTCACAAATTGAATTGTTATATCCCAGATGTAAGCCGAGTCTGCGCCCATGCCACCTATTAGTGAAAGTATGTGGACAGTGAATACGACTAGAGAATTTTTTACAGTGGGGTTTGGGGTGGAACCTGGAGCTTGTGGTGGAGAGCTGCTTTTGCATGGCAAGCACATTTTTTATTTAGAATGTCTGTTACAAATCAATTAAAATAGCAGGCTTCTAGTTCCAGATGCTTTTGTTTACACCTTTTAACATTGAGAAAGGCCAAGTGTCTATATGGAAAAATATTATTTCATTTTACTGAGGGAGATTCAAACCCTTCACACATTCAAGCCCCCCACCCAGACCCCTTGTGCTAAGACTAGTGAAAGTTAAAGCAACTTAAGAAAACAAGAACCAAACACAAAAGCTGAGTTTTGAACATGTAAACTGGTTGGTTGACTCAGGTCTCTGATTCCCCAGCCCCATCTCCCAGAGCCTGACAAGTATTAGGAGATGATGCAGTTGTAAGCATAACATAATTATGGAAAGAGGAAGAAAATATTGCACTTTGTCTTCCATCTCCTTGCAGTTATCAACTCCAATGGTCACACATACTGTAGGACTTCTAATGGCCAGTAATAGCATCTCTTCCAGAAGAGTTATTTGAATCATCACACTCTCCGACTCCCTCCTCCTTTCTTTCCAATGTACTCCCTCTAGAACTTGTCTCATACAATTCTCTGACCCCACTGGGAGAAACAGTCCATTGATTCTACTACTATTTCATTATTTTACCTTCACTTCTTGTCCCTGTGTCTCTCTTTACTCAAATTCCGTTCCATCATCTTTCTTCATCATCATCATTAGATCATCACAGTCCTTACCTCCACTGCCTTACTCCTCTTTACTCCTCTTTCTCTTCATTGAGCTCACCTAGAAAATCCGAACTGTGTACAAATTCAACCCTGCATCCGCGCAGCTGGAAATGGCTGGAGAGAAGACCCTACCATGCTGCCTGGTCTCACTCTAAATTCATGACTGCCATCCTCATGTGGGTTCTTGGAGCCGCCAGGCAATCCCATCTCATGTCCCTCGTCTGTTCGCTCCATCATTCTTCTAGATGATTATTTCATTGCCTCTCCTCTTCCGTAAGCCACTCAAACCTCTTCCCCTACCTATTTCTGGTCTCAGTTGATGGCCTTGCTTTTTATCTCACCGAAAATCACCTCATATATTCCCATCACCAAATCCACCAGCCCTCAAGCACCTGTATCCATATGCCTTAGCGTCCACCTCTTACTATGGAAGAAATGTCCATGTTCCCATGTGCCTGATTCTTCTGATTGTGAAAGAGATGCTTTCTCTTCTCGTTCCTCAAGGACACCACTTCAGCAATTTTTCATTCTTTCCTGGGAATTTATAGACTTTGCCTTCTATGGGTACAAAATTCGGCAAAGATACAAAGATGCCATAATGTCTACCAGTTTAAACAAAAGAAAAACACTTCTCGAACCCACCTTCTCCCCCTACACACTGCTCCATTTCTCTTCATTCCTTTCCTGAAAAAAATTTCTTCAAAGATTTTAAAATGACACTTTACTAGTTTTTCTACTGACTCTGTGTTAGTGGCTAGGGAATTCCATCCAAATCATAAACCAAAAATGTGCACCAGTGTACAGGGGAAAGGCAGGAGGAGAAGAAGGTGTTTGTTGGTCTTAGTCTGACTTGATAACAGTTCCTGTCCCTCTCATCTTCCTTTTCATATGTCATAATTATTAATATTCTTGCCATGTAGATCAAGCATGAAAATAATTCAAAACCTAGAATTGTTTTAATTTTTCCAGCGCTACTTTATGAGACCTGTATTTTATCTCCAAATACTGAAAGTTTTCGCAAACCTTAATCAGCATTTTGGTGACAGCTTTACAGGGAGTTTAATGGAAAAGATGCTGAGCACAAGGGACAGGCAGGAAGAAGTATCAGGGCAGAGCTCATTCTACGATTTATTATTATAATCTTTTCTGGTAGACTATTTTTCTAAAGTTTTAGAATAGATAGTGTATTCATTCGAGTAGCTCCTGATGATCACAAATTATATGAAGAATATTTATTCAATCATTGCTTACAACTTTCTTTAAGCTTGGCAGCTAAAATGAAATCCTGCTTTCATACATCATATATATTTGATGTTTCTTGAAAAGAATTTTGAAACCCAGTGCCCACCCACCTTGATGTACAAGTGACTCAAGCAGAAGAAAAAAAAGAGCAAAATTCCGTGAATAAATAGAATAAATTGGGAAGTCAAAGAAAACTCCCTGGTCAAAAAAGTAAAGCAAACCTAAAATCCCACGGACAATTGAATTTTCCAGGACAGCAGCTAATGAGTTAGCCACCCTTGAGAAAGACAAGCCATCGACTTGATCCAGACTCCATTTCATATTCTCACGGGAAAAGATAAAATGCTGCTATTAAGATGGTTTTGTACCTCTTAGATATTTTGTCTCTGTAGTTGTAACATTTCACAATGTGACCAAACACCTGACTAATTCATGAATCCAGAAATTAGTATCTTTCAGTAGTCAAGAGACACCACACTGCTGTTGAAATGGAATCTTCCTTGGAAAAACCATTAGGGACGTAGGTTTTTGAAAAACACTGGAGGGTCCCATTGATTTATACTTTTATATTTTATGTATATGTGACTTCTGTATTTACTTATTCATTTTTTCACCCAAAAAGTTCAGCATCAAAGTCATTCCTCAAGGCCATGTATAAAAATGTGAAAACCAAGGCGAATAAGAATAAACAAAAGCCATGTGTATCTGAGCGAGCTGTTTGAGGCATGCTTAGGAGATGCTGTCTTTAGAAGTCCTGAAGGCAGAGCTCAAAAGTGACCCAAATATCGTCATTTCTAAAAACTAGAACTGTTTTGATTTATCATAAAAAATAGATGCTCTAACTCTTCCCGAGAAACATTTTTTGTTTCTCCTTCTCCCTTCCTCGAGGATACTTACTTCATGGTAAGAAGGAACAATGGTGACTTTGATTTTTTTTTTTTTCTTTTTGGTTAGTACCAGTCCCCTCCTCTTCCCTTTGGCACTTCTCTAGTCAGCAAAAACCTTTTCAAAGCCCTCCCTGAGCTGGGGACTTTACAGCTAGCAGAGGCCAGAGTCCTGGCAAGAATCCAGTTCTTATCATTCAAAGTCACTGTTGTTTCTTCTCTGGAGGGGATAGGAAAGGGAAGACAATTTCATGCATTACTTGCAGCCAAAATAAGTCTTTATTTCGAATCTGTTAAAATAAGATCTTTTTCAAAATTCTTGATCTATAAAACTTTATGTAAATCTTGAAAAGTCATTTCTGCGGAAACCAGATTTCCTGACAGTTGCTTTCTATAATTCATTGGCTGGCTGTGGAGAAACGTTTTATCCAACATAAAATGTCTTTTATTAAAATCTTTGTGCCAAAAATGAAATAGAAAAAAATCCCTATTTATAAGGGCCATGCGAAATCTATTTTTACCATCTTATTTTGATAAACTTTCAGTCATATGAAATAATGGTATAAAGTAATATAACAAATAAATGTGTTTCTAGCACTCAGTTAAGAAATAAAACATTATAAACACAGTGGAAATCTCCTGTGTACCTTCTCCAGTTGCATTTCTCTCCACCTTATGCCTAGCCTAGAGATAACTATTGTCCAACATTCAGTGCCTATCATTCTTACTGTGATTTTATACTTTCATTCACTAAATCTTCAAAACGAATTTAGCAACCTAAGTCAAAGAAAGCACATAAAGCAATAGAACAAGAATGCAACAATACAAGCATCTCTAAAGAATAGAGAGCTTTTGAGCGTCTCCCCACTCTAAAATTCCATGATTCTATCAAATGTGGAAAATGTAGTGAATCAGCTAATTTGTTACTGAAACCAAACAGCAAAGCGCATTGAACATTAGAGACCCACAGAGGTTGTGAATTCTGTCTTCCTTTAATTCAGCCATCTGCAGCATTAGCCGTTGAATTTGGTTTTTAGGACTGAAGCTTCAGAAACAGTGTCTGTGCAGAAGCAACCATTTCTCTTGGACTTCTCCAGCCTCCCTTGGTGGGCTCACTCAGGTAGCAGGAGAGCCCAGAGCCCCAGGTTCACGTGCAGACTGCAGCTTGTCCACCTGCACCAGTGGCTGTCCTCTGAGGCATCAACTCTCCCTTTTGGGAAACATCGTTACAACTTGCCAAATTGACACAGACCTAAAAGCTTTCTAGTCCCTTCCTCCAACCTGCAGCTGAGGATTTAAAGGCTTATGTTCATGACTGTTTTGCCCACCTTCTGCAGTACACTGAGAAGCAACAAGTCAAGCTAATGTCTTCTTTATTTCCACTAAAATATTATATAGTAGCCACTACTTGTTCATTCAAAACCTTATCTTCTCTATTTAATTACCAGTGATGATGGATGATTTAAATAACTGTTTTGTTGCAGCATGCCTTGGACAACTAGTGTCCTTTTTACCGCTGGGCATGGGGTCACTAATGCCTTTAAGTCTCAGTTTATCAGATCAGCCTTTCCAGATTCCCACCCTTATTGTTCAGTTCCCTGGAGCCAATTCTGGTAGCAGTAACTATTAGTGAAGATTCAGTTGGATAAGTAGAAGGACCATGAGTATTATGGAATAAGAGATTTATATAGGAATTTTGTCTATATAACTATAAGAGAAGCTGGAGCTATGAGAGTCTGAAAAGGGGAGCTGTAGGATCAGAGGGTATTCACTCAGCAGCCCTCCTAAAGCACATCCATTGCCATATGTGAGCACAAAGGAGAGCTGGTAGAAAGAATAGGGAAGGCCATCATTTCTGCATCTGTGAGAGAGCCTGCAGTTACTAGCAGCCTTTAGGCCAGCTGTCAGGAAGAAGAGGTGGATATGGGTGGGGGGGGGGGGCGCGGCAATAAGCTGGAACCCAATGCCTGGTCATCTGTCTCTTACTCCATCTACCTACCGTGACACTCAGAGAGTAATGGCTGCTGTGTCATTTCTGCCCTCAAGTCTTAATACCAGTTTCTCTTTTGGCCAATTCTCACATAGAACAACATGAGAAAGGGGATGCTGGGAAATGGAGTTCCAGCTTAGCCAGGGGGATACGGAATGAAACCACCATATTTTCTTATCTTCAGTTCTGGGCTCTGAATTTTGACTCAGAATCTGTCCTCAGACTCAGAATATCTGAGTTAGATCTACTGTTTGTCTGCATATCTCAATTAGGTATGTCCTTTTCTCTAATTTCACCCAAATACCAGGCTTTCCTGTTCTATCTATATTTTCCCCCATATCTAACTTCAGTCTCTGGGGCTGTTTGTTATATTTGTGGCCACCAGCATCTTTTAAACGCATTTTCCACATTATGAGTTTTTCTGTCCCAAAATGTAAGCTACACCTCCTTTTGCCAGCTTCCGGTGATCTAGGTTCTGTCGATCAATTCACCAGCACGGTCCCAGCCTGGTGTAAAGATTTTAGACACAGCAGCAGCAGAAGTCCCAGTGGGTGTGTTCCGTGCTTCGCATCCCTGAGGGAGAGATGTGGCGCCTGTTCCCACAGGCCTAGAGATGTTGAAGGGACCCATACAATCATCCTGACGTTCACCTTATGCATAATTCCTGGATGCAGAGACTGCAAGGTGACTCCCTGGGCCTCCTGAAGGCCCATAGAACCTTCCTAGGTCCTAATAGAGCATAGGCCTTCTCAAACGTCTGTGTACATATGAAGTAGGTCTAGAATAGGGGCTGGATTTTGTATTTCTAATAAACCATTGGTGATGGGGGAAGCTTCTGGTCTTATTGATACAGGACAAACCTATTTTCAGCTTTGCTACTTTCTTGCCATTCATAGTGAGGCTGGAGTAGTGAGGGATGAATAAGAACTCCAGCTGGTGAAGTCTGGTACTGGGAGTGGCAGTGCCAGCTAGACGTCTGGGGACCTCTCGGTGTTTGGGACTTCCATGGGGCGAGGCTCCTGCTGCAAAAAGAACAGGTATGACTAGTATTTTCTTTCTAACTTGAGAGAAGAGGGGTTTCTTACAAATTTTTACTTATTATTTTACAGTCTTCTAATTGTGATTGGCAATGCTAGATGATCTCACGGCTTCGAGCACTGCCCATACATTGTTGACTCCTGTGTTTTTGTGTGCATCCCAGAACTCACTCCTGAACTCTAGAGTTGTAAATCTCAGTGTTAATTCGAATTCGACATCTCCACTCACAAGTCCCGTTTTAGATTTAATACAAGCCACGCTGGATCTCATGATATTTCCCCCAAACCTGCTTCATGCATCACCATTCACATCTCAGATAATGGTAACTCTGTCAGAGTTGCTCACATCCCAATCTTGGAGGCATTCAGCTCCTCCTTTGCAACTAACATCCAACTCATGAGCAAATTCTTCGCAAAATCCAATTTTGGGCACCTTCACTGTTCTCACTCTGGTCTAAAGTGCCGTTCTGTCTCATTTGGATGATAAGCCTTCCAGTGCTTCTTCTGTCCTTGCCCTGCTTATCTGTCTTCAGCACAGAAACTAAAGTTTTACTGGTAAAATACATTGCTCATGCCACTCCTTTGATTAAAATATGCCGGTGACTCTTCTTTTCTTTGGGGGGAGAAAAGCCAAACTCCTCACAAAGGCCTATGAGGCCCTACGTAACCTGGCCCTTTGTCAATGTATGACTTTATCTTCTCCTGTTTTATCCCCCTATACCTTTAGCTACAGCCAGATGGGCCTTGCTTCCTCAAACACACCAGTCACGGACCTATCCCAGGGCCTTTGCATTGGCTAGTCTCTTGGTCTAGAATGTTATTCCTGCAGATATTCACATAGTTTGCTCCCACACAACCTTCAGGTTGAACTCAAATGTCTCGTTTTTTTCAATGAGGCCTTTGGCCATTCTATCTAAAATTCAGGCCCCTCTCCTGAGCTTTTCTATGCCCCTTTACTACGTTAGGTTTTTTGCCCCTGTTTTTATTACCTTTGACCATACCATAAATCTTGCCTTGTATTTTATCTGTTTTTCTCAAAAGAATGTGAGCTCCACTGGGGAGAGATTCTGTTTTGTTTATTGCTATATACACAGTGCCTAGAAACATGCCTGGCACATAGTGGCGATCATGGAATATTTGTTGAATAAATGGACAGAAGAGAAGATTAGTTGGTCTCAGGCCTGCCCAAGAAGAAGTGAATTTCAGGGCTTTCAGGTGGATATAGTCATAAAAGAGGAGTATTTAGTTCTTGTGGATAAGGTGATGTTGTATGGAACATTTCTTTATAGTAACCCTTATTCAGTAGCAGAAAATATGGGATACAAGATGTATAGAACATAGTCTTTGTTCCTAAAAATGTGGAAGTCAAATTAAGATAAAAATATAACTACAAATTAAGATAAAAATAACTACAGTTATTTCCAAAAATAACTGTAGTACAAGATGTGTGTTGGTGGGTGGGGTCTTCCAAGAATGTGCTATAAGCAAGTAATAATTTCAAGGTTCACATGGGTGTTCTGCAGTGGACGGGTCACTTTTAAAGCCTTATGCAATGAGATAATACCTATAATCACCCAGCTCAATGCTTAGTAAGTGGGAAACATTATAAATATTAGCATATCTTCCTAATGATACCATTAGAGTTGGGAGAGGGGCTGAATGAAAGAGTGTCTATCTCAGTTATTGACATTAAACTACTGTAATTTTTCTGACTAGTTAAGCAGTATTGCTTATTATATAAAATTGGGGAATTGAGCAAGGTCAAAGTATCAAATGCAATTGAAAATATCAGTTGGAATTCACTGATAATTTTACTATCCAGAGTTAGCCAACTTCAATGCATATAAATGAGATCATAAGGCATATTCTGTCTTGTATTTTATTTTTTTTACTTATTTTACCCAGAACATTTCCCTTTATCAATAAATATCTTTTAAACATAATTTTAAATGCCTACAAAATATTTCACTTTATGTATGTTATACAAATGTTTAAATTATTCTCTAGTTGAATATTTGCATCATTTCCTTTTTTCAAAATCATAAATAATACTGTCCATTTTCCTATTATTTCTTTAGGATGGATTCCACAAAATTATAATATCAGTCAAAGGTTTGATTATGTATAAAGAAAAAAAATACTGCTGTATAACACATATCTTCTAAAAGGTACTAATTTACTTAGTATGTGAATGGATAAATTGAGTAAGATATTTTTATAGGCCACATAATTAGAAAAATGAACTTTTCCCACTTTATAATACAAACATTCTCTATTCTTTATTGCCTTTTGGTTTGAAGAGTGTCTAACATTGTTGGCTCTGATAATCTCACTGTTGTTAAGAAGAACTTGAAGGTGAAACAGGTGGATACTTGGGAGCATGGTTCTGCTCTGCTCACCTGGTTTGTATTCATCACTGGATTCTCTTCCGTGACATAAGTATATTAAAAGGGGAAACCCCCCAATTCATCTACTGATGAATGGATAAAGAAGACATGGTACACACACACACACACAAATATTATTCAGCCATGAAAAAGAATGAAATCTTGTCATTTGCCTGCCATGAATGGAACTAGAAAATATTCTGCTAAACAATATAAGTCAGAGAAAGACAAATACCATATGATTTCACTCAAATGTGGAATTTAAGAAACAAAACAAATGAGCAAAGGGAAAAATGAGAGAGAGAGAGAGAGAGAGGGAAACCAAGAAATAGACTCCTCACTATAGTGAACAAACTGCTGGTTACCAGCAGGGAGGTGGGGGGGGGGGGGAGCATATAAGAAACAGGTGATAGGGATGAAGGCGAGCACTTGTTGTGAGGAGCACGGGGTGTCCTATGGAAGTGTTGAATCACTACATTGTACACCTGAAACTAATATTACACTGTATGTTAACCAACTGGAGTTCAAATAAAAACTTAAAAAAAAAAGTTTCCTCTGAACTGATGCTGTGTTTTGCTGGTCAAGTGTTTAAGAGAAGTAGGGCAAGAGAGCACTGCACCCCACTGCTGCCCCTGGCAGCAGACAAGGTGGGGAAGCCTCATAATGCCAAAGTCAACTACTGTAGAATGGCGTAAAGGTCTTCTCATCTTCAGAAGCATTAGCCAACATGAACTCGTTAAGCTTCATGCCATCCCTGCGGGGCAGGCATAGCTAGTTAGGAAAAACTAACCAATGATTATGAGGCCCCTTTAAAATAAAAATGCTATCTAAATGCTGAATCCCAAATCATAAAAAGCAAATAAATATTATTGTCCCAGTTTTATAGACTGGGGAACTAGGTCACGGGTATTAAGTATTAAGTAATCACTCACTGGGGACAATATAACTAAGGGTACAGAAGAATTCATAATTAGAACCCGGGCATCCTCCAGTCTGAGAGGCTGTGCTCAGAGATTTGGACCGGGCCTTTTGGCAATGGTATTGTGCACTGGGAACCATTAAGAATTGGGAACTAGTAGGGAAGATCAGCTGCTTGAAAGCAAAAGATTCACAGCTCCTACTGAAGTGCTCTTCATGCCTGGCAATAAAAAAGCTAGTCGCAGTTGAGTCCATAGCAGGGTCATGGGTCATGGCAGAGTTCCTTCCTCGGAGCTTCCATTGTGGATATTAACTATGTCAATATGATAGCACCTCCTTCTCAAAATAATAGTTCTTTTTTGACATTTGGGTCTCTCCCGAAAGACATCTCTGAGATCACAAATTCCATCTTATTTTTTGTATCTTTGGTGGCTGACTCAGTTTGGTACATTGTAGGGATGAAATGAAATTTCATTGAGGATACCAAAGAAGAATAAACAATTAGAAATATGGTAGCATCATAATTTTGTACAACAAATACACCTCCAAGGAAAGTGTGTTCCAGGTGTTCTCCACAGAAAGCTCACATCAGCATCAATTGTAGAGCTTTTAAAAAATGCAGACATTACCCCAGCTCAGATCTTCTAATTTATCACTCCAAGGTATCTCTCAGTAAGTCTTCCATATTGATCCAGTGCTTACTGCTGATGGGGAATATGCAGTCTATTTCCTTTGAAAATTCTTCAGCATCCTTTTGTCACCCCACTACTGAAGGACAGAGACAAAAATCCCCTTTACACTACATATTTAACTTAATGTGAGAGATGTTGATAGAAAACATGGGGAAAGTCACCTTGACTGAACACCCCTTCTGTACCTGGCACTGTCCCGGTTGTTTACACAGGTGTTATCCTATCCGATCTTCACAGTGACCCTGTAGAATCTGTGCTTTTATGCTAATTTTCTTCATTTAAAGAGGGGAAACTTGGGCCTTCATATTTCAGGCTACACGTTAACTGCTAGTATCATTCTGTTGATGCCGACATCCATTCAATATTGCGTGCAAATATATTTCGTTTTTACTTTAGCTGTCTTATGAAGGTCCTTAATTCTGCCACACCATTGTCCTTTATTTAGTAAATACTCGGTTTCAGCCTACACAGTGCTAGGTCCCATCCTTCCTGTTTGGATTGAAAGCTGTGCAGAGGTTGAGCTTCTCTCTTTCTTCCCTCCATTGTTCTCTCCCTCTCTCCCTCCTTTTCCTCTCTTTTCCTTTCCTTCTCCTCATCCTTCTTCTTCATCTTTGTCGTCTCATTCTGCATTTCATTCTCTGTTTCATAGTATAGGTTTCAGTTACAGGTGGCCAAAAGGCCAGGAGACACCTGTCCTTGAAAAGACAGTTTGTTACAGTTTCCCAGGGGCATGAACACGTGGGTCAGGAGGCAGAAGGAACAAGGGGACCGCACAGGCAAAAGCCTTTATTGTGATTTCTATAGGAACAGGAGAGGAAGAGTGAGCAAGTTGAGGATTGGCTAGTTTGAAAAATTTCAGTGGGCTCTGCACTCGAGGGGGTGGCCTTTAGTTGTCTAGTACCTGGCCCTGTGGTGATTTAGGGCAGGGGTTAGTGTTCTGGATTGTAGGAACCCAGTAAAAAGGAGGCAAGATTTGAGTATGGATTTGAGACTGGTTGGTTTGCATATTAAAGTTTTCCTCCAGGCAAGTTTTCTGTTATTTCTAGGAATTAGCTAACCTTGGGAGGGGCAGTCCCTCCCTAGGGCCAGAAGATACCAAGATGTCAAAGTTTCATGAAATATAGAAAAAAAAAAACCCATGATTAATACACATTTTATTTTTCTTCATATTCATTTTCAAAGTTATAGTCAATATATAATAGAACTCAATACGTTTCTCATTTAAAACCTATAGCAACAAAAGAGAAATGAAGCTGTGAATATAACTCTAGAGTACACATAGTAGATTTCAAACTAAACACTTTCTAGAACTCCTTTTCTTTTAAAATGAAATTTTAACATAGGCATTAATGATTAAGTTCCAAAAGACTTCAATTTGTATTTTACTATAGCAAACGATGTGAAAATGAAGAAAACTCAAACTGAGCTAATGACCTAATTGGAAGCAAAAAAAGGTACAGAACCTGCAACCTTTGTCCTTCAGGATAAAAGAGATTTCCAGTTCAGTCTTTGAGCGCCGAAAGATTTTTTTTTTTTTACAAAAATAGGTGTGCTGATCCAAGTGCCCAGGCCCAGTAACTACATTGTATTTCTATTCATCATCTCCCCATCCCCACCCCAAAAACAATGGTTTCAGGGCAATTTATGACGCAGAAACACATTTTAGCGTAATAAGATAAGGATGTAATTAAACAAAGAAGGATATCTAGGTTTCAGTCTGTTGAAAACCCATGAATAATGTTCAGACAATATGAGGCAGAATATATCTAAATGTCAGCTTTCTACACACTAAAAAATTAATAATGAGTAATAAGGAGAAGTTGGATCCACTGAGAAAATAAAAACTATTCCATGTTTTTTTCTAGCAGGGTAAATCATAAATATGACATACTGGTTGGAATTTCTTTCTCCTTAATACACATTTTCGTTCCAGGTCAGGAAGAATTCAGGAGGCAATATCCATAATTGGAATACCAGCTGCTTATAAAAGAAGATTAAAGATTTTAAAAATAATCTAAATAAAATGAAGGATTACTGGAGAACAGGGTGGCTAACTCTAAAAAGTCTTTACATATGATAGACATTGGAGAGGGTATGTGCTATGATGAGAGCTGTGAATTGTGCAAGACTGTTGAATCACAGATCTGTACCTCTGAAACAAATAATACATTATATGTTAAAAAAAAAAAGAAGATAACAGGAGGGGAAGAATGAAGGGGGGGAAATTGGAGGGGGAGACGAACCATGAGAGACTATGGACTCTGAAAAACAAACTGAGGGTTCTAGAGGGGAGGTGGGTAGGAGGATGGGTTAGCCTGGTGATGGGTACTAAAGAGGGCACGTTCTGCATGAAGCACTGGGTGTTATACGCAACCAATGAATCATGGAACACTACATCAAAAACTAATGATGTAATGTATGGTGATTAACATAACATAATAATAAATAAATAAAAAATAAAAAGTCTTTATACAGCCCCTTCTCTGAAATCATTAGGAAATCATGCTCATTTAAGCTGCTTCCTCAATCAAACTGTACCTTCCCAATTATATTCAAGACTGCTCTTGGAGGGCGGAAACCATGTTATTGTAACTAAAATGGTCATAACTGACATTCCTAGGACCTTCTGCACATATTCGCCTCATTCAGTGCTCAGAACAATCCCATAATCCAGGTTACTGTTCTCATTTTACAGATAATGAAAGGGAGGCTCAAAGGTTTACATGACAACCCAAGTATATAAATAGCCAGCACTTGGCTAACCTGGGATTCAAGTTCAATTCTTGTTGATTTTAAGTCTTACACCCTTTAAACCACAACATCCTGTCTTCTCGCCCACTAGAGGTGCTGGACAGACGTGTGTTGAAATATACTGAGCAGACTTCAAATTTTGAAGGAATTCCAAGATTACATAGATACTTATTTTCTTTAGCAATCTTTTCCTTGCGAAACTTAAGATAGGCATATGAGCAAAAAATGGACTTGGTTCCACCAAAAGCATGGGTAATTTTTGACCTATGATAGAAGAATAGAGCTAAGATCATAGGGATCCAACTTTCTAGGGTTTTCATCCCCTACCTTCAGGTGTGCAGTCTTGTCTGCAGCTGATTTGGGGTCTGTCTCAGAGCCATCGTGTTTTCTCACCCTTTCCTACCAGTCCAGAGGCTTACTCTAGTCTCGTCCTCGGGGAAAGAGGTAGGGGAAGGAAAGCAGGGAAAAGAGAAGATATACCCTGGGTTATGTGTCTTCCAGGATACAGATGCTTTTCACTGCTGTTGGTTTGGGAGATGTGCGCATTGGCAGCGAAACCGTGCATCGTTACTTCTCTATCCTCGCCTATCTCCTGGGGAAGCTCCCCAAACAGTTCAAAACCTAGTGATGATTCCATTTGTTTCTGCCAGGTGGTACAGACCTCATTGAGTCTGGCAGTAGCCAATGTCTGATGACTGCTTCACTTTGGCTAAGAAATAACTATTGTATAGGGGGATGGGAGGGAGTAACAGAGAGCTCTTGAAACTGGGAGACCAGAGAGATTTGTTTTTTCCAGAAAAAAATCTCCCAGGCACAAATTATTTCCTTTGTTAGGTTACTGCCTTGGATAGAAGTGGATGTAGCCCAGAAGGCAGTGGTTTATATAATTTTCTCTCTGATCCCCTGTTGTAAGGGCCAAATCTGACATCGTTGACTTTTTGGTATAGGCTGAGTTTCCTCACAATGAGCTCTTGCATCTGCTTCTTTTGTAGAGATTAATTTATTATTTATTTTTCTTTCAGGAAGGAGTAGATCCTCTCAATGTTCCTTCCGGCTCTTAAGTTTGATGGTTCTGTGACTGTAATATCAGTCTTCTGTCAAAATTTCAGTTGTACAGCTGGGCCAAATGAACCTATCCTTGATTACATATGGACTCCCCATCCATCTTGCATTTAAGAAAAATGCTTTTCTAACATGCTTCGGAGCTACTTTAATAAACCTAATGGTAAATCACTTCTCCCAAAGGTCAAGGGCAGCAGCTTGATTCAAAGGTGGAGCATTAGTGGGATTTAATTGGGGTAAATGCCACTAATGCTGCTTTTGGCACTAAAATGGATGGCCTCTGGGTTTTGCACCCTGGGGATGAGATACAGCCTTGCTATCTCAAAAAAAAAAATAAATTAAGTAAATTTTTACTGATTGGGCCAAAGGGACGTGGAACTAGTCATAGGAAACTAAAATAAAAACTAAATCTGTTTTGATGCTTTCTATGTCATGGGAGGAAACTGAGTGCAGGGAAGGAGAGAAGGAGTTTCATTTAACCTTTGCTGTCCTGAGTAGTAAAAACTAGGTCAAGTGGTAAAAACAGCTTTGTCCATCTAATGTGCTATTAAGTCATACCAAGTAGTTTCACAAGATGTCGTCTACTTATATAGGAGTCATTGTAATAAAAATTCCCAATTTTGGATTCATGGCCTACAGTGCATGCATAATTTCTCACCTGATACTGCTTTTAGTGTTGGTCGTTTTCATATTGTACCTGGCACATATAATTTGAAACCTTTTCCTTTAATTATACTAATTGCATAACTTCAGTTTTAAGACTAGCCACCGTAAAATATCCTAGTTTATCAAGTGGAATTTGTAGTGGTTAGACATATATTGAACTTCATAACTAAAGAACTGGAACAAGAAAGATGGAGTACTGAGGGATGGGTAGGAGTGATGCCATCAGATATATCCACATCTGATTAATTCCAGAGGAGCAATACATCAGCGATACTGCTGAATGCAGTGCTCCTTTGGAGTCAGGCTTTTTTGCTTAGAGCACTAAATGATGAGTACAGCTTCCTAGGTGAAATGAGGTGGCTTAAGATACATGCCCATCAAACTTGTTCAGAGTCACCAAAGGAAATTAATACTGCCGGATCCCACATTTCTAATCTGTCTTCAATGTGCCATCAGACACTCAAAAATTTGGAACTTAGCAAATGTAAGTTATGAATGAGATTGATGGTAGAAAGTTAGTCGTAATAGGAAATAGTATGTGCAACTGACTTCCAGTTGTTCCCAGTGCCATCAGGCAGGGTAAATACGCAGGATGTGTACACAAACTATACATGGACATTTATATTCAAATTAGTTATGTTGAAGTAAAATGTCATTATTTGTAGGGTATTCTTTATTTCATCGAGAACTTGATACATCTTGCCTAGTGATGTCACTAGGTAGGAGAGTGGGCTTTCTAAGAGCCCAGTGCTCAGACTTAACCTTTTTGTTTTCCAGTATCGTAATGATCCGGTATGAATCATACAAGCTGAGGATGGGGACCTTGGATTTCTTCAGGCTCTTGACTTTTAGGCTAGGTGCCCATGTTTCCCTAAATTAGTAACCCAAGATGAAAGGTGAAGGACAATAGCTTCGGTAAGCAAAAAGTCATGGCATAGAAAGCAAACTATAGTTAGCTAAGAAGGTGGGGCACAGAATACTTTTTAAAAAACATAAAATTCTCAATGATTATAGCTCTTTATGTCAAAATACTCAGGGCTGAAATTATTGAAGCCCACAAGAGCAGGTGTTCTGAATGGTAATTTAAGGTATAATTAGAGTTTCTGAAGAACACTATGTGGTGCAGTTAATTGAAAGAGACTATAGAGTTAATCATGGAATGATTTATTAAAAAAAGTTTTAAAATAGACTGACAAGCTATAAAACAACAACAACAACAACAACAACAACAACAACTCCTATTTCCCAAATCTCTATTTTGACTAAACATAAAGCTGAAATACGTTGCTACTTTGATTAAAAAATGTAAACAATTTAGTTATGTCTGTCAAATAGTATATAATTATCTCACTTTTTATGCTATTACACCTCGTTATTTACATAATATGTAGGTTGTTTGCAAGGTTCTCAAAACCATGCTGAGCAGACAGATTATAGGGATAAGTGGGAGGGCTGTGCTTCACGTTCCACTGGGATTAAAGGACTTAAAACTATAGAATGAAATAGAGAGGTAACCCTCTCTTCTTGATATTTGTAACCACTCTGGGTAGTCTTGTCTAAACCACTGTAATCTCTATGTGTCTATCAATAACTTCCTAATCACCTCTTTGATTTTTTTCAGTTCCCCCCAAAACTGATCTAGAGCTTTGTAATTATTATGAAAAGAATTTTAATGGGTGATGGTGGGTGATGGTGTCACAAGTTAGAACAAGAATCCTTCAGAAATAGGACTTCATTTGAATGCTGGTATGTGGGGACAGGGATCATACACTATTGATAACGAAGGAGTCAAAAGAGTAGAGCTGGAAAGAATATCAGAGGCATCACGTTGCACTCCTTTATTATGCAAATGATAAAAGTGAGGCCAAGTAAGATTAAGAGACTTTCCCAAAGGTCTGATACAGAGCACTAAATTCTTGGAGGAAAACACTTTGATTGGAGGTCTTTAGCTTGGCATAATCTGTGAGAAAGGTACAAACAAAATAATGTGGGGTTCAAGAGAAAGGAGACATCACATTCAGTAGCAGGAATGAAAAAGGCAGCATGAAGAGAGTCATTTTTCACATGGCTTTTAAAAACAGGGATTTAGAATTTTCAATGGTGGAGCTATAGGTCAAGAGGAATGACAAGGAAGAAATATTCTACTGTGAACAATGAGCTTGTGGCAGAAAACATGGGATACCTCGGAGCAACGTTTTTCAACCTCAACACTATTGACATTTGGGGGCAGATAATTTCTTTCTTTCTTTCTTTCTTTCTTTTTTTTTTGGATATATAACCAACAGTAGGCTTGATGGATGGTAGTTCTACTTTTATTTTTTTTGAGGAACCTGTATACTATTCTCCATAATGACTGTACCAATTTACATACCAATCATTAGTATACATGGGATCCCTTTAGTCCACATCCTCACCAACATTTCTTTATTTTTTTTGCAATTTTTTAAATTTTATTATGTTATGGGGGCAGATAATTTCTTATTGTCAGGGGTGACCCTGTGCACTGTAGAATGTTTAGCAGCATCCCCAGGCTCTGCCCACTATATGCCAGTAATATACGCTCTTGTGCTGTGACAATCAAAATTATTTCCAAACTTTGGCAGATGTCTTTGAGGGGCAAAATTACTCCCTAAGCCCTTGAGAACCACTGCATTAAAGCAACAGAGAACCTTGGAAGAAGGGTGTTGGTCACTGTGTATATAGTAGTCACACCTAAATGTTAAAAATAAGAAAGGAGAGCGCCTACGTGGCTCAGTCGTTAAGCCTCTGCCTTCGGCTCAGGTCATGATCCCAGGGTCCTGGGATCGAGCCCCGCATCGGGCTCCCTGCTCCGCGGGAAGCCTCTCCCACTCCCCCTGCTTGTGTTCCCTCTCTCTGCTGTGTCTCTCTCTGTCAAATAAATAAATAAAATCTTAAAAAAATAAAATAAAAAAGGAAGGAAAAGATGAGAAGAAAGAAGGGAAAAAAGATGAAAAGATAGAATACTTTTTCCTGAAAACCCCGTCACTAAGTTAAAAACCATTAAAATAAGACTTAAAGAAAAATTTTAATGGGGAAATTATGATGCATTCCATCTCAAACTGAGCTATCAAAGTAATTTTCACAGATAGAAAAATATATCACTTTAACTCCCCCCCCTTTTTTTTTAACTCTGTAGTACAAAATTCAGTGTAAGGAAGGTTTATTGTACTTGACAAAGGTGGAAGACGGTTGTGATAGTGTTTGACGGTGATGGGGTATGAGGAAGTCATTTGTTGGAAGGTGGTAGAGTCAGATGGTCCACTCTTAACAGGCAACCTCTTTATGACTCCTATCTTGTACTTAAACCACATTTAAAAATAAAGTAAGAGCATGCAAAAAAATCTTCAGGGCAAAATAAAGGTTAAAATTGAGAGTGTTTTGTATATATGGGAGTAACCCGATGAACATAGGAGAGTGAGGGGGAGTAAGAGTTGCTACCTCTTTTTCTTTTTTTTTTTTTTAAATTTTTTTTTTAAAGATTTTATTTATTTATTTGACAGAGAGAGACACAGCGAGAGCAGGAACACAAGCAGGGGGAGTGGGAGAGGGAGAAGCAGGCTTCCCGCCGAGCAGGGAGCCCGATGTGGAGCTCGATCCCAGGACCCTGGGATCATGACCTGAGCTGAAGGCAGATGCTTAATGACAGAGCCACTCAGGCACCCCTCTTTTGCCATTTTTTAAAAAGATTTTATTTATTTATTTGACAGAGACACAGCGAGAGAGGGAACACAAGCAGGGGGAGTGGGAGAGGGAGAAGCAGGCTTCCCGCTGAGCAGGGAGCCCGATGCGGGGCTCGATACCAGGACCCTGGGATCACGAGCTGAGCCGAAGGCAGACGCTTAACGACTGAGCCACCCAGGCGCCCCTCTTTTTCTTTATCCCACTCACAAAGTGGTATGTTCATGCAAATATGGTGCATAATTCAAATTTGTTCCCTATATGATGGTCCCGGGACAGAAATTGCGGCATCAAGTAAATTGGTAACAGTGTCTTTTCCTATAGAGTAATATCGAAGTGTCACTTCTCCGAGTGCAGTTTTTGGAGGGTTAAAGTATTATCAAACAAAAATCATAGATATTTTCAAGAGCCTTTATGATATAAAATAGTTAACTGGGGGCACCTGTGTGGCTCAGTCGGTTAAGCGTCTGCCTTTGGCTCAGGTCATGATCCCGGGGTCCTGGGATCGAGCCCCGCATCGGGCTCCCTGCTCAGCGGGGAGTCTGCTTCTCTCTCTCCCTCTGTGCTCTCTCTCTCTCAAGTAAAGAAATAAAATCTTTTTACAAAATAAAACAGTTAACCGAACAAACACTATGTGATGTAGGTCTGTATATGTCAGGGCTAATGGGAGACAAAGCTGTGAAGGTAGAATGGAGATATAGAATCTAATGAATAGTACAGTCAAGTATATGGGACATAAAGATGAAAAAGATGTGGAACCTATCATTTAGGAAAAATTACTCTAGACATCAGAGAAGCATGAAATTAAGTGTGACTAGCAGACCTGTGAAAGCTTCACAGAAAAGGTCGCCATAAATAAATTAGACTCCAAAAGATGTGGGTGAGGAAAAAAGCATGTTCTAGGCTGAAGGAAGGCTCGAGTCTAAGAAGATGGATGGGTTCATAAAATAGAATGGAATCTGAGGTTTCCAAACACGGTGTAGATATCAGGTGACGTAGATATAGGACCCTAAGCCAGATCAGAGATCTGCTTGTGTGTTGTGAACAAGATAGGTTTTGCTATATAATAAACCACCCCTACACTTCCATCTCCAAGCAGTAAACATCTGTTATGTCTCATGATTCTGAGGGCTGGCTGAGTAGTTCATCTGGTTGGGGTAGGACCAACTGATTTCTGCAATATACCTTTCAGCAGTGTGGCTGTGTGGGGGTTCTAGAATAGACTTTTTCAGATGTCTGGTGGTTGGCAGGCTGACTGTTCTAAACTAGGGGTTGCCAAAATTTTATAATGGATGAGGCAGTAAATATTTTAGACTTTGTAGGCCAAAAGACAGAATTAGGGTATTACATAGGTACATTTATAAAAAGAGAAAAAACAAATATAGATTTTTTTATTGACAGAATTCAAAATAAAATAATTGAGTATAACTTGTTTGTGATCTAGGTCTTCTGATGAGAATGATACATTTGGGAGGGAAGGGGTAACATCATACTTAATTGGGGTTCGAAGTTAGGGTTCCCTATTATCAAATCAATTGTTAATGTTTTTCTATAAACATCATTTTTATAAAGCTCTGGTTGTACCAAAACAGATGGCAGGCTGCATCAGGTCTGCAAGCTGGAGTTTGCTGATCTCTCTTCTAGAGGGTCTCAGCTCTAGAAGCTCATTCTCTAGAAGGTCTCATTCTCCAGGATGCAAGCATGGGCTTCTTCACAGGGGGCAACTCAGGATTCCAAAGACAGCAAGAGAAGGCAAGCCCCGATATGCAAGCACTTTGCAAGTTTCAGATGTGTCACATTTGCTAATGTTCCATTGGCCAAAGTGAGTCATATGGCCAAGTCCAGATTCCAAGCAAGAGTGGACTCTGTCTCTTGATGGGAGGAATGGTACAGTCATGGCAAAGGGTTGTGCACAAGGATGGAAGGAGTCGTGACCATTTTTGCAAACACTCTAGTGTACATTGTTAAGAGTTTTAAATTTATTTTGTAGGCAGGGAGGCAGTAAAGGTTTTTTTTTGTTTTGTTTTGTTTTTGCACAAATCATTGCCATAGCTGAAACTGAGCTGAGGAGAACTTACCAGGTGGCCACCTAAGAGAGATGACAACCATGGGGATGCGGGGGGACTAGAGGAGGCTACTATAAGTCAAGCAAGAGGTTTTCAAGGTTCTGCTCAGAGGTGTAACAGAAGACATGGAGAGGAGCAGATAAATGGGAGAGCCACTGGAGAGGCTTAGGGTGCAGTAGAAAGACTTTGAGTCAGACCTGCCTTTTAAGCCTGACTATGTCACTTACTGTGTGAACACGGACCGATGACATGTCTCTATTTATTAAAACAGGGTTTTAAGGAGGGCACATACTGCATGGTGCACTGGGTATTATACAAAAACAATGAATTGTGGATCACCACATCAAAACTAATGATGTACCGTATGCTGACTAACAACATAATAAAATAAAATTTAAAAACAACAACAAAAAACCCCCAGGGTTTTAAAGTTGTAAAGATTGGGGACAATAAGTATCATTGTGCAATATTTTGAAAAAAACAAATACAAATGTGCCTGTCCTTTTTACCTTTTCTAGCACATGAAGGTCTCTTTAATCAGCTCTTACTATCCATCTGGGGTGTGTGTGTGTGTGTGTGTGTGTGTGTGTGTGTGTGTGTCTGAGTGTCTGTGTGTTTGCGCATGCACGTGTGTGTGCCTATGTGGTATTTGTGTGTATCTGTGTGCATAGGGAGGGGTGAACCTATAGAAGGGATGAAAAGCAAAAGAAAGTATTACTCTTCAGCATCTGGTATCCAAAATAAAATATTTGGTATGATTGTATTTATAGAAGACAGGCTTTAGTTGCGGCGGGGGGAGTTTAAAAATTCCTTTATTTCCTGCTTTAACAAATTGAGGCAGGTATGGCCGAGCTGGAGTTTTATATAAAGGAGGTCCCATCTGACCAGGAAGAGGAAGGGGGAGGGGATTTGACTGCTTCAGCTCCAGGGCTTGTGGAAAGAGAAGATGACCGGAGGCAGGAGGGCCAGGGGTGAAGATCCTTGACTACCTCTTTCTCCCCTGGAAGGATGACTGACTCAGGGCTTTCCCTGCAGGAGTCTAAGAGCGGTATTCGATCAAAGCAACTCCAGGGTTTACATTTTCTGGGCTGTTTCTTTTCTTTCTTTCCCTTTCTTTCTTTCTTTTCTTTCTTTCTCTTCTTTCTTTCTTTTTCTTTCTTTCTCTTCTTTCTTTCTTTCTCTCTTTCTTTCTTTCTTTCTTTCTTCTTTCAGGATTTTATGTATTTATTTGACAGAGAGAGACACAGTGAGAGAAGGAACACAGCAGGGTGAGTGGGAGAGGGAGAAGCAGGCTTCCCGCAGAGCAGGGAGCCTGATGTGGGTGGGACCAGGACCATGGGACCATGACCTGAGCCGAAGGCAGACACTTAACGACTGAGCCACCCAGGCGCCCTTGTTTTTGATTTCTATATGCTGTGAACTGGAACCAGCATGTACCAGAGGGGCCACAGAAAACTGCTGAGTAGAAAGCCAGTGGTCCTGCCGCTGGTATAGTGGCAGTAGGGGCATGGGGACCCACAGAGCGGTTGCAGGTGGCTACTTTAAGCCAGCAGCCAGTGGGAGGAACGGGAAGTATTAGCGAGTCTTCAGGACCAGCAAGAACAAAGCAGCAGGGCAGATGATCGGGCCCGAGTTCTAAATGACAGACTTCAGAAGCAGATGAAACCAGAATTCCCAGAGATGAGACCAGTGTGGGTCTGTTGCCACAGTTTGAGGACAGCCCGGTGAGCAGTGAGAATACACTGCTCTGTCTGCGGGTCCCATCCAGCTCTCTCTCCACGTGAAGGTATCAGCAAGATGCCATCTGGGAGGAGGGCAGCGGGAGAAAGGCAGATGGATATACAAGAGATTGAACATTTCTACCCCAAGAGGCTACATATACTGAAACTGTTTAAATTGTTCCATTGGCTAGGTAGGACTAATATTTAGGGTATTTTTTTTCCCCTGCTCCCTTTCTAATGGGGCTCTTGAGGGAAAGTCAGAACAGTGTTAGAGAACAGCAAAAAAGCTTCATTTTCTTTGAAAAGCCAGCAGGCAGAGTGAGTAAATATGACCCCATTTTATATAGCCACAGCTTGGTACAGAATAGGAATTCATGAAATGGTTGTTATTATTGTAGGACTTGATAACTGATTGGATGTGGGAGATTGAGAGAAAAGGGATAAACCACAGAATTTGCCAAGATTTTTGACCTGAATAGTAAGGGAGAAGGAAGGCAAAAATATGGACATCAGCAAGATGAATTCGTGTAGGGTACAGACAGGGTGCTGCGAAAACAAGAGGGTTGATGAGCTCCGAAGCGTGGAATAGTTAAGAGTAATGACTACAAAAACATAAAGTGCTGCATATTTATAATGTTAAGCAGCAGGGGGTCCTCAGGATCAGGGAACAGATTATTTATAGGAATTGAATCTTTGTGGTGGAAGGAAGACTAACAAAAGTCTTGGTGGTGAGTCACAGATTTTTACTCTTATAATTGTTGGCTCCAAAGAGTGGCCTATACATAAATTGACTTTGGAATTTTTGTAAGTGAGCAAATGCAACAAATCTTTTATAGCCATAGTTGGGGACTGAGAAAATAGTGAATGCTCAACACTGAGAAGGTTATTGTTTTTCAGTTTAGAAACAAACTAGTTTTCTCATCCTCTTTTGATTCTTCTGTTTCAAGGAGGAGCAGCTTGGGGAGGCCTCAGAGTACTGGAGTGGTGACAAGGTCTCTCCTCATGCTTTCTGTTTGTTCCCTTTCTCCTCCACACGCACTCTCCCAGCCTTATTGTTTCCGAACACTCCTGCTGAAAGAAAATAGTCTTCTGAAAGTTCTTACCCTCTATTGTGAGAGGTTCAAAAAGTCTAAAATTGGGGCACATGGGTGCCTCAGATGGTTAAGCATCTGTCTTTGGCTCAGGTCATGATCCCAGGGTCCTGGGATCAAGTCCCACATGGGGTTCCCTGCTCAGTGGGGAGTCGGCTTCTCCCTCTGCCCCTCCCCCAGCTCATGCTCTCTCTCTCTCTCTCAAATAAATAAATAAAATCTTAAAAAAATGTCTGATATTTGTAAGGATCTGGATTATTGCAATTCAATTCTTCTGTGGGCACTTAATGCTCAAGAGGGCCTTTATAAGAATATTAAAGTATAAAAGAGAAAACTTCTAATAGAAAGTGAGAGGAAATAAGCTAATGTTACCTATTGTTTGCAGACTGATTGGTTTACCTGGAAGTATGAGTGTGTGTGGGTGGGGGACTCAGGAGAGTTCCTCTTTAGTGAGCTTCTTGGCACCAGTGTTCTACTCTTTTCTTCCATAAAACATATGACTACTCTATGGCTTTGAGGGTGTAGGGAAAATGGGAATGATTCCTCCAAATGGTGCTAGGCAGTTGGAGGTGGAGAAAGGAGAATATTGAGAATTATAGAGGGTCCCAGAGAAAAATGATATTGGAGGAACCTCAAGAGTAACAGAAAATCTGGTGGTCAAAAGCAGAATTAAGTCAATGGAGGGGATGAAGTGGAGGAGGTGAAGTGGAGCTGGAAGGCTTAATGAAATTTAGAAAATGGATAGAGAGAGAAATTAGGGTGGACAAAATATAGTTCTTTATACATATAAATATTTTCTTCTAAAACGTGTGCAATGAATATAAAGAAGTAGAATTCTATCCAAAAAGAACTTTTGCTAGGTGACTGTGAGTTTGTATAATGTGTGTTAAGTTAATATGATAAAAGCAAAATAATCCAGGAAGGCAAGCATATCTCCTAATTAAAACAGGCCTTTTCTTCTTTTCTTTGATTGGCCATGCTGAGGGGGAAAACCTTAGGATAGAGTATTTAACAGGCCATAAAATGTTTCACTACACAAATTTGTGTCCGATAAGTGCCTGTTCTTCCAGGTCACATAGTTCATGTGACCAGTGCTCCAGGTGAAAACCTGCCCCCAAGTCTTTAACGGAAGGTAATGTGGGTACCTTTAGATCAATTGCCAGTATCTCTGTTCAAGGTTCATCATGTTTTGCCATTGAGCCGAATAATTAATTTAATGTATTTCCTCCCTTCCTTCTCTTGCTCTCTCTTTTCTTTTCTCTCCTTTTTATCTTTCATCTACAACAAACCGACAGTATAACCAGGCAACCAAACATTATTAATAATCCCAACATCCTGTTAGACTACGAACATATATATGAAAGGCTCATAAAACAGCAAATTTTTGTTGAATAACACACTTCCTACACATTCCTCAACCCCATTCCTCTAGCTTCCACCCCCATCATTCCTGAAATAGCTCCTGCTAAGGTCACCAGTCATCCAAACTTAAAAAGATACTGTTCAGCCTTCACTTTACTTGACTTCTCAGCCGATTTCACAACAGCGAATCATTCTGTTCTTACAACAGTCTTTTCCCTTGTCTTCTAGGACAAAGCCATCCTCCTGGGGCTTCATTCCCTCCTCCCCTTTGCAGACTCCTTTTGTTGGCTCATTTTACACTACCCAATCTTTAAATATTGGAGTTCCTTAAAGCTTGTTTCTAGAATCTTCTCTATGCTCTCTCCCATTGCTGCAGTTGCCATCTATGTGTCAGTGACTCTCAAATGTATATTTCCAGTCTGAATGGGTCTCTTCAGAGTCTCAGACCTGTGTGCATGACCTACTTAATACCGTCACCTGACGGTCTCACAAGCACCCCAGATACAACATGTCCCAAACCCAATGCCCGATTTCATCTGTAACCTCCTTCAGTGCTCCCTGCCAGTGAGTGGCACCGTGGCTCATAGAGATTTGAAAGCCAGAAATCGAGACATCATTCTTGACCAAATCTAATCCTGACTCCTCTCCTTTTTACTGTCATCGCTCTGGTCAAAGCTCTCATTATCTCTTGCTTGGACTAATGCTATTGCCTCCTAAATGATCTCCCAGACATTCATTCTTTGCTCTCTGTAATCTGCTATTTTTACTGCCACCCAAGTAATCTCTTTAAGATGGAAACTTTATCCCATTGATACCCCACTCAAAACCCTTGACTGACTTCCCATTGTTACTAGGATAAAGACCCAATCCTCACCTCCCAACACTCTCACCACCTTTCTACCCTTCCTGTGATGTACATATTGACCTTATTTATGTCTTTGATTGTATCATGTTCTCTTCTCACTTAACACCTTTATGTATATCTCTTTCTCTACCTGGAGTGCTTCCACCCCTACATTTCACTGAAAATTTCTACTCATCTGTCATATTTCATTTCTACTGTCATGGTCTCACGGAAGCTTCATGATGTGACATGCTGTCACAAATCCCTGTTCTTTACTGTTGTAGAATTTACCAGAGTTTGCAACTCACTATTTATGGAATTATATGTCTTCCTCACTAGACTTCAAGCTCTATAGGGACAGAGACCATTTTTGTTCTGCTGATCATTATATACCTAGTGCTAATCCTAGTGCCTGGCACATAATTGGCACTCAATGTTACTTGTCGAATCAATGGAAAGGCAATTTTCTACTTTGGTTTCTGACTCATGCAAAAGAAATAAAGAGTTAATTTTAGTATACCACAAGTCTTTATATACATACAAATTTGCAAAACATGAGCTTGTTAGTGAATGTACCAAAATAATTTTACCCCATGAAGAAAGAAGATATTAAACCTAGCTAGCAGTTAGCCTAGAATTTTTTCAGAGACAGGAATACATTTTTCCTGGGGTTTTGGGGGAACTGTTATTTTAAACTATTAATGTTTCTTTGCTGTGGTTCTCAAGATCAATGTATGATGGAGAAAGGCAATGATTATAGTGTGTGTGATAAAGAGTTTGGGCAGGGGACAGTATTCAGTTCCCAGCTCCACTGACCATCCCAGAAAGGTAATGGTGGGTCCCACATGTTGGCCATGAGAGACACCCATGCAGAGCCTTCAGTGGTAGGCTTCGGGAAGGAAAGCATTGGTGCGCACAGTCCATGGGAAGTGAGTTGCTGCCGCTAGGGGAAAAGAGCAGGTGGCCATTTAAGAAAGCACTTCACAATTATTCCTTCATCCAACCTGAAAAGAAACATATAGGGTGTCCAAACTCTAGTCTGTGGATTACATTGCTGGAAAAGTCGAAGATTAAGGGTCAAAGTCTGCAGGTGTTTCCTTTCAGTTTTTTGCCTTCAGGAAAAAACTAAAAGTAAATAAAAATTATGGTTATTTTGCTGGCACTGGAATAACATGTATGTATTTTTAGATTGCTGCATTTTAGTTAAAGCTATAAAGGATGAAGGTAGGAGTGAATATGTTATTTGAGAGCTATCCTTTCTGCAGTTCCTGATTACCTTAATAGGTGTCACCAATGTGGATTTAATATTCAGAATTCTAATTCTTGTAACCGAAACTCAGTAAAGAGAGAATGGATCCCAGTATTTCAGATAGCTTTGGTATAGCTGGTCTTGAAATTGTGTCTGGTTTTTTTTTTCCCCCCAAAGTAAGGGATCTGTTTTTATTCTGTTTATTTTGTTTTAGTCATGCCATGAGGAAACGAGGTATATAAGTTAATTATTTTAATCCCAATAAAATGATAACAAACTGTAACTACATGATATCCTTCTCAACTGGTCAACTTATTTAAACAGTATGTAAACTAGATTTTTTTGGTGATTTAGAAACAGAGGGCCTAAATGTTCCTCATGGAAATGGATTACTCTAAAATCACACTATCCTAGAGAAAATCTGAAATTGAATAAGATACAAAATCTCTTTCTATTCTATCCCAGAAGTCTTGTCTACATTATTATAATTTCAAAAGATTTAAAACAGTTGTTGAAACACATGAGAAACTATGCTAAGTTATTATGGCATTACCATTTTACCCCTCAGGGACAGTTTTCTACATGAGTTGCAGATTTGGTGTAAAATCTCATGAAATTTTGTAAGAACCTCTTTTGAAATAATTGTCATCTTCAGGGAACATATGTTTTTAAATTAGCATCATGCATGTATCACAAAGAGCTCACAATCATTTACTTTACCAAGTGTAAAATTAATCAATCAAAGAAGCAAGCAAGCAAACAAACAAAAATCACAGAAACAAATATTTCTGTATTGGGTTGAACAATGCACCCCCCACCACCACCACCAAATTCATGTCTACCAGAAACTCAGAAGGTGACCTTATTTGGAAAAAGGCTCTTTGCAGACGTAATTAGCTAGTTTAAGATGAGCTCATGCTGGATATTATGGAGTGAATATTTGTATCCTCCCCAAATTCATGTTTGAAATCTAATCCCCAATGTGATGGTATTTGGAGGTGGGGCCTCTGGGAGGCAATAGGCCATGAGGGTAGAGGCCCCATGAATGGGATTAACCCTCATAAGAGGCTAGAGAGCTAGCTCACTCTTTCTACCATGTGAGGATTCAAGGAGACGTTGGGCCACTGCAACTGGGAAGAAGCCTCTCCCCAGAACCGGACCACATGGGCATCATGATTTTAGACTTCCAGCCTCCAAAATTGTGAGAAATAAAGTTCTGCTGTTTAAGCCACCCTGCTTATGGTATTTTGTTATAGCAGCCTGAGCTGATTAGGATATTGGATTGGGATGGGCCCTAAACCCAATGACTAGTGTTTTTAGAAGAGAAAGGAGAGGAAGACACAGACACGGAGGGAAGAAGGCTATGTGAAGTCAGAGCAAAGATTTCAGTGCTTCAGCTCCACACCCAGGAATGCCAATCATTGCCAGGAACCCCCAGAAGCTAGAGAGGAAAGAAAATTCTTCCCTAGAAGTTTCAGAGGGTCATTGGCCTCATTGATGCCTTGAATTCAGACTTCTAGCCTCCAGAACTAGGAGAGAATAAATGTCTGTTGTTAGAAGCCACATCGTTGGTAGTAATTTGTATGGCAGTCGTAGGAAACAATGCAATTTTCCAAGCCTTTTTCCTATCTTCTGCACTTCGTAGTTGAATTTATTGAAAAAATTGCCTACAATTGCTGTTTCCACTTCATGGCATGATGTTCATGCCTCAACCACAGCACTCTGGGGTCTAACCTCATTATTCCACAGAAATTGCTTTGACCAGGTTTACCAGTAGCTCCTTGAGGCTGTATTCAGTGCATACATCTCAGCCTTTGCCTTCTTTCATCCTCCTCAATATTAGGTACTCTTTACCATTTCCTCCCTGAGTTCTGTGACCACATCCAAAACTTTTCTTCCCACCTTTATGACCACTCTTTGCCAGGGATTGTTCACGCTCCTCTTCCTGTGGTTGCCCCTTAAATGTTGGTATTGTCAGGATTCTGCCATGGATTATCGGATAAAATCGAGAGTGGCCAACAAGGCTCAGCATGACATGTCCCTCTGTGCTCAGGCCAAAGAGGAAACCCTCCTCTTACTGCTTTATATATGCTGTGTCCTCTCTGGACTTGGGGAGATGTCACTCCCAGGAAGCCTTTTTCACCTCCCATGACACTCATCCAACTGCCCTTGTAATTCTGTTTTCCCCAGTGGTCCTCTGAATCGCACGAAGCTCATCCATCTTATTTACCACGTATCTCCAGTGCCAACCAGAGAGTCTGGAATAGAGAGGTGCAATAAATATTGGCCGAACGAATTACCCTATCCCCATAAAAAAGAAACCAAGGCTCATAATAATTAACTCATTTAGCAAAGTAAATGCAAACCGGGGTCAGATTTTTCTAATGCTTCTCCATTCCTATGTATTTCCTTGAGAAAAGAAAAGAAGAAAGAAAAAAACTCGTATTACGTAAAGTTAAATAAGTGTTTAAAAACATCACTTCTAAATTACAACACACAAAAATGTGAACAAATGATAAAAACTAACAAAGCCTTAATTATAAGTGCTGTATCTTGTTAACAATTTAAAATAAGTTCTTTCTTCGAACTACTACTTTGTTTCCTTTGTCTTTTCATCTGTGGATACAGCCACTTTTGCAGCTTTGAACTTTACTCCTTCAGCTTGTACTCAGCTGCTGGCTAGTCCACAGGTGTCAAATGCCACATTCTTCCCTTTGCTCACTCTGAGCACTAGTAGTGCCCTCAAGATGCCTCCTGCACATTTTTAGCTTAATCCACCCATTCCTAAGCTCCGATTCTGCCCTGAACTCTCGATCACCTTGCCTGCCTCTGAGCTGCCTTTGAAGGGGCATGCATGTCATGGTTCTGAATCTGCCCCAGCTGTTCCTAATTCTTTCATTCCCGAAGCTCTCCTACCTCGGAGGTTGTGCTGGCTTCTCAAAGGAGGGGCCTTACGGGGTTGGGGGGTTGCGGGGGGAAGGGGCTGGGGAGCTGGAGCTCCACTCTGCCCAGGAGCCTTCTCCTCTCCGTCTGGGCCTTTAAAACTGCTGACCTAGTCAATGATGCACATTAGTTGTCTTCGTTTGGCTTGTTTTGTTTCACCAAAAGTAATTTTTCTTTTCCTGTTCATTAAAGAAAAATTTGGCAGTCGAGAAAGTTAGAAAATAATTCCACTGGACATATAGTTTCACCAACCAATCACCACTGTCATTAAGATTTTGATATATTTCCTTTCAGTTTTACCTATGCATACAACTTTGATTTTGACACAATTACTCTCCTATCATGCATATAATTTTATCTTATATTCACCGAATACTGTTGAAGTCTATTTTGCATGATATTTCATTGGATGGATATGCCAGAAAATAATTATCCTCCTTGGTTACACTTATAACTTGTTTCCATTTGTCACTGTGAAAAATAACAGAATGAGTGTGATTTAAGCATATAGAAGAACAAAACAGCTCTGAGAAGAACCTCTTTATGCGTAACACCTTGTCTCTATTTAGAATGCTTTCCTTAAGATTTACATCCAGAAGTGAAATTACTGAGTAAAAAGGAATGAATATTTCCAAAGATCCTATTTCATTGGCTCAAATTGCTTTCCAAACACGTACCAATTTATACTGCAACTGGGTATGTATAAGAGCAGTCATCTCATTCATTCTTGATGGGCTGTGGTTATACGTTTTTTTTCCTCCCTAATTTCATATCATCAATCATGGAACCATTATTTTATTTTAGAGAAGCTGAACATTTTCACAAATGTTAGTTTGTATTAATTTCATTTTTTTCTGTGAGTTTCTTTTTGTGTCCTTTGAGCATTACTGTATTGGGGACTTTATACTTTTCATCTTTCTTATAGCTCTTTATTTAATAAAGACATTAACTCATATTTGCTGCAAATACGTTTCCTCTTGGTTGTTTATGTTTTGAATGTTTTACCTCTAGCTGTAAAATTTTTTATGTAATCAAAATCCTCAAATCCATTTATCTTTTTAAGCTTTACTTTTATGAAATTTTTTTTAAGATTTTATTTATTTGCGAGAGAGACAATGAGAGACAGCATGAGAGGGAGGAGGGTCAGAGGGAGAAGCAGACTCCCTGCTGAGCAGGGAGCCCGATGCGGGACTCGATCCCAGGACTCCAGGATCATGACCTGAGCTGAAGGCAGTCACTTAACCAACTGAGCCACCTAGGCACCCACTTTTATGAAATTTAAGTTCAAAAGAATACTTTTCACTCCCTGCGTGCTCCCCCACTCCACCCAAGCATTTAATAATAGTCACTTCCATAGTATATTCTAAGATTTTGTGTTTTAATATATTTTGTGTTTAAGTGTTTTTACATAAACACTTTAGTACATATGGGATTTTATTCCAGTGTATGGAGTAAGTGAGAACCTGTAATTTTTTTTCTAAAATTGTAACCAAATGTCCCCAAGCCATATCTGGAACATTCTTTTTCTTGTCCATTGATTTGGGATTCTTTGTTAATCATATTTTCAATTCTCAAATAGACTGGGATTTGTTGTTGGACAGTCTATTATGTCTCATTGATCTGTGGCCATTTTTGTGCCAGTAGTCAGTATTTAGTAAATTTCAATTTTTATCATATATTTAAGGTTTGGGGTAAAGTTTATAGTTATTTTACACAGGTTGCAAAAAGCGCTCCTGTAGAGTGCAATTGAAATAAATGTATGCATCTACTGGGGCTGGGGGAGTTGCCCTGTTTAAAAATATGCTGTCCTTTCTTCCAAGGCACAAAAGATCTTATGGGTTCCATTTCTATGAATGTTATTCTTGGATTTCTAGTTATTCTTGGATTTTAGAAAGTTCTTTTTGGGGTTATTGTTATTGTAGCCTCTTTTTTTCCATTATATTTTAAATGGTTATTTTAGTTCTATAAAAAGACTATAAAATTTTATATGTTTATTTTGAATTGGCCCCATTTAACAAAATAAATTTTGGAAGTTTTTCCTATTAATTCTTTTTCCAGATATATAAACATATCACCTGAAAATAATAAATTTGTTTCTCCCTACTAACATTTTTCCTTTACTTTGCATCTTATAGCTTTTTCCAGACCTTTCATATTAAAAATGACAGTAGTTCTTAGCATTGCTTTGTTTCCAATTTTAGTAAAATGACTAAATTTTTGCCACTAGTATTTTATTGACTACTGGTTTGAAATAAATATTGCATATCATTTAAAGGGAACATGCATTTATTCTGATATTTTTAAAATAATTTTTTAAAGATTTTATTTATTTATTTGAGTGAGAGTGAGAGGGAGCATGAGCAGGGGGGAAGGGTAGAGGGAGAAGCAGACTCCCCGCTGAGCAGAGAGCCCGATGCAGGACTCAATCCCAGCATCCCGGGATCATGACCTGAGCTGAATGGCAGACACTTAAACAACTGAGCCACCCAGGTGCCCTAAAATTTTTTTTACTTGAATCAATAATTAAATTTTTCCATAGTTTTGGCTGACATTTTTGTTATTGTTGGCTTGAGTTTTTATGGTAACATCTACTTTTTCTTATGTTATGGTCAGAAAATGCATAGTGCAAATTGTCCTCTTTTTTGGAATTATTTTATAGTTTTTCATAAATATAAACTCAATTATAAATGTTGGAGATGGTGTATTTCTTTTTTCAATTTATAATGTGTGATAGACATTTTATATCATTTTTTAGATTAAATAAGTTAAATATATTCTGTATCTTTAACTCATTCAGCTTGTCTCTTATTCTACCATAAGCTGACTACTAAGACTGAGCTGAACTTTCTACAATTATATTTTGTCAGTTTCTTCTTGCCTTTCAAACTCATTTGAACTATTATTGATGCTTTAAAGTTCTCCATCATTATACTTTTTTTGTACATATTATCTCTATAAAACGATCTTATTTATCCCATTTAATGTTTTTCCCCTGTAAATTCTTCCCTGACTAGTATCCAAATATTTCAACATAAACAAAAAACCTTTCATGACCTGGCCTCTGCCTACCTCAACCAACTCATCTTGTACCATAGTCCATTTTGCCTATACTGGTCTCCTTTTAGTTTCTTTAATGCTCTGATTCTTGCACACCATGACCTCTTTCTAGATCCTTCATGAGGCTGATTCTTCTCCTTCAGGTCACAGGTCTTCAGAGAGGCCTTTCCTGATTACATTATGTAGACTGTGCCTCACATGTCACATCTTTCTTCTCTCTCATACTAACAACTTGCGAATATATATCTACTCATGTGTTTTGTTGTTTAATGGTAGGTAAATTTTAAGATGGCCACCAATGATTCTTCAGCTCCTTTCATGCCCTTGTACAGTCCCATCCCCTTGAGTGTGGTTTGGACTAGTGACTTGCTTCTAACCAATACAGTATGACAAAAACATTGAAGGGTTACTTTTGATAATTAGGTTACTTTGACTTCTGTTCTATTCTCTGGCTGGCTCACTCAGAGAAGCCATCTGCCATGTAAATTTCCCTTTGGAGGGTCCAATGGCAAGAAATTGAGGGAGGCCTCCAGCCAACAGTCAGCAAGGGACTGAGGCCCTCCGTCCAACTCTTCATGAGGAACTGAATCCTGCCAGTAGCCCCCTGAGCTACTTATCTCTCCCTCAACATGTCAGAAAACAGGTTTGGGAAAAGCTAGCCAGTCTTTGCCACAATAAGGCTGGCTTACTTACTTTCCCATTCTCATTTTTTTGTGACTACTCCCTCACACAAAAACTGTTTTCCAGCCAGTGTACCAGTAGTTCATATTTAATTAATTAATTGATTCCATAAATACTTACAGAATGCCTGCTATGTTCCAGTTATTGAGTTAGGCATCAGAATAAAACAATATACGAAATATCCTGCCCCTATCTTGGTGGAGTTTCTGTTGTAGAGAAGTAGAGACAGACCCTTCCCCCCTTTGGGGTCTCTGTTCATTGTTCATAAAATGTTGTTAAATGATTGAATACATGGATATAAGAAATGAAACAACTAAAGTCATGTAAACAGTAAAACATTTCCAGACATTGAACAGTGAAAAACATGATGTATTTGGTGAACTTCAAATGGTTAAAATTTGCTGAAACATGAGTGTGCAGCTGTGTTGGGTGGGGTAGGGGAGAGTGGTGAGGAGTCAATCTGGTGAGCTGAGGGTGGAGAGTGGAGGGAGGGGCTATACTCCATGCTAAGTGCTGGGCAAATGTGGTGACCACTAACACGTTGTAAGCAGAATGCTTCTTGTTCCTCGCATGGTATGTCTTCCAGTTTCCCACCAAAACTAGAGCAGGCATTCTACTTGATTTCTTATTTCCTACGAAAATCTAATTTAGAGGAAACCTTTACCAACTTGTGCTGAAGAATTTTTCATGTGCATCTTGTTGATCTTTTTCTGTTTGTTCATTCTTGAATAATGAAGACTTAGGCTGTGTAGCTGTCTCATGTTTTCTAACCATCTGCTAGATTGCTGGTGAGATTGAAAAGTCTTTCAACATATTTATTAGTCATTATTAATTTTTTGTTAATTTTCTAATTCTGTTCAGTTTATTTCTATGCCTTATTGACTATCTAGAACTCTTTATATATTAAAAAATTAACATTTCAAAAAATTGTTATTAAATGTAACTGAATGATTTCTAGAATTTAGAGTCCCTGTTAAATTTGCTATCTCTCATTTAGATATCTACTATTTCCAAGAAATCTGTTTCAAGGACAGACATCTCGTTTAGGACAATGATATTTACATTTTATTCTGGTAATACTAGCACTGTAGTTTTTTTTCTAAAAAGCCAGTGTGTATGCAAATGTAATCATTAGAGCTGAATAATAAAACCATCAGTGTAGTTCTCTTATTACTTGATTCCATACAGCATTATAACTTATTTAAAGAGAAATATTAAGCTTGGAAATTAAAATCTAGACTGTGGAATTCTTACCAACAGCTCCATTCTTTAGAATTGCAATGTTTAGAAAATAACATTCAATGAATAATTATAAAATAAAGGTTTTAAAATTTTGTTTCTACTTTTCTTTTAAAATTATCTCTCCCTGACAGCATACATCCCTTGTTAGAATAACCAAAAAACTAATTCCATAAAAAGAACAGGTTAAATAAAAATAATATAGAAATAAACTATCTTCTCTTTCTCTCTCTCTCTTTCTCTCTCTCTCACACACACACTTTTTTTTTGCAAGTGTGTAATGAGCACAAATTGCGTAGACTGTGATTTGGACTCTTTATCTTTGATTTTGTTTTCTTAGAGGCGATCTTAGTGACTACAATATCTTTTATTTCAGTGTCATTGAACTTGTCATGAAATCACAATGAATAGGCTAGAGTAAGTCAGGGAAAGCAGAAAGTTTAAGTTGAAAGACTCCAAAAGACAAGACAGGTGAAATCTAGGCTTCAGCTGCAAATTTGCATGAACTATCCTGTAAAAGGAACCACTTATGCCCTCTTTTGCCAACTTCCTACCTATAGAGGTAATAGCTACCTCAGGGGTTGATGTAAGATCAAATATACAAACCTCTAGAAAATATTAAACCCAGTTGAATGCAAACTTTTTACTTTCATTATTTAAAAATTTAATTTATAGGGATAAATTTAAAATCTGTGCCAAAAAATTAAGCAATTCAGAAAAAAATGAGTGACATAAATCAAAGCATAACTGTTCCCCAATCATCCCATTTCCCAGTAGGAAACCAGAGTGAGATTTTTATACTATGGATTAGGCACCAGCTCTTTTTTTATTCTTTTTGAAAAAGTCTGGTCAGGGGATCACTTAAACATCGTTGGCAGGTCAGCTTTTCATTTGTATTCTGCCCTTTTCCCAGCTTTATAAAGTCCTATGAACAAAAGAATATATAAGGAATAGATAATTATGTAATTATATTCTGCTTTTAAAATACTGCGTCCTTCGAAGGGGATGGGAAAATGACCAGGGGCATGTATTTTCTGTATGAGGCTGAGAACACATCCTGGAGCACTTTTACTGGCCCACAAATCACTCACTGGGAAAGCCCAATTTTCTGCTTTAAGAAAGGGCCTGCTTAGGTAGGTCGGGCTGGAATAGTCACTAGGACTTTGTCGTAATTATAAATTAACTTTTTAAATCTGATTATGTGAGAAAGTGGAAGAAGAGAATCTCTCACATTGGGTTCATCTCTACTCTAATCAAAGCCAAAATTTTAAGTCCAAGATTCCTTGCATGAGATAACCATCAGTGTAGGCACATAAGGAAAAAAATCATGACAATCACAGGTTGAGGTGCATTTTAGTTAAAATAAGGAACTCAGTCGTATTGGCTGGGCATCAGTGGGTTTGGGTGTAGGTGGACAGATGGCAATAACTGATGTTTATATTAAAAAAGAATTTTTTGATCAATAATTAATTGATCTTTTACATTTTTTATTGATAACAATGATTTTCTTTGTGTTTCACCCTGACCTGAAAGTTTGAAATTGTTTTTCTGGAAACATACAAAGCTGAAAAGCTATTTGCAAGGGAAATAAATTTTCCAGAGAAATTAATCTAGAAATGTCTAGATAATTTTCAAATAAAAATGAAACCTACCAAATTAAAAGATGATCAAGAAATGTTTTCTTATGTTCTTTTTTGTCTATTGTTACAACTTAGGGGTAAATGTGCCAGTTTAAGAAGTAGGTTCATTGCAGTGTGAAGCATGGTGCTAAGCACCATAGAGAATACAAAGGTGAACACTAAGAGTTGCTTGCATTGAGTTGCATTTATGGCTTACTGTGTACTTTAGTACTTATTATTCATTTTGATCTTTCAACCACCTTGGAAGGAATAGCTCTCAGGTATCATTATCATCTTTTTTGGACATAGAGGAAGAAACAAGACGAGATGCTATAATTGCCTTGGCTAAGGTCAAACAGCTAGTTTGACAAGATGGTATCGCAAGTGCATTAATAATGCTGTAAAGGGGACCCTGACAAAAAAAAAAAAAAGACCAGTTCCAGCTGGGAGAAATGAAGATGCTCAATATGGGTCTTGAAAATGTCTTAAATTACAAAGACTTGGCATTTCAGGTGGTGGAAATGGTGTGAAATAAAAGCATGGATTTGTGAAAATTAGGGTGCTGGATGACAGCTGTAGATTTATAAGAGGATGGGGAGTCACTGAGTAATTTTGAGGTAGCTTCTTGTTTATACAATGAGACTCAGTCTGCCATGGTTCAAATCTCAGTTCCACCACTAGCAGAATGTTTGATCTTGGGCTTTATCTAAACCTCAGGTTCCTCAACAGTAAAATGGGTATCAAAGTCACTACTTCTGAAGGTTATTGTGTGAGGATTTAAATAGGTAAAGTGCATATGGCTGGATCAGAGCACCTGAAGATAATTATTAGTCATAGATATGACCTGATTTGAGGTCCACTTTAAGACAGCTAGTATGGTAAGAACTGACAACAGTCAGGAGTGGTAGGGGAAGAACTGGAGGAGGCAGTCAAGCTGAAGTTCAAACAGCAAGTCAGAGCCTACACCAAGATCTTGTCCAAGGGAGGTGCAGTGAGGGCTTAACTTGGAACATCAGCACCAGGAATGTTAAGTGTCAAACATTTTAATACCTTCTAGAAAGGTGAGAAATAACATGTGAAGTGTGTTTTTAAATTGTCCCCTAATTAAAGCTTCTCTCTGTTGACTGGCTAGGTTTAAAAAGTTTGATGGCCAAATTTATAATGGTTTGTTCCAGTCCCCAAATCCTATAAATACATCAGGTAATTCTAGCCTTCACACCTGTTCAAACAACAACAGAGATAAAACGATCTAACGGAAAGACCAGCCCTTTCCTTTCCTTAATGAGGTTCCATTGATTTTTGCAAACAAATGAAAGACAATAAATTGCCCCAAATGCCCTTTTTTTCACAGCCAGGTTAAAGGACTGATTTGGGTGTTCCCAGCCTCCTCAAGGCGATCAGGCCTCACAGCTGGACCATAAAATGCTTTTGCAGCTCTGAGGATATTCCTCTACATCCTTTTGTTCCCAACAGAGCTTTGGGCATTTGGGAGTTTATCCTGTTGGTCTCAAGACTAATATTTCTTTTGTTTGTTTCATAGGCCCATAACCAGAACCAGAAATCTCTAACAAGTCTCAAAGAAGCTCACGAGGGGGGTCAGAGGTTGCCCAAAAGGCATGTGATTTCTGTCCCAGGAATTCAGTACAGACCTGAGATCTGGGCTGCAGTAAAATTTTTAGCAACTTGTCATTTCCTACAAGAGTAGTGAGTTTGCTTCCTTCCAGTGGCTTATGTTTTGTATGCTCCCTTTTGCCCGGAAGACTGAGGTCTAGTGCTGAGCTGTTCAGTGTGGAGCCATGAGCAACATGTAGCAGCCGAGCACCTGAAACGTGCCAAGAACTGAAATGTGCTGTGAGTGTAAGATACATACTAAGTTTCAGAGGCTTAGTATGGAAAAAAAAAAAAGAAAAGAAAATATCTCAATATTTTTATATTGATTGCATTTTGAAATGATAATATAAAATTAGTTTTACTAGTCTTTTTTACTTTTTCTAATGTGGCCACTAGACAACTGAAAATTGCATATGTGGCTCACATGGCATTTCTATTGAAAAGTGCTGTTCTAAGAGGAGGATGCCATTTGTGCCCCAGATTCTCCTGATAGATTCAAAGCATTTGGTAATTCCTGATTATCTTGTTGAACACTCTTTCGTTGGACATACAACTTCACTGTTCATCGGAGCTGATTTTTTAAAATCTCTATTTACTTTTGCCCTGCAATTTGTCGGGTGAATTTCACTCCTGTGCAAGATAACTTCCCTTTTGTCTTCATAAAAGGAGCCAAATTAGGTAGAGGATGAACAAATAAAGGCAGAGGGGGAAAAAGGAAAGAAAAATATACTTTATTGGGAAATTTCTACTCAAAACACAGGATGTGTTATTTTTGCCATTTTTACAGAGGAAGAAACATTAAGTAACTGAAAATTAAGTAACTTTTCTAAAGTAATACACTTTATATCCATCGGAGGATTCAAAAGGTCTAATGAACTCCAAAGCACAAACTCCTCTATAGCATAATGCCTCTCTTCTACTGACAACTTTTGAGAAAATTTAACAGTAACAGTTGATTTTGAAGATACTTCTTTTATTAATCACAAATGTCCTTGTTTATGACTTACGCTTGTGCTAGTGCTTATCTGCCAAATTATTTTAATACTGATTAGAGGGTGCAGAACAAACTTTATTCATGGAAGCTTCTATCCATGAGAGGTCAGTAAGTATTCCGTGGGCCCTCTTTCTCTTCTGGCTGATAACCTTAAATAGCCACGTTTGCAACGTGGAGTTAATGACACAGATCTCCTGGGGCTCTTGAGGGGTAAGAGAAGACTATGTGGGAGAAAGTAGAACATACACTTGCAAGGGTCAGCCTCATCAAACCTTCCTCCCACCCCTGGAACGGACATAATGATGTCACTTTGTCCTACTACATTTATATTATATTGCCAGACATTTGGGGCCACTTTTCCTCTCTGTAAATGAGATACAATACGAAAAAGCTAGAAATCATGATGATCTTATGGGTTGCCTACTTTATCGCTCTCAACACAGGACTGTTTTTCAGGAACCACAGACAAGTCTCATAAAGTACCCTTTCAATAATCTATTCCAGCTTCTTTGATCTTTTTACTCAAGGACTTTTTTCCCCCCCTCTGCTAACCTAAATTTTCCTCATTAGTTATTTTGGGTGAGAATGAGAAAGATATTGGAAGATTACTATCACCTCATAACTTTTTCTTCTCTAGGCTAAGTTATCCCATGGCCATTAACTGTTTCCTTTTCTTCGTATTCACTGCTGTCTCCTGAAACCCATTTGCATGAATTTTCCTTCAACTGATTCTCATTTACTAAGTAGGCATTCTGATTATAGGGGGATGCATTACTGCCATTATTTTAGAAAGATTTCCTCTAAAGTCAGTCAGTATGTATTTTTTTTTTCTTCCTTTAAACTAGACTCTGGGGAAATGATTTAAAGAATTTGAGGATAATAATATTGTGTTGCTTGCTGCTGTTGACTCGGTTTCTCAATTTGACATTTGAGACTAAAGGTAAGAAAAAGGATAGTGGAGCAGGAGGGTCAACAGGAAAGGTGCACTGGCTCATCAGGACTTGACAGGGAATCAGTGAGGTAGCAGTGGACCAGACTGTAGCCATCAGAGTGTTTCATTAGGTCCCTTAGGCTATGAGGAGCCTGCCCCTCCACATTTACTCTCACTACAGGGGTTGAAGGCATTGCCAAAGTGCATGTGTTAATACCAAAAAGAACAAAATGTAGTGAAAGTAAGAATGACTCCTCTCAAAAGTGTCTCTATCAAGACACTTTTCCTGTTCTTTACTCTCCATACGTTTAGAGATTTTAGTTTACAGGGGACACAGTAATAGGTCCATGGAACTGGAAGTTGAGACTGCCCCTGGCCACTGGGGCACCTCATAGCACTGAAACAGCATCTAGAAATGGATATATTTTGGCTAGGAGATTGAAGCTGATTTTCAGGGGAAATTGACTCAGTCTGATACAGTGGTACCAAAGATGAACAGGATTGCTACTTGGAAGATTCTCTGAATGTGTTACTCAGTTTTCCTGTGTTCTGTAGGCATAATTGTTAATAACACAAACCCTTCAGGAATAAAGATGTGGGTTCAACAGGCAAAGAACCAAGACAAATTTAGGTATTTGATAAGGGTCGAGAGGATTTAAAATACTAATGGAAGAAGGATATTATAAATACCAACTACAGCCATGTGAGTGGTTTCACAAGGAAGGGTCACAGAAGTCATAATGTATTTTTTTCCTTGCTTTGATACGAATGTAATTGTTTTTATTAACCAATTTTTTCCTGTGCTCAATTCTCATATAATGTAAGGTATGTTAGCAATGAGCAATCCCGTATCTCAGTGTTAAACTACATGATATCAAAGGGGGAGCGTGAATTGCTAGCGGAGAAGTAACTATCATCCAGAGACACATAAAATAATATGGGACTTTGTGTTTCATATTTTGTGGAGGTCAGTATGTTGAGTTAACCCAAACACCGACTCTTCTAAGGCTGGTAACCATATTTCTAAGAATTCACTTCCCTCTACGGTTCTGGCATAAGAGTTTGCCAATGAGAAGACCTGCTGGGAGATTTGGAAGTTGGAAAAAGAGCAGAAGCCACCGTTCTTGGGAGGATGTGGTAGGAGACTTTTGACAGATGTTGACAGATGAGGAAGCTCTATGGGCCTCTCCAGGTGTCTCACTTCATAGCTGTGACTGCCAGACAGATGTCCCCATGATCCCCTTCTCCACAGTCATGGCAGCCAGGTGTGGTGGCTTGTTGACCTTTTCAGTAACTTTGACTTGGCCACCTTCTCCAGTGCTGTGGGCTAAAGTCATGAGTAATGACTTCTCCAATGTTCTAGCTGCTGCTTTTCAGTAGCTTACTGCTTAGTTCTTCCCACATTCCCCAAACCTCTAATTCCTATACCATCACTTTATTTTCAACACATGTAATGGCTCTGTTTCATTAACTGAACCCAGACAAAGATAGTATATGATCAAGTGATCATTGCCCTGTATAACTCATTATTTCCTTATTTTGATTCCTGCAAATTTAGTTGCCATAATCTTGGGACCTCATATTTTATTATAATCATTATGCTTATGACATACTGATGTCATATTTGTAAAGAAGTGGACAAACCTAATTTTTGGTTGCTAGACGTTGATCTGGGAATATTGTGAAACTGCCTGGTTAAAGTGATATGAACATTTAACTCTTTATGACTCAGAATGAGTTATAGAACGTGCCAATGGAACACATACCAATATTTTATACTCACAGTTTGCTTCCAGGTAAGATGATGTTCAGTAGGCAATAGTCTTGCTAATGGTGACCCCAAAACACCTAGATGAATTCTAAAGAAATAAACCATCATTTGATGTTTGAGTACATAGTGATACTTTGATGCTTCCAATATTTTAGAGTTTTGACATTTTGTAGATAAAATGCGAAAATGATTCAGTAAGCTTTTAACTTCTTATTCAGATGTCTGTCAGAATGCTCTTAGGACAAGATAGGAAGAACCTAACTGCCATTTTTTGTAATTTCCACATTAATGCAAAAGAAACATAATTAAATAGTCTTAAGTGCTGAGCCACTGAATTAAGCACTGCTTCTGTAATTCAGACAATTTCATCAAATGCTCTTGCTGTTTCTGGACTTCCATCAAGTCACTTTGGTTTAATGCCAGTTTCATGGATTTCATGGCACAAGAATGATTAGTTAAAATGTAATTAAACATGAATTATTTCCCATTGCAGTTTTGTAAGCTAAAGCATATTTAGATGTGAGTTGGCGGTAAAATATAAATAAATATGTTATCAAACACAAATCGCCCCCACGTCAGAAAATACTGGCTTTGCTAAATATGTCTATACCACCAGTTAGGGTAATTTCAGCTTCAAATGACTACACATCTAATTGAACCTGGCTGAAACAATGAAGATAATTTGGTATTTCACAAAACATAGATTCTGAAATTCCCAAGAACCAAATTAAGCTAAGTTTTAGACTTGTTTAAAACATGTATGGGCAAGCGGTGATTGGGTGGCTCAGATGGGTAAGCACCTGACTCTTGATTTTGGCTCAGGTTATAGTCTCAGGGTCGTGAGATTGAACCCCACATTGGGCTCCACACTCAGTGGGGAGTCTGCTTAAGATTCTCTCTTCCTCCCTCTCTGCCCTTCCTGCTTATGCTCTCTCTCTCTAAAATAAATGAATATGTCTTTTTTAAAAATGTGTAGACAAAGCCTCATGACAGACACTTCAAGCTATATTGGAGGAATAATTTGACAATGAATTGATTTGTTTGAGGGATCTGAACTTTTTAAAAGCAAATTTTTATAATATTCTGTAAATCACTGTGATTTTTCCATGTGTGCTCACGTGTATGTTCAATAAAAATAGATTTGTATAAAAAAAAATCTCTTTCAGTTATTCTGAATATTGGGTGAAAGATTTATCATGTCAAAGTTGCAATCATAGAATCTCAGGATTGGAGTGAATCTTAACATTCATCTACTGAGTGAATTATATATATATTCAGAGAATCAAAGTGTCATAAATGATATCTGACGTAAATTATATCAGGCATTATTTAATTTTTGTTGCTGGCAATAGAGTACTTAAAAGTCTTTCTTCAAGGTCTTATTGTGATTACCAGTCATCATACTCTAAAAAGGCAAACGGTGTGTAGGTAGTAGATTGTTCTATTAAAGCGGTACTCCAACCGGTCTTCAGGGTTAACACGCTTCAGGCTTATCACTCCTTGCTTGCTGACCTAAACCCCATGGTTTGTAGCAGAACTCACCTACTTCCCTTGAGATCCTACAGACCACTAGCCTTAAGGAGCAAAGGACCAGACTTTCTGGAAGATAAGGTCTGATTGCACTCAAAAACAGCCTCCTCTGGGGGCGCCTGGGTGGCTCAGTGGTTAAGCGACTGCCTTCGGCTCAGGTCATGATCCTGGAGTCCCTGGATCGAATCCCGCGTTGGGCTCCCTGCTCAGCAAGGAGCCTGCTTCTCCCTCTAACCCTCCCCCCTCTCATGTACTCTCTCTCTCTCATTCTTGCTCTCTCAGATAAATAAATAAATCTTAAGAAAAAAAAAAACAGCCTCCTCTGACCCTGGTATCCTCGATAAGAGACACCTGGGAGTCTTGATTACTGGCCGAGCAGAGGAATCTGGAAGCCTTGCAAGGCAGATGATCGACTGCTGAGCACCAGCTTCTCCTGCATGTTGCCCCCTCGCCATTTCCCATGCCTTCACCTTTAAATGCGTCCTGCTCCACCTGGACTCAGAAGAATGGTCTTTGAGATGTGAGTCTGCCATCTTCCCAGGCTGCCGGCTTCCTGAATAAAGCAGCTTTTCCTTTCCCACTGATGCTTGCCTCTGGAGCAGTGAGCAGCTGAACCTGAGTTCGGAACCAGTCCTCGGGTAGCAATGTAAACCATCTCCTTCCATAAATCTAAATTATCATTATTTAAGTGTTCCAGGGAAACTGTAACCCTAGGCCTTTGTTGGCAGCAGTAATCTGCCAAATGCTAAGTTACCAGAGAAATTTGCTGACTTGCTAATCTGGTCCTAAGGATGCACTAATATGTACAGTGTTAAGAAAACCTCACTGAATAGCTAGTAAATATCAAAACAAGCTGAGTGAGGGTATTAAACTACTTTTATGCCAAATCTTGGACCAAGGAAATTAGGCTTTTCAGCTGTGAGATGTACAACATCCTAAGTAGTATCAATGTCTAGTAAACTTTAGGAAAATGCTTTGCAAAAGACAAGTTATCTGACCTTAATAATAATAATGCTATATTTCTGATTATAAAAGCAATACATGCTTATCTAAAATTTAGAAAATGTGAACAGCCTAAGTATGAAGAAAAAATGTCTCACAACTTTACAATCCATAGGTAATCACTATTTTTATTTTTAAAATATTTATGGATATAAATTTATGGATATAAATTTAATTCAAAAGATACATAAAACTTTGTGTATTACATTCTAACATTTTCCATTAAATATTGTTTAAGCATATGATTTTTAATTCCCCCAATGTTAATCATTTGGATGTATCATAATTAAACTGAGTTCATGTAGCCAGAGAATTAGATCGTACACATTTTTGTTACTATAAATAATTTGATGAAAATCTACACATAATTTTTGAGAATATAACAGGTTATTTTCCTAGATTAATTCTTCAGGCAAGGCATTAAGTCAAATGATATAAACAAGGTTTTGGATTTATATATCCTAATTGTCCTTACTCAGATTCTTGGAGGTTAGCTTCTTCAGCCTTTAGTATAAGATTGTGTCAAGGGGTGGCTGGCTCTGAGCCCCTTGATATTTCTTGATCATTGGTGCTGGCTCGGCCTTGAGCCTGTTTGGGGGATGTTTTTGAGGCACTCTAGATGGACCTTTTGGGGCTAGCTTGTAGTCATCCTTGAATCCCCGAGGCTCTTCTGACCCTGAATATCTGTTTCTGCCTCTTCTCCAGTTTGGAATCCTCCTTTAGAAATCTACTTCACCTCACATGTTTTTTTTCAGGCTCTTGTCTTGACTAAATCTGATGGACCCTATGTCACTATATGCCCACTTGCCAAGAAATAGAAGTCTGGTTTTTGGATTCCAGACTACTGGCCAAGGGCCTATTACTGATAACTTCCCTGATATAGACAGCGTTGAGTGACAGCCAACATGACCATATAATTTATTGTTCAAATAGGAATGCATTTGAGAGTGGTAGGGGGCAGGCACTATTAATAATTATTCCAGGATAACAGGCCTAAACTGGGACTGTCTCAGGCAACCCAGGATGTCTGGTAGCTTGGATACCTTATCTCCATGTATGCCCAACAGGTGGGGCATTTTGTGCTACATTTTGTGCTCTGCGACTGATGGACTGCTTGCATCTGTGGCTACACTCAAGGTTCTTGCCATAAAATACAACCTTAAAGCTTCTGCTGCATAAACCTTATTATAATGCTAGTTGAGCGAAATGCTATTTAATAATATTTATGAATGAATACTTGTAGGGCATGCAGCTTTTCCATTCCTATAAGAGATTCTAAAATTAGGCCCTCTATCAAACCAGATGTTAGAGTTCTGCATTCTTGGAACCCAAGTTAATTGCCATCTGGTATCATTTTTTTTTTAAAGGATATATTGGAGTGCATTTTAAGAAACAGGTGTTTGAAATTTGCTGCTTTATCAGTTGTTGACATGTTGTAAGGAAGGCATTTGTTTCTTCACTGTGTCGTCTTGTGAGAACAATGAGACAAGTTCTTCCCTGGCCTTGATTTAAGAAGAAGAAGCTGTGTCTCTTCTGAGCCATTGGTTTGTCTCTTATTTAACACACACTGAGCCATGTCATCTATCGTGTTTCTCTCTTTGCTTTGGCCGCTAGTAAGCTCGGGGGTGAAATTTGGCCACATTTCTAGTAACTGTACAGGGCTTTGTATATATTTCTTATACTTGGCTTTATTATTTTTTTATCCCTGTTCCTCTTAGCCAAAGTCCCCACATCTAGTTTGCAATTTTGTAATATAGTTTCAGTTTTGTTACTGTTTTGTGGTGAGTTTCCCCAGGTCTTTTGTGGAAGGAGGCAGTACTTAAGAATATTAGTAAATATTGGACAAGGAAGTGCTCCAAAGAGAGAGAGTAATACAGATTTGGGAAAACTTTTTTTATTTATAACTAAGTCTTATCCATGTTATTGCTGGAAGTATTTCTTTTCTTCTTTTTGTTTTATGTGGGGTCAGTAATACTGTCTCTTTCATGCTTTTATCTCTGTGTTTTTCTTCTCTACAGGTTCCCTTCCAAGAGCAACTAAATGGTTTCAAGTCTCCCCTTTCTTTCAAAACTAAAATCCTTCCTCTGGGGTTTTAAATCTAAAACTCCAGAATTCCCCCTCCGTGCCCCCCCCCCCCCATTCTCTGCCGTCTCTTTCTCTCCATGTTGAAAGAAGTGTCTGCAATCGCTGTCTCCCTTACTTCCCTAACCCCTGAAGCTGATCTCTTGAAAGTCAGCCTGATTTCCCCAGTGTTCAAGCCAAGAGATACTTCTCAGCCCTGGACTTTATAGCTTTCAAATCTTTCTCAGCATGTGCTGTTCCCATGGAGTCTCTGACACCATATGCTGCTGGAATTTTTTCTTACACTCTGTTTCTGGCCACTGCTTCTTAGCTTTTTCAGGCTCTTCTACCTCCATCCTTCCCTTAAAAGTTAGTGTTTCACAGGGTTTGGTCCTACTGCCCCTTTTCATTCTACCCACACATCCTGTGCGGTCTCCATTGTCTCCTAAATTATATCTCTAGCCTGATAACTGTCCTGATCTCAGTTGCCTATTACACGTTGGACATCTGGATATCTTGCAAGCACATCACACTCAGCTTTTCATCTTTGTCCTTCTCCCCTGGACCTGTCCCTTCTTTTGTCTTCCTGCTTTGAGAATGGCATGACCAAAGACCTTCCTGTCAACTCCAAAAACCTAGGAGTCTTCTTCAGCTTCTCTCTGTCCCTGCCTCCATCCAGACAGTCATCAAGTCCTGGTGCTACGTTGCCTAAACATCTCTTAAGTCACCACCATTGCAGGCTGACCCCACCACAGGGACTCTTCTTCTTTCACTCACCTTAATGTCTCCTGTCCTTGTACAATGCCAGGTATACAATAAGGACTCAAAATATTTCTTGAACAAATAATGAATGTTAGAAAATTGAGAAACATTAAGAGATAACAGCAGTGGAATATGGATTTAAAAAAAGTCCTCATGTTATTAGCATACATTTTATTTTAACAAGCCAAATGAGTCCAATATTTTTTACACTGAATTGTTTTGGGGAACATTTATATCAAAAACATACTTAGAAATGTATCTTTAATAACTTCCAGGAGGCTGTTTCTTCACATTTTATGTGGGAAAAATGCTATATAGTGAGTAATTTAGTCACATAAGTCTTTGGCTGAGATTTAACATACAAACATTTAACATAACAAAACACCAAAATAAAGAAGGAGTATATAAATTGAAGTGGCCACAATGAAATTTCATGTATTATTTGCTTTTAGGGAAGCAAGAGCCACATTTCTAAATGTCTCTGAAAACTATAATATGGATGGTCTAATGAAGAGGGTCTTCAATGTATTGTAATTTTAAAAAGTAAGTTCTTAGATAAAACTCTAATTGTTCAACATACATGTGTTTGTAATGAGGCAGCAAAGAGTGTGGGTAATTGGGTAGCTCTTTTAGAAAATTGAATCCTGGTAATTTCTTTATCTGGTAATTAGTAACTGGATGCTTCTCTTTCCCAGGGCACCAGTTTCAAAGATTTTGCTAAAAGCTTCTGCAAAGCAGTATTCACTTCTAATATTTAGTCTTTCTGGCCATCAAACACTGTCGGCCTTTAAGGAATGAGAAGAGGAAAGGATTACTTATGAGGGGCTATACATGGAAGAGAGGTTGTGATTATGCTCACAATACATACAGGTCTGTCTAGGTTTTACCTGGTTGGCATTAGAATCTTGCAGGTTGAATATCTGGATGTTCTAGAGGCACATTGTTATGTCGAGATGCTCTATAGTCAGGAGAGGGTAGGGTGAGTCAGGGGGTGAATTAGAGGCTCTTTAGCCTGGATTCTGTTTAGAGATTAATGTTCAGAGATTGATCACCTCTATGGAGATCATTCTTGTGGATATCCCTGGATACTGAAAAAAAAGAGTGATTTTAGCTGAAGTCATCACAGTTAGTGTCTTTAAGAAATCTTGGATTGGGGATGCCTGGGTGGCTCAGTCATTAAGCGTCTGCCTTCAGCTCAGGTCATGATCCTGTGGTCCTGGGATCAAGCCCCGCATTGGGCTCCCTCCTCAGCGAGGAGCCTGTTTCTCCCTCTTCCTGCTGCTTCCCCTGCTTGTGCTCTCTTTCTTTCTGTCTCTTTCTCTCTCTGTGTCTCTTTCTCTCTCTGTGTCTCTTTCTCTGTCTCTGTCTCTTTCTCTCTGTCTCTTTCTCTCTGTCTCTTTCTCTCTCTCTGTCTCTTTCTCTCTGTCTCTTTCTCTCTCTTTGTCTCTTTCTTTCTCTTTCTCTCTTTCTCTTTCTCTCTTCTCTCTCTCTCTCTTCTCTCTCTTCTCTCATTCTCTTTCACTCTCTCTTTGTCAAATAAATATTTTTTAAAAAAAGAAATGGATTGACCTTGATCATTAGAATCTTGATGTCAAGTTGGTAGTGTACTAAATGCACATGTTAACTTTAAAGTGAGGGTTGTTTAGACATTCGTTGGGCAGATTTCCAGTATATGACTAGACATTTGCGATTTTTAGTTGCTGGAGATTCCTTTGACCTTGGTGAAAGCCAAAAGAGAGGAAATAGCATTCAAGGAGGCAGAACTTAACATCCAGTCAAGGATGATAGATTTTTTAAAAGCCTTTATTTATATTTTTGAGAGTGAGCATGAGCGAGCTAGCACGAGTGGGGTGAGAGGCAGAGGGAGAAGCAGGAGAGATAGGAGTTCTCTGTGGACCTGAAGCATGGAACACTGATGAGGAATGTGGTGGTATTTGCTCTTGTACACGTTGGCCTGATCACTAGAGGAATCCCTGATGTTAGATTGTCCATGTGCAATAGGCACAATGAAAAAGAGGTAATTATTGGGCAGTGGAATTTTCTATATAGTTTTCCCAAAACTTAAACATTTTTGATCACATATATGTATCTGAAGTGTTCTGTGAATTTGTTAATAGCTGTGAAATTAGTGTGAGTCTTTCATTTTGTCCATTTACAGACATCAGATTAAAACATCATTAATTTCTATGATCCTCCCATATTGGATAAGCATGGGCTTGCATAATAAAAAGCATGTATTTATAATTAGATATGGGAGATTTGTTACATGTGGTTCTAACTGCTTTGTAGCAGATGCTATTCTCTATTAAAATTATATTGTTAACTAACATTTATTGTCTCATATAATGATGACATAGATATTTAAAAAGGAAAACAAGTCAGTTACCCATATGAAAATTAATCTGCTGAATTTTAAAAATAAATCCCAAAACAATTTTCTGCCACTCTGCGGGTAGAGTAGGAACTGCTATGAACTTAGCATATATTTAAAAAATTTTATTATATAATAGTAGTTTTTCTTTCAGCGAAAGTATATTATGACCTCTTCCACTAATATTTTTGCCTTGAAGTTTTTAGGCAAAATTATGATTTTTATAATAGCGTTAGTAAATTTGATTCATTGCCCATTATGAAGTTTATATAACTGAACAAATGAACTACCAGGTTCTCATTAAAGACAAGTCTGCTCTGTATGTAAAAGGAAATGCTAGTTCTTTCATCTTTGCCTCTTCCTCCAGTCAAGGATGATAGATTTTTTAAAAGCCTTTATTTATATTTTTGAGAGTGAGCATGAGCGAGCTAGCACGAGTGGGGTGAGAGGCAGAGGGAGAAGCAGGCTCTCCGCTGAGCAGGGAGCCCGATGTGGGGCTCGATCCCAGGACCCTGGGATCATGACCTGAGCCAAAGGCAGATGCTTAACCGACTGAGCCACCTGGGCGCCCCTGATGACGAGATTTTAAAAGCTACTTCACATGCCCTTATTTATCCTGTTTTCAATATTGATTGCTCTTTCACTCTCTTCTATGTTTGGTGAAACCCTACCCATCCTTCAAAGGCCAGTACAAATGTTACCTTCTCCCAAAGGACTCTTCATGGAAGGACTCAACTTGCCTTCCCGTGAGTTCCCTTTGCCCTAGGCCATAGTGCCAGCAGTACTTATGACAAAGACACACTGTCTGCTGTGGTTTCTAATGATTGTGGGGATAGCCCTTTACCATATTTGTGGCCCATTGGGTGACACAAGACCCATCACAAAATGTTTGACTTAAATAATGAAGTAAAAAAATAAGTTGGTGGTCTTTAGATGAGTTTCAAATGAAAATACCATTATGTTCCTTCTAACTCAAGGAAATAATAAATTTTACATCAAAGAAATAAGCATTTATTGTCTTCATTTCCTAACTGATGGGATCCAGGCTTAAAAGCTTATGTTTTATTTTGTTTCTCTTGCTCTACTGGCTTTGGGAATAGATAAAAGACCAAATGGCTACATATCAGCAAGTTTATGGAAAAATTGCCTGTTTAATTTGCCTAAAATGGGCTTTACTGTCTCCAGTTTTGCTTCAGAATCATCTCTTGTAGCATGGCTCCCGATAACACTGCTGCTCAAAGCAATGATAACAGTCAACAGTAAGATATCTGTTACCTGTAGCATGATACAATGTAGCTTTTGAGATCAGCTTTATAAAAGTTTTAGGAACAGTGTTTATTGTGCAGTGTGTCCTTATTTTACTTTCATGTAAAATATATAAAAAGAATAAAATTTTGAAGATGTAATAAGTATAATGTAATAATAAACCCTAATGCAACTATTTTTATTTTTACCAGTGACATTATTTACATGTGTATACACATTTTATATACCTGTAATTGTATTGAAACTACCATTGTGTTACACTTTTTAATTGGACACCATATCATCATATTTCCTCATGTTTCAGCGTAGTCTTCATTATTGCAATTTTAAGAAAGGTATTTTTCTATCATGTTGTTGTGGCATAATGTCTACATATGTGTGTAAATGTAATATAAATGTAAATTAAATTATTTATATAATATACTTTTGAATAAATATATGCATTTGCCTATCATCTAGCTAGTTAGCTGGACACCTATTTAAAATCCAAACTAGGGTGCCTAGGTGGCTCAGTCATTAAGCGTCTGCCTTCGGCTCAGGTCATGATCCCGGGGTCCTGGGATCGAGTCCCGCATCGGGCTCCCTGCTCAGCGGGAAGCCTGCTTCTCCCTCTCCCACTCCCCCTGCTTGTGTTCCCTCTCTCGCTGTGTCTCTCTCTGTCAAATAAATCTTTAAAAAAAAATAAATGAAAAAATAAAATCAAAATAAATCTTTCAGATTACCTAAATGAAATATAAAATTCTATTTTCTTGTAAAGATTTTGGTTTAATTTTCCTGGAGATCTATCTGTATCAAAAATGAAAATGTTTTTGATAGAGAAATGGTCTAGTGACATGCGGAATAGGATAAAAGTTTTCAGCTAAAGAAACCTTTATTTTTTTTTTCAGATGAATGGAATATTTTATTTCACTTAAAACAAATTTTTCAATGCTTACTATGTTTCAAGAATTGGGATTTTGCTGGGATCACAAAAATGAATGTGGTAGACGTACCATCAACGACTTGAACTCATAGTCCAGTGAAGGTAAGAAACTAAAAATAAATAAATGACAAATATTTCTCAATTGTAACATCAAAGAAGGAAGTTTTATTAAAAGCATCTCAGATAGAAAATGTCTGTTTAGGGTGAGAGGTCAGGGAACTATTGGCTCTCTGACTAGATGACAGTAGAGGAATCAGGTATATGCGGGTGGGGTGGGGGTGGGGGGCTTTCAGGCAGTGGAACAGCATGAGATAAAGCCCTGAGGTGGGGCAGGGTTTATTTGAAAAACTGGGAGTGGGGGAAGGAGGGGGGAAGAGTGAGCCTCAGATAATGAGCAGAGGGTAAATGGCATGAGATGTGACTGAAATGATAGCATCAGATTGAGGGACCAGATACTGTTGGACTTGTCAGCCAGGATTAGTAATGCGCACTTTGTTCTGGGTGTAATGTGAAGCCCTTGCATGATTAATCAATGTAGTCACGTTGTCCAACTTCCATATTAAATTCACACAATGTAGAGAATGGGTTAGGGGAAGGGGAGCAAGGACGGCAAAGGAAACCATGTTGGGGGCAGTTGCAACTGTCCAGGTCAGACATTGGCATGGTGGAGTGGAGCGATAACAGGAAATGGAGAATAACGTGCAAAACAAGATGTGTCTTTCATGTGGAAACCATGGTATAAGGTGATGTTTGGATGTGGGGAATAAAAGAAAAGAGAAATCAAGAATGATTTGAATATCTGACTTAAGCCCGCACATGGCTGGTGGTGATGTTTACTGAGATATGGGAAACATGTGGGTTGGAGGGGTGGGTAGCTGTGGTGCTGGTAAGTAGTTGCATCCAGTGAATCTGGGGCTCAGAGGAGGGGCCTGGCTAGACAACTGGTCGACTCCTTTGGTGGTGGGGGAAGGCCCCGTGGCAAAGGCCTTCTGACAGTGTGTGTGTCTTCATTTTACCTATGCCTTTAAGCCTCGGGAAATGCATAGAATTTTTTTTACCGAGAGAGATTAGAGAAAGAGAAAAGTCATCTTAAGACCAAATTTGGGAATCCCAACAGTTAAAGGGTGCAGGGAGTTGGACAATCTGGCACTGGAGATTTGACAGGGAAAAGTCTGTTTTCATCTGTAATGTTTTATCTCTAAAAAGTCCTGGGAAAATATTACAGATGCATTAATAAGCTTGGATGATAGGTACATAGATGTCTGTTCTGTTATGTTCTGCAGTTTAAAAAATATGTTTAAAGTACTGTTTAATTTCAAACACTTAAAATTATGAAATGCTTTGCAAAAGTCACTCATAAAATGGTAACATTAGATAATGCAAACCTCACAAACTCATTTCTTTATTACTTAATGATTCTAGTAAACCACCACTATAAATGTTGGAATTGACTAGAACACTGAGGTTCTTGTAATGCTAAATGATGTAGATAATAATAAAGCATAGTATTTAGGGTCACCTACTAGAGAAGTTTTCAAGTGACCTTAAAAGGCAAAAGTCTCTGAAACGCAACTGTCTTCAATTTACCTGGTCCATCTGCTGTGAGCCGTAGTTTCCAAAGCAGGCAGTGATGGTAAAGCTGTCTAACCTGTCACTTCATTTTCTGAAGAAGAAACGGACTCTGAGATGCTGATGGGCTTGCTCAGTCTCACCAAAGACTTCACCTGGTTCCGTGTAAAGACCCATTTAGGTGACATGCATCTGGGATGGCTTTATGCTACATTAGAAATGCACATGTTAGACTCTAGGTTTAACTTACTTCAAGTTTGGAAAAGCTCAATTAGGTTGTTTTATAATATAAGCTTTGATTTTAATACATCTTTGTGTTTTCTGTTATTACCACTAGGCTGTGAGAAACTTCTCTAGAAAACAAATAATAAAATGGTGTGAGCTAGGTTTTGCTTTAAGCAAGCTGATTAACAAAGTATACCTAAAAGACAAGGGTGATTAAACACATTACAGAGGAATTTTTACTTTTATACGAGTATTCCTTATACTATTTTCTTAAATAGATCTCCTAATATAGAAATGGCAAGCAGACTTAATTAGGTGTGTCCTCTCTAATTGACTGGCAGTGGCTACCTGGAGCAGGTGTTGAGCTAAGACCATGCCTGGACTCACTGGGTATGTTAGAGGTCTCCAGAACCAATAGGATATTGTATATAACATACATAGGAATTCATTTTAAGGAATTAACTCCTGTGATTGTGGGGTCTGGCTAAGTGAGGAATCTGTAGGGCAGGCCAGCAGGTTGGAAATTCAGGTAAGAGTTGATGTTGCAGTCTTGAGGCAAATTGCTTCTTCTAGAAACCTCAGTCTTTGCTCTTATGGTCTTCAGCTCATTGGATGGCCCACCCATCTTGTGGAGGCTAATCTGCTTCACTCAAAGTCTATTGATTGTAAATGTTAATCACACCTAAATACCATCTTCACAGCAACATGTAGACTGTTTGACCAAACACCTGGGTATCATAGTTTAGACAAGACACTTAAAAGTACCCATCACACTAGGGAAGGGCGCAATGAACATGAACACCTACAGTATGTCAAGGAGGGATGTGAGACATCATTCCAGCCACGTGTTTGCCATCCTTATCCTGGTTGTATTTAGATGTTCCTTTAATGTAAGAAAATCCATTTTATTGACAAAACTTCAAGAATATTACTGCATGATACGAAATAACTTAAGTCCTAAAGATTTTTAAATTTGAAAAGTGGGAAGAAAAAGACTTTCAATAAATGAGAGTTTATTGAGTTTTCAATAAATGTACATTTTACTTCATTGTTGCATTATTTCTAAAGATGTTTTAAATCCTTCCCATCCCATTCCATCTCATTTTTTAATCCAGTTTCAGCCCACATTCATTATGGATCTCTCACTTACCCACCTATGCTGTAAAGAGGTCTCCAGCAGTAATAATTTTAGAGAAATTACTGTCTGGAACTTTGAGAAACTAACCACTACTTACAGTCCCAGGATTAAAATGCAAACTGTCAAAAAATACCTAATAATCACTTGATGGATTCAGTCTACTATGATGGCTTTAATCTTTTAAGTGATATGACACATCGTAAACTTCTGGTAACTTCATCAGTGTCTCATCTAATCTAATGTGATGTGCTATAGCCAAACAATTGTACGATTGTATCCAGTAATGCTTACATTTTCAGAAAATGGTGGGGGAAAGTCTCATTTGAGAAGTAGCTTCAGCTATACATTTTTGTTAGAGAAGATTCAAAGTAGGACTTAAAATAGTAACCTTTCTTATCAAAACATCTTAATATAAGAGCATTCAAAAAACCTCAGGAAAAATAAACCCTTAGAAGTAAAACAATAGTTACCAAAGGAATGATACTTGGATAATATTTAAGGAAAACCAAATCCAATAAGTATTTTCATTAGAGTGTTCCTTTTGTTCCCCTTGAAAATGTTTTACATTATTGAATATCACATGTCTCTCTGAATTTCTGTTTTTAGGCACGTTTCCTGCTAGGAACATATGGAAAGGGTAAATGTCTGGAGTAAAATTTAAATGATATTATAAACTATGAGAGAGGATCTTGAAGGATTAATGCAGTCGAAAGAGCTAAAACTATGTCTGCAGTTAGATTTAGACAACCATTTTGCTTATCCTATACTTTTTTTAAATAGAATATGGAAATGGAAATGTAAAAAGCAGACCTTATAAAATCTATTACTTTATGTGTTTACATTTTGATGTTGGTATCAATTTACTTTCCTGCAGATGCTTGGTATTATTCTGTTTTGAACACAGAAATTTCATGTGTGTAAAACTGTAGAAAATTCTAGTGGTGGACATTTATGAATAGATTCCATGATTTCCATGGAGAACTTTCACTCAGAACCTCAGTGCTGATTTGTGACATCCCCTATACCTGGGGCTTATATCTCCTGAACAAACTGGAGCATGTGATTCTTAGATGTTAGAGGTGAATTTAGGAGTCACGGCCCAAAGTCAGGGTAGATATGGGCAATTACCTCAGTAAATCAGGCGTAAAATGTGCTTTTAGTATTTGGCTCATTTAGTCTTCAATGCTCTACTTTGCTCTGGTTGTAAAGACATGGCCTTTCTTTCCCTCCATGATTTAAAATTTAGACCTCCAGAGAACCAAAGGCACTAATCCATTGCCTTCCTGTGACTACTCTTGCCCCTGAGTCCTCGCTGAGGCACAAGGAATCAACCAGTGCAGGACTCAGAGGCCAGGGCAGGGTGTGGCTGGCCGACCTGGGAGGATGCTGGTACTGACTGTATAGTTCCTCCCAAGCCAGACTGTAGGATGCACACGCTTTCAGCAGACCGCCCCACAAGCCTAGAAGATAGGCTCATTAATCCTATTTTACAAGTAATACCTCCAGTTTGAGTTATTTGCTGAAGACTTTAGGAATTTAGATCTAGGATTGGAATTCAGCCATGTATCCAAGCTCTCCTTTGTTTTCGTTGTACTTTCGTTAACATTTTCATTACTGAACCCAGTCTTACACATTTTGAGCTTATCTACTCAACTTGATAATGACTTGCTCCATAAAAAGATATGACAAATTATATCAATCAGTGCTAGGAGACATTTAATATTTCACTGGCTTTCAAAAACAGGTCATCAAAGCATTTGAATCCTTGTCTTAGCATCAGCTCACAAAGCTGAAATCAATAGGGTGTGCCTGACAGTGGAGATGAGGAACCTGAATTGATCTGGTTGTCCAGCAGGCCTGAAATTGGTAGTCATTTAAAATTCAGGGCATATGGTCTATAGCGGTTTGGCACACTCCTGGGTATTTATCAATTAGGATTCAGCAGCATTTTGCCTGTTCTCATTATGTAATTACATTAAAAATATTCCTTATCACAGGAAAGAAAAACCTAATTACTAAATCTTGATTAAACCTTGTGCTAAAGGCTAACCTCTTGACTAGTGACTTATGACCATAACAGAAGAAAGGCAAACCAGAAATTCATCAAGGGGGGCTGACAGTGACCAACAAGCACCCGGGAACTGAGCTGGGAAATGTGTTTGCTCTCTTTGTTTTATTCTTTTCTAGTAAAAACAGTTCTAAATAATTTTAGTAGCATCAAAACCACGTGTTTTGTTGACAACCACAATGTCTTTTCCTACTTGTATGTCTTGATTTTGCTATAAATCTAAAGCTCTTCAAAATATATTCTTGAAGAAAAGCTTTGGTGGCCAACAAATGTGTACCAGCACATTTCTTTCCTTCTGCTTCCTCTTTATAGGGGGAGAGCATAAGATTGCATTGGTTTACAACTAGGGCATAAGTCACATTTCCATTTTTATTGAATCATATGTAACGATAAACTAAAACTTCTTCTTTAATACTTTTATATTTAATCAAGCTAATATCACCAGACTAGATATCTCACAAAATGTTTTAAAAGTTTATGAGACATTTTTACTGGTATGCCATGGTTACATTTATAATGAAAACTTCAGGACTTTGATATGGTAGATATTTTTGTTTTCTTTATTATTTTTAGAAGGATGTGAGGCCCAGAAAGGTAAAGGGAATCTTCCAATTTTTTAACTAGCTAATACAAAAACTCTGTCCCTTTTAACCATTTATAATGTGTACTTTCAGCAACTGTATCACTTCCTTCACAATTTCTGTTATATTTTCTGCATATTCAGATAAATTCAGAAACAAGTTGCTTACAAGAAACTGTGATCCCCATGCTTTTAACATGTTTTATTTCTACATGAAAGTGTGCAGTTTCCCTTCCTGTGGGTATACTGAAGTTTTAAAAGATTCTTTATAGTTTCAGCTCTTCTGAATGTATGTAGGATTAAGACTTTCCTCCTGAGTCTTTTTTTCAACCATCTTATGAAAATGAGCCTTTCCCCTCCCTGCTCTGGCAATTATTTTGTTTATTTTGACTTGTGGTTTACCCTACAAGAATGAAAGCTCTACAAGGGTAGGGATCCTGTCTGTCTGTGTTACCCCCATTGTTTCCTCAGTGGTAGCAGTACAATGCCTGGCATAGAGTGGATGCTTAAGAAATACCTGGAGATGGAATGAATGCATGAGTGAGTGGATGTATACAGGGATCCCAGCATATTGGATGTGGAATTCTGTACCCATTGGCAGCTGTAGGCTGAGTGAGAAATAACAAATAACAACAGAAATCCAGCAGGCAGATTTGCTATATGGACACTTTCATTTATTAAACTTGTACTATATGCTAGGCCCCGTGCTACCTGTTTTATTTTTCATTATTTTTTCAGTCAGCTCTACAGCACTAAGGAGATGATGTCTGAGTAAGAGAAAAGGCAGAAACGAAAGAAGAGCAGGGATTAGAGCCATTATGTAGGTAATTCAGGCATAAATTATGCTATTAGGATTTGGCAGATTTAGACTTTCATTGGTTGTGTTTTTTTGATGGTGGGGAAATAGTTTCCTTTATCTTTTTACTATTTTAAATTTGGGTCCTAAGAGAAGGAAAGACACAAACTCATTGTCCTATGGAATATCTTTCCACAGAGCTGACCTGGAGCCATTGTCCATGTCAGCAGTTTTGGGTGATGGCCCCCTAGCTCACAGTTTATTTGGCAGAGGGAAGAGGCAGGTCAGTGACATCCATGCACGTCTACCAGGTGGGCCATGCAAATTGTGACTTCCGCCAATCAGCTAGCAGCCCTTCATGGTGTGTAGAATTAGTCAGTGTGATAAGAATCCGTGTTCAGAGAGGCCATGCAAGAGGGTGAAATGTATGCATCTTACAACCGAATGCCATTCCAGAGTCATGTCAGAAAGAGCCTTGCCACTTCCTTTCCCTTTCTGTCCCCTGACACCCACTCCAGTATATGAGGGCAGGAGAAAATTCAGAGACAAATTGCTTGTGATGGGAAGTGACTGCACACAGATGGGATTTGAATGCCAGATAGGGTGACTCTCATTTTGATCATATAAGGAACCATAGAACCAGTTGGGCCTCAGGATACGATTCAGACCCTCAAAGTACATTAATATATATTTTTTCAATCAAGCAATATAAAGACCAGAGACATATATAGATTATACTTTGTTTCTTGGCCAGTCACTTTTGTTTCAAATCAGAAGATTAACAGTTACTTTCTATATCCTGAACTAACTTACCTCTAATTCTCAGCACTTGTTTGTTTGAAAAAAGGTGGATAATAAGGTCAAGGCTAAGAGACACATAATATTTCATCATGCTGTCAAAATCTATTATTTAAATAATTAGAAACTTCTGAAACATTGAAGTAAAAGTAGTCCTCAAGGGAACAGAAAGGATTTTTTTAAAGGAGGAAGGGAGACAGAAAAAAGGAGGAAATTGGATTTTGTGTGATAATGACGTGTCAATGTATGTTCATCTTGTGTAACAAATATAACCCCTGTGGTGGGGAGTGGTGATAGCAGGGACTATGAGTGTATGGGGCAGGGGGCATATGAGTGTACTTTCCCCTTACTTTTACTGTAAACTTAAAACTGTTCTTAAAGATACAGTCCATTTAAAAATATAAATGGATAAGGTTTAAAAAAATCTTTGCATGCACCTAGCATATTGCAGCATTTAGGACTTAGGTATTTATATCGATTACCATATCCATATTAATGACCACACATGGAGTGGGGAGGGCTGAACATTCAGGTTATATCTGCTTCCTTCATGTGAGCCCCTTCCTCACAAGGCACCTAACTTATCACTTCTTCTCTGAGCTATACTCCCATATCAGTATATCACTTTGCTTTTATATATAAAAATATACTTTTGAGAAGTTTGACAGGATTATGCTTGAGAGTTCTGAAAGAATTTCTTACAGTTAGAAAAAAATTTCACTCTGAAGATCGAAAGGTCTAAAGATAACTGTGAATCCAAAACTAACCAAGTTGGGCTTCCAAAGACAGGGAACCCTGATATAAGCCTTGGGAAGTTCAGTTCCCGAGTTCCTTTAATTGGTGGGATATTCCCGTTAATTATGGTGGTTCTGTCTCCATAACCTAGAGGAAACTTTCAAGGCCTGATTAATCTGGTTCAATGGGAGTTATTGATTAGTGCTATGTTTGTTGTGTTAGCTTGTGAGTTTCTTGCTTTGCTGAGGTCTCTCTGAATAAGAGTGAGTTTGGTAAGTTGAGAAAATTCATTGTCTCCTTTTCAACTGATTTTAATGCTTGTTTTCAGCTATATGTCTTACAAATAGTGCTTTTCTTTCTCTATAAGTTCTTCAATATGAATTGATTGTTACCGTAAGAAACACATATGTTCACTGAGTTTGGGATGAGGTTCATGAGATGTTAAAGTTGTAACTTTTTACTCTTTTTTTTTTTAAAAGATTTTATTTATTTATTTGAGACAGAGAGAATGAGAGAGAGAGAGCACATGAGAGGGGGGAGGGTCAGAGGGAGAAGCAGACTCCCTGCCGAGCAGGGAGCCCGATGCGGGACTCGATCCCGGGACTCCAGGATCATGACCTGAGCTAAAAGCAGTCGCTTAACCAACTGAGCCACCCAGGCGCCCACTTTTTACTCTTTTAAATTGTCTAGGGTTCTGGGGAAGGATACAGCAAATGGCTAGAACACATTACAACTAAAATGTGAGATCTGGACTACAGGCAGACCTCATTTTATTGCACTCGCTTTATTGTGTTTCACAAATGTGTGTGTGTGTGTTTCTTGTTGTTCTGACAAATCATGGTAACCTACATTGAGCACATCTATCAGCGCCATTTTTCCAAGGGCACTTGCTCACTTTGTGTCTCTCTCATATTTTGATAATTCTGGCAACATTTCAAACTTTTTCATTACTGCATTTGTTATGGTGATCTATGATCAGTCTCTTTGATGTTACTATTAAACTGTTTTGGGGCATAAATTTTGTCATATAAGATGGTAACTACCACCTTGATCAGTCAACAGCCATCAACATCGAGGCAAGACCCTCCATCAGCAAAAAGATTATGACTCGCTGAAAGCTCAGATGATGGTTAGCATTTCTTAGCAATAAAATATTTTTAAATTAAGGTATGCACATTTTTTAGACAATGCACACTTAGTTGACTATGGTATAGTGTTAACATAACTTTTATATGCACTGGGAATCCAAAAAATTCATTCAACACCTTTTTTGTGATGTTTGCTTTATTGTGGTGATCTGGAACTGAACCCACAGTATCTCCCGGGTATGCCTATATTAGGAAGAGAAGGAAAGAAGATGAATGCAACCCTGTAGAAATTATGTTCAGTTCTTTGGGGGTTGTGATGTGCAGCTCTTTAAGTTAATTCAGAAATCTAGTCACTATACATATTGTTAAATAATTCCATTCCTTGTGTTTTAAGAACTCTAAACATTTATCAATGAATAGTTTTCAAATATATTAGAATGCCTTTCTCAATAATCTGTTCTAAAATAAATGTCTTCTTTCCCTTTGAGAATTTCAAAATCATACTTTATTGAATATATATGTCTACTTGTAAGATATATTAAAATTGCTTTGGGAACTGTTTCTTGACCCCTGAAACATTAGTGTCATAATAAAAACCCAACTCTGTGTAAAAGGCACTGATTAATATAGCATTTTCCCCCTTAACTACTGAATGATTTATCAACTATTTATTGGGCTTCAGAAAGAAGCTCATAAAAATGGAAAATAATAATTAAAACCCCCTGAGGGTTATTAGCTACCAGCTGACTTTCTTGAACCCATTACCTTGCATAATAAAAATTATTCCGATACTGAATGTCTTTCTATAATCTGTTCAAATGCTTATACTTACACAGTTATCTTTTTCTAAGTAATGGTTTCATGTTATGTTTTCTGTTATTCTCAAAAATAGAGCAGAGAGCAGGACACTTCCAATTCTGAATCTATTGTTACATAAAACCATTTATAAACCTCTTCCAGTTGATGCTGTTTATATTTAATTATTACTAAGAAAGCATTTCCTCTAAGATCAGGAAAAACACAAAGATGCCTACTCTCACCACTCCTATTCAATATAGTACTGGAAATCCTACTTAGAGAAATTAGGCAAGACAAAGAAATAAAAGGCATCCAAATTAAAAAGGAAAAATTATTGCTATTTGCTGATGATATGATTTTACATATAGAAAATCCCAAAGAGTCAATAAAAACAACTGTTAGAATTAATCAATGATTTCAGTAAAGTGGCAGGTTACAAAATCAATGGAGAAATCAGTTGCATTCCTTTTCACTAATGATGAAGCATCGGAAAAAGAAATAAAGCTATCCCATTCACAATAGCACCAAAAACAATAAAAATACTTAGGAATAAATTTTAACCAAGGAAGTAAAAAGTCTGTGCAATGAAACTACAAGATTTTGCTGAGAGAAACCAAAGAAGATACGAACAAATGGAAAGACTTCCTGTGTTCATGGATCAAAAGAATAAATATTGTTAAAATAGCCATACTACCCAAAGCCATCAACAGAGTCAGTGTAATCTCCATTGAAATACCGTAGGCTTTCTTCACAGAAAACAAAACAAAACAAAACAAAACAAAAAAAACAACAAAAAATAAAAAATCCTAAAATTTGTGTACCACAGAAGACCTTAAATAGACAAAGAAGTCCTGAGAAAAAAACTTAACAACCAGATGTGTCACACTTTCTGATTTCAAACTATACTACAAAACCATAGTAATAAAGATAGTATGGTACTGGCACAAAAATAGACATATAGACTACTGGAACGGAATAGAGAGCCCAGAATTAAATCCTGGCATATATGGTCAACTAATATTTGACAAGGGAGCCAAGAAGAGCCAATGGGGAAAGGATAGTCCCTTCAACAAATGGTTCAGGGAAAATTTCAACAAATGGTGCTACAGAACAATGAAATTGGACCCCTATCTCACACCACTCATAAAATTAACGCCAAATGGATCAAAGATTTAAACACCAGATACCATATAAAACTTCTAGAAGAAAATGTAAGGAGGAAGCTCATTGATATTGGTCTTGGCAATGATTTTTCTTGGATAATGATGCCAAAAGCACAACAACTCAAACTCAAAAGCTTCTGCACAGGAAAAGTAACAGTTAACAAAATGAAAAGATAGTCTACAGAATGGGAAAAAAATTTTGCAAAGCATTTTTAGACAAAGAGTTAATATGAAAATACCAAAGAACTCCTACAATTTAATAACAAAACAATTTATTAAAAAATGTGCAGAAGAACTAAACTGTTTTCCAAAGAGGATATCAAAATGCCAATGGCCACATGAGAAGATGCTCAACATCACTAATCATCAGGAAAATGCAAATCAGAACCACACTGAGGTATCATTTCACATCTATTAGAATGACTATCAACGGGAAGACAAGAGACAACAGGTGCTGGTGAGGATGGCATGAAAAGGGGACCCTTATATACCGCTGGGAATATAAATAAGCCCAGCCACTATAGAAAAAATGTAGAGGTTCCTCAAAAAATTAAAAATAGATCTACCATATGAGCTATTCAGCATAATTTCTGTGGGAAATATAGAAAAGATAGATCTTTGTAAATTTCTTGGAGAAGGTAGGAATTGAGTTAGGTACTGATAGATGGGCCATGTTTTTTAATCAGGGGAGCTATAAATCTAGTTTCTGTCTTACAGCAAAGGAGTTATACTGGCAAATTTTTTTTTATAATGGCAAATTTAACTTCAGGTCTTGGATTCAGTCTAGAAGTCAATGCTGTATTATATTTTAATTTATAACTATTAGGTAAGGAGGCAAGATTAGATTTAGAGAGTATAGTGAATTTAGGAACGTAGGTGTAAATGGCTTTTCAAAGGGATTCCTGTTCATAAATAAAGTTATCAACTTAAGAAAGTAAATAAAAATTTCTAAAGAAACTGAAAAAACCATCAAGGCAAAAGCAAGTAGCAAACCATTAGGGAAGTCATTAACAGTTTAACAAAAGGGAATAGGGATTTCACCCACCAAAGAGAATAAAGTATTATGGATATGATTGACATGTTATGCAGCTATCACAGCAAAAGAGACTGGATGGCTCCACAGGCTGTTTCTGATTCTTTAATCTTATTACATTAATCACAAATAGTGCGTGTTTATAAAGTAGCTCATGTTGCATTTTATTATAGCTATGATGCCATGTCTATTGTCTAGTACAAGGGAGAAAACTGAGGATACAAAAAAAGGGAGAAAATTATGGAGCACAAAAATGTTTGGTTGGCTTAAAAAACCATCATCCATCTTTCCAGGAAACAATCACTTCAGTAAATAATCTTGAGCTTGGAAGATTTCTTACAACATTTATGCAGAAAAACATTTCTCACCATCTACTGTATATATGGAAGGTAAACAGCTTTCCTAAGACACTCTGTAGATGCAAATATAAATCGACCTAGACTCTGCCTCAGGAATCTTACAGTCTAGTAGGGGAAATCTGTCAAGAATATGGGTACTTATGCCATAATCATGGTCCAGTTAAATGCTATGGGAGTTCAGAGGAGGGAAGTTATATTCTTAATAGCTGGTTTTATATTGGCAAGAAATAGTGTTCTTTGAATCATGGTTAAGTCTCTTCCATCTCAAAATATAATGTTATTTTACAACAAAAACTTGTCTTCCTGTTATAAATTTTTTTATAGCAGAACTAAAAATAAACCCCTTCCTTTAACCCTGTGTCCCCTCTAGGTATTTTTCTACATTGCTTCTTTTTTGCTGGCAAATTCTTAAAAGGAAGAGTCTTTAGTTCCTTTTCCCACAACCTTATCTAGAACCAATACATTCCACATCATCTACAAACTGATTTCCCCATCCACCACTTTATCTGCAATCAGCACCAAATACAACACATTATTTGAGTCCCTTTATTATCTTCCATGTCTTCTGCATTTAGTTCCTGATTTCTTTTTTCTTGAAACTGTTTACTCCCCTAGTATCCTAGATTTGGCATTCCGGTTAATGATTCCTTCTAAGTCTTCTTCCCAAGTTTCTTTTCCACAACCAGTCCCTAAAATGTTTTTGTGCTCTACAGATTCATCCTTGGATTTTCATTTCTTTCTCTCATCACATTTATCCCAGCTGAAATCCTCTATTCTTACAGCTTTTTTTTCCTACAAATAATTTATGTCTCCTACAAAGTATTCATGTTCTCTCTTCCATAATGTATATTTTCTAAGAACTGTATTTTTCAGAACAAGCCCCCTTGAATCCAAGAGAGAGCCCAAGATCAGTTCATGACAATAGAATATGAGGAGAAAGGACAAATCACTTCTGGGCCATGGAATTAACAAACAAACAAACAACTCTTCTGACTTTTGCCATCTGTTTGTCCTGGGAGAAAGTGGACCTACATAGTAAAAGTAACCTGGGACCTGTAATCAGCATGTGACTATCAGTCAGGAACATTTGTAATTAATATTTATGTGAATCAAAAGAAAATTCTATTGTATTAAACCACTGAGATTTGGAGATTTATTTATTACAGTAGCTGATATTAATATAGAAATTGATAATTTGAAGTGTGGTGCTATGATTTGAAAACTTGAGATATGTGAAGTTGGATGAGTATTTGGGTAGCAGGCAATAAGGAAACCAATATCAGAGTATTGAAAGATGATGACAAAGTCTCACAGTTGTAAAATATTTGGTAAAACTATTGCCTGTAATAATTTGGAGGGCATTCAAGACTCCTGTCTGTAGTTGTAGACTGGAAAACAGATTGTTAGTACTGGTTGTTGATTGTCACTGGTTGAGCTTAACAAGGTATGAGCAGAAAAAATGAGGTCAGACAAGTAAGAATCATTATATAACCAATAAATAAAAGAAGTAAAGAGAATTCTGAAATATGGAACTTCTCAAGGTGATAAAACATTACTACTTGTAGACCCAAATCAAAAAGAAATAAGACTTAAAAAGGCTTTGAGAAGATAGAACATCAAAGACACAATCCATGAAAGAAATAATTGATAATCTGGACTTCATTAAAATTAAAAACTTATGCTCTTTGGAAAACATGGTCAAGAGAATGAGAAAACAAGCTGCAGGCTGGAAGAAAATATTTGCAAAAGATATATCTGATAAAGGACTATTGTCCAAAATATACAAAGAACTCCTAAACATTCAACAATAAGAAAGTGAACAACCCAATTAAAAAGTGGGCAAAATATTTGAACAGACCACCTCACCAAAGAAGATATACAGATGGAAAATAAGCATATGAAAGATGCTCATAATACATCATTTAGGGAATTGTAAATGAAAATGATGATATACCACCACATACCTATTAAAATGGTGAAAATCCGAAGTACTGACAAAACCAAATGCAGGTGAGGATGTAGAGCAATAAGAACTCTTCATTAATTGCTGGTGGGAATGAAAAACGGTATAGACACCTTGGAAGACAGTCTGTTTGGCAGTCTCTTACAAAACTAAACATACTCTTACCATACAATCCAGTAATATCACTCCTTGGTATTTACTCAAGTGAATGAAAACTTATGTCCATAAGAATTCCTGCACATGGATGTTTTTAGCAGCTTCCGTTATAATTACCAAAAATTGGAAGTGACCAAGACGTCTTTCAACAGGTGAATGGGTAAATAAATGGTGGTGCAGATGGCGGCATATTATTCAGTGCTCAAAAGGAATGAGCTATCCAGCCATGAAAAAATACGGAGGTAAAAGTGGAGACCTTACAACTGATACCACAGAAATACAAAGAATTCTAAGGGACTACTATCAACAATTATGTACCAACAAATTGAATAATCTAGGACAGATCAATAAGCTCCTAGAAACCTACAACCTATCAAAACTGAATCACAGAGAAAGAGAAAACCTTGAACAGACTATTAACAAGTAAGGAGATTGGAGCAATAATAAAAAACCTCTCAAAAAAGAAATACCCAAGGCCAGATGGCTTCATTGGTGAATTCTACCAAATTTGAGGAAGAATTAACACTAATCCTTTTCAAACTCTTTCTAACAATTGAAGAGGAGGGCACACTCTCAAACTCATTTTGTAAGACCAGCATTATCTTCATACTAAAGCCAGATAAGGACACTACAAGAAAAGAAAATTACAGGCTACATTCCTGTGAACAGAGATGCCAAAATCCTCAACAAAATATTAGCAAACTGAAATCACAGCACATGAAAAGGATCTTATACGCTTGCGGTGAGCATAGCATAATGTGTAGAGTGGTCAAATCACTATGTTGTACAGCTGAAACTAATGTAATATTCTGTGTCAACTATACTTCAATAATAATAAAAAAGGATCATATACCATGGTCAAGTGGGATTTATCCCTGCAATTTGTTGTGGGCTACAAAATTAATATATAAAAATCAGCTGTGTTTCTATACACTAAAAACAAACTATCTGAGAAAGAAATTAAAGAGAACAATCCTATTTACAATAGTATTAAAGGAATAAAATGTTTAGAATTCAGTCTAACCAAGGTGAGATTTGTACACTGAAAATTATAAGACCTTGATGAAAGAAATTGAAGACACAAATAAATGGAAAGATATGTCATGTTCATGATTGGAAGTATAAATAGTGCTAAAAATGCCATACCACCCAAAGTCATATACAAATTCAATGCAGTCTCTCTCCCTCAATATTTCCATGGCATTTTTCACAGGAATCAAAAACAAAAAACAAAAAACAAAACAGAAAAACAGTCCTAAAATTCATATGGAACCACAAAAAACCCTGAATATCCAAAGCAATCTTGAGGGGGAAGATCAAAACTGGTGACATCACAGTTTCTAATTTGGGGCTATATTACACAGCTATAGTCATCAAAACAGTATGGTACAGGGCATAAAAAGAGACACATAGACCAGTGGAACAGAATGAAGAGCCCAGAAATATACCCATGCATAAATGATCAACTAATCTTTGGCAAAGGTGCCAAGAACACATAATGGGGGAAAGGATAGTCTCTTCAATAAATGGTGTTGGGAAAACTAGATATTCATCTGCAAAAAAAAAAAAAAAAAATGAAATTGGACCCTTATCTTACACCATACATAAAAATTAACTCAAATGGATTAAAAACTTAATGCAAGACCTGAAACCATAAAACTCTTAGAACAGGGAAAAATCTACTTGACATTTTTCTTGGAAATGACTTTTTGGATATGACACCAAAGCACAGGCAACAAAAGGAAAATAAACAAGTGGGAATATATCAAAACACTTCTGTACAGCAAGAGAAATGACAACCTACAGAATGGGGGAAAATATTTGCAAACCATATATCTGTTAAGGGGTTAATATCCAAAATATATAAGGACCTCATACAACTCAATAGCAACAAACAAACAAAAACTCCCCAAATAACCCAATTTAAAAATAGGCAAATTACCTGAATAGAAATTTTCCAAAGAAGACAAACAAATGGCCAACAGGTACATGAAAAGTGCTCAATATCACTAATCAGGGAAATGCAAATCAAAACCACTGTGAAATACTACCTCACACCTGTCAGAATGGCTATTATTAAAAGACAAGAGATGACAAGTATGGAGAAAAGGGAGCCCTTGTGCACTGTTGGTGAGAATGTAAATTGGTACATATTATGGAAAATAGAATGAATGCTCCTCAAAAAATTAGTCATCTGATCCAGCAATAGTACTTCTGGATATATATCTAAGGAAAATAAAATCAGTATCTCCAAGATATCTGCATTTCTGTTCATTGCAGTATTATTCACATTAGCCACCACTGGAAACAAGCTATGTGTCCATTGACAGATGAATAAATAAAATGTGGTATGTATATTGCAATATTATTCAATATTCTGCAATATTATTCAATATACTGCAATATTATTCAGTCATAAAAAGGAAGGAAATCTTGCCACTTACGATAACATGGAGTTATGCCAAGCAAAATAAACACAGAAAGACAAAATACTATGTGATCTTACTTGTATGTGGAATCTGAAAAAGTCAAACTTCTTAAAGCCAGAGTAGAATGGTGGTTGCCAGGGGCTGGGACATGGGAGATATGGGGAGATATTGGTCAAGAGTATAAACTTTTAATTATAAGATGAATAAGTTCTGGAGAGCTAATGTACAGCATGGTGATTATAATTAATAACACTGTACTGTATATTTGAAATTTGCTAAGAGAGTACATCTTAAGTTCTTACCACACACACAAGAAAGGTAATTATGTGAGGTGATTTGTGTTAATTAACTTGATTGTGGTAGTCATTTCACAATATATACATATATTGTCATTTTATTATATACCTTAGAAATCATGTTGTACAACCTAAATAATATGCAGTTTTTTACTTATCAGTCATACCTCAGTAAAGCTGGGGAAAGAAGGAAAATATATGGAAAATCTATGTGTATATTGCTAGGTGAAAGAAGCCAGTCTGAAAAAGTACATATTGTATGATTCCAGTTATAAGACAGCCTCGAGAAAGCAAAACTATGGAAACAGTAAAAAGATCAGTAATTCCTAGGGATTAGGGATAGAGGAGGAATGAATAAATAGAGCACAGAGGATTTTTAGGGCAATGAAACTATTCTGTATGATAATATGATGGTGGATACATGTCCTTATACCTTTGTCAAAACTCATGGAATATACAACACCAAGAATGAACTATGGACTTTTAGTGATGATAATGTGTCAATGTAGTTCATCCATTATTACAGTGGTGTCACTCTAGTAGGACATATTGATAGTGGATGAGGCTGTGTGAGTGAGGACAGGGATCCGTGGGAACTCTCTGTAGTTTCTGCCTAATTTTGCTATGAACTTAACACTGCTGTAAAAGAATAAAGTCTATTAAAAATAAAATAAAAATATCTAGTCATAATTTGTTAAAATAAAAAAGAGGCTATCAGGACAATAGTCCCATTAAAATTTCTTTTAAAACAAAAGATCTCATCTTGGTGGTTATTGCCCCATCCATGGAAATTGCCTTAGATGGCCTCAAAGTACCCACGTTTAAGTTGAGAGAGATTGGTGTAAGGCCAAGAAAGCATAGTAATAAAGGAGGTTGAGTAGGATATACTTAGGGAAAATCTTTAGGTATGTTTGCTTCCATGATTAAACTGACTACCTAAATATGGGGAGTCTTAGCATAACGACAAACAGTTGTGACTTAAATTAATGGTACTTGCTGGATCCACACTAACATCTTTGCTAATATTTCATTGTTTCTTCTAACTTACTCTTCCACTACATCCTACATCCTCTTTCTAGCCTTTTACTAGAGTATACAACCTAAAATAAAAATGTTGGTTTCTCCAAAAAGGAATGGCTTGAAATAAAAAGATAAGATGCATGTTTAGTTTGGGCACACATATTTAATTTGGCCAAAATAACCAAATCCTGTTACTCTAAAACTACCACTGGATTCCCAAACAGACCCCAGCAGGAAGGAGCTATAAAAGTTGTGCAGGCACTAAGAAGCCCTAAAACCTATTTCAAATGTGACCATGGGGGACAAAGGGCAAGAAGACGATCTCCCAGAGGTGGAGCCAGGAAATCATTGCTATAGAGTGATGGATGCTCTGTCTCTGGTCCTTTGGTTTTTTTTGTTTGTTTGCTTTTTGTTTTCTGAGTGGAAGCTTTTATTATAGTCTTTCTGTCCCTGTGCCAACATTATCTATTGGTTAGGGCAGAAGAGAGGGGAGGTAACTTGTCTTCCAGTATGTTAATTGCTGGATAATGAGGGACAATATTTGAACTTACTGGAGAAGACTGTACGCCAGAGATCCTGAAATTTGAGCTGGATGAAGTGACCATATTGGACCATGTGGTGTCTTCTTTGGAGAGGAAAAGAGTGTATGTAGTACGCTCATGAATTTGGTGGCTGGAAATGTGGGTTTTGGCTCTCTGTCAAAGATTCATGCTCCACTTCCATACTTGTATTAGTCAGGGCTTTCCAGAGGAACAGAACCAATAGGAGTGTGTGTGTGTGTTTATGAAATAAAGGGATTTATTATGAGAAATTGGCTCATGTGACTATGGAGGCTGTCAAGACCAAATCTGCAGTGTGGGCTGGCAGGCTGGTGACTGAGGAGAACCAATGGTGCAGGATGAAGTCCGAAGGCATTGGAGAATCCTTTCTTATTTACATTCAGTCGTGTGAGCCAGAATTTGTATTTCCCCTTACCACTAATTCTTCCTCATTCCATGTAACCAATTAGAAACTAAATCCTGGTAATTTTATCTCCTTATCTATCCTATTTATCTCAGATACTATGACCTAATATGATGGATCATCTCCCTCTGACTATCCTCACTGTCTTCTAACTGGTATGCTTGCCCCTATTCTAGTTTTGTTTGTTTCAAATACTTCCTCCACAAAGTTGCTGTAATGATCTATTGAAAACATGGGTCAGACCACAGCCCTCTACTGCCTAAAAACTTTTAATGTTCATCAACCATTTCATGATTAAATCTTAACTCCTTAGCATGCGTACAATGCTCCCTTTAAAATAATTCAGCTTTTCCTAGTCTAGATAGATGGTCACTAGAAGGAGATGGGGGAGAAAGAGTCAAAGCCCATTTCCCCAGGATGCCCTTAGAGCCTTGCCAGTTCCTTGTTCCTATGCTCTATTTTTTCTCTCTTTGGCCCTGCCCAGCTTGCTTTTATCCCAGCCCTGCTGGAGACTGCTATTGCTTCCCGGTATCCACTCCTCTTTTCCTTCCTAGGCATACAGCTGCATCACATTTTCTAGTGTCCTTGCATTAGGTCAGATCATGGTATTCAAGCTAGTGGAATGTGGGCAGAGTGTTGTAAATTCTTGGCTTGGCCATAAACTGTGTCTTCTTTCTTCTTCCAACTTCATGGCTAGAAAAGAAAGTTGAGGAGATACTGCCTTGGAGAGCTCCTGATTGGGGAATCTGCCTTAGATTTTATGTGAATGATAAGCTTTTGTGTTAAGCCACTGATAACTTGTTTTTGTTTTTACAGTAGCTATTGTTTCTCTGACTTGATATAACAGCCCACGCTAATTCCCTCCACCTCCCTTGCCCTCTTCTTCATTTTCCATCTGGTCAGAATATCTTTCCTACTTAGTATATGTCTTCCATTTGGCCCCTGTGACATTTGGGGGAGAAAGAAGGGGACAGGAAAAAGGGCTGAATTTAGAGAATGGCTGTATATTGCGGAAGAGAAAAGAATTCAGTGGAAGCTGGAAGAGGCAGCTGGAAGTAACCATGAGACTCCCCAATCTCTCTCACATTTGATAAATTTGAGTTCCATGCTATCACTGCTATAACCATTCATTACCTTTTAACTATGTGTAAAGTTGCATCATCCTCATTTGGAAGACTTGATTTTAAGCTAATTGAGGACAGGGATTACATATCTTTGCAGCTTTATATTTAATTAAAAGTTTTAAAAAAAGAAGATATAACTTGACAGGCTTAATGAAATTTAGAAAAGCATTAGATCTGCCTCTAAGATACTGATAAAAAATACTTAATTTGAATCACTGAATAAAACCTAATAAATTTTTATCCTCTTATGAGCACATTGTTAAAATAAGCTTATACTTTCCAAGGTCAAAACCACCCATTTTGTGCAAAGGTCCTGATGTCAGCAGTTCCTGTCAAGGCCAGATGCGTTGCCTCAAAGAACTTATCTGCTGTCTCTTGTATTATGCACTGTGGGCTGCTTACGACATATTTTAGGTTCTGTGGTTATTTTTCAGGGCATCCATATAGACAAGATTCATTTTAAATCCTTTAACACATTTTCCTCATACGGATGTTACTGTTACGGTCCCTTGTGAGAACATGTGTTGCTTATGTTAGAATGAGACTTAAAGTAACAAATTGACTTCCTTTCAAATGCTTTAGAAAATTTTAGCGCTCAGGAATAAATCCCTAATTAGGTGGTTAAGTCTCAGGGAGTAAGTGAAAATAGATGAGGGGAAATTTTCCAGCAGAGGTCTCCCCCTCTGGAGACCATCCTGTGGGAGTTGTCAGGAAACCACCATTCTCCCCTTACAGGCCTCCCAGTTACCTACCTGCCACCGTCTGGTGCTGTACTTAGGTAAAGGGATTCTCAGATGAGGAATGAAGGAAAGTGGGCAGTGGGCCAGTAATTCTGGGAAGCAAAGCGTGGAAATCATTGTAGGACTGCCTGTTTGTAAAAGGGAGAGCTTTGGGGGAGATAAGCTCAATGGCTAATGCAAGCAAGGGTGAAGAATTAGCTCATTCAAAATTAATGTTCTATTTTAGACCCAAAAGATTCATTAAATCAGATGACATCTCTACTTTCGCTTTGTCCCTCTGTAAACTTCATTGTCTTTGACCTACTCCAGCACATGCTTCTACGTTCATAATATGATTTTATATGTATATTTTTTTCATGCATTATCTCATTTTATCTTTACAATAGCCATGTGAAGTAAGTAGGACAGGATTGGTACCAACGGTTTATAAATCAGCAAAGTAAGGCTCAGAAAGTTTACAGGTATATTTTTGAAGGTATAAGACTAGTAAGTCTCAAGTTTGGGTCATTTGTTTCTAAACCTCATGATTGGTTCATAATACGCTCTTCATAGCCTATTAAGTCTCTTCATAATCTGGTTCTTCTTTCCTTCTCTGGTCTTGTATTTTATCACTTTCTTATTTTGTAATCTGTAATACAGTCATGCCTAACATCTTTCAGTTCCTCTCTTTTGCCACAGTCTCTCTCTCTTCTGATCACTCTGTTCTCTGCTTTTACCTTTAACATCCTGCCCATCATTTTGTCTGATTAACTCTTAGTCAATCTTCACATTTCACCATATGTATCAGCTCTCCTGGGACTCTTTACCGACCAGTCCTCTCCATAGTAGCCCCCACAGTGCCTTGCTTGCCCTCCATCTTCATATGTGTCATGCTTAATGTGTTGTAATTTTATCACCCACTGGTCTGTGAACTGTGTGAGAACAGTGGACCACATCTGTTTTATTTTGTGTGTGGCTTATAGTAAGTGCTCAATATTTATTCTTTGATTGACTGAAAGGGTGAGTGAGTGAATGAATTCATGGCTAGTCCTTACTCGAATTTACCCTTTTTTCCAACTAGTTTCCAAGTCTCCGTTATTATTTTCTCAAATGTTCTAACAAACTAAGAATAATAGCTAATTTGAGTTATGAGTGTGTCCCCCATTTGTAAATACAAAGTCTCTTTAGTCACTCTGTGGCCTTCTGAGAGTAGACCTTCTGGGAAGACCAGATGTCACTTTGAGTGAGGAGAAAGAATAAATCAAAGATCCCAATTTGCTACTTTTCTGGTTTTTTTTTTTTCCCACCACCAATTTAACAGCCTTGGATTTCAGTCACTTCCATTTTTAGCCCATCCATCAAGATTTGCAAATATTTTCTGTGAACCATTTGTTACCTATATAGAGCTAACTCATAGGTCAAAATAATAATAAAAATGCAAATTTATAAGCGTATGCAGAAAAGGTTATTTGAATTCTTGGTCTGAACATAATATAATTTTAGACTTTGCTAAAATCAATTCCCTTGAGATTTTTCCATCCAAAAGTTCTCAAAATTCTTCGTTAGATTTCTCAGTCCTGACAGGCAACTTTGAAAGCTTGGGCACACTCTGGTAGGGATTTTTTAATCCAAAGGAATAAAAGCTTCTCAAAGGTTATCTGTTTTGAAATATGTCCAAGTTTTCCATGAATGAGCTACATAAAATCTTGCCATATGTTCCTCCTCATATTGGTACATCTGAATAAAGTAAGATATTTTTAAGATAATGTAGGTATATTCACAGATTGATGAAAGTCATTAGTTTCTGAATACTCAGATAACTCAATATCTGGCATTGTTTGATTTACCTAGAAAAGTGAAATGTGGTTAAAACAAACCTATTGGGTCTTATATATCATGGAGCCTTTTTTTTTTTTTGGCATGGAAAAGGTCCGGGGACCAGCTGGCTACCAGCTGGAGCCTCATACTGTTTTATTGAAGTGGAATTGGGGCCTTAACAAGCTTAATTATAACAAGACTTCACCTGCATCACAGAACCCGTTAATCACCCCCCTTTTCTTTTTAACACATTGCTGGTTGTTTTGAAGGCTGTTTTCAATATTTCCACGCAGACCATATTTGATCTCAGAGCTTTATAGTGATACTCTTGATTTAGTTACAATGGCACAAAAGGGTAAATTAAATCTAGCTACTTTTGTGCAGGTAAGATCAGGACTTGGAGATAATGGTGTTATCTATAAACTTTATTTAAGTGATAGATCTCGTTAGATCTTCTGTTTCAATGAGTTGATGAGAGAACCATGTGTTCATATCATTAGTTCATGTGCCCTGAGGTTTTACCTTTATTTCACTTTATGATTCTCTTAAGCATATTATATAATGTGAGCCTCATATTTGATTATAAGCACTTCTAAATACTTCCTAATGTAGCTGATATGGTTCCCAACATGCAACTGACACTTAGGAAATACCATTGATAGCTTGATTTATTGGAAGTCTATATAGATTTGCAAAAAAAGATTAATCACATATTTAAATATTATGTTATAAATTTTTTTTTAGCATGAACTGCTAAATGATGATTAACCACTATTTCCTTTGTGTTGTGTTTTTAGTGCATAAGCAAATGATATTTAACCTCTTTAAGATGATGACCTGGGGGATAGTTTAGAGAGAGATTTAAAATTACCTTTCAAATATTAAGAGAAGAAAGTGATGAAAATCTTTAGTTGGTGACAATAGTAATAATACAATGTGAAAATGTTGGTAAAATGTAATAATCCCCTGTTGCTTTTTGTGCTAAAAGATTTCTAGATCCTAGGCAGCCTGGAAAGGCACAAGGCTACTGGATAAATTAGATGTTAACATGAAATAAGTGGGTTGACCTTTTTGGATTTATGTTCATAGCTTTCTTGTCATCAATAAGGTAATTATATTTCTATTTTTCAGCAACACTTGGGATTAGAGATATTTATGTCTTAGAAAAGGAATTGGGGACAGTTGGCTTAGTCCAAAAACAATATTGCGGTAGCAAGGTTTTCTAAACTGAAAATTGGATGAAAGAATCATCTGTGATATTTACTATATAGCTTATTTTAGGAGGTTTAGCCAACACACGATACTCAATGAGAGACAGGGAAATGCCAAATTGCTTTGGACAGTCTTATGAGGGAGGGATCATGGTCCTGTAATATGTTTCTTTTAATTGTTATATGTATTATTTAGTCTTTTTTCACATATTTTAATATTTTAAATTCAATTTCTCTCAAGCTCTAAGATTCAAATTCAAACATCTCTTCTTTGTAGCTTTCTCTGACTTTCCTTTTTGCTCACCCCCTCCAGCAGTATTACCGTCTCCTTCATCTCTGCTAACATCTCTGCTAAGAGTACATTCCTTTTCTCTTATAGCACTTCTCAAATTGCACTGTAATTATTTGTTTACATGTCTGTCTCCCTCACCAGACTGTGAGTTCTTCAAGGACTGAGACAACATTTTACTTAATTCATTTGGTATACCCACAGCCTGTCAGTGTCTCGCACATGATAGGCACATAATAAATGCTGAAAGATAAAAAAAAAAGGGGGAGAGATTAATGAACAAATGTAAATTATTGTCATCTCTGATTTATTTGGCAGTCATATCATAGTGTGCAAAAAAGAAACACCCATCTTATTACTCTTTCAATGTCATGTAGTCTTTTCTAGAAAACTGCAGTGTTTAACAGTCTTCTCAACTCATATAGCATAATTTCACAATACTGATAACAGCACTGTAACTAAAATGTAGGCGCTGCCAAATCATTTAAATCATACTGAGTTGCAATCCTGGAATCTATGAGTGTAGTTTGTTTCAATTCATTTTTTGAAAAAATAGGTGATGTCTGGTTGGGTATATAAAACTTGATAACCAATGATTAGACTTTTTAAATTCATTTGCCTTTACAAATAGTTTGTTAGAATTTATTCTTAGGAAAAAAAATAAAGGGGTTAAGTAGAGTCATTGAGGTGATCAAGTAAACTTGTTGGTTCACTTACTCAAAGACCAAGATTAACCCTCAAGGTTGGTGAGTTAAGTAGGATGGTAGCTGAAAAGCCTGCTGGGCATTAAGTTTATCTTTTGAACAAATGTTTGGTTTCATTAAAAATGAAAATGCATTCCACCCAGATTCTCTTATTTTTATGTAAATTTATGTGTATTTAAGAGAAATTTAATTATTCTATTTTACTCATTTACACTTGAGTCATTAAAAAGATATTTGGTAGTGGATAAGAGGGGCCTCTTTCTTGGCTTCATATTTTATTATTATAAACCCCTAAGACATTTTTTTTCCTGACATCCAACAAACTTAACCAATTAGATGGTCTGACAGTAGCACAATCACTTCCAATGCTTATTTTGGCTGAAGAAATGAAAAAACATTTCATTCACTGTCCTTAGTAAATGATGTCTGATAGGTTACATTGTTTTTATAAATAAACTTATGTAAAATTAAACACATAAAATTGCAACATGAACATTTATAGGTCTTTAAGAACAGGGACCATGATTTCTTATTCATGATTACATTATCAAGTCCTAGCAGAATGCCTAGAACAAAACAGAAACTCTGTAAATATTGAATATGGATTAATTGATGAATGCACCAACAGATGTTATAGGATAATATAAAATTTTTTGTTTAGTGATTAAATCAGCAGAGGGGAATGCAAAGGTCATTTTCATATTTGAGGCATGTGAGGAATTTCCATTATGGTGGGAGGCCTGCAAAGAGAAAAACCTTGATTTATATGCAGTGCATATTTTGTACCCTGGAGAAAAAAATAGGAGGGTTGGTCTTAAAACAAAGCAAAGATTTAATTAAAATGACAGCTTCTGATTAGTCAATATTGGGATTAGAAAAAGGTTGGGATGGGAAGACTAGAAGTGCTTGTTGTTTTCCCTTTCCACATGTTCTTAAATTGACCAACATAACTGTGGTCACCAGGGAATGGGCAACAGACAGTTTCTATATTCCCTGAATATGCATTTTTCCCCCCCACTGGACTAGAATTTTTGAATTCTCCAGAACTGTTGGCCAGGAGGATATATGCTCTACTCACTAAGCTCTGGCTCCAGAATCGTGGTATCTAAAAAGTTGTGCATGCTCCAAGATACTGAATCACTGAGTAGGTGTGAAAAGAAACGATTAGAACTGTCATTTATTTTTATTTTTATCTAAAAAAATTAAGAAAATGAGTTAGGCTTTACTCATTCTGTGGAGTTTTGTTTTTTTTTTTAATTTGTTAAATATAGCATACATTTAAAAAGTGACCAGTAAAAGACATATAGTTAGATTAATTTTCATAAAATTTTCATACACACCTATGTAACCAACACAGATCGAGAAACAGGCATGATCAGCACCATAGAAGACCCCCCATTTGACCACTTCTCAGAGAAAAATCACTATCTTGACTTCTAATACCATATACTAGTTTTGCCTTTTTAAAAATTTTACATAAATGGAATTTTTGTGTGTTGTTTTTTATCTGGCCTTTTTCTACTCATCAGCATGTTTATGAGATTTACTTCCATTGTTACATATAGTTGTAGTTCATTTTCAGTGTTGTATATTACTCCATTGTATGTACCGTGATTTATCCATTCTACTGTTGAGCATTCGGGTTGTTTCCTTGTTGCCAGTTTTTGGTTTAGCACTGCTATGAATACTATTATCTACCAACATTTTTGCTGGATGAATACCTAGGAGTGGAATTCCTGAATTTTAGTATACACAAATAGTCTTTAGTAGATAGCACTAAACAGTTTTGCAAAGTGGTTGTACCAATGTATACTCCCAACAGCCATTATATAAGAATTCTAGTACTCTATATCCTCACCAACACATGATGTAGTTAATTTTTTACAGCAATTCTTTTGTGTATATAGTGACATTACACTGTGGTTTTAATTTCTACCTCCCTCATGACTAACGACTTAACATTTTTTCAAATGCTTAATGACCATTTAGATCTTGTTTTCTTGTTCAGGTCTTTTGTCCTTTTTTTTTTTTTTTTTTTTTTGGTAGGTTCTTGGCCCCTCTCCTTATTGATTTGTAAAAATTCTTTACACCAATCTTTTGCTGATATATATATATTACAACTATCTTCTCCATCTCTGTGGCCTGTCTTTTCACCCTCTTCATGGTGAAACATTACTAATTTGTTTCGTGGTGTGACTTTGGCATCCTCACTGCACATGCATGTAATATGGTCACCACACACATGTGATGTGGAGCAGGCTTGGGAAGGGAAGTTGGATGGTGAACTTAACTGTGATACCACACTTGAACCCTTTTCCCCCCAAGATATTGTTATGCACTATAGTTTAATATGTACATATTTTGCATTGAATGACTTATTATCCAGTTTTTACTAGACTAAATGGATAAATGGATAAAAGGCCTTAAAATATTCCTGCAAAGCAAACTTAAACTGAAGATAATGTTAATAGAGCAAGCATTTGGGCACTACAAGAAAATGGTTGATCTGATACCTTTTCCCTAAATAAGAGCTATTCTTCTGGTAGATAAAGAAAATGACAACCTGATAATATTGGAAAAGCTAGTCAAAAAATAAATTTATTGGAAAAGCTATTAAAGATTTGCCTACTCTAGTTAACAATGAGCCTTGTCCTCATATATTTTTCCTTGATATCCTAAAGTATAAAGCCACCATGATTAACAAAACATTAAATATGTTTATTTCATCTTTATCTAATCCTTTTAAATTTTTTAGTTTTTGTTTAATACATGCACAATTTATAAACAAATTAGTATACACCTATTAGGATCATAATCAACATAGTCTGGAGCATTGCTCTAGAAAATTTAAAACTATTGAGGTACCACTAACCAGAACTATTACCATGCAAACCTCTAGGAAACTTTTGAAATGGAAATTTACTATGTACCTTTTCCATTTTAGTTTAGACCTGGCTATTTGAGAAGCATGGCAGAGAGTTACACCGTGCCTGTGGGGGAGTGGAGATAGCTGGAACAGAATTCTGATAGATTTGTAAATAATAGAAGCTATTGTTCTCAACTCTCTATTGTTTTATAAAATCTGTCCTGAATATCCTTATAGTCTCAGAAAAGGGCTGATTCCTGAGAATGGATTATGCCTACCAAGGATGGTAGATTTTACTTTGGAATGTAGGATTCAGAGCCTGAGCCTGGATGCCTGGGAATATCTAGCTGTGTCTTAACTATGGCAGCAAATCACCTAGGAGAGGCAGTGGCCACACTGTGGCAGGTGGAGCATTTTGAGGAGAAGCCATCTTCTTGAATGTTACCTTAAAGGCTCAAGTAAGCTTAAAAATCAGATAAGTATTTCTTCTCTACTAATGAGTCTATATATAAATATGAATAATGTAAAGAGAAAAAGACAAAGGATACAATTTTTTTCTTTTCTGTATATTCAAGAGATTTTATAAGATTTGGTGACACTAACTGAGCAAACCATTTTATTTGTGGGGTATTCATTATAAATGTATCCATCTGATGAATGAAAATGGCCTCAAGAATCACCTAATACATCCTGTGTGTTGTTGGCAGGCCTGAGAGAGGCCACCCTGGGTGGGTGAGTCTTCAGGCTCTTCAGGAGAGGAGTTTCCAGATCCTGTCAACAACCCATTGCAGTTGTTTTTGGCTGCACACTTGGTGGACACTTTTCTTTCAGCTGAGCCTCACATCATTCACATGGAGTGATCTGCCCTCCCCTCACCTCTATCCCAAATGCTGTGAACACTTTGGAAGAAAATGCCATGGAAATGTGAAGTATTATTTTAGGAACAAAATCTCTGTAGCTGCAAAGCTTTTGTAAAGCACTGTGTCCTATAAGTGACATATCTGCCACATCTGTTTCTGTGTGTGGGAGGCACACTATATTTATCATCCAAGATGAGTCACCTCGTAAAGGAGCATAATCTACTTGAGCTTTTGTGTTTAAACTGCTCTTTGGTAGAGTGAGCTGTAGTATTTTAGCTTTAAGTGGTACATATCTAGGCCTCCTGGTAGCACCCTGCCAAGAGCAACAATAGCTACAGAGGAGAAAATCTCCTTCCTTCCATTTCCTCTGTCTTTTTCATGATATTACTGCTGAGACAAATGCAGTGAAGTTCCTCAAGAGGTGCTGTCATGAAAGACCAAGCCATCCCATACCTGTTCTAGCTGAATTTGGCAATGCAAGAAGACACAAAAAACAAAAGATAAGAAATATTATAAAACACTAAAGATCTTGAACCAATCATTAAGCATCCATAGTAGCTGATATCAGAGATTCTGAAGTGTGGTTCTCAGACAGGGTCTTTAGTATATAAGTAACCCTTGGTATATCTGATCCATTCCCTAAAGATTTTTCTTTAGTTTCCCAAAGTCTAAACAAAAACAGTGACTTTAACCCTCTTTGCAATTCTGTCTTGAGGGATTTCAAAAAAAATCTTTTTCATTATAGATCATTCATTTACAGAGAGAATATTATTTTCTTTGACTCTAAAATGTTTGTAAGGTATTTCAGTGGCTATTGGTAAGTGGTTTCCATGAGGTAAGCACGCCTTCAAAAGAAAATATGTAGCTTGGGAACTTTCTGAGGTGGAAGTTAATGCCTACTAGTTTCCCTTTTATAGAGTATGTCTTTGGTTTGTCTTCTATATTCCAATACGTGGGTAAGAACCCTCACTTGGACCAACATAGCTATATGACCTAGGTCATGTGACTCAAATAGCGCTGGGTCTGTGAGTGGAACACAGCCCATAATATTGTCCCACATATTAGCTCATTGTTTTACCTCTAGCTCCTACCTTTATATCCTGTTCAAAAAGAGAAGGAGATATAAACCAATTGATAATCATGTCTGCTTCTCTTTAGAGAGAGTTATATAGTCAGTATATAGACATAGGGTTTAGCTGGCATTTTGGTCATTAAAATTGAATGCTAAGGAGGTCTGGGTCATAAGTTCAGTCCCCACTGATACCCAGTTATCTTTAACAATATGGAGCCTAATTGGCTTTCTAATCAGGTAATTGCGTGGCTCTAATTCATTTGAGAGGCATAGGAATGTTCTTTCTTTCTGTTCCAACCCAAGAAATACATAGGCAACATTTTCTTTAATCTTGTTCCTGTCAGTCTCACTTTACTCTTTCCTATGAGTTTAAGTAACACAGTTTTGCTTAAAACATAAACATATTTTGGAAGACATCAAATATTAGAGCACCACCAATTCTCAAAATTTTCTACAGGATTTTTCCCCATCATACAGAAATGTGGAAGAATGTGACTCAGCAGGGGCAGTCATAGATTAGGGGTAAGAAGACGAGGAGCAGAGAAATATAGTACTGTCTCCAAAGAGAGAAACAGTGATTGTCATATGAGGCTCAGGGATGCAAGTGGGAACTGGTTTATGATTGCAGGAAGGCACAGATAATGAAAGGGCACAGAGGAGTGCCAAGGAGAAAGATGTCTGTTTCCCTGTTTGCTTGCCATTCTTTTTGTTTGGCATTCTTGTGAATGGGTGGCCCTGATGATAAAGGGGGGCTGGTGAAGAGATTTGGATGTCTCAAAGAAGAATATCACCACTAGTGGAAAAATGCTGAAAGATGTCTAACTGTGGGTCAAGAAACGATAAAAATGTTCAGAACATCATATACATTTTTGATTATGTAGTACACTCACCATTGTTCTAGAGCATGATAAACATTCAGTCAATGTAAGTTCTACTCCTCCTCCTCTGCCTCCTTCTTGTTTTTATTGCTGTTTTTGTTAATTATTCTCATTACTTCCTCCCACCTTTACTTTCCATCCCAACTATACATGTATTACTCAACCATTAAGGTCATTTTTCTAGTATTTAAATTCTATTTTTTTCACTGAGTTTTCTCTAATCCTAACCCACACTGACCTTCCATTTTGGGATTAATACTTAGTTGCAAACTATCTTAAAGTGTTCCTTGTTATTTCAAGCATTTTTTAATCTTGTTAGCTGAACAAGGTAATAAATACTTGGAAGGCTGAAACCATATCCTCTTTATTTCTCTGTATTCACCACAATAATTAAAACAATGTTGAACTTATAGAATGTGCTAAGTAACTGTTTACCAAATATATTATAGGTATTTAATAAATATTGTTTAATTGACTGTCTCCCTCTGCATGCTTAGAAAAGTATACACATGTTACTGTACTATGAAGAAAAGGGTGAACCAAATTTATTAATGTTCACAATTTACTTAGCATACTCCTATTTCCATCTTGCCAGGTTAAAAAATCTAATCTATTCTTGACTCACTACTCTGTCCAAAACAAACAAAAACAAATGAATAAAGAAGAACCCCCAAAAGAAAAACACCAAAAAATAACAAAAGAACAAAGCCAAAAAAATGCAACAACAAAACAAAACAAAACAAATCCAAACAGTCATGAAATGAATAAAAATAATACATTTGTAAGGCAAACAGAGATAAATACAGATTATAACTGGGAAAGAATTACTCAGTCAAAATTATGTTTATTATCCTGGCATTGAAACAAATATTTGAAATGAATTAATAATGGATAGAGCAGCCTCTGATTTTTTCCACATAATCCAGTTTAGATCAAGAATACTTTGTAGCAAGAACATGAAACCAACTGACCTTTGCAGAGAATTGTGGCTGGTTAACTTCATAGTTCATTTCATATTGTTTTGCAACATGAAAGAAAAATCTTCCAGTCCCCATCTGCTGGATTATTCCCCTCCCCTCCTTCAAAGCCCATACAGAAAACTACCTCTCCCGCAAAACCTTCAAACGGAAGCTGCATGTGAATAGTCTGCACTGTCATAGGAGAATAGTGAAACAGCCATTTTAACTCTTGATTAATTCAAGCAAATGAGAAACAGTTTGATTAAATATGATTAAATATGCAGCAGGATTTTTCTCTTCTTTAAAAAATTTTTGTTGTTGTTGTGACTGCTGTCAGAGTTGGTCAAATCAGCTTGGAAGTAAATATATGATAAAGAGGGATTGATATTTTTGGTCATGTTTACATTTTCTGGGTTAAAGACATAAATGCTACCCAGTATCTGTTAAAAGTGCCACCTATGCAGCCAGTTTCTTTTTTAGTCAGAGCTTCTCTTTGGCTAAAACTAAGACTTTTTTCTAAGTGCTTGATAGCAGAATGCTTCCAAGCACTGTTATAGCCAAAACTCTTGCACCAGTTGGGTAGTATAGACTTCCCCAAAGCTGAAAAAAGTACTGTTAAGGGAGCCATTTCTTTCTCCACTGGCTCCTGTCTTTTGATGCTTCCCAGGCCGGCCGTAGATGGATGAACACCAACACTAGCATATTCCAAATACTAGACCAAATGAGATAGTTTGTAGAAACTCCCCCATGAAGGCCTTCCATTCTCATAGTGGAGTTCGGGGTTGGCGGTATGCAGTGTGCTTTCATGTCGGTATTCCTATCTACTTCTTTGCATCTGTGAATATGAATTGTTCTTCCTTTAACTCTTCTGTTCTGTCGGACCTAGTGGAGTACTCCCTTCTCTCTAAGACAATAGTGTCTTTTTTTTCCCCCCAACTATTTCTCCTCTAACGGAAACATTGCTCTCTCATTAAGAATCTGGATTCCCATTATCCTCTTTCATGGAGGTCTCACCTCCCACTGGCCCTGATTAAGTGGGGTTATAGTGAGAATCGGCTTTTTTTGGTACATCATTTCTTGATCAGTGTGTGAGCAAGTATGGAAGAAACCAAAGGGAGGGACGTTATTTTATTTTACTTTAGTTTCAAATGGTAGCAGTTGGAGTGAAGGGGCCCTGCCTTCTGAAGCACTTCCCATTTTCATCACCTCAAGGCCATTACTTTCCTTTGTGTGGTCTTCCTTAAAACATCACTGCTATTTTCTACCACACCCTAGAACTTATTTCAGATTATATAAATGATTTGGTGCTAAACTTTCCTTTCTGAGTATTCCCTGCCATCTTCCTTGATAACTTCATTACTTACACTTCTGACCCTGAAGCTTCCTTGAGCCAATTCCTTTCTATTCCTGACCCTATGGAACTGTATGTGGCTCATTGCTTCTTGAGGCACACAGACTGAAATTTGTCATCATAAATCAATATTTTTCTTTCTGAGACCTTTAATTCAGCACTTCCCTGCCTCAACCACAATTGTTTTACCTGCATTCTTTGCGCATTTAAATCAACATTTATTCTCTGTTACCTTTGGTACCTTTATATGCTCAGATAGCATCTCTTGTCTCTCTTTCCTCACCCAGCCTTGTATATGCACAGCCAACTTCTCCGTTCATCTTTCTGATCCTTCTCCTTGCCCAACCCATCAGAGCTCAACCCTGGATAACTTCCACCAGTTGCTCTCTCAGCCACTATTTGTTTTTCCTTTGAGGTGACAGAATGTTTTAGAGAAGGAGGAAACAAAATATGAAGGCTCACCTGACGATTGAAGACACTCTACTTTCACTCTCAATTCTCCCTAATATGGAAAATTCATGTCTTCTTTCAGCTTTAGCATTGACTTTAGTAGCATTGTTTTCTTTCATCACCCAACACCAGCCTGTTACCCCACTATTTTAGGGAGAAAAGAGCATGAGGTTTGTCCCCTTTTCATATTTTAATTTTTATTCCCCTATGTTCCTTTCTCTCTGACTCTTCCCCAGTTGAGACTTCCCCCTTCTCTCAATATTCTGGACTCCAAACATTACCAGTGTTTTCAGGATATTATCATCACAAGTATCTACCTTTTCTCTAACATCTTTACTCTTTCCCAATCTGTAGATACATACATTTTAAATAAAAACAAAGCTCACTCCTTCAACAAATATTTATTGGACCTGCTCTGTATAGGCACTTTTGTAGGTGTACAGGATACAAGGAAATAAGACTCCATAAACACAGACTTTTGTATCCTTGCTACCTTTTCTATATACCAACTGAATTCTTTACTTTCTTCAAAAATTTTCCAAATATGGTCCTGAAGTTACTTCCTCTACTTTCCCCCTAACTATTCTCTTCAGAAATCTCTTATAGTCTGGCTTTGTATCCACTGAAGCTGTTCCTTCAAGGATAAAGATAAAATGATGGCTTAGATCTTTTCTCTGTCCTTATTCTCTTTGCTCACTTCACTTTGTCTTATATTCTGTTTTCCATTTTTTTTTTTTTTTGGTTCTCTTCTCATGTCTCAGACTTCTTCTTTATCTCCTCTCACACCTTAAGTCTGGTTGTCCTTTAAAATGTTATCATACACCTTATGGCATCTTCTCTTTAGTCGCTCTATCAAGAAGCAGTCATATTTTACAGATTTTCACTATCATCCCATCTCTCAAAATTATATATAAACTCTGGCCTTGTATCTCCTCTGCAGCCCATATTTCAAGTGGCCTACCCAGGACCTCTATTTGAATACTCTGCCACACATCAAATTCAAATCATCATAGTTATGAGGCAGGTCTGGGACGTGTTGAATTACAGAAGAGCAAGAATCCTAACTGAGAGGAGGGCACCCAGAGAGTTAATTCTTCTGTAGAGTCAGCCCCAACAACATCAGCTGGAAATGTCCCAAGGCATGAGTCCAATGGATATGGTCATTTTATGTGCAGTTCAGGCAATGCCAAACCAGTAGATCTAAAACATTACTAGGGACACAGTGCTAGGGATTTCAGGAAAAGGGTAGAAATATCAGAAGATGTTTATGTTTTACAAGTCCTCAATTCATGGTTGGATATATGGAAAATATAAAACAAATTTAGAGAAATGGATGAGTGAGAGACATGGAAGTCATTTTAGATGAAGTTATTAGATGAAATTCATGAAAGGGCCCCAGAATAGATTACATATAGATTGATGGTCAAGGCAAAAACCTAGTTATATGGATAGTGACAATCAGAGTGTATGGTGCTGGGAAGAAAGAGAAGGGATCTGGGGAAAGGTATCTTTTAGCTAAATGACAATATGGCCTGCCAAGGTATCTATATGGTAAGGGCCAAATTGCTGGTAAATTTTCTGGGCTATTTCAGTTGCTGTCTTACTGAACATCTCTTCAATACTGATGCTATCAACCAGGCATTGAACCTTTAAAATCTTTACTGTGCTAACACCTATGAGGAAACTCTTCTTTTTACTCTTATTTCCCTGAATATTTCTTCTTAATCTCCCAAATGTGCCACGCCTCTTTTTCTGCTTTTAAATATGGGTGGTTCCCTTGGATTCTGTCTTTGGCTCTCTGCCATTCTCTCTATCTTCATTTTCCTTGGGCAAACTCATTCACTTACTTGATTTTAATTACCACTATTTCCTGTTGCTTTATAATCTGGGCCTACAGTTCTGGTATCTCCCTTCAGACTCATATATTTAACTACCTGCTAGTTAAATCCATTTAGATGTCTTACTCATCATCTTGAAATACAACATGTTCAAAGAAGACCTGAAATTTCTCCCCCTCCAAACCCACTCTTCCTTCCTATGTTTCCTTTGTTAATTAATTGCAACATTATTCACATTAGTTATTCCAGCCAGAAATTGGAAGCCACTTCCTCTTTCTCATTCCCCACATACAATCCAACCAGCCAATTCTATCAATTTTACCTTATGATTATTTCTCAATTTTTTATACTTTCCTGGTTCAGTCCATCATCATTGCAGACCTGAAATTCTTCACTAACCCAGTCCTTGCTCTCCCTGACTGCTGACTGGCTTCTCTACATTAAATTACCCTTCAGATAGTCTGAGCGCTGTATCTGAAATACATATCTGGCTTTTGTCACTTCCCTGCTTCTAACCTTGCCATGGTTCTTCATTGTTTATTGAATCAACAGCTGCTTAGTCCAACTTAAAGACCCTTCATGATCTGGCTGCTATCTGGTCTCTAAGCATCATCCCCTTTTATACCTTACCTTAAACTACTTGCTAAAACTGAACTAATGACTTATTTTTATTTGCTTTGCATCCCCTAAATGTATACATCCTATATTTGTTATTTTTTCCAGTCTTCTAAACTAGAAGTCAACATATACTCTTTTATATTTCTCACCAGTAACTCAAAACAGTTTCCCACTAAATTTGATTAATTTTATTCCAGAAAGTATGTCTCAAATCTGGACCCTCCATTCTATTCCTCTTTTAATATTTCTTACTTGGACAACAAAAACATCTCGATGCTACAAAGTTTAGCTTTCTTAGCATTTGATGACCCCATTCTGTGTGATAGCTTTGGGTATTCCTGAAAATGCTCCTAAAATCATTGAACATTTCTGGAGGAAAAGGACAAATTACATAAATTTATTACCACTAGGTCCAAACTAAGTACCTAATATATAATTGGGAAAAAAATACACAGATTAAATATCTATTACTCATGGATCTAAGATAACATTTATTTCCCAGATTTTTGGTAGCAGAAGGGACTAGCATAACATAAGACTGAAAGAATTTTTTTTCTACTAACAGAGAGCCATGGACAGTTTATTATAAACTTAAGGGACATGGAACAATGTTCATTGTCTAAATAATCTCAGTGTCATCCATACTCACCTTCTCGCCCATACAGTGTTGTGAATATGCACACAGTGTTTTGAAGTTACCTAGGCTTTTATGAAAAATATAAGCAGCTGATTCCACAAATTTGAGAGAACATTTTTGCAAGAGACTTTGTCTTTCTGGAGATTTGGTACTCCCTATCTTTGATTTGACCGAAAATGCTGTTCAAAACCAACTTTCTGGGAAGTAATTTCCATGGAAGTTTTCTTACTTTCCTTTTTTCCTCCTGCCAATTCAGTAAAACCAGCTCCAAAGTCAAGTCTTAAATTGAGGCCCGGTGAAAAACTACATGCTTTTAATAATTCAATAGCTTCATAAAAATCTCTCAACGCATGAACCTAACAGCAGTATATACTGTTAATGAGAATGGAAAGCAGAAGTGAGCCTGCTTATGAATTGAAGATGGTAGAAAGATGCGTTTCACAGTTTAAGAAGTGGTTATAAAAAAGTGACTGATTAAAATGTTCAGAGAAAATGTTTCTGTTATTTTGTTGGAAGGTACAGATAATTCACACTTTTCACCAGTTCTTTTGGGGGGTCCTCCTTTTCACCACACCTCTTACAGGACATTTGATCATGAAGACTCACATTTCACTTTTCACCAACCATAGCTACTGCTTTGGTGGCTTCCCTCCTAGCTGACAGCACCCCCATAATCAGGAGGGAATAGGAGACCAGACGGGCTTGGCCTTGCAGTAATCTCTTGAAGTTGCATTTGCTTTAAACACTGTGTCTAAAAGCAAGTTTGGCCTTTAATGTTGGCAACTTGATGATGGGGAAGAAAAAAGTGTCTGAGTTGTCCTAGAGGATAACCTTATCTTGAGTGTGAGTTTGTTTGGAATGTCAGCAGCCAGCCTGAAACAAAGAATTCCTTGTATGGTGAAGATGTCTTTTGCATTTATTTTTCCAATGAAAAACTGAGTTGAAGACAATAGTCTCTGGGGGAGAAAACAGCGTAAACTACAATTCAGGTCACTGGCATTTACAATTAATATGATTTTTCTTTTTTCCTGGCGACCCAAACGGCAGGTATCTGCCATTTTGATTCAATTATCTACTTGCAGCTTTTCCCTCTTCCTGCCAATTTAGGCAGTCTAGACATTGTGGTCGCTCTCTGGTAAGTGGGCTTCTTTCTGGGAATTGATTTCTTTTGGATCATTGAGGAAGTCTCAGCAGACCTGGATAACTCTTCCCACACGTTTCTTTTGCCAATATATTTCAATATCTGTGACTCCATAATAAATTAATACATCTGCATCATATTAATACTACATTAGAGCAATGCAACCGTAACATGATACAATAGAAACATTGCTAACCCCCTAAGACTTTCACATGGCTCTGCTGGATGAAAACCATTACTGTCAATTGCAGCTCACAGACCTTATATCTCTGAAAAGGCAAAATAGACAGTGTCCTGGGTGCCTTTGAGTAGTATAAACTGTCTTGTTATCAACACCAACACTGCTGTCCAGAGATAAGGAAAGCAGACACTCGGACTGGCTACTCTGTGAGCTCTGCATTTTTTTATGACCCTTGGCACTTTCCTCTTCAGCATTATTGGTTTGTCATTCTCTGGATAATTGTTCATAAATCATTGCTTAAATTGCTCATGACTCCATAATGGTTCTTGCCAAAAAGTATATTCCACTGAATATTTAATAGATTTTCCAAAATAATTTACTCATGAGATACTTAGGTTTCAAATTTTCAAAATGATAGGAAAAAACATGAAGAGAAAAAAATTAAGACTTTTCCTAAAAGCCAAGTTTGCTGGATATAATTTTTATTTCCAGAGTAAGCAATACACATGCATGAATCTTAGTTAGACCCTTTCTTTCTGACCACATTCCTAAATATCTGTTCTTTCTAGTTGGATCTGGGCACAGTACATTTCTTTTCTATGGAAGTTGACTCTTTCCACAAAAGTTTTCAAAGAAATAAATACCATAACCTTTTGGGTTAATTAAGTCTATTGTTTTATAAAGACTAACCTAAACCTTTATGCTGCATTTGAAGTCACTGTCCTGTGCTTTTATCATTATAAATAAAAATTAAAAACAGCTGCTTACCTCTGCCTGTTCCTCTCCACATCCTGGAAATATATTGGTAGGTTTGCCTCTTCATATTTCTACACTTAATAGGCCTAGTTCCCGTGACCTTTCCTCAGAGAGACAATTTTCCAACCATTCAATCATTTTCATTGCTCTTCTTTGGACATGTTCCAAATTCTCTGTCCTTGGGTGGGCCCCCAGTGGTCACAGTGTTGTGGTATAGACTCCTATGCAGAGCTGACTAACTGGGAAGTTACTTCATTGGAGGCACATAGCATGAGCCTGATGTCATTCTATCCATGTGGCTATACCTCATCTTATGTAATTTCAGTATGTGAAAATTCACATATAGCTTAAAAATACACTTGGCAAGATGATTCATCATAGGAGAACGTCTAGAAAAGTAATATGTCTAACATAGAATTTGTTTTTCAAAATCTATGTACAACTTTTCAGAGAATATTTGTCATGTGAAGTGAAATACAAAATATCCATCTATTCATTCGCTCATTCATTCTTTCATTTATTCAGGAACATTTGTCAAATGCCCAGTATATTCTGGTAGCCACTGGGAATGTAAAAATGAATACTTCACTTACCTCAGCTCCTTACCTTGAGGAGTATGTAGCCCAGAGAGACAGTATGTAAATAGTTTGGCCTTTGAAATCAATCAGACATGTGTGGAAATTATGCTCCTTCTATTTACTAGCTACACTATAATCAGCACATACTTTCTCCAAACTTTAATTTCCTCATTGTCATTTTATTTTATTTTTAAAGATCTATTGATTTATTTGAGTGAGAGAAGAGAGTGTGTGTGGTGGGGGGAGGGGCAGAGAGAGAGGGAGAGAGAATCTCAAGCAGACTCCCTGCTGAGCTAGGAGCCTGATGTGGGGCTCGATTCCATGACCTGAGCCCAAAATCAAGAGTCAGACACTCAACTGACCAAGCCATCAAGGCGCCCCCTAATTCCCTCATTTTAAAAGTGAACTTATATAATGACAATTTCTATTTTTTAGGGGGTTAAATAAGATATACACATGGATAGTATGACAGAGCAGCTTGTTATATTCCAGAGCTTTCCCTGTAGCTGGCAATTTTATTTATTGGCTGAATTAGTAAATACAAGAATGAATAAATAAGTGAAACATACATGAAAACTGATTTGTACATTATAATAGGCAATATAATAAAATTATGAACAAAATCTTATGGAGGAACAGAAGAACAAAATACTAAGCCTACATGTGGGGATTCTAGGAAACATGAAGAAAGTAATATGTCAATGTGTAATTAAGGACAAGGAGATCTTTACTAGGTGAAAAATGTGGGGGAGGGCAATCCTGACAGAAGGGAAAACATGCATAAAGGCTCTGAAATACAAGTAGATATGGAAAGTTGAGAAATTGTGAGAGGCTAGGTATATTTTGAATGGAGGGGCTGGGTGGAGGAGAGTTGAGAGTGATAGGGCTGGAGAGTATGTGCTGATTATAGTGTAGCTAGTAAATAGAAGGAGCATAATTTCCACACATGTCTGATTGATTTCAAAGGTCAAACTATTTACATACTGTCTCTCTGGGCTACATACTCCTCAAGGTAAGGAGCTGAGGTAAGTGAGGTATTCATTTTCACATTCCCAGTGGCTACCAGAATATACTGGGCATTTGACAAATGTTCCTGAATAAATGAAAGAATGAATGAGCTAGGGTCACAGTTGAAGGGTCACAAGTGCAGCCTGAATTTATCCTTCAGGCAATGGAGAGAAGGTGAGATTTTAAGCAGAAGGATGAAGTTCCGAGAGAATTTGGAAAAAAGAATAATTTGTAGTATAATTGACAAAAGTGAAATGGGGAGGATGAAATAGTAAGAAAAGAGACTGGTGGCAGAGAGACCAGTTATGATATGATATGAAGCATACTGAGGTGATCCAGGGATGAGATGAGGGAGGTCTAAACAAACAGTGATGGTAGGAATAGAGCGGACAGCTCAGATTTGGGAGAGATTTTTCTGGCATAAAAGTAATCAAATTTAGTGCACAGTTGTTTAGGGCTATAGATGAGGGAGGTAGAGGAATATATGTTGACCTGTTGTAGTTTAGAAGATTGGATAAAATGGAAACAAATATGGGAGGATGAGAAGTAGATGAAAATAAATTATGAGTTCAGTTTTAGTCTCGTGGTGTAAGTCTTGCTCTCTGGAGTTGGAAATGAGAATCTATGATTTGGAAGAGAGTTTTGGAACAGAAATGTGGACTTAGGAATTGTTAATATAGAGATAGCCATCGATGGTTGGGAATAGATGAAGTCTCACATTGAGCTGAGATCATTCATGGTGCCTATCTAATTACCATTCCGTATCATACTTACAAAAAGTGTTCTTCTTTCAAATACACATCACCTTAGAATAGTCTCTTTGGTATAATTTAGTCATATTTCTTTGTGCATCTGTCATTAACTTGTTCAAAACGTCATTCTGTTTCTAAGAGACTAGACCTTTTACTAAAAATGCATCTGTCTCTAAAACCATTTGACAAAAGGGATTTAGCCCCAAAGTCTAGGACTACATCGAGGGCACTCCCTCTCTCTTTTTTTTTTTTTTTAAAGATTTTATTTATTTATTTGAGACAGAGAGAATGAGAGAGAGAGCACATGAGAGGGGGGAGGGTCAGAGGCAGAAGCAGGCTCCCTGCCGAGCAGGGAGCCCGATGCGGGACTCGATCCCGGGACTCCAGGATCATGACCTGAGCCGAAGGCAGTCGCTCAACCAACTGAGCCACCCAGGCGCCCCGAGGGCACTCCCTCTCTTAAAGCCCAGATGACAGGAATATGTAGGAATACTGGGCTTCCTTACATGAACAGGGAGACTTTACTAAAATGGGAAGAAATGATACAGTGATGTCACTGTAAAGAAACACATTGATTAAAAATCCATTTGGAACCATTTAGAGCACACTACCCCTCCATCAGTTCTGCTGTTCCTGAAACCCAGATCTCTTGCACACACACACCTTCTATGTCTTCCAAGCCACGGTGCAATTCTCCTATCTGACCTGCGAGTATTGGATTGTTCTGTCAACATTGCCCCCTCAACACCAAATCCTTTTGTTAGGCAGTCATATGACTGAGCGGCCAAAGAAATCCAGAGCCGTTATTAGCTGTTGGCTTCTGTTAACCAGCTAGAATCATGCATAGGAGTCTTTCAAATGGCATCACTTCTAAGTTATCAGTACAGAATGTTTGAGAGTATTAATTTTAAAAATTTATAAATGCTCTTGCATTTCTCTACTTTAAATAGACCTACTTTCTAAGACCTTCTGGAATTAAAAAAAAAAAATTTCAGTTGTGACTGGAATCTTGGTATAGAATAAGAGACCTTCTGATGCATGTCCCATTTCTGTTTTTTTCTAGCCCCCGGGTAGAGAACAAGAGAAAAAACTCTGCTGCATTTAAAAGATAAAGTTCTAAGGATGTGTCTAAAAAATATCATTAAAAAAATAAATGCTGAAGAGCTGGTCTAATCGGACAAGACTCTGAAGAAGGAATGTTTTTATATTGTTAAGCTGTTTCTTCATGATGCTGTATTGCCCCCATGCTCTAAACATTCACAGTACTCTCAACAGCAAGGGATGGACATTTGTTTGTATCTTCTTCTAATTAAAAACAAACCCCTGATCTCTAAAACGATAATCCATTTCAGAGATAATAGCATGTGAGTTGTTCATTTCTTGAATGAAACATGTTTGGAAATCGTTTCACATTAAAAGAAAATTATTTCACTGGCTTTTCATTTTCTAATAGCCCAGTGACTCATTTCCCCTAGCCCTATTCTTAGCAGGTAAGAACTAGCTAAAATTATAAACAAATTCATGTGAATGGGTGTATGGACACCGGGACACAAGCATTGGGGAGAAAACGGCTCTGTGCAAAAGAGGGATTTCAAAGATGAGAGTTTTATGCCTCTTGGATAATTTGCAAAAAGCGAATTCATGAAATGATCACTGACTACTTCTTCAGTCAGACCACAGTGGTATACCCTGATAGGTAGAACTGTTTATAGAACAAAGCTGGATGCCGGGAACGAAGGAATGCTGGGGCTTCCAGCCTTCTCTCTTGATTGCCTCTTAGTTTATGCTTCTCTACCTTTTTTTCCTGTAGTAATTCAATTTGGGCAGTTTTAATGGAAGGATTCTTTTTTGTATGATATTTTCAGCCATAGATATATAATAAAACCAATAAAAGTTGGAAACCCCCCAATTTTTTTCTACCACAGGTAAGAGTCTGTCATTTCTCTTTTACTATATTACTCCTCATTACAAAAAAAAAAACAAAACCTTCTGTGACAATTTAGGTATTCCGAATATAGTTACGGACATTTTAAGGTTTTAAATACACTGATGCGTTCCATCTTTTTTAGTAATCACACATATATTTCTCATTGCAGATCTTCTTCAAATGCTAACAAAAGTTTTTGCATAATTATTTTTTTAATGTTAAGTGTGTTCTTTGTGGGGAACAGAGTTGCCAAGTAGTCATTTCAATTTTATGTTTGCTATTTCTTACTTTTTGTTTAAGAACTTTAGTAACCAAATGATTTAGTTCATGATGCTTCCATGGATTAACCCACATCTGTTTTATAAATCTAGAAAGATTCCTGAGAATTGTCCAGTATTTTTTATGGGAATAATAGACTAAGATCAAGCCTTTTCTTCTATTTATGTGTGTGATTTATATATATTCCTTTCTGGAGGAATCTGCTGTACCTAGCAAAATGGTTATAGTGTGGACTCTAAAAAAAGGATTATCTGAGAACAGTTAAATTTTTACTAATACCCTGTACACTATTCAGGCCGGAATCAGTGAGATACATGGAAAAAAATTAGAGATTTTAACTTAAAAGATCTGGGTTAAATATTCCAGATGTGATACTACTTTTATTCACTCATCCATTAACAGGTATTTATTGAACATTTATTATGTGTTAGGCACCGTATTAAATCATGATATAGGCTTACTATATGTACATCTTTGAGCAAGTTACTTAACTGAAAGCTTCAGTGTTTGAATCTTCAAAAGAGGGAAAATGATGCCTCCATAACAGGGTGGGAAGAAGACTGAGTATGACAGTATAATACAAAGCCTGGCATAGAGTGTCTGTACATGTGCTCACTGGTTCCCAGTTCAGGAGCCTGGGTGATCTTCCGAAGCAGGGAGTGCTCTATGAAAATGTTCTAGGCCAGAACCTAAAGGGAAAGTAGTTGATACTAGACTTTGGAGTCATGGACATCTGTATCTTCATAATAAAGAAAAAGAAGGTAGCATGAGGAATGAGAGGAACACAGCAGGATTGTCCCAAGGAACTTTGGACAGATCTGTTTTCAAATCCTAGACCCACCTAATTAATATCTGGGTGACTATGCTAGTTACTGGGCCTCTCTGAGACTGTTACTGCATCTGTTAAATGGGATGATAATATTGTCCCCCACAAGATTATTGAGTTAAATGTGATGATCCTTACAAGAAACCTAGCATGGTAGATGGCAGTGATTGTTGTTGTTCTTAGTGTTGTTGTAATTAATAAAGATCCTACTGATTTGTCAGTTATGTTGCTATCTGGCCTTTTTAAGCATGCTCTTCCTGAGTTAACAGTGGAATGACAAATGGGGTCATAAAATTGCATGGCACTTTGGGCAGTCCATCTCTAATAAAAATTATTTTCCAGAAAATAATTTTTCTTTTTTAAAGGAAAAATAACTTTTTTTTTTTTTTAAGGGAAAAGTAATTGCGAGAACAGTCTCTCAATAGAACTACTATTCATTTGGATGGATATGCAGGGAAGTTCACACATAGACTTAATGTTGGGCCTCTAGGTAGAAAAATAACCAGCACTTTTCTACTTAAAATTTCTTAGGCTTTCTTTGAACAAGTTCATGACATCTCATAAACTAAAAAAAATGTTATTTCCTCTGAGTTAAAGAAAACCTCAATATGTTCTTCAGCATTATCTTCATAATTGTTACTTGTTCATCTATTCATATTTTAAACAGTTTAGAAAAGGACTATTTATTTCCCTATGTCAGCATTCTGCTATCTCTCATGTGTGCATTGCTTATCCACAGAAAATGAGAGAAAATCCTCTATGTGAAAGGTTTAGTGAAAGTAACAGCACCAACATTCTTTTATCTGTGATGATGGAAAGATAATCCACATGTGAAAGCACTTGGTGCTTCAGCTTATTTTGAGTGATGGAAGCATAATAGAATCCCCTAAGCATTAACATTCTACAATAACACAGCATTGTCATCCTTTGTCAGACCCTGGCTCATACAAATCTCACTTGGTGTTTCAAATTCCTAACCAAAACTAGAGAAATACACCTCAAAGCTATTACGTGAAAATAGTTTAGGTATAGCTCTAAATCTTTAAACAAACCCTTAATGATATAAAAGTCCTATTTATATACTTCTCAAGGGATGTTCAGGATGAAAATTATGAATCTAGATCTCACAGGCAATTTGCATGCCTAAATCCCATATACATTTTGTTTCTGAAAGTATTAGCCTTTTATGTCCTTTCTCTGCATTTGATATTTTGGCTTGCTGTTCTGCAAACAGCTTTAAGAATGCTGAGAGAACGATTCTGTATCTATTTCAACTTTAGAATTAAGGACATCATATGCTCCTTTCATTAGCTCCTGATTTATAATTAAAAAAAACAAAAGCTATTACCTTTTGTTACCATCAGGTATGGCAAATCCCTGGCAATTTTTGAAATGGGAAGAATTTGTCAGCCATTTCCTCCCACATCTCTTTAGGTACCCACCTTCTAGGAGCTGAGCTCTGCTCTACTGCTCCCTGGCTGTCCTGAACTCTTGTTATATGCTCTGAATCTAGACCTTCCTTTCCAGACAATGCTCTTGCCTCCAAAGTTATCCTTCTTTCTTTGTACCCATCAGATCTTAGACATCTTTGTTCTTTTGCTCTCGGCTCTCTACTCCTAACCTGTGTTCAGGGAGGCAGCATGATAAGAGTAGAAAGAGCATTGAGCTAGAAATAAGAAACCTGAGTCAAAGCTCTGATCAATAGTTGGAGTATGGTCACCTATGCCAAGCTCTATTTTAAGTGCCTGCCATGTGATAAGTCATTCATTTCTCAAAAACAGTTCTATTGAAGCAGGTACAGTAAGGTTAAATCACCTGCTTAAAGTCACACAGCTAGCAAGAAGGGGAAGGGATTTTTAGTCTAAGTGGTCTAGCTCCAGAGTCTGGGTGTTTAATCACTATGCCATAGTGCCAATAATTCACCCTGTGGACTTCTCTTGGTCTCAGTTTCTTCTATCGAAAAGGAGAGTTTAGATAATAGCAAAGGTCACTTTCCATTATAAAAGTATAGTTCCAAGTGGGAACTTAACTGAATCAACAAAGTTACATTTAAAGCTAGACCTGTAATTGTTTTTTGACTAGATAAAATTTTGTTTGCTTAACATGAAATACTGGCAATATTGGCAATAGTCTTCTCTTATATTACCATAAGTGGGCGTGCAATTGACAGCTGATGCCTGAGTATATAAATAAATACACACCTGTGATTATGCAAGGTAATTTAACATGTATCAGTTAGGATTTGATTTTTCTACATATAAAGAAACACAAAATATTAATGTCTTTCTCAAAACAGAAGTTTATTTCTCCATGTAAAAGAAGTCAGGAGATAAGGGTTCCAGAACCTGAGGTAACTTAAATCATGCAGATTCTTTCTATAGTCCCACTGTATCATCTTAGCTTATGGCTTCCATCCTTGAGATCAGTTCATGGTCCAAAATGGCTGTATTCTATACAGAAGGGGGCAGGGAGAAAAAAGAAAGAGAAGGGACCAAGGACCAAAAGCCTTCTTCCCATATGAGTCAGCCATCTTTAAACAGATTTTACTGAAGACTCATCAAGGACTTCTACTCAACATTTCCATTTATAAATCTCTGTCCAGCGTGTAAGGCTAATCTTATCCCCAAAGTAGGCTGGAACATGTTATCTCTTAGCTGGGTGCTTTGCAGTCCAGAATAAAATCACCATTCTATTATGAATAAAGAGAAGAATTGATATTGAGTGACAAAAAGGAGTTTTGATAAACATTTATGAGATAGTTATAGAAATCTACAACAGAATAATAGTCGTGACATGAAAAATGTCCCATTTGGGAATATTTAAGGTAGAGTCAATAGGATTTAGTGACTGATTAAATATGGGGGATAAAAAGAAAAGTTGGAAGAGTCAACATCAGTGACTAAATTGAAGTTTCAAAGTCAATGGAGGTACCATCTTCAGATAAAGAACATGAGGTTAAACTGATTATATGGAGATGACCAATAACATTTACCTTTGTTAAAATTCAGGTATATATAGAGGAATCCAAAAGGAACTTCAGGAGGAAGTTGGACATTCAGGACTAGAACTCAGTAAATTTATCTGGGCTAGAAATATGTAGACATGTGAGTAGCTGGCATTATAGATAGTAAGTGAAATAATTGGAACTGGCAAGTTCACTTGGAAAGAGTATAAAAAGTAAGAAAAGAATATAGACCAGGACTCTGCTCCTAAGAAACAATTACCCTTAAAGGTAGGGAGAGAAAGAAGAGTGAGTAGAGATACAGGGAGATAGGAGGAAAGCCAGGAGAGCTTGGGATCATTCAAGCCAGAATAAGAGTTTCAAGTGGAAGGGAACAGTTAATGGTACAGAAGAGGCAAGTAAAATAACTAAAAAGATATTTAAAAAATTTAATCCCAACAAAGTTCTCAGTGGCCTTGAATGGCAGTTTTTTGGACTAAGGGAAGAAACCAGAAAACAGTGAGATAAGTGCACAAAAGGTGAGGGATGGAGATAATATGTGAAGACCACTTTTTTTTTTTAAAAAAAGTTTGTTGTGAAAAGAGAAAAAGATGATAGCTAGAGGAAGATACAGAATCAAAGAAGAAAATCAATACAGTAACGTTCACCAAGGCTGTTGCAAAGTTAGATTACTTTTAGGTGGGGGGAAAGCTATTTAATTCACTGTAATAGGAAGGAAGGAGAGAAGATATAGAACCAGCTCCCCCTGTTTGTAGATAACAAGAATTCATTTGGTCTGATGCCTTTATTTTCTCTGTGAAGTAGAGGTCAAGCTGCTCTGCTGAGAGAAAGGAAGGAAGGTTAAAAATTGTGGAGCAGGGGCGCCTGGGTGGCTCAGTAGGTTAAGCGGCTGCTTCTTGATTTTGGCTCAGGTCACGATCTCAGGGTCATGGAATTAAGCCCCATGTCATGCTCCATGCTGGGCGTGGAGTCTGCTTAAGATTCTCTTCCTCTTCCTCTGCCCCTCCACCCCCCCCAAAATTTGTGGAGCAGTTTGAAATGACTCTGGACGACATGAGAGAATACTGACCAACACAGTATAAGGGATGCTGGTAATGATCAAGGGCATGATTAAGGTCAAAGACTTCAGAAGACTTGTGATTCCCCCCTCTTCTTCCTTTTGCTTCTTACCATATATACTTTTCCATATTTCTTGTTATTTTTTTCCTGGGTATTTCATATTTTTATTTCTATTAGGATATCTTCCCATAACATTTTCTAACTAGTTATTGCCACATAAATCTATTTCAATTTTCCGTATTAATATCTGGCCTCCATGCTGAAATCTGTTACCTGGAGTAGTTCGGATAAAAAATACCTCTGCAAATAACGACCACTTCATCCCTCCTTTCTAAAATGTATTTCTCATTCTTGTCCCTCTTTTATTCAGTGAGTACAACTTCTGAATAATGATGAATAACAAGAGTTACAAGAATAATCCTTTTCTTGTTCCTAACTTTAATAGGAATATCTCTGGTGTTTCACTATTTATTAGATTCATTTATCTCATAAATGTTTATTGAGCACCTATCATGTGTTGTCATTTTGTTAGGTACTGGTTATACTGTGGTGAAATAATTTCACACCCTTTTTGATATTACATTAAAAGTCTAGTGGAGAGATAAAAATTTTTAAAGGTTATAGAGATATGGTCTCATAATTACAATTTGTGATAATGGTTATGAATGGAAAAAAGGGGGATGCTATGAGTGAAAAAAAAGTGAGCCCTAATTTAGATTAGAGGGTCAAGTAATTGCTCTTTGAAAAAGTGACATTTAAGTTAAACACAAAAATGGAGTGACAATTATAGAAAAATCAGGTTAAGGTGCCAAGGTAGAGATGAGTAAGAGGAGTTGGGGTTTAATTAATGCAAGAACATTAAATGAGATTACAGATTGAGATTACTTTGTACAGGGGAAGGCATATAAGAGCATATACTGAGTGCTTAATAAATGTTAACACTACATATAATTTTAGATGATAATTTGAATCCTTTCTTATACTTAGAAAGTAAAATTTTAGACTTTTTACTAAGAAGAGTTTTTAAAAATAGGAACAATTTAGAATATTATTAATAGGTCCTACAGTCGTATCTTGAGAGATGATTGATCCTGTGGTTTTTCTTCTTTTACCCGTGAGTATGATAAATTATGTGAACTATCCTTTCATTCCAAGAATAAATCTCACTGGGCCATGATGTGTTTTTAAATATAATTTTTCATTTAATTGGCCTATAACTTATTAGAGATTTTGTAAATATATTAACAAATAGGCTTTTAAGAGAGTTTTCTGGTCATTATTTGTTTGTGCTCATTTGATGTAAGTAACTGTCAAACATATCATTACCAAAGTTTTTCTAACTTCATAAAATCAATTGGAATTTTTTTGTTTTTCTTTTTAATGTTTAAAAACAGCTTCACCAGCATAGGCATTTCTAAATAACATTCCTACAAAAACATTTGACCTTTTGTGATCTTGAGGAACACCTGTTTGACAGTTTTATCAGCTATTTCTGGTTACATGTCTACTAATGTTTTATGTCTCTTTTTGAGTCAGTTTTGGTAATTCATATTATCCTCATTTGGATGACCAGTAGTTATCCACTGGACTGTTTACAACTGATTTCTAGCTGGTCTGCCTCAATTCCAGTTCATTCTTTCATTGTATAGTCAGTGTGACCTCTCGAAATTGTTATTCTAATTAATTTCCTTCTCCTCTGAAAACCCTTCAACAACTCTTTATTCCTCTCAAGATAAAATACAAACTCCTTACTCAAGATATGAGTCATGAGTCTCTGAATTATTTCCAAAACGACATCAATGATCTTTCTCTTCTTTCATTTCAATTCCCAGAATTTTCTAGGCTCACCCTTTCCCTGGGCATCTGCCTGTGTTATTCCCACTAGCTGAAATTCCCTTTTCCTTCTGCTTCCTGAATGCTGGATAATCTATGTCCTTCAGGCTTCGGCTCAGATGTAACTTTCTCCAGGAAGTCTTCCTTAACTCCCAAGACTATACAATGTGTCCCTCCTATGGGGGACCTGAACATACAGAAGGACAATAAGAGAGTGTTTGGTCACCTGTGTCTGTCTCACACAAGAGACTATACAAGCAAATTGAGAGGAGAAACATTGTGTTATTCATCTTTGTATTTTCAACGTCTGGAATAAGGGCTGACACTTAGAAAATACTCAATAAATATTCATTGAGTGTTGAATGAATGACAGGTGTGAATGACTTCTTATTACACTGAAATTTTTAACAACTCACATTTCTTTAGCTTTTCCAAAATATTCTACTTAGTTATCAGAAAAATAACACATTTTTCCCATTCACATATCATTAGTATATGGGTATATAGTTTATTTAATTTATATTTACATTTAATATATTTAATTGAATTATATAATTATAAAAACAAGAGCAACTGGCATAAAGAAGCTTAGGATTAAAACCTGGACTCTTGCAATGCACATAGTTGAACCCAAGAGAACAGAAATAATTTCCTAGGTGTAAGTACAGAGATGAGCAACATTTGTCCATCTGTCAGTTGGGTAAGTGGAAGTCTCTTAGAGTTCCTACTAGGTACAGAGAGAGCCCACAATTTAGAAAGTTGTTGAAGTGTATTTGTAAGTTTCATGAGTTGGATTCAAAAACATATTTTGTCATGCAAGATAAAAATGGTTAAGGCTCACAAGATTGGGCAGAATGTCCCCATTGACACGGAAGTTGAATAATACTACATTATTATGGCCTAATTTTTAGATCCAAGGAGCTGGAGACTGTACAGTACAGAAGGGAGGAAAAGAAATCATATAAAGAGGACTTTTCTTTTTGTTGGTACTGGAAACGCTCTGGGAAAAATTCCATAGTACATAAAGGAAATTTTTATTTGTGAGCCCAGATGCTTCTGTACATTTCTCCTATCTCCTATTTAATCTTGCTTTGGGTATTCCAAAATATTCTGTTTTCTAAAAATTTTTGGAAGGTCCTGATATTTAGAATTGATTTCTTTTTTCTCCTTTTTGTTTCTTATTAGCAGAGCAACACTTAATCATTCCATTGATATATGTCAAAAATAAACAAATATTTATACCTAAGCTGGGTATAGGTATAAAACTTCTGTTTTGGAAAATATTTGGCCTACACATTTTGGGATGTACCTTTGAATCATTCATTCTATTGCTGCTACTAGGGTCATGTGCATTTTATTTGGAGGACTTAGAACTCAAGTCACCTGCCAAAGGAATAAAGAAACCTGTCTGGAGCTGATTTACATGGTTTTATTAATACCTTTTTGTCCATTTTTCTCTGCAGTATTAATTTATTAGAAATGCCCAGTCAGTGTCTCCATTCTCACACATTGCTCTAAGATAATTTATCTCCCATTAAATATCTGCTGAAAAACTTAATCCTGGAATGCAGATATCTTCTGGGGAACTCTCCACTGGCCAGTTATTGGATCTGAGGTGGAAACCTCATTCCTGTTGGGGTACTTCTCTCTGCCCATCGGTCTCCCTGTCTTCCCTAGAAATGGCAGTTAGCATACTGAGTCAGTTTGTTGTGCATATTGCACTGGACAATTACCTAGAGCCGGACTTTAAGTTGGTGCCAAGGCCAATAAAAGGTACATTTATGGAAGAGGCAGAGTGGCTGCCTGATGACTTTTAGGTCTACCCAAATCCAGATAAACTGCAAGCACCTTATTTCCTTGTGATTCTCTAATATCTTTTCAATAAACTTGCTAATCTTCATAGTCTGAGTGGGTGTATGTATCTTGCAACCAAATGATTCCTGGCTCATTCTTTGTACCATATTGAGAATTTGAAAACAAGTAAACTTTCAGATGGAAAATGTGACTCATTGAAGAGACAGGGTGAAGCGCAAGGAAAACATCGCCCCCTCAGCCCCCACTCATGCTTTTAATATCTTTTTTCTTATAAATTGTAATGCCCAAGCTCAATACTGGCAGATATCAAAGTCAGAAGTTTGCCTTTGATGCTCACATTCTTTCCTTTAATCCATTCTCTAGCTTATAGAGGTACTACCTTCTCTTTTTGGTACCCAGGGACCCATGCTTTCATCGTTCTCCATCTTATCACCAATTTCAGAAAAGTATCAGATACATATACTTACACAAAGGGAAAATAATTTTAAAGCTATCTCCCTCTCATTATCCGTGCAAAGGCATCAGAGAATTTCCCTTTTAATGGTATTCCAAATGTTAAGACACAAAATAAATCTCGAATTGGGAAATTCCAGCTGGAAATAGGACTTGTATTTCAGGGGCAACCTGAACATGTTTGAAATCACAGCTGAGATGGTTGTCTCCTGTGTTTCCTCCGTGGTAAGTCTTGCTCTGATTTGCGTTTGTCTGTGACAGTGTGTGGAATGTGAATATTTGAGAAGAGACCACCCTGCCTGTTTGGATTAGTGTCTGTATCTATTTTAACAAGTACGGTGCCTGGGAGTTCAGTTATTATGAGTTCAACTCGAGTTTGGGGTTCTGCATACATTTCAAGGGTAAAGGGCAAAGTACTTGGAGTCTTTTCTCTATGCTTCATAAGACTCTTTGAAATATAATATTTTCTTGTAAGTGGACGTGTCTTCAAAATGAGCCAGCTAGTTGACAGATAGCTTACATATGCTTATGGATAAGTACATTCATAACATACAACTATTCAAAAATGCCAGAATTGTTTTCTCAAAATTCAATTTTGCATAGTTCTGGTAATTAACTCACTGTCAGACTCTGCATAAATTTGAATTGCTTCAGTCTGCAATTTCCAAGCTCTAAGAAGCTTGAATGGAAATCAAACAAAAACTCTCAACCTCACTAATGCCAATGACAATATAAAACCAACTCCAAATTTTTTCCATCATGCAATCAATAAAATCATATGAATTTGTAAACAGTCCTGTCAAATCTCTGGACATATATGTCCTCAGACCTGAGGTAGCCTGCAAGGTCACAGAAAAAGTCTGAGGAAATTGGTTCTCTGTTAAACTCATCCAGACTCAACTTAAACCTGATGTGCTTAGATTCGTTTACTTTAAGGTATCATATCACAATTTCCTGCTACTGAATAATGATGCTGAAGAAATTTTATTAGAGTCTTTATTTGGGAGAGAGTGCATAGCCGAATCACAGAAACCCAAGTGGGATAATTAGAGATGTGGACTTTATTTCAAGCTAGATTCTTGACTTATGATAGAATCATACATTTTATTCCTAAATCTTTCCATGTGAAAAGCAGGATAATACATTAGTTGTGTCTACAACTCTCCAAGGAATTTCAATGCTGAGCGCTCTGATGAGTGCAGATCTTAACCCAAAGTTAGGGACCTTGTTTTTGTCCTTAATGCTGTTTGGTTTGTTATGGCTGCTGAAACAAAATGCCGTAGACCGAGTGGCTTATAAACAACAGAAATTTACTCATAGTTCTGAGGGCAAGGAAGGCCAAGATCAGAGAGCCAGCAGACTCAGCGTCTGGTAAGGACCTGCTTGCTGGTTCATAGATGGCCATGTTTTCAGTGTCCACATGTGGCAGAAGGGCTGAGGGATCCCTCTGGGGCCTCTTTTATAGGGCACTTATCTCATTCACGACAACTCTGTTTTGTTTTCTTTTCTGTTTTTTAAAGATTTTGTTTATTTATTTGACAGAGAGAGAGACAGTGAGAGAGGGAACACAAGCAGTGGGAGTAGGAGAGGGAGAAGCAGTCTGGAGCCCGATGCGGGGCTCGAACCCAGGAACCTGAGATCATGACCTGAGCCAAAGGCAGACGCTTAACGACGGAGCCACCCAGGCGCCCCATGACAGCTCTGTTCTTCTGACCTAATCACCTTCCAAAGGCCCCAACCCAAACACCCTCTCATTGATAATTAAGTTTCAACACATGAATTTGGGGGAAACATTCAATGTATGGCAGCTACTATTAAATTTTCTAACATGAGACCATTAACCCATTCATTTATCCCACTAATCTTTTTTGAGTTTCTATTCTATAACAGGCTCTATGCTAGGGGAAGAAATTCAGAGATAAATAAGTTATAGTCTAAAGAGTTTACAGTTGTCAAATAATGTGGAATTACATAAATAGGAATATGCGAATGTATTATGTGAACCCCAAAGAGTGGCACTTCACCCATTTTAGTGTGAGTGGGGGGTCATGGGATGGGAGGGGAGGAAAAGGGAAGATGAACTGAGGAGGTAGTGATGCTTGGCTTGAATCTTCAAGCATATCTAGGTGGGAACCAGATTGAGAAGTCTGTGTGAGCAAAGGAACCCGTAAAATCAATAGCAGAGAACAAGCTCTGGTGTGCCAGATTTAAGGGTGAGGCAGGCATGCTGAAGCGTTGGTCAGGCTGGAGAGAGAGGGGCCTGATAATGGAGGACTACACGTGCCGCCAAGACCCACAAAATACCTAATCCAAATATCTTTCACCAGGTTATGGGAAGATACACCATTTTCTAATTATCTTTCTAGCACCCAGACACAGCACAGGCCTACCACTGAGTAAATGCGTAATAAGGATTACCTGATATGATTCTGTACCTCCAGCTCTTTATATTTATTTATTTTCATTTGTTTTCTAAACAAGAGGCATTTTTACTTTTCAGATGATATTACAGGTTTTAATTAATCAGGTAAAATTGGCTGAAAAATTTGAGTATATAAAATAATGTCAAACACAGCCTCATCCATTTGTTCATGTCTTACAGAGTACAAAATAGCTAGGGTAACACAAACTGATAAACAAAAATAAACACCCCCATTTGAGCAGTGTCTAGGTGCTAGGCCTTGCGCTGCCACTTGCCGTGTGAATTATTTAATACATACAACAACTTCATCAAGTACATTCTACTCTCCTGACTTTACACATGGGAAAGTGGGTGTCGGACACGTGACATGAATTGCCCATATTCAGTTAATATGTACAGAGACAGGGTTTGCACCTCAGTCTGCTGGCTTCAGACCCCTAGTTTACCACAGCACTTCCAACACTAGGTATACAAATACACAGGACAGAACCTCTATTTAGATTAATGCAAAAAGTCTACACACAAAAAAGGTAGACTTTTTTTTTTTCTGCTGCCTTTGCCGGTATTTGTGTTTAGATTACTAAATACTTTCAGGAGATGTTTGACCAAAAAGTTTAATGAACACGGTGTTTTATATCACTTTAATAGATTAGGACCTTCTGATTTGGGACTGCTGAAAAAAAATTCAATATATCACTCCAAAATCTTTTGAAAATACCTCTTGACTGAAATGGCTTTAAATTGAGTTGAGAGAGGGGAACTTTGTTTTTCCTCCTGTAGTTCTTGGAAGCCTTCTACTCTCTTTGTGGTTAGACATGCCCTTGGCATTTTTTTCCTTCCAGGGAGGCTGTCTGAATAGCGGCATTCAGGTTGTCAGAACTTCCTCCCTGCTTGGGACTGTAGAGTGAGGGCTTAGAATGCACAGTTTGTTATTGGGCTCAAGTGATACAGCAACACACCCAGTGCCCATTCGAAACAGAAATGAATGGAAGAATAAATGCAGGATATCCTATCAAGACAGAAAAATAATGGTAGCCAGACAAGGTTTATATTTGGGGGGGAGGGAAGGTATCTAGGGCAATTGTATTCACACCTTGAGTTGTTTATAGTGTCTGTGTTTTGTTTTTGCTAAGACAGATAGAAGCATCTCTAACCTCTTTGCGTGGGGCTCAGTATATTTCCACTTCTACATAATTCTTCCATTACAATGTTTGAATAGAGGGAGTAAAGAAAAACTTTATTTTTTTAACCTGCCAGTTAAAAATTTTCTTTCTCTTTAGTGATTTTCCCCAGTATGTTAGCTAAAGAATGATGTAGTATTCCTATTTGCCAACCCCTAAGCTTTTCTAACTTTTCCAGTCTTTCTTTTCTCTTTGTCTTTCTTCCTACTTGGACTTCTCAACATACTTCTGCTGAGAAATGAACACCAAGTGTCAGAGCCTCAGTGGGAAGCCCCCACTCCATACAAGACTTATTGGAAGATGGAGAATGTGATTGGTTTTTTTGTGTCACTTTGACTGGGACACTGGGTAAGTGGGGGGAGGGGTTGGGGAGGAGAGAAGACTAAACATTATTTCTGGGTGTGACCGTGAAGGTGTTTCCAGAGAAATTAGCATTAGAATTGGTGGACTGAATAAAGCCCTTTGCCCTCCCCAATATGAGTGGGCTTCATCTAATCCATTGAGGGCCTGAATTGATCAAAAACATGGAGGGAGTATTTATTCTCCCTGCCTGACTGTATGAGCTGAGGCTTCAATCTTCTCCTGTCCTTGGACTGGGACTTAAACCATTGCCATCCCTGACTCTCAGGCCTTTGAACTGGGATTGGAATTTATATCACTGGCTTTCTCGGGTTTTCATTTTACAGATGGCAGATTGTGGGACTTAGCTTCCATAATTGAATGAGCCAATGCCTTGCAGTAAATGTCATTATATGTATAATATATCCTATTGGTCCCATTTCCCTGGAGAACCCTGAGTAATACAGAGCGCATGTGCATCTTTATAGATTTCTCAAGAAAATCTTTTCTCTTTTTGGCAATATTTGGGTTTGAGTCTTTCGGACACAGGTCCAAGATGGCACACAATTTGACAAGCCCCTACACTCTTGAAGCCTTTAGTATTTCTTGTCCTATCTGTCTTTTCCTCCTTCAAAAGTTCAGACATGACTAGAAAGTAAACCAATTCTATTGCCACCTCGCCTTCCTTTCTTCCTTCACCTTACCTGTCTTCAAAATGTCCCCACTCTGAACACCTTCTGGGACTCTAAAACTTTCTTTCTCCATTATCATTATCAGATGCAACATGGCTAGCAATCTCATTTTCTCAAGTTCAAGAGAATTTCATTTGTAAAATAATTTAAAATACATTATTGGTAGCTGATAACAATATATTAAAATTGCTTAATCTTCCTAAGGAGTGAGTGATATAAAATTTTGACACCCTCTCACAGGTGAAAGAGAAAGACCTTCTAAGAAGAAGCAGCCATTTTGCACCATAAACAATTATGTCCTTTCTTCAGGAGATGGCCTTCTCTGGACTATCATGGATTCAGTCCTGCCACTTAAATACCTCAGGCCTCAAATGATTTCTCCCTATCTCTCCTTTTTTTTTTTTTTTAAGATTTTATTTATTGATTTGTCAGAGAGAGAGGGAGACAACACAAGCAGAGTGAGTGGCAGGCAGAAAGAAAAGCAGGTTCCTCACTGAGCAAGGAGCCCAGCGCGGGATTCAATCCCAGGACCCTAGAATCATGACCTGAGCTGAAGGTAGACGCTTAACCGACTGAGCCACCCACATGTCCCTCCCTATCTCTCCTTTAAGAGAAAAGTATCTATCAAATTTTCACGTTGATGAAAAGCATTCATCAACATGTTTCTTCACTGGAGTTTTGTATTTTTTAAGAAAGATTGAATCAATTTTAAAGAATCTATTATCAGATAGCATCTATTAATGTTCCATATTTTTTTTTTTTTTACAAACACTGAACATTTCAATCAAAAGTATAACCCTAAGGTAACTGTAGGGGAATATGTTACTCTTACATTAAAGAAAGAATGAGGGATTCAGATTGAAATATGGTATTTTATCACATAACACATAAGATCCCAGCATTAACTTTTGGTCCAAGTGGCCCTTGTCCAATATGTGTGTTTATATTGGCATCTCTTTTTGAATTTTTTAATAAACAATTGACTTCTCACCATCAGTTTTCTCTTAACATCTTTTAAAAGAGCTATGAGACATATTAACATTGCCTATAATACATATAAAAAACATTCTTTTCCCTGTAATTTGGTAAGAGCATTAGATTTACAAAAAATCTTATAATTTCAAGAACATAAACTATACATATGATATAAGGTAAAAGCTACACCAAACATTCAAATACTTGCATTTTCTCTCTTGAAAGAGGATACATTTTAAGAAATATTGTTAGAATGTCTTAAGTATCATGGCCCCATAGATTTAAATTTATTCAACAAGCTACTCAGTTTCCACTTTCTATTTTATTTTGTTCTGTGTGTGTCACTGAAAAGGATAGTTTAGTACTTAACAGTAATGGGAATGCCAAAAGCTTGGTCAAACAATTTCAGGGTTTCTGATAGCAATTTCAAGTGATAGCACAGTCACGCATGAAATCATTCAGGGCACAGAAACTGAGAAACTAATTTATGGACCCAGCAACGATTTACTATGCACCAAATAAGGATCAGACCAGGTTAGACACATTGTTGTCTGTAGTCTTCACAACAGTCCTAAAAGGTAGGAATTCTTGCTGTGATTTTACAGAGGAAGGAAAAACAGAGAATTAAAGCAACTGACTTAAGGATACAGAGTTCCCAAGTTTCCGAGCAGTGATTTTGATCTTAGTCTGCTGGCTCCCAAACCCATGTTCTTGCCACTAAGCCAACCTGCCTCCTTATGAGTAAGAAAAATGTGCCCCTGATACAGTTTTTGATTCTTCCAAAAATGGGATCTGCTTTAATTTTTATATGACATAATTTCTGGTATAAATTAAAAAATAATGGTATCTGGGGGCGCCTGGGTGGCTCAGTTGGTTAAGTGACTGCCTTCAGCTCAGGTCATGATCCTGGAGTCCCAGGATCGAGTCCTGCATCGGGCTCCTTGCTCAGCGGGGAGTCTGCTTCTCCCTCTGACCCTCTCCCCTCTCATGCTCTCTCTCACTCTCTCTCTCTCTCTCAAATAAATAAATAAAATCTTTGAAAAAAAAAAATGGTGTCTGGGATAATGTTCCAGAATCCCAGCAAAACATTTTTAAGTCTTCTTGGTGAAAGTAGTTCACATATAGTATATAAAGATTTACACAAAAGGCATCAAATAGTACATATTTTACAACTTCACTTCTTTTGTTTAAAATTGCTTTTGAGATTTGCCATGTTGATATCAGTAGCCCTAGTTCATTGTTTTTTTCCTCCAACTTTTGTACCTATAGCTAAATTATTTTTCAAAATCATTGTACCAAATTACACTCCCAGCAGCAATGTATGGGTAATCCCATTTTCAACAGCCTTGCGGTGGCAGACACTACTAGTTTTCTATCCAATACCCATTCACCATTCTTTTCTAACCAACAGAAGCCTAATCTTTTTCAGTGGTAACATGTCCAATTTCCAAAAGTATATTTCCCAGCCTCCTTCGGTGATAGAGGTGACTATGTGATACAGTTCTGGCCAGTAAGATATAACCAGAATCTGGTGGATGTTTCTAAAACATTTTTCATCGGTCATATAGGTCTCGTCCTTTTTTTTTTTTTTCTTCTGTTTTCTTCTTTTTGAGTTTGTCTGGGGTGTAGGCCTGAGGTTGGAGGTAGAACAGTGATCTTGACCCAATGAGATGTTAGTATGAGGGTGAAAACTTACAATAAGAACGATGTAACAGAAAGATTAAAGCAACCAGGAATATTCATGGAGCTGCCCTATTGACCGTGGACTGCCAATCTCTGTATTTCTGGTTAATGAAAAAAAGTAAACCCTTATTTAGTAAAAATCATTGTATAGAAACAATTATGAAGAAAAATATATTACTCTTACATTTTTGGCAGGTTATTGATGTATTTAGAAAGATGATTTATATTTAAATGTTTTATACTTCAAAATGTCAGAATATCTAATCATTTTTGTCAAAAAAAAAAAATAAAGCTTCTTTAACTCTTTAAACTTTGAACTCTTTTTTTTTTTTTTTTAAAGATTTTATTTATTTATTTGACAGAGACAGCAAGAGAGGGAACACAAGCAGGGGGAGTGGGAGAGGGAAGAACAGTTTCCCCGCCGAGCAGGGAGCCCGATGTGGGGCTTGATCCCAGGATCCTGGGATCATGACCTGAGCTGAAGGCAGATGCTTAATGACTGAGCCACCCAGCCATCCCTAAACTTTGAACTCATTTAAATCAATGAATGCATGCTGGTTGGAAAAAAAATATTAAAGTCCATAGTAACTCAAATAATGATTCATTCAGTTCTTTCCCCTTTTTCATATAGATTAATTTGCTTTCCATTTGTGAGAATACCATACTAAAGTCTTCTGTGATTTCAGTAATAAAAAAAATCTGGGAGGAGAAGCACTTCTAGAGTGACATCAGGAGGGGCTCTTCTCACTCTCTCCCTAAGGAAGCAATCATACCTGGTGAAAGTCATAAAAAATCATTTAAAGTCTCTGGAATTTTTTCTAAGGGTACACAGCAAGTGGAGAAATATGTAGGAAAATATATGAAATCTCAGAAGAGTGAGAGTCTGTCATTTCAGTCATGACCAACTCTCCTTCTGCCCCCAGCTCAGTGTGAAGGAAGCTCTATTCTGGGTTTGTGTAGCCAAGAAGATGGGGGCTCCCTCTTCTCCTAACTTGTAGTCTATGATTACATTTCCTCTCAGTGAGGGGCAGGTTACTGCTTTTTCTCATCCTCCCCAGTTCTGTGTTGTAGAAACTTTATTCAGGCAATGTAAAACAAAAAGAACAGGGAATATAGCATTTATAGGAATCATATTTCTATATCTCACTGGAACTAAGTAGTATAAATCTGAGGTATATTCTGATAAATTAAGATTTATATTGTGTCTTAGAACAACCACTAGAAAAGTAACTCAAAATATAATGAAAAAATAATTACAGAAATTAAAATAATAAATACTCTTTTCTTTTCTCAACTTCTTAAAAGACATACACTTATAAAAAGTAATAATTAAAACAGTGTATTATTGGGTTTGTAACATGGCCATACTATGTATAACAATAAGAGCATGAAAAGAGGGAAATAGTACTATAAAGGAGTACATTTCTCTATCTCACTAGAACTGTTAGTACACATCTGACATAGATTCTGTTGTTAGTATGTCTACTGTAAGCCTAGAAAGCCACCAATAAAATAACTTAAAAAAATGGTGAAATAACAAAGAAATTAAAATGATCCATCAAAATTATTAATGAAATATTAGTAAAATTAATGAAAAAATAAAGGAACAGAACAAAAAAAAGATTTGAAACATATATAAAACAAAAAGTAAAGTAGCAAATGTAAATTCAAACATCAATACTAACATTAAGTGTGAAAGGATTAAACAATCCAAAGTTTAAAATTGTGAGGCTGGATTTTTTTTAAGTTTTTTAAAAAATTTTTATTTAAATTCTAGTTAACACAGTGCAATATTGTTTTCAGGAGTAGAAATCGGTGATTCCTCACTTATATATGACACCTAGTGCTCATATAACAAGTGCCCTGTGAAGCTGGATTTTAAAAGAAAGATCCAATTATGTGTTGTCTACAAGAGGCACATTTTAGATTTAAAGATTTAATAATAGCTTGAAACCATTTGAAAGTAAAAGTTTGAAAAAATACCGTACAAACAATGACAATAAGAGAGCGGGAGTAGCCATGCTGTTATTGGGCAAACAGACTTATACACACACACACACAGATGTTATTAGAGATAAAAGAAAGCCATTTTATAATGATAAAATTGTCAATCTGTTAGGTATTATATAATAATTATAACATTTATAACATATACGTACCTAAAAACAGTATCCCACAACACATGACATAAAATCTGATAGAATTAAAGAGAGAAATAGAATATTGTACAATAATAGTTTGAGACTTCTGATAATGGATAGAATAACTAGGCAGAAGATGAACAAAGATATAGAAGACTTAACACTATAAATCAACCAGAGCTAATAGAAGTCTCCAGAAACAGCAGAATAAATATTCTTCTCAAACACACATGAAAATTTCCCAGGACAGATCATAGACTTGGTCACAAAATGAGACTCAATACATTTAAAAGGATTGCAATCATATAAAGTATATCTCCAACCAAAATGGAATAAAGTTACAAACCAATAATAGAAGGCAATTTGGAAAATTTACAATTGTGTTAAAGTTAAACAATACACTCCTAAATAACCAATGGGTCAAAAAAGAAATCACAAGAGACATTAGAAAATACTATAAAATGAATGAAAATGAAAACACAAACCTTTGGGATGTAGCTAAAGCAGTGTTTAGAGAGAAATTTGTAACTATAAATGCCTGTATTAAAAAAGAAAGATCTCAAATCAGTGATCAAACTTCTACTTTAATTGGAAAAGAAGAGCAAACTAAACCTAATGCCAGCCAAAGGAGGGAAATAATAAATATTAGAGCAGAAATTAATTAAAGAATTAAAATATAATAGGAAAATACCAGTGAAACAAAAAATTGTCCATTTTGCTGATCCTTTCAAAGAACCAAACCGAGACTGGTAGACTGACCAAGAAAAAAAGAAGATTAAAATTACTAAAATCAAGAATGAAAGAGGGTACATCCCTACTGGCTTTACAGAAATAAAATGGATTATAAAGGAATATTGTAAAGGACTGTATGTCAATAAATTAGACAACTTAAATGAAATGGAAAAATTCCTAGAAAGACACAAACTATTAATATGACTCAAGAAGAAATAGAAAAATGCTTGTAACAAAGAGATTGGACTAGTAAATTTAAAACTTCCCACAAAGAAAAGCACAGGCTGGGATGGCTTTTATTGGTGAGTTCCACTAAATATTTAAAGAAGCAATACCTATTCTTCATAAACTTTTCCAAAAAATAGAAGAGGAGGGAATATTTTCCAACTCCTTCGACATGGTCACAATTTTTGTGATATACCTGATAAGGGATTTTTATTCAGAATATATTTTAAAAACCCTTACAATTTAATAATAAAGATATAAATAACCCAAATAAAAAATGAGAAAATGATCGGAATAGGCATTTCTCCCAAGAAGATATACAAATGACCCATTAGTGCATGAACAGGCATTCAACATCATTAGCCTGTATGTAAATCAAAATCTCAACAAGATACCACCTTACATCCACTATGATGACGAGAATTTAAAAAAACAGTTAAAAAGTGGTAGCAAGGGTGTTGAGAAATTGGAACTCTCATATATTGCTGGTCGAAATGTACAATGGTACAGCTGCTTTGGAAAACAGTCTAGAACCCTCTCAAGGGTTAAATATAAAGTTAACATGACCCAGCATTTTCATTCCTAGGTATATCCTCAAGAGAAATGAAAACATATGTTCACACAAAGTCTTGTACATGAATGTTCATAGAAGCATTATTCATAATAGCCAATTGATAAATTCATTCAGTTGATGAATGGATAATGTGGTTTATCCACACAATGGAATATTATTTTCCAATAAAAATTACTGAAGCTACAACAGAGATGAACATTATGCTCAGTGAAGGAAGTTAGTCACAAAAGACCACATAGTGTATGATTCCACTTTTATGAAACATCCAGAATTGGCAGATCTATAGAAACAGAAAACAGACTGACAGTTGCCTGAGGCTGGGGGGAGGCAGGAGAAAGTGGAATTGGGAGATTGACTACTAATGGTGCAGGAGTTTTAGGAGAAGAGTGGTGAAATTTTCTGAAATTGATTGTGATGATGGTGGCACAACTGTGGAATTTATTAAGAAGTGTTGAATTGTATATTTTAAATGGGTGAATTACATGGTACATGGATTATATCTCAAAACTTTTAAAAATTCTTAGGAAAGCAAGTGCTAAAGCATACATTACATTTTCAAAAATTGCATGACTTTTTTTCTGTTTAGCATACATTGCTAGAAATTCATCTCATGACTTGCATACTGGAATAGAGTAGAAATGAGAAAAAACAAAGATCAAAAGAACCACATTTATGCTTCTTGGCTGGTAGTTTACATGATGAGTTGTGGAATGTTGATGGCTTCTTTCTCTTATAGATTATTCAGACACAGTGAAATGCTTATGATTCAGAGGATCTTAGAGATCATCTAGTGTAGCACTGCCCCTGCCCCCACCTTTTAAGGTAGATAATGGAAAAATATGAGGCCTTCCTAGATAAAGTGGCTTATCCAAAACCTGGTGGTGTTTGAGCCTGAACTATAATCCAGGTCTTTTGCCTCCTAGATTGGGATTTCTTTAGTTCCGATTATTATTGTAGTTGTGATACATCATATTTAACTCCTCATTATTTGTTTGTGCTTGGCTTCATCCACGTTCAAAATACATGATGTCTAAGAATCATAGCTTCACCCCTAGCAACAAGATTTGGTCTTTACTCCTTAATTTTCTTATGCAAGATTTCCTATTTGTCAAAGAAACCACAGCATTCATTCACACACACTTTCATTTTATTTCTAAAGCATTGTTGAGCCCATACTATCGACCAATTTCTGTGCCCTGAAATTGCTATCTTTGCATAGGACCACAAATATGAATAAAAGAGATACTTTGCATATAACCTGCACTACTAAGGTAAAAAAAAATACACAATAGCAAATAATAAAAATAGTAAAGTGATACGGGAATATAGAATAGGAAACAACTAACACTGTTTAAAAGTAAGACTATGGAACTACCAGGTGGAAGAAGGCAGAAAATGTGTTCTAAGGAAAAGAAACAGCATGTCCTAAAGGACAGAATCATGTTAGAAATATAGCCAAAAAAGGCAGTATGGGGAGGAGAATGAGGAAGTACTTGAAGAGGAGCTATCAGTTTTAACTTTGTTTTTTTTTAAGATTTTATTTATTTGACAGAGAGAGAGATAGTGAGAGAGGGAACACAAGCAGGGGGAGTGGGAGAGGGAGAAGCAGGCTTCCTGCCGAGCAGGGAGCCCGATGTGGGACTCAATCCCAGGACCCTGGGATCATGACCTGAGCCGAAGGCAGACGCTTAACGACTGAGCCACCCAGGCGCCCCAGTTTTAACTTTGTAATTAAAATGTAACATACAGGGGTGCCTGGGTAGCTCAGTGGGTTAGGCATTTGACTTGATTTCGGCTGAGGTCATGATCTCAGGATTCTGGGATCAAGCCCAGTGTTGGGCTCAGTGGGGAGTCTGCTTAAGATTCTCTCCCTCTCCCTTTGCCTCTCCCCCTGCTCTCTCTCTCTCTCCCCCCAAAAATAAATAAATAAATCTTAAAAAAAAAAAGTATAACATACAAATAGAAGAACGCATGTATCTAAAGATAACCTTTGGTGAATATTACAAAGAGAGCAGGCCTATGTAGCCAACAGACAGAATAAGAAACTGAATGTTATCAACAACCCAGCAATCCTCCTCCACCTCTCCAGATACTACCTCCCTGCAAAAGTAGCCACAATTGTATTAAAAGGCTTAAAAAGAGAATGAGACAATTAGTGTAGAAGATCAACCAAAATAGAAAGGGATTAATGGAGTAGAGAAAAAAAAAATTAGCAAACTATTGGAATAGTCTAGGTAGGAGATAAGAATTACAAGTAATTCCAATAGGGATGAAGAGAATAAAAGAAATCAGAAATTTAAGGACATGTTTCTCAAACCTGACTATACATCAGAATTATCTGGAAGCTTTAAACAGAGTATAAATCTAACACCCACTGAATCTCTGGGTTTGGGTACCAGGAAGAAGCATTTTCAGAGCCCTCTTCATGTGTTTTCTCACGTGCAAGCAAATTTAGGAACTGCTGACTTCAGAGACAGAACTCACTGGTTATGGAGATTAATTAACTGTAGGAAATGAGAAAGAGGGACATGTCAATGGGACCATAGAATTTCTGTCTTGAGCAGCTGGGAGAATAAAAACAAGTTGGAGCATCAGAAGTAAATAGATGATAAGCTACTGGAATTATTACTGTTGAATTAAGAAAGACGGTGATAAAAATTTGGGAAATTTGAAATGCATAGATATATACATATGTGCTAGCTGATCCAATTTCATTAGAGTGGATGATGGGAAAGTGACTACACTTTATTTTGAACTAAGTGTCTACTCCTCTTTTCCAAATGGGGTGTTAGGTGACTTAGACTAGTTTAGTAAATATGAATTTCTATGACACCTTTTTTTTTTTTAAAGATTTTATTTATTTATTTATTTGACAGAGAGAGAGAGAGAGACGCTGAGAGAGGGAACACAAGCGGGGAGCAGGAGAGGGAGAGGCAGGCTCCCCGCGGAGCAGGGAGCCCAATGCGGGACTCGATCCCAGGACCCCGGGATCGTGACCTGAGCCGAAGGCAGACGCTTAACGACTGAGCCACCCGGGTGCCCCTCTGTGACATCTTTGATTATAATCTGAATTGATTTCCTCCTGCGATAGCTGTCCCTAGTATTTTGAAGTGAAGGGAGGGGCAATTGGAGAATAATACCAATGTCACAGCAATATTACACACACAGATACGTTTTAAATTGAACCATTGGTGACCCTGTGCAATTAAGCAGTAGAATAAAACAGACAACAGGTGTAACTACTGCTCCTCCATATGCTATGAATGGATAGTAACGATTCACTTTAAGGAAAAAAATTGAAGGTCAGTTGCTTTCCCCAAAATACAAAAGACAGGAATTTCTGGATCTCTTTGGTATGTGACTTGGAGGGTTCTTTCAAATTTGCAGATATGCTTTGTTTAACCGCTTAGAATTAAACTAACTGAAATGAACACAATCACAAGAAAAAATATTGCAGTCCACTTCCAAATATTTTTTTTAAAGTTGCGTTATTTGAAGAAGCTTGTGGGCCTAGTCCTAGGGCTCTGCATTTGTTGATTTATAACAAAAAACTAAACATTGGAGAACCCAATCCTGACTCACATTTATTGCTAATCCAATAAGAACTCAAAAATAAGAAGACCTGCTCTACCAGATAATCGTAAATCAGTTAAGGTGGATCTGTGGTTTGTCCACTGAGAATGGATTCTCCAATTTATGGTGTCCTCAGGTACTAAAGGGTGTGAAGGGCACCTGTCTTTGTTTTTTGTTTGTTTGTTTTTGTTTTTCATTCTTTCCCCCTCCCCTGATATTTACTGAGAGGAAGAATAAATAAATGAAGGAATAATATATGAACTGAGTGGAAATAGGCTCTGACCAACCAGATATTAATCCTGCTCTCTTCTTGAGTCTGTTGAGTTCTGTTATTCTCAACTGTTGGAATTGAAACTGCTATCACTCTCTTCAACTTTTAGTGAGTTTTCTTCCAATATAGCATGATGTAATAGTTTGTGGTCAAAGGGTTTTCAATTAAGAATGATCACCTGAAATTACAATACAATGCCTATGAAAGTATAATTTGAATTTTTTCAAGATTTTTCTTTAAACAAAAATTTGTGGTTTTATTTTATTACTTGATAGAGATTTTCCATGTGTGTTAATGTGGATATGAAATGTGTGTTTAGTAATAATTTAATTAAGCTCAGCTGTGTTACACATATTAGGATAAATGTCACCATTCCTAAACTACATTATCAATATCAACGTATTTCGCTGGGCTCATTAATTCCCTCTGTCTTACTAATGAAAATAAAAAACCTCCAGGTAAAATATATCATTTTCTGTCTCTCTTCTGTACTTCTGTAGCACTCTGTGCCTACTTCTAGCCTGATGCTTATCGCCAGGGCCTCCTTGCTGCCCAACTTTATGGGGCATTTACACTGAGGCCTTTTGAATAACTGTGTATTCAACTCCAGTGGGCATCATTCCCATAGGCTGCAGTGCCAATGTACCCCTGGAGTTGTACAACATAGTGGCCCTGCTTATGTCATTAAACCATAACTATTAACCTAGGTATTTGTTTGCCGCACTAGAGAGAAAGCGACTGGGGGACAAGAATCATGTCATATTCAATATTGCGTCCCTGTCTCTAGCCAACTGCCTGACAGAGTGGTAGTGCTGATTAAGTGTTTACTGTGCAAGTGAATAGGCAAATACATTTGATTCGTGGAATAGTTCTCTAGGTAGTCGTCAAGTTGTAAGTGTAGCATGTGATTCAGACGTTCTAATTATCTTTTGTTGTTGGACTAACACTGAGTGGCTTAAAATAAGAATGATTTTATTATATCATGTGATTTTCCTGAGCTAGGAATTCAGGCAGGGTTCAGCTGGATGGCTTTTTAAATACTGCATGGCAGCATCTGGGGCCAGGCATAGTGGGTCTGGTCTGGAGCATCCCAGAAAACTTCACTGATATGCCTGGCTCCTCCACCTAGCTGGTGGCCAGGATTTCTTTCTTTTTCCTTGTGGCTAGCTTGGGCTTCCTCATAGCAGGGTGGTCTCAGGGTAGCTGGACTTCTTACAAGGAAGCTCAGGGCTTTAAAAGCTATAAAAGATTAGAGCAGAAGATGCGAGGCTCACTCTACTGCATTTTGTTGGTCAAGCAAGTAGCTAAGGCTGGCTGAGATTCCAAGGGAAGGGGATTAGACTTTGCCTATCAGACTTCTCCTTGGAGGAAAAGCAAAGGATTTTTGACTGTCTTTAATGTGCCACAGATATTTGTATCCAACCTCTGTTTTTCAAGAAAGAGGTTAAGTAAATTGATAAGTAATTGATACTGATAAGGTTTATGTGTTTCATGACTTCAAGGAATGGAGCCTCTTCTACCCAATGTCCTAAATCATCTGCCTCTATAGCTCTGCATTTGTGAAATTTAGAGTATAAAGAACGAAAGGAATCTTAGTAATTTTTGAGGTCATTTTCACCATTATGAATTTTCTTTACAAGTTTCCTGAAAATTAAAAGTTTAAAATATGTTTTATGCATTCTGTTGAATAATGCTGGAGACAGCACATTTCATAAGTATTTTCATTAAAATTCAGGAGAAAATGTCAAAGTTAATCTCCCACTGTCTATATATAGGAGTTTTAGGTGTACTGTTAGGAATATCTGATTTTTACATATTTCCTGGCTAAAAGTATTATGGCCAATACTTTATGGAGTTGTTTGTGCTCTTGTTAGTTCATTTGTCTCTGTTTGAAGGGTTCAAATATGACTTTCTGAGGTTAATCTTGCCCTGTGTATTTATTCCCCTAACTTACCATAAAATGGTTCTGTGGTGGTCTTCTACTCAGGGCCTTATACTTGTTTGTTTTCTTAGTCTTCAGGGGAGAATATCAATCCTACCCACAGCTCATTGCTAAAGCCTGAACTCAACTGGCAACAGAATACAGCTGTTTCCAGCTACTTGGAAGGAAATTATATATATATAAAATACATGTATATATACATGTATATATAATCCCTTGCCACTGAATACCTTTAAAAGCCCAACTGAAAGAAATAATATTTATGGAGGATGTCCTGGAAAACACCATCCTATCATCTAGAAATTCACCCCCCTTCCCCTTGGTTAAGTCAGACAAGTTAGAATTACCTGTGTTGGAATAAATTATATTGAATCTGATAGATCTGCCTACACAAGAGACAATTTTATAAACTCCCTGCAACAAAATAAGAGTATTGATTACATTATACAAAGTTCTCACTACACATATCAAATGAAAAATTACTTTAGTTTCCTATCAAGATTAGTTGTTTATTCCTAAGTGACTGGCTTGTTTTTGTTTTCTGGGCACCATGAATTGTATCATTGGTCAGATTTCTTTCTTCTGCTAGCTGATAGCAAGTTTACAGACAGTGACTTGACTCTACCAAGTGTAAGCGACTTGATGGCATTAGGTGATCTGCATTCAGGTAACTCTGGGTCTCACTAAACTCTTCTAACCTTATTTTCCCTTTGCCCACTTCTGTTAATTTTTAAAAACATGGATTATCTTGCTGTGTTTTAAATGAATCCATGACTTGCTTTAAACCATTTTGAGAACAATAATGGGGTACAAATTAATAAAAATTAACTGGGTGATGAGCATTAAGGAGGGTACGTGATGTAATGAGCACTAGGTGTTATATGCAACTGATGAATCACTGATCTCTACCTCTGAAACTAATAATACACTATATGTCAATTAATTGAATTAAGTAAAATAAAAATAAAACTTAAAGATAAATTTAAAATAAATTTTAAAAAATTTAAATGAGCAGGTGCTGGAGACTTGTTGGTCTATTTTTCACCTACACTGGGATAAGGTAGCTACTTCTAGATTTGAATTTAAAGCCTCTGGTAGAATAGCATTATTATTATTTTTAAAAATTATTGTAAATAGATATAGCTATGCCTATGGAGGACCCATGGAAGGATATACCTAATTCTATTATGCAATTATGTAGTTACAGAGAGTTAGCAACTTGGGGAGTAGGGAAGACACTTCATCCCATTCTCAAACCACAAACCTTACTATGCTACTGTTGGTCTAGTAGTGGGAGTGTCTGATTCTTCTGCGTGGGCCTGGGGCAAGGGATTCCTGGCATCTGAGCCTGGTACCTCAGCCTGGCACAAGGATTTTAACTCCCACAAAAACAATGTCCTAATTGTAGTTGTATATGGTAAAAATATTACTACCATTATATATGGTATATATACACATATAAATATCTATTTTAGACACATAAGTATAACTTTTGAACTTATGTGAATATCTAATCATAATTTTGTAACATTATTTCTATGAAAAATGTACTCCAAGTTTTAGCCTTATTAGTAAATTTTCTGAGCAAAATGTATTTGTGAGCTGGGGACTTCCGTTGCTATATTTGTGTTTATAATGAACAAATTTGGGGGAGGTTAGAAAATGAATTTAGGCCACATCTTCATTTAACAGATAGAGAAAAGATAATTAATATTAAAAAGGGTGCTTTTACAATCAGTTAGTAATTTTCCTCCTTGGTATTTTGCATGTGTGTTTCTTTACAAAACTATAAAATCTAAATCTTCATTTGTAAAGATTTTATTTATTTTATTTTAGAGAAAGAGAGAGAGAAAGAGAGTACCCATGGTGGGGAGGGGTAGAGGGAGATAAGATTCTTAAGCAGACTCCACGCCAAGCACGGAACCCAACGTGGGCTCAATCCTGGGACCCTGAGATCACAACCGAAACCAAGAGTCAGACCCTTAAGCAACTGTGCCATCCAGGTGCCCCCTCTAAATCTTTATTTGTATTTTTCTTTGTACAGTATACCAAATAAATATATAGTAACTGAATTAGAGGGGAATTGAAAAAATATTTAAATATCACTTATTTAACAAATGTTCAACTAGAAACTGCTTAATAGTGAAGTTAATACTGCATAAGATTACATTAGAGACTATATTTAAACAAGTAAAAAATAAGAAAACAAGAATGATTTTAAAAAATAAGATTCAAGGGAAAGGTAGGAATTTCCAGAGAAATGGCTCTTAGGTATGTCTATTTTGAATACAGAATGAAATCAAATTAACTTTTCTTCTTCATATGCTAACCCTATTTATCTTGTGACACCTTCTTTGCCACTCAAGGGATGAGAATGGGTGTTCAAAAAGGTCCATAATAGCCCCCCAAATGTAAGGCTCTGAAGGAAAGAGGCAGCAGGGGACTGCAGTGAGCTTCTGGATCTATTTGAGGAAGGGGTGTGGGGGAGGGGGCGTGGGAAGGAGTGGGGAGGGAGCTGAACAAACATTTATCTATTAATCCTATCCTGGCAGGGCATTATCCCAAGAAATCCAGAGTGAGAGAAAAGGTAAAGTGAGAGAGACAAGAAGGAGGGAAAACAAAAACCAGGAGGTTCATCACCAGGCTGACCAGAGCGTCAAAAGGCACAGCTGACCGCTTTGTCTGATGGGACATCAGAGAGGCCATATGCTGCATCTCAAAACAAGCTATTATAGGAGGACTAGGGGTAAACCATTTATCTGCTCGTTCTTTGCAGTGTCATATCTCTCACTGGTCAGCCCCATGGAGCATTATCACCCCTGAAACTTAGCCTTGTGTTACTGGGCGGCTCTTGGCGGGTCCTGGTGACAGCTGCATGGGAAGGGCTTCTCACTGGGTGGCAGCAGACATAACAGGGTCTTTGTGACTGTGGGGGATGCTGTGAGCCATCTCTAGAGTCTCTCTCATGAGGAAGTGGGCAGGGTCGAGCTGATCTGGGGTGGTGTGTAAACTGAGGTCAGTACATACACTTCAGATAATCTCTATTCTTATATTTTGCATAGCCACCAACAATAATACCAACATTTGTTTTCTGCTTACTGTACTCCAGGTTTTGTTCTAAGCATTTGATTTACACGATCTCTTCTAATATTCAAACACATGTAAGAAAGGCACTGTTGTTATTTCTATTTAATAGATAGGTGAACTGAGGCAGAAAGGGTCCAAGTGGAGTTGAGAGGAGCCACCTAATAAATCTTGATCACAAAACATCTAAGTCTTACTCTGCCAAAGCTGGATAGAGCCAATTAAATCACGAAATGAGGAATGTACTTTAATTTTATTACTTTCCAAACAGTTGACTTCAATAGTTTCAGATTTCATAACAACTTTATGGATAACAATTAATTTATAAGGACAAATTCCAGTTGAGTAGGTTTTTTTTTTTTTAAGTCTTTTTTTTTTAAGATTTTATTTATTTATTTGACACAGAGGGAGAGACAGCGAGAGAGGGAACACAAGCAGGGGGAGCGGGAGAGGGAGAAGCAGGCTTCCCGCAGAGCAGGAAGCCCGACGTGGGGCTCGATCCCAGGACCCTGGGACCATGACCTGAGCCGAAGGCAGACGCTTAACAACTGAGTCACCCAGGTGCCCCCAATCAGTGTCTTCTTGACCAGAGCCTTTTATATTTACTCCTCTCTTCAAATGTCTTCCCTTTGATGATTTCTTTGCAATGTAGTAGCTCCTTCAGAAGAAAGAAGGAAAAGAGAAGAAATTCAGTGGGCATTCGTGCATTATCAGATCCCCCCAAATGATTGGATGTAAAAAAGTGGTCTAAATAAAATCCTCAGGAAATCTGAAATTTTTATTTAGTGACCATCTTCTATTGCCACAAATAATTTAGTGTTGATGGCATGAAAGAGTCCTTCAGTAGGATGAGCTTGAAATACTGAATTGAAAGTGACTGCATTCTGATCATTCATTAGTAACTTTTCAAAGAATTGACTACTGTGGATGACTTAGCAGCCAACTGAAAAAAAAAAATGCCATCAGCTGAGCTGATTATTTTACTGTCATTCAATTGATGAATAAAGTGGATGTGGGTTTGGTGTTATGATTAACAATAAGTCACTTGGTTATGTGTTATGTGCACAAAGAAAATTCCACATCTTGACCTTGAGAGAAAATAGTCTTGTAATTTGGGGGGTAGTCTTAATGTAATTATTACCATCTGGGCCTTTCACTGAATTTCCCCCCATTTCTAACACTGTTAGCAGCAATATCCTTCATTCTGTTATTGAGGATCCCTTGGAATAATAGTAACCTCTCAGGAATGATTAATGACTTTTAATCAGAGAATGGGGGACAGGATTCCAAGCACCAGTTCGAACACTGAATATAATTAGCATATTCACTTTTCAGAAGCCACTCACTTTTTTGTTAGTTTATGCTCTAGTGCTTCGACTGAAACTGGTAAGTAATTGTTTCACATCCCTTTATTTATTGTAGTGACCTCTAATGCTAAGCATGCTTTTAATTTTGGGAGAAGACTGCCTGTTGCGTGACTTCTTAGGGTCTATGCTTTTGATGTTGGATAGTTTGTCCTCAGTAATAGTCTAATTATCCCTCTGGAGGAGATGTTTTGTTTTCAAAGGGGATTATTCATGGCTTAAATCGGATACCCCAAAGCTGCCAAGTAATAAAAGAGATGGTTAAGATTCTAAATCTTCTTGCCTAACTACTAACTAAAAGCCAGAAGTGTTGGTGTTATTTTGGTGACCACACTATTGCATTCTTCTTGCAAAACTGCATAATTGAAGGGGTGGGGTCTGGTTTGCATTCCACCTAAACTGACTTTTATAGCCCTTAGAAAGCTGGAAATCTGCTTCATGTTTAACATCTCTTTCCACAAAAGGTTCATCCTTTTTCACTTAAGTCATTGAAAAACAATGGATCTTCAGGTTTTTTTCAAATCAAAGTGATGAATACCCTTAATATCTTTTTATGCTGAAATATGTTCCAATATAATCCTATATTGTTGATCTATCACTTTTTTCCCAGTCTTCATGTGCCAAATAATTTAGTTCCAACTTTATTTCTTAATAAGTAACAAATAACATTTCATTGGTGATCAAATGCATGTCTAACATCTGTTTTGATGAGTTGGAAATTTCCCACCTTGTGGGAAGCATTTCAGAGCATTTCTCCTCCCTATTTTGCACTTAGCCTGGAAGGAATTTGATGCCTGGATGCAGTTTCTGTCCCTGCTCCCTTTCCCCCACCTAGAATTAACATAAGATGGGAACCAAAGAAAAATCAAACAATGAATCTCATAGGAAAGCCAGAAGTAAATATCTGAGCCAAAAACTCTGAGTCAGAGATAGCACTAAAATAGTTACAGTTACGGAATAAGGAATTAAAGAGAAATGGCAAATATGACAAAGTCCCCTAGACAGTCTGCCATAGCACCATGACTGAAAGTCCTGCCAGTTTCTAATTCTCTCCCCTAAACCATTCCATGTGGATGTCTATCTTGTTCTCGAAGGAGGCAGATTTTCATACCTGCCTTAATGAGTGTTTCTGAGCCTCTCTTATCTCCCTGTTCTGTCCAAACTCAGAGCCCACTGCCACCACTGCAATTTAGTTACTCTTCTTTTTCTCTAGGTGAAATAAACAGTAATTGCTATTTATGATAGAATAGCTCTTTACAGTGCAGGGTGGTGACTTAATTATCTCTCAAATACTTTGCAGTCAGAGTCTACTAACTTTCAAATATAATATTGGTGGGCCATATGTGCTGGGTCTCTGTACAGCCAGCGTAACTGTCGTCGTGGAGCAAATTATAATGTAAAATTAATGAGACTTCTAATCTTAGTCAAATACAGACAAAAATCCTTCAGGCTTTATGCCACCTTTCCCATTAGCAATATCTCTTCATTTTTCCCTTTATTCTTAAAATGTAGGAAAATTCTTGTAGTTGTATTTCAAATGGCTCAGATATCCCTGCCCAAAGGAATACTCTAGACTTATTTTCATTCCAAATTCCCCCGCTTTAGTGCCCATTTGCTTCATTTTTGCATCATTTTAGCGCATTTTTCATTGCCTTTTCCCCCTAAAACTATTATTAAAAACTTGAATTTTATGTCCTTTAATTTTTTAAATGTCTTATTAAGGTCTAAACTGACTATAATCTCTTTCATGCCTCTATACAGTGAATACTCCCTGAATCCTAAAAACAAAATCATTTTCCACTTCTAAACTCATATTTCATTCAAATTTTGGAAATTAAAAAAATTTCTTTTTATTATGTTAGTCACCATACATCATTAGTTTTTTTTTATTCTTATGTTAATCCCCATACATTACATCATTAGTTTTAGATGTAGTGTTCCATGATTCATTGTTTGTGCATAACACGCAGTGCTCCATGCAGTATGTGCCCTCCTTAATACCCATCACTGGGCTAACCCATCCCCCCACCCTAGAACCTCCCCTCTAGAACCCTCAGTTTGTTTCTCAGAGTCCATAGTCTCTCATGGTTCATCTGTCCCTCCAATTTCCCCCCCCTTCATTATTCCCTTCCTTCTCCTAATGTCCTCCATGCTATTCCTTATGTTCCACAAAGAAGTGAAACCATATGACAATTGACTTTCTCTGATTGACTTATTTCACTTAGCATAATCTCCTCCAGTCCCATCCATGTTGATGTAAAAGTTGGGTATTCCTCCTTTCTGATGGCTGAGTAATATTCCATTGTATATATGGACCACATCTTCTTTATCCATTTGTCTGTTGAAGGGCATCTAGGCTCTTTCCACAGTTTGGCTATTGCGGACATTGCTGCTATGAACATTGAGGTGCATATGGCCCTTCTTTTCACTACATCTGTGTCTTTGGGGTAAATACCCAGTAGTGCAATTGCTGGGTCATAGGGTAGCTCTATTTTTAATTTTTTGAGGAACCTCCATGCTGTTTTCCAAAGTGGCTATACCAACTTGCTTTCCCACCAACAGTGTAAGAGGGTTCCCCTTTCTCCACAACCTCTCCAACATTTGTTGTTTCTTGCCTTGTCCATTTTTGCCATTCTAACTGGTGTAAGGTGGTATCTCAGTGTGGTTTTTTTTTTTTTTTAAAGATTTTATTTATTTATTTGAGAGAGAGAATGAGAGAGAGCAAGCACATGAGAGGGGAGAGGGTCAGAGGGAGAAGCAGACTCCCTGCCGAGCAGGGAGCCCGACGCGGGACTCGATCCAGGGACTCCAGGATCATGACCTGAGCCGAAGGCAGTCGCTTAACCAACTGAGCCACCCAGGCGCCCTCAGTGTGGTTTTGATTAGAATTTCCCTGGTGGCTAATGATGATGAACATTTTCTCATGTGTCTTTTAGCCGCTTGGATGTCTTCTTTTGAGAAGTGTCTGTTCATGTCTTCTGCCCATTTTTTGACTTGATTATTTGGTTTTTGGGTGTTGTTTGAGAAGCTCTTTATAGATCTGGGATATCAGCCCTTTATCTTTAGTGTCATTTGCAAATATCTTCTCCCATTCTGTGGGTTGCCTCTTTCTTTTGTTGACTATTTCTTTGCTGTGCAGAAGCTTTTTATCTTGATGAAATCCCAAAAGTTCATTTTCGCTTTTGCTTTAGAGATGTATCTTGAAAGAAGTTGCTGTGGCCGATGTCGAAGAGGTTACTGCCTATGTTCTCCTCTAGGATTTTGATGGATTCCTTACCTTCTGTTAATAAGTAGATAATTATCAATTCTTGACCAAAATAACAAATAGGAAACTTTGTCTACATTAAAAAAAATATTCTATATAATGTAATTTTTCTTTTAGTCTTACAAGTTATAGTGAAATTAACCTGTTCCCACCCCAATTAATTGCCTCATACTGGAAAATGTCACACTTCAGGCATATGACCTTTAGGAAGTGGCCACTGCCCAACTTCCATGGCCGAGAGTGAGTGTGGCTGTAAGAACATTTGGCAGAGCCTTGAAGGAATGAACAGGACAGACATAAATGCTTGTCTCCTAGGAGTTAACTCAAGGTCCACATGTCCTATCACCTACCCATAGTATGAAGGTACTTTGTGAATAATAAAATTATATAAGTGTGAATTCTTCTCCTTTTCTCTTTTGGTAATCTTTTATAATGATAATTATAATAGCTCTTGTTAATCTGTTAACAGTTTGTTGTAATAGAAGAGGTTTTGGAGCCAAACAGGCTTGGGTTTGAACTCCAATTCCACCATTGTGTGGTCTTGGACAAGTGGATTGGCTTCTCTAAGTCCTAGTGACCTTATCTACGGAACAGCAGATAAGAAAACCTACTTATTGTGAGGATATAGTTATATATTTAAAGTACTATTCTACTGTCTGACACATAATATTTCAAAGTTCTTTTATAAAAATTATCATCAGTACCTCATCTACCTCAAAAAAGGGTTTTAAGACATAAAAGTGATTTAGCAATATCAAATCAGAGTTTGAGCATGACAAGAACCTTGAAACCACTGATTATAAAGATTTCTCCAGGTTTATGAGCAACAGGAATTACCTTTGATGTCTTCTGAACCTTCAGATTACCAGGAAGACAAGATATCTATAAGCCCAGAAACTGTGTAGAAGGTAGCTCTCAGAGAGGGTGGTGAGTGCTCTACAAGATTAATACCAACCAAGTTGGAAAATCCTACCCATCCAATCTCCTAACTTTAGAGATATGAGGAATCTGGATCTCAGAGAGTTTATGACAGCCAATTGGTGGTGCTGCTGAGAATTAAAAAGCTAGTTTGCTTCCCAGTTGAATGATCTTTCCATATGGAATTATTTTGAGTCAACTAGAAAATCTGCAAGAACATCACAAATAATGTTCTTTCTTCCTCTGACCTCAGTAATGACTGGTTAAGAATGCTTTGGAGCAAATCCTCAAAGCAGTTGCAGATCCTTAATGTTCCAGAATAGGTATTTTAAGTTCTCCAAGGAAAAATTCCTGATAAAGACCTTTTTTTTCATAGTAACTAAAAAGGCTTCCAGCTCTCTTGTCACAAAGTGGCTATTGAGACCTCAAATACAAGATGATCTCCTTTGAAGTAGCAGGAGGGAATGAACAGAACTCTAGAATGGACACCAAAAAACTCCTTGATCCTAGTTTTAACTCAAGTCTACCTTTTATGTGGCATGAGGTAAACTTTATATATCTCTGAATTTGAAGTTATTTTTGACTCTTCTTTTTTCCTCACACATTCCTTACCTAGTCCAGCAGCAAAATTTGATGGTGCTATCTTTAAAATATCTCCAGAATCTGACCACTACTCATCATTTCCACTGCTACCTCCTTCATCCAAGTTGCCATCATTTCTCTTCTGGATATTTAAATAAATCTTCTAATGAGTCTGCCTGCTTCTACCCTTTTCTGCTCAACATATTAATTAGTAAGGGTAACCTCAGAGTTTGTTAGCCAAGTTTCCATAATGGATCTGTCCCTTGTTTAACAACCTTAATTTGTTCCTAAAAATCCTGCTACTAAGTGAAGCCCTGCTCTTTTTTAAGAGAGAGTGTTTTCATTAATTTTAACGGAAAAATTATGATGAATTTCATTGCAGCCCAAGATGCACAAAAAATGTGTACAGATAGGAACCTATTTTAATTGAACAATAAGAATATTGTTCAATTGTTATAACATTGTATAAGCAATTAACATCAAATTGAAAATAAATAAAAATGTGCATATAATATAATGACATGAAGCTTTATTTTACTCAGCAAAGGAGAAAAGACTTGGTGGATGCTGGTTGGTAGAGGAGTATTGAAGGCGGTTGTTCTTTGTAGGGTATATTCTTCCTTCTGAACAATTTTCTTTAGTAATATTTTCAACAATCTGAAGGATCATGGTTATTTTGTACTCAAAGTACACTTAAAGTTATAGCCTAGAAATATATCTTTAGTCAAAATAATAGCTAAAGATGAGAGCACTTGGAAAGATGAAATAGTCTATTTAGGATATAGAGAATGAAAAGTCATAAAAATGTTATCTCTTCATCCTTCTGACTAGGCATACTTAGGCAAAATAAAATATCTTTAGTTTATCCAAACATGGTGCACAGTTCAAATTTGTTCTGATGTTTGATGACTAATAACTGTTGAGTCACATAAAATAGCATGTTTTCCTCAAAAAAGGCAATGTCAAAACATCATATCTTATGCTTATTTACTTTCTGTGCTTTAGGAAAGAAAGATCATTATATCTAATGAAGAAAGAGTTGTTTAGAAAGTGGGGCAGTTTTTCGAGAGTCATTGTGACAAAGAGTGGTTAACTGAATGAGCATTGTGTATGGTAAATCTGGGTTTACCGGTCTTTTACTAAGGTTCTTAGTAAGTGTAGAACATTGGTAGCTCATTTATAACCCACAATCAGAACACAGGGAAGGGTGTTCACCTAACATATTTCACAATCAATTAATTCAACATGCATTTTTTATGTACCTATTATATAACAGGTACCTTGATAGAACAGGTAAGGCAAAAAAAAGGGGGGGGGTTATCCTCATTCTCAAGGAGTCCTCAGACTAGTTGGGGAAGGGGAGGGCAGATGTATAAACTCTACTATAATATTACAAGTGCTATAATATCGAGTGCTCTGCACATCTTTGGCCAACACTTGTTATGTCTTGTCTTTTTTATTTTAGCCGTTCTAACAGGTGTGAGGTGATATCTCACTGCAGTTGTGATTTGCATTTCCCTCTTGATGAGTGATGAGCATCTTTTCATGTGTCTCTTGGTCATTTGTATGTCTTCTTTGGAAAAAATATCTATTCAGGTCCTCTGCCATTTTTTAAATAAGATTTTATTTACTTAGAGCATGAGTGGCGGGAAAGGGGCAGAAGAAGAGGGAGAAGCAGATTCCCTCCTGAGCAGGGAGCCCAACATGGGGCTTGATCCCAGGACCCTGTGAACATGACCTGAGCTAAAGGCAGATGCTTAACTGACTGAGCCACGCAGGTGCTCTGGTCCTCTGCCCGTTTTTAAGTCAGATTTTTGGGGGGGGGGGTGTTGAGTTGTATAAATTTATATATTTTTTATCCTAATTCCTTATTGGCTATATAATTTATAAATATCTTCTTGCATTCAGTAGGTTATCTTGTTTTTTTGATGGTTTATTTCATGGTGCAAAAGCTTTTTATTTTGGTGTAGTCCTAATAGTTTAATTTTGCTTTTGTTTCCCTTGCTTGAGGGGACATATCTAGAAAAATGTTGCTGTGGCTCATGTTAAAGAAATTACTGCCTATGTTTTCTCCTAGGAGTTTCATAGTTTCAGGTCTTATATTTAGGTCTTTAATCCATTTTGAGTTTATTTTTGTGTGTGGTGTGAGAAAGTGGTCCAGTTTTATTTATTTATTTATTTTGCATGCAGCTGTCCAGTTTTTGTAGCACCATTTGTTGAAGAGATTATTTTTTCCCATTGTATAGTCTTGCCTCCTTTGTCATAAGTTAATTGACTCTATATCCATGGGTTTTTTTCTGGGCTCTCTGTTCTGTTCCATTGGTCTATGTGTCTGTTTTTGTGTCAGTACCATGCTACAGCTTTGTAGTACATCTTGAAATCTAGTACTGTGATACATCCAGGTTTGTTCTTCTCAAGATTGCTTTGGCTATTCAGGATCTTTTATGGTTCCATACAATTATGGTATTCTTTGTTCTAATTCTTTGAAAAACTGTTGGTGTTTGGATAGTGATTGCATTAAATCTGTAGATTGCTTTGGGTAGTTTGGACATTTTAATAATACTGGGTTTTGTTTTTTTGTTTTTTTAAAGATTTTATTTATTTATTTGACAGAGGGAGACACAGCGAGAGAGGGAACACAAGCAGGGGGAGTAGGAGAGGGAGAAGCAGGCTCCTGGCTGAGCAGGGAGCCCGATGTGGGGCTTGATCCCAGGACCCTGGGATCATGACCTGAGCCGAAGGCAGACGTTCAACGACTGAGCCACCCAGGCGCCACCAGTAATACTGGTTTTTAATAATACTGGTTCTTCCAGTCCATGAGCATAGAATATTTTTGCATTTGTTAGTGTCATATTCTATTTCTTCAATCAGAATTTTATAGTTTTTGGAGCACAGGTGTTTTACCTCCTTGGTTAAAGTTTATTCGTGTGTATTTTATTCTTGTTGGTGCAATTGTAAATGGGATTGTTTTCTTAATTTCTCTTTCTGCTACTTCATTATTAGTGTAAATAAATGCAACAGATTTCTGTATATTAATTTTATATCTTGTGACTTTATGGAATTCATTTATTAGTGTTAGTAGTTTTTTGGTGGAATCGTTAGGGTTTTCTACATTTAATATTATGCCATCTGCAAATAGTGAAAGTTTTATTTCTTTGTTACCAATTTGGATGCATTTTATTTCTTTTTCTTGTCTGATTATTGTGGCTAGGACTTCCCATACTATGTTGAATAGAAGTGATGAAAATGGACATCTTGTTTTTTACCTAATCTTTGAGGAAACGCTCTTAGGTTTTTGCCACTGAATATGATGTCAGCTCTAGGTTTTTCATATATGGCCTTTATTATGTTGAGGTATGTTCCCTATAAACCTACCTTTTGAGAGTCTTTATCATAAATGGATGTTGTACTTTATCAGATGCTTTTTCTGCATCTATTGAGATGATCATATGGTTTTTATCTTTCCTTTTGTGAATATGATGTAACACTTTTATTGATTTGTGAATATTGAACCACCCTTGCATTCCTGAAATACAAATCCCACTTGATCATGGTGAATATTTTTTTAATGAGTTGTTGGATTCAGTTTGCTAATATTTTGTTGGGGATTTTTATATCTATGTTCATCAGAGATACTGGCCTGTAGTTTGTTTGTTTGTTTTTGTAGTATGTTTATTTGGTTTTGGTATAAGGATAATGTTGGTCTCATAGAATAAATTTGGAAGCTTTCTTTCCTCTTCCCAATAGTTTGGGATAGGGTGAAATTTTCAAGGAGCAACACAGAAAAAGAAACATCTTAAGATGAATTTGAAAGGGCAAATGCCTGAAAATAGAGGTGGAGGTGGGACCGTGGATAGTCCAGGTAGAAGGATAGTATCTGAAATGGCATAGAGTCATTAAAAAGCGTCTTTTCCTTGAGGCACCTGGGTGTCTCAGCTGGTTAAGCATCTGCCTTTGGCTCGGGTCATGATCCCAGCCTCCTGGGATCAAGCCCCACGTCGGGCTCCCTGCTCAGTGGGAGCCTGTTCTCAGAACCTCTTCTTCCTGCTTGTGTTCTCTCTCGCTATCTCTGTCACTATCTGTCTTTCTCTCTCAAACAAGTAAATAAAATCTTTAAACAAAAAGAGTTTTTTCCTCAAGAAGTAGCACCTCTCCATTTATGAGCTTCATCAGTGTTGATGTGCTTTGTTTCATATTTAGGCAACAAAATCTACTGAAAGATTTAATAAGGGGGAAAATGATCACCATCTCTGACCACAAGGATGTTGTGAAAATATCATTTACTGCTCGAGTTATCTATGGCAACACAACAATTCACCCAAAACTTGAAGGCATAAAGCAACAGCCATTTTATTATGCTTATGAATTATATAGGGCAGGAATTTGAAGAATAGCAAGGAAGGCTTGACTCAGCTTCATGATATCCCAGTAGTCAATTGGGAATATTGGAAAGCAGGGCTTATTTAACGGGCTGGGAATTGGAATCATCTGGAGGCTCCTTCATTCAGATGTGTAGCACCAGCATAGAAGCTGGGTTCAAAAACGGAGGGTCCTAAGAGGAAACATCCCCAAAATCAGCATTCCAAAGAACCAAATGGAAGCTGTGTGGTTTTTACTGAATGAGCCTCAAATGTCACAGAATGTCACTTTCTCTTTTATTGGTTGATGCTGTCCCAACTGAAATAAAATGTTCATATACCCCATCTTTCCATGGCAAGAGTGTTAAGGAATTTGTAACCATTTATTTAAATCTCCACATTTGGCACATTATAAAATGTTTAATAATTACACTGTGGTATTTTCTCTATAGATTATAATGGGAGAAATTTCTTTCTGGTTTAACTGTCAGGTAAAATCTTTCTTCTTTTGAGCAATTGGTAATATTTTTACTTTCTGGTCACTTGAATCATATAATTGTATTTCCCTCTTAAGTTTGGTGATTTGGAGCATTTTCACGTTGTTATTTAAAGTATTTCTAAAGAAGACACAGAGTAAACTGAAATCTGTTTGTAGGTGACTATAGTTTGAGTTTTATATGCATATGGAGTAGGGGCAGGGGATGAAGATGGGAAGATAGTCAGGGGCCAGGTCAGAATGGCCATATATCTCCTGCTGAGGAATGATCCACTTTATGTTATTTAATTTAACCTTTATATTTATCCTGTGGTGTAGGCATTAACATTTAAATTTTATAAAGACAATAATCAGGATAAATTACCTTTTGACTTTAAAGTTCAAGAGCAGAATGATGGAATTATAACTACGTAATTTTGATCTTTCATTTCATTATAACATTGTAATTTAAACACTAGCTTTTACAAAAGTTCCTATAAAGTAAATTAGACCAGTGTTTCTAGAACTATATAGGGCAAAGAGCCCATTTTATTTTTTCATTTTCCAATTTGCCAATCACTGACATTCCATAAAAAGAAATTTAAAGAAAAAGATGAATTCTTCTAAGACCTATAAATTACAAGCCCATTTTTTTTTTTTTTGGTTATTAGATTCAATAGGTATAAAATTCCTTTGTCAAATTGCTGTGAGGTTTCTAAATACTTACCTTCAATTTCTGTACTTCGATCGGCAACAATTTTTGGACCACCATCTGTCTACAGACAACTTCGAGTAACATTGACCTAGAGAATTAGATTTATGCAGAGAGAATATTTTTCATGCCTTGATCTCTCACCCAAAACTTGTTACTAGACTGCCATGAGTGGCCATCTCAGTCAGCTTTTGTAAGCTTGGCTATTTTAAGAGTTACATACAACTTTCTTTCTGCGATTATTATGCAGAAGGGTCAGCTTACTCCCAATTGCCTGGGGAATTGTTAGTCCCTTGCCCATTGTTTAGCCTCAGCCAGTGTTCAAAGACCAGAGACAGTCTTCTGGTGATTAAGCAATGGCCATATGCATGATATGCTTATAATTTACAGGCAGCCGTGTCCTTCCCGCAGAGTTCTTGCTTGTATTGAAAAGTGAAGAGAGACTGGATCTATTTGAATGCTGTATGTATATGGGATGGAAAGTAGAAGGTGGCTGTATATTGATGCTGTATTTGTGTTTGCCAAAAATGTACTCTAAAAATATCATATGTCTATAGAAAATGTGTGTAGATTAAGAATTTTTCTTTGCATAGCCTGGCTGAAATTTTTTTAGAATTTTGTGGTAGACTGTATGCTACCTGAGTACTTTCTAAGCTTCTTTTCTAAGAAAGAGAAAGAAATGCAGTTTCAATTTAATATCAGAAGAATTTGCCAGTTTTGGATGCCTCATGAGGTTTGACAACATCAGATTGGCATAACATTTTCCAAAGTGAATTTAAAGGGATTAGAGTTTGCTTTTCCTGATTCTTATCCTTCAGCAGATGATTTCTCAGAATAAGGCATTGTAAAGAAAACTATGGTAGACCAGCCCAGCTAACACAAGTAGACTGTCACCTTGTTTAATATGTTAGTATCCCTAAATGTAGTTATCAACATTTATTGCACTAGAGGAACTTTTAAAAAAATGCTGATTCCTGGACCTCATCTAGATCTAAATTCATTATTCTGGATTAGCACCTAGGCATGGATACTTTTTAAAAGCTCACATAATTATTCTACTGGTCATCAAGGTTGAGAACCACTGCCCTCAACTAAAGGATACCATTTTGGGTGAGTCAATATTATTGGGGTCAAACAGAAAAAATTTGCTTCAATAATTGATGATGTGCTTACTACCTTTATTGTTGTATGTAAAAACCCAATTTGAGAAATAAAAATATGACAAAAATAACTAAAAATAATTTGTTGAGCACTGATATGGACTAATTATACTACCCCAGTTTATCCTCACAATGTTAAAGAAGTCAGCTTATTATTTTGGTTTTAGGATTACAATTACGGAGGTACAAATAGCTTATGAAAATTATCTATGGTCCTAACTAAAAAAAAAAGGCAGAGCCCTGGGCGTTTTGGTTTGAGGTCTAGTATCTTTTTATTTATCGAATACTTAGCATTTTAAAGTCAATGTCTTCTCCCCACTGATACTTTTTGGCCCAATATATGTCTCCACTCTTCCATAGGCTACCTTTTCCCCCAATACCTCTGGATTCTAAATTAAAATTTAAGCTCAATCCCTTACCAGGTTTTGGATTGTCCATAATCTATTCCTGGTCTATTCTCTAATATTAGCTCTTTCTCCCACTATTTCCCTTTTGAATTTGTTATCTTTGAGTTATCCTTGACTTAGAAACATAGCTTCAGGGCTGAATTTCTTGGTTCTTGAATTTGATTTGTGTTTGGACCTGACCTCTTGCCTTGGGAGAACCAGTCAGTAACATACCTACCACACACCAAACCCATCCATGACCTCATTTGCTCCCCAAGCAAAAACAGGAATAAGGGAGATGAAATCTCAATATTTAAAAGATCCTATTTCATCTTCTAAATAAGATTTCCATTTTATATAAGCACGGATTCAAATAAAATGGAATGAGGTAACTATTTTTTTTTTTTTTGGAATGAGGTAACTATTGATGACAAAGCTGAGAATATAATTTTCTGTATATGTTTCCATTACATTTCTACTCCTGCATTTGGTACCTGCAAATATGGAAAATGGAGCAAGTTTTACCTCTGTCTTCCACAGTTAATAAGGTATGGGGATTCATGAGTTCATTAATTCATTTGTGAATGTTGTGTTTATGAGTGTCATATAGCAGGTTAAAACGGCCTTAAAAACCCTCTAGTATCTCAAAAAGCAAACACACTTCTATGGCTACTAACTAGGACAACAACCCTGCCTCACAAATACACACCACTGATCACAAATAAAGCAAGGAAATGTGGTTACATTAGCAGAACCAATTGCCATTAGTTGGAAGACATAACCATAACCAAGACACTACGCCTTGCCAACACAAGGTTTGTTTATGTTTATTTGTTATGTTTACTAAAAGACAAAGTTTATGTATCTAGTTAGTTTTTGGCAAGAAGCCTTTCTTTCCCTTCCTCCCTTTCTTTCCCCCTCCTTCTCCCTCCCTCCCTTTTTTCTTTCTTTCTTTTTTCTTTTCTTTCTTTCTCTTTTCTTTTTTCTTTTCTTTTCTTTCCTTCCTTCCTTCTTTTCTTCCTTTCTTTCTTTCATAACATATATCAAAATTTATTTTTTTTCAATTTGAGTATAATGGACACACAATGTTAGATTAGCTTTAGGTGTACAACTTAGTGATTTGACAAGTTTACGTGTTATGCTATGTTCACAAGTGTAGCTGTCATCTGTCCTGTTATATTGCTATTATAATATCACTGGCTGTATTCCTTATGCTGTGGCCTTTTATTTCTGTGACTTACTCATTCCATAACTGGAAGCCTGTATCTCTCATCTCTTCTTCACCCATTTTGCCCAACCCCCCACGCCTCTCCCCTCTGGCAACCATAAGTTTGTTCTCTGTATTTATAGGTCCAATTCTGCTTCTTATTTATTTATTCATTTGGGTTTGTTTTTTAGATTCCACTTATAAGTGGAATCATGCAGTATTTGTCTTTCTCAGTCTGACTTATTCCACTTAGCATAATACCCTCTGGGTCCATCCATGTTGTCTCAAAAATGGCACAATCTCATCCTTTTTTATGACTGTGCAATATTCCATTGTATATATGTACCACATTTTCCTTTATCCATTTGTCTATTGATGGGCACTTAGGATGCTTCTATATCTTGGCTATTATACATAATGCTTCAATAAACATAGAAGTGCATATATCTTTTCAAATTAGCATTTTCATTTTCTTTGGGTAAATACCCAATAATAGAGTTATTAGATCATACAGTATTTCTATTTTTAACTTTTTGAGGAACCTCCATACTATTTCCCATAGTGGCTGTACCAATTAAATTACCATCAACAGAGCATGAGGGTTTCTTTTTCTTCACGTCCTTGCTATTTCTTGTCATTTTGATTTTAGCCATTTTAACAGGTGTGAGGTGATATCTCATTGTGGTTTTGATTTGCATTTCCTGATGATGAGTGATGTTGAGCATCTTTTCATGTGTCTGTTGGCCATTTGGATGTCTTCTTTGGAAAAAATGTCTGTTCAGGTCCTCTGCCCTTTTTAAAATCAGATTGTTTATTCTTTTGGTATTGAGTTGCATAAGTTCTTTATATAATTTGGATATTAGTCCCATATCAGATATATCACTTGCACATATTTTCTTCCATTCAGTAGGTTTTTTATTTTGTTGATGGTTTACCTTTGCTGTGCAAAGGTTTTTTATTTTGATGTAGTCCCAACAGTTTAATTTTGCTTTTGTTTCCCTGGCCTTAGGAGGTATATTTAGAAAAATGTTGCTACATCCAATATGCCTGTGTTCTCTTCTAGGCTTTATATGGTTTCAGATCTCACATTTAGGTCTTTAATCCATTTTGAGCTTATTCCTGGAGTTAGGAAGTGGTCCAGTTTTCCTGGCACCATTTATTAAAAAGACTGTCTTTTCCCCATTGTATATTCTTACCTTCTTTGTCATAAAGTAACTGACCATATAAATGTAGGTCTATTTCTGGAGTCTCTATTCTGTTTTCCTGATCTATGTGTGTATTTTTGCGCCAGTACCATACTGTTTGGATTACTACAGCTTTATAATATATGTTGAAATCTGATATTGTGATACCTCCAGCTTAGTTCTTCTTTGTCAGGACTGCTTTGGCTATTTGGGGTCTTCTGTGATTCCATATAAATTTTAGTATTATTTGTTCTAGTTTTGTGAAAGTGCTGTTGGTATTTTCATAAGGACTGCATTGAATCTGTAGATTACTTTGGGTAATATGAACATTTTAACAATATTAATTCTTCCAATCCATAAGCATGGAATATCTTTCCACTTGTGTAATATTCAGTTTCTTTCATCAGTGTTTTATAGTTTTTGAAGTACAGGTCTTTCAACTCTTTCATTAAGTTTATTCCTGGGTATTTTATTCTTTTTGGTGCAATTGTAAATGGTGCCATTTTTTAAATTTCTCTTTTTGCTACTTCATTATTAGTGCATAAAAATGCTACCAATTTCTGGATATTAATTTTGTATCCTACCACTTTACTGAATCATTAATTACATCTAGTTTTTGGTGGAGTCTTTAGGATTTTCTATGTATAGTATTATGTTATCTGCAAATAGTGAATGTTTTGACTTCTTTCTTTTTCTTGTCTGATTGCTGTGGCTAGGACTTCTGGTACTATATTGAGTGAAAGTGGTGAATGGACATCCTTGCCTTGTTTCTGACCTTAGAGAGAAAGCTCTCAGTTTTTCACTATTCAGTATGATGTTAGCTGTGGGTGTTTTATATATGGCCTTTATTATGTTGAGGATTTATGTGTGTGTGTGTAATATTATTGAGATATTTTACTGAATGAAAATTTCATTAAATAACAAAAGTTAAGTGCAAAAAAATTTTCCAAAAATCCTATGCAGCTATTTAAGGCTGTTTCTTAAATTATGTTTTATTTGTATTCTTTTTAAATTTAAATTCAAATTAATTAACATATAGTATATTATTAGTTTCAGAGTTAGAGTTCAGTGATTCATCAGTGTTACATATAATATCCAGTGCTCACTACATCATGTGCCCTCCTTAATGTCCATCACCCAGTTACCCCATCCCCCCACTCCCCTCCCCTCCAGCAACCCTTGGTTTGTTTCCTATAATTAAGAGTCTCTTATGGTTTGTCTCCCTCTCTGATTTTGTCTTGTTTTATTTTCTCCTCCCTTCCCTTACAGTCTTCTGTTTTGTTTCTTAAATTCCACATATGAGTGAGATCATATGATAATTATCTTTCTCTGGTTGACTTATTTCACTTAGCATAATACCCTCTAGTTCCATTCATGTTGTTGGAAATGGCAAGATTTCATTTTTTGATGGCTGAGTAGTATTCCAGTGTGTGTGTGTGTGTGTGTGTGTGTGTGTGTGTGTGTGTGACATCTTCTTTATCCATTCATCTGTCGATGGACATCTGGGCTCTTTCCATAGTTTGGCTATTGTGGACATTGCAGCTATAAACATTGGGGTGCAGGTGCCCTTTGGATCACTATGTTTGTATCCTTTGGGTAAATACCCAGTAGTACAATTGCTGGGTCATAGGGTAGCTCTATTTTCAACTTTTTGAGGGACCTCCATACTGGTTTCCAGCATGACATCTGTCATTTCCTGACTTGTTAATTTTAGCCATTCTGATTGGTGTGAGGTGGTATCTCATTGAGGTTTTGATTTGGATTTCCCTGATGCCAAGTGATGTTGAACATATCTTCTTGTGTCTGTTGGCCATTTGGATGTCTTCTTTGGAGAAATGTCTGCTCATGTCTTCTGCCCATTTTTTTTCTGGATTATTTGTTCTTTGGGTGTTGTGTTTCATAAGTTCTTCATAGACTGGATACTAGCCCTTTATCTGAAAAGACATTTGCAAATACCCTCTTCTATTCTGTCGGCTGTCTTTTGGTTTTGTCGACGGTTTCCTTTGCTGTGCAGAAGCTTTATATCTTGATGAAGTCCCAATAGTTCATTTTTGCCTTTGTTTCCCTTGCCTTTGGAGATGTGTTTAGCAAGAAGTTGCTGTGGCTGAGGTCACAGAGGTTGCTGCCTGTGTTCTCCTCCAGGATTTTGATGGATTCCTGTCTCACATTTAGGTCTTTCATCCATTTTGAGTCTATTTTGTGTATGGTATAAGGAAATGGTCCAGTTTCATTCTTCTGCATGTGGCTGTCCAGTTTTCCCAACACCATCTGTTGAAGAGACTCTTTTTTCCATTGAATATTCTTTCCTGCTTTGTCAAAGATTAGTTCACCATAGAGTTGAGGGTCCATTTCTGGGTTCTCTATTCTTTTTTTTTTTTTTTTTTAGATTTTTTATTTATTTATTTGAGACAGAGAGAATGAGAGACAGAGAGCATGAGAGGGAGGAGGGTCAGAGGGAGAAGCAGACTCCCTGCCGAGCAGGGAGCCCGATGCGGGACTCGATCCCGGGACTCCAGGATCATGACCTGAGCCGAAGGCAGTCGCTTAACCAACTGAGCCACCCAGGCGCCCTGGGTTCTCTATTCTGTTCCATTGATCTATGTGTCTGTTTTTGTGCCAGTACCATACTGTCTTGATGATTACAGCTTTGTAATAGAGCTTGAAATCTGGAATTGTGATGCCACAAGCTTTGGTTTTCTTTTTCAACATTCCTTTGGCTATTTTCTGGTTCCATAAACATTTTAGGATCATTTGTTCCAGCTCTGTGAAAAAAGCTGATGGTATTTTGATAGGGATTGCACTGCATGTGTAGATTGCTCTGGGTAGCATAGACATTTTAACAATATTTGTTCTTCCAATCCATGAACATGGAATGTTTTTCCATTTCTTTGTGTCTTCCTCAATTTTTTTTGTATTTTATAGTTTTCTGAGTACAGATCCTTTGCCTCTTTGGTTAGATTTATTCCTAGGTACCTTATGGTTTTTGGTGCAATTGTAAATGGGATCGACTCTTGAATTTCTCTTTCTTCTGTCTCATTGTTAGTGTACAGAAATGTTGAGGTTTTGATGTGAGAATATATATCTTGCAAGTTGAACTTAAAATCCTCCATTGGTAATAATTTTGCAAGTCACAATTATTGTATCATATTTTTAATTATGTGTAACACTCTGAAGTCAAGTCTTTATGATGTCAAATGTTGTGGTTATCTGGAAATATTTTCAATTACTTGATCAGTACATACAAATAACCTGGACCAGAGAGAAAGTATAGATTTGAGAGTTTCAGCAATCTTCTACAAGTTCTAAATTTAAAAAATAATTTCATACTTATACATTAAATGGTGTCATAAGTTTTGTAGACAATGTGAAAAAACACTTCCCTAGAGCTGTGATACTATTTAGACATTCAGATCATTTCAATCCCAATTGCTATGAAAAGAACAGTTTCTAAATTTGTGAAGTTTGAGTAAAAGTAAAAAATAGGATGTAAAGATTTCACTAGGTTGTGTTGTTACTACCAAAATCAGAGCTGAGTCTTAAGGTAATTAATACAACATATTGATCCAGCAGAAGTAGCCAGTTGACCAAAATGATTCATCAATTTGTTAATAAATCAAACTCATGACTGTTCGTGAAACAGAAGAGATTGTTTTTTCATTTTCACCCAGATGTTATTGACAGGGATTAAACACAGATAAGAGTGAATCAATTCAGGGGCGCCTGGGTGGCTCAGTCGGTTAAGCGGCTGCCTTCAGCTCAGGTCATGATCTCAGGGTCCTGGGATCAAGCCCCACTTCGGGCTCCCTGCTCAGCAGGAAGTCTGCTTCTCCCTCTTCCTCTGCCTCTCTCCCTGCTTGTGAACTCTTTCTCTCTTTCTCTGTCAAATAAATAAATAAAATCTAAAAAAAAAAAAAAAAAGTGAATCAATCCAGACAAAAATCAAGGAGGTAGGGGCTCCTGGGTGGCTCAGTCGGTTAAGCGTCTGCCTTTGGCTCAGGTCATGATCCCAGGGTCCTGGGATCGAGCCCTGCATTGGGCTCCCTACTCAGCGAGAGCCTGCTTCTCCCTCTCCCTCTGCCTGCCGCTCTGCCTACTTGTGTGCTCTGTCAAATAAATAAATAAAATCTTTATAAAAAAAAATCAAGGAGATAAAATTAGAGAAAAATTCTATGAAGTTAATACCCTATTTAGAGAAGGACAACTTGATATCTTTATAAGATCATTTTTCCAGGAGAAAATATTTTTAATTTTAATAGGTTATATGATATAGTAACAAAATTAATTTCAAATTCATTAGAAATATATATTTTTATTTTGCATTTCCTAATTCATGTTCCCATATTCCCATCATAAAATATTTTTCCCCCAAATTGGTTTATTTATGAAGATTTTTAAAACTACTCTTCATTTCCAAGGTTCATCCTGTGAATTATCATTCATTGTACCAGACAATATGTAGTTTAAGGAACACATATTTCCTTATTAATATTCTGTAATATGTTTCTCAGGCTTACTGTTCAGTAAAATACAGTTTATTATGTAGTATATTATTGAGTGGTTTGTTAATAATATTTGAATTCAAATACTGCCTCAGTTTCTTTTCCTAGCAGTGGGTTCATTCAAACCAGACAGATGCCAATTTTTTATGCCCATTCATCACAAAACTGCCTATTTTAGATCTACCACAACACAGACAGCAGTAATATTTTAAAAGCAGAGAAGTACAACCAGGAATGCAGAGGCCTCAAAATATGTCCTACAGAAGATGCCAGCAGGATGGAAAATTAAGTTAACCAGATGCTCAGCTTTCCTCCACAAACACATAAAAAACCATGGATAGAAGATTTTAGTCAAAAACATTTTAGTTACAATAGGTTAACTCAAAAGAAAAAAACCAACTTAAAAAAATCTAAGCCAAAAATGTAAGTATATTTCTATTTTAGTTCCTTCGGGACTTACTCTAGGTCTTGGGCACTGGAGTTTTAATATTCAAAAGGACATAGGAAACAGCTCTTACAGTGTGTGGAGGCAGAAGCTCAAAACTGAGTCCCCTACAGAAAACCCAGAGCCTTACAGAGCTGTTCTGGCCCTAATAGGAGAGTAGGAAAATGCCACACAGCAATCTGGGTACGAAGAAATACAGCTCATCTCTGTCAAAAGCTTTTTGTAAAAAGAGAAAAAATATTAAGGCTCCTAGAAGAAATAAAAATTCCAGTTAAGATGTGAGGGTAGGGTTGTCTTATTCCAGAGCTCTTGTTCTTTGCTTTTGTTTATGTTGACTTTCCTTTCTCTGAATCGTCTTGATATTTAGGTAGACTAGAGTTTTTCTCTTGAATCCAGAGCCAAAACTTAGGATCCTCTATGTACAGACTATTCTTTTTTTTAAAGATTTTATTTATTTATTCATGAGAGAGAGAGAGAGGCAGAGGCAGAGGGAGAAGCAGGCTCCCCACGGGACAGGGAGCCCGATGCGGGACTCGATCCCAGGACCCTGGGATCATGACCTGAGCTGAAGGCAGACGCTTAACCGACTGAGCCACCCAGGCGTCCCTGTACAGACTATTCTTATAACATATTTATGCATGTCACCCTACCAGCCTGGTTCAACTCTCTTTTTGGTAAAGATATGGTTATATCTCCTATTTTTTTTTTTTTTGCAATTATTTTCTAGCATAGATCTCAGAGTTCTGCAAACTAGTGAACATCATACTAAAGCAGTGAAAATTTCAGCCCCCTGCCTCAAAGCTAAATTAAGCCAGAAACTGAATCTCATTATGTCACAGTGCATGCTCCAGAGCAGAATTTCATTGACTCTCCCTAGAATTGCACTTGAGCTAAATGGTATCATTGTAATCACAAAGCCTCCTAACCTGGAGAAAGCCACAATTTGAGAAAGGATGTAGGTAGATATGAATATTGGATTTTGGCAACAAAGTTACCTTAAGAACAATCTAGATGTTACACTTGTGTTTTTAAAAATGGGAAGTTGGAGACCAACTTGTTGCTCATGGAACTCTGAAATACTTCTTAATTGACCAATACTGTACCACATAAGCAGAGTCATCTGCAAAACTATACATTCAAACATGTATTAAAAGTAACAAGATTATTTATTCTTTTATTGTGCACACATTTCCATGAACTGCAAAGATGAGAATGTGATGAATGTCATAATACAGCTGCCAAATTTGTGGTTGAAGAGATAAAGTTTGTTGGACGTGGGCACTGGATCTGATTCTAGGCTAAAATCTAAGTAAATGTAAGCATTATAGACATCCTTTTATTTCATCTCTAGTAACCAGCACACTTCCCACCAGGGTTTATCATGAAGTTGATGATTGAAATATGTATCCCCAAGTGCAACATAAATATTAAATTTATCTGATAGATTGAGATATAACATAGTTAATGGGTAATTTACAAGCTAAGGAACCTTAAAGTAGGGATCCTGATCAGAAAAAGGTATGGAATAGAATAGTGTATTCTAATTGTAGTGATTAGAGTCTATTTTCATGATTTTCCATATTTAAATAACTCCTGAACTATTATTTCTTTAATATTTTCCTTTAAATCTACTCATTTAAAAAATTAATCAACCAATGCCTTTTTCTCCTCAAAATTTTTATCTGAAAGCAAACAATAAAATAGGAAAAAAAAAGAAACAAAAATACTGGAAACTTAATGGTTCAAGTAGGGAGAAGGGAGAGGAACATGGAGCTAAGGCTCCAAGCCTCTCCAGAAAAAGTTCTTATTCTTGAAGTGTCCTCTTTGAGGAGGCGAGTTGAGCCAGGGACAGTCCCTAAGCCCCAATGCCCAGCCTCTATCTGGAGAAGAAGACAAAGTCACAGTGGTCTGAGGGCCAGAGGAGCTGGAGGGACCAAAGGATCACTGGAAGCAGTTGGCTACAAGCTTCTTGGAAGGGATGCCCCATATCTCTCATGAAGCAGCCCAGAAGATGATGAAATCTTTCTAGAGATGCTCATCCAGCTCCCAGATGGCTGCCACATTCCCAAAATGATAGAAAAAGCACAGTGAGCACAGTTTCACTGAAGTACCGCCTGTAACTTTTCCTCACCAGTTAGTGGGCATAACAGATCATGCCAATGTTGTTGGCTGCATGTTACTGCCAAAGAGGTAGCCAGTCCTATGGGCTGTCTTTAGGGTCAGATGAGAGCAGATCACACATGGCCCTGTCACGAGACACCCCTTGCTTTTAGTCAATTGTCTGAATCTGGTCTAGGGTCTGGATGGAGGAGAGAGCACCTGTGCATGCAAAAGACTGACAGGCTAAAGTTAGTCAAAGATCTCAGGTCAGTAGCACCACATATTCACCAATCCATATTTGTGTAGTCACTCATCATAGAAGCCATATGCGTAGGGGATCTGGTGGCTCTAGGGGTTCCCCAGGATCTTGGTGATGTGGTCAGCATATTTAACATTAAGTACCAGCAGCAGGAAGAATGTTTCAATGCCCAAAAACTGTGATCCATAAGTCTCCTATGAAAAGGCCATTTGTCTCAGGGACTTACCACCCACACTGAACAGATCCTTAAAGTTAGAGAATTGTCCAGGGATGTCACCACATACTATGACTGGTGACTCCACCCTCTGCACATTGTACTCTTCTACCACGATCTCTCCTGTCTGAGTGCACAGGATCTTGACTTCACTCTCCTGGATGATCTTAGGGCATCCAAGTGCCTATCAAAGTCACTGATCTTCATCCTGGTTCCAGCACTGGGACCCCCACCCCTGCACAGGTCAGAGCCACCACACCCCACCACATGTGACTCTGACTCTGGCTCTCGGGGTTTCTGCCTTCTGCTTCCTTCCACTTTGGCCCCTTGCCATGTTGCTTAACCTTCCATCTTGTATCTTTTTGTAGTTTTTCTTCTTACCTCTAGTCATCCTTACCCTGCTTCTCTTGACTTCTGTTCATTTATTCTTCAGATTTTGTTTAACTATTTCTTCTTGCTTCTTTTTTTGGGTGGGTTCTGTTATTAGTCCACATTCAATGCCCTACATTCTATCTCTTGTTTGTCAATTTATTTCCCCTCAAAAACCAGTTAACTCTCTAAAAACTGTTTACAGATGTCTACCTACATGGGGATATTATATTTAATGAAAATATCATAAGTGATATGTAATATAGTAATTTAATAGAAGTGATAGGAACACAGGTTACACATTCTATCAAAGCCAATACTATGGAGAATTATATTCCTTGAAAAATGGCTTCCTGTAAGGAACAAGAAAACAAAAAATATAGAGACAATCCTAAGTGGGTGATTAGGCAATAAATTATATTAACAAATATGAATATAAAGAATGAAACTTTGTTTTACATTATTGTCTTTTGAATTTAAATGAAGATATTGAGTTCTTCTGAAAATAAACAATGGCATGGAACAATTTTCCTTTCATTTGAATTAATGAGTTTGGCCATATTTTTCAATGAATGTTAAAAATAGAAAGTATGATACATTGTATATACATTCTTCTTTTCCTTAATTACTAATTTGCAGAGGAAGAGGGTTTAATAGGTAATTCAGAATTTCAGAGAATTGAAATTAATTCTGGAAAGTAATTTTGTACTGTTATGATTAACTTTTTCAATAGGGTCTATAGGTGCAGGTATGTATGTCTATCATTTGCAATCCTCTGGACCAGAAGGGGGCACCTACCGTTTGTCTAGGATGGTCTACATTCAGTATCAATAACTGTTGACAAAATTTATGGCAGTCAAATACAGACAAAACAATTCTATAGATTCTTATAGTAACATGTTTCATGCACGTTGACTCGCAAATTGGATAGACAGCTTCCTGAAAGAGTATTTTGTAAATGACAAAATCATCTATGCAGACTCTAGAAAAGGTGTTAAAAAGCTGAGTTACAGGAGGGAAACGGTGAGAACAATTATCTATCTTTAGAGCATAACAAATAATCACGATGTAAATTAGGTTCTTTACATAGGGAATAAATTAGCACTCAACCCTACAAAATAGCTTGAAAGCAAACTACCCTCATAGCATCAGAAGTAAGAACAAATGAATGCATCTCTTTGCTTTGCTGTCTTGGCCAGATCTGAGTGTACAATAATGAAAAGATTGATGGTGGTTAGAGCCTAAGTTTGTTTTTCCGTCTTCCTTTTATATACCATCTTCACAGGAGAGTGTCAATATGTATTGATCTTTCTTCACTACTGTGTTTTCTCCTTACTGCTCTGCCTTGAGAGGCCTACTTCTTTAATACATTATCCTACTCCAGCAAAAGAACAATCTAACCATAGTCTAATAATTCTGCAGTATGTTGGAAAGTATGTTCGTTTTCAAGGATTCTTCCTAGTCTGCCAAAAAACATTTCTCACAAAAGACAGTGTTGTTACCAGGGCGAGTGTGTATGTTTTTGTCTTACTTTTCTAGACACTTAATACAAATTTATGGAAATTTCTGGAGTTTGGAAGTCCCTGAATATGTGTGATTCAGGCAAATAAACAAGGTTTGTCTGGTTCAGATGTGGATATGTGATTAATTTCAGAGGACTTGGTGACATTTTCAACGTGCACATCAAGGATTAGGAGATACATAAGATAGAAAGCAAATGCCAAAGAGAGAGCAATTATGGTTTGCTAAACACTGCATAAAGCATAGGTTTTTATGCTGTTTATATATCTCTAACTGCTAGGATTTGGAGCTCACATGAAGTCATAAAGTGTCCTGAGCTGAATTAATAAGTGTTTTGTGTGGGTGGGAGGAAGTCATTTTAAAAGTATCGTCTTGCAAGAAGTTAAGTTTTTAATTATCAGTGATGAGGAAGGATAGTGACAAAGTTACCTAATTCACCATTAAGGAAAGCTTCATTTTAACAAATTTGAAATATTTGCATTTGACATCGAAAGCCAGACGAGATGGCAGACATCTATATAGGGGGATTAGATTCAAAGGCAGAGACATCTATATTTTCAGCACTGGAATGTTATAGTACCCAAATTCAAGCTGATTTTATAATACTGAATATGGATTACATGCCTGGCAGTGAACACTGCAGTAATTTAATAAAGTGTCATTTCATTATAGAAACCTGTTACTGGAGTTAAACTTCCCATGGAATTATGCACAAACACCTTTCTTTTGTGTTACTTCTTGCCTTGCCTTAGAGGATTAAAGATACTGTAATATGTAATCTGATTCTGTCAGAGCATATGAGCCTACTCTCACTTGTTTCAAACTTTGATATAATAGTCTAAGTATTTTTACTGTAATTTGATGCTTATAATAAATTCACAGAATTTCCATGTAGCAAAAATTTCCATTATTATTTGATTTTAGGTTTCTGCTCAGCATTCTAGCTAATTACCCATAATTCTTTATTTTTTTTACAGTTTTTTTCTTTAATAATGGCTTTGTAATCTGCTAGTACATGAATATATCACATATTATTTATCTATGGGTATTTAGGCTCTCCTGTTGTTTCCCAGCTTTACTGAAATATAACTGATATGTATGTAGCATTGTAGAAGTGGAAGGCACACAATATGTTGATTTGATACATTTATATATTGTAAAGTGATTATCAGCATAGTGTTAGCTAACAACTCCATCATGTCTCATAATTATCATTTCTTTTGTGTGGTGATAACATTTAAGATGTACTCTCTTAAGTACATAATACAGTATTGTGAATTACAGTTCCCATGCTGTACATTAGATCCCCAGGACTTATTCATCTTATAACCAGAAGTTTGTACCCTTCGACCAACACCTGCCCATCCCCATCCCCCCCCAATCCTTCCCATAATTACCTTTCTACTTACTCTGTGTTTCTAGGAGTTTGCCTTTTTAGATTCCACATGTAAGTGATATCCTACAGTATTTGTCTTTCTCTGACTTAATTTCATTTAGCATAATGCCCTCAAGGTCCATCCATGTTGTCACACCTGATCTTTTTCATGGGCTGAATAATATTCCATTAGATATATATTTGTATATAGATATATATCTTTATCCATCTGTTGAAGGTAAATGGTGGGGAAAGGCAAGAATGAAGTAAAAAGTACTAGGCCCTCCATGTCTGAACATTTAAAAGTACACCAGAAGTACACTAGAAATTTAGGGGGTTATAAATATTTCCATTCTCAATTAGGAAATCTTCATTTAGATTTAGGATTTATAAGCTCTGTTTCTCATTGTGCATTTTTAAAAATTTTTCATGTCTACACCCAATGTGGGGCTTGAACTCACAACCCCAAGATCAAGAGTCACATGCTCTACCATTTGAGTCAGCCAGGCACCCCTCATTGTGCATTTTGGAGATTTTAAGGGGCTCACGGTTAAACTTTCTTCAGGAATTTGGAATTTTCCTCAGGACTTCCTACATAATTAGTGGGCTGCCTATTATTGAGACATGTAGTAGCTTCAGAATTTTATAAAAAATGGGTATGAAAGTACGGGTTTTGAGGAAAAATGATATAATTAAATATATGGGAATTCTAAGGATATTGCCATGTTGGTTGAAGAATTTCAGGATTTCTTTAAAATGTGTTTGAAACTATACATATTATCTAATTTTACCACCAAATAAGTAATGCCAACCTTTTTGTTGTTGTTATTGTTAATGGGGAAGATGGTAGTAAAAAGGATGGGAGGAGTGTAGCAAGCATAGACATTTAGGTAAGGATAGATTTGGGACTAAAAAACTAAGACTGCCTGACACATACTACTTCATACTAAACGGTACATTTTATTAATATGAATAATTCTTCTTCATAAGGAGATAAACCACAGTTAAACCCCTTCCTTCCTTCCACCTTTTTTTATCTCCATCTCTCTCTTTCCCCTCCCCACCATACCCAAAAAATTTTGAATGTTTAATGTATATCCTTTTGTTTTGTGGATCTTTTATAAAATGTATGTTACATTTTAATTAAACACATATGTGTTGCCAGTATCCAGATCAAGAAATATAGCATAATCACCCCAACTGCCCCAAATTCTCCCTTCCAGTCACTTCCTCCCATAAAGGGAAGCCACAACCTAAATTAGTTGTGCCTATTTTAAACTTTATATAGTTGGGATCATATGATATATACTCTTGTTACTGCTAAACATTATGTCTCTGAGAGTCATCCAGATGGTTATGTTTAGCAGTCTTGCCTTTACTTTCTGTAGTTTTCTATATTATGAATATGCCATATTTTATCCACTCTATTTTTGTTGGACTTTGAGATTTTCGGCGGGGGGTGCATTATTATGAGTAGTCCTGCTCGTGCACGAGTAATTTGATAAACATATGCACTTATTTCTCCCGGCTGTATACCTAGTATTATAATTGTTGGTGGATAGTGTATGCTACAAGTTCAGCTTTAGGATACACTGTCAAAGAATTTTCCAAAGTGGTTTATTTTATTATTTTATTTTAATTTATTTATTTTTGAGAGAGAGAGCAGGGGGAGGGGGAGAGGGAGAGAGAGAGAATCTTAAGCAGGCTTCACACTCAGTACATGGAGCCCACCAAGGGGCTCGATCTCATGATTCTGAGATCATGAACTGAACCTAAATCAAATCAGATGCTTAACCAACGGAGCCACCAACACAGTTATTGATTATGCTGTCATACCTATGGGTGAGAATTTCACTTTTGCTAATACCTGGTACTGTTTTTTAATTTTATCTGTTTTAGTGGCTGTGTGATGGTTTCTCATTATGAAGTTATTAATAGCCTTATTGAGATATAATTGATATATAATAAGCTTCACATATTTAAAATGTACAATTTGATATGTTTTGACATGTATGAACCTGTGAAGCCACCATCACAATCAAGGCAATGAATATATTTATCACCCCTAAAAGTTTCCTTGATGTCCCTTTGTAATTATTCCGTCCTGTCCCTCCTTTCTTCCCCTCCCCCAGGACAATCACTGATATCTCTGTCCCCATGTATATAATGTTTCCGTTTTATTTCTTCTAGCTGTTTTTAAATTTTTTCTAGTTTTAAGTCATTTGATTGTGATGTGTCTTGGTGTCAATTTTTTCATATTTCTTGTGGTGGCTTTGTTGTACTTCTGTGAAGTATAAGTTTATTATTTTTATCTAATTTGAAAAAAATGTTGGCCATTGTTTAAAAATTTTTTTCTTTCTGGCTTCCCTCTCTTTCTCCTTCAGGGATTTCAATTACAAATATGTTAAGCTGTCTGAAGTTGTCCCACAGCTTACTTTTTTTTTAAGATTTTATTTATTTATTTGACAGAGAGACAGTGAGAGAGGGAACACAAGCAGGGGGAGTGGGAGAGGGAGAAGCAGGCTTCCCACCGATTAGGGTGCCCGGTGCGGGGCTCGATCCCAGGACTCTGGGATCATGACCTGAGCCGAAGGCAGACGCTTAACGTCTACCCAGGCGCCCCAGCTTACTTTTTTAAAACCGTATTTTTTCTTTGTTGAATATCATTGCAAAGTTTATTATTAGGTCTTCAAGTCTACTGTTTTTTTCTGCAACATTCTAACCTCCTATTAATCCCATCTAGTTTAATTTTCTTTCCTGAAATTTTTTTTCTCTCTAAAATTTTAGGATTTACATTTTGCTCAGTTTTACTTTATCTTCCAGTTTCTCATTAACATACTCATGTTTTCTTTTACCTTCTTAAACATATGGAATAGAGTTTTAAAAGTTGTTTCAAGGGCGCCTGGGTGGCTCAGTCAGTTAAGCATCTGACTTTTGGTTTTGGCTCAGATCATGATCCCAGGGTCGTGAGATTGCCCGTGTTGGGCTCTGCGCTCAGTGGGGAGTCTGCTTAGATTCTCTTCTTCTGCCCATTCCTACTTTCTCTCTTAAAAAAAAAAGGCTATTTTAATATCATTTTTTACTATCACTTGAGTAATTTAATTTCTGGGTCTGTTTCTACTGATTGAGTTTTCTCTGCATTCTGGATATTTTTCTGCTTCTTTGCACACTGGGTAATTTTTGATTGAATGTTAGTGTAAATTTTAACTTGTCAAGTGCTGGATATTTTTGTATTTCTATAATTGTTTTGGAGGTTTGTTCTGGGACTCACCAATTGACTTGGAAACATGTTTAACCTTTTTAAGGTTCCTATTAAGCTGTGATAGACATGACCAGAATACCCTGTATTATAAATGTCTATTCAAGCCATTTGCCTGTTTTTCTGTTGGGTTATCTACCTTTCCTTAAATATTTTTAGTATATTCATTCTATCTATGAACCATTTATTGAATATATATAGGAAATATCCTCTCCCACTCTGGCATGCTTTTGAACTTTCCCTCAATCAAAATAATTCCTGAAAAAGAACATAATAAGTATTTCTCTCCCAGAACAAGGCTGTCTTCATTGTAACAGGGAGTCAAAAAGATACAGGTCTAATAGTAGGATTTTTATTACCAGTTCATTATGCCAAGAAATTCACTGGAGCCCTTCCTGCTATCTCTCTAGTCATAGCACAATTATGCCATCTTTGCTTGCTGCTGGGATTGATTGGTTCTGTGTATAGAAAGTAAAGACAAGCTTTTCCTATGACATGTGTTTGCCTAGAGTGAGCCTTACAGACCTTTTAAAAAAATCTCTGGAACTTGTTCACCAAGAAACGTCATAAAATAAATTCACCAGTCTTCTTTTTTATTAAAAACATACTTTTGAAGATGAATGTTTATTCAGAGATGAAAACGCCTATAGGAATATTTTCCTAGAAATATGAATCATCCAGTGCTTTGGCTTTTCATTAAAAAAAAAAAAAAGAAAATGAATCTTTCTGCTTAAATGCATCTAAATGGGAACTTGTTATATCAGCTATTTGTGTTTCAAAGGGAAAAGGGTGAATTAAATAGCTTCAATTTAATCACTGTAAATTAAGTAATTTTCATTTCTTTGTCCAAATAATTTCCAAATATTCATTATCCCCAAATCATAGTGGCTGGGGAACTGACCTCCTTACTTTTCCCTACCTTCCATCCCAGATAACATTAATTCATTTATTCTTTTAGAAATAATCACCTACTATGATGCAAGACAAACTGAACTTGACACAAATGCTCCTCCGAAGGAGATTAGAATTTAGAGGGTAGAGATATGAGTGAGTAGGCAACAGAGACCAGTATAGCCTTTGGACACCAGGTGCTGGTGGTCTGACTTGTTAGGGACTGATGCCTAGAGGAAGAGATATCTAAGTTGACTTTTGTGTAGGATATTTAAATGTTACACCTTAGCATGTAGTGAAGTCAGTAAAATCTCTCTAAGCCAAGACATAGTTGTCTTTCCCAAAAAAATGAATATTGTAGGTATTTAAATATGTTTCTATCTGATGTGCTTGTAAAGGGGAAGGATGGGGGAAAGGAGTAGGAGAAAGGAAGAAATCTGTAGATAATTAACTAGGTTCTTTTGGAGAAAACTATGTAAAACAGTGGAGTTTATCAACACTAGTCATCATCATCATCATCATCATCAAAATGACACCATTTATTAAGCCTCAACTCCAGCCTAGGTGACATACATGCATTGAAATTTAGTGTCCATAATGGTTCTGTTTAAGTCTTGCTGCCGGTATCTAGCAGAACAAGGACTGGATTCAATATCTGTCTCCTTAAAGACATGATCTTTGCACTTCACTTGAGTTTCTCAGAGATCAGCCTGTGTAGTACATTCTAATCCAGTAAACTGGGAGTAAGGGAACTGCTTGATCACAGAACTTGAGGCCATAGGTCCATAAGAGATACACAAAAGGCTCAGATAAGTAGAATCTTTTCCGTCTAGAAACTAAAAGAATGAAAAATATTAATTTTGGGGCACCTGGGTGGCTCAGTCGGTTAAGTGTCTCCTTCAGCTCAGGTCATGATCCCAGGGTCCCAGGATCATGCCCCTCATAGGGCTGGCTCCCTGCTCAGTGGGGAGTCTGCTGCTCCCTCTCCTGCTCCTCCCTCCACTCGTGTTCTCGCTCTAATAAATAAATAAAAGATCTTTAAAAAATAAAATAAAAATATTAGATAATTTAAAGATGACAAGTAAAGCTGTAATGTGGAAACTTCAAGTGGCAGAACCTAGAAAGAACACCCAGAGATTAAGGGCGGGGGGGCGTGATGGTGGGCAGATGGCCGGTGACTGTGCCTGGAAAGATTGCTTAGTGAGTTCACTAAGTTAGCTAAGAAACATGAAACCATAGTGGTTATATATCCTCACTGTCTATAGTTTAAAGGGGATCAGACTATGCTACCCCAAAAGATGCCACTTTGGCATAATAATTATTTTAAGCTGAAGGTAACTGAGAATTAACAGATATAAGAAGAGTTCTCTGCCCTCCCTTATCTGTCTAAAATTGGGGCAGAAATTCTGCTTTGACAAAGGTGCCCACGAAGAAGAGTTCAGCTCTTATAACCAGAGACAGGGAGCCACACTGAGATGAATCTGTATAAACAAACCTTACTAAAACAACCCTTATCTTCCATTATGTTTAATCCCTGGACATTTCCTAGTCACTTTCCTGCAATTTATCACCACTAGAAGCCCAACTCCCCTTTCCACTTTCTAGTCACTTCTCCATAATTTATTGCCCTTTGTTAAAATGGTATATAATCTCCTTGGCTAACCAGTTCTTTGAGTTTTCACTTCTTTTCTGTCACTTCTCCTGTGCACATAAAAAAATATTAACATCAATAAAAACTGCAGCTTTTTGTTTTGTGTCAGCTTAATTTGCAGGCCCCATCTACTCAAGATGAGAGGGTAGAGGAAAGTTATGTTTCCTCCCCATCAGTCTGGACCCTAGACTTTTTTCATTCAGGAGGTAACATAATGCAGTGGGGAAAATATCTGGCTAGGAGTCGAGATGTTTATTAGTCGTATCCTGGACAGTAGTTACCTCTGTCACTAAGTCGAAGGGTTCTACTACAAGTCTTTGTGCCTTAATTTCCTTATGAGCACAATAAAAGAGTTAGGAGAGGATGGCAAATAGGGTTCACTTCATGACTGGAGGGCTTTGTGAAAGAAGATTGAGAAGCCACATGTACCATGATTACTAATGTCTACTGTAGGTGATGGAGCAAAGCAATTCCAGCATATGTACAGAATATATATCCTCTCTGGAATAAAACATGCATAAAATTTCTTCTACTTCTGGCATTCAGTGAATTAGTTTGTACTCTTTTATGGGCTGTTGATATAGACTGGGAAAATTTAGCATGCTTCAAATCCCACCTGAGGAAACAGTGGGCATATGCCTGATGTAATGATACAGTGTTTAGGTGAGAATGAAATCCCTTTTGAGTCTTGGGTGGTAAAGCAGCAATCCGAGATCTGCCAAGAATACAATATTCCATTCATCCCATGTGTCCAAAAATGGTGTGGGTGTCACAGATGACTTTAATAATGTACAACTAATATATATATAGAGAGAGACCCTCCACTCCAGTTCTTTTTTTTTTTTTAAAGATTTTATTTATTTATTTGAGAGTGAGAGAGAGAGAGAGCACAAGACGGGGGAGCGGGAGAGGGAGAAGCAGACTCCCTGCCGAGCAGGGAGCCCGATGCGGGACTCGATCCAGGGATCCAGGATCATGACCTGAGCTGAAGGCAGTCGCTTAACCAACTGAGCCACCCAGGCGCCCCCCTCCACTCCAGTTCTAAAGTTCAGGTTAATTGGCTGTCCTACAAGCAAAATTGGTATAGCTATGAAGAATGTTTAATATTATCAAAGACTTGGTTTCAACAAACTGGTAATGGACATTAAGTTCTTCCAGTGTGAAACAAATTGTATGTATTTAAATATGACTGTCTCTGTAACATGTTGCATTCTAAGTTTCAGAAATTTGTTCCCACATAATTTCACTCCCACCTCTTTCTTCCAGATGCAGATGTAATTTATGTAGAAGCAGACATTAAAATAAGTCACTCAAGGCAGACTAGCTTTCATTTACATAATGTTCTTTGGGGGGAAACTATTAAATCAATTTTAACCTGTTTGGGCCTGCATCCAAATAGTGTGCAGGCCTGTTTAAGGAGAATCAGTTTTGAAATTTGTAAAAGAAATCATATGAAATGCATTACTCAATTAAGTAAAGGAATTTAGGCTTTATTATAGAATATTGTACCATCTGCCGGATGAATATAACTAATTAAATTTGACTTGGTATGTGATTTTAACAAACAGTTGAGAAATGAAAATTCTACAATGAATTCTTCAGCAGCACCTGAAATGATAGATACCCACTGGGAAAGATTGCATCCAGCCCTGCTCAGGTTGCAAACAGACTTTCCATTGTCTGGTTGCAGTCTGCATCATGTTTGCATTAAAAAGCAGGTCAGATTCAGTAACTACTCACAAGCAACAGGGAAAGCCCAAATGCAGTATTTGTCTGCTATCGTCAAAGAATTAAACAAGGTAACACGTTGAAATCAAAATGGTTGCAAAGCTTCCCTGGCCAGAGAAAAGAAACGACAACTTTGCTCTGAAGTATACTGCCAAAGTCCCCGCTTACAAAGAGGACACCAAAACAGCGCTGTACGGTACCCATTTTTAGTGATGCTGCAATAAGTTGAACCGCTCCAGTGACAAATCAGGCTAAAGCCATCCTGCTCCTTGGTCTTGGATATGAGGCAGTCAAGCGTAGCTGGCTCCATAGGCATTGCTTGTGTCTGTCAGATGCAGATAGTATTCTGTTACGTTGTCAGAAGAGCTGTTAGGGGAACCGAAGGGTTGAAGAAGTGCTTTAGACCCAATGCTGTGTAAGCTTATTAATAGAGATGCTAAGATAACAAGGTGATTTGTTAAAAGAGAAACATTTCTATCCGAAATGTGACGAGTCGGTGTCAGCTACTGAAGCATCACGATATTTGGCTTTTTCGCTTTGCACCCCGATGTTCTCATTCTGTGTTGACACAGCCTTGGTACCCTGTATCAGTCAAGTGCTTCATTAATTAAGCACCACCAAGAGGGCTGCTGTTCCATCTTTTATGGGAACGAAGTCTTTTGAAGATTTAGTCATCATTTCTCTGGTGAAATTAATACATTTTCATATTTAAGAGATGCTATGTCTTTTTTAAAAATAACAGTCTATCATTTTCTTAAAGAAAGGGGCATTTCAGGGCGCCTGGGTGGCTCAGTCGGTTAAGAGACTGCCTTCGGCTCAGGTCATGATCCTGGAGTCCTTGGATCGAGTCCCGCGTCGGGCTCCCTGCTTGGCGAGGAGTCTGCTTCTCCCTCTGACCCTCCCCTCTCTCATGCTCTCTCTATCTCATTCTCTCTCTCAAATAAATAAATAAAATCTTAAAAAAAAAAAAAAGAAAGGGGCATTTCAGAGCATTCCATTTGTTCGAACAGTTGAACAGTAGTCCTTAATAAGGAGGAGATGAATGAGTGCCACTGGCTCTGGGATCCATCCGCGTGAGAGAATAGTGTCAGGAAGCTCATCTATATAATTTGGTGATAAAGGCTTCTAAGCAGCATATGCTTCCATTCAGGGCTGACGGTGTGCATGAAGCACTCTTCTGAAGAGAGTTGGGGTTGAACAGGAAAGAAAACAGAAGATTTGTCCGAGAAACAGAAGGAGTTGATACCATTAGGGCCTGTATGGGGAGAAAGGTTTCTCAAGTTTCATTTGTGTAGGAATTTAGGATCCATGGGAAATGAACACTTTGGAATTAACTAGCTCATTCAAATACTGAAGTGATTCTTCTGTAACTATTTTCACTGGTATGAAAATCATGGTTATCTTGAGAGCCTATATAAGATAGCTGAATTTAAAGTAACCTGTTGACATATGGGAATGATAGGAACAAATGCCAAATTGAAATAAGCAGCAGGAACATATGAAATAAATCACTGGAAAGCTGAACACACGTAGGTAAAGCTGGCCCAATCAGACTTCAGAAAATCAAGAAAAAACTGAATGAGATAAATGCTTGTGGTAGCAGTTGGGGAATACAGTGATTCTCCTGAGGTCAGAAGAAGCTTCCCCAAACAAACCTGAGCTATCGGATTTGAAGGTAGCTATAACAAAATTCCATCTAGAAAAGCCATCAAGCCCTATTCATTAATTGTATATTTATTAAAGACATTTTACAGGATAGCCCTGTTAAGCTGACCTGCCTGTTTACAACATATGTCCACTTAAGGATGGATTTATAAACATATATCATTTGCCAGGGTTGAAAATCTCCAACATCTTTTATAGATACATTATCCAGGCATTACTCACAAACTGGAACTATTGTCCTGGTGCGATTATGGCAGGTCTCTGTGAGATTTCCTGTTCTATCAACTGAGGAGGTACTGACAGCCTGTCAGTCAGGAAGAATGGTGACTTGCACCTGTACTCACTGCAATAAATATCCTATCAACCTGGGGCACTGGGTCTTCCCTTCGGTAGCCTGTGTGAGGTGGTGCTGGCCTGAGAAGAATCTTGTCTTACTTTTGAAGTTTTGCTTGAGGGGCGCCTGGGTGGCTCAGTCGTTGAGCGTCCGCCTTCGGCTCCTGGGATCGAGCCCCACGTCGGGCTCCCTGCTCGGCGGAGAGCCTGCTTCTCCCTCTCCCACTCCCCCTGCTTGTGTTCCCTCGCTCGCTGTGTCTCTCTCTGTCAAATAAATAAATAAAAGCTTTAAAAAAAAAAGTGAAGTTTCGCTAGAAAATTGTTTTGCGCCAATCCGACAACAGGTGTATGCTTTCTCTGCCAGAGAAATTCTCTGCAGCAATTAAGATATCAACTGCTATTTCCTTGACTACTGGGGTGGTGGGGGGAAGGAGGCTGAGATGGACTCACTGAGCGCAGTTTAGGTTAGAGGCAGCCTCTGGGTTTCTGTAAGGAACTGGTTTTATCCAGTTTTGCAGTTGCCTCGAATGAGAGACTGGAATCAAGTGACATTTCCAGGTCACAAGGAGGTAATGTGGAACAGAACCTTAGAAAGAACTGTCATTAAGACGCACTCTTCCCACGATGACTGGATATAGCCACTCCTGTCTCTGCTTAAGAAGTGGTTTTGAATTTAAATATTAGAGACACACTTTCAATTTTCATTGGATTTTTAAAACTCGTTTCTCAGAGCTTTGGTGTACATATTTTAGAAAAATATACATTTTTGCAGAGTTGATGTAATTTTGCTTTTTCATTTCTTAATTTGATGTGATATACCCGTTGCCACTTCAGGAAGTACTATTAGCTGTTATACCCCCTGACTCCTATTGCTTGATTCCTTTAAAGCAGGAACTGAAACAGTAACATTATTACTACTACTTATAGCTATTATTAAGTGCCTACTGTGGGCCTGACAGTGTTCCAGGCACTTTACCTGTGTTAACTCATTTAATCCTCCCCCCAAATACTGTGAGATATGTACTCTTATTGTTTCCATTATACAGCTAAGCTGAGGCACAGAAAGTATATTTAATTTTAGAGTACTCCTATTCATGTTTCTAACTCCAGCTAATGTATTTCTTAGTGCACAATAGTTACGTGATAGGATTATGTTGTAATCTCCCTCTGGTGTCCTACTTTCAGTCCCTGCCATGGGTCCTACCCTATCAATTTCAAAACCTATTCTGAATCAATTGTTTTAAGACTCGATGCTGCTTTTAACCCTTGGCAACAGTAACATTCATGAATCAAATCTAATAAAAAGGTATGATATTGGCATATTTCTTAGCATTCACTCACAAAATTAATCAAGTATGTTTCACTTTAAACAGCACTGATTGATCGCTTCACTCATTGTTCATAAACTCAACTACTCATCGAGTGGTGAAAATCAAAATGTGGGTGTCAAGATCTCACTTTAAATCAGGTTTCTGCCTGATCTGAGGCAGGATCCTCTAGCCCAAAGGGTCTTTGGAATCAGACATACCCCAGTTCTTAAAATTAATAGCAGGGCCTGGGATAAATTACTTTAACTTCTCTGAGCTCCGTTTCTTTATCTTTAAAAAAAATCACAGGAGAAGAAGCTGAGTACTTGGCATTGGGCCGAGCACAGAATGTACACATTACATTGCACTTATTAATATATAACTTTTCATGGAGAAAGTATTTGTTGTGTCAAGGTCGATGCAAGTTGGTTCCCAAGGAAAGGCAGGAGTGGCGGGACCAGGATTCCACGATCCATACCACCCACTGCCTGCCATGTACTATCTTGAAGGGCCAGGGCCAGGAGAGAGCGAGCACTGGGGAAGACATGAATGAGAAGGAACCTGCCCAGTGCTCCTCCTGACTGGCCTATCTTCTCATCCCTTTTCAACTGCAAAATAGCACGTATTTCTTCCTCCTAAGCAGCTGTGTGGGGCATTATGGATCGTGCAATCCAACTCAAATGTAAAGTAGGCCCTGCAATCCTCAAAGATCATTCACAGGGAATTGGCTGATTATGAGGATTACCATCAACTTGTACAGATGTAGAAATTATTGGTGCTTATTTGAAGAGAGCCAGGTGTGTGGAAAGCCAGCCACAAATAGTCATATGTACAAATATAGAATGAGAAGTTTTAAGGGGAAAAAAAATGAAATGAGATACTGCTTTTTTCCCCTCACTTTCTTACTGCTCTCTGCTTTGGAAGACATTTTACTCATCAAAAAGTAAGCTTACTTTCTCTCTCACTTTATAAATAGTGTTCTGTATATGTACATTATACACAATAGTTTCTTCTTAGTATTCAGTATTCTCTAGAAGAGATGCATTTATTTTACTCTTTGTTTTTTCTGGATCTTGGGTATAGAGGCTTGAGGTGACACCCTCCTTGGTTTATGACTTTCACTATCAGTTGTTGATAGAGGCTCTGATTTAATGGACTGTCTCCTTTTCCCACATGAATTTGCTTCTCTCCACCCACAGGCTACTATTCCAATATCATTCATATAAATTATCTTAGTTAGATATGTTCTTATAAAACATGGGCCTGCGTTATTCATTTAAATTAATAACATTCCTCCACTTATCTTTTATGTTACATGATAGAATCAATGTTACACGATAGAAATTACATGATGGAAGTTTCTGTGTTCTTCATTAAGTTAATGCCTAGATATTTTATATCTTTCTATTTTTTTATGCAGAAATATTGTTTTTGATTGTTAGGAAGTTTGGAATCTCATTTTTTATTGTATTTTCAACTTGTTACTGGCTGTTTTATTTAGCTATTACCACAATAACACTAGTAACAACCTAATAACAACAAGCTCAGTGACTATATTTAATTTTTATTTTTGATTATAGTTCAAATTATTTATTACTGGTTTTATTAGCTATTACTCCGGCAATGTGGTGTAACAGGCCAATCCAAAACTCCATGGTTTACAAAACTAAACATGTCTATTTCTCTCAATTGTCCCCAGGTTGGTTGGTTAGGGTTCTGCAGGTCAAGGGTAAGAGAAGCTGGTCATGGTTCTGGGCTTTCAGGTTGGCTGCAGGTCCACTCGTATGGCTCTTCATTCTCCCTGGAACAGTAGCTCATGACCTGAGCGGAAATCAAGAGCTGGACACTTAACCAACTTTGAAACCAAGGACCAAATGGAACCATTCAAGCAGGTTGAAAGCTTTTGTTTTCATTCAGTGAAGCAAGTCACATAGCCAATGCCAACATCATTTTGGAAGGAAGTATTTTCTGCCATAATGGGGCGGGAAGATGGCAGTGCCTAGTTATACAATAGATGGTATGAATATATAATTCTGATATATAATCCCTATTGATGTAGATAAGTTCTATTGATTTTTGTGAGTTTTTTAAAAAAAAAATCCTTGCTAATTCTCTTACCATTACTAGTTGTTGAAACTTGTGGGTTTTCAAAGGTAATCATATAGTTTGTATGTAATGGAAATTTACTGTCCTCCCTTTCAATGCTTTTAACTATTCTTTTCTTTCTTTTCCTATCCTGTTATCCAGGATCTACTCTGTTGAAGAGCAGTGGAGTGGTGATAGTGGGCAACCCTGTCATAGTCCATATCTTAGAGGGAATAAATGTTTCTCTATCAAGTATAATGTTTACTGTAGGTTTTTTGTATGTAATCTTATCAAGGAAGTCCCCCTCCATTCTTAGTTTTCTGAGTTTTAATCACAGTTCTTGAATTTTAGCAATATTTTCTATGCGTTGATTGACATCTGATTTTTCTCACATGGTTGTTAATACAGTGAATTACATTGGTAATATTTCTGATGATCTTCATTTAATCCCTATTTGAAATTTATTGATTTTTAAATACCCTGAAAGATTCAGTTAATATTTTAATGATTGTTTCATGTATTTTTTGTGTATAATTGATACACAATGTTACATTAGTTTCAGGTGTACAACTTAGTGATTTGACAAGTTGATACATTATGCTATGTTCACCACATAGCTACCGTCTGTCTCATTACATTGCTATTAGAATATCATTGACTGTATTCCTTATGCTCTGCTTTCTATTCCCATGATTTATTCCATAAGTAGAGGCCTGTATCTTTCACTCCTCCTCTCCTATTTTGCCCAACCCCCCAAGTCCCTCCCCTCTGGCAACCATAGTTCTCTGTATTTAGAGTTTTTTTTTTAGATTCCACTTATGAGTGGAAGCATAAGGCATTTGTCTCTGATTTATTTCACTTAGCATAATACTAGGTCCATCCATGTTGTCTCAAATGGCATGATCTCATACTTTTTATGGCTGTGTAATATTCTACTGTGTATATGTGTATGTGTGTGTGTGTGTACCACATTTTCCTTATCCATTTGTCTATTGATGGACACTTAGGACACTTCCATGTCTTCGCTATTGTAAATAATGCTGCAATAAACATAGGGGTGCATATATCTTTTTGAGTTAGTGTTTTCATTTTCCCTAGGTAAATACCCAATAGTAGAGTCATTGGATCATGTGCTATTTCTATTTTTAATTTTTTGAGGAACAACCATACTGTTTTCCGTGGTGGCTGCACCAGTTTACCTTCCCACCAACAGTGCAAGGAGGTTCCTTTTTCTCCACATCTTCACCAACACTTCTTGTCTCTTGTTTTTTATTTTAGCCATCTGACAGGTGTGAGGTCATATCCCATTGTGGTTTTGATTTTTATTTCCCTGATGATGAGTGATGTTGAGAATCTTTTCATGTGTCTGTAGGCCATCTGTATGTCCTCTTTGGAAAAATGTCTAATTCAGGTCCTTTGCCCATTTTTTAATGATTTTTGGGGGGTGTTGAGTTATAGAAGTTCTTTATATATTTTGGATATTAATCCCTTATCAGGTATATCATTTGCAAATATCTACTTCCATTCAGAAGGTTGTCTTTTTATTTTGTTGATGGTTTCCTTTGCCATGCAAAAGCTTTTTATGTTGATGTAGTCCCAATAGTTTGATTTTATCTTTGTTTCCTCTGCCTTAGGAGACATATTTAGAAAAATGTTTCTATGTCTGACATCCGAGAAATTACTGCTTATGTTCTCTTCTCGGATCTTTATGGTTTCGGATCTCATGTTTAGGTCTTTAATCCATTTTGAGTTTATTTTTGTGTATGGTGTAAGAAAAGGGTCCAGTTTCATTCTTTTACATGTAGCTGTCCAGTTTTTGCATCACCATTTGCTGAAAAGTCTGTCTTTTCCCATTATATATTCTTGCTTCCTTTGTCATAGATTATATAACCATATAAATGTGAGTTTATTTCTGGGCTCTCTATTCTGTTTTCTTGATTTATGTGTCTATTTTTGTGCCAGTACCACATAATATTTTGACTACTATAGCTTTATAGTATATCTTGGAATCTGGAATTGTGATACCTCCAGCTTGTTCTTCTTTATCAGGACTGCTTTGGCTATTGGGGTCTTATGTGGTTCCACATAAATTTTAGTATTATTTGTTCTAGTTTGAAAAATGCTGTTGTTATTTTGATAGGGATTGCATTGAATCAGTGGATTGCTTTGAGTAATGTGGACATTTTGATAATATCAATTCTTCCAATCCCTGAGCATGGAATATCGTGCCATTTGTTGGTGTTGTCTTCAATTTCTTCCATCAGTGTTTTATAGTTTTCAAGTACAGGTCTTTCACCTCTTTGGTTCAGTTTATTCCTAGGTCATCTATGTTCATAAGTGAAATTAACCTTTATCTTCTGTTACTTTTATTGTTTTTATCCCATTGTATAAGATTATACTAGTCTGATAAAATGAGCTAGATAGGCTTTCACTCTTTTTTTCTAAAATAACTTTTTACAAAATAGGACTAAATCTTCCTTACAAGTTTGGTAGAAAGTACCTACAAAACTATCTGGGACTGAAGCTTTTTGGAAGTAGAGATTTTTGATTGCTGTTTCAGTGTCTTTGGACTTTGCTCTTTCCTCTTCCTTCTCTTCTTCTTTCTCCTTTTACTGTAAACTCATGTCAGGTTTACTTAAATTATAAAGACCAATTCTTCTTATAGCAATGTTTACTAATTTTTTTTCTTCTTTTTTTTTTTTTTTTTTTTTAGAGAGAGGGACCAGGGAGGGGCAGAAGAGAGAGAGAGAATCTTAAGCAGGCTCCACACCCAGTGCAGAGCCCAGTGTGGGGCTCGATCTCATAACCCTGAGATCATGACCTGAACTGAAATCAAGAGTCCGATGCTTAACCAACTGAGCCACCCAGGTGCCCCAACTTTTACTAATTCTTCTGACCAGCAAATAAACTTCCTAGAGAAAGATGCTCCACACATGCCTTTGCTAATGTTAATTAGCTACTGGAGAACCTCTTATGCCACTTTTGGCATTTTGATAATTTTCTACAAATTGATCCATTTCATTGAAGCTTTGAAATTTATCCATTTCTTCTGAGTATCACATTTATTAGCAGGTAGTTATTCATAATACTTTCACCATTTTTAATTTGTATTGTGTCTGTGGTTGTTTCTGCCCTTTCGTTCCACATTTTATCTTACTATTTTACCAGTTTTGCCAAACGTCGATCCTAATAAACTTTTCAGCAAGCCAGCATTTGTTTATATTATCATGTTTTTATTTTAAATTTCTTTTTGTTTTGGCCTATATATTTATTATTTTGTTTCTTTGTTTCTTTATGTTTGTACTGCCTCTTTCTTTACAACTTCTTGAGTTGATTTACTTACTTGTTTTTAACTTTTATTTCCTGATATATTTAAATGTTGTAGTGTATTTATTTATTTATTTATTTAAAGATTTATTTATTTATTTCAGAGACAGAGCACAAGAGGGGGGAGGGTCAGAGGGAGAAGCAGACTCCCTGCTGAGCAGGGAGCCCGATGCGGGACTCGATCCTGAGACTCCAGGATCATGACCTGAGCCGAAGGCAGTCGCTTAACCAACTGAGTCACCCAGGCGCCCCTGTAGTGTATTTAAGTAGAGTTTTAATTTGAATCCAATATACTTAGAAAGGTATGGATACTGTCATTTAATTTTACATATTTTGTAATTTTCCTTATGTTCTTTTTGAACTCAGGAGGTACTTAGTATTATTAAATAATTTTGTATGTTTTATGCTTTTATTAATCCTTTATTTCTTTGACATTTAAACTTATTAAGTGGAGAAATGAGGGCATAAGGTGCATACAGGGCAGATGAAAATGTGGTAGAAAAATGGATTGTAGTTCCCTGTAGGGTTGATGAATTGAAGGAATTTGGGAATTAGGCTGAGCTGGAAAGAGTGAAATTTATGACTTGGTTTGGAAATAGGATGCTTATAACTGAAATTATAGAGTGGTTGCAGTTATCAGTGATGACAAGGTCCAGAGAAAGCTTCCAGCAGTGAACATAGAGGTAGAGTGAGGACACCCTCTTCATCCGAAGAGGAGCAGTCTTGGTTCTGGAAGGCCAACTGTCATAAATATCCTCCATGTGCATATTGCAGTGGTAGTGTTGGATAGAAGGGCAGGATCCAGGAGCTAAATCTTCAAGGCATGACAGGACTAGTAGTAGATGATTGCAGCAAAAAGAAAGGGTTGACTTGAGAGTCGAAACTGAAAGTATTTGGGGAAGGGACAGGGACTAGTAACTAGAAGCAACAACGAAATGTTAGGAAGACACATACAGAAGTAAGAGGGGTATGAGAAAGAAGAGAGCCACCAGTGAAAAAACTTTGGAACAGTGTCCTCAAGGGAGACCCAGATTTTAATTAGAGCCTGAAGGTGAAGGAAAGGTATAGCAAAAAGGTCAAGGATATGAGTGATTTGCTGATGACTGTTTGTGACATCGGAAGGGCCCAGTGGAAGGGCTTCGGGACTTTAGGAAAGAGTGGGAGATGGGTCAGAGCTTAAGGAGATATAAGCTATGGGAGATGTGGAATAAACTGGGAGTCCTAGGATTCTTACAGTGGCCAAGATAAACAAAAGGTATAAGGAGGAGCGCCTGAGTGGCTCAGTCGTTAAGCGTCTGCCTTCGGCTCAGGTCATGGTCCCAGGGTCCTGGGATCGAGCCCCACGTCGGGCTCCTTGCTCAGCAGGGAGCCTGCTTCTCCCCTGCCTGCTGTTTCCCCTGCTTGTGCTTGCTCTCTCACTGTGTCTCTCTCTGTCAAATAAATAAAATCTTTAAAAAAAGAAAAAAAGGTATAAGGAGATTAGTCTCTAAGTTAAGATAGACAGGCGTGATATAAATAGTGGGGGAAGGCTTAGATAAAGGAGGGTAGCCTTATAAAGGTGGGGAAGTCTATAAAGAACATAACAGTATTCAAGGGCTCCTTCAGATTGTGAATGTCCCTTTTGTGCATATTTATTACACTTATGTAAAATTTTTGTTCTGTTGGTTTCAATAATTTTGTTTCAGGTATCACATAATGTTCAATTATCATTGTTTACATAAGCGTTGTTCTTATTAGACAGGGCCAAAGCTCATGTCTCTCCTAGTGTGTTTTGGGAGAAGAGCTCAAGCGGTGAGTCCCAGGCACAGGACAATTCAACTTGTCTAACCCTAACCAGAAATTTCCTTGTCATGGATTCAGCCACAAACCCTAAATAGCAGCAGCAAGAGCATTGGCAAAGCACTCTACTTTGGCTGTACTCCACCAGCCCGGGGGATCTGGAGGGGAGAAAGCAGAGGAATGGCTTTGGGCTTCCTCTGGTTACATGGCCCTTATGCGTGGGATATTTTCTCTGGAATGCTCCCCCTTCCTTCTCCCAGTTAACTCTAGCTCAAGGGTCGCTTTACCAGAGAGGCCCTCCTTTCCTCACCAGTCGAGACCTCCTTGTTTTGTGTTCTCCTAGAATCTTGTTCCTTTCCTTCAGAGCATTTATCTCAGTTTGTAATTACATACTCATTACCCTGATTATTTGATTTATGACTGCGTTCCCACAAGCCTGTAAACTTCATGAGAGCGGAAATGGTGTCTCTTTATATTTATCATATTATCACTAGCATTCTGGGTGGTGCTGGTATACAGTAAATGAATGAATGAATAAATTAGAAGAAGAACAGATTATGCAGAGGACGGTTTACACTGGAGACAAGCAGTTGATAATCTTTTAAAAAAGGAAGGGGGTGGTCTTGAGAATAGCTTATTAGAATTACCACTGCCTATGCTGGGTGGCAATCTAAGATAAAGCACTCGTAATTTTCTTTCAGTTGCTATCTATAATTTTTACTTCTATATCAACTTTCTAATCTGATACTTCAGAGTGGAAAAGTGCAAACCAATAATAAGTTAAAAACTGTTACAGATAAATTGAGATATATATGTGTATATATATCTAATTTCAAACTTTCATACGGAAAAATCACAGGGTTTTAACTCAGCAAAAATATTTTGGGAACTGCTGAATTAACAACATTGATATGATTGATTACAGATGGTGACATGGACAAATGCAAGGCATAGTATTTCAAGGTTAAGTACTACTGTATTTCAATTAAATTGTGGATCAAAAGAGCAGAACATCTTCCTTTGAATTCTCTGAAGTATCAAGTCTCATCTACCCTAAACAGTTTCTTCTATGAGGTAGTCTTGCCGAGAGAATGCTTTCAGGGGTCAAGGTAAATGGTTTATGATGAGATGGAAGTGAAAACATGAAATACATTGACTAGTCTGTAGTGTATAATGACTAATTCTACTTAAACTGATTCCTTGACAGGGTCAGTGCTATCGTTTGGATACGAAACCCACTTTGGCTTTGCACACAGACCTCTCCCATCCCCTTACACTCTCCTAATCTGACATTCTGGAATGCCTTTTTATTACCTTGTTGATAATGTTGTATTGCTAACTAAATGGCACTTTTGCCCATTCTGTCAGGGTCCAATCAACACGGTTAAACAGTGAATAATCTTAACATATTAATTGTTTACTCCTCCAGTTGTGAGCCCCTGAAAATACTAATGACAGTAGCCTTAGTTGATTTTACATTTCTTTTAGCTGAGATCATTAGTATACTGAAATGTTGAAATGTCACTTCTGACATTTTTCTTTGCAATCACAGTCAGCTTATTGTACATTTGTAATTTTTTTCAAAAGAAAATAATTGTGAACACTTTTGTCACTGTTTCCCCATTAGGAAATATTCATTAATATATAGCAACTTCAGCAAAATCAACTGGTATATCAAACGAATATATATCATATATCATGTAATATAGTAACATAAACCCTTAATGTTATCATACCCTCTTAATACCTTTTCAGAAATTTTAAGTGAAAATCTTATGTAGTTCAGTTTATAGAACTCTAAAACCCTTTCAAAACTGTCTATAACCTGAGGAAAGGAGTTCATCCATTTCTAGACATTTTCCACAGTCAGTAGTAAGGTATACACATATATGCAAAGAAAGAATAAAATACAAATCAAAAAGTACAGAGTACAATTAGACATAATTAAGAAAATATCTGGGGAAAATAATCATTCAAATATGATAAAGGATTAATATATTTAATATATAAATAGTTTATATTAATTCATGAGAAAAATACCAAGATGCTAATAAAAAATACCGTGAAGAGAGGGGACAAAGAACCTGAGCAGACAGTTCAAGGAAGTGATATAGTCAAGAAAGAAAATATTCACCTTCAGTAATAACCAAGGAAATGCAAATTATGGTACCAAGAAGGCATTTCCCTAGCAAAAATAAAGATGTACAATTTTTTTTTAAAGAGTTCTGCTCTAAACCCAAAGCAGTGTTAGTTTAAATCTAAAAAGAAAAAGACATACCAGGATTCAAAAAGAAGATAAACCCTTGTAATTCTGGAAACAATGCAAAACTTTTAAAAAGTCCTAACAAAACACTCTAAGTGTTATACTAATATATCCTTCAAAGAGACAATTTTCCAATAAAATTAAAAGGCACAAAATTAATGTGAGATAACCATTAAATACATTTAGCCATCAACTGAAAGCCTGTCTCTAATAAAAAGTTACATATATATGAAAACCTATATGGCCAAATGATGAACTATTCAATAACTGGTGCTTGGTAATTGGTTATTTATATGGAAAGATAATATCCTTGCCTCATTTCACACACAGAAGTCAGTTCCAGTTGGAATGAGGATCGACTTGAAGAAAACTTTAAACATTTTTAGGACAATATATATAAAACTTTCTTTATAAATTTATGATAGGAAATTATGTTTTAATCATGATCCAAAAGCTTGAATAATTAAAAAAATAAAACTTTGAATACATTACAATTATTATAAACAAAGCAAAATGGTAATCTTAGAGCGAAGTTAAACAAAATACTTAAACTCACCAATATATTGTATCTGAAATAGGGAAAGTATTCTTCAGTTTAGACTTCTATTACTGGCATTCTATGACAGAGCCTCCTGTTGTAAACATATAAAAGTGTTTGAAAAATCCATACTTTCAAGTGAATAAACAACCCTGTGAGATAATAATAAAATGTGTCAGTGCCAAGACCAAAACAAGAACAAAACTGCAGAAAGATGAGAAGGCTCTAAAACTTCTGGATATACTGGTCTAGAGTAAAGCATTCTGGGACAAAGCTTGGACTTCTTAGTGCCCGGAGCCATACTGGAAACTGTCCTGCATGTAGTTGGGCCAAGAGATGCTCCACCTTCAATGAAGTGGTGAGCTAAAACAGAAAACTCCAAGGAAAATGGTCTCTCTCGTCCTTCACTCTAGGTAGAAATTAAGTCTTCCAGGGGCACATGGATAGCTCAGTTAAGGGTCTGCCTTTGGCTCAGGTCATGATCCCAGGGTCCTAGGATCGAGCCCTGCATCCAGCTCCGTGCTCTGTGGGGAGGCCTGCTTCTCCCTCTCCCTCTGCTGCTCCCCCTGCTTGTGCTCTCTCTCTGTCAAATAAATAAATAAAATCTTTCTTAAAAAAAGTCTTCCAATCAATTACAGGACCACTGGCTTGCTTTATATGGGTGTAATGCCTGAGTCAATATAATTTGCATAATTTTAAATACATGAATCCAAGAAATATAAAGTAGATCTAGCTCTTCAGTACATAGTAAAAACAAATGTAGTTCATCTCTGGAGGAAGTGTTACTCAAGTTTCAAAAAAATTCTTGCAAAAAACCAACTTTTTTATTTTATTTTATTTATTTTTATTTTTTTTTAAAGATTTTATTTATTTATTTGAGAAAGAGAGAATGAGAGACAGAGAGCACGAGAGGGAAGAGGGTCAGAGGGAGAAGCAGACTCCCTGCCGAGCAGGGAGCCCGATGCGGGACTCGATCCCGGGACTCCAGGATCATGACCCGAGCAGAAAGCAGTCGCTTAACCAACTGAGCCACCCAGGTGCCCCAGATTTTCCAGTTTTTAAATATTTTTCACAACTATGCAAATCATGGTCATTATTATTTATTTATGTTAGAAAATGCATATTGTTTTTGAAATTACGCTCAGCAGCCATTTCTATGAGAGAATTGACATTAGAGATTTTTTTTTTAAAGATTTTATTTATTTATTTGAGACAGAGAGCATGAGAGGGAGGAGGGTCAGAGGGAGAAGCAGACTCCCCGCCGAGCAGGGAGCCCGATGCGGGACTCGATCCTGGGACTCCAGGATCATGACCTGAGCCGAAGGCAGTCGCTTAACCGACTGAGCCACCCAGGCGCCCCAAAAACCAACTTTTTTAAAGATTTTATTTATTTGAGAGACAGAATGAGGGAGACAGAGTACAGGAGCAGGGGCAGAAGGAGAGGGAGAAGCAGACTCCCCTGTTGAGCAGGGAGCCGACAGGGGACTTGATCCCAGAACCCTGGGATCACGACCCAAGCCGAAGGCAGATGGCTGACTGAGTCACCCAGGTGCCCCTGCAAAAAGAATTTCAAACAGGAGGTATAAATAAAAATTCACATCTGGAAATATCATAGTGAAAGTACAATACATCAAAAATACACTGTAAATAAGACAGAAAATAGGTTTGTTTGTTTATTTGAGAGGGAGAGGGAGAATCAGACTCCCTGCCGAGCGGGGAGCCCAATGGGAGGCTTGATCCCAGGACCCTGGGATCATGACTGCAAGCTGAAGGCAGATACTTAACTGACTGAGCCTCCCAGGTGCCCCCAGAAAAGAGTTTTCTTAAAAAAATAAATAAATAAATAATAATCCCAATTAGATCGGCAGTTGATTTCCTAATAGCAAAGATGGAAGCCAGGAAGCACTGGAGTGATATGTTTAAATTGAAAACCCAGAATTCAAAGTTTAGCAACTCTGTATTTTAATAGTGAGCAAAATAGTAAAACATTTTCAAGTATGTGGAAAAAAAAAACTGTTAATGATCAAAGTATAAACCTAAATGATTTCTTCTGTTTCAGAAGAAATTTCGGAGAACAAAGAAAATGTTAAACATGTGGATAAATCTAAACAAATAAAAATGAATATATAAAGCAATAATAGCATTGAATTAATCATACCATTAAAAATAAAAATATTAGATATTCTATTATATCAGGAAGGAAGTAATTGCACTAAAGTATTCTAAAGACTGGGGCAAATACACTATCTTTCTAGTCTTTGTCAACTATAAATGTCAATATTTCTACTGTGAGATTAAAAGAAAAAAAAGAGGATATACCTTGTAAATGAGTGGAGGCTAGGAGAATGAGAAAGAAATAAAAATATCCTCTATTTAAATAATTTAAATAGATGACTTAACTAAGAATTAAATATCTATTAAAGCCCCTGAGTCTATGGTATTTTTTTTTTAAATAAAAGCAGCTTGAGATGACTGAGACAACTGACAATAACAAATATTTTTGAGGACTTGGAGCATCTGGAAACTCATATTGCTAGTGGAATATAAAATGGTACAACCACCTTAGAATCCTGTTTAATAGTTTCTTAATAAAGTAAATACTATGACCTAGGAATTCCACAGCTAGGTATTGATCCAATGAGAATCAAGAATATTCATAGAAGCCCTATTCACAGTAACCTAAAATTTGAAACAATTTAAATATTGATCAACAGGAGAATGGATAAGTAACTGTGATATACAACTTAGTCATTATAAACAAAATTTTTAAAACTACAGCTGCCCCCAGCAAAATGGATGAATCTCAAAAACATTCAGAAGCCAGACAAAAAAGAATGCACACTGTGTGATTCCATTTATGTGAAACCCAAGAATAAGGAAAATTGATACAGATAAAAATCAGATAGTGGTGGTGGTGGTGTGAACTGATTGAAAGGGACACACAGGAATTTTCTGGGGTGAAAGAAAATCTATATTTTTATATATTGAGAGTTACATGGGGCTATATAATAATTAAGATCTGTGCATTTTATTGTATATAACTTAGGCATCAATATCAAAATTAATAAAAAAATAGATAACTAAAAATTCATGCTATTGACTCCTTTTAAAACAAATTCACCTTCAGGGTATAATTTCTAAGCAGTATTTCTCCCAATGAGTAATTCAGACTACCTGCATAGAGATAACTCAAGAGCTGTGTTAAGTATTAGTTAGGTTCCAGTACCTTACCCACATCATATCAATCAGAGTAAAATGCATTAATATTGCAGGTTATATTTTCTAGTTTAGATAAATGGTCACCATTCTTATGTACATTATGCTGGATATAAATTGATAAGAAAAAAGTTACCCTAGAATGGTTTTTTTCTCACCAGTATTTTTCAGTTCCTTTCTGAGTGCTGTATGAATGATGTCCCTGTGTTTGTCTCTCTGTAAGAATAGAAAAGTCCTAGGCCCTAATGTTTTGGTACAAAGAGCACCTACATTGAAATCATTCTCCATTGGTCAAAAATAGTCAACACATTACTAATAACAGCCTGATTAGAGTCTGCCTGTCAATGAAGCCCATCAGAACATTTGGGGACACTGGCTCTGCTAAGTCATATAAATTACTTCTTCCAGTTTTACTTTACCTGCATTCATTACTTCAATTTAAATCACTGCTCAAACTATATTGAACTGGCATCTTGGTAGCCATCAGAATCCTCGAAGGCAAGGATTCTTTCTTCAATGCCATTTTAATCTCCTGTGTCTAGTGCATGTTAGGTGCTTAGTAAATAATTGTTGATTCAATGTAAGAATCAATAAAGTGAAAAACCATCCTGTAGCATATCCCCATATAATTCCTTATCCTTGCCACTAATCAGCCTTTTGGACAGAAATGTTCTACTGGTTACTAATTCATTCTATTTTACTCACTTGTCTCCTGTGTATTTCATTTTGATTTCAGAATATTATGAAAGAAGTAAGGCCTTTCCTGCCCCCAAGATGTGACATGCCCTGTTAGGAACTGTGGATTCCAAGAACACTAAATTGTTTCCAGTTCATTTGCAAGCACCAGAATGTCACCTCACTCCTTGCTTTTGGTCATGGTCTCCCTTCCAGCTGGGATGCCTCTGTCTCCATCAACATTCTCCTGACAAACTTTTACTTTTCTTTAGGCATCCCCACCACTGGAAAATTTTCTCGGATCTCTTGGTCCTGGTAGAGTGAGCTGCTCCTCTCCTGGGTGCCTACAATATCACACGTCCATGCCTGCAACACTTTGTATCATATTATATTAATCTGTACCATGTTACACATATGTAGCTATCTCTTTCATTAGACTCTGAGCCTAATATGTTTGATGAATATAAGTACTGACCTCTATATAACTCCAACACATGCAGATGCTTAATTCACATGATTTGAGAGAATGAGTTCTGTCAAGTGTTGAGTTCACACACAAAGTACCCATAACATTATTGCTGCCTAATAATTCTAGGAAGTAAATAAGATCGTATCTCCTTCTGATGTTTACTAATTTTTTAATAATAAATTCCAAACTTCAGGGGTGGGGTTGACAGTGAAATCACCAAACTATTATTTATGAATCTTTCTACTTCTTTTTGGAGGAGGAGATTTGCCTATTTCCCATCCTCTGGCATCTCTCTCATTCTCATTCTTAGTTTGGACTAAGATGAGAACTATGAACATGGAAAGGAAGAAATGACCATGAACAGTCCTCACATGGGCATCAGCCCAACTCGTGCAGGAAGAAGAAGAAAAGGCAAGAATGACACACAGATGGTTGCAAAGCATGGAGCCTGACAGCTTTCTGGGATCAGGAGACTGATCTATTTATTTGACAGAAACCTGGGGATAGCTTTGGCCTAGGGAGACAAAGGGATGTTATTCCAAGTGGAGGCCAGAGGAGCAGTATGAACTTAGCCCTGAAAGAACTGGCCGGGAAACACTAAGGCCTGAGAGCTGAGACTGGCCATGTCCCTCTCTTTTATGTGTTGCCCAGACTCTCCTCCGCTTCTCCAGAGCTTTCATCTAGCTGAGTGCTACTCACACTTTCTGGGTCAGCCAAATATTTGTGGAGAGATTTACAGTTCATGAAGTCCTTTTACATACATTGTCTCATCAACCCTATGCAATGGAAATGCATTTCTATTTTATTGTCAAGGAACCTGAATGGTAGTGAGGGGCAGAATTAGGAAGTGGGTAGGGGGACTGTAATCCCATATTTACTCAATGTCTACTATTCAACACTGTATCAGGTTCTCTAAGAGATAGAAGCATAAGACATAGCCTTTGACCCCAGGGGCCTATCATCTTTGGAGAGAAACAAACAGAAAATACATCAGATGAGTAGAGAATAAGTGTGTGCATCCGATAATATATGTTAGTAAGTAAAAAACGATATGTCAATATAGAAAGTTATGTAAAAATCTGACACATTAAAATCCAGTATTCCATTTGCAAGAAGAATCTTTTAAATATTCATTCTGGCTTAGGGGCCAAAGACACAGAATAATAGAGAACTAGAGCATTTGTGGAGATTTTGTAAGAACTCTAGACTGTTTATATATTTGACTATATAGGACCTCTATCTTGAGAAACTGAATTTCCTCACTTATAAAAATGTAATTTTTTTTGGCTTATGGTCAAATAAAACAAATACATAAAAGAAAAGTTCCATAAGTTAAAAGCTCCATTTAAAAAAGAGAAAAATAAGCATATTTTAAAAACAATACATCTATTTTATACATTTTAGACTGAAATAGGAAGATAGAGTGTCTGGTGTGAATGGCAGAAATATAGGAGCTTCTTGTTCATTGACCTTTTTTTGTAATGCACTATTCAATAAAGCAGAAGAAAATAAAAAAGGATTTCAAAAGGAGTAATGTAGTTCTCCAAGGGGAAATCTCTTTGACCCCGATTTAAAATATTTTTTTTTTAAGATTTTATTTATTTGACAGAGAAACAGCAAGAGAGGGAACACAAGCAGGGAGAGATGGAGAGGGAGAAGCAGGCTCCCCACTGAGCAGGGAGCCTGATGTGGGGTTCGATCCCAGGACCCTGGAATCATGACCTGAGCCGAAGGCAGATGCTTAATGACTGAGCCACCCAGGCGCCCCCCGATTTAAAATAATTTACAGAATGTGGATCCTAAAGATCATGTTTTGCTTTTTGAGGATTAGTTTTTTCCAAGCAGGTAAGGTGATTGGAATTTTTAGAGTCTAGTGTATGGCAATAAAAGGGGGTGAGGTTTGAGATTCTTCTCAAATTTGCACTCTATCCCCACCCCAGTACCTCAGTCCTCAACAAAGCTACAATAAAATAGGCTTCAGTTTTAAAGACTTTTTAGCAAATTCCATGTGTTTACAAACCATTTTTTTTCTTATTTTGTCCTCGAAAAAATGAAAAACAGCTTCAAATCACTCTTCCTGGGTTATTTCTACATCTTCCTTCAGCTTTTTGCCATCTGGGAGATGAGTTCTCTATTTCAGTTGAATAGCCTACTCTGAATTGAAAGAGCTCTAGTACAAACAAGAATAAAGGAGGGAAGGTTCTATTCAAAAAGGGCTCATGTTAGAGAGGGAGGAGATAATTCACTTGATTGTATTTGGTAAATGAAGCTATTATTTTCTTCTTCCACAGAGGCTGTAAAGCAGAGTATAGGAAACACACATGTCTAAGAGGCCTATCTCTAAGAGGAGAAGACGGAGTCATCAAAGACACCCAGTTGTGTGTGGGAGTCATCACTGGGGATTGAATTATCAGGCCAAAAACAACTGGGCATGGCTCAGTTTCTGGAGCTGTTTCATGTCAGGGTTAACTCCCACTTCAAAGAAACCCAGCAGACGGGAAATGAAAGTTCAGGACATCTTCCTTTGAATCTGTTTTCAAAATGGCTCATGCAGTTTGCTGGCTGGTATCTTGGAGTATTTCAAGGTTCATCATTACTATTTGCCTTTTATCAAGAGCCAATAATATGTACTGAAGATGCGCATGTACGTATAAATTACTATTCTTCACTTATGAGGTTGGTGTTGATAACATTGCTATCCTTTTGGGAGAATATAGCTAGAAGAGTTGATGAGTGACCCCCACACACCCTCAATAAGACCAGTTCCAAGTCAAGTAGTTAGAAAAGTTACTAAGAGATGAGAAGACTTTCAAGGGAAGACAAAACACCAGGATCTGGATACAAGTTTCACAGAAGGGAGCAAATGAGCATTTGAAGGAAAAAAGGAGGAAAACAAAGACACCCCCCCTCCTTCCTGCTCCGTCGAATAGAAATAAGCAGATTGTCCCAACCGAATCATCTGTGTCTTCTTGGTAAATAGTTTTTCTTGTAAGGAAAAGGAAATCTCTCTGAGCTATATATGGACATATAGATGGATTCCAGTCTTTACAGTTATTGCAGAGAATAATGCAGTTATTGCATTATTTTGCAGTTGTTTAAGTACATTAATAGCCCAAATATTCAAATAGAACCTTTGGAGCTAAAGAATATATGTATTTTTAATGTCTATTAATATTGTCAAACTGTCCTTCATTGGAGTTGAACTAATTTATTTACACTTTCTTCAGAAATACAGCAGAAGGTCTATTTCCCCACAATCTTATTATCAGAATATGAGGTTGACTTTTGGATTTTGGTCTAGATAAAAAATTAACAATATATATTTCATTAGAATTTTAATTTCCATTCTCTTACTTTTTTAAAAGATTTTATTTATTTGACAGAGAGAGAGAGAAGGAGGGAACACAAGCAGGGGGAGTGGGAGAGGGAGAAGCAGGCCTCCTGCTGAGCAAGGAGCCCGACGCGGGGCTTGATCCCAGGACCCTGGGATTATGACCTGAGCCGAAGGCAGACGCTTAATGACTGAGCCATCCAGGTGCCCCTCCATTCTCTTATTATGAGTGATATTGGGTCTCTTTTCGTCAATCTTAAAGCCATTTGTTTTGGATGTCCCTATTTTCTGTCTTTTGGGGGCAGGAGTTAGTATTTTTCCTCGTAGATTTTTAGAGTGCGTCAAATGTGGAAATTAGCTTATTTTTTCAGGAATATGGGTTGCGAGTATTATTTTTCAGGTTATCATTTGCTTCTGGTGTTTCCTCCCCCATGCATTTTTATTTTTATGTATTTGAATTTGCCAATCTCTTCTTTTATGACATCTGGATTTTGATTCAGAGGTAGGAAGGCTGTCTCAAGTATAGGGTTGTAAAGGAATTCTCAGATGTTTCTTTCTAATACTCTTATTATAATGTCATTTGCACTTTTTCCTACTGTGTAATGTGAGATATAGATCCAACTTTATTTTGTTCCATTTCTGGATCCATTCTGGAATGCTAAATTCTCATATAAATGTCAGCTTATTTTTGGACTTTCCATTTTTTTTCTTTATCTTTCAGTCGTGTTTAATAGTACATTTTAATATCTGGTAGAGCTCATTCACATTCATTGCTCCTTTTTAAAAAGTATTCCTGGCTATTTGTTCTATCTTTCCAGCAAGTCAGATTGTATCATTCCAAACTAAAATAAGGAAATCAATCATTCTTTTGTATGTGGAGATCCAGTTTTCCCAATACCATTTATCTTATTGGTTTTAATTGAAGGGTAGTTGACATATAATGTCACATTAGTTTTAGGTTTATCATAGTGAGTTGGCAATTCAATACATTATACTATGCTCACCACAATTGTAGCTACCATCTGTCACCATACAATGCTATTACAATACCATTGACTATATTCACTATGCTGTACCTTTTATCCTTGTGACTTACTCATCCCATAACTGGAAGCCAGGACCTCCCATTCCCCTTCACCCTTTGCCTTTTGCTCCCACCACTTTTCCCTCTGGCAACCACCAATTTGTTTTCTGTATTTATGGGTCTGTTTGGTTTTTTGTTCATTTTTTGGTTTTTAGATTTCACAGATAAAGACAAATACCATATGAATTCTCTTATCTGTCTGACTTCTTTCACTTAGCATTATACCCTCTAGGTCCATCCATGTTGTTGTAAATCTCAAGATCTTATTCTTTTTTTATGGCTAATATTCCACTGTACATTCCCTATACCATTCGTTGAAGAGACCATCCTTTCCCCAGTTGGTGCCTTTATCAAAGATTAGTTCACCATATATGTGTGGGTTTATTTCTGGACTCTAAATTCTGTTCCATTGGTCTGTGTGTCTGTTTTTATGCCAGTACCATATTGTTTGTTTTGATTATTACAGCTTTGTAACATGATCTGAACTCAAAAAGTGTGATGCCATTGACCATGCTCTTTTTCAAGTGGTTTGCCTATTTTAGGTCTTTTGTGGTTCCATGTGAATTTTAGGATTGTTTTTACTATTTCTATGAAAAATGCCCTTGAAGTTTTGATAGGGGTTTCATTGAATCTGTACATTTCTTTGGGTAGTATAGACATTTTAACAATATTAATTCTTCCAATCCATATACATACAGGATATTTGTCCATTTATTTATGTCATCTTCAATTTCTTTCATCAACATTTTATAGTTTTCAGTGTACACGTCTTTCATTTCCCTGATTAAATTTATGCCTAGGTACACTATACTTGATAGTATTGTAAATGGGACGGTTTTCTCAATTTTTCTTTCTGATAGTTCATTGTTAGTGCATAGACACAACTAATTTTTGTATGATTTTGTATCCTGCAACTTTACTAAATGTATTAGTTTTAACATTTTTTTGGTGGAGTCTTTAGGGTTTTCTTTTCTATGTATAAGATCATGTCATCTGCAAACAGAGACAATTTTACTTCTTCCTTTCCAATTAGGATGCCTTTTATTCTTGTCTTACGGAAGTGCTCTGATTAGAACCTTTAATGCTGTGTTGAATAGAAGTGGCTAGAATGTGCATCGTCATCTTCTTCCTGATCTTAGAGGAAAGTTTTCAACTTTTCACCAAAGGGTATGATGTTAGCTATGGACTTCCCACATGTAGCCTTTATTATGTTGAGGAACGTTCCTTTTACACCTAATATGTTAAGAGTTTTTCTCATAAAACGATGTTGATTTTTGTCAAATGCTTTTCCTGTATCTATTGAAATGATCAAGTGATTGTTATCCTTTATTCTGTTAATATGATGTATCCCACTGACTGATTTCATATGTTCAACCATCTTGCAACCCATTTTATCATGGTGTATGATTGTTTTAAGGTACTGTTGAGAACAATGAAATTGAACCCCTATTTTTCACCACTGATCAACTCAGATTGGATTAAAGACTTAAATATAAGATCTGAAACTATAAAACTTCTAAAGTAAAATAAGAACAAAGCTCCTTGACATTGGTCATGGCAATACTTTTTTTGAACATGACCTTAAATACACAGACAACAAATACTAAAATAAATGGGACTATACCAAACTAAAAAGATTCTGTGCAGCAATGGAAACAATCAACAAAATGAAAAGGCAACCTATGACATGTGAGAAAATATTTCCAAACCATATATCTGATAAAGGGTTAATATCTAAAATGTGTAAGGAAATCTTACAACACAATAGCTGCTCGCCCCCCCCCCAATCTGACTACAAATGAGCAAGGGACCTGAATAGACATTTTCCAAAGAAGACATGTAAATGGCCAACAGGTATATGAAAAGGTGCTCAATATCGCTAATGATCAAGAAAATGCAAATCAAAACCACAATGAGATATCACCTTATACCAGTTAAGGTGGTTATTATCAAAGAGACAAGTGCTGATGAGGATATGGAGGAAAGGAAACTGTTCTACAGTGTTGGCGGGATTGTAAATTGGTGCAGCCTTTATGTAAAACAGTATGGAGATTCCTCAAAATTTTAAAATAAAACTAGCATAGGATCCAGCAATCCCACCCCTGGGTATAAAATGAAAGGAAATGGAATTAGTACCTTAAAGAGATACCTGCACTCCCATGTTTTTTACAGCATTATTCACAATAGCCAAGATATGGAAACAACCTGTCAATAATGAATGAAGAAAATGTGGTGTATATATCTGAATATACAATGGAATGTTATTCAGCCACAAAGAAGAAGGAAATCCTGATATCTGCAACAACATGGATCCATCTGGACAACATTATGCTAAGTGAAATAAGTCAGACAGAGAAAGACAAATACTGTATGATCTTACTCATATGTGGAATCTAAAAAAAAAAAAAAAGTCAGTCAGTCATAGAAACAGAGAGTAGAATTGTGGTTGCCAGGGGCTGGGAAATGGGGAGATGTTAATCAAAGGGTATAAATTTTCAGTTATAAGACGAATAAGTTTTGAGGATCTAATGTACAGCATGGTGACTATGGTTAATACTATATTTTATACTTGAAATTTGTTAAGAGTAGACCGTTAGTGTTCTCACCACAAAAAAAAAGTAAGGTAATGGAGGTATTAATTAACTAAATTGTGGTAATCATTTCACAATGTACATCAAATCACATTGTATACTTTTAATATATACAATTTGTTAATTATACCTCAATAAAGCTGTGAAAAATCAATACAGTGATTATTTAAATGTATAAAGTAATATAGAGAGAAATGACAGGTATATGATATCCAAGCATGATTTTTTCATTTTTCCAAGTCTTCTGTATCCTTAAATAACATTTTAAAGTTATTTTCATATAGAAATATAATATTTTTCTAAGGATGCCTTTTTAATATTTTCACTTTTATAAACATATTAACTATTCTTCTATTAAATATAAATATATATATGTATCATACATAAATGTAGTGTTAAGTATATTCACATTGTTCTGCAATAGATCTCTAGAACATTTTCACCTTGCAAAACTGGAATACTATACCCAATATCTTCCATTATAGTTTAAATTTTGTATATATGAACAGTTAATATCTGCATTTCATTTTATTTTCCATTTCACTAGCTTTTTAAATTCTTCCATTTGTTTTTAATAAATTTGATCATCTTTGGCTTCTGTATATATCACATCTGCAAATAGAGTTTTATCTCTTCCATGAAAATTTGTTTACTTCTAATTTTTTCTCTTGTCTTTATCTTGGCTATTATCTCCAGTAAAATGTTAAATAATAGAGGTGACAGTGGACATCCTTATCTTGTTCCTGACTTTAGTGAAAAGTTCATTAAGATATATTTTGTCATGTTTACTATTTTTAGTTTAGTCTTATTTTATTGAGGGTTTTAAAAAAATTTTTAATCAGAGATTAAAGATAGCAGAGGAGTAGGGGACCCTATTCCAACCCGTCCCTGGAATTGAGCTAAATATCTACCAGACCACTCTGAACACCAACAAAATCAGCCTGAGATGTAAGAAGATATATCTGGATCTCTACAAACAGAATATAGCAAGCGGTTGGTTTCAAGATATGAAGCGAGGACTCCGCAGGCAGATATCAGAAGATAAATGGAAGGTGGAGGGCCCCATGGGGATCCTGCACCACCAGTGAGCGATAGCCTCCTGCGCTGGGGATAGGGCACAGACTTACAGACTGGTAGCAGTGGGGAAAGGGCTTTAGGGCAGCCACCCTGAATGAAATCTGGAATGGCAGGGCCACGCATGCAAACTAGGGGTGGCTGGCAGTATTAGAAGTACAGAGGGCAGAGATGTGCCCCCGTGCCCCGACCTGGAGGCCAGGACTGGGATCCCTGCTGAGGGGCACACAACCCAGGATGCTGCAGTCTATAGCAGCACAGACAGAAACGGAGATAGTGTGGCATGGAGACCTCATTGAAAAACAGACCATGATCTCTCTGCTCTGAGGCAGAGGGTTGGAAACGATCTCTTCTGCTCTCTCGGAAGAGACCCGGAAAGCCACCAGGGAAAGCCACCAGAGAACAAAAGCCCCCCAAAACTGGTTTTCACTGATCCCATCCCTCTGCCACAGGGGGCAGGGCAACTCTGCCCAAACAGGGTTGCCTGTCTCCCCCAGAAGACAGGCTGGGAGAACAAGTGGCCAACAGCCCTAAGGTCCCTATAAAACAGGTGCATCTGGCTTGGGTTGTGATCAATAATTTGGACCCTGTATATTCCCTCAACCACCCCTCAGTAGTATGACTAGGAGGAGGAACCCTCAAATTGGAAAGACTCAGAGACTGACTTCTGCCACAGATTTACAATGGATACAGATATAACCAAGATGTCGGAGATGGAATTCAGGCTAGCAATTGTGAAGACAATAGCTAGAATGGAGAAATTGATTAATGGCAACATAGAGTCTCTAAGGGCAGAAATGAAAGCTGAACTGGCAGAACTTAAAAATGCTATCAATGAGATCCAATCTAATCTAGATAATCTAACAGCTAGGGTAAGCGAGGCAGAAGAACAAATTAGTGATCTAGAATACCAATGGATAGAAAAGAAGGGAAAAGAGGAGGCAGGGAGAAACAACTCAAAATCCATGAAAATAGAATCAGAGAAATAAGTGACACCATGAAATGTTCCAATGTCAGAATTATTGGAATCCCTGAGGGGGTGGGGGGAGAGAGAGAGAGAGAGAGGAGTAGAAGATATATTTGAGCAAATTGTAGCTGAGAACTTCCCTAATCTGGGGAATGAAACAGACATTTGTGTCCTAGAGGTGGAGAGGACCCTTCCCAAGATCAAGGAAAACAGGTGAACGCCCTGGCATGTAAGAGTAAAACTCGCAAATCTTAGAACCAAGGAAACCATCTTAAGGGCAGTTAGGAGGAAGAGATTCCTTACGTACAGAGGGAGGAACATCAGAATAACGTCAGACCTATCCACAGAGACCTGGCAGCCAGAAAGGCCTGTCAAGACATAGGGTACTAAACGAGAAGAACATGCTGCCAAGAATACTTTATCCAGCAAAGCTATCATTCAGAATGGATGGAGAGATGCAGAGCTTCCAAGACTGGCAGAAACTGAACGAATATGTGACCACTAAGCCGACCCTGCAAGAAATATTAAGGGGTGTTCTATAAAAGGAGAAAGACCCCAAGAGTGATATAGAACAGAAATTTACAGGAATAATCTATAGAAACAAGGACTTCACAGGCAACATGATGACAATAAATTCATATCTTTCAATAATCACTCTCAACATGAATGGCCTAAATGTTCCCATAAAATGGCAGAGGGTTGCAGATTGGATAAAAAGACAAGACCCATCCATATGCTGTCTACAAGAGACTGATTTTGAACCTAAAGATACATCCAGACTGAAAGTGAAGGGATGGAGATCCATCTTCCATGCCAGCAGACCTCAAAAGAAAGCCAGGGTAGCAATTCTTATGTCAGACAAATTAGATTTTAAACTAAAGACTGTTGTTAGAGACACGGAAGGACACTATATCATTCTTAAAGGGTCTATCCAACAAGAAGATCTAACAATTGTAAATATCTATGCCCCCAACATGGGATCAGCCATCTACATAAGCCAACTGTTAATTGATAACAAAATGTTAATTGTAGGAGACCTCAATACTCCACTCTCAGCAATAGACAGATCATCTAAGCAGAAAATCAACAAAGAAACAAGAGCTTTGACTGACACACTGGACCAGATGGACCTCCTAGAGATATACAGAACATTCCACCCTAAAACAACAGAATACTCATTCCTCTCAAGCGCACATGGAACTTTCTCCAGGATAGACCACATACTAGGTCAGAAATCAGGTCTCAACTGATACCAAAAGACTGATATTATTCCCTGCATATTCTCAGACCACAATGCTCTAAAACTGGAACTCAAACACAAGAAAAAATTTGGAAGAAATTCAAACACTTGAAAGCTAAAGACCACTCTGCTCAAGAATGTTTGGGTCAACCAGGAAATCAAAGAAGAACTTAAACAATTCATGGAAACCAATGAGAGGGAAAACACATCAGTCCAAAATCTATGGGATACCACAAAGGCAGTCCTAAGGGGGAAATACATAGCCATCCAAGCCTCACTCAAAAAAATAGAAAAATCCCGAATTCACCAACTAACTCTATACCTTAAAGAACTAGAGAAAAAGCAACAAATGATGCCTAAGCCACGCATTAGAAGAGAAATAATTAAGATTAGAGCAGAGATCAATGAATTAGAAACCAGAAACACAGTAGATCAACGAAACTAGAAGTTGGTTCTTTGAAAGAATTAATAAGATCAATAAACCACTGGCCAGACTTATCCAAAGGAAAAAGAGAAAGGACCCAAATTAATAAAATTATGAATAAAAGGGGAGAGATCATGACTAACACCAAGGAAACAGAAAAATTATTACAAATTATTATCAACAACATACCAATAAACTGAGCAATCTGGATGAAATGGATGCCTTTCTGGAAACCTATAAACTGCCAAGACTGAAACAGGAAGAAATTGACAACCTGAATAGGCCAATAACCAGTAACGAGATTTAAGCAGTGATCAAATCCCAAAAAACAAGAGTCCAGGGCCTGATGGATTCCCTGGAGAATTCTACCAAACATTCAAAGAAGAAATAATACCTATTCTACTGAAGCTGTTAAAAAAAATAGAAACAGAAGAAAAGCTTCCAAGCTCATTCTATGAGGCAAACCAGCAAAGACCCTATCAAAAAGGAGAATTTCAGACCAATATCCCTGATGAATATGGATTCCAAAATCCTCAACAAAATCCTAGCTAATAGGATCCAACAATACATTAACAGATCAACCACCACAACCAGGTGGGATTTATCCCAGGGATGCAAGCATGGTTCGACATTCGCAAATCAATCAGTGTGATAGAACACATTAATAAGAGGAGAGAGAAGAACCATATCGTCCTCTCAATTGATGCAGAAAAAGCATTTGACAAAATACAGCATCCTTTCCTGATTAAAACTCTTCAGAGTATAGGGATAGAGGGAACATTCCTCACGTTCATAAAATCCATCTATGAAAAACCCACAGTGAGTATCATCGTCAATGGGGAAAAGCTGAGAGCCTTTCCCTTAAGATCAGGCACACATCAAGAATGCCCACTCTCCCCACTATTGTTCAACATAGTACTAGAAATCCTAGCAACAGCAGTCAGACAACAAAAAGAAAAGGTATTCAAATTGGCAAAGAAGAAGTCAAACTCTCTCTTCGCAGATGACATGATATGTGGAAAATCCAAAAGACTCTATCCCCAAATTACTAGAACTCATACAGCAATTCAGTAATGTGGCAGGATACAAAAGCAATGCACAGAAATCAGTTGCTTTCTTATACACTAACAATGCAACTGTAGAAAGAGAAATTAGAGAAACGATTCCATTTACAATAGCACCAAAAACCGTAAGATACCTCGGAATAAACCTAACCAAAGAGGTAAAGGATCTATACGCTAGGAACTACAGAACACTCATGAAAGAAATTGAAGAAGACACAAAAAGATGGAAAAACATGCCATGCTCATGGATCGGAAGAATAAACATTGTTAAAATGTCTATGCTACCCAGAGCAATCTATACCTTCAGTGCCATCCTGATCAAAATTCCAATGACATTTTTCAAAGTGCTGGAACAAACAATCCTAAAATTTGTATGGAATCAGAAAAGTCCCCGAATCACCAAGGAACTATTGAAAAAGAAAAACAAAGCTGGGGGCATCACGTTGCCCAATTTCAAGGTATATTACAAAGCTGTGATCACCAAGACAGCATGGTACTGGCACAAAAACAGACATATAGACCAATGGAACAGAATGGAGAACCCAGATATGGACTCTCAATTCTATGGTCAAATAATCTTCGAAAAAGCAGGAAAAAACATGCAATGGAAAAAAGACAGTCTCTTCAATAAATGGTGCTGGGAAAATTGGACAGCCACATGCAGAAGAATGAAACTCGACCATTCTCTAACACCATACACAAAGATAAACTCAAAATGGATGAAAGACCTCAATGTGAGACAGGAATCCATCAAAATCCTAGAGGAGAACATAGGCAGTAACCTCCCTGACATTGGCCACAGCAACTTCTTTCAAGATACATCTCCAAAGGCTAGTGAAACAAAAACAAAAATGAACTTTTGGGATTTCATCAAGATAAAAAGTTTCTGCACAGCAAAGGAAACAGTCAACAAAACAAAGAGGCAACCCACAGAATGGGAGAAGATATTTGCAAATAACATTACAGACAAAGTGCTGATTTCCATTATCTCTAAAGAACTTCTCAAACTCAACACCCAAAAACCAAATAAGTCAAAAAATGGGCAGAAGACATGAACAGACACATCTCCAAAGACGACATACAAATGGCTAACAGACACATGAAAAAATGTTCATCATCATTAGCCATCAGGGAAATTCAAATCAAAACCACATTGAGATACCATACCACCTTACACCAGTTAGAATGGCAAAAATGGACAAGGCAAGAAACAACAAATGTTGGAGAGGTTGTGGAGAAAGGGGAACCCTCTTACATTGTTGGTGGGAATGCAAGTTGGTACAGCCACTTTGGAAAACTGTGGAAGTGCCTCAAAAATTTAAAAATAGAGCTACCCTCTGACCCAGCAATTGCACTACTGGGTATTTACCCCAAAGACACAGATGTAGTCAAAAGAAGGGCCATATGCACCCCAATGTTCATAGCAGCAATGTCCGCAATAGCCAAACTGTGGAAAGAGCCTAGATGCCCTTCAACAGATGAATGGATAAAAAAGATGTGGCCCATATATACAATGGAATATTACTCAGCCATCAGAAAGGATGAATAGCCAACTTTTGCATCAACATGGATGGGACTGGAGGAGATGATGCTAAGTGAAATAAGTCAAGCAGAGAAAGTCAGTTATCATATGGTTTCACTTCTTTGTGGAACATAAGGAATAGCATGGAGGACATTAGGAGAAGGAAGGGAAAAATGAAGGGGGGGAAGTCAGAGGGGAAGACAAACCATGAGAGACTATGGACTCTGAGAAACAAACTGAGGATTTTAGAGGGGGGAGGGGGGTCCGGGGGATGGGTTAGCCCGGTGATGGTTATTAAGGAGGGCACATAGTGCATGGAGCACTGGGTGTTATACGAAAACAATGAATCATGGATCACTACATCAAAAACTAATGATGTATTGTATGGTGACTAACATAACATAATAAAATAAAATTAAAATTAAAAAAAATTCTAATCAGGTAAGATGCTGAGCTTTTTATTATAATTATTATAAGTTATTTTTTCTTAGATATATTAATTTGATGGATTATATTAATAGATTTCTCATCACTTAGCCATCCTTAATAATAATTCCTCCTGGTCGTAGTGTGTTATTCTTTTAATGTGCTTAGAGTCTGTGCTTATGTTGGATATTTGTATCTATATTCAAAAATGAAATTGACTTTTAAATTTCTTTTATACAGTCGGTCATTTCCCTTCTTTTTCTATGTTCTGAAACAGTTAAAATAGCATTGAATTATCTGCCTTTTAAAGGTTTAGTTGAATTACCATATAAAACCTAAAAAGTCATTTGAACCTGGTGCTTTAGGTGGATTGCCCCATGAAAACTTACCCTCTCTCTGTTTTTCCCCTTGTTAAAATGAGTTTTTCAATTTTCCTCCTTTCCTAGAGTCAGTTTTGGTAATATATTGTCTTAGAAAATTTTCAACTTTACCCAGTTTTTATTTCTGTGTTTCCATGAAGAAACTGAAGTTAAGGGACATGCACTGATACAGGCCAGATCTCTCCTCCTCTTATGCATTGCTTATATTAGCAACATTGTTTTAAAATATACCATGCAGTTTGAACTGTAATGGTGCATGGGAGAGGTGATTGGGATGGGGGCAGGTTAGAGGATGGTGGAGGGCATCCTGGGAACGCAGTTAGCAGGAACACACACAATACTGACAGTGAGCAGGGAAAGACACAGCATTAACTGTGGTATACGTATATTCAATGAGTAACAGAAATATAAACAGCTGGAAACAGATTCCTGAGGTCAAAAAAGTATGGGCATATTTGGAAACAGCATTACATATTAGAAAAGGCATTAATTAAAATTAATATTTGTTGAAGTACATTAATAATAGGAATATGAAAAGCTGGAAATGGTCTTTTCTACCTACAATTTCAGCCATTTTTTCCTTTTTTGAAAGCTAAAAAAAATTTAGAAAAGAAAATTTAATTTGCAGCTTTCTTCAGTCATTTATATTTCCTTTTTTTAAAGATTTTATTTATGTATTTGACAGAGAGTGGGAGAGAGAGCGAGAGAACGCAGAAGCATGGGGAACAGTAGATATGGGGCTTGATCCCATTAGCCGGGGATCAGGACCTGAGCCAAAGGCAGATGCTTGACTGACTGAGTCACCCAGGCCCTCCAGTCACTTACATTTCTAATGAAGAGAGATAAATAGATACATTCAATAACAAACTTACAAACCTTAGGAAATCCTAATAGGGAAATATCCTTACAGTAAGCCTAAGTTCTTCACTAGTTATATGTATTTTGGAGGAATTCTAAAGTTTGTACATAGCATAAATCTCAGAATTGAAGAAAAGTTCTCAAACCTACAGAATGACTTGGCAGATACAGGAAGAGACAGAGTTTCCTTAAAAATCTGCTCAACACCAGAATCAAAACTACCATAACAGAAGGACAAATATGCTCCCAGGAGAAACAATTAAGGAATTCTTCAACATAAATCATATAATGAAAAAATAATTATTCAAAAGAATGAGAAAATCAAATCCACACAAGACCAGAATAATTAAAATCTACATGAATAAGGCTTTTAAAAGAGAAGAATTAGTAGGTAACCTAAGCTAAACAATTTTGAAGTCCTATTCTCATTTCTAATACTTTAGTGCATTTATAAAACCCTATTTCCTTTGCTATTTTCCTTCTGCTTCATTACATTTCTTTCTTTAGAGCACACGATATTCTTTACCTTAGAAGATTTAAATTCAGAGAACCCAAAAACGTTTCCCCTTTGCAGTTATAGCTTAAAATCATTTTTAAAGAACGTATTTCTAGAATCATGAATGCTTGGAAGAAGCTTCTAGAAAGAAGCTCAAGAATTGCTTAGCCAATTCAAATATGAAAGCATTAAGCACAAGGTAAAATATATAAAATGAGTTAATCTTCCACAAAGAAGGAAAATATGTCATAAAGAATAAAGGATACAACCAGATACGGACTAAGGACCGAACATTGAAGTTAGATTAAAAGTTCATATTTCCTTCTCTCCATTTATCAAATCAAGTCAATTCCATGTGTCTGATTCCAGGAAATTAATAAAATTCAAGACAAATTAGAATAATTTCCTTTGGGAGAGAAAATTGTCTAGCCAGTACGTAGCTAGCAAAGGGCATATTTTCAGTTCCAAGTCTGGCACTTAGAACTATATACAATTCTAATCACATACATGCTAATAACAAGGAAGGGCTTCAGTCACTCTATTTCTTAATAGAGGTGATATAAGTTATTTATTGATTCCTGATGAAATCGCTTACAATATTTTTCTTTCGCTCCATTGGAAAGGACTGTAATTACATGGAAATCCATGATAATGTGTTAAAGAGCTGATGTTGCTGCTCCATGGAGCACTTAGAATGGAGTAACATTATGCCACACACAGCAATTAGAATGCAACTAATTAGTGTCACTTACTGGGAGAAGCAACTGATTAATTATGTTTAGACATTGCTGCTGCGAGAAAACTCAGAGCCTACAGCTTCTAAATTGCATGCTCTGCCATTCAGCTAATAGAACATCTCTGCTAGCTCAATAGTTACTGTGTATTTAATTCAGCCTCACTCTCTGGCTAATACAGGCACCCCTGAAGGTCTGCACTAATGCTGTGTTCGTGAAGCTACCCTACATCCGAATTACGGTGTACTTTTCCCTCCATCACATTGGGAGAGTAATTAGTGAGGCAGCTGTGCGGCTACAAAGTTCCAGGCTCAACTCCATGGGCAGTAATATATTTCACTGTCATAGAAACAATATCCTAGCACCTTCAGCACATCAGTTTGGAAAATGAGAATTGCTTAAGGAGTCAGAGGAAGAGTTGTGAATGCCTTCCTCAGGCTCTGTGAAGCTGTTGTATCAAGAAGACATTTTTCAAAGGGCCCGATACTTCATGCCCAAATTTTGCCAAATACTCGTTTATGCTCAGATGTCTAGTCCTGCTTCCCTAAATTGAACCTGATAATTGCCTCTTCTCGGTCATCTCCATGTTTATGCCACACCAGGGTGGGAAGTGAAGCCAGATGGTTATTTCAAAGTGTCTCAGCCTGGTTTGCAGAGTTTCCTTGAAGAAAAAGCTGCTGAACACCAGAAGCAAAACAACCACAATAGAAGGACAAATGTGCTCCTAGGGGAAAAAAACGAAGGAATTCTTCAACATAAATCATATAGTTAAAAATAATCATTCAAAAGAATGGCTCTACTCCATTACATTTCTTTTTAAATCTGAAATTCGTTCCTAAGGCTGCTAGGGAGACAATTCAACTCCACTTCTCTGTGCAAGAGAGCAGAGGAGGATCCAAGGTGAGCATCCATTCACTCCCCTTCCAAATCCCCATTGAGTTCTGTCCACAAAGCATGAGGGGAGTCCCAGACTGTGTTGTGAAAAATGACCTCTCTTAGGGACTGAGCCTGACCCAAAGAGGGAGGACCTCACTGGCCTGAATTTTTAGGCTGAAAATTTATAATGTCAATTGGTACATCCCCTCTTTTTTAATTCTTCCTTTCTTCTTCCTCTGTCACTGCCCAATTCCAGGTTTCTAGTGGCTTCCATCTGCACTATCAATTATTAAAGGCCCATCATCTCATATTTTAACATGTAGCAGATTTATGTGTGAATCTTATTAAAATGCAATGTGACTATTATTAACAGTACTGTACTATAGACTTGAAACTTGCTAAGAGGATATATCTTAAGTGTTCTTACTAGAGGAGGATGAAGGCAAGAGGAGGAGAAGGAGAAAAGAGAAAATGGTAGCTATGTGCATGTGTTAATTACTAGATTGTGATAATTATTTCACAATGTGTATCAAAGTATAAACAATTTTTATTTATCAGTTATACCTCAATAAAGCTGAAAAAAATGCAGATTCTGATCGGGTTTTGCAGTTGGCCCCAGGTTCCGCATTTCTAGCAAGTGCCCTGTCTTCTCAATGCAGCTGCTCAGCCAACAGTGCCTTGAGTAGCAAGTTTCTAAGTGGCCTTGTGTCTAGTTTCTCCCCTTCCAAACACCCTTAATGTTGCATTTGGATTAATTTCTCTGAAGTTGCATTTTATGAAATGTGACCCCAGGGTTTTCTATGGCAGAATCAGATCCTGTTTCAGACCTGATTAGTCATAACTTTTTAGAGTGACATCCCCAAATCTGCATTTTTAACAATCACCCCATGCTTCTAAATATACCCCCAAATTTGAGAATTGTTATGAAAAGGCAGTCCAAATCAGGTTATTTTCTCTCTCTGAAACATTTTTAATGATCTCCTACTGCCTATTGAATAAAATTCCAAGTTTCTTACCTGGCATTTAACTTTTTGCATTTTATATTCCCCATGACTTTGCCATGTTGGTTCCACATATTTAGAAAGAGAGAAACTGACATAATAAAAATGGCAATCACGATCATTACTGAGTACCTCATTTATCTCATTTAACCCACTGAAATCTCATCATTCATGTGTAATAATTTATCTCATTTCACTCTCTTAACCCTTTGAGGTAGGTAATATTTCTTCCATTTTACAGATGACAGATCTGAATATCAGAGACAGAGGAAGGTTTATTAGTGTGATGGATTCAAAAGCTCATGTTATTTTCAGTCTCCCATATTTCTAAACCTGGAAAGTCACTTGAAATTTGCTTTATAAGTGTTTCACTCTCAAATAATTATTTGTATAGCAAAAAATTATGGCCATTTCTAATGCATGCAATGACTGTTGGACATACGTGCTAGACAGAAGTAAGAGTTCTACTCTACTGATGAAGCAAAGTGTGTCTACTTCGCCCTTTTCTTTCTAAAGCTCTATTAAATTTTGCTTGTAACGTTCTATCTCTCAGAATAACTCTCCAGACTAGTTGCAATAAATAGTCTTTTACAATGGATTCATCGCCTGTATATTTTATAAAATTTAAAACCATCTGTGCATTGTTCATCTAACACAGAACATATTTATTTGTATACTTCATGTACATTCTGTTGTCATAGAATATCAGCTAACCATAAAGAGCTGTTGATGAATTTAAAGTAATATTTAGTATTGTTTACAAAAGACATTACTGGATAAATGTAAAAAATGTTTTAATATGAGACATGAGACTGAATTTGGCCAGTTTTTACATTAGCACTTTGTAAATGGAGTGTATAAATCAATCATCAAATAGCATGTATTAAGACTTGCAAGCATATGGTGCTATTTGAGACATTGCATGAATAAAGCAGACACATCTCTGTGATGTCCATTCCTAAAATAGAAAATGTGATATGGCAGAGAGGGAACAAGAATAGTTTTGTATCTCTTAATATAATTGTCCCATTTGTCATTGGATTAAGGAAAAGAGAGGGCACTTTAACACAAACCATTACTTTCTGTGGGATACAAGGATTGGGAGATTCAAAGAAAATTTTTCTGCTACTAATCTAATTTTTCTAGTAATCTTATAAAGTATGTATGACCTCCTATTAATTGGGTGTCATCAGTATCAAGCTAAGGATTTTGAATGATCAGTTAGTGCTCTGTTCTTATTTTCAAAATAAATTAGGAAAGCAAATCAGTCAGTAAGAAGATCTGAAATGATTTCTTTAATACCACGTAAGTAAAACCAAATCATCTTATGTAAGCCAAAGGAAAAGATCCTCACAAGTATTTTCAAAATTTTTAACTGAAGTATAGTTGACATAGAATATTATATTAGTTTCAGGTGTACAACATAGTGATTCAACAATTATATGCATTATGAAATGCTTACCACGATGAGTGTTACCATCTGTCACCACATAAAATTATTACAATATTATTGACTATATTCCCTATGCCGTACTTTTTATCCCTTGTAGGGAGTTTGTACCTCTTACTCCCCTCCACATATTTCATCCATCCCTCCAACTCCCCTTCCCTTTGGCAACCACTAGTTTGTTCTCTATGAGTCTGTTTCTCTCTGGTTTGTTTTTTAGATTCCACATAAGTGGAATTGTATAGTATTTGTCTTTCTCTAAGAATATGCTCTAGGTCCATCCTACTTGTCATAAATGGAAAGATCTCATTATTTTTACAACTAATATCACACACACACACACACACACACACACCACACCCCACATAATCTTTATCCATCCATCCACGGATGGACACAAGCTGCTTCCATATCTTGGCTATCGTAAATAATGCTGCAATAAACGTAGGGGCGCATCTTCCCAAGTATTTTAATGACAAACCTGACCAACTAAATCACAGTCCCAATTCTGAATGTCTATACATCAAAAAATGCAAGTTATATGGAACATCATAAAACATATGGGGCACAGATGTAAATTACAATAACAACAGTGATAAAAACCAGAGGAGCAGTTACTGTACTATTGCTATAATACTGCTTTAAATTATTTTCCACCTTCTTCTTAGTCATAGTGCATAGCACAGAGGAAGATGAGAGGCAATATGCTCATGTCTTAAAATATTACGCTCCTTATAGTTCTAATATTCCATGCTTCTATTTTTCTATAGAATCTTCTTATGAGTCTTTCACCTTAATGAAAAAAAAGCAAATGGTTTAAGCTACTACTTTAATGGCTGAGACATAGTTCATTATTTTATAACTGCAGAGTATAACTTTCCATATAAAATATTTTTTAGACATTTGACTGATGCTTTAGACTCAGGGTTCTTAAAATTCAGAAGCAACTTATCCCTGTGTGCCTGTCCCCTCTATAATAGAACTTATTTACTCTAGAAATTGAGAAATTTATTAGCATCCAGATTTTTAGTCACTAAAATCAAATGTTCAAATGTGTATGTTAAAATAGCATTAAATATTATAGGTCCAATCCTTTTAAGATTCTTTGTTATCCAAGAATAGGCTATTGAAACAGCTTATCTGAGCATGAACAGTAACCTTCCTTAGAGGATACCCACTCCCTCTCCTTCGGTTCCACATCTAGCTATTTTTGTAACTCATTCCTGATAATTAGGAATGTGTCTGTCAAGTCATTGACAGAGATGATCCAGCCCTGTCATTCTTTCTTATTCAAAGTAGTGAGTTTTCTCTGGCCATAGATATTAAATTTCACAAACCAAATAAAAAATATCTGTATTGAAAACAATACCCCCAATTTCTGTTTTTCTAACGTATGTGCCCTATTTAAGCCAGGTACTCCCTTTGCCTCCCACCCCCAATTCATAGACATCCATCAGTTCCTCTCTAAATCTTTGATCTTTGTCTTCCCTCCCCTTTTTTTCCTCCCTCCCTCCCTTTCTTCTTTCCTTCCTTTGTTCCTCCCTCATATCAACTCATATTCCTTTTAGATTTTAAATACTTTATGATATCTTTCTGTGGAAACTGTCCACCACTGATAATTTAACAGCTGATTGTAATTGTCTCATAATTGTACATGGACCTATAAGAAATCCTATTCTAATAAATTGACTTTTCACCCTGACAGCTCTGGGCCATCAAAATTTATTTTTGGTCTGAGGCATCATTCTTGAGAGGAAGACCATTCAGGAATTTGTGTTTAAGAAAAAAATAGAATTGGGAAGTCATGTTAACATGTGAAAAGCAACCAGAAAGCTGTTCTCTTTGCAATTCTTTCCACTTTACTATAGATGTATGTGTACATATACATGAATATAATGACATGTAGAGTGACCTATATGACAGTAGTCATGAAAATAATGGTCAACCTAAGATATCAGAACCTTGGTGGCCATTTAATAGAGTCTGACAGGAAGTATAATGGTATCCATGCATGCACTCAGTTCTTGTTCACCTTGGACCCCACTGGAAGTTATTCTTTCCAAACAAAATACATAGAGTATTACTGTAGCAGCTTGCAAAGTAGCAGGAAAGGGCAGTCCTGTTGCTCATGAGTGACTTGCAGCAGTCATTTTGTACTATGAACATCCTTGGGACTAGCTCTGAGAAAGTCTGAAAACTTCTGCATTCATAAAAAAATAAAAGACCTGATATAGAGAAATAACTCCCCTGCTATAGAATAGAGTGGGACACAAATAAATAGGTAGATAAGTAATTTGGAAAATAAGAGACAAATTTGCACTGGACTAGCATAGAGGATACAAATTCATAGGAAAACCCTACTATACATTATTTATAGGTTGTTTTATTTATTTATGGTTCCAATAAGAGCATGGACTCTAGAGTCAAACAGCCTTAATTGAAATCAATTCTCCACCACTTACAGCTCTATGACCTTGGGCAAATTTCTTAACTTCTCTGAGCCTCCATGTCCTCATTTTAAAAATGGAGATAATAATACACAGTACCCATAAAATCCAGAAGCACAGATGCTATTATGTGATTGTACATTATTTTTAAATTTTGACCCCCTTCAATGAACTTCTGGAGTTTGTTAAAAGTTCAGGTTTATTCAGTGAAAAACCAGATCATCTGAGGCAACACATCACAGATGCATGTGCAGGACTGATGGGAATGAATAAGTACACCACATCCATTGCAGCTTTACACAGCACATTGAAAGCATCATATACTGTAATGTAAGGGTTATAAGTCATTTATAATGTCTTTTCCAGACAGTAAGGATACATTCTCTGTCTCAGAGGGGTTTTGTAAGGGTTAAATGGGTTCAGGTGTTCAAAGTGCTTATATATCAAGGCCATGGTGAGCATTATGTAAGTGCTAGATGTTATTATCATTTACATGGAAGGATGGACTTGGTTTTTATTCTTAATTGTGGTTTTAATAATTCTTGTATAATCCTTTTTTTCTTTCTATATGAAGTCTTACATTAAACGACCTCTCTAGGACTTGTTATATGAGGATATCTGGACTGGTATATCCACTGACTTTTGCAGTTGTCATTCCAAGGGCCAGAATGGGAAGATCATATGAGTGGCTCATCTTCTATAATGTACCCTAACCAAGTATATTTTTCTCTGGGTATCAAATATGTTATCATTGTATAAAATACCATTTTCTGTTAGGATGACAACAAACCAGAAGTTCTGTTCCTTTCAGGAATACTCTTTCCAAAAGACATTTAGTTGTTTGTTCAAGGAAAGCAACTTTTAAGTTCTGAACTAGAGAACCAGATGAATTATCCATCATTTGTAGACTCTGTACATTAATTATACAAAGTGTTATTAAACAAACCAGTTATGTGTACCTACATGCATGTGAGATTACTTTAAGTCACACTTTTTGCAGGCTCCTTAAGCAGTAATACAGGTAAAGAATGACCAGGTATTTAAGGAATGACCTTTATAGCTACAAAAACCACTCTACCCTGAATCAAGGAAGGCAAACAGGGCTGGCAGGACAAGTGGACAAAAGCATGACTGAGCTACAGGGCAACCTGGCATATGGAAGACTCTACCTTAACTACTGTGGTCTTTAATCATCAGGGGAGGCACTTTGTGGGGAGTTTTATAGTGACTGGAGAATAATTTTTTGCTTACTTTACTTTGTGTCTCCAGAGACTTGTCAGAGAATGTAGTGAAGATGTTAAGACTAGATAAATATAAAGCTTTTCTTCCAAAGCATGTCCTATGGATTATCTCATTAGCCCTTCTAAGGAAATAGCCACCTAAATTCAAAGTTTGAAAATCTAAACACCCTACATTCTAAACACCTGTCTTGGAGATTTATAAGGTGTATCGAGATCAAAGGGTCTGATAAATGTTTTTGTGAGGAAACCTAATTTTGTTTTACCCAGAAATTTCTATTAATATTTGACAATGGAAATTCTTTGTTCATTTGACAGCTTTTTATTCATTCATCAATGTTCCATGCAATAGGTTTGGAAAATGCTGGTCTAGAAGTGAGCTTGCAGAATTCCCCTTTAATCACTGATGGAACGTCAATATTCACAGCACCAGGAACTAAATTAATTCTGCCTTAACTGTCTTCCCGTCTGTTGGGATTAGTGTAAAGCATGAAATCAGCCGTAGTGCCTGGCTTACTAAATGTAACACAGAGGCCTCTGGAGGCAAGGGAAGGTTTCGGAGAAGGGCGTGGGCCTTTGGAATGCGGAGGCCCAGTGACCACTCTGCTGTAGGAATGCCTCGGGGAGTTGCCTTCCCGGAAGCTTTCTTAGCCCGAACAGCTGCCCTGTGATCTAAGAGATGTCTGCATTGTCCTGTAGGCTATGATTATCAGAACTCGTAGAACACAGATTAGCATATCCTATCTTTCACGTTAACAGATCCTCCTAGTTTCAGTAAGATCCCTTGTCACACATCACGTGCTTGAGAAACAGTGATAAGGATTTGCGATTATCCTGAAGGACCAATAAAAGTGGGAGCAAAGAAGAGCAAAGAGTCTTCGTCTCTGAGCATTGACCCCCTTGCCTTCTCCTCTCTTTCACGGCAAAGTTTGGAGTCATCTTTCATCTGTTGGTACAGGGATTGCTGGCCATTCCCGGCATCCTTCAGTTCAGAAATGATCCCAAAATCATTGTTCACTTCATACTGTTCCTCCTTTCAACTGCTACCCTTCATGCCAGCCTCATTTGTCTTTGTGCCTAGATGCCACTACTTTTGTTCAGTTCTCTTGGGACTGAAAACTTGACTTCAGACTTTCAGTTTGGAAGTTCCACATGGAAGGAGCTTGGAAATTGCCACTTTGTCCTAACAACAAGTGAAGAGCTGAACAGACTGAAAAATGAACTATTCCTGGATCCATAAGAGGGAGAAATCACAAGGCAAACTGCTGTTCCCATGGTTGGAGAGTCAGATAGACAAATTGAGAGTAATAGCTTAGCAGAGCAGAGACTCAGGAGCAGAAACCTTCACCAGAATCAGTGCTAGGAAAAGAAAACCTGAACTGTAACTGATAAATTGCTGGATGCTCAGTGTGGACAAGTTTGAGAATGAAAAACTCCAGGGGGACCCAGTCATAGAGAGGCCCCTTCAATACTGAGATTTATTTCCAGGAGCTGGACTAGATTCCCACTGTAAATATCAGAGAAAAGTCACCTTCAGCTTCTGAAAGCGGGAGGGGAAAAGGAACCATTCTGAAATATGCCAGAGCACTCTGCTCTTCACAAGGCCTGTCCTCAGGCGAAACTAGTTAACCAGAGCCTAAATTTCTGGGATATGTTCAGAGCCTAACTAACTTGGAGGAAAAAATACCGAACTCCAGCTAGCTCTAGTCTTCCAAGGGGGAGCAACTTCAACCCACTCTAGCCATCATGTCCCACCTAAGGTGAGGGATGGTGGTACTGAGAAACCCTTATGAAGTCACAGTCCAGAGGCATAGCTAACTAAAAGACTGGACCTAATCATAGAACTACTGACTGCTTCCCCTCCCCCCACACCTCACCACCACATTGCTAAAGGCCTATTTACAGCAGTTCCTTTTACCAGCACATCACGTCTGGCTATCAAGAAAAAAAATCACAAAGCATACCAGAAGGCAAAGCACAATTTGAAGAGGCAAAACAACCATCAGAACCAAACATATCAGGGATGTTGGAATTATCAGACAGGGAATTTAAAGCAACTATGATTAATATGATAAGGGTTCTAATGGATAAAGTAGACAGTATGCAACAGCAGAAGGGCACTGTAAGCAGAGAGATGGAAATTCTAAGAAAGAACCCAAAATAAATGCTAGTGATCAAGAACACTGTTAACAGAAATGAAGAATGCTTTTAGTGGGCTTATTAGACTGGACATGGGTGAGGAAAGAATCTGAACTAGATGATATATAACCAACAGAATACTTGAAAACCAAAAAGCAAAAAGAACAAAGATGGAAAAAACAGAATATCCAAGGACTGTGGGACAACTATGCAACATGTAACATACATGTAATAGGAATACCAGAAGGAGAAGAAAGACAGAAAGGAACAGAAGTTTGAAATAATAATGAGTGAAAATTTCCCCATATTAATGTCAGACACCAAGCCACATATTGGGGAGGCTCAGAGAACACCAAGCAGGATAAATGCCAAGGAAAAAAAAAAAAAAAAAAACTACCTTAGCATATCATTTTCAATTTATATAAAATCAAAGATAAAGGAAATATCGTTTTTTAAAAAGATTTTATTTATTTATTTGAAGAGAGACAGCGAAAGAGGGAACACAAGCAGGGGGAGTGGGAGAGGGAGAAGCAGGCCTCCCACCAAGCAGGGAGCCCAATGTGGGGCTGGATCCCAGGACCCTGGGACCATGACCTGAGCCGAAGTCAGATGCTTAATGACTGAGCCACCCAAGCACCGCGATAAAGGAAATACCTTGAAAGAAGCCAAAGGGGAAGAGAGTAAAACAACTTAGAAAGGAACAAAGATGAGAATTATATCTGATTTTTCCTCAGAAACCATGCAAACAAGAAGAAAATGGAGTGACATATTTAAAGTGTTGAGAGGAAAAAAAAGCCATCAGCCTAGAACTCTGTACTCTATATAATTATCCTTCAAAGGTGAAGAAGAAATAAAGACTTTCTGAAACAAAAATTGAGGGAATTTGTTGCCAGGAGACAAGCCTTGCAAGGAATATTAAAAGAAGTTCTTTAGGAAGAAAGTAACAGGTCAGAAATTTACATCTACATAAAGAAAAAAAGGGCATTGAAGAAGGAATGAGTGAAGTAAAATAAAACCTTCACTTTTCTTATTCTTAATTGATCTCATAACTGTGTGTATGTGTCTGTATACCTATTTATATACATACTATGTATTCTTATATATAAGTGAAATGAATTATAGCAAAGATACAAGGGATAGGAAGAAGGAATTGGGATTATTTTGTTATTTTTTTTTTAAAGATTTATTTATTTATTTGAGAGAGCGAGAATGAGAGAGAGTACATGAGAGGGGGGAGGGTCAGAGGGAGAAGCAGGCTCCTCGCTGAGCAGGGAGCCCGATGCGGGACTCGATCCCGGGACTCCAGGATCATGACCTGAGCCAAAGGCAGTTGCTTAACCAACTGAGCCACCCAGGCGCCCGGGATTATTTTGTTATTATAAGGTACTGACTCTACCCATGAAGTGGGATAGTTTTATTTGAAAGTGGACTTGGATTATTTGTATATTACAAATTTTAGAGCAACCACTAAAAAACATTACAAAAAAGAAGTATAACTAATATGCTAAGAAAGGAGAGAAAAATGGATTCACAGAAAATGCTTAATTAAAACCACTATTAATCCAACTATCTCAACAATCTCTTTGAATGCCAATGGTCTAAATGCATCAAAAGAGATTATTAAAGTGTATCAGAAAACATGACTCAACTATTTGTTATTTATAAGAAACCCACGTTAAATATAAAGATGCATATAGAGTAGGGGCGCCTGGGTGACTCAGTCGGTTAAGCCTCCAACTCTTGATTTTGGCTCAGGTCATGATCTCACGATCATGAGATCAAGCCCCACATCAGGCTCTGCACTTGGTGCAGAGTCTGCTTGAGATTCTCTCTTCTTCTCCCTCTGCCCTTCCCCCTGCTTACACTATCTCTCTCTAAAATAAATAAATAAAACCTTAAAAAAATGCATATACAGTAAAAGTTAATGGAGAAAAATATACCACACTAACACTAATCCCCAAAAGAAAGCAGGAGGGGTGCCTGGGTGGCTCAGTCGGTTAAGCATCTGCCTTCTGCTCAGGTCATGATCCTGGGGTCCCCCATCAGGCTCCTTGCTCCATGGAGGGCCTGCTTCTCCTTCTCCCTGCCACTCTCCCTGCTTGAGCTCTCTCTCTCCATGTCAAATAAATAAATAAAATCTGAAAGAAAGAAAGAAAGAAAGAAAGAAAGAAAGAAAGAAAAAAAGAAAGAAAGAAAGAAAAAGAAATACCTATATTAATTTTAGAGTGCTTCTCAAACTACAGAAGATTTTCAGACATAAAAGAAAGGCATTGCATATTCATAAAGGAGTTCTCAAAGAAGACATAACAATTCTTAATGTGTGTGTACCTAACAACAGAACATCAAAATGTGTGACACAAAAACTAAAAGAACTGCAAGGAGAAATAGAGGAATATGTTATCATAGTTGGAGATTTCAACACCCCTCTTTCAGAAATGGGCAGATCCAGCAGGAAGAAAACCAGTAAGGACATGGTTGAATTCAACAGTACTATCAATCAACTGGATGTAATTGATATCTATAGACTATCCAACAGCAGCAGAATACACATTCTCAAACTCACATGGACATTAACCAAGATAGGTCACATTCTGAGCTATGAAAAATGCCTTAACAAATTTAAGAGAAGTCATATAATGTCTGCTCTCAGAACACAATGGAATTAAAGTGGAAATTAATAACAGAAAGATAACTGGAAAATCCCAAAATACATAGTGATTAAACCACACATTCCTAAATAACACATAGGTTAAAGAAGAAATCTCAAGAGAAATTAAAAAATACTTTGAACTAAATGAAAATGAAAAGAGAACTTATCAAAATTAGTAGGATGCAGTGAAAGCAGTGCTTAGAGGGAAACTTATAGAATGCATATAATAGAATAGGAAAAAGATCTAAATAGTCTAAGTTTTCATGTAAGAAAGCTAGAAAATAAGAACAAATCAAATCCAAAGTCAACAGAGGAAAAGAAATAAGAATTAGAGAAGAAATCAATGAAATTAAAAACAGGAAATCAGCAGGGAAATCAACAAAACCAAAATGTTCTTTGAAAAGATCAATAAAATTGATAAGCCAGGCTAAGAAAAAAAGAGGACAAAAATTACTAATATCAGAAATGGAAGAGGGAACATCACTACAGACCTCAGGGATATAAAAAGGATACCAAAGGAATATTATGAATTCTGTGACCACAAATTTGATAACTTAAATGAAATGGACCAATTCTTAAAAGACAAAAATTCACATAATAAATATCTGAGTAGGCCTATATCTATTAAAGAAACTGAATCAATAATTAATAATCTTTCAAAACAGAAAGTACTAGGCCCAGATGAGTTCACTGATCTACCAAACATTTAAGGAAGAAATTATATCAATTCTCTACAATCTCCTTCAAAAGCTAGAAACAGAAAGGATACTTCCTAACATTCTATGAGGTTAGCATTATTTTAGTACCAAAACCAGACAGACATTACAAGAAAACTACAGACCAATAGATCTCAAGAACATAGATGTGAAAAATTCTCAAAAAATATGGCAGACTGAATTTTTTAAAAGTAGAGAAACAATTATATATCACAACCAAGTGGGATTTATCCCAGGTATGCAAGATTCACAACATTCAAAATCAATTAACAGAATCTATCACATCAACAGACTATAAAGGAAAAAAAATCACATGATCTTATTAATAGAAAAAGAAGAAAACATTTGATAAAATCCAACATCCATTCATGATTTAAAAAAAAAACACCTCTCAGTTGAGTAGGAATAGAGGGATACTTTCTCAACTTGATAAAGTCTATCAAAAAAAAAAACCCTGTAACTAACAACATACCGAACATACCTAATGATAGGCAACCTGATGCTTTCCCACTAACATCAGGTACAAGACAAAGATGTCCCCTCTCACCACTCCTTTTTAAACACTGTACTGGAGGTCCTTGCTAATGTAGGGAATACTTATACAGATTGGGAAGGAAGACATAAAACTGTTTTTGTTCACAGACGACATGATCTTCTATATAGAAAATGCACAAGAATCTACAAAAAAGGGGGGAGGAGATGGCAGAGGAGTAGGGGACCCTATTCCAACCAGTCCCCGGAATTGAGCTGGATATCTACCAGACCACTCTGAACACCCACAAAATCAGCCTGAGATGTAAGAAGATAGATCTGGATCTCTACAAACAGAATATCACAGGCGGTTGGTTTTCAGGTATGAAGTGGGGAGCCGTGATTCTGCAGGCAGATATTTGAGGATAAACGGCAGGGGGAGGGAGCCTGGCCGTGGGGATCCTGCTGGTGAGTGATAGCCTCCTGCGCTGGGGATGGGCACAGACTCGAAGACTGGTAGTGGTGGGGAAAGGGCTTCAGGGCAGCCCCCCCCCGAAAGAAACTGGAGCGGCGGGGCCATGCGTGCCAACTGGGAGCAGCTGGCGGTTTTAGAAGGACAAAGGGCAGAGACGTGCCCCCGAGCCCCTACCTAAAGGCGAGGACTGGTAGCCCTACTGAGGGGCACACAACTCAGGATGCTGCAGTTTATAGCAGCACAGACAGAAATGGAGATAGTATGGCCTGGAGAGCTCACTGAAGCACAGACTGCAATCTCTCTGCTTAGAGGCAGAGGGTGGGAAACAGTCTCTTCTGCTCTGACTCTCAGAAGAGATGTGGAAAGCTGCCAGGGAAAGCCACCAGAGAACAAAACCCCCCAAAAAACAGTTTTTGCTGAGCCCATCCCCCGCCACACGGGGCAGGGCAACTCTGCCCAAACAGGGTTGCCTGAGTAACAGCATGGCAGGCCCCTCCCCCAGAAGACAGGCTGGGAGAACAAGAGGCCAGCAACCCTAAGGTCCCAAGAAAACAAGTGCATCTGGCTTGGGTTGTGGTCAGTAATTTGGACTCTATACATTCCCTCAACCACCCCTCAATAGTATGACTAGAAGGAGGAACCCCCCAAATAGGAAAGACTCAGAGACTATGACTGATGCCACAGATTTACAAATGGATACAGATATAACCAAGATGTCGGAGATGGAATTCAGGCTAGCAATTGTGAAGACAATAGCTAGAATGGAGAAATCGACTAATGGCAACATAGAGTCTCTAAGGGCAGAAATGAAAGCTGAACTGGCAGAACTTAAAAATGCTATCAGTGAGATCCAGTCTAATCTAGATAATCTAACAGCTAGGGTAAGGGAGATAGAAGAACGAATTAGTGACCTTGAAGACCATTTAATAGATAAAAAGGGAAAAACAACTCAAAATCCATGCAAATAGAATCAGAGAAATAAGTGACACCATGAAATGTTCCAATGTCAGAATTATTGGAATCCCTGAGGGAGTGGAGAGAGAGAGAGAGAGGACTAGAAGATATATTTGAGCAAATCATAGCTGAGAACTTCCCTAATCAGGGGAATGAAACAAACATTTGTGTCCTAGAGGCAGAGAGGACCCCTCCCAAGATCAAGGAAAACAAGCCAACACCCTGGCATGTAATAGTAAAACTCGCAAATCTTAGAACCAAGGAAACCATCTTAAGGGCAGTCAGGGGGAAGAGATTCTTTATGTACAGAGGGAAGAACATCAGAATAACGTCAGACCTATCCACAGAGACCTGGCAAGCCAGAAAGGGCTGGCAAGACATATTCAGGGTATTAAATGAGAAGAACATGCCGCCAAAAATAGTTTATCTGGCAAGGCTGTTATTCAGAATGGATGGAAAGATGCAGAGCTTCCAAGACCGGCAGAAACTGAAAGAATATGTGACCACTAAGCTGGCCCTGCAAGAAATATTAAGGGGGGTTCTATAAAAGGAGAAAGACCCCAAGAGTGATATAGAACAGAAATTTACAGAGACAATCTATAGAAACAAGGTCTTCACAGGCAACATGATGACAATAAATTCATATCTTTCAATAATCACTCTCAACATGAATGGTCTAAATGTTCCCATAAAACAGCACAGGGTTGCAGATTGGATAAAGACAGGACCCATCCATATGCTGTCTACAAGAGACTGATTTTGAACCTAAAGATACATCCAGACTGAAAGTGAAGGGATGGAGATCCATCTTCCATGCAAACGAACCTCAAAACAAAGCTGGGGTAGAAATTCTTATATCAGACAAATTAGATTTTAAACTAAAGACTGTAGTTAGAGACACAAAGGACACTATATCATTCTAAAGGGTCTATCCAACAAGAAGATCTAACAATTGTAGATATCTACACCCCCAACATGGGAGCAGCCATCTATATAAGCCAACTGTTAACCAAAATAAAGAGTCATATTGATAACAAAATGTTAATTGTAAGAGACCTTAATACTCCACTCTCAGCAATAGACAGAGCATATAAGCAGAAAATCAATAAAGAAACAAGAGCTTTGAATGACACACTGGACCAGATGGACCTCATAGATATATACAGAACATTCCACCCTAAAACAACAGAATACTCATTCCTCTCAAGCGCACATGGAACTTTCTCCAGAATAGACCACATACTAGGTCACAAATCAGGTCTCAACCGATACCAAAAGACTGATATTATTCCCTGCATATTCTCAGAACATAATGCTTTAAAACTGGAGTCAATCACAACAAAAATTTGGAACAAATTCAAACACTTGGAAGCTAAAGACAACTCTGCTTAAGAATGTTTGGGTCAACCAGGAAATCAAAGAAGAACTTAAACAATTCATGGAAACCAATGAGAATGAACATTGGTCCAAAACCTATGGGATACTGCAAAGGCGGACATAGGGGGAAATACATAGCCATCCAAGCCTCACTCAGAAAGTAGAAAAATCCCGAATTTACCAATTAACTCTATACCTTAAAGAACTAGAGAAAAAGCAACAAACGATGCCTAAGCCACACATTAGAAGAGAAATAATTAAGATTAGAGCAGAGATCAATGAATTAGAAACCAGAAACACAGTAGATCAGATCAACGAAACTAGAAGTTGGTTCTTTGAAAGAATTAATAAGATCGATAAACCACTGGCCAGACTTATCCAAAAGAAAAGAGAAGGGACCCAAATTAATAAAATTATGAATAAAAGGGGAGAGATCATGACTAACTCCAAGGAAATAGAAAAATTATTACAAATTATTATCAACAATTACATGCCAATAGGCTGAGCAATCTGGATGAAATGGATGCCTTTCTGGAAACCTATAAACTGCCAAGACTGAAACAGGAAGAAATTGACAACCTGAATAGGCCAATAACCAGTAACGAGATTTAAGCAGTGATCAAATCCCAAAAAACAAGAGTCCAGGGCCTGATGGATTCCCTGGGGAATTCTACCAAACATTCAAAGAAATAATACCTATTCTACTGAAGCTGTTAAAAAAAATAGAAACAGAAGAAAAGCTTCCAAGCTCATTCTATGAGGCAAACCAGCAAAGACCCCATCAAAAAGGAGAATTTCAGACCAATATCCCTGATGAATATGGATTCCAAAATCCTCAACAAAATCCTAGCTAATAGGATCCAACAATACATTAACAGATCAACCACCACAACCAGGTGGGATTTATCCCAGGGATGCAAGCATGGTTCGACATTCGCAAATCAATCAGTGTGATAGAACACATTAATAAGAGGAGAGAGAAGAACCATATCGTCCTCTCAATTGATGCAGAAAAAGCATTTGACAAAATACAGCATCCTTTCCTGATTAAAACTCTTCAGAGTATAGGGATAGAGGGAACATTCCTCACGTTCATAAAATCCATCTATGAAAAACCCACAGTGAGTATCATCGTCAATGGGGAAAAGCTGAGAGCCTTTCCCTTAAGATCAGGCACACATCAAGAATGCCCACTCTCCCCACTATTGTTCAACATAGTACTAGAAATCCTAGCAACAGCAGTCAGACAACAAAAAGAAAAGGTATTCAAATTGGCAAAGAAGAAGTCAAACTCTCTCTTTGCAGATGACATGATATGTGGAAAATCCAAAAGACTCTATCCCCAAATTACTAGAACTCATACAGCAATTCAGTAATGTGGCAGGATACAAAAGCAATGCACAGAAATCAGTTGCTTTCTTATACACTAACAATGCAACTGTAGAAAGAGAAATTAGAGAAACGATTCCATTTACAATAGCACCAAAAACCGTAAGATACCTCGGAATAAACCTAACCAAAGAGGTAAAGGATCTATACTCTAGGAACTACAGAACACTCATGAAAGAAATTGAAGAAGACACAAAAAGATGGAAAAACATGCCATGCTCATGGATCGGAAGAATAAACATTGTTAAAATGTCTATGCTACCCAGAGCAATCTATACCTTCAGTGCCATCCTGATCAAAACTCTAATGACATTTTTCAAAGTGCTGGAACAAACAATCCTAAAATTTGTATGGAATCAGAAAAGTCCCCGAATCGCCAAGGAAATGTTGAAAAAGAAAAACAAAGCTGGGGGCATCACGCTGCCCCATTTCAAGGTATATTACAAAGCTGTGATCACCAAGACAGCATGGTACTGGCACAAAAACAGACATATAGACCAATGGAACAGAATAGAGAACCCAGATATGGACCCTCAACTCTATGGTCAAATAATCTTTGACAAAGCAGGAAAAAAGATGCAATGGAAAAAAGACAGTCTCTTCAATAAATGGTGCTGGGAAAATTGGACAGCCACATGCAGAAGAATGAAACTCAACTATTCTCTAACACCATAGACAAAGATAAACTCAAAATGGATGAAAGACCTCAATGTGAGACAGGAATCCATCAAAATCCTAGAGGAGAACATAGGCAGTAACATCTTCGACATTGGCCACAGCAACTTCTTTCAGGATACATCTCCAAAGGCTAGTGAAACAAAAGCAAAAATGAACTTTTGGGACCTCATCAAGATAAAAAGCTTCTGCACAGCAAAGGAAACAGTCAACAAAACAAAGAGGCAACCCACAGAATGGGAGAAGATATTTGCAAATGACACGACAGATAAAGGGCTAGTATCCAATATCTCTAAAGAACTTCTCAAACTCAACACCCAAAAACCAAATAATCAAGTCAAAAAATGGGCAGAAGACATGAACAGACACTCTCCAAAAACGACATACAAATGGCTAACAGACACATGAAAAAATGTTCATCATCATTAGCCATCAGGGAAATTCAAATCAAAACCACATTGAGATACCACCTTATACCAGTCAGAATGGCAAAAATGGACAAGGTAAGAAACAACAAATGTTGAAGAGGTTGTGGAGAAAGGGGAACCCTCTTACATTGTTGGTGAGAATGCAAGTTGGTACAGCCACTTTGGAAAACAGTGTGGAGGTGCCTCAAAAAATTAAAAATAGAGCTACCCTATGACCCAGCAATTGCACTATTAGGTATTTACCCCAAAGACACAGATGTAGTCAAAAGAAGGGCCATATGCACCCCAATGTTCATAGCAGCAATGTCCGCAATAGCCAAACTGTGGAAAGAGCCTAGATGCCCTTCAACAGATGAATGGATAAAAAAGATGTGGCCCATATATACAATGGAATATTACTCAGCCATCAGAAAGGATGAATAGCCAACTTTTGCATTAGCATGGACGGGACTGGAGGAGATTATGCTAAGTGAAATAAGTCAAGCAGAGAAAGTCAGTTATCATATGGTTTCACTTCTTTGTGGAACATAAGGAATAGCATGGAGGACATTAGGAGAAGGAAGGGAAAAATGAAGAGGGGGAAATCAGAGGGAGAGACGAACCATGAGAGACTATGGACTCTTAGCTTCTATCTGAGGGTTTTAGAGGGGAGGGGGATCAGAGGATGAGTTAGCCCGGTGATGGTTATTAAGGAGGGCACATACTGCATGGAGCCTAGGTGTTATACGAAATCAATGAATCATGAAACACTACATCAAAAACTAATGATGTATTGTATGGTGACTAACATAATAAAAATAATAATAATGATCTACAAAAAAAAAAAATGGGTGCCTCGGTGGCTCAGTCCGTTTAGCATCTGACTTTTGGTTTTGGCTCAGGTCATGATCTCAGGGTCATGAAATCAAGCCCCACATCAGGCTTTGTGCTCAGCGAGGAATCTGCTTGAGATTCTCTCTATCCCTCTGCCCCTCCCCTGGCTCACACACACTCTTTCTCTCTCTCTCTCTCTCTCTCAAATAAATAAATCTCTAATTGAAACAAAGCAAAGCAAAACAAAGCAACCCCACCCCCTGCTGGAACTAATAAATGATTATAGCAAGGTTGCAGGATACAAGTTTAATACACAGAAGTTACTCAGTCTCCTGTATAGCAACAATAAATGCATGGAATTTGAAATAAAAACATAAAAGTAGAATTACAACATGACCCATCATTCCCACTTCTAGGTATAAATCTAAAGGGAACGAAAACAGGATCTTGAAGAAATATTTTCATACCCACATTGTAGCATTATTCACTATAGTCAAGATATGGGAACTTAAAGTCCATCCACAGATGAATGGATAAAGGAGATGTATACACACACACACACACACAGATTAATAGAGATAGAGATGTAGACAAATATTCAAATATGAGCCTATGTAATATAATACATTGTATATTATACTATATATTCATATATAAATATATATGGATATTATTCAGCCATGAAAAAAAAGGAAATCCTGCCATTTGCAACTAACTTTGGTGACTCTTGAAGGCATTATGCTAAGTGAAATAAGTCAGACAGAGAAAGATAAATACTGTATGATACCATTTGTATGTGGAACCTAAAAAAGCCAAACTCAGAGAAACAGAGTAGAGTGATGATTACCAGGGACTAAAGGGTGGGGAAAAATGGGGAGATGCTGGTCAAAGGATATAAACTTCCAATGATAAAATTAGCATGGTGATTATAGCTAATAATACTGTAATATATACTTGAAAGTTTCTAAAAGAGCAGATCTTAGATGTGCTCATCACAAAAAAAGAAATGGTAATTGTGTGCCAGGATGGAGGTGTTAGCTTATGCTATAATGGTAATCATTTTGCAATATATAAATGTATCAAATCAACACATTGTAGACCTTAAACTTACATAATGTTATATATCAATTATATCTCAATAAAGCTGGAAAAAACCCACAATACTATTTATATTAGCACCCAAAGAAATTAAACACTTAGGTATAAATCTAACAAAATATGTAGACAATCTGTATAAGGAAAACTAAAAAACACAGATGAAGAACTAAAAATTCAGATAAAAAACTCAGATTAAAAACTCAGATAAAGAACTAAATAAATGGAGAGATATTCCATGTTCACAGACAGGAAAACTCAATATTGTCAAGATGTCACTGCTTTCCAATTCAATCTATAGAGTCATTGCAATCACAAACAAACTCTCAGCAGGTTATTTTATGGCTATCAATAAACTGATTATAAAGGTTAAAAGAAAAGGCAGAAGATCTGGAATAGCCAACACAATATTGAAGGAGAAAAATAAAGTTGGAGGACTGATGCTACCTGACTTCAAGACTTAAAATAAATCAGGAAATAACAGACAAATGGATCAACGCAATGAAATAGAGAGCCCAGAAATATGTCCTCATATATATAGTCAACTTATCTTTGACAAAGAAACAAAGGCAATACAATGGAGGACAGGCTCTTCAACAAATAGTGCTGGGACAATGGGACATCCAGATGAACAATAAAAAAGAAAGAATCTAGACACAGACCTGACACACTTCACAAAAATTAACTAAAAATAGCTCATAGACCTAATGTAAATGCAAAACTTGTAAAACTTCTAGAAGATAACATAAGAGAAAATTTAAATAACTGTGTATGGTGATGACTTTTTAGATACAAGACCAAAGACATGATCCAAGAAAGAAATGATTGATGAGCTGGACTTCATTAAAATTAAAAACTTCTGTTATGTGAAAGACAATGCCAGCAGAATGACCAGACAGGCCACAGACTGGGAGAAAATATTTGCAAAAGACACATCTAATAAAGGACTGTTGTCTGAAATATACAAAGAACTCTTAAAACTCAATAAGCAAATAACTCAATTTAAAAAATGGGCCAAAGACCTTAAAAGATTCCTCACTAAAGAAGATACACAACCGACAAATAAGCATCTGAGAAGATGTTTCATATATAATCATGAAAATGCAAATCCAAGCAACAAGATACCAATATGCATCTATTAGAATAGCCTAAATCCTAAACACTGACAATACCAAATGCTGGTGAGGATGTGGAGCAAAAGGAATGCAAAATGGTACAGCCACTTGGAAACACAGTTGGATAGTTTTTTTAAAAACTTAACATACTCTTACTATATGATATCACCATTACATTCCTTGATATTTGCCCAGAGGAACTGAAAACTTATGTCTACACAAAAACCTGCACACTGATGATATGTTTATAGCAGCTTCATTCATAATTACTAAAATTTGGAAACAACCAAGATGTCCTTCAGTAGGTGAATGAATAAATAAACTGTGGTACATCCAGACAATGGAATATTATCCATTGCTTAAAAGAAATAACTATGAAGCCATGAAAAGACATGGAGAAACTTAAATACAACCTAAGTGAAAGAAGCCACTGGAGGGGCGCCTGGGTGGCTCAGTCGTTAAGCGTCTGCCTTCGGCTCAGGTCATGATCCCAGGGTCCTGGGATCGAGCCCCGCATCGGGCTTCCCGCTCGGCGGGAGGCCTGCTTCTCCCTCTCCCACTCCCCCTGCTTGTGTTCCCTCTCTCGCTGTCTCTCTCTCTGTCAAATAAATAAATAAAATCTTAAAAAAAAAAAGCCACTGGGAGGGAACTCTAAAGTAAATAACAGGTATTGGATGATTATGATCAATATAGGTTCGTCCTTGGTAGAAAATGTACCATTCTGTTGAATGATGTTGATAATGATGGAAACTATGCAAGGAGTAAATAGGAAATCTCTGTACTTCCTTCCCTTTTTTGTTAACTTAAACTGTTCTTAAAAAATTAAGTCACTAAACAAAACAAAACAAAACCCAAAAAACTAAAACCTTGACTTCAGACTACTTTTGGAAATATATTTTGGCTGATGAGAAATCTGCTGTCTAGTTGTTGACCCTTTACAGGCTACCTGTCTTGTCTCTCTGGCAGCTTTCAAGATTCTCTCTTCATGCTCAATGTTCTGCAATTTCATTATGATGTATGTGGGTGTATACTTGATTCACTCTGCCCTACTCTCTATGTACTATTTCAGCCTAAGAAGTTAGGGGTTTTTTCTTCCAGTTCTGGAAATTCTCACCCATTATCTGTTTGTCAGTGTTTGTACAATTTCCCATTTTCTCTACTTCTGGAACTTTTATTAGAAATACATTGGAGCTCTTTCATCTAACCATCATTTTTCCAATTTCTTGTTTTTCTTATCTTTCTATGCTTCATTTTGCCAAATATTAAGTACTATCACATTGTTTCTGTGATTAGATCCAGTCTAGAATTCCTACCTATTGAACTCTTCAATTCAGTGGTTATATTTTTCATTTCAGGTTTTTTTCATACTGATTTGACTGTAATTTATAGCTATCTATTTGTATGTTATAATTTATTTTTATGGTTATTTCCCCATCTTTACCTGTTTGAAGGTCGTTAACATACATTTAAGTCATTTTAAGATTCCATATTATTTGCATTTTGCCAGTAGTATAGCACCTTTTTGCTGATTTTGTTGCTTCTCTTTCTTAATGTTACATCTTCTATATGTGATTGGAAGCCTCATGTTGAGGCTGTAATAGTGGAAATTACTTACCATTCCCTTTCTCTACATGACCCCTCTGTGCCCACAGGTGGATTTTTGTCCCCTGGTGACACTGGGGAAATTGCAAATTTAGTCACTGAATCAGCAGGTGGTTTGGCCCAGATGCTGCGTGTTCAGCCACTTCTGCTCACTCCAGCCACTTTCAAAAACCACAGCCCCAGGCAGCGGTCAAAGTCCTACCCTAGCCCCAGGTTTTCTTTCATGAACTTGGATCCAGTTCCCCAAACTGTGTGTGATGCTTTTTGCCCTTGTTACTCCGGAGATATCTAATTCCCAGGGTCTTTTAGATTTAAGGTCCAGCAGGCCTATGGCTTTATCCTCCATGCAGCCTGTTACTGCTCTTTATTTGGTTCACAAAGACTTTAGCTTAAAATACAGATATATCTTTTTGTTTTGGTTCTAATATTTAATTTATCATTGCCATATGTTTGTTTTGAGATGGAGAGCATAAATTCATAGTACCACCATGACCAGAAATTTTTGAAAAATTCTTTAAACTCAGTTTAAGCAAATGCAAGGCTATTGCCCCAAATAAGGTTGTTTGATAATCTGTATGTTCTATGTAATTAGTATGCTCCTGTGGTTGTTACTGTCAGGTTTACAACAAATGATAGAAGGTATCCACAACAATAATAGTTTGTCCTTTAGAACAATCTAGAAAAAGTCAAAGTTGTTGACCAAAATTCCTTTATTCAGGGTCTTTATGTAGCATATACTACAAACATTTATATCATTTTAATATTATAACCTATTCTGTGCCTCCAGACTTAATTATTAATGCTTTAATGCAAAGAGTTTCTAAATATGTTATTTGAATATATCCAACCTAACATAAAAATAATTTCATACAACAGAAAAAAGGCTTCCCAAGAAACAGAGTCAATTATAAGTAGAAAAATCAGATTGAAAAATTATAGCATCCTTGATTTTTTGGGTAGTTGTTCTACTGGTCATTTCATCATCATGAAGTGGTGTGAAAAGGTTACCTTCTACCAAATGATGGGAGGACAACATAACCCGAAGCCAATAGCTGATGACCTAATATAGGAGTTTTTGAAATTATAGTCTTCTAAGCTTGCATGTGGGTGGCAGAAGAGTTCAAAGCTGCATCCATGGTTACATAATTAAAGGTGTATGATTATCCTTAGAGAAGAATCTCCAAAGGATATTCCAAGGAGTCTGTACTCCATTAATTGTAAAAGCCTGACAAAAATGGTTAGAGGGATTTTTGGCTCCCTTGACAACTGCTGGAACTTTGTCAGTTTATGTGTAATGTATATGTCATTGTTCTTGCATAGTGAGCAATTGGTTTCTCAATGCCATCTGGCATTTTTTGGCTAAACACAGATGCAACACCATAAGGTGAAATACCAGCAGTGAGAAATAATAGTTTATATTTATCATAATGTACTAGCACAAAACCAGAAGCCAGTAACTGCTTAATGTTCCCAAAAATCTGTCTTATGTTTATTGTTTTTGTTTTGCTTTTGCTTTGTCTTCTTTTTGGTGTCAGTAGGCAATGAAGTGGTTCAGCAATGAATGGATTTTGAGAAGAAAACATAAAATTTTAACGGGCCCATCTTTGTTTTTATAATTAGCACAGTTTCTTGAATTGGGTTAATGTATGGATGCAGTTGTCTAAAACATGTTTTGGGAAACTTTTAGCTCCCTTTTTGATCACATAGCCAAGAATTGATTATTGGCATCAGAGATAGAATGATGAACAATATGGTCATGAAAACCCTCCTATGTGTCATCCAGTCAAATACCCTAGTCTTTTTTTTTTTAAGAGAGAGAGAGAGGGAGAGAGAGAGAGAGAATGCATGCCAGCAGGGAGAGGGAGGTCAGAGGGAGGGGCAGAGGGAAAGGAGAGAGAGAATCCCAAGCAGGCTCCACACCCAGGGCTGAGCTTGACATGGAGTTGGATCTCATGGCCCTGAGATCATGACCTGAGCCGAAATCAGGAGTCTGACACTTGTGCTCCTACACTAGTCTTTTTTAAAGGTGACTCTCAGTTGATAGCATTATGAAGATCAAGACCTTTTAACAATATGGCATCATAACTGTAGTTTTAAGGAGCAGAAAATTTTCATTTTCTAGAGTCAATTGAAATTCTGTATTGAAAGAACTTGGCCTATTGTTGTTTTTTTTTTTTTTTTTTTTTATGGAAGATAACGAGTAGATGTAATCATATACTAGAAACCAATTTGAAATACACTTGGCGTTTTTCTCCCCCCAAAATGGCAATGCATCGATTGATGTTTGACACATATGGAAGATGAAGCTGTTTGAGTGTCTTATTTACTCGACATTTGTGTTTCAAAATCACACCTTTCCAGGAGCCTTTTGAGTTGGCAGCAGTGGTACAACCCTTCAGATAGGTGGAACTGCTTAGAAACTATTCTTAAAAATGAAAAGTTGAAGATTTTCTGTAACATTTTCCTTATAACAAATGGTAAGTTTATAACTTTGAAGAGGTTAAAGCTAAGTGAAATGCAGTTGTCATCTTTAGTTCCCAAAATAACACCTTGAAAAACCTGTAGAACATTCCTTATATGTTCTCATACTCCTTTATGGATATAAATGTCCTGAAGATAAATTATACAGGTAGAAACAAAGTCCTTTTTCAACAATTAGGAGACATACTTAATTGTGACCAGGAGACATACCTAATTGTCTTAGTCTTCTCCTTTCCTTCAGATCATCAAAATCTTTGGTATCTGATTCAATCTTCTTGTATAATACCTAAATTCCATCAAGATTCAGGGAGATTTTAGCAACCATGTGGTGAACACATCTCGTCCCCAAACTTCACCATCCCTTGACCTCCTTAGTTCTAACTAGATCTGCCCTGTCCAGTGTGGTAGTTCCAGTCACATAATGGTTGTTCAGCATTAGAAATATGGCTAGCTCAAATTGAGATGTGCTAAGTGTAAAATATCCCTCTGGTTGCAAATGGACGTAAAATACCTCATTATGATTATATATGGTATATATTGTTATATATTCATTATGTATAAAATGATATTTTGGATATATTGGGTTAAATGAAATATCAAATTTCATGTTTACTACTTTTTAAAATGTGGTAGTAGAAAATTTAAAATTAAATATGTGACTCATATTATTATATTTCATATGGATGGTGCTATTCTAGAGCGTTTCACTTCCATTCTTCTCTCCAAGCCATCCTCTGGATCTTGCCATGCAGTCTAGGGTAATCATTTCTCTAGAGAAAGCTTAAACTCTAGTAATCCAAGTTTTGGTCAAGAACAATACAATTAAAAAAAAAAAAAGAACAACTATACAATAGTGTGTGTGTGTGTGTGTGTGTGCTTACACACATTTCACATTTCTTTTATTCTCCTAATCCTATTCTGATCTCATAGTCTTAGTTTCTTTATTTATCTTAATTTACTATTTCTATATTTCCCTTTTATCAGTCATTTTGGTGTTTCTTCCCAGTGGAGGACCCAAGAATGATGATCTGCCCTCCAGTTTCTCCAGCTCCCTTTATTCCCATGTCATTATCTTTCTACCACATGTATTCTACAAAATCTAACTTTAAATCAATGCTATATTCCTTATTACTTTTTCTTATTCATAGACATAGAGAACAGAATGTAACTATGCAAATTGGAACTTCTGCAAATTCAGAGCATCAACATGACTGGACCCTCATTGCTGCCTGGCAATCATGTAACTCGTGTCTGATCAGCAACCGTTCTCATTTTTCTCAATAACACACTACATTTATTGTATTCACTTACTGATTATTTTTTTTTCCTCACCAAGTGTTATTGAATGTCCTTTATATGCAAAGAGCAGGAGATAAAGAGTCGAAAAAACATAGTTCCTTGTTTCAATGAATAAATATACAATCTCATACAATATTTGTAAAGTGCTTGGAATAGTTTCAGTAAGATAGTAAGAACAATAAAAGTGTTTGTTAAAATAAAATAGTGCATACAGTATAATCATTACTGTAATTCAGTAGAAGGAGAAACTTAAGTATGAAATAAATAATTCAGTTTGTGTCTTCTTGGAGTGTGTGGTGCTTGTGAACTTCCCAGGTGGAGATGGCTGTTTCTAGGCAGGTAGAAAAACAGTTCTAGAGCTTTGGGATATAGGATGGGATTTAAGATAAAAATACTAGAATCCTGAAAAAGTTAAATCATAAATTTTTGATAAAATCATCAAAAAAAAAGACTGAAATGAGAAAAGAATCAAGGTTAACAAGTCAGTGCAAAGAAAGGGTCTTCCAAAGGAAATAAAACAAACAAAAAGCACAAAAAAAAGATAGGTCAGAAAACTAGAAGGACTTTACAATAGGACTGGCTCCTTTTCATCACTAAAGACTAGGTCATGGAGCACTGGGTGTTATACGCAAACAATGAATCATGGAACACTACATCAAAAACTGAGGGTTCTAGAGGGGAGGAGGGTGGGGGTATGGGTTACCTGGTGATGGGTATTAAAGACGGCACATACTGAATGGAGCACTGTTACACACAAACAATGAATCATGGAACACTACATCAAAAACTAATGATGTATTGTGTGATGATTAACATAACATAATAAAATTTAAAAAAGACTAATGATGTAATGTATGGTGATTAACATAACATAATAAAAAAAAAAGACTAGGTCAAAGTTCCCCATTCCAAGGAGGTCTTATCACATCATCAAAAATAATACACACACACCCCAAATCACTCTATTCCATGTCCTGAATTCATTTTCTTTATAGTACTTTCCATGTTTAAAATGATCACACTATTGATTTATTCATTTAAAACCTGTCTTTCCTTGCTGAAAGGTAAGCCCTTCAAAGGCAGGAATGTTACCTGTTTCATTAACCAACGTCTCCCTGAAGCCTAGCATAGTGTCTTTGCTCTTAATAGATACTACGTGAGTATGTGTAGAATTAACGACAGGACACGAAAGGAGGGAGGCGGGGAAAGGAAACCCAAATGGAGCAGCCGCTCCTTGACAGAAGCTATTGTTACCATATGGGTTCACAGTACTAGTGTGGTCAGATATTTTAATTTGCTGAAAGAAGCCAGAAATCCAATATTTACCATATTTCATTGTTTCTAAAATATATTTTTTCACACTTTAACAACTCTGAAATCAGAATGTGTCTTATAATTGACAGATTCGATGAAATTAGGGACATGAAATTTTTCTGTTTTAAAAATCACAAAACACTTGTTTGGGTCAAGCAAAACACTGTTACCTGGATTAACATGCTCCCAGTGGGATCTCTGACTTAGAAGTTTTCTTATGCCAACTTCCTTGCATCCCTCCATTCTCCATTTTACTTTTTATGCCTCCCTACAATGGAAATGCCAAAACATGAACATGGGGCAGAGGCACAGTCATTATCATGGTAGTTTACTTACAGGTCATATTGAACAAAACCAAACATCTCATTATTCTTTGACAGCATATATATAGTGTGTGCCCAATGTTACTTATTGCACATATGCAGATAATCTTTGACTTTGGTTTTAATCATGAAGAAAAATTGAAGGATAGGAAAAAAAAAGGGAAAATATCACCAAGCTACCTTTATCTGGCATTCACATCTTTGGCTGGTAAATACAGTCCTAGTTTATTCAGTCTATTTTCCTTTGAGGATTATATAAACTCTCTCTTTATAGCCTTTACCAGATGTTTAGAAAACTACATAAATGAAAAAAATTTATAAATTGTTTATACTAAAAAAGTGAGTAATTGGAAGAAAGAGTTAAAATGTACTTTAGATATTTCAAGATTTAAGGAGAAAAGTATAAAATCTACATGATTCTCATTTTACTTAGGACAAGGAAGCCCCCAAAATGTAATTTACAGTCAGAGGAAAGAACTATTTCTTCTTCCTTACTTCTTCCCTCTTCATATTGAGGTCTTTTTTTAGTAGGAAATACTAGCTGAGCTCTAGCTGATGTATTGTGCTTAGAAGAGAAATGCAAAAATGACTGCTATTACCTTCTTAAATACAGGCAACAGCTTCATATCTCCACCTAATATGAAAGAATAAACTGTTCTAACTGCCATTTTGATCTCATGATGTGTTTAATAAAAAGCATGTAACAGTAAATGGTAGTGTTTGGTTCATGTGTTGACATAAATCAATTTATAAACTCTAGGTTACATTTAATGAGTATTTTACATTTCACAAATAGCACACTGAGAACAGTTTAAACATTACTGCTTTTTATTTCATCGCATTAATGTCAACAATGAACTTTGATGTTCTATGATGTTAAATCACCTCTAAGGCCTTAACTTATCATAGAACCATCTAGAAATCCATTTACATATAGAAGTTAGGCAAATAAATCTGAGAATGATTTATTGACTAGAAACTTCAACTTTCTAAAAAAATGCAGAAGAATATAACAAGTAAAGATTAACATGAAATGATTAGTATATATATTTTAAACATAAATACATTTCTTTAGGAAGTAGAACTTTAAGGAATGACATTTTGTTTTAGAAAAGAGTGCAAAATTTTTCAAATAATTATATTTTAAGCAACATTTTTAATGTAAATATGGAGGATGATGTTGGATTAAACATTTTAGTTCATTAAATTATATGTGCTCCCTAAACACAGTTTTAGACAATTTTGAAAAGAAAATTTCAGGGATAAATGGGAACTATATTACATGGCAAAAAGAAAATTAGACAAGACTAGGACTTTAAATAACTGATTATAGGATCTATATTTAATATAGCATGAAGTTCAGATTACACAATTTGAAGTATGACATGTCTGAATTTAGAGTCTGATTTTGCTATGCACTTGGTGTGTGACCTTCAACAAGACATTCACTTATCTTAGACTCAATCTTTCTCATCTAAAAAATACTATTTATAGTATTTAGTTCACAGGGTTATTGTGAGGGGAAATGAAATAACAGTATGATCTACTGGTACTTAGTTAGCATGTAGTTAAAAACTAATTGATTTCTATGGCTTAGTAATTTATTCAACAACAAGTACATAGTGCTTTCTTTTTGTGGAGGATGACTAGAATACACGCTTTTATTTTGAGGAATTCAGGACTGAAGGGGAGAAGATATAAATAAATAATTATAGCAAAATGTACAAAAACATGGACAAGATAAGGGGCCACATAGGACACCAACCAGCCTTGAGTCTTCAAAGCTGTTTGAGAAAGTGCCATTTATACCAGAGTCTTAAAAGAAATGAAGAGTTTGCCCAATACATAAGAAAAGATGAAGATAGTCATGGAGATCCAGGGGAGGTAGCGGGGGAAATTTCCAATCGGACAATACATGGAGGGTTTAAACTCATAAGCTCTATGCAAAAGGTGAATGATTCAGAAAGATTAGAGCCTCCTGGGGTCAATCATTCCCAGGCCCTATTATTAAGTAGTATATTTCTTTTACAAAGAAGTAATGTAGGAGTCACTATTTCATTTGTCAAGTCGGCATTTATCAAGCACCTACTATCTGGAGACTATGATCTCAGAATACAATGATGAGCAAACCGTACAATTCCTGCCCTTGGGAACCTTAAAATATAGTGGGGGAAACTGGTATTCATTTGATTCAAACAATTCTAACATCTCCAAAGAAGTGCTTGGTGCCAGAAGAATCTGACCTACATTGATTTGACCTAGTTGGAACACTGTAGAAGGGGCCATGGACCTAAGATCTGAAGTGTGAGTCATGGTTAACTAAGAATGGAGGAGAGTCTATCTACACAGATAGACTGAGGTATAGAGGCCCTACCGAAGAAAGAGCAGGTGCTGTAGGAACTGGATGGAGTGGAAATTATGACAGAACATGTGGAAACAAACAAAGAACACCACATGAGAAAAGCAAAGGTTATTTATTCCAAGCTTGCCATAGCAAGAGAGTTAGCTACTATCATTGATGTCTTGGCAGAGGATCAAAGGCAGGCACAGGAGTGAGAAAACTTTATGGTGGAAAATCGGGAAGGCTTCAGGTGTGCCCTCATTGGGGTTTGATGACATGGGGAAGTGGAGGCAGGCTAATTAGAAATGAGGTATCCTATGTGATTGGCTAGGAATGTGTATTTGGCTTTCTCAGGTTGGTCCTAAGTTGGGAGTAGGGGAAAAATTAGGGAAATTAATTTAGTTATTTATCAAGTCTTGGCCACTTGGGGCCAATTGTTGCAGGCGTTATTGCTTGGCTTCCTGGACTAGTGGCTATAGATAGCAATCCAATATTCTATAAGTCTGACTTGTAGTTAGGCTGTTTACAGTAGATAATGGATCGGTTTCCTGGGCTGATTACTGAAGGTTGTGGGTCAGAGTTCTATTTTTATATGTGATTTGGCCATTATCTGTATATTAAGTCTCTTACATCTATGCTTTTTCACAACTGTAAACAAATCAAAATGGATATCAGCTATGAACCAAATGAAGTAAATGAACATAATACAATTAATCTTGCTTGAGTATGTAACTTTGATATTGAGCAACTCAAAAACTCAGAACATCAGGAAATAAGGCAATCCTTTGAGTTCTACTAGTTCTATATTGACAAGGCAGATCAAAAATGTAAGAACATATGATACTTAAGACCCAGGAAGAACAAAAATGTTTTAAAAAAACAAACATTTTCTTTATTTCTTTTAATTACTCTGTTCCTCACAAATTAGTTATTAATAAAAAGTTGAGGAAAAATGTTTTTTAAATACAGTATATAAGGATTGGAGAAAAACATAATTACTGTCTCCTGCCCTAAATTTAATTCAATAATTTGTAAGGTTAATTCCCACAGAGTGATAATTTCTGAAATATTGTGTGCATATTCTAAAGCATACATCTTTGTTCCACACTCATTCTCCAGACCCAATAGCACAAAGATTTTCAGACTGTTGCTGAGTTCTAACACCTCAGGAATGAAAAAAATTAAACAGTAATTTTAGACATTTCTTTTGGGTGGATTTGTACTTTGAATTATCTCTTTTCCTGGGCATAGGCTTTTGTAGAAATCTCTCCTTTAGCCTTTCTCTTACCTCTTCTCCTTAGGGCTTTTCCATACCTGTTTTCCAGGTTGGGGAGGGGCTCTCCAATCTCTCAGCCCCGAAGTACATTCATGAGGAACTATCTGTCCCATAAATGGCTTCTTTCAGAAACCTCTTTTCTAAAGAAAATTTGGGAGTTTCTACAAACTGAATCACTTACTTTTTAATTTTTTTTAAAGAACTGAATGATTATGTTTGAAATTTTTAACAAGGACATTATTTGGATTTTAGCCAGCTAAAATCCAAATTCCATCTAAAAATATTGAAATGATTAGCATGGAAAGATCATTATGACGATAAAATCTTCAAATTTCAAAACTCATGCAAACATATCATTAAAGAGGAAAATAGATTTTCTAACATTCATTATGAGTTTTGTCTCTTTGGGTGGTAATTTAAGAATTCCAGAGTTTCTTGAGCATGAGCTATTTGAGGTACACATTTTCTAAAGATGTTCTTGCTGTTTCTGTGTGTGACACATCCTCACTACCATGGAAAGAATGAATTCCATGTTTGCTTTTTGGTTTCTGTGGTCACTGATTTCTAAATTGTACTAAGATTAGAAAATAAGGACTGTGTGATATTAATCTTTTAAAATTTGGTGATGCTGTCTTAATGGCTAAACATAATTTTCATAATTTCCATGTATATTTGAAAATAATGAGCACACTGGAATAAGTAAATAAATAAAGCAAATACTAATGGACATAAAGAAAGAAATTGAGGGGTGCCTGCATGGCTCCACAGTTAAGCATCCACCTTCTGCTCAGGTCATGCTCCCAGCATCCTGGGATTGAGTCCTCCCTGCTCAGTGGGGCATCTGCTTCTCCCTCTGCTCCCCTCTACCCTGCTCATGCTCTCTCTCTCACTCACTCTCTCAAATAAATAAAATCTTTTTTTTTTTAAAGAAAGAAATGGAAAGTAATACAATAGTAAGGGATCAATGGATACATCAATGGATAGATCATCCAGACATAAAATCATTAAGGAACCAATTTCTTTGAATGACACATTGGACCAGATGGATATAACAGATATATACAGAACATTCCATCGCAAAACAACAGAATACCTATTTTTTTCAAGAGTGCATGGAACATTCTCTTTTTCAAAAAAGATTTTATTTATTTTTCAACAGAGAGAGAGTGAGAGAGGGAACACAAGCAGGGGGGAGTGGAAGAGGTAGAAGCAGTTTTCCCGAAGAGCAGGGAGCCCAATGTGGGACTCGATCCCAGGACCCTGGGATCATGACCTGAACCAAAGGCAGAAGCTTAATGACTGAGCCATCCAAGTGCCCTGCATGGAACATTCTTCAGAATAGATCACATATTCTGCCATTAAAAAAAGCTTCAATTAATTTAAGAAGACTGAAATCATACCATGCATCTTTTTTGATCACAACAATATGAAACTAGAAATAAGTCACAAGAAAAAAACTGGAAAAAAATACAAACATGTGGAGACTCAATAACATGACAATAACCAACCAATGGGTCAACAAAAACAATCAAAGAAGAATTTTTAAAAATATGGAGACAAATGAAAATGAAAACACAGTCGTCTAAAATCTTTGGGAAACAGCGAGAACAATTCTAAGAAGGAAGGATAATGTGATACAGGCCTACTTCAAGAAATAAGAAAAAGCTTAAACAAATAATTTAACCTCACACCTAAAGGAACTAGAAAAAGAAGAACAAATAAAGCCCAAGGTGAGTAGAGGGAAGGAAATAATAAAGATCAGAACAGAAATAAATGACATGGAGACTTAAAAAAAATAGAGAAAAATCAATAAAACCAAGAGGTATTTTTTTAAATAAATAAAATTGACAAACCCTTAGATTCATCAAAAGAGAGAGAGAGAGAAAGGCCTGAAATAAATAAAATAAAAAATGAAAGAGGAGTAACATTTGACACCACAGAAATACAAAGAACTATAAAAGAATACTATGAAAAATTATATGCCAACAAACTGGACAACCTAGAAGAAATGGATAAATTCCTAGAAACATACAATCTTCCAAAACTGAGCCAGGAAGAAATATAAAATCTGAACAGACTGATTACAAGTAAAGAAACTGAATCATTAATTTAAAAACTACCAAAAAATAAAAGTCCAGGACCAGATGGGTTTGCAAGGGAATTTTATCAGACATTTATAGAAGAGTTAATACCTATTCTCCTCAAAGTCTTCCAAAAAATAGGAGAAGAAAAGCTTCCAAATATATTCTACAATGCCAGTATTACCCTGATACCAAAACCAGACAACGACACAACAACAAAAAAGAATACTACAGGCCAATATCCCTGATGAACATAGATACAAAAATCTTCAACAAGATATTAGCAAACCACAAACAACAATACATTTAAAAGATCATTTACCATAATCAAGTAGGATTTATTTCTGGGATGCAAGGATGGGTCAATATTTACAAATCAACCTTATACACCACATCAGCAAACAAAGGATAAAAATCATATGATCATCTCAGTAGATGCGAAAAGAGCATTTGACAAGATTCAACATCCATTCATGATGAAAACTCTCAACAAAATGGGGTTAGAGGGAACATACCTCAACATAATAAAGGCCATATATGAAAAACCCAAAGCTAACATCATCCTCAATGGTGAAAAACAGAGCTTTCCAACTAAGTCAGGACTAAGACAAGGATGTCCACTCTTGCTACTCTTATTTAATATATTACTAGAAATCCTAGCCACAGCAATAAGAAAAAGAAATAAGAGGCACCCATATTAGTACAGAAAAAGTGACACTGTCATTATTTGCAGATGACATACTATACACAGAAAATCCTAAAAACTCCACCAAAAAAAACTACTGATAAACAAATTCAGTAAAGTGGCAAGATACAAAATTAATATCCAGAAATCAGTAGCATTTCTATATACTTAATAAAAAGGTAACAGAGAAATTTTAAAACCCCACCATTTATAATTGCACCAAAAAGAATAAAATATCTAAGAATATACCAAGCCAAAGAGGTGAAAGACCTGTACTCTGAAAACTATAAAATTCTAGTGAAATAAAGTGAAGATGACACTAACAAATGGAAAGGTATTCCATGCTCATGGATTGGAAAAATTAATATTGTCAAAATATCCATATTACCCGAAGCAATCTACAGATTCAATGCAATCCCTATCAAAATACCAACTACATTTTTTCACAGAACTAGAACAAATAATACTAAAATTTATATGAAACCACAGAAGACCCCAAATAACCAAAGCAATCCTGAGAAAGAAGAAGAAAGCTAGAGGTATCACAATCCCAGATTTTAAGATATACTACAAAACTATAGTAATCAAAACAGTATGGTACTGGCACAAAAATAGACACATAGATCAAGAGAACAGAATAGAGACTCCAGAAATAATTATATGGTCAATTAATCTATGACAAAGGAGGCAAGAATATACAATGGGGAAAAGACAGACTTTTCAATAAATGGTGCCAGGAAAACTGGATCACTTTCTAACACCATGCACAAAAATAAACTCAAAATGGACTGAAGACCTAAATGTCTGAAAGACATTAAAGACCTGAGACCACAAGAATCCTAAAAGAGATGGAGGTAGTAATTTCTCTGACACCGGCCATAGGAACATTTTTCTAGATATGTTTCCTAAGGCAAGTGAAACAAAAGCAAAATTAAGTTGGGACTACATCAAAATAAAAAGCTTTTGCACAGAAAAGGAAACCATGAACAAAACAAAAAGACAACCTACTGAATGCAAGAAGATATATGCAAATGATAAGTCTGATAAGGGATTAATACCCAAAATATATAAAGAACTTATATAACTCAAATCAACAAAAAGAACAATCTGATTTAAAAATGGACAGAGGACCTGAATAGACATTTTTCCAAAGAAGACATTCAGATGGCCTGCAGACACATGAAAAGATGCTCAATACCATCAAACATTAGAGAAATCAAAACCACAATGAGATATCATCTTACACAGTTAGAATGGTTAAAATCAAAATTACAAGAAATAACAAGTGTTGCTGAGGATGTGAAGAAGGAACCCTTGTGTACTGTTGGTGAGAAGGTAAATTTGTACAGCCACTGTGGAAAATAGTTTCAACAGTCCTCAAAAAGTTAAAAATAGAAGTACCATATGATCCAGTAAATCCACTATTGGGTATTTACCCAAAGAAAATGAAAACACAAATTCAAAAAGATATATGCACTCCTATGTTTATTGTAGTGTTATTTACAATAGCCGGGATAAAAGCAACTTAAGTGTCCATCAATAGACAAATAAGGAAAATGATAAGGAAAATGTCACACACACACACACACACACACACACACACACTGCAATATTACGCAGCCATAAAAAAGGATGAGATCATGCCATTTGAGACAACATGATGGACCGAGAGGGTATTGTGCTATGTGAAATAAATCAGACTGAGAAAGATAAATACCATATGATTCCACTCATAGATAGAATCTACAAAAAAAAAAAAAAATGAATAAACAAACAAAATCCTGAATTAGACCTATAAGTACAGAGAATCAACTAATGGTTGCCAGATGGGAGGAAGTGGGTGACTGGGCAAAATGGGTGAAGAAAAGAGGGAGATACAGGCCTCCAGTTATGGAATGAATAAGTCACAGGAATGAAAGACACAGCATAGTCAATGATATTGTAATAGCGATGTAACAGGACAGAAAGTGGCTACACTTGTAGTGAACATAGCACAATGTATAAACTTGTCAAATCACTAATTCATACACCTGAAACTAATGTAACATACTGTGTCAAGTATACTCAAATAAAAAATAAAGTAGATTTAAAAAAGCAAAGAATGGGGGAATCCCAATTGTTAGCTTGTATCACCATCTTCCAAAGTTCTTCTTTCTATCCTGTTGCACGTCCATAAATTAAGCAGTAGTACTATTGTTTTATGATTTACCTACATATTTACCAATATCTTTAGATTCCTTTTTTTTTTTTTTTTGGCATTCCAATACACTAGTTGGAATTTTTTTTTTTTTATGCTTGAGCATCTCACAATTGCTTTAGTAAGAATCTGTTGGCTTTCATTGGTGTGATTAAGAAGTTGATCATCAGTATAACTACCATTTTTTTAAGGATTTTATTTATCTGTTAGAGAGAGAGAGCACACGAGAGCACAAGCAGGGGGAGTGGCAGGCAGAGCGAAAAGCAGGCTCTCCACTGAGCAAGGAGCCCAATGCGGGACTTGATCCCAGGAGTCTGGGATCATGACCCAGGCCAAAGGCAGACACTTAACCAACTGAGCCACCCAGGCATCACATAACTACCATTCTTTTATGACCTTGCCTTTTTTGTTTCAGTTTTACTATAATGTTTTAGGAATAAATTTATTTTTATTACCTAAGTTCCATTGGGCTTCCTGTGTCTAAGTGTTGATGACTTTCAAAATTCTGGAAAATCTTCAACCATTGTCTGTTCAAATATGGCTGCTTCTTCCTTTTATCTCATTCTGAATCTTCCATTAAATGTATGTTAGACCTTGTTATTTTATCATCTTCAACACTTAAGTTCTTTTAATTTTATATCATCATTTCTACTTGGTTTTATGAACAACTTCTTCAAGCATAACTTTTCCACATCTAAATTTAACTAGCTCTTCATTGGTTATTTTACTTTACCATTTATATTTTCTCAAATTTCTAGAATTTTTTTTCAAATTTTCTTTGCATTTTTGAGTCTTTCTGTCTTGCTTACATTTGCATACTTCTCTTTAATTTCTTTGAACAGATTAGGTAAATTTGTCTCTCATGATTTCAATATTTTATATTTGAGAGTTAGATATTCTTTGCTCTTTTTCATTCTTTCATTTAATGACTTATTTCCATGTGTTTTATGATTTTTGAGTGCAAATTGTTCATTTTCCTTAGACTTCTTAAACTTTAAAAACAGTGTTCCTCTAAATAGATTTCACCTTTGCTTTTAAAAATTGGCTTTAAACTAAACCAAAATGACTCTAAAGTGAATTTTAATCCTAACCTTTCACAGACCACATAGGTAGTATTAATTCAGGTTATAAATTCATTAGAAGGCTGCCTTCTGGGGATGAAATCTCAAGGAAACTTTTTGTTATCCTTTTTACAGAATTTAAATCTGAAAATTATTTTCCTCACTACATCTTCTGCACAATTGGTTTATTTCTGATACTGAGTGTATGGTCCTTTAAGGCCATACTTTTATGATGAGGTCTCCAGGTAGAATCTTAATCCCAGAAGGGCCTTAATCTTTATCATTTGTCCTTTCTCCTTTTCAGCTATCAAGCCGATTTAAGATTCCTTGAACTGAAATGCTTAGGGCAAATTAATCTTTGGTATTTAGTTATCTTACTGAGTATTTGTTTTTTTTTTTTTTTAAAGATTTTATTTATTTATTTGACAGAGAGAGACACAGCGAGAGAGGGAACACAAGCAGGGGGAATGGGAGAGGGAGAAGCAGGCTTCCCGCGGAGCAGGGAGCCCGATGCGGGGCTCGATCCCAGAACTCTGGGATCATGACCTGAGCCGAAGGCAGACGCTTAATGACTGAGCCACCCAGGCGCCCCCTGAGTATTTGCTTTTGCTTTATTTTTGGCTTCTGAAGAATTTTCTGCATGCTAATTCAGCAACGCATTTAAAGTAAAACATTCTAAAAAATATTTTTATTCAGCATTTTTCCCATTGGGAAGTTTATTCAGATAACTTATTCTGTTATATGCTAAAAACTAAAGGTATTATTTTGATTTTTTTTCTTATTTGAGTTAGTCATAAATTTTTAAGGTCAATTCATGTTGCTATCTCTTTCTTAAATGTCTTCTTTTTTTTTGTCTTCTGATTGGAATGTTTTCCACTGTGGGATGGAACATATGGGAAAAAAATTAATGTCTTTCATTATAATGTCTTTCACTATACACAAAAATTCACTAAAAATTGGTAATAGGTCTAGATGTAAAATCTAATAATATAAAACTTGAAGAAGAAAATATAGGGTATTATCTGTTACTTTGGGGTAAATAAAGATTTCTTAGGACATTAAACACAAACCATAAAATTGAAAAAAAAAAAACCAGATGTAATCAAAAGCAAGAACTTCTGCTATTAGAAGATAGTAATAAGAAATATTAATGGCATTTTATCCTATTCTTATTCTTCCCTATGGAAATGAGCTGAGTTACTTGGGTGGTTGATGACAGCCATGGGTCAACATTTCTCCCCTAGTTGGGGCTAATTTAACTAAAGTTCTAGCACAGGGGATTTGGTCTTTTTTTCTTTCTTTCCATTATTCTCCCCAAGCAGGTCAGGTCAGAAACTGAGCCCATTTGTCTGCTTTACAGATTCAAATTTGCCTTCAGGTGGGACAGAGAATTAGCAAGACCATTTGACCCTCACATTAGGCTTCATCTTATAACTCAGCCTTCATCAGTAATAAAGATGATATTTTGATCTTCCCTGTGCCTCATTAATTTGTTTTATTTCTTATTTGGTAGATTATTAGAGTGAGGCAGAAGGATGCTTTTTGAGGGGCTGCCTTTAAAAATGCATATAGTAGGGCGCCTGGGTGGCTCAGTTGGTTAAGCAACTGCCTTCAGCTCAGGTCATGATCCTGGAGTTCCTGGATCGAGTCCCGCATCGGGCTCCCTGCTCAGCGGGGAGTCTGCTTCTCCCTCTGACCCTCCCCCCTCTCATGTGCTCTCTCTCATTCTCTCTCTCTCAAATAAATAAATAAAATCTTTAAAAAAAATGCATATAGTAGATTCTTATACAGCAATTTAAAAACATGAACTTGAGATACACACTAAAATAAGTTTCAAAAATGCAATTTTGAAAAAAAAGGGAAAGTGTTACAAAACATAGTATGGTACTACTTATATAAAGTTCTAAAGCATGAAAACTACTGCTATAAATTTTTAGTACATAATCATGTTGTAAAATTTTGAAATTATACATGATAATGATAAACACTCACTTCATAGTAGTTGTTTCTTCTGGGAGAGGAAAATAGGAGTACCCAGGAACTTCCATTTCATCAACAGTGGTTTATTTATTTTTTTTTTTAAGTTCTGATACATCAAGATTTGACAAAAAGGTTGCTGCATACATAAGTGTTCGTTATATAATTTCATTTTCTTGTGTGTTTGAAATATTTCAGAGTAAAGTATGAACTAGAACAAAACATAAATAGTATCAACTAATTCCCTTGCTCAGAACTTTACAATACCTTCTCATTCTACTTCAGATGAAATCTAACACCAATGCTCAACTAGGTAGAAGTTATAATTAGACATGTCAAATAGGATGGCAATATAATACGCATTCTAGAATATTAAAGGTGAGTGACACCTTAGGAACCATCAGACTCAACATTTTCCCCATCTAAATAATTACCCAAATCAGAACCTCCAGACATAGAGCCCCAGGAAACTGTTTTTGGTTTTTGTTACTCCTAATGTTTTGTTTTGTTTGGTCTTTAATTTCTCCAGAAGTTTCTGATAACTTGCCAGGTTATAACTATTGATTTCTCCCATTTTACAGAAAAGCTGGAGCTGAGAGTAAAAAAACATGCAGAGAAGAGGAGCAAGGCAAATTCACATTTACTGAACACCTATCATGAACTGAGTGTTGTACTAGGGTCCAATATTTCATTAAACATAGAATTCCCTTAGCAACCATTAAAAGTAAAATGTTTTAGCTTTACTTTTGAGAATAATTATACAAAATTTTTAAAATATAGTGCATACTGTTTATAAAATTTTTAAAAAACTGTAGAAGAATATAAATTAGAATGGTTTGTATTGATTATTTTATATTCCCCACCCTGGATAAACACTTAAAATTTTGAGCAAACACCTTTTGGCTATGTATTTATACATATGTTCATGTGTAAATAAACTACTTGGGATCAAACCATGAATCCAGTACTCTAACATTTTTATTCAAAAATATGTCAAATATTTCAACAAATATATATCATGGAATTGAATATAAGTATCTTTACCAGTCCCTAGTGAATGGAAATTTGAAGTTTTGGTGATTTTTTTTGTTTTAATATACATGATCATCACCTTTGTGCATAATCTATAATTCAGAGGTCAACAGGTATCAAGTTTCATCTTAAGATCTAGACATAATTTGTTCAATTTATATTCCACAAATTATGGGAAGTTCAGTGCCTCTCCAAGGATTTCTATATATTCAGATGGGGTGTTACTTTCATCATTACTCGTAGGTTGAGTTCCTGCTTCCACTGACTTGGTTTACTGTTGTTTCATCACTCTGCTTATGTTCTTTCTCTTCTGTTCAAACTCATCTTCCTGAACATCCTCCCAAAATACCCTACTTACAAGTTATCATTTTTGTGAGGCATAGAAGGTTTGGGGAGATGAAAGGAACTGTATCATAACAAGGCAAACAAGTCCACATTTTATATCATGTGTTCATATTGTTAAAAATGGCTTGCCATTCTTAAACTCAGGTTTCAACTTCCCATCATGCCACTCCTTCAATTCTTCTGAGTTTTATCCCTCTCCCCCATATTACTGTTGATTCCCATTGTTGACAAATGGCTTTCTCTTTATAACCTTGCCTCCAACCCCAACTTGAACAAATTATGGTATTTTCTATCTGACAGTTCTTCTTAAAGGATAGATTACTTTCAAAATTGGTAGGATTATGTCCTTTGGGTTACTTTCCAACCTGATATCCATTTGTTTGGCTCTTGTATGCTTAACTTCTTAGACATTTCTTACATAAATGGTATTCATCTTCTACATTTTGATACACCTTACCAAACTACCATGCTAAATTTGAACCAATCTTTATGATATTTTTCAGGTGAGCTTCAAAGAAGTAGACTCTAGTTACAAAGCTAGCGACTTAGTAGATGGGATATTCAAAATCAGCCTCTTCTTGGGGTGCCTGGGTGACTCAAATGGTGAAATGACTGCCTTCAGCTCAGGTCATGATCCCAGGGTTCTGGGATTGAGCCCCACATTGGGCTTCTGACTCAGCGGAGATCCTCCTTCTCCCTCACCCTCTGCCTCTCCCCCTGTTCATGCTCTCTCTCTGTATCTCTGTGTCTCAAATGAATAAATAAAATATTTTTTTAAAAAAATCAGACTCTTCTCTGTTATATCCATAAACATTATTGAAATTTATGATCACCTTAGATGTTGTAAGGATTAATTAGGATAACATGTGAATGTAGAAGATCCTCAATGTATCTAAATACTAAATAAAAAATTCTACATTTTCCACATCACTACTACAAATTGTGTGACAGCACTAGAGTATTCCTATTTCTCCACTTTGATCTTGTAAGGCCAGCATAACTTTGGCATTCTTATACTACCTATCACATTGGAACAAAACCATTCTAGACACATGGATAAAATCTACCACATACCCTATGAGCTTGTTTTGGTCCTTTCCTAAAATCCTATACATCTTTCCTTAACATCTTGAAGATGATTCTGCAAGCAACTTACTTCAGTTCTCTACACACTGGTTCTGTATCAGTTCCTGCACAAATTTTCCTTTAGGTCAAGTTATTAGTCTCTAACGTATTAGCTGTATAATATTGTGAAAGTAACTAACTCTGAACCTGCTTCTTCATCTATAAAATAAGGTTAGGGTATCTGTAGGATTTTTGTGATGATTAGACAGGCAACAATAGGTTAAAACCAATGTGAATAACCTTGCCATTCAAAACACATCAATTTCCTCTTTTACCTTATCCTTTATGTTGACTATTAACTGCTTCTTTTTAACAATGATTAAGTCCATTAAACATGGAGGAAAATACTTTTTTGAGAGTTGATAGAATGATAGAGTATAAATAACAAAAGATTGAAGTCAAATACGTCTAGGTTTGAATATTGACTCTGCCACGTCTTAGCTCTGTAACTTTGAATAAATTACTTAACCTTTTAGAAGTCTGCTTCTGACAGAGCTAATAAAACCTTATTCCTAGGGTTGTCATCAGACTTTAACTTAAAAATGGCCCAGAGAAGGTTATGCATAGTTGCCTACTTATTCCAACTGAAAGGGTGATGTGGATTCACCTCTGTTGTGTTTAAAGTGGTTGCCAACTCAGACCTAAAAATATCAAATTAGTCTGGTCCATTAAAGCATCAAGTCTATAAAATATCTACTTTCAATCTTCATCTGATTATATATGTATCTCAGGAACAGAAAACAAAATCCCATAAATGTTCTGTTTCACAGCAAAGACATTCATATGCAGTTACAGATGAGCCAATAAATGAGGAACTAAGCAGTGACATCAGCATTTTATTTGGGGGACCGGTCCTCTGACATATTGGTCAAAATACTATGCAGTCACTTACCTAAGATACTAAAGTAGTCAAGACAACTGATTTGCAACCTGATTAAAAACAGGAAAGAATACAGTAAAATATTTGAAAAGGAAATTGGTAATGTAAACAGTCTTCCGCTTTTTGTTGAAATAAAGCAAATTATTTCTAGTGGTGCCACATATGGAGTTCTCGTCACCATCTGCTCACTTGGGAGTCACCTTCTTATGGGACCAACAGAACTTTGCTTTTTGTTTTTGTTAAGAGAGGCATAATCTATTAAATGAGTAAGGCTAAAAGTGATTAGTATATAGATAACATTCCTTCATTGCTGAGCTGTTTTAAGAGGGGATGTGTGTGTATGTGTTTCATCTTTCCCTTGAAACTATCAAACTCCACTATCAAACACCATTCACTATGAAAAACAATGTCTTCATCTCTGTCTTAGCCTTTGGGACTCTGTCCTGAATCCCCAAAGAGCCTATAAAGAGTGCCCGTTGTCTAGATGGATGGAGAACAGGTGTGCAAGTGTTATTCTCATGGGCACTTTATTCTCCAGCTGAAAAGTGCTCAATCTGTTCTTGTGTCACTGGTGCAAACCCATAAAATCTGAGACTGGGGGTCCTATATGTTCATGGAAAATGATTTAAGCCAAGAAATTAGGTCTGGAATGATGACAATAGCCTGGATCTCAAAATTGGTATGCTATCAGCTTTGAGGTCCTCACAAAGTTGATAGTCATTAATATCAACGATAGGTTTATGTTGACTACTTCCTCCCTTGCAGTGACAACAAACTAGTTCAGGCCTCAATGAAAACAACAAAGTGACCCTGAAAACAAGAGCATTAAAGCAGATGACAGGAAGAGCTACTATTTATTTCTATCTAAGCGGTAGTCAAAGAAAAATTGCCAGGAATTTTCAGAAATGAGTAGCTTGTTTTGCTTAATCTCAGACCACCTACTAAAACATTGAATGCATTTTAATTGCTAAATTGTAGAATTTATTCTTACTTTTTGTTTCTTTTTTAATGAGGACTCCAAGACTTCCAGAAACCAGAAAAAATGACTGATGATACAATATTTGTGAAATATAATTTAATAATTTTACTTTGAGTGGATTTATGTCTTATCAGATATACTAAGTAGATTCTTTGACTCCAAAATTTTGTGACACAGAAAAGATAAGTTGAACTATATAAAGCCCTCCCTCTCTGAAGAATTTTTACTGGGAAGTACATCAGTACAGCAAGGCAGAAAGTAAATGTTTCTGCTAGAAAACTGGAAAACAACTCAAATACATTCTCTTGTGATTTAATTTTTAGGACATAACATGTACGAGAGGATCTTTTGAATAGAGTTGTTATGCTTATTAGGGTCCTAAGACAACTATCAAAAATTGATTTAGGCCTGTTAAAGCAGTAAAAACAATTTATGTAGAAAATTTTGAAAGATACTCAGAATCATGTGGAAGGTTAGAGAATGGAGCCCTCAAATCAAAGGGAGGCTGGGTGGCTGGAACTCAAGGCAAATAAGGCCACACCACTGTGCCAACAGGGTTACGAATCTGCACCACTGAGTACTGGAGGCTCAACTTGCTTCACTAGCACAACTGATGCTGAGCCTTGGACATCACTCCTGCAACTCACACTCCTGTCACTTCCTTCCTAGAAACTGAACACTGCTGTCAACACTACTGCCCCCAAAGGAATTTGCCATTGTCTCCGTACAGGGGCCTGAGAAAGTAAGTATGGAGTGGTGGGGTTTTATTTATCTATTTATTGATTGATTGATTCTATGGTAGGAGAAATGAACCCCTTTCTCCATAAAAACCAACAAATAGCCCCTTCAATTCATCTTGGCACAATATTAAGATCCCTGGTTTCTTCCTACTTTAAATCTTAAGAATGACAACTTCATAACAAAATGCAACCATTGTTCATATAAATCCAAGCACCTTTGCCCTCTCAACAAATGAAACACCTCAGTTTCTCATTAGGGGGAGCTCAATTCCATGTTCAGAATTTTGAGGGTGAGATCTATTCCTCCTCTAGTTCCATCAAGATACTGATTCAATATCATACCAGCTATGGACAAAATTCTAAAGTTGATAACCATCCCAATACGTACACTATAAACAATGACATAGGAAAAAATTATGACGGTGTATGTATGCACACACACATACATGTTGTGTATAAACTTAAGTGCTCACACAAGCACATAATATATAGATACATCTGCGCGTATATGAATGCATGTAAACATACACACACGTATATATAAACACTTAAGGAGTAACTATAATTCTTATTTCTACAGTTTGTTGTAGGTCTTAGCTGTCTATTTGAGTTCCCTTTTCTACTTTATATTCCAAGTTCCTTTAACTCTGATGTACATTTCAGTTCGTTGGGATCTAATCCTTTTGTAGTATTCTTCAACATTTTGTACCAGACATGGCAAATCCCCAGAGATTACCTGTGTCCCACCCACAGTCCTCTTCATCCTCACCAACTAGTAGCTATCCCACTTCTCCCTGATAGTAAGGATCAATTACCCAAACAACATCTTAAATCTGCTTTTACCTATTCAGCCAATGGTGTGAAAAATCCCCAAATGGTAGCTGGCAGTTTTATCTTCCAATAGAGACACTGTGTGTCATTTGGTTAAATATAAAACAACAGAGCCAAGAATCTTGGGAATACAAAAAAACATTTTGTGAGTGGATTATTTGATATGAGAAATTTCCCATGTCCACCTTTTTATTCTCTGACTCCTATATCATGTCTACAGAAGAAATAGTATAATTATATTGGTCACTGGTTCAGAACCTATACCCTTGCCTGCAGGACAGCATCCCAACCTCACAAAGCATTGTTCCCAGATGGTGGGATACATGAGTCTTTTACAAAGCACTCAGCCATTTCATAAGGCCAGCTGCTTGTAGGAAATGGAGTCTTCTTAAGTATGAATGATGAATTTATGGGTTCAGCCCTAGGCTTTGAATCTTTAATTGTAAAATGAGGAGAATACATGTGGTATGAAATATGATAATGGCATATAAAGCATTAGTAAGTCCACTGATAATGGTGCTGGAAGCAAACTCATATTTACAGTAACTATCTTCCAAGGAGGACAGATTCGAATAAGTGCTTCCACCCATGAGGAAAGCATTCCATTATAATTAACCAGCCATCAGGTAACTAACTAGTTGCCCTGAGACTATGAAAACTCCTGGTAGTTGGCTATTGCTTGTAAAGTGAGAAATCAGTGATGGCTGAGTCAGCCTTAGTGAAAGCAAGTCATTTTGTGGAGTCTGTGCAAATCATTTATCCCTGAGAATATGACCCTTTCCATCAAGGCCCTCTTCTACTATGAGGCAATGATAGAGGAGTTTCTTTACATTTCGAGGCAATGGCTATTACACAGAGGTATAAATATAATACTTTATCTTTGACCTGAAAGCCTATCACTTTTGACTAGGTCCAGAGCAAGAGAAGGAGTTCTACTTAGCCCAGAGTGCAATGCATGAAGTTATTACACTCAGAACTTCTGCTACTCTGCCATGAACCCACTGGCAATGATTGAGAAATGAGGCTAAAGGACATCTACAGAACTTGTCGACAAGTGTGGGCTTTTTGGTGGGCACTCATATGGGACACATTCTACGATCATTCTAGGAATTTTATCTCCATATCTCTTCCTAAAAATTTGCAAGTCACAAACTTAAGATTTGTATGTATGCTTGATTTAGACCATCATCTCTCCTTCCACTGAAAAAGAAAAATGATGATGGTTACCAGAGGTAGGGTGGGTGGGGGAATGAGTTAAATAGATGATGGGGAGGGGAACCCTCCTACACTGTTGGTGAGAATGCAAGCTGGTGCAGCCACTCTGGAAAACAGTATGGAGGTTCCTCAAAAAGTCGAAAATAGAGCTATCCTATGACCCAGCAATTGCACTACTGAGTATTTGCCCCTAAGATACAAATGTAGTGATCTGAAGGGGCATGTGCACCCCAATGTTTATAGCGGCAATATCCAAAATAGCCAAACTGGGAAAGAGCTGAGATGTCCATCAACAGATGAATGAATAAAGAAGATGTGGTGTACACAACACACACACACGCACGCACGCACACACACAATGGAATATTATTCAGCCATCAAAAAAAAAAAAAGGAAATCTTGCCATTTGCAACAATGTGGATGGAACTAGAGGGTATTATGCTAAGCGGAATAAGTCAATCAGAGAAAGACAAGTATCATATGATCTCACTGATATTGGAATTTGAGAAACAAGACAGAGGATCATAGGGGAAGGGAGGGAAAAATGAAACAAGATGAAACCAGAGAGGGAGACAAACCATGAGACTCTTAATCTCGAAAACAAACTGAGGGTTGCTGGAGTGGAGGGGGGTGGGAGGGATGGGGTGGCTGGGTGATGGATGTTGGGAAGGGTATGTGCTATGGTGAGCGCTATGAATTGTGTAAGACTGATGAATCACAGACATGTACCTCTGAAACAAATAATACATTTTTTGTTAATAAAAATAAATAAAATAAATAGATGATGGGGATTAAGGAGTACACTTGTGATGAGCACTGGGTGCTGTATGGAAGTGCTGAATCACTAAATTGTACACCTGAAACTAATATTACACTGTATATTAACTGGATTTTAAATAAAAACTTTAAAAAAAGAAAGAAGAGAAAAATGAAATATTTTACTTAATTTTTTTTACACTGGACGAATATCCCTTCTTCATCATCTACTATTGTCACACTTTACTGGCCATCCACAGGCCATTTCCAGCTGGTGTCAAAATATCATAAAAATATACTTATAAAATAAGTTAAATTAATTATTCCTTCTCAGTCATCTCATCCTGGGGAATACCTCCATGAAACCACAAGTGGAATAAGGACTGGCAAAGCAGTAGATATGGGAAGGCAAGAAATATAAGCAGCTGGTTTATACAAGTTATTTGTTTCCACAGTACCAAGTCAGATCCAGTCCCTTTTTTCCCCCACTTCTACTTGTTGATGAAGTACTGCTTAGAATGTCTGAGTTTATGTCTATGTAGATTATAGAGCATTCATTTCATGGTAGGAACGTTAGGTTGCATGGTCACCTAGTTGTTAAATGCTTACTGGATCAACACTGTTCAAAAGTAAATAGTTGCCACAGAATTTAAGGCTGTGCTCTGAAATCCTAGGGCCCTCCACTACAATTTTGCTACTAGTTCATGCCATGTGCTTCACATGGTCTTTTAATCTGTGAGAAACACCCTGAGAACCACTGAAATTACTATGTCAGGTGAGTGGCAGAACTCCATTCATTGTTGCCTGAACCAACTGGAGCACTTTTTCCATGGGCCCAATCAAACTGGCCTTTTGGGCCAAAGATAAAAATGTTATATTTATACCTCAGTGCAATATACCTTGCTTCCAAAATGCAAAGAAACCCACTGATTTCTATTTCTTTCTTAGGAGCAACCTCTTAATTTTAAAGGGGACATCTTTACATGCTCTAGTCATATAAATTAGGGATTGGCAAATTACAGCCTACAGGTCAAATCTAGCATGCCCTTTTTTTTTTTTCTTTTTTTTCTTTTTTTAGTATCCTGTGAGAACTGCTTGAAGGGCTAGTACTGTGAGCCACTGGAACCTACCTAACACTTGCCTCTCTAGTGAATCTCTTGCAGACAGCATATAGTTGGATCGTGTGTTTTTATCCATTCTGCCAATCTCCGTGTTTTGATTGGAGAGGTTAATCCATTTACATTTAAATTAATTATGGATATGGAAAGACTTACTCCTGTTATTATGCTTTTTATATGCTTTATAGTTTTGTCCATTTCTCACATTGTTTTTTATGTTCAGTTGATTTTTTTTTATAGTAAATGTTTAAATTCTTTTCTCATTTCCTTTTGTGTATATTCTAAAGCTATATTCTTTGTGGTTACCATGGGGATTTCATTGAACTTCCTAAAGGTAGGACACTCTAATTTGAATTTATACCAGCTTAACTTCAATAACATACAAGAAGTCTGCCTCTCTAGCTCCACCCCCACCTCTTTGGTTGTTGGTATCACAAAATTACATCTTTATACACTGTGTGGCCCATTACATAAACTAATAATTTTTTTAAAATGTACTGGGCTCTTAAACTAATAAAAAAAACAAGATTTGGAGAGGCAAACCAAAGTTACAATAATGCTAGCTTTTATAATCACCAATGTATTTACCTTTATTAAGATCTTTATTTTTCCATACAGCTTTGAGTCACTGTCTCATGTCCTTTCATTTCACTTTACAGGACTCCCTTCAGTATTTCTTGCAGGGCAGGTCTAGGGATCTTGAACTCCCTCAGCTTTTGTTTACCTGGGAATGTTTTAATTTCACTTTCACTTTTGAAGGACAGTTTTACTAGATATAGGATTCTTGACTGACAACTTGTTTTGTTTTGTTTTGTTTTGTTTTGTTTTGTTTTTAGCATTTTGAATATATTGTCCCACTATCAGTTGTTCTCCAAAGTTTCTGATGAGAAATCTGCTGATATTATTGAAGCTAGTTTGTATGTGATGATTCACATACACTGATGCTTTTAAGGCTGTGTATTTGGCTTTTGAAAATGTGATTATGTGTCTTGATATGGGTCTCTTAGCTCCTCTTACTTGGAGTTCATTGAACTTCTTTGATGTTTATATTCATATTTTTCATCAAATTTGGGGAGTTTTCATCCATTATTTTTTCAAATATTCTCTCTGCCCTTCTCTTTCTCTTGTCCTTCTGGGACTCCCACAATGCATATGTTGGACTATTTGATGGTGTTTCACAGGTCCCTTAGGCTCTGTTGACTTTTCTCAATCTTTTTTCTGTTTCTCAGCCTTGATAATTTCCATTGTTCTATTTTCAAGTTGATGGATTCTTTTGCCTGCTCAAATTTATCTTTGAGTCTCTTTAGTGAATTTTTTATTTCAGTTATTGTACTTTTCAGCTTTTCAGAATTTGTTTAGGTTTTCTGCCTCTTTGATATTTTTATTTTGTTCACACATTGTTTTGATTTTCTCTACATCTTTCTTTAGTTCTTTGAACATCTTTTTAAAAAATTTTAATAGTCTTTTTCTAGTATATCTGCCATTAAGTCTTTTTCAGGGACAGTTTCTGTTGATTTTTTTTTCTTCTGAATGAGCCTTTGTTCCTTTTTTTGTATGCCTTGTGATTTTTTGTTAACCATTGGATATTTGAATGTAATAACGTGATAACCCTGGAAATCAGATTCTCCCCTTCCCCTAGAGTTTGCTGGTTATTGTTTTTGTTTGTTTTTATTGTTCCTGCAGGGTGTCTGCCTGCCAAGGATCAGCCTGAAGTATAAACATAAGGTCTTTTCAAGTCTTTTCTGAGCCTTCTCCTGAGCATATATGGTCACTTTCAAATTTTCCTTATATATGCAGTTATTTTTGAAAGTTCTAATCTTTAATGTCTGGCTCTTCAAAGGGAAAAAAATGTGAAAACTAAAGGGAGGGAAAAGGTGCTGGCCCTTTAAATTCCCTGGAAGACACTTCAGTTGGAGGGGGAGGAAGGAAGGGACTTACAAGGGGGGGGAGGGGAGAGGGTATAACAACAATGGATGCTTCTTTGTCTATACCTCTGTGACCAGAAGCAGCAAATAGCAGTCAGAGCACAGATTCCTGCTATTTGGAGGATAGGGTCCTTTTTACCCTTCTTGGATCCCAAATGCTATGTGCTGGCTACTCTAGGACATGTGCACAGCTGCCTGCCAAGTAGCTGATGGGTAGCTGCTACTGTGCTCAGAGCGAAAATTGACCAAAATGAACTACAACTTACCATCCACATCTTCCTTTGGAAGTTGTAAGCCTTCAATAGACTGCAAAGTTCCAAAATACTTACATCAGATAGATTCTGCCAGTGAGATTTTTGTCTAGGTGGGGGGACCAATTCCTGGTGCTTCCTATTGTCATCTTCTTCTTGTAACAGTTTTGAATTCAGGTTTTAGTCAACCAACTAAGTGAATTAGAACTACTTTTACATGTTTAAAATAGTACATGGAATTTCTGATAAGTGCTCACAATGTGTAAACTCACCCTGAACTAAATAATGCTTTGCTCTCATTTGTCTAGCACCCTTTTAATTCATTTTCACAAATATTTACTGATACAAATTAGCATTCTTTGCCGTTCTTTTTCAGCTTGATTTGTCATTTTCCTCCTTTATTAATTGCCTCTTTTTGACAAGAGCTGTACTGGGAAGTCATGATAAAAAGTCCACACGCTCAAGGAGTCTGTAGTTTGGTGGTATTGTCATTATTTAATCCACTCAAATAAAATCCACACCTAAGAACTGAAATCCATTGGTTTAAAGCTGTGGTTTTTAATTTAGGAAGATTTTATACACTAGGAGATATTTGCTAAAGCCTGGAGCTATTTTTGGTTGTCCCAATTGGAGGATGCTAATAGCATCTAGTGGGAAGAAACCAGGGATGCTGCTAAATATCCAAATATCCAATAGCATCTAGTGGGAAGAAACCAGGGATGCTAAATATCCAAAAATACACAGGGTCATTATACTCGCCCCAACAACAAACACTTTCCAGCTCCCAAATCAACACTGCTGAGTGAGAGACCTTGATACTAAGATTGCAATTGGCTATCTTCACTCCCCTTATCAAGAATATTTTACTGATTGCTTTTTAATTATCATTCAAAATATATCTGAGGAAATCTGATTTATCTGACTCTTAATGACAAAGTACAAATAAAGACACTTTCTTAAACTATACTTTATGTAAGTCCCTCAGCAAATTTCCTGTCTTTAGATTCTATTGGATAGGTGTTAGTTTAAACATAATCTGTTCCACTACAACAATATGCTTGACTTCAGGTGAGACAAATGTATTTTAAACTCATAAGGGCAGATCGCTAACTAACCTAACAATTAGCCTTTTGTTGAAGCAAAACTTCCCTTGAAAAGTTAATAGTATTCACTTATTACTTTTAATGCTTAGAATTTTGCATTTGTATTTTCTTATAGTCATATAGAACCCCTACCTAGTGTATTATTTTACTCATCTAAGTGAAGGAAAAGAATTACCTTGTTGTTACTATTCTTCCATCTTCATCTAAGGTGTTTATTAACACTATAAGTTAATTACCATTGCACTTAAACTAATACTCTTCATCCCTACCTTCAGATGCTGACTTTCAAGCTAATAACCTGTTTAATATTTTTCTAGATATGCACGAATCAGATATATAGTTTCATCAAACTGTTGGATACAAGTTATATATTTCAAACTCTATTTTAAACCAGGCTTTAAGTCCTCATTTCTTCATAAGATCTGTTAAGTCTTATAATAAAAAAGATGATACTATATCAACCTAAGGAATTTTCAAGATTAACTTCTCGTCAAATCCTTCTTAAAAGATTTATTTCCTCAAACAAATAAAGACAGAGCTTAAAAATACGACGCTCTTTCGGAAAGTTTAGTGGTGAAAATGTGTTAATGGATTAATCGTTGCTCCAGGGGAAGGTGTAATTCACATTCTGAGAGGAGCAGCTGTTCCATGATAAATGTACTGGGGGTTATGCTTCTGATTTTTGAGATGGCAGAACACCTGATCGACAGCTAGCAAGAGTTGATCAGGGGCGCCTGGGTGGCTCAGTTGGTTAAGCGACTGCCTTCGGCTCAGGTCATGGTCCTGGAGTCCCGGGATCGAGTCCCACATCGGGCTCCCTGCTTGGCAGGGGGTCTGCTTCTCCTTCTGACCCTCTTCCCTCTCGTGCTGTCTCTCATTCGCTCTCTCTCAAATAAATAAATAAAATCTTTAAGAAAAAAAGAAAAAAGAGTTGATCAGATCAAGTTTTGGCGTTTTTATTGTTTCTTTCTATCCCCTACAATATGGCTAGTTGCATTAGACTAAAGAGCCTGATCATTATGCCTTTCACGTAGCAGTGGTATTTCAGCTGGTATTAATTTTGTTGTCAGAGATACAGTTCTTGTAGGAAATATTTTGAATTTTTAGTACCATCTGGTGTGCTGAAGGAAGAAGTAGTGCTCTGAGCATTGGCATCAATCCACTTTCTAAGTGGGAAATATTAGTGCTTTGAAAAGGGGGCTATCAAAATGGGAGATGAGAGAGTCCTTAATTTAAACTGTTTTCATCCTTGTATTGCACTACAAATATCGCAGTGCACCAATTAAAAATTTTTGCATGTGTGCATGTTAAAAATCCTTCAGGATAGAATGTCATTTATATGTATTATTAGTAGTAGTTCATGTCCAGAAACTTAGATATCACAATAAAATACAACTAAAATGGTAGGCACCAGTGAGAAAAGGAGGATGTGTGAAGGTTGGTCCTTACTTCGTTAAGAGAGGCAATAATTTGGTACTCAGAGTTAAATTGGTTTTCCCTTCCGGCATTCTTTATCATTGGATAGCTTATTGAGAGGTTCACTGAACTCATATTTTCCCCCAAAATAGATATTGAGTCAGTATAAACTAAAAACATGCAATTACTTATGACATAATTTCTTTTGCCTCAAAGAGTTGGGGATCTTTTTTGCAATTATGTCAAAGATGCCCAGAGATCAAAATATAGTATAAATAAGATAGGCACTTGCTTAGAACACAAGCCTACACAGAGTTCTAAAATGTCATTGGGGAATCATACATGTAATAAAATAAAGAAAATGTGTATACCAGAATGCTTATACAGAGAAGTATAGGTGGTCAGGGCACTTTGGGTATGGGATGAGGAACACTCTCAAGGGGCATACTTAAATAAGTTTCCTATTAAAGTGATTTTTATGATAAGTGTATCGGCTTTGTTTATGGAGTAAGATATGATTTGAGGGATCCATGGCTAAATTTTTAGAGAGAACAGTTTGAATGATGGTGGTTTACTTCTGTCCATTCTCCATGCAACACTCATGCTGTTCTCCAAATAAATGAAAACTTACCTGAAGAGTATCTTTTTGAACAAATACAAAATGAGTAGCTTCGCAGGGCACTTAGAGGTTTTATGATAACCCTGAGTCAGAGAGACATTATATGAATTGTAAAGTCCTCATGCAAACCCCTATGGGCTAAGGGGTACATCTGAGGCTTAAAGTGCTATGAAGTTTCAGAGGAAAGTAGACTTTTTATTCAACTGGTCAAATGGGCTGAATTAAGGAAAAAATATCATAGAAGAATAGATACTTTAGCTAAATCTTCAGAAAGAAATAGTATTCAATCATGAGAAAAGATGTCTAAGCAGAAAGAAAATATGAGCTAAGACTCAGAAGAAAATTCAGAGTGTTTCTGAAGCAGCTGGTAGTCTAATGTTGAGATATGAAGTCTTTGTAGGAAAATAATAGGAAATAAAATCATAAGAGTTGGATATAAATAGGACATGGAAGAGCTTAAGGGGTGGATGTGACTATTTATTGGGACTATATTGACTATCTCTAAAATTTTTGAGACAGTATACAGCAACATGGCCACAAGTAGGAAGATGCTGGGAGGGGATAAGGAAAGAGTAAAAGTGGGTTACTCATTAAGTGGCTACTGCAATGATTTAAAGTTGATGATGGTTAAAGACTTGATAACTTGAATAAAAATAAATGAACATGGAAATGCAGAGACAAATACAAGCAATACTTTGGAGATGGTGGCAGTAAGACTTAGCAACAGAGCAGATGTTGGACTTCTAGTGGGTTGGGGGAAATTGATGAATGATGGAAAGTCTACAATGGTAAATGGAATAAAGCAATCAGAAAATGAAGTGGTCATGGAAAAAATGTTGAGGTAGTGATATGATGAGTAGAGTTTGGTATAGATTAAGTTGGTTTTCATATGACTTAACATCATTCCTCCTTTGTAGCATATTATGATAGAGGGGCATCTTGGTGAAATAATAACTACATTATTAAGCAGCTATAGTTCATCAGTTATAATGTAAGATGTTTTACAAATGCATCCCTTCTAAACACCAAAACAACTCCAGAATATTAATGTTCACACATCCTCATCTTAAGATTATGGAACTAAACCTCTGATAGGTTAAATTATCTGATCAAGGTGATGTTAATAAAAAGGAAATGTGGAATTTGAATCTATGTCTACCTGACCTTATTTTTTTTTAACATATAATGTATTATTTGTTTCAGGGGTCCAGGTCTGTGATTCATCAGTCTTGCACAATTCACAGCGCTCACCATAGCACATACCCTCCCCAGTGTCCATCACCCAGCCACCCCATCCCTCCCACCCCCCTCCACTCCAGCAACCCTCAGTTTGTTTCCTGAGATTAAGAGTCTCTTATGGTTTATCTCCCTCTCTGGTTTCATCTTGTTTCATTTTTCCCTCCCTTCCCCTATGATCCTCTACCTTGTTCTCAAATTCCACATATCAATGAGATCATATGATAATTATCTTTCTCTGATTGACTTATTTTGCTTAGCATAATACCCTCTAGTTCATCCACGTTGTTGCAAATGGCAAGATTTCATTTTTTGATGGCTGCATAATATTCCATTGTGTGTATGTATGTGTGTGTGTGTATATATATACATATACATATATATATACACATATACATATATATATATACATATACATATATATATATATATATATATATATATATATATATATCACATCTTCTTTATCCATTCATCTGTTGATGGACATCTAGGCTCTTCCCATAGTTTGGCTATTGCTGCTATAAACACTGGGATGCACATGCCCCTTTGGATCACTACATTTGTATCTTTAGTCTACCTGACCTTATTAAACAGAAGAACTAAAATACGATGAGAAGAAGATAGTCATAGGAGACTATCAGAGGAGCATTTAACTTTAGACAGGGGGTTTTATCTCTAAACTGGAAAGAAAATAAATAAGAGGGACTGAGAAATTCTCCTGAAAGACAGACTTGTTCTACACAGTTAAGATAGCACATGACAGTCTTCTGATTGATGGCCAGTAAGTTATTGAAGTCTTCCAGTACTTTCAGGACACACCTGACTTTAGCTAAATCTTCAGAAAGAAATAGTATTCAATCATGAGAAAAGATGTCTAAACATTAAATCCTGAAATAGGCATTTTAAAAATGGAAACTATATTGTTGTATTGTATTGTATCCAACTTGTATATTGTATCCAACTACGTTTTATGAAACTATATTATGTTATATCCAACTATGTTTTGTGAAACTATATTATGAGGTTGGCTATTGTTTTAAGATTAATACTGTCACTAGGAGGAAGAGTCCTTCTATTCCTAGCTTTATAAATTTTATCTATTTTGTTGTTTTTAAATAAGAGATGTTGGATTAAATAATTTTATTACAGCTTTTAGATAAGCATATATTTATTATTTTCTTCTTTTAATTCCCCTTTTTTGCCACCACTTACAGTTAGTCAATCTACACGGGTTCCCCATTTTACTCCCTAGATTATCTCCTAAAGCTCTCCATTTGTCCCAGTCCCCAATACTGTTGTCCTCCCCCATCTACTATTGGTCTTGAACACATTCTTGCTGTTTTACAAGCCACTCTCTCCACTGCAGTCCTTGTGATTATTTAAAAGTGTAAATCCCTCTCTTGCTTAAAACCCTTCAATAGATTCTCACAGCATTTTAGATAAAGATCAAAATCCATAAAATGACCCAAATTGAAGTTTGTGGGACTTGGGATCTACCAGGCACAGTCAGTGGATATGTCAAAGAGAAATACTGCCTTCTGGGGCTGTCTTTCCTATTCAGGATCATGAAAGTTAGGCATATTCATGGACTGCAAAAAGGATACAATTAGTATCAATATTACCTGGATTTTTGACACATTGGTTTTTCTTTACTTCTTGGGATTGATGCCAGTTTTGGTCTCTATGTATACATCCATGGACATTTTAACTAGAATTCAAGGGAAAGAGGTTGACAGTTGGAGTTAGGAACCAACATTTTAGATTTTCCATATTAAGCTAACAATCCTCCTTGCTGTTTCAAAGGCCTGTAGCAGGTTTAAATCTTTGGTGAGCATGTGTTAAGTCAGAATCAAAGACAAATAGTTGAGATAATGGTTCCAGTGGAGCTAACTAACTTCCTTCTCTTACCATATTTTTCTCTTCAGAGTTTCAGAGTCAGGTTCAGCCCCCCAGGGTACACAGATTGAAGGGAATCTTAGAAACAAGCCAACATAAAGGCTTTGCTCAGCTAAGATCTGTGTTTCTGTAAACATCAAACTTTAGAGCTCGATTGTATAAGCAAGGATGTTATACGTTCAAGTTATATTTTATTATACAGCTTATATCTAACTTAAACTCAAAACATGAAAGCATCTCATTTTTTTTTATTGGAAATATTTACAGTCTGTACAACCAAAGACCTTTACTTTGTTCCATGTTCAAACTATTTTCTGAGGGTTAAAATCACCAGAACATAAAAATAAACTATGTTACGGGAACATACAGAGAAATGAAAAGGAAGGTGGCAAGAGAATGGAACTGGAACAACCTGACCAAACTCTTATTTTGGAGATAAACACAACATCAAATGGAATTTACCAGAACAAGCCTAACAAAACACTGAATTAATTAAGTAGGCACCGTTCTCTCAAGAAAGAGTGGGCAGGGCTCATGTTTTCTGTGTTGAGCAGGGCTTCTCTTGACAACACTCCTTCTTGGATCAAAACCCTTGCCATATACCAGGTATGTGCCCTTGAGTGGTGTTGTAATATATAGAGTAGTGTTCCAGAGGGTCCTCTAGCAAAATATTTCCCTGCCCAGGTCCAAAAAATTGGCTAATAATGATGTTGCATGATTTCAGGAAAACTATGGAAATTGCCCCTCCTGCTGACCCCAAATATATCAACACCACCTTAATCTCCTTTCCCAACTTGTGACTGAATCTCAAATTCTAGAACTGAAATTTCACTAAATATACCTCCTTTGCAATGAAAATTCAAATTCAAATTTTAAATTTGTAAACACCTAGGAAAAATAACAAATTAGACTGCTAACAACAGAGTAGTATTGTGAGGAAATTAGGTATCTAGAAAAGGGTTTGGGATATGTGGGATAGATATCTGTTTTCCTCTCTGAAGTATTTCTCCTCAGCCTAAACTTTGAGCCCAATAGTAAATGAAATGTCTTTAGATCCTTGGATTCATCAGAGATCTTTAGAGAACAAAGAAGATATAGGTGTGGCAGGGCGGGGAGGGGTGTGAGGACATATACAAGGAGGAAGAGGAGGAATGTTAGAGCCTACACATTTGAATTTCTGCTATACACTAAGCCAAATCACTTTGCCTTTTAATATCACAGAAATAAGAGACACCTCTAGATAGTCCACATAGAAGATCCTTGTAACAATATCTTAATAAGCCTCAGACAGGGCTCAGGGACAGAAAAATAAATACAGGAGTTGAAGCGCATTTAGTTTCATGCAGGAACATCAACTCAGCAGGGACGAGACATGAAAGAGACCTATGGTTCAAACATACCACTGAGTATCTAGACTATTTCCTGAAATGAGCTTCTTGGATATAAATAGCATGGTAATACAAATATACATACTTTTTACTAACCTAACTTTACAGCTTCTGGACTCTGCTTTGTAAAGAATCTGAAAATGCAATGCACTAGGTTAAGGAGAATTGCTTTTTGAACCTTAATGAACATTATGGCTAATGGAACCATGCTTTAAAATTCTACTTAGAGACAAGACAGTGAAAAATAATATGTTTTTTACTGATAATCCCTTCTGTTTTTATTTGTATGTTACATGTAGACAAATTCTTCACAAATTAATGTAGTAGGAAAAACAGACAGCAACAGTTAATAATTTGGTTACCATTATTAACTGATCAGACAGATTTCATTGAACAGATGCATCATTATTTATAATCATGAATGACTGCAGTGGTCCCTTGGATATTAGAAAATTTAGAAAATTTTTAGATGGCATAAAGAGACAATTTTAAAAGCTTTTATTTTGTCACATGGAAATAAATATTTTAGCATTTTGATGTATTTCCTTCTAGAATTTTTCCTAGGAGATTGAGTATATAGTTGGTTTTCTGATTGCAAATCTAAATGAAAATAACAGCTACAATCATCCTGATTTGAACAAATAAACTTTTTGGTTCAAATCACCAAAAAGATATTTGATCACATTTAGTAATAATTGTTGTTTTAAATGTAATAATGTTATTAAAATTATGTTTTAAAGATAAAAAGTAAATTTTAATAGTTGGAATGGTAGGAGGGCTGGGATTTGCTTTAAAATATTCCAGAGTGGGATGAAATGAAGAGGATAATTGAAGATGAATAATGGGTACATGGAGGTTCACACCTATTTTTTAATAAAAGGTTTAAAATATTTTGTTACAGTCTATGATTTGTGGTATGTTACATATACATTTATCAACACCTTTAACCTCACTAATTATAACTTAATTTCTATACTCATTTATTTCTATGCCAGTTTGAGTTGTTAAAGCTGAAATAGGTGTGTAATGTCACTCAAAACATTGTGTTTGGTTAAATTTTTTTCCAAGGTGTTTTTGGTTTGTTTGTTTGCTTGCTTTATCCTGAAATTAGGTTATTTATTCTAATGAAATAGGTCATTGTTCTTTCTTCATTTATGTGTATACAATATTTTGTTGACAGGTCTCTAGTCCCACTTAATTTTTTGCCTTATGTTTTAACTTCTACACTTATTTTTTCTTTTGGTTTTTGCTGGATAATTCTTGAGTATCCTTTTGTTGTTCTGGTTGTTGTTTAATTTCTCTGACATTTTGTCTTTAGATTTTCTGCTTAAAAAAGTATTTTTTTAAATAAATGTGATTGTATTGAGTAAAACTGATTATTGTTTTCTTTCATAAATTCTATGTTAAAATTATAGTTTTTATCTTGAGTTGTGTATTTTTCATTCACTAATACTCCACATGGATGAATACACATACACATACGTATATGTATAAACATATGGACCATTTTTATTTTCTTTTAAACTCTGCAGAAATTTGGTAGTTATATAAACTGCTTTTAGTTCTCCTAGTAATAAAATTTAAGTACTGTAAAACATTCCTTAACCTTGTTTCTATAAATTTGAAATCCAGGAATGAAAAAGTTTAGCTTAACTTTGAAGATGAGAAATTCAACATATTTTTATTTCCCTCTCCACACCCTGCCCATTTACTATTATTTGTTGATGTAATATAGGGTGTGGTTCCAAAATATTGTTATTAAATTGTTTATACAAGAAATCTTCCCTTTCATGTTGTTTTGATTCATAATTCATTTCTGTAGAATGTATAACAGAAGTATCTAGATAACATATTTTATTGAACTTTGATGCTTATCTGTAATTTTACATTATGACAGATCTTTTATATGAAACATCACAATGTGTATATTATAATGCATTATGAGACACAGAACTCGAATCTCACTTTGTAGCTTTAATTTCTAAACCTATAGTATTAATAGAATTTATTTTCTTCAAAGGAACTATAAGAGGAGGGTACACTTCCCTACTCATTCTGTGAGGCCAGAAATACTCAGATATCAAAACCACTCAAAGAAATTACAAGAAAAGAAAGCTACAGACCAATATACTTTGTAAACTTAAGAATTTTGCATTTAAGGAAATTTAGCAAATGGAATCCAGAAATAAGTTTTAGCAGATAATATAGCATCACTAAGTAGGGTTCATTTCAGAGATACAAGGTAGTTGTATCATTTGATAATAAATCAAAGAAGTTTACCATATTAACAAACAAGAGGGGAAAACCATATTTTGTCAGTAGATACAGAAAAACCATTTGGAAAAACTTAACACTCATTCATGATAAAAATAGTAAACTACTAATACACTGGAACTTCCTCAACCTGATAAAGGCCATCTAACATAAACCTACAGCAACATATTTAATGATTTTTTACTATAAAACAATGAAGTTGGTGCTCATCCCTAGATGAATTGGGAAGGTAGAAGTAAAACAATTTTTATTCAGAGGCAATATAATCATCTATGTATAAAATCCTAAAGAATTCACAAAAAAAACTAGAAATGAGAGTCTAGCAAGTTCACAGAATGTAATATCAATACCTTTTTCATTTCTAGGTACCAGCAAAAATGAGAAATTAAAATTTTTAAATACTATTTATAGCAGCACCAATAATATGAAATATGTAGGAATAATCTGACAAAATATATGGAAGACCTATTTACAAAACTCTAGAAAATATCACTGAGACAAATTAAAGATCTAAATAAGTGGAGAGTTTCATCACGTATATTGATTGGAAGACTCAATATTGTTACAATGTCAATTATCTCTCTTTTGATCTATAGATTCAATGCAATTCCAACCATAAAGCTATATTTTAGAACTTGAGAGTTGCATCTAAAATACATGAGGGAAATGTGAAGAATATAGAATAGTCCAAAGAATTTTTAAAATGAAAAACAAAGTTGGAGAATGTACCCTTCCTGAGTTCAATATTTACCGTAAAGTTGGTAATTGGGACGATATGTGATTGGCATAAGAATAGACTTATGAATGGAACAGAGATATCACAAATAGATCCACAAGTATTTGATAATAGGATTTTCAACACATGTTCTAAGGTAATGAGGAAAGGATAGTCCTTTCATCAAATGATGCTGAGACAAGAGATATCAATGTGGAGAAAGGAAGATAGGTAGAGAGAAAGAGACAGAGACAAGGGGAGGAGGAAACTCTGATCTTTACCTAACAACATACCTAAAAATTAACCAAAGTGGATCATAAATTTAAATGTAAAAGCTAAAACTATTAACTTTCTAGAAGAAATCAGGAGGAAGGCTTTTAACTTTAGAGTACACAAAGATTTCTTAGATAGCTCATAAAAAGTACAAACCATAAACAAGAGAATGAATAGATTGAACTGCATCGAAATTAAAAACTTTTGGGGCGCCTGGGTGGCTCAGTCGTTAAGCGTCTGCCTTCGGCTCAGGTCATGATTCCAGGGTCCTGGGATCGAATCCCACATCGGGCTCCCTGCTCGGCGGGAGGCCTGCTTCTCCCTCTCCCACTCCCCCTGCTTGTGTTCCTGCTCTCGCTATCTCTCTCTCTGTCAAATAAATAAATAAAATCTTTAAAAAAAAAAAAAGAAATTAAAAACTTTTGTTCTTCAAATGGCACTTAAAGACAATCCACCAATTGAGTGAAAATGTTTTCAAAATATATGATAAAAGACCTATTCCAGAATGTATACAGAATCTCAAAACTCAGTAATAAGACAAACAACTCAATTTGAAAACTGGGTTGGAACACTTTTCCAAAGAGATATGAATGGCAAATTAACATACGAAATGATGCTTACTATCCTTAGTTATTAGGAAAATGCAAATTAAATACAATGTGAGATACCATTTCACGTTCACTAGAATGGCTGAAATGAAAAAGACCGACACTACCAAACGCTGACAAGGATGGGGAGCACCTGGAACGCTCATACATTGCTGATGGAGATGCAAAATGGTACAGTCACTTTGGAAAACAGATTGGCAGTTTCTTATAGCATTGAATATTTACCTATAAGATGACCTAGTAATCCAACTCCTAGGTATTGGTCAAAGAGAAATAGAAACCCATGCTTGCACAAAGATATGTTCCAACGTTCATAACAGCTTATTCAGAAGAGCCAAACTAACAAATTGTCTATCAGCTGTGGAATAAACAAATCATGGCATATCCATAAAAGGAAATACTCAGCAATAAAAAAGAACTACTGGTACAAGAAACAAGAACAAATCTCAAAAGGATTGTGCTAAATGAAAGGACATGCTGTATGATCTTACTTATGCCACAATCTAGTGACAAAAGTAGATGAGTAGTTTCCAGAGGCCAGAACTGGGGGGAAGGAATTAACTATAAAGGGGCATAAGGGAACTTTGCAGTGCTGGAAATGCTTCATAGCATAATTGTGGCACTGGTAACATATCTGTATATATTTGTCAAAATGTACGAAAATGTAGATTTGGATTTTATTGTATGTAAGTTACAGCTCAATGAAGTTGTTTTTTTTTTTTAAGAAGAAAGAAGTCTTCTAAAATGAAGACATTTCAGACCAAAAAAAAAAAAAAAAATCCTGCAAGTCACTCTTACTCTAAATACATCAAATTTGAATCACTTTACATTATCCCACAGCAATGAAGGCAGATGAGATGAGAATAAACTAATGCATTTATTAATATCTTAATATATTCAAGTATTTACTGAGTAGCTATTATGTATATATAACATTGTACAAGATAATGGAGATACAATAATTAATCATAGCATTGATTTCCTGTGCCTGAAATTTTAGTTGAAAGATGGACCCATAAACAAGTAATTGCTTTACCATGAAGGCAAATGTTGAAGATATTTTGGGAGTGCACCACAGGTATAGTGGACAGAGTGACCTTAGCCCATTCCTCATTTTATTAGGTAACTCAATACATAGTGATCTGTTGATTCAGTTCAAATGCTCTTGACAGAGTCTATGCCCTGTGCCTAGGACTGTCACTGTTGCTAAGAGGGATATGTCCCAGTAAGCACTCAGTTTCTGTAACTATTTCATCTTCCCTGAAATTTCTTGGAACTCGATATTGGACACATCACCCTTACCTCTCCTTTAGGAGGACAGAATAGGAGAATGAAAATGGAAACTAGTCACATGACTGTCCTACTCTGGGATGTAAACATCTCAGTTTGCCTTGCCATTGTGATAATGTTCTGTTTTGTTGACAGTATCACCCAGTTCCCTCCCTTGGGGTGAGCACTGTGGCCATTGGCTGCCACTGTACTGCCTAAGACTCTTCCCTCCAGGCTTCCGGGCTCTGGCAGTGACCTGAGTGCTCCCCTGGGACCATTGCTCCCAATTCTCTCCACTTGCTCCTACTTCCTGCGCAGGTGTATTTCATCTACAGAGCATTTACTGTTGAGCATGACTTTTTTTCTCTTCAAAGTATTAGTGTTTTTCCTTTTATGAAAAAGCTTTCATAGATTAATTGCTTCCTCTTTTGTTATAAAATTTCTTGGAATGTCAAACGTATTGAGGAGCACAAGCTCTTTAACTCCCTTCTGTCTCAGGGAATTAAGATTCCCAGCAGACTGCAGACTTCCTCCCTAGTATGCTCTCTGCTTCGGCAAAAAATTAACAAGTAGTTGAGTGATGAGTTAGTAATACTCAAAGTAAGACTCCAATGTTTTAAAAATCCATATTTTAGCCATATAATGTTTTCCATCTTCTTTACAAATATCATAGAGTTTCAGAACTAACTATCCTTCTCTTCAAGTAAAATTATGAATCATGCAATAGAGTTTATCTGTATATTTCTCACTATTGGTAGCTAAATGCACATACCCTTATCCCCCATATGAATAGCTTCATACTTTTAGTTACAAACATAATCACAGATCTTTTATTTTTTAAATTTCCTTGATCCTTACATGCTATAATAGCAGAAAGTCTAATTTCCTACTCACTTCTTGTCTAAAAACTCTAAGGGCTACTGAAAGGGCTCACTACATCTTATCTTTTCTTACTAGCATGTACTTGTTTTATTTTCCCAAATATCCTGACAGATAATACTTGTCCACTACTGTGAAGGATGATTCCATTTCCTTGGTAATTCAGTAAAGGGTGCCCTGTGCATGCATGAGCTCCTATGGGCGCAGCTTTAGTCACTCATCTCTTTTAGTTCAAATTTCCCAGCAGCTCCCACCACATAAGCCTAGAATCCTCATCCTCCATTTCTTTCTGGCAACCACATGCATTCCACTGGGGCCATTCCTCATACCCAGAACTATTAGAACTCCCCTTCAAAGGGACACTGTCTTCAGCAATCCCAAAGTGATTTCCTATTCTCTGCACCTTGATATTGCTGGCCATTTTTCTTGTTAAAAAAGAAACACACATATTTCTGGTGGGACAATGCCTTCAATGGGATATCTTCTCATTTGTGAATGGAATGGTATTATATACATATGTATATACTTATACATACACTTATATATACACATATGTATTTAAATGTGTGTGTGTTGATTTGAGCTCATTAATTGACTAAAAAAATACCTGCTAATTGAGTACCTATTATATACCAGCTACTAGATATAAAGATTGTAAGGAACAATCTCTAAAGAAATGTAGGAAATCATATAAGCAATTTTGATCCTGTCTGATAAGTACTGTTTCAGAGTTATGCATGGCATACAAATACCTGGAACAACATGCAAGGATAAATTTTACAACGAAGGAGCAAATTCAGTAGAATCATGTTGTTATTGGCAGATTTTACTCCATAATTAGGCCATGAATATGTCACTTCCGTCTTGGGTTCCTGAATACAGAGAATTGTTCTGTGTGTTTTGGTTTTTTGTTATTGTTAAGTTTTATTTCTAACAGCATACAGATTCTAGTTTAGTACTTGCATCTTTATTTCTGGTTAAAGCATACAGTATAATCTAAATAACTATATATTTTATAAGGCTTGAATGAATGGACACATTGCATTTTGGGTAGTGATGGTATAGGGGACCTGTATATTGTAGAGGTTTGTGATCTAACTGTATTCAATTTAACTAAAACTTCTGGCACAATCCATTTGTTACATTCAATGAGATTATTTGTCAAAACATGAGCTGACCACCACTTAAAAAATACAGTGTCTTATAGCTTTGTAATAACAAGCACCAAGAAGAAGTAAGCTTATTCTACTCTTTTTCGTATTGGCATCCATAATTCTATATGAACACTGACAGTGGCAATCATAGCAAAAGATCCAAATGGTGTCAACCCCATGCACATATGGACATGCAAGTTATTTAACAAAGTTTCATTACTATTGCTCTATTTTGACACAAAATCTTGGTAAAAGTTAGAAATCTTGGGGGGTTTTTTTAGTGATAAAGGAATTATTGTTTTTAAATGTTTTATTCTATTTTGGATTTTTATTATGAACATTTACATGAAAAGGGGAGAAGAGAGAAAGAAAAAACACTTCATAATTAGAGTATAAGGATTTTGAAGATTTATTTGAGAGAGAAAGAGAGTGCGAGAGAGCGAGAGCATATGTGGGAGTTGGGGGAAGGGCAGAGGGAGAGGGTGAGACTTGGGGCTGGATCCAGGACCCCGAGATCATGACCAGAGCCAAAACCAAGAGTCCGACACTCAACTGACTGAACTACCCAGGGACCCCAGTATATAAGGATTATAATCTATTTTTTGTAACCAAAAATGACTGGCCTGTTTATTAAGTACTTCTGGGAACTTCATCAAACGCTGAGCAACACCAGAAATACCACGAAAGTGGTTTAGCCCCATTTTACTTGTGTGCGATTGTGTGTGAGTAGGTCTGAAACACTCCATAAACAGGTCTTTACATAAAACTTCAATGACTACATGTTCATTTAGCAAACTGTGAATAATTTTGAGTGGAATAAATACCTTAATGATTTCAGCGATTGCATGATGTCATCTGGGGTGGGGTCAGAGAAGGGTTTGGAAAGAGATCAGGCTAATATTCACCTCAGTCATGCTTAACCCAATGTCTGCGTTTAACAACGATTTTCAAAATATGAGAATATGATGCCGTTTTTCGCCTATTGTGATTCCACTTGAAAACTTCAGTTCGATGGGTACCTCTTTTGCAAGCCGGAACATTGCTGGGGAAACGAGCAGTGCTCCAGTCACAAGCACTAATAAAACGATTAGGTCAGAACGGACGTGTGTAGGCAGTCTTGGGGGCATGTGTATGCACCCTGTTGGAGGATAGGTTTTGGCAAGATGTTGGCAAGATGAGCAAGTGTTGGGCAACATGTTTACAGAATTCGCAACAGAGCCTCCAGGAGAGCACCGACAGCAATATTTACTCAACACTACTTTTCATTCTTTTAATGTTCTTTCTCCCAAGAAGAGGTAAAGACAAGGCGTTTGGCATTTGTTTTGTTTGGTTTTAAAGTAACAGCTACCTTGTTAAACCTCAAGTTTGACAGTGTGCGCTTGTAGGTCAGGTTATACTAGTTCAGCTTTGTCGACTTGTAAGTGGGAGGAATTCAAAGAAACTCCCTGAAGTAAAGCTCAAAGTGAAAGCAACTTCCCAAAGTACGGGGGGAAATTATCCCAAAAATAAATAAATAAAACTACAACATTTGGTAAAACTTCTTTCTCCCAACTGCTTGAACCGTATTTGCTTTATTAGTACCCAAAATTATGGTTGTGTCAGTTCCGCAACTGAGAGTGGTTTGGTTCAAACCAGAGTCAGCGGCAGCTGCAAAAATAAGGAAACATCTCGTCTGCCACCCCGAGAGGATTAGAGTCTAACTCCCAGCAAGCCAGCTTTATGCAGCCAATCTCGGGTTTATCATGTAAGAATCAAAGTCACATGTCTCTGCATGAGCCATGTTAGCTGAAAACCTTCCAGCCTAATAAGCAGAGAAACGTAACCACAAAAACCATGAGGCTTTCTACATTTCAAGGACAAATGAGCGAGGGAGACATTTTCTTCTTACAGAGCAGTTTCTACCCCAGAAGCCTGTCCCGTCCCATTCCGGCAGCCCATAATTGCCCCCTTACCTCTCTTCAAAAGTTCTCCAACGAGAAATTGGTTAGGTAGTTGCTTCCAGTAATACAGGGCTCTCCTCCGAGAGAAGTGCAGTCTGCTCTTTAGCCTCTACTGCTCATTCATAACCCCTAGACTAGTGTTCAAATGCTTTTGTGCATAAGCACAGCAAGAAATCCATTTTCATCCAGATCCAGTATACATATAAAACTGTAGTGAGAGCTTCATGAAAAATATTTACCTTTACTGCATGTGATGCACTCTGAGAGTTTCCATTATATTGTTTAATTTTTATATGGTTTTTGCAGACCACCAAATTGACTTCACTACATACAAATACATCATGACCCACAGTTTATAAAATACTGCCAAAGTTCATTACTTTTCATGTCCAGCTGTGTATCAAAATCACCTGGGGAGTGTTCTCAAAACAAGAAGCCAGGGCTGGGGAGGGGAGAGTGGGGAGTGACTGAACTAAAAGAAGGCAGACCGTTTCTCCCAATTATTTGCTGTGTGACCTTGGATAAGTTACTTAAGCTCTCTGAGTTTCAATCTCCTCACTTGCCAAATGATAATAGAATCTCCCATACAGATTTGTTCTGTGTATGTAATGAAGCAAAATGCTTTGGTAAGAAGGCATTAATACTATTTTTAATAGTTAGGTTGCATTACTGATGTCTAACGGGGTTTTTTCATAACATGCCCTAATCTGCCTTACACACTGTGCCTTTCCTAGAGCCAAAAGTGGATTAGAACTCAGCCACCTCATTAATACCTTGCTGGGCTACTAAATTGGAGGTGCCTAAATAAGGTAATAATGAGTTGACCAAGTCTTAACCTGATTTTGGCCCACACTAGAGGTATTAATGAGGTGACCAGGTTTTAACCTGTTCTTGGCCTCATGTATATGTTGGTTTTCAAAGCAGGTGAGAACCTGTTTTTAAAAGGCTATTAAAACATCAAATCATGAGCCTAGTTTTTTGGGTTTTTTTAAGGGAACATCAATGAGAGATATAAAGGAAAGAACTAGAAAGAGTTCATCACAAACTCCTAATATTAATCATTCACTTTGCCTTGTACCCATTTTCCTAAAGAACTAATGTAGATAGCAATTCACATTAAGTAAATATTGGGCTTCTCCCGTGAATAATTTTCAATCTTGCACAATATTCTAAATCCATAGGTCCTAAATTGAACCAAGTAGCAAGTATTTATTGGAAAAACCTACACTGGCCACACTAAATTAAGTACTATGAGGACACCAAGAAAATTTGAAACGTAGTCCCTTCCCTCAAGGTGCTTACAATCCACTTGACAGAAACTGCTTTAAAAGGGTATTAATAGAGGGCGCCTGGGTGGCTCAGTTGGTTAAGCGACTGCCTTCGGCTCAGGTCATGATCCTGGAGTCCCGGGATCGAGTCCCGCATCGGGCTCCCTGCTCAGCGGGGAGTCTGCTTCTCCCTCTGACCCTCCCCCCTCTCATGTGCTCTCTCTCTCATTCTGTCTCAAATAAATAAATAAAATCTTAAAAAAAGGGGGGTATTAATAGAAACCTTGCAGCACAGTAAGACCGCCAGATCAGGAGACCGTTGCCATTGAAAAGAGTCTGTTACTCACAGTTCCCAAGCAGAGGAGGACACACACAGCATGAAGGGCCACTCCAGGAAGCATCTGTGGGGAGGCAGGGAGATGGAGGGACTGCGGGGCAAGAGGCTTTGGTGCAGTTCCTACGGGAAGAAACAGGTGAGGCTGGGTAAGCCGCTGTATGATTGGCTAGTTTGAATCATTTGAGCATATTTAAGACATAGGAGCTCTCTCTCCCTAGTTGTCTGATACCTGACTCGGGGGTATGGGTAGATAGTGCAGTCGGAGTGTAAAAGCCCAGTGAAGGAAGTGGTTGGAGGGGTGGGCTCTGAATTGCTTGGTTTGTATTGGAAAAACCCTCTTGCGGGCGGAGTTGTTTACCACTTCTAGGAATTGACTAAACCTAGGGAGGAGGTCTCTCCGGGGTCAGCAAAGCCCCAGATGTCAAAGCACCAGGATACAGAAAATAAAAGACATGGTGAATACAGAAACAACCCAAAACTTGGATTAACAACACAGTTTACCACTAATACGTGTATCATATACCAAAAGAATAGAGGAATTTAGAGAGAGAGAGTTCTCAACCTTGGCAATACACTGGAATCACCCAGAGAATTGTAAAAGTACTACTCAAATCTCTATCCCGGATTCTGACTTAATTTGTCTTGGGTGCAGCTGGGCGTCAGGAGTTTTAAGAGCTCTCCAGGTGACTTTAAGGTACAATCTAAGTTAAAAACCACTAAGTTAGAGCAAATGTGAACAGGACAGGTGGAGACAAGTGTATTTGGACCTTTAATACCCTAAAGCTGGCCAGTTTATGCCTTATCTTTTGCAGTAGACAGGAGGGACAATAGAGAAGGAAGATAATAGAGAATAATGGATTTAACATGTATTGAGTAACTGTTACGTGGCAGGTCCATTTCAGTACTTCAAATACATTATCTAATTTTCTCCTTAAAAGCGTAAAAGAAAAAGAAAAATTCTTCCATTTTCCTGAAAGGAAACTGAAACCCAGAAAGGGTAAAGGATTTGCCTATAATCCACAGCTAATGTGTTGATAAGTACATATTTCTTCTCTTCCAAATTTGAATCAGTTGTTTTTTTTTAAGAGGAAAGCCTGTTTTCTCCCCAAGTAACCAATATTTTTCCTATCTGATAAACCAAACATAATGTTTTCCTTTGTATCCAATTTTAAATACTTCTTGCCTTGACCAAAGAGCCCAGAGAAATCTGTGAACCTTGACACAGTCATTATTTATCATCTTTTTTCTGTCCAGCATCTCAATTCCTGTTAGGCTTTACCCCACCCTCGTCCCGCCTGGTTATGGCTGGCCCGGGAATGACGGTAGCGGGCATGGGACTGGGGCTTATCTAACCACGGGACTCCGATGTTTTATCAGTAATGATTGGGCGAAGGCATGGTCACGTGACACAAGCTGAGCCAATCGGAGTGCTTCCACAGAGACTCCGAATGTAGGTGCTGGAGAGTGTGTTTATTCCTTGCGGACTGTAGGCTGTAAGCACAGAGACCAGACTTTCCTTGATACCCTGTCTCAGGCATGAAAGAATGAGGCCAACAGGAAGAGAGACGAAAAAACAAATAGATGTTTGGCTAGATCCAAGAGATGGATAAGCTGCTATTATTGTTTGAGCTTCTGGATTTAATCAGGCTTAAATGCAAACATCTCCACCCATGGACTTAACAATTGTACGAGCCAATAAATTTCCCTTTTACTTAAGATGTTCTGAATTGCTTTTCTGCCATTTGCAACTGTTACTTACAGAAAAGTACACATTATTTGGGGCACAGGCCTATTCAGTTTAATGGAAGGTACTCAGTGAATGAACTCAAGAAGAGTGTGAACTAGAGTGTGCTTTTCTTATATGGACAACTATTGCCTTGCAGTTTGCAGGTACTCCAGATGAAAGTGTAGTATAAGACTGTAGGGCAAGTTCAAAACCAATGATATATTATTTTGGAATGAGGCTTTAGACAAGAAGACCTGAGATCCCAATGACAAATCAGCAAGTTAAATTCAATTACTAATCATCTGCTATGTGTCAAGGAGTATGAATTGTACAGGGAGGCTCTAAAGCTGAAGAGGACATGGCCACTATTCTCACTGGGGCACTTGGGTGGCTCAGTTCGTTGGACGTCTGCCTTCCACTCGGGTCATGATTCCCAGGGTTCTGGGATTGAGCCCCATGTCAGGCTCCCTGCTCAGCGGGGATCCTGCTTCTCCCTCTCCCTCTGCCTGCCGCTCCCCCTGCTTGTGCTCTCCTGCTCTCTCTCTCTGTCAAATAAAATCTTTAAAAGAAAAAAAAAAAAGCTCACTGCTTGTGGGAAAAAATATGGACCCAAAATAACCAGTGTTGTAAGGTAATGAATACATGATATGTTGCCAAATAAGCAGTATGAAAATATTTTAGAGCTACGTATGTTCAAAGGAATGAGCAATAGCCAGGATGGAGGCGGTCAGGAACACGCCTTTTTTTTTTTTTTTTTTTTTAAGAGGCCCTGTAAGCCGACCTGTGCCTCGCAGAATGGGAAGATTTGGGAGAGAGATTATCTTTGCCTACAAAGAGAAAATTCCATACAACATACTTGGGCTCTATCTGAAGAATGTAATACTAGATTTTATTAGTTCAAGAATCTAATACTAGACCAAAGGAAGTAGAATATAATGTAGCATAAAAAACATCTCTCTACCTCTACCCCATACTATTATTTCTTGGTTTTTATTCTTCAAAGTGGGAAAAAAAATCCCAGCCTTACTTTAAAAATATAAGTTACATAATGATCCAGACAGTCATGATTCTTGCCTGTTAGGGGTTTTAATCTATTTAGAAATTTCGGGAAAGTAGAAAAGTCATGTTTTGAGCAATACCCAGAGGACAGGGCACCTCATTCAGGTTAAGGAAAGTCAGAGTAGGATGTTTAGAGAAAGTAGCATCTAAACTAAAATTTTACTGAAGGCCAAGTAGGAGTTAGCAAAGATTCTGAAATGAGAAAAAAGTGTGACATAGTTGAAGGAAGTTCAAAGTGGTGATAGCAAGGTACCTGTGAGAGTAGAAGGGGTAATGAATGAGTTTAAACTCTGTAGAGGAAATAAAAGGCATAAGGCTGCTGTTGTCTATGAGCATGGGCCTTTTGGGCTCCCTGACACACTTTCAGGGAATCTGTGAAGTCAAGTAATTGTTATAATAATGCTAGTACATTATTTGCCTATAAAAGCTCATTTTCTTATGAGTGTATAGTGGAATTTTCTACTGTACATTTGGCAGATCTACATAAAAGAATGAACCAATATGTTCCAAATAACAAGTCATGATGTTAGAAAGAGCATGCATGGATAAAAAAAATATATTCAAGGTGCAAGATAGGCCAATGTAACAGACTACAAAAAAAAATTATGAATATGGCTTCAGAATCTAGATGACAACTGACCTTTAAGAAACTCCCACTTTTTGAATTTTGAAAGGATAGTATGAAAGGATAGTCATAATTATCTAAAATGGCTATTAAAATACTCCTTCCTTTTCCAACTCTTTATGTGTGAGACCAGATTTTCCTCATATACTTCAACCAAAATAACAGATCATAACAGATTGAATGAAGAAGCAGATACGACAATCTAGCTAATTTTGTTAAACCAGACCTTTAAAAGAGGTTCAAAGTATAAAACAATTCTACTCTTACAAGTAATTTTTTTGTGGGGGGGGCAGGGAGGGATGTAGTTGTTTTGCATAAGAAAATGTTTATTACTATTATTATTTTTTTAAGTAAATTAAATATTCAATTTTTTTGTTTTAATTTCTTTTTTTTTTTTTTAAAGATTTTATTTATTTGACAGAGAGAGAGAGAGGGAGAGAGAGCATAAGCAGGGGCAGTGGCAGGCAGAGGGAGAGGGAGAAGCAGGCTCCCAGCAGAGCAGGGAGCCTGATGCAGGGCTCGATCCCAGGACCCTGGGATCATGACCTGAGCCGAAGGCAGATGCTCAATGACTGAGCCACCCAGGCATCCCTGTGATAATATCTTTTTTTTTTTTAATTTAAGCTTTTTTTTTTTTTAAGATTTTATTTATTTATTCATGAGAGAGAGAGAGGCAGAGGGAGAAGCAGGCTCCCAAGGAGCAGGGAGCCCGATGCGGGGCTCGATCCCAGGACCCTGGGATCATGACCTGAGCCGAAGGCAGACGCTTAACGACTAAGCCACCCAGGTGCCCCTCAGTTTTAATTTCTAAGCTAGTTAATATAGATAGATATAACCCACATAAGCTTTTTAGGGTCCTCATCATTTTTAAAAGTAGAGATTCTGAGACCAAAAGTTTGAGAATGAGGGCCACAGAGAGTGTCAGGGATTCTGTTTCATGTCTCTTTGAGATCTCTTCTCTTCTTGACCCTGTGTGATTGATGCGCACTCAGTAAGCCCATCGATAAACGTTGAGTCACTTCACTTCCATTCACTCACTCCCTGTGTCTAACTGCCCATTGTTGTAAGCCTGAATAAATAAATGGATCTTGCTTTCACATCACTACCAGCTTCTATTTGTCCTGAATCCTCATTTCCCATTGATAATGCGTCAGAAGTAATAGCCGCTATTAGGACAATTTAAGAGAATCATGTAAGGATCAATAAACAAGATCAAATTCACAAATGCATCCATATCTCTGTCATGATAAAAGCTGAAATTAACTGGGGAGACAGTGCTGTTTCCCTGTGGTTTTGAGCGTCTTACATTATAAGAGGCAAGAGTAAGAACATAAAAACATTAGAATATTTAAAGGTAGCAAAAGTTATGACTTGTTCTCCAACTCTGAACCAAATACTTGTGGAAAAGATTATAATGAATAATCCCTTATCTTTAGGGGGAAAAATGTCTGATTTCTTTCTCTTCTTTGAAGCCTCTGATGAGTTCTGGCTGTTTGCCCCACATTTTGATCTTTGGATAAGGATGTTGTCCTCCGGGCTCCTTTCCTTCTGAGGTCCACCAGGAATGTCTGTCTGAAGGCTTTTACTGGGATTTTATATTTAACACTTGGCGGGTAAATGATTTCAGGAGAAGTGTAAGCCTCCGCTCACATGCAAGCTCTGTGAGCCTCTGCAGAAAGTTGGACTGGACATGGACTCGAGCGGCACCAGGGGCAAGAAATGACATGTACAGCAAAGCGCTCAGCGCCGGCTCTGCCCCTCACCGCCCTCCTGGCCTGGGCAGGGAGGTTCCAGATGCCCCTCAGTGGGCTGGTTCAAAGGCAGCATTAGGCTGCCCTTGGGAAAGGGTAAGGTCCTCTCTTTGCAACTGAGTTGAGATGACCTCATTCTTTTCAGTTACAGATTTTGACGATTTTGATTCCATGTTATCAGTCAGAGGCCATCCTTCCTTTCAAGTCCAAATCTAGCTTCTGCCAAATTTTGATGAAACAGAAGTCTTTCTCGTTCTTTTCAAGTAGTATTTTTTTTAAGGCATGCTCATTTCAGATCGAATTAAAATCAAGTTTAGTAGCAAAAAATGTTTGTTCTTCTTTGAATTTGTTTGTCAAAATCCCTTTAAAGTGACATATACAGTAATCTTCCAAAAATTCTCCTTTCCTGCTCGCTTTTATTTATAAAAAATAGTATGTTTGTATCACTGTCATATATTAAGTTTTCATTTTTTCCCAAGCCTTTTTAAAATGTATTTTTAAAAATGCAATAAGGATGGTTAGTCAGTCCTTTAACAGCTGAAAAAAAAAATTATGCACAATTATATATGAAATACATGAGTGCCCTCTCTTGTCCACTTCAAAGTAAAACAGTTTTAGTAATCAGAGAACTTTCTCTCTGTGGTGGCAGGAAACAAAATCAGCCCCCTCTAATATAAGCGAAGTTATTTGTCTTCCTTCTTTGAAAATCTGATCTATAAATGCATGACATAGTCCATGGAGAGGAGTGAAACTTATTGGAAGAAAATGAATTTTAAAGTAAACACAACATTTTTTCTGAGAAGTTAAAATGCTAGCCTCTTTTAAACAATGCTGGTACCACTTTTCATTTTTCTTTCTTAAGTCTCAGGGGGTATTTCTGAATTCAAGTTAACCTGGCTTTTAAAATGAGTTTAGTTTTCATTTTGACTGAAATGATTGCACTGTAAGCAAGTTCTAATTTCCCAGGATGGGAAACCTATAAACAGTCATATTCTGATTTTTACTTTTTTTATTTTTTAACAACTGAAGGAAAAGCAACAAATAAGCCGGTTGTTTGGAGCCAGTTATTTTTTATATTGCTGCTCGGTCACGAAGCTGCACAAGAGGACATGCTATGGTGCTATTACTTTTAAAGTTTACTTCCCATTTCTATAGCCCTCCAGTCTTCCCAAGAAGTTAGTGAAGTGGGCAAAGTGTACATAGGTCTTCGTGCCTGGTATGGAAGGCCGACTTGAGGTAGAGGTTTCAGGATAAAAGGATCTTAGATCCGAAGAAATTGAATGACCAGGACTAACTTTCATTCTACAGTCAGTGAGGGTAATGAGGAATGTTCTGCAGTTTCAAGAATCAAGCCATTTCAATAGCAGTTCCTTGAACGTTTTGAGTAAGCAAAAAGAACATTCGGCCCTGCTTTGTTGCCTCCTAGAGCCTCAGATGAAATAATTTTCATCATAAATTCTTCACATCCTATGAAACACGTTTCCTGAAGGCATGAAGGGGAGTTGTATTTAATGGAGAGGTTTTTCGAAAGAGCAGTGCAGGTTTCTAAATCTAAGAATCTAGACCCCTCTCAGCTCCCATCCCCCCTCCACCCCATAGTTTTACACTCCTGTCAAGTGCGCCGTTTGCCAAATGAGGTATCATAGTGCTGCTGTCACTGCGAATGTTGTGTTGACGTCCATCGGGTTGTAGACAATCCTGCTGGGGATTAGATCTCTCCACACTGCATCGGAGAGGAGAGTCCCTCAGTAGCTGGCCTGTAGTAACCATTGGCAGAGTCCAGGATTACATGCTCAAAGATGATGGGATGTTCATTTCCTTCTAGAATATGCTGCTGGTGGTGTTACCTGAGTCATTTCAGTATTCCACTTCATAAAGAAAGCCTGCCAACTATGGTAAAAGTGAGATCACCAGTAGGAGAGGTGAGCCAGCTATGGTGCCGTTATCAGGAAAATCCACATAGTGACCAGAGTTACCTTTACAACTACCCTGGAAAGCAGAACTAATTATCGCCATCTTACCCAGAGTAGTTAAGTAACTTCACCAGTGCACGTGGCGAACTCCACTGGATGGAGCTAGAGTTTGACCTCAGCGGTCTAGCCCCGGCGTCTATGTCATACCTTAGCTCTTCTCACCCCACTGAGCTACTCTTTAGGGCTCTGCCCGAACACCACATCCTCTCAGAAGCTTTCTCGAGTCTCTTAGCTGAGCATCATCTCTCTCTTCTGAACTCTCATAACACTATCTTTGGTCTTCCTCTAATGCCAGCTTGCGTCTGGTGGGTTTATTGTTTATCCATTTCTGTCTTCGCTCGCCACCTAAATTGTAAGGTCATCAGGGCAGTACCCAAATGTAATTCATTTTTGTAGGAAAGGACACTTACAAATCGGGTAGGTAATTCACCAAACAGCATTTTAAATAAAGTTATTGGACCAATAAGCTCTCATCAGTCTATTCCTTCATTCTACTAATATTTATTAAGATCCAATGATATGGCAGACCTCTTTCTGGGGGTTACAGTGATAAGTCAAACTGCAGATGAGCTATTATGATATAACTAATAGATTAACTGTTCCAAGATTTTGAGTCACAGGTCTTCCATTAATGCACCTTTTTAACTAATGGTTAGTTATTAATAGAAAAGTAGTTTGCTGATTGAACTTACGCCATTCTCGACAGAGTAACTCAGAGATTGTTCATTATATGTAAGGAACTTCGTTTTAGTTTTAATTTTAGCATAAAATTTAGAGGCAATATAGACAGAAAAAGGAAACAAATCATTTATACAATAGCAATGGACCAACAGTGCAAATAATATAGAATTTTCTGATGTTAAGATATGGATAACCACTTGGAAATGAGCTTCAGATGATATTGTAAAAAACTGGCAGAAAGCATGCAGAGACCTGGAGCTCTTAAGAAAAAATGAACCAGGATCCAGTTCTGTTTCATTCATCCAGTAGATCAAATATCCTCCTTTATGGGTTCAATTTGACTGGGAATTTAACATTATTCCTTTCTGGGTGAAGCTCTGGGTGAAGCTCCACCCCCCGCCAAAAGAACTCTCTTTAAGGTGCTGTCCAGACCCAATCCTGTTTATCAGATAAAATTAAACCGAGTAGTCTCAAGTTGTTTTGACTGCCGATGGATGAGATTTGGAAAATGACAGTCTGGGGTCCATGAGAAATTGGTTATGTTGACTTGATTATGACTGTGTATGGTACACATGTTGATTTCTTCTGCTTGGTCCATCTCAATGGATAAATTCTAGCAAATTCAAATTTGCAAAACAAAATAATCTGACAACTTGTAAGGGTGGGAAAGGATGTTGGTTCATTTCCCTAAAGACTTATCTCATAGAGAAGCCATATATTATATGAAAAAGAAATATAATTCAACATTTCTCTGCCAGAAAAGGCAGCCACATTTTTTTATATTGTTCCAGGAAGAAAATGATCTTTCTGCAATTTCCATTTACTCCTTCCTTACCAAGCCTAGAACTTTACTCTTTTGGAGATGGTGATGGTATTGCAACATTTTCAGGAAGTGAAACTTTAAAGTACAAAAAAGTTTTATTGCACAATCCCCCAGCCTCCATCCTTTTTCTCAGTGGAGACCTACTGTTGTCTTTAGTCTCTCCGCTCTGGGTTTTGGCTTCCTGGTTACCTACATTCTGTTTCTGTCATGTCTGACCCTTCACCGAAACACTGTGGTGTTCACTGTAATAACAGGTGGGCCAAAATGAGCTCACGCTGATTAACATAGAGCATGTAATTTCATAGGAATTTTATTATAATTGAGCAATAATTCTTGGATACCCATTTTTAAAATTTATCTGGAAAGCAAATTAGAGTAGAGTATTTCCCCAAGGCTTCCAATAACATTATCTGTTTTTAGGAATTCTTATTCATGCTGGTACTCTAAGCTAATGAGCTCAATAGTCTTGATAAGAAAAAAGATGAAAGAGGTAGAATTGTTTAAAAGTTATTTTTAGTCCAACTCTGGGTTTATTACTATAGCAATGTGTCTCTATTGTGCTACCCTAGGGCATCCAAAATAACCAGAGTGGAATGGGTAGGAAACTAAATTAAGAACCAATAATCTGCTAAATACCTCCATTATTTTACCCCTATCCTCTTTCTATATTTCTTTCTTTATTACAGGAAGGGTAAGCAATTAGTTCTCCCATTCAGTAGCTTGCTGTAGGTTATTTTCTTGTTTGTTTTTCCTGGGTATGTTGCAAAAGGGGATGGCTATCGGGAAAGGGCTCAGGGTGGAAAGGTGAAAAAGAAATATTTATTTGTTCCCGTATAGATATTAAAGTATGCTTTACACACATCCTCTCATTCAAGCCATGAGTCAGTTAATACTGCCTCTTATAAATGAGCACACTGAGTTTTTAAGAGGACAATGCATTCCAATCTATTGTTAATAGTTTTTATGTGTTTAAATGCTACAATTCCAAGCAGAGATTTATGCAATAGAAACAGTTTTCTTCCCCATTCTTCTCTCTCCTCAGTTGCTCTCCCAGACGCATGCAAAGACACACTTGTGTGCATGCACACGCTTAGAAAATTATAGACCTATACCCACAAGGCTCAGGAAAGCCTACCATCCTGAAGTGGAAATGCAGTTAAGCATCTCAATTTGTAACCCCTAATAAAGCAGTTGAACTCTCAATATGATTAACAATTAACTGCCCCAAATGGTACTTCTTCACCCCCGCACGCTAGGCCTTGTCCTGTTGTTCCTCACGTTCCATGGAGCCATCCCTACCCCTCTCACATCACCAGTTCTTCGAATGTGTTGTCCCAGCCAGGCTGGATGATTTTCCTACGGATTCTAATAAAAAGTCAAGTCGAGCAGGCCTGGCCTTGGGGAAATGACTGGTAACTCTCTCCACACAGTATAAGACCCGTCGATGACAGAACAGAACATTTGCTTTCTTTTCTTTGTTCATTTTGTTATTTCTCCAGCAATCCAATGAGCTCTTTCTTTCCTAATTCGCTTTCTGCTCAGCGGCTTATCAACGTTGTCTCTTTTAAATGGCATAGATCAAACAACGCGAGATTGTTGTCAAGAGAAAAAAGTTAAATCGTTTAGGGAGAAGGTAAAATAGTTCTAACTAAATCTCTGCTGGGCTTTGGAGAAAACTAAAATATGCTCATTTTTCTTTCAAATTGACTGGCTGGCTTCATTCTTCGTTTCTAGCATGACAGTAAAGTGCATTATTGTTATTATTATTATTATATATTTTTTTATCAACAGCATGGTGGTGCTTAGATAAAGCAGGGCAACCCTAGTCAAACTTTTCCCTTTCCAGACAAAGACAAACAAAACAGCATGCTTTGTCAGTATGGATTTTTCTCCACCAAGATAGTCCTCAGCTCAGTTCTATGTAAATGTTATTAAACTCCACATTAAACAGCATGTGTGTGTGGGTACTGAGCCCAGAAGTGCTTGACAGCTAATGAATAAACATATACTTTATTTCTAGCAAGTCTTTTTTAAGGATACGGTGCCTGAATACTTTTTGGCAAAAAGACCCATTTATTTTGTTTAAAGAACACATATGCTCACATGGAAACGCAAGTAAACCAGGCAGAGGGTATCATTCCAATTCTTGAGTCTTGAAGTAAGTCAGTGTCTGATGATTTTACCTGAAGCATGTCGGGGACTAAGTCCCGTTCAGGTCGGAGAAAACACTGCTGCAGCACTTCCTGTACCAATCCCACCGCTCAAGAGCCTGGTGTCACTTACCCGTCTCAGGCACTCTCCGGAGTGCCTAGCTCTTTTTCAAAACACAAGCACTTGTGAATACAAAGTTCAAAGGGTTTTCCAAAGCAGAGCCATTTAGCCCTTATTTGGAAAACGAAACACGGTTAAAAAAAAAAAAAAAAAAAAAACCAACTCTAACAAAGACAGCAGGTATGCTTAACATAGAGCTTAGAGCTAGAAGTTTCATCCCATCTCTGTGTGTAAGTATCTTTATTCGTATTCCTTGTTGGCTCACATTATTTTACGGCTTCATGAAACATATATGTGCCTAGATTAAAGAGTTTACCTTCTTTTAGCATCATGGTAAAATAAAGGATTACTTTTATTTTCTTCTATCTCACTATTACTGAATTTATTCTCCACGTTTCCATAATTTATCTGGGGGATCTCAGGTGGTTGATAGCCGAAGATATTAGCACAGAAAGCTACTTACTCTAAATGTACAGCATGAAGTTTATGCATCCAAATGGTGTACGGGGAGCTAATAAAACTCGAACGGCAAGTGCCGTATAAATATTACATGTATGCGGAATTTTCAAAAACCAAGACTACTTCTAACCACACCATAGTCTCTCCTGGTTTACCAAAATAAGAGGAACTATTGTGGTAACAACTGCTTTTATGGATGGCTGAAACTTACATCACCCACCAAGTACAATGCAGCGTTTGGGAGCCGAATCCCTGAACCGATGAGGACCTGCTCTGAAGGAAATCCAGGGCAGTCACGGCTGGTGACCGTTCCGTGGACAGTGTCCTGGGCTCATCTTTTCATCATCACCTTGGCACTGGACCTGTGATTAACAACCGGTCAGCCTGGGTCTGTGAGCCTCTTAATGAACTCTGAGCTTTAGAACAAAGCTATCATTCTAAGGAGTAGTTTAGTGTGTTATAATGAACTGAAGGAAGGCAGAAAGTAAAGGCAGGGAGACACGGGCACTCTGCTGGAAAGCACGGTCATTAAAAATAATGAGCAGTCTTTCACTTCCTTCTTTTTATTAACTTTCTGCAAAGGACAACCCAACACTTTATTATTTAGCACAGTCTCCACTTTTACTAATATCCGTTAGCAGATGGCTAAGAAATTTTTCCACAACATGCTCCATAATACTTGGAACCATCCTGGAAAACACTCAGGGTCTTTTCCTTTCCCTTTTTTGTTCTGTACATCTTAGAATTGGCTTTTCCAATAACTGCCTCTAAGCTAAACAAAAATTTGCCATCCGTCTCTACTTCTAAAAAACCCCACAAAGGTAGCATTTTAGGTGGAGAGTTGAAAACAGAGGGCAAGGACAAAGAAAAGGACTTCACGTGCTCATCCTAAAGTACTATTCGTTCCAAATTTCTCCTTCCAATTGCCTATGCAGTGCTAATTTATGTCTAGGAAGCTCTAGGAATGGTGTTGACACTTAATTGCTGGCATCGTTTTGTATTCAAAATTCTGATAGGAGAGGATAAGGCTGAATGAACCGGATGGTTGGTAAAAGGCCAGAATTTTAGTCTGGAAGAGATTTCTAGAATGAATTATGAAGCTAACTGCTCTGAGTTAGTACTTTGTTCCCTTGGTGCCAAATAGCAGAGCTGAACTCTGATCTTTTTCCCTTGTAGTTAATAACTTAAGCCAAGCTTGTGATCAAAGGGAAGGAAGCACAACAGCTGAGACCCAGGGAAATTGTTGGCTTGACCAGAAGTCTCTGTGACTTGTGGATCCAAGTGACTGAAGGTTTCTATTAAGCAGAGAGTGAGAGAGGAAAGTAGTATTTGAACACCTATTATGTATCGGGCACGTGCCAGGTACTTTATTTACGCTATGTCATTTAGCTCTCACACTCACCCCAAGTAATTAGCTTTTTTAATCCATGAGTGATATATAGAAAAGTTAGGATTCATCCATCCATCCATCCATCCATCCATTCATTCAACAAATATTTATTGTGCAATATAACCATGTTCTAGGTGTCATGCTGGATGCTGGGGATACAATGAGAAATGAGACAGAGTGCTTTCCTTCACCGAACTCACAATTTAATGGAGATGATGGAGATTGCATAAATATTCAGAAGCCTGATGAACATTACAGAAGGGGCAGCAGGTGCTTGAGCAGGTAGGTATAGAGAATAGAGGATTTACTGAACTATTCAACACAGGATTATTGGAAGGCCACAGGAACCACTAACTTTGAAGTTTACTGAAAATGTTTATCTTGCTCTTCTGGAAATGTTTTTGTATCTGTGTTAATACATAGACATGTGACTATTGAATTCCATGTAACTGAGGGACTGAATGTTTTATTTTATCTAGTTTTAATTAATTTAAAATTTAATTATAATAGTGATAGAGGGTTGGTAGCTACCGTATTTGACAGCATAGAATTCCCATGGGGCTGAGAGTATTTTGAAACTTGTCTTCTCTACCATTGCCTTTGGAGAGATTTTGGTATGAATCGGTCTAGGAAGCCTAGGGAATTTGTTTCTGTTGTAGTTATATTGAGACCCCCTCCAATTTACAGGAGACTTATATTTCTGGGGTGGCCCCAAGGAAGATATAAAGTAGCTCTAAGAAACCAACTCCAATATAGACTCCAATTAGAGTCAACCCCAAATAGACCTGGATGAGTTCTTATACCAAAGTATTCTGCTGGGTTAGTCAATCTAGAAATAATTCAGCATTGGGTCATTTCAAGCAAGAGCAGAGTCCCAGGTTACCCTGCAACCCATCAGATATGGTGGGTCCCAAGCTCTGCTTTAGTCCCAGTTAGAGGAAGAGATGAAAAGGCTGATTAATCTCTGGTATATCAGTGACATAAAAGGGAAGAGGAGTCAAGTCTTCCCTAAGGTCAGAGCAGTAATTGTAGGAAAATATCACACACGTGCACAAAAATGGAAACACGGGCACATATATACTCAAGGCGGGCACATACACACACTTGCCTTTGGGTGTGGTTGTCTCTATCAGAGTTGGTGATATATGCCAGATGTGCATTTTTCGCTGAGAGTTTTAATCAGGAGCTCAAGTAAAAGAGTGGTTTAAGCCTAAATAGAAATGGAACTGAAAATGCTTTAGATCCTTTTGCCAAAGCACCTACTTATTATCTGAGCTTGGTTTAGGTTAAAAAGAGGCTATCTATCAAGCAATAAATAAAATTAGTCTTTCCAGATACTTAATCATTTATGACAAAATTTACTACTTCGCTGCTGACTGAAGCTCCCATATTTGATCCGTCATTTGGCTTCAGAGACATATTCTCTTAGCTCCAGACTACTTTTTAGAATAACATACAGTCAGATATACTTCATATTGCCTCTTGGATGGAAAGAACTATTTGTCTTTCTCTACCAAACGTTATCTTCTCAGCCAGCCACTTGACCTTACAATCCCCCACCGCCACCGACTATAAGATGATGCATCGTGCTTCTGACATTACTGCACCTTATTACTCACTCAGGCCATGACTGACGGACTACTGCCTCCAGGCTTGCCATGCAATCTGGCAGCCACATCAAGAAGCAACAGGAATCAGTCACAATTATATCTTGCTCTATTCTTACAGAAAGGAAAGGAGTCAGACCATTAAAAATATGATACATATTGTATTTTCGTATGCTTGCTAGTTGCCAATTATATTCTCAGAAATTGGTCTTATGCAAGCACTATTCAGCAGTAAATTGGCTTGGTGCATGACTGACCTCAGATCATTTCATGAGATAGTAGCAATAAAAGCTCCCATTTATTGAAAGCCAATAATGTGCTAAGATATTTATTACACACATTCATCATTGTATTCAGTTTTTACAACAACCCTAAAATAGGAACTATTATTCCAGTTTTTCAGGTGAAAAACACAACATCCATGGGCCAACACAACTCGTGTAAGATCACACAGTTTGGAAGTCACAAACCCATTAACTCCTGTACAACTCCATGCTCTTCCATTTCACCAGCCTCTCTTCCTGTGAGTCAGGTCCTTGGGAGGAGGGAGGTAGAAATGAAAGGGACAGAGGGGCAGGGCAGAATGCCGAGTTATCTCATTTCTTCAAGTTAGTGGAAAGTGGTAAAATGGCTGTCTTTCAACATATGTCCCTTACCTTTGCCTAGCACAATGAGGTATTTATTGAATGAGACACGTTTTTAAAAATCTGTTCTCAAATATTCATCTGAAATATATTTTTGAGTGTGTATTATATGTAAGCATTGTGTTAAGTACTAGAATACTGGAGAGAATAAGAAAGAAAAGGTCCTTGCCTTTGAGGGCTTATATTCTGGTAGAGAAAAGAGAAAAAAAAGGAAAAAAAAAAAAGCACGGCAATGAACAATATAATTCCAGGTGGTGCTGAAAGGTGTGAAGAAAGTAGAACAGAATGATGTGATCTGAGGCCCAGGAGTGACTCTGAGGGGCAGGAGTGCTAATTCAGACGGAGTGGTCAGGAATTGCTCACTGGGGAGATGGCCTTTGAGCTAAGAGCTGAATGCCAACAAAGAAGCATCAAGATCTACGAGGATCTTGAGGTGCCAAGGAGAGGGTGCCAAGCAAAGGGATCATCCTCCTGCATGGACAGTAGGGGAGGGGAGGAAGCAAAGATGCTGCTTGGAGTTTGGTTTCAGCAACTGGGTAGGACATTGGCCATTCACAGAGACTGGAAAACTTGGAGGAAGCAAGCGGTATGAAGGAGAAACGAGTTCTATTTAATTTCCAGAGGACATTACTGTAATGCTTACTTTTACCAGGTAGACCGAAAAAAAATCTTCACTCTGGTGATTTTATATGAAGATTTTATACATTTAGTGAATCCGTCAGATATTTCCATTTGAAACAAACAAACAAAAAATACAAGAAATGTTTGTAATTACTCTTTTATCATTAGCTTGATTTTGAAGTTTGCCAAAAGGTACAAACTTCCAGTAATAAATAAATCAGTCACTGGGATGTAATGTCCACCACTATGTCTATAGTTAATAATACTGTATTGCATATTTAAAGTTGCTAAGAGGGACGCCTGGGTGGCTCAGTGGGTCAAGCGTCTGCCTTTGGCTCAGGTCACGAGGATCCTGGGATCGAGCCCCATGTCGGGCTCCTTGCTCAGCCGGGAGCCTGCTTCTCCTTCTGCCTGCCCCTCTCCCTCTCTCTCTCTCTTTCTCCCTCTCTGACAAATAAATAAATAAAATCTTTTTAAAAAATAAAAAGTAAAAGTTGCTAAGAAGGTAAATTTTAAAAGTCTTTATCACAGGAAAAAGAATTTGCAACTTTGTAAAGTGACAGATGTTAACTAGACTTATTGTGGTGATCTTTCACAATATATACAAATATCAAATCATTCTGCTGTACACCTGAAACTAATAAATTGTTACATGTCAGTTATAAGTCAATTAAAAGATTAGCTCTATTTTACCAGTTTTAATAGAGGAAAACAGAAATCTTTGGAAATGTCATTTGCACTTTTTCAGACTCTAGAGTATTTTTTAACTACTCAGTAGCATTCCTGAACATGCTTTTTTTTTTTTTTAAGATTTATTTATTTATTTATTTGAGAGAGAGCGTGTGTGCGTGCTTGTTCAAGTGGCAAGGGGCAGTCGGGGTGGGGAGGGAGAGCAGGAGGAAGAGAATCTCAAGTAGATTCCCTGCTGAGCAGGGAACTCGACACAGGGCTCAATCTCAGGACCCTGACATCACGACCTGAGCCAAAATCGAGAGTTGGACACTTCACTGACTGAACCACCCAGGCGCCCCTGTGAACACGTTTTGAAAAGAAAGTCTGTGTTCAATCAAAATTCAGTTTTTTTGTTGGATCCACTCAAAAAGGTACATAAAAGTTCATAAGAAAATTCCTTTTTTACATGCACCTTTATTCCTTAAACTCGAAGATTACGAATTGGTAAAATCTTTCATTTAAAAATACAATGACTTATAAAGTCAGTCTGGAAGACAGAATGTCATAGCTACATTACTACAATGCACTAATTACAACAGATGTGGCAAGGAAGAGACTCATCCATCCTTCGTGGGGAAAGGAGTCAAACCTCTTAACCCAGTCTTGAAAGACAGTGTTTCCTTAGCAGCAAATTGTTGGTGTTGTGGGAAAGACATCCTGGGCCAACACAAGCACAAAAGCTTGAATTTGGGGGGGAGCACAATATGCCACATAATTTAACCTTCTCCAGGAATATGTACCTTAAAAGAAAAAAAAAATCATTTGAAAGCCTTGGGCAAACAATGGGAATCATGGGAAAAAAAAAAAAGAAAATCAAAGTAATCACCACATTAACAAAATAAAGATTAAAAAGAAAAAAAAAAGAAAGCCTTGGGATCTGATTTTCTTGAAGTTTTGTTGAGTTTTATAAAGCTCCTTTTCTTTCCTATATTTAAAACTATTTCAGAACATCAGAAATGATAGCAGAATTTTAAAGGTAGATTGACTTTTCAAGTCATTACTTATTCCTTTAAAACTATTCCAAAGATATTATTTGATAATTATAAACTTAATTATCTACTTATTTGGAGAGATATTCATTTGTTGTCAGCGTTCTGACATTTTAATAGACAGAACAAATGACAATTGGCTGAAGTTTTTATTTTTTTATGTTTTTACTTTTTTTTAAGATTTTATTTATTTATTTGCGAGCACATGAGTGGGGGCAGGAGAGTGGCAGCCTCCCCACTGAGCAGGGAGCCTAGCAACCTGACATCAAGACCTGAGCCAAAGGCAGACAGACACTTACCCAACTGAGGCACCCAGGCACCCCTGAAGTGTTTATTTTTTAATGAAGTATTTTGGATTTATGCAATACTATCCTCTCTAATTGTATCATTTTTTAATATAAATGCCTTGTCATTGTAACTTTTCATGTACTTGGGGATTCTGCAAGTAAAAAGACATTCAGATACAAACTTAATTTGAATATAAAGAGTATCTTAACTAGTTTCTTGGCCTAATGATTCAATCTCCCTAAGTTATTAGGAATACTGATTCTATTTAAAGATCATTATAAAATCTAAATAATTTAAAGCCTGTATGACTTGGTCAATTTCTGCTGGCTAGTAATTATAAAAATTAAAAATATATATTTGCTAATGATAGTAGTCTAGATAAATTCTAATTTCCCTTCTATACTTAGATTTAGCTGGTAGTCATTGTTTATAGAGTTTGATGATTCCTCGTTATTCTAATTGTGCATGCAGTAGAGTATGCAAATTACCAGAAAAATCTCCTACTGACAATGCAAATGAAACATCAGGTGAGTGGATATATTCTTTTGTGTCATTAATCAGTTGATTAAACTGTCCTAAAATGCAAACTGACAGGGCTGACCCCACCTTCCAAGCCTCCAAAGAATCATTTATGTTGCCAATAATGTAGCCAAGACAATAAAGCATATTCTGTGTGTTTCCTTTTAAAAGCCTGAAGGCTTTCAGTTATCCTTGGGAAGAGCCCATACTATAGATAATCTAGAATAGTATTTATAATAATAGCATTAGAATCCCAAAGCAAAACCTGGAGTGAGTGAGCTGCCCAACATGCAGTGCGATAGTAGATGAGTTTTCCAGACAACAGTTCTGAGGAAGAAGACCTGTAGGAAAAGAGAGGGAAGGAGTTCAAGCATTGTTTGTTTTCTTTTTTAACTTGGCTTTTCTACACTCCTTCTACTAAGATGCCATTTGTACGTACAAATCACTTCAGTTTATTTTCAAAACCCACAGAGAGAGATATTGTTTTGTTGTGGTTACATCCTAGTCAGTAGAGGCCCAAAGCCTCCCATTGTGAGAGGAAATGAAGCCTGGCTGAGTCTTTAAGAGGCCTCGGTCTACATGTGGCTCCTTTCATCTCAGGCTTGTAATTGCTGTGATTCAGCCCCAGACTATTTCCAAAGGTAGCCTACTGAGAAAATCCTCAGTATCTAACCCAAGATACATTAAAGAAGTTTGGTCCCACAAATGAAGCAAAGATGGCATTTAGGTTAACAAGCAAAAGGGCAAAGTCACTTCCCTCCCTCATCTGAAGCTGTCAGTTGTCCCAGTAAACTGCATTGCTGAAGTCATCCCCCTACCTGGAGAACCAAGGCACGTTGATAAAACACAACAAGACATCAAGACAGATCAGATCCCAAAGCTTCCAAATGAATTCTTTTTTTGAAGGTGCACGTCCTGGGGAAGGTTGTGTTGTAGATTACGTTCTCTCGGTAGTTCACGTATGCGTGCCTGTGTTGGCCCAGAATGCCCTTCCCACAATCCCAGCACTTGCCTGCTAAGGAAATGCTTTTCTTCCAACATCGGACTGAGAGTATCCTCAAATCAGATTCCCTTCTCCTAAAGGGTAGAGGATTGCCTTCCCTCTCACTACCATTGTAGCAAGCGATTGTTATGGGTGTGTTACTGTTTTGCAACCCGGCCTTCAGATCAGATGCCACCATAAATTCCCTGAGGACGGTGGCACTCTTGCCCCGTTTGCATCCCTTGCACACAGCACGGGCTAGACCTAAGTAGGGATGTCATGAACTGAGAAAGCATGGTCTGACCAGGTATTAAAATTTAGATTCGGAAAACTGGATCCCTCCAATGCTGATTCTAATGTCTTTGGGTGATGATCCATTTTCTGACAACACTATCAAGTGAGTACAAACGTGTCTCCCCTGAATGGGGCATTTAACCACTTCAGAACTGCAGATGTTCCTTAGAAACAGAAGAGGAAACAAACAGCTAAGGAAAATGAACTGAAGAAGGAGGGAATGATATTATTAAACAAAAAAGAGTAATGTGAAAAATCTTTTTTTTATTTTAAGATTTTATTTATTTGTTTTTGAGTGAGAGCACAAGCAGGTGGGAGGGGCAGACAGAGAGGGAGAAGCAGACTCCCGCTGAGCAGGGAGCTTGACCCAGGGCTTGATCCCAGACCCCGGGATCATGACCTGAGCTGAAGGCAGACATTTAACTGACTGAGCCACCCAGGCGCCCCTAATGTGAAAAATCTTTATAAACTGTCAGCTCTTACACTGTCATTTTTAGAATATCTGACAAGGCTAGCAGATTTCCCCACCTTCCTTTATTCCTTTTTGGGCACTGCAACTGCAGATTGCCTAGAAAACAACATTTTGGGTTATTTGGGAGAAATTATTCCATCCTTCTTTGTAGAAATATATTTTAAGAACCTATGTGGGACATTGCTACCCTCGTACCATGGTCTCTCTAATGCCTATCCTTGCTTGTAATTAAACATATTTAACAGCTGGAAATAAGAATGTAATATAGAAGTAATTGCTAAATCAAAAACATTTGAAATCTTTCTTATTTTTGGAATAAACCAAGGTACAGATAATATAGAATTCCTTGCTAAGTGATATGAGTCATTGTGCCCATAGATCATCAAAGCATTCTAATAATTCAAATCATTTGTTGAATTTTAGAAATTATTGGTGGGCTCTTTTGTTTGATGTCACTGTTACTAGTTCAAAGATGCTGCTATCTGGGGGCGCCTGGGTGGCTCAGTCGGTTGGGCGACTGCCTTCGGCTCAGGTCATGATCACAGGGTCCTGGGATTGAGTCCCACATCGGGCTCCCTGCTCGGCGGGGAGTCTGCTTCTCCCTCTGACCCTCCTCCCTCTCATGCTCTCTGTCTCTCATTCTCTCTCTCAAATAAATAAATAAAATCTTAAAAAAAAAAAAAGATGCTGCTATCTGAACTACAACTGGACAGAGGGAGCCTGATTTCTCCCCATTAAATTGGTAGTATTCGGTTCCTGCTGGTACTGTGTTGCTGCTGGTGAGGGGCTGCGCACTCTGAGTCTCCATCCAGACACCTGACCCAACCAGTGTCACTCCCACCTGTCTGCTCGGTTATGGGCCTTGCCACCCTCATCAACTCTGGGCCACTCCAGAGCAGCAGATACGGGACGTGGATGTTTCTGTTATTGGCCATCTCAGTCCACTCTGCAGCTGCTGAGAGTCGCCCTCACCTGCAGGCACTAAACACCTGGGCTCAGTATCCGACATCATTTACCATCTGGTACGGAAGCCCTGTATTTCACTACTCGTGTGGCCAGGATGTTTGTAGAGGTGCTTACCAGCTGAATAGCAGCACTGCCCAGCAGGCTCGGGTCTTCATAGCTAACTCCGTGGTGAAAGTCTAATTTTCTTAAATTAGCCAAGTAATCATCTAGAGCCTGCATCATAATTTCTAGAAACTTGGCTTTGACACTCGGGAACTGAAATGAGAAGGCCAAATAGACAACTACTTACACTGTCCAATTTCCATGAATCAAATAAAAATAAGTGCTTAGTACAAAGCAAGAACTAGCTATCTTTTATCGCATTTAATCCTTCTATCATCTCTGTTTTGAGATATCATTATGATCATTTTATAGGTGGGAAAACTGAAGCACAGAAGAGTTGATGAAATTGCCCAAGGACCAGTACCCTGGAGGGAGAAAAGACAGAATTAAAATTCTCATGACGTGTCTTCCGAGTCTGTGCTTTTAACCACTGGGCTCTACTGTCTTCCTAGTAAGTAAAGTCATTTTCTCTAAAGGACCAGCTCTGTGTGGTGAAATGCACAGAACTCTCGTCTCATCACTTACTGGTTGAACCATTAGCAACACTATTGCATCACTGTAAATTTCCATTTTCTCACCTCTAAACTGAAAAGCATAAAACTTTCCTTGAAACAGTTGTTATAAGAGTTAGATAATATAATTCATATCATAATTCTATTGTACCTGGAACATAAAAGTACATCTATTGTACCTGGAACATAAAATTCTATTGTACCTGGAACATAAAAAGTACATCTATTGTACATGGAACATAAAAAGTCTTTGATGAATATCAGTTCTACAGTCTAAATACAATGCCTCTCAGTGCTGTGAAGGCAATTGCCCAGATCTGGTTCCTTGCCATAATTATAATGACAATCATTCTCTAACTACTTCATGCAAGCTTAATAAGGTGGCAGGCACTGTTCTTAATCTTTCACTTACATTGATTTGTTTGATCTCAATTACCTTCAATATGCATGAGATGTTATTATTATTACCATCCCCATTGTACAGGTGAGGAAATAGGAGCAAGAAAACGAAGAAACTTGCCCCAGGTCACACACAGAGAGTGAGTGGTAGGGCCTGGATTTTCACACAGACAGTCTGGCTCCAGAGTCTGCACTCTTAGCCATTCTGTTCATTCTTAGCATTTACTAGGGTTTCAATAAATATTTGTAGAAAGAATGTATAATTCCTAAAATTGCACAATGATTATTTCTCTCGTTAGCTTTATGCCTTCCAATCCCGAAGTAATATGAATCCTAACCGTAGACTGCTATGATTTTTGACTCGAACTCATGAATTTGTTTATTGGTCCCATAAGGATAACAGATTTTGATAGAATAAGAGAGAGAAAATCACAAACAACAACAAATACGACTAACAGAGACCCATTTAAGAAGCTATATTAAAACATGAGATTCCAAATTTGGGTTCCAAATTTTCAGCAAATGGGTAAAATAAATTACAAATCAGAAAATAATTGAATTGCCATTCATCTTTTGGTCTGGATTGTCTCCGGAATGAATCAAATTATTGTAAATAATTGTGCATTTTACAAAAGGAAAATCTTCTTTGATAAAAATATATTTTTGATTACTTCACCTAGATTGTCCTTCAACTGACTGGCAATTTAGAACTTGTTTATACATCATTGTCCAAGTTAGCCATCTGAGAACTGTTAGATACAAATACTAATAAGCCTAGTTCTTCCTAAACATAAAAACCCATTCTTTGCCATGGTTCTTTAATATCTGTTGGTACTTTTGAGGACTTAACACAAAAAAGTATAAGTCCAAAACAAACTTCTAAATATCTTCAATGATTTTTAAAAGATAAAGCTTCCCTGATTAGATCTATTTTCTCCCCTTTATTGATATTATCAGTGAAATCATTCCATGTGTTAAATTTGCCACTAAATTTTCTCACATTTACTGTGTTGAGGACCCATAAACCTGACAAATGGGAATTGATTTTAACTATACTATCCTTTATGGTGGTAAGAATTCCTTTTAGACCTGAGAGGTTGTCTAATTGACCAAAGTCACATAACTAGTAATTTCTGAAGCTAAGCATCATCCCAAGGCCATCTCAACCCAATGCTGCAGTACTAAGTACTCCACATGTGTCCAAATGTCCGACTATCCAAAAAGTGTTCCATGGGTAAGGAAAGGATCTAAAGACTGTCAGGCCTTAACAAACTAATAACCCAGAATTTTGGCACACATCAATTTTTGAAGCCAAAGTTCTTCAGGAGAGATGTAAACAATGCTCATTTCTTTAGGTCCAATTTTGAACTCTTGGGTGAAAAATAACAAATGAGAAATCAAGTACAACCTATTTTGAGCTTCAGACATGCTTTCAAGCGGAAAATTCAGAAGTCGTTTAGAAAGACAAACTACACACTGGTACGATCATGGGTTCTGGAGTCAGGCCATCCTAGGATAAGTCTTGCCTCTCTCTTTATTGAATCTCCTCTTAGGTCTCCTCATTTTTAAGGAATGCTGTAAAAATTAAAAAGAAGGAACACATGTAAAGTGCTGAATACAGTGCCTGGCCGAAAACTCTCCAACCCTCCCCCAGACCACCCATCTGCCAGCTATTTGAAGGTGGGCAATTCACATACTTCACATACTGCCTCAATTTCAATTCTTATGTAAAAATAGGAAATACAATACAAATTTTAAGGGTTTGTTTTAAGAGTTAGGAAACATACAAAATTTCTGACATTTAGGAGGGACTTAATAAATAGTAATTGTGATTAGTATTAAGCAAGTCTCAATTCTGCAACATATACCATGTATGTATATAGTGTATCATGTTTAAATTTTACTCTACAATTTTTAAAAGAGCTCTTGCAAAGCTAAAATGCAGCAGGGAAAGTGAACTTGTACCTCTGCAATGTTGATGTGTATTTGAATGAGGAAAATAGTTAAATAAATCCCGTTATTTTAGCTTAAATATTTTCAGAAGCAGTCAAAGTACAGTCCTAGAGGAGAAGCTGTTTTCAAAGGTCAGGCATCCAAATGATTTCTTTAAAGGTATCTTCAAAAGCTCCACATTATACAAAAGGCACAAACTCCTCCTTTTGGGTTCTGAATTAGTCAAGCAGAATACTTTATAATTTAAAAAGCAATTTTCGGGCGCCTGGGTGGCTCAGTTGGTTAAGCGACTGCCTTCGGCTCAGGTCATGATCCTGGAGTCCCGGGATCGAGTCCCGCATCGGGCTCCCTGCTCAGCAGGGAGTCTGCTTCTCCCTCTGACCCTCCCCCCTCTCATGCTCTCTCTATCTCATTCTCTCTCTCAAATAAATAAATAAAATCTTTTAAAAATAATAAAATAAATAAATAAATAAAAAGCAATTTTCATATCTCTGTGTTCTGGATGTTCCTTTTGATTCTTTTGAATTCCTCTTCTTGATTTTTGGCCCTTTGAACTATGGTCAGTGTTGAAATGATTCATGATTTTGTCCCAATAAGGGAGGACTTCTTGAAGTCTTTCTTGTCTTTTCTTGGTTTTACTTCTACTCAACACAATACTCTTTGGTGAGAAGCACCACCTGAGCATGAGAAACTATTTTTTTAAAGCTTGTTACTTTGTTGAACACTATAGAAAAATAATAAAAATTTGACTTATAAAAATAAAAGTACTAGCTATATTCTCCCCAAACTTAAGCAAACAAAACATGCAAATTACAAGCTAATGTGGTTTCATTGTCAGCCCTTATGAAGGCACAAGATGGCTACGGCATATCCAGATCCTTCATCTTCATCGCAGAAGAATGACACCAATGTACGAAGTCCCAGATCCATTTGGATTGGAGCTTCATGGATGGGTTTGAGTCACAAGCTCATCCCCAAATTTGTGCTAGAAGGATGGCCTTTGTTGATTGGCTTAGGCCTAGGTTACAATCCCTCCCTTAACTGGTCAGTGGGGTCCATCAAACCACCTAGTCAGAGAGGGGGAAAGAGTTGGATCCCTAAACGAAAATCAGGGGTGACTGCCATACAAGTCAACAATCAATGTCTATCATTAGACATACATACTATTTACAGAATCAGTTCAAGTTTCTCTCTCATGACGAGAAGGTTAGTTCCTGAGGGCAGGGTTACCATCCCAGCCCCTGACATGCAATAGGCATCAAAATAGTACATTTCTGCAAGCTTTCTTCCCTTTAGGTTTCTTCTCAGCACAGTAGGCAAAGTGATCTTGTAAGGGTACAAATTAGATCTTGTTGCTCCTAGTGTCTTTCCAGTTCACGCCAAGTAAAAGCCAAACTGACTGCAAATGACCCAAAGGGCACCACATCCCACCACTGCCCTCATCTCCTATTTCTTTATCTATGCTCTGCTCCAGCCAGTCTGGCCCCACCACTGCTCCTGTGTCCAGCTTCCAGTGTCCCTCTGCCTGGATGGCTCTTCCTTCAGATAGGAAGGAGGCTCACGCCTTCTCCTCAAATTCCCTTCAGTTAACCCCTTCCCAGCCAGCCTAGCTCTGTTCTATCTACTCCATAAACTCCCATTCCTTCTTCCCTGCTGCCTTTATCACCACTGAAAACACCTATGTTATTTATTATGTTTGTTGTTGTTCCCATCACTAGAATGTAAGTGCCGTGAGGTCAACGGCTTCAGACGTTGTACTTCATGACTCTATCCATTGAGTAAATATCCACTGAATGACTGGACAATGTTCATTCATTCCCTCAGGCCTTAGTGTGGGAAATGTCCCTGGCACTCCATGTCCTGGGAAAAGTGAGGAACTCCTATCCTGTACTTCAATAGCACTTTCTCCATCACTCTTGTCTCCACAACATGGATGCTTTTACCCTCACTCACTTGTGTTTCCCTAATGCCTAGCACAGTGGACATGCTCAGTAGATATGTAAATAAAGTTGCGTGAATAACGGATGTTTTGAGTGTAGCATTAACGGTGAATACTCAGAGAGATTTCAGGAAATCTTATATTGTACTGAATTGTCAGTTATCCCAGAGAGAATAGTAAATTCACATGAAAGCAAATTTTGTCATGTGACTATTTGGGCTATTATATCATCCCACTCACAAGAAGTTAGGTATAGGCCCTGATGAGCTTACTCTAAATCAAACCAAAGACTCAAACTTTTTCTAGCCACTTCTGTTGCCTATTTTTCCTTCAATGCCCTTCCCCAACATACACACGCACACACACACACACACACACACAACCTGAGAGTTAATCATCTAATACAGCATATTGCAGCAATACATTCATTAACATGAGTATAGTGACAGGAACTATAAAAACTGCTAAGTCTCTGTTGCTTTCACAAAGTATTCTGAATAGTGGAATAAGAGGTAGAAGTCTGATCTAACATGAGAGAGGGTGGGAGGGAGGAGGGAAAGGCCCAGAGGGGATGCAGCTACGTAGACTCCCACTTTGGTCCAGTAAACCAGGCTGGCCTCCAGCATGACTCAATTTGAACCCCCCTCAGAAGACTTGGCTGACATTACTTCCTGCCCCAGTCAGAGTTGGCTCAAGAACTGGAACAGGCCAAAACCTGCTAAAGAGCCCATTAGTAGATCCAACAGGAACTGGGGGCAGGGAAAGAGGAATAAGGCAAGAACTGAAACTTTCTGTTAAAACAATATTAATTTCCCATAAATGTCATCTTTTATCAACAGAGCTCACATTGAAGACTTGTGAAAGGTCTGAAGTTCTAAAAAGGATATTTTGTGCTGGACACTCTTCCATACCTAATATATCCAATATAAGACCCAGGATAATGTTAAATTTCTAACAATTATAAACTTGAAAGTTTTAGAACATCAAAAGTTCCCCAAAACACAGGGTCCACAATAATCTGACCCAGTTATTCTAGTCCACCAAGACTATATATGAGTAGTTTAAAGATATCTTGTTTAGACATTTGACTACATCTTTAGAGAAACAAATACATCTATAAATGTCCAGTGAATTGGGACAGAAGCCAGTTACATATGCAATTGCACTGAGAAACAAATGTAGGTCACTCAGAACATCAGCTTCCAATACTGCTTTTAAGACCTTCTAGGTAAACACTGAATTTTTAAAAATTGCAGTGCTATCTACCTAGAGTATTGGGAAACTTCTTGATTTTCTTGGATGATAATACTATTACAATATGTCAGAAAAGACATCCTGAGAGAGTGGAGATAATTCATTTAATCCTCGTGACAGCTCTATAATGGAGGCATGTTAACGTTATCCCCCCATGTATAGAACTGAACAAACAGAGGCACAGGGAAAGTAAGTAGCTGTCCTCACACAGCGAGCCCCCTGCAGAGCCAGGACTTAAACCCACACTGCTGGCTCCTAAGATAATGATGTCAACCATCTCACTGTCCATCTTCTCAGTGAGTAATAGCCATTTTTAGTCATCACTGAATCCTTCCAGCATGGAGATTAAGAGATTCTTAAATTGAAAAGCCAAAGATGCTGCTTAGGCATTCAAGGCTATCCTCCACCCTTTGAAAAGAGCTAAATCTCAGTAAATTACTGCCTTGCTGGAAGCATGTTGGGCCATCTGTATGTCCTTCCCAAATTCCCATTCTGTGATGATGTGCTACTTTTTGGTTGTTCTTGGCCTTGGCTCTTATTCATATGTCACACTATTATATTTGTTCTATTTGGCTCTTGGATCTTCCTCTCGTATCAGAAAAATGACTTTGCTTCACATGTCTAATGTGACTTATCTCTCAGAACACACTTAGGATCTGCTTCTCTCTGTTCTGCAGCTGAGATAAAACAATCTGGAGACCTAGAATCAATTTGAATATTGACAGTTCCATAAACCAATATACAATATGCTGGAGTGTCTTACAGACACATTTTTCCCCATGGGCCATGAGTATTTATGTTTAGGAACATTCTAAATGATTTTATAACAATTTCTCAAAATGACTGAGCTCATCCTTAGGCTCTTCTCAAATCTTCTGAAAAGTGACAATTCTGTGCCAGGCATTTGCAACTTACAAATTAGCTCTCCTTTGGCTATTTAAGCTTCGTTGAATTGTAGAATGGAGATTTATGCAGATGTCACTGTCCTATATCATTCTAAACCAGTCAGTGGCTTACTGGGAGAGGTTAAATAGCCACCATTGTCAGCTTTCTTTATGTCCCAGCTATGATTTTTATGAGCAACGGCGCCAAGAGTTACAAAAAGGGAGCCTGGACATCTCACTCACTGGTCTCTAACCAGATTTAGCTAAAACTTAACAGACAATTATTATTTTGACTTTGGAATTAATTCAACAAATATCTGTTAAATATAAATTATACACAAAGTGAGGTGGTAGGGTGTGGAGATACAAGAACAAACCATAATAGTAATAGTAATGGTAATAGTTACTATTTTTACATCTTTCTATGCTGAGCACTAAAAATTTATTTATTGCCTTTGATCCTCATAACATTATAATTATATTATGATGATCCTATTACCTCATTCTATAATGAGGAAACTGAGGCACAGTGAAATAAGTTATCCAAAATCACACAGCTAATATGTGAAGGAGCTAGATTCTAATTCTGACTTCAGTCTGAATCCAGGGTCCTCACTTTGACCACTCCATGTACACACTTATTTATAGACTAGAGATGAAATAGATGTGCATTTAAATAATTTTATTTATTTAGGACTGTTTCTGCTTGTTCTTGGCTCACGAATTTAAAAATCCCTCTCTGGGGGCGCTTAGGTGGCTCAGTCCGTTCAGCAGTCTACACTGAGAAGTATGGGAGCCATTACTCTCCAGTTATTTTAAGGCAGCAGAACAGATAGAAGCATCTTATCCATGACTATGTGACCTTGGGTCTTGTATTATAAGTTGTGTTGACTAAGGCCTCAGAGTGAAGGAAACAACGGCTGTTGTTTGTTGTTCGTTTACCACTGTAGATCCTGCCGTGTAGGGTCACATACTACTTCCCCTCCCACCAATGTGTTACCATTGGAGCTTCTCACTGGACTGTCATCAACCCGACTGAAAAAGGTTTCCCTGAGATACAGGTGGCTATGGACTACTGGGCAATTCTGTCCATGATTGGTAATGTTTTTATTTCTTTTCGGTTATTAGAGCTGTTGACTAGAGAGTTAAAGCCTAGAATCATGGCCAGATACCAAAGAGCTTTGCAGGCCATGCTGAAGAGTTTAGGATTTATATCTTATATCATTTTATTCCAAATGCTTGACACTCTAACATGGTTTCTTCCCAAGGGCTAGCCACATATTTATACTAACATTTGATAAAGTCTCTCTCTCCTTGGCCAAACCTGAGTCAGATTCCTCAGAGACCCTTTTTGATTAGGTCCCAACCTTAGGCTCTGTCCTTGGCGGACTTAGGCCGGTCTTAGCAAGAATCCTACTGGGTCAGTTTAATGATATCTAATCACTCTGGCTTACCTTCCGCAAGAATCCTGTCCTGACAAACCCCCTTAGCTTTGGTATTCCCTCTTAGTAATTTTCCATCCACTGTCCCCCATCCTGTACTTTGGTTATAAATCTCTACTTATCCTTGTCCTATTTAGAGATAAACCCAATCTCTCTTCCTAATGCAAAACTCCCTTGACAAAAATATTTCCTACCATCTTTAGCAAGTATCCTGAAAAATTTTTCGTTAACACTTTTTAATGCTTTTCTTCTGTTTCATTAAAAATATCTTTTGGAATCAACCACTTTTTGTGAATTTTTGATTCATTGTGACAGCTGTGCCATGTGTTCCTGCAGAATTTTAAACTTCATACCATTACCTTTCCAAATGTTCACAGAACCAAAAGAAATTGATTTTTAAAAATACAGACTCAGTAGAATTTTATCTAGTAAAGCTGCTTGGAATATTTTATAAATAATGGTCTGAAATCTGTCAAGTCCCATAATTAAGCTTGCAAATAAACTCATAATGATTGTCAGTTTTCTTTGATAAAGAAGTAATACTCAACAGTGTAAAAAAAAATTTGGTCTGTAAGTAAACTCAAAGTCAAGTAAAAGAGCTGAGCATCTTTAATTTGGAAAAGAAACATTAGGGCTCCAATCAACTTGTAAACTTATGCCGTTTTTCCTCAACATGATATTGTAGTTAAAGTAGTTTTAAAATCTTTTTAATTTAAGAAATTTTCACATAATAAAGATGTTGTTTTGAAAACTGTATTTCAATCCAGAAAGTGAGACTTATTATAATCATACCAAAAAATAATATTTCCTTTCACTAGAATAGATTTTCATGTTTTCTTCTTACTTTCTGAAAATACGCGTTGGTAGGTTATAACCGATGGACCAAACCCAGAGAATGGAGAAGACCAGTGGAATAGTTAACATTCCACTTTCCTGCCTTAATCTCCTTAATCTGATTGTTCAGATCACTCATACAAGGGTCCTAAACCACATTTAAATTACTACCCGGGGGGCATTTCTAACTACTAATGAGATAAACAGGATGTGTTGGTTGTAATTCTAAGAGGCTTGCATAACTCAGCTAGGGCCTCTGGCAGTTAGCTTACCAAGCTGTTTTTAGACTTCAGGATCTTCTCTTCTTTTTCTTCAAGAACTTCAAGCATAGGAGCAGACTCATTCCATATAAACTCTACCTAAAGTCTACTTTTAAAGCTGGCATGAGGTTGACAGACCCCTCTTGCAAGGATATTATTTTATGGGTGATTCCAACTTTTACTACAGGGAGCTGTGAGTAGACTTTCTCCAGAGGATGAAGAAGGATTCCAAAAGATTTTGTTGTGTAAGTTCCTGAAACTATGATTTGATTTTCTAGAATTATGAAAAAAATCAAGCATCAAATATAAATAATAAATAACCACTCATGCACCCACAACTGAAATTTATCAAATGTTGGCATTTTTGCCTTAATTTTTTTAAAATCTTTTTTTAAATAAAGTATTTCAGATTGTTGAAGCTTACAGTGTACCCTTTCCCCAGTTTACTTTCTTTCCTTCCCAGATGTAACCACTATCTTAAATTTGTAGCCAATTATGCCCATAAATATTTTATAATTTCATCACAAATATATATATTCATTAACAATATGTTGTATCTTTTGTATGTTTTAAAGAATTCTATTCTACATATATAATCTTTGTATACTTAAAATTATATGCCATATATATAATTTCGGTTGGTATGTTTTTAATGTTCCATATTGTTTTATACCCATTTTCCCCTGCTGATGGACATTTAGGTAGTTTCCAACTTTTTCCCATTATAATAATTCGATTTAGGTAGTTTCCAACTTTTTCCTATTATAATAATTTGACTTTGATGCTTTCAAGTTGAATGCAAACAATTTCGCAGAATGTCAACATCAAACATGGCCATTCCATGGTGGTGATGGATCAGACCACAATTAGCAGTGCTTACTACACAGTTAAGTAACTCATGCCTGAATATAGACAAAAACATGAACACTGGTCAACAAAAATGACCAAACATCCCTCTCCAGCTAATATGACTGACAGCTTCTTCTGTATCAATTACATCTTTAGACTCATTCTAGACTTCTCTCCTTCTAAATAAGACTTAATAAAATACATGATCATTCATTTGTCCCACTCCTATACAACTCAGAGTGAAGCCACCCTTCTTAAGCCCTCTCCCAAACCACCTAACACAAGGCTAAATCCACAAGGTCTTTCTAGCCCCTCTTACTTGAGTACCTCCCGGTTCTCCAAAGTGAGCATCGTCCTTCGTGCAACAAGTAAGAAACCCAAATTGTTCAACCCTGGGTATGTTCCTGGTGGACTGTGACTGGAGAGCATGGACACTAATGAGGCTGAACATCTTTTCACACTTACACTGGTCAGAATAACCATCAGAGGTGCAAGTTGATTTTGTCTCCAAGATAATCAGAGAGGCCAAAGCTCTCTAGGGTCTACTTTTGTTTTGTTTTGATTTTTTCTGAATTGTCTGTTTAGCCCTTTGACCATTTTTCCATTGCCTTATTTTTTCATTTTGTTATATATTTATAGTTCTTCATATTTTCTAGAGATAAAAACCTTCATCGATTATACTGAAAATGTATATTTTTATTTAGTCATCCTTATAGATATTTTAATGGTATACGATCCTTGTGACCCAAGAAATTCTTCCCTATATAAAGGTCAGGAATATATTCTATTTTTCTTCTATTTCTAATACTGAAGTTTTTCTTTTTTTACAGTTTCACTACTAATCTCCTGCAATTTATATTTGTGTATGGTGAAAGGTAATAATATGATTTCATTTTTTCCCAATCTGAGTAACAAACTATTCTTTTCTTTTTTTAAGTAGGCTCCACACCCAGTGTGGAGCTCAATGCATGGCCCGAACTCACGACCCTGAGATCAAGAGCTGAGCTGATATCAAGAGTCAGATGAGTAACCAACTGAGCCATCTAGGTGCCCTGAATGACAAACTATTCTGATAAAATATATTGGATAGTCTTTCCTTTCTCCATCCCTTTACCTGACATTTATCAAGTTTCTAAAGTTGTGTGAATCTGGTTCTTGATTCTATCCTGTCTTATCCTAATATACATTAATTTACACTGTTTTCATCATCATTGTGCCCTATTCCTTTCCTTCAAAACACCTATAATTTGTAGTTAAATGTTTATGTGTAACATCTAACTTCCTCATTAGACATTAAGTTCTACATGGTAGACTCTGTTTTGCACAGTGCCCCACACACAGTAGAGACTCAGTGTATATTTATTGAATAAATGGATAAATTAGTGGAAGAATAAATTAATATTAGAATAGAGCCAAAATATGAAGTCAAATGATCTGACCTTTATTTGCCTGTGGCCCCCTGCATGTCCAGTTCTCAACTCTTCTGATTTGGGCAGATTATTGGGGTTCTACAGATGCCTTCTCAATTTACTTCTTTTTGTTTTTGCTGTTCCTCAGAAAGAAGAGTTCCAAGTTTGGTCTTATTGCTTCATTTTTATTGCATCCCACCTATATTTTATCAAAACAGAGATACTTAAATTTTCATGCAGGTGAAGATTTTCTTATTTTTTCTTTCATGCTCTTCAAAGTTTTCCCTGGTATTTGCAACAACTCCTTCCTTTATATAATAATTCCTTCATAATAACAACCCTAATACTAATATAGTGAGTACTATGGGCCAGCGTCTGCTCTATATACACTGTAAGTATATTAGCTCATCTAATCTTCACAAATATACCATGGGGTATGTGCTCTTTTTATAGAGGAGGGAACTAAGGCACAGAGAATTGAAGCAGCTTGCCTAAGGTAACCCAGCCACTGCATGGTTAGAACAGGATGTGAACCCAGGCAGTTTGGATTGGGGAAAGGAGAGAATTTAAAGTCTGTGTTTGTAACTTATTTTATATAGACATTGCTGATTCTATACTTTAAAATGTATTTCTAATCATATTACTTTTATAAAGGTAATTTGTTAATTACATAAGGGGGGTATCCAGGGGATGGATCTTGCTTCATTCCTGGAAACTGGAGCTGGCCTCTCCAAGCCTGCACAGTTATGGCTTAAAATCCTAAAGGAAGAAGGATCCTCCCTCTTTCAGAATCTCTATATTAAATAGTATCACACATACACATGCACAGATATACATTAGCTTTTATTCTCTTCTCTGAATTACCTGTTTCCTCTCGAGCAGATGTTCTCGAGTGTTCAACTGATAAGCTTCCTTTTGCATTGCATGGGCTGGGAGCTGGCAGGTGAAATCAGGACTAACCACCACTAACCCCCCTAACTTGCCCTCCTCTGCATAGTTTTTCATCTCTTTTAGAGGATATTTGTTTAGCCTGCTCTTAAGGTCTTTGTATGCATTAGAGTTGGGGTTGGAGTTTGTAGATTTAGTTTGTATTTAATAATATCTTGTTTTCCAACAAATGTTAGCAAGGATGTGGAGAAAGGGGAAACCTCTTACACTGTTGGTGGGAATGCAAGCTGGTGCAGCCACTCTGGAAAACGGTATCTTGAGGTTCCTCAAGAAGTTAAAAATAAAGCTACCCTATGATGCAGCAATTGCACTACTAGGCATTTATCCCAACGATAGAAATGTAGTGATCTGAAGGGGCACCTGCACCCCAATGTTCATAACAGCAATGTCCACAATAGCCAAACTGTGGAAAGAGCCGAGATGTCCATCGACAGATGAATAGGTATATATATATACACACACACACTATACACACACACACACAATGGAATATTACTCAGCCATCAGAAAGGATGAATACTTACCATTTACATTGACGTGGATGGAACTGTAGGGTATTATGCTGAGTGAAATAAGTCAATCAGAGAAAGACAATTATCATATGGTTTCACTCATATGTGGAATATAAAAAAAGGGCAGAGGATCATAGGGGAAGGGAGGGAAAACAGAATGGGAAGTCATCAGAGAGGGAGAAAATCCATGAGAGACTCTTAACTATAGGAAACAAACTGAGGGTTGCTGGAGGGGAGGTGGGTGGGGGTATGGGATAACTGGGTGATAGGTGTTAAGGAGGGCACGTGATGTGATGAGCACCTGGTGTTATACGCAACTGATAATTTATTGAACACTACACCTGAAACTAATGATGTACTGTAAGTTGGCTAATTCAATTTAAATTAAAAAAAGGAAAATAAATAATACCTTGTTTTCAAGCATACAGTCCCTTAATCAATTTATAGCCTTTTTTTCCCCCTCCCATCACTGTCCCAAACAGAAATAGTGGAGGTTCTATCAGGAAGAATGAATTCCCACTGGTTTGTGCTTCAGAAAGTTTTAAATCTCACACCTATCTTTCAGTTGGGATTCCTCATCATCTCTGGGCCACTGATATCCCTGTGCTGTTATAGACTTATTTTCTTTAGTGCATCTTTACTGTACTTTAATGAGGTTGAGGGGCATGGTAAATTAAACACATATGCTCTATCTGCCATCTTGAACTGGTGATCAGAATAGAAATAATTTACAAATCCTTGAGAGAGATTTCAAATTTCCTTAGATGAGTCATTTGACTTTTACAAGTATAGAAAAATTAATTTATAAATGAATACCCTAAACAAAATAGAGCCATCTACTATAACATAACTAGAAGTATGCCAAAGTTCACAAACTAGGTAATATTTTGCAGGAGATTTTTGTGATTTCCCACTTGCTTCTAATACGTTCTGCCCCTTGATTTCATTTGCTCATTTTATTTTGGAATTAATTCTAAAGGGTGGTGTGAGCTCCTTTTTTCCAGAAAAGGTGAAACAAAGAATAAAACATTTTTCTAAAAATGTACTAAGGTAGCAATGTATATATATATTTTTAAAGATTTTATTTATTTATTTATTTGAGAGAGAGAGAAACAGCATGAGAGGGGAGAGGGTCAGAGGGAGAAGCAGGCTCCCCACTGAGCCGGGAGCCCGATGTGGGACTCGATCCCAGGACTCCGGGATCATGACCCGAGCCGAAGGCAGTCGCCCAACCAACTGAGCTACCCAGGTGCCCCAGCAATGTATATTTTTAAAAATCTGTCCACAGCCTTTAACATAGCTAGTTCGATCTATCAACCTCAAGGCAAAGTATAGGAAATTATTTTTAGTAACTTTTTTTACTGATTATAAAAGTAGTTCATGTTCATTAGAGAAAATTGGGGAACACATACAAGCCTAATGAATGAAATAAAAACAAAAATATCTCCTAATTCTATCATTAGAATGAAGAATTTCTTGAATCTCTGCTTGACCTGTGACTTCTCAACGTGTTTAATAATGATGCCAAGGAATGGTTCAGACATTTTGCTCATCTGGTCTTACTAATGATCAGTCAGTAAGTTGCTTTCTCATAATCATACAGAAAGCTGCCCTAATGAAGACTGTAGAATCACTTTTCTTTTTCAAAGGCATAAGTTAGGCTCTAAAAGATTTGACAAATTATAATTCTTTTAAACATTCTCTCTTTCTCTCTCTCTCTCGATCAAAATAGGGATTCTTCAGCCATTTGGTACTGACTCTAAACGTCAGCAATTCCAAACCTGGTTTGTCTGTATTTTTCCTCTTTTTGTTTGTGCAAGTAAGATTTGAAAAATGCATGTGGGTTTTGAAACTCCTGCTGCGCCAGCCACGATTTCCCATAAAAGGGGGAACATTTATTTGTGTATATGAAGTCCTGGACAGCAGTACTTGGTCAGACGTGAGACAGATGTATGTGTGCACAGCTGTTTGTGTTTAAGGACAGAATACAGACATAAATAAGGTTAGATATCCTTGGTTTGATGCTAGAATATTTTCATACACCATATTCAAAGGAATATCTGTCATAACTGAAAACAAGGGGAAATTTATCAGAAACAGAGCACAGACCCTTTCCCCAGAGCCAGGATAAACAAAACCAATATGGGTCTATCAAGCTATGGTCTTGTAAAATAAACTTCATTGTACAAAAGAAAACCACCTTATTTATTCATAAAAATATTGTCAGATATTAAAGTCAGATAGGACTGTCTTCTATGAAATTAAAGAGTAGAGCTAGAGTTTTCTGGCTTGTCTGTCGGTATCAGCATTACCATTATGTTTGAAGCTAATAACTCTAGAAAAGAATGCTTCATGAAAGAGGACCATGGCTGTTTTTGCCAGTAAGCTTCCTTTCCTAAGATAGACTAGCAACCTTTTTCTTTTCTATTAGAAAAAAAGTTTATTTTGAAACAAAACTGCTGCTTCTATGGTATATTCCAATGCAAAATAATTCCCAGAAAGATGTTTTTCTCTGCATGACACAAAAAGCACAGAATAAAAATGACAAATCTGAGACCTAAGGTCACAGAGATTTTTAGTCTTAGAATTTATTTTACAGCTATGATGACCCAGAAATTTGAGGAGTGCCTCAGAAAAAAAAAAAAAAGGCCAACAGGGAATTTTGCTAATTGCTTTATTTATTTAAATTCTAACTCCTTGGCCTAATCTAATTAAGAACAATCATTCACATTACACGCTAGCTGGGTAAAATAATTTATTTGTAAAGCAAAATTCATTCAAATGAATTTTTCTAATGGATGGTCTAAATAATACTCATTTTCACACTATATCAGCCAAGATTTTCACATCTCAAACTCTCCTTTCCCTCTCCCCAGGTTTTCCCTCCAGGAAAATCCCATTAAAACTTCAGAGCAGGCCTTCAAAGTAACTGCACACTTTGTTTAGAAGGTACTCTTATTTTGATGAAAATCCTAAAACAATTCCTTTAAAGGGTTTGTTTAAAAGAATCCAAGACACAGAGATATCCATAAGACTGAAATGCTACACTTTATTTACATAAGTTTGGACTTTGAAGAAGTGTTTTGTTTTGTTTTCTTGTCAACCCAATAAATCATATTGAGAATCATGGGTGACTTACAATGTTCAAGACCCAAAGAAGACAACTTAGTCTGTCCTTTTAACCTCACTCTGGTAACTTGGCCATTATTAGTTTAAGTCATATGATGAAAACAGAGGACTAAAAAATAGAATTTGCTGTTGCAATCTTTGCCTGGATAATTAAGGTATTCCACACTGTGTCTAAAAGTGGATACTTGCTAAACTTTTATAGGCCTTCAAAAATTATAAAATCTCTTTGATACATATCTATATCACTTGTGTAACATAATTTTTAGAAGTACATATTTTGTGTCATTATATATACAGAAAAATATAACAGGAAAACAACTTGAAAAGGGAACAAAATTATGGAGCAATGAAAAGTCCTTTTTCCCCCCCATAAACTTGAAATTAATACATGAAGTAATGTTAGAAAGAATTTTATACTATAAAATAAGATGTGCTTTTTATTGCCATAGATAAACGGTAGCATCATAATTTGGAGGGGGGACGATTACCCTAAAGACTTAAATATTTTCAAGAGGAAGCTTTTAAGTTATATTTTGTATAATTTGTGTATGTTCATTTTCTGATTTGATTATTTTATTCTCAATCTATTGTCACTCAGAGTATTGTGTCAACAATAAAGACTGAAAGCTGCTAGCAGAGAAAGAAAATTTGCAAATTTACAAGGTAAAACACTCTTTCAAGTCAAAGGAAAAACCATGCAATCTATGGTGATGCAAAGGATTTTTCTGACACCTGCTTAGTGCCACGCCCACCAGCATAACACTGACAACACCTCATAACAATGGCTTATTTGCTTGTCTGTCCTTACCCCGCTTCCTATGTACTGTGAGCTCCACGAAGGAAGACAAGACCATATCTTAAGTCATTCTTTTCTTCCACACACTTGGACAATGTTAGTTTTCAGATAAAAGAGCCAGTTCTCCCAACATGGAAAATAAGAAAAATGTGTCACATTCCATCTGCTGGTGTCCCCACTCCCGAGAGTTCTGTGTGGAGCCTCCTTCATATCACTGGAGCATCATCACTCCATCCTGCTTCCACAGACATGTGTCATAAATAGACCCTCTTCTTTGGTCCCTCTCCCTATGACCCCATGCCGACACAGACACACACACACACAGACACACTCACACACATACACATACCATTTACTCTAAGATCCCTGAGTCACCAGGAGAATAACTGGATTGGGCTCTGATTTCTCCTCACTGGGCCTGAGCAGTCTCTCTGAAGCCCACCCTTTGGTGCATTTGACTCTAGAGTTTTGTCCAGTGGCTACTTCCCTGCCATGACCCATCAGTGGCTTGCCTACCCAGCTCCTGGCCAATGAGATGTGAGTGTGGTAGAAAAGAGTGACTGAGAGCTGTGTCCACCTCATTTTAAAAGAACTATCCCAAACATACAGTAAATTATGATATAATGAATATCTGTGTGTAATCACCACCAGTCCTATTAAATCTCAATATTTTGCCATATTTTCCTCAGATCTCTTTCCTTTTTTTATTTTTTAAAAAGATTTTATTTATTTATTTGACAGAGAGAGAGAGAGAGACAGTGAGAGAGGGAACACAAGCAGGGGGAGAGGGAGAGGGAGAAGCAGGCTTCCCACTGAACAGAGAGCCCAGTGTGGGACTCAATCCCAGGGTCCTGGGATCATGACCTGAGCTGAAGGCAAACACTTAACAACTGACCCATCCAGGCACCCCTTCTTTCCTTTTTATTTTTTTTTTTTTTTTTTTTTTTTTTTTTTTTTTTTTTTTAAAGATTTTATTCATTTATTTGAGAGAGAATGAGATAGAGCATGAGAGGGGGGAGGGTCAGAGGGAGAAGCAGACTCCCCGCCGAGCAGGGAGCCCGATGCGGGACTCGATCCCGGGACTCCAGGATCATGACCTGAGCCGAAGGCAGTCGCCTAACCAACTGAGCCACCCAGGCGCCCCCTTCTTTCCTTTTTAAAGCATAGAATAGATATGGTTAAGCTCATCATGCCACCCACCCAGAACCCATCTCAAACCTCCACCCATGACATATATGAAGGTCAACACTAATCCAAATTTGGTGTGTATTATTCCCTTGCATGACTTTGTACATTTACTAGAACTGAATACATCTATAAACATTATATAGTACTGACTTGCTTGTTTTATACAAATATATAGGTTTCATATTTTACATTGAATTCTACAACTTTTCTTTCAACATGATATGTTTGTGATTTATAGATGTTGATTTTGAGTTATCTCTATGTTTGTACTCAGAAGTATATAAATAATTTAGAACCTAAAATGTGCTCTTTTTAATGTTTATGCATTCTGGAAGGAATACATTCATTGTAAATAACTAAAATCTTTTTCCAAAATATTGCATGTAACTTCAAAAGTATGTCTTGTTGCAAAACTGCCAAATTAAACTTCATGTTTGTCCATTTTGCTAGTAGACAAGAGATTATTTTGTAGGAAATTTCCCCAAGAATGAACAAGCAAGTTGACATATGACACTAAATGGCATATTCATTCCTTACTTAGTGTTTTTGTTTTCTTTTGAGAGAGAGAGAGAGTACGAGCTGGGGGAGGAACAGAAGGAAAGGGTGAAGCAGACTCCCCACTGAGCAGGGAGCCCCATGGGGAGCTCAATCCCATGACCCTGAGATCCCATGACCTGAGCTGAAGGCAGACTGAGCCATGCAGGTGCCCCTCATTCCTTACTTGTAAGATACCAAGAGTCTGGATAACTGCCAATATTCATCAGAATAATTTAGCAAAAAGGGTTTTCTTCAACAAAAATATTTTTTAAGCAAACAGAAATAAGAGAAACTAAATATATGCACGTATATCTATACTATTTGGAGTGAAATACATTGACAATATTAATTTTAATTATTGAAATGTTATTTGGTACCCAAAAAATATAATTATCTTTCCTCAATTTATGTGAAAGAGTACATCTAGTATTATTATTGGTTTTTACAAATAAAGAGTACACTGCTTATATTTCTTAAATCAGTTGTAAAACTTATAACCACAGGAGAGAGCCTTGAATGAAAAATCCATGGATTCACATTTTTGTTCTTAAATTAGTGATGCAATGATAGTAAAGAACCAAACATAAGAAGGAAGTGGTGGACAAAAGATAGAATATTGAATCAGCTGTTTTATATGTTCCATTAACACATTGTCTGAAAGCTTATATGTTGTCAATTTTTTTTTAAGATTTTATTTATTTATTTGACAGAGAGAGACACACAGAGAGAGGGAACACAAGCAGGGGGAGTGGGAGAGGGAGAAGCAGGCTTCCCGCGGAGCAGGAAGCCCGATGCGGGGCTCGATCCCAGGACCCTGGGACCATGACCTGAGCCGAAGGCAGACGCTTAATGACTGAGCCACCCAGGCGCCCCTATGTTGTCAATTTTCAACCAACGGTTTTTGTTAACTAGGCTTAGAAGTTCCCTTTGACTTGTAATATATTATTAGCACTGGCAATAACAATAAAATTCCTCTTGTTGAGCTTTTAATATATTCCAAACACTATGTATAGTGTACATAGTATACACATAGTGTCTTATATGCAGAAAGATAACATTTTATAATAAATATCGCATAATTTTCTCAATAATTCAGTAAGAAAGGTTTTTGTGGGATTTTTTGGTTTGGTTTTTCATTTTGTTTGTTTTTTGTTGTTGTTGTAGTTGCTGCTTCATTTTATGGTTTGGGAAGTTGAAGTTTAGAAAGGTGAGGAAAGGGGAGCCTGGGTGGCTCAGTCGGTTGGGCATCTGCCTTCAGCTCAGATCATGATCTCAGGGCCCTGGGATCGAGCCCCACGGCAGGCTCCCTGCTTTGCGGGGAGCCTGCTTCTCCTTCTCCCCCTGCTCATGCTTTCTCTCTCTCTTGCTCTCTCTCTTTCTCTCTCTCAAATAAATAAAATCTTAAAAAAAAAAGGTGATGAAAATAGTAGAGAGCATGTGTAATCCCACCTACCTGGTGAATTCTGGATCCTTTTCCTTTCCACCTGAGTTTTTTGTAATAGGTTTATCAATTTCTTCAAAAATGCCTGTTAGGACTTTAAATAGGATTGCACTGAATCTACAGATTACTTTAAGGAAGATTGCCAAGTTAACAAAATTGAATCTTTATTTCATAAAAATGGCCTTGCAATTCATGAAACAATCCCTCCATTTATTTAGGTCATCTTTATTTTATAAAGTTTATTTTTCAGTCTCTCATTTCCATTTGGTTCTTTTTATGGTTTCCTTTTTTTTAAAGTTTTTTAAAAATTTATTTATTTGACAGACAGAGAGAGAGATCACAAGTAGGCAGACAGGTAGGCAGAGGGAGAGGGAGAAGCAGGAGAATTCTTTATGTTTCCATTACACCATAGTCTTTCCTTTTTACTATGGCCGTTGACCTACAACATCAAATAATAAAGTTGGAAGTAATAAACTCCTGGTCATTACTTTCAATAAAAACAAATAGGAGAGAAATTGGCCAGTTTTGACTATAGTGAGATTTAAGAAATTCCACAGGACCTGTTTTCCCACATTAGCCTTCATCCTTGTCCCTGTTTTAGGTGTACAGCCTGCTCTCCCAAGTTTCTGCTTAGAATTAACTTTAATCTCTCTCTTTTTATTTGGTAGGATTCACCAAATTACTCATTGCATATTTATTTTCTCAACTTTTACATCTTCCCAATTGTATTTTTTCTCTGCTATTTATCTCTATTTTCCATGTTTACTTCACTTTTAATGGACCACCCACCAAGCTTGTGGCCTACCCATGATAAAGCCTTTTTAATTGAGCAGTCCTTGTATTCTTCTTTCATTCTCAAATCTCTATAGGTTTTTGGCAGAGACAGGTTATGAAAGCCTAAATTTCTTTCCTTCTTGACATCATCCATTTTCTCCCCACTAACTGAGAGTAGTTCTTGAAATAGTGTAAATATTTGCTTAGGATTTTATCCTAATACCCCACTCAGTGAGACATCAGTGCTAAAAAAACCCCAGCAGGGACATGTAACAGGGAATTTTCTACATTCTACAACTTAATGAGTAAAGGGAATCTTTATTTAATTAAAATTTTATATCTGTCTTATTTCCGCTCATAAACAACACTGAATTTCTCAGGGCCCTTATTTGCATTTTCCATTTCCTTTACATTAATGATGTCTTGAATTCTTGGCTAAACCTCATCAGAAAAGTCATTTTCCCTTGAGTATGAGTAGCAAATGAAGTATACCTCTTAGACATACTCTACATTTCCCAAAAGCTTTGGAATACAGCAGGTCACTGCCAGGGCCATCATCAAGGGGTGTCCAAAATCCCATAGGTCTAGACATCTAATCAGAGAGGTCAGAGAAGACAAATAACCTGTCAATAATTATGTTTTTTTTTACCTGTAGGTTAAAAGAAAGATAACTTGCAGTTCTATATGAATTGAAAATAGTTCTGCAGTCATACTCCATGTGAGACACTGTTTAAGCACTTTACCAGTATTAGCCCAAACGTGGTGGGTCCTATTATTATCCTCATTCTGTTAAAGTTCAAAAACTTGTATAATATCATACACCTAGATTTGGCAGAGCTGGGGTCTGAATCCTGGTATTTGGCTTTAGAGACTGTGTCCTCATACACTACACAACACTGCTATCTTAGTTTGTGTCATTTATATCTTAATAGAGAAGAGCACTCGCCAAGAAAGGACTCAAATCCAACAATCAATGAAATAGAGATGCCAAGATAAAATAAGGTACTCAAAAAATCTTGGAATAGATAGGTAAATGTAAACGAATAGTAATAAAGTGAATGGAAACAGGTAATGTAAGTATCAGATTGCACCATATAAAATTGCTATTTTTATATCTTGAAATGGTCTGGATATCAACAATTTCAAATGGTTCAAATATTAAATCAGGATACTTGAAATAGATATTCAAAGGAAAAATTGAATAGTAGCTTGGAATTAAAAACATTAGGCATTTTTTGGGGCGCCTGGGTGGCTCAGTTGGTTAAGCGACTGCCTTCGGCTCAGGTCATGATCCTGGAGTCCCGGGATCGAGTCCCGCATCGGGCTCCCTGTTCAGCAGGGAGTCTGCTTCTCCCTCTCACCCTCCCCCCTCTCATGCTCTCTCTCAAATAAATAAATAAAATTTTTTTAAAAAATTAGGCATTTTAGTACGATCTGAGAGTTAATAAGATGTGGCTGAGTGAGATGGCAGAAGTGAATTATTCTTAAAGGTCTCCCCTGTCAACGAGGAGGCACAGGGAAGTAAAACTGTGCTCAGGTTTTAGCTTAGTGAGGAGACACACAGCTGGGAACAAGAATGCCTTAGTGCGGTAGGCACTGGGTTAGTATCTTATTTTTGCAGAAAAGGGGAGAAATATGTGTTTGATTACAAGCATCAAAAAAGGAAGGGTGTTTCTGAGGAACTGACCTTCACTGCAGGCATGTAGCCAGAGTCTGGAGAACAGGCAGGTCAGGAAGGGTGGTGGGTGTTCAGGACCCCACCCTTTGCAAAGCCCGTTGGGAATGGCAAAAAGGAATTTCTCACACCTGGTCAGAGCCTCACTCTCTGTGGGTGGTATCATCCACAGCTGTACATAATCTAAATATGCTAGTGTCTTTTATGAGCTGCCTCTGGTGGAACACAACGACGTAAAAAAATTGTGACCTAAAGAAACTGCCCCACTTTGAACTCTAGGCAAAGTTGTAAACATTGCCGACATTTCTTGATGTCAATTTGATTGTATTTTCTAGCATTCTTTCTTAATTGGTTTTGACTGGACTGAGACATACTGATGACTACAGTAGTCTTAATTACATCTACAAATTTGCAAAAGTCTTCAAGAAACTAGAGCACACTACTAAAACTGCTTGAGATAAAAATTTAAACATGATGTTAATGCTAATGAACATGAATAGTTAGAAGAGAATTTGAGGTAAAATCCAAAGAACTGTATTTGTCTCTAATGGCCATTAGATTTCCCTTATCCATTGAACAGGATGCTGAGCTATCATGCATTCTTTGCTTGTGTGGTATTTAGAGTGTCCTTGAAGAGTTGGAATTTCCTTTTTACTTTCTGTACAGAATTAGTATACTTAATGGAAACAACACACTTAGATCCAACTCCAGGATTATTGAAGAGGGAGATGGACAATTCAAAAATAGGGAAAATACTAATTTGAACACACTGTTTGATATGTTTATTCTAGCGTGGTATACCAAATCTAGTGAAAAGAGAAAGAAGTGTATTAATAAACTCTTATATTAAAACAGAGTGAAAAAAGAAAGTTACTTGAATCAGAAATAGTAATATGATTTGTGACCTTCTGGGAAAAGGGGGCTAATTGAAATCAGTTGAGCCTGCCATAGGCTACATGTACATTAGAAAGCTTGAAAAAGACAAAAAATATAAAGTATGCTAGAAAAAAGTCATACCTACTGATCAAGTGGTCAGTGATTGATTTCTACTAAAAATGGAGCAGGTTCAGAGAAGATAAATCATTCCATTAATGACAATGATCAAATATACCTAACCCTTGAACACAACGTGGGAGTTGGGGCACCAACCCCCAACACAGCCAAAAATCTGGACATAACTTTTGGCTCCCCAAAATCTTAACTTCTAATAGCCTACTATTGACTAGAAGCCTTACCAATAACAGAGGTGATTCACACATAGTTTGTTGTTATATGTATCATATACTGTATCCTTACAATAAAGTAAGCTAGAGAAAAAATGTTAAGAAAATCATAAGGAAGAAAAACTACATTTATAGTACTGTACTGTATTATTGAAAAAAAAATCCATAAATAAGTGGACCTGTGCAGTTCAAACCAATGTTGTTCAAGGGTCAACTGAATTTTGATATGTTTAAGTGATAAATTACATCCTCTTCCTTATACTCTGGCTGTGATGTGAAAAATATTAAGGAGACAACCCAAAAAAGAAAGAAAGAAAGAAGAAGAAAAAGAGAAGATGAGGTCTGTTGAGTTGACACAGATGGAATTTTAGGGACTGGAATGGGTAACAGCAGCCAAATGCAGAAAAACTGAAGCCTGAATCTGCTGAGCAATGCTCTGGTTTTTTTGGGAAATTGATCTTTGTTTCACCCAATATCTCAGTAAACATTCTGGAATGTGCTAGAATTGTTTACATCAGCCACTTGCTTCTCATGAGCGGGCCAGTCTTCCAACAGCCAGGTGTGAGGGAGCTCAAGAAAAAAGCCTTCCATGAGAATTACAAAAGGAGCTTCTCTGTCCAGTAGAATCCTCATTCCTTGTTAGCCATATTCACATTCCGTATCCTTTGTCATTAAAAACATTTTGCATCTTCTTCTGTTGGCATCTCTCCATTAATAACACCATCACCTCATTGTAGCAAACATGATAAAATTTAATGACACGTGGAGTGGATGCCAGAATTAAATTCTAAATTAGCAAATTGAATAAAATGTTTAAGTAGCAAAGTCAAATATACAGCAATATAAAGAGGGCAAAAATAAAAGCATATACATTATTTATGTTGGGGAGAAAGCCTTCCCCTGCCCCCAGGGTCTTTCGAGCTGGACTTAGAATCAAATTGACATGAAAGAGATAAACAGGAGAAAATGAAATTTAATAGGCAAATATTCAGGGAATCCACACAGAATGAGATTCCAAAGACAATGAGGCAACATGAAGTTTATAAGGGCTATGGAGAGGGGCAGGACCTGCGGATTCAACGGGGAGAAAGGCCATTAGCAGGAAGGTGAAAGGAGGTGTTTGGAAGAACAAAGGCTATCCTATTATCCTATTATCCTATTATGCAGATAAGTCCCTTAGTTAGAGGGGAGCCTCTTCCTGGTACAGCCTCTTCTTTTCCATGTAAATTTAGGTCTTGAGGAAGAGGCAGAGAGCTTTTCCTGCTTTTGCTGGGTTTTTATTACTTTTAACTCAAAATAATCATTACGCCAAAGTGGCGCGTTCTGCGTGTCTCATCCTGCACCCCTTCAACCGAAAAACTAAAAGTGATCAAGATTAATTTCTCTCTTTACAGGTTTTAAATTGTACTGATATAAATGAAAAATCAATTATTTTGCTACACAGGAAGCCTAGATGAAATCAAAATAGTAGAGATTTTACAGATCATAAATCATAAATGTACTGATCATAAATCAGTAAGATATAAAAAGGTAATGGGGAAACTTAATTACATAGAACTATCTGGAAATTAAGAATTATCTTTCTAAAGAAACTTTAAGTCACAAGCTAAAAACTAAAATTTCAAAGCTATATACTGTAAAAAGAGATAATATTATACCAAAATATAGGGTAGAGCTAAAGCGGGAATACGTTCAAATTTAAAGAAGTTACACAGTGTAAAATTAGAAAAAGACCAGCAAAATTAACCAAAAGAAAATACATAAGCAAAGTTAATAACAAAAGTTGGAAAAGCAGAAATAGAAAATAAAATATTTAAGAAAGTATAGATACACCCAAATTGCATTATTTGGAAAGGCCAACAAGAAAACAATTCCTAGCAAGATTGATTAAGGGAAAAATACAGAAAGAAAAATGATACAAGTTTAGAAGTGAGAAGATATCATGCAGTTGATAATATAAGAATTATAAAAGAATGCCATCTACAAATTATGATAAGCATTTTCAAGACCCAGAGGAAACTGATTTCTTTGCAAAATGTAAAAATTAACCCAAGGAGTAGGATGCTTATCTAAACTGATTACAAGAGAAGGGATTTACAACATGTGGTAGATTCCTCACAGTACATACATCCACACCCTAGTCATTGTGCATTTTTTCACCTCTTGACTTTAGGCTTGGCAGTGAGACTTTCTTTAACCATGAATATATGGGTGAAGGGAAAACGTGGCACCCTGAGCCTAGCCCTTCAGAGGCTTCAGGTGTTTCTGCTCTCTCTCTTTGCCTCTGACACAGCCCCACAAAGGATATGGCCTCGCTAGCCATGTCTCTAGGGAGGATGTGAGGGACACATGAGACAGAGGTGCCAGCCAAGCCCAACAGAAACCAGTGATCCCCAGCACATGTGTAGATGAATAAGCAATATCTCTTACCCTGAGATAAGCAGAGCTGCCTCAGATGATGTGCAGAACTCTGAGAGCAAAACACCATTGTTTAAATTTCTAAGTGTAGGGTTGGTGTGCTAGGCAAGCATTACTGAGTAAAAGGGAACACATACCAATGCTATTAAATTTCTTCCATCATAAAGGGCACAAATACAAGGTTTCACAGCTGATTTTCCCTAATCTTACATACAGATAATTTCAGGATAAATTGGATCTTTCCTAGACCATAGCAGAAGAATGTAAAGCTTCTTAGTTCATTTTATCAAACCAGACACCTTAATACCAAAAACTGCTATAGCAACAAAGAAAGAGGGAAAAAGAAAGAGGCAGAGAGAGAGAGAGACAGAGAGACAGAGAAGAGGGGGAGGGAGGGAAGGACAGAGAGATAGAAAAAAAGGGGAGAGAGAAAAAACTATAGGTCAATCTCATTTTTTAATTCACAGCACAATTTATAAATACAATATTAGTTTAAAAAATCTGATTAGTAACTGAAAAAATTAACATATTACGACCAAGAGTGGTTAAGGAATGTAACATTAGTTCAATTTTTTCGCTCTTCTCCTTTTCTATCTTTATTAAGCTGACTGATGTTGTCCCACAGCTTTTGAATGCTCTGTTCTCGTTTCAATCTTTTCTGTCTTTGTGTTTCAGTTTGGGCAATATCTTTTAACCTGTCTTCAAGTTCACTAATGCTTTCCTTAGCTTGTTGAGTGTACAAATGGGCCCAACAAAGCATTCTCCCTTTCTGTTACCATCCCTGTTACTCCTAGCATTTCCATTTGATTTTATTTTGATAAGTGTACCATGTATACTTGAAAAACAATGTGATTATGTTTTATACATGTGCTAATTAGATCTTCTGTACTTTCTATATCCAACTGAGAAAGGTGAATTAAAGTCTCCCCTAAGATTGCAAGTTTGTGTTATTCATATTTGGAAACTATGCTATTGGATTCATACAGATTTATGATTGTGATATCTTCCTGCTGGAAGCTATCATTATGAAATGTTCCTCTTAATCTCTAATAATGCTTTGTGCCTTAAAGTCTACATTTTCTCTGTAAGTATAGACACACCTGCTTTCTTTTGGTTATTATTTGTATGATACTGTTTTTTCCCATCATTTTCTTCTTGAGCTTTTTTGTGTACTTATATTTAAGAGGTCCCTTGTAAGTTGCCTGTAATTATCTTTTGGTTCTTTACCCAGTCTGACAGTCTTATTGTTTCTTTTCTTTTCTTTCTTTTCTTTTCTCTAAGTAATCTCTACACCCGTCATGGGGCTTGAACTCATCACCCCGAGATCAAGTGTCTCATGCTCTACCAACCGAGCCAACCAGTCACCCCATGGCAATCTTATTCTTTTACTCAAATTATTTAGTCGCTTTGCTGGTGGACACATAGATCTTCAGGAAAGGTCTTGTTGCCCTGCTGCGGGGAGCATTATCAGCAGATAGCCTCCTGCTGTTAGCTCCTTCAGTGTCAGCCTCAGCTGCAGAGAAGCACTTCACCCAAGTCCTGCTCTTTCTAGTGTCACATGCATCTGGGGATTGAGCAAGCTCTAAAGGCCCTGGCCATTTCAATCCAACAGTAGACAATTCTGTTGGCTATACCTGCTCCAGAGCCCCCTGTCAGTTGGCAGAGAATTTGTTGGGCCTGAATTTCAGTCATCCTCTCCCCTTGCCCTATTCACCTACCTCTGAGTCTCCCCTGTTCCTAAGCCATGCCCTGTGATGGAAACTTGACAGATCTCTGTCACCTCAACCCTGTCTGTTGGAGATCCAGCTCTGTTCTTCAGAGTTTCTAACCTCTGTGCAAAGGAGCTCAAATCTGTCAAATTTCTTGAAAGAGGGCCTGTGGAATCCTTTGAGATGGGTCTGTGTTTCCTAAGTACTACAATACAGTTATTCTGCCTATAAAGCCTGCAGGCCTAACTCCTGGCTTCCTGCACATAGCAGGATTCTGCAAATCTGTGGTGGCAGTGGGGGGGAACAGTGAATTTGAGTCATCACACCAAACCCCTAAACCAGTACAAGCTTTGCTGATTATCTATTCCCCGAGCAGAGATTCTTTCTGCTTAGGTAAGCCCAAAGTTGGCCTATGCCCACACTCAGAATCAGCAAAATCTCCAAGCAGGAAAAAAAGAAAACGATGAGGATCATCAGCTCACCTCAGGAAGGTTCTGTCTCTTTGGAATTCCAGTTGTTCTAATAATCTGTACTTACACAGCTGTCTGATGATTTTTAAAAATTATCCAGCTTCTCTAGTTGTTACAGCAGGAATATCGGTTTGCTGTTACCTCCTACGTCTTACTCAAAGTGGAAGTCCCAGTTACTGATAAATCTTAATATTATTATGTTCCTTCTTGATCCATTCCACTGCCAAGTCCCATTGATTCTGTTTCCCCAAGGTGGCTTGAATCTTGTCCTGTCTTTTTCTTTCTGTGGCCACCACTTTAGTTTGGTCATTCCCAGATGATCACCAATGACACCAGTTTCTCCTGCATGCCTCCCTAGATTCTTCTGTAGACTATGCATTGTTAAACACAGATCTAATGATTTTGACTTCCAGCTAGAATTTTGCCCCAAGATCTCTCTTTTTTTATGATTCCTATTGTTCATGCTTCGCTCAAACCAGACTAGTTAGGGTTCCATTACCATGCTCCACAAACTGCCACTCGTTGCCCTTTGTCCATGTTACTCTCTCTACTCGACAAGTTACATTTAATCATTTTCCCTCTGAACATCTGCTTATAGAAATCCTCCCCATGATTCAAGCCACTGTTTAAATGCTGCCTCACCCATGAAATCTTTTATTTATGCGCCAACAAGTTCTCCTGATTTTGCCTTCCTTTAAATCTTCCTTTAATCTAGTTTTAACTTGTCTTCTGGTGCTTACTAAATCTATCTTACCTTATATTTGTGTACCTCCACTACTAAAATGTAAAATTTCAAGGTCAGGGATGTATTTGTACTATGCTGTATAAAATACACATTAATTAAACACATTTTGCACAACGAAGAATAACTAGCATTTGTAAAGGAAAAAGGGAGTCACATGGGTGATCAAAAATAAGCTGGTGTGTAATTGTATAATATATACATTGTATATATTGTACAGAATCATCAGCATTTGTATAGAATTCTATAAAATTGTATAATTTTAATAAATTTAATTTATATATGGATAATTTATTAAAATTGTATAATTGTATAGAATTGTATAACATTGTATAGAATAATCAGCATTTGTAAACGAACAAGAGAGTCACATGGGTAATCAAAAATAAGCTCATGTCTAATTGTATAGAGAGATTTTCTGATGTGGGAGCCCATTCTCCCCCTTTTTCACTTTTTTTTTTTTAATCGTATCTCTGTGATATTGGGTGTGGGACATATTCAGATTATCTGCAGTGGGTGCTTGGACCAAGGTAAACCTGCTTGACTTTTCTTTTTAGCTTGATCACCTTCAAGCCATTGTTAGAGAGAAGCATGCTTTGGAACAAGTACAAAATATTGCTCTAAGCAGCATAATATGTTTGTCTTAATTTAAAAGTCAAAGTTTAAAGATTCAGTATTTGTCCGCAAAGTGCTTTCAGCACCTCAGAGGAGTAACATAATCCAAATACAAAGCACCATTATGTTGTTATCTTCAGCTTCCCAGTTTATGAGGTCATGCCTATTACTCATGAAGTTGGATACTTCACATTTCTACAAATCCTTCCCAGAAATAGTCCCACCCTATGTAAAACTGTTCAAAGTGAAGATCCTTAGTTTTAAAGTAAAAATAAATAAATGATGAAACTGGGTAAAATGATCTGTTAAACTCCACTAGGAACAAAGGAACATCGATGAGAAACTGCACAAATGAAGCAGAGAGACATTTACTTGTGCATCAGCTAAACTCCTTTTCTATCGCCTGCAGAGCATCAACTGTCATGTTCTCTAAAACCGTGAGTTATGAGTTGCCAACAAGCACTTATCATTGCCCGTCATCAGCCTATGTGGACTTGGACTTGGGGGAAATAAGCACAAGGGTCTCAAGTTTGAAATGATTAATAACATAGTCGAGAGAGATTACAAAAGGAGAGTTCTTTCCGATCGTTGCATATTCTGGTATAAGCTATTTTGGTTGTGTCTACATAAGAAAAAATAAAACTACGTAATTCAGTAACTTGGTTTAAAAATAGACAAATTAATAGATAATAGAAGCTGTGCAGCCTATATTTGATAATGTAAATCACGTAAATAAAACAAGATATATGTTCCACAATTTGAATAATTTTAAACCAAGTACCTTTATCTCCAAATTTCAGGATTAAATTGAAAAGCAGCTGAGGGTGAGCAGAAGGGTCAAGAGTGTGGACTCTGAAACAGGACTGCCTAGGTTCAAATTCCCAGATCAACAATTAGCTAAGCAGCCTTCAGCAAGTTAATTAGAATCAAGGTTCCTGAATACTGCTTGCCTTGATTGGGGTGTTGGTTACTGGGTGTTTACATTTATTAAAACCCATTTAACTGAACACTTAAGATCTGTAGACTTTATCTTATATAAATTTTACCTCAATAAAAAAGAAAAAAGTTAAAATTCAGCATTCCTGTAGGAAGGGAAAAATCACAGCAGTTATTACATATGTTTGTTGTATAGATTAAATAAGATAATGCATATAAAATGCCCCCAAAATCATAACTAGTATCATTTGAATAAGTGATCAAAATTTTACAAGGTAAATATTCCTTTTTTTCCCCTTTAAACTAATGAGGAAACAAAGTCTCAGAAATGTGCACTACCTTGTCAAAGATTTGAAGTTGAGCTTTAAATCCTGATCTGTTAAATGCCAAAGTTTTCTCCATTCTAAAAGAAAATTAGTATGGACTTTTTAAAGGAAGTTCAGCTGGAATGAATAAATAGTTTAGTGAAGATCCTGTTCTTTCCTTGTAGCTTAACCCTGGGAAAAGAGCTCAAATGATTCAAATGTTTTAGTTAGAAATATTCTGTTCACAGAAAATTCAAATTTGAAAGTTTGCAATTGAAAACCTTAGAATAGGGTACAATAGGGAGGGAGAGTAACATTATGGAAGATGGAAACTTCCATCTTGCTTTCTGTTAGCTGCTAAAGGAATATTTTGTTGTTTCAAATATGTTTAGACTGGTAATTTTCAGACTGACAGACTAGTGGATGATACTACAAAACAGATAAAGACACTTTATGGATGTCTTCCTTCAGCATGTGGTGGAATATACATAAACATGGAATTGGCTACAAACATGTTGTTTATATGGTTTGAATAAAAAGAAAACCACCATGAACTATTTGGTTTGCCTATGTGAACCTACTTCCAAATGATACTTTGCAGGTTATAAAATATTCACCTAAATTATTCCTGTATAAAATATTTCTGTAAAAAAGGTTCCCACATTTCTGTTAAATCACAGTTGAATTTAGTTCCACTTTTTAGCTCATCACCTTTTGCCATATGAATGTGATCTTGAGAATTAAATAACATTTTAAATATATCATCAGCTTTGATTCTATATAAGTATTATAAACTTATTCATATCTTACAATTCATTCCGATTTTTGAAATTCTGACATTTTAAAGAAATATGTAAACGGTTTGGCTATTCTTTTGGAACCTCATTTAAAATACTTAAGTATCAACATCTTCATATAAAAAAATCAATGTGTTTCTTCTATTCACTCATTAAAATAGGCTAGCAATCACATGCAGAAAGAAAAGAACCTGCACTAAGTGTGGTAGGTGTACAAAGGCATCCTTAAAGAACTTTCAATTTAGCAAAGGGAAATAGAATTTATGCTGAAGTGGCTATAATAGAAATCAGTATTTAAGGACATCATGTAACCCAAGAGCAGTGGGAGCAAAGCAAGAAAGGTATTTCTGAAAATGCAATTTATTCTATACAGAAAAAGTACAAATTTGAAAATCTTATATTTAATAAAGTAACTAAAATAAGAAGAGACAAAAGAACACAAGAGCAGAGACTCAAGAGTAGGAAAATAAACAGGAAGATTAATAGCAATTAGTCTACACAGTTCAGGTAGTAGAGAAATGGGAGATAAGTATTAGGATGCTTGCAACCAGATTGTGAAGGTCTGAGAATGCTACAGTACATAGGCTGGACTTTTGTTCCCCAGCCTGTGAAATCCTGGCATTATCTTTGTTCTATGTAGTGGTTCTTAAAGTGTGGTCTAGAGAACACTGGGGGCCTCCATGAGACTTTCAGAGAATCAACACTTCAAAATTATTTTAATTACAATACTAAGACTTTAGTAGTCATTGTCACTCCCATTGTCTCACAAGTTTACTGTGGAGTTTTCCACAATGTGTGATATTACAAAAGATGAATGCAGAAGCAGATATAAAAATCTAGGTGTCTTTTCTTAAGCCAGACATTAAGGAGATTTATAAAAACATAAACACATACCATACTTCTCAATAACCACATTTTTGGAGATTATAGTTTTTTTTCATAAGAACATTATTTATATTAACATGTAATGGTTTATTATAGTTGACAATAAATATATTTTAAGTTGTCACTTTTACTCTTAATTATATATCTATATATATAATATATAGATATAAACCTCAGTAGATATAAACCCACCTAAACCAATGCTGTTTGGAGTCTTCACTAATTTTTAAGAGTTTAAAGAGATCAACCCAAAAAGTATGAGAACTATTACTCTAATAGTAATTTGGCTTTGATATAGACTCAATCGTGACCCCTAGTGGATACATCCAGCAATTGTGGGATAAACGGAATCTGATTCAATCACCAAAATAAAAGGACATCATTCGGAATTCCACAGTCAATTTTTCCTGAGACTTCACTCAAACTCTTCCATCAGGGGTGCCAAATCCAGTTTCAATTAGATTGGTTAGGGCAAGGATCCCCCAAGATATCCCTGGACTGGACCTTCAGGATCACCTGTGAAGCTGGTTTCAGAGGAGGAATCTTGGGTCTGCCCCAGGCCTCCCAACCATCTCTTGTGGTAGATCCCCTCTGTGTTCTATCAAGAGTTCCATATTGTTCTTATGAACACTGCTGCTTAAGATTCTCATTTTCATATTTTGTGGTGTACTTAAGTTTACAAAGCGGCATCACAAAATGGTCATTAAAATTCATGTGATATCAGACATTTCCACTCAGAATCTCAGTTGCCATAGACTTAGGTGTTTTGCCACTAGTAGGTAACTTATTGGGCAAAAATTGAGAACCTTGAAGTTTACAGGGCTTGTTCAGGGAAAAACGAAGTACCTGTGCTGAGACCTTAATTCATCAAACACCACTCTGCCCTCATGGAGCAGGGAAGTGTGGATTAAACCTGACCGTGTAAGATTTGCATGTGAAAGGGAATCACCAGAGACTGCAAAACCTAAAATATTTACTACTGACCATTGACAGAAGAAGTTTACTGACTCCTCTTCTAGATCAGTGCTTTTTAAACTTCGACAAATTAATCTTCCAGGGATCTTGTTAAAATGCAGATTTGAGGGGCTGCTGGGAGGCTCAGTAGATTAAGCACCAGACTAACTCTTGGCTTCGGCTCAGGTCTTGATCTCAGGGTTGTGAGATGGAGCCCCAGCTGGTCAGGCTCTGAGCTCAGTTCAGCGGGGAGTTGGCTTGAAGATTCTCTCCTTCTGCCCCTCCCCCCACTCACATGTGCACATGTCTCCTCCCCACCCCACCCCCAAATAAATCTTTAAAAAAATACAGATTCAGATTCAGTGGACCTGGGGTCAAGATTCTTATTTCTAATTAGCTCCTAGGAGATGCTGCTGGCTTACTGGCCACCACAGAAAAGGTTTGAAATGCAGAACCTCAGGCCCCACTGCAGTCCCACTAAATTGGAAGCTGCATTTCACCAGGATCCACAGATGATTTCCGTGCTCATCAATGATTACACCAGAAGTACTGGGGTAGATTTAAAAGAAAGAGAACAGCTTTTGACTTCAGACAAAGCTGAATTGGAATCTCAGTCTTCCTTACTAGGTGTGGGAATATCAGCATGCAATTCAAGTGCTCCACATCTCCTTTTCTTCATCTTTTAAAGTGGGGACAAAAATACTTTCTCCATATACTTTATAACTGTTAGGAAAACCAATGTGACCACAGAAACAATTTATAAATAATAGCTAACATGTCTTGAGGGTTTACTCCATGTAAACCATAATGGTGAATAATTTACAAACAAATAGAGGTTCTGAGAGGCGAAACAACTTGTTCAAATTCACATAACAAGCTGGAGAAGGGCAGAACCGGTATTCAGTCCCAGCTAGTAGGTGCCTGCTCCTACACGCCTTATAATCATAACTGTGCCACCTTGAGGGGCTTCCAGCCCTATTCAAATATCTGTATCAATGATGACTTTTCTTCCTTTTTTGCAAACATATCCCAAGACACATCTCCCTGCATAAGTGAAAGAAATATATAATCTGGGCCTCTAGGCAAAATGCTGCAAACTATAGTACACACATTGACCTTCCCCAAAAGTCAAAAAGCAGTGGAGTAAATCAGAAGTTGTCCTAACCCACGTTCAAACAGCTTTGTTTAATTAAGTTCAAGCTTTCAGAAAACCAGGAATGGTCAACTTTTATGATGACTAAATCATATATTGAAGAAGATAGCAGTGTGCAAGTACCTCAATTATGTCGTTTCCTTGTCTTTAAAATCACCTTCGAGTATTATTCTCAGGACAGTTTTGGCACCAAAGCCTCCATCTGCTTATAATTTCCCTAGTGTTTTCATGGCTTTTGCAGTCCTTGCTGTTTTGCTCAGCAGGAAGTCAAATTGCATGAATCATTTTCACCAGGCAGTCCCCATCTCCGCAACTCACTTTCATTTTTCCTTCCTGCCCTTCCTAAAGGGTCACAGCCCTGGGAAGCTTTCTTTGAAAGAACTCTTTATAAAAGATGCAACAGCATCCTCTACTGACAGTGGCTCAAAGTGTCAACAAGGGGCACTAACTCACTTCAGTATTTGGGTGTAGCTTGGATCATTCCTCCTTTAGTGCGTTTATTAGATTTTATTTTCTTATTTTATGGGGGTTTTGACTGAAAATGAAATATTGCTTTTTAATCTTTCAAACCACTTTACTGAGGTATGACTAACATATGAAAGCTGTATGTATTCAATGTATACAACTTGATTAGTTTGGAGATAAGTATACATCCAAGAGACCATCACCACAGTCCATACCATCACATCCAAAAGTTTCCTTCTGTCCTATTTATTATTATTATTGTTATTATTGATAGGAATACTTAATATCTGCCCTCCTAGCAAATTTTTAAGTGCACAATACAATACTGTTAACATGGGCTCAATGCTGTACAGTAGATCTCTTAAGATTTATTTATTTTGCATACCTAAAACCTTGTACCCTTTGACTATTGCCTCCCACTTCCCCCTCCCTCAGCTTTTGGTAATTGCCAGTTTACTTTCTGCTTCTATGACTATTTTAGATTCCTCATATAAGTGGCATCATGTAGTATTTGTCTTGTGTCTAGCTTATATCACTTAAAATAATGCCCTCCAGGTTTATCCATATTGTTGCAAATGGTAGGATTTCCTTCTTTTTCAAGGCTGAATAATATTCCATTGTATTATATACCACATTTTCTTTTTCCATTTATCTGTCAATGTACATTGAGTTTGCTTCTATATCTTAACTACTATGAATAATGTTGCAATGAACCATATGGCTTCCCTGGCGAATTCTACTAAACATTTGAAGGATTAATGCCGATCCTTACATTCTTCCCAAAAATAAGAGGAAACACTTCTAAGCTCATTTTATGAAGCCAGTATCACCCTGATATCAAACCCAGAAAAAGACACCATAAAAAAACTACAGGTTAATATCCTTGATGAATATGGATGCAAAATTCCTTAAGAAAATATTAGCTAATCAAATTTAACAGCCCATTAAAAAAAACGCCATGATCAAGTGGGATTTATTCCTGGGATGCAAGAATAGTTCAATGTGCACAAATCAGTCTGATACACCACATTAACAGAAAGGATAAAAATCACTTGATCATTTCAAAAGATGCAGAAAAAGCATCTGGCAAAATTCAACATCCTTTCATGATACAAACTCTTAACATATTAGGTATAGAAGGAACTTCTATCCACACAATAAAAATCCACATATGACAAACCCACAAATAACATCATACTCAAAGGTAAACACTGAAAACTTTTCTTCTAAGATCTGGAACAAGGCAAGAATGCCCACTTTCATCACTTCTATTCAGCATAGTACTAGAGGTCTTAGCAATTGTCAAGAAAATAAAAGATATCCAAATTGGAAAGGAAGAAATAAAATTATCTGTTTGGAGATGCCATTTTATATATAGAAAACCCTAAAGACCCCACCAAGAAACTACTAGAACTAATAAATGAAATCAGGAAAGTTGCAGGATACAAAAATCAACATGGAAAAGTTGGTTGTATTGCTATACATTAACAACAAACTATCTGAAGAGTGCTTTTGAACAGTGAAATATAATTGTTTTCAGCATACCAATGATTTTGAAAAGCATACAGTTCTTCTCTCCAGATGGCATAGTCTTGCTCCAGAACCTCAGGGCCTTGCACTGTGATTCTTCCACTAAGTCTTGTTACAAAATTCACATATTTTCCCCCGCCACTGATACCTCCAACACTATAGATTCTGTTGGATCACATGGCCCAAGTGGCAGGGTTACTTTCCCAGCTCTCTGCTCTGGGATCCATTCAGAGATCTCAGACTGTCACATAACCTAGTGTAAGGGCCAAAGTAAACTCACATAGCACCTACAGCACAATAAGTATGTAAGCAATATTTCTTAAATGAGGGAATAGTTGAATAAATGACATGTTTTCAGTCTACTTCTGAAATTTAATTATAGTTTAGACATTTCCCAGACTTTCTTATTAAGGTGCATAGAATAGAATCTCAATAAAATAGAGCTCTGCCATTGTCAGATATATGTTTAACTCAATAAAGAGAAACCATAACCTTCTTGATAACAGTAGTAACAGTATAACTAACATTGTAGCACTTCAAGAGGAACATTTATATTGTGTTTACATTTGATACTCATCCTCAAATGTAGCTGTAGAAAAGCTATCCTTGGAACAGACAAGATTGGCAGCAGATAGGTCCCACTAAAAATCTTCAATTGGATATCAGGTTTTTATTTTTAAATAAGACTCATGTATTTTTAACTTTAAAAATCTTTCAGAGACTCAGGCCTTTTATCTTGCCTAATTGTGAAACTCTTATCTCTATCCTCAAATTTTATTTAAGAAAAAATCTAAAAGACTCAAGAAAACCATGATGCCCAAGAAAATAAATTTAACTATTTTGGTGGATTATGATTTGACATAAGCTTAGAATTAGAAAAAGAGCTCTCTCTCTCTCTCTCTCTCTCCACTATTCAGAGAACTATCTCTAGCAACAGATTGATACTAAGTAGGCCTGCATAGTAATCGTTTTGTGTTTTGTTCCTCCTTGCTTCAGAAACTGATTCTGATTTATTCAAGACAAAAGAAAGTGTATCTGGTTGAGCCAGGAAAAATGGCCCAAATCATTCCCATAGTTGGTGTATTGAAGCTTCACTGACATAACAGCAATGCACGGGTCTCCTCAGCTTGTTCTACTGATACAGGAGGCTCCCACGAGAGCTCCCACTGCTGCCTCTGGGCCTTGATGGTAGCCATCACCAACATCACCACCTGTTACTGATCTGGATTCTGCACTGCGTCCACTTCCTGGAGTCACTAACTTCTCACTAAAATCAGAGATGGTGCTTCTGATTGATAGAGTAAGAGTCATATGACTGAGTCTTAGCTGCAAGAAAGGTCAGGAAAGCGAATATGTGATATTTTCAGCCTCTACACAGGGAAACATGGCCCACCTGGTAAAGTAACTTTTATTTATTTATTTTAAATATATTTAAAAATGTATGTTAGAAAAGTTACTTTTCTAACATAGAAAAGTTAGTTTAGAGGCTGTGCACCAAAATAAATGATGACTGTCCTCCAGAGTCTGTCTCCGGCAAGATTTTAAGGTAAACTATCCTTGTTCTAGATTCTGTGCAACTTTCCTTTTCAGTTTCTTCCTCTCATATCTCAACCAAAACCCCAAGTCTAGGATTTGCCCTCCTTATACTCCAAAGACACAATGATTCATATGTTTTTTATGGCCAGTCCTAACTAAAACAAAAGGGAAGCAGAAGAAAACGCACACGCAAAAATCTCTCTACTGCTTACGTTATTAGAAGGTTCTGAAAATCTATGTACCAAATTACATACTGTGTGATGGCAGGGACTGGGTCTATTTGCGCAACCATTCTTAGCATAGTGTCTGGGCCAGAGTTGGTTTCTATAAACATATGCATAATGGCTTAGGGAAATTCTTCTCTCCCTAATTAGACCACAAGCTAGGCTCTGGAAAATTCAGTTCCTCCTGGCTAGCTACATCTTATTTAGAGAGAACAGAGAGGTATCCCATTATGTGGCAAATGTGATAAATTGGTAGTGGTTACCCATGGAACTATACTAAGGAGAATTTTGAGGATACAGCTGACTGATTAGTAGAAATGACTTGAATGATTAATGCTTACTGGGTGTACCAAATGGAAGAGTGTTGGCACATTTCCTGGTATCTGCCATCTCTGGCATAGATATAGAGAGATTATTATTATTTTATATTTTATTAGTGCAAAGCAAAATAGGGTTTCTTCAAAAGACCCCTTTTATAAAATGATGTAAAGACAGAACCAAAAGGAAAAATGAATACTAACTTATGGGATAGATAAGTGTCTCCCTCTAAAGGTAGTCTTTATGCTAGTGTAAAAGAAGTTGACTATCTTCTGGCTTGGCGGGCACTTTAACAGACATCATACGGAGATCATCTTTTTCTGTCATCCAGGTTTGATGAAGCTGCTGAGAAATCACTCAGCATTACCTTCTAAGATGGTGTTATAATAGGTCACACTGTTGCATTCATTATGTGGTATGTTGAAAAGGAATAGAAATCAGGCAAGGGAAAAGAGCAGATGAATAGGGGAAAGCGTAGAGTCAGAAGGGACAGAAATGGCAAGTGCTAAGTGAGACCAATATTGAGAAATCTAATCTACAAACTGGACTGTGGCAATTATTTCCAAAGTGAGGGGCGGTACTTAATTTAGAACAGATCAGGAATATAAGTAGTGGTGTTGAGTAGATGAAAGCATCAGATTTAGGTCAGATTGCCCATGGAGATCTAACTGGAAACAACATATGAAAAAGCAAAAAGCCTTTCCACTACCCTGAGGCTTGAGGTTACCAAAGAAGCACACCCACCACCTCCCTACACATGTTTGTATATGAGCTGCTGCTGATCACAGAGGTACAGAGAGAGAGTCAGCCAGCCATTGTTGCCCACACCCTTACACACACACCCATTGTTTCAAGCCCTTCATCCTCAGGCAAAGCAATTTCCAGGAGATTTAAAAAGCCAGTTCCTTTCTCCTTTTGGGAACTAGATATTAAAGAGTAGGACAGTAAAAAAACAAAACAAAACAAAAAAGCACAACAACAACAACAACAAACAACTGCTTTTGAATTTACAAAGCTAACCTGCATGTTCAGGGAAAGGCACAGACTCAGAAAAGACCTGAGAGGACTTTAAATTTATACCCAGGCTGATTCTTGGCACAGAAACAGCCTATGTCAATTAAGATCAAAACAGAAAAAAATAAATAACAAACCCTGGGTAAAGAGGAGAATCTGATTACCAGAATTATCACATAATTTGAATGCCCAGTTTTCAACAAAAAAATCATAAGACATACAAAAAACATAGGATGGTATGGACCATTAAAAGGAAAAAAATAAACCCATGAAACTACCCCTGAAAAGACCAGATGATAGATCTACTAGATAAAGACTTTAGAATAGTTGTCTTAAAAATGTTCAAAGAGGGGTACCTGGGTGGCTCAGTGGGTTAAACATCTGCCTTTGGCGTCAGGTCATGATCCTGGGGTCCTGGGATCGAGCCCTATGTCCCTGCTCAGCAGGGAGCCTGCTTCTCCCTCACCCTCTGCCACTACGCCCTGTTTGTGCTCTCTCTTTCTCTGTCAAATAAATAAATAAAATCTTCAGAAAAAAAATGCTCAAAGAACTAAAAGATGACATAAAGTCAAGAAAACAATGTATAAACAAAGTGGAAATGTCATTAAAGAGAAAAACCTGATTAGAAAAAAAGAAATTCTAGAACTTAAAAATATAATTTATGAAATACAAAATTCACTGGAGGGATTCAATGGCAGATTTGACTAGGCAGAAGAATCTATGAACTTGAAGATAGGACAATTAAAATTATTAAGTCTGAAAAACAAAGAAAAAAAGAATGAAAAAGTATTAATAGAGCCTAAGGGACCTGTGGGATGCCATCAAGTGGACCAACATATAGATTGTGGAATCCTAGAAGGAGAAGAGAAAGTGGCAGAGAAGTAAGGGCCAGAAAAATTCCCAAATTTGATGAAAGACATTAACAAAAACATCCAAGAAGTTCAATAAACCCCCAGATGAATTAAAAGAGATCCACACTGACACACATTATAATCAAACTTTTCAAAGCCAAAATCAAAGAGAAATATCAAAATAGAAGAGAGAAGCAATTCATAGTGTACAATAATCCTCAGTAAGATTATGAGCAGATTTTTCATCAGAAGCTTTGGAAGTCAGAGGCAATGGGCTGATGTATTCAAAGTGCTAAAAGAAAAAACAAAAACAAAAACAAAAAATTGTCAGCCAAGAATCTTACATCTGGGCAAAACTACCCTTCTGAAGTGAGGAAGATTAAGACATTCCCAGATAAATGAAAGCTCAGGGAGTCTCTTACCATTAGACCTGACCTGCAAAAAAATAAATAAATAAAATTTTTAAAAAATGCTAAAAGGACTCCTGAAGGTTGAAATAAAGAACACTAGCTAGTAATTCAAAGCCATAAGAAGAGATAAAGATTTCAGTAAAGGTAAATAAATGATATATTATAAAAGCTAGTATTATTGTAATAATGGTTTGTAACTCCACTTATTTTCTACATGATTCAAGAGCCTACTATATTATAAAAACTAATTATCAGGTTATGTTTCAAGACACACAATGTATAGATATAATTTTCTGACATCAGTATCTGAAAGTAGTGGGAAGGAGCTGTAAAAGAATAGGGTTTTTGTATGTTATTTGAAGTTAAGCTGATATAAGTTCAAATTGATTGTTATAACTTTAGGATGTTAAATGTAATCCTCACAGTAACTTCAAAGAAAATAGTTATAAAATATTGCAAAAGAAAATGAGTAGAAAATTAAAATGTCCACTACAAAAAAAAAAAAATCAACTGAATACAAAAGAAAACAGTAATACCGGAAATGAGGGACAAAAAAAAGCTATGAGGTATATAGAAAAAATAGCAAATAGAAGACGTCCTTATCAGTAATTACTCTAAATGTAAGTGGATTAAACTCTCCAGTCAAAAGACAGGTTGGAAGAATAACTAAAAAAAACATGTTGTCCTGTTTTCATGTTGACTGCTATCTACAGGAGACTCACTTTAGCTCCAAAGACACCAATAGGTTGAAAGTGAAATGATGGAAAAAGATATTTCATGAAAACAGTAATCAAAAAAGAACAGGAAAGACTATACCAATATCAGACAAAATGAATTTTAAATCAAAAAAGTGTATGAGACAATGACATTATACATTAATAAGAGCTTCAACAGCAAGATATAATATTCAGAAACATTTATGCACCTAATAATTGACCATTGATATACATAAAGCATATATTGGCAAAACTGAAAGGAGAAATAAACATTTCTACAATAATAGCTGGAGATTTTAATACTCAACTCTCAATAATGGATAGAAAAACTAGACAAAAGATATTTGAGGACTTAACACAATAAACCAATTAGATATAACAGACATATATGGAACATGCTACATAACTACAGAATATACATTCTTCTCAAGTGCACATGGGACATTTTCCAGCAAGGACAATGTGTTAGGCCACAAACTAAGTCTTAATAGGGTTTAGAAGACAGATACCATACAGAGTATCTTCTCTGACTACAATGAGATGGAGTTAGAAATCAATAACAGAAATAAAACTGGAAAACACACAAATTTGTGGAAATTAAACAATATACTCTTAAACAACCAATGGAACAAAGAAGAAATCACAAGAGAAATTAGAAAATAATTTGAGATAGATGAAAATGAAAATAAAACATGCCAAAATTTATGGCACGTAGCAAAAGTAGTGCTAAGAGGGAAATTTACAGCTAAAACACTTACATTAAAAAAGAAGATCAACAATCTAACTTTACAACTTACAAAACTAGAAAAAGTACAAACTAAAATCAAAGCTAACGGGAGGAATGAAATAAAGATCAAAGCAGCAATACATGAAATAGGTAATAGAAAAAGAGAGAAAAATCAATAAAGCCAAAAGGTGGTTCTTCAAAAATATCAGTGAAATTGAAAACCTTTAGCTAGATTAAGGGGAAAAAAAGAGAAAAGACTCAAATTACTAAAATTAGAAATGAAAATGGAGACATTGCTACCTATTCTATAGAAATAAAAAGGATTATAAGAGAAAAATATGAACAACTGTGTGCCAACAACTTGGATAACCTAGATGAAGTGAACAAATTCTTGGAAACACAAAACCTTATCAAGATGGAGTCACAAAGATATAGAAAACCTGATCAGACCTGATTAGAAAACCTGATTAGATTAGAAAGACAAGCATCGTATGATCTCACTGATATGAGGAATTTAAGAAACAAGACAGAGGAGCATAGGGGAAGGGAGGAAAAAATGAAACAAGATGAAACCAGAGAGGGAGATAAACCATAAGAGACTCTTAATCTCAGGAAACAAACTGAGGGTTGCTGGAGTGGTGGGGGGTGGGAGGGAAGGGGTGATGGACATTGGGGAGGGTATGTGCTATGGTGAGCCCTGTGAATTGTGTTAGACTGATGAATCACAGACCTGGACCCCTGAAACAAATAATACATTATATGTTAAAAAAAAAAAAAAGATAGTAGGAAGGGAAAAATGAAGGGGGGGAAATCGGAGGGGGAGACGAACCATGAGAGACTATGGACTCTGAGAAACTGAGAGTTGTGGGGGTGGGGTTGGGTGATGGGTTAGCCTGGTGATGGGTATTAAAGAGGGCACGTGGGGCACCTGGGTGGCTCAGTTGGTTAAGCGACTGCCTTCGGCTCAGGTCATGATCCTGGAGTCCTTGGATCGAGTCCCGCATCGGGCTCTCTGCTCGGCAGGGAGTCTGCTTCTCCCTCTGACCCTCCTCCTTCTCATGCTCTCTGTCTCTCATTCTCTCTCTCAAATAAATACATAAAATCTTTAAAATAAATAAATAAATAAATAAATAAATAAATAGGGCACGTATTGCATGGAGCACTGGGTGTCATATGCAAACAACGAATCATGGAACACTACATCAAAAACTAATGATGTAATATATGGTGACTACCATAATAAAATCTAATTAATTAATTAATTAATTAAAAAGAAAACCTGATTAGACTTATAACTAGTAAATAGATTGAATCAGTAATCAAACACAACTCAACAAGGAAAAGTCCTGGACCTGAAGACTTTTTTGGATTCCACCAAACATTTAGAGAAGAACTAACACCAATCCTTCTTAAACTTTCCCCAAAAAATTGAGGAGAGAGCACTTCCTGCCTCCTAATTCCTCCTTTGAAGCCAACACTGCTCTGATACTAAAGCCAAACAATAATGCTATAAGAAAATTGCAGACCAATAATCTTATGAACACTGATGCAGTCTATGCAGTGGGAGAAAATATTTGCAAATCATGTATTTGATAAGGGACTAATATCCAGAATATATAGAGAATTCCTACAATTCAACAACAACAAAAAGCAAACAACCTAATTGAAATATGGGCAAAGTATTTGAATAGACATTTCTCCAAAGAAGATATAAAAATGACCAATAATCACATAAAAATACTCAAAATTACTAATCATTAGGGAAATGCAAATCAAAACCACAATGAGAAACCACCTTATATTCATTACTATGGCTACTATCAAAAATAAATAAATGTTGGTGAAGAGAAATTAGATCCCTTTTGCACTGTTGGTGGGATTATGAAATGGTGCAACCACCATGGAAAAGAGTATGGTGGTTCCTCAAAAAATTAAACACAGAACCACCATATGATCCATCAATTCCATTTCTGGGTATACACTCAAAAGAAATGAGTGCTGGGTCTCAAATATTTGTACACCCATGTCCACAGCAGCATTACTCACAATAGCTAAAACATGGAAGTAACCTAAGTGCCCATCGAGAGATGAATGGATAAACACAATGTGGTATATTCATGAAATGAAATATAATTAGCCTTAAAAAAGGGAAGGATATTCTGACATATGCTACAACATGGATGAAACTTGATTAGGGCATTATTATTTAACAGATAGTGTTTCGGTTTTACCAGATGGAGAGTTCTGAAGATGGATGGTAACAATGGTTGCACAAATATGAATATACTGAATACCATTAAACTGTATATTTTTTAAAAAATGGTTAAGGTGGTAAATATTATGTGTATTTTACCAAACAAAAATCTAAAGGAAAAAAAAAACTAACTTAAGTTCATGACCTAGTACCAATATTTTATAGATTAATATTTTCAGCAACAAAATGAGAAAGATACTATTAATATCTCAAATTTATAGCTGCTACCATGAAATTTGGAAAGACTGAGGGATTTTTTCCAAAGTCACAGAGCATATATAACCAGAGCTGGAGTTTAGACGCCCCCCACCCAGAGCCTGCCTTCTAGTCACTACAGTACTTTCAGAGCTATCTTCTCTATTTAAAATGAGGCGGTGAAGCTAATTTAGTACTTTCTACTATTCAAAACACTTTCACAAACAGCTCATTTGACCTCATAATCTTTATGTTAGGAAGATAAGCAAGGCAATTTTTTTCTATCCATTTTACATTTCACAATATTTAGGTTCGGATCTCGGGCTTTGTTTTGAGACACCACCACTAGAAACGAGCAGAGCATGTCAAAAACTCAGGTCTTAACCATGAAACACTGGGTATTAAACTGCGAGAGGAGCTTATCTTTGCTTTGTTTGCTAATTTGAACACTTTCTGTATAGTAAAAGTGGAAGAATATAGAGGTGATTACCCTCACACAGAACTGTGTTTTTTACTCACATTAAATACTAAATAGCTTTATCTATATAACAAAGAGTAACTGCCAATGAATATATCAGACACAAATTATATGTATAAACTTTTAGAGCTGAAAAGCAACTTAGAAGTTATTTATTTTAAACCCTTTATTTTACAGCTGACCAAACACACTTAAAGTTTAATGTTACACTATTTATTAATATTAGAGTATGGTCTAGAAAGCTGGGGTATCCCCCAACCCTTGATCCCATTTCAAGTTTCCTTTGTTTATATCATAAAGATTCGCCCCCCAAAAATTATTGCATTCAGAAACAATTTCTTTATTTGCTCTTGGAAGCCATGGAAGATTTTATGTTGTTAAGAATGTTGTCAGATTGAAGGAGTGAAAAGAATACATGTGCATTTATAGGACAAGGATATAGATATAGATATGATATGGATAGAGGTATCATTGTTAAATTGTGTTAAGAATAACTCAAAGACATTGGGGAGGGTATGTGCTATGGTGAGTGCTGTGAATTGTGTAAGACTGTTGAATCACAGACCTGTACCTCTGAAACAAATAATACATTATATGTTAAAAAAAAAAAAAAGAAGATGATAGTAGGAAGGGTAAAATGAACGGGGGGAAATCGGAGTGGGAGACGAACCATGAGAGACTATGGACTCTGAGAAACAAACTGAGGGTTCTAGAGGGGAGGGGGTGGGGGGGTGGGTTAGCCTGGTGGTGGGTATTAAAGAGGGCACGTGCTGAATGGAGCACTGGGTGTTATACGCAATCAATGAATCATAGAACACTACATCAAAAACTAATGATGTAATGTATGGTGATTAACATAACATAATAAAATTTTAAAAAAAAAGAATAACTCAAAGACAGTTTGCCCAGTGCATAGCAAGCAGTTGCTCCTCAATCTTTTCAGAAAACTGCAGAGGAAAATCCATTTGACATTTTTCTTTATTCCACTGAGAAATAGTTAAAAGTGGCCAGCAGATGCCACTGTTGTCAGTTGTAAATAATTTTTTACATTTCATTCCAATTTTAGTATACGTGCTGCCGAAGCGAGCACAATTTTTTACATTTCAAATAAAGGAGGTGAGTCATTACAGAAAAAAAGAAATAGGTTAAGTAACAAAAATGATCATGTTATCTTAAAAAAACAAGTGACAAAAGTAATGCATAATTGGATGTTTTTGTTTACCTTTAGTTAGACACTTGGCAACTAAAAGACATGAACTAAATTATTATAAAAAATTAAGGAAAACAGTCTTCTTTGTTGGAAAAAAATGCTCATGCTTAAAAATTAGAAGTTGACGGGATGGCCAATGTTGACTGATAGCTGTATCTGATAGCAAAGACAGACTGTATCCTGATGAGTGACAACAAAGAAATGTAAAATTAAAAAAAAAAAAGAACTTCTGTTGTTATTTTGCATGGTAAAACAGTTTTGTATTTATCAAACCTATACTCAATTGAAAACGAGTTGTTACTGCAAATTTATTATTATGTTACTATCTTGTATTTCCATCAATGTTTGTAGGTATTAAATCTTTTTAAAATAATTTAAAACATATAAATTAAGGCAGACCTACATAGCTCATTACTTGAGGAAAAAGTATTCATGGTGGCTCTTGCTTACTTCTAGGATGATCTCACAAATTTCACAGTAGCACCTGATTAAACTCTCTAGGAATACCTGTATTTTCCTGAACATATTCTTGGGATGCCTCTTCATCATTTTTTAAAATATCAATCCCACCAAAATCTGTTAATTATAGTTCATATAGATTTTCTCACATATTTTCATATGGAATTGAATTCTTGAGTATTTTAATTTATTCACAATGAAATATCAAATCTATACTGTAGAGTCAACACTCTAATAGTTGCTATGAGGGATTCAAAATAGAACAAACATAGGTTCTGTCCTTAAGCAAATAATAAGGTGGAGTGAAAGAAAGGCTTTGTGTTTGAACAGAGCCGCACTTTGCTAGTTTCTGTCATCACACGAAATGATCTGTAAGATGGTGATGTTGCATACCATTGTTATAAAGACTGAATTAGATAAGGATGTAAAGTGCCTCTCAGTATCTGGCACGAAATAGTAGATAAATAAGTGCTAATTTTTACTCAAATATCAGTGACCACATGAGTGGTCAAAACCCTAATCATATACAGAGTAACAAAAAATAAGGGAGATAAGGGATAGAATATATGCAAAATTAAAATTAAAATATTCCAGGGAAACCTGGGTAGTACAGTCAGTTAAGCGTCCAACTCTTAGTTTCAGTTCAGGTTGTGATCTCAGGACCATGAGGCCAAGCCCTAAGTTGGGCTCTGTGCTCAGCAGGGAGTCTGCTTAAGACTCCCTCTCCCTCTACCCTTCCCCCCGCCACTGTCTCTCTCTCTCTCTCTAAATAAATAAATAAATAAATAAATAAATAAATAAATAAATATTAACAAAATAAAATAAAATATTCCAGACAGAACAGTCCCGGAACTTTTATGGACGAGGTCACATTGAGCTCATACTTGAGAGAAAATCAAGCATTTAAAGTGCAGAATAATGTGAGATAATTTAAGATAAAGAGTAGAATATGAGAGAACAACCAATGAAGGATGGCACTCAACCCAATCATCATTCCTACTAGCAGATCCAAAATAGTGTATTTTAAAGTCTGTTTAGAAATTAAGTGGTGAAATTTCTGAATTTCATAACTATATTATGGTTATTTTAGAGATTACCTGTTTTCTTAACAAATACCTACTAAAGTATTATGTAATAAAAAGTCATGAGGTACTCAGTCTACTCTCAACTTATTAAGAATAAATAATATGTGTATATATATGTGGGTGTGTATATATTAAAAGAGGAAGAATGGTGGAGCAAATGTGGCAAAATGTTAAAAATTAGTGAATCCAGCTAAAGGACATATGGGAACTATTTGTGCTATTCTGGGAAGTATTTGTAAGTTTTAAATTATGTCAACATTTATAGATGAAGTTTAAAACTATGAGGGTGAATTAAAGACATTGAGGTAAATGAAAGCTAAATTTGTGCCAGCAGACTCAAACTGAAAGAAATTATGGACAAAGTTTTTCAAGCTGGAGAGAAATTATAATAGAAAGAAACTCACATCTATAGGAAAGAATAAAGATCAGGAAATAATAAATATGTGGATATATATAAAGAATAATTTTATGATATCTTATTTATTTTAAAAGACACTTGGCTAAGACAAAATTTTTATATAAAATGTATTTTGGATTTATAACATTCGACGTAGACTGTGATATGTTAGGGATATATGTTGGAATCCCTAAAGCAAACACTAAAAAAAAGCAAAAGGGGGATACATAAAAAGAAAATATAAAATTGAGTACAAAAATAATCAATAAATTCAGGGCGCCTGGGTGGCTCAGTTGGTTAAGCGACTGCCTTCGGCTCAGGTCATGATCATGGAGTCCTGGGATCGAGTCCCCCATCAGGCTCCCTGCTCCCCAGGGAGCCTGCTTCTCCCTCTGACCCTCCCCCCTCTCATGTGCTCTCTGTCTCTCTCATTCTCTCTGTCTCAGATAAATAAATAAAATCTTTAAAAAAAAATAATCAATAAATTCAAAAGAAGGCAGAAAAGGAGGAATAATAGAAGAATGTATGAGACAAATGGAATACAAATAAAATGGTAGACTTAAGTCCAACTATATTAATAGTTGTATTAAATGTAAATGGCCTTATATTCTTCAAGAAAAAAAACAAATTTCAAGCTGGATTTAAAAATTTAAAAAGCATAGAACAATTATAAGCCATTTACAAAAGACATTTTAAATATATAAAGATATATATTGGTTAAAATTGAAGGATGGCAAGAGATGTATCATGCAAATGCTAATTAAAAGAAAGCTGATGTAGTTATTTCACTACCAACGTAAACTCTAAGGGAAGGAGTATTACTAGAGATATATAGGAACATTTCATAAGGAGAAGGGTGTCAAGGTATACGCAGACAATGAATCATGGAACACTACATTAAAAAAATTAATTAATTAAAAAAAAGAAGAGTGTCATTTCATCAAAAAGAAATAACACTCATAAGCATATAGACACCTAATAACAGAGCTTCTAAATTCATGACAAAATTTGGCAGAACTAAAGGGAGAAATAGACAAATCCACAGTTATAGTTGAAGGATTTAACATTAATATAATAGAACATCAATATTAGCATTATACTAATAGAATAATTTATCAGTACTATAGTTAGAAAAGTAATCAATATTACAGTTAGAAAAAACTCAATACTATAATTGACACTACAATTTTAAAAATTGTATCTCTCGATAATTGATACTGCAATTAGAAAAATAATAAAAATATAGAAAAGATTTGAACAATAGAATATTTGCTTACATAAATCTACACAAAATTACTGCAGAATATGCAGTATTTTCAAGTGCACATGGAACATGCACCGAGCTAGATCATACACTAGACCATTAAACAAATCACAGCATTTCATGGAACTCTCCCTCTCCCTTGCCAAATGCTATTCAGAAGTTAAAAGGGAAAAAAACCAACAACAACTCAGAATATGTAATTGGGGACAGCTGGGTGGCTCAGTTGGTTAAGTGTCTGCCTTCGGCTCAGGTCATGATCCCAGGGTCCTGGGATTGAGCCCCGCATCGGGCTTTCTGCTCCATGGGAAGCCTGCTTCTCCCTCTCCCACTCCCCCTGCTTGTGTTCCCTCTCTTGCTGTATCTCTCTCTGTCAAATAAATAAATAAAATCTTTAAAAAAAAAAGAATATGTAATTGTGCTTGGCAATTAGGAGTTCATTATGATTTTAGTGAAAGCAGTATCAATAAAATATTGAGGGTTGGAAGTCATGTTATAATGGACCAATGCTTGAATGAAAGGTGAAGATGAAGAGACCATGAGAATAGTAGTTTCTCTCAGAAGTTTCTCTCAGAAAATAAGAGGAAGAACAGTGAGTAGTGATGGGTGAGGGGGGAGACATATTTTTGTTTTAAAATAGAAGAGGACCTAGTGTATCATGCTAAGTGACATAATTCAGACAGAGAAAGACAAATACTAAATGATTTCTCTTATATGTGGAATCTAAGAAACAGAACAAACAGAAACAGACTCATAAATACAGAGAACAAACTGGTGGTCCACAGAAGGGAGGGAGATGGGGGGAATGAGTGAAATATACTTCATAACTCCTAGTTATAAAATAAACAAGTCACAGGGTGAAAAGTGTAGTTTAAGAAATAAAGTCAATAATATTGTAATAAGATTATATGGTGACAGGTGGTGACTACATTTATCATGGCTAGCACTGTGTAATGTTTGGAATTGTGGGATCCCTATGGTGTGCACCTAAAACTAATAAACATTGTAAGTCAACTGTACTTCAATAAAATTTTAAAAAATAGTAAAAAATAAAATAAAATGGAGAGAATTGAACATGTTGTGTTTTGGATAAGAGAAAGAGCCAGTGGGGAGAGAAAGGAAAGGGAGGGAGAGAGAATAATCTCTGGGGAAAGGTTCTGGAGAATTCAGAGTGAGAAGAAATCAAGAGCAGAGGTTGGGGGACTGGACTTCAACATGAGCAGAGAAATCCTGCTCCTTAAAGAGTGGGAAAAGTAGATAAAATACATGTAGAGAATGCTTCATCTTAAATGATAAACAAATATAGAAAATTACTATATACTGCATATTAATATTTGCAATTAATTTAAGGTAGAATCAAAAGTATGCTTTTTGATAGGAGATTCTCAAATGTTTTAAATCACATTCACATAAAATGCTTTACTCCCTCATGTTTGTTTCTTTTCTTTTTTTTTTTTTAATGAAGTGAAGAGTGGGATGGGGAGTATAAGAAAGGGGGTATGGGAAAGTTGGGGGAGAAGAGAGGCAAAGAGAATAAAAAATGATCAAGCAATTCTCAGAAAAAGAAACCTAATAGCAAAATATGTATATAAGAATCCTCATCCAATCTAGTAATCAGATAAATATAAATATTCAAATAATGCAATACTATGCTATACCCCAGCAGATCAGATTTTTTAAAAATTCATGTACCATTGAGGATGTGGATACTCTAAAAATTTTTACACCTTACCAGCAGTGATTTAAATTGATTTAACTGCTTTGGATAGTACTTTGACAATTTCTAGGGAAGTTGAAGATGGATGGGTAAAACATATTATTGTTTACAAGAATATGCTCCCTCCCCTTAGGAGAGAATTCTAAGTCCTCAATTCCCCGTGCCTGGCAGTCCTTCCCTGTAGGAAGAATATATTTCCCTGACCCAATGACTAGTTTCCCGTGCCTGGCAATCCTTCCCTGTAGGAAGAATATATTTCCCTGACCCAATGACTAGGATTTGGTTATATGATTGCATTTGGCCAATTGAATATGAGTATATATTCAATGACATGAGTATCCCTTGTATAAACAGAAGCTTTTAAAAGCATTGCAAGTTTTTGTCAGCCTCCTGCCCGTATTCCCTCTGCCATGAGAAGGGTGTATAGCAGACATGAGCCATTTCCATTCCAATTGCAACAATTTGAATAAAAAGTTATTTGAGGGTGCCTGGGTGGCTCAGTCGTTAAGCGTCTGCCTTCGGCTCAGGTCATGATCCCAGGGTCTTGGGATGGAGCCCTGCATCGAGCTCCCTGCTCAGCGGGAAGCCTGCTTCTCCCTCTCCTACTCCGCCTGCTTGTGTTCCCTCTCTCTCTGTGCCTCTCTCTGTCAAATAAATAAATAAAATCTTAAAAAAAAAGTTATTTGAATTTCTGGAGTGGTTTTAGGGTTATAGATTTTTTGGTAAAGGATTCTTTTTTTTTTTAACATGTAAGGAAAATGAAAACAAAATGCTAATGTATCACACAAATATGTTTATTATTTAAATGTTTATAAGCTATAAGATTTTATGAATGAAAACTTTTCTAGAAAATGTTACACATTTTGTATTAATGGTTGTAACTGGTTTAAGGCACATAGTGCAAAATACTTCATTTCTGATACAGAGATCCCTAAATGTTTATCTAACCACATTGGCACAAAATTGCTTTAGTACCTTATATGGTACAATATATGTTTGGGGAAAAAATGTTTGGGGAAAAATAAATAATAATAAATCAGAAAAACACTTTGTGGATAAAACTAGTATACTACTATTTACTGGCAAAAATCTATTAGTAGATTCATTTTTTGGTTTACAAAGTAAGTTGCCTTAGAAAAATATTGTCTATGATTCTTTTAAAAATCATATTGTTATATAATACACAAATTATTCACCTGAAAAAAAATCTCTTACAACCTGAGAATTTGCCCACGAATAGTTAATTTTTATACTATCTTTTAGGTTTTGGCTTTGAGAAACCTCAGATATAAAATAACTTGAACATCTCTAATAAAAATTTTGCTTATGTAAACATAATTTTGTCTACCAAAATAAGAGTTTCAAAATTTCAATAATTCTAATTTCTTTACTTGATTAATAAAATACAGTACATAACTTTGAGAAAATAGATTTTTTAAGAGTTAATATATACATATATGAGTTATAGAGACAGAATATAAACATTATAAAAACAATGTATTGCTCTTATAAGTACAATCAAATTAGAGGTAGGTGTTTTAAGGAAAATTCTATTATATCGTATCTTCTTCTGTTTTATATCCACAAATTTTCATATTTAGTATTTAACCCAAGCATGTATTTTTAATATAAAAGTGTACTGCATTTTTAGGATGATTTTTATTTGAAGCACCATAACCCACAATTTAAAATTTAAGGAAATATAAAACAAGGTATCTAAGCTGTATCAGTAGAAAGTATAATGGCTATGTACTTTTCTGATGTGACTATGGATTTGCTACTTATCTGACAGATTCAATAATGTTTATAGGCATTTTAAATAAATTCATTTTCCTAATTTTTACTTGCTCCATTTTAACAAGTAGAATAAACATTCATTGTACAGTACAATACTGAGTAGAGATTTATATGTGTGTTTGTAGGCGTAATATAACTGTGATCCAGTCCAAGCCGTTTGTTAACAGCAACATTATCTTGGTATAATTCATTCAAATATCTCTGTACATTATACCATAAATTATCCTGTCCTTTTAAAGAGTTCCTAATTAGAGTCACATATCTGTTAAGTTTATTTTGAAGGCTTTGGAAATATTAAGCAGTGATTTGATTCCCTGATGAGCACCCTGAAAGAAAAAAAAAAAGCACAGACATTTTGGACATGGAAATCTCAGGAAGGGAAGAGTAAGGAAACAAGCACCAGTTATTTGCAGATATTCCAGAGAATATCTCCTCATACTTCCCACTTCTGAACGTTCATACTACTTGAATTGGGAGACCAGTAGTCATGTGAGGAACACACTTTCCACAGAACCCTCCACATCTGCCGTAGACTTTGATTCCATCCTGAAAATAGGAAGAGGCAGAAATATAGGAGAATCGGGCACAAGATGGTATCATCGTACATAGGCAGAAAAAGCAAATGCTTTGAATCATGCGGCTGAAATCATTAGCCAAAGTTTCCTATATTACATTTGAGGTCAAAGATCATACCATTTCAGGATTAGTTGAAATTGGTGGTCATGGGAATCAGATAATCTGAGATTCAGATTAGCTACTTGATGATTATAAACCATATTAAAATTTAGACAATTCATCTCAATCCACATATTTTTCATCAAGGTGTCTATTTGCTTCAGTGAGGTTGTTAAAACCTCTCCCAATTTGCTGTCCAATATTTACATGATGTTATATAAGATTCTCACAGGCTAAATAAGAAATATACAAATTTATAATATAATTACTGCTTTCAGTCCGGTTTTCTCCCCCCATTTTATCACAAATTCTATACTTCAAGCTGTGTTTCTAAGGCTTCCATGAGATGTTTGAGGTTAATGGGGGAAAATATGACTTGTATACAGTTAAGGTCAAGTATTAAAGAGGGCACGTACTGAATGGAGCACTGGGTGTTATACGCAAACAATGAATCATGTAACACTACATCAAAAACTAATGATGTAATGTATGGTGATTAACATAACATAATTAAAAAAATTTTTTAAATAAAAAATAGAAAAGAACTAAGAAGGGAGATTTTTGTTTGTTTGTTTGTTTGAGAAAATCAGAGCTGTTCATTGAGGAATAGGTTGACAGAGGCTGGTGAGAGGGGTGGGACGATGTTCTCTCTAGACTCCTTTCCATCCTTGGTCCAAAAGTCAAAGGACTGAGGACAGTTTGATAGGATGAGGCAAAAACAGTTTGAGCTCCTATATGACTTTCTGGAGAAAGTGAGGGTTTTTTTGTTTTGGGGGTTTGTTTTGTTTTTGACCTAAAGAGGGGGAGCAGAGAAGGAAACTGAGTTCCTAGAACATTTTGGGATAAAGACTGTTCTGAGATCAGGGGCTTTTGAAGTTGCCTTTTCTTTCAGAAATTTTTCTTAGCTCTCAAGAATCTAAGTAAACAGAGAAGAAAAGAATGGCAGTAAAAATTCCCATTTATGTACATTCCTATTCCCAGATTGTTTAAGTAAAAACCTAATCTTGATTAAATGTCCTGGCAAATGAAAAGAAGTTTGCATTTCCATGTGTACATGTGGGTTCCACCAGTCTCCGCTTCATACCAGGCCACAGGTTTCAGGAAATATTTTCATGTGCAATATTTTTGGATCAAGCTAGAGATTCTCGGTAGATTAAATAATTACTTAATCTTTAGAATGGAACTTAAATAGAAGCAAAAGGAATGATCATACTGAATATTCATATCTACTGGTGACCTCTTTATAATTAACCAAAAGATATCTAAAAGCTGGATAAGTAAGGTCAAACTATTTCATTGAGCTCTTTTACACTGAGACCTGCTCAGAATATACTTTAATTAATTTATTCCCATTCTTCTACCAAAAGGGATTAGACCTAAATATGCCAAATAAAAATTTAAAAATAGCTGTTTGTCCTAAAAGCTGACTTCTTACCCAAATGACAGAAACAATACAAAATTTAAATTCTTCGTTCATTAAAACTCAGTTTTGTAGTCTTCAGAAATAGAATGTTTTAGTCTATGAATATTAGAAAATTGAATTTCATTACAAATAATATTGATACAAATGTAAAAAAAAGTCACTTGTATCCAAAGAAAGAAAAACCATAAAACAGAATGGGCAGGGGCCGTTGACGGTGCTGATTGACTAGCAACATAGGTGAGAACACTTAGAAAATAGCTCCTAATTTATGCTAGATAGAGTCAAGCTATCTGAGACACGGTCACTGTCAGTAACAGGAGCCATCTCGTGAAGTGTATGTGCCAGGACACTATTCCAGCAAAATTAGATGTGTCCTACCTGTAAAAGCCAAGTATAATGTTATCCGCATAAAGGCAGAGGAAAATATGCACACAATCATAAAAATAGTCCTAATTCTTACAGAAACTGTAAAGACTACATGCTAAATGAAAAATGGCCACCCCATCACTAAATCCAAACAGTGAGGTAAATAAACCAAACACCTACTCCTCACTTTGAAATATTAAAACCAACAAATCTTTAATAATTAAAATATAGCTAACAGTACTACCTCTTTTTGAAGTACATGGATTTCAAGTCATTAGCCCCAAACTTGAGCTAGATAGAATCTATATGCCCTGGCATTTGATATTTCAGGTTCAGATATCAGTAGCCTATACATGAATTTATATGCATATAAGACCACCTATGTATATTATAAAAATCACCCCAGTCTCATTATTTCATAGATTAGTATTATGCCCCATCATATGTAATATGCCTCATCTATGCAATAACTCATTAGTCATTAACTTTGTAACTCTAAAGTTAAGGTAAAGGACCTTTAATTCTAGTTCACAGCACAGAAGTATTTCAAACAAGCGTTTTGGTCCAGCAGGACTTACTTGTGACCTGTGTATGATGACAGAGGCATAACTGCCCTGAGCAAGCCACTTTGCTGTGCTGGATATCTTCATTCCAGTTCCTGCCAAGTTAATGCTGAACTGTCCCTAGATGGTAAACAAAACAAAATAGATGAAATTCATAAAATATTTAAAAATGCTCGAAAGAAACACCTGAATTTGAATTATATAAGAAAGGCCTCAAATTGCTTTTGAGGAATTTGAGGAAAGGAGGACCTTTAAAAAAATGAAAAAATTGGGCGCCTGGGTGGCTCAGCTTGTTAAGCGACTGCCTTCGGCTCAGGTCATGATCCTGGAGTCCTGGGATCGAGTCCCGCATCGGGCTCCCTGCTCGGCAGGGAGTCTGCTTCTGCCTCTGACCCTCCCCCCTCTCGTGTGCTCTCTCTCTCTCATTCTCTCTCTCTCTCTCAAATAAATAAATAAAATCTTTAAAAAAAATGAAAAAATATATTTTTTTAGAGAGGGAAAGAGAGTGGGCACAGAGGAGGGGCAGAGGGAGAGGGTGAGAGAATCTTAAGCAGGCTCCAGGCCCAGTGCAGAGAGAGAGGAAGGGCTCAATCTCCTGACCCTGAGATCATGGCCTGTGCCAAAATCAAGAGTCGGATGCTTAGGTGACTGAGCCACTCAGGTGCCCAAAATGAAAGAATACGGATACAACTTCACTCTAAAGGAAATGGACCAGCTAACATTTTTTTTAAAAAATTGATTACAAATAAAAAAAAAACTGATTACAAATAACGTCTTCTCAATACGAGGTATCTGAATCAATACGGTATAATGTGATTTGTGCACAAGTAACTCCGTCCAACCCTAGGACTCTAAGACTTGACAGCTAGAGTTAGTGTTCTCGGAGCAATAGGCAAATCTTAAGAAGGGATGTTCGTAGGGACTAATACCAGACTTAACATTTCTCCAATTTCTATTTTTGACCCTTTCTTGCTAACTTCCCTGATAATAATTCCCCTGTTTAATGTATTTTCTAGAATCTCCTGTCAATGTGCCCTTCTCTGTTGCCATAAAGATATTACTTCTTAACCCCCCACACAAAACTACGGAAAGTATTATCATTGTCCCAGCTATTACGTTCTTTTTCAAGTACGCAGAAGTGTATATGGGATGTGCGATGCCACATGATTTACACGCAGTGCGTGAGCCCCCTAGTGGCTTTATGATCGAATTCTTTTCAAGACACAAGAACCTTTTTCATGTCAAAATACTTCAGACTATCTCTGTTAAAAATTAAACCTTAAATGTCTGCTAATTGAGAAAATGTGTTACTAAAATGGGTAAAATTCTGGCACATTTATATGATCTTGCAGTACAGCATTACACATTGAAAAATAGAATTAACTAATGCTAATTAAGCCTATTGCCAATGTTCAAATATACAATAGATTCAGAGTGATAATCTTGGATCACATCACTATATCCCATAACAGCCTAAGCCTCATGAATCTTGAGCAAGACTGTGATAAAATATTAGGGGTTACATTACATTATATGAATGAAAATATTATCTTGTCATGAAAGCAAAAGTAAAATAGATTTCAAATATATATATTGTAAATTATTACTATTGCTAAAATAATTATATATCAATTTAGTTTATTGCTAAGAAATCTATTTCTTAATTAAAATAAAAATAAATTCAATACATTTATAATACAATTTTAATAAATGGAGAATTTTCCCTATAAGAGAAATAATGTTTAGACAAATTTCAAACAAAAATTTATTACATACATCATTTAATTATAATTTAGAACATGACCTAGATATTTCATTGCTGTATTCTCAGAGTCCAGAATAGGGCTTGGGTACTTAGTGGTTTTGAATGAATTAAGTGCATTATAAATATTAAATTTTAGTATTACACATAAATACACAACCTACACATCTAAACCTTTCATATGCCATGATAATGAATGACATTAACACTAGACACGTTGGTATTTTATACTGGTAAATACTTAAAAAAGAACTAATTCTAACTACTCTAATACTTGATAGTCAACCTGATACAAGTTTTGCATTGAATATCTTCATCCTACATTAACTCATAAGTAGGTTTCTCACCAAATAAAGTTCCCTTAAAATAGAAATATATTCTGTGATGTAGGTTTCCTATGACCAGGCACTTATTGAATGCCCCACTGGGGTCATAGAATGTTTTCACAACCTAACATTCTACACTTTCACTAATCCTTTACCGGCAACCCCCCCCCCCCCCCCCCCCCCCCCGCCAAGGTTGTTAGGAAGCATTCAAATGTACATACACTGGAAGTGAAAGGAAAAAATCCCAACTGACTATTGCGAGACTTAGGTGGTGTTAACACAATTGGTTGGACTAGAAATATCTATTGCTCCATTTCTCCAGACTAATTTTCATGAGCTTTACTTATGTCCTTAGTCTTCATTAAAAAGCAACATAATATAATCTCAAAGAAATGGTAAAACAATTCATCTGAAATTTGAGATAGTATTGATAGACATAAAAATACATTTCACTTACTCGTTCAAGATTACCTGAGTGACAGACATGGTGTCAAGTACTGTGGCAGTACAAAGACATATCTCACTCTAAATCTTTTTTTTTTAAAAGACTTTATTTATTTATTCATGAGAGACAGAGAGAGAGACAGAGGCAGAGGGTGAAGCAGGCTCCCAAGGAGCAGGGAGCCCGATGCGGGACTCGATCCCAGGACGCTGGGATCATGACCTAAGCCGAAGGCAGACGCTTAACCATCTGAGCCACCCAGGCGTCCCCTCACTCTAAATCTTTTAAGTGAAGAACAGATTGGTAGTTGCCAGGGAGGTTCAGGGTGAATAGGTCCTCACCCATGGTCAAAAGATACAAAGTTCCAGTTACAAGATAAATTCTGGGAATGTAATATGCAGCCTGGTGATTATAGTTAACAATTCTGCACTGTATATTTGAAAGTTGCTAAGAAAGTAGATCTTAAAAGTTCTCATCCCAAGAAAAAGATTTTGTAACTAAGTGAGGGGATGGAAGTTAATTAAATTTCCTATGGTGATTATTTTGCAATATATACATAATTAAATCATTATCTTGTACACTTTACACTAATGCAATGTTATATGACAATTGTATTTCACTAAAACTGGGGAAAAATAAATAAGTAAAATAGTATATGTATATAAATAAATGTAATGAACTGTAGAGAATTACAGGACATATTTACTTATTTCCATATAACATAAAAAAGGTACTGGTATGTTCCTATGGAACTTCAGAAGTAATAAATGATTGAATAAATTAATTATTTCAGTTCCTTAAACCTAATCTTTAACTTAAAATTAGTTCAACGTAGCTACTAAAAATTTGTTTTTTAAAAAGTAGTATGAGGTTTACCACCTCTTCTACTCTCAACATTTTTTTAGATTAGGCAACCATAAGGAATAAAATTCTAATAGCAAAATCATGAGTGAAAGGTGATCCAAAGATCCAATAATTCAACAGTTTGGAATATCTGTCCTTGAGTTATTAACTGCATCAAAGAAAAAAGTACTAATGGGTATAAGAGAAGAACCATAGAGGTAGATACAAGTTTTAATGTTCTACTTCTCTTATTGACTGGTTGGTTCATGGGTGCTCATTACACCATCATGCTTTTATAATTTTAAAATGTGTTGTACATATTTTATTATGAAAGGGATCTATAATCTAATGCAATTATAATAAAAATTCCACTGGGGGGACGCCCGGGTGGCTCAGTCGTTAAGCTTCTGCCTTCGGCTCAGGTCTTGATTGAGCCCTGCGTCGGGCTCCCTGCTCAGTGGGAAGCCTGCTTCTCCCTCTCCCATTCCCTCTGCTTGTGTTCCCTCTCTCACGGTCTCTCTCTCTGATAAATAAATAAGACCTTTGAAAAAAAAATTTCATTGGGAATTTTTGTAGCTCTAGAGAACTGATTCTAAAATTTATGTGAAAAGACAAAGAAATTAATATAGTTAAAACAATTTTTAAAAAGAATAAACTTGAAGGACCCATACTACCTTATTTTAATGCTTATCAAAAAGCTACCATAACCAAGACACTGCCATGAGAGGTAGGTAGATCAATGGAACAGAATAGTCCAGAAATAGACCCACATAAATATGTCCACTTGGTTTTTGACAAAGGTGGAAAGGCAATTAAGTGGAGAAAATACTGTCTTTTCAACAAATGGTTTTCGGACAATTGGATGTCTACATGTAAAAACCATCAGACTTCACACAAAATTAATTCAAAATCAATCATAGGTCTAAGTGTGAAACTAGAAAACTATACAAATTTTTGAAGGAAACAGGAGAAAATCTTTGTAACTTGGAGTTAGTCAAAGAGTTCTTCAATATGAAACTACTTGCATAACTCATATAGGAAAAAAATAATAAATTTGATTTCATTAAAATTTAAGATTTTTGCTGTGTGAAAGACACTTAAAAGAAAGACCAGGAAAAAATATTTGCAAATGTCATATGTAACAAAAGACTTGTATCCAGAATATGTAAAGAACTCTCAAAATTAAACAGTAGGGAATGAACAATCCAATTTTTAAAATGAGCAAAAGACTCTAACACACATTTTACCAAAGTAGATATGCAGATGACCAATAAGCACATGAAAGATATTTAACATCTTTAACCATTAGTGAAATGCAAATTAAAACCACAATGAAAGTCCACAGAATATTGGGGGGTGGGGGGCAGAGGGACAGAAAACTTGACAATACTAAGTGCTGACAGGGAAGCAAAGCAACTGCAATTTAAATCTTCACTAGTGGGAATACAAAATAATAAAGCTACTCTATAAAACAGTTTGGTAGTTTCTTATAAGTTAAACATACACATACCATATGACCCTACAATCCCACTCATAAGGTACTTATCCCAGAGAAATGAAAATGTATGTTCACACAAATACCTGTACACAAATGTGCATATCAGCTCTATTCATAATCTCCCCAAACTGTAATCAACCCATAGTCTTCCAGTGAATGAATGGACAAACTATAGGACAACTGTACAACATCTGTGTGATAGAATTATTTTCTCAGCAATAAAAAAGGAACAAATTACTGACACCTGCAACAACACAGATGAATCTCAAAGGCATTATGTTGAGTGAAGAAAGCCAATCTTAAAAGGTCATATACTGTATGATTCCATTCATATGACATTTGTATGACATTCCAGAAAAGGCAAAACTATAGCAACAGAGAAGAGATCAGTGTTTACCAGGAGTTAGGTCCAAGGCAGAAATTGACTCCATGAAGGGAGTGCGAGGGAACTGTCCTATATGCTAATTATGATGATGGTAAAACAAATCTGTACATATGTTAAAACTGTATACTAAAAAGGGTAATCTTTCTGTATGTTACAAAAATTTTTTTAAATGTGAATGGGTGTAACATTTTACTTAAAGAATAAATTTTTCAATTCACTTGCAAATGAAACCCAACATGTCATATGTAAGAGACACACTTAAAGTGATTCATAAAGGCTAAAATTAAAAGGATAAGCAGAAAATGTATAAGGAAAATGAACACAAACAAAGAAGAGGGGCAGCAATCCTAAGGGACAAAGTAGAATTCAAGCCTCAAATCAGGAAAACATGACAAGTAAGTATTAGAAACCATTATCTACAATGAAGAAATAACACATAAATATTATGAATTGAATAACACAGCAAATTTTATGAAGCAAAACTACAGAAGATGAAAGTATACATAGATAGATAGAAACCCCCAATAGGAAATTTTAATATACCACTTTTAGTAACAAGACAGATCAAGCAGGCAAAGATAAGGAGAGAGATAATCTAAACAATGTAATAAAAAAGGTAGACCTTGCAGATATATATCAAACTCTATTTTCTTATAGTAAAAAAATACATGTTCAAAATATTTAACTGGCTCTGAATATTCAAAATAGATGCTGGCCATGATCTACTGACATTGGCTGAATGTGGTTATTTCTCTTGCTCTTATGTGATCAGTATTAATTACAAAACAGCTGAAGAAATACACATTAGGTTTTATTGTCAAAGTTTTGCGGCTCTTTGAAAAGTACCAAACATTTTACTTTACTTCACTTTTGATATATGTATTCTAAAGTCACATCACACTCCTTAACTTCATCTTATATTGCAATGTGGCAAAGTTTATTTTCCCTAAAGAGTGCCATATGTATCCATTCTCTTTTTAGCATTCATGTCCCAGAGTGCCCTGTCATATGCAAACACAGAGGATGTGGTTTTGATGAATCCCAAACAAAAGAAGTTCTTTCTGTGACATCAAACATCTGGAGAGTATTCATGCAAATGTTGTATAACTTAACACAGAATCTGGTTTATATATTTGACAGAACATCTCTAAGAATACTAGATATTTTTTTAAAGATTTTATTTGTCAGAGAGAGGGAGAGAAAGAGCACAAGCAGGGGGAGCAGAGAACCCAATGCAGGACTGGATCTCAGGACCCTGGGATCATGACCTGAGCCGAAGGCAGATGCTTCACTGACTGAGCCACCCAGGCTTCCCAGAATATTAGACATTTTGTATTTTTGGTAACAGAAACCTCAGTCAGTTGAATAGAGAATGAATATAGATGGGCAAAGTTCCTACTGACAGCACATACCTATCTATGCCCGATAACATCTAACATGGGAAATAAAACTTTGCATTCTAGAAATACTGGAGAGCTTTGTGAGGGAGGCATCTCACTTTGATGAGTAGAGAGGAATATTTTATTACTGTACTGGTTCTGCCTCTGTCTTTCTCAAGGATCTTGGGTAGGTTATTAACATGGAATGCCTGTTTCTCCTAAGTATAAAGTGGGATTACCCAGTTTACATCTTTCTCAAGATATTACAGGGAGGAAAAAGGGGTTACATTGAAATTTAAGAAAAGGAGTTAGAAATTAATGGAAATAGCTATCTTACCATTTGAAAACCTGATTGTGCTAACATCTCTTATTCAGATTCCATGCTCATCAAGAAATATTCTATTTATAATAATTAACTTTTCTGTTATTTCCCATTAGGAAAGTTAAACGAGATAAGAGTTCTGATTCCACTTGACAGGTATATGATTTACTTGAATATCAGCTCTCTTGTGAATTTTGTTGATGTCTCAGTGACCAGACCTTACTCAATTCAACATGTAATAAAAAGGACTGGATTCCCAGAAATGGTAAACTTTCCAAAGTAATGGCATCTTTGAGCCCTTGTATCAGACTTTCCACAACTCTATGTGGCATTCTCAATTTACTTCTCCTTAATCACATTTTTTTAAAAGATTTTATTTATTTATTTGACAGAGAGAGACACAGCGAGAGAGGGAATTCAAGCAGGGGGAGTGGGAGAGGGAGAAGCAGGCTTCCCGCCGAGCAGGGAGCCCGATGCGGGGCTCGATCCCAGGACCTGGAATCATGACCTGAGCCGAAGGCAGACGCTTAACGACTGAGCCACCCAGGCGCCCCCTTAATCACATCTTTGATGAAAAGGCACAGCTTACAAGAAGGATGCGTTGCTGGACAAACTTGATCAGTCTTGACATGGGTTGATCATTGGAGAATGAATAATCTCTACTTAATCTCTATTAAATCTCTACTTAAATGGAAATGTTATTAAAAAAATCCAAACATGAGTAAAAATTTTGCTGAGGGGCACCTGGGTGGCTCAGTCAGTTAAACATCGGACTCCTGATTTCGGCTCAAGTCATGATCTTGGGTTGTAAGATCAAGCCCCAGGTTTGGCTCTCAACTTAGCAGGGAGTCTGCTTCTCTCCCCGTCTCCCTCTCTGTCCTCTTGTGCACTCTCTCTCTCTAAAATAAATAAATAAGTCTTTTAAAAAATTGCTGAGAGTGCTAAAAAGTTTAGATTACACATCTTGACTTTAGAAGACGTGTCTAAAAAGACACAGTATAAGACTTCAGAGTTCATCAAGGTAAGGACAGTCTTGGGAAGAGAACTGAATAGAAGATGTGGGTCAGAGAGTCATATTATGGGAAGTAGACCTATCATCTGGCAGACCAATATGAACGAAGTGGGAAAGAGGAAGAATGGACATGGATAGAGCTAACCAGCTTCAAAGAGCAAATAAGAACATGAGCCTCCCTTGCCAAGTTATTTACCTTTAAAAATATAGCCGAGGAAACATTCTTGGAATGGCAACTTGAGGAGCCCTGTGGCCTCACTCTCCAGCGAAACAACCATAACTGGTGAAAATTATAAAATATAACAACCATTTAAGGTCTCTGAAAACTATCCTAAGGTTCTACAACAAATGGAAAACACTAATTCACAAAAATTTATATCTAGGTAAAAACAGTGTCTGTGACATTTGAACCATGACCTGCCCCTCCTCCTACCTCAGCAAGATGACAGTTTTACTCTTGATGGGAACACAAGACTCTATTTCCCCAGCTCCCTCTTAGGGTTAGTTTTCTCCCTGGGAGGGACAAACCACCAGCAATTCTCATCTCACCCAGTTCACAGAAGTTTTATTACAGGCAAGAGTGGATGAGGCTCTGCCACTCAGTCCCTACTCATAGAACAGAAGATCTACCCCAGGCATAGTAGGTTAAGAGCACAAGACTCAAATCAACCCTGTTCAAAATCACTGGTAGGGCAGAGGTTCTGTGCTGAGAAGGGCAAGCCAAGAAGACCAGGGACTACGGCTATGACTCAGCATTCTGCTTAAAAAGTGGGATTGTTACTCTGAGAAGTTGGTCCTATCCCTAGATCCACAGAATTGGTGCAATGTATCTTCCTTAGGAGAGAGTCAAGATGTAAGAACAAAAAGTTCCATAGCTTTTTCTAAGGGATATGAGCTTATCTGAGAGAGGCCATGGGAGAATTTCAAGCCTAAAGATGCTATTGAAAACAAGATTTTAATGGTGTGCAGCTAAGAGGAAAGGGGTGATAGTTCAATGAGAGCAACAAGCAAAATGGTAGATCAAATTGGATTTTAACAGAGAGAACCAAGGAAAGAGACAGCTAAGAAGGGCTCCTTTTGAGGTCTTACCTGACCTCAAAGACTGACCTGTAATACTACCCTGGCCAAAGGGCTTAAATTTAGTTGAATCAGACCATAGAGTAATTTACTCCTCTAGGATGTTATTGAAAGAATAGAGCAATCATCTAGCAATTAGGGGAGACTAAGAGCTGAGTATGGTATCAGTAGATTCAGACCAGCTTAAAAACTTAATGGGGAGTTGGGAAAGAGACAGAGATCCCAGCTAAAAACACTATCATTCCAGGAGGATCAGAGTGACTGTGTACATGTCCAAGGCTGTGCCTTCCAAGGAGTGACATCAAAGACTGCACAGGGAAAATAGATGTCACTGAAATAGTCCCGCCAAGGAACTAAGCAAATAAATAAGCAAGCAAGCAACAAGTCCTATAGGGGAGGGGGAGATTTAGTGTCCACAGTTACTAAAATATATGATCTAAAATACCCAGTTTTCAACAAAAAATTGAGATATGCAAAGAAGCTGGAAAGGATGACTCATATTCAGGGGGAAAAGGCACTAGAAACTGCCTTTGAGAGGTTTCAGATGTCTGGCTGAGCAGATAAAGACTTCAAAGCAGCTATTATAAATATGTTCAAAGAGCTAAAGAAAACCATGTTTTAAAGAAAGGTATGATAATAACGTCTCATCAAATAGAGAATATCAATACAGAGATAGCAGTTACATTTAGAAAAAGAGGAAAAGGAAAATTCTGGAGTTGAAACGTACAATAACCAAAAAGAAAAACTTCACTAGAGGGGCTCAAACAGTAGATTGGAGCAGACAGAAGAAAGAATTGAACAGATATCAATAGTGAAATCTGAAGAACAGAGAGAAAAAGAATTAAGAAAAATGAACAGAGCCTCAAAGAAACAAGAGTACACCATTAAATGCACCAACATATGCATAATGGGAGTACCAGAAGGAAAGGAGAAAGGAGCAGAGAATATGTTTGAATAAATAATGCCTGAAAAATTTCCAAATTTGGTGAAATTCATTAATCTATACATTCAAGAAACTCAATAGATTCCAAGTTTGGCAGATACACAGAGATCCACATACAAATAGGTGATACTAAAGATGATGAAAGTCAAAGACCAAGAAAATCTGAAAGCATCAAGAGATAAATGACCACATATATAAGAACCCCAAAAGATAAATAGCTGACTTCCATGTTTTTATCTAGAAGCCAGAAGACAGTGGGGTGACATACTTAAAGTGCTGGAAAATAAAAACTATAAGTTGAGAATTTTATAACAAGCAAATCAATCTTTCAAGAATGAAGGCCAGGTGCCTGGGTGGCTCAGCTGTTAAGCGTCTGCCTTCAGCTCAGGTCATGATCCCAGGGTCCTGGGATTGAGCCCCAAATCAGGCTCCCTGCTTGGCGGGAAGCCTGCTTCTCCCTCTCCCACTCCCCTTGCTTGTGTTCCCTCTCTCGCTGTCTCTCTCTCTCTGTCAAATAAATAAGTAAAATCTTAAAAAAAAAAAAAAAAAAGAATGAAGGCCAAATAAAGACATTTACAGATAAACCAAACAGAGAAGATTTGTTTATTAGTAGACCTGTTTTACAAGATATGCTAAAGGAAGTTCTTCAAGTTGAAATCAATACCACACATTAATACAAAACAACCAAAGAGTACTGATAAAGGTAATTCTGCAGGTAATTATAAAAGATGCTGTAATTGCACATTTCTTTTCCTTTCTACCCTTAACTTATTTTAAAACAATTGTAAAAGCTAATAAGTATACGATTATATTAGTGATCTATAATGTATAGAAATGTAATATATTTGATGATAATGACAAAAATGAGGCAGGTGGAAACAAAGCTGTTTGGGAATAAGGAAATGACACCAGCTAATAACGCAAATCCACAGGAAGAAAAGAAGAAACCTAGAAATGCTAACTATAACAGTTCAAATAAAAATTTCTATAAATATGTAATTTCTCTCATTACTTCTCCCATACTCTCTAAGAAACATAAAATTATATAAAGTTATTATAAAAATGTATTGTGGGTTTGTTACATATGTAGATTGTATAACAAACATAACATCACAAAAGGAAGAGGAAATAGAGCACATAAAGGAGTAATGTTTCTATATTTCACTGGAATTAGGTAGTATAAATCTGAAGTCGATTCTGATAAGATGTATTTTGTAAACTCTTAAGCAGCAATTAAGAAAGCAATTAAAAATATAGTGAAAAATTTATTAAGGAAATTAAAATGCTATACTCAAAAACATTCAATTGATAAAAAGAAAGCAGTAAAGAAGAAATGGAGGAAAAAAACAACATGAGACATATAGAAAACAAAGTAAAATGGCAAATATAAATCAAGACATAATATCAATATCATTAAAGAATTCAAAGGCAGAGATCCAATAAAGTGCCCTCTATAGAAGATACTCTTAAGATCCAAAGATGTAAATAGGCTAAAAGTAAATGGGATAAAATTATATATCATGTACTATCTGTGAGCTGAGTGGCCATTCTAATGTCAGATAAATTAGACTTTTAAAACAAACAAACAAACAAAACATGCTACTTCAGATAAAGAAGAACATTTTTTAAAATTTCTTTTAAAGATCTTTTTTAAGAAGAATATTTTATAATGATAAAAGTGTTGATATATCAGGAAATTATGAAAATTATAATCATATACCAAAAATATCCCAAAGTAAATGAATAAAATACAAAGTAAATGAAACAATAAGATTAAAGTGAGAAATAGACAATTGAATAATAATTGCAATGTTTCAGTGAATAGAACAGCTAGGCAGAAGATCAACAAGGAAATGGAAAAGTTGAACAATACTTCAAACCAACTAGACCTGACAAACGTCTATAGAATATTTCACCAACAACAGAATATACATTCTTTCCAAGCACATATTGAACATTTTCCAGAATAGCCATATGCTATGCCATAAAACAAGACTCAATGCATTTAAGAGCATGTATAAAGAATACAAAGTGTATTTTCCAATCACAATGGGAAGAACTCAATAACAGAAGGAAATTTGGGAAATTCACAAATATGTGGGAATTAAACACTATACTCTTAAAGAACCAATAAGTCAAAGAAGACCTCACAGGTGATCATGGAAAATACTTTACGATAAATGGAAATGAACACATGGACATTGTACACGTACAATGTACCAAAACTCAGAGGATGCAGCAAAATAAATACATAAGAGAAAATCTAAATCGGGAAATGCTTAAATTAAAAGAGAGAAAAAAAAATAAGATATATCAATAACCTAACCTTCCACCTTAAGATACTGGAAAAGAGCAAATTAAATCTAAAGCAAGAAGAAATAAAGAAATGATAAAGAATGGTCTGAAAATTGATTAAATAAATTAAAAAATAGAGAAAATAAACAAAATCAAGTGTTGGTCTCTTTGTTCTTACATATAACCTAGCAAAGTTAAAGCAGGAAGAATAGAATATTTGAACAGACCAATTAGCAGAAATAAAATGGAATCAATAATCAAAAACTCTCCCAAAACAAAAGTCCAGGACCAGATGGCTTCACAGGTGAATTCTACCAAATATTTAAAGAGTTATATTCTACCGAATATTTAAAGACTTAATACCAACTCTCCTCAAACTGTTCCAAAAAATACAAGAGGAAGGAAAACTTCTAAGTTCATTCTATGAGGCTAGTATCACCCTGATACCAAAAACCAGATAGACACCACAAAATAAAAGAGAACTAAAGGCCAATATCTCTGATGAACACAGATGCAAAAATCCTCAAGAAAATACTAGCAAACTGAATCCAACAATACATTAAAAATATTATTCACCACAATCAAGTGGGATTTGTTCCTGGGATGCAGTGGTAGTTCAATATTCATAAAACAATCAATGTGATACATCACATCAACAAGAGAAAGGATAAAAACCATATGATTATTTCAACAGATGCAGAAAAAGAATTTGACAAATTACAACATCCATTCCTGATTAAAAAAAAAAAAAAAACCTCTACAAAGTAAGTCTAGAGGGAACATACTTCAACATAATAAGGACCTTAGGTGAAAAATCCACAACCAACATTATATTTAACAGTGAAAAATAGAACTTTTCCCCTAAGACCAGGAATAAGACAAGGATGTCCACTCTTGCCACTTTTATTCAACATAATACTGGAAGTCCTAGCCACAACAGTCAGACAACAAAAAGAAATAAAAGGCATCCAAATTGGTAAGGAAGAAGCAAAACTCTATTTGCAGATGACATGAGACTATAGAAAAGCCTAAATACTCTTCCAAAAAAATACTAGAACTGATAAATGAGTTCAGTAAAGCCATAGGATACAAAATCAATGTACAGAAACCTGTTGCATTCCCATATACTAGTAATGAAACAGCAAAAAGTGAAATTAAGAAAACAATCCCAATTATAAGTATACCAAAAAACAATAAAATATCTAGGAATGAACTTAAACAAAGAGGTAAAAGACCTATACTCTGAAAACTATAAAACACTGATGAAAGAAATTGAAGACAATACAAAAAATGGAAAGACATTCCACACTCAAGGGTTGGGAAAAGAAACATTGTTAAAATGTTTATACTACCCAAAGCAATCTACAGATCTAATGCAATCCCTGTCAAAATACCAACAGTATTTTTCACAGAACTAGAACAAACAATCCTAAAATTTGTATGGAACCACAAGAGATTTCAAATGGCCAAAGTGATCTTGAAAAAGAGGAACAAAACTGGAGGTATCACAATTCCAGACTTCAAGTTATATTACAAAGCTGTAGCAGTCAAAACAGTATGGTACTGACACAAAAATTCATAGATCATTGGAATAAAACAGAAAACCCAGAAATAAACCCAAGAATATATGTTCAATTAATCTTTGACAGAGGAGGAATGAATATTCAATGGGAAAAAGATGGTCTCTTCAACAAATGGTGTTGGGGAAACAGGACAGCTACATGCAAAAGAGTGAAGCTGGGCCACTTTCTTGCACCATACACAAAAATAAAATAAAAATGGATTAATTACCTAAATGTGAGGCCTGAAACCATAAAAATCCTTGAAGAGAGCCTAGGTAGTAGTTTCTCTGACACTGGCCATAGCAACATTTTTCTAGATATGTCTTCTAAGGCAAGAGAAAAAAAAGCAAAAATAAACTATTGGGACTACATCAAAATAAAAAGCTTCTGCTAGCATAGGAAACAATCAAGAAAACTAAAAGGCACCTACTGAATTGGAGAAGTAATTGCAAATGACATATCCAATAAAGGTTTAGTATCCAAAGTATATAAAGAACTTGTATAGGGCACCTGGGCAGTTCAGTCAGTTAAGTGTCTGCCTTTGGCTCAGGTCATGATCCCAGGGTCCTGGGATCAAGTCCTGCATTGAGCTCCCTGCTCAGCAGGAAGTCTGCTTCTCTCTCCCCTTCTGGTCCTCCCCCCTGCTCATTCTCTCTCTCTCTTTCAAATAAATACATTCTTAAAAAAAAAAAAAGAACTTATATAACACAACACCAAAACCCCCAAATAATCCAACTACAAAATGGGCAGAAGACATGAACAAATATTTCTCCAAAGAAGACATATAGATAGCCAACAGATACATGAAAAGATGCTCATCATCACTCATCATCAGGGAAATGCAAATCAAAACCACAATGACATATCACCTCATACCTGTCAGAATGGCAAAGATCAAAAACACAAGAAACAACAGGTGTTGGTGAGGATGTGGAGAAAAAGGAATCCTCGGACACTTTTGGTGAAAAGGCAAACTGGTGCAACCACTGTGGAAAACAATATGAAGGTTCCTCAAAAAATTAAAAATAGAACTACCATATTATCCAGTTATCACCCTAGTGGGTATTTATCCCTAAAATACCAAAACACTAATTCAAAGGGATACATGCACCCCTATGTTTATTGCAGAATTATTTACAATAGCCAAATTATGGAAGCAGCCCAAGTGTTCATCAACAGATGAATGGATAAAGAGGAGATCATGTCAGCTATATACAGAAGAATGAAACTCCACCGTTCTCTAACACCATACACAAAGATAAACTCAAAATGACAAAAGACCTCAATGTGAGACAGGAATCCATCAAAATCCTAGAGGAGAGCACAGGCAGTAACATCTTTGACATCGGCCACAGCAACTTCTTTCAAGATACATCTCCAAAGGCTAGTGAAACAAAAGCAAAAATGAACTTTTGGGACTTCATCAAGATAAAAAGCTTCTACACAGGAAAGGAAAAAGTCAACAAAACAAAGAGGCAACCCACCGAATGGGAGAAGATATTTGCAAATGACACGACAGATAAAGGGCTAGTATCCAAGATCTATAAAGAACTTCTCAAACTCAACACCCAAAAACCAAATAATCAAGTCAAAAAATGGGCAGAAGACATGAACAGACACTTCTCAAAAGAAGACATACAAATGGCTAACAGACACATGAAAATATGTTCATCATCATTAGCCATCAGGGAAATTCAAATCAAAACCACATTGAGATACCACCTTACACCAGTTAGAATGGCAAAAATGGACAAGGCAAGAAACAAATGTTGGAGAGGTTGTGGAGAAAGGAGAACCCTCTTACACTGTTGGTGGGAATGCAAGTTGGTACAGCCACTTTGGAAAACAGTGTGGAGGTGCCTCAAAAAATTAAAAATAGAGCTACCCTCTGACCCAGCAATTGCACTACTGGGTATTTGCCCCAAAGACATAGATATAGTCAAAAGAAGGGCCATATGCACCCCAATGTTCATAGCAGCAATGTCCACGTTAGTCAAACTGTGGAAAGAGCCTAGATGCCCTTCAACAGACAAATGGATAAAGAAGATGTGGTCCATATATACAGTGGAATATAACTCAGCCATCAGAAAGGATGAATACCCAACTTTTACATCAACATGGATGGAACGGGAAGAGATTATGCTAAGTGAAATAAGTCAAGCAGAGAAAGTCAATTATCATATGGTTTCACTTCTTTGTGGAACATAAGGAATAGCATGGAGGACATTAGGAGAAGGAAGGGAAAAATGAAGGGGGCGGAAATCGGAAGGAGAGATGACCATGAGAGACTATGGACTCTGAGAAACAAACTAAGGGTTCTAGAGGGGAGGGGGGGTGGGGGGATGGGTTAGCCCAGTGATGGGTATTAAGGAGGGCACGTACTACATGGAGCACTGGGGGTTGTACGCAAACAATGAATCATGGATCACTGCATCAAAAACTGGTGATGTATTGTATGGTGACTAACAAAACATAATAAAATTAAATTAAAAAAAAAAAAGAGGAGGTCGTGTATATAAATATATACACAATGGAATATTACCCAGCCATAAAAAAGAATGAAATCTTGTCATTTGCAATAACAGGGATAGATCCAGAGAGTATAATGCTGAGTGAAATAAGTCAGAAAGACAAATTCATATGATTTCACTCATATGTGAGTTTAAGAAACAAAGGAAAAAAGAGACAAACAGAAAAAAAGATTTTTGACTATAGAGAACAAACTGATGGTTACCAGAGGGGAGGTGGGTGGGGAGAATGGGTGAAATAGGTGATGGGGATTAAGAAAACATTTATCATAATGAGCATTGAGTTTGTATAGAATTGTTGAATCACTATATTGTACACCTGAAATATAACACTGTATGTTAACTATACTGGAATTAAAATTTAATAAAAAGAAAAAAAAAAGAATTAATTATTCACAAACTCTTCCAAAAAAGTAGAAGAGGAGGGAATACTTCCCAATTCACTTTAGAAGACCAATATTTCCCTGATATCAAAACTGGATAAGGACCTCACAAGAAAATGACTAGGTCAGTATCTCTTATGAAAATAGTTGAGAAATTCCCAACAAATCAAATCAAATCTAGCAACATATAAAAAGAATGATATTACATGGCCAAATGGGATTTCTCCTAGGAATGCAAGGTTTCAACATACTATAGTCAACCAGTATGCTATATTGGTATATCTGGTACAGTAATGGACAAGAGCCACAGGATCACCTCAGTACATGTGGAAGCATTTCAAAAACCAATACCCTTTCATGATAAAACCACTTAAATTAGGAATAGAAGGGCACTTCCTCAACTTGACCGGAGGCATCTACAACACATTCACAGCTAACACACTTAATGATGGACTGAATGCCTTTCCCTTAATATCAGGAATAAGAGAAGTATATCTACTCTCATCACTTTTTTTTTTTTTACTCTCATCACTTTTATTTAGTGATGCTCTGGAAGTTTTAGACAGGATAATGAGGCAAGATAAAAAATAAACAGCATCCATATTGCCAAGGAAGAAGTAAAACTATGTTTATTTGTAGATGACATCACTGTGTATATAGAAAATCCCAAAGAATCCAATTAAAAACTATTACAACTAATAAATGAGTTAAGCAGGGTTGCAGGATATAAGACCAATTTATTAAAAACTACAGGTAAAAATTAGTGAATTATTTGGGTCCCACATCTGGGGGGTCTTTTTACTGGACAACTCTCCCTTGTCAGAAACCTTCTTTATCTTGAGCTGGAATCTTCTGCTCTATTAATGCCTCCTGGAATAACACACTGACGTCATTCCTCTTTCATGGGTATCTTTAAATATTTAAAGATAGTTACCATAACCTCCCATTATATTATATTATAAGAGAGGGCTCTGGCAAACCATTAGCTACTTCTCTTGAAAATATCAATATTATAATTATTACTTCTTGCACACGATTTTTTCAATTAGTGATGAATCTGCCTAACCATGCTACATTAATCTAGCTTACATTTCTCCATCTTATCATAACACTGTTGTTCACATAGACTTTATAAAATCTCTTGTTAAAGATGAGATAGTAAATTTCTTCTAGAAAGCATACTCTATACTAGAAATCACAGAGATGGCATAAAGAGTGTGTGAAGAGAATTCTGGAAATAAAAAATAAAACAAGAATAAAGTCATGGAAATACACTATTTCACAAATAAAAGTTACTCTGGGATTGGTACGGACCCAGACAGCTAATATAACCAATTTTAGCAGCAATGTATGGAGAGGCCACATGGTTGTGATCCATTCCTTTGTTATGTATATCCATTCATTTCCATAGACTGGGTGGAAAGATTAAAAATGAAAATGCATGACGGAAGGAGACATAGGCTCTGAACAATTTGAAATCCTTGTAATGGCACCTTTCAAACAAACCTAAAATTGGCAGGGAGATGTTTTTCCTCCAAAATTTATCTATAACCTTTGAAATAAAATTCATATAGGAAATTTGCATTTTTCTATTTACTTATGTTTCTTGCAATATTCTGGTCAAGAAAATTCAGAGAAACAGTATCCGTTTTTTTTCATGGTGAGGGAAAAACAAACAAATATGAAATACCTGTGGGCATCTGGCAGCACTATAGCAATCTCCAGCTGTGGCAAATGGCACTGCTTTTCCAAATACTGTCTGGGCAAAAAGAAGATCTGTGGCTAAAATAAATAATTGAAACTTTTTAGCACTGAGGTATTGCATATTTTTGAATCTTCATTGCAAAACATACAGTCTTCATATTATATTCTTAAATATATTTATATAATTAATTCAAAATTTTAAGCAAATATGCTATGCAGTTATAGTACATGTGTCAGGTTTTCAATAAATAATGTTTAATACAAAAATGTTTATCTCAAAGACCGCCCTAAAAATGGCAGGCACATGTGTAAATTAATCCAGAAGTTTAAAAAAACTAAATATCTTGTTATATTTTACATTATACTGAATATCTAAAATAAAGTGGGTTCAGGAGCAAATTATAGAAGAAAAAAACATTAAAGGTTAATACATCACGACAAAGCCACACATAGGTGCTTATAGACCATATATATATATGATGTATATATATCAATTCATTTAGGCAACTCAAACAAAAACATCCAGCTAAAATATTTGTTATTTTGATTTCTAATATTACTGCATTATATTATTATTTTCTTTTGAATCTTACTTTTGCTAACATCGTTAGCAAAATTTCCCGATTGGCAATAATGCTGGAGATTCTATATGAAGTATCAAAAATAGAGTCATAGGATTAAAGACAGGTTGGAAGGAACCCTAAAAGTCCATTGGTCCAATCAGTTATTCATGCTTGAATCAAATAATAGTCTAACCAACAGTCTTCCAATCAGTGGCTCTCACCTCCACTAAGGTTGTTTCAAATCACTTCACTTTTCAACAAGACGGAACGATCACTGCATGCCCCCATGATGACACCAGTTCCCTACAGGCAATCCCCAAAAGTAGCATTCCTAGAGATACCGTATCACCACAGGCAGTTTCCAAGGCTAGGAGGCTTTCAGTTATGTGCCAGAGTCAGCTTGTACCAAATCATGAGAACCAGCTGGGTGTGTCTCTTCCCAACATCATGTACAATGAGCTCGTGTTGGTAGCTTAAGGTTGGCATAGTGGGAATATATATAACCATGGACACTGGCAAATGCTATAAATCAGACTTTGTTTCCTGGTTGTTAAATGCTGGTTGTTAAACATTTATCCACACATCACTGCTTATGCTGGCACTTACAGGTTAGGCTGAGGCACAGCACACACAACTTTCAAATCAAGCATCCTTTGCTACTGTCTTCCCCCCATCATTACCTGGATAACTCACAGATAGCTCTAACTCAACATGCCCAAACTAAATACATTATCTTTTTTTCCAAACTTATTTCCTCTGCTATATTTCTCATTTCACTGAACTATGTCACCATCCACCCTGTTATTTTGGAAATCTTTCTAAATATTCTTTGTTGTTAATCCCCATATTCCTTGTCTAAAAATGCTACAGAGTGTACCTCTTTAATATTTCTCAAAGGCTCCCTATTCTGAACCATGCCCCTATTTTAAGCCCGTATCATTTTCATCTGGATTATTATATTAGCTTCTTAACTATCTTCATGGATATAATTTGTTCTCCTTCCAATTCTGGTTCCTCTTCTGCTGAAACTTTCCCCCAGTGGCTCTCATAATTTATAAAATTCAATTGTGTAGTTAGTACACATTGTTCTTTATGATCTGCTCTCTGGGAACTTCTCTAACAAGCTGCAACCCCCCAATATCCATTTAATTTATGTTTACAGAAAAATGGACTTTTTTAATGGAACCAAGATGACTCACCTTTCCAGGCTTTTGTTCATGCTGTTCCTTCCTCCTGAAACTCCTTTTCTCCACTTCAGTTAACTCAAATTTGTCTTCAAAATTTCCTCAAGATAGCTTCTTGAGGAAAGTTAAAGACTTTTTACTCAACAAATATTTATTTAAAACCTATTGTGAGGGGGAGCAGAGCAAGATGGCAGAGGAGTAGGAGACCTGGATTTCGTCTGGTCTCAGGAATTCAGCTGGATAGGGATCAAACCATTCTGAACACCTACAAACTCAACAGGAGATCGAAGAAAATAGCAACAACTCTCTGAACAGAAAAGCAACCACTTTCTGGAAGGTAGGACGTGCGGAGAAGTGAATCCAGGTGATATTTGGGAGGATAGATGGCGGGAGAGGGGGCCTCCGTCCTCCGCTTCTGGCAAGTGATAGAGCCGCAGAGCACAAAATCCGAACTTTTAGAAGTCGGCTCCGCTGAGGGATGTCACTCCAGTGGCTAAGCGGGGGGGGGGAACCCTCGCTGGGACAGTGTGGTCTCAGGACCATTGGGGTCACAGAAAGACTGGGCATGCCTGAGTGCGGCAGAGCTCCCAGGTATCAGAGTGGGGAAGCCGGCTGCAGAGATGGAGCCAAGGCATGGGCTCTCAGCTCGGGGTTGCCATAAACTGTGATCTGCGGCACAGTCGGGCCACTGCTCTTCCAGCGGGGACCCAACAAGCGGCAGATCTGGGGAGACCCCCATTCCTCCCCCAGGAGGAGCAGCGCGGGAGCTCACCACAGGGATCTGCTGGGTTTGGAGACTCCAAACGGGGTCATGTGCCAGAGATATAAATGCTCGGTGACAGGCCGGGTGAGCATGGACTGCAGCTGGAGACCAGGGAGATGGGAGTGACTGACTGCTTTTCTCTGGGGGTGCACTGAGGAGTGAGGGCCCGAGTTCTTGGCTCCTCCAGGGATGGAGATTGGGAGGCCGCCATCTTCATTCTCCTCCTCCAAAGCTGTACAGAAAGCTTGCAGGGAACAAAAGCTCCCAAGAGCAAACCCAAGCAGATTACTTAGCCCGGACTGGGCAAGGGTGGGGCAATTCCACCTCCGGCAAAGACATTTGGAAACCATGGCAACAGGCCCCTCCCCCAGAAGATCAGTGAGAACAGCCAGCCAAGACCAAGTTTACCAATCGATGAGAACAGCAGAACTCCAGCGCTAGGAGAATACTGCACATAGAATCCATGGCTTTTTTTTTTTACCATGATTCTTTAGTCTTTCAAAGTTAATTTTTTTTAACCATCTTTTTTTTTTTTTAATTTTTCTTTTTCCCTTTTTCAACCAACATCTTATCAATTCCTTTTTTAAAAAACATTTTTATTTTTCATTTTTAGAGTCATATTCTATCCCTTCATAGTAGTTACCCTTATTTCTGGCATATATATATAAGTTGTTCTCTCTTTAAAATTTTGAGACACAGTTTCTTCTAACAGATCAAAATATACCCTAAATCCCTAGTGTTATGTCTTTGTTCTAGTCTCCTGCCTGATCACATTCTCTCCCTTTTCTTTTCTTTTTAAATCCTTTTCTTTCTTTTTTCAAACAATTTCGTATCAATTCCTTTTATAAAATTTTTTATAATTTTCATCTTTACAGTCATATTCCATCCCTCCATTGTATCAACCCTTATTTTTGTACATATATAAGTTTTTCTTTCTTTAAAATTTTGGGAGGCACTTTCTTCTAACAGACCAAAATATGCCCAAAATCTAGTGTGTGGAACTGATCTATGCACCAGCCTGATCACATTTGATCATATTCTGGTTTTTTTTTGTTTGTTTTGTTCTGTTTTTGTTTGTTTTTATCTTTTTCTTTTTTTTTTCTTTTTTCTTTCTTTCCCTTTCTTTCCCCCCGGTTTCAGGTCTTTTCTGATTTGTTTAGAGTATATTTTCTGGGGATGTTGTTACCCTGTTAGCATTTTGTTCTCTCATTCATCTATTCTCCTCTGGACAAAATGACAAGATGGAAAAAATCACCTCAACAAAAAGAACAAGAGGTAGTACTGACTGCCAGGGATCTACTCAATACGGACATTTAGTACAATGTCGGACCTAGAGTTCAGATCATGATTTTAAAGATACTAGCTGGCCTTGAAAAAAAACATGGAAGTTATTAGAGAAACCCTTTCTGGAGAAATAAAAGAACTAAAATCTAACCAAGTCGAAATCAAAAAGGCTATTAATGAGGTGCAATCAAAAATGGGGGTGCTAACTGCTAGGATAAAGGAGGCAGAAGAGAGAATCAGTGATATAGAAGACCAAATGATGGAAAATAAAGAAGCAGAGAAAAAGAGAGATAAACAACTACTGGATCACAAGGGCAGAATTTGAGAGATAAGTGATACCATAAGATGAAACAACATTAGAATAATTGGGATCCCAGAAGAAGAAGAAAGAGAGAGGGGCAGAAGGTATATTGGAGCAAATTATAGCAGAGAACTTCCCTAATTTGGGGAAGGAAACAGGCATCAAAATCCAGGAGGCAGAGAACCCCTCTGAAAATCAATAAAAATAGGTCAACACCCTGACATCTAATAGTAAAACTTACGAGTCCCAAAGACAATGAGAAAATCCTGAAAGCAGCTCAGGAGAAGATAACTGTAACCTACAATGGTAGAAACACTAGACTGGCAACAGACCTATCCATAGAGACCTGGCAGGCCAGAAAGGACTGGCATGATATATTCAGAGCACTAAATGAGAAAAATATGAAGCCAAGAATGCTATATACAGCTAGGCTGTCATTGAAAATAGAAGGAGAGATCAATAACTTCCAGGACAAACAAAAACTAAAGGAATTTGCAAACACGAAACCAGCCCTACAAGAAATATTGAAAGGGGGCCTCTAAGCAAAGAGAGAGCCTAAAAGCAACACAGACCAGAAAGGAACACAGACAATATACAGTAACAGTCACCTTACAGGCAATACAATGGCACTAAATTCATATCTTTCAATAGTTACCCTGAATGTAAATGGGCTAAATGCCCCAATCAAAAGACACAGGCTATCAGATTGGATAAAAAAAACAAGACCCATTGATATGCTGTCTGCAGGAGACTCATTTTAGACCCAAAGACACCCCCAGATTGAAAGTGAGGGGATGGAAAACCATTTACCATGCTAATGGACACCAAAAGAAAGCTGGGGTGGCAATTCTTATATCAGACAAATTAGATTTTAAACCAAAGACTGCAATGAGAGATGAGGAAGGACACTATATCCTACTTAAAGGGTCTATCCAACAAGAAGATCTAACAACTGTAAATATCTAGGCCCCTAACATGGGAGCAGCCAATTATATAAGCCAATTAATAACAAAAGCAAAGAAACACATTGACAACACTACAGTAATAGTGGGGGACTTTAACACCCCCCTCACTGAAATGGACAGATCATCTAAGCAAAAGATCAACAAGGAAATAAAGACTTGACATGACACACTGGACCAAATGGACTTCACAGACATATTCAGAACATTTCATCCCAAAGCAACAGAATACACATTCTTCTCTAGTGCCCATGGAACATTCTCCAGAATAGATCTCATCCTAGGTCACAAATCAGGTCTCAACCAGTACCAAAAGATTGGGATTATTCCCTGCCTATTTTCAGACCACAATGCTTTGAAACTAGAACTCAATCACAAGAGGAAAGTGGGAAAGAACTCAAATACATGGAGGCTAAAGAGCATCCTACTAAAGAATGAATGGGTCAACCAGGAAATTAAAGAATTAAAAAAATTCATGGAAACCAATGAAAATGAAAACACAACTGTCCAAAATCTTTGGGATGCAGCAAAGGCAGTCTTAAGAGGAAAGTATATAGCAATACAAGCCTTTCTCAAGAAACAAGAAAGGTCTCAAATACACAACCTAATCCTACACCTAAAGGATCTAGAGAAAAAACAGCAAGTAAAGCCAAAACCCAGCAGGAGAAGAGAAATAATAAAGATCAGAGCAGAAATCAATGAAATAGAAACCAAAAGAACAGTAGAACAGATCAATGAAACTAGGAGCTGGTTCTTTGAAAGAATTAACAAGATTGATAAACCCCTGGCCAGACTTATCAAAAAGAAAAGAGAAATGACCCAAATCAACAAAATCATGAATGAAAGAGGAGAGATCACAACCAACACCAAAGAAATACAAACAATTATAAGAACATATTATGAGCAACTCTATGCCAGCAAATTAGATAACCTGGAAGAAATGGATGCATTCCTAGAGATGTATCAACTACCAAAACTGAACCAGGAATAAATAGAAAACCTGAACAGACCTATAACCACTAAGGAAATTGAAGCAGTCATCAAAAATCTCCCAAAAAACAAAAGCCCAGGGCCAGATGGCTTCCCAGGGGAATTCTACCAAACATATAAAGAAGAATTGATACCTTTTCTTCTGAAACTGTTCCAAAAAATAGAAATGGAAGGAAACTTCCAAACTCGTTTTATGAGGCCACCATTACCTTGATCCCAAAACCAGACAAAGACCCCATCAAAAAGGAGAATTACAGACCAATATCCTTGATGAACATGGGTGCAAAAATTATCACCAAAATACTAGCCAATAGGATCCCACAGTACATTAAAAGGATTATTCACCATAACCAAGTGGGATTTATCCCTGGGCTTGCAAGGTTGGTTCAACATCCACAAATCAATCAACGTGATACAATACATTAACAAAATAAAGAACAAGAATCATATGATCCTCTCAATAGATGCAGAAAAAGCATTTGACAAGCTACAGCATACTTTCTTGATCAAAACTCTTCAGAGTATAGGGATAGAGGGTACATATCTCAATATCATAAAAGCCATCTATGAAGAACCTACAGCGAATATCATTCTCAATGGAGAAAAACTGAGAGCTTTCCCCCTAAGGTCAGGAATGCAGCAGGGATGTCCACTATCACCACTGCTATTCAACATAGTATTAGAAGTCCTAGCCATGGCAATCAGACAACAAAAAGAAATCAAAGGCATCCAAATCAGCAAAGAAGAAGTCAAACTCTCACTCTTTGCAGATGATATGATACTTTATGTGGAAAACCCAAAAGACTCCACCCCAAAACTGCTAGAACTCATACAGGAATTCAGTAAAGTGGCAGGATATAAAATCAATGCACAGAAATCAGTGGCATTCCTATACACCAACAACAAGACAGAAGAAAGAGAAATTAAGGAGTCGATCCCATTTACAATTGCACCCAAAACCATAAGATACCTAGGAATAAATCTAACCAAAGAGACAAAGGATCTGTACTCAGAAAACTATAAAATACTCATGAAAGAAATTGAGGAAGACACAAAGAAATGGAAAAACATTCCATGCTCATGGATTGGAAGAACAAATATTGTGAAGATGTCAATGCTACCTAGAGCAATCTACACATTCAATGCAATCCCATCAAAATACCATTCACTTTTTTCAAAGAAATGGAACAAATAATCCTAAAATTTGTATGGAACCAGAAAAGACCCCGAATAGCCAGAGGAATGTTGAAAAAGAAAAGCAAAGCTGGCAGCATCACAATTCTGGACTTCCAGCTCTATTACAAAGCTGTCATCATCAAGCCAGAATGGTACTGGCACAAAAACAGACACATAGAACAATGGAACAGAATAGAGAGCCCAGAAATGGACCCTCAACTCTATGGTCAACTGATCTTTGACAAAGCAGGAAAGAATGTCCAATAGAAAAAAGACAGTCTCTTCAACAAATGGTGTTGGGAAAATTGGACAGCCACATGCAGAAGAATGAAACTGGACCATTTCCTTACACCACACACAAAAATAGACTCCAAGTGTTTGAAAGACCTAAATGTGAGACAGGAGTCCATCAAAATCCTAAAGGAGAACACAGGCAGCAACCTCTTCGACCACAGCTGCAGCAACTTCTTCCTAGAAACATCGCCAAAGGCAAGGGAAGCAAGGGCAAAAATGAACTATTGGGACTTCATCAAGATAAAAAGCTTTTGCACAGCAAAAGAAACAGTCAACAAAACCAAAAGACAACTGACAGAACGGGAGAAGATATTTGCAAATGACATATCAGATAAAGGGCTAGTATCCAAAATCTACAAAGAACTTATCAAACTCAACACCCAAAGAACAGATGATCCAATCAAGAAATGGGCAGAAGACATGAACAGACATTTTTCCAAAGAAGACATTCAAATGGCCAACAGACACATGAAAAAGTGCTCAGCATCGCTCGGCATCAGGGAAATTCAAATCAAAACCTCAATGAGATACCACCTCACATCAGTCAGAATGGCTAAAATTAACAAGTCAGGAAATGACAGATGTTGGCGGGGATGCGGAGAAAGGGGAACCCTCCTACACTTTGGTGGGAATGCAAGCTAGTGCAGCCACTCTGGAAAACAGTATGGAGGTTCCTCAAAAAGTTGAAAATAGAGCTACCATATGATCCAGCAATTGCACTACTGGATATTTACCCCAAAGATACAAATGTAGGGATCCGAAGGGGTAGGTGCACCCTGATGTTTATAGCAGCAATATCCACAATAGCCAAACTGTGGAAAGAGCCAAGATGTCCATTGACAGATGAATGGATAAAGAAGATGTGGTATATATACACAATGGAATATTATGCAGCCATCAAAAGGAATGAGATCTTGCCATTTGCAACGACGTGGATGGAACTGGAAGTTGTTATGCTGAGCAAAATAAGTCAAACAGAGAAAGACATGTATCATATGACCTCACTGATATGAGGAATTCTTAATCTCAGGAAACACACTGAGGGGGTGGGGGGGATAGGGTGGCTGGGTGATAGACATTGGGGAGGGTATGTGCTATGGTGAGCACTGTGAATTGTGCAAGACTGTTGAATCACAGATCTGTACCTCTGAAACAAATAGTGCAATATATGTTAAGAAAAAAAAAAGATAGCAAGAGGGGAAGAATGAAGGGGGGGAAAATCGGAGGGGCAGATGAACCGTGAGAGACGATGGATTCTGAAAAACAAACTGAGGGTTCTAGGGGAGGGTGGTGGGAGGATGAGTTAGCCTGGTGATGGGTATTAAAGAGGGCACGTTCTGCATGGAGCACTGGGTGTTATGTACAAACAATGAATCATGGAACACTACATCAAAAACTAATGATGTAATGTATGGTGATTAACATAACAATAAAAAATTTTAAAAAATAAAACCTATTGTGAATTGGATATTATTTTAAGTACTCTAAGAACGTATCAGTGGAGGAAAGAGACTGATGGAACCTGAGTCCTACCAGAGTGAGACAGGTAATAAAGTAAATATTACATTATATTAAGGGTGATAATTGCTATAGAAAAAAATAAATCAGTTAAAAGAAGGAGAGAAAGGGATTTTAGTAATGGAGAGTGGTCCAGGATGGCCTGGTTGAGAAGGTGAAATTAAGCAGAAACCCAAAAGAAATGAAGGAGTAAATCATACAGGTAACTGTAGCACAATTGTTCCAGGCAAATAGAACAAAGTGCAAAGGCCTTAAGGTGAGAGCATGCTTGGTGTGTTCAAGGAACAGCAAAGGGACAAGTATGTCTGGAGCAGAGTGTGCAAGGAGGGAGCAGAGAAGTGATGGAGGTGGGGAGGTCATGTTGAGCTTTGTTGACCGTTGAAAGGATTTTTTATTTTACTTTGAGTTTGATGGTAAATGTTCAGAGAGTTTTGATCAGAGTTCAGGTTGTTAAAAAGATGAAATATGGAAATGTATAAAATATGATGTGGCTTATGTTTTATAGGATTACTCTGGCTTCTCTGTTGAGAATGTAGGTCAGGAGGCAGGAGAGTGGTACAATACTGAAATAGGAATTCTACAATTTTAGTTGGCTTAATAATCCAGGGGGAAATGGTGTGGACTCAGATGAAGGTGGTAGCAATGAGGTAGTGAGAAAGTGATATTTGATATGTGTCTTAGCTCAAGCTGCCGTAACAAACCACTGTGAACTGTGGCTTAATCAACATAAATATATTTCTCTAAGATCTGGAGGCTGGAAGGGGGAGATCAGTGGGCCAGTATGGTCACATTCTGGTGAGGGCCCTTTTCCTGGCTTGCAGATGGTCATCCTTCTTGCTGTCTCCTCATATGGCAGAGAGCGCTCTGGTGTCTTTTCCCCTTTTGATAAAGGCATTAATCCCATCAGGAAGGCCCCACCTTCATGACCTTATCTAAACCTAATTATCTCCCCATAACCAAATATCATCACATTGGGGATTAGGACTTCATCATATGAATGTTGGGAGACATGATTCAGTCCATAGTAGCATGTATGCTAGAGATTCACCTGACAGAATTTGATGATGGATTGCATGTAGGTGTGAGAGAAAGGGAGGAGCTAAGCTGTTGCTAGATTTTTAGCTGGAGTATCTAGGAGATTATATGTGCCATTTCCTGAAATGATAAAAATTTGAGATAGAAAGAGTGGATGTGAGAAGAAATACTGAAAGTACAGTTTTGGATACATTGAATTTGATATGCCTATTAGACATTCATGTGGATTTGCTGAGTCAAGAGCTGAATATTGGAGTTTAGAGTAACAGTCCAAATTGAAGATATACATTTGGGACCATCCCTTGAAATCTATAAATAGAATGAGATTCCCAAAAGGATCTGTGTCCTAAAGCTCTTCAACATTCAGTGTTGTGGAAGATGAAGAATAACCAGTCAAGCTGAGAAACTGTGAAAAAGACAGGAGAGAGTGTCCAGGACAGGAATCAAGTAAGATGAAAACCAAGAACTTGTCACTGGATTTCGAGAAATGGAGGTAGAATTGGTCATTTAAGAGGGAAGGGAAAGTTTGCTGAGCAAATGTTCTCGAAACTTCCCCAATGCAGGAACAGTGGGTGTTCAGTTTGCTGAGCAAATGTTCTCGAATAGGTACAAAGTGATGAGACTAAAGAACAAGAGAGGGTTGCCTTAGGTGGGAGTGGGAATAGTTCACCCACAGTAAGCAGGAGAGAAGGAAAAGTCTGTAGGTGAAGATTTGGGTAGCTTGTAGATGGGATGGTGGTAGGTTGTGGAAAAGCTCTTCCGGTAGTTTTATTTTCTTAGTGAGACAAGAAGCAAGATCATCAGCAATGAGTAGATAAAGTGGAAGTGTTGGAAATTTTAGAAATTTGAAGCTAGAGGAGAAGGTGTTAGTTAGGCATTTAGGGGTGTGGGGGTGGAAATGAACTAGGGAAGGGCAACAGGATTACCCAAGCAGCATGTAGCTTAGTAGTCATGCATTTAAGGGGAGATCAGTCAGAAGGGCAGTATATAAGGGGCTACACTCATGTTTCATGTTGCAAGTGCAGTACAGGGGAAATGTTTAATCAAGACCGGGTTTTTGCCACCCAAACTGGAGGAAAGAAAAGAGAGACCAGAGAGTTGAAAATGTATACATTGTATTCTCAGGGCCCAGCCTAATGCCTGGCAAATAGCAGTTGTTTGATAAAATAACAAAATATAACTGCTTAATAAACAGCAAATAAGTTACCAAGTTCCCCTTATGTACTTAGCAATGCTACAAGATACATTATTAAGTAACAACCAGCATTTATCGAGCATTTACTATATGCAAGGCACTTACTAGGTATGTTACAAGTATTATCTTTTAATCCTCAACCGAAAGGAAAAAGAAAAAAAGAAGAAAGAAAAAACACCTGAGAGGCAGCTTCTCACTTTACAGATTGGGGAATTTAGGCTTAAAGAGATGGTTCCGAGGTCATGTAACTGGTAAATGGATGCAAAGAATTTACTCCCAGATGGTCTAACTCCAGAGTCGTAAACATAACAGTATAATGCTTCCCCGATGCAGTAACAGTGGGTGTTCAGTAAATGGTAGCTATTATTACTAACAATAACAGTTCATCATCATGTGATTGTGATATAGAGATTATGTACTCATGCATTCCCTGTCTCAATAAATTTTTTGTTTCTTTCTATAGTTTATGGACCATGCTAGGTACTGGTGATTCAACTGCAATATAGAGTTTCTGCTTCTGAAATGAACTTCATTGCCTTTTCTTGTAGGTATGCAAGTTCCAGGATGAAATGCTGCATCATGTTCAGTGTATATTAGCTTCCATAAATATGTTTTGATTTTATTATACTCTGAATTACTTCCTAGAAAGGCACCAGGTATGGGCGCCTGGGTGGCTCAGTCGTTAAGCGTCTGCCTTCGGCTCAGGTCATGATCCCAGGGTCCTGGGATTGAGCCCCTCATCGGGCTCCCTGCTCCATGGGAGGCCTGCTTCTCCCTCTCCCACTCCCCCTTGTTTGTGTTCCCTCTCTCGCTGTGTCTCTCTCTGGCAAATAAATAAAATCTTAAAAAAAAAAAAGAAAAGAAAAAGATCAAATGAGACAATTTATGGGAAAATACTTGACAAATTGTGAACTGAAACTAATGTTAATTATTACTTTAAACCCTGCAAAAGGCTTAACAACTATATTGAGGATATTAACTTCCTTGTCCTTAAGGTAACTGGGGATTTTAAGGTAGAGGCTTATATCTTAGAAGGGCAGCATCTTATCACTGTCATTACCACTACATTTTTATTAAGGGTCCCTGTTATTGCAAAGGAATTATGTACCCAATAAGTTCTTTTTAAAAAATTAAGTAATTATTGTACAATGCTAGGCCCTTCTCTCTACCCTGGTTACCACATATGCCAACTTATTGTTAGAATTTCATTAGCAAATAGAAACTTTCTATTTTAGAGATTCAGCACTTACTTTTAATTTGCATGGAATTGAGATCAATTCTTATTTTGCTGAAAACAGTGTGCCCAGCAGCCAGGTAGTCATTTTTACACACACAGTCTTGCCTCCTACTTCCATTAAAAGGACATTCATATGGATTTTGTAGTCTGAAACAACATTAGAATATTTTTAGTATTAGATGTAGTAATTCCCCCATCATGTAGATAAATGGTAAACTTTGGAAGTGAGAAGATACACTCTTCAGTATGATAGTGTCAGTAAGTTAAATGAGAAAGAAGTAAAAATCACTCAAGATTAACATATAATTCTCAATGGGAAGTTCAAGAATGGTTTATGGAAAATAATTCAGCTATAGTTCTCCTAGATTTTATTACTAGTATTAACTTTATTTCTATTAAAATACACCTAGCTCTTAAACTCTTCTCTGTTGTTTCACAGCTCACCCTCAGTATTCTTCTTAGTCAGTCTCTCTGTGAGCACATGTTAATACTCAAGTCCTTTGTATTCAACAGACATGGACAACATCTGGCTTAGGTCCTAATATGTCCACATGCTCCTAAATTACTTGTCCCACTTGTGAGACACCCAAGTGTCACTCTGAAAGCTGGAACTTCTAATTCTCTTGATGGACCATAAAAATCCACAGATAAGCCAAAAATCACATACCTAACACCATACACTTCAGAAAAGTTGTCTTCTTCACCTTTGACCAATGATATGTATTCCTTGGGGTTTTCCAAGTGCATGTCTGCACAATAGATCTAAAGGGAAAATGTGAACATTTAGAAAAGCTTTTTCCAGTCAACAGCCAATGTTAAAATCAAATGCAAACTGTTTTCAAAATACCTTTAGTATTCTCCCATTAATGTTAAGGTAATAGTCACCATCCTTGGTAATGTTGTTTTTCACTTGGATTTCTTTGCAGCTGGTAAATGTTTTACCTTCAAGGACAAGTGAATACAACTTATGGACAATGAACAAATTACAAACAGAGCATGAATTTAGCTCAGTCACACAAATATTAATCTACTCTGAAAAAACAAACATCTTGTTTTGTGGAGCATATGACTGCTACAAATATTTACCTTCAAATTTTAATGAAAACTTCCTAGGAACACTTAGGTACTAGGTAGATTTTTAAAGTCTATTACTTACAGTCATTGACGTAACATTTCTTTTGAGCATCTGGTTTTAAACGCTTTAAACATAAGTTACTGGACCAGCCACTTTCAGCCATGCATTCTACTCTTCTCTCCATTGTCCCAGCTCCACAAGTCACTGAACACTGTGAAAAGGGTACAGTTTGGCGGTGAAGTATATAATGGTTAAAAGGACGCTGGGATCATGACCTGAGCCAAAGGCAGAAGCTTAACTGAGTCACCCAGGAATCGCCTGATATGCATTAATTAATGATGATTATTAAGACTACAGAGTTTTTCTCATTGTTATATGCTAAGATTGCAATGCAATATTCATTGCTTTCTATCAAATTGGAAATGGAATATAGTGCCAACAACTTTCATTACTCATACGTTAGATCTATTTACTTCTTTACTTAACCAATAAATATTTCTTAAGCATCTACTCAAAATGCAAGCCACTGTGAAAGACTCTCAGAGGAACAGAAATAAGTTATGAGCTATGGTCCCTGCTTATAAGCAGATTATAGGAAGCATAGAAAAAGAAATATTTATACAAGTAACTGATAGTGGTTTTTATAGACAGAAGGGGTAGGAGACAACTCTGAGATCTAGTTAGACATGCAGATTACCAAGCATTCTACACCTAGAAAATCTCATTCAAAAGACTTTCAATTCATAATTATATACTAACCTTGCTCCATTTCCCCACTTTCCAAGTGGCCACATGCAAACAGTTCCTAAAATTGCATTTGTAAACCTGAGGAGAAGGCAGCACAGGACATTCTTGATAGTCTATAGGCCAAAGTTGATGAAGCTTATATTTCTCAGTAGGCCAGATTGCAATGCAATATGTAATCCTTTGTCGGTAACTAAATCCACAGTTACCTGCACACTGAAAAATACACAATTATAAGGGGAGAAAAAGCCCTTAAACTTAATTAGAGCCTACTACTTGCCTATACACTAGGCTATATCATCCCCACAATAATAATCTTATTCTTTAGCGCAATTTATAGATGAGTAAACAAATATTCAGAGACATTAGGTAACATTTCCAGAGTTGAGCCAGTAAATGGAAAGGATGCAGATTCATGCTAGACTGTCTATTTGTAGTGCCTATGTTTTTTGGTTTTGTTTTCCATTACACTGCTAAGAATAGTTTAATTGGATGAAGCTTTATCTCTGGTAGACACAACTTCAGAGAAATGGAACATATTATGAGTTCTTACCTGAAATAAAGAATAGTTATTAGCCTTAACTTACTAGTAACTATATATGTCAGCATACATTTATCTTAAACCATATAATGTGATGTATAATACCATTTGACTAAAATAGGTAAGTGATGTAGACATCAATTAAAGATCAAAAAATGGGCAAACAGATTTTGGCTTCCAGCAATAATGGAGTGACAAGAAATAAGTTGTCTTCTAACCTGAAGCAATAAAAACATCTGGAAAAAATATATCAAACAATGGCTTTTCAGACACTGGACACTAGGCAATAAAATGATACCTGGGAGATGGAAATAAAACAAGTGCTCCTATAACTGCTCCAGTCTGCTACCTTGAGAGAGCTTCCAGGTCTTGGAACAAGAAAAGGAAACACAAGGGGACAGCAGAGTTCTGACCAGTGCATACACACATGTGAGGACACCAAGTGAGGCTAAAGAATGAACCAATTAAAAGACAGAAATTACTGTATCTGGTACTCACATGGGACCAAATAGAATGCCAACTGCCTCCAGCCAGACTGGAAAACTTTATATACATGGGATAATAGGTAGAGTACTCAAAGGGGTCTTGCCACAGAAGAGGGGAATAATTAACCTTAGAACAAATAATGCACTGATCCGACCTAACAAGTCTTAAGAGCAAGGCAAGAAAGGATCAAACTGTTCCAGAAAGAATAACTTCATTCCAGAATGAAGCTCATGATATATGCATAGGAATAAAAATATCTGATAGCCAAAAAGATAAAAATTCATGTCTAACACGCAATCAAAAAATTAGCTGGCAAAAAAAAAGTTAGCTGGCATGCTAAGAAGCAGGAAAATATAACCCATAATGAGGAGAAAAATCCATCTCTCAAAACAGACCAAGAAGGTGAGTGAAAAAACTAAGTAAGGGCCTCTGAAAATTCTTTCCTCCATAAAAGCAATGAAGAAACTGGCAAAATTTGTCGAATTAACTTTCCCAGAACATTGAAAATTAACCAAAGGCTTGCAGCAATCCAGGAAGTATTTATTTAAGAAACAAGGCTGTCCGGCGCATGGGTGGCTCAGTTGTTAAGTGTCTGCCTCCCGCTCAGGGCATGATCCCAGGGTCCTGGGATCGAGTCCCACATGAGGCTTCCTGCTCAGTGAGAAGCCTGCTTCTCCCTCTCCCACTCCCCCTGCTTGTGTTCCTTCTCTCGCTGTGTCTCTCTGTGTCAAGTAAATAAATAAAATCTTTAAAAAAAATAAAAATAAAAATAAAGCAAGGCTGTCTCCGAATGAAGAGGGAGATTTGTGGTCTTTTGACTCACGCTATATGCATGCTTCCCTCTCTAGCTCCATAGTAGCCTTCAAAATCAATAGTCCTTTTTTTTTATTATGTTATGTTAATCACCATACATTACATCATTAGTTTTTGATGTAGTGTTCCATGATTCATTGTTTGCGTACAACACCCAGTGCTCCATGCAGAATGTGCCCTCCTTAATACCCATCACCAGGCTAACCCATCCCCCCACCCCCCTCCCCTCTAGAACCCTGTTTGTTTTTCAGAGTCCATCGTCTCTCATGGTTCAATAGTCCTGCAAACATGGCAAAACCCAGCAGCCTGGCAGCCACAAGAGAGGCGGAACTGGGTTGAACATCCTTCAAAGTCTCTTTCCCATAGAATTGTCATAATTTGAACTGTTTGATGGTTTTCTAGAAAATCCTGCTTGCAAGACTATCTTTATTTGACTTGATTCAGAGCTTGCCCAGTGCTAAAAGCGTTTTCCCTAAGGGTATTTGTTGAACCCAATTAAAGGCCACTGTTTAATTTTGCAGCTTCCAGAGCAGGGACAACAGATGGAGCAAAAAATAAGCTAGTTGAAAAGGCTTAAAAGGAAAATCTGGGAAATGAAATGTCTGTAACAGCTTTGAAAAGCTCCAATATATTCATAGTAATCTAGAAACATGTGAACATGCATAAGGTTGTGCACCTGTCCAGGACTCTACACATGCCCAGGAAGCACCTGGGAAGGGCCTACACTCTCATCTCTGACTGACATCCAAGCTATGCACAAAAGCAGGACATTAAGCTTAAGGAAGAGTTGTCAACTCCCTGGCTGAGTGTTAAACATGCCTACACATACAGAGCTTCTTAGCAGAGGCTAGAGATTGGTTCTAGGTATGTAAGGAAATCACTATCCAATTATTAGCTCACAATTAAATTAATCAAGCAAAAACTTCAGTGACTACATGTGACAAAGGATACAGACTTTACAGTGAGTTAAAAAAAAAAATCACTAACCAAGCAAACAGCAACAACAATACACTCTAGGATGGAGAGAGAAAGAACAGAACTATAACAAAGAGATTGAATTAATAACCAAAAACTTTACACAGAGGAAAGCCCAGGACCAGAATCTTTGCTGGTAAATTCCATCAAATGTTTGAAGAAGAATTAGCATTAACCTTTCCAAAACTCTTGCAAAAGAAAGAAGAGTAAGGGATACTTCCTAATTCATCATACAAGACCATTATAGCCCTCATACGAAAACCAGGTAAAGATACCACAAGAAAACTACAGACCCATATCTCTTATGAATGTAGATACAAAAATCCTCGACAAAACACTAGCAAGCAATTCCAGAAACAAATAAAAAGGATTATGCACCATGACCAAGTGAGATTTATTCCAAGAGTGTGTAAAATCTGTAGGATTGCAAAATGGTGCAGCGACTGTGGAAAACAGTTTCGAATTTCCTCAAAAGATTAAAGAGTTATCATAATACTCAGAAATTTTACTTCTATGTATTTACCCAAGAAAACTGAAAACATTCATTAAAAAACTCGTACACAAATGTTCTTAGCAACATTATTCAGAATAGTCAAAAAGTGAATCAACCCAAATATCCATCAACTGATGAATAAACAAAATGTAGCATATCCCTAAAATGGAATGTTATTCATCCTTAAAAAGGAATGAATGATGGCTATATACTACATCGTGGATGAACCTTAAAAAATACCATGCTAAGTGAAAGAAGCCATATACAAAAGACCACATATTGTATGATTCAATTTATATGAAATGCCAAGAGCAGGAATATACATAGATGCAGAATATAGGTAGGTGGTTGTCTGGGACTCAGGGGAAGAAGGAAATGAGAAGTTACAACTAATATATATGGAGTTTCTTCTTGGGGTGATAAAATGTTCTAGCATTAGATCATGGTGATGGTTGCACAAACTTGAGAGTATACTAAAATTCTCTCAATTGTAAATGTACATACATAGATGTCAGAATTAGCAGAGAAAGACATTAAAAAGTTATTCCTAATTGTAGCATATTCGAAAAGTAGAGACATGAAAGAACTAAAAAAGCTAAAATCAAACTTCTAAAGATAAATATTACACTGCCTGAGATTAAGAAAAATAGAGAGGATGGGAATTAATGGCAAATCAGACATCACAGAAGATTAGTGCCCTGGAAGCTATCCATATACTGGAATATTATTTAATAATCAAAAGGAATAAGCTATTGATACATACTACAACCTGACTGAATCTCAAAATATGTAAAATCATCAAAATAATTAGACAGGGGTGCCTGGGTGGCTCAGTTGGTTAAGCATCTGTCTTTGGCTCAGGTCATGATCCAAGAGGCCTGGGATCGAGTCCCGCATCAGGCTCCCTGCTCAGCAGGGAGTCTGCTTATCCCTCCACCCCTCACCCCACTCATGCTCTCTCTCTCTCAAATAAATAAAATCTTAAAAAAAAAATCAGACCAAAAATAGTACATACTGTGTGATTCTGTTTATGCAAAACTCTAGAAAATGCAAAATAATATAATGAGGGATCCCTAACATAAAAAAACAGATTAGGTTACCTATAGTTGGGAGGGAGAGGGGAAGGAAGTATAAAGTAGCACTAGGAAACTTTTGGGGGGATGGAGATGCTCTTTATTTTGAATATAGTAATGGTTTTATGGGTGTGTACACCCATCAAAACTTAGCAAGTTATACACTTTGAATATGTGTGGTTTATTGTTTGTAAATTATGTGTCAAAAAAGCTGTTTTTAAAAAGCAGGCAACTCCTCAGGGCCAATTTGCCAAACTGTTCCTGGTAGTTGATTTCACAGTTGGTCCCAACTAACACTTCAGAACTGAACTAGAACAGAACTGAACTACAGTTTAACATACATGTTGCTATTACTCTCTCTGCACCATCCAACTGTCAGTGGTTCCATTCCCTAGATTGATATGCATACCATTATCTGCCCCTGTATTCAAATTTATTTTTTTAAGATTCTACTTATTTATTTGAGAGAGAGAGCACATGCGAGCAGTGGGGAGGGGCAGAGGGAGAAGCAGACTCACGGCTGAGCAGGGAACTCCATGTGGGGCTGATCCCAGGACCCCAGGATCGTGAACTGAACTGAAGGCAGATGCTTAACTGACTGAGCCACCCAGACGTCCCCCTGCCAAGCCCCAGATGCAAATTTAGACCCAGTTTCAACTGCATCAAATTTGAGACTCAGGTTTTTTTTTTTTCCCCAGGAGCAAAATGTCTTAACTTTCTTTCTTTGCCTTACCTGTGATGAGTCTCCTGTTACCACAATATACCTGCAGGAAGGGTTCCTGCACTTTTTGATTGAAAGAGGTCTGGTTGAAGGATCACAGAAACTCTCATTCACGTGAACATTTTGTGCATCGGTGCACTTCACTTGCCGATGTGTCTCTGTTTTGGTACATGATGTTGAACACTAGAAGTGCAATGACAAAATGAATAACACATTCTTTCAGGCAGTGTCTTTGAAAGTTTGCTTGTCAGTACTCACGTTCAGCCACTCTCCTGCTACCCACTGGTACTGTTTGCAGTCCTGACGCCAACACTGCTGCTGAAAATAAGGCCGGGTGGATGGATCACACACTTCGTCAGCCACCCGACCAACGCCTCTGAGTCTACAGTACACATCCCTTTGCTGAACTCCCACGCCGCAGGTCACAGAGCACTACAGAGAAGCCCAAAGGGTTTGAACAATTAGCTAACAAATATCAAATTACGTAAAGATGGTAAAATAGTACCATGGCCTATTTTCTTGTTTCTTTTAAACATAACTTAACATTACATCAGGTACTAGATAGAAAATATTATGCAATTAGAATTTTTCTAAGACTGTCTAGTGTGAAGCCTCCTTACAAATGTGCAAATAATTTTTTTTTATTTTGCAATACCTACTTAAGCCTTATGGAAACTATGACAAGTTATATGACAAGTTGTATCAGTCCCTCCATCCCAACAGATAACTCTCTATTCTGACTTAAACGCTCTTAATATCTTTTCAACTTGCTGCACAATGCAACTATTCTGCTACATTGCTTTAAAACATCATTTAAATCCTTAGGCTATATGCATAATCTCCCTCGAAGGAACAAAAATTTCCAAGATTGTGTTATACTCATCTTTATACTTGCAGCATCTACTACAGTTTGGGGGTCCGAATATTTGCTAATCTGTTGATTCATGATTATCTGTCAATGGACAAGTGCTTGGGGAAGCTGGTTGTATAAACTAAACTTAGACCATCTTGTCTTAGCCTCTCCAGGTCTCATTTTTCTTATGTGCACAAAGAAGATTCTGTATTATTTGTAAAATTCCATAGAACACTTCCATACATTTATTCTTGATAACAGTTCTACCTCTGACAAGCAGTGCTGAGGACCTGAGGCTCAGAGATGGTAAGTCACTTGCCTGAGCTCCTGCTTCTGGTTAGCAAGATGAAGCTCAGTTCTTCCTGATTCCAGACGCCGAGCTGTCATTGTGCTGAGGGGGATGGGGAAGGATTTGGTAAACTCTCAGGGCCTTTGCAGCTCTAGAATGCCAGGTCATCTTACAACAGAGCTTGGCTACAACCAAAAGCTATGGTGCCAACATTAAAAAGTGTGGAGAACGCCCAGGGGTATTTATTTAATTTGCAAGTTTGGTTTTCTATACCCCTTGTGATTCCAGAAGGGATTGGAAGTCCTACTGAGGAATATCTGTGGTCTCATCGTTGTTCCCTGTGATACTGTAAGGGTAAAAAATCAGGTCCTTTGGGGCACCTGGGTGGCTTAGTCAGTTAAGCATCTGACTCTTGATTTCCACTCTGGTCATGATCTCAGGGTCGTGAGATGGAGCCCCATGTCAGGCTCTGCAGTGAGCGGGGAGTCTGCTTGAAGATTCTCTTCTCTTTGCCCCTCCCCTCATTTGTTCTCCCCCTCTCTGTCTCTCTTGAAAATAAATGAATAAATCTTTAAAAAAAAATCAGGTCCTTCACCAAGTTCTATATTTCTGCAGGAGTCTCAGAGCGACCAATTTCTTTTTCCACAACAATAAATGTATATCGGCAGAATATGGATTTACCATGAATGAAAAAATATTTAGATCCCACAATAACTAAGAACTTGGTTCACCTTGTAGACTTGAATTCCTCGTACAAACTGTTGTAGCATTTTACTCTAAATGAACTTGAAAATTTACAATTACAAGCAATATAAGCGGTGGGTATAAGCAATGGGTATAAGCAGTAATCGCTGACTTGAAAGAGAATTTATATATATATTTTTAACCTATGAAGAACAGTATTATCTACATAGCTTACACTTACTTTCATTTTATGCTTAGGCAGTTGAATTTTGCCCCCACTGAGTGTTTTCACAAGAAAGAGCTCCATTGTATGGAGACAAAAATAACTTAGTATGTGTTTTATGCAGGGCACAATGTTAAGTAGACTAAAATGTCTGGAGGTAGTTTAGCTTATCTGAACCTCTTGTGAAAATGTTTAGCCTATAAAATAAGGCTCCTGCAAACATTTTCCAGGGATAATTTCAGAAATATAAGCTACATTTCGAAAACTTCCTGGCTCTAAACCTGAAAAAAAAATTTCCTGGAAAAACATAATTCACAAAACACAGCTTAGCAAGAAGTTCTAGCAGACAAATATAATTTTCTAAAATTCAAAAATCCCCATAGTTTATTGGTCATAGCACATGTTTAGAAAAATCTACTGTGACCATGGGTAACTACTATTGTGGATCTCTTCCATAAAAGGAAAAAAAGATGGTCTACAGCTTGGAAGAAAACAAGTAACTTTCTGTTTTTCAGGTTTTTTTTTAAAAGAGTACAAAAAAGTAAAGTGATGCAATTTTAGATTTGAACAGAAAAGAGAATATATGGCTTAAATGAAATATTTCTTAACCCAATGTCATCAATAACCCTAACTGCCAGATCCAACAAAAACGTTTCAAATCTTTTCTTAATCTCATGGACACATTCAGCAGCATTGACCACTTTATGTGGAGCCATTCTGGCTTCTGTGATTGAAATCTCCTCAGGTTCCGGGTACTCTACTCTTCTTAGATTGCTCCTTCTCAGAGTCCTTTACTGACTTTTTTCTCAGTTAAGCCTTAAATGTTAGCATATCCTGGGATTCTGTTTATAACCTGCTTTTCTTTATACCCTGTGAGTACTCTGAGCAGTTTCTTCTATGCACCAGTTTTCTAAATCTGTTTTCTCCAGCCTTGATCCTAATTCTGACTTTGACATTTACATTTGCATGTGTTTACAAGAATGTTCTATGTATTTACAGAAATTTCATGTGTTTTCTCCATTGATATGTCAAAGGTACCTCAAATTCAATATTTCCAAAGCAGAATCTTTGCCCGGCCAGGTCCCCCTACAGTGGTGGATGCTGTGAAGATAGGATTACTCACTCTTTAGTCGAGTGACTTACTAGCATGAATTCTCAAGGTACACCTCTAACTCTAAAACATGCACCCTTATTTAATAGCTTCATAGAACTACATACTTAATAAGCATGTTCTATATTTTTAAAAAATCCAGATATCTAATGTGAAGGTAATGTGAGACTATAATTACAACACAAATGATTGAATACACTAACTCACCAACACTGCATAATTTAATTCAGACGGGAAAAATCAGCCAAATATCCTATTTACATGTAATATACTAGAACACTGCACAGACTGACACTTGAAAGACTGGACAGTGGAATTGGAGAAGGTGAATTCTAGCCAACCCACAGGTACTATAGACATTTTAGCTACTGGAGAGCAGGCTTAAAGAAATGTTAGAATGTGCATTGTCAAAATAGGTTCATCAAACTGCTATTTCATAAATCATTTAAAATGCAAATATGCAATGTTCTCTCTGGGTGCATTATTTCTTATTTCTTATTAAGATTTAGGTCTTGATTTCCTCATAGTTATTTGTAACTGTGCCTTATTTCAAGTGAGTCAATAGTGAGGCAGTAATATTAGCAATAGTAGATAGAGCATTTGGAGTTAGGAGAGACTCTAGGAATATGTAACTTCAATTTCTCTTCAATTTTGAAATTCCTTTTACAGCAATAGTAAACGAAGGGCCATCAAACCTACCCATACTTTCCTACCCTCAATCCGGGTACATTCACTACATCCTGAAAGCAGTCATTCCATTTTTGGTTGACTCTAAGGTTAGCGAATACTCAGCTATTTTGTGCTGAAATATTCTTCTTCAAACATTTACCATGGTCCAGAATCTGCCCTCCTTCCCAACACAGAACAAATCCATATTCACTTTCATGGGAGAAAGTATGAAGGTATAAGGCCTAAAAGAGTGAGAGCTATTTTCTGACCAATAGGAGTTGACCAATAAAATTGCAGAAATGCCAGTCCAGCATTCTGACATTATGAAGCAGCTGAATCAAACCCAAAACCAGTGATCTAGTTTTGTTAGGTAAAGAGGAAATGTCTTTGAGTTTAAGCCAATAATCATCAGGGCTTTTCCAACTTGCAATAGAACACAATGGACCTGACAAAATACTTGTAACCTTTTGATTGTACTTCTCTGGGGATTTGGGAAATTTGTCATTGCTTTTCTTAAAGCGTGGGTCCTCTGGAATAGGCACTGCTCCAAAAATGTGAGCAGGATCCGTGCCAAAGATTTGAATGCTATCCATCAATAATGTAGCCTAATATGTTGCTAGTAATTTCAGCAACTACATCATATTTAATGTATGATCAACTAAACTCTGTTATGCTCCATAAGCTGCAAAATGCATATATATGTTATACTTATGCAACATACGTTTTAAAAATATAAACAGCTTGCAATGGATTCAGTAAAACATAGACATTTCTATCGAATGCATTACTATGTGTGATGCAATGGCAATCTACAATTGTTGACTTTAGGTGCCCTCGTAAGAGTGACAGTATGTTGCTCAGGAAATATAAGGATGAGCTGATGTATAATGATAATAGTGAAATGATTATGACAGCAACTATAGTAAGGAAAGCTCAAATAGACCTGTGTTCAAGTGCTTCCCCCCCCCCCCCACACACACACACTTTTGGTCTGTGACCTGTACAAGCTACGTAGCCTCTTTAAGCTGTTGTTTTCTCCTCTCCAAGCAATGTCAGGAAGTGACTGTCCCTTGTTGCTCCCTTCCTATTCCCATTTCTTCACTTTTATTGCAGAGATAAAGTTATTTCTGCCTTGAAAATTTCTAGATACATGCCTTAAACCAGAGAGTGAGTCATCTCAGCCCACTCAAAGAAAGGCCATCTTAAGTATCAGGAAAGAGAAGAAAGGGAGAGAGAGAACAGGCAGCACAGAAAGGTAAGAACAGAGTGGCTGCACCAGCCAGAAGAGAGTGAGAAGCATAGTTTGCTCAGCCCCAGAGCCGAAAAGGACATCTTCCCCATCCTAGGGCTCCAGCCTATCTTTGATGGTAGGAACATCGCTTGGGAAGAGAGAAGAGGTTCTGGGTTCTTGCCCAGTGGCTATGGGGACTCAATTAAGATTTACTATCTTTTTAGGTTATAAGAGATATATGTGTATACATCAGAAATTTCTGAAAATAAATACAGGTTTATGTCTTTTGGAAATATAGAAAATACGGAATTATAGAAATATAAAATCACTTAAAATGTTAACATTTAGAATATAGTTTCAAAAATTTTCTTTTTTCAGGGGCTTTGGGAGAAGGGGGCACTAGCTAATAGATTGGTGAGATTTTGGAACTTCTATCACCTTTGGTTCCAGCTCTGATCTTAAACTAGTAGAAAGAAAATGATGGGTCTCAGAGAAGGGGAATCAGGCAAGTGGTTGGTATCAGGGGACTCTAGATTCAGCAGGGTTGAGTGAGATTCTTTAGGTCATCTTTCTAAGTTGTCCAGCAGATTTGTCATGATCAAGGGGAGGCAAGAATTTTGGACTTTTTTTTCCCCCTGAGTATGAAAACTACATTTGGATGGTAGAACTAAGTAGATGGAGCATGAGACAATGAGGACTCTAGCACCATGCTAGCCTTAAAAACTTGAATATGCAAACGAAGCTAGTATTCCCAAATAGGTAAAATTAAGTTTAAAAACAAAACAAAACAAAAAAAACCTTTCTGGTTTCAGAAAGTGGAGGGAGTTATTTTTTTTCTTTTAAATGATTCTAGTATTTACTTTACCTCTGAAGGTGTACATCTGGAAGCAGAGGACAAATGGCCCTCTATACCAATGTTTGTTTCTGTTTAGCACCAGTCACTAAACTGCATTACTAAATCCTTTCATTGAAAAATGGTATCAAATACCAAAAGAAGAGTGTTACTTCAAAACTCATTTGAGCACCTCTGTAGTCACAATTTGCTAAATGAGTATTCCCTTTTGAGGTAGAATGTAAAATAGTAATAAAATGAAATTGTTTTATAGTGAGTGATTCTACTAAAGCAATGCTACAATTTATATAGTCGGAACAAAGTAGCAACCAGTGATTATCTCGTAACTACCTCTGAAATTACACTTCTGTTGAATATATTATTATATGTAGTGCAGGGACAGCCTGCAATTGTTAACTTCATGTGGGTACTTTTTATAGAATAAATTAAAAGCCAATGACTTCACAAATGGTCATTGTTTCTGGCAGAGATTTGAGGACTGTGTGGGTGTATGAAGCTAATTTCTATGACAAGGAAAACCAATTCAAAGAGAAGAAAGCAGACTCTGTACCAAAGCATCTGTGTTTTTTTTTTAATAATCTTTGAATATTCATATCTGTATCTTAGAAACCGCTTAAACATGTTCATGTAAGTGAGTCTTATATAATTTCATACTTGGTGGTAAGTAAGCCAAGGCCAATTTGTTAGCACCGATGATTGATTCGCTGTTGAGGGGCTGGAGGTCAAGGGTCAGAAAGCGTCTCGTGAATACCGACCACAGCAGCTGGAGCAGCTGCAGGGCTGCAAGGGAATTCTGGGGAGTCAACAGGCATGCTGGTGGCCAAGAAGCAAAAAGCCTCTCCCACTTCTACACCCATTCCCCTCCCCCCCGTCCCCCTCCCTGTAGTTCCTGGCTGATGTCAGAATTAGGAAGCCCCTGCCACATGCTGGGTTCAGTGACTTTACAGTGTTTCACCCTTTGGGAGAAAGCCACTTTGCCATAATTCTGGCACATCCTGGTCCAGATAAAATAAGGCAAACCCCGACCTTAAGCAAAAACCCGCAATACGACAAATACATAAATTAAGAGTTGGAAAGTGTTTTTTGCAACTAAATCACAATATTCAAGATAAGAAGTATTCAACTAGATACTAAGTTAAGTGCTTAGTGAACAAGTTATCCTTTGTCCCTGAGATTCAGTGGCCTGAGACAATGCTGAAGAAGTAGGCATGGGTTAGGTTGTAGACTGACCATGTAAAGACAATGGCCAATCACAGAAGACAGGAAGAAATACAAGGAATTTGAGTTATTCTAGAGCTCACACTATATGCAAGTAAATAATGGCAAAAATACATATAGGGAGGCCATTGCACACTTGGGAACAGGTGATGAAATAGACTGGAGTGTTCACAAGGAGATTCAAGAGTTACTTTGAAGGAGAATTGGAAGAACCTGTTGAGTGACTGACTGCAAGGTCAAGGGAGAAAGAGAACGATCTAGTGTTCCTTTCTTAAACAGCTTAGTAGGTAGTAGTGGCATTTATAAAATAAAATAGATTAATGGGAAATCTTTTAAATCATAGCCTTTGCTAAAGCATGAAAAATAATTTTATTACTTTACCAAAATTCAATGTCGAAGCAAATGCTTAAGATATATGGGTGTTTTTTGTGTGTGGGATGAGAAATAAACATGTTTGCTCCCAGTTCTCAGTCAAGTATTAAGCATTATTCTCAGCCTGTGAGCACTTGACAGAAGCTATCTCTTCTACAAAGAAACCTGCTCAATTTGGGAGCTTTTAATTCAGTAAAAATGATGCGCTGACACAGCACCCCGCAAAAGCTAGTGCCCTGCACCGAGGCCCTAACCTCACAGAGTAAACTGCGATGACTTAGGAACCCAGAGGAACCCCACTTCTTCTAGCTCCTCTCTGAACCCTTATCTTTAATAGACATCATTCCAACACCACACAGGAGCAAGGAAGCTGCATCAGCAGAAGAGAGGTTTTTCTTCCCTTCTCAGGACTATGACCTTTAAGAAATGGCGAAGCCCCCTGAGGTCCTGCTGAGAGCAGCCAGACAGCTATGCTGAAGGCCTATCCCCATTGAGATCAGGCCCCCAGAAATTATTCTAGTGCAAATTTCCAACTTCATTCATGGCTTTTACCTCTTCGCTACTTCCCAAGCTGGTCTTTGTTTGACAACCACGATCAAATGCATGCCACCCCCAATTTAGATTTTGGGCTTACTCCCCTGAGTATGCCAGGGCAGCTATCAATCACCCTTCTTTTATTAACCGAGTTCTCAGTCTGGATCTCATGTATATATCAGCTTCATTTTGGCTAAGTCTTTCCAAGTGTGTCCACTCTAGCCTTAGGCTAGCCCAGGCTCCCTGGTTCTGACATGTCCCTAACTCTTAAACAACTCCAATCATCATCCTGTTTAGAACATACCAGTCCTTTCTCCAAAATGTAAGCTTAGCTCAAATCCAAGACTTTGGTGTGGAAACAAGGCAGTCACTAAATATATCATCATCTATACTTTCCTTTTTTCTCTCTCTCTCTCTCTCTCTTTTTTTTTTTTTTTTTGGTGTCGTAGTGTTCAGTGATTTATTAGTTGCATAGAACACCCAGTGCTCATCCTAACACGTGCCATCCTTAATACCCATCACCTGGTCACCCCATCCCCTCACCCCCTCCCTCCTGTAATCCTCAGTTTGTTTCCTGGAGTAGACTACCTGGAATAATAATATGATTATCAGTAGCCCCCCACCCCTGGTATTCAGTAACAGAATTTCTTGTAAAGTTTACAGTCACAAAAAAATCAACTGACTAATTTGTTATTTAACTATAGACTTAGCAAAAGTGTTAACACTGTACATTAATTCAGAGCATAGTGCAAATAAATGTATAACAGAATAAAACACATTTTAGTGGAGTAAAAACTTCAAGGTTATCAAAATAGACTTGAGATTTTCTTTTTAAATGCAAAAATACATTTATAATTATAAAATACATCGCATACCTCCTTCCATCTATTGGCTTTCCATGAAGGGCATCTGACAGATCTACAAGCTTTGTGAGTTCGAGGTTTCTGTAGATGACTGCAATATTTTTCTTCTAATTTCCCTTGGAATTGGTCAATGCAAAGCACCTCACGGTACTTTAAACCTTTACCACAAGAAGCTGAGCACTAGAAAATAAACATGAATACATTTAATTTTATCTTGACTAATTTATCTTCAAAATGTATAAAATGAAGAATCAAAACATCATTGCTTTGATGTTTTCATTAAGATATACTTTGATATTTTTAATTAGAAAGAATTTATAATCTGTCCATCTGCCCTGGACCATCAATGGATATTGATACCATAAGGTATTCATTAATTCCATAGAAAGTACTGATTGTCTACAGTATACCAAGCATTCTTCTGGTATGTAAATGTTTTAGATCTTTTAAGGGTAAAGACTATCTGAAGCTAACTCCTGTTATCACACATGATGGTTTAATTTTAATTTTGTATGGTCACCACCTATTCTATTTTTAACCCCATGTTTCCCACACTGCAAAGTATACTTTGGATGTTAAAAAAAAAAAAATGCAATGATTTCTCAATGCAGGGAGGGAGAAAGGAGAAAAGTCATTTTTTTAAGTGCTGAAATTCAGTTCAACTTTGTTTTTTGCATCAATCTCAGAAAATATCTCTCTGTACCATTAACCTTCAAATATATTCAGTTAAAAAAATAACTAAAATCTCTGTAAAGATGTAAGTGAAATAATAATTTGACTTCATTTTTCAGCCAGTTGCCATTTAAAGAATGAGGCCAGGACAATGTAGTGGGAAGAGCTTGGGCTCTGGTATTGAATACCAGGTTTGCCTGTTACTACTTGCACGACTCCAGACACATTTCATCACCTGTCCAAGACTCCATTTCCTCATTTATAAAATGGAGATAATAACCGCCAGTATTACAGCTTATTATGCAGATGAGATTAAGAATACGAAAGGTCTAATCTAATCCTGTTACATGTGGTGCATCCTCAGTAAATATTAGCTTCCTCTTCTACTATTGTCCTTTATATAGTCTCAGAATGTTGGCAATTTTCAGCATGATATATGTACCAGGGAAAAGTTAAGCAAAGACATGGATTCCAGACAACTCCTCTCATACCTCTGAGACAGCTGTTCACATATGGTTTCATTTAGAAACATATACTGAGTTCAAAGAGCATTAGATAATATATTATACATTTTATCTATCAGTTCAAAGACTGTTAGACTATCTAATACAGATATTAGATGCTTAAAATATTTTAGATAAAAAATAGTGAGGGTATAATTTATCTTTTTATATTATCTGCAATACTATATCTCATTTGTGTAGGCAACTAATTTAATACAGTGCCTTGATTATTAAGACTTATTACCATATCCAAACTGTTCTCTTTAACACAGCCTTACATGTCACTTAGAACATACTTAATTCTGTGAAAATCTCTAAGGGATCTTCATAACCTGTATTAAGCTTGCATTCTTCCTGTTGACTTTCTCTTTTGGATCTACTTATATGCTCTACTCTTCCTGACTTGGGTTCTTCTCAGTTTTTTCTTGTTTTGTCTTCACTGTCTATTTTTCAAAGAGTATGGTACGATTTACACCAAAAATATCACATATTATTGAGTATCAAGCATATATCATCAAGAAGTATATGTACATGTTCACAGATGGAAAAAATGTTTTTCTCCTTAGGTATATATTATTTTTTCTAATCTTTGGGATCTTTAGAACAGAAGAACGTTCATTACTCTTCCTGTTAGCCTCTTTTAAAAAGTAAGCATTACTGTGAATATTTAAGATCAACACAGTTGTTCTATGGAAGATGTAAAAATATTTAGTATCTTATTCATTCTGTGAATATTATTGAGTTTCTACCATATACCAAGAGTTGCAGACACAGATTCATTAAACATCTCTTGCTTTTGCCCTTGATTTATTCTTAAAGTGCTTAGGATCTAAATGACACATATCATCGATTAAATGAATAATACCAAAATAGATCTTAGATAATATTAAACCCAATAAAGACCAGGAGAAAACACATTAAAATAATACAATGAAAATTATGGATTTAAGGAATTCTGAAAAGTAGCCATTCCTTTCTGGGATGTTTGATAAGTACTCGAGGAGAAGGTGGTATTTAAACTCAGTTTTGAAGAGTTAGGCTTGCTGATGGAAAAGATGGATGGTCATATATTTGTTTAATATCCTTAGCTGGACATTGCCCACATGTCTGGTTTTGTAAAATTCTCAGAGTTCTAACAGTGCCAAGAATCCAAGAATCACACAGTAAGTATGCAGTACATTATTGATATTTCTGGTAAGAATGATCAATTCATTTACAAAACTATGTAATATAAGAGGGAATACTGAAGATTCTCCTTTAGAATTGAGCAATATATTTCCTCGATCAGCAATATCTAAGAATGGAATGTAAACTCACACATTGTAGTACACTATCAAAGACTATTCTTCACAAGACTGAATAGTGTCTCCTACTCTCACTCAAGATCATCTTTCTCTTCTTCATTATTCTAATCTTTAACCAAGACTATTATTAAACATAATTTTAAACATTTTTTTGCTCAAAAACTGACAATGGCTATTATCTTTAATAGTAAATCAAAACATATTTTTCTTTGTTTTCTTGATCCACTAAATTTCAGTCAACATACCTTTCTGACCTTATAGTCTGTTACTTTTCAACATGTAGAGTTGCTCTACTTAGGCATATTATATTCACTCAACAAGAGTGCCCAATTCATGTTACTTCCTTTTACCTCAACTAATCACTTCCCCTGGTGCTTTCTAAATGTGACTTATCCTTAAAGCTCTAAGTCAGTCCCATGTCTAGGGTAAATACATATCAATCTTTCACTTCTCTGAATTCTGAGTCTCACTCTGTTTTTTAGCACTTGATCATTTTCTACTTTTGTCACATACTTTATCTACCCAGACTTCTGGAGGTCAAGGACCTTTTACAGATTACCCACATCACCCACAAAATGGCAGGTACAATAAATATTGGCTGATTAATTGATGTTGATCCTTGTGTAAGCAATTCTTATTTGTTTTTGTTAAACTCTAAAGTAATTTATTAAAACATTTTAAATTCCTTGAAATATATTTATTGGTTTATAAACACAAAGTTTCCCAGGAAAGATAGACAAAAAGTACAAAATCAAAGAATTACAAAATAAATTATGCTTGGTCACAATTTTAAAGTAGAGCTTTATTTCCTCAAGTTTTGAAGAGGAGTAAATACATAATTTTATCATGTCTGATGAATTCCATGTGAGTATTTAAGTGAAAGAGAACATGTTATACAAAGAATAATGTTTTAGATGGAATGAGGTAGTCATAAAGTAAATAACTAGAGAAATGCTACCCTCTTACTCTCAAACCAGAATACATTCTGAGTTGTAAAGATACCACAAAAGAGTTCACTTGATGGGATATTCAAACATGACAATTCTTTTCTCTGGCACCCCAGCAATTTTTTTTCTCTATTTTATATTCCTGATACCATCCTACTCCCTTGAGATTTTATTAACACTGTATATTTTCCAGCATTCTTGTCAAAAGAGCTCTTAAAAATCACCCCTATTGTTCTTAGTTGACACAGTCTTAAATTCTGAGATATATTTTCATGAGTACCATGGAATGGTAGCTATAGGATACAATCTACTTCAGCAGTAGCAACACTATGGGGCGCCTGGGTGGCTTAGTCGTTAAGTGTCTGCCTTGGGCTCAGGTCATGATCCCAGGGTCCTGGGATTGAGCCTGAATTGGGCTCCTTGCTCAGCGGGAAGCCTGCTTCTCCCTCTCACACTCCCCCTGCTTGTGTTCCCTCTCTCACTCTCTCTCTCTCAAATAAATAAATAAAATCTTAAAAAAAAGAGAAAGGAAAATGTTAAAAAAAAAAAAGTAGCAACATTAAATACAAGTAACCTGAACTATTCCTGTAAATTAGGTAAAGACAGATGTGTCTGTAAGGAAAAGAAAACATTTGAAACAAATGTAGAATTTGCAAGCCCTAAAAATGCAATAGAATCTCCAGAATTGTGCAGGTTGGATGGCACTTTCAATTCCAAGATGGAATTTTGGAATTAAACATTCTAATATGATTGACTCTGGAACAAGTCTATTTTTGTTTTTAAAGTTGTACATAATTCCAGAATAAGATTACTTTTGATATTTGAGGTGTGGATTATAATTTTGTTTGTTAAGAATATTACAGAAGAGTGAATTGACAGTTTGTGAAAGATGTTGATTCTAAACACTTAAATTGTTAAACAAAATAGAACAATGAAGTTTATTTAGCTCCCATTCTAGGAAATGGAAAACATCACCATTGGGTGCATAAGAAGGTACTCAACATCACTCATCATCAGGGAAATGCAAATCAAAACCACAATGAGATATCACCTTACACCTCTTAGTATTACCATCATCAAAAAAATGAGATAATTAATGCTGGTGATGATGGGGAGAAAGGGAACCCTTGTGTACTGCTGGTGAGATTGTAAACTGTTACAACCACTATGGAAAATAGTACAAAGGATCATCAAAAAATTAAAAATAGAACTACCCTATGATCCAGTCATTTCTTCTGAGAATTTATCCAAAGGAAATGAAAACATAAACTTGAAAAGATATCTGTACCCCTACATTCATAGCAGCGTTATTAACAAAAGCCAAAACATGGAAACAACCTAGGTCCATCAATGGATAAATGGATAAAGAAGCTGTGGTGTACATATGTACTATGGAATATTATTCTGCCATAAAACTGGAGAAAATCCTGCTATTTGCAACAACATAGATGGACCCTCGGGGACATTATGCTAAGTGAAATAAATCAGAGAATGATAAATACCATATGACCACACTTATATGTGGAGTCTTGAAAAAAAAAATGACTCAGAGATCAGATTTGTGGTTACCAGAGGTGGGGGGAGGTGAGAGGTGATTAGGAGAAAGGCGATCAAAGGTACACACTTCATAAGTACTAGGGATGTAATGTATAGCATGATGATTACAGTTAACACTGCCATAATATATATAGGAAATTGTTGAGAGTAACATCTAAGAGATCACAAGGAATTTTTCTTTGCTTTTTTTTATCGTATCTATATGAGATGATAGATGCTAATCAAACTTATATCAATGATCATTTCATAATGTAAGTCAAACCATTATGCTGTACACCTTAAATTACAGTTATGTATGTCAATTATATCCAATAAAACTGGAAAAACTTAGATGAAGTGAGTTTTTCTTTATTTCTAGATATAACATCATCTGTTAGTTATCTGCTGAAAATGTAAGAACTCACAACCATATGGCTGGGTGTCACATCTATCCAATTGCTCATTGTATGGCAGGTATTTGCTAATTTCCTCAGACAAACAAGAAAAACCTACTACCAGGTGGCAAAATTGTTCACACAATCTTTTTGTTTTAGATGAGCTAAACACACAGAAATGCAATCATTATACATTACAAATCTAAATTCAAATATGCTTTATTACAAACCAGAAATCATTTCTATCACATGCAACTGAAGAAGCATCAAATTATAATATAGAAAATGGAGCGGTTTTGATTTAAACACAATTACAGCTAAAATATAATCAGGTATTGAAGTGTCCTTGAAATAATTTGAGAGAATTAGTTGTGTTTTCCTTAGCCTTAAGTGGCAATTCCAAAACAATCAATGAATTTCTCAATATAGGGACATGTATTTTTTATCTTTATTTTGATCTTTTCCAAAACTGAACTATGTTATGCTTCTGTAGTAAAGTTAAATAATCTAATGGAAAATTTTGACCATAGCTATTTTGCAAGAGAACTTTTTTAATGTTTTGGTGATTATATGTTAAATGTCTTTATAACACTACTACAAAACAAGATTTATCTATGAAATGATATAATAAGGAAATGATAGTTTCAGATCAAGACAGGCCATAAATTAGATATTTTGTGAAATAAAACACTTGTGTGTATGCATTCATGCATGTATGTTTTATCTATTTTTTTTTTTTACTTTTAAGAAGCCTGTAGCATTCTCTAAATAAAATAAAGAGGCTGCATCTGAACCCCAGGAACAGCATGGTTTTTGAAATCTTCAGCAAGCTAGTAACACCTACTTATCTAAGAGAAGAACCCAATTACAGTAAAATCTTGGGTATGAATTTTATACAATTAGTCAGTAATTAGGGGCGTTCCCCACATTGGTTGAACACTATTTTAAATTGAGCTCTCCTCAGTTATTAAAGAAGTAAAACATTAACATAGTTAGAATAAATAGCCAGAATATACTAGAATAGGGTATTCCTGTGTTTAAACAAAAAAATGACAAAATATGGATATTAAGAGTAGGATGTCAACTCTGCAAAATAGTACTGCTACTGTTCCTTTAATTCAATGCATATGTGCACTAAAAAGTAAGATATTAAATCTATCAACAGAGACCCTATTCATAGTATTTCCTGAAAGATTATACTTAGAGTTTTAAAGTTAAATGGAGTTTGAAAATTCTTTTTAACCTGTTACAGACATTCTTGACTATGCAGCTTTAATAAACAAACCAAGATAGCATTTGGTCCTAAAAATAATCACTACCGAAATAGTTCATATTCTATTGCATTGCCTCTAATTTAAAATTTGCACTTCAGATGTTTAACATTTTTTAAAGTCAGATTCATTTGCAAAAATGTTTTGAGTTCCAACTTAAAGGACATAGAAATATATTATTAACAAACATATCCAGAAAACTTTCTTTACATTCACATCATTGTGCTAATTATAACATTTTAATTTCTATTTCATGTGCTAAAATGTTATTTCTAAATATATATGTATATTGTACATATGTATATATTTAATGTACACAATGAATTTACAGTTCTAAGCTAATATGATTATCTCATGTGTAATTAATTTGGCTAATTCAATTGGAAGTACTATTTAAAGATAATTTATTATAAGATAATTGTTCATATTTTCTAAATTATGGCTTTGGAAAATTTCTGTGATTATTTTCACTTTCAAATTTAAAACCTGAAGTTGCAATAATTAATGCTAGTAAGCTACAGAAATTTTCACTTATCATATATTATTTTCTACACATAAAATATTAGAAAATCAGAATGAAAAATCACCTCAGTGAAAGATAACTAAAATACTCAATTATTGGATTAGTTTTCTTCAGTAATAAGATTTGATGAACAATCACTACAAACATGGCCAAAGTTTATTTTGCTGTATGAAATAGTAATTCTAATTCAAAATGTAAACACTATCTGTAGCAAAAGAAATAGGAAGAACTATCATTAGTTTAAGTCTTGTAATTTATTGTTTTAGCTTTCTAATAGTATAGTTTGTATGTACTAAAAAGGGGTAATGAACACTTCAGACTCTTCTATAAAATCTGTTTAGCAAGTGGAACTCATCTAAAGAGTTCCTAAACAGAGTTTTTATTGACTCATTGAGTAACATAAATCTTTGCAATCATATGGTAACAAAAAAAAATGTTATTGTCAATATGAGAATAATATAAATCTTGACTAATTTCAATAATTCTATTGGGGCCATTATTGTAAGTTTACTTTTTCTTAATGTCTTTATACAAATCACAACCACTGGGACATTATTTTGTAAGACCATACGGTATACTCTGTGATGAAAACCCCACTCTTGTCCTCTGGGAGCCTACATCCAGAATCATGAGAATCTGCCTCCCTGGGTGGAACAAAGTAGAAAACTATTCAGTGTGGGTAGACCATAAAAAGATAAAGATCAGAAAAGTAACTAAAACATACCTTTAAAAAGATATTGACTTTTAAGGCATTACTATGGTAATATTTACAAAATGCTTAAAATCAAGCGCCAGCAGACTAGCAGGATTTACCATTTCAAGTTTCTACAAATGTTTTTGTGCTAGCTGTGGGAGTTAACAGAAATAAAGCCAAGAAGTTTGCTTTCAAGTAGGGTTATAAAGGTCTGAAAAGGAATATGCACAGAGAATTCTCAGATGAGAAGTAAAAAATGAGATCTATGAATGCTTTGATATGACAAAGTCAGAGTTGAAATTAAAAGAACAATATCCATTGAACATATTTATGTCTATTTATCATATGTAATAATAGTTGAGATGCAAGAATATTTTAGGGATTAATTTCAATGAATTTAAGCTAATTTCAAAATTATCTTAGATTAAAAATGAATTCTTTGTATCAAGTTTCAGGTGGGGTTTCATGGCTTTTACTATTGGAAGCAGAGGACAGAATAAAAGGGCATGGGATTTGGAATTGGACATGTACATTTGAATCTCCATTGTCAGTAGTTGAGTAATCTTGGGCTAGATGCTTAACCTTGTTGATCTTCAGTTATCTCATCAGAGCATGGCAATAATAATACCTACCTCAGGGTAGTTGTGAGATTAAAGGATAACATATGAATAACCTAAAACAGTGCTTGACACAATTCTCTAAATGAATATTAATCTTCCATTCCCTTTTCTTTTTCTTCCTTTCCTAATCCTGAGGAGATATAAAGTGGTGAAAATACAATCAATGATATGGATTTCTCTATGAAACACTTGAATGGAACACAGGGATTGTTCAAGGCTCATACATTCAGATTTCATTCAATGGTAATCACCCCAATGGAATTCCAGTAAGAGTCTATCTTGCTTTCCCTGAAAAGAACTCTGCTTACCTAGATACTGAAAAACACATCAGATACACGTTAAATTATAGTCACAGTGGGCATAAGGAAGAGAAACTGGAAGGGAATGCAAATAGACATCTGGTTAAAGAAATTAACCAGTTTCAGGTAAAATTGGTGGAGTGACCATATGTATTCATCTCCCCTTCATCAGTTTTTTTCATCCCACAAAGTCAGAGTGAACCAAATAGATTTCAGTAACTATGGAAGATCTAAAGAGGATAAAAGGAATGAAGAAGACCAATATGAAGGAAGACAAACTTGTACCTGCAGAGACAAGAGGCTCAGCAATGAATGCAAGGAGGGGTGCTGCAACTCTTCCACTCCTCATTAGCCAGATCAGGGGCTTCTTCTCTGCAGAAATTAAATGTGTGCGTGGGGGAGCTTTTGCATTGGGAATGCTGAAGGAAAAATAGTGGAATTCCACACATCAAACTCTTGACCCTTACTTAGTCTCTCTGCCCATATTATTCTTGCTTGCAGACAGGGTATTAGAGGGTCCTTCTCTGAGAAACTGGGTCTCCAAAAGAACAGACCTTCAAGTATTGACTTATAGGGAAAATCAGTTACTAAACTCTATGCAAATGCAGAGTTTCCAATCAATTCTCTAGTGCCTTATTTTTAAATAATAATGAGCTGCAGAAAATCATCAACTTTTGAAGAAAATCTTTGGTAGGAAAAGCAGAAAACCATTCTCACCATCACCTTATGAAGATTAAAGAGATAATCAAGAATCACCCCTCCAAAAACTATAATTAATGTAAGAGAGCAAATATTGTATGATGAAATAAGAATAGGTTACTATGACCCCAAAATAATCAGAATGCAAGAAAAACCTCCTGGTAATTAAAAATATAACTAAAATAACTCAGGAGATGGTTAGATATTGACAGTTACCCACTGAGTAAAACCAAATGACAAAGATAGGAGAATATAATGAGAATTAAAGGATCAATCCAAGAATCCTAATATCCAACTAGAATGAGTTCAATAAAGAAAAACATTGCATAGAAATTATAAAAAAAAATTTCTGAACACAAGTCTCCTTAATGAAAGGGCCTAAAAAATGACTAGCAAACTGAATTTTAAACAAAGTTGCCTCATCATGAAATATTAGAATGACAGGGATGAAGATACCAAAAGCTTCAGCAGCATAGGGAGAGAGATAATGGTACATAGATCAGAATTCAGAATCACCAGATTTCTCAATAAATAGGTCAAAATGCTGGAAGATAATGTCTAAAAAATTCTAAGGGAAATTTTTTTATTTCACTCATGTAGAATTTAAGAAACAAAACAAAGAGAAAAAGGCAAAGAAAAAAAAAACCCACACCAGACTTTTAAATATACAGACCAAAATGGTGATCGCCAGAGGGGAAGTGAGTGGGAGATGGGTGAAAGAGACACAGGGGGTTAAGATGTATGAACTTCCAATTACAAAATAAATAAGTCACAGAGAAGTATAGCACACTAATTAGATGTATGCACCCCTATGTTTATTGCATTATTTACAATTGCCAAGATATGGAAGTAACCCAAGTGTCTATCCATAGATGAATGGATAAAGATGTTGTGTTTATATACAATGGAATCTTACTTAGCTATAAAAATGAATGAGATCTTACATTTGCAGCAACATGGATGTAATGCTAAGTGCAATAAGTCAGACAGAAAGACAAATACCATATGATTTCACTCATATGTGGAATTTATGAACAAAGAAAAAGCAGACAAAAAAACACTCAAATACAGAGACTTGGTGGTTGCCAGAGGGGCAGTGGGTGGGGAGATGAGTGAAATAGATAAAAAGAATTAAGAGTACACTTATTGTTGGGGCCCCTGGGTGGCTCAGTCGTTAAGCATCTGCCTTCGGCTCAGGTCATGATCCCCGGGTCCTGGGATCAAGCCCCGCATCGGGCTCCCTGCTCGGCAGGAGGCCTGCTTCTCCCTCTCCCACTCCCCCTGCTTATGTTCTCTCTCTGTCAAAAAAAAAAAAAAAAAAAGAGTACACTTATTGTTATGAGCACTGAGTAATGTATGGAATTATTGAATTATATTGCACACCGGAAACTAATATAACACTGTATGCTAATTATACTTCAATAAAAATTATTGAAAAAAATTGAGGGAAATTATTCTCAAACTAGAATTCTATAACCATTCAAATTATTAATCAAATACAAGGACTGATTAAAGACCTTTTCAGGTTTCCAATATGGAAAAATGTTATCTCCTGTTTTTCTTTTTTTAGGAAGATGTGTAAAGTGTTTGAGAGAGGAAATTTTAAAAAGAAATATCTGATGCAAGAAAATGTCATCAAAATTGAAGATGAGTAAAATGACTTTCACTTTTTGAGAGAATGGGACAACAAGGTTAAGTTCATCCAGGCCAGATCAGAGAAGGAAGATTTTATCTTGGAGGTGGGTGTCTGTCTGCAAGGCATCTAGGAAAGAAGAAATATCTGGGTATTTAAGAAAAAATGTTCATGGAGATTTTACATACCTGTTCAGGCACTTGAAAGAAACACTAGTGGTTGGACATTTAAAAACTAAGCAATTTTTTAAACAAAGGTATTATTAACTCCAGGAAAATTAAAGAGTTGTGTAAGAAAGGAACAGAGCTCAACAGTATACACACTGGCATAAAGAGCACTATTAACTGAAATTTATTTGGAAGATAGGATTAGTGGCCATATAAGAGAATTAAAATCTCAACCTCTATTAAATGAAACCAATAGGTAATGTTTTTTGACACAACAAGAAACAGCAGAAAAAGCCTATTAATTTGAAATACGGAAGCAAATACCAGAAAACAGAAGGATTTAAAGATTATTTCTGGGGTAGGAAAGACTGCAACAGGAGATAGCTTTTTCTTTATCAGCATTTTAGTACCATCTCTTAACTATGTACATGTGTCACATCAATAAGACTATTCAAAAATTATAATCAATGAGGGTGCCTGGGTGGCTCAGTTGGTTAAGCAACTGCCTTCGGCTCAGGTCATGATCCTGGAGTCCCAGGATCGAGTCCCACATCGGGCTCCCTGCTCGGCAGGGAGTCTGCTTCTCCCTCTGACCCTCCTCCCTCTCATGCTCTCTGTCTCTCATTCTCTCTCTAATAAATAAATAAAATTATAATCAATGATATTTGTTTCATTAATGAAGATTAAGGTCAAACTGGAGAGTTGTCTCTAGAGGTATGTTCTAGAGCCCTAGGCCCACCCTGTCATGGAGGATGTTATTAGCTATTTTATGAAGACAGAGTATGCTTCCTGATTTACTTGTGACATGAAGTTGAGAGAACTTATTTAAAAGTCACATATGAGATTTTAAATAAAAACTTGAAACTAACAGAAAAAAGTCAGGCATGAGAATTAAAAAGTAAATGAATTGAGGCTAGAATGAAAAGAAATAGAATAGAAATCAAACTTCTACACCCTGGCTTAAAAATATTATCTACTGCTAAGGATAAATAAAATGATTAATGACAGTATCACATATAGGTTTATACTGATGTAAGATCAGTATAAGAAAAACTGGGTGACTACTAAAAACAAATTTGATACAATATTGTATATATTGGGTGCAGCATTCACACCAAGGATTGCAATATTCTTTATAGCTATACCATTTTGCTAATAAATGAGATGCTAAATGTCACATTTTAAGAGTAACAACAAAGGATTTGGGGATGGTTAAAGAGTTAAAATAGATATATTTAACCAGAAACACAGAAGAACAGCTGTCTTCAAATATTTGTCCTGTGAGGAGGAATTTAATACATTCTTCAGTGTGCAGAATGAGAATTGCAGGTGAATCTTTCATACATAACGGTTTCAGCTCAAAATGAAGAACAATCATATAGTTTTCCTGAAAAGAAGTAGGCTATATTGTGTTGTGGTATGGTCTCCAATTTTAGAAAGATTCGCTAGACATGGAAACTGTGTATACTTCAGCTGAGAAAATTGAATTTATGCTTTGTGTAGAATATGAAAATTGAAATTCTCTCCCAATTTTAAAGATGGGATACCAAAAAAAAAAAAAAAAGAAAGAAAGAAAGAAACACCACAGTGTTTTTCAAGTATTTTAAGAATCACAATTTAACTCTTTAGATATGTATTTAATGGGCTGACTTTAAAAAATTCTATTGTTTGCTCAAATGAGAAAATGTAATTTTTTTTTTTTAAAGAGCAAGCAAGCTTGGGGGTGGGGAGAAGGACAGAGGGAGAGAGAGAGAGAGAGAATCTTAAGCAGGTTCCATTCTCAGCATGGAGCCTGATGTGGGGCTCAATCTCACAACACTGAGGTCATGACCTGAGTCGAAATCAAGAGTCAGATGCTCAACTGAGCCACGCATGCACCCCGAGAAACTGCAAATTTCTGCATACCTGGATTATGGGGGCATCTTTGGTAGAAGGAGAATAGGTCATTCCTTAGTTCTTAAGAATTATCAAATAAATCTCACAGTTTTAAACCTCTTTTCTTATGACATCAGTTACCTGAATGAAATCCTGAAGTTATTACCAGACTTTAAAAATTTAGTTTCTGAGAAAATAGGCTTCCAGAAAGAATCTGCTTTTTATTATCTTAACCACAAGCTAAAATTTTTCCAACTAATTTCTCTTTTTAAAGATTTTTATTTATTTATTGAGAGAGATAGTGATAGAGAGAGAGCATGAGACGGGGGAGAGTCAGAGGGAGAAGCAGACTCCACGCTGAGCGGGGAGCCCGATGCAGGACTCGATCCCGGGACTCCAGGATCATGACCTGAACCGAAGGCAGTTGCTTAAACAACTGAGCCACCCAGGCACCCAACTAATTTCTCTTTTAAAAAGTTCTGTAGAGTTTTCCTAAGCATTAAAAAATATATAAAAAACCATTTCCATATGTATGTGATATTTACTCGTAAGTTTTCTCTATGTTTTGACTTACAAACTATAAAATATTCTCACAGCTCGAATGACAAATTTGAAGACAATATTGAATTTCATAAAATGCAAAAAAATATCCAAAGCTCTCAATATAAACCATAATCTTAAGTGACTTACTCTACCATATCTAAATAAAGGGAATATCTTAACATAACAAAATTGGATATTAGATTATTTTCATGTATAAATTGTGTGGCAGCAAAAGCAGCTAGACTTTCTACCAAAATATACTCACACACTTAAGATGTTGAAGAATTATGAGAATTCTAAACTTAAGAACAGAAACCACATCTATGTTTACTGAACAAGTATATGCCATGTAGAAAAAAGAAACATGAGAAAATATATACAAAGATCTTTTAAATATGCAATCTGTTTTATATGAATGCGATAGAGTTGAATTTTGTTGTACAAAAATAACACAGAAAGGAAATCTTCATGTAATAGAGCTCTTTCTTCAAAATTTTTGTTGTTGTTCTGATACTATGGGGTGTCCTGTGGATCAACATAGATAAGGGCATCCTCCTGGTTTCATCTAAAATTGAGATCTTGCCAATTTCAGCAAAGAAATGCTGGCATGGAGACAGTAGCCCATATGAGCTACTGTTTTTGAGCCTGGTCCCTAATACTGAAGAAATGCTCAGGAGTGAGGAAGGAGCCATGCCTGATTAACTTCCATACTACTAGATGTGAAAGTCCTCCAAAAGCCCAGGAATCAACACTAAAGAAGTTTCCCTTAGATGGAAGAATGGGGACTCTCTCTGGTGGCAGAATAGGGAGTCTTTTTTATTAATGTGGCAGTACAAATAGACTTTTATTCTTTCATTCTCCTAAAAATATAGCACATTACCATTTAGAGAGCATAATTCGCATTTTAATTCTTACACTATATTTAATGGTATCCCAAACAGAATATTAAACATAGAAAATAGTTTCTGGTTCTACCTATCAAATATTATATTTGGGTTTATGATAGATAAAATCTATAATGGAAAAAAGTTCCATAAATATGTTTATACCTTGAAAAATATTACAAGCTAGTAACAGAAATGATTCTGCTGTGGGCAAGCCTTCTTCTGACGATCTTTTTTTTTTTTTAAGATTTTATGTATTTATTTGACAGAGAGAGAGACAGAGAGAGAGGGAACACAAGCAGGGGGAGTGGGACAGGGAGAAGCAGGCTTTCTGCCAAGCAGGGAGCCTGATGCGGTACTCGATCCCAAGACCCTGGGATCATGACCTGAGCTGAAGACAGAGGCTTAACGACTGAGCCACCCAGGCTCCCCATTCTTCTGACAATTTTAATGACTGCACCAAAGTTATGTTCCACAGAAATCTAACTGCTTGATACAATAGTTCAATTGTTTATATTTTGGAACTAATTTATAGTATTTGCTACTAAATAAGATCCCATTTAAACGAACATTTGTCTCAAAAATAAATTATGACAATCATCTCTACTTCTTGTGATGAATACTGGGTGTTATAAGTGATGAATCACTAAATTCTACACCTGAAACTAATATTACATTGTATATTAACTGGAATTTAAATAAAAATTTGGAAAGGAAAAATAAAAACATGTATAGCTAAAAAAAAAGGCATTTATATATGGCCAACTTTTTTAGCCTTCTGTAAAATTCTTACATGTGACTCAAAGATTTTTATCTGATAAAATGTTTTTAATTTATAATTCTCAAAGGCCTTTTTGTTTCATATTTAGTTTACATAATTACTAATTATTAATATTATGCGTTTATATTTCAAATCTTCATATTAAGAGCCAATTAAAATCAATTATTTGTCCTAAAATAATCATTTCAACTTGCTTCAATATTAGTTTTTTCATTGCTTTTACTTATACTTGGTTCTTTCATATTCAGTCATTAAAATCTTTTCCAGATAGTAAGCAATAGCAATCTATCTGTCAGTGTATTGAACAGCAAGTGTAAGATATATAAAATGTATGCTTTAAAAACAATAAAACAGGGCACCTGGGTGGCTCAGTAGGTTAAGCATCTGCCTTCGGCTCATGTCACGATCCCAGTGTCCTGGGATCAAGTCCCACATTGGGCTCCCCGCTCAGCGGGAAGTCTGTTTCTCTCTCCCTCTACCCCTCCCCCCTGCTGGTGTTCTCTCTCTCATGCCTTCTCTAATAAAATCTTTAAAAAAAAATAAAATAAAAACAATAAAACAAAAATGAAACAAAATATCTACCTTCCAAGTCAAGACAGAGATATTATGTCCAAAACCTTCCATGTCCTTCACAATAGCACCCTTTCCTCCTTTTTCAAGGACTACTGCAACCCCTAATTTTTATTAATTATATCCTTCCTTTTCTACATAGTTTTAAAATTATGTTGTATCTGTAAGGTTTCAAACTGGAAAGGAAAACCACTATGAATATTATGAAATGAGTTGTATTATATGAATTAGTCCTTACACAAGTATGGGAGGAGATGAGGAAGAAGTCAAAAAAGGATCAGAAAAAATAACTAACCATGGTATTATTAACAGGTCAGACCTGGCAGGATGCTAGGCATGTCCAGCTACTAGAGCGGAAGTACAAAGAGGCTTGGTGGAATATTCAAGGGAAGGTTATCGGCTCTTGGGCTATTGCCTCACATGTAATATGCATGTAAGTTTCCTCCATATCTTCTGTAGTCTGATAACTCACTTCTTTTTAGTGCTGAATAAAAGTCCATTGCCTGGATGTACCACAATTTATCCATTCATCACTAAAGGACATTTTGATGCTTCCAATTTTTGGCAATTGTAAATAAAGCTGCTATAAACAACAAAAATGTATTTTTTAGTCTCTACTAGCTGCGATATGTAATACCTAATACCTCTTATCTCCTGATCCATTCCTATTGTTCTCCCCCATACCAAGTGCTTTGTAAATATCACTAACACACAGTAACTGCTATGTAAATATCTACTGAATAAGTTTAATAGAAACTCAGGGAGATTAAAAATTTTAAAGTCTGATAATATCAAGTGTTGACAAGGATGTGAAACAATTGGAATTCATTCAACCACCCTCAGAAAACGGATATTTACTAAACCCAACCTATGCATACACTAAGATTCAACTCCTGTCTACATATCCAAAAGATCTGCATACATATGCTCGCCAAAAAACAAACGTGAGACATGTTCTTAACAGCATTATTTGTAAGTCTCAAAGTTAAAACAATCCTAAATGCTTGTCAACTGGAGAATAATCATATAAATCATATTTGCTTATTTATAAGTCATACAATTGTATATTCCTACTAGATTGCAATGACAAACTATAATTACATGAATTTCACAGATGTAATATTTTGACTCTCAAATTATCTAAGTTCTATGTATATAAAGTTCAAAGGCAGGCAAACGTATCTATGATATTTGATAGCTGAATAGGAGGGGTTACTCTTGTGGGGGGATCGTGACTACAATGGGGTACATGGGGGAATTTCTAGGGTGCTAATATTCTTGGTTTGGGTGCTGACTACACAAGCGTGTTCACTTTGGAAAATTCACTGAACTGTAACTTTGATTTGAAATTTTGCTGGATATAATATTTCCAGAAAAGTTTACTTAAAAAAAACTCCAGTCCAAATTGATTTCTCTTATACTAGAGTATAACTTTCTTCAGTAGATCTTGTTTCAGATTGTTCAGTGTGTTATCAGCCTAATATCCTATGTGGTTTTTCAGCTCCTTGAAGAAAGAGAATTATTGGATAAGTGATAATAAGCAAAATACATCGAGCCTCTATGTAATAGGCAGTAATGCTAACCACCTTACCTACTGTTCCATTTAACCCCAAAAAAATGTTCTCTTTAGGTAGTCATTGTTTTTATTCCAAGAAAACAAAATCTTAGAAATATTGATTTGCCAAAGTTCCTTCCATGAACTCAAACCTAGGCATGCCACAATGCTTACTCCTAACCACAAGATCTAGGATAAACTTAATATGTATATTGCAGCAGGCTTAAGAATAATGATCTCTCTCCAAATTCTTCTGGTAAATTAAAGTTTACATTTCTCTTGGTAAAATCAAGATTACATTCTCTTATGTAAGACTAATGTAAAACCAGTTTATGTACCATCAAACTGCAGTTTGTAATGCTAGTACTCCAGATTAACTTTCTGACTCATTGTCCAAACTTAATTGATCTTAGAAGCTTCCATCATGACTTTTCTCAACTTTATTCTCTTGACAATAAAGCTCTTGATAGGATTTTCGCTTGTATATCTTTTCCTTCCATCTCCAAATGCCATCTCACCTCTTGACCAAAAATAGTCCCATCAATACCCCTCCTGGCTGCTTCTACCCTACAATTTAAGTGTTATAACTATAAATATGTGAATAACTGAATGGTCCCTAAATCATCACCCTTAACTTTAAGAAGAGTCCCCTCTTGGGCTCCCCATCTCCAGTCTGTCATTTTCAATGTGCTTATATCTTATGAGAATTGCCTAATAATCTTCCTAAAACTCAGCTTTAACACCCACTCCAAAAATTTAATGGCTTATATTCAGAATTTTTATTTTTATTTTATTTTTTTAAAGATTTTATTTATTTGACAGAGACACAGTGAGAGAGAGAATACAAGCAAGGGGAGTGGGAGAGGGAGAAGCAGGCTTCCCGCCGAGCAGGGAGCCCGATGCGGGGCTCGATCCCAGGACCTGGAATCATGACCTGAGCCGAAAGGCAGACGCTTAACGACTGAGCCACCCAGGCACCCCTATATTCAGAATTTTTAAATTTTTAAAAATCTCTTAAGCATGATCCTTATTAATCCTCCTTGATATGACCCCAAGTCATAACTTTTTCTTCAAGTCATTTAAATTTCAGTTAACATACAGTGTATTATTAATTTCAGGTGTAGAATTTAGTGATTCAACACTTACAACACCCAGTGCTCATCATCAACACCCCTCCTTAATCCCCATCACCTATTTAACCCATCCCCCACCCACCTCCCCTTTGGTAACCATCAGTTTTCCCATAATTAAGAGTCTGTTTCTTGGTTTTCCTCTTTCTATCCTGCACCGCCCATGTACATTTGTTTTCTTAAATTCCACATGTGGGGGAAATCATATGGTATTTATCTTTCTCTGACTGCCCAAGTCATATTTCTAAACTTATGCTCACCCCATGTCTCTCACAAACCAATTCGTATTAATCAAGATGAACCACTTTTTTGGTCTCTGGTTTTGCTAGGGAATGGTCTTCCACCCCAACTCAAGTTCTATCCACCATGGCCAACGCATTCTCCTCCATAAATCCTTTCAAGTTCCTGCAACTGAAGGCATACTTTCTCTGACTTCCCATGACATGTTTCTGCCTTGTTATTTGTGTGTATATTTAATTTCCCCTGAACTGTGAGTACTTTGAGGAGAATATGTCATTCTTATCTTTAGTTTTCTACAAATCCTAGCCCAGTGCCTGATATAGATAGGCTCTTAATGATCTTGAGTGGATCGATGGATTTTTTTTTTTTTTTTTTTTTGGCAGTTCAGTGACTACCATTGCCTTCATAGTTACTTCCAAAGTCTGAGTTTCTCTGGGTCACAACTGCAAAATATCAGAAGTCCAGGAAAATAAAAGTCGTTCAGAATGGTCTTAGAGGATCACTTCAGAACTCAGTTAACTGGTAATGAATTTATGTGGTTTACCAAAAACTTTGCAGTATTTCAGCTAATTCTCACAAATATATGTATATCATGAGACTTAATGCAAAGGTCATATTACAATATGATGTGATAAAGTACCTTATCCTTAAACATATCCTGCTGGATTTAGGATTGAGATAAATTGGTGCAGGAATTTAAGAACGATCTTTTCTCAACTTTATTCTCTTGACAACCAGGAAGCAGATGGTATCTATGAAAATAAATCAGGTAATTCCAATCTTAACTGTAGTTTGAGGTTTTAGAGAGGATACTAAACTTTTATGCTTCATATAAGCCTATGAGGTTCTAAATCACAGTTTTTCAAAAGTCTTTCTCAGAGGTGGCAAGGTGATTCAATGTAGTACCAACAGAATTTCTTAAAAGAATTTTATATTTATGTTTATCTAAAATAAGCTTTACCATATGGGTTTTTATGCTAACCTGACACATACTTTAGGTATCCTGACCGAGATCATTACTCTGCCATTCCACTTTGTGTACCAACTGCAATCAATTAATGTATGTCCACTTAGGAAGATAAATGGATTAAATGTATAGACTCAATACTCTAATGAGTGACACAACAAACTTTTTTCATTTTAGGCTAAGAGTTTTGCTGGTTATGTTCAAATTATCAAATGGGCTCATAAAGATGAATTGCTAATTTTTCCATTACAAAAAGAGGCTTGTTCCAAATTTTTTTCTATAATGAGTGTAATACCTAATACTTTAAAAAATAGACCCATAACGTCTCCTTTAAAGGAGACACTTAAGAGTAGATGAGACAGCAATGGTTTTTGGAAATTTTTTTTCTTTCATCAACATGGATGGAACTTGAGGAGATTATGCTAAGTGAAATAAGCCAAACAGAGAAAGACAATTATCATATAGTTTCACTTATTTGTGGACATAAAGAATAGCATGGAGGACATTAGGAGAAAGAAGGGAAAAATGAAGGGGGTCGGAATCAGAGGGGGAGATGAAGCATGAGAGACTATGGACTCCGGGAAATAAACTGGAAACTACTTCTTAGAACATTTTTAAACACTTGGAAGTATTTCTAGTATTATGTGATTTTGTTACCATAAACAATGTATCAACTATCAAAACTTTCACATGTGTATTTTTAAAGCTTTGAAACAAAATTGTTTAAATGGCTTCCAAATCTTTCAAAGTTTCATTTTTAACACTATTTGTTAAAATAGAAATATATGGGGCGCCTGGGTGGCTCAGTTGGTTAAGCGACTGCCTTCGGCTCAGGTCATGATCCTGGGGTCCCGGGATCGAGTCCCGCATCGGGGTCCCGGGATCGAGTCCCGCATCGGGCTCCCTGCTCGGCAGGGAGTCTGCTTCTCCCTCTGACCCTCCTCCCTCTCATGCTCTCTGTCTCTCATTCTCTCTGTCTCAAATAAATAAATAAAATCTTTAAAAAAAAAATAGAAATATATGAAGTTACACAACACTAAAAAAAAAATAATCTGATTAAAAATGGCAGAGGACCTGAATAGACATTTTTCCAAAGATGACCAACAGGCATATGAAAAGATGTTCGCTATCACTAATCATCAGAGAAATGCAAATCAAAACCACAGTAAGATTTCACCTTATACTTATCAAAATGACTAGCATCAAAAAGACAAAAAGTGTTGGTAAGGATATGGAGAAAAAGGAACTCTCGTGCACTGCTGGTGGGAACGTAAACTGATGCAGCCACTGTGGAAAACAGCATAGAGGGTCCTCAAGAAATTAAAGAGAGAACTACCATATGATCTGGTTATTCAACTACTGATATTTATACCCCCCAAAATGAAAACACTAATTTGAAAGGCTATATGCACCCCATCTTTGTTGCAGAATTATTTACAATAACCAATATATAAAAGCAACTTAAGTGTCCATTGATAGATGGAGAAAGAGGTGGTATATATACACATGGAATATTAATCATAAAAAGGATGAGATCTTGCCATTTGTGACAACATAGCATGATACCCTGTGGGTCCAAGTGAAATAAGTCAAAGACAAATATGATTTCACTTATATGTGGAATCTTAAAAGGAAAACTAACAGAAACAGACCTATAAATACACAGGATAAACTGGTGGTTGCCTGTGGAGGGAGGGGCAAAATGGGTGAAGGGAAGTGGGTATAGGCTTCCAGTTATGGAATTAATAAGTCATGGGGGATGAAAGGTATAGCACAGTGATATATAGTCAATGGTATAATAGCATTGTATGGTGACTGATGGGAGCTACACTTGTGGGGAGCATAGCATAGTATATAGAGCTGTAGAATCACTATGCTGTACACCTGAAATTAATGTTAACATTGTGTCAACTATACAGCAACAAAGAAAAATTACAAACCTGAAAATATATCTCATTCTAGTAATTTTCAGTAACTGAGTGACATCGTGGAGAATGGAAATTTGTCACACAAGTTTCGATGATTTTTTTTGCATAATTGGTAATTGGATTTAAAAATCAGTTACTAATCTATAACAGTAACACCCAGTGATTAACTTTTCTGTATGGAGGTATGTATTTTCATGTGGTAATTTTTTCAGCTATGGAAGCTACTGAAATGACAAATTGGGATAAATGAGATTTTTAAACTGCTAGAGGACAGTGTTGAACCAAGATTTTCAAAGCTAATGAAACACCATCCTTCTTTAAAAATTTTAATTCCAGTGTAGTTAACTTTCTATTAGTTTCAGGCGTACACTATAGGGATTCGTCACTTCCACACCTCACCCAGCGTTCATCACAGCAAGTGCACTCCTTAGTCCCCATTATCCTACCACTTTTTAAAATGGGATTACTATCACAGTTCAGTAAGAAATTATTCATTAAAAAATACTCTAATTCATGTTTGTAGGTTTCATAAATCATTTATATATTAGCTTGTAATGTCTAAATATAAAAAGGGGACATGTTCAAAACATGTTACTGAGAAATATTATCTATGCTCAAAAGATTAGAAATCAACTATCTAGAAAATGTCAAAGAGACTTCACAAGATTAATGCCAAAGTCTTTGTTGTTCCTGTGATTTTATAGGAACTAAAATGGTTTTCTCAAACTACTGAAAGGTGACAGAAAAATTTTGGCATCTAAATGAATATTAACAATGCCTATATATCCTACATAAATAGGATCATCGTCGAGAACAGAGATATTGTAGAATACTGAGAATATGTGGTTATAAAACATTTAAAAATCTATTTCCAGAGATTCTTAAACATTCTCAAGCATTATGTCTGGGAAAAGAGAATTACCATAGAAACATGTCCATTTTAATATAGATGCATAAAGAAAAACATGGCATATTACCATTTCACATTGAGTTTATTTTAGATTTAACATTCTAACTTCATTCAATATAACACACTCACAAGTCTCTTATGATCGCATCAGTATATTATCTACTTAAATTTTTCCTAGGTTTTACATTTCAAACCTGCAAGTCCCATTTGTATCTCCAAAATTACTTTCATACCATCATATATCTTGGTCCATGTTCTTTTTGGTGAGACATGAAATCCACCTACATAAAGGAGGAAGATGCTGCAATTATGCAAAAAACTATTCTAGCACAGGGACTCAGGATGCCACTCCTCTCTTGCCAGGTTATAATGGAATAGATTCTACTGGTTTAGGCTTTCTAGAAAGATCAGCTGGCAGAATTATTGTGTTGTCAAGTACCATCCTCATTATCCAATTCTTGGATAATTACAACCTATTAAGGTCCCAGTATTGAGTCCTCAATATTATAAATCACATGGTTACTGAAATCAGAGAGGACCCCGTTTTACATTCCGACCATCTATTTAGTACATTCATCACTTCACTGCAAACTTCTTGTACACAGGGATTGTGCCTGATTTATCCACTGCACAATGCCTAACATGTAGGGGATGCTCATCTTTGGGAGAGTCAATGAATGTACTATAGAAAGATAGAGTAACAAATAAATGGAAACATTAGTTCACTACTTACTAATAAGGTATGTGAAACTATGATAAATTAGGAATAAAATAGATTTCCAGCTTTTTACTATGGTTATGTATAACTTTTCCAAATTTAAGAAAACAACTTATTACTATAAATAGTTTTACTGAGTTCTACACTCCACAAAGAATTGACAGTTTCTTGAAACCATTGCCCCACACATTACCATCCTCCCTGGCTACTCCTGGCCTTATGAGCAACAGAGGCAGTAACAAGTTTCTTCCCGAGTGCATTTCATCCTCAGTGAGAGCTACAGTGGAAGGAGCCTCCCAACCCAAGTTCAGACCTTCAATGTTTTTTTGTTACACAAAACTGTGAAGGTGACAAACTGCAGATTTACTGGGTGTATGCTGCTACCACATGCTCATTGCTAAAAGTGCTTCTGTTTGTTGCATTCCATCGTATCATATTAGAGATTTAGTATAGTGCCTATGTATATACATTTTAAAAAGAAACACTTTGGGGAAAGCACTAGAATCTAGAAGATTCAAGTATCAAGCTTTCACTTTTTTAAATGAATTTTCTCATTTTTGGAGGAAAAAAACAATCCTTAATGGAAAAAAATATGCTCTTTAATTCTCTGGGATCATCATTAACCCAGAACACAATGGAATACACATTTTCATACCAAACATGATTGCATTCTAGGTAGAGAATAAAAGCATTTAGGAAAATGAATCAGCTAAATGAGACTTAATGGGAAAATTAAGAAATTATTATAAATTTACTTAAGAGCATTTGCTAGAACTGTTTGATTACATATGTAATGTTCCTTAGTATATATGAGAGAGAAGAGAAAAATAAAATTTTACTCACCTTTTAGTTAGTACATGTGCTGCCGAAGCAAGCACTCTACTCACCTTTTAAAGACTATCTTGGTCATGAGCTTTTACCTTACCAATAAATAAGTTTACATCATAGATTTTTATTGTTTATAAAATATAAATTTTTCTAGTATTTAAAATTGATATCTAAACAATAGATCTTATGTTTTTAAACACGAATGTTAGTTTCTAATGGATTTAAAATATAACAATAGCTTAAATACTCAAATTATGAAAACATACACTATTCAGCAATTAAATGTTTAATAAGAAATTAATAGTTTGTTAATTTAAGAAAAACAGCACCAAGAGAAAAGAGGGATTCATTACAATACAGGATCTGTTCAGGGACTTAAAACATTTTAGGTATTGATCGAAGTAGTAAAAATACAACATACATATGAATTATGCAAAGCACAAAGCCACAACACATGTCATTAATAAACAAGGGTTAAAATACAAACATTTCACATTGACTAATCACAAAAATACAGTCATTAAGTTAACAGACATAGGTTAAGTTTTATTTCCTTAATCATGCTTATAAATTATTACAATACAAGATTTTCCACAAGATGGAGAAAATTTAAATGCATATTTACAACTTTCTTCCTAGTTACATTTTAATGATTTAACGCTTTATAATTCTGCTTTAAAATGAAATGTTTGAGATTTCATGTTGTTCATATATGTATATGTATACATACACACACACATTGTAATTTTCTAACCTAGTGAGTAGGATCTGCTGAAATTAAAGTTACCCTTGAAAGAATATTAATCTGATATGTTAATAAGAGGTATTCTGAAGTTTGGCTAATATGTAGCAACACAAAGAGGTAAAAGGTTATATCTAGTTTTAACAACAACAAAAAAAACTTCAGCTCCCTTAAACCCTTTTAATATAAAAGGCTAATTTAAGGAATAAAATTCTTCATATAATAAAAGAAATCCAGGCACTTTAATATATATGTACTTTATACCTATAAAAAGTGAATAAATAAGTTTGCAAAAACTCTGATATAAACATTGTGATTTTTAAAATTTCACCTTCAATTTATGAAAAAAAAAACATTACAGTTTCTCACTAGTGCAAAGACTGAATTATTCAATGAGCTCCTTTCGGAACAGGCACGTAGTAAACAATGAAGACTTGTGTACTTCTGTGTTACTATTTTGTAACTGCGGTCATTTTCTTGGTTATTGGTTTTTGTCAGATTGAAAAAGTTATCTATACACAGAACTTTACTGAACATTCAGGTTCTTTTCACTTACAATATCATTTACATATAAAGAGCATGACACGAATATATTCGAATATAGTACTAGATACCTTCCAACACCATATATAAACATCGTGTGACACTGTATACCTCAAAGTTACACAATGTTACACACCAAGTATATCTCAAAACTGGAAAAAAAAATTGTCTAAATACCCTAGTGAATATGTGGAGAAGGCTGATAAACCTTGTAACATGTTTTAAAATATCAAAAACATCTAAAAATGACCCCAAATGAATATTTGTAATTCTAATAGTCTATAACTTTAAGTACATTTTATGCTAAATTTAAAAAGCATCATGTTTATTAAATAAGGGGTCAGCAAACTTTTCCCGAAAGGGCGAAATAGTAAATATTTCAGACTTTAAGGGCCAGTCTCTATTGCAATAACTGTAGTATCAAAAGCAGCCATAGATAATACCTTAAAAAAAAAATGTGTTCCCATGAAACTTATTTACAAAAAAAAGCAATGGGCCAGATTTGGTCCATGGGCCATAGTCTGCTGACCCCTGAAATAGAAAATATGATTGAAACAATTTTAGGTATTTTGATACCTAGCACAAATGTTTAATGCTTTGCGAATTAATGAATTGATGAATGAGTAAGAAAATAAAACTTCTGTGCTCAGAAACAAATGCCATTACAATTTAATCCTCTAATTAACTGGTCAGGAGCTTGCTTTCCTAATTGGGACAAAACTCCAAGAAAGCAACCCATAGCCTTATTAAGAACTAGGCTTGCAAACTACAGCCAAAAAAATGAAAGACAATGTAACAGATCTAGTAAAGAAAAAGTGAATTTTCAGTGTAAGATGGCTACCAAAAAAGGGTATCTTTTTATAGTTGAGTTCCTACTCAAATCTCTCCAACTAGGCTATAAACTCCACAGGAGTAAGAAATAGGTCTTTTTTTTTTTAAATTTCTGTAGCACAGTGCCTAGGATATAGATGGTCAATATTTTATTAATAAGTGAATGCTTTCTATGGCAAAATATGTTTTTTGTTAGTTCCAACAAAGTGATGTAGCAATTTAGGATCCTCCTATGAAGTTACAATTTCCTTTTGTTTTATATCAGTCACACTGACTATAGAGATGCATTTCAGCCTGAACTAGAACTTGACTTACTCATCAAACAGCAGGAGTCTGAAACTTAGGTCTACATCACAGTGTAAAGCTTTGACTTGGGAAAAGCAAACCAAGTGCAGGCATCAGGTTTGGTTGTAAAGAGTTATAATTATTTTCCAAATAAAGAACTGTATAACTTTATAAATTATAGATAGATATCTGTTTTTCACCTGGAAAAAGTGTACTTGGTTGTTTAGGATTTAAAATGTCAAAAGTGACCAACATGCTAATGTCAACACATTTATATAGTAATTATTCTTCAAAGCCTGGATATTTGAAATATACTAAATTAATCAGTCATGAACAATACTTAATGAATTTTGTCTATGGCTCCAAAAAAATAAATTAAAACATCCCCAAAACAGAGTAACTCCACACAGTGAAGAAATACTCATATAAATTACTATACAAATATTTTTCCATGATGTATGTAACAAACTGTAAACAACTCACTTTAAATTTCTCTTTTAATATTTTCACATTTCCAAACAAGATACTAAGTTTAACAATGATAAAAAAAAAAAGTTTTAAAGAATGTGACTTGCTTTTGGATCAGTTACTAGACATTGACAGACAAAAGCCATACAGTTATACACTTAAACAAGACACAGCCTTAATTTGCCATTGTAACAAGCACAATGTTAACATTATATACAAATGCGTATAGTCAAACATTTACAATTAGAGGACAAGCCAAAGATGTACTGGAGAAAATATATCCATTAGAATAGTGCTATGGTTCAATATTACTTATAAAAAATAAATACATATAAAACTATTATTTATAGTACAGTACTTGAAATTGAATGGATTCTTCTTCCAAACTACCAAATTCAATACCACGAGCCAAGATGGCCAGTAATCTGCTTAAAGTAAAAAAATCGGAAGATACAGTGTGTACCACAATTTACAAACAAGCGATTAAAGGGGGCACAGTAAAACAAAACAAAACAGGCAAAAATAATACTACTATCGTACCGATTTCCATGGTCCCCGATGCCATGTCACCTCATCAGGGCAAGCATGCACATGACATTGTACCACACTAGGTGGCTTGTTTAAGATTTCACAGTTTTGCTCTTGTGACATTTGGCCATTGGGAAATTGACATATTACGAATCTTGACTTTATTCCTCCTCCACATGTTTGTGTACACTAAAAATAAGAAAATTCATAACTATGTGGTTTTAAAGACAGTATTATATTGCTTTATTCAATGTCTAATACATAAGTATTAATGCTAAAATTTTCTTCCTGGGTAAAAAAAGTTTTAGTTCTATTATTAAAAAAAAAAATACTACACAAAATTTTGAGAATTAGTACCATGTTTCAGTAAGATACCAAGGATCTGTAAGATAGACAAGTCAAATAAAATGGATTTACTTAAGTAATAAGTATTAACTCCCTAATTTATGATAACCTATCAATAGATTCCTGGGTATTCACGAAAGCTAGTAAGATAGACCTAAATTGATAAACAGGGAAAAATGTTCAGTATGTGTTACATGAAAGCGGTGGGTGGCAAAGCAGCCTATGTAATATGAATCTGTTTGTGGAATCCACATAAGACCAAAGTCTGGAAGGAAATGTATCAAATGTTAAAAGTTCTTACCTCTTCATAATTTTTCCTATCATTTCAATTTTTACAATGAGTTTGCCTAACCTCAGGAGTAAAAATGTCATTTCCATTTTGGAAACTGTAAAAGAACATTTTTAAAATGGACTTGGTATTTAATAGCACCTGGTCAGAAGTGTATCTTTACGCAAGGATTTCCAAATGCTCTATGAGAAAATATATACTAAAAATCATTAAACAAAAATATTTGACTAAATTAGTTGATTTTATTCATCCAAAGCCAGTATAAATCTTTCTTGTTCTTTCTCATGCACAATATAGGTGGAATTAGTATTCATGAGAACTACTTTAAAAATTATCTTCATATCCCCAGTGTCTAGAAGAATGCCAGGACATGAAGTGCTCGATAATTGACAACTATCTGCTTAGAAAATTCACCACATGAATGGCTCAGTAATAGGATATCAGCATGGCTATATATTAATCTAATTTTCTATCTTTATATCAACCAAATTTTCTAAGAAAACAATAATATACTAATTTTAGAGAGACATTACGGGTTCACAGACATATTGGCTAGCATATTAGATTCTGTTAAAAAATCTGGAGTACTTCCTATCACACAGGAGTGATTTATACCAAGACGGTCTATTAAAAGAACAAGATTTTCCTAAAAATAAACCTTTCTGTGTAGTATCATGAAGTAAGATTATCCCACAGTAACAGTGTGAAGTACTTAACTTTCAGTCTTCAGAGATTCATCATCTCCACAAGTTTAGAAAACATCAGGACTTACTTCTCCCCAGCTTCCGTAGCTCCACCGCGGACAAGGACCTGAGTCACAATGCTTGGCCTCTGGGGGCCTGGAGGCTGCATCGCAGTAACTGGCACTCTGTCCATTTTCATCCTGGCAGACCACAACCCTGTGCTGAACACCTCCAGCACAGCTTCTAGAGCACTGACGAGGATAAAACAAACTGTGGATGCCACATCATGCAATTACATAGTGTGTGTGTGGGGGGAATCAGTGTTTGGACTCAAATGCAAACTCCCCCTGCTAAAATTCCCCTCACTGGAATAATCTGAGTTGAAAAATCTGCCAAAAACAGGAGTGTATTAGAATTTGTCAACGAAAGGGGAAATAGTAAAGGTTGCAAGAGCCAATTCAGCCCCGTCCTAAGTGTTAAGTAGAAAGGAAGCAAAAAAAGATGAAGTCACTTAACTTTGATATTGTTTTTGTCTCAACTTTTATGCAAAATAAGAGCTACAATTGTACCTTTGTAGTTTCATGGTTTTACACCCGCCTACTGCACTATTACAGTAATTTCTAGGTTTTTTTTTTTTTTTAATAAACATTTGCAGTCTTAACCTCTTAAAAAATTCTTTTTTTTATTATAATGGACTCTAATCAGATTGTTTTTAAGTGCATTCCTCTGTAATCATAATATCACATTAGTGTATAGTTCAATAAGAACTCTGGGGACTTGTCATCTGCATCAAAAATCGCTTAATCCTTTTAAGATTTAAACTGTTGATCTTCAGATAAATTTAGCATTAAAAGTATTTGATGTCATTACATACATATCTGTTAAAAGGCTATAATATAACAAAATTACAGAATTAATATAACTCAATAAAGATCACTTACTGATCCCCATGGTCCTGTTCTCCATTGGTTTCCTCTGATAGACGGATGGACCCCCTTATTTTGATGATCTTCTGGTTTGTGAGTTAATGGAAAATTCCTGCCTGGAAAATGGCTCGGCTGCTCAGAGGAACTTGGAAAGTGACTGTACATGGGTGGGCAGGCTGCCAGGTTACATTCTTGTTCTATCAAAGGGCGAACTGCAGGGTCACAGTAATTCTCATTAATTGGCTGATGGTAGTTGATGCATAAAACTTGTCGCGTTGTTTTCCCATGGCCACAGGAAGCTGAACACTGATCACAAATTTAGCCAACATTTATAATGTAATAAGTTATATTATTATACTAAATATCAATTATATTTAAACTTTTTAGTTTTATTATTTTTTTTCTCATAAAAATACTTACAGGTGACCAATTCCCAGTTTGCCACTCCCCACAAGGGTTAAAACAGACAGATACTTCAGCAGGTCGGGGTAAATGGCCACAATAGGATTCATCTGCTATTCTATCATAAGCATCACGACAACTTACATAGCGTGCTTGATTACCTCGTCCACAAGACACAGAGCACTTAAAAAAAAAAAAAAAAGGATTAAACCAAAGTGTTACACAGTACCTCTCTCAGGTAGCTTTTGCTCAGATTTCTAAAACATGAAGTTTCTTGAAAAAAGATTTTAAATGATATCACTTGGTTTCACTTTTGAGTCAAATAAAGACAGGGCAATGAATACCCCACTCAGTTTGGATCCTACATTTGCAATGAGAATAAGATTCAGGAAACATTTTATGAGACAATCTTATTTTAAATAACTTTAAACATCTAACAGGGTCGATATGATCCCATAATTAAGATATTCAGAGAATACCTGAAGTTTACTAATATAGCTTCTATATAAGATTAAAACAAAGCATATACTCCAAATAAAGGCTGATAAAAAGCCTAATTTCATGTCTGCTTTGCATAACCACTTGTGAGATAAATATTATCATCCACATTTTGTAGATGAGAAAACAAACCTAGAAAACTTCAATTTCTTGCCCACAGACACAGAGCTCTGGGTAAGAGCAGGATAGAGCAGCATTTAGCCACTAAATTATCTATTTCTGAACCCTACATCACTTCTACTCCATTAAGTTACCTGAGAATGAATGCATAACATTAATTTGGCTAAACTGAAGCAACCATTATTGATGTGTAAAAGCCTCCATAATACAAAAACTGTATTTTTTTTTTAAGATATTTATTTATTTGGGAGAGACAACACTAGTGGGGGGATGTGTGGGCAGAGGGAGAGGAAGAGGGCCAAGCAGGCTCCCCGTTGAGTTGGGGAGCCCAATGCGGGCTCCATCCCGGGATCCCGAGACCATGACCTGAGCCGAAGTCAGACACCTAACCAACTGAACCACCCAGGTGCCCCCAAACACTGTACTTCTTAAAGGAATTCACTTACTGGGGTCCAAGAACCATGTCGCCATTGGGCTATCTTTCCTATGGGAACAGCTGACAATGAAGTGGCCCCAATTTTAGGGATAACTGGGCAAGGTATGACTATACAGTCCTGTTCAAAAGAAAAATGTATCTCAAAACATCAATGAATTCACTCTGATTTCTATTAAAATCTTCATTCTTCCACATGTCTAATTCAAGAATAGCTGCAGAATTACAAATTAATAATGTAAAATTTAAATTTTTCAGAAGTACAAAGTACTGTCAAGGGCTACAAGCGGATAGTACAAATCTGAATCCTAAGGTTTGGATCATTCTATCCGGTGGTTGAAAAGAAAAAGAGCAATAGTCCTTCAAAAATACCACTAAGCTGAAATATCCTGAGGTGCACACAGAACACTACCCGCAGGAAGTACAACATGCCATATTCACAATAGATACTATCCTTCTGCAGTGTGAAGGATGAAAACATCTACGTTAAATGAGTGATTCAATGGCAGATAAAGACTAAAAAAGTTAATAAAGCTATAAAGCTGGAAACACTTTTAAAAAGATAAATTCTCCAACACACATGTGCACAAACATGTTTGCAAGGGATATTAGTAGGACAAATACGTATGAAATAAGTTTAACACATTCATCCTCCTGTAACAAAACTTTTTGTTTATAATCCACGAAGAAGTGTCCTTTACCTGCCTGTCACTTGGGCGGCTGGCTCCATGGCAGACCCCGTCATCTAACACTGCACTGAGCAGCTCATTGACACATTTAACAGCACGTATCTGATACCCACGTCCACATGTGGCCGTGCACTGGAACAATACAAGCCCGTATCCAACACCGTTACTCAAAAATTGTACAAGCCTAATTTTCTTAATACAATTAACATACTTTCAGATCTTTTCATTAGTTCTTTACATCGGATCCCATACCAAATTAGCAAATGTAATCAATATACATTTATTCCAAGGTAGACAGATAATAGTGACGTTAAAATGGACAAGTGTTATCGTAGCCTTAAAAAGTTATGTAAAAATGTCAATAGAGCCTTGATATTTTGGGGGCAGAGTTAATGTAATTTAGGGGGACTAAATACTTTTTCAAAATCTACCTGGTGTATGTATGTCTTTTAACATGCTAAATAAATTTCAAAGAGATGAAGAAGGAAGAGCATAAAGTTAAATGGAAGATGAGACAAGGTTTCCCATCCACAGTGGCAACCTCCATGGGTTAACAGGCTGTCCATCTTCATCCAGCCTGACCACTGCTCATCCTGCAAATTCCTAGCTGCCTGTTTGGCAAAACTTCTAAAACAATGCCTACTCTAAATGCAGTAAAGCTCATTTAGACACAGAGCATGAAAATATTTATAGTTTAAACAAAGCTGAAGAATATATTTGCAGCATTTTGGTTAATAAGTGAGTTCAAAAGCAAAGCTGAACTATTTACCACAGCAAAATTAGCAGCACTGATAAAATTGTATAGATGAGAGGTTACATTTCAAAGATATTTTCCCAAAAAACCAACCCAAATTTAGCTGCCTCCATTAAGAGAGTGAACACACCGCAATTCTGGTGCTATTCTATAAAGATGAATTAAATCAGGAAAACCATTCTCATACTCACAGAACCCCACGGTCCTACTTGCCAGGAAGCACATGTATGAAGCTCACATGGTCTCAGAGATTCAGGTTTGGTACTTGGATTACAGAGACCATCACTCAAGTGATCTTCATTCAGCTGACACCACACTTGCCGCTGTTTTGTTCCTTTTCCACATGTAACAAGACACTGAAAGAACACAAATGATCATTATTTTTAATATTAGTCAATATAAATGCCTAAAAAAATGACACAATGATCAAGTCACACATTAAAATGCACATGAAAGACCATTCCTAATGACATTTTCCCTTCAGTCCTCCAGAGATATTCACCAGGTAAGATCAGCCACCCCAAATTTGCTGCTCAAATCCCAGTGCAGCATCCATTTGTCCTAGAAACAAAGGTACAAAACTAACCTTAAGTATATATCTCAGGCTACTGTGGACACTGGGACTTTATGAAAATGGTTAGTGATTAAACACCAATCAATGTTATTGTTAGCCAGACAGAATAATTTAAGAACAAACCATTAATTTGTTATTGCCTTGATAATAGTTATTTACAAAGCAAGAACAGATTACTTTTGACTTCTTTAAAGCCTTAAATTGCAAAGCTTTCCTACAAAATATTGTAACAGTTCTTAGCCTCATCTGTTCAATGTTACCTCACTCCACTCACTAGTAGCCCAACTGGGACAGGAAAATTCATTGCAATTCTCGGTTGTCACTCGGGGAATATCTTGGCATTCTCTGTTAGCAAGATGGTGGCCAAAGTTATTTATACAGTAAGATTCTCGAGACCTTTCCCCTCCTCCACAACTCCTGGAACACTGATTAAAAGGACAAAAACAAAAACCAGTGGTGACAAATGAAAAAAATAACATTTTAACAAAAATATAGAGTAACAAATATTTAACAAAAGGGGGGGGCAACTTTTCTTAAGCAATACTGGTTATTTGTACCTGAGACCATTCTGAATAATGCCACCTTGTTAAGACACAGTCACCATGGCAGGGTTCTCGTGTGGGAGGTTTAAGTTGGTCACCACAGTAGTGGTCATCTACTGGAACAGTTTGTCCTTTATGAATGGAATACTTCATGCAGTGGACGTCCAAGGACCTATATCCTTGACCACAGTGGGATGAACATTCACTTTTGCCAATGACGTGCCACCTAGAAAAAAGGATGTTATTACACTTAGGGATGCCAATTAATGCAATTTAAAAATACGGATTCAGAGAAATTCATGCATAGGATTCAATTTTGAAAAGACTGACAAGCCACCTGAAAATACTTGATATATCATTAGATGAAAAATTCTGACATAGCCCAAACTTTCATTTTTATAGATGAGAAAATGATGCTCAGAGATATGTGTTCACGTAATATAAATGCTTGACTTATGTTAGAAATCATTTCCCCCACCGACAAAATAAAATTTAACTTGCTCTCCAAACATAAAAATGCAGGTGGTCTGGTTAAAGCTGGAGATACGGAGGCAGCACTGTACCTTGTGACTGCACTCTGGCATCTGGTGGTGCCTTTGGAGGTAGATCCAAGGAACCCCAAGCTTTCCCAAAAGCCTTTGAAAACAACTGCGTAGATCAAGGTTACCTAGTTACTTAGTGGCAGATTTAGGACTGAATATATCTGACTCATAATCAGGTAGTATCTCTCTATGCAACCACACTAAAGTATTTCATTATCAGGAAATATCTGGGAATCTGTATCAATAAGACCAAGCCTTTAAAAGTTGGCAAAACTAGGTTTTTATAGACCCTATCACATTTTCTCATTCTTGTAACCCATTTTTTTTCTGCAAGTAAAAATCTGCTAATTTTAGCCAAATTATCCCAATTATAGTCTAGCAATCTATCAAACAATATGAGTGCAACAGTATAACAGAGCATAGAATTCACAGTTTGTTTCAATTCCCAATAGCATCTGGAGGATTTCATTGTGCTTCACTCCACGGCAATAATTGGATGAGATTTATTCAAGCAGCTCTTCCACTATGCCTTCAAACAACATAAATATATAAAAGTGATCTTCCTTGCTGAATGAGAGGTTCTGGCCATCCCTGGATGCTAATGGTCACTCACTAGATGGGGTTGTTCTTAGCTTTTCTCTAAGACCCCCCACATGACCCCCACCAAAAGAGAGGAAATTTAGAAGTGGATACTTCCCTGCCCATAATCTAGGATCATGTTTCTTAATGTTTAATGGACAAGATATTGATAAGATCAAGAAACCAATCTACTGATTCTTCAATCCTTAAACTTTTAAAAGTTTATTGGTTCATAAGTTCAAAGGGAATTATACAATCATTCCACAAAATTTGTTTCAGATCTTTAAACCATGGATTTTAAGATTAGAGTTTACCCATATATTTTACAAATTTCTTTCCATTTCTTACACAAAATTTTGAGGCCTATATACTGGTATTCATCAAATACTATGAACAAACATTCAAATCAGTTGCCAAGTCTCATAATAAATTAGTGAGCCTGAAATTTTATACCAGCAGGGACACAGGATAGACATTAATTACATATCCATCTGAGCAGGCTCTGTACTAGATGCTTTATATCTTATCTCACTTATTAATTTTAACCTGGTTACATTATACATACACTGGTTACATTACACATTTTTCTTTTACCTTAGTTCACAGTCTGTATTGCACCTTTCAGTCACAAACAATGGAAGTGGTAACTGGTCACATCTTTGATCAGACACTACCACGTGATCACTCTTCCGAATGCAGGTAATTTTTCTTCTGTGAAGACCTTGGCCAAAGTCAAATGAAAATTAAACGGAAAGTTCTTTTAAGTAGATGTTCTAGAATTATTTAATTCTGCTAATAGCCTAAAGGATTCAGCTAAGAAAGCAAAAAAATTCCAACACAGGATACAGGATAGACTAGCATATTAATTTAGTCAGGAATGACTTTCTGGAGTAAACAAGCTGAATCCTGAAAGATTGAGGAGTTTACTTAGTAAAGAGATACAAGGAGGGTGGGCCAGATAAGGAATAGAAAGAGATTCATTAGAGCTGGCTGGACTGGGTAGTGGAGAGCTGTGGTCAGGGTTGGCACTGATGCTCTGTAGTACATTATGGGTTCCCTATTATTTGCTTCCCTTTTCCTCATTAGAGAATTGCATGTCTCCACTTGCTACAATGTTACTATAACTTCCCGTGAGAGGAATATACTTCCCTGTTCATTGACTTTGGGCTTACGCCAACCAACTGCAAAAGGATGTGACTCTTTCCACTTCTAAGCAGAAGCTTTAAAAGCTACTATATACTTCTGCCCAGCTCACTTTCCCTTTCCCCTGTCTCTAAAACAGCCTTTCCAGATGGGGTTGATCTTTCAGCCTGGAATCATGAACGGAAAAGACACAGATATTAAAAAGATCATTGGTTATTAGGTTCGAGGGGGCATGGAGGGAGGGATTTTTAGGGCAGTGAAAGTATTCTGCATGATACTGTAATAGTAGATATGTGCAATTAAATATTTGTCAAAACCCGTAGGATGTATAACACAAAGAGTGAACCCTAATGTAAACTATGGACTGTAGTTAATAATGCATCAAGTGTAACAAATGTGCCTCACTAATTCAAGATGTTAAAAGGGGAACGGGAGGGGGGGAGGTAAAAAAGAGAATGTGTGTGTTTTCTGTACCTTCTCAATTTTTCTATAAGCCCAAAACTGCTCTAAAAAATAGTCTTAATTTTTTTAAATGATATGGATGCAGATACCAAACTTGGAAGAGTCATAGCCAATTAGCAGCTAAAACATAGTAGGACAAAGAATAAACGTTGGTCTTTCAAAGCCATTGAGATTTGCTGGTTGGTTGTATGCAGCATAACCACAGCAAAAGCAAAAGTGATTATAAAGGGCCAGAGTAAACAGAACTTTCCACTTTCTGCAATGAGGAGACAGGAAAAAATTTAAGCAGTCAGTGACATGATCAAGTTTCTGTTTCATCAAAGTTCCACTGTATACTTTCAGTTAGCCAAACATGAACATGCATGTTTATCTTTGCTCCTTCCTAAATACCATCTGAAAAAACCATAAGGAATTTTGAAAAGGAATAAACCTAAAAGAGCAAAAGAATAAAAAAGGAAATACAGTGAGTAAGAAAAGGAGATTTTGAATATGAAAAGTAGATGGAAATCACAGAGCCAAGAAAGCTGAAACAAGCCTGTGGAGGAAACAAGTGAATAATAAACCATTCATGCCAAGGAATCCAAGAAAATCCCAGGGTTGAAAACACCAGGTTCTGCTGAAGAGGTGAATGTGTGAAGGGTAGGCCTGAAAAAAAATGGATAATAGATTGAAAACCATTTATGAAGAATACACTCCTACCCTTCTAGTCAAGAGCAACACTATCCAATAAAAATAGAATGTGAGCCACGTAGGTAATTTCACATTTACTAGTAGTCATGTTAATAAACATAGGTGAAATATTTAATATTAATGTGTTTAACCTCAAGTATCTAAAATATCATTTTAACATATCAATATAAAAATTGGTATTTTTTTCATACTGAGCTCTCAAAATCCATTGTGCATTTCAATGGGCTAGCTCCATCCGGCTAGTGGCTACCATACTTGACAGCAAAGCTCTAGAGAAACTGAACTTGAAGGCACAGACATAGCTCAGGGAAGTTGGGGAAGCACTGTTCCAAAAATAGGGGAATTAAGAAAATGTCTCCATACTGAATGATAAGAACCAGGCCTACTTGACTCTCTTTCCATTTCCCTCTGGCTCCAAGCTTTGATGGTTCCCAAGCCTCCCTGCTGACCATTAGAAAATGAAAAGATTCCTCTCTTGAGAGGTTCCTTAACCCCCAAAAGATCAACTGACAATGACATCTGGGGCTTTTCCTCCAATGACACATGAAAGGGCTACTGAGTGATCCAATTACTCTATAATGAGGCCCTACTTGACTTATCTGACCAACCCAGAACTTTCAATCAGCATTTTAGGCTTAAATATGAACAAATAGCCAAGGATCAACAGACATTTCGGGAAATCCACTAAGACACACAAGACCAAAATAAACAAAAATAAAATAAAACTAAAATGAAACAGATTATGTCAGAAGAAAATTTAAAGACTATGAGTAATACTGCCAGAGACTACACATCTATGAAACAAAAGCAAGATGTTAGGGGTAAAAACATTAATGTAAATTCAGAAAAGAAATTAGCAAATAGTGATCAGTCGAGGAGGTTGAATGTCTAAAATATACAAATTTCAGAAACATGTAAAAGAAAATTCAATGTGAGGAAACTACCAAAGAAATCATACAGTAAAATTTCTCAAGTCAAAGAATCTGTCTCCAAATGTGAGTGGCATCCTAATGACCTAGGAAAATAGATGAAAGACATACCAACATCAAGGCAAATTGATGTCCTAAAATTTCACACTAGAATTAAAGAGAGGAGTCACAAACTTCCACAAAGGAAAGTGTCATGTGGAAACACAGGAAACCAGAAAACAAGACTTTCAACCCTCTAAAGTATAATAATCTAACTTAGAATTTATTACAAACTACTGATCAAATGTGAGAGTAGAATAATGCCATTTTCAGATATGAAAGGTCACAAGAAACTACTTCTCTTTCTCAGGAATATCCTGAGGGATCTATTCCACCAGTGGGGGAAGTAAAAAGAGGAATTCATGGGATGTAGAAAACAGGGAATCCAACAGAGAAGAAAATCCCCAGAACAATAATGAAGGGGAAAGTTCAAGATAACAGCCATGTAAAAGGACTAAAAGCAACAAAACCAAATTGGAGCAAGAGAAAAGAGGGCCATATTAACAGTAGACGGATTAAAAAGTAAAGGAAAATTGAAACCCATAGACAATGCACTTGAAAATATGATAAAATTTATAGCTCTCACAAAGTTGGGGAACTCATGGGGTGCCTGGGTGGCTCAGCCAGTTAAGCATCTGCCTTCAGCTCAGGTCATGATCTCAGGGTCCTGGGATTGAGCCCCACGTGGGCTCTCTACTCAGCGGGAAGCCTGTTTCTCCCTCTCCCTCCCTGTGTTTGCTCTCTGCTGCTATCTCTTTCTCTCAAATAAATAAAATCTTAACAAAGTTTGGGAACTCATTATATTCAGTACACAGAATAACAAAACTGAGGGAATTTCATTTTTTAATTTTTTTTTAGTGAGAGAGTGCACGTGCTCGCACACACGGTGGGGGAGGGGCAGAGGGAAAGAGAATCTTAAGCAGGCTCCATGCCAAGAGGGGAGCCGGATGCAGGGCTTGATCTCATGACCCTGAGATCATGACCTGAACTGAAATCAAGATTGGGATGCTTAACCAACTGAGCCACCCAGGTGTCCCTGAGGGAATTTCCTTCTAGAGACACTAAAAAGTTACACACAAAGAGGGAATATAATCATAGTATACTATGTGGCAACTGAACTAATCATTTTTCTCCCCCCAGCCCAGAATTGTTTAAGAGATCTCTTTCTGGTTCAGACTCCCAAACTGTTTCATCATGTCATGTCCAACTTTCTATTTGGAGCTTGCTATTCTTTACTTTGGGTGTTCCCCATATTTTTTGCGTGTTCCTTCACTCACCTGATGTTTGGATTTGTTCCTAGCTCCCCATATCCACTGCCACAGACCAGTGTACCCACTTAGTGCTGGAACACTGCTCCCTGCTCCCTAAATCTCCATTCCCTTTGTAAGGCAGATCTAGGATCCTTCTGTCAAATGAATTTCTCCTCCATTACCAAAGCTTTGTTCCTCCTTCCAGTGTTTATGCCAGTCAGTCTTGACCACCTATGGCAGCCTCCCTCCAGAGACACTGTCCCAGTGAAAACATCTGTTCCCATGCAATCATTCTGAGCACCTCTATCCCAACATCACAGGACCAAGCCTGTGTTTTTTTTCTGAATGGGGCACCACAATTTCTTTGGCACCTTGAGGTCAGTTTGTTAGTCTGTCCCTCACATTCCCATAATCCATGGTCACTGCCTCTGGCTACCCACCTTATTTCAGCTCATTTCCATATGGTTCTAAGCACCCTCTCCTCTGGACCACCGCTCCCCTAATTCCCAAAACTTTTCTCCAGTCCCCATGAGAACTACTTTCCACTGCACCAAACCTCCCTGTACCTTCAGATTGAATCTCCTAACAAATGGCTCCATCTTCTCTGTGGTTCTCTGTGCATACCTGTAGCATTGCCTTTGCTACCTTATGGCAAGAAAATCTACTCATGCTGGTTTTATCCACTAGAATTTAAAACTTGAATGCAGAATTGGGGTCTTAATTCAAAACTAAGTAGTCGGGCGCCTGGGTGGCTCAGTCGTTAAGCGTCTGCCTTCGGCTCAGGTCATGATCCCAGGGTCCTGGGATCGAGCCCCGCATCGGGCTCCCTGCTCAGCAGGAAGCCTGCTTCTCCCTCTCCCACTCCCCCTGCTTGTGTTCCTGCTCTCGCTTTGTCTCTCTCTGTCAAATAAATAAATAAAATCTTAAAAAATAAAAAAAAAAAACTAAGTAGTCTCTCAAACTTACTGACTTGAAAAGTATTACACAATTAAGTATCCATAATTACAGATTTCCCAAAGACTCCAGTCTCTTCATTTTCTTGCTCCATGGTAAATGTCCCTGCTTTTCCATTTCCCACTATGCTCCTTTCAGTTATTGATGCCAACAGTACAAATGTATTTTCTTGTGGTCATGGAAGGAAAGTAAGAGAATGAAAAGATGTCAGATACCCCAACACTGAAAAGAAGAGATATGTTACTGGGAAAGTATATGGAAAGGAGTGGGTGAGAGCACTTATTTCCCTGAAAAACAGTATATATTAGTACCCCCTCATCTGTGGTTTTGCTTTCTGTGGTCTCAGTTACCTGCATCAACCACAGTCCAGAAAATGATCCACTTTCTAATGTACCACCTGAAGGTCAACAGAACCTAATGCTGTCAAAAGCCTACTGAATTCAGCTCACTTCATCTCATCACGTGGGCATTGTATCACCTCACATCATCACAAGTACAATACATTCTGAGAGAGACCACATTCACAGAACTTTAACTAAGTACCGGTGACCCTTTAACAACATGAGTTTGAACTGTGCAGGTCCACTCACACATGGTTTTTTTCAATAAATACACTTCAGTGCCATAGATGTATTTTGTCTTCTGATTTTCTTAGTATTTTTCCCTAGCTTGCTTTATTGTAAAACTGTAGTATTTAATACATATAACATAGGAAATATGTGTTAACTGCTTGTTACTGGTAAGGTTTCCAGTCAACATTAGGCTATTAGTAGTTAAGTTCTTGGGAGGTCTAAAGTTTATGTGAACTTTTTTTTTAAAGATTTATTTGAGAGAGTGAGCGAGTGAGAGTGCATGAGCAGGGGGAGGAGCAAAGGGAGAGGGAGAAGTGGGCTCCCCGCTGAGCAAGGAGATGGACGGATGTGGGGTTCCATCTGGGACATGACCTGAGCAGGACGCAGCTACTTAAACCACTGAGTCACTCAGGCGTCCCTATATGTGAAATTTTTAACTGCACGTGGGGGTTGATACTCCTAACCCCTGTATTGTTCAAGAGTCAACTGTATATTGTTACAATCGTTTGATTTTATTATCAGTTATTGTTAATCTCTTACTGTGCCTTATAAACTTTATCGTAATACATATGTATAGGAAAAAACATAGTACATATGAGGTTCGATACTATCCACAGTTTCAGGCATCCACTGAGGGTCTTGGAATGTATCCCCCCCAATAACTGGGGGAGAGGGGTGGATTACAAGTTAGAGAAACTTCTTTCAACTGCAAGAAAGAATGAGAAAAAAAGCAGTAATTGAGAATGTTGGAAAGGGGAGAGACTAATGAGGCTGTTAAGTATCAGAAAAAATGAATGGGGAGAAAAGTAGAAGAAAAAGGGTAGGAAAACTTTGTATGTTGATGTGGTGATGTGTGTGTGTGTGTGTGTGTGTGTGTAGACAGTTGGGGGACTCCATAGGCAGACTGCCTCCAAAGTACTCCAAGTTATACCAGCATGCACAGGCAAACTTCTCTTTTACTTAATACCAGTGTACCTTGACACATCTTGGTACAATCTTGCCATGGTCCATATGGATCCCATGTGAATAGGTCACTCCTCTCTTCCACAGGAATATTGAAGGAATATCGTACATCAGGGTTGTATAAATTACCCACACACAAAACCTCAATAGAAATACACAGGAGCATATAATTAATTCATAAAAAGATATTCTTGAAAGACATCATTTTTATGTTTAATAGATGCAAAGTCCTTAACCATCAGTTTACTAATAGGATTAAAACTAAGTCTTATTAATGACTCCTGAGAATTTACCTGCAAAACAACTTCTTCTTCCAGCCGATCAGTACTATTAATTCTTTCAATTGAGCTGTTTGAACCACTGTATTCAAAAATAGCTCCTTGTATGTTGATTTCTTTTTTTGACATACTTACAACAAAATTCCCATTCAAAAGAAAATTCCCTTTAGTGTCAGATAATGCTGTAAAAGAACAGGACTCATGAAATAATAAAACAATACAATTAACAATACAAAAAGTATTTTAACTTTTAAAATGCAAATCCGTTTCTGAAATTAATGTAAATGTAAATTATTTTTGAGGAAATAAATTGTATTTTACTATAATGTGTTATCTAATCCATACGAAGGGAAGCTACAGCATATCAGCTAAAGATATTAAATTTACCCTATACTTTTCTGAGAATGTCATCTTTCAAGAGGCCTGCAGCCTCAGGAGGGACATGTAGGAAGAGGAAAAACAGAACTCAGGGACGCTGGAGAAACATCAGCTAAACCAGTCCTGGTCATTGATGGTGAGGAAAAGAACACCACCCAGACTGCTGCAATAGTCCATTTATGCTTCTCTTGGAAAAAACGTACAAAGCTATAAAATTCTAGGGGCCAATATCCTAAGGAGCCACGCAATGACCATACTATTCTCTATATAACTGTCTGGATCTTTTTCATGGAAGGGCACTCTATCACTATTGACATACACAGAACAACAGCTTTCCAGAATTTCCCAGACAGAAGGAAAGGTTTGTAAAGCATTCTTTTCATCTTTGGCCCTAGGTGAAATTCTTTAAGGCTAAAAGCTAATTTCTAAAAATAAACATAATGAAGCCCATACCCTAGAAGTAGCTAAAGGACAATATACTGTGGCATATTCATTAACATTTAAAAATGAATATGCCACATCATATTAATCAATTCTTTTTCTGTCTTGCTTTAACATAAGCATTTTAAGTTTTTATTTAAATTCTCATTAGTTAACATAGAGTGTAATGTTGATTTCAGAACTCAACGGTTAATCATTTACATACAACACCCAGTGCTCAACACAACAAGTGCCCTTCTTAATGCCCATCACCCAGTTACCCTATTGCCCCCATCCCCCTCCCCTCCCAGCAACCCTGTTTGTTCTCTGTAGTTAAGTCTCTTATGGTTTGCTTCCCTTTTCCCCCCCTTTCCCTATGTTTATCTGTTTTGTTTTTTTAATTCCACATATGAGTGAAATCGTATAAGTGTTTTTTAAAGTCTATAGTTAAGTACTTTTGATACACAGTAAAAACACTTCAATTCTTTAAAGAACATTTAACCACAAAGAAGTTCTATAATTAATTTTAGATAAAAAGAATTTTATTCTAAATATACATGCAACTTTAACTGAATATAACCTTCGGTTATTTAAAATACTCTTATGGGGAAAAAGCAAATTTTTCAGAATTTTGTTCACTGTTTTTAAAATAAGATATATTATATAACTCAAGAGGAGAACATGTATAGGAAGTCAGATGACTTAAGCTCAGTATGAACTGAAATGTGTGTTTGTTAAAGGGGCTCTTCTTGCCTTCTAAGAATTTACATCAATCACAGACCTCCATGAAATTGCACACAAATCACATATTGCTTGTTTACTAGAAATGTTTACCAAGGTAATTGTCATCTTCTGGTTTTCCAGAATAGCTGTGCTGAAGAATATCAATGTTTGTTGCTCCTGTGGGAATCTTGACAACAACATTATAACCTGCAATATAATTTTATACATGTTAACTTTCATAAGCTGATGGCCCAGAGGCTATTATGGCTGAATGACTGCAAACATTGAATAGCACAGACTTAATTTCATTTTATCTTTCAAAAATGATACAGTGTTTTTACTCTTTTTGAATCAAGGCATTACACAATTACTAAGGATTGAGGAAAAAATGGTTGTCTAGAAATATACAGTTTGGGATCCTTAAGTATACTTATTTTTTCTTCTAAAATTCTAAATATAGAATGAGAATGGAGTTAATATTACAGTTCCTGAGATATTTAAGAATACATTCATTTTTAAATTTAACACTAATACTTTTAGATTTTATACTTCGCAGTGGGGAAAAAATAGAGGATTTCAAATGTTATTCACTAATCCAAAAGATATCAAAATAGTTAGTCATTGTGCTATGTTTACACCAAGATTCAGTGAACAGCAAAATAACAAAAGTTAGTAACATTTTTTAAGCTTTTCATTTCTAGTGTAAGCAGGGATTCCTATAGCTACCCCCAAATTTTACATTATTTTCAAAAGTCTGCTAACAAATTGTCATGAGAAAAGTAAAGCGTTTATGTGAAGGAAATGAAAATAGTATTTCTATTTTATGAGACCAAATTCAACAACACTGGCAGTGCTTGAAAGATGAGGAAATACTACATATTAAACAAAAAAGAATGTTTCCCCTACACTACACTCATTACATAGTTTTCCAAATACTATGATTTTAAACAGCAATTTTGCTCTAGTGATTATTCTAAGTTGTTCCTTTTCCTTAGTTTTTCCTTCTATTTAATACATGAATAAAAGGAGTTGTATGAGTTTTTCTTGTACACTAACTTTGATAAATATGTAATGAAATTAAGAGAAGTTTTAAAAAAGGTTAAATTTTCAGCCCTGATGTGAGATTACTTGGTATGTTTTTAGAGTGCTTTATACCCCTTTAAGGCATCACATTTTAAATATAAAGTGATAAATGGTCTGTTAATTGTGATTACACTACATGCATATTGGTTGTAAGTCATCAGTCTACAAGAATTTTATGATTTTTTTCACCATAAGATATTCCTACTACCTTCTATTTATGTCTTGCAGATATGGTTTTTGAAGAAAGCAATTCTTAGACATTACAAATGTGAAAGACAAAGGCTACCACCAGGGGGCAGAAATGTGCCAATGCTACTCTACAAACGAGTTTAGTATCTTTTTCCGTTTGCAAACTGATTAATTCATAATACAATTTTGGCAAGGTTATATATTTGATCCTAAGTTGGCACATGTGGTTTTAAATAGAAAAAAATGTTCTTCAGTGGATAGAGCCCAAGCTTCAATAAATGTGCCACTGTTTTTAACAAGGGATCAAATGTGCCATTGGTTTTAACAAGGGATCCCATGAAATAATGAATCCTAACTACAAAAATGTCATAGCTAGCAACTAAGATTTATAAGTGTCACCAGAGTATAAATGTAGTATACTTTTGATACCGATAAAAATACAAACTTTGTGTTTTAAATTATACTGCTTTAATTGAAGCAATTCATACTAACTTAACTGTGTTCAAACACATGTGAACATAATTTAAGGCTGACAAAACTGTAAAAAATATTTTTCATTTTGCAAGGAAAGTTCTAAAGGACTACATTTGTTACCATACAAAGCAAAAGGTTTTCCTAGAAAAGTCTCAGAAGAGAAAATATCCGATACTTTCTCATATCATTTTTAAAGCAAAATGAATTCATGGCCAAATATCAGTTATATATATAATCCAGATACTTCCTGAAAAACCAAATAATTCCAAATCAACACTGAAATGGTTTCATCCTTCACCTTCAATCATTTTTAGTATATCAATAAGAAACACAACAGCTAAGACAGGTTATAGAAAAAAGTGGTACAAATGATGAAAAGTAATTGAAAGCAAGTTTCCTGAAAAAATTATAAGTATATACATTTCAGATTACAGGAACAGCAATAAAGACTCTATTAATTGGGGAACTATGCAAACATCATTGTCAAATAGCACCGGATTTACTCTAATAAATGAACCTACTGTATTTTCAAGAATCAGATTTGCCTTTAGCAGATGAATTCATTGATTCAAGGATACATCTGGTATAATTTTTTATATTTAGGGATATAAAATATATTTCATTTTTAAATACTAAGGGTACAGAGAGGGCAAAACAATAAACCATTATTATGCCTTCATTATATACTCCATTATTATATCAAATATAAGGGAAAATTAAAAACAAATACACAGCTTACCATAATGAGCACTGTTGAAGACACCTGCCATTGTCCTGCATGAAGAGTTATCCCCACCACATACTCCACATTTGTCTCTCTTGGCCTTGGAGTTTAACACATGATCACAGCCAGCTTGCTTCAAAATAACAATGATTATAATCAGTATTATAAAAGTGACTAATTATAAGTACGGTGCTTTTACAAACTTTTCACAAATATTCTTTCAATTAATGAGATTTGGTACAACGGGATTTTTCAGAATATCTACTGGTTTTGTTGTACATCAGTATTTTCACACACCTTTTCATCACATGGTTGAAAAAAGTGTTTGCAAAGGGTTATCCACATACCCCCCTGCATTAAAACCACATGGGATGGCATTTTAAAAGGCAGATTCCCAGATTTTCTGAATTAAAAATTCTTGGAGGTAAAAAAATAGGAATTTACATTGCAACAAACATGGACAATAATTCCTATGTCCACTGTCCGTTTAAGCCATTCTTTAAAAAAATGTATTTCAAAGAGACAAAAAGTATGATTAGGTAAGTAACACATTTAAAAAAAACTTCAAAAAGATGTCTTTAATGATTTTTTAACTCATGATCTTAGAACTCTGGGAATAAATGGAGTCTATTTGAAAATTTATTTCTCCAAAATTAATAACCAGCCTAGTAAGCTGTGTTTATGTCAAGAATGAATAACTGGATAAAGGCTGAAAGTGAATGGTTTGGTTCAGGGGTTTAAAAGAACAAGTGCAGTTCTCCATGCAGATACACTGCAATAACTCTTAGTTCTTTAAAATACTCCTCTAATGTTTCATGATCAGAAGAGAAAATTTCATAAGTCTCATTCTTTTATACACAAGGTGAACATTTCCAAAATGAATTTCAACCAGATGTTTTCTGAAAGTAATGTGCACCTATAAACTCAGATCATCATTGTTTTTCATTGTGTAGGACTTTGTGCTGTTAATTTAGATAAAACTTAAGTTTTCAGGCCACTGAGTACCCTTTTTCTAGTCTCTTGTTTCCTTTTCTTTGAACATCTCATTAGACCTTTGAGTACAAAGCATTTTATCACCAGGTAACTGATAATAGATGTTTGGCTAAGAGAAAATTGGTGTCTTAACCCACGGAATGAGTTCATAATATTACATTTGTATTCTTTAGATGGAATTCATTATCCTAGTTCTCAAACTCACCATTTTTAAGAACACCTTCTGCAATGTGTGTGCTTTAATTCTGGGTCTCATCTACTTCTCACCTAGAATCCGAAGTGGCCGACCTATCTCTGATTCTCTCCTAACCCAGTATATTCTGAAGATTCTAACATGCAGATCAAATCACATCTCTCACTCAACTCCAAATCCTTCTGGGGGACTTCAGAAAAAAGGTGCATTTAACAGCTAGCCCCTATGTCCCACCAGTCCTTTACTTCCTCACCTTTCTAAAACCTATTCATCCTCAATAACTAGCTCAAGCCTCACACCCTCCATGAGCATTCTCTGAACCATTTACACACTTCCCCACAAAACACTCCTTCCTCATTATCACTATGCCACCTTGCTGATGACTCCATAGCCCTACATTTGAGTTGTTCACGTGTCCATCTCCCCTACAAATCTGTGACCACCTTGGAGTTTATGGCTCTGTTGCAGTCTTTCATCCAGGTGACTAGAACAGTATCCAACATTTAGTAGGTAACTCAGCGAATGTCTGTTGAATATACCCAGGAAGTCAAAGACAAGGAGGAAAGGGGGAGGAAGGAGGGGTGCCTGGGTGGCGCAGTTAAGTGCCTGACTCTTGGTTTCAGCTCAGGTCATGATCTCAGGGTCATGAGATGGAGACCCACATCAGGTTCCACATGGCATCTGCTTAGGTTTCTCTCTCCCTCTCCCTCTACCTACCCTCCTCTCAAATAAATAGATGGTTAAAAAAAGAAAAAAAAAAAAAGGAAAAGAAAAGAGGAGGGGGAATATCATCACAAATCAATGGGGAGGGGTCACCAGGGAGGTCACATTTGAAGTAGCCAAAGGACTTTACAACCCTGTGTCCCAATATTTTCTATCTTTTTAAGAATGATTAAATGATTAATGTTTCGGGGCGCCTGGGTGGCTCAGTCATTAAGCGTCTGCCTTCGGCTCAGGTCATGATCCCAGGGTCCTGGGATCGAGCCCCGCATCGGGCTCCCCGCTCGGCGGGAAGCCTGCTTCTCCCTCTCCCACTCCCCCTGCTTGTGTTCCCCTTCTCGCTGTGTCTCTCTCTCTCTCTGTCAAATAAATAAATAAAATCTTTAAAAAAAAAATGATTAATGTTTCAAGAGTCACTCAGGATGACAGAAAGCTGCCTAGTAACAAGGTCTCCTGACCTTACTCCTAAAGAATGGGTCATAGCACTAAAGGGTGCTACACTGGAATTCACAGGAATGTATTCTAAGGTAACAGACGTAATATTTGGCGAGAGAAAAAGAATACTCTGACAGTCACGTTAAACCTGAGTTTACTTACCCGACAGAGGCCTTGAACACAGATGTCATTGGTTTCGGTTCCGCAAGGAGTACCATCAGCAACCCTGTCCTTCAACTGGTAGAAGTTAGTGGTTCCAGCAACCCGACAATAGAGTTTACAGCGATCTTTTATGGCAACTGTAAGAAAAAGTTAAAATTGGGGCATACCATAAGACAGCTGTATGTTCCTAGGTCTCAAGAAATTTTTACATCAAAAAATATTCTAACTACTTACTCCCACTGTATTTTGGAAGCCACCTCACATTAGGGGAAAGACCATTGATGTTGAAATGTTTACCATCAAAATCAGAGCACTGCTTCTCTCGAAAGCCTTGCTTGCCTTTTGGACATGAATCGGTATTACATGATCGAAATTTCATCCTGCGGCCCACACAGTACTTTCCTCCGCTTCTTGGCCTAGTCAAATTCATTACATTTTAAAGCACATCAGTACAATATTCTTTCTGCCATTTACTTCTAAAACTGTTCCATTCTGTCCCAGGATCTGGAAAACCACCTCTGTCCCACTGACACTTTTTTAACAGAAGTACGTTACATGGTTCTTAAGCAATTCAGTGGCTAATGAATTGTAAAAATACTCATCTTCGGGTGGACACTGTGGTCTGGAGGGCAGCAATGATAACTTATTCGTGACTTGGTTAAGTCACAGGGAACTAATCATGGGAATTTGTTTTAAAACGTCAAAATAAAATAAAATAAAATAAAACGTCAAAATAGGGTTTGTTCATTTTGGGGGGGGTTAAAAAAAAAAAAAAGACCTAGTGAACCATAGATGATAAAGATGATACCATGTTAAAGAAATATATAGGCATCTTTGTTGTGTATATACTACTTATCACTCACTTCAAAGAGTTTAATGGTATTAATCTATATCCATCCATCTCTTTATTTCAACTTACGCTGGAAAATAAAAACTCCTTGTCAGCATTTTTTTAATATAAAGAGTTCTAGCATAATTTAGATATTCTGAAATTCAAATGAACTAAGTTATTTCGGAGTGTGTCCTATCTCTGCATTGAAAATTCTTTATTGCTTACCAATTTATATATCATAACAAAAGGGGACTGGGGGGACATTTAAAAATCTTTATGGAATCTCTACATGCTTTGAAATATTTTGATGAGGAGGAAAATATGCTTCATACTTATTCAAGCTAAACACACTGATGCATCTATAACATGAGAAGCAGAGAAAGAAAATAGGACATGTCAAATTACATAAAACAGTAAAAAAATGGGTAATGAAAATACAGGTTTTATGCAGAAGAGCCAAGACATGTTCAAAGGAGCCAGGAATTTCGATGGAAACACAGGAAATGTAAAAATGCCATTACAGAACTGTCATTTTTACAACTATTTCTCAAAGTTATATAATCAGAAAAAAAAAACGATCCTGTCTTAATTCATATTCTAAAGATTAAGCTGGTTAATATTTTTTTCAAGATTTGAATCTACCAAGATAAGGTAAGATGGCTAGATGTATTCCAGAAGTTTTCTAAATCTCAGAAACTTACAGACTGACCTCCAGTTTAGAAGTGAATGAAATTGGTGTTTACCTTCTGGTGCCTTGAGATAATCTTAATTTACAGTGACATAAAAAAGACATACTCGGGGCGATTACAGAGCCTGGTGGTGCTTTTGATGCCACCTCCACATGTTCTTGAACAAGAGCTGTATGGTCCCCACGGTCCCCATTCACCATCTACAGGACGTGCTTCCATTTCCTTGTTTACACACAGCCCATGGTGGCAATGCTTTAAAAACAAAAACAAACACAGATAATGATTCGTACGTACCCAGTTAGAATATCGGTAATTATAACGGCATAAATATCAACAAAGAAAATGATACAACTGAAAGCACAGTATTAATCCAGAAATGTGATTCCATTTGACAGTCATAAATATTTTCTAAATATCTGCTAAGTAACTGTAAAAAGATCTGTGGAATGAAGAACGAACAGGAAATTTCCCTTGCCTTTGAGATTTTGAGTCTCATTGGTGGAGGGAAGAGCTGCTGTATGGGTAAAGTGTAGTAAAATGAAAATTTAAGTGAATGATCTAGATCTGTGATTCTGGTTTTCTATGCAAAGATGTGCTCTTTTAGCTAACTTTCTGCCTCATCTCATCCAAAGTCTCAGTGATCACTTTCTGAGTTCCATTAAGAAAACGGAAATGTACAGAAGAATCTGCTCACAATCTCCTCGTACTCCTGTTACCCACCTAATGGCATCTGTGCTCAGTACTCAGCCTTCCCACCTGTTAGTGCACATGAAAAATCAAGGATCCTATGGCAAGTCAATCCCTCTACCCGTGTACTTAATGCCAGCCCCTCACTGCTCAAAACAGCACTGCAACAATTCTCCCATCTCTCCTACATCATCACTGTTCCAGTCACCACTAGCTCAAAGCTAACAAAAAAAAGTCCATGCACTGTTGCCAGTCACTGTGAGTACAGAAATCGAAAGTTAGCATTTAGAAATGTTTATAGGATTTTGACAGTAATTTCATTGTTTGTCAAAGTTAATTTAAACGTTGGCTTATATTTGTTTTCATTGTGGCAAAATACACAAACATAAAATTTACCATCTTAACCATTTTTAAGTGTACAGTTCAGTGGCATTAAAATGCATTCACATTGGGCGCCTGGGTGGCTCAGTTGGTTAAGCGACTGCCTTCGGCTCAGGTCATGATCCTGGAGTCCCGGGATCGAGTCCCGCATCGGGCTTCCTGCTCGGCAGGGAGTCTGCTTCTCCCTCTGACCCTCCCCCCTCTCATGTGCTCGCTGTCTCTCTCAAATAAATAAATAAAATCTTAAAAAAAAAAAAAGCATTCACATTATTGTGCAACCATCACCACCATCAATCCACACAATTCTTCATCTTCCCAAACTGAAACTCTATGCCTTTGAAACAATCAACTCCCCATTCTCTCCCTCCCCCTGCCCCCAGCCCCTGGGAACCACCATTCTACTGTCTGTATTTGGCTACTCTATATATCTCATGTAATTAAAATCATGCATCATTTGTCTTTTTGTGACTGGCTTATTTCACTTAGCATACTGTCCTCACAGTTCATCCATGCTGTAGCACGTGTCAGAATTCCCTTCCTTTTAAGGCTGAATAATATTCCACTGTATGTGTAGATCACATTTCATTTATCCATTCATCCACGGATGGCCCCTTGGGTTACTTCCACCTCCTGACTATTGTGAATAATGCTGATATGAACAGGAGTGTGCAGAGATCTCTTCAAGACTCTGCTGTCAGTTCTTTGGGATACACACCCAGAAGTGGTGCTGCTGGATCAGATAATTCTAGTTTTAATTTGAAGATCTGCCACATTGTTTTCCATAGAAAAATTTGGCTTACATTTCAAATGTCTTTTTTCCTTTTGTTTTCCTAGTCATTTTTATCATTTTGTAAAAGTATCAGTTTAAATTATCAGAAATTTTTAAAAAGACTGGTCCTTTCCTAGAGATAATTTGAGAAGTACTCCACTAGATCATTCTCAATATACAAACATACTTATTTCCCCTATTTTTTAAGCATTTATTTATTTAGAGAGAGAGAGTGTGTGTGTGTGTGTGTGTGCGCGCACAAACAGGGTGAGGGGCAGAGGGAGAGAAATCCTCATGCAGACTTCCCAGTAAGTGCAGAGCGTGATGCGGGCTCTATCCCTGAGATCATGACCTGACTCGAAATCAAGAGTCGTATGCTCAACCAACTGAGCCACCCAAGTGCCCCTATTTTCCCCTCTTTAAAAACAACACTTAGATCTCACTTTTCTCACTAGCTGCTGTCCTGTTTCTCCTTGAACGAGCTGTCTGTGCTCATTGTCTAATGCTCAATGCCTGTGCTCTGATGGTCCCACCCTCCATGTATCTGCTCATGTGTACATCACCAGTGGCCAGCTCTGTCTGTCTTTCTTGATGTAGTAGTATCATTCTTCTTCATCCCCCTTGGTTTCTAGGGCTCAACTTAATGCTGGAATGTCCTGGGCTCAGATCTTGGTCCTTTATTCTTCCCTATCAACAATCACTCCCAGCCCAGATCCCTTTCCTGAGCTCTAGACTCATGTATACAGCAGCTTATGCATCCTCACTTTAATGTCTAATAAAAATTTCAGACATCATACCCAAAACTGAACTGCTGACCCCTCAAAATTCTGAGTTCATCTGAGTTGATTAGCTAAAAACAGTCATCTTACCTCTAACGGTTCACATTTAATAGGTTAGTAAGTGATCTAATTCATTCAAAAACAAACAAAACTGACTTTCAATCATCACCCCAGTGACCCCAACTCTGGTGTAATCCATCATCTTCTCTCATCTCTATCACTGCCATGCCTCTCTAAGTAGATCTCCTGTTTCCAACCCTTGCCCCCTATAGTTTAGTTTCAACAGTGATCAGAATGGTCCTTTTCAACTTATATTTCAAAAATTGACTCACGTTAGGTGACTCCTCTGCTCAAATCCTTCAATTACTTCACTTTGAATAAATGCAAAGTTCTCACAATGGCTCGCAATGCCCTACATAATAGTCCTCCAGTTACTTCCTATACATCTCTCTTCACCCCAGCCACAATGTCTTTCCTTGTTCTTCCTTGAACATTCCACCAATACTCCAGGATTTAGGAGCTCACCTGGTCCCTTTGCCTGGAGCTCACTTCCCCCATAATATCCTCCATAGCTAACTCCCTCACTTTCTTTAAGACAGCTCATTGGCAACTTCCCGTAAGATCTTTGACCACTACATTTTAAATTGTAATCAGCCCTATCCTACCACAAAACTTCCAGTCCTTTTCTTTTTCTATTTTTTCTTGTTCATGGCACTTATCGACTTTATGGTAGTATTATATTGTTTGTAATATTGTAGTCTCCCCCTGGAATGTAAGCTCCATGAGGTCAGGGATCTTATTTCTTTTGTTCACTGGTGTATCCTAATCACCTAGAATAGTGCCTGACATATAGTGGGCCCTTGATAAATCTTTGTCGAAAAAATGAATCCTATAACCAAGCTTATTAGCAGAAAAAATACTTTGTGCCCTCCATTAGAACAAATCATTCAAAATGAGAAAGCCATATTAGAAAATCTCAGAATAGAATGTACTATGTGCATGTAAATTTGGGGGGCATCTGCAGAAACATTTTAAATAATCCTTGAGCACTATTTCTGATAAATCCAAGAATGAAAAAAATAGAATATTACATTGTTCACCAGGTACTAAATTAAGTCATTGTCAGGTGAGTTCCACCATATTTTCATGCAAATGGATTTACAACCACTTTTAAGTATTTAAAAGAGAGTGTTAAGGCAAAATATAGGACATTTATTTAAAATTTCTCTTGAATAAAAGGCCCATCGAATATTGAAAATGGCTAATGCATAGGAGCTCACTATTTTCAATTAATAAAAAATAAGGAGTTTATATCTATCATGATCCAGATGTTTTTACCCCAAATGCCATTTCTGCTTTTAAACTATATAGGCTTTAAAGTAGGTCCCAGTATCTGAGCACATTTACCTTGAATTCCAACAAATCCAAGCCCTTCAAACCACCTCACTGGGGAATTATTCAAATGGCTAGTGAGCAAATGAAAAGATGCTCAAGACTGACAATAATCAGGAATACAAACTAAAACCACAATGATATTCCATTTTGCACCGAAAATGGCTATTATTCTGTTAAAAGATTAACAATATCAAAAATTGGCAAGAAATACTGAGCAACTGGAACTTTCATACATTGCCTGCAAGAGTTTAAAATGATACACATATTAAAGATCAAACTTTAAAATTCAGTTCTAGCTCCAAACTATGAACTGAAGAAGTCCACTAAAATTTTGGTCCTAAAATAATTTGGGTGCTCAACCATTTCAGAGTACTTCAGCTTCTGCAAAAATTGCTGAAGTCCCAAATACAACTTAAATATTCAATTCATTTGTGATGCAAGCTATATTCATGGAAAACACATGCCTTTTGATGGAAGGCATCAGAGACAAGGGTAGTAAGCACAAAACATTTCAAAAAGCAACAGCTGGTAAAGCACAAGGTCAGCTAGTGAACCCATCTCAAGTTTCCACTTGCGGAGTTAACAAAAGAGGCAGTACTCGCTAACCCATCACCAAGCAAGTTCTCCATTTTTGCTGAGGTAGCTCAGAAAAGGCGTGGAACAGACTAAAATTTATTCAGTGCAGACAACACTGGCTACCAAGGCCAAAGGAAGTTGCCTTCATCCTGAAGCACCAAGTACAACCTGACTTCATCCTTACATATTTATCACGCCGATCCCTATCACTCAGCATCATGTTTGCAGATTTAGATTAGTTCATGCTGATGTTAGAATGGTAAAAATGTTGGTAAAAATGTTTTGGCAATTTTAAGGGATATATTTTAAGACATTTACAACCAATAAATATCTGAAGAAGCCACTTAAAACTTTCAATTATACTTAACTGGATTTTATGGGAAAAAATGTATATAATGGTAACATCTTGAATTTGGGGAAATTGCTGAAATATTAGGACCTTTATGTCTATACTCACTCTTAACAAGTCTATAATATAATTAGATAACTATCCATGTAGTTACCTATATAACTGTAACTTTAACATTCATCTGCTAGATCTTGAAAAAAAAAAAGGGTGAAATTAAAAATTCAATTCACTTGACTGTGTACTACATCGAACCAACATGGCAACATTGATTCACTAGCACAGCAAGAGCTGACGAACAATGAAGAGCGTCAAAATGCAGAGCGATCACATCCTTGGATAATCTCTTGATACAAGACTCACCCTTCGAGAAAACCTACCATCCCAGGACCACAGTTTGTCCCATCTGCCAGGGGCATGTGCTGAGTGCGACAGCCCTTGTGAACTCCTTCTGCGCTCGTACACCAGAGACGTCTGCATTGCTTCTGCAGGGAAACAAAAAGCAGACAAGAGTAAAAGAACACGACAACCACTGGATCGATTTAGTGCAAGGCATTCGTTTATACATTGAAATTACAGGTTTCATGGTTTCATGGTCAGAGCTAGAAATAATCAGCAAAAGAATCTTTAAGTTCTAGTCATCGATTTACCTCTACACACACAAAATGGCAATGTTTACTTTCTAAGACCTTTCAGATTTTCACCATACATTGAACAACGGGAGAGAGAAATTAGGGTGGAAATATTCACAATTATGGGAGACATTTTTCTCTTGGCAAGACATTCTTCTAAAGAACTTTTTGTTGTTAAAATGTTATTCACAATGAGTTTCCAAAAGCTTCTTTTGATAAGATGATAGAATGTATGAATAATGTGCATAGAAATACTGTATAATGTACTGGTTTCCTACTCTGTGAATATAATGCATACTTTCAACTTTTGAACAAAGGGTTCTCAAGTTTTCACAAGAAACAAAATCCACAGAGGTTCACGGGAGCTATACCCAAGATAATTCTCTTCTTTTTCTGAATTTAAATTCAAAGTTTATTTAGTGTGTAAGTCAGGTAAAAAAGAAATGTATCCTTAAAAAAAAAAAAAAATTTAAGTTAAATCTTCCCTCCTCCATAGTGGATATTTAAAAGCTTAGTAACATTTTTTATTTTAAATTTAAGATTTTAAAAACAATACTACTATGCGGAATATGCTTTGCCTATCTCTGCACTTACTGTTTTGTTACTATCATTCATTCATTCATTCATTCATTCATTCATTCAATGAGCATTTAGTTGGTGACACCTAGTTTGTGGCAGATCCTGAACACTGGGGATACATATTTCAATGAGTGAATGAGGCTGCATTCCTGGTCCAATGATCCTCATGACCTAGGAGTATATCTGACCTATGAAAAATCCTCAAAGTTGTAAAATAAGAGTTTAGTGATAACTAAACAACAGGCCCTAAATTTCGTTTCTATGGATTCAAATCTATGTAAATTAAAATGTAGTCTATTAAGTTCCCTGGGCCTTTAATATAACTCATTATCAAGACACTTAAATTTTCTCCCCCTACCCCAAAAAATAGTATTTGAATATAAATATTTGAATGCTTTTAATTTTCAATAACCTCTCAGTGTCTATTTTTTAAATGGGAATACTTCACATAGGATTTTTTAAGGTTAATGAAGATAATTTTTAAGTACTTAACACAGTACATGGCATATAATAAGTACTCAGTTTTAGTTTCCTTTTTAACCCCTTTCTGGCAAACAGCAAATTTCTCAGACTTACAAACTTCTAAGATACATTAGTTCACCTTCTGTTCGAGAGAATAAATGTACATTTTTGAAATATATTCTAACTATAACTTTGTAGTTTAAAAAAAAAAAAAAAAGGACAGAATTTTTCTTACCAAGTAGGGACATACTTGTGATCCAGGACCAAACATAAGTTCACATTGCTTGTTTACATCATACATTAATCCAGGAAGTTGTGAAGACAGATCATACATTCTCCCATTTGGTTTGTCAAGAAGGCATTCCCCATGACCAGTACTGTACCAATGACCAAAAATATTGTGACATATATGGATGTATAAGATTCTTTGTCACATTTACTGTGTTCTACACTTTCAAAAAGAGTATCAGTATTTTTTCATAATTTAAAAACCAATTCATATCAAAGTCAGGAAGAAAACCTCACAATTCACAAAGGACTTTTAAGGTGTTTGTTCTCATTTGAGCCCCACAACTGCTTTGAAGATACAATTTTTAAAAAGAACAAGGACAAATTCATCAGAATATAATTTATGAAAACTATTCATATAATCACTCTACACTTTTGATCTATTTTGTTGCCCAATAGTAATGCCTTATATTTAATGCCCAAATTGTCAAGGTGTTAAAAGTTTTCAAATCATTTGAGAAAGTACATTAATAGTTCTAGACAACAAAACAAAGGAATTTCAGTGTCATGTTGTCTCCACTTTAAAAAGGTAGAGTTTGCGTTTTGGTTCTACCACTTCCCAGGATGCACGGCTCTGGACAAATTAATTTCCCTGAGCCTGAGTTTTTCTCATCTGTGTTAACAGTGATACTATTCACCTTGACAGTTTCTATCAGAGTATATGTATAAAGGACTTAGAAAAGTGGTAAATAGCAGGGGAAATGTGTGTTTATTACTCCTAGTTTGTAATGCAGTATCTAGTGTCTAGGAAACTGAAAATGCTCAATCATTCCAATTGGGTTAAAAACAATTTGTTCCAAAAAGGTAGAAACAATTTGTTTCATTGCCATAATTTAAAAATTTAGAAATTTTTACTGGCTACAAAGACATTCAATTTCGTCTAAAAATGAACATATAAATTTTTTAAAATTCCCATTGTAGAGAATCCCATTAACTCCTTTCAAAAATAAGCACATCCACTGGTACTGTTAATCAATAACTCAATTAGCCGTTGAACAAAGCTATATGGAAGCACGTATAGATCAGCAACCATGTATTATGCTTTTACTTATTTTTTTAAAGATTTTTATTTATTTGACAGAGAGCGAGAGCAGGAACAAAAGCAGGGGGAGTGGGAGAAGGAGAAGCAGGCCTCCCGCCGAGCAGGGAGCCAGATGTGGGACTCGATCCCAGGACCCTGGGATCATGACCCAAGCTGAAGGCAGACGCTTAACGACTGAGCCACCCAGGTGCCCCCGTGTATTATGCTTTTAAATTAACTCCCCATACAAGGATAAATAATCACTGATAATTTGGGGATGTATTTATGAACATATATTCCAAAGCATGGTTACATTCATTCCCACAGTTCTCATAAGTAGAGGTAAACAGAAACTGCATAGATCGGGGATTATAATATATAGAAGAAATGAATATCATATTTATACAAAAAAAAATTCCCTGGAAAGAGCTTGGCCTTGCCTTTTGGCAACTTCCAGTAACTAGGATAGAAATACCATTTAAATAAAAGTGGGAAGTAAAGAAACCTGGTGGGAGATGGAGAGACGAGGCAAGAAAAATCTGGATCTGCTTCCTTTCTTCAGACCTAGGAAAATCCTCCAAAAGAATATGTAAACATATAGACTCTACATCTCTCTGGCTGTACACAGCTATTTGGAATGTGCATAGTTTGACTTCAGCTATCGTCTGTCCTTCAAAGACACCTCAAACATGAGCTACTCAAACTCCTCTCAAAATACTACCCAGTAGCTTCTGAAAAAATGCAAACATACACAAGGAAGCTGTGAATCTCAGTAGGGCTCCCCTCGAAAAGGGGTGATCCTAATAGAGCACCTAAACTGTTAAAAAAAAAAAAAAGATAGCTAGGTCTGACCTGTCCCCCTCCTAAAATATTTTAGGAGTGAAATATGTATATACAGCTCTTTCCTTTTTTAAAAAACACATTTGTACAAAGTACAGTTAAATTTAAACAGAAAAACTAAACAGAAATTGAACCACTTTAAAAGAACATATAAATTTCAAGTTCTATAGTCTAATAAAGGTTTCATTATTTAAATAAAGTAATATAATTTCAGACTTACTCTAGGAATTCAGTGATATATTTCTGACTACATTTTGACCAGGTCCAAGGACTTGTGTGGTAATTTAAAGTTGGAGCCATTACATGATATTGATGTTTAATTCCAGTTTCCTTACATTTAAAACTATCATCATGTGGAACATTAAATCTAAAAATAAAAATAAACACTTAAAAAAAAGAATATGAAAATATGAATACAACATTAATAACAGATCTCTTACCCTAATAAGGTAAAATACAGATAAATCCAATCACATCAAAATTTATACTCTTGATCTCTCCCATAAAGCATTATAAAACCAAGGTTATCTTCATGTTCAGAAGCACATCATCTGAGAAACAGCAGATTATAACTTTGATTGGTAGCACAATCTGCTGATTTGGTATGTGAGTCCAAACAATCAAAATATGTGGACTCTGGCTCACCTCACCACGATAATGGATATAGCATTCACATAAATACTTGCAGGTTTCAGCATGCATATCCTAAGAGATGTGTGTAGGTAGATCACATAAAAGTGATACCACATTAGTTTGCAGATCACTATTAATACAGTATCAAAACTTCTTTAATCGCTAATTCCTTATCATTCTATAGTATCCATCTGTTTTATATGAAACAGCCTCAGTACTGTTTCTGGTCTATACTCAGTAAGTGATTATTGATCGAACTGGAATAACAAAAACGTTCCAAAATCAAATCTTCCTAAGAGCAGGATATTAAATAATTAGCTGGCCAGCAACAGAGCCTATGCATTCTTTTGAGGACCTAAGTATGAACTTGCATTTAGAAGGAACACTGAAACCACCTAGCTCAGCTCTTTGCCTGCTGAGATTTGTACTTAAAAATCAGTCCTTTAATTAAACTACTTACCCATATTCTAAAGACACCTAAAGAGTTTTTCAGGAAGAAAATAAATGGCTAAGATGGTAGTCTCTGCAAGAACAGTTTTCCATTAGTTAGTAGCCTTGGAAACCAGCTAATAGTGCTTCCCAGATGTTGCTGCTAGACAGCGACAGCCCTCAGGTAAGCTCCTGAGCCTAATTCACTTCAACAATTTGCGTGTGCACCTTGCTGACAATCATGAAACATAACCGTGCTAAAAGGGAACTGAAGACGCACTAGTTTAATAAAAATGATTTCCACTTGAAATTATTCCTGTTGAATACTAATGATGTAGGGCATGACCAGGAAAAGAAAATGTAGTCAAACTAAGAGAGGCAACTCTAGCCTCAATTCCTTATTAGCATATAAACAAGAAATCCCAGGAGTGCTGGGGGTACACATATGGAATCCCTTTCAGAGGATGAGTTTGTAGGGGTTTCTGACTTCCCATGGGAGCTCCGAGGCTATCACAGGGAATCATGGCCTCCATTCTTAGAGCATAGAACCCCAGTAGAATTTTTAATAATGCAGGAACAGATAGAACCCCTCATTTTTACAAAAAAAAAACAAAAACAAAAACAAAGAACAACAACAACTATGAAGCTGGAGAAATAACTTTAAAAAAATCTTTTAATGATTAAGAAATTCCCACATGCCACATTCTCTGCTGGGGCTCTGAGCTATAAGAGCAACGAGTTGGTATTACAAATATTATCGGGAGTTCCCCAGAACCAGAAGCCCCTGCAGGCCCTCCCATAAGATGGAAGAGGACAGTACCTGGTCATGTATGGGATAACAAGGGATAGAGGCCAGAAGTGCTTGTCATGTAATCCAATACAGTAAATGAAATAAAAGAATTCCCAAGTTCTAGTTCTTTGCTTAGTCTGTTGATCTGTGCAGCCTGTCTGACCTAACATAGATCACAAAAGAGCCAGAGTTAGCATTTCAGGGATGAAAATTACACTAACAATATTTTTAAAGACATAAAGCTGCTAATTACTCAATTGAAGATGGAATTTTAGGCATTCTGTGCAATGATTAATAGAAAGCACATTACTGAGGTAGCAGAAGGTACTTACACATGCCCAAGCTCATGGGCTATGGTAAAGGCAGCACTGAGTCCATTTTCTTCACTAATAGAGCAGCTCCGTAAAGGATCACACAGGGTACCTAATTCTGCTAAACCTGAAAAATTTCATGTTTTTATTTCAAAATGGGAAACATCAAATCATAAAGAACTAATTATTTTTTATTACATTCGTTAGCTCCCATAGAGTACATCATTAGTTTTGATGTAGTGTTCAACGGTTCATTAGTTGCGTATAACACCCAATGCTCATCACAACACTTACCCACCTTAATACCCATCACCCGGCTACCCCATCCCCCCACACCCCTCCCTTCTGAAACCTCTTTTGTTTCCCAGAGCCCATAGTCTCTCATGGTTTGTCTCCCTCTCTGATTTTTTCCCATTCAGTTTTCCCTTCCTTTCCCTATGGTCTTCTAGTGCTATTCCTTATGTTCCCCATATGAGTGAAACCATATGATAATTGTCTTTCTCTGCTTGACTTATTTCACTTAGCATAATCCCCTCCAGTTCCATCATGTCGATGCAAATGGTGGGCATTCATCCTTTCTGATGGCTGAGTAATATTCCATTGTATATAGGTACCACATCTATAAAGAACTAAATGTTAAAGCATTTACTATTGCCATTACTACTACTTAGAAAGGGATGCAGAGTTGGCTGTTAATATCACAAATATTTTATAAGGTGAAGGAAAAAAGAACAGAATGATTTATCTGCAGTTGAAATCTTTTTACCAATTCCTGGATTCTTTTACTGGAGAAAATAACCCAAAATATGGGGTGAATAATTGTTTAAAAAAAGGAAGAGGAAAAAAAGTATTTGTTACAGGAAGGATGAAATTTTAGGCAACATTAGTGTGGATACTAGAAAAGGCAATGAATGTTTAAATTGGTAACAGAACTAATATAGAAAATAGCACAGAACACTATAGATCAATGAATTTGCTTTAATATTTAAAGTTTTGAGGCAGTATACAATTATGTACTTATAATTAAATGAGTGATTATATGTTAAGTGCATAGAATAGCACCTGGCATCTAATATATGTTAAATAAAATGATTCACTTATTTAAGGCATCCAATAATTTTGAAAATATTTTAGAAAATGTATCCTCTTAAGATCTATTCACTCTTTAATATAAAGAATATCATGCAATGCCAATATGCTGCTGAAAGATACAGTATGAACAGACTGGACAGCAAAGACAAAAATTACAGCTGATAGAGTCTTTAAAATACTCTAGAATAAGAAATTGAAAATAAATGTTCCTTACAACAATCCATAGTCCATCAACTCAGTTGGCATTTATTTACCTTAATAGCATAGTTTCTGCTACTATTTTCCTCCAGTATTTTCTTGTAAATTATCTGCTCTCCTAGGACAATTCCTTTCATTAAAAAGAATTTTTCATATATAGCCAGTTTCTTACTGGAAAGTTTTTGCATTTAGAAATTTCTTAATATAGAGTAAGACCTGTATCAACTATTGTGCTTTAGCTCTATACTCCTCTGTATTCTTTCATTCATAAAACTTAAAAGCATGGACATTTTCCTAGCATTAAGGTAAATTTCCTAACAATGAGAATGTTTTTGTTGTGCTTTAAAAAACTTTGAACTGAGGATCTAAAAGTGCTGGACAATTCAGACTAACAAGTTCAATCACCAATACTTTTTTAATTTTAATAAACAAAACAAAAAGTATTTGCTCTCTTTCTGAACGCACAGCCAAAGGGATGGCTTGGGCAAAGGTCCCCCCCAAAAGCATTTTCTTAGAATCAAGGCCAAAAATGAGCAAGGAAAAAAATATTATTTAACAGTGTGCTATCCCAAGAATGAAAGAATTATTGTTTTCCTAAAGTATGACTTTCTACTTGTATGTGCACTTTTTTACTCAATTTTAGTCAATTTTATATTTCTCCTTTAGTAGAAGTTAAAACTAAACACATTTTTATTGAATATCTTGCTATTCCTGTGTCACCTTTAGTATTTTCAATCTGTTAAAAATGGCTCAATTTCCATCTATTCATTTTCAGGACTATGTAGATATTTCAAACAAAATATTGACTCTATTATCACCCAAATTTTATGTTTCACGCTTTAAGGGACTATATTCCAAGCTAAATGTTTTAATCACATAACAGATCTATGGAAGTATGTATTGTATATGATTAAAGACCCAACTCAAATATGCCCATAAACAGACAAGAACAACAACAAATCAAAGTGAATATATAACATGGCACCAGGCAGCTAATTGATGGTTTGTGCCTAAATTCATTCAAGCTGATATTGGGTTCTATAAAAGTGGTCAGTCAGAGACAGAATAAAGTAGGATGGGCCGAAATCTGATACAGGTTCCCTGTGTTTGGAAGTTCAAGAAACTGCACAATCACCCAATCTAGCCATTTTAAAGAATGAAAATCATTTTCAACATACTTTGCAAAAAGGGCTCAGAGAGTGGGACAATGATATCTACGGAAGATAACATATATCAAGATACCTAGTAATTTTCCCACCTATTTTAGAAGAGAAAATAAAATACTAATATTTGTGCTAATACGAGTTGTGCAGCCTTAGGCAAATTATTTATTCTTATCTATGAAACTGAAAGTTGTTCTTACTTCATAGGTTTGCTGTGAAGATTAAATGAGTTAAATCACATAAAACCTTACAATAGTGTAAGATACACAGTAAGCACTCCAGATAGGTCAGCTATTATTATCATTACCCTAATGAATGATTTCAGGGGTGCCTGAGTGCCTCAGTCAGTTAAGCGTCCAACTTCAAAAAGTTAAATTATTCATAAGCATTACATATTATTAACAGACATGTCAATATTATTAAGGATCAAATCTCAAAAGACATACAAATTGTCAACAAATATATGAAAAAATGCTCAATATCACTAATCATCAAGGAAATGCAAATCAAAACCACACTCCACACCGGTTAGAATAACTGTCATCAAAAAGACCAAAGATATGGGGCATCTAGGTGGCTCAGTTGGTTAAGAGCCCAACTTTGATTTTGGCTCAGGTCATGGTCTCAGGGTTGTGAAATCAAGCCTCATATTGGGCTCTGCTCTGGGCATGGAGCCTGCCTAAGATTTTCTCTCTCCCTCTGTCCCTCCCCCGCTCTCTCTCCCTTAAAAAAAATGCTTTCAGGGAAGGAAGAACAAAGCTGGAGGTTTCATAATCCCAGATTTCAAACTATATTACAAAACTACGGTGATCAAGAGTATGGCACTGGCGCGTATACACACACACACACACACACACACAGATCAACAGAATAGGATAGAGCCCAGAAATAAACCACACTCTTATGGGCAATCTATGAGGAGGCAAGAATATGAAATGGGGAAAAGATAGTCTCTTCTCTAATGGTGCTACGAAAACTGGGAAGCTAGGGTGCCTGGGTGGCTCAGATGGTTAAGCGTCTGCCTTCGGCTCAGGGATCAAGTCCCACATTGGGCTCCCTGCTCCTTGGTAGCCTGCTTCTCACTCTCTCTCTCTCTCTGTCTGTCTCTCATGAATAAATAAATAAAATCTTAAAAAAAAAAACTGGAAAGATACATGCAAAAGAATGAAACTGACCATGTCCTTACATCATACATAAAAATAAGTTCAAAATGGATTAAGGACCTAAATGTGAGATTTGAAACCATAAAACTCCTAAATGAAAACACAGGCAATAATCTCTTAGACATCAGCCTTAGCAACATGTTTATGGACATGTCTCCTGAGGCATGGGAAACAAAAGCAAACGTAACTATTGGGATTACACCAAAATAAAAAGCTTTTGCACAGCAAAGGACTCCATTAGCAAAATGAAAAGGCAACCTACTGAATAAGAATATTTGCAAATGATATATCCAACAGGAATTAATATCAAAAATATATAAAGAACTTAACTCAAAAAACAATCCAATTAAAAAATGGGCAGAGGACCTGAATAGACATTTTTCCAAAGAAGATGTACAGATGGCCAACAGACATATGAAAATATGCTCAACATCACTAATCGTCAGAGAAATGCAAATCAAAACCATAATGAAGTATCACCTCACACCTCAGTCAAAATGACTGGTATCAAAAATACAAGAAATAATAGGAGTTAGCAAGAATGTGAAGAAAAGGGAACACTCATGCACTGTTAGTGGAAAGGTAAACTGGTACAACCACTGTGGAAAACAATATGGAGGGTACTCCAAAATTAATAGAAATACTGCATGACCTAGTGATTTCCATTACTGGGTATTTACCCAAAGAAAACAAAAACACTAATCCTGGGGCGCCTGGGTGGCTCAGTTGGTTAAGCGACTGCCTTCGGCTCAGGTCATGATCCTGGAGTCCCAGGATCGAGTCCCGCATCGGGCTCCCTGCTCGGCAGGGAGTCTGCTTCTTCCTCTGATCCTCCCCCTCTCATGCTCTCTGTCTCCCATTCTCTCTCTCAGATAAATAAATAAAAAATCTTTAAAAAAAAAAAAACAAAAACAAAAAAAAAAAAAAAAGAAAACAAAAACACTAATCCAAAAAGATATACATACCCTTATGTTTACTGCAGCATTATTTACAAAATAGCCAAGATATGGAAGCAACTCGTATCTGTTGAAAGGTGAATGGATAAAGAAGCTGTGGTGTATATATACAATGGAATATTACTCGGCCATAAAAAATAAAATCTTGCCATTTGCAACAATATGGATAAATCTAGAGTGTATTATGCTAAGTAAAGTAAGTCAGAGAAAGAGAAATATGATAGGATTTCACTAATATGTGGAATCTGAAAAACAAAATACTCTTCAGTACAGAGAACAAACTGGAAGTTGCCAGAAGGGAGGTAGATGAGGGGATGGGTGAAACAGATGAAGGGGGATCGAGAGGTACAAACTCTCGGTTATAAAATAAGTCACAGAGATGGTAAGTACACAGCATAGGGAATACAGTCAATAAAATTGTAATAATATCTTAAGGTGACAGTGACTACACTTATTGTGATGAGCATTGAGTAATGTATAGAATTGTCAAATCAGTATGCTATACACCTGAAACTAATGTAACATTGTCAGTTATATTTCAGTAAAAAATAAAGGAAAAATGTTATGAAAATTTAAGCTAATAAATTTTACTAATAACAGTGAAATATCTAGTAAGTAGTGCTTTTTAAATACATTCAAGAAGATAAAAAATATAGTCTGATTACCACTGGAGAAATTAGTTAAAATTTTTTCCCAAAAAACCCCATAAAACAAAACAAAACCCCATGAAACAGATGGTTCACTAGGTGGGATCACCTAAGCTTCAAGATATAGATCATTAAAATATTCTATAAAATCTTCCAGAGAATTAAAAAAATAGTATACCCTGACCAGTTCTAAAAGGTGAATAAAACCTGGTATCAAAATTAGACAAGTATGATAAAAGGTCACTTCATTCCTGAAAATACATCCATGGAATGGAATCTAACAGTTAAAAAAAAATTCCTACGAGATTGGTATAACATTAGAAAATCTATAAAAGGAATTTATTATTTTAAGTAAATACTCATATCAATGTCTGCAAAAATAAAACCATTTAAGAAAAGAAAGCACATGCCTGGGCAAGGGGGAACTGAAGGAGTAGGAGGAACCTGAGCTCATTTCCTCCCACAGACACATCAAGGCTGCAGCTACATACAGAGGAACTCCCTAAGAACAAACCGAAGACTACTGGAACAGCAATTCCAAAGCTAAAGATATTAAGAAAAAGCCACATTGAGAAGAGTAGAAGGGGCACTGATAACAGGCTTACTGGGAACCAAATTCCTAGGAAGGCAACCCACAAGCAGGAGGAATATCACAGGTACAGGGTTCCTTCCGGAGGAGTTAGGGTTTCAAGCACCACCACATCAGGCACTCCCTCCCACCTGGAAGATACGCACCAGGAAGATGAGCCTCCTTGTCTGGCTGTGAAAATCAGCAGGACTCCAGGAGAGCTAGAGGGTAATAGAAAATGGAGACTCTGCTCTGAAAGGACCCACCCACAATCTCACTCACTCTAAGACCCAACACAGAGGTAGCAGTTTGAAAAGCACCTGGGCCATACATGAAGGAGATTTTGTTTACTAACTTTAGGGCATGTGCCAAAGGGGCAGGAATCTGTAGGAACTTTCTCCAGGAACACAAGCTTTGGGAGGCAATATTTCCTAGCTGTCCTTCAGCCTAGTGTAGGATGCTAGCCCTGTCCAACAGCACAACTACAATCCAATCACAGTGTGATTGGAACCAATCACACTGGGTTCTAACTATACTGACCAGCACACAACAGCAACCAGTCCTATCAGTCAGCCATATCAGGGGCCAGCCCACCCACTAGTGTGCCCATGGCACGGAGAGCCAGGCATTATAGCCATCAGACTACAGGCCAGCCTCACCCACTGGTGCACCCACAGCAGTTGTAGTCTAAACAGTAGAGTGCATGCACTTCACACAAAGGACACCACCAGAGCACCTAGTTCTAGTGACCAGAGGGACTATACTTCTGGGATGCACAGGATGCCTTCTACAAAAGGACAATACCTTTAACACCAGCAGATACAGCTGACCTACCTAATACACAAACACAGAAAGTCAGACAAAATGAAGAGACAGAAATATTTTCTAAGCAAGAGAACAAGATAAAACCTCAGAAAAAGAACCAAATGAAATGGAGATAAGCAACCTACCAGATAAAGAGTTCAAAGTAATGGTCACCAGACTTCAGAGTAGATGAACTCAGAACTTCAACAGATAAAAAAATATACAAAGGCACCTGTCAAAACTGAAGAATAACCGAAATGAAAAATACAGTAAAGGGAATCAACATATCAGAGGATGAAGAATTAATCAGCAATCTGGAAGACACAGTAGTGAAAATCATCCAAGCTGAACAGCAAAAGAAAACAGAACTTAAAAACTGAGGATAGGTTAAGGGGCCTCTAAGACAACATCAAGTGTACTAACATATGCATTTTGGGGTCCTAGAAAGAGAAAAGGCAGAAAACTTATTTGAAGAAATAGCAGAAAACTTCCCTAACCTGAGGAAGGAAACACATCCAGGTCCATGAAGCATATAGCCTCAAACAAGATGAGCCCAAAGAAGTCTACACCCAAACACCTAATAATTAAAATGTGTAAAGTTAAAGAATCTTAAGAACAGGGGCGCCTGGGTGGCTCAGTCGTTAAGCGTCTGCCTTCAGCTCAGGTCATGATCCCAGGGTCCTGGGATCGAGCCCCACATCGGGCTCCCTGCTTGGCTGAGAGCCTGCTTCTTCCTCTCCCACTCCCCCTGCTTGTGTTCCCTCTCTCGCTATGTCTCTCTCTGTCAAATCAATAAATAAAAAATCTTTAAAAAAAAAAAAAAAAGAATCTTAAGAACAGCAAAAGAAAAACTACTTAACATACAAGGGGACATCCATTAAATTAACAGCTGACTTTTCAGCAAAAACTGCAGTCCAGAAAGGAATAGCATGATATAGTCAAAGTGCTGAAAGGGGAAAAAAAAAAAACCTACAACCAAGAATACCCTATACCAAACAAGGTTATCATTTAGAATTGAAGGAGAAAGAAAGTTTCCCAGAACAAAAAAGTTCATCACCACTAAACTGGCCTTACAAAGTAGTAGAGCAATCACTTATAAAGCTGCACTGAGGATTAAAAGACAAAAGTAGTAAAATCAGCTTTATCTTTAGTTAAGGGATACACAAAATGAAAGATTAAAAAAAATGACATCAAATACATAAACATGGAGTATGTGGGAGTAAAATGTAGTGAGTTTAGAATGTCCTTGAATTTAAGAAACAAACTTAAAATACTGCTATATATGTAGGGTGTTATATACAAAACTCATAGTAACCACAAACCAAAAACCTATAATAGATATACATACAAAAAAGAGAAAGGAATCCAAGCATAACATTGAAAGTCATCAAATCACAAGTGAAGAGAGCAAGAAAGGAACAGAGAACTACAAAACAACTAAAAAAAGTTAACAAAATGGCAATAAGTACATACCTATCGATAATTACCTTAAATGTAAATAGATTAAGTGCTCCAAAGGCATCAGGTGACTGACTGGATAACAAATAAGACCGATCTATTTGCTGCCTAAAAGACACTTCAGACCTAAAGACACACAGACTGAAAGTGAAGAGATGTAAAAACATATTCCATGCAATTGGAAGTGGGGGGAAAAAAAGCTAGGGTAGCAATACTTATGAGACAAAATAGACTTTAAAACAAAGCCTAACTAATGGGAAGCCATCAGAGAGGGAGAAAAACCATGGGAGACTCTTAAGTATAGGAAACAAACTGAGGGTTACTGGAGGGGAGTTGGGTGGGGAATGGGGTAATTGGGTGGGGAATGGGGTAATTGGGTGATGGGCATTAAGGAGAGGGCACATGATGTGATGAGCACTGGATGTGTATACGCAGCTGATAAATTATTGAGCACTACATCTGAAACTAATGATGTACTATAAGGTGGCTAATTGAAATTTTATTTTTTTTTAAAGATTTTATTTATTTATTTGACAGAGAGAGACACAGTGAGAGAGGGAACACAAGCAGGGGGAGTGGGAGAGAGAGAAGCAGGCTTCCCACTGAGCAGGGAGCCCGATGCGGGGCTCGATACCAGGACCCTGGGATCATGACCTGAGCCAAAGGCAGACACCCAGGCGACTGAGCCACCCAGGCACCCCTGGAAAAAAATTTTTAATTCAAAAAAAAAAAAAAAAAGTAAGAAAATGACAACCACCACAGTGGAAAAATAGGTCATATTTCTTTAATTCCTCAGAGTAAAGGAAATATAAATGGCCAGTAGATATGAAAAGATGTTCAAACTCAATAATCATAGAACTGAAAATTACTACTATAATGAAATATATTACATTTAGATTGGCAAAAATGATAAATCTGGGGCGGCTGGGTGGCTCAGTTGGTTAAGCGACTGCCTTCGGCTCAGGTCATGATCCTGGAGTCCCTGGATCGAGTCCCGCATCGGGCTCCCTGCTCGGCAGGGAGTCTGCTTCTCCCTCTGACCCTCCTCCCTCTCATGCTCTCTGTCTCTCATTCTCTCTCTCTCAAATAAATAAACAAAATCTTAAAAAAAAAAATGATAAATCTGAAGGTACATTGTGTTGAGGACATAATCAAAAGGAATGTTTATACATTATTGATAAAGATGTAAATTGGTACAACCACTTTAAGATATACCAAAGTTGAACATCAGCAAATTTAATAACAATTTCAATTGTAGGAATATACCCTAGATTTTAAAGTGAAGTTCATTATGAAAACCTGGAATTGGTCCAAATATCCACTAATAGCGTATAAATATGTAAACTGAGGATGAATTATTATACAGGAGTGAAAATCCATGAAGTACAACTACAATGCTCAAAAAGAAGCAAAACCAGTTTCTTTTATGAACATATAGATATATAGGATTATTTTTCAATATGGATGAAAGGAACTGGAACATATAAAATTCATGGTATTGGCTACCTCTTGGGATAGAATAAGGACTTAGCAAAGGCCATATGAGTGTATTAAGTTTTGGCTCTTAAATCTGGTGGTGGATTTATGGCTATTCATTTTATTATTTTTTATTATTTTGCTTTAAATTTGCATATATTTTATATGTATGTAGTAATTGGCACAATATCAGTTCTTATTCTTTAAAATGTATTGAGGCAGAAGCTAATAATGACAATCATTAATCAAGACAATCAAAATGATTACAATGTAAAAGGAAAATAAACATTTTAAACAATTCAGTAAAGCATATATTTATTAAAGATTTTTTTATTTGAGAGAGAGAGAACACACAAGCTGGGGGGAGGGGGAGAAAGTTTTGAGCAGACTCCATGCTGACCGCAGAGCTGGTTGCAAGGCTCTATCTTACGACCCTGAGATCACAACCTGAGCCAAAACCAAGAGTCAGATGCTTAACCAACTTGTGCCACCCGGGCATCTCTAGAAGTTATATTTAATTTGCAAAGTAACTTACCCAATGTGTCACATTTCTCTCTAGCTCCACAAATGTCTTCCCTTAAAACAAAAAAGTTTGAAGCATTTCAGAAAATATTTTTACAAGTCAAAACAAAGATAAAGAAGCTTGAACTATGATGTGACTATTACCACAAACTCACTTCCAAATCCAGATCTTATTAAGCTCTCAATAATTTGAACCTAGGATAATACACCATTTGTATATACCAATAAGCAATGCATGCTATATAAAAGTGACTGCTGAAAAGAGCTGAAGCTTTAACCACGTTCAACGATAAACTTTCTAAGTGTATTTTTCACTTCTGCCTTTATTTATGCTCTATGTGTAATATAGTTTATGCTTTTCTAGATGTTCCAACATCATTATGAGCTTCAGCTATTATTCTCCACCACAGATAACGTTCTCAGATATTACCAAATTGCTTACTTTTTTCTTCTGCATTACTTAGTCTCTACGCATTCAATTTGACAGTTCTCTTGTCATTTCTTATGGTCTCCCTCTTCTAGCTTCCTTTGTCTACCTCCCATTTTATAATTCATTATCTCCAATCTTTGTTGCTTGGCCTCTAATTACAATCCAGGGAAGAACCATGGACTGATAATATAATATGGTGTATAAAATTAAGTCAATTTTGCTTTAGTTCTAAAATTTTACAGCTATTTTATATGGACTAAGTGTTTCATTTCAGAGTTCTAGAAAGCAGAGATTTCGGAGTCTGTCCCTTAAGTGGAAGAATTATTTCCTTTTGTCAACCAACCAATCCTAAAATCTAAATATCCTGGTAGCCATCAGTGTTGCTGAAGCAAAGGCATGAATTAACAATATATAGTGGTGCTTGTAAAATGCACAATCATTTTATAATAGCAGAAGTTGTTTTCCTTAAGCAGGTTGAGCAATACCCTCATAAATGCACTCTAGTAATTAAGACATGTATTGAACATCAAAACACAGATTTTTTTTTTAAAGTACAAGAAGTCCAAAAAGTAGACAACCAATTAAATTCAAAAGCTCTTCTTTCCAAGCAATTAAAATATCAAGTGGGGAATGAACATAACCTATATTCAGTTCCACAACTATGTTTACTTGCAATTATTTTTCATAATTCTGTCCCTAAGTAAGGAAATTATTTTGTTTTGGTCAATCCATTACTCAACAACCTAACATTGCTAATTTCCTAAGGAATCAACTAGCATTCTGGTCTGCAAGAATAATGTTTTCATACAATAGTATCTTTTGCAATACAAGTTCTCATAGAACACTTCTGTGTATTACTGATAAAGAATTAAGGTAACAAGAAGTATCAGTGATCATGCAGGAGAGAAAGGGTAAACAACTGCAGTTGGAAGGGTTATTTCTAAAACTGTACCTAGTGATAAGAACAGCAGTGTCATGGTGAGAAGGGTGAGCATCATCAAGAACATTCTGAGTTTGTTGCCATAAACAGAAGTTACGCAATGTGGTAGCTGCATTGTAACTGATGACTGGTCCTTCCTACACAAAAAAATGAGCAATTCAATATTACATTAAAACATCCATAGCCCCTTTTCTCTCCAAGCTTGTCAGCATCCTTGCAATTTATTAAATAGCATTTTCAGAGGCAAGTGAAGTGGCATTTCTCCCTCGTATTTATTCAGGAATATTTTAGCAATACTTAAGACATGGTCAAAAGGGGATCTAGTGAGAACTTTTCAATGTAACCATCCAATACTGAGGATCAAAAAAACTTCTAAAAAACTGTATTTTAAATCCTTCAATGACAGGATTATAAAAGGAATACCTCATTGTTTTTAAGCCTTAAGTTTTTAAGGTGTTTTTATTACTTCCTTTCTTTTTGTTTCCATCACAATATAAAAAGTTAATCTCACTCCTTTTCAAATCAAGTTTTTAAATGTAAATTTTAGGAATATCTCATTTCCAATAACAATTTTGTGATCTATATATATTGTTACTAGAAGCCTACTACAATTAAGATTACTAACTTCAGGCCTGTTTCTTACCTGTTCATTATGAATTACAACTAATTTTACAATTACTATGTTGATAAGATTTCCAATACTTGAGTCCTTGTAGATTGCTGCAACCTGCAAGGAAAAAAATGTAGGATTATCTGGATTGTAGAATGTTAAGCAGCACCGGAGTTTACTTCTAGTTCTTAATAGAATTGTACTTAATTAATATTGTGCTGTGCTATAATGAGAATATGTTCTATCTTCTTAGTGTTAAAGTCTTATTACATATGCTCTTCTAAGACAGTCCTTTAGATGTTGTAAATGTAAATTTTGATGTAATAACTGTTAATAAAATTATACTGAAAGTGTTTTATTTAAAAAGTGTAGGATTAGATGCCTAAATGAGTTATTTCTTCTCAAACATAAATTGAAACCAGTCCTAGAACATCAATTCTCTGATTCAGCCGCATGCTGGAACCTCCTATGGGCCTTTTCACAAATCCAGACGCCCAGGCCACATCCCTTACAAATTAGATCAGAATCTCTAGGGTTGAGATGCAGGCATCAGTATCTTTTAAATTTCCCCAGCATTTTTTAATGATTCCAACGTGAACCTGAGCTTGAGAACCAGTATCCTTTAAACCTACTACTGAGATCAGCAGCATACCCTAGAGCTGATTAGAAACGCAGAATTGCAGGCCCCACCCTGGACCAGTGAATCAATCTGCATTTTAACAAAGTTCTCAAGTAACCTGAACACTGAGAGCTTGGAAAATAGATGATTCAGCAGGAATTTCACTTCATTCTGTGTCACAATCCATAATTTACACAACTATTATTCTCCATAAAAATATATAAGTTTTACCTATTTTTCTGGTAGTTTTACCTAATATTTTCCACAATGGCTACATATTTCCAATTCTGAGTATGCTTATAATTTTTAATGGTTAGCACTACTGGAATCCACGGAAACAGATTCATCCAAAAATCACATAAGGAACCCTAGAAGAGGTCACAGGTCACAACCTGGTCTTTAATTCTCCAAGACTGAAAAAAGCAATTCTATGAGGCCCTCTCCCTGGGCTCAGTTTGTGATTCCTCGTTAAGGTGCTAATTCACCAGATTCATCTCCTCTACTTGTAGCCATCATAAAGGTTCCTCTGCAGTAGAGGTTTCTTCCACATCCAATGCCTCAGGGTCTTGCACTCCTTCAGAGACATAATCCCCTCAGGACCCGGGCCACCCATGTAATGAAAATTTTTTCCAAAGATAGGCAGTAGTCTCTTTGACAATGACCTCAGTAACATCTTTCTTGGTAAGTCCCCTCAGGCAAGGGGAAAAAAGCAAAACTAAACTACGAGGAATACACCAAAATAAAAAGCTTTTGCACAACCAAGGATACCATCATCAAAATTAAAAGGCAACCTACTAAATAAGACGTTTGCAAATGATATATTCAATGGGGATCAGTATCAAAATATATAAAGAACTTAAAAACAATCTGATTAAAATAAGGCAGAGGACCTGAATAGACATCTTTCCAAAGATGACATACACATTGCCAACAGACACATGAAAATTTGCTCAACATCACTGACCAGGGAAATGCAAACCAAAACCATAAGATATCAAAAAGACAAGAAATAAGTGTTGGTGAGGATGTGGAGAAAAAGGAACCTCTGTGCAGCATGGATGGGAATGTAAAGTGGCTGCAATCACTGTGGAACAGTATAAAGGTTCCTCAAACATTAAAAATAGGAATACCATATGATCCAGTAATTCCACTACTGGGTATTTACCCAAAGAAAACCCTAATTCAAAAAGATATATGCACCCTTATGTTTATTACAACAGCATTATTTACACTAGCCAAGATATGGAAGTAATCTAAGTGTCCACTGATAGATGAATGGTTAAGACACGGTATATACGTAACAGAATATTACTCAGCCATAAGAACAATATCTTGCCATTTGTGACAACATGGAGGAACCTAGACTATAATGCTAAGTGAAATAAGTCAGACCAGAAAAGACAAATACCATATGATTTCACTTATACATATAATCTAAAAGGCAAAACAAAGCATTAATAGACTCGTAAATACAGAGCACAAACTGGTGGTTGCCAGAGGGGAGGGGGTGGGGAATGGGCAAAATGGGTGAAAGAGAGTGGGAGATACAAGTTGCCAGTTATGGAATAAGTCATGGGGATGAAGGGTACTGCATAGGGAATACAGTGAACGGTGTTGTAAGACCATTGTATGGTGACAAATGGTAGCTAAGTTTGCAGTGAGCATAGCATAACATGTAGAGTTGTCAAATCACTCGAATCACTGCTGTACACTTTGTCAACTATACCTCAGCTTAAAGTTTCTGAAACCTGAACCACCATCTCCCGGACCACTACCCAAACCAAGATAGCAATTGCTTGAGGAGTTACTACTTGTTTCATCTTTTTATAAATGTTCAGCATCAACACCCTGCTTTGTTGGCTAGCAACCCAGAGAGCTAAGGAAGACATGGACCCTGACCTTCTGAAGCTTAGAATTTGCTGGAAGTACTAGCAGCCAAGGCGGTTTCAATATAACTAAATAATATACATGGTTGCTGCTGTTTTGCTACGTGGAGTACAACCACAACCAGAGCCCAAAGCATCTCTGGAAATGCGGACACTGTAGGGTCAGCATGGACTTCAATACACATTCCAGCACCTTTTCTGTTGCTTTAGCTGCACGGCCACAAATGTTTACAATGGTCTACCAATGGTGGTGCCTTCAGCTCCAGCAGTAGCCCTTTTTGGCAAAAGTGGGCATCTTGTGGGGTTGAGAGTACGTTAAAACAGGGACAATCAAATGGTTGGCAATTTCAAGCAGGTCTGTTAACACTGCAGTACTGCTCACTTGAAAATGGGAGCTGTGGTAATTTGTAGCTGAACTGATCTTTTCCATGTAACTTAAAAAAAAATACTTATCTCCCAGGGAAAATAAAGTATACCCATACTTGTAACTACCGAGTTATCCTCTGATTCAGTGAGTTTAAAAGTGGTTGTTTTTCTAAGTCAAATTACAAAGTAAATAATACACCTCAAAGGTATGCACAAAGGCTCTCCCCCTGCCTTGAAAATGAACAGTTGTGAGCTTTGCACTGTGGCAGTATCGTAGCCAACGAAGTTTATCTGAGGTGCGATTATTGCTGATTGAAAAATGAACAGTTGTGAAGACTTCTATGCCACAGGAAACCATGCATTCCCAGTTACACCACAGAGAAAAAAGCTTAAGTACTATGAAGTATCTACATAGCTAATTTCTCTACTCATTGCCCCAAAGATGTTGACTATCAATGACAATCCGGATATTTTAGTATCAGCTACGAAATATACAGTCTTAAAAATATTGAGTTTCAGAAGGAACCAGATACTGCACCTGTAACGTCTCTATAAGATGTGGCATATATATCTACAACGGAATATAACTCAGCTATACAAAAGAATGAAATCTTGCCATTTACAATGACATGGATGGAGCTAGAGTATTAGGCTAAGTGAAATAAATCAGTCAGATACAAATACCGTATGATTTCACTCAAATGTGAAATTTAAGAAACAAAGTCGGAGGGGGAGAGGCAAACCAAGAAACAAACTCTTAACTATAGAGAATAAACTGATGGTTACCAGAGGGGAGGTGAGTGGGGGGATTAATGAGCACACTTGCTATAATGAGCACCGGGTGTTGTATGGAAGTGTTGAATCACTATATTGTACACCTGAAACTAATATTACACGGTATGTTAACTGGAATTTAAATGAAAACTTAAAAATAATAAAACCTTATTCTTTTAGAGGCAAAAATTACAAAAACAGAGGGCTCAGCTTAATTCTTCACACACACCTCTCCCCCAAAAACTCAGATATTTTGCTTTTATACTAAAATGGTATCATGAAGTAATTAAGGATATCCTATTTAATTGTATGCATTTCCTACTGTATGTGCTGACCATCATCTATGTGCTCATATTCAATATATATATCTTCTACTATATTTGGATATTTAAAGGTTTATGGTATAACTATTCAATTAAATGGAATCGTGGAGCAGGCAGATGACAAGGCCCATTTCATTACTCAGAGGCTTTTCTAATTGGCATGTACAATGTGCTTCTCTCATTCCCAAACTACCACCCCATATTAGATTTCCATGATGGTAGGGTACCATGTTTGCTACTTCTTCATGAATACATTTATAAGTTTATTGGTTTTAGCTCTAACCATTGTATCTATCTTAGGGAATTTCAGCATTCCACTCTAAGCCCTTCTAATTAGCTCTTGGTACAAAAATTTCTTTCAGAACCCTAATGTGTTTCATGACATTGCCCTGCTATGGTCACTTGACCATGGCCTCAGAGAACTGTTATGTAGTCAAGAGACCCTGGTTTTAGTTCTAGCTCTATTACTAGTTACAAGGAAGTTTCTCAACTCTAGAAATGGGTCTATCTACTTTTTGTCTCAACACCTGCAACCATGTTGAGGCACGGAGCACCCTTGGTCACAATGCCCTAGCGTATTTAATTAGTATTTACCAGGTGCTGTTGGGGGAGGAGTGTAGAGGGCATTTGTTCTAAAGAACAAAATCATTCCACAGTTAGAGAAATGTTGAGTAAAAAAGTTAAGTAGCTATCTTCAGGGTCTTGAATAGGCTAACATACACATAATCTAGTGAGAGGTGTTATTTCACACAAATGCTTGAACATTATCTTCCCCTTCTTGCTATGGAGAGTGCTGCATTTTAGAATTTTTATTGATCTAATTAAAATGTATTGAATCTTTTATTCTTTAAGTGTTTGTTCTTCTGGCATATCAGGTTTATGTTTCTTTACAGGTCTCACAAAACAGTAATTCACAGACATTTATCAAAAAAAGGTAGAGAAGAAATGATATACATTCTATTGTTTAAATATTAAGAAAATTCTAGGCAAAATACACTTCATGCAAATCATGAAGTTACTGTCACCATTAACTGACCAACTATTTTGAAATAATTTGTATATAGAGCTTCAGCAAATGTACATATATGATATGTTTAGAGGCTATCTTCATTTTTATCATTTTTGCCATTTTTGAGATAACTGACATATTAGTTTTAGATATACAATGATTTGATATATGTAGATATTGTGAAATGATCACATTAAGTTAACATCCATCACCACAGTTATAATTTTTTCTTGTGATGAGAACTTTTCAGATCTACTCTAAACAATTTTCAAACATAAAATAATCACCATGTCAACTATTCACCACGCTGTGTGTTACACCCCTAGGACTTATAACATCAGTGAAAGCAATATTAAGTCAGTGTAATGCAAGTGAGGGTTTTAGTTGATAAATGCCTCTATTTTAATAAACAGGGCTAATTCCTGATGATCACATGTTACTCCTTAAATTTACCCTATTAAATCTGTAAGAAGGTGAATATTATAAAGTCAAACCTTTGTGAACCCAATGGAGTATAGAAGACTCTGACCTAGTAAATATTTTCAAGGTTTATTAAATATGTCACTGAATATCAAAGTAAGTCTGTTGAAGAAAGTAACTCCTCTAGATGACAATTACTTTGGTAGTTTAATTATACGTAAATGCCATTTTAGTCAAATACTGTCACCCAAATTCTTTAAAGATAAAAGCTCTGGTATAGAAAATAGTTGAACATCTCTGATCATTTAACACAAACTCATTTCATTAGACACGTTATACACAATTCTGTTCTTTCCGGTTTTAATGTTGAAATCACTCTTTAAGATTTTGTTTATTTATTTGAGAGAGAGAGCATGAGCAGGGGAAGGGGGAGGGGCAGGGGCAGAGGGAGCAGACTCCACGCTGAGCAGGGAGCCTGATGCAGGGCTCGATCCCAGGACCCTGGGATCATGACCTGAGCTGAAGGCAAACAATTGACTGAGCCACCTAGGTGCCCCTTGAAATCACTTTGAATAAGAGATCACTACACTATTTGTACAGCACTCTAGTGAATTAAATCACACAACATTTCTCTATCACTGTACATAGACATTTTGTTAAATTGTTGAAAGTAAAGAAAAAGTTTAAGACACTACAAAGGTTTACTTCGTGCAAGATGGTTAACGGTAGATAATCCTCTCTCTAAATGATGTATATAATCCATTTGCTCAGTGTTGAAGCATTCAGCTATTTCCCCTATCTGGAGCCAACACACAAAAACTTTTTTGTGACTTTGAACTCTTAAGTGGTTCACAATTATACTTCAAGTCTAAATCGCATTTTCTTGTCTTTCTCCTAAATCACTATCACCAAGAACATTACCAACATCCTGTGTGTGTTTGAATAAATGCAGTTAATACCTTCTTAAAAATGAGGACAGAATGTGCAAAATCTCAATGGCTCCTTCCTCAGTTGGAAACATCCGTGGACACTTACTTGGAGACAGCATTCCTCTTACCTCTTCAGAGCAATTTTGGGAAATAGAATTCAGTTGTGGAGATAAAACAAGTTGAACTAAATTTGACCAGCTCTATAAGGTGTGCCCAACGGTCCCAGTTTGCCTAGGACTACAGGGTTTCCAGGGACATGAGTCTTAACATCACAACTAGGAAAGTCCCAGGCAAAAAAAGGAGAGCCTGTCATTCTTGCTCAGAGTTTCCTTTCGCGTGGTTTATATCTGCAGGTTTTTATCTGCAAATATAATTGTGATCACGGCTTTTCACTAATATATATATATGCAGAAAGTCTGCTTACTTTCCTGTATCCTTGTCTGAACATTCTTTAACTTTTTATTTAAAATTCCAGTTAGTTAACATACAGTGTACTATGCTCACCACAAGTGCTCTCCTTAATCCCCATCACCGGTTTCCCTCATCCCCCCAACCCACCTCCCCTCTAGTAATCATCAGTTTGTTCTCTATAGTTAAGAGTGTTTCTTGGTTTGCCTCTTTATCCCTAACCTCATTTTTGTTTCTTTTTACACACATTCTTTTAATAAAAAAGGTAATTTATAAATCACCTGAAATTTGACCTCTGAAGAGGAAAGAAAATATATACAAAACCCAAACCACCTCAAAAGAGAGACTCTAAATTTTTCCTCCTATCCATCTACATTTGGAATGCTTCCCTCTTTTCTAACCCCACTGTGGTCCATCTCCTTGTGAATGAGAGCTCAACACAACCAGCTGACTAGATCTATAAACTAATCTTCAATTGAAATTGGCTGTCCTAGTGGGACTAAGAACCTAGAAAGTGATACGTGCATACATTGGGCTACTGTTTCAAGCAGTCTGAGAAGCTAATTTACTTTCTATGAAGTCAAAAGATCTGTTTTGCCCTTGATGAACTGTGGCCTTAAAACTCCCACGGACAACTTCAGTAATCTCCAGGTTATGTCACAGTATCTTCCAAACAGTGATTATATTGATTTTTATGTGAAATACAGGTAACAAAAACTCTTCTGAGGATGCCATTATCACCAAAACTGCATGTAGCTATTCCAAAATTTTTTCAATAAACATTCCTCTTGTTCTCCTTTCCTCCTTCTAGTCCATATTTCCATAGCACAGGTATCAAAGTTGCCCATCATTAAGCAGTCTTCACAATCTGATGCATTTACAAAATCTAATATTTTCCTTCAGTATCCCTACCCTCTTCCCCACAATTTTCTTAATGAATATCTCCTTTAACCATTTAAAATTACAAAGTTTATCCTATACTGGTCCATATAATTGATTCAATATCCTATATTATCAACAAACATCCTCTGTGTCCGTGCTCTTATTAGAATCCCCTCATAATGATCATGCCACACCCACATGTAGATAATTATACATCTAGATAATTACACATCTAATTACTTCAGATTCAGAGGTAAAAGCATGTTATCAGGACAAATTTCTATGTATAGCTCTGTTTTGATTTTAAATTTCAAGGCCACAAGTGTCCATTTTGTACAATTTCAGAAATCATTTTGAATCATCTGTTTTTGGGGTCTATTACGATGTCATGCTTTCTGAAAAAAAAGTATTACTTTAATCACTATTCATTCTATCTTTCATTAACTACTGGATGCCCACTTTGTACCAGATACTGTGCTTAGGCAACAGGGGCCATGTATTCTTAAGCACATATAATCATAAGAATTTAAGGTGAAATGTTATATATAAGGAAAATAACAGGGTCTTAGTTTCTTCAAGTCAAAACGTACTTAGCTGGGCATTTCTAGCTAAGAAAAATTTACAATGGCCAATAGATGTATCCTGGCCAAGTCTGTTCAATCAAGTGGGCCTGAATTCCCTACATGTGAATAGAGGTACGTCTAGCCATTAGATAAGTTCCAATACCCTAAATCTATATAAATAAGTGACTAATTCATTAACTAAACCAGGAGACTTCTGAGCACAAAAGGGGGGTGGCTTTTAGTAATTACTTCAAAACAGGCCTAAATCCAGAAATGTCCCAGACAACAGATTTAAATAGGTGTATGTATAGAATCTTGTATAGGTCCTTCACTAGGACTATAATTCTGTTCCACGGATACACCACCACCCCTGCTCAACAGAGATGTTAATATCAGATCAAGAGCTCTCACAGCTACGGTGATCTTATGTTCCAAATTTGCTAAAGCAGCTCTCAGTAATAATCTATCCTTTTATCCCCATAAATACATTTACAATTTAAAATATCATTGGAGCCTGCTTCTCCCTCTGACCCTCCTCCCTCTCATGTGCTCTCTCTCATTCTCTCTCTCTCAAATAAATAAATAAAATCTTTAAAAATAATAAAAATAATAAAAATAAAATAAAATATCATTTCTCCCAATGAAAATGAAGACAATGGTCCAAAATCTTTGGGATGCAGCAAAAGTGGTTCTAATAAGGAAGTCTATAGCAATACAGGCCTACCGTAAGAAGAAAAATGTCAAATGAACAACCTAAGCTTACACGTAAAGGAGCTAGAAAAAGAAACAAAACCCAAAACCAGCAGAAGGAAGGAAATAAAGATTAGAGCACAAATATAGAAATTAAAAAAAAAATAGATTAATAAAACCAGGAGCTAGTTCTTTGAAAGAACAAAATGGGTAAGCCTCTAGTCAGACTCATCACAAAAGAGGATCCAAATAAAGTCACAAATGTCACAAATGAAACACCAACACCACAGAAATAGTTTTAAGAGATTATAAAAAGTTATATGCCAACAAATTGGACAACCTTAAAGAAATGAATTCCTAAAAAACATATAACCTATCAAAACTGAAGCAGGAAGAAATAGAAACTTTGAATAGACTGATTACCAGGAATGAAATTGAATCAGTAATCAAAAAACTCCCAACAAACAGAAGTCCAGGACCAGATGGCTTCACGGGTGAATTACAAATATTTAAAGAGTTAATATCTATTCTCCTCAAACTATCCCAAAAAATAGAAGCAGAAGGAAAATTTCCAAATTCATTCTATGAGGCCAATATCATCCTGATATCAAAACCAGATAGAGATACCACACAAAAATAGAACCACAGGCCAGTATCTCCGATGAACATAGATGCAAAAATCCTCAACAAAATACTACCAAGCTGAATCCAACAATACATTAAAAAAAAAAAAAAATCATTCACCATGATTAAGCAGGATTTTTTCCTGGGATGCAAGGATGGTTCAATATTCGCAAATCAATCAATGTGATACATCACATCAGTAAGGATAAAAACCATAGGATCATTTGAATAGATGCAGAAAAAAGCATTTGACAAAGGAAAATATCCATTCATGATAAAAACACTTAACAAAGTAGGTTTAGAGAAAACATTACCTCAACATAATAAAGGCCTTATATGAAAAACCCACAACTGGGGTACCTGGGTGGCTCAGTTGGTCAAGCATCTGACTTCAGCCCAGGTCATGATTTCAGGGTCCTGGGATCGAGCCTCATCTTGGACTCCCCATTCAGTGGGGAGTCTGCTTGTCTCTCTCCCTCTGCCCCTCCCCGTTTGTGTGCTCGCTCAAATAAATAAATAAAATCCTAAAAAAAAGAAAGAAGAGGGGAGCCTGGGTGGATCAGTTGGTTAAGCGACTGCCTTCAGCTCAGGTCATGATCCCAGGGTCCTGGGATGGAGTCCCGCATCGGGCTCCCTGCTCTGCGGGGAGCCTGCTTCTCCCTCTCCCACTCCCCCTGCTTGTGTTCCCTCTCTCGCTGTGTCTCTCTCTGTCAAATAAATAAATAAAATCTTTAAAAAAAAAAAAAAAAGAAAGAGGAAAGGAAAACCCACAGCCAAAATCATACTCAATGGGGAAAAACAGAGCTTTTCCTATAAAATCAGGAACATGACAAGGGTGTCTACTCTTATTACTTTTATTCAACATAGTACTGGAAATTCTAGCCATAGCAATTAGACAACAAAATAATAGGCACCCAAATTGTTAAGAAGTAAAACGTTCACTATTTGCAGATGGGGTGATACTATATATAGAAAACCCTAAAGACTCCAAAATACTACTAGAACTGATAAATGAATTCAGTAAAGTCACAGGATACAAAAATCAATGTACAGAAATTTGTTCCATTTTATTTTTTTTAAAGATTTTATTTATTTATTTGACAGAGAGAGACATAGCGAGAGCAGGAACACAAGCAGGGGGAGCGGGAGAGGGAGAAGCAGGCTTCCCGCAGAGCAGGGAGCCCGATGTGGGGCTCAATCCCAGGACCCTGGGATCATGACCTGAGCAGAAGGCAGACGCTTAACGACTGAGCCACCCAGGCGCCCGAAATTTGTTCCATTTTTATACACCAACAATGAAGCAGCAGAAAAAGCAAGAAAATAATCCCATTTACAGGTGTTCTAAAAAACCAAATATCTAGGAAGCTTAACCAAAGAGGTGAGAGGTCTATACTCTAAAAACTATAAAGCACTGATGAAAAAAGTTCAAGAAGATCCAAAGAAATGGCAAGGCATTCCATGCTCATGGACTGGAAGAACAAATATTGTTAAAATTCCTATACTATCCAAAGTAATCTACACATTTAATGCAATCCCCATCAAAATACCAATGGCATTTTTCACAGAGCTGGAACAAAAAATCCTAAAATTTGTATGGAACCACAAAAGACCCTGAATAACCAAAGCATCTTAAAAAGAAAAGCAAAGCTGAAGACATCACAATTCCAGACTTCAGGTTATATTACAAAGCTGTAGTAATTAAAATAATACAGTACTGGCATAAAAATAGACATGTAGATCAACAGAACAGAAAACCCAGAAATACATCCACAACCATATGGTCAATTAATCTTCAGCAAAGCAGGAAAGAATATCCAATGGGAAAAAAATCTCTTCAACAAATGGTGCTGGTTAAACTGGACAACTACATGCACAAGATTGAAACCAGATCACTTTCTCACACCATGCACAAAAATAAACTCAAAATGGATTAAAGACCTAAATGTGAGACCTGAAACCATAAAAATCCTAGAAGAGAACACAGGCAGCATTTTTCTGGCATCAGCCATAGTAACAGTTTTTTTAGAGAGGTCTCCTAAAGCAAGGGAAATAAAACCGTTGGGACGACATCAAAATACAAAGCTTCTAAAAAAAATTACAAAGCTTCTGCATAGCAAAGGAAACAATCAACAAAACTAAAAAGCAACCTATGGAATGGGAGAAGATATTTGCAAATGGCATATCCAATAAAGAGTAGTATCCAAAATATATAAAGATCTGATACAACTCAATACCTTAAAAACAAATAATCCAATTAAAAAATGGGCAGAGGACATGAACAGACATTTCTCCAAAGACATCCAGATAGCCAACACATGAAAAAATGCTCAACATTACTCATCATCAGGGAAATGCAAATCAAAACTACAATGAGATACCACCTCACACCGGTCAGAATGGCTAAAATCAAAAGCACAAAAAATAACAAGTGTTGGTGAGGATGTGGAGAAAAAGGAACCCTCTTCCACCATTCCTGGGAAGACAAACTGGTGTAGCCACTATAGAGAACAGTGTGGAGGTTCCTCGAAAAGTTAATAGAAATACCCTACAATCCAGTAATCATACTACTGGGTATTTACCCAAAAATACAAAAACACTAATTCAAAGAGATACACACACCCCTATGTTTAAGGCAGCATTATTTACAACAGCCAAATTATGGAAATAACCCAAGTGTCCACTGATACATGAATGGATAAAGAAGAGGTGGTGTGTATACACACACACACACACACACAATGGAATATTACTCAGCCATAAGAAATGAAACCTTGCCATTTGCAACAACATGGATGGAGCTAGAGAGTATAATGCTAAGCAAATTAAGTCAGAGAAAGACAAATATCATATGATCTCACTCATATGTGGAATTTAACAAACGAGCAAAGGAAAAAAAAAAAAAAAAGAAACCAAGAAATAGACTCTTAACAATAGAGAACTGATAGTTACCAGAGAGGGAGGTGGATGAAATAGGTGATGGGGATTAAAGAGTACATTTATCACAATGAGCACTAAGTAATGTATAGAATGGTTGAATCACTATACTTATTCACCTGAAGCTGATATAACACTATGTTAACTATGCTGGAATTAAAAACTTAAAAAACAAAATATCATTTGATCTAATTTCTGATTTGGCAAGTGTAGCAACAGCAAAATAGTATCCCCCTTCCTTCTGTTCAGAAATAAGAGGGTTTAAAAATCAGATTCAAGGGGCAAAAGATCAGTGCTACCCTTCACTAAGGGGTAGAAAGTATTCACATGATAAAGAATAATTCAAGTATTTTTAATAAGTGTTTTCAGAGATTTTCAAGTGTTAAAAAGTTGCTCAAGTAACTCTTAAGTTAACTGTGAAGAAAACATTAAACATCTTAGAAAGCTTAAAGGATGAGTTTACTTACAATTGACATTAGAGTTAGTACATAATGCTGCAGATTCTGTCCATGATGATGAACCATTTTAGCGTCAGCTGTAACCATGACTTCCACGTATCTTGGATAGGATAAGAAACGTTTTTTCCTGGAATGTAATTGACTTCTTTCATCTTCCAAGGATTTATTTTTTGAAGGATACCCTAAAACCATTTCCTTCTTTACATTAAGATCTTCGTTCATGTTGCTGTGGTTTTGAAGGGGTAAAGTGGTTTGCTTTATTTGACTTTCTGGGGGGAAAAAAAAGAATATAATGCAGAGCCATTAAGTCGGATGGGACTAAAAGTATTGCACAAAATAGATAGCCAAAAATTTAATACATACACATCTGCTTCCAATGTGAAATACAAGGATAAAAAGAAGTTAAACAGTGTTATTATATAGCAGTATCACGAGGATTACTATTACTAGTAATAAAATATTCATTTTCATAGATTGCCCTAAGAAAAATCAAAATCCAAGTCTTTTTTTTTTTAAACAGCATGACTGTTCAAGAGGCTGCATATGGGTTGCTCTCCAAGTCCTGCATTTCACACTGATTCATATATTCATGGTATTTTTTATTAAATTCTTAAATAGTAACATACCAAACTAATAGGTATTAAAATATGACATCTCTCACTACTACCATGTAGTATTGTTTTGGTAATGCTACCTAAAGCAGTAAGACAATAAAATGAAATATACAGTATGAATATTAGGAAGAAAGTTTTCATTGTTTTTCTTTTGCATATAAATGGCTTTTATAACTAAAGTCCAAGAGACTCAATTTATGACTTTTCAGACTAACAACCTCAACACAGGAAAAACTGAATAATGAAATGTTATCCAGCTATTAAAAAATGAATTAGGTCTGTGGGTCTGATACGGATGTCCATGTGTTGTTTTTTTTTAAGTAAAAATCTAAGTGTCAGTAATATGTATAGTATGATCTTATTTTTGTAGCACTTCCAAAGAATACACAAGTTTTTAGCCATAAAAATTTATATAATGAGCCAAAAAGGTATATAAGTATACACCTCAAACTTTTAACATTGAGGTATTGGAGGGGGACTAGAAGGTGGGTAGAACTATTTAATTCTTTAACATCTCTGTGTCCATTATGCCATTACAATAAATTTGTTTTATTATTGTAATTTTTTAGTTACCCATGTTTTTAAAAACAGCATCTTAACTTTTATAGGCTAAACACTTAATCTCATTATGTTTTGATATTCATAATTAAGCAGTGTAACAAATGATAAAATGACCTTTCCAAATACCCAACTGGGCATTATTCAAAGCTCATTTGTCAATTACATCATCTTTATGAAATACTTGTCTTTATTTATGTTCCAAGTCAAATGCTAAAATGATGTGCCATCTTTTATTAATAGCAAGTGTGTTATGACCCAAAAATAATTTAGAGCAAACCATACCCATCAAATCAAGAACACCATACAATGGATAATCTGCCCACTAGAACATAAAATATTTAATTACATCTGTAAAAATAACACTTTTAATAGTGTATCATAGAATGCAAGGAGATTGTTGAAAATAATCCCTAATATAAACTACTAAAAAATTTTCTGTTAAACAATGTAATTAGAAACCCATAATTCTACATAAACGCCCTACTGGCACTTCATATTCAAATTATACAATATTTAATTTTCTTTTTTTTTTTTTAAGATTTTATCCATTCATTTGAGACACAGAGATAGAGAGAGAGAGAGAGAGAGAGAGAACATGAGCAGGGAGAGAGGCAGAGGGAGAGGGAGAAGCAGGCTCCTCGCCGAGCCAGGAGCCCGATGTGGGGCTCGATCCCAGGACCCTGGAACCATGACCTGAGCCGAAGGCAGACGCTTAACCATCTGAGCCACCCAGGCGCCCTAATTTTCTTTTCTTATTCCCAGATTTGCTCTATTATTATGAGTAGTAACTTCCTAATATGCATAACTCGCGCTAAACCATGCACTACCATTGAGTTCTTCCTGTCCTTTTACCCTTTGTATCTGGTCACCTTGTTTTGTCATTTCGCTTTTAAATTTTTTCCTTGTTTTGTTCCTATTGTCAACAGTGTCCAGGTCTCTAAACTCTTGTAGGTCCTTCTCACCTTAGAATATTAGAATAATTAATGCAAAATTAAACAAAGTCTCCAAAATGGCTTCACCAACTTCAATCCCTGTCCCACCCCCCTTCATTCACATCCAAAAAATTCATTTTCAGGAGCATCCCTTTTATCTCAAGAAATTACCACCGATCCACATTGACCATAAGTCCAAGTCCTTCCCCACAGCCCACCACTAAACAAGGTTGTCATACCAGCACTACCAGCAAGCTATAAACTCTTTAAACACTAAGAACACTGTTGGGCAATGGGTTATGCCTTTTGTAAGTGCTCAACAAATGTTCATGGAGAGAAAAAAAATTAGGAAAAAGGATGGATAGAAAATTGGGAGAGAAAGGGAAGAAAGGAACACACTGAGGGACAAAAGGTTTGTAAGACCAGAAATTCAGGGTATGAATACTTCTAATTGTGATATACAATAGCAGCAATTCAAAGATGGAGAGATTGCTTTTGATTTTCCTGAAAGCAAGTAAAATACTCTGGTCTCTACATAGGTTAGAACTGATACTTAATGCTCTGTATTTGACCACATGAACAAATTTTATACTTCTCCAATAGCATGTAACTATTTTGAAAATGAGCATAAAATCAAATGAAGCTTATTCTGGATCGTCAGAATTTAAACCACTTGTTAAACGGCCAACAGGGCTCCCGGTTCAAAGAACTGTGTGTGCCCTAAAATAGTGATCATATCAGATATTATGAAATCTAACTTATTTCCTCAAGATTTAAACTTTTCTGGATTATATGTCCTATTATGCCATGCTATGGAGTTGTATTATTAATACTACTATGAACAATAATAAACCTAATAAGCACTTAAGGAGTAATTTACCATGTACCAGATACTGGTATACTTCATATAAGTTATCTCCTTTATTATTAATTCCGTAAGGTAGGTACTATTAGTATCCACATTTTATATGTGAAGAAAGTGGGGAACAGGAAAGTTAAAGTCAACTATCCAGGTAACAGGTAATAAAATAACTCTGGAACATTTTTTAAAATATTAGTATTCAATTACAAAGACTTATGAAAATCTATAGTCTCCATGATTTGTCAATTTTAGAAATTACCACCACCCTTATAGAATTATAGCACATAGCGGGCGCCTGGGTGGTTCAGTTGGTTAAGCGACTGCCTTCGGCTCAGGTCATGATCCTGGAGTCCCGGGATCGAGTCCCACATCGGGCTCCCTGCTCAGCGGGGGGTCTGCTTCTCCCTCTGACCCTCTTCCCTCTCGTGCTGTCTCTCATTCTCTCTCAAATAAATAAATAAAATCTTTAAAAAAAAAGAATTATAGCACATAGCTTATAAAGCATTTTATAAAGCTTTATTTCAAAGAGGTTCCCCAGTTAATTAGAACCCCACCTACTAGCAATAAATGTACAGAATATGGACTTGCCCGTGACCAGCCAAAACTTGAAACATAAAAGAATCATTACATCACTAGTCCTCATTGCATCCCTGAATCAGTTTCTATTATAGTGCACATTTTAAAACAGACATGTGACACAGGTTATACGCAATTGCAGTAGCCACCAAATAAATGGCATAACAAAGAAATGAATTCAGATTTCCTCAATATTACATGAGAATTCCAGATCACATGACTCTTCTAAAGGTCATATGTGGTAATACGTGTAGAATGTTAAGAATTTAGTAACCAGGGTCATAACAGAAAATGCTGTCTCCTACAGAACTAAAAGAAGAACTAGCTAGTCATATTCATAAATATATGGGGTCTAGTCCTTCTTGAATTACAGAATCAGAGCTGAGCCAAGATTTGAATATAAAGTCATTCAGCTCTACCGTGCATAGACTTGGGACAGATCCAGTACTGTCCTTTCACTCTAGAGGCCCTGAAAGAAAGAACACTGGAAACCCCCAAATTATGCCCGTTAATCCTACACCCAGCAAGAAATTCTAGTTCCATCTGCTATGTGGGCTGACATGACAAAGAGCACCCAAGTCAAGCATTAAATACCCTTTCTTCACCTACATTCTCAAGAAGCCACCCCATCAGTTCACTCCAAAGATGCAGAAGACAGGTTTCCCTAATAAGCTGAATCAAGAATCCTTACACAGATCAGGAGTTGAAAACAGGTACACATTCATTCATAAATTCAAAACCTTTAGGATTATCTTTCTTGGAAAGGGACATGCACTGGCGGTCTCTTTCGAGCTTTTGGCATCCCAACCTTTGCACTCGAAGAGTATAGAAAAACTGTGTAATCTTTTGTATTTTATGAAGTACTTTTTCCACAATTTCAAATCCTGTCCCTTATCAGAAATTCTAAGCAAAGTGAGACTAAGATAAATTAGACAACTGACACGAGTGTAAGAATTTAAAGAGACAACTATGCACATGCCAATTATGATACTCCAAACTCCTAATCTACGGCTTCTTGAAGGGGTTTGAAAATCTCAGGAGTTAAATTTATCTGAAAATAGTATCTGAAAATGCAAATAAATGTAACATTTCATTCTTTAAAGAAAAATCACTTATTCAGAATTCATGTTGAACATTGATCTCTAGTGTGTTTTTTTTTTTGCAAGTGTGGCTGAAGTTAGAATATAGCATAACACTAATAAAACTGACAATAGTACAGAATTCTACCTTATTAATCTTATCTTTCTACCTTCAGATGAGCCTTCAGGGCAATCCAATTCTAACCCATATCCACTTACCATGATTTTTTTTTTTTTTAAGGGAGAGAGAGGGTGCACAGGTTGGGGCAGGAAGGGGTAGAGGAAGAAGGGGAGAGAGAATCCCAAGCAGGCTCCACCCTCAACATGGAGCTCAATGCGGGGCTCAACCTCACGACCATGAGATCATGACCTGAGCTGAAATCCAAGAGTCAGACCCTTAACGGACTAAGCTGCCCAGCCAATCTACCACTTCTCATAATTTAACACAAAACCTTTTAACTGTTGTCCAAACTTTAGAGGAGTTGCTCCAGAACTACAAGATTTCCCACATTATTGGACAGTCTGCCTCGTGCTGTGGAATCATTCCAAAAATGCACTGAGGTCATTTTAAGTACTAACTATTCTAATACCTCCCAAAATGCAGTTAGATTAAAGTGGGCATTTGTAATTTATTAAAACCTCTATTTGCTCTATCACCATTCAAGTGTTGGTGTAATACTATTTTTCCACACTAGTACTAACTTGTTAAAAATATCAGCATGAGTATTTCCTATTAGTTTGTCTTGAATGTTTTTTTGGATAATAAAGTTATAACTCCCAAAAATCAAAAAGGTAATCTAACCTTCTACCTTAACTCATTCTTGTCAAATGCTAGTCTGGCCATTATAATTTATTCCTCCTAGATCTGTCATTCCTGAAATAACTTTTGACTGAAAGTAGAATTCTCATGTGAAATATTCTTCTAATCTTTGATATTTGCTTAAGGTTTTTTAAGAAGAAAACACTAATGGTATTTTTCAAAGTAATTTTAACAGTAAAAACTTAGGTCTAATGAAAGCCAGTCACTGACTATAAAATGTTAAAAATTAAAACTCTGAAATCATAATAGTACTTAATACCTGTATTATGGAATTAACTTATTCATAGTGCTTTTGTCAGCTTTTATTAAGTCCACTAATTTTGGTTTGAGATACATGAGAAAAAAAACTTAAGTCACTGATAAACTGAATTCTTATTTTCAAATAGGTATTTTATGGTACATCTCAGAATTTAATCAATCACTGCATTTTAAAAAGAATGTTTTTGTCAATCTTGACATCAGGATGTTAATCTAACATCTAGGTACAGTTATGTATATGCAAAGAAAGTTGTAGACTGCAGACTAACAGGTCACAATGAGGGAGTTTTATCCCTTCAGTTTTCTGGCTCTCTTCCAAGAAAGAAAAGCCCAAGAAAGCAGCCTTCTTGGGGGTAGGTCCAAAGGTCTGGATATTCTCCACATGAAACAGTGTATCTGTCGCCTGACCTGGCAATGGGCCCAACTCTTACTCCAGCAGTAATGATCTTCACAAACAGTAGAACACAGGCAGGTACCAGCCAAGAGCATGGACCATGCTTGCGCAGTTTCCCCTGGATTTGTACTCATTGTGAGAGCAGCCCAATCTCCCGTCTCCAGGTCTTTAAATATGGCAGCAATACTAAATCAGATTCTAATTGCAAATAATTAAAGTCTTTACTTCCTTTTCATGAGGAATTATCACATGGGTAAGCAGTAGAGAGCCAAAGATTAAAATGTACTTCACTAAGCATTTGCAATTAAACTGTGTTTGGTAGACCAAAGGAAAACTGTAAAACGAGCTATATGGTTGATTAGTAATCTAAAACTATAGATGGAAAAATTTACAGTTCTTGCTCTCCACAAGTCTATTGAGTTATTTTCACTTGTTTAGTCAGTAGATCTATAATATTAAGTGAGCAAAACAAAAATGATGACATTCTTATACGGCTCACATACCCATCATTTTAATCATTCCCTTCAATAGGCCATCTTCTTGCTTTCAACACAAGGGAAAAATTGCAAACCAAATTGATGCATGAACACACATACAAAAATTCTAAAGAAATTACCAAACCCAGTCTGGTAAAAACAAAGTGGACTTGCCATTTGAAAATCAATTATCTGAGGGCACCTGGGTGGCTGAGTCGGTTAAGTGTCTGACTCTTGGTTTCAGCTCAGGTCATGATCTCAGGGTCATGGGATTGAGCCTGTGTGGGGCTCCACACTCAGCATGGAGTCTGAGTTTCTCTCCCTCTCCATCTGCCTCTGCCCCTCCCCCTGCTCACGCACAATCTAAAAAATAAAAACCTTTAAAAAAAATCAATTATCTGAACAAAGGAGAAAAATACATGATCATCATGGTATATGTAGAGGAAAATAGTTTTGATAAAATTCAACATCCATTCATAATAAAAATTCTTAAGCTAGAAATGTAGGGGACTTCCACAGACATTGCACAGATTAGAAAATGTTGAAAGCTTTCCTTCTAAAGTTGGCGATGAGGCAAGGATTTTCATTGTTGCCATGTCTAGTCAACTTCATTCTAGAAATCCTAGCCAGTGCAATAAAAGAAATAAAAGGTAGAAAGATTGGAAAGAAATAGCTGTCTAATCCGAAGGGCTACGTGCACCCCGATGTTTATAGCAGCAATGTCCACAATAGCCAAACTGTGGAAAGAGCCAAGATGTCCATCGACAGATGAATGGATAAAGAAGATGTGGTATATATATACAATGAAATATTATGCAGCCATCAAAAGGAATGAGAGCTTGCCATTTGCAACGATGTGGATGGAACTGGAGGGTATCATGTTGAGTGAAATAAGTCAAACAGAGAAAGACATGTATCATATGATCTCACTGATATGAGGAAGTCTTAATCGCAGGAAACAAACTGAGTGTTGTTGGAGTGGGGGGTGGGGTGGGAGGGATGGGGTGACTGGGTGATGGACACTGGGGAGGGTGTGTGCTCTGGTAAGCGCTGTGAATGGTGCAAGACTGTTGAATCTCAGATCTGTACCTCTGAAACAAATAATGCATTATATGTTAAGAAAAAAAAAAAAGAAGAAGAAGAAGAAGAAGAAGGTAGCGGGAGGGGAAGAATGAAGCGGGGGAAATCGGAGGGGCAGACGAACCATGAGAGACGATAGACTCTGAAAAACAAACTGAGGGTTCTAGAGGGGAGGGGGGTGGGAGGATGGGTTAGCCTGGTGGTGGGTATTGAGGAGGGCACATTCTGCATGGAGCACTGGGTGTTGTGCACAAACAATGAATCATGGAACACTTCATCTAAAACTAATGATGTAATGTATGGGGATTAACATAAGAATAAAATTTAAAATATATATATATAAGAGAAAAAAAATAAAATAAAATAAAAAGGAAAAAAAAATAGCGGTCTACATGATTGTTCATGTACAAATCCAAAAGCATCAACAGATAAGCTATCAGAATATATGATCAAGGTTGAATATTAAAAACAAAAATTGCCTGCATTTTTATGTAGAAAAAAATGAAATTTTAAAAATCATACCACTTAAAAAATCTCACCCAATACTCAGTAACAAAAAGATACACAACACCTCTATAAAGATGTATAAACTATTATGTGGGAAATAGAGGATATACCATATTGATGGGTTACAAGACACACTATAAAGATACCACTTCACCAAACTGATCTCTTGATCAATAAAATCTAATTTTTTTTTCCTTTTGCAGAAACCAACAACCTGATTCTAAAATTTATATGTAAATGCAAAGGGTAAATAACCAAGACAATCTTGACCAAGTCAAGGGCTTCTTCCACCACATTTCAGAACTTAGAATTTGTTTGTTTTAAATATAGTATGGTAGTAGCACATTGAATAGACCAACAGAAGTCCAAAATAAATCTACATATAGGGACACATTTCTGAACAAAAGTGATACATTTTTAAAGTTCCTATGAAGTATTTGTTAACTTTAACAAAATGAATTTTTATTTACTATTGCTTTTCATAGTTTTTTTTTTTTTAAGTGCACTATTTTGGGATTTTGACAAAAATAATTTAAAATTGACAGATTGAGCTCTTATTTTCAGATAGGTTATTTATTGCTATAGCCCAAAGTTTAAACATAGGACTTTTTTAAAGAAAGTTTTCACAACAGGATTAGTTCCCAACAAAAGCAGTCTAAAAATAATTCATCTAAGTCTCTTCACAATACTTAAGTTTAATTCATGCCAAGAATATTGAACCCATTTCAAATAGCACATTTGAGGTCACCAATCATCCTACTCTGCAAAATTCAATAATAGTTTCCAAATCTTCATATTCTTTGAATTCCTACCAGTTAGCCAATTAATCTGTCCTACCTTTTTTGAGAAGTCTTCACATGGCTTTGGGGCACACATTCCTGTCTTCTTACTATCTTCCTGGCCTCTTCTCTTAAATTTTCCTAGTTTAATCCTCGCCTCCCCAAGTGCTAAACATTGGCATGCCCCACAGTTCAGTTCTTAGACTTTCTCTTCTGTATTCTAGTCTATTCCCTATGCGAATTCATACAGCCTTAGAATATAAGAGGATACTCTAATTCCTGTTATTTCAAGTCCAGACCCCCTTACCAAACTTCCAACTTATCTATTGCCTACTTGACTTGTCTCACTCTGGACATCTAACTAGCAGCTCAGACCCAAAATATAAAACAAAAACAAAAAAACAAAAACACTCCTGATATTCCTTCTAAACCTGTAGTTCCCACAGCCTTCCCCATTCTCAGTAAAACTCTATCCTTCCATTTGCTCAGGCAAAAATTAAAAAACTACTTAGAATAATCTGACCACTCTTAAGTCTCAACACTCACCTTCACCCCCAGTTGTCAGCTTGACCATCAAAACATATACTGCATGTGGCTACTTCTAACTTTATGGCTACATCTAAATCCAAGACCTCATCTTTGCTCGGCATGATTACTGCAGTATCCTCCTAACCCTCCTTGCTCTTCCCTTGTTCTGCTGGTCTTTTCTCCATTTAACAATTTGTGTGATCCCTTTAAAATGTAGGCTGATCAGTGTCCCTCTTCTGTTCAAAATCCTTCCAATATCAGAGCCAAAATCCTTACTGTGATTTACAATGTCCTATGTGTTGGGGTGGATTCACCATGAACGAAAAGCAGCTTAAACTTCTGGCCTCTCACTTACAAAATCCCTTTCCAAGGCCTTGAAAAGAATCCTAGAGATTTTACACTCATAATTTTTCTTAAAGCACCCCCCCATCTGTTTAGTCTTCAGGCCCCACAACCTGGATCCACCCATTAACTACTCAATCTAGCCTCCCACTACCACTGTGACTTCATCTCCTACACCTCCCCTCCCTCCCTCCCCATACTTGTACAGGCTGGTTACGGGACATGTTAAACAGGCCCCAGCACCTTTGTAGCTTCAGTGAAAGAGGTACTCAATAAATATTTTACAAATGAAGGAACAAATGAATAAACAAATCCATGTTGGGGCAAGGTTGAGGCCTCAGCCTCCAGAGTTATTAATGTAGAACAAGAAGAAGCTCCCCTTAGCAGCCTTTTTTTCACTTATACACGTGGAACAGGGAAAACCTGAACATGTCTGACCACTGAGCTCCTCCTGCTTTCCTTCTCCCTCTCCCAGCCCACCAGGAGGTGCGAGAAAAAGGGCAGACTACTGACCCTACACCATCGATTTTCTTCCCAGCTGAATGCTATGAACTGAGGCTTCCAGGACTAGTAGAGGATACACTAAGGAGAATTCAGAAATTCCTATTTGCTGTTGCAAAATCAGATTTTGAAAATCATAACCTGAATATTACCCTTGGCCTTCCAATTGAGGAATGTGTGTCCCAAAAAGCCAGTGGATAATCCCAATTTGCTAAAATATATACAGAATTACTGGATACAGCAGTAGAAAAGTGAGTTAACCTAAAACCCGAGAAACAGTTTCACACTAAGAATGTTACTGGTCCTGTATGTTAGTTACTAATAGCTCAGTCCTGTATCCATTCCACCTCTCAGCACAAGTAAAGTTTAGCTATTAATCTATTGATGTCAAGAATATCCTTCATTCTGTACTTCCATGTTTTGGGCATCTCCTTTTGTAGTGCTCAAAGTACCTCAGTTTTCCCAATACTAATCACAATTCTTCACCTGTTGGTGCACATTCTCGTTTTCTCTACCCAGCATCTATTCCTCTAACAGTCCCCAGTTTCAATTTGGATACCTGCACCCCCACTCAGCCTATGATTCCAGTTGCATCGTCTTGACCCCACAAGCAGGGCCGGTTGGGCTGATTACAGCTCTGCTACCAATAACAGCAAATAGTCCAGGCCATGTCAGGTCAGGGGAGAAAACAAAACAAAACAAAACAACAATCAGACCCTATACCAGGACCTTAGTTTGAACTACTGGGGTAAAGAACTCCCAATACTCACTGGATTAGTGTTGGTTAAAGCCCAAATCCCTTAACAAAGCTTAGAGATACCTTCACTGGCTTGCCCCTCCTTACATCTCCAGCATCACATCATCTTGCCATCCCCTGGTATCCCACAATTTACTACTTTTAGTTCCCTAAGTGGTTCAAGCACCGTCTCCTCTCCAGGCATTTGCAATGCTGTTGCTTCCATCTGGAATACTTTTTGCCCTCCCTTTCTTCTGACCAATTCCGTGCTCAGCTTTTGGGCCTCAGGTAAGGAGTAATTCTTTCAAGTTAGCCTTCTCTGACTTCCCCATCTGATCTACATCTTCGTATGAGGCCCCAAATCATCTTCTGAATGAACCTTGTCTTACATACCTGACTGAGCAGAAAGGTTATTTTGATACTAACAAGTCCTTTTCTGTCTGTGCAGCAGTTATTACATACATAATGCAGTATTAGTTGCTGCGAAGAACGTAAAAAAAAATGGAATAAAATTCCACCTTTTACCTTCAGGAACAAACAAAATCTTCAAATAGGTGGGACAGCAGAGGTATATAACAAATTTAAGAACAATGCAAGACAGTGTTAATTACATGCAGAACAATATAGCCCCTAAATTGTGAGCTAGTCCATAGCTCGGGATTCCAGAGACCACATTTTTTTTTTTTTGAGATTTTATTTATTTATTTGACAGAGAAAGACACAGCGAGAGAGGGAACACAAACGGGGAGTGGGAGAGGGAGAAGCAGACTCCCTGCCGAGCAGGGAGCCCGATGCGGGACTCGATCCCGGGACTCCAGGATCATGACCTGAGCCGAAGGCAGTCGCTTAACCAACTGAGCCACCCAGGCGCCCCCAGAGACCACATTCTTAATCTTACAAAATTGTAAGCACGTACATTAGCCACAAAAAAATAATTAAGATGCTAATTATAAAACAATTTAATAGCAATTTTCAACAAAGCAAGAGTCTAAGAATGTACAATTAGTGAAAGACCTAAAAATGAATGACTAATCATATTTTTAATCATATTTTTATTTGTATAAATGAAGAACATCTTAAGTATTTAAATCAACTCCTATTTAGAGTAAAGCAGGGTTTTTTTGGTTTTTGTTTTTTTTATAAATTTGAGATGGTATGGAAGGAAAAGATTAAGAAAAATTGCATAAAGACTAACTGATGAAATATGAAACAAGCCAAAGGACATACAAGGTGGTAGATCATTGAAGAATAAGCACTGCTAGGAGGGTAAATGGAAATGTATCCAATCCCAGCAGTGGAGGCTTACATTGCTGTCAAGTGAAAACTCACAGGAACTTTACCAAGTTGCAAAGGGACTAGAAACCTTACCTAGGAATTTCAAAAACAGGAAGTGCACCAACTTAAAGCAAAGATGGAAAAAAATTTTTTTTTTAAGATTTTATTTATTTGACAGAGAGAGACACAGCGAGAGAGGGAATGCAAGCAGGGGGAGTGGGAGAGGGAGAAGCAGGCTCCCCGCAGAGCAGGGAGCCCGATGCGGGACTCGATCCCAGGACCCCGGGACCATGACCTGAGCCGAAGGCAGTCGCTCAACCAACTGAGCCACCCAGGCGCCCAAAGATGGAAAAATTCTTAATGGAGGTAGAACAGAATAAAAGCAGAGTATACTTCAAAGGGTTCATAGTCTCAGTCCCTCCTCAGCAGATTTGATAATTACATGAACCAGAATAAGGTGACAGGAGTAAAAAAAACTAAAAACTAAAAATTAAAACTAGCAGCAAATGAGAAGCTCTTATTTTACAAACCATGGAAGGGAATAAAATTGTAACTGATTTAAAGTACTAGGACACAATTATATTCAAGGCATTGGCAGATCTTACTCTCCAGTTAAGGGTTATGATTAGGATAGCTTCTCTTATACCTTAAGATTCAGAATCCTCTCTTATTCATTTCCAAGCTAGCACAGAGAAATCACCAAGGAGAAAAAAACCTTGCTTTCAAAACTGACAATGAATTTCTACCCAATTTTTCCAGTTTAATGATATCGTATAAATAATCCTTGTATAAAGAAAAGATTTAGAAAAACTTTATTCTTAAGAGTGGACAGGTAGTTCTTCCTAGAAAGAACTGTTGTTACTGCACCTAAAATGTAAGGGATTCAAGTTACTTTCCATGTTCGGTATTCAAAAACTGAACCTGGAACCTGACTCTGGTTCCTAGCATATGGATTCCCTTCCCCATTTACCCATTTCACATAATTCACCCTGATGTGGGAATTAACCGCATCATTAGAAACACTAGATAATATAAGATTTCAGGCAAAATAGAATTTCAAAGCTCTGGGACACTGTCACAGATTTAACACAAAATAAGCATCACATATGGCAGATCAGTTCTTCTCTTTGGAATACACTACTACATGTAAATTTCGTTACAAGGCAAAGTAGGCGACTGGCAAAGTCAGTCCACTGGTAAGAACCCTGTGTGCGTGGAACAACAGTCACACCACTACTAGGCTTTCCCCCTCAGACAGCACATCTGTTAAGAACGATCGTAGCTCAGAGTTACTTTGAGGATCAGTAAGAGGACCAAGAAGAGCACTTTTCTAATCCGCATTAGGCAGCCGTACTGCAGTGGATTCACAATCTCAAAATCTTAATGTGTCAAATTTCACAATTTAGGATTTCTCTTTGGGGACAAAATTTAACTTGAGAACCTTACTAGTAAGACTGAAGAATAACTACTTAAGAAAATATTCTGAAGTGTACAAACGTTAACAAAGCAAAAGGGAGATCTGAATGCCTGAGGCAGATAATTTGTTACCCAAATACACTTCTCTAGATAATAGGACTTTTTCAAAAAGTAACACTAAGTTTCCATTAGAGCAGGTGTTTGGATTCAGATAAATCTGGACCTCCCCACCACCACCAAAAAAAAAGGCTGCTTTGGTGGGGATGGGTACAGATGGAGAAGGAGGTGGAGGAGAGAGGTGTGGCTTCAAGATTTAGATGTTGGATCCGAGTGCCACTGAGACACCCAACAAAACATGAGCAGCAGGGCGCCTGGGTGGCTCAGTCGGTTGAGCGACTGCCTTCGGCTCAGGTCATGATCCTGGAGTCCCGGGATCGAGTCCCGCATCGGACTCCCTGCTCAGCGGGGAGTCTGCTTCTCCCTCTGACCCTCCCCTCTCTCATGTGCTCTCTCTCATTCTCTCTCAAATAAATAAATAAAATCTTTAAAAAAATAAAAATAAAATAAAAATAATAAATTTTAAAAAAAAGAATATATAGGGGCGCCTGGGTGGCTCAGTTGGTTAAGCGACTGCCTTCGGCTCAGGTCATGATCCTGGAGTCCCGGGATCGAGTCCCGCATCGGGCTCCCTGCTCGGTGGGGGGTCTGCTTCTCCCTCTGACCCTCGTGATCTCTCTATCCCAGTCTCTCTCTCAAATAAATAATTAAAATCTTTAAAAAAAAAAGATTTATTTATTTGACAGAGAGACACAGCGAGAGAGGGAACACAAGCGGGGGAGTGGGAGAGGGAGAAGCAGGCTCCTGGCCGAGCAGGGAGCCCGATGCGGGGCTCGATCCCGGGACCATGACCTGAGCTGAAGGCGGACGCTTAACGACTGAGCCACCCAGGCGCCCCTCTCAAATAAATTTTTTTTTTATAAAGGCATTTTAGGGGCACCTGGGTGACTCAGTTTGTCAAGCATCCACCTTCAGCTCAGGTCATGATCCCAGGGCCCTGGGATCGAGCCCCACATCGGGCTCTCTGCTCGGCAGGAAGTCTGCTTCTCCCTCCGACCCTCCCCCCTCTCATGTGCTCTCTCTCATTCTCTCTCTCAAATAAATAAATAAAATCTTTAAAAAAAAAAAAAAACATGAGCAGCAGACACCTGTAGGCCTGAGATTTATTCTTAACAAGGTGGAGTTAACATTTAAAGGGTGTATCCTTTAATTAGGGAAGTAGAAAAAAAAACATGCAGACTATTAAAAATGGTCTAAAGCAGTGGCCACAAAAAGCACTTATTAAAGAAGGCACGTACTGAATGGAGCATTGGGTGTTATACGCAAACAATGAATCATGGAACACTACATCATATGGTGACTAACGTAATAAAATTAAATAAAAAAAAAAATACTTAACTTAGAAGATGGGAGAGCAGTAACCAGCAGGGACAGAAATGGGAAGAATGCTAAGAAAGAAGCCAAGGTGGAAGCAAATTAGGTCACAGAAGCCAAAGGTACAGGACAATTACATTAAGAGTTGATCAATAGGGGCGCCTGGATGGCTGAGTCAGTTGAGCGTCCGACTCTTGATTTCGGCACAGGTCATGATCTCAGGGTTATGAGACGGAGTCCCGCATCAGGCTCCATGATCAGTGGGAAATCTGCTTTGAGAGTCTCTCCCTCCCCCTACTTGGGTACTCTCTCAAATAAATCTTAAAAAAAAAAAAAAAAAAAAAAAGTCATCAATAGTGAGAATTATTCCCTAAAAATGGTGAGATTATTACTTTTGGCAAGTAGGTCATAAGTGATCTTTGAGAGTAGTTTTAGTAAAGGGTGGGCAGAAGAGTGAGTTCTCTGTAGTTATTTATGTATTTAAAAGCTTGAGCTGACTCTTAAAAACACCATTAACAAATTAATTAGCTCAAAATATTGGCCATGGTCAGAGACCTTGGAAAGTTAAGATTCTGTAAACAGGTGGCTAACCAGCCAAATGCAGCTGTGTTTCTTCCCCACCCCCCACACAAAGATCTTAGATTTTCAAATTATAAAATACAAAAGATCTGGTAATACTGGTCTCACATTCCCTGTGCACCTTTTGCCGGAAACATGCCCCTATGTCCTGATGACACCTCGCTTTACTCTTGTCCTATAACTGCCTGGTCCCTATAGCCGTGAGATACTGAAGTTGGAAACGTGGAAACCTGATCTTCACTGAAACATTAGCCATTTACTACCTACTCTAGGTTAGGACCCAGAAAGGTAAGGTCTCAAAGCCAGAAGAACTCTTTCCTGGACTCCCAGCTTCCTACATCAACTGTGGCCCCTGCTGACACTAAAGACATCCATATTCCCCCAAACTGATACAGATTATTTCCCATTTAAAGATTTAATCGGCATGTAAATGAAATTTACGGAATTCTCACACGTTCACAGGAATATTATCCATACGGATTACACACAGAACAAGCTTTACCATCTCAAAGCTGAGGAAAAAAGCTTTAAGGAAATTATCTTCAATTTACCCTTTTATGTGCACTGTACTTGACATTCGCATCCTTTGTCGACAATATAGCTGTTTTGATTCAGTCCCTTGGCCTTCGGTCTCTTCTCGTTCAAATCCAAAATCATCTTTAAAAAGTAAAGCTGCCAATTGAGTGATACCTTAAAAGATCACAGGATGTCTCGGCTTTAAAACTGTCTCCTTGATGCTTATGGGACAGCCTACAAAATCCTACAATCCCTCCAGATGTGCATCTGTGGACCCTCAGAGCCCCATGTCCCCTACTTCCCATGCTCTTCTCCACACACGCCAGGACTCCGAGCATACCGATACTATTCCCCTCTACTCTATAGACCCGTTCTAACATTTACAGATTAAATAATTTCTGATTTGACCTTCAACCACAGGACCAGACCGTGCAATGCTTACGTCTACCAGCACACTCATCTTCACAGGCACACTAAAATCATTAAAAATCCTCCAACTACAAACCCCAATATCGGTCTTACTTTCTGCCAAACGGAGGCCCTCCCCACTGAACAACTTCCCACCACTGGAGTAAAAAAACCTTTTGCCTAATGCTTTCCCCACACGCCTTTCTGCCTCCTGACCAACCCAGATGCTTCCTCACGTGGCTTGTCATGGGGCATGTCCCCTTCGCTTGCAAATTTTAAGTAAATGCTTTCAAAGGCAGTTATCTCCATGTCTGTCACTTTACCATACTTGATCAAAACAAATCCTGGGTACTTTTCAATGCAAGTCCCCCTCTATGACCACCCTTTTTATTTTGCTTAGAAAATGCTTAGAAAGCCTTCCTGATAGAGATTAAGTGGTTTAAATATCACCTCCTTGGTAAAAACCCAGAGCAGTTGTTCTCAGCCCCTTGAGCTGCATACAATATTGCTCCTAACACAGGGCTGCCTTGGTTGTTTTGTGATTTCTGTTCTTGTGTTCTTTTATGCCCACTGGGCTTTGAGAACCTGAATGAAGAGAATCACTCAAGTCTTACCCAGTACAATCCTTTGCACATATTAGGGACTCAAAGACTAAGAAAGAATAAATTTAGAAAAAACTAGGAAAAGCACAGAAACTTTAAAGCTGGCCAACATCATCTAAAACCCATTGAAGGACATTTCATTTTCACTCATGTCAAGTCCTGTTTAATAGAACAAATGTTTTAAGCTCCTAACTCCATGACACGGAGATGAGAGGGACAGAGTGGCAGTGGTGAAAGGGAGCAGGGCTTACTGGGTCTGAGAAACACAGTTTCTCTGTGTTTCTTTCTGCTCTGCCTTGGAGGACAAGCAATAGAACTACACTTAAAATCCAGAAGATTTTTCATTCCTGTCAACCTTTTCAGAGCTTCTGCATTCTGAGGTCTTAGTTTTGTTACGGTAGATGGTGGTAGTGTTGTGGGGGGTGCAGCGGTTGTTTGCTCACCTTGTGGGTTTTCTGTGTGTTTTGCCATTTCTACTCAATTTTACTTAGACTATGTCTGAGGTCTACCTGGGAGCCTGGTATCCACAATTACTAGGTTTGGCTACCAAATATAATTTGTATGGCCTCAAGGCACATGGTGAAATCTGATGCTGAAAACAACCTAATTCACCAAGGCTGAAACTGCTATGAATTGCAACATTTTAGGGTCATAATGAATTAAGACGATCAACAGACGTATGGAAAAAATGACTTTTCCTTTTCCACTTAACCTTTTTGGTTCATATGCTAAATCTTTAAGCCAACCTATTGGAAGAGGTTCTCATGAATGTTCAGCTACAGAATATAAGATCCTGCAAGTATTTCTGAATAGTGTGTGAATTGGGGAAGAAAAAGCCTTTGACAACATTTTACTAATTACATTCACAACTCTCCATTTTCACGAACAAAATGATGATTAGCAGCTAATTATTTAGGCCATTAATTGATTGCTTTGTGATTAAAGATATGTATGTTAATTATACTTTAAAATGGAGGTACTTTAAGAATTGAAAAGAATGGATACTGCCTTCAATGTTTTAGTAATTAAATGTTGTGGAAAAGTACATTGTGGTTAAAAAACAATTCCATAGCTTTCTATTTTTTATACTAAATCTTTAGTATAAAAAATGTTTTAAAAGACTCTGGCTTTTCTTGTACCATTCTCTTTCTGATAATGAACACTAAGTGTGAATGCAAAACCCTGCATATCATTATGTGAAACATTTATGCATTCAGAGTGTCTACTTGGTGGTTTTCTCAAGAAGCTAAACAATTCATTAAACAAGCTGCTCCTGAATGGTAGATCAGAACAAGCATAAGCTGCCTTCTGTAGAATTCTATTGTGAAGCTGTACCCATTTGTGTTTTCTTTGAAGCCATAAAAATGAAACCCTTATGCTCATATTAAAAGCATAAGAAAGGCATCTATTATGTCAATAGATTTAAAACACGGCCTTAGACACAGTGAGAACCACTCCAAAATGGCACTCTTATAATAGCAAAGGTTAAGAAGTGCATTCCCAGAGAAAACCTTCAAAGGCCTACATATCATTATATCCCAAAACAGACAGCATTGCAGTGTTTGGAACTATAGTTTATGGACACCTATAATCTCAAATAAATCCTTTCTAATCCCACTCCTTTGTCTAGATTTTGTACTTTGATGATAACTGCAGGTGCCTTTCTCCATTCTTCAGAGAATGACAAGGGTATGAAGATTCATGTACATATATGGACACAACTCTTACTAGGACTTCAATGCACAAATATTTTACTACCAACAGATTTATACTTTATAGATACCTAGGATTCCTACCTTCTAATCCATTATAAATCTTTAGTCTGAATTTTGTAGGAAAAAAATCAAAAATATACGTCATGCTGGTGGAAGTATAAAGTCAAAAACCATTTTACATAACAATGTGGAATTCTCTACCTATGTGTATACTTGGGAGAACCTCAAACACAGCAGATGGGGACAAGATAATTCACAGCAGCATTGTTTATAATAATGACAAACTGCAAGTAGCCCAAAAGTTGGTCAATAGGAAAATGGATAGATGAACTGTAATGTACTCAATACTGCATAGCAATGAAGAATGAACTTCCGCACACACCAACATAAACCTCAAAAACCATGCTGAGCAAGAGTGAGACAACTATAAAAGGGTTTCTTTTACACAAAGTTGAAAGGGTACAAAATTGAGCAACGGGTTATTGTTACTTAGCTTGCTCAATTATCTAAACTTTTGCTAAGAAAAAGCATACTAGTGTGACTAACCGATTGAAGTAAGAAGTTTATGATTATTTGCTACAAATCCCATAGCGAATACTTTTTTGGATCTGAATTTAGTTTACAAAATTGCCCACAGCCACTAATTTCTAATGGGTCCTTATGGGCCAAGAAAATTTGTTTAAAATATCATACTTCCATATTTAAGGAAGATATGTCAATTATAACCTAGAGAAATACTTAAATAGTATAATTTTACCCAAAAAGTTTTACTTCATAGTTTACCTGAAACTTCACAAGGCTTGTGAGATTGCAGAAAATAGTTGCTCTTTAATTCCTGTCTGTATATAAGATGTGGCTTGTTATGATCATCTTCATGTTCGCTCCCATCTGCCTTCATTACAGGTTCTAAGAAATATTCACCATCATGCGCTTTAAATGTTCCCATCTGAAAACAAAGAAAATAATTAACTTGGCCACTAAGGGAAAGCATGCAATGCCACAGGTTAAAGTGAGCACACACAGAAGCAGGACCTCCAGAAGTCTGTTCACTAAGTGTCATCCACTGACTAGAACATTTCCTTTCCGTGGTTCCCTTCATGCTCTTATGTACGGAGTCATGCAGACTGGGCAGTGTTCTCACAGGCAGAGTTGAGATGACAGGCATTCCAGGTATAAACAATGGCTTAGGTAACAACATCAAACATTCTAATAATGAGAAAGCCTGTTTGGCTTGGTCCATATAAGGCAGTGAGTGAGAGACAAGACTTAAGGTGGTCTGGGGTCAGATAAGAGCTCTTAAAGGTGATGCTAGCAATTTAGAATTTGTAAGCAGTGCGGAGTTTTCACGAAGACCTACCTTCTGAATTCCAGAATCCACTATCTAACTTGCCTTTCAACATCTCCACTTACATAACTAGTAGCATTCTCAACCTGAGCATGCCCAAAGCCAAACTCTTGATTTTCAGCCCAAACCTGCCCTTTCTCCAATGGTCCCTATGTCACTAAATGGCAACAGTATTATTCCAATGGTTCAGGCCAGAAGTTCTTAGAGAAATCAAGGATGGGCTCTTGTGCCCATACTAACATCCCACATTCAATTCGTCTGCAAATCCTGATGGTTCAACCTTCAAGGCATAACTGAAATCCAACCACTTCTGAAAATTTTTACTACCACATCCATGATCTAACCTCACATTCTGTTTCCTCTATAAACCAACAACCCCTAGTCTAGTCTCTATGGATGAATCACAGTAATTTCTCAAGTCTAGATCATGTCACTCAAACAAACATGACTAAGTCATTCAGTAAAATCCAAAGTCCTTACCATAGTCTACAATGTCCCTCCAAACACACAGGTGACCAACAATTGTGACTTCTCCCACTTCCACCTTAGCTCATTCTAGAGCTCCGGGTGCCTCTGATATTCCTCACATATGACAAGAAAATGCTTACCTCAGGACCTTTGCACTTAAACTTCTGCCTCAAGCACTCCCCCCCACTGGTTTCTGCTCGACATTCATCACCCCACCTCCTAGATCTATCCTTTTTACCCAGTTTCATTATTCTTCAAAGCAATTATCACTACCTCATTTTTGTCTGATACTACTCACTAAAATCAGGTTCCATAAGAGTAGAGCTTTTGCCTATACATATTGTGTGTTATAGATGGTGGCCAAAAAAAAAAAAAATACTAGCAGTTCTAAGATAAAGGCTGGAACCTTGAATAGAGGTAAAAGAACTGGATTTATAGTGATAGCAATGGTATGACAGTTGGAAGAGAAAGATTACAAGATGCCAATGCCTGAGGAAAGCAAAAAAATAGACCGTGAGGGAGAATTTATGATAGAGATAATTTTCTGGTAAAATAGGATTTATCAAAAGGACTCCAGAAATGTTAAAACTGCAAACAGACCCAATTCAAAGACCACTGACCATGTCTATTTACATAAAGTATGGTACAGCCATACAGTGGAATATCCTGTGGTTACAAAGAATAAACATTCCATGTAGTGTACAAAAAGACCTCCAGTTATTTCTTGGATACTCTTCTAGCGGCCTATGCTCTAGCATATCTAATTCTACCAGTTCCTGTTTTCCAACTATAACTACAAATCACTTATTTTCAATATATAACAAAATTCCACCTCCCTGTAGCTTCCCAGAAAAAATAATTTCAAGTATGCTTATAAGTAACAAAGACACTGTTTTTGAAACCTGAGTAAATGAACCCATGGAAAAATTGCTTTCCGCCTTTTTAAAAAAGCATACTGAAGAAGGGAAATGTGATTGTATCTTGGTAAAAGATACCAATAGACATGAGGTGGCTTATTACATATCTAAATGCATCTACAAAACTACTTTGAATACAAAACTACTTTTCCCAAGCTATAGTGAAGATCTACCTTGGAAATTTTTATACTCTTTTTGGATTAAGATCTAATTTCTATATGTCTATCCTAACGTTCCAATAAGGCTGCACAGGGGTCAAACTTGAATTCCCACATGGACGTGAGAACAGCTCTATCCAGAGTCTATCAGAACCTCCTTTTACGTTGTGCTAGAATATGGCCTTTATAAGTCAAAGGCTTTTCTTCAACAAGAACCTTATGTTTTAGAATACTTCAAGAATAATCAGTCTTCAAAGTGACTGCTCTGTGTTTATACATGAGGAACTTCTGTTACTTCTATCATCTTTTCTATAATCCACCCTGTTGCAGAGGACTTTCTGTTCAAGTAAAAGTATTAGAGCTTTGCCTAAAGGCTCTTAAGGATTCATTTTTTTTTTCAACTTGGAAAGGAACCTGGTAAGAAATTGGAGGACTTAAAACAGGTGGTTCATAGAATTATATTTGGATCATGCCATATTTTTAGCAACCTGCCTATCTGCAGAGGGCCACTGCAATTTGATTCGTGAGAAATGCCAATCAAATTCCAGACACTTTCTTTTAAGGACTATTAAAAGCAGCAAAACTAGTTTTCACTTGGGCAAGGGTTTCCCAGTTATTGGAGCAATGATCTATTTGCCAAGCTGTACTGAAAGGCAGTAAGTGATTATATATACAACTGGTTCCAATTTATTTTCATGGGTCAAAATTTTTATGTTTAGAGTATTTTTATATATGTAATTGTTTTTCCAAAATGTTACTTCATATTGTGGCATTTATACATACTTTTTTCCAAATACATGGCAAACACATGTACTATAGCCACAACCAATAATGTACTCAGATTTCATTAAAGAGTAAAAACAAGTAGAATATATAAATCGTTTGGATGCTTTTCCCAAATTGTTTACAGTTATCACATTAGTATTGGCAACTACAGAACATTCAAAAATAATGTCTGATTGAGTATGGCAATTAGAGCCTCCACTGAGAATTTTAGTAACAAATTGCTCTCAATTAATAAAATTAGATTTTAATTTCAGGGTTGGATCACCAGCAATTAAGTTTTTCAGTCTTCATGGTGGTAGTTATTCATAAGTCATATAATGAGAATCAGTTTAATGCTATTTATAATAGGAGCCTGAATAGGAGTCCTGTGTTTGCACTTACAGAAACTTGGACAAGTCACTTCATATCGGACTCTCAATTCCATGACTTGTAGAGCAAAACAGAAATAAATCTACCTAATTTCCCGAGAAAGGCAAGGTGTTAAAATGTCAATTATTTTGAAATGGGATGAAAAATTCTTCACTAAAAACACAGATGTTACGGGCGCCTGGGTGGCTCAGTTGGTTAAGAGACTGCCTTCGGCTCAGGTCATGATCCTGGAGTCCTGGGATCGAGTCCCGCATTGGGCTCCCTGCTCAGCAGGGAGTCTGCTTCTCCCTCTGACCCTCCTCCCTCTCATGCTCTCTGTCTCTCATTCTCTCTGTCTCAAATAAATAAATAAAATCTTTAAAAAAAAAAAAAAAACACAGATGTTACAGCCACCCTTTTTCCCCTAGGCAGACTGTAACTGTTATGTAATGAAAGATCATGAAGATGAACTCAGATTCATTTTTACTTTGGGATCCTCCATTCGATGCATAAGGTTTTTTCTCCCAAACAGTTCATTATAACACCACTGATGAAGCCTAGGAAATAGCGTATTATACATAAGCACGCATTGAATGAATCAACAATATGAAGAAAATCTAGTTGGTTCCACAATGCTGAAGTAGTAAATTCTAAGGTTTACCAAGAAGAGGAGTCTTTCTTTCCTCTAGCAGCATTCCTTATTCCCCTTTCCATGGGAGAACTCCAGATCTCCAGTATAAAAGTGAGAAGGGGCAATAAAGAAAAAATGCACTACCTATACTTCCCCCCAAAAAGAGAATACTCTCACCAATCCTTGCTCATAAGCGTCAAGAAAAGGACTCTGAACTCATCATCCACCTAAGCCTTAGGTAGCCAAGGGAGTCCGATGCAAGTAGTGTCCCAGCAACATCAATAACAAGGAATAAATTCTGTAATAGTTTTCTTTCTTGTAGGCACACAGGTGTTTTTGAAGTTATAGGAACTCACTAAAAGTGGAAAGAATGGTCAACATTCTTGGGGATCTAGGGAGTGGTTCTCAGGACAGTCTCTCCTGACTTCTTACTGAAATATCTGGATACATAAAACCTAAAATTATAACAATTAAGAACTTGTAAGAAATTATTCAGAACTGTTTTGTAGGTGTATAATGGAAATTTTTTTTTTTTAAGATTTTATTTATTTCACAGAGAGAGACACAGTGAGAGAGGGAACACAAGCAGGGGGAGTGGGAGAGGGAGAAGTAGGCTTCCCACTGAGCAGGGAGCCCGATTTGGGGCTCGATCCCAGGACCCTGGGATCATGACCTGAGCCGAAGGCAGACGCTTAATGACTGAGCCACCCAGGCGCCCCAATGGGAATATCTTCATGATCGATTGTTGAAATATTATGTCAAGTTTACTTGAAAATATGTAAAATCTAGAAGGACACATGCCATACACCTGCCAGACCATGTCATATTTATAGCCTGTTTTTTTCTAGTTTCTTATGATTTACAATTAACATATGTACTTTTCAATTATTTAGGCAAATATTCATTTTCTTATCTCCCACTGTATTTTTCCCTAAAGTTTACCGTATACTGTGGTTTTGTTCTACTTTAGTACAGCTGGACTTCTACTGAGCTTATTGGTGAGGTGAGAATACGATACTTTGCTTTTCAGTAGGAGATATTCTTAACATTCAGTTTTAACATAAATGCCTTTTAGACTTTGGCAACTGTCGCAGAAAACTAACTTGAAGCAATTACCAAAACTTGATCTGCCATCAGAAGTCAACTAAATTTTTGAGGTATTAAGTTGTCAAAGAAGCCATGGCCTAGACTAAAGAAGCCTTGACTGCTTTAGTTGTAACATAATCCATAGACCCTCAATTACCTCAGCATTCCTGAAAACTGTCCCCACTCCCACCACCTGACAGCATCCTCCCGGAAGCTTAGATGTGGCCATGGAGACCCTCGCAGAGAGCAGAACCAGAGGCCTTGGTGACTGGATTTCCCAGAAAGAGGAATCAAGGAAGGGAATCAAAGGACTCTCTTGCCATAGTAGATCTCCACAGCCCCTCTGCAGAAGAAGTCCAAGATTGCTATAAATCAGTTACTAATAGGTGCCTCTTCTTTCCACAGGAAGTTTAAGATTAGGGTTGCAGTCATGCTGTATATAGGGCTGGGGATAAAGACAGTGCCTCTATGAGGTTGTCTCCTTGTAGACAAGATGACTGTGATGTGTAGGAAGAGAACAAATGGACATTTGATGAATAAAAGGACAGCCTGTGGTAAAGACTGGTGGTGATCAACAGTATCTATTCTCTCTTGCTCCTGGTCCTATTACTTGCCCCTCATTTTCTAGCCCTTTGCATCTGAGTAGAGCCAGGCATCAGTAGAATGTAAACAGAAGTAGTGTGTCACTTTTGGACTAAGGTAGACAAGAGCCAATATGGCTTCATGCTATTACTGTGGTAATAAAGCATTCATGTAGCTCATGAATATTTGAATGTTCTTATAATGACATTATTGTACCACCGGTATCTAACAGTGGTTAATATATAATAAATGCTTTCTAAGTATTTGTTGAAAAAAGAATCTTTCTTCCCCTGAATAGTATGAATTGAATAGCTTAAGTATATTTTATAGAAAACAGGAAGTATGAGCAAAACAATAAAGACTCAGGTAACAAGGTACGATATAACCCCATATGAATGATACCACTTAGATACCTAAGACTTAACCTATGCACAGTTTTTTAATGTATGTCCAAGTATTTCAACTAAAATTCCTAAAATAATTTTCTTGCATTGCATGACTGATGTAAAGAACTAGCCTAATTACTTAGCACATTAAAAGCTGCTTTAGCTCATTCATCCATCTATGTTATCAAGCATTTTTATGTTCTGTATTGGGTGTTACAATCATTTCTGCAGTTAAAATCTAAAGTAGAAGTGTGAACAACCAAAATTCAATATATGGTGTATAAGCAGTCGTCCAGTAGTGGAACAAAGGCAGGTCTGGTCAGCTCTGTCTAGAGAAGATCAGGGAAAAGGAAAGGCTTAAAATTGATCTGAAGGATTAAGAGTTTAAGAGAAAGGATATTCTAGACAAAGTAAATATAAACTCAAGGTATCGTGAATAATATATAAACCTATTCTGGAACCAAACACATGTTTCTAGAACTAGCTCTTACTTGCCACCTGTTCTGTCATTATCTTTCTTGGTTAATGGTCACAGGATCATTCTGTCATTTAAGTAAGCCAAAAATCATTTTGATCTCCTTTTAGGGTCCAAAATTCTAATGTGTCTTCTGCAAGGCTGTTCAACTCCAGCACTGACATTTAGAGTTATTTGTGTAGGAGACTGTTCTATGCAGTGGGGGAAGTTTAGCAACATCCCTGTCCTCTAGCCAGTAGATGCTAGGAGCACCCACTATACACACCCCCAATTGTAACTGCCCAAATGGTCTCCAAAGCATCACCAAGAATCCCAAGGGACAAAACTGCCCCCAGTTGAGAACCTCTGGTCTACAGTAGCATACCTTCCAGAGGCACCCACTCTTCCCCTTCGCTGATACAACTATTTTATTTCAAGGGGCTCCTCTTCCCTACGCATGGTACACTAAAAGAGTGGTGCTTTCAGTGACTCTCTGCCTCCCCCATACCCTTCACAGTACTGCATTAGGGGAGGCCCCTCCTACCACATGAAACCAACCCACCATCCCAGCTCCAGCCTCACTCTTTCACAGTGAGTCCAAGCCTTAATGTGAGGTCTGCCTCACCCTCCCTTCCCAATCCACCCGCTTTTCCAGCTGCGCAGGGCCATAAGCAACCCTTGACTTCCCATATCCACATGGAGTCATCCCTGAAAGTCCAGTTGAGAGTCCTATTTCCAGCACAGGTCTCAATGCCCTTACTCCTTCCTCAAAGTTCACACAGCACTTTCCATATTCCTCTCAACAGCATCAAACAGACTCCAAACGTTTGTGTGCCTGGTGTCAGTATATGGTGGCCCTGAGAACGCTAAGCATAATTGGTCAGGAGTCCCAGCTATTGGGGTTTAAACTCCATCGTTTGCAGCCCAGCCATCTCGCTCTCAAGTGCTATTCCCATTTAGTAATGGAGTGTGACGATACCAAAGGTATACTCATCCTTAGGTGGGAGATTCTTCTCCCAGCCCAATTTGGCTTGGGGCAAGCTTTGCTGAACCTTGCTTAGACTCCCCAGCAGGCTTGGATGCCTCTACCCAACATTCTCGTCCTCCCCGTTTCAAATTTCACCACTCTATTTTCTCTGACATGGGCACTTCTCCTAAATAAAATGTTTGCACACACAATCCCATCTTGTCATTTGCTTCTTGGAGACCTAGACGAAGACTAGAATTTTAAGAGGCATAAGAAATTCTCCCTTGTATTGGAGTACTTGATGGAGTATGTGAATAACTAAGAGGTCCTTGTGAATTTTTTCCACAAAAAATTATGAATACAGAATGGCATATGTAATGATCTGGGGCTGTGTTAGTTGTGGGCAAATAGGAAGTTCAGAAAATTTTCCCAGAATAGACCAAAACCAGTAAAGACACAGATAGGAAATAACCGTATGGAAACTGAACCAGAAGTCACTAAAGCAACTGAATAATCAGAGCATTAGTGCCTGACATGCTGCAGAATGGTTAGGAGAAACTTCAAAAAAGTACAGAGCACCACTGCAAGTTAGTGCAGAAGGGAGAACACTGTAGAAGCCAGACGCAATGTCTGGTTTTATGACATCTGGAAACGGTTTCTTTCAACCAAAAAGACTGCATTGCCTCAAATCCCACCAAAAAATAGTGAAGTTAACAGTCTAGGCAGTCGCGTTAGTCCCTGAGGGCCTTTGGAAGAAGGGAACCCAATGGGTAATATGAGAAGAGGCTTAGTAGGCACAGAGGTTGTTGGGAAAAGCCTCTGTATAATTTATACGTGCCATCCTGACAATATACACCCAAAATTCAGCTCATTAAAATACTGACCTCTACTTTGGCAATAGTGCTAACGTTATGAGAAGATCGAGAATAGGACCATGAAAACAAAGCTTAAAGTTGAATATAGAGGTATTAAGACCTGATAACTATACGTTCTGTGAGTTTATCAATGGGCTAAAAAAGTCTGATGAGCCATTATGACTTGCAGGTAACTTTGGGATTCAGTTCCATTTTCATATCTACTGTAGATTTTACAAATGAATAAATCTGTTCAGACATGTTTGAATTATGTTATACTTACAAGAAATTAAACAGAAAAGCAGAAGTTATACACACATGAAACAAGACTTCTGGCAGACCCTTCTGGTTCTTGGCCCAAAACACTTAAAAGTACTAGTCAGGGTTCAGTGATTTAGTGAAATATGTAAATACCAAGACTTCTAAGAACAGGAAAAAAAAATATACAGAAATTAAAGTCTGCATGTTGAGGGTTAAAGCAACACTAGCATTCCACTAAATGGAATTCATGTGTCAATTTTTTTTTAAATGATTGCACATAGATATTTTGAAAGCATTTTGGTTTTCATTCCCTTCCTCTAAAATACATTCCTCAGTAGCCACCAGAGAGAGGGTAAATGCTACCTGAAGTAGGAAGATGGGAGGGGAACTGATCAACTAAACAAGATTCGAAAGGGGAACTTCATGGATTCCCGGAAGAAAAGGGGGACAGGAGACATAAGAAACATGACAAGATGTACATGTGCCAACTTCTCCACCGAGGATTAAGATCCTAGAGACAGAAGACATGTTAGTTTAAGGGAACTGCCAAGAGAAATGCTTCAGCATGCTAAGTGGGATTCAGGGAAGGGACCCTCTGAAAGGGATACCCCCTCACATACACCCCCACAAAGTTAGAGGTGTGGCAGAATTTGGTAAAGGGAAGAACTAAGTCCCCCTTGACTTTCAAATGCCATGGAGGGTTTCAGACCCGTAGAGGATTCTGGAAGGTTACCAACAGCATCACTAAGCCACCTTGTGTGGTGAAGGTACAGCAGCAGAAGCAAAGTGACTGATAAAGGCTGCACAGTGCAGCCGCCAGACAGATCAGGTAAGTGCTGCAGCCAGACCTCGCAGGGAGAGGCAGCACCAGTGAGAGCCCAGGAGGGACGTCCAGGAGCCTCAACTGAGCGAAGGAGGCCACGAGTTCTCAGGCCTAGAATTCAGCTAGAGGAACTGAAGGATCATCTCTCTACCTTCCTCCCAAACAACGACCTCAGGACAAACACTATGGCCTGCTATGGGGTCAGTTTTCATCAGTAGTCAATGTATGCTTGAATCTAGCAATGTAGGGGACAATACACAACAGAAAAAAAAAAAAGAGGAAATCACATGCTCATTTCAATGTATTCAGGAAAATACAACATTCATTGATAATTAAAAGCAAACTTAGAGCAAAAAAAGGAACTAGAAAAGAACTCTAAATTTTAAGTCTGGCTCTAATCTTCAGTAAACTTCAATCTTAATGTTTAATGGACTGACAGAGGTCAAAGCTAGATCACAGTCACATACACAAAGTCAAATATCAGTCCGGAAGCAAGAAGGAGCAGGGCCAGAAGATTAACAGTAGTAACTTCATAGGCATTGTATCAAGATTGATCTGCAAACAATCCAGCTGGTCCAGGTTGTCAGTACAACAACTTTATCCAATCTAAAGACTAAGAAGAATTGCATATAATGAAAAATGGACTGTAGGACCTACCAGAGGTTCAGCTATTTGAGGACACCATTATTCTAAAGGAAGTTAATGACTGATTCGGTAGAAAGAAGGACACAGTCATAAATACATGGCTAGTATCTATTACGTATCTATAGCTAATTCTATCTCTACCATGACTGATGTCCTCAATGCAGCCTTACGAAGAAATTAAAACACATAGGTATAAAATAAAGTTTTTAAAATGTTAAGTGTGATAAGGGCAATAAATCTTTCAAAAGCAAAGTGCATACATGAGTCAGATTAATAATGTATAACTTAGACAACTATATCCAAACTGGCACAGTAATGGGTGAGGATGAACTGCAGTCAAGACCTAAAAACATTTCCAACTGTTTCTCGATTTCAGAAAGGGGATACTGAGTAATAATTTGAACTACACCAGCATTATGAATCAACATGAGCAGAAACATCACTAATAATGCTTCCCATCTGGAATGTTTTTCCATGCCGTGAAATACTAAATCAAGAAAACATTAACCATGACAAATTGTGGTAGTAAATCTAGAATTTTCCAGACGAGCTAAACATTCTGAAAGGTTCTAGAAAAGAATATTTTTCTTTCCTTTGATATATAGGTGGCTGTGTAAATAGTGTTTCTGCCATTCTGGTGTTGCAAGCTTTCTACATTTAACATGGCAGAAAAGGAAATTGTTCAAGGCATTCCATGTAACTGTAGCTCAAAGTAGCATGAAAAAAGAGCAAGGAGATCTTCCAAATTTACTTAGTAATGACCAAAACTCACACCAAGACATCCTACATCAATTAACCTGAGAGGAAGCATTGCATTTGAATGCTAGAATCCAGTAACCAAATTCCTAGTTGTTTCTTCTTGAACAGGTCTTTAATCAGGAGTTAATGAAGTATCTATTTTAACGAAACTATTAAAACCTGGGGTTTCATAAACTTAGATGGGAAAGTGTTAGACCTATTTTCACTAACTTCTGATACTTAACATTTCCTTTAATTATTATTGTAGGTAAAACCACAGACATTGTAACTTTGTTATCAATAAGATACCTTTGTATCAGAGTTGATGTAGCTATCTGGAGAGTTTATACTCATTATCACTACCACAGTAAATAGACCCCTCCCAATAGATCACTTAATGCATTAATGAAGAGTATTGTGAAACCATAAGTTGTAGTATTTGTAACATTTTGATTACTGTTAGTACTACAAAGGAAGCCAATTAACATTTTACGCATTTAAAGTACGTTGAGAAAATGTCCTAAGTTTCCCCAGACTGAAGAAGTTTATGGCTAAGGAGAGAAAAAAAGGTTAGAACCTCTGCCTTCAAGGGAGAGGAACAAAACACAAAGAACCCACTATTTTATTTCATTTCCTCTCTCCACAATAAAGTTTTTTTCTTCCTCTACACAAAATCTCCATTTTTTACTCCTGTCACTCTAATGATCATTCTTACTTGCTAGCACCAGGGCTCTGTAGATGCTGTCATATGTGGTGCATTTTGAACACGGGCAGATTCAGCCTCTATGGCCATCCCCATACGATCAAGAAAACCAACTTTTCCTTTCGAGATTTTCATTTTATATATATTCATTTCCTTCTAAATTCAAGGAGATTTAATTCATGGGAGTGCTTAAGTGGTCAGGAGTTTGTGTGTCAGTGAAGTCAACTGCCCTCCTGAATGAAAAGACATTTCACGTGTGGCACAGGCCCCAAAGGGCCGCTAAGGGCCGCTTGAGACTCCCTCAAGATCGGACATTTTCAGGAGTCTCCCCAGCTTTGCACAGAGGGGTCAGTTTTGCAGCAGGTAGAGACTACGGATCCTCCACCCCCTCCCCACCCCCATTGCAAGAAAGAGCGGCCTCCGGCCTGGGTTCATCTAGGTGCTAATCCCTCTGATAACCTCCTCTGACCTCTGGGGTCACCAACCATCAACTTGGAAAAACCCAACTGACCAACTCCATTAACACAGCCCTTAACTGGATCCCAAGAAAAACGCCCGAGGGGCCCGAGGGCACTTACCAGTCCTCCACAGAGGCTGAAGACCGCTGTGTGATCCTCGCGAGCATTGACCTGGCCTCGATAGAAGCAGTGGCGGAGATCTGGAGGCACCACGCTGCGCTCCTCCGCCCCGCGCGCCGCGCCTCCCAGGTGCACCTCGGTGTAGCCCGCGGCCAAAAAGGCCGCGTCCGCGCTCAGGTTCAGCTGGAAGAGCTGCCCGTAGGCGCTGATTCGGTAGTGGGTCCTGAATGGCGTGGGCTCCAGCGCCTCGGAGCTGCGCTTCCTCCGGCTGAAGTGGTGGCTCTGAGGGAACACTTCGCCAAACTCATTGACCCGCGCGGGGGTCACCACTTCGTAGGAGACCAGCGTCCTTACCAGAGCTTCTACAACCACAGAAATACGGCCACTGAGCCCCCCGTCCACACTCGTTTCCAACTCCACGACCCCAAGCTTCAACCAAACGCCCAGGTCCCAATACACCCGGGGGCACGACAAATGCACACAAGCTGGCGAGCGCGCGCGCGCGCGCACGCACACACACACACACACACACACACACGTGCTCTGCTTTCCCACAGCCCCGACTTGCTCCAACCTTCCCAAGCAAAGACCCTGACACTCTTGGCCCCGAACAACCCATCCCTCTTTGCTTCCCAGCTGCCAACTGGTGCCGTCCTGGCGCACGCGCCTCTCTGCCCCCACGCGCCCCCACCGCGTGGTCCCAGGAGCGAGACCGGTCCCAGCGCGCGCGATTCCTCGAAACCCGGCGCAGCCGCAACCTCTCGGGATGCCTGGGGCTGGCTGATCCCGGAGTCCCGCGAGCCCCTGCAGGACCAGGATCCTCACAACGGGGCTGAGTCACCCACCCCACACCTTCCCCCCGTCCCACTCGGGCCCCTCGCCCCCAACTCGCTGCTGGAGGCATCCCGCAGTGACCTTACCTTGCCTGGGGTGGAAGTGAATTTCCCAAGACCTAGTGATGAAGAGCGAGAGCTGGTAGAGCAGCCCCGTCAGCCACTTGGCCACCCGCATGGTTCCACCGGGGGGATCCCAACGCGGGAGGCCAACCCGAGCCGCCGGCCGCCCAGCCCGGCTTCCCCGCGCTCCGCAGCCTCTCCTCCCTCTCGCCCGCCGTGCTCTGCGCCGACCGCCGCGGCGCCTCAGCAGCCTCCGGAGCAGCAGTCCCGGCCCCGGGCCGGACCGTCTCGCCACACCGCCAGCCTCCGCTCCCTGAGCCGCTGCTTCATCGCACTGCAGCCCCACAGCGCCCGGCTCGCTCTCGGCAGCCTCGCTCCGCTTCCTGCACCCGCACTGCCCTCAAACGCCTTCTCCCTAAGTCCAGATCAACGCGAGGAAGCAACTCAACCTAGCAGGAACGGTGCCAATATAGCCACCCCAGGCCGGGGGACCGCGGGGGAGAGCCCGCCTCTAGGGGCCGGGCCCGGCCAATCAGCAGGAGGCGCGGCCCGGACTCGCCCCCCCGCGTGCAGCCCGCCCCCAACTCCCAGCCGCACGCGGAGTGCGGTCCCCAGCGGGCTCCAGCTCTGGGCGAGCAACGTGCTGTGCCTAGTCCGAGGGCTAGCTGGACGTCATCATCCAGCTGTGTGAGGTCGAGGTCCAGATAGGTGATAGGTGTGTGAGGTTTTTTTAGTTCTTACAATGAAATGAAAAGCATCGGTTGGAAAGTTTCTGTTATTTATGTTTCATGGTAATTTTAGACTTCTTGAGCAAGATAAAATAAGCTACAGCGGGAAGTTTCTGTAGGCAAGAGGTAACTCCAATGAAGCTTAATGACCAGGTCTCAATGAAGGGCCCCTGTGTGTTTTAGGAGTTGTTGGGAGTTTAAGAGCATCATAGGTGCAGAGGGGAATGTGAGGTTGCAGTCCGCAAGCGCTTCTGGGGGTGAATTTCTGGCAGTTGTCTAAAGAAATTCGAGATGAAAAGGATCTCAGTCTCCACAGTTCCGGCACTTGTGATTTTTTTCCCTTTTAATATTCATCTTCATACTTAATTTTGTATAAAGAGCCCCCCCCCGATTATAGAAACGTCAAGCCCCACAAAACTTGTATCTGCCCCTGCCATTGTATCTGCATGTCATTTTACGAGACTTTCTGCTGGTAGTTTCACAGTATTAATATGTCCACTCTTTATGATATCCAAACGACTGCACGTTTCCACAATTATCTTCATCATTCTCAACAATTATTGTAGTGCTGGATCCCGTTGTATCACCTGGTGTCTGTTAAATTAAATAAACCTCAGTAGCAGCAGAAAGCAGTGTCATTTCAGAACGACGTTCTCATTTCTCAAATCCACCTGTTTGATTTGCAGTTTCCATATTGCTTCTCTCTGTCACCTGTGTGGGGAAAAAAAAAGAGGAGGAAGGGGTCCAATGGTCTTGAAATCCAACCAAGGGGGAGAAAGAATGTGAAAAAAAAAAAAAGTAAAGGAATATATGGGTAAATCTTCACAAACACAAAGGAATATACTCTCAATTTAGTTCCTGGCTGCCCTTTCTCCCCTGAACTCTCAACAAATATTCTGTTCACTTTGAATTGACCTCTCATGGCATGCCTCCAGCTTTATCATATCATATCATGGTATGCTTGGTCCATCTGTTGTTCACCACCAATGTGAACAAATCTCGTTTGAGGAAGGAGAGTTTAATTTTACTTTTACCAAGGAAATTACCCAGCTCAGTGATGGTCATTCTTCCACAATCAGTCCTCTTTTTTTGTATCCCTTCCTCACAAGTGTCATTTCATCCATCACAGAATTATAGACATCTAATTTTTCTTCCCCTAAGTTAACTATACTGATACTCTAAACAAAACAAAAACAGACTTTACCCACACCTGTCTATTTAGTGGTTACCTTCAGTACATTGTAATTTAGAGTCATTTTAATTACATTGCAGCTCTAAATGTATCTTTACATCAGGAGCCATGCCTTTTCCCTCATACAAATAATGGAAAATAGAACTGCTATCTACTTAATGAAGGCAAAATAAATACTTCATTTCTGTTACTGAATATTTGTCACTCAAAGTAGTTTTTGCAATGGAATATTTGATTTTCAGCCTGTTCTAGTTTTTTGGAAATTCTGTTTTAAAAATAGGAGTGTTTTAGGGGTGCCTGGGTGGCTCAGTTGTCGAGCGTCTGCCTTCAGCTCAGGTCATGATCCCAGGGTCCTGGGATCGAGCCCCGCATCAGGCTCCCTGCTCAGTGGGAGGCCTGTTTCTTCCCCTCCCACTCCCCCTGCTTGTGTTCCCTCTCTCGCTGTGTCTCTCTCTGTCAAATAAATAAATAAAATCTTTATAAAAAATAGGACTGTTTTACCTTTATTAAAGAAATGGGAAGCTGTATGAGATGCAAATTCTATGGTATGATCTTTATGATGTTCAGTCAAGAGCATTATTTCCCCCATTTTATAGAAGATAAATGTTACATTTTCATACAGTATCCAAGTAACTAAGCTGGGTTTCCACAAATCCCTTCTGGCTTCAATGTCTTTTCATTATATTAGGCTTAACTGTTATGATATTCATATCGTCTGTCTCTCTTCCTTTCTCCCAATGAAAATGCCCTGAGTAAACTAATCTATGCCATTTGAATCAAGCAATTTCCTCACATTGATAATTATAGCTACCACTTACGGAATTTCTTTGACATATAGGTACTATACAAGGGACTTTAGAAAGATTGCCTCATTTCATTTACACATTCCCCCCACAGAACTCAGAAATTAAGTAATTTACCCAGATCATATATCAAGTTAGACTCAAATCTCTTTGGTTTCAAATTCTATACTTTTTATAAGAAAATTATACACTTCATACCAGCTCAAATCTGATGTAGTGCAGCTGTAACCAGCAACAACTCAGAAAATGAAAGCCAAAGTTATATTAAATGTAATCTTGTTTGATTTGTAATTGTGACAATCATCATTATAAATACAAGTTATGCTGTGAGGTTGGCACAGTGTAGAGAAAATATTTTCATTCTTGCAAAGCAGGAATATGCTCACTATACGCAAGATAGATCTTGTTTTTTAATTAATTCTACCACAACCAGCTGTGTAAAGTTCAACAATTTACCTAAACTCTGTAAACCAATTGTAAAATGGAGGTAATAATAGTAATCTCATGCAATTGTTAAGGTGATTAAAAGAGATAATACAGGTAACACACTTGGCATAATATTGGACAAAATGTATTCAACTCATGTTCATGCTGATTATGATTTTTATTACATTATAGTATGGGACTGATATTCATACCAAAAGGAACAGCTACTTGAATAGAAACTGCTTTTCTAATATTAGTAGGTTGGAAGTAGGGTAATCAATCTTCACTGTGTACCTGATACTGGGGAGTTTCCTGAGATGCAAGTCTTTCAGTGCTAAAACTTGGGAAGTCCTGGGCAAACTGGGACAAATTGGTCACACAAGTTTAGGGTTTTTCAACTGAGGCAGTACTGAGTTTTGGGGCTCAGTGAGTCTTTGTTATGGGGGGAGGGGAGCTGCCCTATTCAATAGAGAATGTTTAGCGGCATCCCTAGCCTCTACTCACTCAATGCCAGTAGTCTCCCACCCCTGTTGTGACAACCCCAAATATTTCCAGACACTGTCAGATGTCCCCTGGGAGCAAAATTGGCCCCACTTGAGAACCACTGACCTAATGGGGGATAGAATTGGGAAAATGATAAATGCACAGAAGTGGGTTTGGCAGGAAATCCCATAGATGCCGCTCCATTCTTAATTACAAATGGCCAACTGCTAAGTAGAAACGTTATATATTGTAGCAGGTATGGGAAGTTATCCATCATTATAATTAAAACAGTACAAGCTATGGTCATTATGTCAATTTTTAAAGCATTGTTATTTCCAGGTATGCAAAAAAGAATCAAGCTCCTCTGCCCAAGCAATTATTACACTCTGTTCTAATTTTTTATTTACTTGTCTGCATTCTACACCAGATTGTAAGGGTCAAGTGAGGAGAGATTACAAACAGGCTGTTTGAGGCAGTATCCCCAGCACTAAATGTGTCCTCTTGGAATAGAAAAAAAGTAATTATTCATTGTATAAATAAGTACTAATATTAAAATTTATATAACCTGAAAGAATAAACAAATTACCAGCCAGTCTTACCATCTGCTTTTAATTAGGTATTTATACCATTTAAATTTAATATAATAATTAACATATTATATTCAAGTCTATCATCTTGCTATTTGTTTTCTAATTGTTCTATTCTTTTTTTTTTTTCTGCCTTCTTTTGGATTAACTAAATGTGTTCTATCATCCCACTTAATCTGCGTTTGCTATAACTTTCATTATTTAGGTTGTTACCCTAGGATTTATAACATTCATCTTTTTTTTTATAAAGATTTTATTTATTTATTTGAGAGAGAGAATGAGAGACAGAGAGCACGAGAGGGAAGAGGGTCAGAGGGAGAAGCAGACCCCCCGCTGAGCAGGGAGCCCGATGCGGGACTCGATCCCAGGACTCCAGGATCATGACCTGAACCTAAGGCAGTCGCTTAACCAACTGAGCCACCCAGGCGCCCTATAACATTCATCTTTAACTTATCTCTGACTACCTTCTGGGATGCAAATTCAATTCTATCCCTCCCAACTTTGGTGCTGTTGTTGTCATCACACATTCAACTTTTGCATATGTTACAAATCCCACTTTGCATTGATGTTATTGTTATTTAAACAGCTATTTCCATCTGGTATCATTTTTGTTCTGCCTGAAAGGCTTTCTTAAACATTTCTTGTAGTGCAGGTTCTACTGGAGATGAGTTCTTTCTTTCTTTCTTTTTTCTTTTTTTGACCATGCTTCTTCCCTTTTTAATTTTGTCATGTATTTTTCTAATTTAAATTCAATTAATTAACATATAGTATATTATTAGTTTCAGAGGTAGAGTTCAGTCTTATATAATACCAAGTGCTCATGATATCACATGCCCTCCTTAATGTCCATCACCCAGTTACCCCATCCCCCCACCTCCCTCTTTCAAGTTTATTTTTGAAAACTATTTTTTTCCAGGTATAGAATTCTGGGTTGAAAGGATTATTTTCCTTTTATAATTTGAAAGCTGTTGATCTACTGTCTTTTGCATTTTTTATAACAAGAAATCAGTCCTCATCTTCTGTACATAAGGTATCTTTTTGTTGTAGCTGTTTTTAACATTTTCTATCACTAGTTTTGTTCAATTTATTTATGGTATACCTTAATGTGATTTTTTTTTAATGTTTCTTATGCTTGCAGTCCATTGAGTTTTGGGAGACTATGAGTTTATTATTCTCATCAAATTTGTAAAATTTGGGGTCATTATTTTTTCTTTTTTTCAGATTTTATTTAAATATGTTAGGTAACATACAGTGCATTATTTTTTGTAACAAATATGTATGTTTTTTATTTTTCAAATAAAAGTTTTTGTTCCCTCTCTTCTTCAATGCTCCAGTTATCCATACATGAGAGAGCACACAGTTGTCCCACAACTCTCTGAAGCTCTCTTATTGCTTTAAATTCTCCTTTCTTTGTCTCAAATGGGTAATTTTTATTGCTGTCTTCAAATTCACTGTTCTTTTCAACTACAATGTCTAATTTGTAATTAATTGTATTCACTGTATCTTTCATGTCACACACTGTCATTTTTATTTCTAAAACTTTAGTTTGGGCCTTTTTTGTATCTTACATGCCTCTACTGAACTTTTTGAACATATGGAATGCAGTTATAATCATTCTTTTGATGTCTATTCTAAAATATAGGTCAGTTCTTGGTCAGTTTTGATTAATTGATTTCCCCCCTCAGTACTGGTCATACTTTCCTGCTTCTTTAAAGCCTGATAATTTTAGATTGGATGAATTTTACCTTTGTGGGTGCTGGATAGATTTGTGTTCCTACAAATCTTCTTGAGTTTTGTGCTGAGATACAGTTAGGTTTCCTGGAAATAGATCTTTTCCTGGTCTTTCTTTTAAAATTTATTGAGCAAGAATGAAGCAATAGTCAGCCTAAGCATAATTATTCCCCACTACCAAAGCAAAGCCATTCTATGTACCTTACCCAATGCTCATTATTGGAGAGATTTTCCAGTCTGGTTAGTGGGAATGCGCACTACCCCCATCCCTGTAAGAGCCAGGGGCAGGGTTACTTCTAATTCTGTTGGGTGATTCTTTCCCTATTCTTCTGGAATTTTTTCACATGTATGTGCACTAATTTCAAGACTGAACTATTTGATATTGTTTGAGTATAGTGAGAAAATCAACTTAAAAGGTGAATATTGCTGCACACATCAGGATGGTTCACCATCTCCTCCTGGAAATTTCTTTTAAGAAAACAGAATGATAACTCCCAGATCATATGCCAATTACGATAGCCAAGTAAGGTAGAAGCCACGGGAAGGAAGTAAAGAAAATACTCAGAAAGGAGTAAGACAGCTCAACAGGGACACATATCAATAACACAGGAAAAGAAAAAAAACTAACTTTCTGATGGTGAGTGGTCACCCTGTTTTGTAAAAGCTGCAGTCCTTGTGTGGAACATCGAAGATTTTGTACATGAGCAGGTCCATTAGCAGAAGTCCTCCTGGACCATGTTTGGTCCAGAGAAGCAGAGGAAGTAGGCTATGCAAATAATAGCAAAGAGGAGCCAGACCTACAGAAGCACCCTGTCTCTGTGACAGCAGAGAAAGAGAGTAGCTAGAAGGCTATTCTGTACATCTCAGCCCAACAAATAGCTGGTCCAGGAAAATAAAGTTAATTCAAGGATGAGGTGTGGTTTTTGTTTTGTTTTGTTTTTCTGAAAAGGATTACACACAACCAATGCAGTGTATTATAAGAAAGAAATTGGGAAAGAGCACCAAAACTTATTTACAGGTGAAGAAAACACACCAGAAAAGTCTTGCTATGGAGTGTATAAAAAGTGTGACCATTGTGTTATGGATTATTTAAAAAATGAAGAGATTATTTTTGAAGTCAGACCTAAATCAGAAGTATAGGAACCCAGGGAAGGTATAGGAAGACAACAGGAAGAAATAAAATATGATTTACCAGAATTCAAAAAAGAAGTAGAGAAGGAAAAGCATCTTAACCAAATTGAAAACAGCGTTAGAGAGAATAGAAAGTGTGTGTGTAGAGGGAGAAAATATGGGGAAAAAATGGGAAAAGTGACATTGAAATGGAAATGGAAATAAAGAGAGGAAAGAGGGAAAGAAGGAAGGAAGGATGGAGGAAGGACGGAAGGAAGCAAGGAAGGAAGGAAAGGACAGAGGGGGAATTTGGGAGAAAAAAAGTAGAAAAGATATGCATTAGGGATCCACATACACATATTTGGAGTAGCCTCTGAAGAAAAAAAAAATCAAACAAATAAACAGAACATGTTTTAAAGTTATAATTCAAAAGTGCCTTTGTTGAAATAAAAGACCTGAATCTGTGTATTGGAAAGACACAATGGGTACAAAGAATTGACCAAGAATGGTCAACGTCAAGACACAGTAAAGCTATCAATAGTAAAGCTATTGTGCTTTAAAATGAAGTTTTTGTTTTGGTTTGGTTTTTGTTTTTTTCCCAGTGAGGCAAAATAAATGTTATTTATGGGCATAAAATAAATAGGTTATATTCATGTTTCTCCACTGCAACATTCAACAACAGAAGATAAAGAAGGAAATTCTTGATAGATATACTCAAGGAAAGAAAATGTGAGACAAGGAGTGTATCCAGCTAAGCTGTCCTTTAAATACATACTACAGACAAACAGTTTTGAATATGCAAGAACTCAGAGAATATTTTTCTGGTGGCCAAAATGCAGCCAACCAAAGAATGGGTGAATTATGGCAAAATGATGGAAAATGATCCTTGAATAATTTTAACTTAGAACTAAGACTGATATAAATGTTGAATAACATAATGGAATGAAAATATTTAGAGTGAAATGAAAAAGAAAGATAAAAATAAATGGCAGTTATAAATATATAACTATATATCTTAGTAACCGCCTCATGTAGCACAAACTGAGTATTATAAGAAGACAGGAAAGAACAGTTTAGTAGTAAGAGTTTTTAATTCACATCTATCAGTTCACAACAGAGTAAAAGGGCAAGAATGTAAGTGTGAATATGGAAGACCTATATAATTAATAAAATAGTTCTGTCTTAAAAATATACTTTTTGTGTAAGTGTGTAACATCCATAAATTCCAAAAAATAAAAGTAGTTCAGACAACATTCTCTGATCACAGTTTAATAAAACTAAAGAATAACAAAAGCAGAAAAATCAAAGTTTGTTATAGAGGAAGTTTTAAAAGTCTTGGGTCAAGTAGAAAACGCAAACATATGTTGAAAAATTGGTTTAGAAAATCAGCAATAATAAAAAGCTATATATCTGAACATATGGGATAGAGATACAACAAATTTTAGATCACTTTAAAAAAGGAATGAAAAACTAATTCCGCAAATAATTCAAATATTGGTAAAAAATGAAAAGAAAGCAGAATAAAGGAATTGATGAAGATACTGGCAGAAATGAAAGAGTTAGAAAAAACCTATAGGCCTTCAAGTTATACTAAAAATAATGTGTTTTACTGACTTTGGTGGGAAAATTTGTCACAGGAGAAGGAAGATTCAAAGTCCACTTGAGAAGTTAGCCTGTAATATGTGAAGCTGAAAATAAAAAAGGTACTCATGCAATCCTAGGGACAAACTTTTGTGATTTGTTTTGTTTTTTTGTCATGGGTGATGAGTGAATTTCCAATAAAAAGAACTAGACTTCTTATTCTCAGTTTACATAACCGAGAGGAATAAAAACATGAATAATAAGTTTTATAATAGTACCATAAAGTAATGAAATTAATAAATAATGACAAAAGCTGTGTGTGAAAAGATGCACCACAGTAACAGTGATTTTATTCTTGGATGGTAGATCACAGCCAATGTCTATTTTCCATGTTCTTCTACAATGAGCACATATGCCTTAAGTAATAATAATTAAAATGTGATTTCCTACCTTACAACATACCTAAAAATCAATTCCAGATAGATTGCAAATCTAAATGTGAAAGATTAAGCAACTGAACTTTTAAAGAAAACAGGATAGCATATTTATGACCTTGGAGTAGGCAAAACTTTCTTTAGAAGAATACATGTCAACCAAAAATGATAAACTGGATTGTAGTAAGATTAGGAACTTCTGTTCATCAAAAGATATTATTATTATTTATTATTTATTAGAAGAATAAAAAATGTAGAAGAAATTATTTGCAAGTCATATGTATGACAAAGGACTAGTTTCTAAATATATACAGGTAGGAATCAGCTTGGAATTATGGTAAAGTTAAGAACTTTTTAAGACACAATTAAGAGAGTAGAAAGTGTGAGGAAAATTATTTGTCATACATTTATCTGGAAAAAAAATTTGTATCCAGAACACATTAGAAAAACCTCCATCAAATCAGAAAAAGACAGATGACCAAATAGAAAAATAGTCAAAAGACTTAAAAATATATTTGATAAAGGAAAATATCAAAATAGCCAACATAGGAAAATGCGCTCAACATGATTAGTCAAGAAGGAAATGCAAATAAAAAACACAATGAGATGCTACCACACACTGGCAAAATGAATAAATTTAAAGATAGAAAAAAAGGGGCGCCTGGGTGGCTCAGTTGGTTAAGCGACTGCCTTCAGCTCAGGTCATGATCCTGGAGTCACAGGATCGAGTCCCGCATCGGGCTCCCTGCTCGGCAGGGAGTCTGCTTCTCCCTCTGACCCTCCTCCCTCTCATGCTCTCTGTCTCTCATTCTCTCTCTCTCAAATAAATAAATAAAATCTTTAAAAAAAATAAAATAAAATAAAGATGGGAAAAAAATGAAAAGAAAACATCAAATGGTGACAAGGACTTGGTGTAACTGGAGCTCTCAGACACTGCTGGTGGGGGTACCAATCACTACAATCACTTTGGAAACTTCTGCATACATAAATACTGTATAACTCCTGAGCATATCCCCACAAGAAATGCATCCATAAATATCGAGAAAGAGATGTCCAAGAATGTTCACAGAAGCACTATTTCTGCAATAGTCAAAATCTAGAAATTACCCAAAAGCCAATCAATAGTACAATAGAGCAATGAATTGTGCTATATGTACACAATGGAATTCTAACAAGAATGAGAATATACAATCTTACAACGACGCGCAAGAACACAAATGAGTCTCATAAAAATATTGTTTATAGAAAGACCCAGATCCCCTACCGCACCCCGCAAAAGAATACATACTGCATGATTCAATCTCTATGCAATATACAAGAGCAGGCAAAACTATTCAATGCCATTAGAAGTCAACATAGTGCCTAACCCTAGGGGCAGAGAGAATAGAGATTGGAATAAAGATGAATGGACTTCTAAGATGCCAGTAAAATTCTCTTTTTTGATCTGGGTTCTAGTTGCACAGGTAGATTTGGTTTGTGAAAGTTCATATATCTGACTCTTATGATGTTTATTTTCATATCATAATGCTATATATCATTTTTCTGGTATATGTGTATGTACAATACTATATTAAACATTTTTAATTGAAATATTTTACTGTAGAGAAAACCTACGTAGAAAAACTTTTTTTAAATGATTTTATTTATTTGTCAGAGAGAGAGGGAGAGAGAGAGAGCACAAGCAGGGGGAGCGGCAGGAAGAGGAAGAAGCAGGCTCCCTGCTGAGCAAGGAGCTCGTCACAAGACTCGATCCCAGGACCCCAGGATCATGACCCGAGTCGAAGGCAGAGGCCTAACTTACTGAGCCACACAGGCACCCCTCAGGTAATTAAATATTTAATTCCCCCAGACCCACATTAATCCAATAACCAGAGCCTATAACTAGAATCTAATGAGCCAAAAATATCAGGAAAATTTTGACAACAATAAATATCTTCCATGGCTATTTTCTGTCACTTAACCACATATTGAATTTTTCTTTTAAAAATAAAAAAGGAAAGGGGCGCCTGGGTGACTCAGTCAGATAAGTGACTGACTCTTAATTTCGGCTCAGGTCATGATCTCAGGGTGGTGAGGTCAAGCCCCATGTTGGGCTCCATGCTTGTGGGGGTGCTGTCAGCTTGAGATTCTCTCCCTCTCTCTCTGCCCCACCCCCCACTGGCATTCAGCACTCTCTCAAATAAATAAGTAAATCTTCAAAAAATGATAAAAATGAAAATTAAAAAGGAAAGAAAGAGGTATATATTTTCCTCCAAAGAACATATTTGTATTTAATTAAAACACATTGCTAACTACATGATATTTCACTCATAAGTTAGAAAAAGAAGGAAGGAAGGAAGGAAGGAAGGAAGGAAGGAAGGAAGGAAGGAAGGAAGGAAGGAAAAGGAAAGGAAAGGAAAATTTAATAAATTTTTCTTGACTTTAAGGGATTCATGAATAATTCATTGGTTTTCTTTTAAACTATGTAGTGCTAAGTTTTCTCAGGAGAATGTAGAATTCTTATGAATTTAATCATCATTTTACATCTTATTTATAATTTCTTCACCTTTTATATTATAGTGCATGTTAAGGTCCATAACCTGTTGGTTGTTACAAATATTTTAGGATTTCTTAGGGCGCCTGGGTGGCTCAGTCATTAAGTGTCAGCCTTCGGCTCAGGTCATGATTCCAGGGCCCTGGGATTGAGCCCCACATTGGGCTCCCTGCTCCACGGGAAGCCTGCTTCTCCCTCTCCCATTCCCCCTGCTGCTTGTGTTCCCTCTCTAGCTGTGTCTCTTTCTCTGTCAAATAAACAAATAAAATCTTAAAAAATATATATTATAGGATTTCTTGATAAAAGTATTTTTTTGACACAGTGGATTCTCACTGAATACATCAATTGACTTTCTATTCAGATGTTAGTATTTCGTGAAGATGAAATACAATTGAAGAGTCAACTGCTTTAAAAGGAAATAAGTTTTTCTAAACACTGACAATTTTTATCTGCTTAAGAGGTCTTTATATTGGAATAAACTGATGTGTCTTGATTCTGAAATTCAGTCTTTTCGCCAAATACTCTTGAAAACAAGTTCTTGATAGTTTATGGTCTAAAATAAATATTAACAAGATGTTTCCTTCTAGACAAGTATTTAATAAGGAATATATTTTGCTTTTCATTTTGTTAATGAGACAACATTCTAGAAATCTACTAGGGGATAAAAGGTCAAAAGAATTATTACCACTTTTTTTTTTTAATTCTATGCTAAGGCAAAGATATACTATATTTAGGAAAATCAAAAGTAACTTTCTTTTAAGAAGGTGTTAAGTTGAAATAGACAGTGTGGCATTTAACCAGTAGAATTTTTTGCCAGGAAATAACAAATGGTAGATCAGAAAACACAGGAGCCAGTCTTGAAGCTGACCCCCATGACATGATTGACTGCCAAATAAAATGGAATACCACCAATATGAGGTGAAAATAAGGCAAGGAGCCTTTAGCAATCCAGTGGAAGGAAGGATGGCATCACTCCAAGGGCTAAAGAAGAAAGGAGTGCTCTCTCCAAGGTCCAGCTCGAATTACAAAACTCTGGAAGCAATGGGAGGAGCTAATAATACAATGTTCTAGCTGGGGAGGTGCCTGGAAACCCATCAGACTAACATGATGATGACTGAGTGGTTTAAATATAAGACTAGTGGTGTCTGCAAAGAGTCAAGTAATGTCTGCACTCAGGAGAATATGACACCAAGCAAAAATTCATGCAGACTTTTTCATATATATTACTACATTTTTAAAAATATATAATCATTTATTTTCTAAAAGTACAGACTGCTTAGAGTGATGCTCAAGGACATTGTCACATCAAAGAACAAATATGTCAAATATCTTAGTCTTGAGGTCTCAATGTGTTTTCTTACCTATGAACTGCAAAGACTGAACTGGAAAACTTTGTAACCATTTACAAGTCTAAAGTTTTATTTGTCTGTAATTTTATAATTTGAGATAAAGTATAAAATACCCAAGATACACCAGAGAACAGGAAGAAGTGGTGGGGCTGAAGAAAGTCAATATGAATATTGGCTCTTTGTTATGGCAGGAAGATGGCAAAAATGGATGTTGCACTTTGGAATATAATATAGGAACTTGAAGACAATTCTTCATTCCTTAATGAAACAGATAGGATGGGAGTCAAAAGCTGAAATAAATATTCTGGCATCCAAAGGAGGTCAGTGAAGCTCAGATGAATTACATGAGGTCAACCAGGTTCCATAAACAGGGTTGAGAGAAAAGTATGCATTGCACGGTTTATTTTGAGATGTTCTATAGAAACAAAATTTATGCACACTGACTTCTTCAGTTCTATCCTTTTACACAAATATAGAAATAACTCCTTAAGTATTAAGGTGATAAAAACTGAAATGAACTCTTAACAGAAACACAATGTCTTCGTGACTTCATACATGCACACAAGCAAATGGAGAACAAAATATATTTCATGTCAAGGTGTGGACTTTTTACAGAAAACTAAAGTAAGAAAAACACCTTATGAAACAAGTATAATTCTATACAGTTTTCCAATTGTTCGCTTTTCCTAATTTTATTTAAAAGCGCCAGAATAATGGTTGGAAAAGTGTACATTTCAGAGCCCAATTATGAGTCATGTAAGTAATCAAATGAATTTCTCTTCATTTTATTTTATTACCTATTTTATTACCTATTTACCTATTTTATTACCACATATTTTTTAACCCATTGCCCAATTTGCATACTTACTTCCAACTGAGTAGGGAATATATTCAAAACTTAAAATACCTCAAGGCCTCCACTGAGGATCTTAAAATTTTTTGCCAGTGACTGTAAGAGAAATTCTAAAAGAAAATTTCAATCTGTCTTCAGAAAAAGCAATGGTCCCTGTCACATAGCATAGTAAAAACAAAATGTGGTTTTGTTGAATTAATATTACACACTTTCTTGAAACTATGAGCATAATCTATTATCTATATATCTATCACATAATCTGCTTGACCAAAACTATTCAAAAGATAAAATGATTTCCAGGGCGCCTGGGTGGCTCAGTTGGTTAAGCCACTGCCTTCGGCTCAGGTCATGATCCTGGAGTCCCGCGATCGAGTCCCACATCGGGCTCCCTGCTCAACAGGGAGTCTGCTTCTCCCTCTGACCCTCTCCCCCTCTCATGAGCTCTCTCTCTCTCAAATAAATAAATAAAATCTTTAAAAATAAAAAAATAATTAAAAAAAGATAAAATGATTTCCAGCCTGAAATAGCTAATTAAGCAAACTCTCAGGAATTAAGGAATGCCTAACACAATCTTTCTTCACTCACATGGTTTTAGAGAAATACACATAAGTGCTATTATAAGGTTTCTCTTCCCTATGAGATGATGCTGAGAATACACAAAGATTGTGGTATCCAAATTAGAAACATTGCTGAAATGCAAATAATATATTATCATCTCTTAACATCATCCTTTCTCCATTGTGCTAGAAGGAAACAAAAATTCTAATAAGCACACTAAGCTGTGCTATATGGACTTGGAACTTTGAAAATATCTGGATACTCATTTCCTTGAATAAATATAAAATAAGAAATGGTAGGCTAATTATCTTTTTTCTTTTTTTTAAAGACAGAGAGAGAGCGAGAGCATGAATGAGAGTCTGGGAGGGGCATTAGGAGAGGGAGAGAGAATCTTAAGCAGGCTCCATGCCTAGTGCCAAGCCTGATGCAGGGCTCAATCTCACGACCCTGAGATCATGACCTGAGCTAAAATCAAGAGTTGGACCCAACTAACCGAGCCACCCAGGTGCCCCTAATTATCTATTTTTGATAATGGTTTTCTAGGATCTGTATCAGAATTTATAGCATTGAAGTATTTATTAATAATTCTTATTAGCTCCTTGTCTCGTTTAATGTAAGCTACAATGAAGGTAGGAGGAGCAGGGTGGGGAGCCTGAGCTATGTGTGAAATCACCATGGAAACCACATCTATGGCCAATCAGTGAGAACTGGTAGGCATGATTCTGCAATTATTATTACAAAGCCCCACATGTGAACTTATTTAAATCCTCCAACTCTCATTGTATATCTATTTTGACTTAATACAATACTGAGGCTTCTTCCAGAGTCATCCCTAAGTTCCATGTAACCACAGATCTCCACCAGCCACTTTTCTTAAAACTTGGCCCCAGAATCATCTCTTATGCATATTAGGGACATTTATTCTCTCTTTCTTTCTCTGCCCCCCCCCCCACAGCCTTCTCCCATGTCCCTTTTTCAAATATAGGAACAAGAATAGAGATATGTCCACTTCTGGGGGATTTGTTTATTACAACTGGGATTGGAAACAAGCTTTAGGGTAGTTCGTTTTAAGACAGTGTCTTAAAGAATCGGGACAGAATATTGAAATATGAGCCAAAGTATTTCCAGAAGAATAGGAGCAGTCAACTAAGAGGGGGAGTCAAATAAAATGAGGAGTGATAAATATCTATTTGCTTTCACGAAAAGGAAATCATTGATGACCTTGCTGGAGCCATTGGTATGAAACTGGAGTAGATGAAAGTGGAACAGAGGCTGAGGAGGTGCAGACAGTGAGCTCAGATGCTCTTTCAAGTCACTTCATTATGAAGAGAGAGTGATCTCTGAGAGATATATGGTTGAAAAAGGGCTTGTGTCTTCTAAACTTTTTAAGAGTGTCGTGAGTCTATTTAAAGCCCAGTGGGATGAAGCCAGTAGAAAGCAAGTAGTTAGGATTGAAAGGAGAAAGGGGAGCAAGGATGGGACCCTGGGAAGTGGTGGATGGTTTGATCTAGGGAAGGAAGAGATAACCAGCTGGTAAAAGGGTAGGTTATAATTCGATAAATATATCGGTGTGGAGGCAGGAAACTGAGGGAATTCCACTCTTAGACTCCAAGTTTCCCTGTGATGTATGTAACTAAGTTACCTTCTAAAAAGGAAAGGCAGGACAGGGGGTAAGAGGTTTTGGATAAGTTGAGAAGGTTTGAAAGGTCTTTTGGTCCTGCTAAGACCACGGAGGGAGATAGGGAGGGAAATGTTAAAGGATGGCCTGGAAGCACGGAGAAGCCACCTAAGGTTGGAGAAGTTTGAAGTGGTACTAGACTGCTGTTTAGGCCATTTTCTTCAACAGAACCCCACCTCCCCATAGAAAAGATATTGAGAAAAATAAAATGGTACTTCTAAGGATTCTCGAGATTGTGCCACTTAATGGAAATTACATAGCTTTTGCCAGGCTTTAAGATAAATTTAAATACACGAATACTGAAACTTCCAAGGGGACCTAAGATTTCTCATATTTCTAGTTAATATCACTGTATCCCTCCTGAAGGCAGTGATCATGTCTTTTAACATTATGTTCCAAGGACCTACCAGGGCCAAGCATGTAGCAAATGTAATACATTTTGATAAATATGTATTGAAATCAGTGCTAAACACATGGATTTCTTCATCCGCTGTGAAAATAAAGCATGTTCCACTTATCTTCAGGACCAAAAGAAATCAGTATAAAGTGTAAGTATAAAGGAAATGTAAGGTAGACAACTTACTGGCAAATGGCATGTGGAAAGACATACACGTACTTCCAATTTGTTACTTTCTCACAGGAATATGTACTTAAAATTTGAGACCCAAATACAGCTACCAAAAGGAGATCATTGTAGTTAATTAATGTATCAGGTAAGCAGTAGAAGGAGTTAGTAGCCAAATAACAGAGGGCTGAACTCAAGAAAGGTAGTGAGCACAACTACAAATTTCACAGTATTCAGTGATGTCCATGGACTTCATCATAAAACAAGACATGAGAGTCGTTATTTATCATGAACAATAACATTCTGGGATGCTTATTATGTGCCATGTTCTGAGATCAGCACTTGGATGAATTTTCTAATCCTCACAACAACCTTAGAGGCAAGTACTACTAGCATCCTCTGCTTGCACCTAAGGGAAGGATTCTTGGGAGTGGTGGAATATCTTGCTGGTGATTACAGATCACTAACTGGCAGAGCTAATACAGATCCAGCTCTCTCTGTCACCAGGATCCACACTCTTTTCCACACTGTCTGCCCATCCAGGGCAACACCTTCATTTGTCAAATATGGAAACCAAGGCCCAGGGAATAAAGTGAGAATTCATATCCTTTAATTGTCAAACCATAAATTGAACTCGGATGTCTTCATCCCCAGCCCAACAATCTCTTATCTATTCTTGAAAACCATAAGCCCTGATACATAAATTGCTAGTAATTGAAACTTAACTCCAATTCACTGACTTCATGAATGAAATTCACCCTTAGTAAAGCGACTGGATCCATTTTCCATCTCAGTGCTTCTGACCAAACTGAAATGAATCTATTTTAATTCATTGATCACATAGAGGATATATTTTCAACTCAGATTCTTGAGATAAATTTTGTCTTAATACCCCTCAGTATTCCCCCCTCCCTGTAGCGTGAGAGGAGCAAGAAGCAAAGGCCACTATAAGAAAGCTTTGAAAGAAAAATAGATAAAAAAAGAAAGAAAGAAAAAAAGAAGCCTTTGGGAGAATACTCAAAAGAGAAAAAATGATAGTAGCCAAATATTTGAGAGGAAATATGAGAATTAGAGAGCCAAATATGAGAAAGCATTAACCTAAGCCCTTCAAATTTATTGATTCATTTAACACTCACAGAATTGTACTACAGAAAATGGGTACAATTAGCATCTGCATTTCCAGTTGGGGAATGTGAAGGATAGAGAGTTCCTCTCATAGTTAAGAAGTGGTAGACTCTGTATTTGGATCTTGACTCTCTAGCCCCACAGCCCACACTCCTACTGAGAACCTTTTCTTTATTCACATTTACAAATATAAAAGAATGTTGAATAGGACTTCTCCAGGTTTTTGGAATTTCAGCTGAGGCCCCAGATCTGAGGTCAATGGATAAAAAGTGCCATGTCTACGATCTCAAGGATACATCATCACAGGACTTACTGTTAGGTTTTCCAACTGTTCCAGAAGCCATCCCCTTGAACACTCTATGGAAGATAAGGCTAGATTTATTAGAGAGGCATTCCTTCTAGGGCAATTTGGAGGATGATTCCCTAGTGATAGAAGGCAAAGAGAAATCTTTAGATAGACTGGTGGGGTGGCATATTCATGGGGAACGTCAACTGGCATCTCATCCCCAACCAGATGCTTCCTTAGCTGCATAAATTCCTTAGTTCATCCTAGGCGAGTACAAGAGTGAGGTATGAGAGTCCCTGAGGGAATCTAATGAATTCCTGGGGACTGGAGTGCAGAATCTATGAATCTGACTCTGGCCTGGAGCAGTCTGGGGGTGGTGCATGGCTGTAGTTGCCTTTGTCTGCTAAGTGAGGAGAGAAAACAGGGCAGTCGTGGAAGTGGCCGGCTTGCATTTCCAGAATTTTGCAGAACCTGGATGCACGAGTCCTGGTGGACCAAGCAAATGTCATTGAAGTAAGTCAGATTTCAGCCTAAAAGAGTTGTCTACCTAACCCCTGCCTCAGAAAGTTGTCTGATGGAGGAAGAAGACCCAGCAGAAAAAGACTGTTTGGGGGAACGCCTGGGTGGCTCAGCCGGTTCAGTGTCCAAGTCTTGATTTTGGCTCAGGTCATGATCTCAGGGTCATGAGATCGAGCCCTGTGTCAGGCTCGGCACTGGGAACGGAGCCTGCTTAAGATTCTCTCTCTTCCTCTCCCTCTGCCCCTCCCCCCCACCACTCTCTCTCCCGCTCTAAAATAAAAGAAAAAGAAAAAGACTGCTTGGGGTCCACCTGCAGTTCAGAAGTGAGGTGAGAGGCCAAACAATGAAGTGTGTGGGATCAGTGTGTGCGCAGGCACAGAGGAAGTGAAATCAACAAGGCAGCTGTGTCCATGATGTCCAGCCCGAGCAGTGGCCTTGGATGAATCACAGAGTCATAATTAGGAACTATAGAAACAACCTTTTGTGGCTGCCGGAGAACACTCTAAAAGTCACAAGAAGCATATGTAAGTCACTTCACCAGGGACAGGGGTTTGGATTTTACTTTTGGCTACTTATCACTCCTATATCTCAGCTCGGGAGAAACTGCATGTCAAGGGTCAGGGACACTTAATAAATGCCTGTTGAATAAATAATAAACACACTGTCATCTGCAGAGTGTCTCATTACCAGTTCTTGCAAAACAGCATTTCCATATTTGACAAATGAAGGCAATTCTCACCATCTTCCTAATTATTTTTTCAATTTTTTTCAAGTAATAGACATCTATATCTTCCTCAGCTAAACATGCCTCTTTCCCCTTCTTCTAGTAAATGCAACCTCTTCTTTTGTGAAGCTGGTCCTCCCCTGCTTAAACTTTTTGACATCAGCGAGGCTGCCAGGCTCGCACATGAACCAGGCTCACCATTCAAAGGGTCCCATTGTTTTAGCAACAGGGATTGTGTAAAGGATTGGCACAAAACTCAAACCTGGTTAATCAGCATTATTCCACAGAAGTGTTACATACAGAAGCAGAAGAGAGAAAGCCGGTCTTTCCTTGGAGTTATGAAGCTATCATGTTTACAACATGAGCTGCTGCTACCGGCCATGGTCACTGTCACGTGGAGAAAGCCAGTTTGAAGGAGAGAATGAAAGCCAGCAAAGACAAGCTTAGGGTTATGTGTGCCTGTGTGTGCGTGTGCGTGTGCGTGTGTGTGTGTGTGTGTGTGTATGAGAGAGAGAGAGTAATAGAGAGAAGCAGAGGAAAAAAACAAGTTTTATAAGGAAGGTAGTAATTACATTTTTCAGCTTAAATTTTCTTTATTAACATTTTCACGCTGTTTAAACAAAAATTATTTTTATAAATCAAAAGAAAACACAAACATACATAATAGAATACATATTGGGAAGACACATGTGAATGTTTATCATTTAGCTGATCCAGCCTTACCAGGAGCTAGGAGCTGCATTGTTTTCTGTAACACTCCAGAGTCCCCCATAAATATTTAAAGCATGCCAAGCTTGTTATCTACAAAGGAGATTCTGGGCAAGAAGTGAGCTCTAAAGCTCCCCTAGAACGTTAGAATGGGGTAGGAGAGTCATTATAAAATCATAAAGCTTTGCAAAATTCAGGCTGACTTCTCCTTATTTTAGAAGTTTTTTATTTTTCTCATATATCTTTCTCTGTACATCCTGTTTCTGACTAGATGGTCTTGTTTAGTATTTCTAAAGGAAATCACCACATTGATTCTTAAACTCAAAGAACTTAAGGCAGAGGGGGAAAAAACTGTGGTTGAAAACTAAGCAAAGTCTAAAATGTTAAAGAAAAGCAAATCAAAATTGTCATGAAACACCAACAGATTTGAAAGTTGAATTATTCAAGGCGGCAAATTTTCTGGATTCCAGCTCTATGCTGCAAGAATTGGAAACAGATAACAGAGGCATTGTTATATATTTTTCACTTCCAGCCTTCTGCTGCCACCACAAAGCACCCCAGTCTCTGTCCCCATTGCCAGTCGGCAAGAATCTTGCATGGAAAATAACAAGCAGAGTCGTTGGTTTTATTTTTCAGCAACAGACACACCTTTAGGTGTCTAAAAAGAAGATACTCCATCTAAAGTTGCACCTAATCCATTTGTGTAATAATGTACCAGGTAAGACTTGCTTTTATCATTTTTTTTCCACAGTTAGGCACAATTGCAAATATAAAGACTGGATATAATAAGGCAGATAGTTTTGGAAAACACATAAAATTCCCATCATTTCTCTCCAACTTATAATCTTTAAATTGACATTGCTCACAGTTATGCTAAGATCACACAAATGATAGACTCTCTCCAACTTCAACTTCATTACAAAGTTGGATACCTCCTAACTCCATACATTTTTTAAATAACTGAGACATCAACAAAAAATTGAATTAAATCCTCTTTTCAGAGACACTCTTCCTTTGTCTTGTTTTTGTTTTTAATTTTCTACCCCCCACTTTAACAGTACTTATGCATAGGATTTCCTTCTTACGTGAAGGCAGTCCTAGTCTCTGTGTGATGTGAAGAGTTCTGAGGAGGAGCCCTGCCCACATACTTATTTTTATTCTCTTCAGACTAGTTTGTATGAAATCCCACATCTCTAGAAAGCCACATTCATGCTGCAGGGAAATTCCTGAAAGAGAGAGGAGGAGAATAGCTGGAGCTAGCCAGTCACTGCCTAGGAAAGGAAATATCATGGCAACACCCAGCAAAGGAATAACTAAAAGGATGTAGCATCAAAGGAGAGGGGGGTTTTTCTTCAGACTCAAGTGATATAACATGAGAAAGCACTACTACAGAGCCTGGCATACCAAGGTTTTGTACATTTCCTTTCTCCCTCTCTTCTTTGCCAGTTCTCCATGTAACAGAGAACAAGACCGACGTGGGATGCCGCTGAGACCCCCAAAGACACATAAATGTCCACATTTCCAACAACAGATTGGAGTTCAGCTAACTTGGTAGGTACCAAGCGTGCAGCAGACTTGTTCTAGACAATGCATGTCTAATAAAATAAGTTTGGAAGGACTAAAAGTTCCCACTATATCTCTCAGCTAAAATTACATACAGATGCTGTTCAGTGCCTGTATTAACTTGTAACTGTGAACAAATTATAAGGTTTTAAGATCACAGAAAGGTTTTTGAAGTTGAAAATAACCACCATTACAGACAAAATAACCTGTCACTTCTTTTAGAGTTCAGGAAAATAAAATGTTGGTAAGAAAATAAAACATTCTGGCTTCGAGCCAGAACATAACATTACACTCTCTCATATACTTCTAAAGTGCTTATCTTAAGTGTCAGCAAATGGCTGTTTGTTTAAATTCATCTCCCTTAAAAATATTTAAGGTCTTTTCAATTGACAATACAGAGTGTCTGTTATATATAAGATTATATGTTAACTTTGTTCTAAAAGTATAGCGTCTAAACTTTTATTTCATCTGAATCTAACTCACATTAATTGTAAAACTCACCCACATATCAAGGAAAAAAAATATCTGATATATTTAATGAAAAAGGTGACAACTATCTACATTTTAGTTTTGCAATGTGATTGTCTTTTTCCTGGTTTTCATTATTTGAAACAAACAATACACCAAATTTAGAATCTATGTATGATAAGTTAAAATTTCTGTCTACAGAGTATATCCTCTAATAAAATTTTAAGAAATATATAAGTTAAGGAAAAAAGGCCTAACTATCATTTTATTCCGCAGTTTTGAAAGTAATCATTTAGGGGCGCCTGGGTGGCTCAGTCGTTAAGCGTCTGCCTTCAGCTCAGGTCATGATTCCAGGGTCCTGGGATGGAGCCCTGCATCGGGCTCCCTGCTCAGCGGGAAGCCTGCTTCTCCCTCTCCCACTCTCTGCCTGTGTTCCCTCTCTCTCTGTGTCTCTCTCTGTCAAATAAAAAAAAGAAAGAAAGTAATCATTTAATCACAAACAATAAGTAACTGAAAGGAAATTTAAAGGAGGTTGTTTTCACCCACACTCTGATTCATCAGAAAATATGTGGTATTAGCTCTCACAGGGGAAAAAAACTAGTTCTCTTGAGATTTCTCATCTGCAGCTGTATTCTATAGAGGTCTAAAAATCATTGAAATGAATTGCCCCAAGGTTCAACCCAAATTTTGTCTTTGAAGGGCACAGTGAGGGTAAATGTTTGAGCCTAATTATTATGCCACTTCAAATACACTCTTTCAGCGGGATGGGTGGAACAGAGCCATCCGCTCATAGGTTCAACATCACAAACCTCTACCTTTCTGGCCCTTCCTTAGTTCCTCTTCCTGCATGACACACTTTTCTGGCTTTTATTTTCCTTCTTGCATCTTTCCAACTCTCAGAGGAAAAAAAAAAAAGCAAACACTAATGTGAAAGAAACTGAACCATGGTACTGAGTGTGTGGGCGTGTGGGTTCGCAAAGAGAATCTAGCATACACAGACTCTAAGCTCTCTGTATTGTTTGCCTCAAATAATGACTATAAGGAAAATGATTCTTAACGGTCAGCAGCAATATAAGGCCTCCTAGGATATGCCAAAATGCCAGAAAGTTCCAAGTGTGAGAGAACCTTCTGAAGCATAGCACTGATACATCATCACCCCATTTAGCATGAGGATTATCATTTAATTTTGTGTTAGCAGGTCTAATGTTTTTGGCTATTTGGGGATTGTATTAATTGGTCTAAAGGTCAGAAGATCTAGGCTCTATCCTTAGAACTCTGTGACCTTGAGCAATTCATGTAAATGACCTGTTCCAAATCCCTTGTTCCCCCATTTGTAAAATAAGGAAGTTGGGCCAAATCAGTTTCTAACCTATCGGTCAAAAACCCCTTCGGTGCCATGAAGTTGCTACAAAGGGTCTGATAAATCAAATGTATAACAGAATAAATACTACTATCACACAAACACATGTAATACTAATGTCTTCAAATGTGTGCAGGTACTATCACTGTTAGTAAAATGTAAGTTCATGGGGCGCCTGGGTGGCTCAGTCGTTAAGCATCTGCCTTCGGCTCAGGTCGTGATCCCGGGGTCCTGAGATCAAGCCCCGCATCTGGCTCCCTGCTCTGCGGGAAGCCTGCTTCTCCCTCTCCCACTCCCCCTGCTTGTGTTCCCTCTCTCGCTGTGTCTCTCTCTGTCAAATAAATAAATAAAACCTTTAAAAAAAATGTAAGTTCATTTAAAGGGCTTATTAAATTCAGAAAAGCATTTTGTTACTTTGCATTTTTATTAATTGTCCAACAGTAAAATCACAACTGGTATTATGGGAGCAGTCCCCCTAAAAGGTTTGGTGAAATCTGAGATTACTGCCACCTCTAAAATTCTAAAACTCCTTGGAAAACAAATTCCATACAAAATTCTAGAAGGGCTATAGAAATTTTAAAATAGAGCTAATGGGCATCTCTCTGTCCCGTGGCCTGTTTTCTGCCTCATAGCCAAGGGTGACCATTACTGCGTATAGGAATATGGATTCTAATCAGAATGCCTTCAGACTCCAACTTAAGCTAGGCACACCAAAGACCTTGAAACATGTCTCTTTCTCTTTCTCAGAATTACCCATGGAGATAGTCTAGCCTGTAACAACGTCAATGTTCTTCTTTGAATGCAAAACTTCAGCTATGAAATTCCATGCTAGAAAATAATTTTGAGATGCCATATGAGAAATTTCTAATAATTCTTTTAGAATAAAAAAAAGTAGTATTAGGGAAATAAAATACTTCTACAAAGTTAGTCCCAAAAAGACAGGAAAAGCTATTTTCTATATCTATTTTGATGCTTTAGACATGATAGATTTTCTCTTCTTTTCTCTTTTTTATCCTTTCATTAGTCTTAATTTTAAAATATATGTGTCCCAAACTGCCAAGTGGGCTAAAGTCTTTATCAGGGATAGCAACTGATTAATTATTAAGATTAATTATTAAGATAATTGATAATTCTTTCTTTGGTCTATTTATCCACTGTCTTTATCTCTATTGTCTACATATCCCCACCACCACTTCAGTGGACTTTTCTCAGGCTTCCATACCTCCCAAATCTCAGAGCACTGGATCACTCTCAGCAGTGTTCAGAATGCTAATGCTTACGTTCTCTCTACATTCTGATTTCTTCCAGATAGAGTTCATGTTGTCCTAGTCAAACCACCCCTTTCCCATCCCTGCTTGATTCCAGTCTACTTCCTACTCAAATCCATCCTGTTCTGCCATCAGAATTATTTCTCTAGAATAGATTTACTTACATTAACAGCACCCAAGTTTTTTAAAAATCTTCAATTACCAGCCTACCAGCTGGATGTGAACCTAACTTTTTAGCCTCATCTCCAGCCAGCTGAATCTTACTATTATTTGAATGCACCATGATGATTTTGTGGTGCTACTTATTATGTCTAGAATATTCTGTCTCCAAAGCCTCCTCACCTCTGTATCCTCTCCTGTCAAGGTTTTATTTATTCTTCAAGATCCAGATTAAACACCCCTCCTATATTTAGCTTTCTCTTACTCCTTTTCCCATAGTGGAATTGATTGAATCCTCTGTGAGATATTAACTAAACATGGGTGTGTGTATCATACCAGATACTGAGAGTACAAATGTTTATAACGAGACAAGTTCTTACCCTCAGTAGGCAGACTAGTAAAGAATACAATATGTAAAGAAATAAATGCTACTTTTGTCAGTTCTAAGAAGAAATCTGTACCCAGTGCAGTTGAGCACCAACAAGAGAGTGGTCAGTTCTATCAGAGAGAGGGGGGGAAATGGATCAATAAAGGCATCATAGAGGAGATAATATTTGAGCTGAATCTTGAAAGAACACTAGATCCACAACAGGGGATAAACAATGATCAAGAGAGGTGGGAGAGTCTATTCACTCATTCAGTTACACATTCGACCAACATTTATTGAACCATATGTCAGGCACCGCACTAGGTACTGAAAACATAAAACTAAAATAACTCTTTATCTTATAAAAGACAAACTAGTAAATAAGCAATTATTACAAAGGATTTGGTAGACAGCCTCTAAAATAGCCCCCTGTGATAAGGAGAATGACTCCAACTTCATTTGATATTTGACTTCTGACAGCTTTCATGCCCTGACTTCCTCCTGTCCCTTTTGCTCCATATCAGGGCAAGAATATAAGAAGCCTTGGCTCTATCATTAGTGCTCATGGAAAAGTTCAAACTGTCCTAAATCCATTCCTGTGGGAATCCTCACTAAGGTCCCACTCTCCACCACAAGAAAAACCAAAGCCACTGTCCTCTTTTCTCTTCTCTGAAGACATTCCAGACTGGCTTTTGTGCCTGCCCTACTTTCTTCAGAAAGACCTATAATGTGAGCAATAAATATTTATAAACCATCTTGATGCATGTGTGGTATCATCTGTCTTAACATGTGAATCAATTCTGAGGAGGGATTTATTGCCTTCCACAGGGAAACCACAAAACACTCCCAAGGATCCCAGCCTCCTGGTGTTTATGTTCTTGTGTAATCCCGTCCATTTGAATGTGGGATGAACATAACAAATAGATTATGCCAAAAGTGATGTATCATATCACTTTTAAGTAATAGGAGTAAAGTAATCCTGTGCATTTAGATTGCAAAGACTCTGGTTTCTCCCTTGCTCATGCTGTATTGCTGTCTTCCTCACTCTGATGGAAACCAGCTACCATGTTGTGAGGTACCCTATGAAGTCCACATATCAAGCAACTGAGGGATGCCTATGGTCAACAGTCAAGGAGGAACGGAGGCCCTCAGGATATCAGCCTGTATGGAACTGAACCTGCCAACAGCAATGTTAGTGAGGTCTGAAGTGGACCTTCTCACAGATGAACCTTCAGATGAGACCACTGCTTTGGCCAGCACCTTGATTGTAACCATGTAAAAGACCCTGAGATAAAGAACCCAGTTAAGCTATGCCTGAATTTCTGATGATTTAATAAGGGTTTATCATTTCAAGGCACTGGGTTTCAGGGTAATTTGTTAAATATCAATAAATAACTCATATAATGGAGTATGGCAGTAATAAAAATACGTAAAGATAGCATGATACTTCGGGGTGGTGGTGAGGCATCGGTGGCTAACCCAATCTGAACACCTCGGTGAAGCATGGAGACTTGAGGAGTTTGATGAATTCATGAAATGCAGATGCTTAAAATAACTCAATGTGGCTGAACTAGAAAGTTGGAGGAGGGTTTGTCTCTGGTTGGGCCTGGAAAGACGCACTAAAGCAGGATACGAGAATGCCTTGTAAGGCCATGTTAAAGGGCGAAAAGAAGTCATTAAAGAATTCTAAACAGCACAACAACATGATCATATTTGTGTGACATGAGCTTCTGCTGTTTGTACCCTCAGATTCAGCCTGTCTGGGCAGGTTTTAAGGGCTAGCGGCCCAGGTCCTCAGTAACTGGCTTGCGTGAGTCGCCAAGAAATATCCTGGGAAATAAGTCAATCTGCAAGAAGTAAGAGTCCCTAGGACTCTTAGAGTCAGTGAGAGAAGAGAAGTAGTTCTGAATGTAGCAGTGCAGTATCCGCCACTCTGATTAGCCTTCATTCCAGCCTCTATGGATTGATGCCTGAGCCCCGAGGAGAAAGAACTGCAGTCATAAGCAGGAAATCTAAAAGGACTATTGCACAAGGTTCCCATGGGACTCAGATCCTAAGACAATACCAGCAAATCAACAGCAGTGTAGTCAGTAGATTTGGCAGGAAGAAAGGTACTGGCTGCTTCGCAAGGACATTGGCATCTTAAATATTGGACACCAGCATTGGCATCAGTGCCCTGGTAAGGACTCCAGATCTTTCAGAAGGTGTTATTTTTTTTTTAGGAGCTAGAACAAGAGAGAAGAAAAATAGTGGACAACAACAACAACAGAACAACCCTAAAAACAAAACAAAACAAAACAAAGAAACTACTTAGAGCACACATGAAACATCACTGGCCCCCAGCTTCCCATATCTGGAGAAGAATTTGAGGAAACTAGAGTTTCTTTGATCGGGGTGGGAGGGGGAGTCAAAAAAAAAAAAGAGGAATACTACTTTTCATTAAACTTTATTCTTTAGGATAGTTTAGATTTACGGAAAAATTGAGCAGATAGTATAGAGTTAACAGATGCCCACTCCCTGCAGTTTCCAAGATAAGTTATATCTTACGTTAATGTGGTACATCTGTTTACAATTAATGAAACAATACTGATACATGATTATTAACTAACAGCTATATCCTTAGTATTTATCTAGTGTCCTTTTTCTGCTCTAGGATTCCATTCAGGAGACCACATGACATTTAGTTGTCATGTGTCCTTAGGCTCCTCTTGGCTGTGACATTTCTTCAGACTTCCCTTATTTCCAGTGACCTTGACAGTTTTAAGGAGGACTGGCCAAGTATATTGTAGGATTACCCTCTATTGGAATTCTCTGGGGTTTTTCTTTTCTTTTTTTACTTGTTTTTTAAAAATATTTTTTAAATTTAAATTCAATTAATTAACATATAATGTATTATTGGTTTCAGAGGTAGAGGTCAGTTATTCATCAGTCTTATATAGTACCCAGTGCTCATTACATCATATACCCTCCTTTTTTTTTTTTTTAAGATTTTATTTATTTATTTGACAGAGAGAGAGAAAGTGAGAGCAGGAACACAAACAGGGGGAGTGGGAGAGGGAGAAGGAGGCTTTCCGCGGAGCAGGGAGCCCGATGCAGGGCTCGATCCCAGGACCCTGGGATCATGACCTGAGCCAAAGGCAGACGCTTAACGACTGAGCCACCCAGGCGCCCCATCATATGCCCTCCTTAATGTCCATCACCCAATGGCTTCATTCCCCCCCCCACCTTCCTCCCCTCCAGCAACCCTCAGTTTGTTCCCTATAGTTAAGAGTCTCTTATACTTTATCTCTCTCTCTGGTTTCCTCTTGATTTATTTTTTCCTCTCTTCCCCTATGATCCACTGTTTTGTTTCTTAAATTCCACATATCAGTGAGATCATATGATAATTGTCTTTCTCTGATTAACTTATCTCATTTAGCATAATACCCTCTAGTTCCATCCATGTTATTGCAAATGGCAAGATTTCATTTTTTTGATGGCTGAGTAGTATTCTATATATATATATATATATATATATATATATATATATATATATATATCACATCGTCTTTATCCATTCATCTGTCGATGGACATCTGTGTTCTTTCCATAGTTTGGCTATTGTGGACATTGCTGCTATAAACATTGGGGTGCATGTGCCCCTTCAGATCACTACATTTGTATCTTTGGGGTAAATACCCAGTAGTGCAATTGCTGGGTCATAGGGTAGCTCTATTTTCAACTTTTTTGAGGAACCTTCCTACTGCTTTCCAGAGTGGCTGTACCAGCTTCCATTCCCACCAACAGTGTAGGCAGATTCTCTCTGGGGTTTTTCTTATGATGAGATTACATTGTAAGTTTGGGGGAGGAGAAATACTATTTTGATATTGAAGTTATGCCCATTTTATCTCCTCACTGCTTTGGCCTGGGAAATGTACAATGTATTACATTTGTATTTTGAAAAGATCATTACAGTAAAGGAAATAGGGACTGGGGCCAATAAACTAAGCGGCATGACCAACTTGAAGACGACTGTGATGATTCAGATAAGATATAATAAAGATCTGAGCTAAGGCAACTGTGGTCTGAAGACTGGACGGGAAAGATACAAGATATGTTAAGAACTTAGAAATAACAGAACTCTAAAACCAGTTGTATATGGATGGGAAGAATCTGCAAAAGTGACTAAGAAGAAATGTGGAAGAATAACCAGAAAGAGCAGGTTGCCAAAGCCAAAGGGGGTGCGGGGGAATCTCAGGAATGCTGTAGTCCAATAAATGAGGGCCAACATGATCTTTGGACTTGGAAATTAATAGGGCTCTTAGTCAGAACCAGCAGCATGATTAGAAGGTCTGGAAAGTGAATTGAATAAAAAGAAATAAAAAATACTGAATGTCAATATTTCTGATTCTAATTATAAAGAAAAGAATCATCAGGGTAGAAGTCAGGAGATAATTGAGAATTAGGATGTTTAATGATATATAAGACATGAGCATATTTTTGTAGGCCATATGATGTGGAAGAAACCAGTAAAAAAAAAAAGATTAAAAATATGGAAAAATGAAAAACTATTCTGAGAGTAGATGAAAAGATGAGATCACTAATAATAATAAGCTACACACAGTCAGTATTTACCTCTCTGTTCCGGGCACTGGGGTCGGGCTTTGATGCATTATTTGCATTAACCTTAACAACACTCCTAGGTGGTTGAATGTTGCGATTATCCTCATCGATGGCTGAAGAAACTAAAGCATACAGCAGTGTGAGTCAAGATTTGAACCCAGGCAGATCACCTCCACTTGCTTAATCACTGCTGTATATTGCTTCTCCAAAGTGTGGGTGGTAGCCTGAAACAGCAGAAGAGGTATCTGTAATATGGAGGGAAAGCTACAAGCATGGGTGGCTCAGGGTGGTTGCATAATAAATATTTGTAGGATGAATGGAAGAGTAACAGCGTGCAGATGTAGATATGTAACTACAGGGGCAGGAAGTTGATGGAGGGCACACTTTACAGTACTGCTTACATCACCATCTATGAATGTGTAACACTTTGTGCATGAATGGTAGAACACTTGTTTCATTCCATTACAATTCTGCATTTCACCTCTGTCTCCTCACTTACCTAAATCTCACTTCCTCAGCAAGGAGAGGCTGACCTGTTCCTTGGATTCCTCAGGCCAGAACTGCGAAAGGCTTCAGAAGGTGTCAGGGGCAAGGAAGGAGCAAAGCTCAATGAAAAGTTGAAATCCAAAAAGCTGAAAATCAAAGTTCCCCAAATAGATGGAAACCGCAGAAGCAGTTTTGGAATCCAACAGAGTAGAGGCAAGGATTTGAAATCCTGGGAGTCAAGAACCAGAGAGAGGCCTGGGAAAATGAGCTCAACATGTGTCACGTTCTAAGTCTGACATTCAGTTGCCGGTCACAGTGATGGATGGCCAAACTGGCAAGTGTAAAGGGTTATGAGGGGTCAATACCTCCAGGGAGTGAACATCTTAGGGGCAAGGGATTTGTCTTTTTTACCTACAATTAAGGTCTTAGTATCTGACACAGTGCCTCTCTATATTAGATAGAGAATGTGTTAAAAATACTGAATAGGCGAGAACCCTCATCATCTGTGGCATTGAACTACAATCTTTAGAGTGATTAGTGACTATCTAAATTATAACATCTGAATTTGAACTTGAAAATTATGCTATAATGTCATTTGAATATGCAGTATGTCCCTAGTTTATCATTGGACATGACTCACACATATACTATATAGTCCTATTTAAGATGATAAATGATTACCCTTCAAAGGGAATAATAGAAACATGATTCATAAATTGATTAATCATTCTTTATAATTACCGTCATAGCATCCCCAAACATTTTTACTGGATACATGTGCAACCCAGCTGCCTCTCTCTAGTCTTCAGGTTTCCCCGAGTTTATCAGGTAAATTTGATCAGGGATATAGGAACACTATTAATAATTGTAATGAGTAAATTATCGCAGCGATTAGGCCTTATAAAAGTTTGGGAGTTAATGAAAAAGTTTATAGAAGACCATTGTTTCTGCCTCTGGTGGTGGGCCCAAAGTCACTTATAGGTCAAGGTTCTGGTGATCTGAACACGAAGAGGGGATGTCTGAGGACAAACTGGTACCTGAAAGCCATGAATACAAACTAGCCCCCACATCTGCCTCTCACCATCTCCAAATTTGAGATGCAGATGACCTGAAGAAGGGAGTCATCCCTTTCTTCACTGGGCTGCTAACCTGCCTGGCCCAGTACTCTAAAGAAGCTGAAGAAAGACATGGGAGAACTGGAGATCCCAACAAACTGGGCCAGCAGATCAGCTGCAACGCATATAAGCTTCAAAGGTGCCTGGCACTCTTCAACCTTCGGATCATAGTTGCTGCTGCTTTATTTATGTCTCCTGAATCGCACATAAATTTGTCCTAGAACAGTACCTAAAGGGGAATTCTGGGAAATGTAGTTTTCGATTAGCTGAGCAGATGCAATATGAACAACCATACTAAGTAACACTTATATGCTATGCAAATTTGTGTTGGCCCCTCACTCGGGAACTCCCCTGCTGCAAAGCTGTGCAGGATGTTTCCAGGTTGTTGGCAAAGTACTCACATCATCTTGTTTCCACTTGAGGGTAGGCATGGCTAAGTCTCTGCTAAAACTGTGGATACCTGGGAGCAGTGGAAGTAAGGCACAGCACTAGAAGTAGCCAGAGCAACACACCTCTTTTTACTTCCACGCACCAAGAGGAAACACCAGATGTCAATGTCACCTTCAGTTCCTAGAACAGCCACCCACAGTACTAGAGAAAGGAGGAAGATTTCAAATTCTTAACTCCATGTAGCTCCACATCCAGCTTCCATATCTGCCTATACTTGCTCTTCCCTCAAAGCCACCAAGGGAAAATGACAGGGGGAACACACATTCCTTCAGGGAGAAAACATCCCCCTGCACCTGTCAAGTGTGGTTTGGGCCCCATGGTCCAGACAACAAAATAAATAACAATGGTCAACCTAACACATTTCCTAAACCAGCTAAATGAGTCTTAAATAACATCATTTGTGAGATGCCAAAATGAAGTCGAGTTAAAGTGTTGTGCAATGTGTAGCCCGATTATTTTGTTAGCTTTTCCTAGAGTAAGATGAAGCAATCAGGTCTGACCTTTTTCTGCTGCTATCTAGTCTCATGACTGTCTAACACCAATGTTTAGACAAAAAGAAAATATTCTCTCTCTCTCTCTCTCTCTCTCTCACACACACACGCACACACAAACACCCGGACCTCCCAAGAATAATCAATGCTTTTAGACATTTGGCAGCTTGAAATCAGACTTGGTTGGGAGAAGAGAGAGTCTGTGTCTTCAGTGTTGAATGATCCTGCTAAAAATTACCAAATATATATTATTAAATAGAAGCTCTAACATCTCATCTGAAGCAGTTGCTTTCAAATTCATGGTTGTTTCATAGTTTTCTCCAAAAACAATAGGTCAGTATTTGTGAAACTTAAACTCCACTTCTGGTGATTCTCACAACCTCCACCACCAAATCAAAGTTTCTTCCACCAGTGAATTGACCATCCCATCTCTAGATAGAGAAAACTGTGAGTAACTTTTAAGGAAAGCTTCTCTAATTGAAAAAGTTAAAAAGTTCAACCACACATTTCATTGCGTATACAATGCACCTCCCCACAGAGGTTTATTAGCATCTTTGAACTTCAGTTTGTGAAACTGGGGTAATACCTTTCTTAAAAGGTTATTTCAAAAACTGAATGACATTTAATATAATATTCCCACGACACACACTTAGCATATATTAAGTATTCAGTAAACAGAAGCTATATTATATATTATTCATAATAATCAATTCACACATATGTGTACATGTATGTGTACAAACATATATGTGTGTGCATGAATACATAACTTTATATATTATCTGTTACTTATATCAGGAGAAAATAATTACTCTTTCCATATTGAGTACATACGCGAAAGAAAAAAAATTCATCTATACAGAAATGAGAAATGGAGTGAAAGAGGCAGAGAGGTATTGAGTGAGGAAATGAAGTAAAACAGACACTCTCATTAAATTAACTGTTGCAAAATCTCATCCATATTTCAATTTTGAATCTACCAACAGATATGCTTGAAAAGTCTATATGATGTCAAGTAAGCTGAAATCAACTGCCCTTGACCTTTATTTTTACTATAAAAACAATACTAAAGCTTTTAAGGATGGTGAGTTCTAACAATTTCCCAGGGTTTCTTGTAAGAACAGATGCTTATGTACTGTCTAATTTTTCACCTTATTTTAAGCTGCTAAATCATAACATGTGTTTATTATGCTTAAATGAACAAAGTTGAAACGATGTTAATTTTTTCCTGGCATTTCATGTGCTTCAAATGTTTTTTATTGTTTTCCTAAATAAGGTTATTTCAGTCGTATGGGGGTGAATCTCTGTATTTACCATGTTTTTCTAATTTAGCAAATTAATACAAATAATAAATCATTTGGCTCATATTGCTAACGAATTCCCTAATGTGCCCATTACTCACTGAATAATTCCTGAGATCCTACTGTGTGCCAAGTATTGTTCTAGACCCTGGCAAAAGAGAAGCAAGTCTCTAGGGGTCCCTGGGTGGCTCGGTCGGTTAAGCATCCACCTTCGGCTCAGGTCATAATCTCAGGGTCCTCAGATGGAGGCCCGCATTGGGCTCCCCGCTCAGCAGGGAATCTGCTTCTCTCTCTGCCCCTTCCCACTGCTTGTTCTCTCTCTCTCTCTCAAATAAATAAATAAAATCTTAAAAAAAAAGAAGGGAGAGAAAAACAAGTCTCAGTTTCTGATTCTAACAGATTTATTAAATCTACTGCTGGGGTAGATATATATTTTTTTCAATCACTCTACAATGTGATCAGAAGTAAATACAAAATAGTGTATGGTAAGAAAGGAAGTGATAAATATTCCGTGGGGAACAGAAAGAAAGAAATTAGAAAATAATGGAGTTGATATTTTCATTGGGTATTAAAAGAATGGCTCAGACAGAAATAGTCAAAGAGGATTTTAAGCAGAGAAAATACGCTGAGCAGTGTCAGGGAGAGCTGAAAGACCATGAGACATGCTGGTATAAGACAAATGATGCCCCAGGGTGGAAACATTAGCAACAGAAGCAAACAAACACACCAGGTAAATTTGGAAAGGCATTTGGAAGAATCTGGAGTTTGTCCTGTCAGAACAGAACCCTTTAAGGATTTATTTTCAAAATACTGACTTGGCTCAAATATTCAAAAAGTGAAAATCAAATGAAATAGTATAGAATGGATGTTTTCCCGTGTATATCTCTTCTTGAATTTTAGCTTGGGCAACACAGTATTATATTAGGTTTCCAAACAATTTGGAGCCTATTAAAAAGATATGCTAATGAACTATGTATTGAAGGTACAAAGTAAAGAAATTTTAGCTGATAGAAGTCTGGGAGTAAGCTCAGAATAGAATACAGCTTCCGGATGAAGGTTCTCTCTCTCTCTGTCATTATACTGTGGAAAGATTTATACCTAAAGGATTCAGGAGTCTTCTCCTTCCAGCTTACCCATCGTAAGTAATTATAAGCTATCTATAAAACAATAAAACATCAATCTTTTTAATGATTCAGTCCTATAGAAATATAAATAAATATTTTAAAATGTATAAGAGCAATATATTTCTTTGGCATGAGGGGGAGCATCTGCATAGAAAAGATGGAAGAAACAAGTACTCACAATTTCAAAGAGGCCAGGGACTGATTCATTAGAACACGGCAGAAGAAAATTTGTATGTGGGGGTTTATGTTGCGATGCAACATCTTTGAATAAATAACAAATAATCTCAAATAATATTTAAAACAACCCCAGAAGCTAACATTCTCAAAAAAGAAGCAAGAGCATTGATAGAAGGAATACAAGTCTCAAGTAGATTGATTTTCAGAATGTCACCAAGTCAGGGAGGAAAAGGAGCAGAAGAGATCATGAATTTTTGGAATTGCAATGTCAGAATTTCTAAGAGTTAAAATAAGAATAAAATTTTATTAATTTCAGTTTTATAGAAAAAATAAAATCTATTTCAACTTGTAACTATTTACATCCATTGGCTCCTACTAACTGACATAAATATGTTGCATGTAGTTATTAGGCTGTACATTCAAACTTGTATTTTTATTCACTATTTCTCCATGTACTTATATTCATGCACAGTCATTACTAATGACTATAATGTATTCTCATTACAATCGCTAGTCAGACCAGTGAGGTGAGAAGGAATTTCTACCATCTCCAAATCAAAAATCACTACCATTCATAATCTAATTGAATAATATCTGAAAGTACACTAGACCAGGAATTAGGAGACCGTGTTTTAGTCCCAGCTGTACTGTTAATATCCCAAGTAACTTGTTATACTATTTTACCTCCTTCAGAATTCGCTTTCCCAACTGTAAAATGAAATGGTTGTAAGGAAGATCTAGATACCGTTCACTCTTTGATTCATTTATTTACTTGTTTATGTATCTATCCAACTGATCTTTACTATTATTTATATTTATTTTATGATATTTATATTTATTTATCCTATCTGTATCAGGTGCTAGAGATACAGCCCCTTGGGATATAGTAGTGGACAAGACCATCAGAAGTCCCGACTCTTCTAAAATTCAAATATGCATGATAGGAGACAAACAATGAACCAAAAAGTAAGTGAGATAATTTCAGATAGTTATAAATGCTGGGAATATGATTAAGAATATACGATGAGAAACAGGGATTTGGTTTTTGTACATGTGTACAACAGGATGCAAAATGCAGAATGTGCTTGGACCCATCATGCTTCATATTTGAGGGATGTTTCTTGCAGTTAAATTACCCACTGGTACAAACAGCAAAAATAAGATGCTTATAGACATTTTACATATCATTCTTTGTAGATTAGCTGCCCAATTTAGGCAAAATCCCTTTTAAAATCTAATTATTATCTGGAACATATAAACAGAATATTAACATAAAAGTAAAAAGATATTAAAGTGAAAAGGAAATGAGAAAGGGGTCATTTAGTTGTCCCCTCTTGGGACACCATGACAGATCAGAAGGAGGGTAATATTTGTCATGTCCAGAAGAGCAACACAAAGGTAGAATCAAGAAGTCTGTGAATCCCACTTTTCCTTATATGATTTCCCCTGGAGTGTGAACATCTATGTTTCAGTTGTTTTCTTTCATTAAATGACAAAAGCTTGGATACACATCTCATAGCTGAGGAAGGCTCCAACTCACACCTGGTCCTGTATAGATGCTGGAGACCTCTGAATCAGTGACGAGGAAGAGAAGAAATAGCCAACATGAACTATAAACAATAAACTGCTTCCTCCCAAGATCATGAATTAAGACTTAATACTTTAACTAAACATGAAACCCTTTCTCTTTCATTTCTTTTATTCTGAAATTGGCCTGGAAAGATAACACCCTCATCTACATCCCTTGGACCATCGCTAAGGTGGGGTTAGAAGGAGCCTCTGGAAATTAGCCTTTTGTTTTCAGGCTAAGAGAAAATCTAACTGTGCCTCTAACTTTTCACAAGCAAACTAAGAGATCTCATTGGTTGACTCCCTTGAATTTACACTGTCGAGTTAGAAAAAACCTACCAAGGAGGCTTTCATGATTCAGGATGCAGGCCTTTTGGCAGGTCCCTGCCACCCTGGTTAGGGATAAATGTAAACGAGGCTAAGATCAGAAACTTCTTAATTCCTGAAATTGCAGAATCTACTGCTAAAGCAATAGCTGCCCGTAAAAATCCTTAGACTCTGGCCAAAGTTCTCGACAACAGAATAGCCTTTGATTATCTTTTAGCAGAAAACTGGGGAGTCTGTTGTGTTCCATCTGCTGTATCTGGATTAACACTTCCGGAGAAGCTGAAACTCAGTTATGCAAAATCACTAAGCAAGCTACGTGGCTTGAAAGGGTGACTCCTTCAGTGGGGTCTTTCTTTCATAGGTTTGGGTCTTGGGGACTATGGCTCCAAAGAACATTAAAAACATTGGGAATTATCCTGCTTATCGTTATAATAATATCCCTGGTGTGTTGTATCCTCTCAAAAGGGGGGAATTGTTAAAAAGAAAACCACAGGCCCAAAATGGCATTGCTTAGCCCAAGCCACCAAACCAACACCTAACCTAATCGCAGTTTCAGCCTCCCCCAGAAATTAAATCTTAACTGGTCAGCCAGAAATGTTCTGATCAGCACCAATCAGATAATCTGTCATATGGCCCCCCTCCATCCCTCAAAGGAATAGGAGGTAATCCACCTGATAAAACCCTCTGCCCTTCCACCTAAGGGAAGGTGACCTTGTTGGAACAATCCTATCTTTTCTTTTGCTAATAACTTTCTTACCACCCTGTTTCCTCTAAAAACCTTCCATTTTATACAACTCTGCTGAGCTCCCTTCTACTTGCTAGATGGGATGCTGCCCTATTCATGAATCACTTAAAAAGGCAATTAGATTGTAAAAGAAGAAAAAGAAGAAGGAGGAGAAAGAGAAGGGGGAGGAAGGGGAGGAGGAGAAGAAGATGATGACTAGGAATCCCAGTTTTCCTTATATGATTTCTTCTGGATTATGGACATCTATATTTTCATTTTTTCATTAAATGTAAAACCATTTCTCCCTTTTTATTTCATATAAAGGACATAAAGACAAATTTATAATTTCCTCAAATTTGAGACACTATGCGCTGCGATGTACATATAGAGTTTACAGAAGGTGTATTTATCACTAAAACAATCTGCATATGCAAGAACAGTCAAGCAGAGCTTCGTTAGAATTAATTTTGAAAGCATGCATAATGTCACCATAGAGTGATTGCCAATTTTTAAAGTAAACATCCAGTCTGTTTCAAATCATAAAGTCAAGATATTCCTAAAGTCATTTTTATCTCCGTTGATTTGCTGAACAAGTCCTATATCTTCCAAACACCTCATCTATAAAGTAGTTCAAAAAACAGTACACCAAGTGGAGTGGAATTTAAAATAACAGACAAATAGCTCAAATTATGGGTGAGGGAGGCTATCTACTTCATTTGTTCACAAAGGAGATTTGGAAAATAATGTTAAATGTGGAGTGAATGAGGATCTTCCCTTTACAAAGACAACACATCAAGTATAAAAAGCTTTTTTTTTAATAGGCCAAATTGAATCTCCTTTAAAACACGGCTTGGCCCCAGAAAGCTACTCACACCAGCTCACAGCAGAACAGCTGCTGCCTCATCAGGGAGCTCTGGACAGTGTAGTAAAATGAATGGAATCAGTTGGCCTTAGCCAGACTATAACAATGTAACTGTAGAAAAAAATCCACCCAACTTAAAAAAGTAACAAATACTCTGAGAAAGTACTTCAAGTTCAGAACTAAAGATACTACCAGTATTTATTTAGATCTACAATTTCTCTTTCACAATTCAGAATTAAAGTATACATACTTAAACCATTTTAGATAAGACTGGCTTATTTGTGCAGAAAAATTTTTATTTCAAGACAATATCAATTTTTCAATCTTCCAAAGTAGTAAACATTTTTCAGTGTTTCAAAGTAGTCAACAATGACCCACTTGACAATGAAGAAACAACTAAGTAATTTTTAAAACAATTATTTGATAATTATAAATCCTCTGAAAAGAAAATTTCTTTTAAGATAAAAGTTTCTGGTCATACTAGGTATCCTGAGATATAAAAGGAAAAACTTATTCCAACTTTAAAAAAATATGAGTCAGAAGTGTCACCCTGGCGATGTCATAAGGAATACAGAGCATTGTTCTGTTTGTCACTGTCCATATGGTCCCATGACAAGTTTGGTGCAACAGTGTCCTAACCCCCAAGCTTTAAAAGAGGACATTTGTGAGCAAGTCGGTTCTCTTTTCTTTCAGTCTTTTGCTCTCTGCTTGAGGTACCCAGGTGCAGCTGTCATGCCATGAACAGGAGGAAAAGGCCTGGATAACTTTTAAACTGGCTGTGCTATTACCAAAGATGGTGAAGGGCTGTCCAGGCACAGAAATTTTATGAATCGACTATGATTTGCTTACCCTATGGATCCAGAATTAACTTGTACCTTAGTTTTTAGATTAAATATGAGGCATGGATTTATTCAGCAGACACTATTCACTTTTGCTTCCAATTTGAAAGAATACATTTTGCTCCAGTTGTCCTAAGATCTGCCAAATTTATGTGAACGGTTATAATTCTGTGTATGGCAATGATCCTCAGTCTGTGGAGTAAGAGGCTACAGGGTATTCTTCCCAATTTGGAAGTAAAATAAGTTAATAAGATGTCTTTCTAATCTTAAAATAACATCCTGTTTTGTTGGCGTGCTTCCAGGACAATAGCAGAGACCTGCCTTCTACCACTGCACTAAATCTACAGAGCAAACACACATTTAAAGTATTTCTACAATATGAGAAAAATAAAATTTATTTTAACTCTCAGGGTATAATCACATATTAGCTGATGGTTGACACAGTACACCTTTACTTCCTCCTATCTCTTTTAAACTACTTTCACTATCATTTCCCCACTTCTCCATTATCTTCTTTTGAATTATTCTAAACAAACTGCCCACAAGGATTTAATACTAGCTCAGTTTATCTCAGTCATTAACACTTCCTAAAACAGCATTGTTGCTTTTCACTCATAGGTATCCTCATTACTTTTAACTTTGATTATTGCTGTTGGTCAATAAATACAAGCTGTAACATCTTACAAATGTTTTATGTCCTTATATTTTTGTTAAGTTTTTGAAAACACAGAAACACCAATGGAGAATGAATGAGTAAGCCCACGTACTTGAGTAAAGAATGTCAGCTTGCCTGATTGCTGCTTTGACACCTGCTACAGAAATGTTGTGAAGGCTAATGGGATAGCAGCCCACACATGTCACCAATCTGGGATGGGAGACAAACCAGGTTCACCCTGTCTTGCCGTTACAACTTTGATTCTGTTGTTTGTGATGCTGCTGCTGTATATACTTACAGAAATGGAGTCATTTGGTGCCAATTTAAGAGCATATTAGTTTTAAAAGAATCAAAGTATGGGGGAGCAAGGAGTGTATGTACAATATATAATCACAATATTTTGTGATTCAACAAGTGAAACATGTAAAATAAATCACTATAGAAATAAAATGCACATTTTTCTCTGAATATCCCATTAATGTAAGTATTCTGGATTTCGGCCTTCAGTCCTCATTAATTCTCAACCCCACACTCTCCATGGGGGGGGGGGTAGCTTCTCTTTTCATGATTCCAATTGTATCAATAGATGTATGATCTCCAAATCTATATTTTCAACCTGGTCTTCTCACTTGAGCTTCAGACCCATATATGTGCTAAATCTCTCACATCTGTCCTACTTAACATCTCCAAATCTGAATGAATCCTTCTCCCCATATGCTTTTCCTCCAGTGTACTCTGTCTAGTGAATGTCATCACCATCCACCCAGTTATCAAGAGCAAAACTGGAGATCCTGGCTTCCTCCTCCTCCTTCACCATTCCTGATATCATCAATTCTGGTCCTCTAATTCTTTTCCTATCGATCTCGAGACTGACTATCTCACTAGTTATCTTCTTGAATACCTGCACTATGGGAGCCCTAGATCCCAGGATAGTACTAGGTAGAGGCTCATAGTACACTTCCAAAAGTATTTCTTCCCTGCTTGATCGCCCGATTCATCAACATACTTAATAGCTCTAACATGGGTTTTTAACATTTCATATGTCATTTCTTTAGCAAACTTTCTCTCATACCCACGAGTCCATATTTTTTATAAGATACTTGTTGTGTCACAGAATGACAAAATGACTAATCTACAGTAAATACTCCTGCTCTATTTATCATAAGCCAGAGATGTATTTTATCAGACGGATCCTTTGGCCATGGATTTCAGCTTCTTCTGGTTTCTCTGGCTGAGCAAAAATTACTACAGAGTGCAAGAAATAAAGGGTGATCGACAGAAGAGGGTGTTTGGGCATGTGTACTTTATTTTTCCAGCTTCCTAAAGTCAGATTTATCTACTACATTCAGTGGAGTTTTAGATCTGCCAGTTGGCACACAATCTAGAGAAAACAGAAAAAAGCAGTTAATGCCAACAAACTTGGTTCTTTTTTTTTATTTTTTAAGATTTTATTTACTCATTTGACAGAGAGAGAGAGCATAAGCAGGGGAAGCAACAGAAGGAGAGGGAGAAGCAGACTCCCTGCTAAGCAGGGAGCCCAATGCGGGGTGGGATCATGACCCAAGCTGAAGGCAGCCGCTTAACTCACTGAGCCATGCAGGTGCCCCAACAAACTTGGTTCTATATCTACTAAGCTTACCTTGTTAGAGTGGGCTCTTCGTGTGTTAACTACTTCTTCAACACTCAAAATGTAAGTAGTGTGCCCTTCATGTTAGCATTGATGTAATTCTAGAGTTGTTAATCCTATATTTTTAATCAAACTTCCATTGTTCACAATAGATATGTCCAAAACTAGTCCCAGATATTGAGCCTATGTCCAGTCATAGCCAACGAACTTTTTCTCTGACCATCTTTGACCTTTAACTTTGGTGGTGATGGAGGAGCATCAGGGGAGAATTATGTGGGTGGAAGTAGATCAACCTCACATTCTTCATATTTAGTCCCAAAAGAAAGTGATATTTACACATACTTCAAATAAATAAACTGGCTCCTAGGCCTGTTAAGAGATAAGGATAACCTGATTAAATGTCAAATTTATTGTTAATCAAAGAATGGTCTATGAACCAGCTGTACTGACATAACTGGAAGCTTGTTAGAAATGCAGAATCTAGGGCTCCAACACAGACATAATGCATTGCAATTTGTATTTTAACAAGATCCCTTAGTGATTCTACCGCATTTTGAAGTTTGGGAAGCACTACATTAAATTATATTGAGCAAAAAAATTTATCAAACTGAAGGAAGATTGATCAATCATGACATATTTTAAAGATGAAAGTCTCAGGAGAAAATGAGCAGAGTCTATCTCTGTAGAGTTTAGGGGAAAGGAAGTCAGTCTTAAAGTATTTGCATTAACAAAGACATCCTTCCTGGACTCGATCCTATGTAAGTACTTCTCTAAAAGGAATCTATGCCTGTCATTCAACTTGTCCTAAAGAGGTGGAATAATGAGGAATCATAAACCCATCTATGACCAAAAGACACTTACGGACCAGATAAACGTACCCTCTAGCAATCATTAAGGCTCATAAATTCTCTGCTCACTCTATATGATTATTCTTATTTTAGAAAAACTCTTGTTTCAGTCCTTTTATCCTTATGGATTCAGGAGAGTCACATTTGATAAACTAATGAAACTCCATCCCAATTCTGAGCTCCATTATTAGTTCAGATAAATCTTATATGACTCTATCTGCCCATAGAACTTGTCATCTTGGCTATATAATAGGTTAGGAAAAACTCAAGCCTATAACATTTTATAGTATTCAGACTTTCAGTGGCTTGGTTTCTCACTCTTTTGTTCATCCTTCCTATGAAGTGTCTGTCCTTCTTCCTTCCTTCCTTTTTCATCTTTCCTATCACTTCCTTCCTCCCTTCCTTCCTTCCTTCCTCCCTTCCTTCCTTCCTTCCTTCCTTCCTTCCTCCCTCCCTCCTTCCCTCCCTTCCTTCCTCCCTTCCTTCCTCCTAATTATTTCTAAACCATAAATACAGTATCCCATAAATATCTCTTTGTTGGAACCATTGTGCAATCTACATACTTAGGAAGTATAATATAAGAAATTCCCTTGCGCATTCTTCAAAATTGGCAACTAGTATTCTCAGAAAGAGTGAATGCAATTTTCCTTGTATCTGATGAGATGAGTTGGGATTAAGGAATGCCAAAGGGTTAGTATCAAGGGGTGGAATATCCATGGACCAAAATCATTGTAGGAGTTTCAAATAGGGCAAATCTTTGTGTTGGACCCAGTGTCCATTCATAAGTAACAGTAGACCTTCTCTTTTGATGATCTAATAGTGGAAATTCCCTGCATCCTGGCCAGCAGTGAAGAAATGTTGCTTCAAGCAAGATTACTGATGCTTTTCAATTATACCACATCAGACTGCCTATGTAAAGAACTAGCTCAAATAACAAAAAAAGAGAGAGAGAGGTCATGTGTCCTGAGAGCAAGGAGTGTATGAAAGAAAGAGCATTAAACTACAAGTTGGGGACTGAGAGAGCTAGTCCTGGTTTCTGCCACGATGTAGTAATAATAGATGAGTTACCTCATGTCTTGGACCCTCATTCCTTCAACTATGAAATGAGAATATTGGATTAGATGATCTTTAATATCCCTTCCAACTCGAACATCCTTTGTTCTATAATTCATCATGAAAATGACTTCAAAGAAAATAAATAAAAGTGGGGTTTAAATGAAATAAATGAACAGAAAAAGGAGGAACATAAAGGAGATTGAGGTGAGGAGTGGGATGAAATGGTTTCGAACTGCCTGATTTGAATAAATATGGCTACTTCTTTATGAACAAATGAGATCGATTTAAGGGACAAATTTCTGCCAGGCTTGTAGTCTATGAGTATTCTAAGTGAGGCAGTATTTTCCCACTGGCAGTTAAGAAGCTCTTCTAGTAACTAAGCTGAATTTCAGCAGTGAGCTTGGGACTCCACAGAATATAAAGTGTATACTTTCAGGAGGCGATGTGGACACCTAGGAGACCTCGCTAGAGAGGCAAGAGTTCTCTGTTCTGTTTCACAGAAGCTGCTTGGCAGCAAATCCACAAGCATACTACTTGTCTTTTCTCATACTTGCTACATGAATGAGGGGAGCCAAGAAAATAGAAAGTATCAGCAAGAGCTCTGTTAATAACTCCGAACTAGATGCTTATAGTTTGACAGAAAATTAAGTTTTTAATTTTATAATCACATTCTTTGAGTCTCAAAAGAATGAGAATTGAATGGGAAGGATGTCCCTCCTCCCTTTTTTCTCTTTCAGTGTAATTATTTTAGAAAAATTATTTCACAATGCTGATTTTAAAACTTTCTCATTTAGCTGCTCTTTCATTTCTGCAGAGCCTGAGCAACTCTCAAAGTTCAAAGATCACAGTTCTTTACAAGGCAGCTCAGTATAACATGATTGTGTTCACACAGAGCAATGAACTACAGTATTTCATGCTCTTTCAGAGTGGTAACTGTTGGCAGGGAAAACTCTTGATAATCCTTTCCACAGCTGCAAAAAAGCCTCTGTGTATCATATCACTAGATCTAATGGCAACCAAAATGCACAGTACCTTAACAAATCTACAAATCTACTCAAAAATTCAAGATGACCAAAGCTTCACATGCTAACATTAAATGATCTTATTTACAGAAAGTGCATATTAAAGTTGTTTGCAACCTTGCATGAAATATGCACTAAATTTAACCAATTTCATCTGACAGTAGTTTATTTGGCTAGGATGCACAGTACTATGTATTGCCAGGAAGATTGCTGTTTAATAAGCGGAAAAAAATGGAGCTCATAAATGTTTGTGGAGGACTGGAATGTTCTACACTACGACTAAATTTCAGTAATGTATTATTTAAAAATTATAACAACAGTTTGGAATCTGAAGTGTCTGATGTACTATGTACCATAAAACTGTATACAAATACCCTCTGTTTTGAGACAAATCCAGTAGCTTCAGTCTGTCCACTGCCATCCAGAGGAGTTAAAAAACAACAAACAGGGAAAATTTCTCCAGAGTCAGCATTAAAAGGAAATTATTCTGCTACAGGGTTTCTTCAGGATTAGATGTATTTCCAAATGCAAACCATCAGCCAAAAAATAACAACAAAAATTGTAGGGGAAAATTTCAAGTGACTCAGAGATCCTCAACTGGAATTCAAACTCAGTAAATATGCTGAGGGTGGGGGTAGGGTTTCAGGTAACAGCGTAACCAGGTTTTCTTGGTGTACGGCAGGAAATAGAGCATCTCTAAGCATGTCCCATTACTTAAATGCAGGAGAGTACTGACTGGAACAGCTGAGTTTTTTCAAAGCTTTTATCCTTCAGTTAGTCTGGATAAAGTAACTTGTTCTAAAGTTAATTGTAGGCTTCTTTTAAATACAGTGTGAGGGGTCTCCAATTTATGATTCTCTTTTTCGTTTATTGCAAAGATAAAAGTGGTGTGTGTGCGTGTGTGTGTGTGTGTGTGTTTCAGTTGAAGGCTTTTATAGGTTCATGTTCTGAGAATACACTCTTGGTCATCTTAGCAGAGATCTGTTTTTGTTTTATTGATATGTTTCTGGGTAATTCTTCATTAAATGCTTAAAACTACATTATCTTAGTATGTGTTTTAAGCATTTTCACTCTTTGAAGCAACCTTCAACAGACCTTAAACAGAAAAGATGGGTAATCTGCCCAACACTTTTATAGTCTAATAAAAAATGTTTTTATAAAAAAGCATTAAGAGCCTATTACTGTCACCGCAAGGCCAGTGGAAGATAGGGATGCAAATCATATGGTTCTTTTTCATTCATTGCAAAGATAAAAGTGTGTGTGTGTGTGTGTGTGTCTGTGTGTGTGTGTGTGGTGGGACCCTGGGATCATGACCTGAGCCAAAGGCAGACACTTAACTAACTGAGCCACCCGGGTGCCCCCCCTCCTTTTTTAAAAGATTTTATTTATTTATTTATTTGAGAGAAAGAGTGAGCGAGAGAGAGAATGATCCATTCTTGTGATGAGCATTTAGGTTGTTTCCAGTTTGGGGCATTTACAGATAAAGTTGCTATGAACAGTCATGGAAAAGTTTTTATATGGATGTATACTTCCTTTTTTATTGAGTGTAGTCTTAGGAATTAAAAGATCAGGTCATATGGCATATTTATGTTCATTTAAGGAAAGTGCCAAAGTGTTCCAGTGGTTGTATCATTTTACATCCCCCACAGCAGTAGAGAATTTCAGTTGATCCGTATCTTCACCAACACTTAATATGGCCAGCTTTTAAAATATTAGACATTCTAATATGTGGGTTGTGGTATCTCACTGTGGTTTTAATTTGCATTTCTGTAATGACTAATAACTTTGAGCATTCTTTCAATTAGGCTGTTTCTCTCATTATTTACTTGTGAAAGTTCTTTGTATATCCTGATTACAATTCCTGTCTGATATGTGTTGCAATAATTTCTAGTATTTCTAATTTAGTTTGTAGTGTCCCTTTTGATTTTCTTAATTGTGTGTTTTGAAGAGCAAAGTTTTGAATTTTGATTAAATCCAATTTATCACTGTTTTTCTTTTATGACTCATGTTCTTGTGCTCTAATTAAGAAAAATTTGCCTGGGGGCACCTCGGGGTGCCTGGGTGGCTCAGTTAGTTAAGCGTCTGCCTTTGGCTCAGGTGATGATCCCAGGGTCCTGGGATGGAGCCCCACATCGGGCTCCCTGATCAGCAGGGAGTCTGCTTCTCCCTCTCCCTCTGCTGATCCCCCTACTTGTGCTCTCTCTCTCAGTCTGTCAAATAAATAAATAAAATCTTAAAAAAAAAAAAGATTTGCCTCACCCACATTTTCTCCTATGTTTTCTTCTAGAAATTTTATCATTTTAGATTTTGTATTTAGATTGTATGTGCTATGGTGAGCACTGTGAATTGTGTAAGACTGTTGAATCACAGACCTGTACCTCTGAAACAAATAATACATTATATGTTAAAAAAAAAAAAAAAAGACAGTAGGAAGGGAGAAATGAAGGGGGGGAATTGGTGGGGGAGATGAACCATGAGAGATTATGGACTCTGAGAAACAAAATGAGGGTTCTAGAGGGGAGGGGGTGGGGGTATGGGTTAGCCTGGTGATGGGTATTAAAGAGGGCACGTTCTGCATGGAGCACTGGGTGTTATACGCACACTATGAATCATGGAACACTACAACAAAAACTAATGATGTAATGTATGGTGATTAACATAACATGATAAAATTTAAAAAAAAGATTTTGTATTTAGATTGTTTTTGAGCTAATGTTTATGTATGATGTATAGCATGGTTGATTACTTTTTCCCATTCAGACAATCCAGCACCATTAGTTGAAAAGACTTTCCCATCGAATTGCCTTCCACCTTTGCCATAAATCCACTGTTGTGTGTGTATAGCTGTGTTTCTAAACACCTTGTTTAGTTCTACTGATCTGTCCATTTTATCACCAATAGCAAACTATAACTTAATAGTAAGTCTTAAAATTTAGTAGGGTAAATCTTCCAACTTTGTTGTTTTATTTTTTATTATTGCTTTGTTTATACTAGATCCTTTGCATTTCCATGGAAGCTTTAAGAAAAATTTGTCAGTTTCTACTAAATAGAATTTTGATGGGGATTGCATTGATTCTACTGATCAGTTTGGGGATCTTAAGGATATTGGCTATATTAAGAATGTTGAGTCTTCATTATATCTCTCCATTTGTGTAGCATTTCTTCAATTCTCCTCAGAAATGTTTGTAGTTTTCAATGTAGATGTCTTGGATATTTTCTCTTACATTTATTCCCAGATATTTTATGGGGTTTTGGGAGGGTGTGGGTGGGTGCTACTCAGAACAGATTTTTAGATTTTTAAAATTTTGATTTTCAATTTTTACTGCAAGTATATAAGAATACAATTAACTTTTGTATATGAACCTCGTATTCTGTGACATTTGCTAAAAAATGTGTTACTTCTAGTAAACATTTTGTATATTTTATACATAAATAATCAAAGCATCTGTAAATAGGGACAGTTTTACATTTTCTTTTCTGCTTTTTATACCTTTCATTTTTTTATTCTGCCTTTTTTCAATGGCTAGCTCCTTAGTTCAATGTTGAATAGAGTGATAAAGGCAAGCAATATTGGTTTGCCCACAGTGCCAGGAAAAACAACTCAATTTTTCACCATTAAATACAACATTAGCTGTAGGATTTTTTTGTTGATATCCTTTATTCATTTGAGAAAGCTCCCTACCATTCCTAGTTTGTAAGACTATCATGAATGTATGTTGAATATTGTCAAAGGCCTCTTTTGCATGTATTAAAAGGATTTTCCCCCTTTTTTCCATTAATATGGTGAATTTTATTGATTTATTTTTTAATGCCAGTCAATCTTGCATTCATGGGAAAAGTTCTAGTTGATCATGATGTCTTATCCTTTTTATGTATTGTTGGATTTAATTTACTAACATTTTGTTAAGGATTTTTGTGTGTCTATTCTTGAAAGACAGTGTCTCCACAGTTTTATCTTTTCCAGAATGTCATATAGCTAGAATCATACAGTATGTAATCTTTTCAGATTGGGTTCTTTAACTTAGTAATATGCATTTATGTTTACTCCATGTTTTTCATGGCTTGATAAGTCATTTCTTTTTAGCATTAAATAAAATTCCATTGTTTTGATGTAGCACAGTCTATCCATTCACCTATTGAAGAACATCTCAATTGCTTCCAAGTTTTGGCAATTATGAGTAAAGCTGTTACAAACATCCACATGCATATTTTGTGTGCATAAGTTTCAACTCCCTTAAGTAAATACCAAAAAGCACAATTGCTGGATTGTATGGTAAGAATGTTTAGTATTATAAGAAACTGCCAAACTATCTTCCAAACTAGGGTTGTTTTGCATTCCCAACAGAGGTGAGTGTTCCTGTTGTTCCACATTCTTGTCAGCATTTGGTGGTGTCAGTGTGTTGAATGTTGACCATTCTAATAGATGTATAGCGGTATCTCATTCTTGTTTTAATTTGCAATTCCCAAATGACATATGATGCTGAAGATCCTTTCATATGCTTACTTGCCATCTATATATCTTCTTTGGTAATATCTATTCAGGTCTCTTGCCCATTTTTAAATTCGGTTATTTTCTCATTGTTGACTTTTAAGAGTTCTTTGTATATTTTGGATAACAGTCCTTTATCAAATGTATCTTTTGTAAATATATTCTCTTAGTCTGTGACCTGTCCTATAATTCTCCTGATCTTGCCTTTTGAAGAGCTGAAGTTTTTAATTTTAATGAAGTCCAAATTATCAGTTATTTCTTTCATGAATCATGTCTTTGGTGTTGTATCTAAAAAGACATCACGATAACTAAGGTCATCTATATTTTTCTCCTATGTTATGTCATACAAGATTTATAGTTTTGTATTTTATATTTAGATTTATGATCTGAGTTAGTTTTTATGAAGGGTACAAGGTCTGTGTCTAGATTCATTTTTTCCATGTGGATACCCAGTTGTTCCAGCATCATTTGTTGAAAAGACTATCTTTGCTCCATTTCACTGCCTTTTCTCCTCTGCCAAATATCAATTGACTATATTGATGTGGATCTATGTCTATGCTATCTATTCTATTCCATTTATCTATTTGTTTATCCTTTCACCATTACTATGCTGTCTTGATTATTATAGCTTTACAGTAAGTGTTGAAGTTGGACAGTATCAGTCTTCCAGTTTTGTTCTTCACCTTCGATACTGAATTGGATATTTTGATTTTTTTTGCCTTTCCATATAAATTTTATAATGAATCTGTATATATCCACAAAATAACTTGCTGGTATTTTGATGGGGTATATGTTGAATGTCAAGATCAAATTGATAATAACTGACATCTTGACAATGTTTGGTCTTCCTATCCATGAACATGGACTATCTCTCCATTTATTTAATTGTCTGATATCTTTCATCACAGTTTTGTATTCTTTCTTATATAGATCTTATACATATTTTGTTGGATTTATATTTAAATATTTCATTTGGGGGGATGTTAATGTAAATGTAATGTGTTTTTAATCTCAAATTCCATTTGTTAATTGCTGGTATATAGGAAAGTAATTGACTTTGTACATCAACCTTGTATCCTACAATTTTGTTATAATTACTCACTAGTTCCAAAAGTTTTTTCTTTTTTTAAGATTTTATTTATTTATTTGACAGAGAGATAGAGAGAGAGCACAAATAGGCAGAGCAGCAGGCAGAGGGAGAGGGAGAAGCAGGCTCTACACTGAGCAGGGAGCCAGATGCGGGGCTCAATCCCAGGATGTTGGGATCATGACTTGAGCCAAAGGCAGACGTTTAACCAACTGAGCCACCCAGGCACCCCAGTTCCAAAAGTTTTTTGTCTGTTTGTTTATCAATTCTTTTGGATTCTCTATATAGATGATCATGTCATCTGCAAACAAAGACAATTGTATTTATTCCTTCCCAATGTGAATAGTTTTTATCTCTTTTTTGTGTCTTATTGTATTAGTTAGGACTTCCAGTATGATATGGAAACATGATACGGTGTTAGAGGAAATTCTTGCTTTGTTCCTGATCTTAGCAGGAAAGCTTTGAGTTTCTCACTATTAAGTACAGTGTTAGCTATAGGTTTCGTTTTGGGTTTGTTCTTTTTTTTTTTTTTTGAGAGCGAGAGAGACAGTGCAAATGGAGGGGGGGAAGGGCCGAGGGAGACAGAGAGAGAGAGAATCTTAAGCAGACTCTGAGCTCAGTGTGAAGCCTGACATGGGGCTCAATCCCACAACCCTGAGATCACCACCTAAGCCTAAATCAAGAGTTGATGCTTAACTGACTGAGCCACTCAGGCACCCCAGCTGTAGGGTTTTTTTTTTATAGATATTCTTTTTCAAGTAGAGGAAGTTCCCCTCTATTTCTATTTTGCTAACAATGTATCATGATCCATTGTTGGATTTTGCTAAATCTTTTTCTACATCTATTTATATAACCATGTGATTTTTACCTTATTAATCTGTTAATATGACAGATTCAATTAATGTATTTTCAAATGTTGAACGAGACTTTCAAACCTGGGATAAATCCCACTTGCTTGTAGTATATAATCTTTTTACATATTATTGGATTCAATTTGCTAATATGTTGTTGAGGATTTTTGCACCTACATTTGTGAGAGATATTGGTCTGTAGTTTTCTTCTCTTGTAATGTCCTTGTCTGTTTTGGTATTAGGGTAAATCTGGCCTCATAGAATGAGTTAGGAAGTACTCCTTCTACTTCCATCCTCTGAAAGAGATTATAGAGACCTAGCATAATTTCTTCCTTAAATGTTTGATAGAATTCACTGGTGAACCTATCTGGGCCTGTGCTTTCTCTTTTGGAAGGCTATTAATTACTGATTTCATTTATTTAACAGATATAGGCCCTATTCAGTTTGTCTATTTCTTCTTGTGTGAATTTTGGCAGATTGTGTCTTTCAAAAAAATTGGGTCTGTTTCAAGTAGGTTATTGAATCTGTGGGCATAGAGCTATTCTTACCCTTTTAATGTCCATGAGCACTGTAGTGATGTCTCTTCTTTGACTTCTGATATTAGTAATTGTCCCTTCTCTTTTTTTTCTTAGTCTAGCAAGAGGTTTATCAATCTTATCAATCTTTTTTAAAGAACCAGCTTTTGGTTTCATTGATTTTTTTCTATTGATTTCCTGTCTTCAGTTTCATTGATTTCTTCTCTAATTCTTATTATTTCTTCTCTTCTGCTTACTCTGGATTTACTTTGCTCTTCTTTTTCTAGTTTTCTAAGGTAGAAAATTAGATTATTAGTTTAGATCTTTCTTTTTTTCTAGCATATGCATTTGATGCTATAAATTTCCTCTGAGCACTGCTTTCATTGTACCCCACAAATTTGACAGGTTGTGTTTTCATTTTCATTTAGTTCAACATATTTTTTTGATTTCTCTTGAGATTTCTTCTTTGGCCCATGTGTTATTTAGAAGTGTGGTGCTCGGGCGCCTGGGTGGCTCAGTTGGTTAAGCGACTGCCTTCGGCTCAGGTCATGATCCTGGAGTCCTGGGATCGAGTCCCGCATTGGGCTCCCTGCTCAGCAGGGAGTCTGCTTCTCCCTCTCCCGCTCCCCCCCTTGTGCTCTCTCTCTCTCTCTCACTCTCTCTCTCAAATAAATAAAATCTTTAAAAAAAAGAAGAAGTGTGGTGCTTAATTTCCAAGTATTGGGGGATTTTCCTATCTTTCTGTTTTTGATTTCTTTATTAACTTCATTGAGGTCTAAGAGCAGAAACTGCATGATTTTTATTCTTTTAAATTTGTTAAGTGTTTTTAATGGCCCAGAATATGGTCTGTCTTGGTGAATATTTCATGTGAGCCTGTAAAGAATGTATATTCTGCTGTTGGATTAAGTAGTCTATAGATGTTGGTAATATTCAGTTGATTGACTGTATCGTTGAGTTCAACTATGTCCTTACTGATTTTCTGCCTGGTGGGCATGTCCATGTCTGATAGAGAGGTGTTAAAGTCTCCAACTATAGAAAAGACAAATACTGTATGATTTCTCTCATATGTGAAATTTAGGAAACAAAACAGATGAATATGTGGGAAGGGGAAAAAAAAGAGAGAGAGAAGGAAGCAAACCATGTAAAAGACTCTTAAGAATAGAGAACAAGCTGAGGGTTGATGGAGGGAGGTGGCTGTTGGATGAGCTAAATGGCTGGTGGGTATTAAAGAGGGCCCTTGTTATGATTAGCACTGGGTGTTATATATAAGTGATGAACTACTAAATTCTGCTGAAACCAATATTGCACTGTATATGAACTAACTAGAATTTATTTATTTATTTCTTTATTAAAGATTTTATTTATTTATTTGAGAGAGAGTATACAAGTGAGGGGGGCAGAGGGAGAGGGACACACAGACTCCCTGTTGAGCAGCAAGCTGATGCAGGGCTCAATCCCAGGACCCTGTTATCATGACCTGAGCCGAAGGCAGATGCTTAACTGACTGAGCCACCCAGATGCCCCATTAACTAACTAGAATTTAAATAAAAATTTGGAAAGAAAAAAATTAAATTCAGTGGATTGTTGCCTCACATTTTAAAAATTAAGTGTATTAGGGACTAGACTAGAATATATCAGATCGAATCACATGTAATAAAAGTAACTTATTTTATAACATTTTTACTTGATTTTAATCTAACAAATATTTATGGAACATCTACTATGTATCAAAGATTGTTTTACATTATGGGAAATATAGTAGTGAACATAACATACAAACATGCATACGTTTTTCAATGGTGGATTGGAGGAGAAAAATATTTTTAATTTAGTAGTATATATTGTACTAAAATATATTTAGTAATATATTAAAATATATTTAAATATATTATTTATTATTTAATAATAATATATTTAAATATATTTAAATATATTATTTATTTTTAAATATATTTAAAATTTAGTACTATATCATATATTAGACAAATAAGAGGGGAAAAAGTCCTGTTTAGTCTTGTGTGGGTGGATTCTGTGGGGACTCTTGGGAAAGTGTGACCTCCTCTAATTTACCAGTGCACTGCCATCCATGTGATGATAGCTGTATCATACCAGAAATCTAAGTTTTCTAGGCAGTGATCAGTGGCAACATGAATGAGAGGCCAAATTAGAGCTAAGAGCAAACAAAAAAGTGACTATAGTATGGTTTTTTCCAGAGCTTATATAAATAAACCTCCCCCCAAAATGTACAGGTGGTTTTATACTGATTGTTTGTGAAGATGAAGATGAAGAGAGTTTACATCACATCATAGAATGGAAAGCTAGAATCACTGTTGTTAAAAATTCTTCCACCACTCCACAATGGAGAATTGTCTGCTGACCACATTTATCTTTAAGCTGCAGGGCCCTGACATGGTGCCTCTCTCTTTCCACGATCCCATATTCTCTTTTCTGGTAACCCCATCATCACATTCCTATTTATTTCTTATACAGGACAGTGTTGATTTTCCTGTCTTCAACTTCTTATTTTCAACTTCTTACCCCAGAGATGATAGTACATAAACATTAAGACCCATTCCATCTATCACTCTACTTCCCTTAGCTAGAAAGGGTTTTTTCCTTCACATTTAGGGTCAGTTCAAATTTGGGGTCTTGATAGGCTATTGGGAGTCCTATTTTGACCCCTGAATTTGGGAAAGGAGTAGAACAAGGCCTATTTTCCTCATGTCCAAGTGTCCCCCAGGAGTGGAGGCAGGAGAGATGAGGGTGTTTTTCTCACTTCAAATGCCTCTGGCAACTTATTGGATAGCCAATATCTAAGTGGAACAGAGAATTAAATATAATCATATATGCTTTTTTCCTATTCTAAATTTTGTTGCAAATATGCTTATTATGAGTAGAAATGTTACCTATTTCTGGTACAGCATTAATATTGAGATGGAAATATACAGCACAGTTTTCCATTCCATGCACATAGCAGAGATCGTTAACTGAATTGCTCCCTGTAACCCACTTCATCCACTCTCAAAATTTTTCTCAACCCAGCCCTAAGGCAGCTACTGCCAATCAATCCATACTGAAACAGGAGATGAATTCTATTTGTGCTCTCTATTATTGGTCACAGCAAAAACTTTCCCAGAAAGTTGTGTTTTTGTCAGTTTTTACAAATAAATTTGCATTCCTATATAGATAATTGCTGACTGAAAAAGCAATGTCCAGTCCAATTCTTTCAAGTTACTTCAGGCATCATTTTCAGCCATAGAAATAATTAACTAAACATATGTAGTTAGAGAAAACACACATTTAGACAAACACAAAGATTCTTTTTAAAGCACAAATATTTCTTTCTAATCTACTTCTTTAAAAAAAAAAAGGTACAGATCTGGAAGCAATTTAGTAAATTTACTGCATGTAAATTATAATTAACTTTAGACAGAAATCATTTGTTTTCTCGAAATGAGGTAGATAAACTCAAGGGCAAGGAGATCGGGTTCAAATCTTAATCCCTGAGTTAAGTGAGGCAGAAGGAGACCCAATATGCAATGTCAACTATATATGCTAGGCTGCTTGGATTGTTGTCACTGTCCACATGCTACAGTACTATTCTGCAGTATTAAATCTTACACATTTATGGCTTTGACTACACAGAGGTTTTACGAATGTGATTATTTTAATTCAACTGTTCAGCATATTTTTATGAGAGGAATTAGAATTTATATACCACAAGTGCCAAGCCTGAAAATGTAATATAAAATTCAATTAAAGTTTGTTAATATGAGTATTAGTGAAATTCCTTAATTAAAAATAACACTGATCATGGAGTAAAATGTATGAACTGAAGCAGGAACTAAAATTCTGCTTTAAAAACAAAACAAAACAGTGCTTTAGAAAGTCCTCTCTATTTAGACTCCTTTCTGGGAGGATCTTCTGCTCACAGCTTTTGCTGAGTAAACAGTAGACCTTATGCTTCCCCTCTCTACTCCATAGATGGCTAGACAGGGGTCGACAATTAATTCTAAGGTAACACATAATTAAGTCCACCAGAAGTCTAGATCATGACTTGGTATAAAGACTCTACATAAAGAGAGCATAGCCAAGCCAATCATGTTTATCTTGGAAAGCTAAAAATAGATATGGCAGGGGTGCCTGGGTGGCTCAGTCGTTAAGTGACTGCCTTTGGCTCAGGTCATGATCCCAGGGTCCTGGGATCGAGCCCCTGTCGGGCTTCCTGCTCAGCGGGAAGCCTGTTTCTCCTTCTCCCACTCCCCCTGCTTGTGTTCCCTCTCTCACCATCTCTCTCCCTCTGTCAAATAAATAAATAAATAAAAATAAAAATAATAGATATGGTAGAAAATACCAGTTGGTGGTGAGCTGTGCAGCTGGAAAGTCAGGTGGACCCAAGGGTTAGAACAGCCATTTGGGACCATGAGTAAGATAAGTAACCAGAGGTAAATGTTGGGAGAGAGAGAAAACACACAAAAGCATAGAGAAAAGCAGGTAACTGAGCAGCATCTAAAATTTAAAGAGTAATTGCATCTCTCTGCCTATCAAGGAGTCTGAGATCATTGACTTTTCTGGGGATATCGCTCAAGGATGAGGTTTTAAAAATTATGTCTGTGCAAAAACAGACCTGTGTTGGGCAGTAGATCAGGTTCAAGGTATTTGTCACCACTGGGGACTACAATGGCCATGTCAGTCTGGGTGCTCAACATCCCGTGCTCCAAGGAGATAGCTGCAGCTATCCATGGAGACATCATTCTGGCTATGCTTTTCATTGTCCCCTCTTCTACCATATTTTTATAATTATCCATCTCATAAATATAGAACTTGGCCAGGAGGAGGTCAAAAGTAAAGTTCTTTTTCCTATTCGGGGTCCTAATTTCCTCATGTCCCCTTAAGACATTGCCTTATCAGGGGTGCCTGGGTGGCTCAGTCGTTAAGCGTCTGCCTTCAGCTCAGGTCATGATCCCAGGGTCCTGGGATCGAGCCCTGCATCAGGCTCCCTGCTCTGTGGGAAGCCTGCTTCTCCCTCTCCCACTCCCCCTGCTTGCGTTCCCTCTCTTGCTGTCTCTCTCTCTCAAATAAATAAATAAAATCTTAAAAAAAAAAAAAAGACATTGCCTTATTAGATACCCATCTCCACACTCACTCTTTTCACTCAGCCCAAATACATCATTAAATCATTCCCATCTTAACCCTTACAGCAATGCATCTTCTTAGTTAAGACTTTTTTCCTTCCCTTCTCAGCTAAAGCATTTTGAAAGCCTATAGATGTGTCTATATATCACATCTTTCATATAAGTGAATGAATATGTAAGCTGATGTCTGCCAAATCTTAACCTCTACTCCATATCTCTCTCTCATCTACTTAACATATATTTCTTTTTTTTTTTTAAGATTTTTTATTTATTTATTTGACAGAGAGAGACATAGTGAGAGCAGGAACACAAGCAGGGGGAGTGGGAGAGGGAGAAGCAGGCTCCCCGTAGAGCAGGGAGCCCGATGCGGGGCTCGATCCCAGGACCCTGGGATCATGACCTGAGCCGAAGGCAGACGCTTAACGACTGAGCCACCCAGGCGCCCCCATATATTGAAGTTCTAATCCCCAGTAGTTCTGAATGTGACCTCTTTGGAGACTTTGTCTTTACAAAGGCAATCAAGTTAAAAAGAAGTCATTGGGGTGGGCCCTAATCCAAAAAACTGGTGTCCTCATAAAAAGAGGAAATTTGGCCATAGGGACACAAATAGCGGGAAGATGATTTACAGAGTTTAGGGAGAAGATGGCCATCTACAAGCCAAGGAGAGGGGCCTGGAACAGCTCCTTCCCTCACAGCTCTCTTAAACAACCAACCCTGCCAACACCTGGGTTTTGGACTTCTAGCCACCAGAACTGTGACACAATAAATTTCTGTTGTTGAAGCCACTTGTGGTACTTGGTTTTGGCTGCCCTAGAAAATTAATACACATTGCAGTTCAGCAATTAATTTTTATACAAGTTTGTTTGCATGTTTTTAAGTTGCCATTTTCATTAAATCTTTACTTAAATCTCTTACCTGACTCTGGGCAACTTTCAATGGGCCTGGTGTTGCAATATTTTATATTAAATATCTTTCTCTATCTTTCCAATTCAGTGAAATATCTGTGTACTCTTGTTATACTTGTCCTATAAAACTTCCAGTGGATCTTGGAAATACTTCATTAAATTTAAATTCATAACTATGTCACCTGAGGCTTACTTTGCATATTCTCTGGCTCTACTACTCTTTTCACCATATATTACTTTCCTCTTAGGTATTTCCTCTCTACTTAAGTTAATCAATCAATATACCCTATATAACTTCTTCTCTCTGGACTTACAAACTTTATAATTCATTCATTTTTCAAACACTGACTGAAAACTTACAGGATTCAACAAATTCATCCCAAGTGCTGAGGGCAGTAAAAGTATAGAATGTCAAATATAGTCCTTGACCACAAGAAGCATGAAATCTAGCATAAAAGACAAAATAAGTATAGTAGATCTTGAAATTATGACACATATGTCCAAAGATGTTTGTAATCCTCAAATACCAGCATATAATCTCATCAGTGATCTCATAGCTAAAATGGCTAATATAATAATACAAGCATTACAGGGTTATTTTGACAATTAAATGAAATAAGGTATCACAGAAAGCAGCATTGTTGCACAAAGGTGTGTGGGTTCTGCATTTTTGGCTAGAGTTTCTTACCCGTCTATGACTCACATCCACACACTATCCTTGAAGTACTCACCATTAAAAATGGTATCTTAGCAAATATTATGTGTCATGGAGTTTTAAGTCTCCTTGAAAATCCTCAGATACCAAGAGTTTACCCTATTCAAATGGATACCATTTAAGTAGGAAAGAGGGGTTCAGAGGAAGAAGGCACATTTACTTGAGTTAGAAGACACCGATTAAACAAATTAAATAGCTATTTTTACAGGAATTTCAGAACTTTTAATATGTGAATGTGAATTGTGAATATTTAAGAAAGCTTATAGTATTATAGGGATTTTCTCAATTTATATGATCACAAAGACCTTTTTTCATTGATTGATGGATGGGAACACTATTGCTCATTTAATTAAGCTTGGGAATTCTGGTTAGCAAAATAAATTCTAAACTACTGAGCACAAAAACCTTCACATATTCCCTTTTACCTCCTTTTTTTTTTAAGTAGGCTACATGCCTAGCGTGGAGCCCAACGCAGGGCTTGAACGCACAACCCTGATATCAAGACCTGAGCTGAGATCAAGAATCAAATGCTTAACCAACTGAGCCACCCAGGCGTCCCTTAATTATCATCACCCTAGCTTGTAACCTGCCCTGCATTTCCACAACTTCACATTTCTTGTCCATGACGTTCAACTTGCTTGGTATACCCTTTCCTCTTCTCCCCACCTCCTCAACCATTCCTAGCTCACAACAAACTGTATCTCATCACTTCATCACTCAATACACTGGAAAACACATACTTCTTTTTTCTCTGAAGACTTCCTTAATGTCCAGATTTATTTCTTATTTCATCCTGTATACCTAATTGAACTTTGAACTTATCTACATTCTAGTACATTTCGTGGGTAGAAAACTATTGTGACTTTACTGAATTCACTTATCAGCTCTAGGGTTTTTTTAAGATTTTATTATTATTTATTTATTTGAGAGAGAGAGAACACAAGCAGAGGGGAGGAGCAGAGGGAGAAGGAGAAGCAGGCTCCCTGTTGAGCAGGGAACCCAGTGCAGGGCTTGATCCCAAGACTCTAAGATCATGACCTGAGCCCAAAACAGACACTTACCAGGAGCCCCTTGGTGGAGTCTTTAGGGTTTTCTGTAGATAGTATCATGTCATCTGCAAATAGTCAAAGTTTTACTTCTTCCTTACCAATTTGGATGCCTTTTATTTCTTTTTGTTGTCTGATTGCTGTCACTATGTTGAATAAAAGGGGTGTATTTATTGATGGTGACAAGGAGAATGCTGTTTTCTTTTTTGGACCTGATGAATTTGATGGAAAGAGAAAATAATTAAATTTGAAGACTTTCTCACTCAAGGAGAAAAAAGCTCAATTAGTGAAGTTTCTTTGATGAGGTGAGAAGAGAGGCAATGGAAAGAACATGTGCAAAGATACCCAGTAAAATTCTAGCAGGTTTGTATGAGGGACAATGGCAGATTTACCTAGAAGAAGTTGAAAATAATTCATTATTCTGTATCAGAACAAAAGATTCATAGGTTAATATTTTGTGCCTATAAAAGTATGGTGCAGAATATCAGAGAAAATACACTGGTTAATAATATTTGTTTATAGGGGCACCTGGGTGGCTCAGTCAGTTAAGCATTTGACTTCAGCTCAAGTCATGATCTCAGGGTCCTGGGATGGAGCCCCACATCAGGCTCTGCACTCTCTCTCTGCTTCTGCCCCTCCCTCTGTTTCTGCTCTCTCTCAAATAAATAAAAAAATTTTTTTAAAGTAGTAATAATATTTGTTTATAAGTTATTTAAATTTTTATAATGTTTTAAAGCTGAAGTACTTGGATCCCTTAAAATATCTGATCTTATAAAAAAATCAGCTATAAAAAGCATTGATCATTAAAAAGAGAAATATCATATGATCTAATAATTCCACTACTGGATATTTGCCCAAAGAAAACAAAAACACTTATTCAAAAAGATATATATGCACCCCTATGTTTATGGGAGGCATTATTTATAATAGCCAAGATACAGAAGCAACCCAAGTGTTGATCCATAGACGAATGGATAAGGAAGATGGGGTACACACACACACACACACACACACACAGGAATATTACACAGCTATGGTAAAGGATGAGATGTGGGCCATTTGTGATAACATGAACTGACCTGGAGAGTATTATGCTAAGTGAAGTAAGTCAGACTGAGAAAGACAAATACCATATGATTTCACTCACATGTGGAATCTAAAAAACAAGACAAATGAATGCACAAATAAAAAGTAGAATTAAAAAAAGTAGACTCAGACCTACTAATACAGAGAACAAACTGATGGTTGCCAGAGGGCAGAGAAGTCAGAGGTTGGGCAAAGTGGATGAAGGGGAGTGGGAGATACAGGCTTTAAGTTATGGAATGAATAAGTCATGGGAATAGACTCACAGCATAAGTAATATAGTCAATGATATTGTAATAGGACTGTATGGTGACAGATGGTAGCTACACTTGTGGTGAGCACAACATAATGTATAGAGAGGTTGAATCACTATGTTGTACACCTGAAATTAATGTAATATTGTCTGTCAACTCTACTCAAATAAAAATTTTTTAAAGGGCATTTATCATAAATTTAGGAGGGACATTGAAAAATTGGGAAATATTCCTGGTAAATGTGACTAGAGTTGAGAAGATCCAGGAATCCATATAATATGAAAAGTGGTTTTGAAGTATATATGTTTAATATAGAAAGAAAAGTCTTAAGAGGGGCATTTTATATATATATATAATAATTTTTCTGGGAGAGAAATTAGAATTCTGCAGACTCCCAGAAGGTAGAACAAGAATTGATCTGTGGTAGCCTCATTCCTGTGGGCAAATCGCAGCTTGATATAAAGAAAACCTTTTCACAAGCAGCACTGAATAACAAGTTGGCTGCCTTGTAAAGTAGCTGGCTCCCTGAAGAGAGAATTTCTAACAGAAGTGCCAAAATATGAGTACATTATTATTTATGATTCCTGCACTGGAAGATTTTGGATTAGATGACTGCTAAGATCCTTTCTTTTTTTTTTTTTAAAGATTTTATTTATTTATTTATTTGAGAGAGAGAGAATGAGATAGAGCATGAGATGGGGGAGGGTCAGAGGGAGAAGCAGACTCCCCGCTGAGCAGGGAGCCCAATGCGGGACTCGATCCCGGGACTCCAGGATCATGACCTGAGCCGAAGGCAGTCGCTTAACCAACTGAGCCACCCAGGCGCCCTGCTAAGATCCTTTCGAACTCAAGTTCTAGGCTCAATAGTAGTGCATATTCAGAAATCTGTTTCACATTTTAAACAAAATTAAATTAAGTCAAGGACTTTAAGGAGTAAAGTCCGTATTTTATAAGCTCCATTTTATTTTAGTGAAATGTTTAAGAGGGTTGAAATATCAGTACATTTTTTTAAAAAAGATACCTGGTTTGTAAAACAAGTGTATTTTTCTTTTTACCATTCCTGGTTCCTAAAAGGAAAAAAATATCATCAACTGAGGTTTGGTAAGTAGATTTGGAGGGAATTAACTTATGATTCATTTAAATGAATTTAGAGGAGGTTGACTAATGTTTTCATAATTTCGGTCTAGACTAGAAGCTTAAAAAGCACACCTGTGACTCCCCAAGCCTCTGAGAAATCATGTCTGGTAAGACAGTTTTGTATGAAGACTAAAAAAACAACAACAGCTCATCACTCACAATACCCACAACTATGAATCTGGAGACTGGTGATGCTGAAAGCCATCATTGTGTTGGCAACCCAAGTGCTATTTACATATGAGGCCAGCAGATCTCCCAAAGAACTTCAGCCTGTGTGCTGGTACAGAATGTATATTCCAGAAGTAGCTCAGGGAGGGGTCATTGTGGGAAGAAATAAAAAACAAAACAAAACAAAACAAAACAAAAAATCAAAACTGTGAACCATCTGTTAGTTTCCACTCCATAAAATCTCACCACCCTTCCTCATAAATCAATTCCAGGGCCTGATTCTCTTCTCCCCAGCCACTCCTCAGCATTTCAGGTCCTGTCACTCTCCCCTTTTAACATTTGAGAAGGACGGATATTCCAGCAATAATACTGAGTGCATTCATTGTGTTTTAAGCTAAAATGCATAAAGTTCTCTTAATTTATCTCATTGGGTACATCCTGATTTATTCATTTCCTGGAAAACTGTTCATTACAAGCTTGCCACAATATAGAAATGAATGAAATAATCCCTTCAGTAATGAAAAATGTCAGTAGTAATCTTTCAACTTTGATTTTTAGCAGTTTAATGGTTTCTCTTAATATCAAAGAAATTGCATTGGTTCTCCTCAGTATATAACACAAAAGCTGAGCACTCTGGTTAAAACAGCAGCAAGGGGTCTGAGCTCCATCTCCTCCACCTTCCCAGAGCCCTGAATTTGAATGGCCCATTAGTTCCAGAGGCAGCTCTGTGACTTAATAGATGAGAAAGACATGCAAATAATTAAATCAGCACACGGCAGAAATTGGGAATATAGACAAAGGAAAGATGAAAACCTATTAGGAGTGTTTGGAGGGACACTGCAGAAGAATTGGCATTTGTACCATATATGGAAAAGCAAGCGGAGTTTTGACCGAAAATATGAAAAGAAAAAGGTGGGAAGAATGTAAGTGAAGGAAGAATTGGATTTTAGAAGCAGAAGTGTGCTTTAAGAACAAGTCACAAAAGGCAGATTGTTGGTTTTGGTGTCCTGACAGGTCTTTCTCTCTCCCTCACTCTAGAATGATCCTTTGGCACATTGTAGTACTGCACAGAGTAGGCTCATGGGCCTTACCTCCATGCTAAATAAGCTTGCTATTGAGAGAGTAAGATAAGACAAGTATATTAAATGCAGGCAATGTTAATACAAGTATACAAGGATGTATTACTGAATTGCAAGGGTCGTTCAGAGGTAATTATTTTAGGCCCACCAGTTTGCTTTGCTCATTCTTCTTTTCCCATTTCTACTCTCATAGTGGCTGAAATTTCCCCAAAATTGATGAGTCCAAGAGAATAAAAGATATAACTAGATCAGGTCACAAATGTCCTCTCAAGTTATAACACTGGCCTCTACGTATAAATGCAGTCAGCATGTATTCTCTCTCTCTCATCCTTTCTCCTTCCCCCTTCCTTTTTGTTCTCTCTCCCTCATACATGCACAATAAAAATGACATACATTTTTAACAATAATTTTAAAACAATAATAATTTATAAACTACTTAATCCTTAGGCTAGTCTGACATTTTTATCCAGAGGTATTTTGTCTCTAAGAGAATATTCTTATAGAATGTGTGCATAGTCTACTGATTAACATAAAAATATGTCATGGATGTATCATTGTACACATATGATGTGGCTATAAAGAGTTGATAATATAAAATGATTAATGTCAAATACAGGTCAACATAACTATTAAACCTGGAAAGAATATCAGAGATTGCCCTGAGAAAGTAAAGTCCAATAGGTTCGTTATTTCAGTGGCCTTTCTAAGGCTCATCAGAACTCTCATTGCCTGTCCACAATAGCCAAACTATGGAAAGAGCCAAGATGTCCATCAACAGATGAATGGATAAAGAAGATGTGGTATATATATACATACAATGGAATGTGTATATATATATACAATGGAATATTATGCAGCCATCAAAAAAACATGAAATCTTGCCATTTGCAATGACGTGGATAGAACTAGAGGGTATTATGCTAAGCAAAATAAGTCAATCAGAGAAGTACAAGTATCATATGATCTCGCTGATAGGAGGAATTTGAGAAACAAGACAGAGGATCATAGGGGAAGGGAGGAAAAAATGAAACAAGATGAAACCAGAGAGGGAGACAAACCATAAGAGACTCTTAATCTCAGGAAACAAACTGAGGGTTGCTGGAGTGGTTTGGGGGTGGGAGGGATGGTGTGGCTGGGTGACGGACATTGGGGAGGGTATGCGCTATGGTGAGCGCTATGAACTGTGTAAGACTGATGAATCACAGACCTGTACCCCTGAAACAAAAATATATGTTAAAAAAAAAAAAAGAAGATAGTAGGAAGGGAAAAATGAAGGGGGGAGATCAGAGGGGGAGACAAACCATGAGAGACTATGGACTCTGAGAAACAAACTGAGGGTTCTAGAGGGGAAGGGGGTGGGGGGATGGGTTAGCCCGGTGATGGGTATTAAGGAGGGCATGTATTGCATGGAGCACCAGGTGTTATACGCAAACAATGAATCATGGAACACTACATCACAAACTAATGATGTAATGTATGGTAACTAACATAACATAATAAAATAAAATTTTAAAAAAAAAAGAACTCTCATTGCCTCCAGGGTTCAGATTCAGAGCAATGGTTAGGTCAAGTCTAGGGACTTCATTCTACTGGACACTGACTACCATCATACTTCCTCATTCTTCACAAAAAAAAAAGAAGTAAATTCTCACCTCCCTTGAAGAAGTTCACCTGTGGTGATCCTCAAAGTCCATGAGGGACTTGGAAGCTTTTGGGACTAATTTTTTTTTTTTTAAAGATTTTATTGATTTATTCATGGGAGACAAAGAGAGAGAGGCAGAGGGAGAAACAGGCTCCCTGCTCAGCAGGGAGCCTGACTCAGGACTCGATTCCAGGACCTTGGGATCATGACCTGAGCCGAAGGCAGACGCTTAACCGACTGAGCCACCCAGGCCCCCTCAGGACTAGTATTAACCCAGGCCCCAGACAGACCACTTCCACTCAGAACTATACCAGTCCAAGTACTCATTCTCCTGGTAGACTAGACCCCAGGCACTCACAAAAATTTGTTACATGCTGCTTCTTAATGCTGAATGTTTGGAAGGAAGGTGAGAGCTGAACTATGCAGAAGTGTGTGGACATGCTGATCTAGATGATTCATCTAATTCTAACTGAATTAGAAAAATCCTGGAAGGTTGGCAAAGCACAGGGAATAATCAGGCAAACAATCCGTACAAACAGAATTCCAAACAATTTTGTATTTCACACATGTAAGGACATTCATGTTCTCTCAAACATGTTAAGTGTTATTAATGTATTAAAATTATTTGGATAATATCATAACGGAAATAATAAATAAATCAACTGATCTAATTAATAGCAGTTGACCAGACTGTTATGTGATGACAAGAAGACATAAGATAATCTGTTTATAGAAAATTTCATGAACTTCAGAAAAGCCTCATTTAGTAATGTCTGTACCACCGTAGAAAAGAAGAGATCAGATGAAAATCTTCATTCAGCAAATCTCAGTAGTCAAAATACTTGTGGATTTCTTAAGTTTTCTGACTCTGGGGGTTTTAACAAACTCTGCCATACGTTCTGACATTTTGTACATTGGTAATAATATATATTCCTGGGAGAGGGATTTAAAGTGCACTCGAGCAAAACAAAGAGAGCCTTTCTAATCAAACAAACCACACTATAAACACACTCCTGAAATTAAGCTAAGTGAATTTTATAGAATTGTTGGATTATACTAGCCTCTAATTATACCAGAACCAATAGTTCTGCAATGATTATATTATGGGTTTGTCAACATTTCCTTTTAACTCCTTACATTTAGTCATTAATAATTTGATCAGGAAATTTTACTTTCAGCTAAGGCTTGATATGAAATGGCCATAATTTATTATGAAAGCAATAACAACCACCTCAACTAAAACACAGAAAGCCAAATAGATTTTTCTAGGGATTCAGCTTTTACATCTTTTTCAACGGTATTCATTTCAGATTTGTATTGAATAATTGTAGGTTGGTAGCACCTGACACGTTGTGCTCATGTGTTATTCCTATAAAATTAAGTTGAAAATAACTTTAGAAATAAGATTTTTCTAAGTTGCCTTTAACGGTTTGTATATAGAAATGGTAAGTTAGTCACAGAGTGAAAATGTATTACATACACAGTGATTATAAAGAAAAACAGATGATCAGCTTCTTATTTCAAAGTCACAACTGATGCACTGTTTATTTGATGAAGAAATTAACTTTGAAGCTTTTGTTGAAACAACAACACAATCATTTGAAGAAGTTAACGCGATATTTGAAACAGATTACTCTAATTTTTAAAGCAGAACCAATTTAGACTGTAAATGACAGAATTCTTTCAAACTGTTCTGGCTTTCTAGGAAATAGATTTTTTAACTGCCTGTGAATATATGAATAAATAGATTTTTAATTGCCTGTGAATATATGAATAAATTACATATTCTCCCAGGGAACAATTAGAGTGAAGTATTAACTACATGTTTTAAACTGGCTTTAATAAGGACTAGATTAAATATTGAATAATAAAAGAATGGAACTATGTCCAAAGGCAAGGGAAATTATTTTCAGCTTCTCTCCTTTAATGCCACCATGACAGAGAACGTCCTACAGTACACTATTACATACCGCCTTACAGAAATATTAACTCTTACAATCATATTTATACTGTCCTACAGTAACATTAAGATAGTGACTTAAATATCTCGATCTTATAAATTTTGTGGTTAAATTTTAAACATGGCTGCCCTACAGTCTGAAACTATATAGTTAATTCAGACAATTGAGTGAACTTCCATAAATCATTCACTGAATGTCCCTGGTATATGGAAATGAGATACAGAGTTTGTGCTCTCTTCCCAAAGTTTGTTCAGTGTTTCTTGATCATGTAGTTCAATTACTTTACAATTTGGGAGATTAATTAAAGATGGTAAAGAGAAAGTCCCAGGAAGATATTGTAAAATATCCCATGCTAAAAAGATTATGTGGTTTAGGCTTGACAAATGTGAAGTGACAAATGCTGGGCTCTTTTGTAGAAACAGATAAAGGAACTGGCTTATCAGGAAAAAAAAGAATCCTTACCAGGAACCAGTGAGAGAAACATCGTCTACAAAGAAGCAGGGCTAAGCAAAGGATTCACACATATTGCTCTCAGGAGATGAAAGGGAGTGGTTTTTAATTCATTTTATGTAGACCATAGATAAGAAATCTTCTAGATCAAAGCCTAGCTACATAATGGAAACTAGTTGAATACAACTAGGTCTAAAAACATCTGTCAAGGATTTAATGTGCAAAAATGAAATACTGTGGTTGTACTAGATGATCTTTAAAGATTCTTTCAGCTTTATTGTATAATACTGTATTATGAAACAAGAACTAAAAGGACCCTTGATGTGTCCCTTGATGCTGGTACTTTATAATGGTGGACAAAAGTGTGACTTACCTAAACATGAGAAACTGGGAAATGGCAAATGGTTGGAATACAAATTCTTTAAATTATATGAGAATTTCCAATGCTATATCATTTTCAGGTAATATTTCCTAAGCTTTAATGTTTAAATGTCCTATTGAATAAATATTGACTATTTTAATATTAATTGAGTCATTGAGTATATTAAAGTTCGTTAACTAAATTTCGACTACTAGGCTCCTATCTTTGTAATATGTTCCTTACTGCATTGCAATTGCCTTTTTACACATGTAGCAAGGAATCCTATCAGTGGCATTACCCACAAGACAATAAGCTGGTAACTTTGTTTTGTGAAGACTCATTTGAGTGGTCTCCCATAGTGATGAAAGTGTTGGGTCCATGGGCCCCATTATTCTAGTCAAAAGATAAATAATCTTAAAGAGATAGATCTTCCTTATTCTGTGGAGAATCACTTACAATATCTCCCTTAGGTATATAAATGTTCTCCTAGCAGTGTCATGGTCCTGTCTGAAGCATATAATTAAAAGCCTTTGGTTTGAGGGATTTTTTAAAAAGCTGTCCTACTCAAGTGTGGAACAGTTAGTTACCTGCAAAGAAGCACTCCAGGATAGCTGAACAACTAAAGGACCCTGGAACTCTACTCTAGGGAGGAACTGGAGACTTGGTGAGGGATAATTTAGACCTTTGGACTTGTGCTTAAAAGGGCTTAAATGCTGCAATGTGGGGAGCTTGGAGAATAGCATTTATGGCACATGAAGGGCAGAGTAAGTGTTACGAGCTCAGAAGCGTCTAGACGCTAGACGAGTATATTACTTGAGTAATGGGCACTTGAGGGCTTCCTCACATAACAGGGGCAGCTGATTATTTTTGCCATGAGGAAGTGCTTCCACCTAGAATTGCCAGGCTTTCTGATTTTTTTTTTCAGGGACACCCAGAAATTTTAATGTGAAAACTCTGTTTTTAAATGAAGTCAGTGAGGGCACCTGGGTGGCTCAGACAGCTGGGCATCTGCCTTCAGCTCAGGTCATGATCCCAGGCTCCTGGGATCAAGCCCCACATCAGGCTCCCTGCTCGGCGGGGAGTCTGCTTCTTCCTCTGCCCCTCACACCGCTCGTGCTCTCTCTCCCACTCTCTCTCTCTCAAATAAATAAATAAAATCTTTTAAAAAATAAAATAAATGAAGCCAATGAGTTTAAGATTTTTTTAAAAGATCATTTATTTATTTATTGGACAGAGAGAGAGAGCACAAGCAGGTGGAATACCAGGTAGAGGGAGAAGCAGGCTCCCCGCTGAGCAGGAGCCTGATATGGGGCTCGATCCCACGACCCTGGGATCATGACCTGAGCCGAAGGCAGATGCTTAACCAACTGAGCCACCCAGGCACCCCTGAATTTAAGATTTTTTAAAACACTATGAAGGCCATAAAAAGCAAATCTACAGGAGTGGATTCAGCTCAGAGTGTTTTGTATGCAATCTCTAGTGTAAAGCACATTTTGGTTACACATGGACTGTCTCCACAACTAGATTGTGGGCTCCTGGAGAGAAGGACCTTGTCTTCAATATCCAAAAAGAAAAAAAAAAAAATGCCCAGTACCATAGCAGGAGCTTAACATGGAGTTTAAATCCACACAAAAGTATTTTCATACATAATATGTTGACACCACTAAACAGTTCACTTGTAGGAAATTGCAAAAGAGTTTTTCAGCAGAAAGAACCCTCTGCTTTCCTGATTTTCGGAGCCCACGGGGGCCTACGTTGTGTTTGCTTATTTGGAGTCTTAGACCTAGGTTCAAGTCTGCTCCCCCAGCCAAAGTTTCTTTCTCACCCCATCTCTGTCCTTACCTTATCTTCATTCACACTCTCCGGTTTTGGGAGGTGATGGGTTGTGGACTAGAGAGACAACAGAGTCTCAATGGTGGGGGTGGAGTGGAGGAGAATGTCACCTGCATTGGGTGAGTCCTTCCTTAGCTTCTGTTGGATTAGAAATTGAAATAAAAATTTTTTCCATAGCTATTCCAGCAAACCTATATAGTGTATGCTTGTAAGTCTGATATCAGTTGTTAATGATCACCTCGTCTAGGGTCAGGCAGAGAAAGGAGGGAAAATGCCTAGAGATCTTGCCTGGCTCCAAAGGAGGTAAAGCCTAAACAAACCACTATTAGAAATCTTTCGTCTTCTGGCTCCCTGGAAATGGACTCCACCTTTTAATATATAAATCTATTGATCAAATTTTCTAACATATTTTCATATTAAATAAGTAAGAATATCTGTAAAGTCTGCTGCTCATTAAAAGTTTTGGCTGCACTGAGAGTTTCCTGTCACAATAGGCTACATTAAAATAAAAAGAAGAGGGCGCCTGGGTGGCTCAGTTGGTTAAGCGACTGCCTTCGGCTCAGGTCATGATCCTGGAGTCCCGGGATCGAGTCCCGCATCGGGCTTCCTGCTCGGCAGGGAGTCTGCTTCTCCCTCTGATCCTCCCCCTTCTCATGTGCTCTCTCTCTCATTCTCTCTCTCTCAAATAAATAAATAAAAAATCTTTTAAAAAAATAAAAAAATAAAATAAAAAGAAGAAATCCATTAACTTGAGGTACCATGATATTTCTTATCATCTCGGAAGTCTATCCTTGGTGTTTTGGGTTCTTTTTTTTTTTACCTATCACACTATGCACTCTCCCTAAGTAATATTCCTTACTGCTGTGGCTTCAGTTACTATCTATATGCTCATGCCAAATATTTGAACCTCTGTCCCATAGATCAAACCAACTACCAGATCACTCTTTTTTTTTTTTTTCTACCAGATCACTCTTGAGCCACACATATTCACATGGCTCACTTTTGTTCATTTGTCAGAATGCAGTTTAGTAGCACTTTCTCTGATGAACCTTCTCTGACCTTCAAAGACTAGTTTTGATATCTTCCCTATGTAATTCTGTTTTATCCTTTATTCATTCCTATTGCAGAGCTTCCCCCATTCATGTGTTCAATCAATCAATAATTATTAAATGCTAGGTTCTTAGAAATATAAAGGTAAGCAAATACAGACACGTGCTGTGCAAAGAAGTGCTCTGGTGTAGAAGAAAAATAAATAAGCACTACAAAAAGGAAAAATTACAGTAAGAATAACCACTACAAAAGAGAAGCACATTGTGCTATGAGAGAATAAAATATGGGTATCTGAACTAGTCAGGGAAGTCAGGGATTAGAATTTGATAAGTACAAGTTAACTGGACAAAAAGGAAAGAAATAGTATTATTAGTAGGTGGACCAATGTGTTGTGTTCTTAGTAAGTGCCATTTTACCTGCTAGCTTCGCCCATTACACTGGAAACTACTTGGGAGTAGGGACAGTACCTCATTCAAAATTATATTGCCAATGTTTATAGAAGTGCCTGGCATATAGTAGATACTCAATAAATATTTGTTAATTCTAGGTCAACACCAATATCCAAGTGGGTGCTGGATGATGAGTGAGTCCCCCAACAGAATTCTACAATAGTACTCGAGGCCAGAATTTATGGAAGTGTATCCACAAGTGACCTTCTGAGCTCCACCCCAGGTCTACTGAAACAGAATTTCTGTGGGTAAAGTATGAAGACATGCATTTGTAGAAGCGGTGTTAAGTACTCTGTTTTTTGATACTCATTAGCCTAAGCCAAGAAAATGGCCATACCAGGAATCTAATTTAAATCAGGACCTTCTTCAACAGCTGAGAATCCAGACAAAAGGCTGAATTTCCTTGCAAAGGTTGGGCAGGGTGTCAACAGAGTCCCAACTGTGTGGGCTGCAGATTCACAAAAGAGTTCACTATCAAATAATGAAATGAGAAGCCATGACCCCATTCATTAGTAACGCATTTATTGAGGACATGCAATATAATACCCAGGCTCTATGCTGAATGATTTGTATGAACTATGTGCTCTTAAACTTCACAGCAACCTATAACATAGCATTTTATTATTCCCAAACAACGAATAAGGAAATGGGCACAGAAATATTCACTAACTTGCCCAAGATCACACAGTAAGGCAGAGTGTCATATAAAGTCAGGCAATCTGCTGCAATCCAGTAGCTGCAAACGTAGAGAACCTTCCAACTATAAATTCAGCTTTGCTTGGGAAAGCAGGAACCAACAAAATAGGAGACCACCCTGAATCAGTAGAATCTCCTGGTTATACTTGCATTACCGGAGCCGGACCCATGCTAGCTCAGCTTGCAGAATCGAGGAAGGTGGAACAATGTCTAAAGTGCCTGGTTTCTTGAACCCTTAACATGACACCCCATAGCAGTCCTCTTTTTCAAGATGTGACTCTCTAACGGCCTTACACTGACTGTCGATGATCTCCATGTGGCAGGCATCCAAATGCTGGCCCCTCCAGGCTCCTTACTATTGAACAGTTCCCTGAAGCAGGAAATCAGCTCCATTTGTCCTCTTCCTTCACTCCCCATCCCCCCACCAAAGGAAGCCTGTCTGTAGCCTCTTGCAGCTGAGGCCCTTGATCAGGAGAGAGATCAACACAGGCCAAGACCAGATCTTTTCTGTGAGCAATTTGTACATGCTTGCCAGATCAACAACTGAGAGTAAGGGTCTCATGCCCCTGGAAGCCCTAGGTCTCTTCAATTTTCCCTTTCCCTGCTCAGGTATTCCAGAGGCAAATCAGCAAAACTGCTGATAAGCCAATTTACAACTGGGGGGAAAAGGTTCCAGTCTCCTGTTTTTGCTACATTCTTAACCTTTTGTAGTGATTATCTCACAACACTCCTTGATACTGAGGATTGGAAATAGCCCCTCTCTCAACCTCCCTTCATGGACACCACTTTCCCCAAAAGACTAATGATTCCTGTTCTTTCTTTGGCCTATTTTTTATGATCTCCTAGAAGAGGAGGTTAAAGTGGTTATTAGTGATAGGGTCAGCTTTCTAATTTAGTAAGACCTGCAGGAAAGTGGCTAACCCCACTTCTGGAAGCTCTCTGAATATAGGATATAGGGCTTTTAGGATTCTTTCTTCTTAGCTTTTGACCTTAGCAAAAAATCAAGAGAAACAGGAAAAATCTCACTTGACATCCCATTAGAAGGGTTTATCTTGTGAAAAGTGCCTCTCCATCTTACTATATTCCATTCTTTATCATTGCATGGAGTCTAGAATTTTATGGTGATAAAGCAAACTGTATAAATTGATATTTTATATTCCCATCTTTACTTTCCCTTTATTTCCTAAATGCCAACCCAACTATGATGATAGATATGTATTATTGGAGAAAAGTTGTACCAAATCTGTTATTGCCAGCAAAGAGCTCTAATTCACACCTGCCATGAATTTTAAATAATAGGCCATTTGCGGGGCACCTGGGTGGCTCAGTCATTAAGCGTCTGCCTTCGGCTCAGGTCATGATCCCAGTGTCCTGGGATCGAGCCCTGCATCGGGCTAGCTGCTCAACGGGAAGCCTGCTTCTCTCTCTCCCTCTCCTACTCCCCCTGCTTGTGTTCCCTCTCTCGCTGTGTATCTCTGTCAAAAAAATAAATAAAAAATCTTTAAAAAAAAAAATAGGCCACTTGCTTAGATTATTTTCACTCTCAATGAACATCAAGGGGGGAAATAGCTCTAATGAAATCAAGTTCAAATAAATAAGAACAAAGCCACTGAGAGTATGGCCTGACACAGCATTCTATAGGTAGACTGCGTTGGCTTAAAAAAATTGCCTTCCCCGAACTCACTTCTCCTTCAAAGTCAGTCCTTATCCAGTGATTAATCTATGTGGGGTACAAAGTCCTTGCTTGAACTCAGGACCACCCTAGATCCAAACCCTCCCAAGGGTTGGCTGAGGTCTTCCTTTGGACCACATCACAGCTCAACTTTTTTCTCTGTTCAAATCCTGCTTTTGTCACACCCCTTCTTCAGTGCTGATCCCAATAATACTTTCTAATAAGTATACTACATATTCATCTCTTTTGAGTTCCTGGCAAATCCAACCTGAGATACGGGTAGAGGTCAGAATTATAAAATTTTGTAAGTTTCATAGGTTCTTTTGTTTAAATCCTTGAGAAAATATTATTTAAGGAAATATTTTAGAATACAAATTAAGATGACAATTTTAGACATTAGTTTTAGGGTCTGAAAAGTATTTGGCTTAGATTTAAATAATCTCAAAAGGAATTATGGGAAATGGAACAATTAGATTATTTTTAATGATAAGTGTTCTATATGATTTATATAATCTGTTGGGTTTTTTTTTTATATTATATGTATGATTTTTAAAAAGAAGACATTGTATGGATGTATTCCATAAAATAAATTAGCGGATTATTTATTGATGGAAAGACCGGAAGAATATCTAATGCTGGCTCAGAAATAAGAGCAGACCTGGTAAACAGTTGCAGCTTTATGTGGAGGCCAAGATCCATTACAAAAAACCATTGAAATCACTATCTTTCTCTGTCATTTGATCAAACACAGGAAAAAAGGCAAATACTTTGGAAAGACTTCTTTTTCTAGCAACATTTTTTTTTAAGATTTTATTTATTTATTTGACAGAGAGAGAGACAGCGAGAGAGGGAAAACAAGCACGGGGAGTGGGAGAGGGAGAAGCAGTCTTCCCGCCGAGCAGGGAGCCCGATGCGGGGTTCCATGCGGGCTCGATGTGGGGCTCGATGTGGGGCTTGATCCCAGGACCCTGGGATTATGACCTGAGCCGAAGGCAGACCCTTAACGACTGAGCCACCCAGGCGCCCCTTCTAGCAACATTTTGCAGAAGATACATAGGAAGTAAAATATGCTGTTATTTAAACACGTTTCTACTTATCCATCATAAGCTTTTATTAACTCTGGCCAAGTAGATGGAATAAAGCTATTTCAATGGCGCAATGAAAACAAATATTTCTAAGTAAAGGTATTGGTATAACAACTTATATAGGTTGAATTTTCAGAAGATACATTATAAATTTGCCATTATATCATAGAGCAATAATTTTGTCCAATATCCCAAGAAAAGGGAAAAATTTACCTAGCCTATTTGTTTACTTCCAATCTTCTGTAATTTTACATATAGACATAATTGCATAAACTTATAATTGTACATATTTCGTGGATTTATGTTTAATTGGAATTATAAGAAAAGCTGATAATTAAACAACTTAAATATAATTTCCTGAAATAGTTTAGGTTTATTTTTACATCCTGGCAGTTTGAATGATCTTTGGTCAGATGGCATTTCTTCAGGCACTGCCTAGAAATACTTTCTTTGCAAGGAATTGAATCTACCTATTAATTGCGTCATTTAAATTTATTTCTCAATTTTTGGAAACAGTTTTCCAAACGTTTTTAAACGATTGTCACCTTCGTGGCTCCTAGAAATACACAAATAATTTCTTATAAAATGTGAAATTCTGACTGCAATCCACATTTTAAAATGCAAAAAAAACCCCTAAAATTATTATTGCATTATCAATTTAATATTAATTTTAATGCCCAATTGTGCATTCATTCTTCTAATTAAAATAATTTGATTAAAATATGTTATAGAAAATATCATCTTACACTTTGGTTTAGAGCAGTAAAGCCATGGTTTTATTAAAATATGATGAGCAGATTGAACTCTACTTGCACTGTTTACACATTTATAATATTTATAAATTTTTTTATTAACATATAATGTATTATTTGTTTCAAGGGTACAGGTCTGTGATTCATCAGTCTTACACAACACCCAGCACTCACCACAACACTTACCCTCCCCAATGTCCATCACCCAGCCACCCCATCCCTCACACCACCCTCCACTCCAGCAACCCTCAGTTTGTTTCCTGAGATTAAAAGTCTCTTATGGTTTGTCTCCCTCTCTGGTTTCGTCTTGTTTCATTTTTTCCTCTCTTCCCCTATGATCCTCTGCCTTGTTTCTCAAATTCGGTATTTATAAATGTTTAATTTCATTTTTTTAGATTTTGTTTATTCATGAGAGAGAGAGAAGGAGCACAATCAGGGGGAGGGGTGGAGGGAGAGGGAGAAGCAGCCTCCCAGCAAGCAGGGAGCCCAGACACAGGGCTTGATCCCAAGACCCATCTCCATCCCAGGACGCTGGGATCACGACCTGAGCTGAAGGCAGACGCTTAACTGACTGAGCCACCCAGGCAGGCAACCCAGTAAATGTTTAATTTCAAATGAGACTGAAGGATTGGTTCTTTAGCTTAAAGGTTAGAGAATACCAAAACAGTAACAAAAAAGAACTCCAACTGGAGTTTATTATAACATCTGATATGTTACAATAAAAGAGAAGAAAACTAGTGTGTCATGGAAAAAATATGGGTTTCACTAAACAGCTCTGTGAATGTAGGCAATGGGCCTAAGTTCTAAACTTCAGATCCTTTAAATAGAGGTAGTAACTCACAATGTGATGGTGAGATTAATCGAGGTAATGTAAGTAAAACATTCAGCACATATAAAATCCCTGGTACATAGTTAAGATTTAAAAAAATTTAACTATCATCAATATCTGCATTCAAGACACCTGAATCCCTGTTTCTCTTGTGAGCTCTAAGTCCTCGGGAAGTCTTCAAAGCCCTCTGACTTGCATTTCCTTCATGAGTAATACGGGCATTTACAATACCTGAGCCTTCTTTTTTTTTTTTTTTAAATTATTTTAATGTCTTTAGTCTTTTTTTTTTTTTTAAGATTTTATCCATTTATTTGAGAGAGAGAGAATGAGAGACAGAGAGCATGAGAGGGGGGAGGGTCAGAGGGAGAAGCAGACTCCCCGCCGAGCAGGGAGCCGGATGTGGGACTCGATCCCGGGACTCCAGGATCATGACCTGAGCCGAAGGCAGTCGCTTAACCGACTGAGCCAGCCAGGCGCCCTACCTGAGCCTTCTGTTCAGGTTTAGTTCGAAGATTAAATGAGATCGTATACGTGCAAGTGCAATGTTAATCACAATGATCCTAAGTGTTCACAGGTGGAAGCTGAAAGCTCACAGCTGGAAGCAAACTGTCCAAGGTCGCGTTGCTAACAGGTGGTAGGGCCAGGATTTGAAACTGCACCTTCAGTTCCTGAACCCAAGATTCAGTTCCTTTTATCACACAGCTGTGCCTCATAAAGTTTTTAAGAACTTACTTAGCAGAGGCCAGGGTTAGTCCCAGAGCCCGGGATAGGATTAAGCCAAAAAAAGAAGTGAGGGATCCTCAGCTGCTAGGGTGAAGGGGCACCGGAGTGCAGGATTAGGACAGATAATATGCCAACCATTCCTTTTCTAATAATAGTCCTCCCAGTCTACTGAATTCAAGGCTGTGAAATCAATCTTTGGCTTTCCCTTCATCACCCACACGTGTGTTTCCAAATCCCGCCATTGCTTTCTTTAAAATAATCCCATTGTCCTCACTGCTTCCCATTCCCATTGCCACCGCACCTACATACCGTTCGTTGCTTGTGCTCTCTGTCTGGATCCAGGAAACAGCTTGGGGCTGGTATCTCCTCCCGCGGCCAAGTCATCCTCAGCATTTCGTGAGCTGAATCTTACAGAAACATCACTTCTAAAATTCAAGAGAGCTGGGGTTATCCAGTGGTGGGCACGAGCTGGCTCGCACCAGCTAGCAAGAGCAGACCGTGAGCCTGTGTCTTCTCAACTCTGAATCCCCTGATGTCATGATGATAACTTGAAATTGGCTCTGGCAGGTGTATTTACATTACAGATTTATATTATGAATCAGGACTTATTTTTCCCCCAGAGAGCCAGTCGTCCAGGACTCAGCAGCATTGATGGTCTCTGACATAGTCACTCCATAGGCACTATGGATGGTGTCTGGCATATAGTAGTGCCCAGTATGTATCTCCTGAGAAATTACAGTCACTCTCCTGCTCAAAAATCTATACTTGTTGTCCACCACAATTCATAGTCCAACTCTGCCGCCTAACTTTCTAGACCTCCCTAATTTGGTCCTTCCCTAGGAAATCAAAATTGTTTTCACTCTGCCATTCTCTAAGACCCTTTCCACTTGAGCTGGTAAAGCCACCACCAGCACTAGAAGGATCTATGATAGTCTGTGCCTCAGCTCAGGCTCTTCCTCCCACCTAGAAAGCCTCTCTCTCTCCTACTACTAGTTCTTTATGGCCCAGATCAAATTTCACATCTTCCCTCAGACTTCCCATCATTCTAAAATCTTCTGATCTCCATAGAGTTAGTCCATTCATTTGGCATTTAATTCCTTGGTATTCTTTCAGTCCTGTTAGTTTTGTTCCTGAAGCTATATCACAAACCTTTTAAAAGCAATGTCTATTTTTTTTTTTAAATTGTATTCCCCCCAAATCAGGTAATTTGCAGCAGAACTCAAAAAGCTCATCTAGCCCAGTGGTTTCCAAATATTTTTCTGTGGTCTAGTATTGTTTTGATCCAAAACATTTTTCTCAGAGAAATTCTGGACTGCTCCTTTTGAAACAGCTGCTGCACGCCCCTCTCCCCCACTGCCAAGTTCACAGTTCTCAGTGTGAGAACCCTTGAGCTTCCTTCATGAAGCCCTCATTGACCAGTCACCCCAACTGTAGCCAAAACCATGGGGCAATCACTGCTTGGACTTTCTCAGTTTTCCCAGAACCTTTCAAATAAAATATATGTTTTCTATTTTGCTCGACATTCCTATGTGGAATAGTATTTTTTTTATATTTTTTATTATTTATTTGAGAGAGAGAGAGAGAGAGAAACAGCATGAGAGGGGATAAGGTCAGAGGGAGAAGCAGGCTCCCCGCTGAGCCGGGAGCCCAATGTGGGACTCGATCCCAGGACTCCCGGATCATGACCTGAGCCGAAGGCAGTCGCTTAACCAACTGAGCCACCCAGGCACCCGGAATAGTATTTTTTTTACATTAATCTGTGAAAAAATAACACAATATAGGAAAAAGCTGTGTGGGGCGCCTGGGTGGCTCAGTCGTTAAGTGTCTGCCTTCGGCTCAGGTCATGATCCCAGGGTCCTGGGATCGAGCCCTGCATCGGGCTCCCTGCTTCTCCCTCTCCCACTCCTCCTGCTTGTGTTCCTGCTCCCATTACCTCTCTCTGTCAAATAAATAAATAACATCTTAAAAAAAAAAAAAAGGAAAAAGCTGTGAGTAGAAAGCTATGGATGAATAAGATCTACTTTGTGGTATATAATAAAATATAGATTCCGAAACTGACAGTTGTTCATGGAAATATTTATATATAGGAATCCTGTAAGGTTTTATGTTATAAATGTGTACATCTTAATAATATTTCCATTCTCTGTGTGTACATGCATGTGTATAAATGTTTTTTCATGGTAAGAACATTCTTCTTTTACAATTAAGTCCTTCCTCCCTTTTTTGCTGTTAAAATGGTCATTTTTTATGAAATGATGAGGGTAGTAGAATATAGTTGTTAATGGCTTAACTTGTAAATTTAAAAGTTGATAATTTAATAATTTTTCTCCTATACTCACCCTCACCCAAACCTTAAATATGTGTATGTGTATATATATACGTATATACACACATATATTTGCATATGTATATGTGTATATGTATGTGCAGTGAAGGTTAACTCAGGCCCGGTTTGTCCAAACCCTATACATTCCTCCTTTGGCCCCTGGGAAATAACCTGTAAGCCCTGGGAATATCCTGCCTAACCAAGTGTTCTTGTATACTTGGGCCTTGGGTCATGCCAGATACTTTCTGATAAAAATGTGATTTATGGTAAATGCCTATTTTCATTCACCTAGGACCCTCAGCCATGCTGTATGTATTTGACTTCCAGAACGGATGGAGACTGAGTACATAGGGTCAGTCACAGGAGCACTCCATGACTATTTGACTGACTCCCAGTACCAACCCTAGACATCAAGGATCCCGTGTACTTCCTGGTTGGCCACACGTGTTGTCACGTGTGATTGCTGGGAGCATTAAGCACTGCCTGCTGTGTGTGTAACCCCAATGGGAGAGCACAGTGGAAAGCTTGAATCTTGTCTCTCCCAGTCTCCACCCGCTGCACCTTTTTCTGCTGCTGATTTTAATCTGAGTTCTGTGAGTACTTCTAGCAAATCAATCCCCAATATAACATATATGTGTATGTATGTATGTGTATACACACATTTCACTGGTTGTGAAATTCAAAAGCTTGATAAACAATGATCTCAATTCATCCTCCTTCATCCCCACCTTCACACCCTCTTTACTCTACCCGACCTCACCCACCTCATCCTCTACTTCCTCCTCTCCATTTATAAATGAGAAAACATAGGACCAGGAAGATTAAGTCATTGTCAATATAACATATTTAACTTTATGTCATATAATAATTATATTTATAATAATTTTAAATATAGTTAACGCTTGTTATAGCCATTCTAAGAGTTAGGCACTAGTCTAAACACTTTTCTTACTTTAACTCACTTAGTCTCCACAAAAATCCAAGGAGGTAGGAACCAAAATTTCCATTTACAAGTGAGAACTCTCTGAAGTGTTGGATGTTGGATTTGCCAGAGGTCACCAGGAGGTGAAGAGTAGGGTCAGGATCTGAGTTGGTTATTCTGCATCTAGACCTCAGTCCTTAACCAGTACGTTACAGTGTCTCAGTGAATGAGTGAATTACTCACTGCAATTAGCTCTATCACGTGTTCTGTTCACTTCCTTGGGGATACTAGCATATACTGGCTTCATCAAGGCAGTCAGGCAGTCATTCATAATTAATGACCCAGACCAAAGAATGTTGGCTTGTACAGGCCAATGCATTTGGCCACATGGGCTGTGCCATCTGCCATGTGTGCTATGTGAGTGGCACCTCCTGGAGATGTTCAATATGGTGGCCTTACACTGAACCTAATTGCTGGGTAATTAGGCAATCTGAGAAGTTAAAGGCCTAATTCAGGGCAATACAAGGTTTGTGACAGGGACTATTCATCTGCAAATAAGACTCCATTTAGAGTATAACTGTTAAATGCTTATGGTGTGTTTGGCTAAGAAACTGAGAGGATGCAAAGAACAGATAATGTTTCTGCCCTTAATACCATCTAATAAGGAAAATGCACCAGTGAGTTACACACTAATTGTAAAGCAAAGAACTCACTATAAACACAGATGCCCCAGGCCATCACTTTTTACTTACAATAATGCAATAAACTCATCATCATTTACTGGGATGCCACAACAAAGCAGTTAATAACGCAGGTTGGAAAGTTTGAATCCGAGCTCCATTCTAGTGGCTTTGTGACCTTGGCCATGTTTCTCACCTCTCAGTATCCTCATATGTACAATGTGAATAGTAACAGTATCTATCTTCTATGGGTGTTAGAAGGCTCAAAATGAGTAAACATTTGGAAATGTCTGGCACAAGTTCTGATACGTGGCAAGTGCAAGATAAGGGTCTATTAAGTAAGCATTGTGGTACTTAGAGATTGTTTTTTATTCTGAATGGTATGTCTTTTTTTTTTTTAAGATTTTATTTATTTATTTGACAGAGAGAGCACAAGCAGGGGGAGTGGCAGGCAGAGGGAGAGGGAGAAGCAGGCCCCCCCCCCCGCAGAGCAGGGGGAGCCTGATGTGGGACTTGATCCTAGGACCCCAGGATCATGACCTGAGCCGAAGGAAGATGCTTAACAAACTGAGCCACCCAGGTGCCCTGGTATGTCTTTCTTAGCATATTTCATACATTAGGAGACTTTAGACAGTTTGTTGTTTGAGCTCATTTGGGGATAGGATGAAAGAATAATAGAGAAGGGGAAGTAATCTTTACTTATGTCATTTCTGTTCCTCACCATCACTAAAATGAAAATTTCCTCAGGATGGGGAGTGTCTGCTTCCAAGGAAACTAAACACACTGGACATGCCTCACTTCACAGAAGCAGCCACATGCAAACATTTCATAGACTCTTAACCAACAGGTGAGGAAATTAAAGCCAAATTTAAGGGTTAGTGGGAAAAGTCCTCAATTACAATTCAAATTCAAATTGCCTCAACTGAATTAATGATTTAAGACAAAAAAAATGGAAATTTCAAGGACTCACAAAATTCAGTTCAGTTTACTTCATAATTATCTTCTGCATTCCAACCAGATGGACAGAAGTAATCAAAATTCTAATATGCAGTGACATTTAGATACCCTGCTTAGACAGGTACAAATATTTTTAGAAATTTGCCTAGAGTCTGGTAGGAAAAAAACATTGGAACAAAAGAAAGACTTCTATATTCGTGGTATTGCCCTTAATACCAATTATTTAACAGAGGAAAATAAGAACCAAGATACACACACACCAAAAAAAAAGAACCAAGATACACAAAAATTACCTATCCACCTCTGAATTATTTAAAGGAGCAACTGACCTTTAAATTGTTGAGGTAGTTATATGCATGTTATTCCATAATTATTTACTTTGAAAATAATACAGTAGCTATTTTAGCTTTTTTTTTTATCTTTTACCCCATTGACTTACCCTTTTCCTGTAATAGGAACCCAGATCTTAATGATTCATTGACAAAGCAAATTTAATCATAATCTCCTCTCACCTTCAATATAAATCAAAGGTTAAATATGTATATTTTACTTCTGTCATGACCCTCTACCTGTTTTGAAATGATCTTTCTGAAACGTGAGCCAAATAGGAAACTTCACTGATCTCACCTGAAAGCAATAGAAAATTCTGTGGTAAATTGTCCAAGTAATTTTTCAGAAACTGAGCAAAATATATAGCTTTATTTTTTACAGTATCTATTAAAAAACATAAGTCAAGAAAAAGTGGTTCCATGAGAGTACTCAAAGTATAAAATGAGTAAAATGTCCCATCCTTCTGCTTCTTACACACTTCGGGTAAAAAAAAAAAAAAAAAAAAAAAAAAAAGGAATGATAGAAATCCCTCGATTAACCCTAAAGAAAGAAGGAAAGGAGAGAAAAAGGGAAAATAAAACACAGGAAAATTTTTTAAAGATTTAAGCTAAATATAACAATAATTACCTTACTGTAGAAGAACTAAATACTTCAACTAAAACTCAAAGATTATAGAATAGATCAAATAACAACTATATGTTTACAAGACACACATCAAAACATAAAGGCCCAAAATGTTTTTTTTAAGTAGACAGAAATATACCAGGCAAACATTAACTATAAAAATACAATATACTTATCTATCTATACTTCTAAGGCTGTATCAGACAGAATAAACTTTAAGGCAGAAGCATTACTAAAGATAAAGAGAGACATCTCATTATGTATCAGTGTCAGTTCACCAGAAAGATGTAAAATTCAAATCTGTATGCACATAGTAATAGAGTCTCAAATGTATAAAGTGAAATTTGAAAAAAACTAAAATTTGATAAACATTCAAATATGTAATTAGGACGGAAGATTTTGGAGCACCTGGTGGCTCAGTTGGTTAAGGGTGGAGGATTTTAACACACTTCTCTCAGCAACTGACAGAACAAGAACACACACACACACACACAGTGAGGACATAGACAATTTGAATAACACAATTATCAACACTGACCTAACTGACACATGTAAAACACTGCACCCTAAGCTTCAGAATACACATTGTTTTTAAGTGTACATAAAATATTTACCAAAATTGACAATATGCTAAGTAACAAAGCCAATCTCAACAAATTTTAAAATACTGAGTTCATAGAAGTTCTATACTACAGTAGGATTAAGCCAAAAATCATTACCAAAAATATCGTCTTTAAAAACCTCAAATATTTTGGGGTGCCTGGGTGGCTCAGTTGGTTAAGCAACTGTCTTCCGCTCAGGTCATGATCCCAGGGTCCTGGGATCGAGTCCCACATCGGGCTCCCGACTCAGCGGGGAGCCTGCTTCTCCCTCTGACCCTCTCCCCTCTCATGCTGTTTCTCTCCTGCTCACTCTCTAATAAATAAATAAATAATCTTTAAAAAAAAAAAACCTCAAATATTTTGAACTTAGGAAAACACTTTTATTGTATGGTGACTAACACAACATAATAAAATAAAATAAATAAATAAAGGAAAACACTTTTTAAATAGCTCATGAGTTAAAAAAATATAAATTTAAAAATATTTTAAGCTACATAATAATGAAAATATGGTATTTCAAAACTTGTGGGATGCATGTAGAACTGCGCTTAAAGAAAAATTTATGTCTTTAAATGTTTATTATATCCAAAAAAAGACTGAAAATAGATTATCTAAGTATAAATCTCAAGAAATTAGAATAAACAATAACAAATTAAATCCAAAGAAAACTGAAGAATGGAAGTACTAAAGAATAAAAAGCAATGAAATATAAATAAACCTATAATAGAAAAAAAATCAACAAAGGCAAAAGTTTGTTCTTTGAAAAGACGAATAAAATTTATAAATCTCTGAAAAGACTGACCAAGAAAAAAGTAAAAAATATACAAGTTACCAATATCAGGAATGATTTATACTTCCTACTAATAGTTGAAGATAATAAAAATTACTGAAAAATTTATGCCAATTAATTTGAAACGTTAAGGGAAATTGACACATTTTTAGAAAAACACAACTTATCAACACAGAAAAAACAGAAACTTTGAATAGTCCTATGTTTGTTAAATACATATTTCTATATCTATTAAATGAATTGAATAATAATAATCCTCCCACAAAGAAGAATCTAGTCACGGGTGGCTATTGGTGAATTTTAGCAAACATTTAAGAATCAATATTATTCTTACCCAAACTCATCCTCAGAATAGGAAATAGGAAATACGTCCCAATTATATGAAATTTGATAAGGAAAAACAATAATGGAAGTAGGTTTTTAAAATAGTTTGATTGCATCATCAATAAACTTCAGACACAAATACATCTTTGTAACTCCTATTCTTTTTATCTTGTCCTGATTTTGAACTTTAAACAGAGTTCAAAGAAAAACAATAATGGAAGTAGGTTTTTTAAATAGTTTGATTGCATCATCAATAAACTTCAGACACAAATACATCTTTGTAACTCCTATTCTTTTTATCTTGTCCTGATTTTGAACTTTAAACAGAGTTCAAAGAAGAAGCTGCTTCTTTGTGTAACTTCATTTGTACTAACAAGATAAAGGAATTCAGGTATTCAATAAGTATTTATTGATCAACTCAGTTCTCCCTTCTTTTTACCTTCTCTCCTGACAATGGGCTTTTCCCCATTACATACAAACATGATCAATTGCCTCTTTTCCTCAAAACTTCCTCCTTAACCATGCAATTTCCTCTTACCCTACTGCCTTCCTTTACCATCCAGACTTGAAAAAATGAACCCTGATGTGTCTAATTTTTCACTTCCCTTTTTGTCTATCAGCCTCAACAATCTGATTTTCAACCATACCATTCCACTCAAACTACTTTTAGAAAGGTCATCAGTGAACTCCAAATTGCCAAGTGCAATGTAATCTTTCCAGCCTTTATTTTACCAGACCTTTCTGCTGCATTATTAACACTGTTAACATGTACTGTTTCTCAAAACTACTCTCTTGACAACCTTGACAATAATCTCTTCTGGCTTTCTAATCATTATGTTTCTGCCTCTTTGGATCCTTCCCCCTCTGATCATTTCACATCTTTCCTTCATGGACCCAAGGGGTGTCCAGACTGAAGTACAGTTTCAAACATCGTTTCATAAAAATTTAAAGGAATGCAAATTTACTGCTTATGTATATGAGGTAGAACTGCTTGAATATATTCCTAAATAGATACTATTCAACTTTTTAACACAGGCAATATTTTTATTTAGCAAAATAATTTGCATATCCATAATTGCTGTGCTAAACCTTTGAAGAAACATTTTACTTTATAAGTTGGTTGAATATCATCTACTATTTTACTGCAAATTTGCTTATTGCCAAAAATTTAAAGTCTAAATATAAAATTTAATATATGCTAGTATGTTCTCAGAAATTCTGATTTAATTAATTTGTTTTAATCTGAATTAATTAAAATTGCTTCCAACTCCACCTTCCAATGCAACATTTTGAATGATTTGAAATGCATAATGAGTTGTATTACTATCCTGAAAATGAATAACAATATTCAAAAGAGGAAATATCTACAAGTTAAATTTCTGTCTTGCTCATCTTTTGAAAATTTAGGATCACCTTTTGCTTTCAAGATAAATCAGAATTTTCAGAGTTTAGAAGATAAGTGTCAAGGTTAATAAGATATATATTATTCTCTCTCAAACCCTTCTGAGTTAAACCAGTTAATCACCAGGGCTTCAATCTCATACACAACACAGAACGTGGGATAGGTTCTTTCTGGAAGCACTCCCCAATTAGCCCTTTCAACAAGTGAAATAAGAATGTGATTATCATCCCTACCTAATAGGCCAGGGCCTTTCCCTGGTAGTCACTTTCCCCTAAATTAAACTACACATGAATATGCAAGTCAGTAATTATAGAGAAAGTACAGAATATTAACCACAAGAGTTCTGACTGAGATGTTAGAAAATTATGACTTTTCTAAGTACCAGGAAAGTATTTAAATTAGCGTGCCTTTTGAGAAAAAAAAAAGTTGAGGAACAGTTTTTGCATTTGTCAAACACTTGTGTCTTGGATCAAGAGAGCAGGTGCTCTTCACCTCACTGTAAACTGCTACTATATTTTAAAGTCCAAATATGTCCTCAGATTAGGAAGCAAATGTTATATGAAAATAACCATCTGTAAACTTAATTTATAGATTCTGGTCAATTCTCTGAAAGCAGTATTTATAATCAAGCGGGGAAATTTTATAAAATGGTAAAATATATGTTAAATTCATACAAACAAATCATTTCAGCTATTTGTCCACAGATTACAATCTCACATGGGCAGTCATTGGCTCATCTCATAATTTATAGCCTACTGATTAATAATCTAGTCCATCACAAAATTAGAGAAAACCTGCCATGAAAATTTAGGATATTTATTTTAAATTTCCAAAACTTTCTAAAAATATTTTCTTTTATTTTATTTAAAGATTTTATTTATTTATGTATTTGAGAGAGAGAGAGAGAAAGCACGAGTCGGGAGAGGGACAGAGAGAAGGGAGAAGCAGACTCCCCGCTGAGCAGGGAGCCCGATGTGGGGTTCAATCCCAGGACCCTGGGATCATGACCTGAGCCAAAGGCAGACGCTTAACCTACTGAGCCACCCAGGCATCCCTCTAAAAATATTTATTTTTAAAAATATTTTAAAGACATTGTCTGATAACAGACTATATTCTTTATTCTCTAGTTTATCTCTAGTGCTTATGTAATCCTCTCATCAAATAAATATGAGTCATTAAGCAATGAAATTTTCTAAGTGGGGAAAAAATAACTTGGTGAATAAGGAAGAACTTGTGTGGAAAGGTTATTCCACTTGGAAAGGGATAACTCGGGCTTTTAAGTAAATGTTCATGTTTAAAGGATATGAAGTTATTAAATTGAAATAGACTCTGTAACTCCTTCATTGTATTCACCATTCACCAATGTATTCATTCATTCACCAAACATGTGGCTATTCTTATAAGTTCTCTCTTCCTATATAAAATGCCCAGCTGCCCTTTGGGTCCCTCTGAAGGGATCTGTGAAAGGCAAATATGTGCCCTGGCATGTAACCTGATCCTAAGAAGGAGCTCACTAATTTCTATTCAGATAACTCTTCAGAGAATGAAACATGTAAAAATGCTGGTGCCTTCTTGAAAGGGCCTGCATACTCATAGTTCCAAGACAGAATAAAGGAGGCCATAATAGTGCCTACAATGTCTGATTGAGGTAAATCTGAGCATTTACAAGAGGTGTTTGGACTGTCTGTTTCCCATTAATGATAGAACAAAGCACAAGTGGCAGCTACTGCCTCGGCCTCCCCACCCACCTCAGTTCACCCCTGTCAATCTTAACCGCAACAGATTGTTCTCTTAACTGACGTGAACAGAAGTGCCCCGCCATGAAACTATCTTTTGACAATGACTTTCTTAGCAGAACCAGGGTAAGATGAATGAGACAGGAAAGAAAACTGAATCAGAGTATCATCTTACTAAGCCTCGTCTTGCCTAACTTTCATCCCAGGTTTCTTCTCTGGTCCTCAGTGCAAAAGAGGATGGGCTAAATTTGTCCAGGGTTCCTTTTCATACCCTTTCAACTCCCACAGCCTTCTCCCTCCCCATCTTCCCGGTCACAGCTCCAGACCCTCTTCTAGGGAAATCTCTGTTTCCTATTAAAATGGACTTTCTCAGTTCTTAACCGCCAACAAACTCCAGTTCTTCTAAAATGGCTACACTGAAGTAACAACTGTAATAAATTAACCCATTCTAATGGAGATAGATAGAAAAGCCTGAAACCACCCTTCACCCCATCCCTAAAATGAATACACTCTGGCAATATTTTAGAATAGTAAAAGATATTTTCTGGCCAAATAAAAAAGGAAAAAAAATGGGGGGGTAGGTGAAACCTATCTTCTCCTCCCTTTTTCTCCTCTTATAATACAACTTATATCTCATCTGTTAATTCCTAAGGTAGGCATACTGTCATTGAAAAAGTCAAATACCAGAGTTTGAGACCCTCTCTGCAACTTGGTAGATGTATTTCCTAGAACAAGTTATTAAACTCTAAGCCTTAGGCCCATCGATTGTAAAATTTATAAAAATATCTAACTCAAAGAATTGTTGTATGGATCAGAATTTGCTTTTATATAAACTTGAAAAGCATAAAAATGAAAAGTTTACTTTTGCTATGTCATAGTCCTGTCACAAATCCCACCAATTCCATTGTGTGACTTTACCTTACCAGTCATGATAATATTTTTTTTTCTAGTTTTAATCAATACACAAATCAGATTCGTCACAATTTACTACCACTTTAGCTCATTACAATTGATAACATTTTTCTAATGAACTATATGTGGTACATTCTTTGTGATAAATAACCAGGCAAGAATAACTAAAAGTAAGACCTTGGTGTGTGGCCAACCCGTCATCACTGACGTTGGACTTGGCTTGTGTGAAGAGAAGATGGTTGAATTACCAGACAGTCCGGGAGCAGAAATATATTGTCCATGTGCCAGGGAGGCAGCAAAGAAAGTAAAGCTCAGTGGTATAACTAAGCATAACTGTGGGAAACAAGGAAGATGTAGAACAGATCCACCAATTTCCAGGAAAGCTATTACAAAAGAGGAGATTAACATTAAGAAAGGGTTAGAGAGTCATGAGTGAGAAGGAAATCACAAACTGTGATCAAATCTCTAAGTAGTGAAAATAGCGTTATGGTTAAGATCATGGTTAAGATCTTGACCTGGATCTGTTAGGAAAAGACAGATGGTCACAAGTTGACCTATACTACATCACTTACCAACAAAGTATAATTATACATTTTATTCTAAACCTTCCAAGAATCTTTTTCTCGCTGAATATTAATCTGAATTTATTTGACAATAAGGAAGTACAATGACTGGCTAGCTCAAGGTCATGCAGTCCTAGGAAAACCTAAGAAACAGATTTCTTATGACCATTTTTGATGTTTCTAAAAGAGAGGAAGATAACTTTTTCTCTTTCAAACATCTCTCTTCTTTGGAACACGTTCTTCACATTAATTTGAACATCTGTAATCATGCTATATGTTGGCTTTTATCTTTAAAAAAATCTATTATCAGAAAAATGTTGTTCCATTTAAATGTCAAAATAAATGAAAATTTATTTTTGAAATAGGATCTCCTGTACTATTCCTTATTTCCATGATAAAATCGCTTATCTTGAAGGGTCATGAACTCTTTTTATAAGAAAATAGTTCTTGACGATTCATGTCATCATCTGTGACCCATTATCTTTCTGAAAACATGCTATAAATGGAATAGTACACTGACAACATTGCTTTGGCTATAAGGGATCATTTCAACTATTTTAAAAGGACATAAGGTATAGTGTTAGATTAATGAAAAATGTATGTGTGAATGAGTTTCTTATAGCCTTTTTAAATAAAAATTAGCTCATTGTTTAAACAAAATGAATTTTATTTTTATGATATCTTCTCCCCAACAACTTCAATGTTAAAAATTATTGGTTTGGGCGCCTGGGTGGCTCAGATGGTTAAGCGTCTGCCTTCGGCTCAGGTCATGATCCCAGCGTCCTGGGATCGAGTCCTGCATCGGGCTCCCTGCTCCTTGGGAGCCTGCTTCTCCCTCTGCCTCTCTCTCTCTCTGTCTCTGTCTCTCATGAATAAATAAATAAAATCTTTAAAAAAAAATTATTGGTTTGATTTTCTTTTTATTTCAGACTTCAGGTAGATCTGTCTTTTAACTGAGACCCAAGGATCTCGTCTGCGTTTACTTTCGCTCTTTGAGCTGTGAATACTGTCATACTTATCATGGGAAATGGTCATGTTCTTTAACTGCAGAAGTTTAGATTAATGGTTCAAGATCCACTAACAAACTAATGATTTACCAGAAATACTAATTTTCTCCCATAAGTAAAAAATGCATCTCTTCAGATCTTTAAAATACATAATAAATTTGCAGATGTTTCAGGGAGAATAGAGCTGACCCAGGGGATGAAAATGTAGAACATCTGTGAGATATGGATATGATGAATACGATGACACAGTTTTTTTTAAAAAAAATGGATTAAGAACCAAGAAAATCAGTCATGATACCAAATAGAGTAAATATGTATCATTTAAGAATTTCCAGGGTATTAGAACAGTGGAAATGTGGCCAAATAAAAAGAATGTTAGGACGTAGTAAACTTCTTATCCTACAGATTTAAAAATATATCTAAGGCCAAAGAGAAAAGAAAAAGCACAAACTGCAATTATACTATACATTGTTAAAACCTAGCCTATTTGGGGTGCCTGGGTGGCTCAGTTGGTTAAGCAACTGTCTTCGGCTCAGGTCATGATCCTGGAGTCCCTGGATCGAGTCCCACATCGGGCTCCCTGCTCGGCAGGGAGTCTGCTTCTCCCTCTGACCCTCCCCCCTCTCATGTGCTTGCTCTCTCTCATTCTCTCTCTCTCAAATAAATAAATAAATAAAATATTTTAAAAATAAATAAATAAATAAATAAATAAATAAATAAATAAATAAATAAAAAACAACTAGCCTATTTGAGATATGATCTTTCCTTTGTGATGCTGATATAGAAAATTGTCAATAAAATGTGGCAGAGTAGATCAGATGTAGAAATTCCTAAAGACATTTTAATAGTAGTTATTTCACAATGATGATATCATATGTTACGTGTGTCTTTTTATTTTCCCAAGTTTTTTTTCTAAAGTTCCTATGTGATTTTTCATAATATATATACCTTTTTAAGTGTAATAGTAGAGTTGTCTGGGGGCAAAAGGTTGGTAGTATATGACTTATTTTTTTACTAATCAGTGCCTTCTCTAAACTTGTTTGATAGCTAAATTTGAGAGCTAATATAACATTTTTTCTGTGACTATTAGATATAGCATAGAAAATGACTGTATAAGCTGGCCAATTTAAACATTTATTAATACAGTTTATTCAGTAAATGTTTATTGAGCATCTACTATGTGCCAAGTATTGTTCTATGTGCTGGGATGCAAAAGTGAACAAATCAATAGAGATTATATAATGGTGGCAGGAAAGAGCTTCTGAACAAATGAGCAAGTCAAGGATAGACGAGTACTATGGAGAAAAGTAAACAGAATGACTTAATATAAAAAATATTTCACAGTAAAGAATAAAGACACAATGAACAAATGTATGCATATAAACTACCCTGCTACATGAAGCAGATGAAACAAATGGGGAAAGTATGCAAGAGGTAATAATGTTTGAAAATTTGCTAACAAAATGGAAAAAATACTTCACCTTACATAATACACACAAATAGTCTCTAACAGAGTCCAGATATATTAATAATCTGAAATAATATATAGATCAGATCTTCTTTCATGTACTTTTCAATAGCAACAATCTGTACAGAAGGATACCCTGTACCATGGTATGGTTTATAATAGCAAAAAATTAGAAATAACTTAAACATCCATAGATAGGGAGATGGATAAAAAGTGGTACACATTTAAGATGAATGCTGTGATAAAAAATATATATCTTCAACTGCATCAATACATTTTATCTCAAAAAACATTTTGAGTAAAAAGGAGCCAAGCGGGGTGCCTGGGTGGCTCAGTCAGTTAAGTGTCTGCCTTGGGCTCAGGTTAGGATCCCAGGGTCCTGGGATCCAGCCCTGCATCGGGCTCCCTGCTTGGCGGGGAGCCTGCTTCTCCCTCTCCCTCTGCCTGCCTCTCTGCCTACTTGTGCTTTCTCTCTCTCTCTGTCAAATAAATAAAATCTTTTTTTTAAAGATTTTACTTATTTATTTGAGAAAGTGAGAATGAGAGAGAGAAAGCATGAGAGGGGGGAGGGTCAGAGGGAGAAGCAGACTCCAGGGACCCCAGGATCATGACCCGAGCCGAAGGCAGTCACTTAACCGACTGAGCCACCCAGGTGCCCCAAATAAATAAAATCTTAAAATAAATAAATAAATAAAAAATAAAAATAAAAAGGAGCCAACTGCAAAATGACCAGAATAGCTTGTTAACATTTTGTGGTTTTTACACACACACACACACACACACACACACACAAAACAAATGAACAAATGCCATACATTTTCTATAGATATATATCTAGACAGAGGTAAAAGTTTCTTGCAAGTACTAGAATAACAAACTAAACATGGTGGTGACCTTTGGGGAATGTAAGGTGGGCTAGAATTGGGAACAGAGGTCAAATGGGATTTTAACTTTATCTGTAACATCCTACATTCCAGTTTAAACAGACTATATATTCACATGTGTGGTAGGCCCGAAATGTCCCCCAAAGATATCAGAACCCATAAATGCCACCTTATAAGACAAAGACTTTGCAGATGTGATTAAGGATTTTGATGTGAGAAGATTATCCTGGATTATCTGGATGAGTACCAAAAGTAATCACAAGTTGCTTACGAGAGAGGTTGAGGGAGATATGATACAGACATACAGAGGAAGCAATGTGAGATGGAGCAGAGAGATTTGGAGAAGCTGCCCGTGAAGACTGGAGTGATGAGCCACAAGCCAAGGAAGGCTAGCAGCCACCAGAAACTGGAAGTCAGGGGCACCTGGGTGGCTCAGTCGTGAAGCGTCTGCCTTTTGCTCAGGTCATGATCCCAGGGTCCTGGGATCGAGCCCCAGGTCGGGCTCCCTGCTCAGCGGGAAGCCTGCTTCTCCCTCTCCCACTCCCCCTGCTTGTGTTCCCTCTCTCTCTGTGTCTCTCTCTCAAATAAATAAATAAAATCTTAAACAAAAAGAAAAAAAAAGAAACTGGAAGTCAAGAAATGGATCCTTCCTAAGAGTGTCCCTGGCAGGGTCATGGCCGGATGAAATTGATTTCTGACTTAGACCCTCTTGAATCATGAGAAGATAGATTTCTGTTGTTTTAAGTTACCCAGTTTGTGGCAATTGGTTACAGGGGCCATAGGAAACTAATACTATCTGCTACATATATAACCTTTTTCAAGAGGATACACATAGGGAGAAGATTGTTAACAACTATTAGTTCTGCATCATGGGTTGTGGGCAATTATTAATTTCTTCCTTTCCTGATTTTTTCAAATTTAAAAGAAGGGAAAAGGACCACAATAAATATCAAGACAAGGAGAATGAAAAGGAGAGACATCCTAAGAAATTGAGAATTGGAGCATTCATGCAGTTTTACTTTTAGAGCTAAAATTTCTCAATTAGGATATTAACTACAGCATATTAGTTTAAAGATTATATACTTCTCTACACTAATGCAAATGGCCATTCCCTTTAATTGGGTTCATACACAATTTCAAAGCCTTTGGTATACCTTGAAGAATATCTGGGTTCTCCGGAATACTCTTGGATCTCTTGGTTGTTTCTAACACCTTAGAATTAACATTCCACCATTAACTCAGCTTGGCCTAGGGGCTTCCATATCACAGCAAGTCCTTAGCCTCTAATACAGAACCTAGGGCTTGGGTTAGGTGAAGAATCACAAAGAAATGACCAGCGACTGTCCATATTTCGTCCATATTAGTAGTCTTAAACCTGGCTTATGCTTATCTGTGAGTAGACGCTGCCTACACCAGCAGCTGCCGCCACCCCTTGGTTTGCAGCTGCATCGCTCTACTATTCATTGATGTTTTGAAAGTAATCAATTTCATAATGATTCAAAAATGTCCCAAGCCTACCTGATAAAGAGGCAAGCTTTGCTTTCCCACATCTCTGTTCATAATAGCCATTTACCCCCTAACAAGAAAAGCCGTAATTCTCATCTCCTCCTGCATCCTACTATGGTATATTGCCTCAGGAAATACCCTAGCATAAATAATCACCTAAGGACACATAAACTAATTAGGGGAAGTAGCCCTATATCCATCTCACTAAGAAATATATTACCAGTAAAGTTTATTTTTCTGTTTACCACTCATTTATCATTTGCATATTCATAATAATCATGATGGGAATTTAATTCAGAAATATTTTATAATTAAAGCTGTATGATCACAGGACATAAAGAGCTGAATCCCAATTCATATACATATTTTTATGGCAAATAGGTGTGAGAGGAGGCTTGTCTTAGTTTAGGTCGGTAAGCAAGGAGTCTGGAGTAAAAGCTCTGATTTTAATGAGGAATGCAAACCCAGGTCATCCGAACTAGGGAAAAGGACAGAAAGGCAGGGAAGGGAGGAGACAAATATAAAGGAGGGACAAATTTGTTATGCCCAGTACCAAGGAGACACAAGACTTGGAAAGGAAGTTATTTGATCCAACAAACTTGGTCATACCAAAGCAAAGGTTTGTGTGTACTGGTAAGTATATGTGTTGAGTCTTCCCAACGCCAAGAGGCTTTAGACCTGAGACTTTTTAGTCATTCACCCTGACTTTTTGTTACTTAAAAATACAAATCTCTGTCTTGTCTTTCTTATCTCATGCGTTTTGCTATTCTAAAAAGAAACTGTAGGGAAGAAAACTCTAGTTTTAGTTTTACTCTTGCAAAACAATTCAGCCTCTTGACTTTACATTTTGATACCATAACCAAACCCCTCTGCCTTTAAAAGAACAAACAAACCAAATTTTTAGCCTTTTAGATGTTTGATTTAAGGATTTTGGAATACCAACTGTTTTCATTAATCCTAAATTCTCCATTCAAGTATCCAAACATCTTGAATTATGAAGGGCATTTTCAACAGGAAGACAAATAATTATATTACCTTTAGTCTGGGCATCTGATCAAGGAGTTTCCTGTCCCATTTGGGCAGGAATTTCTATTTAGATTACCAGTTAGATAGATGACCTGTTATCTTTTTAATCAAGCTAACAACTCTTCAATCACGGTTACAATGAAATCAAAAGAAATACAGAAACATATTATTTTATAGGTGGGAAAGATGCAGGTCACAGCATAGTAGAGTGAACTGCTCTTAGCAAAAACGTTCTCATTGTTTCTTTAACAAAATAACAAAGTAAATTAAAAACCACACTAAAATTCATTTCAAATGTTAACTTTCAGACCTACAGAGGTATGGTGCCAGTCTATAATTTAATGCACAACCTATATTAGATATAAAGATCCTTAAATACTCTCATATGTTATTAAATGATACCCCCCTACCTTTCTTTGGCTGCACTGATTCTTTTTTTTTTTCCTGAGGCACTACATCTAGGAAATCTTATACTCAATATCAGATTAAATAAGTCACATCTCTCTAGCAGTCCTAGTTAGAATACAAGTACCCTTTTAGTCGCTGCATGGCTAGACCAAGACAATAACTGTAAGAAAGTTCTTCCCTTCTTGAAGATTGTCCCCAGCCCCACAGAAGCTGAACTGGGAATCTGATACAGGAGTGGCCTGCAGGTAGATAGGGTGGTAGAATGAGGCTAGTTTGGGTGCTTCTCTAAAGGCTTCAACACTCTAGTGTCAAGAGATAAGCCAAGAGTCTGTTTCCCTATCTCTTAGCCTTTAACTAATTCTTCGTGCCAAGGATCCTGTGTCCTGGTTTTTGTTGAAAGGTTGTTTAAAAATCCAGAGATGAAGTGTTTTCTTTTCTAGATGAAATGCTTTAAATTGTTATTTAAATAAACATTGTTATTATCCACGTAAAATAGTCATTCAGGTAATTCTTAGCTTTGAAAAAGAATTTAATTATCAAGGACAAAAAGCTCCTTCTTTTTTGCTGAAAAGCTGAACAATTTTCTACTGTGCTTCCTTTTAAGTGGAGGCCTCTCAATAATGTCCAACCCTCAGTAATAAAATCTGGGGTGGACCCATCAACTCTGGGTACATCATTATTTTTCAGGATGATTGGTGATTAACAAATGCATTATATCATCAACTTGCATTTAGTAAGTGCTCAAACGAACATAATGTTATGCTGCATGCTGTATGAGGCAAGTTAAATAGACACAATCCCTACCCTCTAGGAAGGAATTATTCATATTTATCAGATAGCAGCATGATGTAATCCATGGAGCATTGAATGAGAGCACATTTATTCATGAGAGTATCACTAGCTGGTACATATCCTTTAGGTATCCCCTAGAAAAGCAAAATCAAGAACTGGAGGAATTTTTACTCTTATCTTTTGCCTATGTATTCAGATAATGACTCTAAATCTCTGCTTTGTGTCACTAAGGAATAATCTAGCCACCATAAAATAAATTTTAGGGAAATTTCTATTTCATCCAGTTAATTATTAAGCTGGTTATTGCAGAAATTCCCAAAGAGTAACAAACTTATAATTACCTAAAAATAATTTTAGGTGGTACAGTAAAGAACATTTTAATAGTAATGTATTTATAGGAATGTATATTAGAAGTGATTTATATATCACTCCCTAAATTTTTATAAAAATTTTTGATATAAAATTTCCCTTTGGATATATTTATTTAATTTTATATTTTAAAAAATATATTAAATAGCATGCAGATATGGAAACAGTCATTAAGGTAGAAAGGAAGAAAATGAACTTTGGGAAACATTAAGTTAGAATATGAGCTTAGCATGCAAATATAAAGATATATTTATATTTTTATAAATACAAAATACCAAAATAGTCTGGTTGGGTTTTCACATAAAGTTCTCGTTTTAAGTTGTGACGTCCGGGTTTTTCTGTAGAATCATGACAATTAAAATCCTATGTAAGAAACTATAAACACACCAACAAAACCTATCAAAACTATTCATCAGTTAATTCAAAGCTTACAAACTAATAAAACAGAAACTATTCCAGTTACAGTAAATAAAATATAAAATACTTCGGAATAAATTTAGTAAAAGAAGTGGAAGACTTGTGTACTAAAAACTAAAACTAGAAAACATCACTGAGACAAATTAAAGACCTAAAACATAGAAAGATGCTTTTGTTCATGGATTTGAAGACTTAATATTGTTAAGATGTTAGTACTCCCCAAATTGATCTACAGATTCAATGCAATTCTTAGGAAAATCGCAGCTGATTCTACTGAATAAGCGGATGAGGTGATTCTAAAATTCATATGGAAATGTAAGAGACCCAGGATAGTCAAGACAATCTTGGAAAAGAAGAACCAACTTGGAGAACTCACACTTTCTGATTTTAAAACATATACAAATCTATAATAATCAAGACAGTGTGGTACTGACATGAGGATACATATATAGATCACTGGAAAAAAACTGAAAGTACAGAAATAAACACTTACATTGACAGATTTTTGGCAAAGGTGCCAAGAAAACTCAATGGGGAAAGAACAGTCATTTCAAAAAATCATGCTAGGACAATTGGATATTCACATGCAAAAGAATTAAACTTGGACCCCTACCTCATACCATATTAAAAAATTAACTAAAAATCATGAAAGAACCAAATGTAAGCACTAAAACTATAAAACTCTTAAAACAAAACACAATCATAAATCTTAATGACCTTGGATTAGGCACTGGTTTCCTAGATATGACACCAAAAGCCCAAGCAATAGAAGGAAAAGTAGAAAAAAAAAAGAAAAAGGAAGAAAAAATAAGATGGACTTCAACAAAGTTATAAACTTTTGTGCTCTAAGAACACTATCAAGAAAGTGAAATGACAACCCATGCAATGGAAGGAAATATTTAGAAATCATATATTTGATGAGGGACTTGTATTTAATATAAAGAAACTTCACAACTCAATAATAAAAAGACAAATCATCCAATAAAAAATGGGCAAACGATTTGAATAGACATTTTACCAAAGAAGATATATAAATGGCTAACAAGCACATGTGAAGATGATCAACATCATCAATCATGAGAGAAATACAAATCAAAACTATAATGAGATGGCACTGCATACCTGCTAGAATGGCTATCAAAAAAAAAAATTGGCTATAACGAGTGGTTGTCAAAGATGTAGAGAAATTGAACCCTCATATATTGCTGATGGGAATATAAAAAGGTGCAGCTGCTTTAGAAAATAATTTGGCAGTTCCTCAAAAAGTTAAAATATAGAGTTACCATATAACCCAGCAATTCCACTCCTAGGTATACACCCAAGAAAACTGAAAGCATATGTCCACACAAAAACTTGTAGATGAATATTTACAGCAGTATTATTCACAATAACCAAAAAGAGGAAAATGCCCAAGTGTCCATCAACTAAGGAATAAACAAAATATGGTATATCAATACAATGGAAAAGAAATAAAGTACTGAAACATGTCACACACAACATGGAAACATGCTGAAATGTTAAAAACATTATGCTAAATCAAAGAAGCCAGGCAGAAAGGTCAATATATCAAATATTCAGAAAAGGCAAATCCATAGAGACAGAAAGTAGGTTAGTTATTGCCAGGGGCTGGAGTGAGGGAGAAATTGGGAGTGATGGCAAATGGATATAGGGTTTCTTTTGGGGATGACAATGACAATATTCTGGAATTTGACAGTGGCAATGATTGTATAAATTTGTGAATATACTTAAACCCCCTGAATTGTATATTTCAAAAGGGTGAACTTTATCTCAATTTAAAAAGTATATTCTACTATATACTTTTTAAAAAGATTTATTTATTTATTTGAGAGAGAGCAAGAGTGTGTGCACACATGAGCGGTAGGAAGGGCAGAGGAAGAGGGAGAGAGAGAGAGGGAGAGAATCTCAAGCAGACTTCCCACTGAGCAGGGAGCCTGATGTGGAGTTCGATCTCCACAACCCTGAGATCATGACCTAAGCTGAAATCAAGAGTCAGTTGCTTAACCGACTGAACCATCCAGGCACCGCACTATATACTTTTTGAAAAGTGCCTGGAGTACACATAAAGGAGATTTATTTACTAATCCCAGAATCTGTGCTGGAAGGGCAGGGATCTTTAGAAGACACCATTTCTCTCGCCACCGCCCTAGCCTAAATAGCCCAACACCTGCAGGAAACAGCACAAACACCCTCCAACTACCATGCTAACACTGGGTGCCACCTTCTCCCCTACATTCTCCTACAAATCCAACCCACCCATTCGACAGGAGTCCCTCCGGGCAGCTCCTGCTGTGTCTCAACCTACAAGCAGCCCCCGAAAAGGACTGGCTCCACTCCAAAGTGACTCCTACCCTGGGTAGAGGGGAAGATAACCACACACACAAGTACACTCTCAGTCCCAGCAGCTGAACCTTATATTTGGCAGTGCCGAGAGAGACCCTGCCAATCAGTGTGACTGTAGCCCTGGCAGGTATCTGACCTGACTACTGGCCCTGCCCACTAACAAAAGCCTCTCAGGAGACAAGACAGAGAAAGCACCCTGCAGGTTGGTACCACTGCAGCCCCAGCAAATGTGCTGAAGGTTGGCATCTGGTCTGACTGCTGACCTTGCCCAACTACAAGCCCATCACAGCCCCAGACTACTGACTGGAGCAGCACCTGGTGTATAGTAAGTGTCCAGTAAATGCTATTATTATTTCCTGACCCCACCCAATGATTTTATATGCCACTGTATTGATCTACTAAATCATAATAAATACTTGGGCTTATTTCCCATTGCCTGTGTACACCAGTATAATACATACTTAATTGCATAATACACATTAATACAATACATGTTAGTTGCTGAAGTCTTATATTAACATAAAAAATAAGATAAATTCTCTGGTCATTATTCTTCTTTTGAAAATTTTCCTGACTAGGGGTGACTGGGTGGCTCAGTCATTAAGCGTCTGCCTTCAGCTCAGGTCATGATCCGGGGGTCCTGGGATCGAGCCCTGCATCGGGCTTCATGATCAGCGGGAAGCCTGCTTCTCCCTCTCCCACTCCCCCTGCTTGTGTTCCCTCTCTCGCTATCTCTCTCTGTCAAATAAATAAATAAAATCTTTAAAAAAAAAAAAAAGAAAACTTTCCTATTTTTGCATGATTTTTTTTTCCTAAATGTACTTTAAAATCCCTTTTTTATCTTCAAATTCCAAAGCACAATGCTCTGAAAATAAGGCTTAGAATTGTACTTAACTATAGATGAGTATGGACAGAAATGACATCCTGACAACACTGAGTCTTCCTATCCATGCATCTGCTATTTCCTTTTATTTATTTTACCCTTTTATCCTCCCACATAAATAAATATAACCACAATAGTAAAATTTGGTAATTTTACTCATACAGGCCATGGAAGAGATAAAACCTTATATGTGTATGCACATATTGACATGTATGTATTTACATGTATTCACATATATACAGAAAAACAATGAATTTATAAAATAAATTCTATAGGAAATTCTAAAAACACATATTTTGGGGCACCTGGGTGACTCAGTCGTTAAGCGTCTGCCTTCGGCTCAGGTCATGATCCCAGGGTACTGGGATCGAGCCCCGCATCAGGCTCCTTGCTCAGTGGGGAGTCTGCTTCTCCCCTGCCTGCTGCTCTCGCTGCTTGTGCTTGCTCCCTCCCTCTCTCTCTGTGTCAAATAAATAAATAAAATCTTAAAAAAAAAAATGAAAGAGAAAAGAATAGTTTGGGAAGAAGGCTAATTTCATTGCACAGAATGCTAATGACCAACAGATAATACTTGCACACTACAAAACACATACCGACATTATAAACTCCTGGTTATGGAGGAGGAGACCAAGAAAGCCTTCTTTGTATCATCATCCTGACTTGTGCTAAAACACAGCTGCTTCCAGAAGCAAAGCAGTAGATGACTTAGATGGTCCCCAATATTTTATTTTGGTTACATTTTCGTAGCAGGACTGATGAGGAAAATGCTAAGATTAATGAGGAAGCATAACTACTTATTAAATGACATCTGCTTGAGAGTCACCTTAGAGAATTCAATCTTTTCCAGTATAAAAGCACTAAAAAAAGCCTCTAAGCTTCCCTTCATAAAGTATAAATTGAGCAGAGTGTTTCCGGGTGGGGGGGAAGAGAGCATAGCACATTTCTCGTATCTTGCAAATGCAGGTGTAAAAAGGGTAGAAAATTGTAGAAAACAAGTGATACAAATAATGAAGCAAAAGATCACCAAATTTGAAACATTCTTGAATTGATTCTCTTTAAACTTACATAGAACGTAAGTTTCTGAACATTTCTTCTTCATTTTAAATTTACTTATGCACAACATGCACATACCAAAGAAATCCAATATCTAATATTGTTACATTCAGTAATTATTGCAAAGATTTATTTTGCCACATGTCTATGCATTTCTATTCTCTTTGATGAGCTAGCCACAACTGTCTGTTATATGATGCTCATCAGGATTTCTCGTTCATCTAGTTTGTTTCAATCAAGTGCCATGTTCTCATCTGTATTTTAGCAACATTCAAGCCAAGAATGTAGAAATAGTGAAATTCCACTTTACTAAGGAGCTTTATTTTAATTTCAGATAATTTTGAGCAATTCATGTGCTTTACGTTTGACCTGGTTTGGTTAATAGAAAATTAGAAGTTATGACTGTTATACTCTTACTATTTATTTATTGTTTCTTGCCTTATTCCAAGTGTATTTCAATTGTAAAGCTGATGAGATGCATAGTAGGTTATAATATGTAAACACATTGGGATTTTTATATTAAAAATTTACAATGACTGTATTCTCCAATGACTAATGAAAGCAATTAAATATTTCAATCTTTGTTTTCAGAGCTTCCTTAACCTAAAATAAATCACATATGGTGGTAGAGAATCCTTACTGCTCTCCAACAGTCCTCCCCTTCTTCCATAGTTAAGGACCTTCTGATATTTTAGTCAGACTCATGGGTGTGCAGAAAATGAACTACATTTCCTAGCCTCCCTTGTAGCTTGAAGTGGCATATGACTGAACTCCAGCTAATAACATGTAAACAAAACCTTTCTTTAAAAATAGCTGTTTCCACCACCCCACCCCCCCAAAATAGCTGGCTCACACCATTTAGTCCTTTCTAGGTCCATTTTTCCCTTCCTGACTTTTAGAATGTGGATGGAGCAGCCAATTTGTACCATGAGTAGACCCTGGGAATAGAAATCTATGTGTTACAGAACAAGATAGAAGGAATATGGTTCCTGAGGGCTTTGTGGAACAAATCTTCCCTGCAGCATTGCACTGTCCATTTTGGAATTTTACTTGAGATGTAAATAAATTGTTCTCTTATTGGAACCATTGTTGTTTTAGGTTTCTGTTACCAGCAACTGAATATTACCACATCTAATACATGATATTGCACCAGCTAACTTCCCTGGACTTTAGTGTTAAATACTAAGATACTTCTCTAGCACATATGTCCTATTAAAAAGTCACAGTATAGAAAAACATTTTTGTACACCATTTACAAGCTTTATAATGGCAATGAATTGCTATTTATGTCTGATATAAAATAACGCCTACCTGAATTTACTACAGCTAGCTACAGAAAAAGCGGAAAACATATTTAATGGGAAAATTCCTTGGACCTCTTCTGGAAAGATAAACTCTTCACATGACATTCTAATCAAGTATAAGTTTTTAAAATCTCTTTGTTATCAATTGGCCAATAATTTATCTCCATCATAACTTTTCAGGAAAGGAACCAGACAGGAGCCTGGTGTGAAACTTCAGATACCCTTGGCTGAATGATACCTTCAGAAAATAAAGAATAATAGGGCAATTTTTCATATATGGATCCAAACTCTGGATATGTTAGACTTCCTTGAGCTAATTTATGACCATGATAGAGTTTTATCAGTATGAATAAATGAAATAATTAGGTCCCAAATATGTCATGAAAAATAAATAGTATGGTTAGTTGAACCATTCATTCATTTATTCAATGAACATTTATTAAACTTCTTCTTTGTATTTTTCCCATGTTGACTTCTTAATACACATAAATAACTCTCTGCCAGAACATTGCATTTTTAAATGTAAACAGAAGCACTTGCTTCATCATTATAGTGGAAATTATTATAACTTGCACTTTCTAATTGATAACTAAAAATAAATCAGCTTTACCAAGAGCTGTTAAGCCTAAGGTAATAGTATAGTGAAACTATTTACACCATTCTGATTCATTTATCGAATGAAAATTTTAATAGTTGCAATACCATTTCATAATTGTAGATAATTGAATGTATTAATTCATTTAGCAAGTATGTTGACATGTGGGCACATACTTATGATTGATTACTCAGTGTTATATTTTATTAAATTACAAATGTTGTGCAATTGAGTAAGACAATATTGCTTCCCTCACACATGATGTGCAAGTTGTAGAATGACTGACCAGGGTATTTCATCAGAACTTAGATTGAAACAAAAAAGGAGGGCGGCTGCAGGGACAGAATGAAGAATTCAACTATAAGAGAGTAAATGTTAAGGCTGTGACTCAAGAAGATCTAAGTAGGCAAAGATCCAATTTAAGAAAATTAACAAAGTCAGGCTGGAGTTGGCAAGTACGTTGGACCCTGATTAAAAGTCGGGTAGATCAGGCATCTAGGAGGACTTGAAACTTTGCTAGAAGATTGAGACCAAAGATAAAAGATTCTGAGCAACGCAGTAGCAGAAACTCCAGCCAAAGAGCTTAGCAGCAAGGGCTCAGGTTCCCACTAGAAGGCTTAGTTAGAGCAATAGGCATAAATAATCAACAGTAAAAATGAAGTTTATTATTGCGTTGAGGAATCTGTGAGCCTAGAGCTCCCTAGATGTTCAGCTCAGGGCGAGAATTTGTCTCATAGCAAGAGTCTGGTGTGAAACTTCAGAAACACTTGGCTGAATGATACCTTGAAAGAATAAAGAATAAAAAGGTACTTCTTGATATAGGGATCCAAACTCCCGATATGTTAGACTTCCTTGAACTAATTTATGAGCATGATAGTGTTTTATCAATACAAGACCATAAAAATTGTCAAATTGGAATCCCTTAAAATCAAGAGGTGGGACAATCTAGTGGAGACCCTGATACGACATTCTTACTTTGGTAGAATTAAGTATTACTGACTAGTCTTGCATCTTCTCAAGGAAAATGCATAATTTTCATTATTATTGGGAACCTGAAATAAGACATTTGGTTTCAAATGTGAGAATATGGAGGTTTGCCCTTTAGATCCTAGGTCTGATAGCCAAACCCTTAGAGGGAAAGCCCAAGAGGTTGAGTCACCTTGAATCAAAACAGCCACTGTGAATGCTGCTATGAGAAAAAATTGGGATACAGAAATAGGCAGTGTCTTGAGCTTCCTACATCAACACAGAGAGAGAGAGAGGCTCAGGTCTTTTATGGATACCAATGCACATATTTATGCCAAAATCTGTTTATTTATCTTGATATATGATTGTAGTCTACCTGAGTTTTCATAGAAATTTCTCTCTTACCCAAATGTTACCTTCTGAAGTTCCATCATCTTTAAAACAAAACAGAACCCTAGTTTTTTATTTAGATTGATATAGAGAGGTAGAGGTAGGGTTGTTTTTCAATATAGTTAAATAAGTGAACTTTCATTAATGATATATGTGTGATTATCAACAGATAAATTTCAACTCGTTCTGCGATCGTGAGCATGGAAGAATAGTAAAATTTGAACAAACAATAGATAAAGAGATAATACTATGAGAAAATCAAAGAACGAGATTTCTAAAAGAAAAAAAAGAAAGAAGAAATCTAAAGTAAAGGGGTAAAATTACAAATGGGCTTTCAGACAAGCTGTAAGTACTCCAGGCAACGAAGGATGATTGAAGACTTGAATTAAAAACAGATTCAACCAACAAGAAACATATTTTGTAAGGAAGGACAGATGTAATGACTTGAGGGGAAGAAAGGAAGTAAGCAATGGAGCAGGGAACATGAGAGAGTGACTCAGCTATGCAGTCACAGAAGGTGATCAAGAGAAGATGAGGTTGGAAAGTACAAAATGAGCGGAGACTGACTTTGCAAGTCAAGCAGGAAATTTCAAATTAATTTCAGGGTTCACTTAGACATTTTGAAATGGTAGCTGATACGTAATTAACCCTCTCCTCTTAAAATTCTTGAGGTGGAAAGAGGGAAAGTTTGCAGGGAAATGAACAGGGAGAAACTCAAAGAAATTAACAACTGTCTACACATAAGAAAGCCCCAGTAGGAAAAGATTTCAAGCAGGAGACAACTCATCAATCACTTAACTTAGTAGTACCGTCAGCATGCAAAGTACTGTGCTTGCAAGAATGGCCTTAGTTCCACCTCTTGCAATATCATCTCATGCAAGCTCTTGGCTTCTTTGAGCAAAAGGATCTTTATCTATAAATTGAGGTTAATAAGATATATTTAACAGAATATTAGCAGGATTAAATCTAATAAATTGTGGTAAATTGCTATGCGAATGATATTCATCACTACTGAAAAAATAGGAGCAGACATTTATTTTGGAGTATTTTTAATCAGAAGAGGAAACTACTTAGAGCAGTGGTCTTATGCCCCAAGGAAGATAGTGAGGGAGCAGGGAGTCACCCAAGGCAATCCAGCTAGAGAGTCCATGATTCTAAAATACTCGGCTATATTGCCTTAGTCCCTGATTTCAGGGAATTTGCAATCTAGTTTAGGGGAATACATGTGGAATGTTGAATAATAAGACAACAAAAAGACATTATCATAAAGGAACCCGTGACCCCATATTAGATGAGTTTTAGAGACAGGGAGGTTTGTGCTGGAATGTTCTTAGAACACCTCCTAGAAGAGAAAAGACTTGAGTTAAGCTTATGAGGATTATTTGAATTGGATAATCAGAATGAGGAATATGAATAGAAGAAAACAGCAAAATAATGAGGCTAAAAATTTAAAGCACAGATATTCAGAGTACTGTGTCCATTTATATTAAAGAAATAACAAAAAAATAATAGAAATTTTAAATGCTGCTTATATTTCATTGAAATGAAAGAAATTGGCTGCAAATGATAATGCTGTTCCAACACAGAGGCTATAACTCTGAAAACAATTATTTATTATTTGAGGGATGGCTAAAATAAATAACTATGTGATATACTTACCAGAGACCAAAAATCAATGAAAGAAACTAGAAGCCAAAATAAACACAATAACAATTTTGTTAAAGGAAGTATTTTCTATTGAGACAAAATAATACTATCAGGAAATAACCTACTTTAAAAATATTACTCCCTGGGGCGCCTGGGTGGCTCAGTTGGTTAAGCGACTGCCTTCGGCTCAGGTCATGATCCTGGAGTCCTGGGATCGAGTCCCGCATCGGGCTCCCTGCTCGGCAGGGAGCCTGCTTCTCCCTCTGACCCTCCCCCCTCTCATGTGCTCTCTGTCTCTCTCATTCTCTCTGTCTCAAATAAATAAATAAAATCTTTAAAAAAAAAATAAAATAAAATAAAATAAAAATAAAAATATTACTCCCTGACTTTTACGCTTATTTCAGATTTAAGGTTTAATAAAATTATATTGTTTCAAAAATATAATTGTTTTCATTGGTCTTGAAAGAAGTTAGGAAAAGAAAATTTTAATCTGAAGAATATTTAATGCTATTTGAAAAACTGTTAGACCTTATCACAACCTGGTCTCATGAAATATAAAAACTGCATTGTATCATCTCTACTTATTTTGTGGGAACTTGGAAGCACTGAATGGAAACTCAAAGTGGAGACACAAATATAAATATGTAAGAGAAGAGGAATCTGTGCTTAAATTAAAATTAAGCTGACAAAAGGTGCTTTTAGGGAATGCAGATCTGGAACAAATTCTTGTTCTCCTCATCTCTCTGTATTCCTCTTCTTTGGTCTTTTGGCTCCTGCCAGAAGTGTCCAAATGTGAATGCTAAGTCTGTTGTGCTAGAAGTGTGAGAATATTGTTCAGGTGGTCCTTGGGCAACTTTTGGATAAGACCCTACCACATTATTACCAAAACATTTCTTCCATTAAAGCATTTCTTATGAAAATGCAAATAGTATCTGGCAAGAATAATGCATTCCACTATTAAAACCATGATCAACATTTCATTATCAGCTTAGCTAACTATTTTCCTAGTAGGATTTATCTCACTGGAGGATTCATTTGAGGGAATGGGAAGTTAGGGAAAACTTTGGCATGGTTTATATATTATTTAGGATTCTTTAGCAACAAGCAACAGAAACCAAACCTAGCTGGCATAAGTCAAAAGAAAACATAAAGACATGAGCAGCTTACATGCCCTAAAGGAGAGCTGAAGAACAAGGTTGGAAAAAGTGGAACCAGACAATCCCAGAAGGTCTTCCCAACCCCATGTGTCCACAAGTGCTCAGATATAAACAATTGTCAGTATTTCCCTCAAGAATCAATTCCAACAAAAGCGATTGATTTGCCATATTTAAGTAGCTTACCTTACTCTTGACAACACTGGAGAAAGTCAGAGGAAGCATTTGGCAGGAAGAATTTCTTTGGTTTCTCTAGGAGAAAACCAAACACTTGGATTTCCATCATGTCAGTACTGCACAATGCAAAAGAGTTAATTTGAAAAGAACAAATCAGAGAACCATTAGGAAAGGGATTAGAATCTGGGCAGCCAAAAAAATCAAATAACAAATGGCTACACTACAGTCTTTCTGAACATTTCCCAAGTGAAGCAGCTCTGGACACCAAAAGGCGGTGTCCCAGAAAGAAGTAACAGCTTTAAATGCATTTATTCAACATATAAAACCTAAGTTATTAAAACAACTCATCAGTTACTGTTTGAGCAATAGCAAAAATGACTGAATATAGAACATAATAACCAGACACCAAAACCCAATAAGAATGTTATATCAAATAAAAATAATAGCATTAAAAAGAAATTTAATGGATAGACTAAAAAATACAACTGGATAAGAGCACAGGTCCTGGAGTGACCCTGAATGAGTTACTCAGTCTCAAATAATTCATGTAACTATGTGTACGACAAATACTGTTTTCATCCCACAGACAAGCCAGAATTCTTGACAGTGGCATATGTAACATTTACAAGTTACTGCATAAACTTGAGGTAGACATGAGGTCAGTCCTCTTTTATTTTTCTAATTAATTGCTTAATCCCATACTGTCTTTTTAGTAGGAAGTTCAGGATCTCCCTTTGGGCTCCTCCCTTCCCCTTTCCAAAATCCCTCCCTACTCAGTGGAAAAGAGGTTCACTCTGTCTTCTACACTGAAGCAGAGAGAAAACTGGTTCTGCCATTGCTTCTTTCGGGGACAGAGTATTCCTGCTGAAAGCTAGTTCAAGAGACTGTCAGACTGAGCGTGTCCACTGGTGATATACATCCCTGTTCAGGCAGCCTCAGGGCATGAAGAGAGGATGAGCTCACTCATCCAGGGATAAACCCCACAGAGATTGCTCCACACTTGGTTCCCAAGATTACACAGGGCTGTTTCCATTCTTTACCACATTAAAGACTAAAGACCCAGAATTACGCTCCATTTTTCCTCAGGATCTGGGAGTGTTTAGCTTTTAAATCCTACAAACTCAAAAGCACAGATTACATCCTTTTCCCCCTGACAAGAAGCCTTCTCAAAAATTGTCCTAAGGAATGAAACCCTCAGTGTCTCCTAAGCGTGACCACCCCTTTTCCCCACACACACTTCTGGAGGAGTCTACTTTTAGTGTCTCTCCAACATGATTCATTGGGCTATGGGAAATTCCCCAGCTGGTTGTTAGATAATCACTTTTGACTTCTCTATTCTTTGAAATCAAGTTAAAGCACAATTTGCTTTTTCCAACTACAATGCCAAGGAATCCTCTTCTGGGAGTACAACATGCTAAGTTATATGTATGAATTCTCTATTCACTTCTCAATGTGTACAGAAGAAAGTCCATGGCTTATAAGGCCCCACATGATCTGGCTCACACTGTTCTGAAGCTTATCTCATACCATGCAATCCATTTCCCCAGTGACACTAGCCTGCACTTTCTTCCTTGAATATGCCACACTCAGTCCTGCTCATTGCCTTGGACTTGGCACTCTCTTTGAAGGCTTTCCAGGACTCTTCAACTGGTTGGTCTAACTTTACTTCTCAGTTTCAGTGTTAGCACCTCAGAGTCTTCCCCTGAATTCCTTCACTAGAGTCTAATTGAATCACTCAATTTATTTCTTCTGTAATATTTGCCCTTCTTATGATTTATCTTTTTTATTGTTTATTGTTTGCCACCTTCCACTAGAAGTGTCCTTCTTCTTCTTGTTCATTGCTGTTTGCAACTCCTTAAGTTCCTGAAACTAGTAGGTAATCAGTAAGTATTTCTTAAATAAAATGAACTAATCTATACAAAGCATAGCTTTTTTTTTAGATCTGTCTCTTTATCTGTAAAGATGGAGATAACATCTGTGCTGTAAGGATCAAATAAGAGCTTATGAAAGCCCTCTGATATGGTACTATTACAAATGTATAATTATAGCTGTACATAATATATTAGAAATAGAGAATTGATAAATCTTTAAGCAGTTACCTGCTAGGCTGTGAGCTCCTCCAGGGCAGGAACTATATCTATTCCTCTTATCACCATGTAGTCCATGCTTAGCACAGTGTTGTCTGCCGTGTAAATGAATATTTGTTGAATGAATGGATGAAGCAATAAATGAGCATAGCAACTCTTTTCCTCCAGAAAGACTTCCAACTACAAAGAATAAATTTAGTTGTAGTCCTTAGTAAAGAATTACATCAATATTATTGTGTTTTATTCTTCACTTACTCATTCAGAAGAATTACTGAGTGTCTACTAATGTGCCAGACACTATGCCAGAGGCTGAGGATACAATGATAAAAACAAGCAAACCAACCAACCAACAAATAATGTCCTTGCCCTCATGGACCTCAAAGTATGGTGAGAGAGGTATTAGTCAAATGATCAGAGAAATAAATTTATATAGTTACAACTAAGATAAATACAAAGGAATGCATTTGAATTACTTATAAAATTATTATGCATAGTTATTTAAACCAGATGTTATGAAGTTTCTCAGACAGAACATAGATTTTGGTTATTAAATAACTTTTTGAAGAGAGAGCTGGATCCAAGAATATACTAAATTAATTCATATTTTTGGCTCATCCACACAGGCTTATTAAATTAAATTAACTACAGAATGATTCACATGTTCAATTATTTGTTTTCAGGGGAAATTTCCTCTAACTCTCTTCATCCTTCATGTTTCACCCATTTCTTTTCACCTCACCACCCCCTGCCTCTGGCAACCACCAATTTGTTTTCTGTATCTATAAGAGTGATTTTTTTTTTTATTCCACATATAAAAGAGATCATGTAGTTTCTTTCTCTGACTTAATTCCACTTAGCATAATGCCCTCAAGGTCCATCTATGTTGTTGCAAGTGGCAAGATTTCATTATATTTTATTGCTGAATATTCTATTGTATGTATATAGCACCGTGTCTTTATCTACTCATCTATTGGTGGACACTTAGATTGTTTCCACTTCTTGGTTATTGTAAATAATGTTGCAATAAACACCAGGATGCATATATCTTTTCAAATTAGTGTCTTAATTTTCCTCAGAAAAATACCCAGAAATTGGATTGTGAGATCATATGGTAGAGTGTCTGCACCAATGTACATTCCCACAAAGAATGTACAAGGGTTCCCTTTTCTCCATATCTTAGGCAACATTTGTTATTTCTCGTCTTTTTTATAATAGCCATTCTAACAAATGAAAAGTGGTATTTCATTGTGGTTTTGATTTGCATTTCCCTGAATGAATAATGTTGAGTATCTTTGCATGTACCTCTTTGTAATCTGTATGTCTTCTTTGGAAAAAGTGTCTATTCAAATCTTCTGCTCACTTCTAAAATCAGATTTTTTTTTTTTTGCTATTGAGTTTATGAGTTCTTTATATATTTTAGATATTAGCCTCTTATCAGATACATTATTTGCAAATATTTTCTTCCATTTAGTAGGTTGCCTTTTCATTTTGTTGATGGTTTTTATTGCTGTTCAGAAGCTTCTGAGTATGACGTAGTTCCACTTATTTATTTTTGCTTTTTGGTGTCAGATTCAAAATATCATCACCAAGACAGTTGTCAAGGAGCTTACCACCTGTCTTCTTTTGGTTTTATGGCTTCAGGTTTTTAATCCACTTTGAGTTAACTTTTGTGTATAGTGTAAGATAGTGGTTGAATTTCATTCTTTTGCATGTGGCAGTCAAGCTTTCCCAACATCATGTGATGTTGGGACTTTCTTTTCTCCATTGTATATTCTTGGCTCTTTTGTCATAAACTGAGTATGTATGCATGGGTTTATTTCTGGGCTCTCTATTCTGTTCCATCAATCTGTATGTCTGTTTTTATGTCAATACCATACTGTCTTAATTACTATAGCTTTGTAATATAGTTTGAAATCAGGAAGTATGATGCTTCCAGCTTTCTTCTTTCTCAAGATCTCTTTGGCTGTTCAGTTTTTTGTGGTTCCATTCAAATTTTAGGATTATTTGTTCCATTTCTTTGAAAAATGACATTAGAATTTTGATAGTGACTGCATGAAATCTGTAGATTGCTTTGGTTTGTATGGACATAACAATGTTAATTCTTCCAATCCATGAGCATGATACATCTTTCCATTTATCTGTGTCTTCTTCCATTTCTTTCACTCACATTTTGTAGTCTCAATATACAGGTCTTTCCCATCCTTAGTTAAATTTATTCCTAGGTATTTCATTCTTTTTTTTTTTAAAGATTTTTATTTATTAGAGAGATGGAGAGAAAGAAAGAGCATGAGAAGGGGGAGGGGCAGAGGGAGACGCAGACTCCTCGCTGAGCAGGGAGCCCGATGTAGGGCTCTATCTTGGGACTGAAGGCAGACACCTAACCGACTGGAGCCACCCAGGCACCCAGTATTCATTCTTTTTGATGCAACTGTAAATGAGATTGTTTATTCTCTTTGTGATAATTTATTAGTGTATAGAAACACATATTTTTGCATATTAATTTTGTATCCTGTAATTTTACTGAGTTCATTTATTAGTTCTAATGGTTTTTTGACAGACTCTGTAGGGTTTTCTATGTATAATATCATGTCATCTGCAAATAGTGAAAGTTTTACTTCTTCCTCACCAATTTGGATGGCTTTTCTTTCTTTCTGTTGTCTTCATAGCTAGGACTTTCAGTACTATGTTGAAAAAAAGTGGTGAGAGTAGACATTGTTGTCTTATTCCTGATCTTAGAGAAGCTTTCAGCTTTTCACCATTGAGTATGGTTAGCTGTGGGTTTGTAATATATGGCCTTTATTACTTTTAGGCACATTATCTCTATACCCACTTTTTTGAGAGTGGTATATGTGTTAGGTACCATTAATTAATGTGGTATATCACATTAACTGACTTGTGGATGTTGAACTATCCTTGCATCCCTGGAATACATCCCACTTGATCATGGTATATAATCTTCTTCATGTACTGTTGAATTTGGTTTGCTAATATTTTGTTGATGATTTTTACATCTATGTTCATCACGTATACTGGCCTATAATGTTTTTTCCTTGTGGCAATCCTTGCCTGGTTTTGGTATTAAGAATACAAAATTTCCTTTCTTCAATGTGTTTTGGCTTGAATTCTGCCTAATCTGATCATGACTTCTGCTTTCTGTTTACATTTGCCTTTGTTGACAATTCTATATTCAACCATTAAATATATGTGTTTTAGGTGAGCCTGTTGCATCCAGCATAAAGGCATAAATGTGATTTACTTTGTGAAAAAAAAAAAACTTTTCTGGGATTATGTCAATACAATTATGATATGACATATATTTAGTCTCATATCTATCACAGATTTTTTTTAAATTGACAGTTTGTGTCAAAAGCCAAGATGGAGTTAGACATGGAAGAGATTTACTAAGCATAATGCCTGTGAAAGAAAAAGGTGAGAGGGAACAGAAGGAGGTCAAAAAAACCCTTCAGACCGTGAAACAAGTCTGAAACTTGAGAAAGAGGGGAAAGCAAGGACAGTTGGATAGGAAGAGCCTCAGACTATAATGCAGCTCTGAAAACATTGTGGCTAGTCCTAAGGGGGGGCTCTAGACAAAACTGCCCATTAAGAGAGTATCTCACTAGACAGGCTCTAATACTCAGGCCATGCTAAGTCACTGGCTGGAGTTGCAGAAGAGAACATGTCCTTAGTCCCAAAGCTGTAGCACATCCTAAAGGTGAGGCTATAGGTTAACTGCATACCTCAAGGCAGGGTCACTCTTGAATGAGTATCTGAGTGAAAGAGCGCCATGGCTGCCACAAAGATTCTATAATATTTTATTCAAGTGTAATCCATATGCAGTGAAATGTATAGATCTTAAGTGTACACAGTCTAACAAGTTTTGACAAATTTACAAATCCATTTACCCCATCCCAAACAAGATACAGAATATTTCCTTCACATAGAAAATTTCCCTCAAGCCCTTGGATCCAACTCCCCTTACTTCTGACCCCTGCTACCCACTTTCCCCACACACACTGAGGCAACCGCTGTCCTGATGTTTATTACTATAGTTTATTTTTGCCTGCTTTGAACTTCATATAAATGGAATCACAGCACATTCTCTTTTGTTTCTGGCTTCTCTCACGCAATACAATGTTTTTGATATGTACACATGTTGTTGCATGTATCTTAAAGTTTTTATTCCATTGTATGAATATACCACCATTTCTTTATCCACTTTTCTTTTATAGACATTTGGGTTGTTTCCAATTGTTGGCTATTATAAACAAAGTCACTGTGAATGTTTGTGTGTAACATTTTGTAATTTTTGTTGACATATTTTCATCAATCTTTGATATATACGTAGAAGTGGGATTGCTGAGTCATACAGTAGGGTATGTTTAAATTTATGAGAAACTGTCAGTTTTCCAAAGTATTTGTACTATTTTTCACACAAACAGCTGGCTGTGTTTTGATTGGCATTTAACTTAATCTACATACTAATTTGAGGTGAGCTGGTATCTTAACAATATTGTCTTCCAGCCAATGAACATCATGTCTCTCTCCATCTTCTTATGTTTTTTTTTTTCTTTCAGAAATGTTTCATTGTTAATGGCATAGAAGACATGTAAGGCTTTGTTAAATATGTTTGTAAATATTTCATGTTTTTATGCTATTGTAAATAGTATTGTTTAAGAATTTTCATTGTTCAATTATTCATTGCTATTGCATAGAAACAAATTTAATTTTTATACATTGACCATATAGTCTGTGAACCAGATAAAACCACTAATAAGTTCTAGCTGTTTGTTTTGGTCTCTTGGTAGATCACTTTGTATTTTCTACTTACACTATCAGATTGTCTTCCAAAGGTAAAAAATAATTTTTTTCCTTTCCAAACTTGATGCCTTTAATTTCTTTTCTTTGCTTTATTGCTGGACCTGGTGAGGACCTCTAGTACATAAAAAAAGTGGTGAGTGCAGATATCATTTCCTTTTTTCTGATCCTCGGAGCAACTGTTTAATATTTCACCATTTTCTCTTCAGTATGGATCACACTTTCTTGCTTCATCTAATGTCTTATTTTAAAAATTCTATTTCCAACATTAAGTATAAAGGACCAGTGTTGTTTTATTTATTTCCCAAACAGTGTAAGTTCTTTCCTTTTTTGGCTATTGGGAAAAAAAAAAAAAAGACTGTTTATTTGGATTCTTCCTAGGTTTTGAGTTGATCTGAAGCTGGCCTACAGCTTTAGTTAGGTTGAGTTTATCCACCCTCCACTATGGAAGCTCATATGGCTCTCTGCTTAGCTAGGAAGAATTCATTCATCCTAGTACTCAGTCCGTCAAGCCTTCCAGGCATCCAAGACTCTTCTGTAATTCCACAGAAAAGTAAATTTTTATTTTGTCTCAGATTTTCTTGTACCATAAACATGAAGGTCTTTTGTTATCTTTTTACATCTTAACCATTAACATTGTGTTTTATTATTTTCCTTACATGTGTGCATGTAGGTGCTTAAATCTTCATATATTTGGAAGAGTTCAATTTTATTCTTCTTATCTTTCCTGTCCCTTATTGTATTTTTCTCACCATCTACTTTTTTTTTGGTGCTTGTTTCAATTTCATCTTTATTTCTCTGACAGTATTGCTTTTGTCTTCTGCATCTTTCTTGAAATCTGCTATCTCAGATTTCCTCTCCTCTTTTTGTCTACTGTTTTCTTTCTCCTTCCATTTCTTTTTTTGTAGACTTCCTTCATAGAAATGATTGCTTCTCCAAAGCAAAGTGTGTGTCACAATTTTTTTCTTTTTTTTTTTAAGTAGGCTCCATGCCCAGCACAGAGCCCAATGCAGGGCTTGAACTCATGACCCTGAGATCAAGACCTAGGCTGAAATCAGGGGTTGGACGCTTAATAAACTCAGCCATCCAGGCGTCCCATAATTTTTATCTTCTATATGGCCACCTTTTGGTGATCTGTTGCTAAATTTTGTGCCTCTCTTCCACGTTTATCTTACAGTATCTTTGTATTGAGGTTGTGCCCAGTTTCTTTATTACTCACTATTGAAAGAGCTGAATTTTCTTGGACCAGTTATTTGATGGAGATTCTCCCTTCTGCTTTCTATAAATACATCATTGTTTGCAATGCTTTGTTTAGCCCCAAACCAGGTTCGGCAGTTTTTTGCTACCACTTTGCTTACTCAATTTCTCAGACCCTTCCAAACAAGAGATATAGCTTTTTCTCTTTAGGGCAGGACCTTTATCCTCAGAGAGAGATTATTTTCTTTAATGCATGTGCTTTTGAGATCTGCTATTATTGGACCCATCTGCTACTTTTTTTCACTTCTTGCCATGCAACTTTTGTCCAGATCTCAGCTGCCCTTGGTAGCTCTTACATACTTTAAGTTTGCTTATTATAGTCTTTGCAGGATTTTTTTAAAAAATGTTAATTTCCCTATTGCTTTTATATGATTTCCAGGACAAGGAGGAAAAAGCCCACTTGCACAACTGCATTCATATTATAAGTGACCTGAAGGTATTTTGGCAGAGACCTAAGTTTAGCTCCTATCTTATAAAGACTTATTGTTCTGTCTACTCTTTTGGATGACATTAAACCCAACTGTAAAACCAGTAACTAATGACTTAAAATGTTAAGTTCTCTAATTTGTCTAATTAAATACATGTAGAATATTTCCCACTAGCTCCTGTAAAGAGAAATTTTATTCAACTGCAATTACTAGAGCAATTCAGCTAATGATAATACTTTGATTTCTCATCTAGAAAGTGAATGCATGATAAAACAAGCATTCTAACACTCCAGAAACAGAAAATTGTAGGATAGCCCCCAGCTTTTCTTAGAGCATTAGGACATGAAGAAGAATACCTAGTAGAGTTGGATAAGCTGTGAGGGGGTTGTAAGTACAAAGATATATTTCACTGTGAAATTAGAGTAGGCACTGAAGTTGAAGGCTGGCTCCTTCTGAGTTTTCTTTTAGGAACACTAAGCAATCATCAGTACAAAGGTCACAGAAGTATCTTATGAAACCAACGACTTATGACTTTTTGTGGCTATGGAACTGATCAAATCAGTTGTCAAATACAGACTGAGAGCACAGGGGCATGAACCAAAAGGAGAGAAAAGGAAAGGTAAAGGAAAAGGAAATAAATAAGAGTATTCATATTTATAGATATTAATATTTTCTAATATTTTTTCTTTTTTTAATGTAGCCTTAAAATGCAGGATGATTAAAGATAATGAGGAATTTTCTCTTCATCCTCTTCCCCAACTCCATCTGGCTCTATATAATGTAGTGTTCCCCAAACTTTTCCCCTCACATGTAGAAAATGGTATCTGTATCACACTAAAATAGACTGAGAGAATTCAGGAGTATGAGTTAGTGAAAAAAAAAATTACCTTTCTTTATATAAATATAAATACGATCAGAAAATGAAAGAAATACAACTACTAGAGAAGATACTGTTGAGTTAATATACAGTTTCAAAATAAAGTATTTTCAAAATTTTAATGAGAAATTTGAGCTTGTTGGGCGCCTGGGTGGCTCAGTTGGTTAAGTGACTGCCTTCGGCTCAGGTCCTGATCCTGGAGTCCCTGGATTGAGTCCCGCATCGGGCTCCCTGCTTGGCGGGGAGCCTGCTTCTGCCTCTGACCCTCCCCCCTCTCATGTGCTCTCTCTCTCTCATTCTCTCTGTCTCAAATAAATAAATAAAATCTTTAAAAAAAAAAAAAAGAGAAATTTGAGCTTGTTTCTCTGACTGTAGTGTTTCAGTAATGGATTTTGTGTGTGAAACAGCTATACACACTTCCTGGTCAAAATTTATGATTAAAAAAATAGTGCTTGTGACAGTGTCTAAAAAATAGTACATTTTGAATTTTTTTACAATTATTCAAAGTTTACAACACTTGAAATTATCTTGAAGCTCTTCCTTTCTTTAAAAAATCAATGTTAAATCTTTTTCATGATAATGTAAATGATTCTTGTATTTTCATCAAATTTCTCTTATCAAGTATATCAAACTAATCATGAAGCTCTAATTTGTAGGACACACACTAGAGCAATCATCCTGTACTTAGTTTGGATGTTACAGCTGTTTTTATTATTTTAGTGACTATTATAGATACTATACCACACAATTCTAATTTACAGAAGACTAAAGTTGATCAATATATTTACCCTTTTTTACAGATAACACAACCACCTTAGATCATTAACTCCTTTCGGTTCCCTCCCAGGCTCTGTTTTATTATTCTTTTGTAACCCAGAAGATATTAGAGACATTATCAATTTACAAAGTCAATCATTTGTTTATATTTTAACCACATATTTACCACTTTTCTTGTTCATCATTCATTCCTCCATTTTAGGCTTTTGATTTTGGATCCTTTACCCTCTCTCTGAAGTGTTTTTTGCTGTTTTGGGGGGGTTATTTGGGGGGGGGTTGGAATCTCTTCTAGTGAGTCAGTTCTCAGTTGCAAACTTTCTCATTATTTTAATATATTTCATCATTGCTCTGGAAAGTCAGCAATCACTTTATTCATTCCTTGAGAATAATCTTTCCCTGGCTGCTTTTAAGATTCTTTTTATTATTGATGGCTTTCTCTTTACTTAGACTGCTTGGGATTCACTGGACTTCTTAAACCCATATTTTGGTATCCTACTAGTTTCAGAAAATTCTCAGCCATTACCTATTCAAATGTTGCCTCTACCTTATTCTTTCTCCTTTCTTTCAGATTCCAATTAAATGTATTTTAAAGTTTCTCTCTGTCCTCCATATCTCTGTATTTTTTAAAATCTCATTTTTGCTCCATTCTGCGTTCCTTCTGAACTACTTTTTAGTTTACCAGTTTGCTTTTCAATTTTGTGTAATGTTACTGAACTCATACAATGAGTTTTAAGTTTTGATTATTATAGTTTTCACTTCTAGAAAGTCTGTTGGTTCTTTTTCAAATACGCTAAATTGTGTTTTGCTTCTAGTTCCCTGCACATTTTCAAGCTTGTCTCTTACTTCTTCAAAAAGGATAAACATGAGATCCATGTCTAGAATTCTGAAGTCCTGCATGTCTATTTATACTGTCTTTTGTTTCTGTAACAAAATAGCATAAAAACATGAAATATTTACAAACATATTTAACAAAGGCTTACATGTCTTCTATGCCCTCATTCATGATGCCTTGCTTTCTTCTGTGATGTTCACTGTCTTTGAGCATTTACTCAAAACCTGGGATAAGGTGACTTCAAAAGAACATTTGTTTTGGCTTCTATGACATGACTGGAGTCACCGTCATTTAATTTCAAACCAAGTTCATGGCTTAAGGGTCTCTGGATTCTGTAAGAAAAAAGATCTGGTTTCCAGCTCTGGCTCCATGTTTTACCTTTCTCAAGTTTCTTAATTGCACACAATCTCCATGTCTTCATCCATAAAACAAAAATAATAACAATATTTATTCTATAGGTATGTACTAATAAGTTGTAAAATGCTTAGCACATAGTGCTCATGATAATTTACATTATCATGAAAAAGATTTAACATCATTATGTCATTTAAAGTGAGTCTTCCCCCAATTTGCCTTAATGTCATAAAGAATTAGAAATATACGGGTCAATTCAGAGATAGGCAGGAATTAAATATCTATTAGTTAAGCAGAGAACTGAGACATTTTACATTAGGAATCAGCAGAGCAAAGTAGTTAACATCATGGGCCTTGAAACTAAGGAGTTAGGTTAAACTCTCTTTGCAACTTAGAGTTAAGCTACTTAACCTCTTTAAGCCCTAGAAACTTCATTTGTAAAATGAGAATAGTTATACTGCTTGAGAGCTTGTTCTGAGCAATGAAATTCTACAGTGCATTTAGTATTTAAATAAAAGGTAGACATTTTCTAGGTAGTAATGACAAAGATGAAACTATTCAAATTATTTTGGCAATTTTGTAAAAGTGGAAAAGCAATCTAATGAGACCCAATTCTCCTAAACTTTCTGTGAGGGTAAAGAACTATTTTAGAACTTTCCTGAGATTATATGTAATATATATATTCACCAAATAAATTTACTAAGGTATGTTTGTGGTATTCATTCAGCATTTTTAACCTATTACATGTTAGACACTGATGGGTCCCTGAGGTATAAAGATTAATGCCTTTGAATAGTTACTAGTAGATGAGCCAGATATTTAGTCAAATAAGTATAATGCAATGTGACTAAGGAAATAGTACAGACGTAGACAAGTGTTATAAGAACACAGATTTCACAGACAAGATATTTAACCTAAGCAGAAAAGACATTCTGCCAACAGGAATGGGAGGTTGAGATGTATAACACAGGAACACTTAATATATTTGGGAAAAAGCAGACGGAGCTAAAACAAAAAGTACGTTTTATGGAGTAAGTGGAAGATGACACTTGAAAGATAATCTGAAGTCATACTGTGCAGATATATATGTGCTATGTTTAGGGATTTGGACTTTTATTCCTTAGATCCTGGGAAGCCACTGAAATGCTTAATGGCCAAAACACAATGACAGGATCAGATTTCTACTTTTACAAGGTTAAATGACATTAGTACACAGGATGGACTGGTTAGAATGAAGAATAGAGGCAGTCAGTTAGAAAGTTATCACAATAATCAAAACTAGAGAGAATATGTACATAAAAAACACAATCATCAAATGCTTCACTATGATATTAAAATTTTCTCTTTCAATGTCTTGGGAGAATGCTCTTTGAATTCAGAATAACTGCTTCTCAAATTTTCTAAAATCATTTCTAAATAGAAAAAGTGCTTTGTTATTACTCACATACCATAAAAATTTATTAGATTTACCTTAAGATTAATTTATTGAAAAAATGAACCTAAATTAGTTTCCTTTTGAAAATCAGATGTGAAAAAATCCATTGTACTATAACCTATTTTTTTAATAGAAATAGTCTTCATCTTCTCTTTTTAGAAAAGAACACTAGTCCTTCATGACTAGGGGTCGGGGGGGGGAACAATAATCAGCTAAGATTAAAACCCTATTGTAGTGAAAAGTTCAGAACCCTGACCTAACTAGTCTAAGAGAATGCCAGTAGGGCTCATCAGAAAAGGGTGACTTGGAATAAAAGCATAAAGAATTGAATCCCTAACCCTCTCCACTCCCCACCCCAATCCTGCTGCTCGAACACCCTCAGTTAAGGAGTGACCAGTTCTTTGATCTCTTCCCTTTAAAAACAACTAAATTGCACTTGTTTTGACTCCATAATTAAATTTCTTCCTTGTAACAGGGATTTCATTTCTACATTGGTAACTGAGTTGGGTATTTATTAAGAAAACTGATCATGAAAAAGACAATTTCACATATCTTATATTTTATAATATTTTCCAAGATACCTAAATTTAAATAATTTCATGGATGTCCTGACTTCTTTCCATTAGTAAAATTTCTCTTTAGTAAGACAGGGTCTATGTACACAAGCAGAGTAAATTAGCTCCTGTCTCACAGCAGCTGAGAAAATGAATTGCCTAAGAAGATTAGAGTCATTTTCTTTACTTAAAGATATTCCTGACAACCCACACTGAAATTACACAAGATTAACTCCATTAACACCATTTCCCATTCTTTAAAGTAGTAGCTTTCCAGAAAGCAGCATTTAGACTGAATAGTTCAAAGCATATTTGAAGAGGAGATCTCAGAATGCTTAGAAATGCTAATATAAGTATCACTGAAGGATTCAGGATGAGGTGCTGAGAGGTCAAGTAACATATTACCAGCCATACAGTGAGCCATACACAAAATGGAAAGATGCTGCTTGTTCTTCTCTGAGCCATTTAGCCTGCATATCCTTTTTGCAGATAACAAACATTTCAAATCAAATGTTATCTGAAAGGATATAACACTGTTAATCCCTCAAAGGCAGTGATATTATCTGATTCACTTTTTTCTTTCCCCATAGTATCTTCTAGAGTGCCTTTAATTAAGGGGTACTGAAATATCTGTTGATTATTATGTCAGACATCTGGCATTGCTTTGTGGCCTATCAAAAATAGGTAAAGCAGAAGGGCTCAAGAAAAATAGACTAAAACAATACCATAAGACTTTAAGCTATCTCTAAGAAAGAACCTCAAATCTGAAAGCAAAATCCATAGCACAGGCACTAAAACCTTAAACTATCTGTATTAACTGCCATTAGTACCATTAAAGCATATAATACATAAATTTCCTTCTGACGATATACTGGCATGAGCCACCAGAATATTCTGAAAATAATGCCATCATAATCCACCAATTCCCTTACCTTACCTTCTCTGAGCCTTAAGTATTCTCCAGGGTGTTTTTTATTTTATTTTATTTATTTATTTATTTATTAAGATTTTATTTATTTATTTGAGAGAGAGAGAGTGAGAGAGAGAGAGAACACGAGTGGGATGAGGGGCAGAGAGAGAGAAGCAGACTCTCCGAGGAGCAAGGAGTCCAATGTGAGGCTCGATTTTGCAGTCAGCGATCATGACCTGAGCTGAAGGTGGATGCTTAACCAACTGAGCCACGCAGATGCTCCTTCTTCAAGGCTTTCAAGTGCAAAATTAATACACAAATATATTCTTACTTAAAAACCCCAAACACTTCAGATGTAAAGTGAAAAAAAAATGAGAAGTCCTATTTTCCTCACTTCCATATCTTCCTCCAACCTTTTTTTCTATCCTTACATTAATGCAAGAAAAGTTCACTGTTAACCTGGGGCTTCACTTTCTTTTTGGTCTCCTAAAGGTAGTTCCCAGGTGGAAAATATTGAAAACACTGACCCAGATAGTTCTTAAAGATCTTAATTTGAATGAATTGCTCAACTTCCAGATTTAGAAATAGTTATTTCCACTTACAAAAGAAATAAATAAGTCTAAAAGTGTCCTGAATTATAATTACGCTAAGACAGAGTCAGATCAGATCTCAAGGGGAAGTCATTAACCAGTCCATTGTAAAACTTTCATCATATAGCATAGTAGCTGACACTGAAAATTTAGGTGCTGGACACTGTTGTTAGTGTTTCATGAGATTTTCTAAAAAAGGAGCAACTCTCTCACCCTTCTTTTTCAATATTAATATTGTGCCAGGTACCATCTAAAATAACCTCCTGTGATTTGCAATACTTTTGCCCAACAATGTGATACAAGCCCCAAAGTATTCTGGAAAATATTCCAAAATGATTTGGGAATTTCCTGAAGGATTTCCTTTACCTTTATTTTGGTCTCAGAATCTCAAAAGGGAACCTTGTTTCTCTCAAGACATGCTCCAATAGGCCTATTAATCAGTGGCAAGTAATACTGAGTAAGTGGAAATGAAAGTCATTAAAAAAAAACTTGTTTTCAGAAGGCAAATATTAGGTAGATGAAAACAGTACTGATCTACGAAGCATAATCAAGTTCAGCCACATACTATCTTAATTGACCTTGGATAGGTCAGTAAACCACCCAGATATTTTCCCATCTGCAAAATCAGGGAAAATATTACCTACCTATAGGTTGGGTATATGGATTAAAATGAGAGAAGCAGAAGTGCTGGCACAACGAATAATAAATGTTACTTGAATTGAAACTCGCATATGACTTTCAGTTTAGCCTAAGTCACAAACATTGAAGTGTTTTTAGCTTAATAAAAAGACCTCAATTTTTTTTACCTTAGTAATCCTGAGGCTCAGTTTCAAAAACAACCTTGAAAATTAAAACTAATCCAAAGATTATCCTTCTGAAGGCCTGGAATGGCCAGGAAAACTGCAAAAACCTAGGTGACTGGTCATCATTTGGTCCAAAATATATTCAAGACCTTACACTGAAAAAAAATTAACATGTCAAATATTATTGGCATATAAAATAATTCTCCACATCAACAGTATCTGAATACATCTTATGGTGACTTGAAACAAGGTTAGTGATTCTTTCCTTACATATGGCCGAAGTATTAAGTAAATAAATACGGTATCTAAAATAATAGTGCCATCTACAGGCAAAGAAAATATCAATGACAGCACATTTTAACACTTTCATATTTTCTAATTGCTACTCAACATTTAAGAGACATCTAGAATTGAATAATTTACATAATTCACTTTCTGATTATATTTGCAGGATATAATTTATTATATGAAATGGCACTTTTTCTAAATTTTTTACTTAACATAGCATTTTATTTTCAATAAATATTAAGATGATAAAGGTAATTTTAAAAATACAATGGTACTACAAAGTCCAATTTTGGTGTTCTGAGATTTATTTATTATTAAAATATATGACAAAAAAGAAAGTTATTTTCATGTTTTTTCTCTTCCTTCCAAACTTGCATCTGCGGATACTTATTTAACAATAACTAAGTCGCAGGTACTTTTCTAAGCTGCTGTACATCTGTGAACTTGGTAAATCCTCACAATAATCCTATGAGGTAGGTACATTGCCATTCTTATTTCATAGATGTTGAAACCAAAGCACACGAAGCTTAAATAACTTGTCTAAGGCCACATGCTATGTGGCACAGCCAAGGTTCAAACTTGGGAAGTTTTTCCACAGTAACTATGCTTTTAATTACTATGCTAAAGCGCCTCTCTTTGTAAAAGCTGCATTCAGTGTGTATACTGCATTTGTAATATCTATGTTCTGGTTTGAAGGGCAACATTTTCTCACATACCTAAACTTTTATCATCATTTTTAATAACTACATATTTTGCTATCAAGTTGATATATCTCACTTCACTTACTTTAGTTGTCTAATGCTGGACTTTCAAACAATTATAATTTCTTTCATTTTATATAAAAATGTTACAATGAGCAAATTTTGCATTGCATATAATTCTTTTCCTTCTTTTGAATTTTATTTCCTTATGCTACTATACCCAAAATAGTTTCACTGACTTGAGTATATAAAAGTGCCACATTACTGACATGTAATTCTCCATACCACTTTTTAAATTTCATCATCATGTTATACTACCAGCAATGAAAGAATGTTAGATCTTCCTGATCAATATATACCATCCCTCCCAAATTTAACTGATATAAAGTGGTTAAGGATGATTTATGATGTGGGACAGTTAAACAAATATCTCAATTTTCAAATGGGCAAAATGTTTTCTTCCTCCAGCAACATAAAAGGTGGAGACAATCCTATTACTTGTTGCTTATGAGGTTGGTGCTGTCTTAATTCTTTAAGCCTCAAAAAGAATCAATAACATACCCAAAGTCACTAGTAAGTGTCAGAGCTGGAGTCTGAGCCCAGGTCTGTCTGACTCTAAAATCTATGTTTTAGATTATAGGAAAAAATATCACAAAAAGTCAAGAGGCTCAATGTATGTTGAGATAAAGAAACTGTATGAAAATTTTTCTTTCAATCTTCACTGAAGATAATTTATCTCATTAAGGGGTAAGCAACCCTGGGGTAGCTATCATAAATGTAGGGATTATATTTCCCTAATGTATTATTCTGATCAGTAATTGCAAAAACAGAAAAGAATGACAATAATTAACAAAATGCTTCATTTCTGTTTCTCTCCAACCATCTTACAATCTAGTTTCATCTACATTCTAAGCAAGGAGCTAGAGGATGTAAACATTACTCCAAACATGTTTTTTTCTTACATGTTATCTTGCAGTATTATTTGTTTTGAATAGTCAAGAAAGATTATAAATTTTATAACACAGAATAAAGATCACTGAAACATTAGATAATAGAAAGAACATAGGCTTTGGGGTCTTAAATTCAGATGCTGCGCTTACTTAGCTATATGTCCTTTAGAACATCAGCATCAAACTCCTACTTCACCAGGATGTTTAGTAATTACAGGAGATAACAATTATAAGGCTGCTAGCACATGGCAGGTGCTCAAGAAATTTTAGCTCCCTTCCTTTTAAAGAGTGACATACAGGGCGCCTGGGTGGCTCAGTTGGTTAAGTGACTGCCTTCAGCTCAGGTCATGATCCCAGGGTCCTGGGATCGAGTCCCGCATCGGGCTCCCTGCTCTACGGGGAACCTGCTTCTCCCTCTCCCAGTCCCCCTGCTTGTGTTCCCTCTCTCGCTGTGTCTCTCTCTGTCAAATAAATAAATAAAATCTTTAAAAAAAAAAAAAAGAGTGACATACATATATATGATTATATCAAGGGTAGTGGTTCTAAAAATCATGTTTCATTATCTCCCTCAGACAGACTGTCGCATAACACGAAGCATCAAGATCGAAAGAGATCAGAAGAGATAAAGTTGCTTCATCAATGTGGGAACCTTCAGTTTTGACATCAATTTCATGTTCTTCCATTAGTTGGTATGAGACATTATGGGGATGTTTCAATATCTGTCTATAGCATCCTGGAACATTGAGTTTCAGAGTTGGTACTTTAAACCTACATGTCTGTAGTCCATCTCTGCTAAGTATTTCCTGGTACCACTGCCCAACTTTATTCTTTGGGTACTGAATATTGTATCCAAGCATTGGAAGAACCACCTGTGCAGAAGAAGGGGGACAAAATTACATGAAACAGCCTTCAGAAAAATATATGATCATTATATCACTAAGATTTGGTGTATAAGAAAATCACTGAGATATAATCATTATGTCTCAGGATATAAACATTACAATCAGCCTAAAACATGCTATTGAACGCTACACTACTTTGATTATTTTAAATGCTGCCAGGCAAAGAAAAGAACTAACTACAATCAAGAAGGACTCACAATAACCAAGGTAACAAACTCAAGTCAGATATTATTAGACAAACTATTGTTAATGTAGAGGAGAGGAAACAAGAGGTTTGGGTACATTTAATTAGCCAACAAAGACTTAATCTCAATGTAGTCATACAATCTTAAAAGCATATTGTTTCTACAACAGAACAAACCCTATTGCTCAATGATATAACTGGTATTTTGGTTGATAACTTCACATTCTTCTTACTTATATAAAAACATGAGCACAAACCAGTAGCAGCAAATACAGTGTTTTGCTCAGCTGCTTATGAGAAGACACTACAGTTTGTAGGGCTTTCCTCCTTTGCTGATGATTTCTAGTCATTTTTCTTAAACACTACCAAAAGGTAGTCGGAAAAAGGAACAAGGTAAAAAATTCAAATACATACAACATGAACAGATTTCAAATTCATTATGCTAACTGAAAGAAGCCAGACATAAAAGACCACAAACTATATGATTCCATTTATTTGACATTCTTTCAAAGGCAAAACGGGGCAGAAAATGGATGAGCTCCTCAGGAGCTGGGGCTGGGGGTGGGGGTTGAATAAAAAGGGGCACAGGGAGATTTTAGGGAGAAATGAAAATGTTCTTTATCTTGATTTTTGTGGTCGTCACAAGACTATGTTTATCAAAACTCTTAGAACTGCAAACTAAGAAGAGAGATATTTATTGCATATAAATTATACCTGAATTAAAAAGTGAAAAAAAAAAAGTGGTTAAGAGAAAAAGGTGGGGAAAAGAACTGATCAACATTTTGTCTTTTGGACACAATATCTACATTTAGATCTAAGTGATACCAATTTTTAAACAAATTTACCTGATGTATTGCATATGTGTTAGCTGATTCCTCTTCTTCCGTTACTAGATGAACCTACATTTTAAAAACATGACGAAAATATGGATGATTCATTTCCTCAATTTTCCCTGTTATGTATAATTTGACTCCTGTGCTGAATATACATATACCCAAACAAGACTATTTTCACAATTTGCTTCTAGACTACATAAAAATTTAAACGATACTTCCTGCTTTAACCACTGATAACTGAAATTGAAACACAAAGAGAATGGTGGTAGCTTAATACCCCGAGGCAACGCTTCCACCTCATCACAGCAGCTTTTCCTAACTTACAAAGTTCTTATGCTGAATCAAAAATCTGCCTCTGGGAAACCACCCTCCCCCACCCCCACCCATCGCCAACAAGTATCATAATACTCTCTGAGAAGTGGTGTTTCTCAAAACGTGTTTCATAGAACAGTAACAGGAGACAGGGGGAAAAAGAGATGTATGTTAAGTGTGAGAAATGTTGCTACAGGACACTATAGAATAAATAAGACTAATTTCTCCAGCACATGAAAGTTCAGGTATGAAGGCAGCTGTTACCATTAAACAAAGATGAACAGCATCCCCACCTTCCTAAGGCTTTCACCATATAATGCAGTGTCCAGATCCCCTCTAACTCTGCTGGCTTTGCCCTCAAGGATGCACAGTCTAATCAATAATTATTGCCCCTCCTTTTTTGTTTTTCATTTTGGGTTTGTATGTTTGTTTATTGGTAAGTAAGCCTTTTAGTTGCTGGACTCAGAAATGGATATAAAACTCTACATGTGATCTGACCAAAAGCCATGGGATGAGGATCTCTCCTGCATCATCATTTCTAGCTTTCTTTCACAAACTCTTAAGCCTACTTACAATGATGCAATTTAAATAATTTATGAAAATATGGAAAAACATGGTCAAGTACATTAGACCATGTTTTGTGGTTAGAGAGCTCCCTCCAGGTTGATATCAATTGATTTTTTTAATTAACAAACATGCTTTTGGCATATGGCTATTCCTCAACTATGAATTCACCTCACCTTTTAATTGTCTGCCACATTTCTCTATCTTGTTCACAAAGAAATTATAAGAAAATCTACCCCAAGTGACTTCAAATAAAGGTATATCTGTTAGTCTAGTAATCCTATCAAGAATCGATTAGTTTCCTACAATTTTTAACTGTAGATGCACAACATTACATGCCCCATATACCATTTAATAGAAACTTTACTATCTTTTTCATTTTCATATCTTAACATCTTGGGCCTGTAAGTCCTGCCTTTTCTATTCTTAGTGCTTACTAGTAAAGTATAAATGATTGGTCTTAAAATATATAAAGACTTTTTTTTCCTAATAGAAGAAAACTTAGCAGGATATGAAGGAGAAAATGTTCTCCTTTCTCCTACAGCTCCAAAAGAAAAACAGATACAGTTCTGATCACAAAACTGTCCTTGCAAATGTTACTTTGAACAAAGAAGTCTTGTAAGACATGTATTTCAGAGATTATTACCATGTCTTGTCAAAGTAACCTTTAACTTCTGAAAATCTGAATTAGGAATGGCTAACTTACTAAATAATGTACAGCCCAGGTAATATTTAAATGAACATATTTCTGGAATGTGTGAAAAAAAAAAAACATGATTTTTCACTATTTATCAAAAGGGAATCACCGACATCTCTTCCATTCATGAAGTAAAATAAGACCTATAATACTAAAAAAAAAAAAAAAGACCCATAATGCTGCTAGATTTCTTTTTACAGTTTCAGATTTTATCTCAGTTAAATGACCGTTCTTAGTGATTTATGCTCCTCGTGATCACTTTCTTATCTAAATATTCATAAGGCACCCATTCAATGAAACAGCAAAGCAGAAACCTGTTGCTCTGACTTGCTCAGCCTTTAATCTCTTTTCTGATAGGCACACCCTCATTTTCAGGGAGCTCCCTGAAACCTCCCGGTTCTCAAATATAATTTGGGTGAGATGGTTCCAGGAAGGATCCTTTGGAACATAGGCTTAGCCAATCACATACTCCAGTCCACAATAATTGCTTTGGGCCCGAACACGGGCCCAAAAGCCAGGCCACTCCTAGCCAGAGAGACTTAATTCCATGGCCTTTATTCCATTGGGAAGAAAAGTTCTCTTCTCTACAAGTTGTAAGAAATAATGCTCATAACCATCTTGCCACCGAAAGAACAAGCCAGACTGAGAATGGCTCTAACAGAGGAAAACATAGTTGAAAGATGAAGAAAATAAGAGACAGACTATTTAGGAAACTGGATATAGCTGTGCCCAAATCAGTCAGAGTCTCAGTTATCAGAGCCAATGAATTCCTGTCCGCTTTTCCTTAAGTTGGTTTGAGGTAGATCTCCATTACTTAAAACCAAAACCAACCAACCAAACAAACAAAAACCTTAATTTATTCATCCAGACTTCTGCTATTAATTTAGATAAAGCTCCCTTTATGCAGAGTTCAGAATCTATGTTTCTTCATTTTTGAAAAACTGGGCCATGTTCTCTCTCTAGATGCTGACACTTTTTCTGTATTCCATGATTTCTCTGGTAGAGATCAATTCGGGCTAGGGCCTTTTAATTCTGCTACCTGTGTCACTTAATCTGGGTCTTGATTTTCATTTCTATAAAATGGGAGTTAAAAAAGAGGGTCTCTAAAATCCTTTTCTCATCTAAAGTTCAATGATGTTATGATGTTATATATGAAAGCACTACTCAAATCCCTCCACTTTTATAACATCTTTGTAAGACTAACTTGAGATAATGTTCTTTTTGCATTATATTATAATTTGTTCTTTTTGCATTATATTATAATTTGTTCTTTTTGTATTATATTACAAAATAAATTTCTTTACTTGACTTATGGTATTCAGTTTCATTATTTAAACTGTTCAAACCCACAAAGATAAAAATACTAGTTGGATAGAGAGGAAATGGAAGAATCAACTTTTATAATATAAATTGTTAAGAGGAAAAAAGCAAGCTGTGAAATCGCAATCATAAAATCACATTTATATAAAAGAAATACACACATTACACACCTCATATACAATTACTATAAAAATTGTATTCTTTTTCATATTTTAAGTTCTGAGCCTGTAAGCCCTTCCTTTTCTTTTCTCAGTTTTCGCTAATAGAATAAAAATACACTCTCCTATGGATATTTTTGTGAAAGCATAGAAAAAGGTCTAGAAGGATACAGGCCAAAAAACAGAGGCTGATTTCCTGGACACAGGGGAGGGAAAGACAGTAAGAGTGGTGACAAGATGACAGCTTCATATGTAAACTTTTGATTTTTCACTTTTAATGATACTACTTTGTGCATTACTTCTGTAATTCTTTAAAACATATTATTTAAAGGAAAGCTTACTGTCTTTGTACCTTTCGCTTAATGCCACTGACTATTTTTATTTTACCATTTATAGACTTGTGTTAAGCCTTAGCTAGCAGCATAGAAGCAGAAGATAAGCAAATACAAATAAAAAAATAAAACGTATGTTTAGTTCTAAATTGTTTCTCAAATAAAGGCTTCTGAAAATTAATGTTCCCAGTGTGGTTACTACTCTTTGACAACGCTGATGAAATGATACTTACTTTACTATTTGTGAAATGTTCATCATCAACATCTTCATCCAAACAGACCAGATCACCCTCTACTACTCTTGATCCATAGGTTGCAAGTCTGTAAGATACTGCCTCATTCCAAATTTTGCTGCTATACGCATGAACGTAGAATATGCGCATTGAATGGGGAAAAGAAAACCATGCCTGGATACATCCCTCCTCCGTCATGCCAAAGCGGTGCAACGACTCCAGCAGAGCTCTCTCGCGAACTTTGAATTCAGGCATCAGTGAAAGTGTGCCTTTAGCATCCTCTGAAATAAAGAGGAAATCAGTGAGTCAACCACTTTATTTACAGGCCAGTCATAAAGACCTTCATTATGCCTTCTAAATGAGAGGCAATGAACTGTGCTCTTTTGAACTTGAATATGAAGATGACGCTTAGCACCAACTATAAACTTAGCTACACCTGAAGGGTTTGTTTGTTTAGTAAAGATCATTAATCATATGATCCATTCTCCATTCACTTTCCCTGCTTTATTTATTTTTATTTTTTTTAAGATTTTGTTTACTTATTTGACAGACAGAGAAAGAGAGCACAAGCAGGGGAAGCAGTAGAAGGAAAGGGAGAAGCAGGCTCCCTGCTGAGCAAGGAGCCCGATGCAGGACTCGATCCCAGGACCCTGGGATCATGACCTGAGCCAACGGTAGACGCTTAACCAGCTGAGCCACCCAGGCACCCCTCACTTTCCCTGCTTAAAAAAAAATAGCAAAAAGCACATTAGTAATACCTACTTCAGAATGGAGATAAACTAATTTGCAATTATTCAGAGGATTTCTTTTTTTTTTTTTTTATTCAGAGGATTTCTTAAAAAAAAAAAAAAAAAACCGCTATATAGACCTCTGAGCCTACATATTTTTGAAGAGCTATTACAAACATTTACACAGACTCTTCTGAGTAAGAAAGGGTTGGATCCATCAAGCGCTAACAGGCCTTGCTAATGGGATGCTTTTTAAAATTAAATTAATGAACTCTACTGCAAAGATGCTTATTCAGGTAGGAATCCTCATTTTAATAAATGTACCAGGTGTTTCTTATGCATCCTCAAGTTTAGGAATCATTGCCATAAGGAAATTATATTCGCAGAACTCTAGATACAAACACATAAGTCATTTTGAGAGTCAAACCCATGTGGATTGACTCTAGAACCCACACTCATAACCACTTTTCTTTGGTGCTTCCCAGGACGCATTCTGCATATAAACCATGATATTGAGCTAAAGTGTCAAAACCGACTGGGCTGAATGGGCAACTAAACCAAAAATAATGCACAAAGTATTGGATACAGCAAACTTTTATGTAATTTGTTTTTAAGTCTCCCCTAGTTGTAGTGTATACTTCCACTGGACCAGGGTAGAATTTGAAATTCTTATCTACTCTGAGGATTTAGACCAAGAAAAACTAAGAAGCTATTTCTCCCCTCACTCCTACCCCCAAGAAGAGTTAAAACAGACAAGTCCTGGATATCTGGCCAAAACTGGAGTGTCTTAGACAGATAATAAAATTATTAAATGTATAATATATTATACAAGTATGTAGCAATAAATGCCCTCCTGCTGACATAACATCTGTATTATGTATTTGTATGACTATGTATAGGGTAAAGAAATTTTTAAATACCAGTTTGAAGAAAATATTTCTTTGCTCTATTTACAGGATCATCCAAATCTTCTGGTGTAAGAAATAATTTTACAGCCTCCACCTTTAAAAATCAAGCAAGCAAACATATGTTAAATGAAAATGACAAATTACTTACTTTTTTATATACAATAGAATATTATGCAGCCATCAAAAGGAATGAAATCTTGCCATTTGCAATGACGTGGATGGAACTGGAGGGTATTATGCTGAGCGAAATAAGGCAATCAGAGAAAGACATGTACCATATGACCTCACTGATGTGAGGAATTCTTAATCTCAGGAAACAAACTGAGGGTTGCTGGAGTGGTGGGGGTGGGAGGGATGGGGTGGCTGGGTGATAGACATTGGGGAGGGTATGTGCTATGGTGAGCGCTGTGAATTGTGTAAGACTGTTGAACCACAGATCTGTACCTCTGAAACAAATAATACATTATATGTTAAAAAAAAAAAAAGAAGAAGAAGATAGCAGGAAGGGAAAAATGAAGGGGGGGAAATCGGAGGGGGAGACGAATCATGAGAAACTATGGACTCTGAGAAACAAACTGAGGGTTCTAGAGGGGATGGGGTGGAGGAATGGGTTAGCCTGGTGATGGGTATTAAAGAGGGCACGTGCTGAATGGCGCACTGGGTGTTATACGCAAACAATGAATCATGGAACACTACATCAAAAACTAATGATGTAATGTATGGTGATTAACATAACATAATAAATAAAAAAAAAGATGTCCAAAAAAAAAAAGAAGCAACCAATAATAACCAGTTATATTTTGCTGAATTTAGTGTCAAGGTATTTTTTCTATAAATCCACACATGTATACATTATTAAAATACTCTTTTTTGTTTATATTGTTTGGGGTCTGCTTGTGTTATTAATATGATCTGAACATTTTCCAATAAGACTAACCATTCTTCTACAACATTATTTTTAATGGCTGCTGTACAATCCCAAAAAAAAGACAAACCTTTTTGGGGCGCCTGGGTGGCTCAGTCGTTAAGCGTCTGCCTTCGGCTCAGGTCATGATCCCAGGGTCCTGGGATCGAGTCCCACATCGGGCTCCCTGCTCGGCGGGAAGCCTGCTTCTCCCTCTCCCACTCCCCCTGCTTATGTTCCCTCTCTCGCTGTCTCTCTCTGTCAAATAAATAAAATCTTTAAAAAAAAAAAAAAAAAAGACAAACCTTTTTTTTTTTTAATTGCCAATTGGGGCACCTAGGTGGCTCAGTCAGTTAAGCATCTGCCTTCAGCTCAGGTCATGATCTCAGGGTTATGGGATGGAGCCCCATGTTGGGCTCTCTGCTCAGTGGAGAGTCCGTTTCTCTCTCTGTGCTCTCCCTCTCTTCCTCTCTCTCTCTCAAATAAATAAATAAAATCTTAAAAAAAAAAAAAAGAGTCATGGTTGTTGGAATTTTTATTTGGCACCTGGGTGGCTCAGTCGGTTAAGTGTCTGCCTTCGGCTTAGGTCATAATCTTGGGGTCCTGGGATCAAGCTCCACATCAGGCTCTCTGCTCAGCAGGGAGTCTGCTTCTCTCTCTCCCTCTGCCCCTCTGCCCTGCTCATGCTCTCTCTCTCTTTCAAATAAAAAAAAAGTTGCCAACTTGTAATATTTTCTTTTAAAAACTAAATAGATTAAAAGATATTCCTTTTGGGCGCCTGGGTGGTTCAGTCGTTAAGCGTCTGCCTTCGGCTCAGGTCATGATCCCAGGGTCCTGGGATCGAGTCCCACATCGGGCTCCCTGCTTGGCAGGAAGCCTGCTTCTCCCTCTCCTGCTCCCCCTGCTTGTGTTCCCTCTCTAGCTGTGTCTCTCTCTGTCAAATAAATAAATAAAATTAAAAAAAAAAAGATATTCCTTTTTTTAATGGTATCTATGAGGTCCTGTATTTATTATTATTATTATTATTATTATTATTATTATTATTATACTGTCTCCAGCACTGTGATTTCTAAGTGTATGTTTTAGAGTAGGAAAGGATCTTAAGATAGATCATTCAACCTAAAATCACACTCAATCTTATTTTTATAGTATTCATTCATTCATTCAAACAAATATATGTTCAGAAGCTAATTCATTCAAATAAATATTACTAAGTTTCTGCTATGTGCTAGGCACTGTGCACAGTACTAGGGATAGAGTGTTGAGCAAGAGAGACATGATGTTTGTTTACTGGTAAAGATCAAATAAACAATAACAATAAAATATAATAAAACCTAAGATGGGAAGTCCAAGAGGCTTTGAGGTAACAAGATAAGAAGAATTCAATTTTTCTTGGGAGTGGGATGAGAATTTAAATTGAGATGTAGAGAATGTAAAAGTTGGGGAAGGGATGTTTCAAAGGAAAGAAAATATGGCTTTCTAGCTGTGGGTCCAGCCTCTAAGTTGGCCCCCAATGATCTCTACTGGCTGGTACTCACACCTACTACAGTCCTCCCCGACACTAATCAGGGTGAGTCTGTGCGCCCAGTAAGTAGAATAGAACAGAAGTAAAGATGTCACTTCCCAGATTACATTATAAAAGACACTGAGATTTCTGTTACGGTCTCTCTCTCACTCTTCTGTGCTCCTGGACTCTTCTCTCTTGGGGAAGTCACGCCATGAGTAGCCCTATGGTGAGAAACTAAAGCTTCCTGCCAACAACCATGGAGTGTGCTTGCAAGCAGGTCCTCTGTGCCCATTCAAGTCTCCAAAGACTGCAGTCCTGGCTGATAGTGTGACTGCACGCCGTGTGAGACCCTGATGCACTAACACCCAGCAAGGCTGTTCCCAGATGCCTGACGCTCGGGAGCAGTGAGACAAGAAATGCTTGTTGTTCTAGTCCACTCAGTTTTGGAGTAGTCTATTACACAGCAACAACTGATAATTAATGCTCTAGCAAACTTTAAAAACAATGAGAACCGTGGAATATGAAGTTTAAAAGAGGGGAGAGCTTTTGTTTAAATGCTATGAGAAACAGGAATTTTATATAATTTGATGTCCTATTTCTGGAATTATAGGGTGTTAAGTTTCTTCTAAATCCTCTATTCAGTTCATTAAGAATTTGGTGAGGCTGGCCAATTCTCTGTTAGGTCTCAAACAAGTATTAAACGCAGGGACATCGCATAGTTTGCTTTACTACAATATGATACTAAAAATATAGTATCTGCTCAATAAGTGTTCAATAATGTAGTATATGGGGGCGCCTGGGTGGCTCAGTTGGTTAAGTGACTGCCTTCAGCTCAGATCATGATCCTGGAGTCCCAGGATCGAGTCCTGCATCAGGCTCCCTGCTCAGCGGGGAGTCTGCTTCTCCCTCTGATCCTCTTCCCTCTCACGCTCTCTGTCTCTCATTCTTTCTCTCTCAAATAAATAAATAAAATCTTAAAAAATAAAAAAAATAATGTAATATATGGTATATGTATGTGTGTGTGTGTATATATATATATGCAATTATATGCTCGGTTAAGAAAGCAAAGGGCTGGCTTATGTAGTAAGTACAACTGACAAGACAAATCAGATCATAGTTTTTTTAAATCCATACCATTTCACTCTTCAGCAAAGCCAATCCAATCTGGTCGGTGTGAACTTTCCTTCCCATCCCAAATCTCTGCGGTCCGTAGTAATTTACAAACCCTTTATTCTATGAATACAAGAAAATCAATTAATTAGAAGTATATTGTGAGGCACCTGGGTGGCTCAGTCGGTTAAGCGTCTGCCTTTGGCTCAGGTCATGATCCCAGGGTCCTGGGATCGAGTCCCGCATCTGGCTCCCTGCTCAGCAGGGAGTCTGCTTTTCCCTCTCCCCCTCCCCCTGCTTGTGCTCTCTCTCATGCTTTCTATCTCAAATAAATAAATAAAATCTTTCTTAAAAAAAGTATATTGTTATGGACTGCATGCCTGTGTTCCCACCAAAATTCATATGTTGAAATCTTAACCTCCAATGTGATGGTATTTGGAGGTGAGGACATTGGGAGGTAATTAGGTTATGAGGGTAGAGCTCTCAAGGATGGAATTAGTTTCCTTATAAGAAAAGAGCATGGAGGGGCGCCTGGGTGGCTCAGTCGGTTGAGCAGCTGCCTTTGGCTCAGGTCATGATCCCAGGGTCCTGGGATCGAGTGCTGCGTCAGACTCCCTGCTCAGCAGGGAGCCTGCTTCTCCCTCTCCCTCTGTCTGCCTCTCTGCCTACTTGTGCTCTCTATCTCTCTGGCAAATAAATAAATAAAATCTAAAGAAAAGAAAAGAAAAGATCATGGGGCTATCTCACTCTCTTTCCACCATGTGAGAATACAACAAGAAGATAAGGCTGGCACCCTGATCTCAGGCTTCCAGCCTCCAGCACTCTAAGAAATAAATTTCTGTTATTTAAAAGTCACCGAGCCTATGGTTTTTTGTCATAGGCCCACAGTGACTACAATAAATAAATATAATTACTGTGTCAGAATACGTAATCAAGTCTTTCTCTTTGTATTTATTTTAAGAAAAGAATACTGTAATCCGCAATACACACATAAGGGCCAAATGGTCTGGGAAATTCTATACAGTTAAAGAACAGAAAGGAGAAAACCAAACAATTAAAAGAAAATAAGACCAACGAAAAAGCTTTAAGATTATGTGAGCTTTCCATTCACAGTACTCAAGGGTATGGTGGGATGCAGGACTTGCAGTGCTAAACCAGTGCTGGGATGAACTGTTCACCTAGGACTGGATCTGATCTTTGCCCTGAAGCTCTTTCTGACTTTGAGATGCTTCCGCTGTCTGGAGATGCTGAGAGTAAGAAATAAATTTACTTCAAACCCAGCAAGTCTTGGTTCCTTTATGTATAACAATTCATTTTTTAGTTACCTTAGTTTCTGAGGGCCTGGGCCAAGACAATGACATGGCACCACTTCCCCAGGAATAGAAAATTGTAAATTACTCTGCAACCTTAAAGACATCGGTCAGTGGATAAACATGCTCTCACAAAGAAAACACCAGGTCCAGATGGTTTCTTGAAAGATAAGAGTCTTTCATGCTCACTTTATGAGTATTTCTCATAACAATTATTATTTCAAATTTGGAAAAATAATATCAAATAACATCCTAGAATAACCAGAAGAACTTTAAGTACCCCTTCAAATTACTTAGAGTTGGCTATAACAAAAGGTTTCTAGAAGTCAAAGTTAGAACCCTCTAAAATAAAACTTCAAAGACTTCTTATTTTCAGAATTAAAGGAAAGTTGGCTAAAGTTAGAATCATTCCTAATGGGGATTTTATAATGGGCAGTTGTATATTCATAAATTCCGAATGAAAGATAGGCAATAAATGCTATGAGAGTTCAGAGAAACTCTCTCCCTTTTTAAAAGGATATCATTTTAATAACAGTTTTTTGAGGGGGGAAAAAAGAATTTTAGATAGGTCTAGGAAAAAAGGGAAAAAACCACCATATAAAGAATATACAATCAGGGGCGCCTGGGTAGCTCAGTCGTTAAGCATCTGCCTTTAGCTCAGGTCGCGATCCCAGGGTCCTGGGATCGAGCTCCACATCGGGCTTCCTGCTCAGCGGGGGGCCTGCTTCTCCCTCTCCCACTCCCCCTTCTTGTGTTCCCTCTCTTGCTGTGTCTCTCTCTGTCAAATAAATAAAATCTTAAAAAAAAAAAAAAAGAATATACAATCAAAGAGTGTCTATACACAGACAAATGTGAATTTAGAAAATCTTTAGTTGGAAGTCATTTTCCTGACTATAAGGCGTAATAGTGATTAAAAACCTGTTTTGCTTGTTTATTTTCCTTTGGAGAGGAATAAAATTGTGTAAAAAGGTCTTTGTGGTCAGAATCTTAGATCACTGTTTCTCAGTGTTAGCTGTAGAGTAAAATCACTTAGGGAGTTTTAAAAAAAATACTAATAACAAAAGCTGCATCCCCAAATGTTCTTATTTAATTGGTTCGGGGGTAGGGATTGACTACTGAGATTGCCAAGAAGCATCCCAGGTTGAGGATTACTGGTCTAGATCAGGGGTTGTCAAATTACTAATGGCCCACAAGTCAAATGTGGCCGACGCTTATTTTTGTAAATAAAGTTTTACTGGAACACAGTCATGCTCATTCGTTTATATATGGTCTATGGCTGCCTCCACACAAGGGCAGTAGAGTGGCTTCATCAGAAACCATATGCCTACAAAGCCAAAAATATTTATCATCTGGCTCTTTACAGGAAAAGCTTGCTAACCCACAGTCTGGATGATCAGACTGAAGGCTATGGCACATTTAGATGCCTGGGAAATATCACTTATATATTTATGTTAAACAGTATTTATTGTAAGACAGAATAAAATGTGTATGATTTACCATTTGTATCCATTGAAAAAAATTCACAATTAGATTGAAAAGAAAAAAAAGATTATGCATAATTCTGATAAGTAATGTAACTATTTACCAAAGATTTCCTGAAAAAAGTACTGAACAAAATTTCCAAAATTAATCCCTTTGCCTAAAATACTATTCTATATGGCATGTGCTAAAAAAACAAACATACAAACAACAACAAAAAACACCTCTCTTCTGATGCAGATAGCCCCCCCCCCTCCGGGTAACTCTATATATTTTTTAAATTACATTAAAGGTTTTTTTTAATACAAAAAAAATGTACTAAGAAAATTAAAAATAAAACAAGTTGTCCTAATTATCATTTTTTTAAATAATGACATATGCACATAAAAAGAAAAGGTACAAAAGAAGAAGAAGTTTCCCTTCTTGCCTCAGCGTAAAGAGAAGGCCTATAAAGATTTTCCTGTAACATTATTTTAAAATTAAGTTTTCTTACCTTAACATTTTCTATTGCCTCCAAAATTCTCTCTCTCAGGTTTGAAGAATCATTTATTTGGTTTCTTAAATTTCTGATGGTAATATCAAAGTGATTTCCCTTGAGCTGACCGAGTCTAAGGGAATCATCTACAGATCGAATATTAAACACATTCATTCTTTTCTTTTCGATTTCTTTTTCAATATTTTTCAACCTATAAATGATAAATCATATAGACTCATTAAATCTTACATTTAAAAATTAATATAAGGTTTAAATGACAGCTGCCAGACAACCACTTATATCAGAACACTAAAAAATTTTTTGGAATTCAAAAGGTAATGCTATTTCAACAAATGTGCACTAAAAAACCCCATTACTATAGGATTATATTAACAGAGTTACTTTATGACCTGAAATAATTCAATCATTTAAAATCTGCCACTTCTCAAAGTTTGTCTTAAAACTACCTACATTTTCAGTGTAAATTTAAGACATAACACTATTTAGAAGATAATCAGATTATTAAGGCAGGATGTGCTGCTCAATAAGCTTTTAATCAATTAATTACTATTGATAGGGAGGTTAATATGCTCCTAGTGTTCTAAGTTTTTAATCTCACATTTATTTATTTGATGCAATAAGAAAGTAAAGTTCTATCTTATAAAGTAATGTTTTATTACCTCTCTGGAGTCACTTTTCTAACAACCATTGCTTGATAGGTGATGGCTTTCTTGTCTTTTAGGCCTGCATAACTAAAATCTGAAGGAATCACACCAAGTTTGATAGCTAAAAAACCAAGTGCTTCAAACATTTCCAGATTTTCTTTTCGTAGGGTAAAAGCTGAAACAAACAAACAAAAATCCCAGATTACACACACACATACACACACACACAGCTATGATACATCAACTACATTCTTAGTAGACTAATAGATTAATATAATGAATCAAATTTTTAATATAAGTATTTTTTAACAAGATATAAAATCAGTGTCTTAGATTTCAGCAGTCATTTGAAAAATGCTAATTGGCTCAGGAAAGGCTTATAGAAAAAACATCTAAATCTCTTACTTTGGCATTTATATCTGACCCCAGTCTCCCTTTTCAGTCTCCGCACGAATATCCTGTATGACACAGAGAATGTCTCAGAATCCGTGGATGGACTAGAGCCTTCCACAGCTTTGTAGTTTCTCACATTTGAATCCTCTGTTTAAAATGTGTTCCTTCCATTTTACTTGCCACACTTGTATTTATTTTTCATGATCCAACAGTAGCAGCAGTTCTCCCTTAAGTTCTTCCCAGGTTCCCAAGACTGAATGCTCCTAAAGCAGGGATCATGTTTGTTTTCTCAACTGTTATACCCACAGTCTAACACACACTAACTATTCAAATAATTGTTGAATGAATACATAAACTCCACAAGGTGCTGATTACACAAAATTGCATGTCTCCACAAGTTGTCATTATCAATATCATGACACTTGCCACTATGCATTATAATTTCTCTTTATGTTTGCCCACCCCATAAACTGGGAGTTCCAAGCCAGCAAACCAACAGATAAAACGGCACTTGCTTTGTGGTAGATGTTTAAAATGTCTACTAGATGACAGGGTGGGAGTGAGATTGGGAAGGTAGGGAGAAGGAACAAGCCCAGTAACAACTACCACCAAAGAAGTTCCCCAATATGCTGGCCTATAAACCAGCCAGCACTGATAATAACAAAATACCGCAACCCACAGTTCACAATGTTTACATATAAGATACATCAAACTACTGCCCTTTTCCCTCTAATCATGAAAAGGAAATTCAGGGTTTTTTGCAGAATAATTTATATTTTGTTCAACTGCTATAATTGTCATCCGCAGCTACAAGGGTCTCCCCGAATAGTGAATACTCTAAGAAAAATGAACGTTAAACATAAACGTTGATTCAGGAAGTAGAAGGATGGGAAATGTATATATGTATCTATCTATCCATCTATGAATATATAAAATAGCTAAACAAGTGCTTATAATAACCACATTTTAGAATATCATACAGTTGTTTAAAAGATTGGGGAAGATCGGGCGCCTGGGTGGCTCAGTTGGTTAAGCGACTGCCTTCGGCTCAGGTCATGATCCTGGAGTCCCAGGATCGAGTCCCACATCGGGCTCCCTGCTCAGCGGGGGTCTGCTTCTCCCTCTGACCCTCTTCCCTCTCGTGCTCTCTGCCTCTCATTCTCTCTCTCTCAAATAAATAAAATAAAATCTTTAAAAAAAAAAAAAAAGATTGGGGAAGATCTATATATTTATATCTTCATATGAATAACCTCTAGAAACATGATAACAGCAGGTTTCAAAAATATACACAGTGCATATAATTTATGTGAAAAGTGTTAAAATCTATAATGCAATGTTGTATATTTTCAATGTTTGAATTTTTACAAGAAAAATATTTTTTACTATGTTTAAGAATTTTAAAGTATAAACAAACAGCTATAATTTCTGAAGAACATTCAAGCACTATCCATTACTTTCTAGATTTATTTTTACCACTAAGGCTGTTATTTTTGTACTATCCATACAGCTCCCCAGATTTCTCGAAATTTTCTATTGCAGCAGTGATAAGTTAAATGTATTATGACCTCTGTTATTCTTAAAGAACTGATAAAAGAGGTACAAGAAAGGAGAGAATCATACAAGCTAATTCTGTGTGCTAAATCACAATTTGTTCTTTACACTTTCAGGGTATCTTAACCAAATAGATTCTAATATAAAACTCTGATTCCAGGACAGCTGTTTACATCACTTGTTTCAAATAAAATGAAATTAAAAGCCCATATTTAAAATGTAGAGAAATTACAACCTCAAAATATCAGCTTTTGTCATGATAGGATTTAATTACAAAGTTTAAATAAAATGATTTCAGAAGATGTGCTGGGCTAAGGATATAATGGTCAATAAAACAAAAATGATCCCTGCCTTGGAAGCATTCAGTCTTAGGAGGCTGAAAAGAATCTGAGGAAATGTTGCTGTTCTGGGTGTTTAAAGAATGAAAAGAAGTATGGCAAACAGCCAAAGCAATAAGATCAAAATATCAAATATTTCAATATTTGTAGGATTTGTGGGACTCTATTATTTTATGGGGCCTATAATGTTCTCCCTTTTCCAACTATATACCTGTGTGAAGCTGAGTTTTGTTCCTTTGATTCGATCAAAACAAGAAATTCCAAAAGATTGAATGCAAGGACAGATATGAGAATCAAGCTGACTTTTATTAAGTCAGATATTAGAAAGATTTGCAGAACTATAAAACAATGCCTCTTGTTACTAATTTTTAGTTGAAAAATATGGTTATTTTTCATTAAAAATTGTTTTCATGTTAATAGTAATAGGTTACCTTAAACAAATTCGTATTTTTGGATTTTCTGGGGTTTTTGTAATTGAAGTATAGCTGACACACAATATTACCTTAGTTTCACATATACAACATGGTGGTTCAACAATTTCTCTGTTTTAATAGGTTAGATATCAATAGGTAATAACCACACAAATAAAAGTTGTTTGGGGTCTATAATAACTTATAAGAGCTATACTCTTCAGGTGTCCTAGAACCAAAACTTTTGAGAGTCAATTAAGAATAACGTGAAAAAATATAGGTAGTCCCTCAAATATATCAAATCTGTGGAACTAGACAGAAGTCACTAAGATATCTTAAAAGTAAAAGAAATGCAAAATTTGGTCAACTGTTGCAGTGGGCTGGCTAGGTGTTACAAACTTTTCAAAGTAGACCAGGAAACTGTTCTACATAGAAGGCGGCCAAGAAACCAATCCATAAAAGTTGTAAAGTTCATGTGTTTGATAAGTGGAATTTGATATGTCAAATCTGTCGCTGACAATCTGGGCATGTCACTCACTAGTTGTTAAGCAAGCTCAGCATGTAGGAAGGAACCTCCAGATTGTCTGAAATTATATCATTTGTTGCTGGTCAGCCTTAGTGCATAAGCATTTTTTTTTCATTTGTGATGATTTAGAACTTAAATACGAGTATTTAGGAGAATCAAATCCATGATTTCAGTATTTGTGTTAATGAATCTCTATCTTATATACTTGGAATGTTTAAGAGAATGAGATGTACCTAATTCTAATTATAAATGTCTAACTGATTTATATTTGTCTTTTTACATTGAAATCTCACTAAGTTAGTAAATAATATGGGAACACGCAGGAAAACTTAAAGGCCACCAAATTTATACTTTTAATTTATAAGATTTATAACATTTTCTTGATTACTTGGAAAAAGTGAAGTGCTTAAAAAGAAAATCAACTATGCTAAATTTTAAAATTCAATTTCCACTTCTAGCCATGTTAGAATAATTGGTACTAGATATGATCTTCCATGATAAATAGATAGAAAGCTAGACAAAACATAGGAAATACCTGTTTTCAGACACTAGAGAAACAGGCAGCACAGAACTGTGATTCAAAAAGAAAAGGAAAACAAAAGAAGTGAGCCTAAAATACTGTGGTTTTTTTGCCTAGAGATAGATACTTTCTAGAGGAATCCAGGTAGAACAAAGCGGTTATGCTGAATTAAAAGGGTTAGAGGTTAGAGTTCAGGAAGGCTGAGTAAGCTGGAACTCACAAGGCAGAGTTCTAGATAAGAGGAAGCTGTGTATGCACAGAGAGTTCCAGAAATCTACATAGGTGATCTCTTGAGGTATTTGCTTATTAGTGATCTGCACATGCCTAGGATTAATTACTATATACTACTTATATAATATTGCGTAACAAGTCACCCCAGACCTTAGTGGCTTACAATGTTCACTTATCTCTCATAGTACCTGTGGGTCAGGAATTCAAGAGCACTGTGGTTTGGTGGTTTGAGCTCAGGCTCTCCCTTGAGGTTGCAGTTAGATGTGGCTGGGGCTATAGTTATTAAAAAGCCTGACAGGAGCTGGAGGATCTATTTCCAAGGGGACTCCCTCCCATGGCTGACAAATCGGTGCTGGTTACTGGCTAGAGGCCTCAATTCTCCAGTGTGATGCCTGGATACCCTCACAGCGAGCAATCCAAGAAACAGGCAAAAAGTAGAACACTTTTTATGATCTAGCCTTAGAACTCATACACCATCACTTCTGCCATATTCCACTGGCCACAAAAGGCATTTGTGTGAACACCAGGAGAAGAGCACCGAGAATCTTCTTGGGGTTGAGAACAAGTACCCATCTTCTGGCTCTAAGACTATTAGTCCCACTACATACACCCCAAATTCAAAATACACTCATTCCTTCCTGAGGCCCCCAAAACTCACACCATAAAAACAGCTCAAATTCTAACATTTTTCATCTAAATCAGGTCTAGATATAGACAAGGCTGCTTGAGTACATATCAAATTAGAATCCTCAAATACAATTTCTCTTAATATGAAGGCTAAGAAGGACTACAACACGAAGAGACAACTCTGCTTTTCACACACCTTACAATGTTCAAACACACATAGGACAAGTGCTATACACTCTTTATTTAAACTGGGAGAAAACTGGAGGAGAGATCTAATTAAATATCAAGGACATGCAGGAGAAACCACAGAAGGATCATACTATAATAGTAGAACTATATGACACTTCTAGAGTAAAGCCTACTCTGGCCCTCCCTTAATAAAATTCAAAATGAAGCCTCAAATAGATCTACAAATTACTTCCTTCCTGTTAAAACGAAGTTCAACACTCTTTAAATGAAGACAATATAATCCAAACTCTCAACAAGGTAACATTCACAAAGTTTGACCCCCCCAAAATATTACTAAACATGCAAAGAAGCAGGAAAATATGACCAATAACCCAAATAAAAGTCATTCACTAGAAACACATCCAGGAATGAGTGATAGAATTAGCAGACAAACATTTCTTAAATATCTATTAAAAACAGGCTCAAAGATTATAGGAAAAAATGAATATAAGTTGAAGACCTAAGAAAGAACCTAATGAAACTTCTAGAGCTAGAAAATGGAATTCTTAAAATAAAAATTTCATTGGATGCTTAAATCTTTCATATAATTTCTCCTGCAAAAAAGTATTCTAGGAAAATGGTTATGGTGCTGTCTCAAAAAATTAAATATATGTTACCATATGACCCAGAAATTTCACTTCTGGGTATATACTCACAGAACTGAAAACAGGGAGTTGAACAGGTATTTTTACAGCCACGTTCATGGCAGCATTATTCACAACAGCCAAAAGTTAGAAACAACCCATGTCCATTGGTAGATGAGTGAATAAAAAAAAGAGGTATACATACATACAATATTATTCAGCCTTTAAAGGAAGGAAATTCTAAGACATGTATAACACAGATGAAAAAGATTTTCAGTTAAGTGATAGGTGCCAATCACAAATTGGCAAATATTTTATGATTCCACTTACATGAGATAACTAGAGTAGTCAAATTTATAGAGACAGAAAGCAGGATGGTGGCTGCCATGGCTGGGGGGAGAGGGGAAAGGCGAGAGTTATTATTTAATGGGTATACAGTTTCAGTTTGGGAAGATAAAAAAGTTCTGGAGATGGATGATGGTAATGGATGTACAACAATGGGAACATACTTAATGCCACTGAGCTGTACATTTAAGAGTGGTTAAAATGGTAAATTCTGTTATGTATATTTTATAACAATAAAAAGAAAAAGTTTTTTTAAGTGTTCTTTTTATTTTTTTATTTTCTATGTGACCACTTAAGGGTTTTTATTTGCATTTAACATTTAAAACACTGAAACAGTACAAACTGAGAGGTAAAATAGTTTTGTTTACACTAGGATATTCATTTTTATTTTTTTACTACCAAGATAATGTATAACAAATTTAATTTAAAAAATTTTCATTGTCTGCATGTCTGTTCTCATCATCATTATTACATGTTTTGTTTCATATCTCTTGCTGTATTAAAATAATCTTGACACCTTGGGGCAATGGCTACTTTTTAGATAGGCCTATTTATTAAGAATTTTTTTTTATATGAGTTATTTTTGTTCTTACAAAAGGTTGGCCTGTGCAAAATCTGGGCTAGGCATACTTTACCTTGGACTTTTTCTTTGTTCTCGGACTTGTAGATATCCCAATATCTCCATACGATTCTCTGGTGAACCATCAATTCCTCCCCTTAATAAATCCCTCCGATTATTCATAGTTTTTGTAAAACTAATTTAAACTAATACATAAAAAGTTTCCACAATTTTTAGTTCAGTAATTCAAATTAATATTGTTAGAATTTCAAGTAGTATAAAACCTGTAACTGCTTAAATAACTTACCGGCAATTCTCCCTTCCACATTTAAAGCTACTTTTGTTTTTCCTTCACAATAGATTTATCTGTTACCATTAACTGCGTGCCTCATGTGTCAAGAGCTGTACTAGCAGCTCTTTCATATAAGGCAAGTCACATACCAGACAGAAATTTTCAGGAGAGAAGACACCAACATTTGAATAACTATTATATATTAAAATTTTCATTAATTATTTCATTCAATCATTAGAATATCATTGTGAATTAGGCTTTACTATTACCCCATTTTTTAAAGTACAACCAAAAGTTACAAATTGCTAAGTAATTTGCCCGTGGTATTATTTTTTTCCAGCTTTACATTTGTGGAAACTAAGTCTTTTATTTTTTTAAAGATTTTATTTATTTATTTGACAGAGAGACAAAGAGCACATGTAGGCAGAGCGGCAGGCAGAGGGGGACGGAGAAGCAGGCTCCCTGCTGAGCAGGGATCCCAGGATCCCAGGATCCCAGGATCACAACCTGAGCCCAAGGCAGCCATTCAACCGATTGAGCCACCAAGGCGCCCCAGAAACTAAGCCTTAAAGAGATTTAAAAGTTCATAAATCTTTATATGAACTGAAGTCATAATATAAAATGAAACCCACATAGATTCAAGGTCTAATCTCTTCATTTATACCACAGAGTCCCTACAAAGTACAATCCTGTTTCTATGCCACATGCAATCTGTGCAAATTTGGGCTGCTGCTTTCATCCTAAAAGCTTTCCTATATAAGGCCAATATTTCTGATGAACATAGGTGCCAAAATCCTCAACAATATCCTAGCAAACCAAATCCAAAAACATTCATTAAAAAAAAAACATTCACCACAATCAAGTGGGATTTATTCGTGAGTTGCAAGCATGGTTCAATATTCACAAACCAATCAAAGTAATACATCACATCAATAAGAAAATGGATATGAACCATATGATCATTTCAAGAGACACAGAAAAAGCATTTGACAAAGTACAACATCCATTCATGATAAAAATCCTCAACAAAGTAGGTTTAGAGGGAACATACTTCAACATAAAAAAGGCCATATATGAAAAACCCACAGCTAACATCATTCTTAATGGGAAAGAACTGACAGCCTTTCCCCTAAGGTCAGGAATGAGACAAGGATGTCCACTCTTACCACTTTTACTCAACATAGTACTGGAAGTCCTAGCGACAGCAATCAAACAACAAAAAGAAAAAAAAGGCATCCAAACTGGTAAGGAAGAAGTAAAACTTTCATTCTTTGCAGATGACATGATAATATATATAGAAAACCTGAAAGACTCCACCAAAAACTTGCTAGAACTCATAACAGATTCATTAAAGTCACAGGATACAAAATCAACGCACAGAAATCTGTGGCATCCCTATGCACCAATAATGAAGCAGTAGAAAGAGAAATTAAGAAAACAATCCCATTTACAATTGCACTAAAAATAATAAGATACCTATGAATAAACCTAACCAAAGAGGTGAAAGACCTGTATTCTGAAAACTATAAAACACTGATGAAAGAAATTGAAGATGACATGAAATGGAAAGACTATCTGTGCTCATGGATTATAAGAACAAACATTGTTAAAATGTCTATTCTACCCAAAGCAATCTGCACATCTAATGAAATCCCTATCAAAATATCAACAGCATTTTTCACAGAACTAATCCTAAAATTTTTATGGAACCACAAAAGACCCTGAATAGCCAAAGCAATCTTAAAAAAAAAAAAACAAAACAAAAAACTGGAGGCATCACAATTCCAGACTTCAAGTTATATTACAAAGCTGTAGGAATCAAAACAGTATGGAACTGACACAAAAATAGACAAATACGTCAATGGAATGGAATAGAAAACCCAGAAATGAACCCACAATTATATGGTCAATTAATCTTCAAAAAAGCAGGAAAGAATTTCCAATGGGGAAAAGACAGTCTCTTCATAAAGTAGTGTTGGGAAAACTGGAGAGCTACATGCAAAAGAATGAAACTGGACCACTTTCTTACATCATATACAAAAATAAATTCAAAATGGATGAAAAACCTAAATGTGAGACCTGAAACCATAAAAATCCTAGGAAAGAGCATAGGCGATAATTTCTCTGACATCAACTGTAGCAACTTTTTTTCTATAGAGGTCCCCTGAGGTAAGGGAAACAAAAGCAAAAATAAACTACTGGCACCACATTAGAATAAAAATCTTCTGCACAGCAAAGAAAACAATCAACAAAACTAAAAGGCAACCCATTGAATGGGAGAAGATAGTTGCAAATGATGTATCTGATAAAGGTTTAGTATCCAAAATATATAAAGAACTGATACAACTCAACACCTAGAAAACAAATAATAAAACAAATAAATTTATCAATGTGCAGAAGACACACAAACAGACATTTCTCCAAAGAAGACAAACAGATGTGTGCCTGGGTTGCTCAGTCAGTTAAGCAACCAACTCTTGATCTCAGCTCCTGGTCTTGGTCTCAGGGTCATGAGTTCAAGCTCTGTGGAGTCTATCAAACAAAAAGAAAAGAAAAGAAGACGACGACGACTATGATAACAACAACAGCCAGCTGGCCAACAGACACATGAAAAGATGAAAAATGTTCACTATCACTTATCATCAGGGAAATGCAAATCAAAACTACAATGAGATATCACCTCATACCTGTCAGATTAGCTAAAGTCAACAACACAAGAAACAACAGGTGTTGGCAAGGATGTGGAGAAAAAGCAACCCTCTTGCACTGTTGGAGTAGCCACTATGGAAAACAGTATGGAGTTTCCTCAAAGAGTTAAGAATAAAACTACCCTATGATCCAGCAATCTCACTACTGGGTATTTACCCAAAGAATAGAAAAATAATTCAAAGGGATACATGCACCCCCACATTTATATATAGCTGCATTATTTACAATAGCCAAGATATGGAAGCAACACAAGTGTCCATTGATGGACTGATGAATGGATAAAGAAGAGGTTGCATAGACATACAATGGAATATTACTCAGCCACAAAAAAGAATGAAATCTTGCCATTTGCAGTGACATGGATGGTGTTAGAGTAATGCTAAGTGAAATAAGCCAGAGAAAGTCACATACCATATGATTTCACTCATATGTGTAATTTAAGAAATAAATGAGCAAAGGCGGTGGGGAAGAGAGAGACAAACGAAGAAACACTCTTAACTATAGAGAACAAACTGCTGGTTACCAGAGGGGAGGTTGGATGGGGATTAAGGAGAGCACTTGTCATGATGAGTACTGGGTGATTAAAATAAAAACTTAAAAATAAATAAAACAATGTGTTTAACCAGGAAAAAAAAAAAACTTTGCTGTATCTATAAAACAAGACCATGGGAAATACTTCCCGTCCTTCATGTAGGATGTAGGCCAATTAAACCTGGTCAGCCAAACTTGTAGAATAAGATTTCATAAGTTCCATCCAGGCCTAGGAATTGAATATAACTGCTAAAACAGTGATTTTCAAAATGTGGTCCCCAGACCAAGTAGAAAAAGCACCACCTGGGAATTTCTGAAAGCCCTGCCCCAAACCTTCTAAATCAGAAACTCTGACAATAGGGCTCAGAAATCTGTTTAATAAGCCCTTTTGGCGACTTTTAATGCATGTTAAAGTTTGAGAACCTCCTCTCTAAAAGAGTAACTGAACAAAGAGGGAGCTCCTTGTAAGGAGGCTCTTTACCTCGGGTACTGAAGTTCAATTGTTTAGAAAACAAGGTGTTCTCTTCACTTTCCCAAGCAAAGCAGACATATTATACTTGTCTGAGTACTTAATTTTAATTAAAATAACTTCAAAAATATGAAATCAAGATTTATCTCCAATAAAACTTATTAAACACAAAATAACTCCTTCAACTTTATACATTTGTGACTATGTTAACTATAAGCACTGTGTTACCATACTTTGATTAATAAGGCTAATTCGTAAAATTAGTGTAATTTGAAAGGCCTTAGCTTCCACTAAAAACTAGACCCAAATATTTTTTCCGACATCCCTCTGGTTAAGTCTACTTAATTCATTTGAAATTATTCATCTTTCACACAATTTTAACTAACTTTATCAACGAAAATGGTAATGATTTATTACATTACCTGTGTATATAACTTTTTGACCCCGGCATTCAAAAAGAGACCTTTTCCTGTGTTTGTGTGTTTTTTCCCGAAATCTTACTGTTATCGCTACATTTGGATTACCAGCATTGTAACTGAGTTCAGGGAAAGATTTGGTTTCCACAAGGTTTCCAAACTTTTTGTTGACAAAATGGTGGACAGCTTTTCTGTGGTCTTTGTTTGTGTCAGGTTTAAAGGTAAATTTTGAATTTTCTTTCTTTGCATCCAAATATTTAAAAAAGTCAAATGCTTCTTCTTCAGATACCAAGTGACAGAGTTCCTTAAACTCAAGATTTGGTTTTACAACAATCTCACTGTTTTTACCAACGGTTATTAAAAAGGGGAATTTCTGCCTAACAGCACTATGCAAAATAGCCCTCTGGTTTTTGTCAAGGATTCTGCCTAATGAGAATTCAGGAGATGATCCAATTAGCTCAGTTTTAGAATTCCACTTCTCTTTTATATCACAGGCAAAGTGATTCAGTAATTCGTTAGTTTTTTCATCTAACAAGTTGCTTAAAACATCAACTTTTTCTTCACCTTTGGAAGTTCCATCATTGATAGTATCTTCCTTTTCTGAAGCAGACTGATGATTTTGGTCATCATCAGAGCACCCAGTGACAATATTGACTTCTTGGTTGCTTCCCTCTTTAAAGGATAAATTCTGAAAATCAAGTTTTGTTTTTTTGGCAAAATTATTTGGCTCAGGTAGTACTTTACTAATCCATTCATTAGTGGCCTTATTAACTAACTGTCCCTGTTCATCGATCTCTATAACAACAAAGTCACTTGGTGAGCTTTTTATAGTGCCATGAAATCCAACATGATCAGTAATGAAACACAAAGAACTAAACCTGACTCTAAAATCTGTATCCTCTTCCATTCTTAAATAACAATGCCTACAAAAGAAAGAGAGAGGCAGTTACCAGAAAGAATAGTTATGGATAACAAAAAAGAAATGTATTTGCAGGACTTATTTTTCTTTCTCCCTTTCAATCCTGAGTTCCCTTAAGAAACGTTAGCAATTTATTTCTATATATCATGTGTATTTTGACCCTTCTATACCAAGATGAATTAACAGGCAATCTTTTCTGGTGTAACTGATGATTTGCAACTTCACTCTTCATCCACTCCAAGCTTCCATCCATTATCCAGGATTAAAATGGATCAGTTTCAAGTTTACTTTAAAAATACCACTTGTAGGCCCACAAAGAAAAGACCAGAACATAGGACTTAATGATTTGTCTAAATCCCATTCCTGAAAATTTCCAGCTAATTCCGGAGAATTTGTGGCTAGATTTTTATATATTAGGGGTTGGAGATGAGAGACGGGACCAGAAGACAGGAAGAAATAGTCCAAATTGATAGATAAATGAAGTTCTAAAAACCAACCTGCAATTTATTAATTAATTAGTTTAATTAATTAATTTAACTTAAATTAATCCTGAACCTTAAACATTCTTGACAACCCAGTTATAAACTTTTACAGATACAAACTTTTGATGTTGACCCACAGGAAAATTCCAACCATGCTACTGGCATCAGAGAGAAAAAAACTTTTCAGATCTTCTTGAAGCAGTAGATAAGAGAATAATCCTCTGAAGAAGCCTTTATTCATTCTTCACACAGCCTATGGCTACCATACCAAACAGAGCTACATGAAAGACAAAATGCCCAGGGACCACATACTACTCACATATAACCACACTCTCTAGGTAATTCATCATCATCTGAACCTTCATCCCATTTCTACAATGTATTCTACTAATCTGAACCAATCTAGTAAACTTCCCCCGGATCATGCCACGTAGAAATCACAGCAAAGTCTCTATAACCTAATTTCCTAGACTACATAAGGATATGTTTATTTCCTCCATTCCTTAATTTCCTGCACAGTCTCCTCAGTTTCTTGTCATAACTGAAACCTGGTTATTTCCCTTCGCTGCTGCTTCTCTAGTCCTCTCAAGTGAAGGCTATTTTTCCTTTCACACCCACCTAACTTAGGACCTGGAGGATGTAAATATGTTTATTTGCCACTGCTCCAAACCATTTCTCTCTCCCCTACCTGCCCCAAATCCCAACTCCTTTGAGGTTCATGCAATCAGGCTTTACCATCTGCTGGCATCCTCTCTTTGGTCCCCAGAAGACTCCTCTTCATTCACTGATGATTTTAACACCTCCCTCAATGTCTTCCTACTCAACATGACTTCCATGTCCATCTATATGCATCATCTACTTGTTCCTCGATTCCTTGATCTCAACCTCAACCCACTTCCACGCCATCTTGGTCATAACCTTGACTTTCTCATCACCAAAAATTACATCAACTTTAAGCATCTGACTCTCTGATTACTCTTGCTGTCCTTCCATCATTTAGTACTCCCATCTTAGAAATTCTTATACATTGGGAAGGCCTCTAATCTCTTCTACTTAACTAGTCCACTATTGTCCATTCTCCACATGGCCAGAATGATGATTTGAAAGGTAAATTAAATATCACAATCCTCTTTAAAACTTCTAATCACATTGATAATGAAATCCAAATTACTTACCCTGGCTTCCAAAGACTTCTAGGATTCTGGACTCTATTCTCTAAAATTATCTTGTACCCTTTCCCCATTACCCACTACACTCCAACTACACTGGCCTTCTTCAATTCCTTTGTGTTAACCCTTCCTGATTAAATTAGTCATTCCTCAATCACATTCTCATAGAGGTCGTCCCTGACTAATAATGTAAAGGAACCAGCAAGACACTCTCTTCCCCCAAACCCTACTCAACTTTCTGCACAGTATTTCTATCTAATAATTTTATTATTTACGGTATATCTCTCCCAACTAGAATCTTAGCTCTATGGGAGCAAGTGCCTTGTCCGCCCAATTCACTGATTATCTCACATTTAAAACAGTGTCAAGGACAGAGTAAGCATGCAATCAATACTGACTGAATAAATGAATAAATGAAACAACTACTACAAAATAAGAGCTGTAAGAGTAAAAAGGAAGAAAAAAGGGATCACTTTTACCTATGATATGATAATCAGAGAAAGCGTAATACAAGAAGTGGCCATTTAAGTCCTCAAAACGATTCAAGACATAGAATAAGGTAGAGACATATCGTAAGTACATACAAACAAAATATACAATGTGTTAGGGGAAATTGAACAGCCCAGATACAAGAGCAGTAGGAGAAAAAGTTTTGTAGTACAGTTCTGGAAAATACAGCTCGGATTAGAGCCAAACTGCCAGACAGTGAATGCCCCTACCAAGAACTTAGAATCCGTTGAGTGGTCAACATATAGCTTGCAGCACTGGAGGTGTTTGAGTAGAAAAATGACACAATCCAAAAAGATGTTTTAGTAAGATGAATGATGGCACCGAGTAGATGAATGTGATGAAGAATTCCACAAGTTGGAAAGCAATGTGATCAAGAGCAGTTTTAGGATTGTCCTTGTAAAGAATAATGATGTACTCTTTCCCCAGTAGAAGGAAGAAAATATGAAGACATTCTACTACTGGGTTAGCTAGAACACCTTGGGAAGAACGTAATGTTCAGGGCATTACAACGAGCATCTTAGTAAAAGAGCGGAACTGAGCTGGACGGAGCCAAGGAGCCCACGTGGAGTTAAACACAAATAGGCAGTATTCCTACACAGCAGATTTCTTGACAAGGGTACGGGGCGGAGAGGAGTGGGTAGTTTGGCTGACCCAAGGTTGGGGAATTGGTGGTTGAGGGCAGATCTGGGGAGATGTTAGAAACGCAGCAGGTAGCGTTTTTCCCTCATGCTCTTCCTTCAAACGCCAACGCTCGGCTGCAGTCACTCCTATTTGCTTTCTGTTACCAATTCTCAGAACTAAAGTCTCTGGCGGGGTTGCCTTCTGGTGCATCAGAAGTACCCCTAGCACGGCCAGTGGCTCCACCTGCTTCTTCTCCCTCCACTACCCCCGCCTGTCCCAACGCCGATACTAGCCCATGTCCCCTTCCTCTTGCGGGCAAAAAGCCGGGGTCCCAAAGCTAATCTCATCACTGCCCCCCACAGAAGCCCCGCATCTTGCAAGAAGTCCGACCCGGTCTACCTCATGTCCAGGTTAAGGAATTCCTGGGCACAATGCTGTGCGCATGTCCGGAAGTCCTAAAATACTTAGCCTCCGACAGCGGCGTACTTAAAGGGGCAGGCTCACGCTTAAAGAAGAGTCTTAGGCGAGACCTGGGATTTCTCACGCTGCGAAGCCGCCTGGAAGCTCAAAGAGGAGGGACGGGGCGGGGCGGGGCGGGGCCTATTAGGTTGGGCCCCGCCCCGCTCCGGTGCTCTTCCGAACCTGGGTTCCTCCGCAGCCGGCTCAGCTGGGCGGTGCCCGGGCAGTCCTGGCGCCCAGCTACTGCGCAGGTAAGGAATTCCCGCGGTGCGCGTCTTCTTCACAGGTCGTCCAAGGTCTGCGCTCCGGTCTCCATCCCTGGGCCCCAGGGTTGTTGAAGGACGGTTTCGGAAGGAAAATCGCCTTCTATCTTCAAAGTGAGAAAAGTTACAGAGGAAGTAGGTTGTGTGGGCATAGCTTGCTGCAGCGTAAAGACTTGGGTGCGTTCCCGAGGATCAAAAAGTTAATAGGACCTGAGGAGGAAGCTGGGGCTTGGAGCGGCGTCACCAAGTCCTTCTGTGGCTCAGTCCGACCTCGCGTCAGGTTTCTCAACTCCCAGGCGATGTGTTGCGGGAACCGGTTTACGAAACGAATCTCTTTTCCTGAGAACCAGGAAGTAAGGCCAGCTTTGGGCAGAGATGCTCGTCGCGTGGAAGGCATTTTGGGCCTCCGCAAGATTCTAATTAGCTTGTCACTCTGGCTTGCAAGCTTCCAGGAAATTAGAAAGTGGAGAGGGGTGGAAGGATCAGGTAAGTACCTTATCAGATGGGAAAAGTATACCTGACAGCCTGGAGCAAGAGAGAAAACAGATGGATAAAAAGCAGACCCTGAGAAAGCGAGAAAACATTTTAGCTATTTGGAATGGGAACCAGGAGCTCTATTACTGCCTGAAAAACCTATCTGCCCAAGGAGGCCTAAGAGTAGAGAATATTAAAGTCTGCCTTTTCCCTGTCTAGGGGTATCCTTGAAGACATCTGTCAGAAAGTTCGTATTTCTTTTATGCTGTCGTGTTGAACATTCATTTGAAGTTTGCTTTCTACCTCTCCAGTCCAAGCTCCTGATCTTGCGGGCCAAACCTGCTCCATCCGCAGTCTTCTCCATCTAAGTAAATGTCGAGAAACGTTCAGGCCAAAAACCTTGGTGCAATCTCCTCACCCTTCATATCAGCACATGGGATTCTGTTTGCCCTACTTCGGAAAATATCCAGCATCCTAAAACTGCACCTTCCCTGCTACCACTCTGGTCCAAGCCACCAGCACCTCCCCTCTGGATTGTTGGTGTACTCCACCAATTGGTCTCTCCTGTTTCTCTGCTCTTACTCTGATATCCTTTACTCTCAGCAGCAGCCCCAGTGTCCTTTTAAGACATGAATATAAAGCATATCTCTCCCATTCTCAAAGCCTCCACTGTCTTCTCACTCAGAGGATAAACAAAATCAGTACAAAAGCTATAAAGCTTTAGGAGACCTGGTGCCTTACTGCTCTCCTAATCTGCTACTTTCCTGCTCCTTCCTCTCCAGACTTACTATCTCCCTGCTGTTCTCAGTGAGCCCACTTCAGACCTTTATATTTTTAGTATTCCTTTTACCCCAAAACTTCTCCCACAGATATCCCAGTGTCTGACTTTCCCAGTTCTTGAGACCTTAATCACATGGCACTTTCTTGAGGTCTACTCTGACTACCCTGTTTTAAAGTGAAACTCCTTCTCTGTTGATTTTTGTCCACTCCACTTGGCACCATCTAGCCTAGTATAAAGTATATTTGCTTATTGCCTGTCTTCCCCTATTAGAATATAAGGTCTATGAGTTCAGTTATGTTTTTCTTATTTTCCTAATGCTTTATCTCCAGGAACTTGAGTCAATATCCAGCACAAAGTATACACTTAGTAAATATTTGCTTTATTTCAATATTCAATATTTTAGAATATTGAAAAACAATGTTTTTTTATGTTTTTTAATACATCAAAATATTATATATATTTTTAATATAGCCAAAGCATTTTAAATTACTTCCCATTGAATTAAATCCATGCTTGAGAATTATGTTTAATATATGGCATACCAGCACATATCCCAGTTTGGGAAGGGCAACCCTATATAATTTAATAGGTCCAGAGGGTATCACCAGCTTTTGCTCCTAATGCAGGTGTTGAGTTGTCCAAAAATAAAGACTAATGGATATCTAGCATATTTTGCTTAAGAAAGCATGGGAGTGAATAATGTATTTTAGGGAAGTTATAAATATATTAAAAATACTATGTGTAATAAAATAAGACTGCCACTACCTGAAAAGCTTAGCTATATTCTCAGACCTCTTATTTCTACTCTGTCAGTAGCCCCTTACCACTGTTCTGAAAACTGAGCTTAAATACAACTCTGCACATTTCTTTTCTTTAAAAAAAAAAAGTTATATAAAAATAACTTCTGCCATAAAATAATTATTGCAACATTTTTAAAAATCACCTAATTATTGATAGGCCCTTTGCATTTGTTGGTTTAAAATCTTACAGCAAGTCTTAGGTATTACCATCTCTGTTTTTCAGATGAAGAAACCAAGGTCCATAGAAATTCAATTATTAAGTCTGGTCACAAGTGGTTTGTGGAAGAGATACATTAGAACCCAGGCCCATGCAACCTCAAAGTCCATCTTCTTCCTCCCCTCTATCCTCTCTTTCACTGATAAGAGTGCTGATGAAGCACCGTCTTAAAACTTCATTAATTCATTTGACAAAAGATTTTTATTTCCTATTTGGGGCACAATACTTTGTTTGAGAACATCCATATAAGTGAGAAGTATTCCACAAGGAAACATTCATTTTAGTATATTTCTCAATTGTCATCTTACCTCATGTTCTTGTCCGAGTTGTCTTGTTTGAAAATATGAATGGTTACCATGAGAATTAATGGCATGAGAAAAGTTATGAAGATATGTATTTATTTACTTGTAAGCAATGTATCTTTTTCTACTTCTCTTAATCCTAAGCACATGAATTCTTGAACACTTTGAAAGAAGTGATACTTTTTAATTTTTTCTGTACAATTTATTTTTATTATTGAAAATGCAGAAAAGCAAGTGAAAACAAAACCACCATAAAAATCACCATCAAGAGGTATTCACAATTAATGTTTTAGTATATGTTCTTCCAAATGTGTGTGTGGTGTAATATGAACGTATGTTTAAAGTAAAATTTTAAATTCTGAGATTTAGAACTTATAGGCATACATAGAGAGAGGAGTTGTCAGAAGGCTTTCCTAGTTTTGGTATCCCTATGCCATCACCTCTCCTAGAAATCTGGATATAGGAGAGCTACAGAATTTATCCCTGGTCCTAAGATAGACTTTTTATTCTCAATTTCCTGTATTTTAGCTCTAGCCTTTAGGATTACCAAGCAGTCCTACTTTTACTAGTTTTGTCAATCACATTGTACTTCTTACAATGGAGGGAAATCTAAGTAAAAATAAAGGAAAATAATATGAATGGAGCAACTGCAAAATCTACAGGCAGATATAATTTCTTAATTAAAAAAAAAATCAGTCTTTCTCACACTCAACAGAAATATTTTGAGTAGCTGCTAAAGCCCAGTTTGGTTGGGTCTCTGCTTAGGAGAGCACACCATCTAGAAGAGAAGGCAGACACACAAACAATAAAATATGATAATTGTTATACTAGAAGAATGGTGACAGGTTGGAGCAAAAGATATGACTATCAGGGAGAGCCAACAGTGCATTTTGCACTGAGCTTGAAGAAATCATAGGCATTTGCCCTGACCCTCAAAGTGATTGGGCAATTCTTCTACCTAGCCCTAGATGACCTCACCTCCTACTTCATCAAGAAAATAACATTGTGTGGGAATTCTCCCTCTCCCTTCAAATATGTCTGTATCCAAACCCCTTTCTAGATTTGGAAGAAAAGTTTCCTTCTTTTCAAGGCTGATGTCTTTACCTATGCTCTGTTCACTATCCCTTTTGTATCTTCAGCCAAGCTTAACTCTTAAATCTTAAGCCAGCAGTTTTCACGGTGTGGTTGAGGTTCCCAAGTCTCTTTCAAGAGGTTCATAGAGTCCAAATCACTTATGGGTAAAAGATTCATTCAGAGTACAATGGATTTTAATAAAACAAAGTTCACTGATACGGTTTCAGATTCCACATTGCAGCTGTTAGGAAATTATCTTTTATCAAGTTTCACTATCATGTCAAAGAGAAATATCTACTACTTTGTGAAAAGGCTATTAAAATTCTGTTTCCAACTCTATGTATTTTCTTCATATATGTCAACCAAATCAATATATTGCAGCAGAGTAAATGCAAAAGCAGATATGAGAATCCAGCTGTCTTCTATTAAGTTGAATATTAAAGTGATTAACAAAACTGTAAAATAATGTCACTCTTCTTTTTATTTTGGAAAATGTAGTTATTTTTATCAAAATATATTATGTATGCTAACATGTAGTACATTCGTTATTTTTGATCAGTTAATGAATAAGTAATTTTTAAATTTTTCAGTGTCAATTTCTAATAAGGTAATTATTGGTAGACATAACCAACATAAACAAAAGCTTTCTGGACTCCACAGAAATTTTTAACAGTGTAAAGGGTATTGAGACCAAATTTGAGAACTGATGCCTTCTCCCTCTCTCTCTCTCTCTCTCTCTCTGTTTCTCTCTCCTTCCCTTCAAAGCCAGATTTCTTGGAAAATACATTTTTACCATTCACTCACTGCTGCATTAAAACTCTTCTTAAGTCACCCAGTTTCCAAATCTAACACACCCATGAGTATTTATTGGACCTCTCTGGGTCTTTTATACTAACCTATCCCCTGCTCTAGAAATCTCTGATATGCTATTGTCCTAGTTTTCTTCTTACCTCCATGGCTTATCAATACTTTTTAAAGGTTCTTCTTGCCCTTCATTTCTTCACAATCTGTATGTTCCTAATAGGCAACCTCATATTTACTTGTTGCTTCAACCAATGATTCACTTATGAATATGTAAGAATGCTCACATAGTAAGTATTCTTTACCTAAACCTTTCTCCCATGCTTCAGACCATATATCCAGCTACTTAGTGCCAACTCCCCTACATGGTGCCAGAGGTAGATATTTACCATTTAACATGACCACGAACACTTCATTTCCTCTATCATCTAACTGCCTAAGCCAAAAAGCCAAGAATCAACTTCTTGGTTTTCCTCACTCTCCTTTCCCTTTAATATCTGATTTTTCATTAAATGATTTTTATTTGACCTCTAAATCCTTGAATCTTTATTTTTCTCTATTCCTCGACTTTTTTCAGGCTTTCATTTCTGCTCACATAGATTATTGGAAAGTTTTCAAATGGATCTCCTTGTCTCAATATACATCCCTTCAATTTTTTTATCCAGAGGAATCCACTTAAGCAAATAAGATGACATAACACCTTTCTTTAAAATCCTGAAATTGGGGCACCTGGGTGGCTCAGTCAGTTAAGCATCCGACTCTTGATTTCAGCTCAGGTCATAATCTCAGGATCATGAGATTGAGCCCCACATTAGGCTTCAAGCTCAGCGTGGAGTCTGGTTGAGGTTCTTTCCCTCTGCCCCTCCTCTCCTTGCTCAAGTACATGCTCTCTCTCTCTCAAATAAATAAATAAAATCTTTAAAGTCCTGAAATGGCTTCCCTACAACTTTTAGTATAAAGCTTAAAGTCCTTGTCTTAGCATATGAGGCGCGTGATGATTAGGCCCTGTCTACCTCTCCAGCCTCATCTCTTACTACTTAAGAACATGTCTCCTATGCTCCAGCCATAGCAAACTCCTTGCCTGAGCCTCATCCATGTTCTCCCTGCTATTCCTACTGTCTGGAATTTCCTTTTAGGTTGATCTTCATTCCTTTTCACTCATCCTTCCAATCTCCCTCCCCACCCAGATCTGTCTTGATGTATTTCCTTCAGACTGCCTTGGCTCCATGCTTCTCTGGGCCTCCACACCCTACACACACCTCTTGGAACATTTATCACTCACTGTAATTGTTTGTATCCCTTGCTGGACTAAGGAGGTTGAAAACAAAGATTTTTTTCTCCTTTCTGTAGCTCCCATCGCTTAGTACAAAGCCTGACATGTTTTTTGAATATATGAATAAATGAAAAGAAATGTCTTGTTTTTATAGAAAAGAGAGTGACTTGAACAATGCATTGAGTTATACAAGCAGGGACATATGGCATGAATTTTGGAGTCAGATATGAGTTCAAGTCCAACTCTCTCATGTACTGCCTTTGTGAAGTAAATATGTTAAAATTGCCTTCATCACTTTAAGGACTAAGTGAAATATATGACTCACCTAGCATGGTACTCGACAACAAATTCATTAATTCCTAACTCTTACCAGCAATATATACAACTTGCCAGTCAGTAGTTATCTATTAGCAAATGAATTGAACTCATGGAGCTTACAGTCTAATGGGGGGAGGCAGATAGTAAACAAGAAAATAAATACATGATTACAATTACATTGTGCAGTGATGAAAGATAATTAGGTTGAGGGCAGATAAACCTACTTAGATGTGGTGGTCAAAGACGGCCAAAGAGAAGAGAATACAAATATGGAGGCCTACGATATAGGGAGATGTTTTGTTTTTTACTCTTTTATAGCTTCTGAATTTTGTACCACATGAATATATTCTTTACTCCAAAAATTAATTACATTTTAAAGATAAAAATATAGAGTGAAGAAGGAGAATAATTGACATAAGAATATCTGAATCTCTTTGTCTTGATTAATTAGAAGGAAAGGTTGCCACTTGCTGAAAATGAGAGGCATGGAGTTCAAATAAAACCACACGGAGAGAGGTCGAGGCATGAAATAGTCACTGAGGACAATGGGTGAAGACAAGTAACAGGACTCACAGCAGTGTTGAAGGCCCCATGGAAAGGGGATCCCCATAAATTTTTGTTCATACCAGTCTTCTCAGCTAATTCTCTATAGCTATATTCAGCAGTGCTGGTGTACAAGTAAAATTGAAATGTATCCCTGGCTGTCGCTCTCCAAGGTGGAGTGGCAAAAGAAAGAGGGGACTGAGGAAATAAAGGTTTTCTCTAGAGTGTAGTTAAAGTAGTGAGCCACAGAGTTTGGCTTAGTAGGGAATGAATTATGATCAGACAGGTCTGTTGGACTCAAATAACATGAAGCACGTTATAGGAAAATTTGGTTATTTACCATATCTTTTAATGCCACTCAAACTTTTTTTTTTTACTTCTACCAAAGAGTGTTGGCAAATGTTTAGTAGTACATAAATACTGATTGAGAAAAATATTTTAAATTGAAAAACAAATCTTTTATGAACAGAATTGATTCCTGAATATTTTCTGAATTTTCAGGAATTTTTCTGAAAAAGTGAATTTTTCGCTTCTTTGTGTAAATTACACTTAAGAAATGTCAGAAAAATAATTCAATTTGTTGTTGATAATTATAGGTGGAGAAAGAAAGTAAGACCAAAGGACAATTAGGCAAATAAACCACAATTTCAATTTCTTCTTAGGATATCAATGAGTTGACTTTGGAGTGTTCCTTTATTATGGTGTAATCAGTTGCCAACATTTCATATATTGTAGCAAAATGTGATTTATAAGCTTACAGATGTCATCGCTAAAACTACCATGAAATTTTAGTGAGAATTTTTCCATATTTTAGGAATAGAAGATGAACAAACACATAACATCTTCAACATATGTGCGCTGCCTCAGTGTTGGACTAATTAGGAAGCTGTCAGATTTTATTGATCCTCAAGAAGGATGGAAGAAGTTAGCGGTAGCTATTAAAAAACCATCTGGTGATGATAGATACAATCAATTTCACATAAGGTAATGTATAAAAATCTTTTTCTCTTTAAATTCTTACATCACAATTAGAATGATAGATAGATATAAATACCATTTAATGTTGCAATTCAGAAAATAAAACTCCAAGGGAAATAATGGTAATAAGTAACCTCTTTTTTTCTGTTTTTGCAGTTTTTGCTTCATTCTCCATTATGTCAGCTAGGCTAGTGTTGTGATTTCGCAAACAAGTTTTTGGATTAGAATCAAGATCCCCACTTTTACTCTAGTTTTCTGTTTAGCAAGCTGAGAAAGTTCCCTCTGCCTCACACTTGTCACATCCAGATTGAACATAAGGGTATTATAAGAATCTCTAGTAAAATTCTAAGTGTGTGAATCTCTACTTCACCTTAACAGTGTACTTTGAGAATTCTTCAAAATGACATTTTAAAGTTGCCTGTAAATGTACACATATATGAACTGAATTCTTAGTTCTTAGCCAGGATTTTATAACACTATCTTCAGATAATCTCATTCTTTGCCTCTATTTATCTCTGCTTGATTTACTATAAAATGTGAGTACAATTTTATTTTTTGTCAGTGATTTCAGCCCAAAATCTGTCTTTGGAAGCAAGAGGAAAAGACATTAATTTGTGATTTTCAGCATTAACCTGATAAAGATCCCAAAGCCTTAACTCCCATATTAGTCCTTCCAGGAAATGTTTCCTCATATGAAGGATAAACATCTTAAATTACTTGAAAGAAGCTAAAGTTTAGGAATGCCTGAGCGGCTCAGTCGGTTAAGCCTTCAGCTTGGGTCATGATCCGAGTCCTGCACTGGGCTCCTCGCTTAGCAGGGAGCCTGCTTCTCCCTCTGCCTGCCGCTCCCCCTGCTTGTTCTCTCTCTCTCTCTGACAAATAAATAAATAAAATCTTTTAAAAAAATAAAAGAAGCAGCTTAAGTTTAAACCTTGAAAAATGATTTTTAAAAATAGTTTATTGATGTTACTATTAAAAACTTTAGGAGGATAGTTGAGGCAGTGGTGAGGAGAAAAAGCTCTTCTCTACAGAATAATGGCAACAAATAATTATTGAAAGATTTATAAAAAGTTACCGATTTACAATCACCAATGAGTAATTGATGCATGTAAGACTCATCAATGTTGCTAAAACCACAAGATAAAAAGTTGTCGATGAACAAGATATGCACAAGATTTCGAAGTATTATCCACAGGTTACTTATGAATTATGAAGGGTAAAGGTACTTTTATAAGGAAAAAATCTGAAGTACACCTCCATAACCAAGTAATCAAACTTGGGGTCACAGATAATGGCACAGACTGCATTATGTGGCTCTGGATGTGATACAATGGGAAGAACACGTTGTCACCCAAGCAGTGTTCTTAACAAACATTTTTAACCTGAATTTAATCATGAGAAGGTAGCCAGACAAATCTAGACTGTGAGACATTCTACAGAGTGTTTGGCTTACACTCTAAAATGTGTGCACACACACACGCACATACACACAGGGAGAGGTAGAGGGAGAGGGCAAGAACACAAGCGTGGCAAAGTGTTATCCACTGGCCAGTTGGTGTATCTAGGTGAAGGGGAAACAGTTGTTCATGGTATTATTCTTACAACTTTCCTGTAAGTTTGAAATTTTTCAACATAAAAAATTTGGAGGCAAACCAGAAAAAATTGTTAAGTTTTTAAATGTTATTTTTCAAACTAATTTTCAAAGAAATGAAAAACTGATCTGTTTTTCCTTTAATGTAATTGAAATATAATTAAGATCAAAGGAATAATTCCCCAAGTTTATATATGGTATTCTGTTTCTTTAAGCAGAATGATTTATTAAAAATCATATGGCTAGCAGAGTTAGTAAGTCAGGTAGGGAAGTAATATAGCTTAGTAGGTTGAGAGCATACCCTTATGTCAAGTGAGATCTGAATTTGGATCTCAATTTAAATACAGTGTTTTGGCTGTGTGGCTATGGGCTGGTTACCTCTCCACACCTGGTTTTCTCATTAATAAATCAGTATTATATTCATAGTATCTTTGAAAATTAAATGAATTCATGTGGGTGCATCCTGTGGCCCCCGAGCAGATACTCAGTAAGTATTCAGTTTATGTTAACTGACAGTATCATCGCCTTCAGCATCTTTTTCCCTTCTGCCTATCTTCCTGGTTCTCAGTAATTCTTGCTGGTTCTCCTGCTGCCCCTTTCCTTAAATACTATAGGAGGTGCTGTGGGCGAGACAGGGGCATGGGGGGAATAATTCCTATTTTCATGTGAAGTCTATTACATTACTAATTTTGGTTTTTTTGTCACTTGCTTTTAAGGAGATTTGAAGCATTACTTCAAACTGGAAAAAGTCCCACTTGTGAATTACTGTTTGACTGGGGCACCACAAATTGCACAGTTGGTGATCTTGTGGATCTTTTGATTCAAAATGAGTTTTTTGCCCCAGCAAGTCTTTTGCTACCAGGTAAACAGAGTGTGATTAGGGCATCAACGATTAGGGTGGATAGGCAAGTGGCAGAAATAGGAACATGTCTCCTTACTCTTACTTTTTTCTCCTGGTAGATGAGCCTTACCTTTGAGACTGCTTTTCATTCTTTCCACCCTTCCCGACTCATACAAGCACCCCAGACATAAGGCATTGCGGACTTGCTGCTAAGGACATGGAGGCTTCATGATCGGGTTCTGAGCCCACCATTCAAGTCAGGTAGTTTTGTGCCAAAAGGAAGTTTAGAAGGACGGAAATTAGTTTTGGTGGGTTTGGGGGTTTTTTTTGAACTCTTGTCTTTTTTTCACCTTCAACTCCCACCCCGATGGGATCTGTGATCGTGATTTCCTTACATTGTATTCTGTTGGGTCACTGTTTAGATGCCTTCCTCATAACCTTATTTTTTCCCTTTGATTCCACTTACACCAGCAGTTCTCACTATTCTGTGTGCAGATTCCTGGCTCTATTCCAGACCTCGTTATCAGAATTCTTGACTTGGGTTAAGGCCGATGTTTTTAAACAAACACTTCAGTGCTTCTGATGTAGGTGGCTCATAGACTTTTTGAAAACACTGCCTTACCCTCTCTACTCATCTTACTTAAAAATTCTTACTAGGTCGCTTCTTGTGTGTGCTGTGAGAAAAGGAGGTTAAACCTGTGGAAACGGGGATGATGTCAAATGAACTGAGTTCCTAGTTTAACTTTTTCATAAACACTTTTTCTTATGGCAGAACAACTTATATCTTACTTCATTTGGCAGATGCTGTTCCCAAAACGGTTAATACACTACCTTCTAAAGAAGCTGTAACGGTTCAGCAGAAACAGATGCCTCTATATGGTAAAGACAGGACATTTGTGTTACCTGTGCAGAATCTTGAACAAAACTATATGCCACCTGACTCCTCAAGTCCAGAAAATACAAGTTTAGAAGATAGCGATACACGTAAGTAACATTTGCAGTGCTTTCTGCTAGTGGATTTGTCATTAAGACCATTGCTGCTTTGAAATAAATCTCCCCTTTTTCTTGTGAACACTGGCCGTAGCTCTTTTTTTTTTTTAAAGATGTTACTTATTTGAGAGAGAGAGCGTGCACACGCACAAGCCGGGGAGGGACAGAAAGAGAGGGAGAAGTAGGCTCCCCGCTGAGCAGGGAGCCCAATGTGGGACTCAGTCCCAGGACCCTGGGATCATGACTTGAGCTGAAGGCAGACACTTAACCGACTGAGCCACCCAGGCACCCTGGCCATAGCTCTTCTGTGGGTTTTCTTTTTTCTCTCCTGACTTATTAAGCACCATCTCCATTGTATTAGTCAGTGTGTTATCAGTGAGTACAAGCAATAGGATGTACAAACAACCACAGAAGTATGACATAATGTGTAACTATTTACATAACTTGAAAAGGTCATTTTTTAAAGAAAATAAGTGACTAGAGTTTTGGGTGGAGGATCACCAGGCAGAATTCTCAAGATGAAGCTTAAATTTTCATTTTAAAAGATAGCTGTACTCTCTCCTATCATGCCTAATCCAAAGTTGTAAACATTTGTGTATATATGAAATAATCAAGTTGAGAAAATATTAAGGTTATTAAAGCCAGTATATTTTTTATCAAAGTACTTTTTTCCTTATTTTATTGACATTATAGGTTTTCACAGTTTTTCATTTTATGAATTGAAGAATGTCACCAATAACTTTGACGAAAGACCCATTTCTCTCGGTGGCAACAAGATGGGAGAGGGAGGATTTGGAGTTGTATATAAAGGCTATGTGAACAACAAAACTGTAGCAGTGAAGAAACTTGCAGCGGTAAGTTATATGTTTAGGAGTAAAAAGAATTAAAGGAAAAGTTGCTTCCTCGTGTGCTATATCATAAGTTTTAAATTAATCTTTAGGAAATACATTATTTCAGTGTATGTTTTCTTTAAACATCCTTCTTTTTTTTTTTTTTAAAGATTTTATTTATTTATTTATTTGAGAGAGAGAGAGAGAGAAACAGCATGAGAGGGGATAGGGTCAGAGGGAGAAGCAGGCTCCCCGCTGAGCCAGGAGCCCAATGTGGGACTCGATCCCAGGCCTCTGGGATCATGACCTGAGCCGAAGGCAGTCACCTAACCAACTGAGCCACCCAGGCGCCCCTTTAAACATCCTTCTAAGCTGGTAGCTTTTAACACTTAAAAATTTGTTGAAAGCTATGGATCCTATCCCTACAAAAATGTCGTTATGGACATACACATATGAGTATACATATAATTTCAGAAGATTCACAAAATGAAGTTGAAAAGCCCTGTTCTACATAGTGCTTCATGCATAATCAAGATGAAAATGGGAAGACTCTAAGAAAATTTTGTAAAAATAACTTTCTTATGTTACTTTTCTCATTTAAAAATAAAGCTTAAAAAATATACAATAAGAAAAAAGATTGAAAAAAATTCTTGTCTAAGTCCTTCATTCCCATTTCTTCTAGAGTGTTCACCATGTACTCGATTTGTTATAACTGTTATTATATTCTAGAAACATCCATGTATTACATATTTATATGATAAAGATAGTCGCCTGTTGTAATATATGTTACAAATACTTTTGTAGATTTCGTTTGTCTTTTTCCCTTCAAATTTGCTTATGTTTTTTGTTACAGCAAATTTTTTCTTCAGAATGCTTATGCAGTAAATTCTCATATTATTTCATTTTGTTCCTACAATAACTCAGTGAGGTTTATATGGTTATATGGTTTATAAGGTTTTTTTCCCTTCCACTAACTAGCCAGGGGACTTTAAACAAATCATTAAAATTTCTAGTTCTCAGTTATTCTATAAAATGGAGAGAATAATACCTTTACTGTTTCAAAGAAAGCAAGATCAGCCAGGCCATCTTTTGCACCTCCTTCTAGCTTTAGGATCTTTGAGGGTATTGTATTGTATTATATTATATATTCTTTTATTTTTTCAGATGGTTGACATTAGTACTGAAGAACTGAAACAGCAGTTTGATCAAGAAATAAAAGTTATGGCAAAGTAAGTTAATTTGGCAATGTGGTAGAGCAGAAAAGAGCAGCTCCAGGAGTAGAGGACCTGGTTTCTCACTCAGAGTGTGCCATGAACTAGTGATATTTCCAAACATGTAGAATTAAACTAAAGGGTTTAGATGAGAGGAATTGAAAGAATTTTGACTCTACAAGTCTGTGACTACAAATACTCACATGCCTGGAGCTTAAACAGCACTCTAAGAAGTGCTATATCATAGCAAAGTTCCAAAGGATTTCAGCTATCTTCCGTTATCATGTTTACTGCTCCCATATTCATGAGAGATAAGTTATAGAGATACAAAAAAAATTACAGAATAATAGGCCCTTAGATATGGTAACAACCCTAAATCAGGAAAAAAGTTATATGCCAGAATCCTTAGAAGACATTGACCCAGTACGCTTGACAATTGCTGGGCGTTGTCAAGAAGGATAAGCGAAACAAATCAGGATCTATTCTGATAATTGTAGTGCAGTGTATTTTAGGTGTCTGGTCTCATTTAACCCTCATAACAGTTCTTATAATCTCCCCTACCTTTTTTTTTTTTTTCAAAGAGATTTAGAAACATTATGTAACTTGCCTGAGGCCACATAGCTGGTAAAAATCAGATCCGCTTTTCATATCCAGACCTATCTGATTCCAGAGCTTAAGTTTTTTCGTTTTCCTTTTTTAAAATTTATTTATTTTTTAGTACCAAAATGTAATTGACATACAATGTGATATTAGTTTCAGGTATACAACATGCCGATTCGACAATTCTGTACATTACTCAGTGCTCACCACAATAAGTATAGTCCCCATCTGTCACCTTAGAACATTATTGATATGAATCCTAATGAGATGTACCAATTTACCTCAATTACACCCATTGCTATAAATTACCAATTGTAATTGCTTAACCCCAAGAAAGAAATAATAGACTGGAATTAATTCAGTCATAGTAAAAATAATGCACGCTGATAAAAAAACAAAAACCAAAACAAAACAAAAACCTCTTTCTTTCAGGATTTTGTTCCCCCCCACCCTTATACCCACTCTGCAATCCTAAAAGTAACTTGCTCAAAGTAGATATTCTAGGAAATACAGGAATATATATTTAAAATAATAAAAACCATCTCTTAAATATATCACTCAGAGCGAGCCATGGCTAATATTTCGATGTACTTGCTTCATGATGTGTGTGTAGCATTTTTCCCATGTCATTAAAAATAATTTTAAAACATTTTGTTATTGTATATTAGTTTTAATTTTAAAGTATTGTATATCAATTATTTAGCATACATGATGATTATATTTTATTTAACCAGTACCCTACTAGGTTTGTTTCTAATTTTCAACATTACAAATTAAAGTTCCTTTAAATCTCATTGTATATAAATCTTTAAATGCAACTCTGCTTATTTTATCAGGTAGAATCCTAGAAGAATCACTGGTTCAGATTGCATGAACTTCTTAAAAACTTTCCAAGTACATGTCCAAATGGCTTTATAAATAAATTATGGTAATTTACACTCCTATCAGCAATGTATTATAATTTTAAATTTCACTACCTCACCACCATTGACTATTATTACTGTTTCTTAATAAGTACCAATTTCTGGACCTTACTAGCAGAATGACCCTGGCCAAGTTTCTTAACTGTTAGTTTTCTCATCTATAAAATGGGATAATCATAGTGTTTACTTCATTAAGTTATTGTGAGGATTAAATAAAACAAAGCAGGTAAATTGTTTACCGCAGTGCCTTCTACATCGTACAAACTCAGCAAATGTTACCTACTTGTTTTTAAAATGTGTCAGTTTGATGGAAAATAGAGTACTTATTGTTTTAATTTGCACTTCTTAAAATATTTATGAGGATAGACTGTTTTCAAATTAAAGTCTGATTTGAAATCATGAAATCCCAGAATTTTAGATGATTTTGAATCAACAAAGTGAGTAAGCACTTGGATGGAATACATATCATGTTCTAAGTATATTTCTAGGCCCTCATGTATTTGCTCATTCAATTCTCACAGCATCCATGTTACATAGTAGGGGTTATTATCCACATTTGGTGAATTTGCTGAGGCTCAGTTGAGGTTGTTAACTTGTTAAGTGTTAATTTGGCCTATAGGTTGAATATCCAGGGGGTGGCAGAGCTGAATTTTAAACTTAGGACTTTGCCCAGTTTTCTTTCTACTGTACCATAGATACCTAAGATTTTGTTATAGTTCAGCTCTCTTTAATTTTATTCCTTTCAAGTAGATAAAGAAATTCAAATTAGGTTATAAATAATAAGATATCATTAAGGATCAACTATGTGTAAATTAGGTGTGGTTAGAAATCAGATGTCTATAAATCAGGGCTTTGGATGTGTTAGAAAATTCTTGAAAGGGTTGGCATACCAGTTTCAACAGACTTCTTAAAATCTTGCCTGTAAAACTATCATTGAAAATTGTGCTACACAAAGGTAATTATCAGCCCAGTCCTTAACCAAACTATCACAAGTTCCAAAGTTCTAAGTTATTAAGCTTTTACTATAAAATAGAAACAGGAGGCGCCTAGCTCAGTTAGAAGAGCATTTGATTCTTGATCTCAGGGTTGTGAGTTCAAGCCCCACACTGGGTGTAGAGATTACTTAAATAAATAAAATAGAAAAAGGATTTGCTTCTAATGTTGATCAATATTGACTGAAAGAACTGTTTGCAGAAAATTATAAATGGTTACAATAAACATAAATAAATATGTTATAAACATATGTATCATAATGATATATAGCATATCATTATTTTCTTGCTCTTTTTTTCTGTTAAAGCTCTAAATTGAATAACCTCCAACCTACAGCTGAATATATGTATGTGTCATAATAATTTTGAGTGGAAAATTATTTGTCGTAGGTGTCAACATGAGAACTTAGTAGAACTGCTTGGTTTCTCAAGTGATGGAGATGACCTCTGCTTAGTATATGTTTATATGCCCAATGGCTCATTGCTAGACAGGCTGTCTTGCTTGGTAAGATATTTGTTCATCAGATTGTTCGGGTTTCTATTTATGTGTTGGAATACTAATATTCACTTTGTGACAAGATTATTTAAACCATATTAGTCTTAATATTTTTCCTGCTCTTTGAAAATTATACAGTTGATAGGTATACAACTGGGATTGCTGTTCTATTAGGTGATAATCTTAAATACAAAATTACCAGTCAAGACCAGTCTTTGAAGGTGCTCTTATATATTTTTGTTGTCAAATAAGAAATGCTGACTCTGACTTGATCTTATTTAGAGATTATTTTTGAACAATTTTTAAAAATTGCAGTTCTACATTCTTGGTGATATAATATCGTTTTCAGTAGTTGCTTAGAAAAATGTTCTGTTATATATTTTCTATAAATTTTCTCATCCTCTTTTTTTTTAATGGGTTGGTTTCTTACTTCATAAGGATGATACTCCACCACTTCCTTGGCACATGAGATGCAAGATTGCTCAAGGTGCAGCTAATGGCATCAGTTTTTTACATGAAAACCATCATATTCATAGAGACATTAAAAGGTAAATGCTACTCTTAAAAAAGTTTTTGGAAAACCATCTTTAGAGAATGACTTGCTCTCACTCTTTCTATTCAATATTCATATGCATGTTTTAACTTAGAGCACTGCATGAAAGCTCTTCTCATTAAGACGTCTATAATCTCCTTTATTCCAAACCCACTGACCTATTTTTAGTACTCATCCTACATGGTCTTTTTTTGAATAGCATGGCATTTTGTTTTTCTTGACTACTTTTGCCTTGTCAAAATTATTTTCTTGGGGCGCCTGGGTGGCTCAGTCATTAAGCGTCTGCCTTCGGCTCGGGTCAGGATCCCAGGGTCCTGGGATTGAGCCCCGCATCGGGCTCCCTGCTCAGCGGGAAGCCTGCTTCTCCCTCTCCCATTCCCCCTGCTTGTGTTCCCTCTCTCGTTGTGTCTCTCTCTGTCAAATAAATAAATAAAATCTTAAAAAAAAAAAATTGTTTTCTGGATCACCACTATTTTCTGAATCACTCTCATCCTCCATGGGTGCATTTCAATTCTCTTTCTTCTTGCATAAATAACAAGTATTAATTGAGCACCTACTATATGCTAGGCACAGTAGAAAATACTTAGCAAAACTAGCACTTTTAGTGTTTGACATCAATCAAATGATCACTAATAATAGAACTTTAGTAAGTAGTATATAGTATTTAATGTACAGTATTAGTATAAATAAGAGTTCTCTGAGGAAGTAATATTTTAGCAGAGATCCAAAGAATGAGTAGGAAATAAGTGGGCACAATTAGAGGGTAGCTAAAGAAGGTAGGGAGAAGAACATTCTAGAAAGAAGGGACTACATTTGTAAGACCAGTGTTGAGAGGGAATATGAGAGCATGATGAATTACAGGAAGTGAAATGAATACAGTATAACTGAAATGTAGAAATTGAAGGAATGATTGATATAAGAGAGAATTATAGAAGTCAGCCTGGAGCTAACCCCTGTAGGATCTAGTAGACTAAGGTAAGGACTTTAGTTTTATCATAAATGTAATCGATACCATTGAAAAATTATAAGTACAGATGTGGTATCATGTTTAAGTTTGGAGAAGATCACTTTGACTTGAGTGTAGAGAACAGTTTCTAAGAGGGGATAGTTAGGAGGCTATCACAGAAGTCTTGGTGGTAGCAGTTCATATCAAAAGAAGTGAGCAGATTTGAGAGATTAAGATGGCAGGACTGGGTGTCTCAGTTGGTTAAGCACCTGCCTTCAGCTCAAGTCATGATCCCAGGGTCCTGAGATAGAGCCCCAAATTGGGCTCCCTGCTCCGCTGGGAGCCTGCTTCTCCCTCTCCCTCTGCCCCTCGCCCACTCATGTTCACTCTCGCTCTCACTCTTTCTCTCAAATAAATTTTTAAAAATCTTGAAAAAAAATAAGACGGGAGGACTTGCTGATATCTTGGCTGTAGAGGGGTCAGGGAGAGGGACATGTCAGGAATGACTCCTGGATTTCTAGCTTCCTGAATTGCATTCTGGGATGATTGTGGCATAATTTACTTACATAGAAAGCACTGGAAGAGGACAAGGTTGAGGGTTGAAGATGTGAATTCTCTTTTGTACATGTTGTGTTTAAGATTCTTTTAAAATATAGAAGTTGAGGGGCGTCTGGGTGGCTCAGTCGTTTAAGCGTCTGCCTTCGGCTCAGGTCATGATCCCGGGGTTCTGGGATCAAGCCCAGGTTCAGGCTCCCTGCTCAGCGAGAAGCCTGCTTCTCCCTCTCCCGCTCCCCCTGTTTATGTTCCTACTCTCGCTTTCTCTCTCTGTGTCCAATAATTAAAATCTTAAAAAAAAAAAAAAAGATATAGAAGTGGAGATGTTAAACAGGCAGTGTGATATACAGATATGGAGCTGAAAAAAGTCTGAGCTGAAGATATAAACTTGTGTATTACTTACATATAGATGATAATTGAAGACCTATTATATGATTGTATTCTCTTAAGGAGAGATAGAGATTAGGAAAAGATCCCAAGATTTAGTCCTGAGGAACTTTAAGACTTAATGGCCAAATAGAAGAGAATGATCTCAAAAAGGAATCTAAGAAAGTAGGCACAGAAAGGTCAGATGAGAACCTAGAGAGTATGATATCTGTGAAAACAAGGAAAGAGAGTATTTCCCAAGAGGAACTAGTCACAAATGCCAGTTGCTTTTTAGAGGTCAGGATGAGGACTGAAAATCACCATTTGATTAGTGCCCTGAAGATCATTGGTATCTTTACAAAGCCCTACTTCCCCATAGTAATTGGGCACAATTCAGGATGTAGTTGAGGAGAGATTGGGAGCTAGAGAACTGAAATGTGAGTGTAGACAAGTCTTTTATGACATTTAGATAGTGAAGGGTGCTTGCTGGAAATGATGTGTCATTCAGGAAACTTTTTTTAAGATGGCAGAGACTAAAGCATGTTTTTATGCCTAGGGGAAAAGGGAGATGATAAAATAGAGAAGTGAGATAAATTAATGGAGTAGGGTTCCTGAGAACATACGAAGGAGTCCAAGTAAGAGATCAGCCTATAGATGAGAGGACAGGCACAATCTCTCATCCCTTACGTATTGGTGTATTTCCCCCTATTCTCACCTCCTGTTTCTTCTCTTCGCACAACGTGCTCTTGCTGACATTATATTGACTTCACCTGCTATCTATGTGTGGGTGACACTCAAATCTGTATCATCAGCCTCTGATCCTATATTTTCAATATCTCCAGACCAAAAACACCTTGCCTGGGTGTTCCACAGCAGCCTCTAAGTTAACAAGTCAGAAATCAAATTCATTTTCTCTTCCAAACCAAAGTCTTCTTCCTGTATTCCCTTCCTGATCAAATGAAGTCACTATTTATCCTGTCTCCCAAGCTAAAGACTTTCTCATTCCTCACATCATACTCATTACAAAGTTCACTGAATGTGCCTCAGATTCTCAGCTCCTTTTTTTTCCTCCACTGTTCTTTCTTTATCTAGACTCTCACCATCTCTCATTTGCTTTATTACAAGCTTTCCTGGTCAGCCTTTAACTAGTCTGTTCTAGTTCTCATCTATTCACTACTACACTGCCAGGTTATGTTCTTAAAAATCAAGGCTAGGGGTGCCTGGGCGGCTCAGTGGGTTAAGCATCTGCCTTTGGCTCAGGTCATGATCCCAGAGTCCTGGTATTGAACCCCATGTCAGGCTCCTTGCTCAGTGGGGAGTCTTCTTCTCCCTCTTCCTCTGCCCCTTCCCCTGCTTGTACGCTCTCTCTCTCTCAAAGAAGTAAGTAAAAATCTTTAAAAAAATCAAGTCTAATAGCACCAATTCCTTACTATGAAAACTTTTGCTGGCGTCCTGCTCTCACAGGAACAAATTCATATTCTCTCCATGTTTCATTGGCACCAGTTTCTTGAAATTGATCATATGTTTTTATGTTTTCATCACTATGTACATGTTGCTCCATTTGACTGAAATGCCTTTTTTCCCCCTCATTTATCCCTCACCTTCTAACAATCCTTCAAGACTAAGCACACTGTTCACCCTCTCCTTAGAATTTCTTCCAGCCATGTGGTTGTTCTCTCAGGATTTTGTATCTACTATCACCATTATGGAGTATTTATTGGATTTTTAGAAATTATTTATGTACCTTTGTCACAGACAAGATTTGAAAATCCCCCATCCATGCAGGACTGAGCTTAAATACCATTATACATAATGATTCTTGATAAAATTTTTTATTGAATGCAACTATGCGTGTATGAGTGAATGCATGTAATGAATGAATAAAGACCTTTTAACCATGTTCTTTCCTCTTTGAAAGATTTCAGATAGTACAAAAAAAAATAACACGTGAAACTAACATAACTGCATGTGAACTATACTGGAATTAAAAAAAAACTTAGAAGAATAAAGAAATGAATAATTAAAATACTTTGGTTGGAAATTTGTTTTTAAATGAGTTGAGAAATATTAGGAAAAGAATAAGAATGGTGCTTTAGGAGACTGAGGGAAATTTCCCCTATGATAAATTACTTATGAAATAATGAAAGTATCTCTCACTAATGCGGACAGTTTTATTTCATTTTTATTCTCTTAAAATTTTTCCTAAAAGCTCCTAAAAAAAAGACAATCTTTTTGCTTTAGTTTTAATCTGAAATCTAGATTTATTTATACAAATTTCAGGCTTTTCTGATGTGTATTATTAAATGGTATACTCTGTAAATATGTACATATGTTCTGTATGTATGTAAATGTTAACTGTTTGACTTGCTTGAAAAGAAAAATATTTTTTTCTTTTCAGCGCAAATATCTTACTAGATGAAGACTTTACAGCCAAAATATCTGACTTTGGGCTTGCACGGGCTTCTGAGAAGTTGGCCCAGACAGTTATGACTAGCAGAATTGTGGGAACAACAGCTTATATGGCACCTGAGGCTTTACGAGGAGAAATAACACCCAAATCTGACATCTACAGCTTTGGTGTGGTAAGTTTCACATATATAATTAGTAAAAATAATCATTCTGGCTATATCTGTGAAATTTAAGTAGAATATTCTGAAATACCTGTCTTGCTTAGCTCTGTTATGTAAATGTGCATATTGTTTACTTTAACCCTTAGTTAAATGAAGTTATAAAAGCTTCTCCAAGTTTGTAGAACTTTTTAAAATGGATTTCTGAAGTTACTGCAAGAAATGACTTTTTACCACACTATCCTCATGAATTAGTATGAAGGTTACATGAAATTAGTGCCTAAAACAAAGATGCCTGGGTAGCTCAGTTAGTTAAGCGTCTGTCTTTGGCTCAGATCAAGATCCCAGGGTCCTGGGATTGAGTTCCACATTGGGCTCCCTGCTCAGCGGGAAGCCTGCTTCTCCCTCTGTTCTCCCCCTGCTTGTGTGCACGCTCTCTCTCTTTCTGACAAACAAATAAAATCTTTAAAAAAAAAAAATTAGTGCATAAAACAAATCATGTCATACAGCACACATTTAATGTCATATTTTTTTAAAAGACGTACACATTGGGGCACTTGGGTGGCTCAATTGTTAGGCATCTGCCTTTGGCTCAGGTCATGATCCCAGGGTCCTGGCATCGAGCCCTGCATCAGGCTTCCTGCTTGGTGGGAAGCCTGCTTCTCCCTGTCCCACTCCCCCTGCTTATGTTCCTGCTCTCGCTTTGTCTGTCTCTGTCAAATAAATAAATATTAAAAAAAAAAAAAAAAGACATACACTTTGGCATTTTCTGATCTACTGGTCTGTTCAGAATAACTTTTACGATGGAGTGAGTGGGAGTGGTTGGAGAAATCAGGTTCTTCTTCATCTTATTTTTGCATATATGTTTCCTATATGGAAATTTAACTTCACAACACTGTGAAGTTAAGGCACAGAGTTGTAGGATATGCCTAAAGTTTAGAAAATAATATTCTAAAAGCCAGAGAAAATTATTCTTGTGAAGAATGCCCTGCAAGACAGGAGAAGGACTATCCAGAACACATATTGAGTGGAACTGATTGTTTTAGTAAGTTGCTAATAGAAAAGTACTGCTTATGGGGATTGGTGGGACCCAAGATTTCTGGAGGGAGTGGTGGTGAGAAATGACCACAACTCATGTCTTTTCTGCTTTTTTTTTTTAAAGATTTTATTTATTCATTTTAGAGAGAAAGAGCACACAAGCGGGGGGGAGTGGCAGAGGGAAAGAGAGAGAATCTCAAGTAGACTCCCTGCTGAGTGAGGAGCCCGTCGCGGGGCTCTATCCCAGGACCCCAAGATCATGACCTGAGCTGAAACCAAGAGTTGGATGCCCCTGTCCTTTCTGCTTTAATGCCTAAAAGGCATAATGCAATATGTGGAAATGATTAATCAGATTTCATAATCAAGATCCATATTTTTTCCATGTCTTGTCTTGTGTGTTACAGTAATGGACTTCTTTTTTTTGTCTTCATAGGTTTTATTAGAAATAATAACTGGACTTCCAGCTGTAGATGAACACCGTGAGCCTCAGTTATTGGTAATTGAAAGATTTATTATTTTTTCCAGTCCTTTTCTCTTTGCATTTATAATCTAAATTTATATGGGTAAATTTGGCATCTAGCAATGTCTTTTTCTATTGGCAATCTTTTCATTGGCAGTTACAAAGTGGCATATGGAAAGAGCATCACAAATTTCTAATCTCAGCTCTGCCACGAAGTATTTGTGAAGCTTGGAAAAGTCACTTATATATTCTATGTACTGGGTAAAACCAGAATAGAACTATATGACTTTTAGGTCTTCTACAGTTTATTTTTATTTTCTTACCTTCAGGGTGATTACTAACAGCTTTTTCAGCTCAGAGAGGAAAAACAATATGGCTTCCATTCAGATTTGTATCAGAATGGAATTGCTAGTAAAATTTTCTATCCATTTCCCTTATGTAGTATTTTATTTATAAAATTATGATAGAAAACTTTTCCTGTGTATTTTATTAGGCATTCAATGGCAATTATATAAATAGACTAACTGAGTACTAAAACCACAAGAAAATTATGCCTTGCCCTTTTTTTCCTGTATAGTAAATTTTAGGAACTTGGAGGGTCTTTCTGTAAAAATAAAGATTTACAGAAATCTTTTGTAATCTAAAGATTTCAGAAATACCTACTATCATGAATAAGTTTTTTTTAAAACTAGTTAAATAACTACACTGACTTTATTCTAATTTATGTGTTCTAATGAGGCAAACCAGTGAGACAAATTCAGATAATATATGTATAACAGATTATTCCCGTAGAATGGAGATGAGAAAGTCAAAGGGTATGATATATTTGCTCAAGGATTGGTGCCATTTTTCACTTTAAGAAAAACAATAAAGGGCACCTGGGTGGCTCAGTCGTTAAGCATCTGCCTTCGGCTCAGGTCATGATCCCGGCGTCCTGGGATGGAGTCCCGTGTCAGGCTCTCTGCTCAGCGGGGAGGCTGCTTTTCCCTCTGCCTCTTCCTGACGCTCCCCCTGCTTGTGCTCTGTTGCTCTCTCTCTTTCTGACAAATAAATAAAATAAAATCTTTAAAAAAAAAAAACATTTGTTTTAAAGCTAGATATTAAAGAAGAAATTGAAGATGAAGAGACGACGATTGAAGACTATGTTGATACGAAGATGAATGACACTGATCCCACTTCCATTGAAACTATGTACTCTGTTGCTAGTCAATGCTTGCATGAAAAGAAAAATAAGAGACCAGACATTAAGAAGGTACTAATTTTTTATATTTATTTAAAAAGTGAAGAAGGTGGGGTTCATCTTTTTTTTCTAAGTTTACATTTCAAAACAACTGTTTAATACAGTTTTTTTGTGTTTTTCTTTTTCTGTCTTTTTTGAAAGGTTCAACAGCTGCTGCAAGACATGACAGCTTCTTAAAATTTTACTGGAATAGACTCTTGATTTTTTTTGTATACACCTATCTAAACCATTTTTTAAACTAAATTTTTTTTGTAAACATTCTTTTTTACCTTTAACAAGGCAGCATGGAGCAGTGCAGTGACTATATTAAAGCTTGTATAGAACTACCAACAAATATAGAACAAACAAAAGTAGAGCCATGATATCGACCCTAAGCCCTAGCTTGTTAGAACCCTCAGTTCTTTAGTAATCCCTTAGACCTTTCCTTGGAACCTCACCAAACACGGTTTGAAAACTATAGAATTGGGGCGCCTGGGTGGCTCAGTCATTGAGCGTCTGCCTTCGGCTCAGGTCATGATCCCAGGGTCCTGAGATCGAGCCCCGCCTCAGGCTCCCTGCTCAGTGGGAAGCCAGCTTCTCCCTCTCCCACTCTCCCTGCTTGTGTTCCCTCTCTCGCTGTGTCTCTATCAAATAAATAAATAAAATCTTTAAAAAAAAAAAAAAAGTAAAAGAAAACTATAGAATTAGCAACAAAGAGGACTGGACCATAGGGTGAAAAGACCCTCGGCCAAAGCCCAGTTCTACTACTAATTTGCTGTAGAGCTTTGGGCAAGCCCTGTATAGCTTTAAGCCTTGGTTTTTTTCCACTGGTAACATTGGGCTAATATCTATTGTGCTTCTCTGACAGGTAGTCATGAAAATCAGATGAGGCAGCATAGGTACATGCACTTTGTAATATGTAAAGTGATATAAAATTTAAAATTTATATACAATCCAATTACAGTCATTTGTATATAGGATCATGTTTGCAGTATGCTATTTTAAGCAATCATTCACCACTAACCAAATATGCCCTGATGTTACTTCCATGATGATATGGTCAATATTAGATTATGTTACATGGCAAAATTGAAGGAATTTTGCAGATGTTGTTAAAGTCCCTAATCTGCTGACTTTGAGTATCAACTGAGAGACTGTGCTAGGTGGGCCTGCCCTAATAAGGTGAGTTCTTACAAGAAGCCTGAGAGATTGTCCCGTGGGCCTTGAAGAAGTAAGCTACCATGTTGTAAGAAGGCCACATTGGCTAAGACTTAAGGGTGGCCTTCTAGGTTGAGAGCCACCTTCCAGCTGTTAGCCATCAATAAAAAAACTGGGACCTGGGTTGTATAACCACAAGAAACAGAATTCTTCTAGAAAGAACAACTGTTTTTCTTCCCATATTTCTGACCCACTGCTTTGCTCGCTAGCCAATGAAAAATTTTTTATTTTAAATTTCTCTCAATATGTTCTATGGGAACCAAGCAGGTAATAGGAACAATTAATAAATGATATGCCTTACTTTTCTAAAATATAATTAAGAGAAATTTAAGATATTCTGAAGCATTTATTGCTCTATCCACTTTCTGGTTCTGTAACCGTATAAAATGGCCATAGATCTCAGCCATCTGTAGTCCTTTTTATTCACTTTCAGAACACAAGCGTACTCAGATACGTACAGTTCAGTTCCAGACCACCACAATAAAATGAGTATCACAATAAAGTGAGTCAAATAAATTTTTTGGTTTGCCAATGCATATAAAAGTTATGTTTACACTATACTATAGTCTATTAACTGTGCAATAACATATGTCTAAAAAATAATGTACATACCTTAATTTAAAGATACTTTGTTACTAGAAAATGCTGAGTATCCTCTGAGCTCTCAGGGAGCTCTTTGCTGGTGAAGGGTCTCTACTCCACGTTGATGGCTGCTGAGTGATCAGGGAGGGTGGTGGTTGCTGAAGGCTGGGGTGGCTGTGGTAATTTCTTAAGTGAAGTTTTTCCCATCAATTGACTCTTCCTTTCACAAACAATTTCTCTGTAGCATGCAATGCTGCTTCATAGCATTTTACCTACAGTAGAACTTTTTTTCAAAATTGGAATCAATCCTCTCATACCCTGCCACTGCTTTATCAATTATGCAGTATTCTAAATGTTTTGTTGTCATTTCGGCGATCTTCACAGCATCTTCACCAGGAGTAGATTCCATTCTCAAGAAACCACTTTCTCCACTCTTCCCAACTCCTCATTTGTTGAAGTTTTATCATGAGATTGCAGAAATTTAGTCACAACTTAAGACTCTACTTCTAATTCTAGTTCTCTTGCTCTTTCCACCACTGAAGTCTTTCCTTCCACTTCCTCCACTGAAGTCTTAAACCCCCCAAAGTCATCTGTGAGGGTTGGAATCAACTTTCTTCATATCAGAAATAAGACTGTTTCCCTTTCTTATCAGTCATGTGTTCACTATAGTAGAACTTTTAATTTACATTCACAACCTAGCTAATTATTTGGTGCAAGAGTCCTAGCTTTTGGTTTATATCAGCTTTTGACAAGCCTTCCTCACTAGAAATCATTTCTAGCCTTTGATTTAAAGTGAGAGAGGGGGCGCCTGGGTGGCTCAGTTGGTTGGGCGACTGCCTTCGGCTCAGGTCATGATCCTGGAGTCCCGGGATCGAGTCCCGCATCGGGCTCCCTGCTCGGCAGGGAGTCTGCTTCTCCCTCTGACTCTCCTCCCTCTCATGCTCTCTGTCTCTCATTCTCTCTGTCTCAAATAAATAAATAAAATCTTTAAGAAAAAAAAAAATAAAGTGAGAGAGGTGTGACTCTTCCTTTCACCTGAATAGAGGCCATTGTAGGGTTGTTAATGTGCCTAACTTCAATATTGTTGGGTCTCAGAGATTAGGGAGGTGTGAGAAGGAGAGAGATGGGGGGGAACAGTAGGTCAGGAGAGCTGTCAGAGCACACACATTTATCGGTAAGTTCCTGTCTTATATGGGCACTGTGCTTGGTGCCCCAAAACAATGACAGTCATTTAACATCAAAGGCCACTGACCATGGATCACCATAACAAATATACTAATAGTTAAAAGTTTGAAATATTGCAAGAATTACCAAAATGTGGCATAGAGACACAAAGTGCGCAAATGCTGTTGGAAAAATGGTGCCAATAGACCTGCTCAACCCAGGGATGCCATAAATCTTCAATTTACAAAAGCTACAGTATCTGCAAAGTGAAATCCAGTGATTTATGCCTGTGTGTATGTATTTTATTTTTTTCCAGCTTTATTGTGGTATAATTGACAATTAAAATTATATTTACTTCAGGTGTTCAGTGTGTTTTGCTGTATGTATACATTGTGAAATGATTTGATAATCAAGCTAATTAACACAACCATCACCTCACATAGTTACCTTTTTTGATTTTTTGGTGTGGTGAGCACATTTAAGATTACTGTCTTAGCAAATTTCAGTATACAATACAGTATTATTAACTATAGTCATCAACTTGTACATTAGATCCCCAGAACTTAGTCATTTTATAACTAAAAGTTTTTATTCTTTGACTAACCTCTCCCCATACTCCTTTGAAGTTTGTATGATTCCACTGTAAGAATGGACACAGATAGGAATGGCTTTTTAATCATTCAGATTCTTTTTTTTAATCATTCAAATTCTAATGTCAAAATGGTCAATATAGAGACCATAGCAATGAATCTCCAAAATTAATGCTACGATTTCATTCCTCTGATGAAATTAAGGTAAAAATCATCTCATGAAATACTCTGACCTAAAACAATAATTAAAATTAATTCAACAAATATTCATTGATTGTTTGCAATGGTCCAAACACTTATAAAAGCAATGAACATATATAATGAGCATTACAAAGTCCTTGTTTTCTTTTTTTTTTAAAGATTTTATTTATTTATTTGAGAGAGAATGAGAGACAGAGAGCACGAGAGGGAAGAGGGTCAGAGGGAGAAGCAGACCCCCTGCTGAGCAGGGAGCCCGATGTGGGACTCGATCCCGGGACTCCAGGATCATGACCTGAGCCGAAGGCAGTTGCTTAACCAACTGAGCCACCCAGCGCCCACAAAGTCCTTGTTTTCTAAGAGCTTGCTCGCAGGATAGTCTCTGTTCAAAGGAGATGAGACACTGAGATGATAATATACAAGTAAATAAAACAAGATCAGGTAGTGAGAAGTATAAAGGAAATACTAAAACTATGTATTGTAATAGATTCCCTGGCTAAAAAGTTTTAACAACACCCAAGCTCAAACAAACAAAACCTACTAGTGTATGGTCTCAGAAATGATAGGCATGTATTGTAACTTAGAAAAAAGAAAATAAAAAATCTAAACTGAATCAAGTTTTGTGTGTTTGTGTTAGCAGAGGCCCTTAGGTGAGAAATGATCCAAGAATAAGACTTTGTCACAAAATTTCTACTATTCTGGGGCAAGGAGTATTGTCTTTCAGATTATATCAGGTGTTTTCCTCTATGAGGCTATTTATGCATCAGGGTAGTTTGTTGAAGATAGTTATTAAGTTTATGTAACTATCTGTTTGCTTGTGTTAACTCCATACTTAACTTGCAGCCTTTCCTTTTCATTTTGATTTCTTGCCTGGATTTGCCTTTTGGAAAATAATGCACAATGACAAAGACTATTACAATCTACATATCAGTTTCTGTTGCAGAATGTCTTTTTATGATTAGTAAAATCACGTTCTAGTTTATACCTAAGTCTTTTGAAAGTTTAGGTAGCATGAATTAAATCATGATTGATCATCTCTGGCTGACCTGCAATTCTAAAATTTAAACCTTAGACCTTTCTCCTACTACAGCCATTCTAATAGCCAGATGGTGTCTCAACCTTTTTAGAATTATAAAGTAGCAACAATCCAGCAATTACACTATTAGGTACACAAAGAGTACAAAAATACTAATTCAAAGGAATACATGCTCCCCAGTGTTTATAGCAGCATTACTTACAATAACCAAATTATGGAAACAGCCCAAATGTCCATCGACTGATGAATATATAAAGAAGAGGTGATATATGTACATATATACATAATGGAATATTACTTAGCCATCAAAAAGAATGAAGTCTTGCCATGTACAATGATGTAGATGGAACTAGAGTATATTCACTAAGCAAAATAAATCAGAGAAAAACAAATACCATATGATTTCACTCGTGTGGAAATTAAGAAACAAACATGGGGGGAAAAGGGGAGAGGCAAACCAAGAAACAGACTTAACTGTAGTCTGTTGGTTACAAGAGGGGAAGTGGGTGGGGGATGGGTTAAATAGGTGATGGGGATTAAGGAGTGCACTTGTGATGAGCACCAAGTGTTGTATGTAAGTGATGAATCACTCTTGTACACCTGAAACTAATATTACACTGTGTTAACTAACTGGAATTTAAAGATTTTTTTTTTTAATTTATTTGACAGAGAGAGACACAGCGAGAGAGGGAACACAAGCAGGGGGAGTGGGAGAGGGAGAAGCAGGCTTCCCGCAAAGCGGGGAGCCCGATGCGGGGTTCAATCCCAGGACCCTGGGACCATGACCTGAGCCGAAGGCAGACGCTTAACGACTGAGCCACCCAGGCGCCCCTACCTAACTGGAATTTAAATAAAAACTTTAAAAATGTAGCTAACATTATGGTAGTAACTATATTGCAACATACAAGTATATTAAATCACCACATGTACACCTTAAAATTACACAATGTTAAATGCCAATTACACCTCAATAAAGCTGGAAAAGAAAGAACTTAAAGGTTAAGCAAGGGACTGCATACGTAGTTCCTCCGCCCTTTTGTAAAATGTCTAAATAATGACAGAACTTTTATTGCAAAGTGAGGTATATCCCCATCACATATTTTAGAAAAAGACTAACACTATTCTTCATAGTGACAACACAATTTGACTATTATTAGTGAGTGGCCTTAAAAATATGTTGAGGGCGCCTGGGTGGCTCAGTTGGTTAAGCGACTGCCTTCGGCTCAGGTCATGATCCTGGAGTCCCGGGATCGAGTCCCGCATCGGGCTCCCTGCTTGGCAGGGAGTCTGCTTCTCCCTCTGACCCTCCTCCCTCTCATGCTCTCTGTCTCCCATTCTCTCTGTCTCAAAAAAATAAATAAAATCTTTAAAATATATATATATATGTTGAAATGTTGACCAATAGCTTAAAAAAAAAAAGTCAGCATCACTTCCATTAATGTCATTCTTTGGTCAAATATTTTTAAATGAATTCATAAGTTGGTAGGGGAAACATGCAATAGCTTACTCTGTTAACCATACTAGGAAAACCTGCTGTACCAAGATTTTATTTATTTACTTATTTATTTGGCCAAGAAAGGTCAATAGTAACATCTGCTGTTAAATATTCAGGGCTAGAAAATGACAAAAGAGCTCCAAAAATTTGCCTCTCCATAAAAACAATGAAAAAGATGGCAAAAATTGTCAGAATTGACTTTTTTTCAGAACTAGAAAACAGCAACCCAAGGAAAATTTACTCAAGAAAAAGGGCTGAATCTCAATAGGAATGACAAGTTTTGTGGCATTTTAACTTGTCCTATTATTATCTCTTATGTCCCAGCCCAGTGGCAGCCTTGAAAAAAAAGCAGCCCACATTCTTGGTACCAGAGGGAGCAGAACAGAGCTGGAGCTCTTTCAAAGCCTCATTCTGAAGAATTGTAATTGTTTGACCTCTCTGGTGGTTCCTTGGAAGATGCCATTCTAAGCCTTATCTTTATTTCACCTGACTAAAGTTCACCTAGTGCTAAAAGCCTCTCTGTGGAGTCATTTGTCAAAAACATATATTGGCAAATGTTTTAATCACAGCTGCCTGAGGTGATGAATAACAGGATAAACAATTGGGGCACCTGGGTGGCTCAGTTGGTTAAGCGTCTTCCTTCGGCTTAGGTCATGATCCCAGGGTCCTGGGATCCAGCCCCTCATGGGCCTCCCTGCTCAGCGGAGAGCCTGCTTCTCCCTCTCCCTCTGCCTGCTGCTCTGCATATTTGTGATCTCTATCTCTCTGTCAAATAAATAAATAAAATCTTAAATAAGTTCAAAGAGTTAAAGGAAATCATGTCTAAAGAACCAAAGTATAAGGATGTCTTACCAATGGGGCGCCTGGGTGGCTCAGTTGGTTAAGCGACTGCCTTCGGCTCAGGTCATGATCCTGGAGTCCCGGGATCGAGTCCTGCATCGGGCTCCCTGCTCAGCGGGGAGTCTGCTTCTCCCTCTGACCCTCCTCCCTCTCATGCTGTCTCTCATTCTCTCTCTCGCAAATAAATAAAATCTTTAAAAAAAAAAAAAAGAATGTCTTACCAAATAGAGAATATCAATTAAAAAAACTAAAAGTATAAGAAGGAGCAAAATAAAAATCCCAATGTTGAAAAGTACAATAACTAAAATAAAAATTCACTACAAGTGTTCACTAGCATATTTGAGCAGCCCCCCCCTCAAAAAAATCAATAAACATGAAGATAATTCAATTGAGGGACAGAAAGAGAATAAAGAAAAATGAGCAGATCTTTAGAGACCTATGGGACATTGTAAAGTTTACCAAGATACATTGTAATGGGAGTCCTAAAAGGAGAGGTGAGAAAATGCTAGAAAGAATATTTGAAGAAATAGTGAACAAAAATTTTCCAAATTTGATGAAAAATATTAATCCAGACATCCAAGAAATTAACAACAGCAAGTAGAATAAACTCAAAGAGATCCACACCTTGACACATCATAATCAAGGTCAGGGAATCTTGAAAGCATCAAAAAAGAAGTGACTCAGCAGGCATAAAGGATCCTCAATAAGATTAATAGATATATATTTATTATGGGTTAGGAAACCAGCTAATAAATCTTGTTAGAAAGGAATATAAAATAAAATTAAGGACTTTCTGTTCATGGATTTGATGTTACCAGTTTTGGTTACTTGGGTTTTTTTTTTTTAATTGTTAGTTTTTAATTTCATTTTTTCTTTTTACCTTTGAATTCCCTTTACCCATTTTGGGAAACCACAGATCTGTTCTCTGTATCTCTGAGCTTGTTGAGGTATTTTTGTTTGTTTCTTTTTTTAGAATACACATATGAGAGATTGTATAGTATTTGACTTTCTTTATCTGACTTATTTCACTTGGCATAATGCCCTCAAGGTCCATCTATGTTGTTGCAAATAGCAGGATTTCATTATTTTTATGGCTGAATAATATTCCATTGTCTATATATACCACAGCTTATTTATCTATTCATCCACTGATGGTTGCTTAAGTTGTTTCCATATTTTGGCTATTATAAATAATGCCACAGTGATCATGGAGATGCATTTCTGGTTTTTTGTTGTTCGTTTTTTAATAGTATTTTTGTTTTCTTCAGATAAATACCCAGAAGTGGAATTGCTGGATTATATGGTAGTTCTATTTTTAATTTTTTGAGGTATCTCCATACTGTTCTCCCTAGTTTCACCAACACTTATCTATCTTCTCTTTTTGATTCTTGCCATTCTTACCAGTTGAAGTGACATTTCATTGTGATTTTGATTTGCATTTCTCTGATGATTAATGATGCTTAGCATTTTTCATGTACCTGTTGGCAATCTATATGTCATTTTTGGACAAATTTCTATTCATATCTTCTACCCATTTTTAAAAATTTTAATTCCAGTGTAGTTAACATACAGTGTTACATTAGTTCCAGGTATATAATATAGTGGTTCAAAACTTCTATATATAACTCAGTGCTTATCAAGATAAGTGTCCTTTTAATCCCCTTCACCAGGTGCTCCCACCCCCCACCCCCCCACCTGCCTTCTGGTAACCATATGTTTGTTCTCTGTGCAAAATCTATTTCTTGGTTTTCTGTATTCTCCTTTGTTCATTGTTTTGTTTTTTAAATTTCACATATGAGCGAAATCATATGGTATTTGTCTTTATCTAACTGACATTTGGCTGAACATTCTACTTTCTAGATCCATGTTGTTGCAGATGGCAAGATTTCATTACTTTTTATGGCTGAATAATATTCCTGTGTGTGTGTGTGTGACACATTATCTTTATCCATTCATGTCTATTCATATCTTCTGCCCATTTTTTAATTTTTTTTTTTTTTGGTTTTTTGGTTTTTTTGCTATTGAGTTGTGTGAGTTCTTTATACATTTTGGATATTAACCCCTTATCAGAACATGATTTGCAACTATTTTCTCCCAATTAGTAGGTTGCCTTTTCATTTTGTTGATGATTTCCTTTGCTGTACAAAAGCTTTTTAGTATGATGTAGTTCTAATAGTTTGTTTTTGCTTTTGTTGCTTTTTTTTTAATGTCAGATTCAAAATATCATCACCAATACCTATGTCAAGGAACTTACCACCTATGTTTTCTTCTAGTAGTTTTATAGTTTCAGGTCTTACTTTGAAGTCTTTATTTTGAGTTAATTTTTGTATGTGGTGTAAAGTAGTAGTTCAGTTTTATTCTTTCGCATGTGACTGTCCAGTTTTCTCAACACCACTTTTTGAAGAGACCTTTCTTTCTCCCGTTGTACATTCTTGGCTCCTATGTCATAAATTAATTGACCATACATGCATGGGTTTGTTTCTGAGCTCTCTATTCTGTTCTAGTGATCTGTATGCCAATACCATACGTTTTGATGACTATAGCTTTGTAATGTAGTTTGAAATCAGGGAAAATGATGCCTCCAGCTTTGTTCTTTTCTCAAGATTGCTTTGGCTATGTGGGTTTTTGTGGTTCCATACAAGTTTTAGGATTATTTGTTCTATTTCTTTGAAAAATGCCATCATAATTTTAATAGTGATTGCATTAAATCTGTAGATTGCTTTGGGTAGTTTGGACATTATAACAATATTGATTCTTCCAGTCCATGAGCATGATATATCTTCCCACTTATTTGTGTCTTTAATTTCTTTCATTATCATCTTGTAGTTTTCAATATATAGGTTTTCCCATCCTTGGTTGAATTTATTTCTGGGTATCTTATTCTTTTTGACACAATTGTAAATGGGATTGTTTTCTTTACTCTCTTTCTGAGAGTTCATATCAGTGTATAGAAACACAAGAGATTTTTATGTATTGATTTTGTATTTTCCTGCAATTTACTTATTTTACTTATTGGTTCTCACAGTTTTTTGCTGGAGTCTTTAGGGTTTTATATATATAATAGGTCATCTGCAAATGGTGACAGTTTTACTTCTGTTTTTCCAATTTGGATGCCGTTTATTTCTTTTTCCTGTATAATTGCTCTAGCTAGAATTTCCAATACTGTGTTGAATAAAAGTGGCGAAAGTGGCCATCTTTCTCATTTCTCTGATCTTAGAAGAAAGGCTTTCAGCTTTCCACCATAGAGTTGATGCTAGCTGTGGGCCTCTCACATATGGCCTTTATACCCACTTTGATGAGAGTTTTTTTCATAAGTGGATGTTGAGAGTTTCCATCATGAGCAGATGTTGAACTTTGTCATATGCTTTTTCTGCATCTATCAAGATTACCATATGATTTTTATCCTTACTTTTGTTAATATGGTGTGTCACATTCTCTGGTTTGCAGATGTTGAAGCATCTTTGCATGCCTGGAATAAATCCTACTTGATCAGTGTATGATCATTCTGATGCATTATTGAATTCAGTTTGCTAATATTTGTGGGTGATTTTTGTATCTTGTTCATCAGGGTTATTGACCTGTAATGTACTCTTCCTGTGGCATCCTTGTCTGGTTTGGTATCAGGGTAATGCTGACATAAAATGAGTTTGGAAGAGTTCCTTCCCTCTATTTTTGGAAGAGTATGAGAAGGATTGGTATTAATTCTTTTTTCAATGTTTGGTAGAATTCATTAGTGAAACCATCTGGTCCTGGACTTCTGTTTGTTGGAAGGTTTTTGATTACTGATTCAATCTCCTTATTAGTAATTTATCTGTTCAAATTTTCTATGTCATCATGATTGGTCTTGGTAGGTTGTATGTTTCCAGAAATGTATCCATTTCTTTTATATTGTCCAATTTGTATGTGTATAAATGTTCATAGTAGTCTCATGATTCTTTGTATTTCTGTGGTATCGGTTGTAACATCTTCTCTCTTATATCTGATATTATTTATTTGCGTTATCTCTCCTTTTTCTCCTGGTGTGTCAGGCTAAAAGGATTGCCAATTTTATTTATCTTTTCAGAGAACAAGTTCTTAGTTTCATTGGTCCTCTTTTAATCTTTATTTCATTTATTTTTGCTCTTATCTTTGTTATTTCCTTTCTTCTACTAACTTTGGGCATCCATTGTTCTTCTTTCTCTAGTTCCTTAAGGTATAAAGTTAAGTTGTTTATTTGAGACTTTTCTTATTTCTTGAGATAGGCATTTATCACTATGAACTTCTCTCTTAGAACTGCTTTTGCTGCATCTCACAAATTTTTGTGTTATATTTCCATTTTCATTTGTCTCAAGGTATTTTTTATCTTTTTATTTCTTCTTTGACCCATTCATTTTTCAGTGGCATGTTGCTTAATTTCCACATATTTGTGAATTTTTCAGTTTTATTCATGTCATTAATTTCTAGTTTCATACTGTTGTGGTTGGAAAAGATACTTTATATTATTTCAATCCTCTTAAATTTGTTAAAACTTATTTTATGGCCTAACATATGACCTATCCCAGAATGGTTCTACATGCACTTGAGAAGGATGTGTATTATGATGCTTTTGGATAGCATGTTCTATATCTGTTAAGTTCATCTGATGTAATGTGTCATGTAAGGCTGATGTTTTCTTACTGATTTTCTCTCTGGATGATCTATCCATTGATGTAAGTGGGGTATTAAAATTCCTTACTTTTATTATGTTGCTGTCTATTTCTCCCTTTAGGTCTTTAGGTGCTTCTATATTGGATGCATAAATATTTACAAATGTTATATCCTCTTGTTAGATTGTTGCTTTTATCATTAGTTAGCATCCATCTTTATCTCTTATTACAGTCTTTGTTTTCAAGTGTATTTTATCGGATATAAGGAGATCTACCCCAGCTTTCTTTTGGCTTCCATTGGCATGCAATAACTTTTTCCATCCCTTCACTTTCATTCTGTATGTATCCTTACATCTAAAGTGAGTTTCTTTATTAATTGCTTATTGTCTGCTTTTGTAGTTTCTCTCTGTTCCTTTCTTCTTCCATTGCTCTCTTGTTTTTCTTTTGTGGTTTGATGACTTTCTTTAAGGTTTTTTTTATTTTCCTTTCTCTTTATCTTTTGTGTATTTACTATAGGTTTTTGCTTTGTGGTTACAATGAGGCTTCCATATAACAACTTATAACAGTCTATTTTAAATTGATAAAAACTTAAGTTGGATCCTATTCTAAAGCTCAGCATTTTGTGGTCTCCCTATCCTCCAATGTTTTCTGGGTTGTTGTTGTTGTTGTTGTTGTTGTTGTTTTCTGTTTTTGATGTTACATTTTACATATTTTTATCTTGTGTATCTCTTAAATAATTACTGCAATCATAGTTATTTTTACTACTTTTATGTTTTAAACTTCATACTAGGTTTATAAGTGGTGATTAATCCACTACCTTTATTATATATATACACCTTTCCAGTGAGATTTATTTTTTCATATGTTTTCTTGTTACTAATTAGTGCCCTTTCTTTCAGCTTAAAATTCCTTTAACATTTCTTGTAATTCCAGTTTAGTGGTAATGAACTCCTTTAGCTTTTGCTCATCTGAAAAACTCTATCTCTCCTTCAGTTCTGAATGATAACTTTGCCAGGTAGAGTATTCTTGGTTGGAAGTTTGTGGTTTTTCTCTTCCAGCATTTTGAATATACCGTGCTACTCTCTTCTGGCCTGCAAAGTTTCTGCTGGAAAACCTACCTAAAATCTTAGAGGTGTTCCCTTGTATGTAACAAGTTGTTTTTCTCTTGTTGCTTTTAATAACTTTTGATCTTTTAATTATAATGTGTCTTGGTGTCAGTCTCTTTAGGTTCCTCTTATTTAGAACTTTCTGGGCTTCCTGGATCTGGATGTTTGTTTCCTTTCCCAGGTTAGGGAAGTTTTCAGCCTTTATTTCTTCAAACAAGATTTCTGCCCCTTTCTCTTTCTTCTCTTTCTAGGACCCCTAAAATGCAAATTATAGTATGCTTGATGTTGTCCTATAAGCCCCTTTTTTTTCATTCTTTTTTTTTTTTGCTGCTCTGATTGGGTGAGTTCCACTGCCTTCTTTTTGAGTTGACTGATCTTTTCTTCTGCTTCATCTATTCTACTATTGAACCCTTCTAGTGTATTTTTCAGTTTAGTAATTGTATTATTCTGCTCTGTGATTTCTGTTTTGTACTTTCTTATATTTTCCATCTCTTTGTTGAAATTCTCACTGTGTTCATCCATTCCTCTTCCCAGTTTGATGAGCATCTTTATGACCATTACTTTGAACTCTTTATGAGGCAAATTACTTATCTCTATTTCTTTAAGATTTTTTTTTTTTTTCAGATTTTATATTGTTCTTTTTTTGGAACATATTCATCTGTTTCTTCATTTTGCTTAACTCTCTGTTGATTTCTTACAGTAGAGAAACAACCATCTCTCCCAGTCATGAAGGATTGTCCTTGTATAGAAGCCAAACCTTGTCATTCAAACCTGACCCAACTCTTTGTCATCACTCAAAATTTTGTGCTCATCCAAGCAACCTATTATATTTTTAAAAGCTCCAAGTAGTTGATGATATGCCTGCCAGCACTTGTCAGTTTCCCTAAGAGGAACATCTCAACATGTAGATTCAGGCTATTTGGAGGCCAGGCCCTCAGGCAGCAGCTTTTAAAAGTATGCAAATATATATAGTGTTGTGGGACTACAGGTGTAAGTTCCACTGGTTAGGCAATCTGGCAGTATCCCCTGGGCAGCAGTCACAAAAATTGGGGCTCCAGATGAGGGAATAAGTTCTTTTCTGGGAGACACTAGTGAGCTGGAGCAAGGCAAAAGGAGAGTACCAAGATTGTGTCTACAGCCTATGTTCCTTAAGAGCAGCTTCATGGTCTACTAGGTGTGTGATAAACCTAAATCCTGATCATTAGGTTAAAGTTCCAGGACAACCAGAGGCCTCCTTCACAGAAAGACTGGGGAGTGTGCCTCAGTCTGCTTTCTGTGCAATGCCCTGGGAATGGCAACCTCCTAAGAACTATCTCTCCAATTGCCACAGTTCCATAGGACCCAGTAATGCAAGACCCCATGGCCAATCAGAGCTAGGCAATTAAGAGGCATCCCCTGGGTGCCAACTGCAAAAACGAGGGTACCAAACATGAAAACCAGATTCAAGATGGCAACATAGGACCCTCCCACGGACACACTGAGTCTATAGCTACATATGGAACAATTTCCTCTTTAAAAAACCTAAAGGGGGGTGCCTGGGTGGCTCAGTCATTAAGTGTCTGCCTTCGGCTCAGGTCATGATTCCAGGTCCTGGGATCAAGCCCCGCATCGGGCTCCCTGCTCTGCGGGAAGCCTGCTTCTCCTTCTCCCACTCCTCCTGCTTGTGTTCCCTCTCTCGCTGTGTCTCTCTGTCAAATAAATAAATAAAATCTTTAAAAAAAAAAAAAAAAGGGACGCCTGGGTGGCTCAGTCAGTTAAGCGTCTACCTTTGGCTCAGGTCATGATCCCAGGGTCCTAGGATCAAGTCCCGCATGGGGCTCCCTGCTCTGCGGGGAGCCTGCTTCTCCCTCTGCCTCTGCCCCTCTCTCTCTCTGTCTCTCATGAATAAATAAATAAGATCTTTAAAAAAAAAAAACCTAAGGGCTGTCTGAATGACAACTGCACATCAGGCAAATGTGAAGAAAGCCACATCAAAACAGGTGGGAGAGGTGGGGACACATCTCACCAAAAACCCCACCCCCAGCACAGAGACCCACAACCGGGAGAAAGCTCAAAACCCAGAGCTTCTCCCCAGGGAGCAAAGGGTGTGAACCCCCATCATGCACCCCAACTTTTAGGGCTTGCATCTTAGAGATAAGCCCCCAAAACATCTAGCGCTGGAAAAAATGGGGGGCTTGTCCCTAGACTCATAGATTGTAGCAATCAGGAAGATAGCTCTTATAGTTCTGTGCACCTGGACTCACCTACCCCAGGTCTCAGCTCAGAGGCAACCAATTGTACCCACCCAGACTTAAAGTGAAGGAAGCTCACCTACTTATATTAAAGCTCTGGCCTGAGAGGCAAGTATCTAATTTAATACATCTTGGAGCCAGCTGGAACATTCTTCAGGGACAGAGACTGGTGGGCACCATCTTCATGCTCTCCCTTTTCTGTGCTCCAGAGCACCAGTAGCCCCAAAAGGGAGCTTTTACATGTGTGGTGCCCTGATCTTTGTGGCTGTTGCCCAGGATACACCTGTGGAACTGACTGGCTCTGGAGGCAGGGGAGCTTGTGTTCCTGGTCCCATGGTATTGTAATAATTGCTGTCATCCAGAAAAGAGCTCAAGTCCTATCTGGTGCCCTAATCTTTGTGGCTGCTACCAGGGGACACTAAAGAGTAACTCAAATCCATAGGAAGAAATTAAAAAAGTTCCAGTAAAGGCAATAGGTAAATATAAAATACATTATAAATATATATTTTGTTTGTGGCTCTTTTTCTCCTATCTTATTTAAAAGATAAGTAAATAAAGCAATAATTATAAATCTGTGTTGGTGGGCATCTCATGTGTTTAAAGATGTAATTTGTATGACAATAATGGCACAAAGAAGTGGACAGGGCACAGACTTATACAGAAACTATTGAAATTAAGTTGATATTACTCCAAACTAGATATTTATAAGATGTCAATTGTAATTCGTAGAGCATCAGTAAGAAAATAATTTTTAAAATATGGTAAAAGAAATGATAAGGAAATTAAAATAGAACATGAAAATATATCTGATATTGGCAGTAATAGGTGAAATGAGTATCAAGAATAACATAACATATAGAAAAATAAATAGCAAAATAACAGATGTGATTCCTACCTTCTCAGTAACTACATTAAATGTGAATGGATTAAACACTCCAACTAAATGGAGACATTGGAAAATGGACAAAAATACATGATCCAACTGTATTCTGTCTAAAAAAGACTTACTTTATACTTAAAGATGGGAATAGGTTGAAAGTAAATGGATTGAAAAAGATATACCATGCAAATAGTAACCAAAAGAGAGTTGGAGTAGCTCTACCAATACTAGACAATATAGATTTTGAGGCTAAAGTTCTTACTATAAACAAAGAACCTTTTTGTAACGCTAAAAGAGTCAACCTATCAAGAAAATACAACAATTACTAACAGATATTCACCTAACAACAGAATCTTAAAATACATGAAGCAAAACAGACACAATTGAGAAAGAAAATAGACAATTCAACAATAATTGCTGCAGATTTTAATGCCACACTTAATGGATAGAACAACTAGGTGGAAGATGACAAGGAAATAGAATACTTGAATAGCACTATAAATCAAATAGACCTCACAAAATCTATAGAACACTCCACCCAACAAAAGCAGAATACACATTCTTCTAAGCTGCGCATGAATAATTCCCTAGGATAGACCATATGTTAGTCCATAAAAGAAGGGTATTAGTTTCCTGTGGCTGGTGTCACAAATTGACACAACCTTGATGACTTAAAACAATAGAAATTAATTCCCTCAAAATTTTAGAGGTTAGAAGTCCAAAATCAATACTGTTGACCAAAATCAAGGTGTGGACATGGCTGCAAATCCTCCAAAAGCTCTAGAGGAGAATCCATTTCTTGCTCCAGCATTGATTGGTTGCCAGCATTTTTAGCTGGTGGCCACATCACTTCAATCTCTGTCTCCATCTTAACATTAGCTTCTGTTCTTCATTTTGTAGTCAAATTTTTTCTGCCTCTCCTTAAAGGATACATGTTATTATATTTAGGGCCCACCTAGATAATCCAGGATAATTTCCTGGTCTCAAAATCCCTAGCTTAGTCACATTTGCAAAGACCCATGTACCAAATAAAGTAACATTTACCAGTTCCAGTAAATAGGACAGGTCTCAATAAATTTCAAGGGATTGAAATCATACAAAACTTGTACTCCAGCCACAGAAGAATTAAATTAGAAATTAATAACAGAAGGAAATTTGGGAAATTCACAAATATGTATAAATTAAATAACACATTCCTAAAAATATGATGCGCCAATAAGAAATCACAAGGCAAATTATAAAATGCTTTGAGGGCGCCTGGGTGGCTCAGTTGGTTAAGCGACTGCCTTCGGCTCAGGTCATGATCCTGGAGTCCCGGGATCGAGTCCCACATCGGGCTCCCTGCTCGGCGGGGAGTCTGCTTCTCCCTCTAACCCTTCCCCCTCTTGCGCTCTCTCTCTCACTCTCTCTCTCTCTCTAATAAATAAATTTAAAAAAAATCTTTAAAATGCTTTGAGATGAATGAAAAACACACAACAGGGGCACCTGGCTGGCTCAGTTGGTTGGGAATCCAACTCTTGATTTCAGCTCTGGTCATGATATCAGGGTTGTGAGATCAAGCCCTGTGTTAGGCTCCACGCTGGGCATGGAGCCTGCTTAAGATTCTCTCTGCCCACTCCCCACAGCGCTCTCTCTGTCTAAAAAACATGCACACACAACAAAACTTATGGGATGCAGCAAAAGCAGTGCCCAGTGTAAACACAAAAATCCATATAAAAAGGATTACACACCAAAACCAATTAGCATTTATCCTGGGAATGAAAGGTTGGTTCAACATACAAAAATCAGTAACTGTACTACATCATTTAAATAGAATAAGACAAAAACCACATGATTGATCGTATCAATAGATGCAGAGAAAGCATTTCACAACATTCAATATTCTTTCATGATAAATTCACTCAGAAATAAAGAATAGAAGGTAACATCCTCAATCTGATAAAGCACATCCACAAAAAAACAAACAAAAACAGAACATCATATTTAATGGTGAAAGACTGAAAGCTTTTTCTCTAAGATCAGGAACACAACAAGGATGTCCTCTCTTCCCTTTCTGTCCAATGTTGTACTGGAGATTTTAGCTGGGCTATCACACAAAACGAAAGAAGAAGCAGGAGAAGGGAGAGGATAAGGGCAGAAAGGGGAAGAGAGAAGAAAGGAGGGAGTAACAGACAGGAAGGGGAGGAAGGGAAAGGAAGAGAAGGAAGGAAAGGAATCCAGGCTAGAAAAAAAGTAAAACTATCTATTTGCTGATGACATGTCTCATTAATGGAAAACTCGAAAGGATCCACATGCACAGAGGGGAAAAAAAAACCTATTAGAGTTAATAAATAAATTTAGCACAGTTGCAGTATACAAGATCAACACATGAAAATGAGTTGTATTTCTGTACATTAGCAATGAGCAATCTGAAAAGGAAACTAAGACAATTTCGCTTACAACATCAAAAAGAATAAAATACTTAGGAATAAATTAGTCAAAGAATTACAAGATTGTACACTAAACTCCACAAATCATTGTTGAAAGAAATTAAAGACAAATAAATGGAAAGACCATCTATGTTTATGGATTGTAAGCCTTAGGGTTAAGATGGCAGTATTTTCTAAATGATCTACAGATTCAGTAAAATCCTTAGCAAAATCTCAGCTGGCTTCTTTGCGGCAATGGACAAGTTGATCCTAAAATTCACTTGGAAAGGTAAGGGAACCAGAAAGCCAATATAATCTTTAAAAAAGATCAAAGTTGGAGGACTCACACTTCCTGAATTCAAAACTTACTACAAAACTACAGTGATCAAGACATTTAGCCAGTAATCAGGACAATGTGGTACTGGCATAAAGATAATAATTGAGAAATTAACTCTCACATATATGGTCAATTGACTTGCCAAGACCATTCAAAGGGAGAAAGAATAGTCATTTTAACGGATAGTGCTGGGACACCTGAACACCTACAAGCAAAAGAGTGAAGATGGACCCCTACCTCACATTATATACTAAAATAAACTCAAAATGGATGGAATACCTAAAGATAAGAGCAAAATTATGAAACTCTTAAAAGAACACAGAGTTTCTTCTTGAATGAGGCAACTGTTTCTTAGATGACACCCAAAGCACAAGCAACCAAAAAAAATATATATATATAAATTAGACTTAATGAAAATTAAAAACTTTTGTGTCTCAAAGAACATTATTAAGAAAATGAAAAGACAATCCATAGAATGGTGTATTTGAAAATCATATATGTGATAAGAATCTGCTATCCAGAATGTAGAAAGCACTCCTACCACTCAATAAAAAAATAAATTGAATGCACAAACAATGAATCATGGAACACTTCATCTAAAACTAATGATGTAATGTATGGGGATTAACATAAGAATAAAAAAATAAATAAATAAATTGAAAAATGAGTAAAGGATCTGGATAGAAATTTCTTCAATATGTACAAGTGGTCAATAAGCATATGAAAAGATGCTCAATACATATACAGGCTTATTTATAGCTCCTTCCAGAAATGGCAAGTACCCCCAGAGAAATAGCAGTCCCCAGATGCTGGATTCATCTTTTTAGAATTCTATCTTTTCCTAGATCTTGGTCTATATTTCTTGACTACCTTGTGAGTGTTCTGATGCCTTCGAGCAGATTTTTTCCCCTAGTTTTCCTCAGGAGGAGGTTTGATCTGAATTACCTGCTCTGCTCTTGGTGAAAGCAGAGTCACCTGGTTTCATTTTCAATTTGGATAGAATTCCATCCCTTCTTTCTCGAAACTTTTTTCTTGGCTTCCTGGTTTTCCTCCTGCCTCTGTTCCTCAGTTTCTTTTGAATACTTCTCTGCCCCCCTCATACCCTGTTAATATTGATGATCCTGTCCTAGATAACTCTTTCTTCTTACTGGACATACCTATCTTGTCCAGTTATGGAGTTTCAAATATCATCCACATGCAGATGACTAGATTTTTCTGGTTCTCATTAGCCACCCAGTCTGAAATATGCTTTTCTCCCCACCAAACTGCACGTCTTGGAATTTCTTAAACATGACATGGCTATCTGTGTATTTATGCATACTACCCATTCTTTTCTTCTGCTTGAAATGCTCTGACCTGCTTTGTCCACCTGGCAAACACATATCAGTTCTTTAAGATTCAGTGCAAGTATCCACTCCACAGTCTTCTCTGATTCCCCAGATAGAAAAAGGTAGCCTCTCCTCTGGGTTCTCATAGTACCCCATTAACAATTAAAAATAATGTTATGTTAATTTATAAACTTGTAATTTTTAAAAAGTTGTATAGTACACTGGTTTTATTAAATGATTATGAACACTGCTCAAAGTGCTTATAACAAACCTGTGAATTTGGTAATATCATTATCCATATTTTACCGATGAGGAACTTGAAGTGAAGTAACTTGCCCAAGGTTATGCAGCTAAGAAATTGCAGAGCTTGGATTTTTACCTCAGGCATCTGACATCAGCCTATAACCTTTACCACTATACTCTATGTCATCATCTAATCATCATCTTCCCTATTATTGTTGAGAGCTAACTGCGGTGCCAAGCATTGTGTTATGAGCATGATCTCATTTAATAACTCTATAAGGTAGATTCTATCTTTTCCTTATTGAGGAAATTGAGGCCCCCAAAGGTTAAGTAACTTCTTCCTAATGTTCATTGTATTAAATTGCAATTGTCCACTCTTCCCTACATACATGCCCTTCGCAATATTCCTCATCAGGAGGTACAGTCTATTTCCCAAGCTCTTAGATCTAGGATGGCCTTGTTACTTGCTTTACTCAGTAGAATGCACCCAAAGTGATGTTGTAGCTCCTAGCCTGGGTCTCAAGAGTCCTTGGGTGCTACTCTCTCTCACAACACTGCCACTGCCATGAGAAAAGCCTGGGCTAACGTGTTGCTGCTGAGAGACCATGCAGAGCAGAGAGACAAGTCATCTCAGGTAACATCATCCTAGACCAGCCAACCTGTCAGCCGTGACTATATGAGAGGTCAACCAACTGCAGACTTGCGGAACGTGACTGCTGTTGTTTTAAACCACCAAATATTGGGGGTAGTTTATGGTATGGTAGAATACATAACCAATTCCGTCATTTAGCCAGTAAGTGGCAGCATCACACACACATACACACAAATGACCCATGCCGTTTCATCCATACAGCTTGGTAATCGGAAACTAAGAAGTACAATTTAGCCTGCATAGCTTGCCTCTTCCCGTTACGCATCCAGGAATTCCCACAGCCTGGCTGAATCCTAGCAAATGCTGATGGTGGTAGAGCTGCACTGGCAGTTGAGTGGAGGCTGGTCTTGGCCTTTCCAGCGCAGTCTGCTGAATAAAGATCCCCACCGGAAGACGCTTGCTGCTCTGGAACGAGTTGATACTCGTCTTTTGTGGTAGAAACCATGGTCCAGAGGACAAGAGGCTCTGTCTGCACTAGTGAGGTTTGCTCTGGCCAGGATGCAGTGTGTCGCCTCTGTGCTACACCGACCACTGCTGGGATGTGCTCTTGTCCCCACTGTTCAAGGAAAGGTAAAATCTCTCATTCTCTTATTCGTTCTACAAATAAAGTATCCACTGTCCTAGACACTGCTGTAGGTGCTGAGGATGCCGCAGGGAATAAAACCAAGTCCCTTCCCCCTGAGCTTGTATTTTAGTGGAAGAGACTAACAATATGCATAGATCGATAATTCCTGAGTGCTTTGAGGAAAAGTAAGACAGGATTAAGGTGAGGACAGGGCGTACAATCAGATTTCGATGTCAGGGAAGACTTCTCTAAGGAGATGACACTTGAGTAGAGACCGGAGTTAAGTGAAGGAGGAACCACATGTAGATACTGGATTAGTGATCCAGTGTGGGGAACAGTGCATTCAGTCCTCCTGAGGCAGCAGCATTCTTGGTCTGTCGAGGTACAGCAAGCAGCTAATGAACTGGAGCCAACTGACCGTGGTGGAAGAGAGCCATGAACCAAGTCATGCGGAAGCTGATGGGCAACAAACAGTAAGAACTAGATTTTAGGGGCGCCTGGGTGGCTCAGTTGGTTAAGCGACTGCCTTCGGCTCAGGTCATGATCCTGGAGTCCCAGGATCGAGTCCCGCATCGGGCTCCCTGCTCGGCAGGGAGTCTGCTTCTCCCTCTGACCCTCCTCCCTCTCATGCTCTCTGTCTCTCATTCTCTCTCTCTCAAATAAATAAATAAATAAAATCTTAAAAAAAAAAAAAAAAAGAACTAGATTTTATTCTGTATGAGATGTTACCTCTATTGATAACTACTATATACCAGTACACAGTACTAAAGAAGACTGTTGACTGAATGGGGAGAAAAAAAATTTGTATCATAAGGCAAACTGTACCCAGTCATGGCAACACATGACTCATTTATGAAACTATGTAATTCCTGGGTCCACCTATTTTATCAAAACCTCTGTATATAAAGCCCCAGAACCCGTACTTTTTAAAAAAGAACCTCTCATCCTTATAATGTATGGCTGTGTATGCAAAGGATATATACCAAACTACAATATGTGTCTCAGGCACATTATAGTTCTGAGTAGAAATACCTTAAAGAGTTTTTTTTTTAACTCTTAAGTTTCTAAAATCAGCCCCTTTAAAGACAACTCTCCATCTTTTGTAATTTGGCCTTAGAAAAAGATCAGTCTGGTGGTGAACTGTACACGGGAATGCATTCAGTATTTGTTGGATGGGTGGCAAGTATCTGAAGAGTTTAGCGTCAAGTGTGTTGGTCATTCTATTGTACAGGGGAGCTTTTATCACAGGACTGTATAACTCATGGCATTTTCATTATTGCTGCAGCAGTAGGAAAGTTCTAATCTAAATTAAGCACAATTTGCCTAGGTTACAAAATATTTAAAATCCTTGATTTAGATAGGTGAATTAAATGCATAGATCAATGGGATTTCTAGCCTATTACCAGACATTGCATTATGCAGAATTATCCAAACGTTTTTTAAAAAAACCTTATGCTAGAAAACAATTTAGTACACAATTTAAAGAGAAAAAGATTTATTGCAATATAAAATGCACTTATAAAATGTCCACAGAAGGCATGTAATTCTTCACTGCTATATAAATTTACCTGGAATACTTTGATCAACTTCTACTGTTATGATATCACCTAAAACATACTGTAAACAATGAGTTATACTCTATAACAAATGCATCACTGATTTTTCAGCAATCTTGGTTTAATAATAATTAGTTTAAGACTATATAATCACATCTATATTCTGGAATGTCCATTTACTTTCATGTAGTGTAGCAGAATTTAGACTATAATTGCACATGAATGGTACAGAAAAACATTCACCACCAAATTATTTTATACCTTCATGACAGGTTTTACATTCTTTCTGATTGAAAATACAGCTTGAGCTATGGTCTGCAACACAGCTCTAGGATTCTCAATGCAGTAATTTGTGTATACGTGTGTCTATGTGGGCACCCATGGAACAACTTAAAGTGTATCTTTAGTAAACAAGTGCAACATTACTGCCAATTACTTTGCATGTTTAAATATTATAGTCTGATTATTTGTAAACAAACAAAACCCCACACAAATACTCTTACCTCTAGAAAAAAAATCCTGTCAACCCATAATTATTCTAATATGCTTTACTTGAACACACATTGAATTTTTGAAAGGTGCATATAGTACCTTAGATAATAAGGTATAAAAATGTGTTTCATATTTTATACTATGAAATGTGCATTTCTAATGTTATATGCAGCATAAAGTTTAGATCAAGAAATTCTAAATCCTGGATCCCCATAGTTCATTTAGAAAACTCCTCAAAGTTATGGCTCTTGCAGCAGGTTTATCAGATTTAACATGACAAAGTGTTCTATCTCCTTCCCTATTTCAAGTATCCAAAAAAAAAAAAAAAAAGGCTCAAAATTTCTGTAGGTTGTAACTGAAAATGCAAAGCTTTAAATAGTTAAATGTGCTCTGAAATAAGATATAAATTGAAACAAGTTTCTTAAGTATTTAATTTGTATTAGGCTGATAAGTACTAGGACTTTCAGTTTTATTAAATGAGTATTTCCTCAAAAATAAAGAACACAATTTGCCTATTAATATATGGTTCTGGGATTCTGGGGAAAAAATCAATCTTGATGTTTAAGATTTTTTCAACACTGTTGACTTTAGTTTTGTTTTCTTTTTAATGATGTTAATTTAATATTCAATCTGAACATAGATATTTAGCCTCAAACTACTTAGAATGAAATGAGTTACTTCTGAAAAGGAAACTTTAAAGCACTAGAAAGAGAATTTACTAAAGCTGTTTAATATGTCTTTCAACGTCATCAGAAATCCTGCAGTATAGAAAATATCTGGTACCTTTAAGGTTTCAGAATGAACTGATCTTCTGAAATTTTAATGCCATTTACAAAACCAAAAAAGTCAAGTAGAAAAGACTGCTGCAATAAAGCACTGTTTCTAAAAGTTGCAGACATGATCCCATCATCTGAGAGCTAAGCACTGCTTCTCAGAGTCAGCAACTTTTCACCTTTACCTAGGCACACTAAGTTCTCAGCTGAGAAAATAATCTAACCTGGTCCTTAACATATTCATTGAGTAGTATGAATATTTTAAGGTCTTTCTCCCTTCAAGAAGAAAACTTGATGTCTCACTAAAGAGTAGTAAGGAGTGTATCTTACTTTGAGACATCAGACTTTCTGGAACTGGCCCAACTGTATAAAATTTTAAGAAGTGTGTGAAAGTATGGAATCATTATTAATCTGTGAAAACAGTGTGACAAAATTAAACATCACTATGTCGAACCCTTTTCTAGCATTAACTTAAAAATAGAGATCATGAGTCTTCTATAACCTTAATTTTAAAAACACACAGAAGTGAAAAGTGCTATTTTTCAAAAAGTACAATTTTTTTCCCTACTATGTATCGACATGGAATGATTTCAGTTCTCCTGTACTAAAAGCTGGACTTTTAAAAAAACTAGTATTGTAATGCTTAATATAATGATTTTAATCAGCAGTGGCTTCACTTTCAGCTGGACCCCTAATAAGTCTTCGAATTCCTCTTTTTCCTGCAGGACCTTTTGGTTTTGCAAAACTTTGCTTATGTGCATGCTGCTTTGGATGTACTTCTTCATAAAGGAAGTCTGCTGTCAACTCATCCCCGTTGTCTATCTCAATCTGTAAGAGATGGAATTAAGTGTGATCCTGTATGAAAAAGACAACATTCAAAACCTAATACAAGCAAGGAGCCAGTTTTCAGGTGTGAATGCTCACAAATAAATACATAATACCCATTCCAGCAGGAGAGTATCAAGGACCATATGTAAACAGTTTCACTTTCACCTTTTTTTTTTTTGGAGCAGGGCGGTGGTGCATTGCCTGAATACATAATCAGCAATAATCATTTTCTATTTGGTTCCCTCTTTCTTCTCCTATTTAATGCATAAGAAGCCACCACTATATTCTCAAGTTGTTCTGCTTTGGTACAATATACATATTCAAGAAACATTACTCACTGGCCCCTCTGTTACCTGAGTCACTTGAAATCACTCTAGAACAGGGCCAACTTTAGCCCGAATTAAGAGTGTGTTTTACATTTTTAAAGGGTTATAAACATAAAATAATAAAACAAACAAGAATATGTAACAAAGACCATATGTGGCCTGGTGAAGCCTAGAATATTTACTATCAGCTCTTCTAATAAAAAAGTCAGCCAGTCCCTGCTATACCTTACAAACTTAAAAAGCTTGAAGGGTTCAGTACCTAGAACACTGGTAGTTTTAGGGACCTGTGTTTTAATGAGTTGAAGGGCTCAAGAATAAACCACATCTTTCCCCGTGCCTCATTTGCATGTAAGAAAATAAATTTAATAAAATTGGTAGCTTAGCTCCCCAAATTCAAATGTTTATGCCCATTCCCTTTCTCAACAACTAGATTCTCAACATCCCATGATTCAGTTATAAATGGAGACTGTAGTTCCTTATTAATAGCAAGTGTTGAGACAATCACAAGTATGTAGCTCTAGCAGCACTGTCCAACAGAACTTTCTGCAATATGGAAATGTTTTCTAAATTCTGCACTGTCCAATACAGACAGTAGCCACTAGCCACGAGTAGCTAATGAACACCTGAAATGTGTGTAGTATGATTAAGAAACTGAATTTTAAATTTTACTTAGTTTTAATTTATATTTAAATTTAAATAGCCATATGTAGCTTATGGCTACATATTAAAGAGTACAGATCTATAAGTGGAGACTGGAGTAATGATGGATCATCCTCAAGCACTTAGAGTAGAGGAGACCCTAAGGATTTATGTGAGAACAAGAAAAAAATACCTTCATTAATAAATCATAATACATCACAAACTACCTGGAAAAGACAATAAAGATCTAACAAAAACTGAAATTTTAAAATAGATAGATAGGTAACTTTACCTTTCTAATGACATCCATTTGTAGTTGTCTTTCTACAATTTCTAGCAGAGGGCTCTTGCAGCTAGAATACAGCATCCGTTCTCTTATACTGCATGTGTATCCAGGCATTGAATAAATAAAAACTGTAAGTTAAAATAATAAATACAATTAGCAATACATCAATTAAAGCAAATACTAAGCCTCACAGAACTATAACTAAGTCCTCTGGGCAAGAAGTAAGAATACAGTGCTAAAAAAATCAATAAACCAAATGAAAATAACATGTTAAAACAATATATTATCTACCTATGGACTCCAAATAGTCTCCTTCATGGGAATGTTTATACAAGAAGAAATGGTAACGTGCTGAATCCTTGGGAATCCTCTTTGGCAAATCTTTTAGTTCTGTATTTGTTGTGTTGGCCAAAATTATAATTTCATTTTTTATATCTATTTCCTGTCAATAAGAAATACATTCATTAAAATAGATACACAGCAATTTAAAATTTATAGTAAAAAACACTAGGAGACAAGGGGAAACTTACACAGGTTTGACTTTTCACAATGAACATATATTGTCTCATAATTTTAAGAAAATGAATAAAAAAATCAGGAAACAAAACAATTTTAAATCCATTAAAAATAAACCTTGTATGCGCCATGAGCCACCAAAAACAGCAGCCAGTTCATAATTATCATATGTCTCTTACCAATTGCACATAGTTGAGCTGTCTGTTACTTAACTGTTCCAAAGCCTGAAAAGCTTCTCGAGAAATAGGAAATGCTACTCCTTGTAGTGTTTGATGCTTAGTGTCCACACCCACGTCAGTTTGTACCTAAGTATGACAGATTTAATTTACTGATGAAGTTTTAGCATTTAGTAGTGTCATACGGCAAAGATAAGAAAACCCAATCTCTATCAAGTGTCATTCCACCCTTGCCCATTTTAATATAAGTAAAATTAACATTTAAAGTATTACGAACTTAAAAAGCAAGTAATTTTTCACATTTGTTCATGTTCTGCTAGCATTCTGTCGACATGCAGAGTGCATGACACATCTTTATGAAATGTTGGGAGTGAACATTTGAGTGAGTATGCAGTGTTAGTGGGGCTTTGGGGGGGAGGTTGTTTATATGTTTGGTTTGGCACATTTGCAATGAACTTCATAAGTTCTTTCAAGTGTCCTCAGTTTACACCTTTAATTACAAAATTTTACTTGATAAAATTTATGAACAGTGTGATATATATACAATATGTATCAAACTTTACTTTGTTCTGTTAGACATAAAATGCAACACAAACACCATGCATTGAATTGAAAGGAGTACGAACAGTATACAAAGACACAACACAGCTCAACAAATTATACTACTGCAGAAGTTCCAGACTTTGAGCTTTCATTACTAAGAACATGGGTGTGCAAATATAGATGAGTACTTTAAGAAAGCTTTCAATGTACATGTTTTAAGACTTTTATACTCAAATGATAGCTAGTATAGGGTCTCATTTGCAGTGTTGCAACAGAAAGTCAAATAGAAATTTTACTTTTAAAAAAACGAATGGAGATTCTACAGCATAAATGATACTGGATAATGAAAACATCATAAAACATATGCAAATGCATACCCCAATACGATCCTCTGGGTTCTGATTGCAAGGAATAAAACAAACTATCAAACTTGCAAAAAAAAAAAAATCACATAAAAATCTTTACTCAAATAACTTGAGTTAAAATAATATAAAGATAGATCCTTGCTCTCAGGTTAATATTAAATAATATTAAATCACTTTCCAGACTGATTCCTATTAGTTGGTTACTCAGACTAGTGAATAGTGGTTTCTGCTACTTGTTCTTTCCTATAAAATCCCAGTAGAAATATAGTAACTATTCTAACTTGTAATTAGAACAGCTGCAGTAAACACATTAGAAATATGATAAACTATAATATGGACGAAATTTATTGACTCTAATATAACTGAGCTAATAAACAAGTACTCAAAACACCATCTCCCATATATACATATGCATCCAAGTAGTGTTCAGAGAAGTTAATTTATAGAGCTCCTAGAAATACTAAATATCTTATAGCATTTACATTTTACTCTCTTTAGTCACCAAACAGAATAATGTAATAAAACAATAGAATGTAACAAAACAAACCTGCTTCGGCAACCTCATTAGAGAGAATTCTTTGCCCAAAATGGGTAACACACATTTTTCCCATTTATCTAGTATTCAAAGTACAAAGTTAAAAAAAGTTGTACTTCCAACAGGAAGATTTACTATTCCGTCACATACATTACAAATATAGGAGGAAGTTACTTATGAAATTAATACAAATTTTAATATTTACTGTTAACTTTTTTCCTGAAAATACAATGAGCACAGTCTTGTCTCTAAACTATACAGAATAAATGCAAGCTACCTAACTTACTTATTCTCTAGTTACCTCTACATCTATTAATTAAAAATATTTTTTCAAACACTTAAAATCTCGCAAGAGTATCAAAACTGTAATTTACCTCATTAATTTTAATCTGCCGTAATTCTTCCTCAGCTGCAGTCAATGGGGCAGGAGAAGACTGTGACACCAAGTATTTTTTATAACCATATAATGATACATCTTCCTGTAAACACAGAAATGGATTGTTACTAGTTATTCCCTAGACAACCTCCATGAAGTCACTTTAGGAAAAACAAAATTATTAATTTAACATAAAACATTTTGATTGAAAAATAGTATCAAGAATTTTACTATTTCTTATTTTTCAAAAATCCTCTTTCAAAAAATTTTTCAAAAAAATTTAAGGGGGAGTACTTACTCTTCATTTCCTTAAGCTTCCCTAAAGTTTTCTAGTTACTAATGGGTATGAGTGTGGTGGTGGTGATGTCAGTCAAATGATGAACTTGGTCATGTTCAAGTCTACAGGATGATTATAATTAACTTACTGGGGAAGTCTGACCCATAACTATTCAATAATCAACACATTCAGATTCTGAATTCTCTATTTTACTGATTTATACAATTTCTCTATAGTTTTTCATAGAAAATGATTATAGCTCTTATTTAAAAGAATAAAATATTCCAAAGAGGTCTACTTTTTCATCAAAATTTTGTGATTTGAAAGAATGAGAATAGAAAAGAACTGAGAAAACAGGCCACCTCACAATTAATGGTGAACAAGCAAAATATTCCCATCCAGTCTTGTGGTCTATCCACTAGATAATATTACTGTTCAAAACATATTTCATTTTTCTTAATTTGTGTATATATGTATAAATATATCTCTTTACCATATAATTTTTATTAAAGTAAATTCTTAATCATTTACTAATTAAATGTATTTAATCAACTATCCCAATTAATTATCAATCAATTTATCTGCCTCAATGTTCCTGGTTTAAATAATATGCATAGTTACTGCTTCTACATGGGTATAAATGCCCAAAATATCTAAAAATTAACATCTCTTTCAAGTAGTCTCTCATTTTTCTGAACCTCTTTCCCTATCCTTAAAGTGAAAAGGCTGAACTAAATGAGGGGTTAAACTAGATGATCTCTAAGGTATCGTGTAGTTTCTAAAGACTAACAAAGGATATTCCAACATATTTTAAAAGGGTAAGTACATGTTTTAGTTAACTTGCTTATCATATGAAATATAGTAATATTTTCTCTTATTCTTATGTTTACAGATTCATTAGTCTGATTTCGTATCAATTACCCATTACCTAGAAGTCCTTATATTGGTTTAATTCCAACACGTGGAATCCACATATATATAAATATAAGTTTTGTACCTTTACTGTTCCAAATACTTCATCCTTAATGTGGCCACCTCCAAATTCCTTTTTCAGAGTTGCTCTTGTTGCCGCATACAACATTTTTTGACGAACCTAGTAAGTTGTGTAAGTTTACTTAGTTTATAGATGAAAACTATCATTACAAAAGAAAGTATTTTCTGAATGTATTAAAATCTTCAAGCACATTAAACATAAACTGTGATAAAGCTGAAGTCCAGGGGCTGCAATATGCTAAAGTATATGTGTACAAGTAGCCATCGTAACACTTCATCTATTAAGGTAGATTTCAATTTATAATATGTCATATTTTACAAAAATTGGGAAACTAAATTTTAAAAACTTACTTTTCAAAGTATACAAGGAGTTCAAGAATTAAAAAAAAAAAACTACTTAAAATACTACTTTAAGGGCAACGCTGCAGCCTCGGGTCAAAATGCGAGTAGGCCTGCAGTTGCACCATCAAGCCGGTGGCTGCAGGGTATTCGAAAATGGTACTACAATGCTGCAGGGTTCAATAAACTGGGGTTAATGAGAAATGATACAATATATGAGAATGATGATGTGAAAGAGGCCATAAGGCTTCCTGAGAACCTTTATAATGACAGGATGTTTCGCATTAAGAGAGCACTGGACCTGACCATGAGGCATCAGATCTTGCCTAAAGAGCAGTGGACAAAATATGAGGAGGATAAATTCTACCTTGAACCATATCTGAAAGAAGTTATTCGGGAAAGAAAAGAGAGAGAATGGGCAAAGAAATAATGATGGAGTTGAAATCTGTGGTTGCAGCTGCCCTCAAATATCTTTAAGAAGTTGAATAAACCTGAAATGTACAATTTAGAACTATCTGAGCTGCAAATGTATTACTTTAAATAAATGTCTATGGTGATTAAAAAAAAAAAATACTACTTTAAGATATGAGGAAGAAAACATCACTTGAAATAAAGTAACCTGGATACTGACATTTTACTCAAAGCAAATCAAGATCAGATGTTACTAATTAAGCTGTTTAAGAATCAAATGTTGGGCGCCTGGGTGGCTCAGTTGGTTAAGCGACTGCCTTCGGCTCAGGTCATGATCCTGGAGTCCCAGGATCGAGTCCCGCATCGGGCTCCCTGCTCGGCAGGGAGTCTGCTTCTCCCTCTGACCCTCCCCCCTCTCATGCTCTCTGTCTCTCATTCTCTCTCTCTCAAATAAATAAATAAAATCTTTAAAAAAAAAAAAAAAAGAATCAAATGTTTATGGCATACCTATGGCATATACCATTCTATGAGGAATACAAAGATGAAAACAACTACAATAAAAACTATTATTAAAGAATCTAATAGCAACTGTTGAAAACTACTAAAGGTAACTGCCAACCAATAGAAATAGTTTTATAATACTGCATCGTCAAATCCAGTAATCTGAATCATTCTAACTTTCCTAAAAGAAATACTTGTGTGTATGCCTATCATTTGAATGGTAGCTAGTAAGAGTATTTACTATAACATTCAATTAGGTCTCAGAATTATTCCAAGTATTATTTTCAGAGCATAGTCATTTATATATAATTGACAAAGATATTTAAATTTAAAATCAGTAATAATTCTGTTGATTTCAAGGGCAAGACTTCTGAATCTAAGTATATTACTCCCGACTCTACATTACCAATATGAGGATTTTCTTCATGATCACTCCCTTCAATGGGAAATAACTATTGCTTCTTAACTTTCTCTTGGCCTAGGACTATTTCAGAAAAAAAAAAAATTTCTAGCATTTAATGTTAAACAAGTTACAAAAAAGTTACTTACATGAGAATGATCTGGAGACCAGGCAATGAATATCCATTCATATCCCTGGGCATTCTGAGAATCTAACCTGAATAATATATAGCATGGTTGTTTGTCCTCCAGTAGGGGTAAAACAAAGGAATCATAATCCTTATCCCAGGAATCTGAAGGCTGACTACATGATCCAATCACAAGTTTCTCTATGAAGAACAATTTTTAAAAGACACATGAATTGTTTTAAATACCAAATGGTAATGAAGAAAAGAATAAACTAATAATACAGTCATCTCCTATTACTATTATTCATATCAAGAAGTTACACCTGGGTGGCTCAGTCAGTTAAGCATCTCCTTGGGTTCAAGTCATGATCCCAGGGTCCTGGGCATGGCATCAGGCTCCCTGCTCAGAGGGGAGTCTGCTTCTCCCTCTGCCCCTCCCCCCCACTCGTGTTTTCTCTCAAATAAATAAACAAAATCTTAAAAAAAAAAAAACATATGAAGATTTTATGACTAGCATGGTTAAAATGTTTTATTTAATAAACACAAGAAAAGGGCGCCAGGGTGGCTCAGTCGTTAAGCGTCTGCCTTCGGCTCAGGTCATGATCCCAGGGTCCTGGGATCAAGCCCGCATTGCATCGGGCTCCCTGCTCCGCGGGGTGTCTGCTTCTCCCCCTCCTTCCTGCTCGAGCTCTCTCTATCTCTGTCTCTCTCAAATAAATAAAGAAAAGAAAAGAAAGGAAGTATTAAAACCAGGTTTAGTGCTTACTTGGCCATAATGCTACAAATAAAAAACTTTTGTCCAGAAGCATAAATTGGTGCAGCCATTTGGCAGAATCAAGTAAAACTGTGAATGTTCTCTGCATAGAAAATCTCTTACATTAAAAAAAAAAAACCTAGAAGACAAATTAAAAAAAAAAAAGAAAGAAAATCTCTTAAACATACGTTCACTGCACTATATAAGAACAGTGGAAGCTGCAAGTACCCTAAGTGTTCATCAGTAAGAGAATGATCACATACTATGTGGCATAGTTATATGATGAATTCATATTTAAAAATAGTGAGCTCTTTGTCAAAACTAATTACAAAAATAATGTTTACAGAAAAAAGATCCAGAATATCAGTTTACATGAACTTAAAAACTCAAAACAGCACTATAAGCTATCTAGGAATACATATAAAAACTGCAAAAATATAAAAACTCCTAATATAGTTGCTTCAGGAAGAGGAGGTCAGGAAGTGAAACTGTTTAAAGGGGATGCCCTTATATCACAAAAATATTAAGTTTAAAAAAAGCTGAAGCAAATATGATAAAATATTAGCAGTCATTAAGGGGAGATCGAAGTATTTGTTGTTTTTTTAATTCCTTTTCATTTCCTTAAAAATTTTCCTCAAAACAAAAAGATCAGAAAATGATGATTTAGGAAAGAGTGTCATTTTCCTTCTGTAGTGATCCTAGTTACACAAACTTTTCCATTTTAGTCACTTAACTAGTCAGTTAGGAAGTGATGGCCTCTAAAATTTAGCTCAATATTCCTAAAATATGCTGCTTTACAGTATATGTTTATTCCTATCGAGTGTGGCAATATATATTTACAACAACTGCATATTTTTCAAACTACTCTGGTATTTTTAATATATAAGTAGAAAATGGAAAGCAAATTAAGTTTACTTCCAGTTTATAAAAGAACAAGTTATTTTTCCAAAGCAAAGTATTTCCAGGTATTTAAGAAATTAGACCAATGGAATATATATATATATATATATATATTTTTTTTTAAAGATTTTATTTATTTATTTGAGAGAGAATGAGAGACAGAAAGCATGAGAAGGAGGAAGGTCAGAGGGAGAAGCAGACTCCCTGCTGAGCAGGGAGCCTGATGCGGGACTCGATCCAGGGACTCCAGGATCATGACCTGAACCTAAGGCAGTCGCTTAACCAACTGAGCCACCCAGGCGCCCACCAATGGAATATTTTAAGACATTCATTTGCAAGAATATTAATTGTCCAAATTCAAATATAGCCACATTAAAAGATTCTCCCACCCAATTTCCCTGCTATAGAATTATTTTGAAAGGATCAATTTACAGTTTATTACATTCTTAGAACTTTGTCCCAAAACAAGAAAGGGGGAATCATTTCTTCAGCACAAATTACAATCAAGTGGAGAAAATGGGAGTTTGAAATCCTTTGTTTCTACTACAAAACTAACTTTACTGAGTAACAATTCTCAAGTAATTTTTGGGGGGTGTTGGGAGAGACACCTGTTTACTGATTTCCATTCCAGAGATAGAAGCACTAACATTAGAAATGGGTTATGGTACAAAAACTGAGACAAAAAGTAAAAGAGGAAGATGTCACACCAAAAAAAAATCTTTCTGTTTCCCTGATAGTCAACTACAGAATTCAGAGGATAGGCAGCAGCCAATGGGACATGACCAAATGTACAGGATCCACGTTACCTAAAGGCAAGCTTTGAACTTGCTTCACATTAATTAACAGTTCCAATCACTGACCATGACTTAGAAATTTAAAAATATAACACTCAATAATCTAAGGACAAACAATATTTTAAAATGTATAACTAACCATTTTCAATAGATATTTTTAGAAGTCTGTATTTTCCATTTCTTGCTCTGGCAAAGATATCTTTAACATCTTCACTTGCTGTGGAAAAAGACAGACAAGTAAACCCATTTTTTATACTTATGTGTTAATACTTTCAAATGTTATTTAAATAAGGAGAAATGAATTGTAATAGAAGAAAAAATCTTGAGTATGTAGCATCCCCTTACTATCAGTAATTTAAACTACAAAACTTAAAGATATAACATAGCAGACACTGTACACAGCTAAGAAATATTAATATAGCTTAAAAGTATATTACTACTAATTCTAATCTGTTTTAACTAGATAATTCCAAAACAGAAATAACACTGGGAGTGAAAATACTAAAATTATTCAAATCCAATAATGAATAAATTACGATTTTAAAAAACACCTCTTGCTTGGTTGAAAATTGTTGAAAACCTTTCATTCTCTTCTAGTCCAATTTCAAAATTATAATAAAGATTCAATTCATTTCTATATTTTCACATTAAAAACAACCGTAAATATCAGATATCCTATCCCGATTAAACAAAAAAGTCAATAAAATGCATTCAAGCTTGTACTTCCGGTAATATTTTTCTAACTGGTATTTCTCAAAAAGCTAGAGTTAAGTTCACTAAGCAAATATATATTTAATAACCCTTCTGTTCCCATTAAAGCTTCAATTTCATTCTGATTTCATCCTTGGGTTGTATACTGAAAGCAAGAACCACTATTTAAGGAGTGATTGCTATAAGGCTCAAACATGAAAATCAATAATTACATATTTAAGTCTAACTCGGACAAACAAAACTGCTTTTAGGTTTGAGAGTATTTTGCTTGTGTTTGTGTGCGCAGGGAGAGGGGTGGGGTGGTCAAAGACTCATACGAACAAAACACAAGTAAATGTTCATCTGGGAAAGATTCGCGGTCTATTAACAGGAAGAGCGTGGGTTTATATTGGCACTCGTTAAGTAATCGCGAGTAACCCCGGGATATATTATTTGATTCTGATGAGGTGAGCGCTTCCAGACTGCCCATTTTCAAACCAAGAAATAATGGAGGTCAGATACAATTGCACACTGAACTGCCTTCACGGTATGATCGAATACAGCCGCAAAGACCAGGATTTTCAGTTCCCTGGGGAAGTACCTAAGAAAAAAATCAAAACACCCCATACTCAGGATTTCTCAGAACGTAAATTCATGTTTCCGTTTTAGAAGAAAGTGCTGAAGAGTCTGGGAAGCACCTTTACTGGGAGTGAAAAAGATTCCAGTATCTTTCGTTCTATAATCAAAATCCTGTAACAATCTCCTTCGCACTGTGAAAGGGAAATTCGCCCGTCTCTCTACAGCAAGAGGAGCCCCGGTCGCCTCCACTGTTTCAGGTCTCCCCTACCGGATAAAAAGGGGGAAAGTTGGGCTACCGTCAGGGGCGCTGGAAGGCACACCCCCTTCACCCAGGCCTCCTCGGAAACGAATTTCCCCCGCTTCTGCGAATTTCGGGTCAGTCTGTAACGTGTCGGCGGCCGGGCCGGGCTGGGAGGGACGCGGGCCGGGAGCGCCCGGGACCGGAACGCTCGGAGAGGCGCAGAGGCCCGGCGTGCCCCGCGAGACCGGCTCCCTTCCTCCGGGCCCGACTGCAGCCCTGCCAGTCCCGCAGCCCGCCCGGCTCGGCCGCAGCCTCCCGGGAGCCCCTTTCCCGCGCGCCGCTTCGGGCGCGGTTACCTTGGATGCCGGTCTGATGGGACATGGCGGCGGCCGCGGGCTCCCGGCTCCGGCGCTAAGTGCTGAGAGCGGCCCCGGCCGGCGCCTCCAGGAAGTGGCGGCTCCTCCGCCTGCCGCGGCGCGTCATCGGCCTGCGACCCGCGGCCGCCCCGCCCAGCTAGGCCGACAGCGTCCTCGCGCGCCCCTGTCGCCTCCGCCCCCTCCCCCGGCCCCCCACCCCCCACGCGCTCTTTGGAGCGCGGCAAATCCGCTCTCCGCCGGCGCACTCCTCCGGCTCTCGCCGGGGGTCACTGCCCTGGCGCTGCTGCGTCCCCACCACCGTGAAACCCCGCGGAGCCAGCTGGATGGCTTTGCCCTTTGGTGTCTGCCCTCCAGCGACCCTGCAGACGCCGCCATTCGCCGGTTCAGCAAAAAGATGCTCAAAAATGTAAATGACCATTTTTACTGAACATGTATTTTCAATTTTAAAAAGATGTGCACAGTATTTTTCTTAGTTCACTCTTCCGGTAATCTGTACAATGTGAAGGGTCACTCCCTGCCCTGTTTTTTTTAAATGAGGATTAATGTATAGGTGGTCTCCCATCAAAATCTCCCACACTTTTTTTAAATTGAATTAATCTCACACTGTTAACTTTTCTTTTTTCAGTTGGGTACATTCAGAGACCAAGTTTTCCTTTCTCTTCATTCCAAAAGGAGACAGCCTTTAAAAGTGAGATTAGCTGATCTGAATACTCCTTTGTGGTCAATTTTATCATTGCAAACTGTGATTGCCGCTCTGCTTTAGATTGCTCGTTAATTCTTGAATTAAGTAATTATTCAGGATTCATTTGGATAAATGTAAAATAACAGCAGATATTATTAAAAATTCTTGTCCATTTTCTGCTGTTAAGAACATGTATTTTCCTTCTCGAAGGTAATTTTAATACTTTTTGCTTTTCTATCACTCCTAGATTATAGTTCCCTAGGTAGAAAACTGGGTCTTTTGTTTTTAGGGCCTTGAACTGACAAATATACAAAATTACAATCTGCTTATTAACAAATACTTTCTTCAGCCGATAATATAAATGCAAATTAACAAAATCACTCTTCAAATACAATGTATTTTTAACTAGTCATTAACTATCAGGCTTGCAATTATGTTTCTCTGCCAGGATCACAGCAAAGAAGGTTGCTATGTTTTGTTCCTTGTTATCTAAACTTTTTTTTCTCAAACAGATCCTCATATTATGGAATAAGCAAAATTTAGTCTGAGTTTTGTAACTTGTTTGGATTTAAGAAATGTAGGGAGAGTTTCATTCTAACCAAATTCTTCCTGACACAACAGTTCTTTCTGATTTTCCAGTTTTGATTGCTTTGTTGAGCAGAGAGAAAATTGCAGAGTTCATCTTCAGTTTTTTGACTGATTCACATCTTGGTGACTAGGGAAAATTGCCTAAGAAGTTGGCATTGCTCAAAAGTACTGATAAGAAAAAAATAATTGTCCCATGTTCATGCTTAGAAAAGACCATGGTATGATCAGCTCTAAAGAATACGAAAGTCCAGTTAAGTTGGATAGGACCACCCTGGAATGCACCAGAAAGTGCTTATTTTCTGTCAGTACAGTAGTTTGACTACTGCAAGGGGCTCTGTGCATTGTTTTCAAAGCTACAAAGACCTTGGGTGCATTGTTTTCAAAACAGCAGAGTTCCTCTGAGCAAAACAGAGAATCTGAGAAGGGAAAATATTTGCTAAGCTATAAAAAGCATGGCCAAAATGATCATTTTTACTGCCCCATCAGTGTTCCACATATAGTTAAATAATTTCCTATATTTGATTATTTTTATGTATGTGCAAAGAAAATGGATTTTTAATGCTTTCATAAGATGTTTTATGAAAATATTTCTGGGCCATATTGACTATACACTTAAATGTCACTAATTTACTATGAATGATGTTTATTTCAGATTGGGTTAAAGTTTGGCATTGTACTAACTTTGGAGAAATAGTATATTGAATATATACAGTGCTACTACTGCATATATTTTACCTACCTAGGCAAACAGATTGTAGTAGAAATCTTGTTCCTTTGGTTAATCTCTCTTGCTTACATCTTTAATTTGATCGCAGTCATGACTTCTTGCCTTAACTTTTTTAAAAATTGTGATCAAATACATATAACATAAACTTATCATCTTAACCATTTTTAAATGGTTAAGTAGTGTTCAGTAGTGTTCAGTAGTGTTAAGCAGTTCAGTAGTGTTAAATACATTCACCTTGTGCAACCAATCACCAGGACTCTTTATTTTACAAAATTGACTCTGTGTCCATTAAAAAACTCCCTCTTCCAGCACAGTCCCCAGGCACTGACAAGCAACATTCTACTTTTGTCTTTATGATTTTGACTACTCTTAGTACCACATGTAAGTAGAATCATACAGTATTTTTCTTTTTGTGACTGGCTTATTTCACTTAGCGTAATGTTCTCAAGATCTGTCCATGTTGTAGCATGTGCAATTTCCTTCCTTTTTAAGGATGGATAATATTTCATTGTATGTATATACATACCATATTTTGTTTATCCATTCATCTATCAGTGGGCATCTGTGTTGCTTCTACTTTCTGGCTATAATGACTAATATTGCTATGAATGTGGGTGTACAAAAATCTATTTGAGTCCCTGGTTTCACTTCTTTGGGGCATATACAGAAGTGGAATTGCTAGATTATGTGGTAATTAATTCTATTTTAGTATTTTTGAGGAAATTCCATACCATTTCCCCTAATGGTTGCACCACTTTACTTTCCCACCAATACTGCACAAGGGTTCCAGTTTCTCCACATCCTTGGCAACAATTGTTATTTTCTGTTTTTGCTTGTTTTCATGGAGGTCTTCTTAATGGATGTGAGGTGGTATCTCATTGTGGGTTTGATTTACATTTCCATGATTAGTGATATTGAGCATCTTTTCATATATTTGTTGGCCATTGTGTATCTTTGGAGAAATGTCTAGTCAAGTTTGCCCATTTTAAAATTAGGTTGTTTGTTGTGGAATTGTAGGAGTACTTTATATATTCTAGATATTGACCCTTTATCAGATATATGATCTGAAAACATTTTCTCCCATTCTGTAGGTTTCTCTTTTTTTATAAGATTTTATTTATTTATTCATGAGAGACAGAGAGAGAGAGAGGCAGAGGGAGAAGCAGGCTCCCTGTGGAGCAGGGAGCCCAACAATGTGGGACTCAATCCCAAGACCCTGGGATCACGACCTGAGCTGAAGGCAGACGCTTAACAGACTGAGCCATCCAAGTGCCCCCCATTCTATAGGTTTCTCCTTCTCTGTTGACTGTGTCCTTTGATGCACAGAAGTATTAAATTTTGATGTAGTCTATTACATCTTTTTAAAAATTTTTGTTGTTTCTCCCTTTAACTTTAGAATATCTTTGCTAATCTTCTAGCTTTTCTTCCCTAAGCTTTTACTGTCATATATCATCTGCACTTTCTATATACACTTTCTCACCTCTCACTCCTTAAATCCATGGTTTCAGTGACAGTGCCTGGGGGATACTGTAAATTTTTTAGGGAAACACAATAGTGTTTGATGTCTTTCTGACAACACACAAAATATTAGCTTGAGATAGTTCAGTTTTAACATTAGATAGCTCTACATTCCCTTCCATAATGTCATATCTTTGAAAAGCTGGATTTTCAGTAGTTGCTGTGATAAAAGGCAACTAGGGGTTGAAAATCACTGAGGAACAGGAAATGACAGTGGCTGGTGTCGATCTAATTCCAAAGTTTAGGAAGTTGTGTAATGTGTATTAGGTGCATGCATCCCATTAGCAACTGTGATTATTTAAAACTAAAATCAGGGGCACCTGGGTGGCTCAGTTAGTTAAGTGTCTGCCTTTGGCTCAGGTGATGATCCTGAGGTCCTGGAATCGAGCCCCATGTAGGGCTCCCCACTCAGTGGGGAGTCTGCTTCTCCCTCTCCCTCTGCCCTTCCCCCTCACTCTCTCTCTTTCTCTCTCCCTCAAATAAATAAATAAAATCTTTAAGAAAAGAAACTAAAATCAAGTATTTTTTTCTTTTAATTTTTATGTATTATTTTCTCAAATAGCTACTAAGTTGCTAGTATGTAAATACTGAATAAGTTGTTTGGAATTAACTACTTAATAAACTGTTCAGTGTTTCTTTTGACCTGGGAACACTAGAAAAAAATTAGTGAGATACAAAAGTCCCCATAAACTAGGAAAGTTTGGGAACTTCTGCCTTACAACCTTTTCATGTGGCTTTACTCATATCACTTTATTGAAACTATTTTCTTGAATGTGACCAGTGTTGTCCTTCTTAATAGCAAAATCAATTATATTTATTCTCAGATGTTTTATTAGCTTCCTGTGGTTGTTGTAACAAATTAGCACAAACTGGATAGCTTCAAACAACAGAAATGTATTCCTTCATCGTTCTGGAACCCAGAATCCAAAACCGAGGTATCGGCATAGCTGCCAGCCCTCTGGAGGCTTTAGAGAAGTATCTTTCTTATCTCTTCCAGCTTCTGGTAGCTGTTGGAACGCCTTGACTTGTGGCCATATCATTCCAATCTCTGCCTCTTACGGACTCACCAAGGCTCCATAACTGCCCAAGCTAATTCCTTAAAATCAGTTTCTCTCTCTCTTTCTTCACACACATTCCATTGGTTCTGTTTCTCTGGAGAATCCTGACTAATGCCCTTTAACTGCTTCTCTGTGTTCTTTACCTCACTTCATTAACATATGTAAAAAATGAAGTCCTTTTTTCTTTAGCAAACTAGCCTTCCTCTAGAAGTCAGTGTCTCTCTATATGATATCACCACTTAAAAACAGGCCCTTCTAATCTGCCACACAACTGCCTCCAGACCTGGGAGGACTTGCTTATATTAACCACATTTCTAGTGTCAGATGTAAAAGTAACATAGATGATGATTAAAATGCTTGATTTTAGGGGCGCCTGGGTGGCTCAGTTGGTTAAGCAACTGCCTTCAGCTCAGGTCGTGGTCCTGGAGTCCCGGGATCGAGTCCCGCATCGAGTCCCGCATCGAGTCCCGCATCGGGCTCCCTGCTTGGCAGGGAGTCTGCTTCTCCCTCTGACCCTCCTCCCTCTCATGCTCTCTGTCTCTCATTCTCTCTGTCTCAAATAAATAAATAAAATCTTTAAAAAAAAAAAATGCTTGGTTTTAGAACCATGAGGCTCAACTCTTCTATATTCAGTCTATACTCAGTAAATAACTCTTCCCAATTACTTAGCAGAATTCAATGAAGCATTAAAAAGAGTAGGCAGCTAATGTTCCATAAAACAAATTATTTCATGTACCCAGTTCTCTCACTTATGCCTATTTCAAATCTCCCTATTCAATTCCCTTTCTTTCTTTCTTTCTTTTTCTTTCTTTCTCTCTCTCTCTTTTTCTTTCTTTCTTTCTTTCTTTCTTTCTTTCTTTCTTTCTTTCTTTTCTTTCTTTCTTTCTTTCTAAATCTTATAGATTCAACTGGTTTTGCTTCTGAAAGCAAACACCTCCTTTAGGTTTCCTTCTTTGTGTCTTGTTGCTCTACTCTTCTTACCTTACCTTGTATTATTTTCTCTTTTGGCCTCACACTGAGAAATCCATACTCAATTGTCAAGTTCATTTCTTGAAATCTTTTTCTAACTGGCCAGTCCCCTGCATGCTGACTCTTAAAGCCTCCCCAGCACCTACAGAAATATGGTCCAAGTGATGTGGAGAACAAAGACAAAAGACAAAAAAAAAAAAAAAAAAAAACTTCCTTACAACTTATAGCCCATTGACAAGTACTTAAGAGAGGCAGAGTGACCTTCCTCAAGGAGCTTTAGCTACCTCGATGTTAATACTTTGCTAGAGGCAAAGGGCAAGCTTAGCTTGACATTAGCTGGAGCCCCACGATCCTGTAAAAAATCCCTTTGGAAAATTCCTGTATCTCTACCCCCCCAAAATATATGTTAGCAATCATCCTCCAGGCATATGGCCCACCAATATACATCTGAAGGATATCATGACTAAGGTTTTACTAGACAGTAGTAAATGACCTTTTCCCAACAACAGCTAGCTCTTCAAGGTCCTGGAAATCTACCTCCCAACTTGAAAGTATATAATCAGCCACTTCTTATAACCCCGGTGCACCTTTTTCTCCCTACAGGTCCTATCCCTGTGCTTTAATAAAGCCACCCTTTTTGTACTGAAGACATCTTAAGAATTCTTTCTTGACTGTGTTTGTTCCTGAACCCCAACATTTCACATCATAAACTCCTCAGCTTGGCACCCAAGACTCTCTGCAATGTCTTTCCCAATTGTGCCCCGTGCTTCAATCAAACTGACACAACCACTCCTAAAAATGACAGTAATATTGTCTTTATCATATTGTTTTCCTAATGTGGAAGACAAATCCTCGCTCTCCTAGCTATATCCCCAGGTCTTTTTCTGCCATCTCTGCTTTTCAATATTGAGGCCATCCTTTAGAGCCATGGCAACTTCCATGAAGTCTTTCCTCACTATCAATTATGTATGAAATCTTGTTTCTTAAAATGCCTTTAGCATCATTTTGTGTGTCTATGTTAGCACCCCCCCTTACTCTTTCCTGTGGTCACAGATATACATAAACTTACCCCAGTCTTCATATCAGACTGTGTAGTCCTTGATATCAGGGCCTTTTTCTTGCTTCTTTTTGCATCTCATATGCATGTAGTAGTCATTCATTCATTTGTTCATTCCATATATTAAGTGTTCTGGAATTGGGGGTACAATCATGATCGCAGTGCTCCAAAAATATTTCTGGGATTTAAAAAGGCTTGATGATTTTTGTTTTGCACATGGGAATTGATGTTGCGAAGTCACTCATCCTCTGTGAAACTAGGAAATGAGAGTGCTGAATGGTTTTTCAAGAATGCTTTTTTTAAGGGGCGCCTGGGTGGCTCAGATGGTTAAGCGTCTGCCTTCGGCTCAGGTCATGATCCCAGGGTGGTGAGATCAAGCCCTGCATCGGCCTCTGCGCTCAGTGTGGAGTCTGCTTGTTCCCCTCCTCTGCTCCTCTGCCCACTTGTGTTCTTTCTCTCTCTCTCTCAAATAAATAAATAAACTTTAAAAAAAAAAAAGAATGCTTTTTTAAGTTATCAAGTTGATGATTCTTTGGTCATTAAAATGATTATATATTCACTCAGTAAAGCTACCATTTGGGAATATTTCTGATTTGTTTATGCAATTAAACTGAGTTTCTTTTGAAAAATCTGCATGGTAAGATTTTTCTTAAAAAAAAAACTTTATGGTAATTATGTTTTTAGAAGTGACTGCTCAAACAGTTATTAAAATTACATCCTCTAACCCTTACCTCTTTCTTTAAGAATAAGCTGATTTAACAGTGACACCTTACTGTTGGCCCTACTAACTTAGGTATTATTATTTCCTATTATTTATATGTGTGAATCCATTGCTGAATGAAATATTATCAGGTTTTATTTTTTAACTCTCAGAGATTTGGAAATTGAGGCATAGAGAGGGGAAGTCGGCAAGTTTCAAGGCTAGGACAAGTGTTTGTAAGAGACAAAAATCATTTGAAGACAATGTATGCAAATAACAGGATTTATTATAAGGGTACAGGAGAAACTCACAAATCCCAAGGGCCTGACTTCATCTGTGCTTCCTTCTTTCTCTCTCCCTCTCCGAATGGGATCTTTCTACTTGTATAGTGTCATGGCAGAATGTGGCCACCCTACACTTCCCAAATTGACAGTCACAATTCTAGCCATGTGCAGAGATTCAATAATTGTTTGTAAGTCCAAGTTCCACATTCCTAGGAGAGCATGTGATTTACCCTGCTGGCTCATGTGTCAAATCATCCTTGATGGAACTGGCTGGCTTACCCAGTACACACACTACCCCATCAATGAAAGGCAATTACCACTGGAGGGGAGATGGATCTTAGGGTTGGAAAACAGGCTTAGAATTCCTACTTTTTTACAATTTGGTGGAACTGTTTCTTAGAACCTAAGTTGTAAGTCACTAACTCTAACATATAAAAAGAGCAGTTAAATAACATAAATGAATGAAGCTGACAGATGGGGATGGTGGCACCCAGAAAGAGCACAGGCTCCATCTAAAGGGAGCTGCTACTACTCAACTCTAGCTTATAGATGCTCCTTGGGATTTTGGGCTCAGGGTAAACCTTCTGATTTTCAAATGAACTCAGAATTGGGATTTTATGAAAATCTCTATATAAATTGATGAAAGTGAACCATTTCATTTTACTTTGTGAGAGCTATACTATTTGCTTTAGGCTTTCCTAAAGAAGAAACCCTATTATAGGAGAAAAAAACCACTTAGAAGCTATATGACCATGAACTAAATTTTTTAACCTTTCTGGGCCTTGATATTTTCTCTCTCTCTTTTTAGAGATTTTATTTATTTGTCAGAGAGAGAGAGCACAAGCAGGGGGAGCTGTAGGCAGAGGGAGAAGCAGGCTCCCTGTCAAGCAAGGAGCACGACAGGGGCTCGATCTCAGGACCCTGGGATCATGACCTGAGCCAAGGCAGACGCTTAACTGATGAGCCACCCAGGCGTCCCTGGGCCTTAATTTTCTCTAATGCCAATACCAGTGTCTCATTTTGTCATGGAAATCAGGTGAGATATGATTTTATAAAGCTTTTAACATGTATTAGGTGTTCAATGTATGTTAGGCTTCATATCTACTAGTTAAAATTAAGTCCAAAATAATACAGTGTGTTCAAAATAGTATGTCATTAAAAACAGGGCAAGAAAGTTAGACTGAATTTCCAAACATCAATAGCAATGATCTAAGGTTGGTTTCCTTTTTTTTTTTTTTTTAAGATTTTATTTATTTATTTGACAGAGACACACAGCAAGAGAGCGAACACAAGCGGGGGAGTGGGAGAGGGAGAAGCAGGCTTCCCACTGAGCAGAGAACCCGATGTGGGGCTCGATCCCAAGACCCTGGGATCATGACCTGAGCCAAAGGCAGACACTTAACGACTGAGCTACCCAGGCGCCCCTAAGGTTGGTTTCTTGTATAGGTTATAAAACTGCAGTGTCACTGTTAATGGCTATGTCTTATTTAACATTTTATTCGAGTTGTAAAGCATCAAATAAGGAAAATAACTCTTGGTCATAAAAAAATAAATATCAAGCATTAAGCAATTTTTATATGAATGTAATTATAATCCCCAGCAATCTGTAATAAATACCTGACAAAGTTGCTAAGATCTTTAAAACAATAGAATGTATCACAGAAGAGTCTTTCATTTCAGGCTCTGTGGTATTTGAATGAGTCACTGAAGAAAGAGAACAAAGAGTTTGGGTTAAAGATCAGTTCAAGCAAATAATATCTCTTTATTACTCTCTCCTGAGTGAAATCTGGGCTGAAGTCATCTTAATAAGTGATGTGCATTTTTGCCCTTGCTTCAGCTTTTGCACAGCAAAAGAAACAGTCAACAAAACCAAAAGACAACCAACAGAATGGGAGAAGATATTTGCAAATGACATATCAGATAAAGGTTTAGTATCCAAAATCTATAAAGACCTTAACAAACTCAACACCCAAAGAACAAATGATCCAATCAAGAAATGGGCAGAAGACATGAACAGACACTTCTCCAAAGAAGACATCCAAATGGCCAACAGACACATGAAAAAGTGCTCAACATCGCTCGGCATCAGGGAAATCCAAATCAAAACCTCAAGGAGATACCACCTCACACCAGTCAGAATGGCTAAAATTAACAAGTCAGGAAACGACAGATGTTGGCGGGGATGTGGAGAAAGGGGAACCCTCCCACACTGTTGGTAGGAATGCAAGCTGGTGCAGCCACTCTGGAAAACAGTATGGAGGTTCCTCAAAAAGTTGAAAATAGAGCTACCATATGACCCAGCAATTGTACTTCTGGGTATTTACCCCAAAGATACAAATGTAGGGATCCAAAGGAGTACATGTACCCCAATGTTTATAGCAGCAATGTCCACAATTGCCAAACTATGGATAGAGCCAAGATGTCCATTGACAGATGAATGGATAAAGAAGATGTGGTATATATATACAATGGAATATTATGCAGCCATCAAAAGGAATGAAATCTTGCCATTTGCAATGGTATGGATGGAACTGGAGGGTATTATGCTGAGCGAAGTAAGTCAATCAGAGAAAGACATGTACCATATGACCTCATCATATGACCTCACTGATACGAGGAATTCTTAATCTCAGGAAACAAACTGAGGGTTGCTGGAATGGTGGGGGTGGGTGGGATGGGGTGGCTGGGTGATAGACATTGGGGAAGGTATGTGCTATGGTGAGCACTGTGAATTGTGTAAGACTGTTGAATCACAGACCTGTACCTCTGAAACAAATAATACATTATATGTTAAAAAAAAAAAAAGAAGAAGAAGAAGATAGCAGGAAGGGAAGAATGAAGGGGGGGAAATTGGAGGGGGAGATGAACCATGAGAGACTATGGACTCTGAGAAACAAACTGAGGGTTCTAGAGGGGAGGGGGGTGGGGGGATGGTTTAGCCTGGTGATGGGTATTAAAGAGGGCACGTACTGCATGGAGCACTGGGTGTTATACACAAACAATGAATCATGGAAAATCACATCAAAAACTAATGATGTAATGTATGGTGATTAACATAACAATAAAAAATAAGTGATGTGCACTTTCTAATGAAAGAAAGAGGGAACACTGTGGTTCAAAAGAGTTGTTGATAATGATAAAGATGCATATTGGAATAAAAGCGCAGGAAAGCACAAAGCAACCAGCTTTTTAATGTACTATTTATAATGGGATTTTCACCCTGGTTTGAAGAAGGGCCTTAGCAACAGAATCTTGAACCTCATTGTCATGATCTCTAAGGTCTTCATGTGGGTAGGATGGTTAAATGGCTAATGAGGATATTTGCAAGCCACTTTGAAAATAGAGTATTCTCTCTCTTTCCTTGTTTCTCTGTCTTTTCTAGTGATGCTAATTAACACTTACTTTCTCCTCTGACGTTTAAATAGCATGTACAGCAAAGCCTCCCTAATACTGAGTCTATGATGGGGTGCAACCTTCTTTGTCTTTTAAGTATCTTTGTAGTCACAAGAGAGACAACTCTAGCGTTTCTATATTAGAGGAATTTAGGACTAGAATCTGCATCTGATTGGAAAGCAGTGTGAAGGGGACTATGAAGCTGAGCTTACAGAGCAGGGGGTTTTGTGCTTGTGTGCATGTGTGTATGTGTGTGTGTGTAATAAATTTGAGAAATCATTCATATCAAATAATTTGGAGGGTGCAGCTGGAGCTAAGCAAGATTATGGAAGAGTTAAAATCCCTTCATCCTCATCCTAAACTACCCTTTGGAGGTGCCTATAAACCTTAGTCACATGGTTGAAATCCAAAATAGATTAACCTTTTGCTAAGTACTAACAAAGACTTCAGATGACAGCTTCAGGGACGCTTGGGTGGCTCAATCGGTTAAGCATCTGCCTTCGGCTCAGGTCATGATCCCAGGGTCCTGGGATTGAGTCCCACATCGGGCTCCCTGCTCGGCGGGCAGCCTGCTTCTCCCTCTCCCTCTGCCTGCTGCTCCCCCCTGCTAGTGTTCTCTATCTCTCTGTGTGTCAAAAAAAAAAAAAAAAAAATGACAGCTTCAATGTATGTATTCTGTTTTTTAGGGGTAAGCTAGATTAGTGTGGTGACCTTTATTTAGGGATTGCCAATAAAGGAGTTAACTCATATATTTTAAATGTTAATGATGGGAACAGTAGTACAATAAATCCCAGAAAAGGGATTGTTCAAAAGTCATTAAAATAATTATATTGGATCATATATATTTATAATATTTTAATAAAGCTTCTGGTGAGATGGACAGACACCATACAATATTCTTATTTCTTAACCAGAAAACAGACTTTATTTGCTGTGACAAGTTGCCCAGATGAAAGTTTGCATTTCTACCTCCCTTTCAGCTAGATGTGGCCATGTGATTAAGTTCTAGCCAATGAGCTGGAAAAGCTGTTGGGTGAGTCTTCTGAAAGGCTCCTTAAACCAGGCTAGAGAATGGCTGAGGACCCTCCTGTTTCCTGATAGGGTGAAGATATGATGGCTGGAGTTCCAGCTGCTGTCCTGGACTTCACACAGCCTTGATAATAAAAGTCACCGGATAGTGGAAAAGAGAGATGAAAGGAACCTTGGTCCATGTTGACTGTGACATGACATACCTACCTCCAGACTTTCTTTGCATTCAAGAAAAATAACTTCCATCCTATTTAAGCCACTATTATTTCCAGTCTCTGCTACTAACAGCCAAATATATTTCATAAGAGAGACATTTCACTCACCAAAACCATTATGTATAAATACTTCTTACTACACAGCTCTTTAGTTTATAGAGAGAGAGCTTGGATAGCAGGCGTGTAAATTGAGAGATGTTGTGTCCTCCAAATTCATTTGTTTCTTGAATTTTGGATAGCAATTATGGAGAATTTGGACACAGGTAGGTTTAAAGGTGAAATGGCAGCTAGTTGATATTGTACATTCCCTGTGTGTAACAAGATAGTGGCAAGTTCACATTTTAATACCAATAATGTGCACCCTGGATTTATTACTGTAAGTGGAAAGTGAACATATACCAATGAAAGAAATGGCAAATTCTTGCTTTTGTGCTACTCAATTATTAGGTTGGCAAAGGTGTCACGAGTTACTCAGATCCTTCCATGTACTTTTTTTTTTTTTAAAGATTTTATTTATTTATTCATGAGAGACAGAGAGAGAGAGAGAGACAGAGGGAGAAGCAGGCTCCCAAGGAGCAGGGAGCCCGATGCGGGACTCGATCCCAGGACGCTGGGATCATGACCTGAGCCGAAGGCAGACGCTTAACCATCTGAGCCACCCAGGCGCCCCCTTCCATGTACTTTTCATTCCTACCTCCCAGTCTGTCACTCACCCTTGCACTTGGCACTTCTGATCAATCTTATTAAACCAGTTGACTTTCATCGTATGACTACACTGGGGTCTCTCATTAAGAAAAAGTTGAGTCTGTCACTACGGATCCCAGATCCAATTCCATTTGGCTTCACTATAGAATTCCTCTGCTTGGAGTCCCCTGACTCACAGACTCAGAGGGTCCATCCCAGTTGCCCTGATAGTAGTACCCTTACCAGCCTTCCGATGATGGCAGGGACTGTTTCATTCAGGTTTTCTGAACTGGTTTTCCTTCTTTTTTTTTTTTAAAGATTTTATTTATTTATTTGACAGAGAGAGAAATAGCGAGAGCAGGAACGCAAGCAGGGGGAGTGGGAGAGGGAGAAGCAGGCTTCCCGCTGAACAGGGAGCCCGATGTGGGACTCGATCCCAGGACCCTGGGATCATGACCTGAGCCAAAGGCAGATGCTTAACGACTGAGCCACCCAGGCGCCCCTGGTTTCCCTTCTTAACATTCATATCCTGATCCTTTTCTCTCTCTCTCTTTTTTTTTTCTTTTCTCTGAAATAGCATCACAGCTTATGTCTTCACACTCTAGCCCTGTGGTGTGGCCAGCTCATGTGGGTCTCATGTTCCCATTTCCCTTGTCAGGGTTAATTTCACTTCTGATCAAAGAAGCTCATTCCAAGGCCCTTACTCGTTGGCTATTGTTTCTTCCTGAACCATTATTTCACGGAAGGATAGCACAAGCCCAGTTAAATCACAGCTCACTTTCCCTGGCTGTAGACTTGGTAAACTCCCGTCAACTTTAACTTTGATTCTGGTTTTTTTTTTTTTAAGATTTTATTTATTTATTTGAGACAGAGAGAATGAGAGAGAGAGAGCACATGAGAGGGGGGAGGGTCAGAGGCAGAAGCAGGCTCCCTGTTGAGCAGGGAGCCTGATGCGGGACTCCATCCAGGGACTCCAGGATCAGGACCTGAGCCGAAGGCAGTCGCTTAACCAACTGAGCCACCCAGGCGCTCGATTCTGTTTGTTTTTAAAGATTGTCTTTCCTCCCTCCCTCTCTCTTTCCCTTCCTTTCTTTCTTCCTCCCTTCCCTTCCTTCCTCCCACCACCATGGTCAGTGCCCTGATATTTTCCTTGTAACTATGGCTCATTAACAGTAAAGTGGAGCAGAGGGGAGAGATCCCCAGTGGATTCTCAGGTATATTCTTTTTGTTGCAGCACATCTCAGATGTTTATAATGGAGCTGGAGTGAGCGTTGGAAAGGATACACATCTTTCTGTTCTACAGCTCAAGTCTGGAGTCAAAATACATTTGAGGTAATGGGTAATGAGAAAAATACAGCTCAAAGTAAGGCAAATTACACTTTTAAGAATTTAAAGTCTGCCTGTGTGTATGGGAGGCTGTATTTCCCAGAGGGAAAAGCTCCAGGTTTTAATCTCCCTCTCATGACTGCCTCCCTGTGTGATGCTGAATGCAAGATGGTAAAAGGGGAAAGAAAAATGGTAGCAGGGGGGTCATCTCGGAGTAACCCTATTAGCCCACTACTTCCTTATCTCCATTGGGTTGTCTCTTTCTATTCTCTTCACTGCCATCCTTCTAACATTAGAGTCGTTCTGTGATTTTTTTCTGGTGTCTCCGGATGGTGTGTCGCTACAGCCTGCTGGTGTTTGGACCCTTGGCTCTGGGCGGCACCTTTTCTGCCTCCTACCACAGCTCACTTGTCTTGAGCATGGACTCATCAAATATTTATCGAGTCCCTCAGCTCCCGGGCTTGGTGTGAATGACAGACCAAGGCCGTTTGGCTGCATTATCACCTTGCACTTTGGGCTCAAAACAGTTCTGGGTTTGAATCTTGCCCTGTCACTTGCTGGATATCATCCTGGAAACATTTACTTCACCCTTCTGGAAATCTCAGTTTCCTCATCTGTGAAATGGGGACAATAATAATGCAGGAGTTTGGGGGTTTTAACGATAATGATAAACAGTGGCTAGCTCCTAGAAGATGTAAAATTAGTAGTGACTATCATATTATTGGTCACCCTTTCCATAGATCATTTATGGTCACCTTTAATGCTTCAACTTTGTGAATTGCCAGCGCCTTACTGAGGAATCATTTTAAGTCTAATGACTGGGGGTGTGGGACGTTTAGGGAGTCAGGGAAGTCCTTGTCGTTTCTGACACTAGAATACCCAAGTATCGGCTGTCTGAGAAAGACAAGCAGAACGAGTTGCTGAAGACACGAGAGAGGTGTTCTGAGGATACACAGAGGTACGTTTTCAAATCAGGCAGCCTGGTTATAAAACGCCAGGGAACAGCAACAGCAGACCATGAAGCAAAAAGTAGGTCACTTGTTTGGAGTCAAGGTGTCAGGTAGCATACTAGGTGAAGAGCCCAGAGCCATAACAGTAACAGGCTGTGAAAATGGCAGCAGCAGCCGTAAAGCAAAGGGCTGCCTTCCTGCACACGCCGGCCGGCTAGTCTGCCACCCTGGCACACAGGCAGAACGATGCCGTCAGCCTTCGGCGGCAGCATCTTGAACATAGAAGACAATGATAAATCAAGAGACGAGTAACCGGTTATGTCCAAGGGCAGGAGAGCCACTCAAGAGAAAGTGGGAATACAGCTGTCCATTGATTTTGTCTGTCACCGGAATGTGTGCTGTGCTTTTCAAATGTTTATGGCTCCGGATTTTAATGTGTCAAATTTCAGCAAGCCTACATGAAACATCTGCTTGTTTGCAGAGTCTTGTGCATGGAAGAGACATTCTGCTATTATAGGATGTTTGGGTGTCATAAGAATTTTTTGAAATACTGATTTTGTGTGCAAGTCAGAAAGGATTGTGAGCTCAAAGGCTGGGGCTCCCACTTCACATGCATTTGAGCAGTTGTCTGAGCTGGTCAGCTTGGGAGGAAGGAGAGGTAGACAGAACACTGTTGGCCTGGGAGGGACAGGAGCCCATGGTGTTGGCTCTGCTCCATCATGCTCCATGTCACCCCCTCCTCTCCACTCCACACTTCCTTCCCCTTATTATACTCACCTCCTGCCCACTATCCTTACCAGCCTAAAACTCGGGAGAGATGGTTGAGATAAAAAAGCAGCAGAGAGCAGGGGTTTTGATAAACCCTGGATTTGGAAATAGGTGCAAAGAAAGAAAAGACTTAGCCATCAGATGCCAGTGTTTCACTTCAGTATCTGATTTAAACAGAATCTTACCAAATTTCTTAGGCCTGTGAAATTAACTGCACTATGATTATCACCTTTTAAAAAATAACTTCTCCATCATGGACTAAATATTCTTTAAAGTGCTATATTAATATTATCAAAGTTACTGAAAATAAACTACCTGAGACCCAAACTATGATGTAATGCTAGCATTATTTCCTCCAACATCTGATACAGATTAGTTTTATGCAAAATGGTATAATTAAAATTTCACATAACCTAAAGTCCATGATGAGCTTAGAACAAATCAAAGTTATTTGGAAAGCAGGAGCTATGAAAGCACACAGAAATATCCTAGCTGCCCTAGCGCTTTCAGCCGTCAAGGAACATACTGGATTCTGCAGCATTTGAGTAGATAAACGGCCTTTCCAAAGCCCACATTTAAATGAATATAAACACTGGTTCTAATGTGCTCCTTTTTAATAAGAATAAATGATGGGTTTGAAGAAAAATTCATATGGTTTTCAACTGTAAGGAAAAACAATTTGGTCAGAAAATGTGCCTTTTCATCTACTCTTAGAAAAGTAATCTTCCCGGATCTCCATCAAAGGTATTGATCTCATCTGAAAAGATAACAAATGGGTTAGGGAATATATTCCTGTTAGTAAGAGTTATGTGTTTAAGATTTAATGACTGAATACAAAAACTCCCCTTGGGAGAAGAATGAGGATGTCAGGAGATACTCCCCTTGTATGACTGCGAAGAATGCGTACATTTATTTATTTCCATTTGGTGTCTTGACTTGACAAAAGAAAAATTTGAATTTATGGCTTTAAATGGCTGGAATACTGGAATGAGCTTAGGATTTTTATAAATTTAGACAACATCTAAGAAGTGCTTCTACTACTGAAAGCAGGGAAAACTATTTAAATATTTTAGAATCAACTGACAAGGAACTACATCATTTTTTTGACTTTTTTTTAAAAAAAGCACCTTTTATTTTTCAGACTATAAAGTATGTTAACATGTGAGCACAATTATCATAGAGTATTTCCGAAGGGACACTCTTCTTTGAAGGGACACAATTGTTCACATTGGTTGATTCCACTCGGTGGCAATGCAGAATAAATAAAAATATACTTTTTTTTCCCCTAAGCTCAGGCTCAGACTGTGAATTATTTTTTTTATTCTCCACTAGCATAAAATTTACTTATATCAGCTACATTAATGCAAGCATAAGAACTTTATTCTTCAGAGAGATTAGTTTCATGAACTAAATTTAGAGCCACTTAGTTTATCTCATGAGTGATGGTGCTATTTTGAAAAACAGGGATGCAAGGAAACTTTTGTCCACTTTTGACTTATCTTACTTGAAAATGTGTATTTAGTGATAGAATAGGTAGATGCTTGCACTTAGTTAGTAGCCTGAAAATATAGGGATGAAGGTTTCTCTTTTCAAGGATGCCTCTCAGATGAGTTTGTAGAATCTTAAGTGCACCTTCACAGAGTTACTGGGGAAAAAAAATACTGGGAAAAAAACGTGGTGTTTTTCTTCCTACATACACTCTAAAACTTGAAGATAAAGCTCTACAAATAGATTCTAACTTCTATCCATGTATGTATGATTGGTCCTAAGTGTTTGAGTGAATCAAATTTCCTGTGGGGGACAGAAAGTACGTAAAAGTAAGTGCTGACATATTTTTTCATTTTATTTACTGGAAAATAAAATGAACTTTTACATGAATGTTTGTATTCTAATTCACAAGTGATCTGCACTTCTACCCCCCCACCCACCTGCTCTAGCCTTCTCTTATTTTTTAATTTTGTGCCTCCTCCCTAAATGTTAACATTTTGATATCGCTCTTATGGTCTCAGTTCAGATTTTGAAATCTTTTTTAATGGAGTGAGAAATAGAGATTAGAAAAGGTTTGTATGTCTGTAACATTTTAAAGGAGCTGCATACCTTCATAACACCTCTTCACCTATTATTTATTTCCATCACGTTCTTTTTCCTTCCTTGTCATTTGTGCTCTCAACTGGAAATAACTCTCAGCATCATATCACTCTAGCGAAGCTGACGAGGTTTCCATAATTCTCTGTGCTGTGCTACATAAATTGAGAACATAGGGTTAACTTCAGAAGCCAAAGACCTCGAATTGTAGAGAGAGAAGCAACATGAGGTCACAGCGTACTGATTGAGTCACTAACTGCGTTGGGGGAGGAGAGCTTGTTGAACCCGTTGTTTGATTGTTCACCTGATAATTCACTTTCTATGGAATAATGTAGACACAGTCTGTGCCAAGCTTTTACTTGCTTTCTTGTTCCTTAGTTTTGCTAAAGGAAAAAAATGAGTAGGGGAACTTTGCCTGTCTCTGAGTCTATTTATTGCAGATTTTTCTGATTTTCAATTCTAAAGCTTGATCGGTGGTAGGCTCCACCGTAAGATGAACTTCCCTATCTTGTTTCTCAGAATAGTATTGCATTTCCCCTTATGATATTTTAGAAGGGGTGTCTGACCCAACAGCATTGATTTTCTCAATTACCATAGTCATGAATGGGTGGTTAAATTGAAATATGCATCATTACAGCACATAACTCTGTAGGCTGATGCTGAATTCAAGAAAGAGTTGTAATGCCATCCTAATAATTTTGCGGTCCTTTTCTCTATGGAAATGATCTAAGCTTACATATCCCAGATAAAGGCAGTTGAATAAATGCGGTAAAACAAAATTAGAAGAAGAAAAAAAAGACAGAAAAAGAAAACCTATGATTATCCACTGCGTAATTTTCAGATGTTCTAGCTCTATAGTTCTTACCAGCATGTAATTAAAGGTGTATTTTCCAAATGGAATCAAGGCATTGCTGTAGAAAAATATGAAGCAAGCATTCTTTATTCTGCAGACATGCAATTTCATACATCTTGCCCACTGTATTGTCCTCATCATCATACGGGAGCAGGAAGAAGAGCCCTGCTCACTCCAAAATATAAGACAAATTTGTCTCGAACACACAGAGACAAATAAATGAGTTAAATGTTCACCAAACTTGTCTCTCTATAAAAAGTATAAAGACACAAAATGAATAAAATTTGCATTCCTTACCACTTGATATAAATTATTTAGAACCATAAAATTTTAGATATTAAATAGACTTAATTTTGTGTATGTCCAATGCTGTTATTTTTCACATGAAGAAATTTTGTGCCTTAAGTAAAATGACACAGAGGTACATGCAGTGAAACTTAGGTACCCAAAGAGAAGTCATGAAATCTTGAATATCAGTTTTATACCCACAAATGCCTGGAGTTCCTAAAGTTTACAAAAATGCATTGGGACCCTGAAGATAAAGAGATTAATGAACTCCTCAAAGATGATACAGATGGGCAGTGGCAGAGCTGACGAAAACCTACCTTTCCTGATTCCCATTTTCATTCTTTTTTTATACTTCAAAAGAGATTATTTTCAAAGCTCCTAAATTATTAAATCATTGTGTTTCTTTAGTGGGGAAGTGGAGGGATTTGGACCCCTTCTAGAAAGATACATTTTTACGGTATTTTATTTTATTCTGCACATTTCTAGAGTGTCATCCATGAGGGCAGAGAGCACCACGCTGGGTGAGCTAGGTGTGGCTGTGGCCATATGGATGTGGGCCTATGACCTTGATTATCTTTTTCATGGGAACAACGATAAAGAAGTCCAAGATGATGGGCCTCAATGCATTTTTATAAACTTCGGGAGATCCAGCCATTTCTGGGCATGAAATTGATATTCAAGATTTCAGACTTCTCTATGGGCACCCAAAATTCAGTCCCTGTGCTTATGTGTATTTACTTAGGCACAAACGTGAGTTGGCTTCTATGAAACACCAGTTTCAAGAAAATAATTGGCTCTTGTGTGAGCCCAGATAATCACCCAACATCTATATCAAAATAAGATTTTTCTTTCCTTTCTTTCTTTCTTTCTTTCTTTCTTTCTTTCTTTCTTTCTTTCTTTCTTTCTTTCTTTCTTTCTTCTTTCTTTCTTTTTTTAAGATTTACTTTTAAGTAATCTCTGCACCCAATGTGGGGTTCAAACTCACAACCCTGAGATCAAGAGTCACACGCTCTACTGACTGAGCCAGCTAGGCACCCCAAGATTTTTCTTTTCTTGCTGTTAAATCTTGGAAAGAAATTCTCAGGAAATAATAAAAACTTCTGTTTTGTAGATTCAAATAAATTCATAATTAATGCTTTTTCAGTAATGATGTAACATGGGTCAGTTATGTGACAAAATTAATGTTAATAATTTTATAAATGGCTATAGCTTAGTATTTATGACATTCTAAGAAGCCCCTTAACTTTTTCTATTATGTTTCACAAATATTTTAGGAAAAAATTATATGCTATCATGATAGCTTGGAATTAAAGAAATCTTTTTTTTTTTAAGATTTTATTTATTTACTTGACAGAGAGAGAGAGAGCGAGCATGCTCACACAAGCAGGAGGAGCAGCAGAGGGAGAGGGAAAAGCAGACTCCCCTCTGAGCAGGGAGCCCGACAAGGGGCTCAATCCCAGGACCCTGGGATCATTGACATGAGCTGAAGGCAGCCACTTAACAGACTGAGCCACCCAGGGGCCCCTACAGAAATCTTTTTTAAGTTCTCTGGATGTATCTCACTTAAAGGTAGTTATACTTATTTTGGAACAAGGCATTCATACACAAAGAAACCTGTGGGTTCATAGAGTAGAACACAAATCAATATAAAGCAATACACAAGTAAAATGCCATTAAAACAAACACTATTTGTGATGGGAAAAGTTATTTTCATAGTAATCATGTTTATTACCTGTTACTCTTGTGAATCTGTCCATGTGTTTAAGCAAAACTAGTGGTTCAGTACTCTGTGTTCTCATAGGATACTTATTCCTTAGTTTCTATACAGTAGTATAATGATGGTATGTTTTTACCTGTCTGTCTTTTTCTCTATAGGATGAGCAGGGATGATGTTCTCTTAGCTGTTCCTATGGTAGATGGCAAGTGACTGTTGAAAGGATGAATTAGATATTGCTTCAAGTAAGTGCCAACTTGTTGAAATTCAAAAATAGTTTTCTCAGAGAATTCTACTTAATAGCAGTAATTCTAACAATATTAGACCTATTGTACAAACTGAATCCACATAATATGTTTAAAAGACCCTGAATAAAAGTTATGGACCCAGAGGGTATGATGATATTTTTCTATTAAAATTGTGGTGAAGTATAGGAATTTTATTGTAAAAATGTGAGGCCTTGGGACACCTGTGTGGCTCAGTCGGTTAAGTGTCTGCCTTTGGCTCAGGTCATGATCTCGGGGTCCTGGGATTGAGGCCACAAGGGCTCCCTGCTTAGTGCGGAGTCTGCTTCTCCTCCCCCTTTGCCCCTCCTCCCACTTGTGCTCTCTTTCTCTCTCTCTGTCTCTCAAATAAATAAAATCTTTGAAAAAAAAAAGTGAGGCCTTTCACTAGAACAGTTATCTACTAGAATGAAACTTAAAGTTTTATTAAGAAGAAAATAAATGTGTCAGGATATATCAGGTGTGATACTTCTACTATTACATTTAATCTTCACTGTGGTCCAGAAGGTATGTATCATCAGCCAAATATTTCAGGCAAGGTTATCTGCCTCAGAGTTCATAGCAAATCAGGATTTGTACCCAGGCATGTCTAACTCCAAAATGTCAACCTTCTTTCCAGGACACTACACATCTACTCAAGGTAAAAGATAAGATGATCAAGAAAAGGATAACCACATTCTTTTAGGTAAGGCTTAAAACCATATAAAAAAATTATGTGAGTTGGGGCGCCTGGGTGGCTCAGTCGTTAAGCATCTGCCTTCAGCTCAGGGCATGATCTCAGGGTCCTGGGATCAAGCCCCGCATCGGGCTCCCTGCTCGGCGGGAAGCCTGCTTCTCCCTCTCCCACTCCCCTGCTTGTGTTCCCTCTATCGCTGTGTCTTTCTCTGTCAAATAAATAAATAAAATCTTAAAAAAAAACATTATGTGTGTTAAAAAAAAATTTTTGTATGCTGATAGTGAATTAATTGGAGTACCTTCCAAATCAGTTCAAGTGCTAATTCTAGTTGTTTTCCTATTACTGCAGATAAGAAACATTCTGCGCCAGCTTTGCAGTTTTAAGTGACAAATTACTTACATTCATATATACATTCTCAGAGCACTAAAACACTACGAAATAGATGCAAATGTCTGGCATTGATTTTTCAAAAATAGTGATCAACCCATTAGCTAAGGTTTGTGGATGTAAGGGAAACAGAACAGACATGAGGAAGTTCGTTATTACAGGGAGGGGCACACTACTCAAATTCTTCTCCTCAAATGAGTCCATCGAATTCACATTTAGAATCCTGCCTTCCACAGACCTAGGGAAGCATTCTGGTCAAACAAGCCTGTGCTGCTCCCTCCCAGAAAAGGGTGATTTCACTGAGGTGAGGAGCTTGCTGGAGCTCGTTCTGGGGAACCTTGGTGTCCAGCTGAGATGTGGTTGGAGAAGAACCTAGCCCTGTAGGTAGAATGCAGCAGGATCTGTGTTAGTGCCAGAGGGCACCTTGGCAGGGGGGAGTGCTGCTCCCGGCAGCTGCACTGGTTCTCTCCATGTGCCCTGAGACATGGGCAACCATAACTCCAGGAAATGGGCTCTGGAACCACAGGATAAATCCAGTAGACCAACTGGGACCTGTCTCACATGGTTTCCCCGAACTATGTGCCATGCTGAGGGGGACTTTCGGATTACAAAGAAAACCACAGACCCATGATGGAGTTACTTATGCCAGGCTGAGCTACCACACTGGGGCTTAATATTTAACCTACTTGCTGTTTTCAACCTCCTTCAGAAATGTGGTCTTCGCTGGTCAGTCAGGAATTTTCTGGTCAGCAGCAATGGGGTAATCTGTCACATGGGCCCTCTCCTTCCTCCTCCCCCAAAGGAAGAGGAGGTAATCCACCAAGGAAGACCCCCCCTGGCCTTCCCACTAAGGGGAGGTGACCTTGCCTGGAACAATCCTTTTCTTTTGTTAATAACTTCCTTGCCCCACTTTCCTTCCTTTAAAAACCTTCCATTTTGTATAATTCCTCAGAACTCCCTTCTACTTGCTGGATGGGATGGAACCTAATTCATGAATTGCTTAATAAAGCCAGTTGGATCTTCAGATTTACTCAGTTGGATTTTTGTTCTTCAACAGGATCTGTGACAAGAGAGGCTGGTGTGGAGACTGGGACGCAGGGAGGGTGTGAGGGCAGCTGAGACAATAAAGCCCCCTGGTAGTGTGCATCAGAGGCCTCAAATGCTTTCAGAGGCCCTGGGCCGGTGGGTAACCTAGAGATCTGCAAAGGGCCTAGTTGGGGCAGCCATTTTGCAATTCAAGAATGTAGGCCCAGCAAGGCCCGTTCTTCAAATTTTCATGAGAAGCTACACATTAAAATTGTTTTAAATGTGAAATGTACTGGTTTTTATTTATTTATTTATTTATTTTATTTTTATTTATTTATTTTTTTGACAGAGACAGAGACAGCGAGAGCAGGAACACAAGCAGGGGGAGTGGGAGAGGGAGAAGCAGGCTTCCTGCTGAGCCAGGAGCCCGATGTGGGACTCAATCCCAGGACCCTGCGATCATGACCTGAGCCGAAGGCAGTCGCTTAACCAACTGAGCCACCCAGGCGCCCAAAATGTACTGGTTTTTAAATATTTACAACTAAATTAAGATTTTAAAGTCGTGAGAAAGTCAAAGAAAATAATCCACAGGCCAAACTGCCCCTCCCTCCCCCCTAGCCCCCCACTTGCAAGCTTTGGTGTAGGGCAGCTCTTTGGGACTCTGGAGGGAAAGGGCTACCTCATTCCCCCTAAGAGACGCCAATTTCATTGGCCGTGGTTGGGCTGCAAGTGTCAGATTATCTTAATGTGAAGTCTAGGTTGAACCCTACTGAGTAAGTGGTATGAAGTGACTGGATACCAGGTACCACTGGGCCATATCATCAAGGCTTCCCTGGCTGCCTTTTCTCCTTACACAACATTATCTGTAGAGTCCACAACATCAAAAATTCCCTCTACCTGCATTTCTCCAACTTAGATGTGCATAAGAATCACTCAGGAGCTTATTAAAATGGAGGTTACTAAACCCTACTGTGGGAGATTTTGATTCAGTAAGTGGATTCTGAAATTTGCTCTTAACGCCCACCTTAGTTTACTGTAACACAGATGGTCTGGAGACCACACTTTGGAAACACTGACTCATCATGGATGCTGTGACTGACACATCTGTTATTCCAGCTCTAGCTTCTTGCCTAAGTTCTAGATCTGTAGTTATGACTACTTACTGTAGGGAAATGTCTACCATCTTTCCCTGGATAGCTCAGACCTCCCATTGTCTGAATCCAAAGTGTGTTGTCCTTCAAAACCTGCAAAGACTTACATTTTTTATTTCACTGAAACTCATCATCATCCACTTAATTGCCCAAGCCAGAAATCGGCGTTTGCACCTGTGGTGGGTGGGGACTAGTTTGGAGTATGTAGCAGGTACCAGCATGCCTTACCAAGTAGCTGCTTTCCTAGCCAGGTCTTGCCATGTCTGTCTAGTTATTTTACCATGGCTTTCTAAGTGGAATCCAGTTCTTCTGGGACAAACCAATAATGACAATGGCCTTATTTATTGAGTTTGACTGTGTCAGGCACTCTTCTAAGTGTTTCACATGCCTTAATTCAATTTTTGTGAAGCCCTTGAATTCCCTGTTGTGTTTTGGCAGCTCAGTATCCCCTGAAGCTAGATCTCGCCCCCATATTTCCATTTGCCACTGGGGCCTCTGCTTCAGAATCGATAACTTCATCTTCCAGCCGTGAAACCACCCCTCTCACTGCAGACCCCAGCATCTAGGATCCCTGCTGTTGTTTTCTGCTCATGATCCCAGGGATACTGATGGTTGCCCAACTTGGAATCGCATTCAACATGTCTCCTTAGCTATGGTAAATCAGGTTGCTGCCTACACTCAAACAGTAGAGTGCTTCCATCAGAAGGGCATTTGGCGATTATCTAGTCCAATTTCCTTACTTTAAAGACTTGGAAACTGAGGCCTAGAACCGTAAAGTGATTGGTTAAAGGTAAGGAAGGAGTGAGAGTTAGAACTGAGGATCAAGCCTGAGTTTTCTGTTTTTAGGTCTAATGCTGGAACGCAAGCCCCATCCTAGTAGAGTGACATGATCCTGGGATTTCGGGCTGTGTATTTCCTGTATGTGCCTGGGGTGCAGTAACTGAATGGCTACACGAAGGATGCATCAGGCTGTGGCTGGTTGGCAACGCAATGACCGGAATACCCTTTGACATAAAAAACTGTGGTTATATTATAGGATGGTAATGTTGAATGCAATACATGTCCTATTTAGCACCTCTAGCAAAAATACAGTGGAGGCAATAGATACAAGGTTGTGACAGCTAGAGCTAACTTAATTATTCTGCCCAAATGTCCCATGAAAGAAGCTCACCTTGGCCACCCTTTCTAAAATTTTGACCCATTTCTTTTTTTGATGCTGTAATTCTACTTACTTTTCTTAATCAAACATCTCACCGTCTGAAATTCTATCATTATGCATTTTTGTGTTTACCATCTGTATACTCGCTTAGAATAATCTATGTGGGAGCAGAGGCTTTGTGGCTTTCACCACAATAAGGCCAGCACTTGGAAGTGTCTGACCCAGAAGAGCTTCCTGAAAATGATGGTTTTGCAATTTGGAATGGAAGCTTCAATAACAGCCAATACCCTGGCATTCGGAGGCTTGATGTACCTCCACAAAGGAAAGCAAAATAAGTACCCTGTGTTGTGCAAGGCTGGAGTCTGGATGTGAAAGATTTGGATAATACCATTTGAAAGGATATTTACCAAAAATAATCTTTGTCATTAAGTAAACGACTTCTCCAGTGTATTTTGATCCTATATGGAAGGAATAACCCACTACCATAAGTAAAATTATAACATTTAGACAGGGGATACTTGCTTATTTACAAATATAAATAGAGTAGCTTGAACAGTGTCCCCCCTCCCCGCCCAAATTCATGTCCACCCAGAACTACAGAATTTGATTTCATTTGGAAATAGGGTCTTTGTAGATATAACTAGTTAAGGACCTTGAGATGAAATCATCCTGGATATGGGGTGGGTCCTAACTCCGATGACTGGTGTCTTTATAAGAGAAGGGTGATGGAAATTTGGACACTCAGAGACATGGAAGAGAAGATGATGTGAAGGTGGAGGTAGAGATTGGAGTGAGGCATCTTTAAGCTGAGGAACAGCAGGAGCCGCCAGAAGCTAAAAGAGGCAAGGAAGGCTTCTCTCCCAGAGCCCTCAGAACAGAAGTCTGAAACAGAATTTCCGACTTCTGATGCCCAGAACTGTGAGAAAATACATTTCTGTTGTTGTAAGCTACCGTTTGTGGCAATTTGTTCTGGTAGCCTAAGAAATGAATACAGTGAGTATAGGAGATACTTGCTTCCTTGTGGGTAGGAGGATGGTCCATTTGTCCACAATATTATGAAGTTAAGGATTGTAACACCTAACAGCTATGAGTGCTAATTTGGAGCAGATGATCCTGTCTGTGAAACTAAATGACATCCTAAAACTCAGAGGAGTGGGCCAGGCAGGCCTCCAAGCTGAGAAGCTATGGTGGAGGAGGGGACCCAGACACTGAAAGAAAGCAGTCCAAGCCCCTTCCTTATTTCTTCCTACGAACCAGGGAGGTGGAAGTTGGGGAGACTTGCTCCCTCTAATCCATGAGGGAGGCCAGGAGAGCAGCCTTTCCAGTCTGTGGGTGGAGGGTGAGGCTTACTGCTTCTCATTTCATGGCTACATGAAAATACTACCGTTCTCTTCAAATACAACAGGAAATCATTTTCATTTCTTATAATTTAAAATTCCTGGTGCCAAGTATTTCTCTGACCTTCCCTTTATTCCTGCTTAGCCTGTCTACCTGACCCCACCCCCTTTACTGCTAAAAGGGCTGGGACTGAGAAGTCCCTTCCCAACAACCTGGCTTTCCCTACTTCCCCAAATGACATATTTCACTGTCCCCTACCCCCTGATCCTATGAAGGACCTTAGCAGTCCTTCTCCTCCTCCTCCCCCACTCCAGCTCCTTCTCTTCAGCCCCTCTCCCTGCTTTCTCTGCTACCCTTTTCCCTGTCTTTCTCTCCTGCTTCAACATTTAGTTGTTGCAAACCTTCCAGGTAATGAGCACTGTTCTGGGCTGTCCCATTTGCCGGGAATTTCTCCTTTCTCTCTTTGCCACTTGTCTAAATTCTCCTTATCCTTCATTGTTTGCCTCAAGCTTCTTCTTCCATCTGGTCTTCTCCAGCAACTCCTAAGGACAGTTTTATTTCCCCTTTACAAATTTCTATAGCCCTTATGGTCAGTAAAATGCATTTGGCCCCAGTCATATGTCCCTTGTATTACTATTTATGGTGATTAGAAGCCATTTCTTGTCTGCTCATTTAGATCATGAGTTTCCTGAGGAAGCAGACACACTGTATTTATGTTTGAAACCTCAGCACCTTGCAGTGCTTTGATGGTCTAGTTGCTTTGGATATGTTTATTGATTGGGCGGCGTATTTGGTATTTTCAAATGAAATCAGGAGCTCCGGAAGGCCAATATATTTTTGTGTTCCCTCGAATCAAGCCCCCTCCCCTTGGGCTGGGTCTATCAAACCAGTCTAAGTGGGTCTGTTGGAAACAGCTTGAAGGAGGAAAAAGACCATTTGTTTTAGGAGAAACCAAGCAGGCAGAAAGGAAAAGGTCAGCTCAAAACTGTCCAAAGGCCGATTTGCCATTTAAAACCAACAGTCACATTCCTGTGGATGAAATCATCACTAGTCTCAAGCAATCACTACCCCCTGGGAGTGAGGCACTGGCCAGTCTTTAGGGTCTCGGTGTGTGTAAGAGAGGGTTGGGGGGCAGAGGAGAAAACAAGAAGGAACTGAAGGGAGTGGGCAGTGAAACAGTTGCCCCTCTCTATCATCATAAGAGGAAGGGCTCTTTGAAGGAACTATTGCGTTTATGTGGATTCTTCAGGACTGTATGTGAATCAGGGGTGATCTTGGCTACCAAGCAGGTGACGGCTCAACTTCTGCTACGACTCTCATTCTCTCTTTGCTTGACTCCTTTGCTTTAGAAACTGTACAGAAAAAGCTCTTTGTCCAGCCACTTACAGGGTAAAGGGAAGGCCAGGTGAATTGGTCCTTTGGTGAAAGAAACTGTGGGACATGTAGAATATTAGAGGGCAGAGATGAGATGAAGAGCAATGATAGTAAAAAGAACCTTTATGGAGAACTTAACATGGACAGACCAAATGTTAAAAGGGTAACACGCATTATTTAATCCCTCTAACACCCTGTGAGGCGTGTGTCGCTAATTTACAGAGACGTTCGGTAGTTTGGTAATTTGCTTACTGTCACATTGCCACGAGGTGTGTGGCTGAACCAGGATTCCGGGGCTCAGGATCTAATATTCCAAGCAGCAGACATGCGATGAGCATCTTTTCCCAAGAAAAATTCAGGACATGTGGACTGAAATATATTAGTCCACATTGGGTACAATGGAACTGGACATTTGCAGTTAGGACTGTTGAGGCAAATGCTGAGAGTAAGTCACTGGCCTTCAAATACCAGAAGGTAATTATGTTCAAATTTCTATTCATGCATCCTGGGCAATAAGGAAATTATGCTGTTTATATTTGGAGTGTGCAATTAGCATCATCCTGATTGACCTATTGGAAGTTAAAAATAGTTTTGCTTAGAGTCCACCAAATCACTGATGAAAGTTTTCCTGATAGACTTGGTAGAGATTACTGATACTTCTGGCTATCGCTTCCTTTTGCCATTTAGAGAAGGATACAGTTTGGTCATAATCATCATTTTCACCTATTTTTGAAATGTATATTGAACTTGTCTTTTTCTTTTTAAAAAACACAGAGTATAACTGTATTACTAACCTACTGGGATATGTGAGGTGAACATACATCAGCTCATGTGGTTACTTCTGATTTCTGCACTTTGGGGTCAGATTTTACAAAGGAATTCTATTTAAACAAGACCCATTTTTAAGCCTGTCCGCAGGGTTGACTTGGAGGAGGTTGACGTGGAGGTGGAGTAGGGCAGATGATTGGATAGTGTGACTTGAGAGTTTCCTATCATTGTCCTGACACTGTCTGAAGCTGTGGCAAATTTGCTGATCTCCTCTATGGAAGATAGATGGAAAAAAAAAAATGTTTGGGTTACAGTATGGATGGGTTGAGTGGGAGATCTGAAGCTCTGCCATCTCGGTTTCTTCCTGAGGCTTCTATCCATACCGTTTCTAACACTGCTGGTCAACACTAGAGAAATGGCTAATTTCTGTGAGTAAGCAATCACCATCTGTGTACCAGACCAACAGATTTTGGCCCTGAGAAAAGTTTTCTTAGAACATTAATGGGAAGGAAGAATGATCTTTATGGACCACCTATTAGGTACTTGACACTGTATAGGTATCTTACACACGTTAGGACATTTAAATCTCCCAACAGGTCTGTGTGGTTGTGACTGTGATGGGAAGAGATTGCAGAATGGGGAGCACAATAGCCTAATCCTGAGTCGATCTGTCCTTGACCAGGCCAAATGACCTGCGTTGGGCCCCTACGTCCATATCTAGATCTAATATCTCACCACTTCAATGGTGAAGAAAGGGAGATCTAGGGATTCTTATTGAAGTTATAGGAGTTGTAGTTAGGGTTGTGATGGGACAGAATTCACACCAATAATCCCTATTCTGGGTCTTCTAACTGTGAAACCCACCTCCCTTTCCTGGTACATGGGGAGGAAATATAAGATAGAGCTAAAAGTGGATTAGCAAGTCTCACTGCCAACCTCCTGGTCCTTACTCCACCACTCCGGCTGGTGATGAGGTCTTGCATGAACTACTCAGTCTTCATGTGTCTCTTTCCTCGAAGGTAAACACGCAAGTGATACTCATAACAGTTATCTCACAAATCTATTGCAGAGATTCAACATTTGGATACATGGAGTGGACCGGTAGAGGACAAGCCTTCAAAAAGGTGAGCTTTTATCACTACATGTTATTGTGACAAAGATTAAGTGCAGAGGCCATTCCCTTGCCTGGTCTGTAAATAGGGCTGGACTGGAGATCCTGGCTGGCTCACAAAACAAAAGGCACAAGCTTCTCGGTCAGTGGTAAAAAGGGAGCATGGATAGTTGAAGAAAATCTTGGTCATTTCAGTATTTTGCCCTGAAGTGGTCCTGGAGAGTTATATTCTTTAAACCTTGAGATCTCTCAACTAAGAGCAAAGAGTAAGCATTGGTTGAGCTTATTCTTGAAATTATTATTAAAGAAAGCGAGATCATATGTTAAGAAGACAGGGATCCAAAGGTAAGGTAAACACCATGTAACTGAGGGCAGACATTTCAGTTCTGATGAACTTAAGTTCATTCTAGTAGACACCACATAAGTCAACTGATTGTGGAGGGAGTGCTCTCTCTCAACTAGACAGAAGAGAAGCTGCTTATGGATTTGTACCCCACTATCCTCTGAAATACACTATGTTTTACAGACTTTCAATGATGGAAAAGGGCCTTCTGTTTTGTTTTCTTCTGGGTTTTATTTTTTTTGGGGGGGAGGGATGCTGTTTAACAAGCCATACACATCAGTATTATGCTGCATAATTTGTGAAGCTTTAATATTTTCCAGTTTCAACAGACTGAAGACTCCTTGCTTTAAATGAGGATACAAGGAAAATATAGCACATGGAACGCATGTTAGAAAAGCTACACAGTTTAATAATCCTTTGGAAAATAATCCCGATGATAATTATAAAAACACAGTAGACTCTAATAGCCTGTGGAATTAATCTACTATTTATTGAGCCGTTTTTATAATTCACTACATTAGGGGTTGAGGACGCACTGGTGAGTAAGATTTTGTCTCTGCCTTCAAAGAGTTCATAGCTTGGAGGGGGAGAAAAAGACATTGCAAAAAGGTACAGCCAGTGTAAGAAGTGTCATTGTAAAATGTGCAAAGGGCTAGTATAGGAAACAGCTCTGTCTGGGAAAGCCTGTGAAAGCTTCACTAAGGAGAATCTTACCACGTTAAGAGTTCCATAAGATGATCACAAACTATGACTGTACTGTAGATACATGTGGTCATTCTTAGAAGCTAGAACAGATGTCAAAGCTAGTGAGAAGTCTGGCAGTGGACTCCCAGTGACGCATGTGTAGATTAGCTACACAGCGGCCTTGGGAGTGGCCCACTCTGCCCCATCTCAAAATCTGCTGACACCTCAGCTCTTCCTCTCGCTACTCAGTGCATTCCTGAATCATGCTGCCACCCAGGAGAGAGGCTATTTTTCTCCTCATAAGTTTGCTACTGTAGGCATATAGGAACGATCCCATTTTCCATCTGACCATACCAACTAGGGATCACGCCCATTTAGCACAGAGTATCAGTATGCTGGACAGCAGACTTTAATACATTATAAGCAGCTGGTAAACTAAGGTAGCAGTTGTTCTTAGGGGTGGAAGAAAACACAGGCCACACACCTACATGACAGAAAAGAGGTTACATCAGGAAGACAGGAATTGGTCAAATGTGGTCAAAGGTCTTCCTCCACCACGATGCAGATAAATCATTTGAGAGCTACAGAATGATAGGCTCCTGAGAGCTTCTAGCTTCGAAAATGCTAAAGATTGCACATGTGTGTGCTTCTGGTATATGTATGCACAAACGTGTGTATGTGTGGGCTTATATATGTGTGTATGGATATATATGCATGTGTACATATATTTGTCCATTTCTAAGTGTGTATGAATGTGTGCGTGCTTACAGATATGTGTGCAAATGTGACTATATTTGCGTGGGTATGTGTGTGCCAGACAGGGCACGCTGGAAAGTAAGTGTAAGACTTCTGTCCTCGCGGGCGGTCCCTTCCCACCCCACCTCCACACCACCGACTGATAAAAGCAGAAAGGATGCTCTATGACCTGAGACTGCATTAGAAAGTTTGCGGTTCTTTTGAGGCTATTCTACCGGGGAACCTCATTGGTCCCCTGCAGGATGGTGGATTTTACAAGAAGTCTGCGGATTCCCCCAGGACGAAGGGACTGCTGCTGACAGGCTAGCCTGTAGCCGGACCGCGCCCTCCCCGCTCGGGCCTCCACCCCACCTCCCCCGCCCCCACCTCCGCCGCTTCGCAAGTGGTCCCCAGCCTGCAGCCGCCGGCTCTGCAGAGGCGGGCCCGCGGGCTGGAGTCGGCCCGCGGCGCAGGAGGCAGGGGAGGGGAGGGAGCTGGAGGGCGGGGGCGGCGGGAGGCCATGCCTCCAGCTGCGGAGGCTGCCGAACAGCTGGAGCCATCGCGGTCACCTGCGCGGCGCCGGCGCCCTTGCGCTCCGAGCGGCTGCCGGGTGCGCGGCCGGCGGACTTTGCGGAGGGCGCCCGGCGTAGGCGGCGGCGAGTGTGGGCCGAGCCGGTATTTATAGCTCGGTGACAGCAGCGGCGGCAGCGACGCCGCCGGCCCGTCTCGCCGCGCTTCCCAGCGAGGCCGCCGGCGCGGCGGAGGGCTTGCTCGCCCGGGTCTCCGGTGTTGAAGACACCCCAGCCGGTGAGTGCGCGGGCCCGGGCGCTGGGCGCGCCTCCCCCGCCGCTCGGTGCAGCCGCGGCGGAGCCCTGCGAGCCCGGCTGCCTCCTCGTCCCTGCCCGCGAGTGCGGAAGCGGCCGCGGCCCCGGCGCCCGTTCCCCCCGCGCCTCGCCTCGGTTCCCGAGGGTGGCATGCGGCGAGCGGGGCAGGTGAAGTGTCGGGGAGGGGGACGGACGCACGGGCCCCTCTGCGAAAGGCCGTTGAGACTCCCAGGTGGAAGGCTCGCGGTGAGGAACCCTCACACTCCGGGGCTCCGAGGGTGGCGAGGGACGTCGCCAGGACGGACCTTGAACTTTCCTCGCTTGGCTGATTCCTGGGATGGGAACTCTGTGAGAAGCCCCACGTATTGTTTGTTAATTAAATTAACAGGTTGCCGTTCAGGGGTGCTCTCCTTAAAAACAAAAAAACCCAGAAAGGAAACTTAAGTGTTTACTAACTTTATCGTGACTAAACAAAGCTGTTTGTCGATTCCTGTTTTTGAAAATGCCATAGGCCCACAAGTGTGTTAGACCCATGTGATAACATTGGGCTGCCATTATTCATTCTACCCTCTGTGGAACAATGAACTGTGTGTGTGTGTGTGTGTGTGTGTGTAAGATGGTAGTAAACATCACATGCTTATTTTAGTACTTATGTGTCTAATGAACCAAAAGAAACTATGTTGAATAAATGCATTTACCCCTAGTTATAAATGATATATTGTTTGAAATCCATAGAAGGACTTCTAGGAAGAAAAAAGTTCTTCCAATTTATTGAATATAAAGAGTAGTAGAAGCTCTGTAAAAACTATTTTTGTTGTAAAGTATTGAATTTTTTGCCATGCCATACTTTCTAACACCCCTTGCCCCCTCAGTGTGAGTAGTTTTAAAGTAATTATGGATTTTGAAATTTTGGCTCGGGTATTTATCCCTACCCCCATTCCACCTCCATCGGATCCTTGTGCTCAGAAACCAATACTTGTCTGTTTAATTTAATTTGCCCCTTTAAACTGCCAACCACTTAAAAAAATAATTTCAGATATGAATGAATTTTATTGTATTCATTCACTGTTACTTTCTTTGGTGTGTGTTGAGATTCTTTATCATAAACAGATATCACTGAAAATGAGGTCTAAACATTTGTAAAGAATTCATTGGTGAATATTTTTCAACTTTATAAGATGAAAGGACTCGCAAATACTTTGCCATTTTAATGAAAAGTTAACTAATGTCTTTGTTAGGAGAGAACCCCAGACCTAACTTTGCTTCAGCTTCCCTGTTTTAAAAACTTGCATGGTTTAGTATTTTGTTATCCCAAAGATTGCAGGTTAAGAACGAGGGAAGAAAATCACTTAAAGGTTGAAACAATGTGAAGAGAAAGTCTGGGAAGTGATTTATGGATGCAATCCTCTAATTTAGCAAGGGTACCACAAATACTATCCTGGTATCTATGCAAAGCCACTTATGGTGGTTTCATTGATTGACTTAAAAGGTTGCTTTTTATTTAAAAGGCTGTGTGGTCTCTTGTATTGGACTAAAAGCAAAAAGTTCCTACTTTATTTCTGTTATTATTGTTATTTGTATTTTTAAAACCTGTATTAAGCATTCACATTATGTAAAATGCTCTATGTCACCTCCTCATGCCTGCCTTTTCACCTAACATTTCAAAATAATATACCAAGACTAATCCTTACCTCAGGGCTGGTCCAGGCAAATATGTATTTCATTTCTCCATCTTTCTGCCATTTCTCCTTTTACAGACTTGAATATCACATTATCCAGAGTCTGTTCTCCCTGGAATGGAATCTTCAGTGTTTTTTTTTTTTTTTTTCCTTATCCAGAGCTGGTCTGTTATCCAACCATGATCCATACTTTTTTTTTTTTACATTTGTTAATTCATCAGCAAATATTTGTTGAGTGCCTACCAGGTGCAAGTCATCACCTAGTACTTAACTGCTTCCTCATGCTCCTACTTCCTTCCCATTGGAACTTTATTCTGTATTTTATACTTCTCAGTGTAGGGAACATAGTAGTTATTAAGAGTATTGACTTTGGGGTCATACAGAGATACTTCTGCTGTTTCTGCCAGTTGGCAGCTGTATGACTTTGGGCAGATTATAACCTTTCTGAGTCTCTATTTCTTCATTGGTAAGTCCAAAGGGTTGGTATAAGGACTAATTGAGGTACTGAATGAAAAGCGCTTGCCTGACCCATAAAAAGCACTAAAAAAATGTTAATTTTTATTCTGTTGTCCATGTCTACTTCAATGGTGTTCATCTCAGGAAATGGCAGGTCCATTCTGGCTTTTGCCAGGCCATGTCCACATCCACTCCATCACGTAACTCTTGTCAGCTCTTCCTTTATTTATGTATTTAAAAGATTTTATTTATTTATTTGTCAGAGAGAGTGTGCACAAGCAGGGGGAGAGGCACAGGGAAAGGGAGAAGCAGGCTCCCTGCTCAAAGACATGGGGCTCCATCCCAGGACCCTGGGATCATGACCTGAGCTGAAGGCAGACGCTTAACCAACTGAGCCACCCAGGCACATCTCAGCTCTTCCTTTTAAATCTTTCTAGACGTTCATACATTTCCAACCATTAGACAGAGTGGCCCCTCTGACCTGTAAGCCACAAGGGCCACTCTCCTGCTTCCCATCTCACACCGGGTGAAAGCCCACATGCATACGATGGCCTTAAGGCCAGATCCTGACAGGCCACAGCACAATGGGATGCTCCCTGGCAGACCTGATGAGGTCTGCACCCACCCCTATCCAGTCATAATAGTTTCTTTGCTGTTCCTTAAATTCACTAATCATGCACTCAGCACAGGTCTTTGCAAGGTTTTGTTCTCTGTGTTTGGATCACTGTTTCCCAGATATCTGCTTGCCTCCCTCCCTTCTTTCAGGTCTCTTTTCAAATGTCCCCTTATAGTGGGGCCTCTTCCAACTTACCTCCCTCCTGACATTCCCTATTAACTTTCTCCATCAACTTACACTTTTCTAAAATATTATCGATCCTGGTTTTTTTTCTGCTTAATGTCTCTTTCCCTCAATGAGACGGTAAGATGGCAGACAACAAGGGTGTTGTCCGTTAATAACCCTCATGCATAAGCCGGTGCCTGGCACAAATAAGCAATTGGTAAATATTGAACAAATGAATGATGAATGTTATCATGGAATTAACAAATCTGGACTTCATCACCTTCTAAATATGAATTTGGATAGGTAGCTTAAGCTTTCTGAGCCTTATTTTCAATATTTGTAAAATAAGGACAGCATTCATCCTTTACCTTGTACAGTTGTATTAAAAATCCTTTAACTCTGAGAATAACATATAAAATCTTCCAGTCAATGTAATGTATAGTTGATATTACTTTCATGCTCATTTTTAATGGGAATGACCATGACTCACTTGTATTTTAAATGGCCTTCGCGGTAGGAAGTATCTGGAAGTGAGCAGGCACTTTACAATGAAATCTCCAGTCTTCACTACAGTGCTCTGAGGGAAGTACTTTTATTGGGATTTTACTGGTGAAGAAATGGGATCTCAGAGAGGTTAGGGCTTTGCCCAAGATCACAGAGCTGGTAAGTCGCAGTCGGGTAGAACTGGACCATGTTCCTCCCACTACACTAGGCTGCCTTCTGAAAAACAGATGTTCCTGATTCCTTTGAATCATTCTAATATTGTTCTAATGGTGTGATTTTGCCCACTAAAAACACTAAGGTAAAATGTGATATAAATATAGGCGGCTATCTTTATTTATCTTTTAAGGAAATAATATTAAACAGTTTAAAACTGTGTCTGCCCTTTTGACCTTGAATTTTAAAAGCAGTTATCCCAAGTGCCTGGGTAGCTCAGTTGGTTAAGTGTCTGCATTTGGCTCAGGTCATGATCTCTGGGTCCTGGGATCAAGCCCCGCATCAGGCTTCCTGCTCAGTAGGGAGTCTGCTTCTCTCTTTCTCTCTCTCCCTCTGCCCCTCCCCACTGCTCATTCTCTTTCTCTCTCTCAAAGAAAATCTTTTAAAAAAATTAAAAGCGATTATCCTTGAGATTAAATGAAATGATTGTAAGAAGTGTTCTGTGAACTGCAAAGAACTTTACATATAGTGTATAATAATACTATAGTAGAACTAGGTAATTGACGAAAATAGACTTTAACTTTGTCTTGTGCAAATACAGCCCAAAACTGCCCAAAGTACAGCTGTATGTGTCACTAAGTGCATCCCACAAAAAGTGAAGTACAGGAAGAATTTTAAAAATTCTTTTTCAAGAAATTGGATTCAAGATGCTGCAAATAAAGTCCATGCACTTGGCATAGTCATCTTTAAAAAACCCTTTAAATAAGAGCTAAGAGAGGTTACAGGTGAATTTTCAGACATAAATACTAAGGAGCTTCAAAAAATTTAGAGAGATTATTTTTTTATCTTAGGATAGTGCTCCACAATGGAAATGATCTATTTGTGGTAACTGGTTAGGTCTTCCTAGATGTTGAGACCTCCATTAGCAGAACTGTGCATTCAGCATGCTCTGCTTGGCTGGTGATAGTGTCTTTTGCTTAGTGTATTAGTTCATCAAGGACTTTCCATATGCATCCATAAATTTTTAAAAATGTAGGTGATATACTCCATCTTGATCGTATTTGCCATTATGTGAGAACTGTTGCCTGAGCCAGGGTCCCTGCTGAGAAAAATGGAATTCACCCTCCTGAAAGCCTTCAGTGTTTTCCTTTATTTGTAAAGGCCCTCATAAGTAATGAAGGCAGGGAGGGTCCTCTGCTTCAGTCAAATTTTTACAACATTTATTAGGGCATCTATGTTGCCGGAGTCTAGGACCTGATTATCTTTTACTTAAACTGTTGAAGTTGCCTATAAACTTAGTTTCCCCACGTTCATTATGCCTCATACCAATTTTTCATTTTCTAAGCTGACAGAGAAATCTTTCCCAAACTCTGTTCCAATCGGTTGTATCACTCTTCAGTTCTGAAACTTTTCATTCTCTATTCTCTATTCAGTAAAATACAGAACAACACTTTTGCATGATCTTCCTTGAATTGGCCCCAAATTATCATGACCTCTCTCAAGATACCTCAAAGGCTCTGTGTGCCAGCCACCCAGAACTACAGATGCACCTCTCTACCAGAAGGTCTCTCCTTTGTCTTTGCTCAGTGTCCTCCTGACTGGAGTAGCCTTACCTCTTTCTCCTTCTTCCTTTGCATTCCTGTCCATTCTGAGCCTTTTGTATCAGCTGACATGCAAGACTTGTAGTAAAATGTGTGGGATCCCTAATATCTACTATAAATATTAGTCCTTCTAGAGTTAGAAACCATGACTGATGACCTGTGGATTTGTGTAAAATTCCAGCCTGTCATTACCACCTTCTTCAATCATTGCTATAATGTGGAAAAGCAGAGGCTTCCAAAATATTGGTAGCAACATCTACATAATGATGTCATTACTTACAAGAGCGAAGTGGATGGGTGGATTAATCTAGGTCTCAGATGCAGTGCTGTCTGAAGGCATAGTTGGAAAATCACAGAGTGAGCATCAGTAATGCATCGCATAAGAACAATCAGATCAACTCAACTACTTACGCTGATGCTCAGAGAAGAAGAACAAAACTCAAGCAATCCTGCCATCAGTCACATGACCCATTCTTTCTGATCATGCTTGCAAGGTCCACTGGAATAGTATTAGTAGACTCGTTCATCCTCAAGCACTGCGCATCTTTTATATCAGACAGCTTTATTCTCAGGAACTTTCTAACCGACATGTAATGGGCCAGATTTTGGAATTTGTCTATGTATGGGAAGGTGTGGTGTAGAGTGTTAAGGCTTCATGGCTTGGATTTGAATCCTGGCCCTGGCATAGACAACTTTTGTTATTCGGTACAAGTTACTAAGCCCCAGGTCTCAGTTTCAAAATTGGTAAAATAAGAGTATTTTCTTCATTGGACTGCTATGCAATTTAATACAATTCGAAAAGCTCCTGAGCATAGTGTCTGGTATGTGGTAAATACTCAGTAGATGTTAGCTCTAGCGATAATGGTGATAACGCAGAAGGTATGCCGAAATGAGATGTCGGGTGGGAGCACATCGCGGCTGCTGGCGGAGTCAGTGTGGTCGTTTTGGGGTCCCAGTGCTTTTCTCCTTTCCTCTGTTAGTGGAAGCTAATGGCAGGTTGCTCTGCCTTCTCATCTCGCCTGAACAACAAGGAGGCTTTTCTTTCTGAGTGTGGCACTCACCGCATCCAGTAGATGTTCATTGATTGCCCACTTTGAGCCTGGCCCTGTGCTGTGGCCTGGAAGTGAACAGCCCTTCCCTGAGCACCTTATGACCTAGTGAAGGAGACATACACATAAGCCCATAATTTTACTGTCATATACTAAGCGTGAAGAGAAATCACATTTATTTAAGATAAAAACTCAGCTATGGTGGCAGAATTGAATTTAAAAAAATTAAAAGGGTTTGCAGATTATATCCACTGTGCATAGTCCATTTGAACAAGCTCAATCCTGGATTATTAACATGAGAGTCACTGAATGATCATATTGCTTCATGTGAACTACAGAGGTGAAAACAGTTTTGGTGCTCTGGATACCTGGTACCAAAGGCCGAGATGACCTGGCAGGCTTCGGGTGACTTTGTGGGTGAAATCAGGAAATGGGGATAGGTAGAAGTTTTATTCAAATTATTATGTGGGCTTGAAATTTGGGACCCCCTGGAAGATAACCCTGCAGCTTTGGCATATGAAACAAGAATAAATATCAGCCACGTGTGGCATAAAATAGAAAGACCAATAATTCAGCGAGTATCTAAGTCACTGAATCTGTTAGTAGAAATAAAGAATAAGCTATAAACCCGATGGGAAAGGTTTTATTGGAAGAAACATTTCTAGCTTTGTGATAGATTAGAGAGATCAAGGGCTAGGAATGTATTTGGATTCAAATGCTGGTTCTTCCACTTACCGGATACGTGAATTAAATAAGCAGCAACTTTGTTTACTTCTATGTAACATGGGGGTGATGGTAGCATTCATAGATTCCTGTGGGAATTCAGATCTATACAAGGGCAGGATTGTTGCTCAACACTGTAGTTGTCTCTCTTGAAAAATAGGAATACTGAAGACGAACAGCTGTCTCCAAAATTTTTTGAATGTTCTAAATCAGTTTGGGCGTGTGGGCATTACATAGCCCACAAAACAACATTCTAAAGTTAAAAATAGCAATAGTAAAATAAGTATATGCTAACCCTCCACAAAGCATTTATTAAAAAAACAATCAAGGCCTTATATATTCAATGTTCTAAATCCTGCCGACTTGCTTGAGTGTGGGTGGGGGGAAGGGAGGCGGTGGGCAGTCAAGCCAGAATTGCCCACTTGTAAGAGAAGCAACATAGAAACCTGTTAACTTTTTCTTTTTCTTTTCTTTTTTTTTTTTAGGGAGAGAGAGAGAGTGCACTTGGGGAAGGGGGGCAGAGGGAGAGAGAATCTTAAGCAGACTCTGGGCTGACCGCACATTTCAACCGGAGCTGGGGTGGGGGGTGGGAGAGCTGGGAGGGGGCTCGATCTCACCACTCTGAGATCTTGACCTGAGCTGAAATCAAGAGTCAGGCACTTAACCACCCAGGCACCCTGAAACCTGTTAACTTCTTAAATGATACTCCTATCCTATCTGATAGGCATCTAGAAATGATTCCTTGCTTCGACTCATTGCCCTTGAGGTGATTTCTATGTATTCTGTTGTGGTAGTGGTCTTTAGACATTTCTAAAAATGTTGCATGAAACCAAATTGACAACCCATTCTGGCATCCTTGTATACTGAATATCATGAAAATGCATGATGCTCATTTTTGTTCTTCACCACTTTACTGTCTTTGGCTTGAGAACGAACTACTGCTGTATTAGGTGATGAACCTCACATTAGGAAAAAAAATCTTTCTAAAGTCACCATTCCTGAGCTATCTGAGCTACAGCCCCTGGGGACAGGTATTTCAGAGTATTCACAAAGATCACAAGGGACTTGAAATTGCTTAGAAGGTTTATGAATCCAAGGCACAGCGACTCTTCATTTTGCTGAGTTACACTGCCCATCCTTTGTGTGTTTACATTGCTTTTCTAAAATAGTGACAACAAGTCTTCATTAACTTAGATTGTGGGTTTAATTGATATTCACCACCCTAGACTATTGAACAGGGACTTGGGAGCCTTGGAGCCCATTCTCAGGTCTTCCATTGGCTTAGAGTTACTTCAGGCTTGTGGCTTGATCTTTGTGCTTTTAGCCATGTGTAAAATGAGAATATTTATCAATGGGAAATTTATCAGTTTTTCAAAGTGCTTGGGATTAGTGAAGAGTTCTTTCACTTACATATTTCTTCCCTGGGTTGTAGAAGTATACACTGTAGAGTTAATATAATCATCTCTAGAGAAGAATATGTCTGCAGAAGCAGTCAAAGGATGACATCCCTGGGGCTGGGCCCTGGGTCTGCCTTCTAAGGCAAGGAAAATTCCTGGAGTTGACTGGGCTGGCTGACTTCAGAAGCTCAGATCAGAGCTCTCCTGCTGGCTGACTTTGGGCAAGTTACATAATCTGTGTGAGCCTCAGTTCCCTCCCTGTGAAATAAAATGATGGGAATGATGATGATAGTATTTCAGAGGGTTGTTATGGTGAAAATGCGATAATGATTCACATAGACATCCAACACAGAACCTGGATGTCACATGCTGTAGGCTATGTAAGGGTCCTTTTTTCCCCTCCTAGTTCTAAACAAATTGAGAAAGAAGAAAAAAGAATTGGCAGATTTCAATGCAATTACCACTCTTATTGTTATTTTTTAAATCTCAGCTTTTATTCAGCTTTGTGGCTGCAAACAAAGAAATATAGCTTCGTCTGAGTACCAAATGGGTTCACCAAAACTGAATGTCAGAATTGGATAGACTTAATAACAACCAGTCACAGGCTTGGTGGACTTCACGCAGGCTTGTGTTCTTGGTAGGAAGGCTGGCTTCCAAAGAGGAAAGAGGAGCTGAGCAAGACTTTGGAGGTGGGTCTGGACATCAGCATTTTAAAAAAGCTCTGTACTCTGAATGCACATCCAGGTTAGGACCCACAGCTGGAGGCATATTATGTATTTTGCAATGCCTCTGTGCCTTTCCAAATGCCAAGACTGAGCATTCTTCCCTTTTTCACTGGGGAAAAAAAATTCCTACTAATCCTTCAACCCTGAACTTGAGTATGTCCTTCTCTGTGAAATCTTCCTCTTTTCCTCACTTCACACAAGCAGAATTGTCCAATTGCTCCTGCATGTAAGCAACTACTGTACCCTAGATTTAGCTATTTCCTAAAACATAGTCTATGTTGAGGCTACTTGACGATTGGACTATGAACATTTTTATAAAAGTCCATTCACAATGTACAGAAGATGGTCTGAGAGTATACCCACCAAATTATTAGGGGATCCTAACTCTGAGGAGAAGGATATGGGCAGAAGAGGATGTTTATATTTTGTTAATATGTGCTCAGTTTACTCCTACATTGCTTTCATTTTTTTTTTTTTTTAAGATTTTATTTATTTATTTGACACAGAGAGAGAGACAGCGAGAGAGGGAACACAAGCAGGGGGAGAGGAGAGGGAGAAGCAGGCCTTCCGCCGAGCAGGGAGCCCATGTGGGACTTCATCCCAGGACCCTGGGATCATGACCTGAGCCGAAGGCAGCCGCTTAACCGACTGAGCCACCCAGGCGCCCCCATTGCTTTCATTTTTAAGTGACTCTCTATTATGATTGTAACCTAAAAATAGTTATTTAAAAGAGGAAAAGTATTGTGTTGCTTTTTTGCTCTGCATTTCCTCTGGAGGTGACCTCTACAGGTCATCTCAGTCATCACCCCGATTTTGGACAGTGTTTGCATTTCCCTTCTGCCCCTGCTCTTTTGTTCTCCTTCTACCCCGCATCTCCATGTGGTCAGAGGTATGACTGGATGGCGTTGAAAGACAATATTTACTTTTCTCGATCTCAGACTTGTCTTGGTGCCATAAGTAGGTGCCGGTAGCATCTTTTCTAAATACCTCTTTCTTGAGCTGTTATAAATCTGAACAGATAAAGGTGGAGGAAGACTATTTGGTTTTCTGCTCTCACCCTATGTATCTTTTCTTCTACAGGTCAACAACGGAATTGAAGTTTTGAAGGATGGGTAAAGACTTTCGTTATTATTTCCAGCATCCCTGGTCTCGCATGATTGTGGCTTACTTGGTGATCTTCTTTAACTTCTTAATATTTGCGGAGGACCCAGTTTCTCATAGCCAAACAGAAGCCAATGTTATTGTTGTTGGAAACTGTTTTTCGTTTGTAACAAATAAATACCCTAGAGGAGTTGGCTGGAGGATTCTGAAGGTGCTTCTATGGCTACTGGCCATTCTCATAGGACTAATAGCTGGCAAATTTCTGTTCCATCAACGTTTGTTTGGTAAGTACCCATGAAATGTAATGTTGATAATTATTGAACTCTGTTCTTTAAGATAGAGCTCTGTTATTTCTAAATGCCAATTTAGGATGCATTTTAGTTTGCCCTCTAGCCTTAATTTGCATTGCACTGTTGGAGCTAGGTTCTTCCGCTAGTCTCTGTTCAATGGTGTACTTTTCTATGGCCTAAGGAAAATTATGAGGTAAAATTAGTACTAAACTTATTTTCAAAAAATGGCTTTAGACCTAAAATTAATGTGTGTGTAATCTTATTTAGAGAAGACCTGAAAATAGCTCTTTTCCCTATATTATCATAAAGAGTTTGCCTTCATGTCACACCATATTTTCATTAAAGTAACTTAACCATGGTTCATATATTTACATATGTTGTTCATTCTGGGAATTAGAGTGGTAACTCTGACTTTTTACCCTCTTTTTTTTTGAACAATGGCTTTAGGATGTTTATTTTGAGCCTGTTCAACCACAGAACGATTAGTGCAGAATCCGTTGGTAGTATGCAATAGACAAAGACACTATTAGTTTAAGCTAAAAAAGGTAATTTACTAGGATACTGGGATATTTCATAGAGACCAAGGATAGAATTCATTCTGATAATTGGGATAAATGGAACCTGGGACTTGAATTCTATCAGGATCTTCTTTGTCCCAGTTTCTCTAACGTATCTGTTTTATTCTCTGTTCACACTGAAGATCAGTTTACATCTGCTCAGAGAGACTGGCTTGACTCTCTTGGTCCCAAAGTTTAGACTCTCGGAAAAGAGACTGATGTTGACCCAGGTTGAGTGTGTTTTCCACCTTTCGCCTAATTGATTTTGTCAGGACATGGGTGATATTTACCCAACAAATATTCATTGATCACTTATTATATGCCAGGAACTATTCTAGAGAGTGAATCAAAAACCAGGGTCTAGGGATGCCTGGGTGATTCAGTTGGTTAAGTGTCTGCCTTCGGCTCAGGTCAAGATCCCGGGGTCCTAGGATCCAGTCCGCATCAGGCTCCTTGCTCAGCGGGGAGCCTGCTTCTCCCTCTGCCTGCTGCTCCCCCTGCTTGTGCTCTCTTTCTCTCTCTCTGACAAATAAATAAACCTTAAAAAAAAAGTCCTTTAGGCCGCTGCGACCAAGATGGCCAGGAGACTCGCCACCTTCCTCAAGGATGCCTGGGCTAAGGAGCCGGTGCTTGTCGTGTCCTTCACCATAGGGGGCCTCACTCTAATTCTGCCCACCCTCAGCCCCTTCACCAAATACGCCACCATGATCAACCAGGCCACGCCCTACAACTATCCAGTGCCCCTCCAAGATGATGGGAACATGGCTGACGTGTCCAGCCACCCCCAGGACCCCCAGGGCCCAAGCTTGGAGTGGCTGAAGAACTTGTGAGCACCCCTGGTGACATGGAGGAGGCCCTTCCCCTGAGCCAATAAAATGTGAAAAGCAGCCCCCCCCAAAAAAAGTCCTTTAGGGGCGCCTGGGTGGCTCAGTCCATTAAGCGTCTGCCTTTGGCTCAGCTCATGATCCCAGGGTCCTGGGATCGAGTCCTGCGTCGGGCTCCCCGCTCAGCGGGGAGTCTGCTTCTCCCTCTGCCTCTGCCTGCCACTCTGCCTACTTGTTCTCTCTCTATATCTCTGTCAAATAAATAAATAAAATCTTTAAAAAAAAAAGTCCTTTAAATAAAAAGCAGGGTCTACGCCCTCCTAACAACTTACATCCTGCAGGAGAGAGAAAGACACTAAACAAATTAATGTATAATATGCAAAGAGATGATAAATGCTGGGGGTGGGGGGGTGGGGCGGGAAAGAAAGTTTTAAATGCTGCTGGGCCAATTAGAAAGAGAACTTAGTAATAAAACATTGAATTTAGTAATTATAAGATCATAGGTGACACAGTGTGGATATTTTCACTCTAGAAGCTTGGTTAGAAACAGATGGCAATGGCTTAAGGAAAAAACAAATTAAAAACATAGATATACACACATAGTATTACTTATATATTCTTCTCAATCTCAAACTATGGTCATCTGTTTCTATTACATAAATTTATAAAATGTACATATTTTATATTTTTTATATATATACATAGTTTCAAGAAGTTTGGTGAGGAAATGAAAGGAGATGGGAAGTAGCTAAAAATGTAAGAAGGACCAAGGAAAGATTTTGTTGTTGATGGTGGTGGTGCTGGGGTTGAGGAGTGAGATTAATTTATCTGCTTGACACTTGGGGGAAAGAGCTAGACTGAAATGAAGATAAATACATGGAGAGATCTCTGAAGGCTTCTCTGCTTTATTTATTTTATTTTATTTTTTTAAAAGATTTTATTTATTTGACAGAGAGAGAGAAAGCAGAGAGAGAGCGTGCACACGAGTGGTGGGAAGGGGGCAGAGGGAGAGGGAGAAGCAGACTTCCTTCTGAGCAGGGAGCCTGACACGACAAGGGGCTCCATCCTAGGACCCTAAGATCATGACCTGAGGAGCCAAAGGCAGATGCTTAACTGACTGAGCCACCCAGGTGCCCCCTCTCTGCTTTATTTATGACTTAGGATACAGATAGAAATGATGGCCTTAGCGAGGACAGGTGGAGACACCCCGGTTCCTCAGAAATTGTCATGAAAGAGATAAAGGTTTGTATTCTAATAGGTACCTTGGGGTGGAGGAGTAGAGAGGTAAATGGTGATCTGATGATCTGTATTTCACTTTGAAGAAAGAAGAGCTAAAGATAAAGGTGGAAGGATTGGAGGATGCAAGGGGTTTAAGAAAGTGGCTAAGGTTTGGAAGAGCAACCCTATGGAGTGTAGATGCTAGCTGACTAGGGACAAACAGAAGGGTTACTGACGATCACGGAGGGCTGTTGGGGTTAGCCACTGTAAATTGAATGATACCAGTCTGAACTGCTGAGCAGTTTTCTTTATGAGAGCTCAGTCACCTGGAACAGAATTCGAGGGAGATTCATCTGTGTGGGGACTGCCCAGGCTTGCTGTATTGGGAACAAAGGATGGAAAATAAATGGAGGGTTCTAATAAAAAAGTTATTCTTTTGATTAAAATGGGGCCTGGCTGGGCATGGAAAGGAGGTAAGGAAGATTGATGGTCTGGGAGGAGCGGGCATGGATTGGAAGATCGGGTAAAACTGCACAAGTGAAATGGAATTAAGAAAAGGGAAAGGATTTATGGATGTACTGAGATGCCATGTTGTAATGAAGGACAGCCATTCTTCAGTGGTGATTCCCAACTACAGTGTGGCCTTTATGAGTGCCCAAGTAAAGTGCAGAGACAGGTCTTGACAGAGAGGGTATCTAGGAACTGGGTGTTAGTCGGGCCATCCACCAAACACTGAACAAGCATGGTGTTGTGCATGACATTCATAAAGATGGGAGAGGTTAAGGGTGGGGGCTGAGTGGGAGAGGGTCAGTTTCCAAAAATGGTTCAGGAGTGCTGGCAGACAAAATGCTAGGTGCCTATTATAAGCAATGACTAGTTGTGTTTGTGATCCATTCAGGAAATTTGCTCAGTGTAGAAAGGTAAGGCAAACTTTAGACAAAATACCCAGTTTGGAGAAAAGTTATCTACTTATATTGAGATTGAGAATCATATGGTCAAAGTCATGGTATTATTAATAATAAGGGCAGATCATTTGGTTTCTACACTTAATGTTATTTTATTATAAAATCTTATGTTTTATACTAAAATCACATTTCATTGGTGGCTTACTTTTTAATTCTCCTGTTGGTATAAATAGTTCAGCCCTGAAAAAATCACTCGGATTTCAAGTAGTATGTTGAGTACAAATTATTTTGAGATAGTGCCAAGGTATGTCTTATTTATTTATTTTTACTTACTATAGGAAAGATTCTATAACATAGTTAGATTTATCACTTCTATTTGGCAATTTTCTTTTTTTTTCTTACTAAAAATCTATGAAATTATATGGGGTATTAGAGAAGGAATGATAACCTTTTGCAAATCTTGGTGATAAGTAGAAAGATAACTGGATTCTGGATTGAATTTTCTAATGAACTCCAAACTTGTCTTCTTCTCTCTCTCTTCATCTCCCTTCATGGCCATTATGTCTTCCTTCATTCACAAAATGGTAATCATTTGCTCCTAATAGTTCTGTCCTTCTTCAGTTAATTCTGGATTTTTGCTACTGGAATAATTTTTCTATATGGCTAGATGGCTCCTATTACCTACAAAATAAAATGTATACTCCTTTGATTGATATCCAAAGCTCTTGATGATCTACTCCTGCCTGACTTCAAACCTGGTCTCTTGACATGCCACACTTTTAGAATTATTTGCAGGTCCTCACACCTGCTGGGTTCTCTCATGCCTCTGTGTCTTTGCATATGCACCCCTCCTCATGCATCATGCTCAAGCCCCTTCTTGTTAACTTGGTTGATTTCTCTTTTTTCCTTTACCTCCAAGTTCAAGCATTACCTCCCCTTTGACACTTTTCCTGACTCCCTCCTGTCAGATGTTGTCGTCCCTCCAGCTCCCACTGTGTCTATTTGCAACAAAGAATGTACAGCAGGGTGCTTGGGAACTGACAGCCATACAGCATTATGGAAAAGAATCCAAAATTTAATGCCAGCACAAACATTGTTCTTATTGGCCTGGAATGTGATAAATGTTTCCATCCTTGTTCCTAAATAACCAGCATTAATACATAATTAAATTTTTTAAGGGGCCATATTTAAATCTTTAACAGTTTGCAGGTGCAAGCTTGTCGTGGGTGGTGGTGATGGTGGTGGTGGTGTGTATGTGTGGGGGGGGGATTGTTAATTGCAAGCACAGAAATTCTTGTTACAGAAATTGGAATGGTTTACAAAATAATCATTTTGTGGGATCAGTTAAACAGCTTCCTTTTTGTTAATTCTCCAATGAAATGCCAAGTAAAAATATTGAACAGAATGCCACTATTCCTTCATTGCCCCTTTCATTTCATTAACTTGTGAGTCTTCCCTCACTTATTTTATTATGGAAAATCTCTTCCCTAGTAGACTCCGGAAGGACAGTACCTTATTGCCCAATTAAAGCATGAATGAGGAAGAGTGATCAATCTATGAGCACATAATTTAATCTACTTTGTTGGTTAATTTTATTTTTATGAGGCATAAATATTACAGTTTTGTGGCTTTTGAATTAACTGCATGAAACTGCCTCATGATTTATAATTTGTAAAGGGAATTGTCCCAAACAAAAATGGTGACTCTTGCAAATTGGAAATTGCATGTTATCAGGAACACAAATGATTAAATACATTTTTAAAAAGATTTATTTGAGAGAGAGAGAATGAGAGAAAGAGAGCGTGGGAGGGGAGTGGGTCAGAGGGAGAAGCAGACTCCCCGCTGAGCAGGGAGCCCAATGCTGCAGGACTCGATCCTGGGACTCCAGGATCTTGATCTGAGCCGAAGACAGTCGCTTAACCAATTGAGCCACTGAGGCGCCCTGATTAAATGCATTATAAATTACCCCATCTCACCTTTGCTGTATGATTGGAATAACATGAGAGAGTTGGTTTTCCTACATTAGCACTAAACTTTTATGGTTTCAGACTGATCACAAATCCCAAATTTCTCAAATGTAGAGAGTAATTTAGGAACACATGGGAAATCACAATTGATACATTTCATAAAAATTTCTGTAGGTGTAACACTGAATCTTGTTGAGGTGAATATTACATTTGGATTTTTGAAAATCGAATTCCATTTGAATACTTTCCCAATGCCTCTCTCTTCCAATTGTGTGGATGATTTCATTGTTTAAAAAAATAAGTATAATGCATCCTAGGGTTTTGGAGAATTATACATTATACACTGGAGAAACCCATGAATAGAAAAATCAAAAGATTTCTAATGACAAGACTTATATTTCTGATGATAAGACTTATATAAAGAAATAAGCTTGCTCAGGAAATCATTTTTATTCCAAAATGGAATTGAAATGATTTACAAAAACATATATGCTTAATGCAATAGGAATAGAAAATGAGCACCTGGCTGTACATTCTTTGTTGCAAGTAGACACGGTGGGAGCTGGAGGGAAAACAACATCTGACAGGAGGGAGTCAGGAAGAGTGTCAAAGGGGAGGTAATGCTTGAACCAGAAAAGAGAGAGAGTTAAATATGTTTTGATTTCATGAGGTGTTACCTGGTTGGTTTCGAGCTTCCTTGGAGCCTGGGCAAAAAGGGAAATGTGATCTATTATAAGCCTTTGGATACTAGAAATGATGGAAATTGCATGTTTCACAAGGGAATCTTTCTTTGCACTAAATTTTGGAATTTCCTTGCCCTAAATTCTGGTAAAGAATTTCTTTTATCTTTGGTTTGTATGGGAGACACTGAGTGGCAAAGGCAGAAATAGATTTCACATTCTTGTATCTTAAAGTAAACTTTCATAAAAGTTTAGAGTGTAACTTTTAAGCAGAAAAGCAATTCTCTGATTTTTTTTTTTTTTTAATTCCCTGAAAGTAATTCTGTGAAGTGCAGAGTGATCAGGGTCTAAGAAATGCCTTCTGATTGGATAACTTTATCCAAGCATGAATCTTAGGCCATTAAGATTGTGACAAATGTATTTCTTAAACAAAATGCTCTTGCTATTTGTCTTCCCTATTTTCTTCTTGTTTCCTAACTTGTGCAGAGAGCCTCTATTAGTTGCAATTTTCTTAACAAGGATGGAGGGCAGGGGGCAGGCTGACTTAGGATGAGTTGTCAGGTATAGGATATGAAAATGATTCAGAACCTGTTAGTATTTTTTTAAAAACAGACATATTTGTGTATATAGTTATTTGTATAATTGTTTCACTAATGTCTGGTTTCCTAGCTATACCAGAAGCCTCATAAGGGCAGGGCTTACGTTGTGTTGCTTATTGTTTAATCCTTGGTGCTGAAACAATGCCTGGAACACAGCAATATTTGCTAAATTTGAATGAATAAATAAATTAATGCTCCTTTGTCTTTTACATGTTGTATTTGCCAATTTTGCCTTCTTATTGTAAGCTATAAAAAGGTATTCATTTGTTCATTCATAAAATATGAGACATGGTCTCCTCTCTCAAGGAGTTTAAAATCTGGTTAAAGAGACAGGATACATATGCATGAAAAATGAATTACTCTGATAATACAAGGAAGTGCATATCAAGTATCAAATGAATAGTCCAGACTATGAGAGTTATGGGAATTCAAGAAAGCGATCATGATGGGCCGGGAAGGTGCAAGAAAGCTTTGCTGCCAGTGTGGGATCTAAGCTGAGGCTGAAGCGTGAGGGGGATGAAAATAGCCAGATATGATGCAAAGAATTCATTACAAATTTCAGGTCATGGGGTAGATGGTGTGAGCCAAAGAGATGAAAACAACTTAGCTTTTTTTGGAGTCGGGAAAAACGGGGAGGAAGTCATGCTCATTTTGAAGGGAGTGAAAAGTCTGCATTAGGAAGGAGAAGGAGATGTAGCAGAAGGGTGGGTTAATTCTAATTGCTTTCTTTGGTCTTGAAGTGCCAGTCTCACACTTGGCACTTTCTCTCTTCCAGTGGGGGATGATGACAAGATTCTCATGAAGCAGAATGAAGCAGGATCTAGTGGGAATTGGAGAGGGGCAGGGGAGGGGAGTAGAAAGGGAAGGAGGAAGGTATTTTGGTATTTCAGGCCACTCTGGCCCGGGGGTGGGACAGTGGGCAACAGGGTGGGCACATGTGGAACCTTGTGAAGCTTCAACAATGGATGGGATTGAGGTGGTGAGACTAGCGTGAAGTTACAGGTAACTAGGAGATTGGGTGAGTGACTAAGGGAGTAGTTATTTTATTTAAAAAAAAAAGAGGAATTCATTAGGACAATGCAGTTTGAGAAGATGATGCATTTAGGAAGTGGTGGGTCGAGGTAATGAAAACACTGGCAGTGGACCATTTACCTTGAATAGTGCTCAGAACAGCACAGGACAGGTTAGCTGAACTGAATCCAGGCACACCATTTCTTATCCAAACCTTGAGACTAGACATGTTTCAGAATTCAATGCTTGTGCCTGTGTTTGGTAGCTGGCCCTAGGGGGCTGAGGAAATACTTCCTTATCAAACACATTGGCATAACTGTAGCTGGATATATACGTATTCAAATGAAGTGGTGTAAATAAATAAAGACTATAAACAGCCTCAAACCAGTTCAGGTTAGGTTTTGCTGCTAAGTGAATTCAGGTTTGGTCAGGTCTTGCAAAGGGATCAGTTACAAAGATGAGAGAGTCTTTGGATTTCAGCATTACAGAAACTGGATAATGGACCTACACTTGATTATAAGCCACATTTCATATACATGTTTGGTGCCCCCCAAGATATTCAGCTGCAGAGAAATCATGATGTTTTTAGAAGCCTGTGATTAACAAAAGAAAAAGAAAAAGAACGGTTTGACTGATAACTAGACATTTATAAAAGAAGAATGAATGTTGAAAGGGGATTTTCCTTGTGTTGATATTATGAGAAATATTAACGAGTTTGCTATTTTCTGTATACCTTCGTCTGTTTTAGTTGTAAATAGGAAGTTCTGAATAAAACATTCTCAATACATCCAGAAATTTGAGAAGACAAATTCTATGATTTTTTTCTTTTGTTTTATTTTAACAAAAAGGCCGTTTTCCATAAAATACCAAGTAACTCAACAATGTTCTGCCATTTAATGAATTGAATAAAGCTAAATGCTTGTTTGTTTCCTGTTGTCTTAGCTTTAAGTCTAGTCCGAAATTCTTTGTCTTTGAGCTACGCATATGATTTTATCATTTCAAAATAGAAAAGATTCAGACGTCCTGGAAAGTGTGGGCAAGATAGTCATGGTGATATAGGAGTATCAGAACATGAAGAAACAGATTTAATCATACATTTAGGAAGGAAAAGCATTACTTTAATGGTATGAATGCCATTACATGGTATTCCATTAATGGTATGATACAACCTCTTTTGTGTTAATTTGGGATCTGAATAGCTGAATAGTATAAATGACCCTCAAATTTATCCTGATAGTTGATAGTACATTAAGAAAATGTGTATTTATTATACACATTATATTGTCAACAGTTGATTATTTTAATTATTGTACTCTCAAATAACGACTTCCTCTTGGAGGAATTACTTGAACAAATGCCTTTTATGTAGCTAAATGCTACTAAGAGAGAAAATCTGTAATTTTAAGCTTTGTCTTCTCAAAAGACTGCATTTGGTATTCATGAGGGTCGTTATTCAAATGTTTATTACCATCTTCATTCTCAACTAATGTATACCGAGTGCCAGAACATTCCTTTCTCTTCCACTTGAGTTGTCAACACACAATTCCTTTCTGAAAAGTAAAATAATTTTAGTCAGAAATAACTGCAGAATTCAAGGGAGAGAAACATGTTATTCCAATGCTTGAGAAAAATAATGAGAGAGAGCAAAAAGCAAAGCTTTTGAAATGAGAGGTTCAGAAAGGTAAGCTGGGAAATGGTTGATATTTAGCATTAAAATAATCCCCAAGGAACACCCTCTTCACAGGAAGATTTGAGGTCTAAGAGTTGGTGAACTCGGTAGCCCTTTACAAAAAAAAACTGTGCTGCATTGCCGCTCTCTCTTCCGGAGCAGGAAAGGAAGCTGGGGCTGGAAATGCCAGGCACGCGGCCATTTCCTCCCGCACCTCCTTATTAGGTGCCTTCATTAGTTTGCTGTGCAGGAAGTTGTGCTTTCATGAGCTCGAAAGGGCAATCAGCGGCAGCTTTCCGTGTGATAGGATCGTCTGGCTGCTCCAGTTCCCGTAGGACAGAGGATGCAAACACTGCAAAAGTATACCTCAAGGACTTCACAAAACTAACTCAGGTTAGAGAATTGTAATTAAGCCATTATTAACCAGGTAGCTTTCTGGATACTTTTTACTGTGCTTGATATAAATGGATCATCAGAGACGAAGGCACCCTTTCCTCACCAGGTCCAGTCATTGCCTCCATTTCCTCTTCTCCTTTCCCACCTATTGGAGGTAAAGTAGAAATTTCTTATGAAAGTGACCATCCGGGACGCCTGGGTGGCTCAGTCGGTTAAGCGTCTGCCTTTAGCTCAGGTCATGATCCCAGGGTCCTGGGATCGAGCCCCGCATCGGGCTCCCTGCTCGGCGGGGAGCCTGCTTCTCCTTCTACCTGCTCTGTCTGCCGCTCCCCCTGCTTGTGCATGCTCTCTCTCTCTGACAAATAAATAAAATCTTAAAAAAAAAAAAAAGAAAGTGACTATCCAGTGGAATTGTAGCAGGCAGATTCCAGCATGTGGTGCTGAGAGAAACCACTTCACTGATGAATGAAATAGAAGTAGCCAGTGTGGAACTTGACAGCTGGTTAAACAATATATAGTCACAATGGAAGTGAAGAGTGCTTGATCCCTTGATTCATTTAAAATCACATTGATAGAGATGGCTTATTGTTCAAATAAAGGGCCAACAGGCCTAAATGGGAGAGGAGTGTGATTTGAGAGGACACTGACAAATGAAAGTTTTCCCTGGTTTGATTTCTTTTCTCCTTTATTAATTCCTAAAACTAGATTATTTCTTGAAGATAGTTTCACTGGGTTAAAGTATTACACTACTTGGTAGGTAGGATGAACTAACAAGGATATTAAGAATTGCCTTCCTTGGGAGATCTAGGTCCGAAGGGTACATGTTGGGAGGTGGGAGAACGTAGGAGAATGTTCTGATGTGGCTAACTGTGCAGGATCACTGTTGCTGTGCTGGATTCCGGATAGAAGGAGGGAAAGCCAGGCCATTAGAAGACCTAGGGGTCCACGGAGGGGGGGTGGCGTCAGGCTGGAATAAGGACACGTAGTCGCTCCAAAGATAAACTAGCAGTTTCCAGGGGTGGCCTTCAAGCTGTGTATTGGATTTTGAGGCTCGGTGGTGGTCAGAGCAATTCTCTTGTTTTGGTATATGTTTCTATCATGGCTGTGGTCCTGACTTATTGTTGACGGTTAAACAGCAATGTGCAGGATTGATTTGGCAGGCTCCAAGGTCATAGCAATAGCCAGCAGTAAAACTGGAACATAAACTGAAGCCTCCTGATTCCCAGACAGGTGCCTTTTCAGGCCTCCCAGATGGCGAGCTCCCAGCAGTCGAGCCTGGTCCGCCTCGGGACCTGGTTGTGCTAGACCACTCCCTACAGCTTCGCTCCACTTTGTGATGAGGATTTTTTTCTGGCACCATCTCCCGCCTGCTCGGCCTTCTCTTTTGGGTAAAGAAAGTCATTTTGTGGACCCTGCAAGCAGTTGTCCAGTTCCAGGACAAAGCCTGTCATTGCCGCTGACCCACAAGACGTCAGCCCAGTGCTGCCTGCCCTCGCAGCCATCGGTGAGGTCACGATCTGTGTTGGACTTTACTTCTTCCCCCTGATTCATGAGGAATGTGCTTACATATCAAGGTTTCCCTGGACTAGTCCACGCTCGTTAAGATACTTTGCATATCCTTGAGGACATGCCCATTGAAATGGATAGACCGGCTGAGAGTTGACAAGTAAACACTCACAGAAACCTGACGGAGCAAGTCTCAGGAGCCCAGGGAAGTTTGTATTTGCATGGTAAAGTTTTAAACTTCGCATTTCCTGCTGCCTCAGCATTCCTACAAACAGCCCGGGAGAGCCCCGCCCAGGTGACCAGGTGCACCGGCGTGATAAGGCTGGCCTCTGCCGCACGAGTCCCCCGTCTTGCCCTCCTCCCCTGTCACCGAGTGACGTTCAGACACACCGGTGACATCCTCTCACACCTTTTGTTTGTGTACTCCTGACCCCCAATAAAGACACTTGCCCACTGTTCTTACTCTCTTGGCTCCCCACCTGCTTGGTTGAGCCTGCTCCCTTGGCCCTCCACGTCTCCTACCCACCCCCCACCCCCCAGCATGGCCCCCTAGTGGCCTGCAGTGGCTCTCTCTCTAGGACTAGTGAGGATAAGAAATGCCGTTCTCCTGCCCCTCTCCTGTGTATCCTCTGTGGCCACACCTGACTGACCATCTCATGAAACAGTACAGAGCAGTGTTTCTTGCTGCTTCGTGACCTAGCCCCTCTCTCTTTTATGTTCTTCCCAGTGTTTTCCTGTTTGAACTGTGCCATCACTGACAAATGCAGAGTACCCATCATTTGCAAGGGACAGTGTTAGGTGCCATGAGACTCTTGGCTTTCAGGAGCTTGTGGTGAGCTAAGGAGATTAGACACAGACATACGAAAATACCGCTGTAACAAGACTCTGATGTCAGCATATGATAATTGCCATGTAAGCAGGATGGGCAGTCTATTCTGAAGGAGGCAAGAAGTCATTCCCAACAGAAATGGTCAAATAAAACCTTCTAGTAGGAGTTCATGGGAACTCTCACAGTGAGTGGGTTTGGTGAGAGCGTCCTTGTTACGTTTTCAGCCAGTCTCTGAGTACCTCTAATAGTGGTGAACTCACCATCTCCTAAGAAGCCTGGGTCTGACCACTGTTTCTGCAAGAGTTCTTGGGTCTGAACCTGAGCCGTGACTTGCAGCTCCAGGAGAACTCCATTGGAGGGAGGAGGGCATTCCAAGCTGGAGAAATGTCAAGCACACAGTTGTAGGGAAGGAAAGGGTGGCTGGTTTTGCGGTAGAGTGGGAGTGGGGTAGCTTTACTGCATCGGCAGATTTGGGTCTTCTGGAGGCTGGAAAGGGAAGCTTCAAGGAAAATTGTGGAGGGTCTTGCTTTTCAGGATCAGGAGCTTAAAATTCATTCTGAAGACAAGAGGGGGCCATGGACCATGTCCTTGTTTTTTTAAATTTAGATTCTGAAAGTGGTACATGCTTGTTGTGAACAAAACAAAACAACAACTAAACAAACCACACCCAAATTATATGAATGAAGTCAGAGAACAAAAGTTTTGGATCATAAGAGTGACAAGATCAAAAAAAATATCGTAGGATGATGGATGCAGGATGACTGGCTTTGAGGTGGGGAGGGTGCCTCAGCCACTCGGGTACACCTGACCTCAAGGGATCGAGGCTAGATTTAGAAGTGGCGATGAGGATGGAGTGGAGGGGAAGGGAGGAAGCAGGGGTGTGAAGGGAGACCGGATAGTGCAAGCACACTCTTCTCTTTTTAAAATTAACATCTTCATTTTAAGAACTCTGTTCCCTGAGTCCATTCCCATCATTTACTAAACATAAGGCATAGAAACTTGAATTACCAGTAAATCATCTTACCTTCTTTTCCAAGTTTTCTGAAAGTAATGAATGTATTATTCTGGTTATTTGTAACACTAAGAGACTTTAAGAAAAAGCAGATTTATGTTCACAATTCTATATCTCAAGTTGCGAAGATATTGATGCCACTGAATTTCCTTTCTGAAGCTTCGTGTTTGCCTGAACTTGTTCACTGTTTTGGATCATGCTCATTGATTTGTCTCAATTCACTTACCAAGTAGAGGGGCCTCAGCAATATAGGACTTGATTTTGGTCACTCAGTGAATACATATTGAACATTTTCTAGGCTCTGTGGCTCCAGCATTGGAGAAAACAAAGTCCCTGCCCTGACCGAGCTTACACTCTAGTGGGAATAGATGGACAATAAGGAAATAAGGATTACATATTATGTCAGAGGGCAGTAAAGGCTGTGAAATGAAGTGGGAGGACTCTGGGGAGGCATCTGGGAAGTTGTGGGAATTTCCTCTGATAAGGTGGACGTTTGAACAAAGACCTGAAGGAGATGAAGGAGCAGACAGACAGCAGCTTTCTGGGGGATGACGACCCAGGAAAAGGGAGAGGCGAGTATAAAATCCCCAAGACAATAGTAAATTTACGGTGTTTGATAAACAGCAAAGAGGCTGGAGCAGAGCGAACAGAAAAGAGTAGAAGTGGGGATGGGACGGGGTTAGCAAGATTATAGGCATTTTGTTGTAAAAAGCCCTTTTCCCTTAAGTAAAGGGAAGCAGCGATAAATTCTTCTGTGTAACTTTAAGAATTTAGTTTCTAGTGCAGACATACTGCTTTTCAGATTGGTGTTTTAGTGAAACCCTTGAGCCCTGCTTCCTAGTTCACTCTGAGATAATGCACAGTTGGTGGCTTTCTTTCTGGCAGCTCCTTTGCTCTTCAGAACTCCCATTATGGCTCCTTTATGGGGGTGCTCACCACCACCTCCCTCCCTCCAGTGGGCTCTGGAAGTGAAGAAAGCTGCTTTTTATGGTGGGTGAGTTATTCGATCATTTTTAAAGAGTCTCCCGGCCGTGCCTGTCCCCCATCCCTGACAGCAGCGCTAATTCTGTGATGGTATTTTTAGCAGTGGGGGCGGGGAGCTGGCCCTGGCAGCAGCAGTTGTGAAGGCGGGCCCAATTGTTTGTTGCCTAAGTTCTGACTCTCAGATCACCCCCAGAGGGTAAGGAAAGCATCTTTCTCTAGGGATAAGTGAACGATCTGTCCATTGGAGGGCAGGGGGGTAGACAGGGGGCTTATGGGCCTTGCTGTGTTTTTTCCTCATTACTCCTGCCATGAGTCTGTTAATTTAGCCACATGAAAAATGACCCTATCCATTTATTTCTAGGTTGTTTTCCTGCTTCTATTTAGAGCCTAAACAGATTACTGGATTCTATCCCCTCCACTGAATTTTGTGAACACAAGCGTTTACGAATCCAAGCATTTAAATCAGGACAGAGAATTTACTTAACAGCTGAATTCTTGATGATAGATCCAACTGAATATGAAAGAAGAATATTTTTACTCTTCCTCAGAAAACTCTCAGCAGGGGGTGGAAGAAGAGCTTGAGATACAATACTCAAGCAAGTCTAGATATTCCACCCTTAGATATACAAGACAGGTTGATAAAATGGATGTTATGCATCTGTTTAAGAGGTATTTCTGGAGCACCTGTTCTGTGGGAGGCCCAGATCTAGGCCTCGGGGATGCAACAGTGAATAATAATAACAGCAGCAATAACAAAACACTCAAGGTTCTTGCTCTCATAGGTTGAACATTATGGTGGGGGAAATACAGACAATGTGGTCATTCACTCAATCCATCAAATATTTGTCTCACACATCTCTGGAACATAGTGGGATGGTACTTCCCGGTCTTGTGATTAGTTCTGGCTAGTTAGGTGTGAGCAGGGTTGATGTGCGGCATTTCTGAGCTGGAGTATTTAATTTGCACATGTAAGATCCTCTGGCTTTTTGTTCTCTTTTCCTCAGCCATCAGCAGTATTCTCTGTCGTTGCTGCTTCACCCAGAGTAAAGGTGATGCAGAGTAGGTTCCTTACCAGCCCTTAATGAACATGTAGTTTGAGAAAGAAAGTAGACCTTTGTCGTTTAAAGCCGTTGAGATTTTGGAGTTGTTTGTCATTGTGGCATAACCTAGCCTAGACTGAGAAAGAAATGGAAAAAACAAAACCCCACTCTTTAAAAGACATAATTTCAGGGGCGCCTGGATGGCTCAGTCGGTTAAGCATCTGCCTTCGGCTCAGGTCATGATCCCAGGGTCCTGGGATCGAGCCCCGCGTCAGGTTCCTTGCTCAGCGGGAAGCCTGCTTCTCCCTCTGCCTCTGCTCCCCCTGCTTGTGCTCTCTCTCTCTCTCACTTTTCCTCTCTCTCTCTCGCTCTGACAAATAAATAAAATCTAAAAAACAAAACAAAACAAAACTCTTCAGACTTCAAGCCCAGCATTCTTTAAAAAAAAAAAAAAAAAGAGGGCGCCTGGGTGACTCAGTTGGTTAAGCGACTGCCTTCAGCTCAGGTCATGATCCTGGAGTCCCGGGATCGAGTCCCGCATCGGGCTCCCTGCTCAGCGGAGGGTCTGCTTCTCCCTCTGACCCTCCCCACCTCATGTGCTCTCTCTCTCTCTCTCACTCTCTCAAATAAATGAATAAATAAAAATCTTTAAAAAAAAAGGCATAATTTCAGATAATGATATATTCTTTTTTTTTTTTTTTAAAGATTTTATTTATTTATTTGACAGAGAGAGACACAGCGAGAGAAGGAACACAAGCAGGGGGAGTGGGAGAGGGAGAAGCAGGCTTCCCGCTGAGCAGAGAGCCCGACACGGGGCTTGATCCCAGGGCCTGTGATCATGACCTGAGCCGAAGGCAGTTGCTTAACCGACTGAGCCACCCAGGCGCCCGATAATGATATATTCTATAAAGAAACTGAGACGGGGATCTGTGACAGAACAGGATTGTGACAGAAAATGCCGGGGTGTTAGTGTGGAGGCTCCTCTAAACTGGGTAATCAGATTAGCTCCCTTTGAGGAGCTTATATTGGAACAAAGACCTGAACGATGAGAAAGAACTAGTCACGTGAAAGTCTGGAAGATGTGCACTGTAAACTGAAGGAATAGGAAATGAAAAACCCATGAGTGGTGCAAACATTCGGTACACTTGAGAAACATCAAGGGTGTTTGTGGAGCTTCTAAACAGGGAGGATGAAGAAAGAGGATGAAATAGGAATTACTGATGTAGGGCTTGGTAGGTCCTGGTAAAGAAGTTTTATTTTAAAAATAAGACACCCTAGCATTTTGAGCAGATAAATTATATATGATTTAGGTTTTTATAGTGACTATTTGGGTCGCTCTGAAAAAGAAATGGCTGGATGGGGAAAAGAGTGAAAGCAGGGAGACTAACTCCTGACTGGCAGTTGGGAGATGGCTGTGTTAGTCCTTGGGAGAGGGTGTGGAGATGTGATTCAAGATGGCATCACTGGAGATGGAGAGAAATGGATGGAATCAATATGCATTGTGAAGGTTGATCCCACAGAATTGGATGATGATTTGGATATGTGTGATAAACAGAAGATTTAAGGACGTGTGTGTGTGCCTGAGTGCAACTGGGTGGATTATGTTGCTAGTAATAAAGCACAGAGATTGGGGGAAGAAAAGATTTGGGGACAAAAAAATCAGGTTTTTATTTTGGACACATGGAGGTTGAAATGCCTGTCTGTATACCCATGCTTATTCAATACAAGTTAGGTATGTATGGGGTTCCAGTCCTAGAAATAAGAAGTAACTTGTATCAAACTAATCTTTTTGTAGATAAAAATTATAACCTCTTAGCCGCCTCCTCCCAAACGAGACAACCGTTTGAAGGCATTAGAGAATGACCTAAAGAAAAAAGAAACAGGTGGGGGGTGGGAGGTAATTCAGCCCTGATAAAAGGGAGCCATTCTGGTGACAGCTTTAACCCTGAAGCCAGTCCTCAGCCCATGAAGCATGAGAGCAGCCATAACTCCAGTAGAAAGCCACAGTTCTCTTGATCTGTGGACTCAGAATATGGAGTGGGGCTGGTAGAGCAGTTGGAATGTAATGAGGGAAGTCCTGGAAAGGACAGGGTCCCCACAGAGTGGGGAGATCAAAATTAAGCCAAGTATAAACTTGGTTTAAGTCTTTGACTAACTCTCAGCTGTGCACTCTTGGCAGAAACTTCAAGAAGCCCAGAAGAAGCACTAGATGGGAAGTTGAAAGAGCTGAACAGAAATTTCAGTGGCTTTCTATTGAAATCCCAGACTGGCTACCCTTTAGAAATAAAGATTATAGGGCGCCTGGGTGGCTCAGTCGGTTAAGCGACTGCCTTCGGCTCAGGTTGTGATCCTGGAGTCCCTGGATTGAGTCCCGCATCGGGTTCCCTGCTCAGCAGGGAGTCTGCTTCTCCCTCTGACCCTCCCCCCTCTCATGCTCTCTCTCTCTCTCTCATTCTCTCTCTCAAATAAATAAATAAAAAATCTTTAAAAAAAAAAAAAAAGAAAGAAAGATTATATCCTAGGGCTATGTAATTTGCTTCAGGCCTGAGGACAAAACCAACATAGACCCATCCTAACCAAGTGTAAATTCAAGCCTACACAAGTTCAGAGTGATTAGCAAATAATTTCAGTGCTTGGTAGAACAACAACAACAAAATAACACTTTTCCAGTGGCCCAGGCACTTTACAGATAACATTCACAAATCAAGAATGTTAAAGCTGTATTCTGTAACAGAATACAGAGTCTCTACAATGTATCATCCATAATGGCCAGTATAAAAACTACATATGCAAAAAGCCCACAGCAACAACAACAAAAAAAGCAAACAAAAACTCAGGACAATGTGACCCATAATCCAGAAAAATGTAGTTAATAGAAATGAACACCTAGATGATCCAGAAGTCAATTAGCAAACAAGGAATATTTATTTTAGAGAGAGAGAGAGAGACAGCGTGAGCACCCGTGCGAGCGGGAGTAGGGGCAGAGGGAGAGGGAGAGAATCCTCAAGCAGACTCCCCGCTGAGCACGGAGCCCAATGTGGGGCTCTGTCCCAGGACCCTGAGATCATCACCTGAGCCAAAATTAAGAGTCAGATGCTTAACCAACTGAGCCACCCAGGCACCCTAACAGACAAGGACTATAAAGCAATGTTGGTATATTGCTAATGGGCAAATAAGGTAATACAAAGCAAACCAAAAGTAGTTTCGTAGTCAAACTACTGAAAAATCAAAATAAAGAGATGATCTTGAAAGCAGCTAGAGACTAAAAGTCACATTTCAGACAGGTGGAATGATGATTTGGATGATGGCCAACAACTTACACAAACAATGGGGGTCAAAAAGTATCTTTAAAGTACTGAAATAAAAATTTCAATCCAGAATTCTATATCCAGAAAACATATGTTTTCAAAATGAAGGCAAACTGAAGAAATTTTTCAGACAAATAAACAACATATCTATCTCCAGTAGATCTGTACCAAAGGAAATGCTAAAAAAAAAAGTTTCTTCATCTGGAGAGCAGTGAAACCATGGAGACATTGAAATCTATAGGAATGAATGAAGAGCACTAAGTCATAAATGTGGGGATACATTAAAAGACTACTTTTTCTTTCTTTTAATTTCTTTAAAAGACAACTGAATGTTTAAAGGAAAAATTATAGTATTATATTGTGGGGCTGTATAACATAATGATATATATGACAATAATAACACAAAGGATGGAGATATGTGGAATTTTAATGTTGCAAGATCTATGTTATACTAAATGGCACAATACTAACCTTAAACTGTGATTAGTTAAGGAGACATGTTGCAATCTTTGGGACAATCACTGAAAAATAATACAAAGAAGATAGATGAGAAATCTAAATAGGAAGTAAGTTAGAATACTAAAAAATATTCTGTTATGCCAAAAGAAGGCAGGAAAGCAGGAACAGAGTAATAGTATACAGATGGGACAAGGGTAAAGCAAACAGCGAGTGGTGGATCTAAACCCAAATATACCTATAATTAAATTGTACGCAAGAAACCTAAACATTCCAATTAGAAGGCAGAGATTGTCAAACTGAATTAAAAGAGCTTGATCCAACATACACAGTTTTTTGGTTTTTTTTTAAAGATTATTTATTTATTTATTTGAGACAGAGAGAATGAGAGAGCCAGAGAGCACATGAGAGGGGGGAGGGTCAGAGGGAGAAGCAGGCTCCCCGCCGAGAAGGGAGCCTGATACGGGACTTGATCCCGGGACTCCAGGATCCTGACCTGAGCCGAAGGCAGTTGCTTAACCAACTGAGCCACCCAGGCGCCCCCAACATACACAGTTTATAAGCGATATACTTTAAAGACATAGAACAATTGAAATGAACCAGATGGAAAATGAATAGATCTTATAAGCAGTTAGTATAACAAAACTGATGTGAATATGTTAATCTCAGACAAAATAACCAAGGTGGACATTTCAAAATGATGAAAGGGGTCAATTCATCTGGAAGACCTAACAACTGTAAATACATTTGTACCTAACTATAGGGGTTCAAAGCATCAGAAGCTAAAACTGACAAAATTAAAGAGAGGAAAAAACAAAGCCACAATCATCGTTGTGTAATTCATTGTTCATCTCTTAATAATTAATAGAACTAAATTAGAAAGAAAAATTAATAAGGATATAGATTATTTTGAAATTATCAACCACCTTGATTTGACATTAATAGGATATTAAGCCAAAAAACATCAGAATATACATTCTTTTCAAGTGGAACAGCGCATTCACTAAGATAGACCAAGGTTTATCCTTCTCTAAGCAAAAGGAAGAATCAAGAATTCCTTTATACTTGGACCATACTTGGAACATAAAAAAGTGAATTTCAAAAGATAAAGTCATACCGAGTATGTTCTTTTACCATAAGGGATTAAATTAGAAATAAAAAACAAATACACAATACACACACACACAAACGAAGTGCATAGTATTTGGAAATTTAAAAAAACACTTTTAAATACCTATTGGTCAAAGAAGAATTTACAAGAAAAATTAGAAAATATTTCTAGCTGAATGATGATGAAGACATAACGTGTCAAAATATATGGGATGTAGCAAAAGCAGTGCTTAGAGGTAGATTTATATTTTAAAAGCTTATGTTAGAAAAGAAATCATTTAAATCATTGCTTTAAGTTCCCATCTTCAAGAGTTAGAAAAAATAAGGCAAATTGAACCAAAAGTAAGTAGAAAGAAGGAAATAATAAAGAGCAGGAAGAAAAAAGAAAAAAATAGAGAAAATTAACAATTCCAAAGACTGATTTTTTAAAAAGATCAGTAAGACTACAAATTGCAACTAAGATTGATCAAGAAGCAAAGAGAGAAAACACAAATCAAGAATGTTAAGAATTCAAGTGGGAATATTGCTACAGATCCTAAACAGGTAAAAAGTCTAGGGAATGTCAATTTATTTATGCCAGTAAATCCCCAAAATCCCAAAAAGAAATAGACAAATTTCCTGATAGATCATGTGTTGAGTGAAACTGACACAAGAAGAAATCATCTGAATATCTATCTATCTATATAAATAGAAGTTGAAGTTATTACCTAAAACTTTTCTACAAAAAAATTTCCTGGCTTAACTAGGTTCCATTTCTTGCACTGTTGAGGACTTGTAGTTGTTCTCTTCAAAGCAACAAGAGGGAAGCAAGGACTGATTGATTGATTGATTGATTGAACACTTGTATAAGTAGTTGTACTTATTATATGCCTGGCAGTGGCCCAGGCACTTTACAGATAACTTATTTTTCCAACATGTGTGGTGTTAAGGACATGGCAAGATGAAGGAAAATTTCAGGAATGACCATTTCCTACAGTATATGCAGTACATTCATCAGAACTGCATGCTTCTGGCTGTTTTCTGCCCACTGGTGGCAAACATTTGTGGTCAACCCAGAGCAAATGTGTACTGTGATGGCAGAAACCATCAGTGTTTGATTCTCATTTTCTCTTTGCATGCAGAATAGAGAACGATTGTTAAAAACCTGAAATAGGAAGCCCAACTGGACTTGCTCTTCCCTGTTCTTGCCTCATTTTCTGCCTTTCTGCCTCCTTCTGTCGGTTCTCTTGCATCTCTCCATGTTAAATCTTACCTGTTCTTCAAATTTTACTTCAGGTGTTATCCCCGATAACATGCCTTTGTATAAACTCTCATCACCTTGCATATCGAAGGGGTTTAGTAAACACTTCTTGAGTGGATGCCATGAATAGATGAATGAATCAAGGCAGGTGTCTGTTGTGTTAGTTGAAATGAAGAGGCAGCTTCCTTGTTCAGCTTCCTCCTCACTGGTATGATGGTTTTGTGCCTGGAAATTCACTCTGAATAAAATGTCTAGTTTGGCCATCTGCACAATGGTGGCTCGTGTTTAATACGACGATGTTAGCTATTACAGAGCAATTTGGGGACATTTGAGAGTAGATTGACTTGATTTGATTTGATAATTGAGGTATGCCAACATGAAGTTAATGTTTCATTAAAGATTAATTGGAGATACTTTTTCCAAGCATGTATGAGGGATTTTTTTTTTTTTTTTTTTCTGTGTTCAGAGTACAGTACTAGGCCCTGTTGGGTCTTTGACAATTCATCCAGGTATTGTTCTGATAGAAAAAAAACCCCAAACCTGTCAGTTGAGAGCTTTCTGGGTCTTATCTTAATTCCTTCATTCCTTAGTCAACATACTTATTAATTATGAAATATGTAGTTGTACTTTATCTTAAATGATAATTGCTTAAAGTTACCAATGTGGATGAGTGTGGCAGTCCCTGCTATTTCAGGGGGTGAGTTGTGACTAAGGCATTTCAAAGCTCCCTATCTTCAGAACCACCAGCTACCTATCTCAGCCACAGGCTCATCATTTTCCATTTTTGGCTTATATCCTGTGGTAATCAAGGATTGGCTTGGAAGCGGTATTGGCATAGACCCTCATTATAAGCACAAATACTATTCTAAAAATAAATGAGAAAAATGTCTCTGCCGCTGACGGTAGAGAATCTATGACTAAGACGTTGTGTCTCTTTGGCCTGTGTGGAAGTCAGTGACACAGCAGATATTAAGAAGTACAGAAATTATTTTTCGCACATACTTTCTTTTAGGCGTCTAATTTGCTAACTTTAGTTGAGAATTCCAAATACTCTTAATCACAGAGCTTTTGTGTGTGTGTTTCAATATATTTTTTTTAAGATTTTATTTATTTATTTGAGAGAGAGAGAATGAGAGACAGAGAGCATGAGAGGGAGGAGGGTCAGAGGGAGAAGCAGACTCCCTGCCAAGCAGGGAGCCCGATGCGGGACTCGATCCCGGGACTCCAGGATCATGACCTGAGCCGAAGGCAGTCGCTTAACCAACTGAGCCACCCAGGTGCCCCTCTTTTTTTTTTTTTAAAGATTTTATTTATTTATTTGAGAGAGAGAGAATGAGAGACAGAGAGCATGAGAGGGAGGAGGGTCAGAGGGAGAAGCAGACTCCCCGCTGAGCAGGGAGCCTGATGCGGGACTCGATCCCGGGACTCCAGGATCATGACCTGAGCCGAAGGCAGTCGCTTAACCGACTGAGCCACCCAGGCGCCCCCCCCTTTTTAAATTTTATTTTATTTATTTGAAAGAGAGAGAATGAGAGAGCGTGAGAGGGGGGAGGGTCAGAGGGAGAAGCAGACTCCCTGCCGAGCAGGGAGCCCGATGTGGGACTCGATCCCGGGACTCCAGGATCATGACCTGAGCCGAAGGCAGTCGCTTAACCGACTGAGCCACCCAGGCGCCCTCCCTGTGTGTTTCAGTATTACCAGAGAATTAGCTTACTCAAGAATGCAAAATCATAAGTCATTACATGACATACCGTATTGGAAGAGTTTGAGCATGATTCGTTGACAATACCCCAGTTGTAAAGGTAATTTTGAGTCTTCCCCTATTCTAGTTATGACATTTAAGATAGTAACGTGCTTCCCCACTATGCTATCAAGTAGTATGTCTTGCTCCACGATGCAAAGAAATTGTGTCATGAAATAAAATTTAGTAAGTCTTTGAATTCTCAATATCCCTAAATGCATAATGCATTTCTATAATATCCACAGATTGTAGCCTACTTTTCTTCTTTCGATTCATTTTTGGCAAAGAGAAGAAAAGAAATGATGATACAAATGAGATGTTTTACTACATTGGAAAATATCTTGAAATAGAAGGTTATAAAGTCAGAGTCTAAAATGTAGGGGCCATAGTCAATGAGGATCTAGGAAGACCAGTATCAAAGATGTCATGGGAAAGAAAATTTGAGAAGTGGATACTCCCTAGAGATGAATGTCTTAAGAAAGAAAGATGTTGCAAATAGTGAAAGAGTCATTAAATGTGGTGATAGTTACAAGAGAGACAACAGTTTGTAATCAAAACTGGCTTCCATTTTATCCTTTCTATGGAAGGATAATCCTTTATAGATTTGATTTCTCAAAATGTTATCCCGCAGTTTAAAACTGAAAGAAAATCTTATTTTTCTTTTTAATAAGATTAGTACAGTATAAGCTGGCACATTTAACAAGTGCTATGCAGCATAGGGATTATTTAAAAAATTAATTATTTGAGAATCTACTTAAAACCATTTAGCATATGAGAATATGTTTACATTTTACAAATGTATCTGAAATTCTTTTAACTCTAATGTATGATATAAAGGCATCAAGCTCATCCAACATATTTGCATGTTCATGGCTCTAATGGAGCTCTTAATTCATAATCATTTTTGATATTAAAATGTAATTAAATACTGAATTTGCTATTGTTTTTGCTTGCTATGGATATTATGTAAGCTCTGAGGCTTATGCTGAGGCAGCAAAACATTTTTGTTAATTTTATGTCATTAAAAAAGAAAAAAATCTTGCTCCCTTTTAAAATTTTTTAAAGTTTTTTTCTTTCTTTACTGTTTTTACATATTTTTAGTGTATCCTTTTTTTCCAGTTAGTTTTTATTTCTTTCCTTTTATTATCATCTCCTCAGTTTCATTCTGAGAGCTTATTTCTTGCCTTTTACAACATTGATACTTAAGTTTTTGCTATTTCATTTTTGTTTCTTGCGTTCTTTTCATTCCACCCTAAAGTTATCTGCATATAGATGTTTTCACTATATGCGTGTGTCCATGCATATGTGTCCAACCATCTTTTACTCATTTATCATTACAGACAGTGAGTTATAACTGGTTTTGCTATTGCTCGCTTTTAATCTGAGCTGAAGAACCCATCTGTCTTTTCACTCACTATCCTCTGGTCTTCTTTTTGGACTTCCTTATTTCTTGTCTTTGACTCTTACTTTCCTATCCTAGTTTTTCCCACTTTGGTAATTGTTAGTATTTTTCTCTTTTGACTAGTAGAACTGAACTTTCTTACTTCATGACATTGGAGGAGGGAATGAAAATGGTGAGGACAGGGGAACATTCTGCTTTTCCATCATAATAAATAGGAATTATGGAACTTTAATTTGTCTCTTTTTTCGTGGGTGAGAGGTCAAAAAGACTTAAAAACCATATTGAATCCTGGAAGATCGTCTCATTTAGTCTGTTTTCCTCAATATTTTACTCTCTTTTTTGTTTTTAATCTGTACAGGTTCTTGGATTCTGCATTCATAGTGTTCTTTTTAATTTGACTTGTTCTTCAGTTCTTTTGTTAGCACTTGGCACGCAGTAAATGCTCTGTTCACATCAGTTGAGTTGATTCAGATTACTATTTAATGTACTAGCTTCTTCACCATCTAAATATACACCCAACTCTTGTTTCTGGAAAGGTAATGGTGGTATCAAATTGGACCCCGTGGGATAGAGTGAATCCAGGCTGACCAAAATCCCTCTTGGGATCCAGGTAGGAATTACATTTTCTCACTAGTAAATAACATTTGATATTTGATAAATTTTTTCTAGTTTCTCAAGTAATAGGAGAGCCCCAAGGGAACTGAATTGGTTAATACAAACTGTTATTCTTTTCAGTAAATAACAAGTTAGCTCCAACCATTTAGTAGATATAAGTTGCCCCATATTATTTTATAAATGATGTCTTTCTAAAAAATGAAATACAAATAGTTTCTTTCCAACCTTAAAGAAATGAAAGGAAAAAAATGAGCTTTTTTTTCCTTCTTCTTCTTCTTCTTCTTTTTTTTTTTTTACTAAAACCCAGGACAAGGGATTGGAAAGAATGGTGGGGATGTGTGTATGTGCATGCCTGTGTGTGTATGTGTGCTCGCGTGCGCATGTCTGGTGTGTGGGTGTGTGTATGTGGTATGTGAGTGTGTAAAAGGAGTCAGAGTCTGGCAGGGCAAGAGGATCAGTGAAAGGGCGGGTGCCTGAGCTATGCTGGGAACTGGCTGCATTCTCCAGATCCAGAAGCTGCGTGTCTCTTACTATTCTGGGTGCTCAGAACTCTGGACCAAATTTGCAAGTTCTTCTGGGAACTTGGAGATCCACGTCTGAGCTTTTGAGATATATTACCATTTTATGTTTTCAGTAGTTCAAGCAATTCAACTTGGCTTGTATGTTTCTCATTTCCATTCTAAAAGTCATGCAGGATCATGTCCAATAAAGTTTCTTTCATAAATTCATTTCTCAATCTCTTGATTATTTTCTTTGCCCTTTTTCCTGTCTGTGACTTTGGCTGGATTGATCATCTAGCTGCTTAAAATTCAAAGAATCTAATTTGGGACAGAGCCTAGAACAAAAACATGTTGGGCTTGCTTTATTTATTGTTGAAATGAAGAATGACAAATTATCACCCTGTTACTGGGTTTGGCTAACAATGAGCAAGGGAGAAAAATCTGAGGACTTTTTGCCTTGCCTTTATGTTCTGCTCGTTTCTGTTTCGCATTATCTATTACTTATTTTTTTTCAGAATGGTCTGGGTCCACAAGCCGCATCTACTGCATAACTGAAAAGCCCTGGATTTAGTGCCATATGGAATAATTTGAACAGCTGAAGCTTTTAGTCTGTTCAGACTTGAATATCTTGTGAGAGTAGTTTTGATTGACTTATTCCCTTTGAGTAAAGTACTCATTATTTCAGATTTCCTCTCCCTCTCCAAGATGTCACAGGGAGGGGGTACAGTAGAAGAGTGTGCCTTTTATGATCTGCAAGGTATCCAGTGGCTCATCCTGTCTCTGTGGCTTTGTCTTTTTCATTCTGGTTATTGTTTGTCTTGTTGGCATTTATGGTAAAGGTTAGCAGCTGATATCACTTGTGACTTGGTTTCTCTTATTTTGTTAGGCATGGTGGTATTTCCTGGCTGATCTGGCTCTTGGGGTCTCTGACAGGGTCATCTGTTGTTGCCTCCTACCTGAGGTGTCCCACCTCTTCTCTCCCATGGCCGGCTTCTGCCAGGCCTTAAGCTCTCAACTCGGTTTCCTTTGGCATTCATTGTCCTGTCATCTCTAGGATCGTTCAGGAATTTAGGCTGATCTTCAGGATGTGCTTTTTAAGGACTGCCAGATGAACAAGGGGATGGAGGAGGCATACTTGTTTCTTACCACCTCTGCCTGGAAGTAGCATATATTCTTCTTATATTCTGTGGGTGAGAATATTGGAAACTTAATTAAGATCTGAATCTGAATCTTTTACATTTATTTTACTCAGTAACCTTAGGCAATTTATAGAACTTTTGCAATACACTGGACATGATACTATCTCGGAGGCTTGTTAGGAAGATTAAGTTATATAATTTCAAATGTTTTTTTAGCCACTGACCTGCCCTCTTCACCTCTTAAAGCCCCTCTTACTTTTCCTGTGTCCCCTGTTCTCCTGTCCACGTAGACACCTAGAACAATTTTTATTAAGGTACTGTTTTTTTTAAACAATATGCTTGGCATAGTGCCTGATATATGGATATGCAATAAATACATATATTTATTTTGTTTGCCAAATAAACATTGGACAAACAAAAATAAAAGTGAAGAAAATTATAATTAATCTTATTATAGAGAAATAACTATTATTAGCATTTTCGCATATTCTTTCTCTCATTATCCTCCTCTTTGAAATTATTTTACAAAATTATTTAACAAACCCAATCAGGTATTTTCTTTCTTTCTTATTTGGCAGTAGTTTATAAGCATCTTTCCTTGTCAATAAATATATATTTTCATAATTTTAATGCTTAGAAATGCTCAATTTTAGTGTATGCTTAGTGTTCTGCTGTGTTGAAAATAATTTAATCATTTTCTTGAATTTTTGGATGATTCTTACTTATTTTCCTCTTTTATAATAAGTTTCAAATAATATCAATGTACATACATTAAAAAAAAGTTTGCTCCATCATTTTGTTAGGAAAAATTGCTAGGATTGGGATTTCTGCGTCAAAGGATATGCACATTTTTGACTGGCTATTTATTGCCAATTTGTTTATGAACTTTGATTTTCAACTCGAAGAAATACTCATTTCTTTAAAAGCAGCCATAATCTTTGACCCATTAATTGGGAGAAGCTATCCTATAGAAATGAAAGCGGTTTTATATAAACATATATGTAAATATTTATGGGACTTTACTTGGGGTTCCAAATCCAATTCCAGTGTGTGTGGGGAAGGTTTCCTCACACCAATAAACAATTCTCTGGACACCAGTTGGGTGTCCTACCATTCCGCTCCGTTCTGACATGTCTAGCCGAATGTAGAGTTAGATTCCACACGTTAAGGGTTCAGTCCTGTGAGCTGCCCTCCACCCACATATACTTGAGATGCCAGCTCAAACCCAAGTCATTACCTGTGATTCTAACCAACTGGCAATAAATCAGAGGTCCCCACGTTACCCCCCTTGGGTTCAATTAATTTGCTGGAGCAGCTCACAGAACTCACAGAAACATTTTACTGGTTTCTTATAAAAGGATGCAACTCAGGAATAGCCAGAAGAAAGAAATTCATAGCAAGGCATGGGGAGAGGTGTTCCCCAATGTGGAAGCTCTTTGACTCAGTCCTTTTGGATTCTTATAGAGGCTTCATTACATAGACATGATTGATTAAATCATTGGTGGAGGGTGACTGAACTCCACCCAGAGGTGGGGGAGGCAGGCCAGTGAAGTGGGACTGAAAGTTCCAGTCCTGTAATCACTTGGTTGGCTCCTCCTCAACCAGATCCTCTTCTTAGGTGGGATCCAAAAGTTACCTTATTAACATAACAAAAAACACCTTTATTGATCTCAATACTTAGGAAATTCCAAAGGTTGTAGGAGCTCCGTGCCATTAATAGGGACAAAGACCAAGTGTATATGTCTTATTTAAATTACAGTATCATAGGCTTGTAGCAGCAAATAGCTGAAGTCAATGTGAATAATCAAAAATAATAAAAAGTTTGGATAAATGTGGATCATCCATACTACATAATATTTGTCACCATTAAAAATATATCTTTTTTTTTTTTTCAAGATTTTATTTATTTATTTGAGAGAGAGAGAATGAGAGAGAGAGCACATGAGAGGGGGGAGGGTCAGAGGGAGAAGCAGACTCCCTGCCGAGCAGGGAGCCCGACGCGGGACTCGATCCAGGGACTCCAGGATCATGACCTGAGCCGAAGGCAGTCGCTTAACCAACTGAGCCACCCAGGCGCCCTAAAAATATATCTTTTGACTGTGGTGATGTTCATGATGCTATGTTGAAAGTACAAATTGCAGAGTAATGTGCACGGTATGATTCTGTTCCTGGAAAACGAAAAAGCAAAAAAACACACACACATATAAAAATCACACTTTATGTTTTGTGTGTATTTTTTTTGTTTGAATATATAAATAGTTGTGAAAGGATATATTCATGTTTTTGAAACTGTGTCTTAGACACTGAATGTGAACAGATCTTTGTATTGTTTCACATGCTACAATGGAAAAGTTTTACTTTTGAATTAAAAAGTTAATAATAAAACTAAAGAAAAAAACCACACAGCACTTACAAACTGCTCTAACTTTTCTGCAAATTGTTTTCCTAAACTAGAAGGCTTCCTGTAGTCCCCAGAGGAATTTCAGGGCTTTGAAGAGTGTGCCCCCAAGTCAGGATGACTTTTATAGTTAACTTAATTGGTATATTATTTTACACAAGGTAACAGCTAAGCTATTGGGATTTCCTCAGTTATTGATGTTCTTCTCAGAGGTAATCATTCTCAGAAAGGCTGCTGAAAATATAGTCAACTCACATCCTGGCCTGGTTCGTGTCAAACAACTGATTTTTTAAAAGAAGGAATAGAGGTTGAAATAGTAAAAGTGTATCAATTTAGGAAATTGTTTTCAGAAATAATCTATAATTTTCAATACATTAAAGGAAGGAACAAACTTTGTTGGTAACTAAAATATAGAATCAACTAGGGTGGAAATAATAGGGTATAGCTAAATGTGTGCTCGTGGTAACTCACTAGATTTATGGAGATTTTGATCAAAATTTCTGCCTTCTTAATGGAGAGCAGTGAATATTAAAAGAGGAAAAAAAAACTTCATATGTCTTAGACATTTCAAAGCCTGGTAGCACTGCACAAAAATCATTTTTAAAATGAGAAATTTTAGTAATTTAGAAAACTAAAGTAACTACTTTATTTAGAAAAGTAAAATCTGTTACTGCTCATGGGTAAGATGTTGATGGTTGAAAGCCCCTGAACAGAGATGATGACACAGTAACTTAAATATAGTAGGTCATCAGTTTATAAATGTGAACCAGTGATATTTTGAAAATATTGAAAAGACTTCCTGGGAACTGTGCTTATACTTGATTAGCCAATAAAATATATTTGAGTTAAATTATATGTGCTAATCATAAAACCAACTTGTAAATAAGTTTGTCAAACATTACCAGATCAGGGATCTGAACACTATAATGTTAATATTATTTTAAAATGGGTATATTTTAGATGCAGGTATAGTTTTATCCAAAGCATCTACTGAAATTATTCTATTTCTGTAAGAGTCTCCGAATTGAAACTTCAGTATAGTATCAGCATGTCAGGAATAAGTGTTAATGCTTATATGTGGAATTTAAGAAACTAAACAGATGAACACAGGGGAAGGGAAGGAAAAATAAAATAAAATGAAAATAGATAGGGAAGCAAACCATAAGAGACTCAACTATAGGGAACAAACTGAGGGTTGCTGGAGGGGGGGTGGGTGAGGGGATGGGGTACCTGGGTGATGGGCATTAAGGAGGGCACTTGATGTAATGAGTACTGGGTGTTATATAAGACTGATGAATCACTACATTCTACTCCTTAAACTAATAATACAATCTATGTGAACTAAATTGAATATAAATAAAAAATTAAAAAAATAAACACTCCGTATTTGGCATCATGTAAAAAAAAAGAATAAGTATTAATGAATAAGGCAGACTTTATTTTGTATATTCTAAAACTTTACAGGCAAATTTTTTTTTAACATTTTATTTAATGTCAATGATATTGAATGTTGAAATATAAATGAAAAATTTCCATGGTGGTTATTGGTGACCACCCTATATTTCAGTATATAATTCCCTTGCTTCCCATTGGTGAGGTCAGTGGGAGTGCCATATCACTCTGAAGCAGACTTTTCCAAGCTGTCCTAGTGCAGGTCCCGAAGTGTAAACAAATATGGTTTCGTTATAGAGCGCGGTGAGCGCATCAGTGCGTATTAGCTGAGAAAGGTGCCTCCTTCTCATTTGGGGTCTGATATGGGCTGTGGCTTCTCTACAGAGTTTGGATTCTAAGTCTTCATGTTGTACCCACTTGCTTTGAGAGCCCTGACTCCTATCTACAGCTTTCATCAAGTGTGTATTTTATCAGTCTGCACAGTTTAAGACATTCATTTATTCGAGTTTATGTAACTCAGCAAACAGTTAATTTGTTTTTGCTGCCTTTGGGGTAATCTATCCCTAGGCCTTTCTGTGTTATCTTGAATAATTGAGAGCCTGCACACAGAGCCACATTGCTACAGAAGCTGCTGCTAAGCTTCCAAGAGGCTGCCTTCACTTGAGCAAGATGGAACGTGATTCCAGCTGGCCAGGAAAAAAAAAATACATGAAGGCTGTAATAGACCCTTAGGAAGGAAATCTGTTTCCACCAAGACAGAAGAATGATTCATATGTAGGAAATATAAATGAAAGCTTCCTTCGAGTCATTGAGGGTGTCTGTAATATTTTTCTAGTAGAATCTTCCCCCCCTTATTTCATCAGCTTTGACTAGGAGACTTTCTGAGTCTTAGTCTTCTCATTTATAACATGAAATAATATTACCTGACTTGAATTCTGCAATTTTTTGAGGATCGAACAGTTAGGGGGATGTGAAGTTTCCTATAAATCATAAGTGTATATGATACTCTAAGACATTGTTTTCTTTCTTCATGTGTTTTTTTTTTCTTTTTTATTACTTTTTATAACTTGAACTACATACTATTACTGAAACAGAACAACATCTAACCAACCATGTTACATGGTTAAAGGACTTTTTTTGAATTTAATTTCTCACTAACTTGAATTTTTATCCCTCTTATTTTTCCTGTGCAGAAAAAAAAATCAGCTTCTCAGTTACTCATGTCCAGTTTCAGTTGTCTTGCAGAATTAGGTAGGTGAGGCTTTGCAGAAGCGTGTTCATGTCCAGTTTCAGTTGTCTTGCAGAATTAGGTAGGTGAGGCTTTGCAGAAGCGTGGGCAACACTAGGAATTACAGATGAATGCTAGCTCCTTCTGGGTGTGCAATTCCTAAAGAAAAAGTGATGTTGCCCAGTTTCAGTTAGTGGTGCCAGGTAGTGGAACTGGGTGCAGGTTTCTCTGCAGCCTGGTCCACAGACCCAGGGACAATGCTTTTCTCCAGCCATTTTCCACCAAGCCGGAGTGGTGTGACCTCTGGCCGCCGCAGTTTCTCAAAGGGATTGCATTTCATGGCTCTCATAAACACATCTTGTAAAAGAAATAAGGGTGTCTTTTAAACTTGTGCTCCTGCTTGACAAGAAAAATAAAACCCAGCCTCTTTTCAGGATCTTCTGGGTTAGTGAGAAGTCAAGCCTTTTCATTTTTGTGAAGAATGCTTTTGTATCAATTTCCCATTTTTCATGTAGAAATTCAATATATTATGAAGAGAGGAGTGATAAATAGGCCATTTATAATTTTGCTATCTGTGATTCTGAAAGTTCTGACTCTCAGAACTGGTTAAATAGAGAATTCCAAGACCCATGATGATGAGATACTGATTAAATCCACTTTTTAAATGCTTTTTGAGAAAATCATATGGGAGACATGTACCATCCATCTTATGTACGTGACAGTTAAAACTTTTGGTCTAATGATACTTTCCTATATATTTCATGCTGGGCTGTGTCAGTAACAGGTATTATTTAATATGGCTAGGATTTATTTTATTTTATATCAATAGGTAATTCTTCAGTTCGAAGATTATTGAGATGAAGATAATTTAAACCAATTTTTTTCATCTGACTTATAGCAAAAAACATTTGTGCATTTCTTTGTGTCATTGTTAAGCAGCAGAAAAAAAAATCTACTCTCATTTTTGTTCGTAAATGTTGTGTGATCTAAGACATATAGGCTGAATGTTTAGTTTTTTTAATCAGAAATTAAGTTTGGTGCTAGGTGAAATAGGCTAGCCATATGTGGCTCTTAAACACTTGAAATGAAGCTAGTGTGATTGAGATGTGTTAGAAGTGGAAAGTGCACACCAGAATGAATACAAAGAAAAAATGTAAAATATTTTACTAATTAAATATTTTGCTAATAATATATATAGTGACTACATCTGGAGATATTTTAGATATATTGATTAAGTAAGATATTAAAATCCATTTCACTTTTTCTTTAACTTTAAAAAAAATTATTATTATTATTTTTTAAAGATTTTATTTATTTATTTGACAGAGAGAGACACAGCAAGAGAGGGAACACAAGCAGGGGGAGTGGGAGAGGGAGAAGCAGGCTTCCCGCGGAGCAGGGAGCCAGATGCGGGGCTCGAAGCAGGGCTCCATACGGGGCTCCATCCCAGCACCCTGGGATCATGACCTGAGCTGAAAGCAGACGCTTAGAGACTGAGCCACCCGGGTGCCCCTTTCTTTTGCTTTTTAATGTGACTGCTGGAATGTTTGAAATTGCATATCCTTATGTTTCTATTGATCAGGTTACCTTAACCCTGATTTTGAGAGCAGTTTAAAGACGTTTGCACTTTACGGAAGCATTAATTTTCATTGTCTCACAAATTTTATTAGAATTACTTCAAGAGCTTTCTCATTTCTTAGAAGTTTCATTTGTAAAAAGTCGATCTTAAATTCACTTTGGGTCAGTGAGCATAAACATTGTGTAGTTTAGCTGTATAGATAAAGGAAGCTCTTCTTCCTAGGGATAGAGCACCGTCTTGTGGAATGTGCTGAATATAGCAGTTTATTCAAAATCAGTGATCAGTTGGAGATTTTAAGATCTCGGAACAGGCAAATTATTTGTTTCAGATATTTGGAGAAGAAAACAAAGACTCACGATAAAGATGTTCACTTCTCCGCAGCATCTGCTCTCATAACCAGAGCTCGTATCAGTTCTGGAATCTATTTTTACTTAGTTAGGCGATGCTGAGGTTGAAACAGTGTAATAAGACCATTTTGATTTGGTGTGCTTTTTTAAAAATACAAAGGTCTCATTCAAGTTTTTGGACTATTTTCCTTTGTCCTCAAATTTCTAACTGAGGTTTTTGTATTTCATTATAAAAAGAAGCAGAGTTCTATATTTTTGCCCCTTTTCTATGTAAAACTTGAGTGTGTTTAAATGATTGAATCCATACAAATAAGCTTCATTAGATAAATGAGGGAAAAAATAGGTCAACAGTCATATTACATTTTCTCAAGAATTGATTTTAGTTATTCTGGAGACATGTATTTAACAAGGGAAACATTGTTGAAATGGCCTGGTTCACATATTTCTTGTTTTTTTTTTTATGTGTCTTCTTGAGGTGTTATATGTACATATAAAGATTAAGTATACAATTCGTATCTCTTTACCACCATATTTCATTTCAAAGCCTGCCAAAAATAACTCCCAAATCACTGAGATCTTAATACTGAGGACAGAATAGACTTCTCATGATTTGGAATTTTATTAATCAAGTCCAGCAAAAACAATGAAGATATGAGCCAACATCTAGCCAATCAGCTAAACAAAATTCTCCAAAGCAATTACTGCCTTTTTCAGGCTGACTTAAGAAAGAGTAGCTATGAGAATGGTTATAAGGGAATGGATCATTTGGATTTCCATTTCATGTGGAGACCCTGGCAGCCCATTTCTAAAATTGTGTGGCTTTATACATATCACCTTCCTTGGAATCTAACAATAATATGAAAGATAATTCTGATTATGAAAATGTAACACAGATCCCAGGACAAAAGAAACAAAACCAAGGAGCTAGTCAACCAAATCTGTCCTAAGGAAGGAAACATGGTAGGATTGGCCTATTCCATTAGTAAAGGAGCTAGAATGTACCCATATTGACAGCAAAGAGCCAAAATAATTGTTTCATTCTTACAAAACATGATTAGTCTATTGCTTATTAGTTAAAAGGCTTTCATGAGTTTCTGTGGGGAGTTTCAGGTAACTATTTAATATTCCATTGTATTACTGCTAAATATTTATTAGATAAACAGATTCTGAATAGGATTAAAAAATCCATTCAAACCCACTTTCCCAAAAAGTCATTTTTTTTTAAAATTTACAATCTTAGTTTTAGTGATAACTATTGTTCAGTTCTCTCTAGCATTTCCAGAAATCCATGCTAGTTTCACGGCCTCTAGTAAAGGCTTCTTTTGATGAGAGGATGAGTGATCTTGGCCCAGTATCCTCCCTGAGAGACAACCATTTTATGGTAGGGAAATACCCATTCAAGTGGAATCTTCCAAACAGTTGTCTCAGCCATCTCCCATATTCTTGCTCTACTCCTACTGTTTTAATTTTCCTGTCCCATCCCATTTGTAAAAGCAAGGCAGTGAGCCAAAAAACACCTCACGGAGTGGCAGCAAACACAGTCACTTGAGAGCAGGGTGGCCACATGGCCTGTTTTGGTGGGAACAATTCAGCTTTGTGTGTAATGGTCCTAGTCAAGCCTGGCTCTGTAAGCACATTGTCTGAGATCAAGGTGCCCCACACCCGGGTAGGCTTGTTGTCAACACATGAGCTTCAAAAAGAATAGGATGCGACTTCCCTCCCTACTGTTCATTTGCTCTTAATAGAGATTTAAGGGCCTCACCTATTTTCAATGAGGGGTTGAATGGCCGCTTCTGTGGTCACTCTCTCCCAAAGCAGGAATCAGCACTACTCCTTGGGACAAAGCTAGAATCCATTACTCAAGAGGAGTATTTGTTCTATGTTATTTCATGTCTTATAAATAGCCATTCCTCAGGGAGGGTGATGATTAATGCAGGCTTAGCACAAAGAATATACTTTTCTTCCTGCTATTGCCTGCAGTGCACACAAAACTGATTAAAACAAATGATTGCAGGTTGTGATGATGGCATCATGAAAGATTAAACAGTAGGAAGGCAGACTTTGGTGGCAGATATGGGGGCTTTTATAGGAAACTAAACCAAATATCTTTAAGAAGGTGCAGCCAGAGTCTTGGGGTTTGATCTGCTTTGTTGCCATGCCTTTCGGCCAGTGCATGTGTGGGATCCCAGAACAGGGGCCCCTTCTGTAGGAGAGACGTGCACTCTGATGCCCGCAGCTCTGATGGGCTGCTTCTCACCACCAGGCCTGGAGGGCAGGAAGGGGCAGCAGAAGTTACACTCACTGGGGGTCAGAGTGAGGGTGGGGGTAGCTGCAATACCCAGGAAAAGACCAATCTACTCAAAGACAACAGTGATGAGAAGACCGCTTCCATGGACTAAATACGGAAGCAAAGGGGCTGTGGAATTACAGATGAGTTTGTACTCCTGGAGGTGAGATCATGTGTTTCTTTTGCAGCAGAGGTCACGTCAGGTGTTATGGGTTCCTTCTCTCTGCTCTGCCCTGCAGGCTAGGGTCCCTAAGATGGTTCTGTGTGTCTTTGGATAGCTGGGATGCCAGAGGTAGCCTCTAATTGGAGCCAGCCTGTGGAATATTATAGGATATTATACTATATCTTATAGTATAATATGAGAGCCTAGATCTAGCAGAAACACTAAGTTCCAGTATTGGTTCTGCCACTTAATAGATGTGTAGCTTTGAACGGTTTACTTACTTTCTCAGCATCACCAGTTTCATATGTGCAAAAGAGACATGATACCTATCTCATAGTTTTGTTTTGAGGATTCAATAAAATACAAAACTCTTCGTACCTGGCATGTTGTAAATGCTCCGTAAGTGGTAAGTTTCTATTATGTATGAGATTCTATAAGGTATGCATTCTCATACCTTACTGATCAGATATGTCATCCATTAGCCATACAGCCATTTTATAATTGCATGGTATTCATTATTAGGAGTTTGCATCATCAATGCAAATTTATGGCTGCTATGGGAAGGCAACTCTAAACTCATGTCCCATTGAGAATGAATGGAGAGAAAGGAAGTGATGTTTGTTGAGCTCTTACCATGTACTTTTTTGCATATCACCTTCGTTTATTATCACAAGAACTTAATAAGATAGGTACTGTTATCTTTTCTTTAATAATGAAGAAACTGAGGATTAAAGAATTTAAGTTGCCCAAGCTCATGTAATAATTAATTGTGGAACTGGAATAGTTTTGTTTGAAAGCAGATTTATGCTTTCTCTCATTTCATTTTTTTAATAAAAAAAATTGAGGGGGATATCCTATAATAACTACTTAGCTGAAATTGTGAAAATAGCAATACAGAGATTCACTTACATTTCAATCTCAGAACAACGGGTAAATCTTTCACCTCCCAAGCAACCATTGGTCTCTGGCTGCTTTGGGAAGGGAGCATGACCTTGGGTGAGGCAGCTCTCTTCAGAAAAGGGCCATTCTTGAAGGGACTGAAAGCTGTCAGCTGACAACCTTCGCAGCGGCTTGGGAAGTAAGTCCACCTGCCTTGAAGGGGAAGATCCGGGATATGTAGCCCAGCATCTGTGACACCTTCTGTGATACTCAGAAAAAGGAGGAACGTAACATTTAATGTAGGACTATAGACTGATTTTTAGTGTTCTATTTTCAAATCAGTTATAAAATAAACTGAAGCTTAATTTTTGGTGTTTTCCTTTCAAATACTAACAGTTCTCTTTGCAACTTCTACACAAAGTAGACTATTTCCACACTTTGGTCTGGACTCTAAGACTACTATTGACAACCTGTCAATAAATCTCACCCTACGTGGTGAAAAATACCTTTTCTCTCACAGCGCAAGTGAAGATCTATTTGTATGTCCTGCCATTGTAGGTGGGTTTAAGATAAAAGTGTGTCTTGTTTTTTGTTTTTATCAGATTTTAGGCCTAGAGATAAGGAATTTATCTAATGGTTATTTTCTTATGAATACTATTAAAGAAGGCATTGAATCAGTTCAGTTCAACTAAGTATCATGTTATATATATTCTAAAGGTATTTTAAAATTTTGACTTTTTTTTTAATCTAAAGGGGAAATCTGGGTGGGAAGACAGTGCTTTATTTTTGCTACTCTTTTATCACTTCCTTTATGCTTTCCCCAGAGAGATGATCATGGCCATTACCTATTCTTTTCAAGGACCATCCTCTTCTACATCTAGTACCCTTGTACTGTACTGAAAGGTATGAAATAATCAATCATATTTGGTGTCTCTCTATTCTATCTTCCATACTTCAAGATTTGTCTGTTTTTCATATGATCTTTCTTCTTTCCTTACCATTTGTTGAGTGTATACCATGTATTAGGTACTCTTCTCTGTGCTTGGAATATGCTAGTGAACGAAACACACAAATGTCCCTGCTCTCATTCAGTTTACAGAATAACTTGCATTTATATTCTTTATCTTATTTCTCTTCTTAAGCCTATCTCCTAGTGTTTCCTTTGGAAAATACCTCTTGAATCTTGAATCTTTCCACCTGATTTTTCAAGTGTACTCATAACCACTTACTCTAATATATAATTTTCTTATAACCAGACTATCCATACTGTCTTATTGTTTTCCACCATTATTTGAGAGTAGGTTACATTTAGGGGTGCCTGGGTGGCTCAGTCATTAAGCATCTGCCTTCGGCTCAGGTCATGATCCCAGGGTCCTGGGATCGAGCCCCACATCAGGCTCCCTGCTCAGCGGGAAGCCTGCTTCTCCCTCTCCCCCTGCTTGTGTTCCCTCTCTCGCTGTCTCTCTCTGTCAAATAAATAAATAAAATCCTAAAAAAAAAAAAAGAGTAGGCTACATTTAGTGTTTCATCTTCCTTAGTTCTCCTTCATTCTTTAACCTTTTGTAATCTAGTGTCTTACCTTAAAAGTTTGTAAAAGTTTCCCTTGGGACAATATACTCACATAATTATCTCTTTTTGCTTCAACTGCTGCCATCCTATGTCTCTCTTGGACATTGCAATAGCCTCTTTCCTAATTGGTCTCTTTGCCAATAATTACCTCAGTCTTTAAATCCATCTCATAAGCTATTGGTAAAATATTCCTTGTGTTGGGAGGTCCCCAAGACCAACCCCAGTTTTGATGATTCACCAGGAGGACTCACAGGCTTGTATGTTAGTACTCAATGGATGTGATTATGTTGAAAGGATACAAAGGAAAAGCAATAAAAAAAAAACAAAAAAAAAAAGCAAAGGAAAATCAGTAAAGGGAAAAGATACATGGAGCAGAATCTTGGGGAAACCAGGCACAGCCTTCAAGAGTTTTTTCCCAGTGCTCAGGCACAATAGGACACAATTCCTCCAGCAAGGAGTTGCAACAGCATGTCTGACATGTTGCTGACCAAGGAGGCACATTAGAGACTCAGTGCTCACAGTTTTTATTGGGAGCTGGTCACATAAGCATTCTCTGCCTGATACGCAGCCAAATTCCAGACTCCCAAAGGGAAAGCAGGTGTTCAACGTAAGCCATACTATTTATACAAAAACTTTAGATACAGTGAGATGGCCTTGTTAGTTATAGAATGGTGGGAACCTTTTCAAAATCTAAATTCCCACATGCCAGCCAAGGGCCAGCTTTGCAAACAGGCCTTTTGAAGGATAGATGTTCAGGCCTTCTATGATAACTCTTTTTGTGTGTGTGTGCACTTCTCCTAAAGTGTAGCTCTGATACTCATTCATTCATAAAATATTTATTGAATATGTACAATGCTTTGGGCACTGTTAGGTACTAGAGATACAGTGGTGAATAAAATAAATAAAATCTCTGTCTTGTGTCGCTTTTATACTAGGAAGGGAAATAATTTAAAAAAATGTGTAATACAATATTAGATGTTGATCAAGGCCATGAAAGAAAATAAAACAGTTTAATGAGATAAAGAGCAATGGGATGGGGGAACACTTTATTAGATGGGAAGGCCTGTCTAAAGAGATGAGATTTTAGTAGAGACCAAAAAAATCATCCAGGCAAAGGGAGTAGCAAGTGAAAGGCATAGAGGTGAAATGAACTTGGTATGTTCCAGAAGCAGGAAGAAGATGAATATAGATGGGGTGGAATGTGGAAGGTAGAGAGTAGAAGAACAGTTTGGAGAAACAGGCAGAAACCAGATTATGTGGGCACTCTTCAGAGGCCATGGTAAGGAGTTTGAATTTCATTCTGAATATGATAGCAATTTCTAAAGCATTTTGAGTAGGGCGTGACATAACCCAGTTTATATTTGAAGATGACCATATTAGTTGCTGTGTCAGAAACGAGGGTAGAAGGGTAACAGGGCAAGAATGGAAGGACAAAGACAAATCCAGTGCTATCCTAGAAGTCTTAACATATGGAGACCTGGGCTTGGGTGGGAGCTAGGGAGAGATGAGAAGATATTATGACACTTCACTGCTTAAAAGTCTCATCACCCAGTTAGCTGCAGGGTGTAGTTCTGATACCTTACTCTGACCTTGAACACATTTTTGATCTTTTTTTTTTTTTTAAAGATTTTATTTATTTATTTGAGACAGAGAGAATGAGAGAGACAGAGAGCACATGAGAGGGGGGAGGGTCAGAGGGAGAAGCAGACTCCCTGCCGAGCAGGGAGCCCGATGCAGGACTCGATCCCGGGACTCCAGGATCATGACCCGAGCCGAAGGCAGTCGCTTAACCGACTGAGCCACCCAGGCGCCCCGAACACATTTTTGATCTTGAACACATCTTATTCCCACTAAAAATTTCTCAAAAATTTCTCTTATATATTTCATATTTAAATCAACCTAACTCTTTGGCCATTACTTAAATATGATAGATTTTCTCACCTCCATAACTTGTTTTATGCTCATGTCTCTATGAAAAATGATAATCCCCTTTAGCTCTTTTTTTGCATCCAAATGTTACTTGTTTTTCAAAACTCCCTTTCCATGAATTCCTCCCTGTTTTTTACTTTGGAGTTAATTTCTCTTTTGTGGCTCCATATATTTCACTTCTCTATTGCTACGTAAAAATCTAACCCAAACTTTGTGGCTTCGAATACCAATTTTACTTTGCTCATGATTTTGTGGGTCAGAAATTCTGGAAGGGCTCAGCCACATTGTTCCCTGGATATGCCATCAACTAGAGTCGCCGAGACTGGAGGGTCCATTTCCAAGATGACTTCTTCACTCAAAATTTTTGCACCTCAGTGCTTCTTGGCCTTTTCCATCTCCACATGGGACCTTGTCCTCCAGGGCTTTGGTTTCTCACAGCATGACAGCCTCTAATATGAAGGCTGAGGCCTCAGAGAGAACAAGTTGGAGGCTGCCGGTCCTCTTAGAGATTGGGTCTGGAACTGGCATCCTGTCGCTTGCATTGTACTCTGTTGGTTACTGAATTCAAAGGCCGGCCCAGATTCAAGGAAATGAGGGAAAAGGCTTTATTCCTTGCCAAGAAAACGACAGGGGCACGCAAGGAGAAAAGGAATCAATGGAAGCCATCTTGGAAACAGCTATCACACCAAGTACTTTACTCAAATTTCTATTTTCATAGTGTTCCTTGATATTACATGTATCTGTATAGATGCCTCATATCCCTTATTAGATTATAAGTTCTTTGAGGGAGGGAATGGTGGCTGGTTCATCTTTGTACCCCTAGTTTCTAACTGGTTCTCTTATATGTCACAGATTTTCAATGCCCAGTTCTTGAATAGAATTTACATGGCAATATTTGTAGGAAATATATGCCAAGATGAAAAAAATCACTCAGTGCAACAAATCATTATTGACTATCTACTAAATTCAATAGATTGATTAATTGTAAGGATTTGAACATTTCTTACATTTGAATAGTTTCACAGTTTACAGAGAAATTAAAGTCATTAAATATTCACCGGGCATAGTTCCTGGATGCACGCTGTGGAGGATACAAAAATTAATAACACCATCTTTTTTTTTTAAAGATTTTATTTATTTATTTAACAGAGACAGAGATAGCGAGAGTAGGAACACAAGCAGCGGGAGTGGGAGAGGGAGAAGCAGGCTTCCCGCCGAGCAGGGAGCCCGACGCGGGACTCGATCCCAGGGATCGTGACCTGAGCCGAAGGCAGACGCTTAATGACTGAGCCACCCAGGTGCCCTACTTGATATAATTTTAATCTTTCTTTTATGATTTAGAAGGCCCTTTTTCATAAGTAATATTAGGGTCAATATTATGAAAATAATTTGGCCTTTTTTAATTCCTTTGTAGAGTTTACAATAGATATAAAACTGATTTTGAAATATCTGCCTCTTTTTTTTTTAAAGATTTTATTTATTTATTTATTTATTTATTTATTTATTTATTTATTTATTTATTAAAGATTTTATTTATTTATTTGAGACAGAGAGAATGAGAGACAGAGAGCATGAGAGGGGGGAGGGTCAGAGGGAGAAGCAGACTCCCTGCCAAGCAGGGAGCCCGATGCGGGACTCGATCCCGGGACTCCAGGATCATGACCTGAGCCGAAGGCAGACGCTTAACGACTGAGCCACCCAGGCGCCCCAATAACACCATCTTTAACATACATTTTAAAATTTGGTTCTCACAGCAGCTGTCCGAGATGCTTAGAGAGAATTTGCCAGCTTCATGTTATAGATGAGGAATAGCTGAGGGAACTTTTGACAGATCTGCACCTATAATTTAGTCTCTTTATTTCCCAGGCAATAATAGTGCCTACACCATGTTGAGGTCCAGTGCTTAGTTTATGACCAGCACCTTCTGTAATATGGCCATAAACTTACCCTTCCATTTATACCTCTGACTACTCTTCAAGTACTAGATACACTTGTCTTATGAATAGACCCCAAACTTTCTCGTAATATTTAATGTTAAAATATTAATATTGATTGAGGTGCTGCTTTGTGGCTGATAGTATACTAGGCACTAGTAAGACAGGTGAGTGGAGAATATTTCTTACCCTCAGAGGCTCTCAGCCTAGCGGCAGAGACAGTGTCTTCTAAGGGGGGGTCTTATCTCTGTCACTCTTTTTTCCCCATTTCTGTTTGAAATCCTACTCATTTTCAGAGGTCAGCAGAAATATCCCCTCCTCTACAAATGCATTTTTATTCCCTCTAGTCATCTTGTCACTTTTATATGGTAGTTGTCATATTGTTCATAGTTAGTAATTATATGTTTGTCCTCAACTTCTTTGGTCTCCTATGCTGCTGACATTTAGGAAAAAACTAAATTTAGGTTCAGTTTTTAGTGCCTAGTATGGTGTAGGTGCCTCCATGTTTTGAAATGCTGATTAAATTATAACAGACACTTTTAGGTTGCTTGAGACAAACTCTTTTTTTTTTTTTGCAGTCCATTCCTCTTACACACCCTTTCGGAATTCTGTCTCAGTCTGTTGCCTCTGCTCAAGGCCTTGGCGGCCATGATCATACCCTGTCCTGACTCCTACTGCAGTTGATTAGACTTGGAATATGCGCATGACCCATGGCTTGTCAACTCATTAGCTGAACTGCAGCTGATCAGCTTGTCAGATTCTCAAATGAGTTTGTATTAAGATAGGGACGTTTCAGTTTGTGGTGGGTTTTTTGTTTTGTCCTGTAATTTGTTTTTGAGTCAGGCAACCATATTGTTCTGTGTACAAGGAGATGAAGCTACTCAGGAGAAAAATTCAAAATGAGATTCATCACATAGACTCTGAGAGGGTGGCTTTGGTCCAAGTTGCTTCCCAGTTCAATGTCCTATAAGATTGAACCTCACGTTCGTTTTTTTCTTCAGGAGATTGCCTTTCAGATTATTACATAAATCCTCCTTCCCTTTTGTAATTTAAAGTACTTTGACCAAAGCATTGCCAGATTCAATCTTTTCTCAGTCCACATCTTCCTCAATCTCTCACTGCATTTTTAAATGACTGCCCAGAACTGCACTGTAGAAATGTTTGCTTTCCTTAGCTTTCAAGGCACAAATTATTCCATTTCCCCTCTTACTTGACAGCTCCTTGTGTGCTTGCCTTTCTTTTTAGCCTACTAGATACGGGCATTTCCTGAGGTTTTGCTCTTAGCCTGTTACCTTTGTCCACACTTTCTCTCTTGTTGTTCTTGTCTATTCTCAATGTATCAGCTGTCATCTCTATGAAGGCAACTGTTAAATATATACTTCACACAGACACATACTTCATAGCTTTGAATTTTCTCCTAAATTCTACTGTTTGCTTAAATGGTATCTGAAGCTTAACAAGTGAAAACAGAATCTTTATCTTTCCCTCCAGATGAGTTAATATTTGAAGTACTTCCTCACTCTTCCCTTATGAATCTGAGTTCTCATGACTTTTTAATATTCTTTTAATGGTGTTATTTTTCTCTTAGTACTACAGCTGTAATTTTTAAAATACCCTCCTGGGTATTTTAACATCAAGCTGGACTTTCAGGATATATTATGATTAATAATAGATTCTACCTTAGTAATAATTGATAATAATAGACCCTACTTGAACCCCACATTTCTAGACCTGGCCTAGATCTGGCTGTGGAATGGGAAGCTATTTTCATCTCATCTGTAATCCACTTTAGACACCTTGGAGGGAGGAAAATAGTGACTCCAGAGTCCTAGGAGTGAGTTGATCTTGTTGACCTAATGCAGTGTCCCCCTTAAACAGTTTTCTGTGGGCGAGAGCGCCATGTGATGTTGGTGTTGGATGACTTACTTCACAATGTCCAGCACAGTGGTTAGTTGTATTCTAAGAGACTGCTCCTCTTACATGATATTTTTCTTGAAATTCAACTCCTGAACTGATTTGTTAGCATTTGCAATAGAACCAGAGTCTGACGAGATCTACAGAAGTAGGATTGGCTTTAAGACGAAAGTGGCCTTAAAAGTAGTTGGAAAAGTAACCTATCTTACTGATTTCAGAACATCCAGATTCTTACTCCAGCCAAAGAAGAGAGCAATCAGCTTCCGCTTGGCATGGGGTACTATCGGCCAGTGGGTGTTTGTCAAATATATGTGATATGCAGATAACAAGCATTGTGGCTACATAAAAAAGATCTTGAGAACGAAGCCCCTGTCCTCACACAAGAATTTTTTAGACTGTTGAGAATTCCATACAAGTTCTAATTCAACCACATAGAGCAGCTGATTATTATACTGTTTTGTTTAGACTCCTATTGCTTCAGGTCTGGTCCTGAATATGTTTCATTAGGAAATCTAAAATACTTCCCTTGGCTCGAACTGAAGGCATCCAATAGCAATGAGCCTTGTAAGGCATGAAGTAAAAGTTGGGTTATCTAGAGCACGGTTTACTGAATATCTTTACTGATGGGTTCTCAGTCTAGACCACAGTGGAAATTTATGATCATAATTTATGAAAGATTCTGAACTGTCTTCTGGACTATCAAAGAAATAAACTTATTTTCAGTAGATGTTAGGGGATTTTATTGTGTGCAGTGTAAAACTCTGGTAGTCCACATACGCATTCTAAAGTAGCAACGCTAAGCAGCCTTATTTCTTGATCATTCTGAATCAACAGGAACTTACAACATCATGAATTCAGCATGTTGGAATCATATGGGAAATAGTGTTTTGTATTTCTTAATAAGTTAATTCAATTAACAGTCGATGTTTGAAATTCATTTTAGATGTATTTGCCCCACATTTCTTTTTGAAGTGAGAATGTATAAAAAAAAACTTCCAGCAACTGTAAAAAGAACTATTTATTGACCACTTGCTAAATGCCCAGCCCAGTGCAAGGTACTTTACATAATTCTCTTTAATTGTCCTGTCTTGAATCAGCATAATCCTTAGTCCTAAGGAGTGTTTTAGAAAGAAAATAAACTTCAGAGGCAGTCGCAGCTGGATTTGCCATTATGTAGGTATGTCACCTTATACAAACTGCTTTAACTTTGAAGGGGTTTGTCATAAGGATTCATATATATTCATTTTATCCTCATAGGTATATTAATATAAAGCTGGTCAAAATTGGTAAGCATTCAGTGCACCTGGGTGGCTCAGTCATTAAGTGTCTGCCTTCGGCTCAGGTCATGATCCCAGCGTCCTGGGATCGAGTCCCACATCAGGCTCCCTGCTCGGCGGAGAGCCTGCTTCTCCCTCTCCCACTCCCCCTGCTTGTGTTCCTTCTCTCTCTGTGTCTCTCTTTGTCAAATAAATAAAATCTTTAAAAAAAAATTGGTAAGCATTCATTAAGTGTTTATACTAATCCTTTCTTGTTGAACTGTTTGGGTACGAGTTGAGGATGAGTTTGTATTATGCAATTTGGAGACCACCTACAGTTTTCTCAGTCTATTCTCAAAGTGTCTGATTCTTCTAACTGCAATAAAAATCTTCTGGTGGAGATTACCGCAGCATACTGCATTTGAATAGGGTAATTAGATACAGTGTTTTTGGTTTTTGGTGTATTGGTTTGTTTACTTGCTTGTTTTTTCCTTAAGATTCAGTTTAGAGACCTGCTGGGGCAGTGATCTGAGGAGGGGAGCAGGCACCACGCAGAGGTAGATTAAGAGATTGTAGCATTAAGCACATCTCTTCTGAGAAATCATCGCTGTTGATTAATTAAGACATTAAAAGAGTAATCAGCCAGATCCCTTATTATACTTGAAGGTACCCTCGTGCTTTAAAATTATTTTACATCCTAATTCCTTTTTTTTAAGGTTATTTTAAAAGCAATTGATGCTTAGTATAGAACATTTAGAAAGCATAGAACCAAATGAAAAACATAGAGCTAGAGATGGAGATAGAGATAGTGGTAGAGAGGGCGCCTGGGTGGCTCAGTTGGTTAAGCGACTGCCTTCGGCTCAGATCATGATCCTGGAGTCCCGGGATCGAGTCCCGCATCGGGCTCCCTGCTCGGCAGGGAGTCTGCTTCTCCCTCTGACCCTCCCCCCTCTCATGTGCTCTCTCTCTCATTCTCTCTGTCAAATAAATAAATAAAGTCTTTTTTTTAAAAAAAAAAAGAGATAGTGGTAGAAAGATACGAAAAGGAAAATTAGAATTGTCTGCCATTCCATCACTCTTGACTAATCAGAATACAATTTTGTTTCTGTATTCTTCCCATTTTGTTAAGTATTATAAGATAACACAATTTGTTGTATGGTTTCCCATCATATAGATATCCTATAATTTATTGAATCCAATCTGAGGTTGGAACTAGACATGCCCTTGAGTAGAAGAGGTTGAGGATGGGATGGGCTGTGGGGCCAGGGCCAACTGCAGATATTGGGAGGGAAAACCATTCAGGAAGGTACTCTGTGGTATACAGAGAACAAATGTAATGGTTTCTTTTTTTTTTTTTTTTCAAATGTAATGGTTTCATCAGGACAGAGACCCAGGCACAGAGGAAAGTGAGAAGGGACCCAGTTAGCCACATCTAGAAGATCAACTGAAACTTGATTTCAGGAACAAGGCAGAAGCCTGGTTGTTAAAACTTGCCAAAGAGTCAGTTATCAGAGTTGGACTAATAACAAAGTTGGCTTGCTATCTGGGTGCTCCAGAAGTTCTCTTCTCATGACAACGCTATTGGTCTGAAGCCCGCGATAAGACTGGATATCCAGGATATCCAGTGGCTTCCACTGTGGAGAAAGAAGGCGTGGGGGTATGAGGGTATTGGAATCAGAGAGATCACAGTAGTGTCACCCAAAGGTGAATATCAATGTTTCAGAAGTTAAAGGGATATATGGTGACGCAGAGGAGCCAGGTCTAGATTTAGTGCTATTTAACACTTCCATTAAATCGATAAATTAGAGAACAAACCTTAATTACTCAAATGACATTAAATAAAAATAGTAGCTTGCACTTTGGGAAATAAGGTTTTGACATTATCGTGAAAAACTGGATAAATGATTAAAAGCCGGCAGTAGCTTAGCAAAGACAAATGCACAGAAGTACTTTTAAATAGAAAAACAAATGCTACAAATAAATTATTTCTACTAAATTGCAGACCAAAGGATTGAAAATCTTTATTTTCTGGTTGACCTTTTCTGGAAAACTGATGAGGCATTGATGGAATTTTAAAACTGTGACATTAGTAACTTTATTCTTGCCAGTTTTCAAGTCTCCTGAAATTTACTTGATTTTGTGGACTCCAGTTACATTTAGAACAAGAATAAAATATTTATCAGACCTCTCTTGGTGCTACTTAGCAGGTCCTTTTCAGAATAAGTATTGTATTTTTTTTGGCTACAAGTCAAGGAAAGTGGATACCATGAAATTATGAAAAAGAAAATTTGGTTTCTCTAGTTTTGGATGGGAAAAGGTCACCCAAGCATTACTAATTACTGCTTTTGCTGATGTTTTAATAAGAACTTTTCTAAGAAACTGAGTTTTGAGGACATGAGGTCAATTGAGTACAAGAGAGAATTATTGACTATAGAATAGAGAAAAATACAAATTAGCTGAGAAGACATCAGAATGAGTCATCCCACTTTTCTGAAATGGGAATAACAGTGCAGCAGAAAATTTTATTAGAATGATTTTCATGTGTTAATAATCTGTATTCAATCTCATTTAAAATTGTTATCTTATTTGGAAACTATAATCCATTGAATTTGGCTAGTTCTTTTTTTAGATAAAGACAAGATGAAGAGGTTGTGATAAGGGAACATTTATAGCCTGAAATGTGGGCTTTTTTCGGGACCCTGGACATTAGAGAAAGATGTAAAAATGTCTGATATAACTACACTTAAAAAAAAGTTTCTGCCCGTGGCTCTTTTTCTTGGAGATTACTCAGTGCGAGCAACGCTATTTATCTGGCAGGTCACCTCAGCCTGGGCCATTTATATGCCTAGTCATGGTTATCTAGTTATCTGACCGCCTGGAACAGGAATCCTGTCCTTTCTAATCTTCCTTACCACCAAGAGTGTTTAATGCTGCCTCAATGACTCCTTTATGTACTCAAATACCATCATTCTGATATCTTAACTTTTTCTTCCACAAAATGAAACAAAGCCCAATTCTTTAACTTTGGTCACTATCATATTTAATGATTGTGCATTCAGAGTATTGTGTTCTATCTAAATGAATGAGTGGTCATTTTGCCAGATGGTATAATTTAAGAAAAAAAGCACTTTAGTTTTGCTAAGATCAGTTTGCCTTAGAAACTTGGCATCTTCAGAGATTAAAAAGAATGTTTTTTTAATCTTTTCAAAGTCATAAGGTATACCAGATTCTTTAAGAAGTTCACCTAAAGAAATTTTATTTCTTGGGGCACCTGGGTGGCTCAGTCATTAGGCGTCTGCCTTCGGCTCAGGTCATGATCCCCAGGGTCCTGGGATCGAGCCCCACATCGGGCTCCCTGCTCGGCGGGGAGTCTGTTTCTCCCGCTCCCACTCCCCCTGCTTGTGCTGCCTCTCTCGTTGTGTCTCTCTCTGTCAAATAAATAAAATCTTTAAAGAAAAAAAAAGAAATTTTATTTAACTTTTTACTTATAAAATCCTTCCTGATATTAGTGATTTAAATTATATCTTCATCTTTCAAATGGGAATTTCTTCATACTTGCAACCATGTTGAATGTGAACAGTTGTTTCTTAAAAGATTTGGAAACTGTTCCTTTCCTTTGTGAATGGAATGAGCATTGAAATTAGGGAAAAATTCATGACAAGACAGTAAGGTATTAGTTTTTCCTAATCCGAACAGCAGAGCCAACTGGGTTTGATAATCGTGTTCTGTTGACATGGATCTGATTTTGGATTGCTACTGAGTCTCTAAGAACCTGAAGAAAAATCTTTACCCAGTCCAAAGAACTGTTTGCATTTCAGTTCAGTCTGCATATGTTCAACTACACTCAACTTCAGACCTGAAGATCACATGAAGGCATTAGATGGCCTCTAGCATAAATGTTAAAATCTAGGAAGGGAAAAATGAAGGGGGGGAATCGAAGGGGGAGGCAAACCATGAGAGACTATGGACTCCGAGAAACAAACTGAGGGTTCTAGAGGGGAGGGGGTGGGGAGATGGGTCAGCCTGATGATGGGTATTAAAGAGGGCACGTACTGAATGGAGCACTGGGTGTTATATGCAAACAATGAATCATGGAACACTACCTCAAAAAAAAAAAACTAATGATGTAATGTATGATGATTAACATAACATAATAAAATTTAAAAAAACAAAAAACAAACAAAATCTATTTTGATATCACCAACTCTAGAGTCCTCACCATCCCTTTTATAGGTGACTCTCCTGTGGTCTCTGCCAGCTCTTTTGTATCAACTGACCATTTATCACCCCAGGTGAGTGCCTTGGCTTCCATCTCCACGACCCTCTACCTGTCTGAAAGAGGAAGAAAAAACAGTTCTACAACTAATATTCTCTGTACCCAACAAAAATTACTTCTTCATATCATTATACTGAGCGGACCAGTCCCTTACTGTTCCAGTGTCTTCATTCCAAAGTAACATTCGCTCCAAAATTTGCATATTAAAAGGTCTTTTTGAGCGTGTTTTGTCCTTGAGATTCCTGGTCTCCTAAGTTTTGCAGAGAAAGCTCTGAAATGTCATCTCGGGTTGAAAGGCATCAGGTGATTTCCTCAGTGCTCAAGCTAGAATACAGAAGATTCCTTGTTATGTTAATCATCATACATCATTGGTTTTTTTTTTTTTTGAGGTAGGGTTCCATGATTCATTGTTTGCGTATAGCACCCAGTGCTCCATTCAGTACTTTTATCCCCAGTATTCAGCCATTTGAGTTTTTTTTTTTTTTTTAAAGATTTTATTTATTTATTTGAGACAGAGAGAATGAGAGAGAGAACACATGAGAGGGGGGGAGGGTCAGAGGCAGAAGTAGGCTCCCTGCTGAGCAGGGAGCCCGATGCGGGACTCGATCCCGGGACTCCAGGATCATGACCTGAGCCGAAGGCAGTCGCTTAACCGACTGAGCCACCCAGGCGCCCCGCCATTTGAGTTTTTGAAGCACATGATGGAAGGTTGGTGGGCTGTCTTGAGGGCGAATGGAGAGCAGAAGATGCCTCCTTTCTCCTCCTGGGAAACCCCATGGATGAAGACGTTCTTCCACCGGAGTTTCCCCATTACATTACATTAACTGTTAATTTGCATATGCTTTAGAAACCACATGTAACTTTAAACTCTGTTTTATTTGTGTGTGTGTAAAGGATAATGTCAGAAAATCGTATCTCTGGGCTCTTCAGTTTGTACCATACATGCGTCAGAAATAACCTGAAGTGTTCAGATTAGAGAATGAAGACTGATTTGCTCATTTAATTTAGGAACAGGACAGTATGGAGGCCTGGGGCAAGAACTTCTTTTTCCACGAACTCCTGATCTGGCTCTGGCAAATACTTACACTTTATAGAGAAGGAAGTTAACTCAGTGCCCAGCCTATTTTTTTTTTTTTTTAATTTTTTATTTATTTGACAGAGAGAGACACAGCGAGAGAGGGAACACAAGCAGAGGGGAGTGGGAGAGGGAGAAGCAGGCCTCCCACGGAGCAGGAAGCCCGATGCGGGGCTCGATCCCAGGACCCTGGGACAATGACCTGAGCCGAAGGCAGACGCTTAACGACTGAGCCACCCAGGCACCCCAGTGCCCAGCCTATTGACAACATTATTTTTCATGGCCTCCATCTTATGATCTTGTGCTCCCAAATTCCCAAGATTTTGGTTTTGCTTTTGCTTAGATCAGTGAATCAACGTATATTTCTTAGTATGTCATTACCTAATATCATTACTATCATACTATCATGATAGTAATGACTGTCTGACAGTAAACACTGTCTACTTTATGTTTTGGTTACGATGAGTCTGTTCATTTTTACCAAATATTTTTACCAGCATGCTAAACATGACATTCTATTTTGCTATTAATAGTTTTCTCCCTGTACATTATTTTCTCTATGACATACTTTTTATTTCTATTTTATTTCTATTAATGGTATTCATAATTAAGTAATACATGTTAGATGAATTGAATTGTTAAAAAATGATGTTAGAATGGAAACTCCATGAGGGCAGGGATTTTTGTCTATTCTCAGCACTTAACAAGTGTACTGGGTACATGGTAGGCACTCAATAAATATTTGTTTAATGAATGAGGAAAATAAACTGATTTTTTTTTTCCCACCTAGGTTAATATTATCCTTAAGGTACTGTTTTTTTTTTTAAGATTTTTTTTATTTATTCATTTGAGACACAGAGATACAGAGAGAGAGAGAGAACATGAGCAGGGGGAGAAGCAGAGGGAGGGGGAGAAGCAGGCTCCCCGCTGAGCAGGGAGCTCGATGTGGGGCTCGATCCCAGGACTCTGGGATCATGACCTGAGCCGAAGGCAGATGCTTAACCATCTGAGCCACCCAGGTGCCCCTGTACTGGTGTTTTTATTGTGCTTTTCCATGTGATTTTCAATTAATGAATAGCTTTTAATCTATTTTAGGTCCTCCAAGAAAATTAGTCTTATTATTTTATATATATGTTTATTTCAACCAAAATAAACTTCACAGTTTAAGCATCTTTCTATCGTATTTTTCTACTATGTTTTTGGATGACATTAAAATTGAGGGCTCTCCTCCAAGGAAGACTTGTCATCATTGAGATTGTTCACAGAAAGTGTCCTAGGCTTTGAAACATTCCAAAGGAAAAGCTCAAAAAATGTTTTGAGCAACTAGAAATGTTTTGAAAAATGAAATACTTCATATAAGCTCCAACTCAATGGTTCTTAACCTCAATGGTTCTTAACTCAACAGTCCTTCTGAGAATTTGATATCTGTCAAACATCTGACCCTGCCAAATGCAAATAGCAACATATAACCCAACACATTCACTTTAAGAGATTTATAGGCCCCTGAAAGCTCATTCATGCATTGTCTGTGGTTCTTGGGCTCCAGTTTGGAAACCTGACTTTAAAGGATACCCACTACATTTTCAATCCTCGATCGAGCTCAGGGTCCAGATCTGATTTATCCTCTGCCACAAGAAAGTGCTTTATATTTAATAAATATTGATTAAGTGAAATGATGTGTAGTAATAAAAAAGTCATATTGTTTAATGGTCCTATTTTGAACTTCTTACTGTCCACAAATTCACATAGGTTAATAAAATTTGTGTTAGGTATCTATCCTGTCACATTGTGATGTGAAGAACCTAACTGTGCCCAAATGGAAGGAAGCTAACAGAGTATTTTGATAGAAGGTTGGGGCTATCTGAATGACATTTCCTGGGGAGCTGGACACAAGGGGAAAGGAGCTGCAGCAAGAAGAGGTAAATCTGATCCTGTGCAATGTCACTCTGTTTAAACCTAATATGTGGTTCTCTGGGTTTATGAGTCATTCCAATTATTGCCGCTGTGTGACATGTTGCCATTATAGCTCTCACTATATTCTTTCTAGAAAATCAATACAAATTGGATTTATGCAAGGCACAGAATCACACAATACACTTTGATAAAAGAATAAAGGAAAATGTTGACATCTCCTTTTAATTAAGCACTTCGTTCACTTCCATCATGATACAAGAAAAATAATTATTTGCTTAGAGAAATACAATTGAGAGCAGTAATATTACAAGTGACCGAATATTAAATATATCTTGTCAAGTAGGGCAAAAGGTATTATGAGCTTTTCCATTTATATTAATGCAATTCAGGAGACTTAATTCTCCTGTATGCTTTTGGATGTTAGATATAAATAATCCGAGATGTGAAAGGCAGAATGCTTTATCCTTTCCTTATTTTCTCTGGTGTAGTCTAACATAGACAAAGGATCACCGGAGAAGGCTTTGGCCAAATTCAGTCAATTAAGTGCAAACCCTGATCTACAGCCTGATGTGTAACCAGTGTGTGAGGGGGTGGGGGACGTGGAAGGGGGTTGGGGAGAGGATGGGTTTGGAGGACTTGCTGCTAGGAATATTTTATCCATGGAGAACAAATTGAGTTAGTAAACTTGCTCTTCTTCTGCTTTGGTTTTGCTCCTCTCCATCATACTTTCTCTCCCTCTCAGACCTGCAGGTCTCTGAAGAATCGTAGTGCCATTGACCACTCCTCATTCTCCCTCTGGGTTGTAATCACATTTTATTATTCCTTATCTGTGCTCCAAGTCTAATGAGGTGATTGGATGAACTAATTCCTTCATTTCACACATAACTGTAGAGCTCCTACTGTGTGCCAAGCACTGTGCTAGGAATTCAGTGGAGAACAAAACAGACACAGTTCTGTCCAGTAGGGTTTATTGAGTATATAGTGTCTTTATATCAAGGAGGAGGTGAGGGCAAGGGAAGATTTTTCTTTGAGATGGGAGATGACCCCACTTCACGGTTGCTACTGCCAACATTGCCTCTTTCTTTCCCCTGACTCTATGCTAACTAAACACTCCTGTTTGATCCAGAAAAGACTGCTATGGCCATTATGGTAAAAAAATGGTGGGAAGAGGGTAAGGACTGGGTAAGAAAGAAGGGGAGGATAAATTCATAGCCACTGCTAACTCATTTCCTCTCCCCAGGTGTATTTTGGGCAACCTGATAATGCCCGTCTCTATGGCCATAAGAAGAGGGGGAGCTTGGAGGGAGGAAAGTGCAAGGGAGAGCAGGGAGGAATTTGCTCTTCCAACCTTTTGCTCTTCACTGCCAAATGTTTTCAGTGACTTCATGCCAACACATGAAGCTAACAACTGTGCCCGTATGTTTATGATACGCATCTTTGTTTTCTTAAAAAAATATTGGTTAATTATTAAGCTAAGACAAGAATGTTGTGTAGGATTTAGAAAATACGGTAAGGTTCAAAAAAGAAAAAATTCTCTTGTAAGCCCGCCACCTTGAGACCACCACTGTTAATATTTTGATGTTTTCATATAAACATATATTTATAAAACATGAACTTATACTCTCTGTTCAATATTTACTATGATTCTGCACCCTCCAGGTCATTAAGTATCGTTTATAGATATATCTTAATGGCTGCATGATTTTATCATTTTATTGTACCAGGATATTTGGTTGAACATTTAGGATGTTCATAGGACGCTGCCTTTATTTTGCTGTCTACATCTCTCTAATATGAACATCTTAGTCTGTAAATCTTTCTACAGTGTCAGAAAATACAGTCAACTATCATTGAGTTACTACTGCTAGAATATGCAACTGCTGGGTTTAGATGGTGCTTGAGCTCTCTCTAGCTCCTGGGGCTAAAAAAAGTAAACAATTATCTCTTGCAACTTTTCTACTGCATTACTGGACTCATCTATTCCCTAGCATTGAAGGGGCTAGCCCATGAGCCAGGTAAATTTACCGACAGAGCCTCTGGCTCTTTCTGATTTCTTGCTGGCCTGAAGTAGATCTAAGCTGCTTCTCCGACGTTACAATCTCAATGTTAGAGCCTGCCCCCCACTACTGCTCCTTCCTCGGGTCCATCCTTCTCTCCTGTGACAATTAGATCCATATCAAGGTCTCAGCTTCCTAGAGCATGTTCAGATTATCTGAAATCCTTTAGTTAAGAACTTCTGTGCCCAGTTGTAGATGTGATGAGTTGCATGCAGAGATCAAATCTGATTTATTGATAGGGAGATAAAATAATAATAACTCACCTTGAGTGCATATCATGTGTCAGGCACTTGAGTAAGTGATTTATATAAATCACAATGTAATCCTAGCAATAATCCTATGACGTGGTAATGTTATTACCCTCATTTGGCAGATAGAGAACCCAGGCAGGGAAGGGCTACATAGCTGGCTCTATGTCACCCCAATGGGCAGTGGTTAAACCAGGATACAGCCTTAGTGGTCTGTCTCCTGAACCCTCACCCTTACTCATGATGCGTATCATAAACATACAGGCATAGTTGTTAGCTTAATTTCTTTTTCTTTTTAAGTTCCTGGGCTAACATAAAACCAGAAAGGTTTATAATTCTTACCTGAATTTTCAAACCAATTTTTAAATTTATTTCTAATGTTAGGTTTCTTTTGATTTTTATCAGGCAAAAAGCAAAGATGAGGATTTATAAACCTATAGAATCTTGGAGCTGGAGTAATCTCAGTGATGCCCTTGTCCTATCATTTAGCTGTATAGACTTAGGTTGTAATTTTAGACCTTGCCTGGTTGAGGTTGATTTAGATTTCAGTTCTGATCTCTATTCCAGTTGCCTGGTCTGTGGCAATGAGTCATCCACACCCAGTTTGTGAGATTGATACCTTCGTGTGCTTCTCTGGTGAATAGGGGGATCCTTCAGTTTCTATTTCTGCCCCTCCGGAATACTCTTATCATCAAGGACAGAGCCTGTGATAGAACATAACTGTCAGACACACATTATTTGACAAAAATATTGCCTACATGCTGCCTTAGGACTCTTAGCACAGTGCTGTGATTATGGCTGTTATGAGGGACATCATTCTGCCTGAACATTTCTTTCTTTCTTTCTTTCTTTCGTTCGTTCGTTCGTTCGTTCTTTCTTTCTTTCTTTCTTTTTCTTTCTTTCTTTCTTTTTAATAATTAGCGACAGTGCTCTTTTTGTGTATGCCTGCTCCGTCTGGTCTAGTCCGATTAAAGTTGATGGTGATTTTTGTGTCATCAGCCATCATATTTTTTGTTCCCTTTGTAGAACATCTCTTGCAGGGATGTTGAATACTTTTTTTTTTTTTTTTTTACTTCTTTTTTAACTTGTCACCAAATTGTTACAGAGGTTAACAGCAAAGTTTTTCAGTGCCAACCTCACCTGAAAATTAATCACTGCCTAAACAAAAGGTTATTTCACCATGTTAATCTTTTTGGGCAGCTTTGTGTAACTTAGTTCATTAGTTAATTGGAAGCTACTTCTGATTTTACTTTTCAAGATAAATGCTTTATGGGCTCTAGACCTTTTCTTTGACATTTTTTCCTTTCTTTCCTTCTTTTTTTTTTAAAGATCTTATGTATTTGTTTGCTTGTTGAGCAGGGGGAGGGACAGAGGAAGAAGGAGAGAGAATCTCAAGCACGGAGCCCATCTTGGGGCTTGATCCCACCACCCCGAGACCATGACCTGCGCTGAAACTAAGAATACAACACTCAACTGACTGAGCCACACAGGCGCCCCGTCTCTAGCCCTCTTTATTCTTTTCTTCTCTTGCTTTACGCTCTCTTTTGTTGACTTTACTAACTCTCAAGATTTCACTGATCAGCTCTGGGCTGGTGCAGGTGAGTTTATATCTCCAGGTCCATTATATCACTCATAATATTTCCATGTCTTCTAGGACCTCTCCTTTCCGATATTTCACTGGAACTCTAGATTCATTCTCAGAGTCCTTCCTCCATAGCATCCCTCCACCCCAGCAGTCAGTCTCTGCCTCTTCCTCTTTTCTGTTGCTGCCATTACTATTGACCAGTTTCCTGAACATGAAACTGAAGCTATTCTCGACCTCTCCCTCCCTTATACTCAAGAGGCTATCAGTTACCAAATTTTATAGATTTTATCCTTTAAATGTCTTTGTGCCCCTTCCCCCCCTTTTTTTCATCATGTCAGTTTAAACCTAGACCATTTAAACCATTGTGCTATTTGAGCAGCATTTAAAGGTTCATTCTTTACAATGTAGATAACTTTGTGTAAGTTTCTTTTCTTTTGTTTTAAGATTTATTTATTTTAGAGAGAGAGACAGTGTGTGCGAGTGCATGAGTGGAGGGAGGGGCAGAGAGAGAGAGTCTTCAAGCAGACTCCCTCACTCCACACGGGACTGGATCCCACAACCCATGAGATCATGATCAAGAGTAGACGCTCAACTGACTGAGCCACCCAGGAGCTCCGTGTAAGTTTATTTTCTAAAGCATAATTCAGAGAGTGCCTCTTCTCTCTGCTAGGAAACCCAATTATTCACTGTGTTCAAAATTAAGTATAATACTTAGCCAGATATTTGAAATATTCTATAGTCTGATTCCCTACTTTTCTTTTTGTTCCTATACTCTGCTACCCATATCTTACACTTCAGTTACACTATTGATTTTTGTTAATTCTTCATCTATATTGTGTTTTCCACATCTACACTATTACTCATGTTGTCCTTTGTAACTGGAGTCTTTGGCTCCATTTATAATAAAACTGCCCATATTTTCATCTTTTAATAATAACTTTTTTGATTCTCTTAGAATGCTGTAATCTTTCCTAATTTGAACTCTATAGCATTTCCTGTTTTTTCTGTAGCATTTTTCTTATTGAGCTCTGTATTATTTACATTTGTTGGCTGGTCCATCTGTCTGTCTGTCTGTCTATCTATCTACCCATCCTTATCTACCTACCTCTAGCCTAGAAGCTTCAAAAATGTAGACACATGATTTCCTTTCTGATCATTTTCCTCCAGCACATACATGTACTCAGACAGAGAAGGTAATCAATAAAAATTTTAAATGAATGTGCTTTGCTCATTTTCCAGTGCTTGTTTTCCTTTACGTATTGTTCCTTATATTAAAAAAATATCGTTTGGTGGAAAGAAAAAAAGATTTGGAATCTGACAGAGCTAAATTTATTTTTTTATTTATTATTATTTTTAAAGATTTTATTTATTTATTTGGCAGAGAGATTCACAGTGAGAGAGGGAACACAAGCAGGGAGACTGGGAGAGGGAGAAGCAGGCTTCCCGCGGAGCAGTGAGCCTGATGCAGGGCTCGATCCCAGGACCCCAGGATCATGACCTGAGCCGAAGAGAGACGCTTAATGACTGAGCCACCCAGGCGCCCCTGACAGAGCTAAATTTAGATCCTAGATATCTGACTTAGTAGATATGTGACTTTGGACAAACTATGTAACTCTCTGAGCTTCTACTTTCTCATCTACAAAATGAGGACAATCATACCTAGTGCTTACTGTGACATGTGAATGAGATTCTATGTGAAGGACTTTGGCAAAGATGAGGAGTCAGGGAAAGTTTTGTTTTTTTTTTTCCTTAGTTCTTTTTTCCATTCATTCTTCCTTTCTTCCCTCTGTTCTCATGTATTAAATTTCCTGTACGACTCAGGTGTTAATCATATTTTGTTTGAATGTTATTTACTTTTTGCTTCTGTGTATATCATTTCCCCAACTAAATATCAAATTCTTTGAGAGGAGCAGTTCTTATGTTCACAACAGCAGTTAAGGTTAGACTGTACCTAGAGAGTCACTTAACAAATACTCATTGAATGAATGAGTCCCACCTTTCTGCTTGGTTGCCATTCTTTCCATTCACTGGCTTCCATATTGGCTGCATCTCCACCTCTACCTCTGTTTGGCAGCTTTCCTCTTGTTACCAGGTCCCCCAGATGCCTACTCTCATGCTCACTGTGACCTTTCTTCCTCAACTCTACTGTAGATAGTTCTAAATCTTTCTTTCTCCAGATTTCCAACACTAGAGCACCTCTTGTCAGCAGGACCAGAAAAAAGTGCAATAGAGTCTTTCTGTTGGATTTAACCAGTAAGCCAAATATGTCTCATAAACTTTGGTTTCTTTCAGCACATTTGCCTAGTCTCTCCTTTTCTTTGGTATTAGAGAGTAGTGTGCATGCAATGGATGCTCTTGATAAGAAGGGACATAAATTTAGAGATTGGAACAGTAACTTAATTGTCTGTAAAAGTTAAATATGAATTCCAATGATTTCTAATTCTTTGTTGGAACTTAAGGATATTAGTATGTCCCTGATGCCTAATGCCTTCCTGAAAATAGTCCTACTGGATGTGAAATTAACATGCAGGCAAATCTAGTCCTTATTTGTGCTTTTGGTTTAATTATACTAAACGACATAAATGTGTGGTTTTGTAAGGCAAAGGCATTACAACAGAGTGATAAATGTGGTGAATTTATGTTAACTTGACATTCTCTTATTATTGTGTTTCCTTGGTCTAGAAATCACCTTTGCGTTGATGTTTTCTTGGTCAGGCCATGCTAGTTTGTTAACTTTACCTTTGCCTCATTTCTTTGAATCTTTTTATTGTAACTTCAAACAATCTAGGTAGTTTGCGTGAGTATAAAAGTTGGGACACATGGAAGTGTCTGGATGGTTGTATTTTGTCTTTTTGTGGAATGTTCGGTTATTCTCATCACTGAGTCTTGGGAGGACCTATAAGAAGCACCTCTCTTCTCTGCACAAGTTCTACATAAATAAAGAAATAAGACAGAAATGATGTTTATGGAGACCAAAATATTATCTCTATTCTGAAAGACTGTACTGGAGAATGTGGCTTGTATCTGCAGGCAAGGGAACTCCTTAGTACGAAAATCCACAATTAAGTGGCCTTCCTTAGACTCAGGCAATACTGCTCTGACATACATACCTCCCCTGGAGGAGAAGAACAGAATTTGGGGTGCTCTCCAGGGGACACTCGATCTCTAATGAAAAAGTGCTAAACTACACATACCAATTTTCTTCTTCCATAATGATCAATCAAATAAGTCACTTTTCCCCTGCAAGTGGAGACAGGTTACGAATGACATAACTGATGGAGCATTCCCTACCTTCTGAAAGGAAACAACCTGGACTAGGGAATAGACATTCCCCCCAAGAGTGTTAATCCTCTTGTGATAATCTGATGATTAGAAAAATTGTATGATCAGTTATAATGGATTTATCCCAACATATTTAATACAAGGAATAGTTGAGATTTCAGTTAATGCTTTGTATTTAACGGCTATCTAAAATTTTTTTTTTATGTATTTGTTGTGCAAGCTAGGGTGGCACCTGGTCACACACTGGCAATCTTATAAATATGACACTGATCCCCAATGGGCCCCTGCAGTAGGTATCACTGTTTTATCTTATGTGTTAATGATAAACCATAGTAGCATCTAGCCTGTTACAGTAATATTCTTCACCACCAACACTTCATAAGTTATGACTTTCCTCCAGGCACTGGCAAATAACTATTTCTAAAACTGTACAAGAGACTAATTCAAATGGGATTATAATTGGAATGATTTTCCTACTAATCTCTCTGAAGTTGCTGGTTTGCCTACTTGATTAAATAAAAACATAATTTTTCTGTCATAATTTCAAGTTAGTATACTATAAAAATAGTCAATTTCATTTTGCATAGTCATGTAACTGCATTGAGGACAGCCAGTTCTTTAAAAGTATTGAGGAATATACCAATATTCTAACCACAGATTTTTTGCGCTTTCATCACAGAAAAGTAAATGTCAGTAATATTCAATAGTGGTTAAGTCAGAGAGATACAGTTGTGATGTTTAGGATGGGAAAACAATTTACACTATGTAAATATTAAATATTAAATTATAGCAATCGAGGGACACCTGGGTGGCTCAGTTTGTTAAGTGTCTGACTGTTGATTTCGGCTCAGGTCATGATCTCAGTGTTGTGAGATGGAGCCTCACCTCAGGCTCTGCGCTGGGCTAGGAGCCTGCTTAAGACTGTCTCTCTCCCTTTGCCCCTCCCCCACCTTTCTCTCTCTCTCTTTCTTCCTCTCAAATAAATAAATAAATGCCATTGAAGTTCAGGATAATGGCTATGTTATGTTATTCTTTAATGAAACACTTATAATACAGCCTAGAAGACCATAACACTATATAAGTGTATTGCATTTATTTAATTAATTTTTTTTAAAAGATTTTATTTATTTGAGAGAGGGAGAGAGAGCAAGAGAGCGCACGCATGAGCAGGGGGAGGGGCAGAGGGAGAGGTAGAAGCAGACTCCTGCTGAGGGGTCCTGCTTAGGGCTCGATCCTAGGACCCCAGGATCACAACCTGAGCCGAAGGCAGATGCTTAACTGACTGAGTCACCCAGGCACCCTATAAGTGTCTTTTAAATAAGAACTAAATAAAATAGTGGATTTGGTAAGAGCAGGAATTCAAGCAAAAATGGTACTGTGGATTCTAATGGGTTGTATATTTTTATCTCTTTTCTGTAAATGCAGTTTGTTGGCTATCCAGAGTATGGTGTGGTTCCTTATTTCTTTTGCTTGTTTATTCTTTCTATATCTGAGATAAGTTACAAATTTTAGTGGATTAAAACTCAGAAGCAATATTGTCTGCATGCTTACAGATGAAAGAACTCAAACATCTAAATTATGATGCACTGTTATTCATTTAGTTTGCATAGACACCAATCATCTAAAATAACTCCTGTATCTATTGTTTTATCAGTAATATGGGCGTCAAAACTCTGACTAAAATGATATAAAATATGGTGAAAAATATGACGCATTATGTGAATTATAGTAGAGATCAAAAGAAAATATCATTAGTAACATTTACTACACAAAGGTTGCCCTTTGAAATTATTCAACTATTTCAAGGCTTTCATGCTATGAAAGGTAATTTTCACAAAGGTTCTTTTGCTCTGTCATCATAATGTCAAATATTTTATTAAGGTGAAGTAAGTATTTATACTGTGAATATTTTACTTTTATCTCTATTTTGTGGTCTCTGATCTTTCCTCATAAAATCATATATCATGTTAGATTTTGTTATTTCCATGACTCAAATTTTGAAGTGGCTCCTATTGGCTTTCCGAATAATTATAGAGCCTAGAGTTATTTATTGCTATTTAACAAATTATCCCAAAATTCAGAGGCTTAAAACAAGAATAAGTATTTGTGATCTCACAGTTTTTCTGGGTGAGAAATTTAGAAGCAGCTTAGGTAGTTCTGATTTGGGATCTCTCATGAGGTTAATGTCAATATATCAGGTAGGGCTACAGTCATGTGAAGACTTGATTAGAAGGTTCTCTTTCAAGATGGCTCTCTCAAATGGGATGGCAAGTTGGTGTTAGCTGTTCGCTGGAGCCCTCGATTCCTCACCATGTAGATTTTTCCATAGGGCAACTTAATTGCCCCGACATGACAGCTGATTTCCCCCAGAATGAGCAATTCAAGAGGGAGACCAAAGTGGAAACTGCAATGCCTTTCATAACCTGGCCCTTGGAAGTCACTCACTGTCACTTCAACCATATTTTATTGGTCATATAGACCAGTTGTAATTCATTGTGGGAGGTTACTACACGTGGGATGACTAACAAAAGGTGAGACTCAGTGGGGACCATCTTGGAGATTGGCTACCATATTTTGTAAATGCTTGTTTTGGTTAAAAGTATTGAATTGAGTTAGAGGGCCACATTTATCTGCATAACCCAATGTCAGTGTTTCTTGGCATACCTATAATTTCTAGCCCTCTTTAAAATCTCAAACACTTGTTTCTTGTGGTCCCCGGAGGAATATCATACAGATTGATGAAGTAATCTGTTATATTCTATTGTAGCACCCTCTTTTTAAGTCCACTGCCACCGTTGGTGGGGGAGGGTGCTATTTAAGGCTGGTGTCTCAACACTGCTACAGCTTCAGGATTTCATCTGCTCAAGGTTGAGATCCATGCCAATGGTAAGGTTTCCCAGTGCTTCCAAATTTGTAAGTTCTTAATCTGCTAAAAAAAAATAATGAATTCTATGAAATCATTCTTATTTCAGATTTGTTCTTATTTTCACCTAAAAGTGGAAAAAATGTCTTTTTTATACCTCTGAATGATGTATTTTATTCCTAAATACCCTAAGGGTATGTCCCTATGTTTCGTAAGGCTTAAGACCTGGATCCATGGGCTGAACTTCACCATAATATGTATCCTCATGTACTTTAGATACAATACTGTTTTGCCTATTTTATTTTATACCCAGCCAGAATACCTCAAGAAAATAAATTATTGAAAATATTGGAAACTTTTTCTTTCAGTTCTTCAGACCTGTCTGAATCCCAACTTTAGGCTCAAACTAGCCACCTGCCACGTATGCATAACACAGCACATGTTAAACACATGTATCCCCAGTATTTTTATCAGCTGTGTAAATAATAGTTGTTGAAAAGATAATGAAGTTAGAAAATTGTCAATCTATAGACTCATTAAATGTATGTTTATAAAGATATAGTATATCTAGAACTTGGTTTCATATATGTTAGATTTATTCAATGAAGCATGTCAAGGAACCTTTGTTACTTCAGTGGAGTAATTCAGTTCAAAATTGGCAGCGTGAATTTCTTTCTAAAACCCAGTAGAAGCACCCAGGAAGTTTTAGTCTTTAAACACTTACTGGCATATCACTCTCATTTATGGACAATTGTTTTTTTTCCAACATTTTACGTGAAGTGCTATATAACTTGATTCAATACTCTTTTTCCCCACTTCCAATTGGATTGTTTCTTCTAAACTCTTCTTGTATAGAAATTCAGAAACTGCAGTACTTAAGTTGTTCTCAGAAATATTTTCATAAGCTATGAAATTCAGGGTGAGAAAAAAATGAATCACATCTGAATTTCAGGTTCAAATTAACATAATTCTAGTACTTTTTAGTGTCTTCCTTTTTCTTCATTAGTCTAGTCAAAGATTTATCTGCTTTATAAAAACAATTTTTCTACTTTGTTTATGGTCTGTATTTTATTTTTTGCCTTCAATTCATTTTTTTGCTCTTATCATCTTTGTTTTGCATTCTGTGAGTTTACTCTCTTTGTTCTTTTTCTTCTTAAGTTTGATATTTCCTTATATTCAGACTTTATTTTGTAGTAGCAATGGAAGTAGCAAGCAATTTTTTTTTTTTTAGGTGGTGGAGGCTGATTGAATTTTGTTCATTTGTTTGTTCTTTCATCTTTCTGTCCCTCTTATACATCTCTATTTAGTGTGTAAGTCATGCATTCAATGGCCACTCTTTTAGTGGCTACCCTTGCAATTTCATTATGCATATTTAAAAATCTAGCAAGTCTCCAGCTAATCAGTGTCTTAATCACCTCCCAAATGATGAAAGTTCTTTAGAACATTTTAATTAGATCAACCTCTTCTTACTTATATGGACTTGTTGTTCAGTATTCTAGTTCTTTTTTTTAACCCACAAAGTAGACATTGACATTTTTATTATTTTATACAAATGATGTTTGTTTAGATTTGATAATGCTGATCAGTTTCTTTTCTCACCATTCCTTTTTGTCTCAGGTATTTCTACAGAGGTAATTTCTGGAGTCAGTTTCATTTTCCTTGAAGTGCAACCTTTAGAAGATTTTTAAATAAAGATATATAGGGAATATACTCCCTCAATTTTTATGCTTTAAATTTTTTAAAAATCTTTCTGACAGTTGTCTTTTAAGTAGAATATTTAGTCCATTTTCACTTATTAATTACCAATATATTTGTGTTTAAATCTAGCAGTTTGTTATGTGGTAGCTTTTGGTTTGCCTTATCTTTCCTAAGTTATTTTCTCCTCCTTTTTGCTTTCCTTTGGATAAATTAAATATTTTTTATATTTTATTTTTTCTCATTCTATTACTTTGTTAGTTATATTATTTTTATTCTTTTAGTGATTATCCTGGAAGGTAAAACACACATAATTGACTTACTAGAGTTTATCTTTAATTAATATTGACAACACTTTACAAGAACTTTACAGCTTTTAGGGTGCCTGGGTGGCTCAGATGGTTGAGCGTCTGCCTTCGGCTCGGGTCATGATCCCGGGGTCCTGGGATCGAGTCCCGCATTAGGCTCCTTGCTCAGCGGGGAACCTGCTTCTCCCTCTGCCTCTCTCTCTGTGTCTCTTATGAATGAATAAATAAAATCTTTTTTTTTTTTTAAGATTTTATTTATTTGACAGAGAGAGACACTGAATAAATAAAATCTTAAAAAAAAAAAACTTTACAGCTTTTAACTCTATTTACCTCTTTCTATCTTTTGACCTACTTTTGTCATAAACTTAAATTCCACATGTGTTTTAAATCCTAAAAGATAGTCTTATTGTTATTTTATTTTATTTTATTTTTTTAAACTTGGGAGAATTTTTTTTTTTTAAAGATTTTATTTATTTATTTGAGAGAGAGAATGAGATAGAGAGAGCATGAGAGGGGGGAGGGTCAGAGGGAGAAGCAGACTCCCTGCTGAGCAGGGAGCCCGATGCAGGACTCGATCCTGGGACTCCAGGATCATGACCTGAGCCGAAGGCAGTCGCTTAACCAACTGAGCCACCCAGGCGCCCAGTCTTATTGTTATTTTAATATTAAGTAACTTTATGGGGGTATAATTGACATACTGCACATATTTAACTGTATAGTTTTATAAACTTTGACATATGTATCCATCCGTTGCCACAATCAAGATAAAAGTTTCTTTATGAGCTTTGGTAATCCCTTTCTCCCATCCCTTCACACCTTTAGGCAATTACTGTTCTATTTAATTTGCATTTTCTAGAAATTCATATAAATGGGATCACATAGTATGTACATATGTAACTGCTAGTAAATCTATGGTTATTAATTTCAGTTGTTATTTTCAGACCTAGATATTCCAGTTGATTTTCATGAATAGTTTCCAGTTCTTTGGTAAAATTCATAGTCTTCTCATCTATTTTCTGGACCATATTGATTATAGTTATTTTGACTTCTATGTCTTAGAACTCCAGTATGTACATCATCAATGAGTCTGTTTATATTGTCTTTTTTTTTCTCTTGAATTTCACTGATTTTTCTTGTCTTGTTTCCTTGTGTGCCTATTTTTTTTTTAACTTGAATATCAGAGATAACATGTGAATAATTTTAAAGGTTCATGATGATCTTCCCTAGGGAAAATTTAGTTTCTCCTGGTAAGCAGATAGAAACTGGGCTTCAGGCTTTCTTTGGGTTGGTCTGTTTCTGGTTTGTCCTTACTTCTAGGATATAGTCCTTCATGTGTCACAGTTGACACTCCGGATTTTGCTCAGAGTTCTTCTACTTTGGTGTATCCTGAATTCCAGTTTTTATTTCCTGAGCATCATGAGACTGCTAAAATCTATGCTTAGCTTTTTTTTCTTATCAGCTGTTCTTTGCTTGGTTTTGACTCTTACCTACATAGTTTAGGTGTCAGCAAATGCTCTGTGGGAAATTGTATTAGATGTTTGGGCTCACTTTTTGGGTTTCCCTTTTTCTGATATTTTGATTCTTCATGTCATGGTTGCATTGGGAGCCCTGAATTTCAATTTCTGTCTCTGACCCACTCAGACTGCCTCAAACTCTAGGCCATAGTTTTCCATGTGGTCCCTGTGTTTTTCCAGGATTTTATTCTTTATCTTTGATTTACTGTAGCTTGAAAATGATATACCTAAATGTAGAGTATTGTTTTGTTTTGCATTTATCCTGCTTGATGTTTCTTGAGCTTCCCAGATCTGTTATTTGATGTCAAACATTAATTTGGGGAAACTCTCAGTCATTATTTTTCAAATATTTCTCCTGTTCCTTTTTCTTTTTCTTCTCCTTCTAGTATTCCTGTTACACATATGTTATACCTTTTCTAGTTGTCTCACAGAGTTTTGTGTATTCTCTTCTACCTTTTTTGGTCTTTTTTCTCTTTGGTTTTCACTTTTGGAGATTTCTATTGAGATATCTTTCAATTCAGAGATTCTTTCTTCAGCATGTTTAGCCTATTAATAAGCCCATCAAAGGCATTCTTAATTTCTGTTTCAGTGTTTATCTCCCACATTTCTTTTTGGATCTTTCTTAGGAAATCCATTTCTCTGCTTACATTTCCTAGCTGTTCTTGCATACTGTCTACTTTATCCATTAGAGCCCTTAGCTTATTAGTCATTGCTTTAAATTCCTGGTCTGATAATTCTAATATCATTGCCATGTCAGGTTCCAATGCTTACTTTGTCTCTTCAAATGGTGTTTTTTGTTTTCCTTTTAATATGCTTTGTGTTTTTTGATAACTGAACATGATGTACCAGGTAAAAGGAATGCTTTAGCAATGTGGTGGTGAGGTATGGGGGGAGAAGGAGTGTTCTATAGTCCTATGATTAGGTCTCAGTCTTCTAGTGAGACTCTACTTCTGGACTGTGAACTTCAAAAGTACTTACTCACCTCTCTGCCACTTTAATTGGAAGAGGATGGCTAGAGTAGGCTGACCTTTCATCCAGGTCAGAAGGCTCTGACAGATAACCTCAGCAGGTTGGGTTTGGTTTCTCCAGTATTTACTATGGGATCCTGGTTGAGCTTCTAGAGGTAAAAATTACAAAAGCATGAGGCCTCTGCTATGGCTGTGTCTTCCTAGAGTTTTTAGCTTCTACACTGAGCCTCTAGCAATTTGTTTATTACAGTTCAAGTTTTCCTACCCCAGCACTGATTCCCAAGGCAGTTTTCATTTGTGAGTTTCTGCTCTGGTAAGCTCCTTCTATTTGCTGTCTGTCTATCCAATCTTGAGGGGCAGTAGTTTGCCCTGTGTCTTCACCTCTCTTACAGGTCCTAGGAGACTTGTTCATTTTAAAATCTGTTCAGCTTGGTACTTGTTGTTAGGATGAAGTAGTGATTTCCAATCATCTTATATTTGGAAGTGGAAACCTGTTATGAATTTTTAATATCTTTCTTCAGTAAGTTTAAAAATGGAATCTGAGGGCGCCTGGGTGGCTCATTTGGTTAAGTGACTGCCTTCGGCTCAGGTCATGATCCTGGAGTCCTGGGATCGAGTCCCGCATCGGGCTCCCTGCTCGGCAGGAAGTCTGCTTCTCCCTCTGACCCTCCTCCCTCTCATGCTCTCTGTCTCTCATTCTCTCTCTCTCAAATAAATAAATAAAATCTTTTTTAAAAAATGGAATCTGAAGAGAAAATAGCAAGTTTGCGAGTACAAGAGACCAGTCTGCAAGAGTCAGAGAACTTATGGGAAACTATGAATGAAAACCAAGTTCATAGAAAGGAAGAGTCAATGAGACCTGGATACATGAATGCAGATAATAGAAATACAAAAATTTTCACCTCTGGCCTGGTTTTGCTTTCCTAGCATTTATGGTTGTGGGAGGACCAGACCCACTTGTCCCCTCTACTCCATACATGATCAGGAGCTAGTGTTCAAGCCTTGTGGACAATCACCTTGTGATTGATTACAATTGCGTCAAACCATGGATCAGCCTACAGGGGATTAGTCTTGCCAATTCAATGTTTCCTTTTTAGCTGGATTAATAGAATGCCTGAAATCAAATGAAAACTTACTTTATTTTAAGATTTTATTTTTATTTGACAGAGAGCGAGAAAGCACAAGTAGGGGGAGCAGCAGAGGGAGAGGGAGAAGCAGGCTCCCCGCAGAGCAGGAAGCCCGATGCGGGGCTCAGTTCCAAGACCTTGAGATCATGACCTGAGTCAAAGGCGGTCACTTAACCAACTGAGCCACCCAGGCACCCCAAAAACTTATTTTAAAAGTATATTATTGTTTTTCAAAACTGATATCAATATAATGATGAAAACATAAAAATTTATTAATAGTGGTGATTACATTAATTTTTTAAAAATAGGGAGCTATATTTTCTATCCTGTTGCCCATTTTGAAATACAAAATTGTGATAAGTACAACCTCTAACATTTCTGAACATATTTTATAAATTTTTACTTTTTTGATGGGTTTGGATCTTAAAAATGCTATTTAGGTTGATTTCACCCGTACAAGTCTAGAAGATATAGAACAAATTGATTTCATTAAAATTACAGGATATTATAATACTCAATATGTATATATATCATATATATCATATATGTATAATTTATATGTTTAAATTAAGTGTGCTGCTAAATCTTAGGCTACAAGCTAAGATGTAATGGTAATTTAGTATTCTTTTTATTCAGTGGCTATTTTTTCCTTAACAGGAAAAGCAGTAGATAATAATAAATGAATACTTTGATTTCCTTTTGGGATCATACTTTTTCACATTGAGCAAATATAAGCAATTTAGGTCAGTTAATCCTAAGAACAGTCTAATGAAAAAGCCATATTATTACAGTAAAATATTTCAACTCTCTCAATAAAATGGAAGGTTTATTACTGTTTTTTCTGTGGAGAATTATTTATGTCAACATGTGTTTATTTAGTGGATATATACTTTACTTAAAGTTTGTAATATGTACACTTTTGAAGTTGACATTACACTCTAGGTCTGAAAACACCATCATTTATGCTGGGTATCTAACCAAAGTCTTATTATTATTATTATTATTTTAGAATCTCTTTTGAATTACACATTGTAATACGTATTTGTAGTATTTTATGGGATTATATTTCAATTCTCAATATTTGGTTTTCTGTCAAATTCAGTGACTAGCAAACATTTTGTGTGTAAGCTCCTATTCCTAATGTGAAGAAAAACCATCTATTCAATGTTTTTTAAATTCTCTTTGTACACTGAAATAGCAAGACTTGATCTGAATATTAATAGAATGGCACTCTTAGGGTACAAAATTTTATGATCTTATACTTTATATAATGCTACATTTGTCTAACTAGAACATCCTTTCTCCCTAATGATATTCTGCTGTGTTTTCTTAGACAATTTTCTTTGTTAATGTCCCATCCACGGACTGTTTCATTTTAGTTATTTTTATTCTGTTGCCATTTTTCAATTAGTAAATCTTAAAAAAAATCATATCATGTCATGTTCCTATAAACTAGAAATTAACACAAATCACCCGTGTATACTTCGTATATTTATTTTAGTCTGATTGGAAGTGAAGTTCAATTACTATTGAAATGCTTTGATCCAATTTTATTCTCTTATTCTAGACATAAGAAATAGGATTTACATTATTGTGAAATGTTCCCATATAAAGTGTTAAATATTAAGTTGGCCTTTAAGGAATCTTATCAGTGTGTTACTTTAGCTTCATTTTATACATGAGAGAGGCATACAATGACAGATAAAACATAAGGAGGAACATTTCCTCTTTTTCTCTCAGTAGGTAAGGATTTCTCTTTTTAATTTGAAGTATTTTGAGTTAGCAGACTACAGTAATCTCTCACTGACTAAACAAATCCTACAACCCTAGAGTTGTACAGGATCTTAAAAATCATGTAATCCAACCCTTTAAACAATACCTGGCTAGTGGCCATTCCTTCTTATCTGCACTGAAGGGAACTTATTATTTCCTGAAAGAGTACGTCCTATAAACTCTTGCTGACTATGACTCTAATATATGAAATATTTAACAATGAAGATAACTACCTGGAAGAGATCATCTCTGACCTGCATGTTAAGGCCCACAGGATATGCAGGAGGAGAGTGAGCAGGTGACTCTTTCAGTCTGAAGCTTGGGAGGAAAAGTTTATGCTGGAGATATTGGATATTAAACCCATAACAGTGGATGAGATCATGTAGTGAAAACTGAGGACAGACAATGGGGAACATCATCATTTATGGGACAAGTAGAGGAGATGCCCAAAAAGGTGACTGAGAATAATCAGGAAAGTAGAAAAAGAACGAGGAGTATTTGGTGTTTGAGAAGCCAGGGAAGTTACTGTCAAAAAGGACAAGCGTGAACAACTGCTCTGTCAGATGCAAAAGAGATGTCCTGTAAATTAAAGGGCAGTATATTTCTACAGGATTTGGCATTGTGGCATTTGCCAGAATGATTTCAGTAGAATGTTTGCATTGCAAGTAAGATCTCAGGGAGTGGGCATGATGCATATTACTTTTTCTCAAAATCTGGACAAGGGAAGAAGAATGGATGACAGTTCAAGGACATGGGGTCAAGAAAGCATTGCTTTTAGGATGGACTTAAGAGGCTTTAGAGGCAGAGGGAAGAGAACCAGGAGAGAGAGAGAGATTTGAAATACAAAGGAGAGAAAAGAAGGCTGATGGGCCAAGGCCCCAAGAGAGGGGAGGGTATGGTTTTAAGGAGGTACATGTGGGTCCTTTGGTGGGATGAGCACTGCATTCTCTGAGAAACAAGGGAAGGAAGTGGGGATAGATAAGCGGATGCATGTGAGTGGGCAGGAAGTTGAAGGAAATCATATTTGGTGGCAGCGATATTTCCTTGTGGTTGGGCCAAGGTCATAGTCTGAGAGTGAAAGAGGCTTAGTAGGAGCTTTGAGGTAAAATGTGAAATGGATGCTGAGGAGAATGGGAAAGAGATTGACGAGTACAAGGAAAACTATTAATATGCAGGACTGCAGTAGCTGCTGAAATTGGGGATCATGATTATGTAGTGGCTTATTAATCTACTCGTGTAACTTTTTTTCACAGCAGTTTACCGAAATCAGAGAAAGCAAACTGTAGTGTTGAATCAGAGTTGGGGTTTTGCAGGGCAAACATAAGGCAGGTATGGGGTGCACAGGAAATAAGGGTGTTGAGGAAAAGAATTTTGATAAGGAAACAAGTTTCATGCTATATAGAGCTCAGGAGGTGGCTAATAGATGGGGAGAAAACGTGGAGGAGGTGAAGGTCAAAGAACATGGTGGGTTCCATACGGCACAGAGGGTGGGTGTAATTGCCAGATCTGCAAAGATGCAGGATTTTAGCCATACGGTGGAATATCTTTTTTGTTCATTTGTACACTGTTGCTCTATATTGTATTGTGTCCCTTCATTGTTGGCAGTTGGACAGCTATTTATCTAAGACATGCTACGTGCCAGGGCCATGGTGATACCAGTGGGGAAGAAGACAGCTATGGTCCTCACTGTGTTGCAGTTTATGGATGGATGTGGCACACACAAGTAGACAATACATTATACAAAGCCTTGGGCCTTAGGTGTTCTGAGGTTGAGCTGTGTGAGCTGTGTGAGCTTGCCAACAAGATATATTTCCCCCCATATTTTACTTATAGAATTTTTCTTTTGGAAAATGTGTGCCCTTTCTTGTGAGCAGGTCTTAATTCTCCTTCTAGAATCTGTCCATCAGAATTTAATGCAGTTATTGTAGCATATATTCTGCTGGGTACTTGGGATATAAAGACTAAGAAATAGATTCCATGTGGATCATTTTAAGACCCCCTACCCTTTTTTTTTCCTTCTCTGGGCCTTTGATCCATTGGTCATCTTCTATCTGGTAAGGTAATGTTAGCTTCAGTAATAGAAATCTCCAAAATATATAATGAGTGCATCTCAATTGAATTTCTCACTCATATAAAGCCAAAACTTGGCAGGTACCTTTGATCTAAGCAGTGATTCAAGGACCAGGGATCTTCCATCCCATGGTTCTGCTGTTTTCAACAATGTTTGCCATACTTGATTTACATTTGTGGATCAATGTAGTACTAGGTAATTAACTTAATCTGGCTCTAGGAGTGTAACATGTGACATAGGCTTAGCTAATCATTGCTACTGGTGATTGGTTCAGTACCCAAAAAGCTCACTGAGAGTGAGTCACCTAACTTTCTTTAGAAATAGTGGGGCAGAAGCATTATGTTTTCCTCCCTGGACAAAAATGAAGGCACATTACTCAGGATTTCTACAGTCATCTTGGGACTACAAAGGATATGTATGAACACGTTGGGGGAGCTGGCTACGATGGAAAACTATTAATATGCAGGACTGCAGTAGCTGCTGAAATTGGGGATCATGATTATGTAGTGGCTTATTAATCTACTCGTGTAACTTTTTTTCACAGCAGTTTACTGAAATTAGAGAAAGCAAACTGTAGTGTTGAATCAGAGTTGGGGTTTTACAGGGCAAGCATAAGGCAGGTATGGGGTGCACAGGAAATAAGGGTGTTGAGGAAAAGAAGTTTGATAAGGAAACAAGTTTCATGAAACAAGTTTCATTTCTTCACCTTGAAGAAATCAAGCTGGGAAATGGAGATAAATCAAGCCTTGTTTGAGTGCTGGATCAAGCCTTGCTTGAAGTCATTTCATTTCTTTAGTTAAACTAAATCTATACTATTTTCTGAACATACATGTTAAGGAGAAAGTTATGTTTTTTTTTAGGGAATAAACATGTTTGTTAGAAAATGTGAGAAGCCAATAAATAAAAGACTCCTTATAATTTAAGCTGGTTTTTAGTTTTTTCTTTTCTTTTCCCTTCCCCTCCTCCCTCCCCACCCCATCCTTCCCCTCCCCTCCCCTCCGCTCCTTCCTTCCTTTTTTCCTTCCTTCCTTCCTTGCTTCCTTCCTTCCTTTTCTGTTACTGGCAACAGAGAACATTCTTACTGCTATGTGGAATGCCTGCTATTCCAACTTTGACTACAACCAGCTTTTGACCTCAACAAATTAAAACATTTTAATTTGCTGTAGATTACATGTTTGTCTTACATATGTATCCATTATGTACATGCAAATATACATTGTGTATATGGCTGGCTACATCATATATAGGAGAGTTTGGAGCAGGAGGCTTAATGGATAGTGGTATTAATTCAGTTTGAAGTCCTCTTGAGGAAAGTGCCACCTTCATTTGTCCTTTTATATTTCCTGCTCAGGGTCTTATGTGTAATGCCACAGTTTTTCCTCTATATCATATAAATCTTGCTCTGATTCCTGCTTACCAAGGCGAGCAGAGAGTACAATACTGGTAATTTTTCACCTTATCTTTTTTTATCACTAAAATTTAAAATAGTCCTAAGGCTACAGGGGTCCTGGAAACAAATCCCTCAATCTGTATTTACCTGTTCCCTGCTTCTTCTAATGCTGCTTGGGTGATGGTCTTCGGCCCCCTCTTTGGCGCTATGGTACTGGTTAAGAGGTTGTTGGTTTGCAACCTTGGGAATTTCTCAGGTAAAATCTGACACTGGCCCCCACCCATGGAGGGCAAGGAGAGACCGAAGGAAGAGTCAGGCACCTCCCGGTTGGGAGGTGGTGGTTTTAATAAGCAAGAGAACATATACGAGGCTTGCCTTCGGTGGCCATAAGACAAGTAGATCTTTGCACTTGCCCACTACAATCTTAAAATTTGTATAGAGGTCTCAACGGAGTTCAGTCACTTACACCGTCTGGACAGTTGCAACAACTCATTGCTCTCTCAATACTGCATTGTTAAAAATAGCTCCCATGGTGGGAGTGGTGGATAGAACGAGCATTCCAATAACAGGGGAAGGGGTCAGGAGCCTCCGATTGCCTAGGTCTGGCTTGAGGGTCACCTGGTCATCATGTCCTCTCGATGATATCCTCCAACAGTTGTCTGGGTCCTGCCCAGGTTGTTGTGTTCCTAATGGAGGTTGGTGGCTGTCCTACTGGCCTTATACCCTAGGGGCTAACTCAGTCTCCTTACCTGACTTTCAGTGCCATGACCCTTGATACTGGCTTTCACCACCATCCATTAAATCAAGTCCAAATGATGTTCTGCCACCTTGGAGGCCTAAATCTTCGTATCCTCCATGAACCTAGAAGCCCTCGCTCTATCGAATCCCTTGCTTTAACAAATTCCCAGGAGTAGGGCTACCCCCGTCTCTTGCGTGGAAGTACAGACTCTTCTTCTTTGCCTCTGAGATTGCTTAGTTTATTTCTTTGTTCAAGTCTTCCTTGTGAGAACCACACTTGAACAAAAGGTACCCAGAACACAGGATAAAAGTCTGGTTGTGAGGTAGAAAGGAAATATTCCTTTTTATTTTGCCGATGAGAACACAGCAGCAGAAATCCCCCCAAGAAACCAAGCAGTTTGTCCATACTTCTCCCTATTACACTTGCCTCTTTTTATTTTCCACTACATATGTGGGGTCATCATATATTTTTAAATATGCTTTTAGATCATTAATCTTGCTAGAATTTTATAACATCTTACTGGCCTTAAACCCACTGTATTTCCAGGAAAGATTCTGAGGTTTTAGGGCATTTCAGTTGACTTTAACCAGCATTTGTAACAGCCAGTCCTTGTGTCTTCCAACACCTCTATAGACTCGTGTACCATCTTAATGCTTCTGCTTGTTCTAAGATTCATTTTCCAATTACCTTGACCTTATCAAAGGTGATGGTCCATACAGTCCAAGACAAATTTTATTAATATAAATATACACTCATATTCATAAATATATCTATGGTTAAAATAAAAGTCACTTATGACCTTGTCGGGAATGTACCCACCTTCTCAGTGATGCCCTTTTACTCTTGTTGACCTATAGGACTGTCTTCACTCAGTTATTTACTGAAACTCCTCTAAAGGAAAGTGTGATAAAATTTTGAATTCTGTGATCTACAGAGAAGGTGGCATATAATTTATTACCCAAACCAGTACACTTAAGAAATGAAGGGGGCATTCTGAATAATTATGTCAGGACAACAGTGATAAGCCACTGTTGTCCCAGGCAGACCAAATATATGGTCATATTATAGGGAGAGACAACACATTTTCGTGTGACATCCTCAGGTAACACCGAGGTTCCTGATCTGATTAGCTTGGTGAGAAGTCACTTACGCCAGCAGCCAACTGATGGCAATCTATGCATATGTGTTTCTAGCAATAGGATGGACACCCATCCATTGGGTGGATGTTAACCTTGAAGTAACTTATGGGGAATTTTTATAATGTGATTCGACTGAACGTGGGAGCCACACCAGTGGTGTCCTTCATATATTGCAACACTTTTATTGTGCGTCACAAATGAATTTCAGGCCTTGTTAACCTGCCATTTTGTTCTAATGACTCTAATGACTGAAATTAGTGCCAGACAATGAGCTTGGCAATGAGAGCGTAAGTGGTACTGTCACGTTTCCCTTTTTACTAACTTCGTGTTATTTCAGCCAGTGCACAGCTAATCTACTATGTTTTATTTGCAAAGCACTCTTCAATCACCAGCATTATGATTTGACTTTTAAAGCACATCCATTAGTAATTTTTTTGACATATGCATATGTTAAGAAGGAAATTCACATTTAAATTTTCAAGGAACTCTAATTGCTGGTCTTTGCTGTTCTTCAGTCTACACTGCTGAACTAAATAAATCTTAGTTTGAAGCTGAAAGGACTTGAAGCTAAGGGAAACTTGAACAAAGAGAGCCCATGAGCCTGAGATAAGATCACATTTTCATTAATCACCCAAATAATGATGGACTTCAAACACCTTTCTACCTTGCTCTCAGCTGTATCTCTAGTACCTAGAACCATGGCTGACATGTCATCAGAACACATTCAATATTTTGCTCAACAAATGAATCATATTCTTTACAGTTTGCTTTATGATATTTATGGCATGAGTGTTTTACTTTCAAGCATTCTGTGCTTAATATCTATTTATCATATTCCTGACAACGTATTGTGTGGAGACTTGCAGATCTCTGGTTTTCCATAACTATTGATTCAGTTTATCAGCAAGTTCTGTGAAGTTGTAATTTGCTCTGCTAGTATTGTTTGCTTCAGTAGAGAGTTTTCCATGTTCTTCTTCCCTTGACTTTCAGATTTGCCCTTTGCTTCTCTTGCACAGGCCAAGAAACCAGATGATGTAACCAAATCTCCTTTTTTTTGCTCTATTTAAAGTTTTGGCTAGTGTAAAGTTTCTGGTTTCCAAATGAAACCTAAAGTGCTATTTTAATAAAAGTGAGGTACAAGAAAATCTTAGTAATTAAATCTTAAAAGATTTTTTCCTATCCTCAGTAACCTACATGAGAGCTACTGTCTATCCCTAGAGAGACAATTTCCAGATGGAAATATGTATATCTTTTTCATAGCCTTGACATATCATGAATAAAAAGGGAATATTTTCTCTGGTGAGAAATTCTATTATAGGATTTAAGGCCTACTTTATTTTAATTGTAGTTTATATGTGTGTATCATCTCCCTTATCATTATTTAGATAACTTTCTCAGGAATGGAAATAAGCCTAGTAGACAAAGTTGATCTTAGGAGAAGCCAGGGTGACCTACGTTCATTTGTTTCTTACTCCCATGGTTTGTCATCTCTCTCAATTTTCAGGATAGTAATGCTCTCATTTCTCTTCTCTACTGAAATGTTTCTGTATTAATTCTGATATTAGTAATGTTTTTTTAGTATTCATCTATACATGTTTTCCCTCCTTGAAATATTTGCATTTTAAGATTCTTTCTTATCTTAGCATTTATCTATGTAAATGGAATTTTAGGCATCAGGGTGGAAATATCCTTTTGCTGGGAGCCACACCAAGCTCCGTAACACATGTACATCCTGCCCCCTCCCATCCCCCCATCTGACCCCTTCAACCCACACACACTTACGCACAGGCCTATATGCAAGTGTGGGTATTTTAGCTGAGAGTGAGGGTATGTCGTCTGGATCTTATGGCAGCCACCATATTTTTCCTTTTAAGTTTTCATGTACCTTCAACAATTGGATCTGCCTCAGTTTTGTTGTCTGGTCAGGACTGGGGGTGGGCCTATGGAAGCAAAAGGGAATTATGTGGAACTTACACAATGTCTCTACCATTTGCCTGAAGTAGCTTCAGTATACAGGAAACCAAAGACACATTAGTGAAATAGAAAATAGGTGTCAGCGCTCTAATTCCTCTTGTTTTCAGGGCAGCATCATGAACGATCTCTGAACTATCCTCGAGTCTCATGTTAGTATTATTTGCTCCAGGATGATACAGGGACTGTCTTGAACTTCATCCGTGATCATTTATTGACCAAAGACAGAAAGGACATTAGTAGAGTGGTTTGACCCATAAGGCAATTCTATGGCAAAGATCTCAGAAAATAGTGAGATAAGAGAGATTCAGTAAAAGAAAGCAAAGCTGTGTGAATTGTGAGTCATGATGGACACTGATTTCTCATAATATCTTATATTGCAGGTCAGTTGCTCCGGTTAAAAATGTTTCGAGAGGATCATGGGTCATGGATGACAATGTTCTTCAGCACAATTCTGTTTCTCTTCATATTTTCTCACATATACAACACGATTCTTCTAATGGATGGGAACATGGGGTAGGTTATCTTTCCCCTTTCTACTGTGGTGAGTGTTATGTTTGAAACTCTTAAAAATTCAAAGGGAATTTTTTAGTTCATAGTAGCCTAACTCTTCACAAATATTCTACTGTAAATAAAGATAATCTGTGCATTTTTATTACTTAAAGCATTTAGACTCTTTTCTCCAAGGAGCTTATAGCGTTCTGCGATACTTGTGTTCTTTCTACTTGAGGACTTCTCTGCGGGGTAGTTTGAGGGCAGGTAATAATTTCAGTAAAACCACAGAGAGTATGAGAATCCGGAAATCTTACTGACTTGTTTATCTCACAGTTAGTAAAGCTGGGATAAGATGAAGGTCTCCAGATTTGCAGTTTCATTGTTCTGCAATGCCTAGTTAAATAAAAGTATCTGATACTGGTGGCATTTTTTTTTTTTAAACTCTCTTGATCGTTCCAACAGAGAGACCTTTGTTATAAATGGGTCATTTTAAAAGTGGGCCACCCTGCATTAAATGCAGGGTTGTGATCTATACTTATCAAATCACTGATCAAATCACCGTGGCATGAAGAGGTGCTAACAAGGAGATTGTAGGGGTTTTTTTGTTATTATTATTATTATTATTTTTTTGGTAACTTTCTTCAATTCTTGATTTGCTCTTAGTAAGTTTTAAGAACAGAATACAAGGAGAATGGCTTAGCTTATAGCGCTAAGAATTAGATTCCTGACAAAAATAAACCACTTTAGATATTGTATACTGACATAGTTCCTAAGGAATGCTTCCATCTATTCTCCCCAGTAGATTGGACAGTGAGGTGATATCGTTTTCTTCTAAATGTAGGCTAGGCAAGATTGTCGACCAGTTCTGGAGAGCAATTGTTTTGATGTTATGTATAGATTCTAGCCAGCACTGTTCACTGCTAAGAGGGATAGCTCAATTAAAATTTTATTGTTTTTCCCCCACCATTAAAGAAAATGAATGGTAAAGGGATAAATTCAGGCATGTGATATTTAGATCAAATGTTCAGGCTTTAAGAAGTTACTGACAAGCTTGGGGTGCCTGGGTGGCTCAGTCATTAAGCATCTGCCTTCGGCTCAGGTCATGATCTCAGGGTCCTGGGATCGAGCCCCACGTCGGGCTCCCTGCTCAGCGGAGAGCCTGCTTCTCTCTCTCCCTCTGCCTGCCGCTCTGCCTACTTGTACTCTCTATCTCTCTGTCAGATAAATAAAAAAATCTTAAAAAAAAAAAAGAAGTTACTGACAAGCTTTGTTTGTGATTATTTCTTGGGTTTCAAATAATGCCCTTTACTGGGTCTCTTTTTAAATGGTGGCGTTCCAGACTCTAACTCGGGCCCGTCAGGAGCAGCCTCAGCCTTAGCGCATGCCTGTATTAATGCAACGGCTAACGGTCCTCTTGGAATTACCCAACACAACCAGAAGTCTGTCAGAGATTTGTTGTGCACACAGCACTGGGGCCAGTGGAGGAAGGGACCCATAAAAAACTTATATTTTTTTAAGCACTTGCTGAAGATAATATGTCAAAATAGTATATATAGCTTCTGCTTGGAAGTTGACTTCCTCTCTAATTCTTTTTTTATTCTTTTTATTTTATGGAGCTACTGAGGTCTTTGCTAACCGGAAGTTATTTATTCTGAGGAAAGAAGCAGATTTAAAAGTAATAAACTAAATGCAATAATAGGTCATCCCTGGCACACTGTAGAGCACTCAATAGCTAATTATAAAACCAATCTTACAGAGGGTTAACAGTTCTTTTTTTTTTTTTTTTAAAGATTTTATTTATTTATTTGAAAGAGAGAGAATGAGAGAGAGCACATGAGAGGGGGGAGGGTCAGAGGGAGAAGCAGACTCCCTGCCAAGCAGGGAGCCCGACGCGGGACTCGATCCAGGGACTCCAGGATCATGACCTGAGCCGAAAGCAGTCGCTTAACCAACTGAGCCACCCAGGCGCCCCAAGGGTTAACAGTTCTTAAGCACTTAGTACCAGTACTCAGTTAAACCTCACAATGACCCTGCGCAATAGGTGTTTTTATTATCTTCATTTTACAGATCAGGAAACTGAGGACCAGGGATGTCCTGTCACTTGTCTAAAGTTACATTATAATTCAGTCTCTACTTTAGACGTTAAACAAGGAGTTGAGCGATTAAGTAGTGAATTCTGGTAATACCTCCTGCTGTCAGGCTGGTACAGAGTTGATTGCTGATTGATTATGATGCTCAATCACTGTAGGTCTATTAGTCTTTCTTTGTATTTTTATCTTTCAAGCTGTGTTTGAAAATTGAAAGAAGTAGGCGGTATATGCAGGAAATAAGAATTTATGGGTGTCTGTCTTAACTAAAATTGAAAGTGATTCTTTTTTTTTTTTTTTTGAGACAGAGAGAATGAGAGACAGAGAGCATGAGAGGGAGGAGGGTCAGAGGGAGAAGCAGACTCCCCGCTGAGTAGGGAGCCCGATGCGGGACTCGATCCCGGGACTCCAGGATCATGACCTGAGCCGAAGGCAGTCGCTTAACCAACTGAGCCACCCAGGCGCCCGAAAGTGATTCTTTTTTATTTTCAGACTAAATACAGTATTCCATATTCTGACTAACTCTTGAACTCTTCACCAATATGCCTCATCCTTGTTCAGAAGGACATTTTCATGGGGTCACTTTTTAATTTTTTTTTTTTAATCCAAAGCAAGGGACAAGTGGTTTAGTTTTGCTAATAAAAAATTAAATTACAATTTATAAAAGACATATTACCAACTTTAATTACACATGCCATTTGAACTAGTGAGTACTTTAAGGTTGGAATGTAAATTGGAGGAAAATCAGGTGGTAGGGAAAATGAATACAACTGTGCTTTTGGGGTTCTCTAGGAGACACCATGTTATCTGAAGCATTGCCTCATCCTTTGTAAGGCAAGGAATGATGGAGCCAGAGGCTGTGGAAGGAATAGGCATGTGGATATCATGATTGACTAGTTGCGTGACTGTGGATTGCTGGTGGTAGAGGGGAATCCTGGATTATTTACAATGAATTTGATTGGCATTGAGGATTCCAATGTGTCCTGGTTTGTGGCTCTTTTAGGATTTCAAAGAGGATTCCCTAGAATGATTTGCTTTTTTCCCCAATTTTAGGATTGGTTGTAAATTTAGGTTCAGCTAGAGTCCTTTGATCCCTCCTTATAGAGAACAAAAACCCTAGGTTTGTCTGAATGAACCTTAAGAGTTTTAGCCAGAACTGACTTGATAAGAGTCAAGTTGGCTGCTCCTGGTGTTCTCACTGGAGTGAGAAACATGAAACCATTTTCTTCCACAGTGATGGGACTTGCCTTAGTTAAAAATGATTCTAAATGACTCCCTCCACCCCCAGGTTTTTCCTTTCCTCTTTCTTTTTTTTTCCCTCCCTGTTCAACTAGGTATCTTAAGGCCAATCTATTTAGAAATCTGTTTGGCAGAAATAAAGAGAGATGTGCTTCAGAATCCATGGTGAGGTCTTTACTGACCCGAAACTGAGCAAGTCTAGGGCTGGGAAGAGTTTTTACCCTTTGTGACATCATCTTTCCGAAGAACTTCTTAGTCATGGAATTTTCACAGCATTCAAAGTGTAATGCCCTAGTTTAGGAAAAATTTGCCTGGCCTTCTCAAATATCTAAATTCCCCAAAGAATAATATGTATAACGTGTAAGGAATGAAATGGTAGGAAACAAAGCGTGCAGTCTCGTTATATTCGTAAAACGATTCTGAAAATAGCCACTTGATGGCAGCAGAGGGCATGTTTTCAGTGCGGATTGCCTGGACCTGTCAAAGACAGGTTTTCTCTGAAGAGAATCTTGCTCCTTTTGAATTTCTGAAACTTGGGTTGAAATATTTGCCTTCCTAATTGTTAATGGACTTTTTCAATAAATCCACCTAGTGATCTTTATAATAAGCACTTATGATGTGCTTGGCCCCTTTTTATGTTCTTAGAAAAGTTTAAATAATAGTATATATAAACACATATATGCACACATATATATCTATATGCTTATAGACTTATTCTGGTATTACAAGGATAAATACTGTATTTAGCATGGAGGAGATCAGACACTTGACAAACATAAAATTTCCTCTGTGAACTGGAATAAGTTTCCAAAGAGTACATCCTACTTAGGGCAGAATATGAAGAAGCTGATGTTTTCTAGGGTTAATGATAAAGAACGTTTTATTTTTTCTAATATACAGCCTTTTCCAGAGAAGTGTTACAAATATTAATTAATACATCGATATGTGTTAGGTGTTGCAGAGACAAAAATTGAGAAATGAGACAAAGTGATTCAGGCAATTTTGAAAATAAGTATTAATATTCATATTCAGAACCTGGAAAAAAATGATGGTACAAATTAGGTGATGGGTGTAATGAAAATGGAATAGATTGTCTCTCTCTTCTGTTTTGTTTTAGTAAGTAAGAACTTATGTGGAGCACTCATTAAATGTCTGGGTGTGATGAACACACTCTGAGTATGCTATAAGGGTGATTGGCTTAGGGGAGGTGACAGGAGGGAATATTTAAAATAGACACTTTCCAGGGATGCCTGGGTGGCTCAGTCCATTAAGTATGTGCCTTCAGCTCAGGTCATGATCCCAGGGTCCTGAGATCAAGTTCAGCATCAGGTTCCCTGCTCAACGGGGAGTCTGCTTCTCCCTCTGCCTGCCGCTCTCCCTGCTTGTGCTCTCTCTCTCTGACAAATGAGTAAAATCTTTAAAAAAATAAAATAAAATAAAATAGACACTTTCTATGGGGCACCTGGATGGCTCTGTCAGTTAAGGGTCTCTGCCTTCCGCTCAGGGCATGATCCCAGGGTCCTGGGATCAACCCCTCCTTGGACTCCCTGCTTAGCTGGGAGTCTGCTTCTCTCTCTCTCTCTCTCCCCCTCTGTCCCTCCCCCTGCTTGTGCTTTCTCCTTCTCTCTCTCAAATAAATAAAATCTTAAGAAAATAAAATACTTCCCTACAATCTAAAATGCATGGCTTTTATGTACAGAGGGGGCAGCAAAAGCAAGCAAGGACGAATAGGAAATATCAACAAGCAGGAGACTGGCATAGACTTGTCCATAGGCTGGAAGAAATTGTTCAGGCTCTAATGGTTCCTCAGGTGTTTGTGCACAGCTGCCCTAGATCTTACCCCCCCATACTCTTACCTCATTTTGTAATGAATGACTGTTAATCTGGTCCATCCATGCGTCCACGTGTTGTATCAGAAAAGACTCTGATTTATAGTTTCAGTTTCTGTTGCCAGAGGTATAGGTTCCAGTCCATTATTTCTCCCAAAGCTGAGTTACACTTTAATTGAAAAATTCAGGGTGGAATTTCACTCCAGGCAGTACTTTTTTCTTTCCTAAGTTCGTTATTTTTAAAACCTGCACTAATGCTTTCAGATTCCTTACTCAAACTTTTTTTTTTCTCTTTTTAGTCACTACTGATCTAGAAGTAGCAGCCCTGGTTCATCGTGGTTTTTTTTTTTTTTTTTTTTCCCCGTTAAGAGACATGATTTTCACTTGTTACTGCTCTTCAAGTACAAAGTTGGTTGACCTGCTACCGTTGTTCACACTGGTAGCTACATGCTGAGGAAGGAATGTTTCTGTGTGTGTTTCTTTGATTTTAAAGGCGATTTAGAGGTGGGAAATGGCAAGAAAAAAAATCCAAATAGTCTTTAGTAATGTTAAACTATACAGTTTTTGTATGACCGAAACTAACCAAATTACAGGAAGCCTGCAAGTACTTGAGTCAATAGCTGAAAAGCTTGATTGGCTGCTAATACAAGGCTGAATGCAAATTCTGCTGGAGTGGTGCTTTAAATAATTTGTTGGCTTCATTCTTAATTAGGCTAAACATTGACTTGCTTGTACGATTAATTCACAATAATAGTACAATTAATTACTAAGGCTGGGAGTAAGGGGCCAGGCTGGTTGCTGAGAATGGGCTGGTGAGAAGAAAAGCTGGAAATGAATGGCTGAGTCTGGTCAAGGGCGCTGACTCAGTGGGGTGCTGGAGGGAGGGAGGCAGGTTTGGTGAGAGAGGCGGAGGGAGAGAAGGGGAAGGAGAATAGGAGGGGGAGGGTCAGGGCAGAGGAGAGGGAGACTTATTCAGCCTGAAGCCCAAGAGCTGTAGGGCCTAGTTGCTGCTTTTATTTTTTTATTTTTTAAAATTATTTTAATTCAATTAATTGACATATAATGTATTATTAGTCTCAGAGGTAGAGGCCTGTGATTCATCAGTCTTACATAATACCCAGTGCTCCTTACAACACATACCCTCCCCAGTGCCATCACCCAGTTACTCCATCCCCTCCAGCAACCCTTAGTTTATTTCCTATGATTAGGTTTGTTTCCCTTTCTGGTTTCATCGTGTTTTAGTTTGCTGCTTTTAATACTATTGGTTTCACATTACTTGGTTTTGATAGTATAAACGTAAAATAGCACAACCTACTCAAGTTTTCACAAGTTTATTGTTAGTGTAGTCTGAATTGATGAAGTTTTAAAACATTAATGAAAAACACAATCAATGTTGCATTATTATATGTCCAGAATTGACATTGTTTTGACACATTTAAGATGAGTGTGTTCCGTGAGCACTGTTTTTAGTTATTTATTCCAACTCCCTCATTACATAGCTTGATGTAGGAAGACGATGTTAGGGTTCAAAGCCGATGGCCAAGAAAGAATTCTTGAGACGTCTTTGGTGCAAAAAGGTGATTTTATTAAAGCACGGGAACAGGACCCGTGGACAGGAAGAGCTGCACCGGGGTCATGAGGAGTGGCCCGTTATATGCTTTCAACTTGTGAGGGGGTTAGGGATAGCGTAAGTCTCTAAGGAATTTTGGAAGCAAGGTTTCCAGGACCTTGAGCGGGCTCGCTATTGTTGGGAAAAGGTCATTTATTACTGTCTAATAAAACCTTAGTCATGAGACCCTGCAGATGTATATCGGTGGGCCATCTGCTTGGGGGATGATTGCCAACACGTATCTTGGGGGGTTTAGAGATAAAGGAAGTTTCCAAAGGAATTTTTATACGTTAAAGTAGATTTACAGAATTCTGGGGAGTGGGGGAGGTCAGGCTAGGATTGCCTTTTGCCCTTAGCAAAGTATTAACATCGAGGCAGTTGAGTCCCTAGAGGAATGCCACTTTGCCTTTTTCGAGGACTTGTCGGTGGCTCTAGGTAGTAAAGAAATTTAATAATTCTTCTCCTGCCTTTGTTTCCCACATCATAGCTTATCAGCTTGTTACAGGGGGAACCAATTCTGATCCAGGAATCAGAATACCTGGCTTTTAGCCCCATCTTAGCCACTCACTGGCAAAAATAACTTGGAGAAATTAGACTGTTTCTCATTTTTAAGATATGAGTTGTTGTTATAAGGTTGTTAGTAGATTTACTATTATCAGCCTCATCATCATTATTATTACTCTTAGGGAAATGCATGCCTCTAAAGTAGAGACACAAACTAACCTTAATCTTGGTTGCCATCAGCTTTGTTTTGTATGAAAGGCGAAATGATGTAATAGAAATAGCATGGACTTTCATCCTGACACTCTTGCGATGTGACCCTAGGTGAACTTCACTTTCTGAACCTCACTTCCCCTGATGTAAAATGGGGATGTTAGTACTACTTTAGGGTTGTTGTGGCAATCACAGAACACAATGTGTGCTTAGCAGTTGGCATGGTGCCACCATATAATGAGCCCCCCGTAAGTGTTAGTTGCTTTTATAATAATAGAATATATATTTTAGTTTCTCAAGGACTTTAGCTCTCAATAAATATTAATTGTTGTAATAATAACAATAAGTACTTTGGTCAATATAATGAAATGAAATAATTTATGTTAATGATTATCATTCAACTATGATGATCATTATCAATTTTATGCAAAATGCCCCAATAAATGCCTAGAACCAGTAGGCCTTCAATAAATGTTAATTTCTTATGCCATAATATATCATACATAATCTTAAATATACTTGAATTACAGAGTCAAATTAATATATGGAATACACAGCACCCAGTTCAAAGGCTATGAATGCATCTTTATGAATATACATAAACTGTTCCTGATTTTATTTTTCATCAACGAAAAGCAAATATAGAGAGCAAATATATTTCATCAGGATTCAGAGGAGGAAATCAAACATAATATTAAGTTACCAAATGATTATTTGCTAAGTTTGACTTTTTTTGAAAAGAGGGAACATTTGGTGGAATTAGGGATAATATCATGGGAATTAATGATGTGGCGGTCATGCCTGTGTGCTTGTGTGTGAGTATCCATTACTAGAGACTATGTAATAATGAACATTTTAAATTTCTATCTCGATTCCTTTCTCCCAGTGGTGAATGTGTAGGAAATAATTACTTTCCAGGCATGAAAATGTGTATGATAGCCTGCGGCTTAAGGTTTATCATAAGTTATATAATTTAATGTAATAAATTAATAAGAGAGACCCAGCGTGAGCAGAGAAAGCAACCTTTCTGTGATAAGTCATCCTCTTTGCAACCCATATTAAGCCCATCATTATTCTTGAGGGATTGCTGAAAACCCGTAAATAGACTTCTGTGAATGAAATCCTTCATCATTCAAATGGTTCCCTGTCAAGCGAGCATCACCTGCAGCACAGTTGTGAACCTTACTCCAGCTGCTCAGTCAGGAATGTCCACAACTTCTTCTACTCTTGCGTTAAGAACAGGAGGATAATGCCTTTTTTGGGGGTAGAGATAAGGGACTTGCTTGTGTTTTCGTCAAGGAGAGAATCACACTGGAAGGTTAACTTTCTTTTTTTTTTTTTTAAGATTATTTATTTATTTATTTGAGAGAGAGTGAGAGCGAGAGAGATCACAGAGGGAAAGGGAGAAGCAGGCTCCCTGCTGAGCAGGGAGCACGATGTGGGGCTCGATCCCAGGACCCTGAGATCCCAGGGCCCTTTTTCCCAGCCTCCTAAATCTTGTGTACAATGTGAGGGAATTTATGGACTCCATGTTAAAAGCTACTGAAGTTGGTATCTCAGAATTAGAATACAAAACAGGAGGCTCCAACGGTAAGATCTTTTTTTTTTTTTAAAGATTTTATTTATTTATTTGAGAGAGAGAGAATGAGAGACAGCGAGCACGAGAGGGAAGAGGGTCAGAGGGAGAAGCAGACCCCCAGCCGAGCAAGGAGCCCGACGTGGGACTCGATCCTGTGACTCCAGGATCATGACCCGAGCCGAAGGCAGTTGCTTAAGCACTGAGCCACCCAGGCGCCCCTCCAACAGTAAGATCTTAAAACTAAGATACGTCAGTCAGGATAGGTTAGAGTCTGCTTTGTAACAGATCCAAAAATTTCAATGGCTTAAGACAACAAAAGTTATTTTTTGGTCACACTACATTTCATTGTGAGTCAGCTGGAGGGCTTTGCTTCATCCTCCTCCTTCCGAGACCATGATTGAAATAGTAGCTACATTATAATGTTGCTAGTTGCTACCCGGGTCTCAGGGAAGTAATTCAACATTCTGCCTGGAAGTGATGTAACTTCTGCTCACAACTTCGATGAGAACTACTTATTTGGCCCCAACCAAGCACAAGAGGGCTGGGAACGGCAGTCATCCCACGTACCTGGAATAACACCACTGACTACCACATGTGACCACTCCTACCTCAACTAGGAAGTGTCTTTCTTCCTATGAATGGGATATATAAAATGATTTTTACAAAATCACTGTAACTATGATCTGACAGAAAAGGAATGCATGAATCTCACATGAAAATCTAATTCATATTCAGTTGTATATTGTGATGATATCAGATGGCCAATCAGGTCATTAAATGTGCAATAATTGATCAGAGGAGAAATCTATTTGCTAGTAGGAAGGAACGGTTTCAAGGTACCATTGGATCAATTGGTAGCTAGCATGCGCTGGTTCAGTTCTTGTGTACCTCTAGTATACATTTGGATTTGGTGAATACATCCATGCTGATTGGTGCTTCTCATGCCATGTCTGTTTGCAACACTTTGAATGTCATCCCTGATTATTAGAAATAAGTGAGTTGAGTTAGTGAATTTAGGAGAAAAGACATAGGACAGTGAGGCCTTATGAAGATAGGGGTAAATGTATAATAAGAGGAATTATGAAATGTTTTGCCTTCTTCTGTCTACAGAATTAAGATAAGTCAAGAACACATTTGGAATTTGATCAATTAGAACAGAGGATCCAACTGAGGCTGAACTTATGGCAACAGGCCCCCTTTCCATGTTAGTAATATTATAGTGTGAGTGGAGAAATAATTGGAGGTAGGGAAACATGTGTTCAAGTCAACTCGTACTTCTGGGAAAGTTAGGGAGGAGTTTGCTGAAGGCAAAGGATGAGGTCATGAGAGGGGAAGAATTTGAACTAAAAAAATAATAGTAATAATTAAATTAAGCCTGAGCCTGAAAGCTTCTGGGCATAGCACTGCACATAGTAGCAATGTTTCTTCCCTGACATTGGTTGAAGGCAGAGTAGATAGTAAATCACATGGTTGCATATCTACGTTCTCTCTTCCACTGTAGTCCAGGAAAAGCACTGTACTGGGAGATTGTGACCTGTATAATTGGCTTGGGATTGGAGCCATCTGCTATGCGGATTGCTCTGCCGGCTCTTACAGCTAGCCGGGAAGTTCTCATTTGCCCAGAAGGGTCAAGAGGGAGTCAAAACAGGCTTACCCATATTTTTCCTGTGAATTTAGCTTATTTGTTTTTAATGTCCTTAGGTGTATTTTATCCTTGCCAAATATATCTTTCAAATTCTGCTCAATAGTCTGAGCCTTTTCTACTTTTATTAAATACATGTCACATTTGCACCAATGCTTGGAGAATGGAGAGATTGGGAAGAGTTAGCAATGAGCGCTTCCTCATTCAGTGCTGCTTTGTCCTTCTCTGCACCCTTTCCACTAGCAAAAGAACATGCTCTCTTGATTCCACTCCCTTTAGCTTCCAAAACAAATCCCCAAAAAGCCAGAGTAGAAATAAAGAAGAAAACCAGAAAGTATTACCTAAAAGTAGGATGATTTTGTAATTCATTATCCAAACCGGACCCTTTTGAAAATGAAAAGGAGTGCTATTAATAATAGGAGACAAGGCATAAACTGTGATGTCCTGTGCTATTTGAAACATGTAGTTGACCCACCTAAAATAAGTAGGAGGGAATAGAGAGACTGTGAGGGAAAGAGGATCATCTGGGAATCTGGAAGTAAGATTTGGCCTTGATGCACACAGATTATTCCTGGACAGTTGTAACTAACTTGTAGCCAAGTTCAGTGTCTGATAGGACCATGAGATTGTTTTAAGATAAAGGATCTCATTGTCCTTTTTCCAGGAATAACTTGTATCAGGTTAGAATGTAGTGAGAATGAGTTCCTAGGCAAAAAATAAAGTTTTAGAAATCCATATTCAGGAAAGGGCTTCATGACTGACCAAAGAGTGGTTAAAGACTGACTGACCAAGTGAATTCCATTTTCTGCTCCCATGACTATTGTTTAAGAAAGTTAAAATAAGTTCCATTGTGCTTAAGGCAAACCTATCAAGCTCCATTGTTTTCCACTCAGATCCCAATTGGAATAAAGAGGAATCCCTGTTATAGGAGAAAATGACTATAACTGTGTGTAGTGAGCAGCCTCTGAGATGGTCCCGATGTTCCCCGCTTCTGGGTTTCAGGCCCTTGTGCTCCTTTCTCCTTGAGTGTGGGTTGAACCAAGTGGTTAGCTGTTAATGAATAAAATATAGTAAAGTGATGGGATATTATTTTTTTTCTTCCTTCCTTTATTTGTTGTTGTTGGTTTTTTTTTTTTTTTTTTTTTTTTTGAGAGAGAGCGAGAGTGAGAGTGAGAGAGAGCATGTGCAAGTGGTGGGGAGGGGAAGACAGAGAGTGAGAATCTTAAGCAGGCTCCATGCCCAGTGCAGAGCCCAATGCGGGGCTCTATCTCATGACCCTGAGATCATGACCTGAACTGAAATCAAGAGCCGGACACTCAACTGACTGAGCCACCCAGGCGCCTCAATGGATGATTATTTCTAAGATTAGGCTTCTGTCTTGCTTCCCTTTTTCCTCTGTCTCTGTCTCTGTCTCTGTATCTCTCTCTCTCAGAGTCCTTACTCTGGGGAAGCAAAATTACCACACTGAGAGTAGTCTTATGGAGAGCTCCATGTGGCAAGGAACTGTCTCCAGACAATAGCCCGCAAGGACCTGAGACCTGCCAGCAGTCATGTGAGTGAGTTTGTAAGCCAGTCCTCCCCAAATCAAGCCTCGAGAAGACCATAGCTTCTGCCCATATGGTGACTGTAGCCTGTGACCTGGCCTCTGAGCCAGAGGACACAGTTAAACTGTGTTCAGATTCCTGACCCACAGAAACTGTGAGATATAAATGTTTGCTCTTATAAACTGCTACATTTGGGGACAATTTATTCCTCAGCAGTAAATAATTAATGCACTGTATTTAAATAGTAGGTTCTATGTGATGAAAAGCTCGGAAAGAAAAATACACACACACACACACACACATCCAGAATGGCCACAAAACAAATTCCCTTTGTATGCTGTGTAGTAGGAGTTTTTCCTATGCTCTTCTCCATTCTCTGCACGAATTTTATTTTCTGCTCCATGTTTTTTCTGGAAATCTTCCATGTTGATGGTGGGGAAAATTTAAAGATGTTCCCTAGAATATTAGCACGTAATCAACAGAGAACTCAGTCTCAGGCTGAGAGACCATATATTGCATTATACAATGGATATTTGGGGGAAGCACTCCTGGTCTTTCTTATGAAAACCAGAAGGAAAATTTTCTGGGAGTTTTCATAAAGAGGGCCCTCTAAAATGTAGAGAAGAACATCCTTAAAGACGTTCCTAACAAATCATAACAGTATATGTAAAAATGAATTTTAATGAGCCATTTCTTTTCAAGTCTGTCAATATGGTTTTTACTTCTAGTCCTAATGACTAATCTAATTGTAGGTAGGACACCCAAGTAAAACTTACTAGTTTTCAAGGAGAATGTCTTGTATATTTGACCTTTTCAACAACAGCAAGCATCACACCAAAGGCATTTGTCAAATTTCTTCTGCAGATTGTTGGTTGTCTTTTAAGGATGGTTTAAAGTTCTACCTTGTGACCAAGGAAAACGTAGTTGGCAGGTAATGTCTTAATTTTTTTCTAGGTATAGAATTCTATGATTTTTTTTCCTTAAATCTTTTTTTTTTTTTTTTTTAGTATTTGTTACAGGAAAGGTAAATATTTAGCTTGAAAAACCTGCTTGAAGGAAGATTATGTTCAGGCGACTTCTCATACTATTCTGACTATAGTCAGAAAACGCTGCCAGATTTTTCAGTTTCTTTCTTTAGCACAGTACAGATTCTTAGAGTCATCAGATTATAGGTGCCATATACCACTTCAATTTAGGAATAATGGCGTAATGCTCTTTTAGTTAGGCATGAGAAAGTACCTGTATTTAAAACTATTTCCAGACTTGGCAGTTTTTACTGCAGCCTGCACATGGGCAAATAATTCTTACTAAAATCACTTAACACTTCCTCATGAGCTGTGTGTGATACACTGATTTATGTGTATATCTTTTTAGTAGGAAATTAGTTTAAATTTTACTTCAGGAAGTAAGAATTACATTGAAAGCGGAAATATAAAAAGATAGGATAAAATCCTTTCAGCTTGTAATGTCACAACATCCCTAATCAAAGAAAGCACAACAGAGCCATAGGAATGTCCTTTTAGTTTGTAGAATGAAACAAAAAATTCCCTTTAATGTTTCAAAAGAGGGTAGAGCAAGCAAAATATTCCTTGTGATAGACGTCTGTTAGAGTGCAGTGCAGATTTATTATTATCTCTTTAAGAATTAATTTCAAACTGCACCCCTGCCCTCATATCAAATCCTTGGAGGTGTCTGGCGTTCACCTTGTACTTCTTCCATTCTGTCATCTAGCAACGTGGCGATTATCTCTCTCTCACCCACTAAGAGGCTTTAGCACCTGTCTCTGTCTTGCTCTTTGCCATGAGTCTTGACATGATCCTGTGTGGGTCCCAAATCCGCTTGGTCACCTCTGATCTCCTTGTCAAACAACCAGTGGATACCTCTCAGTCTTTATGAGTGACTTGACCTCTCCCTCCAACACTTGACACTTACTACCATTCCTGCCTTCTTGAAATGCTCCTATGTTCTTGGTTTCTAATTCCAAACACTCCTCACCTCTCTTTATTCTCTTCTCTCACCGTCCTGCTCTTCAGTGTTCTTTGGGCTCTCATCACTCAGGTTTCTAATCGAATTTTCTTATTCTATGCAGGCTCCTTGTATGAGACCCACCTTCCTCTGTTCCCTACCAGTGAATGGCACCGTTACCAACCGGCAGCTAAGGCCAGACACTTTGATATTGTTCATTCTTTCCTGCCCTCCCTTATCTCATACACACAGCAAATCACAAAGGCTCTTTGATTCTACCTGCTAAGGATTTCTCAAATCCATCTACTTAGACCTATCCTTACTGCTCCTCTCCTGGTGTTTCTTCCCTGGATTTCTACAGCAGCTGCCCCTTCTCATTCATTCTCCGTACCGTGGTTTTTCCTCTAACACACAGATAGCCCTGCTTACAAGTCTGCGCTGGATTTTCATGGTCTTCATGATGAAGTCCAGGTTCTCCCCATGGTTTATAAGGCTCTACATAATGTGGCCCCAGCTTACCTCATTATTCTGCTCTTTTGTTCCTTTTGCCAAAAAACTAAGTTCCATCCAAAGTGACCTTCTTTTACTTCCATGAACAGAACCTTTCCTTTCTCACCCCTGGGTCTTCAAATAAATTCCTCTACCCAACACACACCCCCTCATCCCATTGGTTGGTTATCCCCTGGCTAACTCAATCTATTCAGGTCTCTGCTTAGCTACCACTTCCTCTGGGGAAAATTTCCTCATACTTAAAGGTCAGGAAAAATGCTCCTTCTTGTTTTTTTTTTTTTTTTTTTTAAGATTTTATTTATTTATTTGAGAGAGAGAGAATGAGAGACAGAGAGCACGAGTGGGAAGAGATCAGAGGGAGAAGCAGACCCCTTGCCGAGCAGGGAGCCCGATGCGGGACTCGATCCCGGGACCCCGATGCGGGACTCGATCCCGGGACCCCAGGATCATGACCTGAGCCGAAGGCAGTCGCTTAACCAACTGAGCCACCCAGGCGCCCGAAACAGTTATCCTTAAGAGAATACAAATAATAGATTTTTTTTAAAAGATTTTATTTATTTGAGAGAGTGAGAATGAGAGAGAGCACATGAGAGGGGGGAGGGTCAGAGGGAGAAGCAGACTCCCCGCCGAGCAGGGAGCCCGATGCGGGACTCGATCCCGGGACTCCAGGATCACGACCTGAGCCGAAGGCAGTCGCTTAACCAACTGAGCCACCAGGCGCCCGAAAAATGCTCCTTCTATACATACTTGTAATATCATGCATCATCCACATCATAACATCCACCCCATTGCGTTGGAATTGCCTTTTTACCTGTGTATATATACAATATATATATACCTGTATAATATATATACCTGTATAATATATTTTATAATATATTAATATAATATATTTTAAGGTTCTATTTGAGAGAGGGAGAGCGTGAGAGAGCCCAAGCGGTGGAGAGGGAGAAGCAGGCTGAGCATGGAGCGCGGAGCCCGGCGTGGGGGCCCGATCCCAGGCCCCGGGGGTCATGACCTGAGCCAAAGTCAGACACTTAATCCACTGAGCCACCCAGGCGCCGCTAGCGGTGACATTTTAAACGATACTACGGGCAACCGACAGAATTAACATAATTTCAATCGCCTAAATTGCGACCCGAGAACGAGCAACGACGACGCACGGGGAAATCTCGCGATGCTTCGGTGGTGCGGCACCACCGCCCGACATTACCGCTCAAAAAGTAGCACTGCTGCCCACGCCTTCGTGAGACGTGTATTTTGAATTATTTTTCCAGGAGTGCTGTGTCTGCAGAGCTGCCGTGTTTACGGCCCATGTTTTATTTATGTGCTCTTTAGCTTGGGTCTGCCTTTCAGAACTTTCCAGCTCACTCATCATCCCTTGTCGGCATTTCTCCGCAACCGGGAGTCTACGGAGAGGACGAAAACAGAAAGCGGCCTTACAACCGAAGTTGTTACTCTGAAGTAAGTGGTGGCCGCGAGCTCTTTTGACGACACGAAGGTACTTTTCCTTTCCCATCAGTGCCTTAATGGCTACAGCCTGAAGGTGCCGGGTGCAGCCTCGGCTGGGCGGAATAAGGTTTCCCTTTTGGCTCCTGGGTTGGCTTGAGCTCCCTGGATGGGTGAGCGCTCAGCAGCCGCGGCCGAGGGTCCAACCCCGTGTGCATCCGAGAGCCGCTGCCGGCTCTCCTCACTCCAGCCCCGCGGAGAACGTCTGACGGCGGCTGGAGGGTGATGCAACCCTTCCGGTCACCATGTGCTGCTGCTGCTGTTGTTCATGTGCTTTTCTCCGTAGACGTGCTGCTTAGCGCATTAAAAAGTGGTTACTACTTCGGAGTGTATTAGTGTATTTACGACTCTGGAGTGAACCGAGACGGGCTGCCCTTCGCAGTGGCACGTACGTCAGCGAAGCGACCTGCGCTTCCTGCTGCGGGGCTTGGCATTCAAAGCTGCTCAGGCAACCCTGGGTCCTTGGTTCGAGATTAGCTTCCAAGATGGTATCGGTCTTACTGAGATACGTCTTTAGGTGCCCGCTCTTTTATTTTATTTTTTATTCTTATGTTAATCCCCATACATTACATCATTGGTTTTAGATGAAGTGTTCCATGATTCATTGTTTGTGCACAACACCCAGTGCTCCATGCAGAATGTGCCCTCCTCAATACCCGCCACCAGGCTAACCCATCCTCCCACCCCCCTCCCCTCTAGAACCCTGTTTGTTTTTCAGAGTCCATCGTCTCTCATGGTTCGTCTACCCCTCCGATTTCCCCCGCTTCATTCTTCCCCTCCGCTACCTTCTTCTTCTTCTTCTTTTTTTTTCTTAACATATATTGCATTATTTGTTTCAGAGGTACAGATCTGAGACTCAACAGTCTTGCACAATTCACAGCGCTTACCAGAGCACATACCCTCCCCAGTTTCCACCACCCAGTCACCCCATCCCTCCCACCCCACCCCCCACTCCAGCAACCCTCAGTTTGATTCCTGCGATTAAGACTTCCTCATATCAGTGAGATCATATGATACATGTCTTTCTCTGTTTGACTTATTTCACTCAACATAATACCCTCCAGTTCCATCCACGTCGTTGCAAATGGCAAGATCTCATTCCTTTTGATGTAGGTACCCACTCTTTTAAAGGAACCCGCAGGTGAACTTCCTTCACTATTCCTAAATCAAGTTTATGACCCATTTTTATATGCCCAATTTTAGTGACTTTCTTATATTTTATGTAGTGAAGTTTGCTTGAGTGGTGAGACGTCCGAGAGGCTACAAAGACAGTTTTGCGTATTGTTTTGGTCAGTTTAGGTATATTAAAAACTTTCTTATGGATTTTACCAGAACTGTACGTGACCTAGTCTTTTCTATAGAACCATCCTGGTTGTCAGGCAAAAGAAAGAAGGGCTGGATTAAACTGAATGAAGTGACTTTTACTGTATCCTTCAATCATTTGACTTTAAGCCACCATTGGAAGAGAAGAGTTTCCTTCCTTTGTCATGCGCTGGAGAGGTTTGTCTGTGTTGTTCTATCTGGTTTTTCACAGAGCTGTGACATCTCACTGTCTTTTGATTTCAGTATCTAGAGAAGCCCTGATCGTGCATCGTTAGTTGAGCCCCAATATTAGAGACTTTAAGTAAACGTCAGCATTTTAAAATTTGGTTTTATTTAGAAGACTTTGCATTCTATAGGAGAATATCGATATTACTGTATACTTGAAAGAATAGGTAGCCGGGAATTATTCTTTGGAAAGTAAGTTTTGTGGGGGACTTGCTCTACTTCTGAGTTCTTGATTCTTTATCAGATTTTTAAAAGAGTGCTTAATGATTAAATGCACGTTAGTCTGATATCTGATGATGGAAGAATGCTCCTTTCTGTTCTGTTTGAAGAACAGAATTTCCGTTCTTATTTTTCATTGTCTTCATAATTTACTAATCAAGATGAGCAAAGTTTATGATCTATCCCTTTATCTTACCTTACCTTGTTCTACAAGTACATTTTTGTTGTCTTTCTTCCAGTGATCATGTATTTAATATAACCTCCTCAACTTTGCTACAACATGGAAATAGATTTTTTATTAAAAACCATAAAGTTGATAATTACATCTTCTTCTATCTTCATATCCTTACCCCCAGCTTGATTGAGTTATAATTGACAAAAATTGTATATATTTAAGGTGTACAATGTGATGATTTGATAAATGTAAACATTGTGAAATGATTACCACAATCAGGCTGGTTAGCATATCCATTATCTCACATAGCTACCTTTTGCGCGCCCCCCTGTGTCTGGTGAGAACATTTAAAATCTATTCAGCAAATTTTAAGTATACAATACTACTTATTGTTAACTATAATCACGTGGCTGTAGGTTAGATCGCTGGACCTTATTCCTCTTGCATAACTGAAACTTTGTACTTTTTGATCAATATCTCACCATTTCTCCCTCCCCTAGCCCCTGACTACCACCGATCTACTCTCTGCTTCTATGAGTTCAACTTTTTCGATTCCTCATATAAGTAAGATCATGCAGTATTTGTCTTACTGTGCCTGACTTATTTCACTTACCATTATGTCCTCAAAATTAATCAGTGTTGTCACATATGACAAGACTTTCTTCTTTTTAAAGGCTAAGTGATATTCTGTTATGTACATATTTATATCTATCTTTCTTTATCTACTCACCACATTTTCTTTATCCATTCATCCGTTGATAGACACTTAGTTTGTTTCCATAGATCTTGGCTACTGTGAATAATGTTGCAGTGAACATGAGAGTACAGATGTCTCTTTGAGATGATGATTTCCTTCCCTTTGGGTATATACCTAGACAGACACAGGATTACTGGATCATATGGTAGTTCTATTTTTAATCTTTTGAGGAACCTCCATACTGTTTTCCATGATGGCTGTACCAGTTTACATTCCCACCGAGAGTGTACAAGGGTTCCCTTTTTTCCACATCCTTGCCAGTACTTGTTATCTCCTGTCTTTTTGATGACAGCTATTCTAACAGGTGTGGAGTGATTTCACATTGTCGTTTTGAGTTACATTTCCCTGATGATTAGTGATGTTGAACATTTTTTTGTACATTTGTTGACCATTTGTATGTCTTCTTTTGAAATTTGTATCCTTAATAACATTGACGTGTCTTTTAATAATATGTAATGCTAAAGAATAATTTAACTTTTTGAGGGTTAGTCTTACGAAAATGTAGGTGGCAGTCTAGGTCAAGGATGTATTAAGAACCAGGACAATGCATATAACCCATCAAAATCAAAATGTCATTTAGCCTTTGCCCTCAAATACTGGACAGCAAATGAATTTGTTGCTGCCTCACAAATGCCCTGCCTTGAGCTACCGCTTGTCTGCTTTGTAACTCATCTTTCCTGTGACCTAGTTCTTAGACTGGTTTTTGTCTTTAAGTTGTCACTATAAAATCTCTAACTAGGCTATGTCCATGGTTGCATTGTTCCTTTTATTCCTCTCAAAATTCTGTCTTTGTTTTTTACTGTATCAAAGGATATGGTTAGGCAGACAAATTGTATTTGCCAGGGGAAAAATAAAATTAGTTCTGTGTGTCCTTGACTGTACATATTTGTAGTTGTTTTGGGGTCAAACTCTGCTTTAGGTCCTGCCCCTGCCACTTTTCTAAACTCTCTTGTCTGAGGCTGTAAGAATTATAGAGAATACTTATCAAGACCTTACTATTTGCCTAGTACTGTGTTACATGATTTATATATATCATTTTTTTTATTTCTCATGAAAATCTTAGGAGGAGAGACCACTGACAGTGGTTAAGTTGTTTGCTGATGGTCCTGTAGCTGATAGATTAGGCAGTCAGAATTTAGATGCAGGCTTTATGACTCCAGAGAACCTGCACTTTTAGCTACGTTGAGTTTTTCCAGGTATAAAGTGAAAATGGTGATATCTACTTTATAGAATGAGTTTGGTACCTAAGTAATATAGTGTGTGAAAAATGCATTCTTTTTTTTTTTTTTTTTTTAAATCAACCTTTAGGGGCACATGGGTGGCTCAGTTGGTTAAGTGTCCAACTCTTGATTTCAGCTCAGATCTGATCTCAGGGTTGTGAGTTCAAGCCTGGTGTTGGGCTCCACAATGGGTGTGGAGCCTACTTTAAAAAAAAAAAAAAAAAAATCAACCTTTATACACCAGATGTTAGCAGACTCTCAGGGTACATTGCGTTCTCCGTTAAAAAAGGAAGTTTTTTGCCAGAAACCCAATACCTTTGGGATAGTGATTCATTATTTTATACTGAAGAAAAGCAGAGAGTGTTATGGTTTTAAGATACCATGAAGAAACACATGTTAAAAAGGCCAATAGCCAGATGACCCTCAGCAGTCTCTAATGGTGTGGCACTGGGTTCTAGATCTGCCCCTGGCTTATCAGCCTGTCAGTAATTTAGATGACGGTAAAGAAACTGAGGAAATTACCTAAAGGAATCAGCATTAAGAAGCAGCTCCATGGGCACCTGGGTGACTCAGTTGGTTAATCGTCTGACTTCAGCTTCAGGTCATGATCCTAGGGTCCTGGGGTTGAGTCCCACATTGGGCTCCTTGCTCAGCGGGAAGCCTGCTTCTCCCTCTGCCCCTCCCCCTGCTCATGCTCTCTCTCTCAAATAAATAAAATAAAAAAAAAGAAGCAGCAGCTCCATATGCTAGAGTGGTGGAATGAAAATAACAAGAGTAAAGTTAGAGATAATTCTAAATCATACTCTTAGATTTTACCAGAAAAATATAGGTTGTATTCTTAACAGGTTTGTTTAGTAGGGCTCTTAAAGTTTTAGCTGACTGAAGGCTAAATGGGAATCTCTAATGTGTTCTGAGTGTTAAGAGAGCTAATGCCATTATAGGACATGTTTTCTAAAATAAGGAAGGGAACAGTACTACTTTGTAATTTCAGACCACGTCTAACACATTTCGATCACTTCCCAGTCCACATGCTAAAAGCTTCACTGGCCGTCTGCTTGCATTTGGCGGCCAGACCATACTAATAAAGGGTTTTCTGACTCTTTTATGGGAGGAACTGTTAAACCTGGGTTTTAGCCTGGGGAATGTTATCACTGTCTTCAAATACTTGAAAAGCTGTCATGTACTATTGGGAGTAGCCTTAATCTGTGTAGTGCCAGAGGACAGAAAAGAGAAAAGATGAATGGATCACAGTTTTAGAGAATCAGTTTGGGCTTAACACAAGCAAGAGCTGTTTAACTACTGAAACCATCTGAAATTAAAGTAACTGTTTTGTCAGTATAGCATGAGTCCGTTCCCTGCCAGTAGACGTGTTCAAGGAGCCACTAGAGAAAACACTTGTTAGGGAAAATATAGGAGAGACTTCTGCTTTGGGTGACTGCTTAAACCTGATGACTTCTAATGTCTCTTCCAGGCCCAAAATTCTTTAATATTACAAAAAAAGAGAGACATAAAATGTTTGTAATAAAGCAAAATACTGCCTCATAAAATGAAATCGAAATGAAGGAAAAATGGGTTCTACTACAGAAGTGACCTTTTCAGGAGATATTAACTTTTTTTTATTGTACAAAATAAAATATACTTTTCATCTATAAATAGGAAGGTGAATTTATTATTTTAGGAGGAGGCAAACCATGTCAGGAAAACTGGATGTTTGGGTCAGCCTAGGTGGTTTCCCTTAGGAAAACAGTAGTGGAAGTGAGATTATCAGAGGGGCCCAGGGTCGGTGTGAATGTGAATGAAGGCGGCTAGGCGCACGGTTGAATGTTCAGTCACATCAGGTTCTAATGTCTCCATCTCCACAGAAAGGAGGTGTCAGCTAGGCAAACTCATCTTACGCATTGACTCGACAGGTGTTCTCTTTACCAGGTCCAGGAAAAGATGAGTCCAATCAAGAACCCACACTCTTGTTTTCTGGCCTTTTGACCTCTAATTAAACACACTGAAAAGCACCTTGGATCAAGTTATAGTTATATCCAGTAGTCTTGTAGTTATTTTAAGACGCTTTTATTTTTCGCGTAGACCCTATATGTGTATGTTATTACCCAAGTTTCTCATGAAGTACCTTATAACCCATATTTTAAAAATCACCTCTTTGGATCATGTTTATATAAATTAAGGTATCCAGGAAGATCGGTGATAATCTCTTTAAATCAAAAGTGAACTTATTATGACTTAATTTTTCTATGTTACCGTAATTATTTTATCTACTTCCTTACATATGCTTGACAAGTTTTTGAGATGGCATCTTAATATTTTCCCTTTGCTCACACTGGGGATAGGTCTCCACTTCCTTTTAAAAATAGTTTGCCTCTTTTCTTCAAGAAAAATCACACCCCCCGGTTGCTCAGTCACAATCTGTTTCGGGAGTAACCTGAGAATAAAATATTCTTTCTTTTACTTCTTTGGTAATACTGTCAGAAAAGAAAGAGTATTTATGTATTATACATATATAATATATTGCTTAAGAGCTCAGTTATCAAGGACTTGAGCTACATGAATTTCCTGGAAAAAGTCCTTTGACCCCCATTTCCCCTGGTTAAGGATTTCCCTAATCTGTGTCTTCACAAACAGATTAACAAATTGTATTAATGTTTTAATACAAAGTTGAAGATGACCATGCAGTTGAAAGTGCTACATAGTAAATCACCCCAAAAGTTAGTGGCTTAAAGCCAACCTATTTAGTGGCTCAAAAAGGTATAGAACAGCTCTTTCATTTGCTCATGGATCTGTGGGTCAGCAATTGAGGCTGGCTTGGCTGGGTGTTCTTTAGCCCGTTTTATGGGGCCGTAGTCTGACATGCCTGACGATGGCCTTGCTCACATGTATGTCTGTTGGTTCCTGCTGTCAGCTGGACCGCAAGTGCCCAGTAGGCTCGTACAGATTTGTTGACATGGTGGCAGCATTCCAAAAGTCACAAGAGGGAGTTCCCAGCAGGAGGAAGGCAAGCCCGATGCACAAGCAGTTTTTAAGCTGCTGCGTGTGTCACATTTGTTTATATCCCATCGGGCAAAGCGTGTCACATGGTGGTGAGGAGCATGACCTGACCGGGCCCTAGATGCAGGCACCTATGATAAATTAAGAGTCATTACTATGGCCATCTGTCATATATGTGTCTATGTTTACTTTACTTTTTGGATGTATTTAATTTTGTTTTTGGTCGATTAAATGATCCCCAGTTTATTCATTTGCAGTCTAGAGCATAGACTCTAAATAAAGGAAAAAGAGTGGGGTGGACAGAAAGGAATTACATATATTGAGAGCTCTGGGTGCCAAGAACTTCACAAATGTCATCCCATTTAGCTTTGTGAACTTGGAGTGAAAAGACTGAGATGCAGGGAGGGTAAACAACTTGTCCAAGGTCACAGTTAGCAGGTCACACTCCAGGCTAATAATGATCTTAAAAGCATAAAAAAAAAAAGGAGTAGATAATATCAGTCATGGTACATACACATTAAGGATAGGCACTGTGTTTATTTTTATGTGTTGTTTCACAATGCATAAATAAGATTCTTGCAATGGATGTTTTTTTTTAAAAAAAGCCTGCAAGTCACTCCATTACCCATATGACCTCCCACAAGCTTGTGAAATCGGAATGCTCATAACCAGAGGATATTGAAAACATACCACTATTTTCCTGCTTCTGATTTATCTGAAAGATGTACCTTGACTACTGTATTACATTGACATAGTGTTTTAATCAGGTGCTGAGCACCTGACCTTTTCCACCGCAGTTAATCTCTTTTTATCAGCATCTACTAACATTTCTTTGGGACTTAAAGAAAATCATGACCTTAGGAAAGATTTGATATTCTGGGGTGGAAGAGATTAGAACATAAATTTCCCTTATTGATAGACCCTTTTAGAAACTAATAAAGAGCAAAAGAGGCACCAGAACAGTTTGGATGCAATGCCATGGGTTTGAATGGAAGCATTTGTTACTCAGATTTTGTGTTTTGTTTTGTTTTGTTTTTTTAAACTCTTTGTTACTCAGATTTTGTGTCTGAAAGAGGTAAGGGGAAAGCATTTTGGTCACAATCTGTTACTATTTCTTTGTTATTCTCATTTTTCGTCAGTCATGCAAAATGGAATGTTCGTTTAAAAATCAGCCCACATACTGAAATGTCTTCTTTTATTTGCATAGTGGAACCTTTCCATGACATGGTGGAGGAGACAGACTTTTAAGGAAGTGTCAACAAAGTTGGAGCATTTCCAATCGAAGTTTCTTTGAACTGAAATACATTCCTACCTGACGACTTTATGTGAAGCTTCTCCCTTTGAGATTATTTTTTTTTCATACTTACCCAACATGAATAAAGACTGCAAATGAATAAACTGGGGATCATTTAATAGAAAACAATAGGAAGAAAACGTCCATAAATTCCTACAAATCTCGGCATGCAAAGAATTCACACAGTAGGGGCGCCTGGGTGGCTCAGTCGTTAAGCGTCTGCCTTCGGCTCAGGTCATGATCCTGGGGTCCTGGGATCGAGCCCCACATCGGTCTCCCTGCTCAGCGGGAAGCCTGCTTCTCCCTCTCCCTCTCCCCCTGCTTGTTTTCTCACTCTCACTGTGTCTCTCTCTGTCAAATAAATAAATAAAATCTTAAAAAAAAAAAAAAAAAAGAATTCACACAGTAACTTGAAATTCTCAAGAGTGCTTTATAGATTGATTAGAGAATTTTTAAAGCAGTCATCTTCTGTGCTCACCAAGTAAAGTGTGAGCTGAAAAGTTATTTTAAAGTCATTTTACTGCAAGGAAAACAGCAGGATTCTGCCAGAACCCAGATGCTGGTAAAATTGCAATGAAACACTGAAAATTATGAGGTCAAAGCTTTTTATTTATATGAAAATAATTTTTGGATGAAGAAAAGGTGATATGATTTTTCTAAAATATGGCATATTCCAAAGAAACACCAAAAGGCAAATTGGCCAAGTTATTTGTCATGATATATTTTGATAATTGCCCCAAACTTAAGAAATGATAATGAAGACTGTAACTTTTTAGATGTTAATCATGACAGTTTGTTATTTTAAAAGTGCTCATGGGGGCACTGGGGTGGCAGTGGGTTAAGTGTCTGACTCTTGGTTTTGGCTCAGGTAAAGATCTTGGGGTTCTGTCTGGCTCCCGGCTCAGCGGGGAGTCTGCTTAGGCTTCTTTCTCTCTCTCCTGTTGCCCCTCCCCCCTCAAATAAACAAATAAATCTTTTTTTAAAAAAATATTTTATTTATTTATTTTGACACAGAGAGAGAGACAGCGAGGGAGAGACAGCGAGAGAGGGAACACAAGCAGGGGGAGTGGGAGAGGAAGAAGCAGGCTTCCCGCTAAGCAGGGAGCCTGATGTGGGGCTCAATCCCAGGATGCTGGGATCATGACCCGAGCCAAAGGCAGACGCCCAATGACTGAGCCACCCAGGCGCCCCATAAACAAATAAATCTTAAAAAAATAAAAGTGCTTGTGAAATGTTAATTGTGGTATGATTATTTTTTACTGATTTTATTTTCAAATATTGTTTTGTATATTGAGTATTATTTTGGAAGGAAAGCTGTAGCAACAGCAATCAGTCTGTAATTAGTGCCAGATACATTGATAAAAAAATCAAGATGTTAGTAAACAAATGATAGAAACTGAAAATGAAGGTAATTAAAAGAAGGTAACTTCCAAAACAAATCAAGATGAACTGAGTCTGAAATCCAAACGAGCTTCCTACTTTGGCTCACTGGGGCCACACTGACTGCTGACATAAGAGGCCCATGCTGGAAGATACACCCCATCAGTGAGAGATCCGGAGTGGACACCTCAAACTCAAAATTCTGTACTTTATCAGTTCAGTAGCATTTTGTCAACGAAACATTATAATTCCATTATACCTGAATTCCAAGTCACTGTCCCACTTGTTTTAAGTTGTCATTTTGGGGGTCACACATTTTATTGGAAAAGAATAGAAGCCATTGAATAAATATTTATTTTAATGGGATCTGAGATGTAATACACCAAGAAAAATGACATTCGATTAAAATGGAGAGAATGACTATAAAATTATTCTTTTTTTCACTTGTTTTAACAACTTCACATATAATATACATATTACATATTAATTGTATATATTGTTTAAATGTTATTTTGTTTAATGTTCATTGCTAATGTTAAAATGTTAGATGTTAAAAGCAACTTTGATTCATTATAGAAATTTTTGAAATACAAAAACTTACAAAGAAGAAATAAAAATATAATAGATGTAATCATGATTAACTTTTTGGTATAAATATGCTGAGGATTATTTTCTCTTTAGTTGCCTTCTTTTTTTGAATGATGGTGGAGCTGGATAAATAACTAGAGGTAACTATTATTTTCCTTTGGCATTTTGAAGATACTATTCTGTTGTCCTATTGAATCTATTGCTACTGATGTCTTCATAATTTTATAATTTTATTCTTTTCTAGACAATGATGTTTTCCCCTTCATTACTGTTTTTAAGATCTCTTTGTGTTTGAAGATCCACATTTCACTACAGCATGCCTAAATGTGGATTTCTTTTCATTTATCTTGCTTAGAATTTTGGGGGATTCCCAAATTCTAAAATTAACATCTTTTGTGAATTTTGGAAAATTCTTAATCATTATTTCTTTAGAAATTGTCTTTTCCTTAGGTCCATAATATAATTTTTGGAATTTCAGTAAGATAAAAATTTTACCAATTCATCTCATTCTCTTTCCCTCTTCTCATTCTACATCTTTGTATTTTTCTGTGTCATATTACATATTATCCACAGATGTTTCCCAGGTAACTAATTCTCTCTCAAAACTCTGAACTGAACTCCTGCTATTTAACGTATTAATTGGATTTTAACTTTCAGATTATATTCATCGTTTCCTTAAGTTTTGCTTTATTTCATTTTATTGTCAAATCAGCCTTTTTCCTCCTTCTGTACTGTTTGTGAGCTTAATTATGTTCCCCCTAAATTCATGTGTTTAAGTCTTAACCCCCAGTAGCTCAGAATGTGACTGTATGTGGGGACTGGGCTTTTATTTTTATTATTTATTTATTTATTTATTTATTTTTAGATTTTATTTATTTTTGCGAGAGAGAGAGAGCGAGCGCACGCACACCTGTGTGAGCAGGGGGGCAGAGGGGCACAGGGAGAAGCAGTCTCCCCTCTGAGCAGGGAGCCCGATGCGGGACTCGATCCCAGGACCCCGAGATCATGACCTGAGCCGAAGGCAGACGCTCAACTGACTGAGCCACCCAGGTGCCCAGGACTGGGCTTTTAAAGAGGTAATTAAGGTAAAACGAGGTCATATGGCTTGGTCCTAATCCAGTATGACTGGGGTCTTTATAAGAAGAGGAGATTAGGACACCAGATGCAACCACAGGAGTTGGCTATGTGGATACACTACAGGAAGATGGCCACCTGTCCTCAAGGAGAGAGGTCTTAGAAGAAACCAAACCTTGGACTTCAAGCCTCCAGAACTGCTAAAAAAATAAATGTGGTTTAAGCCACCCATTCTGTAGTATTTGTTATGGCAGTCCTAGAAAATTAATACACATACTAGGATATTTGGTTTTGGTGTGGTTTCTATTTATTTTTAAATCTTGTTTATTATTTTGAACATATTTTGATCTACCCTCTAGTTCTTTGTTTCCATTGTCTTGTGTGGCCCATACATTTTATTGTGAACTGATCTCTCAGTGAGGCTTTTAGTTAGTGTCTCTCTTCCCCCTTAAAGCGTTCCTGTTTTTATCTTTAGGGTTCTGAATAGAATATTTAAAAAGAGGATTTTTAATAACAGTGACTATATTTGAGTGGTCTTTTTCTAGGAGACTCTGGCTAAATTTTCTCTTTTTTTTTAATCTTTATTGTGGTAAGAACATTGACATGAAATCTAATCTCATTGTTTTTAGGCATACAGTACATTATTGTTGGCTGCAGATACCATGTTGCACAGCAGATTTCTAGAGCTTATTCATCTTGCTTAACTGATACTTGTCACTCCCCATAGCCCCTGGCAACCACTGTTCCACTCTTTGATTCTATGAATTTGGCTATTTTAAATACCTCATAGAGTGGAATTATCAATATTTGTCTTTCTGTGCCTGACTTACTTTACTTACCATATTCCTTAAGGTTCATCTGTATTGTTACATATTGCAGAATTTCCTTCTTTTTAAAGGCTGAATGGAGTTTCATTGCATGCATGCATACCACACTTCTTTGTCTCTTCATCCACGGATGAACATTTAGGATGTTTCCATATTGTGGTGATTGTGAACAGTACTGCAGTGCACATCAAGGGCTAATATCTCTTCAAGATGCTGATTTCTTTCTTTTTTTTTTTTTTAAGATTTTATTTATTTGACAGAGAGTGACACAGCAAGAGAGGGAACACAAGCAGGGGGAGTGGGGAGAGGGAGAAGCAGGCTTCCCGCAGAGCAGGGAGCCCGATGCGGGGCTCGATCCCAGGACCTGAGCCGAAGGCAGACGCTTAATGACTGAGCCACCCAGGCACCCCCAAGATGCTGATCTCAGTTCTTTTGGATAAATACCCAGAAGTGGGATTGCTGGATCATATGGTAGTTTTATTTTTAATATTTTTGAGGAACCTCTGTACTTTTCCATAGTGGCTGCACCATTTTGCATTCCCACCAACAATGTGCAATGGTTCCAATTTCTCCACATCTTTGTCCACACCTGGTTTGTTTTTTTGCCATCCGACACCTGACAGATGATCTCTCATTGTGGATTTGATTTTCATTTCCTTGATAATTAGTGATGTTGAGCATTTCTTCATATATCTGTTGGCCATTATATGTCTTTTTTGGAGAAATGTCTGTTCAAGTCCTTCACCCATTTTTAAAAACTGAGTTATTAGTTGCTTTACTATTGAGTTGTAAGAGTTCCTCATATTTTTTTGGAGATTAACTCTTTATCAGATATATGGTTTGCAAATATTTTCTCCCACTCCATAGTCTGCCTTTTCACTCTACTGATTGTTTCCTGTGCTGTGCAGAAGCTTTTTAATTTAATGTGGTCCCATTTGTTTATTTTTGTTTTTGTTTCCTGTATTCTGCTGTCATGTTCATGAAATCATTGCCAAGACCAATGTAATGATGATTTTTTCCCTATGTTTTCATCCAGGAGTTTTACAGTTTCAGGTATAATGTTTAAGTTTAATCCGTCTGAGTTGATTTTTGTGTGTGGTATAAGTGTCCAATTTCATTCTTTTGCATGTGGATGTCTAGTTTCCCCAGCGCCATTTCTTGAAGACACTATCCTTTCCTCATTGTGTAATCATAGCACCCTTGTCAAAGATCATTTGACTGTATATGCATGGATTTATTTTGGGGCTCTCTATTCTGTTACATTGGTCTATGTGTCTGTCTTTACACCAGTATCATAACTTTTTTTTCTATTATTTTATTTTATTTTATTTTATTTTATTTTTTTTTTTTTAAAGATTTATTTATTTATTTGAGAGAGCGAGAATGAGAGAGAGTACATGAGAGGGGGGAGGGTCAGAGGGAGAAGCAGGCTCCCCGCTGAGCAGGGAGCCCGATGCGGGACTCGATCCCGGGACTCCAGGATCATGACCTGAGCCGAAGGCAGTTGCTTAACCAACTGAGCCACCCAGGCGCCCCTCTATTATTTTATTTTTTTAAGTATTTATTTGAGAGAGAGAGAGCATGAGTGAGGACTGTTTTAATTACTATAGCTTTGTAATAGATTCTGAAATCAGAAGTTTGATGCCTCTACCTTTACTTTTTTCCCTTAAGATGGATTTGGCTCTTTATGGTCTTTTGTGGTTTCTTATGAATTTTAGAATTTTTTTTCTATTTTTCTAAAAAATGCCATTGGCATTTTGATAGGAGTTACATTAAGTCTGTAGATTATTTTGGGTACTGTGGACATTTTAATAGTATTAAGTCTTCCAATCCATGAACAGGGGATATCTTTCCATTTGTTTGTATCTTGTTTAATTTCTTTCATCAGTATTTTGTGGTTTTCACTATATAAGTCTTTCACTACCTTAGTTAAGTTTATTTCTTAAGTATTTTATTCTTCTTGATGCTATCGTAAATGAGATTCTTTTCCTAATTTCCTTTTCAGATAGTCCATTGTTACTGTATAACAATGCAACTGATTTTTATATGTTGATTTTGTATCCTGCTGCTTTACTGAATTCATTTATTCTGACAATATTTTTAATCTACATACAAGATTATGTTATATACAAATAGGAACAATTTTACTTCTTTTACAATTTGGATGCCTATTATTTCTTTTTCTTACATAATTGTTCTGTCTAGGACTTCCAGTACTAGGTGAAATAGAAGCGGTGAGAGTGGGCATTTTTGCTTTTTTCCTAATGTTAAAGGAAAAGCTTTTGAGTATGATGGTATTTGTGGGCTTTTTGTATATGACTCTTGTTATATTTAGGTAATTTCCTCTATTCCTAGTTTGTTCAGGGTTTTTATCATGAAAGGGTGTTGAATTTTGTCAAATACTCTTTATTTTGCATCTGTTGAGATAATCGTGTGATTTTTTTATCCCTTATTATGTTAATGTGGTGTATCACATTCTTGGCTGGCAGGTTTTTTTGTTTGTTTCCTTTAGCACTTTTAAAAAAAAATTTTTATTATATTATGTTAGTCACCATACTCCTTTAGCACTTTGAATATGAATATATTAGCCCACTACCTTCTGTTCTGCAGGGTTTCTATTGAAAAATTCACTGGTAGTGTTATTGTGGTTCCCTTGTATGTGACAAGTCACTTTCCTTTTGCTTCTTTCAAAATTCTCTCTTTGTGTTTGACTTTTGAAAATTTGATTATTATATGTCTTGGTGTGAATTTATTTGGGTTTATCTTTTTTTGGGTTTCATTGAGCTTCCTGGATCTATATGTCTCTTTTCTTCTCTAGACTTGAGATGTTTTCAGTCATTATTACTTTGAATAAATTCTCTTGTCCTTTTTCTTTCCTCACTTTCTGGGACTCCGTAATGTGTGAAACAGTCTACTTGTTGATATCCTATATGTCCCTTAAACTTTCTTCATTCTTTTTTCATTTCTTTTTCTCCTTTGAATTATTTCTAATGACGTCTTTGAGTTTGCTAATTCTTTCTTCTATTTCTTCTAGTTTGTTGTTGAATTTTTCTGCTGAATTTTACGGTTCAGTGATTGTGTTCTCAGCTCCATGATTTCTGTTTGACACTTAAAAAAATTCTATCTCTTTGTTGAGATTGTCACTTTGTTAATTTTTTAATTTTATCTTGACCTATCTTGAGTGATTATTACAATTATTTTGAATTCTCTGTCAGGTAAATCATATAACTCCTTTTTCTTTAAAGTCAGTTTCTGGAAATGTATCTTGTTCCTTTGTAACATCTTTGCCTGTTCCTCATTCTTCTTGATGTCTTTGTTGGGTTTCTGTACACTAGACAAAGTAGGTACCCCTCCCAGTCTTCACAGAGCAGACTTGTACAGAAGAAGATCCCCACCAATCAGCCTGACTGGAGATTCTGGGGGCCTGTGTCCTTGACCTGACCTGTCAGAACTGTGAAAACTGATAAGACAGATGCTAATTCTTTAGGCATCCCTGGAGAGGTTGGGGTACTGGACACATAGACCAACTCTTTCCTTCTCCAAGAGAGATCAAAGAGTTGGGATTTTTCATCCACTAATTGTGTTGAGCAAAGGGAGGATTTATGGTTTCTGCCAGCCCAAAGTGTCACCTTCGTTCTCCCCGAGAGGCTACTAGACTGTGCCAGACCTAGTCAGAGCTACAAGATTGGCAAGACAGATGATAATTCTTTGTGTGGTTCTAGAGAAGTTGGGTCACTGGGCATACAGATCAACTCTTTTCCTCGCCAGGGGGAAACTGAGCTGGGATTTTTCACCCACCTATTCTATGCTAAGCAGCAGGGAGGATCTATGGTGTCTACCAGCCCAAGTCAACATCTCCGTTTTCCCCTGGGTGGCTAGTTTGTGCTGGACTGGTCAGAGCTCCAATTCAAGGCAGAAACCATTTCTCTGGGGAACCCCTGCTGGACATGTGAACCAATTCCTACCCTCCTGAGTGAAACTTGGGGTTAGAGAGTCTCTTCCTGATCATATGGACAGGGACTCTGGCAAGAGGGTGTTCAGTTCTCCCTACTGGCTTCAGTGAGTCTGGTTTCTCATTCTCCCATGGTGCCGAAGCCTTTCAGTTCATTTCTGGATTTCTCACAAAGGGAATTTTTTCCGTGAATTATTGCTGAATTGGTGTGTTTGTGGGGGGAAGGAAGGTTCAGGGCTTCCTACTGTGCCATTTACTGGTGTTACTCTCCTATTTTCTAGTTGTTTTGTGTCTTGGGAGACTTGTATGCCATAGATGAGTTTAAAAAATAATAATCCAATGGATAAAAATTGAATCTCATTTTAATTTGTATTATTTTGTGTACCAATGAATTAGAACTTATTATATACATATCAACAATATGCAGTTCTTCTGTTGTAAAGTTAGGGTGAGGGTTCATATTCATCTCCTGGAAAAAAAAAATGAGTGCATTTATCAGCCTACATTCAGTTCTGATTCAGTGTTATCTATTTCTGAGCTCTGTTATATCTGCAAGTTATAAGTCTTTCTTGGCCTCCTCTGGAAAGTTGAAAATTAATATTCATTTCTATATTTGGCAGGAAAACGCATAAGTGTTTGAAGATGGAGTGGAATCTTGTTTTCAACTCTATTTAATACCTACAATTAATCATAGAAAACCACCAAGTTTAATTTGTCAGGATAGTGTTACCATATACTTGTTTTGTAACAAGTAAAATAATATACTCCTTTTTTGTTGAAACTCCTTTAGAATCTTAGACTAAGCCTTAGGAAAGAAACTGGTGGTATGGAAATCACAGACACTTGAATACATTGTGATATTTGAGAAGTTTCAGTTAAGTATCTTCTTATAAAAGAGTAAAATAAAATACTTGTGACAGGAGGTCTTCCCAGAAAGGGCACATGAGATTTATCTGTAGATTTAAAAAAATATATGAGATGCTTGGCAGCATCTGCAAAAGAGGGGTTTAGAGATGTATATTTGTGTTATTTAACCCTTGTTTTAGAACTCCTCACAACATGTAGAAGATTGTGATTTACAAAGTTTAGCATATATAAAATGCATATATATAATACACAGTTTTCAAATTTTAATGACTAAAATTTGGCAATGTCATAATTATTACATTAACATTGTAGTGTTTCATTTGTTGTGGTGGTTTTTCTTTAGGAAACCAGTTATTAAATTGCTTCGATTCGAATGAAGGCATTTAGACTTGAGAAATATGATAGATTATATACTGCATTAGAAAGTTCTAGAAATGATTGCACCAAATATTTAACAATGGTTACCCATGGGAATTGCATGAGGGAGGGTTAGGTTAATTGGGGGTTGCTCTAAATGATAACTGGTATTTTTCAAAGCTATTACAAGTATGTGTTTTAGTGTTTGCTAAATATAACACATAAATGAAAAGCCACTGCTTTGTAATTACAAGCAACCTTTTTTTTTTTCAAATGAAATTTCTAAGCTGGAGATGGGAAATAGATGTCACCTTAGGACCCAACTCCATTTGATAGGTAGTGACTACGTGGGGGCAGTATTTTAAATAGAATTCAAAGACCCTCTCTGTGCTCAGTGGGAAATATAATTTTTCAAAAAGTGATGTTTACAATAGGCAAGGTGAACAGGAGGGGTAGCACCAGGGGTGTTTATTGGCCCTTCTGCAGGTGCTAATAAGATAGCACATGCTACATCCACTCTGTTATTATTCGGTCCTCATAAAATGTTTAGAAAATAGATACAGATGGGCACAACCTTATTCCTTCCAGCTCTCTTTTCATGTTTCTGGGACAGGTTTTTAGAACTTATACTCTTGGGCATATATTTCTATTATTCATTGTTTTCTAGGCACTGCTCTTGTGCAGACCTTACTGGAATGGGAATCAGGCCAACCAGCAGTTTTACACTTATGGCTTCCTGATAACTCACTTGTATTTGAAATTTAGTTTTGTTTTCACAGATGTGAGACCTAGAATCTCTCTACTGCTACATTTTCTTTAACTGCAGTATCAGTTTACATTCTACAGGTTATTTTACCCAGGGCTGGTTTCTCCTTTTTTCAACAACCGGAGTAACTTAACATTTGGGTATCAGAGATTGCAGCTCTGATTTATAAGATTCCAATCACACAGGTGACCTCTTTTAATTTGAAAATATTTATTTTTCTGGACAATTCTCCTCTCTGTTAGGGGATTCTCTACTTAGCTTCTTAAGCCTTCTTAAGCCTTAAGCAAAGCTCTTTTTAGTGAATTCCAGCTCCATAGAACCTGTCCCTCTATTCCCCAAATTCTTGTTCATATTTATTATTATTTCAATTTCTGCCTAAGATTTCAAACAACAACATGGAATATTTTACCCTCATTTAGAAGCCTAGATCTTAAAATCTCTCTTATTTTCAGGATCAGTGGCCTTTTCTGAGTCCTAAAGTAGTAGATTTTTTAATTTCTGTGTTATTTCTACATACTTTAAATGCAGTGCATTTGAATCAGACAGTGACTATATTATATACTTGTTCTCAGATAGCATTTCAGGCTATATCTCCAAAATGGGAAACATGCCTTTTGGTGAGATTTAAACTAGTACATAAATCAGAGCCAACGTTTCCTAATGTGGATGCTGATCTGCCTTAGGAAATATTTATTATAAGAAAATTGATTAAAAAAAATTCTTAAAGGCAGTTCTTGGAGTGGAAGGTGTTACAGCAGTGGATCATCATCCCTCAGTCTAGACCACTAGCATTCCTGGCAGCTCTTAGCCTGCTGCCTGCTTTAAGCCCACATGAGAAATGTGGACGAACATAGGTATTGAGGGTCAAGTGAATCTGACATCTTTTTTCTTGCAGTTTCAGAAATTAGACTTTAAACCATTTTGTTATCCAAAAATGACTTCAAGGTAACTCCACATTTCCTTTTAAAATTCTGTCATGAGATATTTCATTATCCTCTGGAGTTTTAGAAAATGAATTTTAGCCCTACTGGCTTTTAATCTAAAAGGCGAGAACATTTAGAAAATGATCCTGTATTTAAACGTTTTTATACCTCACACTCTAAAAGTTTTTGTATAGTTTATGATATCATAGTCCATTCCTCTGAAATGTACACATTAACAGGATTTTCATGCATCTTTAATTCATTAAAATTTAGTATTTAATGTGCTGGATCTTTGATCCAAGGATCTCAAAACATCTTGCCTGTCTCTATTAGCTCATTATTTTTTCAGTATATCCCTGTGAGGTAGTTGTTAAGTATTATTCCATATTTTACAAATGAGGTACAAATGAAACTGAGAGAGGCTTAAGGGACTTGCTTCAAGTCCCAGAGCAAGTTAATAGCAGAAAAGCAATAAAGGCATAGTTCCCTGGCTCCAGAGATTTTCAACCTTTTCTCAGACTATATCCCTAATTCTGCTCTAAAATGCTACATTGTCCATGAAAATTAGCATATTATTACATGCTCAGTGCTTTCAGAAATTAAAATGGACCTAAGAGGAATTTAATGAAATATCTCTTTCTATTACACTTCGATTAGGTTTCTGGGGAAATACATGTGATCAAAGTGTCCTTACTGCTCATAGGTAGGTATTTCTTTTTGTCCAGTCATATAAGGAATGTTGAAAGAGGGGATCAGAAATAGTAGCCAAAGGAGAATATGGTGATTTTAAGTGTGGTTGAGATTAATGGTGATTTCCTTTCTGATGGAGAATTTTGCAAGCTCGGAGATTTTTCCATTAATTAGCAGGTTGTTCATCCTTCAAAGTCACTGAACCATAAAGTCATCAGTTGTTAGTGTTATTAGGGACCTTAGGATTTTCTGGGAGTGTCCATAAAATGTACGACTTTGCTCCAGAGTATGCTTGCCAAGTCATCACATGGTCTGTGCTTGAGCGCTTTGGGAGATGGAAAGTTATCTGTAAGAATCTTTATTCCCCTGGTGAATAATTATAATAAATCCACAAGTATTTATTGATCCCTGTATTTATACTTAATATACATTTCAAGAAATATAAGATAATGAAAGAAATATAAGATAATGTCTCTGACCTTGAGAACCTTGGCCAAGTTAATTTCTATGCCTCAGTTTCCTCATCTATATAATGAGGAATTGACTTGTTTTGAGGATTACATGAGTCAAATAAAAGCATTTAGGAGAGCGCCCACTATATAGTAAGTGCTCAGTGAATGTCAGTTCTTATTATCTATGGACAAGATGAGAGAGACAGAGAGAGAGAGAGGAAGGGAGAGGGAGAGGGAGAGCGTACTTGCCATTCTGCCTTCTTATTGTGTTCTTCAGCCCATTGCCTTAGATCAGCCCATCATCATTTCTCATTTGAATTACTGCTGTAGCCTCCAATATGGTCTCCTTGTTTCCAGTCTTAGCCTTTGCAATCCGTTTTTCCACATTGAAGCAAAAGAGAACTTAATAAAATGAAAGTCTGAGCATGTTAATCACCATCTTAAAATTTACTGCTCTTCATTTACTTCAGTATGAACCAGTTTGTGTGACTGACAACAGCCTTGGTGATCTAGCTCCTGACTGCTTCTTCAGGCTTATTTATAGTATGCCTGTCCTTTGACTTATATTGCAAATTCTGAAATGTAGACAAATGTGCTGGCTCCCCATGGTCTCTCAGGCCTGCAGATCTCTAGGTCTGGCCTGAGCTCCATTCCACTTTCCATCATCTGACCCTGTTCCACTTCCTTTCCTCAGCCTTTCTTCTACTCATCTGTCATGGTTCAGTTTATATACCTCCTCCAAGAAGTCACTTTTGATCCCTAAGGTGCTCTCAATGACTTTAATTCCTACCTTCCTACCTACTTACCACATTCAATTACAATAACACTTTTGACTCCCTCCACCTCTAAACACGAGAGCCTTGAGATCAGGGACTGTATCTTATTCATTGGTCTTTCCCTAGAGTCTAATTCTTAACACATGAGAGGTAATAAATGTGTGTTGAAAGAATAACAACAGACAACAACGTGGAATAACTGTTTAATAATTGCTTCAGACAAAGTACAATAAAAGTTAGAGAAAGCAGAGAAAGAATCAGAGATGGTGGCATTTGAGCTAGACAGAGTCTTTTTCTTGATCTTCCTGAAATAAAAGTATTCAAATAAAACTCTAGGACATCAGTTAGTCCAACTGTAGCCTTTGTGCCAGAATGTAATCCCAATTTAGCCACTTCCTCGCTGTAAGATATTATACATCTGTAAAATGGATTATTATAATAGCATCTGTCACTGTACTATATACCTCAGCTAATTGAACTAATCTTCAACTCTTTCAAGGGATAGATGAAGCAGATGTAAACTGTTTTTATCAACCCGATATCTGGGAACACATATATTCTTCTTTTTTTTTTTTTTAAGATTTTATTTATTTGAGAGAAAGAGAGAGAATGAGAGACAGAGAGCACGAGAGGGAAGAGGGTCAGAGGGAGAAGCAGACCCCCTGCTGAGTAGGGAGCCCGATGTGGGACTCAATCCCGGGACTCCAGGATCATGACCTGAGCTAAAGGCAGTCGCTTAACCAACTGAGCCACCCAGGTGCCCGGGAACATGTATATTCTTGGCATATACCCTAGACCCTTGTGTTTAGGGTTCAGGATTGAGTGGAAAGCCTTTGAGAAGATGGAAGGGTGAAAGGTGTGAGAAGAAAATGGAAGGGAAATGAAAACTTTATCACTATATTATCTGTCTTAGGGAGCAGATATAGAATTCTGTTGAGTGTCCAACTCTTGGTTTCAGCTCAGGTCGTCTTCTCAGGGTTGTGATCTCAGGGTTGTGAGATCAGATCCTGTTACAGGCTTTGCTCTCAGTGTGGAGTCTGCTTGAGATTCTTTCTCCCTCTGCCCCTCCTGCTTGTGTGTGAATGCTCTCTCTCTCTCTCAAATAAATAAATAAGTCTTTAAAAAATAAATAAAATGACTGTAGTTAAGATGTTTTTTTTCAAACTCTAGTTTGATCATGAGAATGTTGGTTTTATTGTGAGAATGTTATGACAATGAAGATGTCAATGTGGAATATTTAGATATTCTTAATCCTGCTATACTTGGGACCAACCTGGGTCTACTGGGTGGCCTGTGAATATCTTCTGGATGGAGTTAAGATCTTGAAATTTAAAAATGCAAAATTTAGGGGGCACCTGGGTGGCTCAGTTGGTTGGGCGACTGCCTTCGGCTCAGGTCATGATCCTGGAGTCCCTGGATCGAGTCCCGCATCAGGCTCCCTGCTCGTCAGGGAGTCTGCTTCTCCCTCTGACCCTCCTCCCTCTCATGCTCTCTGTCTCTCATTCTCTCTCTCTCAAATAAATAAATAAAATCTTTAAAAAAAATGCAAAATTTAGTAAATGTGTGTATCTTTCTTTTAGGAGAGAGACCATTGCAGTCTCAAAAGGTCCCATGGCTTAACAACGGTCAAGAACCATTGGTATTTTTGTACTTTCTTCAAAGAGAGTTAGTTAATGAGCTGCAACTCTGAGAAATAGAAGTATGTTTATTAATGACAGACTCCTAAAAATACTTAGTTACAGTAGAATGTCATGATTCAACAAGACTTGATACATCTTTATCTTCTTATATTTGTATTCCTCATTACAACAAAGGAAAGCTTCCTGGGTCAGTTTCAACTTAGCATTTAATGATGTGCAAAAAACTATTCCTATAGAGTAGCTTTTGTATAATCATTAATCTTTGTTATTTTGGCGAACCAGAGATTGGAAAGCAAAATAAACAAACCTACAAATAAACAACAACAAAACAAGGGTAAAGTTCAGGACTTGGGTCATTAACAATGGCTACATAATTCACACATTTTGTATTTTTCTTTATTTTTCTTCTAGTAGTGCATTTTATTTATTTATTTATCTTTAAAGATTATTTATTTATTTATTTGACAGAGACACAGCGAGAGAGGGAACACAAGCAGGGGCAGTGGGAGAGGGAGGAGCAGGCTTCCCGCCGAGCAGGGCCCGATGCGGGGCTCGATCCCAGGATCCTGGGATCATGACCTGAGCCGAAGGCAGACGCTTAACGACTGAGCCACCCAGACACCCCTAGTAGTGCATTTTAAAGCTGCTTTTCCTTTTCAGTGAATTGAAAGGCTTCTAATTATTCCTTCTTCATAGTGAATATATATGCTCAAGGGAAATCACATTGTTTTTATTTGTCTGACACATTATGATTGATAGAAAATGGCCTGTGTTGGGATGGGGAGAGGAGTTGGGATAGGGTTTGATGCACACCTACTGTGTGCTAGGCTCATCATGGATATGCCACACGTTATCTCATTTAACCCATATAGCAGTCCTGTTGTATGTTAGAAGCATACAAGTCACTTTACTACAGGTGAAAAAAAGTAAGGCTTCAGAAATTAAGGAATCTGCTGAAGGTCACACAACTTGCAAAATTGGCCTTTAAACTCAACTTTGACTTTGAAGTCTGTGAGGTTTTTTTCCCCTTGATTAGATACCTTTCGTAAAAACTGGTACCTTTTAAAGGCTTTTTTAGATGCCTTAGTATTTACACAGGAACTGACATTACTGTTACCAGATGAATTGGAACTATTTATCCATGCACTCTGAACTGCTAATAACCTTCAAGGAAGAAAGCATCACTGGTAGGTAGATAGTGGTCTTCTCAGTAGCTAGTACTAGCTAGTGATCTGGACTTTGTGTGATCTGCAGAATACTGAATGATCTGTTAACAACTCAAACATCACTGACACAATAATGGTAATATAACAAGTAGCCAGATAATAAAATTAACAGCCTATGTGATTTTAACGGGTCATCTCTGAAAACTTTCTCTTGTAGCTCTGTCTTTAAATAAGCACATATGTTCTCTAGACAACTTTCACAGATCCTATTTAAGTCACAAGAAAGCTTATAAAATTTTTATCTGAGTCTCTAGGGTTGTTACTAGGGTTATAAACTGAGCTAGGCATGAGCCTGAATTCTAGGTATCTAGGATTTAATCTGAAACAAATATGAGTGATATTAAAACAACAACAGTGAAGTGCCTGGCTGGCTCAGTCAGTAAAGTATGTGACCCTTGATCTCAGGGATGTGGGTTCAAGCCCCACATTGGGCGTAGAGATTACTTAAATAAATAAACTTAAAAAAACATCAACAATGACAGAGATCTTTTATTGTTTTCCCTCTGATTATCAAAGTAATACAAGCCTATTTTAGAAACAAATTTAGTACAATAAAACATTTTTAAGAAAATGAGAATTATCTATGGTTGTTACCCATGATAAATGCTATAAATATTTTAATGCATTTTCTTACAATGATTTTAGTCTATAGTATACTCTCTAAAGTTGAGATTGTACTTTACATACAATTTTTATCCATTTTCACTTGAATTTTTATAAACGTTATTTTAAATGGTTTAAAAAAATGTCAATTTAGTGGATATCTGTGGGATTTTCTGCCCTGCATCATCCTTTCCACTGTCCTATCCTCCACTGTCTACATGGTTACTATAGGAGCAGTCATGTTCTTATTTAACCATATCCCATCTGCTTGCAGCAGAAGTGAGCAGTTGGCCAAACTTAGCTAATTGAACTGCTTCTCCAGAAAAATTTTGAACTTGGGACCTCTCTGGTAGCTGAAGCCCTGGGAGCTTTCTTTGGCCCTATTTGTTGGTCTTAGTGAGAACAAATGAAATTGAAAGTGCTGAGAGCAGATATAAGAGTCAGAAAAAAGCCCCCTGCCAGTGTCTGTAATTCCAATTGTTCTTGAAACTCAGCTTCGTCTCTAGCTCCTGACTCATTTGTTTCACCTTTCTTTGGATGCCTTGAGTCAGTAAATTCTCTTTCTGTTGAAGCTCATTTGAGTTGGGTTTCTTTTGCTTTCTGCAAAATAATCTGCCTTGTACATTAATCTTGGGAGATTATAGATGAGAGAACTGGGGCTCAGAGAGATTAAATAAGCTGGAAAATGGTAGAACTGTGATGGAACCCAGAAATATTTGACTCCGAAGCCTGCACACTCACCATTAGAATTCACATTCCCAGAGCAGAAGTTTTCTGGGACTTCTCTCTTCATGTGCTTCTCTCCAACAAAAATAGCAGCAAGAACAGGAGAAATGTGCAGAGCCACCTGATTCTTTTAGTTTTAATTTAGTTTAACTTTTTTCTTTCTTTGCTGTAGGGACAGAGAATGAATGTAAACAGTAAAGAGATCCTCTTTCTGCCTTTGAGTTTCTGTGTTTCTGCTTGAATATTCCCATTTCTTATTCTCCGTGTATACCCTGCCCATACAACCCAGACTGGTTCTCCTTTGATTGGGACTAGTTATCAACTCCTTTGTTAAAGATGCCTGGATTCTTGCTTCTTTCTTTGCATTCTCCATTGCTCTCATTGCCCTCAGGTTTTCCAGAGAATGCTTACTCGGAAACTGTGCTGTCTCATTATGATTGTCATCATTACCATCATCACTGACAATATTGATGAGTGACTGTCATGGACCTGGCATGAGTTAGGCATTTGATACTTACTATCTCATTTAATTTTTACTAGAAGGCTTTGTAGGTACTTCTACTACTACTCGTCCTATTGATGTCACTATTGTCCCCATTTTCCATAGGAAGAAACTGAGCCTTAGAGAGATTACTTTTCTAAGGTCACATACCTAGTATATGGTGGAGCCCAGATTGGCATCCAGTTCTACTCCCATGGTCCACGCTCATACCCACCCTAAAGTTACTGCTTACAATGGATTCTGTGATAGCCTTGGGGTAAGAGAGGAAGACCAGGAGGCTTTACTCTTATTAGTGCCAGGTTGACTGGCCAGAAGGTTCAGCATTCAGGTCTGTGTTTAAAGGGTTGTGAATTCCAGTAGATAAGACACAATCTACGGCAAAAATCCAGCTCATCTGGTGCAACATACAGATCATTTTGCTGGTAGGATGGTCTAGCATATGACTTACATTATCGCTTGGAAATTACAGAGACAAGGTCACCCAGACATTAGCAGAGGGAAAAGCAAGGACTGCAAAGGTTGTCGTGGCTCCAGCCAAGAGGATAGCTGTCAGTTACAGATCCTTAGAGTCAGCCAAGGAAATAAAGAGATAAATAAAAATGATTTATTGTAAGGAATTGGCTCATGTGATTATGAGGCTGAGGAGTTCCATGATCTACCGTCTGTGAGCTAAAGACCTAAGAAAGCCAATGGTATAAATTTCAGTCCTAGTCCAAAGGCCTGAGAACAAGGAGAACCGATGGTATAAGTCCCAGGCCAAGGGCAGGAGAAGACTGATGTCCTGTTCCAGTCAGTTTGGAGACCAGTTCCCCCTTTCTCTGCCTTTTTGTTCTAGTCAGGCCCTCAACTATTTGAATGATGTCCACTCTCACTGGGCAGGACCATCTGCTTTACTCAGTCCATGAATCCAAATGCTAATCTTGTCTGGAAACAACCTCACAGACATATCCAGAAATGATGTTGAATGTGAGCATCCTATGATCCAGTCAAGTTGACACATAAAATTAACCATCACATAGGCCAAACACCAGGCATTACAAAGACGAATTTCAGAGTGTATCAGCTAATGAGCAAGACCAAAAATTTGGAGATTAGTTCATTTCTTCTTAACCTCTTGCTTGCTGAATGACTTCTAGCAAATTCTTTTACCTTGCTAAGCCTGCATTCTCTTATCTGCAAAACAAGGACAACATCTATCGTACAAATGTTTATTAGAGCTGAAATCAACTAATAATTTATATCTAATGGGATATTATTTTGAAACATTAAGATAAAAATTCTTTGGCTTGAAGAAGGAAGGAGAGTAGGGAATATATCAATCAGGTTCTCTACAGAAACGGAATCGGTAGGGAGTGGAATATTGGTATCAATATCAATGTCTCTATCCGTGATCTATCAATCAAGGAATTGGCTCATGTGATTGTGGGGGTGGTGAGTTTGAAATCTGTAAAGTAGGCTGGCGGACTGAAAGCTCGTGGGCAAGGGACTGATTTGTTGTCATGAAATAAAATTTATTCTTCCTGGGGAAAACCTCAGTTTTAAGGGCTTTCAGTGGGTTAAATGAGGCCCCCACACATTATTGAGACTAATTTCCTTTACTTAAAGTCAACCGGTTGTAGATGTTAGTGGAATCTACAAAATCCCTTCAGAGCAGTAACTAGGTGAGTGTTCGAATAACTAAGCACCACAGCACAGCCAAGTTGATGTGTAAAACTAACCATCACTGAAGGTAAGATGTGAGACACCTGCTGAAGAGAGCCTCTGCTGACATCTTGATTTCACGCTAGAATTGTGGGACAATCATTTCTGTTGTTGAAGGCACCCAGTTTGTGGTACTTTGTTGTGGCGGCCCTAGGAAAAGAATCCAGTCTGTTTATTATTTAAGATGTGTGTTTTGTTCCACTCTAATGACAAGCTCCAGGAAAGCAGGGGTTCCCTGTTTTGTTCCCAGGCATCTTAGAATAGTTCTTGGCATGTGGTAGGCACTCAGTATTTGCTTAGAGCATGAATGAATGAATAGTTACACACCAGTGGCATCCTTGCTGCCTGTATCAGGTGGGTATTATGATCTTCTTGCCAAAGATGAGGAAACTGATCCCTAAGATCAGGCTGCTCAGAATCATTGCAGAATTTGAACCCAGGTTTTCTGAATTCTGCCTCTGATTAAGGTCCGTGTCTGATCTGTAACAGTGGCTCTCAAACATTAGTGGGTGTCAGAATCACCTGGAAGACATGATTTCACTCGTGGAATTTAAGAAATGAAACAGATGAACATGGGGGAGAAAAAGAGGCAAACCAGAACTATAGAGAACAAACCGAGGGTTGCTGGAGGGGAGGTGGGTGGGGGAGGGGATGGGTTAAATGGATCATGGCCATTAAGGAGTGTACTTGTGATGAGCACTGGGTATTGTATGTAAGCGATGTATCACAAAATTCTACTACTGAAACTAATACTATGTTAACTAACTGGAATTTAAATAAAAACTTAAAAAAGAAAAAAAAGAAGCAATCACCTACTCTTTAAAAAAAAAAAATGACCTGGAGGACTTGTGAAGACCCAGATATTCTGATCCAAAAGGTCTGGGGTGCAGCCTGAGAATGCCTAACGAATTTCCAGGTGATGCTTCTGCTGCTGTTTCTGGAATAGCACTTTGAAAACCACTGTGCTCTGTATAATACAGCCACCTGCCTAAGCTTATATGACTTGGTAAGTCTAAGTAGTTCTCTGCATGATCAAACGCTGTGTGACACCACCCAATTCCTTGGGTTGTGTGTATTTCAAAACCTCATGGTTAATCACCTAGTATAGCAAGAAAAATGGACACTTGTATTTCCATTTCTTGCTTACTATTTTTTTCCTTTAATGTTGTGCTTTTATGTGGGTCCTCCTTTTTCTTTCCTTATTTTCTTTGTTCTCCCTCCTCTGAACTTTCTTTATAAGCTCTATTTGTTGTATTGCGGTTTTCCCCCCATGTTCTGTGATATGCTGTGAAAAGTATGTGAAAATAACAATTTAATTAAGCTTACCGTAAATTACCTTGCATCTAGCCTGAGAGCAGCACACAGCCTGCCATAATTCCTATTATTAGCTTCACTTTGGAGGTTTTGTTTGTTGAGGGGCGTCTGAAAAACCTTAGAAACTCAGTCCAGCAAAAAAATTGGGTGACTGCTGTAATAATGTATAAATCAGAGATTTGAGATCTCAGACACAGATGATAAAGTTACCATGGAAGGAATTTTTTTTTCCTCTGGTTGTTATTACGAGTATTACTGGCCATGAAATCTGTCCAGGATAATGCATCGTCTAGCACAGGGGAGGCTGGACTTCAAAAAAAGGTAGAAAATTCAAATCAGAAAAAGCTGCCTTAAATCACTCATTGTTGTATCCATACTGATGTCTTTAATGAAGAAAGAACAAAAACCAAAGAAAGACTTGATTGATTCCTCAAAGAACATACTTTTTCGTCATGATCAAGTGGACAGTGATTAAATTTTGATTTTAAATTTTCTTAGTATTTCTCAAATATAAAATTCTTGGACTGTATGGTTCCAACACTTTTAAATACACACATTCATCTCATAATACGGAAAAGCTTTTGCTCAGAGGAATTTTTTTGTTCTGTGTTGAAATGACAATTAAAACCGCTAGAGGGCACTGTGGATAAACATTTGCACCAAAGATCTCTATAGGCGCTCTAACTTGCTTGAATTTAGTTGTACAGGAAGTCTCTCCAGTTATACCTATATAGTGATCCAGAATTTTGTTTTCAAATTACTTCTTTGGAATTCAAAATGCATTTTTCTCAGAGAAATAAAATGAGTAGCTAGCGGTATGTTCCTAAGTTAACCCTGTTATTTGCTATGTAGAAGTAAACAATGACAAAAGCAAAAAACCCTAGTAAAATTGTGCAACTCATTTAGATATAATGGGGTTTAAAAATCTGAATGTAGAGGCTGTTTTGGGGGGCTGGAGGGGAACAGCTTTAATTCACAGAAGCCTACTAGCTTGAAAATACTGCAAAGTTACAATCTCCACTTCAAAAACAATGGTAAAAGGAAAACAGTGATGAACTGTTAATCTTCCAGTCATTCCCACTAACTAGATTGATAGCTTTAGCCCCTCCCTCCCAGCTCCCTTGTGTTGTGAATGGGGTGGAGTTGACTGGGTTCTGCCTCCCCCTAGAGCCGGCGTGGCTGCTTGCTTTCTGATGACCACTCCCTCTGGCCACTTCTGCTTCCCCACCTGCTTGCTGCTCAGCAGCATTCCTTGCTTCTTTCCTTTATCTTTTTTTTTTTTTTTTCTTTCCTTTATCTTAAAAGGCAGCCAGCTGTCCAGCCAGCTGTGTCATGGGAAGGCATTTCCTCCTGGTCCCAAGCTAGCAAGGGTAATTTCTTCTCGCATCAATCTCCCCAGATCTAGTTTTGGGAATTCACTAAGCTCACTTCCCAGTTGGGAACAGGACCACCCCTGTGGCTGCTGCAGGGTCTCCCTGCTTTCCCTCTGTCCCCCTGCCCTAGGAATGGTTTGCCTTTTCTCCTTTCCTTCTCAACTTTCTTCCTCCTAACTTAATGACTGTTTTGGGAATATCCAATTTTTTTTTCCCTTCTGGGGCTTTCAACTACATTAGTCTACATTTCAATCAGTGGGCATTTTAAACTAAACAGGAAACAAAACATGATTTGACAGTGAATTTCTCATCCTGATGTCTCACCACCCTACTCCTTTTCTCCTTAGCCAGAGTTGAAATCTCCACTCCTTAGCCAGAGTTGAAATCAGTTTTCTTTCTTCTCCTCAGAGCTAATGGGGAGGCAGGTGGAAGTGGATGGTGACCAAAATGTCTGAAGGTGTGTGCATGAGAGGACTGTTGACCAGAGGGGCTCTTTCTCTCTGGATGATGAAAAGTAGTGGGTGAGCACCCTGAATACCACAGATCACCCTCGTAATTTAGGTGTATCCATGTCACCTCAGAGTGCTTGTCAAAAATGCAGATTCCTAGACATGTGGAGTGAGACCCAGGGAAGAGCATTTTATGTATGTATGTATGTATGTATGTATGTATGTATTTATCAGAGAGAGAGAATGAAAACATGAGCAGGGGGAGGGGCAGGGGGGAAAGCAGGCTCCCCGCTGAGAAGGAACCCAATGCAGGACTTGATCCCAGGACCCTGGGACCATGACCTCAGCCGAAGGCAGACACTCAACCCACTGAGCCACCCAGGTGCCCCCCCCAAGGAAGAGCATTTTAAATGAGCATCCAGTGTATAGAGATATGGAATTACTATGCCGTACACCTGAAATTAATGTGACATTATGTGTCAACTATATTCAAATTTCAAACAAACAAACAAATAAGCATGTTTGATGATTCTCATGAGGCCACACATTGGCAAATTACCCAACAGGTCCTCCATCCTCAATCCTCCTTCTGGGCGAATATGTTGTGATTTTAGAGTGTATCTTTTGTTTATGGGTTATTGTTTAAGGCAGCAAATGTGTCACTATCACCAAGGAGACAGGAAAGGTATTTAATTGGTTTGTTTGGTGAGGTTATAAAAAAATAATGTTTAGTAAAGATGGACATTGATTTGATCTGCCTGTTAGAAGTACATGCATAGTATTTCCACCCACACTTTTCACAAAAGAGGAAAGCATTATTCATGAAACCTTCTGTGTTTTTTTTTTTAAGGTGATAAATAATTGAAAGTAAAGGTTGGCATCAATATGCTATGTCAAGCTTTTCTTTTTCTTTCTTTTTTTTTTAAGGGTAATGAGGAGACAGATGGCATTTTTTTTCGATAGATGCCAAAAAAAAAGCTCCCAAATCTCACAGTTGTGGAAGCAAATCTTATATAATTTCCAAAAGCAGAGCTTGGATCCTACTGCCCGTCCTCTATAGCCCTTTAGGACAGTCACTCACAGGGAGAGTAGGTGTGCATATTCTGATTGTCTTTGGATTGGTTAAATAGAGGGCTTTTTGGTTAAAACCAGAGCTTTCTAAGTATGCAGAAAATAAATGTGTGAGAAATGAAAACCAACTGTGCCCAGCTGATTAATTGTGGATACATTTCAAATATGCGGGGGTTTAAATGGATAATAGGGACTACACTAACCCCACCCTGTTACACACTTCAAAATATTTTATCATTTTAGGGTTTCTAGCCTTTTATGACAGCAAAAGGAACATTATTACTTAAACAGAATGACATTAATTTTGGAAAGATCAAACAAGTTCTTCAATATGTGTTTTGGCTAGACAAATGATGGCAAAAAAAAATCTCTGATGCATCATTTTTAAGTAGATTATTGAAATGATAGAGCTTTGATTTTTTCCATGTTCTTTTTAACATCTGACAAGTCAAAGTGCTTCAATCTACATAAGTCATATACTAATTAGTAATTAACCACCGTTATTTAATTAGACTATCTAGTTGGTGGATCATGCATTAATCACTCCCAATTGGGTGTGTGCCGGCTGCTTGGAGTGACTGGGCCACTCTGCTGGGGTTCATTTCATGCTGTGTGATGCAGCTGTGCCCAGACAAAATCTTTTTCTGCCTTTGTCTTCAATTTAGAGAAGAAACATTAAAATGTGTGGAATTTGACTAGTCAACTAGACCTCCAAAATGGTTTCAAAAGGCAAAAATGAATCTTTGCCAAGTGAATAAAGAACTCTTTTATTCAGGAGATTCATTATATTTTCTTCTTTCCTAGGCTTTGGATTTTCTCTTAGATCATTTGAAAATGATACATATGCCTTTAAGGAAAAGTCAAAGTTGTATCTGAGACCTACTGAATTTGCAGAAACTATGAGCATGTATGCAATAAAAGCTCAAACTCTCAACACTTTTCTAAAGCTTTTGGTGAATAGGGTATGTAAGATGAAATATATTTGAAAGCATTTTAACCAGAAATGACCACAGTAATTTAGAAATAGTTATTTTATAAAAAGTTAACATGTCTTAGATTATGAAACTAACCCTTTGTGGCTTTTATTCTATCAATTGTTACATAAATGGGGAATTCTGCTATTAAGAATTCGTCAAACTGCATAATGTGTCTTGAACAGCAACTCCTTAGGATCTTTTTCAAAATTTAATTGCAGTGTAATTGACATATAATATCCTATTAGTTGCAGGTGTGCATTACAGTGATTTGATAATTTAAATTTTTTTTATTAACATATAATGTATTATTTGTTTCAGGGGGTACAGGTCTGTGATTCATCAGTCTTACACAATTCATAGCGCTCACCATAGTACCTACCCTCCCCAATGTCCATCATCCAGCCACCCCATCCCTCCCACCCCCCACCACTCCAGCAACCCTCAGTTTGTTTCCTGAGATTAAGAGTCTCTTATGGTTTGTCTCCCTCTCTGGTTTCATCTTGTTTCATTTTTCTCTCCCTTCCCCTATGATCCTCTGTTTTGTTTCTCAAATTCCTCATATCAGTGAGATCATATGATACTTGTCTTTCTCTGATTGACTTATTTTGCTTAGTATAATACCCTCTAGTTCCATCCGTGTTATTGCAAATGGCAAGATTTCGTGGGTTTTTTTTTGATGGCTGCATAATATTCCTATATATTCCTATATATATATATATATACACACACACACACACACCACATCTTCTTTATCCATTCATCTGTTGATGGACATCTAGACTCTTTCCATAGTTTGACTATTGTGGACATTGCTGCTATAAACATTGGGGTGCAGGTGCCCCTTCGGGTCACTACATTTGTATCTTTGGTGTAAATACCCAGTAGTGCAATTGCTGGGTCGTATGGTAGCTCTATTTTCAACTTTTTGAGGAACCTCCATACTGTTTTCCAGAGTGGCTGCACCAGCTTGTATTCCCACCAACAGTGTAGGAGGGTTCCCCTTTCTCCACGTCCCCGCCAACATCTGTCGTTTCCTGACTTGTTAATTTTAGCCATTCTGACTGGTGTGAGTGGTATCTCCTTGAGGTTTTGATTTGTATTTCCCTGGTGCCAAATGATGTTGAGCACTTTTTCATGTGTGTGTTGGCCATTTGGATGTCTTCTTTGGAGAAATGTCTGTTCATGTCTTCTGCCCATTTCTTGATTGGGTTATTTGTTCTTTGGGTGTTGAGTTTGATAAGGTCTTTATAGATTTTGGATACTAGCCCTTTATCTCATATGTCATTTGTAAATATCTTTTCCCATTCTGTCGGTTGTCTTTTGGTTTTGTTGACTGTTTGCTTTGCTTTGCAAAAGCTTTTTATCTTGATGAAGTCCCAGTAGTTCATTTTTGCCCGTGCTTCCCTTGCCTTTGGTGATGTTTCTAGGAAGAAGTTGCTGCAGCTGTGGTCGAAGAGGTTGCTGCCTGTGTTCTCCTCAAGGATTTTGATGGATTCTTGTTTCACATTCAGGTTTTTCATCCATTTTGAGTCTATTTTTGTGTGTGGTGTAAGGAAATGGTCCAGTTTCATTCTTCTGCATGTGACTGTCCAATTTTTCCAACACCATTTGTTGAAGAGACTATCTTTTTTCCATTGGACATTCTTTCCTGCTTTGTCAAAGATTAGTTGACCATAGAGTTGAGGGTCCATTTCTGGGCTCTCTATTCTGTTCCATTGATCTATGTGTCTGTTTTTCTGCCAGTACCACACTATCCTGATGATTACAGCTTTATAAGAGAGCTTGAAGTCTGGAATTGTGATGTCACCAGCTTTGCTTTTCTTTTTCAACATTCCTCTGGCTATTCGGGGTCTTTTCTGGTTCCATACAAATTTTAGGATTATTTGTTCCATTTCTTTGAAAAAAGTGGATGGTATTTTGATAGGGATTGCATTGAATGTGTAGATTGCTCCAGGTAGCGTAGACATTTTCACAGTATTTTTCTTCCAGTCCATGAGCATGGAACGTTTTCCCATTTCTTTGTGTCTTCCTCAGTTTCTTTCATGAGTATTCTATAGTTTTCTGAGTACAGATCCTTTGCCTCTTTGGTTAGATTTATTCCTAGGTATCTTATGGTTTTGGTTGCAATTGTAAATGGGATCGACTCCTTAATTTCTCTTTCTTCTGTCTTGTTTTTGAGTGTATAGAAATGCAGCTGATTTCTGTGCATTGATTTTATATCCTGCCACTTTACTGAATTCCTGTATGAGTTCTAGCAGTTTTGGGGTGGAGTCTTTTGGGTTGTGTGATTTGATATTTTTGTGTATTATGGAATGATCATCGCAGTAAGTTTAGTTCCCATCTGCTACCACAGAATGTTAGTACAATATTATTGGCTATATTCCCTACAACGTACGTTAAATCCTCATGACTTACTTGTTTCATAACTGGAAGTTTGTATTTCTTAAGCCCCTTCACCTATTCTGCCTGCCCCCAAATCCTCCTGCTCTAGTAACCAACAGTTTGTTTTCTATCCAGAAGGTACTCTTGATAATTAAGTCTCCACTCTTAAAGTTGCCTTTAACTGTAAGTAGACTTCATCTAAGTCAGTGGTTCTTAGCCCTGGGCAGAGCTCAGGGAAGAAGATGATTTATATAATCCAAATTGTCTGTGGACTTTTTTTGCTTATTTAATTGTGTTTCTGTATGAAAGACTATTGTTTGTGGTAGGGCTTTATGATGAAGGGCGGCCATATTTTGAACACAAAATTGGAGGCAAGCTCATTTGGTGTGACCAGATTCATCTTTTCCCCAGAAAGTGAAACAGGCAAAAACCTGAGGCAAAGATCATCTCAGGCAAATCTGGAGGGCAATCACACTTTCCTGAATGCCTGGACAAAAGCAGTTCCCTCTGTGGGAAGTCCGTTCTATTTCCCAAGTACATTCTATTTCCCTCTGAAAGAGAGGCAGCCTAGAAACAGGCTTCTGAGAGGGGATTGGCTCATTCAAATTTGTACAGTAAATAAATGCTGGAATTAGGACCAGGACTCAGATCTTCTGCTACCTGGTCCCAGGTTCTCTTCACCATATATTTCTCCTCCTCTTCATCTTCCTCTTTTTATTTTTTTTTTCTTCTGGATAAAGGTGTTTAGACAAAGAAGTTGAAATTTAATGTGGCCATTATTTCAAATTTTATATAATGTTTTATTTCATAAACATACTTTTTGATTAATTTTCATTTCTTTAAAATGGCAGGTTAATCATTCAGCACAAATTTGATTATAAACTAGTCATAGTTTAAACATAGTTTATGCCTAGATTATGCATACATGTGTGGAAAGTCTTTCCTTTACATTTCTAACTATCAAAAGATGGAATTATCTCTCTGGAATGATTGGAAGTGTTTTAATAAAGGCTCTATGAACATGAATAATGAATCTCCCCAAAACTGTTTTGACCCTTCTCATTCCATGTATGATAATCCCAACTTCAGAAGAAAAAAAGCTGCTTTGAACAGAATAAATGTTCTGATTGTTGACACATTGTGATAGGATCTGATTGGGGATAATTCTTCCCTTACCACTCTGTAGCAGTAATGGCATTTCCCTAGAAATTTCCAGTTATTAAATATGCATATTAAAAATAAATTAAGAATTAAGAACAGACTGGGATTAAAGAGTTCTAGATCTTTGGTCAAATCCAATGATCAGCTCTATGGTATCTCTGATAAGAGAAACAGCTTAAATCTTTCACTGAAAATAGTAAAGTTCTGTGTTAGCAGTATCCAGATATCATGATCAGTGAGCCACTGTTCACTCAGTTTTTCATTTCTGTTATATCACATCAATCCCAATCTGACAAGAATCAACATTCTCAAAGAACATGTGGTATTATACTTTATACTGTCTACCTTCTGTATGTTCTTCTCCTGGTCAAAAACCAATGTGAAGGATTTATGAAGTGGTAGGACAGTATAGTAGAACTCAGGAACTCATTCTGAACTCAAGACTCCGGGTATCTAATCTGTCATTGGCTGCCATCTAGCACTGTGACTTTGGGACATCATTTTGCCCATCTGTAAAATCAATGGAACTGGCTTAGCATTGTCATTATGCTTTTCGACCCTAAAGTTTTGTGTAAATATTTAAAGAAATATGCTGAAAACTCTGGACTTACACCAAGGCTATGGATGTTTATTTAAACCCAGGACTAGGGAGTTTTCATTTAAACTTCAGCCATTTTACAAACATTCTTATGTTCTCAATAATCAGGGTATTTTATGGATATGTTAAGGACTTAATAGTTGGCCAAAATTATGTAGCAGCCAAAACTCGGCCCACAGTCTCTGCTCCATTTGGGAGAATGCTGAAAACAGAATGGAGGCTACAATAGATAGAAATGACAAAATCCAAAATTGTTCTTCCCATTTACCTACCAGTTTGTTAAACAAAGAATGTCCGCTCTGATTTCTATTGCCCTCTGAGTTTGGTAATAGAAGCCATAAACTGCAAAAGCCAGCCGTTTATTTCTTTCTCCTCTGCTACTGGTAGTCAGAAATCAGGGTAGAACTTATCAGCTTGTTTGTTAAAAACACAAACAGGAGAAAAACTCATGTATTTATTATTCTTCTCCACTGCACGAGTTAACTGATGTTGTCTTTAGATTGGAGATTTGTACATTGTTATGTAAATGGAGCAAACCGCTGCGTATTAGCTTACCATGGCTCCCATGATGTTCACTTCTTCCTAGCAGGCTGGGTAGTTAGCTGGCACCAAACTGAAATTCTCACGCACCCAGTTTCTCTAAATATAGTTCATATAAGCCTATTTTTAGCAATTTAGTGCCTGCCTACTTTACATATCCATGAAACTACTAACCGTAGATAAGACAGACTCTGGGTATGAAATTCCCCCAAGCTCTCCTGCCCTTGGAGCCCTCTGGCCCGGAGACTCTGCACCTCGCTGCTGAGCAACGTTGCCGAGACCCATAAGCCCCCTTTCCAGTTTCTCCTTCTGCCTTGGGAGGTACCTCCGTATTCCCCTTCTGAGTGGCGGTGTGTGCCGCCGGCTCAGGAAGGTCTACTGTTTGGGAGGAACTTCCCCCCCTTACGTAATTCTCAGTGCCATCTGGTGAAGCTTGTTGTGTGTTACTGCCTCGTAGCCCTGCTTCTTCCTTGATCAACCCCCAGGCGTAGAACTTACACATACGCCTGATACATACCTGTGAGTGTATGTTTTTAAAATAATAAACCTAATAGGTTTGCTTTAGACTGGACATGAAAATAAATCTATAAATGATGTGTTCGTAATTATTGTTCCTTCATGATGTGAAATAGTAATTTGGTTGCTTTTTTTTTTTTTTTTTTTTTTATGTGAACAACAAAGGCGGCATGATATAGTGAAATAGCAAAGGAGTTGAAGTCCGAGGCCTTGAGTTTGGGCCTTGGCTGTTTATTACCATGTGACCTTGGACAAGTCACTTAGCCACCCTGAAGTTCAGTTTCAGAGCTACAAAATAATGATACTACTGCTTACAATTCTTTTTATTGACCTCACTACAATGTGGAGGTGACAGGACATAAAACACGTTGGTAAATTCTTTTTTTTTTTTAAAGATTTTATTTATTGGTTTTAGAGAGAGAGATTGATAGAGTGCAGTGGGGAGGGGCAGTAGGAGAAGGAGAGAGAAACTCAGGTAGACTCTGCACTGAGCACGAAGCCCAAAACAGGGCTCGATCTCACAACCATGAGATCACCACCTGAGCTGAAAGTAAGAATTGGATGCTCAGCCAACTCTGCCACCCAGCTGCCCCAAATAAATTGGTGAATTCTAAAGCACAGTGTTCAAGCCCTGGTCTTACTACTTAGGTAACCAAAGGGAACCTCTCTGAACCTCATTTTCTTTATCATCAAAAGAGGATAACAGTACTACTTGTTTCATAGGGTTGCTCTGAGGATCAAAATAATTCTCCTTCAAATGTTTCTTTTTTTTTTAAAGATTTTATTTATTTATTTATTTGAGAGAGAGAGAATGAGAGAGAGCATATGAGAGGGGGGAGGGTCAGAGGGAGAAGCAGACTCCCTGCCGAGCAGGGAGCCCGATGCGGGACTCGATCCAGTGACTCCAGGATCATGACCTGAGCCGAAGGCAGTCGCTTAACCGACTGAGCCACCCAGGCGCCCCCTTCAAATGTTTCTAGTGCACATAGACACACATATTATATATGTGCTTCAGTGAAAAAATGAAGTACAAGAATCAGATAAGTCATATACAGGCGTCATGAGGCATGTGAGCATATTACAGAAGCAAGGTGTTTAGAAGTGGGTGATATTCATTTTTTAAAATCCATTAGAACTATGGGCAATAATTCTGCATTTATGTGAAAAACAACTCTGAAATGTGAATAGTGTGAAATATTGGAAAGGAGTAGTGGAGAATAAAAAATGTTCTCAAATGATCAAAATAATTCTCATATGTTCCATTCTCATGGGTCATACCTATATATATTTTTGCATATATTATACTCAAACCACAAAGATATTACTCAAGTATGGAGATCGGTTAAAAAAAAATGAGACTCCTTGTTTTAATTTAATTTCCAGACAATGAATTACATCAATGAGGTCTGGCATCTAATAAAAAACTGCAAATAGAGGAAGCAGATTAATTATCAGCCTACAGTTCAGTGGCTCCAGCGTGATGCTGAATGCATTTTCTCATGTCGGACTGACGAACCCAATCCCCTTAATAGAAAAAAAGCAACGACTGTGCTTGAACAACAATAAGGTGACTTAGTCTTCCTAAAACTGTTCACAGGAGGACAGGAAGCCCTTTTCAGAAGACCAGCATGGTAATGTGGGATCTGCATACACAAAATGAACTGTTGACTTTGGCTCTTTGTGAGCCAGTACATAATATTGCTAAGTACAGCTATAAGGAGGTGTATGCGATTGGTCTGGTGCACTTCATTAAGAGGGTTACAGCAAAGACAGTGCAGCTGAAATGAACAAGTCAATTGGTACATCTACTTTACACTCTGTGCTGAGCAACAGAAATGTCTTTGATAGAAAATGCAGTCGAATAAAAATAAGGTGACCTGGACAATATAGGGGATAAAAATATATATTTTTAAAGATTTTATTTATTTGTTTGACAGAGAGAGACACAGCGAGAGCGGGAACACAAACAGGGGGAGTGGGAGAGGGAGAAGCAGGCTTCCCGCTGAGCAGGGAGCCCGATGTGGGGCTTGATCCCGGGATTCCGGGATCATGACCTGAGCTGAAGGCAGACGCTTAACGACTGAGCCACCCAGGTGCCCCAGGGGATAAAAATATTATCGCTGGATAGGCAGATGTGAAAGGGAGCACTCTTCAACCTTACAGTGTTTATTCTGGTGATGGATGGTATAGAGAGCACGGATTGGCTGCATGTACTGATGAGAAGAAATTACTAGGGAACAAGAACAAGGAGATTATTTAATGTCTCCTTCTATGACACAGATAGCTATGCTATAAATCTTTTGGAGAAGAAAGAAAGATACAGCTGAATACATGAAAAGTAGGAAGGAAAAGAGGGATGGAGGAAGGAAAGAAGGAAAGGAAGGAGGAAAATAAAGAACAAATGAGAACAAGTTAAAGGATTATGATGTTTGAGAGATAAATTTATTGTCCTTATCCATTCCTAAATATAGACAGGATCTCTTAGATTAGGGACTAGATTGCCAATTACAGCCAAAAGGTGATGAAGTGGCTCCACCACTTAGGTAATAGGGCTCACTACACAGTACCTAAATGAGTGAATGACCTCAAGCAAATAACTTGACTTTGCTAGGCTTTAGTTTCCTTTTGTATAAAATGGAGATTATAATGCCTGAATGGTTGTTGTAAGGAGTAGATGCAGCAATACCTGTGAAATACTGACATACAGTAAAGACTCAGTTTTTACCATTCTGCTCCTCCTCCTCATCAAACAATGAAGCAGAAGGCAAGGTGAACAGGTACAGTCCAGGAGTGTTTGGCTGCTGTAAGCAAGGGGTATGCAACTCTTTGAACTCATGCAATACTGATTTTCATTTAAGAAGGAATTAGCTAAAATCTAGATTTGCTTAACTTTTCATACACATTTATACTAGTCAGGCTTCTCCTTCTGCTAGTACAGAAATAGGCAGGGTTTAAACTTTAACTCGTGGATATTTAGGAAAATATATGGGTAAATGAAAGATTTGGAGAAATGAGTAAATGTTAAGATTGAATTCATCCCATTTAAAGGTAGAAAACAAGAATGCAGAGAGAAATTCCTCTTTTTCCTTTGCTCCATTGATTGGTGTTGAAAGGACTTTTCATGAGTTTAGGAACATGTAGTAATAAAATGCTGGGACAATTTGTGAATTCAGATGTTGTATTTTAGGAGAAAATGTTGCTGGCAGCCTGTTGGAACATCTCATTTTTTATTCCACTAAACTTGTATTAAAGAGTCTTCTTTCCTTGAGAAAAGGAGGATTTCTAGAGAAGATTTCTGAAGTTTCAATATGATAACAGATGGTATTTCAAATCTTCCATCAGTTACATATGTGATAGAAGTCCAAATTTAGATTCATTACACAGCTACAATTCTTGACAAAGAGTTTATGGAATTTAGGTCCAGTCAAAGGAATATCCATTCCCTCCTGGAACCATGTATATATATCCCTTGGAGGAAATTTCAGATGGCCCAGGTCACTTTTCCTTCCCTTTCAAGGATGACTCCGAGAGTGGTTACTTTAGTTATACACACAAATCAGTGTGGAACCCATAAGCTTTTTACTATGCATTAACATGCATAGTAAAGCATATTGACTAATTTAAGGTGACCCTACTGTTCTATGGCTTATCACTTCTTGGTCTTGTGATTATTCTCTTTCACTCAAATGAGAGTGGCTTTCTCTTCACTGTGGCTGTTTTCTAGATGTCTACAGTGATATTATTTTGTTTGAATCATGTCTCTATGTCCAAAATAATGCCATAGGCTGTTCTGATTTTTTACCCCTGCTGCTTTGATACCTACTGCTATATACCGACTTCTTCCCACCCCCTGCCATCTCGTCTTTCCTTGTAAATTTAGACTATGATTAAAACCTGGAAAAAAAAAACAAAACAAAAAACCTGGGCACCCACTTCATGACTTAGCACACGCTGTCCCATATGCCTTTGTTGCTTTCTGTGAGGTCCCCACATGTCTCTGCTGATGTGTCACCTTCTCAGAGAGACATCCCCTGATGTGGTTACATCTGAAAACATTCCACCTGCTACTATTATTTCTTATTTAAATGCTGTGGGGTTTTTTTTTTTGTTGCATTTATCACAATTTATACTTATTTATTATATATTTTACTTGTTTTCTTATCTGTTTCTCATCTGTACTCAGGAGGGGAGACACCATGTCTGCCTGGAACATCTTTGTATCCCTAGATCCTTGATTGGCAAATGCATATTCAATTATGGTCTTGGCCTTTTATTTAAGATAATTTAAAACTTATAAGGAAGTTGCAGAAATAGTACAAAAAACTTGTCAGCTATCTAGATTCACTATTAATACCTTTGCCATATTTGTACTATCATTTTCTTTTTGTATAGACATATTATTATGTATATACCCCTAAATACATTAGTTGTATTTTCTAGAAATGTCTCCCTCAAGGACATTTTTTTGTTTATAAACTCAAGACAGTTATAAAGATCAAAACATTTAACATTGATATGATACTAACGGTTAATCTACAGTCCACATTCAAATTTTTACAACAGCTCCATCCATTACTGTCTATCATAGCAAGGGTTTTACCATTCCAACATGCAGTGAAGGATCACACATTGCATTTAGTTGTCACATTGCTGTAGTCTTACTTTAACATCAGACCTATTCCTTAGCCTTTTGTAACCTTGACATTTTTAAAGAGGATAGGTCAGTAATAAAATAGAGGATCCTTCAATTTGGGTTTATCTGATGTTTCCTCATGATTGAATTCAGACAGGACGTTTTTGTCAGGAATACTTTCTGAGAGATGTTTCCTGCTCACTGCATCACATGGAGAGGCACATTATGTCAAATTGTCACATTTTAGTTAAATCTCTTCTTTCTTTTGAGAACATTTAAGTTCTACTTTCTTACCAAATTTCAATTATATGATATGTGTTTTCAATAATGGTCACCATATTTTTTTACATTAGATCCTCAGACCGTATTCATCTCCTAGCTGAAAGTTTGTACCCTTTTACCAGCCCATCCTCAGCCCCTGGGGCAACCACTTCTCTCTTTTCTGTTTCTGTGAGTTTGAGGTGTTTTTGTTTGTTTGTTTTTTAAGATTCCATATATGTAATGATACCACGCAGTATTTGTTTTCCTCTGTCTGGCCTATCACACTTTATTTTATTTTATTTTATTTTTTAAAGATTTTATTTATTTATTTGACAGAGAGAGACACAGTGAGAGAGGGAACACAAGCAGGGGGAGTTGGAGAGGGAGAAGCAGGCTTCCCGCGGAGCAGGGAGCCCGATGCGGGGCTCGATCCCAGGACCCTCTGATCATGACCTGAGCCGAAGGCAGACGCTTAACGACTGAGCCACCCAGGCGCCCCTGGCCTATCACACTTTAATCAAATTTCTTAACAGTGACTGAATGGATAGTAGAGGGTTATGTTCTAGGACTTTAGACCTATTGTTTGATCATGATGACGTCTGCCTTACAGGTGGCATTAATGAAACTGTTTACATATAGAGGTGACTTATGCATGAATCCAGACCTCCAGAGCCCTTCTGTTAGGTTTAGAATTAGATGTTATACATGCTTAGGTTTTCTATATACATTTGAAAAGTAAACTTGTTATTTACTATCAATAAGCAGTTTGACAAGGTATAGATTGTTGTTTTTTTAAAGATACTATAATATTTCTATCATTCAGTATCTGGAACACAAGCATGAGGTGAATGAATAAGTGAATGAATGAATGAATCAATCAATCAATCAGTGTTCAAGTTTAGTGTTAGACTCTATAGCATGCCAGTTCTGAAAACCGATCCTTTGATTATCTCCATGGTATGTTCTTAATAGGACCATAATATATCATAGTGGTAAAGCCATCTCCCTCAGCTAACAGATGAAATAACTGAGATCCAGGATTGTAGAGTTGTTTGCCAAACCTCACACACAGTGTGATTGGGATCCCCCCCTTTTTTTTTTAAATAATGGTCTTAGATTTTTGGGTTATTCTCTTAAGTTTTTCAACAGAAAGAATTTTCTAAGTGTAGAGCATATTTTGACATTAACTTCTGGGTTTCTTGTTTCTCCTTCAAGGATGACTGAGTATAATCTAATAAAAATGCTTTTAATGTAATTCTCCTTGATTGGTGATGTGTCATGGACTAGACAGGGCTCTGCCAAGTGATGTTACTCATCTCACCTCCAGCGTAAAGATGTTGGTGATTTTTCAGGAAGGAATCAAAGACCATTAATAGAGTTTGATGTTTTCTTCAGTTCAGTTGGAGGTAGGGTGTGATCTGTTTTTTTGTGATTCTTGCCCACCTTGTCAGCAGCAGAGATCAGGTGTCATTATTATATTATCCGTTCATTTCCTGATGCTGTTAATTTCTTAGAGTACTGGGTGCATTTCTGAGAACCCCAACAAAAGAAAGATGAAAAAGGTGTGGAAATAGGGAATTCTTTCTTTCTTCGGAAATAGGTTATACTTCAGAGAGACAGGTCTTACATCTGAAAAATCCTGCTGCAAACATCTAGAAATGCTGGATAAAATACAATAGACCTCCTTCACATTAGTAGCTGAGACCATAAGAAAGTAAAGGAAATTCATAGAGGCCAAACAATGAGGAGGGAGTATTGAAAACAGAGTAGTAAGGGGCTCTGTCCTTGGTTTTAGTGGCCTGACAGGTAAATCAGTAACATTTAGCCTTGCGTGTTTTAGCATTGGTATTAGACATAAGTAACAGACATAAATGGTATAAATAATAGTTGTTAAATTAGTTCAAGTAAGTTAAAATTTATGTGTGACTTTAATACAATTAAGTCCATGGTGATTGTTCCTAAAGTCATGTTAGGATTATGCAAGTGCACAATTTGCAGTTTTCAGTAGCGATGTTTAGACTGTGGTCTTGGATTTAATGGTATTGCTAAGAGAGTGGGCTCACGTTATATTTTAGTAATTGAAAACCTACTAGAGCTATCCATTCAATGAATCAAACTCAACTGAAATTAAAATTAAAAAAATAAAAGTTCAAAACAAATGATTATTTTACTTTTTGTAAAACCGGTACTCTGTATGAAGGTAATGATATATTATGTCCTTTTTAAAAGTAAGGATGCACACCAAACAACTCTCCGGGCATTTGGAAAATTCTGCATGGTCTCAGTTTTCTCACCTGTAAAAACAAAGGAGTTGAGTAGATGAATGCTCATATATTTTGTGATTACGACTTCTTTAATTTTTTTAATTTAGTATTTATTGAATGTTTATGCCCAGTGCGTAGGCATTTGAAGATGAATAAGATACTGTTCCTGCACTCAAGATACATATGGTCTAGTGAGGGAAACAAGCAAATAATTCAGGCAGTGTTATATTTAACTAGAAATATACATAGAATGGACTGATTAAAGAACCTGGAGCAGGAAGAGCAGTTCAGAGACTACTAACTGGAGTCTAGAATTAGCATCGAGTACTGATTCTTCCCATTTGTTGCCGTTACCTTCATCTAGCATGCTAAATTAAAATATATGCTTTCCTTAAAGTCCATAATCTTTATCATTATACTCAGCCTGGCTTGGATTTTAGATGGGTTTTTACTTGCTGATACGCTACAGTGTTGAGGCTTTGCGATTAGCTAAATAGGCTATGCTTGATAACAAATTCTGAGGTGACGCCAGGGTGAGAGTAGGACCATGCATTCCCTCTGTGTCATTGTCATTTGATAACAGAGTAAAACAACCAGAATCACACCAGAAGGGGAAGGAGAGCAGCTAGGGGATCTATTTCTTTATGTGTTTTACGAAATGAAAGATATAGCAGGTGTTTATTACACCATAGGAGGACGTGTCCCATTCTCTCACACTGTTTTCTAGCTCTTTGCTCTCTGTAGTTTAGCTCTGTGCTGTTCTATACAGGTTTTTGGGTGCTAATAATGCAGTAGAAAGTTTCTAGATCACAGGGATCATTACAGTTCCCAAAGGTGATTATCTCACTGCAGCAAAAATACCCTCACCCAAATTGTTATATACATTACCCTTTTTAAAATCTCTCTCTATATATTATGAAATCTGTCATGTAGAAAGAAGTATATAAAATATTTGTTAAGTTCAAAGGATAGTTATGAAAGGAACAACCCTCTATCCACCAGTCAGCTTAAGCAAAGGGACCTTAGCAATATCTTGAGGCCCTCCCTGGCCATCTCTCTGATTTCCTCCTTCAGCCTCCCTCCAGTTGAAACTCCTATAATGAATTTTGTGTTTATAATCTTTGTTTTTCTTCATATTTTATCACATACCCATGCATCTTAATGAATACATTATTTAGTTTTGCATTTCTGGGACTTAATATAAATAGAACCATACTCACATAATGTATATTTCCGAGACTTGCTTTTTTTTGTTCAACTTTATTTTTCTGAGATGTATCAATGTTGTTTGTGACTAAGGTTTATTCACTTTCACGGCTGTGTTATATTGAAGGAAAATACCACAAATAATCTATCCTTTCTGTTCTTAGTGGAAATTTTGGTTATTTGCAGTTTTTTGCCATTTCAAACATCGTTGCTAAGACTATTCTTGTACATGTCTCTTTGTCTACATACGTGCAGATAGCAAATATCACTAGGAGTTCAATTGTAGGTTTTTTTTTTTTTTTAAAGATTTTATTTATTTATTTGACAGAGAGAGAGACGCGAGAGAGAGAACACAAGCAGGGGGAGTGGGAGAGGGAGAAGCAGGCTTCCGGCCGAGCAGGGAGCCCGATGCGGGGCTCGATCCCAGGACCCTGGGATCATGACCTGAGCCGAAGGCAGATGCTTAACAACTGAGCCACCCAGGTGCCCCTCAATTGTAGGTTTATAGGTTATATGCATCTTCACTTTGTTAGCTAATGTCAAATTATTCTCCTATATACTGCAGATCAGTTGTTATTTATTCACATTCTTTCCAAAATTTTTAAAATTGTTGCCAGTCTGGTAGGTGTAAGTAATATGGTATCTCATTGTAGTTTTGATTTTAATTTCCTTGATTATAGATCAGGTTGAATATCTTTTCATATACTTATTGATTTTTCATATTCCTCTTCTGTGGAAGGCATATTTATGTCTTTTCTCCCCCCTTGAGTTCTTTTTGTTTTTTATTTATTTTTATTTTTATTTTTTTAAAGATTTTATTTATTTATTTGACAGAGAGAGATAGCGAGAGAAGGAACACAAGCAGGGGGAGAAGCAGGCTTCCTGCCTAACAGGGAGCCCGATGTGGGGCTCGATCCCAGGACCCTGGGATCATGACCTGAGCCGAAGGCAGATGCTTAACAACTGAGCCACCCAGGCGCCCCGAGTTCTTTTTATTTTCTTATTAAATTTTTATGAGTTCTTCAAATGCTTTGGATATTAATCTTTTTTTCTAAGTATATGTGTCATGAATGATTTTTCTAAATTTGTGTCTTCTTAGACCTTTCATTATGAAACATTTCAGACATATAAAGTAGAGAGAGTAGCACCTTGATCCCCAGGTACCCGTTGCCTGGCTTACAACAGTATCACTCTCATGAATAATAGAAAGGTTCCTCTCTTTCTGCTGCACCTCTGCTCATCTGCACCACTGCACCAAGCCCCAAGCAAATCCCAGACACCATAGAATTTCACTGTGGCCTGTTTTTCACTTTGTTGGAGGTTTTTTAAATGAACACAAATTCTTAATTTTAACATAATTGAATTTTATCAACTTTTTTCCCCCATGGAGTGTGTGTTTATGTTTCTTGTTTAAGAAATCCTTCTATAGGGACATGTGGATGGCTCAGTCAGTTAAGCATCTGCCTTCCACTCAGGTCATGATCTCAGGGTCCTGGAATTGAGTCCCACATCGGGCTCCTTGCTCAGCAGGGAGCCTGCTTTTCCCTCTGCCTGCCGCTCCCCCTGCTTGTGCTCTCTCTCTGACAAATAAATAAATAAAATCTTTAAAAAAAAAATAAAAGAAATCCTTCTGTAAACCGAGATCATGAAGATACTGTCCTTTTTCTTCTAAATCCTTTAAAGCTTTGTTTTTCACATTGAAATTCTTATTCCATTTGAAATTAGTTTTCGTGCATGATGTGATTTATAGATCCAATTTTGTCTGTTTTTGTTGTTGTTGTTGTTTTTCAGTAGGGATAACCTTTGTCTAGGTACTAGTAAGACTAGGCCCCATCTTTAGGGGGCCAATCTTTTTTTTTTTTTTTTTTTAAAGATTTTATTTATTTATTTGAGAGAGAGAGAGAGTGAGAGAGCGAGCGCAAGAGGGGGTAGGGTTAGACGGAGAAGCAGACTCCCCACCGAGCAGGGAGCCCGATTTTATTTATTTATTTGAGAGAGAGAGAGAGTGAGAGAGCGAGCGCAAGAGGGGGTAGGGTTAGACGGAGAAGCAGACTCCCCGCCGAGCAGGGAGCCCGATGTGGGACTCGATCCCGGGACTCCGGGATCATGACCTGAGCCGAAGGCAGTCACTTAACCAACTGAGCCACCCAGGTGCCCAGGGGGCCAATCTTTAATACCATCTTTGGCATATATCAGTTTTCCAAATTTGTGAGAATTTTTTCTGGACTCTGTCCTATCCCTGTGCTAATGCCATATTATCTGAATTACTTTAACTTTATAATAAATTAATATTAATAAGGTAGGAGCTCTCAACTTTGCTTTTCTTCAGGAGTCTTGACAGTTCTTGGACCTTTGCTCGCTCTTGTAAATTTTAGAATTAGATTATCAAGTTCTATCAAAAATGTTTGAGATTTTGATTGGCACTATAACCCATGTATAGATCAACTTGTGGTTAAATTATGTCTTTCAAATTTTGAGGTTGTAACACATGAATGTGTTATACTTTTCCAATCATTTTGTTTTTTCCTCTCTTTAATCTGGTCTTTAATCAAGTTTCTTCTTCTCAGTGAGGTCTTTCCTGTCCACCCTACTTAAAATTACAACCCAACATTCTCCTGGAACACTTTTATTTTCATCCCATATTACATATTGTTTCTCCTTGATATAATGTAAGTGACAGCATATTTTTATCTCTTTGGTTACTTCCTGGAATAGTGCCTGGCACATAGTAGGTTCTTAGTAAATTAATTTTTATAATTGTTTTCATAAAGATCTTTTACATCCTTTGATAGATTTATTCCCTGGCTCAGTGATATGCTGGTAAATGTTTAACAATAGGCTCTCTGGGGAAGAGGAGTAGGGGAATGATTTATAGAGCTTCTTAATTTCCATGATATAAATTCTGCTATGGCCAATTCTAAGCTACAGTGTGAATGCAGAGTTGGAAGGGATGTGGAATGGCACACCATTATATGGTATTCCCACCAAACAGAAATGATAGATGTAAATAAACTCAAGAACATAAATAATTATAAAATGTAATAACATAATTAGCTATTTGTTAGTTCATATAATTTAATTTTTAATGATGATTGTATTTAACAATTGGCTTGCACAATTCCTGAAAATTTAACAGTGAACTCTTGCAAGCTGTACTAGCTGGCTCTAGCATACCACTGTCTAAGGTTCTTTATATTTTCTGTGATTGTTCTCAGCATCTTTTCTTGCTTTTTAAAATTAAGTTTTCCAACAATTTCTTGCTGGTTATAGGAATGCAATTAAATTTTATGTAATATCCTTATATCTGGCAAACTGGCTAAAATCTGTTCACAATTTGAATAATTTATAGGTACACTCTTCCAGGTTTCTTTGTAGACAAATCCTATCATCTGTAAATAATGACAGTTTTATTTCCTCATTTCCTATCCTTCTATATCTTATATCTTAGTGTTGTGCTATTGCATTGATATGAACTTCCAATATGATATTGAATTTTAGTGGTAATGGAAGGCATTCTTGCCTTACTTCTGATTTTCGATGAATGCTTTAAGATTTTTTTTATATATTCTTTGTTGTACAAAAGTGTTCTTTTATTCATAGTTAGATAAGAATTAATTTCTTTTTTCATGAGGATGTGTTAAATTTTATGATATGATTATTCTGTATCTACTGAGATGATCATAATATGATATTAACAAAAAATGTTCAACTTGTCAGGAAATATTTTGTGACATACCTAATAACATAGTATCAAAATACAGAAAGCAATGATTAACAGAAGAAAAAGGAGAAATGGAAAAATAAGTACACAGAAACAATAAATGTATGTGAACAAAATAATTAGCTATTTGATCTACTGGAAGAATACAGAGTGCTCTATTTAATATTGTAAGAACAATACTTTTGGGCACTGGTAAGTGGGGAGGGGCAGAGGGAGAGAAAATCTTAAGCAGGCTCCACACCCAGCATGGAGCCCGACTCTGGGCTCAGTCTCGACACTGAGATCATGCCTCTGAGATCATGCCCTGAGCTGAAATCAAGAGTTGGAAGCCTAGCCAACTGAACCATCCAAGCGCCTCAGAACACATAGTATCCTTGAGCCACATGGAACATTTACAAAAATTGGCCATTTAATAGGTCAGCTCTAAAGCAAGTCTCAGAAAATTTCAGAGAGTCTATATTATGCAGCAATGTTCTCTGACCATAAATACTACCCCTGAGTAATGTCTTCATATTTTCATTTCATTTCACTAATTCTCCTTTCAGGTATGTATAATTTGTTCTTTATCCTAGTCATTTTTTTTTCACAATTAATAATTATAGTTTTCAGTTCCTAAAATTTTATTAGGTTTTTTTTGGGGGGGGGGGAATGGAATCTGCCAGGATTTAATCATTTATTTAATAATCTCTTAAAACCTTTTTAAAAATTTTCTTCAAATATTATTAAGCGTAGTTATTTAAATCAGATTATATGCTAAATACAATGTTGGCAGTCTTTGATTTTGTTGTTCTGTTATTTCTGTATTTTGGTTGTGTATTTCTTCATGTCATTGTAATATATACATTTGAACTTAGAGTTCATGGAACTTTATTTGCACAATTATTTGGCATTTGCCTTTAAAATTCTTTACTGTAGAGAGAATATGACTTTGCTTCATCTGTAACTGTAGCCTCGAGCAAGCTTGAATTACTTGATATTAATATCTTAGCTTGGGTTTTTTTGACCACACAAACAATGTAAATTCAGTCCCTAAAACCTTCACTTCCATCTGTATTCAAGATAAATAGGTGTATTTTCTCTCATTTCCTTCTGCAGGATGTGTTTTATTTTCCAATTCATTATTTTGTAGAGGGCACTGCATTTTCAAAATTCTTGCTTTGTTCAGGAGTCTATAGTTTTACTAGCTGATTTTTGTAGTCCATAGGCTTTGTCTCTAGTCCCTTACGTGACTGTAGACTATAAAACCCAACATGGTAGGTCTCAGGGAAAAATCCTAAATTGATCTAGGTATACCATTCATTTTGTATATTACTAGATATTGTTGGCTGATGTTTTGTTTAGGATTTTTGCATTTATGTCTGCAGGTGACACTGACCTCTAGTATTTTTTTTTGCATCAATTTCTTATCGGAATTTAGTATCAAGGTTATGCTGACCTAAAATACATTGAGAAAAGTTCCTCTTTATCTGTTCTCTGGAAGTGTTTATATAAAGTTAGCTTTATTTTTTTCCTTTGAATGTTTGGTAGTATTTCTCAATGAAACTATATGGGCTTGAACTGCTGTTGGGAAATTTTTTTAAATTACAGATTTAATTTCTTTAGTAGTTATAAGATTATTGAATTTTTTCCTCGTGTTAGTTTTGTTGTATTATTCTCAAAATGTATTAATTTTATTATAATTTCAAATTCATTGTCATAAATGTTATAATACTCTCCTATAGTTTTAATATGTGCAGATTTTAGAATGATGTCCCTTTTCATTCCTAGCATTATTACTTTTGCTCTCTCTCTTTTATTCTTGATTGTTTTTTCCAAGGGATTTTCAATTCTATGGCCATTCCAAAGACCTAACTTTCGGTACTCTTAATTTTTTCCCCTTGTTTTCTATTTCTTTGATTTCTACTGTTCATTACTTCTCTCTTGCCACTTTCTTTGCATTTATAATTTTTTGAGATGGATATTTAACTCATTAATTTTCAACTTTTTTCTTTTCTATTATTACATTAAAGATTATATATATTATACATTTCTATAACAGCTTTAGCTGAATCTGACAAATTTTGGTATGTATATCACTTGCAAATCTTTTTTTTTTTTAGCTATTATGGATCAACACTGTTTTCATTGCACAAAATCCAGGGCAAAAATAGAGGCCATAGCTAAATAAACTGTAAATATTTCAGAGCATGTCCAACTCCTAGCAAGGTAGTGTGCTCATTGGCTGAGAATAGTTTTAGCATGGTAGAGTGACACCAATTGGCCAACAGTGTGAAGTGTATTTGTCATACTAGCTGTCAATGGTTGTGAACATATTAACATTTAGAGCAGAGGAAACATAAACACACATCATTCAGGGTATTTCTTTCAGGAAAAAGAAAACTTTCAGAAACAGATAGCATTATAACAAATCAGTACTTAGTAAGAGTGGTATTTAATGCTGTAATGTTATTTGTAATTTATATTCTGTACAGCTCTTAGCACATTTTGGATATTTGCATGGCCAGTATTAGAAAATATGAATTAGACAATGGGCAATTGCATCCTAGTTTTTTTAATTAAGTTTTTCATTTTAATTCCAGTATAGTTAACATACAGTATTGTATTAGTTTCAGGTGTATAATATAGTGATTCTACAATTCTTTTTTTTTTCCAACAAGAACATTTTTTACTTGAAACATACTTCAGAATACATGGTTCTAAAAGATATATATATAAAAATTCCATCTGAGAAAAATAGTATACACATTTTCCTCAAGTAAACACAGAGGAATTCCCCTGGTTAAATCACATAAAAAGAGACATAACAAATATTGCAAATTTAAGAAGACTGAAATCAGACCCAGTATATTTTCCAACCACAATGGTACAAAACTAAAGATCAACAATAAAACCAAGCTGAAAAATCTACAATGTAAATATTAAATATTTAATATGTAAACATGAAACAACACGCTGCTGCATAAGCAGTGGACCAAATAAGAAACCAAACAACAAATCAAAATATGTCTCAAAACAAAAGAAAAAGGCAGCATAATATTCCAAAACCTTTGAGGTGCAGAAAAAGCAGATGTTAGAGTGAAATTTATGCTATAAATGTTTGTATTAAGAAAAAAAGTTCAAATAAGCAACTTAACATTACACCAAAAGAAACTAGAAAAAGGGACGCCTGGGTGGCTCAGTTGGTTAAGCATCTGCCTTCGGCCTGGGTCATGATCCCAGGGTCCTGGAACCGAGTCCCACATCGGGCTCCTTGCTCAGCAGGGAGCCTGCTTCTCCCTCTTTCTCCCTCTGCTTGTGCTCTCTCTGTCAAATAAATAAAATCTTTAAAAAAAAAAAAAAGAAACTAGAAAAAGAAGAAACAGCTGAAATTTAGTAGAGGTAGGAAATAACAAAGAAAAATCAGAAATAAATAAAATAGAGAATAAACAATAGCATAACATTAAAAGTAATGACCAGTTTTCCAAAAAAATAAACAGAATTGGCAATGCTTTAACTATATTAACTAAGAAAAAAAAGAGAGAAGACCCAAAACCAAAATGAGAAATGGAAGAGAAAACAATACAACAGTTAACCACAGAAGTACATACTATGATAAGGATTACTATAAGCAATTATATTCTAACAAATCAGATAACTTAGGGGGGAAAAAACCCAGATAATTCCTAAAAACACACAAGTTACCAAGATTGAATCAAGAATCTTGCATCCAAAAAATAGGAAATCTTAGACTAGTAATAGGAACAAAAGTTGAAATAGGAATCAAAAATGTCCCAGCACAGAAAAGCCCAATTCATTGGCAAATTCTACCAAACATTTTTAAAAATAATTAGTGACGATTTTTATCAAAATCTTACAAATAATGGAATAGAGGAAACACATTCAAAATCGTTCTATGAGACCAGTATTACCCTGATACCAAACCAGAATAAAAATGCAATAGCAAAAAAGTCTAGTTTGTCCAATATAAATATTGCTACTCCAACTTTCTTTTGACATCCATTTGTGTGATAAGTGTTTCTCCGCCCCCTCACTTTCAATCTGCGGGTGTCTTCAGGTCTAAAGGGTATCTCTGGTAGGCAGCATATAGATAGGTCTTGTTTTTTTATCCACCCTGACACCTATTTCCTTATTTATGTCCTTACAGGTGGTAAGTTACGTGTGAGTACCAGTAGACAAGTTTATGTGTATTCACGCATAAGATAATGACAATTTTTCATGAATTGAATATGAATATTTTGATGAATATTTTTATATTTTAAATTATTCATCAAAACATTGTGTTCAAAAATTGAATGAAATAAAATATTATTTAGACAGTGGAAAACATAAAACTGAAACAAAATTTATTTTAAAGAATTCAAACCATTAAAAAAACGTAGTATCAAATGTTTGATCATTAGTGCCCTTCAAATAAAAGGCTGAGTTAATGGCTTTTCAACTGTGGAAAGAAAGGCCAGAAGAATTAACTTTAGATTTTGCCACCTTGCAAACAACAACTTTCCCAGAGCAAATAATGATTGATGCTCAGTGAGTAATAGAGTTTTATTTTATTTGACAAATTTTATAGAAAAGGTAACTATATAGTCAATACTTGATCAACCAGAGGGATGGAGGGACTGATAAGGTAAAAATCAATCAGTAATTCACAGTTCTATTGCAGAATGAAAGGGAGTGAGGTGTGGGACTAGAGGGGAAAGTGGTGGGGTTACTGGAAAGCTAGGAACCCAGCAGAGGGACAAAGCTTCTGGGTAGTGGGGATTCCAGACCACAGTCTTTGTTTGCTAGGTGGAACTTTCCGAATGGCAGAGTATCCAGAGCAGGTCAGAACTTTTAGTGTGATTAGCAGCTTTTAGGCACTGAGAGGTTGATATGTACGTGCAGAGGTTGATATGTACGCGCATCTCTCTCCTGGTCATCTCTCTGAGCTCTTTGTATCTGTTTGTGTCTCTCTGAATCTGATTCTGTCTCTCCTTTTAAAGTCTTTTAAAAATCAAATATTGATGAAACAAGTATATTGGAGGCATTGTGCTTGTTAGGTACATGATCTCAAGGAACTTTCAATGTGGTAAGAACCATTCAGAGATCTATTGCTAATATAGTTCTAAAGAGTGATTTTTTAAGCCATTTTTATCTGTCACCGTTTGTTTCACAAAGAATGTCTTATATTCCCTTGAGTTAAGAATTTACATCAGTAAAGACCGAAGATTTAATCTTACTGACAGCCCTGAGGACATTCAAGGGCAATATCACCCATGTCCTAGGAAGTTTAGGACTGAGAGTGATGGCATGTATTAAGGATATTCAGATTGCAACTTCTTCTAAATGAAAATTTATTATTTCATTATTCCTGAGGCTTCATTTATTACAATCCTTGGGATTTGAGATAATTGAAGACAACAATAATAATCCTTTTATGTGTTGTATACTTGGAGTCATTCATTTTGAAGGATTCCCATGTGTGTCTCAGACTGCATATAAAGTTCAGGGTGGGGAGTTCAGGAATGGCGAAGGAAATGTACATAGACACACAGATGCCCTTGATGTTCTGAGGAGAGCCTTGCAGTCTCAAAATAAGATAAATCTTGTGGAATGTCAGCAGTATTGCAGACCCTCTCCCCAACTCACAGTAGCTACCGTAATTTGGTGCTGAAGGGAGGATAATGATAATAATGATGATGATGACAATAATAATAGATGACATCCACATCTGTTCTAATGAACAACAGTAACAAAGTCTATGCTATGTATATATGCAAGAATCCTTTCATTTCTCAAGAATAAATGAATCATAAAATATGCTTAAAGCCTGGAGGTATATAATTAAAAATTTTTGTAAAACTAGGATCTGGCAGAACTGATGTTGTAAGAGTAAAATTGTACATTGTGTATTCTTTCACTAAATATTTCCCTTCCTGTCAAGTGGTAAATCAGGTCATCATTTAGGGTACCTATTTAGATTTGCTGTGATCAAGCTGTTTGACAATGGAAATCATAACATCAACAAAGGAGTTGAGGTGCATAAAATGGTGAATGGGGGTGATGGTGAGACAGGTGGGAACAGTGTGGAGGCATCAGTCCCCAAATGGCCATGTTCCACATGCACCCTACTTATTATTCAAGGTTACTGGAGAAGCCAATGAACCTGACCATATAGTAGCAACTTTAAAAGGAATCATATGTACTTAATCAACATTATACATTTTGGCAATATGTATTTATTTATTTGTCTATTATTATTTTTAGAGAGAGAGTGAGCATGGGGGAGGAAGGGGCAGAGAGAGAGAGACAGAGAATCTTAGAGCAGGCTCCACGCCCAGTGAGGAGCCTGACGTGGGGTTTGATCTCACAACCCTGAGATCATGACCTGAGCCGAAATCAAGAGTTAGATGCCCAACCAGCAGAGCCACCCATGCACCCCATGTCAATATGTTTTTAAAAATCTACATTCAGGGACGCCTGGGTGGCTCAGTCGTTAAGCGTCTGCCTTCGGCTCGGGTCATGATCCCAGGGTCCTGGGATCGAGCCCCGCATCGGGCTCCCTGCTCCGCGGGAAGCCTGCTCCTCCCTCTCCCACTCCCACTGCTTATGTTCCCTCTCTCGCTGTCAAATAAATAAAATCTTTAAAAAAAAAAAAAAAATCTGCATTCAGTTGGCAAGTCAACATGGTGCATTCATTAAGGGCACCATCTCTGCTGTCCAAAAGATCTGGATTCAGATTACCAGCTATACTCCTAATAGATGTGCAATGTTGTAAGTTACTTCACTTACCTGAGTTTCACTTTTCTTATCAAATACAAAGGTGATAATGATAGTATCTAGAATTCATAGTTATCATGTAGATTAAATGTGTGTGGCACATAAGAAAAATAAATATTAACAATGCTGGTAAAGGTCTGGGAAGATACTTACTAATGATTAGTTTTCTTTGAAATACCGTAGGTGTTTTTTACAACAGTTCTATGGGACTGGTTCACCCCTTCCCACCCTTTTTGGTAAAATAGAGACCATGGCTCATGACATTTCTGGCATCTTTTAGGTGAAAAATAAATTCATTTGATTACTTCTAGTCCTCTCTGAAGCAGCCTCAGTCCAGTGCAGGGCGACAGTCAACCTCCCAATGTGCTGAAAGGCCCCTTTCCTCCTGACTCAGGCTGCTTCAGGCAAGCCTTAGTAAAGAGCCATGGATGGGCTCATGTTTCTCCACCTAGCACTCTGACTTCTTTTCCTAATTTTCTAGGCTGTCTCTGGCTCCTCCAGGGAGGTAGGAGCAGGAAAAGTCCTAATTGACTATAACTGCCATGATCAGCCCCATTGGGTCTCTTCAGGCAGCTGTGGGTGCTTCTGTGAGTTCTTTGGAGTCCCTCATGCAGCATTGCTGGGAATGTCTCCCCTGTAGCTCCCTTGATGTGGGCAAATGAAATCTCTTCCGGCTGGTTACTGTTCCACCATCATTCCTCCGGATGCTTCTCATGTCCCCACCCTGTCCCAAGGGTGCTCTTGGCCAGAGACTAAGACAGTTCCTGTTTGTCTCTCAAACGTGGCACATGTCTGACCCAGGGGAAGAAGTCACATACCCTTTAGCTCAATACTTTCTGCTACTATGGCCTGTCCCCAGTGCAGGGACCTCTCTTGGCAAGGCTGTCAGATCAGGTAGGCTGACTGTCTCTTCCTCTTTAAATTTCTCAGATGTAGGACACATCCCTGCCCTAGTAAATCACCTTAGGAGACAATATGAATCTCTCGGATACCACTTTCCCTGTTCCCAAGAACATCATTCTCTGACCCTGTGGAACACCAAGAGTTCTTATAATTTTCAGCCTCTTCTCTCAGTCTCTCCACCCTTATAGATGCGGGTGTCCAGGTCAGGGTTGCAACAGAGGTTTTTTAGAAGGTCTCTGGAGCGGTCTCTGATACCACGTGGGTTTTTTATAATTCAGTTCTGACACTAGCTGTCCGAGTTAGCACAGGCTCCACAGGCGAAGGGTCTCTGTTCCCATGACCGTTCTCATTTCAGATGCCAGCTACAAGCCCTGGCTTCCGGTGCTGCCGGCCCTTCTGTCCCACCTGGCTACAAATTCAGGAGCTTTTACAGTCCTTCAGGTTTGAAAATTCAGGAGAATGACAGAAAACTCAGGAAAGTGCTACAATTACAATGACTGTTTTATTAGGATGCAAATAAACAGTCAAACAGATTGTTAGGGTGGCAGAGTCTGGACGAGTCCTGAGCCCAGAGCTGCCATGCCCTCCCCAGGCACACGCCACTTACCAGTGCATCAGTACGTTCACCAACCAGGAAGATCTCCAAGCCTCCTTGTGGAGAGTTACTATCTAAGGTTTTTGTTTTTCCATAGGCATGCTTGAGCAGCTCATTGCCCACGTTACTGAAAGTCATCTCTAGTCCCCTTCCCCTCCCTGGAAGTTGTGGATTGTGGGGCTGAAAATTCTAACCCTCTAATCACATGGTTGGTTTCTCTGGCAACCAGCCTTCCCATCATGAAGCCGGCCAGCTGCACTGCCCAGCCCCCCTCCCGTCTCCAGGACCCAGGAGTACCTTTGCTAGTATAAACTGATATGGTCCAAAGGGACATGTATGAAAAACAGGGACTTGGGAAATCCAAGGGCTCTTGAAGCTCTGTATCAGGAACCCAGGACAAAACCAAAGATATATATTTTTTTATTATACCACCACCTTGGACCTTAGGAATGTTTGGTACCTATTGTGTAAGGACCCCAGCCAAAAGTGAGACAGGAAGACTCTCATTTCACATCCTGTTACACGGATGTTATTTATTTCAAAGTCAATGTTACTTTATTTATTTATTTTTTAAAGATTTTATTTATTTATTAGAGAGATTGAGAGAGCACAAATGGGGAGTGGCGGGCAGAGGGAGAAGCAGGCTCCCCTCTGAGCAAGGATCATGACCTTAGCCGTAGGCAACCCCTTAATCGCTTAATCGCTTAATCAGTGGAGCCACCCAGGCATCCCTCAGTGTTAGTTTAGATAGGACAAATACGGCCTTTAAATTTGGGTGGGATATCTTCTTCTTCTTCTTTTTTTTTCTTAACATATATTGCATTATTTGTTTCAGAGGTACAGATCTGTGATTCAGCAGTCTTGCACAATTCACAGCACTCACCATAGCACATACCCTCTCCAGTGTCTATCACCCAGCCACCCCATCCCTCCCACCCCCCACCACTCCAGCAACCCTCAGTTTATTTCCTGAGATTAAGAATTCCTCTCATCAGTGAGGTCATATGATACATGTCTTTCTCTGATTGACTTATTTTCCTCAGCATAACACCCTCCAGTTCCATCCACGTCATTGCAAATGACAAGATCTCATTCCTTTTGATGGCTGCATAATATTCCATTGTATATATATACTACATCTTCTTTATCCATTCATCTGTCAATGGACATCTTGGCTCTTTCCACAGTTTGGCTATTGTGGACATTGCTGCTATAAACATCGGGGTGCATGTACCCCTTCGGATCCCTACATTTGTATCTTTGGGGTAAATACCCAGTAGTGCAATTGCTGGATCGTATGGTAGCTCTATTTTCAACTTTTTGAGGAACCTCCATACTGTTTTCCAGAGTAGTTGCAGCAGCTTGCATTCCCACCAACAGTGTAGGAGGGTTCCCCTTTCTCCGCATCCCCACCAACATCTGTCGTTTCAAAAAAGAAAAGAAAAGAAAAAAAAATTTGGGTGGGATAACTTTAAATGTTCTTGGAATTTTTTTCACCAAGTTAGGTAATTAGAAGTGAAAGGAAATGATGCAGATCAAAGAACTTGTGGAAAAATTACATCCCTGATAACTAGTGACATATTTTTAATATTTGCTGTAAACAACATGAAAGTCTTGCTTTGGTTAATTGATTTGAATGGAGGTCCCCTGGATACCAAAGCCTTGAGAGTAATGACATATATTGAGAAAGAGATTTTCCTACTTTGAAAGGTTTGTATTTAGAAAGAATATGTGCCTATAAATTTTAATCGAGGATTGGAAAGGAATAATTTATCTGGTAATTTGTAAATTTTCAAAGATGTCTGAGGAAATTAAAATGCTTTGAATTTGAAGAACATCTTGGGGTCATATTGAGACTTCTGGGAAGTCTGTTCTTTTCCATAATCTGAAAATTGATTTTCTTGCAAATCTCCCTGAATATACGAACAATCAGTTCTGAAGTTCAACTGAACTGTGTCAAAGGGTTGGTTATGATAACTGCAAAAGCTGCATGGAGAGGTTATCTTAAAAACCATATGGCATATTTCAAAAAAGATGTCTAAAAATAAAATTTGAAAACTTTGAAATTCTTTACAAAGTATGTTTTAAATATCAGAAGTATGTTGTTGTCACTTGGAGCATAATTTTCCCTTAGCTTTTAGGATTACGAGTTAGGTTGTGCAATGATTGATACTTTCTTTATAAACAGCAGTAAAGGTTGTTGTTGTAGACTTTACCTCTTCCCCCCAAAATGTCCATGCCCCCAAATACCAGCATAGTATGCAGCCTAGCCACAGCCATAAGCTAACTGTAAGATCTTTATCAGAGAGCTCTTTGCTTTATAATAAGTGGACAATTAGATGATTTAAATTCAAACTGTTAACATAGGAAACAACCTGGAACAAAGAAAGTATAAATCTGCCATATAAACTCTATTGAAAAAAGTTATTAGGGAGCTTTTTTATCCTGTAAAAGTTAAGTAGAGACAAGGAAATTTGCATTAGACAAAACTTGCAATAAATAAAAATTTTGTATATCTCTACTGATTGTTGACATTGATGACATTTTCATGAAAATAAATACACACTTTGGTGAAGAATAAATATTTAGTTGTTGGGAACAGCAATCCAGTCTCAGTGATGCTGTTATCCTTTATGATTACCTTCTACCACATGCCTAAAATCATTTTGATTGTAACAAAAATCATATAAATTCACTGTAGAAAATTAAAAAGTATATATATGGGCAGTCAAAAATCAACCTTAGGGGAAAAAATTGTGAGTAAATCATGGCCTCTGGAACCAGAAGGCTTGAGTTCAAATCCTGGCATGTTCACCTACTAGCTGTGTGGCATCAGGTGGGTTTGCTTCCCTCCCTGTGCCTTGATTTTCCTCATTTTGTAAAGTGATAATAATAATGCCTTTATTATAGGGTTAGTACGAAGATTAAATTAGTTAGTGTTTTCTTTTTTTTTTTTTTTAAGATTTTTTTATTTATTTATTTGACAGAGAGAGACATAGCGAGAGCAGGAACACAAGCAGGGGGAGTGGGAGAGGGAGAAGCAGGCTTCCCACGGAGCAGGGAGCCTGATGTGGGACTTGATCCCAGGACCCTCAGACGCTTAACGACTGAGCCACCCAGGCACCCTAATTAGTTAGTATTTTCAAAGTGCTTAGAATAGTGTCTGAAACATATTATGTGCTCTATAAATGTATTTTATTTTTTAAAGATTTTATTTATTTATTTCGGGGGGGAGAGTGAGCAGGAGGAGGGGCAGAGAGAGAGAGAGAGAGGGAGAGAGAAAATCTCAAGCAGACTCCTCGCTGAGCATGGAGGCTGATTCAGGGCTTGATCCCGTGACCCTGAGATCAGGACCTGAGCTGAAATCAAGAGTCGATGCTTAACTGACTGAGCCGCTCAGGTACCCCTTTATTTTATTTTATTTTTAAAATATATTTTAAATAAGATATAAACATATCCTCTCTTTTTAAAAGATTTTATTTGAGAGAGAGGGAGAGAGAGCACATGAGCAGGGTGGAGGGGCAGAGGGAAAGGGAGAAGCAGACTCCCCACTGAGCAGGGAGCCCCATGCGGGACTCAATCCCAGGCCCCTGGGATCATGACCTGAGCTGAAGGCAGATGCTTAACCAACTGTCACTCAGGTGCCCTAAGCACATCCTCTGTAAGCAAAAAGTTTGTCCTACTGTACATCTTGTTCCTATTTTTTCATATATGTTATAATCATTTTTTATGTCCATAATATACAATTTTTTTCAAAAGCTGAGGACCATTTATTGTTTTTAATCCAAAAATTGTATAAATTATTACACTTTTAGCTTGTTTCTAGCTTTTTATTTTTTAAAAGAAAGTCATAATATGATTCATATATATAAATTCGCAGACGTCATGATTTTAGGATAAGTTGTGAGAAGTGGAATTATAAGATCCATACATGAATACACATTTGTAAACATTTATTTTTATAATATAAGAAATTGCTTTTTCTAGCATCCTACTAATTTTCTTCCCAGGATCAGGGAACGAGGATATTGCCACCTTTTTTCAAACCTCTGTTCTCAAACCGCTTATTTATGCTATGTTGGGAAATGTGGTCCTAACAAAAACTTTCTCATCTTTCGAGTTAACATTTTAGCTTATATTTTAATCTCTTTTCTAGAGATTAAGTGTTTTGAGGGCTTCATTACACTTCCTGAACAGAGTTGGAAAGAATTTTGTAATTTTAATAACAGTTAACAGGGGTTAGGATACAGCCTTGAAAAAGTGTGTGGCAACTTCAGCAGATAGCAGGAACTTGAGCTTGACTGTCTCTTTTGTATTTTAACATAAATTATACTTAAAGAACAACTGTGGAAAAGTGGGTGACACACTAGGAAAAATGAATAATAGGTTGTCCATTCAACCTGATAACAACAACTAACACTATGTGTCAGACACTGTGCTAAGTGATATGTTGTATTTATTTTTTAATGCATGCGTGTGTGTGTGTGTGTGTGTATCTCACGTATATAATTTATTATGGGACAAGCTATATTATTATCCCAGTTTTACAGACAAAGAAACTGAGGCACAGAGAGGTTTTATAACTTGCTCGGGTTTCCAAATCCCAAGTGGTGGACCCTCGTATAAACCCAGGCAGTCTGGCTTCAGACTCTGTGCTCAGCGCACTGCCTTTTCAAATTCCTTAATCCAGTAATCAAAGAGAAGGAAGCCACGTATTTTGGGTGGGGGGAGAATTTCCTTCAGAAAGTGGAGCTATAAATGGAACCTGTGGCATTGTTTTAAGGATTCTGAAAGAGCTGGCACATTTAGGTCAGGCTTAATGAGCCGAGTGTGAAGTAAGGAAGGTTTGGGTTCCACTTAAGGCAGGCACAAGCCGTTCTGCAGAGCACATGTGAGCAGGCACCTACATGCAGAGTGCAGAAATGGATGCAAAAGTTCCGATCAAAGCCAGTCTCATGCCTATGGGCTATTGCTGACTCTGTGGAAGAAAGCCAAATAGCTCGACCCTACTTTTGCCTAGGACTTTTTGAAGGAGATTACTTTAAATAATGGCCATCTTCCATTTATGTAGCTTAAAGTGTTGTATGTTGCAACTCTTCAATCTAAGATGGTGGCTGTGTTTCGTGAATCCCTGCCCCCATTAGAAAAGCGAGTTGTGTATCTAAATTACCAAGTTGGTTGGGGTGCCTGGGTGGCTTGGTCTGTTAAGTGTCTGTCTTTGGCTTAGGTCATGATCCCAGGGTCCTGGGATCGAGTCCCGCATCGGGCTCCTTGCTCAGTGGGGAGTTGGCTTCTCCCTCTGCCCCTGCCGCCCCCGCCACTCATTCTCTCTCTCTTGCAAAAATAAATAAAATTAAAAAAAATAAAAATGAATAAATTACCAAGTTGCTTAAGAGTGTTTTCTGAATGAATCATTTGTTCAACAAAAATGTCCTGTTCTTAAGGAATTTCTAGTGGGAGGCAAGTAATACACAAACACAAAAGACAGACTGGGAATAAGTGCTGTGAGGAGATAATGGGGATGTGATCAAATAACTTTTGTGAACCTCCCCAAAACTGCAAGTATACACCACTTATGTCCCTTAAAGAGAGTAAAATGATCCCCCCCAAGTTATCATATCCTGGTATATAAAGTCACCGATGTTCTGAGAGAAGATTTGCCATAAAAAGTTAAGCTATGACTAAGTGTTTTGGATAAAAATATAGAAGGTATAGGGCCAGCTAATAGATTAAAAAACTAAGGATTTGTCCAAAAAAAATCAACATAAATTATATTGCAGCATATTTTTACTGCAATATAAATTATTGAAGACAGCCTAAAGAGCACAGTTCAAAGTGTGTAGAGATCTAGATTCTGGCCTTAATTCTGCCACTGATGAACCAGGTGGCTGTGGGCGAACCCGTGTACTTCTCTGTTCCTTGATTTACTTATCTAGAAGCAGAAATACAAAGTATATGTCAGGATAAAATCAGATAACAAAGCTTGAATGCAACTGATTTGTTTTGCATTAAATGGTGTCTGTATTTTAAGCAGTGGTGCCTGAATCTGGTCTATCTCCTGCCCATATAAGCTTCGATTCACAATATCAGAATTTCACCAGTTTTTCCAATTTTATTTAACTGAGATTATTCTATGTAAAAATCAATCATTGCTGAAACATTTCTTTTATTCCAATTGGGTTGACAAGAAGCCATTTGAGAGCAGCTGTGTTTCATTATTTATTTTTATTCAATATTTAATTTGGAGAGAACCAACACTATAGAGATGTAGGAAATAGAGATGTTCTTTTCTGAAACAATCATCATACTTGTTATTGACATCAGATACTGGGCAATTTAACTTGCTCAAAATAATATATTTGCCAGGAATCTCAGCACCCTCTATTCAAAAATAAAAGCTCACTTATACAACAAGAGATAGTCAAGTCATTATGACAAAATCTGAAACCTATATTTTCTCTCTGAACATGATCTTCTGTAATCACAATAGAAAGCTATTTCACCAGGTACTACCCAGGAAGGCGTTGGTAGGTGATATTACCTGGATCAGTTTTTCTTTGCAGTGAATGCCAATGAAATAATTTTCTCGGGTTTCTGTATTTTTCTGCAGTATCAATTTAAAGATGAACTGAACACTGCTTCTTATTTTTAGGATACTTCTTCCTTAACATAGTCTCAAGCAGTTAACAAATTCATATACTGAAGAAGTAAAAGTTGTCATGGTGATTTAAAAAAAAACCACATAGATACATTCATTCTGAATAGTGTTTCTTTTTTGGCAGGCAAGTGGTTTCTGTAATGTACATATAATTATTGCAGTAAACCAAGCAGTGGATTTGAAGCAAGTGTAATCTGAGCTCTGTAAGCTCATGTGGATTCTGCTGTTAAACCCTGTCTTCCGCTCTTTTGTTTACTGTACTGTCAACATATTTTGTACGTTCTCCTCTGTAAACTTTGCAGATCAGACAAACCAACTGTATGAATCAAAGGAGGAAAGAATACATCTTAGTGTACTCAAAGTAGTTACAATTTAGAACGAAATTAGAATAACAGAGACATTTATAAGAAAATGGATTTATGGCACCCACCTTCTTGTCACTTTATCGAAATCTCTTTAAGAGAAAATGTATAAATGAATAACTGTGAAAGAATTCTGTTTGTGTATTTATTTATTTAGCAAATTCCCCACTGTTATAAGGAGAGAAGCTCAGTTTTTGAGACGATTTTGCCAACAGTTGTGCTGGCAAATGTATTGCTGTGGTTTAAGAACGTGTGATAACCTCACTGTTTCTTTTTGGGGAGGTCCTTACTTTAAAAAAAAGTGTAGATGGGTTATGGCATCCATTTTGTAAGTAATTTACAAAAGTTTGCACTATTTCACCTCTTGTCACATTGAAGAAATAAGGCATAATTTTCATTTTGTCAGCAAATCACTCGATGACAGGCAAGTGCCTGCATAGTGTATATAGCAACATTCTCTAATGGATTGTGGGTCCCACATGAGAACTTGCAGTGTGCTCATTAAAATTACAGCAACAGAAAAAGCAGAATAAATTGCCACCAAGTATTTGACTATGGCATTTATATGTATTTCTTCTTGACATGCCTATGGGCATGTCACTGTAAATTGTCCATGAGGATCGTAGTGACAGCTTTATGGACTAAAATTAGAGACCTAGCTTCTCACTTGGCTAAATGGTGACAGCCTAAATAAGAAGAACATAGTGAAAATAGCTTATGTGTAGCTGCATAATTCTGTTATGACACATTTTACACATAGACTATCCCAAGTACCTTGGGAACTTGAAACAAAAAATGGGAAAGTGAGTGTCATCAGAAGATTTCCAAATATGATAAATGTGAAGGCTCCTGGCCCTGGGATGATTACACATGCAACACAGCATCTCTCTCTTAGAAATAATGTGAGGATTAGTGAAAACTCCTAGCCCAGACATGAGAGGCTTCATAGATACTGAATTTTTCCTTCTCTTCTAGGATTGCCCCTCTTTTTCCTTTGGCAAACCATGTAAGGAAACCCATGTGAAGTACAAAGGGGTGATATCAACAGTAAGTGCTGCAAACATTCAGAAGGAAAGTTTGCAGCAACTGAAGAACTCAGGGAGAGCTAGAGTTTTTGAAGAAACTTGGAACTTAGATGAAGTTGGGGAAATGCAGAGTATTCTAGGCAAGAGGGCCTGCAAGAAGAGCAAAGGCCTAGCCGCAGGAGTTTACAAAGTGTTTCTGAGCTACGACGGAGGAACATCTGAGGTTGGAGGCCGATCATAGAGGGCTTCAACATGATGTGCCCAGAAGATTGTGGACTTCGTTTTCCAGGCACTGGGGAAGTTGTTGAATAATTCTGCTTGCTAAAATAATGGCAACATTGATAGAGAAATGTTTGTCAGAAGAGGATCAGTTTCCAGAGATAAGATGATGATTTATTTTTAGACATAATGGAGATTTTAAGACAAGAGGGAGGCACAGAAGCATGGGAGAAAGGGCTGTATATGTCAAAGCTATAGAGTTGTGAGTTTTCTGAGAGAAAGAGACAGAGCAACACACACAGACACAGAGAGAGAGCAAGACAGAAGAGGAGGAGGGTGACACTGAAGCAGAGAAAGTGCAAGTTTTTAACTAACTTTGACATATGCTCACATTTAGCAGATTGGAAGAGGCAAAACCCATAAAAGATAAAGGAATGGCCACTGAGGAAAAAGGAGAGAATAGCAGAGAAGATTGTCACATGTGCTGGGGGAGGAGGAACTCTTACTCATCTATGAGTTTCTGTCACTGTATGGTGGGTTTAACTTACTTTATTTTCATAACAACCAAATGAAATTCTATCACCAATTTCTAGCACAGAGAAGGAGGCTTTGGTTATTAAATTGGGCTGTGCAATTTTTAAGTGGCGCAGTTGGATTTGAAGCAAGGATTATCTGACTTCAAGCTCTGCTTGTCTCCAAGACAAGAGTTCAAAGAGGAAGGTTTAAAATGGCTCCAAGAACACACACACACAGAAAATTAGGCAAACCCACTGGCTTTGGTAATGAAATCTTTGGTGAAGTTCAAGAAAGTCATTTCAGTTGAGAATTGAAAAAATTCATTGCAGGGGATTAAGGAAGAGTTTGTGGTTAGAAATCAGAGGCAGAGGAGATGTATTGGGGCAATCCAACAGAGAAATATGATGGTAGACCTTTGGTGTCTGGGGGCAGAGGAGGTTTTGGGCAATGGTATGGAGGGCATTTTAGAACTTTTCTGAGAAAGTGGTTAAGAGGAAGCTACTGGAGCTTGGCTAGGCTATGTTTTATATTGAAGCAAAAACATTTACTTTGCAAGATAAATGAGGGAGAAGGAGGAAAGGCTGATCTCAGCACTTTCCAGTGGGATGATTTCCAGGTAAGATATAGTGGCTGAGGTCGAGGAGAGAGACTGAGGAAAAGATGTGTTTAAAGCAGATTCTTCTGAGTGAAAACCTATGCTTTGTGTGACATAACACATCCTGTTATCCTCACGCATTTCAGCAAAATTACAGAATCCAAATGTACTTGGTATGGTTAGTTTTTTTCTTCTTACAAGGTTTATATCAATGTTGATGAGGTACTGAAACAGTCACCTCATAAGGAGAAGAGCCCATATTCATGAGCATTTCATTTGTGATGCTTGTTTTATATTGCTTTAAGGTTAGAATACTTGAGTTAATAAATTTATGGGGTAGAGGAGGGAAGCAGTAGAGAGCTAGAGAGAGTGAGAGAGATTGAAAGTACAGCGTGAGATTAGATGGACTTGAAAAATAGGTTTTTAGGTCATGAATAAGAGGTTGTCCCTTTTTTCTCAGAGGACAGGGAGGAAAAGGGAGAAGCTTGGGAAACAGAGCAATATGTTAAAGTGAAGTGGTGATTATGCCTAGGAGAATGTGGGGAGAGACACTCAAGATGAGAAGTTCTGCCAAGATGACCCCCATCATATCCTCTGTGTCAGTGGGGAACAGTGCCATTTGCTGGGATGAGGAAGTTGGGTTGAATGTACACCTTGAGGAAGGAAAATGTTTTGGCCGATCCAAATAACAAATGATTAAAATGATTGCCACGCAGCAGAGAAAGATAGTTTTGAATGCCATTGCATTACTTTTACAAACTTTACTATGAGTGTTGCCCTTTGGAGTAGAAGTGAATAAAGTCTAGGGATATATTTAGGTAGGAAGGACTACATGCTATGCCTCAAATTATATCAGGAGTGTTGTTGCCAACTTTGTGTAAAAAAAGTGGTTAGATATATGCAGTTTTCTTTAAAAAGAGAGACCCACTGGGATGCCTGGGTGGCACAGTCGGTTGAGCAACCAACTCTTGGTTTCAGCTCGGGTTATGATCTCGGGGTCCTGAGATCAAGCCCCGTGTTGGGCTCCTGAGATCAAGCCCCGTGTTGGGCTCCATGCTCAGTGTGGAGCCTGCTTGAGGTTCTCTCTCCTCCCTCTGCTCTTCCCATTCATGCTCTCTCTCTCTCTCTGAAATAAATAATCTTAAAAAAAAAAAAAAGGCCCACTAACTAAATTTATATGTCTTAGGACATCTAGTTAAAGTATCTATATAGGTGTCCATATCATCTTACGACATCTCTGTGTTTTTGCCTCACAGATTCTACCTTTGGTGGAATTATCCAAATGTGAGTAATCCCCATTAATGAGTTCAGTGTTTTGTGCATGATGGGCTGTATTTGATGTGTTTCATGGCATTTCTCTACCTTTCGTCCCTTGTAAGAGGAACTTCCATGTTTCAGGTTCTCCCACTGCAGGAATAGGTCTGGGAGCCATGGCTTTAACCAGTTGGTCCTAGTCTGCCCTAAACCACAGCTGATTGGATAGAGGAGTCCCCTGACACAGGACAGCTAAGCTGTACTGAGTGACTTAGGATTCACGGCCTGGCAAGAGAAGATGAGCTAAGCCAGTAGGATTCTCCCTTTGGGGAATCTTATTTGATAAATGTGAAGACAAGAAACTGCAAGTGGTTACTCAAATGGAAAGGATGTCTTGAAGTCTACTTGTGGCCATAATGGTGGGATAGTCATGATTCCAGGTCTAGTTTTTTTTTTTTTTTTTTTTTTTAAGATTTTATTTATTTATTTGACAGAGAGAGACATAGCGAGAGAGGGAAGACAAACAGGGGCAGTGGGAGAGGGAGAAGCAGGCTTCCCGTGGAGCAGGATGCCCGACGTGGGGCTCGATCCCAGGACCCTGGGATCACGACCTGAGCCGAAGGCAGACGCTTAATGACTGAGCCACCCAGGCACCCCTCCAGGTCCAGTTTCTAAAAGAACCTGAAGATATAATCCTAAAAATAGAATCTTAACAGTTTTTTTTTTTTTTTTTAAGATTTTATTTATTTATTTGACACAGAGAGAGCTGGAGAGGGAACACAAGCAGGAAGAGTTGGGGAGGGAGAAGCAGGCTTCCCACGAGCAGGGAGCCTGATGCAGGGCTCAGTCCCAGGACCCTGGGATCATGACCTGAGCCGAAGGCAGACGCTTAACGACTGAGCCACCCAGGCACCCCTTAACAGTTTGTTCTTAAAGCACATTGACTCTGGCCAGTGCTATGGGAGCCTCACGAGGTCTCCCGGGAACAGTTTTAATAGTTAGCTGGAACTGAAACAGTACCATCCATCACTCCTCCTGCAGAAAGTGCTCAGAAAACTCATAAAGAGACAGTAAGACTGAAAACCCTGTCTTCAAGAATCTTTTGTCCTTATCTTTACTAAAACACAAGCAGTGTCTATTAGTATTTCGTCAATACAGAATTCTTTGTGTTACGAAGCAAGAAGAAACTTTTAGGAGTATGAAAGAATGCTGCAGAACCATTAAATCCCTCATTGACAGTTTGTATTCTCTGCATAACCTTGAATATTTTATTAGCAATGCCAGTTTACTTTTCAAAATGCCATCTTACTGCTAAAAGTAACCTCCAGTATATTTGCCAGTTGAAAAAGTTTCTGTTTGGTTAAGTAGGACACAGATTTGTCAATCCCGGTATTGTTTCTTTACATTGTTCTTACTCCCATTTTATCCTTGGAAGATGTAATAAAACCAATTAAAATTATATGTGATTTTCTGACGTTATAAAAGATGCATGACTCCAAGGGAGAAGAGTGGCTAAAGGTGGTTGCTAGGGACAACCAATGAAGAGGCTATAAATTAATGGGTTTGCTCCTTTTATATATGTCATTAATCAGGTGGAAGGAGGTAAATTTAAAATATTTCTTAGAAGAAAAATTCTCGTTGTAGGGAGATTCTAAACATATTTGTATGCCAAGGTGAACTTACGGGTCTCTTGCGGGGGATCTTCTTGAAGGGATTACTGAGAAGCAATTCTAGAAAGAGACCTATGTCTTGCTGGATCAAAAAAGAAAATCACAGAGCATGATATGGTTCTCTAAAATGAGAGATGATGACAAACTTCTGGAGTTGTGAGCCAAAATTAAGTAGGTCATGCGGGAGAAGTTTTCTCCTGAAAGCCATCAGAATAGTGTGAATCCGTTGACATTGTTTCTGTTTTATTTTCAAAATGTTTAAAGAGTGGCTGCTTAAATATAGATGCTTATTTTAAGTTAAACCTTAGCTCTTTGCATAATAGATATATTTTTAACTGGAAAAGGGTTTGGGAGCCTCATGCTAATTTAATATTTCAATATGGTTTAGGGCTTGCAATTTAGACTAAAAACCAATTCATGATTCTGCAGCTTACTGATGATAAAGTTACTTAGATTGCAGGCATATTTTGTCAAGTGGCTCTTGGAAGAAATGTGCATGTTCTGTCAGTCTGCTAGTGAGGATTTCTCCCCCATGTTTTGTAGTATCATTTGTATAATGACTCAGGTGATAAGTTCCTTTATGATTGCTTTTTTTTTTTAAACAGAGTTTTTCTCCTGAATAATATGATTACCAATGTGATATGATAAGCTACTATTTCTCTCGTTGGTTTTAAGCAGTAAGAGGCTTATGCTTAATTTAATGCTCACTTACAATAGCCCTTTTTGTTTACTTTTAGTAAGATGACCTGCAAAAGTAAAGATAAAATTAATATATCAGAGTAAACTATAAACTCCATGAAGAGACTTTGCCTATAGTCACCACTCTCCTCAGTGTCAAGGACAGTTCCTGGAACATATTTAGAGTTCAATGAATATTTCTTGAAAAATTGGATAAATAGACCATTGAGAAATGTATATGTGATTATAGGATTATATTTTTAATTTGGAAAAAATAAAACCCCACCAGTCACAGATTTTATTTGATAAAAATCTATGTAAAGCGGTCAGGGTAAAGGGCTTTATAAAAAGTGCTGAACGAAAGTGCCCTGATAGGCAAGAAGGGGCGATTTCATGTGATGAGCAACAGAAATGAGATATTGAAGATACCACACTTGTGTGCAGATCAACAAAGCCACTTGAAACCCAGCCAAGTGGGGCAGGGGTTTACATTAATGTCACCCTTAGAATGTGGTTCCTTGGGGCGCCTGGGTGGCTCAGTTGGTTAAGCGACTGCCTTCAGCTCAAGTCATGATCCTGGAGTCCCAGGATCGAGTCCCACATCAGGCTCCCTGCTCAGCGGGGAGTCTGCTTCTCCCTCTGACCCTCCCCCCTCTCATGTGCTCTCTCTTTCTCTCTCTGTCATTCTCTCTCTCTCAAATGAATAAATAAAATCTTTAAAAAAAAAAAAAAAGAATGTGGTTCCTCTTTCCATGTTAATGATGTTGGGAACATCCCATGCAAATGAAGTAAACAGTAGATAAGCTTTGAGATCCGATTAGGATCTTGGGGGAGGGTCAGGTGAGGAGTCTGGCAGAGGTTCAGGGGATAACTAAATGAGATCGTGGGGACTGGCCTTAGCTTTATTTTTTTAATTTTTTTCTCATTCTTTAAAATTTAAATTCAGTTAGCCAGCATATAGTGCATACCTGGTTTCAGATGTAGTGTTCAATAATTATCAGTTCAAGAATTTATCAGTAAGCCTTAGCTTTAGCAGCGCAAATGTACCAAGCATTCTCTGGACCTGTTTGTAGAGTTGCTGAATTTCCTGCTGACTTGGTGAGCCAGAGGAAACAAGCTAAATGATTTGAGTTACCCCTGTCACCTGTTCTATTTTGAAGCCATTGCTTAATTGGAGGAAACCCCAGGCCTTGAAGAATATGGACTTTATTTACTTGGTAGGGACTTCTGTAAATTGGCATAGGTGTCTAGCTGCGGTGGCAGCCAGTTGTCAGAGTTAATTATTTTTCTGGACTCTTACCAAGGAGTCTGAGCCCACCCAAAGAGCTTAGGATAAAGTAGAAAGAGGAATAACCATTAAAGTGTTTACTCTTCATGACTTTTAATTATATTTATTAATGTAACAGTTTAGTATGCATGTGGCTTGTTTAAAAAGTGCCTCAAATCCCTTTTGAAAGTTGTCATGGCATTAATAATGTTTTTTAAATGTTGATCTTTTTACAGTTCAGAAAAGTATAAAGGCTCAAGTGTTAAGTCAGCTTTTTGAGTGAAACCTATAGTTTGCAGGAAATATAGGGGATCCATAATAATTTTAAGATTTTTAAAAAAATTTTGAGAGGGAGAGCACACACTCGAGCATGAGTTGGGGGAGGGGCAGCGGGAGAGGGAGAAGGCGGAGAGAGAGAGTCTCAAGCAGTCTCCCCACTGAGCTCAGAACCTACACTGGCTCCATCCCATCACCCTGAGATCTGGACCTGAGCCGAAACCAAGAGTTGGTCCTAGTTTTAAAAGTCACAGGTAAGGGGGCTCCTGGGTGGCTCAGTCGTTAAGTGTCTGCCTTCGGCTCAGGTCATGATCTCGGGGTCCTGGGATCGAGCCCCGCATCGGGCTCCCTGCTCAGCGGGGAGCCTGCTCCTCCCTCTCCTACTCCCTGTGCTTGTGTTCCCTCTCTCGCTGTGTTTCTCTGTCAAGTAAATAAATAAAATCTTTAAAAAAAAAAAAAGTTACAGGTAAGTAAAGCAGTGTTGGGGAGGTAGAATTTTTGTAATTCGATATGTGTTAGAAGAAAGGTCTCACCAAAAGTTAACATTTCAGCAAAGACCTGGCAGAAGAAAAGCAGATATCTAGAAGGAGGACCCTTCCAAGCTGAGGAAAGAGTAAAAGAAAAAAAAGCTTGAGACAGGAATGTATGTGGTGTGTTAAGTCAAGACTAAAGAGTGGGCCAGATCAGGGGAAGATGGCAGGAAATGAGGTCAGGGAGTTCATAAGGGGCAGATTGTGTTGGGCTTTTTTGGTCCCCAGAAGACAGCCTTTACCCTGAGTGAGGTAGATGTCATTGCGAGTGTTTTAAAGTGAAGGAGTGACATGATCTGACTTAAGTTGTAAAAAGGATTATTCCTGCTTCTGTCATGATTTCAGTTAGGAATACAGGGGTGACAGATGAACTGACTAATAGTAGTTTACATGACTAGGAATTGTTTTTTCTTATGTCTCTTTTTGATGGAGGCCATTTCTGGAATTGGGTCAATGTTATTACGATGTTACCGTCATAGACCTAAGCTCTTTCTGTCTTTCTTTCCCACCATCCTCCCCATGTTGGCTTTTCTCCTTGTGCTCTTTGCCTCATGGTTATAGGGTGGCTGGCTGTTGTAGCTCCAGGTGTCACATCTTCATTCAAGACAGAAAGAAAGAAAGGCAACACTTCACCATATCTACTTGGAAAGCTTTACCACCAGGTAACAGGCCATTTGTGCTTGTAAGAGAAAAGGAGGAGTTAAAATATTTGCTTTCTTAGTTCTCACTGGAAAGTTAGGAAAAGGATGGGTGCTGGGTCTGTCAAACTAAATATTCCGGAGTTATGATTCCCTGTATCTGTGCTGCTTTATCAGTTTACTAGGCTCTCATGTACATTTGCTCATTTGGGTCCTCTAATGGTCCTTTGGGAGAAAGCAAGGAAGGGATAGCTCCATTTTCGAGGTAAGAGCGTCAAAGCCCAGAGAAGTGACTTCCTCATAGGTATTTTAATGGCAGGGCAGAGACTAGAACACCTGGCACAGACTCTCATTCATTTCATTATTTCCTGGCACCTAACTTGAAAATCAGGAACAGTCTGGATTCTCTCCCCAACAGATACATTACCATTTGCATCCAGTCTCCTTTAGCAATTGAGAGGCTACTGGAAGGCCTCTGCTTTCTCTAAGGGCTTGGAGACTGTGCTTATGTTGTGACTTTTTTTTTTTTTTTTCCTGGTTCTCCTGAGTTCTGAAATGCTGGAGGCAATGCAGGAAGCCCGAGTAAAGAAAAGCATTCTTCTCAGGAGGGAAAGAGAGAGTCATCCTACTGGCCTTCTACCTAGTGGGGAGAGTTGTTGAAAATCCATGGATAGAATGTTGCTTGCAGAAACATTTAAAATGCACCCGAAGGGCTCTCTGTGTAAAGAAAGTATATTTTCATTAGTTTTGTGAATTGCTAATTATTTTATAAAGATGAGAGTTGCCCTTTGCTTTTGACTAAATCTGTGGTTTTCTACCTAAGATTTGCTTAAAGCTGCGTTTCCAAGTAGCTCTGAGAAGCAGAACAGCTGTGCTCCATGCCAGACAGGCATTTTTCCCCTCCTGTCTCCGAGTGGATGCAGCTGGGAGAGGTTTGTGTTGCTCTTCAGATCCATCTTCTGTCCAGGTGTGCATTCACCCTTCCCTTTCACAAGACTGTTGTTGTTTTATCTGGGAGACCTTGGGACCAAAATAATTAATGACCCAAGGCTCTGACTGGGCTATGAAAGAACACAGCAAGGCCCTAAGTTGAGGCAAAAAAGAATAACAATGTAAAAAATTATAAGGAATGGGAACTTTAATTTACTTAGGATGCTGGGAACATAAACTACATTTAATCTTTTCAACAATGTGTGTGAGATGTTATTACGGTTTTATTACTGTTGCTGTATTTCAGATACATAAACGGAAATTTAGAGATAATTAAATTACTTAACGTTATAACCACTAAGCAACAAAGTTCAGGATTTGGATCCAAGCACATTCTAGTTATCCAGGTACTGACAGCTTTCTGTCGTGTCCTGCACACGCTAGTAAAACTAGGGAAAAATCGGGAAAGGTGATGAAATGCTAGGGGCTCTCACGGACTGAATTCAAAAATATATCAGATGTGTCCTACACATGGGATTTCTTTTGGTCTGGTGCAAGGTCAGTGTGGTTGGTTCTCAAATGTCTGTGTGCTTAAAAAAATCATTTAAGGATTTTCTTTTAAAATGTAGGTTCCTGGCCTCCAACCTAGAGGTCCCAATTACATAGGATTGAGGCAGAGTCTAGGAATCCGCATTTTAGTAAGTATCTAGATGACCTTGATGCAGATTTTCTGGAAGTGACATTTTGGGAAATATTGCTCAAAATTGAAATTCAATAGCCAGTACTGCAGCAGGCATTCAGGAAGCTTCTGGCTTCACATCCAGGGGTTGGTAGAAAACGAACTGATGCACTGTTCATGAATGAAGATGAACAGGTTTTCTCCAATGGAGACTTTTGCCATTTATTCCAATTTGGCATTTAGAACTTAGAGATGACATAGAATATGACCAGTCCCCTTTCTAGGTGAGAATACAGAAATTAAAAAAAAAAAAACAAAAAAAACAAAGAGGGAGTTGTACAGCATGCCTTATTTACTTTTTTCCCTTACTTTGATTCTGTAATTTTTTATTTCCATCACACAGCCAGACACACTAGAAGAGATTCTCAGAGGATGCTAAAAATATTGCTCTTGTCACTATAGACTTCCCATCCCCATTGCTTGCTTGCTTGCTGAATTCTTAGTAGAGAGGATGTCTTTTGTCTTTTGCCTCTTGTCTCTTTCTGACAAGAATTAGGTTCTGAGCGACTTTTGTGATCAGGTCTTGCCTCTCTGGCCAAACCCACCAAATCCACATTGAGGCTAAGTATTCCGGTCTCTTGGTTGTCATGCTATTGGGCTCAGGCTGAGCAGGAATTTGTTTTAACTAGGGAGCTCAACCTGGCAATGAAAAGAACAAAACAAAGGACCCAAGGCTAAAATCCTGAATATAAGTTTGTTCCTTTGTTCAACTAATGTTTGAGTGGCTATTGTTTGTAGGATACGGGCCAGGTGCTGAGCTGATAAATAATTTGTGATTAAAATAATTGATTTAGAAAATCACATTGCTTTGGTTTTCTGTTGAAAACCTTTAAAATGTGCTTGCCTATTCTATATTATAAGCTTATTCAAACATAGGAATAAATAAATCTTTTTGAGCATTTACTATGCCTAGTGCCTGGAGAACTATAATTTTCAGGCTTAGTAAAGAAAGTGACAGCATCCGGGAGCATGGACTTCAGTCAGACTGACCATGGGCCACATCTTGCTCCTGCTTCCTGTCAGCTGGGTAAATAAACTCAGGCAAGTTACTTCCCTCCTCTGAGCCTCATCTATTCATTCATTCATTCATTTGTTTATTTATTAAGATTTTATTTATTTATTTGACAGAGAGAGACACAGCGATAGAGGAAACACAAACAGGGGGAGTGGGAGAGGGAGAAGCAGGCTTCTCGTGGAGCAGGGAGCCCGATGCGGGGCTCGATCCCAGGACCCTGGGATCATGACCTGAGCCGAAGGCAGACGCTTAACGACTGAGCCACCCAGGCACCCCTGAGCCTCATTTAAAAAAAAAAAATCTGTAAAGTATAAAGGATCTTTTTAAAGCTTAAATAACTAAAGAATTTCAAGCATTTGGCACACATATTTAATAAATTTCAATTAATATTATTATTGAGGTTTCTCAACTACCCTCAAGGAGCCTGTAGTACAGCTGGGGACCCAGATCCATCCTTATTTAAAAGCACACTGAGAGGGAGCATGGTGACTACCAGGTCAGTCAGAGCAGCAGAAGTGCCGTTGGACAGCAAAGCTGGGAGAGGTGTCGGAAGGAATCCCTCGGAAGAGCCACAGCTGAAGATATGGTATAGACACACAGTATGAAGTGGGGAATAGAGGAGCTGGTGACCTTGAATGTAGGAGCATAGTGCTGGCTGGAGTCAGACCTTCGTTTTCAAATCATGATTCAGGTATGCAGTAGCTGTGTGGCCTCAGCTACTTCACTTCTCTGGCTATGTTTGCAAACTGATCTTCAGTGTTCCATACTCTATGTTGAAATCATAAGTGGCAGAAGAAAAAGGACAGTTATTTCTGTAAGGAAATGTTAAAGGATGTGTGATTCTTTAATCTAGGAACATGATTCTTTTTTTTTCTTTTAAGATTTTATTTATTTGACAGAGAGAGACAGTACAAGCAGGGGGAGTGGCAGGGAGAGGGAGAAGCAGGCTCCTGTTGAGCAGGGAGCCTGACGACGTGAGGCTCCATCCCAGGACCCTGGGATCGTGACCTGAGCTGAAGGCAGATGCTTAATCAACTGAGCCACCCAGGCATCCCTAGGAACATGGTTCTTAATGTTTCTAGTCCTTGAGCCATTTCAGAAAGGTAGAAAAAGTGAATAAATAAATAAAGATATATAGAAACACATACACACAAGATAATGAAACTAATGAGAGGCGTTTTGTGTTTTAAATTTTTATTGTCCTTACATGCCTAACAGAGGGGTTACAGGAAGTTAAGTGCTGAGTATACATGAATGACTGAATTAATGTCATTTCCCTGTTTTCTAACTGGTTTTGCAAAGTCACACACAAAAGCAATTTTTGTAAAAAACAACTTACTTGAATGGGAGGTAACTTTTGAAGTTTTTACTAGTTGCATTATAGTCAGGGTGGTTATAAAATCTATCATTCAGAATCAGGCACTTTTGAGAATAAAAGGGGATTCTTTATTAATAAGCTGAGACAACAGATGTTTACCCGCGTTGTCCTGGGTAAATAGGGACATATATGGGGCAGCCTGATTATAGTTTTTATTTATCAAATACCTATCACTAGTCATTTCTTCATTAATATCAAAAATAAATTCATAGCTCCTATAAAAAATAAGCTTACAAAGGCTCAGTCATGCAAATACTACAATAAAAGTTAAGTGTTTAAAATAAAGGGAAGAAATGAAAATAAATATTTATTGAATGCTTATTTGCTAGGCATAATCTCTCAATTGGATACAAAGCTCAGAGAGAGATGTAAATTAATCATTTTCCTTGCTTGTAAGTAATAGATATAAATGAGGCTTTAATTCTAGATCTGTCTGACTTGGGACTTTATGAGAACATATATTGACAGTTCTGGTCTAAAGCAGAAAGATATTTCATAACCATGTTTAAGTAAAAATTGTTATTCTTAGAAAAATTCATAGTGCCTCAGAAACAGCAGGAGAATTTCAGAGGAAGAGGCAAGATTGGACCTTTCCAAGGACGGAGTCTCTCTTCCTGGAATCCTTGAGAATATGGGAACATTCCTTACTTTGAGGTAATTTAGAAAAAAAAATTGGAAGGGATAATAACTGTTACTCATGTGTACTAATGCATTATTTTTCGTAGTCTGTTTCTTCTTCACTCCAAAGATCTATTCAATTTTCTCAGAAATTGAGGGTCTTCAACCTACTCTTGTCTTGTGCTTTTCCACAGTGTTAAATGCTGACTTCTTAAACTGGTTCAGTGGTAACCTGTCTATCTGTAAGACACTAGACCAGTGATATTTTGTGATTGCCATCTTGAACCTGAGCTATGCTCTCCTCTTAGGTTTGGCCAAGACCAGGTACATCTAAAGGACATTGGAGATATTGCATGGGGAATAGAGGAGCTGGTGACCTTGAATGTAGGAGCATAGTGCTGGCTGGAGTCAGACCTTTGTTTTCAAATCATGATTCAGGTATGCAGTAGCTGTGTGGCCTCAGCTACTTCACTTCTCTGTGCAGGTCTGGCTTCCTGGACATGTGACCTGTTCAGTTACACAAGGACCCTGCCCTTGGTTTAATACTCTGCGGTGACTATCTTGAAATTTGTAATATTTTTTGAACAAGGAGCCCCACATTTTCATTTTGTACTAGGTCTAGAAAATTACATAACTGGTCTTGTTCTAAGCCTTCTTCATTTGGAAAACAGGGATAGTAACATTTTTTTCATCTTTGGGCACACAGGATTTTCCTAGGAAAGGATATGCCAATGGGAAGGTACAGTCAGGCAGTGAGCTTAATCCCGACTGGCTCACTCATTAAAAAGGAAGGTTGAATTTGGCTGACCCATGGTGCCCACCTCTCACGTTGTTGTTGGCTCAGCTGTGGACATGTGCCATGGGGTGGGAAGAGGGAAAATCAAAATGCTCTTTTAAATAAGAATATCTAGGAGACATTAGAAGGATAAGGCAACCTTGTATGGAACCATAGTCATGCACTGTGGCATGAAGATTAGGGAGAGGGTTCCTCTACTTCAGCAAAGCTGAGCTTTGCTACCATTGTTGGTTCTGACATTAGCACCATACCTTGGTAGATTCACATTCGTCAAGTGCAGGTGGTAGGGCCAAGTGGTGGTCAAGTTCCCGTCTCGGTTGTGAGGGACCCAGAGAATCAAGCAGCAGATACAACCACCACCACTACCGTCACGAAAATGAACTCACATCATTGTGGGCGGAAAAGGAGGCAAATGACGAATGCCAGTTGGTTCCTCAGGCACTGTATTAAAAACTCAGGTGTGAATTTTCCTGCACTCTCTGAAAAATAGTTGGAATGGAATTTGTAAGGGGCTGGATGTACTTTAAAAGCTAGTGAAGGAATAATATCAGAGAAAGGTGGGTTGTTGATAAAATAAGACCTGTCCTATATTCTGAGTTAGTGTAGTTTGTCACATATAGGTTACCTCAACATATTAGCTTCTTTTACTTCTGTTAATCAGGAGAAGAAATGGATTTCAATAATATATAAAGCAACATAACATTCAAACAAATCATACATCAAAGGCAAGGAAAAAACAACACTTAATAAAAATGTTACTAATTCATCCTTTCTTTATAAAAACTGATAATGGATTCTTACTGAGATGTTGACAAAGTTTTTTATTTCTTGCTTACACCTCTCAATTCATGAACTTGAAGGCTCTTTGGTATGCAACTGAGGTATTCTGTTCATGATCCTGCATTTATACTGTAGATTTAAATATGGATAGCCAATCAGCACATACCTTCAATTAGCCAGTGCTGTTATATATTTGAGTAATCAGTGTCCACAGAAAATATGTTAATTTTTGATAATTCATGGATAGAAGTAGTTGTCCCTTTGGTAGTTGCACTTTGGTGTCATAGATCAAGCCCTCTGAGAGCAGGGATGGATAAAGAACTGATGGTACATTTACTGTAGCAAGTAGCAAGATAGCCCAGTGGGAGAGACAACAACAATGAAAACAAAATCAAACCTACCACCCATTTCGGGGAGCCGCGGAGGTAAGGATAGGACTTAAACCATTCATTTGACAGTGTGGGCAATATATTAAAAAAAAAAAGAAAGAAACTCAGAAGATTTCTTAGTCTGTCGTGCCTGCCACAGAAAAGAAATATGCCATTTAACAAGTACTTTGCCCAGGTGTTTTTGCTCCTACCAGCTGGCAACTGCAGAATGTAGTACTGTCTTATCCTCACCAGGAGACATTACGACAAGTTCCTGGGGAGTTAACAAATAGAAAATATCCAGGCCTGCTCAGCAGGAGCGAAGCTTTAGTATTCTTAACCTGCTGAAGGCAGCGGAAAGTTTTCATTAGAACAGTTGCTCAAATGAGCCACATTTATATTGCCTTGCTACCCTATGTTTCTTTCTTTTTTTTTTTTAAGATTTTATTTATTTATTTGATAGAGAGACACAGCGAGAGAGGGAACACAAGCAGGGGGAGTGGGAGAGGGAGAAGCAGGCTTCCCGCGGAGCAGGGAGCCCGATGCGGGGCTCGATCCCAGGACCCCGGGATCATGACCTGAGCCGAAGGCAGATGCCCAATGGCTGAGCCACCCAGGCGCCCCTACCCTATGTTTCTTTCCTGGATCCTGCACTGAAGCTGACATTTCCACAGGTGCAACTTGCTGCAAACAGGTCAAGAACTCTGCTCTGAAGTTTTGCAGAATTTAGAGAGCTCTATTTTCATTTAATGTTTGAGCCATCTTAGTTTATAGTCTATGTGAGAATATTTACCAAAAAGTCCGTGGGTTTTTTGCTTACTTTTGAACGATCTGAGCTAAATTTATTTCTTAGAAACATAAACAATGCCTTGAATTATACATTTTCCGGTCCTTTAAGTGACCAAACAGATATAATGGCATACTTCAGCCCTGAGCGTGGTTAATTCACTGAATTTTTATGTTGATCTGAAAAGAATGACTCCTGGAAGATTTCATTTTGAAATACTATCTGCTAAATTGCTAAATTATGTTTTAAGCTTTTCCTTTTAAATGAAGGGTTACTTTCTAAGAACAACTTAGGAGCATTAAGATAATTTCTCTTGCAGTTGTGACCTTGAGAAAGAAAGATGCAGAATGTTCCTGCTTTGTGATTTTGGCAGAATCCTTTAAACTAAACACGTGATTTCAACAGCGTAATTTTATTATTCCATTTGCTGACAGTTCCAGGTTCCTGGTACATTCGTTCTATTTTCTTATTCATAGAAAATCTTTTCAAAGACATAGCTTTAGAAATTCTCTGATACTGAAATATGTTGTTGTACTTATATTACACAAACTCAAAGAGAAACTTGAGGGAGAAAAACTCACTATTTCCTTGACATTTCCTAGAACTAAGTGACTCAAAAGAAATGTAAAACCAGGAGACAGAATTCAGAAAGGAAAATTACAGGAATTAAATAATCGTTAACTTCTGTGTTGATAAAAACTCAGAAAAAGGAAATGTAATGATCCAAAATATTTAATTTTAATAAATGGAACACCATTTATTTAAAAGACATTTTCATATTGTTGGCACTTTATTTTCAACGAATGTTTTGCAGGAACATGCCTTTGGAGCAGAGAGTATGCCAACTATTCATAAATATTTAAGATCTCAAAGAATTATTTGATTTCTTTTAGTAGTTAGTAAAACCATATCAAATAATTTAAATTGGAGCTAGCTGAGAATAGATGTCATGCAACACACATGAAATAACTTTTTAACATTCCAGGCAAAGTGACTCTCCTCAGCTGGTTATTCCATTTCAACACTGCTTATGACACACAGCTGGTTCACCCATGATGGATCATTTGCAGCAGAGGATGTACTCTGTGGGCAACTCAAGGGCATATGCACGATTGCATGAACCACAGGGAAGGCACTTTGGACTCAACTTGCAATATATTTGCTTTTACTTGTTTAAATTCCAGTGTTTAAAGATATATCAAGATATTTTGGATAAGGCAGATCTGATGAACTCAACATAAGAATTTATGAGAGCAAGGGGAAACATACTACAAAAGTCTTCATCCTCAGAGAGGTTCTTTTTAAAATGAATTCAAATTAAATGTAATAAACGAGTTTTTCTCTAAGTATATTGAGGTTTGATAATTCTGTCCAAAACACCATCTTAGACCCTTTAAAACCGTATGAGAAACACAGTTTTTTTTAATGTCTTGCATAAAAATGATACTTTTTAGAAAGATACCTTTCTAAAAGCGAACATATTCTAAGCCAGGTTCGGTAAACTGTGGCTCATGGGCCAAATCCTGTTTATTTGGTATGGTCCATGAACTACGAATGATTTTCACATTTTTTTTTAAGGTTAACATTTATTGACTACTTATCCAGACCAGGTGCTAAATGTCTTAACTCATTTCATCTTCACTGTACTCTAATGAGGTTGGGACTATTACACTCCCCATTTATTAGCCAGGAAACTGGAACAGAGAGATCCAGAGTCACTCAACTAATAAGTTGCAGAGCCAGGATATGCACAGTTTGGCTCCATAATCCATGCTTTCAACCAGCATACTCTCTATTACCTTTGAAACATAAATTCCCCATGGGCCATTTATGTCCTTCTACTACTTGCTTTATTCTCATTCCCTAACAGCGCTCTCCAGATATCTTCGGCTTCAAACAAATGAAACTCTTTTCCATTCTTCTAATCTTTGCAGGCTGTGGGTTGTCCCTAAGGTTTGTCCCTCTGACCAGACAGCTCTTCTCTCATCTCTACCTTTCCAAAACCTGTCCATGCTTCAAGAACCAGTCTTTACTAGTAATAACCAACTAGAAGATATGATGCTAATTATAATAACACCCAAACTTCCAGCTACCAGTTAAACAAAGGAGACTTTACAGAATCATAGGAGAAAAGTTGAGCGAATAGACAAATACATTTAAATATGTTTTTAAATGGTTGGGAAAACACAAAAGAAAAATATTTTGTGACATGTGAAGATTATATGAAATGGAGATTTCATTGTGCATAAATAGTTATTGCAACATAGCCGTGTTCCTTCATTTATGTATCATCTGTTATGTGTGGGTGCGTTTAGGCTGCAATGACAAGGTAGCATTGTTGCAACAGAGACCATCCAGCCTGCAAAGCTTCAAGTATTTGCTGTCTGGCCCTTTGCAGAAAATGTTTGCCAATTACTTAATTTCTGATTTTGATCTATGATTGCATAATGAAAAAGTAAGTTTTTGTAGGTAAACTAGACTTTATGGCATAATTATTTATGCACTAACATTATGAACACATAACCATAACAGGTATGGTATTATTTTGCGTTGGCATTTGCATGGCATGTAGAAGGTTCCCAATAAATATTTTTTGAAGAAATAGATGAATAAGTGGACACTTGAAGCTGAAAAATATCAGTATTAAAAGAATAATCCATTTTAGTCATGTACTTTTTCTTCTGATTTAGTTTAAACTAGTTTTGAAGACTTGTTTAGTTTAGTAATATTTGTCATGTCCCTGAAGTAATTCATTGCCATAAATTTGAAAACAATATATTTGTGGTATCACAAATTTGTGTCTGATTTAAATACTCAGCTAAATGTAATCCTAATTAGATGTGTGGTGTTCTAGTATTTCATGTTCCAAATTCATTTTTTATGGTCCCTCTGTGCCATGCAGTATTAAAAATATACGCAAATCTCTATGATTATTCACAGAGAGAGACAGAAGCTTCTGTGATCGGTAATCATCCATTTACACATAAAGAAATTGATTTGTAGAGAATCAATAATTAGATGGCCTTGGAATATAAATCTGAGATTTCTGCTGTAGAATGGCTTTCTTCTGATTGACTCTTCTTTAAGTTCTGAGTCTAAGACTTCCATGATTATTGATTATAATTATTTTTAAAGTTAATGACTGCCTTGGGACTTCATTTGAGACTGGAATAAGTCCAAAATGCAAAACTTCTGACTGAGTTAGTAAACAAATAAATCTCTAATCTCATCAAGCAGGTTCTTTCCTGGAAGCTGTGTAAATTAGAAACACAGTGTCTCACAATTCCATTAATAAAATCACATCAGCATAATTTAATAAGTCACATATACAACATTAAGGTTTCAGAGCCAGGGCTAGCATTACTGTGAGAGGGCATCAGTTATAGAAGTCTTAATGTGAGAAACTTAGAAACTGTTTGGAGTGAATAGGGATAGCAGAAAAACTTTTCTAGATAAAGATTATTAAAATATCATTTAACTTCTTTTTATGAAATTTTAAACTGTATATTTGAGATATAAGATCATTTGAACAAAAATGACCATAACTACTTGTGCATATGTAAAATAAATAGAACAGTTTTCTTAGATTAGACATTGGGACCATATTAATCTTTCTTTATACAGTTGGAGATAAAATCAAAATTGTAATCATGCTGTTTACAAGCATGGGTTCTGTGGTAATGTAGAAAATTTGAGTAAGAGTTAGAGAAGGATTTAACAATTAAAACTTTTTAGGGGTATCTTAGTCCAAATTCAACATTGTTTCACTAGGAATATGTGCAACTTAAACTGACACTACTGATCACTGTATGTGATCTTGTGTGTGAAGGATCTGCCTTGTGTGTGAAGGAAGTATTTTCTATAGGTTCTATAGTTACTGTTTCCTATAGGTTATCCTGTTCCAACTCAAATCTGTCTGTGGAGATACAGACATAGATACAGATATTATACAACATTTCTCTTATACTCAAAATAGTAAATATCATGTCACCTTTCCTTCCAGTGGCTTTTCACAGCACATATAAATATTTGATCAATACAGTGAAATTAGGGAAAATGAGTTACATAAAAAAAGGTACTTCTAGGATGTAAAGGAGAAAAACTGGAAATAATTAAGTCATGAAGCAATAATTATGTAGCATGTTTTACATGCAAATCTTTAAAGACATTTAAATATAGAAATTTACAATTACAAAATTATGCAGGCAACATGCAGGTGTGTTATATAGTACAACAATATAGTGAATGTTACCTCCCAAATTAAGAATGAGAACACTATTAATATCATCTTGGATCCTTTCAGAGATAGCAATTATTTTGAATTCTGTTTTTATTATCCCCATGCCTTTATTTTAAAATAGTTTTATGTATCATAACCCCTCCCCCATATTTCTTAATATTGCTTATCTTTGAAATTATGTAATTTGTTTTATTCATATCTGATACTCTGTCTGGCTGTACTTCATTTATTTTTCCCTGTGGTAAAATATCCCATTGTGTGAACATACCACAAGTTATTTATCCATTATCCTATCATTAGACATTTGGGCAATTTCCAGTTTTTCCCCCTATTTTATACTGTGCTGCTATGAATTTTAGTGTAAATATCTCTGATACACATTTGCAAATGTTTTTTAGGGCATATAACGAAGAGTAGAATTGCAAGATCATAGTTTATCCGAACGTTCAACTTTACCATATAATGATATATGGTTTTTAAAAAATGTTTGGACTAATATACACTATAACTAGCAGCATTCCACTTGATCCACATCCTTACTAGCATTTGGTGTTGTCAGAGTTCTTCATCTGTGCCAATCTGTTGGGGCAAATGCATTTCACTGTAGTCTTAATTTTCATTTCCCTGATTACTAATGAGGGTGAACGTCTTTTTTCAATTGAAGTATAGTTGACATACAATGTTACATTAGTTTCAGATGTACAACATAGTGATTCAACAACTCTATATGTTATGCTATGCTCCCCACAAGTGTAGCTACATCTGTCACCACACAACCCTATTAACTTACCATTGACTACATACTCTCTGCTTTCATCTCCATGACTTATTCATTCCATAAGTGGAAGTCTGTAGCTCCCACTTTTCTTCACCCATTTTGCCCATCCCCCTGCACTCTGGCAATCCCTAGTATTCATGGGTCTGTTTCTGCTATTTTTGTTTGTTCATTTGTTTCATTTTTAGATGCCACATATTCGTGAAATTATGATATTTGCCTTTCTCAGACTTATTTCACTTAGCATAATACCTTCTAGGTCCATCCATGTTGTCTCAAATGGCAAGATCTCATTTTTTTTTTTTTTAGATTGTATTTATTTGAGAGAGAGAAAGAGAGAGAGGGAGAGAGAATGTACACAAGCCCGGGGAGGGGCAGAGAAGCAGACCCCCACTGAACAGGGAGCCTGACGCAGGACTCGATCCCAGGACTCTGGTATCATGACCTGAGCCGGAGGCAGATGCTCAACCAACTGAGCCACCAACGTGCCCCACGAGATCTCATTCTTTTTTATGGTTGAGTAATATTCCATTACATATTTTATATATATGTATACATACACACACACACACACACACATATACCATGTATTCTTTGTCCATTCATCTATCGATAGACACTTAGGTTGCTTTCATATCTTGGCTATTGTAAATAATGCTGCAGTAAACACAGGGGTACATATTTCTTTTTAAATTAGTGGATTATTAAAAAAAGTTTTTATTTAAATTCCAGTTAGTTAATACAGTGTAATATTAGTTTCAGGTGTTCAATATAGTGATTCAACACTTCATACATTACCCTATGCTCATCACAACAAGTATACTCCTTAATCCTCGTTACCTATTTAACCCATCCCCCACCCACCTCCCTGCTGGTAACCATCAATTTGTTCTCTATAGTTAAGAGTCTGTTTCTTGGTTTGCCTCTTTCTCTTTTTTTTTCCCTTTTCTCATTTGTTTTGTTTCTTAAATTCCACATATAAGTGAAATCATATGGTATTTGTCTCTCTCTGACTGACTTACTTCACTTAGTATAATACTCTCTAGTTCCATCCATGTTGTTGCAAATGGCCAGATTTCATTCTTTTTTATGCTGACTAATATTCCATTATATGTATTCATTAATATATAAATATATGTTGTATATTAGTATATAACATATATATATTTATGTGGTGAAAAGGAAACCCTCTTGCACTGTTGGTGGGAATGCAAACTAAATTCGTGTTTTTGTTCTCCAGTAGTGGAATTACTGGGTCATATAGTACTTTTATTTTTAATTTTTTGAGGAACCTCCATACTGTTTTCCACAGGGGTTGCACCAGCTTACATTCCTGCCAACAGTTCCTTTTTCTTTGCATCCTCACCAACACTTGTTATTTTTTGTCTTTTTGCAACTAACCATTCTGACAGTTGGCATCTGACTGTGTTTTTGATTTGCATTTCCCTGATGATTGGTGATGTTGGGCATTTTTTCATGTGTCTGTTGGCCATCTGTATGTCTTCTTTGGAAAAATGTCTCTCAGGTGCTCTGCCCATTTTTCAGTCAGATTATTAAAATTTTTTGTGTTCAGTTGAACACAAAAGGGTGAGGATGAACATCTTTTTATATTTTTATTACTATTGTATATTTCTTCTTTTTTAAAAAATTTTATTATGTTACGTTAATCAGCATACATTACATCATTAGTTTTTGATGTAGGGTTCCGTGATTCATTGTTTGCGTATAACACCCAGTACTTGTATATTTCTTCTTTTGTAAAACACCTTTCATCTTGTTATCTTTGATCCATTTTCCCCCTTCCCTTTGGGTTGTCTTTTTTGTATTTATTTGTATTAAAATTCATTTTATGAAATTACCCTTAAATATAAGAAAAAACACCAGCAAAATATTTTGGAACCCACTACGGTTTCAAAAAATTATGTGGATTCGGGGTGCCTGGGTGGCTCAGTCGTTAAGCGTCTGCCTTTGGCTCAGGTCATGATCCCAGGGTCCTGGGATCAAGCCCCGCATCGGGCTCCCTGCTCTGCGGGGAGCCTGCTTCTCCCTCTCCGATTCCCCTTGCTTGTGTTCCCTCTCTCGCTATGTCTCTCTCTGTCAAATAAATAAATAAAGTCTTAAAAAAAAAATTATGTGGATTCTGTAAAGCAGTGATAATTTTTATTAAAATAGTCCCAACAAGAGAATGTCCATTTCTGGTTAAATATTGAGTTCAAAGGTAGATGACAGACTAAACCATATATAGATATGGTAGCTAGAAATATGTTTCTGTTTTTTAAATCTAGAAGTAAGACTGGTCTTTTGTCCTGAAGCCTTTCAGTTCTAATATATCTATTATTGGAATAAGTTGAGTGCTAAACTTGTCCCTGACACTCTCATTTTATATTAATTAATTATCATATATATTGTACTTTGACAATTTTTCCAATATTTATGGAATTTAAAAGTTTGGCATGATAACTACTTAAACCATTGCTACCATACCTGCAGGTTTTTTTTTTGTTTTTTTTTTTAAAGCCCTTGTCAGTAGAATATAATTAGGCCATTGTCAGTGGTAACATAATATCAATATAAAAGCTACTTAAACATCATTATTCTAATTATTGTAATTATTTAAAATACAACTTTAAATCCAATTGTGCCCTAAAGTGATATTTCAGCTGTAAGAAGAGAGTGTATTATTTGAAGCATGAGCTTTCCCTGTTAGGTGTCTTTCATTCTTTCATCCATGCAGAAGAGGTCACTATCTGGGCATAATTATTCACTTCACCTTTCCTACCTGGTGAGGCAGCCTGATTCTCAAGACCTGTCCTTTTCCGTGCTCCTCACAGGATTTCAGGCCCCCAGGCTAAGCCTAATTTAGGCATCGACTTCATATGTTTACAGGGGCAGAACGATGACCATGTTGGATTCTGTGCTGAATATATTCTTGTGCTGCTGCTTCCTTATAAGAGAGGACTTAAATCAGACATTTAAACCAACACTCCCTAGGCAGAGTGAAAGTTCTTCCTAAGTCCGATAAGGCAACTTCATATGGGAGAACTTCTCTGCTTCTCTGTACCACCTAGTCTTAGCAGAACTTCTGAAACTTACCTTCAGCTAGGACGCTCTGAGGATTAACTGATACCAATCTGACCTCTAGTAGGTGGTCATTAAACATTACCAATGAAGAAAGTGATTTTGATTCTATTTTGTTATAGACCTTTACAAATTTGGCATATATCATGTTTTGCTGTTACTTCATAGGCTGCCTAACTAAACTAAATGTAAGGGAAGCTCTCATTTTATAGTTTTTTTGGTGCCTATTGTTGTACTTGTTTTATTTCCCATAATTAGCTGAAAACTAACTTGATAGGGACTTTGTCTCATTTATCTACATAGTACCTAGGAAGGGGCTTAACATATAATAAGTGCTCAATAAATATTGTTTTGGTTGAATTAGTAAGTTATCTAGGGCATATTTATGTTGAAATCACAGATTTAAGAAATAGAGTTGGCCAGTAAAACATAATATGTATTCATTTGGACTTATATATAAAACCCATGAAGCCATTGTCATTTCAAGGTGACTCGTGGTTCTGGGGGCTCTGTTATAACCACTTTATCTGGTTCACTGGCACCAAGTTATCAGTGGAGAGCTTTGTTGTGAGTACACGTTCAAAAGTAGATCACCTTCAGCTCTCCCCTACAGGGTTCAGAAGTCATTCTCAACAATGCAGAGAATAGATTGAGAAAAATATATTTAGGGGAAAGCAGAATGGTACTTTCTTACCTGTGAATGATAGTTGCTAATAGTAAATCTTAGCCTTTGTATATTACCTCATTAAATCTGTACTACTTTGAGGTTATATAATTCCCTTCTTCCTGAAAGAAAGAAGTGATCTTTATTCCCATGTCTAGCCATTCCTGAATATAAAAATTATAAAATATGTAAAAATACTGTCCTATTTGTCCCATTCTTATGGCTAGCTTGTCCAGAGAGGAGAAAGAGAAGAAATAAAGTAGAGCTCCTTTTAAAATTGTAAATTCTTCTGGAGAGACAGAGAAAGGGGGGTTGGGGGAGAAAGAAATATCAAAATTTCCCAAAAGGCATTACAGCATGTCCTAATTCTTAGCCTTTTTCTTGATTCAATCTTTGTCAGGACTAATTTTACTAAAAATGACTTTATTCTAGTCTTTTCTATGGATCCTAAAATGATCTCTCAACTTATTCTGTAGTATGGAGTTTTAAGTTGCATAAATTTTTTGCCTTTACTAAGGTTTTCTACTATAAGTCATATAAGAACAATTTATTACCAGCTATCAGTTTTAACAAAGCGTGACCTGGAAAACTAACAATGGAAAATGGAGCTGTTCTCTGCCATAGCTTTTATTTAAGTAGGATATTAAATGTTGAAAATGCTTTGGCTCGGGAGTCCTGGGTATTGCTTCCAGCTTTTGATTCCTGCCTACCTGCTACGTTGGTCCTATTTTCCATTCCAGAGCTAGGTTTATTTTCCAGGATGGCTTTATACTCAGATTCCATTTAGATCCAGACCTGCTTGACTTTCTCTGCTTCTGGCTCAAATCCCAAACAAAAATCTGTCTGGATAGATCAGAGATTCAGATGGTTAAGGACACTTATAAGCGGTGGTCCTGTATATTTGAGATTTTGGTGAGTTCTCACAATATCAAACAAAACAGTGAAGCCCAATTTAAAAAAATAGTTTTTACTTTTGTTGCTATAATGCATGAACATAGTATATGAGGCCAAACAATACTTATGGGTTATTATTACAACAACCAGGGTCAGCTCCTAAGTCTTGTCTCCCAAGGCCAACAAACTTTTATTTCATTTTTATTAAATTAATATTCATTATTATTATGGCTTTATAAATAATACTGATTTCTGACATAAATGTATTCCTATCCTAATTCTTTTTACTTTTTGTCTGTGCTACACAGAACATTTAAGTTCCAAATTATGTCTAATTGTATTACTAATTTTACCCCAAAAAGCTCAGTGAGAATCTTAATCAACATATCATATTTCTCTATAAAATACTCTTATGTTCACTAATTGTTTCAAGATATTTTGAGCAAGAAATGTGTTGGACTTTTCTTGTGTGTGCCGTAGAGCAGTATGCTCAACAAATGTACCCAATAACCACCTTAGTTGATAGAACAGAAGTTGCAATGTTTTTCTTTTCCATTTGTATTATTTTTAAACTCACAAATGTATAACATTAAAAGATAAGCTCCCAAGTGTGTACCATGTAAAGATATTTCTCTCTGCTTCTATAATCTACACATATACTTACCAAAGGAGCAAATGATGTGTGCTTTATTTGCTTATAATAAGTGCATTTAAGGAGATCTACACTTACATGATAAAATAGTAGTTCTCAAATGTTTTGCTATAAGGACCACTTTACACTCTTAACAGTTATCGAGGACCCCAAAGATTTACTTTGGAAAATTCAGGAAAACATGGATGAGCACAAGCACACCATTCCACCAGCTGATACAGTGATGACATCATCATACATCACTTAGCCTCTGAAAAAACTCCTCTGTACACTTGAGTTAAGCAGAGTGAAAAGTCAAACAACAGGTGATTTTTGTTATAAAAATAATTTTGTTGTTGCAGAACTAAAAAGGTCGCAGTACCTCCAGGGCACCCAGACAACACTTCAGTAACTGCTGTATAAAACATGAAGTGGTAATAAGAAGAAACATGTGTAGAGTAGCTCGAAGTTTGCAATATGGTTTCACATATGTTTTCTATTTGATGGCCCTGATAACTCTGTGAGTTTATGATTATGTCATTTTACAGGTAGGAAAAAATTATGTTCAGGGAAATTAAGTGATTGGCTCAAGGGAACTCCACTAGTAAAATTAAACTCAAACCTTCTGATGGCAGAGCCTGTGATTTTTCTATTATAACCTATTCCTCCAAACCTGCCCAATCTAAAAGTTCTCCATGAAACCAGGTTAGTCAAGCAAAGTCTAGTTTCATCTCAGCCTCCAGAGCACACGATTGGTTTGAATGAGAACAGAGGTCTCCATGTATATTTTGCGTGGTGCTGTGGAGTCCATTTGGGTCCTGAAAGGTGCATGTGGTACCAGGGGAACCTTCAGCTTTGGAGGTCACTCTTAGTTGGATCCTCGGTGGTTGGGATCACACCTATCATTAACCCTCTAATTCTGCCTCGGAATGTGGCTGTACTCTTTAGGGAAGCCCGGTAGACCCAGATGGTTTGCAGCTGGGGTGGACCACTCAGGGTACTGAATGGTCTTGCCACACCTCTGCTAGGCAGAAATGGAGCCCCCAGCACTAGACTAAAATGGCCAACAGCCAGGAGCACAAATATCAAATATCATTTGCCTGGGAGCTGGCCCTAGTGTATTTATCTCTTTGGAGGACTGTACTTTCTGTACTGTCTTTAAGCTTTAACCTTTGGGCAAATCAAAATGACAGCCCTGTATACCCTGTAAATCAAAAAGGACAGGGTCAAAGACCATTCTTTATCTCTGTTGCTACTCAGGGCTTTGATTCTTCAGGTATTAAACATGAAGAAAATGTGGATCACAGGTGTAAGGGACACAAGTATGTGCTGTGTTAAGAAACTATAAATAACAATGTTAAATTTTCTTTGAAATGAATGAAAAGGGAGGATGAATGTATACAGATGTATAAAAAGCTCTTTGACTATTTTCTTTGCTCTGCAGTAAACTGATCTGAGTTAGATGCAGTAGAATGATGGCTTTATTGAAATAAAAAATGGTAATATTTGGAAACTGTATCTTTCATTATTTTAATTATCTACTAAAAACGAAGCAAAGCAAACAAAATAATAGTCATCACAACAGAGCTCTCTTCTGCTGTGAAGAGAAAGTCTTCATTTCTTCACTTGGCATTTAGGTGCTTTTTCATTCCCTGTCCAAATCAAAAGTACCATTTCCATGGGGTACGGAAAACCGTCGCGCCCCTCCCCCCCCACCTTACACCAGGTTGGCCCCAACAGATTCCCACCTCTGCACTTCTGCTTATATGGTTCCCTCAGCTTGGAGCACTCTTCCCTCATTTCCTTCATTTGCTGACGTCTACCCATTCTTTGAACCTTTCTTTAGCAGTTCGGGGCATGGCAGTCTCTCCTTTAGTTTTCTAGAGTGGGGGTTGGTGAAACTTTTCGGAAAAGATAGTAAATATTTTAGGCTTGGTGGCCCAGCAGGTCTCCATTGCAGCTCCTAAGTTCTGCCATTGTAACACGGAAACAGTCCTGGACAAGACCTAAACAAATGAGTGTGGCTGTGTTTTAACACAGTTTCCTACAAATAGTTTGTAATTATTTATAAAGGAGCTGTGGTTTGCCAACTCTTATTCTAGAGCATCTGTTGTGATTAGCAGTCACTTGTCATGTACTCTCTTCTTTTCTTACTGTTTCATGTGTGTATCTAATACTTACCCAACTAGCTCCATGAAGATAACCTTATCATTCTTGGTATTCCATGTATCTGTCCTGGTACTTTAAACAGTATCTATTCAGACATTCGGATATTTGTAATTGACTTAAATGTTTTTTAAGGACCAGAAAAACACTGACCCCTTTTTACTTCCATTCTGTTGCTGTTTTGTTTCTATATGAATTCTTGATGTTGTGTTTTTGTGTTGGCTCTTCACTAAGTGCAGGCATCAGACCATGCTGAGATGCAGCGTATTACCTCTCCATGTTAAGATATATTAAAGATCAGGATAAATGCTTTAATATATATCCTAAGAAAAGGTTTTATGAGTTATTTGTTGATAGAATGGTTATGATGAGACCTTTCGCTTAGCCTGCCAATGTAGAACTCATTTCTTAGGAGAACAAAGTACTGTAGGTTGGCCTCCTGATAGAAAGCTTGCTGAGTTTTACCATTTAATAAAATAGAGTACACAGTGTAATTTGTACAATGTCAAACTTCAGAGAACAATCTATAACAATAATGTTTCTATTTACAGCATGCCACTAAGGAAGGAACAATAAAATGTCAGGTTTGACAATGTCCACTGATTGATATTAAGGTCAGAAGGGGAAACATTTCTGTTTCCAGCATTGCAGTCAGTAGACACGATAGAGGGCAGAATACAATCAACTTTGCATTCTTTTCAAAATTCAAGGCTTTGGAAAGGACAGCAGTCTAGATGTTATATTTACTCGAGAGAAGCTGGAGTAGAAAAACAGAAACAACTGAAAATTCCATGTTGCCAGTTGTTGTTGTTGTTGTTGTTGTTGTTGTTTTTTCCTCTTTCTCTTTCTGTTAGCCTGGAAAAAATTCTGATAAATGTAGTCCAGTCATCAGATTTTATTCATGCTGTGTTGTAACCATCTATTTGGATACGTTAGCTGTTCTTACAAACACTACACCCACATTTTCTGGTGACATAGATGGGGTCTGAGAAGATTAATTACAAGCCATGAGATTTGTAGAACCGACAAGGGAGAGTAGAGCAGTCCCAGGTGACACAGGGAGATACTCCGCTCAGATGCCTCCTCTTGGAATATGAATTAGTATGATTCACAGGTAGCAAAGAGTGGTTATGCTATCACAGTGAAGAATCTGATATGTGTCAGCTGCTTCTCTTTATAATAAAATAACGCAGAGCTAAGTATAGAAATAAGTCATTCTTGCACCAGTGCGTGGGATTAAATGCTCAACTTTGTGTAGGCATTGATTACATTCTAGATTCTTCCCATGTTGATAAAGTCATAGGGTTTCTGAAAGTATATTTCTCACTCTCACCTTCTGTCAGGATGTTGCTGTCTCAAAGCAAACTGGTGAGCAGCTAAGCTCTGCACCATGGACCAGGTACTAAGCAGGGCGTGAAACCTAGAACTAGGGGTTTTCCTGGAACTCGTGATGTGTGATGAGAGCAACTCGCCTAGGAGGTAGAGGGTGATGTGCTTTAATGCTGGCTTATGCTGATACCATTACTTTATTACTTTATCGTTATCTAGGAAACACCCAGGAGCATTGAACAGGCATCACTCTCGCCCCACACATAAGAGTGTGATGCTGCCAATGGAATAGGAGTGGGGTTTGGGGCAGAAAATTTCCCTTGAAGCAGTGACATTTTAATGGCAATCTGAAGGACGATGAGAAATTAGACTGAGATGGTGGTCAGAAGAGAGGGCAAGTGTTTTGGGGAGAGGGAGACCATCTGTGAGATTTCCAGATGAGTGTAACTAAGTTCTGGATCTGCAAGAACACTGGTAAGACTTGCAGCTGGATTAGGCTAAATAGTGGTTTTTTTTTTTTCCTAAAGAAAAATAACACAACAGAATTTCTCACATTATTCAAGTTAAATTACATATCCCCAGCTCTCTACAGTATAAAGCCAAAGCCTCTTGTCTTTCTCACTTTGGCATTTCTAATTATTATCACTTTTATCTATCCCATTTTAAAAATTAATACCATAATTGTATAGCATTTTTAAGTTTATAAAATGTTTTTATTTTTTTTAAATATGTTCTCTCATTCAATTCTCACAATTAATATGAGTAAGAATCACAGAAGCCAGGATACTTCTCAAGGGGGATGGAGGGTGTCAGCATAAATCTCACAGTTTTATTTTAGGTTCATTCTAATGTTTGCAGTGAAAATCAGGCGTTAACAGGAATCATTTTTGATTTCCAAACCAACCATAGGAAGTTCCTTTTTTTTCTGGGAAGTTATAAATCAACATGTCACTGGGAATCATCTTTTATCATTGAGTATGATCTTTTCAGAAATGCCATTTCTTTGGTGCTTGATTATACCTGTTGGTTATTTGTATATTTTCTTTGGAGAAAAGTATATTCAAGTCCTTTGTCCATTTCCCCTGAGTTTTACTGAGATATAATAGATATGTAACTTTGTGTAAGTTTAAGGCATACAACATATTGTTTTGATACACTTATATAGTGAAAAATGATTACCACTATAGCATTAGAGTTGGCCCATTTTTTATCAGGTTATTTTTTTTGCTATTGAATTGTAGGAGTTCCTTTTATATTTTGAATGGTAGCCCCTTCTGAGCTATGCAATTTGTGAATATTTTTTCCCATTCTGCCGGTTGCCTTTTTAGTTTATTGACTGCTCACTTTTCAGAAACTTCTTAGTTTGATGTAGTTTCCATTTTCTATTTTTGCTTTTGTTGCTGGTGCTTTTAAATGTCATATTCAGGAAATCATTGCCAAAACCAATGTTACGAAGATTTTCCCCCTATGTTTTCTTCTAAGAACTTAACAGTTTCAGGTCTTACATTTGAGTTAACCCATTTTGGAGCATAGGGTGTTATACGCAAACAATGAATCATGGAACACTACATCAAAAACTAATGATGTAATGTATGGTGATTAACGTAACATAATAAAAAAAAAGAGTTAGCCCATTTTGAGTTGATGTTTATGTATAGTGTTAAGAGTCCAGTTTTTTTCTCTCTTTCTTCTTCCCTCCTCCCTCCCTCCTTCAAACTTACTTTCTCTTTCTTTTCTTTTCTTTTCTTTCTTTCTTTCTTTCTTTCTTTCTTTCTTTCTTTCTTTCTTTCTTTCTTTCTTTCTTTCTTTCTTCTTTCTTTCTTCCTCTTTCTCTTTCTTTTCATACAGATATCCAGTTTTCCTAACAGCATTTGTTGAAGAGACTACTACCCTTTGCCTATTGTGTATTCTTGGTACCCTTGTTGAAGATCAGTTGACTGTATATGTGGATTTATTTCTGGGTTCTCTGTTCTGTTCCATTTGTCTATATATCTGCATATGCCAGTGCCATACTATAAAATCACAGTGAGATATCACCTCATACCAGTTAGGATGGCCATTATCAAAAAACAAAAAATCTTAAGTATTGATCAGTATGTGAAAAAATTGGAACCCTTGTGCACTATTGATGGGAATGTAAAATGGTGCAGCCACTGTGGAAAACAGTATGGAGGTTTCTCAAAAGATTAAAACTAGAACTACCACATGATCCAGCAATCACACTTCTGGATATATATCTTAAAAAATTGAAATCAGGATCACAAAGAGATTACATGTACTCTCAAAGTCATTGCAGTATTAGCCACAATAGCCAAGATGTGGAAGTAAAGTAAATGTCCATTGATGGATGAAATTGATAAAGAAAGTGTGGTATATACATACAATGGCATATTATTCAGCCTTAAAAAACAGGAAATCCTATCATATGCACAACATGGATGGACCTTGAAGGCATTATGCTAAGTGAAATAAGCTAGCCACAGAAGGATAAATACTGCCTGGTTCCAATTATATGAGGCAAATAATAAAACCCATAGAAGCAGAAAATAAAATGGTGATTGCCAGAGACTGGGGGAGGGGAAAATAGGAGTTGGTGTGCAGTAGGTACAAAGTTTCAGTTATGCAGGAAGAAAAGATATTAGAGATCTGCTGTATAACATGTGCTTCCAGTTAATGATAATGTATTGCACACTGAAAAATTCGGTAAGTGAGCAGAGCTTCTGTTAGGTTATATAATATGCTATATAATAACAAAGAAGAAATGTCACTTACTCATTACTTTATCTTGAGACAGAACCATCCAAGGGACAAAAAGGTGGAACATATGTGAGAAAATTGATTCTTCTTGAAAGAAGGCACAGAGACTGGATGACCACTTAAGATTCCTCCAGTTATGGGTTTCTGTGATATAATAATAGCTCTGTTTGTGGTAATAGTAACTGGTTTGCATACCACTGTGCATGATTTAGGAATGCTGTTGTTAGTATAAGGATGATTTGGTAATGTTAATTTACTAACAGTATATTAAAATACGAACGGTGGTATTTAAAAAGCTTGTGGCTAAAAAATCAAGGAGAAAGAAAAGCAAAGCATAAAAGGATCTACTTTAGCTGTGTCACTTATGATATATTGTGGTCCTTGTTTGATACATGACTATAATAAAGCATTGCCATTCAATTAGAGTAAGTTAACTTTAAAATTAATATTGTGCCTATGCTTGATTCCATTTAAAGAGCTGGAGAAAGGAAAGAGGATTTTGAACCATTCACTATGCATTAGCTTCAATGACAGAATATAAATCATAGTAAGTCATGGGCCTCTGTCCAGTTCTGATCTCTGTGTGGTATAGGTCAATGTCAAACTTTAAAACTGTGCCTCAGTTAGAATGGCATGCACTTTGTAATTAGATAGAAGTGACTAGAATGGATTGGAGGTTATAATCTGGACCTTTGGGAATGTTTTGACAGTTTACCCAGGAGCCTGCATTTATTAATAGTAATTGTTCCTAAATTTTTATTTTGGCTGGCTTGCTAAGTATATAGAAAGCCCTAGAAGGAGTGATGAAGGAAATGCATTAGTGAAAAGTATTAAAAAATTGTCTTTGACATTTCTAGCACAAGGAGCAAGTCCAGATGGTTGACAAAAGAGCATAAATCAATTGATAAGAACATCCATTTTAATTTTTTCTTTCATGTTTGATATTTAAGTCTTTCCTGTTATGAAGATACATCAAGAATTCTGTTACTACGAAGAAAACCTATTTTGTGGGCATCCCTGTTGATCTTCCTCAAAATTCACTCATTATCAATTAATGAACAGAACAAGTGAGGGAAATAACATGCACCTGTTTGTAAGTGCCTGGGTCGAGGGGGGGTACTCAAGTAAAGAGAGAAGGAAGAAAAGGAGTTAAAATTTCAGAAGTTTCCACTGTGTGCCAGGAACTCTGTTAGACGTTTTTACCTAATTTATAAGCAAGTAATAAATGTTTGTTTGAAAATATGTGACATTGTTTCATAGCTACATACCCCTGCAGTTTTAGATCAGCCTTGTGATCTTACAGGCCATTTAATTAATTGGTTACAGTATTGCCATGCTGATCAACTTTTTTTTGTGGAGGCTGGGGTCTGATCAACTTTTTTTTGTGGAGGCTGGGGTCAAGGCAAAAAATACATTGTTCTGGCATTAAGGGATTCAGTACATTACTACAGCTTATTCTTTCTGCTTCTGCACTGTGATAAGCAGTATAAAGAAAAGAGTGTTTGTGTTATATACAAACATGTCCCCTATACAACAAATTTTGCACAAACATATACCAGCATTTTAATGAGAATCTGATCCTGAAGCATTAGCATTTTTATTTGCCTTATTTGGTTTAATATTCTTACATTTTTTGGCTTTTTTCTGTGTGAAATCTTCAAAACAGACAATTCCTTTGCAATAACATTGAGAAAAATAAATTCATTCAGTGTCGAGGATTGGGAAGTCATCTTGCATGAAGTTCACATTGAAGATGGTTTTGAATGAGGGGCTATGTGGAAATACATTGGATAGTGAAATGTGTTGGGGCTATGTGGAAATACATTGGAAAGTGAAAGGAGAAAAATAAATTATTTCTTCTAAGTAGCATGGAATGGAGGTTGCACAGTGAGTATGTTATTACAGGAGTGGAAAGGAGAAATGGAAGTGGGCCTTTAGATTCAAAAGAAAGTTGAGGAGAAAAAGCCTTGGAGATGAAGAAAGAGAGAAGAAAAGGTTCAATTCACAGTTGTCACTTACTTTCACTTACTTTTTAGGGATTAATTTCCATGACTCAAAGATGGCTTCTAGATCCTCACCAGTGGCTAAATTGGAATTATATCAACTAGAAATAAAATAATCTGGACTAGGTCAAAATAATTGTTGCTGGTGGTTGGGGATAGTTCAAATGTGCATCCATAATGAATTTTGAAATAAGGAATAGAAGAGGTCCCTCCTGACATTCCGTGTTTAATATATTAGAGCAGAGACGGGTAAAGTCAGCTTTAGTATAAAATGGCCCCTGGGCCAGCAGGTTCTATAATGACCTGATTGAATATTCATGCATTTGAAAACAGAATATGCATTGGTCAGCCTTGCAAACATACAAGAAGATCAGTTGAGCTCATTCAGCCAACAGATATATATTGAATATCTACCAGGTACCAAACATGGGATATAGTAATGAACAAGATAGACAATGTCCCTGACCCCCTCAGAGGATTTACAATCACAGAGGTAAATGTTGGCATGATGTGACTGAACAATGCCTAGGAGAGAGAATATCAGTGAAACCATTTTTCATTGCCCAGATCATCTCTCCTTTGAAGATAGAGGCAGCAAGCAGTTTTGTCTGTTAATATTAAAGAATTGAATCAACTAGCTAATATCTCTTTTTCTAAGTCCGTGCTAACCGTACAAGTTTCTGATCATAATTTGGATTCCCAGATGTGTCTGCCTATTGGGGAACAATACTCTAGTCAAGCAAGTATGAGGACTGTGGTCCTTGTGATGTTTATATTTCTTTTTAAATATGGCCACTAGCATTCTGTGTTTTAAATCCGTCTACTATGAGTCCGCCATTGAGGGATGGATTCCTTCTCAGAATGCTGTCAAAATCAGGTTTTTGAGTCTTGAAGGGTGGAGGCCAGATCCCATACAATTATCATTCTCTGAGTCTCTTGCGAAGCAGCTAGCTCAGCTTGTTGATGATACCCAGTGTTTCTGGTTAGCTATTCTTGTTCTGTCTTAAAATTTCTGGAAGAAATGGATCTTATTCAGTTCCTTCAAAGAATATTGAGCATGGATCTGAGAGATACTGCTTTTAAGGCAGTGGTGGAATAGACAAGCTGTTCTTCTCTTGGTTCCTCTTGACCATTCCCTGTGTCATTCCTTGATCTCATCCTATCCCAGACACCTTCTGCCTCAGGCATGGCTGGCAAAGGGCCAGCCCATCATCTTCTGGATGACTTTCTACTATTGAGGGGAGGGAACGGTCTTATGATGTGTTAATTTGCTTTTGACATCTGGTTCTAGTCCATCTGTTCAGAAGTCTGCTCTTAATAGTCGGTTACTGGCAAGGCTGTTGTTCTCAGGCCTTAAAACATTAACAAGAAGTCAACCTAAAGTGACTTCACTTTTCTAAAGAGACCTTAAGGAGAGCAGTAGCTACTGAGTCTCTAACAAAATCAGTCTTCTCTTGGTATCAGCATTTTTCTTTTCTTATTTTTAAAAACGCTTCAGCACAAACTACTTAAATAGGTTTCTGACTAATATCTATTTTTACCATTGTCCTATGCAGATCCCAGTGAAATTTTGCTTCTCATGCCCCAAATGGAATTATAGTTCACAATGGATTTGAAGAGATTAGTATTAGCGCTATAGGCTTTTTTCGTCCAGATTAGAAATGGCAAAGTCATAGAGTGAACATTTTTCCTTAGGATGCTGTAAGTACTTGGGTACATGGTTGCTTCATTGTTTTGCCATCACTTAGGTTTGTAAAAAACAAACAAAAAAACAATGACAAAACAGGATGCCTAAAACTTGAAAACAGTGTTTTTGTTTTGTTTTCAAATTAACAGAACAACCCTGTTTCCAGATAAAATATGGTGAGCCTGATAAAATTAGAGATACTCTACCTAAAGGCTGGATGGGCAGGAGAGTTGGGGAGGGTCCTAGCTTAGAACTTCATAAAACACAGTTTTGAAACCTTGAGGTTAGGATTCCAATGTCAAATGTTATTGCTGAAGAGGAGAATGAGGAAGAAAACAATGACTATTTTGCCATATGTATGTGGAAGAACACTTTATGCATGTGGAAAAAGTCAACCAAGACAAACTGGAAATTAGTAAAAGGCTAAACTGGGCCTAGAAGGCCCAGGAAATTGGGAGCCACACGGCAGTGGGGACATTAAGAACAATGACCTGATACCGTGTTGATGGGAGCACTAGTTACAGATTGCAGAACATCAAAATCAGCCTGAAAAAGCTTTTATGAGGTGTTTAAAATTGTGTTAAAATTTGAACTATTCTTCTTGGGTGAAGGAATCAGGCGTATCAGGACTCCGAATATGGTGACAAAGTTTAATTCAATTCATTGATTGTCTACAGTGAGCCAAACACAGTGCCAGGTACTTTTTCTAATATGTGGTGTTCTGAAAATAGTGCTGAAGCTAAAAAAGAAAACCATGGGTTATTTCATGCCCCATAAACATGTCTGATAGGAATCACTAGCATTCCATTACCCACTAATATGGGAGACAACGATATATAGTGACCGATATTGTTAGAATTGAGATTTATTCTTCCTATGGGTAGTGCCGATTAGTTTCCTTTCCATGGGTTGTACTCATCGAGAGTTTGAAATATATATACATATCTATGCATGCAGAGACCAACAAATTCCATTTAAATATTCTAATTGTCTCTTAGATACTGCACGTATTAATGTGTAGAGACTTCACATCATGGGAATATTTAATGCCAGATTCACTCTCTTTTCAGCTAAGGCTCACTCATTGCCAAGAGCCCATGTGTTTTCACCCATAAAAGTGTAATGCTTGATGATACTTTGCTCACATTCTGCTTATTCTCTTCAGTGTATAACATCATCCAAAGCAAAACTCCTCTGCCTCTTCAATTTCCTTCAAATTTATCTCATTCTTCACCATCACCATAAAACTTCTAGATGGAGGAGTTTTTGTCTCTGAATATTTACTTCTCACCGCACTGCAGTTTGTCTCTGCTCCCACTGCTTAGGAACAGTGGCTCTGTTAGGGTCATCCGTGGTGAGCGACCAAGCACTGATTCTGGGGCCTCCTTGCAGCCCTGTGCTGCTGCCTGTGCACTCTTGAGGGCTGGCTGCTGTTTGCTGTGGGGGCCCCTCTGCCCATCCACCCTTCTAGCTTCTTTCCATCTCTTTCACAGGCTCCCCTTCCTCTGTTCCTTAATGGACCCAGAATGTAGACCCAAATCTTCCATTTCCATAGCTTTGGCCTTAGTTTCGAACTCATCACCTCTTATCTGGTCCATTTGAAGGAACTCCCACTATTCTCACATATTCTTGAGCATAAACCTCTCCCACCCACCACAGATCACACTACATACTATGGCCAGAGCAGTCACCCATGAAAACAAGCCTGATCCTGCTCTTGATTGCTTAAAACCTCCATTGCCCAATAGATAAAATTTAAAAATTCTGTCACAGTGCATGAGCACCCTCGGAGTCTGGCTTTCCATTTCCCATGTCCCTTCTGTGTCCTCCCAAGGACACCAAGCAGGACTGGCTGCCTCTCAACAGTTGCTGCTGTCCCCTCCACGTGTTCTTTCCCTCCCGTTTAGCGGTCCCCAACAGGTTTAATCTCTTTCCGTCCTCCCCCACCATGCTACAACAAGGGTAGCTGCAATGTCTGTATTAAGGGGAGCCTGTGATGTTCAAAGCAAATAAGGCCAGTGTCACTGCTGAACTCCCTACAAGCATAAGATGATTTATATACGTGCATCTTGGTTCTTGTTATTAGAGCGCTCTGAGGCGGGCTCGGGGGGATTTGCAGAGGATGCTCAGGAAACCAATAAAGATAATTAAAAGTTTAGAAAATTAGAACCATGAAAAACAGGTAAAGGAATGATTATTCAGCCAAAAGAAGAAAAAGCCTGAGGGGAGATATAAGAAAGAAAAATGATTTCCTAGAGGATAGACTCAGACCATCCTCCATCAATATTGAGAAGAAAACACAGCAAAGCATGTAGGATTTATATTTGCCATAAGGAACATTTCCCAGATAAGGGACTGGCTATCTAGAATAGTTTATTCATGAAACTCTCAAAATTTATCTATAGATCTAAAAAGATACATTTTATTCTGTCTAGCCAATTTAGGTATGAAGTGGCCTGAATGCAGAGAAGTGAATTAGGTGATTTCTTGCCATCCTATTTTTCTCAGTGTATCAGTCTATCTTTCAGTGGCTCTTTTTGTCTGAATGTCGTTCTCTGGCTTTCTGTCTCTTTGTCTCTCTATCCCTGTTTCTCTCTCTGTTTTTCTTTCTCCTTGCTCTCTCTTCTTTCTACCACCATCCTCCTGCACTTCTGCCCCATCCTCCTAGCCCCAATATGCCATGTAAATGAAAGCTTTGCAGAAACAGTCCAAATTACTGCCATTCAACTTTTCTTTTCTCAAGTTCATTGTATCTTTTGGTTGGCATTACAACTATTTGGGATTAGAGGAAGGTGTCTATTTCTATAAGGAGTTGAGGACAGAAAGGTTTTTGTGATCACTTCCTTTAATATTATTTTCTGAGATCATCTTCCTCCTGCAGTATACTTTCCTCAGCATAGCGCCATATCTTTTTCCTTTTGAGGAGAATTTTTCCTATAACTTGTGGACAACATGTTTTCCTAGAGAAATATGAAGTTCCTTCATTACCGGACATGAGAAGTACAAGCGAAGGGACGTTCATCAGTAGCACGGCTCTGAGGAGCGAGGAGTGCTGCAGAGTGCCCTGCTCACCTTCGAGGGATACCTTTGCAGTTTCCATTTCTGACCATTGGGTTTAGTACATTATAGTTGTTTGTATAGTATCTTTCTATTTACCTGTGCACTTCCCCACTTTCTTCTGTTGCTGGTGGCAGCCATGTTTGTCTTTCATTACCATTGCTTCAGATTTCTCCTTTATGATTTTTTTGTTCTTTTCATTCCTTTTTAATTTTCAGCCTTTTTGGCAGATTTCCTCTTCTCTTTTGCGGAGATTGGGTCTTCATGCATGCACCCTACTCTAGCATCCTATCCCTTGGCAGGCAGATGGATCCCAGCACCTGCTACTGGAATCAACACAGCAATGAGGTGATGGATGTTAGAGTTTTTATTATTTGTAAGAAAGTAATTCGGTTGAATCGATACAACCATATTTTTCCCCTCCTGAGCAGGTATAGTATCTCATCCTTAACTTTTTTTTTTAAGATTTTATTTATTGGAGAGAGAGAGAGAGAGAGAGCATATAAGCAGGGAGAGGAGCAGAGGGAGAGGGAGAAGCAGGCTCCCTGCTGAGCGTGGAGCCTGATGCAGGATTTGATCCCAGGACACCGAGATCATGACCTGAGCCAAAGGCAGATGCTCAGCCGACTGAGCCACCCAGGCGCCCTCATCCTTAACTTTTTATCTGGTGTTTACTAGATTTTCCCCTGAAGCATTTTAGAAGATAACAGGTAATTCAATTTTGTTTCTTATTTTTTTTCACTAACTCGTGTGTCATAGTTGAAGAGAACAATCTAGTGTCCATTAACATGAGTTCATTGTGACCCACCAAACCCCAGAGCTTAAACTTTGCTCTATAAATTCTAGTGAGAACTGTGAAATTGGCATTTCTTTTGGGGGCCGCAGGAGAGAAAATTAAGATAAGAGAAAGGAGCAGTGGTCACTATAAGGAAGATACGGAGTTGTCAACTTATAAATGACCACTCTTTGCTACCATTCCAACAGGTGCTACTAAATGGGAGAGACTTGGAAAGCTTATTTGGAACCGAGTATAAGTAATGTTTCTGTAAAGTAGAATCATTACTTAGTATATTACCTGTGACAGCAAAATAGTCACTTAAGGAGTGCCTGGGTGACTGAGTTGGTTGAACAGCCTACTCTTGATTTTGGCTCAGGTCATGACCTTAGGGTCGTGAGGTTGGGCTCCATATCGGGCTCTACCCTCAGTGTGGAGTCTGCTTGAGATTCTCTCCCTCTGCTCCTCTCCCTGCTCTCGCACTCTCTACATACATACATACATACATACATACATAAAGTCACTTAAATCATAGCTTTGGGTTCCCTCCCTCTCTCATTTTCTTCCTTTATTATTATTTTCTTTAGTTATTTTGAACACAATCAATTCAATCACAGTTATATTGTTTAAATGTTTTTAATTAAGTGGCACTTAGGGGTTTTTTTGTTGTTGTTCTGTCACAAGTATTTATTAAGCCCATGCCATTTGCGAGGCACTACTTAATTACCTGATCGTTAATTCATTTAAGCCCCAAAAGGCACTGTGATTTGGTATTATTATCTCCATTTTAAATACATGAAAGCAGACAAGGTTTTCAAAGAAGTTTCCAAGAATAACTTGCCTGAGGTCAAACAGGCCTATAAGTGACAGAGCCTAAGATTTTTTTCAAAAATTGAACTCCAGTTTTCTTTCTGTTATACGTTAGCTGTGCTAGTTGTTCTGCTTTGAATGACAATGCTGTATTATCATTACTTTGAATAACGATTATATCTCTGGGAAAATACATTTGAAGCATGGAAAATTTCTTCTATAGGTTATATAATCCAAATAATGGACAACAAACTAATAATCGAAAAATGAATATATGCTGAGCATTTTGCATGCGGAATAAAAGCTGAGTTCTAATTGTCGTGTACATTGAGTATTTATTGCCTCGGCTTTTGAGATTGCTTAGTCTCTTCCATAGAAATGTAGTCTTTCCTGCATCAAACAGTTTATACAGTACTTGTTATTCTTAAATCTCTTTTCTCTTTTTGTGCTATTTTACTACTAACATTGAATTCATAACCTAAGGGATCTTCCTTCAGATGGCAATCAGGATGAATGATTGCTTGGCTGTCTGTCAGTGAAGTTAATGATGGTATAATAAAACAGCAACAATAGCAGCAACAGACATTTGTTGAGTATTTATTAGGGGTCAGGAAAGAAAAGTTGAGTAAACTTTCCCCTATCCCCCAGGGCTGGCTAGGAAACTGCTGGGCAAGGATTTGAACCTGGGTTTGCATGACTCGGTGCTCAGCTACAAAAAATTAATAAAATAAATTCAAGAAATACAAGAGGTTAGAAATTGTTATAATCCAGAAAATATGAGAAATTAAAAAACTCTTTGGACATCTGCCAATTTGTAGTCCCTTTAAGAAAAATTAATATTAAAATTAAAGTTAACTTTTATAAAAATGGTCTTCTTTCCCTTGCAGACAGATGACTAGCTGTGAAACATTTCCCCCCCATGTTTTGGAGAAGTAGTATACAATCACTGTAGGATGGGGCTTCCAAAGTTTGTTCAAGCCCTACCCTGGACCAAACTAATAACATGGCAAAAGAACCATTAACGGTCTGACCTGGCTTCTAGGATCAAATAGTCCCTTTTGATATTTGTTTATTTGGATTTGCAGCTTTGGTTTTTTGTTTATTTTTCATTCTGACACTTTATAGTAAAATAAATAAAATCTTCTCAACAGTTTAGAATAGACTAACCCTTCTTTAACAGGTATGTTGAACTATGATCAACGTCCCCACCGAATAGAATTGAAAAGGGATAGTTAACTTATTCCATAAATCACTTGTGCCAAAGGAAACATACTATTTACTCAAGTCAAGTTTCCATCTTAAAGGAAAATGCCAACTTTCACTTCTGTGTATCTGTCTTATACCTATGCATAACGGCAGGCAGGAATGAGGTCATTGCTGGTGCTGCAAGTAAGTGGCCATGGAAATTATACTGCTTTGTAGCAAAATATAAACTAAAATTAAGTGGCTCACCTCTGCATTGAGGACTGTATCTTAGCATAGTAATGGGTGAATGGTCAAACTCCGGGGTACTGAACCCAGACCTCAAGGGAACTTTCTCTGTACAGCCTGGTGTGGTTGCACACAGGCCTAAATCAGGCCTTGCGATCTGCTTGACCAAAGAAACCATTCCCACATCCACTTCGGGTTTGCAAAGTAGCCTCTGGAAAGTAATTTATTCTCTCTTTGTTTGCCTCATCTGGTCAGTGAGGCTAATTGTACATAGCACTAACCCCCATTACAGCAGGCTTCTGAGAGTAACAAGTTGATATTCACTGAGCATCATGGATTTTGAAAAGTCACTGCCTGAGTTTAATAGAAGTGTAAGGGGTAGAGGTGGGGAACACATTATTCTTCTGTATACTTAGGTAATCAACACTACTACTTCCTATAAAAATGCTACTACTCCCAGATTTCCTACATATGGACTCTGTATTCTAGACGTGCCAGTTTAGTTTTTATAAAAAAGAATCTGAATCTAGCCATGGATAAAACATGTATCTAGTCTTCAATTCACTGTAGAATTTTCTTTTTAAAACTTTATTCTGAATGAATTTTCAGAACAAGACCATAAATCACATATTTTCATGCCTTAAAGAGCTGTATACATAAACTATTTCAGGGTTGGCAAGTATCTAGCATACGCGTTACCCACTCCTCGTTCTGCACACATAGCAAACATTGCTGCTTCATTAAAATCCTCTACTCTCTCAAGTAAAGACAGAACCTCAGACTTCTCCACAACACAGTGTCCCAAGAAGCTGTGACCAATCAGTCAGAGGTGGGGGTGAATTAAAGCCTCTGTCATCCCTGAGCAACTTGGACTTTCTAATTTATAGGTAAAGAATCCAAAGTCCAGATATTGTATATATATATATGCACACACATTTTTTTTTAACTGAAGTCATACAACTTGTTATTTTGGGTGTCATATGAACTAAAACCCAGATGGACACGTTCCCATTCCAGTTTTATTTTGTGACACCAGGCTGTTCCTATAATTTTCAAGTCTGGCTGCATTCATCTTATTCTTTATATCCTTCATATTTCTCATTGATTGTCTCGTTCATTTTGTCATTGATTAAGTAATATTTATTAAGCTACTACTGTGCCTGAGTTAGTGTCTCTGCAGCCAAGCAACTTAGAGTTAAATAGAAAAAACAAGTCATATATAGAAATAACCATGCACTCTAGTATTTGCCTCTATTCAACCACTAAATGTTCTGGCTGAGGTCAAGAGTGATCTAAATGTCAAATTTTACAGATATATTTCAGTTCTTAATTTTTCACTTCACTTCACCATTTCATACTATCAATCATATCCTTTCTTGAATTTCGTATTATATTCCATTTTCTTGAATTTCTTGTTGTATTTCATTATAAAATCTCCTGATTTTTTTTTCCCTATCTCTGGAGCTGCTCTCTTTTTAAACAGTGTGGTGTGATTTTTTTTTCCCCTTTTTCCAGTTCCTTTGTGGTCAGTGTTCTTGGATTCTGACCTCAGTTCCCTTTTTTTCCTCTTTGTGGAATTTTACCCACTTTTATAACTGCAAACTTCACCTCGAACCCAAGTGTTTTTGCATCTTCATCCGAACCCTGGTACAGACTGGTATATTCACCTACTTGCTGGACATGTCTCTGGTGTGCCACAGACACATAAATCTTAACTTTTCTAAAACTGAATGTATTTTCTTCAAATCTGATCCTCTTCATGTTTTTCCTAGTTCAGTGAATGGCGTCACCACTCACTCAGTTGCTGAAGCAGAAGTATATGAGTTTCTCTTAACTCCCCATCCTTTTTCTTCCTGCCCTCATCTTACGAGTGAGAAAATTCTGTCAGTCCTTATCTTTTCATAACTTTGACTGTGTCTCCACTTCCTCCCCTCTGCAGCTGGTTCCTTAGTCAGGGCCTTGTCTTTCACCTGACTCATCACGTAGCATCCTAACTGCTCTAATTTCATCTCCTGTGGCCCTATCAATCAAGTCTCCATGTGGCTGTCAGCTTCGTTTTAATAAAACGCAAACTGCACATCTGACACACAAGCCTGGGATCACTGAAAGCTCCCCTTGACACTCAGGATTACACATGAACCCTTTCCCCCTCCAGGATCTGCTTCCCGCCTGCATTTCCAGCTTTGTCCCTCATCAGTCTGATCCTGTCCATCAATTAATCCCTTGCTTTGGGCTTCAGTTTCAGAGGATTTTGAGCTTCTTGAATGCATCGTGGTCTCTCTTGCTTCATTATTTTTGCATATATTGTTTCTTCTACCTGAAATTCCCACTACTCCTCTTGCCTTTGCTAAAATAACTCATCCATTAAATTTCAATTCTGATGCCATTTCCACAATGAAGCCTTCCTTGCTCCATAGTATACCTTTAAAAAGAAGTTGTCACATTTTCTGTATGGCATTGCAATTGTCTTCTTTTATCATCAGCTCTCTATCTCCATGCCTTTCACTACTCATAGCACACATTGATTGAATCAATTGTACCGTGATTGGCCCTGTCCTCAGAGTCTACCCATTCTGCCCTAGAGCTTCTGGATATACCCTTGTTACAGTTCCTCTGCTAGAGTTTGTAAGTGCTTTGGCAAGTGGTGAATAAAATGCAGTACTTTGATCCTGAAGTCATCAGGAATTTTGAGATGAAGCTAGGATATGCCTTGTTTTTGCCTAGTGAAGGAGAAAGAAGAGAATTATAGAATGACCTCATACTTATTTTAGAGAATCATTTTAATATCATCTATGCTAGGCATGTAAATTGTCCGTGTTTTTATCTTTGTGGTCAGCCATTGCTGTTCACTTTACCATGATATATGTCAGAATGATAGTATTTGACTCTTCAAGTTAAGAGCTCTTATCAGCAAAACTCCTTACTGTATCTTTGTGTTCTAGATTTATTGGAATGTACCAATTATCAGTTTTCTTATTTGCAAATCATTTTAAAGTTCATTTTTATAAACCATGATCTATCTAGTTATCTGTCATCCCTGTAATCTTCTGCCACATTTTATCCTTACACACATCTTAATTGCTTTATTTAGAAAATATATAGGGAGGAAATTGTAGCACTTGTTCCTGAGTGATGGAATGGTCAGATGACATTGTTCCTACAATTTTTTTTAAAATTTCATTTTAATGCTTTTCATATTTTATTTTATTTTTTAAATTTTATTTTATTTAAATTCAATTAATTAACGTATAGTGTATTATTAGTTTCAGAGGTAGAGTTCAGTGATTCATCAGTTACATATAACACCCAGTGCTCATTATATCACATGCCCTCCTTAATGCCCATCACCCAGTTACCCCACCCTCCATTCCACCTCTCCTCCAGCAACCCTCAATTTGTTTCCTGTAGTTAAGAGTGTCTTATGGTTTGTCTCCCTCTCTGATTTTGTCTTATTTTATTTTTCCCTCCCTTCCCCTATGATCCTCTATATTGTTTCTTAAATTCCACATCTAAGTGAAATCATATGATAATTGTCTTTCTCTGATTGACTTATTTCGCTTAATGCTTTTCATATTTTAACCTTTATGGTTTAAAAACTTTTTAAAGGGGGGGAAAAAGCAGTGAAATAAAGGGAACACACGATCATAGAAAACAAAAGAATTTTATATTCAGGCCAGTCCCTTTCTCATTGACTAATGACCCAAATTTCTATTTAAGAGAATGCCGTTCATTTATTTAACTGGCAAAAGTTTATGAAGTTCCCAGTTTCACTAGGAGGGAAAGTACTGAGATTGATGAGACAGAAAACCCAACTCAGCTTTAGGAGGGAGGGGAAGTGGAAAAGAAAGAGGACGTGATATTGGAGCTTTATTTCAAAAGAAAAGCAAGCACTGACTGCTGAAGAAGCTAAAGGAAAGTATTCAGGCATTGGAAGCAGGATTGGACATAACCGCACAGACATGAGAAGCTGGGGGTGCTCGGGATGGCTGGTGATTCCTACGTGTGTGACATGGAGAAGAGAAGAAAGATCATATGCCACATTGTTTGTTGATCCATAAACTTTAGGAGGAATTGGTAAAAGCAAATAAAATGTTATTTTTCTTAGTTAGCTCTTCAAATCTATGTAATATCTGATTTTGTTGTAATTAGTACACGTGGCAGTTTTTCCTTGGTCTCTATTTCCCAGGTATCAGGATTGTTTCATTTCTCTGAACTTGTCACAGTTTATTTGTATAACACCCATTGGGCAAATCTTGTTATATTTTTGTGTTGTTGTAAGTAGTTTTATTTCCATGTGTAGTTTTATTTTTTTATTATTTTTTAAGTAGTTTATTTATTTATTTGGCATAGAGAGCACAGGCAGGGGAAGTAGCAGACAGGGAGAGGGAGAAGCAGGCTCCCCACTGAGCAGGGAGCCCAGTGTGGGACTCGATCCCAGGACCCTGGGATCATGACCTGAGCCAAAGGCAGATGCCCAACTGACTGAGCCACCCAGGCGTCCCCTCCATCTGTGGTTTTAAAACACAGTCCTGTCTTTTTGATTCTTTTGATTTGAGTCTTCCTGTCTCATTTGATTCTTCCTGTCTTAGGCACCATTTGGGAATATGATGCAGCTGTTCACGAAGAGACTTTCCTAAATAACCTAAAGTAATAGTAAACTGCTCATTGTTACTTATAATTCATGTTCCACAGTGCAATATTTGGGGAGCACTGACTCCGCAGTGCACAAGAGCAGTTTGGGGAGGGTGACGTTGACTTATTATGCTCTACTTTGAATGCAGCGTTTGCCAGGCACATCACCTTCTGAGTACTGCTCATTTCAACCAGAAGGCCTCTAAATAAATTCCGGTTTTGTTAATCAACAAAGGTATAATTATGTCATCATATGCTGTAGGCTTTTAAATCAATGATTCTGAAGCAGATTGTTCTTTGAAATTTCCATCACCTTTTCATGAGCTTGCATAGGGAATTTAGGTAGTTAAAAGTTGAGCACCCTGGGCAGACTTTTGATGCCTCCTGATGGCAGGATGTTTATGGTTTTCTGAATGAGATTGACTATTAATCTGGTGAGCACCCAATCTAGTGAATAAATGAGGGCCCTCTGTTGAAGTCTGGAGGCTGTAAATGTTTCTTTTTCACGAGCCCCAGCTTTGACCAGTCATCTATTCAAATGTACTTACTTGTGTCATTTTGATGTGTGTAATTAATTCTCAGAGTACTTATGATTCTTTGAGTACATTCTGCTTCCCATAGCATATTCTGCTTTTCAGAGGTCCTTTGTAGTGACCTCTGAGACCCTTTGTGTCTCATTGTGGCAACTCTTGCCCCTAATTGCCTTCCAGACACCAGGGGCGGTGTGCGTCAGCTTTCGCTGCCATAGTGGTTCCTAAGTCTGGCTGTGTGTTAGCATCACCAGGGGGTTTAGAAGAATACTACTGATGCCTGTGCCCCACACCAGCTTAGGTAAGTCAGAATCTGTTGGGAATGAGACCATGCAATGGTGTGTCCTAAAAGTTCCCCTGGTGAATCTACTATATAAACAAAATTGAGAATGAGCAGAGTGTGGATCAGGCCTGAGGATAGGCAGGGTGTGCTCACCTTTGGGTAATGGGGAACGGGGCTGAGGAGTCTGGGAAGCCGTGTCTTGGGGAAGGAGGGAATGGAAATCCTGATAGACTCTTCTAAGGGAGTAGCAGTCTAGACAGAGAGAGTCGGGCATCAAGTCAACAGAATGGGGACTGGAGGGCTTGAAGAGAGGAAACTCAGAGCAGGGGCTAGGACATGAGGCTGGGAATGGCTGCTGCATCATTCCCTGTGCCCTTGAAGGTGTGTGCCTGGAGCAGGTAGAGCTGCACTGTGAGGAGATTAGGATGGGGGAAAGAAGGGACAACTCAGTTAAATAAACAACAAAAACTTCAAATCAGTAGAAATTTAGTTTTCCTGTTTGCTATCTTCTGTTCTAATGTTGAATGCTGCTGATTTGCATGTGGATTGTTGGACAAATCAAGGCCACTGAAAACCTCACTAAAGCAATGCTAAGTAAAAGGTTCTGTCTACCTGGTTTTCCTTGCACTGTGCATTCAGACCTTGACTATAACAATCAGGTATGTTTTAGTAGGCTCAGACACTGTTGTGTATCCAGAGGCACCCCTTAGGCCTGCTCATGTGTCCATTTCCAAAACTACCAGCACTCCCTTGCTCCGGCTCCAGGACCTGGATGAAAAGCTAACTATGCATGTAATCCGGGGGTCTGCTTTTCAGCTCAGGAGCTGCTGCCCGCTTCCCTTGTGGCTGCCTCTGGACATTGTCTGATTTTGTACCCTGGTCCCCATGTTTCTATTTAATCACCTCCCTGGATTTGGTGATTGGTTTTTTTTCAATTGGCTGAGCAGCTCTAAATAGGCTTCAGTTATTGGCTGAGCCTCAGATTTAGGATCCCAGTTCACACTCTGATTGCTTAGGCCCCCCTCCTGGCTTCTGGTTGTTGGAACGTGTACAGGCAACCATCGTTAAGAAGTCCAGGGCTGTGTCCCCATCCCCTTCTCCTGCCCTGTAAACCACCTGCTCACAAGTAATGAGTCCCTTCAATTAAGGATCCTATCAAAGTGTCTAAAAGTATATTTTTGAGTTTGAGTGAACCTAAACTTTGTAATGAATATATGCATTTCTGTCTATAAACTGAGCATTAATATGCACAATACTCAGTTTGGTTTGCTATCCAGTTCTTCCTCACACATCTGTTTAAGCGGGTTGTGTTCCTCCAGAATGTGGAATTTCTCTCCTTCTCAGACTCAGCAAGTATTCACTCAACACCTACAGCATCAAGTGCTACCTTAAATCCCTCTACTTGTGTTTATGTAATTTCTTGAGGCTATCAGGATTTCAGGAATGGTTTCTGATCTTCAAGGTTCTGGCTGCTGGTGATTTCATATGTTATCAAACATGCTACAGTGTTTCCCACAAGCTGACTACTGCTTAGGACAGTGTGTAGTTCCAGTGTATGCAAGGATGGTCTCTTCAAGGGAGAGTCTATTTTTAATGAAAAAAATAGGTCATTTGATAAAAATACCCAGTCGAACCATGACCTCTTCATTTAAGAGGAGTTAAAAGTGAATACCTTTGGGTTTCAAAGGAGTGCTTCTTTGGTTGGATGTGGATGTAAGTAATTTACCTGTTAACACTTGGCTGTTTAAAATAATGGCAGGACGTTGATGTTTGACAGCAAAAATAATTCTAGTGTGAGTAAGAACTTCAGAAAGGAGCCAGAAGATAAAGAGAGCTTATAGACCCTTGTGTTGAATCAATAAAACAGATCTCATTACAGAGATTAAGGTATAGGTATGGATTCATGGAAATGGAATTAAAATTTCAGAAGTCCTGTGAATTCCCACAGTTTGCATTATAGAATATTAAGGTATGGCTAAATCAGTATTGATTTCTGAATTAGAATACTGATGAGAAGCGTCATCTCTATTTGATTAGGAACTATTTTGCATGTTGTGTGTGTGTGAATGTGTGTGTGTGAGTGTGCGTGAGCATGTGTGTGAGTGTGTATGTGTATGTGCGTATTTGGGAAAGTGGAGCAATGTTACAGGAATTCTGTGTAAATTCTAAAATTAGAACCATAGGGATTTTTAAATGTTGTATTAGATTCTGATGAGAGTTGCATGTTTTGATGTAAAAGCAAGTCTATCTCTAAATGTCAATCAGGAGTTTGGCTTCTGTGATGGTTTGTTTTACATGTCAACCCGCCTGGCTATAGGTGTTTAATGAAACACCAATCTAGATGTTGCTGTGAAGGTCTTTTGAGATGTGGTTAACATCTAAAATCAGTTGACTTTAAGTAAAGGAGCTTGCTGTTGTTCATGTGGGTGAACCCCATCTTGAAAGACCTGAAGAGCAGAAACAGGTTTACTGCAGAAAGAAAAAAAAATTCTTCCTAAGGACTGCAACATCAGCTCCTTCCCAGGGAATTCCGGCCTGCTAGCCTGCCCTGCAGACTGCAGACTTGCAGCCCCCGCAATTACATCAACCAATTTCTTGAAAGAAATCTCTTTATTTACATGTGTATGTATATGTGTGTGTGTGTGCATCTATCTATCTATCTATCTATCTATCTATCTATCTATCTATCTATCTATCTATCTATCTATCTATCATCTCCTACTGGTTCTGTTTCTCTGGAGAACCCTGACTGATACAGCTTCCTAAATGGAAAGCATTTTGAAGGTGTCATATGGATAATATCCAGGAAGATGCTGGGATAGGAGAGTGGGGTCTGTCGTTCTGATGCTCCCATTTGCCTGATGTTTTACAAAGCCGACCTCGCTGAGGCTGTGCAGAGCCTTCCCAGAGGCAGCTCTGCTCTCGCTGGGCTTCCTTTGCTGTCTCTGCCCTTGCTGCTCCCTTCCACTCACGTGCTGCCTTCCACCCTCTTTGCCTTTGTGCATCTGTTGCCTTCTACTTCGAACACGTGTTCTCGCCTCTGTCCCTCCTCTATGAAGCCTGCTGTTCTCCTTGCCCGCCTCTTCACACCAGAAAACCTGGGGGCCTCTCATCTCTGCCTGTCCTCTCCCTTAGAGCATTTTCCACATCGGGCTCTGTTGATTGGTTTGTGTGTCTTTTTTCATTTGCTAAATGGTAATCACCGCGTCTTACTCATCTTTGTATTCCCGGCACCTAGCACAGTTCCTGGCATAGAGGAGGTGTTCAATCAATATTGTTGAAAGACTGAATAAATAGCTCACCTTCTCCTGCAAGTTAAGGTGCAGATGACTGGGAGGTGTCTTAAGTGGCTATTCTTTCAGGGATAGGTATGTTCCTTGGACCTGAGGCTCTTAAAGAGAAATCCCAGACAAACAGACCTTTAATTCCCACCCAGGGCCTTTGCTCTCAGTATTTGGTGGTGGTGGTGGTGGGAATGATATATACGCCAAGCAGATTTAAGCTGATTCTGCAGAAACCTCTGGCATCATATGATGGTGGCACGAATGCTTCACAAACTCAGAGTTTCGACTTTGGGCTGATTTATTTTAACCTTTCTAATTAATAGCTTGAGGCTCTCCCTGTATTCATTAGCAAGGAGCCAAATCTCCCTTTTGAAGTTTTATCCACCCAGTTGGTCTTAAACTTGGTGCCTTACCTAGGACCATGTGGGGTCACTGGGATCCGTTAAAAGTATCCGCCGTAAGGAAAGCTCCGCTACCTGGTTCTTCTACCTTACTGTGTCTTGCTGCCACACGGTGTCGCTGTTGAAGCTTGTACCTGCGTAGTTGCCTGTCCGTCCAGCACGGTGCCCTCCCTGGCCGAGACCAGGCATAGGCCGCGAGGGTGTCCCTTTCTCCTGGATGGCTGGGTTCAGAAGAGCTCCCATCAGTCATACGGAAACCAGCTCTCCTACCCGTGCTGCTGAATGGGTAGGCCCAAGTTGGCCGCTTGGCCACCCACTTTCCTCACGGTTCTGTTTGGAGGGGCCTCATCATTTTTCCTTACCACTGGGTCTGACATCAGCTCTTGCTGACAAGCCCCTGCATTCCCCCGCCCTGGGGACCAGCTCTGCATGTCAGGAGGCTTGGAGAGCTTTGCTGGAGTCACAGAAGTTTATTACACTTTTCCCACTCCCCTTCCCCAGGAATGTTCTTATCTTAACCCAGGGAGCTACTGGGAAATTACCCAAATGATTCTCAGGCAACCGAGGGACCAACTGCTGTGAGGTGACTTTCTGCTTCACTCCTTGAAATAAATGAAGCAGATATAATTTTTATGGGTCTTTCAAATGGCACTTGATTTAGTCTCTACCCTATCAGGCATTATGTATATAAGAATGGTAATCCTTCTATTTGGTAAGGCTGTATCTTCACTTTTCCATTAAGAGATACCAAGAAGCATGATTAGGTAAGAAGCAGAAAGATGTTTAAAGATGTTAAAGATTCAACACCTTATGGAAGCAACTCAAGCCATCTAAATTCCAAATGTGGATTGTCCACAGGCTTTAAAACTGGGCTAAATTACATTGTAGGCACTCTATGCCCTTCACTACATCATTAATCTTCAGTTTCCTCTTTTATTATTCCTTTACATTGTCCTTGTTCAAGCCAGGCTGTTTCTATAATTGCACTACTCTAACACACATGGGATTGATCACACTTTGGGCTTCTTCTCTTGTTCCTCTGCTCACCTTTGCGGCAACCTCTGATTCACGTTATGGATGCTGTGTTGATTTTTTGCTATCCCAGTGTTTCTCCTAGAAAATGACAGCAATGGTGGGGCACCTGCGTGGCTCAGTTGACTAAGTGTCTGACTCTTGATTTCGGCTCAAGTCATGGTCTCAGGGTCGTGAGATCGAGCCCCACGTCAGGCTCCCCGCTGGACACGGAGTCTGCTTAAGATTCTCTCTTTTCTTCTCCCTCTCTAAATAAATAAAGAAATAAATAATAAATAAATAAATAAGTTACATTTTTTAAAAAATGAAGTAATAGCTATCATTTCTTTTTTTTTTAAGATTTTATTTTTTTGAGAGATAGAGAAATAGTAAGAGAGAGCATGGGGGGAAGGAGCAACGGGGGAGGAGAAGCAGACTTCCCGCTGAGCAGGGAGCCCTAGCCCTGAGCAGGCTCAGTTTCAGGACCCTGGGATCATGACCTGAGCCAAAGGCAGATGCTTAACCAACTGAGCCACCCAGGCGTCCCAATAGCAACCATTTCTTAAGCCTCCTCTATAATAATGATTGTTTTTGTCATTTAAAAATTATGGAAATAACATGCCTACACAAAAGTACATAGAACACATACGTACAGCTTAATCATTGCATAGCAAATTGTTATAAAATATTTTTAAGTGAACACCCATGTGATCCATGTTATCACCATTCACGTTAAACACAAGCACATTGCCAGCATCCCAGACGTCCTGTGGCTGTCTTTCCTGGTAATAAACCCCTCTATCCTGCCCTCTCTCCAAAGTAAGCACTATCTCACTTTTATGCTCTTCACTCTTGCTTATAATACTTCCCCAATTACTACAGTTTAGCTTTGCTATTTCTGAGCTTCATATACTTGTAATTATACAGTAAGCTCTCTTTTTTGTCTGGCCTCATTTATGTCATGGTTTCTGAGATCCATCCAGGCTTTGTATCAGAGTGGTTTGTTTTCATTGTTGATAGTCTCTGTTGCATGACAAATCCATGATATATTTATCTTTTCTTCTGTTGATAGATATTCAGGCTGTTTCCAGTTTGAGGCTATTATAAATAACGTGCTATAAACATCTCTGCACATCTCTCTTGGTGCCCATGTATACATCTGGGCTTAGAATTTTCTTGTGGGAAGGTTTCTAATTATAAATTCAATTTTATGAATACTTATAAATCTATTTTTAGTGCTTTTTATTCCTACGTACCTTTTGATAATTCATAAAAGTTTTTCTAGAAATTTGTTTTTATCTAAATTTATTAAAATGCACTCTATCTGTTTAATCTCTGCAGGATCTGTAGCAATGTCCCTTCTTCATTTCTGACATTGGCTGTTGGTGCCTTCTTTCTTGGTATTTTGATCCGTCTTGCTAGAGAGTAATCAATTTTAGGTCTTTTCACAGGACCAACTTTGTCTATCCACTGTATTGTTTCTGTTTTCTTACTACTTGTTTAATTAAATTCTATTTAAATTTTTAACTATTTTTATCTTTTGGGCTTCTTTTGTTTTTTTCTCTAATTTCTTGAGGAAGATTCTGAATTCATTAGTTTATTTAGCATTTCTTCTTTTCTAATATGTTAAAATTAAAAGTTTAAGCATTGTTTTAGCCTCACAATATTTTCATTACTATCCAGTTCAAAATATTTTCCCTTTCCCACCGAGATTTCTGTTTTAACTCACATGTGATTTGGGCACGTGTCTCTTGGTTTCCAAAGATCTGGGGATTGTCCAGTTATCTTTTTATTATTGATTTGTAATGTAGTTACATTATGGTCAAAGACTATCCTCTGTAAGATTCAGTCATTTAAAAGTTTTTGAAACTTGCTTTGTGGCATTGTTTACGGTCTATATTTCTAAATGTTCCTATTGCATTAAAAGAATGTATAGTCTGTAGTTGTGGTGTTAGTCATTTATGTATATCCATTAGATAGAGTTGGCTAATTCTCTCATTCAAATCCTTTATGTCCTTACTGATTTTTTTGTCTGCTGGTTTCATCGGTTATTGAGAGAAATATGTTGGTATCTTCTATTACCTGTGTGAACTTATCTACTTTTTCTTACCCCTTTGTCAATTTATTTTAAGTTTCTATATTGTAAGGGCACATTGTATCTTCCTGATGAGCTGAACCTTTTGTCATTAGTAAGATTCCTTCTTAATCTATAATAGTATGTTTTGCCTTTAAAATTTGATATAATCATAGTTATACCAGCTATATATTTTACATACATAATAGCTATATATATTTTTGTCATTGTTTGCATGCTATCTTTTTCAGCTTAATTTTTTTTTTACTCTCTTACTTTCAACCTTTAAGTAGCCTTAGTTTTAGATGTGTTTTTTTAATAACAGCATATATTTGAATTTTGACTTTGGAGGTGTGAAAAATATCTTTATTCTGTCCTCACACTTTTCCTCTGCTTTCTGCATTGTCTGTTTCTCTGGGTGCCTCATTTTTGTTTAGTTTTGAGCTTTTTTTTCTTGTTAGAGATTTTTCTCAAATATATGGTAATGTCCAATCTCTGCTCATTTTTAAGAGGGGACAATGAGAAGATGAGTAGAAAGTCTCTGTGCACAGACAAGCTTATGACAGGAAGTTCTCGAGGAAGGGGGCTGTGGTTGATGAGCATTTAGCTGTTTCACTGGGAGACCTCAATTGTTAATAAGCTTTTTGGGGAGGGCAAGGCTGGTCTTTGAGATGTTTTCAACCCAGACAAACAGCATTGTGGGTAATGGGACTCACAGATATATAATATTATATAACTTATAATATTATATACAATATTATAGATATTCTGTATCATATACAGTATTATATATATTATTATATATAGTACAATATACATATATTAATTATAATATTATATACAAATTTGTATTTTTATAGTTCCTATTTTAACTAAAATGTCTAACTCTTTGCCTGAACTTCTCCAGATAGCATATGTCCATCTTCATTAGGTGGGGTGGAAGTCATTTCCCAGTTTTATTGGCTGAGGGAGTGTGCCTGGTAGTCTAACTTCTCATCATGCAGGATTTCCAACTTCTGTTTTCAGTTCTGTCCTTCCCCTCTATCCCCTTCTGAAGTTCTGAGCCTTCTGTTCTTGAGTATTGTTGAGGTTCAGAGGCAGAATTTAGCTCCCTCCTTAATGTACATCCCAGAAAGATTTAATCATAGAGAAAAAGCTAAAACCATGTTCATTTTCTTTCCAAAATTTTATTAAAATTTCTCATTTTCTGTCATCTCTTTTTCTACTCTGCAGTTTTGATTCTTTTATTCCTAGACTGTACCTTCTGGAGAGGGGAAACCTATCTTCACACATGTAACCCTGCCTCTGAACTACTGTGACATGGGGCACCAAAAGAAGCTCCTGAGAAATAAGGTCTAAGTTAGGTGTCCCTGCTGAAGCAGGGACATTTAGTTCCAGGACAATGGTCAGGTGTTGGAAGGAAGTATTATGAATAAAGCACAACATATTTTATTCCTAGCCCCATCTGAATCCAGAGGTATGAGGCTATTGTACATGAGCAAGTAAAAGTTAAAAGCGGCATTTCTCCATCATCTCTGTGGGTAATTGGGGTTGTAAGGAATCAGCAGCACTGTGGATATTGGCGTCTGGTGAGAGTGACATGGGTCGCCATAATAGAACCTGCAACGATACCTTCCTTGTCATTGGCACAGACATCAGTATCTTGGGGCCTTGGTACACACTGACGTCATGAGTAGCAGTAACAGAGACTTCGGTGAGCCTCGCTAGAAGAGGGGATATCTCTGGAGCCATCTTTGGCAGTATTAACTGGAAAATAGCACCGTGGTAGCTGAAAGTCCTTGTTTCAGCAGCACAACTCCCTGAAAGCTCATTGCATTATTTGGGAGGAACTTGATGGGCCTGAAATGCTCACAAGGTGGGTGGAAATTTGGCTTTATTTCCTTTTTTTTTTTTTTTTTTTCCATACCATAGGCTGGTGTGATATAGCTTGTAGAGCACGCATTGCAAAGCAGAGCATGAAATTCTTTATTGTTAAATCAAATGAAGCTATATAATTAGGAAAATTGCAGAGCCAATTTATGGAGCAATAAGAATCATGTCATTTCTTTTTTTTTTTTTTTTTTAAAGATTTTATTTATTTATTTGAGAGAGAGAGAATGAGAGACAGAGAGCATGAGAGGGAGGAGGGTCAGAGGGAGAAGCAGACTCCCTGCTGAGCAGGGAGCCCGACGTGGGACTCGATCCCGGGACTCCAGGATCCTGACCTGAGCCGAAGGCAGTTGCTCAACCAACTGAGCCACCCAGGCGCCCCAGAATCATGTCATTTCTAATTTGAAGGGCATTTGATAATACTTAGGCATTGTTAGGATAAAGAAATGCCCCGTGGGCTTGGCTCTTACACAAAGGGTCTAAGTGCAGAGCTGGCTGTGGGTGAAAGGTGTGTGCTCTTTAGCATCCCAAGAGAATTGGACACCTGGAAAGTTTTTGAGTCCTAAATCTGCTACCCCAAGTCACTCATATCATTGGCAAACTCAATTCCAGGGCTCCCCTCCCAAGCTACTGTGAAACTCTCTCCAGCTCTTTATTTTACACTAAGTGATGTCAGCTTCATCTGATCTTTTTGTTACCTTCTGCTGACACTTTGTAGCAGCCCAGTAAAAATCTTTGATATGTCAAAAGTGCAACCTCCACTCTCTCTAAGCTACACTTTATCTATCTTTATTTTGTCTTTTGTCAACACTTTTTATTTCAAAATCAGGTTCCTTTTAGACCAGCAAGCTAAGAGATGTAACCTTTTTATCTAGCTTTTTATCTATTAAACACACAGCTACTCCACCATTTATTGTCACTTGTTTGACACTCTCCTAGTGTGCCCCACATCTCATGAAATGGAGACACATTCTAACAGATTGGTTTTATCTAGAGCTTGTATGCCCATTTTTTAACTGGTGCTGTTTGGAACTTCAGCACACTTACGAATTTTGTTCATGTGAATAGTACACTGAGATTTAAAAGTCTCCCTGTTGTCTTAGGCAGTGGGGTAAAGAGTGGGTGCAATGCATTTATTCTTGTTCTTCTTAGGGGTCCCCATTTGAAAATGAACATCCGTTTATCAGCCACACTGGTGACTTCTTTTAGCCAATTTAATGGCATCCCTTTCTCAAAGGATTTACAAGATTCTCGTATTGTTAAAATTGAACTAAATATTCAAAAGCACATTTTTAGACTAACATTTTTTTCTTGGCAAATGGTTACAACTCTTTTCATTGCAATGAGTGGAAGCTCAGTCCAGTGAGCTTAGGAACAAAGATGGGAGGCAGTAATTATTAGAAATTAACAGGAGGTGTCTCATGGAATCCCAAGTACAGGAAGCTGGTTTGTGGAAAATGGTGGAATTAGACCCACCTATGTTCTGTTATCTTTCTTCTTTCCTCCTTTGAGTGAGTCAGTGTACCTCTGTCTTCTGCTCAATACCCCCTTCTCTGTTGCTGCAGACTTGAGTTCCCCAGTGCACAGGACAGAATGTGGACACTTTCCTTTTTTTTTTTTTTTCCATCCAACCTTGTGGATAAAGATTTCCTTCTTTTTCTCTTTGAATCTTGGTTCTTAATTACCAGAAAAGGAAAAAAAAAAAAAATAGGCCAGTGGCAGAGTTGGATATTGTTGTATACATGTGTCCTTAAGCTTACACTTAGAACCCTGATTGGGGAAGGGTGGTTGTAGGACAGAGGAAATTATTAGACAAGAAATACTGGATGGTAATGTAGGAAGTGACCACTTAGCTCTGAGGTGCTGTTTCCTTTCCCTCGGAAAACTGAGTTTATAAGTATCAGGCCCATGGTCTAGCATATAGTGAGACATCAGTAATTATTTGTTTAGTGAAAAGAAATAAGGTAGGTGCTTATCTAATATAAATTCACATGCTGCAAGAAGGGTTTTTGGTTGAGAAAATAGCCCCCTTCCCCCTTCCTATAACGAGAGCCTAAAATGTCTTCAACAAGAATAGAGAATAAGTGACTGGGAAATAGTGTTGGGTAGCCAGCCATGGGGAAGAGAATGAGAGGTGATTGAATTCACAGCCAAAAGAAGGAGGAGGAGTAGAAAGAGAAGGAGAAGGGGAGGGGGAGGGGAAGGAGAAGAGAAGGAAAAGAATGATTATCATACTATCACAAAGCAATTATGCTTTGAATTTGAAAATTTTGTAAGGAGTAGAAAGACCGTCTCATTTTTCATGTTTCTTTATTTTATTAGACACAGTGGAAAAATTATAGTTTCTGCCCAAAGTTAATTATTGTATTTATGTCCCAGCATTTTTGTTCCATTATTTCTTATCTATTTTGACCTTTTAACAGCCCTGAACACTTACCTTCATTGAAAAACATCCATTAAAAGTGAACTTGCTTTTTGTTCTTCTTTGAGCAGCATCAGAATCTTAGCAGAATTTATAAGTTATTTTATGCCTCCCTAATTAATTTGGAAGGAAGCATCATTATGTAAGATAAATTAATTAATGCCATTCTGGCTCAGCTCGCAATTCACGTTACAATTCAGATATATTTTATCTGAATAGTTATAAACACATTGAATGTTATTTAACATTAAAATGTGATCAAGTTAGATATGAAATTAATTTTAAGTAATATGTGGCTCTCTGGATTCCTGTGGGGATTTATTGGAGCTCTCTTAGCAAAAAGTTCAGGATTTTACATTTTTATTGTTTCTATTGTTTTTCCAGTGACTTTAGAAAAGATACGTTGTCTTGGCTGTGTTTAATTCACTAGAAGTAGAAGATAGGCCCATTTTGGGCATCCAATTTGATTGTATATTCCTGGAGTATTTGTGAAGGTGAGGAAAAAAAAGTGAAGTAAGATAGAAACTTGGGGTATAACACAAAAATTCTGTAACTTTAAAATTAGTTTTGAGGCTGTATTATTTTATAGCCTGGTAAACTTCTAAATTTTGCCTTCAAAGAACAAACAACAAATGTAGGTTGGCAGTATCCATTTGAAAGGCAGTGAAATAAATTTGCTTTCTTTTTTCACATGAATAAAAGAAATGTATTTTACTGTATAGCTCTTGTATTGTTGGTGCCAGCAAATTGGTGCACAAAGCTACATATTGATATCTAGTCTCATTTAAAAGGATTCTTTTATTTTTTTACTTACTATTTTCTTTGCCATCTTTGTTAATTTTTTATTGAGGTATAATTGATCTATAACATTATATTAGTTTCAGGTGTACAACATAATGATTTGATATTTGTATATACTGCAAAATGATGACCACAACAACCTTAGTTAACATCTATCGCCATACATAGTTATAATTTTTTTTTCTTGTGTTGAGAATTTTTAAGATCTACACTCTTGGGGTGTCTGGGTGGCTCAGTTGGTTAAGCATCTGCCTTTGGGTCAGGTCACGATCCCTGGTTCCTGTGTTGGGGTTGGGGTCCCTGCTCAGCGGAGAGTCTGCTTCTCCCTCTCCCTCTACTAACTCTCCCTCTATCCCCACTCCCCCTTGCACTTGTGCTCTCTTGCCCTCTCAAATAAATAAATACAACTTTTTTAAAAAAAGATCTACACTCTTAGCAACTTTCAAATATCCAATACAGTATTATTAAGTATAGTTACCATACTGTACATTACAACCCCATAACTTATTTATTTTTTATTATTATTTTTAATTCTGGTATAAATAACATAGAGTGTTATATTAGTTTCAGGGGTACAATATAGTGATTCAGGAATTATATACATTACTCAATGCTCATCATGGTAAGTGTACTCTTTAATCCCCAGCACCTATTTCACCCTTCCCCTCCACCCACCTCCCCTCTGGTAACCATCAGTCTGTTCTCTGTATTTAAGAGTCTTTTATCTGGTTTGTCTCTTTTTTCTTTGCTCATTTGTTTTGTTTTTAAATTCCACATATGAGTGAAATCATATGATGTTTGTCTTTCTCTGATTTATTTTCTGTTTATTATACTCTCTAGATCCATCAATGTCGCAAATGGCAAGATTTCATTCTTTGTCATGGCTGAGTAATATTCCACATCTTCTTTGTCCATTCATCTATGGATGGACACTTGGGCTGCTTCCTCAATTTGGCCATTGTAAATAATGTTGCATTAAATATAGGAGTTCATATATTTTTTTGAACTAGTGTTTTCATAGTCTATGGGTAAATGCCCAGTAGTGGAATTACTGGATCATATATATGGTAGTTCTATTTTTAATTTAAAAAAGATTCTTTTAAATAATAAGATTCTGTAGATACCATGCAGAGATTTTACAATATTTTACTTTTTTTCATTATTAGTCAACTAAATTACATTCAAATTAATTTACAACATGTAATTGCAGAAAGTCAAGGATGTATTCTTCATTTTGATTTGCTTAAATCCTTGCCTCTAGCTTTTTATTCTAGAAGAGATAATAAAAATGATACAATGATATTCTGTTCTTTGTTAGAACATAATAATTACATGGCCTACTCGTCTTTGATGTTTATTTTTAGTTTATCTTATATTGCAGATTCTTTTTTTATTTTTTATCCTTTTGTCCTCTTCCTAGTTTGGCCCTGATGTCAGATAATCTAAGTAATTTTAAATTAATCAATTGACTACTTAATTCATTTAAATATTTATTACATCCCTAAGTCATACTATAAGCTGGGAAAAAAATTTACCTGCTTGGCCAAGTGAAACATGTTCTTTATCCTTGATCAGCTAAGTCTTGTGGGAGAGAGGGGCAATGTGAGAAAATCATTAAAATACTTGAGGAAGATTTAATACTGAAGTATATTCAAAGAGTTATGGTAATACCAGGGAAGGGATGGCTTTCAGGGGTAATGGCAGGAGATTTCTCAGTGGCTAGTGATCTCAGGCCAGAGGAAAGTGGATGGCATTCCAAACAAAGAACATTGCACACAAAGATACTAAGGTAAAAAAAAAAAAAAGGATACTAAGGCACATTATAGAATAGTGGGGTGTTTGGTGAGATTGATTTCGTGGTGAGGTAGAGGGTCTAATAAAAGGAGGTTGTGACATGAAAAGAGAGGTGTCTGAATGAAAGCATGGCTTGGCAGAGAGTGGACAGTCTTCTTATCCATGCTCTACTCTGTGACAGTGGGAGCCACTGTATTATTTTAGAAAGTGGGAGTCAGTAGGCTAGAGGTCTGCCATGTTTTACATGCCTATTATGAAATTGTGTGAGAAACTTTACATTCTTATTTCAAAAATGTAATAATGTTAATCCTCAGGAAACCTGTGTGAGAAATAGATATTTTTATCCCCACTCTACAGATAAGGGAATAAGTTGATCATTTTTCCCATGTCATAAAGTGGGACGTAGTTTGCAAACCCATGACTTTCTGGTTCTAGGACTCCTGCTCTTTGTTATAATGTATTCCTTCCCCAGGGGTCACTACAGTGGCAATGCAGAGTCTGAAATAAGAGGAAGATAGTCACAGAGAAATAGGAGGCCATTGCTTTAATTTAGGTTAGAGGAGTTTATGAACAGGATTAAGACATTGGTAGTAGTGATGACAGAAAAACAGCATAGATTTGAGAGCCTTTCAGAAGTAATCTTAGTGATTAATCAAATGTTAGGAGTAAACGAGGGGGAGGAATTGCTGATATACTAAGGTGTCTATATCTAGTATGGATGAGTTTCACTGAATGGGCTGAAGCAAAGCAAGGGATGAAAGGAATGGGTGATGTATGGTGAATGTATTCACAGACAGGGTGAGTTTGTTCAATGAAAACTCCATCTGCAGTCTTTTTATATATGTCTTCCCTTATAAAAATTAGAAGGTATATATGGCTGAAGTTGAGAAATTTGAGGTAGCATTTTATCTGTAAGCATTTTAGGTCCAGATGCAATTTTAATTATTCCAGGCTACTTCTAATTATTGTCTGCAGGATTTTGACATTCCAATGCATCTTGTTTCATAGGTTCATACCATAGCTCTTGCCTGGAAGGTTCATACACGTGTATTGAATTCCATCAAAGCCTTTCAATAGGGGTGCCTGGGTGGCTCAGTTGTCAAGCATCTGCCTTTGGCTTAGGTCATGATCCTAGGGTCCTGGGATTGAGCCACACATCGGGTTCCTGCTCAGCGGGAAGCCTGCTTCTCCCTCTCCCACTCCCCCTGCTTGTGTTCCCTCTCTCACTGTCTCTCTCTCTCTGTCAAATAAATAAATAAAATCTTTTAAAAATAAGCCTTTCAATAAGCAAAAACTAAGAATTTTGAGCAAAAATACTAAAATGTGGTTATTTGGTTTTTTTTTTTTTAAGATTTTATTTATTTATTGACAGAGAGACACAGGAAGAGGGAACACAAGCAGGGGGAGTGGGAGAGGGAGAAGCAGGCTTCCCGCAGAGCAGGGAGCCCGATGTGGGGCTCGATACCAGGACCCTGGGATCATGATCTGAGCCGAAGGCAGACGCTTAATGACTGAGCCACCCAGGCACCCCTAAAATGTGGTTATTTGGATAATAGTTCACTAAGTGACTAGATTGAAGTCTGTTAATCATTTCCTCACAAACACAAGAAGAGTGAGAGAGAGTTAATATAATAAATCTAGGTTTAATTCTTGGTGCTTTGTAGTGACAGATTTTTTTTCCTCAATGTCACAAGAATGCTTAGAATTTTTGCTTTAGTTTCATTGTGTTTAATGCAAGACTGTACTCATGTTACGTCAACTCCTTATCCATGATTTACTTGTGTATGAAGCCCCCAATCTTGTTTATGTTGCCCAAACATGGCTGGGAGAGACAGCTGTGACATTATGAATCCAGCTGGGCACAGATGGATCTTCAGTGAAGCATGAATCCATATTGGTTTGGTGATCTATGTTTACTGCCTTCTGTTAAACTTTCAGAGACTCAACTCCTAAATCACCTGGCACTGACTCCATCCATGTACATATAAGTAATAGACTGAAGTGAACTGGAACTTTTGTTGCTAGTGAGCAAGACTGTTACCTGTAAGGGCAATATACTAGATTATGGTTTTATTGACTATTTAGCCCACGTTAGAATCTGATTAGCGTATGCCCATTTAGCACATGGTTTTCACTAGGTGTGATAGTCTTGATAGCTTTTCAGGCTGCTTTGATAATTATGAACATTTCCACGATCCTGTATATTGAAGTTTCCACACATCTGTTATGGGTTTGGCAGTTAAACTTGAGATCTCAAAAAATAAAAACTGAAGTTACAGCCTGTAAAGAAATTCATTTAGAATTTTTAAAGAAAATATCAGTGAATGATATTTACCTGGAAGGCTGATAGAACTGCAAGATTTTCTAGACCTACGCACAGTGGGAATAACAAGCTAAAGTATAAAACAAACAAAAGATGTATGAATAGTTGAAATAATTAGCTAAAACTCCAAACAAAACTAAAACGTTAATGGTGCCTCCTAGCAAATAACACTTAATTCTCAATCACTCCCCGAAACATTGGGTATGAAGCTTCACAACTTCACTTTTGTAGAGAGCAATGTGATATTCAAACTGATAAATGTATGCACACTCTGTCCTTTATAACCAGAACAGGAAGTGTTGTTACTGTTAATGGGTATGCAAATCAATGAACTAGTATTTCCAAATTTTTGTGACAGGTTGCATATTTGTAATTCTGTATGTTTGTCTAAAGCAGCAAAAGTTAGAATACTTACTACCTTTTATATATCACCCCCTTCACTTTTATATATACTAGTTATTTCATAAATTGTGCTATCTCATCTTCATTGTTACCACAGCATTCAGTACTCATCACATGCCCACAGTTCAGATCTTACTTTACCACTGTTTCTATGGTTTAATATACGTAGATCTACCCATACCATATAGAAAAAAATATGAATAACTTGGTTTGCTTCCTTAATTCACACAGTAAGCAAATGTTTATTGATAACATACTATTTGCAGGCGGTGCTCTAAGTGCTGGGGAATCAACAGTGAAAAGAATGGCCACAGTAACTTTCTGTCCTCTTGGAGCTTATTATCTAGTTTTAGACATTGTTTTTTCTCTTGATTTTCAATGGTATAACCCTGTTTCTTGACATCCTAGTAGTTTTTAAATGAATGATGGTTGTTATGTATAAAAGTGTGTAGGGGACCTAGATGATATTTTATTCATCCCGAAAATGTTCACTCTTTCCTCTGTTAGATGGGAGGAATAGAAGCTGATCACCTTAATCCAGTCATGGAATGGAGTAGGTAAGGACTGATTCAGTTTCAGTAAGGACCCATCCATCTCTGGTATTCTCTAGCCTCCCATTGCTCTGTGTATTCTCTTGGGCCATTCCTTCTGGCAGGTTCTGAAATACAATAGTCTCCTCAATGTGGTGAAATTGCCAAACCTCTGCTGTGCTTTTCAGAAACTTTCTGCTTAGTCTCTTAGCCTACCCCCTGAACATAATTCATAATTTGGTAAATGTCTTGAAAGTAAACCCAGCTGTGTATCATGCCTCCTTCTGGGCCCCTCCAAGATGAGGATCTTGGTTCCTTAAGTTCCTAATGTTTGTCTCTCCAGCTCACTGAGACTCCTCCCTGCCCAGGCAAAGCCTAGATTCTCATCCTCTTGCCTTGCATGCAGAATCAGCAAATGTCCCCAGAGAAAATATAGCTAACGTTTCCACAATTCCCTCCAATCTTATAAATTGGTTTTTCTAGTTCTCATTGCTTAATCAGCTTTCAGGTTGTTGTAAGTAGATTTTATGTTTTATTTATATTTTTTAGTTGTTCTTGGCTGGATCATTAATCTCCTGCAAGCTTATCCATCTCATCCCTATTTTTAGATACTGAAATTAGAGAATGATGTCTTCTCTTAGACATACCTATGTTATCACAAGGAAGGTACCCTGAAATTTCCACCCTAGCTCAATGTATTCTAGAACTAATTGGCAAAGTAGGCATGTAGGGATGTGTCATTGAACACATCCTTCAAAATAAGTGTTATTGAAAGAGCTGGACAGTTATGAGAGCTGATACTCTAAAGTACGCTGAGTTCACTGCCCAAGAACTGTTCACCAGTAGTGCTACTGAAGGGACTAAGACCGAGCTGTCCAAGTTAACTTGTGGACTTTCACATGGAGGCTGCTTAGATTGGTGAACTCAGTGGGAGTCCAAGACTTGAGGGTGACTCTGACGAGCTGCAGCTTCTGCATACTACTCTTGGCTTCTGTTATGAATTATCCTCAAAGGAAATAAGTCTGGATCTTCATTGTCTACTAAAATACTGGGGAATAGAGTAGATAGTCTTTGTGTTTTTTTTATATCTCACTAACCCTTGTAGGAAGAAGATATAGCATAGTGGTTAAGTGTCTGGATTTGGGAGTCAATCAAATTTAGATTCAAACCTTGTCCATTTCCTAGATGCTTGACCTTGAGAAAGTTGTAAAAACTCTCCAAAGCCTCAGTTCTATATCTGTGAAACAGGAATAATAACACATTTCATTGTGCTGGCATGGAAGCTATTGGAGACACTGTATTTAAAGTGCTTATAATGGTCTCTGGAATATTGTAAGCCAGCAGCTTAGTTATTTTGGCTATTATGGAAACCTATGGAATAGAGACTCAGAATTTTGAGGTGAGATCTTAAGATTTTTATAAAGATTTTCTAAGGTAGGTGAATGAAGGATGTGGAAAAAAAGTGCTTTTAAGAATTCATATGTTTATTTTTGTTAAGTAAAACTATTTAAATATTTGTTTATTTTATGGATAACAAAACTGTAAGAAAGAACTCCAGGAAAAAAAAAACAACTGAATTGGAGATGATTTACCTCTCAATGACTTAAAAAAATTATTTCTTTGTAGTTTCACTAAATAACAAACGTATCATTTTCTACTGTGTTTTGTTTTAAAGTTAATCTAAGAAGAATCAAGGTTAACTAATATTCTAAATTGTACAGGTGTTATCATGTTTAAGAAAAGGAACAAAATTTAAAGTAAAAAAAAATCTGAGTAAAAAAAAAAAACTTGAGAGGCAGAGAGAGAAAGAGAGAGAGAGAGAAATTTGATTCCTAATTACCATTCATTAGTTGTGTGGTATTAATTGGGCAAGTTAAATGATCTCCCTGTGTCCCAGTTTTCCTGGAGAAATTGTACAATGGGAAAATAATTCTTAGATTTTCTTGAATATCAAATGAGGAAAAGGAAATAAAAATTACATGCAGTAAGCATAGTCTTGTTACTTGTATTTAATGATCAGTTGTGCCTTTGAATCTCTCTTTGGACCATGAAGAACATGAATTGGTGTTATAGGAAGCAGAAGAATTTGTGATACAAAAAGAGATGAAATTAAATCTGGTTATTGTTATTTAAGTAATAATTTAAACCACATGTATTTGAATCAAATTTTATGTTTCTTTATTCTGTGGAAATTTTCTGAAATGGACATTTTTTGACCATTATTCAGGTATGATATTGTATCCAAAGCCTAGACCCAGTACCTCTTCAATAGTTCTGAGTCAACAGAACTGAAGGAAAAGCGAGCTTTTCTCTTCCCTTTCAAGTTACTCTACTTCAGGAATTGTTTCCACACTCTGCATACCTGAGTGAGCATGAAATGATGCCTTTACTGAGTATTTCTGTTTGATTTTTCAAAAACTGTTGTCAGTCTTACAGCTTGAAAATGAAATGCACATGGTAATTGGTAGAGCCACAGTCAGTCTTCAAATCTAATTGGAACTGACCCAGACACCCTCAGAAGTCTTCCTAGCCTTTCAGATCTGTAAGCATATGTGATGAGACAAAGGCAGGAGAGCTTGTTGAAAGGGAGGGAAGTCCCTTTGCGTGTTGCTGAACCAGAACGCTTTGATATGGCTCTCTCAGTATGGACAATGTCTTGTGTGTTTGTTTCCACAGAGCATATATCATTACAGACTATATGGGCATCCGAAATGAAAGTTTCATGAAATTAGCTGCGGTAGGGACCTGGATGGGGGACTTTGTCACAGCCTGGATGGTAAGAAATTTTAACTTCACCCATTTCAAACATTAGATGGAGGAAAACTTTCATAATGTTGGATAGACACTACTTTTGAAGGGTTTAGAGCAAGAGAGTTACTTCTCTCTTGAGTGGAACAAATTCATGAATACAGATAAATTTAGAGATTGTATGCAATATCTGTTTACCTTAGGGGAAAAATTAATGCAACTATAATATGAATGATGGCTGTCCACCAGGAAATATTTATTTATAACATATATACCTATCTATCTGTATATGTATGAGTATACAAACATACATTCATAACATTAATAGAAACTTCCTTATGAAGTTCTAAATAATTTTGTGAAGATTATTGTTTTTGACATGTGCAGTTTTCAGGTAAGGAATGTTGTCTGGCCTGTCTCAGAAGACCATATGAAATATTTTTAACAACTGTTTTTTATTTAAAAATTTTTTTTCACAACACATCTTATAATATTTTATTAATATTATTTTAATTTAATTTAATTTTTTATTTGAGTATAGTTGACACCCAATTTACATTAGTTTCAGGTGTACAACATAATGAATCAACATCTCTGTACGTTATGCTATGCTCACCACAAGTGTAGTTAGGGCTCTTAAAATAGTTTTCTACATTTATTTTCCTCATTGAACCTATAAAATTAATGTTGCATTATTAGTATTTATTATTATTATAAGCCTGCAACAAACAGACAAACCATATTTCATGCTGAGTTCATCTGTCAAGAGAGTAACTTCTTTTTTCATTTTTTGTTTTCATTAAAATTTTTTTGGGGGGCGCCTGGGTGGGCTCAGTCAGTTAAGCATCTGCCTTTAGCTCAGGTCATGATCCCAGGGTCCTGGGATTGAGTCCCACATCAGACTCCCTGCTCAGCAGGGAGCCTGCTTCTCCCTCTCCCACTCCCCCTGCTTGTGCTCTCTCTCTCTGTGTCAAATAAATAAAATCTTTAATTTTTTTTTTTATTCAGGTATAGTTAACATACAGTGTTATATTAGTTTCAGGCATACAATATAGTGATTCCACAATTTCATACATTTCTCAGTGCTCATCAGGATAAATGTACTCTTAATCTCTTTTGTCTGTTTCACCCATCCCCCAACCACCTCCCCTCTGCCAACCACCATTTTGTTCTCTGTATTTAAGAGTCTGTTTTTTTGTTTGTCTCTTTTGTTTGCTTTTGTTTGTTTGTTTTGTTTCAAGTTTTTATTTAAATTCTAGTTAGTTAACATATAGTGTAATATTAGTTTCAGGAGTAGAATTTAGTGGTTCATCACTTACATATAATACCCAGTGCTCATCACAAGTGCCATCCTTAATACCCATCACCCATTTAGCCCATCCCCCCACCCATGTCCCCTCCATCAACCTTCAGTTTGTTCTCTGTATTTAAGAGTCTGGGTTTTTGTTTGTCTCTCTTTGTTTGTTTGTTTTGTTTGTTAAATTACACATATGAGTGAAATCATATGACATTTGTCTTTCTCTGTCTCACTTATTTTGCTTAGCATATACCCTCTAGGTCCATCCATGTTTTTGCAAATGACAAGATTTCATTCTTTTTTATGGCTGAGTAATATCCCATTATATATATATATACCACATCTTCTTTACCCCCCAAAAAACCAAAGCAGTAATTCAAAAAGACTTTTGCTCCTCTTTGTTTATTGCAAGATTATTTACAATAGCCAAGATATGGGAGTGACCCAATTGTCCATTGATAGATGAGTACCTCTGTTTTAACCATTGGATTAATTAAGTACAGTATGTAGCTGGAAAGCTCTAGGTCCTATAAGTTTATAAGAGAATCTCAAGAGTACAAAGAGCACAACTCTCATAAAAATGAAACCTGTTAATCTTTGTTGATACCTCTCATAAGTGCAGTTAATCGTAATTGGCTTTATTCATCCATTCACTTGTAAACGAGAAGACCTACCAAAGGAAAGGATGCCCTACCTAAACAAGACTAGGCAGGGACATGCCCCTACAAATGTGTTCCAAATACTGCAGGTAGATTGTCACAACAGTTACTGCCCTTTCTGTGGAGAGCTTTGTGTCTTACCTAGAACAAGTATTTTCGGGGGACAGGAAACAGTTATATCTTAACTGGTACTACTGTGATCATCCTGCAAGAGTATTAAGTAACTACCAAAGGGTTTGTGTAGCCCATTTTTAGCCTCGTCCCACCCCTGTTCAATTTTAGAATGTAAATAGAACAAAGTACCAAATACATCCCATTCCATTAACTTTAAAATCTAGATTTGAGAAGTGATTTATTTGTAATCACTAGATATGACAATTAGAATAAGCCAAACATCAGGGTGCATGGCTGACTCAGTTGGTTATGCATGTGACTTTTGATCTCAGAGTTGTGAGTTCAAGCCCCATGCTGGGTACAGAGCTTACTTAAAAAATAAGAAAATTCTAAAAAAAATAAAATAAGCCAGACATTAAGACCAGGCTGCCTCATGTCAAAAATTTCTATTTCCATTGGGAAAAACTATTTGGAAGGAGAACCAAACAGAAAATAATTTCTCTTCTAAAACTATTTCCCTTTTAGGAGGAAAAATAGAAGGAAGACTTTAAACATGTAATTTCCATGAAATATGAGGTGATACCTTTTGAAAAATTTCTGCATTAACTATGGATTGTGATTTTTTTTTTTTTTTACTCCATTTTATGGTGAATCTGCTTAATAAAATGGAAAAAGGAATTCAGAAATTTGGATTCTCGGACCTTGCTGTGTCTGGCATGATCTTCCACGAATACTATGCAATCCTGTGAGCCTCGGTTTGCACATTTCTTTAAAGGGGCTAATAGTTGCTATTTGTGTTATAGGTTTTCTATGAAGATGAAGTGTGTGGTCCTGTGATGGGACTTCAAATGCTGCAGTGCGAGGGAAACATAAGTGCTTTATTGCAGCTGTTTATGTTCTTCCCAGCTTATCCCAGGCTTGTGGTCTGGGGTGCCTGAAGTTTCCTTCTGGTTGGCAGTGTTAGAATACACTCTAAGGCAGTGTGGTCCATTACTTCCTGAATCACATGCGACACTGCCCCTGATCAGAGTCAAGGGAGAAGCACCAGAGCACATCACCAGAACAGCAAGCCCGAGGACCTTACTCTGCAGTTTTCAGGCTCAAGTCCACCATTTGATACAGAAATCATTTTCTTTCTCATGATGACATCATTATTTTTTGTGGCCCAATTCTAAGCCCTCCCCAGAGTTTCCCTCAAGACAGTGTTTCCGAGACCATATGTGACTCTGCCCCTATTTACTGGTTCTATTTTTTAATTAAGATTTTTTTTTCTTTTGAATCATAATGTAGGGTCCAATTTCTAGGGCAGCCCTGAGAGGCGAATGCATGGGACAACTTTGACCGAAGACCTTTACCTTTTCTAGCTAGATTTCTACTGTGCACTCATCTGCCCTACTCTTGTGGTTTAGCAGAATACACATAATTCCACAGTGCAGCTGTGGTCTTTCTGTCTCTCTGAGGTCTGGCTGACCTTCATAGTTTCTCCTGAATTTGCTACTGTAATGCCTTCTATTTTTACTAGCTAACCTGATAACTTTTTACCTTTGTCAATGCTGCTGATTACTACTCTGATCAATACTTCCAATACCACTGAGGTAGGACTGGATTGAGAATCAAGAAAACTGTGTTTTAGGTTTAACCCAGCAGTGTGATCTTAAGTCACTTCGCCTTCTGGGGCCTCACATGTTTTCCTTTCTGTAAACAGAGAGAGAATCCAAAGTCCTTTTTTGCTTATGTTACATGAAATGTTGACCTTTCCCTGTTAGACACAGAGACAGAAATGGCAAAAGAAACAGAGTGCCCTCCTGATTTAAAAGTACAGTCACACAGGGAGGCTTCCCAGAGCACATCATTTCTATTCCCATTTTTATTCACTGACTAGGTGGTAAGTTTCCATATAAATATTTATATGTCTACATATGTGTGCAATGATAACATTTTAAAAAATAATAGTTTTCCTCATGAGAGGAGTCTAAGGAGCTTTGACCTTCATTTGTCTATAGAATTCTCATCATGAAGTGAATATCAATGATGAAGGTGACTGTCATGGAAAAGTAAGTGACTATTTACATTTCCAATAAAAGTGTGCCTTTTAATGTATTTCTGAAATGGAGAATTTTTCTTTTATGGAAATAATTCAAAACTTCCCATGGTTTTAAAAGGCACACCGGGATTGAGGCAATCCCCAGGCATGGCTGATTTCAACCGATCGGACAACTGTCTTTGCTCCTCACACTACAGAGCATCAAGCTCTACTAGGTTCAATTTCCGAGGCAATCCTGACTATTCTTAGCTCTGTGGGATGCTTCATGCAGAGGACAAAAAAATATATTAAGTCAGGGTTAAAGTTACTATTTTTTTGTCAAATAGATTTTTAAAAAATTTAATATAAAAGAAATACCTAAAGTGATGGGTGTTGTCATTCAGCACTGAGCTGGCTGTTCATGTTGATAGGAGCAGAGAAGAGCTCTGTCATGAAATTTGCCCACACTCTGCCGTTGAGCGAGGAGCAGAGGGGTGTTGGCCCATCCTATAGCACATGTCTCTAGTTTCACTGACCTTCCTTCAGAAGACAAAGATCACAGGCTCTCCTCGGGTCTAAGGTGGCAGGGGATGCTGAGGACAAAGATGGCATTTGCTTCTGCCCCTCATTTAATACCAGAAGGAAAAATCACTTCCTGTCTCTCTATACCTAACCATCTGTTTTCCCCAGCCCCTACTTGGTCCTGCTCTAGTGGCTTTTCTAGCAGTAAATGGTTATCTGGCTTATGATAGTGATAAGGACATCAGAGTCCAGGTTTGAAGTTCATGGTTGCGGGAAGGGGAGAGAAGGGTGCACATGAAGTGAAGTCAAGGCCTGACCTAAAGAAGATAATGACATGGTAAAGACTGAAGGCATAAAGCATTTTTCATCATAACACCATATATGGTGTGTATCAAATCCTAATACTCATAGGACCTTGGTTGGCCTTGATATATTTTTCCTGGGATTGTCTGTGGACTTTTGTGTATATATGTGCTGCTACTAGCAAAGCTTCCACCATAAAGAGATGTCATACATACAAAAAAACAATTTCGTTGTTTGCCATTTGGCTTTACCTTTATTTCATGTTTTTATAGTGACCATTTGTTTTTGTTTTTTTTTAACTGTGTGTGATTTTAAGAGACTTTATTTTTTCTTCTTGAAATTCAGAGTTCCGTTAGAGCTAGACAAACATAGTCAATATGTTTACGTGGAAATGCCTTTAGATTGATAAAATATAGCCTCAGTAGTTTTAAAATTTAAAATTTGCTTAATTATCTCTATTGAATCTAGCAAGAATATGATTTTTAGAAAAAGAGTTTTTATATATTTCACCCTTCTATTTTAATTGTGCCTGTTTCATATGTAAATACTGCATTATCCCTCTAAATATTTGAGTGACAGATTTTGCCTTCTAATTTTTCACATATTTTCTTTGTCTTCAGATTGTGTAATTCATATTTATATTGCTATTATCTTTGTTCCAAAAGACTGTTTAAGAGGTAAAGCTGAAAACTCTTCTTTACCTCATTAGAAACTTCTTGAGGGGAGTTCCAGCGTCACTTGTGGTACTCAACACAGTACCAAGCATGAAATAGATGCTTCAGAAATCTTTATTGAAGAATAAAGAGATCCTAAGAGTACATATGCATTAAGTTCCATTTCTTTTTCCATTGTTCCCTTTTGTGACCCAGTGTCGTAAAATGGACATTCTAGAATGCTGAAAAGGTGGGGGGAGAACTAGATTGTTCAGAGTCTTCCCATCCCCCTGCCTCCCTAAGCCTGATAAGCCTGTTTCCATAGCCAGGAGGACACGTGCTTGTAAACACCCTTGGATGGAAGTAATAGATTGTTGATGTAATTCTCCCAGAATTGTGATGTATTCTTTGGGTCTAAAAGGCGTTCTTAGATAAAACAAAGATGGAGCTCCAGAGATCCTGCCAGAGGGTTCCTTGAGTGGTCATAACTGCTATCAGTGGCATAGTTTTGCTCCTGGCTCTGGGGATGGAAGGAAGCTAGGTTGAGATATATCCCTTCAGCCACTTAAGCAGAGAGCTGTTACCACATAAGACAGAAATTGGTTACACTTCAGTGGACAGAGGCAGAGAGAATTAAAGAATGGTGTATGCTTGAGAATAATTTCTATTCCTGAATTAGTATTTATTTATTTATAAATCTGGAACAGAATAAAGGGAGGGAATATATCTGCAGCTTTGAGAGTAAACTATTCCTTCTGACCTAAAGGTAGAAAATGTGAAATAAAATTTATAATTATATATACATACTAACTTAAAATTTGGCAAGAGTTTTTATTGTTGTTCTATGCTTATTGCTTATTTTCTATTGTTGTCTCATGTTCCTAAGTGAGGGCTGTGATTATCTGTTATTTTCATATCACCAAATTAATAATAGTTTATTTAGTTCAACATTTTCTGTTATACATCTGCCCTTATTTTGTGGACTGTTTTGCAAATGCTAAGTTTGTCAGTGAACAATAGCTTATAATATAACCGACATCATATCTAGCTTGTTATTCTGCCTGGAATTGAGCTTGACAATTCATATTATAATCAATGCCAGTTTTCTAATTATTTCTCTTCCACTTAATATCAAAATGGCAGAATAAAAAGCATAATTGAATTGATTTGGTATCTGAAATAAGGTATCAGTAAGAGCTTTGCTGAATTTAAATAATGAAAAGGAATTTACACTGTGACAGATGGCATAGAAGGATCAGAGTTAGCAAACTCATTGAGCAAGTTTATATGGCAAACAGAAGGACACTAATGAGGTATTTAACCACTGGAGCTGGACTCAAGAACCTGACATTCCTCTGAGTTTTTATCTTTTGCTCTTTTTCTCTGCCTGTTCATTGGAGCTAGTTCATGACTTCAGTTATCTCTATGATTGGTCAACCCCATATTTGATAAATCTGTAGGTTTCATTTCATTATTTTATACAGTGCAAGTAGAAACTGGATCAAGAATTTAATGAGGTAATAATATATTCTAGCTATAAAGATTCTGTGTTAAGTGAGATTCCCAATAAAAGAGCATGCATCACAGATTTGGGGGCACATGATTTGTTGAGGAAGTGCTCTTGAGAGAAACCGGTAGGGAGATGAGAGAAGCAGGTGAGAAGTGGGGAAGGAGGCAAGGGAAGATGTGGTCTTCCCTTGCCTCCTTCCCCAACAACTATGGTTGCAGGGAAAATCTCCCCTTGGTCTGATCCACTGGGTGGGTGTTATGTTCTTGGGGAATAGAGTGTACCAGAAGGTGCAGAGAATCTGGGCAGGCACCAACACTGACTGCCACACAGACAAAACCCAAGGACACTAGATTTAATAGTACCTGTAATTGTCAAAAATTATTGCCAGTTCATTTGGCCATTTGATCGAAACAAAGAGCATAAGAGAAGAATTATTTTTTACATTTCCTTTTTATTCATTAGAAAATTTAGAGCCAAATATGGTCATTTTACTTTTGCACATATAAACATTTTAATGTCTCTATAAATACTTTAGCATTGTGTTTCATGTTCCTTCAAAATAATAAGTTCTCACTAAAAAATTAATAAGACAGGAGAGTCTAACCTATTTTCAGAGAGCGTCACAAATGGTGATCAAGAGTCTTAATTTTCAGGACTCTTGGATTTTTAAAGTATTAACAATCTGGCAAGAAATAAAGGATTTCTGAGTGAAATAGGTTGTAGCACAGAGACGTTTAAGAATAGAAGCACAAATTCTGGCTCTGCTCCAACTCTTCTAAATTCAATGTCTGTAGGAAATCCTATAATATGTTATAGGTATATTATATATAATTTATATTCATTTATTAAAAATTTGTGGACTATATTATTCTAAGTATGAAAGGCATCTGCGGAAGTGTACTGAATTGAACCGTAGTGAGATATGAAGACACGACAGCCATCGCTCACAGAGAGACAATCCCACTAGGGGCAGGAGATGTTTCCTGTTCATCTTTCCCATTCCCAATTCAATTTCAGCATCCTTCTGTTCCATTATGCTTTATTTCTATTACTTGGTTTATACTTCCTCGAGGCAGGTGAGAAAAAAGGGTTGTCCACACATTCTTTATGATTTTCCTAATATAATTCTCCACACCTTAAGGCACCATTGATCAGTCATTTTCCTGAAGTTTAAATAAAAGCCAGGAAACACTGATATTTATTTTTCCCTCGAAACTCATAATGCAATGAAGTGAATACTGTTTGCTAATATCAGCATAGATGAGAACCTCAGAAAAGAAGCTAGGTGCTTTTCTTTTGATGAAAGTAATTTTATAAGTAGTTGGATTATTCCCCTTATAATTTTTTTTTTAAACTTTTATGTAGTGCCTCTTCTTGTGGGCCTACTGCTATTTGTGTGTGTTCGTGTGTGTGTAAGTTTTCAATTAGTTTCCAAAATCTTCAATGCTTCCTACTACTGTACTATCCTGCCAAGCTGAATAATTTTCTTAGGAATATTTAATCACAGATCTTAATAAGATGTGGAACATAGACATAGAAGTTGGTTTGATACTTTTTTTCCCAGTGTGTCAATAAAATCTGTTGAATTTTGTCATTAGTTGGGGCGAGGGGAGTGCATATCTTTTTAGGTGCTAAGTGATAGTACATCACATCCCAGCCAAACTGTTACTTTTAAATTTTAGAAAACTCAGCCATTTATTCCTATTCCCTTTTGATAAATATTTCTGGGACTGGAAGAAAGCAAAGAATAATTTTATATTATGCTATCATTAAGAGAAATACTGCAGGGGTGCCTGGGTGGCTCAGTTGGTTAAGTGTCTGCATTTAGCTCAGGTCATGATCTCAAGGTCCTGGGATCAAGCCCTGCATCAGGCTCCCTGCTCAGTGGGGAGTCTGTTTCTCCCTTTTACTCTCCCTCTGCTCTCTCTTAAATAAACAAACAAACAAAGAGATACTGCAATTCTTGGTTATTTAAGTGCAAAGTTTTGTTTATATGAAATTGCTATCCTTTAGCAGTTGTTTGCCCCAAGGATTTTTTAGAGCACTAAAGATTTTTATATTCACAGTGTATGTTGCATTTGTAGTTAAATGTTCTATAAACATCAAAAAGAAATTTATAGCAATGAAGTGCCTAGGACTTACGTTTCATTGCTTTAAGAAAGCTATTACATCATGTTTCAAGAAATTGAAGTATTTAAGTGAGCGGGGGAATATTTTGATAATGAATGGTTAAGTAAAATCATGTTTGGCATATATTCTTCTCTGTTCTTACATACCTGAAGGCTGATTGGGAAATAAAAAACTTCCTTTTGCCCTGGCTGGCAAAATATGTTAAGGTTTATCCCAGACCTGGGCCTGACTCCCTCCAGTATCCTTCACTAGTCTATCTAGTTGCTCACTGAACATCTTAAGTAGCTTTGTGAACATGATATTGCACAAGGTAAGGAGTCAATCAAGCATACGATAGTAATGGTACTGACAAGCTAAGTATAATATCAAATAAATGCCTTTGACATTTCCACATATCAAATAAAATATAAATAGGTCCACATCGGTAGTTTCTTTAATACTCTAGACCAGGGCTCATTGAAAGAAAGTTAGGACACCGCATGTGCCAACTTAAAAATTCCAAATTGTTCTTGACTTCTAAGCAGAGAATATATGAGAAATAATGCTTAAATGAGTCAGGTGCTTGAGATGAAACAGGAAACCTGGAGAGAAGCCATCTGTTTTCACTGAAAAGAATAGCACCTCTCATAAAGGTTTTGAAATACATCATAAAAGATACTGTGAAACTGTAGCTATTGAAGAAAAATGAAACCTAATAATTTTCAAGTTCTGACTACTTTTTTCTTTGACTTGGGTTATAATTATCCTAATTTCTATTTGGCATTTTCAGTTTCAACTAGAGGTGATAGAATCAATAGAGGATTTTTGGCAAATCTAGGTGTAGATTTAAAAAAATGCATTTTATTTTGCTTCAGCAGAAAATTAGCAAAATGAACCAATTTTCTGCCTAACTAGGTGCTAGATATCTAAACTCATTCATTCATTCATTGAATGAATATTTGTTTACATAGTGACCTTATAGTTTATTATAAAAGCTTATTATTCTACTGAGTATTAAAAAGGGATGAAATATAATTAAAATTGTATAATTGTTGAAATATTTATTTACTAATGAACAGATTGATTTTACTATATTGATATGGGTATAAAATGTCTTTTTCAAGACCATTTAAAATTCATTTTTTTCTAAAATATAAAAATAACATATCCATGTATATTAAAACAGATTTCTTTTACAAATTATTTTGATTTTATGAACACTTAAAAAACAAGCATACTAATTATTCTTGATACCTATTAATATATATTTTTAGCCCTATAAGGTAGTGTCATTGGTATCTGTCTGAAATTGTTGACACTTCTAATTGACTATCTCTGTAGATCATAATATTTTTGAGAAAATACTTTCTTTAGTGTCAGAGGACCTGTGAAGCTCATAGCATATTCTATTAAAATGGAAGATTGTACAAATTCATTTTGAATATTTTAACCAGTTTTGATGCTACAAAGCTATGGACCTTCAGTGGTCTAAGGTCCTTCTGAGGGTCTCACTCACATACCTATGAAATCTATTCACTTAATAAATATACAGCAAGCTCCTACAGAATAAGAACAGGTAAACATTATGACACATTAAATATGGTAAAGATGGTTATAATATCATTGCATTTAAAGTGACCTTCCTCTTCCTGAGGGACCCTCCTTCAGGCCTTGCCTCAACCAGCCCCTCACAAGAGTCACTGGGCTGGCAGGGGCTTGTGCCCTGTGGAGTTGTTGTCCTATATCCTTTGGTCTACTAACATCTTCCCAAACTTCTTTCAGCATCTTAAGTCATCAGTCTGTGGTGAGGTTTTAATGAGTGACAGTAGCTTTCTGTGTTCAACCTGCATAAATAATAAATACTGGAGTTGCAGATTCAAATGCCCTGAGGGCCAGACCCATCTAGTAAAAGTGTGAAACATCTGGCCTGAGATAAAAGGTGTGTATGGGGTGGAGGGGGGAGCTATGTTGAATCAGAGAGCATATTCCCTATGAAGAGGTATCCAGAGTCATTTGGTTAAAAAAAAACAAAACCAGGAACGTGAAGTAGGATGTCCCTTCAGCGCTAACTCTGCCCACTGTTCCTCTGTTTTATGCTTTATAAACAGGGAGGATTGAGCTGGAAACTGACATGCCAGGAACGGTGAAAGGTCAGCGTGAGGAGTGAATCTGGGGCAAGTGCCATTCTGGAATATCTCCATCACATCTCATAAACCTGTGTGTCCTCTGCAGGGTTGGCCCTCCCTCTTTGTTATAACCTCTGTCACACAGAGGAGACAAGAACTCCCTGCTTTCTAATCACAGCTGTTAAGAACAACCAGAGCCCTTGTTCCACTTAGCACTCATTCCACCCAAACAGTTAAGGCACAAGTGGGCAAAGAACCCCAAAAAACCAAAACCAAACAAACAAAAAAAACCCCACCCTGTTTTCCTAACACTTTCTGAAGTGTTAACGAAATGCTTGTTACTGCGGTCAGATTAGCCACTACCAGCAGGGGCGCCAAGAGCCCGAAAACGCATGCCGTGTTTGTTGACTGACTGACTAGCTGTGCCTTTCTGAGGGAAATGATGTGCAGATGAATACGCACTGTGGAAATCTTAAACGAATATAAATATCATTAAGGTGTCAGTATGTATCAAGCTCTTAGGCTGTTTCTTTATAGGCACAATGAACCAAGTTTATTATTTAGTGGATTGTCCCACTTGCTTTTTTACCTGAATTTCGTAAGGCATTTTTTTCCCCCAAATTTGTCTTTACATTGGAATTACCCAGGGAGGTTCAAAAGCAATATGCCTGAGTCCTACTCCCCGAGGTGGCTGTTTTGTTTGTCTGATTTGGAGCCTGGGTGTTGGAATTTTTGAAAGGTTCACAGAGCTTCTAATACATGGGCAAGTTTGGGACCATTTCTCTCAGATGGTTTTAGGAAGTTTAGCATGGGAATATTTTGACTTATGTTATGGGGTCATAACCATCCAGTATCAAAGCTGAAGGGAAATCCGGGGGAGGAATCTTTTGGTGTCAGGAGACTACACAAAAAAGAAGCAGGAATGAAGGCAATGAAGGATGAGAAGGGGGGCTGGCTTCCGCAGGACCGCACATTGCCATGAGGCCATGCAAGTGTTCAGTAAAGTTTACCTTGCCCCCAGTGCTGACTCCAGAACTTAACTTGAGTTCCTTACAGAGCTTTGACTGTGGGTTTCTTCTTTTTTTTTTTTTTTTTGAGGATTTTACTTATTTGACAGAGAGAGAGAGAGAGGGCACAAGCAGGGGGAGCAGCAGAGGGAGAGGGAGAAGCAGACTCCCTGCTGAGCAGGGAGCCTGATGTGGGACTCGATCCCAGGACCCTGAGATCATGACCTGAGCCAAAGGCAGACGCGTAACTGACTGAGCCACCCAGGCGCCCCTGACTGTGGGTTTCTTCTAACACTTACAATAGAGTCCCCTGGAAGAATGCCAGCCTTGCTGTAAAGTTGACCAGTATCCCTATGCCTGGGCTTAGGCTCTAATTATTCAATTATTTGCCTCTCCAGTTATCAGGACAGCTATGCCCTCACCTCTTTCCAGCTCATAATACCAAGAACAGCTTATAATTTTGCCTATTTGAATATAGTGTCATTTCCATAAACTTCCTTCCAACCGACCATCCCTCCCACCAGCAAACGACCCTCTCCCCCAATTCTCCATGTGCTTTAATTTGATTCTTTACCTCTCATTGAATGTTAGTAAGTATTGCCATTCACCCAGGAGGTGGCTTACTTTTCATAATTATTACTTAGTACAGCTATGAACTGCTGTGAGATAAAAGAGTGCGTGGAATTAGGACAATTAATATTGTTAGTGTTACTTAATTTAAAAAATTACAGTGTTGCGGGGCGCCTGGGTGGCTCAGTTGGTTAAGCGACTGCCTTCGGCTCAGGTCATGATCCTGGAGTCCCGGGATCGAGTCCCGCATCGGGCTCCCTGCTCGGCAGGGAGTCTGTTTCTCCCTCTGACCCTCCCCCTCTCATGCTCTCTCTCTCTCTCTCATAAAAAAAAAAAATTACGGTGTTGCATAAATGAGAACACCTTAAAATACAGTTTGCAATTTGCATTTTCTGAATGAAGAATTTTCACTAATTTTAACATCTTTTTATTTTCACTGTACTGTCATTCCCACATGAATATGAACTAACACCAAGATTGTATATTCACTATTTTTCATAGCAAACAATTTAGGTGAGTGTTTTTGTTTTTCTTTTTTAATGAGGTCAGTTTTAAGTAGGTCACTCTAAATTATAAATATACCTGATGTTAATGTTATGTCGTTTGCCAGAATTTTCACTGCTTATATGCTAAGTGAGGAAAATTATATTAAGTGAGGAAAATTCACAATGAAAAGTTATACTATTTAAGGAAAACTTACACATCAACTATGCTTTCCAAAAGATGACTAGCCTATCTTGAGTGTATAAAAAATAGTCCCTATTTATTAAAATAAGTCTAAAAAGTAGTGTTGAAAAATGCTGACTCTTTATAATCTTGACACAAAGTAGGTAAATTTGAATTTTTAAATGCCGTTCAACTTTGTCTCATAATTTTTCCCTTCTGGTGGGCCCTGAGTTCCAAATATTATTAAAGTTTCTCTACCACTGGGCGCCTGGGTGGCTCAGTTGTTAAGTGTCTGCCTTTGGCTCAGGTCATGATCCCAGAGTCCTGGGACCGAGCCCCGCATCAGGCTCCCTGCTCAGCGGGAAGCCTGCTTCTCCCTCTCCCACTCCCCCTGCTTGTGTTCCTGCTCTCTCTCTCTCTGTCAAATAAATAAATAAAATCTTTAAAAAAAAAAGTTTCTCTACCACTATTTGAGGCAAAAATAAGACATGAATTTCAATAGTTTCCTGACCAGACGCTTTTAGTCCTGTTTATTTTAGTAAAGTCCAAGTGGCAGATGTGGTTAAAAGACTAATTTTTTATTCTCTAAAATAGATTATATGCAGGAAAACATGAAGGGGGTAGAGTTTGGGCCAAATATAGCGTTCAAGATGCCGACTTGGGAGCAGATGAGTGAAGATGACATTTTCCTAGTCAATGACAATTATCAGGAGTCTCTCATCTGCTGTGTTTTCACGACAGTTCATTGACTTGTCTATAAAAGTAAAGCTTGGAGTCAATTAAGGTATGACAACAAAGGAATTCAATAGCAAACCCAGGGTAATCATAAGATAAGGTAAATGTAGATTTTAATTCCAAAGTTGGAGAAAGCAGCTGTACAAGAACAACTTTTGATGCGAAGTGGATATTGACAGAAGCTCAGATCCCTGATATTTCAGTCCTGTTCATTTGTCAACATAAAGGCAAGATAGAGTCTTATGGGATTAAGCAAACTCCGTGGCTAAAAATATAGTTTGACATTTCTTGAATGCACTTGACAAGACTCTACATAAAATTACATTAGTATTCTTTCCAGCTAAGAGAAGATTTTTAAGGGAGGCTGAGTTCTTTTATTCAAATTCAAATTTAATCCTTGGTTGCCATGGCATCCTAAAAAAATTAATCATATATTGTTGAGTTTTAAATGTGGGGTATAGGGTGTTTTAGTACAGATGGAAAACAATAAACTTCAGAAATGTTTATAAAAATTAAGTTGCATTTGGGAACTTAAAAAAAAAAAAGTAACAAGGCCTACAAAGAGCCAATTACAGAGATTCTACACAATAGGAAAAGTGATTATTGACCATGCTGTCAATAGCTGTCAGTGTCTGCCTTGCTCTTTGGCGTCCTTGCTGTGGTGCAGCTGACTGACAGATTGTAGCTAATGTGCAAGTGGAGAAGAAAGGTGGTGAAGAGGACCAAGGGTCGCATAATACAAGATGCCAGCAGTCTGCGAGACTGGAGTGTTGCACATGGGACAGAGGGCGCTGGTCAGAGGAAGGGATCTGCAGAGAAATCCTGTGGTCACTGGGATGATTGGGATCGGGGGTGGGGAGCAAATGGAAAACACTAAATGGAGAAAGGATTGGATGGAATTGTGTAGGTCCTGGGATGACACTTGAGCATGAGGGCGGCAAGTGTTGGCAATCATTGTTAATCACCAAATACTGTAGCTCAAGTAATGGAAGGCTGGTACCTGTAAAGCTCCAGAATGTTAAGTGCTTCTCTTGAGATGCAATGTCTGTTACTGCCTTAACATCCCTGCCTTCACTTTTCCTTCCCTTTGAGAAACGTCATTTGCCAGCTTGTTGGACTCTAGCTCTTGCTCTGTTTACTTGCACTGAACAACAGACTGCAGTGTCCAATCATATTATTTACTCTTTAAACCTTTTTTTTTAAAAAAAACAAAAACAACTGCAGATGGTTTAGTTCTCTAAAACAAATGCAAAGGTGTGAATGGTTAATCAGGCTGAAACAATCACAGAGCTGTGCTCTTGAAAGCTTACCAAATGCCAGCCTTACTTTTGATGTGAGCATTTTTTTTTTTCCTAAAGAGGGGGTCCATAATTTTTAATGAAGGCTTTGCCCATTCATGCTTGAAATTCATGAGTATAATGTGCAGCCAGATAATAACAAGATTTGGTGTCAAACTGTGAGGCATATAATTTCTGCATGCCTATGAATTAGCACTTGATACCCTAAAATATATTTCCTGTTCTCCCTGAACATAGTGGTCAAAGTAAAAATACTGACAAAATTGTTATTAATTGGTTTGTAGCGTCATTGGAATCATCAACATAATGAACTTAATTGGGCTGGTTCTTGAGGTACTAAAAGTAACTTGAAAAAGGAATTGAAGTTATCAGATGCCTGGTGAGAAACAAAGTGCTGATGTGGAAATGACAGAGCAGGCACAGAAACAAATGGAGGCAATTTAGGATAATGCTCATCTCCACCCAGGTTCCTAGTTGCAGATCAGAGAGCAGATGAAAGCACCAAAGCCCTGGCCAAAGGAAGACAGAGAAAAGTGGCAGATTGTAAATTAGCAGGACCCTGCCACTAACCTGGAAACAACATGGCGTTTCCTGAAGGTGTTCCAAGGATAAAAATAAGTACTGAGAATGTGTCGATGTACAAGCCACTCCCTGGAGTAAGGCTCATGCATTTGTAAGCAGCATTAACTCTTTTGAATCACCAAATCAATGAAGTGTCACTTCACTGAACATCTAAATTATTTTGCTTGTGTATTAAGTAAATTATATATGTGTTTATTTATGTACAAAAATTTATACATATTTATAAAATTCATATATAGAAGAGTATATATAAAAATCCAGGTTTTTCCACTTTTCCCTCTCCTTTCAAAAATTTTATTTTTTTAAAGATTTTATGTATTTATTTATTTGACAGAGAGAGACACAGCGAGAGAGGGAACACAAGCGGGGGAGTGGGAGAGGGAGAAGCAGGCTTCCTGCTGAGCAGGGAGCCTGATGTGGGGCTCGATCCCAGGGCCCTGGGACCACGACCCGAGCCGAAGGCAGACGCTTAATGACTGAGCCACCCAGGTGCCCCCCAAAATTTTATTTTTAAAGACTTTATTTATTTCTTAGAGAGAGAGAGAGCGCATGAGCTGGGTGGAGGGACAGAGGGAGAAGCAGACTCTCCACTGAGCAGGGAGTCCGAGGATGGGGGGGGGACTCCATTCCCAGGCCCCTGGGATCATGACCTGAGCTGAAGGCAGACGCTTAATTGACTTAGCCACCCAGGCGCCCCTCAAAAATTTTGTTTTAAAAAACAAATGATAAAAGGGAACGATTGGTTACAGTGCAAAATAATCCATCTATGAAGCTTATTTTAAAAAGAATTCTATTTATTTTATTAAAAATTTGAATTGTACAGAACTTTACAGGAAAACAACTATTAAATAATGTAAAAATTGAGTAATATTGGTAATTTAAAGAAATTATTGTGGCTGACATATGAACAGTAATAACATATAAAATTTATTGACCTCCTGTGCCAGAACCTCTCTTCTAAATGTTTTAAAGCTATACATTTATTTAGACCCAGTGCTGTTAGATGTATTTATTATTATTCCATTTTACAGTTGAAGAAACAGGCATTGTGTGCACAGGGTTACCTAGGTATTAAGTGATTGTAACCAAGAGTTTTCATGAGCCTTGGGTAATGGGATTATTATGGATATTGGGTAACACTTCATTTATGTGACACCAAAAATAGATTTTTCCCTACATAATATTTAATATAAATGCACCTTAATCCCTGGAAGTTTGTGACTATAACTGTGTTTTGATAAAAACGTTTCTGAAGTTTGTTGCATGTGTCCCTATCTTATTAAACAAAAAAAGTAAGTTAATCTTTTACTTATTGTGAAAATTACTGTGAAAATGATACCGAATTTGCCTAGAGCTGGGTTCAAATCTCAATCCCGTTACTTAATTATATGACCTGAACCTTAGTTTCTGTATTAGTAAGTGAATTCATACCTACATTCTTGTAAATTACTTAGCATGAAACATGGATCATGGTAGGCTATCATAAATGCTAGCTATCATTATTATTTTTATGGCTCCCATTTCCTTAAAAAGAAAGTGAGGATAATGGGATAATGTCTACTTTATAGGGGCTTTGTGACTTAAATCAATAGAGTTGTGTAAGCTGACATTCTAAATGTGTATGTATGCATGACATGTCCTACACAATGCTTAGTAGTTAACATTCAATAAGCATATAGATTAAATGAGTTAAAATGCAGGCAGAGCACTTAGAAGAATGCCTGGCACATAGGAAGCGCTTGTTACATGATACAGCTATTGTGATTACTAAGTATAATTTAGTTTCCATTCTTTACTTTGTTGTGCTGTTATAGTTATTCCCTATCTTTGTTGATTTATGGCTATGGTAGATTTATTCATCTATTAATTTGTATTGAATGCCTCCTTGTGCCAGGTGATGTGTTAGGTCCTGATCACCAAGATCCATAATTTGGGAAGTGAGAATTATGTGGTGAGGGAAATGGTGAGATCTGCTATACGTGTTGGTCTGAGGCATCTGTGTAACATCGGGATAGAGGAATACATCAGGGTAGTCAGCAATTGGATATGGAAATTAAATTGGGCTCTATACAGTGATTTGGGAATCATAAGAATTTATTATTTGAAATCACTAAAGAGAGTTTAAAGAATAAGAGTATGCTGTATGGGCATTCCAGAAAATTGAGACATTCTGGAGAACTACATATAAAATTAACTAAAAGATGAAATTGACAATGAGTAGTCAAAGTCATTAGAAGGGAACCACAACAACTTTGGGTACTGCCTGTGGATAGAGCATTTGTGGTCCACTCCGGCCTTCAAATGCCCACTTACTTCTTCTACAACAATTGACATAGTGTTTCTTTTTTAGGCCCTCATACAAACTTTGGGGTGGGTGCTGCTTCCTGGTCCTACTTTCCCCACTTCCTAGGATTCCTCTGAATGAAGCAATCTGAGTTCTTTCCAGGAGTGGCAGTTGGCATCCTGCCCTCAGGGTACATGTTTTTCCTCCTTCCCCAGAGCTGAATGATGTTGGACAAAAGAACTCATCTCTGATCTTTTCCATTACAGCTCCTCCCTCATCTGTCACTCTACCTGTCTCTTAGCTCTTCAGGATCTGACCAAATGCATATCCATGAACTGGCTGCTTGGGCTTGCCTTGTTCCAAAAGCTTATGTTGCCAAAACTTTACTGCTTTCACAAGTCGCTACTATATCTTTTTTTTTTTTTTCCTTTCTTCCTTCCAAATGTATCTGTTTACGATAGCATTAAGTTTCAATGAATGAATACCTGAATGAGGTTATGATAGTTCTCGAACTGAATAAAGACGGATCATGCAGTGGCCCTTGCACTTGTCCCACTGAAAATATTTCTGCTATCATCTTGTTTCCATTTCATAAAGGTAGGCTAATGTGTATTGAGTTGTGTGGCCTTCTGCATGGGTGTTACACACTTGTCTTTCTCAAAATTAATTATCAACTCAAAGATAAGGGTCCAAATAGCCTCTTCCAAGTGATTTTGTACCCTAGAAAAAATCTTCACTGAAAAATCTACACTGATCAGTGTATTTTGACTGGTCAACAGCATTGGGTAAATGCCTGTGGGTAAATCCTGCAACCCCAGCCTGTGGAGCAAAGACACCTCCCAGCCAAACTCAGCCCTCTTTTTTTGGTTCACTTGAATGTCTTTTTTTTTTTTTTTTTTTAAGATTTTTTATTTATTTATTTGAGAGAGAGCACATGAGAGGGGGGAGGGTCAGAGGGAGAAGCAGACTCCCTGCCGAGCAGGGAGCCTGATGCGGGACTCGATCCAGGGACTCCAGGATCAAGACCTGAGCCGAAGGCAGTCGCTTAACCAACTGAGCCACCCAGGCGCCCTTGAATGTCTTTTGAATAAGGCATTTGCCATTTGAAGAAATGCACTGGAAAACTTTAGCGATGGCTTGCTGTAAAGCTTACATATTTATTCTTTAGAAGAAAGAGAACAATTTAGCAAATTTATGATGTTTGCATTTTAACAGAAGTCTAGATACCAGCCACATTTAAGAAATAAGATTAAAATTCTTCAGCAGTGAGTGTTCATTTTTAAATTGCTCACAAAAGCTTTTCATATACTCTTAATACCTTCTGCCCACAAGATGATTTCATGACATAACATTTAGGGACATAGCTTAAAAATGCTCTAAAATCAATTTTTTTTTTCAAGATGACCTCTACATTTATCTAGCAGTAGTACAGAATTTCTATCATTAGCTAAACTGTATTTCTGAAATGATCTTTTACTGAAGTTACAAAAAGATAATAGAATCAGTCAGTAAATAAATTCTTATCTTTGCATGCTTTGCCTTAGAAGCAATAGGTAAATGTGTGACACTTTGAAAGCACTAAAGATTCTTGATACTCATCAGTTTTATTTGTGAGAAATTATAGCTTTGAACATGAAATGAGAAAAATTGGCCATATTTTACTTAAGCCAGAATGATAATTGAAAAAACTATTTCACGGACTCCTCCTGGAATGAAATAGGAAATGGTGAGCATCATCCAAATGTACTAATTTCAAGCATTGTTGGATTGTCATTGATTAGCCTGTATTCGGAAATGGGATCCCTAAAATGTAACATTCTAGGTAGCATCCTGATTACTTCTTATGTTTGAAGACAAATATATCTAATCTTCTAATAGCATTTTGAATTATTGAAGCCACTCATCATAATACTCCAAGTCAGCTGGATTTTTTCTTAAATATTCTCTTGTCATTTGGCATCAAGCCCTAAATTGGAACAACCTCTTGTTTTCCCCCTTCTCAGATGAGAGGGATCCCAAGTTAATTCAACTGGTTCCCCTTGATACTGGGGGCATGGGGTCGGAGCTAGGGTGGGATTGGGCATAATGCCTTCTCTATCCCCAGTGATCCTTGAATGAGTGGAGTACACACAGTGGAATGAGAAAGACCTGAGAGATAGGACCAAGGGGCCAAAACATAAACCAGAGCCATGGAACCATACCACTGTGAGGGACTGGACAAAAGTCCTGGTCAAAGACACAGGATGGAAATACAGAACAAGAGTTTTGAAATGGAGAGAATAACCTAGGAACATGCCTTAATCTCTAGAGCATAATGGGGAGATTTCTGAATTAGGGAGCTAGCAATCTTAGCCTTGGTAGGGTGGGCAGTTGAAGCAGAAGATATGAACACAGTCTCCCTGTCAATATTCTGAGAATCACTTAAACCATGGTCTGGATGGTATATTTTAACCATATTCATGGTTAGTAGCACTAACACCTTTAGTTGAAAGAAAAGAAAAAAGTGAATCTATAGAAATAAATGTCTTTGGGAAGAATAATTTTGGGAAAGTAATTTTTGTGGAAGAGATGAAGTTTCACATTGTGCTCGGACCAGTTAAGCCAAAATCAACTTGAATCTCTTTACAATGAAGTCTTTGGGGTAGAGCCAGCCTGAGCATTAAAAATGCTTTGCAGTTCGGCAAGTTCAGTTTTTATGGGGTGAATTATAGAAGACTGCTCTGTTTCTAAATGGATAAATCAAATTTTCTAAAATAAACATGTTTTACTACTAAAGTGGTCATGCTACTATAAGCCTTACAGTTAAAAGATTATATTTATTAGCCCTCTAGTCAGACTCTTATGTTAACACAAATTTAAACATTCTGCAAAATATTTCTTATTGGATGAATAAGAGAATTTTCAGCACAGAATTCTCTAAGTACTCTGTCTTTGAAATTAGCCTCCCTACCTGAATTTGCAAGGCTTCTTATAAATATGAAAATAGCTTAAAATATAACCAGAGCCTGTCAAGATTTAAAGCCTGTAATTTTTTGTTCCATGCTAGTATTATATGTCGCCCACTGTTGCTCCTACTATATGTTTGTTGAATGCATGCTTTCTTTATAAAGATTGCCATCTCTCCCATAGGCTTTTTATATCTTTCTTCTACTTTACTTTCCCAGAAGTTTGCGATCCATACAATAGAGTAGCTCCTGCAGTATTTTTTTTCTGCATGTATTTTTGTCTAAAATTATATACAGTCAAATGTACTTTATTATGCTAGATATTAATTTGTTGCATATCATAGTGAATATCTCCATAGATAGTTCTCTGGTCAAATTCTTGAGCATAACAATACTGAATGCATTGTAGCCCTTTTGGATGTATAGAATTTGTCTTTTATTAAATGCCCCTCCTGCCAGAGACAAATTCAGTTTTTCAGATGCCTAGGCACACCCCTTTTGTCCCAATGATATTTGAGATTTGAAGTGTAGAAAAAATATAAACTAAGGAATTGAATTATTGGGGTTCTAGTTTTCAGCTCTGCCATTTCTGATCTGTGGGGCACTGAGTAAGTTAAACAGCCTTGTTGAGTCTTAGTTTCTTCCCCAGAAGAGTAATGAAAATGATATGTACATGTACACATTTCTGAGGTTGCATTACATAATACAGGTCATAGTCTGTATAGTACAGGGGTGTAGTAGCTCAGACCCTTGCACAGTCAGAACTAAAATTATTAACTTTTGAAAGTTCCAAACAGTTCTTTTATTTCCTAACTTCCTATAATAAGTTAGCCCAGGTTAAAAAAAACAAAAACAAAAAGTCTTGGACCCTGGAGGGTTACTCCTTATGACTGTTTCCACCCCAAAACATTTTATTTGTATAAGAGATATATGGGTGTTATTGAATCAATGGAAAAGAAAAAAGAAAAATTCACTCCTTTTGTCACCACCCTGAGAAAACCATAGTTAACATCTTATTTATTTTCTTTTAAGAATTTCATGCATTTGTACATTATTATAATTACATTTCAACATTATATTCTAAATTCCATCCATTAGCTTAATAACATGAGCACTTACTCATTGTTATTAAAATCCTTTCAATGGCTGCATCATAACTCTGTGTGATCATAACCTAGTTCAATTAACCATTCTTTCATTATTAAGCACTTAGGCTCTTCCTACTGTTGTATTATTCTAAATAAGAATGCCTATTGTGTGTGAAGGTTTTTCACTTTTTTTCATGTTATTTTCTTGGTAAAAATTCCTTAAATTAGAACTTTGGAACCAAAAACTATGTACTTAATTTTTTTTATTGTGATGATAACACAACATAAAATTTACCATTTTAACCATTGTTAAGTGTACAGTTCAGTGACATTAATGATTCACAGTCTTGTGGAATGACCACTCATCTCCACAGCTTTTTCATCTTTCCAAAATGAAACTCTGTATCCATTAAATAATAACTTCCCATTCTCTCCTCCACCCAGCACCTGGCAAGCACCATTCTAATTTCTATCTCTATGAATTTGAGAACTCTAGATATTTCATATAAGTGGAATCATACAGTATCTGTTTTTTTATTACTAGCTTATTTCACTTAGCACAATGTCCTCAGGGTTTATTCCTGTGGTAGCATGCACCAGAATTCTCTTCCTTTTCAAGGCCGAATAATATTCCATGGTGTGTATGTACCGCATGTTGTGGAGACATTCATCCACTAATGGATATTTGGATTGTTTCCACCTTTTGACTATTATGAATACGCATTTATGAGTATTCGTATACAAATCTTTCTTCCAGTTTCTGCTTTCAGTTCTTTCCCCAGAAGTGGAATTACTGGATCATATGGTAATTTTTCTTTGTTTTTTGATTCACAACTGTACTGTTTTCCACAGCAGCCATGCCATTTTACTTCCCACCAGCAATTCACAAAGGTTCCATTCTTGCCAGCAGTTTTTATTTTCATTTGTTGTTGTTAGTGAATGTCATCCTATTGCATGTGAAGTGATATTTCTTGTGGTTTTTATTTTCTTTTCCCTAATGATTAGTGATGTTGAGCATCTTTTCCTGTGCTTATTGGCCATCTGTAGATCTTCTTTGGAGAAATGTTTATTTAAGTCCTTTGACCATTTTTAATCAGATCATTTTTTGTTGTTGAGTTGTAGGAGGTCTTTATATAGTCTGGATATTAACCCTTTATCAAATATATGATTTGAAAATATTTGCTGCCATTCATGGGTGGCCTTTTCACTGTTGACAGTGTCCTTTGATACACAAAAGTTTTCATTTCGATGAAGTCTAGTTTATCTGTTTTTTATTTTTGTTGCCTATACCTCAGATGTCATATCCAAGAAATCGTTGCCAAAGCCAATGTCACGAAGCTTTTCCCTATGTTTTCCTCTAAAAGTTTTATGATTTTAGTTCTTCTATGTTTAGCCTTTGATCCATCATGAGTTCACTTTTTTTAATGAGTGAACTTTTTAAAAAAATTTTTATTGTTATGTTAATCACCATACATTACATCATTAGTTTTTGATGTAGTGTTCCATGATTCATTGTTTGTGCATAACACTCAGTGCTCCATGCAGAACGTGCCCTCTTTAATACCCATCACCAGGCTAACCCATCCTCCCACTCTCCTCCCCTCTAGAACCCTCAGTTTGTTTTTCAGAGTCCATTGTCTCTCATGGTTCATCTTCCCCTCCAATTTACCCCCCTTCATTCTTCCCCTCCTGCTATCTTCTTCTTCTTCTTTTTTTTCTTAACATATAATGTATTATTTGTTTCAGAGGTACAGATCTGTGATTGAGCAGTCTTGCAATTCACAGCGCTCAGCATAGCACATACCTCCCCAATGTCTATCACCCAGCAACCCCATCCCTCCCACCCGCCCCCCACTCCAGCGACCTTCAGTTTGTTTCCTGAGATTAAGAATTCCTCATATCAGTGAGGTCATATGATATGTGTCTTTCTCTGATTGACTTATTTTGCTCAGCATAACACCCCCCAGTTCCATCCACCTCGTTGCAAATGGCAAGATCTCATTCCTTTTGATGGCTGCATAATATTCCATTGTATATATATTACTTTATCTTCTTTATCCATTCATCTGTCGATGGACATCTTGGCTCTTTCCATAGTTTGGCTGTTGTGGACATTGCTCTATAAACATCGGGGTACACGTACCCCTTCGGATCCCTACATTTGTATCTTTGGAGTAAATACCTAATAGTGCAATTGCTGGGTCATATGGTAGCTCTATTTTCAACTTTTGAGGAACTTCCATACTGTTTTCCAGAGTGGCTGCACCAGCTTGCATTCCCACCAACAGTGTAGGAGGGTTCCCCTTTCTCCGCATCCCCGCCAACATCTGTCATTTCCTGACTTGTTAATTTTAGCCATTCTGACTGGTGTGAGGTGGTATCTCCTTGAGGTTTTGACTTGGATTTCCCTGATGCCGAGTGATGTTGAGCACTTTTTCATGTGTCTGTTGGCCATTTGGATGTCTTCTTTGGAAAAATGTCTGTTCATGTCTTCTGCCCATTTCTTGATTGGATCATTTGTTCTTTGGGTGTTGAGTTTGATAAGTTCTTTATAGATTTTGGATACTAGCCCTTTATCTGATATGTCATTTGCAAATATCTTCTCCCATTCTGTCGGTTGTCTTTTGGTTTTGTTGACTGTTTCTTTTGCTTTTTATCTTGATGAAGTCCCAGTAGTTCATTTTTGCCCTTGCTTCCCTTGCCTTTGGCGATGTTTCTAGGAAGAAGTTGCTGCGGCTGAGGTCGAAGAGGTTGCTGCCTGTGTTCTCCTTTAGGATTTTGATGGACTCCTGTCTCACATTGAGGTCTTTCAACCATTTGGAGTCTATTTTTGTGTGTGGTGTAAGGAAATGGTCGTTTCATTCTTCTGCATGTGGCTGTCCAATTTTCCCAAGACCATTTGTTGAAGAGACTGTCTTTTTTTCCATTGGACATTCTTTCCTGCTTTGTCAAAGATTAGTTGACCATAGAGTTGAAGGTCCATTTCTGGGCTCTCTATTCTGTTCCATTGATCTATGTGTCTGTTCTTGTGCCAGTACCATACTGTCTTGATGATGACAGCTTTGTAATAGAGCTGGAAGTCCGGAATTGTGATGCTGCCAGCTTTGCTTTTCTTTTTCAACATTCCTCTGGCTATTCGGGGTCTTTTCTGGTTCCATACAAATTTTAGGATTTTTGTTCCATTTCTTTGAAAAAAGTGGATGGTATTTTGATGGGGATTGCATTGAATGTGTAGATTGCTCTAGGTAGCATTGACATCTTCACAATATTTGTTCTTCCAATCCATGAGCATGGAACGTTTTTCCATTTCTTTGTGTCTTCCTCAATTTCTTTCATGAATATTTTATAGTTTTCTGAGTACAGATTCTTTGCCTCTTTGGTTAGATTTATGCCTAGGTATCTTATGGTTTTGGGTGCAATTGTAAATGGGATCGACTCCTTAATTTCTCTTTCTTCTGTCTTGTTGGTGTATAGGAATGCCACTGATTTCTGTGCATTGATTTTATATCCTGCCACTTTACTGAATTCCTGAATGAGTTCTAGCAGTTTTGGGGTGGAGTCTTTTGGGTTTTCCACATAAAGTATCATATCATCTGCAGAGAGTGAGAGTTTGACTTCTTTTTTGCTGATTTGGATGCCTTTTATTTCTTTTTGTTGTCTGATTGCTGTGGCTAGGACTTCTAGTACTATGTTGAATAGCAGTGGTGTTAGTGGACATCCCTGCCATGTTTCTGACCTTAGGGGGTAAGCTCTCAGTTTTTCCCCGTTGAGAATGATATTCACTGTGGGTTTTTCATAGATGGCTTTTATGTTATTGAGGTATGTACCCTCTATCCCTATACTCTGAAGAGTTTTGATCAAGAAAAGATGCTGTACTTTGTCAAATGCTTTTTCTGCATCTATTGAGAGGATCATATGATTCTTGTTCTTTCTTTTGTTAATGTATTGTATCACATTGATTGATTTGCAGATGTTGAACCAACCTTGCAGCCCAGGGATAAATCCCACTTGGTCATGGTGCATAATACTTTTAATGTACTGTTGGATCCTATTGGCTAGTATTTTGGTGAGAATTTTTGCATCCATGTTCATCAAGGATATTGGTCTTTAATTCTCCTTTTTGATGGGGTCTTTGTCTTGTTTGGGGATCAAGGTAATGGTGGCCTCATAAAATGAGTTTGGAAGTTTTCCTCCCATTTCTATTTTTTGGAACGGTTTCAGAAGAGTAGGTATTAATTCTTCTTTAAATGTTTGGTAGAATTCCCCTGGGAAGCCATCTGGCCCTGGGATTTTGTTTGTTGGGAGATTTTTGATGACTGCTTCAATTTCCTTAGTGGTTATAGGTCTGTTCAGGTTTTCTATTTCTTCCTGGTTCAGTTTTGGTAGTTCATACATCTCTAGGAATGCATGCATTTCTTCCAGGTTATCTAATTTGCTGGCATAGAGTTGCTCATAATATGTTCTTATAATTGTTTGTATTTCTTTGGTGCTGGTTGTGATCTCTCCTCTTTCATGCATGATTTTGTTGATTTGGGTCCTTTCTCTTTTCTTTTTGATAAGTCTGGCCAGGGGTTTATCAATCTTGTTAATTCTTTCAAAGACCCAGCTCCTAGTTTTGTTGATCTGTTCCACTGTTCTTTTGGTTTCTATTTCATTGATTTCTGCTCTGATCTTTGGGATTTCTCTTCTCCTGCAGGGTTTTGGCTTTATTTGCTGTTCTTTCTCCAGCTCCTTTAGGTGTAGGGTTAGGTTGGGTATTTGAAACTTTTCTTGTTTCTTGAGAAAGGCTTGTATAGCAATAAAAGCAATATACTTTCCTCTTAGGACTGCCTTTGCTGCATCCCAAAGATTTTGAACAGTTGTGTTTTCATTTTCATTGGTTTCCATGAATTTTTAAAATTCTTCTTTAATTTCCCAGTTGACCTATTCATTCTTTAGTAGGATGCTCTTTAGCCTCCATGTATGTGAGTTCTTTCCGACTTTCCTCTTGTGATTGAGTTCTAGTTTCAAAGCATTGTGGTCCAAAATTATGCAGGGAATAATCCCAGTCTTTTGGTACTGGTTGAGACCTGATTTGTGACCTAGGATGTGATGTATTCTGGAGAATGTTCCATGGGCACTAGAGAAGAATGTGTATTCTGTTGCTTTGGGATGGAATGTTCTGAATATGTCTGTGAAGTCCATTTGGTCCAGTGTGTCATTTAAAGTCTTTATTTCTTTGTTGATCTTTTGCTTAGATGATCTGTCCATTTCAGTGAGGGAGGTGTCCCCCTCTATTAAAGTCCCCCACTATTATTGTATTGTTGTCAATGTGTTTCTTTGCTTTTGTTATTAATTGGCTGCTCCCATGTTAAGGGCATAGATATTTACAGTTGTTAGATCTTCTTGTTGGATAACCCTTTAAGAAGGATACAGTGTCCTTCCTCATCTCTTATTACAGTCTTTGGTTTAAAATCTAATTTGTCTGATATAAGGATTGCCACCCCAGCTTTCTTTTGGTGTCCATTAGCATGGTAAATGGTTTTCCATCCCCTCACTTTCGTCTGGGGGTGTCTTTGGGTCTAAAATGAGTCTCATGCAGACAGCATATCGATGGGTCTTGTTTTTTTATCCAATCTGATACCCTGTGTCTTTTCATTGGGGCATTTAGCCCATTTACATTCAAGGTAACTATTGAAAGATATGAGTTTAGTGCCATTGTATTGCCTGTAAGGTGACTGTTACTGTATATTGTCTGTGTTCCTTTCTGGTCTGTGTTGCTTTTAGGCTCTCTGCTTAGAGGACCCCTTTCAATATTTCTTGTAGGGCTGGTTTCGTGTTTGCAAATTCCTTTAGTTTTTGTTTGTCCTGGAAGCTTTTGATCTCTCCTTCTATTTTCAATGACAGCCTAGCTGGATATAGTATTCTTGGCTGCGTATTTTTCTCATTTAGTACTCTGAATATATCATGCCAGTCCATTCTGGCCTGCCAGGTCTCTGTGGATAGGTCTGTTGCCAATCTAATGTTTCTACCATTGTATGTTACAGATCTCTTCTCCCGAGCTGCTTTCAGGATTTTCTCTTTGTCTCTGAGACTCGGAAGTTTTACTATTAGATGTTGGGGTGTTGACCTATTTTTTTTTTTTTATTTTGAGAGGGGTTCTCTGTGCCTTCTGGATTTTGATGCCTGTTTCCTTCCCCAATTTAGGGAAGTTCTCTGCTATAATTTGCTCCAATATACCTTCTGCCTCTCTCTCTCTCTCTTTCTTCTTCTTCTGGGATCCCATTATTCTAATATTGTTTCATCTTATGGTATCACTTATCTCTCGAATTCTGCCCTTGTGATCCAGTAGTTGTTTATCTCTCTTTTTCTCAGCTTCTGTATTTTCCATCATTTGGTCTTCTATATCGCTGATTCTCTCTTCTGCCTCCTTTATCCTAGCAGTTAGCACCCCCATTTTTTATTGCACCTCATTAATAGCCTTTTTGATTTCGACTTGGTTAGATTTTAGTTCTTTTATTTCTCCAGAAAGGGTTTCTCTAATAACTTGCATGCTTTTTTCAAGCCCAGCTAGTATCTTTAAAATCATGATTCTGAACTCTATGTCCGACATTGTACTAATGTCCGTATTGAGTAGGTCTCTGGCAGTCGGTACTACCTCTTGTTCTTTTTGTTGAGGTGATTTTTTCCGTCTTGTCATTTTGTCTTCCAGAAAGTGGTCACTTTTCTGTTCAGAGAGTTTTTGCTATTCTTTTCTTTGATCTCCTGTTGAGTTCATAGGTGTTCAGAATGGTTTGATCCCTGTCCAGCTGAATTCCTGAGACCAGACGAAATCCAGGTCTCCTACTCCTCCGCCATCTTGCTTCACCCCAAAAACAACTATTTGTAACACGTGCTCTATGCTTTTGACAATGACATCAAAGCCTCCTCAGCTGGGCTGAATGAGAATGTGCCTTGGCTGTGGATTATTGTGGTGTTGTTGGTGGCTGATGGAGAGGGTGGTGGTGGGGAGGAGGAGGAGGAGGAGAGGAGTAGTTGTTGTTGATGGGTAACAGTCACCAGGACCACGGTGACTATGGTGCTTGATTCACAAGGCAACGGTTGCTATAACTCACAAAAGAGAGAGAGGGAGTGAGAGGGAGAGGGAGACACTCGCACAGGGAGCTTAATGAGTGAACTTTTATATATGGTATAGCTAAAGAGTCCAACTTCATTATTTTGTATATGGATATAAAGTTTTACCAATACTTTTTGTTGAAAACACTATTTTCTCTACTGAGTGGTCTTGGCACCCTTGCTGAATGAAAATCATTTGACCATATATGTGAGGGTTTATTTCTAGACTGTTCTATTTTGTCAGTCTCTGTTTCTCTATGCCAGTACCACACTGTTTTAATTATTGCAGCTTTGTACTAATTTTTGAAATCAGGAAATGTGAGAGTTCCAAGTTTATTTTTCTTTTTAAAGTAAACTTTTTTTAACCTGAATTTTCTATATAGATATATGCACATTCATTTCCAACTAAGTCTAAAGAACCAAATAAGGCTTTTTCTACTTTCTGAAGGGAGAATAAGTGAATTTTACATCCTGGTGGATCAATGCTCTCTTTTCCCTGTGACTTAATTTTTTTTTTTATTTTAAACTTTTTCTTTTGAAGTAATTTTGGACTGATAAAATAGTTGCAAAAATAATACAGAGTTTTTTTTGTACCCTCCAACCTGATTCTCCTAATGTTGATGTCTTATATAACCATAATTCAATTAAGTGAACCAGAAAATTGATACTGGCATAACACTATTAGCTAAATATAGAACTTATTCAAATTTCATTAGTTTTTCTGCCAATGCAAGATCTAATCTGAAATCCCACGTTTTCTCTTCATAATTGGTAAAAACCTTGGGGGGGGAAGATAACTCTGAGACCACACAAATATACTATTTTTCCTCCAGCTATTGCCCACTAATTTTAGCATTCATTAGTGGATCTTGCCTAAAACAATTGTTACTGTGGTTTTGCCCATTGATGATATTTGCATTTCTCTCATTCCCCTGTTTACTGATTAAACTTCTTTCAAAAGGAAGAACTATCCTTCTTCCTCATTTATTTAGACATATTTTTAATCCTTTTAATTACAGTTAGTCAAATTGATTCCTATTTGATTTCTTCCAGGTTTTTGCAGTAATATTCAGTATTATAATGAAAATGTTTTGTTTCTTTAGTGGGCCAACATGTCACCTTCTCAGGAGACTGTCTCTGACTACCCTTTCTAAGTTAGAATCCCCCTAAGTCTTCTGTATTTTACAAACTGAGAACTATGATAGAGATTATCAAGGGATGATAACTTAGAGGGGATAGTCACAGACAGCCTTCTAAGACAGTAGCATTTTGCTGAGACCAGAAGTAAGGAGCCAGGCAGAGAAAAAGTGGAGGGAAGAGTGTCCCTGCAGAGGAAATAGTATACTCAAAGTCCTGAGACAGCTAAGAGATTGGTATAGTCAGGAAACTCAAGGAAGGCCAGTATGGCTGGTGCACGGGGGCAAGGCAGAGATGCTTGGGAGATGAAATTGGGTGGGTAAGCAGTGGCCACATCAGAGTCTTGGATACTTTGTTAAGAAGGATGGATTTCATGCTAGAGCTGGCAGAACGCCACTGGACACTTTTCAGAGGACAATTTTGTTTGGGCATTATTCATTATGTTATTCACTTCCTGTAATACTTTCTTAGGGCTGCCGTAACAAAGTACCACAAAATCTGAGGCTTAAAAGAACAGAAACTTACTCTTCCACAGTTCTGGAGGCTAGAAGTCCAAAATCATGGTGTCGGCAGCACTGTGCTCCCTTCAAAGCCTCTAATCCTTTAGGGGAGGAAGATTCTTTGCCTCTTCTTAGCTTCTGATGGCTGTAGGCATTCTTTGGCTTGTAGTAACATAATTCCCATCTCTGTCTCCATCTTCACTTGGCTGACTTTTCTCTGTGTGTCTTGATATCTTTATATGATAGTCCTCCCACTGTGCTTCCCTGTGTCTCTCTCCTCTTCTTATAAGGACACCAGTCATATTGGATTAAGGGCCCACTCTATTCTAGTAGGACATCTTAACCAATTACATCTGCAAAGATCCTATTTCCCAATTAAGGTCACGTTCTAAGGTACTTAGATTTCAACATATCTTTTGAGAGAATGTAATTTAACCCATAACACTCTCTCTATATATGTATTGTTTTACTTTTGCACATCAACCTATATAGTAGGCTTTTGGGTAATTTTCAAAACCTTTCTTATTGTTAAATGTCCCCTTTTTAAAGTAGCTTGTTCTTATTTTATTAATGTGATAATTTCATATATTTTGCTTAGGAGATAAATTAGAATTGTTTTTATAATGGATTTTTATAGTTGGGACCATTTGCCCTATGTCTCGTTTTGCCTTGTTTTGAGTTAGAATGTGTATTTTTTCATACATTTGTGAAATGTGTATAATTTCATGATTTTTTATTTGACATTTATTCTTTGATCTGTCAGAACACTAGTATTTTTCTTGTAATTATCAATAACTTTTTATTTATTTATTTATTTAATATCTTTAGGTTTTTATTTAAATTCCAGTTAGTTAAGATACAATGTAATATTAGTTTCAGGTGTACAATACAGTGATTCACATTTCCTTATAATACCAAGTGCTCATCACAACAAGTGTACTCCTTAATCCCCATCACCTATTTAACCTATTTTAAACCTATTTAACCCACCTGCCCCCACCCACCTTCCCTCTGGTAACCATCAGTTTGTTCTCTATAGTTAAGAGTATATTTCTTGGTTTGCCTCTTTTTTTCCCCTTTGGTAGTTTGTTTTGTTTCTTAAATTCTGCATGTAATTGAAATCATACAGTATTTGTATTTCTCTGACTGACTTATGTTGCTTAGGATAATACTGTCTAGCTCCATTCATGTCATTGCAAATGGCAAGATTTCATTCCTTTTATGTCTGAGTAATATTCCATTGTGTGTGTGTGTGTGTGTGTGTGTGTGTGTCACATCTTCTTTACCCACTCAGTTAATGGACACTTGGGCTGTTGCCATAATTTGGCTATTGTAGATAATGCTACTGTAAACATCAGGGTGCAGGAGTGGTTCAATATTTGCAAATCAATTGACGTTTATTTATAAATGTAAAAGAAATGTTTAATGTTCAAGAAAATTCAGAAAGACTCAAAGAGAAAACAATTTTCCATACATCTATGACTCACTGGTGACTGCTTCTAACATTTGGTTTATTTACTTTCAGGCTTTTTTCCCTCCAAATATTTTGACCATATTAATTGGATCTCTGTGTACAATTTACAGAATCTCATTTTTCTGGACATTATGGTCTCAGCATGTTATTGAACACACTTTGTAAATATTTTTACACTGCCAAATGTATTATCATGTAGATATACTTTAATAAAGGAGTCAGAGAATGATGGCCCACAGGCTAAATCCAGCCTACTTTTGGTTTTTGTAAATAAAATTTTATGGGAACACAGCTACACTCATTTGTTTGCATATTGTGTGTGGCTACTTTTATGCTACACTGGCAGAGTTGAGAAGTTGTGATAGACACTGTAGACCAAAAATCCTGAAATACTTATTATCCAGCACTTTACAGAACAAGTCTGCCAACCTCTGCTCTAATATAGTTCACTATTCCTTGAGTTTGAACTTTAGGTAGTTTACTTTTTTTGCTTTAATATATAAGATGGCAATAAAATTTTGTCTATTGTAGTTTTTCTTTATCTTGAGCTTTCTTAGATCAAAGTTTTGGATACCCTTAGGATAGTCATTCATTAATTCATGTATTCCTTCCTTCCTTCAACAAAAATATTCAACTAGTGCTGTGTTAGTTTCTGAGAACACACTTATGAACAAGATACAGGTGGCTCTTACTTTCATGGGGTTTACAATTAGGTAAGGACAACAAATATATTAAAATGTGCTAAACATTTTGATAAACATTTGATAAGCATTTTGATAAGCATTGTATTTAATGAGATTATCACATTAAATAAAGAATGAATGAAGAATGGAAATCAGTCAGCAGGCTGAGGAGTGGCATTGGCCGCAGGAACAGAGAGTCTCAGGGAGAAGGAACAGAATGTTTAAAGATTCAAAGAGGAAAAGACTCAGAGAAGTATAAGGACCATGAAGTCACAGAATTCTGGCTAAAGCAGCAGAAGTAAAGGGGAGATAGAGCTAGAGAAGTTGAAGGACTGGGTTTTAAAGATTTTTTTTTTTTTAAACCATGGTAACTATTTTTAATTCTAAGGGTATAAGAAACTACTGAAGCAGATTTGCTCACTATTTGGGCTGGAAAATGGAGAATGTTTTGGAGAAGATGAAGAGTTGATGCAGAAATACCCGTTAAGAGTTCAGGCCAGAGAAGATGGAGCTTATACTAAGCTTGATTGTGGTGGGTCTGGTGGACACAGAAAGAAGGGAAGATTATCCGAGAGATATTTTGGAGGTTGGATTGCCAAGATTTTCTGCTAACTAGTAGGTGGGCTTGTGAAACTGGGTGGACTTCAGTGTCATTCACTGAGACGGAGAGCATTGGAGAAGTTGGGAGTGGGGATGCTGAGTTTGAGATGGCTGAAAGGTGAACAAAAATAAATGTCAAATGAGAGGTGGACCAGCCCAGGCCTGATGACCCATAACTGAGGCAAGAGTGCAGTGTTGATACATATTCTGACATCTGTGGCTGACAGGTGACCAGAGAAGTTGTGGGAGTCCGTGAGTTCACTTGAACATAGAGTGTAGTGTGAAGTCAAAATGATGGCCTGGGATAAAGGCCCAAGGAATGCCACCACTTTGTCAGACAGAGGAAGTAGAGCTATAAATGATAGATTATTAAAAGACTGACAACACCAATGGGAGTAATTCAGAAGAATAATATCATACATCAAAGGGCAGGGAATTTTAGAAAGGAAGGAGTGGCCAACAGTGACAAATGCTGCTGAGACTCATGGAAGCAAAATAGTGAAAATGTGATTATTGGTTTGATTGAAATGAATGGTCTTTAGTGACATATACGAAATTAGTTCAGTAGAGTTACAATATAGAAATGATTTGGAGGTAGTTGGGTTAAGTCAGAGGTTGAAGATAAAGAATAGCAAGTGTAGATGATTTAAGAAGCTTGTGAAAGATAGATAAGGTAGAAGCTCAAGGGAGAGATGTGGCTAAGGAAGAGTTTTTTTGATTTTGGTCTGTTTGATTTTTAAGAAAGAAAAAGCATAATCTTTTACATGTTTCAAATTTTCTTCTCAAACACTGTTACTAATTTATGCTTCTACCAATGGCATATGAAAGTGCTTGCCTACTCAGGGCTAACTAGAATAGAACATTACCATTTGTCGTAGAATTTAAGCTCTCCTGGAGCAGAGAGTTTTTTTAATCTCTTTTGTTTTTTGCTATATACTCAGTGAATGGAGCTTGGCACATAGCAGGTGCTCAACATATCTGTGGAATGAATGAATGAACGAATGAGTGAATGAATGAATGACACATCTTTGTTAAATTGTGATGTGTAAATGATATCTCATTATTCCTGAAGTGTGGAAGTCTTTGTTAACTAGTAATCTCAAAAAACAAACAAACAAACAAAAACAAAAACAAAAAACCCTAGTAATTTCATGCATAGAGATCCCTTTTAAGCCAAGAACTCCTCAATGGAAAGAGCTATGATTTGTTAATCCATGGATCTCCATCATTTTGTACAGTTTAGCACTTCATAGACTCCCAAACATATTTGTATGGAATTTTTTTTGCCTTACTTATGGGGGGAAAGAAGAGAACTCCAGTAACTTAAGCTAGAGTCCTAGAAACATTGAGCAGCAAATTTGGATTTACTAAACCAAAAGGAATTATTTTTTCCTTTAAAAATAATCCTGGGGGTGCCTGGGTGGCTCAGGCAGTTAAGTGTCTGACTCTTGGTTTCTGCTCAGGTCATGATCTCGGGGATCCTGGCAGTGAGATCCAGCCCCACGTGGGGCTCCATACTCAGTGCAGGGTCTTCTTAAGATTCTCTTCCTCTCCCTCTGCCCCTCCCCTCTCTCGCACTCTCTAAAATAAATAAATAAATCTTTAATAAATAAATACATAATCGTGCATGGAGATTAGAATCTGATCGTCTTCACTTGGCTATGGCCATTTCATTTTCTGCATTATGAGGTTACCCCATCACTGGAATTCCAGCTGGTAATGGAGAGAATGTTATATAATGATCTCAAAATAATTAACATGCTGCTCTCAGAATTTTATAGAACAACACAGGAAGAGAATGACAAAGTTAGGAATATAGAAAAATAGCAACTGAGTACTAGTACAGTATAATAGAGGACTGGCTCAGAAAGAGAAGGGGCAAAGTTATGTGTGACTTGTAAAATGCTTAATGTAGTCCTGTTACTCATGCTGACAAACTGCTATCCCAGCTGCAGATTACCTCAGATTAACAAACACTGGGCTACAAACTATTAAAGAGATACAAGTGACATTTTCAGCAAGAACTCAGGACCATCGCTTACTAGTTTCTGGTAGGGGCATTCTATTTACAGTGCAATGCGGACCATTTTAGGAGAGAAATGCTGCTTTAGAAAAGAAAGATGCACAACTATTGGAGGCTAAATGGTCAAGTATCTCAATCTGCAGAGTTTGCTAGATGAAAAAAATATGCTGGGCAAAATATTATTGAATATCCATCTTCTTTTTCTTCTTTACACAAAAGATATACTGTTATAGCTTATTTAAGGCTCAATGCAAAATGAAAAATCTCTTTGCAGTCCTATCACCTAAATTCTAAGAACAGTCTACTGTTTCCACACACATAATCACAAACCTGGACTGTAATTGAGATATTTATTTATTTATAGTGTATTTGTGTTCTGCATCTGCTGTGGCTGTGCTGCTACAGGCAGAGTGAAACAGAGTGTTGCAGATTTAATTATGGTGGTGAGGTGGGTATAATCAGGCTGCAGGCCCTCACATTTCATCTTTTTCTTAGATCTCTGCCTCACCTGATTCGCCATGCCTCAGGAAAGTGATTAATAATTCAGTCTTCACCACTTATAAAGTGGGGATTGATTAGGGTATGAATTGATTAAAATTTATAGCTACAAATCATCCATTTAATTAGTTTCTCAGTTTTGAAAAATAATGTAATGATCATCTTATTAATTTCAACAATCACTGGATTGTTCTGTATACCAGCTTTGTCAATGAATTGTCTAGACTAGGCTCGGATGTCTGCAGTGATGGAGATCTCATTAGCTCATGGGAAAGTCCATTCTAGCTCTTGAGAAGTCTATTTGAAAGTTTTTCCTGGTAGTGACCCAAAATCACTTCTCTTGAGCGTACATTTTGTGATTGTTATTCCAACCATTGCAGCCATACAAGGTATTGATATATTTGTGAAGATACATAACATAATTCATGTAAGTCTTTTCTTCTTGGGGCATGCCTCTGTAACTTAAGTCATTTCTCAATTGATTTGACTTCAAGATGCCTCAGTATCCCAGTCACTATTTTATCAGTATTTCTCTTAAAATGTAGATTCCACAGGAGAATTCATTGCTCTGGCTATGGCCTGATCAACACAGAAAAGAGCTCTGCTATCATTTCTTACGTTTTAGATACACTCTCAATTTAGCCCAAGATTACATGTGTTTTTGATAATCACATCAATTTATTGATCCAAGTGGAATGTACTGACAACTATCCTTTTTTCAGATAAACTAAGCCATGTCTCTCTGATTCTGTATCTAATTTATTTATTGGCTGATGGTAGAATTTACATTTAACCTTATTTAAACTTCTAAGATCCAGCCTATTTCTGCATTCTTTTAACATATGCTTTGATCTTTTTCTCTCATCTAGTCTACTTATCTCTGCCAGTTTCCTGCCACCTGCAGGTTTGAAGCATAGAACTCTATTTCACCCAGTTCATTGATTGATACATTAAATCTCAGCATTCCCTCTAGGTGGGCACCATTTCATTAATCAAACTCTTTGGATAAGGTCATTCAACCAATTTCAAATCTGTAAATATCACACTGCAGATAAGAGCAGGGTGCAGGGGTTGAAAAGTCAGAGTTAGTAGACATGATTCCTAAACCTACCACGTAAAAGACTTAATATTGTAATTACCCTTGCTAAATTATGCAATTATGGTTTTCTTACCTTTAAAAGGATATAATATCTGCTTCTTTTAGATGGAATGGATTATGTAAGTTGCTTAACATAATGCCTGGCACATAATAAGTACTCAGTTAATACTGGCTATCTTCCCCATTGTGTTATTTAGGTAAACACTAGATGAAATAACAACCTCAAGATTTTTGTGCTGTACAACCGTCTGATGTGGGCTGTTCTGGTTGGCAGGTGGCTTTCTTCCATGTTGTGATTCAGGAACCCAGGCTCTTTTCATCTGGGAGCTCAACCATGTCTTAAAATCTCAGTGTCTTCTTTATCTATGTGGAAGAACATGAAAGAAGGGCGGAGAAGGCATACCCACTTCGTAACTACCATCTCTTAGAAGTGAAGTGACATCAACTCATATTCCATTGAGGAGAACTAATCACATAGCCTCACCAAGCTGCAAGGAGGGCTCAGGAAATGTGGTCCCTGGCTGGGTGGCCACTTCCTAGGGTTAGTTAGCTCAGTACTTGGGAAATGAGAGCACACACGCTGTTCACCACCTCTGCCACAATTGCCATAGTCACTGTCATCAATATTCCCTCATTAAACCACATGTGGCTCATGTCCTTCTATCTTGTCAGCAACAATGACAAAAGAACTATCTGACATTTCACCGTGTCCTCTCTACATACTAAAAGGTTTTGAAGCATCATAAAAGTATAATAAAAACCCAGAAAATGGGCGCCTGGATGGCTCAGTCATTGGGCGTCTGCCTTCAGCTCAGGTCATGATCCCAGGGTCCTGGGATCGAGCCCCGCATCGGGCTCCCTGCTCAGTGGGAAGCCTGCTTCTCCCTCTCCCACTTCCCCTGCTTGTGTCCCCTCTCTTGCTCTCTCTCTGTCCAGTAAATAAATAAAATTAAAAAACAAAACAAAACCCAGAAAAGAGCCTGATAGATAATTCAGGCATATACTCCCTGACAGGCTTGGAGTTGTCCTGAATTTCAGCAACTGGCTGAAGGTCTCATAGCCTGGTTGTAGTGATAGGCAAAAGGATGATGATTTGGCCAGTGGTACCTCAGTCTTATGCACAGAGAGAACTTCATTTGATGTATAGTTGAACAAAAACCCCAAATCCTTTTAATATAAATTGTTAATTTAAAATAACTTTCTAGAGGTGCCTGGGTGGCTCAGTCAGTTGAGCGTCCAACTCTTGGTTTCAGCTCAGGTCATGATCTCATAGGTCATGGGATACAGCCCCTCATAGGGCTCCATGCTCAGTCAGGAGTCTGCTTGAGATTCTCTCTCTCCCTCTGCCTCTCCCCCTGCTCTCTCTCTCTCTCAGGTAAGTAAATCTTTAAAAAAATAAAATAAAATAACTTTCTAGATCTATTAGTTGCCTTCCCTATCTTAGCATATACCTTTAATTCTTTTCCACATTTTAGGATATTAACATTCTTCCACAGGCATCATCGTAACCATTTATAACCATCAACTGTTTTCTTATGTTTTTTCATATATATATATTCATGTAGGATTTAGAATACACAGAAATGTACAAAGAAAAAAGCAAATCACTGCCAGTAATCCTCAGATAAAGATAATAATAGTTTACATTTTGGTGCATTTCTAATATTTTTCCCATTAATTATTATTAATGGCTACGTTACATTACATTATTTGGTAAGTATATAAATATATCTTGGTTCATTCAGGCATTCCTATTATTGGATGCATGTCCATATGATTGTTGTTGCAAGTGCCCCAGTACACTATGGTGCAATCTTAATGAGCTACCTGATCTTTCAATCTTGCATACTTACTTACTTTGCATAATTGTTAATTGAGGGTACTTATATTAGGTGACGTGAACTGAGCATGATTAATTATAAAGCACTGAGCTATACTAAAGGCATGTGCTTAACATGTTTTTGCCTGGTGCCTGCTGCCCCAAACATTGTCTCTATAATTGTTTTGTTGTAAATGTTAGCTGAATGGCCCTAGGGAGTGCTGTGCTGTAAACTACTAAGGGTTAAAAATAGGATCAAAGGCAGGCCAGATAAGGAATAAAGTCACAAAGAATTAACATGTAACTGAGTAGTGTGCTCAGAAAAGGGAGAAGGAAGGTGGTGGTTGGGTGGCTGGCCCATATGTTTGGACTTGGTCTTGGTACATAAGAAGTGAGCCTCATTTGACAGAATCCCCTCCTTCTCAATGTATTCACTGCCTAGCTACTTCCTTCACACTCAGCAAAATCCTCCTAAGCCCAAGACCTAAAACACGCATCTCTGTGATGGGTGGAATTCTAAAAGTGCCCCCCGTCACAGTTCCTGCCCTCTGGTTTCTCAGTCAAACACTAATGGAGGTACTGCTTGAAAGAACTTTCCCAGTGGAATTAAAATTACTAATCATCTGACCTTAAAATAGGAAGTTGATGTTGGATTATATGGGTGACCCCAGTGTAATCATATGAATCTCTAAAAGCAACATAAAAAAGGCAGAAGAGTTATTCAAGAAGATGTAGTAGGAGAGACGAGGCAGAAGGGAGCTCAGAGAAATTTAAAGCTTGAGGAGGGCATGACCCATCAATTGCTTGCTTTGAAGATGGAGGAAGGGAGTCAAGAAAAGCAGGTAGCCTCTAGAAGCTGAGAATAACCCCCAGATTATACCCTTCATGGAAACAGGGACTTCAGTCCTGCAACTTCAGGGAACTGAGCTCTGTCAATAACCAGAAGAAAGGAGCTTGGAAACAGAATCTTCCCTAGAACCCCAAGGAGGAAACAGAGCTCTGTGCAACAGATACCTTGCTTTTGACTTTGTGAATCCCGGAAAAGAAAACCAGCAGATCCAGACTGTGCTTCATTTTCTGATTAAACAACTTTGAGCCAGTCACAGGATATGTTTTAAGCCATTACATTTGTGTTAATTTTTTATAGCAACGATAGAAAACCAATACAGTTCCAGTCACATTTAAGCATAAGTCCCATGCCAAGTACTCATACCTTTGCCTATACTCCCTCCTGTGTCTAAAATGCTCTTCTTCCCATTCCTCTAGGTAGTCCCTACTTAACCTTCAAAATGACTGTGCCACCTCCTTCAGGACGCTTTCCTTGATTTGGTTTGTTATGATGTAGATGCTCCTGCTCTGTGCTGCCGTAACCATACCTCTAGCATTGAATTCATACACTGTTCATTATTGGTTTACTTGTCCGTGTTCCTCTTCAAAAACCTTAAATAAGTCTTTTGATAAGGGTTCATATCTTGTCTGACTTTGCATCTTCAGTGACTGTTACAGTGCCTGGCACATATTGTCATGCAAAACAGATTGCCAACACAGTGATTGAAGGAATGGTGGTTCTCAGGCTAAGGCCATTAACTGGACCAAAATGTTTCATCAAAAAAATTGGATAACTATTTCCTTGCCATTTTATAGAAAAGGTACAGTGATTAAAACTTTCCAATTTTAAGTTGGATCCTAATAAACTATTTTTCAGACTTTTACCACTTGCTTTTGCTTGCCCTCTGGGAAGAGCTAATTCAGAAAACAATAAGAGAGGGGTAAATTATCAACAATTCAAAAACTTAGGAAAGAAAAGGCAATCAATATTGCTTTTAAAAAAGTATTTTTTTCATGAACTCATGTTTATAGTTGTGAATTCATATTGTATACATATAACTTAGTCCTGCATTACCAGTTGGTAAAATTATTTCTACATCACATGACACAGATGTTGCACTGGATTTTATTTTGGATTTCATCATGTGCTATAAATAGCATACTGACTTCTTTGCACTCTATTTCCTGAATCAGGTAAAGGGTTTGTGTTCTATGAATTCATGAATTTGGGGTAATTTTTTAATGGTTTGCTCACTTTTGTTTAACATTATGCACAGCACAAAAGAATCTGGCTAATGTTTGAGATAAAGAGGTTCATTAGATCTCATGTTTGTTCCCAGACCTACCTAATATATGCATATGAGCTCCTACTTTCTTATAGTGTTATTATTAGTGAATTTTCTCACATGCCACCTACCACTTGTTCTAAGACAAAGCAGCACTTTTAAAACAGTTCATTAGAATGTTCTGCAGTAGTCAGAGACTAGAAGTGATACATATCCAATAGGAACTCCTAAGGGCATTTCAGCAGGTGGAATGCAGAATGATCAGCAGATGATTTGACTAGAATCTCTGCCAAAACCTCCACTTTTGTGAAAAGGGCCTTTGGGAGTCATGATAATGAGGTGTGGTTAGAATTTTGACATCTGCTTTTGTAGGTATCTTGGGAAGTCCTACCCTTCCCATACCAATCCTGATAGCTGAGTCAAGGAACCCCTGTCGACTCACCTTCCCACTGAACCTTATGCCTCGATGAAAGTAATCAGAGCATTTTATCCTTCAGAGACATAGAGTTGGCAAACCAAGAAAGATTAGTCTAGAGAAAATGGTATCCTTCACTCTCCAACTTGTTTAATTGATAGCCAACTTTGCAAATTCTCTTTGAGCTGTGAGATGCACGTGGAAAGACACAGAGAGGGAGGCATGCATGTGTGAATTGCTCACCGCCAAACATCCCCATATGTTGTGTCATTTTCCTATGGAATGGGGTAGGTAAAAATGAGAATGATTTACTATCATAATAGCCTATTTTAGTAAGGAACATATGTTTAAAAAAATCCAGTGGTATTCAGAACTCTGCTCAGTTTAACATAATTTTGAGTAGCCACGTTGTATGTCTAAGAAAACTCATTTTCTAGAAGGGCTACCTTAGCATTCTTTACTTTATAATGATTTTGTGGAAGAAAACCAAAAAGGAATGAAAGTCATAAATTTGTTTAAAAATTAGATAATAATGGCACTAGGAAAGCAAAATTCATTTCATGTCTAATCTCCCAAAGCATCGTTAGTCTGTGCATATGCACTCAGTGTTTTGGAAGCACATTAAAATTTCAATTCATGAGAGTGTATTTGGTACTGGTTCTCTGTTGAAATGAAGGAGTCACCTTGTTTTTAAGCATGCCTAACTTACTCCTTAGGAATGATTTGAACAGTGAGAGAACCTGGGAGGGTGTATAAAATAATACAAAAACTAAACCAATTTTATACTAAACCAGCAGTGATTTTATATTTAGACATCTTCCTTATTTAATTCTCAAGGCAGTCAAATTTTCTAGTACATATTAGTTTCTTGCACAGATGGACTCTCACTAGGGAAGTTTCTTAGAACTATTTAATGTATATGTGCTTTGTCATTGTATCCAGAATTTTATATTTGCATATTTATTTCCCCTATATCAGTCTATTCCAGATGCACAGAGGTAAATAGGGAAAAAACCAAGGTCATCATGATCTTTAATATTTTCTTCTGTACTTCTGATCTATGTGTATCAAAGCAGAATTCTTAGTTTTCTATTTTTTAAAAAGTATACTATTTTATGTTATATTCTATAAGACTAATTTTGACTGTGTAGTTTTTATATTATGTCCTTTATAATGAATGCTGTTAACTTAATATTCATTTGTTCATTTAATCATTTATAAAATATTTGAAAGTCTCTGGAGGGCAATGGCAATATATTTTTAATGCTTGGCATTTAGTAATGTTTTTTTGAATTAATACTATAGGCCAAAGAAAGTGTCTGGGAGGTAGAATTCAGATTGAATACAATGGGAGCTGTAACCTGGAGGAACTTGTGGTCTGGGGCGGGGGCGGGGGGGGGGGGGCGGGGTGTGGACATATTGTATTCGTGCTGGGTCCGGGGTTGTAAATAGAATGGAATCAAGCAGAGAAGTGGGCAGCTTCTCAAGCAAAGTACTGTGTACTAATATTTGGGGATCAATCATCTGCTGCCTTTAAATAACCCCATTTGACCACTGGTATTTGTTTTCTGAGACAGTTGCTTCATGTAAGGGGTATAATATACAAGTATTGAACAGAGATACCCTGTGTAAGATCCTAACTGACTCATATGGAGCTCTAACCAATGATTTACTTAGCATTGATCTGTCTATCCACAAGGTCTAGGGAAGAATCAATATAGCTAACTTTTTATTTCCAGAGGCAACTGATGAAATTAAATCCTTTTTTTAGGTGGATCTGAGAATGGCTTAAGAGTTGAAGTGAAAGAATCCAGCCTGGTATCTGGGGGCAGAAGATGTACATAGAACTTCCTCCAGGACATATTCAAAAGGGGGCTATAAAATCCAGTAAAATAGTTCGGGAAACCTTATGAGGAAGGAAGGCATCTAGCCAGGCTTTAAGGTTTACGTTAAATTACCTGACCAATGTGAGCTCCTTACATCTCCCTATTGGATTTTACTTATTCTTGATTTGGGTTTCTCTTATAGGCCTGCAGTTCTGTTTCCTCTTTCAATGACTTTGACCATCTTCCATTTGAACATCCAGTAAATGACTTTGGCTTTGCTTTTCTGCTTACCCTTTACTGCTAATCCTGATTCATTTTTCCTTATTGTTTTTCGTACCATTTCAGTCTTACTACATCTTACCACTTAACGGATTCAAAGGCCCCTTAACTCGGTAAAGAGAATCTGAGAGTACTGGCAGATGACAGTGGTTTCTAGAGCAATTCAGCCCTAACTGTGCCATTTCTGGGGGCCAGAAGGCTAAGGAACTCCTCATCAGGCTTGGCCAATTACCTCTTGACTCTTGTCTTCGGAGGTCAGTGGTTAAATAGAGGGGACCAGTAGACTTTAGTGACAAGCCTCCTTCCTCCTGCTGCTCTCTGTTCTGTCCATAGCATCTCCCACCTGCTGTCCATTTTGCTCAAATGTCACCTTCTCAATGAAGCCTATCGTTAACACCCCAGGTACAATTGCAGCCATCCCTGTGTTTTGTTACTACCTCCCCCTGGCAGTCCCATCTGTCTTACCATGCTCATTTTTTCTCTTTTTTCCATGCCATTTATTATCTTATAACATACTATGTAACTTATTTATTATGTTTACTATTTAGATTATGCTTCTTCCACTAGCATGTAGATACCATAATTTTTATTTGTTTTCATTGATGTAGCCCAAGAATCTTTAGCACATCGATCATTCTTTTTTTTTTATTTTTTTAAGATTTTATTTATTTATTTAAGAGAGAGAGAATGAGAGACAGAGAGCATGAGCGGGAGGAAGGTCAGAGGGAGAAGCAGACTCCCTGCTGAGCTGGGAGCCCGATGCGGGACTCGATTCGGGGACTCCAGGATCATGACCCTGAGCTGAAGGCAGTCGCTTAACCAACTGAGCCACCCAGGTGCCCCAGCACATCGATCGTTCTTAATAGATGTTTATTGGCGACATAAGTGAAAGACTCCCATGTCCACTTCATTGCCATGATTAGGAAAGGACTTACTTTATTCTTAATATTTATTTCGGGTATCTATTTGCTGGGAATCTTTCTTTCAATCAAATGTTATTGCAGAAAATGGTATTTCTCTGTACAGTATGAAAGGATTAGTTATCACTGTGGAAAAAAAATGAAGATTTGTGAGAATGGCTTTGATGGGATAGAGATGCTAAGAGAATGTTAGACTTGCTTGTGTATAATAATATAGTCTGGGAAATAAAAGTATTTATCTCAGGCTCATGTTATCATGAGCATGAATTTTATTAACCTGTTTGTAATGTATAAAAGGATGTGACCGCATGGGATAACTGAAAGGAAAAAACAAAACAAAACATCGCCTTGCTGTTCTTCCAGACCAACAAAATTCTCAGTAACGTGCAATGCTTAAAGGTCTTTTGTGCAAAGGGAAAGGAAAAAAGATTCAGAAACCTTAAATAGGCGAAGAGAAGAGGTGATATACTGCTATTCTTCAGCACTTAGGAAAGAACTTAGAAGTGCTGTCAAAACTAACGTGTCTGCATCACTATGAGGGAATGTAGAAGTGATTTTAGAAAAATTAGATTTATTTTATAAATAAAAATCCAGAGTTTAAATTATTCCTTCTGAATTCTTGGAAACTATGTGCTAGATGAGTTGTCTCCAAATGTGTGAAATTCTGGAGTTGCCCGTTTTTAAGAGAATAGCAACCAAGCATGATTTTTTGACAGAAGGTTCACAGGCCTATTCCAAAAGCTGATTAAATCGCTCAGTTAAATGAGAGATGACAAACAGGACCAGTTGTAGACTGAGGGCTGGTCCACATCAGCTGTGCACACAGTGTGAACTATAGAAGTGTCCATCTAGGGAAAGTAATAATAACAAAAATGGCCAGTCAAAATAAAAAATTTAATAAAATGGGCTCTCCACTTTTATGATGACCTAGCACTTTAAAAATGTAGCATTGAAAACTCTAAGATTTTGGAAAAAGCAACTTTGGATGTGAGGAGTGGTTAATTTTACATGAAATGTTCTTGTTGATTTTCTGATGCTAATAAGCCACATGAATATCAAGTGAAAATATTGGCTCTTCAAATCATGATTCTCAGTGAAGGGCGTATAGTAAATCATTTGTAAGACTTTGGAAAACATACCAAGTCTTGGGCTCTCCTTCAAACAAATGGGATCCCAGTGCCCTGGAGTGAGGCTCAGCAGCTGTGTGAGAGGAGTGTTACTCAGGTGGTTCTGATGCCTGTTGCTAGCTTCTAATTACTAAAGAAAGGAAGATATGGAGTAGGAAACAGATGACAGGTAATTGTTTCAATTAAACACTCCTGAGATTTACAACTCTTTAGCTACAATTCTAAAATCTCAAAAGCTTTGAAAGACCAAAAAAAAAAAAAAAAAAAGAAGAAAAGAAAAAAGCAGCAGAAGATTTTATAATCCACTTTGTGGCAAAACCTGCCCTGCCCTGATTCAGTTTTTGGCAAAACCCTATCTGAACTGACACGAGGTTATTTGTGGTCTTTGTTTATCCCAACAAGTGTGATGAGTGATGTATTTATTACAGAAACATGGATATGTTTTATTATGGAGGTGTTACCTGATAAACTGTAAATGTTTATATATATATGTATATATATAAATATATATTATATTGCCCTCCTAGAATCTGAAGAATTCTAAATCCTACATCTGGCCCCAGTAAATTTTGGATAAGAGATGGTAGACTTGTAGTAATGGCTTCAATTGACCTTTTTGTTCTGTTCTGCATCAAATTGATTTGAGTACATCCTACTGCCTGTTTCTACACTCCTTGAGGGCAGGATCTTGATATACTCATTTTATACAATAATAACCTTACATCTTGAATCATTTAAAATAGTATCTCCCCCAGGTCTGTGTTAGGATACATCAGAGAAACAGAACCAATAGGATGTATAGATATATATAGATAGATAAGAGGAGATTTATTAATGGGAATTGGCTTGCACTATTATGGAAGCTGAGAAAGCCAGAGAGCCAGGAAAGCTGGTGGTGTAATTCAGTCCATATCTGAAGGCCCAAGAATTAGAGAGGGTGTCAAGCTCAAGTCCAAAAGCCTAAGAATGGAGTGGGAGTGGTCCATTTTCAAATACCTGAGAACCAGAAGCACCAATGTCCAAGGACAAGAGATTCCAGATCAAGCAAAAAAAGCAAATCTGCCCTTCCTCTGCCTTTTTATTCTATTTGGGGCCTCCAACAGATTGGATGGTGCCCAAAAATCCAAGGGAAATTTTCTTAATTCAGTCTACCAATTCTTTTTTTTTTATTATGTTATGTTAATCACCATACATTACATCATTAGTTTTTGATGTAGTGTTCCATGATTCATTGTTTACATATAACACCCAGTGCTCCATTCAGTACGTGCCCTCTTTAATACCCATCACTAGGCTAACCCATCCCCCCTCCCCCCTCCCCTCTAGAACCCTCAGTTTGTTTCTCAGAGTCTATAGTCTCTCATGGTTCGTCCCCCACTCCGATTTCCCTCCCTTCATTTTTCCCTTCCTGCTTTCTTCTTCTTCTTCTTCTTCTTCTTCTTCTTCTTCTTCTTCTTCAACATATAACGTATTATTTGTTTCAGAAGTACAGGTCTGTGATTCAGCAGTCTTATACAATTCACAGTGCTCACCATAGCCAATTCTAATGATAATCTCTTCTGAAAACACCCTACAGACTTACTCATAAATAATGCCCAGCTGTCTGGATATCCCTTAGCCCAGCCAAGTTGACACATAAAATTAACCATCAGAAGTCCCACAACAATCTTGTGAGGAATGCAGGACTTACCATCCCAAATATAAGGTGAACAACCTGAGGCAAGTCAATGAACAGAGCCTAATGGAAGGCCACAGAGTGAATTCTCAGTATTTAGTAAATTGAACATTGTTTTCAATTGAGTTAAACTAGCAACTTAATTTTTTTCTGTAAGTGAAGGAATATATCAGTGTGTCATGGTTAAAACTTTAAAAAGGAAAATATTTAAATAAATACATATAAACTATATAAACAACTTTGAAATCCATGACCAAACATGAAAGAGTCAAGGAATGCACATTTTATTTATGGATTTATAATTAGAGTCAGCTTTAAGCATAAAGATAAATGTATAAGGTAAGATTGATACTGAGTTGTGATTCTAAAGTGTTTCTTCCTAATTTTCCAGATTGAACACAGCAATCACCCCATTTTTATAAACATTGCTCAAATAGCAAATAATCTTAGAGGAGTAGAGACCAGTAAAGGGAGCAGATTGGGAGAGAAGGGTGAAGGATGATCACATGTCAACTTCATTTCCTCTCCAGCTGTGGGGACTTCAATAGCAGAGCCAGGGGACCACACATAGCACCCAAGTTCCCCTGCACCCAAAGCTTGGCCTCCAGCTTACTGCTCTGACTGCGTAGTCTTTCAGGACATATTGGATGCCCAGTGTTTCCAGTCTTTTTATAAGGGAATTGCCATTTTCCAAGTGCAAGTGTAACTGAGGAAGAGGATTAAGAATACAATGACCTGGGGCACCTGACGCAGCTGGTTAAGCATCTGACTCTTGGTTTGGGCTCAGGTCATCATCTCAGGGTCTTGAGATCACGCCCCATGTCAGGATCTGGGCCCAGCACTGAGTCTGCTTAAGTTTCTTTCTCCCTTTCCCTCTGCTCTCCCCACCACCCCACTCTCTCTCTAAGATAAATAAATATATCTTTAAAAAAAATAGAATACAATGACCTAGTTTGGCCACAGTACTACATTGCTCTGTACAAGACATGAAACTTCTCTGTGTCTGCTTCCTTCACCATTTGTTAAATGAAGATTGTCAATCTTGTCCAACACAGAATGACTATGGGTATACAGGAACTGATGTTTCTAAGAGTGCTTTGGAAAATTATTGTATATTCAATGTAGTGAAGTATTGGTTGAATGCATTGAGTGAATGAAATACGTTTTCACAAAAAAATTCTGAAAATAGACTATGAATTACAAGTTGGAGTAAAACGTTGTGCATATTAATGAAGTAGACACACAGTACATTGGCCAAGAGTGTGGACTTTGGATTTGAGCAAGCCTGCATTTAGTCTGCATCCTGGCTCTACCATAAGGTGACCTCAGACTAGTGATCAAAGCTCTCCAAGCTGCATGTTCATGTTCTATAAAACCAGGAACATGGTAATGCCTAGATTGTGGAGAAAACGCATGTCAATAGGTTGTCAATAAGTATGTGTTAAGCTCCCAAAGATACAACGTGAAAAGTTGATTATCCTTTCTCTGATTCTGGTTAATTAAAAGTAGAAACGAGGTATGCGTGGGGAGGGGAGGCATTTCTCAAGTGAAACCAGCTTCTATACGTGCAGATTTAAAAACACACCAGAGAATCTATGGGGTTTACTTGGCTGTGCACCTTTGAAAATTATCAAGTATCTTTATTCTTTCTAGAATTAATTACTTCTAGACATTAATCATGCCTTCCTAGGGACAATGGTGAAAACTTGAATTCTTTGTTAATGCATTGTGTTCTCTACAATGCTAGAGTGGGGTTATAGAAAGGGTGTGGAAACATTGATCTGTTACTGGAAATATTGTAAACTGGGAAAAAGCAACAGCAACCAGCATACCACCTCCCAGTACAAAATACCTTGGCTATACAATAAAAAATAAAAATCAAACAGATAATAAAAACAGCAATCTTTTCAAAACCGTGATCTTTTTAGGGAAGTAAAGAATATCCTGAGATCAAAAATTGAATGTGACTCAAACCCATAGTAAGGAGTGGGGCATTGATTGATAGGCTTCGGGGCATCTGCCAGTCATTAGTCACTGAAAATTCTTGCTTTATTCTTGTGTGAGAGAAAGGAGACAAAATTGAGGGCCCAGATAAGCTATGTGGTCAAATCATAAATAGTAAACATAAAGCCAGGAACCCTGAAAAGCTATATTCTCAGTGAGACTGTTGACTGGAAAAAAAAATTGCCCCAAATAGGGAAGCATCTTAGAAACTTGGTTGTCTTGTCATAGGTTCTGGAGACAGGAGGAAATGAAGTCCCCCCGCCCCAAGAATTTTAACCATAAGGTGTGTCTCAAGTGGATGGATGGCCCAAATGCTCACTACCTGCAGGTTTTTTAAAACCCCACATTAAGAATTTATTTTAAAGTGATTCCAGGTTAGATGTTTCTTTAGACCCTTCACAGGAGCATAAATTCTCTCTGGAGAAGCACATTAACAAATCAATCCTTAAAACATCTCCACAAATCAAATGCCAGTAAACATAATTGCATAACAAAAAATTACAAAACATACAAGAAACAAGTATCATGAGTAACAGCAGTAAATATAACTGGCAGAATTAGACTACTACCCAGATTTCAGTTTTTAGAATTATCTATATAGAAGATAAAATATTTTCAGATAATATATTCAAATAAATAAAGAGGGAATTGAAAATGTAGGTAAGGAATGAAAGAATGGGTCATTTGAAAATGATCCCCCAAGAAACTTTCAGAAATAAAACTATGTAATGATTAAAATGAGGAGTTTAGCTGTTGGGTTGAAGAGCATATTAAAGAGAATTAGTAAAGTCTAAAACACACCAGAAATATATTTTTCTAGAGTGATGTACAAGGAAATAGAAAATAACTAAAAGAAGGCAAGAGACATGAAATGAGAGGTTCTACTGTTCATCTCATCAAAGTTCCAGAAGGTGAAAATAGGATAGGAGAGAAGCAATATTTGATGGAAAAAAAAAAAAAGAATTTTCCCTCACTGTTGAAATGCATGAATCTTCATCTTCCAAAATCACAATAAATTCAGAACAGGAAAAAAAATCATACCTAGACAAATGAGGTGAAACTACATATTATCAAAGGAAAGATAAATTTAAAGGTAAGAAGAGAACAAAACAAGAGATGACAGTTCATTTCTAACTAGTAACAGTGGAGGCTGGGAGAATATCTTCCATGCTCTAAAAGAAAATTATCTTGTAAGAGTATATCCCATGAAAACTCTTTTGCAATGATAAGAGCCAAGTAGCAATTTTATGAAAAGTAAAAGAAACTTTATCCTTAACAGACCCTCACTGAAGAAATTTCTCATAGCAACATTACAAAAAAAAAAAAAAAAAAAGTGATCCTAAAAAGGCAATCTGAGATTTAAGGAGGGATTTGTGAACAAAAAATGTTTTGTATGTTATTAAATATAAGCAAAAATTAACGTATATGAAACAGTAACCATCGTGATTTCTTTGTTAAATATAAGCAAGTGTTAATAAAAGCCAGATAGAACTAAAATTCTGGGAAAATGTGCATATAAGTTGGGAAGGGTTGATCAGAGTTAAATCACTCTGAGTTCTTTGAATTGTTTGGGAGTAGAGTGGCGGTATTAAATCAGTAGATTTTACTAATTTATATATGCAGAGAAAAATTCCTAGGGAATAAAAATGAAGATTTTAGTATCTAAAACAATAGAGAAGAGAGGAATGAAATGCAAATACAAAGTCAATCAATATGAAAGACAAAATTGAAAGAAAAAAGAAAAGTTTCAGCAACAGAAGATATAAAATGAAGTGATAGAAGAAATAGATTATTTTGGCAAGCACAATAACTGTAACCTTTCTGTCAAAGGACAAAGATGGAGAGGTTAGCTTTAAAGCAATTCCAGCTCTATGCTGTGCATTAGTTTTCTACTGCTGTGTAACAAGTTACCACAAACTTAGCTTAAAACAAGACCCACTGAAGTCAGAAATCACTGTGGGCTACACTGGGTTCTCTGCTTAAGATCTCTTAAGTCTGAAATCAAAGTATTGGCCATATTGGCTCTTATGTGGAGGGTTTGGGGAAGAACACACTTCCAAGCTCATTCAGCTTTTTGGCAGAATTCAGTTCCTTTTGTTTGAAAGGCGGAGGTCCCTATTCCCTTGCCCCCGCCACTCCCAGGTCCCCCCAAATGGCCCTTTCCAATCCCAGAAGAGGAGACCACTCTTCGCAATAAATCTCTTTCAAGCTTCAAATCTGATTTCTTCCATTACTTTTATTTTTTTATTATGTTAATCACCATACATTACATCATTAGTTTTTGATGTAGTGTTCCATGATTCATTGTTTGCGTATAACACCCAGTGCTCCATTCAGTATGTGCCCTCTTTAATACCCATCCCCAGGCTAACCCATTCCCCCCACCCCCTTCCCCTCTAGAATCCTCAGTTTGTTTTTCAGAGTCCATAGTCTCTCATGGTTCGTCTCCCCCTCTGATTTCCCCCCCTTCATTTTTCCCTTCCTACTATCTTCTTCTTCTTCTTCTTTTTCATATATAATGTAATATTTGTTTCAGAGGGACAGGTCTGTGATTCAACAGTCTTACACAATTCACAGCACTCACCATAGCACATACCCTCTCCAGCCACCCCATCCCTCCCACCCCCCACCACTCCAGCAACCCTCAGTTTGTTTCCTGAGATTAAGAATTCCTCATATCAGTGAGATCATATGATACATGTCTTTCTCTAATTGACTTATTTTGCTCAGCATAATACCCTCCAGTTCCATCCATGCCATTGCAAATGGCAAGATTTCATTCCCTTGGATGGCTGCATAATATTCCATTGTATATATATACCACATCTTCTTTATCCATTCATCTGTCAATGAACATCTTGGCTCTTTCCATAGTTTGGCTATTTGTGGACATTGCTACTATAAACATTGGGGTGCATGTACCCCTTCGTATCCCTACGTTTGTATCTTTGGGGTAAATACCCAGTAGTGCAATTGCTGGGTCATATGGTAGCTCTATTTTCAACTTTTTGAGGAACCTCCATACTGTTTTCCAGAGTGGTTGCAGCAGCTTGCATTCCCACCAACAGTGTAGGAGGGTTCCCCTTTCTCCTCATCCCTGCCAACATCTGTCGTTTCCTGACTTGTTAATTTTAGCCATTCTGACTGGTGTGAGGTGGTATCTCCTTGAGGTTTTGACTTGGATTTCCCTGATGCCGAGCGATGTTGAACACTTTTTCATGTGTCTGTTGGCCATTTGGATGTCTTCTTTGGAAAAATGTCTGTTCATGTCTTCTGCCCATTTCTTGATTGGGTTATTTGTTCTTTGGGTGTTGAGTTTGTTAAAGTCTTTATAGATTTTGGACACTAAACCTTTATCTGATATATCATTTGCAAATATCTTCTCCCATTCTGTTGGTTGTCTTTTGGTTTTGTTGACTGTTTCTTTTGCTTTGCAAAAGCTTTTTATCTTGATGAAGTCCCAATAGTTCATTTTTGCCCTTGCTTCCCTTGCCTTTGGCGATGTTGCTAGGAAGAAGTTGCTGCAGCTGAGGTCGAAGAGGTTGCTGCCTGTGTTCTCCTTTAGGATTTTGATGGACTCCTGTCTCACATTGAGGTCTTTCAACCATTTGGAGTCTATTTTTGTGTGTGGTATAAGGAAATGGTTGTTTCATTCTTCTGCATGTGGCTGTCCAATTTTCCCAAGACCATTTGTTGAAGAGACTTTTTTTCCATTGGACATTCTTTCCTGCTTTGTCAAAGATTAGTTGACCATAGAGTTGAGGATCCATTTCTGGGCTCTCTATTCTGTTCCATTGATCTATGTGTCTGTTCTTGTGCCAGTACCATACTGTCTTGATGATGACAGCTTTGTAATAGAGCTGGAAGTCCAGAATTGCGATGCTGCCAGCCTTGCTTTTCTTTTTCAACATTCCTCTGGCTATTCGGGGTCTTTTCTGGTTCCATACAAATTTTAGGATTATTTGTTCCATTTCCTTGAAAAAAGTTGATGGTATTTTGATAGGGATTGCATTAAATGTGTAGATTGCTCCAGGTAGCATTGACATCTTCACAATATTTGTTCTTCCAATCCATGAGCATGGAATGTTTTTCCATTTCTTTGCATCTTCCTCAGTTTCTTTCATATTTTATAGCTTTCTGAGTACAGATTCTTTGCCTCTGGTTAGATTTATTCCTAGGTATCTTATGGTTTTGGGTGCAGTTGTAAATGGGATCGACTCCTTAATTTCTCTTTCTTCTGTCTTGTTGTTGGTGTATAGGAATGACACTGATTTCTGTGCATTGATTTTATATCCTGCCACTTTACTGAGTTCTAGCAGTTTTGGTGGAGTCTTTTGGGTTTTCCACATAAAGTATCATATCATCTGCAAAGAGTGAGAGTTTGACTTCTTCTTTGCTGATTCGGATGCCTTTTATTTCTTTTTGTTGTCTGATTGCTGACGCTAGGACTTCTGATACTATGTTGAATAGCAGTGGTGATAGTGGACATCCCTGCCGTGTTCCTCACCTTAGGGGAAAAGCTCTCAGTTTTTCCCCATTGAGAATGATATTCGCTGTGGGTTTTTCATAGATGGCTTTTATGGTATTGAGGTATGTACCCTCTATCCCTATACTCTGAAGAGTTTTGATCAAGAAAGGATGCTGTACTTTATTAAATGCTTTTTCTGCATCTATTGAGAGGATCATATGATTCTTGTTCTTTCTTTTATTAATGTATTGTATCACATTGATTTATTTGCGGATGTTGAACTAACCTTGCAGCCCATGGATAAATCCCACTTGGTCGTGGTGAATAATCCTTTTAATGTACTGTTGGATCCTATTGGCTAGTATTTTGGTGAGAATTTTTACATCCATGTTCATCAAGGATATTGGTCTGTAATTCTCCTTTTTAGTGGAGTCTTTGTCTGGTTTTGGGATCAAGGTAATGGTGGCCTCATAAAACGAGTTTGGAAGTTTTCCTTCCATTTCTATTTTTTGGATCAGTCTTCCATTACTTTTAAACACCTCACTTGATTAAATTTGGTCCATAATACTCTTTTTGTGGGCACCTGGGTGGCTTAGTCAGTTAAACATCTGCCTTCGGCTCAGGTTGTGATCCCAGGGGCAGAGTGGGGAGCCTGCTTTTCCCTCTGCCCTCCTCTTTTTCTCTGTCTCTCATGAATAAATAAATAAAATCTTTTTTTAAAAATAATATTCTTTTTGCCATATAACATAATCATGGGAGTGTAGCTCATAATAATCACTGGTTCCACCCAGATTTAAAAGGGAAGCAGTTACACAAGGGCAATCATTCTTTGAATTCTGCCTATCACATGCTATTTTCAGGAGTCAGGTCCAAAACATAAAGAAAGAGAAATTTTAAAAGTAAAAGAATGGGAAGCATATACTAGGGAAACAGTGACCAAAACAAAATTGATCTAGTTACATTGTTGTGAAGCAAAATGGATTTGGGGGGAGGAGGATAAAACATTTTTAGGGTTAAAGAGAGTTAATACAGTATGTTGAAAAAAATCAGTTCACCAGGAAGGTGTATAAGAATTTGAAACTTATATGTACCCTGTAATAAACCTTCAAAATTTATAAAGGATAAATTGACAGAATTTGATATTTGATAAATCCACCACCATAGTGTTTATGTTAAAAAAGAAGAAATACTGAAAATGAATGAGGTAAGCATTCAGCGTTAAGAATTTAGAAGAAAAAAACCCCAGGAAAATCTGTCAGAGTATAGAATGAAGAAAGTAAAGATAGCAGAAATTGCTATAGAGAGGATTAAAATATTTAAAAAATTTGGAAAGGCTAATAAAATTGACAAAACTTTATAAGATTAACCAAGATTAAAAGATAAAAGTTATAAGTAAATCATAAGAAAAATGAAAAAAATTATCAATAGAAATGCAATGGAGATCAAAGATTTAACTATATGCTTCACTCTAGATAAAGCTCAGAAAAATAATGAGCAAAATGTATTATTTTGAGCATACTGTATTATTATGTTTAACTATAAATACACTAGCTAATCAACATTTTATTGTACTTATGGTTACATACAGATGTAACCAGAAGAAAAACAAGGGAATGGGAATTCTAAATACAAGATTTAGAATTGTGTTTACTACTCATAGGGATAGATGGGGTAATTTGACTGCAGACAAGTTACAGAGGGCTTAAAAGCCTTTGCTTTGTTCTACTTTTTCTCCAAGATAGGTAGTAGGAACCTGATATACAATTTATTTTTCTTTATTCCTTACATATATATTATGTGCTCTTTGATATATATAACATCTTAAATAATTTTAGTGAATATGTAGCTACATCTGATATATTAACAAACAGAAAAGTTTGATTAAAATGCACTAGGTTTAATTTTTAAAGCACATGTATGCCCTAAAATCAATATTTTACTTGTATTTGAGATGAAAATATGAAGTTTTATTTTTATTTATTTATTTTTTTAAAGATTTCATTTATTTATTTGACAGAGAGAGACACAACGAGAGAGGGACACAGGCAAGGGGAGTGAGAGAGGGAGAAGCAGGCTTCCTGCAGAGCAGGGAGCCCAATGTGGGGCTCAATCTCAGGACCCTGGGATCATGACCTAAGCCTAAGGCAGATGCCTAAGGACTGAGCCACCCAGGTGCCCCATGAAGTTTTATTTTTAGACACTGAATGCTGATAAGTAGGATTTCTTATTGCAAAGATACACATTCAGGTTGTTGCTTTCAAATTTCTAGGCTTGTTATTATGTCACCCAAATATTCAGTGCATAACATTATAATTATATGTCTTCAGGCAACAGTAGAACATAGAGTAACACTTGCTTAAACTTCAAAGCCATGTTACTTGGTGGTTGCCTTACTTTGTAATCTCTCAAATTCTGAAAACGGAACACAGTTGGTTATGTCAGATGGATGACTCTTAGCCTTTTCTTGGACTTACTAACAGTAGGAATGGCAACCCAGTTGAATTTCTTTTCATTCCACTGGTCTATATAGCTTTGTCTTTGTTACCCTGTAGAGTCGTCTGAAACATTTTGAGAAATGGTATTATACAAGCAGTATGGTGGGCTACATAGTGATGCAGAGTCTGGGAGACTGAGACAACTCTTTTGACTATCATTAAGACAAACATGTAGTAGGCATTTCATTCAGAAAACTGGAATGCTGGGATCCTTAAAATGAGATTGAGTTTTGTTTTGAGGAGATATTTGCTCTTTCTGTGTTCCAAGGGCTCCTTGGTGGGTAATGTTCTTTTAATCACTTTTCTAAAGACATCCTTTATATATCTCCCTATTGGTTCTCCATTCATACGTACTGTCACAAAACCTTCAGATTATGGTACATTTTTATGATTGATTTCTCTAGTACCAACCACTTATTTATGTTAACAAGACAGAGAAGGTATGCATGCTGAAGACTACTCATTCTTTCAAGCCACAAGCCAAAAATAAATGCTCAGCAGTGTAATACTGGGCTACTGTCATTTGGTAATTTGGCCACCCATAAAGAATAGCATGTCAGAAGATGGTGTAAATATTTTTCTGATGGCTTTTTGCTCAGCAAAAAGTAATCTCATTCTTTCTATTTATTCTGAATTATAATTCAATGTGGTGGAAAGCAAATTGTACTGGGGTATGTTGTAGTTATTTTGCATTTGTTAAGACACTATTTGAAGCTCTGCAGACCTTGCCTGGGAAGGTACTTTTTGATTGTGTATATTTCTGTATTCAGGTGATTCAGGTATCTTTTTCTAAATGCTTCTGTATCTGAGACATGCCCAATTTCCTTACTTAATAATAAAACAGTTCATGACTCATTGTAAATCAGTAGGGATCCAGCAATAAGGTGCAATACATCACAAAGGCAGTGCAGGCTATCATTGGAGATAATAAGCAGGTGCATTAATATTCATGCTTTATGAAACCCTGGTTGTGCTTCTGAAAAGCTGTAGAATACATTCCAGATTTAATGTTCACCAGTAGATGTTTGCCAGTGATTTTCGGATACTTCTTGTAGCAATTCATTCAAGGCATATCTAGGTAATTTAGAAAATGTTCCTCCATGGTTTCCATTTACTTAATTGTATACTCAGCTAATGTTCCTCACTGAGTATACATAATCCTTTCTGGTTGGACCTTGGGTCTTTCTTTGTCTCAGTGGGAAGTGCTGTTGTGTAAAACTGATTGTATATGCATGCCTGCATATGTGGTGGAGTGCGTGTTGGGAGTTGGAGGTCAACAAAAGGTAACATACTACATGCATTGTCCTTTAGAGTACAGTGTCTCCCTAGTGGGAAAGAAATGCAATTTAGATTTGTTTTTGCATAGAGTGACCTAAGACGGAGGATAAGAAAATAATGCTATGCTCCAAGGGATGCAAAGATACTGATGCATAAGAGTTCACAGGCTGGGCACTGTCCAACTCCTGAGGCTGCCATACACCATCCTCCTCCAGAGTTGTTCAACACCAACAATAAGGCATATGGAAGTGTACTACTTTCTATTCTTTAAAATCTGTGATTCATATGTGTCCTTATTTGGTTCATCTCTAAATACATTTACAATAAAGCAGATATATTGTACACACAGATAATGTGAGTAACTATGCATCTTAGGCTTAATATCCCTCTTGTTTGAAATCATATTTGACTTCTTTATTCTTCCAGGAGTTGACAAAGACCATCTCTGCCTCTTTAGAATCTTAACTACACATGTCCTGTGTCTTCCTACCTTTCCAGGCAATGAAGGGATGGGGTTGGGAGGAACAAGAATACCCTACCATTCATGTATTCCTCCTCCACCTCCTCCTCATCCTATCACCACTACCACCACCATATCTGTTAGCATCATCATCACCACTAATTGCTAGAGGAGCTTTAAATGCAGAATGAGGAAAGAGCTACTTGGAGTGTGCTCTTTATCCTAGCCTTCCCCACTGGTCTGTTCTGTATTCTGTGCTCCTCTTAATTCTCTTTTGTTCATTCATTCATTCATTTATCCTTTTAGTCATCCACCCATTCAGTAAATGTTTACCAAGAACTTGCAGTATATTAGATATAATGCTAAATGATGGGGACAGAGTGTGAACAAAATGGATAAGGTGCCTACCATCATGGAGCTTATACTCTGGGAGTAAGTGAATTAGCAGGGCTATTTTAGCTAGATCTTTTGCATTTTATAAAATCTCACTTTATGTTCAGGGTATAGTTGCTAAACATGGGATCTTTAATTTTTCCTATTCTATATGAAGAATTTATACAGTATCAGCCTCTGTCCTTACATAATATCAGCCTTTGATGCATGGAGCTAGAGTTTCAGGAATACAGTGAAGTTTCCTTGACACAGTCTCTTAGGAATCTCTCAATTGCTCAATCCCAGCAGACCTTTTGCACTGCTGTTTGGCAGTAGAACATATTTGCATTAGAAGATGCCAAGATTCTATAAGAAAAAGGTAGGATCCCAAATAAGATATGAGTAAAAAAAATCACAAGAAGCTTTGCTTATTATGACCATATGTTGGGTTTGTTACTGTGTGACCGTTCCGAAAAAATAGGATGGATCATCCATCCCAAATTTGTTTGGATATTGAGAATGAAGATGTCCCATTTGCACCAAGAAGATATGAAAAGGTTTATTCCTCACATAGGGAAGGTTCTGGGGAGAGCATGGTGGCTCTCAAGAAGATCCAGAAATGCTTGAAAGGGTCAGGTAAAGAGACTGGCTTGGGGTTTCTATGGTGGATATGGGGTGGGACCAGGGTGAGGGTTCCTGCACAGGGTTTGAACTTCTTGCTGGTGCAAAGGAAGGAGCACCAGGATTTTATCAGTTTTCTCAGGTGTGGGGTAGGAGGGGAAGAGGGGGCAGTGAGGCTTAAAAGTTGTCAGCAGTTAAAAATTAAAAAAAAAAAAAATGGAGCCTCATAAATAGAGAACAAACTAGTGGTTGCCAGAGGGGAGAGAGGAGGAGGGGATAGGCAAAATAAGTGAAGAGATTAATAAGTACAAACTTCTAGTTATAAAAAGGTGATGGGAATGAAAAGTACAGCTTAGGGAATATAGTCAATATTGTAATAACTTTGCATGGTGACACATGGTAACTACACTTTTTGTTGAGAGCATTTTGTAATGATATGCTTGTCAAATCACTATATTGTATACCTGGAACTAATATAATATTATATGTCGACTATACTTCATTTAAGAAGAAAGCAAATTTAAAAAGGAAAAAAGAAAAGAACTCTAAAACCAAAAGAGAATGAAGTCAGACTTACTACAGTTATGATAATGTTGGGAGGAATTTGGGATATAGAGCTGCAGTGTCGATAAGGACTTTTTATTAATCTGCTTAGAAGCAAAGAAGTAAAATGAGCAATTGGAAGAAATATTGGAGCCCTGCTCACCGTCTTCTCCTCCTCCCCTGTTTAAGTGTTGACATTTTCTTGTGTCATTGGTTTGTGACCAGTGGCTCATAACTCTGTCAGTGCTCATATTCTTCATAATGATAAACAGTCTCTCCTCTTGGACTGGGTATGTAAAGATGCACTCATTTTGATGTTGGCTTTTCCTATTGGTAAATGAATATATTCTGAACCATAATTTTGGGGGGAAGCAAAAGTCTTCAAACATAAATCCTGCTTTTACAAATTAAAAGAACTTTGTAATTTTCTACCCTGTCCCTGAATGAACTCTCCCTAGGGAATTTCAAAGCACATGTCAGAATATGGGTTTGGTTGGTATTGAAAACTTGGTGTTAATTGCCTGTTCGTACTTTGTAAGTGCCCAGTACTGGCTAATAATTCTATCTAAATAATTTTCTGGCATGTACCTATATATGTCTCAATGAAAGTCAAATAAAAGTGGCATCAACAAAGTGAGGGAAAGAATACTGCAGTGAGGGGCAATGTGTCACTAATAGTCTCAATTAACTTTCTTTTCTTTTCCTTTTTAAAAAAATATTTATTTATTTGAAAGAGAGAACAAGAGAGAGAGCACAAGCAGGGGGAGCAGCAGAGGAGAAGCAGACTCCCTGCTCAGCAGGGAGCCCGACACGGGGCTTGATCCCAGGACCCTGGGATCATGACCTGAGCCGAAGGCAGGTGCTTAATCAACTGAGCCCCCCAGGTGCCCCTCAATTAACTTTCTTAAGTGAACAAGGAACTAAAAAAGAAACAAAAATATCTTGGTCATGATAACAATTATACAAGGACCTTTATCCAAGTGTTTAAAAAGTAATTATTTTTAGGGTAGCAACAGTCCTCTGTATGATATTGTGACAATGGCTATATGTATGTCATTATACATTTACTCAGCCTCTTAGAATGTACAACACCAGGAATGAATAGTAAGGTGAACTGTGGACTTTGGGTGATTATGATACGTCAATGTAGGTTTATTCTTGGTAAAAAAAATGTACCGTTCTAGTGAGTGATGTCGACGAGGGAGGTTGTGCATGTGTGGGGCGGAGGGTATATGGGAAATCTCCATACCCCCTCTCAATTTTGTTGTAAATGTAAAACTACTCTAAAAAAATGAAGTATTAAAAAATGAACTATCGTAAAAAAAAAAAAAAAAAAAGTAATTATAGACTGGGGCACCTGGGTGGCTCAGTTGGTTAAGCGGCTGCCTTCGGCTCAGGTCATGATCCTGGAGTCCCGGGATCGAGTCCCGTATCGGGCTCCCTCCTCAGCAGGGAGTCTGCTTCTCCCTCTGACTCTCCCCCTCTCATGCTCTCTATCACTATCTTTCTCAATAAATAAATAAAAATCTTTATTAAAAAAAGTAATTATAGAAATGCATGAAAATCATCTGTTGCTGATGGCATATTTTGCTATAATTTTCATGAGATAGGAGACATTATCAAATTGGAAAACCATTATGCCTATTATCTTTAAGAGATGAAATTCTACCTACTAAATACCCGTAGAGAATGCTTAGCATTCCATTGGCTAAATACCTTTCGCATCTCACTTATATACTAACTATGGGTAGCCAGATACCCTAATTAAATTTTATATTATGACATATGCTGAATATAAAGCAAAGCTTTTCTTTAAATCCTCTTTCATAAAATCTGAAACTGCCTTATGTTCAAATTCCTGCAAATTTCATATTATGTTTAATTATTTTATTTTTAACAAAGTTGTATTTGGGAAAGACGATCTAAAACAAGGTTAATTACAAACTGATTTTGAATGTTATTTAGGTCATCTGATAGGTACTATTTAAAAAAAGAGACAATATCACAGATGTAGTAATTATTTTTGATGATATGGCCTCAAAATTGCCAAAAATATGTGTCACATAGATAAGCCATTTAATAACCACTTCAAATAGCAATATAGAATTTTCATTTTAAAGTAGGAAGATTTTGGCAACCAACCAAAACAACATGGAGTACAAGAATCAGAGATGCTAACTTTATCTTAAATAAGAGTAAATCATATCTTTAACTCTGAAGCACAGTCTGAGATTAAGGATTGCCAAATGTAGGGTCTGTCAACTAAGTTTCAAGACAATGCTAAGAGGAGATTCAATGACTACTGATCTCAGGCAAAGATGGCAAAGGACAGTTCTCCAAGGCAGACACCTGGAGCAATAGGGATGGGGAGTGATGACTGAGATGGACCCTGCCCCTACCCCCAACATGAACCTCTTGCAGAATGCTAGTTCAAAAAAAATTCACATCATTCACATGGCAATCAATTCCAAAGGAAACAGCATCAGAATTTTGTCTCTAAGAATAATAGAGGAAGAAAATAATAAGTAAGTCCAGTAGCAGGTGAAGAACCTTCACCAGAAAAATGATACTATGAACCAGAGGAAAATTATGATTTAAAAAAAAAACCAATGAATTAAAAAAATTAGTGAAGTCATTGTCTTTATAAGTTTTCAAAGCAATAATACAAGATTTCAGAGAAGATGCTGTGAGACAATAGAAGATGAAATGAGATGGTAGGCTCAGGAAAGAAATGCAGAAGAAAGAAAATTAGAGAAATAAAGGTCAAATTGGACTTTCTGCAAACATTAATCGACACACCCAAATTCACGGTAGGGGACATGACTGAGTAAGTGAAATTAAAAGTTAGAAAGGGAAGACGGAGAAAACCAGTATCTGCAGAATTGTTTCTCTAAAGAATAGAACTAAAATAATGGAAAGGAAAAATAATAGTTAATGATTCTTAAAGGACTTAACAGAGTAAAGAAAGACTTGAATCTTTAGACTGAAAGAAGCAATTGTGCCTGGAAAAGTGACAGACAACAATCAATAAACAGCAAAATAATTATACCCAAGATAGAAAAAGGAAAACTGGGCATCTAAGCAAGGAAAACCAATTCACCTGTAAAGATGGAAAAGAAAAATCCAGTTTTTAGTTGTTTTTTTTTTTCCAGATTTCTTCATGGCATCCCTCAGCAGTATTAAAGTGAAGCCAGGCCTTTAATTCTAAGGTTAAAAAATAGTGATTCAGTAATTTTACACTCAGCCTAATTATTAGTCAAATATAAGAAATTAAACAATTGGTTGGAACCTACATTGTTCTCATGACCCCTTCCCAAAGAATATGTTGTAGAACAAAGTACAAGCATTGAAAGTAGTGGAAAAACTCCAGCAGAAGTACTGGAAAAGATCATTGAGTCAGTATTATTGTAGGACCAGCGTTAAAAGAAATGTGTAGTTTCCGATTGTAAACCAGAATATTAGGAGTATTCCCAGACCCTAACAATGCAGAAATGATGTATAGTGTGAGAAAGTATAGTATTCTGATTTTCTCATCTTTTTTAGGTGAGGGAAGAAGATAGCATTTAAAGATGATGAATAAAATAGGGATATGAGATATTCAAAGAGTCAAAAAGTTAATGGGTAAAATAACGTAAGTATAATAAGGTGAGGAGGGAAAGAAGGCAGAGGGAGAAGAAGTAGAAATTAAATAATTTGCTCAATGCTCATTTGTGAATAAAAATCTAAATAAGTAATACATACATTAAGTGAAGTTTAATTGTAAAGGAATTAGAACAATATAGAAACATTTTATATTTCAGTGGAATGCACATAATAAATGTATGGTGAGAGGAGAAAAAAGAAATGATTTACTTATTTTAAATTAAAATTTATTTTTTTATTAATGATAGTCTAGGAAGGTTTCTTTCATCTTTAAAACTTATTTGCAATTTTATGAAAAATTTCAAGGTTGTCTTAAAATTTAAGAAAACTTCTGTTAAGCTTCTTGCATATGTGACCTGAAGGATTTAGAAGAATTTTCCAGAGATTAACTCTGGCTCTATACACTTGAAACCTTGCTTAAGAGGAAACTATTTAAATAGCTGTATCTGTACTGATATATGATGATGTTCAAGATATATTGTTAAATAGAAAGAAGTTGGAAAATAACATGCAAAATTATATGTATGTGTTTGCTCATCAATATTCTTAAGAGAATAGCGCTTATTTCTCTTAAATGATGCTCTGCTACATAACAGCAGTCTCAAGAGTGGCACCATGTAGCCATAGTCATTGTTTTTATATTATGATCTTTTCTATTAAATCAGTATTTTTCATTAACATCACATGCTTAACATAAAACTATATCAAATAAGACTATAGATACAGTATGTAGTAGCCGTATGTGAGTAGTTTATGATCAGGCTAAGAACATAAAACGGGCAAAACTGGAGAATGATACAGGGTGCAAATCAGTGCTCAGTTACGTTACATGCATCCTCTATGAAACCTTCTCAGATTATTGCAACCTTTGGCAAGAGGTTTGACTTTTCACAGCCATTTTAGGCTGTGACATATTTTAACATTATGCTATTTCTTTATCATTTTCTAATAGTTCAATATATGATAGTCTTGTCTTTATGTAAAAGATGAGATTGATTGCCCTCTTGACTCTAAATCCAGTTATTTAACACAGTCACATGAAGCGAAATGATTAGGTAGTCCTAGATGATAACAAAGCACCAATAATTCTTAGAACACCTGCTCATATCTACTGTGTGTCCATACATGATGAATAAGAAACTGAGGTACAGAGAGGTTGATTATTTTGTGCCAAATGGAAAACTAGTAAGAGACAAAACTCGGAAGTCAGCCAGGCAGCCTGACTCCAGAGCTGGTGCATGGAACAGTCCGTTACGGTGTGACCCTGATGGGTTATTTCATCTCACTGATTTCTTTCTCCATTGGTGGACGGTGGAAAACAATGACTCACTTTATAAAGTTGCTATGACAATTGTTAAAAAAAGGACCTCCGGGAGCCTTGTAATCCATGAAGTTCTCCAACAAATGTAAGATATTACTGTTGTCACCACTGCTTTTGTGCTGCCTTTTTTGCCCCCAGGTCACATCAGCTCAGCTCAAAGGGGAGCAAAGTCTCCACTTAGATTCTTGTAGAGATAAATTGCTTTTACAATCACTTACTGACTTTTAAATCCCAACATTCATGTTCTCGCTCAGATTGCACAATACCCATGCCCTAGAATAGCTTATAATTTACTGAGAAAGACTACCTGACAAGGCATAATGTGATAAGGCTGTAATGAAGTTCAGAGTTTTGTGCAAAGACCTCCTAGGGAGGAAAGGGAAAGGCAAGGACTGTGACACTCCAAGAGTTAAACAAATTTCTCCCAGCTTAGAAGGAAAGATCTGCGATTTTGAATTCTAATTATCTCCCTGTGGGAGAAGCATCAACAAGTTTTGTATTGTATTTATGCTACACAGCAACCTTTGTGCATGGTCTTTAGTTCTGCCTTTCCTGCATCTTTTCCCACAAAGACTGTCCTTGACCAACACCAGAAATGAATTTGATTTCTCTAATGCAGAAGGTAATTGGATTTTTCTTTATTGAATGCATCCCTTTAATGACTGTCTCTGCTTCTGCCAATTTAGCTGCAAGTGACCTGACATTGATCTGATGATATGACTTAAAATAAAGAGTTGGAGCTGGGGGTGAAAAGGATCAGCTGTCTGGCATCAGGAAAAAAAAAAAAGTGTGCATTTTTTTTGCCTCATCTTGCCATTTTCCTGAGAAAATGGCATATCCTTGTACATATCCTTGTATGTCATTTTTACAAAACATGCTGCTTTAATAATTGGTCATACAGCAGCAGATTGCCTCCTTCTAGAAAATATAATAAGTATTTCCCAGAAAGTGCCCTGGAGAAAACATTGAAAATTGAATAAAATCCACCCCATAATCATTCTATTCCTTGGAAATATTTATTACCATGTAGACTCTTTCTGGAACAGGGTAAATATTGTTGAACAGAATTAATTAAATCTTTTAGGAAGCTGGTAAAACATGAAATATTTATTTAAGTATTTATTTACTTAACCTTGGGGTTTTATAAAAATATTTGACACAAGAGTTGCTATTCAAGAAAGTTACAAAGGAGTAGTGGATGAAATTGTTGTTTGGAAGAATTGAATTCCTTCCTCAAGGGAAGGTGTGATATAAAACACTTTTTATGCCCAAGAATATATGGAATTTAAATTTTTCTACTTTTGCCTTTATTCACTTTTTAGTAACAATGTAACTCACTTGATTCATGCTTATATTTTATTGTATCATCTTCCCTTTGTTAATTCTGACAAATCGGAGCTCCAGTGGCGCAATCGGTTAGCGCGCAGTACTTGTAATTCTGACAAATATCATGAATTTTCTTTGATCAAAGATACAATGCATGGGCATTAGAGTGAGAAAATAAATACTTGTAATTTTAAATTGTGAAGTAGAAAATAGATGAGAAAATCATAAATGAATTTCTTCCTAAAAATCAGTGAAATCAATGTTTTTCTCTTATGAATTTTTAATGTTAGTTGCACTCACAATTATCAGTGTAATTAGCATTTCAAGAAATTAACTGAGAGTTTGTATTAAAACCATTTATGACATTTGTTGAATTTGAAGATTCAAAGCCACATCACACAAAATCATTGTAAGCCCTATGTTACAGAGCTGGTATAAATCCGCAGTGTTACTCAGTGAAGAGCAATGAACTTCCTTCGGTTCTCATCAACCAAGAGAAACTTGGGAGTTCTAGTCTAAGACATTATGTTGAGAAAGAATATAAAGAAGAATTAAGAGTGAGTATTTCCTGGAGACTGGGCTCCTTAACCTCTGCTCAGATTGCATTTTAAATGAGCATGTGAAGCCCTGGCATGTTTCCAGAGACAATTTCTGGTCTGCTGTGTAACACAACAGGATGGGCTTGCTTGAGAGTTGATGTGCCTCCCACAGAAAGTCCAGTATGATTGAAGGGGTCATTGATCCAGAAAGACTCCCCACTGAGTAAAAATCTTTCATCATAAATGATTAAATCTCACCCATTCCAAATCAGGCCATTGTTGGAAGTTATACTTAAGTGCAATATTAACACCTTAAGAGCAAGAGAGAAGTATATTTTAATGGACGATGAAAATTCTTCCTTACTCAATTCAGTATATCTCATTCTGTATAAATTTTCTTAATTTTGAATTGGCCTTGTTTGTTTGAATGTGAACATTATTAAATGCAAAACCAATTAATGAAATGATATTTTCTCCTCTTGAAGAGAAGGTAGATTTTCTGGAAAAGGGAAAAAGTGTGTGTGTGAGTGTGTGTACACATATACAAATACATTTTCCTTTATTAGAAGAAAGAAGGAAATTCATTCCCCATCCCATCAGACTGTTAAAAATGCTTTTATAATAGGTTACCTATTTATGATACTTTGGACATTTTCTGAAACCATTAATATGGGATGTGGCCAATGAGCAATTTATTTTGTTTATGCATTTTTAAAAACAATCATTTATATGATTTATATAAAATCCTTTTGTCACTTCTTCTTTAAGCAAATATTTTGAAGTCTTTTATATAAAAGAACCTTAGGCACTGAAAGGGATATAGAGACAAATCTTCACCTTCAAGGATTTTAAAGCCTCGTGGAGAGAGAACAAATGTACCCAGTAGGTAAAATAGAAAATGGAAAGCAGTGAGCCACCTAAGAAGGATGGATCCAGAGCTACGGTTGGAGGGGACAGCAAAGACGTCACAGTGTGTGATGGTGATGTGACTTTGCCTAGACCTCAGAAGGTGGGCAGAATCTGTGCACGTGAGAAAGAGAGGTAGAATATTTTTGGAAGAAGACACAGAACTGCAAATGGCATGGAGGTGGGAGAATGCTAGGCTATTAAAATAAATATTCTATAAAACTGGGTCAAGTCCCATACCTCACACATCATAGAAAGAAAAAATGGAGAGAAGGGAAGGTAGTATTTTGACTAGTGATTTAGGTAAAAATCTAGACAGAGAAAGAAATATTTGGATTTTGGAGTTTCTGATTTAGACAATAAACACCAATAACTATGGTATTTTATTTATTATATATGTTTTATTTCTATGAAGAGGTTAATGGTACCTTAAAGAGGCCTTCTTATATAAGGTAATCTTGATTGATGTTTTTAAAAAAAAAAATCTCAGTAGTTGACATGTTGGATGACCTTAAATAAGCTCATTCATTATGTAAAGTCAAATTAACTACTAAAATTTTTAATTGAAAGAAATATATTCTTAATTTTATCTCTGCATATATTCTAGCATTAATATGTACATGTTTTATTCTCGATAAAGTGCAAATTATATAAATATTTAAACCTAAATGTAAGATTTCTGAAAGTCTAAATAAGTTCCTTTTGTTGCTTCAGGTCACTGATATGATGCTTCAGGACAAACCTTATCCTGATTGGGGAAAATCCGCAAGAGCTTTCTGGAAGAAAGGAAATGTTAGGATCATTTTATTCTGGTAAGAGATTGTTTCATTTATTGATTTTTGCCTTGCATCATTCACAAAGGACTTGAGTTGGATGTAGTTTTGCTTTTTTTAAGATACATAGAGTTCTATGTAGAGAGGCATTTCCAGTGGATACTATGTTCCATTAAGATGATTAAAATCATTATCCTAATTATTTTATGAATTACTTTCTGCTTACACATTGTTGCATATACACATTTACAAGAGATATATTTGCTAATATAGTAATACATATTTTACCAGAGGTAAGAAGGTTTTTGATTCAGCAAAAACAAGCTATAATTTTCATCAATGAAATCTGCTATAAAAATGTCTCCAATAAATTCTAAATTTCCAGTATATTTGACAGGATATAATTTTGCTTTGAAGAAGTTATACAGAGAGGAAACCTCTTTACAAATTGCATCTGGCTCGTTGGCATTTCTTCTTTATGTAATTTCCCTTAGCTCTCCAGCGCAATCATTGCAATTAAAAAATAATCCATGTCTTATAAAGAACTTTGTTGATCGAGTCATCAGTATTTTTGTGTATTTAAACAAGTTTAGACAGAAAAGATAGGAATAAAAGGCCAGCAAGAAGGGCACTTCTGCCTGGTTGTGTGACATTGCCCAACTGCAAAGTCAACCAGATATCTGAAAATGTGCGTGCACTAACACCCAGAGGTGCTGGGTTGATGATAGCTTGTGCTGGGTACATCCCATCCTGCTCCCCTGCCTTTTGAAATGATAGAAAAAAAAATTTGTGTGTTCTTGGATTTAATTCTGGGGGTTGGTTTCTTTTTTCCTGTACAAGCTACAAAAATCAGGGGGCAAAATATACACTCCAAGCTATCTTTGTGCTTTAACACTGTAATTAAATGTTGGTAGAGATATATAGCATTTTGAACTCAATTCTTAGAAGGTAAACAAAAGTAGATTTCAAATAGTGTTGTAAAAATGAATATGATTTTGTGGATGTTTATTTTTATCTTGTCTCTATGAGTCAAGTGTGGCCTATTTTTATGGTGCATTTAACCTTCGTATTTTTTTTCCTGCATGTCAGCTCCCCATGTAGTTTGTCTGAATAATATACAATATAATAATTATAGAAAATATTTATTGAAGATATGTTTTGCTCCAGGCACTATGCTAAGTATTTAACATTCTATTTATTTACTCATTTAATCCTGACAACCCTATAAGGAAGGCACTATTATTGTGAGCATAGGTCTCTGACTCTAGAGACCCAGTGTTTTATCATTACACTAGACTACTTCTAGGAGAACGAAGGATACATCAGTGTGCAAATTTCCAAATGATTATCCTTAATCCCTTTTTAGGTAATGGTGCTATATTAAGAATACAAGATTCTGGGGAGTCATTCTACCCAAATATTCTCTACAGAGGTTTTAGGAAGCATAATTTAAAAAAAGGTAGACGCTAATATTAAAAGCATTTATGGACTATCTTAAAACAATATTAATTTACTATGATTACACAAATTTTATATTATTTAATGCATCTTCAAAGGCAGCCTGCTGATTATTGTTCAATGTGGCCAGTTACTCAGGTCACATGTATACTATTTGTGAAAGTGAGCCATGAATATAGTAATCTGAAGGCCCCTCTGATTTTTCTCATTAGCTACTCTTAATTGCAATTGCTATTTCAGAGGAAGGGGATCCATACTGGATTTTTCCTTATGCATCTTAGTATGTTTTCCTTGAACATTATTACTCAGGTCTATATGTTACCATCCCTTTTATACAAATGGGTTTATTTTTGACCTACATGATAACATAGCTCCAATCAATAAGCTAAAGCATATTTTAAATATTATAAAAATAATTTAATTAGTCACTGTCAAATAGATAATACTCTTGAATGTAGAGCAATTCAATTCAATAAATTCACACTTACTCTTGTAGTCTTGTAGATAATTTTGTAAAATTATCGATTATTAATAATATATTTGGGAGATGGCTTTTCATTGTATATTTCAAAAGTAGTATTTCAAATCATGGAGAACATAAAATAACTAGAGGAAAATTCAAATGCTACTCTAAAAATATTTTTCCTATTTTATCCATTTCTATGCAGTTAGATTATCTTGTCAACAGTTTTCATGGTTTTTAAAAAAGGAAAATCTGATGCAAAAAGTTGAATATGGAAATTATGTGGGAAGCAACGCAATCTTCTGTTTTCTTCATACTTTTTGGATAAAAGAGATTTAGCAAGTATGAAGGGCATTTGTTTTCTTAGCTCTAGGAGATAACATACAGAAATCATTGGCAAGGTGAAGAGTCAGATGCTTAACTAACTGAGCCACCCAGGCACCCCTAGGTAGCATTTAACTGCCGAAGAGGCGCACTGAAGGGAGCTCTTTTCTCAGGAGCAACTGTTGTTTACAACTAGCTGGAGCCCGCATCCTTTAGAGAACCAAGCATAAACCAAGCATTCTTAACAACACAGTGTTCATACAGTGTGAGTGAGAAATAATCCTTTGCAAATGTTAAGCCCCTGAGATGTGAGGATTGTTTGAAACTGCAATACTGCTGTATATGGAAATTGATCCTAGGAGCGAAGTGTTGCTATAACAGAATGCTGGAATTTTTATCTTAAGGGCTGGACAGCAAATGGCAAAAAAAAAAAAAAAAAGAAAGAAGAAAACCTAATAATAGAAGCTAGAAAAATGGTAATACAGGTGTTATAGTGGCAAAACATTTGGTCAACACTGTGTTCTGTGATTACTTAGATGCTGTAGGAGAACTTGGAAAAACAGAATGTTAGTAATGTGTTGCTGTGTGCTTCAGTGAACAGCAGTCTACTTCCATTCCATCCTGATGCCTTGGGAGGATTATCTTTTATTTTTTATTTTTGGGGTAATTCGTATCTTTATATTTTAAAGGCTACTTTATCTAGTGCTATAATGGTTTGGGTGGACATCTCTTGATTATGATTATCTTAATCTTTAACTGGGGTTGCTGCTGTTTGTCCTGTTTTGAAGATCAGGGTCATTAGCAAAGTCTAACAAAATTGTTTAGCTTTCGCCAGACAAGGGCTAATCAAGAAATGATTATTATCTTAATATACATGGCCTGGGAAAGTAACATGATAATCATCAAATAACAATCAAATATAATAAAGTAATAAGAAAGACCTAAGAATCAGGAGAAAGTTCAGTCAAGAGGGGTTTAGCAACAGCTCTCCAGTTTGCAACCATATGGATGACCTGTATGAATGCGAGTTTCCTTTCTTTATTCTTCAAAAGGGATGTGTTTGTTATTCTGTGTGATCCTTTTCAGCTCTGCAATGCTATTTTCTATTGTAAGATTAAAATATTGAAGAGAGAGTAATTCTGTTTGCTTTGCTCCAGAGGGCAGAATATGGACTGCTGTAGTCTGAATGTTTGTGTCCTTCCAGAATTCATATTTTGAAATCTTAATGCCCAAATGATGGTACTAGAAGGTGAGGCCTTTGGAAGGTGCTTGGGTCATGAGGGTAGATTCCTCATGAATGGGATTAGTGTCTCTATAATAAAGGTTCCAGAGAGATCCCTAGTCCTCTCCATCATGTAAAGACACAGTGAGAGGGTGTTGGCTATGAACCAGGAAGAGGACCCTCACCAAATGCAACCATGCTGCTGCCTTGATCTTAAACTTCCCAGCCTCCAGACCTGTGAAAAATACATTTCTGTTGTTTATAAGCCAGCCAGTGTGTGTTATTCTGTTACAGCAGCCCAAGCACACTAAGATATGGGCTAATGAATGTAAGTCCCATGGAAGGAGATTTAGATTCATGTCTGAAAGAATTCCCTAATCATGTGAGCCTCTCAATGCTGAGTGAACTTGCCTGATGAAATGCTGGATTTCCTGTCAGTAGAAGTATTCTAGCAAAGGCTACCTCATCTATCAAGGATGCAGCAGAAGGATTTTCACATTCAATGAGAAAGAAAGTAAATCACTTCTAAATTTTCATCAAACTTAAGGATTCTGTGACTCTACATGTTTAACTAGAAAAGTGTTACTCTTTTTTGGCTTTATGATGAGAGGGTATTAATTTTAATTTAATATGCTCTGTATAATTCCATCATAATTATGAGGAAAATTTTTACATTAGACAATAATTCATGAGAGGTTCTGGGGCAACTATAGTATGCAAAACTTTTTGCCTCACTTCCCAAATAATAAATTAGCCTGTATCTATTCTCTGGATGAGTTTTGTCTTCTAGCCTTCAGCTTTCCTTCCATCTCAACATGTTTTGTGAAGCAGTTGTCTATCTTTAATTAAAAGCTTCCTATGGGGCGCCTGGGTGGCTCAGTCGTTAAGCATCTGCCTTCGGCTCAGGTCATGATCCCAGGGACCTGGGATCGAGCCCCACAGGGGACTCTCCCCTCAGCGGGAGGCCTGCTTCTCCCTCTCCCACTCCCCCTGCTTGTGTTCCCTCTCTCGCTGTCTCTCTGTCAAATAAATAAAATCTTAAAAAAAAAAAAAGCTTCCTCCCTGACTGAGGAAAAGCAGAACATTTCTAGCCCAACTCAGGTAACTATACCTATTAGATAAGTCACCTTAATTTTAAAAACTGCACAAAGTTAACAGGCTCCATTTAAGTCTGCCTTCTTCTAAGCAGAGAGATCAAAGGATATACTTCAGCTGGTTTTCTTGTTAGATGTAAGTTTTCTACTTCTGGATAAAAAGGTGATTGATGTTGCATTACTGTCTTGTCACATTATTGTCATATTTCTTGGGGATTTTCATTTAACTCTCAGGCATCTATTTATACCTGGGCATTAACACAATCCCATGCCCCTCCAGACTTAATTTTGCTGAATTAAGAGCAAGTATGCTTTTATTAACTTACTTAAATCAATACTTATTAAGTGCTGAATGCAATGTGAAATAGTGGTTAAAAGCACATACTCTGGAGCCAGCTGCCTGGCTTTCAATCCTGGCTTTCCTACTTACTACTGTGTATTAGTTATTATTTTGTTTTAACTGGTATTGTGATTACTGTTACGCAACACCAGGTGCTCTCCGTGGTGCTGAGAACACAACTCTGAAAGAAAATAAGGACTCTTGACAGCATAATTTTCTGTCTGATGAGAAATACAGGGTTTGAGAGGGCAGGCAATGCCAGCCTTGGGTGTGGGTGCTGTGAAGTGGGGCTTAGAGAGCTCCAGGGATGGTTTTGTAAAGGAACTAGAACCTAAGTGTAATCAGCAGGTGTTAGATGGGAGGAAAACATGGTGATTGGTTATGGGAGTGAAGCAGAAGGAAAATTCAAGGGTAGCTTTGAGTATTTAGGTTTGAGCAACTGAATAGATGGTGATACTATTCACTGAGAGAGGACAGTGTGGTGGGGGAGTAAGTCTTGGATGTGGGCATAATAAGCCCAGACCTTCATGTTGAGCTTGATAAACTAATTGAGATATCTTATATAGTCAATGGTATTGTAATAGTATTGTATGGTAACAGATGGTAGCTACACTTGTGGTGAGCATAGAATAATGTTATGCACTTGCCGAATCACTATGTTGTACACCTGAAACCAATGTAACATTGTGTGTCATCTATACCTCAATTAGAGAAAGAGAGAGAGAGGGACAGAGATACTTAATAAGGAGTTCTTTATAGGATCTGAAGCTGCACAGTGAGGGAATGAGACCAATACATAAGTATTACTAAAATTTGTATTTCAGTTTATATTTTTACTCTCACCTAGATGTTGTTATCTACATGTATATGGTTTTTGAAGGAATGTGAGTGAATGTTGAATGAGGATAAAAGATCTGTGATAAAAGCTGTAGAGCTCTTTTATCTGGGAACAGGCAGAAGGATCTATAAAGAAGACAGAGAAAGAGAGGACAGAAAGAATGAAAAATAGGAAAAGTGTGTGTTATAGAAGGCAGGAGAAGAGAGAATATCAAGAGATACCGCAACATCAACAGTCAAATGCTAGACATATAACAAATAAGATCAAAATGCAGAGTGTCTATGGGATTTTGCTGTTGACCTCAGCAAGAATGGTTTTCTGGAATGTTGGACTAGAAGCCAGACCTGTACTGGGTCAAGCTGTGATTAGAAGAGGAAGAAAAGTAGGAACAGGGAGTATTGTCAGAAGATGAGAGAGAAGATTGGAGAGATGTCTATATGTTTAGAGATGAATATATTCCTTATGAAAAAATTAAATATTTACTGGTTTGCTGTTTATTGATTTGTTTTGTTCAGAGCATATTTGTTTTTAAAAAAGCTAATTTCAAATTATTTGCTGCACAGATATTGAACTAAAGCCTCTTAAATTAAATTCTGTGGCAAAAATTTACTATGTATGTAATCCTCATTCTTTAGTAGAATAAATAGTTCATAAGGCTTTAAATTAGAATACCTTTAGGGGCGCCTGGGTGGCTCAGTTGATTAAAGCATCTGCCTTTGGCTCAGGTCATGATCTCGGAGTCCTGGGATTGAGCCCCACATCTGGCTCCCTGCTCAGTGGGGAGTCTGCTTCTCCCTCTTCCTCTGCTCCTCCCCCTGCTTGTGCTCTCTCTCACTCTGTCTCTCAAATAAATATATAAAATCTTTTTTAAAATATTTAAAAAATAAAGAATAAAGTACCTTTATTTTTTCTTTTTTTTAAATTTTATTTTATTATGTTAGTCACCATACAATACATCATCAGTTTTTGATGTAGTGATCCATGATTCATTGTTTTCATTTAACACCCAGTGCTCCATGCAGTACATGCCTTTAAAATTTTTAAAGGAAATGTACTAAAGTAAGAATGGTGATTAAGTTCTCTACATATTTCTGCCTATATCACAGTTCTTTTTTATTTTGTATTTAAATTCAATTTAGTCAAAATATAGTGTATTATTGGTTTCAGGGGTAGAATTTAGTGATTCATCAGTTGCATATAACACCCAGTGCTCATTACATCAAGTGCCCTCCTTAATGCCCATCACCCAATTAACCTATCCCCTCACCCACCTCCCCTCCAGTAACCCTGTTTGTACCCTATAGTTAAGAGTCTCTTATGGTGGGCGCCTGGGTGGCTCAGTTGGTTAAGCGACTGCCTTCGGCTCAGGTCATGATCCTGGAGTCCCTGGATCGAGTCCCGCATCGGGCTCCCTGCTCGGCAGGGAGCCTGCTTCTCCCTCTGACCCTCCCCCCTCTCATGTGCTCTCTCTCTCATTCTCTCTCTCTCAAATAAATAAATAAAAAATCTTTAAAAAAAAAAAAAGAGTCTCTTATGGTTTGCCTCCCTCTCTGTTTTTATCTTATTTTATTTTTCCTTCCCTTCCCTTATGTTCATCTGTTTTGTTTCTTAAATTCCACATATGAGTCAAATCACATGGTATTTGTCTTTCTCTGACTAACTTATTTCACTTAACATAAAGCCTCTAGTTCTATCCACATCATTGCAAATGTCAAGATTCCATTCTTTTTGATGGCTGAGTAATATTCCATTATATGTATACCACTTTTTCTTTATTCATTCATCAGTTGATGGACATGTGTGCTCTCTCCATAGTTTGCCTATTGTAGATAATGCTGCTATAAATATTGGGGTGCATGTATCCCTTCGAATCAGTATTTTTGTATCCTTTGGGTAAATACCAAGTAGTGCATTTGCTGGATCTCAGGGTAGTTCTAACTTTTGGGGGAAACTCCATACTATTTTCCAGAGTGGCTACACCAGTTTTCATTCCCACCAGCAGTGTTAAGAGGGTTCCCCTTTCTCTGCATCCTCACCAACATCTGTTGTTTCCTGTGTTTTTGTTCATTTTAGCAATTCTGATAGATGTGAGGTGGTATCTCATTGTGGTTTTGATTTGTATTTCCCTGATGCTGAGTGATGTTGAACATTTTTTCATGTGTCTGTTGGCCATTTGCATGTCTTCTTTGGAGAAATGTCTGTTCATGTCTTTTGCCCATTTCTTGACTGGATTTTTTTGTGTTTTGGGGTGTTGAGTTTGATAAGCTCTTTGTAGGTGTCACAGTTCTTGAGAAGAGGAATAACATCCATCTTACTTTTCCTTAGGACTTAGCACAGTACGTGACACACAGTAAGCATTAAGTACATTCTTATTGAATTAATTATTTTGGTGAGGACCTTCAAATCTAGCATACTCTACAGTATTTCTGAAAAATTTTTCAGATAAGAACTTCATTAAAATGATAAAATGATAATTGAAAGTATTTTGACTTTGTGATCAATTGATGCTTTACAAGAAAATGTATAATACTTATGAGTTATTTTTTCTGAAAAAATGTTAAATATTTATTTTCAGTACTTTAAAAAATCATTTTGGTTCCAAATTACATGCTTTCCCTCCAACTAGAAAGTCCAATAAAATACTGTGAGCTGTATAACTGCATTAATGCAATATCAGCCCCAACTGACCATGAAAGCTTTTATCTTAGGATCTTCTCCTTATTTCTTAAAGGTAAGTGAGGTTTAAGGAAAAAAGAATTAAATAAGCTGGTCTTAAATTGCTTAATAGTGCCTCTCTTCCATAGGGCTTTATTCCAGTTGCTAAGACCTGAAATAGCAACATTAAGCCCAAGAGTAATCCTTGGATTTATGAATTTTTGAAAGAAAAATGCCCTTCAATAAAGGCTTAGAAAGACTGTGTAGTTTTTCTGTATAACAAGAATTGGTAGGACAGTTATTCGTCTTTAGTCTTAAATCTGCTGGTTGAATGGAGTACTCCCATGAGCCATAGCCCTGAGTCTTACTTATTAAGTTTCTAAAGTGTAGGTCATGATTTCAAAAAACTCCCTTGAGTTTGCATATAATAGTATAAATGCACAAAATTAAACTGGAAACAATGAATTCTAGAGGAAAGAAGGCAGCATTTAACCAAGTATAGTGACTTGACCCATTTCAGCAGTGTGAGAATCTCTGCCTGTCTTCATTTTTTTCTCATGATGCATGGACCCCCCCCCATCTCTAGTAGACTAGAAATGCAAGTCTTTTATAGTAACAAAACTCCAGATATCCTACAACTTGATCTGTTAGAAAGCCCAGACATTGGGTGCCTAGGTGGCTCAGTCGATTAAGCATCTGCCTTCGGGTCAGATCATGATCCCCAGGTCCTAAGATCAAGTCCTGCTTTGGGTTCCCTGCTCAGGAGGGAGTCTGCTTCTCCCTCTACCCCTCCCCCCTGCTTGTGATCTCTCTCTCTCTCTCACTCGCGCTATCTCTCTTAAATAAATAAATAAAATCTTAAAAAAAAAGAAAAAGGAAGCCCAGACATTTTCATTCTTGCTGTTTCCCCTCATCTTCCAGGAACCATTGGTGGAATACTTGAAGTATTTGTCTTCATCCTGCAAATATTTATAAAGTGGTCACAATGCAAATGTCTCAGAATAAAAAGCTGCTACAATAATGTCTTTTGCTGGCATAGAAATCCTCCTTTAAAAAAGTGTTTTTGTATGTGTGCTTTCATCAAAACCTGCCTGTTGGAATTAGGATATTTTTATTCAGTTGATAATTATATCAGAATAGCTGTCAGTCTTCACTTAAATCACTCCAGTTATAATTGGCTATCAGCTTTTTGCAGGGTGAGGAGCAACAAAGTCTCAGTGTCACCAAGGTACAGCTGGTTGTTAGTACCCATGATTCACTGTGGTTCACATCTGGTTCTGAGATCGGCGACCTACAAACTTAATTTTGTGGTACATTAGTCACTGTTGGAAACTCACAACTGATTGGTTTTCAAACCAGAATTGCTGATAACTAATACTCCGATGTTCTCTGCAGGGCAGCTCTGTCACCATTATCAAGTGGAAGTGAATCATTGTTTATTTTGTGAGCCATTGATCAAAATTAAGGGAGGTGAAGACTCCAGGAGAGGGTTCATCCAAGACAAGTTGAGGCTTGTGACAGTTCTCATTAATGTGTGGTTTCTTTCAGGGACCAGACTGCTAATGCTGTTGGTACCCCAATCCATTGTAAATTCTACCAGCAGTGGTGGTTCCGTAATGCCAGCTCTTATTTTCAGAATATCCTGTTCCTACATTCCTTGCTCCCTGCCCCCCGCCACTGACCAGAGTCCCTTGTGCTTTCTCTCTTTTTAGAAGAAGGGATGGATGCATTGACTGTATTGAAGATTGAAATGCTTTGATGTTTGTTGTTGTGCCCAAAATATGTAAAGAAGTCATAAAACTCAACCCTAAGAAACAAATAATCCAATTAAAAAATGGGCAGAAGACATGAATAGACATTTTTCCAAAGAAGACATCCAGATGGCCAATAGACACATGAAAAGATGCTCAACATCACTCATCATCAGGGAAATACAAATCAAAACTGCATAGCAAACTGAATCCAACTATACATTAAAAAATCATTCACCATGATCAAGTAGGATTTATTCCTGGGATGCAGGGGTGGTTCAGTATTTTCAAAACCATCAATGTGATATGGGGCGCCTGGGTGGCTCAGTTGGTTAAGCGACTGCCTTCGGCTCAGGTCATGATCCCGGAGTCCCGGGATCGAGTCCCACATCGGGCTCCCTGCTCAGCAGGGGGTCTGCTTCTCCCTCTGACCCTCTTCCCTCTCGTGCTCTCTGTCTCTCATTCTCTCTCTCTCAAATAAATAAATAAAATCTTTGAAAAAAAAAAAAAAACCATCAATGTGATATATCACATCAACAAAAAAAGGGGTAAAAAACATACGATCATTTCAATAGATGCAGAAAAAGCATTTGGCAAAGTACAATATCCAGTCAGGATAAAAACACTCAACAAAGTAGGTTTAGAGAGAAAATACATCAACATAATAAAGGTCACTGCGTGTGTGTGTGTCTGTGTGTGTGTCTGTGTGGCTAACATCATACTCAGTGGTGAAAAACTGAGAACTTTTCCCCTAAGGTCAGGAACAGAACAAAACAAAGATGTTCGCTCTCACCACTTTTATTCAACGTAATACTGGAACAAAATTTTCAATTAAAACTAATATATGGACAGTGTTTATTTAGAATCAGATTGCCTCTTGTCTTTCTTAAGCCACATGTCAAAAAGTGGAACACAGGCCTCAAGACGTAAAACAGGAATTTATAGGTAGGAGACATGTTTTACATAAAATACATACTATTGACTGACTGTGTCTGTCCAAAATTCTTATGTTAAAACTTAATCCCCACTGTGATGGTATTTGGAGGGGGTGCATTTGAGGGGTGATTAGGTCATGAAAGTGGAGCTCCCATTTTGGTGCTCTTCTAAAAGAAGCACCGAAGAGCTCCTTCACCCCTTCCACCCTGTGAGGACACCGTGAGCTGGCAGTGAACCAGAAAGCAGGCTCTCACCAGATACTGAATCCTCTGGTGCCTTGATCTTGGATTTCCCGGACTCTAGAACTGAGAGAAATAAAATTTGTTGTATTTTATTATGGCAGCCCAAACAGCCTAAAACAGCACATCCAGCAAAAATAATACTTTACATATTTTACTGATTTGATCTATAAATCTAATGTTTTATTTTGAAATGTTTCTAACTTACAAAGAAGTTGTAGGAATAGTACAAAGAGGGCGTGGCTCAGTCATTGAGCTTCTGCCTTCGGCTCAGGTCATGATCCCAGGGTCCTGGGATCCAGCCCCACATCAGGCTCCCTGCTCAGCGGGAAGCCTGCTTCTCCCTCTCCCACTCCCCCTGCTTGTGTTCCCTCTCTCGCTGCGTCTCTCTCTGTCAAATAAATAAATAAAATCTTAAAAAAAAAAGAAGAGTACAAAGAATTCCTGTATGCCTTTTATCTATGTTCCCCAACTGACAAATTTTTAAGACATTTGCTTTAGTCATTCTTTCTCTTTCATTCACTCTATAGTTAGATAAGTATAGTATATCAATATTCATTTCCTAATTTTGATCATTGGACTGCAGTCATGTGAGCCAGTGCCCTTCTTTTAGGAAAGAATAACTATCTCATTGTATTCCCTAAATAAAGCTCTTTTCTTTTAGGAAAGAGTAAGTACTTTGTTGTTTTTTCTAAAACAAGGGCATTTTCTCCCATAAATACAGTCTAATTGTCACAAGCAGGAGATTAATATTGCTGCAATACTTTAATTTACAGCCTTATTCAAAGCTTGTCAGTTGTCTCAAAATGTTCTTTATAGGACAAATAACAAAAGAGACAAATAATAAAAATAAATTTTTTTTGTTTTCATCTGATTCAGTACTCAGTACAGAAACATGCATATGTTTAGTTGTGAGACTTCTTTAATCTAGAACAGAAAACTTATCTTTTATGAAGGTATTTTTTTAGATGTGTAGTCTTTTGCAGGTACTGAAATAAAATATTTTCATTCAACGATGAGGATTTTTTAAAACTCTTCCAAAATTTGATGAGCCTTAGACAACACATCATATAGTACGAATATTTTCTTATAATACAGGCATTTAGGAACTGAAGATATTCTTAGCATAACACATTTTCAATTTGGCTCAGTGAACTTTTGAAAAGTAAATGTTGCTGTCTGCCAATCTTCTTTAAACCTGTCCTTCTATTTGTTTTATGTAGTTCAGAATCAGAAATACTTTAAACCAGCATTCAATAAGCTCCAAAAATAGACTCCATTGGGCTAGAATTGCAGAGGATGGAGTAAACATGCATCATGGTCCCAGCTCCTAAGAACCATGCAGGTGATTTGGGCAAGTCAAACTCACATAAATACAATGAATGGCAGATAACATCGGATGGTTTATGAATAAAGATTAAATTGCCTCCTACTGACCATGAGTTCCATATGGAAATGGAGCATTACCAAAGAGGGTTAGGGTAGTCATGGAAGTATTCATGGAGGAAGTTGGATTTAATTAGGCCCTTGAAGGAAGAAGAAAGAGGTCAAGAAGAAGCACAGAGAAGCAGAACCAGAACCTTCAGATGATGGAAGGTCCAGCAAGGAGCAACAAGAGTACTCTTAACAGGAGGATTCAAACAGTTTGTATTCTCAGGCCCAACGGGTACCTGGCCACAAGAAAACCTTTTTCCTGATATTAAGAACCTTGTCACAGGGCTGGGTTTCAGAGCAGGAATTGCCCACAGTTCTTAGAGGCACTGGGGTTCTGAGCAGGTGGGTTACACACAAGGACTTACCTGCAAAGGTAACACTGCTTTTCAGGAACTGCTGAAAGCCTGCTGATCATAACTAGTCTCCAGACTCAGAACTAAACAAGCGATAGTGTGGGCCCAATGGGATTCACCTAGAAATGAGTCAAAGATACTTAAAGTCCTCTAATCTCCAGTGAGAAACAGAGATTGACAGGTTAGGCTTTTCTTCCCAGCCGTGCTATGAAAGTCTGCAGTTTTGTGGTTTTCTTACCCTTTTCTATGGTGAGTTGAAGGAAGAGATGATGTTTTGTTTTGCTTAGTATTCCCAGGGCTTACTAGCTATTTAATAAATATTTGTTCAATTGCTGATATCAGAATAAATGAGTACAATCTTTCTTGGTAAATAAAACTGGAACCCTAGAAACTTTTTTTTTTTTAGTAGAAAGTTACTGTGGAATGAGGACATCTTGATGGGGAGGGTTTGTCTGTATGAGTAGCCCCCATTTTGTCCTTTTAAGGTTCTCCCTCCTGGTGGGGTTGTCTTACTTGCATTACTGCTGCTATGACCACAACTTGGGCCAGGCATGCTAGGAAACATGTTCTTTGTTTCTCTTTATCATAATTAACAGAATACAAACCTTTCCAGAAAACCAGCACTAACCATTAAAAAAGAACAAAAAGAAACATTTTAAGAATGTATAAATATCGTAAACACACACAGATATTCTATATACAGGTCTGTGATCTTCTATTATCTCCTGACATCAGGCATCTGAACAATTTGGGGGACTTTTTATCTCTTTCTATTTGTTGCTCTGCCTGTACCTATTACTCTACCCAAAGTATTAGATAGGAACAATATGGGAGCCTAAACCTGCATGTAAGGATTAGCACTAGCTTTGAATCATTTCTCTATGATACTCAGCCATATTGCTTTTTCAGTCATTTCCTCACTATTGAAAGAGCCTTATAATTCTATTCCAGAATGGCTACTGTTTATTGAGTACTCTCTTTTTGCCAGGACTGGGCCTTTCACAGTCATTGTTTTATTTAATCCATACTGCCAAGGTAATCATTATTATCTGCATTTTAAAGATGAAAGCCTGTGACTGAAAGCAGTTGCATAGCTGGTGAACAGCAAAGCTGGAATTTGAGGGCGGGCAGGCTGATTTCAGAGCCTGTACCGTACTTCCCAGAGTGACCTCATTTATTCCAAGATTTTTAAGACTCTTAACACATTTAACAATGATTAGTTCTATTTTTCACGTATATATATTTGCTATAATCCTTTTTTCTCCTTGCAAATAGATTTGGGTTGACTAAAGAAAGACATAAAATGCAAGAATCCTTTGACTATATCTACTTATGTTCTAATATCCTTATATTATTGACGAAGAAATTGAAACAAAATCAGTTCAGTGACCTACATAAGGTCACAAAATTAATTAATGTCTCTATGGCAATAAATACTCAGGGATGTTGGCTCCTGGCTTAATATTCTTTCTACTGTATCACATTGCCTCTCTATATTCTCTGAAAAAAATCAATATAATTCAAACTAAAAGAATTTGCTGATGATTGGATATATTGAGATAACAGCTCTTGTAAGCCAATAGTAATAATCAGAACATTCTGTGTAGTTTAAATTGATGTAATTGTATATCATTTTCTCTCAATTACAGGAATTAGGCAAGAAAAAGATGTACAGTATATAGTTTAATATGCCAATAAAGTGTGATATATTAACAGAACCTTCACTTAAGTTCTCATATGAAAAGCCAGTTGCTGTTTTTCTTGTTTTATCTTCAGAAATTTCAAGGACTTGATTTCTTTAAAACATATTTGCAAGGTTGGAAATAAAGATTACAGTTGATATCCTAAATGCTGGCACTAACAACCACAACAAAAACCCAGCATTTTACCTGGGGACACTAGAACAGAAAATATATTAAATATTACTGTTAGTCAAAGAAGGACTCTACTCCTGGGAAAACAGTGAGTTCAACGTTCCTGCAGAAAATATCTGTCAGAGAGGGAATAGTCCAACATTGATTGTAAGAAGAGACCAGGTGATACCTATAAAGTTTTTTGCATTCTAAAATTCTGTGATTCTGGATAGACTATTTTCTTGTCTAAGGTTATCTATGTGTTTGGACAAGGCATGCATTGCTTAGAATAATGAATAAAGCAACTCAAATTAACATGCTAAGGAAATGTAAGTTTGAGCATGCTGATTTTATGGAACACTATCCAGGCATTAGGAGCTATTCTTTGGCAGGATATTTAATGACATGAGAGATGGAGAAAAAAAATACATTGATCTAAGTAACTTTGGAAAACAGTGTATTGACTGGGAACTGAAAGACTAAAAACAAAGGGAACGAGACATAAACAACTGTATTGTAGTTGGTAAAATTATTTCTCATGAGGCTATGGGTTAGAGGTTCTGAGTCTGCTTTGCATATATATATATACTGGGGTTTATCAATGAATAAATGAATGGTGGGGGGTGGAAGCCAGATTTCTCACTGTGGAAAGGGAGGATACAGATAACCAGGGAGGTGGGACTAGCTCCAATGAACAATGTGGTACTAGATTAGAGTCAGAAATATCAACCTAAACTCATGTTTAGCTTAATATAGAGACAAATGGATACTAAGAGAAATAATTTTAGATATTGCATAGATAGGTTAGAATACATACACATATTTCTTAGTTTTGTGTGCTGAGAAGGCTTAGACAGAATGACAGTGTGGTAGTAGGGGCCCAAGTCTTGGTTTCTAATGTCGTTCTTCAATAAAAGGAACCAGGGTACTTGGGACAAATAACTGATTCTAGGTCTGGGGCAGATAATAGATAAAATGATCCTGGGATATGTTGTTATACCAGAAAGTAAAGAAGTGTTCAAAAACCAAATGATGGTGGCATGTCACTCGAAAGTCAACTTGAAAGAGCTCCCAGTGGTCAAAGTTAGGACAATTTGATCAGCAACAAAATAAATGAAATAGTACTAGAGTATAATTCATAGTATCAAATAAATATCCATGAGTCCACACTGATATAATGAAATGACTGAATAGAGAAGAAGAGAGAAATCTCCTGTATAGAAGAATGCTAAATAATTTATATAAATACTTCTCCCTTCAAGATAATGAAGCTCAACTCCTTAACTCCTCATTCCTTGAGGAGGGATATGGACTAAATTTTGTGACTTGCTTCCAAAGAATAAGAAGTACTACAATAGTATGGAAAGGAGGTTAAAAAAAAAAAAAAAAGTAAGCTTATAGTGGAAAAATTTGGCAAATGTCCTCCCAGCTGTGTGTTCAAGCTTGACATCATCAGTGATAAGTCATGTTGATAGCATGTAGATTAAGACCCCATACATCTGTAAAATGCTATCATTATATAAACATTTTGTATCTACTTGGGCTCAATTTAGGAAATACTGTATTCTTATTACACTGGAAACAGAGAAGAGAAAGCCATCTATTCGAATCCTTTTCTAACAACTTGAGGGGCTTTCTCCCAAATTGTTCAGTAAACTGAAGTTACTTATAGGAGGATATTTTGTTGTTGCTTACTCCCAGATAGACCTCAAAGCTACAGCAACACATCCTTTGTATGGCCAGTATTCTAGCCTTATAATAAGATTCCATCTATGGACTTTCCTGTTTTATTTACTGACAGTGTAGTGGTATCTGAAATATTTTTATATATAGTTATATAATATATTTATATGTTATATATGTATTATATACATTTAAACACACACACACATATATGTATAGCAGACATGCAAACAAGTTAGAACATATTGTGATCTATCACTGATCATGTCTTCCTTATGAATCAACTTCTAGCTATCAGGATTTGGAGGTGTGGGAGATCATCACCAAATTTTAAATGAGACCTGTGAGGCTTTGGGTCTAAATGGCCACTTTTGGAGGACTTAATCTTTCTAAGTTGTCTATTTTGGGTTCATGTTGGGTTTTTCAGATCTCCCTCCCCCACCCATCCTCTTGACTTTCTTGATAATGATGGAAGAAAGGAAACTCTATCATTACTGATCTCCATGTGGAGTGGTTGGTTCAGCCTTATCTGTGGACAGTGTTGGCTGAGGTGCAGTTGACCCTCTCTGACCTTTTAAGTCCTATTCTGATTATGAATTCATTCACCTCCCCCTCCTTCCCCTGCTTGAGCCTCAACAAGCCCTTTTTTGATGATTCCAGGCCTGCGCTGTCCTCTCCAGGAGGTATCTGGAGCTGGTTTAATCTCTTGAATCTAGCCACAATCCTCTACAACTGCCCTAAAGCTGTGATATCATTCTTTTGTAAAAAGACCTGCCACCTCCCTTGTGCTACAGCCAGAGAAGTTCTGGTGTGCTTGAATGACTTCGTATTTATCTGGTCATTTCTACACATTACCACTGTCCCCTTACATTGATTGTCTGCTTCATCTTGCCAGTTGGCTGGGTCCTTTCAGAAGATGAGGACTTCCTGAGATGTGATCCCATCACTCTAGCTGTCAGCACAATTCCCCCAAATCTTACTTTGTACTATTTATAAATCTTGTTGTTCACTCATCTTTTTTGGTAAATATTCCTTCCCCCATCCCCTAATCCTTATAGCTTCCCTTCTTACTTAAGGAAAACTTCATTATTATTCCATGGTTACCTGCTTCTGCCTTGACTTTTTTACACACACATGCACACACACATACCATATCCATGTATGTGCACACACACATGCACACTCAGTAGCGTGTAAGTCCCCACACACATATACTCACACATGCATGCACATACGAGCATATTGAATGGATCGTAATCCTTAGTTCATGACACTTTGATTATTGATCCATGTAAGACCATCTTTTATCTATACATCTCTGTCCGTCTTGGACTTTACAGATTTCAGTCATTGTCAGTCTGCCTGAGAATCCACAAAGCACAAATATTTTAAATTCATTTCTTTTGTTCCATCTACCTCAAATCTATGTATGCATTGATATCCCTTCTCTACCCGCTTCATCTGCACTAAGTCCAGTACAAAGGGGAGCCAGGAATGAATCATGAGTTGTTAACTATATATTGTTTATCAAAGTCTTAATCTGAAAGGAAATTACATTTGGCACAATTTCAAGTGTCTGAAAGCATGGGAAGTAGGATTTGGAAGTTACTAGGAGCTTCAGTTTTGCCGGTGAAACCCTGGGCAAATAAGTCAATTTTTTTTTCTTTGAAGCCAATCTTGCCTCTATTCTTTTAGTAACCAAACCATGCCAGAGGCAATACAGTTTGCTATGATAAATCAATGAGTGCAGGTGTCATTGTAAGGCAAATGGAGAATTCCAAAAAAGCAGGATAGCTTTGTTCTCCCCAGGCGCACTTCATTTCTGTCTTTCTCAGTCCTCCTCCTACCACATCTCCCCAAAGCTGTCTTCTGGAAGCTTAAGGCAGAGCAGCCACCTATAGTACCAAGCTTACAAATTCTCCTACATTCGTAAGGATGGGAATGCTGAGCTCCATGCTCCAAGATACGCATGATTTATTCGTATTTGTAGCTTTGGTAAGGTAGAGGTACTACATGCTGTCTTTTGTTCGCGTAGGATTTTCTTGTGTCTTTTTGTGGAGTGACAAATTTGGGGTAGGGCAGGGAACAAAGACTATATGTCAAAGAAAATACTATGTATGTTTAATCCAGTTGAGAAAGAACAAACCACTTTAGGTTTCCCCTCACACTTCAAAAATACAGCTGGCTGGGATTTTCTTGTAATACACAATGAAGTAACTTAGTACTTAATGAAATGAAATTGGAGTATCACGGAGAGGAAATAAACGACAGGCCAAAAAACTGCCATGAAACTACATTAAAATGTATTTGGCGTACATTGAATTACCCCAGTTGCATTGCAAAAATAGTGCAGTGATAGAGTTGCTGGAATTAAAAGGACAGAATGTTGCCAAGGTTGAAATTATCAAAGACAATTTAGTATGTGGTTTTTTTTATCCCCTGTGAATAAATGAGCTGATTTTTTTCCCTTTTGGCATAAGATGCTAAGATGATATAAATGTAGATATAGATATATAATTTTGAAACAGATCCTAATTTTACATCTATGTTATATGCACACTTCATTATTTGTTTCCATTAAAGCAATTTTAGTATATACATACCTTCTTTGCTGACTTTACCATGGTATAATTTTTCTATGCAAAATATCATAGTACTAACCACAGGTCTCTGAGGTTAATAAATCAGACACTGAGCATCATTGCTTGTTGTAAATCTGTCCTAGCTGTAGAAGACTCCAATTAAGCTGTCCTTGATTATCTGAATTATAGGTATGTTCTCTAACAAAATTGTACCCACAGTGAGTTAAAGTTACTAGACTGGTTTGGAGGAAAGAGGAAGGATACTAACATCTCTGAGACTCTCTACTAAAATTGCTGCTTTAAATATATTATCACACCTAACTTTGATAAAACCCAGTGAGCTATTATATACAGGAAGAAACCTAGATTTACCTAACTAATGTTATAAAAGCAGTTTTAAACACCCATACACATGTCTATTCTACCTCATCATACTGCTTAAAGATTCTACATTTACCTAGCACTCTAAATGTTTAATGAAAGAAAAAGAAAGAAAGAAACAAACAAACCAATGTGGCCTCCCGCAAGAAATACCCACCAACAGTTCACAGGGGTTTTTATCCTTTGGGGGAACTACCCCAGTTACCTAAAGTTATATATATTGATCTATCTCTATATATCTCTATATATGTATAAATTAATATACATATTGATAGATACATATTATAGTGCATATTACTTACATTATAAATGTATAAATATAATACAAATATCATATACATATTATCAGGAGCTGAATATGTTCTCCCAAACTTCATATATTGAATTCCTGACTCCCCGATACCTCAAAATGTGAATATATTTGGAGATGGGGTCATTAATGAGGTAATTAAATTAAATTGAGGTCATTAGTATGGGGCATAATCCAATGGCTATTATCAAAAAGATGAGAAATAACAAGTGTTATTGGGAGAAGAGGCAACCCTTGTGCACTGGTGGTGGGCATGTAAATTGGTGGAGCCATTATAGAAAATAGCATGGGCATTCCTCAAAATATTAAAAATAGAAATACCATATAATCCAGCAATTCCATGTCTGGGAATTTATCTGAAGAAAACAAAAACACTAATTTGAAAAGATATATATACCCCTATTTTAATTGAAGCATTATTTATAATAGCCAAGATATGGAAGCAACCTAAGTGTCTATTGATACATGAATGGATAAAGAAAATGTGGGGTGTGTGTGTGTGTAATGGACTATTACTCAGCCATAAAAAAGAATGAAATTTTGCCATTTGCAACAACATGGATGGTGGTTGAGGTCATTATGTTAAGTGAAATAAGTCAGACAGAAAAAGACAAATGTCATGTCATTTCACTTACATGTAGAATCTAAAAAAACAAACACAAATGAACAATCAAACAAAATAGAGACAGATTCATAGATACAGAGAAGTCTGGTGGTTGCCAGAGGGGCGTGGAGTGGAAGGATGGGCAAATAGATAAAGGGGATTAGGAAGTACAAACTTCTAGTTATAGGATAAACAAGTCTTGGGGATGTAATGCACAGCATAAGGAATATAGTCAATAATGTAATAGCTTTGTATGGTGACAGATGGTAACTAGACCTGTTGTGATGATCATTTCACAATGTATGAAAGTATCAAATCACTATGTTGTACACCTGAAACTAATATTATATGTCAGTTATAATTCAATAAAAAAGAAAAATAACAATAGTTAAATAATACAAAGACAATCTGATACGGTGGATTTTACAAAGGCAATTTCCAGGACCTGGATACCTTTGGTTCTTTACATGTTATATCCAACGCCCACATATTCAATATTTGCGTTACAGAGTCACAGCACTAGTTGATTTAAAAAACATGACTCTGGGGCACTTTATTATTTGCAGTCATGAAAGAAAAGATTCAATCATGTTTAGTCTATTGCACTTACATGAAAACAAGAACCGTATTATTAGATTTTAGAAATATTTGCAAGTCAGAACAAAATGGGTTTTCAAGTTAACTAGAGATTCAGTTTACTCAAACAGCTTTTACTGTCTAATCATATGTTAAGGCGGAGCAGACTTTCCTGAAAACAAACCTCATACCTCTGTATTTAGACAATAATACTAATTTATATACTCTGCATTTCCAATGTGCTTTGTAATCTATAAAGGATCTTTTCGAGCACTGTCTCCTCTTCTGTGAAGCCTTCTGGGGCTCTGCCAGTAGATTCAGTACCATTTGACCTCATGTCACTCAGCTCTCCTTCTGTTATAGCTTGCACTGCAGTGTAATGTAGTTTGTTTACTTATATGTTGATCTTCCCAAAGGCAGCAGCAATTAAGCCTGTACAGATTTCCATTCCCGGGACCCAGCAGCTCCTGGCACCCATCAGGTGTCCAGTCAATGTTTATGTATCTTCTTATGCTCTGCCTTCCCAGAATACTGACTGTTCTTACAGCTGAAGAACCCGAGATCCAGAAAGGTTAATTGACAAGTAGAGCTAGGTAGAGATACAAAACCCAGAAGTTGATGTGAGGGAGGAGGTGATATGGCGGTGTTGGTGGGAAGTCAGAGGCTGGAGCATCTTGGGTGTTGACATTTTGTTTTCATGGAGATGGAAAGCCATGAACAGTTTTAAGCAGATACATGATATGATTTCATTTGCGTTTTTTAAAGATTGCTCTGGCTGCTGAAGGAAGCATGGAGACCAATTAGGAGGACATTGGAGGCTCCCTTGAGAGAGAGGTTTGTGGCATGGACTATGGAGGAAACAGATGAGATGAAAATATGTAGATTGATTCTACATATGTTTTAGGAGGAAAACCTATAGAATTTGCTGATGTTTTGGACATGATGGGGTTATTGACTAATTTGACAAGTAGTTATTTATTACCTGTTATGTGTTAGTCACTGCTTTAGAAACTGAACATATATGAGAAATATAGGACCCGCAGTTACATTCTGGTGGGGTTCTACAGATGAAAGCAAACAAACAAATAAAAAGCCCATGATGATTTTTACTATAAGGAAGATAAAGCACGGTGGTGATCCAACGGGGACAGTTTAAATTGTGTGGCCAGGGAAATTCCCATGTGTACTTAATTAGAGAGCTGAATGACAAGGATCCGGCCATATGAAGTTGTAGGAGAAAGGGTGACATGCAGAGGAAGTGGTTAATGCAAAAACCGTGAGGTAGAAACAAGCTTGACATGATCCAAGAACAGGAATAAGACCAGTGTAGCTTGCAGCAAGTGAAAAAATTGGAGGGTCACTTGAGATTAAGTAGATCCAAGAGGCATTAGGGGGCAAGCTGTGGTGTGGAGCCTTGTGGATCACTGGAAGGACTGTAGTAGGAAGCCGTTGTGAAATTGTAGTCCGTTTTTTAAAAAAGTAATTGCTCTAGTGAGTGTGTAGAGGGATTGCAGAAAGGCAAGGTGAAAAACCGTGATCTGGGAAAGACATGGTGTTGTCTTGGGCCAAAATGGTAGTCGTAGAGATGGAGAGGTGCACATAAATTCAGAATATGTCTTGAAGGGAAAACAGGGAAGAATAAGAGAAAGAGATGATTCAAAGATGACTTGTATCTTGGAGCCTTGAGTACCTGGAGGGATGATGATGTCATTTAGAAATGGAAAATTGGCAGAGGAACAGATATAGAGATGAGAATCAAGGTTTCTCTTTGGATAGGTGTCTATTAAACACCCAAATTATTATGTCACATAGGCTGATTATCAGAGAAAGAAACGGGAAAAAGAGGTGTGACTTTCAAAGGTTCTAGTTTAAGCTCTGAAATATTAAATGTTAAGTTGAGATGCCTATTAAGCATCATATTAAAGATACTAATAAAATATCCTCACTTATTTAAGATTGTTTTTCCGTTAGACAAATCAATACCAAACCAAACTAAAAACCCAACTGTATTTATGAGGAAGTAGAGTCATATACTGCCATGACCTCCCATTGGTTGAAAGATGATCACAGTTCCTAGTACATGGTTGCCAGAGAGGGACATGTGCTCATTGAGCCCAGATGGATGTACAAGCCAGAGGAAAGAACACAGACCATAGCTCATGCACAACATACAGGGATTCCGGAGTAACTCACTTCTAAACCTCCACTTTTCTTTCACTTTTCTAAAAGCCATTTCTTGACTGCCTCTAATCCCTGAGAGCTTTCCCCTCAAATTTCCCTCTTTGCTTTGTAAAGCTGGTGGAAACAATAGATACGCTCACATTTCCACTGATTCCACTGTTTAAGATACCCTTTGGGAGCCATAATTAAATCTGTTAACACTTAACAAGTGTTAGCTGTAACTACATCGGAAGAAAATTTCTTGTAGATTACATGTGTAGACTTTGGGGAAAAAGGTTACTCTTTATTCCAACATTTATAATATAGAACAACGTTCAACACACAAATCAAAGGCAATATTTACTTATTAAAATAACATAAACCAAGCTAATTTTACACTTAAAAAATCCTTTGTTCAATTTTCTAAGCTACTTAACTCTGCAGCCACATTCTTGATGTATTTGCTAATGGTGTGCATTCCCATACGTTATCTAAAGCATTCTATTATCCTCATTTCAGATTCAGATTCAGTTTCAAAGCCCCTGTTATGACCTGAGCAAGGTATTTTTATACAACTTCATTTGATCAGCACATGGGCTCTGTGAAGTAGTATTGTCACCCAGTTTTGTGCACGAGGAAACCGGCTGGGAGTGGTGCATGACTTGCTCAATATCATGTAGCTCATGAATGGAGGATATGACGCCCATTCCCTTCTCTTTTATTTTTTTTTTAATTTTTTAAATGTTTAAAATTTTTAAAATTTTTATTTATTTATTTTTTTTAAGATTTTATTTATTTGACAGAGAGAGACACAGCGAGAGAGGGAACACAAGCAGAGGGAGAGGGAGAAGCAGGCCTCCCGCGAAGCAGGGAGCCCGATGTGGGGCTTGATCCCAGGACCCTGGGATCATGACCTGAGCCGAAGGCAGACGCTTAACGACTGAGCCACCCAGGCACCCCTCTTTTATTTTTTTTTTAAAGATTTTATTTATTTATTTGACAGAGAGAGACACAGCGAGAGAGGGAACACAAGCAGGGGGAGTGGGAGAGGGAGAAGCAGGCCTCTGCTGAGCAGGGAGCCCGATGCGGGGCTTGATCCCAGGCTTAACGACTGAGCCACCCAGGCACCCTCCATTCCCTTCTCTTAAATCATGATCAAGTTAGCTTGCTTTAAAAGTTAATTTTGCCACCTTGTCCTACTATAGTAGCTACTTCTTCAGCTTGCCCTTTATGCAATTGACTGAATCACATGCTATGACTCTTCAGAAATGGTTCCTTTTTTTTTTTTTTTAAAGATTTTATTTATTTATTTGACACAGAGAGAGACAACGAGAGAGAGAACACAAGCAGGGGGAGTGGGAGAGGGAGAAGCAGGCTCCCCGCTGAAAGGGGAGCCCGATGGAGGGCTCGATCCCAGGACCCTGGGATCATGACCTGAGCCGAAGGCAGACGCTTAACGACTGAGCCACTCAGGCGCCCCAGAAATGGTTCCTTTTATTCACTAAAAATTTTTGTATCCCCAGAATATGAAGTGTAAAGCAAATGATGACTCCGAATTCTCTGTCTCCACCGTGGCTTTGACCTGAGCTTCCGATTTATGGGAGTTTCATTAACAGCAGGGTCCCTGTTTCACCCATATATTCTCAGTGCCCGGAACAGCAGACGCTCAATAAATATTTACCAAATGGATGATAAGCCTATATTGTTTACTGGATATCTCATCTTGACTATCCCAGAAACTCATTATTTTCCCCGCAATTTTGCTCTTTCCTCCAAGTCCAGAAAACTCTTCCTTTTCATAACTGTGGAATCTCGTATTTGCTGTCCTCTCTGCCATTCCCCCAATTCAGATTATCATCCTCTTTCTGCTGAAATACCACAACAGCTACCTAACTTACCTTCCTGCCTGCATCCTTGTCCCATCTTAATCCATTCTTCACTCAAAAGCCAAAATAAAATGCCTGCCTCGTTTAAAAGGTCTTTCAATGTCTTCCCCTTGAGATGGTTCTTATGGTAACTTCCAAAAATTTTAATAGGATTTCAGAGTCAATATTATGAAACTTCTGCTTGGCTCTTTAGCTTCATCCCTCATGACCTCCCACCTGTAACTCCCTTGACACTCTTTGCTCTAGCCTTAATGAATGTCTTTGACTCCTGCGTGGCCTGACACTCTCACTTCCCTGTGGATCTTCACACATTTTACCCCCTCTACCTGGAGCACTGAAAACTTTTTTTTAGGGGTGCCTGGGTGGTTCAGTCGGTTAAGTGTCCAACTCTTGATTTCAGCTCAAGTCATGAGATCGAGCCCCTCCCCCCACCCCCGCCCCCATCCCCTCCCCAGCCTGTGAGCTCAGCATGGAGTCTGCTTGAGATTCTCACTCTCTCTCTCTCTCTCTGCCCTTCCCCCTTTACACACTTTCTCTAAAATAAATAAATATTAAAAATAAATTAAAAAATGTTAAAAAATCAACTTTTTAAGAAAATTGTGGAATAAGGCACAGAAGAGAAAAAGACTTAAATATCATGTGTTATATAATGAGTAATTATAAAGTGAACACCTACGTATCTTCCACTAAGTCAAGAAAGAAAATCCCACCAACATCCCAGAGGCCCTCCAATGTCTCCTTTATATTATACCTTCCTCATCTCCTTTACTCCACACGCAAGCTCACCACTTTGTGGTGATCATTTCCTTGCTTTTCTGGATAGTCTTAACAGTTTCACATGGATTCCTAAACAGTATGGTTTAGTTCTTCCTCTTTTTAAAATTTATATAATTATGCTCTATATTTCCTTCTTCCCCTCATAATTGTGTTTGTAAGGTTTACACATGCTGTAATGAGTATCTCTAATCATATCAGCATATCAACTTCCCCAATGAAATTGGAATTTTGACTTAATTTTACTGAAACTATGGATCAATTTGTGAATAATTCACATTTTAACAATTTGAATTTGCCAATTTTTGAAGATGGGTATGTTTCCCTTTATTTAAATCTTCTTTAATGTATCTCAATAAATTTTATGATTTTCCCAATAGATGTGCTGTTTGATATATTACTAGACACTTGGCATTTGGGGATACTGTTGTAAATTACAGTCTTTTTTTGTCATTTCATTTTCTAACTTTTGCCAGTACATAAAAATAAAATGAGATTTTATATATTGATCTTGTATCAGCAAGCTTAGTAAAAATCTCTTACTAATTTTTCTGATTTATATGCAATCTATTTGAGTTTTATTACTAATCATATTTCCTGTGAATAATTGCAGTTTTCTTTTTACATTTTCAGTTCTTATGCCTTTTATGTCCCCTTTTTTTTTTTAACCTTACTGTGATGGCTGAAACCATCAATCAACACTTAAGCAGAAGTGAGGAGAGTTAAGTTGTTTCTGATTTCATAATATCTTTCTTAAGTGTGATATTTGCAGTGGGTTTATTTGTAGTTTGCCTTTATTAGCTTAGTAATTTTCTTTCCATCCTTAGTTTGCTTAGAGAGTTGTATTGTGTATGGATGTTGAATTTTATAAAATGATTCTCTGCCTCTGTGGAGATAATCATATGATCATATATTCAGTTAATGCAGTGATGACATTGATCTTTTTCTTTTTTTGTTTTTTGTTTTTTGTTTTTTTTTCGAACCTCAGGCACACAGAATTAGATTAATTATATATTCTTGATTCAGGACACTATCCTAGTTCATGCATGCTCACATTATGTATCACTTAATTATTTTAGTTAGCTATTTTAAATACCATATTAAGTATGTGTAGCACTGTCATGCAAAGCTATAGCTTTATCACTCATAATAACTGGCATTTACTCACATGACCAGCTTCCATTTCATTCCTGCCTACCCTAGCAAAAGTAATTCTGATATCTTTCATTTTCTTTTTAAAACATTTTATTATATTTTTCTTTTTTATTTGTGTTTGTGAAAAGGATATCACGGGGGGCACCTGGGTGGCTCAGTCAGTTAAGCGGCTGCCTTCGGCTCAGGTGATAATCCCAGGGTCCTGGGATCAAGCCCCACATCGGGCTCCTTCCTCAGCGGGGAGCCTGCTTCTTCCTCTCCCTCTGCCTGCCGCTCTCCCTCTCTCTATCTCTATCAAATAAATAAATAAAATCTTTATTAAAAAAAAAGAAAAGGATATCATGGTGGCACTTACCTTTTCATAATATTATATTGCTGAAATTTACCCATGTTACTGCATGTACTTATAATTCATTTGTTTTGACTACTAGCTAAAATTCTATTGTGTGAATGTTAACACAATTTACTTGTTTATTCTCACTTCGAAGAACATTTGGGGTGCTTCCAAGTTTTTGTCATTACTAACAGTGCTCTCACGAACATTCTTGTATGTTGATTAATTTGTTAAAATAACCTGCATAATCTGGTATCAACAACTTAGTAATGCATTTACTTTTCCTATGGTGCTAGATTCAATTGCTAATATTTCTTTAGATTTTTCTAAAGATTTCTAAAGGCATCTAGGTTAATATGCAATATTAGCCTGTATTTTTCTTTCCTTACACTGCCCTTGTATATATATTCAGATTATGATGACAACATAGAATACATTGGGAATTGTATACTTTTCTGTTCTCAGGAAACATTTATATAAAACTGGAATTATCTATTTACTGAATGTTTGGGAGAACTCAATGAAGACATTTGAATCTAGAGCTTTTCTGTGAGAATATTTTCTTTTAATAAATGATTCATTTTCTTTAATTGTAATAGGATGTTTATAGTCACATTTTAATTTTTATCTTAAGTTGTTTTGGTAAATTATAGCTTTCTCAGCTATAATTTTAATTAAACTTAAATTTAAGTTTTGTCTGTGTTTTCAAAGAAAAATTTTTTTAAGATTTTATTTATATACAATGGAGTATTATGCAGCCATCAAAAGGAATGAAATCTTGCCATTTGCAACGATGTGAATGCAACTGGAGAGTATTATGCTGAGTGAAATAAGTCAATCAGAGAAAGACATGTATCATATGACCTCACTGATGTGAGGAATTCTTAATCTCAGGAAATAAACTGAGGGTTGCTGGAGTGTTGGGGGGTGGGAGGGATGGGGTGGCTGGGTGATAGACATTGGGAGGGTATGTGCAATGGTGAGTGCTGTGAATTGTGTAAGACTGTTGAATCACAGACCTGTACCTCTGAAACAAATAATACATTATATGTTACAAAAAAAAAAAAAGAAGATAGCAGGAGGGGAAGAATGAAGGGGGGGAAATCGGAGGGGGAGGTGAACCATGAGAGACTATGGACTCAGAGAAACAAACTGAGGGTTCTAGAGGGGAGGGGTGTGGGGGGATGGGTTAGCCTGGTGGTGAGTATTAAGGAGGGCACGTACTGCATGGAGCACTGGGTTTTATACGCAAACAATGAATAATGGAACACTACATCAAAAACTAATGATGTAATGTATGGTGATTAACATAACATAATAAAAAAAACCCTAAAGATAAAAAGATTTTATTTATTTATTTGAGAGAGACAGAGTGAGAGAGAGAGAGCACGAGTAGGGTGAGGGGCAGAGGGAGAAGCAGACTCCCCGCGGAGCAGGGAGCCTGATACGGGACTTGATCCCAGGACCCCGGGATCATGACTTGAGCTGAAGACCACCCAGGCGCCCTGTGTTTTCAGGCTTATTGCCATAAATTCATTCTCAGTCTTCTCTTGGTATCTTTAAGGTCTGCAGGGTTTGTAGCCCTGTTTCATTTTTCATTCCTGAGATTAGTTACGTGTGCCTCTTTTTTCTTTATCATGCTTTATAGTTTTTCAATTTTATTTAGTCTTTTCAAAGAACTGTCTGTGTTGACCCTCTCAACTGTAATTTCTTTCATTAATTTCTTTTCTTATTTTTTCCTTATTTTCTATATATTGCTGTTTCTTTTTCTAACATCTTGAAATTGACACCCAGTTCATTACAGATAAACTTCTTTTCTGTTCTATGACTTAAGGTTCTAAGTATTCCTTTAGTTATATATGAGTGGTTTTTAGTTATTTATTTGTTATTGATTTCTAGCATAATTGAATTTTGGTCAGAGTATATACTTTGTGTAATTTCAACATTTTGAAATTCGTCAAGACATATTTTACTACTTTGTAAATGGTCACATTTTGAAAAGCTGATGGGTTTTAAAATGTGTACTTGGTATTTTGCAAATATATGTTCTTTAGGTCAAGTTTATTCATTGCTCAGTTCTTCTATACTTTTACTGATATTTTTGTCTCCTTATTTCACTTACTAAGAGCCAATATGTAGTTACATTAAAAAAATGATTATAGAATCTATTTCCTTGTATTGTGCTAACAATTCATTTTAATAGTTTGAGGAAATCTTAATGGTACATATAATTTTTAAATTGTTATATGTGTGTGTTACATATGTGTGTGTATTATATACATATATATGTGGTATTATATAGTGATTTTCTATTTCTGGAAATGCTTTTTGCTTTTAAAGTCTTCTTTCTCTGATAATAATATAGAAAAACTGGTATCTTTTGGTGTCATAGGTAACATTTTTTCCCATTTATTTCCTTTCAATAATTTAGGATCTTTATTTTTTAGATGTCTCTTGTAAGTGCACATAAATTTTTAAAAATACATCTAAAAATCTTTTCCTTTTGACTAGAGCAGTCAGCCCATGAACATTTAATGTAAATGCTGATAAATTTATATCAGCTGATATAAATGGTTTAGTTGACTATCTAAATTTGTGCTTTAATTTTTACCCTTATTGCCTTTTTTGTTTAGATCAGCATTTTTCACCATTTTACTTATTTTCCCCTGTATGTATGAAAGTTATAAACTCGGCTTTAATTACAGTTAGTGTTACTGTAAGAATTTTAAGAAATACATCCTTATCAAAATCTAATAATAATATCTTCACTCTTCCCAATTTGCTTTATTTTTCTTTATTCTTCTCGTCGTCAATTAGTGATTTTATTATGTTAAGTTCTTAATAGGTTCTTCTGGCTTATTTCCAGTAATTTAGTTCTCTTTTTTTATTAAGTTTTTTAAAAAAATTTTAATTCCAGTATAGTTAGCATACAGTGTTATATCAGTTTCAGGTGTACAATGTACTGATTCAACAGTTCTATTCATTACCCAGTGCTCATCAGGATAAGTGCAGTCTTTAATCCCCATCACCTGTTTCACCTGTCTCCCCATCCACTTCCCCTCTGGTAACCATTAGTTTGTTCTCTCTAGTTAAGAGTCTCTTTCTTGGTTTGTCTCTGTCACTGTTTTTGTTTTTTTTTTCCCTTTGCTCATTTGTTTTGTTTCTTAAATTCTACATTTGAGTGAAATCACGTAGACTTGTATTTCTCTGACTGATTTCACTTAGCTCCCTTTAATCTGTTAGTACTGTTTTTATTTTCAGTCATTATTTTTATTTATAGAATATGTACTTGATTTTCTTTCCCAAATGTGCCATGTCATTTAAAAAATTTTTTTGCTCCCTCTTGAAATTTTAAAGCTTGAGGTTTGTTTTTTTTTTTACTTTTATTTCTTAGAACATAATAAACATAGTTGTTTAATGGTTTATGTCTGATAATTCTAATATTTTAATATTTTGAGTGAATGTTTATGTTGTTTCTGCTGATTCTCACTCTTAATATCTTGTTTCCTTGCATACCCTGGGCATCATTGGCTCTATAATAAGCATTTTGTATCTGAAAAATTCTTTATAGGAAGAATTTCAGGCTTAAGATGATGGTTTCATTCTTCAGAGTGATTTTGTTTGTTTCTTCTGCTATGTGCTTCAGATCTTTCTCAGTACACTTCAAGGCTTGACGGATCATAAACTACCCAGAATGAAGTAATAAAGCTGGGATGAGTATTCATGCAAAGGCTATTTTCTTGACAGTTTACCCTGTCTTAAGGGTGTAGCCTTTCATGTGCCCAACTTAATGCCAGGGCTGATCTATCAAAGTCCCCCCCATTTGTGGGTGACTGGACTTTCATTTTGAATCACCAGCTGCTCGAGGTTTTCAAGTCAGAGTTGATTGGCAGACCTCTTCTAAGCAAAACCAGCTTTGATTGGAAGGCTTACCTCTCTGGAATATCTTTCTGCTATATTTTATGCCATTAATTCCTCATTACCTTTGTTAGCGCTTTGATTCTTTTAAAGAATATTGTTTTTATATGTTACCCCGCCTTTTTAGTTTTTGAGCCAATGTTCATTCTAAATTTCCTAGTTCCCTATTACCTAATGCTGAAACCTAAAATTACATCTGCTTAGAATAGTCACTCTTCATCTGCTTAATTTTTCTTACTCCTTAGGACTCAGTTTAGTTTTTCTAGTAAAACCTTCCTAGGACTTCAAATATTGGTTAAATGGCTTTCTTTGCTTTCATAGAACATTTCCCTCGTCTATTACAGCATATACTCTACATTGTAATTTATACTTGTTTATATACACCCATTGGTTGACAAGCTCCTTGAAGACAGGAACTATAACTATTTTTTATCATTTCATCATCATCATTCAGTACAATTCATGGCATACAATAGACATTAAATAGATATCTGTTGAATAAATAAATGAACGTTCTCTTACCTCAGGGAACAGATGAAACAATACAAGTTGAGAATAAGTTCATGCATTTTAAATATACATATACAGAAATATTATTTCTGTATACATTGAAACTCTTCCAAACAAAACAGTAATGTCTGCAGATATTTATTGAGCACTGCTATATGCAGAATGCTGTACTGTAAATAGGGCACTGAAACTTATCTACAGGCTGGTGAGAAAAAAACAGACATGAAAATAATTCTTTATATATGGCCATGGGTTTTACTTAGTGAAACATGCTTACACTTTCACATTGCTTTAAAAATAATGAAGAAATTACAGAAAAGAAGCAATGTGCATGTTTTGTAGCATAGTATTTATAAGAGAGATTGAAAGAAGTGAAGCACAGGCAAGAGGGCTAAGGAGTATATCTGCAAAGAATGTAAGTACATAAGGAGAGAGACTCTTAAATAGATTTTTGTATCTCAAATTGCCAATAGAGTACATAATAGTAACACTCAGTAAGCGTTTATAAAAGAGAGGACAGGAAGGAAGGAGAGAAGGAGGAAGCAGGCAAGCCGTGGGTTTCATTTTTCCTAGATCTAGGCTTTTAATACATATATAGCTATTGAAAACTCAACCCGATTGCAACTCTGTTCTCAATAGTTAGTCTTGTAATAGCTAAAGACAGAAGTATGATTTCCTACTCATTTCTAAAGTTCGATCCTGGAGCCTACTGACATATTCAACAGGTTTCAATTTGATTAGACTATCTTTTAAGACAGGTGCACTCAACTGATCATCATACACCACATGCAAACTTATTTCTGAATCATTCTTTTATCCTACATACTGTATTTCTTTTAATTCTGTCTGAAGTTACTTTAGATTATTTTGATAGTCGAAATTGAGCTGAATATCCAAAACATCTATTAATATAGGCCTTCCCATTTTGTAATACTCATGTAGGATTTTAAATTTGCCCCTGTTAAATGTATTTCCTTATTTATTTCTAGTTTTAGCCTATTTTTTCCAGCTTGCTACGATCTTCTTGAGTCATAATTTTTATCATTCAAATTTTATATTTCTCAATTTTTTATTAGTCACAAATCTTATAAGCAAATTTTCTTAATGTTTTTTTTTCTTTAAATAGTCAATAAAAATGACGATCAGAGTAAGGTTGAACACAGACCTGGAAACTTGACACTGTTGCTCTCCCCCACACCCCCAGGCAGGCATCGTGGCTCTTGCTATTTATCACTTTTGGGGAATGGTAATTCAACAAGCTACAACTCTGCCTCTAGCATAAGAATTGTCTCAGCAGAAGATTTTATCAAATACACTGAAATTAAGATGCTCCCTGAAACAGCATTACTCTCACTTATCAAAATTAAACCACTCATCAGAACAGGAATTGTTAATTTGTATGACTTATTCTTCTTGAACCCGTTTTGGCTCTTAGTGATTTCCATTTTTACCCTAATAGTCCTAATCTGTTCAGTAATCCACTATAGAAGTTTTCCAATGGGTGGCATGACATTTATCAGCATATTGTTTTCAAAGGTATAAAATGTAACTTTGGAAATTGGAACATTTGATACTCTTCACAACTTTAGTTTTGTTCTGTTTTTTCCCTCCATAAGTTTATCAAAGCAAGTCAACAATATCAGTATAGCTTATCTGCCAGATGCTTAGTATCTTAGGTTATAGCCATATACAGACACACACACACACACACACACACGCACGCATGTACGTATATACACTTGGAACTGAAGACGAATATAAGAGATAGTTGCTCTTTTATACTTTGACTCTACAAGTGTCTGAGATAGTACTTCATATGTGTCTGTCAAAATTTTAGTTTTAAAGATCACTATCGATTCACAAAGGACATAAGCCAAGTATACACTGATAATTTCTGCTTTCCATCTGATAAAACAACATTCTATTATTTTATTTAAAATAATATATTGAATATTATTTTATTCAACAATATTATATTGAAATTATTTTGAAGAGGAAATGCATCCACATGAAGGAAATTCAAGTTAAATGAAAATATATACTGGGGCAAAAATGAATCTTCCTCTGTATTAGTTAGGATCATGTTTAACTGAGAGTGATAGAAACCTAAGAATAGAAGAAGCTTGAAAAGACTCTCGGTGTGGACAGTCACAGGCCATATCATGGCTGTATGATTTGCAGAATCCCACCTTTCTTACATAATTTGCTGCACTGCTGTCTTTTGCATTCTAACTAATAGGCCAAGATAGATGTTGGAAATCCAGTTTGAATTTTCCAGCCTATGGAGGAAAGGAGTAATTAAGAGCATACGTCTCTCTTCTTTTGAAGGCACTTCCCAAAAGTTGTACATATGACTTACCTTTATTGGCCCACATCTAGTTGTATGGCTACTCATGCTTTGGCTGCCAAGTGTTTGTATCTATCTGGAAGAAGGAGGGACAGACTGCAACAATGATGGCCTTTGCTATCCTATCCTACCTTCATCTCCCACTCAGTTCTTCTCCCCAGAAACTAGCGCTAACTATGTTTTGTATGATTTCGGAAATGATGCGTGTGTGTACATTTATATATTCATGTATATATTTCATTGCTTTTTATTTATTGTATACAAATGTTATGGAACCATATTATAGATACTGTTTTGCACAGTTTCTTTTTATTTAATAATGTATTTTGGAGATCTTTCCTCATTGCACAGGTAAACTATAATTTATGTAGCCACTCTCTTACTGATACACATTTACATGTTTTCAACTGTTTACAGTGAACATTTTTTACATGTATTATTTCACATTTGTATGAAGCTGAGGGTATGTTGCTATAAATGTAGTTATTGGGCTAAAGGGAATGTGCATTTTTAATGTTGATAGGTGTTAACAAATTGCTTTTCTTAGAAGTTGTACCAAATTGCACTATCACCAGTAATGCATGGGATTATTTCATAATTTATGTTTTATCAGACACATTTACAAACAGTATATTATCAACATTTTCAATCCTTGCTTTTGATAGGTTAAAAAAGTGGCAATCCTTTGTAGTCTTGATTGTATTTCTCTTTTTTCGAGTAAGATTGATAATTTTTTTATTTGGCAATGGTTGGGCTTTTTTTTTTTTCTTTTTTGCCATGCAGAATATTTTATTTTTATGTAGTTGAACTGATCAATCTTTCTGTTTGTGGCTTCCAGGATTTGTGTTATAATTAGAAACTCTCTCCTGCTCTGAGATCATGGAAAACAAAAACAAAAACAAAAACGGTTTGTTTAGTGTTGTTGTCTTTCTCTGGTAGTTTTATGACTTCATTTCTTTGTGTTTAAGCCTTTGATTTATCTTGAATTTCTTTTGCTTTAAAGTGTGAGGTAAGAAATCTACCACTTTTTTTTTAAGCTGGCAATCTAGTAGTTTTATCATCATTTGCTGAATGAGCCACTTTTCTCCCACAAACTTGAAATGCCACAATCATTATATACTAATCTCTGGACTTTGTGATGCATATTTTTCATCCTCTACCAGCACTAAATTGTTTTAATTAGTGAAGTCTTGTAATATATTTTAATATCTGGAAAACTGGTACCCATTCTTTTTTTTTTCTTTCATTTTCAGAATTTTTGAGGCTATCCTTCTATTATCTATTCAAATTGTATTTTTGGGGGGGGAGAGACTAAATTGTCCTGTGCTCATTTCTCTGTATTTGCACTATTTATTTATTTACTTACTTACTTACTTATTTTCTTTTGAAATTTTTGTTTAAATTCTAGTTAGTTAACATATATGGTAAAATTGGTTTCAGGAGTAGAATTTAGTGATTCATCACTTACATATAACAGTCAGTGCTCATCAAAGTGCCCTCCTTTTAGAGTGAATTTATGTTACTTAAAAATTCTGTTGACATTTTTGCTAAATTCAGATTCTCTTCTTACCAGCAGTTCTCTCTTCCTTGATGTCTTGCTCCACATACAGTACAGAAATCCCCTGCCTTTTGTATTTCTTTAACATTTTTCTCAAGTCTCATCTAATCAATGTTTTTCCAATTGATTCTAGGTAATTTCAGAAATCAAAAGTCTTTAATATTCTTCTGTCAATCTTTGATTTTGAATCCGTCTTGTATCTTTTTATACATTATCTTTTCAGTGATGGCATTATCAGGTTTAGTTCGGATTAGAACTAATGTCTTCACAAAAGTGTACAGAATATACAGAAATGGGCTTCTAGGTTATTGTCTTGTATGACTTAAGGCCGGGCTTAGTTGATCATAAAGCTATACCTGAGAAACCCTGGAGGGGACTGAAAGCATTATTACAATCTAAGAGTTTACATATTTCTCAGATTTAAGAAAAGTATGTTAAATACTAATTATGAATGAATCTAAGCCATTTATTCTTTAATTATTTAAGGAAAACAGCTTTGGGGGAAACTAAGGAAGTATTGCTGAGAACTCTGGATGTTATAGTAAGAGGACTAAAGATGGTTCAGTAAAGAACATTGTTAGTGGACATTAGAATGACTGATAAGGAAAAAAAGGTGGTAGAATCAGGAAAATAGGACTCTCTATAATCCTGAATTAGCTTAAACGGGTAGTGACCAGTACAGTGGCATTCATAAAATTCCGTATGTGCAGAGTCTAAACAAGTATTAATGCATACTTTTGTAGAGACTGCTTTTACTCATTCTGTATTAGGCTGGAGGGTTAAGAATTTTAATTTGAGAGGTGCCTGGGTGGCTCAGTCGGTTAAGCATCTGCCTTCGGCTCAGGTCATGATCTCCCTGCTCAGTGGGGAGCCTGCTTCTGCTTCTCCCTATCCCTCTGTCCATCCCCTACGCCCCTCTCTCTGTCAAATAAATAAATAAAATCTTTAAAAAAAACAAAGCATAATTTGATCACAGTCAATAGAGTAACAAAGAAGTAAAGAAATGTGAGAATTATAAGGTCAATTTCCTAAGCCGAATCACATTAAGTTAGCATTAATTAGTTATGTTTTATCTTAATGACCTATGTATGAAGGTAGAAGTTTTACTTTGCTAGTAAGGTAATGTATACTTCACAATTTTAAGTCTGTTTGTAAAAGATCTTAAGAAATATTTAGCTTCCCCCGCCCTTGAGTAGAACTAAATAATAAGATATTCTAAGTTTTAGCCTTCTGTAATAGAATGTGAGGAATTTATGTTTTCTCATGATAAATACATTTACTGTATGAAGAAGACCTGGAAGCTACCAGAATAAGATATTAATATATCCATAATGTTTATTCTCTTTTTTAAAAAAATGCTGGCTGTTGCATTGAAAAATCTATTTTGCTGCTTTTTCCCAGCTTCTGTAACTTAGTTTGCTGCACACTGTGTTTTAAAAAGCCAATTCAGATAAGACATTTAGTGTCATCATTTAGACGGGCCATTTTCTCCTGCTACAAGAAATTTAAGTGACAGCAATATAGTTTGAACAATTTCTGAAAACACACTTTTTCTTTTAATCTATACACAAACTCAATTAGCGTTCAGGTCACTAAGTGGGAAGGCATTTATAGAATCAATCATTTTGGGTTAAGGAGTAGACACCCTGCAAGCTTACTAATGGAATGGAAATAATGCCTGGAACCTCTCCAAACAGTAACAGTCTCAATGGAGCAATTAAATATGTATGAAGAATGTTTGCTGAGAGGTTCAAACACATCAACCTGGGGTTTGTATTTTTGGTTTAATTTATTCATCACCTTCCAGTGAGCTGATGCTTGATGGTCTAAAAACATTTCTGGGCCTTGCGTACACTATACTCTACACAGAACGTTCACTGACAGTTACTCAGAAACAGTGGTTGCTTTTAATCATCTCAAGAATTGCAGGGAAAGGAGGGAGAATGGGAGTTTGGGATTAGCATTCAGGTAGCCAACACTGCCTCATTAATAAATTTGGCATTATTAAAGTCTGTCAGACAATCTTTAGCTCATTTAATGGAAAGTATCAGCATTAGCAAAACTCCCATGTCTCCTCACAGTGGTATTTAGGGTCTTCAAATTACAATTCACTTATGTTATTGCTATAATCTGTATCTTTAGATCATTACTTTTTTCTAACAAAGAGAAGTCTGTGTGGTAGCGACTAGCTGCATTTTATGCGATTAGTGAAAAATGGAGCAATTATAATATTACTGATTAAATCAACTATAAAAAAGTGCCTTGGTAAAAAAGAGAGTGGTTTTGGGGGGGATGGGGTTGAAGGGTGGGCGATTTCTTTTGTAAGTGTAAAATAAATGAACACACGTTGGATGCCAAATTTAAAAAAAAGTTTTTTGGGGAAAAAAAGCACAACAGAGTGAGAAGGTAATATTTTCTTCTATGCTCTAATCTCCTATTAATGACAAAGAATGTAAAGACATTTAATAGAGGTGGTTTTTTTCGTTTGTTTTTCTGGGGGGTCTGTGTTTAAGCATTTGTGGGACACTCCTCATAATCTCTCATAGGATACACTTGCTCATGTATTATTTTAGGCTGAAGTTCTCAGGAGATGGAATTCTCAAACAGCTAGAATCTGTATAATGTACAAAATATCCGAAGAGGGTCAAGATTTTGAGAGGGCTCTCAGTGACATGATTGCACTGGTAGATGTCCCAACACTTTCCCCATTACATCTAATCTCATCCTAGGAAGCAGTGGCGTTCTGGGGATGAGAGCCAGTACTCCAGAGTGAATGACAACTCTGATGGATGCAGTACAAAGCCCAGGCATTCATCTTTGAAATAGATTTACAACATTATTAAAGGAGAAGGCTGAAGCATCACCATAATTTAACTGGATATAAAATGAAAACAGGCCTTCTAAAATGGAAACCTGAAATCCCAGAGAAGCATTTAAAAGGTGGTTACTGACAGATCTGTCATGGCCAGTTTATGAGCTGTGAAAGCTCTGTGCTGTCAAAGCTTCCTTCAGGACACCAGCATTTAAGGCTCATAAGGCCATCGGTTGGATGCTCTTCTTATACTGAGGAAATCCTAAGGGTGGTTGTAAGATGATAGATTTAGCTCCCCTGAGACCTGGCATTTAATCATCTGTGATAGCAACATGAGGCCAAGTGCAGTTTGACCAGTGTCCCAGATCACTGAGGAAATGTTTTACAGCTCAGTCCTCCAGATGGAAGGTAGATTTTAAAAACTATATATTACTTTATAACCTCAGTCGCAGAATAATCGGAAATAATGAATAATCTCATTAGCTGACACTGAATGTACCAGCAGTCCTAACGGATCTTCTAGGTGGCCAAAGGAAATGGTATTCAAGTCAAGCACAGATTTCTGAGGTTACAAACAAGTAGGTAACAAAGTAAAGCACCCAGCATTATTAGGTCTTAAAATGCTGATTGGGTTAGATCACTCTCAGAAACATTTACTCTCCAAGTGGTAATACCCTAACTGGAGATCATCCCCACTTTACCTTCATTGTCCCCTGCTTCTAGCTTCATCACTTATAGAAAAAAAAAAAAAGTAATAACCTGCAGGCTTCTCGGCATAGTGTTCAAAGCTTTAGAGCATCTGGTCCACCCCATTTCCTATTTTCCATCTCTCAGCATACCTAAACTCCAGTTGACCCTCCATCTGCTCCTAAGTCCGCAAGTTCACTTTGTGCTCCTTTCTGGTGACTTTAGCCATGTTCCACCCTTGCCGAGAAGGCCTTCTTCCCTTTTCCACCTACTAAACTTCATCCATATCCAAAGATTCAGCTTAAATGCCATTTTTTTATGAAGTCCTCCCCATTCCTATTATATATTCAGGATTCCTTCTCTTTGTTTTCACATCCTACGGTTTATTCTTACATTATAGAATTATTCCTAGTATTGGAGTTTGAGGTTTACATGGGCTTGTTTTATATCGGGATGGAATCCCTTTCCCAGCCAAATGACCTGGAGCACTTTATCTAACCCTCTGAGCCTCAGGATTTTTTCCCCCACTGGGTTGTGGGAAGCACCTAACAGTGTTTGATGCAGAGTAGGCAATTAAAATGCATTAAAGAAACATCAGGCTCACCCCATCCATGAAAAAAAGTCATTGTTCTCAGCAAAATGAGAACAAAAAAGATTATGAAGTAAGATTTTGTTGTTTTTGATAGTAATTACTTAGCAAAAAGAAGAAGGAGGAGGAGAGGGAGAAAGAGGGAAAAAAAAGCAATTTTCTCTAATAACCCTCTAAAAACATTACTGATGTTTGAAATACAAATGTCTAAGAACCAATGCATTTTTTGAACTATGATTTAAAATGGTATGTGTTTAACATTACTTTCCTACTTTTTATGCAACTACCTGTCAAAACACAGGAAAGGAATAAACAAGTGAGAATATTTTGTTGTTTTTATTGAGATATGATTGACATATAACATTGTGTAAATTTGAGGTAGACAATGCATTGGTTTGATGCACTTGTATATAGCAATATGATTACTTTTTCAAATGGTTAATCCATCATTAATGAATAGGATGGGTGTGGGTTGGGGGGAGGATATATTTGACCTGATTTATTTTTTCTAATTATGCAATTAAAATTAAAACATTCTGGTATTGGCCTGAGAATCAAAAGGCAGGTCAAAGTAGCAAGTAGATAGTGCTGAAATTTTAACCATATTTGGAGAGGATGTTCAGGATAATCAACTTAAAATGTGGGCTCCTAAGATTTATGCAAAGCTCACTCTTCCCTAAGGAGACATCTCAAGGTGGGAAGTGGCCATCCACTTAACACACTGAAACCAGAAACATAAGCATGTCGAGAGGTGGGGAAAAAGCTGGAAATGCAGGATGAGCCAGATGCTCTGTTAAACACTATGCTAAAGAGGCCTGCAGGTTTTTTTTTCCTGGAATTAATGAGGCAGGAGCTGGTGATGGTGGGGAGGGGATAGATTTACACAGCCCCCCCAAATTGAAAGCTAAAAAGAGTTGCTGATTTTCAGATGTTAGTTGTAAGGAGCAGCTGCTATTCCCACAGGCAAATCTAAGTGGTGGGCTCCAGGAGATTTAAGACTGGGAATGCTTGATTGGGTTGATTGATTCAGCAGGCAAATTGGTATTCTCTAGGTGTTTTGTATGTTTACTTCATGCCATTCTCATGGCATCTCTCTGAGACTGATGTTGTTACTTACACTGTACACTTAGAAATTTTGGGCATAGAGAGATTAAGTAATTTGTTTAAGGCCACCCACTTAGTAAGTAGAAGATCCACAGATATCCGGTGTGACTTCAGTGCACGAAAGCCACTATGCTATATTACACCTCCTACATGCACACTTCCAACACACACAACCTCCTACACGCACACTTCCAACACACACAACCTACGCGCACACTTCCAACACACACAACCTCCTACGTGCACACTTCCAACACACACAACCTCCTACGCGCACACTTCCAACACACACAAACACACAGGCACAATCAAAGAAACATCACAAAAGCATGGAGAAAGATCTTGTCATCAACAGAGGAGCTAGGAAAGATATGTTTTTGGAAAAAAATAAAGTTTGACCCTCGTTTCTTTCCCTTTTCCCCATTAAACAAAGAAACAAACAACAAAACAAAACAAGGCAGGTTAAAAAACTCAATTAAAGCAGTAATAACCTCAATGAAACAAACCAAAGAAAAATATGGATTAAAATGGCATATGAGTAGGGGGATCTGGGTGGCTCAGTTGGTTGCCGTTGAGCAGCTGACTCTTGGTTGCAGCTCAGGTCATGATCCCAGGGTCCTGGGATGGAGCCCACACATTGTCTGTCAGGCTCCACACTGAGCATGGAGTCCGTTTGAGATATTCTCTCTCCTTCTCCCTCTACCTCTCTTGCCTCTCACGTGCACTCTATCTCTTTCTCTCTCTCAAATAAATAAATACATCTTTAAAGTAAAATAAAATGGCATATGACTGAATAGTTAAATATACTCAGAACTGTAACAGGTTTCTAATCACAAAAAGGAAAAGAATCACAAATGAAAAGATTGCTGTATTGACTACACATATATTATTGATAGAAAATAGTTACAAACAAAAATTTAATGAATGGCAGACCAGGAAAATATTTATTATCAATTAGTATGAAAAAGAGAGGATTAATATTCTCAGTAAAGATTTAGCTAGAAAAACACTTTGAAAATAGACAAAGATTATAGAAGAGTACATATAAATGACTACTACACTAATAAAATGAACAAGTTCATTAGTGATCATAGAGATTCAAATGAAAACTACAAAATACCATTTTCACCTATCAAACTGGCTTGGATTTTAAGCATTTCTATTGGCTAAAATGAGAACAGACATTCTCATACACCACTATGACTATAATTCGAGTCAATATTCAAATAAATAAATTTCACTATATACAAAGTACCCATAAAGGAGTCATACCCTTTCATTCAGTAATTATTCTGCTTCAAGGAGTATATCTTAAGAAGGTACTAGATGTTGTATAAGATCTAGAATGTACTAAGATATTAGAAACAACTACACATCTAATTATAAATCCAAATAAGTTAAATAAATTCGTGTTGTGGAATATTACAGAGCTATTTGAGAGAGTGTTTTTGAAGGATGTTAAAGTTTTCTGATAATTAGTCACAGTTTTACAAATTAAGTGAAAAAACAGTAGACAAACTTGGACATGGCAGGATCACAGCTTAATAACACACACAAGCACACACTCACACACACACACAAACACACACACTTGCACATATATATGTAAGCATGCCTAGCTATGGAGGAAATACTGCAATACAAAAAATACCACCAAAGAATAAAAAATGCTGACAGGAAAATAATCAAATTACTATAGGAGTAATTTTATTTTCTATATACTTTTCTGTAATTTTCTATGAGCATTTAAAAAATAATTTTGAAACAGGGGCGCCTGGGTGGTTCAGTCAGTTAAATGTCTGCCTTCAGCTCAGGTCATGATCCCAGGGTCCTGGGATTGAGCCCCACATTGGGCTTCCTGCTCAGCGGGGAGTCTGCTTCTCCCTCTCCCTCTGCCTCTGCTGGTGTGCTCTCTCTCGTTCACTCTCTCTCTCAAATAAATAAATAAAATCTTAAAAAAATAATTTTGAAATGGAAAACAAGTTTTGAAAAACAACCCTCTCCTATTTCAGATTAAGGATACATCACTGTACACTGATCATAGCCATGGATTGTTGGTCATTGAAGTGAGTTGCTAATCATCTGATTTAGAGAGCCAATTCAGGCAAGCCCTTAGATCCCTAAGGGTATTTTACATTAAATTATTTATATCAGTAATTTATAACTCCAGTTACATTACCAGAACATCATTTGTGGTCAGCAGTTTTGGAAAAACTTTTTATTTTTAAATACACACTCATTCACACACATTATATGTACACATATATACACATACATATACACTTATAAAGATGTATATATAATTTATATATACCTAAACTTATATATGAATTTATATGTACAGGTATGTACATTTATAACAAATGGCATATATTATTTTGAAAGGAATAGAACATTTTTTTCTGAATGTTTTATTGCATTTCTGCCTTTTTTGAAATTGCAGCCGTATCTAGTCCATAGTACTTAAAGCTCTCTTTGTCAGATACATGAAATCTCATTATTATACTTAAACTACTTAGTATTGAATGTGGACCTAAAATGTCATGTTTTAACCTTTTAAATATGAAAACGTGAAGAAATATGCAATCACATATTTCAATAAAGCTAAATTTCATTTTCAGCCTCAACTTATTATGATTTGATCAGGATCACAGATGAAATTACTTGTATAAATAATACATGGGTATTTCATCTGGATTTTGATGTAGATTTCTACAGTGTGGAATTTTACTGCCTTATATTACTATGCATTCTTGGATTTTATACCAAAAGTTATGGCCAGTAATAATATAATGCATTAGAATTTAGTATGATGTCACAAACCCCCAAAAGAATTTACAGATACAATTAAAAGTATAAAATAACGTGGGCTTTTATTTTACTTGATTTCTGCTTCTGAAAGTAGCAATTTTTGTGATAATAAAAGAAATGTTTCTATTAAAAAATCAATGCCTTCAAAGCATTTTCATTATCTTAAAAAATTCACAATTGTTTCTACATGCTATTGATTGTATCAGTCCCAGTATGTGATAATAATTTGTTTGGTTTTCAGTCTTTCTCAAAAGGGTTTATAGCTTGGACATTATTTAGATAAATAGCCCATTCTACTCCTAGTCTCTTCCCTTCTCCAGGCCTATAAGTGGTTCCCCGCTGCCCTGAGCAAATGACCTCTATCCAAAACCTTTCCTCGCATAAAGGAAAAAGGATGTATGAAATATCTATTATACACCAGATGCTTATGCATATGCTACTTCACTGAATCCTCAAATAGCCCATATAGTAGGCCACATCACTTGGGCAAAGAAAAGAGAAGCAAGTAGAGGATATTGCACACCAATGAGAATTTTTGTCTTTCCCAAATCAGCTACTCCAGCCCAGATACCACATGACCCACAGGTCTCTGTTTCTACTGGATGAGATAAAACACATCATGCAGGAGAAATTTTCTATTTCCCCAGAACAGAGAGATAATAGGAAATAAGGAGGAAATCCATAGGAAAATATGGTGTTTCTATTTTAAATAGAGTATATACTGTGCACATATGTTTTGGGATTGACCCAGAATTATTTCTGCTGTGATAATTCGCATCTCATTGCTGTTCAGTCGTAACTGTTAGTTTTCATAGTCTTTTTTAGAAGAATTTCAACTCCGTATTTTTATAAAGCAGATTCAGAAAACCTGGAGATTATTTAGATTTGTTACTTTTATGGAAAGATAAAACATAATTGGAAATGGGGAAATGTTGGTCAAAGGGAACAAAGTTACAGTTATGCAGAATGAATAAATTCTGGGGGTCTAATGTACAGCATGATGACTAGAGTTAATTATATTGTATCGTATACCTGAAATTTTCTAAGAGAACAGATCTTTTTAAAATTTTTTTAAAAGTTTTTAATTCCAGTTAGTTAATATACAGTGTTATATTAGTTTCAGGTGTACATTATAGTGATTCAACACTTCCATACATCACTCGGTGTTCATCACAAGTGCCCTCCTTCATCCCCATCCCCCATTTCACCCATTCCCCCCACCCACCTCCCCTCTGGTAACCATGTTTGTTCTCTATACTTAAGAGGCTGTTTCTTGGTCTCTCTCTCACTCTTTTTCCCTTTGCTCTTTGTGTTTTTTTCCCCTTAAATTCCATATATGAGTGAAATCATTATGGTATTTGTCTTCCTCTGACGTATTTCGCTTAGCATTATACTCTCTAGCTCATTGCAAATGGCAAGATTTCATTCTTTTTATAGCTGAATAATATTCCACTGTATGTGTATATATATATATATATATATATATAGTATGTGTGTACATATATATATATACCACATCTTCTTTATCCATTCATTACTTGATGGACACTTGAGCTGCTTCCATATCTTGGCTTTTGTAAATAATGCTGCTATAAACATAGGGGTGCATGTGTCCCTTTGAATTAGTGTTTTTGTATTCGTTTGGTAAATACTCAGTAGTGCAATTGCTGGATTGTAAGGTAGTTCTATTTTTAACTTTTTGAGGAACCTCCATACTGTTTTGCACATTGTGCCGGTTTGCATTCCCAAAAAGAGTGCATGAAGGTTCCTTTTTCTCCACATTCTCACCAACACCTGTTGTTTCTTGAGTTTTTGATTTTAGCCACTCTTGACAGGTGTGAAGTGTTATTTCCTTGTGGTTTTGAATTGCGTTTCCCTGATGGTGAGTGATGTTGAGAATCTCTTCATGTGTCTGTTGGCCATCTGGATGTCTTCTTTGGAGAAATGTCTGTTCGTGTCATCTGCCCATGTTTAAATTGGATTATTTGTTTTTTTGGTGTTGAGTTTGATAAATTCTTTATATATTTGGGATACTAACTCTTTATCAGATATGTCATTTGTAAATATTGTCTCCCATTCTGTAAGTTGCCATTTCGTTTTGTTAATTGTTTCCTTTGCTGTGCGGAAGCTTTTTATTTTGATGTAGTCCCAATAGTTTATTTTTGCTTTTGTTTCCCTTGCTTCAGGAGACCTATCTAGAAAAAAGTTGCTGTGGCTGATGTCAGAGAAGTTGCTGCTGGTGTTCTAGAGAGCAGATCTTATATGTTCTCACCAAATACACATAAAAAGATAACTATGTGAAGTAATGGATTTGTTAATTAGTTTGATTGTGGTAATCATTTCACAATGTGTATGTATATCAAAACATCACATTGTGCACCGTAAATAAAAACAATTTGTCAGGTATACCTCAGTAAAATTGGAAACAATTTAAAAAGAAAATTAATAAATTACACTATATATAAAAATAATTTGAATATTGCTTTTTTCATGATGGAAACTCAATTACCTTTTTCCTAGGAATTGTCTTATCTTGTCTTAGTTTCAAATTCAACTCCGTAGGTACAAAACATTAGGGAGGCATTTACGAACAAAATGCATCTGTGGCATACTATTTGATGCTAGACAAGACAAACCTTTCCAAAGCATAAAAGAATCCCCCTATTCATTTCACTAGGTTTTAAAAGCATGTGCTTATATTCTTGCTTTGACTTAGTTCTTGTTACCTTTGGCAACAACTGTCTGTAATATATGAACACACATGGCCTCCTTGAATAATGGCTGTTCTATTTCTTTCAATAGTTTGAAAGACTTGTAACTCACATGGCTGATTATGAAGCTTCATTCACTTCTGAAATAAGTCTCCCTTCTTTCCTGATGACATATGGTGTGTATTTTAGGGAAATATTTTTAACATTAAAACATCACCAGGGAAAAAAAAGATTAGGGTGTTTTGACATTTCTTTTATTTAATCTCTTACAGGAGAAAAATCAACCTTGTTAGATGAAAGAATTTATATTTATTCAAACTCTTTTGAAGAAACATTAAAGATGGGTTCAAAACATTTGTAATTACGTTTTACCTTGGAAAGCTTTTCATAATTCAACAGTCAATGTTTCTTTTAAGGCTTCTCAACGGAGAAGATAGATTTCCTTGGGACTCACATATAAAACTAAGAGCATTAGCAAATGTGTAAGAGTGGCCGTACCACAGGCTCCCAGAGCGTGGAGATGGATAGTGAACAATTAGCCCCCTCATCCAGATGTCCCTTCAGTCTGCATTTTCCAGTGGGAGCCACCAGCTTCATCTGGCTACTGAGCAGGTGTACTGTGACTAGTCTGAACCGAGATGTTCAGTGAGTGTAAAGCACACAGTGGATTTCAAGGATTTAGTAAGAGAAAAAGAGAATATAAAATATCATCATTTCATATTGATCATATGTTGTAATGATAACATTTTAGATATATTGGGCTAAGTATATTATTAAAATGAAATAATTTTCACTTTTTAAAAATGTGACTACTAGAAAGTCAAATTTTACATATGTGGCTCACATTTATGGTTTGTGTTATATTTCCGTCGTTGTGTACAAAACATTTGAGTAAAAATGTGCTTCACTTTTCTTTTTTTTTCTTTTATTATGTTATGTTAGTCACCATACATTACATCATTAGTTTTCCACAATTCATTGTTTGCGTATAACACCCAGTGCTCCATTCAGTATGTGCCCTCTTTAATACCCACCACCAGGCTAACCCATCCCCCCACCCCCACCCCTCTAGAACCCTCAGTTTGTTTCTCAGAGTCCATAGTCTCTCATGGTTTGTCTGCCCCTCCGATTTCCCCCCCTTCATTTCTCCCTTCCTACTATCTTCTTTTTTTTTTTTTTTTTAACATATAATGTATTATTTGTTTCAGAGGTACAGGTCTGTGATTCAACAGTCTTACACAATTCACAGTGCTCACCATAACACATACCCTCTCCAATGTCTATCACTTTTCATATTGGTGTTCCATGTTCCCTATAATGTTTCCAAGTTAATCGTTTTTTACTAAATTACATGTCAGGTGGAGCTGCTTTCTTAATCAACTGAGCTAGCTCTCACTATGAGGTGGTAAGCCTGGTCTTAAGTGTTCTAGTTAGGTAATACAGCAACTGCAGTATGAGTCCCTGCAATGTGCTGAGTGAGTTAGGTACATTATTTCATGTACTCTTTACAACATGCCATGATGGAGTTATTGGAACGCAGTAACTCCATCACGTTGTTATAGTTATAGTTATGTGGTTATAGATTTAAGATAATGAAACTGAATCTCAGATGCTTAGAATGACTATATGGCTAAGTCAGAATTCAAAACAGAGTTTGCCCATGGTTTTTTCACTGTGCAATTTCCTTTCTTTCCTCTATCTCAAGGCCTTCCAAGAAATCTATCAAGATACCAACTTCTATCAAGGAGTGATGTCAAAGTATACTGATCTTTGGGGGTGATATGATTCATGAATTAGGAGGATGAATCATGATGAGGATGATTGTGGGTAACAGTTATACAAGATTTCTTCAAACTCAGATGCTCTATAATCATTATGCAATTAAATAGGTATCTCAAGGACCTATACATCATGGCATTTACTGAAATGGGCCCTTGAGATATTTCTGTGCACACTTACCATGACGAAGATCAAATAACAACACTGGCAATATTAAAAAAATAACATCGCCCTCTTCGAACTAAAATTATTTTCTTTGAATTAGAGAAAACTAATTTGAAACTAAATATATACTAAAACCTCATTGTTAAATTGTTTATACCCTGACCCATATTTAGTACTAGTAATATTTGATGAGTTGAACAATGAAATCCATTAAAACATTATGTTGAAACCTTCGTTGACTAGGTTATGCTGATTTGTTTCCCTGGCCAACCTTGGCTGTGGACATCTTTCCCTTTTGTTCCCAGGCCAAGGTGGGAACTAATTGTAGTCATAGTTCCTTCCATGACACATAGCTGTTCTGTCCAGAAGCCACCAAAATAATCCCACAAATATCCGCGGGTTAGAGAAAGGTAAGAAAGCTTGCCTTTAAGCAATTTGTAGTTACCACTGCTTTCACAGTGGTAATTCCCATGAGATTGTGCCTTATAGATTCATTTCTGATCTTCTGACCTAACTCCTGGCTAAGAGGGGTATAAACCTTTTCTCCGATCCTGCCTCTGCCATCAGATGCACATGTATACAGAGTCCTTTAATGTTAGATGAGAAACCATGTGATTTCAAAAGAAATTGTACCTAAAGGATGCTGTAATTCATACTTACCAAAAAGAAATTCTTGGTAATAAAGAACTTCCCACTTTTTAGGCATTTTCTGATATCCTCTATCTTTAAGCCACTGGCCATATCATCTATCATTATCTCCTATAGTAAATATAAAAACAAAAAACATGTATAGTATCTGTTACTTAGTATTGGAGGGAAATACTATTCAGAGTGAAGTTATTTTAAAGCTGGCTTCTTCGGTGATCATGATTTGCCATGACATGTACTCCAGGCTATGCAAGTTTAGAAGAAAAAAGATCTCTTCATGGATAGAGATTAATTTGATTTAATTTTGTTTTTTTTAAACTATCTTCCATCCCTCCCAACCCCCGACTAGTTTTGCAGTGAGAATCCATATGTAAATCACGGATCCTGGCAGTTGGAGGAGAGGCAGATGGGCTTAAATCTTGAGGTTAAGCATCTTAATCAGACTCCACAAGTAAAAAGAGGGAGAAAAAAATTTTTAACAAGCTGCTTTAAAAATATTCTAGCTTGTAATTATGAGCTGCACATTAGACTTTATATAGCATATTCATTCTTCTACTAGTATCTTCATTAATTAAATAGGATCCACAGTTTGTCTTAGAATTTTTATATGTTTTTTAACAGTAAGTATATACAGGTCACAAAAATGTACTGGTCCATCTTAAAATATAATTTAAAAATATCAATTAAAAAAGCAAAATTAGTAATGATCATTTATGGAGCACCTCTTATGTTATAGGCACTTTGTATGATAGAGGGGGTAGATATTATCTCTGTCTCACAGATGAAGACGCTAAGGCTCAGAAGGTTAATTACTTACTTATTATGTAATTAGTAAGTGGCAGAGTTGCCTAAATGGCATAGGTCTGCCTAACTCAAAAACTAATCTTCCATGATGTTTGATCTAAAATATCAAGCTATAATGTGGAAAGTACAAAAAATCTGAAATTTTTATCTATATATTAGCACCAAAATTCTGGATTTTTGGCATAATAGCCTTTTGGTGTCATCCTCCAGGATTTGGCCTCTTTGGTACTGCATTTACTAAAAGGTTTATGTTTTTTAAAAAAAACTTGATGTCACAGATGCTTATAAGTAGTAGTACTGTTATGGGGAGAAGTAATATTTTAAGAATAAAGCTTAAGGAATTTAGGTAGTTGAATTTAATAGTAGAAAGATAGATGGAAGGTACTGCGGTGTTCAGTAAATCCTGTCATTGATATTGTGACATTTAGCTGCTATAGAAAACCATTGTGTTTTTTCAGTTGAGTGGTAAATTGAGAAGTAGGAGTCTCTGAGAAACCTTGACATGTGCTAGCATTTTGAATGGCGTTTGGAACAAAGCATTAGAACAAAACTCAATTAAAAGCAAGTCAGGAAGCCTCTGCAGATGAAGTTCTGGAGTAGTAGCTTTTTCTTTACTTTGCATGCTGTAAAATTCATCTTACTTTAATTCTCTATTGGTTTTGGTACAAACGACAAGATAATGGCCTTTGTTCAAATTTGGAAAATTACCTTTTTAATGAAATGGAATGTAAACAGCCAATGTTTTTGCTATTAAAAGAAAATCCATGTGGGCTTTATGTAAAAGAAAAACCTGTAAGGATTACCGTCAGTGTGAGCCAACTTCTCCAGTGTTTTTCTTGAACATTTTTATGCAAAAAAATAAGCTCTGTTAAAAGGAGAAAAAAGTGCTATACTGATTATATTCAACATTCTAAAATTTGAATAGTACCACAATTTTTTAGTATAAGCACACACACACACACACTATGCAATATGTGTGTGTATGTACACTATGCAATATGTGTGTGTATGTATGTATATTATAGTTTCTATAAATTTGTGAAAATACATATATATATTCATACACATATATTCATTTGTTGTAGGAAACTATAATATAGAAATAAAAAGGAAACTTGCTTTTCCTTTGGGAGGGAGTAGAAAACTGGAGGGGGTAGTTATAATGTGACCAAGAATCTTTTGTTCAGTCAGTGTAGAACCAGAAGAACAGAGAAATCTGTTCCTGTTGATCCCACAAATGCACATGTTTGAGGGAAATAAAGGAGGTATCTTGTTTGAGGTACAAAAGTAATTGTTCAATGTGAGTACCTTCATAGGAGGCCACCAGAGTAAAATTTTCATGTGGTTTGTGTTCCATATTATATAATTTTATAGCAGTTAAATTAATATGATATACCACTATTTTCATGGCATGAGATCCATTTTTAATATTGCTGTCTTACTAAATGAAGCCATTACCTTTAAGAATGGAAGCTAGGTAGAAAAAGTCTCTTGACCAGAATTGTGTTAATCCCTGGTCTGTTTTTTATGTAATAATTCTTTAAAAGGCTTTTCTTTGTCATGACAGGTAGTAGCATTTATAACTTAACACTTTAATTTAAATAAGCTGGTGTTTGAAATAGATGACACATTCATTTGGGGAAGTTAATGATATGGTAAAATAAATTCAGAGTTGCTTTTACCTATAACATGAAACTTTTTTAAAAAAGATTGTTTTTAAGTTTTTATTTAAATTCCAGTTAACATACAGTATAATATTAGTTTCAGGTGTACAATATAGTGATTCAACACTTCCATACAACACCCCGTGCTCATCACAAGTGCACTCCTTAATTCCATCACCTATTTCACCGATCCCCCCACCCACCTCCCCTCTAGTAACCATTAGTTTGTTCTCTTTAGTTAAGAGTCTGTTTCTTGGGGTGCTGGGTGGTTCAGTAGGTTAAGCATCTACCTTCAGCTCAGGTCATGGTCCCAGAGTCCTGGGATCTAGTCCAACATCGGGCTCCCTGCTCAGTGGGGAGCCTACTTCTCCCCCTTCCTCTCCCTCTGCCTCTCCCTCTGCTTGTTCTCTCTCTGTCAAATAAATAAATAAAATCTTAAAAAAAAAAAGTCTGTTTCTTGGTTTGCCTACTTCTCTCTTTTTTTCCCCTTTGTTTCTTTGTTTTGTTTCTAAAATTCCACATATAAGTGAAATCATATAGTATTTGTCTTTCTCTGCCTGACTTATTTCACTTAACATAATACTCTCCAGCTCCATCTATGTCATTGCAAATGGCAAGATTTCATTCTTTTTTATGGCTGAGCAATAATCCATTATATATATTATATGCCTCTTCTTTCGATGGACATCTGGGCTGTTTCCATAATTTGGCTATTGTAAATAATGCTACTATAATCCTTGGGGTGCATGTACCCCATCCCATTGGTATTTTTGTATTCCTTGGGTATATACCTAGTAGTACAATTCCTGGGATCATAGGGTAGTTCTATTTTTAATGTTTTGAGGAACCTCCATACTGTCTTCCACATTGGCTCCACCAGTTTGCATTCCCACCAACAGTGCAAGAGAGTTCCCCTTTCTCCACATCCTCAGCAACACCTGTTGTTTATTGTGTTGTTGATTTTAGCCATTCTGACCAGTGTGAGGTGATATCTCATTGCAGTTTTGATTTCCATTTCCCTGATGATGAGTGATGTTGAGCATCTTTTCATGTGTCTGTCGGCCATCTGTATGTCTTCTTTGGGAAAATGTCTATTCATATCCTCTGCCCATTTTTAAATTGGATTATTCCTTTTAAAAACCTAATGTTTCCTGTATGTTTGTTTAATCTGATTCCTTATGCCACTTAGAAAAACATGGATTCCGGGGCACCTGGGTGGCTCAGTCGTTAAGCGTCTGCCTTCGGCTCAGGTCATGATTCCAGGTCCTGGGATCGAGCCCCGCATCGGGCTCCCTGCTCGGCAGGAAGCCTGCTTCTCCCTCTCCCACTCCCACTGCTTGTATTCCCTCTCTTGCTGTGTCTCTCTGTGTCAAATAAATAAATAAAATCTTTAAAAAAAAAAAAAGAAAAACATGGATTCTGTTCTGCATTTGTTATTTTAACCATTTCTTGCATGATATAGCACCTTTAAACCATCTAGATAAGAGGGCTGTCCTTAGAGATAATTAACCATCTGATTGACCTGCCATCAATGATGCTATACTTTCCTTAGAAATATTTGTCATTATACTTCTCATAAGGAAAAATAATGGAAAAACATTACTGTACATGAAAAGTGTAAATAGAAAATGCACATATTCCTACACCCGCTAGAACAAAATAGAGTAATCAAGCCATATTCTTTTAGTCCATAATTTATTTCAGTGAAGGTGCATTTATATCCTGGAGGATAACATTAACATTTTCAAAGTAATTGAATTGTTTAATGTTTTACAACAATTCAACTCAATAATTAGAATCCCTGTTTTAGGCTGTAAAATGTTGCTTACTCAATTTCATGGCTTTCCAAAGAATTTAAAGAGTCCTCAGTATACTTACAAATAGGCTCAGATTACCTATATAACATTCTCTCTCTCTCTCTCTCTCTCTCTATATATATATATATATATGAGATTAAGTTAATATGGTAGAACTGTCAGTTTAACAGGTAAATAGGAGATTACCTATTTTTTCTGAATAGGTTGTTTTTCGTGTGTTTATTTGTTCATTGTTTTCATCTCTGTTATCTACCTAAAAAATCTCCACTAGCTAGAAATTCAGAATCCATTCTCAGTGTGCTCTTTTACCTCCTTGATTTTTTAAAAAGATTTTATTTACTTATTTGAGAAAGAGCGCATGCGCACACACATGCATGCTAGGAGGGGGAGGGGCAGAGGGATAGAGAGGGAGAGAATCTCAGACAGACTCCCCGCTGAGCATGGAACCCAACATGGAGCTCCATCTCATGACCCTAAGATCAAGATCATGACCTGAGCTGAAATCAAGAGTTGGTCATTTGACCAACTGAACCACACAGGCACCCCACCTTCTTGATTTTATAACTATTCATGATTCACCCTATGGAATTTGTTTTCCTCATCAAGCACAAATGTGAACATTGTGCTGTTATTTTCAGAATGATCTATCAGCAGTGCTATCCCTCTGAATATCTGTTCATCTTAACTCTATGGCTCTCAGGACATGTGGGGGACAGTGTTTCTGAGAGGAGAGTGCATGTTGGGACAGGTCATTTAGAAGGCTACTGGGAGATCCCTCAAACAAGAATGACATGATTGGGAAATGTCAAAGGAGGCATAAGGAGAGCAGAGATGTCCCACCTAATTGCTGCAAGGGAAGAAAATGACAGCATGGGCAATTTTTGTTATTTAAATAGAGTGTGTGTTTATGTGTGTCAGAAGGACCAAACTACTCAGAGAACCAAAGAAATCTTACCAGATGCTTTTCTAGATACCATAAAACCAACAAAAAGGAGAAAAATATGAAGATGTGGTTTGACTTCACAAAAATTATGTTGAATTTCATCATGTATATGGATGTTTGCTAAGAAAACCAAAATAAATAATAATAGTAATAGCATACACTGAAGCTAGTCACATTTTTAAACATTCTATAAACATTGCCACATTTAATCCTCACAACAACCCTATGAGTTGTGGTCAGATAATGTAAGTTGTCCTCAAAGTGACAGAGCTGAAATTAGAAACCAAGTAGTATGATTCCAGAATATGTGCTATGGGGATAGTAGATGATAAACAAATGAAAAACAAAGAAGCAAAAGAAAAAATCAGCTGTGTAAAGATTGCTTGTTGAGAAGTAAAATAGAATGCTAGGAAAAAGAGTGCATAGGTGGCTATTTTTGACTAGGAGTTCAGAGAACCCTTCCCTGAGGTTTCAGCTGAACACTGTGACAAGAAGCCTGCAAAGCACAGATGAGACAGCTAATGCAATAATTCCTTTATTCCCTATCCTTATTCCCTATTATTGAGTTGAATTGTTGCAAAACATTAAACAGAAATAGCAGGAAGGGGCTTGGGGTGAACCAGAAACAAAGAAAAGGCCAGATCGAAAATGGTACCAGATTGGAGAGGGGGACTCTCAGTTTTATTCCATTGATCTATATGTCTGTCCTTATGCCATCAGTCCTTTGCATTTCCATATGAAATTTAGGATCAGCTTGTCAATTCTGCCAATCACAGCTGGAGTTTTGATAGGGATTGCACTGAATCTGCATATTATTTTGAGGAGTATTTCCATTTTGACAATATTAAGTCTTTCGGTCTATGAGCATGAAATGCCTTATATTTACTTAGGTCTTCTTTAATTTCTTCCAACAATGTTTTGTAGTTTTCAGAGCACAAATCTTGAACTTGAAAACTTTATTCCTAAATATTTTATTCTTTTTGATGCTATAATAAGTGACATTTTTCTTAATTTCATTTTCAAATTGTTTATTGCTAGTGTATGGAAAAACAATTGAGTTTTGTATAGTGATTTTATATCCTACAACCTTGCTGAACTCCTTCATTAGTTCTAATAATTGTGTATCTCTGTGTGTTTGTATGTGTATGTCTGTATTCCTTAGAATTTCTATATAAAAGATTATATCATTTGTTAATAAACAGGGCTTTATTTCTTCCTTTCCAGTTTGGATTCCTTTTGTTCATTTTTCCTGCCTAATTACCTAGTTAGAATCTAGTACAGTGTTGAATAATACGTTTTAAGAGTGGTAATCTTTGTCTTTTTTTCTGATATTAATAGGAAAGGTTTCAGTTTTCATCATTAAGTGTGATTTTAGGTGTGGGGTTTTTCATAGATAGCTTTTATCAGTTAAGGAAGTTTCCTTCTCTTGTTTAAGTGATTTTATCATGAAATGATGTTGAGTTTTGGAGTTGGTTTTGCCAAATGATTTTTCTCTATTAAGATAATAATGTGATTTCTTGGGGTTCATTCTTCTGTTAACATAGTACATTATATGGACATTTTCACATGTTAAACAAATTTTACATTCTTGGGATAAGTTCTAATTGATCATTGTGTATGATCTTCTTTTCTATGTTGCTGGATTCTGTTAGCTAATATTTCTTTGAGGCTTTTTTCATCTATATTCTTAAGAAATATGGTCTTGTAATTTTCTATGGTCTTGATATTTTTGTTTGGTTTTGATATCAGAGCAAGCCAGCTTCATGGAATGAGTTGTGATGTATTCCTTTCTCTTATATTTTGGGAGTAGAGTGTAAAGGATTGATACTAATTTTTCCTTTCCTCTATTGGGTAGAATTTACTAGTAAAGTCATCTGGACATGAGCTTTTCTTTATGGAGAATTTTTTTTTTAAGATTTTATTTATTTATTTGACACAGAGAGAGAGAGAGAGCACAAGCAGGGGGAGTGGCAGGCAGAGGCAGAGGGAGAAGCAGGCCCTGTGCTGAGCAGGGAGCCTGATGCGGGGCTCTATCCCAGGACCCCGGGATCATGACCTGAGCTGAAGGCAGTTACTTAACCAACTGAGCCACCCAGGCGCCCCTTTATGGAGAATTTTTAAATTATTAATTCCATCTCTTTACTTGTTATAGGTCTATTTAGATTTTCTATATACTCTTGATTTAGTTTCATAGTTTGTATTTTTCTAGGAAGATGTCCATTTCATCTAGGTTATCTAGTTTGTTGGTATTTAGTTGTTTAGAGCACTCCTTTATAATCTTTTTTATTTCTGCAAGGTCAGTACTAATATCTCCCTTTTCATTATTAATTTTAGTAATTTGAGTCTTCATTTTTTTAAATCTTGGTCAATCTAGCTAAAGATTTGTAAATTTTGTTGATCCTTTCAAAAAAAAACAGTTTATTTTGTTGGTTGTCTGTATTTTTCTATTCTCAGTTTATTTCTGTACTGATCTTTATTATTTCTTTTATTTTTTTAATTTTTTTAATTTTTAATTTTTTATTTTTTTTAAAGATTTTATTTATTTATCTGAGAGAGAGAGAATGAGAGAGAGAGCACATGAGAGGGGGGAGGGTCAGAGGGAGAAGCAGACTCCCTGCCGAGCAGGGAGCCCAATGCGGGACTCGATCCCGGGACTCCAGGATCATGACCTGAGCCGAAGGCAGTCGCTTAACCAACTGAACCACTCAGGCGCCCCCCCCCCCCTTTTTAAATTTTATTTTATTTATTTGAAAGAGAGAGAATGAGAGAGCATGAGAGGGGGAGGGTCAGAGGGAGAAGCAGGCTCCCCGCCGAGCAGGGAGCCCGATGCGGGACTCGATCCCGGTACTCCAGGATCATGACCTGAGCCGAAGGCAGTCGCTTAACCAACTGAGCCACCCAGGCGCCCCTGATCTTTATTATTTCTGTTGAGCAAATTGGCGTCTGTTGCTTATCACCAGCAACTGCCTATTACCATAGAAGTCTGTCTAACTGTCTACTGCTTCTTGGTGTCAGAGTTGCTAAGGAAAATAAGTTGTAGTGAAGTACTAGATGGAACAATGCTTTACTCACATAGGGGAGACAGAGTGAGATCAGCTTCAGCAGGGAGCATAGGTCTTCTCTTCATGTCTCTATCACCAGTGGGTTCCTCCCAGCAGCAGTTGGCTTCCATGCACCCATCCTGTGCTCCAAAAAGACTCTGTCCCCTCCCTTCAGGGAACAGATATAAGAGTGGGGTTGGCCAGATGCCATATTATGCACATGCTTAAGCAGTCCAAAGGGTCTGAAGCAGGGTAAGACATTCCCATACAGGAGTTGTAGTCCAGCATAGGCTGTAAGGACTTACTATCTCCTGGTAAGGAAGTGTTCCAGGCCCAAGGCCCATTTTTATGCAGTTGTGTGGGGGTCTGTGGGATTGAAGAGACTGCATGCATAGGAAAGTCATTCCCAACAATTTCCTTTGTTATGTGCTTTGGTTCCAGCTTGCTCTTCTTTTTCTTATTTCTTAAGGTGTAAGGTTAAGTTACTTATTTGAGATCTTTCTTCTTTTTCACTGTAAGCATTTACAGCTCTTTCTCTGTAAACAGTGCATCCCATAAGTTTTGATTTGTTGTAGTTTTGTTTCATCCATGTAAAAATATTTTCTAATCCCCCTGCAATTTATTCTTTGACAGATTGGCTGTTTAGGAGTGTATTAATTTCCACATATTTGTGATTTTCCCAAATTTTCTTTTCCATTGTGGTCAGACAACACACTTTGTATTATTTCAACTCTTAAATTTATTGAGGCTTGGGGATGCCTGGGTGGCTCAGTCGGTTAAGCGTGTGCCTTTGGCTCAGGTCATGATCCGAGGCTCCTGGGATTGAGTCCCACGTCCCGACGGGGGATTGCTCAGCGAGGAGCCTGATTCTCCCTCTGTCTGCTGCTTCCCCTGCTTGTGCTCTCTCTCTCTCTGACAAATAAATAAATAAATAAAAATCTTTTAAAAAAATCTTTAAATTTATTGAGGCTTGGTTTATGGCCTAACATATGGTCTATCCTGAAGAATGTTTTATGTGTACTTGAAAATAATGCATATTCTGTTTTGTTAGGTGGAGTATTCTAAACATGTCTGTTAAGTCCAGTTAATTTTTGTATTGTTCAAGTCTTCTATTTATTTGCTGATATTCAGTCTATTGTTCAATCCATTATTGAAAGTGGGGTATTGAAGCTTCCAACTATTGTTGAATTATCTATTTCTCCTTTTAGTTCTGTCAGTTTGTTTGCTCTATTTTGGGGCTCTGTTGTTAGATTTATATGCATTTATAATTGTATACGTTCTTGATGGTTTGGCCTTTTTATCATTATACAATCTATTTCTCTTAAGATCTATTTGTCTGATATTAGTGTAGTCACTCCAACTCTCTTTGGGTTATGTTTTGCCTGATGTTTCTTTTTTCATACTTTTACTTTCAAACTATTCGTATCTTAGAATCTAAAGTGTTTCTCTTATAGATAATATATATTATATATATGTAAAATAATATATATATATATTTTAAAATCCATTCTGTCATCCTCTACCTTTGATTTTTAGTGTTTCATCTTTTTGTGTTTAATGTGATCAGAAATATGGTAGGAATTATGTCTGCTATTTTGCTAATTGCTTTCTATATGTATTACTTGTTTTTGTACCTGTATTTTTCCATTATTACCTTCTTTTATGTTATATATATATTTTTTCTAGTGTACCATTTAAATTATCTTATTGTTTCTCTTACTATATATTTTAGAAGTCATTTTAATAGTCATTTTCTTGGCAGTTACAACTGATATTCTAACTTAAAGCAATCTAGCTTGGATTAATGCCAACTTAATTATCTTTCATGTAGAGGAGTTTTTAATTTTAATGAAGTGAAACTTACTCTTTTTTTCATGGATTGTGCCTTTGGTCTTTCACCTAAAACCTCATTGCCAGACCTAAAGTCACCTAGATTTTCTCTTATATTATGTTCTAGAGGTTTTTTTGTTGGTTTGGTTTTTGTGGGGTTTTTTTAGCAAGGTTTATGATTCATTTTGAGTTCATTTTTTGTTTTCACAAAAATGCCCTCACAGCCTGTGTTTTCAGCATAAGGCCATTGTCTAGATTTTTTGTTTTTGTTGTATGTGAATGCCCATTTATTCTAACATCATGTTGAAAAGACTGTATTTTCTCCATTGGATTGTCTTTGTTCCTTTGTTAAGGATCTACTGACTATGTTTGTGTGGATCTATTTCTGGGCTCTCTATTTTGTTCCATTAATCTATTTGTCTAAGTCTTTCACCAATACCACACTGTCTTGATTACTGTAACTTTATAGAAGACTTGAATTTAGGTAGTATCAGTTATCTAATTTTATTCCTCTTTATCTTGTTGGCTGTTCTGGATCTTTTCACTTTCCATAATAAACTGTAGAATCAGTTTGTTGATATCCACAAAGTACCTTGCTGGAATTTTGATTAGGATTTTGTTGAACCTATAAATCAATGTGGATAAAACTGCCACTTTAACAATATTGATTCTTCCTACTCATGAACATGGAATCATGAACATGGAATATTTTCCCATTTATTAGATATCTTCTATTTCTTTCATCAGAATTCTATAGTTTTCCTCATATAGATCTTGTACATATTGTGTATATTTTGATAGAATTATACCTAAATAGGAGTGTTCACTTTTCACTCACTTCTATTATCCATTTAAATGTTTGTGGTGTCTGGGGCGCCTGTGTGGCCCAGTTAGTTGAGCTCCGACTCTTGGTTTCAGCTCAGATTGTGATCTCAGGGTAGTGATCTCAGGGTCTTAGGATCGAGCCCCACATTGGGCTCTGTGCCCAGGGCAGAGTCTGCTTAAGACTTTCTCTCCCTCTCCCTCTGCCCCGTGCTCTCTCTCTCAAATAAATAAATAAATCTTAAAAAAAGTAAATGCTTATGATGTTTTATCATTAAGAAAGATTATGTAGAACGGTGCCTGGGTGGCTCAGTTGGTTCGGCGACTGCCTTCGGCTCAGGTCATGATCCCAGGCTCCTGGGATCAAGCCCCGCATCGGGCTCCCTGCTCCGCGGGGAGCCTGCTTCTCCCTCTCCCACTCCGCCTGCTTGTGTTCCCTCTCTCACTGTCTCTCTCTCTGTCAAATAAATAAATAAAATCTTTAAAAAAAAAGATTATGTAGATATTTTATCTATTTGTGTTTGATACTTCCATTTGATATTTAATATATCGAATATTGATATTTAATATATAAAATGTTTATATTTAGTATATCTAATAACAGTTTGTTAGAGGAAGATGTTAAGTTGCATTCAAATGCTTTTTTGCTGTGCATGAAGATGTTCTTTAACCTTTGACCTAGTCATCAATGAAGGTCCAGGGAAAAAAGTCTACTTGATCATGGTGTCTTCTTTTGGGGAAAAAATCAGGCCCCATTTTTTTTCTTAATTGTGAGAAATATCATATATATGTAAGAGTGCATTATATATATAGCTATATATATATGGCTGTTACATATACAGTGTAATAACCACTCCTCAGGTCAAGAAATAGACATACATAGGGACCCAAAAAAATCCTAAATCACAGTTCTTTGCTTCCTTAAGGTAATCAGAATTTGTGTTTTATATTAATAATTTACTTGGATTTCTTTGTAGTTTTGCCAACCATACATGCATCCCTAAATAATATATTATGGATTGCCCATTTTTGAATTTTACATAAATGTACACATTCTTTTATATCTTGCTTTTTTTTCAGTCAACATTACATTTGTGAATTTCTTCCATGTTGTTGGTTTACCTGTGGATTATTCATTTTCATTATTGTAAATATTTCTTTGGGTTAGTATAAGGCAATTTATACATCCACTGTATTAGTATTGCTTCCAGCATTTTTGTTATCATGGTCAGTAATGCTGGAAATATTCTCACGTGCATTATTAAAGCTTCTCTAGAGCATATATTCAAAAGTGGCTTGTAGTGTGTGTGCACCATCAATTTTGTTACATAATACTGAACAGTTTTCCAAAGTGGTTGTAACAGTTTAAACACCCATCATTCAGTGGGTGATGATCTTCCTCATCAATACTTGGTATTGTCAGACACTTTTGTCAAATTAATAGGTGTGTGGAGCTATTTTTTTGTGGCTTAAATTTTAATTTTCTTGAACTCCAATGAGCATCATTTCATATTGAAATCGGCCCATAGTTGTTTTTTTTTTTTACTACCTTTATCAGATTCATTAAATACATTAGGAAACATTATCTTATGTCCTATAATAATAATTTTATGGAAGTCTGATATCTAAGACAAGTTTTCTTATGTTTCTAATTGTATGACTTTTAAAGGAGGGGGGCTTGTAAGTTTGTTATGTGATTTTTAAGATTACCATATAAGTAATATATGAACATGGCAAAAACAAAAACAAAACTCAAGTAGCAATGAAAGACATAAAATGGAAAGCAAATTATTACTACTTCTAGTCCCACTCTCCAGAGTGACCACTTAAACTCTTCCTGCATTTAGTTCTTCTGGTTTTTATTATCCTAAATAATTTCACTACTCTATTTTTTTTATTTATGAGTTTAAACAGTAACTCTTAACCACAAACTATCAAAGATGGGAGATTTACTCTCTTAAACTACCTCTGATGCCTCTCCCAGACTGCTCTTTGCAAACTTAGTTTTGTTTCTTCTAATTCTTACTTTAAATAATAACCCTGTATTCCTCTTACCTCTTCAGCCTCACCCTCCAAACTATCAACTATATTATTTTTACATTGTTGAGGTTATCACTAAGTACACATTCTATTCTTAGAATTGTAATTGCCTTCCATGCTTGTCTATTGATTTAGCACATTTGTAAACTCATTAATGGTTTTTAAATCATGTTATATTTTTTTAATTGAATTCAGTGAGGAATCACAAAAAAAAATGATTTGCAATGCAATTAAGGTGATGACATTAAATTTGGTCTAGTGGAAAAGCATGTAACTGGTGCCAAGGTCAGATAGACTTTTTCTGTTTTCACGTTCAATCAGTTGTCCAAAGTCAAGGATAGCAAGAGAAGAGAACAAAGTGAAACCTGCTAACCTATTTCCACTGAATTTCCCTTCCTCCTTTTAAACATGCCATCTCCTTCCTTGAAGCATCTCTAGAATGTCACTGTTAGGACGGCCTCTCTACTGAACATTTGTGCGTACCTATGCTTCTACTCCCTTCACTCTGTGTCACATATGCAAATCTTCTTTTTCATGAAATTCATCAAAATCTCTATCTCAAGGGTGCCTGGGTGGCTCAGTCATTAAGCGTCTACCTTCGGCTCGGGTCGTGATCCCAGGGTCCTGGGATCGAGTCCCGCATCGGGCTCCCTGCTCCGCGGGGGGTCTGCCTCTCCCTCTCCCTGCCACTCCCCCTGCTGTGCTCGTGCACTCTCTGTCTCTGACAAATAAAGAAAGAAATAAAATCTTAAAAAAAAATCTCTATCTCATCTTCTCATTGCTATTATAGATTTATTTCCTTTTATAGCTCTTCATTAAAACATCAATAGTATTTGGAGTGGTTAACAAAAGTATTCATCATCCTAAAGTAAAAGATTTTTATCTTTGAACATTCAGAAAGCTGCCTAAAAACTTAATTTGGCTTCTTAGTTTTCAGCCGGTCAAGATTCAATACTTGCTGAAAGTCCTTTAATGCATCCCTACAAACAAGGCTATCACTAGACAAGTAAAAATCATATGCTTCCCTAACAAGTATACACATTTAAGAATTTGAGATCTGGCATAAGCATGAATAGGATTCTAGACATAGCTTATCTTGTAAAGCAGAAATGGATAAAGGCTCTTGTAAAACATAGATTCAGAAACCTCTCAGGATCAAGAGTGATACATCTAAGTGCCAAGAAGTAGGAATTAAAAAAAAAAAAAAACTAGTTTTCTTTGGTTTACTTTTCACATTATTTTTTTCTCTGTGTCCTTATATCACACTGTTTTGCAGGGAAGCTTCCATTCTAGGGCAGACTTCCCCAGTTCCCCCTCTTACACACATCTCACTTCCCCTTGGTAGTCGCCCTGCTGCAGTCTAGTAGGGGGATTATACAGGAAGAAAGAGTCTCTACCAACCAGTATGGACATTATAGCTTCCCATATCCCATAATGAGCAGTTTGAACTACTATCACAAATGTGAGAAATATGGACGTTTTGACATTTCTTTTGAGGGTTCCCTTCCAGTAAGCTGTAATAATGCTTACTGGACTCTTAGTCCCAATACCTTGTTATCAAACATGCACTTAAATTCATGTGGCATCACCAATGTCAAAGGATCCATGTACCAGAAAAGGGTATAAAAATCTTACAATGAAAATGAGGAAAAAGAGGATGCAGTCTTTGACCTTCTAAAATCCCTAAACTGGAAATGAAAGCAAATGTGACTCAGACCTCCCTATTCTCAGATAAGGAAGTGGAGGATGTTAGTGAGCTAAGTGACTAAACTCTGGGAATGAGGCAACAACTAGGTTAATTTACAACTTTGAACTGAGTTTGACTCATCCAAACTTTATATTAAAAAAAAAAAAAAACCCTCTGTTGGAAACTACCTGAGACTGACAACACCCAGATCTATAAAATGTTCTCAAAATTAATTTTAATGTGATAATTTTTGAAAACCACTTCATTTCACCAAGCTGATGGGTGATATTCTCCAAGTCCCCATTGTCACCAGCTCCCCAAATCAGATATTTCTGTGCCTGCACCAGCTCACACCCAGTGTCAGAGTGGGCAGCCTTTTATCACTTAATGCTACCAAACAAAACAGAGAAAATGATAACCAATGATAAGTCAGTTTGTGTGTATTTAACACATCATCCCTAATTAAAAAGACATTAGTCTTATAATTTGAAAGAAAATGCCCCCAACTACTTATGAGTCATATAATTTGTAGTAGCTTTATCATTGAATACTTGTTGAATAATTTGGAGAAAGAAGACTAAAGGATGACTGAATTATTGTCTTTTAAATGTAATAACATCGGGCACCTGAGAGGCTCAGTCGGTTAAGCATCTTAAGCATCTGCCTTCGGCTCAGGTCATGATCCCAGGGTCCTGGGATTGAGCCCAGATTTGGGCTCCCTGCTAAGCGGAGAGCCTGCCTCTCCCTCTTCTCCTCCCTCCTGCTCGTTATCTCTCTCTCTCTCAAATAAATAAAATCTTTAAAAAAATAAATGTAATATCATCATTTGAAATGTTCAGCATTATTTCACATACATTATTTTATTCAATCCTCACAACATCATAAATAGGTAAGTCATAATAACATACTGGCTAAGAGCTTGGCATTGGAGTCAGACTTGGGCTTATATCTAAGTCCTGTATTTAATAGCTTTGTGATCTTGGATAGGTTACTTAATCTTTCAAAGTCTATATTTCTTATGCAAAATGAAGTGATTAATGATATTTACCTCATAGGATTGGCTTGAGAATTGAGTATATGAACATAATACTGCAATTATAACACCTAATATATTTTAACTGTCATGATCACCTATTTCTTTTTCATTGTATCATAATCATTATCATTATTTCAGAGATCAAGAAATTGAGCCTGAGAAGGTAACAGTCTTTTCTAAATAGACATAAATAAGTAGTACGAGCCATGACTAGAGACCAGTTCCTTTCTTTCTTTTGACAAGGTTTTCTTTTTAAATATATGAAGAGTTTTTCTCAGAGAATAGATCCTGACTAATAATCTTCTAGGGCTATGGTAGTTAAATTTAACTAAGAGAAATTGCATTTAGGGTATTAGGTGGCATTTAAATATGCTTGGATGCACTTTGAAAGTGTTGTTCTTTCTTGTTGAATTTTAAGAAAAGACATAGGTACAGCCTTCCCTGTATAATTATTTATGCACTTGGAGACAAGTAGCTGGACAAAATTTTCTTTTAAGGCTAATTTTGGTTTTCTAATTCAATGAGCATTTTCCTGTGAATAGACATTCCACAGAAGCCTAGGTTTATTTTCTAGTTTGGATGGTAATGATTTTAGTTGATCTTATTTATCTTAGATATCAAGAGCTAAACATCTCTTTTTTTATAGCTGGAAATATTTTATAGCTTGGAAATATTTCCAATAAGCAATTATTTTAGGGTCCCAAGAATCCTTAGTTTCTAGACCTATATTATTTTTCTGTTGCTGCATAACAAATTACCACAAACTTAGTATCCACCACCCATTTGTTACCTTACAGTTCTATAAGTCAGACATCTGCCAAGATGTGGCTGGATTCTCTGCTTAGGCTTAAATCAAGTTGTCAGCTGGCTGCATTCTCATCTGGAGCATAGGGCCCTTTCCTAAACTCATTCTGTTGTTGACAGAATTCAGTTCCTTATAGCTATAGGACTGAGGTTCCCATTTTCTTGCTGTGTCTGCCAGGACTGCTCTCAGCTCATAGAGGCACCTCATATTCTTGTCCCCTAACCCCCTCCATCTCAGCAACAGAGAACCTCCCTCTCATGTTTCAAATCTCTTCAACTGTTTCTACTGCTCCCAGCCAAAGAAAACTCTGCTTTTAAAGCATTTCCATGATAGGTTAGGTCCACCCAGATAATATCCCTTTTGAGTAACCCAAGGTCAACTAATTAATAATCTTAATTAAATCTTCAAAAATTTTTCTTGAAATATAAGATAACATAATCACAAGAGAGGTTTTTTTTTTGTTTTTTTTTTTTAGATTTTATTTATTTATTTGACAGAGAGAGCACAAGCAGAGGGAGGGGCAGAGGGGGAAGCAGGATCCCCACTGAGCAAGGAGCCCGATGCTGGACTCGATCCCAGGACCTTGGGATCATGACCTGAGCTGAAGACAGACGCTTAACCAACTGAGCCACCCAGGCATCCCACAAGAGAGGTATTTTAACATATTCATAGGTTCTGCCCATTCCTACGGGGAGAAGATTATACAGGGCAAGGATCATTGGCCACCATTTTAGAAGTTTGCCTACTATAAGAGCCTGAGGATCTGGGACAAACAAATGTAGGCTTCTGAAGCTGAGTATCTTTTTTTTTTTTATGTTATGTTAATCACCATACATTACATCATTAGTTTTTGATGTAGTGTTCCATGATTCATTGTTTGCGTGTAACACCCAGTGCTCCATTCAGTACATGCCCTTTTTAATACCCATCACCAGGCTAAGCTGAGTATCTGTTTCATCAACTTCTGTTCTCAAACCAACTCTCTTCCCAACTTCCTCTTTCCATAATTGTCATCCAAGTTTAGCATAAGTTCCATTAACTTTACTTTCAAATATATTTTATATGTTTTCTCTGTATAGTTATAATTTAGTTATAGACCTATCATCCATGCACTACTGCAATCTACTTTCTACTCTTTCTCAATCTTAGCTCTCACCTCTCTCCAGGACTGAAACCATCCTACAAAACAATGTCTGTGAAGGGTATTATACTAATTTAAAAACAATCAATAGGTTCTCTTTTCTTTTTTTTTTCTTTTTTTTTTTTTTAAAGATTTTATTTATTTATTTGAGAGAGAGAATGAGATAGAGAGAGCATGAGAGGTGGGAGGGTCAGAGGGAGAAGCAGACTCCCCGCTGAGCAGGGAGCCTGATGTGGGACTCGATCCCGGGACTCCAGGATCATGACCTGAGCCAAAGGCAGTCGCTTAACCAACTGAGCCACCCAGGCGCCCAATAGGTTCTCTTTTCTATAGCATGAAATCAAACCTTCATTGGAGACTTTTAAGGCCATTAGCAATATGGTCTCACCTATAAATAACCAGCCTTATTTGTACTTCCTACCCAATCCATATTCCCTATATTTGCCCTATCTAGACTGGTTTGTGCATTGCCTCACAACACAATATTATGATTCCTGTCAATTTTATTCCTCTATATGAGATGATCCTTTGTCTTTTAATTTTTTTTCTCTTCCCTCAAGGCAAGAAGTAAGTCTAGTGCCTCCTTAAGACTTTCCTTTATTCCTGATATTTTGATATATGATAGTCTTCTCTCCTTAATTAGATTAGAACTTATTTCCCTAATTATGTTATAAAGTACTCACAAGTAGATATATCTGTGTCTTAGAATTTTGTGCTGATATATACTTGTCCTTCAAAATATGCATGCTAATTACTTTCTCTTAATAAGAAAATGATCAAGTCAAAGTCAAAATCTATTACTGGGAAATACATGTCTACAAAAAAAACTGACTTAAAATGGCTGTTCTCTGCACATAAAACATACCAGAAGATTGAAGCATTAAATACCTTTGCTTGAGATATTTAGGTAAACCCTAATGAAACTGCTAATTACTTGGCTAATTGCCACCAAGTGGTTTTAAACTGAATTATATAAATAATGCCTCAATTTTCTGTTCCTTTGCTAGTAGAGATCCTAGGAACAGAACATTAGACCCATATCTCAGTTTACAAAGAAGAGTATCTGAAACTATATTTACATCCAATTTTGCAATTTTCAAAGGACTCTTGTGTTGAAGGAAGGAATGTCTTTAACAGTAGTCCATCTTTAATCATTATCTCGTAAAACCTCTATTCGGTATTTGGAATTTTTGGCCATCGATTCAATATTGAAATTATCTTTCTCTATAATGGCTTCTATAATATTGTTTTCTTCTGGATCTCCTTATATTTCATTTCATATATCTCTGGCCTTACCAGTCTCCATCATTCTTTGGATACACCATAAAAATAGGTGATCTTCAAGATTCTGTTCTTGATATTCCTATTACCTTTTTCATTTTTATTTTTTACCTGAAAATCATCTCTATTAAAATCATCTTTATGATTTTAATAACTACTTGTATTTTAACATTTACTTGTAATTCAGGACCTGACTTTTCTTTGGCTCAGATTTCTGTCTCCAACTATTGTTCATTCCTGTACAGATACCCTGTAGCCTCTTCAACTCAACAGTGTGTCTGAAACAGAATTCATAATACTTGATTTCTGCTTTCTTTCATATTTCTCACTTCAGTTAATGGCATCACAATCCTCTTAGTCACACAATTTAGAAACTGTAAACATCTGCCACTTTCCCCCCATGCTTCACTACCCACCCACCGCCATTTCCACACTGTTTTCAAATTTGTCTTTTGCCTACAATATTCTTTCCACTGTAGAAACCTATTCATCTTTTAGGTCTAATTTCATTAAACCTCCCAGCTACTCTGCACACCTGAATAAATGATTCAGTATTCCTGCAAACTTCCATAGCATCATGGTTCTTACTTAACTTTGGATATAATTGTTTCATATATATTAGCATCCTTCAACTTACAACAAATTCCTTAAAAGGCAGATCATTCCTGTGTCCCTTCAACTTAGCTCTGTGCCTTTGGCACAATAAATGCTCAACAGTTGTTTCTTGAATTCTCTGTGTCCCTGAATGCATTACAATATAGCTTTCTTATTCAAAAAACAGTAACTCTTTCTCAATCTTATACCTGAAGTAGCATTTTCTGTCAAGGGACTTTCTAAATTCTTGATGAAACTACACTTTTTTATATAGCTTCAAAATTCTTCACTCGGTTGACCAGACAAGGTTGATGATCTGCTTTGTAATGCCAGCAGTTAATTATTAATTAAATTAAATTTATGAGTCAGTCCTTTGATCACTAGTGCCGGCAATGTTCTTCCCCTGTTTTTGAGAGAGGCAGTGTTTTTTTTTTGTTTTTTTTTTTCCAGTTTGTCCTGAATTATTCTTAAATAAATCAAAGATTTCACAAGTTCCCAAGAGAAACTAACTATATATCTGCAGTAATAAAGCTTTAGATAATTTTTTAAATCCCTTCCCTTAGAATTCAAGGCTGAAGTATGTCTCTTATGAATCCTAATACTAATATTTTGATCTTCCATTGTGACATGACATTATTTCCTTTAAATATTTTTGTACAACTTTAGGGAATTTTTCAGTTCCTATTATCTATTTTCATCTTCTTTCATAAAGGAAAGTATTTTATGTTCATAATATCTACTTTCCTAGCCATTATATGGTGTGCCCATGGTAATTGGAAAGATTCTTTCTTCCAGGGGTACTTGTGGAGAGTTCTGAAAGCATTCCTCCTAATGGACAGTCTCCTGATGATATATCCTTTTCAAGAGATGTTTGAGATGATACTCAAAATATATTCTTCACCTTGGTTTTGACTTATATATAACATTTTAGCTTCAACAATGTCACAAAATTTTACTCAAACCTTTATTTTTAACCTAGTATGTAAATCCATCCTATTTTTAAAACCAAATAAAGCATACTTTCATCCTATTCATCCCTACTTGACAAGACCCTAGTCCTACTTATTTTTTAAAGCAAATTTAACAACAGGAAAAGATACAACTTGGTACATTTAGTTTAAAATTTCTGATTTGTATTTGTAAAAGTCAAAATATGCTTTGAGTATCATAGCTATCATTTTATTTTCATTAAACAATAGTGAGTATAGTTCTTGCTGGCATTACCTGTAGTTGATGTGTCTAAATATATAGTCTTATTTTTATTATCACTTTCATTACTGAACTTGTGATAATATTTTATACCCAGGGCAACAATTATTAAAGTATGTTTCATATTGTTGTCCTCTATTAAACTGGTGAATGATTTCATATGTATAAGATAATTGACTAGGAAGAAAAAATTGGGCTGGTGAGTTTGCTAAGAGACACACAAGATCAACATGCCCATTTGGTTTATCCAACCTAATTTTTGTTTGTTTTTTGGGGTTATTTTGGTATTGCATTGGCTTCTTTCTTTGGAAGCTCCATAAACACTGGAGGAAATGCTATCAATTACAGTAACATCTGAGCTTGGTGAAGGATGAGGAACAAGCATTATCTTTTCCAGGTTAAATAAATTCACTTATGCATTCAGTTGTTTTTTTAAGTGCCAATAATGTGCCAGTCATTGGTAATAAGTAATAAACAACACATCCTCGACTTTGCAGTCTGCTCAATATTATTCTTCCTAAAACATATGTTCTACTCCACACCTAAAAGTATGAGACACAAATGCTTTCTCCTGACTAAGACTAACTATGCTTTACATCAATAAGCTACTTTTGAGTACCTCTGGGTAAACTAACATCACTCAGACATAAGTAGAAGAATTCAAGCCACTAAAAAAATATGGTCATTTCAATTGCCACCTCTTATATCAAGATCACTAATGCCCAGGAACCTGCATAAGCTGCACTGGTTGAACATTGCAGAACTCCAAGGGGTATTGTTTATATTATTAGGATGTCAGGACACTGCTCACACAAATTACAATCTGCATGGCCAAATTCTCCAACCCAAATGCATCTTTTTCAGACACTTCTTTCATGGCCTTTCAGGATCAAGAGTTACTAGGTTATTGCTCATTTCAATTTGTTGGTGCTTTTTGAGCTCCTGTTGTGGTCAGAATCAGGGCACTTCTCTTCATGGAGTAATAGAGAGATATAAAGATAAATAACACATAAATGTATGGTTTAATGGGCAACGTTAGAGTCTAATAATTTCCTTTGCGGACTCCAGATCCCAATGAAGCCACAAACAACTTGAGTTAATAACTGCATCTCCTTTCTCAGGGATTCTATCTTAACAAATGTGTTCAGTTTGGCCAAGAACTGGCAGTGACATTTACTTAATACAAGCCCTTTGGAGAATCTGTGCTCTTTCACTAGTCCCTTAGCAAACATTACCTTTGTATTCCCTTGGTGCTTCCTGATCTCAAGAATAGGAGACCAGAAGGACACTAAACAATTTCCTTACCAACTTCCTAAAGAGAAAACTTCACTTCATTGCTAGGCTACAGTGCTAAGTGAACTTACACATTTCAGGATGGGAACTGGCCTGAGGATCCAAGTGGTGATTGTCTCATAGAATTGCAATGGTGGCGTGCCTGGGTGGCACAGTTGGTTAAGCGTCCAACTCTTGGTTTCGGCTCAGGTCACGTGATCTCAGGGTGGTGCTACGGCGCCCCACATCGAGCTCCATCCTCAGAGTGGAGTCTGCTTCAGATTCTCCTTCCTTCTCCTTCTGTCCCTCCTACTCATGCACTCTTTCTCTCTTTCTAAAATAAATAAATCTGTAAAAAAAAAAAAAAAAAAAAGAATTGCAGTGGCAACATTGATAATTAAAACAAGCAAAATGAAAGGTGTTGACATTCTCTCATGGCCATCTGTGACTTCTTTGTGCTGGTACTTAGTGTTCAGAGGGGAACTGGATATTTGAATTGGCTCTCAGTTTTACAGTGAAAAGTGAAGGAAAGCATTCTTCTGCTAATGCCTGCTTGTTGTATTTTTTGTCTCTAAACAACATGGTTAGAAATTATGATATTAAATCATTTTAAATTCCATTGCCATACCACATTTCATTTCATATGTTTAGCACTTTGAAATATCATACCTTAATTGTAAAATTACATTTGCTATCTTGAGCCAAGCATTCTTTTATTATAGTGGTAATTTAAACCTTTAATTTTTAATAGGATTCTCAGATTTTTATTTTGCTATGAGAAATTATGAAACATGATCTGACTTGTTTTAGTTGAGTTTCAACATTTTGTAAAAAGAAATAAAAGTGATTTTTATTTTCTTTTAGATGTTACAATAATTGTGCAGCATGATCAGAAAGGAATGTGATATTCATGACTAAAAGATTATAGACATTTTAGGGCATGAATAATAACAAATATATTAAAACACATAAAAGCATAATTATGTTGAATCACATGGAATGCTATTTTTAGTAGTATAAAACATGGTCAAATTTTGGCAAGTTTATTTGGCTCAACTTATATTAGGAGATTCTTTACATTCCTGCTACCTAGTTTTATTCAGATAAAATTGCATAATCGTAATAAAAGTGTATAATAGTAATAGTAACTCTAAGTTACTCTAAGACCTTAGAACCTAATATAAGTTCTTCTGTGTCTTCACTTAATGCCTGCTTTCAGGCTATTTGACTATGCAGTAAGTGTATCTTAAAATGGTTATGAATGGAAGAAGGAAAACAATATTAACTAATTTAGTTACTTAAAATGAAAGTTCAGTATTTTTTATTGTTACGTTAATCACCGTACATTACATCATTAGTTTTTGATGTAGTGTTCCATGATTCATTGTTTGTGCATAACACCCAGTGCTCCATGTAGAATGTGCCCTCTTTAATACCCATCACCAGGCTAACCCTTTCTCCCACCGCCCTCCCCTCTAGAACCCTCAGTATGTTTTTCAGAGTCCATCGTCTCTCATGGTTCGTCTCCCCCTCCGATTTCCCCCCCCTTCATTCTTCCCCTCCTGCTATTTTCTTCTTTTTTTTTTTCTTAACATAATAATGTATTATTTGTTTCAGAGGTATAGATCTGTGATTCAACAGTCTTGCACAATTCACAGCGCTCACCATAGCACATACCCTCCCCAGTGTCTATCACCCAGCCATCCCATCCCTCCCACCCCAACCCTGAAAGTTCAGTATTTTTAAAAATCCAGAAGTTAGGGCACCTGGGTGGCTCAGTCAGTTAAGCGTCTGCCTTCAGCTCAGGTCATGATCCCAGGGTCCTGGGATCAAGTCCTGCATCAGGCTCCCAGCTCCATGGGGAGTCTGCTTCTCTCTCTGCCCCTCTCCCACCATGTTCTTGCTCTCTCTCTCTCAAATAAATAAATAAAATCTTAAAAAAAAAATCTAGAAGTTATGGTGAAGAAGTGGTTAGGACTATGAATTAAACCAGGTTTGGGGGATTATCTGGATTTACTTACGTGTTCTACTCTGTCCCTGATCATCAAATATAATAGATATTTGAGTAGTATGTAAAATGAGTATGTTTCCAGATAAGATCAAGATGATATTAAGTTTTTTTAGAATATCTGTAGATTTTTAGCTGAAGAAAGAAAGTGCTTTGCTATAGGCTGAGTCCTTCTCAGAATCAATAATTTCTCATTGCAGTTGTCACCGGCAGTCTTTGTGACATGAACAAGTCCCTTAACCTCTGTAGAAGCATTTTATTTGTGTACTGTACCAATGACTCTTAGTGCACACACAAAATTTACACCTCCTTACCAATAATTCTGTGGTTCCTAGGAACCCACCCAGTGGTTGGGAACCACTGGATTAGAAAAGCTCTGTTAACCCTTCTTGGTCTCACATTCTCTCTCTCTTTTTTTTAAGATTTGTTTATTTATTTATTTTTAGAGAGAGAGAAAGAGAGAGCACAAGTGGGAGGGGCAGAGGGAGAGGGAGACAGAATCTCAAGCAGACTCCTCGCTGAGCATGGAGCCTGACGCCAGGCTTGATATCATGACCTTGAGATGACCATCTGATCTGAAACCAAGAGTCAGATGCTTCACTGACTGCATCACCCAGGTCCCCCCAACACACCTTTTTTTTTTTTAAGACTTATTAATCAAAGAGGAATCAACAACAATTGAGGAAAAGCAAACAAACTAGAAATCTGAAAACACGAAATTGAGACTAACCACTCAAGCTGATAATTATATAGGAATTTTTTTTGTTCATTTGACTGGTAGCCAGAAACCAGAGACAGTGAAATTGATGAGCCAGAGTGTCCTGCTGGTGTTGGCTGCAGTGTGAAAGGAAATAATCCAGATAATTGTTTAATTGGATGCTACTTGAAAAAGAAGCTGGAACTCCCCAAGGATCATGGTCCAGAGTAAACATCTTTTCAATCATATTGGTTAAATAAGAACCCAAGGATGTTGCATTGATGGCCAGCATTTATGAGGTTCCATTTTCACTGCCATGAAAATATTCCTTTTAACTGTTCCCTGCCAGTTCTTGTCAGTCTCTGTGAGTTTTACTTTTCAATGTTAAGTATTTTTGGATGATAATTTTCCAATATTATACTTGTAATGAAAAAGGAAAATAAATGAAATCCTTAGCTACACAGTTACAGGAGGATAATATTCAAGAGCTTCCTATGAGAGGCAATCCATACAAAGGTTATGACATAGATCATCATAAGTCAGCCTGGATGTGAACCATTTTATATCACTTATATCTTATTATATTTTATTTAACTTACAAAGTCTGTAACCCAGGTGAACTTTCTGTGACTCAGTTTCTGCATTTGTAAATTGGGGGTGGTGATAATGGGGTTTTAGTAAGGATTATACAAGTTAATTTGTGTAAAGTGTTTATACCAATGCCTGGCATGTTATAAGTGGCACATAACTGTAATAATAATTTACTACCATTGCTGTTTCCTTTGTAGCTGTTTCACATAAGAGTGACTGTTTTTGTATAATCTGAGTCATGGTCCTTTTAAATTGGTGTTCTGACTGAATTATCATAGCATGGTAAAGTCTATCAATTTAACAAGTAGTGGCTGAGAAAAACAAACCACATGCAATACATTTCCTTTTGTAGCTCTATCTAGAGAGGGGGCTAAGTATCATTTTGGAAGTGGAACAACCAATTAATGTATTTTGGTCTCTCTTTTTCCTTTCCTTATTCCATTTGCTTGATACTTTATTTTTAGGGCTCTTTCTCTGAGCTGTATACCCTCATATTTAATGATTGTCATTTTTATTCTTTTTATAGTAGTAAATATTAAATATCAGGCAGAATACTTCCTTTAATTTCCCTTTGGAGTAATAAGATATTACCAATAACTTTTTCTTGATATCTGCAGCAATACTCTCTGTCAAATCAGAAGTACTTAATAAAGCCAGGAAAACGTCTATGAAAAGCTCTTAGAGTATTATATATTGGATAATTGAAAATATATCAAATAAATATCCAAGAGATGAACTTAGGAAGCTTTCACACAACAGGCATTATGATAAATTCCAAGTACCAAAAAGTTTTAAGATTAATTTTAATGATTGTATTCACTATGAGATTATTAGCATGAATAAGAATAATTCCTTTGTAAATCTTGAAAGAGATGAGGTTTCTGATGGCTCAGCAAACACTTATTCCAAACTTCCAGATTTTGACACTTAAAAATGTGCCTCTGAATATTTAATTTTACATTACCAGTTTACATATTTAGACCAATGAAGTAACATTAGAGTATGAACTCCTGTGTAATCAACTGTCCTCACAAAATGAGATCCAGGTATCTCTCAGAAAAAGTACAGGGGTGATATTAAAAATACTAACCTGTAGACTTCTGGAGAAGATGGTGGAGTAGAAGGATCCTAAGCTCACCTCATCCCATGGATACAACTAGATAACACCCACATCAGTGTAAATAACCCAGAAAATGACCTAAAGACTGGCAGAACAGACTCCACAGCTAAATGTAGAGAAGAGGCCACATCAAAGAGGGTAGGAAGGGTAGAGATGTGGTCTGGGGCCAAAGGGACCTGCATGACTTTCCCTAAGAGGGAGAGACATAGGGGGCATGGAGAGGGGAGAGAAGCAGACACTCACACCAAGCACCCTAGGCACCAGGGACCCAAATGGGGAAGACAAATTTCTGTAATATTTGGCTTTGAAAATCAGAGGGGCCTAACAATCAGTCAGACTTAAAATCTGGAACATTAAAAATCAGTAGGCTAGGCTCTGGGAGAGCCAGGAGGGCAGAGCCCCCACCTGTAAAGAGACAGCACAACAAATAGTCCTGCTGAGATACAGCATAGAAGCAGCAGTTTGAAAAAGGCCTGGGGTACACAGAAAGGATATTTATTTACTAATCTCAGAGCATGTTCTGGAGGGACAGGGATCTTTGGGAGATCCCTCTAAGAACAAAAGAACTGGTGGGCACCTTTTCTCTCCATGGCCCCACAGCCTAGATACAAGGACACCTTCAGGAACCAGCACCGAGCAACACTCTTCACCTAGCTTGCTAATAGTGCGTACCACCCATGGTCACATCTGTGGATCTGCCCCCTCCAACCCAGCTGGCCTAGCAGGAGTTTACCCTGGTGGCTGCAGGTCCTCTCGCTCGTGGATGAGAATGGACTTTGCTGGCACCACATGTCATGCCCCCTCCAATATGCCCTTGGTCACAGCCCATTCAAACTGGTGCCACAAGCCTGGCAATATGCAAACAGCCCCACCAAAGGCCACTCCAAAGTGACTCCTGCCCCAAGGAGAGGAGAAGATAACCACACACACACTGGTCTAACTGAAGGCACTACCACCAGCGAAAGTTTCTCAAGGGACAACACAGAGAAAGCACCCCGCAGTTCAGTGCTACTGCGTCTCTGGCAAATGCCTGGTCTGAGTCAACTTAAGCCCAAGGCAGCCCCAGACTGGCCAACTAACAACACAGGGACCAAACCCTGCCTACAATAGACAAAGGGAGCCGTTGCAGATGAATGGGTTGAAGGCAAATGTGGCTCAGCCAAAATAGTAGGGCTCATGCAACACACACAGAGGATACCCCTGAAGTGCCAGGTTCTGGTGAACAGGGGACATTGCACTGCAGGGCAGGACCTCTTCCTCATAAGGGCATTAAACTCAAAGCAGGAGATGTAGCTGACTTTGCTAACACATAGAAGCAGACACAGAATTAGACAATATGAGGAGACAGAGGAATATGTCTCAAATGAAAGAACAGGAAAGAATCACAGTAAAAAAAGCTAAACAAAGTGGAGATAAATAATAATAAAGTAATGGTCAAAGATATTCGCTGGATTTGAGAAAAGAATGCAGAACCTCATTGAAATCCTCAACAAAGAGATAGAAAACATCAAAAAGGAACCAATCGCAGATGAAAGACTCAGTAACTGAAATTGAAAATACCCTACATGGAATAAATAGTGAACTAGAGGAAGCAAAAGAATGGATCAGTGACCTTGAGGATAGAGTAATGAAAAGCAATCAAGTTGAACAAGGAAAGACAAAAAATAATAATAAAAAATGAAAATAGACTTAGAGAACTTAACAACACCACCAAGCATAATAACATTTGCATTATAAGGAACCCAGACGAGAAAGAGAGAAAAGGAAGCAGAAAATTTATTTGAAGATATAATAGCTAAAAACTTCCCAAATTTGGGGACAGAAATAGATATCTAAATCCAGGAGGCACAGAGAGCCCTCAAAAGAATCAACCCAAGAAGGTCCAATACCAATAGTCATTAAAATGACAAAAAGTAGTGATAAAGAGAGAATTTTAAAAGCATCAGGAGAAAAGAAAATAGTTACATACAAAAGAAACCCCATAAGGCTATCAGCTGACTTTTCAGCAGAAACTTTGCAGAACAGATGGGAGTGGTGTGATACATTCAAAGTGTTGAAAGAGAAAAACCTGCAACCAAGAACAGTCTATCCAGCAAGGCTGTCATTCAGAGTAGAAGGAGAAATAAAGAATTTCCCAGACAAACAAAAGGTAAAGGAATTCATGAGCACCAAATCTGACCTACAAGAAATATTAAAGGGAACTCTTTGAGTGAAAGGAAAGGCCATAATTTGGAGTAAGAAAAGTAGGAAGCACAAAAGCATTAAAATTAAGTATATCTATAAAAATCAGTCAAGGGACTCAAAAATAAAAGGATGTAAAGTATGACACCATATACCTAAACATGGAGGGGAGAGGAGTAAAGAATGACTTCAAATTTAAGTGACCTTCAACTTAATATAGGCTGCTATATGCATAAGATGTTGTATATAAACCTAATGGTAACCACAAATTTTAAAAAACAATAGTAATAGACACGCAAAAAATGAAGAGAAAGGAATCTAAGTATATCACTAAAAAGAGCCAGCAAACTGTGAGAGAAGAAAACAAGAGAAGAAAGGAACAGAGGAGAAGTACAAAAAACCCCCATAAAACAAGTAATAAAATGGCAATAAGTACATACCCATCAATAGTTACTTTGAATGTAAATAGCCTAAATGTTCTAAACAAAAGACATAGGTAATGGAATGGATAAAAAAGCAAAAACTATCCATAAGCTGCCTACAAAAGACACTTCAGACCTAAAGGCACATGCAGATTGAAAATGAGGAGAAGAAAAGGATTTATCATGCAAATAAAAGTAAAACTTTCGGGCGCCTGGGTGGCTCAGTTGGTTAAGCGACTGCCTTCGGCTCAGGTCATGATCCTGGAGTCCCGCATCGGGCTCCCTGCTCGGCAGGGAGTCTGCTTCTCCCTCTGACCCTCCCCCCTCTCATGTGCTCTCTCTCAAATAAATAAATAAAATCTTTAAAAAAAAAAAAAAAGAAAGAAAGAAAGTAAAACTTTCACTATTTGCAGATGACATGATACTATATGTAGAAAACCCTAATAACTCCACCAAAACACTACCAGAACAGATAAATGAATTCAGTAAGCTCACAGGATACAAAATCAATATACAGAAATTTTTTCCATTTTTTATACTAACAGTGAAGAGGCAAAAAGGAAATTAAGAAAATCTTATTTACAATTGCACCAAAAAAATAAAATACCTAGGAATAAACTTAACCAAGGAAGTCAAAGACCTATACTCTGAAAACTATAAAACACTGAAAAAAGTAATTGAAGAGAACACAAGAAATAGAAAGATAGTCCATGCTCATGGATTGTAAAAACAAATATTGTTAAAATGGCCACACTACCCAAGGCAATCTACAGATTTAATGCAATCCCTATCAAAATAGTAACAGAATTTTTCACAGAACTAGAACAAAGAATCCTAAAATTAGTATGGAACTACAAAAGACCCCAAATAGCCAAAACAAGCTTGTAGAAGAACAAAATGGAGGTATCACAATCCCAGATATCAAGATACACTACAACACTATAGTAATCAAAATAGTATGGTACTGGCACAAAAATGACACATAAATCAATGGAACAGAATGGAAAGCCCAGAAATAAACACAAGATTATGTGGTCAATTAATTTTGGACAAAGGAGGCAAGAATATGCAATGGGAAAAAGACAGTCTCTTCAACAAATGCTGTTGGGAAAACTGGACAGCTACATGCAAAAGAATGAAACTGGACCACTTTCTTACACTATATACAAAAATAAACTCAAAATGGATTAAAGACCTACATGTGAGACCTGAAACCATAAAAATTCCAGAAGAGCGCACAGGCAGTAACTTCTCTGACATTGACTATAGCAACATTTTTCTAGATATGTCTCCTGAGGCAAGGAAAACAAAAGCAAAAATATACTATTGGGACTACATCAAAATAAAAAGCTTCTGCACAACAAAGGAAACAATCAACAAAACTAAAAGACAACCTATTGAATGGGAGAAGATATTTGCAAATGACATATCTGATAACGGGTTAGTATCCAGAACATATAAAGAACTGATACAATTCAACACCAAAAAACCCCAAATAATCTAATTAAAAAATGGGCAGAAGAAATGAATAGACATTTCTCCAAAGAAGACATCCAGATGGCCAACAGACACATGGAGAGATGCTCAACATCACTCATCATCAGGGAAATGCAAATCAAAACCACAGTGGGATATCACCTCATTCCTGTCAGAATGGCTAAAATCAAAATTCAAGAAACAACAAATGTTGGTGAGGATATGGAGACAAAGGAACCCTGGTTCACTGTTGGTGGGAATGAAAACTGATACAGTGAACATGGAAAACAGGATGGACCTTCCTCAAAAAATTAAAAATAGAATTACCATACGATCCAGTAATTACATTACTGGGTATTTACCCTGAGAATACAAAAACACTAATTCCAAAAGATACGTGCATCTCTATGTTTATTGTAGCATTATTTATAATAGCCAAATTGAGGAAGCAACCTAAGTGTCCACTGATTGATGAATGGATAAAGCAGAGGTGATGCGCGCGCGCACACACACACACACACACACACACACACACTGGAACATAGTCATAAAAAATGAAACCTTGCCATTAGAAATAGCATGTATGGATATAGAAAGTATAATGCTAAATGAAATAAGTCAGTCAGAATAAGAAAAATACCATATGATTTCACTCATGTGGAATTTTAAAAACAAAACAAATAAATAAAATAAAAAAGAGACAAACCAAAAAATAGACCACAAACTATAGAGAACAAACTGATAGTTAACAGAGGGGAGATGGGTGGGGGATGGATGAAATAGGTGAAGGGGATTAAGAGGACATTTATGATGAGCACTGCATAATGTATAGAATTGTTGAATCATTATAATGTACACCTGAAACTAATATAACCCTGTATAGTAGCTGTACTGGAATTAAAAAAAAAAAAAAAAAGGCAGATCCAACTAGAATGCCTTTTTGGCACTTATTCCTGTCATAATGCCTGGCCCTTGGATGAAATTCTGGTGATAGAGAAGGCATCTCATCCTGATAAGGGTGAAAGTCATATTAAAGATAGAGGAGAAGGAAGATAAAAGGAGCATTGTTCTGACTGATAACTATTGGGCCAATATGATATCCAAGGATATCTTATTTCATGAAATATATAAACTTTGTACTTGCTTAAGAGAAAAAACCAAAAAATACAAACAAATTGACTTAACCTGGAGAGAGATTCGTTTAAAATCCCATTATTCTTATGCCTGACCATATAATATTTGCTATTTCTTTCTACTGAATTATAATAGTTATTTAAGATTTCTCCCATGCTTAATTAACCCATTTAAATTTCTGGAAATGATCAAAGGTATTCTAAATGGTAATAGAGACAATCTGTAATTTATATTTTGGAGATCATGAGTGAAATTCTTTTGATAGTTTGCATAAGTTAATTTTATTAGAAATTTTTATTTTTCTTTCTTTTTTTTTTAAGATTTTTTTATTTATTTGCGAGAAAGAGAATGAGAGACAGAGAGCATGAGAGGGAGGAGGGTCAGAGGGAGAAGCAGACTCCCTGCCGAGCAGGGACCCCGATGCGGGACTCGATCCCGGGACTCCAGAATCATGACCTGAGCCGAAAGCAGTCGCTTAACCGACTGAGCCACCCAGGCGCCCAGAAATTTTTATTTTTCAAAAAAATTTTAAATATATCTTTACTATTTATGGGGGTGGGAAATCTAAGGGGAGGGTTCATTATATTCATTCTATCAAAGTATAACTTGTTACAAATAAGAAGTTGTGAAAAGCAAACCCAGTGTATAGGTTTAGAAATCTGTGCTTTGTTCAACTGAAAAGAGGTGGTCTAGGATGGTCCATATTATTCTTTTTTTGTATCAATTATTATCAGATATCAGAGGGCAAAAACAGTTTGTTAATTGCCAAAACGGGTATGTGTTCTTCTAAGGTATTATTTCACCTCCATATATTTTTTTCCATTTTTCTTTTCTTTTCTCTTTTTTGTTCTTTATTTCCCTTTTTCTTCCTTTTCTTTCTTTCGATTAAGATTATTTTCAAAATAATTACTCTTTTTTATTTTCCTTTTTACAATTCAAAGGAGATCAGGTGCATTCAGGGTGGTATAGCTGTAGACTCCTTTTTACAATTCAAAATGATATCCAGATACCAATATAGCTCTGAAAGCAGAGGCTTAATTACATTATAGACAATTCTCTGGCAGATTAAATTTTTGCCACCCACATTTCAGATTTACTTTGAATGTCAATATTAAAGACTAATTTAAGGGTTGCTGGGTGGCTCAGTTGGTTAAGCATCTGTCTTCGGCTCAGGTTGGCTCAGGTCATCATCCCAGGGTTCTGGGATCCAGCCCCACGTCAGGCTCCCTGCTCAGCAGGGAGCCTGTTTCTCCCTCTCCCTCTGCCTGCTGTTCCCCCTGCTTGTGCTCTCTCTATCAAATAAATAAATAAAATCTTTAAAAAAATAAAAAAGAAAGACTAAGGACTCTTGATTTTTATCAAAAGCTTAATTGTTACAACTTCTACAAACATTCATTGAATTCCATCTGATACAATTATGTAAGATTTTATGGGGGTTATAAAGATAAGAGATAAGGTTAGGCCCCTAGTGTCTTACAACAAGGAATGGGTAATCAAATATGGTGTGGCCTAGACAGGTCACTAGGCCACAAGCCATCTATGACACAAGTCCTATGAGGAGAAATGGCTACACAGTTGGAGTGTAGAGGTGGTTCTTCCATGGAGCTCCTCAGGCTATGAGGATGATGATGGGATTGGTCTAACTATCCCTCTCTTTTATAGGACAATAATAGAATCCAAAGACTTGTTCATCACTCACCATCTGCCTTATGCTCTTACAAATATGCATGTCTACTACCCTCAGTAAATGATGCACATGTAATGAGAGCTACACACCAGTGTTCTCTTTGGGACACGTATTGCACTAGCCAAGGCCATTTGTAATATTTTTGTTGTTAATTATTTGTTCTATAATCATTATCTTAATGTTCTTAAGGGGAAATCTTGGGATGGATGCTATTATACCTTTTTAAAATTGCTTTTGGAAGAAAGCACTTCATTTACTTCTTTGTTCGTCTTCATTTTGGTGAATATGCCTTGGCAAAGGGTAGGCATTGAAGACAGCACAGGTAACAGGCAGTCTTCACTGTCTATATTATTACATCTAATGTTCTTTAATGAATATCTTGTTCCTTGCAGGACAGTTCTCTTTACTCTGACTTCCATGGTTGTACTTGTCATTACAACTGACTGGATCAGCTGGGACAAGCTGAATCGGGGTTTTTTGCCCAGTGATGAAGTTTCCAGAGCATTCCTGGCTTCTTTTATCTTGGTCTTTGACCTCCTTATTGTAATGCAGGTAAGTGTTTTTGTATCTCCCTTCTGTCACTAAAGCCGCTCTATGCTTTGTTACCAGTATAACAAACAGTGTATGGACAGTGAAAAGCTCCATAAAGCAAGAGAAGTGCGTAGTTTACAGTTACTATTGATGGGGTCTTCTCTGATCACGGTTTCAGCAGTTTTACTGGGAGGATATGCCAACTGGGCTTTTATAAAAGGAGCACCAAAAATTCATTGTATGAACATTGCAAGGTGGGTGCTGAGAAAGCGTACAGAATGGTGGTGTTTTCTGCCAAGGCTTCAAAACAAGGCAAAACAACAACAAAAAGCCCTGTTATTTAGTAAATGAAAAGCCGCAGAGATGAGGATGATATAAAGCCAGCAAAGCAGGGATAAGCAATTGCCAAAGCAACCGAGGGTTTTATGGCAAGTTGAAATGGAATGATGTAAAACGCTTTTTCTGGTTATGGAAATTATCACTTTCTTTCAGGACTCACTAAAGATCATTCCATTTTCATGTAAAGATATTTCTGCCCTGCTCAGCAACAGACTGTTTGCACAATAGCATTCCACTAACCAGCGCTACTTGTGTAATCTGCTGTGAATGCTTTGGGGTCCTAGGGCCCCAAAATGGAGGAATGTTCCTTTGTATGAGGCTGAAAGAAACATTAACTATTTCTTGGCACTTTATCTTGCTCATTAAATGTACATTCATCGGCTAGACATTTTCTTATTGGTTTTAGAAGGCAGTTTGGGGTTTTCCCCTTTGAGGCATTATAAGTTACCAGAACAAAGGCCACAGTTGCTGAAGGGAAGGTAAACACCATTGTGTTCCAAATTTATGTGAGATTTCACAAGATAGCAGATTGGTTTTCTCATTTCTAGAGGAAAGAAAGGCCTTTATAGGTGATAGATACTCTGTAGTATCTTAAAGGAGAATAACAGTTTGGTTTTTGTTTTGCTTTGTTTTGATTTAGTTTTTTGCTATATAATATAGCCCAGGCATTAGGTTCAAGATGGTTCCTAGAGTATATTGCTATTTCAGTGGATAACAATTTAAAATATGTTATCATTTTAAAAAATTATATAAAATTGAATGTTTGTGTCATCTAAAAATTGATGTATTTCTTTTTTATTTTCTGTGGGCTAGTTTAGCATAGTGGAGAAAGTAAGAAAGCATGGTGGGTTCCATATCTGTCTCTTACTTGATATAAGACCTCTTCTGGATATTCATAAAATCAAATTTGTAACACTAATGCAATAATGCATGATGCATTACTTGTTTAGAGGCTGTTTTTATTTTTTTTCATCTAATACTCCTAAATGATATACTTCCTTATGTAAAATATCTGCTTTGGCCAAATGGCCTACTGTACCTCTTTGAACCCATTGTAGAGTCAAAGGTTTTTTAGTAGCCAAGTAGACCATCGTCTTTTGGATTTTTTTTTTTTAATTTGTATATGTGAGAGCATAAATTTCCTGATATTGTGCTACTATCCATCACCTTCTACCCTCTTTTACATCATTTTAATTGTTCCAATAAGGTCACTAAAAAATCAGGGACCCGGAGGGGGAAAATGTAGCATTACAATTTACGGTATTATGGACTCACTCAAAAAGTACTTAGTAAAGAGGGCTAGAAGAAAGGAAGGATAGTTGGGATTTATATAGGCAGAGTCAGCAGGATTGGGAAGGGGAAGGCATTCTAGATGAAGGAAGTGGCATGAACATGTGGAGTTAGCAAAGTGTTCAAGTGTTCAGAGAGTAGCCAGAGCACCAAGTGACTGAAAACGGAGAGTTCGTGCTGAGGAATATATCAGTTTGGACCATTTTGGCTGCAAGTAACAATAACCCTGCCAAGCTAGCTTAATCAAAGGAGGGAATGTATTACTGCAATATAAGGATGTCCTACAGAATTAAAGAGGAGGGATGCAGTTATATTTTAGGGACACATGAAAGCACAGACTAAAGTACACCAGGGAACCCAGACCTAGCTTTTATTCTCCATCTCTCATTTTTTTTTTTTAACTTCTGTTTCCTTTTCTTCTCTTACTGTAAAGCAGCATTTTTAGCTTCCCAGTTCACATGGAAGAAAATGGACACAGCCAACACCTCAGAGAGAGACCACTCTCTAGTTGTCAGGCCTAATTCTAGATTCCTGAGGGAAGGGATTGCAAGGACTGGATTGCACCCATCAGTGAAGTGACTGGGGGTGAGTCCACAGGAAAGCAAGGAGATGTTAGTCCTCAAAAGCCAAATTAATTGATGTCTAATAGGAGGAAGAGTCCAAAAGAGGCTTGAGAAGTAGGGCCCTTAGCTCTTTTTCTCTCTCCCCCAATACTGAGTCAGTCAGCTAGGCCAGTGGATTTCTCTTTTGCTATGTCTCTTGTAGCCTACTCCTTCCTTCTCATTTCTCTACTTCTATTCAGTTCTGACTCTCTATACTATTGCAAAATAATCTCCTGTGGAACCTTCTGCTCCCAATGTCCCCTTGTCCCATACACTGTATGCGGCTCAGCCCCATAAACTTCCAATCTGAAATGCCATGTTGTACGTGCCTCTTCTCAGCCAAAGTGACTCCTCATTGTCCAAGAATAAAGTCCAGACGCCAAGAGTGTGTGCTTAATGCCTCCATGATCTGGCCCTGGCTGTGTTTTTCTCACCTGTCTCCTATGCTCTAGCTTTACCCCAAACCAAAGGGCTTGTTGTTTAGCTCTTGACTGCAGCACACTTATTCCAGGATGTCTGTAAGCTTATTTTTCTCCCCAGATGTGTCTCCTCCCGCTCTGCTCATCTAGACCCTACCACTGAGCACCATTCCAATTCCCCCTCATAAAAACCATGTAATCACTTCCTCCATGGAACTCCTGCAGCACTTTTTACTGGACTACAAATCACCGTTTCACTTTTTCCCTGCTCTATGGAGCAGGAACCATAGCTTATAACTATATATCCCTGGAGTCTCCCTAACACAGAGTCTTACATGGGCAGCAATATGCCCAGAGTAATAACTGCTTGATGAGGATAAAGAAGTGACATTTGAGCACTGAGTCTCAAGCAAACTCTGCCCCTCTTTGGTAGCATCATGTTGAAATTTTGGGAACTAGTGCATGTGAGTCTAAGGAAGAGAGTGAAATTTTGGGAACTAGTGCATGTGAGTCTAAGGAAGAGAGTGAATTTTTGGAAATAGAGCCTTGGAAGGCATATATATTCAAGACATTTAAAAATATATAATACAAATGTCCTAACAAGTCCAAAACCAACTAAACTGTGATCTAGTTCATTCCAGATTCACATATTTCAGACAAAAGGAAAATAGAAAAGTAACAAAATTAATGGAAATGGAGGAAATAGTTTTATTAAAAGATTTTCTCTCATTGGACTTATATAAGTGATTTAAAAGCAATTGAACCTAGACTTTTCTTTTTTTTTTAAAGATTTTATTTATTTATTTGAGACAGAGAGAGCACATGAGAGGGGGGAGGGTCAGAGGCAGAAGCAGGCACCCTGCCGAGCAGGGAGCCCGATGCGGGACTCGATCCAGGGACTCCAGGATCATGACCTGAGCCGAAGGCAGTCGCTTAACCAACTGAGCCACCCAGGCGCCCTGAACCTAGACTTTTCTAATACTAGAAAAATTCAACTTACACTATCAAAAGATATTTTAATGTTTGGTAAAAAAAAGAAAAGAAACCTTTAGAAAATGGCACTACTTCTGTAAAGATTTCATCTTAACAAAATTAGGTCAATTCTGAAAACTTTTAGAGAAAGTATAATTACTTTTATGAATATTAAATAGGATTTTTTTCTACATTTATCATAGGAATCATTTGTGTATCACATTTTTCTGTAGTTTTAGTAAAGTCACTGGAACTAAAACATAAACAGATGCTCGTAAAATATAACATGTGAGTCATATAAATCACCCATTTCTACAGCACATGAGAGGTACATTGTAAAAACTCTTCTCTCTGAGGAAATCTTATCTCAAATTCTGTTTAATATTTGTAATTTTGCCATTTGATTTTTGTATTCCTTTAGTTCATTGCATAACTACTTAATTTGCAGTAATGTCCCATCCATTCATCTCTTGTTAGATTGAAGTAAAGATATATCTAAATTATGTAAGATTAAAAATATAAAGTATTATAGAGTAATTACAGAAAAAAAAAAGTGTCCTAGGAGTCCACCTGCTCCAAATAAAGAGAGAGAGAGAGAGAGATCAGTGTAGACAGAATAGTAGGACAAAACTTCAAAGAGATGAGAGTAGAAGAGCAAGCAGCTAGAATTTGAAAAGGCACAACAATAAACAAGACAATTTTCTCCAGCCGAGAGTAGTATCATAATAATCATAGCAAGAATTCAGTTTTGATCCATTAAGTTCAGAAAACATTTATGAATTCTATTTTTGATTTTTTGAGAAACCTCCATATTGTTTTCCAGAGTGGTTGTACCAGTTTGCATTCCCACCAACAGTGCATGAGAATTCCTTTTTCTCTACATTCTTGCCAACATTTTTTTTTTCTTGTCTTACACCATTCTTTTTTTTTTTTTTTAAGATTTTTATTTATTTATTTGAGAGAGAGAGAGAGCATGAGAAGGGGTAGGGTCAGAGGGAGAAGCAGACTCCCCGCTGAGCAGGGAGCCTGATGTGGAACTCGATCCCAGGACTCTAGGATCATGACCTGAGCTGATGGCAGTCGCCTACCCAACTGAGCCACCCAGTTGCCCCGTCTTAGACCATTCTGACAGGTGTAAGGTGATATCTTATTGTGGTTTTGATTTGCATTTCCCTGATGATTATTGAGATTAAAAATAGAAATACCATATGATCCAGTAATTCCACTATAGGTATTTACCCCAAGAAAATGAAAACACTAATTTGGAAAGATATATGTACCTCTATGTTTATTGCAGCATTATTTACAATATCCAAGATATGGAAGCACCCCAAGTGTCTATCCATAGATGAATAGATAAAGAAGGTGTGGTGTATATACGGACTATTACTCAGCCATGAAAACGGATGAGATTTTGCCATTTGCAACATCATGAATAGACCTAGAGGGTATTATGCTAAGTGAAATAAGTCAGACAGAGAAAGACAAATACCATATGATTTCATTTTATATGTGGAATCTAAGAAACAAAACAAAGAGAAACAAAACAAAAAGTAGAATTAGACCTATAAATACAGAGAACAAACTGATGGTTGTCAGCAAGGAGGAGGTGGGAGATGGGCAAAATGGGTGAAGGGGAGTGGGAGATGCGGCCTTCTAGTTATAGAATAAATAAGTAACAGGAATAAAAAGTACAGCATAGGTAAATATAGTCAATAATATTATAATAACATTGTATGATGACAGGTGGTAGCTACACTTGTGATGAGCATAGTATAATGTAGTTCAGTTATAAGATGAGTAAGTTCAGAGGATGTAATGTACAACATGGTGACTATAGTTAAAAATACTGTCTTGTATACTTGCAATTTGCTAAGAGAATAAATTTTAAGCATTCTCATAAAAAAGTAAGAGGTAATGGAAATGTTGATTAACTTGATTGTGAAACTAATTTCAGAATGTATATATGTAAAAACATCCTGTTGTACACTTTAAGTATATTACAATTTTGTCAGTCTCACCTCAATAAAGTTGGAAAAAATACTAAGTGATAAAGAATGTGACATAAAAAATAAAACAAAACAGTTACGATTTCATTCTAGTATACATCACAACAGGTGCTGGAGACACAGGACAGTGGGCAAGGAAACGAAAGATCAATGGTATAGTCCACAGGAGTTTGTAATCACAAAGGAATTCATAATTTAATAGAATAAATAGGAGTAGAAAAGTAAAGACATTTTAGGAAAACTGTCTTTAGAAGAATTTTTTATTCAGCTAAAAAGCAAATATTCCTACCTTTGCCACTTTTAAAATTCATCTCCCCTACCATCCTAAGATCTAGTTGCTGTTATGAAGGCTTTAAAATAAAGGAACTTTCTCTTCATAAGATAAAGAACATTCTATGCTTTTTTTTTTTTTAAAGATTTTATTTATTTATTTGAGAGAGAGAGCACATGAGAGGGGGGAGGGTCGGGAGGGTCAGAGGAAGAAGCAGACTCCTGCCGAGCAGGGAGCCCGATGCGGGACTCGATCCAGGGACTCCAGGATCATGACCTGAGCCGAAGGCAGTCGCTTAACCAACTGATCCACCCAGGCGCCCCATTCTGTGCTTTTTAACTAGATAGGAAGAAAGAGAATGAGAGAAGAAAGAGAGAAAGAGAAGGACTAGTTGGGGGATATTGGGAAGGGGAGATGGGGAGGAGGAGGAGGAGAGGTGTAGAGCCAGAAGGATGGGTATAGGTGGGGATGGCTTGAGGAGCCAGTAAAATTCTCCAGTGTGAATCAATGGGTGGAGAGGGGTGGGATTAATCAATGGTAATGACTATGGAGACTGATGAAGTGTTATTATCTGTTGTTAAGTTTCCATGCATTCTTTGTCTCTCCTAAATGCTAAACTCTAGGGGATTAGTGTAGGGAATATTAAAAGCTGTTGAGTTTTACAACTGGATCAATGTAGTCTAGCATCAAGTGCCCAGGAGGCAGAGAATCTGCTGAATAAAGTGCCCAGGAGGCAGAGGAAGCTGTAAGAAGATAGGTTTCTGGGAATTTATAGGTAAGTTCAGAAAAGTATTGCCTTGAACCTCTGCTCTTTAGTATCCTCTCCTCCAGAAGGCCTCTCCTCATCACCTACTGTGTGTATCTTAGATTTATGGATATAAATAGATGCATAATATAAAATATATATGTAATATCAGCTTTATGTGCTTCAAGGAGATAAAAGGAGTTTTCTAGAAGAGAGGCTTTTAAAAAGAAGAAGGAAGATTCAAGAATTATATTTTGGTGAATCCTCACATTGTTGATACATCTTTTTAGCACTTCTCTTTCTTGTAATACTGCATACCTGCCTAGTACCTTCATACCTATGTACCTACATATTTGCTGTAACATGTGAGCTCCTCAAGGAGAGGAAGCATGTTTTTTCAATTTTTTCATTCCCACAGCTAACTCATGTTCAATGCATTACAGTTTTACCATAAATATTTGTTGAATGAAAGAATAAATAAGTGAATGATCACAGCATTATTTCAGAAAAGCCAAATAACATGAGATTTTTCAAGAAGCAAAATGTTTACCAACAGCAGGAGAATGAGCCATCAATTATATTAGATTAGGTCATTTTCATTGAATTATGATTTTACTATAATTAAATATCCAAATAAAAATCTGAATGAATTGCTCAGTTAAGTGTTAAAAAGGACTCTTTGGTCTAGTTGAAAAGCACTTAGAGAAAAGTGATATTTCCTGAAAAGTAATTTCCTAATGCACTGAAAAAGTATGAAAATTGCATCCTACAAACATTTTGCTTTGTAATATCCAGAATGTTTTTTTTTTTCATGCATGGGTCTCAGAAGTAGGTTGACTAGTTTAAAAAAAAGACATGATGACTTTGCTAGACTTCATTTTAAAACTCCAATCACCTGACTTCAGTAGAACACTTCTTTTGAGGTCATAGCTGTTGAAAGTGGAATCAATCACTTTAGAACATAGGGCAGAGCAACAAGCATGAACCTATTTTAATTAAATAGCTATGGTGTTTTGACAAGTTGGCATATATTTTCTGGATAAGTTGTTCTGACTGATTTTGTTTATAGGCTACTTAGAATGAAAGGGCTATTTAAATGTCTGGTCACCAGTTTTAACATGTCCTTCAGCTTTGGGAATACTTCATATTTTTCGAAGTATTTTAAACTCTTCTTCACAGTTATTTTACATCTTCATTTTTCCTACTCAAGGGTTACACTCCTCCTTGAAAACACAGTAATGGCAATTTCTGTTGTAGGTCCCAAGTGATGGCATGGAATAAGGGCTTAGATATTAAGCAATACCTGGATTAACCATAAATGCCTACTGTCTTCATAATATGTGCCTAAGAGGTTGAATCTTTGTTTTATTTACTGTCACCATTTTGTACTTTTGACATCACCTGATCTAATGGGAAGATAAACTATTCAAGGAGAATCATAGAGGGGAATCCTAATATATTGTTTATTAGGAGTCCCAGTGATGAGCCTCCAAAGAGTGGACAGACTTCTTATTGTAAGTCATGCCCATGCAGCATGGGGGAGTTCAGTCAAGTGGGCAGTCTACAGGAGGGACCAGAGAACAAGTCTTGGTAGGTGACCAATGGTATCAAGAAAATTTGGCAGAAGGTAACAGATAAGCTGGAAGCATGGGGATTACCAGGCAGACAAATTTTAGGATCCATTCATGGGTACTGGAGTAACAAACACACTCACTTGAAAATGAAACTAATAGTCTGGTTAACATATCATATAGATCACAGTTTTGAAACAGGCAGTAAGTTCTATGAGGGATTATTGTAAGTAGGAGAGATCACTCAAGTCTTTAAGGATAATGTGGGAAGAATGTAGCTTGAAGGAATTATAAGATTTGGTTAAGCAAGTGGAAAATAGAGACATTCAAGTTTCATCCCAATTTAAATGCTTCAGTCCCTGAGGTATTTTTTTTTTTTAAAGATTTTATTTATTTATTTGAGAGAGAGAGAATGAGAGAGAACACATGAGAGGGGATAGGGTCAGAGGGCAAAGCAGACTCCCTGCCGAGCAGGGAGGCCGATGCGGGACTCGATCCCGGGACTCCAGGATCATGACCTGAGCCGAAGGCAGTCGCTTAACCAACTGAGCCACCCAGGCGCCCCCTGAGGTATTTTTTTTAAAGAGAGATAGAACATGATTAAAAAACTGGCAAAAGATAAATTCTGTGCTGTAGCACATGAGCAGTAATTTTTTCAAAACCACATGGAGGCAGCAAGATACAACTCCTTCAGGTTCTTATTTTTCTAATGGCTGCATCATTGTTGTCGGGTGCCATGGAATTATTAGTACCCGATCATCACCCTGAAAGAATGTCCCAGCCCTTGCCCTCACCCCCATCTTTGTGTGTGTATCATGGTTGGCCCTGGAAGTCATGTGTAGCAGTTACCACTTGTCATTGCACCCCACTTGTATATGATAAAAAAGTACAATGTTGAAGACACACATTCCACCATTTTATCAGGCTCCCAGCTCCTCTGGGGTAATTTTCAAACTCAGAGTGTGGTTATACCTCACTCAGGTCAGAGCTGTATAGGTGATGCTAAATGTGAGACCTACTAACAGACATTCATGTCAAATATCCTGTCCCCAGATGCGCTAATACTCTGTAGCTATTCTTTTTTTTTTTTTTTTTTTTAAGATTTATTTACTTATTGGGGGGGGGCAGAGGGAGAGGGAGAGAGAAACTTTTAATGGCAGTGGGACCGTGGTTAAGTCACTTCATATCTAGGAATCCATACTCTCATCTACAGCATGACAATTTTTCATAACCCACATTTCAGGATGTTTATGACTAGTCCAATTAAAAATGCAGTTGAAGTTTCATATTTTCGTATATCTAAATTACATTATTTGGATAGAAGAAAACAAATTAATTTAGTTGGAAAAAGTTTCAGAGTTACACTTTGAATTACAGTCATTCAGGATTGTTTTGATTTTAGCTAAGGAAAACTATAATAATGTGGTAATGGAGTCTGAGTAACAATGCGCTGCAACCATAATCTGCTAATAGAGAAATACATTAAGGGGGTGATTCCCATCCTTACCTGATTAGAAGGATCACCAATATTCTTACAAAGATGTGAATGTGGCTATAGGAACATTGTCAGAAGTTTCTGGTTTAGTGAGTGTGCAGTGGTGCCTTGGAATTACTAGGCATAACAGATGATTCTTGTGACCATGCATTAGAGTCAACTGTGCTGGTTAAAAATGCAGATTCTTGGGTCTTCCTTTTAGATCTAGTGGTATTAGAATCATTAGGGAATTTGATTTGTGAGTATTAGTCTTTATTTAGCCCAAAAGCAATTTCTCTGTTACTCACTATCCTAAGGTAGTACACTGGTAATAAGTGAATGTTTGTTATTCCTTTGATTCAGATGGCTATACATAAAAGAACCCCAAGAAAATTACAAATTGCCAGATGGTACTTGGAATTTATTACATTTGATGAAGGTTGGGGTGTTGTTCAGAATTATGCATTCTTCTGTAAAACTACCTCATTCCCATGGTGCATATTGTGAAAGCTTAACAATTAAAACCAAATACGTACCTGGTGCATTTTTCTCTAATTTTCGATGAAAATATATTTTACAAATATCCCTTTGCAGAAAAATGTATTTATGTCTCAGATGCTTATCATTGATTCAATCTTTGTTAGATTTCAGTAGGTGAGTACTGAACATTTATTTGCAAGTTGAGTAAAATCTAAAATATAAGAATAGCATGAAACCAAATAGGTCTCTGTTTTATAACAAAATGATTTTATACATAAAGAGATGTGTCTGGGAAAAAATTAAAATCAGTTATTTATAATCCTTGTCATTCCTTCCTGGGCCTTCTGAAGGTGGCGCCAAGAAATGACCTTTTTTTTTTTTAAAAAGATTTTATTTATTTGAGAGAGAGAGCACAAGCAGGGGGAGTGGCAGGCAGAGGAAGAGGGAGAAGCAGACTCCCTGCTGAGCAAGGAGCTCGATGCGGGACTCGATCCCAGGACCTTGAGATGATGACCTGAGCCAAAGGCAGACACTTAACCGACTGAGCCACCAGATGCCCCATCGTTTTTTGTTGTTGTTGTTAATGAATAGAATAGTAGATCTGTATACAAAATGAAAAAACTCAGAGACTTAGGAGAGATGCCTGCCCATGAAGTAGGACAGTAGGAGCTGGTGGTCAGAAGGAGTTGTTATGGTGGAGAAAAAAAGAAGACATAGAGTTGACAGCTGCTACAGCTGATAGAACTTGAGAGAGAGAGGGTTTTTTTTTCATTTGTTTTGTTTTGGGAGAAGTTTTGCTCTATCATATGCAATGTTATATTCTACATTCACTTCCTAAGAAAATTTCAATTAAAAAAAATTCTCCAATCCTTTTGGCATTATTGTCCTTCAGTCCTAGCCTCCTCTTTTGATTCAAGATGTGTTTCTGGGCAAGAGTCAGGGGAAGGACAAGGTCATGGGGGCCAGTGTACATTCTGATTTCACAGATATGAAAATTAGCGGGTCCCTACATGTAATGATTGTGTGTAGAATGAAGTCTGGTGGATGCATTCACTTGATCTTATGACTGCCTCTTAATTCAACATTTTAGCTCTTTACTAGCTCAAAACCAAACTATGTATCTCTTTCTTTTCAATACAGTTTGTCAAACCCCCTTCCTCTAACTCCCCTTTAAACATCAGTATCCCCTAAGGGTCTTCCCTATCCTCCCTTATCTTTTCATGGCTTCAAGTCTCCCTTGTGGACTGGTCTTTCTCAAGTCCAAATGCCTCTGCTTAATTTCACACCTGGATATCTAACTGCCAAGTGGCTATTTCCGCGTAGACATTCCACGAGCTTCTCTGGTTCATCACGTTTAAAACCAACCTATCATGACTTTTATCCACTCAGTCACTCAAGCCAAAAACCTGGGACATATCCCAGATTCCTCTCTCTTGTCTGTCTTGCAGTCAATCGCCAGGCTTACACATTCTCCTTGCTAAGCATCTCTTGAACCTGTTCCTCCTTTAGACCCTAATACATTCTACTTAGTTCAGGTTACCATCAGCTTTTACTAATATGAGTATAATACCTTTTCTCTTCTTCTAGTCTTACCTGATTTGTCCAGAGTAATCTTTTTAACATAAAAATCTAATCCTCAAAATTCTTCAGATAGAAATTCCTTTGCATGCCATACTAGCCATGCTGTTATCTAGCCCATGGCTAGCTTCTGGCTTCTTCCTGGCCATCATTCTCCCTTCCCTCCCCCTACCCACCTCTTACATCTTATACTCCATTAAAATTCTGAAATATCTGTTGGTTACTCAAGTCATAATGCCTTTCTTCATGGTGTAGGCCTTTGCACTGGCAATAAATGGGTTTCTTGTCAATGTGTATTCTTGGTCCTCCTCAGCCGTCCTTCAGCCTCCAGCTTAAATGCTACCCTTTCTATGAGGCCTCATCTGCCTCTCTCAATCAAACTTAAGTGCTTCTTTTCTTACATGTTCATAACAATGTTTATAAATGTCAATTATGGTTAATCCCACACTGCATTGCATTTGTTCGTTTGCAGGTATATACCCATCTCGCTGAAAAGTTGTAAGACTTGGAATAGTTCAGGTCAAATACAGAGAATATTCAAGAGATGTTGGCTAAACCTAGACCAGCACCTAGACCAGTACCTAAAGGTCATTGGGACTCCATAATTGTATTTCACATGAAAGATTTTATAAGATTCCCAAAAAGGAACAATTTTATTTTTTTATGCTGAGGGATCCGTGTACTTATATGAGCTACTTATTAAAAATTTTCTATATGAGAATCATATTTATATTGATCAGACATTGGCAAGTTTGTTTTTAGAGGCCTTATTTAAGGTCCTGTTGACATTAGACAATTTATGAATTGAATTTGGGATAGGCTCTCAAAACGTTTATCATCGAATTCAATTTTCTTTGTATTTTGCAAAGTACAACCATCATAAACCCAGAGTAGAGTCTTTGTTCTGAGCCTTCCATGTATTTCCCTGAGCCTAGTTTTTGCTGAAGTAAATTCTTCTCATTGAAACCGGTGTCCTCCAAAGAGTGGTAAAATTGGGGGCTCGGATTGCTCCTCCCTGTACTATGAAATGGGATGGGAAAATTCTGATTGCAGAGTCATGAGGAAGAGATTCTGAGCATGCAGACCCTGTTGTATTTTTCTTAATACCTAGAAGAAGGAAAAAAGTAAGAATATTACAACAGAGCTTTGACTTACCTTGTCACCACCTGCTAAGAGAGATGATGACTCTCCTCCAGAGGTGCTTTCTTGTTAAAGAGAGACAGAGGACTGTAATCACTGACTTCACATTAGGAATGAAAAATTCTTTTATGGGTAAGACTGAATGAATAAAACTTTAAAAGCCAATAATCTTAAGTTCAGTCATATAGAGTTTGCAATGCTTTATTAATTTATAAAAATAACAACCATCTATTTTCAACTGCAAACTACTCAGTATTAATAATAACACTAGTGTGTTACATGTCTTGATAGAGAATCAAAGATCTGAGCTTAGTAGCAAATGTACCTTTAAGTATATATTTACTATATTTTTATAATAAAATAATAAAAAGTTATAGTTTATTTTGATGAAGAGAGGAAGAATATTTGTAGGGCTTAATGAGATAAATGGAAAGAACTTAAAACAGGGACTATCACAAAATGAGATTTTCTACCTGGAAAAATCTCTAGCTATATGACCTGGGGAGATAATGAACTATAACAAGGGCATAATGTGATTAGAATAAAATGAGTGATTTATATCAGAGAAGCCTTGTCATAGAGAAGACACAGAAGTTATCACTCTTCAGCATGGTCTAGGCGTTAGTTCTATCTGCGTTTGCATAGTGAGTAGCTCCGAAACATTTTCTATTTGACCTCTAGGATTCTCAATTCAATGTGTATTTTGTGAGATTGATCCACTGAGGCAAATATTTAAATGAATAATGGAACATTTTTTTAAATTATTGATTCCCAGAGATCTGGCATGTTTAGGCGCGCTCACTATTTCTGTTCAAATTCATGGGAGTTTTTATCTCACTGTGAAAATGGTTTTCTGAACCCTCATCTCTCAGAATAAATCTGATATGTTTTTGAGTGTCTTAGAAAATTATTCCCAAATCTGAATAGACTGTAACTTGCTTATGAGGTCGGAAAGAGTAGATCATCACCACTAAACTTGAGGGGGGAGGGCCAGTGTAAATATTTTTCTTTTGAAATATGTTTTCAAGCTATGCTCTGTAAAAGGAACTTGCAAATCTAATTGGTGTACAACTATACTCTCATGATGCACAGTAACCTCCAGGGACATTATAGTGTCAACCTGCCAGAAAGTTGTAACAAAATATACATCCCAACAGTAACTGAAAACACCTGCTGTGGTCGGGAGAATAATGCCTCCCCCACAAAATACCCACATCTGAATCCCTGGAACCTGCAAATATGTGAAAGTTACATGGCAAAGGGAAACTAAGGTTGCTAGTCAGCTGACCCTAAAATATAGAAATTACCCTGGGTTATCCAGGAGGACCCAATGTAATTACAAGAGTCTTTAAGAGAGGAAAAGAGAGGCAGAGGCGGACAAGAGGTGGCAGCATGAGAAGGCTGGCTTTGGAAGGTAGACCAAGAGGGCTGTAAGTCAAGAGGTGCAGGTTACATCTAGAATCACAAAAAAGGAAGAGGAACAAATTCTGTCTTTGAACCTCCAGAAGGAATGCTGGCCATCCTGCCAACACCTTGATTTTAGCTCAGTGAGACCCATTTTGAACATCTGACTTCTAGAACTAAGATAAGTTTGTATCGTCTAAGGCTCTAAGTGGTGGTAATTTGTTACAGCAGTAATAGGAAACGAATACATCCAAGTTTCTTCTCATCTTTGCTGACATGGGATATTATTGATCTTTTATGTCTTTTCTAGCCCAACAGTCAAAAATATATTATTAGTTGGGGAGCCTGGGGGCTCAGTCGGTTAAGTCTCTGCTTTTGGCTTGGTCATGATCTCAGGGTCCTGGGATCGAGCCCTGCCCCAGCCTCTGCACTCAGCAGAGCGTCTGTTTGTCCCTCTGCCCCTCCCCCACCAATAAATAAATAAAATCTTTAAAAATATATTCTATTGGTCTTTAATTTTTCATTATTAGTTAAGTTGAGCTTATTTCCTTCTTCTAGATCCTTGATGAATATTAAAATTTCTTTATGAACATCCAGCTTATGGAATGAACCTATTTCATTATTGAAGTTTTAATTTTTTTGTTTTTGTTGTTGTTTTTCCTTATCCTTTTGTTTGACCATTAAGTATCATTTTTGCTTTTGGTGTCTAACACATTAAGAATAGAACCTACTAAGTTTTTACCAGGAATTTATGATGACTTCTTATAGAAATAAAGCAGCTTTTCAATGTTGCTAGAAATAATTACATGCTTTCTTTTAGTATGTTTTCTACTTTAAACTATTAATGTAATAAGCTATGAGAATAGGCTTCTTACCTTGACCCATTCATAGATCACTAGAGTATATCGCACTTTGTGGTAGTTTATTATTATTTAATAAGCTGCTGAATTCAGTTTTGCATGTATATTTATGAAAGAGATGAACGTATCCTTTTCTTTCCTGCTAATTTCCATCATGGTTATGTTAGTCCTAGAAATGAATGGAAAGCCTCCGTCTTTGCTGTGTTTTGTAATCATTTCAATATATGGGAGCTATTTGTGGAACACTCTGCATGCTATGCCTTTTTACACATCCTCTTTCCCTACCCCATTTCATATTATGTCAGTAAATTCAAAGGTACTTAGAAAGAAAAGGAAAATAAATATATTACCTCAAACTGCTATTTTGAGGTTGCAACTCCCCTCATCTTTTAAAATCAGAGAGTTTTTTTGCATCTGTAAACCATTCCTGTAATTGTAGAGGAAGGAGGAGAGACATAAGAAAGGCTGTCCTTGGAGAGTTGTTGGCAACATAGCTGCCTATAATTTCATTAGATTTCCTTTTCTATGATGTTTTATTTTTATTACTATTACCATCATTATCATGATTATGGCTTATATGAAACCCGTTTACACTATACTAAATTATAAATATATTGTTAATTCATCTTTTATGATGTCAATGTGGACTGTGTTAACACAGTGTCCAGGATAAAAGAAGTAATAGCCCCATGTCACTTTATCATGATCAGAACATTTAAGCAGAATTGTGTTGAGTTTAGGATATCACATTAAAAATGTATTGGCTTTCTAAATTACAAAAGCATTACAAATTCTTCCAAAAACAAGTTGGAAAGCACAGAAGAAAGAAGAAAGAAAATTATTTACAGTGTGATCTTCCAGATAAATTCATCAGTACACGTGAAGTTTATGCACATAATTGCATATATATTTTTCCAAAACCAGAATCATCCTCTACATCATTTTTGTTTTGTAACCTGCTTTTTCACCTCACAATATATTATTAAAATTTTTCATGTCATGAAATACTCTTTCACAACGTTATTTTAGTGAATGTGTTATAATTTAATCTGTGATGTGATCATGAATAGCAGATTACCTATTGTGAGACATTTGTTTCCATTTTATTACTGTTTATGGTACTATAATGAACATGATACAATGATTATTTTCTTGAGATGAATTCCCAGAAGTTGAATTGATAACATAAAAGGGTTGCACATTATAATGACTTCTCATATACTTAGCCAAATTTCCCTCTGGAGGTTATTTTATATATCATTCCACAATAAGTATAGGAAAGTGACCATTTCCCTCACCAAAGAAGAATCTTGGATTTGTCTTAATAGTTTCCAATTTGAGTAGCAAAAAACTATTTCATTTTGATATATATTTCTTTAACTAGACATATCCGTGATCACTAGCTCAACAACTTTTTCAAAATTTGCATTTCTTTTTGACTTTTAGCAAGATAATTCAGAACAGTACATATACAAGCATCTCAGGGGGCCTGGGGTAACATAGGAGCATAGCAAACTATAAGCAAAAAAATCTCATCCTTCAGTGAGTCATATGACTATCCACACTAACTGGTACACATAGAAACCATCAATATCCTTTCTCTCATCAGGTTTTTGTCACCAAATGAGCTCAAGTCAGATTAGGTTTTGCTGCTCTATGAATGCTAGAAAAGCTTTATTTTCAGAGCTTTCCTACTTCAAAATTGAAGACAAGGGATGGTGGACAGGTAGTGAGGTTGGTAATTGTTTTTCTTAAGTCTGTTGGGTATTTATGAATTGGTTTTTCATATCCTTCACTCAGTTTTTTATAAGGATGCTTGATATTTTCCTCATTGGCTTGTAATAGTTCTTTGCATATTACCTCTTTACCTCTTTACCTGTTACAGATGTTATAAATATTTGTTCTGAGTTTTATTTGTTATTAAGATTGTTTATAATAGCTGTTGTCAAACTTGAGTCTTCCCAAGAATAACCTGGTGTGTATGTGTGTGTTTCTGTGCGTGGTATGGAGTGGATGTGCATGTGTGCATGCTTGGGTGTCCACATGCATGTTTCATGCAAAGTCCTGAACGCTACCCATAGAACATTTGATATAAAAGGTCAAGGTAGCTATCATTGGTCATCATGCTGATGGTAGCTAACACTTGTGAGCATAGCATAACATATAGATTTGTCTAATCACTATATTATACACATGATATTATATATTATATTATATATTAAAACTAATATAATGTGCATCAACTGTACTTCAAAAAAATAAATAAATACCGGTTCTAATATATATAGTGGTAATGATTGCACCACTTTGGAGTAAATTAAAAACCATGAAGTTTACAATTTAAATGTATGAATTGTATGCTATGTGAATTATATCTCAATAAAGCTGCTAACAGAAAACAAAAAGGTCTAAGTAGAATCATGAAATCTGAATCTTAGAAAGCCCAAATATGATTCTAATACAGGTCATCAGAGATTCTCATTTTGGCTTGTGGTAGTTTTTGCTTAACTTGTAGTTGTTTTCAGTTTATCTGATAAAGGCTATCTGTCTTGTCCTTTGTGATTTCTGTCCTTTACGTCAAGCTGGGGATACTGTGTTTCAGAGAGGCATTGACAAACTAGAGAGCGTATACAAACGCCAACAACTGGAATGTCGAGAGACCCAGAAAGAATGACAAAGGAATGATGGAGGGAATGGGGATGTTTAGCATAAAGCCTAGACTTTGAGGAGGAATGTGCTAGCTATCATCCTCTGTTAAGTGGAAAGACAATGCAACTATTCTCTGTTGCACCAGAAAGCTGTACTAAGAACACTGTGTTGAAATGCAGAACATCAAATGCATCTTCCACGTGAATTTTCCTTTATAAAACATATCTGATCATGACATTTCTCAGTTTGGAATCCTTTGTGGCTTTTGTTGTTTTTAGGAGAACACTCTGTGTCCTGTGAGGTCCCTCACAATCCAAGCCTCATTTGGCTGCTTCCCCTCCCTCCACACTTCTCACCTGATGTGCTACCCAAGTGAATGGCTTGATGTCTCTAAAAATGGAACAGGTTTACACGTCTTTCCTCCTTCTCATATCTGAGTTTCATAAGCCATGTGATCTACTAACGTCCCCTATCCTCTAGGCTGAGCCATATGTTGAGGTCTAGTCAGGGCGGAGTCCTTGTGAGTCTGTTTCTGTCATGATCCTCTCTCTCGAATGTCACCAATGGGACCTTATCCAGAAAATAAGTCACTGAAAAACCCAATGATGTATTTATATGCATTTACATATAATAATACGTAGTTAATATTTATTAGTCATAGGCTATGTCCTAGGGCAACAAAGATGAGTAAAATGTACATCTACTCTTCTAAGAGCCTCAACATCTCAGAAAAGAAGAATTAATGAAAATTAAATGAGAAAGTTTAGTGAATATTTAAAAATTGGAGACGGGATCAGAACTACATAATTCACATTTCAGTAGTTATGGAAATTCGAGTGAATTTATAATGCATTCAGACATAAAACTATATTTAAGAGGATAAATAAAAGGAAAAGAATTAAACTTGCTTGAGTTATATAGAGGAATAGAAGCACTGTGTTCTGAACCAAATGCATAATTTTTGCCAAGATTATTAAGCGGAAGATGTTTATGCTTCCGTTGAAAATTTGATTGGTGTTATACAGCATGTTAACTGAAAGACACGCTCATTTTTACTTGCTTAGGAATCCTTAAAATGTTCAATAAAGTGGCTGCATGTTTTTGCATAACAAAAGGGAACGCGCATTACTGAATGTCTCAGGATAATGAGGATGTTACGTAGTTTAGCATCTGCTATATTTATATTAGACTGCGGTCATTAATGGATACTTTTCCCTTCCACTGTCTAGAAAAAAGACATTTTTTTCCTTATTGTTACACACCAATTTGAAGTAGGAGTTGGAGTTTTTCTAGTAGCACATGACTCCAGTGTATTGCATTTGGAGTCATTCCTTTCAGATCCTAATGTGCCATGCCGCTGGAGTTCTGGGTTGGTCAGAAGCCCACAGTTGCCAAGGTCAGAGGCCCCCAGTATTTTAATCTCATATTTCCACCAGTCCCGGGGCTGGCTAGAGAGCTCTCACGGAATGCCCATTAAGGAAAATGCATTCCTCGACATCACACAAACAGCAAGTGAAACGGCCAGACCTAGGCCCGAACTTGTGTGACAGATTACAAATGTGTTTTTCTCTGTGGAGCAGTGAGTCAGCTCAGTAATTTCTAAATAGTAGACTTGTCATCCAAATGTAGTTTGACGTTATCTCTAGGTGATTAGAACCCTGCGCTTTTTTTCGTGGTGATTAATAACCCTTTTATTCTTTCACTGTAGAACATCAACAGAGTTGATACTAATTGTATTAGCTAAGGCTGATTTCCTTTGCAAGATCCAAAACAGTGCATAATTCACTAGGATGAGCTCCTTGAAGGCACGAGCCATCATATTTATCTTAGTATCACCACCGTTAGGCCAGCGTGTTGCAGTAAGAGTTTCCATAAATGTGCACTGAGTTGAATTAACTTCATTTGCTGTGGATGAATTTCAGCACTAATAACATTCTCAGTTCTATTTAGGGTTTGAAGCTTGAAGAAGCAGTGCATTTCATTCTGCCAGTAAGTAAACAACTTCATGAAAGAAATATTAGCTCTTATAGTCCGTTCATTCAGCTACTTTTGGAAAACTGTTTTCACTGACTAGACATAGCAACAAATTCTAGCCAGGCAGAGCAAATATTATAATTTATAACTAAAAGATGTCTTTGGTTGGGATTTGGGCCCCTTTTCCTCAATGTTCATCTTAAATATTTGCTACTATTTTAACACATTTGCTTCTAAAGAATTCTAGAATCTTGCTGTAGCAGAAAGGTCTCATTTCCAGGTAAGTCAGAGACCATTAAAAGTCCCAGTGTAATGAGGTAAAGGGAAGGTCAGAAATACTTGTCAAAAGATAGAGTATACAAATAAAAATGTCAACTGCTTTATAAATGACATCTCGTCTCAGTGACTCTTTTTTTTTTAATTTAATTTTATTATGTTATGCTAGTCACCATACATCATTAGTTTTTGATGTAGAATTCCATGATTCATTGTTTGCGTATAACACCCAGTGCTCCATGCAGTACGTGCCCTCTTTAATACCCATCACTGGGCTAACCCATCCCCCACCCCCCTCCCCTCTAGAACCCTCAGTTTGTTTCTCAGAGTCCATAGTCTCTCATGGTTCATCTCCCCCTCCGATTTCCCCCCTTCATTTTTCCCTTTCTACTATCCTTCTTTTTTTAAAAATATATTGTAGTATTTGTTTCAGAGGTACAGGTCTGTGATTCGTAAGTCTTAACACAATTCACAACACTCACCATAACACATACCCTCCCCACTGTCCATCACCCAGCCACCCAACCCTACCATCCCCCACCACTCCAGCAACCCTCAGTTTGTTTCCTGAGATTAAGAGTCTCTTATGCTTTGTCTCCCTCTCTGGTTTCATCTTGTTTCATTTTTTTCCCTCCCTTCCCCTATGATCCTCTGTCTTGTTTCTCAAATTCCTCATATCAGTGAGATCCTATGATACTTGTCTTTCTCTGATTGACTTATTTTGCTTAGCATAATACCCTCTAGTTCCATCCATGTTGTGGCAAATGGCAATATTTTGTTGGTTTTTTTATGGCTGTATAATATTCCATTGTGTATATATAACACATCTTCTTTATCCATTCATCTGTTGATGGACATCTTGGCTCTTTCCATAGTTTGGCTATTGTGGACATTGCTGCTATAAACACCGGGGTGCACGTACCCCTTCGGATCCCTACATTTGTATCTTTGGGGTAAATACCCAGTAGTGCAATTGCTGGGTCGTATGGTAGCTCTATTTTCAACTTTTTGAGGAACCTCCATACTGTTTTCCAGAGTGGCTGAACTAGTTTGCATTCCCACCAACAGTGTAGGAGGGTCCCCTTTCTCCACGTCCCCACCAACATCTGTCGTTTCCTGACTTGTTAATTTTAGCCATTCTGACTGGTGTGAGTGGTATCTCCTTGAGGTTTTGACTTGGATTTCCCTGATGCCGAGCGATGTTGAGCACTTTTTCATGTGTGTGTTGGCCATTTGGATGTCTTCTTTGCAGAAATGTCTGTTCATGTCTTCTGCCCATTTCTTGATTGGATCATTTGTTCTTTGGGTGTTGAGTATGATAAGGTCTTTATAGATTTTAGATACTAGCCCTTTATCTGATATGTCATTTGCAAATATCTTCTCCCATTCTGTTGGTTGTCTTTTGGTTTTGCTGACTCTTCCCTTTGCTGTGCAAAAGCTTTTTATCTTGATGAAGTCCCAATAGTTCATTTTTGCCCTTGCTTCCCTTGCCTTTGACGATGTTTCTAGGAAGAAGTTGCTGCGGCTGAGGTCAAAGAGTTTGCTGCCTGTGTTCTCCTCAAGGATTTTGATGGATTCTTGTCTCACATTTAGGTCTTTCATCCATTTTGAGTCTATTTTTGTGTGTGGTGTAAGGAAATGGTCCAGTTTCATTCTTCTGCATGTGGCTGTCTAATTTTCCCAACACCATTTGTTGAAGAGACTGTCTTTTTTCCATTGGACATTCTTTCCTGCTTTGTTAAAAATTAGTTGACCATAGAGTTGAGGGTCCATTTCTGGGCTCTCTCTTCCATTCCATTGATCTATGTGTCTGTTTTTGTACCAGTACCTTACTGTCTTGATGATTACAGCTTTGTAATAGAGCTTGAAGTCCAGAATTGTGATGCCACCAGCTTTGCTTTTCTTTTTAAACAGTCCTCTGGCTATTCAGGGTCTTTCCTGGTTCCATACAAATTTTAGTATTATTTGTTCCATTTCTTTGAAAAAAGTGGATGGTATTTTGATAGGGATTGTACTACATGTGTAGATTGCTCTAGGTGGCATAGACATTTTCACAATATTTGTGAAATATCTTCCAATCCATGAGCGTGGAACGTTTTTCCATTTCTTTGTGTCTTCCTCAATTTCTTTCATGAGTATTCTATAGTTTTCTGCGTACAGATTCTTTGCCTCTTTGGTTAGATTTATTCCTAGGTATCTTATGGTTTTGGGTGCAATTATAAATGGGATCGACTCCTTAATTTCTCTTTCTTCTGTCTTGTTGTTGGTGTATAGGAATGACACTGATTTCTGTGCATTGATTTTATATCCTGCCACTTTAGTGAATTCCTTTATGAGTTCTAGCAGTTTTGGTGTGGAGTCTTTTGGGTTTTCCACATAAAGTATCATATTATCTTCAAAGAGTGAGGGTTTGGCTGCTTCTTTGCCGATTCAGTGCCTTTTATTTATTTATTTATTTTTGCTGTCTGATTGCTGAGGCTAGGACTTCTAGGACTATGTTAAATAGCAGTGGTGATAGTGGATATCCCTGCCATATTCCTGACCTTAGGGGAAAAGCTCTCAGTTTTTCCCCATTGAGAATGATATTCGCTGTAGGTTTTTCATAGATGGCTTTTATGATATTGAGGTATGTACCCTCTATCCCTACACTCTGAAGAGTTTTGATCAAGAAAGGATGCTGTACTTTATCAAATGCTTTTTCTGCATCTACTGAGAGGATCATATGGTTCTTGTTCTTTCTTCTATTAATGTATTGTATCACATTGATTGATTTGCAGATGTTGAACCCACCTTGCAGCCCAGGAATAAATCCCACTTGGTCATGGTTAATAATCCTTTTAATGTACTGTTGGATCCTATTGGCTAGTATTTTGGTGAGAATTTTTGCATCTGTGTTCATTAGGGATATTGGTCTGTAATTCTCCTTTTTAGTGGAGTCTTTGGTTTTGGGATCAAGGTAATGCTGGCTTCATAAAATGAGTTTCGAAGTTTTCCTTCCATTTCTATTTTTTGGAACAGTTTCAGAAGGATAGGTATTAATTCTTCTTTAAATGTTTGGTAGAATTCCTCTGGGAAGCCATCTGGGCCTGGGCTCTTGTTTGTTGGGAGATTTTTGATGACTGCTTCAATTTCCTTAGTGGTTATATAGGTCTGTTCAGGTTTCCTGTTTCTTCCTGGTTCAGTTTTGGTAGTTCATACATCTCTAGGAATGCATCCATTTCTTCCAGATTATCTAATGTGCTGGCATATAGTTGCTCATAATATGTTCTTATAATTGTTTGTATTTCTTTGGTGCTGGTTGTGATCTCTCCTCTTTCATGCATGATTTTGTTGATTTGGGTCATTTCTCTTTTCTTTTTGATAAGTCTGACCAGGGGTTTATCAATCTTGTTAATTATTTCAAAGAACCACCTCCTAGTTTCGTTGATCTGTTCTACTGTTCTTTTGGTTTCTATTTCATTGATTTCTGCTCTGATCTTTAGTATTTCTCTTCTCCTGCAGGGTTTTGGCTTTATTTGCTGTTCTTTCTCCAGCTCCTATAGGTGTAGGGTTAGGTTGGGTATTTGAAACTTTTCTTGTTTCTTGAGAAAGGCTTGTATAGCAATAAAAGCAATATACTTTCCTCTTAGGACTGCCTTTGCTGCATCCCAAAGATTTTGAACAGTTGTGTTTTCATTTTCATTGGTTTCCATGAATTTTTAAAATTCTTCTTTAATTTCCCAGTTGACCTATTCATTCTTTAGTAGGATGCTCTTTAGCCTCCATGTATGTGAGTTCTTTCCAACTTTCCTCTTGTGATTGAGTTCTAGTTTCAAAGCATTATGGTCCAAAAATATGCAGGGAATAATCCCAGTCTTTTGGTACCAGTTGAGACCTGATTTGTGACCCAGGATGTGATCTATTCTGGAGAATGTTCCATGGGCACTAGAGAAGAATGTGTATTCTGTTGCTTTGGATGGAATGTTCTGAATATGTCTGTGAAGTCCATTTGGTCCAGTGTGTCATTTAAAGTCTTTATTTCCTTGTTGATCTTTTGCTTAGATGATCTGTCCATTTCCATGAGGGGAGTGTTAAAGCCCCTACTATTATTGTATTGTTTTTGATGTGTTTCTTTGATTTTGTTATTAATTGGCTTATATAATTGGCTGCTCCCACGTTAGGGGCATAGATATTTACAATTGTTAGATCTTCTTGTTGGATAGCCCCATTAAATAGGATATAGTGTCCTTCCTCATCTCTTATTACAGTCTTTGGTTTAAAATCTAATTTGTCTGATATAAGGATTGCCACTCCAGCTTTCTTTTGGTGTCCATTAGCATGGTAAATGGTTTTCCATCCCCTCACTTTCAATCTGGGGGTGTCTTTGGGTCTGAAATGAGTCTCTTGCAGACAGCATATTGATGGGTCTTGTTTTTTTATCCAATCTGATAGCCTGTGTCTTTTGATTGGGGCATTTAGCCCATTTACATTCAAGGTAACTATTGAAAGATATGAATTTAATGCCATTGTACTGCCTGTAAGGTGACTGTTACTGTATATTGTCTGTGTTCCTCTGTGGTCTATGTTGCTTTTAGGCTCTCTCTTTGCTTAGAGGATCCCTTTCAGTATTTCTTGTAGGTCTGGTTTGGTGTTCGCAAATTCTTTTGGTTTTTGTTTGTCCTGGAAGCTTTTGATCTCTCCTTCTATTTTCAATGACAGCCTAGCTGGATATAGTATTCTTGGCTGCATATTTTTTCTCGTTTAGTGCTCTGAATATATCATGCCAGTCCTTTCTGGCCTGCCAGGTCTCTGTAGATAGGTCTTCTGCCAATCTAATGTTTCTACTGTTGTAGGTTACAGACCTCTTGTCCCGAGCTGCTTTCAGGATTTTCTCTTTGTCTCTGACACTTGCGAGTTTTAGTATTAGATGTTGGGGTGTTGACCTATTTTTATTGATTTTGAAGGCGGTTCTCTGTGCCTCCTGGATTTTGATGCCTCTTTCCTTTCCCAAATTGGGGAGGTTCTCTGCTATAATTTGCTCTAATATACCTTCTCCCCCCTCTCTTTCTTCTTCTTCTGGGATCCCAATTATTCTAATATTGGTTCGTCTTATGGTATCACTTATCTCTTGATTCTGCCCTCGTGATCCAGTAGTTGTTTATCTCTCTTTTTCTCAGCTTCATTATTTTTCATCATTTGGTCTTCTGTACCACTGATTCTCTCTTCTGCCTCATTTATCCTAGCAGTTAGAGCCTCCATTTTTTATTGCACCTCATTAATAGCCTTCTTGATTTCAAAAGAACTAGATTTTAGTTTTTTTCTTTCTCCAGAAAGGGATTCTCTAGTATCTTCCATGCTTTTTTCAAGCCCAGCTAGTATCTTTATAATCGTCATTCTGAACTCTAGCTCCGACATCTTACTAATGTCCATATTGATTAGGTCCCTGGCAGCCGGTACTGCCTCTTGTTCTTTTTTTTGAGGTGATTTTTTCCATCTTGTCATTTTGTCCAGAGAAGAATAGATGAATGAGAGAACAAAATGCAAAAAGGGTAACAACGACCCCAGAAAAATATACACTAAACAAATCAGAGGAGAACCAAAAGGGGAAAAGAAAGGGAAAGAGAAAAAAAAAGAATATGATCCGGCTGGTGACTAGATCAGAGCCACACACTACATTTTGAGCATATTTTGGTCTGTTAGAAGAAACTGCTTCCCAAAATTTTAAAGAAAGAAAAACTTACATATGTACAAAAATAAGGGTAAATATGATGAAGGGATAGAATATGACTGTAAGGATGAAAATTATAAAAGATTTTATAAAAGGAATTGATAAGATAAGAAGTTGATTGAAAAAAGAAAGAAGAAAAATTAAAAAACAAAAAAGGGGAGAGAATGTGATCAGGCAGGCGACTAGAACAATGCTATACACTAGAGATTTAGGATATATTTTGGTCTGTTAGAAGAAACTGTATCTCAAAATTTTAGAGAGAGAAAAACTTATATATATATAAATATATATATATACAAAAAATAAGGTTAACTACAATGAAGGGATAGAATATGACTCTGAAAATGAAAAATAAAGATTTTTAAAAAGGGATTGATAAGATGTTGGTTGAAAAAGGGAAAAAGAAAAATTCAAAAAAAAAAAACAGAAAAAGAAAAAAATAAAGAAAATTTTAAAAATTAACTTTGAAAGACTAAAGAATAAGGGAGAAAAAAAGCCATGAATTGTATGTGCAGTATTCCCCTAGTGCTGGAGTTCTGCAGTTCTCACTGATTGGTAAACTTGGTCTTGGCTGGCTGTTCTTGCTGACCTTCTGGGGGAGGGGGCCTGTTGCAGAGATTCTCAAATATCTTTGCCTGAGACAGAATTGCACCGCCCTTGCCAGGGGCCAGGCTAGGTAATCTGCTCGGGTTTACTCTCGGTAGTTTTTGTTCCCGGAAATCTTTCCATACAGCTTTGGAGGACGAGAATGAAAATGGCAGCCTCCCAATCTCTGGTCCTGGAGGAGCTGAGAATTCAGGGCCCCACTCCTCAGTGAGCCCCCAGAGAAAAGCAGTCAATCATTCCTGTCTCCCTGGTCTCCGGTGGCACTCTGTGCTCACCCAGCCTGAGACCAAGCATTTCTATCTCTGGCACAGGGCCGCTGGAGGGGATGGGGTGGGGGGATGGGGTAACTGGGTGATGGACATTAAGGAAGTTACATGATGTAATGAGCACTGGGTATTATATAAGACTGATGAATCACTGACCTCTACCTCTGAAACTAATAATACACTATGTTAATTAATTGAATTTTAAAAAATGATGGTAAAATTTGTAGCTACCTATTATTGCTACATGTATACTCATTCGCTCCTCCCCCCCACCCCCTGGAAACCACCACTTTCCATCTGTCTCTGTGAATTTGACCACTCTGTCTACCTCATGTAAGTGGAATCATGTGGTATGATATTTTTTGTGGCTGGCTTATTCCACCTAGCATAATCTCTTCATGTTTCATCCATGCTGTAGCAGGAAATTCCTTCCTTTTTAAGCCTGAACAATATACAAACCATGTGGATATATCCATTTTGTTCATCTACTCATCTGTCAATGGCCACTTGGGTTGCTTGCACCTTTCCCCTTTTGTAAATAACGCCGCTAGGGACATGGGGCTCCAAGTACGTGTCTGAGTCTGCGCTTTCAAGTCTTTTGTGTATATACTCAAAAGTAGAATTGCCAGATCATATGGTCATTGTACTTTTAACTTTTTGAGGAACTATCATACTATTTTTCTTAGTGACTACACCATTTTACAATCCTAGTAGTGCACAAGGGTTGCAATTTCCCACATTCTCCCAACACTTGTTATTTTCTGAGTTTTTTAGATCATACCCATCCTAATGGATGTGAAGTGGTACCTCATTACTGTTTTGCTTTGATTGTCCTAATGATGAGCCATACTTGTTTTTTTTTTTAATTATGAACTTTTTATATTAGTTAAAAGAAGGCCTTTTTTTTTTTTTTTTAAAGATTTTATTTATTTATTTGACAGAGAGAGACACAGCAAGAGAGGGAACACAAGCAGGGAGAGTGGGAGAGGGAGAAGCAGGCTCCCCGCAGAGCAGGGAGCCCGATGCAGGACTCGATCCCAGGACCCTGGGATCATGACCTGAGCTGAAGGCCGTCGCTTAACCAACTGAGCCACCCAGGCGCCCGAGAAGGCCTTTATTTCTGATTGAGTTATTTGGAGCTCTGCCTCCTAAGAACCCCAGGAGCCCTATAACCTCCTAAATTCCCATGCTGTAAGGTAGCTTTTCCAATAGAAATACAATGTGAACCACATAGATAATTTTAAGTTTTCTCATAGCCACATTTAAAAGAAAAAGAAATACGTAAAGTTAGTTTTAATATTTTATTTAATACAGTATATCCAAAATACTATCATTTTAACCTGTAATCAATATAAAAGTTTTTAAGGAGGTATTTACATTCTTTTTTCATACTAAATTGTTACTGTGCATTTTCTGCTTATAGCACATCTCAATTCTGACTATCCACATTTCAAGGGCTCAATAGTTACTACTGTGTTAGATGGGTCTAAGATCTTGATTGTAATTAAACACTGAATAATGCTATGAGAAATCTTAAGGCAATAACAGCCAATTATCATTACATGATTTACAGAAATACTGTATACCTGGCAGCTTGTGAGTGGATGAGGACATTTTGCTGCCCTGCCACCATCCACCCATTGGCCACACACACTCATAAATGGAAGGACACCTCCTTTTGGATAGCAACATCAAGAGGGTCCCACCATTTTGTTATATTTTACTATAAGGTGACAGTATTGTTTTATACTACTTTACATTTTTTAAAAACTTACAGTATTTCAGCTAACCTAGAAGTGATAAAACATTGTTTGGCTAGTGTGGGAACCTCACCAGAAATGCTTTGATTGCCCAGCAGTCAATGTATGAACAAAGTTTGGAATCACATCATTCATGAATTGGTTGGTTTCTATATGGGTGACCACTTGAATATTTGATAATGGCCTTTAAATCAGCTCTATTAGTTCTCCTATCTCCTATTATATCTCCTATTATATCTCCTATTATATTTCCTATCTCCTGATAGGAGTATCAGGATGCTTTTAAAAATTTTTTCTTCTCTCTCTCTTTTTTTTTCCAGCAGCTGGGGAGTCACATAAGTAGTACCATTCTAACTCTTTGATCATCTAAGTGATTTTTTAATCTCCTCACAAGCCCAGGCACTATAATGTAAATAAAGCCTGATTGGTGCCAAATCTGAAATTGTCACATGAGATACTAGATCCTCTGAGATCCTTGTCTGCTTTAATAACAGTGATGTTTCATAAGCCAAGAGTCATCTTCAGGGCCAGCCTATCACTAATAACCATAAGTTCAAGCCCATTTCAGTGCTCCTCAGAGTTTCCTATTTGTTCATCTCTGTACAGCCTGCATGCCAAGTTAAAGAACTTACAAAAAATTAAGAGGGAACCCCTTGTCAGGTTAAGCTTAAATGTTGACAGCTTGAATCACAAGGTAATTGTTCATGAATTAGTGATGCTGTGAGCTTCATTGAAATTTAATGGACAGTATTGATCTTTCTAAGCTTCCTATAGAATTTAACCATTTTTAATTGCTCAGAGTGTCAGATACCCCTGCTTGCACTGGATTTCCCCTTCGAACTAGGAAGTAGCTACCAGGGAACTAAATCCTTGCCTGTCGCCAGTCTAGTCCCTCAGGGCACTGAGCTTCCCGGCAATGCTCAGTGACACTTGATAACCCACTGACTGATGGGAAAAGTTGTATTCTTATCACCATGAGCCCATGGATTCTACCTATGATGCCAAAAATAAATTTAGCTAATTAAAATAATAAATATTTATTCAATAATTATGTGTGTGCCAAATACCACCTCTGAGCTAGAGGCATCACACTTACTAATCAATTTATCACATAAATCAGGCGCATTTAGATGGAACGGCCATTTTTCCATTTTATGTGTGTAAACAGAGGCCCAGAGTAGACACATCTCGACAGTGTCACGTAACAGCTCTGGCACACTGGACACGTTAGGTAGCAGAGCTCCAGTTGTCCCTATGTATAGGGTGGGAGCAATAACACTGCCACCAAGGGTTGCTGTAGGAAATGAACTACGTAGTGTTTTATTTTAATCTTACTTTATTCTTTTCACTTTGCAGGAATGGAATGAGTTTGTGCAAAGCATTTCACTTTTGATTAGAAGGTGAAAAAATAGCCCCTCACTTAGATTCATGAAACCAGTCTTCACTGAGTTAGACCAGATTGCTCTGTATCAGACAAAGAACTGGGCCAAGGGGAAAAAAACAAAACAAAACAAAACAAACCCTGAATAGGCTTAGGCTTATTTAAGGTTACCTTTCAGTATTTTACAGTATGACCACTGATCAAAGTGTTCTATAGATCCCTGTTGTAATCTAAATTAAAATTTATAACATAATTAATGTAGAAGTTTTCGAGCACTAACATAATCCTATGACATTTTTTAGGCAGATCCAGCTTCCAGCTAAGGGCTTATAAAAACAAAATTAAATGAACTGCACACACACATACAAATATTGAATCATATCTGCTATGGAAGTACTAGTATTCAGTTTAGAAGATTTTATTTATGGTCAACTGTGTGTGTGTGTGTGTGTGTGTGTGTACCCAGTTTTAACTTGCACCAGAAGATTTAAAATATCTAAAATACCTATAACTTTGAAATATTTTTAGCTTTAAAATAATTTTATATAAAAGCTATACCTATTCAGTTGCAACTGATACCAAAAGATTTAAAATTTCTTTTATTTATTTATTAATTTATTTGAGAGAGAGAGCAGAGCGAGAGAGAGAGAGCGTGCACATCAGCAGGTTGAGGGAGAAGCAGACTCCCTGCTAAGCAGGGAGCCCGATGCGGGGCTCAGTCCCAGGATCCTGGGATCATGACCTGAGCCAAAGGCAGATGCTTAACCAACTGAGCCACCTAGGTGCCCCGAGATTGAAAATTTCTTTGTCCATCGACAGTTTTTTATCACATTACATATTTTTATTACAATTGATAAAAGTGAAAGACTACTTAGGGAGTGTTTCTTAATATTCAAAACTGATAAACCACAACTGTGTTGTCCAACCTGCCAAGACAATTGGTACATCTCTCACTTCTCTGACACTGTGTTGTTCTTCCCAGAAGTGTCTTGAATCAGCCATTTCATGTTTCTTGCTTCAGACTGTATGGTATGAATGTCATTGTTTCCATAAGTACTTCTTAAACACCAACAATATGCCAGACCCTAGGCATGCAATATGGTGGATAAAAATGACATTACCCTTTTGGAACCTAGAATCTGGTGGCAGAAGCAGATATTAATCAATGAATCATAGAAAGAAATACAGAAGTACAAGATGCTTTGTCTTATAGAGAAGTACAGGGACATATGAGAACATTGAAAGGGGGCCCTGGCATAGTCTAAGGAGCTTGGTTAGAGATCCCATCTCTAACCAATCAACCAGAGGGGGATGGAGGGAAAGAACTTGGGCTTTGAATAGATACAAGCTTTAGTTTCAAATCTACCTTCTGTGTCCTGAGGTAAGTTGTTGAAGTTCTCTGAAATCTAAGTTTCCTCACTTATAAAAGAACTTTATTGTATTTACTTCAATAGAGTTCTGAAAGACTATAAAATAGATTTATTAGTGGCTGGCACGTGGTGTGCATTTAGTAAATAATAGTGTCCTTTCTCTTCATTGCTCCTTTGATGACAAACTTTGACTTAATGCTAATAACATTGTATTTTTCTTCTTAACTATTATTCCAAATCCTATCCAGGTCAAAGAAAAGTAATTATAATATAGAATTGTATCTGCTGTACAAATACTGATACTCAATTTAGGGCATTTTATCTCTAGTCAAGTGTTAGACCAGTAATGTAATTAAGTGAATGGATTCATTGACTTTAGGAAAATAGCATGCATTATGCTTATCATTAGCTTGGCTGAGTAAAGCCATGTGACTTAAAGGAAAACCTACAGAACTAAGAGTTGAGAGAACATGATGTAACTGAGGTGCTTGAAAAGTCGTGGTGCAGCTCTGGGCCTCACAGGAATCCTAAATCCCTTTTAGCTCAGTCATTTGGGGAAGCTGGAAAGTGATGTTAGTGCCCGTTACACATGGTTGACTCTTATTCTTTCTGGTACTCATAGCTTAAGGGTCGTCTTCTTTGAGAAACCTGCCCTGACTCCCTAAAAGTGGGTTATGTGTCAGTCCCCTGGGCTCCATTAAAAAACAACTCTGCAACTCTTTACTGAATGTCTGTGCATAGGACTGATTATTCACTATACTGTGGTCTCCATGAGGAGTGGCACAGTGCCAACCTCACACCTCAGCCCTTGGCACAGGGCCTGGCACCTAATAATACTATTTAGGGAATATCTGGTTCATCATCTAAGACAGAAAAAGACCCGTTATGTGCTCACCACTGTTCTGAAAAAGCATATAGACTGGACTTCCACCTGAAGGACATTATAATTAAGGAAGGAGAGCAATACTAAAACACAAACAAAAAACCCAAACCATATCAGAAGGGCATCATAAAATGACGTATTCTCTATATGCTCTTCAGGGCACCAGAGCTGGTCATGGGAGATTTTGAGGTTTTGAAGACTGGAAGATAATTTACTAAGTAAGAAGGGAAAAGACACAACACATGGGGAACATCATGAGTTAAATATGGAACAGTGTATGGGTCAGGACTTGGAAAGAGCCGCAGGGTCCATGTGGTTAGCCATGGGAACTCGCACTGGGTACGCAGCCTGAAGTCAGACTATGCAGGTCCTTGAAAAGCAAGAGGAAGGTAGACTTGATGTGGTTGAAAATGTGAAGAAATTGGTGGTGTTGAACATGAAACCCACATGCTCAGAATACAGTTCCTAGAAATTTAGGAGAGATTGTAGCAAATGAACAGAGTCTGAAAGAAATAAGGCTCTAAACAAAATCGTTTTATATTTAATGTTTTAAATTTCTAACCCACGCCCATTTCTTCTATCTCTTTGATCACCAGGATCGGTTCAACCAGGTAGGTTAGTATTCACAGAGGAAGAAGATGCTCCAAGAACTTACATGGTGTGTTCAGTGTCACCTAGTTCATTAATGGCAGAGCCAGAATTAAGGGGATCAATTCCTGAATTTCAAATCTCTATCATTAAAGTTAAAACTAAAACTTATCAAGTGGTAGCAATAGTTCAGGTTTTTTTTGGTATATTGTTTCAAAACAACATACCATAATCCTGTTGGAAAGGTATAGATTTTTGTTAGTGAGGGTGTTTTGCTTTTGCGTTAAAAATATATGCGTGTTTGTAAACCTACACAATAGCATTAATGAAGAGCATTAGTCAGATTTTTCTGGATAAATCGAAGTTCATAATACCCATGTGTCATAATACTCAAACAGTAATATGTGTTCACTTAGCTTTTGTGTCAAAAACCAGAAACAACACTTGCCATTCAAACTGCATAAACTATATACTATAAAGGGAAAATATTCAAAGAGATAGAACAAGAAATTGGGATTTATTACACAAGCTGGTTTTTCTATAGAAGAGACATGATATGTACTCGATAAATAGAGCAAACTTAGAATATGACAGTCAACATGTTTCACTTAATTTTTTAAGTGCTGTTGGTTGATTCATACTCTTTGGCCACAGAATAATATATGTGATCGTTTATTGCTGAATGCTTTAGGGGACGCTGCGTAGCATTGTGCTCAAGAGGACAGATTCTAGAGTCAGATTTGCTGGAGTAAAACCTTGGTCCCTCCATTAACTAATTTGTTATCTTATGCATGTTTCTTAACCTCTGTAAGTCTTATTGTCTTTGTCTGTAAAATGTGGATAATAATATCTAAGTGAATTTTATCTATGATTCTTTTAAAGTAGGGAAGGTTAAAGAAGTAAATTGATGGCAAAAAATAAAAAGTTTGCATGTTAGCAAAACCACCATTATGCATATATCTTATGCACAGATACAGACATACATTTATTTCCTCTTTGCCATGAACTACTAATTTGTATTCTAGAACATGTCTAATCCATTAAGGTTTCTAACTCTTCACTATAGAAGTGTCACCATTAGGTTTACAGGAAAATGGAATGCAAGCTTTTATGACATTTTACTGATTTTTTAGTGGCCTATGGTGATTAATGAAGCTTTATTGGAAACTAGAAACAAATAATTCCTGGATTCCTGGTTTTATATTTTAAAGCAATTCATTAGGCATTGGGAAAATGCCTGAAAGTTGCATTTTAAAAGCTTTTATTTTTAAACCAAAGATTTTTTTTCCCAAATAAGCCTTATAACTAAAACATGTTATCAGTCAGAGTACTTTCTAAATGTTTAAATTTTGAGTTTTCTTCTTTGCCCTTCCTCTCATGCTATAGTGTGCATCTGTTACAAAATTATTGTTCCAAACAATGTGAGTAAACCACCAATAGGACACATTGTTGGCTAGAGCAGTTACTGAAAAAAAAAAAAATGAAGTTAGACATGGAAGAAGTGAAACAGACCTTTTAAAATATTATTCAAACCTCAGTGCCTTCAGTAACTTCTGTTCCATTCTGTTGTGCATAATATTTCTTTGCAGTTGGGAAACTTACAGAAAAAACCTGGTGACATCTAGTGGGGCAAGAATGTGGCAGAGCTGCTGCTGTAAGGGTATAAAGAGAGCCAAGGAGATGAAGGGGTGACTCCAGTGAGTCACGCCTTACATCCCTCAGAGATATCCTCTGCTGTCGACTGAAAACCTTTCTAAATAGAGGACCAATAATACAGATGTCTGAGAAGAAAAATAAAGAATGTATCTTCTGACTGAGCTGAGGACAACTAGCCTTGCAAAAGATCCTTCAGAGTCAGGGTTAGAGCCCGCAATACGTTCTGACCTGCATGCTTCAGCTTCAAACACATCTCCTAGTCAGTGAATACGTTTAATGCATTAGTTCTATTTCCCTTTGGTCCTAAAAATGATTGTTAAATTAATTGTTAGTCTATCTTATAATTGTGTTTTAGACTTGACAAAATATGGCACTTTTCTTACCAAGAGGGATTGAGATTGGATTGACTCCATGGCAACTCTCTCAATCTCTCTCGATAGATAGATAGATAGATAGATAGATAGATAGATAGATTATATATAGATATAATATTATATATTATATTATGTATATTATATTCAATATTATATATTCAATATTACCAGTATTTTAATTTTCCTTAAATTAATCATGTATATGAATATACATGTATATACATACCCAAATTAATATGACTTTTTTGAACCTGACAATTCTACATTTAAATGCATATGCAAAATTGGTCATGTATATCTGAGCCAGATATTAATACATAGAGAGAGTATACTATATGTATATATATATACACACACTAGAGTATGTGTATATATACATATATATACACACACATACATATTTTATACACACATATGCATTCAAAGTATTTTGGCATTAATTGAATTAAGGGATGCAGAATACTTTGGGCAAAAATGTATAAATCAAATATTGATAAAAGTAAGTGTAGCCCTAACAGTGTTTATATTCTTTGCAAACCATAGAACAGAGAAAGCAGCAGTGAATGATTCAGAACCATTGACCTATGGTAGGGAAATGCTGACTGAATATTTAAAGTGGAAGGAAAAGCACTATTTCTGATTTTAAAGGATATTGTAGGCTTTATATCAGAACTGAAGTTTACATAATTTGTCTCTAAAATATTTTTATAAGAGGTATTTTTTCTAAGTTCATTAAAACAAAATTATTTTTGAAAACAGATCTTGACTTTCTAGGCAATTGATGAATTATTTGAGAAGTTTAACACAATGTCCTGACCTAAATTAAGGTAAAGATATTTGGGATAAGTGTGAGTATAATTTGGTGATTCAGAACTGATTGAAGATTGTACCTAAAAAAGTGCTCTCAAAAAAATCAATGTCGGTCTATAAGTGATTTCTAAAGCTTTTATTTTCAGTCCTGTCCTGTTTAACTTTTTCATTTTAAATAAATTACATAAATTGTATTGTGGTAAAACTTACAGTAAAGATGGAGCGTATAGACATTGAATAACAAAAACTCTAGGCTTATCTAAGAAGATGCAGTTTGACAGAAATAAAGTGTGGGTCCTAGTCTCTAAACACACACACACACGCAGCACACACACAGATGGTGAGAAATCAGCTTAAAAGTAACACATACAAAACATTTTTAAAAATAGTGGATGAATGGTGGATGTCCATTGACTGTAAATTTGCTATTAGAGCAGGAAGTTAAGGAAACCAAAGAAAAAAAAAACAAACCCACATAAAATTAAAAGTGAGAAGAGTAAACAACCATGGCTATGGAGGAAATTAAAGGAAAATTTCAAAAGCATTTTAAAAACATTATACAAATATATTTGTATACACAAACACATTTCAAAAGCTAACATCATTGTTAATGCTGAAATATTAGAATCCTCAATACATTCTCTTTCAACTTAGAAACAAGGTAAGCGTGTTCTATCAGAGTTGATTGCAGATCCCAGAAACCATTCTAGCTAGTTTAACTAGAAAGGGCCATATGGCAGAATTGCTTATGAGAGGGGCACCTGGGTGGCTCAGTTGGTTAAGCGACTGCCTTCAGCTCAGGTCATGATCCTGGAGTCCCGGGATCGAGTCCCGCATCGGACTCCCTGCTCAGCGGGGAGTCTGCTTCTCCCTCTGATCCTCCCCCTCTCATGCTCTCTGTCTCCTATTCTCTCTCTCAGATAAATAAATAAAAAATCTTAAAAAAAAAAAAAAAGAATTGCTTATGAGATTGTTGAAAGAGTTGCTGGAGCAAAGTCTAGGCTAAGCCTCCAGGTACGTTTCCTAAACACCAGCCTCCAGGAGGGCTGCCAGGAGGGCTGCCGCCACCGTTGTGATCATGAAACCAGGAAATGTGGCAGCCACTGCCCCAACTGCTGGCTCCCACAACCACACCGTCTCAGCTCTGACCTGAGTCAGAATGAATGCCCTTCTTCCTGCTTCTCTTTAAAACTAGGAGTTATGCAGCTCTGGCTGTATCACAACTTCTATGATGATGCTCCCCAGTGCTCTGGAAGCAGCAGCCAATGGAATTAAACAAAAGAAAGAAATGAGAAATCTAAAGTAGGAAGCAAAATTACCATGTTTGCAGCCAATATGGTCATATGCTTAGAAAACCAAGAGAATCAGCACAAACACTATTATAAACAATTAGGTTTCAGAAAGATATTTGGTTTTAAAATTCATATATATAACCAGTAACTAATTAGAAAATACAATGAAAGAAGTCATCCTGTTTATGAGCGCAACAATAAAAAAGATGCACCAGTGACATAAAGTAACAAAAATATGTAGGTTTTATGTAAAAAACAAACAAAAACCCTTGAAATTTCCTGCTAGAGTATATAAGAAAGAACAGAGGTAAAGACATACTTTGCTTTAAGTAGGAAGATTCAGTATTTACAATATTTTAATTTTCCCTAAATTAATCATGTATATGAATATATATATGTGTATATATATATATATATGTGTGTGTATATATACCCAAATCACCATAACTTTTTTGAACCCGACAATTCTACACTTAAATGCATATGCAAAATTAGTCATGACTATTGGAGCCAGATATTAAAATATGTCATGAAGCCACAACTAAAATAGTTTCTGCATTAAGAAGAAATAGAAATTCACTGGATTAGGGTCGAGATCTAAAACACATCTGAAATACATATAGAAATAATTTAATGTAAAATGAGGGTGATATTTCACATCAGTGGGGAAAAGATTATTCAATAACTTTTGAGAGAACTGGCTAGGTATTTGGAAAAAAAATGAAGTTGGATCACAACCTAATTCCTTACACCAAAATCACTTCTAGATGAAGCAAACGTAAGAAAGTGAAAAATGAGTAAAGAATATGAAGAGACGGGGCGCCTGGGTGGCTCAGTTGTTAAGCGTCTGCCTTCGGCTCAGGTCATGATCCCAGGGTCCTGGGATCGAGCCCCGCATTGGGCTCCCCGCTCTGCGGGAAGCCTCCTTCTCCCTCTCCCACTCCCCCTGCTTGTGTTCCTGCTGTCGCTATCTCTCTCTCTGTCAAATAAATAAATAAAATCTTAAAAAAAAAAAAAAAAGAATATGAAGAGACCGTTGATAAATATAAATGAGTAATAGACTTATCAAAGGAGGTTCATCCTTACTTATAATTTAAGAAAAACCCAATCAAAGTAAAAATGTATCATTTTTTTTTTTTTACCTCTCAAATCCAAAGGCTGCAAGACTGTCTTTTGTAAACACTGATCTGGCTGTGCTCTCTGCTTTTCTGGAAGGGTTAGCCAGCCGTACCACAGTTCAGTTTCCAGTAACACCTGGGGAGCCTACCTGCTCACTTTTTAGCCAGTTTCTAGCTATAGATATCATTTCCTGTTAAAAATGTATGAGACTTGAGAAAGAAACATCTCAGCCTTTCATCCCTAACCATCTAACTACTTAGCTATACATGTAAAGATTTTGTTTTCTGAAAAGATACCTAGTCATCGCCTTTGCAAGAGGTGGGTGGCTGGTGGTGATGGAGAAGGGGAAAGAATTGATTTTGGCATTATAGGCATCTATCTGCCTAGAGGCATGTTTTAATTTCTAATCATGTGGACATTTTCATATTTTAAAAGAGGTATAGCATCTAGAACAGGGGTGGTATTAGTCAGACTCTGCCCTGAGGTGGTGAACTGGTCCTGGGATTGGGTTCACATGTAGGTACTATCCTCTGAGAGAGCTCCGTGAACCAACTAGAGCATGTTAGGACAAATAGCTGTGGCACGAGCGTATTTGCAATCACATCAGAACAAGCACCTGAATGGGTTATATTGGTGGATAAAGAACTGGGATCAAAATTATAGCAGTGTTCACAGTAAGAATCTGGAAAAGGCATTAAAACATATTGGCTATGAGCTCAAGGGATACGACTGCATCAAGGAGGACATTGAAGGAAATCACTTGGGGAAAAAAAAAAAAAGGAAATCATTTGCAAATGAGGAAAGAAAGGAATGCTAAGCAGCAGGTCTCCAGGGAATGTGCCATGGGCTAGTATTGAGTTCTTTCGTGGAGAGAGCTGTTCCAAACTCAGCCTGTTGTCAGGTTGCATAAGGGAAATGAAGAGAGATCAAGCTCTGGGCTTCGTAGAAGCTATCGTCATCCTTACTTGTACTTACTGTTCTTAAGAGTCCCCAGATATTTGAAAAGACAAAAAAAGGAATAGTTCTATATAATAAGACAAACTTAAAATAGGTTGTAAAGGTACAAGTCAGCCACCTACTTCCTTAAGAACTATTCCGGGTTACCAGCGATTTAAAGCAGAACCAAAGCAAATCGTTTGTCACTTCCAAAGGCCACAGGACCACTTTTATTACCTTTTTGAGTTGGCTTTTGCTCTCTGCTTTTTTTTTTTTTTTTTTTTTTTTTTTAGATTTTATTTATTTATTTGACAGAGAGAGAGACAGTGAGAGAGGGAACACAAGCAGGGGGAGTGGGAGAGGGAGAAGCAGGCTTCCCGCCGAGCAGGGAGCCAGATGCGGGGCTCAATCCCAGGACCCTGAGATCATGACCTGAGCCGAAGGCAGTAGCTTAACCAACTGAGCCACCCAGGCACCCCTCTGCTTTTTTCTAAAGTTTAGCCAGATTTACCACATCTCAGCTTCCAGGAAAACCTAGGGAATCAGCCCTGTCTTTGCAGCTAGCTGATGGATTCTAGGCAACTGTTTATAGATAGCAAGAATAGAAGTGACCTTGGGATGAAGGTGGTAAAGCACCTTTATCTGACCTTTCCTTTCTGCAGACCACCAAGTCCTGAAAGTGAATGTTTAATACCCCTGGGAAGATTTCTGGCCTCCGTTCCAAACAATTACTGAACTAATCTAAATTACACAAACACAGACCATTTATCAAGGTCAGCCTGCAACGATTTGCATATCTAGGCAAAGTGTTCCCAGTACAGAGGGTGAACCAAGGATAAATAAAGCAGAAATGAGGTGCTGATTAGTCAAAAAAAAAAAAAAAAGACTCATTAACTATCTAACGGTGGGAGAGTTTGCAGATCGGTTAACTGAACAGTTATTGTTTTAGTAATACAAGACAAAAAGGCATTTTTCTTCTTTTTGACCCAAGAACAGGCCCCTTTGCAAGTGACATCTGACTTCAAAGGATTTTAGCATTCCTGTTGACAAATAAGGTTAGAAGTGGAGGAAAAGAGACTTCGCCAGCTTAGTGGAAGGAATGATAGAGAGAATGCTTCCAACCCCGCGACCAGATCCAACTCTCCCCTTCAGGCCTTATTTCCTATGGCAGTAAGCGAATTCTCTAAAACTTAGGGGCCCCAAAGGGATTGTCCCCCTGTTCCACACACTCAACTGAAAGGTTTCTGTCAAAAGTGAGTATCAAATAAGCCTGTCCCCTGATGGCAAATAATGTATGATTCCACTCCTATGAGGTACCTGGAGTAATCAAATTCATAGAGACAGACAGTAGAATGATGGTTGCCAGGGGCTGGGGGAGGGGAGTGTGGAGGTGTTGTCCTATGGGGACAGAGTTTTAGTTCTGGCAGATGCACAATGTTCTGGAGATGGGTGGTGATGAGGTTGCACGACAATGTAAATGTACTTACTGCCACTGAACTGCACACTTAACAACGGTTAAGATGGTACAATTTTTGTTTTACCCCAATTTAAAATAAGCAAAAAAGTTAAAATCGATAACATATTTATAGACAAGCGACTATTACAGTGATCAGCTTTAAAAATCCAGAATTTTCGGGCGCCTGAGTGGCTCAGTCAGTTAAGTGTCTGCCTTTGGCTCAGATCATGGTCCCAGGGTCCTGGGATCGAGCCCCGCATCAGGCTCTCTGCTCGGCGGAGGGCCTGCTTCTCCCTCTCTTCCCTGTCCTTGCTCTCTCTCGCTCTCTCTCTCAAATAAATAAATAAAATCTTTAAAAAATCCCCATTTTGTATCTGCCATGTCACAATCTCCTCTAGAATATTATTTTTGGTCAAAAAGCTTGGCACTAGGTTTATCATCCTTGAGTGTGTTTGGCTGATGCTAAAGTCATCCAGGAAATCAGGGTCGTGCCCACGGTCATGAGTTCAGAAGACTGGATGGGGTCGGGCAGGGGAGGGCAGCTCATAGAGGTAGGGTGCCTGGCTTGGTCCATGCTGAACACAAGAGTGATGGGGGGGAGTAAATATTAAAGTAGATCTTATAATAGTAGGTCTTATAAAGTGGTCTAATAATAGAAGTAAGTAGGAAGAAGCAGGCTGGTATTAAAAACCATACTACTGTGTTGCGGAACTATTAATGCTACCTGAGAGCTGTAAATTATGATGAAAAGCAAATGTCTACTGCTTTGCATATTTTTAATAAGAGAAGCATTGCACAGTTTTGACATCCTCAAAGGAAAGCCAACCAGGAGTATGTTCTTTACCGAGTAAAGAGTAAAAGAGCTGCTACCAGCTTCATAGGCAAGCAACCAATCCTGTCACACAGGCTTCCACACTCAGAAGGGCCCTGCACTTGGTTTCAGGCTGCACTGCGTTCTCTTGAAATCTCTAATGCTTTTGGAACAACGTCTCACTTTGTGCTGGGTCCCACCAATTATGTAGCCAGACCTACTGGCATCAGTCAGAACATCAAACTGCAGCCTAGGTTAAAATATCATGGCAAAGCAAGGAGGTGGGGTCACTAGCCTAATTTGGGCAGATAAGGAATATTTTAAAAAGGACCTGGGGTTGATACAGACCACCCAGAGGGTGGGGACCTGGTGGAACCTAGATAAGGCAACGTGTGGTATGCTATGAATACGGGACTCCAAGCATGCCTGTCGGTAAACTGCTAGGGACGGAGTTCTGTGGTCAGCTGGTATCACTACACTGTCTTGAAATTGCATATCCACGTTGTTTCTACCTTCCTCCTCATGCCGTCCTTGCTGCATGGAGGAGATCCTGGTTAGGAAGAGGCCAAGGTTCTGTCTCCTGTTCCCAAGTGAGTTGGCTTAGGATTTCAGGGTCTCCCATACCTCCCACCTGGATGTCTTATTGCTTAGGGTAAACCCAGAGAGGGGTGCATTAAACCAGAGAGTTCAGCTAACTGGGAACTGGGAAGGGGAATGGGATTTCTGAGCTGCAGACTAGGATTTAGGGGCAGAAGGGAGAGAGTAGGGCTCCTTGGGTGGAATGGCATGATACAAAGGAAGATCAATCCACTGTGTAGGAAGGACTGTTGTCTCAGCAGAGTTGTCTGAGCTGAGGTGTCTGGAGGGAATCTCGAGGGAGTGACGTTAGTTCTGAATTTTGGTTCACTTCGCCGGCTCCCATTTGCTCAATGAATATTCCTGTCGGTCCCTTTTAGGGGAAAGACCAGCACCCTGATGGCAGTCTGAGCTGAATTCAGTGCCTGGAATTGTCATGTAGTAGATAGGATCCCTTGAAGTAGGTTACTTCACCTCTCTGAGCTGAGCTTACATTTCCTTGTTTTGTAAAACAGATAAAACATACATTCATAATGTTACTGCAAAGGTTAAATATGTCAAGTATAGAGCACAAAATAGATCCTAACTGACTTGTACCCATTATTAATACCATCAGTTTTATGATTATTATTCAGATAGCGAGGACTAAACACCTATCAAACAAAGGAGCACAGATGTCTGTAGGGATTAAGGTGAATAGAAAGATAATTGCTCTTCGTTTACACGGTCAACATATCATTATTTATTTTTGGATTGTTATTATTTTCTGTGTACAGATGTAGTTAATTATGCATTTTAAAACTGAAAATATATCTAAATAATGAGGCTTGCTACTGTTAGATTCTCTTTTATGTGGCTATGCAAATAAGATCACAATTAGGACAGTGTAACTTCTCCTCCACTAAGATTATTAGTTTCTTTTCTAGAGAAACAGAATATCTTAGAGCTAAAAGGGACCATACAGATCATCTACTAAAGTTTCCCCTTTAACAAATCAAGAAGTCGAGATTTGCGGAACTGTGTCTTTTACGGTATCGGACTGCTGTTCCCTAAAATTTTATCAGTTCAATGAAAATAAAATTGTTTTATTTTTTCATTTGGTTATCTTTAAATAAGTTAACTGAAATCATTTCTGTCTAAGTCTTAGGAAACAAGACTTCTGTTACTTGTTCCCACTGCTCTCTTATTATGCTCCTGAATGATTATTTTGGACAAATGCTCTGTCCATCTCTCTCTCTCTGTCCCTCTCTCTCTCTGTCCATCTCTCTCTGTCCAGCACATTTATCGATGGCGCGCTGCTGTGGTAATGGTGTGTATCACTTGCAGTATTCTACAGATGCGGATCTAAATTAATTTACCTGCACCGCTTTTCATTCCTGCATAATAATGCCTATTCTATGTCTGTTATTCATAAAACAGGTAAGTGGGGTGGTCTGTCATCTTCCTTCAAAATAGAGTGTAGGCGTTCAGAATCTCTGCTCCAAAGTACACAGACAACATGGAGTACACAAAGTGCACATAGGTCTGTCTCCCTTTCTCTCTCTCTCTCTGTCCATCTCTCTCTCTCTGTCCCTCTCTCTGTGTCCATCTCTCTCTCTCTCTGTCCATCTCTCACTTTCTGTGCATATCTCTCTCTCAGTCCATCTCTCTCTGTGTCCATCTCTCTCTCTGTCCATCTCTCTCTCTGTCCATCTCTCTCTGTCCATCTCTCTCTCTGTCCCTCTCTCTCTGTCCATCTCTCTCTGTCCCTCTCTCTCTCTCTGTCCATCTTTCTCTGTCCATCTCTCTCTCTCTGTCCATCTCTCTCTCTCTCTGTCCCTCTCTCTGTGTCCATCTCTCTCTGTGTCCATCTCTCTCTGTGTCCATCTCTCTCTCTGCCCATCTCTCTCTGTCCATCTCTCTCTCTCTGTCCATCTCTCTCTCTGTCCCTCTCTCTCTCTGTCCATCTCTCTCTTTGTCCATCTCTCTCTGTCCCTCTCTCTGTGTCCATCTCTCTCTGTGTCCATCTCTCTCTGTGTCCATCTCTCTCTCTGCCCATCTCTCTCTGTGTCCATCTCTCCATTTCTCTCTCTGCCCATCTCTCTCTGTGTCCATCTCACTCTCTCTGTCCCTCTCTGTGTCCATCTCTCTCTCTGTCCATCTCTCTCTCTGTGTCCATCTCTCTCTGTCCATCTCTCTCTGTCCATCTCTCTCTGTCCATCTCTCTGTCCCTCTCTCTCTGTCCATCTCTCTCTGTCCATCTCTCTCTCTCTGTCCATCTCTCTCTCTGTCCATCTCTCCCTCTGTCCATCTCTCTCTCTCTGTCTTGCACTTGCTCTCTTCTTCCTCTTCGTAATAGTAAAAGTACTCGGTCAGTCTCTCTGTCTCCTATATTTTTGCACACACTGTGCTCGCTCGGTCAGAGGCAGCAGGACATGCTCGGTTCCTTGTTTCACAGACTGTGTCACTTCAGCATATGTTGCTGAGTTGCTCCTCGTTGTGTCAAATGCAGCCTGACCAATTCCCTTCAGAGCAAAATTTGAATCAGCAGAGTGATTTCAGAGTCGAGTGCTTACTCTGTAGTTGACAATCTCTATGGATTTTAACTGATGAGGTTTCCAACACAGGGGAAAAGACGGCACAGGCCAAATATAAGTAAAATCTTCAGCTCACTGAAGAGGCATAATGGTGGTCCCTTTGCAAATGGTTGTATGAAGTAAGCATATCATTGAAAATAATGCCCCTCTGAGGTATGCCATGTGAGATCATTTTTCAATGCCACTGAATTAATGCTTTTTTTTCTGATAAGGACATTGATTTGCTATTTGTTTAGATAATTCAATATAATTTATTTGTAAATCTTCTCCATCTTGATTTTATCCAAGCTGTCTTTACACACACACACACACACACATCAAAAAGGGACTTTTCTTTCATTGTGTAATCTTTTTTTTAGTATATGTGATGCCGAAGCGAGCACTCATTGTGTAATCTTGCAATTAAATCATTACTACCTATTTCATGATCTTTAATTCTATGGCAAATAGTCTTCTAAATTAAAAGTTTGAAATTTTTCCCACAAGTAAAAGATTCTGGAAGGATTTCAAAAGCCATGCATTTTAAACCTCTACTTAAGCTACAAAGATGTAGAAATAAATTTCAGCTCCAGAAAATTCACAGTCTGTGATAGAACCATAAAAAATCTCAGGTGTGTTCCCAAAAATACTCTTGGGTTACTTAAGGACACTTAAGTTTTAAGTATTTACAAAACAAAAAAGTATTAGTTTCTGTGAATTATTTCTACCTTTCAACATAACCTCATAGTTTTGATGGTATTTATGTGTTCTGTTATGTAGGAAATTCTTTCACATCATAAATCCCAAATCTTCCATATATTAGCGCAACAGAGCTGTGGAGACACAATCATCAAGATAATTAGCTAATTTTCTTATATCTAGCTCTGTTCCCAAAAGAATTTAAGGTGATAGTAATCTTCAAGTAAGAGATTTACTTCTCTCTTAGGGAACTTGCATTTTGCTTAATAATAAAGGTGATTTACTTTCCTTTTTTTTTTTTTTTTTTGTATTTTTAAAAATTTTAATTCCACTGTAGTTAACATACAGTGTTATATATGTTTCAGGTGTACAATATAGTGACTCAACAGTTCGATATATTACTAAGTGCTCATCAAGATAAACATACTTTTAATTTCACCCATCTGCCACCTACTTTCCCTCTGGTAACCATCTGTTTGTTCTCTGTAGTTAAGATTCTGTTTTTCTGTTTCTTTCTTTTTTTCTTTTTCTTTTTTTCATTGATTTGATTTCTTAAATTCCACGTATGAGTGAAATCATATGGTATTTGTCTTTCTCTGACTATTTTGTTTAGTATTATATTCTCTAGACTGATGCATGTTGTTGCAAATGGCAAGATTTCATTCTTTTTTATGGCCAAATAATATTTCATTATATGTGTACACACACCACCTCTTCTTTATTCATCTATTGATGGACATTTGGTCTGCTTCTATAGTATGGCTATTGTAAATAATGCTGCAGTAAACATAGGGGTGCATATATCCCTTCAAATTAGTGTTTTCCTATTCTTTGGGTAAATACCCAGTAGTATGATTCCTGGATCATAAGGTAGTTAACTTTTTAATTTTTTGAGGAACCTCTATACTGTTTTCCAGAGTGGCTGCACCAGCTTGTATTCCCACCAACAGGGAATGAGGGTTAGCCTTTCTTCACATCCTCACCAACACTTGTTGTTTCTTAAGTTTTTGATTTTAGCCATTCTGACAGGTGTGAGGTGATATCTCATTGTGGCTTTGATTTGCGTTTCCCTGATGCCGAGTGATGTTGAGCATCTTTTCATGTGTCTGTTGGCCACCTGGATGTCTTCTTTGGTGAAATGTCTGTTCATGTCTTCTGCCCATTCCTTGACTGGATGATTTGTTCTTTGGGTGTTGAGTTTAATAAGTTCTTTATAGATTTTGGATACTAGCCCTTTATCAGATATGTCATTTGCAAATATCTTCTCCCATTCAGTAGGTTGTCTTTTTGTTTCATTGATAGTTTCCTTTTATTTTGATATAGTCCCCATAATTTATTTTTGCTTTTGTTTTCTTTGTCTCAGGAGACATCTAGAAAAATATTGCTAGGGCCAATGTCAGAGAAATTATTGCCTATGCTCTTTTCTACAATTTTTGTGGTTTCAGGTCTCACATTTAGGTCTTTAATCCACTTTGAGTTTATTTTTGTGTATGGTGTAAGAAAGTGGTCCAGTTTCATTCTTTTGCATGTAGCTGTCAAACAGAGGTGATTTTCTTACAAGAGTTAGCAACCATGGGATCAAACTGAGAAGGCGTTTTTAAAAAACTCAGAGAAACAGCCAAAGACCATTAACTGTCCTCCATCATCAGAATTTTTCCTGTAAATTTTTCTTTACTCAGTTCTTACAGCAATAGTTTCAAATTGGGCTACACATTAGAATTTCCTGAGCTTTTAAAAAACACCTATATCTGAGTCTCACTATAGAGCCATTGAAATAACTCTGCAAGGGTGGAACCTCGTAAGTCAGGACCCAGCACCGTGGCTTAGAGGGGTTTGTTTATGCTTTAGTAAGAGTGTCGTACACAAATAATGACCCAGAGAGTCACAGAAAGTACTTGACTTAGCTTCCAGGTGGAATCCTACCTGGGCATTGTGATTGAAAAAAAAGGAAACTTTGGGAGTAGATTGTGTTTCACTTCAAGAGGCTATAGAAAATGTTTTTACTGAGATTATCTTAAAACAGAAACACTATTTAACACCAAGAACATTACTCAGGCCACTTTAAAACAGAACACATCAGATAATGAGTTCTTAGTGCCTAGTAGGTGATGGCATTAATTACTGTAGTTTCAGTATTGTACACCTGAAACTAATATCATACTGTATGTTAACTATACTGGAATTAAAATACAATAAAATAAAAATATTACTGTAGTTTTAGAAACTTAAAAAATTTTTGTGCTTCCATCTCAAATATTTTCTTAAATTTTCTTTGGAGTTAATGCTAAATCTTGTTATATTGAAAAGAACATAGGGAAGGGCATTTTGTTTTACTAGTGTTTTTTGTTTTTGTTTTTGTTTGTCTTTGGATTAGGAACAGGGGCATTTGTACCTTTGGGGTAAAGTATGCTGATAGCCAGAGGATCAATTCAGGACCAAGAAAACCCCAAGGCATAGATGGCAGGTTGAGGGTAAAGACTTGGAGCCAATAGAACGGAGTTCTTCTCCCACCAGCGTTTGTTTTTTTCTACAAAGCAGACTCTTTTCTTATCCTTCAAAACGATTGCTTTTGTTAGAGAGCTGATTCCTTTATACCCTAGCCTGTATCTCCAGGTTTCAAGTCCTGTTCCAGTGAGATAATTAAAGCAACGTTCTTTGGTTGAAAGTCTTTCCCAATCACAGTGAGTACTGAAATGATATTATTATTATTATCATTATCATTAATTAAGCTTTGATTTTTAACAGAGATCCACTGGTACAGGAGTTCAAACAAACTGCATTTTTGCTCCTCTTAAAATATTACAGACTGATATCAATGATACATCTTACGATTTTCAAAGGCTTAGATCATAAAGTATGATGGAATGTGTAGTGTAGCTTCAAACTTTTGCAAATCTATGTTTAATTTTTTCTTCTGTGAAGTTAATAGATAATAGATCAATTTAACACATTCTCTGGGGCGTCTGTTACACAAATTATTTCCTGTTGTTTAAACAAACAATAAGGAAATTTCTTCATTACAACCACATTATTAAAAGAAAGCCACCCGTTCAATAAAAGATGAATGAGGTAGTTATTTTAACATCTATGAAAACTTGAATCAAGTTGTTTGAGTGTTCTAGCAGAATTCGTAATGGAGGAAATTAGGCTTCTCTTGTGCCTGGGGGTTTAAGCAGTGCTAGCTGCTTCTTTCCAGAGTGCTGGTGCTCTCCCTCCATTATGAATCACCACGTGGCAATTGACATTCCTGTCAGATCAACTTCAGAGCGCTGCTTGCTGGTCTGTGTCACTTCATGTGAGAACACATTCTGGTATCTGCATGTTTGGTTCCTGGAGAAATGCTGAACACTTCTCTGGAAGTAGCATCTTTCTCTCCCCAAGGGCTTAATCTGTCAGTTTTTCCTAATTTAGAAAAATGCAGCTGCCTCATGAAATAGATTCACTCACTTTCTCACTCACTCACCCATTCTTTCAACAGTTTCTGTATTCTCTTACTATTTTCTCAACACTGTATCAGATGCTAAAAAACATAAAAGATGAATAAGACATAGTGTCTGCCTTCAAGTTATTACAATCTAGCAGAAGAGAGAGACAAAATCAGGCTTGCCGTGTGCAGAGTACACCTCATTCAGCCAGGAAAAGAAAAGATGGCATCCCAAGAAGGTCACAAGGATCTCTTCAACTATCTATTTAAGGAAATAAAATACGGGATGGGTAGAAAAAGCCAGTCAATGGGTTGTGTTTTCCCCTGACCCAGTCCTTATCCAAAGTATATGCCCATATCACTGATATTTTTGTTAAAATTCTCAAAATTATTTTCTATCTCCTGTAAAAATAGTTTATTGCTGGCAATAGCCCATCTTCATTAGGAAAGACTTGCCTGGCATTGCTTTTTTATTCATTCAAGTCCTACAAATAAATTCTGATTCTGATACAAAAATTGGATTTGAGTTGCACAGGAAAGAAATTAATTACGTTTTGCTTGTGGCTTTTTAATAAAATTTATTTTTAAATTAACATCAAACTCTGGCACTTGTCAAAATCCAAGTGAGTTATAGCAATTAGAGTGCAGCTTAGAGCATTTTTGACAACTTATCCCAAGTGATGGCTGAAAACTGAACTGCTTTTAAGATGATGATCCTGTTCTCTACACAGCATTGGCATTGGTAGATATATCGCCGTGGCATAAAGAAGCTGAAATTACATTTCCCAGCAATTGCCCTCAATAAAGCCTTTTCTGCATTGGGGTCAGATAGGAGTCTGGTGAACAGATTTATCTTCCTTTCATTTTTATTCACTTTTCTTGCCTTTTTCCTTTTTGTTTCTTTTTTAAAGCAGACATATATGCATGGTAACTACAAGTTGTAAAAAAAAAAAATTCACTGAAAAGAAAATAAAGTGCTTTTAATTTGGGAAACAATTTTTAGTAGTATTAAGCTATAAAGAGAATTAGTCATAGGAAGAAATTTTATGTTTTCTCAATTCTTTTGAAAATTCCATGCAGAACCATAATCATTGGGAAAATAATGCAATTAGAATTAATCTGGCCAGCGTACTTATATAACTTTTTATTAGTATTAAAAATAATAAAATCAGCAGACCCAAAGTAAATGGATATATGGTGCTGTTTTTATTATTATTTCCAAAGGCTGAGGTAACTAAAATTTCATGCATGATGTTGCAAAAATTAAATGATGCACAATAATTTGAAAAATGAGTTTTTCTTATACAAGTTGGCCTTTTCAGCTCAATGTACTTGTTTAGAAATCTCTCTCTCTTCTGGATGACATTGCTTTAGAATGATCAAATTCCTGTTTGAAGTTAATAGTGAGACAGTGTTTTGAGTTTCTCAAAATGAAAGTCTGAGACATAAAGAGATTTAGTTCTGTTTGATTTGACAATTCCTTTTCATTGGCTTTTGGAAGTTATGCTGGCTCTGTTCTGGTTATTCCACTCGAGATGTAGGGCATTACCCATAATCACCCAATCCGTATTTACCTTGAGGCAGATATGATCAAGTATGTATGGAGAGCCCTAGGAGACTGGCCTGTCAAGATTCCATTTGCATGATGGACTGAGGAGTATTTTGGGAAATAATTCATTCTACAGGAACAGAACGTTGATATAGAGAAGCTTGATAGAAGTAGCCTATATCTAGCACTGGAAGACCGGGGTGCCTACAACAGAAAGTATGAGGATGGATCAGCCTAGTACTGGACCCAGAGGAGAAGCATAACAGGAAACCTCTTCGGCAAGTTAGCTGGAGGCAAAACCAGCAGTTCTAACAGTGGAGGGAGAGGCTAATGAGAATCCTCGGTGGCTTTCCAGTATGTTCCCAGCAGGTTCATGGACATTGTCCTCTGAAGTCAATATCTGTTGTGAGTCAGAGAAGAAAAAAAATAAAGGAAAAGGCAGGTGCTATTTGGTAAAGAGAGAACCGAGTTTATGTGCATTTGTGATACCCACTGGTTGACTTCCCAGTGTATGGGTGGGGTGGTGAGGCAATTTTTTAAGACTAAGAGGTCTTGAAATGCCTTAAGTTTTACTCATCCTTTAGAGGGTATCTTAGGGAAGATAAATTCATGTGCTAGGATAAGAAAAGAATGACAGATGATAAGATTACATATAAAACAGCTAAACAAGAAGAACGGCATTTATCAAACCATAACTGAACTATACATGAATGGAAAATTATAAAGGAGCATAATGTAGTTAAATTAAGTTCCTTGCATTCATTTAACATTTATGTTATTATCTTTTGAATGAATTCATGGTGTCAATAGCCTCTTAGGAAGAAATAACAGAATTAAAAAAAAAATAGGAGGGTGGGGCACCTGGGTGGCTCAGTCGGTTAAGTGTCTGACTCTTGATTACAGCTCAGGTCGTGATTTCAGGGTTGTGGGATCAAGCCCTGCGTTGGGATCCACGGGAGTCTTTCCCTCTCCCTCCGCTCCTACCCCTGCTCTCTCTCTCTCTAATAAATAAACAAAATCTTAAAAAAGGAAAAGAAAAAAGAATAAGAGGGATCACAGTAGTGCCTCACTAGGTATCCCACTGAGTTCCTCTAAACTATTTTGTTCTATTTATTTTATTTGGAAAAATTTTTTTCCAGTATATTTCCAGCTCTGACTTCTTTTCCAAGCTGCAGATCCATTTCCAGTTGTCTTCTGGACATCTCCTCTTCAGTATCCTATAGAAACCTCATACTTAACAGTCAGAACTTATTTTATTGCCTTATCATTCTCCCCAAAATTGCTCTCCCTCCTGTATTTTGTGGTTGTGGTTGTGATTAGTTAATGATGTCACCATCCATTCAGCTCTCCAGGGAGGAAAATAGATTTCACCTTTGCTTCTCCCACACCTTTGGTTCTCATATCCAATATATTGACATCAATGCCATTATCAATTTCTCAAATCTCACTCCTGTCTTCCTACCACTGGACTGTAGGCTCTCATTATGTTTGCCTAGACTTTTGCAATAGCTTCTTAACATGTTCTTTCGCAGTTTCTCCATTTGGCAAAATCTCAGCCAATCTTAGTCATCTTTTCAACAGAGAACAAAATCACCTTCTCTGGGAAGCCTTCTTGAATGTTCTCAGACAGGATTACTCTTTTCCTGCTTTCTGTCCCTTGGCACTTTACTCCCTGCTTGCAACATAGTATTTACCATTTTTATGAAATAATTTATCTCTCTTGATGTCTGTGTCTCTATTATACTGTGAAATGCTCTAGGACAGAGAAGTGTCACAATCTTCTTCGTGTCCCCAGAACCTTGCAGAGCACTTGAAACCGTGGCTACGGAGTAAGTGTGACTGACTGAGAGACTGACTGACTGAAGGAAAAAGCATAGTGGAATGACTGAGAAGGACATTTAGTGTCAGAAAGCAGAAGAACAGGAGGACAGAGTTTGGCTAAATGTAGAACAGAACATTCTAAGTGTCAGAGCTTTTTTTAGGAAGTAGCAAATAACTGTTCTCTAGAAATGCTCACAGAGTGGTTGACTGCTTGTCAGAAGCTGGACAGGGGATTCGTGTAAAAGGTAATTCAGTCAGAAATTGAAGTATGCTTATGGGTATGAAACCCCTTAGGTCATCTTAGGATTTCTAGTAATCAGTAATATCTGCCTTTTAACACTGGCTTTGTAAGTTTATTTCCCATAAATAATTGGGAATGTTTTCAGATGGAACTAAACAGAGAGAAGAGGAGTGATATATCAAGTAAATATAAATGACTACCACAAGTTTTAGAATATTGCACATTAAGCCCCAAGTACCCTGTTTTTCAGATTGAGAACCACTGGGGATTTGTGTAGTGGTACTCTCTCGAGTGCAGGGAGCAAATTCCTCCCGCTCTGGGAATCCTGCCTTCTAGTTTGGCATTAAGGGACGTTGCCCAGCCTGCACTTGGAGTTAGTCCAACCCTGTCTGCTTCTGCTAAAATGTAACTCTAATATCCTCTGGGTTTTATATTAACATAAATAATTATAATGCATTGTTTTATATAGCACCCTCCTCTAAGGAGCAGAAAGTATCTCACGGACATTAAATCTCACAGCACACTGGGGACATTGAGAGAACACAGGTGATATTATATCCCTTTTGAACTCAGAGCTGAAATGGAATTACTTCAACCAAAAGTAAATAAAAGTAAGATTGAATAAAAGCAAGATTTATAAGAGGCTATAGGGTTAGAATTTAAAGGAAGAAATTGACTATGTTGGAATTACAGAGAGATTTAAACCCTCTCCCCCCAAAAAGAAAAAAGAAATTGCTCTGAGAAATGGGAAAGTAACTGGAGTGTGCATATAAATATTTGTATTTGTATGTACAAAAATAAAATAATATATAAACACTTCAAATATTTGGAAAGCAAGGGATTTTTAAACCATCTGTAATTTTACTATAATAACAGAACAAATTTGGTGTATTAGCTCCATGTCTTTTGCTAGTTTTTATTTTGTTTTGTTTACTGTGCGTCTGCTCTTCCACTTGAATTATAGTATATATTCAATTTTGTATTATGTATTTTTTTGATTAACAATGTATCATAAAGGTTGCATAATTATAATTCTGAGGAGCTACATAATTTTCTATGGAATGATGTACCATAATTTGCTTCCTTCTTTTATCACAGGGTTGTTTCCACTTTTTCACCTTAATAAATAACAATACAGTGAAATCTATCTTTATGCATAGGATTTTTCATTTTGTAAATTATTTCCTTAGCACAGAAGATATCCAGATTAGAATTATCAGATTGATATGGATGTTTAAGTACATTAAAACATGACTGCATAAACATGCTCCCAAATTAACATGTAAATGAGAAAAAGAAATAATAAGAAAATAACTTTATCTAAAGACAAACTATATTTAGAGGTTGACAGAGCAGCTCTTTAAAAGTGAAAAAGCAAGCAGTTTTTTTGTTTATGCACAAACAAGTGGCTTGCTTTTATTTTCCATTACATTTTCATTTAATTCAATTACTTTGACAGTGTGAAGCCAGATAAAAAAGAAAAAGTTGAATCTTAGAGAAAACACAAATTCATACCAGATGTAGAAAAGTAGATTTGCTTAAAGAGCATATGATTTCTCTGCCCTCTTAATTCTACTGTACATGGTTGAATGTTCTTATAAATAATAAAGAAAGTGTGTGTGTGTGTGTGTACCAGTACTTGAAGCCCTGTTTCAAGAAGGTAAATGAGACTGGGAAGTTTTCTTATTGCTTATAGAGGCATTGGGAAAAGTGATACGTGCATAACTGTTTTCTGTGGTGAGTTGTTGTATGGTTATCTGATTTATGCCACAGTCACTTACCAAAGTAATTATCTCAAAAGTCAAGGATAAAAAATACTGGCTTTGGTTAAAGTAAACATTAAAAAATATTGATGTGTGATGTAAATACTGACCAAGGAAACTGGCTGGCTAATGTTACTCCAAATGGCAATCAATCTAAATGATGACTAGAGTCTGAAGTCAATACTAGCTTAAATATGAATAAGGCATGCAGCCTTAACCATGGACTTGGGAATCTCGAGGATTTAATCACTTTTCTCAATAATATTCTTGCTGATGTTAAGTCGTATGCCCATTTGTATCTGTTTTATGGTTGAAAGCAATGTTGCAAATTGCCTCAGGTTAAAGTGGGACACCAAAAACATTTCTGCTAGCTCCCAGAAATTTTGCAAACCATTGCCACTTTTATTGTTTAGCAGTTGTATTCAGAGGATATGCATGGAGTGTTGTGGCAGTTCTCTGGGTTGCATTTTCTATTTTACTACATATTCTAGTAAGCAGGGTCTATCTTGGGGAAAATAGGACTGAAGTCAAAATGTTATAACAAAAGTGGATCTGTGAAAGATGATCTTTAGATAACCTAAGCCTAGATAAACCAGAATTACTGGGAGAAGTTCATTTGTTCTGTGTTTAAAACCAACTTCGCAAATTACAGCAAAGGCAAGCAACGTATACGGCAGCCTCCAATCCTACAGCGTGGTGATGATCTGCATACTCTCAACAGCCTGTGGTCACCGTGAAAATGGAAGGTGGAGAATGAGTGGCTAGTTTACTCTCACTCACAGTCTGAATGAGGGACTCCTTTTCCAACATGTCCGTGGGGAAACTGCCATATGCCTATGTTACAGTGCTTCCACATTACCCTATACGTACTATTTAGCTTGTTTGCCCCTCTGTTAAAGGATAAGTTTCTTGGAGGCAGGAAGGTTTGATTCATATCTTTGGTATCCAGGGCCTTATACAATCTCTGGCACATAGTAAGCACTTAGTAAATATTGGTGAATAATCAAACAATTGAGTTTTTTGTTTTTGTTTTTTTACTTTCTACTATGTATTCAGCATTGTGCTAAGGACTGGGTATACCTTCAAGGAGCATATAATCAAGATGTAAATATGAAAAGTTGATGAACACCACGCAGTAGTTTATCATGGAGCTATAACAGAAGGTTCTTTGGTGCTAGCACTAAGGAAAAAAGCCAAAAAGAGTTACATGTACCAAAACTGTGACATTGTGATGGTTAAGTGAATGAAAGGTGGGCATGATCACACAAGTTAATCCAGAAGTACCAAGGTCTGTTTCCACCATTATTTGATTCTTATCCAATTTAACTACTAAACTATAAGCTCCAAGAAGTCAGGGTGTGCTTGAGTTTTTGTTTACCATTGTATTCCTAGGGCCTAGAAGAGTACCTGGCATAAAGTAGATAATCGAGCACTTGCTTTGCTCAATATTCTCTGTTGGTTGTGTGATTGAATCATTCCCATCCTCAGTTGTCAGCTCAGATGTCACCTGTACCAAGATACCTCCTCAAAGGCCCTCTTTGTTATTCTTTTTCTCAGTCCCTAATTTACTTCCTTAAAGGCAAAGAAAAGAAATTAGCTATTAGCCACAAAAGCAAAACAAGTATTAGCTTAGGAATGTTGGTGGTAGAAGCAAGATATAGTTTCAGTGGAAAATCCTAACTATGGAGATCAGGGTAGTTGAGGGTATGGAAAAGAAACAAATGAACAATTGTGGGCAAACATGTCTATACAATTAAGTAGTTTCTTCTGAGGCTTGATGAGAGAGACAAAAGAAACTGTGGTTAAACCAAAACGGTAAAAGGTCATCTCGAGCCAGGACAAGCTAAATTCCTACTCACCTTCATGAGGGCAGCAGAAAGAACACTGGGTATATATGGGGCTGGATGGAGCCTATATATGGCTCCTACTCTTTCACTTATTAGCTGTATTGTAGTAGGCAAATTCAGGCCTTCTCTGCACCCCAGTTTCCACAATTGCAAAATGGGGGAAATAAAAACCTCTCTAATAGAATCCTTTTAAAAATAAAATAAGGAAAGGTATGTAAACAGCTATGCTTGGTGAAGAGATTATTTCATTTAGCTCATTGAATGGTGGCTGTTGTCATAACTGTTCATCAGTTATAGCGCCTGGCTAGAGATGGGGCAAGCAGAATATTCAGTAATATTAATGTATTTCCTTTAGAGGACATCTGTTTTGGATCATTGCCTGAGTAACCTTACTGACCATGCTATCAGGAAAAGCATGCTATATAATGTCAATGAGGGCAGGCTAAATGATAAACCATTGACTTGAAAAAGAAAAATTTTTTTAAATTGTTAATTATAATATTTATTCTTTCACATTGTATGTGATCAAGCTCAGGAAGTATAAATGAAGAAATCTTTCAATGATTCTGAGTTAATCAGCATAACTTGCAGGTGCTTTTCATGAAAACACCTCAACATTGTTCATTTGTACTGTTCCCAAAAAAGAGATGTAAAGAAGTACCCATTTCTGGCTAAGACAATCAGGTATCTGTATTAAAAGTCAAATGATATGTGATTAGTTGAAATTTTTAGTCTGTGGTATCACTGCTAAAGAGTGGATTTACTATTTAAAAGAGAAATGCAGTATTAAAAGTTTAGGTATCTGAGTTAGAATTGGGATGGAATTCAGTCAGCAAATCACATCTTTGTAAAACAATTTGGAAACTTTATTCAGAAAATTAATTTCTGAACATAGTCTATCACCTGAATGGTTTCATAATGATGTTGATTTGCCAACTTCTTCCCTAGTGAGAGGTAATGAATCAAGTGTACTTGGGTTTATGTAAGAAAAATAACATATTAATTGATTTATGTATATATGTTGCACATATCCAAAAAGCAAACCCTTTGGCAACTGGCAAATGTAATAATTTCACATTTACCTATGACTCACCAAGTATCATCCAATGCTTGAAGGCAAAATTTTGTGGTTTTATGTTTAGTTTTTACGATTACTTTCAGATAGCTTTTTTGTGCATTAAAAGTCAATTTTCAGAACCATAGGCTTACCAATATTTATGAATAAAAATTTTATGAGATACTATCCTGAGGTAGCATAAAATTATTTTCTGATAAGTTTTAACACCTTCCCCAAGTCTACTATTACTTTGTTCCCACATATGCTTGAGGATATTGCTTGGAACATTTCTAAATATGACACATTTCATTAGAAATCTGATATATTGCACAGAGATATGAAGCTTCAACCTCATAACATTACAATGTACTTGCCAATGTTGATTACACTGGCATTCTATTTAAGATCAAATATCAAGAAGGACTTTGAATAAAATTATTAATAATGTTATATTTATGGAAATTGTGTCATCTTCTACTGATCATAAATTGTGAACAAGAAGAATTAATCCTTGAAGTAAGGGGTTCCCAGTAACACAGTAACTTGAAACAGTTCATTGACACATAGAATAAGGAAAACTTGTTATAAAATAAAAGTTTGTTAGATTGCTATGCAAAAATACATATATTATTATCCTTATAGTTCTCATTCTTGTGTTTCTGCTGTGCATCATCATCTACATAGTATGAAGCTTTATCCCTTAATGAAATGCGCAGACACAGTGTGTGAGGAGCACAAATCTTACCTCCATACAAGTTCCACAGAAACAGAAAAGTTGTCTTTTTAGGAAGTTGCAAAGTTTGATAGCCATCACTAGTGGGCACTAAATCATCCCCAAATCCATCCTGTTTTCCCATGCAATGATATAGGAGTCTGCCATCAGGGTGCCTGAGCATGATGAAAAGTAGCCTCAGGTGGGAAAACCGAAGTGCAGAGAAGTTGGGGAGATAGTATTCATTACTAGAAATATTCTAAGTTTAGAGCCACATCTATGCATTGGCGATAAAAATTCTAAGATGGTCATAAACCATCTAGAGTTAAATGCACATCTCAGCCTGCATACTTTGCAGGCTTTGTCAATGACTTGCAGGATAAACATAGACGCACTACCATGCCTTTACTTTGCAATGGAAGCTGGGTAGTATATTTTCTGAGAAAATATTATTTCAAGATAAGCTGCAACATACCATTAAAAGGAAACTTTTCATTAAAATATAAGTTAGCATCAAACAGAAACACATATTGGCATGACAGTTGGCTTTTAGGTGGGAAGATAATTGTGACATTAGAGCCTGATGGGGGAAAAAAAGTCAGGAAAAGTTTGATATGCTGTACAAAAATGTCTTTGGAGTCAGACTGACCTAGGTACAAATCCTTTTGGTATCAACCAACTGTGCAGCATTGGGCAAGCTACTTGACTGCTCTCTGAGCCTCACTTTACTTCCATCTAAAATGAAAAAAAGCCTACCTACCATATATATTTGCAGGTGGTTCACAGTGGATCAGATACTTGGCATAAAGCAAGTTCATGACCAATGTTGGTTTGCTTAGTCTGAATAGAATATGAAAATATAGTTGATCTCCTCAATAGCTGTTTTCTTTCTCCTAAATAGAGTTCTCAGTGAGGGGGATGTAATGAAATATAGTTCACTGGTTACTGATTAAATTTCATCTGGTCTCTCTCTACCGTTAATCCATTGGGTAACATGGGTGGAGTCTTGTAACCTCACTGACTCTCATTGTCTATAACTGTAAAAGGGAGAGGTTAGCCTACTTATTACTGCCATTTGATATATTTTGAGAATAGATGCTTTGCATATAGTGGGCATTGAATAACTGCTGAATTAGGTGAAGAATAGTGTGATGACATCCTATGGGGGACTTGAATGGGCTATTGAGAACTTATGCAAGAAATGTAGACTTAACCATTCTCTCTATTAGTGCTATGTGGAATCTATAAGCCAAGCCCACCCCTGGGTTCTCTGGATGGATTATGTCAATATAGAGACGGGCAAGTACTAACTTGCATGCAAGTCTTCTTTACCCTAACATATAAACTTGTTCTCCAAAAGGACCCCGAGTGGGAGAATATCTCTCCCATAGGTGGCTAACAAGGAAAACACAGTATTTTAGGTTTTTCTTGGCCATTGACCTTTGGACTAACAATAGTTTTAAAAAATTTTCAATTCGCTGAGGGTATAATTCTCCAACAACAAAATGCATTTTATTCTTTCCATCCCTCTACCCTGCCACTACATATCTCATTTTCCTAGACTTTGCTCTTTTACTTGAAGGTTGATAATTTGTCTCTAGAGCTCAGAGGATGAACATTCTTGACCTAAAACTCACTGAAGAAAGGCCTGGAAAGTCTGACAGTTCAAATCCATTGCTCTAAAGGTTTTACTTTCTGCTCCTTTTATCACTGGGTGGTCCACAGGGGTCAGAGGCAGAGACTCTGTGATTGCTCCAGAATCTGAAGTCTTTACTGAAAGGTAAAATAGAAGGAAACCACACCGGGTACAGAGCAGCAAGGATCCAGCTTATTGTCTCTAAAAGCCTGCTTCATTAAAGGCACAATGAACTTTGCCCAGTGTTGCTTTGTTTTGTTCTGTTCGGCACAATGAACTTTGCCCAGTGTTGCTTTGTTTTGTTCTGTTCTTCAGGAAAACATCTATTTTGACTTTACAGACAGTGATGGTCATAATAGTTATCAACTGGCACAGCAGAGGTACTGACCAATCAGAGTAGACATCAGCTGTAAGCGGCCAGGATATCCATACTGGTGGATACCAGATTTTAGCACTCATCTTAAAACATAAAAAGAGAATCTTAGGTCTCAGATTCCCTTATTCTACCAAAATTCAATTTATTTTACACTAACAAAATTTATTTGAAATTGGTGTAATCATAGTTTCTCAGTAGTTACTGATTCTTTTTTCTGTTCCCACTAATAAAAACTCCTCGTAAGAGTTCTGTATTATTGCCTCTACTTCTCACTTCCTGTTTTCTTTTGAACAGACTCCAGTCAGGCGTTTGTCCACAATATCCTCTTCCTTGGGAGCTCAGAGGTCCTATCATGATCAGCAACCCTCATATTGCCAAGTTCTGTAGTTACTTTTCAGTCTTCCTACTCGATATTTTAGGTGCATTCAACAGAGTTAATCACTACTTCCTTCTTGAAACATTTTCCACCTGGCTTCTAGGATGCCACTTTCTCCTGCTTTTCTTGTCATGTATGCCATTCCTTTTCAGTTTTCTTTACTGGCCTCTCTTCTTCCAACTTCTAAATGTTGGAGTGCCTCAGTGCTCAGTCCCTGGCAAGTCTCCTCCTCTCCTGGCTTTGTATACTCCCTTTCCAGGTGATTTGATTCAGTTCTGTGGCTTTAGGTCGATGCACATGCTGAGTCCCACATCTATATCTCCAGCTTTTGCCTCTCCCATAAGCTTCCCAACTGCCTACACAATACCTTCATTTGGATTTCTAATAGTAGCATGTTCTGAATAAATCTCTGGATTTCTTACCCACTTCCCTATCTTCTACAGGTGTATTGGTTGCTCAATCTTTCTTTACCCAGTGAATGCTACTGGTTGTTCTAGTAACTGGTAAATTCAGAAGTTCAGTTGATGATACCTTTAAAATACATGTTGATCTGAATGCCTGACCACCCATACCTGAATACCTTTACCCACCATCAACTCACAGCTAAACTATTGCTCTGGTCTCCTAACTGGTCTTTATTCCTCTGATAGCCAGCCTACCACACTCCACATCACTCAAACGCCTACAACCACTCTAAGCTTGCTGTTTCTTTTTTTTTTTTTTTATGTTATGTTAATCACCATACGTTACATCATTAGTTTTTGATGTAGTGTTCCAGGATTCTTTGTTTGCCTATAAGACCCAGTGCTCCATTCAGTACATGCCCTCTTTAATACCCATCACCAGGCGAACCCATCCCCCCACCCCCTCCCACTCTAGAACCCTCAGTTTGTTTATCAAAGTTTGCGGTTTCTTGAGCACACCCATCTCATTTCCTCCTTAGGGTCTTTGCATTTGCTACTCTTTCTAGCTGATCTGCTTCTCCTCCAGAACTTTGCAGGGCTTCCTCTTTCATATCAATCAGTACTCCATACAAACGTCACCCCTGACAGAGAACACACTGAGGCTTGATGGAGGGACACAGGTCGGGGATGGGCTAGATGGGTGATGGGTATTAAGAGGGCACTTGTTGTGGTGAGTATTGGGTGTTGTATGTAAGTGATGAATCACTGAATTCTCCTGAAACCAATATTGCATTATATGTTAATTAACAAAATTAAAACCAAAACCAAAACAGAAAAACAAGGTCACCCTTGAAGAAGTTTTCTTTTGACTAACTAAACTAGCGTCCACCCCTAACTCACTACTCTTCATCCTCCAACCCTGCTGGATTTCCTTCAGAGTACTTATTACTATTTGACATCATAGTATAATGCTACTTGCTGATTTACTGGTCTCCCAACTAGAATATATGCTCCATTAGACATTCCTGAAAAAAAATAATCATAGAAATGAACCCATTGCAAGAAATCCTACAGGTAATTTACCTTAACCACCCACCTGATATTTAGATCAACTTCACACTCTGTTATTTGTGAAGTGAACATTTTTATGTTGAATTACATTTACCCATTGGTCTCCACTATTACTATTTTTTTCACAGAGAAAAATGACCTCAGTATTAAATAAAAATTTTACCAAGGACAATAATATCTATTCTTTTGACAGCATGCAATTAATTTTTCTCTATAGCCCACAGAAGAAATCAGTCATTCAGACAATTGTATGTGAGCATTGCTGGCAGCTTGTGTAGAGTCAGAACAGATACTGGAGCAGTGACATTTTGTACCAAATGTGCAAATACAATAAAGCGCAGAGTAAGCAAAGGGCTATGTGCTATTATTGAACTGCAGCCAGTGTGTGAAAAATGACATAGAAGTGTGTTGTCTAAGAACTTCCTTCCACTAGATTTCCCTCTTTCCTTACAAGGAGAAGGGAGTTATTAGGAGCTCTCCTTTAAGTAAAAAATAGGTCAATTTATTACATAGTTAATATTCATTGTTCTTAAGAAGTGCAAAGTAAGTCAAGTTGTTTGATAACTGATGGAAGATTTCATCCAAAAGGACTTATTACCGAGTTCTAACAATGTGCTTCCTTAGATCTTGCACTAACTTTGGTTATCAGCACCTTGTCACAGGCAGGGGTTTGGTTCCTCCCATCCCCCCACAGAGGAGTCTCCGAGATGTCAAGTACTCTGTCTTGTGTACTGGGGAACTGTATTGCCCTAGTGAGGGATATTGATTTCCCATTATTCCTAGAAGCCACATGACACATTTCTAGTAGTTGTAAACACTTACAAGACTGACTTTTATTTTGTCCTTCATCACATCAGTCTGCCAAAGCAGGACATCTATTAATGAGTCCCTGTGCATTTTATCAGACACCCTTCCATCTTGGTGCTTAAGGCATGATGCTCTCAAGGGATCTAGATAGAATAAAGCTTGTTTCAGAAAACCAACTGCTGCTTTGCCAGAACCTCATAGTCGGATCTTTTAAAAGTAAAAAAACTATACTTTTCAAATCTACTCTGTGCTTGACTTACTTGCCTTTTCTACAGGCACGAAACCATTACTTCTATCTCACTGATATGTGTTGGCTTTAAAATTAGCCTGGAAAATTCTTACTGGCCTTCGGAAGTAAGGAAGATCATTGCGGAAGAAAATACATTAAATAACGTTACAAAATGGGCCCTTAGGATAAATTAGATTGTTTGGGCAACAACTTGAGAGTTAATTGGTATCTTTGAATATACAAAAACACATGAAAGAGTCAAGCTCTTTAAACATTTTAAGTAAGGGTCTACAGCCTGACTTGGGATTTGTTCCAGTGATAAATGAAATCGGCCATCTCTACTACTTGTTGACAAAAGCCTACTTCCACCAGAAAGCCAAGATTTTTCCTTAAAGATTTTAAATTTTTTAAAAGCATATATGCCCCCAGAATTCATTTGCCCTTGGGGGGAAAATAGTGAATATTAAGAGAAAATGAAAGAACAACATATGAGAAAAAGGTGTTTGTCAAAGGGCATCTGAGTAACCTCCTGCTATTTCTTTTTTGTTCATCACTCACATTTACTGCAGGGCATCGCCTCGAAGATCTTCCTGCCATCAGCCACTGTGGGAAATCACCCCCCACCCCACTCTATTTAATCACATGTTGGTTTACATTTTTTTGTTCTTGGACTAGATTGAACATGTCTCATGAGTTTCTTTAATTTACTAAATATAAATATGATAACTTAAAAGGGTGTCTTGGATCATCCCAACAACCATTTCTGGTAACTCCCCAAACATTAACTCACCTCACAATATTTACATTTGACAACTTTCTTTCTGTAATTATCCACTGTCTCCTTTCCTCTGTGATCTTTGGCAAATGGTTTAATCTTTGGGTTATTCTCCATATATTTGCAGTATGTCTAGTTTATTGGGGGAAAAAAACAACCAATTTTTTTTTCATAATAATGAGTCTCAGATTGATGTGTAATATTATTCACAAAAACAAGTACTTGTTGTGTTGCCTCTGTTTACCTAAATCCATTCTGTGTTATTTACATGAAGTCAAAAAGGGATTGTTGTACATGTTTAACTTTCAGAGAGTTACATTCATCAATTCAACAAATTTTTGAGTTCTTCCTATATGCTAAGCACTCTTTCAGGTGTGGGGAATAGACAAGTGAACAAAGAGGGAAAAACTTCTGTAAGCTCCCTGGAGCTTACATTCCAATGGGAGAGGCAGGGGAAGAACAAACAAATAAGCAAAATCTACTATATGTCAAGGTTTTCAAGGATTTACTCAGCCACTCAGCCAAGTGATACTACAGCAGTTTTGCCATTTAGAAGAATGATAGAGTTGCCGAAAGAAATGTTATTAAGAAACAATAATATCACCTAAAGCATGAGTACAATTCTTCAGGCCACCATGGCTCACTGTTACCTAAAATCCTGTTGCTAGGACACTTGCTAACATAGAGAAGCTAAGGACATTTACAAGCTGGGGAAATTTTTGGTGAACTGATGTTCTGATATTCATGGGACTAAATTTGTTTTTGAAATATGAGGAGAAATAGAGATTAACAAACAGAAAACAGAGCATATCTGTCAAATTTGCTTTTGAAATCATTTTAAGCTTAATAATCTAATGCGTCTAAAGAGGAGATATAGAACTTACTCCATTGAAAAATGTTGCTACTTTTTATTAACATTTAAGAATCTATTGTCAGTTCTATTCTAAGTGGTTATCAGTACTTTTCAGTAAAATCTAACCTAATCTCTCTCTTAATTTCCTAAAAAAAACAGATGGCCAATATTTGGCCCACCAAAAATACAACTTTTGTTCTGATACCATGGCTTTCGTTTTGTAGGGTAATCAGTGTTATTACATTTTTATCCTCTAACGCTTCTCTAAATAGAAATGAGGTCTCTTCATTCGATTTGGGAAATTGGATGCTAGTGGGGGAATTCAAAACAGTGTTGGTTTCAAGCTTGAGTTCCTCTGCATAGTACCAACTTCTTTTTCTTGGCCCGAAAGCATGCGTCTCAATGAGAAAACATGAGGGAATGATGAATCCAGCATATCCTGAGACCATTTTGCCTATATACTTAATGCTGCCTTGAAATTCTGTCCAAATGTGGTCCATGAATGATAGGGCCACATTTGGACAGAATCAGATTTGGACGCATCAGTCCAAATTACACATCCAATGGACATCAGTGTCCAAATGCGATTTTTATTGTGATAGGCAGAGTAAGCCATAGTATATAAGAAATAAGATTAGATATATACTATGGCACTGCTCATTTATATTGATATGGGAAATATGCCCATCTGAATGAAAATTAACTCTTTCTTATATGAAGCAAGGTATAAAGTTGAAAGTCTGTTCATCACCATGAACTGATGAGAACTGGAGTAGCATGTATGATCTGATATGCCTAAATAATTCTCACCTCACTGAACCGCAAATGTGATAGACTTCTATAGTGATTGTTAGATTTAATAACAGAAAGGAGTAAGGAAGCTTTGAATTACTAAATATTGATAACATTTCTTAAAGAACAAAATAAATGAGCATTTCATAATATGCACAGTATTAACCTATCTCTACTGTGGTCTTAGTAGCTAAACACATCTTGCCTTGTCATTCTCTTAACATTCTCATCTTGTGTTCAAATATATATTTTACATTTATGCGGCAGGAAAGAAAGCTAAGATTCTCATAACATTTACATACAAGCTGTGTATGAAAATCGCTATACATCCAGTTATGGTGTCAAGAGAATCTCAATATTTTATAGCAATCACCTGTTAGTCAAATGTCCCTTCTTCCCAGGCTGATTAGAAGCCGGTGTCCCTGGGACAGTTGCTTAGTGGAGAAAGAGTCACAGTTGGTCTTGTTCAAATCCAGGTCAGATTAAAAAAAAAAAAATGAAAGCCCTTTGGGGTGGGTGGGAAAAGCAGTTTAAATCTCTTCATGGAACTGGCTTTTGGTGGGAGACAAGCAGGAAAGGATGATCATCGTGATTCTCCATTAGAACAGATGCAGCAGGTCAAAATAATCCCAGTTTGGAGTAAAACACAGTAAGTGCTGTTCACAGAGATGGCATGGCCTGACAGAGAGAATTTATTCTTTGGGCTGTGTTCTGCCGCATCACAACTGCATTTTGTGACAGCCTTTCTGAGACAGATTTCCTCATCTGTAAAATGGGTTAGTAATAGGAAGCTTTTGGGACCATTTGGTACATAGATATAAATATATAGCCTAGGACGATGCTAGAACATTGCGAGCGTTTGATAATTGATGCCCAATGTCCACAGATTTCCTCAGCTCTTAGTTACTCATGTTGCTAGCTTACCAGCTCCCGTCTGCAGGGTAGCAATGCCTCCCTTCCCCACCAGTAAAGTCCCCCACAGGTATTTCTGGAGGTTTCAACAGTGTCACCACATTGCATAAGAGACCAAGTTGCTCTTGTTCTTCCATCCTCCTCATGAGGTCACCTTACATGTCTCTTGAGAGAGGCTCCTTCCTTACGGTCCTGCTCCCAATGCCCTCTGGGAGAACACCACTCTGACCAAAGTCCCAGTCAGAGACCCCAGGAAGCCAGCACTGTGCAGTGGATGAGAGCAGAAAGGAGAAGAGGCCCTTTGACCTTTTTCACCCAGACCTGCAAGCAGCCCTATGTGTGATTCTGAAAACAGACGCATCTGCTTCCTTTGCTTCACTCTCAGGATAACCTTGATCTTGGGATCATGTGGGGAAACCAGCCATGCTTGTTGGCCATTTTCCCTGTCTCTTTCCTCTGTCTCCAGCACCTGCTCATTGCTGTCCAGGCATTATCTCACCCTCCCAAGGAGCCTGTGAGGTTGCTATATTTAACCCCAATTTATAGATGAAGAAGCTGATGCCTAGGGAGATTCAGAACACCACCCCTCCTCCCCTTTTACCTCCTTTAAGTAAATACCTGGGGTATCATCAGCCTCAGATACCCCTGCCCGTGAAGACAAGCCCCACACTTCCTGCAAATGATAGCAATTATTATTAGCATCCCAGTCTAAGTCAAGTGAGGCCAGAGTTTACACTGACCCAGTAATGAGTCCGGAGAAGTATGCAGAGTAGGAACTGAAGTACAAACACTGGAGTAACAGGGAGAGAAGGAGGGGGGTGGGGAGTTCCAAGACTAAGGAAAAGAGTTTTGAAAACCAAAATACGGTGATTATAAAAAATAATGTAGAACAGATGACTCTAAGAGAATATATCATCTTTTTTATTAATCTTCTTTTCAAAAACTTTTCTTACAAGGCACCAGCTACTTTTATCATACATTCCCCCAAACTCCCTAAGCTGATCCCATCTTTAAAAAAAAAGGGAAAAAGTAATGCCGTCATCCAGACAAGGAGCAAGACTTTCTCTTCTCTTTCATGTGCACTCCCATTTCCTTAATTCATCTTTCATTCTCCAACTATAGGTGGGAAATCTTTGAGGAACTATTTTTTGGTGAATGAAGTTTTGATCTCATTCTACGAGAAATCTCTAGAGATTACTTTCAAACTAAAACCAATTTCATACCCAGTAGAAAACTTTCATCTCATGGAAAAAAAAGCTAAATGAGAATAGTCCAAGAACATCTTTCCAAAAAGAAGGTACTATACTTGCTCAATTATGACCAAGAAGTATTCTCTTTCTTAAACCAAGAAATAAAAAAGAGAATTGCTCTGTTGATAATGCTTTGTGTTGTTTATCTAGGGCAAGTGAAAGATACTCTGGTTATCAGTCCCTTTATGTGTCAAGCATAATTTTTCATGGGAGATGTCAGTTATATTTTAGCAAAAGACCAAATTCAATTCCAATTCTCTTAGCAATAGTATTTCAAGTAATATAAGAAGAGCAAGGTGTTGATGAAAAATAAAGGAAAATACATTTTAATAAAATATAATAATTCACAAGTATTACCAATCCATTTTCTTCTAATATTTTAGATCAAATGTTCTAAATTATCCAGCTTATGCTTTGGGTTTTCTGAATTTTCCAAATTACATGTCTATTTACTGCTGATGTATGAAAAGCAAGGAGAGGTGAGACCAACAAGATATTTGCATACACAACAATAGAAAAAGATGATGTGGTATCATTTCATTTTTCTTTTTGTTTCTTTATTTCTTATTAGCAGTTTGGAGTGATCCATAGATCATGAAATTAATAGACATTGAAAACTTTCCTGGTTACTACCACCCACCTAGGTTCCTTTTCTCTGAAGCCTATTCTCCTTTGACCAGAATTCTCAGCAGAAAGGGGATGGTGGGGTGCCAGGGTGGCTCAATGGATTAAGTGTCTGACTCTTGATTTCCGCTCAGGTCATGATTTCAGTGTTGTGATATCGAGCTCCGTGTCAGGCTCCGTGCTAGGCAAGGAGCCTGCTTGAGATTCTCTCTCTCCCTCTGCTCCCCCCTACCCCACACACCTGCTTTCTCTCTCTCAAAATAAATAAATAAATAAATAAATAAATAAATAAGGGGAGTGGAACGGACATGGAAACTCTATGATGTTCAGGCACTCTATTATTGGCACATCTGTATCAGCTGAATATATAGAAGTCTTGGAAAAATTTACTTTTTAAATTGAAATAATGGGGGCGCCTGGGTGGCTCAGTCATTAAGCGTCTGCCGTGCGCTCAGGTCAAAATCCCAGTGTCCTGGGATCGAGCCCCACATCGGGCTCCCTGCTCGGTGGGAAGCCTGATTCTCCCTCTCCCACTACCCCCTGCTTGTGTTCCCTCTCTCGCTGTGTCTTTCTCTGTCGAACAAATAAATAAAATCTTAAAAAAAAATAAATAAGTGGAAATAATGTACTGAAATCTGAAATTCAAATTTTGTTCATTACTTTTTTCAGTAATATTTTTAAAGATGTTCACTAAACACAGGACTGATAATTTAGGGATTATTTAGTTATTAAAAGTGAAAATATGTGTATTAATGCCTATGGATCCACCTCAAATGTTTCTTCATATTTAGTCTCTTTTTTCTTCACATGCTAGCTGTGAACTTTAGTTCGGTGCTATATCCAAAAACCAAGAGCAGATGAGACACCTAAAAATATCCTCATTTGCATCTGTTTCCCTTCCTTATGAGAGGGAGGGTCATCCCTCCTGATTTTGCCTTACAACAAGAAAATAACTAAGACAATTTGGGAATTAATTCATCGTTCATCTCTCATGCTAGCACGTCAGGCCCTCCATCATTTGGTTCAAATTGATGCTAAGTTGCAAGAGAGCAGAACAAGAGTCTTTGGCATTTTTCCACTCCATGTAGTTACTAGCAGAGGTGATTAATAAAAGGCGCTTGGATGTGACTTGAAAAACTTGATTAAGTGAATTAGATCCTCTTTACTTTGTCTTCTTGCACAAAACATAGTGTTATGGGGTTCATATTTTTTAAAGGTAGTGAAATAAAATATAACAAAATTACCACATATTTATAAAATATGGATCTCTTCCTTCCTATAAAAATTTAAGATCAGTTCTCCAGAATGAGAGAAACATGTATAGATGCAAATCAATTCTATATTGGTTTCTTATTACCACATTAAAGAGAAAATCTGAGGATGTAAGTTATGACTTAATTTTGATTTTGAATGCACACAACTACCTAATGTACATAAAATAACCATCATGGAATGAAACAGATACATCCAACAGCTTGCTGCATTTAAATGATTTTAAAATAAGTGCTTGTAAAAAGTCAATTTTTGGTGTTTTGCTGCTTAGGAACGAAACAAATCACAAATATGTTTTTATGTTGATTTTCTTTGACAGGACTGGGAATTCCCACATTTTATGGGAAATGTTGATGTAAATCTTCCTGGGTTGCACACTCCTCACATGCAGTTCAAGATTCCTTTCTTCCAAAAGATCTTCAAGGAGGAATATCGTATTCACATAACAGGTATGCTGTAACTTTAAACACGATCTGATTGTCTCCTACTTAGAGTAATACCAGCTGCTGTAAAAAAGCAAGTGGTAACATTGTAGAGGCATGCATACATCTAGTTTTATTTCTCACTCATTTAATAGTGCAAGGTGGTTCTGGGTCAGTTGGGGGTTCCAAACTATCATTCTGGGACTAAGGCTCCGAGCGGCTTTAGTCATTTGGATTTCAACATCCAGCAGGCAAATGGGAATGGCGAGAATGGAGAAGAGGATGAAGAAGGCTTATCTTTTTCTTAATCACCTTGACATGGGGGAAAGACATATACCCTCTAGTCACATTTCACTGGCAGTAGCTCATCAGATAGCCCTACTTAGAGTCAAGGAGGAAATGTGGTCCATGCTTGGGCAGCCACTTCGGTGTCACATCTGTTCTCGCGGGAGGCCACAGTTTTGGCGTGGATAGTTAGCTATCTCTGCCATGCTCCAGATACCCCTCCACCTTGGTTTTCTTCATGAGGTTAGTTGCTTCCTCACGACATACAGCTCAGTATGTTTTTTCACCATTAACACCCTTTACACTGCGTTCCTCAGTTACTGCTGAGATTGCAACAGTGGTATCCGAGAGCACCAGTCAGACCCTATGCCTTTAGGGAGTTAGGCCACTTCTCATTTGATCAAAACCTCCTTCTGTGGCAGAGCTCATGTTTCTCTCAGGTGAGTCTCTTGCAGATCCTCAGATTCTTTCATTTGCAGAGATGCCCTCCTTTTGAAACGGCTCCGTTATGATTTATTATAATATTCCTTCATGACATCTCAGGCATTCTCATCTGAAAAAGGTCTTCCTGAAGTTCTGTTTTATACCTTTTTTTTCTCTCCTAACCAGAGGCAGACAGCTAAATGATCACATAAAGGGTGGCGTTAGCTCCCAAGCTGTTCAAATGTACGTAGTGAACGTGTGTGTGTTTTAAGGACAATGGCTTAGGATCCCACACCTGCTATAATAAAAACTGCTGAAGAAATCCGTGCTTACACTACTGTCTGTGCTGCTGTGTAAAAATAGCCCGAGCACAGAAAACGTGAACATCTGAGTCTTGCAAACAACCTTTGCTTCCCAACTTGAAGGCTGGTTTTTGCTTTGAGCATGAGGCGACCTTCCTAAACTGGAGAATGAGTTCATGAATAGGGAAGATGCAGCAGATTTCTTTTCCTATTCAAAATGAATGAGGCCCATCTATTAAATTCACTGGGTAAATCAGTCAATTTGAGTTCAGGTCACATAGTGTGGTTTCAGAGTCCCCACTTAATCTCTGCAGCATGCTCCCCTCTCGGACTTCTCAAACAGCCATCACACACATGGCGTCATCATGTCGCTTTGGGTGGGCTTTTGCGTGGACCATCTGTTCTTGCTATCAGCTCTTGTCCCAGGCCACCATGGCACTAATATTATCTCTGAATATCAGAATCCCCGTCAAAAATGTACCGCTGCAGTGCATACTATTAGGTTAAAAGGGGGGTGGAATATTCAGAGCAACCCGTTGGTAAGAAAAAAATCAAGCTGTTAAAAATATTTAATTTGGGGGTCGCCTGGGTGGCAGTCGGTTAAGCGTCTGCCTTTGGCTCAGGTCATGATCTCCAGGTCCAGGGATCTAGCCCCATGTCAGCCTCCTGGCGCAGCAGAGAGCCTGCTTCTCCCTCTCCCTCTACTTCTCACCCTGCTTGTGCTCTCTCTGTCTCTCTCCCTCTCAAATGTATAAATAAAATATTTTTAAAAAATATTTAATTTGGGGCTATTTGGCAGGGCTTTGTCATATATGCTATCATTTATGGACAGGGACAGGTTCAGGTTCTGTGGTGCCCAAAGCTTACCCAATCTGGAATGCTCTAGTTAAGAATATAAAAGCAAAATTACGACTAAAAATTACTTTCAGTGCCTTGGAAGAAGGACACGCATACAGGAGTCCTTGAAGCTTCAGTGTAATTAGCTTCGAGATAAAGCCTCCTATGCAGTTGAGCTAAAACCTTTATTCCACCATGTATTATTTTCTAGAAACTTAAAAGGAAGAAAGACTGGCTAAGTTCTTGGAATGGAAACTGCACATTAATAACAGTTGTGAGAAGGTGGAAATATATTGTAGTTAAGGTTCCGATGCAGTCTTTGCCAAATGATGCTGAAAATCATACCATTCAAGATATATATTTATAAACACATTGTTGGGCCCCATTCCTAATAGTTCCAACTCAAGATTCTGGGCCATGGCCAGGGAATGGGACTTTAGAAAAGCACCCCAGGTGATGGCCATTGGGAACTGCTCCTTGGTGCTGGAGAAGCCATAGGTGAAGCCGGGCTGTCTCCCTGCGATGGGCCATGCAAATGATTGGGTTCCTGGATCTGCCTGGAAGACCTCTGAGGATTCTGGAGTTTTAATCCAAAATAAAATAGGGTACAGGTGGGCTTTGGGGTGAAAAGTTCCACTATAAACAATTTAAACCCAATTTATGGTAGGATGATCATGCACCGCCCCAGATCCATGATAAAAAATTCTAGGAAAATGGTGGCAGGTTTGGAGGCTGAAGAAAGTCTAAACTGCTCCCCTCTTGTGTTATTCTGTGACTCTCTTCTGTTAATTGCTGAAGATGTGGCTGAGGACACTCTGAAGTAGCAGCGAGTCTCCTGTGAAAGGGCCTTTTTTTTTTTTATCTGACTTTGTAAGATAATTGTTTCTGGGGAAACCTAGATAAAATTTCCAAAAACATGGTACGTGTTGTATTTTAATATGCTCAGTTGTCCGTAGCCTGCAAATTCCCAAGTCAACTACAAATGCTAACTTTATCAACTCCTCCAAGTTCTGCTTCTTTTTGTAGGGAAACTCAGTGCTTTTCTTGATGAGTATTATCACTGGGTTATTAAGCATGAAACTCTCTATATCCATCGCCAGTGGTTCTCAGATTTCAGTGTGTATGAGAATCACCTGGAGAATTTGTTAAAAAGATCCATCAGCCTCATGTGCAGAGCCAGATGCCTGAGGTAGGAGGTGGAGCCTGGGAGCCAGCCTTCTCTTAAGCATCGCCAGTGATGCCTACGCATGCTGCCAGAGGCCCTCTCTTTGGCCAACACTGCTGCTGAGAAACACTTTCTACCATCAAAATTTCTCTCATCCCAGCTTTAATTTATTTCCATATGCAACTCTTACGATCAAAAGCCAAGGGGCAGAATGAAAATTCAAATAGAAATGGGGTACTAGTGAGAAGGGCACATGCTAGAGAGTCCTGCTGGGAGCTGGAAAGTTCAGAGCTGGGGCCAAGAAAAGAGGTCCCAAAGCAGAGTATGATGGGAAACATCTGGGTGACCACAGAGGAAACTGGAGTCAGGGGTGGGAAGGGATCCTGTGGACCCCCAGACAGCTCCATCTATTGCTTTCTCTGCCTGTGTTTGTTCTGTACTAGAAGAGTCTGTGCAGAGACTGCTAGGGTTCTCCTGGGTTCAAAGATGGCTCCACCATGGCCTCAACTATCATTTCTCTGTGCTCTGGAAATGACGTTCAGTGCATGCTTAGAAAATGGAATGTAATGGTTTGGTGCCTGGACTCTGGCTCAGCCACTGACTGTTGGTGTGGCCCTTGTCAAGCTCCTTAACCTCTTAGAGGCTCAGTTTTCTCATCTGTTAAATGGAGACAGTAAGGTTCTTGTCCCATAGGGTTGTTGTGAGATTTAAATTAATATGTACAAGGCACTTAAAACACTGCCATTTGGTAAGCACTCAGTAAACTCTCACTACTTTTACCTGCAGCTTTTGCTTTCAGAGTCCTGCCAGAGTTTGTTTTCCTATTTAATTCAAAAATATTAGGTAGCCTGAGAGGGGGCTCTTATTATTTATCCACTATTCTGAATTCTCTACTGTTACCTACTGTTCTGAGTCAAGAAGGAGAAGGCTAAGAATGGAAAAAAAAAAAATCTCTCTTCCAATGAAGAGCTGTGTATGTAGAGGGTTATCTGACACTGATGAGTTCCCATTGACGTTTTAAAAGCATTTAGGATTTGGGTATTTTCTAATCCTGATTCCATGCTAGTTTTGTTTATGCATTTCAGAAATGACTTGAATTGTTGCATCTGTTTAGCTCATCTGGATCCCCCTTGACAGATGGTTTGCTGCCATGTGTATGAGCTTTCATTTTATAAGCTGGGCTGCAGCTTATAAAAATAAATCATCTCTATCCAAGAGTGTGTTAAAATATTTTTTTCTGGGAATTTTGACTTTAGTAACAAAGGGGATAAGTAGTGATTAGGTCACATCAGTACTTTTAGCCCCAGCCCATTGTTCTTCTCTTAAACATAAATGCTAAATGTAACCGTGTAATTATTTCCTCTGGCCTCTTCCTTTTTACCTATGAGGTGAGTGCAAAGATGGATTCGAAATGTGATGTACTAAGTCTCTGGAGGCGAGAGAGGAATGGCCTCTCAATTCACTCTCGGAAGCTCCTCTGAGTCCTATTAATGCCAATCCCGGCGGAAGCTCTGCCATCTGTCATCCCAGCCAGACAAAGGAAGTGTCCCATTGGTGGCCATCATCTGAGTAAATTAGGAGGGGGTTGAGGGAAAGGCCAGAGGAAGACCTGTGCATCTGTGAGGAGAGAATTCACTCTTTTGGCACGATGATGCCCACGGGAACCCTTTCGGCAAAAAAGGAAAATGTAGAAGTAAACAAACCTCCATAGTGTCTGTGTTCTGTTTCAGCTTCCTGAGCCTGTGAGGGCATAGGTGCCTTACAATGGCGAGAGTGTGGAAAATAATGAATAAAACCCCTCTGTTTTATTTCCATAGGTGCATGATTTCTGGCAAATGAGTTCCCAGAGATTGTTTTTTAAAGAGCCCTCCTGTGTCAGTCGGATCGTGGGAAGTGCTGGGGAGGGCAGGCCAGTGGTTCATCCAGAATATTCTGTCCAACAAAATTAACAAGGGGCTTGTTATAGGGAAATATGATGCATCCTGTTCACTGTGACAGTCTCCGAAGATCATGAATTTACCCAGGGTACACAAGGACCTCTTGCTAGTCTCTCAGTTATGAATTTTTCTAAACCTTTCCTGAAGCAGTTTCTATTTTCAACACATTTATACAGCTCTAAGAGTTAACTATGTTTATTTCTACATAAAGCAGCGATTCCTCATATTTGTCCAAAACTCATCTTCTTCAAGGCCATGGATGCTTTGCCCAAAGCCTGTCAGCCCTGGCTGCCCCTGAGCTGGCCTGCTGTGTTCAAACTGAGGTGTCCTGTCTTCATTTGTGCATATATGAGGATTTTTGTGATAAAACTCACACACTCTTTGGAATTGTCTTTACTGCCAGAAGAGAGACTTGAAATATATAATGAATTCTAATCTCCGAAATATGAATATTTTGCTTTTCCCAGTTTTCCAAATTATATCTGATTTTAGCAGTATCCTATAATTCACCAGATCACTGTGACACATGTATTTGATTTGAAAGACTATATAACTTTACTCCTTGGATTGTCTGGACACATTATCTCAGGGTTTACCTATTGGTTAACGGACATTTTCTGAATTAATATGTGTCTAAAACTAAGCTAGGATCTGGGGAATACAGAAACAAACATGACACAATTCCTAATCTCAAGAAAGTCAGAGTCTAATGGTCACCTAATTCAGTATAACCCCATGGCTTTCCCTTCTCCTTGTATCATCGCAAGTTTCTACCTCTCTCTACTCATGTCCCACTTAGGAAATGACAATGACAAGAGAGGCACTTAGAGAAGCTATATTCATTTGCTTTTAAGTCTTAAGATGATGCTTTACTAACTCAAATAGCTCTTATTAATTCATAAATTTTTTAGTAAATATCTTCAGTTTACTAAATGTTCTTCTTATAACCCAAGCACTTAATGTGGTTTCCAGATAGCCCTAAATTACATAGGAGTTACTTAAAGAGATGCTAACTTAGTGAGCCCTGTTTTCACGGCTTATGTCTGGAATGAAAGGACATTGAATATGGCCAAGAAGCCTGTTACAGCAAACTGTTATTTCTTTAATTATCCAACATTTATCTTTTTCAAGGCCATGGTTGCTTGCTATCCCATAATGGGTATTAAAAGGCTTTGTGGAGCATGACTATTTCATGTATCTGCACCGGATGCCAGAGTCTGGCCAAGTGGTGGCACTCATTTGGTATGAAGGTGCCCACAGCACAGCTCAGTCTCAATGCTAACTGGCAACTCTACTGAGTAAAAAAATTTTTTAATATTATAATTGCATATCTGAATAACGAAAGCCTTCTTATATGATGGAAATATCAGCACTTTATATTCTTTTATCCTTAGTTGAAAAAATTACATTTTCCTCCAAATTATTGTCGTTTCCTATGCCAAGTGATGGTGATATTTAATGGAGAATCCTTTTAAAACCAACTAGCCCAGGATTCTATAATCTCCCACAATGTAAAAAGATAAAATTACCATTATAATATCTTTTTGACAATCGGTAGGATTCATTAAAGGCACAAAATACAAGAGAGAGGTAATCCCACCAACACCATGCAGTGATTTCTCATTAAAGGAGACAGTGAGCTATTTCAACAAGGAGATTAATAGAAATAATGTATGGATTCTTACCGTCCCTTCTTGCTGATTTACATTATGCTATGTAGTTGAAACAACAGGGGAAAATGCAAAATCTCTCCTATGATTAATGCTGAAATACTAAACCTCTTGTTATGGTTGATTGTACATTCACAACAACACACTTGGGAAATGGCAAGAGAGCATTTCTATTCTTTCCCTTTTTGTGTTTGATATCCTTTCCATGTGGGTCATTTCAGGGACTCAAATTTATTTTTTATGGTAAATAGTGTTTCTCAGAATATACAATTTTTAAAGGAAAGCTTTCTCGGCATGAAATTGTGTATTCCCTCTTTTTTGCTCCAATGGTGAGATTTCCTGGCCCATTATTAAACGTTAAGGTTTAGGTGATGTTTATTTCACAGACTCATCAAAGAGATTTTTAGGGCTGGGGAGAAACCTGAAGGATCAATAGCTCAACCTCCTCACTTGATAGACAAGAACAGTGATGTTGAGTTGTCTCGTGTGATTTTGCTTTCTGGTTTGCCACATCTCATAGGGCAAAAGTAAAAGAGGAGAAAGCATTACAAAAGTAACAAAGCACTGTGGGAAAATAGAAGGAAGGATGTTAGCCAAAGATGACCATCCTTCCTCTGTGCAAATGCATAAATGGGCCAGCAGTTTATGTCAGGTGGGCTGGAAACAAACAAAAAGTTAAGAGCCATTCTTCTGCATTTTTACCAGCTTCAAGGTTCAGCTGACTGGCTTTGACAGGGGGGTAGGAGGGGTAGAGACAGGGCTACATCCACAGAAGGAAAGAAATGGGATGTCAGTAGGGAACCTGCCTCTGTTCTCTCCCCTCTGCACTTTTCCACCCTGACGTGGCCTGTCTGCCGGGGGGCAGGGGGTGGGGGGAGTGGGGAATGCTACTTCCTGTTCTTTAGCTTCAAAATTTGTGTATATAAATGACCTAGTCCCAGGACCATTCTCCTGCAAGTTGTAGACAAATTACCAATTGCTAAGAATTTTCAACATGTTAAATATGCTGATTCACAAAGCATGTTTACATATAACTACACACTGAGTCCTCTTAGATAACTGGTCCAGTTATATCTACCCAATGATGTCAGTGCTCAGTGATTCCTGCTGTTTTATCCAAAGTGAGACATTTGATCACCTTTAGGATATATCTTTTTTGCAAACCCTTACATGCTCTTCTGTCCTTCTATCACCAAGATTCTATACTAACTGGATTGAAGACATAGAAGAAAGAAATTACAGAAATAATATTCCTCTACATTTTTGGCAAATTTAATATATTTCAGAGAACCTTCAAATATAACTTCTCATTTCTTCCTCACAATCATCCTTTGAGGTAGTTACGTTGATATTATTCTCTATTTCACTGAATAAAAAATTGAATTCACATAGCTAATAAGTAGAAGGATTTGGGGGAAGAGGACAGAATCATAGAACAAGAAGTCATCGGTTCAGTTTCCTCAATTTGAAAATAAAACTGTTGAGGTCTGGAGAGGTTAAACAGGTAACCCAAGGTTGCATTATTTAAGTTAAGTGTCTGGATGAGCTTCATCTGCTGATTTCTAGCCTGCAGTTTTTTGTGACTGTGGTTCTCCCTCTCACAGATCGGTAAAGATGTGTTCGAGAGGGGTGATGATAACCCATTAACTGATGTCCTGCAATACCTTTTTAATTTGCTCCTCCTCCCTCTCATCTAAATATTCAGACTCCAGGTCACATGGGAAATAACATAAAGTGATTCTTTAGTGTCAAAGTGTGGTGGTCAAACTCACCCAGCACCATTCAACTTAGGTGGGAGGAAAATAATGTAGGAAGTTTGGGGAAGAGCTCCTCCTATCCTCAGGGTTTCTTTTTAATTTGATCAGTGTATATTCACTTCAATTTTTATACTGATTTTATCTTTCTCCCTTGTCTATTAACATTCTCTGAGCATCTTTTCCCACCAGAATAGCACCTTACTCCAAGCTCACTGAGAGTTCCTTTCTTCTCCCTGATTCTGTGATGCTGCTTAGCAGTGGTTTCTGATATCCTGTTACCCTAGATACAGGGACCACTTTATGAGGGACTGCCCTATTCATGAGTTAATAAAAATGACCTAGAGCGAGTACAGGTTTCTCCAAGGGACCTTTGTGAGTCAAGAAGGTGATGGTCAGTCATGCAAATTCAAGGACCTGTCTTCCTCACCATCCAGTCTGGCTTCATAGCACATGTAGTTTGCAGCAAGAGAGTATATATCTCCTGCAACAGAGAAGCACTGGAAGCCACTCTCTCAGCTTGCTTTCCATCGTGGAAGTTATTAGCTATTGCCTCCTTAATATTGGATGAGAACCTCAGAACTTTTTCAATTCACTTGTCTCTCGTTCCTCTCCTGCATTCTCTTCCTACAATATTCTCCATTATTTTCTTTCTCTCTCCTCTCACCCCTCTCTTTCATATCACCTCATCTTTTCCTGTATGCTATTTTATCTGCAGCATAATAAAAACATACTAAAAGAAATGCACCATTTTCCAGACTATTCTCTGTCCTTCTTTCAAGGACCACACGAATTGCTACTTCCTCCAAAATCCTTTCTGCAGATAATTCTACAGCCCTCAGTTTTTATTCCATTTTCCCCAGCATCTTCAGCGTTTATATTAGATAACATGTCTCTAAGAAATGTCTTACTTGTATGAAAATTTTAACTACTACAAAGAAATTGTAATAGTTAACAACCTCTTCAAATTGTGTCTTCTAAAGCAGTTTGTCAGCTTTGGTTGTATTTATATGTCTGATAAATGGATTCTGTTCAATGAGAATTTGATGCAATTATTCTTAAAGTCTTGAATGCTCGAAAATTATTGATCTGAATGGTTTAATCAACAGGTCACCTACAAACAACAATGTGAATTCAATGCTGTGTTTGCATTGCAAAGTGATTTATTTCTTGCCTACACATAATTATAAAACTATAAGAGATGTTCAATCATATGTTAGACTTTTCTAAGAACTTCATTAGAACTTTGTTTTTAAACATTAACTGAAATGTTCTAGAGAATAACCTACATGGAACCAAATTTGAGTACAGCTGCAGTGTCTATAAAACAAGGAGGCTTAATCTGGTTAGTGTAAGTAGCATAAACTATTGACTCTGGGACCCACAGTCATATTTTCATGTGTCTAGAATACAATTAGGAAATATCCTTTGTCAATTCACTTAATGGCAGCATAGCCATCTCAAAAAATTGCTAACAGGCCTAAAACATTAACACTTTATACTTGTACGCCATTATCTCCATTTTATTGGAGAAAGCTCTATTGCAATTTCATAGGTCTTTGACTAATATGCGTATTTCTTTTGTTTTTTTTTTTATGTAGGTAAATGGTTTAACTATGGAATTATCTTTCTCGTCTTAATTTTGGATCTTAATATGTGGAAGAACCAAATATTTTATAAGCCTCATGAATACGGACAGTACATTGGCCCAGGGCAGAAGATATACACAGTGAAAGACTCAGAAAGTTTAAAGGATTTGAACAGAACCAAACTTTCCTGGGAATGGAGGTCCAATCACACTAACCCTCAGACTAACAAAACCTATGTTGAAGGAGATATGTTCTTACACAGCAGGTTCATAGGGGCTAGCCTTGATGTCAAGTGTCTGGCTTTTGTTCCAAGTTTAATAGCTTTTGTGTGGTTTGGATTCTTCATTTGGTTCTTTGGACGGTTTTTGAAAAATGAGCAAGGCATGGAGAATCAAGACAAAACTTACACTCGCATGAAAAGAAAATCACCGTCAGAACATAGCAAGGACATGGGAATCACTCGAGAAAACACGCAGGCCTCAGTGGAAGACCCACTGAGCGACCCTCCCTTGGTCTGCATCAGGTCCGACTTCAACGAGATTGTCTATAAGTCTTCCCACCTCACATCAGAAAACTTGAGCTCGCACTTGAATGAATCTACCAGCACGACAGAAGCTGATCCAGACCCAACGACTTCTAAAAGTACGCCTACGAACTAGATTCCCTTAATTGGAGATAGCGCAAAAAGCAAACTTGAGTGTAACTTTAAAAAGGTTAGTCTTTCCTTTTGTAAATGTAAGGTTTACGTAGTGTTAGGTAGAGAAACACAAACAATGCCACAACGGTGCTCAACATGCTTTTTCTAGGACTCATTGTTTTCTATTTGTATTATAATACACGTGCCTACTGTATATCTAACGTCCTCTAGAGATTGCTTTTCACAATTGCACAAGCTATTTACTGACTTTACAGCATAGTAGACGATTAGCTGATTACCCGTGTATCTGATGTTCAACCATAGTGGTGCCTTGAGACATTAAACTATTTTTAACTGTACCAGAACTGAAGTGTGGAACAGTCCTCGAACCTACTTCACATGGGTTTTTTTGTATACAATTATTTTGATCTACATTTGATGTCTTAGCAGGAAACAGATATAGCCATGATGTGGCTTAGGAAGTATCTCTTGTTTCCTATTCAGCAGTGGAGTTGGTGACTTTGACAGCAGGATTGCACAGAGGCCTGGTGATAACCTTTGAATTTGTTCTGGCTATCTGCCAAATACAAATACAGATTCAAAATTCAGTATGAGGAGAATGATAATCCAGCATGGGTCACTACTTGTGAAATGTGGCTTTCTCCAGCCAGTAATTGCAATTAGATGGTAATACCTAATTATGTTTTCCTAATTAAAGATAAATTGCTACTTGATTAAATATCCTGCCCTTCACCTATGGGAACAAAGGTTAAGAGGCGCAGTTGGGTGAACTCTCAAATTTATTGGCATTTACACAAAGCGCTAGAAAACCAAGGAACTGAAGTTTTAATCACGTGAGAGTTGTACAGCCTACTATCTGCAATATTTGTACATCTTTCTGTAAATATGGCTCTGGACAATGAAAATTGAAAAACATATGCCAACCCTGAATAAGGGAACTCCTCTAAAAATCATGCAGCAGAACCTTGTGAGGTAGAAAAAGACGTGCATGAAAGAATCTATTCAAGTAGCTTGTTTTGTGTGTGCATTTTTTTTTTGTTTTTTGTTTTGTTTTTTTAAGAATTAAACATCATACATTAATAAATATAAATTATATATCAGTAATTATGTGATGTAGTTTTTTGTTTGTAATAAAGGGATTCACTTGTATCTTAGTTTAACAACAGCCCGTTTAATTTTTTTAACTTGGTGCCAGATGAGTTAAAAAATGGAATACACCCAACGTGCTTTTAATTTAGTTCCATAAATTGTGGTTACATGTTCTTGAGGAGGTTAGGGGAGATCACTTTTAAGGCAAAATTATTTTCCTGTCATATACTGACATAGCTGTATTTTGTCTTTATGATTTTTAAAATCTCTCGTTTTGATCTATCTGCTTTTAAGCTTGCAGCATGCTGAATTTAGCATGCATAACAGAACTATGCATTTATCTGTCACTTGAGAGCCAGCTTTAATAAACATCTTCCTACAGTTGTTTACTAAGCAACTGGAACCATGCCCTTGCTGTTTCTTTTACCTTAAATAGCCATGCCTGGTGCTACTTAGAATCATAAATATCTCTGACACTAAAAATCCAGAGATCAAGCTTACTATGGTAACCCATTGACCATAGTGTCCAAAGAAACTTACCATGTTATTGCTTATATGTGGTAACATTGGCCATTACCAAATTTGCATAGTATAAAGCATTCAACTTTTGACTCTAGGACAAGTAAATAATACCACCTAGGACTCTCTCTCTATATATTTTATTCTGAAAGTCATTGTCTTGTAGAATGAAGAAGGAAGTTGATTTAGAAAGCAGGTGTTCATGATCAGTATACAGTCCTTACGAAAATATTAAGAATTTTTATGTGGGTGTTAAGGAAAAAGTGGTCCAATGATGTAATCTAATTAAAAGAAGATGGAAAAAAAATAACCCTAGAGCACTATGCTTATGTGTTTCTAGGGATTGACTAGAGAAGCTGGCTATCAGCTGATATGAAAATATATCTTTAAAGTTTTCCCTAAGTTTTGATAACAAACAGAATAATTTCCAGTAATGGCATTTTTCTCCAGCAATGGAATTTTAATGGCATTTAATGGCATTTAAACAAGATCCAAGTCTTTGAAGGTTTCCAATAGTTATGTATATCAATGTTGACATATTTATCTACCTATGGGTCTCCTTCCTTCTTTTGCTACCTCTTTTAGATAGCACATCACATCTGCACTTATACCAGCTAAGGATTAGCAAATAAAATAAAATAAAATAGTAAAGGTCAAAATCACATGTACTATGTTTAATCTTGAATCCTGAGTCATATACCAATAGACTATGACTCTACAGAGCTTTTGAACACCAAACCTTTTGGACTATCAAGGGCATTACAAATAAAAAAATGTGTAGTAAACCCGGAAAATGAAGAGTTAAAAAAAGGATTTAAAAAATCACTAACCACAGATTCTAAAGAAAGCATAACAAATGTGACGCCTTAATTGCAGTGATGCTTAAGGACTATAAACAATTATATTTCTACTGTTCAGTAATTACAGCATTTTCTTTCATGCAGTGCAGAATTTGTACTAATTTGACACAATTTTAGTATCCTACATTATAGAGTACTTCATTAGTAGTTTAAATGGAAAATTAAATAAACACTATGAATTTATGCCTGATAATATATGCCTAGACATAAATCTCATCACCACATGCCCATCTATATTATATAACCATAGTTATCTCATACTCTCCCCATGCTGGCCACTTACCATGCTCACTTACCTTTTAGCACAGCTAAGATCACCTGTGAATCCTATTAGAAGTGTTAAGAATTATTTGTTCTCCATTTGCCCGGAGAGTCAGCCAGGCACAAAATCTCCTTTTACTTTTATAGCATCAGATTTCACAACAAGTAATTCCCACAGGCACTACTGGCTGACAGGCCATGTCAAAGAAGTTGTGCAACACAGACACTCGGAGTTGAGGGGGGAAGTCAATACCGCTGTCATATCTCACAACTGGGCCCCATAAGCAATTCTGGTACATTATGTGCCTACCCTGTGGATGACCAACACAACCCAATATGAAACTCGGGAAAGGTAATGCTAATAAATCACTCTTAGCTGTCCCTGTAACTGATGACTCATGGTGCCAACTGAATTCTCTGACTTTCACCTAAGACCTTAGCACCCCATTATTGCTTATCCTCTGTCCTCACTCTGAACTGATCCCTATTTTAAATTAAAACTCCTGGCTATGCAGCCACAATCTGGGTACTGTGCTTTTATTGGTTTCTTCCTGCTCAGACTGTGATGGCTCACTACTCTATCTGGTCTGATGTCCTCCAGCTTTGCCCCTCAGAATTCAGCTCTAACCTGTATTAGCTAGTCCTGCCATTAAGAGGGGGAGAGCAAGTCCATTAGTTTTGTGACAGGCAAACTGACACTTGTCTCATTTATCCGAATTTTTATTTTTAAACATATTTATGTGCATAGGCTTGTGATTAATGGGAAGTGATACAGAGAAGAGAATCAAGGTCATAAATATTTGGCTTACTAGCATTTAGACTGGACTAGAACTGAATTATAATCTGAACAACTAGAGAAGTTTAGATGTGGTATTTATAGCTCACAAGTCACTCTTGTTGAAGCTAACTGGAAAAAGAGGTGGATATTTATAATGGAAAGAAAAGGTTAGGTAGATGGTGGAACATGAATGCAAGTTGCTGCCATGAAATCTTGGAAATAGAAGATGGCAGTTTGACTGAATGGGCTTTAAAACTCTGGGCAGGGGAAGGAGGCCTTTGTAGAAGGAACTTCAGCATAAAGTTACCATGAGTCCAATACTCCTACCTAATAGGAGTGCTAACAGGACTCAAGAACAGATGTTCAACATAGCTGAGGGGGTTACACAAAAGGTTAGCTGGTTGGTTAGTTTCTTAAACATTCTAGCACTCACATTACTCTGTGCCCCAAGGAGCATGGTGAGACCTGGGCGAGGGGACATGGGGCCCATGAAACAAACAACAGAGGTGGGTATGGGTGGAGTGGGCAACATGAGAAGAGAAAAACAAAAACCAACACATAACAATTCAGAGAGACCGGAACATCCTTGAGGGAAGAACAAAGATGGGGGCAAAGTCTGTTTGTAAACATTTTATCAGTGTATAAAAGTTGACATCTTGTAAACAAAAATGTCTTACAGATGCTTTATGATAGACATTCTGAGCATTTTTAATGAGAAACAAAATTAGTATTATTACTAATTTAATATGTGTAATATACCACAGTATTATTTTAATTTAGTGTAAGGAATCAGTTAGTTTACTTCAGAGAGTATAAAACACATATAAGGTATTCCACAGGCTTATTTCTTACCTCTATCCTCCAACACAATTTTTCATAAGGGTCTTAAGTTCCTTTATACCAAATAATTGTACTACTGAGCTTTTTGAGGACTTACCTGCATGATTGAGAAGGACGACTACAACTTATAATTGAGAAATATAGTAACAAAACAAATGTATAGATGCTCCAAACCCTAATAATTTTTTTCATTCTATCCAGATCATTGCTCAATTCTCATATGAATAAGACTACCATTTTGAGTATTTACTACATGCATATAAATTATCCCATTTAATCCTCACATTAACCATTGAAGGTAAATATCGTTAATTTTACTTAACAGATAATAAAAACTAAGGTGCAGAGAGGTTTATTAATTTGCTCAAGGTCACAAGGCTGGCAAATACAGAGTTAAGATTTGAATGCAGATTTGTCTGACTCCAAAGCCCCATTATTTCCCATTATAATCCTTCATTAAGATCCATTCAAACTATAGACTCCATTTCAAACAGGATCTTTTGGTGAGGATGACCTGAGGAACACTGTAAAACTGTTCAGATGCTTGATTTCTGGCAACTCTTATCTCTCAAGAATCTGAGCTAAATAATTACTAACAGGTATCTGGATGCAATCTACAGGTTATATCTCATGATTGAAACAGATAAGGTTGAATTAAATGACAGAAGCATTCAGTTCATTGCCAGGTGTTCTGATTTAAACTACATTTATAAACCCACAACACAGATTTGTCCTGACACAATTTCCAGCGTTGGAATTGGTTTATTTCATGATTTCACTTTTCTTGGGGGCGGGGAAAGAATTGACCTCTTTTGAACACACCCCCAGGCAAACGTCAGGGTGGGCGATAGGTATGAATATTCAAACAAGGAAAAAAAAATGATTCGTTAATGGACAGATTTAGAAAGCTTAATGTGAAGAGGGGCTCTAGAAATAACTATATTTTGAAGAAACCATCCAAAATGTATTATTTTTAAAAATCGTCATCAAGGTAAGCAAACTGTGTTGGGATAGGACAAGCACTGTCTTCACAAACATGTCCTTTGAACACTATAACCCTTAGTTTCTTATCCCCCCAATGGGAATACCTCACAGAGTTCTGAAGAGGGTGAACTAAAACTCTATGTGGAAGAATTCTGTGAACTGCAGGGAGTTGTGCAGATGTGAGGTTATATCACAGGTGTGGGCACCTGCCCCCCCCACCCCCCCGCAGTGTCCACCTTGCAGTGGAACCCACTCGGTTTGCCTTCACCAGCAGCTCTGGGCCGATGCTGCCACTGAACATGGTTAGGCTGTTTGCTCCCAGATTTCTGTCTCTCTGTAATTGTTTTGAACTCTACAAACTGCAATGTTAACACATTTCACCGTTAAAAGAAGTTCAGATTCCTTAGTTTTAAAGCAAGTGGCTAAGTTGTCTGAAATCAATGGCGGTAATCCCTTAGGGCTGCTGGGCCAAACTTATTCCTCAAGGTTTTCTCTGCTCTAGCGTTCTTAAATTATTTCTTTCCTTTTATGATTGCTTTAGCAGCTTCTCTTATCAGGACTTTCTCATCGTGCCAGTAATCCACCACCTTTCATAAATCCTGAAGTGTCTTCAGCATTTCACCGAGAGCCGACACACACACCTGAGCCCTGCACTTCAGGATCTCCCCAGCTGTATTTGGATGCACTAAATCAGGGAATCACTCCAGCTTGCCTTTTAGGAAGAACGTACCTTCCTGTACCATGGAATCCAGGCAACACCTCAGCCACACCATGGTCGTTTAAAGAATGACATTTTAAAACAGTATTGTGGTTTTCCGTTCCGCTTATAGACTTATTTGCTTTGAATACCTTATTTTACCTGGATAGTCCAGTTGACTTCAACCTAACCACAAAGGAAAAGGTCTGCACTTAAAACGAGTCACTCTTGACTGAAACAAAATGTGTAAAGTGAGACAAAGAGTAATAACCAATTCAGGAAAGACAACTCTAACAATTACTATTCAGATTTGATAATGATTAAATTACTATAAAATTGCCTTTGAACATATTAAAATGCTCTTGAATTTGAAGAGCAATATTTAGAGTTTCCAATAAAGCAGAAAACTGGGAGGCTCTGTCATTTGCATATCCAGTGGTGTCTTTCTGGTGGAAATAGATTGTATCACCTCTGTGTCTCACCGGTCTGCTCTCCTCTCTGTCATTATTACTTACTGCCATGCAGAGATCTCATCATCTCTTCTGAGGAAAACTGCAGGGTGGTCTTAACTGGTCTTCCTGACTCTCACCTTGTCCAGTGCAATCCATTTTCTATACTTTTATCAGAACAATCTTTCTAGGGTCTAAATCTGAACGTGTTACTTCAGTCTTTCAGTGACCACTTACTGCTCACCAGTGGGGTTTTGTTTGTTTGTTTAAAGATTTTATTTATTTACTTGAAAGAGAGAGCACGAGTAGGATGAGGGGCGGAGGGAGAAGCAGGCTCCCCACTGAGCAGGGAGCCCAGGGGACATGGGGCTCGATCCTGGGACTCTGGGATGATGACCTTAGCCGAAGGCAGACACTTAACCAACTGAGCCACCCAGGCGTCCCTCTCCAGTGGATTTTAATAATACTGTCTACAACACCAAATTCCCAGTACCTTAACAATAAAATTTCCTTTCTTGTTCATGTTGCAATTAAATTGGGTTTCCACTTGGTGGCTTTCCATTTAGCGACTTGAGGTTTCAGACATATTCCAATAAGTGGTTCCTTGACTCTCTGGGATCTTGGTCTTCTGTGTAGCTGGCTGATGAAGAAGGCGAGAAGGTGAGGAAGACTCTGTAGGAAGTTTTAGGAACATATCTGGAAATGACATACATCACTTTTTGCATTCCACTGGCCAGAATTTTGTTGCAGGGCCTGCCTAACTGCAAAGGATGACAGAAAATGCCATTCAGCTCTGTGCCCATAAAGGACAGGGAACAACTTGGGGAATTTCTAGTCAGAAGTATTTACAAAATATGTACCCAATCAGGTCTCACACCTGGAAGTTCCAGCTCAGTGGGTTTGGGATGGAACTAAAGTTGAGCTGAGTTTTGAGTTCCATGGGTGATTTTCTAACAAACATCAATTCTGATAAAAGGCAGAATCCTATCTGGTACTCAAGACCCTCTGACTTCTTTAGTGTGTTTTTTTTTTTTTCCCCATGCACAGTGGGTCTAATCATCCCGCCATGTTAGACTACTTATTGCTCTTCTAATGAGCCACTGTACAATTTCACTCTGCTTTTGCTCAGCATCTTCCCCCAGTATAAACTCAAGTATGACCTCTTTTATTAAGTCTTTCTTCACATTCCAAAGTAGATCTGACTGCTCTATTGTGTTCCTATATGACCTACATTTTATCTCTTCTAGTATCTTTAACATTCTCTTCCTCTAGATGTTTACACGTCTGTATCTTTTATTAGATTACAATGTCCTTGATTCTGCCTATAAGGACAACCTGAGGTGGGGAGAGGAATTAAATATTAATTGTATCATACTTTCTAGCTCAATAAAATTTGAATGAGTAAGTATATAAAGAGTGAGGCAAGTTACTTAGAATTCTCATTTATGTAGCATGATACGCTCAAATTCTCTGATCTCCTCCCTGATAAATGTTGTAGGGGAATGGACTGTGCCAATCAAATCCTTTAAGTTAGGTAGGAGGCGGGATCATTACTTACATTCAAAATGGGGAGTGAGGGGTATATTAATCAGGGTTCTCCACACAGAACCAATAGGATGTGCAGATACAGATACAGGAGATGCAGATAGATAGAGATGAAGATTTATTATGAGGAAGTGTCTCATCCAGAAACAACCCCCCCCCCACAAGACACACACAGATACAGTGTTTAATCTGGATACCCATGCCCACTCAAGTTGAAATAAAAAATTAACCATTGACAAGGGGTAAGGATAGCAAATTTTTTAAAATCTCATTAGTTTCTTCCAGATTATCTAATTTGCTGGCATATAAGTTGCTCATAATATGTTCTTATAATTGTTTGTATTTCTTTGGTGTTGGTTGTGTTCTCTCCTCTTTCATTCATGATTTTATTTATTTGGGTCATTTCTCTTTTCTTTTTGATAAGTCTGACCAGGGGTTTATCAATCTTATTAATTCTTTCAAAGAACCAGCTCCTACTTTCGTTGATCTGTTCTACTGTTCTTTTGGTTTCTATTTCATTGATTTCTGTTCTGATCTTTAGTATTTCTCTTCTCTTGCTGGACTTAGGCTTTATTTGCTGTTCTTTCTCCAGCTCCTTTAGGTATAGGGTTAGGTTGTGTATTTGAGACCTTTCTTGTTTCTTGAGAAAGGCTTGTATTGCTATATACTTTCCTCTTAGGACTGCCTTTGCTGCATCCCAAAGATTTTGAACAGTTGTGTTTTCATTTTCATTGGTTTCCATGAATTTTTAAAATTCTTCTTTAATTTCCCAGTTGACCTATTCATTCTTTAGTAGGATGCTCTTCAGCCTCCACGTATTTGAGTTCTTTCCAACTTTCCTCTTGTGATTGAGTTCTAGTTTTAAAGCATTGTGGTCCGAAAATACGCAGGGAATGATCCCAATCTTTTGGTACCGGTTGAAACCTGATTTGTGACCTAGGATGTGATCTATTCTGGAGAATGGTCCACGGGCAGTAGAGAAGAATGTGTATTCTGTTGCTTTGGGATGGAATGTTCTGAATATATCTGTGAAGTCCATTTGGTCCAGCGTGACATTTAAAGTCTTTATTTCCTTGTTGATCTTTGCTTAGATGATCTGTTCATTTCAGTGAGGGGGTTGTTAAAGTCCCCCACTATTATTGTATTGTTGTCGATGTGTTTCTTTGCTTTTGTTATTAATTGCCTTATACAATTGGCTGCTCCCATGTTAGGGGCATAGATATTTACACTTGTTAGATCTTCTTGTTGGATAGACCCTTTAAGGATGATAGTGTCCTTCCTCATCTCTTATTATAGTCTTTAGTTTAAAATCTAACTTGTCTGATATAAGGATTGCCACCCCAACTTTCTTTTGGTGTCCATTAGCATGGTAAATGGTTTTCCATACCCTCACTTTCAATCTGGGGGTGTCTTTGGGTCTAAAATGAGTCTCTTGCAGACAGCATATCGATGGGTCTTGTTTTTTTATCCAATCTGATACCCTGTGTCTTTTGATTAGGGCATTTAGGCCATTTACATTCAGGGTAACTATTGAAAGATATGAATTTAGTGCCATTGTATTGCTTGTAAAGTGACTGTTTCTGTATATTGTCTGTGTTCCTTTCTGGTCTATGTTACTTTTAGGCTCTCTCTTTGCTTAGAGGACCCCTTTCAATATTTCTTGTAGGGCTGGTTTCGTGTTTGCAAATTCCTTTAGTTTTTGTTTGTCCTGGAAGCTTTTTATCCCTCCTTTTCTTTTCTTTTCTTTTTTTTTTTTTTAAAGATTTTATTTATTTATTTGAGAGAGAGAATGAGAGAGAGCATGAGAGGGAAGAGGGTCAGAGGGAGAAGCAGACTCCCCGCTGAGCAGGGAGCCCGATGCGGGACTCGATCCCGGGACTCCAGGATCATGACCTAAGCCGAAGGTAGTCGCTTAACCAACTGAGCCACCCAGGCACCCTCTCCTTCTATTTTCAATGACAGCCTAGCTGGATATAGTATTCTTGGCTGCATATTTTTCTCATTTAGTGCTCTGAATATATCATGCCAGTCCTTTCTGGCCTGCCAGGTCTCTGTGGAAGAAATGGATGCATTCCTAGAGATGTATCAACTACCAAAACTGAACCAAGAAAAAATAGAAAACCTGAACAGACCTATAACCACTAAGGAAATTGAAGCAGTCATCAAAAATCTCCCAACAAACAAGAGCCCAGGGCCAGATGGCTTCCCAGGGGAATTCTACCAGACATTTAAAGAAGAATTAATACCTATTCTTCTGAAACTATTCCAAAAAAATAGAAATGGAAGGAAAACTTCCAAACTCATTTTATGAGGCCACCATTACCTTGATCCCCAAACCAGACAAAGACCCATCAAAAAGGAGAATTACAGACCAATATCCCTGATGAATATGGTTGCAAAAATTCTCACCAAAATACTAGCCAATAGGATCCAACAGTACATTAAAAGGATTATTCACCACGACCAACTGGGATTTATCCCTGGGCTGCAAGGTGGGTTCAACATCTGCAAATCAATCAATGTGATATAATACATTAATAAACGAAAGGACAAGAACCATATGATCCTCTCAGTAGATGCAGAAAAAGCATCTGACAAAGTACAGCATCCTTTCTTGATTAAAACTCTTCAGAGTGTAGGAATAGAGGTTAAATACCTCAATATCATAAAAGCCATCTATGAAAAACCCACAGCGAATATCATACCCAATGGGGAAAAACTGAGAGCTTCCCCCCTAAGGTCAGGAACACAGCAGGGATGTCCACTATCACCATTGCTATACAACATAGTATCAGAAGTCCTAGCCACAGCAATCAGAAAACAAAAAGAAATAAAAGGCATCTGAATCGGCAAGGAAGAAGTCAAACTCTTACTCTTTGCTGATGATATGATACTTTATGTGGAAAACCCAAAAGACTCCACCCCAAAACTGCTAGAACTCATACAGGAATTCAGTAAAGTGGCAGGATATAAAATCAATGCACAGAAATCAGTGGCATTCCTATACACCAACAACAAGACAGAAGAAAGAGAAATTAAGGAGTCGATCCCATTTACAATTGCACCCAAAACCATACGATACTTAGGAATAAATCTAACCAAAGAGGCAAAGAATCTGTACGCAGAAAACTATAGAATACTCATGAAAGAAATTGAGGAAGACACAAAGAAATGGAAAAACGTTCCACGCTCATGGATTGGAAGATATTTCACAAATACTGTGAAAATGTCTATGCCACCTAGAGCAATCTACACATGTAGTACAATCCCTATCAAAATACCATCCACTTTTTTCAAAGAAATGGAACAAATAATACTAAAATTTGTATGGAACCAGGAAAGACCCTGAATAGCCAGAGAATAGAGAGCCCAGAAATGGACCTTCAACTCTATGGTCAACTAATCTTCAACAAAGCAGGAAAGAATGTCCAATGGAAAAAAGACAGTCTCTTCAACAAATGGTGTTGGGAAAATTGGACAGCCACATGCAGAAGAATGAAACTGGACTATTTCCTTACACCATACACAAAAATAGACTCAAAATGGATGAAAGACCTAAATGTGAGACAGGAGTCCATCAAAATCCTTGAGGAGAACACAGGCAGCAACCTCTTGGACCTCAGCCGCAGCAACTTCTTCTTAGAAACATCGCCAAAGGCAAGGGAAGCAAGGGCAAAAATACACTATTGGGACTTCATCAAGATAAAAAGCCTTTGCACAGCAAAAGAAACAGTCAACAAAACCAAAAGACAACCAACAGAATGGGAGAAGATATTTGCAAATGATATATCAGATAAAGGGCTAGTATCCAAAATCTATAAAGACCTTATCATACTCAACATCCAAAGAACAAATGATCCAATCAAGAAATGCGCAGAAGACAAGAACAGACATTTCTGCAAAGAAGACATCCAAATGGCCAACAGACACATGAAAAAGTGCTCAACATCGCCCAGCATCAGGGAAATCCAAATCAAAACCTCAGTGAGATACCACCTCACACCAGTCAGAATGGCTAAAATTAACAAGACAGGGAACTACAGATGTTGGCGAGGATGCGGAGAAAGGGGAACCCTCCTACACTGTTGGTGGGAATGCAAGCTGGTGCATCTACTCTGGAAAACAGTATGGAAGTTCCTCAGAAAGTTGAAAATAGATCTACCGTATGACCCATCAATTGCATTACTGGTTATTTACCCCAAAGATACAAATGTAGTGATCCGAAGGGGTATGTGCACCCCAATGTTTATAGCAGCAATGTCCACAATAGCCAAACTATGGAAAGAGCCAAGATGTCCATCGACAGATGAATGGATAAAGAAGATACACACACGCGCGCGCGCACGCGCGCACGCGCGCGCACACTAGAATATTATGCAGCCATCAAAAGGAATGAAATCTTGCCATTTGCAACGATGTGGATAGAACTGGAGGGTATTATGCTGAGTGAAATGAGTCAATCAGAGAAAGACATGTATCATATGATCTCACTGATATGAGGAATTCTTAATCTCAGGAAACAAACTGATGGTTGCTGGAGTGGTGGGGGGTGGGAGGGATCGGGTGGCTGGGTGATAGACATTGGGGAGGGTATGTGCTATGGTGAGCACTGTGAATTGTGTAAGACTGTTGAATCACAGACCTGTATCTCTGAAACAAATAATACATTACATGTTAAAAAAAAAAAAAAGAAGATAGTAGGAAGGGAAAAATGAAGGGGGGGAATCGGAGGGGGAGACAAACCATGAGAGACTATGGACTCAGAGAAACAAACGGAGGGTTCTAGAGGGGAGGGAGGTGGGGGGATGGGTTAGCCTGGTGATGGTATTAAAGAGGGCACGTATTGAATGGAGCACTGGGTGTTATACATAAACAATGAATAATGGAACACTACATCAAAAACTAATGATGTACTGTATGGTGACTAACATAATAAAATAAAATAAAAATAAAAGAAATAAAAATCTCATTAAAAAGGAGGGCCACAATCGAGCCAGAAAAATGTATCCAAGTTCTTCCTCAAGTATGGGAATCTCAAGATAGGTACTAAGAGCCAAACCAGCACAAAGCATGAGAGATAATTAAGACAAAGAGCCGCGAATCAGAGTGGTGGCTGGACATCCACGGGTCTCATTCCTGAGACGGGATGCTATAACCTCGGCCAATTGTTCAACTACTTCTACTACAGACTTGCATGGGTGAGTTGACTGTGACTGACTGGGTAGACAGTTATGTAATCACTGATTGCGTATCCTGAGATACCAGACTTTTAGAAATAAAAATATACTACCCCATTCTACATAATTTTGTGAGGTTGCAGCTCTATGAGGGAAGACTCCAAGCACTCAGGGAATCCACAGGAAGGACTGAGAGAGCGAAGAGAGAGAACCAGTTTGCAGGATTTTACGTGTTTTTTGAAAGCCAAAATTGGAAAATAAATACAAGTTGGGAGCTCTAAAACTCGAATACTGTGATTATTGCTGTACTTCTATAACTTGTATCTCCAAATTTCTTAGAAGCCTATTTACATGTTGAAAACATCAATTATTCCTCCCATTTGAACTACCTAGTTCTTGTAATCAATTGCTTTGAGTCAATGTTTAGAATTATTCATGAAAGAGTTATATTTTAATGGCATTTGATGAGAACCAGCAGCAGCAGCCATTAATTTGATTAGTTTTGTATGGGCTGAAAGAGAAAGCTGGCGCACAGTCCTAAGTGAATCAATAGTGTGAGATCTAAGTGTGAGTATCCAAGCCAGCTTCAGCAGCCTGGAATCCAGCACAGAATGGTGACTGGAGGGAGGACAAAAATGAGGGACCACATGTCTCCTGTCCTCTCTTTCTACCTCTCTGCCTTTTGTCATCAGTCACTCTTACGTCAACACAATGTATGGAAGCTGTTTGCCCACTCCATCCCACCCTCGGCCCACCCCGTACTGTCCCTTTCTCAAGGACAGAAGAGAGAAGATTTTTTTTTTTTTGAAACCTAAGTTCTTAAATATGTGTCACAGCCCAGGCCCAAAAACAGAGTAATAAATCTGGACACTGAGGAAAACAGGAGCCAGGGCCAAAGGTTTAATTTCTCTGTATGGTTCATCCATCTGAAAAGGTCAAGGAGTAGCTGTCTAAGAAGGCAGAAAATGCTCTTTATCCAAGTGATCCAATGGGGGGTTTGTGGGGGCGGGGGGTAGCAGACACTGCTGAAGCTGTCAAGGTACTATCATGGTTCCAGACCAATTTGAAGCATAAAACATTCCTGGGAGAGGCCCAAGGAGGGGCACAGTGACAGCCAGAGCTGAGGGATTGACCAATTTGTATTTTGTGGGCTACTGGGCCTCCATTTAAATGGTGTGGGGTTCAGGGCAGGATACCAGTAGAGCTGACTGCAGACAAGAGACCAAGCTGTATTGTACTCCTGCTCACCAGACACACCACAGGGGGCTAAGCAACAGCTAAATACCCACCAAACTCCAAACAGGAACTGGCTTATAAGAACAAACCTCACTACTAAGGACGGGGCTCTAGAGACATTGCTGTTTTGGTAGGAGTCACTGGTGACTAAACAAAGCTGAACCCGCAGATATAATAAGGTTCTTGTGCCCCCCCACCCAAAAAAAAAAAAAAGAATTGAAATAATGACAGAAAACAATGCCTTGCTAAGGCAGGAAAGATTGCATTTGCTTTACGATAGGCTACCTTCAAAAAACAAAAACAAACACACAGAAATCATTTCAGTACTTCTCATAACATAATTAAGTGGTTATTTGTGTAATCATGTGCTTAAAGTATATTTCTTTCTCTAGTTCTATAGGCTCACTCCTATCTCTCCGCTGCTTCTCTCAGATGTGAGAGGTGACCAGAGGTCAGATCATGCTTGGGCCTTGCTGACCACATTGAAGGCTTTGTACTTTCTTCTGAAGATAATGAGAAACCTCTGAAGAATTTTAAGTAGGAAATGGTACCATTAGATATAGCATATTTTTAAAAAATCACTCTGATAAAAAATAGATGTCAAGACCACATCAATACAATAAGATAATTAGATCAATTAAATCAATTTAGCTTTGACTTTGGTGTCTTTAGGTTCCCTCTCCACGACTGGACAAAATTACTCACCACCTGCTTCTGTGAGGATGCACATAATACAGGCCCTGTTTTAACTGGGTTTCTTATTTGTGTGCTCACTGTAGGCAACAGGGAAATGGTGGCAAATGTGTGTGGGGACATCCAATTTAAGGACCTCAGAAGAGGCTCTTGGAACTCAGATCTTTGTAGGGACTGAAAGATTACTTGCAAAGACTTCAACTCATATAATGAAGTGAAATAGGTATTGTTCTTCAAAAAGTTAACCTAGGGGCGCCTGGGTGGCTCAGATGGTTAAGCGTCTGCCTTCAGCTCCGGTCATGATCCCAGGGCTTGCTGCCCAGCTGCAGGGGATGTAGTCAGAGGTCACTTCTGGCTCTCAGCACCTCAGAGTTGACCTCAGCTGCAGAAAGCTAACTTGCCCAGGGATACACCCTTCCTGGAGCAACACAAATACATTATGTTCTATCTTAATCAGGAAAGAGTATCAGAAGCCATTTGTATTCACATCGATCAGACAAAAATATTTACTCATAATGTTAGCCAGGAGTAACTCAACTGCTCTTCGTCAAAACATAGTCCAAAGAAATCTGGATCATCTGGACATCCTACAAATGTCACATTGATTCATTTTATCAATGATACTATGTTTACAGGGGCCAATGGGCAAGAGATGGCTAGCATACAGAAGATCTTGGTAAGAGATATGTGTCCTATAGGGTAGGATATGGGCCCTGAAAAAATTCAAAGTCTTGACATAAAGTTTTTTAGGGATCCAGTGGTTAAGAACATACTGAAACATCTCCTCCAAATTAATGTATCTTGCACAACCTACCACAGAAAAAGGAAACATAATTACAAATGGGCTACAGGATCTAAGCCTAGAGCAGTAGAGGACTCACGGCAGGTCCAAGATGAGGGGCAAGCCATTCTGCCACCATGTGGGCCATAAGATCTGCAGACCTACAGTGTTGGAGGTATCAGTGGTGAGAGAAGAGACTGAGTGGCGTTCATGCCATGTTCCACCGAGAGAATATTAACACAGGTCCCTGGGTTTCTGGAACAAGGCTATGCCATCTGCAGCAGAGAATTATATGCTTTTTGAAAAACACCCCCTGACATGGTACTAGCCCCTGTTAGAGGTGGGTCACCTCACTGTGGTGTGCCACATGACCATACAGCTCAATTGCTCATTATGGGCTGAGTCCTGTCAATCCGTCATAAGGTTGGCATCAGGGAAATCCAAATCAAATCCTCGATGAGATACCACCTCATGAATCTACATTGTAAGATGAAAGTGGTACATCTGGTATCAAGCATAAGTAGGACCAGAGAGGACCAGAGAGCACACATTAGCTACATGAGCAGGTAGACCAGAACTCCCCATGGCATCTACTATGGACTGAATGGACTAAAACTCCTATGTTGAAGCCTAACCCCCATCATGATGGTACTTGGAGGTAGGGATTTTGGGAGGTGATTAAAATGAGGTTTGTATGGGGTTTGGGGAACACAGCCCCCCATATGTGCCTTTGTAAGGAGATAAAAAATCCAGAGCTCAATTTCTCCGCCACGTGAGGATCTAAAGAGAAAATGGCTGCCTATGAACCTGGAAACTAACCCTCACCAGACACCAGCTATGCTGGCACTTGTTCTTGGACCTCTTAGCCTCCAGAAATGTGAGAAATAAGTGTTTGTTGTTGAAGCTACCCAGTCTATGTTTATTCATGACAGCAGCCTGTACTAAGACAGTATCCATCTCTACTATAATAATATACTTCCTCCTCCTCACACCTTTGAACATATAGCAGATCCCAAATTAATGACTAATAGAGAAGGGGAAAAAACAACAGAAAAAAAACAAGCTTGGTTAATGGTGGCTTGGCTTGGTATACTGGTGTCAGCTGAAAGTGGACAGCCACTCTACTATGGCTCATTCGGGGATGGCCTTACAAAACACTGGAAAGAGAAATTTTTCCTAATGGTTAGTGCTTTGGTTGGTTTACCTGGTCATATACTTTGTGTGGAAAGAAAAGTCACCCAAGGTTGGAATATATATGGACTTACAGATTGTGGTAAGTGGACTGGAAGGCTAGCTAGAGGTTGTAGAGCATATGAATGTACGTAAGGGGAATGATCACAAAGTGTGAAGGTGTTTATATGTTCATGCTCATTACACAAGAGGAATTAACTAGGTAGACAAAATGGCTCAGCAGTTGACGTCAGTCTCTACCATTGGACACCCTAGGCAAAAAAACAACAACAAAAAATATGACGTATTCTGCTTTTGCTTTCTATGTTCTTGTGCTTCTATTTTCAGGGAATTGCTGAGGCTGATGAGTCATCATGGCAAAAAAATTAACTAGGAATATACTAGAACAGGCAGGCTGGATTGGCAGCCTCTACATGAAGAAACCAGAGCTGCCCAATGAAAATATATCACGTTGTAAAGGATGTTTTGTCTGTCATAATCCAGAGAGATTTTTCAGCAAAATCAGTTAATTTGCGCTCGTTAAGACAGCAAAAACAATCTGTCAACCTGACCCTCTCCACCATCTTTCTGTGAGCCTTGGGGCTGTCCAAAAGCTATGGGGAGACCTGCCTGCCTGACAGCTGATTAGTAGAATACTTCAGTGAGCTGTGCTATGAATAGGAATTTTTAAGTAAGAGCAGTAAGCAGTTTCCTCATTCTGTCTAGGTGCTATAAGACATCCTAAGGATATTGGAATGCTTTTAAAAAGATTACATTAATTAAGGAATACTGGATCAGATGTCTTCTTGCATCTAAAAACATGTTTATTTCAGCATCTTGAGACCAAACAGCAAAATATACAAGATTAGCAAAGGAACAAAGACAACAGATCCACAAACACAGTTCTGTTTTCACTGCACTATTAATATTACACTTGTTAAACAGATACAGAAATATCTGATAATCCATGACAGGTGGGAATTCATTTATTCTAGAATCATAAGGGCTGATGTGGTAGCGGATGGATAGTCCTTACTTGGTGATTAGGCAAGCTGTCCTCATAAGTACCTCTTGCAGTGTGGTCACTAGAAGAAATGACAAGCAGTGCTTCCATGGGAACCGAATCTGATATTGAATTGTCTCCAAAGGTAGATGAGGGAGACCCCATAAGACAAATGCTTATGTGTGTGCATGTCCCCCCTACCCCAGGAGGGAAACATTTTAGTACATGTGCTAAGATGATGATTGGATTTTCTGAGTATACAATGCTTCATTGGCAATATAATAACAAATTAAATGTAATGATATTCTTGCATATGCTGCCATGAAACATGACTGGTTAATGGGATTATTGGCCCCTCAATGGCAAAAAAACAAAAAACAGAAAAAAAAAACCCACATGATTTATAAAGCTCTTTATTTTAAATAGCACCTTCAATAAATACATACAAAATAGATGAATAGATGGAAGAATAATAAACGGATGCATGCATGCATACAATGTAAGTGGTGTGTCAGCTTTACATAATATAAGGGGTTTATCCCTTTTATTGTCCTAACTAATCTCTTAATACTTGCTTGCCTCAATTATCTAGAATCCAGTAACACCTCCCTGAGGTATTCTCACTTCAACTGATACCTTTAAGGACCACTCAGCTCCATCTGCATGTGAGAGAAATGGCAAACCTGCCTACTCCATTATCATTATTCTCCTTCATTGCCATATTTTTTCACTGGTTGCTATTGGAATTGGTTCCTCTTAGTCACATGGGTTGTTTCACACTGCTGAGATGATCCTTAAGAATGTATACTCCTTAAAAGAAAAAGCTTCAAGAGGCATGTCCCATCCTTGAATTCCCAAAGTAAAGATCTTTTGGGTTATCCTCATGTGCAGGCCATTGTCTATACAAAGCATAATGCAGTGGGCAAGGTGCTGGGTCCTGAGAGTCCTCTAGCCTTGGTATCACAATGGACTGAGAGCAGCCCTGCCTCCAAAGCATTTTTAACCTCAGTGTTGACTCTAGACTCTCTATTTCCATATGGTTCACACCTCTTTGAGGCCCTTGTTCCTTCCTACCAAATGATTAACTAAAATCATGGAGTTCATCATAGACTTTCTAATAATATTGAACCTCAAGAGAGGTGATAGAAGATTCTCTCCCTCCCAGGAGGCTTCTTGGCCCCATATTTACTGTCCTCTACATTCTAAGATGCATTGAGAAGAACTTCCCTTGTCAGGCTACCAAATGTAGCCCTTCTTCCTCAAGGGAAATCAGCCTTACCTTTATATAATGAGGAACTATTCAACCAACTTACCTAAATACAGAAGACCTGCTGCAAGGTAAACTGATGCATCTACACAAAGGAACATGCAGAAGCTAGCTCTCTTACTGCAGTAATTTTGAATTCAGTCTCACCCAACACTGCACTGGCAATGATAACAGTTAACATGTACTGAAGTACTTTATTGGGTGCCAGGCCCTTTGTTAAGCACTTCACATGCATAAGGTCAATTGACCCCCACATAATCTCTGTGATAGACACAGTTATTATTTCCATTTCACAGATTAAGAAACTGAGACCAAGAGTAGTGCAGGAATTTGGACAATGTTGCAGAACCAGTAAGAGATATAGCCAGATTCAAATGAGGGGCATCTAATTTATAGATACATAAATATATATATAATATATATTGTATGTATGTATATATATATATATATATACATATATATATATGCTATACATCTATACTTCATACAAGCGGTAGGATGGGAAGACAGCAGGAGGAATGGAAGGGAGAGAGCAGAGACAGGATTCTAGCGCAGGTCAGCTCATTCTGTCTTTTTGACTATGCCATTGTGGTCTTTTGCCATGGCCCTACAAACCGAAATTATTTTTCATGCTTTCCTCCCTCCCCCCAAAGCATTTCATAAAATTTTATGTGAGGACGTCTCAGTCTCACTGAATCAAATTTGATTACAAACATATTATATGCTTCTATTTTTTGTAGCATTCTGTGAGAATTAACACACTTAAAATTCATACATGTTGGAATGTGATGTTTCTTTGGCCAGTCTTTGCTCTGATATGATCTTACCTTTTTACTCCTTTGAAAATCCGATTTTCTCAAATGCAGATCCCAAGAAAAAAGGCTAGCAGAAAACTGCTTTTAGCTTGTGCTACATGCTTCTCTTGGTAGAGGATTTTACCTGGTACCAAAAAAAGCAAAAAAAAGTAAATTTGAAAACAGATTGTTTTTAATGGTCAAAAATCCTCCTATTATGCACAGCTATATGTTTTTGTAGAATGTCAGGATTTACATAAGCAAACTGTTCTTTCCTCAAAACCATTCCTCTCATCGTATTCCAGATCTTGGTGTTACAATAATATGAAATTTACTTTAAAATACCTCAGTAGACAGTGTGATTCAAATGTATGTTTGTTTAATGTACTTTCCAGGGCAGTAAGTTGTCCTGATAGAAACTCATCTCCTGGGTGGTCACCTAGAAGTTAATATTAGATCAGAAAGGCCATAACTCCAAAGTGCCTTTTATAGTGTTCTGGCTATGTTGATCTCTGATCCGATGTTACTGCATAATATAATGAATGCCAGAAATGAGCTTTCATTGGTGAAAGTAATGATATTTAAACTTATGAGGATATTGTAATGACATTTCCCATTTTTGCACAGACCCAGAATAAAAACCTAGTAAATCCTGTGTCTTGTACTCTTAGAGAGGGCACTGGAGAATTAACCCCTAGAGGACTCAGGTTACAGCTACTAGATCAGAGGATTTTGATGATTACTAGAAAGGTGACCACATTCTGCCTCTAAAATAATGTTTAACTTGCCTCAGGTAAACTTCATACAAGTTGCAGTAAGTCACCTATGAGAGCAGAGAGATGGGTATCAATAAGATTACAAGACAAATTGTATGCACTATTTTATGCCTGCTTAGAAAATGTCTAAGTGTGTGGCAGAATTTGGTCTAAGACCTGCTTTCACTATAACATTCTACCCTTATTGCATAATCAACAGCTAACCTTCATCATCTCAACATTTAGAGACTACATTTATCTGTAAAGGTGCCTAAAGGGGGTGCTTCATCAAACTGGAATGGAATTAAACTAAATATCAGTTACAGAAAGGGATCTGGAAATCCAAACAGATTTGGAGATTAAAAAAAAAAAGAAAGAAAGAAAACATGGGTCAAAAGGAAGTCTCAAGAGATAATTTGAAAATATTTTGAACTAAATGAAAATGAAAATTCAACTCATTAAAAATTTTTGTAATGCAGCATAAGCAATGCTTAAGGGAAATTTGTGGCATTAAATGCATATATAAGAAAAGAAGAAAGATCTAAAATCAATCATCTAAACTTTCTTCTTAAGAAACTATAGAAGGAAGACAATTTAGATATAAAGCAAAGAGAAGATGTAACAAAAATAAAACAGACATCAATGATAGCAAAAATGGGAAATTAATAGGCAAACCAATAAAGCCAAATGCTGGTTCTTTGAAAAGAACAGTAAAATTGATAAACTGCCAGTTAGACTAGCCAAGAAAAAAGGAGAAAAGACACAAATCACCACTACTAGATGTGAAAGAGGAATCATTACTACTGATATCCCATGGATATCAAAAGGATAATAAAGGAATATTATGAATGATATTCTGTCCATAAATTTGATAACTTAGATGAGGTGGACTAATTCTTTAAAGACACAAACTACCTAAGTCACACAAGGATAAATAAATAATGGGCTCATCTTTAAAGAAACTGAAATCAATCTAAAAACCTTCCAAAACAGAAAGCACCAGGCTCAGATGGTTTTAATAGTGAATTCTACCAAAGGTCAAGAAAGAAATGATATCAATTCTCTACAATCTCATCCAGAAAACAAAAGCAGAGGAAATTTTCCTATTTTTTTCTGTGAGGACAGCATTACTGTAATACCAAAACCAGTTTTTAAGACATTATAAAAAGGAAAACTACGGGTGCCTGGGTGGCTCAGTCGTTAAGCGTCTGCCTTCGGCTCAGGTCATGGTCTCAGGGTCCTGGGATCGAGGCCCGCATCGGGCTCCCTGCTCAGTGGGAAGCCTGCTTCTCCTTCTCCCACTCCCCCTGCTTGTGTTCCCTTTCTCGCTGTGTCTCTGTCAAATAAATAAATAAAATCTTTAAAAAAAAAAAAAGGAAAACTACAAATTACAGACCAATATTTTTCATGAACATAGATGCAAAAAATATTAGCAAGTCAACTCCAATAATGTATACAAAGAATTATACACCATAAACAAGTGGGATTTGTCCCAGGTATGCAATGCTGATTCAACATTAGAATATGAAATAATGTAATCCACCACACTAATAAGCTAAAGAAAAACATCATGTGATAATATCAATTAATGCAAAAAAGCACTTGACAAAATCCAGTGTTCGTTCATGGTTAAAACTCTCAGCAAATGAGGATTAGAGGGGGATTTCCTCAACCTGACAGAGAATATATACAAAAAATCCACAGGTAAAATCACACTTAATCTTGAGAAACAAGAGAATCAAGGGCTGTTGCCCTAAGATTAAGAACAAGATGAGTATGTCCCCTCTCACTACTTCTATTTAACATCACAGTGGAAGCCCTTTCTAGTGCAGTAAGACAAGAAAAGGAAATTAAAAATATACAATTTGAGAAATAAAATCATTTTATTTGCAGGTAACATAATTAATCTTTGTAGAAAACCCCAAAGACTTGACCAAAAAAAAAAAGTCCTCCTAGAACAAATAACCATTTTTAGCAAGGTTGAAAGATAATCAGTTAATATGGAAAAGTCAATTGTTTTTCTATATAACAGTAATAAAACTATTGGAATTTGAAATAAAAAACACATTATCACTTATAATAGCTCCCAGAAAATGAAATACTAAGGTATTTGAAAATTTGAAAATTTTAAATTTTAAAAAATATGTAAAGGATCTACATATAGAAAACTATAAATGTCTGATAAAAGAGTCAAAGAAGATATAAATAAATGAAGCAATATTCCATATTTGATATTGTTAAGATATCAATTCTTCCCAATTTGATATACAGACTCAAATTAATTTTAATCAAAATCCCAGCATCCTATTTTGTGGATATTGTCAAACTGATTCTAAAGTTTGTATGGAAAGGCAAAAGAACCAAAATAGCAACACAATACTGAAGAGGAAGAACAAAGTTGGAAGACTTCAAGTTATAGAACCGCAAGAATTACTGTGAAGCTATGGTAATCATGACAACATAGTAGTTGGGAAAAGACAGACACATGGATCAATGTAACAGAGTAGAGAGCCCAGAAAGAACGCATAAAAATAGCCAACTGATCTTTCACAAAGGAGCTAAGGGAATTCAATGGATAAAGGATAATCCTTTCAACAAACAGTGCTGGAAAACTTTGACATTCATATGCAAAAAAAAAAAAAAAAAAAAAAATGAACCTAGACCCAACCCATATACGATTCATAGAAGTCAACTCAAAAAGGATCCTAGACCTACATGTAAAACTTCTTGAAGAAAACAGGAAAAAAATCTACGTGACTTGGGTTTGGCAATAAGGTTTTAGACACAATACTAAAAATATAATCCATGAAAGAAAAAAATAGTGAGATTTTGTTAAAATTAAAAACTTCTGCACTGTGAAAGACATTGTTAAGAGTGAAAAGCCACAGACAGAAAGAGAAGATATGGAAAACACAAGTCTATCAAAGGACTGGTATCAAAATATACAAAGAACTCTTAAAATTCAGTAATAAGAAAACAAACAACCGACTTAAAAAATGGACAAAACATCTCAACAGACAGCTGATATACACCTGCATAACTATATACACCCAGAAGATATACACGTGGCAAACAGCATATGAAAAGGTGCTTTAGCATCATTTATTAGGGAATTGCAGATTAAAACAACCGTGAGATAATACTACCTATCTATTAGAATGGTTAAAACTCCACGCAGTACTGCATGGAGCACTGGGTGTTATACGCAAACAATGAATCATGGATCACTACATCAAAAACTAATGATGTAATGTATGGGGATTAACATAACATAATAATAATTTTTAAAAACTAAAAAAAAAAGAACGGTTAAAACTCAAAAATATAGTATCAAATGCTGAGGATGAGGAGCAACAGAAACTCTCATTCATTACTGGTCGGAATGCAAAATAGTACAGCCACTTGGGAAGACAGTTTGTCAGTTTCTTACAGAACTAAACATAGTCTTACCATATGTTCCAGACATCACATTCCTAGATATTTATCCAACTAATCTGAAAACTCAGATCCACACAAAACCTATACATGGATATTTATAGCACTTTTATTCATAACTCAAACAACTGGAAGCAACTAAGATATCCTCAATAGGTGAATGTACAAACAATCTGTGGTGTATGCATGGAATATGTGTGATAAAAATCTATGATAAAAATAAATGAGCTATCATGCCACCAAAAACATATGGACAAATCTTAAGTGCATATTGGTAAGTGAAAGAAACCAGTCTGAAAAGGCCACATACTGTATGATTCAAACTGTTTTGAATACTTGACATTTTGGGAAAAAGTAAAATTATAGAGATGGTAAAAGATCAGTGGTTGCCAAGGATTCAAATAAGGGGTGGAGAGATGAATAGGCAAAGCACTGGAGACTTTTAGGGCAGTGGAATTATTCTGTATGATATTGTAATGGTAGATACATGATACTATGCACTTGTCAAAATGCACAGAATTTTATAGCACAAAGACTGAATCTTAATGTATGTAAATTTAAAAAAAACAACAAACAGCATTTAGGAGTTTGGGAGAGCCCAGGAAAGAATGTAGACTGTGACAAGAGAATATAATTATATTAAAATATATGAAACAACCTCCCTGACGGGGGTGGTGGAGGAAATGTGCTAACCTAAATAACTTTGGTAATGGAATTGCTTATAAGCATTGTATCCCACAAGGCTGCAGTTTTAACAAATCTGATACAGCTATACATATATATTGGAATTGAACAATCAAATAAATAGATGGCAGATGGTATGAGCTAGGTTTCTCACTATTGGAGTGGGAATTTACAGATAAGCGAGGGGAAGAGGCTAGAATGATCCATATACTAATAGGTTAGAATTGGAGAGAGTCATATGAACTCAGTTTAATTTAATATAGTTACTGATGGTAACATATAGTAATATTTATAGGATATATATATAGAAATCTATATATTTCTATATCTATATAGAAAAAATATATGTATGGGTTAGTATACATACATACATATCTTGGCTCTGTCAACTGAGGATCTAAAATAAATGATGCCCCAGTAACAATGAGCATGCTTAGTACCTAGATCATGATTTTTAATACCATTCTCTTATAAAATGAACTAAGTCTCTTTAGGAAAATGACTGGTTCTAGGACTGTGGGCAGAAAATATACAAGATGAGTCTGGAGCATCTTGTAGTGCCAGAAAATAAGGAAATGCTCAAAAAACAAACAGCAGCAAAACACGCACACACACACACACACATTGATGAGGTATGTCAAAAGGACACAGGAGCCAACTGAAAAAGCTCCCAAATGGCTAAAGCTGGAACAATTCAAGCAAAAATAAAAAATAAAAAAAAAGAAGTACTGAATTATAGCCAAAGCATAAAATCTATGAGTCCATGCTGATAGAAATAAATAACTGAATGACTCAGTAAATGGGGGGAGAGGGAAAAAGAAAACCACCATTCAGAGGAATTCCCAATAATTTATGTAGATACTCCACCCTAAGGAAAGGAGGAGCATAACTCCTAACTCCTTCAATGTGGGCTGTGCATAGAAACTTTCTTCCAAAGAGCAAAGCATGTAAAGGAAGAAAAAAAAAGGTAACTTTACAGCGGTGAAACTTGACAAACCTTACTCAGCCTGGTGATCAAGATCAACATAAGCAGTCATAAAGCTTATGAGAGTATATGATGTGATGAAAATGACACTTCATCTCTGTGGTCTTCCTTTCCAGACCTATAAGCCCAGTTTAACCATGAGAAAAACATCAGACAAATTCCAATAGAGGGGCATTCTATTTAACCAGTCTTCCTCAAAATTATCAAGGTCATCAGAGACAAGGAAAGGTCTGAGGAAATTCCACAACCAAGACGAGCCTAAGAAGACATGACAGCTAAATGTAATGTGGTTTCCTGGATCAGAAAAGGGACATTAGATTAAAAACTAAGGAAATCTGAATAACCCATGGATGTTAGTTAATAATAACATACTAATATTGGTTCATTAATTGTAACAAATACATAATACTAATGTAACATGTTAATAATAGAAAAAACTGTGTACAGGAGGGTATATGGGAACTCTGTAGTTTCTGCTCAATTTTTCTGTAAATCTAAAACTGCTCTACAAAATAAAGTCTATTAAGAAAAAAATGTGATATAGACACACACATATATACACACAGTGGAATATTATTCAGCCATAAAAAAAAGAAGGAACTGCTGCTACTTGCAACAACATGTATGAAACTTGAGGGCATTATGCTAAGTGAAGTAAGTCAGACAGAGAAAGACAAATACATTATGATCTCACTTAGATGTGGAATCTCAAAAAGCCAAACTCATTGAAACAAAGGATCTATTGGTGGTTCTCAGGCATGGGAAAATGGACAGGGTGGTCAAAGGATACAAACCTACTGGTTATAAGACGCAGTCCTGGGGATGTAATACACGGTATGATGACAGTAGTTAACAATACTGTACTGTGTATTTGAATGTTGCTAAGAGAATAGATTTTAGAAGTTTGTAACCACTAAAGAAAAACTGTTAACTACATAAGCTGATGGATGTATTAACTAATCTTATTGTGTTAATCATTTTACAATATATACATATATAAAATCACTACACTGCACAACATAAATTTACACAATGTTATATGTCAATTACATCTCAATAAAGCTGAAAAAAATTTTAAATAAATAGAAAGTAAAGCTTCCAGCAGCTTAAAGGTAATAGAATCTTGTTTCCATGGATATAGTTCACTGAGACCAAACATTTATCCTGCTAGTCATTTAGCTCAGATAAAAAATAAACACTTACTTGATAAAATATATTGCTCACATTATTATAATTTGTAATTATATGTCATCTTCTATGCAAGAGCTCAAAGGGCTTTACAATTAAAAACTACCTGCGGGGCACCTGGGTGGGTCAGTCTGTTAAGCAGCCGACTCTTGATTTTGGCTCATAATCTCAGGGTCGTAAGATCAAGCCCCGCGTGGGGCTCCCCACTCAGCGTGGAATCTGCTTAGGATTCTCTCTCCCTCTCTCTGCCTCTTCTGCTTGTGCTCTAAAATAAATAAATAAATCTTTTTATCTTTTTTCCCTTGTATCTTTTTTTTTTAATTTTTTAAATTTTATTATGTTATGTTAGTCACCATGCAATACATCATTAGTTTTTGATGTGGTGATCCACGATCCATTGTTTTCGTATAACACCCAGTGCTCCATGCACTACGTGCCCTCCTTAATACCCATCACGGGGCTAACCAATACCCCCACCCCCATCCCCTCTAAAACACTGTTTGTTTCTTGGAGTCCATAATCTCTCATGGTTCATCTCTCCCTCCGATTCCCCCCCCTTCATTTTTCCCTTCCTTCTCCTAATGTCCTCCATGCTATTCCTTATGTTCCACAAATAAGTGAAACCATATGATAATTGACTTTCTCTGCTTGACTTATTTCACTTAGCATAATCTCCTCCAGTACCATTCATGTTGATGTAAAAGTTGGGTATTCATCCTTTCTGATGGCTAAGTAATATTCCATTGTACATAGGGACCACATCTTCTTTATCCATTCATCTGTTGAAGGGCATCTTGGCTCTTTCCACAGTTTGGCTATTGCGGACATCGCTGCTATGAACATTGGGGTGCATATGGCCCTTCTTTTCACTACATCTGTGTCTTTGGGGTAAATATCCAGGAGTGCAATTGCTGGGTCATAGGGTAGCTCTATTTTTAATTTTTTGAGGAACCTCCACACTGTTTTCCAAAGTGGCTGTACCAACTTGCATTCCCACCAACAGTGTAAGAGGGTTCCCCTTTCTCCACCACCTCTCCAACATTTGTTGTTTCTTTCCCTGTCCATTTTTGCCATTCTAACTGGTGTAAGGTGGTATCTCAATGTGGTTTTGATTTGAATTTCCCTGATGGCTAATGATAATGAACATTTTTTCATGTGTCTGTTAGCCATTTGTATGTCTTCTTCAGAGAAGTGTCTTTTCATATCTTCTGCCCACTTTTTGACTTATTTGTTTTTTGGGTGTTCAGTTTGAGAAGTTCTTTATAAATCTTGGATACCAACCCTTTATTTGTAGTGTCATTTGCAAGTATCTTCTCCCATTCTGTGGGTTGCCTCTTTGTTTTGTTGACTGTTTCCTTTGCTGTGCAGAAGCTTTTTATCTTGATGAAGTCCCAAAAGTTCATTTTTGCTTTTGTTTCACTACTTTTTGGAGATTATCTTGAAAGAAGTTGCTGTGGCCAATGTCAAAGAGGTTACTGCCTATGTTCTCCTCTAGGATTTTGATGGATTCCTGTCTCACATTGAAGTCTTTCATCCATTTTGAGTTTATCTTTGTGTATGGTGTTAGAGAATGGTTGAGTTTCATTCTTCTGCACATGTGGCTGTCCAGTTTTCCCAGCACCATTTATTGAAGAGACTGTCTTTTTTCCATTGCATGCTTTTTCCTGCTTTGTCGAAGATTATTTGACTATAGATTTGAGGGTCCATATGTGGGTTCTCTATTCTGTTCCATTGGTCTGTATGTCTGTTTTTGTGCCAGTACCATGCTGTCTTGGTGATCACAGCTTTGTAATATAGCTTGAAATCGGGCAACGTGATGCCCCCAGCTTTGTTTTTCTTTTTCAACATGTCCTTGGCGATTCGGGGTCTTTTCTGATTCCATACAAATTTTAGGATTGTTTGTTCCAGCACTTTGAAAAATGTCATTGGAATTTTGATCAGGATGGCATTGAAGGTATAGATTGCTCTGGGTAGCATAGACATTTTAACAATGTTTATTCTTCTGATCCATGAGCATGGAATATTTTTCAAATTGGCAAAGAAGAAGTCAAACTCTCTCTTTTTGCAGACGACATGATACTTTATGTGGAAAACCCAAAAGACTCCACCCCCAAATTACTAGAACTCATACAGCAATTCAGTAATGTGGCAGGATACAAAATGAAAGCACAGAAATCAGTTGCTTTCTTATACACTAACAATGCAACTGTAGAAAGAGAAATTAGAGGAACGATTGCATTTACAATAGCACCAAAAAGCCATAAGATACCCCGGAAGAAACCTAACCAAAGAGGTAAAGATCTATACTCTAGGAACTACAGAACACTCATGAAAGAAATTGAAGAAGACATAAATAAATCTTTTTAAAACACCTACTTGCAATCTCTAAGAGTATAGTGAAATGCTATCTATATTCCATTGATAAGTAAACTAATAATACAAGATAAGTTAAAAGTAAACATGCTCAGCTCACTCCATGTGCAACACAAATTAGGGCTCACTCTGATATCAGTCATCATGATGAACACCGAACCTTTCAGAAATAGTAAATGGCCCTGGCCACTTCCATTTCCTGAGGCTTCTGGATATTAAGAAATAAAGATAGACCAAAAGAGAACAACTCTAAATTGTGTGGTCCAAAAAATTTGTCTTCTAGTTCTTAAACAAAATGCTTCAAACAGAAAAATATACATATTCAGTACATACTGTAATATAAATGTCCTGTTTATCAGATAATGATGGAATTTCTAGTAATTTGTAGTGAACCACCATATAACTGTGAAGCTACCCTTCTCACTTTTATTCTCTGACCGTATATAATAATTGTCCCTAACACTCACTGAACACTGACTATGTTCCACCTATTAAAACCTTCCCAATAACTGTGAGCTAGATCTTACTATAATCTTCATTTTACAGGTAAGGAAATTAAGGCGTGGAGAGAGGACAATGTCCTCAAGGTGTCACAGCTGGCAAGGGTGGACCTGGGATCTGAACCTGGTGGTCTGTGTGTATAACCTCACAGTCCACAGACCTCCACCTCTATATAGGTGGGTAAAATCATCTGGGAAGAACGAGAAAGGGTCTAAAATTAGGGCTTTTTTGGTGCATGTAGATCCCAACCCTCCTAACAGCACAGTCCCTGGAGAGTAGTCACATCCAGTGGGACCACCTTAAGGAGTGGAGGCACCAGCGTGCGTCTGTCTCCAGGGAAAATGCTGTTGGAATTTGCTCTCTGTGGCCACATGAATAATTCCCAACTGTGACCCAGTGCTGCAGCTGGTGTGAGCTATTTCTCTCTACCTGGCAGCTCCAGGAGACCTGTAAATTCGATTCAAGACCTCTTGTGGTGGAGAGAAGAGGACACACAGCCCTCCAGAGAGATGCAATCAGAAAGGATGATCTGGTGGGAGTTATGCAAATACTGCTCCTCCACAGGACTGTGCCAGGGAGCCAAACATCGAATCCCCTTCCTGACAAGAGAATCAGGCATCGCCTTTCCTGAGCCTCCTGCCTCAGGTTACTGTCACAGTCTGCCCTCACTTTCAACCAGCCATTTACAAATGCTGCTTCCCAATTACCACACTGTTTATCAAGAAGCTTCATTAAACTCTAAAACAGGGCACCTGGGTGGCTCAGTTGGTTAAGCGACTGCCTTAGGCTCAGGTCATGATCCTGGAGTCCCGGGATCGAGTCCCGCATCGGGCTCCCTGCTCAGCGGGGGGTCTGCTTCTCCCTCTGACCCTCCCCCCTCTCATGCTCTCTCTATCTCATTCTCTCTCAAATAAATAAATAAAATATTTAAAAAAAAAAAACAAAAAAAAACCTCTAAAACAGAGCGAAAAGAGAGTTGGGCCTTATATAGGAAGAAACAGAGTATTCCAGTAGCTCTTATTTAGGGAGAACATTCTTTTCTTTTCTTTTTTTTTTTTAATATTTTATTTATTTGAGAGAGAGAGAGAGAGCACATGGCGAGCAGGAGGGGGAGGGGAGGGGAAGAGGGAGAGGGAGTAGCAGACTCTCCCCCGCCGAGCAGGGAGCCTGATGCGATGTGGGGCTTGATCCCAGGACCCCAGGATCATGACCTGAAACGAAGGCAAGTAGCTTAACTGACTGAGCCACCCAGGCGCCCAAATAACATGATTTTCTATATTAAAAAATAGGCAAATACAAGAAAATCCCAGCAGTTTAACTCACCTAGTAAAACCACCTACCTGTCTCCATTGTTAATGTGACTTTTACTTTCATTTAGCTGTGAGAGGCACAGGTGCCATATTGCTTCTTCTTCGTTATGTGATGTTAGACAATTTACTTACCTGGTTTGTGCCCTGGTTTCCTCATCTACAGAAATGGATTAATAATACATACCTTACAGAATTATTGTGAAGATTAATAAGTTTATATAAGCAATTAGTGGGGCCACTCTGATTATTACACCCATGTGGAATTGAAATCAAGCAATTTACTCAGGACAGATTATTCAAATGAATTTCTAACTATATGTATATTGCTCAGGCCAGTTCTTTTTGTCCCTCCTTTTCATCTATGCCCTTTGTACTGATGATGCCTAATTCTACATTTCCAAAATGTCTCTCCTGAATTTTAGATTTGAATACATAAATATCTGCCAAATATATACACGTGGACCCCCAAAGCACTTTATATTTAGCATATTTAAAACTTTCCCATATATTATATTAATAATATTTCCCATAATTCCCATATAAAATTCCCATAATTATATTAATAATTTAATTTAAAAATATTTTTTTAATAAACAGTGTGGAGTGTGTTTAAGTTTTAAACAGTTGTACAGACTAATTCTAATCTACTTCCTAGGGGGGTTTAATTAGTATTTGACTAATCAGAAATCAAGCTCCAAGGGTGATTACTAAACATTTGAATTATCATTATCAAAATCTAAGACCCCAGAGTATGTAATTAGCCTAAGGGATATTAGAACCTTTTTAGAATTGTTTTTTTTTTTAAAGATTCCATTTATTTATTTGACAGAGAGACAGCGAGAGTGTGAACACAAGCAGGGGCAGTGGGAGAGGGAGAAGCAGGCTTCCCACTGAGCAGGGAGCCCGATGCGGGGCTCGATCCTGGGACTCCGGGACCATGACTGAGCCGAAGGCAAACGCTTAACGACTGAGCCACTCAGGCGCCCCTACAATTTTTTTAATTACTAAAGAAATGAATGTGTTCAAGAAAGATGACTGGCTAGAAATGTTCCAGTCTCCACTACCCTTTCACAAACATGAAATAAGAACCCAGCAAGAGCTTGAGGTGAATGCCAATGGTTTTGCATTCCCCCAGTCCACAAACCACTTTGTAACCTAACCAGTCTAGACGGCTGGCTGACCCTTCTCTCAGAAAGTCCCAGAATCTTTCCCCTGAGCCTTTTCTACAAGGTGCTGGTTGGGTGCCTGGTACAGAGTATGACACTGTTTTTGTGCCTTCTTGCTAATCGTGTTTGGGCTTTGGGCCTGAGCAGAACTTGGCCTAAGTCTTGCTTTCCGGATAACATGCCATCTATTAGCAATGTTATGGGAAAGAGAAAGCACAGACCACACCCACCTCGGCTCCATCAGAGGCTACCATGTTTACCAAACAATCTCGCATCTTCTGACCTGTCAAAGTGGCTTTAGAACAGTTTGCATCAATTTCCTATTTGATGGCTGGCCCTATATGTTCACTTGCTCAAGTCATAAATGTAGGAGTGATTCTAGATTATTTGTTTTCCTTGAGCTCACTCATCCAATCAGTCCACATACTTACAGTCTCTCCAGCACATTTCTTCAACTACATCCTGTTAACTGTACCCTAGTCCAGACCCTCACTCTTATTCTTGGAACTTAGAAGCACTTTCCAACTTCCGTTCCCCCTCATCTCGCCATACCTTCTAACACATCCACATTGTAGTCACACACATACTGTATTCACACATGTAACCTTATTCCACTGCCTAAAAGCTTTCAAAGGTTTGCATTATCAACATGGTGAATAAAGTCTAAATACTTTGCTTAAACCCATCATTTTATCTTCTGCCTTATATAGTATCTGTCCTGGTCAGATCTTACTCTTACCTTCTAGACTTGGAGAACCCCATGGTAATTTGTTGTCATTCATCTCTGTATCATCAACACCCAGAAAATGGAGGATGTTCAGTGCACATTTGCTGGAAGAAGGAGAATCACAGGAGTTGTTTGAACAACTATTTAAAATGAAATTGAATATAACAGCTGACACTTTTTGAGTAATTACTATGTGCCAGAGACTATTCATAAGCATTTCACATAAATTAATTCACTCAATTCTCACAAGAACAATATAAGGTAGTATTATAATTATTCCATTTTTACCAATGTGAACACTGAAGCCCAGAGAGGTTAAATAACTAGCCCAAAACCACACAGCTTATAATCCACAGAACCAGGACTCAGACTGTAGCAGTCAGGCCCCGGAGGCACTATATCTAACCATTACACTCTGCAGTCTCTTGCAGTCTTTGAGATGGATGGAATTGTTAGTTAACAGAATTTTGAATCAGATACTTTACAATTCTGTACCTCATGTTCATCTGTAAAATGAAGGTAAGTGTGCCTGGCTCATAGAGCCACTGTGAGGACTAAATGAGATAATCCTATGAAGCCTTTATTCTGTGCTTTGCAGGTTGTGCTATTATTTCCTACTTCTCTCCTCATCCTCTCCCCTTGATTACTCTACTCCAGTCACTGCCCCCCTTGCTTTTCCTCAAATGCATCTCACTTTACTTGAGTGCCTTAGGACATAGGCATATGCTCTTCCCTCTGGAATGTTCTTCTTCCAGATTCCCACAAGGTCAGCTCTCTCTTTACCTGCAAATTTTTGCTCAGATGCCACTTTCTCAGTAAGCTCAAACCCGAGTGTCCTCTTTTAAATGACTGCTCTCACTTTCTGATTATTCTTTTCCTTCTCTACTTTGTTCCTCTTTCCATATCACCTAGCATATTCTAGCATACTATACAGTTTACTTATTTACTGTGTGTTGTTTATTGTCTGTCCTCCCTAGCTGGACTATAAATTCCCTAAGGGCAGAGATTTTTATCTGGTTTATGCAGAGATTTAGCCAAACTGCCTAGAAAAGTGACTAGCTTGGAGAGGCACTCAATCAATATTTGTTGAATAAATGAAACTTCTTTTCCTTCCCCTCTTTTCATATATGTTAGCCCCATCTCATCCTCCAAACTCAGTTTATGCTTCATTTTCTCAAAAAAACCTTCTCTGGCAAACTCATTCCACCCCTAATCCAAAACTATGGTCCCCTTGTACACTTTCTCCCTGTCACTAAGTACAAATTTATCAATGTTTATGTTTGTAAGTACTTGATTAATGTGTGTTTTTCCAGCAGAAGATAATGTATGTGAAGATGGGAACTGCTTTGCTTTGATAGACCTTGAATGTGAATTGACAGTGAATGACTAGATACAGGAATAAATACCCCCTTCATTTCAGTCTGCAAGAAATGGGTAAGTGCTACATGAACTCCTCATATGGATACATTATTGTCACATGCCACTTTAATATACCTCACAGGTTTGCCTACTTATAATGGTTAATTCTACGTGTCAACTGGGCCACTGGGCGTCCAGATATTTGGTCAAACACTGCTCTGGGTATTTCTGGGAGAGTATCTGTGGATGAGATTAACATTTAAATTGGTAAGCTGAGTAAAGCAGATTGCCCTCCCTAATGTTGAGGGGCCTCATTCAGACCACTGAAGGCCGAAATAGAACAAACAGACTAACCATCCCACAAGTAAGAAAGAATTCCTCTTGCCTGACTGACTTTAAGCTGGGCCATTGTTTTTTTCTGCTTTCAGATTGAACTGGAGCATTGGCTCTTCCTGGGTCTTAAGCCTGCTGGCCTTAGAACTGGAATGATAGCATTAGCTCTCCTGGTTCTCAGGCCTTTGGAAGACTATAACCACACTGTCAGTTCTACTGGGTCTCCAGGTTGTTGACTGCAGATCTTGGGACCTGTCAGTCTCCATAATACTGTGAGCCAATTTCATATACTAAATCTCTTTTTCGTTCTGTTTCTCTGAGGAACCCTGACTAATACAACTATTTTATTTGGCTTGATACTCACCACAATCTTGGAGTACAAGTAGGACAGATGGTTTTATGTGAAATCACACATCTTCAATATGGCCAAACCAGAAATAGAACCCAAGTCTTCTGACTCTACAAAGTCCTGTTTTAGTGCGTTTTTGGTTTCAGGGTAACATACTACCTGCTAGCAAGATTCTTGGATGGACATTATAAAGGCCTTCTCCTTTTCAAATGTGCTTCTGCCTCAATATTTCCGTACAGATTCCAGAGACCTCCCAAACCACATCTATCAATTAAAAATGTATGTATATATGTATATAATTTGAATTTTGTGATACATAAAAATGCAAAATATTATTTCAATAGTCACTGCAGGAATGAGTGAGAAAAAGTAGTAATATATGTGTGACTGTATAGGTTAAATTTAACACTGAAAATGTGAAATGTATAGCAGATTTTAAAAGCAAATCTGTTGGGTGCCTGGGTGGCTCAGTTGGTTAAGCGACTGCCTTCGGCTCAGGTCATGATCCTGGAGTCCCGGGATCGAGTTCCACATCAGGCTCCCTGCTCAGCAGGGAGTCTGCTTCTCCCTCTGACCCTCCTCCCTCTCATGCTCTCTGTCTCTCATTCTCTCTCTCGCAAATAAATAAAAATCTTAAAAAAAAAAAAAAAAAAGCAAATCTGTTAAACTCTCAATCACCTGTCAGACCACAAAAATGTCACCCCAGATAGCTGGAGAAACACTATTTATGGGAATCTCTGTGAGTGTTTCTAGAAGAGATTAGCATTTGGATTGGTAGACTTCTTTACAAAGATCACCTTAAACAATGTGGGTGGGCATTGCCCAGTCCATTAAGAGTCTGACTAGAACAAAAAGGTGAAGAAGGGTGAACTTTCCTTGTCTGAGCTTGGGTATCCATCTCCTCCTACCCTTAAGTCATTGGCACTTGGACCTTTAGAGTTGGCAGGACTTATACCACCAGCTTTCCTGGGCTTCCAGCTTGTAGACAGCAAGTCATGAGACTTCTTGGCCTCCATAATCATAAGAGCCAATTCCTATAATAAACAAACAAACAAAAAATAAATCCTGTTTGTTCTGTTTCTCTGGAGAACCTTGACTTATATACTTAATCAATGTGCTCCCCAGAAAAAGCCACTTCTTTTGCTCCTATGGAAAAATACAATTCTCTTATATGAGTTATCATATACTATTGCAATGACTTCTTTACATGACCTTCTCTCCCCTAAACTGAGGGTTTTGTTTTGTTTTGTCTTGTTTTTTTTTTTTTTTTTTTTTTTTTTTATTTTTTTATTTTTTTTTAAAGATTTTATTTATTTGAGCCAGAGAGAATGAGAGAGAGAGAGAGAGCACATGAGATGGGGGAGGGTCAGAGGGAGAAGCAGGCTCCCCGCTGAGCAGGGAGCCCGATGTGGGACTCAATCCAGGGACTCCAAGATCATGACCTGAGCCGAAGGCAGTCGCTTAACCAACTGAGCCACCCAGGCGCCCTTTTTTTTTTTTTTTTGAAGGCAGGGACAATCTCAAGCCCTGACTACAGTACCCACCAAATTCTAGTTGTTCTTTAGTCTCATGTACATCCACCAAATGCCCTGCCCTCCCTCTCCCCACCAAAGCACTATGCTTTCCTTTTCAAGGAGCATTCAGAGAAAATTAAAAAAAGAAGATATTCATCAGCCTGAACATTTTCTGACATCAAACTGACACCATTTTAACCAAAAATAACTAGACATTTGTCACTTTTTCTTGTTTCCTTGATGATGTTGAGGTGAAAGGGGCACAGTTCCTTAGACCTTGCCCCAGATAGCTGACAGGAGGAAATTGCCTACCAATCCACAACCACCCAAGTTTATGCTAAAAACTTCCACTTGTGCCATTCAGGAAGAGAAGGTTTCTGATGAATTTCTGCTGCCCAATTCATACACAGAGAAATAAAGAACAGTTTATTTATAAAGAAATTTTTATTTATATAAATAAATAAATATATAAATAATTATTTATAAAGAAATAATTACAGCCAGTGTAATTAGCAAGTAGATCTTCCAGCAACAGGATTTACACCTGGACATAAACATGTTCATTGAGGTTAGGATGAAGATTTGCTAAGGCAAACGCTTTTTGAAAAATTGTAAAGCTAATGATCTTGCACTGACAGCATAACCTTGAGCTTATTGCCAAATAGAATGCCAAGTGTAAACACTTAATGGAAGAAAACAGGCGATGATAATGGTCCTTCTTGTGACCCCCATACCAGTGACTCTTTGAGTGCTTTAGAGGTCAGTAGAAACACTTCCTTATTTGCTGCTAATTTTTTATGCAGTTTTATGTATTTTATGATCTGACTTGATACAGATGAGAAGCACTTCATCAGTCAGTGCAAGATGCAATAATTGCTTCTCATCCTCCAATTTCTTATCCCCAGAAGTGGAAATAATCATCCCTTTGCTGCAATAGGGGCCAGTTATTATTTTGAAATATTGATGAGGGCCATAGGTAAAAATCATTAAGGCTCATTCTATGGATTAGGGACATTTATGGAATTTATCATGTATGAGGGTGGGGAACTAAAGCCATGTGAAGGTAGATGAACACATAATATACTACCCATCATCTGAGGTCCCAGTAACCAAACTTCTCTGTTAACTGGAAGAATGGCACTGTGAAAGAAACACAGGTTATAGAAAGGACTTGAGAATGAATTCTGTTCTCCAACCTCAAATAGACTAACCACTCTGAACTCCCATTTGCCTTATCTCAAAAAAAGGTGGATAATAATTTAGGGATTATAGGATTGTTATGAGCATAAAATGAATATATGTGAAACGGATTTGTACAGTGCCTGGAACAAAGAGGTCAATAAATGTTATGGGGTAAATGGGAAATAAGTAGCATCTATCCATGCTTTAAATTAAACAATATCCATATTATAATATTTTTCTTTCTTTCCTCTTTGCTTCCCCAACATCCAATTCCTTCCCCACATTGGGGGAACTGCCCATTTGCATATATGTGATGAAGTGCCCACTTTAATTATTACAGAAGCCAAAATGGGGAGATAAACTCTCTACTTACTTCCAGAAAATGAATAACAGGCATATCGTTACATATTTCACTTATTTATCATATTTATTGTTACTGTCTGCATTTTCCCCAATACCATAAGCTTCATAAGGGAAAGCATTTTTATATTTTTTTCATTAGTATATCCCCAGAACACTACTTATGATGCAAAAAGATGATTAATAAATGTATGTTAAATGAATTTGACATTGCTATTCAAAACATTGAGTCATGAACAAATAATGCAAAAATTAAGGAAGACTTAATACAGCTTCACTCTAGCTGGTAGACAATAGCAATCCAGTGAAGGCACTCAGCAGAGATAATGTCAGCAGAGCCATTGAGCACTAGTAGAAGAAGCATCATGCCAGAATCTTCTGGACTTTTAGCCTCCAGAGCCCTCTTGGTTCCTGCCTGCTTTCCAAGAATACTTTTGCAGATTCCCCCCAATCTTGTGAGCTACTCAATAGCCTTTCTATAAATTCATTTATTGCTTAAAACAGGTCTGAATTCAGCTATCACATAGACATAACTATTGAATACCTGTGGACAATGCCTAGAATCAGTTAATGCAAAGGCCTTAACCACCGAGCCTGACTGGTTGTTGGTTCATAACCCTCTCAGGAACTTTCCTGGTATAATCTAAAATGAGCCCTCTGACATGGAGGGGAGGGAGGGACCTAAGAAAGAGACAGGTCACTCCAGGTTGGTAGGTGGAAGTTTTAATAAGCAAAGGTAACTTACATATGAGGCTTATCTTCGGTGGCAACAAGGCAAGTGAATCCCCTCACCCGCCTGCCACATCTTAAAAGTTTATAAAGAGGCCTTAACTGTGAGGGTGTTTTCAATATGATATCACTATCTCAAGGTTATGTCCTCGAAGCAGAATCTGGGAGCAGGAAAGGAAAGCAAGAACCCACATTCCAAGGACAGGGGAGGAAGTGGGGAGACTGGGTCCAGCTCATGGATCAATTGGCTGTCACATCTTTTCAATGACCTCCCCAACACTGGCATATTTGAGAGCCTGCCAGGAGCAAGGAAAGATGAGATGGAGTGGCTCCAGTGCAGGAACAAGAGGGAGCATGTCAAGAAATCTGGAAAATAATAGCAATTATAGGGGAGGGGCAGAATTATAGCGCTTCACATTAGTGCATAATATGAACCAGCTGGGGATCTCATTGAACTTTAACTTTTTTTTTTAAGATTTTATTTATTCATTTGAGACACAGAGATATATATATAGAGAGAGCATGAGCAGTGGGAGAAGCAGAGGGAGAGGGAGAAGCGGACTCCCCGCCGAGCCAGGAGCCTGATGTGGGCTCAATCCCAGGACCCCGGGACCATGACCCGAGCCGAAGGCAGACGCTCAACCATCTGAGCCACCCAGGCGCCCCTGAACTTTAATTTTTGATTCAATAAGTCTGGCGATAGGCCCTGAGATTTTGCATTTCTTACAAGCTCACAGGTAATACAATGCTTGCTGGTCCACAGATCACTTTTTAAATAGTGTGTAGGACATCAGACGATACTTCAAGAAGTAGCATCATCTGCTGGCTGTATCTAGGGGATCAAAGGCAGAGCCAAGGAAAACAGACGGCTATTGAAATACATTCAAGAGATCATGATGATTTGGACTAGGATGGCTATGGAGGAGGTTACCAGAATGATTGAATTTTTTATATATCTTAAAAATGAAGCCAAAAGGACTTTCGCTGACAAACTAAATTTGTCATGTGGGAGTAAGAGAGAGGTCAAAGAAGACTCCAAGGATTTGGTCCTAGCACATGAAGTATTATATGAATCTATAGTTCAGGGAAAAGGGCTGAAGTTGAGATATAAATTCAGAGGTAGCAAGGATAGAACTAACACTTCATGCCACAAGAGGAGGTGAGGTAACAGAGTGTAGAGAGATATTCTAGCCCTGAGTAGGATGTACTCTGAAATTTAGAAGTCAGGAAATAAAATAGAACAAATAAAGAAGACAGTGATGTGACCAGTGAGGATGAGAGTCAAGAGTGACATCTTGACTCGGATCAGAAGCCAAATCATGATAGTTTTTCAAGGAAAAAGCGTTCAGTTTGTGGAATCTACCAAGTGGTTGAGTAAGGTGGAGACTGAGAATGGTCCCTGGATTTAGCAAGGTAAGGGCCACAGGTGACCTTGACAAGAGTTTTTTTCCTGGAATGAATATGAAAGCATGATTAAAGTGAGTTTTAAAATGAATGAGAGAGGAGGAAGTGGAAATAGTGAGTTTCCTATAGAAACTCCATTCTTTAGTGGAGCTCTGGTATAAGGGAGAACAGAAAAATAAAACATGGCTGGAATGGAAAGGAGGGTCACAGGAAGAACTTTTTATGGTGGGAATTATTATTGCATGCTATATGTCAATAGGAATAATTTAGTAGAGAGAAAGATAATGGATAATTGCTGAGTTAGGTCCTTGTAGAGGTGAGAGAGTGGATTATTCAGAACACAAGTGGAGAGTGGCCTCAGAGTCCCGGTAACAGCTGGGAGGGCTGAGTATATGGCTTTAGCTCTAGTTGAAGTAGGAAGATAGGGTGTGAGCCTGTGGATGTTCTCACTGGTTCAATGTTTTCAATAAAAGAAAAAGTAAGGCCATCAGCTAAAAGAAGAAAAGGTACTAGAGGTCTGAGGGGAGAGGATAAGTTGTGACATAATCATCTCAGAGGATGGGAGAAAGGATGTACTGGGGAAATGTTACCAGAAGGGCAGGCAACACAGAGATTAGTTTTGAATTTCAAGGGAGAAAAATCTACATGGTCTTGTCTTTTTTCCAGCCAGGAACATAAACTCTACAAGTGTAGACTGAGAATAGGCAGAGAGTTGGAGTGAGACAGGTCCTGCCAGAGAGATACAATTCAGGGAGAGAAAGGCACCAGAGAGAAGAGTATATGAAAAGAAAAATCAAAGTGATGGGACATGGAATCTAATCATGTAAGAAGGAAAGAGAAAACAAAAAACTGAGTGATCATGTAAAAGTGATCATTTGATTGCACATCTCTGTGAGTAGAGTCACAGAGGTTTTGACATTTAGATAATAGAGCAAGGTGATTGAGGAGACTGTAATCAGAGAGAAGAAGGGTTGAAACTCATATAATGAAGGTTGTGCAGTTATCACATTAACATGTCCTAGGATTTTCTATGAGAGAGGGTGTGGCTTATGTTCTGATGAAGATGCAACTATTGCACAAGAGAAGGTTAAGGTACTGAGAGGCCAAGTTATTGGAGGGATCATTTATATGAACTCTGAAGTCACCAAGACTTAGGACTAGCTGAAGAAAACTCTTCTGTTTGGTTGAGAATTTCCCAGTTTTAGCAATGAAAGTCTTGTGTCCCAGCAAGCTTCTCAGCTGCAGACAAATAGGGACAGTTTTCCTGAAACTGTCCTCCAGGCTTGGGCAAACCAGGACACGTGGTAATCATATATATGGCAAACGTATCACTGGAAATAATACAGGGAGCCACATGTGAAAAACTTGAAAATACAAGGAAGAATGGGGTATAGAAGACTCCCAAAAAAGGAATGCTGCTCTAAGTCATCCAGGGTTGTACAGATGTACAGAAAAAGAACTGGTTTAGAAATAGCAGTAAAGAGCAAGAAGGACACTTAACCTTTCCCTAGTCTGAGAACACTTCACAGGAAGTGGTAACTTAAAGGGAAACCTAAGTTCAGTCAGAGCATGAAGGTCAAGAGAATATTCAGAGATGAGGATGAACACGGAAGGTGTTGGTAATTTGATGAGGATTGACCATGAGCATGAAGTAGGATAAGATAGGACTAGAAATGTGGATAAAGACAATCAAGGAGAACCAAAAATTAAGGAGGGTTTTAAAGAACTGTAAGGGAATACTAAATAGAATTCAAAATCAATCCCCTAAAAAAAGTTAAAAAAAATTAAAGGATCAATTATTATGGAGGATTTTGGAAAATAATTGAAGAGGTGCCATTTAAAAATGACCACAGAAAGGAGATTATTTCACAGTTGAGTACATTCTTAATTTAAAGAAATAGGTACTATTTCTTAAACTATTGCCATCTTAGGGGGAAAAAAATGGAAAACTAATTTCCCTTACTATTAAACCAATAAAAATAGTCCAAAAAATTTAAACTAATATTATGGCTATAGACATATAGGGATTAATCAATTAATTTTCTTTCCTTCTAAGGGAGTCATGTGTTTGGGAGGCAGTACTACAAAATTTGTTTATTTTCAAACATGTTTATGATGAAAGGGGTGAGTAAGTAAATAATTCAACATGAAATAGAGTGTGTGCATTCCAGGTACATGACATTACACTTTAATACATACTGGCAGGACACTTGCCTCACTTGTTCATTTTGGTCTATCTTTTCCTTCTATTTCTCAAAATGAATTTAAGGTTTTCTTATGTTTAGGCATTCAAGACCATACATTCTCTGAATATAAGTTAATACCCTTAAGTTTCAGTGTGATGTGTTCTCCTATTCTTGTTTTCTATATAGTATATCCATAAATGACTTTTATTTTCTCCAAGGGTTATTTAGGAGGAGGTTTTTTTACTATTTTTTTTTTTTTAGCACATACCCTCCCCAATGTCCATCATCCAGCCACCCCATCCCTCCCACTCCCCTCCACTCCAGCAACCCTCAGTTTGTTTCCTAAGATTAAGAGTCTCTTATGGTTTGTCTCCCCCTAGAAGGATGTTTCTTAATATCCAGAGAGATAAGTTGTTTTTCAGCTCTCTTTTTTTTTTATTCTGAATAAAAAAAAGAAAAAAAAGAAAAAAGGCAACCTAAAAATGTAGTAGTCTTTTGAAATTTTTAAGGTTTTGTATGTTCGTGCATGTGTCTGTGTTTGTGCCCTGTGCTAGCACATGGCTGATTTTGTAAATATTCCAATATTATATAACAAAACACAAATATGCTCTCTCAAAGGCATAATCTCTGCTGATTGAATTATTCTAAACACAATTCCTACTTAGTTTTGGTTTATGATATTTGTCTAGTTCTCAAAGAGCTATATTAAAATTTCCCATTATAGCTATATTTTTATCATATTTTCTTTGAACTTCTAATAAAGGTGTTTTTTTTTTTAATTTGGTTGCCATACCATTTGTTGCATGTAATATACTGTTTTATCTTTATGAATTCTACTGTATTTACAATATCTTTCCTGTTTAGGGCTTTTAGCCTTAAAATCTCCCTTACCTGATTTGATATTGCCAGTGTTAACTCTCCTTATATCCTTCCATTTTTCATATTTTATCACTTTGTCTTCAGCATATTTCCTATAAGCAGTATATACCTAGGTGTATTTTTTAACCCAGGTGATGATTTCTGTTTTCAAATAAAATAGATCAGCCTAGTCCCATACAATGTTATCAATAGCAGCATGGTCTCCTTTCAAGGGCAGCTGTCTGGAGTGCAGTGAGGCAGAATCTAGAGTATTAGTGTCCTAATACTGCTGTAAGAAATTACCACAAACTTGATGACTTGAAACAACACATATTTATTATCTTATCCCCTATTTTTATTCATTTAGATTTAACTATGCAAGATGCAGAACTATTTGCTTATAACCAATGGCTCCCCTTTTACACTTCTCCTACCTTGAAATTCCTATTCTGATTCATTTATTATGTCTATTCTTGAGTGTTCTTCTTCCCCAACAGAGTAGTAACATGGCATAGTCTTTGAATTTACCATCAAATATCTTTCATCCTAACTAGGGGAGAATATCATGACCAGATAAGGGATTCCTAGGTTGGAGTCCTTTCTTCTCATCAGTCTGTAGGTTTTATTCTAGTATGTCTAATTTTATTGCTGCTACTGAGAAGTCTGATACAAAGCTGTTTATCCTTTGTAAGCAATTTTCATTCTTATTGGAAACTTAAGAGTTTTCCTCTTAGTCTCAGAGTTCAGAAATTTTACCAAGATATGTGTAGGAATTTGTGATCTTTTATTTTCAGTCATTCCTTTCTGGATCTCAACAAGCCTCTCTAGTCTGCAAATTCAAGTAATTCTTTAATTGGGTAAATTTTCTTCTCCTTTTCCTTTCTTAAATTATAGTCTCTTGTCCATATATTCCTTTCAGCTCTTCTGGTATTGCCATTATGTGTAAGTTAGGCCTATTAGCTCTATCTCCAACTTTTTCATGCATTCCCGATTTTTTTTAATGCATTTGTATTTTTCCTCTGTATTTTGAAATATTTCTTCGCTAATCTTTTGACCTTCCATTTTGGGTTTCAATAGTGACCATTCTTTTCTTTAATTCATTTGGTAAATATTTTAAGTTGAAAGTCAGCCCTTTGAGGGACTCAATTAAATGTCCTTAAGGATACTTAGTTTTCCTTAGAGGTGCTTCCATATTTTGCTGTGCACACATAGATATATTTACCATGGAGTTCAGGAGGAGCTTCTGGTACTCCTTGAGCTGCAGCATTCCCTCCTGGTATGCTGGTGAGAGTATAGCAGTTTCGTTGCTATGGGCTAATATGGAAAGTTGTCAGCTCCCTGTTGGGGCCAGGGAAAACACTCTGCTCCATTGTCTGTGAAGGTGTGAAGTTTACTAGTCTCAAGCTTCAGGGATAGAGAGAGCTCAGCCTACAATGGAACACCCAGGGAGTGCCTCTGAAAACAAGGATCTCATCATCACAAGAACAATCAAGCAGAATGGTACCACCGTTGTTTTATTTTGTTTTATTTTTGAGTCTATGAATCTCTGTGGGACAAACTCAATCCAGAATCCCTATTTTCTCTCTCTAAAATGGAAACAAGATTCCTGAGAGAAGGAAAATTATGTATGTGAAATGCAAAAATAAAGTTAAATGCCATATAAAAAATATATGTAATTGATAGATGAATATATTTCCATATCTTCCTCTTCTTCACAGATTAAAACTTAAGAAACATCTAATGATCTTCTAGTTTGAGCCAGGCAACATTATGAACTTTCATATATATTAATTTATTTTCATAAAAAGACCCATGAGTAGGTATTATTCTTTAGGGATAAAAATGTTGCTCAGAGAGATGAATAAGATTTACAAAATCCCCCAAAGCTGTAGAACCAGAATTCAAACTCATATCTTTTGATTCCAGGTCCAATGTGGTTTCCAATGTTCCACAGAATTTCCCTTACAATGTAGCATTATGTCCTCAGGCTTTATGGAATGTCAATTCAAGAGCTGTCCATTCTAACAGCATTTACATATCTTTTGCAAATCAAATCATCTCTTATTTAATGACATGCAATAAATTCATTCTTGAATTTAGTTTATGGAAAAAGTTTCTCTGTTGACAAATTTAAATGGTTTTTTTTTTCTGTCAGAAAAACAATGCTTCATAACTCTCACCTCTCTTTTCTTTCCAGGAAATTTAATTCACCAAATTTAAGAACTAATCATGGTAATCAATTTATCCTGAGTACCTAATAACACTGGATCCCTTTATGCCCTAAATTTAAAGGGTCGTCTTCTCTTTATAACTTTTTTTTCTTGAAAGCATCATTTTGAATGATAAATAATTTAGAATAAATAAATACAGCAAGTCCAAAATAAATAAAAATGAGTTTCAACTTTCTGCAATTTTGACAGATATTTTAAGGTGTTCTAAGTCCAAAGAGTTAGAGAATAGCTGGGTTAGCCAAATAACTTATTGGGCAATTTGGGACATAGATAAGGAGTAAGACAAAGAGATAGCTAAACTGCTTTCCTTAAGAAATTAAGGAAAATTTGGACTTTGAGGGAAGATCAAGAGTAGGAAAATCCTAAGTTCACCTCCTCCCACAGATACTAGATAACACCCACATCAGTGTAAGTAAACCACAAAATGACCCAAAGCCTTGCAGAACTGACTCTCACAGCTAAATGTAGAGAAGAGGCCACATCAAAGAGTGTAGGAAGGGTAGAGAGAGGGTCAGGAACTAAAGGGACTTGTGGGACTGTCCAGGGGAGGGAGGGATGCTGCAGGCACAGAGAAGGAAGAAAGAGATCCTCACATCAGAAACCCCAGGCATGGGAACCTGCATGGAGAAGATGAATCCCCATAACATTTGATCTTAAAAAACAGGGGCTTAATTTTATGACTTCTTACAATCAGCAGGGCTTAACAATTAGAACTTTAAAAATCACCAGGCTGGGGCTCTGGGAGATCCAGGAGAATGATAGGAAACTAAGTCTCCACCTTTAAAAGGAAATCTTCCGAATTCATTCTACAAGGCCAGTGTTACCCTGATACCAAAACCAAATTTATTACTACAAAAATAAAGAGAACTACAGGCCAATATCTCTCATGAACATAGATATAAAAATCCTCAACAAAATATTAGCAAACTGAATCCAACAACACATTAAAAAAAATCATTCACCATGATCAAGTGGGATTTATATTCCAGAAATGGAAGTGTGGTTCAATATTCACAAATCAATCAACATGATACATGACATCAGTAAGAGAAAGGATAAAAACCACATGATTGTTTCAATAGATGCAGAAGAAGTATTTAACAAAGTACAATATTCATTCATGATAAAAGGATAAAAATCCTCAACAAAGTAGGTTTAGAGAGAACATACTCAACAAAATAAAGGCCATATATGAAAAACCCAGAGCTAACTCTGAAAAACAAACTGAGGGTTCTAGAGGGGAGGGGGGTGGGAGGATGGGTTAGCCTGGTGATGGGTATTAAAGAGGGCACGTTCTGCATGGAGCACTGGGTGTTATATGCAAACAATGAATCATGGAACACTACATCAAAAACTAATGATGTAATGTATGGTGATTAACATAACATAATAAAAAAAAAAAGAAAGAAAAACCCACAGCTAACATCATACTTACTGGTGAAAAACAGAGCTTTTCCCCTAAGATCAAAAATAAGACAAGGATGTCCACTCTTAGCACTTTTATTTAACATAGAACTGGAAGTCCTACCTACAGCAATCAGACAATAAAAAGAAATAACAGGCATTCAAATTAGTAAGGGCGCCTGGGTGGCTCAGTTGGTTAAGCGACTGCCTTCGGCTCAGGTCATGATCCTGGAGTCCCGGGATCGAGTCCCACGTCGGGCTCCCTGCTCATCAGGGAGTCTGCCTCTCTCTCTGACCCTCCCCCCTCTCATGCTCTCTCTCTCTATCTCATTCTCTCTCTCAAATAAATAAATAAAATCTTTAAAAAAAAATTAGTAAGAAAAAAATTCAACTTTCACTATTTGTGGATGAATGATACTATATACAGAAAACCCTAAAAACTCCACAAAAAATCTACTAGCACTGATAAATCAATTTGGTAAGGTTGCAGGATACAAAATCAATATACAAAAATCTGTTGCATTTTTATACACTAATAATGAAGTACAGAAATAGAAATTAAGAAAACAATCCCATTTACTATTGCACCAAAAGTAATAAAATACCTAGAAATAAACTTAACCAAAGAAGTGAAAGACGTGTACTCTGAAAACTACATAGCACTGATAAAGGAAATTGAAGATGACACAAAGAAATGGAAAGACATTCTTTGTTCATGGATTGGGAGAACAAATATTGTTAACATGTCCATACTGCCCAAGCAATCTACAGATCTAATGCAATCCCTATCAAAATACTAACAGCATTTTTCATAGAACTAAAACAAATGATCCTAGAATTTGTATGTAACCACAAAAGACCCCAAATAGCCAAAACAATCTTAAAAAAGAACAAAACTGGAAGTATCACAATCCCAGGTATGAAAATATACTACAAAGCTAGAGTAATCAAAATAGTATGGTATGAGCACAAAATTAGACATATAGATCAAGGGAACAGAACAGACAGCCCAGAAATAAACCTGAGTTTATGTGGTCAATTAATCTTCAACAAAGGAGGCAAGAATATGCAATGGGGGAAAAGAGAGTCTTTTCAACAAATGGTGTTGGGAAAATTGGACAGCTACATGCAAACGAATGAAATGGGACCAACTTCTCCCACTACACACAAAAATAAAGGCAACATGGATTAAAGACCTAAATGTGAGACCTGAAACCATAAAAATCCTAGAAGAGAGCATAGGCAGTAATTTCTCTGACATCAGCCATAGCAACATTTTTCTAGATATGTCTCCTGAGGCAAGGGAAACAAAAGCAAAAATAAACTATTGGGACTACATCAAAATAAAAAGCTGCACAGCAAAGGAAACAATCAACAATACTAAAAGACAACCTGCTGAATGTGAGAAGATGTTTGCAAATGACGTATCTAATAAATAGTTAATATCCAAAACATATAAAGAACTTATACAACAACACCAAAAAACAAATAATCCAATAAAAAATGAACAGAAAACATGAACAGACATTTCTCAAAAGAAGACATACACATGGTTAACAGACACATGAAAAGATGCTCAACATCACTCCTCATCAGGGAAACGCAAATCAAAACCACAATGAAATAACACCTCACACCTGTCAGAATGGCTAAATTCAAAAACTCAAGAAAAAACAAGGGTTGGTGAGGATGTGGAGAAAAAGGAACCCTCATGCATTGTTGGTGGGAATGCAAACTGCTCCAGCCACTGTGGAAGACAGTATAGAGGTTCCTCAAAAAATTAGAAATAGAACTACCCTATGATCCAGGAATTGTAATATTGGGTATTTACCCAAAGAATATGAAAACACTAATTTGAAAAGATATATGAACCCTTACATTTATTGCAGCATTATTTACCATAGCCAAACTACAGAAGTAGCCCAAATGTCCATCAATAGATGAATGAATAAAGAAGAGGCTATATACATACTATATATATGTATACATACTATATACTATATATGTATACATACTATATATACATACATACATATATATATATAATTCAGCCATAAAAAAGAATAAAATCTTGTCATTTGCAACAACATGGATGGATCTAGATAGTATAATGCTAACTGAAATAAATAAGTCAGAGAAAGATAAATACCACATGATTTCACTCATGTAGAATTTAAGAAATAAAACAATTAACAAAGGAAAAAAGAGATAAACCAAAAAACAGACTATAGAACAAACTGATGGTTACCAGAGGGGAAGTGGGGTGGGGGATGCATGAAATAGGTAAAGGGGATTAAGAGTACACTTGTCATGATGAGCACTGAGTAATATATAGAACTGCTGAATCACTATATTGTACACCTGAAACTAATTGAACATTGTATGTTAACTATACTGGAATTAAAATTTAACAAAAAGGAAATTAAGGGAAATTTAGAAGGACTGGAAGAAAGTAATTTGGAGAAAAGAGACAAGGGAGAGATTGAATGAGAGAGAAATGAATATGACAAACCCTGGGAGTGTATTCCTTAGGTAGAAGAGATGACCAGTGAAGATCCCTTAGGAAACCTCACACACATGGTCAGTCTAATAACCCTTGATGCAGAGCTTAGGAACTAACACAGGGTGTGCACTCTCCAGTGGACCTCTAACTCTCCCTCAGCTACTGTCCCTAGACTTACATACCCTTGGCTCTTTTACTACTAGAATCATATCAAGACAGCTATAGCCCATCTACCATCCACAGCATCTACCCAGCATATGGAAACTCATGCCTCCTTGCCTCTGCTCCCTCTCTTGCCTTCTCTTTTCTCCTGCAAATATAGGTTGTTCCATCTTCCAGCTTACCTTGACCTTTTCCAAACATAAAGCAAGTACCTCCACCTTTAGATGATGGTTTGTTCAGCTTCCCCAAGAACTCTCTTATGGAATTTTGTTGGGCCTCAAGACCCACAATTCTGCAGTTCTGACAATTTCCATCTAGGGAATAAAATGCCTCTCTGTATACAGTCCCAAGTTTAACTGAAAACTTGTCTAAGGCCCCTTTCTTTTGCTTCAAGTAAAGGGCAGGAGTGGTCCATAGGGAAGGAAGGAGAAGATCCAATCATTGCCTCTGTAAGTCTATAACTAATTCTTCAATTCTTGCTTCAAATAGGCTGGAATGTTTGATAAGGATTCACGGTCACAGAGTAGTTCTCTTCCCTTTAAGTATATTCAGCACGGATGTCTCAGCACCTCTCATTAGACTTTGGGGAAAACGATCACCCATTGTTTTCAGAAGCCCCAGTTGTCAAACTGTTTCCTTGAGAATAGACTATGAGGCTCTGAGATTTGCATAGAGGAGGGGTATTGTAGAGTGTACTACAGATCTACACCTGTGAGGGTTGAATGAAGCTAGACTGGACACAGAGAGATGTTAAACTGTGAAAAAGCTGCAACAAAACTCTCACCCAACCCTAAAGGGAGCTCTGGGAGGGCCCTTCAGAGTTGCCCCAGACTGGAAGAAGGACTTGAACCCTGTAGGAAAGCGACACAGTTTTGGGGAAGGAGGGGAAGAGGTGATGGAAGAATGAGTTACTAATCAATTCAATAAAGAAAGTCATGATCTTTTTGCCCATTTATCCTTGACTCACCTTTTTCGATGACAATTTGCCATGTCATTCCATACAATTTTATTGCAGAAAACAAAAAATTTATTTTCCTAAGTGAATGCCACACTGATTTCCTTAAAACTTAGAATCACAAATGGAAAAGTGGTCAAAGGTGACATCAAAGTCAGAAGAGACCATTAGTCAATGACCATGTTTTCCATATTAGTAGGGGCATCATTCAATCTAACAGACACAAGCAAAGGGTACACTTCCCTTGATCATCACAGAAACTTTGAATTTATTACCTCTGCTTTCTCTAATTGGACCTCTGGAGACCCGAACAAATAATACAATCAATTGGAACTTGGAGTGGAAACTAGTTCTCAAAGGGCAGTATTGCATTTTCTGTCAAGAGTTGCTCATTATTCCTAATTTAAAAATCTACACCCCATTTGCAATGTCTGCATTGGCACAGATTACACCACAGAAATGAGCTTTACTGAAACTTAAGTATTTCCCCCCACAGTACATCTAATACAGATTCACTTTAAAAGGTAATCTTACTCAAGGGGTGCCTGGGTGGCTCAGTTGGTTAAGCGACTGCCTTTGGCTCAGGTCATGATCCTGGAGTCCCGGGATCGAGTCCCGCATTGGGCTCCCTGCTCGGCAGGGAGTCTGCTTCTCCCTCTGACCCCCCCCCCCCTCATGAGCTCTCTCTCATTCTCTCTCTCTCAAAAAAATAAATAAAATCTTTAAAAAAAAAAAAAAGGTAATCTTACTCAAGTGATCTCCAGTACTGGTACATTATATTTAAATTGCAAGAATGCTTTCAAATCTGAGCCTATTATGTGACTTTGGGCAAATCATTTCCCCTCTCATTGTCTTATTTTTTTCTATTGTAAGAGGCAGTGAGAGGCAGGAAAATTAATACCTGTTCTATGAAAATTGGGTGTGTTCTAAAGATGAAATGAGTTAAAACCAGCAAACAAACATTAAATTATTCAAAAGTCTAATGTACAGTGATTTTCTCAAAGACAGCATAGTATGATTTAGAAATTTTCAAACTGATTATGCATTGGAATTACTTATTTATTTAAAATGAGATTACTGGGCAATATTACAAAAGATTCTGATTCAGTAGTTCTTGGATAGGGCCCAGAAATCAGCATTTATAACAAGTACCAAGAAAAAAGAGAATGCAAGTGGTTCAGAGCCAGGTACGCAGAAATACTTAGAGTAGCATAATTATGGTGACCATGTTCCCTTCCTCATTCTGCTAGTCACTAGCATATGGCCATGGACAATGTCACTCAATGGTCCTGAGCCTCGGTCTCATCACATGTGCATCTGTGATTAAAAGGATATTACTTTAAAAGACTGTATTAAGAAACAAAAAAGATATTCTTTATAAGATGCAAACCACCCTGTAAATGATCACTAGTAGAATTTTATGACCTTACTCCTAGAGAAAGGAAGTTTAGTGGGAATGAGTAGAGATGAGGTTAAAGTGATACAGCTCTGTAAAGTTTAGGTGAAAAACAGACACTAAGGAAACATGTATACTACTCTTCTTGGAAAGGTGAAAGTGAGTAGTGAAACAAAGAACTCAAGTTTGGTTCTTCTGAAATCCACTGACTCCCAGTGGTGTTCATTTTAATGACATTTTAGATCATGATTACTATTACTATTTCTGGGTAGGAGTCACAATTTTTAATAAAGATGCATCTTACCATGATAAGTGATATAAAAAATACAGTTTTTGCTCCAAGGCAATTTTCCACTAGAATGTTCTCCTTGATTTTAAGAAGTAGCAATAGCTATAGATCCACCAGAATATACATGTGAATTAATTATGCTCAAGTGCACAAAATGGCTTCCAGCTTTGATTAAATCAACTCCACAGTATTCCTTTCTTTAACAATCAGCAAACTCAAGTCGGTTACAACTCAGGCTACCTTAACAGGTATTTAAAATGAAAAACACAAACACACTAACTTTGCACCTTATGACATGTGGAAAGTGTTAAGGTTTCTCTTTGTTCAATCATCACCACCAGCTGGCTGCAGATGATTAACAGCTTTCTTCTACTTAAGCAGACTTAATATTTATTGAGCACATTCTACTACAGAAAGCTCTATGGAATTGAACTTGGCTGGAAAGGGTAGTTGTATATACACTCATAGCATACTCAGAACTTAAAGAGCCACTAGCTCTAACCTTGAGAAGTTCTATAAGACTGCCAATTGCTTCTTGTAAACTGTGCAGCTTGAAATAGGAAAAACATGTATTTCCCTGTCAGGAGGATGCAAAGCTTCACTGAAACTCTTCCTGGGCTTATCCATCTCGCTGCTGTTAAAAATAAGATATTGATTTTCCTCACACCATACAATCTGTCGAAGAAAACTAGCAGATGTACATGCCCAGTAAGGAACAGACTAAGGTTATTATGCTATAAAAATGAGATGTTGGAAAAGTTTTGACAACATGTAGAACTAATTAGTAAGCACTGCTCAGAACACAAAGCAAGCCAAGCTACCATTATATGAAACCTTTAAAGGTCTGTATCCCAAATCTCATCTTAAGTTATTCTGTCATTAAGTGCACCCTGGACCAGCATGCTAACTATTAATAGTGCCTCCTCTGCAAATAAATGACATCCTTGAAGACATATTCTCCCAGAAAACTACTGAAGACAGTTGGATCATTTCAGGGGGCACTGATGTATTACTCATTAGAAGAAAACAGTATCATGAGACAGAAGAAAAATAAAGTAAATATGAAGCGACTTTTGGGCCTAAAAATATCACATTAAAAATTGGATCATTATCTTTCTCTTCACCCAAATCAGTAAACTCAGTATATATCAAAAATACAAAGGTACCTTGAGGAGTTATTTTACTGTGAGTTTGGAGACAGTGGGGGCACAAGGCAGCTCTTCTCTGTAGCCCATGATGAGTGTGTTCTGCAGGGCAGTGAAGGGTGGATTTCCCATTTGTAGTTCCTGCTGTAGCATAGCGAGGACCCAGCAGATCCGCTAGCAAATCAGAACAGTGAACATCTGGAATGGATGGGGAGGGGAGGACATCCTGTCCTGATGACATTGCTCATTTCTGCCCTCTGTGGGAGCAATCATTATGTCAGTGGAGAAGAGGACATGGTAGCCGAGAAATAGTCCTCAAAGGCTCTTGGAATTATATGGGTGACTCTTGGAATTAAGGTGACCTGTTAAGAATGGAGAACTGATTCTATTGTTGGAATTTTAATTTTTAGTTCCAGGCTGGTGTACCAGGCATCATATTCCTAGTGCATAACCTCAGTCTTCACTGGCACTTTGGTCCTCCATCTTAGCACTAAGTGTCTGCTTAATGAATCAGCTCTGATATTCTATCTCCTATGATGACTACTCTAATAATAGTAATATAATGCTTTAAAGTGTACAAAGCCAACTCCTCCCAGCAACTCAAGAGTGAGAATAAAGTTCAGGTTCTAGGGAGAGTTCAGGGAACCTAGAGGGAAGAGTCATGGATTTCCACTTTAATCCCTGATTCTTAATCAGAATGAGAAATTCAGTGCTTTCAGGCAAGCTTCTCTAGTGCTCAGCATATGCAGATAATTTCACTTTGTTTTTCCCCACTATCCCAGAGTACCTTCAGGAACCCAAGAGAAGGGAGAGAAAAATTCAATGAGATACAATCAGCATTGATGGAACCCTTTCTTCCATCATTCCATCAGGCCTGGCCCCTGTAAAACCTTAAAAAGTTCATTCTGAAGAACCAGCAGAAGGAAATTGCAACCAACTTCAGAGCAGTCTCAAAAGGAGCCCCACCAGACTCTCTTATCCTAAATTTGTAGAAGTGATGTAATTGCATACCTTCATGTTCATACATTACAAGGAGTATCCAACCAAACATTTTTTAATTATCACATTAAAAAGAAAAGTAAAAAAATACACGTTTTCACTAATTGTAAGGACAGAGTGAAAATTATTACATAGTTTTTTGCTCAAGGAGGAGTATAGTATCCAATTTTATAATTGGATATTCTATTTTACAGATAAGAACATTAAAGGTAAAGGTATTTCACAACCAATAGTGCTAAAACCAGGCTTCTACATCCAGAATTATCTTCCTCATTTTTATGGGGGGGGGTCCATTTTGGAATTCCAATCTGATGCCCACTCAGACTCTTTACTTAGCCCCAATGAATATGACTATTAAGCATTGAGTTGTTCTCCTCTGAAATTGTCATTATTGTTTTCATTTTTTGAACTAAACATCAGAATATCAACTGACCTTTCAGTTCTAACGAATCTATAAATATGTTCTTATTTTTACAGCAAGGATTTCATCTTTAGCCCAATATATGTCTAGTGCTGACATTCTGATATGTCTGGAGTACTTTGGTATGGCCCTGACTCAAGGCTATTTTCACAGGGTCTGAGAAGCCTCTTGGGAAAGTGTTCATCTACAGGGAAGAAGGAAGCAGGCATGACACACTTATAACAAAGGCTTTGTCATTGAAAGAGAATAAGAATTTTGAGTACAACATAGTGGCTGTCACTAAAATCCATCTCCAGCCTAGATACATGTCCAGAGAGAGAGAAAATGATAACTAAAACCCCAAAGAGCAGTTTCACATAAGAGCTCCAGAAATTTTGGTGTATAGGCAACACTTCTTGGGGATCCCTCCAACAAATTATAACATGAAGGGAAGAGAGGCATTCCACCTCCTGCTCATTTATCTACTATGGGCTTAAATGCATTGGCAGTGATGCCTGGGGGAGCAGTGGCAGAGCTTACTAGAACATTATGGTGCCCAAAGGGATCTCTGGAACCTAAGGGAGAAATAGTAGAGTCCCAATAGGGCATAATTATTCACAAGAACACTTACGACAGCCCTTTGAGTTTCCTAGAAATAGTTGGTTGTGAATAGTGCAGGAGCTGGGGGACTTGAATCTGTAAGTGGGTGCAAGAGCCAATGAAATTTATTTAAAGATTTATTTATTTATTTGAGAGAGAGAAAGAGAGAGAGAGAGCATGAGTACTTGTGGGAACAAGGCGGCGGGGGTGCGGGCCGAGGGGCAGAGTGGGAGGGAGAGGGACAAGCAACCTGCATGTTGAGTGCTGAGCATAAAGCCTGACTCAGGGCTTGATCTCAGAACCCTGAGATCATGACCTGAGCTGAAATCAAGAGTCCCTTGCCTAATGGACTGAGCCACCCAGGAGCCCCCAAATTTATTTATAACTATTCTATTTGTTTTTATTATTATAAATAAGATATTGTAGCTTTATAAATAATAACTTCATTTCTACCCACAAGCTGGAGATGCCTTGGAAATGCAGACTAGATTTTACCGTGCTTCAGCTTCTGTCAGTTGCATATATAGGACTATGGAGGCTGGAATGGGGATGAGAAAAGATCTTTAAGCAGGCAGCACATTCCTGTACAACTGCTGGTCTGCAACCTCAGCAGCTTCCTAGGTGAGATACGAAACAAGACCCGAACACAGAGGGCAAGGAGAAACCAGAGAAAGAAGCAGGCCACTCCAGATTCGTAGCCTGCAAGTTCCATAAGCAACAGACTTGCCGTGGGTGGCCACAAGAGGAGTAGATCTCCACACCTGCCTGACAAAATCTTAAAGTTTATATAGAGGTGGTAACTGGGTTCTGTCATATATTCAGTCCAGATGGTCTGAACAACATCTTGTTCTCTCACAGCTGTGTCTTTAAAAATGATTACCATTGTGAGAATGGTAGGCAGACCATACATTCCAAAGATGGAAAGATGAAAAGTTCTGATTGCCTGCATCCAAATCACAGGTCAACAGGAGGTCATGTCTCCTAGATGACCTCCTCCAACAACCATAATGTCCTACCTAAGGTTATTTAATAACAATGTAGTTATAAGTGATGCAATTATGTGCAGCTGCCTATATCCACTACTTGTCAATGCAATTCTAGAGTTCTATAACATCTGCCAGTTCTGCTGCCTATTTCTTCTACTAGGGTCTTAGCCAATTGTAGAAATGAGAATAAAATGTAAATATGACAGTAAAGCAATAGGTAGAAGCCTAACTCAAAATATTCCATCTTCTGCTAATCTATTACCAAGTAAATCAGCCAACACATTTATTTTTTATTGCTTACCTAAGGGAAAATGATACAATCTTAGAGTGTTTCTGGTATATTTATGTATGTTATTGTATGTATGTCTGTGTATAATATATACATATATAACATATATAGTATATGAAAAATCATATATTTAGCTTTCATGTACATATTTAAATACAGTTTACTTATACATACATACATATATATTTCTGTGTTTTAAATCATATGCTCCATTTTCTGTATCAGCTCTTCAATAGCTGACTATATGTGACTCTTCAGAAATATTTCCATGGAATGTTTATTGTCAGGTTTTCTTGTTTTTTTGTTTTTAATGGGTGAGTCACTTTTGTCCTAGGTTAATGGGGACATGTTGTCTTACTGATTTTTTTTAAATTTTTTTATTCTTATATTATCCCCATACATTGCATCATTAGTTTTAGATGTAGTGTTCCATGATTCATTGTTTGTGCATAACACCCAGTGCTCCATGCAGAATGTGCCCTCCTCAATACCCATCACCAGGCTAACCCATCCTCCCACCCACCTCCCCTCTAGAACCCTCAGTTTGTTTTTCAGAGTCCTTCGTCTCTCATGGTTCGTCTACCCCTCCGATTTCCCCCCCTTCATTCTTCCCCTCCTGCTACCTTCCTTATTATTTTTTAAACTCATAAATCTATCATGTTAGGAAATGTTATCATTTTCAGAAAGGTCAGAGGTAAAGGTGTAGAGATCATCTGCTTGTTAAAGAAAATGGCTTTAGATATTTTAAAAATTAAACAAATGCTTAGTTCTGGGCATGTGCACAAGTACAAATGTAAAATTATAATGGGCAAAGTGATCCTGGTTCAATATAGGTACATTAACCAAAATCACAAGTCAAAGTTACATCTAGATTGTGCACCCTTTTGTCCAAGTTCATGGGAAAAGCATTAGATAAGGACCCAGGTCTTATCTTAAAGGAGACATAAAAAGTAGTTTTGACCTAGGGCCAAAAATGAACATTTGCAGGCAAAATTAGACAGTGAGAGGACCATTTAAAATATTTTGAGTTTTTCAGATTGGGTTTCAGAGGGTTCTGTGTTTGGAGGGCATTTAAGTTTATCTAACATAGAGATGCTGGTGATCTCTTAGCCTCTGAAGATAGAAAAAAGAGCACTGAATGGAGAGGGAAAGAGTATTTTCAGGCAGACCAGATTCTCCCATATGTTTATGTGGCATAATCATGACACATTTAGTAACTATTTTACTCCATACGTTTTGGGCACATAAAATTGCTTAGTATTGGCAAATGCGTTGTAATAATAGCAAGTCTGTGACTTAGTAACTGTTGAACTTGAGTCTGATACTTTGCTTTTCTGAGACCTAGTTTCCCATCTGTAAAATGGAAAATATAGTTACCTCTTAATATCTTTAAATTATGAGGATAAAGGAGAAAATGTTCATGCAAGTTCTATAAGAACGTAAAATATTCTTGATGAAAACTATATTTAGTAAACACTTGACTATGTCCCCACACACAAACATAAAGGTCCAGGACCTCACTGCAAAGTGGCAGTAAGGAAGGAAATGATGGAGCGAGGGAAGTAGACGGAAAGAAAGGAAAAAGGAAGGAAGCAAGGGATGGAGGAAAGGAAAAAGAGTAAATCAGCCCATCTAGTTTATGAACACGTTTTCTCTCCAAAAAAACCCAAAAACAAAACAAACAGATTCAAGCAGAATTTACTCAAGCTGGTTCTTATAAACAGGCATAATGCTATCCACTGATAAGCCACTATTCGAAAGCCCACGCTAAATAAAACACAAGAAAATTCTTTAATTCATCTGTTGTATGTTTAGGATTTTTAAAACAAGCAGAGGAAAAGCTAGTTTATAGTTTTGTTTTAGTCTCTGTGAATATATCATACTAAGAAAATTAATAATAAATATAAATAAAGTTCAGGTGGGAAAGAAGTTTAAACCTCTTGAAAATAAACTTTTCAAGATGCCCTCAGGCCCATTAGCAATATCATTTACATATAAATAATTGATGCCTAATTATAAATCATTTTTATCTGTTCAAAAGTAGGTCCCAAAGGGCTGCTGGTAAGCAATGCTTTGTTTGACTAGTTCCAATTATTGTATTAATCAAAATTTAATTGGACAACCAAGCTCAGTTTCAATTACTTACTTAATTAACTAACATAATAGAAAACTGACAGTAAAAACAGTGCAATTTTACAATTAAGACTGCCAATATCAGATTAGCTTCCACAAGGAATGTAAACTATTGTGGTGTTAATGCAGTTGCTTTCATTTTTTTTTTTTTACTTTCCATTGATTCATTTACTTACATGACTTGTTTTTATATTTTGGCCCTTTAATTCTCAAATCTTTCACATTTGTGTGAAATCCTCCAACTTCCTGTTCTCTGTCAAATCACAAGATTGACCTGTTTGTTATTAGTTTCCACATCCAAGCTCAAGGTGAGTTTGTTCAACCAGGTTATTCATAAATATTTGAACTTCATCAAGATGCATTGCTCTGGTCAAGTGATTTACAATGGAGAGAGAGGGAGAGTGACATTGTGACTTCCTGGTCATAGCCCTGGTGTTCAGACAGAAGAAGAACTTACATGAGGAACATGATAAGTTTCCACAGCATTTTCCTAGCCCATTTAACTTTCCAATTCTCTTTCATACTTAGAAAATGTGCTTGTCCTAACTGTTGCTTTCTTTGGGAGCGTTAGGGATTCCTGGAAAGGGTCTGGGGAGTAAGTAAGGCGAGTAAATTTGAAAATTTTCAGTTCTTTCTTGGCTTTTAATTAAAGCTTCTGATCTTTTAAAATGGTGGGAACAGTGCTGTATTGTGTCTGTGGCCTCATTATCGACAGCTGCTAATTCATCTGAGCAGAAGTCTCACTGTGATATTTGGTTTTGGGCATAGAAGAGAGGTAATGCAGGAGAAAGGGATTCTCATCCAGGTATTAGGTGCTCAGCACAGGGAAGGAACAATGGTGAAGTGGAGACTGGGACTTAGAGTGACCTTCCACTGCAGTTTTCTGGAATACCACCATCCCAACGAATACAGCAGAACCTCTGCTACCATTATGTCAACTCATTCTTGCCCCTTCCCATCGTCACTGCCCCCCGCAAATGGTCACCTCTTGTTGCCATGAGGCTCTAATTTGGGGCCCCACTCCAAATGTGTTTGCACAGTAGAACAACTAAAACACTCTTGAGTGAGTGTTAGAAAGTTTGGGAAAGTTTTTAGAGGAAAAGCACATTATGCAGTTGCTGGGAGTGTATACCACACTAGTAGGACAGGCTTTCTTTTTCAACTTTTGCTGCCCACTCCCAACATCCTTTATCACACCTGATAAACCTCGGGGTTCCGATGAATGTTTGATGAAGTAATGGATAAATAATCTTCAAGTCACCATAGAAAGAAGCCTTGTCCCTAGGGTCCGATTTGCCAGGCGTCATCGTTTTATTTCTCTCTTTTGTCTGTTCACGAATCTTGCTGTCAAGGGGACTCTCTGTGGAAACTGTTTAAGTTACCACATTGTTAATTCTTACATTTTATCACAACCAAGATGAAAACAGATTCATAGGGAATTAAGACTGACTTGCATGAAAGCTTAAATGTATTCTGTATCAGTCTGAAATTGAGGAGGCACTTGGCTGAACTCTGGATGCACAGAACATGATACTTCATTAACATTTCCTGGTAGCTTTCAAAATGTTACCCAGCACTGAGGCAACAATCCAGGATTCCTGCTATGGTTAATTTAAAATCTGCCAAAGCCAATGGTCATTCTTTTAAAGTTAGAAAAAGAGCATTAAGTCAGTTCAATGTTGTGGTTTTAAAGACTTCAGCATCTAGTAATGATGAAGCAGGTATTTTGGACCAGCCCTAAGGACTATCACGGAGGGCAACTAGGAAATACAGACACAAGATAAAGCTTGAAGACTCAGAGAGACAACAATGAAAACTATAAGACCAAGACTGGAAAGAGAAAGAGACTCCTCCCTTAATGGCCGGTTTTGCCCTGAGGACATTTGCTGATTCTGGTGCCGCAGCTGAAGACTAAACCGGATTTTCATAACCTTAAAGGGGCAGGGAGCTACAGATGAAGTTTGGTAAACCAACTGCGTGTTGGGTTAGGACCCCAAAATGCTATATCTGAGGAGACAGGGTGACCTAGAAGTACACCAGTCTCTCTCTGACTACAGTCTGATTTCAAACTACCCAGATCCCCCAGAAAATCTCACTATGAAATCAGATTAAAATGATCCCTGAATGCTGATGCTCCCAGGTACATGTAGAAGCAAATAAAAATTGTCCTGGAGGAATATAATATTGTTCCATGCCTCAAATTATTTCTAGAAACATTTTTTTAAAACGAAGTCATACAGAGTCAATGATATAACAAAAACCCACGAGGGAATAAGACATGACAAACTAGCAGAAAAGAATAGACAACAGGAACATCCAGAGGCTCCAGATGTCATATGGTAATTATTAAATACCTTGGATTTTTTTTAAAAAAGTAATTTAATATTAATTTCATTTCAACAAAGAGTTATAGAGTACTATTACAGAGAAACTCAAGAACATAAATACCAGTGGGACATAGTTCCCACTTCCAGAGAATTTGCAGTGATTATACAAAATATACATGCATTTTTTTCTTCTTTTATTTAGTAAGTATCTTTGTAGAGGGACTGTTAGTCCCTAAGGAATAAAAAAAGGAAAAGAAAAAGAAAAAGGCGGTTTCTATTCCCATTAAGCTTCCACACAAGTGTGGGAGAGAGGCATTTGTCAAGGAATGTCAATAATAAAGTGTAAAACCAGCCTGTACTTCTCTAAAAAGAGAGGCAAATAAATACTGCTAAAGGTAAATATTAGAAACAGGGAGAACTGACCAAGGTGAGAGAGGAGGAAGCTCTCCTGAGAAAGTGATGATTGGGCTGTGGAAGAGGGTAGGATTTCACTGGTGTTATTTCTAAAATGACAACACGAGTACATGTCTCCCTGACTTAAAACCTTTAGCAATTCTGCATCCACTCTAAGATAAGGTCTGTAACAGGCTTCTTGAATGGACTGAATCAGACAGTATGACCAATTTTCAGCTCCGATGTAGAAACCAATCCAGCCCAGTCTGAATTAAAACTTTAGCTTAGCATCCAATTCAAGGCAAGGGTGTCCTACACCTCCTTATTCTGTTGCTTTACTATAAAGATTTGGGCTAGTGAAAACAGACAAAAGAAAAAAAAAGGGAGAAGAGTCATTTAATCAGATAGGGCAATATATATAATTCTCTCTTAACCACCAGTAAGCATCCAAATGCTGGCTCTCTTGTAAAGTGCATTTGTGGGCTCATTGGGGGTATCCCCACATTGTACTATTCGTGCAGTGAGAGAAATATTCTCTGGTGAGCCTGCTGTGAACCCTTCCATACCCCCCATCAACAGCTCTTGTCCCAGTAACTCAACCCACTGTGTCTTATCCCTGAGGCAACCTCACCCTGGGTGATCATCTGTGAGGCACACTTGGCCATAAGGATGCTGGGAGTGGAAAGTGTCTTGACAGTCCCTTTGCTCCCACCCTTGCTGCCTGCATAAGGAGCTCTGCTCGGCTTCTCACCTTAAGGATTCTCTGGTTAGGAAATACATACAGCCTCTAGGTCTGTGTATGCTTCCCAAGGATTCTCTCCACTGTGGCAGCTCCACTGGAAGGGTTGACGAGTTTCTGTGGTTCAATGAGCATCAATATAGGGATGAAATGCTGGCCTCTTCGTTTTGCATATCTTCAGCCTCTCTGAAGGTGTGTCCCTCATTCAGTCATTCTCTGTCTCTCTGTCTCTCTGTCCCTCTCTGTCTCTCTCTCTCATATACACACAGTTTGGGGAGGCGAAGGAAGGATGAAATGAAAAGTATATATCCTCTAAGTATGAGATTCACCTCCTCTATCAATTCCCTCTTCAACAAATTGAGTTCTTATACAAGCCAGAAGGAGGGCTGGGGGAAAGAGAAGGCCTGCTTTGGACTCATTTTAATAAGATCTAAGATCTAATGAGGTGTCTGTTGCTCCTGTTAACAGCAATCGCCCTCAATTTGGGGGCGTTAAACAGATTTAGAGAGAGCAAGAAGAACTGCATTCAACATCCAGTCACATCTGATTTTCTAATTATGACTCAAGACATTCATGATACAACTCCTGACCACTTCTCCCATCATTCCCTACACTCCCACATGCCAGGCATTCTCGACAACCTGCAGTATCTCAAATATGACTTGCTTTTCCTCCGTCCCCTTACATTATTGCCACCTCTGCTTGAAATCTGTATTGTTTCCTTCTATGTATCTATCATGGCAATATTAAATTGAAGAGTAGTTACTGAACTCAATCAAAATGCATTGACTATCTACTAAGACATGAGAATCTCTGCCCTTTTGGACTTTAGAATCTCATTCCCAACAGTCTAGGAGCTCCATGAGGGCAGAAGGTGTATCTTATTTACTGCATGTTTCTGGATACAAACTAAACACTCTGAAGTACAGAATGGTAAGTGAAGGAACTAGTGAAGCAGATGTTGTAAGGATATAGATGTAAAGCAAGGACCATGGGAACACAGAATAAAAGCATTAGGGAAGCCTTTTAGAGAAATTGATATTTCTTCTAGGCTTTGAAGGGAGGTGCTGTGGGTGGATCTGTGTCCCCTAAAAAAATCATGTTGAAGTTCTAACCTCCAGCACCTCAAAATGTGTCCTTATTTGGCTATGGGGTCGTCACAGATGTAATTAGTTAAGATGGGGCCACACTGGATAATCAATATGACGAATGTCCTTTTAAAAAGAGGAAATGTGGACACAGACATGCATATAGGGACAACACCATGTGAAGGTGAAGGTAGAAATCCGGGCAACGCCGCAGAGGCCAAGGAAGGCCAAAGACAGCCAGCAGACCACCAGATGCTAGGACAGGAGGCGTGGAACAGATTCTTCCTTATAGCCCTCAGAAGAAATTAACCCTGAGGACACCTGATTTTACACATGTAGTCTCCAAAACCGTGAGACAACAAATTTCTGTCACTAAGACACCCAGTTTGTGGTATTTTTGTTACAGCAGCCCTAGCAAACTAAGACAGAAGGGAAAGGTTTAACCAGGTAAATACAGAGACGCATAATACACCTTGGACAAAACCTAGAGTGGAAAGATAGCTGAGTGTGTCGTGGAACAGCTGATATTCCTCAGGAGTGGAACGGATGTTGCAAGGGCCAGAGGGCAAATACATGGCAGGAGTAAAGATTCTATCAGAAGTCTGGAGCCCAACCGTCAGAAGATTTTGACCATCATGCTGAAAAGCTTAGGATTTTTTTTTTTTAAGATAATAGGGACATTTTACACATTGTGAATTGGAGAGACTCTTAGTCATGACTCATTCATTCATTTAATCAACAAGTACTTACTGAATGACTAAAACATTGCTCTAGGCATTAAGGATACAGTAGAAGGAGAGAGACAATAAATGCATAAAACCAACAAATACATGTCAGATTGAGATAATTGTTGTGGAGGGAAAAGACAGGGTAATAAGTGGGGGGAGGTATAGATAATAGCAAATACTGTTATCAATTGAAAAAAATAAAACAGGATGAGGAGACAGTTCCATAGAGAAGAAGGGGACAGAGAGGAGGACAAAGTGGCATTTGAGATCAGCAGGAAGTAGGGAGCAGGCTGGGCAGCATTTAAAATATTAACAGTCCTGGCCCCAGGAGTAGGGATTAGAGTGGTTGGTATTTGCTTTACGGTGTTTGAGGGAACAAGGGAGTCGCTGCAGCTGTCATGCCGTGAGCAGAGGAGAGAGTTTTAGGAGTTGGAAGTCAGAAAGTTTGGGAGGAAATGAGATAACCAGAGGTAATGATGAGCAAGAATGAGCGTCTGCAAGTACCTGGTTCTTTTCTCCTGGGATTGCACCTGAAAAGGTCTGGCCATCCCCAACTGACCACTGTGAACACAGCCAAGACCCAGGTGTACAGTTGCAGCCGTTGAGCGGCCAAGGAGTTGTGCCCGGGCCCCACCTGCTACTGCACAGACATTAGCATACCCAAAGAAAGGGAGGGTCTGATGACACACCCAGGTCTTCCAGTGAACAAAAGCACTTGCAGCATTATTGGGTGTATGGCTAGTGCTTCTCAATATAAGGGCTGGGTTTTTCACCTCAGAAAAATGATGAATTATTGAAAAGCACTCAGCTTGATTCGTTTTTTTCCTGCAACACGTATTTTCTTATAGCATTTAATGCATAGGAGCCAGGAAACTTCGCCAAATTTTATGTATAGAAAATGTTCTCAACATCTTAAGAGTCAAGTCAGCAATAGAAATGATTGAATACTTACATAATTAGAAAGCATGGTCAGAATTTAAATAAATCATTACAGGCACTGTCCCTGAGGAAAGCCCTAAAGCTCCCACCTAGGTCCAAATTAATGCAAAGGGAAGAATGGCACCAAATTACATACCAAACTGCAGCTGTAAGAATTACTCAGACCTCGGTCAATAACCGGGCCAATCTTAAATTACAGAAAAGCCATATTTTGTAGGTACCCACGCCTATCACTTGATTAACATTTACAAACAAAAATGAATTCGCACAGCTCTTTGGTGAGGCTTGAAATATTTTACTTTTTTCTATTTGGAGGCAGAGAAATTTGCAAGAGCCACTTTAAAGATTTTTTTTTTTTTTAATGATTGCATGAAAATCCAGGATAAAGCAGAAAATTGAACTTGGTCCTGTGCTCTGGTTGAGAGGACAATACTTATTTCCAACTTCCCGGAGGTTTGAATTCTAGCCATTGTGGGAAGGCTGACAAACCTTATCTAAATTGCCATTTTTCAAAAGCTTGCTGCAAATGTGGGAGGGGAAAACTGTCCCCCTCCCAACTCTCACCCTTATATAAATAGAACACACTCTCATTAGGATTTCATTTTAGATTCATTGGAAAGGACTCAAGTCTCACCTCTGAAGTTTTTATCTAACCAGACATAAAGCATACCTATGGGGAATTAGAAAACATTTTTGAAAAAAAAACAAACAAACCAACAACAACTATAAATACTGCTTGGGTCTAAACTCAGCTTCTCTTTTTCTTTTCATGTATTCTCTTGAATAGGAAAAGCAAATAATTTTAAACTCTTCATGACCATCACTCTCTTCTACCTGGAAGCAGGATTTATCAGTTTGAATTAGAAAGATGGTACAATTGGAAAGGATCTTAGAGTTTATCTTGTTTAACCTCTTCACTTTAAGCAGCGTTGCCCAAGAGACTAAATCACTTGCTCTAGGTGACATAGAAAAAAGAGCATGGCCCTGAAATTAAATATAATTTGAGATCCTGATTTGAAGTCTTCTGTTCAAAATGAAATATTTAAGCTCTTAGCAACTGAACCAAACTTCAGAACCCCAGTCCTGGCTTGCTACAGTATCACAATCTCCATAAAGCAGGATAATAACGCCTCCAAAAGGTCAGGTTTGAAATGTGCCTGGCATGGAGGTATTTAATAAATGTTAGCTATTATTATTAAGAAATAGTTTTCAGCTGCCTGTGAACATTAGACCACTCTTACATGCCTCCATATTTATGATATAAATATCCTCCAAAGCTTAGTGCCTCGACAAGAACAACTGCTTAACTGTAAAGCCACCCAGAGATTTAAAAACAGAATATTAGGTAACTGTTCAACTCCATCATCCTTTACCGACATTAAAATAAAAGCATCTGACATCTCAGACAGCCTTTGCTGGCCTATCTGAAGGACACCTGAGATTTTGGTTTAGATTATGTTGCCAAGAGCTTCCCCAGGGAAATAGGCAACTCAAAGTGGCTGACCATGTGAATTGCATGCTCAGGAAACCTGGCTGGAACTGTTCATCAGCTTTCATGGAGGCTGTGGTCTGATTCTGAGCTGGAGGAAAGATACAACCTAATGTATACAAACACTGTCATTACTGCACCCTATTCTTCAAGTCTTGCCGAATTATGTCCAATGTGGGCTCCCTGGCTGTGAAAGGAGGAAGAAAGAAGAAAAGGGAGACTATTCCTCGTTCTGGATATCCTTCCTTTCCATTCCTTAGATTTTGGGTGGTTGTCCCCTTTATCTTCACAGCATACATCAAGACATTTATTAAGAAATCATGGGTTGAAAATCTGTCCCTGTGCAAGACTATGAGTTCAATAAGAACAGGAACCATGTTTGTTTGGCTTATTGCTTTTTCTCAATGTCTAGCATGGTGCCTGACAGATAGCAGGCCCCCAGGAAATGTTGTTGAATAAATGAATACATGCATGCCTTCTCTCTGCTGAGAATAAATGGAGTAGCTTCCTATCCTCTCTTTGCAGTCAAGGAATGGAAGTGGGCTGGAAGAGGGTGAACTAATATTTATCGAGTATCCCTTTTGTTTTGTGCATTTTCACATGCTACCCCAGGAAAGTACTACTTCACAAAGGGCAGGCAAGAAAACATAGACCAGCTGCTTGTCTGACTAACAGCCATGTGCATTCCATTTCAAGTGCATTAAATTTGTTTCCTGCTTACTTTTCCTACTGTTCATCTGGGAGTGCTCAAATTTGGAGTCATTTTAGTTAAGTACTAATTAACCAATTAGCAACTGTCAACTTTTTTTCTTTCTTTCTTTCTTTCTTTTTTTTTTTTAAGCTCTCCAGGACTCTTGGTTTCTTTTCTGTTAAGTTTCTGTCTAGGAACTGGCTTATGTATGTAGAAATCTTTATGTATGTATCTTTGTAAGTGAAATATATGTGGAAAATTCTTCCTATTTTCTCCTACTCCTTAATATCATAGACCCTGACCGTATCCCAAAGTCCTTGTCCCTCTTGAAGGTGATGGTATTTGTTCACCTCAAAATCCTCCCTACCTCACTGAGAGAAAAAAATAAAAGTCTGGCTAGACTGTTTAAGAAAACAGATGTAGTTGGAGAGGAAAAGACATAATTTATAGTTTCTGTTCTGTTTATATTTTATGATACATTTATTTTGATGATATCATAAACTTAACTCAAAGATGACTGAGCTGAAATAAAAGTGGCAACAGCCATTTGGGGGGAGCACAGAGCAGAGCACCTGTTTGAGGAAGTATCCCATTTCTTGGCTCACTCTAGATGGATCAGGATTCTAGTGACTCTGCCACCTATTAGCTCCATAACACTGAACAAGTTACATAACCTCATTTGTAAAATGAGGATAATAATAGTGGCAATTACATTAGATAATGCATATAAACTGCTTTTCACAATGCCTGGTACACAGCTAAATTCCAGAGGAAAAGCTCTTACAAGTATTCATTCAACAAACATTGAGCATTGCTATACAGTAGGCATAATATTGAACGCTGGGGATACAAACACTTTTTCTTCTTTAGATTTTAAGGCCATTTAGGCACAGAGTTACTTTGAGAAAGAAGTACTCTCATCATTGAGACTATTTCCCATACATGTATTTACCATATAAAGCACCCCCACCCTTGGACAGGACTCACAGACAAATCAGAGTCTCATCATTTAACCAGTTAATCTAGAGTATAGAAAGTTTGATGGATTCATCAGGATAATGTAAAATTAGGCCAGAACAATTATCTAAATAGACTGGGGAATTGTTGATTATTCACAATAGTTTCTTTGGCTACCTAACATATGAACACCCCTCTGATTATAGGGACTCCCCCACTGTGTAAAAATTCAGGATCTTTCATTAGAGAAATGGAAGGAATCAGATACTATCTCTCCTCACCCTCCAGCAACTGGCATGTGACTGGGACTGCAAAAGTCATATGCTCTCACCTTGGCCTTTGAATCTTGAGAGAACTGGGCAAAAGACAAGGGCAGTTGGCATTGTATGTCCAGAATCAAGGGTGTGTGTGATGACGGCTGTCTGGAGTGTCCATAATCATGGCAGCGGCATGGAGGCTCTAACTGGACTGACCTGTGGTCGGTCCACGCTGTGTTTTGCTATCAAGGCTTCTTGATTCTGGCCTGTTTTCTAAGGCTGGTTCTTGTTCTTTTCAAGGAGTCTGTGAGATTCCAACCAATTTTTGCTTAAGTTGGCTACAGTTGATTTCTGTTACTTATAAACCAAAATCCCAACTGAAATACTATTATTCTTTCCTTTGACTGAGTACACGAAACAGATAATTTGTGGTACCTTTGCTCTAACCTGAAGCTGAGGAGCATTGCCTTTCCCGGTGCCTCAGCAATGCACACTTAACTGGCTGCAGGAGATGCTTCTGATGAATGCTGGAAGAAAGACAAAAGAAAGAAAAGATAGATTAGGGATACTGGATATTTCCTAAGACCTACCCTGATGTCTTTTAGACCATGAGTTCAGAGCAGTAATTTTATGTTCATGTCAGCCCTGATGACTTTGGGGCACCAACATGACTCTGCTCAAAAACACACACACTCACACACCAGGCAAGGTCTCCAGGAAATATTCTATTTAGTTATTCATACATTTAAATTTTAAAGTATAATAAATAAAGATGAAAACTTAATTATATAAATTGATAGCCAGTGACAGCCATTAATAGGCATGCAGATGCCATTATTTTAATTTTTACAGCCTTAATCTTTACTCTGTCTATTCTACTCTCTATAATGGAGGAATGCCAGAATATGAATTCTATTCCCTCAAGGCAGAGGTCAGTCCCTTTTAAGAGTGATAGGGTGAGCTAGCTGAGGGGCTCTTTATGCAGCCTTCTCAGCCTGCTGTTTGTGAACATTACATTCTCAAGAGTTTTCCAAAAGTGCCCGTGAGAGAGAACATACCTTAAACCTTATCAGCTCTCCCATCCATTCTCAAGGGGTAGCACGTTGTGGGGGAAACAGAGCTGAGTACGTGTAACATAACCTCTCTAAGTTCAGTCACTGCCCCAACTTCCACCAGATAAAGAGGTTTGCTCATCTATATCTAAGGTCACCTGTAGCTCTAGTTTTATTGGGGATCATTTAATACGTGAGTGGAGGGCTGAGAATAGGAGGTAGGAAACAGAGAGAGGGAGAAAAATGGGGACACCGGTGAAGAGGAGAAGAGCATCAGCATGCTGCCTGGTGCAGCAAGGGCAGGCAGGAAGTGTTGGGAGGATGGAACTAAGCCCAAATGGAAGAGTTGGGAAATGCCATTTTCAATTTCAGTCCTCACCTACTTCCCACCCTCAGTGGGAGGGCTCCCTGGGCCACGTTGCTTGGGTGGAAGCCTGGATGAGGCTGGAACTGTACCACTTCAACCCTCCCTTATCCCAAGGAGGCTCCAAGGAAGCCCTTGGGCTTCTCCGAGTCCAGCTTGACCACATGAGATGCAATGGAAATAAAGGACAGGCAGACTGACATGGTCTTCACCCAGGCTCTCCCAATGAAAAGCTGAATGAATCTGAGCAAGTTTTTTATGCTCCCTAAAGCCTTAATTTCCTCATCTGTAATAAGAGGATAATTACACAGCCCTGTAAAGCTGTGGAGATTAACAATATTTTCTTTACATTGCCCGGTGTTGCAAAGGGCAATCAATAATCAGCAGGCAACATTATTATAATCACTGCTGTTATTATCCTTAACTATTGTCACATGTGTCTTGAGGAACCATGCGAGGTGTTGGGATGGCAACTTTTAGAACTGATTTGTGGATATGGACCCACAACATCTGGAGAAGTTACATGGAAAGGATTTCCAATTACTCTATCTTAGTATTTAAAGGTGTGAAGAAAAAAAAAATAAAGGTGTGAAGACATTTCTAGAAGGATTGAATAGACTTCAGATTGTATGGAGGGAGTGCATCCTGAAAGCAAGCTTCAGCTCAGCTCCAAAGACAGGTGTGCCACTGTGTGGTGTTATACAGGTTACTTTCCTAACACAGACCCAGAGGAAATGAATAAGTTCTTTGAAAGTGTTTTGTGGGAGGATTAAATGAGATAGCATCTGAGAGGCACTTAGAAGGGTTCTGGAGGCCAGGCTACCTGAATGCAGTCTCCTTCCTTTCCTGAGTAACTCTAAGCTGTTTAATTCTTCGGCTCCAAGCAGCTGCTGGAACCTACTGGCAAGTGGGTATAAGTGAAGCCTTGAATTCTGCTGGGTTCTGAGGAAGAAACTGCAGGGGGCTTCCTCTCCCACGGCTTGGGCAAGTAATCAGTTAACAGCACTGACCCTAAGGGTCAGAACTCGAGCTGGTGAACATAGACAAGATCTGCGCACAAATCTCTAGGGGAAGGCCAATGCTCATGTTATATTACTAGAAAAGTACAAATGGAACTTCCAAATGAATAAGGAGCAAAAGATGGAATGAACAGCAAATTAAATGAAACAGCAATAATTTTTAAAAGGAATAGAGCATATGGCTTTTGTGATCTTGAGGTATATTCCCTCTATCCCTACACTGTGGAGACGACATGGATGGAACTAGAGGGTATTATGCTAAGTGAAATAAGTCAATCAGAGAAAGGCAATTATCATACGATTTCACTCATATGTGGAAGTTAAAAAACAAGACAGAGGATCATAGTGGGAGGGAGGGAAGAATAAAATCAGATGAAATTACAGAGGGAGACAAACCATAAGAGACACTTAACTATAGGAAACAAACAGAGGGTTGCTGGAGGGGAGAGGGGTGAGGGGATGGGTAATGGAGTGATGGGCATTAAGGAGGGCACTTGATGTGATGAGCACTGGGCTTATACTAAACTCTACCTCTGAAACTAAAAAAAAAAAAAAAATAAAGCAAACTGTGAGATAAAATAACCAATAAACTTAAAAGGAAGGCATAAAATTGGTATATTATTTATTATGCTACCTGTAAGTAAAAGATTTAAAGAAACTGCCAGATTGTGTTAAAAGCAAAAGACTTTTATATTATCTATGAGTAACCTGCACAAAATAAAGTAACAATAAAATTATTTTATAAGAAAGGAGACAGACAGGCAAAGAAACACCAGGCAAATGCAAACAACAAGAAAGCAGGAACAGCAATATTAAAATCACTCAAATGGGGTTTAAGGTTAAAAGCACTAAAAAGGTTAAAGAAGAACATTGTATCATGGAGTTTCAGCAGGAAAGGATTAAGAGAATGGAGTAAATGCAATATTTGGACAGATGATAGGAATTTTCCAAAACCGATGAAGGACTGATACCTTATTCACTTATTATCTATAGCACTTATTCAAGAATTTCTAGGAACCCCATAAGTAGTAAACTACATCATACACAAACTGCTTAAAAACAAAGACAGAAGCATTTAGCCAGACAGAGCCATATTTTGGCTGTCTTAATACAGCAGAAAAGTGATAGTAGCCAGAAGACAATGGAATGATCTCTTTCACAAAAGAAAATAACAAAAAATGGGAGAGGAGGGAGAATGAAGATTAAAAGTTCTAAGGTTGTAGCACTGCTAGGGAAGTGGGGAAAAGTCATCATTGTTATCATGCTGTAATAAGTTTCCTCACTGGAAATAAAAGGAAAAAAACAAGTGTCTGCTGCTTAGTAGGAATATACATTAGACCTAAGTTTGAAAACACAAGGTAGGAAAAAGATCTGCAACACAAACACTTCAACAACAGTGAGGGGGTCCCCATCAGACAGTGTAACATGGTAAGAAAAGAGGCATTATTAAAGATGAAGAGAGACATTCCATAAGAACAGATATTAATCTACCAGGAATACGTAACAATGCTAAGTGTATATGAATCTATAATATTGTTAGGACAGACCACTGCTACCCCTGGTAGAGAACTTGGCTGGATCCCACTGATTAGGAACTTCAGAAGGAACCAGGGTCAGGTATAGGGTATGCAAACTTACTGCTAGAGGTATGCAAACCCCTAACATGAGTTATTTTGATATCTGGGCAGTGGCTAAAGTTTACTATTATTGTGTTGGTAGTTTTCAGACTATAGTTAGAAACCTAGAGTGGAGGCTAAGAAACCCTGGGTGCTGACTTACACTAGGTAGCAAAATTTTAAAATGCAACCAGCCCCTCTGATTTCTGGTGAAAAATATGGCTCAAGGTTAAGGAGATTTACACAAAGACACCTTTCTTGTCTTCAACCAACTTACATTCTGGGAATGACCAACCTATAAAGGTAACTAAAATACAAGGTTATGATAAATGTCATTAAGAATGGAGAAGTGGGCACCTGGGTGGCTCAGTGGGTTAAGCATTTTCCTTTGGCTCAGGTCATGATCCCAGGGTCCCAGGATGGAGCCCCACATGGGCTCCCTGCTCAGCCCCACCTTGGCTCCCTGCTCAGCAGGGAGTCTACTTCTCCTCTTCCCTTTGCCCCTCCCCACCACTCATGTTCTCTCTCTCTCTCAAATAAATAAATAAAACCTTAAAAGAAAAAAAGAATGGAGAAGCAAAATTATACAAAGCTTAGGATGCTAAGTATCATAGAGTTACAAATAAAGGCAAAGCTAAAGTATGAAAAAACAAATTCAAAGCCTCTAATTCCAATGCTGGGTGAAAGAAACCCAGGCTTTTACTTCACATCCAGTGCGGGAATTGCCACAAAGTTAAAATGCAATAACATCAAATCTCCATGGGTCCTATTAGTCAGGGCATCACACACCCTTGATCCATGCATTTAAGTACAGTTGGAGATCTATTCTTTAAATAATGGCTTAACAAAAGAAATATGTAGAAGATCAAAAAGTAAAAAGTAGGAAAGTTTTGTGGGCCCCTCACTTCATGCAGCTTTCTGTGAAAACTGTCTTGCTTGGTGGAGGAGTCAGATTTCTACATTCTCTGCTGAGCCTTCAGGAAGTGTGCATCTCTTTAGAGGGGATGAAAACACAGGGCTCCCACTGCCTTCAAAGCACTGCCATGGTGAGTCATCCCAAAAGAACAAAAAGAATGCAGTTGAGACGAGCTGCAGCTTCCCAAATAGCATCTTACAAGCCCCTCCATGTAAAAACTGCAGGGCAGAAATCTAAAGAAAGCACAGGAGAGTTCAGAAAATGACTGATAGAATAATTAGTCTATTTAATTACCATGGTACCTGATGTAAACCAGGCCCAAATGACCCCAACAGCCCCCTTTTTCCATCTATCTGAATATAAATCAAGCCAACAGCTCTGTTTAAGATGTAGCCTGATATTTCCTGCAGAAATGGCAAGCCAACTGAAAGCAGTAATTGTTTGTAAAAGTTATGTCCAAAACAAAACTAAGTTCTTTTTAGTGTAACTCTTTAATTCTGTATATTATTCTTTGCTTGCCCAGGGAGGATAGAGATTTGGGTGAAGAATCAGAAATTACTGTCAATGTTTATTATATATCCTGTGTCTATGGAGGGAAGAAGGGATTAAAAAGTTAGCTTAGCTACCCAAGCAGGATATTTTCAGAACTATGGTTTCTGATGTGCGTGTGTCCTGACAAATTGAGGACATACTCTATGCCAGGCACTGACAATCTACTGGGGATATAACAATGAACAAAACAAAGTCCTTAACCTCAGAAAGCTTAACTCCTAATTGAAAATGCACAATAGAGAGAGGTGGAAAGATGGTGGAGGAGTAGGGGACCCTATTCCAACCGGTCCCGGGAATTGAGCTGGATATCTACCAGACCACTCTGAACACCCACGAAATCAGCCTGAGATGCAAGAAGTTAGATCTGGATCTCTACAAACAGAATATTGAAGGCAGTTGGTTTCAAGGTATGAAGCAGGGAGCTGTGATTCCGCAGGCAGATACTGGAGGATAAACGGCAGCGGGAGAGAGCCCCGCTGTGGGGATCCTGCACCGCTGGTGAGGGATAGCCTCCCGCGCTGGGGATGGGGCACAGACCTGCAGACCAGTACCGGCAGGGAAAGGACTTTAGGGCAGCCCCCCGGGACTGAAACCCCGAGTGGTGGGGCCATGCACACGAACTGGGGGAGGCTGGCGGTTTTAGAAGCACAAAGGGCAGAGATGTGCCCCCGAGCCCTGATCTGGAGGTGAGGACTGGGAGCCCTCCTGAAGGGCGCACAACCCAGGATGCTGCAGTTTATAGCAGCACAGACAGAAATGGAGACAGTGTGGCCTGGAGAGCTCACTGAAGAACAGACTGCGATCTCTCTGCTCTGAGGCAGAGGGTTGGAAATGGTCTCTTCTGCTCTAACTCTCGGAAGAGACATGGAAAGCCACCAGGGAAAGCTGCCAGGGAACAAAAGCCCCCCAAAACTGGTTCCCACTGAACCCATCCCCCACCACAGGGGGGCAGGGCAACTCTGCCCAAACGGGGTTGCCTGAGTAACAGCGCAGCAGTCCCCTCCCCCAGAAGACAGGTTGGGAAAACAAGAGGCCAGCAACCCTAAGGTCCCTAGGAAATAGGTGCACCTTGCTTGGGTTGTGGTCAATAATTTGGACTCTGTACATTCCCTCAACCACCCCTCAACAGAATGACTAGGAGGAGGGACCCCCAAAATAGGAAAGACTCAGAGACTATGACTTATGCCACATATTTACAAATGGATGCAGATATAACCAAGATGTTGGAGATGGAATTCAGGCTGGCAATTGTGAAGACATTAGCTAGAATGGAGAAATCAATTCATGGCAACATAGAATCTCTAAGGGCAGAAATGAAAGCTCAATTGGCAGAACTTAAAAATGCTATCAATGAGGGCGCCAGGGTGGCTCAGATGGTTAAGCGTCTGCCTTCAGCTCAGGTCATGATCTCAGGGTCCTGGGATCGAGTCCCGCATCGGGCTCCCTGCTCCTTGGGAGCCTGCTCCTCCCTCTGCCTCTTTCTTGCTCATGAATAAATAAATAAAATCTTTAAAAAAAAATGCTATCAATGAGATCCAATATAATCAATCTAACAGCTAGGGTAAGCGAGGCAGAAGAAGGAATTAGTGACCCTGAAGACCAATTAATAGATAAAAAGGGAAAAAAGGAGGCCAGGGTAAAACAACTCAAAATCCATGAAAATAGAATCAGAGAAATAAGTGACACCATGAAATGTTCCAATGTCAGAATTATTGGAATCCCTGAGGGGGTGGAGAGAGAGAGAGAGAGAGGACTAGAAGATATATTTGAGCAAATCCTAGCTGAGAACTTCCATAATCTGGGGAATGAAACAAACATTCATGTCCTAAAGGCAGAGAGGACCCCTCCCAAGATCAAGGAAAACAAGCCAACACCCCAGCATGTAATACTAAAATTCACAAATCTTAGAACCAAGGAAACCATCTTAAGGGCAGATAGGGGGAAGAGATTCCTCATGTACAGAAGGAGGGACGTCAGAATAACATCAGACCTACCCCCAGAGACCTGGCAAGCCAGAAAAGCCTGGCAAGACATATCCAGGATACTAAATGAGAAGAACATGCAGCCAAGAATACTTTATCCGGCAAGGCTGTCATTTAGAATGGACAGAGAGATGCAGAGCTTCCACGACTGGCAGAAACTGAAAGAATATGTGACCACTAAGCTGGCCCTGCAAGAAATATTAAGGGGGTTTCTATAAAAGGAGAAAGACCCCAAGAGTGATATAGAAAAGAAATTTACAGGGACAATCTATAAAAACAAGGTCTTCACAGGCTACATGATGACAATTAATTCATATCTTTCAATAATCACTCTCAACGTGAATGGCCTAAACACTCCCATAAAATGGCACAGGGTTGCAGATTGGATAAAAAGACAGGACCCATCCATATGCTGTCTACAAGAGACTCATTTTGAACCTAAAGATACATCCAGACTGAAAGTGAAGGGATGGAGATCCATCTTCCACACCAAAGGACCTCAAAAGAAAGCTGGGGTAGCAATTCTTATATCACACAAATCAGATTTTAAACTAAAGACTGTAGATTCACAGAAGGACACTATATCATTCTCAAAGGGTCTATCCAACAAGAAGATCTAACAATTGTAAATATCTATGCCCCCAACATGGGAGCAGCCATCTACATAAGCCAACTGTTAACCAAAATAAAGAGTCATATTGATAACAATACGTTAATTGTAGGAGACCTCAATACTCCACTCTCAGCAATAGATAGATCATCTAAGCAGAAAATCAACAAAGAAACAAGAGCTTTGAATGACACACTGGACCAGATGGACCTCATAGATATATACAGAACATTCCACCCTAAAACAACAGAATACTCATTCTTCTCAAGTGCATATGGAACTTTCTCCAGAATAGACCACATACTGGGTCACAAATCAGGTCTCAACCGATACCAAAAGATTGAGATTATTCCCTGCATAGTCTCATACCATAATGCTTTAAAACTGGAACTCAATCACAAGAAAAAATTTGGAAGAAATTCCAACACTTGGAAGCTAAAGACAACTCTGCTCAAGAATGTTTGGGTCAACCAGGAAATCAAAGAAGAACTTAAAACAATTCATGGAAACCAATGAGAATGAAAACACATCAGTCCAAAACCTATGGGATACTGCAAAGGCAGTCCTAAGGGGGAAATACATAGCCATCCAAGCCTCACTCAAAAAAATAGAAAAATCCCGAATTCATCATCTAACTCTACACTTTAAAGAACTAGAGAAAAAACAACAAACAATGCCTAAGCCATGCATTAGAAGAGAAATAATTAAGATTAGAGCAGAGATCAATGAATTAGAAACCAGAAACACAGTAGATCAGATCAATGAAACTAGAAGCTGGTTCTTTGAAAGAATTAATAAGATCGATAGACCACTGGCCAGACTTATCCAAAAGAAGAGAGAAAGGACCCAAATTAATAAAATGATGAATGAAAGGGGAGAGATCGCGACTAACACCAAGGAAATAGAAACAATTATTAGAAATTATTATCAACAACTATACACCAATAAGCTGAGCAACATGGATGAAATGGATGCCTTCTTGGAAATCTATAAACTTCCAAGACTGAAACAAGAAGAAATTGACAACTGAATAGGCCAATAACCACTAACGAGATTGAAGCAGTGATCAAAAACCTCCCAAAAAACAAGAGTCCAGGGCCTGATGGATTCTACCATTCAAAGAAGAAATAATACCTATTCTACTGAAGCTGTTTCAAAAAATAGAAACAGAAGGAAAACTTCCAAACTCATTCTATGAGGCCAGCATTACCTTAATCCCCAAACCAGGCAAAGACCCCATCAAAAAGGAGAATTTCACACCGATATCCCTGATGAATATGGATTCCAAAATCCTCAACAATTGACAAGGCAAGAAACGACAAATGTTGGAGAGGTGGTGGAGAAAGGGGAACCTTCTTACACCATTGGTGGGAATGCAAGTTGGGACAGCCATTTTGGAAAACAGTTTGGAGGTGCCTCAGAAAATTAAAAATAGAGCTACCCTATGACCCAGCAACTGCACTACTGGGTATTTACCTCAAAGACACAGATATAGTCAAAAGAAGGGCCATATGCACCCCAATGTTCATAGCAGCAATGTCCGCAATAGCCAAACTGTGGAAAGAGCCGAGATGCCCTTCAACAGATGAATGGATAAAGAAGACGTGGTCCATATATACAATGGAATATTACTCAGCCATCAGAAAGGATGAATACCCAACTTTTACATCAACATGGATGGGACTGGAGGAGATTATGCTAAGTGAAATAAGTCAAGCAGAGAAAGTCAATTATCATATGGTTTCACTTCTTTGTGGAACATAAGGAATAGCATGGAGGACATTAGGAGGAAGGGAAAAATGAAGGGGGGGAATCAGAGGGGGAGATGAACCATGAGAGACTATGGACTCTGAGAAGCAAACTGAGGGTTTTAGAGGGGAGAGGGGTGGGGGATGGGCTAGCCCAGTGATGGGTATTAAGGAGGGCACATACTGCATGAAGCATTGTGTATTATACAAAAACAATGAATCGTGGATCACTACATCAAAAACTAATGATGTATTGTATGATGACTGACATAATAAACTAAAATTTTAAAAAAAAGTACAATAATTATAAACTATAATATAAAATATGTTGGGGGAGGACCTATGCTATAAAGAAGGAATAAAGATTGGGAGTATTAGAGAGTGAGGGAATTGCTGTTTTTTTATGTAGGTGGTCAGAGAAGGCCCTAGTCCAAAGGTGATATTTGAGTAGAAACAAGAGGAAATGAGGGAACCAGCCCGCAGGATATCTGGAGGACTAGCAGGGACCAGAAATCCAGCAGAGGGCACAATAAGTGGAAATGAGGTAGAATATGCTCAGGATGCTCAACGAACAACAAGGAGGCCTCTCTGGCTCCTGTGGCTAGCCAGAGCAGAATGATAAAGGGGGCAAAGAATAAGGGGGTTAAGAGATAACGTCAGAAAAGGAATGGGAGATGTAAGATCACAAAAAGTCTTATTGTCCATGGTAGGAACTTTGGCTCTTCTTTTGAATGAATCCTTTGGAGGATTTTGAACAGAGCAGTGACTCACATTTTAAAATGATCATCCCGTGCCCTATGGAAGTTAGACAAAAGTGGGACAATAGCTGAAGTTGAGAGACCAGAAATGCAGAAGGGTATTGCAACAATCCAGGCAAGAGGTAGTGGCAGCTTAATACCACATTAGTGATAATGCGTTGTGGGCACGCCACAGAAACAGGATGCACCTCCATTCAAACTTTGGTTCAGATGTCAAGACTGATGATCTTACACACACACACACCCCCCAAAAGGGCATGAAAAGGTTTACTATTCATATAACATGGCTTTTTGGAAAGAACAGGACACACCTCTTAAGATGGCCCAAAAATGGCCTAAGAGAGGAGGAAAAGAGGCACTTGGGATTCTGTGGTGCTTAGTAAATGGGACTGGATAGAGAGTGCCCACACATGGGTTTGAACCTACCTCTGGTGTCCAAGGTTGGAGCACTTGGGGCTTTCTCATCAGCTTTCCTGGATGTGGGGCAGAAGGGGTGAGGAAACGGTGAGGCTTAAAAACTGTAAGCAGTCAAACACCCAAAATGGAGTCAGATTCTTTATTATATAATAAAGAATGGTAGAATTGGTAAGAAAGGATCAGATTCTGGAACTGTCTTTAGGACCGAGGTGTTAATATTTACACCTGGAATGAGACCTGGGGTGTCAGCATAAGAGAGAAGTTAGGGATAATTCCCACTCTCACTATATTTTGGTATATAAAAATTTTAAAATAAACCTAAAAAAAAATCAATAATAAAGTTGTGTTATTTGTTCATGGGGTTTTCCCTCCTACTTCTATATTCAAGGTTTTATTTAAATATAAAGACCATGTCCTTTATTTCTCTTTAATCCTCTTTGACCTCCCCAACCATTTTTTCTGGAAACTAGGACAATGTTCTACAAGCAGGAATATTCAAAAAATACCTATTGGTTGAAAAGATTTACAATGATATATTATTAGAGTATTATGTTGACTTAAGACTACATCCTACCTTGCTTAGCACTCAAATCAAACACTGACTTTAAGTGACATTCCCTTAAATATCCTAAATTATAAAACTGGGATTTCATATCATTATTTGTCACAGATACACTTAAATATCGGGGTGAAATAAAGAATCTTTTACTTACAGCTTTCATTTCAAAAGTGACCTTTTATTATTTTATAGCTAATTAAGGAGGCAGCTGTGTTATAATAAAAGTGTCCTAAAATAGGAACCTAGAATTCTTGGTTTTATTCCCATTTTTGCCATAAAGCAGGGAAATGTGTGGTTCTGGGTACATTGGTTCTCTTTTCTGAATCTCATCAGTAAAATGAGGAAACAGGATTCAGTAATTCCCAGGGTTATTCTTCCAGTGGCACTATGTAACTACTGACAGCAAACGTGAAAGTTTCAAGAACACGTGAACAATTGCATGGATTCACACAATTAATTGGAACAAAACCCTTCACCTTTGTCTTGTCATGTACAAATGAAATGGTTTTATGGTTGGAGAAATGCAGAGGAAACATGTAGTCCCCAAGTTAGAATATTTTATGAGAACTATTTTTAAATGTGTTTTTTAATGACCACGTATGTCTCATAGAAAATAAGAAAAATACTAAACAGTATAGAGAATATTTAATGAAAATTAATAGAATGGATTGGGTTCTATATTCCTGATCTCTTGAAATTTAGGAAGAATAAGCTCAATAAACCTATGTTATTAAAATTTAACTTTCAAATGCTTTACATACCTACAGTCAAGTGTTTTATAGGTTACTCTTTTAAAAACAAATGCAAACTAGCTAAAATCATGTTGGTCCTAGATTATTAATCTCAAATATAAAAGTATTATTCAATATAAAACTGTCAAAATTATGACTACTGGTTAGATAGCCCATCAAAAGAAAAGACAGTTTTACATGTAATTAAAAAAATATAAGTTAAAGTTTGGAAAATTATGGCTAAAAATAATATAAAGCTATAATTCAATCTTGTCCTTTTGACAACTAAGGATGCACTTTCAGAATTGATAGAAAATTATTTAGAAAAAAAAAAGTTCTGTCTCAGAGACAGTACAACTCACTCCCGTGGAAATTACTCTCTTAAATGTCTCCAGTGGTTATTTGATGTATCCAATTCTCTGTTCCATGAGAAGAATCTCAACCTTCATTTTGCTCAATGCCTGACAAATTTGTAATTACTTCAATAATTCAGTTTCCAATTCAAGTCCTATCATGCCTTGCATTCTAGTTGTTTTTCATGGACCTGTCCATGTTATCACAGATGGCTTTTTGGAAAGAAAGGCTGTGGTTGCTCATCTCTGTGTGCCTAGAACCTGGCACAGTATTTAGCACGTGAGAGGATATGAGCAAATGTTTGCTGTGCTAAATCAATGGGTTCCGTCCAAAACCAGTGACTGGAAACTGAACCAGCAAAATAAAATCTAGTCGTTTGCCAAGTGACTTAGATTTAATGATTAGAAACACTAAGTTGGGTTATAGAAGAGCTTCTTCAATATTTACTAAAGTGGAAGATATTTTTGCCTAAGAGAGAAGACTGGGAAATTTGTCAGCAAATCTGAGCACAGAGACGGCATGTCTCATGGAAATAGGAAAGAATCAGTGCAGGCTGGAAGCCACATTAGAGACAGGTGAGTATCAGTCCTCCATTACAGCTAGAAGGGAGTTTCTGTAGTTTCATAAAATATTCTTAGAAAAAAGAGCTCCCATGTTGTTTGTATTTTATTCTGGTTTGATTTTATCTACCTTAGAATCACGGTAATTCTTAAAAATTCCAACCTCAACTGAGCTGAAGGTTAACGAAGTTAAGATTTTTTGTTCTATTACTGGATCACAGTTTTGAAGAGTGAATAGCAGCAATGATAATGGAAGTGAGGGAACCCTAGGGGATAGATACAGGTCATGGAGTTAGACAAAATATTGCTTGGAGATCCATGTCCCAGATCTGCCCTCTGTTCAAACCTTGGGAATTCCATGTTTTATTATAAGGATCAGCAAGTGGGGCTGATACTAACAAAATAAAATCTCCCCATAGCAGAGCTTAGCTCAGTTTGTGTAACCTACTTCTTCTTACAGCTCTCATACCTTGATGGCCACGACCAATCATCAGCACTACCAGCATTTCTGGGGCCCACCTTCACCTTAGGCAGGAAGGATGTACATACTAGCCCAGCGCTCTGGGGTTCAGTTTTAAGTCACCTAATGAAAATCTGACTCTAAATGTGGCTGCTGATTTTGATACCTTAGATTTTGTTCAAAGCTATGTTCTAAGACATAGATTCTACTTCAGCACCCAGTTAAATGTTAAGGGACTTGAAAACCAAAGTAGTGCAAGGCTAGGCTTGGCATTCTGATGGAAAAAAGCAGAGTGTTTCTAGGATATAACTCAAGGAATGGCAGTAGATAAATATTCACTCAGAGCAACATCTAAGGAAAAACATCACAGAGTGGCCTTCCCAGCTGGCAAAGCATAGAAGAATCATGGTATTCAGAGATTTAGGCTGGTAAGCAAAATTCCTAACTACTTGGGTCCTATGCTTGTTTCTAAACCCTGGACACTTTTCTTTTCTTTTCTTTTCTTTGGCCTTAATATACCATTCTAGCTCTGAGGCAAGACAAGGCTCTGGAAGCTTTACCTTGATAAGAAGCAATAACTCCTTTAGACCTGCATTAGACCAATTCATTATTCAAGAAATCTTTATTGCCTATTTATTGAATTCCTTATATAATTATAAGTGATTGTTAGGCACTGCTGTAGGCATTGTGATAGTAGCATTAAAAAACAAAACAAACAAACAAAAAAAAACAAGCACAATTGCCCTTTTGAAGTTTAAATTCTGATGGCTTTCTTCCTTCATCTACTGCATGATACCAGCCCTCCCAGAAAGAGTCTGTGGTTGCAGCCTAAGCCTAGTGTCCACCTCCAGGAGCAGTGGTTAAAGGGCTTACTGTGATCCCTGGTCCTTTGATGTGTGTGTGTTGTGTTGGGGGGAAGGGTGGAGTTGAGTAGCAGTGGGCAATTATATTTGCTGTCCAAATATCAATCAAGGAAATGCAAGAGAATGTTGATGCCATTAATGAATCTTCTCATAAACACATCCTTATATGATGAGAAAATAGGTTCCTAAGGGGTACAAATGATGCTGGTCTAGAATCGCCTACTGTATAATGCTGTTGTTGATGTCATAGCTTTTATTCGTCAAAGCTTAATTAAAGAAACAAACACTTTGAGGTTTTTTAAGCAGAAACTGACATGATGCAGAGAATGAGATGCTTACAGAATAGTTGGAAGTTGCATAAGCGGTTTTCTGTCTGGGCCTCTAGGAACAGTTCTAGAATAGGTCATCACTGGAGCTATGCCAGGAAGAAGGGATACCACTGCAGCCTCTGAAACTGCCACTGTTCAACACACAGAAAATTGGATGATGGACACTGAAACATTACCTGAGAAAATCTGTGACCACAATGGGGGACAGAGAGATGGCTTCCGCTTTGCTTTTGCCTTCCCAATTTTCTGCAAGCGCATCTAAATAGTGGAATTAATTTGGTGCCAGAACCTTAGCTGCAAGAGAATCTAAGAAGGCAAAATGGAGGCTGAGTGATCCAATTCATAATATCCAACATACTGCTTAACCTCCAAGGTAAATCTATGAAAGTGCACTCCTGGGTCTTCACCACACCTAATGAATCAGTTTTTGGGCACAGACACTGACATATTAATAAACACTTACCCTGAGTGATCCTCATGCTTAGGAATTATTTTTTTAATAAGGAATTTCTTAAAAGAAATATTAAGCCATGCGTATATATGTAATTTAATCTGATGAACATGACTGTACTCTGAATCAGAAAGTGAAATGCTTATCACCTTAGGTAATTGTTCACTTTGCAATGCAAAATGGAAAGAAAAAATTCTCTGCTCGGTGTTTTGCTCTGTCTACTTCCTCATGTAATTGGGACAAATATTGACAGTTTGGTGGCTGCATTTTATTACAGGAGTTTGCCTAGTGCTCTCTCTGGGGATATTTCAAAGTAATGTCCCATGCAAACCTCAAAATTTATTCTTTTCTAGTTTGCAAGCAAGGAACAGTTTAGCATCATCCCAAGAAAGAAATTTCTCATTTAGGAGAGCAAAAATACATTTTCTTTCTTCATCTAAGCAAGAACTTCCATTGAACAAATGATTGCATGCAGCTTCTGATGATTTATTGATTTAAATGTATTAAATTGCTCAATTCAAAAATAAGTGGGAATTTATAATTCAAAGTGAAACATCAAATCAACCTTGCATATAACCTTGCTCACAGTGCCTTAAACAATGGATTAATGAAAGATGAATTCCCTGTGCTGATTTACTTTGCTAAAATAATGCCTCTGTAGCCATTTCCTAAAATGACTTAAGTATTTCCCAGAAATATTCATGGTTTCTGAGGTTTCCTTAAATGTGAATTTCAATCATATAATTAAGAGATTGTTTTAGTCATAGTAACACTGGCGGCTCTAACAAACAACTCACAAATCTTGGTGGTTTAACACAATAAAGGGTCATTTCTCATTCATGTCATGATCCAGCTGAGGATTCAGTGGTGAGCCTTGCACATTAGTGATTAGGAATCCAGTCTCCTTGGATCTAATGACTCTACCATCTTCTAAAGCAGGGTCAGAAAATATTTTCCGTAAAGGGCCAGATTGTAAATATTTTAGGCTTTGCCAGTCAAGAGGAAAAAAATCAAAGATATTATCTAGATATTTACATAACAAGAGAGAAAACAAATTTCAACAAATGTTATTTGGGTGAAATTCAAAATATAGTAATGAAGTACATAAGTACAATTTTTAGTAATACAAGTCTACTAATAAAAAATTATTTTGTTGGGGGTTATACTTTTGCTTAATGGAGGTTTAAAATTAGTTTCCCTATTATCAAAATGTTGCAAATGTTTATCAATTAATGCTGATCTGTAATGAGTTTTTCATATTTCATCTTTTCACATGGATAAGTTTTGCCAATACAGATATCAATCCATGAATGTTTGATTTTAATTGACCATAGTTTTCTCTTAGATGGCATTTTCAGGATACTATTAGATTTTTCTCTTGCCTTTTAACCTATCATTACACGGCAGACTAATCACTTGTGACTGAAGGTTAGAAGGAAGCTCCTCAATTGAATGATTATATGGATTTTGAAATACGGAAATTTCTTTTGTACTTGCATGGAGATACCAAAAAACACTGTTGGAACAGTAGTTTGAGGTGGAAAAACACATCACTGCAAATTTCTGTGGGATTGGAGATTTTGGCGTTTTGAAATTCTAGTTACTTAACATATTGGTTTCAGGAATAGAATTTAGTGATTCATCACTTACATATAACACTCAGTGCTCAAACACAAGTGCCCTCCTTAATACCAATCACCCATTTAGCCTATCCCCCGCCCACCTCCCTCCATCAACCCTCAGTTTGTTCTCTATAGTTAAGAGTCTCCTGTGGTTTGCTTTCCTCTCTCTCTCTTTTTTTCCCCTTCCCCTATGTTCATCTGTTTTGTTCCTTAAATTCCACACATAAGTGAAATCATATGGTATTTGTCTTTGTTTGACTGACTTATTTCACTTAGCATAATACACTCTAGCTCCATCATGTCACTGCAAATGGCAAGATTTCATTCTTTTTGATGGCTGAGTAATATTTGTGTGTGTGTGTGTGTGTGTGTACATGCCACTTCTTTATCCATTCATCAGTCGATGGACATTCATGCTCTCTCCATAGTTTGGCCATTGTTGATAATACTGCTATAAACATTGGGGTGCACATACCCCTTCGAATCAGTATTTTTGTATCCTTTGGGTAAAAACCTAGTAGTGCATTTGCTGGATCTCAGGGTAGTTCTAACTTTTTGAGGAAATTCCACATTGTTTTCCAGAGTGGCTACACCAGTTTGCCTTCCCACCAGCAGTGTAAAAGGGTTCCCCTTTCTCTGCGTCCTCACCAACATCTGTTGTTTCCTGTGTTGTTGTTCATTTTAGCCATTCTGACAGGTGTGAGGTGGTATCTCATTGTGGTTTTGATTTGCATTTCCCTGATGATGAGTGATGTTGAGCATCTTTTCATGTGTCTGTTGGCCATCTGGCTGGCTTTTTGGGAAAAATGTCTATTATGTCTTCTGCCCATTTCTTAACTGGACTATTTGCTTTTTTAGGTGTTAGTTTTGGTAAGTTCTTTATGGATTTTGGATACTAACCCTTTATTAGATATGTCATTTGCAAATATCTTCTCCCATTCCATAGGCTGTCTTTCAGTTTTGTTGACGGTTTCCTTTGCTGTGCAGAAGCTTTTTATCTTGATGAAGTCCCAATAGTTCATTTTTGCTTTTGTTTCCCTTGCCTCTGGAGACATGTCTAGTAAGAAGTTGCTATGGATGACATCAAAGAGGTTGTTGCCTATGTTCTCCTCTAGGATTTTGACGGCTTCCTGTCTCATGTTTAGGTCTTTCATCCATTTCGAATTATTTTTGTGTATGGTGTAAGAAAGTGGTCCAGTTTAATTCTTCTGCATGTGGCTGTCCAGTGTTCCCAACACCATTTGTTGAAGAGATTGTCTTTTTCCCATTGGATAGTCTTTCCTGCTTTGTCAAAGATTAGTTGACCATATAGTTGTGGGTTCATTTCCGGATTTTCTCTTCTATTCCATTGATCTATGTGTTGTTTTGTGGATGACTACAATTTGTAATAATGCAGTCTGGAATGGAGATTTTGGTTTTTGTTTTAAATTTACTACACAGAAAGTATATAAAACAGCTTGACATCACTTGTGACTCAAACAACATTAGTTGTTATGGAAATGACTTTACGCAGTGTTTTCCACACATAAGTGCTATTTTGCCTTGAAGTTTTAGGTTGAATTCATTAAACATTATGAATACTATAGAAAAAGTTGACTTCCAGGATGGCTGGGTGACTCAGTCAGTTAAGTGTCTGCCTTCAGCTCAGGTGGATCTCAGGGTACTGGGATCAGGCCCCTTATTCTCTCTCAAATAAGTAAAATCTTTTTTTTTTTTTTTAAGATTTTATTTATTTATTTGACAGAGAGAGACACAGTGAGAGAGGGAACACAAGCAAGGGGAGGGGGAGAGGGAGAAGCAGGCTTCCCGCAGAGCAGGGAGCCTGATGCGGGGCTCGATCCCAGGACCCTGAGATCATGACCTGAGCCGAAGGCAGACACTTAACGACTGAGCCACCCAGGCGCCCCAGTAAAATCTTTTTTTAAAAAAAGCTGACTTCCAAAGTTATTCAGTATTTGATAATAGTGGCTGAGTATAGTTTTCCTTGTTTAGAAAAATTTCCATTTTTTGACTCTATTTGTTTTGACAATAAAATATGAACACTGCTAAACCATCAGACTGCTCTAGTAGGGCAAGTCAGGATATCTAACTTTTGTTCTTCATAAAAATTCATGGAACTGATGATGGATAGATCTATGAGATCAAATGAAGTACACTGCTCGCACTTCTGTTTCAATAACACATGATAGATTCAAATATTTTCTGCAAAATCCCTGCTCATGAATAACATAATGAACAACCATGGGCTTTAAATACCTTATTTTTTCACTACTTTTGTGAATTGGTCCAACTAAGCCTTTCTCTGCTCCATACATACTTTTACCATATCAGTTGTAATACGTCTTAGCAGATTCTACTTCAGGTTGTGTTGAATCTCATTGTCTCTGGAAATGTGTTCACCGTCGTTGCTCAACTCAGATGGTTCAGTAACTTTAAAGTTGGCATCAAATAAATAATTTAGTAGTGCAGGTAACATTTACTCTTCAAGAACCAAGCTAAACCACTCAAAATTATTTGCCTTATTATTTTAAATCAACTATCAATGTTGTTCCCAGTATCCTCAAAGATTTGAGCAACTATTCTCATCAAAAGAGTAATAGTTTGGAATTCATTTTCTCTGGACACATTTCTTCAGCTTCTTCAACACAATTTATTTAACCACATCAGTAATTAGCTCTCTTTGGGTGGCCAGCAAATGAGCCACTGGGAAACTTAGTTATGATGTAGCCTCATTGTTTTTTGTTTTACTTTTGTGAAGAAAGTCTACTATAGTAAGATACTTTGTTTTACATTTTCTTCTTTTTCTGGACATTGCTTTCCTGTCACTTGGAAGTATTTTAATGTATCTGGTAATATCAAAGCATATTGCATTAGTTTCCCTTTGGTGCTATAACAAAATGGCACAAGCTTAGTGATTTAACACAACACAAATTTATGGTCTTACATTCCTGTAGGTTAGAAATCTAAAGGGAGTCTTATTGAGATAAAATTGAGGTGTTGATAGGGCTCTGCTCCTTTTGGAAGATAGAGTCAACAGTCTGTTTACCTGCCTTTCCTAGCCTCTGCAGGATTCCTGAATTCCTTGGCTCATGGTCCCCACGAGCAATCTCATTACTCCAACTTCTGCTTCTATCATCCCATTTCTTGTAACTTTGACTGTCCTGCTTCCTTTTTTGTAAGGACAACTGCAGTTACATTGGGACCACTAGGATAATAATGGTCTTAATGTCTTTCTGGAATGGCAAGATTCTGAACCAAACAGCTAGAACTACAAGTCTGCTGTTCCAGGATTTTAAATGAAATAGTTTAAAATATCCCTTATGTTCCTAGTATGAAGGGCCATTTTATGTCATGTTGGCATAAATTGTTTTATAAAAGGGAAAGTGTTCTTAATGGTGTTTCAATATTTGTGCTGATACAAAGTAAGTTATTACTTTGCACTAAGTGGTTTGGCCACTGAAAGAATACTGTATTTCCAGGAAAACAATCTTATTTCTTTAGGTAACAAATTTACGTTTTATCGAGTTCTTTGCTTCTGTCCATTGATTTCTAATTGAGTTTACAGTTCAGGCTGGGAAATGAGAAGTTATTTGTAGTGGGGTAGGTAAACCTCAGCATATCATATAAAATGCACTGTGTTCAAAAAAGAACATTTTAAATCCCTCTTCACAAACACTAAAGTAAAAAATATGTCTTTCTGGGTTGTAAACAAGTGGTAGCAGTAGTAGAGTATTGTAGAGTCAATGTTAAATAAAAGCCCAAACTGGAATGTGCAGAACATAGAATTTGATTAATTTGTGGACTCATCTTTATTTTTGTGCTTAACACTTTTAAAGACAAGATTCCTGGAATAGATCAGTATATTCTGTTAAAGACTTACAGTGATCCATTTTGCTTATACTCTTGCATCACAAAGGACTCATCCAGGGACCATGACCGACCTGCTGGTGTGTGTATATATTTACAAAAACAAAAGAAACAAGCCATCCATTGGGATATAAGGTAGCAGTCACAAACTGAAGACTGCAGGTCACTGAGGTGCCATACCCTGATTCCCAAAGTTGGTTACAGTGGGTCTTATTGCTTTTGTGACAGGATTTATTCAGACTGCTGCACTCTTCATTTGATGTAACGAAATGCCATTAATCTACTTATTTGTAAATAAAGTTCTGTATCTAGATTAAATTTTTAAAATCTCTCTCCCTCTCAAGATCCTTAATGTCACTGCCTCTATAAAATCCTTTTTGACATGTAAGGTAACATTCACAGGTTCAAGGAATGAAGATGTGGACATCTTTGGGGGAGGAGGAGGTTTTCTTTCGCCTACCACAGCTAGAAGGTTATTGTATGCTTTGCCACCTAATTTGAGAACAGAATAATCCCCGCTCCATTGTGCCTTAGAAGTGTACCATTTGATGTTCACTTTTCTCTTCATTTCTTGTTTTGACTTGATGAGTATGCACTAAGTAAAAAAAAGTAAAATGTCACAGTACAATGATATGCACAGCACTCGAAATGCTGTCCAGGTTTACCTGCATCACTGCAGTATATGGTGCACGAGTCAGCAGGGTGCAGCAATGAGAGCGCCACACGCATGTGGTCTCCACTGCAACTATTCAGCTCTGCCACCGCAATGCAAAAGCAGACACAGACAGTATATAAATGAAGGCGAATGTGGATGTGTTCCAATAAAACTTTATTTATGACATTTCAATTCAAATTTTATATAATTTTGAATGCTGTGAAATATTCTTATCCTGTTTTTTTTTTTTAATGATAATAAAATGTAAAGCCATTTTAGTTTGTGGCTTCTACAAAAGTAGGCAGTGAGCCAGATTTGGCCCGTGGGCTACAGCTTTCTAACTTTCTTCTAGGATCTCAGAATCCTCTACTGCTGGAGGCTGTGTGGGGTGCGCTGGTATTAGGCTACTTTATTTCTGCCCACATTCCATTAGCTAGCCTGGCCACATCTAATCAGGTTGGGAAAGGTAGTTCTTCTGTGTGTCCAAGACAAGGGAACATGGATATTGATGAACATTAGCATTTCTACCATAGCCTGCTGTTTCCAGTAACCAAATTTTCATTTTATCCTCTTTTTCCACATATAAATTACACTCACTTCTAAAGTCCAATTCAAAGTCCAGGGTCTAAGGTAATGCATGTCCTTTAAAACACAGCAGATATAGTTTCTTATAGTCCTATGACCTATGAGCTTAGTATCTGTCCCTGACATCCACCATAATAAAGAGTTCCATATGGAAAGAGTAAAAAGGGAAATACAACAGTTAGTGGTCTGGGGTAATACAGCTAGACAAACACTGTGAAGGCTCCCAACCTCGAGAACAGGAGAAGAACCATGATTCTTCCCTGAGTCTGTTCTGTGTAAGGAACTCTTGCACATTACTCTCTCTGGCCCCTTGACTCTACCCTTTGAAAGGTTCTTCCTTATCTCTTGGCATAGCTGAAGTGTGTTGTGTCTTCCTTAGGGATGCAGAGCTTTGACAGCCCACTGTCCTTCTAAAGATTATTTTAATGCTTTCGAATTACAAGCTCCCATGGAGCACCCTCATGGTTTTATGTGCCGTAAATTTCCTCATGAACAAAGCTTAAAATTTATTTGCTTGCAATAAGTACCATGTGCCTATAACCACATCCAAAGATGCTTTCCAGACATTGGTCTCAAATCAGCTTGATTTTATTGCCTAATTCCTCTACTTGTTTTTTTTCTTAATTTAATGGTGGCTAAAAATGGCTATTAATGTGATGTTTGCTGAAAGAGGCTTAGTTACTTTGTTCAACAAAAGTTTTTTGGTTACTCAAAACTTTTCTCAATCACATCCCTGTTTGGGACCTAGAGGCCACAGACATTTCCAACCCTTTAATGGCCACATTTTTAGATTTTTTTTTCTATTCTCTCTCACTTCTGCTTGCAAAGCGGCCAACTCTTTCCTAGGCTTATTTCTTTCTTGTAATACCCTGCCCAGTGCAGACAACACTAGTGAGAAGGATACATTATTACTAACACTACACTACTAACATTGTTTTCTAACCTGTTTCACCAGAGGTACCTAGTGATAAGCACATGGTCTACCTACCAAATTATTGCTGGCAATAGATTGTGGCAAATGTCTTTTTCATAGCATAACACTTTCCTGATTTTCAGTCTGCTGACCACCTTCCTACTGATAAGCCATAGTCTTTAATTTCCACTGGAAAATGTAAGTATTAGTTAGGCTAAGTGCTGTAGCAAACAACTTAAAATCTCAGCAGCTTAGAACAATTAAGTTTTATTTCTCATTCATGCCATAATCTGATTTGGTATTCATTGGGCAGCTATCTATGCAGTCACTGAGACTCTAGTCCTTGGAAGATTTGAATGAACAATTTAAGATTCCAAACCTAAAAATTCTTTGAAAATACTACAAGGAATGACACAGGAATTTAGGTATAAGAGAGACATTTAAACAATTTAGGGAAACATAAACCAAAAATTAGATCCAGATGAGGAACAAGAATGGTGGGATGCCAAATTGTAGAGGCCTGGGCCAAAGCTCTTAACTATCTCCTCAGATTCTCCTGTGACTAGGACTGATCGAGAAAGTCCAATCAGCAGATCTGCTTATTATACTGGCCTCGCTATAGAATCCAAAAGGTGGCAACGAAAGGAAACCAGGGGGATGTCACCCTCTCCCTCCGAAGAGCACCCTAGCATGAGTTGACCAGGACCTCAGGAGGGGGGAGTGCCTACTCTAAAATTAGGAGCTGTCACTCCTTTCCTGGATTGATCATCATGTTCAGTGTAACCCTGGGAGTTGGTTTAAAAGTTAGGAATAACTTCAATGCCTTTTGTTTTCTTTTGGAACTCATAAACTTATTCATATTAGGATTATTGTGTATTTGGTTCTCTGGTGAACTTTGGTTTAATTTATTTTCCCGAAGTCACTAGTCTCAGTGACTACATACATACATACATACATACATATGGTCTCTTTGACAACACTGTATATTATTGTCAGTAAGAACTCACTATGTGTACCCACTGGTGTGGTGACCTTACACCTCTTCCGGGCTGGTCAGACTGCACAGGGACATTCAAGCGAATGAAACCCTCTTCCGGCTCAGCAGAGTCCCCTGGGCTGCGTTTGGAGGGGGCGGTGGGGGCAGGGGGACTCTGGCCCCAGCCCCCTGGGCTGCGTTTGGAGGGGGCGGTGGGGGCAGGGGGACTCTGGCCCCAGCCCCCTGGGCTGCGTTTGGAGGGGGCGGTGGGGGCAGGGGGACTCTGGCCCCAGCCCCCTGGGCTGCGTTTGGAGGGGGCGGTGGGGGCAGGGGGACTCTGGCCCCAGCCCCCTGGGCTGCGTTTGGAGGGGGCGGTGGGGGCAGGGGGACTCTGGCCCGACCTCGCCCTCCCGCCCTCTGCCGCAGAGCCTCTGCGCCCGGGGCCAGTCTCACTCACCTCCTGGCCGTGGCTGTGAGCGGGCCTCCCGGTGGCGGGGAGGGCCCTGCTGCCCCCCGCGGTGCCCCGCAGCGCTCCAGGTGGTCCCCGGGGTGCGGGAGGCAGAGCGGCGGCTGTTTCCGGTTCCCAGCGACCCCTGGGTCACGGGGCGGGTGGGGTGGGGGAGGGGGGGCGGAGCGGGTAAGGCAGGCACACCGGCCCCTTTGCGGGGCGGGCGGCGCGTTACCTGTCTGCACCTGCACGCTGGGTGTGAGCGTTCGTTGTGGGTGGGGCCGGGGACACTGCGCTGGGCCGCCTGAGGCCTCCCGCTGTGCGGCCAAGTGTGGGTGCCTGGGCTCTTGCTCTTTCTGGAAACGCCAGGTCTTCCGACCAACGAACGGCCCGTGTGCGCTCTGCAGGATTTTGGCTGGTGCGGTGAGGCGGGGCAGCCTGCGCCATCACTGGCCTTCGGCCCGCCAGCGCTCGGGATGCCCTATGCTTGCCCGGGCGGCGCACCCCCCACAAAGCCACGTCTCTGATCCTCTTTGCCGCCTTATGGGGGATGATTGGTGGGATGACGCACCCTTGGTGAGAAAGCCTTTGCTGGTCTTTGGAGACGGGGGTGCCTTGGGGGTACCAGACCACTCCGTTGCTGCCCTTCTTCCCAGCATAGTGGCCACCCATGCGGCTATGGTTGGGTGAGGGCAGGGCCCCTCCTTCGCAGGAGGGGTCCGGAGGCCTTGGCAGTGGGGCTGAGAGCTGCTCGTACAAAAATAAAATTAAATGAAGAAGAAGAAGGAAAAGGAGAAGAAGAAGAAAAGAAGGAAGAAAGAAGGAGAACAACGCACTGTTGTTAGGGATATATAAACATTTTTTCGAAAGTGAGCCTCACCAAAATTCAGTCAGTAAGTGATAGAACAGGGATGCAAACTCCAGTCCAACACATTCTTGGTTATTTATTTATTTATTTTAAATATTTAATTTATTTGTCAGAGAGAGCGAGCCCAAGCAGGGAGGGAGCAGCAGTCAGAGGGAGAAGCAGACTTCCCATTGAGCAGGGAGCCCAACATGGTACTCTATCCAAGAACCCTGGGATCATGACCTGAGTGGAAGGGAGATGCTTAACGGACTGAGCCACCCAGGTGTCCCCACATTCTTTTTTTTTTTTTTTAACAACTTTCAGATCTTTCAGAATATTTAGGAGAATTTTGGATAACTGGTCTTGATACCCCTCCAATAACCAGAAGACACAGACATCTTTAAAGACATAGACTAAAAAACAGATGCTTGCAAAGCCTGTCATTTTTGTGAATTGAGGTAGAGGCTTGACGCCCAATATTGTCCCAGTGAGATGGGGAACGGGCCACTTTAGAGAACAGTGGGGAAAAGTGGCTGTAAGTAGGCAATATTGTCGGGCGCCTGGGTGGCTCAGTCGTTAAGTGTCTGCCTTTGGCTCAGGTCATGATCCCAGGGTCCTGGGATCGAGTCCCACATCAGGCTCCCTGCTCTGTGGGAAGCCTGCTTCTCCCTCTCCCACTCCCCCTGCTTGTGTTCCTGCTCTCGCTATGTCTCTCTCTGTCAAATAAATAAATAAAATCTTAAAAAAAAAAAAAAGTAGGCAATATTGTCTTAGAGTTTGATACAAGGATATGTATGGTTCAAAGGAAGCGAATTCTGCTGTTATTTCTATTTTAGATTTTATGAAATCTAAATCTATTCCTTTCTTACAGTTTCAGTGGGTAGAAATCAAGTTGTTTTGCAATCTTTCTCAAACTTTTCTGAACTGATACCTCATGTTTTTCTGCAGGGCTTTGGCTAAAGAAGCACTCAGGAGACCTCCCTCTGATCCAGCTATAATGTATCCAGAGGAGCTAGGACAAGACTGGACTTCCCAGATCCCTGGTGAGCTAGGTTTTGCAGCTGCCTCCAGGCTCTGCAGGAAAATGTATGTGCCTGAATAATAATGTACGCAATGGGCTCTGGAAGAGAAATGTAGGGAGTATGACATATACCCGCTAATGGGAAAGGATTGACTCATTTTGGGGATCTGACTAAATGAAAATCTTCTGGGAAGAAAATTCAACAGGCTAATTGGTAGCAAACTCGTGGTTTTAGGTTGCTGTTAACGTGGCTTTTTGTAAAACAACAACAAAAAATTACTGGTGAAGTTCTTCTACCAGCCTCTTTGGAGAATAATATTACAAAAAATAGGTAATACTTATTGCATACTTACATTGTTAAACACTGCACTAAGTACTCATGAATAACCATGAAATCCTTACAAAAGCCCTATGAGGTAGGCAATATCGTTAACTCCATTTTATAGGAGAGCATACTTAGGTTTCTAGACCTGTAGAAGATATCTGAGCCAGCTTCTCTGGGTCCTGAGGTGGCAAATCTATGCAGCCCCAGGGATTAGGGATATACTCACTTTCCTCTAAATGTCAAATAAGGAAAGAAAATGCTAGGTTCTGGGTTTGGTTGGCTCTGTCCCTTATGCCGGTGAACCCTAAGAATGCATTTCTAGAGCCTTACGGTCTTAATATGTACAGCATTAAGACATTTATAGATCTTTAGAAAGGCAGAGGCTCTTCTGTGGATATGGGCCCTCAGCTTTAATTGGTTTAGGGTAAACAGGCAGAAGGTTTGGGGGCTAAGGTAAGAGGGGGGCAAGTTTCACTAGGTTGGGCAGCATGGCTACATGTAGATTCAGAGTTTGCAAATGTGAGTCTCCCTCAGTCTGGATTTCCTAAAATGCTTTTGGGATTTTGATCATGAATTTCCTCTTTGTTTACATATAAGAAATAGAAAAATAAGTCTGTTTAGGGCAACAAAATTCTGAATACCCAGTAGGTTTTGTATATTGCTGTTGGAGGTTCCCCCTGGTATCTATAGCTTAGAGCAGAGGTTGACAAACTATGGCCCATGGGCCAAATTGACCTGCCATTGACTTCTGTCAATGCAATTTTATTGGAACAGAGCTATATTCATTCATTTTATATTTTATATGCAAAATTCTGTATTTATATATTGGGTCTACAGTAGCAGAATTGAGTAGTTAAAACAGAGAATGTATGCCTAAAATGCTTTCTGGCCCTTACGTAGGACTTTGGACTCAAACCCACTTTTAGTCAACTCTCTGGACCCCATGTGAGCTAAAACTTCTTTTTTCTCCTTTAGTCTAAGGCCTGAGTTAGAAGCCAGCTATAGGCAGAATCAGGTCCAAGATGGAGGAGAGACAAGAACCTCCCAAATTCACCTCCTTCCACAGACGCAGCAAGTCCTCAGCTAAACACAGAGCAACTCCTAAAAGAAACCCAGAAAAGAGCGGAGCAAATCCTACACCTACATCGCCCACACTGAAACAGATAGGAAAGGCTGAAACACACTCACCCTAAACCTCACCCATGCCAGTGCCATGTAGTCGAGAGGAACTCCCAACTCCCAGCTCTTCCCTGAGGATCAAAAGGATTGGTCTGCATATCAAGCACCCCAACTTTTAAGACTCCCACCTGAGGGATAGATCCCCCAAACACTTAGCTCTGAAAATTAATGGGGCTTATGTGCATTAAAACACACAAGACTATAACTTCTCAAGAGGACTCACTGAGGCTATCTCCCAAAGCTCAGAACTGAGAGAGCAGGCAAAGATTGTCCTTCTCCCAGTCTTTCCCAGAAAGAGGCCTATTTGCATGTGTTAGAAGCTATTGCTTCAGGATTAGGCTTCTAATTTAACATGCATCTAGTGGCTGACTGCCATCCTCCCTTGAGACCAGAAAAAAAACAGTGGACAACACCTCTGCCCTGTCCCTTGAGCCCACCCCAAATTATCAATATATCCCTGGAAAGAACTCACACACACATCTGACACCCCAGCATTTGTGGCTGTCACCCAAGGGACAGATGCCTAGATCACCTGGCTCTGATAGCCAATGGGGATTACGTTCCTGTGTCCCCACAGGACTGTAGCAAACAAAGAAACAGGTCTTAACCACCTATCCTCCCAGGGCTCCGCAGTGAGGGAGCAGACAGATGCCCATCTCCCATTCTTTCCCTGAAAGAGGACTATTTGCATATTCAAAAGCTTCTCTCTTAGAGAGTCAGGCTTCTAATTTAGCATTCATCTAAGGGGGTGACTGTGATCCTCCCCAGAGACCAAGGAAGTCTGTGGACACCTTCTGTATCTCTCCCCTGCCCTCTTCCTCTGGCCCACTCCAAGAAGCCAGTATCTCCTTGGAAGGAGCCTGGACACTTGTCTGGTGCCCCAGCTTTTGTGTCTACCATTTAAGTGACAGGCTCCTGGAACACCTAGCTCTGATAGCCAAAACAGCTTGCATTTATATGTCTCACAAGACTGTAGCAAAGAAAGACACAGTTAATAACAGGTGTAGGGGCACCCAACCTCCCCAAACGGAAAACTTCAGGAAGCAGATGGCTTCACAGGTGATTTCTACCAAACATTAAAAAAAAAAAAAATTGGGCGCCTGGGTGGCTCAGTTGGTTGAGCGACTGCCTTCGGCTCAGGTCATGATCCTGGAGTCCCTGGATCGAGTCCCGCATAGGGCTCCCTGCTCGGCGAGGAGCCTGCTTCTCCCTCTAACCCTCCCCCCTCTCATGTACTTTCTCGCTCTCTCAAATAAATAAATAAATCTTTAAAAAAATAAAAAAATAAAAAAAATTAAATTAAATTAAAAAAATTAATATCAATCCTTTTCAAACTCTTCCAAAAAATAGAGAGTAAGGAATACTTCTCAACTCATTTTATGAGGCCAGCACTATCCTGATACAAAAATCAGAAAAGGACAGTACAGAAAAGAAAATTACAGGCTAATGTCCCTGATGAACATAGGTGCAAAAATACTCAACACAGTATTAGCAAACCAGATTCTACAGTACATTAAAAGGACCACACACCATGATCAAGTTGGCTTTTTTTTTCCAGGAAAGCAAAGGATGGTTCAACATACACAAACCAATCAATGTGACACCCCACATTAATAAAATGAAGGATAAAAATAATATGATCATGTCAAATGATGCAGAGAAAGCATTTGACAAAATTCAACATCCATTCATAATAAAAATTTTCTACAAACTGGATATAGAAGGTATGTATCTCAATATAATAAGGGCCATATAGGACAAGCCCACAGCTAACATTGTATTTCATGATGAAAAGCTGAAAACTTTTCCTCTGGATCAGAATCAAAGAAGGATGTCCACTCTTACCACTTTTATTCAACATAGTATTGGAGGGCCTATCCAGAGCAATTAGGCAAGAAAAAGATATAAAAATATCTAAGCTGGAAAGGAAAAAGTAAAATTGTTTCTGTCTGCAGATGGCATGGTCTTATCTATAAACTCCAAAGACTCCACCAAAAAGCTGTTAGAACTAATAAGTGAATTCAGTAAAATTGTAGGATAAAAAAATCAATATGCAAAAATTGTGTTTCTATACCCTAACAATGAACTATCAGAAAAAGTAATTAAGAAAATAATATCACTTACAATTGCATAAAAAAAAAAGTAAGATACCTAGGAATAAATTTAACCAAGGAGATGAAACACCTATACACTGGAAAACTCTAATACATTAATGAAAGAAATCAAAGAAGATGAACATAAATGAAAAGATATTCCATGCTCATGGATTGGAAAAATTAACATTATTAAAATGTCCACACTACCCAAAGCAATGTACAGAATTAATGCAATTCCTATCAAAATTCCACTGGCATTTTTTACAGAAATAGAACAAACAATTCTAAAACTATATGGAACCACAAAAACCCACAAATTGCCAAAACAATCTAGAGAAAGAACTGGAAGCATCACACTTCCTGATTTCAAGCTATATTATAAAGCTGTAGTAATCAAAACAATATGGTATAGGTGTAAAAACAGAGTAGAAAAGTGGTTGCCAGGGTTGGGGAGATAGGGAAAGGTTGGTCAAAGAGTACAAACTTTCAGGGATAAGATGAATAAGGTCTGAAGATCTAATCTATAACATGGTGACTATAGTTGATGATACTGTAATGTGTAATTGAAATTTTCTAAGAGAATAGGACTTAAAAGTTCTCACTAAATATATATATATTATGCTATTAATATATTAATATATATTAAATTTATATCACATTAATATAATGATGAATGTGTATTTAACCAGATGGCAGGAATCCTTTCAAACATATGTCTAATCATCCTGATGTATACTTCAAATATATTACAATTTTACTTGTCAATTATACCTCAATAAAGCTGGAAAAAACCTGTAGCATAAAAAATATTAATAGGGATTCTATTCTACACTAGCCACTGCACTGTGTGGAATTTAAAAGATGAGTAAGACATGAATCCTGCCTTCAAATATGTTCAGTAGGATGAGCGAATTAATATAAGTGAAAGGTAATCAGGAGTAGGAGGAGGATGAGAACATCTTACTGGAAATGGATCAAGAGAATATGGATTCAACATATGATTAAATTTTTGCAGACAAATGAGGTTTGTTAAGAAGAAAAGTGAAGGCTCTTCTACCTTATGGAAATAAAGCATATAAAAGGACGAATTGAGGGATGCCTGTCAGTTAAGTGTCTGCCTTCTAAGCATCTGCCTTCGGCTCAGGTCATGATCTCGGGGATCCTGGCAGCCTGAGGGCTCCCTGCTCAGCAGGGAGTCTGCTTCTCCCTCTTCCCTCCACCCCCACTCGTACTCTCTCTCTCCCCTTCTCTCTCAAATAAATAAATAATTAATCTTAAAAAAAAGAAGAAAAAAAGGAAAAAGGAAGAATTGAAAAAAGGAGAAGCTACCAGCTGAAGGCTTCCAGTCTTCATTGCTTCCATGCTCAGTCACATGCCTACAGTCCTGCCTGGGCACCCCAGCTAGCAGCAAAGAGATAGTTTAAGGCTTGGAGTTGACTGGCCTATGTAGTCTTTTTTTTTTTTTTTTATTCTTATGTTAATCCCCATACATTACATCATTAGTTTTAGATGAAGTGTTCCATGATTCATTGTTTGTGCATAACACCCAGTGCTCCATGCAGAATGTGCCCTCCTCAATACCCACCACCAGGCTAACCCATCCTCCCACCCCCCTCCCCTCTAGAACCCTCAGTTTGTTTTTCAGAGTCCATCGTCTCTCATGGTTCGTCTACCCCTCCGATTTCCCCCGCTTCGTTCTTCCCCTCCCGCTACCTTCTTCTTCTTCTTCTTTTTTTTTTCTTAACATATATTGCATTATTTGTTTCAGAGGTACAGATCTGAGATTCAACAGTCTTGCACAATTCACAGCGCTTACCAGAGCACATACCCTCCCCAGTGTCTATCACCCAGTCACCCCATCCCTCCCACCCCACCCCCCTGGCCTATGTAGTCTTTCCCCCTCAGAATAATGACCGTGATATTAGCAAGCAGAAAGAGTAATCGCATGGAGAGTAACTTTAAAAAAGTAATTTTTAAAGAAATACTTTATGTATTTTTTTAAACAGTTCATGTTTGCTAAAAATAAAAAAGAAGCAGTTTTCTGTAAGGAAAAAAAAAGAAGGTAAAACAAAACTCTGGGTTGGTTAATATATGTCACAAACAGAATAAAAACGAATGTTCAGAAAACATGGGTTAAATGTGTCAATTGCAAGAACTCTGTCTTTATTGTTAATCCTCACTTAGTGAGGTGTGCTACTGTGACCCACTCCATGTCGAGAATTTAACTGAAGTGATACAATTCTGTCTCTATTGGCTTGGCTCTGCAGTCAAAATGACTCAAATTACTAAAATAAAACGAAGTTGTTTTATTCATAGCAAGGCAAAGTTATCTTCCTTTGGCATTTCGTTTAGAATGATGAGATGATGCATGAAGTCCTACACTAAGAAATGTATTTACTATGGACGAAAAGCCCAAATTACTAGAAAAATTCAATTTGTAGTGGAAAATACATGCTACTGGATTCTTTATGGAATAGTAGTATGCCACCAAATAAAATCCGATTTTACACAGCATTGAATATGCTGTTAGAAAAATGATTTTGTAAACACATTTGGGAGAATGCAATTTGAATATAAATGTTCTCTTAGTTAGCATTTTGAAGTTTTTATGAATTTCAAATATATCAGAATAGATCACTTGGTGAATGTGGAGAACATTTTTATTCTTTGTAAGATAGAGAAGCCCAGTGAAGGAGTCCCAGTTTATGTTCTCAGTTTCTTAATCAAGTGTGTCTTTGGTTAAAGAAATTTCTCCTGGAGCAAGAAGACATGAACAGACACTTCTCCAAAGAAGACATACAAATGGCTAACAGACATATGAAAAATTGTTCAACATCATTAGCCATCAGGGAAATACAAATCAAACCACAGTGACATACCACCTCACACCAGTTAGAATGGCTAAAATTAACAAGACAGGAAACTACAAATGTTGGCGAGGACATGGAGAAAGGGGAACCCTCTTACACTGTTGGTGGGAAAGCAAGCTGGTGCAGCCACTCTGGAAAACAGTATGGAGGTTCCTTAAGATGTTAAAAATAGAGCTACCATACGACCCAGCAACTGTACTACTGGGTATTTACCCCAAAGACACAGATGTAGATGAAAAGAAGGGTTGCACCCCTATGTTCATAGCAGCAATGTCCACAATAGTCAAACTGTGGAAGGAGCCGAAATGTCCTTCAACAGATGAATGGATAAAGAAGATGTGGTTCATATATAGAACCGCATGGAATATTACTCAGCCATCAGAAAGGATGAACACCCACCATTTGCACTGACATGGATGGAACTGGAGGAGATTATGATAAGTGAAATAAGTCAAGCAGAGAAAGACAATTTTCATATGGTTTCACTCATATGTGGAACATAAAGAATAGTGCAGAGGACCATAGGGGAAGGGAGGGAAAACTGAATGGGAAGAAATCAGAGAGGGAGACAAATCATGAGAGACTCTGGACTCTGGGAACCAAACTGAGGGTTTCAGAGGGGAGGGGGGTGGGGAGATGGGGTAACCAGGTGATGGGCATTAAGGAGGGCACATGTTGTGATGAGCACTGGTTATTATATGCAACTAATGAATCATTGAACACTACATCAAAAGCCAGTGATGTACTATATGTTGGCTAACTGAACATAATAATAATAAGAAAAAAAGAAATTTCTCCTGGAATATGTTGTTTAGTTTAAATTGGAGAAATTTAATACTAGAAGTAGAGGGTTCTAGAAGGATATTTGAAGAGGAGCTTGTCGGTATGGCCCAATGAGTAGAACTAGGACCAACATGATGTCAATTAACTTGAAATTTAAGGAAAATAGACTTCAGCTGATGTTCAGAAGAACTCAAATAGAGTATTTCAAAAATGGAATGCATGGTTTCTGGAGGTGGTGAGTATCCCACTTCTGGATGTGTACAATGAGCTTATTGCAATATAATAATCTGACTTTCAAGAAATATAAGAGGTTATAAAAGTAACCATCTATGATAAATAATAAAATTCTTGATAATAAAAATTAAACTAAAAATAACATATTGAGGAAGACATTGGCAAAAATATGTCAAAGGATTTCTAACAATTAAACATGACTATCTAATTCTGACTTATAAGAAAAATATCAAAGCACAAGCATTATATGAACAAGAACATAAGGAGAAAATGACTGTACCTACACACATTTAACTTTACAGTTATTTAAAGAAATTCAAGTTAAAATAGTAATGTATCCTTTTACACCTATAAAAATAGTGGAGGACTAAAATTGGTAATATAGGATAGGTTATTTTAAAAATAATCCTATACATGGCCAGTGGAATTGTTCATTGGTACAGACTTTAGACAAACAATAAAACAAGCAAACCACATCATTAGAATTGTTCATAACTTGCTTCATTAAATCTACTCTTGATAATATAGTCTAAGGATAACTTACATGGTATGAATTATAGTAGCATCTATAATAATAAAAAAGTTAGAAGGAAATAAACTACATTTCTAACAAATCAATGAAATATTTACAGGTCATTAACATTTTATGAACATTTAATAATATAAAGTTGTTTACAATAAAATGCTATGCCAAAGGCAGAAATAAAAATGATACTATGACTCAACAATGTAAAATACGTAAGCATGGGAGCAGAGAACAAACAAAAATCAAAACAATAGCAAAAGTGATGAGATCATCCTGATGTTTTTTCTACTTGTGTTTAAAGTAGTATTCATTTAAATAAATTATTAGAAATAGAAACCTTTTAGGCTTTATTACTACATATAATTGTCTATTTTTTAGTGTAGGTGCTGCTGAAGAAAGCACACTACATATAATTGTCTAAAGCCTAGCTTCCACAAATCTTATGACTTCCATACATATCTGTCAAAAATTAACTGGCTTATGGGGGCGCCTGGGTGGCTCAGTCGTTAAGCATCTGCCTTCGGCTCAGGTCATGATCCCGGGGTCCTGGGATCGAGCCCCGCATTGGGCTCCCTGCTCAGCAGGAAGCTTGCTTCTCCCTCTCCCACTCCCCCACTTGTGTTCTGCTCTCGCTAACTCTCTCTCTGTCAAATAAATAAAATCTTAAAAAAAAAAAAATTAACTGGCTTAGTTTGGGGAATAGAAATGCAACTTCTATTTAATTTAATCAATCTGTAAATTCATTTATGTGAATGCCAGCAATTGACATTTGAAATATCTGAAGTATATAGAATAAAATGATAAACTAATATTACCAACACAGTTATGTACCCTGAATACTTGGCGCTTCTCTTCTACCTCTCAGAGACAACCACTATCCTCATTTGATGTTTATCATTCCCATGCACTTTTAAATACTTATACTTGCATAAATATATTCTTACACAATACACAGTTTTTCATATTTTAAAATTTTATATAAATACTGTGTTATGTGTGCATTTTCTGCATTTTGATTTTTTTAGACATTGTTTCTGAGATTCATCCATGTTGCTATATGTAGTTCTTATTCATTTTCATGTTCTATAGTATTCCAAAATATAAACATATTTTGTTTATCAGTGATCCTGATTGACATTTGAGTGGTTTCTAGAATTTTGTTATTACAAATAATACTACTATGAATATCTGTTACACCTCTTTTTGTACATGTGTATGAAAATTTCTATAGAGTAGTACCATTCCAATAGAACTTTCTTTAATGATAGAACTATCATTGTGCTGTCCAATATAGTAGACTAGCCAATTGTCACAGAGTGGCTACTGAGCCCTTGAAATGTGCTCATGCAACTGAGGAACTGAATTTTAATTTAATTAATTTAAATTTAAATAGCCACAAACGACTCTTGGCTATTGTATTGGACAGTGCAGCTCTAGATCACATGCTTCAGAGTATGTGCTGGGTCATGAGGGGTATATATCCTCAACTTCAGGTATTGCAAAGCAGTTTGGAGATGTGTATAATGTATGATACCAATACTAGCGTGCAGGAGCTCCTGTTGTTTCATATTTGTACCAACAATTGGTGCTATCCTACTTTTTTTTTTTTTAGAGAGAAAGAGAGACCACATGCACATGTGTGATTGGAGGGGGAGGGGCAAAGGGAGAAGGAGAGAATATTAAGCAGGCTCCACACCCAGTGTTGTGCCCCACACAGGGCTCAACCTTACAACCCTGAGATGATGACCTGAGCTGAAGTCAAGAGACAGTCACTTAATTGACTCAGCCACCCAGGTGCCCCATGTGCTATCCTCACTTTTTAACTTTATCAAATTTTTATTGAATTTTGTTATTGTGGCTTTAATTTGAACTTACCTAACTACTAGAGAGCCCAAGAAAATTTTCATATTTATTAGTCATTTTGGGGTTTCCTTTCTTGTGAAATACCTATATATGTCTTCTGTTCACTTTTCTATTGGATACTTCTGCTTTTCTTCTTTTTAGGAGTGTGTGTGTGTGTTCTGGTTACCAATCCTTTGTGATTATCTATAATGCCAATATTTTTTCCAGCCTGTGGCCTGTCTTTTCATTGATTTCATATAACAGAATTTATAATTTTATGATATATGTCTTTTGAGTCTATTTTAAAATATTCTGAGGTCAAAGAGCATTCTCCTAAAATTTTTTCATAAGTTTGTGTTGCTTTTTGTATTAGGTCTTTAATCTCCATGGAGTTAATTTGTATGAAATAAGGATATGCTTTCGTTCTTCCATAACCAGTTTCCACAGGCCCACCTCTGCAGTGTAACCTCTGTCACATATCAAGTATCCATATGTGTTTGGGATGTTTTCTGAGGCTTTGATGCTATTAGATACATCCATCTGTCATCTATTTTGTTTATTTCTATAGTAATACTCTCAATTTCTACAGCTTTATACTATCTTGATGTATTGTAGAACAAGTCTCTCCTACCCTCAAATATAATTCTTTAAAAATATTCTTGGCCATTTGGGGTGCCTGGGTGGCTCAGTCAGTTGAGCATCGAACTCTTGATTTCAGCTCAGGTCATGATCTCAGGGTCCTGGGATTGAGCTCTGCATTGGGCTCTGCACTCAGCAGGGAGTCTGCTTGAGATTCTCTCTCTCCCTTTCCCTGCCCCTCCCCATCCCCTGCTTGTGCACGTGCTCTCTCCCATAAACAAACAAACAAACAAATAAACAAACATTAAAATATACATTTCAAAAAAATTTTCTTGGCCACTCGTTTTTCTATGATAGTTTAGGATCACCTTAAAAGAACTGTTTTTTAATATATTTTTTCCTCATTAGAACCACTGGGGAGAATTGACTGTTTAAAGATATTTAAACTTCCTATCCATTTTTTCATTTAGTTGGATCTTCTTTAATGTTAACTTCCATTGGTTCTCACTTCTCACCCTTGTTACCATCCTAGTCCAAATCATTACCATCTTGTCCAAAATTCTGCACTATGAATACACCTCTGGCTGCCACACTCAGCACATCTCACCCTTCCTGCAATTCTCCTGTCTATTCTCCACACAGGAGCAAAAGTGATCCTTTTAAATGTCAGCCCAATTATGTTACAGCTATGCTCAAAAGTCTCTAATGACTCCCATCTCACTAAGAATAAAATGCAAATATCTAACCTTGGCCCAGGTGGATCTATGTGATCTGGTCACCAGCCACTCCTGTGATCTCATCTTCTGTCTGCTTGCTTGCTCCTCTCAAGACACATATAAGCATGTGCCCATTTCAGATCTGTTCACACAGTTCTCCCTGTCTGTAATTCTCTCTGTCTAGGAACAGAGATGACTCATCCCCTCACTCCATTCAAGTATTTGCTCCAATGTCACTTTACATAGAGAGGACTTCCTGCACACCCTATCTAAACTATCCCTCCTGTCCATATCACGACCCCAAACCAGCTTAATTTTTCTTCATAGCACTTATCCTCACCTGACATAGCATCTATGTATTTGTTAATTTTCTCTCCTCACCATTAGAATGTGAACTCCATAAGAAGGCAATATGTCCATGGATGCTTGTGTTCTGTACACACTTTATTCACTATGGTACTGCTCTGGATGCTTCTGCTCCACCGTGCCCTGACGCTTCACACACTGCCTAGAACAGTGTCTGATAGACAGTGGGGCCTCCACAAATATTTGTTCAGTGTGGTTTTATATTTTCTACATAAGGCCGTGCATCTCTTTTGGTAGACTTACTCCTGGATTCTTTATATATTTTTTAGAAAATATATATATTTTTTTCTATTTTTTCTATTTTTTTTTTCTTTTTTCCTTACTTAGAGCTGTGTGTTTGTAAAAGAGAGAGAAAATTACTCAAAAATGAACTTGGTATCGTTTTGACTTCTACATGTAGTCACACTCTAATTCCAGAGTGTTTTTTTAAAGCACCTAGCACTAGAGATAAATGGGAGAGCATGTTTTAAATGCAGTATTTTGGTGGTGACAGTAACATATTTATGCCATTTGTCATTCAAAATAAAGACTTTCAGAATCTGCCCTGTAAACCATCTCTACAAACAATGATTTAATCTCAATACAAAGACCAAAGGTTTGGAGGAAGTTGTCTTTTCAATTTAAGCATATATAGGAAATTGCAACTCATGATTTTACTCACTTTATTCTTTGTCACTTTATTTCATCACAGATCCAGAACCACTATAGCTTAAGGCACTCCTGCCTTTCTACCTGCAGGTCTATTAAGTAAGGGCAATTACTCTGCAAAGAGGTGACAATTCCTTTATGGAAGATATTGAATTCTAGGGCAGAAAACAGTGCATCAATAATGAAAGGTCAGTAAGAACACAATGAGCCAACTTCACAGCAACAAAGGGACTGCCGAGGGTGAGTGTCCAGGTACCTCCATGAATAAAGTGTGTATAGAGCACGAGCATTCACTTAACTGCCTTCAGGTATCCTTTTCGCAGGAATCTCTCTGAGATCAATTTACTATTGGACCACTAACACTCTACATTTGAAAATATAAAGACAAAACGTCTTGTTCTAAAAAAAAGTTGGTCTCATCAATGCTTAAGCACTAGGTCAACAGGACTGCGGCCACACACAGGTCTGCGGGATCTGCTGACCTGCAGAGGAACTCCAAACTAGTCAGCAACATGGAGGTATGATAGATGGGGTAATGCTTAGTGAACTGAAGCTGATTTTCTATTCAGTACATGTAACCTCAGCTTTGTTCAACTGAATAACTTCTGCTACTCTGATGCTCAGAGTATTGATTACTGTTTTAGAGCTTTGATATATTGTTCATTTTTTTTAAAGGCAATTATAGAGTATTTCAACTTTGGCTATAGATAACCAAGTTAGTGGGAGGATGAAAGAGTTGCATGATATTGCAGTATAATTGAACAAACCCGTGGCTCTCTTTACCAGCATATAGGGCACGGGGCGGGGGGGGAGGGGGGGGGCGGGGAAGCAGTATGGCAGTCTTTTGAAAAGGGAGATAAATGATACAGATTGCCATACGTTAGTTACCAAAGGATTGCATTTAAAGGATTCTTGTGCTTTTCTTCTCAGAAAGGGAAAATAAAGGAAATGTAAAAACAACGATTGTTACCAAGAGCTGCTCTTAAAAGAGCCAAGTACCCCCAAATTAAATTCATGCTTCTTAGCTTTCACTTTCCCATAATGTTGGCATAATTCAACGATGGCATTTTGCCAATTATCTCCAGAGTAAGAAGTAGGGCATTAACCACCTCTTTTTCAAGGAACAAAGTTCTTAAGAAGCAATTGATTACTGCTTGTCAGGGTAAACAGTAATTCTCCTGGGATATATTTTTTATGGTATAAATCTTGAAGGGAAAAAATTCAATCTGAGCATATTCATTGCTTTAATAGTCCTTGGAAGAATATAATCTTATTTTTTCCCTCTTTTTAATGTTATAAGAGTTTTCTTTCACTTAGCAGTTTTACCAGGGGTCTGCAAACCACCAAAATCCTCAGAGCCCTACTAAGGTTTATAACAAATTGGGAATATGCAATTCCAGCCTTGCTTCTTCTTCCAAAAGCCATAAAATATCTAAATGATGCATATATATGAATATATGGATGGGGATGGTGTGTGTATATATACATTACACATACATACCCACATGCACACACTATTTCTTACTGTCTTCATTAATGCAAATAAAATATATTTTTTCAGGAAGATTTAATATGAAATCCAAAACATATATAAGGAAAAAAAATCACATGGAAATAACTTCAAATTAATATCTTCTTGGAGACTAAATTGCTATTTACCATAGTAAATAGTAGCAGGAAAAAAAAGCCCTTGTGCTCTGTTGAAATTTTAAATTAAATATAAAAAGGCTGCAGAAAAAATAATTTATGATAAATCCAGGGAATATGGAAAGATACTTGAATTCACACATTCAATAAATATTACACATGCCAAAGTATTAAGACATTTATAAATTATCCTTTAGCTCAGCTAGTGTAAGATTGTTTCCATAGTAATGGTGCAGGGATAGTGAAAAGCCACTTTACCATTTCTGTAGTTTGGAGTAGTCAAATTCTCTCCATTTCCATTTTCTTCTTTAAAGTAAAAGTCTCTATGCAGCTAAAATTTAATTTGATAATTTTTGTATTTGCTTTTTACCCTAATGCAAAACATATAGATAGGGCAGTAATGGATTACATGTCCTTTATTGGGGCATCAATCTATTTACTTTTTTTTCCTCCTGAGACTCTAGTATATCAATAAATTTAATAGGTAATGTCATAATCCCTCCTAACATTGGAATTCTGTACTTTTTTATATCAAAATGTGAAGGACCACTTCTTGAAGACATTCCCAACCCTCACATACTTCCCTCCTTATGGGTATCAGTCAGAGTCCTGGCAGGAAATGATGGCACACACAAGCTGGCTAATGAAAGAGAGTTTAACAAAGGGACCATTTATAAAGAAGTGACAGGAAATAGGGAAATCAACAAGAAATGGGGCAGTTACCTCCTGAGGACAAAAAGGCCAGAGTTGTTACTATCCCTAAGCTGGAAGAAGCAAAAAGAAGAAGGTATCAGAATTTGGAGAGGGTAGCTAACCATAGGGGACCATGTGTCAGGAGATGGAGCCTTCAGTGAGGTGACACCACTAATCATGGTCGTGATCTGGCAGGAAGGGAGCCAGCAGAATAAAAACCCCAAATTTAACTCTTCCTGACATCTTGCCAGCAGTCCCCACTGGTAAAACCAAGCCAGAATCCAAAGGACAAGGGAACCCATTAACGTGGTCTATATAGATTAGTTCCCAGGATACAGACAGGGTAGAAAAGGTGATTGAGAGGATCTCGAGAGGCAGAATGAAAGTATGCATCACACTCCCCACTTAGATGTATAATTTAGTGAAAATCACCTTTCAATTTGGAAATAGCATGGTGGGAGTTTTTCATCAGCAGAACTAGGAAGCCGTTTGTATGCTGAGGCATCTGTGGGAAAAGGAATACATGTAAACAAGACACTCGGACACGTTGTAAGGTAAGAGAAATATTTATTTAATTTTGCACAAGAACGAGCTTATACTGAACAAATCCAACCAAATAATATTAAGTGCAGTAAAACAAGGAAATAGGGATGACTTTTCCTGTTAGAAAATATTAAGTAACCATGCCTGTGCATTATTTTTATCATTACAATAACTTGTTTCAGATTTCTTTTCGGAGTGTATACTGTACATAATACGTTATAACTTCTTTGCTTTGCTTCTGAAAATATAATTCATTCACTGCCTTGCATTTTATTTTTTTTGCAGTGAGGAACCTAACTGATTCATGAAGATTCTGATCTAGAGAAAAATTTTCTGCACCAGTGAAGCTAGAGGCTTTCAAAGCTCTGATGGGCTCAGGCTTTATATCCAGGGGTCATGATGTCATGGTGTGTATTCTACACCCATTCTTCTACCATGGTGATGTCAGACACAGTAGAAGCAGAATTCTGGTCTCGTTTTGCCCCAAGAATTTTCCTTTAGTGATTTTCTCAAGCTTCACAAATTTCATAATTGAATGTTCACTCAGCTATTAACAAAGCTGCACTTAGCTGCCCACAAATCATCCACCTTAAGTTTTAACTTTTTTTTTTTTTTGGTCTTTTTAATGAAAGAACATTCTTTAAACAGAAATCTCCCGTGAGACAGTTAACTTCACAGTTCCTGAAGGCACTGTGGATCCACTGAGCAACAGATGTGGCCATTCTGGAGAAGAAAAAAGAGGAAAGAAAAGGATGGTATAAGCTGTTCAGTCGTTAGTAAATACTCACACTTACTGATTGGTGCATATAAATCTAACTGGGGCTTGTTATTTATGCACCCCAGCAAATTCAACCTCCCAGTCACTTCTCACGTCTCTGCTACTGCAGGACCAATTATGCCCAGTTATTTGTGGCAAATCAGAGACTAGCTTTATTTACCACATGGCACCTTCTTAGATCACATTTGTTCTCTTAATTATTCATCCACAAAATATGTATTGAGTATATTAAGCCTTAGGTATATGGATGAATAAGCAGAATGGTTACTACCCTCATAGGGCAGGGGTTACAGTTTGGGGGGGGCAGAAAACTAATAAATACCAAGCAAACATATTATCAAAAATTGTGAAAAGTGCTAGAAAAGAAATAAACTAGGTGGTGTCAGGATACTAATAAAAGACTGGCTGGGGCACCTGGGTGGCTCAGTCAGTTAAGCTTCTGCCTTTGTCTCAGGTCATGATCCCAGGGTCCTGGGATTGAGCCCCGCATCGGGGCAGGCTCCCTGCTCAGCAGGGAGTCTGCTTCTCCCTCTGTCCCTCCCCCTGCTCATGCTCTCTCTCTCTCTTCCCCCCTCCCTCCCTCTCTCTCTCTCTCAAATAAATAAATAAAATCTTTTAAAAATAATAAAGAAAAGACTGGCTACTTAGATTAGGTGGTTGGGGTGGACTTCTCTGTAGAAGTGATATTTAAACCAAGACCTGAAGGCAATGTGAAAAGGTTGGCCAAAAGCACAGGGAACAGAATGAGTACAGGCTTTGAAGTGAAAGTAGTTTTGTTTAGTTAAGCTGAAAAAAGGTCTGGGTGAGAATTTTGAGTTGGTGAAAAAAACAGTGTAAAGTAGGAAAAATAGCAGGGAAGGGCCAGATACACATAATTAGTTTTTCGAATAAAATACCAAAATAATACAGTGCATTACAAAAAAATTAATATCTTACTCTTTTGAGTCATTGCACTCTTACTTTCTTCAACCAGCTAACTAATAATGATGATTATGTTAATATTGTTACTACAATCATAAGATGATAATACCCTACTTCTTGAGTGCATACTCTGTGTCAAACACTTTGCTAGGGACTTTAAATACATTATCAAATTTCAACCTTACAGCATTCTCAGTGGGTCACTATTAATATTCACACTTCCTAGATTCAGATACTGAAGATCAGAAAGCTTAAATATCATGTCCAAAATCACACAGCTAACAATGGTACAGCAGGAATTAAAATTCAGGTTAGTCTGACTAAAAACCATCCTCTATCTGATATTTCCTCTCAGATAAGTGACTTTAGATGCTTTAAAAATGTATTATACTTTTACGATAAAGTCAGAAGTGTCTGTTCTATAAGACAAAAGATTTTGATACTTTAAACTTTTTTGAAGTATACCAAATGAGGGGAAAACTAGTCCATTTCCAAGAAGAGTATTATCAATTTAAGCCAGTACTCTTCTGTTCTTAATTTTTATAAAGAGAGCTCTTATTCTGACAATGAGAGGAAGTCTCAACATCTCTTGGATCTCCAGTGGCATTTTAAAGCTTTGTCATCATGCTCAGAGGCAGGTTTTCTACCCATAACCATTACATCATCTTTCCCAGTCCAGGCACCCACTGATGTAAGGGATATACCAGTTCCTGAGAGTATCAGTTCCTCAAATTGTATGGCTTTTGAGCAGAAAGTCAGGGAATTTCTGGAGCTTTCTGCCATTGAGTATGTGAAGCTAGCATTAGAACCCTGTGGGTGGAAAAATCATTATTATGGTTCCTATGAGTATGTTTTAGGAAGGGATTTTCCAAAATCTTCCAGGAATGTTTTCCAAAATCTTCCAGGAATGTTTTTCTTATTCCATATCCATATTTTCTGTTACGATAAGATAAATGCTCTATAAATCATATACCATTGGAAACTCCTCAATTAGGGAAACATAGTTCATACAAGAATGAATAATAAAATATCCTATTGGAGTTCCAGTTTCAGTAATGGCATAGTTGCTTATATAAAACTAACCTTCCCCGCAGATTACTATAAAGGGTCTGGACAAAAATAGAAAAAAATAACTATTTGAAAGCAATAGATAGTGACCAAAAGCAGGCAGACACTGGAAAGGTTTCAATCTGTGAAAGAAGGGAAATGTGTTGTGTGAGATTTATTTTTCCTTTGCATTTCCCCTTAGGGCACTTTGTAGTCTCTGCAGCTTAGGCTAACTACAACTCAGGCATAAAGACACAATCTGATAGGCCTCAGATGTCAGAGGACAACTTTTAGGGCTGCCAGAGTAGTTGTAAATTCAGAAAGAAATACCTAGAAAGGAGGGAGTGATTCAGCATATAAACTCCCCTCAAATCCTTGGCTGGTCTTTGAAATACAGAAGAGACTAAAGAGATAATGAGTTACAGCTTGAAAATCGCAAGATCTGGGCAGAGATTTCAAATGTTGCTTTCTGTGGGTAGCAGTGTTTAAAATCTGTGTCCTTCCAAGTTAGGAAGGATTGATAAAAAAAAAATTCAGGCTTTTCATTGAAAGCCCATAAGGGCCATGATTAGGAGTAAAAACAATGTCTCAAGATTAAGAGACTCACCCTAGAACTAAGGGTAAATCTGGAATAGACCCACCTAACCAGAGTAAAGTGAAGCTTTCTTAAGTGCAAGGTGATAGGCCAGAAATTTGCAAACTGCTAGAACAGTCTTCAGAGAAAGCTAACAGAACATATGATCTATGCCATATATCATCCATAGTATCCAATAAACCATAAAAATATTAGATATCATGAAGAAAGACAAGAAAATGTGACTTTTAATCAAGAGAAAAAGTAGTGAATAGAAATGACTCAAAAACAGTCCAGATGGAATAATTAGCAGACAAGGACTGGAAAGTATCTATTTTAAATATGTTTGAAGTAAAAAAAAAAAAAAAAAAAAAGATGGTAAATCTCAGCAGATAAATAAAACTATAAATAGAATTAAATGGAAATTTTGGAGTCAAAATTTCCAGTATTTGAAGTGAAAAACTCATTGAATAGGTTTAACAGCAGATAACATGACAGAAGGAACAGTCAGTAAATTTATAACAAAAAAATAGAAATTATCCAATCTAAAACAAAGAGAAAAAAGACTGATATAAAAATAGAGCTTCACTGACCTTCAGGATAGTATTAAGCCATATAACATATGAGTAATCATAGTCCCAGAAGAATAGGATGGAGAAAATTGCAGAGAAAATATTTGAAAAAATTTGAAGAAACCATGGTCAAAATTTTCTCAAATTTCTCAAAAAAAAAAAAAACCAAAAAAACTCCAAAACAAAAAAACCTACCAGCTTAGATACTTAAAAAGCCCAGCAAACACCAAAGAATAAAGTCACATAAAATATCACATCTAAGTATATCACAGTCAAACTTCTAAAAATCAAAGCTAGAGAATTGTGAAAGGAAACAGGGGGGAAAAGACATATTTTATACAGGGGAACAAAAATACAAATGATAGCTGAATCCTCATTAGAAATGATGGACACGTGAAAACAATAGAGTATCACCCTTAAAGTCCTAGGAACAAATCTGTGAATCCAGAATGCTTTATTTAATAAAAATATCCCTAAAAATAAAGATAATTTCAGATAAATGGAAGTTAGATCTATTAACCAATGGATCTATAATATGGAAAATGCTAAGGGAAGTTAAAACTGAAGGAAAGTGACACCAGATGGAGACTCAAATATGTGAGAAGAAATGAACACTAGAAATGGCAAATATGTGGATAAGTATGAAATATAGCATTTCTTCTTCCCTTAACTTCCTTAAGAGATATTTGGCTGACTAAAGCAAAAATAATAAGGAATTTTAGGGTTTACAGCTTACTGAGTTACAAAATATATGATTATTTATTATAGCTCAAAGGCTAAGGGGGATGGAATTCTATTATGTTGAAGTTCTTATATTTTATGTGAAGTAGTATAATATTAAATCTTATTCTACTCTAATAAATGAATGCTATAGATTGTAATCTCTAGATCAGCAACTAAAATAGTAATATAAAAGGCTACAGTTAAAAGTTCAAAAGAACAATTAAATTTAAATAATATAAAAAGTTAATAAACAAAAAGAAGGAAGAAATGGAGGAATAGGAATATGGAAAATGGATAGGACAAAAATAAAACAAATGGCAAAATGGTAGCCCTATATCCACCAATGCCAAAAAATTACATTATATGTAAACAGACTAAACACTTCATTAAAAGACAGAGATTGTCATACTGGATAACAAAATAAGAACGAAGTATACATTATCTATTAAAAATAGAGTTTAAATATAAAACCATAGGTGGGTTGAAAGTAGATGGGTCAAAACAAATTGAATATCTGAAAAAAACTGACTTCAAGTCTAGAATGCTTGCTAGAGAAAAGGAGGGCATTACATAATGATAAAATGGTTAATTTACCAGAAGACATAAAAGAGTACATCCTGGGTGATTCCATTTATATGAAATTTTTAAAAGGCAAAAAAAATCTACTACAATGAAATCAAATTGAAGTTTGCTATGGTAAGTTGGTATTGCCTGGAAGGGGAAAAAAAGGTACTTACTCAAGTATTGGAAATATACTATATTTTGATTTTTAAGACTCATCAAATTATATATATAATAACTATGCATTTCACTATAGTTAATATTACCTTGATAAAAACTAAAATAAAAGGTGATCCACTGAAACTTAGTCTGATTACTAGGAATAGTAACAACCTACTATTACAATGAATAAAACTAGTTATTTTTACATAGTACAAAGTAAGTTTCCTTAACACCCTGTTATTTCTGACTACATTTATTCTATATTTTTAAAAAGTTTTTAAAAAGTCATTGTCACTATTTTTGTGCTAAACTCAAATCAAGATTAGAAGATAGCTGGCTTTGGGGCGCCTGGGTGGCTCAGTCATTAAGCGTCTGCCTTCGGCTCAGGTCATGATCCCAGAGTCCTGGGATTGAGCCCCGCAACGGGCTCCCTGCTCCACGGGAAGCCTGCTTCTCCCTCTCCTACTCCCCCTGCTTGTGTTCCCTCTCTCGCTGTGTCTCTCTCTGTCAAATAAATAAATAAAATCTTAAAAAAAAAAAGACAGCTGGCTTTTAATTTTCATTTAATATATTTATATATAATACATGTATAATATATTTTAATGTTATTTATATTCAGTAAATTTAGTTTTTATTCATTTATTAATCATTTACTGTATAATTAATATATTAATCTGTTTACAAATTATATAGATTATAAATAGATGTATATATAAATAATTAATATATTTTTAAACATCCCACTACCATCAGTATTTTAGTATGACTTTATAGAATTCATTTGCATACTCTTTTATTTTCAACCTTCTTGCAATTAAAGTGTAAATGTAATTACATATTATATTTTTAGCTTAGGTTTTATTTTAAGCCATTTTTTCCAATGGCTGAGTAATATAATCATATAATTATATATATATTACATAATTATAGTATAATATATATTGCATCATAGAGTTACTGGAACATATTTAACTATTTTTCTATTTTTGGACAAACTTGGTTTCTTCCTTGATTTTATATGACAAATAATATTGAGGTGAATATTGTCATGCATATATTTTAGAATATTTCTTGAGGTTATATTCTCAGACCTGGGGTTAATAGCACAAAAGATATTTGAGTTGGGATGGGGAGTAGGCAAAGAGGTGTATTGTGGCATGTTGACATGTGTTTTTCAATGTCATTAACAATTCATAAGTACATCTCCGTCAGCACTGGAAATTATTGTGAGTTGTTTTTTTTTTACTGTGGTATGTGAAAATAATAATTCATTATGTTAGTTTACATTAGAGTTTTAATTATTTAAAAGTTGAATAATTTCCTCTTTTTATTTTTATTTATTTATATTTTAAAGATTTTATTTATTTATTTGACGGAGACAGAGACAGTGAGAGCAGGAACACAAGCAGCGGGAGTGGGAGAGGGAGAAGCAGGCTTCCCCTCAAGGAGGGAGCCCGATGTGGGACTCGATCCCAGGACCCTGGGATCATGACCTGAGCCGAAGGCAGATGCTTAACGACTGAGCCACCCAGGCGCCCAATTTCCTCTTTTTAATAGCTGCATTTTTTAGCGAATTGTTTATTCATTCTTTGCTGATTTATTTATGGGGGAAATATTGTTTTTTCTTGTTAACTTTTATATGTTTTTTAATTTAACAAAGCATATCTTCTGGAAGAATATCTTTCCAGTCTCTAGTTGTGACTTCTCATTTTGTAAATTTTGTTTATCTATAGAAGCTCTAAATTTTCTTTGAGGAATACTTTATCACTTCTAAGTTAGAATAGACATCTCCCTTCTAGAATGTTGATTAACATTTGATTACATCTTTTTACTTTTAGTATCTAACATTTCTTCCATGTAGAATTTGTTTTGATATATGATAGCATATAAAATTACTTCCCTCAAATTGCTGCCCAGCCATTCCAATGTATATAAAATAATCCTTTCTTCCTTTATTGATCTGAAAATCTCTCCCAATCATACACGAAAGTCTTCATTTTAATGTCCTCATTGATGGGGCATTTGTTTCCATAGATAGATCTAGTTTCTATTCTAATGTTAGTACAGAAGTCTGCTTTCAAAACTTTAAGTCTGCTGTTCCTGATAGATGAGGGTAAAATTTAGGAAGTTAGGAGATTCATCCTTAAAACTCTAATTTTCTTCATACTTCAATTATTTCAGTATTACATCTAGAGTCTCCCAAGGAATTAAAAGTAGCCCCCTGGCTTCCAATTTCCAAATGGTCTGTTTGGTAATTATTTATTAAAGGAAATGACCTTCTATCCCTCCTCCCTTCGTATTCATTTCTCAACTGGACACATCCCTAGTTATTGTTTGAAGCTCAAAGCATAACTGCCTAAAAGCACTCTGACCCATCAAAGGGTTCATTGTCTCTTTTAGACTTAGGAGAGACAATCTTAGTAATCCATTTTTGACTCAAGAGTTTAACCTTTGAATGGAGGAACATTTTTTTTTAACCTAAGCAAATTAAATCTGGAGACATCCTTAAAAAGACATCTTTAAACCACCACCCCCCTGCTAATTCCTAATTCCTCAGATCTTATCTTCAATGTCATTTGCTCAGGAGATAACTGGTGCACATGTTATATGGTCTTTTAGCACAGTGCTCCTTTCCTTCAGAACATCCATCACAGTCTAGAATGTTGTCTTATCTGTTTCATGACTTAATATCTACTTACTGTATTATTAACAATAATAATAGCCAATATTGGTGTTTCCTCTGAATGTGCATGAAATGTGTAGGAAACTTTTTTATGGATCTTCTCACTTAATTCTTATAGCAACCCTCTCATGCAGGTACTAAAATTACTCCTAGTTAGGTACTATTTTTATTCTTATTTTTCAGGTGAGCAAACTGAGCAAACTGAGAGAGATCAGTGGGCATCCCCTGAGGTCACATTGCTAGTATGGCTGGCCAGGCTTTGAATCCAGGTGGCCTGATTCTATGCACTGCATTCTTCACCTCTAGAGCTGTCCAGCAGAACATTCTGTGATGAGAGAAATGTTCTCTATATGTTCTGTCTAATATGATAGCCACTAGCCACATGTAGCTATTGAGCAATTAAAATGTGGCCAGGGTGACTGAGAAACTGAAGTTTTAATTTTATTTAACTTTAATTAATTTAAATAGCCACATGTGGCTACTGACTACCATATTGGACAGCATAGCTCTAGACAACAAGGTGCTAGGTAATAATTTCCAGAAACAGTTTTATCTGTTTTGCTTATCATTACACTCCTGGTACTAGCATAATACCCAGCACAATGTATTTATTGATTAGAATGAGTAATTCATAGGAGAGTAGGACAGGGAGATAAGAAGTAAAAATGGTGCTCTGAAAGCACCAAATTGTGGAAAATGCTCACCTCCAATGGAATATCTGTAGCCTGTTTTGCATCCATTTTATTTTTAAAATAACACAAAATAAATATAATAAAATGTGTATTTGGGATAAATTTGGTAAAGTAGCACATATTTTTATAACTCATATTTAATAAGAAGGGAAAAGGGAAATAGCATCAAACAGTAACTTCTGAGAATCAGCACTTATCTGACAAAAAATGAATTTAACTCTAAAATACACTTTCTGGAATACATTTCTATCATGAGGCAAAAATCCTATTTGTTTATAAGGCAGTAAATGACAATCATACTCATGCTCTTCACCCCAGAAAACACTCTCATGTTTTTCTATTACTGAATGCATTTTTTTTATTGTAAATATCTGTGTGAGCCATATTTGTGTGTTTTTCATCCTATCACCTCCTATATATTTTTGCTGTCACTTCTCAGAACAATAATCTTAGATTAAGAGTGTACATGGGATGCCTGGCTGGCTCAGTTGGTGGATCATGTGACTCTTGATCTCAGGGTTGTGAGTTCGAGCTGCATTTTGGGTGTAGAGGTTACTTATAAAATATTAAAAAAAAAAAAGAGTGTAAAGGGATTTAACTTTAATTGGTAATTAAATGTCAGAAACTATTTCCCTGTTGGTCATTAATGCTGAAGTTTCTAGATATGCACTGCTATGTGTACTCATATTAAATGTATATTAAAGCAATACTGCATATACATTAGTCACTTTTAGTAGTAGTAGTAGTAGTAGTAGTAGTAACTTTCAAATTTGCTAATGCATTTTCAGAAAACGCATTAAATGTTCACCCAAAAAGCTTTGCTTGATTGACAAAAATTACACTGATTGAAAGAGACAAACATTTCGGTTTGAAATAGATAATAGTATCTCAAAGCTTAAAGCATTTTATATTTCTTTGTCCTGTTATGTCAAGCCACTCTAGTAAGAATTTGTGCTAAGTGAATCTGAATTAAATTGCTCTATTGAAAAAAAATTAATGGAACTGTGCACTTACAAAAAGAGAGTTAAAGATATCTAGCTGTGGTATGTTGGAAAAAATCTGAATCTTTGCTTTCCTGTGTTGTTGTTATTAAGCCTTCAGTTTATTTACTTAGTTTTAGTGTTGATTCAAAAATTATGACTATGAAATACAGTGACCACTAAATCAACATTTGTAGGAACAATAATCAAGTAGAATGCTTTCAACTTAGCCAGTATGTATGAACTCTACACATAGTCTACATTATCTGTATTTTCGTTCTCATTGAAGTAAAAGACACACGCTCTATTTTCCTATGGGAATAAGAAGAAAAATCTTTATAATGACTTTTCTCCAACTATGGGAATAAAATAAACAACAGATCTTAAATTTTTCAACCCAATGTAACTGACCACAACAAACCAAGAAATATGCCCATTTTTCCATATTGATTTTCACTTTGGAAAATGTAATATATTTACTTTGTTGATATATCTTACAGACCTCATAAAAGGACCAGATAAAAATCAATAAAATAATATCCATCATGAAAGAAGAAACATGAAGTTTGTGTTGTAGTTTGTTTTTTTTTAAAGATGTGTACAGTTAGAAAATTTAGGGCAATTTAAGTAGGTTCTTTCTGTTCTGGTGACATAAATAACTGATCATTCTGGTTTCTGATCATGCACTTCCTTCTCCTTGAATATGCTTTGAGGATGCACAGGGCAGTTAGCCTTGGCACTAATAAAGCTGAGTGGCCCTCCTCCCACCTCTGTTTCAACAATAAATAGGAAAAAAAAATGCTTCCCGTTGGCCTAGGTTAAGCACATTAATATGAATGAGCCTGGGTGCAGTTGGCCAAGTGTTCCCTCCTTGAATTTAATAGGCTTTACCTTGCACTGGCAGAGAGTACATTCGGTGCCGTGTTTGATCCAAGAGGACCCAGTGAAGCGAACCACGTTCATCTCATCCAGGCAAGTTTTGGTGATGTCATTACGAATGGTGTCTGCCTGGCAAGGGTCAGTGACACAGCGCCGGCAGCACTCATTCTCTGGGAGGACACTGAATTCACATTCCACTTCTGGGCAAGGCAGAGGCCAACAGTCAACTTCCCCTTGCTGTAAGGAAAGCAGATGCACCAGGGCAGGGAGAAAGGAAGTGAGGGCGTGGAGGGAGGCACAGTGTTTACTGAATACTCAGTTTATTTGATGGATATTTATACTCACACCTTCAAAGCCATGAATCTTGCAGGGAATCTACAAAAGTCCTATCAGAGTGCTGAGGTCTATACCGCAGCTGGATTTTAAGAGTGTTCAAGGATTAAACAAGAACAATGAACAAAAGCAAAACCCTTTCCCTTAAAACAATCAAATTTGCATGCTCTTATCTTTTCCCTGACAGAAGAATTATTTACTATGGAAGAACGTTTTACTTAAATTTTTGCATGTTAGGTGCTTTTTTCATTCTTTTGATTATTTCCCCCCTACCTTCTCATTTATTCCCTTCTGTATAAAGAAAGTTTTGTCCATTTACAAGAAAATCAACTGAAATATGAAGGGAATTTGGCAGGTTTTCTTTGTTCATTTATATGTTTCTCAGGTTAGGGATTTTGGAGGGGGAAAAAGAAAAAACAACTAGCTGATTTCAGGCTTCTCTATTCCACACGGGAAAATTGTGTGAATTGGATCTTTTTAAAATTTAGCTCCCACCTCTCTCCTATTTTCTTCATAATTCTGAATCTCATGGTCTTGGAGATGAAAGCAGCCTTCAGGCACAGAAACTAACCTTGTTCTTTCAATTGATTTTTGGGTTTAAAGTATAAAAAGGAAGCAACAAAAAAGCATTACCTTAAAAATATCCTCACACAAATAGAAAGGAAACTAGCCATGACTTTAAAAGTAGCATCTGGGAAACCTTCTTCTATAAAGACACATAGACCAATTTTCCTTTTCATTTACACTCCTCAAAAGAATCAAGAAGCTTGGTCAAATGAGAAAAGATTGGTGTTTTCCTGATCAAGTCTTTATTTTCTTTTTTCCTATTGTTTCCAGTACAAGTTTTATAAATATATACATTCAACTCTAATATTCTAATAAGTATTTATTGCAAATCCATACATGTGTAAAACAGGGTGCCCACTAGAATAGTATTGATGGTAAAAATATTTAGAAGGAGAAAAAGTGTCATTTTTTGTTTTTGTTTCTGTTTTTTTAAGTCTGAGCATGACCGATAGAAATGGATTAACAAAAGTTCTACTTGGACAAAAAAATTACATTTTTCACAAATGCTGTTCTGCTTATAATGGTGTGTGAGTGAACCTAAGCTGAATGGGATTGGGGATGCTAGGAGAGTCTGTTCTTCTTTGGAGCTCTGGAAAGACATGCACGACATGCCGTCCAACATTTACTCCGAACGTGCCTTCACGGGTCCTGACCGCGTGCCCACCATCTTGTCATCCTAACCGGGCTCACTTTTTGTAACCACCAGCGCCACGGCCAGGTAGGTGCTGAGAACTGGCGGATGTGGGAGGGCAAGACTGTCTCCCTCCTTAGATTCTGGGCTGGAACTTCCCCCGCACTTGCTGTAGCTAAACTTACCAAACAGCGACACTGCTGGCAGTCCTGGACCCAGGTGTCACCACTATTGTATAAGGTTTCCCCATTTTGATGGAGGCACTGACTGCTAAGCCTTGGGTCACATTCAGGGCAGCAAAAAAGATCAACCGTGGGATTCTCGCAGTCACAGACCATCCGACGACACATTACGAATCCATTCTGTATGAGAAAGAAGAAAGCAGTTACCAAAAGCCCTCCCTTTCTCAATATACTACATCAATGTAATAGCTTTAGAGTTACATTTTGTAGCTAACACACAGAAATTACCCAAGCTGGAGAACTTCCAATTTCCTTTCCAAACACTGCTTGTCCAGCAAATTTTCAGAAATGACCGGTATGAAATAACCACTACACATCCTTATGTATATATGAATGTGGGTAATGTACATGTAAATGTACATGTAAATATACATGCACTTGTTTATTAGTATAGTAATTAGAATACTACCTATAGTAATTAGAATACTACCTTGTTTTATGTGAGGGCATGTGCATTTATATTTAATAGTCAACAAGCTGGGGAGGGTATGTGCTATGGTGAGTGCTGTGAATTGTGTAAGACTGATGAATCACAGACCTGTACCTCTGAACAAATAATACATTATATGTTAAAAAAAAAAAAAAAAGAAGAAGATAGCAGGAAGGGAAAAATGAAGGGGGGGAAGTCGGAGGGGGAGACAAACCATGAAAGACTATGGACTCTGAGAAACAAACTGAGGGTTCTAGAGGGGAGGGGGGTGGGGTGACGGGTTAGCCTGCTGATGGGTATTAAGGAGGGCACGTACTGCATGGAGCACTGCGTGTTATTCACAAACAATGAATCATGGAACACTACATCAAAAACTAATGATGTAATGTATGGTGATTAACATAACATAATAAAAAACATAGTCAACAAGCTTTACCTATTGTTAAGTTTATGGAATATATTAGACCTTAAGTTTGTATACAAACTGTTTTCAATTTCTTTCATAATAATTGAGCCCTTCATACAGAGTGTTATTTATCTAACTATAAATTAAGTCTCTATCATTGACTGGGTAAATAAAGTGGAACATTCCTTTAAAACTGAAACACAGTCTAAATAGATCGTTTTCACTTGTAGGCCAAAGTATGTCTGTTCTGGCTTTGTTTATGCATTCATTCAAATATGATATTGTTACTATGGAAGCACTAGCATAGTTAGCAGCAAAGTTTTATCAACATGTGCAGATAAATGCATTGTGGCATTTCCATAGGATGGAATACTATTCAGCAATAAAAAGGAATTGGTTACTGACATATGTAATTAATATAAATGAATGCTGAAAACATAATGCTGAGAGAAAGAAGCCAGACCGAAAAAAAAAAAAAGGTATGTACTATATGTAATACCTACTATAGAAGGCTCTAGAAAATACAAATCTAACCTACAGTGACCCAAATCAGTGTTTTCCTTCAGGCTGACGGTATGGGACTACCTACGAAAGGACAGAGACAACATTACGAGCAGATGAAAATGTCCTTTTACACTAACTGTGATAGTGATTAAGTAGATGCATGCCATTTGTCTAAGCTCATCAAGCTATATACATTTAAAACATATGCAAATTACACCCCAATAAAAATGATTAAAGTGTTTTATTTATACCAACCTGACATGAACACACAGAGCACCGGTCATTTTCCAACACCCAAATCTGACCATTGTGTTTAATTTTTCCGTCATGGATGCAGTCCCCTGTGCAGTTCTTTCCATGAGGACATCGGCAATCATATCCACCATCCAAGTTAAAGCAAATGGTATCATTGGCACAGCTATGCCTCCCGGTCCCACACTCATCGATATCTACAGCCAAGAAAAGGCAGCCGGCAATGTGCTTAGGATATGCTCGGTTTCAAACAACTACAATCAGGCAAGTTGTCTCCTAACACAAAGCATTCAACTGTAAATTAATTTTCATCTTACTGGCGTGCATTTCCTATTAAATGCTGACTAAAGCAATGTTAATGATCCGGGGATTTCACAGGAACACATTATCATGCTTGACTTCAAACACCAGATAACCTTGGTTAGATTCTCCACTTTTGTATCTCTGTAAATACCATTAGGCTTCATGGAACACTTATATTTTTTGAAAGTAAGAAGAGAACTCAATCTATCAAACAAAAAGCAGTGGCAGTTGAAATCCTAAAAGTGCCTTTGAGTTTTTATTGGGAAAATCATCCTCAAATGTTAAAACGGTGCTTACCCCAAATCCTTTCTTAGTGGGAGATGAAATGGCATGGGGCCTCCAAGGCATTTTTATTCAGCCTCAAGCATCCACCTGTCACCCCTGTGTAAGCTCCTCCCAGAGTTTCGCCCAGGTGAGGGCGTTCTTCCCATAGTCAGGCATTTTTGTACTGTCCTCACACACTGCCCACCCCCCACCCCGCCCCGCCACAGAGGGCAAGTGACCACCAGCAATTACCATCTCGCTCACAAATCATCTCCCACTTCTTAACTTTTCCATTTCAGACGATCATTTTGGCTCCTGCCTGACTCAACTGTCAAGGACCCATTCCTCACCTGACCTCACCTTGTCCATGGCAATCACAGCCTACAGCATTTTCATACAGATGAAAAGAAAACATATCTTGACCCACAGATCAGGTCCTTAAGAAGAGATGTGATTCATTTTATTTAGCCCCATAATTTAAAGGTCACAAGCCCAAATACATTTCAGGGATATTGTATGAGTGGCAGTAAGCAGTTATCTCCTACTTCATCTGTTTCCTCCGAGTAAAGGTCAAGAAAGAAAGAATTAAATCACAGCAGAAGAAGTGGGTTAGAGAGAAGATGGAATGGATAGCTTTTCACCAGGAGAACTGTATACCGATTTTCTTAGAAAATTTTATTTTATTATTTTTTAAAGAGTTTATTTATTTATTTATTTGACAGAGTGAGAGATAGCGAGAGCAGGAACACAAGCAGGGGGAGTGGGAGAGGGAGAAGCAGGCTTCCAGCAGAGCAGGGAACCCGATGTGGGGCTCGATCCCAGGACCCTGAGATCATGACCTGAGCTGAAGGCAGACGCTTAACGACTGAGCCACCCAGGCGTCCCATGATTTTCTTAGAAAATTTTAAAGATAGACTTTAGTAGATAACGTTTCTTAAATTGTTTGGTTTCAACATTATAGAAGACGTGGCCCAGTCAAGGTTATATTTTAGCCATATTTAAATTCTTAAATATTAAGTTCTGTCATATATGCATTCCTCAAAATGAGCCATATGATATATTTCTCTCTATTTGCCTTGATTTTGATCAATTACACCTCAACAAGACCAATTAATTGACACAATGGCTGAAAGATTTTTGTTATAACTATAGTGAACACATTATTATAGCCTGATTTGTCAAGGATAATACAGTTTATAATTATAGAGTATGATCAAAAGCAGAACTGTTAGCGAGCATGAGGATATATTTCACATTTTTAAGCATTGATATATATATATATATATAAATTATATATATTTATAACAATTATATATAAATAGATTTGTTCAGGTCAGAGAAATTTGGCTGATGCTATTTAGAGAAAGAGGAGCAAGAAGTGAAATTTTATAAAATAGCTCTATATTTAATCTACTCAGAATAATAAAGTATATTGATGACTTGATCTTCATTTCCTATTAAATATTATTATAATTAGGAACTATAATAAACAGGGAAAACATTAACCATAGTTATTTGGTCTCTTTGACCACAAACGGTACAAATATTTCTTACTACATAACCCTTTAAATATCCTCTATACAAATATTATTCCGTTAATGGCAATGACTGGATTTTTACAATCATTTCATTTTGCTTGACATTTAAAATAAAAGCTCTGCTGTCAGGTAATGCATTTTTTTTCTTAAAGGCAGAGACAATCCTTGGATTTGCTGCAGAAGACAAAGAAGAGGTGTCCAGCCACAAAAGGAACACGTACTCTGAAATCAAGTACGTTTATAATAAAGAATTAGAGTAATAAGTTACTTACAACAATGGTTGATATGTACTTGTCATACCTGGAGAAATGTGTAGGCAGAAAATCATTATGAACCAATGATTACCTTTTGCTATACAATGGGATTTGAATTAATTTGAATTCATCTCCCCCCCGCCCGGCACCTCCCGCCCCCCCCACCCCCCGCTTGTTATTTACACTGGTTTCCCAATGCAGAGACTATTCTCAATTGAATGGTAGTACAGAGTTTTGGAATTCATTGTTACATATAGTTTTATTATAATGTAAAATTCCTAAATTAAATATACACAATGAGTGTATATTCTGCTTTGAAAAACCTACTATGATATATAAAAATTCCAACTTTAAAAATACTGGTAACTCCTTTAGTGAGTTATCGAAGAAATAATGTTGCTAAATCCAATGGCCAAGTCTCATTTCAGATCTAACTTATCTAGCAGCAGGATTTATGCAGTTCATTCTCCCTCCCTAATAAATTTTCTTTACTTGCTTCCTATCACATTGGTAGCTCTTTCTGGATATTTCTCCTGCCCACATACACACCTAGTGGCAATTAAACTATGAATAAGATTTGGCCAAGCTACAGGAGGTAAAGAGTGGTCTAGGCAGAGATACGGGTGTACTTGAAAGCCCAAAGTTTAGAGTCAGCAAGATGTGTTAGAAGGAATGAACTGAATGTCCAAGAGGAACAGAGTAGTTAGACAGTGAGCTGAAGCGGTACTCAGGGCCCAAGTAAAGGTCATGTTAAGAAATCCGAACTTCAGGGGCGCCTGGGTGGCATAGTCAGTTAAACGTTTGACTCTTGATTTCGGCTCAGGTCACAATCTCATGGGTCATGATCTCATGAGTCATGAGATTGAGCCTAGCATTGGGTTCCACACTCAGTGTGGAGTCTGCTTGAGTTTCTCTCTCCCTCTTCCTCTGCTCCTCCCCTGCATATTCTCTCTCTCTCAGTCTCAAATAAATAAATCTTAAAAAAAAAAAAAAGAAATCTGTATTTCATCATAAAGAGAATAAAATGTCATTTTAGGGAATTGCAAAAAAAAAATCATAATCAGATTTTTTTTAGAAAGATACCTTTTGCTTCATTTTGGAAAAGGGATTTGAGTGGATTAGAATTCATAGCCAGGAGATCAATTAATAGGCTGTTTCCATAGTCCAGGCAAGCAATGGTCATATAACAAAAGCAAAAACTTACATAGTGGTTGGTATGTGCCCAATTCTAAGTGCTTTCATATGATTCATTTAATCCTCACAACAACTGGAGGGTACAGTTATTCTCCCCATTTTATAGATCAGGAAGTTGCAGCATAGAAGTGTTGCATAACTTTCCCAAGGTCTGGCAAGGTACAGAGAGTCCAGGCAAGAATCCAAGCGGTCAGACTTAAAGTCTGTGCTCGTAAGCACATTGTTGTACTGATCGTTAGCAGTGGAGAGATGCACAGAAAGAAACGACGGGGAGAGAATCTTCCAAAATAGAAAAAACAAAGATAAAGCAACTTAGTGATTTGTTAGCTTCAAAGATTAGGGAGAGGAAGTGGTCTTGAATGATGTTTAGATTTCTGGCTTGGAAAATTTGGCTGATGCTATTTAGAGAAAGAAGAGCAAGATTTCGCTGTGGAGTGAAAGTGGGTGGCAGGATGAGGAAGGGCATGAGTTAGTTTAGGACATGTTGAATTACAGTTCCCTCTGGGCTTCCAAGTAGAGCTGTCCAGTAAATAGTTGGATATATGGGTCTGGAGTTGAGAATATAGAACTGGGCCCAAATATGGATTTGGTGAAGCTATATTTTCATCATTTCCTTTCTCAGAAATAGTCCTTTAGAGTCAAGTTCAAACTTCTTAGAAAGGCATTGAAAGCTACTTCTTTTGTTCATCTCTCTTTCCCTTTCTCAACTTGCTAATAATCATACCATACTCAAAGTCCTAATACAAATGCTAGACACTCAGCCTTTCTTGTTCCCAAGCAGGAAATCATTTCTTCTTTTTTTTCCTAACAGCTCTAAATTTATATTTTTCTCAAGTATTTGTTATTTTCAGCCTTGTAGCTTTCTCCTCTATTAAGAAAGTCACTACACTCTATCTTGTGTGACAGTTGTTGTACATATCTTATCTCTCCCCCCAACCGAGAGCGGTGGCCCCACCTCCTTCATGTTTCTATGCAGCAGATGCCGGCAAATCCCGTAAGGTACTTGGAACTACTTGTTGAGGTGAATTGGATTCACTTCATTTTTGTCCTTTTTCTTGATTTAGGTTAAGAATTTACAATATTTGGATTGTAAAGATGCTATCCTATAAACATTATTTTTTTGGTCTTACAAGTTCAAAAACCTCACCAAGCTTAAAAATAATCCAGAAATTAAAGCTTTGGGCGGTGGGGGGAGTGGGCATGTAAATAAAATATCCTTGTGTGAAAAAAATACTAGGCTTTATTCTCAGAGAGAGACATATTTTCAGGCATAGTAGAAATGATGACATGGAAAAGGAAAATGGTACTCAGGCACATTATCTGGGGATTAAATATCTATACCTCTGAGATAAATGGATGAGCAAAACAGCATATAATTTGTATGAATGCAGCTTGTAAACACGCATGTTGTAGATTATTCAACTGCAGCCTGAAAAGTAGTGAAACAGTGCACAGTTATTTATTCATGTCTCCAAATATATTTATGTATGTCTTCAGAGTAATTGTGAACCTACTGCTGTGACCTTGTCCACTTTGAAATGCCTTTTTTTAGCAACAGAAAAATGGCACCTGTTCAGATATAATCATACTCTTAAAACTGTATCCTTCTAAATACTAATATTATAATTCTACAAATCACTGAAATTATAGCAAATGGATAGGTGTTTAGAAGAAGCATTTTAGTATTTTTTTATAATACTTTTTTTTTTTTTTTTAAGGAATCCTTCAGAGCACATTGTCTTCTGAAAAAGTCGTAGGTTTTTCTGATAATCATTATAAATTCTATGGACGATAACAGTAGAATCATCTTTCCAGAGTTATATTTAAAAAAAAAAAAAAGATTTCCTGCTGTTTCTGTGTTTAAAGAATTTCCTTGAAAAGTCTATTTTGCATAAGCATCTCATACAATCCTTTAGTACCCCATCTTCATCTTTATCATGTGCTATTTTAATGCCTAGTTTAATTTTCCTTGTTACTTTCTGAACACTCATGAGTGCACTATGTTTTTTCATTCTGTCCTGATCACTACTTTATATGTTTAGTTCTAACATAGGACTATATCTACTATATATCTTACTATATATCTACTTCTAACAGAGGTTATGTTCCTAATGTACTTCTGATTAAATATTATGTGTGTATCTATGTATCTATCTATCTCAATTTTTATCCATCTCAATCTTTTTCAATGGACAAATCAATACATTATCTACAATGTGACAAGCACTGTCCTAGGCACTGGTGGTTGACAAGCACAAAAAATCTATGACTCTTCAAGCTTACATTCTATAGAAGATAATAAGCAAGTAAACACATAATATATGCAATCATTTCAGGAGAACTTATAATTTCTATGAAGAAAAGTAAAGCAAGGTAAATGAAGAGTGTCAGAGAAGGATGCTGTTTTAAGTTGGGAGTCTAGGAGAAGCCATTTTGGACGAAATCTGAATTATAGGAAAGAAAAATGCAAAGATCTGGGGAAAGACATTCCAAACAAAAAGAAGAGCATATGAGAATATGAGCATATACCAGTTTGGTATATTTGTGAAATGGCAAGAAAGCCAAGTACCCATATCATGTAGACCCTTGTAAGCCATTGTTGGGGTTTGGATTTTACTGTGAAGAGAGATGGAAAGGCTCCAGGCATTGGAACAAAATTGGAGCATGCTCTTACTACTTCTGATTTTAAGAAATCATTCTGAGGGCTATAGAAAAAAAGACTCTAAGGGAGTCAAAGGTGGAAGTAGGGAGACCAGTTTGGAGAAAGCGACACTAGTCCAGACAGAAGATAATGATGGCTTAGACCAACATGGTAACAATAGACATGGTGAGAAGTGGTAAGACTGGGAATATATTTTGAAATCAAAATTATGAGACTTGTTGATATATTGGCTATGAAGTACAAAGAAAAGAAAGAAACAATGACTCCAAAATGTTGGTCTGGGCCAGTATGTTTTGGGGCCTGTAGGAATTACAGAGTAGATCAAGAGTTGTATTTTAGTCATTAAGTCTGAGTTGTCTTTTGGAAATCCAAGTTAGATACCCAGTAGGCAACGAGATATATGCATCTACAACTAGGGAAGAGGTCTGAAATAGCAATATATAAATAGCATTTTAAACTATGGAACTGGTTGATTTAGTTTGAGAATGGATAGAGAAGATTGCCAACCGCCCTCTGGTGCTTGAACATGTAGTCCTCTGGAGAGGGAAAGGAGAGGCCTATAGGCTAAGAGAAAGACAGGAGAGAGTGTCGTCCCCAAAGCCAAGTGAAGAAAGTTGTTCTGAGAGGAAGAAAAGATCGACTAGCTCAAATGCTTGAGTTGTCAAGCAAAGTGACAGTAACCGAGTGGTGGATTTGGCAAGATGGAAATTGTTAGTAATCTTGAAAGGAAAGCATTCAATGGGGGCAGTGGGACTAAAGTGTTGTTGGAAGCAAGAGAATGGAGATAACAAATATAAAAGACTCTTTCAAAGAGTTCTGTTCTAAAAGGGAGCAGAAAAATGGGGGAAATGTTTGAACAATCAGGTGATACCAAGGGAAGTTACTTCTTTTTTTACTTTTTGCTTGTTTTTATTTATTTTTTTAAAGATTTTATTTATTTATTTGAGAGAGAGAATGAGATAGAGAGAGAGAGAGCATGAGAGGGGGGAGGGTCAGAGGGAGAAGCAGACTCCCTGCTGAGCAAGGAGCCCGATGCGGGACTCCATCCCAGGACTCCAGGATCATGACCTGAGCCGAAGGCAGTTGCTTAACCAACTGAGCCACCCAGGCACCCCTTTGCTTGTTTTTTTTTTTTTTTTAAGATGGGTGCTACTCCAGGCTATTTGTATGCTGATGAGAATGATACAGCAGAAAAAGAGTATCATATGGAAGAGAAAGTGGATAGTCCAAAGGCAAAGACCTCAAGCAGGTGAGAGGAGGTGCGTCGTAAGGTACTATGGAGGGTTTAATTTTTGATGGGAGAAATGAAACTTAATTCAGTGAAACAGGAGGGAAGGGAAAGCAGCAGTTACAGATATAAATCAGAGTAAAGCTAGTATAGCTCCTGGGGCAAAAGTGCTTCTGTTTTCTCGGCTAATTAAGCAGCAGGGCCATCAACAGAATGAAGAGAAAGGAAGTGGTACCTAAGATTTGAGGAGATTAGAGAAGGTATGAAATGGCTGTATTGGAGAGTTGCAGGGGAAAGTAACTAAGGGAAAAAAATTTGAATGCTGGGTAAAGCGGATGGCCCTTGCAGGAGGAAGTGTATAAGCTAGTCCCCAGTGAACCTCACCATTTACTCTTCATGCCCTTGAATGTGGGCTGGCTAGACCTACTGACTCACTTCTAACAAACAGAATGCAAGAAATGGATGAAATGGCACATCTGCGATTAAGTTGTAAAAGTTATTAAGTTATCCAAGCCAAGCACTGGCTCTGCTTGGATTTCTTACTCTCGGGGAAGCCAGCTCCCACGTCTTGAGGCAGTCCTGGGGAGTGGTTCCTGTGTTAAGGAAACCAGGCCTGCCAAGAGGCACATGAGCCATCTTGGAAGCAGAGTCTCCCCGAGCGTCGCACCCCACTCCCACCCCAGACAAGTCTGCAAGATGAAACCACATGCCTGACCAACAACTTGACTGCAACCTCATGAGAAACCGTGAACCCAGAGGCCTCCAGCTAAGCTGTGCACGGATTCCTCACCCACAGAAACTGTCAGATAATTTTTGTTGTTTTTAGCTGCTAAGTTTTGGGGGTAATTTGTTATGCATCAATAGATAACTAAGACAGCCCTCTTGAGATTTGCAGTCATAAACTTCAAAGACAGCGAGTACCACTGGAAATGTAAAGTGAGATAGTCGGCAGAGGTATGTGTTTTTTCTCTTCACATTCTTTTTTTTAAAGATTTTTATTTATTTATTTATTTTTTATTTATTTGAGACAGAGAGAATGAGAGAGAGAGAGCACATGAGAGGGGGGAGGGTCAGAGGGAGAAGCAGACTCCCTGCCGAGCAGGGAGCCCGATGCGGGACTTGATCCAGGGACTCCAGGATCATGACCTGAGCCGAAGGCAGTCGCTCAACCAACTGAGCCACCCAGGCGCCCTTCTCTTCACATTCTGATGCACAGAAAGGGTGTGCAAGGGTCCCGAGCAAAACGAAACACAGGTTCCCCCTGGGGAAGCGGAACGGATGGCGAAGGAGAGGGATGAAGTTAAGATGCATTTTCAGCTTTAATCTATGTATTTGTGTGTGACTTGAATTATTGATAATCAGCTTATATTCATTCTTTGTGTGTGTAACTTAAAGTAAAAGACAATCTTAACAAAAAGGTAGCACTTTTAAACAAACAAACAAAAAAAGTAGACTTCTTCCCCTTGAAAAAAGTAGTTTATCAGGGAAGTGCAAAATCACACTGATTTTGCCTCTTGATGAGCAATCCATGGTTCCCGGCATTCTCTACAGGGCCAGAAGGATTCACTCTGGGACATTCAGGAAGGCAAGGCAAAGCCCTCAGACCACAGTTAAGTGGTTATTTGCAAATGCCAGGTTTTAGCTCCTGGTAAGGCAACAGCATTTCCATTCCCATGCAAAAAAAATCCAGATGAACCCTCTGCTTAAGGCCCAAAGCTCTGCAGCTGCCAGCAAAGTGCAAAGTGCACTGGAAACATCCATCACCCAAGTCCGCTTCACTTTTCTCTGTGTGAAAACCCTTTGAGGTCCAAGAATAAAAGACAGCTTATCATTTGGGTGTCAAGTACTGTTAAGTTAGATTCTCCAAGGCTTTCACTGCTGTGTCATTTTAGTCCCATTATTCTCTCAGGTTGTTAATTTATGAAGGTGTAAATACAAATGGAGAAAATTATAACTTCTTGAGGTTTGCTCTGTGTTCCGTTCCTGTGCCAAACTTCTGATGGCAAATCCTTTCAGTCTGGGTGGTTTCCCTGGCAATTATTCATGAGGCTTTGTATAGCCTGCCTGCTTTCTAAAAACCATGCCCTTTAAAAGGGGCTACAGAGGGGCAGAGTTGTCAATTCACTGAAAATAATTCAAAATTAATGGTAAGTAATTAAATATGACCTGATTAAATTTTCCACTCCTATGAGATTGAAATCTCCTCCAAAGCCAACATTCTGTATCCAACATTCAACATTCACTAAACAGCTCTTACTTTGCCAGCCAAGTGATACATTAGGAAGAGCCCAGAGTAGCACATACTGTGAATATTATCCTTGGCCATATCATTATCATATTTCCTCTCCCTCTATTTTCCTTCTATCTTGCTTGCCTCATCTAGTTTTTCTAGTTCTTTTCGGGTCAGCTTTTTGCCTGCTGCCATTTAAAAATCTTATCTGATACTGTGGGTTTTTTCATTTTAAAAACACCCTTCAACAGTTGCAAATATCCAAAGAGAACTGGTTTAGTGTCACAAATTTTAAACATCTAAAGATCAATTAATTATCATAATTAGCAAAGTTTAGATTGTAACATGTTCCCAATCATCCTTGTATAAACACACAGCAAAAATCACCAATAACTTAAACATTAGATCAATGTCTACTACTTACACCTTACTGCATATTCTTCAAGTTCAAAAGGTGTTCTTAAACTCTAGTTCTTCTCTTTGTACTGACCTTCACAAGATTCTCCACTTGGTGAAAACATCCCATTGTCATGGTAGCCATCTCTGCACTCACAGTGGTACCATCCAGGCAGGTTAATGCAGTTAGCACGACTGTCACACTGAACAAAGCCATCAGAGCACTCGTCAATGTCTGTTTGGCAAAGAAAAAAACGGGATGTTATACAATTGCTGCTTTTCTCTGCCCAAAATGAAAAATATTCTGCTAGACAGCTACTAGATGTTTTAGTGCCAGCAAATCCTTAAAACTGAGGAAAGAGAAACTCAAGAATGTCTACTTGGTTGTTGAAAGCTATACAGAAAGAAGGTAGTGGTATTAGTAACAGGAGAGATAGCTGGATGGCTTCTCTGTTGCAGAAGTCATCCAAAATGGGTAAAATGAAGAGAAACAATCTGAGGGTCAATTAGTGCTGCTCACCATATATTTCTCGCTCTTCTTCTGGACACAAGCGAGGATTGCCATGTGAATGCATGAAGCCAATTAGGAAGTGGCATGTGTCACTTTAAGATGCAGCCTGTGATTCCATGTACCCTTCCCCATCACAACGACCAGCAGTCTCCAGGGGCTCTAAAGATCAGCCCGAGTCCCTGAGTGAGGGTGATGTGGGGCATATTCCTCCCCTAGTCGGGATGGACATGGAGTATGAGCAAGAAATCAAGCTTTTTGCTTTAAGCCATTGAGATGTTAGGATCTTTTACTACTATAAACATAACCTACCCACCCTGACTAAAATCTCATTCATCTCCAGTAGCAATAGCAACATGCTTTATACTTTCGAGAATACATACCATCGATGTCACTTTTTAATGGGTTTCACATATATTACCTCATTCAACCCTCAAAAAAAAAAAAAGTCTTGCCAGGTAGATAGGGTATTGAACATATGAAAGAAAAATGAGGCAAAAGGAAATTATGGGATTTAACCAAGGTCACCTGACTTTCAGGGGTGTGTTCCTTCCTACAAGCAGACACAGGCTGAAATCGGGAAAACTGTCTAAACAAAAAGAGCTAGGTATCTTCAGTCTCACATATTTCTTCCAATGGTTTATTACTACTCCCAAATAGTGTGAGCCCTTTATTCTCCTTTTTGGGTCAAATGGCATGCTGCCATTTAAAAATCTTATCTGATGCTATGGGTTTATTCATTCAGTCTGTTAATGATGAGAATATCCAGCACCAATCCAAGTCTCTTCCTTTGCTCATAGAGGAAAAAGTAATTCCTGGAGTTGCCTTACGGAGTGCCCCCTTCTTCTGGGTGCTCTGATTGACTCAGAACCTCATAAATGATAAGATGGTAGCACATCATCATAGCTGCCAAAAGTATCCACATGAACCCTACTTCCATCTTGACAGCCCTCTGCCATGACTGAAGATTCCACTCACCAACATCGGATAGCCCTTTCTTATATGCTTCCCACACCTCGTCTCAGTCCTTGCTGCAGTGAGCAGGCATGACGGTGTCCCTCATGTTGAAGGGAAGGCCTGCTGCTTTTTAGAGTCTTCCCTCAGTTGAGGGAAGACAGTCCACTTCAGCTCCAAAGAATCTACTTGCTTCCTACTTCAGTCTCATTTAACTCCAAATTCTTGGAAGTATATATTCCTTTCATTTTCTTTTTTAAATTTCTCGTTTTCTCTATTCAGTTTTGAAAGAGACAACTTTTTTGAGTAAATCAATAAATAGTTTTTTTTTTTTTAAGAGAAATAAGTCATCACTCATTTACTTCCTGACAAACCCAGAGTCCCTTCACTAAAACAAGGTGCAAGCCATTCTCTTAGATTAGGTAATAGGCTTGGCCTATTACCTAAATTTACCTAAAAGGTAAATATATTATATACATATTATATATATATAATATCATTGCATAATTTTAACATCATTTCTGAACTAAGAATGCTTTTGCCTCTGTAATTCCTCTTCTGAAGAGTTAGTTCCTACTGTCAGTAATTCCTATTGTCAAAATAATTGTTAGTGGTCAAATCAGCTAACCACTGACTTCTTGACAAATAGCTGATATGGATTGCTTCCATTTACGGAGGGCTCCTAGGCTTTATGAAACAGCCTATTTGTATTTCAGGTGCCTCCCTAACTCATGAATCTCCAATTATAAATGGGGCTAAAATGCTATGCTCATTTCAGCTTAATACAGTCTTTTCTTCTAGCCCAAATGATGCAGAAAATTGATTATGTCATTTCTTAAGTGCAGGGACAAAAAAACCAGGTTGGGGTTTCAGCTTTAGAAGTGAGTTTATTGGAAGAAAGTCCATGAGGGGGATGTTGTAGAGCATCTCGTTTTAGAAGAATCTGGTCATTGGTGTTGGTGATTTGTAAGTAACTATTAATGGAACAGATCCTTCTCCACTGAAACAACTTTCGCATGTATATTTAGCCTTTAACTTAGTCCTTTTTTATTGCCTGAACACAGTTGCGGGGTTAGCTTGGATCTCATGACATCGATATATATTTCAATTTTTACTTCTCCCTTACTTTCTCTCCTCACTCTTCCCAATCACTAGACCCGCTCCTTACTGCCTTGTGCCCACTTCTCTCTTGTACATTGCAGCACCCTTCCCTGAGCTACAAACATGCTCATTAAAGTTTAATAAGAATGCTGTGCGTTATATTACTTCGTGCTCTAAAGACTGGGGATACAAACATATGCTGCACAAAATGTATTTTCCTTTTTTTAAAAAATGTACTTTCATTTCCTGTTTGTGTTATTATTTATTACTACTAAGTAGTATTTTAGAGGATGAATATGCAAATATATGCACTATTCATTAATTTGCCATTCAGTTTTTATTGAATGCCTATTATGCGCCAAGTACTAAGTACTGGGGAAACAAGGAAGCACAAAGCAGAAATAACTTCTGCCCTCACTGAGATTAATAGACATCTAAATTGTGCTTTAAGAGAATTAAACTTATAAAAATCTGAATTTACAATCATATGGGACAGTGATTCCCAACAAGTCATATGTCTGGCACCAGTGGCATGTTATTTAGGTGATAATACAGGATTTTAATGGCTACGTATTTATATTTCTGACATTTTTCCATTTATAGCAAGTGATACTAATAGTACTGTGGTGACATTATATTTAAATTTAAAAAGTGAGAGATATTACAGAAACAATATTAAGTAAATATTGGTATAAACATTATACAAATATAACAAAAATGATGAAGCTGGTATATAAATGGCTAAAGTTTTGAAAACACCAAAATACAGTATGGAGCGATTATTCACATTTCAGAAAGATTTGCTGAGTAATTCTTCATGTAGTAAAATACCTTAATTCCTTTAAAATATGACTCAATTTAGGGGCGCCTGGGTGGTTCAGTTGGTTAAGCGACTGCCTTCGGCTCAGGTCATGATCCTGGAGTCCGGGGATCGAGTCCCGCATCGGGCTCCCTGCTCGGCAGGGAGTCTGCTTCTCCCTCTGACCCTCCCCCCTCTCATGAACTCGCTCTCTCTCATTCTCTCTCTCTCAAATAAATAAAATCTTTAAAAAAATAAAAATAAAATAAAAATAATAAATTAAAAAAAAAAGAATATATAGGGGCACCTGGGTGGCTCAGTCGGTTAAGCGACTGCCTTCGGCTCAGGTCATGATCCTGGAGTCCCGGGATCGAGTCTCGCATCGGGCTCCCTGCTCAGCGAGGAGCCTGCTTCTCCCTCTGACCCTCCCCCCTCTCATGTGCTCTCTCTCTCTCATTCTCTCTCTCAAATAAATAAATAAAATCTTTAAAAAATAAAAAATAAAAAAATAAAATATGACTCAATTTATAAAATACTTAGGATGTCTATGCCATGCTTCAAATTATATACTTGCTGTTATTTAGGATAGTGAAGAAAAACTAGTCAGATAATATGTAGTACTTCATTTTACTCTTTCATGTTCCTGCTAATATTGATTTGTGTATGCAAACTTTTCTGCTTTGGTGAAAGTCAGCAGAAAATGAGTGTGCTTGAATCACTGAAGTATGCACTTCCCACCAGAAGGCATGTTTGTTTGGTTCATGGTTCTAATTAAAGCCAAAGCTAAAACAAACAGCTTCATCTGTAAGCTATCTGATGGTATGTATGTTCTTAGTTATTCAGTAAATATTTAGTAAGTGAAGAATGGAGATGTGATCCACAATTTAAGAAGTAAGTATATTTTGGGGCGCCTGGGTGGCTCATTCGGTTAAGCAGCTGCCTTCAGCTTGGGTCATGATCCCAGGGTCCTGGGATAGAGCCCCGCATCAGGCTCCCTGCTCCGCGGGGAGTCTGCTTCTCCCTCTGCCTGCCACTTCCCCTGCTTGTGCTCTTTCTCTCTCTGTCAAATAAATAAATAAAATCTTAAAAAAAAGTAAGTATATTTTATCTATACACAAATTTGAATATTACTATGAGTTTTACATATAAATGACACACATATTGTGCTGCGCATTTTCAAATATGCATATATTGTGATTCATATAGAAAACAGTAAAGACAAAATTTCAAAGAATTAATTTCTTGGGTATTTTCTTTTGGTCAGCTAAAACCCAAACTTCGCATTATCTAATTGAGTTAGATACACAGGGAACAGCAGACCTAGGAGAGAAAAATGTTATTATTTCATTCCAAATGAGAACTACCAGGTTTGAACAAATTACCTTCCAAACTGAATAAAAGTATTCAAAAAGATTAGTACAGAATGTATAAGCTCATATGATTTAGTCTTGATTATAAGGATCTTAATTCTGTACTCTGTAGGTACATTATATAGAAAACTAAAAATACATTTTATGAAAACCCATGATTTCATTACATATTCTGTCTTAGAAAGGAACTAGTTCCCAGTTCCCTAGGGACAATTAAAACTTCCTCAGTAGCAACATTTAGAACAGTCAGCTAGTGATGATATTAAAATGCTGTCCCAGAGCACAGAGAATCCAAACTCCAAATAATATTTAGCCATCCAACAGCAGTCATGAACAGTAGTCATACTCCAGGGACCAAAATCGACTTAGATAATAAAAGTGGAAGGCACTGTTGAGGATAGATTTTCTAAAAAGCACATATGTTTTGAGGTGATCATTAAAAACAAACCAATGAGCAGAAAAACAAGAAAGAAAAAGATATGAATAAAAAAAAAGCTCACACTTGTCAGTGACTTGTTTTCTTTGTCTCCCTCAGGTATGACAACACAAGAACGGATGCCTTCTAGAATGTCACACGGACCACAGCTTTCAACTGAAAATGGCTGTTGCCATCAGCATTTAAAGGGTCACTTCAGAGAATGATAAATTATTTCCTTGTAAAATTAAATATAATTACAGAATGAGACACTTGAGTTATAAGCAACTTTTTTCTCATACACAGTAAAAGTTATTTCTATCATAACATAACTAAGAATAAAAATGTGCAAATGTCTAGAATCACCCATGCCTAAAACAGACCCTGCTCATTAGTTTAACCTGCTCTCTTTTAAGCTAAGAGGAAACTGATTAGTTGCTACTCTATACAGAAGAAAATCCCGTTCTTCTTTAAAATGAGCACATTATTTTTAATGGCAAAGTCAAATAATGAGAGTTCTGTCTTTCATCCTCTTTATCATTAATAAAAACCTGACATCATTTCTCATAAAAAATAGTACTTGGACTATTTATATCACTGTCCTGTGCACTGGCAGTTAAATTATATTGATAAACAGCAGGCAATTAAACATCCTGAAAACAATTAATCAACTCTTGATTACCCACATGTGGATTATTTGTTTTCTAGATTATCTGCAGCATTTTTTTTTTAATCACAAGGTCATTTCCCTCTGTCTCTTGTTGAGCTTCTGGGGAGTCTGCTTTTAACATTTAGATGTGAGTGTTCAAGGAATGCAAACTCATTTAAGCATTATGTTGTTTTTAATAACTACACCAGATCAGGATATAAAATATTGTCCAAGCTTTCATAAGACTGATTTTTTTCATATTCATTTTTTTGAAAATAAAACAGGACAACATATGTAAATAAACTTGGAAAACCATAAAATCCTCTTCACAAGTTGGGTAATAACATTACAGATTTAGTGAAAATTATTTTCATTATGTTATAGCTCATGATCAGGAAGTTAATGACTGCTCTCAAAAAAGCATTAATACAAATACAAAACACTTAACTATATCATATCATTTAGTCCTCACTACAGCCATGTGAGATATTCTTACTCCTATGTCACAAAGAAGCCATGAGAACAAATACATTGCCCAAGCTCACACAACAGACCTGAACCCTCTCAATTGCCACGTCCAGTGCTCTCTTTCCCACATTAGGCTGCTTCTCAAGACCAACACTTGCAGAAACAGCTTCCTCTTTGAGATATCGCAGTGTATATCTTAATGTGAGTGAATTCCAGCTCTTTGGCTTGTAGATATGTAACTTTGAATATTTTGCCAAATCTCTCTGAGTTTTCTGGTTTTGAACGAGAAATAATTCTCTCTGTTACTAGTTTGCTGTTTCCTACCATTAACTATACAAGGCCTCATGGGAGTGGTACCTGGCTTATACAGGCTATTAATATGTATAAATTCCACCTGCACCTCTGAAATAAGCCTTAATAGTTTATAAAGCATGCTCACTTATGTCATTTGATTACTTGGAAAGGAGCAGAGGAAAATACAGTTTTACAAGTAGAGTTTGGATCAGAGAACGTCTTTTCTTCTGTGGACAGTCACTGAAGAGTATCGGTAGAGTGATGTGATTGATCTAAGCCATACTTTGGGAGGAACAGGGTAGCACTTCTATGTTGGACAGATGGGACTGGGCAAAACTAGGGGCAGTCTCATATCCCTATGAGGATGTATATCATGATCTAGGAGAAAAGGTAATAAAGACTTGAGGGAAAAAACAGTGGAAATAGGGATAAGGAAGAATATTTTTCTCAAATGCTTATCTTCAGTCAGTGTACAAAGCCCTCTCATGTTCCCTGTGTTGGTGTAAGACTGGCTAAGTTCACACTACATATGTCCAGGGACATACCATACAGAGAAAGAAGATCAAGACAACCTGATTTTTCTTGTGGTTCCTGGGGTCTTAGTGTTTCTTTTTTTCCTTCAGTCTTTGCCTATGCTGCCCCTACTGCTTAGAATGCTCCTCTCTCTTTCTCATTGCCTTATCCAGTTAGTTAACGATTTTTCACCTGTTTCTGTCTCATATTAAAATTAATTTCCTTTGGGAAAACCTTCCTTGACTCCAAAGGCTATGTTAGATCTCCTAGCGCTCATTGCTTTTTGTACTTTCTCCTATGTGTTCCTTGTTTTGCCTTAATAGCAACTACCATAAGGTTTCTTTAGGGGTGGGGTGTGGTGCCTAAATTTGCGAATATTACTCTGACTTAATTAGAATAACTTCAGTTCTGGAGAAAGTCCTCTCTTTTCCCCCTGCTTTTCAAAAGTATCTTGATTCTTTGAGCTTATCATCTATCACTTTGTGAATTTCTCACCAAAAAACAAACAAAAAACAAAACAAAAAATGGGGGAGGGGAAAGTCTGAATTATTCTATGGATTGATCTGACATCTTTCCATTATTGAATCTTTTAATCCAGATGCATGATATATTTCCTCTTTATCTAATAATTTTTGTAGTCTGTAGTTTTCTGAAAGGATGTCTTATGCATATTTCCCAGGATTTATTCTTAAATATATGTTTTTACCTTCCTTTCTAAAAAAACAATTTTATTTTTTCCAATTTTATGGAGATATAATGGATGAATAAAACTGTAAGATATTTAAAGTGTATAACGTGATGATTATATAAACAAAGGCAAAAGGAAAAACACCACCAGCAGAAAAGAAAATTCAGTAAGTTTTTGTCTTTCCTTGGAAAATAGAATATAGGTGAAGTGGTATAGTCAGAGCAAAGGAAGACACAGCCTAGAATATATATGTAGTAATGGGGTGCTACAGGTGATAAGGGTAGTAATTTTCCCTGAAGAATTCCAAAGAGACGTGAAATACCACGTTAAGCTAATGTGAGACATGGAGTTGAAAGTAGCTGGTTTAATTAAAAGTCTACTGATGAATAATCAACCCATCCACCTCCTCCCACTTGAGCAGACTGCTGAGAAAAAGCAATCACCCTTAAAGCCAGAATGGATGGTTCTTCTGTAAAGAAAATAGATAAAATATCCGGAAGAAACTGGGCAGCTAATATAAGAGTTATCATCCTTTGGAACAAAGTCCCTTCACTTCAGCAATTAGAGATCTCAAATTATAAAAACAAAACAGAACAAAATTGGTTCTCTTTTAGCGCACCTATTTTAAGTCTGCCAGTCAACAAACTTAAACTTCATATCAAAGCTCATAATCAGTTTTTCTATTTTTTCACTCTTAAACATTCATGTGAATTCAAGGGACAATAAATACTTAAGAAAAGCATATAACATTTACTTGGTTATTAGAAAAATCAAGATATACCATCAGAAAAATTGACCCTGAAGGAAACAGAAATAATTTACAGGACAGAACTTAAAACATTTCTTATTAATATCTTCAAGTAGATTTGAGAGAATATTTCATCCATAAGAAGAGGACACTGTACTATAAAAAAAGGAATATTCAGAGAATAAGGAAGAGTTCTTGGAAATTAAAAATACGATAGCTGAAAAAATTTAAAATGTAATATAAGGCTTGGAAGATCAAGTAGAAGTAGTCTCTTGAAAAGTATAACATATAGAAGATAGATGAAAAATATGATAGAAAAAAAGCAAAGAGCTCTAACCTAAAAGGTCCAGCTTCTGATTAAAGACAAAATTCATACCAAGAAAGCAGAAAAGTCAATGGGAGAAAAATATCTTTAGAAACAATAACAACTCTTCACTATAGAGTCCTCAGATTAAAAGGCCCCAAACCAAGGTCTCCAATTAATGAATAGTGACCTGATAGTCAATACTTATTGATGGCTTACTATGTAGCAGACACTGTTCCTTGCAATTTACCTATATATTTCACTTAGTGCTGACAGCTGTCCCATGAAGTAGGAAATATTATGTTCCCCATTTTAAAGAGGAATAAATGTAGGCAAGTAATTTTTAAGAGAATTTAAGTAATTTTCTCCAAGACTACTGAAAAACAAAATTGGAATTTGAACCAGACACCCTAGATACAGAGATCAAACCCTTACTCCATATACAACACTGCCTCACAAATGAACAAGACAAAGACTCACATCTAAATACACACTGTAAAATTTCACAATCAGTATAAAATACAAATCTTAATATTTTCCAGAGGGAAATAATAGGTTACATATAAAGGGATGAGAAGTAGTCTAGCATCATTTTACTCACGTGTAGCACTGCATGCTATAACAGAGTGAAATAATTATTTTGACCCTAGAAGTCTATACTTAGCATAATTGTCAAATATCTATGAAAGCAGAATAAAGATATTTTAGGATATACAATTCCTTAGAAAATTTATGTCCATGTAGTATTTTTTTAAAAAATATTTTATAAAGGTTTAAATCAAGGCAGAGAAAGACCTACTAGTAGTTTATCCCCCTCTCCTTGAAATACTTTCCTCATTTTGCAAGGACATACCACTTTTAGTTCTCTTTTTACCTCACTGGCCTCTATATCTTGGGCTTCTTTGCAGATCTTATCTTCTCAATCTCCAAAAGTGTGAGTTCCCCAGGGATCTATTCTCTGATCTTTTCTTTTCTCTCTACTAGCTTCACAGTGGTTTTATCTAGTACTAGGGCTTTAAATACCCAACCACCATCAATACACTAAAAACTATCTGTAGTGGGTTGAATAATGGTCCCCCCAAATTCATGTTCACTTGGAACTCAGAATGTAACCTTATTTGGAAATAGAGTCTCTGCAAATATAATTAGGTAAGGATCCTGATGTAAAATCATCTTGGATTTAGGGTGGGCCCTGTATCCAATGATTGGTGTCCTTTTCAGAAGAGAAGACACAGAAAAACACACATACAAAAAATCAATGTGAAGATGGAGGCAGAGATTGCAGTTATATAGTCACAAGCTAAAAAAATCTCTGGAGCTACCAGAAGCTGGAAGAGGCAAGAAAGATTCTTACAGTCTTCAGAAGGATCATGGCCCTGATAACACCTTGATTTTGGACTTGGAGCCTCCAGAACTATAAGGTAACAAATTCCTGTTATTTTAAGCCACCTAGTTTATGGTACTTTTGTATAGCAGCCCTAGGAAAATAATACACTACCTCATGCACACTTTCTCCCAGATCATTCTCTTCTCTCCCAAACCCATTTGTTTTCTCACCCAGTTATTCAATTTCTCACTCAATGTTTCCACTTGGATACCAAACTGCTCCTTCTGAAGTCTTCCCCACCACATCAAATGGCAACACCATCCCATTACTCAAGCAAAAAACTTTAGATTTATTCTTAATTTCTCTCTTTCTCTCACTCCTCTTACCAAAGCTATCCAAAAATCCTACAGGCAATGTCTTCAAAATATATCCAGAATCTAATCACCACTTCTAGCCACCTTCATGCTTGCCATTCCAGTCCATGTTACCATCATTTCTCACTTGAATTAATATAACAGCCTAATGAATATCCCTGATTCTATTTTTCCCTCCTACAGTCCATTCTGAATTCATAGCATCCAGATGATCCTATTAAAATATATGTCAGATTGTGTCATACCTCTGCTCTGATCCTATCTCCCATTCAGGGAGGATTTTAGAAGGGAAGTATATTAGGAAAAAACCATAGGGGATATATGCTGTTACAAACCATTTTTCATTTCTAAGACTGGGGGCTACATTTCCCAGAGCCCTTTCTCTGTATGGTTCTGTGTTTAACAAGGAGAGAAACTCCTGAGATTTGCCAGAGAGAAGTGAGGAAGAAGCCATTATTTGGGAGGAGTCATGGCAATCAGTGTCAGTGGTTCCTCTGAGCTCTGGCTTCTTCACCAGTTCGAGTGTGTCATTCTGAAGTAATAAGTGAGTGTTTCTCAAATCCTCAGGCTGCAGCTTTGTAGATCTTCACTCCCCAAGACCCTCTCACACCTGTGTAAATCTTAATTCCTAGATAAAACTCCCTATTCCCATAATACTTGTAGTTGCTCCCGCCTCCCGATTGAATGCAGACTGATGCAGAAGTCTATATGCCAGAAGATATGGTGGAGAGTTTATTTTAAATAATGAATTTATGATAAAAGTATAAAAGAAAAATTACTGTCAATCAGAAACTTCAGGAAAAAACAAAACAAAATGCTTTAAAGATAAGAATTACTATACATACGCTACTTGTCTCTCTAGTAAATAATATTTGCATGGTCACAATAATGTAAACACTAAGGATTTTCAAATTTTAGACCTAATCAATTAGTGAGAGCATGGGATACTTCATTGTGGTTGCTGAATAGAACTTATCAGTCTTGATAATGTGAAAAAGACAGGAGGTGGGAGAAAGGAGAAGACAGAGGCTGGGAGATGGAGGTAAAGAGTAGAAGCAATATCTTTATTTTCCATAATGGAGAATCAAGAAATGCTATCTAGAGCAGATAAAACAAAAAATGAAGGTGAAAATATATATTGCTGAAGGCAGAAAAGGTAACCTGCATGAGAATGAGGGGCAGATGGAAGAGTGGTGGTATAGGGAGGCGAATCCTCATCTTTCATAGCAAGAAGGTTATTGATAATTTCTAAAATTGACTAATTAAAGCATGCTATGAACATACTAGAAGAATTAGAAGTGGTCCCTCCTAGCATCTTGGGTCAACTGGACTTTCATAAGAGAATTACACTTGCCTTAAGTCATCCTGTGTAGGCCATAAATTAACTGCTCTCCTATATCTCTGGTATGGTACCAGTCACATACCATCTTTGGGAAATAGAAGAAAATAGTCTTTGAGTCATTTTATGGTCCTGCAGTTCAGAGAAGGAACTTCTTTTAAGAAAGGCTTCTAGAAAGTAAGTCAGGGAGCTACTGCTTTTCATTCTAAGTTCTATGTCGTTTGAGATTTTGAACCACGTGTCTATTTTCTTTCATATACATAAAAAATACACAATCAGAATATTCAGAAGCTTCATTGTAGAAATGTTGAGTATAATAGAATAGCAATTCTGCTAGTAGTGTTGTTTAGATGGAGAGAAAAATGAGACAGGAGCTCTGGAAAAAGGTACCAGGGCTGGAGACACAATGGGAGCATAATCAGAACTGATTGCACAAGATGCTACAAAAATCAGAACTGGCTGGATGATACTACTAAAGTTGAGGTTAGAGAGAGACAAGAAAGAACCAAGGGCAGTCCTTGGGGGAAAATGAGGGAGGTAGAAAAGAAAGAGGGACTATAGGAGGAATTCCTAGCAGTGAGGTGGGAAGATCACAAGTCTGATAGAAACCAAGGGAAAGGGTGTCAGGGGAGAAGAAAGGACTGCCAACAATGTTAAGGAGCACTGCCAATGGCTTCTTGATATATATTTAAGAATAAATACTTCTGGTTTAACATAGCATTGAAACTCCCTCTGATGTATGAGCAACAAGTTGAACAAAGCATTTAACAAAAAGAAACTCTGAAAACTCCTTTATTAAAGCTTAAACATCTTTGCAGCTTCTATCCCTTTTACAAGGTAGCTAATGTATATGATGTGAGACTTGAAATACTTTAACATACTCATTCATTCAATAAGTATATATCAAATGTCTATCATATAAAACACAGATGTTAGATATTACGGGGATATACTCAAGAGATCATAGCCTAATTAAAAAGATATAGCATTAGCATAAACAACTCAGATACAAAGTAGATATCATGAGGCCTAAAGGAATAATACAGATGAAGAAATATGTGAATTCAGGAAAGAGATATTACTTCACCCTGAAACTCTGATCAGTGAAGAGTAGGCCACCGGAGTAAAACATGGCTGAGCAGAAACTTCCTTATTTATTCCTGCAAATAGTAGCAAATTACTTAAAACATTTATTCATTTCTGTATTCATCACTGTAATCAAGTACCTACTTTTAAAATAGGAATGCTTTTTTCATATATTAGATGACATTATAGTTAGGCTCCCATGATAACATGAGTGTGAATCATCTGCTAGTTCTACAATAATAAGTAGACTGCTCTTAATCAGGATAAAAAACAGGAAAGTCTTAATTCCTATGCTTCCCTGAGCTACTTTCTAATAGCAAGGATTAGACTGCCTACTTGATCTACCTCAAGATCATTTCCAGAAGGAGAAGAAAGAAGCTGATTTTTCTCAAAGTATCCAGTAGGAATAAGAGGGCTAGAGAGTCTTTGTGTAATAATTTACTGCATGTGTTCTAATTGTTAATACAGTGCTAAGAAAGGCTTTCTGCATTTTGATGAGCTCACTTACTGGCTTTTCAGGAAAATGAGCTTTGACTGGCATGGCAGGAATAGTAAGATGACAGTCAAAATAGGTATCCTGTATTTATTTGCAAACTAGCAAACTTATATCACAAGAAATCCTGCTTTGAGCCAAATGAGGTCACTGATGCCAATAATCAAAGAAATGGAACACTACAGTTTTCCATATATCTGAATAAGAAGTCCTCAGATACAGCTCTGAGTGGGGTCCTAACCATGAAATGTACCGAAGGATGGCTTCTATTGGCTTTGAGCAAGTGTCAGGTCTCTGACAGACTATCTACTGGCAGACCATTTTCTTATAACCCCTGCTTCCATCTCTGCTGAACCTCCCACTGCCTTGACACAGGTTTCTCAGCCGGTGACAAAACATCACATCTCTCCCACATGGATAATTGAAGGGAAAAAAAAATACCAAAAAGAAAGTGATTGAGCAAACCAATAACTGCTTCCAGTTACAACGAAATGGAACAGACTACGGGTTCCTTAAAGATAGGTTTATTCTCTTATGGTGCTCTAAAACCTCGGCCATGCAGACTGATGGCAACTGTTTGGTCCTGTCAATATGAGGTCACTTAATCAAACCTGTTCCTGACTAATTATATTTTTTGTTCACTTTAACAACTTATTTCTCTAGGATCATTCCGATCAGTTACACAATCCAATGTTATCATGAAGGCAACACCAAATGCTAGATCAAAGAGTTTCTGGTCCTGAGTGTCTGATCTTATGGACTCAGACTAATTCTGTACTTGGGTACTGTATTTTATAAAGAAAAAAAGCCTTTAGTTCACATTTTTATGATTATCTTAGGGAGTAGGAGAGGAAAAGTAGCTGACAGCTGTTTGGCTACTAAATGCCAAGGATTTTTATCTATCTTTTGTATCCAGTTTCCATCACATCACTACTTACACACACCCCCACACACATACACACAGATTCTAAAAATTTATCTAATGATAAGAGAACTGATATGAATAAACCCCAAAGAAACACAATCTCTATATGAACACAGCTGCCACGAGCTACTTGCCGTTTTTCACGGCACACATGTTGCCCAGGAATCCATCCCCCTGCTGCTCAGAGGCAGGCTCCAATGCTGTAAAGAGTCAGGGTAAGAAGTCTGTCCTTCTGGTAGCTTCAGTGCATTCATCAGCAACACGAAGCATTTGGAAGTCTAGCTTTATCTGTACTATTTCGGTATTGTGCTGTTAGAGCAAAGAAAATGATCTAAATGTACAGTGACGAGGGAGTGAGTCAATAAATTATGGCACATGCATAAAATGGAATGCTATACAGCTTATTAAGCATTTTTGAAAATCAGGGATGACATGAGAAAACACTTATGATAAATGTCACATACAAAAGGCAGGATCAAGGTGAAGAATAAAATATTATTGCAGTATGTAAACATGGATTTCATTCATGAATATGATAGCAGTTATCTCCAGTTGGTAATATGACAAGTTATTTTTATTTTGTATATTTCTTCATTTTATGAATCTTCTGAAATTAAACTCCATTGTTTTTATGATTTATAAATAGTTACTCAATAGATACAGAGTTTATAGATAAAAGCAGAATGGATTAGAAGAATAGCTCATATGCATCCTTCATGTTATTTAATGTTTCAAGAAGATGACCAAGGCCATCCAGTCTCATCTTCTGCAGATGGTGTGCTCTGAGACTCGTACTGACCTTCCGCCTTCCTTGCACAGGAACTGGACTCTCTTGCCTTCATTCTTTTGCCTACAAAGCTCCTTCTTTCTGGAATACATATCCCCTTACTTTGACTCATCAAAACAGTATTTGCAAGGCTCTTCCCAAGTCCTACTTATCTAGGATGCCCTCCCAAATTGTCTGGGTTCTAGTCATCCCGCTGCACTTGCTGTTGAAACTTCCACAGTCAGCTGAGTGTCTGTTAGTCTCCCCCCTACCTCCTGCACAGCTTTGTTGAGATATAATTGACATATAACTTTGTATATGTTTAAGATAACCACTTGTTGATTTGATACACTTATATATTGCAAAATGATTACCACCATAGCATTAGCTAACAGCTCCATCACCTCATATAACTACCATTTCTTTTTTTGTGGTGAGAGCATTTAAGATTTACGTTCTTAGCAACTTTCAAATATATAATATAGTATTGTTATAACTACAGTCACAATGCTGCACATAGATCCCCAGAACTTATTCATCTTATAACTGGAAGTGTGTGCCTTTTGACCAACATCTTCCTATTTCCCCCACCCTTAGCCGCTGGTAACCACCATTCTACTCCCTGTTTCTACGAGTTCAGCTTTTTGAGATTGCACATCTAAGTGAGATCAAACACTATTTGTCTTTCTCTGTCTCACTTATTTCACTTAGCACTGTGTCCTCAAGGTCCATCCATGTTGTTGCAAATGGCAGGGTTTCCTTCTTTCTATGGACAAATAACATTCCACTGTATGTATATACCACAATTTCTTTATCGATTTTTCCATTGAGGGACACTTAGGTTGTTTCCAAATATGAGCCCTCGGAGGGCCTGAATATTACATTATTCATCTTTGAATCCCTCTGTTTGTAGGTCACAGTCTGGTGTACAGTAGGCCTCAGAAAATATCTGTTGACCTCTGATGAATTCATCCTCAACAGACAGGACTGAGTCATGAGTGGGAAGCATCTGAATTCAGATATGAGTGTTTCAAAACAATGGAAAGAGCATTAATGAAATAAACTTATTTAAGCCATTGTTCTTCTTCAAAGGAAATGGTTCCGTAGTGGGCTTAGGAACATAACTTAAGTGTTGGTCTTTTAAAGTTAGGCCCACAGTGACCAGCACAAAGCAAGAAGGATCTTTGGACTTAGAGAACATCAGAGGGGCAGACCTAAAAGATTAAGCTACACATTTTTTTTTTTGGCTATTTAAGGAATATGGCATATACTGATAGCTGTCATTTTATTAACCGATTAACCAGTATTTTCTTTCAGAGTTACGCTAACAATAACTGCTTCAATTAAATTTGGGACTTTGAAGCTAAATTGTAAATATTAAATTTGTCCCACTTTTTAACTAGAACTATTTCAAATATAATCCATAAAAATAGCTGAAACACACAACTATAAAATTAAACACTCTACACATCTAATTTCCTATAGCAAATGATTAAAAAACAGAAAAACCTTTGTTAAATCACCTTTATTTATGCCTTAGTGGCATGTTCTCCCTAAACTATGCAGACAGCCTCTGTAATTCTTTACCCTCTAATATCTCCTGTGCCTACAGAACAAAAGAAATTCCTCAACGAGGACAGTGAAATTTATTAGATAGGCAGGGAAAATTAATTGATGAATTCTATCTCATTTGCTGTAAATTTCTCTACCCACATATTTAATTTCTTGTTATTTTGAAAAAAAGTAATAGAACCCACTAATAAGATAAATTCTTAGAAAGAATAAAAATAGTTATAAAATGTTATTTGTGTCAGAGATTGCCAACAGTTCATAGAAACCTATTTCCTCTTCTTGCTTGGCACACACCTAGAATACCTGAGTTTCAGCCAGGGACATGTGAACAGCCAACGCTTTAGGAAGCAGGATTGCTGGGCTCACCTTCTTTCTTCCCCTTCTGCTGGATGGATGCAGTTAACAAGGTCCCACAGAGTGGAGAAAGGGGGGTAGGGGAGGCAAAAGAGAGAAGGAATTTGATTCCCTAAACTTCCTGCCAATCAGAAACACTTACTTTGACAGTTACGGGAAAAATAAACTACTGTGATTAGGCCATAATGCACTTTGGCTCAATTTGTTATTGCTGTTAATATTCCCCTAATTCAATACTGTACCCCATATAAGCTACCTGAAATCTAGATCTTTCAAATTCACAGGCATGGGAAATCTATGTATCACTTGCCCTGCTTTCTTATTTCTTCTCCCCTGAATATGGATGTTATTTTTTCTAGAAGCATATGTAAAATACATAAGACATGTATGTCCACATTTATATTAATTAATTTATTCATTCATTATATCAGTTTGACTGAGAACCTGTTTTTTTTTTTTAAAGATTTTATTTATTTATTTGAGAGAGAGAATGAGAGAGAGAGAGAGAGAGAGCACATGAGAGGGGAGAGGGTCAGAGGGAGAAGCAGACCCCCTGCTGAGCAGGGAGCCCGATGCGGGACTCGATCCTGGGATTCCAGGATCATGACCTGAGCCGAAGGCAGTCGCTTAACCAACTGAGCCACCCAGGCGCCCCTGAGAACCTGTTTTTTAGTAGACCCTGGAGATCATATGAATAGAGAGAATATGGGACCTGACTTTGAACAGCTCATAATGTAGCAAGCAAGAAAGACTGGTGTAGCAGGATTACAACCTGATGTATTTTTTCAAAAGATTTTATTTATTCATTTGAGAGAGAGAGAGAGAGTACAAGCAGGGGGAGAGATAGGTAGAGGGAGAAGCAGACTCCCCATTGAACAGGGAGCCCGACACAGGGCTCGATCCGAGGCCCTGGCGATCACAACCTGAGTGGAAAGCAGACGCTTAACCATCTGAGCCACCCAGGCACCCCTAACCGGATGTATTAGTATATGTGCTCCCTGGTTCCTTTCCTTTCCATTTTCTCTATGAATGGCCTCCTCCTCTCCTAAGGGTCTTCTCTGCCCCCTCACCAATTCCCATCCCTAGCTCACACAGAGAAAATTGAGCTACTCACTTTGTAAATAGCAGCAAAGTCTGAAAAATTCAAAAAGGTAATCCCAGATGGATTGGGTGTTTGGAAAAACAGGAAAGGGTGTGATGAGGAGATGATGCTAGGTGTGGGGAAAGAGCCAGAAGACTATCTGAAGGTAACAAAGATAGGACCTGATGCCCAACGTGAAATGGAGAAGCCCACAATGACTGTGTTAAAGTCACCAGATAAAAAAGAAGCAAATGAAAGCAAAAGCTTTGATTACTCATAAGACAAAGCACTCGCCTGGAACACTATCTGTTAGAATCCCTTCAAAGAAAGTGAAATTATCCTGAACACACAAACTGGAGGGGCTCAGGAAAACACAGGTCACACCTGTAAGCATCTCTACCTATACTTTGAGGAGACTGATCCCAGAAAATGACTGCTCTGTTTGCTAATAACCAGGGATTCACAGTGCAGAGCCTTGGGATATTACTTTTAATATTATGTATGTGGTGAAGTCTGAAATGCAAAGTTATTCAATTTTTTAAAAATTACCTTTTATCACTTAACTAGGTTAACTAAGTATTTTGCTCACTACATGTAGTTTGATAACCTTTTCAGATACAGAAAACGTAAAATTTTCCAAAAGATTAATTTTATCAAAGGGGTAGAGTGGTAATTTTGGTTTGCTTTCCCACATGTCTCTTCATTCTTCAACATTATGAGGTAGATGAATAATATCCATTATAGCCTGTCCTTTTAATTTTTTAAAAAGATTTATTTATTTATTTTAGAGAGGTGGGGGAGGGGCAGAGGGAGAGGGAGAGAGAGAATCTCCAACAGACTCCACACTGAGTGCAGAGCCTGAAGAGGGGCTCAATCTCACGACCCTGAGATCATGACCTGAGCCCAAATCAAGAGTTGGACACTCAATCGACTGTGCCATCCAGGAGCCCCCTACCCTTTTTAAAGATGATCTTGAAATTAAAGTCCTATATTCACCCTCTAGAAGGGTTTCTCAAAAGCCTGTACATATTTTCTTTAAAATAATTATTTTCTCTGACTAATTGACCCAAACTTTCTCTCTACTCTGATTGTGTTTCTAGAATCTCACAGAAATCTTCAATTATAGGATCCTTTACAAATGAAGCTAATTATTCTGAAATTTTACATGTAATTATTATCTTTTCCTAATTTAAAAAAGAAGACTCCTGCCAATAGTTATTATTACTACCAGCTCTCTTCATATTATATAGAATTCCCCACAAGGAAGGCATTTACAAAGTGATTTTTGGTGCCTGATGTTAAGATGATATGAAAACATGAAAAAAGAACAAAATGAACCAGTTACTTGTGTCTACATTTTGAGGAAATCATTCCCCAATCCCTGCATTAATGATAGTGTTCTTTTTCTCAGTGTCTTAAATTACTGCTGTGACTTTCAGATTTTATTTTGTCATAGGCCAAAGATCCCAAATGTACCATAAAACATGACCTATAGTTTGGGATCTCATTGCAGAGGTTTTATTTGGTCATCTTCTATTATCTACTCTATGTATCTCCCTATTTCGATGGGGCCATGGAGGGTTAGTTAAAGGTGAACATTTCCTATAAATGAGTCCCTTTACCTTTATCTCCCAGGTTGATTCATGACCTAATATAACCTTTGGCCCTAAGAAGGCAGATTAAATATATATATTTAAGATTTTGTTTATTTATTTGAGGGGGGAGAGGCAGAGGAAGAGGAAGAGAGAGAGTCCCAAGCAGACTCCACGCCCAGCGGGGAGTCTGACATGGGGCTCGATCCCATGATCCTGAGATCACGACTGGAGCTGAAACCAAGAGCCCGAGGCTTAACTGACTGCACCACCCAGGCGCCCCAGAAGGGAGATTTCTAAGAGAATACTCCGCTAGTTTTAGATAGTTGTTTGGCTTCATATTCACAGTCAGGTAACCCTATTAAATACACTCAAGAATTTCCACCGCAGTGAATCTACAAAATGTTCTTTCTTCTCAAAAGAAAAATTTCCTTTAAAAAATGAAGCAACCATTAATGTAAGCATAATGCAAAGGATAAAAAATCCAAATATATAGTGATTTACACACTGCGATGTTTAAAATAACTAGCCTATTGGGGCGCCTGGGTGGCTCAGTCGTTAAGCGTCTGCCTTCGGCTCGGGTCATGGTCCCAGGGTCCTGGGATGGAGCCCGGCATCAGGCTCCCTGCTCCGCGGGGGGCCTGCTTCTCCCTCTCCCACTCCCCCTGCTTGTGTTCCCTCTCTCGCTGTGTCTCTGTCAAGTAAATAGATGGAATCTTTAAAAAAAAAAACAACAAAAAACTAGCCTATTTTAGCAAGCAAATGATAAAATAAGACCATGGAGTGCAATGAATTGGACATTGTAAGAATAAAAGCGGTTAAGTGTTCCAAAGTGATGAGAAAGCTGATTTCCAAACACACATTATTCTACATACTCACATATTATTCTACACAGACACACATACACTCAGCTGTTTTCTCCTAAAACCTAAAGCCTGAACATTGTAGTTAATTTATATATGCTAGCTCCACTTAAATATGATTATTTTGGGGGTGATGGATATGTTCACTATTCTTATTGTGGTGATGATTTCATAGGTGTATAATATATATATAAACTTATCAAATTTTATACTTTAAACATGTGCAGTTTATTATATATCAATTCTAACTCAATAAAGCTATTAAAATATGTAATAAAAAGTAATATGTGCTCTCAGCTTAATGCACATACAATAGAAGGTGGTTTTTAATCACTTAGTGGTGCATAACTGTCAACAACTAAACAACTTCCAAGTATTTAAGTTAACAAACTGTCCCTAGAAAAGGAGCCAAAATTAGCAACAGAAATTGGGAAATTGGTTATAGAAACTGGGGGTAATAGAGGTGGGGGAGTTAGTGTAAAGGGAAACTGTGAGCTTGAGAATTGAAGTATAGAAGCCACAAGAATGGGGGGTTACTTAACAGAAACACAGTATTTTAACCTCACATTAAGAAAGAAGTTTTGCAAGGACATCAGTTCAGGAACACAGGCTGAGGAGCCTCCTTTTAGGAATCGAGAAACCATGTCACCAGGGAAGGAGCACTACAATCCTGAATACTGACTGCACTCAGCAGGTCAGTTTCCATGGGGGTACCGGGCAGCCAAGGCAGAACTGGTTGAGGTTCGTGGGAAGGGTTGGTGCGCAGCAGGCTGCTCAAACTTTTTGGAAATCAATAAGCCTATTTGTGGAAAGTAGACTCTTGAAAGGGCTACAAGGTCAGGCCCAGCTTGAGATGGACTCTTTTTTCCCTCTGAGTACTATTGCACTTACTACTGGTCCATCATATGTCTCCTAACATAACCGACTTGCTTTATAGCTATTTTGGTGTGTGCGTTACTAAAACGAACCCTCTATTTGAGGTCATAAGACCACAGTGGAGAGCATTTCTTATGCATCTTTGATCCCTCATATTACTGACAAAAAAATCGGGTGAAAGAATCAAATTAATGTTAGTAGGCTTTCCTTAAAGCTCATTAGTGCTCTTTCACAGCTGACACCACCGGCTACTTCAAAGACTCTCTACTATCAACAGAATCGGCTGTCTGGTTCACCTAAGCAGAGTGGACATCAGAATCCCAGAATTTAAACACAATAACCTTTTAACTCTTGATAAATCTCGGGCTCGTTTTATGAAAAGTTGCAGAGGCCAGTCTGACAGGATACCAAGAAATTCAAGTGCAATCTTTCAATTCAGAGAGCTCCTTGGGCTTGCCTACTGTGTGATTCAACTTGACTGCAGCCCATCTTAGCAGGAGACAAATTCAACAGCACATCTGCCGTGGGGTGGATAACATAATATTTATCTTTCATTGCCCACTTCCCGTATTTGATCAGTGGGGGACTGATTGAAGAGAGGATGTCTAGGTACCAGACACTGGGGCTCTGGTGCGGTTAAGCTGTTAAGGCTCACAGGCTTTAGGCACAAACGTACTCATGGTGCACGCTGCCTTCAGGTCCACTCTGTCAAGCACAGCAGTTAGAAAGCACCAGTCTGCATTATTGATAAGTTACAAAATAAGCTCTTTGGGCTTCTTTGGTCTCCATAATACATAGAAGGGGAAGAGCACAGTCTCTCTAATTTGATGATTCTAATCCAGTGTCGCTAGCAAGATCCTCAGGAGAATAAGGTCTCTGCAATTTCCTTCAGTGTGTTTCTGTCCAATTCAATCAAACAAATGTTATTAGAGTCTAATAAGTTCCATACACCACGTTGGACACTGTGGATTCAGCAACAAATGAGCTAGTCCCCCTTCCAGGAAAGTAGGTGCTTATCCAGAGGGACTGGTCTAAAAGCCTAACCAGGACAGAAGGATGAGCAGAGCTTGCCCTTTGGGGTGGTAGGAGTGTGCAAGACCAAGACATGTGAGAAGCATGTAGGGATGAAACAAACCCCAAACCTGGAAGGCAGAATTACCAGCTCATCAGTTCAAAAGGGGTAGGAAGAAGGGGAGGAGCCAGATATATAATTGAAACTGAAGAAGCAGAGAACATGGGAATCAACCTGGAGAAACTCTTCTACCTAGAGAAATAGACATTGACACTTTGATAGCAAGCTGGTGCTTTCCCAGTGACATGAGGGGATTTGTTAAAAGCACTAACCCAGGTGAGATCCAGCTCTTCAGAAGCTAGTTTAGGCAGTACAAACATGTTAACAACTCACGAGAGATATATTTTCAAAGACTATGATAGAGGCATGCGCTCTACCAGAAAGGCTAGGTAAAGCAAGTGACCTCTAAACTAATTAGAAAGACATCTTGCTAAAGGAATTCCAGACACAGGGAGCAGCTGATGTATAGACACAAGAGGCTGACAAAGATTAGAGAAGACTGAGAGACTCAGTGTGGCAGGTGCATATTTACGTGAGCGGAAGCAGCAAGAGACAAGGCTGCAGATACCAGTTGGGGCCCGATGTGATAGGAGTTGTTTCCTGGAGCTGAAATTTTAGATCTTATCCTGAAAGCAATGTGGAGATACACAAGCTTTTGAGTAAAGGCTGTTCACTCACAAATGGTTTCTTGAAGTTCTCTCAGCATGCTGATGGCTGCAAGAAGCAGATAACGAGCTCCCACAGACCCTTGTTCATTCTCCCAAATGCCTTGGTTCCAGCTTTGAACCTGGGTTCCTACTCTCTGCTTCGGGCAGTTTATGGCTTGGCTGTTGCCTCTCTTTGCCTAGCTCCTTTTGGATTACAGATTGTTTACTGAACTCTGACCTGCTACTCCCCCCAGGGGCCACTGCTCCCACTAACTGCCAAAACAGTATGGTGAAACAAAACCAGAAAGCACCAGTATTCTTTGTCCAGTCCTAGTCTCCGCAGTGCTGTAAATTAAGGGTAAAGACAGGGCAGGAACATGGCCAGATGTGTTTGGAGGTAGAATAGAAGAGAAGGATGGTAGGAAGAAAGCTAAATTAGAGGAAGGAAGACCACTATGGACTACAAATAGAGATGATGATGGCAGCAGAGAGGATCGGTGTCCAGATAATAAAGAAGTAGGATCTACAAGACTTGGTGTCCACTTCATGTTGAGGGTAAGAGGGAGAGAATAATGGAAGATCATTTTGATGCTGAACTTTAAGAGCTGGATCTCACCTGAACTCTTAACTTTAACTCTATGAGACATGCAGGCAAAGATGTACAGCTGGCCATTGAAAATACATGTCTAGGGTTTAAGAGATGTCAGAAACAATGTGCAGATTTGGTATTATTTGGTATATACTCTTATAAATGAAGCCATGAAAATGGATGAGAGGATGGATTGCTATGGAGAGTATAGTATTCAAGATAGGAAATAAGACTGAAGAAGAGAAATCAAAGGAAGAAGAGAACCAAGACAAAGCACCCTCAGCAGTAAGAAGACAGGATTTCAAGAAAGAGAAAATTGTCAATGGTGTCAAATTGGTTAAATTGAATGAAAATGGAAGAGAGGCCAATGGAGAGAGCAATTCAGATGGGAGCAAGGGGGACAAAAATCGAAATAAGCTGAAAAGTGAACGAAAGGTCAATAAAATAAAGACAGCAAGTATATATTTCATGTCAAAGAAGTTGACCATGAAGGAAAGAAGAGGGGTATGTTGGTATTTTTCAAGGAAAGGAGGAGCAAATATTCAAAGAATATTTTAAGATAATAAAACTTGAGCATAATTACAGACTGAAGAAATGGGATGAGTCAAAAAGGAAAACTGATGATGCAAATTCAGATCATTGAACTTGAATACCATTTTTCTATTTTTGGGTACATGAAAAATGATCCATAAAATAATTTTTTTATTCTTCTCTGATGTTCAAGAAAGAACAAGACTGAAGATAAAAAATATATAATGTTAGAAAGAACAGAGAAGTTATAGGCGGATATTTTTTCTTCTTCTGCCTCTGCCACCAGCAAAATCCTGAGTCCTGAACTGAAAGCAGAGAGTCCTGCTTTAAAGGTGGTCTATTATTTAAATATGCATAAATGTACTAGTACTAATTCCAGTAAGTCATCATTCATTCATATTTTTGGGGAAAGGGTGACTCTGCATAACTGAAGAGTGAGTCTAATTAAGTAGACATCATCTATACCATTGAAAGATATATTCCCAAGTAATTACAAGATAAGAAAACCCATTAGTTATTTAAACTATGCCAAACACAACTCAATCTTTCCTTACTGGTTTAGAAGGAACTTACAGTGCCCCAGGGCCATCATCATAAATACTAATTCTCATTGAATATATAGAACTGTCAGTTCTATTGATATTTCTAGTAGAAATGACCTTGTCTATTTTTAGACTTACTAAATACATTGACAGATAGGTTGGAAGGAATAAAAGGTTAATATCACAGATAGCACAAAATGTAGAGAATTGTCAGTTTGCCTCTGGTCCCAAAAATGTTATGATTATTTCCTGTGGAAAACTTCCCAATGTGGTTATCAGTAATAGTATTTTAATAAATTTGCTGCAGGTCAAGAATAGAGCATGTATTGATGTATATCCCTAGGACAACTATTTTGGGAAAAAAGTAATATATGAGATGACAACACATTTCCATGGTTTAATGAACTACTTCCTGATAGCACACGATGGACCATTTCTGTTTTCATGTTCATTCAACTCTATCATTACAGTAATGAAAGGATATGATATTTGACTTACTAATTACAACAAAAATTATCCCTAATGTTGTTATTATGTTAAAAAATATTCAAGTCAGAAGGTGAATGCTATTAATACATATGAGTGAGGTGTACCTGCTGAAGAAAGCATCAGACAGCATATATATATATACATATATATGTATATATATGTATTTGTAAGGGGCAACAAAACAAACTACAATCAGGAAATTCTTTATTGAGGGAAAAGACACAGCAGAGATATTAATATGGCTTATAATTGCCATAATCAAAGGGAAAGCTAAATGATATCAATATTTTAACAGTCTTCATGGCTGACTGTTTCAGCTTTCAGGATTTATATAGTATTCTCAAAGAGGTGCAGCATTTTATTAGGAAATCATATGTGTAAGAACACATTGCTTGGTCGGGTATCTATAGTATGCCAGGCACTGGGTGTATCTCTGAGGGCATAAAGATGCAGCCTCTGTCCTATTAGACTCATACCCTAATAAAGTAAATATACACACATATATGAAGTACATATAAACAGATATATAAAATACATATAAACATATATATGAAAAGCATATATACATTACATATACAAATATATATATATATAATTTATCTGTGAGGACTGTCAGAAGAACAGACAGCTTGTTAGTAATCTATCCTCTGTTTTAGATATAAGTGGTACATGTAAGCTACATTATTTTGGTTTTCCCCAAAACCACATTGAGATAGGTTTTCGTTTTTTCTTTCATCAGATACTAAATGAAGACATCAGCAAATATCACTCCTGTGCATTTGTCATGGAAGGAAGGCATTATCAGCATTATCTACCATACTAATCCATACTCATTCTGAAACTCCATTTGAGAGCTAAATACTAAAAACAGTTTTACATCCCTTACAGCAGTGATTCTCGAAGTGTGGACCACCTACATCAGAATCCTCTGAGGATGCCTTATAAAAATGTAGGTTTTAAAAATCTCTGTCCTAGATCTATAAACTCAGAATCCTGGGTGATGGAGTCTGGTAATCTGTACTTTTCACCTAGTCCACATGTGATCTGTGTATGCCTCAAGGTCAGAAAGCCATTGCCCCAAGGAGCCAAGAATGTTCTCCCCCACTGCATTCCAGATCTGTGAAAGTAGTTTCCCTCTTTTGATTTGGCTTTCAAGAGACTTAGTATCAAAATTAATGCTGACTTATTTCACCTAGCATAATCCCCTCCAGTTCCACCCATGTCAATACAAATGGTGGTTATGCTGAGTGAAATAAGTCAAGCAGAGAAAGACAATTATCAAAGGGTTTCACTCATATGGGGAACATAAGGAATAGTGCGGAGGACCACAGGGGAAGGGAGGGAAAACTGAATGGGAAGAAATCAGAGGGTTATAGAAGGGAGGGTGGTGGGGGGATGAAGTAACTGGGTGATGGGTATTAAGGAGGGCACGTGTTTTGATGAGCACTGGGTGTTATACACAACTAATGAATCACTGAACACTACATCAAAAACTAATGACGTTCTATATGTTGGCTAACCGAACATAATAAAAAAAATTAATGCTGAACTCTTAAAACTACCATAGTTTATCAAATCCAACTAATCCATTAATTGTATGTTGCACACTACTATTTCATGTATTACTAAGAAAAAAATGCTACCAGTTAAACACTGATACCCATCAATTTTAAGATGTCTCCTGATTTTGGAAATGGTTAAAATACTTGGCAATATGTATATCTAAGAACTGATGAAAGACTTTATCCCTAAATTTTAACTCTTGGGTGAGAAGGTTGTCAAAAATAAGGTTTGAGAGATGAATAAAAGTGTGTTAGGAAGCTCTGTGTCGGGGGAAGATACTTTCAGACATCAGGAAGAGTGAGTACAAAGACACAAGGGCAAGAAACTCACCAGCCTGGTCTAGAGAGGATTATAAAATCAGATTGCTTGAATTCCAGTATCTGCCTTGATAGTTACCAACTGAATGACACTGGGACAACTTACCTTAAAACCTTCTGGATTTTGGTTTTCTTATTTGTAAAACAGAATTTTAATCGGCTATATAGTGTGTAAGGCTTAAATATAGAATACACATGAAATATTGAATACGTTGTCCAATACACACAACATATTTTCAATCACAGTTTATTAGTATTATTATTATTGCTAGAGGGAACAACAGTCTCGTGGGGCGGGAATGGGAAATGGGAGAGATGAAACTGGAGTGGCAACTGGGGATAAGATTTTGATGGTTGCATATTCCTAACAACTTTAGAATCCATCCCCTAGGTGATACGGAGTCACTGGACACAAGTAGTGACGGTTTGATTTGCATTTGAGAACAATTACTCTGGTGTTGGTTTGCACAATGAATTCCAATGGAGGGAACTTGGGAGGTTCTGGCCATAGTTCAGGTGAGAGATGTGAGAGCAATGGCAGTTGGGATGGAGGCAGGGAAAACCTCCTGGATAGATTCAAAAGCCACTCAAAAGGTAGAACTACATGACTTTGTGACTAATTTGATGTAGTAATTAGTGAGGATACATCCCAGATATTTTAGTTTACAGAATTACTTTTAGACAATAGATGCATATTTCAGAGATTTCAACCAACCTTTGCCCTTAAGAAAGTTAACACTTCAAATGGAAAGCCTTAGAAGTCAACATATAATTAGCATTCACAGATACCACTGAATAAAGAGAAGATAATGTCAGGGAGAAGAAATGGCATGGACAAGAGGTTTATATTATCAGGAATGGATGAAGTTAATTAGGAAAAGAAAACAAGACATTAATCACAGAGTTCATATGTCCTTTTTGGCATCTAACCTAGCAGAGATTTCATGCACACGCAAAAAAGTTTCATGAATAACAATAGGAACGACAATAATTTGACATATAGCTACAGCTAGGGGGGCTATCCTGTAGCTGGAATCAGAAAATCTGAAGTCAAATCTCAGCATTAACCATTTAATATCTTACAATCCAAGGCAACTTAGCTAACTTCGCTGATCCAGTTTCATCTGTAAAAACAGGGACTATTGTGCCTATTTCATAGACTTTTTGTAAAAATATTTTTAAAATTGTGAAGTGGTATATTTACTATACTATATACATTTTGTCTGATATAAAGTTTCACACCTTCAGTGAGACATGAAAACTCTATATGTTTTCATAAGTCAGAATAAAAAGTACTTAAATTATTTTTATTTAAAAAAAATTAACTCAACCCTCATTTACCCATGCCACTTTTTAGACACTATAATCTTTCCACTTGGTTTTTAGATGCATCAGCAATTAAGATGTAATGCTAAGGAAATTCTCTTGTGCAACAGTGTGAGCAAATAGAAAGGAGATGCAAGTACTTAATGTATTTCAGGGCAGATTCTGACTTTTTTATCAGGATCTAGAAAAAAATGTTCTTGAAATAGAAATCAGAGTTGAATGACCTCTAAACTGCAGTCAATTCAAAAATTTTTTTAAGTAACCCTCGGGTAATGAGAAAGTGAAGAAGAGAGGAAAGAGTATTAAAAGAAAGACCAAGATAAGGGTACAAGGGAATAATGACTTCAGCATGTACTTGAACACAGCCTAGAAGTCTGAAGGGAAAAAAAAAGAGCATGCAAGCATTTTCATTATTATATGACACTATTCATATTGCAATAATTCTTAGGTTTTTTTTTCTTACTTTCTATGTAATTACCTCAGGTACAGAAATCTTTTCCACATCTAAATGGGCCTACCCGAGCTACATACAACTGCCCATTTATTCTGATCCAGATTCGTCTTGATTGTGTAAAAAGGTAAAAAAGTGCCATTTAAGAAAAAAAAAGGCTCTCTATTCTGTTCCAGCCCAGAAATGGACCCTCAACTCTACAGTCAACTAATCTTAGACAAAGCAGGAAAGAATGTCCAATGGAAAAAAGACAGTCTCTTCAACAAATGGTGTTGGGAAAATTGGACAGCCATGTGCAGAAGAATGAAACTGGACCATTTCCTTACACCACACACAAAAATAGACTCAAAATGGTTGAAAGACCTAAATGTGAGACAGAAGTCCATTAAATCCTAAAAGAGAACACAAGCAGCATGTTTCCTAGAAATATCACCAAAGGCAAGGGAAGCAAGGGCAAAAACGAACTATTGGAACTTCATCAAGATTAAAAGCTTTTGCACAGCAAAAGAAACAGTCAACAAAACAAAGAGGCAATCCACAGAATGGGAGAAGATATTTGCAAATGACATATCAGAAAAAGAGCTAGTATCCAAAATCTATAAAGAACTTATCAAACTCAACACCCAAAGAACAAATAATCCAATCAAGGAATGGGCAGAAGACATGAACAGACATTTTTCCAAAGAAGACATCCAAATGGCCAACAGACACATGAAAAAGTGCTCAACACGGCATCAGGGAAATCCAAGTCAAAACCTCAATGAGATACCACCTCACACCAGTCAGAATGGCTAAAAATAACAAGTCAGGAAATGACAGATGTTGGCAGGGATGCGGAGAAAGGGGAACCCTCCTACACTGTTGGTAGGAATGCAAGCTGGTGCAGCCACTCTGGAAAACAGTATGGAGGTTCCTCAAAAAGTTGAAAATAGAGCTACCATATGACCCAGCAATTGCACTATTGGGTATTTACCCCAAAGATACAAATGTAGGGACCCGAAGGGGTACGTACACCCCATGTTTATAGCAGCAACGTCCACAATAGCCAAACTATGGAAAGAGCCAAGATGTCCATCGACAGATGAATGGATAAAGAAGATGTGGTATATACATACAATGGAATATTATGAAGCCATCAAAAGGAATGAAATCTTGCCATTTACTACAACGTGGATGGAACTGGAGGGTATTATGCTGAGCGAAGTAAGTCAATCAGAGAAAGACATGTATCATATGTCCTCACTGATATGAGGAATTCTTAATCTTAGGAAACAAACTGAGGGTTGCTGAAGTGGTGGGGGGTGGGAGGGATGTGGTGGCTGGGTGATAGACACTGCGGAGGGTATGTTCTATGGTGAGTGCCATGAATTGTGTAAGACTGTTGAATCACAGACCTGTACCTCTGAAACAAATAATAAATTATATGTTAAAAAAAAAAGAAGAAGAAGATAGTAGGAAGGGAAAAATGAAGGGGGGAAATCGGAGGGGGAGACGAACCATGAGAGACTATGGACTCTGAGAAACAAACTCAGAGTTCTAGAGGGGAGGGGGCTGGGAGGAGGGGTTAGCCTGGTGATGGGTATTAAGGAGGGCATGTACTGAATGGAGCACTGGGTGTTATATGCAAACAATGAATCATGGAACGCTACATCAAAAGCTAATGATGTAATGTATGGTGATTAACATAACATAATAAAATTAAAAAAAAGAAAAGAAAGGTATTTGGTGGCAGCTCTATGCTCAGTCCTAGGCTAAGTGTTGGGAATGTAACCGTGAATTGTGTAGATATGGTCTTCATGGAATTTATGGATTTAGTGGAGAGAATGATGATCAAACAGGTGCTTAGAATACAGTGCTGGGTAATATGTGCTATGGTGTAGGAATCTTAGGGTATGCATAAACATTAAAAAAAAGTACCCAGTTTTGCAGCCACTCTGGAAAACAGTATGGAGATTCCTCAAAAAGTTGAAAATAGAGCTACCGTATGATCCAGCAATTGCACTACTGGGTATTTACCCCAAAGATACAAAAGTAGGGATCCGAAAGGGTACGGGCACCCCGATGTTTATAGCAGCAATGTCCACAATAGCCAAACTGTGGAAAGAGCCAAGATGTCCATCAACAGATGAATGGATAAAGAAGATGTGATATATATATACAATGGAATATTATGCAGCCATCAAAATGAATGAGATCTTGCCATTTGCAACGATGTGGATGGAACTGGAGGGTATTATGTTGAGCGAAATAAGTCAAACAGAGAAAGACATGTATCATATGATCTCACTGATATGAGGAATTCTTAATCGCAGGAAACAAACTGAGGGTTGCTGGAGTGGGGTTGGGGTGGGAGGGGTGGGGTGACTGGGTGATAGACACTGGGTCAGGGTATGTGCTCTGGTAAGCGCTGTGAATTGTGCAAGACTGTTGAATCTCGGATCTGTACCTCTGAAACAAATAATGCAATATATGTTAAGAAAAAAAAAAAGGAAGAAGAAGAAGAAGGTAGCAGGAGGGGAAGAATGAAGGGGGGGAAATCGGGAGGGGTAGACGAACCATGAGAGACGATGGACTCTGAAAAACAAACTGAGGGTTCTAGAGGGGAGGGGGGTGGGAGGATGGGTTAGCCTGGTGGTGGGTATTGAGGAGGGCACATTCTGCGTGGAGCACTGGGTGTTATGCACAAACAACGAATCATGGAACACTACATCTAAAACTAATGATGTAATGTAGGGGATTAACATAAGAATAAAAAAAAAATAGTACCCAGTTTGAGGAAGTCTTCTAGTGTAGAGGAAGACATATCTAAGTTGAAACCAAAGTACATGGCACTTAGACAGGAGAAGACAGATGGCAAAAGACAAATATATAAATGCTAGGAGGCTATAGAAAACCTGGCTTCTGTGAAGATCATATGACTGCTGCATGTGCTCATGAGCACACGTGTGGGTGTGTGTGCGTGTGCGTGTGCATGCACACATGTGCATGCATGTGTGGGCATCTTTGGGGTGGAATGAGAGAAACCGCAAGATACAAGCCTGAAGAAGTAAGCAGGGCTCAGGTCATAAAGGTGCTTAAAGGCCACACTGAAAAGCTTGGTCTTCACTATAATATTACTCAGCAACCATTCAAGAATTTTAGGCCAAGATCCAACATCATCAATAAAAGAGCATTCTCACTGCATTGTGGGAAAGAGATTATAGGTGCAGCAGAGGACAGACAGGCACAGACAACAATTAACCACCAACATTCTAGGAGAGGGTCTAACTCAGTGACATGGTCACAGGAATGCACAGAGGGGAAGAGAATCAAACAATATATCACCCTGAAGTGGAATCCTATTAGGGCCCCTCGGGTGGCTCAAGGTGGACTAGACATAGAATGAATTAGAACATGGAGCATGAGAGAAAAGCACAAAGGCCATCGAAATGAGAAGGGTGTTAAAATATGGCCATAATGTACCCAGCATGATGCTCTGTGTTTTATATCAGTTATCTCATTTCATTTTAATTTTCACAATCATCTTGTAAGATACTTATCATTTCCTCTTACAATTGAGGACCTTCCCACAATCTACAGCCATCTGATAAGGAAAGTTGGGAATGGTGGCAAAAGGTATTTGATTTGAGAATTTTTAAATTTGAAAGGAGCATCCAGGTAAACACAAATAATACACATAAATAAATCTATGAAATCACACTAATCCAAAAATAATTCATTAAAATGTGAATGCTAAATAATTACAGAAAGGAAAAAGAAAAATATATTGTGTGTAGTTAACCTGAATGGCAAGACTAGAGTCATATAAACCTTTTGTAGGAAAGGAAGGTAGAAAAAGAAAGGGATTTGATTTGATATATGATTATAAAAGAAATGGTTTGGTAGCAGGAAATGTAGCTGAATATGTGTAAGAGATGAAACATAAGCTCAGTAAAAGTGAAAACCTCAAACCTAGCACATTATTGCAATCTCCTGAAAAAGAGTACAGAATCACATAATGAGGAACCAACCTTAAATAATTGGTTTCCAAATTATGGCTTACTTTATTACAAAAACTACATATTGGTTTCTATGTAATTGTGTTATTCCCATATTTGTGATTCTTTCATTCTATTCAGAATGAAAGATTTGAGAATTTTGATTTGAGATTTGATATCATGGAAATGAAACACCATAGTGAGACGATGGAAGCATAAAAGCCTTTGGATTTGATTCATCCAGAATAAGGTATTATATTCTATATTTTTATAATTCATCATATCATCACTATACTATCTAAAAGAGAATCACCTAGAAAGGAAATATGAACTGACACTTAGGGGCTAGGATTTGAGGGATGTGTACATAATATAACATTACTAGAAATTAATGAAATTGCTTCTGACATATGGATCCTGATAGGATTTGCTTTTACAAGGTTAGACTGCCACATGCTCATTTGTGATTCTGAACTATAGTGTGTGTGGTGTGTATACATAAAAGCACACTGTAATATAGCCAGCCTGTTAATTAAAAGCAGTATCTGCAATATGCCTGCCATGATGAACTACTTTCTTTAGCTAAACTAATCACTGCCACATATAATGAAAATAATCTTGATTTGAATTTATAAATGGCTCTATTTTTAAACCTCTTCCAAGATTTCTAAAGTTATGTTTAGATTTCAATTTTATAAAATATGAACAATGTGGCCAAAGGCTTTTATGCCTTGGAACCCAGAAATAATAGGAAGCAACTGAAAATACTTATTCAGATATTAAAAGCATTCTGAATATTAACTAAATTTTGATTTGTGAAAATTTTTATTAAAAGGTATCCTTTCTATTCAGAGAAGACTTTGATTATCAGTCTATTTGGGAGCACTATCTGACTCGAAAACATTTCTCTTCTTAAAAAGACCAAGGACTAAGAAATTAGTTACAATTTCCAGGCAGGGATTTAAAGACCGATTTCAAGGCACTTCAACAAGTTAAGTTAACACAGCGGATAAGTTCTTCTCTATAAATTTCCTACTGACATGTTTCATGATAGAACAGGCTTCACCCGAAAAGCAGGTAACTTTTTTTTTTTTAATCTGAGCAAAAGCATGATTGCATTTTTTAAAAGTACCCTGTCTATGGAAAACCAATTTAGTTTCATTAATGAAAAGGAAGCACAATGTGATTGAGAACGTAATACAGAATTATAGTTCATTAATTCTTCAAGTGTGTAATTTTCCAGGCTCCTGGTCCCCCATTGATTTCTGTACACCCCCAGAGGTCCCACTACATGTGAGCAAGAGGAAATTTAATCGTGTTGCTATATCATGTGTGGCAGTGGTGGGGCTCCACAATTAGGGAGAGGCATTGTGAAAGGGATTTTTCCAGTGACTGCTTCACCATGTAGCCCTGTTAACATTTCTTTGTTGTCAAAATTGATCAATCACAGACCCACAGACAACTGGGATGGTGACAGTCTCCTATTATGTGGCCAATACCATCAAAGGAGATGACACTTGTAACAATCGAAGCTGATAATTCAGAACACTTAATTAGGCATGATGAATTGGATGTATGCTTCAATCTTTTTTTTTTTTTTTTTTAACTTGTACACAATGTATTTTCCTATCGGTATCATCACCACGGAGTATGTTAATGCCCATTAAAATTTAGACCTAAAAATTATATACTAAATGATAGAACAAAGTTCTAATTTAGAGGGTGGGTTCAAAGAATTACATCCTGATTTTCTCTCTTTTATAAGGAATATCTCTTTGAAATTATAATGTTCTACTAATATCCCTGCCAACTTATCCTTGGAACTTAAATTGTTTCATTTTCCCACATTTCAGGCTTGGAGCAGAATTGTTACCATGTTCATGAACATGGTGTCAATTAGCAAATGCCAGTACATGTGGTCCGAAGAACTGTACAGAAATGCATTTTGTCCCAACCAAATTTAGCAAAAGGTTGGATAGTACTGCTTTCTTGCCTTGTAAAGACAGCTAATATTTCAAAGTAGCTGTGAAAGCTACCCTGACAACCCTATTGGGGTTCTCCCATAAGGAATCAAGGTCAGAACAATCCTATTGTGCTTTATTAATAGGCTCGAAGCACAGCACATACTTTATATATTAAGGGGAAAAAGCCAGGTGGAATCTTATAAAGAGTGTTCTGAAAACAGCTGTGTGAACAAAAGCCATTTTAGCAGCAAGAGGAAAATCTACCATGGAGGTCAGCCTTCAAATAGCCCTTACAACCATTTCCCTTCTTTAGATGGTGGAGTAGTAAATGGGGCAATCTTTAAAGAGTCTTAGCTATTCATTCTACCCTCTTTATAAATTTTTACGAATAGAGGTGCCTCTTTGGCTTAGCCCTGTGTATATAGGTCTGTCACTCAGAATGCACAATGCAGGCCCAAGCCAGCAATTAGCTTGCACTGATATATTGATATAATGTCTCAGATCTTAGATCAGCAATGACTGAGTTGAAAGGGTAAATGGTTAAATTTGAGCATGCTTATTAAGAACCCAGTCCAGGTAATAATTTTTTCACTGATTGATGTCTATCTCCTTCATCCTAAAGAAATATAAGGAAAGGGATTTTATCTTGTTCATCAGAATATTTCTAGTCTTTAGAAGAGTTCCTGCCTCATGGTAGGCATTTAATAATAAGGATCAGATGAATGAGTGAATTTTATGATGGGAATCATATTTGGCAAGTATCTTTATTGCAATACCAAAATGAGTTTTGAAGCTTTTCAGCATGATTCATGCAATATGAGGAGTTCATACCCTCAGACTTATGTAGATCTCTTGGAGCTCCAAGACTATAAGAAAAATAAACTGCACAAAAAGTTGATGCCATTTCTTTTGACTCAGGTCTAAAACACTTTCTAAATTTTCAGCTTTATTTTAATAGGAACTTATGGCTCAATACGAGCCACAAAAATTCCATCGTCAGGGTATATAGATTACAGCCACCCACATGGGCAATAAACAAAAAAAGAAAATAAGGAAGACAGCGAACCCACAACAAAAGTGATACGGGCTTTTTATATTACTGATAAAATAGCACATAGCTCAAAAAAGACATAACTCTGAGTAGGTCATGAAGGTCACTTGGGATTTTCTTCCTCTCTTCAAAGACACTCTATTATTCCATAGCCTATGATTACATGTCTTATTATACCTAATACTTTTAAGATCAAATGATTCATATGTTTGATATTTTTGATAGTGATAATTTTTATTTGGATTTTCTTAAGACATATGATAAACAATAAGCTCAGCCAATTAAATATACTAGGAATTTATTTTAGCAAACATATAAAGTTTTAATATTCATCCATTTTATTTTATTTTGCCCCTTTTTTATTATGTTATGTTAATCACCATACATTCCATCATTAGTTTTTGATGTAGTGTTCCATGATTCATTGTTTGCGTATAACACCCAGTGCTCCATTCAATATGTGCCCTCTTTAATACCCCAAAGATACAAATGTAGTGAATATTCACCCATTTTAAATACTTCAGTGTTGTTTGGTTTTAAGTCTGTTAGTATGCATGTAAATGAAAGAGCCAAAGTGATATATAGGTGATGGGAGATTTACAATTTATTTATTTATTTTTTAATTAATTTTTTAAAAAGATTTGTTTATTTATTTGAGAGAGAGAGAGCATAAGAGCAGGGGGAGAGGCAGAGGGAGGCAGACCTCCTGCCGAGCAGGGAGCCCGATGCGGGGCTTGATCCCAGGACCCTGAGACCATGAGCTGAGCCCAAGGCAGCCGCTTAACCAACTGAGCCACCCAGGAGCCCCAGATTTACAGTTTAGATGGCAGAATGAAAAACAGCACAGATTCCAGCAACAACAAAAGCAAAAATCACCACCACCAACTAAATGAACAAAGGGACGTGATACAACAGCTTTACTTAAGAAACCTGAGTTTCTGCAGCCAACTGCAGACATGTGACATGGCCAAATCCCTTATCCCAGCCCATCTCCAAGAAGCCGTGTGGGAGAATAGGCCAGATTCTGAGATTCTCAAAAATTCTCCCAGATCTGGCAAGAAGAAAGCTGAGTGGGTACTCTCTTCTGACCAGCGAGCGGCTGGTGGAGGCAGCAGCAGGGGCAAGACAGGTGAAACCAGATGTGCATGACAGGGCTGATTCTGGAAGAGGAGTGGACGTGCCAGAGCGACACATACAATTGGGCTGACCTGAAGCCTGAGGGCGAATCTCTGCAGAAATGGGGCCGTTCTCTGACTCCAGGGATTGAGCTCCTACATCAAATGTTTGCTGATATCCTAGGAGTGAGGGCAAAGCTCAGATACTACAAGACACTCCCTCAGCTGAGCTCTCCCCTCAGCCCATCAGGTCTTGCTCAAGCCAGAGAAAATTATGGATAGGACACAAAACGCCCGGTCTGCAAACCACCAGCGTGGAGGGCATGACAAACAGTTCTCAGAAGGGGCAGAGAGAAGTCAAATAGAAAATTTGGACCAAACTGCCCAAGTGTGAGTAAAATATAAAGAAAGAGAATGGAATCCATATAGGAAACCTATGGAAAACAATAAAAAAAAATAGCAGAAAAAGATAGAAAATATTCATCTAAGAAAAAAGTGTAACCCCCAAACAGAAGGAAATTTCCCACAAGCACTAAGATGACTATATTAATTGGGGCACCTTGATGGAGCTGTCAGTTAAGCTTCCGACTCTTGGGTTTTGGCTCAGATTGTGATCTCAGGGTCATGAGATTGAGCCCTGAGGGGGGCTTCATGCTCAGCTTGAAGTCTGCTTGAGACTCTTTCTCCCTCTCCCTCTGTCCCTCCCTCCCACGTGCTCTCTCTCTCTCTAAAATAAATAAATAAATCTTTAAAAAAGAGGAATATATTAATCAAATAATAGTATATTTAAAAAATGAGATGGTAGAAAAACAAAATAAATAGAAAAAGAATATTGCAGGCCTAAAGGAAATAAAATTGAAGACAAAGACAACACCTCAACTGAGGCAATGCATAAATGAGAAACTGCAAAGAACAGAATATACATGACTTAAAATAAAGTCTCTAACTTAAAAGAAAGACTTGTGATAATCACAGAATATATAGTTGAAAGAAAAAAAAGATTTAAATAATTGAGATGAAGCTAATAGATACGGAGGACTGGCAAACAAAATTTAGCTAAGGGTAATTGGGGTCTCTAAGACAGAAGCCTTAATAAAAGTAAGAGAAAATATGTTTAAAAATATTTTATATAACTCCCCACAATGAGGAAAGATTTTAATTGGACACAGGAAGCCCACACCATTTTCTAGGAAATTGGATACTGATTCCTCCACGTGGAGACACTCTGCATTCACAACTTTGCATGGCTGGCCTCTTTGGAGCCTTCTCATCCTGGTTCAAGTATCACCCACTAAGAGAGTCCGTCCTGCACTGAGCAACCCAAGAGCTTCCCCAGTTTTATTTTATATTAACCAGCGTTCTGTCTGTTCGCTTCATCATACTTTTACCATCTGAAAAATCTGTGCAAATTATGGTTATAAAAAAGAATTGGTATTTCATAAACTTAGAAAATGTACAAAAATAAAAATCTGGAGGGAGGGGTAATATGTTAATTTTTGACAGGACTTTATAGATACTGCCTTAAATTGAAAAATGCAGTTTATATAGCTACAACAACTACTTAATGTCTTTTTTTTTTTTTTAAAGATTTTTATTTATTTATTTGAGAGAGAGAGAATGAGAGAGAGCACATGAGAGGGGGGAGGGCCAGAGGGAGAAGCAGACTCCCTGCCGAGCAGGGAGCCCGATGCGGGACTCGATCCAGGGACTCGATCCAGGGACTCCAGGATCATGACCTGAGCCGAAGGCAGTCGCTTAACCAACTGAGCCACCCAGGCGCCCCTACTTAATGTCTTTTATAATCTTTCTCTCTTTTAATCTTAGAGGAAACTTTTAAAACATAGTATATCTTGTTGTGATAAAAGCCATTAAACACTCTGTGTCACATTAAATGGAGTTTGGAGAGATAAAGCAAAAAAGCCACTTAATCTTATTTTACGACAATATAACTTTTTATTAAATATTATTATTATTATTTTAAAGATTTTATTTATTTATTTGAGAAAGAGAGAGAATGAGAGACAGAGAGCATGAGAGGGAGGAGGGTCAGAGCGAGAATCAGACTCCCCGCCAAGCAGGGAGCCCGATGCGGGACTCGATCCCAGGACTCCAGGATCATGACCTGAGCCGAAGGCAGTCGCTTAACCAACTGAGCCACCCAGGCGCCCTTATTAAATATTATTAAAAATTTAATTGTCAGCATTTGTAAATGAGCACGAAGAAGAAATACAATTTGAATCAAGAGAGGCTAGTGCTTCAGAGATTTTGCAGTTATGTTTCCCTTGCCAAGAATATTCTTGCCCCAAATATCTGCATAGCTGGTTCCTTTATCCCGTTTAGGTATTTATGATGATTCACAGACTCAGGGAAGCCTTCCTTAGACGTCTAAAATTGCATCCTCCAAATTCCCCTACACTTGACACTCCCCCTCCCCCGCTTTAATTTTCTTGTTAAGATAAATATTATATAAGATCCAAACTACATAGTAGTATAAATTATAAGGTACATTCAATTTGCTGTAGATGTCTCATCTAGCTTACTGTATGTTTTACTTACATATCTTATTTATGGTCCGCCCCTCCTCCCTACAACATGAAGCTCCACGTGGGTAGGAATGTTCATCTGTTTTGTTGTCTACTGTACCCTCAGTGTCAAGCACAGCACCTTATACATAGTGGTCACTAAAGCAACTATTTATTTAATAAACAAATGACTCAAGAAAATCAATAGAAATTAGCACAATTGAGCATCATATTATTAGTTACTATTCTTAATAACTTTTTAACTTACTTAAAACTTAGGAGCTTAACCAAGATACCCTAATAACTGAAGTTCGAGGATTCACTTTCAGTCAGATATTAGCAAGTGGATAATTCTATAAGCTGTGGGCAGCTTTAGTTCCTAGAATCATGGAAACAGGTGGACTTCTTCCTTTGCTGTATCTTTGCTACAAAGTGCTGACATCTGCCTATTTCTGGCATCAGATAGGACATACAAGCGTAATTTATAAGGAAATGTCAGAGGATAAGGTCTGTCTGTGGTCTTGCCTTATGGTCACCCAGTTGGTTCCAATATTTTAACTCACATCTTAGAGCTGCCTTGTGCTTGCTTACAGCAGGGGGACTGGAGAGAAATGGAGATGTAAACGTACTTTGACGGAGCTCCATGGTTTTCCAGACGGGTTCCTGGTAATACAGAGAAAGCATGCAGCATAGCATCTGCTATACAGTTAGAGCTCGGTGCATGTTCGTGTTCTCCAGTCATCGCAGCTCCCATCGTCTCTCTCCCTGAGTAGCTACTTCACTCTTCTTCCCACTCCCACTTCACTCCCTCCTGACCTCTTCTCCACACCCACGCCAAAATGATCTCCGGGTAAATCAAAAGCTGACCATACTGAAAACATCCAAGAGTCTCTGGTTGGAGGATGAAGACCAAAATATGAATGACCGGCAAGCCCTCCCAGTCTGGCCCCTAGCTGCCGCCGCCAAAGCCTGGGTGGCTCAGTCATGAAGCATCTGCCTTCGGCTCGGGTCATGATCCCGGGGTCCTGGGATCGAGCCCCGCATCCGGCTCCCTGCTCAGCGGGAAGCCTGCCTCTCCCTCTCCCTCTCCTCCCAAGCAGGGCTCTCTGTTGCTATCTCTTTCTCTCTCAAATAAATAAATAAAATCTTAAAAAAAAAAAAAACACAAAAAAACCAGTCTATTCCATTTTCTTCTAGATTTTGGTTTGATTTTATCCAAAATTTGGAGATATGTGTCTATTTAATTAAGGTCTATACCTTGCATGCTTCCCAAAGGGATTATAACTAATTGAACAGGAAGGCAGCAAAACCTCTCAGGAGAGAGTAAGGTGTATCAGTGGCTAGGCAAGAGAGCAACAAAGTCTCAAAGGGAAACAAAGAGAGCTTTTAACTTTTAAGATCCAGCAAAATGGTGCATACAAGTTTTCCTAAAGAAGGACTTTCCCCTGGTGTGAATTTGAAGAGTTAATTTATAAGAGACATGTTTTAATGTGGTGGTCAAAGTTTTTTATTACTGATTTGCAAAGAAACAGTCTTCAAATAGCTACTTTCTCTGTCTTTCCTAAGTTCAGTCATAACTTAGTAAAGGTATTTCTCAGAGGCACTGTTTTCTATTTGTTTTTTATACCTTACTCCCTATAAGGATGGAGCTCAGAGAACCCAGAGGAATGGATTTTGATATTTCATTATGATTATCACTCTCTAAAAATATCAAAGGTTTTAAGTCAGCTTTTGGCAAGTTGCTAAATCAAAATCCCTTCCAATTTTAATTTTGTTCAGTTCTTGAAATGTTATTACTTTGTTTTGTGATGAAGGAGAGAACACATTGCTTTAGATTCCAGCACAAGAGTCGACAAGTTTTAGTAAAATGCCACAAGTTCGAATTAGCTCCCATAATTCACTTACTCTTGCAGCTGTACATGGATCTGCTCACAGGTACGATCAGGTGTTTTGTTTTATTTTCAAAATTAATTTTGAATCTGCTCAACTGAATGCCAAGTATTACCTGGGCCCCCAGTTTGCTTGCTGAAAGGCATAAAAGTAACCATTTTATTCTGAGACAAGTGTAACATTTAGCACGTCCTGGCCCCATACCTGTTCATCAAGAAACTTTAAATAGCTGAAGTAAACTGATTGTGAAGGAAACCATATTCTAATAGGTCCTATTGGATGTTGACTGGAAAATTTATATCCCCAGCTATGTAGATGCCTTACTACATAATACAGACTTATTTAGTACTGACCCTTACTTAAAGTATGAGTTTAGTTTTACCACGGTTCAGTTTAACACAGTGGCACCGTTCTTTCTCACAATATTAGGTCTGCAGGTCATTTGTTTTTTAAAGCACATTTGGAATCAGAAGATAATACTTTAATTCCTATCCTGCCTCTTTCTGGTTGTGAGACTAGAAAAAATTTTTTTGTTAACATCTTTAAGCCTAAAGTACCTCACCTCTAAAATGGGGAATATCTGTCATTCAGATAGGGTTTTCTGAGAGGGTCAAACACATAATGCATTCCATAGTCCTATGAAACTGTTAAAGCCACACTCAGATAGTGATAACAAAATCATTATTTTTACAGGATTATTTTTATGGGATTATGTGAACTATCCAGAGGGTCTTTTTTGTTTTGTTTTGTTTGTTTTTTTGGAACCAAGAAATAAGTTCTTGGGATGGGAAAGATTGGTTTTTAAAATGTGCCCCAATGATACATGTTTAGGGAGGAAACCTCTCCAGAAGTCAGTTTTAGTGGACTCTGCAGCCACTTCAAATTAAAGTTAAACTTTTATTAGAGACTCCTACTCTCACATAACCTTCTTAACGGCATAATGACATGCGAGTATGGGCTCATCAAAATAGAGAACAGTTATGTGGAAGATTGACGTTGATTTAAGAGAAAAAGAAAGAGGTACCTGTTAAAATTGAGTTGGGGGTAAGGGGCAGTCAACTCCCCTCAGTGTCTTGCTTCACAGGCTCTGACAAAGTACTCTGATGGGACAGAGGCAGGACAGATGCCATTCCATGTACCTTAGGTGCTCTCTGCTCCCCATCTCCCTCCCCTCACATAACATGGACTTGCCCCTCAGAAAAAAGTGTCCTCTGGTGTATCTTCTGAAGTTCCACAGAGCCTGATTCATCTCAAGAACTCAAAGTAGTGTCAACCTCATGGATTGCCTGCCAATACTCACAAACCATCCCATGCTCAACTTTTAAAATCTGTGGTTTAACATATGGATACTATATATAATTAAATCCATAAATGATTTAATAAAACTAATGTCAAGTTGCTGATACTATAGAGATCCTAATGCATCAATTAATTCCTCTGCTATAAATTATTCCCCAGACATCATATGAAACACTAATTCACTTTTTTTTTTTTTTTAAGATTTTGTTTATTTATTTCAGAGAGAGAGAGAGCGAGAGAGCAAGCATAAGCATGAGCGGGGCGGTGGGGAAGGGCAGAGGCATTAGCAGACTCCCAGCTGAGCAGGGAACCTGATGTGGGGCTCAATCCCAGGACCCTGGGATCATGAGCTGAGCCAAAGGCAGATGCTTAACCCACTGAGCCACCCATGCACCCCAACACTAATTCACTTTTAAACCCAAAGCAATTTACTTCCTTAGATCAATTATATTGTCCTAAATCACATCCAATTTTTAAAATATAATTTCTTATCCAGACATATTCATACGCTAATACAGGAAATAAAAATTAGAAGACCTGGAACTTCGGGAAGTTTCTTGAAATTTGCTTTAAATTCCAAAAATCACTATAAGGAAGTCTCATAATGTTTTACTGTTTGTGAGCTATATATTTCATTCCATCTTATACAACAAATGACTATTTCTGTGCCTTTAGAAGTAAAAAGAGCTGAAGTTTTAAATCATTACAATGTTTTTCTAAGTCAGTATAGAAATGAATATGATTTCAAAAAAATGGTCAATATAGTAAAACATGTACATGTTTACCTCATTTTGAGACAAATTTTTTTTTGTAGTTTCAAGTTTTTATTAAATTCCAGTTAGTTAGCATACAGTGTCAAATTAGTTTCAGGAGTAGAATTTAGTGATTCGAATTCTTTTAAAGATTTAAGTATTTGCATGGGACAATTTTTATTCCAACTTCCAAAAGATTCAGTCAGTTATATATATGACTCTATTTCTATTTCAGGTGATATCCAGACGCCTAAAACTTCAGGTCTCTCAGTGAATAAATAAAAGTTTCTATTAGCTCTAGACTAAAGCCTGTACTTAAAGCCTTCAGTTTTTACTTACCAATACATCACTAATGGACAACTACTCTTGTGTATGTAGGTTTTAATTATGGGAAAAGTAGTTAGAACTCTTCATCTTACAGAAATTTAATTTAAAAGTAAAAAGGTAATTCCACTTTACCATCTACATTGCCCACTTGATAAATTGAAGGCAGAATAAACTAATGAAAGGTTATAACTTGAGCCATAACTTAGAGGTTATATGTGCATTGAAGATCTTATTGTAAAACACTCTTGTAAATATCTGGAACAACTTTTTATAGTCCTTAAACCACTGACGATCAATGCACAAATTGAAGGAGATATCCTAATGGAAAGAGTCTTAGCTATAAAGTAACTTTTAATACTTAAAAATTATGTATAAAATCATTAATTGGCTTATTTTAGCTAATTGTCTTCTTACAGACTGGTTGAAAGAATAAAATATACATTTTGGGGAAAAATTCAGAGTTCCTTCTGAAGTGAAAGTTAGGTTCCTAAATGCCTTGCAGCTGTTCCTCCCTCCCCCCCCCCCACCGAGAGAGTATAACAAGGTAATAAAAATCAATTGAAAAATATGATGAAAATATGATTTACCTTGAACATAGAGATCTTAGAAATATATTGGAAATTTTGAATTTGGACAAAAGAAGACGCAAGATCAAATTAGAGCCTAAACATGTCACTATAGAAAAGAAAAATGTATCCAAATGCGACCAGAATTTAAAAGAATTCAATTCAACAATTAATCTTAAGCTCATGCTAAATAAACACAATGCTATTGCAGCCAGTTTTGAGAAAGGGTGTGGAGGGAGAATTACAAAACGATACGTATCCAGGTTTTTCAGATCTTTCAAGGCTAATTCCTCCATTTTGTTTAGGTATCAAAGAAGTTAAAGACTGTTAGTATTGGGTGGGTGGGGGCTTTGAGGGGGTAGTTTGATAGAACTTAGAAGCTGGATGAGACAGAACTGGGCATGAAAGTAGTCATTCTGGAGAGTGGGAAAGGAAGAGTCTAAGGAATGGTAGCTCTGCATTCCCTCTTGACATTTGTGTTCATGATTTGAGTGAGTGACCAGTCAGTGCAGCTATGTGTTTCCCCTTTAGCCACAGTCGGCTCAGTGGTAGAGTAGAGGAAGCCAAAGGCTCTATTTGACAAGGCTGGGGTTTTGCTGGGTAATAGAAAAACAGAAAAAAAGGAAAAAAAGACTAGGAGAGTTAATGAGTATTCATCAAAGAGTATTTAGATTGATGAACCATGGAATCAAGCTGAGTCTTAGAACAGTGTTTAAATAAAAGGATTAACGTTCTCAATAAAGTCCAACAATTAATGCAGTAAAGATGCTAGAGTAGCTGAGATGGAAGGACAGGAGGTATCAGCCTGAGAGTAAGATGCTTAAAAGTGAGATTTTGGGGGTGATGTGGTTATAGTTGAGGACAAGGTCAAAGTGATGATCATGGCGGTAAGTAGCTGAAGAGATGAGATCATCAAAGAGGTGGGAAGCCAGGGTACTAGTTGAAGGGGTCATCCCCAGGCACAATGAAAGAGCGAGGAGGGCCCAGTAGAAGAATGTAGTCAGTCAGATGTGGAAGTCCGCAATGAATGGAAGAAAGTGGACAATGAGGAAGGCTGGGGGGTTGCATAGTCTGACAGCATAAAATTCAAAGCTTAAACCCCATTTCTTAAAAAAAAAACCCACTTCTCTAACCACTAATGCTCACATTCTGCCACATTAGTCTATTTTATTTTTCTTATAGTAGGTCATACTACCCACAGTTTATTTTTATGTATGTTCGTCTAAATCCCCCGCCAAAATGTAAACCTCCTGAGAGCAGGGACCTTGTCATCTGGGTCACTATTTTCTCCTGGGGGCTTAGAATAGCAACCGACACATTTTAGGTATTGCTGAATGAATAAACAAATGAAATTCTTTATTAGGCCTCTGCCATAGGTCATGAACTATGCTAATTATTAATGAAAAGACAAAGATTTACAATATCTTATTACCTTTCTTTATGAAACTTTCACTGTTTAGTGGAGTCTAATTCTTAAAAAGGACAAAAATACTTGGAAATATGTGACAAGTGCCCGAAGTGTGATGCAAAGTGTTATAAGGATTCAAAGGTCCAAGAGAAAGCCCCTAACTGGGCTCAAACATCACTTCTTCAATGATGTCTTCCCCACTCACCCACCAGATGAGGCCAGGTACCCTGTTATATCTTTCATGGCACCTTTAGCTCATATCACAAAGACAGTTAAATAATTATATAATTGACTTTTAAATGTATATTTCCCCTACCGCTCCATGAGGACAGGAAGCCTTTCCCTTTTTCTAACTATAACTCCAGCGCCCACTCGCAGATAACTAGTCAGTGACCTTCCTGTAGGACAAATGGCTTAATGACAGAGCAACATGTGAGAAGTGTCATCTAAATGATAGAGATTTCCTTTAGATGTGTTGATAAAACCAGCATGAAATTTGGGATCTCATGTTACACTACACTTTCTCAGCCAACAAATCTATCATGGTTTAAAACCAACTCGTTCAGTGTCCTAGGAAAAGTGGTGGGGTAAAGCAGCATTCCTGTTTTATCTACCTGGGCCTTATTTATATAGTTATTTTGTTTGTTTTACTGATTCCATTTCTGGCCCAAAATATCTCATTCTTAGAATTCATTTATTCATGATTCCTTTTGTAATGATCTCAGTGTGTAACTTGTTTTCTGGTTTATTTTTCCTTTGCCTTACTGAAAAAGCCAAGTAACTATAAATCCTGTAAACAATGGCTGTTACCTCAGCTACCAGGCAGTGAGGCGAAGGCAGATGACATAGTGGATCATATTAACAAGGCGGCTAGAATCCATTAACTCTCCAGTAAAGTTTCCAGCACAATGTAGACAGTGGATACATCTGCTATAGGGGTTAGTCCTCTCAATGTTATTGCTTGTGTAACAGAATGATTTCTGTGATCCTCACATTCTACTTTCTAATGACCCTTATTATGCTTTTTTGACACAGCTTGATGGGCTTTTGTGGTTTTGTCCAGACATTCTTGAAATCAAACACAATTTTGTTTGTTTATGTTATATTCCTTTTAGTGAAACATACTTGCAAAGCTAAAAATATTCCTTTCATTCTCATAGATGGTTGGTGGGAATATAATTTGGGTCCATCCTCTGTGGAGGGCTTGGCAGTGCCTACCCAACTTAAAAACAGTCATACAATTTGACTTTGCAATTTCACTTCTAAAAAATTGTCCTACAGAAATGCTTTTCACATGTCTACAAAAATGTACATATGAGGCTGTTCACTGGAACCATTTGAAAGAGCAAAAAATTAAAGATAATCTAGATACTTATTTATATGAGAAGAGTTAAATAAATTATGATACATTTCCACTTACATAGAAAATACTGTGCAGTTCTCCAGAATGAGATATAACTCACTGTATTGGCTGGAATACCTCCAACTTGTAAGTTGTAAGTAAGTAGAAATAGCAAGTCACAGGATAATGTGTACAATATCATCCCATTTGCATAGCATGTGAGTGTGTATGTTCCTCTGTATATTAATACATTGAAAGAAACCTGTAACTTTATATTTAATAGTTATTGCCTCTAATGTAGGGTTTTCCAACCTTGAGTCCAATAATTCTTTGCTAGTGGGCTTTTCCTATGCCCTGTAGCATGGTTAGCAGCATCCTTGGCCTTCAGCCACTAGGTACCAGTAGCACCCCCACCTTCCTAGTTATAACTCCCAGAAATGCTGCCAGACACTGCCGTATATTCCGTGGGGGGAAAATTACCTCTGATTCAAAACCACCGCTTTAGTGAGTGAGGTAGAAGCAACAGATTTGAAGGGAGACTAGAGAGAGTTATCCACATGTCATACATACATGATTTTTTTAAAAAGAGTGTTTCTTCCACTGCTAATTTTTTTAGAATGAATTATCATTCTCATAGGCTCTGCACAGAGTAGTATTATCTATGTACCCATCTAACAAATTTATCCCACATTTTGCTAAGATACTTAAAATAATTATATAGAATTTACCAAACAACTAATATGATAAGAAGCTCTACACTTTAACTTGTCCTGCATGTGTCTTAAGGCAACTTCCTTTCTTATAAAACAGGGATAAGAAAAATTATTTCACAGAGTTTTTATGTCAAGTACAACAATAGTTGTATGGCTGTGGCTGATTTTTTTCCATTTTGTGCTACAACATATTAGCACCTAAACTATTAGGATAGAAGGGTTATTTTTTGAAGGGGGTTGGAACAGCAACTCCCTTGGAGAGCAAGGATGTTGCTCAATTTCTATATTCCCAGCACAGTGCCTTGCACAAAGTACCTAGAACAGTGCCCTACACAAAGTAGGTGTTCAGCACACACGTGTGAAATGACTAAAAGCATAACCACGTCACATGCAATACACATTAACAACTATCCCTAATCTAAAACACTAGTTGTTGAATGATGTACTGACTTGAACGTTTTATATATAAAGTTATGGGTGCCAGGGTGGCTCAGTTGGTCAAGCATCTGCCTTTCGCTCAGGTCATGATCCCAGGGTCCTGGGATCAAGCCCCACATCGGGCTCCCTGCTCAACGGGGAGCCTGCTTCTCCCTCTGCCTGCCGCTCCCCTCTCCTTGTGCTCTCTATCAAATAAATAAATAAAATCTTTAAAAATAAATAAATAAATGAATAAATAAATAAAGTTACTTACATAGTTAGCCCAATTAGAATGACATGAGATTAAAATAAGCATGATTTCATATTACTGATAAACAATAGCAGTTTAAAAATAAAAAGTTTAATAATCATTTAAATCCATTAAATGCATACAACATAAGAAAATTATCACATACATTATTTAAATATGTTTTCATAGTTTGGTGAAGGGAATGATTTGAGATGACACCTCTTTTCATGACTGTGATGCTGGGTGGGTACGATTCATGGCATCAGAGTCAAAAGAACTTCAAAGGTCATATCATCTAACCCTACATTTCCAATATGGATCAGATTTTATTTTTAAATAATTCTAATGTAGCAAAAGAGCTATAAGTTGATTCAATAACTAGATTTTCAAAAATCCATCAAGTAACTGGAAGGAATCTTGATGGGTGAAATCTTGAAGGGTAAAAAGTCCTGCCTGGATCTAGCTTCCCTTAGCTTGTATGTACCACATAATGAGCCCCCTTGATGGCCTGCTGCTAAATTAGTAAAATACTCTGGATCTAAAATGACAAACAAGTTTTATGATTATTATATCATAACAACCATAAATTTTATGATATGTTTATGATTGCTAGGAGAGTTAGTTTAAATTTTGAATCCATGTGCTTGATGGCTTGACCTAGATGGAGTGGAAGGTAACATAGCTGAGCACATCTGGTGGTGACCGATAAGCACCATGGCTGAGTTAGTCTCACAGAGCCTTGTCCCCCCTCTCTGAGGTGGATTGAGGCCTCAGGAAAATGCTGCCAAGTCAAACCCCACTGCTGAGGCTGTGGGAATCTGCTGACGCAAGTGTCTCTCTCCTGGCCCTGTACCCTAGAGGCCCCTACCACTGCCCAGGTAAGTTCCTAGCCTCCTTCAGGGACATCTTGGAGGGTACCCTGCTTCAGCAATCTTCCATTCTGGACAATTGGACATAAGAGGTGACAATGAAAGTGACCAGTGGGTTAGATCTGAAATTACAAATATGTGTTTCCTGGCATTAGGCATAACTGAAAGAAAAAGAATCTGAGTGTAAGGGACAGTCATCATTTATAAGCTTGATTGATTTCTTTTATGTGGAGCTATGTATATCTCATAAACTTTTCCACTTTAACCATTTTTAAGTATACAATTCAGTGGCATTGTGTCCACAATGTGTGCAACTATCACTACTATTTCCAGAATGTTCCATCACTCCAAACAGAAAATCTGTACCATTATGCATTAACTTCCCATTTACCCTCCCTTCACTCCCTGGTAGCACCTGGTCAACTTTCTGTTTCTATGCTTTTGTTCAGTTAATTTCAATAGTACAATTTAACATTTATTTAGCACTTAGTATATGCCACACATTGTGCTAAGTGCTTTACATGAATTAGCTTATTTAATAATCATACCACTGAAAGGGGTACTATTATTAAGTCTTTTTCATAGAAGAGGAAGAGATTAAGAAAGACAGAATCTTTTTTTTTTTTAAGATTTTATTTATTTATTTGACAGAGAGAGACACAGCGAGAGAGGGAACACAAGTGGGAAAGGGAGAAGCAGGCTCCCCGCGGAGCAGGGAGCCTGACGCGGGGCTCGATCCCAGGACCCTGGGACCATGACCTGAGCCGAAGGCAGACGCTTAACGACTGAGCCACCCAGGCGCCCCGAAAGACAGAATCTTAATGGATAAATAGATGAAAAAGATGTGCTATATATATATATACATATATATAATGGAGTATTATATATACATATATGTGTGTATATATATATACACACACATATAATGCAATATTATTTAGTCATAAAAAATGAGGAAATCCTACCACTTGCAACACCATGAATGGACCCTAAAGGCATTATTCTAAGTGAAACCAAGTCAGACATAGAAAGACAAATGGGTAGGTATGATCTCACTTATATGCTGAATCTAAAACAAAAACAAGCTCATAGAAAAAGAGATTAGACTTGTGGTTCCTAGAGGTGGTGTGTGGGAAGAGAGGAAATTGAGGAAGGTGGTCAAAAGGTGCAAATTTCCAGTTATAAGATAAATAAGTAGTAGGGATATAATGTACCATATGATTATAGCCAACTCCCCTGTATGATATATAGGAAAGCTGTTAAGAGAGTAAATCCTAAGAGATCTCATCACAAGGCAGAATCTTTGTTTTCCCTTTATTTTTTTCTTTTTATTGTTATCTATGTGAGAAGATGTATGTTAGCTAAGCATACTATGGTAATCATTTCAAAATGTATGTAAATCAAACCATCAGGTGGTATACCATAAACTTACGCAATGATATAAGCCAATTATTTCTCAATAAAACTGGGAGAAGAAAAGAAAATGGAGTCACTCACTCTAGTCCCACACCCCTATAAGCGCTAAAACTAGGAGAATGAACTCCAGTATCCTGATTCCAAAGCTCACACCTTAGACCATGTTCATCTGCCTACGTTTAAAAAACTCTTTAGGGTTAACCTTACATTACAGTATGTGCTCATTCCTCTCAGTTCAGTGAGAAAAGCACTGCTAGACACCATGATATGCCTTTTATGGCATTTAAATTCAAAGACAAGGATAAAAAGTTTGCTCTAGGCAATCTTTCCAAGTCCAAAGAAGCACTAGTTTTAAGCAATGCAGACTAAAAGTACATCCTTTAAGGCTACTCTTAAGTACTCTTCTTGATTTTGTCATAACAAAAGCACACCAAAATTCCTTCACCAGAATGCCTGTTTAAGTTCTCCTCACAGAAAATTTGCACAGATCCATTCTTATGCTAGAAATTGCCAACCTGCTCCCATCCACTACACACCATACTTGTTCCTACTGAATCTCAATCATTCAAATAATCAGTGCTCAGTTTCAATCTCACTATACCCATTCCATCTGAGAAAATTTCCCTGCCTCCTCTTCTTCACACTCCCCTCCTTGAGACATATTAATGCCCATACAACTCATAACCAGTAATTTTAAGTATACTCACCCTAGTCCAATCTTTTAGTCAGTACCGATTTATTCTTTTTTATATGTGTCCATAGGCAAATTTCTCAGAATCAGGGGAGAGCTGTCATTAGTTAGTCATTAACTAGGCTTATAGTTGCTTTCCCTATCAACTAAGAACACCTGCTTCCTTCCAGCAGCTGCCTCCTTGTTGTAGCCAATGGCACCCATTAGGAAGGAGGACAAGCTGCATTTTCAAGTTCCTGTGAATGATGCAACACAAGTATACATTTCCATAATGCAGCCCAGGTTCATCACTTAAGAGATAAAGGCCATACATTTAATAACCTGCTTAAGATATCAAATGATTTCCCTTTCAGCAGAATTTTTTAAGTATCTTATTTAGGAATTTCATAATGGTTATCTCCCTTATCCAAATTGATTTTTAGCCATTCCATAAGTTACTGGATTGATTTCCATGAAGCACTGCACTAAGCTGCAAAAGAGTTTAAGATAACGTTCTTGTGTTTTAAGATTAATAACAATACAAAGTAATTTGAAAGAAGTAGAATAAATCTGGCACAAACATGGTTGTTTAGAGGAAGGGATGAATACTTGTGGTTGGACAAAACAAGGAGAGTCTCACAGAAGAGTGATATCTGGATGGTAAAATGGAGAAGGGGTCACAAGTACACATCTGGGCTTAGACGTAACTGGCTAAATTGAGAGCCTGCCATATGCCTACTATGTGACCTTGAACATGTTATTTAACCTCATTAAGCATTGGTTTTTGATTGGAAATAATTACAACCGCCTCAGTGTAGTTTTTATGATTAAAATGAGTTAATAAATGTAAAGCAATTAGCACCACATTTAGCATATGGTAAGTTTTCAGTAACGACCAGCTGGTGTGTCAGGAAATTTTAAAAGGCAATTCAAAATAATAAGTGAAGTCATTTTTACATAGTAAGAGACTAGCATGTGTTATAATAGAGGAAAAAGTCTTGGTTTAGGAAAATATCTTGATGACCTCTTCAGGTATGAGAGCTGATACTCTCTCCCTCCTCCCAGAGCATGAGGGGGAGGAGGGAAAAGTGGGAAGGGGACGTGTGGGAGGAGAGAGAAAGAGAGAGGAATTTAAAGGTTTCAAACTGAGAACTACAAAGAGAGAATAAGAGTCTCAGGAAAAAAAGAGTCTAGAGAGACTGGAAGTATGCCAGGGCTTTAATGTGGGAGATGTCTTGCCTGGTAAGAATTAACTCTGTGCAGGAGTGGATCTGTGGGACCAGAAGCCGATATAATTTTGAGGACCCCTTCAGGAAAAAGAGATTACCAAAATATATAACTATTGCAGATTTTACAAAACTATGGGGCCAGGTGGGGACATTCTTAGGTCTCCTCCCAATGTTTTTGAAGAAGCGTGGTCAGATGGGTAGAGCAGAAGCTTAGGCTTCATTAGCTTATAGAAAATCTGCCTCTGACTCTGTAGCAAGAAATAGCCAAAGCATTAAAAAAAAAAAAAATGGAACCTCTATTTCACTTTAGTTTTTTTCTCTTCCTTGTCCTTCTTTAGCCCTCCTCCATTATCCTCAAAACTTGGGTAAAACTTCTGCTACACACTATTTGTACTGGTGTGACTTTGAGGGAAAGGAAGGAAGTGAAAGGGGATGGTGGTCTGTCATGCCTCAGTGATTCCAACATGGAGAAAGGAAAGCATTCAGGATGCAGGTAAGACAAGCAGGCTGTAGTGTAAAATGTCCAAATGGAAATAAACAGCAGATCCTTGGGATGTAGAAGCTAGGCCGTGTAGGTGTCTGGGCAGGCTGACTCTTTTTGAAGATTTGGGGGTGGCTGAGCTCCACTTAGGAGATAATATTGGGAAAGAAAAGAGATGATCAAGTGTGTAATTTAATCTCCACATTCAGGAGATGAGAAGAAGATGAAAAAATACAAACAAAGGCACTCAGGCAGAAAAGTAACAGCAATTAAAGCTCACCTGTATAGGACCCGCCATATTGGGGATAGCATGCAGTGTTTTATCGTGCGGTGTTTTATAGATGGTCTTTGGATTTACACTGCCCTGTGCTTAACTCCAACCTCTTCAATTTGATATCTATGTCACATGGGCAATTCACTTACTTCTCTATCTTTTCCTTCAAAAATGTGAGTTAAAACACCTAGTACATGAGGTTGTTGCAATACTGTAGTTTGGAGAAAATGACATGTCAAAGAAACCAAAGAAAAAGAGTGTTGCTGGAAAGAATTTGGTTAATAATATCAAATGCTGCATAAAGTTCAAGAAATTTGAATACTTTGGAAATAGTGATTAAGAAGTTATATGTCATTTGCAAGAGAGCCATTCCAGTAGAGGGGTAAGGTCTAGAGGAATATGTACACTCCTATCCCAAGGAAGGTGGGGGTCCCGACCCTAGGTCCTGCAGCAGAGTGAGGAGGGGTGCACTTGTATTGACCATTGAGGGTGAAGGGGCCACCATCTCCCCCTGTTCTGCTAGGGAGGAGGTAGCCATTATTTGTCCCAGCCTGGGGCCTCCCATCAGCTTTCCTATTTGCAGTTACTTGAATAAAAATATACCCTTTTCTGGAAAAAAAAACAAAGTGAATGAGTACAGGTATAGTACAAATGTACAACAAATATCTCCCTTTGATAGGCATACCTTGGAGATAATGCAGGCTTAGTTCCAGACTACTGTGATAAAGTGAATATCATAATAAAGCAAGTCAAATGAACTTTTTGGTTTTCCAGTGTGTATAAAAGTTTCTTTACACTATACTGTAGTCTATTAAGTGTGCAATAGCATTATGTCTGAAAAAACAATGTACATAACTTAATTAAAATTTTTATTGCTAAAAAATGCTAATCATCTGAACTTTCAGCAAGTCATAATGTTTTTGCTGGTGAAGGGTCTTTCCTTGATGTTGATGCTGCTGAACAATCAGGATGGCAGTTGCTGAAGGTTGGGGTGGTTGTAGCAATTTCTTAAAACAAGACAACAATGAAGTGTTCACACTGGTTGACTCTTTCATGAATGACTTCTCTGTAACACGTGATGTGGTTTGATGGCATTTTATCCACAGTAGAACTTCTTTCAAAACTATAGTTAATCCTCTCAAAACCTGCCACTGCTTTACCAACTAAGTTTAAGTACTATTCTAAATCCTTTGTAGTCATTTCAACAGTCTTCACAGCATCTTCACATTCCATCTCAAGAAACCACTTTCTCCCCTCATCCGTAAGAAGCAACTCCTCACCTGCTCAAGTTTTATCATAAGATGGCAGCAATTCAGTCATATCTTCAGGCTCCACTTCTAATCCATGAGGGCTGGAATCTACTTCTCCCAAACTCATTTATGTAGATATTTTGGCCTCTTCCCATGAATTACAAATGTTCTTAATGGCATCTAGAATGATGAATCCTTTCCAGAAGGCTTTGAATATACTTGGCTCAGATACATTGCAGGAATCACTATCTATGGCAGCTAGAGCCTCACAAAATGTATTTCTTAAATAATAAGACCTGAAAGTCAAAATTACTCCTTGATCCATGGGCTGGAGAATGGGTGTTGTATTAGCATGCATGAAAACCACATTAATCTCATTGTACATCTCCATCAGAGCTCTTGCATGGCCGGGTGCATTATCAAGGAGCAGTAATATTTTGAGGGGAACCTTTTTTTCTGAGCAGCATGTCTTAACAGTGGGCTTAAAATATTCAGTAGACCATGTTATAAACAGATATGCTGTTATCCAGGCTTTGTTGTTCCATTTATAGAGCACAGGCAGAGTAGATTTAGCATAATTCTTAAGGGCTCTAGGATTTTTAGAATGGTAAATGAGCATTGGCTTCACCTTAAAGTGAACAACTGCATCAGCTACTAATAAGAGTCAGTCTGATCTTCGAAGCTTCGAAGCCGGGCATTGACTTCTCCTTTCTAGCTATGAAATCTTAGATGGCATCTTCTTCCAATAGAAAAGGCTGTTTCTTCAAGGTTAAAAATCTGTTTAGTGTAGCCACCTTCATGAAATATTTAATTCAAAATTGTTTCGCTTTTTTATCATTCATGTGTTCACTCGAGTAGTACTTCTAATTTCCTTCAAGAGCTTTTCCTTTGCATTCACAGCTTGACTCTTTCGCATAAGGGGCTTAGCTTTCAACCTATCTTGGTTTCTGACACGACTTCCTCACTAAACTTCATCATTTCTAGCTTTTGATTTAAAGTGAGAGAGGTGTGGGGCACCTGGCTGGCTCAGTTTGTTACGCTTCTGCCTTTGGCTCAGGTCATGATCTCAGGGTCCTGGGTTCGAGCCCCGCATTAGCGGGCTCCCTGCTCAGTGGGGAGTCTGCTTCTCTCTCTCCTTCTGTCCCTCCCCCATGCTCCTTCTCTCTCTCTCAAATAAATAAATAAAATCTTAAAAAAAAATAAAGTGAGATAGGTGTGACTCTTTCACTTGAACACTAAAGAGGCCACTGTAGGGTTATGAATTAGCCTAATTTCAATATTGTTAGATCTCAGGGAATGGGGAGGCCCAAGGAGAGGGAGAGAGATTGGGGACTGATTAGGTCCGTGGAGCAGCCAGAACACACACATTTATCATTCACTGTTCTATATGAGGGAGGTTCACGGTGGTCCAAAACAATTAAAATAGTAACATCAAAGATCACTGATCACAGATCACCCTAACAAATATAGTAATTATGATAAAATTTGAAATATCCTGAGAATTACCACAATGTGACACAGAGCCACAAAGGGATGAAATGCTGTTGGAACAATGGTGCGGACTGACTTGCTTGACATAGAGTAGCCACAAACCTTCAATTTATAAAAAACACAGTATCTGTGAAGTGCAATAAAGCAAAGCACAATAAAATGAGGTATTCCTGTATTTACCTTTCAAGAACGTAAACTTGAAAATAAATATCTGATCTCAGATAATATATTATAAATAGTTATTAACAATTCCAACAAAATATAACAATTCCTCCATTTTGCTCCTACTAAAATTAGCTGATTGATTCTAATCTTACTGATTTTAGACACTAAATCTTGCCTTTCATGCAGTGTAGGGTGCAAAATTATCTGTGTAACAGACTCAGCACCCTTTGGTTTATAATTAAGTTTTATGATTTATGGAATGAACCTCCTTCCCATCATTCACTGAATAATGGCTATGCATCCTGTAATATGAAACTTACTCTTGATTCTTGCTTCTTCAGGACTGTTTATAGGCATCTGTGTTTGTTTGTTTTTTTAAAGATTTTATTTATTTATTTGACAGAGAGAGAGCACAAGTAGGCAGAGAGGCAGGCAGAGGGAGAGGGAGAAGCAGGCTCTCCGATGAGCAGGGAGCCGGACATGGGGCTTGATCCCAAGACCCCAGGATCATGACCTGAGCCGAAGGCAGCTGCTTAACCGACTGAGCCACCCAGGTGCCCCAGGCCTCTGTGTTTTAATTAATTTCTTTTGGTTATAAATGGTCAAAACCAGGAAGATTATAATGAATAATAAATTGTAATGTTTACAGAATCCATTATATTGATTGATTTTCGAGCAAAAAAAACCCACAGACAATTGTGGTCAACTACTTTTATTTTCCTTGAATTAAACATCGTTAAAGAGAATGATAAGAAGTTGTAAAAATATACTCAACTTTATATAAAAAGGAAAAAGCTAAGGTTAATTTTAGGACTGGAGTTGGGCCTTTCAAATTTTGAAGGAAAAAAAAACATGTTTGAGTGAGTGATTTATATTTTAAAGGCTGCTCAAAGCAAGTGAAAACACACTTCATCTAAGGACAAGAAAGAGTTCCACAACTTAAAAGACTAAGAATATCAGAGAATTCCTTTAACTTGTTTTGTTAAGGCTTTCTATTAAACAAGAGGTCCAAGTTCATTCTTGTTCAGCCTTATAATTGCCCTCAGACATGAATATTGAAAAAATCGGCAATGAAAACCCTAACACTTGAGAGTGTACTTTTCACACATTTAATCAGCTGTTTGCTGGCCTCCTCGGTCCCAGCAGTAGGAGTTTATCATGAAGCCTTCCCCTGTAAATTATAGCTGCTGGGCTTACAGCTCCAGCATTCATTCTTTTGAAGAGCAATTTCTTTTGGGGTTACTCTCCCAGATAAGATTAGTAGTTAGCAATCACTTAAAAGGTATTACTATTATTTTTGAACCCACCTGTTCTTTCCTTGTTATTTAGATAAAATACTCCCCTGGGCATCAGACAAGAGATATAAACTCCCAAGAGAAAAGAACTGCATTTTACTTTCTGCATCTTCATACACATGTCACGTTGTGCTGTGCGTGCACAGGAGCTTAATAAACGTTTAATTTAGATAATTTGGCACCTTTATTCCATAAAGTTTGCTGCCATTGCAAAGGCATTTAATCATCTTTATGATGCAGTGGAGGCCAAATATCAGCGCAGATAGAGTACAGATTAATTCATCAGCCCCGGGCATGATTCCTTTTCCCCACTTCACTGGCTATATAGCCTAGAGCAAATCATTTAATCTTTGTGAATCTCAGTTTCCTCAGCAGGTAATAATAACTACTTTAGAGGGTTATTGTAGGGATTAGGATTAAGGTTGTAATAATAGCTAATATTTACTGAACCACTGTTGTTGACTCATGTAATCGCCTCAACAATGCAATAAAATAGGTATTCTTATTATCATTCCATTTTAAAACAAATAAAAATTTAAGACACATAAAAATTAAGTAATTTGTCCCAGTCCACAAAGGTAGTCAGTGGTAGAGCCTGGAAATATACCCAGAGTCATCTTCCCAGCCCACACTCAAATTCTTAAGCATCAAGCTACACTGCTAAAGGAAATGCCCATAGATACACAGTTTAAAGTAGCCTCTCTTATGAAAAATTGAAACAGGAGTCCTAGATTATCTCCATAAACTAGGCCATCTAGATCCAGTGGGGAAGTCATATGGGCCCTAAGTGTTCCTAACATTTGGTCATCAAGATTCTATTTGCACATGCAGGCTGGTGCATCCCATTTTCATATCAAAGAACATTATTTCTTATTTGAAACTCCTGATAAATTTACTAGTTTTGCACACTAGAACTACACATAATAATCTAATTCAAAATCCCTACACTAGTTTAGCCCTTCCTGTATTTAAGGGTAGTTTCATGCCACCTCTTAGTTTTCTTTATTTATTTCAGTTCTTGGTTAAACACCTCAGGTTTGTTCAACTCTCCTCTTATATCCACTAGAGCTTCCATCTCCCAGCTAACTTTTCCCTGATCACACTCCCATTTGCCAATAACCTCTTAAAATCTCTTGGCCAAAGTGAACACAAGAGTCCATTGTGGAATAAGTATATAGAATTCAGGGAGACTATTATTACCTAAATTGTTTGGCATACTCTGTACTAGCAAAGGCTAAGTATGCATTTTCTTTTAGAGCTGGCACATTATACTTTGGGTTCATACTTAACTTGGAATCAGCCGTCAAGAAAAGCATGAAACTACTAAAGTTCTCTATCTTGTGTAATTTATTTTTAAAGATTTTATTTGTTTATTTGACAGAGAGACACAAAGAGAGAGGGAACACAAGCAGGGGGAGTGGGAGAGGGAGAAGCGGGCTTGCCGCAGAGCAGGGAGCCCAATGTGGGGCTCGATCCCAGGACCCTGGGACCATGACCTGAGCCGAAGGCAGATGCTTAACGACTGAGCCACCCAGACGCCCCGATTGTGTAATTGTTTTTTTTAACCCAAAGGCAAGAATGCACTTATATCTTATTAATATTCATTGCCTGCCTGCTAGATGCAAAACGTGATGCCAAGTCCTATGAGAAACACAAAATTGTTGGCTTCGCCTCTACTTTCAAGGAACCCATGCTCCAGTGGGAGGAAATGGGGAAAAAGGGGATGGGGGGGAATGAAACTAAAGAAAAGAAGAAAAATAAGGTTATGGCCAAGGACACAATGAACATAGGCCCAAGATGCAAGAGATCAGAATTAAGAATCTAAAAATAAATTACCGGTAGAAACAGTGTGGCCTTACTTGAGCTGAAAGCAGGACAACTACAGGAGGTAATTTCACATGTCTGTTACATGTCACAGTGTTAATTCAATCCCATTGCTCTTGGAATCTGAATTACTTTGAATCTTTGTTCTGTCTTTTGTCCTGTTAACTACCCTCCCCAATTCATGTCATTTGTAAATCAGATTCATCTTCTTTGACTTGACTCTATATCCAGGTTTGATATTTAACTCTATCCTCGTACACCACATTTTCCTTTAAATCTAAAAAAAAATTACCTAGAATATATTTTATTCCCTCAAAAAAAGGTGAGTTTTTTTTTAAAGCTTTATTTATTTATTTTAGAGAGAGAGAGAGCATGAGTGGGAGGGGCAGAGTGTGGGGGGAGAGAGAATTCCAAGCAGACTCCGTGTTGAGCATGGAGCCTGACTCGGGCTCGAACTCACGAACGTGAGATCACAACCTGAGCCGAAACCAAGAGTCGGATGCTCAACACACTGCACCACCCAGGCACAGGCGCCCCAAAAAACAGTTACCAATCAGCAGATAAAGCTGATTGTTTCATATATATGTGTGTGTGTGTGTGTGTGTGTGTGTATAAAACTGATTGCTATGGGTTTATTGTACCTATATCTCAGTGGTTTCTTCCAGAAAGTTTACATGAAGAATGAAATGGAAACTAACCATTGATGAAGACCCTTTAGGAAAAAGTACAGACTCTTCTCAGGAACATCAGAAATTTAGTAAAGAGAAAGAAGCAGCCACATCCCCAGCTCCATTCCTAGCATATTCCATAAAGTTGATCCTATTACCATTGTTTCTTCCCACGTTCCACCCCATTTTCCTTCTGCCACCATGAGTGTCCCCTCACTGTCTGCAGATTTATGAGTGACCAGAATGCCTCTCTCCTGAGAGCATCAACAAAATACTTATGTAACTTCCTTTCCAATCCCAGCAATATTGAGAACTGCATAACCTGAAAACCCTTCTACAAACACATGGCTTAAAAGTGTATTATAGGAAATTCATAACTTAGCTCATTTACAAAATGGAAATTCCTATCCAGCCCATGAGGAAGCTGAACACCAGATCTGGACTTTATGGCTCACATGGTGACAGCACAGAGGAGATGTTCCTATATAAGGTCCAAGACTTCAGCACTGAACAGGATCCTTGAAGGGCTCCCCAGCAGTTTAAGTGCAGGATAGAAACATACACACAAATAAAGCCCCCGCTGGCACAAGAGATTAGGAGGAGACACTCTATTTTTGTCAATACTTGGGTGGGGAGAAAACAAAATGTTTCTCTTACAGAGTTATGAGATTCAAATTTATGTCACTAGTGTGGCATACCAGCTGGTAAAGAGATTAACACAAACATCAACCGTAATATTCCTGCCATACCTGCAGAAGGAAAAGCAAAATTTCTCTGGAGGGAAAAGACCTCAGGTTTCCCAGGTAAATCTTCAGTGAAGATAAGGGCAGACATCAAAAGCACAAAACCCATGGGGAAACACTGCATCAGGGGCAATAGTCAGCAAGCATAATAAAAGGCAGATTTAGACCCCCTTACACTGCAGATAATAGAGCAATATGATAAAGATGACAATGTACTGTATGGTGACTAACATAACATAATAAAATTTAAAAAAAAAGCTAAAAAGGATAAAGGGTTAAAAAAAAAAGATGACAATGTAATGGAAACATGTTTAAAATTGTTAAAGACATAAAGGACGGAATCAAAATCACAAGGATAAGAACAAAGGGGAAAAGTACCAAAAATTTGAAAAAGAGTAGACCTAGAAGTGAAAAAGATAGTTACTGAACTAAAAAAGAAAAAAAAAAAAAATCAATGGATCGGTTAAACAAAGGATTAGCCAAAGCTGAGCAGATAACTGATAGACTGGGGGATAGAAATGAGGAAATCGCAAAGGGCAGAGCACTGAGAGTTAAAGAGATGGAAAATACCAAACACAGAAAGATAAGAGCCAACATATATCCAATAGGAAAACCAGGAGGAAAGAATAAAGAGAATGAGAGAGAAACAATATTTGAGGAGAAAAAGACTGTATGTCTTCCAAAATGGATGAAAAAGAGGACTCCTTTAATTCAATAATCTAAAGGATCCCCAGGCAAGATAAATAAAAATAAATTCATCCCTAGGTACAAAACATTGAAACCACAAACCCCAAGGAAAACGGGATCTTAAAAGCAATTAAACAAAAAAGGATTTTCAAATGAATTACAATTGAACTGGCAGTCGACTTTTACACAGAAACCTCAGAGGCCCAAAAAGCAATGGGATACTTCCTCCTTCACAGTGCTTCTAGAGAGAGAAAAATCTAGAAATAGACACCTAACTAACCTAAGTGTAAAAATGGCATAAAGCCCATTTCAGACCAATGCTGAGAGTTTGCCACTAACAGACCCACCCTAAGAGTACTAACGTAGGTCCCTCAGGAAGAAAGAAACAAAACATAGAAGGAAGAAACAATGCAAGAAGCAAAAATAATTTGAGTATAAATTAAATGTTGCATCCTCGAGATATTCTGAATTAAAGAAGACTAAGACCGAGATAGCTGTTCATGTCTTTATCACATTCTCATGTCTCTTCAGGGTATGAAGTCTGTCCTGCTATCACACTTGTAATGAATAAAAGTTCATCAGCTTATCTATGTAAAAAAAATTTAGAATTTATGAATGAGAAAATTACAGAACATTTCCAACCAAAGGATGGGGGTGCCCAAAGGAAGAGAAAGATCTGGTCCCCAAGATGTGCACTCTTATTGGCAACCACAGAGTTACAAATTAAAATCTGCTATTTGAATGCAGCAGGCTCTGACAAGACTGGCTTTCTTATTTGAATCACTCTGTCTAATGAAGATGTAATGATAGTATGAGTTCCAAGATATATTGTTAAGTGAGAATAAAAAGTAATGATTGGCAAAAGGGTACAAAGAAGATTTACTTTTCATTATATGCTCTTTGCCCTTTTAAATTTTATACCAGTGCATATACTACTTGTTGGAAATATTAATGAAGTATCTGGTTAATTAATTTTAGAATAATATCAAATAAAAATATAAAAGTGACTTTATTTGGTTTGTTTTGAGTAATAAAAAATAAGGAGGGAATGGATTTTAGGAATTCAAGGGTATAACACAATATAATATATTCATAGGTGACCCACTGAAAAAATTATCAATGTTTTTAAAGCAAAAGTGAAGATCTTTTCCAAATTCCCAAATAAGTCCACTAGGCTTTTTTTCTTGGAGACCTGACCTCTAACAGCTTGAAAGCTATTTTTTTCCCCTTATATTAACTCCATGATGTGTCCTCATTTCCAATGTTAATTAGGTAGGCCTTACAATAAAAGAGTCTGAAATATTTCCCCATCAGAATTGTTATCTATTATACATGACTGATACATGGAAAGAGTAAGATTTTTTCCAATTAACCTGAAGGACTTGGAAAAATGACTTTGAGATTTAACACTAAGAACTTTTAACTACTTTTTGAATAGTACAAAGGCTTAGATTTCCATAAAACATTAATTTTTAAGATTTGCATTAGAATTAAAATAAAGCAATTTTAAATGTAAAGAATGCAAATTGCTAAATTAAAGATTTTAAAGCATTAAGGTATAGTAAAACTATACTTAAAGTTGGTTTATAAATGAATCAAGAAAACTAGAATGATTTCTTACTCTTAACCCTTACTTTAGGGGTGCCTGGGTGGCTCAGTCGTTAAGCGTCTGCCTTTGGCTCAGGTAATGATCCCGGGGTCCTGGGATCAAGCCCCACATCGGGTTCCCTGCTTCACGGGAAGCCTGCTTCTCCCTCTCCCACTCCCCCTGCTTGTGTTCTCTCTCTCGCTGTCTGTCTCTCTCTCTGTCAAATAAATAAATAAAATCTTTAAAAAAAAAACCCTTACTTTATAATATCTCAGGGTATCTCCAGCTAACTCAAAGGAGTCCAAAAGCTTCAAACAGTTCTGTACCCAACATTTTACTTAAAATGTATAATACAATCACATCAGGTACCATTTATTGAGTACTTATCATGTTCCAGAATGATTCTGTATGCCTTGCTTACATTATTTCATTTAATTTCTAGAACAGATCCATGAGGTAGGGTAGATATTATTATCATCCTTCATTTCATACATATGAAAATTAAGGCATAGAAAAATGAAATAGCATAGAAAAGGTCACACAGTTGGTCAGCCGTAGAGCTAGGACTCAGGCCGATCGATGTCTTTCTGACTTCAAGTTCTTATGTTCTCGACCACTATGTTAAATGCTTCCGAAAAGACCAGGGTTTGGCATAATATTAATCAATTAAAGGGTTATTTAAAAACGGTTAAGGATCACCTACATAAAGAGAAGATATATCTTAAGTACCCAAGTTAACTCATAGGCAGTGTATAGTCAAAAAGCCTTCCGTGAGAGTTCTTTGGTTTGTTTTTTTAAAATTTTATAATAAGAAAAAGTCACATTGAGACCTAAATCCCTAATTTATCCAAAGTTCATTAAAACACTTTCATTCATCAAATACAATTCAATCACTTTTATCATTAGATACCAAGTTTAACGATCAGAAGCAACTCAAGTATGACAGGAGATTCTGTCTTAGGCAAATTAAAAGATCCCTCCATGGGTATGGATTCCACGTTACAAACCACCAAATGATCAGCTGTGTCCTGTCTCTCCCCTTGAGAAATTCAAATCTGGAAAGTGACTTCAATAGACACTGAAGGATCAGAAGCTGAACTTCTTTCATCCTGGGTTTTCTTTAATACAATAAAGTTTATTGAACAATTTTTGCATACAAAATTTGTATTTGTTTAGCTAGAACAAAATAAATTCAAAATAATACTAAAAAAAGATCACCCTTACTGGTAAAACAAAGGTATCTTAGGTTCTTCTTTCCTTATTAACTATATTATCTCAAAAGTCTTACTAAAATGCTCTTCTCCCACAAAAAGATATACATTTTGGTAATGGAATTTCGCTCTGAGTCATTTTGGTAAAAAAAAGGTATGCTATGCCAGAAATGTTTTGAATTTTCTCTTGCTTCTGCATTTTTTTCTTCCCATGTAAAGTGGTATAAAATAATGTAAGCTTCTGAAAAATATGCCTTTAAAGGAAAGCTACATAATCCTGAGATTAAATCAATGTGTTCCTTTAATGGTGAAAAATGTGCTAATTTAACCATATCAGGAAATATAATACCATTTGACATTAATAATAAATGCTAACTGTACATACTACTAACAAAATAACTTTGTTACTATAAATGAAATAAAGGATTTTTACTACCTACACTCTAACAGTAATAATGGAGACTTTTTTAAATCAATCAACCTCGATCAATTTGCAGTTACCTTTGAAGTAAAGCAACATCCACACATGCCTCCTGCTTAATTTTACCTTTTTGAAACCACAGATATTATTAAAAAGCTACACAAACACTTAGGAATGCAACTTGAATTTATATTCATTTAACTACTCACTAAAAAGAATTAAAATCTCATCTCCTGTTTTGATCTGTGGCTAAGAAACCCATCATTTTACACACAGAAAAAAAAAGAAGCCATTTATCACCAAACTGTCTGATCTCCTCTGCTTTGATATTACAGCCTATCTTTTTTAGCACTGCCATTTGATATCAACTTTTCCCCAGTAATAAACATTTTAAGTTGATTTAAGTCGGCAGTTACTTATAGGGGACTGTCACATCTTTTCGAGTTATGCTGTAAATCATGACTGAAAGATTTACTTTTAGTATACTAAGACAGCTTTGCATATTAATGAGGTCACCAGACACATGTTTGCTGAGGTTTAGTGATTGTGCAAGAAATACAGTATGGCAATGAGAGAGCTGTGAAACCTCAGCACAGAGATTTCTAATACATTTTATTGAGTTATCCAAGAAATAATCACCCTGCTAAATCCAAGTTAAACACCTGATGGAATATTAGGATGTTTAATTAAAAATGAAGTTATGCTGTACATGTGGGTGATTTTACACAGTGGCTAAAAAAGAAGGCCATGAAAAATTAATTTTGCTCAGTAAGAAAATACACATAGTAGCCTCTTTGTGAAGTTGGTAAGGGGATTGAACCACTCCAGCAAGATACACATGATGCAAACACAAGACTCAATAAATTAGGGGAAGGGGGTTCAGGGGAGACCTTCTCAATAAAGTAACAAGGGTTGGTAAAGGTCATGCACATTAAGACTGTCTTTCAAGAAACTAGTAAATCCTATTACTTCATGCTCAGCGATTCCATTGTGAAGGCACAACAGAGGGCCACTGGGGCCAGGTATTAGACTCCTTTCTCAGCTATCAGGCAGCATTCAGCTCCAGCAGGCCAAGATTTAGGCCATTCCTATACTTAGAAAATCTTGACAGTCCTGATGCTTTTTCCGTACCTTAGGAGAGAAAAACAGCCATAGTCTGCACTGTTAAAGACAACAGGATTATTTGACAGTTGAAGGGGAGGGCATAACAAAAAGCACAGACCTCGTGAGAGATGAGAGTAGGATAAATTCCTGAACAGATAGCATGGCATAGGAAGGAAGGAAAGAGGAGGGAAGGAAGGAAGGAAAGAGGAGGGAAGGAGGGAAGGAAGGAAGGAAGGAGGGAAGGAAGGAAGGAAGGAAGGAAGGAAGGAAGAAAGGAACGAAAGAAGGAAGGAAGGAAAAGAGTTTTAAATTGCAGATCAGTGTCTATAATGAAACATCTTATAATAAGTTACTTCACCCCTCTGTACCTTAATTACCTCATCTGCCATATGAGAGTTTAGGACCAGATGACCCTGAAGTCCTCTTTAAATTAATGTTCAATAAAGTCCAGCAAATACGGATGCAACCACATCTTACCTCCTCATTTAATTGACCACTCATTTATGTCTTTATTTATTTACCAAAATGTCTTGAAGATTCAAAAGTGAACACGATACATGCTTCACCCCCATGAGACTCAATGCCTGGGGCTGTAAACGAAGTGAGGAGACTGAGGGACAAGAGGGTGAACACTGGGTAGATAAGCAGGGAACAAATCTTGAAGGGTCTATCAAGAAATGTGAGGTCAATGGGGGATACTAAAGTTTTTTTCAGTATGGAATGATATGATGAGATCTGTGCTCAGATATCCTGTGGAGAACTGACTGGAGAGAGATACACCTGAGAGCGCTGAACGACTGTAGAGCCAGCCAGAATGGAAAGAAATGGACCCCAGTAAAGAGAATCAAAAGGATTTGATGGGAGGTGAAAGGGGATAAGAGGGGTGACTCATTCTTTGCTGGCCAACAAAACTTGGTGGGTAAAGCCACTCACTGAAGAAAAGAGTAGAAGTGAAGAACCAGGGTTTGGTAATAGAAGAGGAAGAAGAGACAATCCAAAAGTCATGGAGCTGATGTGTTCAGTGTGAGGTCTTGAGATTTAAGGTCCCCAAAGAAACATACTGGAAGACATTGGATATTTGCATTTGGATCACCTTCCACAGAATAAAAGAGCAGGTAGTTCTCTTTATGAATCATGGAAGATTCTCTCCCTAGTGGTTTTAACTATTTAGAAATTAAAGAATCTGTATGCCATCTTTAAATGCTCTGAATTCTTTCTGCAGAAAAGTGTAGACATACATGTATATTCAGGGAATTCATGGAGTCCCAAAGTCTAGCCAGAGACCTGCAGAGGTTCAGGAATTCCAAGTGAAAGATCCCCGCCAGAGGTGGAAAGAAGGCAGAGGCTGAAAAGCGAAAAGGAAATAACTCAGTTCCTCCATCTGAGTAGATGAGACAATGTAGAAAATGGTTAGAGTTGTTTAGTACCAGCACTGCCAGACAGAAGATACAGCCAAAGACTGGAGTAATGGGCACAAACCAGTTTCATCTTCCTGGACCTTCAGTTCAACTACATTTTCTGAACTGCTCAAGTCTATGTGGTGAGCTCTGACCAACGGTATGTGAGAGGAAGGGACATGCGTGTCATTTCTGGTCTGAGGCAGTGACAGTGGGGGTATATTCTCCATGCTCTGTCTGTGGTCCTCGTCTCTGTGGCAATAGAGGCTGTGTGTTGGGCATGACTTCTTCCTCAGGTGGCACCAGCGGGGGGCCTGGCTTAAGCAGGCCCAATCCCAATGCCTCCCCACCACCACATTTGACGTATCAAACTGAGCTTTATTAATGAAGTAAATACCAATAATAACAATACCCCTCATATGTAAGGTCCATAGGTTAATCAAAATAATTTGCATTAGTTTTCTTTATAGAAACTATTACTACCTGATACTATTTTATGTATTTATTTACTTTCCTATGTATAGACCCTCTAACTCACCTAGACCATAATTTCCATGCAGATAAGACCTCAGTTTTGTTCACTGTTTCTAAATCAGTGCTCAGCACGAAAAAGATCTTAAATAAATGTTTGTTGAATAAATGAGTGAACAGATTATTTCATGTGGTTCTCCTCTAAAGATATTTTTTAAAGGGCACACCACCAACAAAAGTGGTGGTGCTAGAAGGTGAGGGGTTAGGATCTACCCTGGAGCAATAACTGGGACAGATACTTTGAGGCAAGTACTATCATTACAACTTCTCAGGAAGGAGACAGGAATGTCTTGCTTCTCAAATAGTGAAATGTGGTTTTGGGCCAGGAGATGCTAGAAGGCAGAGACAAACTATGACCCATGTCTTACAGAACCAACTTAACTCAACGGTAGTAAGTTAAATGTTTTCATATATTATGGAATACAAATGAATGAATTTTGGGGGGAAAAACATGAGTTTTTGAAGAAATTTTATTTACCCTTGTGGTTGGCCTTTTCAGGATGGCCCTGGGTGAAGACATTTTCTCTCCTCTGTCAATTAGAATGACTTCAGAAGAAACTTTGAAAAACATTGATATAGATTAAAAAAAACAGAAACAAAAACAAAAAACCTGGGTTTGGGGTAGAAAAACCTCTGTATTCAGCTGTTTACTCTATGGCCTTACAAAAAAAGTTAATCGTTTGAACCCAATATTTTTGTTTAAAAATGGAGGTAATACCTATCTTGGAAGAGACCTGTGAAGACTAAGGTGATGTATAGATAGTACAAGACACTGAGAAGTTATGTAACTTGCCCAAGGCCACATAACAAGTAAATGGTAGGGCTAGCTTTTGAACCCACATTTGTTTTGTCCTTCTCAAAGCCCTTGGCTCTTACAGATAGCTCCTTAGAGTTAAGTCTGGGATTGTCTTCATACAGACTGAAAGTTCAAAGATAATTAGAAACAGTTAAATATTCTGTTGGGTTATTTTTAACTCCCTAGTTTTAAATTTTACATGCTCAGATCAATCTTACCCCATTTCAGGTTTTCAAAATCTCATATGTAACTTTTTTTTCTAGTGGAAGAATGATGTACAGAATTAGGCATGGCCATTATTCATCTCAGATTTTCTAGGACAGCCTTTATTTCAAAATTACACACCACTGAAATGCCCTGAAAAATCCAGTATTTCTTTATCCAGACTCTTCACTAGAAGCAGCACCAAATACTGTATTCAGGAAACATGGTCACCACACGTGTGGATATAAAGGAGGCCCACAGTGTACCTTGATGTGTTTGGGTGTCTTGGTGGAGACCGTGGGATAGAAACATTACAGAACCATGGAACTAGAAGTGCCTAATTTTGACCTAGTAAATCCTATGATAGTTAATTACCAGAAATCTGTATTGTTAACAAGTTAATAAGCCCTGTGGGTGAGCCACATGCACAATGAGTTTGGAACTCCTGATTTAGGAAATAATCCCCTTAAGAAAGAGTCCTGCATATCAAAGATGGCCACGATCCATTTTCTATTAGAGACCTTTGTAACCAAATAGTCACTGAAGTTTGAAGATTATCACTTAGAGGTAGTTTTAGAAGGAAACAATCTAGTGGCGCACAGTGATCCGAGTATTCAGGAAAATTTTCACTTCCCAAATGGTCCAGAACATTTTCTGTCTCACATTCTTATCCATCAGCGTTTTTATTAAACCAGAGGATTCTGCAAGTGGAAAGGAGGCAGGGCATGCACCACATCTATTATATAGAGATTTATGGAAAGTAAGATGAGAACCACCCATCACTGGTGGTAGCAGCTTTCTCTCAGGGAGCATAATGGACTTTCTGAGGTCATCTACTATTAGAACCCACTTAACCCAAAGCAACCAAAACTACTGTTGACATGATTTTAATTCAAGAGCTATTATTCTCCTGGTGTGTTTTCAACCGACAAAATATCTTACTGTGGATCATAAGATATATACAGACTATGTAATTATATATGTTATATAATATATAACACACATATATATTAGTTTCTAGTATTAGTATCCATTAGAAAGAGTGAATTCAAAATGAACTTGGATGAGGAATAATTAAAAAGTAGAAAACTTTAAATATTTTGTAAATAAACAGCAATGAATGCATACTCCATGTTCCAGGCAAAAACTTATTAAAAATTCTCAAACGTGAAGGCAGGAAGTAGTATGTCCTAGGAAGGGAGTTGGCCATAAATTTGAACTCCATGCTTTAATACAGTCATACAGATTCCAGGAAAAATCAGCTCCAAATGAGTAAAACAAATTATGAAGTCACAAAATCCTGGCCAATCCCAAATATCTCTCTAAAAAAGTCCAATATTCTTCTAGTTGACAATAGCTGCAAACCCTCCACAGAATGACTTTGGGCAAACGCCCAGTGAATATGCATCACTGAAACTTCCCACCTCCTCCCTCCCAGCACTTCCTTATTAATAATGCCACGCTTCGAGAGCCACTTGAAACTTGAAACATTATTTTCCTCATGGATTACTTTATACATAGGCGTAAAAATTCATTTTCTAGAAGATGTAATGATAGTCTTACCCGTTTCACAGCTGGGCCCGGTGAAGCCTTGCGGGCAGGCACACACATTCGCAGCAATACAAACTCCTCCGTTCCTACAGCCGTCTTTGCAAAATGCTAAAAATAATTCAGATACATGACTTTAATATTTTAGAAGTAAGTAGTTCAAGATACTTTTCTTTATTCCCTTGGAGATGTGGACATCGAATTATGTATGTTATTATACTTTCAAATTCCCATAAGACTTTCCATGCAGGTAAGAAACTTCAACCCAATTTGTAAAACAGTACTCTTTTCAACATTAAAGAAATATTTCACCCGTAAAATAAAACACTAAACTTTCTTTTAGCTAAAAACAATAACCTGCACACAACAGGAAGTATGTGAGAATTAGAGTTGCATCTCATTGTAACAGTCCACCTTGAAATGAAAACACGAAAGCTATCCTAGAGCTTTCTTAAGGAGCAAACTACCATTTAGAGACTGAGTAAAGAAAGAGAAAATGATTGGCTCCTATGAGACTCTGATCATTCTACACACTGGCCAATGTACCAAAGTATTAGAGAAATGCCCCGTCTTTCACAAAGTTCTAAATCAGTCCCAGTGATAAGCTGGCCAATGGTAAGAATTGGCTGTAGTGGTCTTCAGAAAGAGCCTTGCGCTCCTCTGCTGAGGACAGGTCCGGATCCAGGATCGAGGGCAAAGGCATTGCAAAGCCTGCTGTGTTAGTGGGGTTTGTGAGTGAGGGGAATTCTTCTATGAGTAGGAAAAGGAGCCAAGATCTGAGCCATTGCAAGAGTGACCTCTTGAGATGTGCTGCCCAATTCAAAGAAGGTGAGAAAAACAAGATTGGTGAGACTGAGCACCCTTAGATGCTTCTGTTTCCACTTTAGCTTGTTCTTTGGTTCTATAAGGCTCAGAACCCATTTCCTCAGCCTGGCAAGGCCTGTAATGGATGAATTAGGCCAGCTTGTTTCAGGCACTGGGGCAAAAGCTTTCTCTCTAGTTTTCTGGCACGTGCTTCCTCTCATTAGTTAGGATGTACTTTCTCGGAGTGGTAAAATGGAGACATCGGGGATTCTGGTGCTGATTTAAAGGAAGGGGCACAAAGAGGCCATTCGGCTTCTTTGGTTGTAGGTCCCAATCTGTCTTCATTCCAGGCAAAAAGAGTACCTAGTCACCAAGGATTTGCAAAGACATTGAGAATGTAAACCTCATAAATAACAAAGGGTCCATCTGCTAAACCGTGTGTGTGTCTTCCTTGGAATACTGTGCAAGGACATAGCACAGGACTCAATGATTCAGATCCTCCATCTACACTACTTATCTCTCAGCTTTTGACATTCCCAGCAGGAATACACACATGAACTGGGAGTCTTTATTCAGGCAACCTAGAGTCTCAACTTCCAGCAGAAATTTTGGACCCATGGAAGTTCTCCTTCCTTCAAAGATAAGAATTACCTGTCTGCATCTGCTCATGATCGCAAGAGTTCTTTATGCTATAAGCTTTATTCTTCACATTAATTATGAATCAGAGTGAAAGAGAAATAAGAGTGAGAAGTTGGGCTCCCAGATGAAATCTTAACCCCTCTCCTCTGCCAATTCTCAGTATATCTGGGTGCTCTGAGGAAGTCCTAGGCAATGGGTTTTAAACATCTGGCTTTTCTCAGGATCTGTCTAGTTTCTCTGGCAAAATCTTGGGATTTAGACCTCAAAGTGAGTAGGCCTGTTCACATTGCTCTAAATTAAAGATTCCCATAGACTTTTTTTAAATTAACTTTATTTTATTATGTGAGTCACCATACATTACATCATTAGTTTTTGATGTACTGTTCCATGATGCATTGTTTGCTTATAACACCCTTTGTTCCATGCAATATGTGCCCTCTTTAATACCCATCACTGGGCTAACCCATCCCCCCCTCTAAAACCCTCAGTTTGTTTCTCAGAGTCCATAGTTTCTCAGATTCCCATAGACTTTTACAAAGCAGAGTAATCCTCTGGCCCAACGATATCTGCATCCAATGTATTATTGTAGACTAGGTCTTAAGACCCATGCTCATCGGCCATCCCTAGTTATTTCCTACCTCCCACATCCACCGTGTCATACCAAATTGATTTTAGTCAACTCCAGGATAATGGGCACATGTATTTGAGAAGTGGGTAGTTTTTATATGAATCGTAAAAAAATCTATAGGACATAATAAGGAATACCGACTTTAGCCTAAAGGAGTTTGTGGAGTTTCCAAAATAGAACCTCTATTTCCCTTGGGAAGTAGGAGGTAAGCCCATCTGATGAAGGAAAAGAGGGCATTGGTGAACTAATTGGTAAATTAGTGGATAGTGGTGCACTACTGTCCACTGATGGAAAGGAAAATCTGGGCTCAACAGGACTTTTAAAAGATTATTGATTGGCATTGACAAGCCAGCAAAAATGGGAAACCACAACAAGTAGAGACCCAATATTCCCAGTTAATTAGTGTTCAACAGCTCAAAAGAGAGTAGAGAAGAAACACTGTCAGACTGACCCCCGATAGAGATATTTATCGTGGATTTTGGTAGTAGAACAAATGGGTTGACTGTACTGTCAAAAAACACAGCTGTCACGTTCGGATTCAAAAGTAAGTGTTTGAACCTGGGAGGAGACTGGCAAACTGAAAGAAAAGGGAGGATCAGAGAAATTGCGCTACTTCTGTAGCTGGTGTGACGCTGCTAATTGTCTGTACCGCACAACTGAAGATCAAGAGTCATGGAAAGAACAGAGCAGGCAAATTGGAAGCAGAAGGACTTGGGGCAAGATGATACAGGGTTGACGTCTGAGATTTCGAAGGTGGAACAGTTCCATACAAAAGTGCCCGGTGTGATTATAGGTGTGGTCTGCTGGACAGGAACAGAGATGGAAACCACTGTGGTGGAGGTCAAGGAATGCTACATCAACGCGGTTGAATAGTTTGGCCACGTAAACACCAACATAACCCAGGAGGAAGACTGTGAGCCACACTGCAAAGCTCTCAGGGGTGTGGGAAGTCCCTGGAAGGGAGATGACAGTGATGAGAAGGAATGGAGGGAGGTGAAGAGGGACTGCATTATCCTTAATGCCCCGGGCGCTGCCGTTTAAACCTTTCACCTTTGCATGTGGTTCCATTCCCCGTATAGCCTGGCTTGCAAACACAGTTGTGTCCTCCAACAGTATTGAAGCATAAAGCATTTTCATCACAGTTGTGCTGATTTGTGATACACTCGTCGTGTTCTGGAATGAGAAATACAGTCTGGTTACTCAAAGACAGATATTCAAAGAGACTGCATTTTAAACTGCCTCTGCATTTGGTTATTGCGTGGTATTTCTTTCAAACACAGATTTCCACAAAGTATATATTAAAAAAGAGCGCATATTTTGAATATTGTATACTCCTCTTGAAATACATACATAGTTTACACATCCACAAACCTTGAATGCAAAAGGATTTGGACAGAAGACCCACCAAGAGGAGGAAGGAATGGAAGAAGAGGAGAGGCAAGAGTGTGGATCATTCTCAGAAGTGGATCCCAGTGCCGCTGTATACAGTCTCTGTGATTAATATTTGGGGAAGTTATTCTCATGAAATGAATCTGCTACCTCTCTCTTCATCCTGTAGCATGAAAAAGGGGCTAGGAAAGGATGTGAAATTGTATTGACTCATGAATCCCGGCCTGCAGGAAAATAGAGTTGAAGCTCTGGGAGTTAGTTAGGGTGCAGTTATCAGCTGCACCCCACACTTCCAGACATAAAGATACACATGCAAACTACTTGGGGAATATCTGACCTCCTTAGGAAAGTTCTCTCCTTCTGCAAAGAAAGTGTCAGAGTTCTGTTAAAGAAGACAACTTGCTTTTATGATATGTGCAAATCCAAACTTTAAAACACACAATCGATATGGTACTTCCTTTCACTGTGGGCAACCTGACACTTTAGAAAGCACTGAATCATCTGATTCTCCCAGCACCCCTGGGAGAGGTAGAACCAACATCATTATAGCCATTTTAACAACGAGTCAATAGTGGCTTCGAGTGCTTAAGTTGCCTGCCCAAGTTCACAGGAGCATTAGGCAACGTCAGAATTCTAGCTCTGTGTTCAGCAGAAATGTAAATATAAGGAATAAATACAGTGAATATGAGAAAGAAAACAGATCTGACATCAAAATCAAGATGAGTAGGAAATGAAATATAAGTGAGGAAATGTATATAAACTAGTTCAGCAAAATCCCTAAAAGTGGCACTACTCATCATGTGGTCTCTTACATAAATACTACTTAGGCCTAAAATTAAAAATATATTTTAATACACTTACATTAATTGAGCTATTGATTCACTAGGATATAAATCATCAAAGCAGAAAGAAGTATTCACTTTTCATTTTAGAAGTCTTTGTATTCTAGACAATATGTGTATTATTCCAGACAATATATTATAATAATCATGTATTTATAACTTTGAAAAAAAATTGCTTTGGGCATATTGAGATTAGACTAAAATCACTTATTTCAACTACTAAAATAGAATGCTATATTTTTTCAAATAAAGATTAACATTTTGTGCCCTGCGTTACATATAAGTGCAAAGTTATAATAGTTTGAACTATAGCCCTGTAATAAAATTCTTAGATTTTATTCCCAATAATCTTTCAGAGGAAAGAGAGCTCTCAATCATTAAGGTTTTAGAATTGCATGAATAGATATCCTCCAAATGCCTGGCTGAATTTCCCCAAATTGTAGAAAATTCCACCTTTATTACCTAGTATCAGAAACTTTCATAGTTTTTTACAAATTCATGCCCATCGATGATAGCTTAGAAAGTACCTGGATTACACATAGGGGCAACCGTTGGACCACTATACAATTTCCGAGGGCCAGGAATGGGCAGTCTACCTACCCCTGAGTCTGGCTGCCTGGAGCAAAATAAATCTACACTCTCAAGTTTGCACCTGCTGCCAATTTTCTTCCCAGTGCAATTCAAAGTGCTGCAGTTAATCTATAAATTTCTATATGGACAGCCGTAGGCTCTTTAAAGACAGCTGCTGATTGATTTGATGCTGTTTTCATCCCTGCCTTGGTTGTCTTCTTAATTAGACAGAACTCACTCCATAGAGGAGGGGCCTAACAGGATGAGCTTAGCACCCAGTATGATGATTCCCATTCACGTTAATTAATTACACAACCCGGGATCTGGTTACCCCTGCTGTCATTAACTCTCGAGGTCACTGAAATGAGTAAGCATGCTCCTGAGCAATTTGAGGGTAAAGAAAGTTTTCAGGTTTTGAAATACACCCACACGCTCCTCTACACATACCGTTCCCTGTGCCTGAGGTGCCTGCCCCTCTCCCGGCAAACCCCTACCACTTCTAAAGATCACACTAAAAAGTCTCGTTTTACGTGCAAACACCTTTCTCGCCACCTCCTGCAGAGTTAGGGGCTGTTGGCTGTTTTCCCTAACACCATATATAAGGCTCTGTTATTGTATTTTATCAGAAATGTCTACTACTCCTTGATTCTCCATCTTCATGCTCTACCAGGAACTGTTAATTTTTGGACAAGAATTTTGTAAATTTATTTGTGTTTCATTTCAGCATTCAAAGAATGTTTCTTAAATATACAATTAAAAGAATAAATGACCAAAGGAAGAAAGCTAGGAAATGCTTCCTCTGCCATTATAATTCAAGCCAATCTCAATTCGTTCAGTTGTAGACAAGATGCCAAATAGAAGGCTACTGAAAATCTAAACTGTTTTTTTTTTTTTAAAGATTTTATTTATTTATTTGACAGAGAGAGACACAGCGAGAGAGGGAACACAAGCAGGGGGAGTGGGAGAGGGAGAAGCAGGCCTCCCGCAGAGCAGGGAGCCCGATGTGGGACTCAATCCCAGGACCCTGGGATCATGACCTGAGCTGAAGGCAGTCGCTTAACCAACTGAGCCACCCAGGTGCCCCCTAAACTGTTTTTTTTTAAACTAATTTTACTGTGGTGATATTTTGTTTGGGATATTTCAAATATTAATTAAGGTAGCAAGACATACTTAGAGAACAGAAAATATTAATTCCTTTACACTGTCACTTTAAAATTTTTCACACTACTTAAAGTTGGTTATACTTATAACCATCAACTAACAGTAAACCGTGATCTTAGGAAAAGTTTTAAAAAATGCCTATGTCTTGGGGTGCCTGGGTGGCTCAGTCGTTAAGCGTCTGCCTTCAGCTCAGGTCATGATCTCAAGATCCTGGGATCAAGCCCCACTTCAGGTTCTCTGCTCAGTGGGGAGTCTGCTTCTTCCTCTGCAGCCCCTCACCTGCTTATGCTCTCTCTCTCTCTCTGTCTCAAATAAATAAATAAAATCTTTTTTTTTAAGAAACGTCTATGCCTCACAGAAGAATTAACTTAAATTTGATAGCCCTCCACAAAACAGAATGTGAGTGAGACATGGCGCAAATATTCTATAAGGTCATCTCAGTAAATAGGTAATTATTGCTGCTCTATGTCCAGTTTTGGTCAAATGTCAACTTCTTTTTTTTTTTTTTTTAAAGATTTTATTTATTTATTTGACAGAGAGAGACACAGCGAGAGAGGGAACACAAGCAGGGGGAGTGGGAGAGGGAGAAGCAGGCCTCCCGCGGAGCAGGGAGCCTGATGTGGGGCTCGATCCCAGGACCCTGAGATCATGACCTGAGCTGAAGGCAGACGCTTAACGACTGAGCCACCCAGGCGCCCCCAAATGTCAACTTCTTAGCCTTTCCCTGACTCTCATATCCCTGAGGACTCCACCAGCAACCCACCAGTCAGGCTCTCCTTTTTTAATACTTCCTCCAACATTTGTAACATACAATACATTAAATTAAATAAAATAAGGAGGGAAATATTAAGATAAGATTTAAATCAATATTATGTTGCAGCGTTGTTTTTTTTTTTAAAGATTTTATTTATTTATTTGACAGAGAGAGACACAGCGAGAGAAGGAACACAAGCAGGGGGAGTGGGAGAGGGAGAAGCAGGCTTCCCGCCGAGCAGGGAGCCTGATGCGGGGCTCGATCCCAGGACCCTGGGACCACGACCCGAGCCGAAGGCAGATGCTTAACCGACTGAGCCACACAGGCGCCCCTATGTTGCAGTGTTTGAGAAGAGCATGGCAGGATGTAGTAGTAAATGAATTTCAAGTGTTAGTTCATATATATTGAAAAGCAGACATTTCAGACCTGCTGTTCACAATATCCAGTTCCTAAGATTCAATGCTATTTTCACATCCTCAGTTAAAATCTTCATTGTTCATGTGACATGACAGTCCAGATAAAAGCTGGGATTGAAACCAAATACACCTCTCTCTAACTGTTCTTCATTAAAAATAATAGCATATGGTTATTTTAATCAAAATTGATCACATTTTGTATCTACACATTTTAAATTTAAAATGGAAAAAATAAACATACAGGAAAAAAACATCACTCAACAGTACTAAACAAAAGTAATGTAGTTGTCAATCATTATACATAGACTCAATAGTCTTATAGTGATAGCTGGCAAAGATTTGTCCTATGTGCCATAATTTGCTATGCATCCTTATGTACTCCGTAAAACTGATTTCATACCAGTGATAGGGGTCAATATATTCAAATTCCTCTACAGAAAAAAAGTGATAATTATATACACTTGGATTTATCTAAATGTCACATAGAACAATAATACTTTAGTTTCACTGATCAACTCCTAACCTGAGTAGCTTAATGTCTCTAAAATCATTTTAAGACTCCATACCTAACAGGTCACCGGTCATTGTTACATACAGTTGGACTTAAATTGAGCTTGAAATTTGGTATTCATATTGAGCTGTTTCCAAAATGAATGTACTATCTAGAGACAAAACGGTCACGTTAAAATTCACATAGCTTTTCTTACGATTTCAACACAGACATACAATACACATAGCACATGTTCTATTCAAGAATTTCACTGATACAAAATGCAAATACTACAGAAAATAGGAGTGAAAAGTAATTTAAGTATATCTGTAGATATACATTCAGTTCAATTACATACAATTTTCTTCAAGGTCTATTTGTGTATTACAATTTTCTTAGGATTAAAAATGTGATTATAAAAAATTTGATTATAAATGGTAGCTCCCTCAAAAAGCTTATAGTTTAGTTGGGGAGATAAGACAAAAATACAAATGCCTTTAATATGTGGCTTTGTTATGAGAAATAATGAAGTAAAGAAGAAACCTCTGTTTACACAGAGCTGCAGAGATCAAAGGGTAAGAAATCATTTCTGTTGGGTCAGAGAGGAATTCAAGAATAACTTCATGGAGAATGGAGCATTTGACGTGGATATTGTTATGTGTGTAGGGAAGATGCAGATTCCAAAATGAAACAGCATTCATGTACTTTGCTTCTTTTGTTTTTGGAATCTTGAACCTCTTACACATTCGAATGAACCTGAATGATTTGTAATAACCGTAGCTATAATTCAGTGCTTACTACATATTGCATACTTTATAATATACACTATCTCATTTAATCCTCATATTAATTAGGAAACATTATTATTATTTTCAAAAAAAATTAAATTAGGCTTGGAGAGAGGTCAAGTAGCTTGCCTGAGATCACACGGCTAGTAAGAGGTAGAGCTGTGAATCATATCTGACTCCAAAATCTAGGTTATTGATTGCCAGGCAGTAGGGTTGCCTGACATATTTACTGTGTGTGTTTTCCCCAATCTGTTTTTTTTAATCCCAGTGTTTTCCTTTGCAATTGCCCAGAGGTTTTGGGTTTTAATGTTTACAATCATTTAATGTCTTCTTGTCATATGTGGAGTCTTCCATTGCTTCACAATTAGGAAGTTCTCTCTCTTGTATTATCTAGTATTCTTTTTTTTTTTTTTTAAGATTGTATTTATTTATTTGACAGAGAGAGAGAGCACAAGCAGGGGGAGTAGCAGAGGGAGTGGGAGAAGCAGACTCCCCACTGAGCAGGGTGAGCAGGGAGCTGGACGTGGAACTCGATCTCAAAACCCCAGGATCATGACCTGAGTTGAAGGCAGATGCTTAACCGACTGAGCCACCCAGGCGCCCCTATTATCTAGTCTTCTTAAGACTTTAGGAGCATTATTAAAATTATAGAACTCTTTAGGGCAAAGCACTGAGGTACTTTCTGTTCATACTAAAATCTATATTTTCACAAGACTGAGAGTTTAGCACTGGGTGTTATATGCAAACAATGAATCATGGAACACTACATCAAAAACTAATGATGTAATGTATGGTGATTAACATAACATAATAAAATAAAATTTAAAAAAAAGAAAAGGAAGATACCAATATAGTCAAATACAAATGTTTGTAAAACAAAGTGACCAGCTCACAGAACTTAGACTCAAGCACTCATTCCCCCAACTGAAAAATCTCTGGAAGATCAACATTAATGGTTTGGCAAATAGACACCTCCAGTATCCAAGGATCCTCTCCTCTGACACCTGGCCAGGCCCTGATAACAAAGTCCACTGCTTCTGGATAATTCTGCCTCACACCCTCCAGCAGTATACTAGATCCTCTGACACCTTTAGACTCTAGATTCTGCTCTTCTGGTAACAGATTATAATATACCTTCACTATCCTCAGAGAATCTTTGTTTTCCTCTGATGGATTTTTTTTCAGTCACAAGAATTATACCGTCTATGCTGCATCTTCTACTCTCCTGTCCAAATCCAGAAATGTTGGGAAAACAGCAGCTATCATAACATATAGGTGTAAGTGCCACAAAGAAAGCTTCTTTACTTTCCCTGACCCAAGTGTTTCCTGGAATATAAGTTTACAGTGAGTAAATTCTCTCTTAGAATGTGGCAGGATATGGCTCTAAACATAGGGACAACCTACCTCAGGTCTTAACTGTTATCTGCTTATTAGAAACCTGGGAACAAGTTCCCTCAGGCTTAAGCCTGAGTAAATCTTGGAGCAAGAAAGCCCACAGAAATGTAAATTCTTCTTGAGGAGCTGTTAAATGAAACCACCAAACTATTTGTTTAGAAGGATGATTTATCTCAAAAATGTAGAGCTGCTTAGTCATTTCCTCTTCTATTTCTATAGACCAGATTGCTTGCTGTAAGATATCAATGAGGTTGCAGAAACTCACTCATGAGTTTCACTCATACGTGTTCCCACCAAAGTAAGTATGTAGTTACCTACACTGGCCGACGAAGAGCATCAAAACAAGATAGCCCACGGGTCTGCAGTACTGAGACCTCTTATTTTACTCTAAAAAGGATGGCAACACTGTGAGTCCTCAGATAAAATATGCCATTTCTATTTATCAAACTAAACAACTCTTTGGACTTGTCCACAGCTCCTTACTACATTCACACAATAATTATTCTATGGAGAACTTTTCAAGATGAGCACAAACTGAATTGAGAGAACGTTCTGTATTACAATTCAACAAGTGGTAGATGGTTTGGGGGTCTAACAAAAAGAACGAGAACTCCTTCTTTCCCTCACCCTCCTTCCGTGCCCTCGATGTTTGGTGGTCTGGTATACGAAGATATTGTGCATGCTGCCACCAGCAATACATATCCCTGCAATCACAACGTGCATATCCTAATGACTGTTGACTCTCAGGGACATTGTTGCAATTCACTGAATGGTTTAAAATGTCCTCCATCAACTGTTCTGTACTAGGACCATAACTAAATATAAAGGACAGAGGAGAAAAAAATGAGAAAATTATGTACTATTTTAATGAGCAATAGCAGGGAGGCAGTGTGATATGTTAAGTTTTCTAGACAGGCTTGATATTTTTAAAAGATTTTATTTATTTATTTGAGAGAGAGAGAGCACATATGAGTGGGGGGAGGAGCAGAGGGAGAAGGAGAGGGAGAAGCAGACTCCCCACTGTGCGTGGAGCCCCACTCCAGGCAGATCCCAGGACCCCGAGATCATGACCTGAGCCAAAGTCTGACACTTAACTGACTGAGCCACCCGGGCGCCCCTACACACACAGGCTTGATTTTTGATGCCATTTTCTCCTAGTTCTCATTGGCCTTGACAAAGTAAGCCAATCTTTCTAAGTTTAAATGAAGAGATTAAGACCTAGATTAGAGAACTGTTGTAAAGAGTAAACTTACATGATGGATGTAAAGACCCTGACAAATAACAGCCACTTGATAAATATTAGTTACTTTCTCATCTTATTACCTACTTCAGTGGGAAAATTTCTTTTGCATTTATTAGCTAAATAATGTCCTTTCTTTTCTATTTCAATTCTGTGGAGAAAATGTAGATGTCTCACAGAACTTTCTCTTTTCATAATCTTTTCTGAAATCAAATGCATTTGGGACATTTCTTTGATTTCCAAAATGTACTACTCTCAATGGTTACATCAAGGGGAAAAAAATACCTGCTATCATACTTACCAAAAGCTATTCATTTTGTTTCTTATGATTATCTTACTTATTCACTTTATATTATAAAGAAAAATCTACCACAATGTCATTTTAACAGAAACCTAATTTTAACACTATTAAAGGGACTACAAGAAATTACACTTTAACCCTATTCAATGCCCACATTGGCCGCAAACCCACTAAAATGCATTTTTAACACCCAAGTATTTTTTATTCACTACTCAAGCTTCCCATTCACTGACCTCACCAATTCAATACTGACTTCTTGTTATTCTTCATTTTGTTTGGCAACTAAGAATTTGTTCAGACGTCTTTCCTCTGACATGCTTGGTTTATTTTCTTCTAGTCCTTTCACTGGTATGCTCAGCCTCTCTTCCTAATCCTTATTTGATCAAGCATCTTAACAACCAGAGCACACTCAAGTTTCCCCTCTATCTTTATAATAATTTTGCAAGGTAATCCAAATTCTGATTTTACAGTAAAAAACCCGTTTTGCTTTTTCTGGCGTTCCATGAAATAATCTTTGTCCAAACACATTGTAGGGCAACAAAATTCTTGTAACTATCAGCAGATGATTTGTATTTTTTCTTTCAACACATTTATGAAGCTTCTCTGTGTGATCCTTGCGCTCTGGAGGATGCAAAGATGCATGAACTGGGATTCATGACCTCAAGAAACTTTTGAACCATCACAGGATTGAATAGATAACTATGATATATTCTCAAAAGTGTTTAGTGTTTTAAGAATGAAAACAATAGTAATAGGAACAATAATGACATTAGCTAATTATTAGGCTTACTAGGTGCTATCAAGCACTGTGTTAAGTGTTTTATTTGCATTATCCCCTTCAGTCTCCACAAAGCCTTACCTGGGAGGCACTATTATTATTCCTGTTTTACAAATGGGAATACAGAGCTTTCTCAGAGAAAATACATATCTTGCCCAATATCATGTAGCTAGGAAGTGATAAGGCAGGATTGGCCTTCCGTGTTTTAAAAAGCTACAACCTATAAATAATGATCTCGTGAGGCTTAAAGAGGGAGAGGTGAGGATTGACTGAGGGGTCTAGGAAAGTATTATATAGGCAGTAGGCCAAACAAGTGAGTCTTGAAAGATGGGAAGGGTTTTAACAGGAAAAGGGGAAAGATGGGGAAGAGGATTCCATATGGAGAGAACACGGGTGCAACTGGTAAAAGCATACAGACCACGGCAGTCCTGAAGTGGCCGAATTGGCCTGGGTGATGACCAAAAGGGAACAGTGAGCAATCAGTGTGGACAGGGTCAGGAATACGACATGATTTTATCTGGCGGGCAATACAAAGCCACTTCCAGCTGTACAGTGAAAGGCGGCATGATAAAACGGGTGTTGATGTTTAGGGAAATGAACAGCGATGTGTAGAGGAGGAGAGACCCACTCTCCTTAACAAAGTGGGTGTCCTATGTTATCAAGCCAGCATTGTTCTCTCTCTTTTAAGTCCTTCTTTCTTCCTTTTGATTCTTCTCCTTTTGAGTCCGAATTGGGTTATTACTGGGAGTTGAGACAGCAGTCTGTACAACACTGAGAGGTGAAGCAAAAGAATGAGGAGGAGGAGGGGAATGGGTACAAAGCAAATAGAAGCTGAGTGCTTATCACCTGGCAAGCACCGTGCTGAGCAATGTATATGTGTGGCATACGGAAGTCCTACAGGATGTAGGAAGAATAATTGGGAAGCGAGAACATAAAGTTCACAATCCTTTCAGGCAGGAATCTTGTCTTATTCATTTTCTTCATCCCCACCCCTATGCTTTTGTAGAATGAAACTGTGTTGAGGAGAGGGCCTGAAGAAGAATGGACAAAATCATGGTGGAAGAGGAGTAAATTCTGATATAGAACTGATGGGCAAACCACAGTGAATCAATTTTTGAACTGAGAGCAAGAAAGACTTTGAAAATAACACAAGTTTCAAATCTGGGTGACTGGGAGTGAGAGAGTGGTGAGATGAATAGACAAGAGGGTTTCTTACTTTTAGGAACTTCGTTATTCTTGTTCTTGTTTTGGTCTGGTCTGGTTTGGTTTGGATAAGAAAATTAAGAAGTCAAAATATAAAAGCAAAGTCATATTAGGAAATTGCATTTACTCTATCAGTGGTGACAATAAACAATAAATACTCCCACCCAAAATCTGTCAGATAACCACCTAAGTAGCAAACCTTAGATCTAATTCATCAATGACCTCTGACATCCACACAATGACTGGCACAAACTGGTCTCCAAGGAATATTTGTTAAAGACTGAATCAGTAACTATAAAGTGTATCTCAATCAAACATGCAAAACATTTAGAGATTTGCTAATGTATAATATTCCAGATATTCTATAGTAACAGTTTGCACATCTGCTTTCTCTTCCATTCCCCTCAGCAGCTATGCTGCTCTCTTTCGAATGCCTGCCCCATCCTCAGTCCCTCACTCATGGCACATAACCCTATCAGTAACTTTACAGAAGACTACCAGGTCATCAGGAAAGAACACTCTCAGATTTCCCACCCACAGATGAATCTGTAGCTAAATCCACCCTTAAGACTTTCTTCTTCCCAAACCAGGAACCTGGGGGTCACCATAGACTTCTCTTCCCTTCCTCCCACCCACCACATCCAGGGACCAATTCATCTGGATTCTACTTCCTTGGCTGTTCTCATTTCCATACTCCTCACCCCACTCTCTATCCCACTGCTCTTCAGTTGCCCAAATTTGGGCACAAAATGTTTCCTTTTCCTCTGGAATATTGCCATAGCTTCATGATGACAATACTGCCCCTGTTTTGTACATCTCCAAACCATTATCACAATGACTTTTCAAATAAAATCTGATCTTCTCTATCTCTCTCCTTCCCATTCCCTCTTCTTCTCTCTTAATTTTTTCAGAGACATACCATTGTTCTTACTAGCCATCAAGGCACTCTGCCTACTCATCAAGACTTATATTATGACACACTGCTGTCACCAAAGTGCACCACTTAAAACTCCCCCATTGCATCATTTTTAAATGTCATTTATTGAGACTCTACTAAAAGCCAAGTATTATACCAGCCAATCGCTGTATATTTCACATGTATCCCTGCTTTTTGCCCAGAAAGCCTTTCCTCATTTTCTTTGACTAACTCTCCTACTCATCTCCCATTCCAACCAACCAAAGCCTCTTTCTTTAGAAAACCTTCCTTAAAACTTAGATGAGCCCCATAGCCCTTGTGCTCAATTCCCTCATAACGCTTGAAAGCTAGAATATATAGTAGTTAAGAGTTTGGACTTTGGAATCAGGTTGCCTCCGATCAATCCTGGCTTTTACTAGCTATCACATCTTGGGCAAATCATTTAATCTCTCTAAATCACAGTTTCCTCCTCCATTAAATGGGCCTAATAATAATACATAAGTAAAATCTCCAGCAGGATCCGGGACAGTACTCAGTAATCAAACAAATATTTCTGTAGTGAAAGTATGACTATTCATTTCAAATTGGATAAACAAAGATGAGAAATAGCATCCCATCAGATTAAATTTTGCTTCCAAATGAATTTTAAAAATAAACATTCAACTTCTAGAGCTGTCTGGTTTTTGGAGTTCAGAACTGTATATAAGGAATGGTCGCCCTATATGTTCTTCATGGAGTTGCAAGGATTAACTGAGGTAATGCATGCAAAACACTTAGAATAATGTTTCATGAGTTAGTATTAGACTAGGCCTTATCACATGGTCAGGGATTGTTCATTCTCTCACCAACCCCTCTTAGTCAGTATACTCCTTGAGACAGAGAATTTTTATTATAGATCTTGGAATCCTCAGTTCTTGCCATAACACCTGACACATTTTAGGCACTTGCTAAATGTAGATGAATGAATAATAGGCTTTAATCTATTAAGAAAACAATATTTTCAGTTTCTTAGAGTATTTCACATCCGGTATTTTACATTTTACATTGCATTCACCCCAAATCCATGTAACATGTCTGGGATTTATCATTTAGAGCAGTACCTATGCAATGCTTAAGACACCAATGATACTTAACTTCACCAAAGAAAAAGTTCAAGCTTGTTGCTCCTATGTTTTCATATCAGTGCTGCCCCTAAATTTGGTAAGAGGCATGTTCTTCCATTTATTTAGATTTATAGGGAAGAAAAGAAAGGTGTTCACTAAGCTAGTGAAAACTTCTGCTGGAAAAAAAAAATCATCCCCACCTAACACCATGTGTTCTATTCTTTCACTGAAAGCTCTTAAGGCATGCTCTGCTTTAATACCCACAAAAAAACCCAGTAAGATTAAAGAGTATATTTAACAAACTATACCAGAACAAGTGTCTCAAAATAACATACCATATAAAAAAGGAATTTTCTAAAATACAAAATTAACGGGATGCCTGGGTGGCTCAGTTAGTTAAGCACAGACTCTAGATTTCAGCTCAGGTCATGATCTCAGGGTCATGAGATCGAACCCCATGTCGGGCTCCATGCTGGGCATGAAGCCTGCTTAAGATTCTCTCTCTCTCCCTTCCCCTCTGCCCCTCTCCCTCTCTAAAAATAAATAAATAAATAAATAATAAAATAAAATATAAAATTGTCTAGGAAAAACAACCACAGTATTTCAACCTAGACAGCCTTCCCACTGAAGTTTCAGATGATCTTAGAAGATTTCCACACTTGGATCAGGTACTGTATTCTGACCTTCATCTTCTTACAGAAAATAAAATGATTCCTCAGATTTTAAAAGGTTGGGACTATGGGACAAAGGAAATCCATCAACCTTTTCACTCTGCAGCTTAATTTTTAAAATGAGCTTCATTACAAAAATCCATCTCTTAGAGCATGTTATTTGAGTCTCTACAACAGCAAAATTTGAGATAGTAGACTGTTTTCTAGTCTGAACAATTATATATATACTGTTTTTCCGGATCCTTGATGAAACATCAGATATGGATATCTTTTGTGAACTTTTATTTCATGCTACTGCGTGTACTGTGTGCAATGCATTTAATTATCTTTGCCATTTTAGAGCTAATTTCTTTTAATATCCTTTAATATTTCTAATTGCAATAATGCTTATTGATATTACAGACATGTGTTAAAGTTCCATGCTTAGAGTTGTGATTGTTATAAGATAAATAAGGCAGAATCCTTTTCCTGAAGATATTTATAGATGTTGTTTCCTCATAAAAATAATACACACAAATGTATCTCTTTATGTGTGTGCATAAAGATGTCTGTGTGGGGACGTATTATATACGTGCGTGTGTATAAACATGTATATGTATGTATATCATTTGTCTGCACTGGATGTGTAAAGATGTTAAGTAGCACGATGGTGACTCATTTACACCTGTGTTTTGTTTAGTTCTTGAGAGGCAGGAACCAATTTAGGAGTATAGCAAAATCTTTTTTCTGTCATTTAGAAAGCCACCTTTTTTAAGATCCAAAAAGGATTTTCTCTTCTGGCAATATGGTTAGAGTGCCTCTTCTCTTTATATTATATTCTTTTCAAGAATTTTGAAATGGCTTTTACTCTAAACCTCATTCTGAATCACTCACTTTTACTTGATAAGTTTCCTTCAAATGCAGTAATTCTTTTCTGTTTCTCGCCAAGGGGGCTCTTGCCCCAGGAATCACCGAAAGTGTTCAGAGGAATTGCAGAAAGACTTTCATCTCCCAACCCATCATCATTCACCTTCCCTGAGGAGCGTGCACCCCACCTCAACAAGCCGACAACACTTCCCTTCTCCTTATACCTATTATTTGTCCTTCAGCCTCTGGGCTCTGGGAGCCCAATCAGATCGCTGCTTGGATGTGAAGAGACATTTGACCTCAAGACCGGAAGATGGACAGCTCAGGCAACAGCAGCATGGCAACAAGTGAGGAAGAACCCCAATCCTACCTGTCCTCACCCTCCCTTCTCTGTTGACTTCTCCTCTTCTGACATCTTGGCTTCCTGCCCTGGCTTCCAAACCGCAAGCTTTACTCACTCTCCTCTCCAATTTACTCATCCCACTTTCTCTTATTCTTCAGAGTAACAATTCAAAGTTTTACAATATTGTAACTTGTGATCTTCTCCCCGATTGCAAGTGTATATTTTAATTACAGTCAGCAATGTCCTGCTCTGGGGGAAACATTTGCTCTCTGTATTCACCGCTCTCCTGCTCTCATGCTTCCCGCCTCTCGTTACACCCAGTGCCTCCTTGATCTCTGCCTTCTTCCCTCACTTCCCTTCTCTGGGGCCTCCATCCGGTACAACTGGCATGGAAACATATTGAAAGGCTCCTGCTTTTCACGTTATTTAAACATGTCCTACATAGCTTCCCACCAATGATAAAAATCCAGTCACTCACTCAGAATGTCCCTTCAAGATAAAGTGGGGACAAAGGAGGAAGGCAAGGGGCAAAACGGCAATATTTGCCATTACCAAAGAAGGGCCGCTGGTGCAAACAGCCTCCTGGGCCTCCGTGGCAGACGGACAAGTTGAGTAGCACTTACTTCTCTGTTGACCGGCGCTGCTTCTCTGTCTTCTAACCTGACTCTGCATTCTCCATCCTCAACCCATTATACTCCAAGACAACATGATAAACTAAATATGGACCTAGTATTTGTGTCTTCCCAAAGTTCATATGCTGAAGCCTAGCCCCCAGTGTGACGGTATTAGGGGGTGGAGCCTTTGGGAGAGGACTAGTCCCCGGGGGTGGAAATCTCACGAATGGGATCAGTGCCCTTACAAAAGAGACCCCAGAGGGCTCCTGCACCCCTTCCACCGTGTGAGGACACAACAGAAGGCAGTCATCTACGAACCAGGAAGTGGGCTGTCACCAAACAACAAACTTGCCAGCACCTTCATCCTGGACTTCCCAGCCTCCAGAACTAGGAGCAATAAGTGTTTGTTTTTTTAAGCCACCCAGTCTATGTATTTTGTTGTAGCTGCAACAGACTAAGACACACACTCAAAATGATTATTTGGAAAGTGGGACATGACCATTCTTAAAAGTACCAGAGCTAGGAAAAACAAGATGATGGGATCGTGACTGGAAACCTTTGAGAGACAGAATTCTCTAGAAGAGAAGATGTAAATCATTCATGTTTATATATATGTTTCTGAATAACTGAAAGTTAGGAAAAATTCAATACCGATGTTAATCATATCTTTATTCTGGGGACAGAAAGATAGAAGCACAGAGATTGACTTGTCCTCTTTCTTTAAATTCCCATCTCCTTTGCTACCTCATCATTTTCCTGGCTCAGCATCTTCGCCTCACCTGGTTTCTTAGCGTGCTGTGCTTCTCTCCATCATAGCACTGAACACCCTGGATTGCAGTTGTCTATTTGTTTACCACTCTTTGCTTCTAGGTTACAATCTCCTTGATGACAAGGAAGATGTGTTTTGTTTTTATATTCCAACTGACATAACAAAGAATAGTTAGAATCAGCCCTCCCATCATGGGCACCAATCAACTTCCTAGCCATCCCTATTGATCTAGGTCAAGATAGAATGTATATTTGAAGTGCAAATGCAGCTTTGAAAGAAAGAGATTGCTAGCTCCCTAGTCAGACGTATTATCACCACCATGTTTTCTGCACATACACTTGCTGTACCCCGAGCATTTGGCAGTGCTTGACTGGAAATTAATGCTCCTTCCATGTTTGTTGATTGAATGTTTTCAGGCATAAAAAAATAAATCAGTTTGGCATGATTCACCAACAGAAGAGAAAATTCCATCTAGAATGTTTTAAGAAGCTCCTGGCCTGAATGCCGAATACTTGCAACAAAAGGCTTTCTTCAGGTCTAATTGGATTTATACTCCTGAACTCTCCTCTCTCTGTCTCCATTCAATGATTCTAGAGAAAAATACCTAGAAAAGTATTCATTATTCTGTGTTTAATCAAACCCAGCACCACATTATCATATTTCACAGTCTTTCCTGAATTGGGTCGAAAAACTCAAGTTTGCCAGCACAAATGAAGTTAGCATTTTTTCCTTCCTTGAGATTATTCCTGTCAATTCTCTTTTATCCAAGGTAAAATGGAACTCAAAGGTAATTTTTAAGAAAGAAGAAATGATATCAGAAGAACCTCAATTGTAATCATTAATCTTCTCTAATATCTCTACAAAGTATTTTCCCTATAAGTTTGAAATTGCATGACATTTTTAAGTGGCCACACAAATACCAATATACTTGAGAGTATTCTGTTAAAATGCAAATATACCCACATCTAGCCTTCTTCTTTCATACAGCAGGCAGAATGATTCTTTCAAAACTTAAAATGATCACAATATCCCCCTTGCTCTCAACTCTTCCCTGATTCTCTTCATACTTTGAATACAATTTAAAGTCTTTGCTATGGCCACAGTGTGCCCCAGGGAAGCCATCCTCTACCTCTGTCCCCCTCTCAGCCACACTGGCCTCTCTCTGTCCCCTGAACAGTCACCACACCTTTCTGGCCCTCCTCTTGAGATGCTATTAACCCACCTGTTTTCAGGGCTCACTGGCCAATTTATTATAGGCCTCTGCTCAGAGGGCACCTCCTCAGAGAGGCTCTGTCTCACATCCCTTTCTTACCTGGACTCCTTCTTCACAACACTCTGTTCTACTCCATGACATTGTTTGCTTATGTATTTACAGTCCGTCTTCCTCATTAGAATATAAGTTTCAGGGGCGCCTCGGTGGCTCAGTTGTTAAGCATCTGCCTTCGGCTCAGGTCATGATCCCAGGGTCCTGGGATCGAGTCCCACATTGGGCTCCTTGCTCAGCGGGGAGCCTGCTTCTCCCTCTGCCGCTCCCTGCCACTCTGCCTACTTGTAATTCCTCTCTCTTTCTCTGTGTCGAATAAATAAATAAAATCTTTAAAAAAAAAAAAGAATATAAGTTTCACGAGGGTAGAGACGCCAATTTGTTCACCGGTGTTAACTACAGTACCTAAAAAAGAATTTATTCCCAGGAGAAACAGAATTTTAAAAGGCAAAGTGAACCTTAGAGGTTGCATCCTTCACAAATATTTTATTGACCACATGAAGAAACTGAGGCTCAACAATCAAATGAGTTACTCAAGGTCACAGTTAATAAGCTGTAGAACTGGATCTTAGTTATACTTACTTCTGGCCCAACAGCCTTGGACTATAAGAAACAAACATGAAAGAGGGGAATGCCCATGCTGACTTCTAACTTTTCAGAAATTTACACTTTTTGTTTTCCAGAAAAGTCTCTCTGTAAAAGCTCTAATAGTTTTTCATCTCAGTTTATTTTTGTTTTCCTCCCATTCACCAAGAGTAAGTCCTAGTGTGATTTTGCAAATCCCAGAACGTGAAAGCTAACAGGGTGTGACAGCTGGTGTGTCCCATGCTCCTCACACTCAGTGGTCTGTAACAGGGTAAATGACACAATTACCTACTGTAATTACCACTGCTGACAATACAGTTTCCCTGGTGAATGCTTTATGAAATTCAGAACTGCTTTTCTTGTCAATCCGATCCAAATCTTTGCCTACATATTTTGGTCAATATTTTGCTAAATAAATGTATAAAAATTAAAGCCCAAATCTAAGTGGACATTTATTACTTAGCATAATTCAAGTACTGTGTATGCATTCTGCTTTCATCTCATTTTTTTTTTTGCATGGAAATGCAAATCTTTTTAACAAAGTTTTGCTTTAAATCAAAAATCTGTTCTCACTGGTTATAAAGACACACAAAACACTGCATAGAAAAATAGATACACCAAAAGAGTCAGAACTGAATAAACAGAGCATTGGCCAAAACCCTGATCTACAGTACTCTGCTCTACAAACTTGTTACTTATTTCATTTCAACTATAAAGGACACTTGAGAATACAAACAGACACAAACAACTGTAATAGTTGACTGTTCTAAGTTTGGCTGCCAGCCAAAATCCTTCACCAATTACAGATAGGCTGTCAAAATAAAAAATAGAAATGCAAAGGGACACACTGGTCTGCAGATATAACGTGTTTTACTTTTCTTAAAACAAGTGCAATTACCAAATTTCCATTCTAAGGCTGGGATTAGCAGATGGAATACTTTAAATTTAGTATTAAAAAGTGTCCCACTTGGGAGAAAGTAGCACGAATTCTTTTTGCAAGCACAGTCAAGGAACACACTCTTTTCTCCCTGTGGATAACACCAATTCGTTAACAGAAATACATTAGCAACCAGATTATTTTGATTTTGCAAACAAGTGGTTCCTGTTTTAATGATGCAATATATTCCTGGAAACCATACCAGAAGGCCCATTATCATTAAATGGAACTAATCATGTTCTTATTGGCTTCACATGTTCTACCAGGTCTGGCATCATCAGCAGACACCAAAGAACAAATGGGTGAGGAGGTCAAAAGCAAAGGACGTGTGCCTGATAATCAATGTTGAATGTGCTCAGTGTGAAAAGAGTGCTGATATGTAATTCAAGGACACAGTACTTGAAACAGTGATCTTTATTCCAGAGCGACACAAAAGAATTGGACCCATCTTAACTTTTCAGTTTAATATTCTTGTTCTTTGTAACAAAATTAGGGGGAGATAAATGCTATCCAAACCTCAAGATGGAAGCGCCATATGAATATCAAGAATGATGAGTCAGGATAAGGATATAAATCTCTGCATACAGAATAATATACTAAGAGGAGAAAATTTTACATTTTAAAATAAAACAACATGTAGTGTTAGTTAATGATACAACCAATGTTGGAGAATCCCTTTTGCAAGTGAAAGCCATGGAAAATCAGTAAATCCCATCTAAATTTTTTAGAATCTGCTGTTATCCAGTAACCACTTAAAGAATTGCAGCATACCCACCCATAAAACAGACGATGGTAAACCCCCTACTTCCCATATGACACAATCAAGGTCAAAATGCAGTCTCGTGCAAGCTGAGACTAAATCTGTTATTCCAATTTCCAATCCCACTGTACCCTATATAACTCTCCCAGCCTGAGAAGTGTCCTCAATTATTGGTCAGCATTTTGTTTCAGGCTGTTTGGAACTGCTAATTTCTCTTCCTGCAATGTTCCTCTGCAGGTTCTTCCTCGTGACCCCAGTGAGGTGCCCAATGCTGGTATCCATAACATAGCTTCCTAGCAAAGAGTTAGCATTTGATAACATTCATCCACTTGTTTGTTTACCTCTACCCCCTATATGGTAAAGTCCATCAGGAATTGTCTGACTAGCACTGTGCGCAGCCCATAGAAGACTTTCAACAGATACGAGCTAGATTAATGTATCCTTCAGACTAAAGGGCTTTCCCCCACCCCATGCCTTTTATCACACTTCGTAATTTTAAATTTGAAATTTTCTAGGTCAAGAGACTAGTAAATATGCAGTTGAGGGCTAAGACTAACAGCTTCTACACTCAATGTAGAATAACTATATAATATCAGGCTTTTATCTGAATGCAGTTACATTTCAAGAGACATGATATTTTATAAAGCATATCTAAATTTGGATAAAAAAAGAGTCCAGGGGTGCCTGGGTGGCTCAGTCAGTTAAGCGTCTGCCTTCAGCCCAGGTCATGATCCGGGCGTCCTGAGATCGAGCCCCACATCGGGCTCTGTGCTCAGCAGGGAGCCTGCTTCTCCTTCTCCCTCTGCCTGTTTGTCTGCCTACTTGTGATGTCTCCCTCTCTCTATGTCAAATAAATAAATAAAATCCTAAAAAAAAAGAGTCCAATAATATAATTTCATTCTACTGTATTGATTTTACTTACGAGTGAGAACTATTTCTATAAAATAGCCTAAATTATAACTTTCAAACTGAAGTATGAAAGGGAGTAATTTCAGTTTCAGCATATTAACAGAGTCCGCTGTAAAAGGAAAATACTGGATTAGCAGAGTTTAGTGTATATTTTTAAAAAATCACTTGGAATCACTTCAGAAGAATTAGAAAACCTAGTTTCTTGAAGATATATTTCCTTTTTTTTTTTTTTTAAAGATTTTATTTATTTATTTGAGACAGAATGAGAGAGAGAGAGAGCACATGAGAGGGGGGAGGGTCAGAGAGAGAAGCAGGCTCCCCGCCGAGCAGGGAGCCCGATGCAGGACTCGATCCCGGGACTTCAGTATCATGACCTGAGCCGAAGGCAGTCGCTTAACCAACTGAGCCACCCAGGCGCCCCGAAGATATATTTCCTATTGATGGAACTATCTAGTCACTAGAATTAGCTGAAACCAGATTGATGTTTAGAGGATTAAAATATGAAGCCCCAGTTACAGGAATCCTGTGTTTAAGAGTAGGACACGGGGTTGTGATGTTCCTGCAGTAATGAATCACAAAGATGCCAGAGGCAAGTTGCTTTGGAAATGTACAGATGTCACCCTGGTAGTCACATACATTACTACAAGGTCTTCATGGACCGACTCAGCATTTCAGAGATGGACTGGGCACATGCAATGAAATAATACATGGTAACTCTGGCACTTCCGGGCTAAAAGGCTATTCCTCATTCATTTTTATGCATAGGATGGTAATGGAATAAAAATGCAGAATGAAAATATTTATTAGCAAATCTCTTCCTCCAGACATCACCAGTAACCGCACAGGCTGGCTTGCATTATCTTCTATTTGCCGACACTGTCATACATTTTCAACTACACTGAAATTGTTATTTCCTAACCTAGACCTAGGAGTACATGAAGGTTTTAGAATATCAGTTTCCTTTAGAAATTTCTTTTTTTTTTAATTTGGGATCTTTTTTATTTTTATACACATGACAAGATTTTACACTAAGAATAGTCAGTTAAATAGTACAAATTTACATTTGTGATGAATGTTAAAAAAAAATAGAAATTTCTTTTCTAACCTGCCTTTGTCCTTCTGAAAAGATTCTCATAAATAGTACTGACTCAACAAAAAAAGTATCTTTTAAAAAGACAGGCCTATTGATTACATGTTATAATAAATAATGAAGCACAAATACGTGGTTCTGTATTACTAACAGCCACATTAATTATGTTGAGGTTGGTTCGTTATCCATATAGCAGCAATACTTATATGCATATTTTGCATATTTAACATTCTACTACTTTGGGTATATATAATTTATACTGGTATAATCAAATAGAGTTGGTATGAACAGGAAAATGCCTCATCATTTGGCTGGCATTTATATCCCAGCTTATATTTAGCTACTACTTGTTGAACTTTTACAATATTTGAAGTTCCATAACATGAGATTTCCTTTGTCCTTTGATTTAATTTTCACAACTACCCTATGAAATAGGTATTGGTATTGTTGTTCCCACTTTCAGATGAGGTAAATGAGGCATTAAGAAATTCATCTAAGGCCACAGACTTTGAATTGGGGGTGCTAGGATTCAAAGTCAAACCTGTTGAATTCTTTTTTTTAATTTATTATTTTTAAAGATTTTATTTATTTGTTTGTCAGAGAGAGAGCACACAAGCAGGGGAAGCTGCAGGCAGAGGGAGAAGCAGGTTCCCCGCTGAGCAAGGAGCCCGATATAGGACTCTATCCCAGGACCCTGAGATCATGACCTGAGCCAAAGGCAGACTCCTAACCGACTGAGCCACCCCAGCATCCCAGATCTGTTGAATTCTAAGTGTGAACTTTTAAACACTAAAATAATTTGACCTAATCAATCTAATTATCTTCTTTATTAAAATGTTGTATCTTATGAAAAGTAAATATGCTACCCCTTGACTGTCCCAGCCATATGGCCACCCTGTGGATTTGGCTACCACAAGGCACTATTCCAATATTCAAGATCTTACAGATGGTGTTTCTTGTGGGTTTCACTCTGGAACTCTGGAACCATCCTTTGAAGTAACGATCATGTCCTATTTTAAGGGTCCCACTTTAGGATGAGGTTTGACTAACACACATCAACAGAAGAGTCATAATGAGGAGACTCAATTAGGAATAATAAGGGAGGAAAGAGTTATTTTTATAAAAAGGATACTCTCAGAGATTTAGTATTCTTATGCACATTTTTTTTTTTTTTTTGAGTACTGTTGAATGGAACCAAGATTAGACATGTCCTGTGTTCCACGGGGCAAAATAAGATTGGCCAAATTATATCCTTCCTGAAACCCCTAACTCATATTCCATCACTTTAACAAAAATGTTTCTGACTGAGACAATCCCCATTGAATTCCTCTTCCTCAAAACTCCTAGGAAATATTATATTGGCTTCTTTTGATTGTTCTTTCTTTTTTAAGATTTTATTTATTTATTTGAGACAGAGAGAGAGAGGGAACACAAGCCGGGGGAGTGGGAGAAGGAGAAGCAGACTCCTCTCTGAGGAGGGAGCCTGACGTGGGGCTCGAGCCCAGGGCTCGACCCCTGGGATCACGACCTGAGCCAAAGGTAGACGCTTAACCGACTAAGCCACCCAGGCACCCCTTGATTACTCTTATTTGTTATAAAAACTTTCAAACAAACTAACCTCTTTGAGGATAGGACCTGTATCTTTGAAAATGAAAGCAGATATCTATAAAAGTTACTTTAAGTAAGTAAATTAATAAAGTAGTAAAAGCAAAAGATCCACACATAGTGGGAAAACACACTTAAATATCCCAAGGGTTAAGAAAGAATCCCAATGGAAATTATGAAATACTTAGAACTAATAATATATATAGAATACTAAATATTAAAATTTGTGGGATGTAGTTTAAGTAACGATTAGATGTAAATTTTTTAAACGTAAATGCATTCATTGAAAAAAAACATGGCTTTCAAAACAAGAAGATATGAGCATCAGTATTTATTAGTAGTGTGATTTTAAACAATATACTGAATATGCCAATGCTTCATGCTCATCACTTACCCAATAGGGCTCATAATACCAAATTATTGTGTTGTTTTGAAGATTAAATAATATATGTAAAGCATCTAGAACTATGTTTGACAGATTGGAGGAATTATTTTTTTATATTATCACCATTTCCACTTAAAAAGCCAAAAAAAATCCAAAGTTATAAAGAGAACCGACATTTTACCAATGACATTAAAACACTTAAAGGGAGAAGAAAGTGGCTGCCCCAGTTTGCATTCCCACCAACAGTGCAAGAGGCTTCCCCTTTCTCCACATCCTAGCCAACACCTGTTGTTTCAAAACAAATGAGCAAAGGGAAGGGGTGGAGGACAAACCAAGAAACAGACTCTTAAGTACAGAGAACAAACTGATGGTTACCAGAGGGGAGGAGGTTGGAGGGTGGGGGAAATAGGTGAAGTGGCTTAGGAGTACACTTATGATGAGCACTTATGTGTAGAAGAGCTGAATCACTATATTGTACACCTGAAGCTAATATTACACTGTGTGTTAACTAACTGGAATTTAAATAAAAATTTTTTAAAAAGTGTAAGTGTTAATAAACATGTAAGTAGAAGCCTATGGAAAAAAAATAGAGGGAGACAAAAGAATGTCTGCATTAAGCCTGGATAAGAGAAACTGAAGGAAGTAGAATTAGCTACCTTCCTCCTACATTATCTGGAGAAAGAGCACACTGACCAACATACACCAGTATCCCAGTATCCTTAGAATTATCTTATTAATTCTTGCTGTAGCTATAATTCAATTATTCTGACTGTTTTTGTACCAAAGGAGAATGCTGTACCTAGGCCATAGAGAGCAATAGTTTTCTTGACTACATTGGTAGAAGGGACTACCAGTGAAAAATGTGTGTGTAAAACAATCAAAATAGGAAGAATAGGAAAGAGGATAAGAAAATAGAAGAAAAAAATATGAGCCCATAAAGAAGTAGGGGGGAAAAGCATGCAGATAGGCAAAATAAAAGTTACAATGGTCTGGTTATTATAGGCCGAGAGGCAAGGGCAACAGTATAAAATGCCAGAATGATATGAGCAAAAGGGATTTAAAGTAGGCATTTAGGAGGTCACTGATGATTTCCATGGCAGAAAATTCAGAAGAGGAGAGAAAGAAGCCAGTTTAGAAGAGGTGAGTAAACGGTAAAGAAGTGCTGGTGAAGCCAAGTATTAAACATGTTCTTCACATATTTTATGATTAGTTAGCTAGAGTGGGGTCCTCTCCATTCAATAGAATGTCAAATCCATAGGAACTATTTTACCCAGGGTAATTAGGAGTCAGTCAGGGGAAGAGAGAAGTCACAAAAGGTAATACATACATACTTAAACACTTTTAAGTAAAAAATATATAAATGAACATTTACTTGTCAGTCCTGAATGGAGGCCAAAGTCTTTTGCTTTGAGTTTTTCAAAGTTCCTTTCATAAATCACACCAATTCTGTATTCTGTAGGAGTTCCAGCTTTAATTTATTTAAAGTGGAGTGAGAAATTAAAGACACCTGCAGAGCAATCTGAAGAATTGTAGATTTCTATGATTTTTTCCCAATGTTTTACAGTTCTCTTACCTATACCTAATTTGATAACACATTTTAAGTGTCTTGACTCAACCAAGTGTTTCCTATATATTTGACTTACTTTTTTTGTGTGTGAAACAACACTCTTTTTGGAAAATATTAGCTTATTTGGTGAGTTGGTTAAGTTGTGATTGTTAAAAGTGCTACTGTTTAGGGAAAATTGCCACCTTTCTTTCCACACTCATACCATCCCTGTAAAATTCTCTGTTCTCTACCCTAAGGGAAAATACATTCAGATATAGTAAGAGGTTGCCAGCTGAAAAGCTCTGCCTTAAAATAAATCTATTAATTGACCACATAGCTTATATATAACTGACACTGATCCAATTCCTTCTAATACAACTTACAGAGCTATTTTAAATAAGAAAATATATGCACTCTGGAAACTATCAAGCACTTACAAAAGTAAGTGTTGATTATTATGAGAGAGAAGAAAGATCTTGTCATTTAGTTTTAACCCTTCTGCTTACCCAACAATTGTTTATTGACCACCCATTGTAGACCAGACATTGCTAGACACTGGATATACAATGATGAAAACACAGAGATGTTTTCTGCACTTTTGAGGCTTATAATGAAGGAAAGAGGAATTAAACAGATGGATAGACAAGCCACAGTGAGTGTTATCAAGAAAAGTTTTGGATGTTTTGAGAATAACATGGTAGACCAATATTAAATTGAGTGGTCCCAGATAACTCTTGAAGATCTGAAGAATGGATTACAATCAGTCCAGCAAAAACAGGAGAAAGAAAGAATTGTTGCAAGCAGAGGAACAGGATGGGCAAACGCCCAAATGTAGGCAAGAAACTCATGAATCTGAGGCCCGAAGAAAAGCTGGGTGTCTAAAGTGAGGTGTGACAGAAAGAATGGCATGAGACAAGGCTGGAAAAGTAGGCATAAGTCAGATCATGCAGGACCCTTTAGGACACATTAAGAGATGATCTATTTTTTACCCTAAGATCAATGGGAAGCCACAAAAAGGTATTAAAGATTAAAAAAAAAAAAATCACTTTGCGGTGGGGAGAATGGGTCAGAGCAGGGCAAGTATGGAAGCAAAGAGGACATTAAAGGATAGGGTCCTTGGCTACAGTGGGTCATGGAGACACATGGAGAGAGACAAAATATATTTAGAGATGAAATTGCTAAACTTGCTAATAGATTAGATTATTCTATTAGTTTGGGGTGGGGGACAGACAGAAGGCATAAGAGAGATCAAGATTCAAGCCTCCATGAGGATTAGGCCTAGGCCCTAGGGGTGAAAGTAGAAGAGAAAGTCTACACATAGCAGTTATGATTGTAAATAATGACAAAAATGGATAAACCACACAGATCCGCATATATTTTCTTGACATTCATGAACCCATGCAAACTAATCCCTATGCAACTTTGTCTCAGCCACTCCATCCCATCCCATTCCTGACACACACAAACCATCCTGAGTTGAACTGGGCCACTTGCTATTTCCTGATAAGGCTTTGAGTTCCTTCATTGCAAAATCCATTTCTTAAAAACCATTCTCTGGGTGCCTGGGTGGCTCAGTAGTCAAGCGTCTGCCTTCGGCTCAGGTCATGATCCCAGGGTCCTGGGATCGAGCCCCGCATTGGGCTCCCCACTCCGCAGGAAGCCTGCTTCTCCCTCTCCCACTCCCCCTGCTTGTGTTCCTGCTCTCGCTATCTCTCTCTCTGTCAAATAAATAAATAAAATCTTTAAAAAAAAAAAAACATTCTCAATCCTGGCGAATCTTGACATCTTACTTATTTTTCACAATCACTATGTCCTCAGAATGCTCAATCTAGAAATGAGTCATGTTTGACTCCTCCCTTCCCCTCCTTCTGTACAACCCATAAATCACACATCTTGATGATTTTCCCTCAAAATGTCAATCCATCCACTATTCTCCATTTCCAGGGCTATCACCCTGGCCAGGGTCATCATTATACATTGCCTACAAGAGTCTCCTCGGTGGTCCTTCCAATTCCACTTTCACCTCAAACCAAACCATTCTCCAAACAGTCCTTACAAGCATGTCTTTAAAACATAAATCAGATCGAGTCTCTCCTTTGCTTAAAAGACTCCACAGCTTACTATGATACCTAGACTAAAATCCAAACATTTTCCTTGGTTTAAGACTGAGTGACTTGGCCCTACCCTATCCTTCATTCTCCCTTCATGCCACCTTCTTCTTTGCTCACTATGCTACAAGCCCGATGCCTCTTTTCAGTCCCTCCAACACATTAACCTTTTCTCCTAGATGAGGGCAGCTCGATATGCCTGGCAGTCATTATCTTTTCTCTAGTATCTATCTCCCAAAGGAAGTTATAAATTCTTTGGGGTCAAGGACTTATTTGTACATTTTATTACTCAAAGCCCATGCTCAGTAAATATGTGCCAATTGTTTCACAAATTTGAAAGGGTTAAAAGACAATTTTCATGAACTTTCAAGCTATCATCATCATCACCACCGTAGTTTTAATTTACTGGACACTTACTATGAACCAGGAATTATATGAAACACTTTTCACTGAGTCTTTACAACAACCTCACAAGGTAGAAGCTGTTATCCCAATTGTAATAATCATGATAAAATGAAGGCGGAAGGGGTAAATATATCTTGCCCATTGTTACTCAGCAATTAAGTAAGAGAGCTAGGATCTTAACCCTGATCTGTCTGTTTCTACAAATAATTAGTTATTCCACCTTCCTGAATGATCAAGAGCTTTAAATGAAGCACTTAATTTTTCTCTAGATTTGAAAAAAAAAAAAAACATTTTAACAATCCAAAATTTGTAAAAATCAGTACATGTGTGATCGGTTTCTGCATTCTCTACATTGTTTAGATATCTCATGCTGATAGTGCACGGCTTTGGTTGCTATTTTGGGAACATGGTTGCCTAGCAACAAGCATTATCAGACTGAATGATATTCCAGATTGTATTTTGTTATAATATAGTTAACATAGTATTCATATAGAACTATTTGAGGAACAATGTGGGCAAATTTAGTGCAATGTATTATAAAGCAGGAAGTCTACAATAAAGCATGAACAATAAGCTTTTCTGTTCAGGAACGCTTTCGTTTCCAAATACATTCAAGTCATCAAACATATTTGGAATCCAACGTGGCTGGAGGTGACAACAAGGAACTGAGGATGGTGAAACTTTAAAATTGAACCAGTTAAGAGTAGTAGGGGTGGAGAGAACTGTTTACTCTATAAAGGGGGAAAAAACTGCTCCACAGATACCAGATCCTATCCAGAATTCTCACAGCTACCTTCTCTTGGAACCAGATGTAACTGAGAAGGAACATATGGCTAGCTCCACACAAAGCCATCACCACTAGCAAAACAAGCAAAACAAAGCACGTATCTCGAAAACAGTGACTTTAATATTATCATCTTCTTACATGAAAAATAAATGAGTGGGGAAAATATGGGTACATAAGACATATCCAAAGCATGAACCAGGAACAAGGCAAAGGGATCTCAACTCCTTGTCAACTAAATCATATTTCTCTTCCCTCAGCTTATTTATTAAAACATTATATTTCCAGGGCGCCTGGGTGGCTCAGATGGTTAAGCGTCTGCCTTCGGCTCAGGTCATGATCTCAGGGTCCTGGGATCGAGTCCCGCATTGGGCTTCCTGCTCCTTGGGAGCCTGCTTCTCCCTCTGTTTCTCTCTGTCTCTCATGAATAAATAAATAAAATCTTAAAAAAAAAAAAAACATTCTATTTCCAGAAGTGATGAATTTAATTGTAAAATTCAAGCAAATTTACTTCAGATAAAAGGGATTTGAACAAAACGAAGGATAATGAGATGATTCACTTTTTTGCAAGACATCTAGTAATCCCAGTGTCTGACATAAAGCTCATCGCCCCTGATGACTTGAGAGGCAACCTAAAAACCGTGTTGATTAAAAATGCCCCTCTTGGTACTGATGTGTTCTTAAAAAAAGTAGGGAGAGAAAAATAAATTATAATGAAGAGGGAAAGGAAAGAAAAGAAATAATAAACGGAGTAAGGTGACAGAAAAGAAAGATCCCAGGATTTGCCATCTGAAAAGCTAGTCAGGGACCTGGTGTTTAAAAATTGTGAGGCCCTGTACCAGTTTAATTTTTGGAATCAAAATTTTCTCCTCTGTGAAATGGAGATAATATTGCCTTCCTTGTCTAATTTACAGATTTCTGTGAAGCTAGAAAAGATCGATCAGTGAGGTCACTGTTATACTTTCTCACAGCTCAGTTTATGATGGGTGTGGGCAGAGAGAATAGGCTGGTAGTTTATCATCTAGGCAAGTGTTTCCAGATGATTCTTAACTTGATAATTATGCTCTCCAACCTGAAAAAGACTTTGCCAACTCATATAATTTTTTAGAAATCAATGAGAAAAACATCAGCCGCCAAAATAAATAAAAGGGTTAAAGGAATATGGGCACACAATTCACAAAAGAAAACAAAAAGCAATATACACACGATGGAACAATGTTCATATGATAATAAAAGACATTTAAAAATACCAAGATATATCTATCTTTGTATTTTTGTAAATCTGCAAAATTTACAAGTAAAAAAGGAAAAACCACCAGTACAAATGAAAGTTCAGACAACTAGCCTTTTCATATACTGCTGGTGGGAATATAAATTGGTACGAACTCTCAGAGGGCAATTTCATATATCTCAAGTATTTCATATATATATATATATGTGTGTGTGTCTGTGTGTGTATATATATATATATCTCAAGTATTTCATATATATATGTGTGTACATATATATATATATATATCAAGTGTTAAAATGTACAGAACTTAGGCCTAATCATTCTCTTTCTAGAAATGCATCCTAAGGAAATTATCAGAGAAGGTTACAAAAATTCCTGCACCATGTATTATCTGTGAAACTGACATTTTGAAATTAAAATTTCAACCATATATGGCTGGCTAAATAAATTAATTTATCTATTTTATAGGACATTATGCCACCATCATAAATTATGTTGTAAAATATTATTGATATATGAGAAAATATTTATACTAAATTAATAATTTGAAAAGATTAAAAGTATGATAGCATGATTCCAATTTAACTTAAAAAGGTACACATACATTGCATACACAGATAAAAGAATAAAACTACTTCTAAAGTATTAACCAGTATCTCTAGGAGATGGGATACTGGGAGATTTTAATCACCTTCCTCCTTCTTTGGGTTTTTCTGTATTTATTTTCCTGGAGACGTTTATTACATCTGCATCAGAAAAAAAAAATGACTCCTATACAAAAGAAAACATGTAGCAATATGAAAGCAGCAAATTTAGGGTTTCATGTAAATATGGTACATTTGAATTCACCAATGTCAAGCTTTTTAAAATATATGTGTTTGCTTTCCTCTGAATTTCAGTAGGGTTTCTATTGGTAAATATTATCTGCATTCATTTTGGTGGGCTGGTTCTATTATGTACATAAGGACATACAGATTTTGCAAAATTAAAAAGGAAAGCTTATCTGTAACTTTTAAAAATACTTAGAAGATGTTTAAAAGGGTTAGAAACATGGGTAAGAGTTTCTTCTTGGGACAATATCAATAAATTCACCAGAGAAAGTATAATCTAATCGGGAGGATGCCTGATAGGATAAAGCAAACTAGAAAGGAATAATACCACAAAAAACGTTTTGAGTTGAAAGTGCCTCAAATTTGCATTTACTACTGATACAGAAGAAGATTCAGCTATTGATAGACTAAGAAGGCAGAGGCTAATGCACGGAGATGAACAACCTCATTCTATTCCTCTGCTGGGGTAATCTTGGAATAACATTCAGGTCATTATGTTGCAGTAGAAGAAAAAATATGGACATAACAGGTTTGGTTTAGTAAAGAGGAATAAACATGAGTAAGGAGCTAGCAGGACTGACAGGGATATGAGCTCATTGTGTGGCATGTAACTGAGTTTAATTTTGGATACTATATCTGAGAAATTCTAGGCAATGGATCTAAGAAATGACAAAGAACCATGGCAACTGCCTACTAGTGTTTATAAGGCATACCCTGAACTTCTCCTTACATAGAACCAGGGAAGTATGGCACCTGGATGTTAACAAAGGAGGAAAAGTCTCAATTTAATTCGGGCTCAGCTTTCTGGTGAACTATTTGATCATCAGTCTTAGGAAGGCACTCATAAACCCCACAGATATCCTATACCAGATGAGATAAAGTGTATATATACACAAAATTCCATCCTCCCTAATACTTTGTATTCCTTATAACTCTGATGCGATGTGCTTTGATGCTCTTGGTAGTTAATCAACAAATATTTGTTGAATGAATTAATGAACCCAAATATCTACTGATACTCATTCAAATCCCAAAACTATTATGGGAACCCAGTGATGAACAAAGCAGAACCAGGAGACATTTTCCCTGCCTTCAAGGAGCTTACAGGAGCTAAGGAAAGATAGGCAAGAAGTAAGAAAAACACATGGAGGGGGTTGTGTGTATTAACTTCTGAAGGAAACACAGCAGGTAAAATGATGGGGAACCACAGGGCATGGGGAAGGGGCTACTGAGAGTGAACATGGAAGGAATATTTAAGTTAAAACCTAAAAGATGGGGAAGAGCCAAATGTGCAAAAAGGAAAGGGAGGAAAGCGTTTCAAGTAAAAGAGACAGGATATAGGACTGAAGAAGAAAGAGGTTTAGGATTTCTTCCAGGACATAAAAAGAGGTCAATGAGACTAAACATAAGAAGCAAGACATAGAGTAGACTGAGACAAGGTAGGAGAGGTGACATTAATAGAGTGCCTTAGACTTGGATAATGGGAGAGAGAAAGAAACAAGGGTCTGGATTTGAGCTCTTATTTGAAAACCTAAACAAAGAACATGTAGATGAATTGAGTGTGGAAGGAATCAAGAGTGTCCTCAATGCCCGTGGCTTTAACAAAAGTGTGGTGGCTGAGGCCAAAATGGGTTAGATTGGGAGAGAAATGTTTTCCTCTTCTGAATTTCAGCTTGCTCCTTGGGTACAGTAACCTCTTTTATAGCTGAATAATAGAATAGAATATCATAGTATCTGGTTAGGCATATGCTGTTGTAGGCACTTCAAAAATCTAATACTTTTAATCTTGAAAACACCTTCATACAGTGGGTAAAATTTCTCCATTTTACCAACAGAGAAAGAGTCTCAGGGTGGGTAGAGTGAACTGGTTGAGTTTCCCGGCTAGTAAGAGACAGGTTTCTTCATACACCCCTCACCTCCTAACTCTTAGCCAATGTTTTCCCCTCATTTCTTTCACCCCTCATTTTGCATCCATCCTTATAATTTTATACAAGCAAATGACCAGAGCTCATTGCTTATAACTGTTTAGCAATCATCTGTCTTTTATCAGTTTTAGTTAAGTGAGTATATCTCTACCTCCTCTCAGAGATTATAAAGTCCCCAAAGGTATAGGTTTTGTTTTACTCCTATTTGTATCATCTGTAGCGCTAAGTACAACCTCCAAAGAACGGTTAATCAATATTTTTAAAAACTACTTATGCCAGGCACTGCTGTCAACTTCTTGCATATGTATTAAACTCATCCAATCCTCACACTGAGTATGAGGTAAGTATTATTATTTCTAATCCCATTTTATAGATGAGGAAACAGAGGTGCTGAGAGATAAGTCACTTGCTGAAGGTCACTCATTTAATAAGGTGCACAGTCAGGGTTCAAACCCAGGGCATCTGGCTCCAGAGGGATGTGTGTGAACGATACAACACTGTCTACTGAGTACAGAAGGAAAGAAGACAACTTATGGAAAGAAGCCAGAGGAAAACTTGAATGAATGGAGCTTAAAATCACTCTTTCTCCATGAAGTCAAATTACTACTAGGACACTTCATTATCTCCTCCCTGAGTGGTCCTACCACTTAAAAGTTTACAAATGTGGGATGTTATTTAAGCTTCTTTCGTTTCAGTTCCTAAATAAGTAAAATGGGGATGATAATAGTATACTGATCTGTAAGATGGTTAATATGATTACATGAGAAAGTGCATATAAAGGGTTTAGCATTGTGTCCTACAGACAGTGAACATAAATGTTAGCTCTTATTATTAGCCTTGTGTATAGGTACTCAATAATTAGTCGTTGAATGAATGAATGACTTTATCGGTTCTGCTGGAGAGGACATACCACAGTGCAATAGCACATACCCATTCTAATAATCTAGAAGGAATATGAGGCTACTAGAAACCTAAAGCATTCAGGGCAGTGCCAAGGAGTGGGTAGCAGTGTCCCCTACATGATTCTACTTGGCATGGGCTCTGATATGTAACCTAACGGACTTGAACTTGAGGATGGTGAGACCTGGAGCCAAACTTCACAGTTATATGTTTGGCTCACATAGCCATACTCTGGGGACAGTTTTGCTTTCCTTAAAATGATGGAAGGAAAAAATAGCCAAATGTTATTTCTTCTTCTTATATGAATGGGGTTTCCCCACTTAGAATAATTGAGAATTTGAGCAAGTTACTCAGCCTCTCCCAGACACAGCTTTCTCATCTATCCAGCAGGGATATCTGCAGCATGGGGTTATGTTAATTAGGTATCTAGCTCAAGGGAAGCATTCGCAAGATGATAGCTATACCCTCCAACTCTAAGACCAATGCTGTCCAAACCTAAGACCAACTCTTGAATTCTACTGATGAAACTACTTCTGAAAAGACAAAACGCCCTGATCAGGTGAATGCTTTAGCCAATCACTTGTTTGTTTTCATTCTAATAGAGATAGGATATCAATTTTAATTAATTGATTAAAGAAATATGAAATTCACCAGGTTTTACTCTCTGGGGATGGGGATGAAAAAGACACAAAGGCTGTCTTCAAATAACATGTAATTTAATGGGAGAAGACAGATGTGTAAACTACAAAACCACTAAACAGATTTAATTAAGAGCTAACAGAAATGCAGATGAAAGAAATCTATTGAAAATGTCACACTGTGAATAGAAAGGTAAATACTAAATCCACTTGAGCTTCATGCTATTAAATGAAAATAACTCACATTTTCTAATGAGAAGACTCAAAGATACTTCGTACAGGTGGGGCCATGTTTACTGAGATATAGAAGGTGAGTAGTATGTCCATAAGTAAAGAAAAAGGTTAAAAAACAAAAGAAAAAGCTATTTAGGCCAGTGAAAACCACATCCACAAAGACATCCTCAGAGAACGGTATAATAAAACCTGCCAAAATGGAGGAAGAGGGGTCTAAAAATCTAACGGAATCCAATAAAGTTAGCACCGTTATGAGGTTACTGAGAAACACCACTTTTAGTTGGTCGCCCAGTTACTGTGTGACACAGGGTGTGACTGGAAGGGCGGGGGGGGCGGGGCACCTGTTGCTGATCCTGGTTTCGGGTAATACAGTTGCTCAGTGTTCTTGGCTGAGACTAGAAGGGAGCAGAAGCGTCTGCTGCACAGGTCGCTATGCTCGGCCGTAACCCCGCTGTGTGGAACAGCTGGGCAGAAGCAGACAGGAAGGTTATAGGGCTAGATGCGGAGACTGACACACGGTGGGGAATTGAAATCTTCTGCTAGATCACTTCAGGGGCACGTTCTCTACTGCATTCTTGCAAAGTTAAATATGCTTTGAATTGAACTGCTAAAATCTCCAATAATCAGAAGTCAGTTACCTCCTACTCTCCTTCTTCCCCCCCAACCCCCCCAAATCTAAGACCTTTAGTTCACCCAGTTTGAGAATGGGGGCTGGAGCCAATTATGTTAGCATCCATATTATAGCGTGGTAGCTTATCAAGTTTTGCATTGCATTATTGTACCTTATCAAGTTCCACTATGATAGTTTTGCAAAGCAGAAGCAGCCTGTGGTTTGTAGAAGGATGTAGTTGGACATGAAGCTGGAAAGACGGACTGCTTTGCTAAGCTCTGTGAATGTTATTCTGTGAGCAATGAGAAGTCACTGAAGTTTCTAGAGAGGGAAATGACTACATTGAATAGGAAGGTAGAGCCATGGATAAAGTTGAGGTCATAATGAGGCAAAAAATTCCACACAGTGAGACTGTCAGTAGAACATCTAAAATGTCCAGATAAAAAAAAACAATGAAGATTTGAACTGAGAAGGTGACAGTGAGGATAATTATAATGCCAACTTACATTTTTATAATGCTTTGAAAGGTTTTCAGCATTCCATTATGTACAGTTTTACTATAGAAACCCACACCAACCAAGCAGACTAAGGAGTAAGGACAATGTAGATTCTTTCCTTCTCACTTCATCTCTCTTCATCTCTCATTACCTCTCATCACCTCTCATCATCATCTCTCATCATTCTCTCTCTCTCTCTTTGTTAAGTAGGTTCCATGCTGGGGATGGAGCCCAACACAGGGCTTGAACTCGTGGGGCTTGAACTCACAACCCTGGGATCAAGACCTGAGCTGATACCAAGAGTTGGACACGTAACCAACTCAGCCACTCAGGTGTCCCTCATGATTATTTCTCATCATCATCATCTCTTCTCTCTCTGTCTCTTTCTCCTGCCCTCCACCCCGCCATCCAGCATCTCAACTGCCTCTCTATTCTGGAAACAACATCCACTGTGTGAATCCAGGTAGGAAGCAGGACACCCCTCCCACTGTGGAAGCCAAAAGAAGGCAAGACACGTTCTCCCCCAGCCATGCTCCTGCCACTTCGCAAATACATGGCCATGTGACATAAACTAAAACAACTACATGCTTCTACCCAGGAATTTCGAGCATAGAATGGGTGATGGGGAAGCAAAGAGATCACGAGCATTCATTTTCAGTGCTATGTGTCCTCGCATGGCATCCGTCCGGCAGTGGCTCCCAGCAGCAGGGGTGACATGTTACGATCCCCCCACCCTGAGAAAACTGTTACAGGGTAGAAATTCCAGAGATGCCTTGGTCTCTGTACATTTTCCAGACTGCTCCTTAAGCTTTGTATGTATTCTTTGAGCCCCTTCCACGTTCCCAGGAAATCCCTTAAAGCTTACGACAGCAAATTTTTCCTATTACTTGCAACTAAAAGCCATGACTACATATAAACAAGTCATATTTTCCCCCTGTTTGCTGACAGGAAACTGAAATTCAGAAAGGCTGAGAGTTGCCTGTGATCACAAGGGCAGGTGGTAGACAGCTGCATAGGGCTCTTGACCCCGTGCGCTTTCAGTTGTTTATCAATGGATTCATCAGATTCTGCACAAATGTGGAAAGCTTTACCGCTAGAAGAGGGGCAGATAATACCACAAATTGTAATGTGTGCAAAGAGAAGCCACACAAAATCAAAAGCATTGTTAATATCAGCCAAGCTAAGGCCGACAGCCCCAGGCCCTGATACTCCAGCAGAGAACTTACAAACAGTAACATGTCCTCTTTCATGGATTAATTCACAGTGAAATCCCACAAACCAAATATACATGTTGTATTCCCTGTGATGATTACGTTCTATGTAATATGCTGTCACCTCCTTACAAGACATTGACTGCTACCCCCTTCTGAGAGATACAACATCAATCAAAGAACAGACAGGCCATTAGAAAAAAAACAACATCCAGTACTCAACAGTTTTATTTCCGTGGACCTTTTCTAGTTTATCAACAAATTATATGCATTTTTGGTCTAACCAATTTGTTCTGCTATCAACATTGCCATAAACTAAAATTTTTAGGAGTTTTAAAAAACTGGCCAAGTACCTGACACTACAAGATAATGGCATAAAAGTTCTTCTTGTGACATTACTATTTAAGTTTCTTATAATTTAATTTCACAAGGAAAACCAATACAGATGAGTTCCAAATTTATTGACGTGTCTGATGGTTCTTCTGGGGTTTATATCAATGTGACTTATGGATTTAGTAGGGTCATGACTCATAAAGAAGATGAAACTTTGACATTATTTCTATATTAAAACATTCACAGCTTAAGATGACCATATTTATGCTCACCTTAATACCATAAATCATAGGTTGCAAACTAAAAATATTCTAATTCATGAGTCAGACAGACAAAGTAAATAGCTGAGGCAGACTGTTTGTAAGAATTCTGGTATTCAAACATGAGTGTTCTTACTGGAACTGCTGAGTCTGAGTAACTGGGAGACAAGGAGTGTGGTGAACTGGAGAGGCCTTCTTCTCAGAGGGCTGCAGTGATACCAACCCAGACATAATGGAGAACAATCTGGAAATCTGGCTGGAAATCCAGATTTTCATAATGAAATCTTTTGGCTGTTTAAATGTTGAATCATTAAAATGTCCTAAAAGCCAAATGTGTTGTCCCTGAGAGCCAACTGTGGCCCATAGGTCATTATTTTGTGACTCAGATATAGTCCTGCTGGCATGGAGCCTTCCTGAATGAAAAGGTCATTCTCAACAACCCTTCATTCCATCCAGAGGGTCTATGGCAGCAGCAATCCTCCAATAACCACCTAAGTCTACAAATGAATTTTTTAAATAGTGCTTTCAAATTATTGTCTGTGAATTCCTTCATATTATTAAGCTCAGGATCTTTTAAAAAGGAGGCAGATGAGAAATATACTACATCATCATTTGATTTACTATGTTTGGGATAAATGTATAGTCTATTTCTGCACTTTATATGAGTGTTTGTGTTCATTAGAAGCAGACTAGGAAAATGTTTTAAAAATAATGAGCATCCTTAACTTTTACACCAAAACCAATTATGAAAAAAGCAATTCAACCATTAAAGTGAGGAATTTGGGCATAAATATGATTCCCACTCACCCGACAGACTATCACTTCATCTCCCCAGACTTACCCTAGAATTATTAGAATTGAAATATTGCTCCTCAAAACTGGGAAAGAGATGGGAACTGAGAATCATTTCAAAATACAGTTTGGGACCATTTAACAGAGTGAGCTAGCAATAATAGTGCATTAGTTTTCTTTTGTTGCCATAACAAAGTATTCTAAATCAGGGGCTTGAGACAACATAATCCTTTACTTTATACTTCCATAGGTCAGAAGTCTGACATAGGTCTATCGGGCTAAAATCAAGATGTCCACAAGGCTGCATTCCTTTCTGGAGGCTCTGTTTTCCTGTCTTTTCCAGCTTCTAAAGCCTGTTCCTCTGGAGGCTGCTCCTGCCCATGGTCCCCTCTCATCTCCTGAGCCAGTCATGTTGTAACTCTCTGACCATTATTCCTAGTCACATCTTCCTCTGACAACAGTCAGGAAAGTTCTTTTGGAAGGACTCATGTGATTAGTTTGAGCCCACCCAGATAATACAGGATAATCTCCTCATTTCACTGTCTTTAACCTTAATTAGGTCTGCAAAGTCCCTTTTGCCATGTTAGGTAATGTATTCACAGGTTCTGGGGATTCGGATGTGGACATTTTTGGAGGGTCATTATTCTGCTTACCACAAACAGGAACATAATAACAACTCCTACTTATAACTGCTTACTCTGTTCCAGCCGTTACGCTTATTACTTTGCATACTTCATCTCACTTAATTCTAAAAACAACATATAAGGTATGTAATATCATTCCACTTTAAAGATGAAGCAACAGGCTAAGAGGTTAGAAAAGTTGCTCAAGATCACAGCTAGTAGACAGCAGAACAAGGACTCAAGTCTAAGAAGACTAAAGGAGCTAGGATCTGGAAGCTAAAATGCCACAAAATGCTCAAGGGAAGAGAGGTCTAAGGAGACTGTGATTTGATTTGAATCAACTAATGAGAGAGGCCCTGTGGACTGCTTAGCCATTTCCCATCTTGTTTTTGTTGCTGCTGCATTTCATAACATTTAATGGACATGTGTACGCAAATCAAATCTATGGTATAAAAATGCTGCAGGTAGCAACTTAATGGTTATGATTTTGTTCTAGAAAATTCTAAAATCAGTTCTCATTGACCACACTGAAAATTTACTTTCATGGAGTTTCAGGAACACGAACAAAGTGTTCTGTCATCTTTAACATGAAATACTGCATCACCTTGATTCTAGGTCTGCACCGATTGTTAGAAGTATCATCAATTTAAAAAACTTTTGGGCAAAAAGGAAAAATAACATAAAAGAAAAAATAAAGCACTGCCTCTTCAACATACATCTCAATTAGAATGTGTACAGGCTGAGTGAAATGTTTCAGAAACGGTAAAATGTATCTTAGAATTTTCTACAGGATTTTCTGGCTTTATCGCTTACAATTCCATTCACACTAAACTTGCTATTATGCAAGAACCTATACTTTTTTTAAAGATTTTATTTATTTATTTGAGAGAGAGAGAGCACATGAGAGAGGGGAGGGTCAGAGGGAGAAGCAGACTCCCTGCCAAGCAGGGAGCCCGATGCGGAACTCGATCCCGGGACCCTGAGATCATGACCTGAGCCGAAGGCAGTCGCTTAACCAACTGAGCCACCCAGGCGCCCCAAGAACATATAATTTTGTACCTACTCTTCCTCCATCCTGATATGTTGTCTCACACTTCTTCCTCTCCTGAAATGTCTGTTCATCCTTAAAAAACCTCAATTTAAATGTCATATGGTGATGCCTGCCTGTATCCAGGCGTAAGCCAGATTATTCACTGCCTCTTCCGGGCTCCCCACAGCTGTCTGCATGCTTCTGTTACAGAATGTACCACAGTGTACTATAGTGATTTATTTATACGATCTCCATCTATTAGATTGGACAATAACCTTACCAATGCATCCATATCAAGGTTCGGGTATAAAGAAAACCAAAAGGAATGTGTGACATCTCATGAGTTTTTCACAATCACTTACCTACAAGTTCTTACATGACACATTTTTTTGAACTTTTTTTTAAAAGATTTTATTTATTTATTTGACAGAGAGAGAGACAGCAAGAGAGGGAACATGAGCAGGGGGAGTGGGAGAGGGAGAAGCAGGCTTCCCGCCGAGCAGGGAGCCAGATGCGGGGCTTGATCCCAGTTCCCTTGGATCATGACCTGAGCCAAAGGCAGACACTTAACGACTGAGCCACCCAGGCGCCCCTACATGACGCATTTTTATTCCTCTCTCTCAACCCTTATTCCCAACCTGGTGCCCTTATCAGTATTTAGCGGAAGTGGGTTAGTCAGCTATAATATTCAATGTCTGTAGTAGGCAGCCTTTAAGGATGATCCCTAGTGATCTCCACCTCCTGATATTCATGCCTTTGTGTAATCCCTTCCCTTTAGTATGGGCTGCACCTAGTAATTTTCTTCTAACAGATTTGCAACAGCAAAGGTAATAGGATGTCACTTACTGGCTTGATGAGGCACATTGCCATGTTGGAAAGGCCCACATGGTAAGGAGCTGAGGGGAACTTCCAGGCAGCAGCCAGTAAGGAATGGATTACACCAACAATCACATAGGTGAGCTTGGAGAAAATCCTTCCCCAGCCCTGGTGGACACCTTGATGGCAGCTCTACAAGAAGTCCTGAAGCAGAGAACTATAAGAGCAGAGGAGCTATTCCATACCCGGATTCCTGACCCACAGACATTGTGAGGCACTAAAATGTGTGTTATTTTAAGCTGCCAAATTTGGGAGTTGTTTGTTATGCAGCAGTAGATAACTAATACAATGTTACCCCCCTTGATAAAACAACTTTGAGTAAAAGGAATCTTCATATATGGCATCAGAAGTTTTATGAAGAAAGGACCAATACTAAAATAGGTGGCAACAGACAATGAAAGTACTGTTCAACCGGTCAGTGTGGGTCTCTCTCCCCGCAGCAGAAGCACACGGGAGAGAGTGTTCTCAATTTAAGAAGCTCACCCTCTGAGCCCAATCCCATGACTGAATATGACAGTGAGGAGGCCCCCTGGACTGGGGAGAAAGGGAGAGCATCAAGACAAGGCAATGTCATCAGGAAATCACACACCCATTGCAAGATTAGATCGGCACCAGAACCAGAAGAGGAACTCTGTTCCATGGAGCACTGGAATAGTGAGAAGGCAGAAGGAAAGTCGAACTTTCATACGGCTAACATGTCAAAGCCAACAATCAGAGAAGGACACGAAAGGCATCTCTTGAACTTCAACTCCGATAATACTGTCCTCCACAGGTGTCTGTTGCTAAGACACCGCTCTTACTACACTCCTGGCATGTATAATCTTTTTATTCCCCTATGTGAGTTTTTGACTCTGTGCTTTTCGTACAAAAATCTCAAAATAAAACTCAAATAATACACCTATTTGGGACAAAGGTGAATTAGGGTTTACTGACTAACAGAGGGAAAGCAGGTGAGGCTGGCTAACGAGGTGGCTCCCATCAGCTCAGCGCTCAGGTGAGCTTGCACAGAGGTAAGCTCATGGAGGCGCGTACCACTGAGTGCTCTGATGATCAAACCGTGGCCAGGCCAGGGGTCATACATGGACACGATGGCTGCACCGAGAGGCTGCAATAAAGGCTCTGACAAGCCTGGAAACCTCTATACATTGGAGCTGGGATGCTTCCCCTACTCACTGACAGATGCAGATTGCACAGACTCCTTTCCAAGCTTTTCATCTTTAAAAAGGCAATTCAGCTCCCTGAGCCTTTGGGCCTGTTCCATTTTGAGCTGACTGCTAATTGTATGCATGCACATATGTGTTTCAGAAAAGAGATAAGCACATTGCCTTGGCCTCCTCACTAACTGCACAGACATGACTCACTTCTGTTCTCTGCAAGTTTTCTAAACGTGGCCTGAAGTTTTCTAAACATTAACCCTTCCCGGTAACCACACTCCACATTCATCAAGAGATGTTTTCTGGATTATGTTTGCTTAAAATTGCTTTTTACTATTAATTCTTTGAGTCCTGGGGCTTGTTATTTTCATTTGCTTTTGTGATCATGTTTGTATTTTCAAACTTCTCAATAATAACTATACAACGTAATCATATATGGTGAACCACAGGAAATGAATAAAGTATCTTCTAGCACTAGGGGCCATATTTTAAATTTTAAAACCTAAAGTTGCCCGATTTTCATATTTTGTGAAATATACAGTTTTATCATATTTTGCAATGGCGATTTCGGGAGAAGAAAATTTTAGAGTGGTTGTTCATAAAAAAGCAGAAGTCCTTCCCAATAGTCATGGCGACTAGTAGACAGATGGTAGGATTGGCTGATTGCTGATTGTGAGTCTTTGGAAAAGAAATCCACACAGAAGCAGCCGAGCTCATAAAATCTGCTCTGCTGGAGAATTGAGCAGACTCATTAATTATTTAGAGGTCATATTCCGTACTCTGGGCAGATTAGTATCCTCATAGGGCCCCTGGATGCATCTAGGTAGCCCCAGAGCACGCCAATCTAATGCTCATTCGCAAGAGCAATAGGAACCCCCCGTCCTAGGAAGTACAACAAATCCACCTACAGAAGGAGTTTTCTAACTTCCAGAGAAAGTGCCCCTTAGTTATATCAAGGTTTCTCTTTTCTTTTTTTAAGCCCCTTTTCACAGTTACATAATAAGTACAGTTGAACAGACAAGAACACTTTGAATGCACTGCTCCAGCAAAGCTATGTATTTTTCTGAAAAATAATAACTCATTTGAAAAGTAACCAGACAAAAGTGCCCAGTTGAAAAGGTCCCAGAGAAATGAGACCTTTCCTCAAGAGGATAGGTTGTCTAATCATAATTGGAACAACAACAATGATAATAGCTCACATTTATTAAAGATTTCTTCTGTGCTAGGCATTTTACTAAAGATAAAGTGCCAAGGCATTTTACAACCAAAATAACCTTGTTTATTTAGAATTCTTTTTGTGTGAATGCTGATATGCACATTTTCACTTCCTGTTCTTTATCATTGTTCTCTCTGGTCTGTGCTTCTCTGCACCCCCCCCCCCATCCTCTCTGCCATTGTCTGCACTATCTTATTCCCTTTACTATTTATATACCAGTAATTACCATCATATACACACAGTGAATTATTTGTCTCGTTCTGTACTTGTGATTTTGATAAATCCATGGAGGGCTATTTTTAAATAGCTGATAATGAAGTTATTGTCCATCCATACAATAAATTACCAGCTCCAGTTTAAATTCTTTTTGGAGGAATGCAGAATATAAAAAAATACTGTGATTGCTGCCTTTCCAAATATTGTCTTTTTAAAAACTTTAAGCCATTTACCCTTTCTAGCATTGCTTGATAGGGAACTTTAAAGAAACACACACACACACACACACACACATCAGCTATTTGAGGAAAGGGCACCCATGGGTTACAAATGACTTAAAATCTGCTCCAGTTGCACAGTAGTAAATCCTTCTCTGTAACCTTCTGTGCATGACAATAGTATCCAAGACTCTTTAAAATGCTAGGAAACTGATAGTAAAAAAGACAAGTGAAGAAAACTTAATATCATCATAAAATTCATGACTCTTTCTCCATAATCACCCAACTAAACAAATCTGACAAACAGGATGGTAGTGATGATTAAAAAAAAATCAGTATTGACCATGTTAGAGAAAAAGAAGTAACTACAACAATAAGATCATAAAATGTAAGCACTAGGAGTATTCAATGCTGTAAAAGTTAAGTACTTTCAGAAGTAAAATTCCTTGGGGAACACCAGAGGAGGCTCTTTGTTTGACAACAAAAATGAAGTGTCTAGTACAATTCCTTGTGTTTAGACACTTTCTGGACCTTCTGTGATAGGTAACATGGACCAAAGCCAGCATCAGAAGCTCCTGGAATAACAGAAGCAGTCAGGGTCCGTAGAAAGCATATGGAGGAGGCATCAGGATAGTGTAATTTGAGGGGCCCTAAGGAATCCCCTCTGCCACCTCTGCTGAGGACTGAAATTTTACCATTGGGGAATCATTCTCCTATGTTCATCTAAGAAGAGGTTTCCGAGAAGAGAAAGGAGGTGGAAGAATGGGGGACAGTGGGTCTTACTGAGAAAGCCAAAGGACAATAAAAGGACACAGGGCACCATAAAAAGTGAGAGAAGGCATCACCACACAGGACCTAAAGGAAACTTGAAGAAGAAAAGGGAAAGTTTGAAAAAAGAAGTATACCTTTTACAATTTTGATCAGCTAACCCTAAAGCACCATTTCTCACCCTTGGCACCATTGACATTTGGGTCATATAATTCTTTGTTATAGGCGGCTATCTTGTAGTGAATGTCCTGAACAGGATGAAGATTAGTGACTCAGTTGGAAAGTAACCAGAGAAAAGCTCCCAGCTGAAAGGATCCTAGGAAAGTAGAATCCTCAAGAGCCTATTAATAATGCTATAGGGTGTTTAGCAGCATCCCTGGCCTCTACCCACCTGGTGCCGGTAGCAACTCCCTTCCTCACAGTTGTGATAACCACAATGTCTCCAGACAGTGTCAAATGACCTCTGGCAGGTAGGAGGGCAAAACTCACCTCATTGGATAACCACTGCCCTTAAGGATCAATTTTCTCCCTAAGCTGGGCAAGACCTTTTCCATCCCTTCTACCAGTTTGCCCTTCCCAATTTTTTGTTCCCACTCTACACAGCAGTGGGAAGATTTACAAGCTCATCAACATGTGAAAAAAGAATCGGAAATCCATTTTTAAATTATAATAATCAGAGCAGAGAGATATAGCAGGAAGATTTGACATGAATGCCTCTTCACTCCATATATTGTTATCCTTTGATAATTCCACAATTCTTGGATTCTGCCTTTGTTTCCAGAGACATTTTATTCTTTGTCCATTACACAAGACCAGTTCCAGGAAGGGATGTCCAGTAAAACTCAAAAAGATTTGCCCAATTCAATTAACACTTATACAAGTGAACCAAGAAAACCATTAGTCCAGATCAGTAACCAAGCAACTTTGTTATGCATAAAAATTAAGTTATTTTTGCAATTAGAGATACTGAAGAGTGGGCTTCTAACATCTTGGCTCATGTGAACCAAACCCTTTTCTTTCCCTTCTCTCTCCCCTCCTTTGTCTTTTTTCTCCTTCCCTCCTTCCTTCCCTCCATCCTTCTTTCCTTCTTTTTCATTCTCTTTCTTTCCTGTAGGTGTACCTATTCTTTCCTCTATGAGAACAGGAAGGGACATGAGAAGGAAAGCGATTATGAAGCATTGATTAGAAAAATAAATAAATAACACCCTCGCTGGAAGGAAAATTATATTAATGGGTTTAGAAGAGCTTAAACTGCTATATCATTTTTGCCACTGAGTCATTAGTGTGGCTGTATAATAGAGTCAGAGGCCCAGAAAGTGGCGATTTATACTTCTTCTACTGACTTCTGATTCAGAATTATTATAAGGTCTGTAGGGGAAACATTCCTCTTGGAATTGAAGCTAATGAACTGAAACAATCTACAGAAAGGCAGTTTAATTACTGAACATTAGAAATTAAATAATGTATTTCTCTGTAAAATATGAATCTTTCCCTTTATTATTTTTGTATGGTCGCAAATTAAAACATGGTGAATAATAGTAGAACTAAGAATAAGGAAGCTTATCTTTTTGCCCTCTTTTTGCCCCATGGGTAAGGCAATTAATCTCTCTGATCCTCAGTTTTCCCATATGTGAAAGTTAGGAGATTGGACTAGATTATCTTTAAGAATTCTTCCATCTCCAGAATTTTATGATCACGGGGGAAATATAACTCAAACTGTCTGGAACTGAAAGAGGAAAAAAAAAACCCTATGCAATTCTACCAATTATGGAAGGTAATTACACTGTAGCATACATGATTTCTATGCAAGAGCTAAAAGGTTATAAAAGCAAAAAAAAGCTTCTTTTATTGATCAAAGCTCTTGACTATAAAGTAACATGTTTCACTCTTAAAGTCTTCTTTAAGTTAGAATGATTCATTTTCAGGCGGGGCAAGCAACTTTGAGAGTCTGCTGGGTTCCGTGCTGAGAATGTCAGCTACATTACGGCAGAGGGTTCTTCAATAGGAAGGAGGGGCAGGGATCCAGAAGCAAAACAAATTCACAACTCCAAGAGCTCAACCACAAACATCAGAGAATGGCTCTGCAGTGGTGTTTTGACATTCATTCTGGAAGGCCTACCACTGCAAGTATGCGGATATCTGTTTCTAAATTCATGGAAAATAAATCCCAGTCTTTATCAGAGAGATAAGGTCCAACTCTGTTCTTATGGGAGCTCTTGAAAAGGTACAGCCTAGATACCTTCAGCTGCAAGGCAAGCCCCCATCAGAAGAGTCATTTCTTCGAGGCTTTGGTACAGATGCTAACATTAAAGTGTGCAGGGAGAGATTCAAAGAGGGAGAATTTAAGCATTCATTTCCTCTACAGGGACCCTGAATGTGTGCTGACCCTGTATGGTCTAACATAAAAAGTTTTGTCAAAGATCGCCTGACTTTGGACTACAAAATAAAATCCACTCCTATTCCCTAAGAAATCCAACTTTCACATATGGATGTAAATCCTCCAATTTGTAGACCTACCCACAGTATATAGAAAATTAAAGGGCAAGAAATCCTTCTTTAAGTGGAAACAAATACTGTGCATCATTAAGGAAATACATTCCATCACCTGCCAGATCTTGAAATTCTTGGCTCCGGTTCTTTAGGCACAAAATCATGGTCTGAACAGCTTTTCTTAAAATGATCTTGGCCTTCATTGGCATCCCTACAAAGGGATACTTCATTGATATCATTAGATACTTTGGAATCTTAATGGAAAATTCTCCCTAAGTAGTCAAAAACAAATAGTCATTTGTGGGATTTTATTTGGAAGGAAAATACACTGGGAGAGGTAAAGCCAAAGCAGGAGCGTCTCTGGAAGGGATGACAGCTCAAGTATTCCTTGGATTTACAGCCAACAGACAGGCTTGGAATGGAAATGAATCTCTTAAAAATACCCTGCCCCGAAGAAACACTCCTCATTCAATAGCAGGCCAAATTATGTGTCATGTATTCTTATTTACAACCTCGAACACTTTTTAAGAATATAAGAAAAACAAAAAGAATCAACTAAGAAGTATAAACATGTACAAAGCTTTTTAAGTCTTTCATGCCAAGGAATTGGCAGACTCCTTGAAAACTGCTAGCACTCTTTTTTTTTTTTTTTTTTTTTTAATGAGCACATCTTGAAATATCACTCTGAGATGCGGTGGTTTTGCTAAGATTATTGTTCTTGTTAACAAATACACTGGAACTCAGAATTATTGATATTACCAATAATACAGCAAACTGTGTATTTTATTCTCCATGTATTTACTGAGATTTGTCATTTATATTCTTTTTTTGTGTTGAAAAATATCTCTGCAGACCTCCTTCAAGAAACTCTGCCACTCAATGTGATTAATTTTTGTCTAATGAAAAAGTGCAGAATTGGTCCCATAATGTGGAAATGTTTGGAATTAAAAAAATAACCCACTGGCAACTCTATATTAAATACATATTCTATCTTCAAAATATCTTTGGGTTATTCTCCATAGATTGGAAGGTCACTTCTTATTGTTCTTTATACCCAACATTTTGTTTTTATATAAATACTATATTTGAATTTAGAGGAAGGACCTGCCCTTTGCTCTAACTGATAAACAAGATATCAAGTAGTACACACTATGGTCGCTGTAATGGAAACTTAGAAGAGTGCACTCTAATACGAAGGCATAAGGTGACACTTTTATTATAGATTCATATTTTTACTGGAGTGTTATAGAGTCTTTTTCCCTGAAAACCTCTAAGTATTATTTGTACATCCATCTGATAAAAATTATAAAGTTGGAGGTAGAGTAGAAAGTGACAGGTAGAGTAAAAAGTGACAAGAATAATATTTTTAAGTGCTCTCTGGTTTTATGGTCCCACATGTTTTTCTAAAATTTATTTATTTTTAAGATTATTCTATTTGAAAAAAAGGAAATCCAAAGAAATGTCTTATTTCACATGCACATTTCCTCAAACCCTATAGTCTTCAAGCTACTCGTCTAGCACCATTTTCTTTCAATATTCTAGTAGGAATATTGGTAGGAAAGAATATGAAGCAAATGGGTTGTCTTATCCCAGGACCAACTTTAGGCATTACTAACACTCAAGATATCCCTGAACAGGACTCTGGATGGTACTGCAGGGAGTGATAGTTCATAAAACAAACATTAGCAAAACTTCTTTGATGTACTCAGCTGCATTTCCCAGATGCATGAAGGAGCTCGATTCTCTTTAATATTCCCATTTCCTAGCACTCCAAGAATCTATTTCTGAAAACATCACATTATTTATGTTCTTCTTCCTCTATGCAAAAACCTACTGCCATATAAAGGAAATATTATTTAAGGGTTGTTTCTCACATTTTCCATAGAATTCACAGAAGTTTTGAGTATAAATACTGTTTAAGTATAAAATTAGCATAATACTAATTTGGTTCTCTAGTTTTTCTTTAACTCTCCTAACAGGAAGTACAAAACTTACCCAGAGCAAGCAGGTATTCCTTTCCTTAGAACAGGTTCAGAATTAACTACCAAATCAAAGAGATAGGCTTTTCCTTGAGAAAAGTATTGTTCTGTTGTAAGGGAGTATTTATGGCATAGAAGTAGACTTAAAAGGAACTCTTAAAAGTAAATTTAAGGCACGGGAATATGTACTTTCACAAACAGTCACTGTTTACCTGTACACGAATAATCATCAATTCTGATGTATCCAGTTTTGCAGACGCACATGAAAGAACCTGGGGTGTTAACACACATCGTATTCTCACGGCAGTAATGACGTCCTTCAGCACACTCATCGATGTCTGTGAAGGAAGAGGAGGGCAAAGAGGTCAACAGTGGCCAATATTCTAGAGTTTCCCTATAATTTTCTTTGGTGGGAGAGGGCAATGGTTTCCAATTGAAAAGCATTTTTAAAAAGTATTCAAACCATCTCTAATAGGAATGTTTGACGTTCAAGTGACAGAAACCATAAACATTTTTTTCCAACAGCTCTTGCTGGAATTTCAAAGATGTCTGTATATTTCAACTTGCAACATTCTAAATATATTTAGAAATTTTCAGTGCATTCATCTACCTGTGTTTGATAAAATGAATCAGAAAGTACAAATCTGGCTACGTTAGAGTCTTGGAATCTTCAAACTCTGAGCCTATCATATTATTGTTTTTTGATTCACTGGCTATTTTCTATACTTGGGGAGACCCTAAGAGGTAAATAAGATATTCACATACATCAGAACTTGAATAACTTCACTTAAAGACATGAAATCAATAACATGTAGCTTATTAGAGATACAAGTAGAGCTATAGCTATCCCAGTAAGTGTCTGAACAGAGATGAAATTACAATGTAGAGACCTGATATAAATGAGAAACCATAAAAAAAAAAAAAAGGCATACTGAAGAACTTCCATAGGAATTCAGACACCAGGTTTTAAGTGTAAAGACTTACACATGGTAAGCCATAATGGTCTCTAGTACTAATTGGAAAGAATGTGAATTTTTACAATAAGATTGTCCCCATTTTATAGTGCCTCTGTGCACGGAATATAAACTATCTTACAAATATTTTATCATTATGAAATACTCTTTATGAAGGGCCTGAATGCATGGGCCAGGCATGGCATTTCTCCTTCAGAAGTCTGCTTTCTCAAATCCTTATGCTGAATCCACAAAGTAGCAGTGCTCTCATTTGTACTAGTAAGAGAAATGGGTCAATTTTAGGAGATATCAGGTGACCTACTACTACAGAAGTCATGCTATTCCTATAACCTCAGCTATGTTCCCAGACCTGAAAGTATCACAAGAAGTAACTGATAAAATCTCAGAAAGTTGTAGGTTAGAGGGGGACCTTGGCAATCATCTAAGCTAACTACTTATTCTACAGATGGAAAAATGGCAGTCTAGAAAGGCTCAATTTTCTATTCAACTTCTAAATGAAAGGTAATGCAAAAAACGACACAATAAATTACAAACCTCTTACCATACAAAGCTCCTCCCAGGCGTGGCCCTGACTTTTTCAGTTTTATAGCCTATGACCACACCCTTTCCTCCCTCTCAGGGTTCTGGCCACACAGAGCTTCTGGTCAGTTCTCAGATGGACCTGCTCTTTCATATCTGCCTGCCTCTGTGCATGCTGTCCTCTCTATTCCTTCTTTCCCTATCACCAGTCTTAGTGGATCTTGCCCACCAGTGGATTATCCTTCAAGAATCTGTTTAGGGGCGCCTGGGTGGCTCAGTTGTTAAGCGTCTGCCTTCGGCTCAGGTCATGATCCCAGGGTCCTGGGATCGAGCCCCGCATCGGGCTCTCTGCTCGGCGGGAAGCCTACTTCTCCCTCTCCCACTCCCCCTGCTTGTGTTCCCTCTCTCGCTGTGTCTCTCTCTGTCAAATAAATAAATAAAATCTTTAAAAAAAAAAATCTGTTTAAACGTCTCCCTGTGAAAACTTCCCCAATGAAGTAAAATGCTCTCTATGCAGTGCTCTTTTGTGTTTCCACTGCAGATTCATCCGCTGTACCTTTATTAACTTTTGTAGGCTTCTTCTCTCCAATAAGCCTTATATACTCCTCCAGGGTAGAGATCATCTATTCGTGTCTCTTAACTCTAGCTGCACATTATAGTCATCTGGGATGCTTTTTTAAAACATTGGGCCTTGCACCAACTCTCAAACCCCCATCCCAAATCTGATTTAACTATCTGTGGTGGAACACAGACAATGATTTCTTTTTTAAATCTTCTCCATGATGAGTCTAACGCAGGGATCAGCAAAATATTTCAATAAAGAGGTAGATAGTAAATATTTTAGGCTTTGGGGCTTATAGGATCTCTGTTGCAACTTTAACTCTGTTGTTCTAGCATGAAAGCAACCGTAGGCAAATGTAAATGAATGAGCCCGGCAAAATTTCAATAAAATTTTATTTACAACAACAGAAGTTGAATCAGATTTGGCCTGAAGGCCACAGTTTGATGACCCCTGGTCTAATGCATAAGCAGGGTCAAGAATCACTAAGTATGTAATTCATTTTTGTATTCACAATACCTTATAGGGTGTCTAGGATATTTCAGGGTCAATAAATGCTGCCGAATGAATGAATAAATGCTTTAAGGCTGGTTTAAGGAAGAGCTAAGAATAGATCTCAGATGATCTGACTCCTAGTATAATATGCTTCTCATGATACCATGCTACTTCTAAATGTTTGCACTGGTCTGCAAGGAAAGTATCACATTCAATTACAGCCTAAAAATCAAACTACGGGCACCCTGGGGGAATATGATGAAAACTCATTTGCTTCCAGGGTCTTAAGATAATAATAGGAATCATATGGGACAATTAATGTGCTCAGCTGGATCAATGGTCTTTAACCCCACTCCTCTGAGAGAGTGCTGCAGAGAAGTGAAAGTTACCAAAAGCCACTGCAGGAGTCCCCTGGGCTTAAGCTTGTGAACTGGAGGGATGGCCATGAAGAAGTTCATGTGCACAAAGGTATAAAGAATTTACCTTTGGGGAAGAAAGCGCCAAGAATATTGAACACAGCTCAGTGGAGACATCTTGGTTATCAAAGGGGAGAATTATTGAGTACACTGTGGCCCCTCCTCAAAACAAGACGAGTTCCTAGTGAGAGACCATATTTTCTGGTAGAGTCGAGGATGTAGCTTCAGGGCCTAGGGCAGGACTGAGTCCCAGCTGGAGCAAGCATTAATTACTGAAGGCACTGTCCCTCTTTCCAAACAGTATGCTAGAGGGGGAAGCCTACCTCAGTAGGAGGAGCCACCAAACCTGGCAAATCAAAGTCAAGTACATGAAGCACAAGAAATGAGAACTTTGAGAGTATTAATGTCCTATGAGAAGAAACAGGGAAAAGGGACAGTTAGGGTGATTTCTGTTAATGGGCCCTATTTACAGCCAAAGTTATCAGATAGTTTGGTTTATAAGATAAATAAGGATGTTTTGTGAAAGGGCACATGGGCCTAAATACTATCTCTAATAGTTGCCTGTGGTGGGTCTACATCTCACATATTGGGAGACATTGGCCAGTCCCATTTTCTTTTGTAGATGTTACCCTTGAAGCTAGCATATGATCAGAGAAAACACAATGTAGGGTCATAAAGCAAAATGAGGAAACCTACTTAACGTGAAGCCTTTTAGGTACTTGAATGGTTTTGATCACAAAGAAATAACTGGATTCATGACCTAGAGATATGAAGTGTCAGGAACAGTATTGTGGGGGGAGGGGAGTAAAATACCAAAAAATATAAGTGCAACACTGTATACCCAATTGCCAGTTGTCTTTTTAAATTTCTCATGCCCCGTCTTCAGAAAAGGAAGTCCCCAAAGAGCCTCATTTAAAACCGCAAAGCTACATAAATGTCATTTCTACTTATATGTGCAGATACTCACAGGCCCCAAAACGGCACGACTCAAAAGTGATCTGGCAGAAAATGATGTTCAAACTTAGTCCAGGGTATATTTTCATTTGAAATCCCAATTCAAAAACTTAAGGTCAAATTCTCACGATTCAGTTCAATTCTCGACATGCTTATTGAATGTCTTCTATGCCCAAGTCCCTTTCCTGGATTTTCAGTCATACTGATGACCCTGAGTGGTAGAACTAGTCATAGGTGGAGAGTACCAGGGATGGCGTTTGCTGCAATAGAACTTTCTACTAGGCAGACAGTACTGCACAAAGTTGGAAAGAGCTGCCACAGAAGGTAGCTCCTGCCAAAAGGAAGCATTCAAGCACGGGCTGGACATGCTGTAGAGATTCGTGCAAAGGGCACGCTGCCGGACCATGTGGCTTTTAACAACACAACCAAAATTCAGTACAAACACAGTTAAAGCATAGGTCCTGCCCTGAAAGAACTTACCATCCTTTTAAGTACTATCAGCATCAGCCACATAATGCCTTCTATGTGTTAAGCCTGCACTCTAGAGAACAGTATCTCCACGAGAGGCTCATGGTTCCTTAAAAACAGAGGATTGCATGGTCAAATAAGTTTTCAGGATCATTATATTACTACTCTTCCTCCATCTCCCTCCTTAAAACTCACCATGTATGTGAGGAAATTACAGGCTCTGAAATATCTAGTCATGTTTTTAAAATGTTCACTCATTAATTCAACAAGTATATAATGCACTTGCAACATGTCCAAGTGCTGCATTAGGCAACAAAGATAAATTGTAGCTGAAGAAATAACACTTAGACAATAATGCTATGAAGTGTTGCATACTATATAACGGAAACATGTAAAATGTGCATTAAATAGGGAGCAACCAACTTCTTTAACACAGTGCCTTTTTTGTTCTGAGCTTATTAATGCGGAACAAATTTGGGAATTTATACCTGGTGATACAAATAATTTTATAACTCTTCCCCCCCCCGCCCAACTTGAGGAGCTGATAATGAAATTAAGAAGCCTGGATACAACATGAATAAGAGCATAAGGTCCTATATACCAAGTACCAGAATAGAATAGAATAGAATAGAATAGAATAGAATAGAATAGAATAGAATAGAATAGAAGAAAAGAGAAGGGAAGGGAAGGCAAGGCAAGGGAAGGGAACAGAGGAAAGAATGCACTCACTACCAGGAATGGTATTCAGAGGAAAGTTGGTGACTAAGAGCAGGGACAACCAAGGACAATTTGCTGGTTGGTGTGGCAGGGCATGAGGTAGATTTTGAAGAAGTAGGTTTACAGTGACAGACTTATACACAGAAGGAGGGGGCTGCCACAGAACAGTTTCCTGTCAAACAGAGATGCTCAATGATGAGCAGGAGGATTGTAGACATTGGAGTCTAGTGTAGGCAGCATAGGCAGCAAAGACATGAAACACTGAGGAACAGTGAATATTCCATTTGGTTGGAGTTTATGCAGGAAATAAAACAGAAATATGGCTATGGGAGAGGAGACACAATGGGAATGCACTTAAATCTCCAACAAACACAAGAAAGGTATCTTCCTTGCTGTGATATGGAAACATGAAAGCATTTGGAAGGAGGGGAGTAGGGGAAGTGGCATAGAAAAATAAATCTCATGAGAGTTGGTAAGATGGAGCAATTGTGGAGCTGATGAGTATGACTGAGGTGAGGAGAAGTTCATTACATTAAAGTAAGCTCCCTAGCCCCAGTTTCTCCACATTACTTATCAGTGTCTGAAAATATCGTATTAAGTTATTTGTTGGTATGTCTGTTGTCTCTTTCTATTGGAACAGAAGATTCGGGAGGGTAGAGACCTTATTCTAGGACAATGGCTGACCCTCCCTAAAAATCTGCTGGATGAATCAATGAATCCTTTCATGGCTTTTCATCTAGAAGGAGAAAGGATAAGGATCCTAATCCACACTGGTCTGACCTGGAGCTCCACTTGGCAGAGCGAATCCTTTGTCTTCCCAGTACATTGCCCAGGCATTTACTTAGACATGAGCTTTTTGTAAGAACAGTGAACACAAGCCACTGTGGTAAAATACAGTCTTGCAGGAGGAAGGACCCTGTGGTGGGAATAAAGAAGGCTGGGTTCTAGTCTTTGGCTCTGTTATAAACCTGACAGGCATTTCATCTCTCTGGACCTTAATTTCATCATCTATAAAAACAAAGGCTAGAATTTCCATGTCATTACCAGCCCTCATACTTTACAATTCTAACAAAGAGAACATGATTTCTATGGTTGCAGGGGAGAATCTGATTCTCCAGGATTTTGTAGGATACATGGTCATCCTCTAACAAACTTAAAAAGCATAAGAAAACTGTGCTTCTTACACTTGAACAACCTCTCTTGCCCCAGGATAATTCAAGCTGATCTATTTTAGAAACAGGAATTTATAAATTTTTAAATTCCCTTTTATCCTATCTGAAAGCTGCAGCTGACTTTGTAATTATTCAGAATCACAGATTTCTAGACCTGAAAGGAACTACAGAAATCATCTAACCTAACCGCAGTCATTTACAATTAAAGACACGGGAGGCACAGAAATGCCAAAGACAAATTAAGAAGGTGGCAGGAATCAGATCGTGAAACTTTCATGAGCCACATTAAAAAATCTGAACTTCATCCTATATGAAATGGGAAAGCTTTTAGGAGAGGGTTCCTTGAATCAGATCTGGGTTTTTGGAAGATCCTTCCAGAACAAGTTTACACAGTTAATGAGTGGAAATCAGAATGACAACACTGTTTCCAGACCCCAGATCCCACATTAATGTTCCCTTTGGCCTATGGAGTCGTCTCCTTGGAGACTATCCTTGGAGGCAGTGGGCACTCAGGTATGATGCCCCCTCTTCTGTGGGCTTCTGACACACAACCTGGCTATCCACCTCTCCCCTCCCCCCCATCTTATGCTTTGTATGTCACTGATGCCATTAAAAAAAAAAATGCTGTATTTCTAAGGCTACAGAATTTTATCTCAATTTTGCCCTGTAAAAGGATTATATCAGCATGTTAATGAACACTAATGCTTTCTTTCTCAGCCAATAAAATCTTGAAGTCGTGCAGCTAAACAGCAAGGACTCCACATATTGAAGAGGAGCACGCATCGGTATGGGTTAGAATTGCTAAGTCTTGGCCCACCAGCTGTGAAAAACTGGCTTGGCAAAGTTGGCAAAGAGATCAATGACTTAATTCATAAACCAGGAAAAAAGCCTAAGTTCTGAGAAATGTAATTCTGGAAAGAGATTTGAGAATAACATTTGGGAAGATAAGAGTATTTTTGAAAATAAAAAAAAAATTTGCAAGTAGGCTGCTCAGTAAAAAATCAGTGAAGAATAAATTAAAATGTCATTTACAAATAGGCTAACATTAAAAGGAATTGCAAGCAATCTTATTTGAAGTCAGTGGCATTAACAAGTTTGTTTACCAAATATTCATTTTTATATATTAAAAACTATATCTATCATGTGCTACTGACACACATGATTTTTTGACATCTCAAAATAAAAATCATATATTTTCTTCATTCATCTTTTTGAATTCATTCATTGTAAATTATACGGTACATTCCTCAAGAGTAAAAGCTCTAGTATTGTATCATTGTTCTTGCTACTTTTAATAGGATACATTATTCCTAGCTTTAGGATTCCTGCATTTAAAACAGATATACAGAGACATGCAGTAGAGAAATTTGAGACAGGGTTGAGAGTGATCGTAAAATTATACCTGTGGGAAAAGGTGAGATCATTTGGAATACTAAGGGGCTGAGATAACAAAAGCATGAGTAGTTTATCTATGTAAGTAATATTTATTGAATTCTTACTATTGCCCAAGGTATTAACGACGACACCAATGGCATGGCCTTGAAGAAGACAGATGTGGTATCTGACTTTGCAGAGCTATGGACCTTCTCAAAGACAAGTAATAATTTTTAAAAATGCTGTGGGAATTTGATAAGGATAGTGCCATCTGGAACAAAATGTGAGCACTCCAAATCTTACAGGCAAGGTAAGGCTTTTAATAGGGTGTGACATCTAAGCAGAGGACTAAAGGAGAAGTAGTTAGCCAAGTGAGATGGGAAAGAGGAGAGCATTTCAAACAAGAGAACTATGCTGCAAAGTGAAAGAATCTGATATATTCAAAGAATAGCAAAACATTAAATGTGGCTAATGAAGTAGCAGGAGCTATTTTGTGTGTAGATCTTGTAAGACACACAAAAGAATTTGACCTTATCCTATGATCAATGGGAATCTATTGAAGTTTTGTAAATCAATTTTTTATTATATCATATGTACACAGAGTATAAACTGTAAAAGGTACAACATAGTGCAAAATTAAAGTCAGTCCAACCCACAGCCACTCAACTGTCCCACTCCTAATCTCCTAACCACTTTTACCAATTTCCTGTGCAACTGTCCAGAGACACTGTCTGCCCATATAGGGATATGCACGTGTGTGTGTGTTTGGGGGGTGTGGTGGAGGGGATGCTTCTCCTCTAAAGGGTGCAAGTGAATGAAATGACATTAAGCAAGATCTTTTTAACTGCAAGGTACAGGATGGATGCAAGAAGAGCAAAACTGGAAGCTAGGAGGAAGCTCACTTGTAGTTTGGCTTTCTGTGTCTGGGACAGTATATTCTAGTTGCATATGGACAAAGTGTGGAAATATGGATATATATGTTGATAGAGATCAGGAGAGAAGACAAGACTGGAAGTCAAGATCTGGGAGCCTCAAGCACAGAGGAGGTAATTAAAGCCATGGTATTAGACAACATCACCCAGGGAGAGGGTGCAGAATGAGGAGGAAAAAAATAAGACAGGGGCCCTGGGGAACTTCAACATTTAAGGGACAAGTAAAGCAAGGAGGCTGAAAAGATCACTCAGAGAGGTAGCAACAAAACTAGAAGAGGGTTGGAGGTAGATGAACGTTGACATAGTGGTCAGCAATCATCTTTCAACACCTTCTATATTTGAGGTAATCCCCACCTCCCCAAGATGGAAGTCACAACTCAGATTTCAGCATACTTGGCAGCCAGTCTATAGCCTTGTAACCTAGGACTTTCCATCGCGAGCCCTTATGCGAAACTTCAATTCAGAAGAGAATTCACGAGGAAGCAAGGTTGTGAAATCTAGCAAGCAGGGTGGAGAAGGCGTTCAGCATTCAGGATAGGAGCAGTAGGACGGGTTCTGGAGTCCGGTCCCAGACGTCATCAGTGAACAGTAGGCAATATTCGTGTGAGTTGTAGTGTTGACAAAGCGAGGCAGAGGTAGTGGGATCTGTACCTACGTGTGACATGTGTGGTCCTGGCTGAACATCATCTAAACCTGTCCTTTCACATTTATTGTGAGCCACCCAACATCCTTCAATATATTCCTTCTCTGCTTTAACTGCCAGAGTGGGTTCTGTTGTTTGCAACTCTGATCCCTGATCAATACAATGTAGTATCATGAAGACAAGGTAAAGAAGTATTTCAAGGGGGGGGGGGTGATCAATAGAATTAATTGCTGCCTAGAGGTCAAGCAAAATGCGGGCTGAACGAGGTCTGATTTAACATTATGGAAGTTATCAGTGACCTTGGTGAAAGTAGTTTGGAGGGGAGCTGGGGCGAAAAATCTAGACTGAAGTAGATGAAGGAGAGCCTCTGACATGAAGAAATGGAGGCAGTGAAAATCAATTACACCTTTCAGAGATTCGGATAAAAAGGGGAAGAGGTCAATAAAACAAAAGCTAGAAGGGATGTGTGGTTAAGGGAGATACGTGAGCATATTTAAATCCTGATGGGAAGGAGCGAATGGAAATAAGTTGAAAACAGAGTTTGAGGGGATAATGGATGGAATAAGTTTCCTCTGAAGCCAGGAAGAGATGAGATTCAGTCCTCAGATGGACTCATCACTCCCAAGAGAAAGGGTATCTATTCCACCGAGACTGGGAAGAAGGAAGAAAGGGTGGGCATGAAGCATGTGGGTTTAAGTAAGGGGAGCAGAAGGGGGGTTAGTTTCTATTCTCTGTTTTCTTGGTAAAGAAGTTTCCTGTTGAGAATAAGAGAATGGGTAGAATCAAAAATTTGCATGGAGTGGTGAAGGTTTACAATAATCATTGTAGGAAATGAGAAGAAACTGAGCTGGGCTGCATAGTAAGATTACTCAAGCAGAGAATAGCACCCAGCAGGGTTGGCAGTCAAGCTCCCACAGGTCTACCACTTGACATTTTTATAACACTTTGGTTCTGGTGGTGCATGTTCATCTGTATTATATGTTAATTCTCACAACCCTGTGACTTAAGGGGCACTTAGAGAGTTACCCCCTTTTCACAGCCCAGGAGCCCGTATGAAGTGGGGAAGTTGCCCAAATGTTTGCGGTAACTTAGTAGTTTGCAAATCGTGAATAGAATCACTCCATATAACCCATGGTTCCTCCACAATCTGGTCCCTATTTCAGCAGTTTGATCTAACACCCCTGGCTATAATCCTCCTGTTGCAGAAAAAAACTCCAAAATACGTCTTGCTCTTTCCCTTTCCTTACTCCCCTGCCAATCTAAATTGGATTCATTCTTCAAGGCCCAGATGAAGCTCCAATTCCTGCCCAGTGTGTCCCTAACCTCTTTGGCCATGGGGAGTCCATCTGTCTCTACTTCTGCACTTTTTGTCTGGGCTTATTCATGGCTAGTTAGTAGCTATTTTGGCCGAATCCAATTTGCTTGAAATTATGGAACAGACAGGCTCATTTGAAAGATTGCCTTGTCACATTGGACTTGAAAATTCATCAAGTTGAACAGCACTCTTTCCAAAAAGGCAGATTAGTATTTTTAAATATTAAAAACTAATTTAACAAAGATTGATTTATTTTGTCAAAAACAAGAGTTTCAGTCATTACAATATCCAAATTGATGCCTATTCAGAGTTATTAATCTAAACATTACATCAGTGCTTTCATGAAAGATATGGAACCACTCCAATTTCCAACTGCTTGTTTATACATAAATCACCAACTAAACTGCAATGTTAAATTTGACAATCTTAATCAATGTTTAATGTTGATTAGGAAGTATGACCTCACAACAACTCAGTACCAACAAGCATAGTCCTACATTTTCAGTCCCATTTCTTCACTATCACGTTCTTCTTTAAGGATATGAACATCTTGTAAAAATCTGTCTGGGAGCACATTCTTTTTTTTTTTTTTTTAAGATTTTATTTATTTGACACAGAGAGAGAGATGGAGAGCACAAGCAGGGGGAGCAGCAAGCAGAGTGAGAGGGAGAAGCAGGCTCTCCACTGAGCACAGAGCCCGATATGGGGCTCGAACCCCCTGGGATCGTGACCTGAGCCGAAGGCAGCTGCTTAACCGACTGAGCCCCCCAGGCGCCCCTGGGAGCACATTCTTTGTATCAAAGAAAAATTACTTGGAGGAAAGTTAAGATGGAATAAAAAAGTAAAAATGAAAATATTCTTCTGTATTATTAAAATCCCAGGAACCTATTTTTATACCATACCAATGAATAAGAGATGTAATTTCAAGCCATAATGTCCAAACACATGAGGCTCTTCTTGCTCTGGAACAGTCATTTGCCCAAACAAGTCAAGTTCTTTTCCACAACGTATCTCAAATCTCTCATTTCTCTGTCAGGTTCATTTAATTTATGACTAACTGCTTCCTGCAATCCACAGCCAGTGTTATCTCCTAAAAAGTTACTCCTTTGTCCATTCATGGTACTGATAATGAAACTAACATTTACTCTCATGTCTATTGCTTTGACTGTGTCTTTTCATTTTTTTTCATAGCATCACGTTTTCACAAAGGATCCCAAACAGAATCTCAGGGCCACTGAATCAAAGTTAGATTTGTTTTATTTGTGCAATTCTTACACGTTTCTAGCTATACTGTTCCCTGCCATTAACCATGCTGAAATTTCCGTCTTCTATCCAAGCCTTTTTTCAGATATCCTTGATGCAATGAGATTATCTTATTTTATACTGGAGTTGGTTTTCTTGGAAGCAAATGAACACATGAAGAAAGGAAGAAACTGCAAAGGGAATGCTATTGGTGGTTTCATTTCAAGCAAGTGTTAGTTGACTTCAAGACTTTTAACAGATTTAACTAGGACACATGACTTGGATTTTTTGGAAGGCAAGATAAAGCTGGTATTTGTAATATAATCTCTAAGTTACATCTGACCTGAAACTTAATGGAGTTGCAAAAGTTCCATCAATTAAATTTTTAAAAATTGTTAATCATGTGACAAGCCACATATCACTTCAAATGGATTCTTTCCAGGGGAAAAGATTCTTTTTTAAAAAAATAGTTTTCATTTAATGAAAAAATAATAATAAACCACTGCTTCATATAAGATACCTGCAAATGATCTACAATGAATCGCTTAATTCTAAGCAGACGTTTTCTTCCTAGTATTAATAAACAAGTACATGCAAATAATTACCGGGTATTTTATCCTACTGCTCATCTACAGAAAAATAACATAAATTCCCACTGTTAATTTAAAGTTTTATCATATAATTTGCAAAATGAGGATAAATTATGCATACTCTATATCTAAGAACTGATTAGAATGTTATTCAGACCAGAAAGGAATTTGGCATAAAGTGATTTGGTTCTGGAAATAATCCATGGTAACTTAGCTACTGAAGTAGTTAAAGACCTCATTATAATTGGCTTAAGCTATGAGACAATATCATCATATGGACTCTCAGCGTATTTTTGCCTCAAGTCTTCAATAAACTTAAGAGTGAACATCTTCGTTCCAAAAATAAATTCATGTTGCATGAATTGGCTGACACACTGGTAGTAATAAATACATATTTAATCACAAACTTTTACCAAGGACTTAACTTTTCTGGAAGGCAATTTTTCACATACTTCATCTTACTTCATCTTATTTGACCTCTGCTTTCCCAACCTAATAACACAAATGTGCCCATTTAATAGATGAAGAACCTGAGGCTCAGAGATATTAAGTGATTTGCACAAATTCTCACAATTAATAAACTACGGAGGTAAGAATTAAGCCCAAGTCTTCTTATGCAACGTTCTTTCCATAACATCAGTACTGCCCCCACTCGTCAAAATAGGCAAGATTTTGATTTGAGCCACATAAACATTTTACATTCATTTGTCTGCTAAATCTCAAAATTTCTTCTGACATATATTTTTTAGACATCATTACAGGTAGCTGCTCCTACAAATCTGCAGAGTATCTATCTGGGTACTAGACTGACTCTTGCAAAAGATGGGTATACAAAATAAGTATTTGTTCCCATTTACTACTTTTCAGCACTGACACAATTGAGCAGTAAAGGGCGCCTGGGTGGCTCAGTTGGTTGGGCGACTGCCTTTGGCTCAGGTCATGATCCTGGAGTCCCTGGATCGAGTCCCGCATCGGGCTCCCTGCTCGGCAGGGAGTCTGCTTCTCCCTCCGACCCTCCCCCCTTTCATGCTCTCTCTCTCTCTCAGTCTCTCTCTCTCAAATAAATAAATAAATAAAATCTTAAAAAAAAAAAAACAATTGAGCAGTAAAGGCGTGACAAAATTATAAATACTTTTTAACATTGGCAGGCAGCAAATGTTTCTTGCATACTACAAAGAAATGCAAAGGTAAGCAGTCTGGTAAAAATAGGGGGCCAAACAAAACTCAAAATCATACCAGAAATGTAATAAAGTTACAGGCCATGGATACAAATTTCCATTCCTGCTGATGAATCTGAGGGTTCCCTTCAACGTCTCCCTCATTACTTCTGAGTGTACCCTGAGTGTTTCTATGGGCTCAGGAATAAATCAACATATACTTGCTATCACTGCCTATAACCCTGCCCCTGGGCATCCCCTGGGCCTTTTCCATGTTCTCTTGAGTCTCTGCCAAAGCTAGTGCATATCTCCATGTCCCTACTTTTGTCCCTTTAAAAGAGCTGCCATCCCCAAAGCTACAAAACTCTTGAGACATCACACAGTATCTTCTTCAGACTGTTCAGAGCTACTCAAAAATGGAAAAAAAAAAAAATTCTTCTATCTAATTTTGTTTTGTTCTTTGGAACTTAGGCCCTACAGTAATCTTGTTTATGTCCAAAATATAAGTTTATCCTCTTCCCCATCATCACATTATGTCTTTCCCACATTCACTGGTAAAGCCAGCCTGAAGTGTCAGGCAGCCCTCACATGCTTGTACATAAACTCCTCTGCACTCTTGGTATAAAACCAAAGCCCTCAAGAAGATCAAATAATAGTAACAGAAACTGGGGATAGGTATCATGCTCACATACAGCTATCTTCCTAGTATTTACTTAATTAACCAGTGGTTCTCAACCGGGAGCAATTTTGTCCTCCAGGGGAAATTTGACAATGTCTGAAGAAAACATTTTTGGTTATCACAACTGGGAGTACGGGATACAAACACGGTTGTGCTATTGGCATCTAGTGGGTAGAGCCCAGGGATGCTGCTAAATACCCTACAATGCACAGGATAACCCTCCATAACAAAGCATTGTCCAGTCCAAAAAGTCAATAGTGCTAAGGTTGAAAACCCTAGTTAAAACTCCCACCACATGGGGGTGCCATGGTGGCTCAGTCGTTAAGTGTCTGCCTTCAGCTCAGGTCATGATCCCGGGTTCCTAGGATGGAGCCCTGCCTCGGGCTCCCTGCTTGACGGGAGGCCTGCTTCTCCCTCTCTCACCCCCCTGCTTGTGTTCCTGCTGTCGCTCTCTCTCTCTCTCTGTCAAATAAATAAATAAAATCTAAAAAACAAACAAACAAAAAAACACAAAAAACTCCCACCACATGATAAATAGAAATATTGGACCACACAGGCTCAATAATTCATCTTTCTAGGCAGGAGCATATTAACTAAAGAATAATTCAAAAGTGGGGCGCCTGGGTGGCTCAGTTGGTTAAGCAACTGCCTTCGGCTCAGGTCATGATCCTGGAGTCCCTGGATCGAGTCCCGCGTCGGGCTCCCTGCTCAGCGGGGAGTCTGCTTCTCCCTCTGACCCTCCCCCGTCTCATGCTCTCTCTCTCGTTCTCTCTGTCTCAAATAAATTAAAAAAAAAAAAATCTTAAAAAAAAAAGAATAATTCAAAAGTAATGACAATTCTTGAAAACTCATCCTTAGAAGGATATCAATATAGAATTAATCTAGAATAATCCTCTTCAAACTTTAATGTGCATAAGAATCACCCGGTAAACTTATAAAAATGCAGATTACTGAGACCCAACATTGACCCAATTAAGCAGAATTAAGGGTGAATCCAGGAATCTGTATTTTTTAAAGATTTTTTATTTTTTATTTTTGATAGAGAGAGACACAGCGAGAGAGGGAACACAAGCAGGGGGAGTGGGAGAGGGAGAAGCAGGCTTCCCGCAGAGCAGGGAGCCCGATGTGGGACTTGATCTCAGGACCCCAGGATCATGACCTGAGCCGAAGGCAGTCGCTTAACCGACGGAGCCACTCAGGCGCCCCAAGAATCTGTATTTTTAACAGCCTCCTCAGGTGATTTTGATGCAGCCTGAGCCACACAGTAAGAAACCATGTCAAGGAAACCAAATTGTATACCAATAAAAAAAAAAAACCAGACTCTGAACACTGAAATTTCTCTCCAGTTGAACATATGGCTAAAAAACACTGGATAGTTACCAAATAATTAAGATAATCAATTAAATAAGCTGTATGCCTTAAACCAGTACTCTTCAAATTTTCAAATGCATAGGAGTCACCTGGAGATCTTGTAAACATGCAGATTCTGATTCAGTAGGTCCGAGATAAAGTATGACATTCTGTATTTCTAATGAGCTCCCAGGTAATGGCCTATATTGGTCTGTGGACCAGCACATTGAGTACTAAGGTCTTAAAAAACAACTGCCAAAGAGGATAAAGTCAGGACTACTTACATTAACAAAGCACAAAACCAATGATCACAAATCTTGTTTCCATCTGCATCTGGAAAATGGACATAGACTTTAAATGCTACCTCTATTAGAAAGTCAGCTCCATGACAGCAGGAGCTTAATCAGTTTTGCTCACAGCTATATGCTCACCACCCATTCAGCACCTGGCACATAAAGCATGCTCAACAAATACTGTGAATAAATGGGCAATGAACAAAGAGTCTCTAAATGAAGTCTGGTGATTGATAGAAACCAATCATAAATCAAAATTCCTAAAAAGAGCCTATAGTTCCATCTCAGAGAGAAGAAAGTGTAGCTGGAACACAGGAGTGAAAGTGCACCTGGCTCTGGGAGTTCCAAACAGATCAGATCCGGCCACTCGCCCTGACCAAATCCAAAGGCAAAGAAAAGAGTGGTGGTGAAACCAGAAAGGAATTTATGTCAGTGAGGCCAACACTGGAAAGAGAGTGGACTAAGTCTCAAAGACTGTCTCCGAAGTACTGAAAGTACTTCCAAGTTTATATAAGGCAAATGAGGGACAAAAGTGGGTAAGTAGGTGCAGGTGGGCAGCAAAGGTCAAATCCATCATTGTCTTGGGGTCAATCACAAGCAAGGTTCTTGCTGGCTCAGGGCAGTCCTTATTGCTTAAGAGAGTAGTTTTTGTTCATATCAGGGGATGCTTTGCCCTCAGGGTCTTTGGCCTGAGCCAAGAGACAAGTTGGAAAGGACCCAACTAGAAAGTGTGAGGTCAAAATGGAGGCAGCTGAAGTCCTCTTTCAAAAGTACTTGTTCTTAACCCTATTTAATACATAAATGTATCATTAATTGATGACTGATTCATAATTTCCTCTTTATAGTATCCAAAGGTGATCATGAACTCCAACAGACTTAAGCATGAATATTTTCTAGAGAAGTGCATTCTTTTTTTAAATTTTTTATTGTTATGTTAATCACCATACATCATTAGTTTTGTTTTTTTTTTAAAGATTTTATTTATTTATTTGAGAGAGACTGACTGAGATAGAGAGAGCATGGGGGGGGGGGTCAGAGGGAGAAGCAGACTCCCTGCTGAGCAGGGAGCCCGATGTGGGACTCGATCCCAGGACTCCAGGATCATGACCTGAGCCGAAGGCAAGTCGCTTAACCAACTGAGCCACCCAGGCGCCCTACATCATTAGTTTTTGATGTAGTGTTCCATGATTCATTGTTTGTACATAACACCCAATGCTCCATGCAGAACGTGCCCTCTTTAATATGGGTTCTAGAGGGGAGGGGGGTGGGAGGATGGGTTAGCCTGGAGAAGTGCATTCTTTGGAAGAAAAAAAAAATCAGCCGACCATGAAAGTCACACAACTATGGTGTTTTGTTTCAAAAGGATAGTATATGGGTAGCACTGATTGTTTCTTCAGCTTCCTTTGCATAATAATCTATGGCTAAGAAGTTCAGAGAAGTGCACTCCTTATTAGGTTTGATTTTAAAAATTCAAAGTCTTCCCTTCATATCAGAGGAGACCATGGCTTCAAAGAAAAAATGCCCTTTTCCTCCAATTTAAATATCTTAATGATGTTCAAGTTTACAGAAAGTGAACAGAAATTGTTTTTGAGTCAGCAGAAGCTTAAGTTAAGTATCACAGAGAGTAAATGATGAATGGGCCCAGAAGAACTGCTAATGCAAGTTCAAATTTAGCTGGGTCACTTGATAGTGATTTTCAAAAGCTTTTCACAAAACTTCTCAATTGGAGAAGGAATAATTTTTATGAAAAACAACACACACACACACACACACACACACACACACTGATCTCCTCAGCATAGTGAACATGTTAAATAGATGTTCCTAAATGCCTAAAAACACTTATGTTTCCATAGTTGGCCTTCATTATGTTGAGGTATGTTCCCTCTAAACCTACTTTATTGAGGGTTTTTATCACAAATGGATGTTGTACTTTGTCAAATGCTTTTTCTGCATCTATTGAAAGAATCATATGTTTCTTATCCTTTCTTTTATTAATGAGGTGATTTGCAAATATTGAACCACAACTGCAACTCAGGAATAAATCCCACTTGATCGTGGTGAATGATTTTTTCAGTGTATTGTTGGATTTGGTTTGCTAGTATTTTATTGAGAATTTCTGCATCTATGTTCATCGGGATGTTGGCTTGTAGGTCTCTTTTTCAGTGGAGTCTTTATCTATTTTTTGTTTTAGGGTAATGCTGGCCTCATAGAATGAATTTGGAAGTTTTCCTTCCTTTTCTATATTTTGGAATAGTTTGAGAAGAATGGGTATTAACTTTTCTTTAAGTGTTTGGTAGAATTTACCGGTGAATCCATTTGGCCCTGGACTTTTGTTTATTGGGAGTTTTTTGATTACTGATTCAACGTCTTTGCTGGTTACCAGGATATCATATTAATTCTGAAAGTTGTTTTATGTGGCAACTTTTTCAATTGGTTGGATAAATAGATGATGCCTTTAAAAGTCCAATTCATATTTGAAAACATCAGAAATGCTTTTGCTCCTCTCATTTATTTTTTTGTTTGTTTGTTAATTTGTAACTGTGATGCTTAACTTTGTTGACCCAAGTAAGCCATTGGATGACCGATATTTAGTCAAACATTATTCTGGGTGTGCCAGTGAGGGTGCCTCGGGATGAGATTAACATTTGAATTGGTAGACTGAGGAAAGCAGATTGCCTCCCTAACCTGTGGGGCCTCATCCAATCAATGGAAGACTTGAATAGAACAAAAAGCTGAGTAAAAGGGATATTTTGCCTGCCTCACTGTGAGCTGGGATATTGGTCTTCTCCTGCCCTTGAACTGAAATTTACAACATTGGTCTCCTGGTTCTCAGTTCTTTGGACTTGGACTGAAAGTATACCATGGGCTCTAGGGATATACAACTTGCTGACTGCGGATCTTGGGATCTTCTCAGCCTCCCTGAGCCAATTCTTTATAATCAATCAATGTCTCAATCAATCAATCAATCTCTCTCTGTCAGTATATGTCCTACTGGTTGTTTTTATGGAGAATGCTGATTAATATAGTAACCTTGGGTTTTTTTTTTATTTAAGAAACTCTACCATAACACACAGAGAGTGCGTCATTAGCCATAATTTTGAAAAGCTACAGTGTCTACTAGAATTCCCTAATTAATCCCACAGGGCTCAGTCCTCTGGTTATTTATCCCCACTCTGTTAACAGGCCTCCCGTTAACTCCAGTGGGGACTTGTGTGCTTGGCTTATAATCAGAGGATTGAGCTCATTCTGCATCTTTCTCTTCATATCTCTTGGAGCAACTCTGTGGGGCTATCACTCATTCCTAAAGAAGTCCTCTCAGATTGCCTCTGTAGTTCATAGTTAATGATATGCAGCTATTGTCTATGTCAGAAATTCACACTAAATGAATTGTGAAGTGGTAATCAGCTGGGAAAGAGAGAAAAAAGGAAGGAAGGAAGGAAGGCAGGAAGGAAGGAAGGGTAGGAGGGAAAGAAAGTTTGTTTTCCCATTGTCTTCCTATGTGGGTTATTTACCATGGTTTCAGCTCTAATTCTCTAATACCAATGAGCTGCTTTCTGGATGGAGTACAGATTATCTTTCCTTTTCAGAAACATTCAATTTGTAAGGCCAGTTAGCTGCTTTAAAAAATGTCTCTCTGAAGAAAAATCTATATGCTATTCTTATTTATAAAAATAAGAATTAGATTATGTATCTAATAAGTAAATTAAAAGTAGTAAAAATTTAAAAACACTGAATTTATAGATAGATGATATGAATTTGAACCCTGGATTTACTGGGTAAACAATTTGGGGCAAATCATTTGATGTCTAATCTCTTCAGTTTTCTTAACCACAAAACAGGATATTATAAAAATGCCTGCATCATAGGACTGCTGGAAGAAATCAGATATTGTATCTAGAAAGTATATTAAGTGTCTCTTAGGAATCGTATGGTTATTAGGAGTAGGTGATATTTTTTATGACAGCCCTATTGACAAACAATGGCAGGAAAAAAGAACACAAAATAGAAAAAAATAGGGAAATTACTTGTTTTCATTAAGAGTTATGCTCACATTACTTCACACACAGGCTAGAATCTCCCAAAATGCAGAATAATAAACAACGGCGAAGAGGTATCCTTAGCCAAAGGATTGCATTAAAAAGACAGGAAGGAAATGAGAGGAGATAGTGTTCTTTTGATAACAGGTTAAAAAAAAAAAAAGGAAAAGAACGAAAGGAACAAAGAAAGAAAGTAGATATCTAAATATAATTTATAATTTATGTTTGCAGGTGTCCCATGCCTGGCACATAGCAGGTAATAAACTAATGTTTATTAATATTCTAATCTCCACATTCAAATGGCATTTAAATTAAGCACAATCTACACGTCAGACATTTAATGTTCAAGTGAGTTGCTTTGCAAATTGTAGACAGAATTAAAATCTTAAGTAAAAACTTGAGTGTACAGTAAAAGCAAGAGAGATATGGGGAAATTTCTGGGATTTTTGGTCCTTTCAATATGCAATGCCATATTTCAGTGTACATATAATTTAATAAATAACAAGTGTGTTAAATGAATGAATGCCTTCTCTTGCACTACTCAAAATAATTTTTAAGGACCAAAACATACCAATTTAAAACAACTGGATCCCTTTTTACCTATAAAAAATCAATATCACAATTAGACTTTCTTATGCAATATAAGCACAATTCAATAAGTTCAATGCTTGTCCTCAGTAATTCTTTAGTGATGAGGTAGCCTAAAAGTGCCCATCTGTTCAGCAAATCTAAGCATTTCAAACCACCAATAAACAAATATTTCTTAAACTCTACACTGTCTATCTCTATTTTAGAAGTTTATAAGAATTCGAGGAAAATAAACAGTCTATGACAAGACACAGGTGGGAGAAATATAAAGAAGCATACATACATGAGTTCTTTAATAAATAATACAGTATATAAGAAAGTATATTACAACTGGACAACTGGATATAAACCAGTATAGAACAAGGTACAAATTCTTTGGCCAGATAAAATTTTAAAATAGATTTGAGAAGTTAAATCTGTGTGCTTAATTCATCAAGAAAGGGTTCAGAAAGAAAAGAAAAAGTAAGTAGTCTAGAAGTATAATTAAATCATGGATAGTCAGGCCAAAAAGCAAAAGGGGTTTCTGCCAAATTATAGAAGTTTGCCACAGTTACCATAATAAGGTACCACAAACTGGTGGCTTAAGCAACAGAGATTTATTGTCTCACAATTTTGGAGGCTAATTTTCCAAAATCAAGGTGTCGGAGGGTTGGTTCCTTCTGAGGGCTGTGAAGGACAATTTGTTCCATGCCCCTTGCCCGGCTTCTGGTGTTTTGCTGGAAATCTCTGGTGTTCCTCAGCTTGTAGCTACATCACCCCAATCTCTGCCTTCATGCTCACATGACATTCTCCCCTTGTGTCTATGTCTACATGTTCCCACTTTATAAGGACAGCTGTCATACTGGAGCACGGTCCCACCCTTTTCCACCAGTATGACTTCATCTTAACTAATTACACTTGTAACATTTCCATTTCCAAATAAGGTCACTTTCTGAGGTACTGTGGATTAGAACTTCAACATATGAATTTTTGAGAGACACAATGCAATCCATAATACAGATGAACCGTCCTGAGGAAAGGAAATGATTAAGAGAGCTAAAGGTGACCTGCTAAGGATAAATGGATGCATAACTATGTAGGGCCAGGCAACAGACAGCCTTGGAACCTTAACCTTAGCAAAGGAGCTTGCTGTGTCGGACAACAGGAAGGCACTATGGGCTCTCAAATAGAAGGAATGGTGTTTTGTCAACATTGTCTGGAGAACAGGTCCTCGTGGGTAGGAAGGGATGAGACACTAAAGACAGAATAACTAAGATGAACGTGACATGAAGTATAAACTATCCGGCAGCAGCAGTCAGAATGAAAGAGATTAAATGAATCCAAGAGAAAGTGGTCTATCAATAAAAGATTATTCCTTTAGGGAGTTCAGATTATACCAAACAATTTCCTGTATTTTTGTTAATTTGAAGAAATGTCTTACAAACTGATTTCAGGGTTCACTAGTATCAACTACCAATTTCAGTAATTATATGTGATATGCAATTATATGAATGACTCATGCAGAATTATTTTCCTATTCTTGGTGTAATGCCAAAGGCTTGGAGAGCAATAACGCCAATTATTTTAAGGGGTTTGGGAATCAGGAAGAAGCTTCCTCAACATAATGCACTATTGGATTGACACAGTATATCCCTGGCAACAATTATGCACTGAAGAGAAAAAATTAGCAAAAGGATAACTTCTGAAGACACTCTCTGAAATGGAATGCCACGGTGGTCCTAACATAGTAATGAATAGTGGGATGTCAAGAAAGAAAATATAGTCACAAAATCAAAAGCTCCTACAATTTTCATTTTAGAGTGAAGACACGTAACAAAGAACCATTCTGAAAAACATGATGGCCAACCTGATTTTTGACAACTCTTATAGACTATATGTCCTAACAAGAGACCAAATGAAGGGGAAGTACTAAAATTTCACTAAGAATCTATAGGGAATGAGGGACAGTGAACGGATGGAGATGAATATATAATTTTGGAAATAAATACAGTAAACATACAGTTCACAAGAAATACAAAGTAGGCCAATATACTTCCAAATATTCAGATCCTTTGTATCTAAAAGGTGAATAAAACATCCATTCATAAAATCTTAATATTAAACCATGTTTATAAATATCTAAAGAATTGCAAAACTCATTCGTGAATGAGAAGTTATCATCTACGTGGCTGAGATACCAGGGGAGGGGAGAGACAGAACTTAAAAGGAAAAAAGAAGGTGGGGAAGAAAAATCCTTCCTTAGTCCCACTTTCCTTAAGCTACTGCTCTCTCTTCCTCCTTCCCTTCATAGGCATACATCTGGAAGGAGTTCTGTCCCTTCATCAGATCCATTTTTTCCCATGATGCAATATTCAATGTGCTCCCAACTGGCTTTTGTCATCACCTTTGTACCCAACTTGCCATTGCTGATGCCCTCAGTGTCTTCCATAAAGTTCCATGCAAAGGACATCTTTCAGTCTTCCTCTTTCTTGCTAAGAAGAATTCCCCTTTCTTCTTGAAATTCTCTCTTTCTCTTGATTTCTGTGAGACTGCCTTCTTTTCTTTCCTCCTACATTTCAGCCACAGCTTTGCTGTCTCCATCACATATCTTTTCTATAAAATGCTCAAACTCTAGAGTTTTCAAGCCTCTCTAGGTAATTCCTTCCAGTTCTTCAACTACCATTTATATGCTAAATGATCCCAAATTTTATGTATAACTTAAACTTCTCTGAATTCCACATCCATGTATATTCAACTGACTACTCAACTGTGATGTCCCATAGGTACCCCAACCCAACATGATGGTCTTCCCACCCAATCTGTTTCCTAAGAGAGCGGCACCGACATCTGCCTATTGCTCAGGCCAGAAACCTGAGTATCAACCTTGGAAACCTCTCTCCTCATCATCTCCTATCCCAATTAATCAGCAGGACTGGTTTTACCTTACAAATGCTCTCAAATGCATCCACATCTCCATCTCCACTTTCAGTGTAAGCTACTACTGTCTCCCATGTGGTTTCCCACATCCAGTTTTACCTTCCATTCAGCCTGAAGCTGAAGTGATTTATTTAGAACACAAATGTGATCATGGCACTCCTCTGCTTAAAGCTTCCATCGCCTACCCCCTTGTTCTTAGCATGAACCCCTTACTTAGACCTTACTGTGCCCTTCAAGGTCCTGCTGCCCTTCATCCATCCATCAGGCACCTCTCTCTTTGCTCTTCACCTTCTATCCGTTCTTACAAAGTGTTTCTCTCCACCTGGAGGCCTGGAGGCATGGTGAGTCCTCTACTAGGAAATTCCCTTCTTTCCCATCTTTACCTCTATGCCTAACTGATGTTTACTTAATCTTCAGATTTCCAAAGAAACCTCTATTTTCTTCAAGCACTACCACCCATACAGATCAGCCCCTGTTAACCTATTTCTCTTCAGGGCACTTGCCACACGTGCAATTAAATGCTCTTTGGTGTAATGACCTGTTTGTTATCTTTCTTGCCTGAGACACAATATCAGTCATGTATATATCTTATTTACTGCTTCACCTCTAGTGTAGCCTTAAACAAAGTAGGCATTTAATAAATGTTTGCCAAATGAATAAATGAACTCCAACATTTACCAGTGCTATTTTAACCCTTATCAAGTAAACTGTGGTAAAAATCAATAGTCGCAATTACAGTCATATCATTAAAACAACCCCACAGATTCAGTAAACAAAATTTGCATCACTTACAAATTATCACTTGCTTATTTTTGTATATGATCACAGGTCTAATTTTTTCAAGGACCAGAACTCATAAGACCAGCTGACAGATAACATGTACAATTGCATAATTTTTTAACAATGTTGCTTCTAAGAAGTCAAACATCCTTAGAGTTAACAACAACAATAACAGAATGAAAAGGAAAACCAAATTTGATCAGAATACTGGGAAAAAAAACCTCTTAACATGAGTAACAAAAGATATAATACTAGAAGTCCTCATTATGAAAAATACAAGATCTCAATAATAAACCAACCAGTTTTTCCATCATTTTCTTAACTTGAAGATTTTATCTTTAAATGACAAGGAAATAACATGAAGAAGAAATTTACAAACCATATTTCAGTATGATCCATTCAGAATGGAAAGCAGCTGCCAATTTGTGCTACATATTTATAAGTGAAAACAGTGATACAAACCTATTTTTAATAGGTTGCATTGAAACGTTATTTAATTTAAATCTCTGGTCTCTTTTCTTGAATTCTTTCCTGTCTCAATAAATAGCAACACCATCCATGTGTTGCTCCAAACTTCAAAACTTAATCCCCTTGCCCTTGATTCCTCTTCAATTCTCCTCCACAGTAAACTATCTGCAAGTTATTTGCTCTATTTTCAAAAAATACCAAGAATATGCTCCTTCCTCTTCACCTCCCTTATTATTTCCTGGGTCCAGATCACCAACATCTTTGCCTAGACTACTGCAATAGCCCTCCAACTGGTCTTCCTATGTATGCTTCTGTTCTCCCCACCATATTTAACCCCATAATCTGCAATTTAGTTAATCTAAGGCATGGCACCCATAGCTATCTTTTTCAATACAAGTGTTATCACTCCCCTAAAATCCTTATGAGCCTCTTTACATCACCTGGCCCTTACTTAATTCTTTAATTGCATCTTAACTGATTCATCTGCTGTATCACTTTATCCTTTCTTTCAGTTTCTAGAACATCCAAGATAGTTCCCACTTAGGGTCTTTCTACTTGCTATTGCTTCTGGTTGGAATGCTCTGTTCCAGATCTTTCTGTGGTGTTTCCTGATCATCAAGTCTCATGTCAACTGTCAACGTTCCCCCCTTAAGCCCCATAGATTTTCCCTGACCATCTCATCTAAATTAATCCCCAATCAATCTCTATCACATCATCCTGTTTCATTTTCTTCCTATTATATATTATTACCTGAAACTGCCTTCTCTATTTCTATGGTTACCCACTGTCTAAAAAATTAGACCTGTGATCATATACAAAAATAAGCAACTGTCTTCCCCTTAGAACGTGAGCTCCTGAGCACAGAAACCTATTCACCATTCACTATCCAGTACCCAGAAAAGTGCTTGGTACACAATAGGTGCTTACTAAATACTTATCACATGAGTGAATATACTTAACAACAACCAAAGAAGCAGCTCCGAATATAAATAATGACCATAAAATTAAGATTCAAAAAGAGGTATCGCATGAATTTATATCATGTAGGTTTCATAGTACACACTTAGACGATATCAGTGGAGCTTATTACATGTTAGAGATCTCAACTATCATCATGAAAAATACATTATAAGTAAGTTTAAATCCATTTGTTATATAAAGCCTTTCAAAATGAGGAATTTTAAATAAATCTGCATTATAAATGGGGAAGGAAAGGCATGTCTTTCCTTCAGCAAAAAATATAATGGTCTCTTTAGGACTGAATCAGAAGCATTTGATGAAATACTTTGGAAAAAAGGGTCAACTTTTAAAAATAAATGCTGACTTTTATGGCAGAATAAAATCTACTGAAAGCTAAGAGTAACAATAGAAATTGGTTTCCCAAGGGCCAATAAATCATCATGTAGCTAAACAGGGGCTGACAAATTTATAACTTGGAGGTTTTCTGTCTCCAAGGACCAATGGCACATTCTCGACACTTAAGAAAGGTAAGTCTAGAACCCTCCAGATGTCCAAACACCACTGTGTCAGTGTTCTTACTTGCAAGACCCACTAGCTAGTCACATAATTAATGAGAATCATTCAAATCTGTGCCTCTGGGAAATAATAAATTACTAGATCTCATGGACTTCCAGGGTCTTCATGAACAGTATTTGTGAATGTCAAGGGCCCCCTCACAGTATTTGGACTGTTTCCATGAGAGGATAAACTACCTTGGATATTAGTTAAGATTCTAAAAAATAACTAGAAACCATTTACTCCACTGGAGCTATTTACTAAATACCACAAAGCATGAATGCAACCACTGAGATTACTTACAGCAGCAAACAAAAATAGCGGTGGGTACTTTGTCTTCCTGTTAATTGATTACTTTTGTTAGACAACATTGTCTGGAAAAATCTGACTACAATTCTAACTGCAAGCCACAGTAATCATGTCAATATGTGAACTATCTGAATATCTAATTATGAAAAAAAGAAGGCAATTTCACAGTGGAAGTATTATTTTAATTCAAGAAACCAGCAATATTAACTCATTAGTCTGACATATAGCAGATAGCTAAAAAACTTTAATTTGAAAGATAATTATTTTTAGCTGATTAATATGCTTCAAATTAAATTCACTGCTTTTAATGGGCCCATCAACTTGACAACCTGGGAAATTAATAAATTTTGCATGCAGTAATCCTAAGAAATTTATACAGCTGAGCTACACATCATTACAAGGATTACCTTCACAGTAGGCATTGTCCTCTCGAAGAGCCCTAAAACCATCTCGACAGCTACAAACAGCCCTGTCATTCAGATTTCTGCAGACAGAATTCTCCATGCAGTTATGTCTTTCAGAACAAAAGTCATAACCTACAAGAAAAAAGAAACTTATTAAGGTAAATGAAACTATGATTGATTTAATCTTGCCAACTAAATACTCTTTGATTTAGAAGGTATTTTTCCCTAAATTATTTTTTAATTTTTTATTGTTATGTTAATCACCATACATTACATCATTAATTTTTGATCCAATGCTAGAGAACCACATGCTATGTGTACTAAAAGTGGTTCTTCATGTTTAACTCAGTTGTTTCCTACTTCAAGTTAATTCTGTCTTCTTTGTTTCTGACTTTATGTTTTCTAGTCCCTGATATTTGAATTATAGTCCTCCAAATATCTGAAACAAAGATTCTTGAGTCTAAAATGGAGATTTACAATATAAAAGATAACCCAGTGAGAAGGTAATATGAGAACTAGAGGTTGAACATTATCAATACCTATGGATAGTACAGACCAGGCCAGATGAAATATGGACATTGCATATTTAAGAAATAAAAGAGCCTGACATCCTTAAAAAAAACTATAAATGTGCTAACAAATGAAAATTACATCACTATAATCTAATTGTCTCTGGAAACCTGCATAGCATTAGATGTCCACTCAAAAGAAGGGAAAAAATTATGAATTACACAGATTTCAGATTCCAGAATCTTTATGAGAGGATGGAAAAATGGAACATTTTATGAACAGTGGTGCCAGTCATGTGTAATTCCTCAGGATCTCTTCTGCCTGTGTGAATCCCTTGTTCAAAGATCATCTAAAATGCTGAAATAAAAAGCTTAAACACTGGAATCCATATTGAATGGAAATTGCATGATTATATATCATTCAAACAATTTTCAAATTGCCTGATGCATAAGTTATCTGTCTAGTTTTACATCACCTAATGAATTATAATTTCAGTCCATGCGTAAAAGAAAAGAGGACTAGAGAAATGTATTTCATGTCGCTCAGAATAAACTCATCTGCCTATAGCCAAGGAAAGACTTTCACTTGAGCAAATCATGAAGATGGAAGTTCTAAATTGGCCCATCTTACTTGAAAGCAAATTACTGGAGAACGCTGTGATTTAGTGGAAGGGTAGACTGAACTATACCGCGACTAGCAGGCATGCTCTTACAGCATGATGGTTGGTGTCCATTCTGATTGGCTGGTGCCCATAATGACTCTTTTGAATATCACCCCAGAGCTAAAGCATATGTCCCATGAAGTGCAACTACCATGGATAGTAAAAAGTGGTGTGGACAACTTAATAAGCCTTAAGAAGGATGATGTTCTCAAAATTCTGTGATGGCCTTAAATAGGGCAAGAAAAAATAAAATGAATTATGACATCTACAGAAATAAAATAAAACAGAACAGAGGTGTATATGAAGGACAGAACAATATATAGTCAATAACAGCATTTAAGTCACTTGATGACTATGTTTTCTTAACACGATTCTTCACAATCTACTTTCTCACGTGGAAGGCCAAACAAGTAAAAGGTTCATTCTTAAGAAGAGGAAAAGTTAAAAATATTTTCTCCTAGAGTCCTTTCCTTCCTTTCTTCTTCAAGTAGCTAAATTGAGACCATATTTCTTAAAATGTATCCTATTGTCTTTTTACAATGTCTGAGAAGAAAGCATTTCAGCGAAAAAGTCATCTTCATTTTCTACCCAATAGCTCAGCACCTCACCAACCTATATGAAAAGTCCCCCCCCAAAAAATTTCACATTTATTCGAAAACTGAACAAAGTTACTATAAAAACTGGCCCACTCCTTTAAGATATACACAGAATCAAGAGATCACGTTCTAACATACCGCTAAATCTCTGTATAATTGCACCTGCAATGTTTCAAACAACTCCTAGAGAGCTGTGACTAAGGCCAGGTACTGTCCTGAGGCATTTTTATTTTTCTTTCCTAAGTTTTTATTTTTCAAAACTTTCAATTTGTCACTTCGCTGCATTTTCTCTTTTCTCATTTTTCAGACTTCGCCCAATCTATGCTCTCAAAGTCAATGGTATACAGTCCACTTTTATTACGGTCCCTTTCCAGTTCTGCCTAAGTAATGCTCAGACCTCTTATCTCAGGATCGAATATCACACACACATTCACCATACAGCGCTAATTGCTGTGAGAATTTTCCCGCTGTAAGATAACAATGTGATCCCACTTTGACTGTTTTAGGTTCAGCAAGGGAGTGTCTTACTTTTTATCAGATGGGTTTTTTTTTTTAAATTGACCCAGAGACTTGAAAGCTAAATATTTTGTCAATCAAATTCTAATTTACACTAAACAATGTCAGATAGCTATTTTGATTTATTTTCTCAACAAATAAGTTAACTCTATTCATTGTTTTACTGCTTAGATACAAAATGCCAGTGTCAAAAGGCTATTGACAGGTAGAAAATTCCAACTCAGTTAAAGTGGGTTGTTTCCAATCTATAGGTAATAACTTCAAAAACTCAGAGTATGAGTTGGATATCCCTATTACCTTCATACTTGCATCTCTAGTCAGAGGTGCTTGGCTTTTGAAGTTGAAAGACCTGGATTTACATTCAATCTCTATTACTTACTGGCCGTGTAAATTACTAGTTGTGTAAGTTAATTAACCTTTCTAAACCTTAAGGTTTTCTCACCTGTAAGAGTAAGATAATATCTAGCTCACCAAAATGTAAAGTTCTAATCAGATCATCTATGTAAAAGCATAATTGTATAGTATTTGTTAATAATTAAAGCAATTAGAGTATTACGAATAAGCCTAAACCAAATATGCTGAGGCATCTATCACAGAAGAAAATTCAAGTATTTATTATAGACGGATGGATCTAATCCAATCTAATACAATCTAGCCTTTGTTTCCCACTTTGGATTTTAACTGCAAGGATACCAAGTTTTCTATTCCTTTTATAAGTTTTGCAAATTTACATGAAGTTGTGTGTCTTGTTAAGTATAGCTCTTTCCATAAAATATTAATATGCATATCTCTACAAGTAGGTAAGTAGAAAAGGTGGATACAACAGATTATGAGTAAGAACAATATACATAAAGGTTATACATAATCATCAGGAGAAAAGGGGCACCTGGGTGGCTCAGTCGGTTAAGTGGCCAAATCTTGATTTTGGCTCAGGTCATGATCTCAGGGTCATGAGATCAAGCCCCACATGGGGCTTTGCACTCAGCATGGGGTCTGCTCCCTCTTCCTCTGCTCCTCCCCCGACTCATGCTCTCTCCTTTCTCTCTCTCTCCTCACATAAATAAATAAAATCTTTAAAAAAAAATCAGGAGAAAGAGAATAAATAACTTTGAGGTGAATATTTGTTGGTTTTTGTCCACAAGCATCTATTCTTCCTTTTTCTGGGGGAAAAAAAAACAACCTAGTCATACTTTGGATGAACCAGTTCCAGTGGGATGAAGCCCCACTGGAAAATCAATGCATCCCACTAGCCTAGACACAATAATTTTTTCAGGTCTGGGTATCTGATCCAGTTCGGGCCAATGAAGATGATTAAAATTCAATTATGGGACTTTTGTTTAACTCCTGAGGACACTGAATATTTTTTCTTCATCTACTTGAGTATCATAATGATGCGAGCATAAGAATGTCAGAGGTCTAGCTGAAAACACATAGAGTCTGAAAATAAAGCCACTTCTGAGGAGGCAAACTGAGATCCATTGAGGCAAAGGGGCAGGATTTGACAGCTGTATAAAGCTGCTTATGGGAGCCTTATGTTCCATTTTTTGCTTATATCAGTTGGATTGGGTGTTTTATTACTTGCACCTAAAAGAATACTAACTTATTTAGGTATTATTTGCAGGATGATGGATAATCCTGATTTTTCCCAAATGGTTCATGTGCATGGATGTATATTTTTTTAAAAAGTACTAATTGCGATGGAATTCTTTTAATGTGTATTAAAAATAGATGAATCTAACAAATAATGCCATTATTTTGTGGCTAGCATTATTTGGAACGAAACTAAATTTTTAAAAAATGAGCGACTAACAGTGATATAAAAATTAAATAATGTTATTAGTGATACATAAATAACAAAAATCATGAAGGTATAATTGAATAAGGTGGGAAACTATGGATTATCCAGAAGTTGAGAGAAGACTATACCCACTGAACCTTCTACATATAGATGTCGCTACTACTTATAATTATAGGCCTGGATGAAGTAAGTGCTAAATTAAAGTGGGGCATCCAGTGAATAGGACTTACTGGTATTATAAACAGAGAAAGGAGTTGCCGAGGGATGAGGAGAAGGGAAGGGCTACAAATATGAAAACTCTATCACATCCTTTCTGTATCTTTCTGAGTCCTCACTGTATCACTGAGTGTCTGTCATGTTGTAATTTGTTACAAGCTTCCTTGAAGGGGCTCTCAAACATGAACAAAGTGAAAAGAACATTCCTGCTACACAGCTTCCGGGCTACTATGACACAGGGTGGGCAGCTGCAGAGTACCTAGAAAACAGTCTTGGTAGGATTAGATTTGGAGCCAAGAGATTTGGGGCCTTATTTCAGTGCACAGCTTTGCTTCTAGCACTGGCCAAGGCCTCCAGTGGAAAGGTCAACACTTTCTTCTCATGCTCTGTCCTCAGGGAATATTTAATAACTGTTTGTGAAGAACTTACTTTTTCAGATGTGAACACAGCATCCTGAGCACTAGGCAGACAGGCCTGGAAACTAGAGGCCAATTATATTACAAATGCATTTGTCACAACATATGTGTAGGTGTTAACTCAAAATTTAAGCCTCCAGAACTTGACTCTTTTTAGTTTAAGCACCAGAGAATGCCAAGAAACTCATTTGTTTATCCTATATACTTGAGATCAGAAATAAAGCAATCTTTATTATAAATGGTGCTAATTGTTTCAAGATGAACCAACTTGTTCAATTTCAGTTCCAGTACTGTCTAAGCTAGTACTTCTCAATCCTGGCTGTGTAAAAAAATTTATCAGAGAGTTTTTTATTTGTTCATTTTGTTTTTTAATGGTGATACCATGGCTCCATCTCCTAGCAATTAGATCAGAATCTCAGGGGGAGGGGGTGTAGGTCACAGTATATTTCAGCACTGTATTCTGAGTGTGCTGCGTAAACATATTAATTCTTAAAACTACAAACAATTTAAATATAATACAATTTTTGTAGCTAGTTTTTCCATTTCTTAACTTACTTTTTAAAAATATATCAAGGCTCTTTTAAAAATAAATGGATGTAATCAAGGCTTCTCTTGATATCTGAAAGGCCCTCTCTCAGCTATTTAAATCTTGTCCTAGCCAACCTTGTCTCCTTTCTGTGCTGTTCACCTTATTAATCTCTAAGGAGCTCCTGAACCCTTCCAGGCCATTAAAGATGGCCACAAATTTTCAACACTTCTACCATGGTGGGGTCTATTCCTCCCATTCCTCTTGAATCTGGGCTTGCTTATAACTCTTTTGACCAGAGGAATCTTGGAAAAGTGAGGCTGTGTCAGTTCCAGACCTGGTCTTTAAGAGCCCCAAACCACCATTTAAGAAGTGTGATCACCATCTTCATGGGACAGGTCACAGGGAGAAGTCTTGAGATTCTGTGGAGAGGGAAAGAGTTTCAGATATACTCCATCTTCCTGTCACCCCCACTGAGATGCCTAGCATATAGTGAGGCCATCTTGTGCCTTCTCGCCCAGTCCAGCTGAGTAACTCCACTTACCACCGTGTGGAGCAGAAGAATCACCTAAATTCCTGACACACAATATTGCAATATATAATGAAATTGCTGTTTTAAAACAGAGTGTAAAGCCTAAACCCAGCAGGAGAAGAGAAATAATAAAAATCAGAGCAGAAATCAATGAAATAGAAACCAAAAGAATAATAGAACAGATCAACGAAACTAGGAGCTGGTTCTTTGAAAGAATTAATAAGATTGATAAGCCCCTGGCCAGACTTATCAAAAAGAAAAGAGAAAGGACCCAAACAAATAAAATCCCGAATGAAAGAGGAGAGATCACAGCCAACACCAAAGAAATACAAACAATTATAAGAATATATTATGAGCAACTATATGCCAGCAAATTAGATAATCTGGAAGAAATGGATGCATATCTAGAGATGTATAAACTATAAAAACTGAGCCAGGAAGAAATAGAAAACCTGAACAGACCCATAACCAAAAATCTCCGAACAAAGAAAAGCCCGGGGCCAGATGGCTTCCCAGGGGAATTCTACCAAACATTTAAAGAAGAATTAACACCTATTCTTCTGAAACTGTTCCAAAAAATAGAAATGGAAGGAAAACTTCCAAACTCGTTTTATGAGGCCACCATTACCTTGATCCCAAAACCAGACAAAGACCCCATCAAAAAGGAGAATTACAGACCAATATCCCTGATGAACAGGGATGCAAAAATTCTCACCAAAATACTAGCCAGTAGGATCCAACAGTATATTAAAAGGATTATTCACCACGACCAAGTCGGATTTATTCCTGGGCTGCAAGGTTGATTCAACATCCACAAATCAATCAATGTGATACAATACATTAATAAAAAAAAGAACAGGAACCATATGATCCTCTCAATAGATGCAGAAAAAACATCTGACAAAGTATAGCATCCTTTCTTGATCAAAACTCTTCACAGTTAGGGACAGAGGGTACATACCTCAATATCATAAAAGCTATCGATGAAAAACCCACAGCAAATATCATGCTCAATGGGGAAAAACTGAGAGCTTTCCTCCTAAGGTCAGGAACATGGCAGGGATGTCCACTATCCCCACTGCTATTCAAGATAGTACTAGAAGTCCTAGCCACAGCAATCAGACAACAAAAAGAAATAAAAGGCATCTGAATTGGCAAAGAAGACGTCAAACTCTCACTCTTTGCAGATGATATGATACTTTATGTGGAAAACCCAAAAGACTCCACCCCAAAACTGCTAGAACTCATACAGGAATTCAGTAAAGTGGCAGGATATAAAATCAATGCACAGAAATCAGTGGCATTCCTATACACCAACAACAAGAGATAAGAAAGAGAAATTAAGAAGTTGATCCCATTTATAATTGCACCCAAAACCATAAGATACCTAGGAATAAATCTAACCAAAGAGGCAAAGAATCTGTACTCAGAAAACTATAAAATACTCATGAAAGAAATTGAGGAAGACACAAAGAAATGAAAAAACATTCCATGCTCATGGATTGGAATAACAATGATTATGAAGATGTCAATGCTACCTAGAGCAATCTACACATTCAATGCAATCCCTATCAAAATACTTTCCACTTTTTTCAAAGAAATGGAGCAAATAATCCTAAAATTTGTATGGAACCAGAAAAGACCCCTAATAGCCAGAGGAATGTTGAAAAAGAAAAGAATAGCTGGTGGCATTACAATTCCGACTTCAAGCTCTATTACAAAGCTGTCATCATCAAGACAGTATGGTACTGGCACAAAAACAGACACATAGATCAATGGAACAGAATAGAGAGCCCAGAAATGGACCCTCAACTCTATGGTCAACTAATCTTCGACAAAGCAGGAAAGAATGTCCAATGGAAAAAAGACAGTCTCTTCAACAAATGGTGTTGGGAAATTGGACAGCCACATGCAGAAGAATGAAACTGGACCATTTCCTTACACCACACACAAAAATAGACTCAAAATGGTTGAAAGACCTAAATGTGAGACAGGGGTCCAACAAAATCCTAAAGGAGAACACAGGCAGCAACCTCTTCGACCTCAGCCACAGGAACTTCTTCCTAAAAACATCACCAAAGGCAAGGGAAGCAAGGGCAAAAATGAACTACTGGGACTTCATCAAGATAAAAAGCAAAAGAAACAGTCAACAAAACCAAAAGACAACCGACAGAATGGGAGAAGATATTTGCAAATGACATATCAGATAAAGGGCTAGTATCCAAAATCTATAAAGAACTTATCAAACTCAACACCCAAAGAACAAATGATCCAATCAAGAAATGGGCAGAAGACATGAACAGACATTTTTCCAAAGAAGACATCCAAATGGCCAACACACACATGAAAAAGTGCTCAACATCGCTCGGCATCAGGGAAATCCAAGTCAAAACCTCAATGAGATACCACCTCACATCAGTCAGAATGGCTAAAATTAACAAGTCAGGAAACGACAGATGTTGGCAGGGATGCGGAAAAAGGGGAACCCTCCTACACTGTTGGTGGGAATGCAAGCTGGTGCAGCCACTCTGGAAAACAGTATGGAGGTTCCTCAAAAGTTGAAAAGAGAGCTACCATACAACCCAGCAATTGCACTACTGGGTATTTACCCCAAAGATACAAATGTAGGTATCCGAAGGGGTACGTGCACCCCGATGTTTATAGCAGCAATATCCACAATAGCCAAACTATGGAAAGAGCCAAGATGTCCATTGACAGATGAATGGATAAAGAAGATGTGGTATATATATACAATGGAATATTATGCAGCCATCAAAAGGAATGAAATCTTGCCATTTGCAACGACGTGGATGGAACTGGAGGGTGTTATGCTGAGCGAAATAAGTCAATCAGAGAAAGACATGTATCATATGATCTCACTGATATGAGGAATTCTTAATCTCAGGAAACAAACTGAGGATTGCTGGAGTGGTGGGGGGTGGGAGGGATGGGGTGGCTGGGTGATAGACACTGAGGAGGGTATGTGCTATGGTGAGTGCTGTGAATTGTGTAAGACTCTTGAATCACAGACCTGTACCTCTGAAACAAATAATAAATTATATGTTAAAAAAAAAAAAAGAAGACGATAGTAGGAAGGGAAAAATGAAGGAGGGGGAATCAGAGGGGGAGACAAACCATGAGAGACTATGGACTCTGAGAAACAAACTGAGGGTTCTAGAGGGGTGGAGGGTGGGGGGATGGGTTAGCCTGGTGATGGGTATTAAAGAGGGCACATACTGCATGGAGCACTGGGTGTTATACGCAAACAATGAATCATGGAACACTACATCAAAAACTAATGATCTAATGTATGGTGATTAGCATAACATAATTTTAAAAAGGTAAAAAAAGGATATATATATATACCTAATAAAATATTGAGGTGTAAAAGCAAAAAAAAAAAAAAAGAAGAAGAAGAAGAAGAAGAAGAAGATAGTAGGAAGGGAAAAATGAAGGGGGGGGAATCGGAGGGGGAGACGAACCATGAGAGACTATGGACTCTGAGAAACAAACTGAGGGTTCTAGAGGGGTGGAGGGTGGGGGGATGGGTTAGCCTGGTGATGGGTATTAAAGAGGGCACGTACTGAATGGAGCACTGGGTGTTATACGCAAACAATGAATCATGGAACACTACATCAAAAACTAATGATGTAATGTATGGTGATTAACATAACATAATAAAATAAATAAATAAACACACTTTCCAAATAAATAAATAAATAAATAAATAAAATAAACCACTGAGTGTTGGGACAGTTTGTCATGCAACAATAGCTAACAGCTCAAAGTGTGGGCTCACTGACCAGTAGCATCAGAATCACCAGGGAGCTTCTCAGACATGCAGGGTTTTTGGGTGGACCCCCGACCTACTGACTTAGGATCTACATTTTACTAAGATCCCTAGGTTATCTGTATGCACATTTAAACTTGAAAAGCACTGGTTTAGCCAACTTCTGGTGGCCAAAGTAACTGTAGTTAAGCTGCAGACTGAGTGCAGTTCTCAAATCAAATAAGTGGGATGAGCATTTTTGATTCATATCCAATTCCACACATGCTCTGTACAAGGCACTGGCTCAGGCACTGTGAAGATGAAAACTAAGATGGCCTTGCTATCTGTCTATTTGATTAATCCTTTTCAGTAGTATTCCTTAGTTCCTTTCCTTTGAAAGCTCCCTGAAGGGTAGACCAAGTCTTAAACCACTTTGAAATTCCCAAAGTACCTTTCACAGAACTGGGATTTTAAAACTCTTAATTGAATGGATGGAAGAAAGGGCTAAAAAGAACAAAACAAAACTGCACCACCCTGTTAAAAATGGGAGGGGGGATCTTATGTCTACTTTTAATAGACATAGTGTAAAGGAAATAGAATGCTATATGTTTTATAAGGTTTCTTTTTCTTACTTTTTTTTTTTTTTTCCATTTAAGCTTTCCTTTGCATCCCCATAAACGCCATTATTCAAACAAGTACTAGCAGCTCATTTAGGGCAGTTTGTTATATAGTACCAACTACGTCAGTTATGAGCATCTACTACATCTCAGGTGCCACAGGAGGTGTTAAAGATATAGAGATGAATATAAAGACCTAGCCCTGCTCCCCAGGTGCGAAGTCCAATGAAGGAGACCGAGTCACAAACAATAATTTCAATAGAATACAGCCTTAGGATGAATTGACTTAAAATTTTTCACCTTTACAATGAACAAAAGCGATAGGCATTCTGTAGAAAACTGTACTTCGAATTTTGATCTATTCCTGGGCTCCTGATACATAGTACAAACCTCTCTCCCAAGGCTGGGGCAGTGAACCCAGAGCTCCCAGAGGGTAAACAATTGATACACTTAACAACCACTCTATACCCTACAGCCACTCTGTTTTTCACTTTCATTACAGCATTCAATAAATTACACGAGATATTCAACAACTTCTTATAAAATAGGTTTGGTGTTAGATGACTTTGCCCAATTGTAAGCTAACGTACAGGGGTACCTCAGAGACACTGCCGGTTCAGTTCCAGGCCACCACAATAGAGCAAAAATTGCAATAAAAAAGTCAAATAAATTTTTGGTTTCCCAATGGATATAAAAGTTATGTTTATGCTATATTGTAGTCTATTAATTGCACAATAGAATTATGTCTAAAAAATGTACATACCTTAATTTAGAAATGCCTTGCTAAAAAGTGCTAGCCATCATCTGAACTTTCAATGAGTTGTAATCACTGATCACAGATCACCATAAGAATTATAATAAAAGTGAAAAAATTTGAAATATTGTGAGATTTACCAAAATGTGACAGACAGACATGAAGAGAGCAAATGCTGTTGGAAAAATGGAGCCCATGGACTCGCTTGACACCAGGTTGCCATGAACCTTCAGTTTGTAAAAACACAGTATCTACAGAGCACAATAAAGTGTAGCATAATAAAATGAGGTATGCCTACAAGTCTTCTGAGGACACTGATGGCAGACTAGGCTAAGCTATGGTGTTCGATAGCTTAGATGTATTAAATGCATTTTTGACTTAATGATATTTTCAACTTACGGGGTTACAGAGACATAACCCCATCATAAATCGAGGAAGACATGTACAGAAAGGCACATATAGTCTTGTGGCGGGTAGGGATCTTAAAGAGTTCCACATAATTACTCCTTTTGCGTAATGTTTCAATCTATAATAAAATACGAAGTTTTAGAACCAATAGTGATGGGAAACTCACTGCCTCCTGAGGCAGCCTGCTGCATTTGTGAAGAGCTCAAACTTTACTGTTTTCTTATATTTAACTAAAACTCTAAGTCCCTTCTACTTATTGGTCCTAGGCCTATCATCACAGAGGCAACACAGAATGAGCAATGCATGTCTGATGGCCTCACTCTTCTCAGGAGGACAGAAGCCTATGGGTGAAGGAGAGTGGAATTGAGAGGAGAGGGATCTGAAGTACTTGAAATGAAAATTATACAAAGTCAATTCCAAAACAAACAAAAGGAAAGGGAAATCAAACCAGAAAAAAAAAAAAAAAGGAAAAAGAGAAAGAGAAAGAAAGAAAAAAGAAAACCAATAAGATAACTCAGCACTGCTGTGTCAATTTCTTTGGCAAAGTCATGCTGACTCAGAACGAGTACACAGAAAGAAGTTTAAAGACCCAGAGCTTGACATACATAGCAAAAATGTATGGAAACATCTTGATATTAACTCAATAACTATAATAAATATTCTGTGACTACCTACTATCTACCCAATTAGGTAAGAATTTAAGAAAATACTGTTATTCTTTGGAAATAACTTGCTTATAAAACTTTCTATTTCCTGTCAGTTAAACTAGACTCCAACAATGACACGCACATAAATCTTACTTTACGAAAAAGTCTTACCTTTACAAACTTTGCAACAGCTATGAGACAAGGTAATCTGCTGAGATTCTGGACAATCCAAAGCCGGACAGCCAGAACTTTCAACCAGCTTCATGGTTTGGTCCTATGAGACAACAGAAAATAAATCCTTCAAACCTCTGAATTTGGACATACTAAGAAGTTTCTAGATCCAGCATCTGAGAAGGCCCTTCACCCACAAGAGAAAAATTTTCATCCTGAGAACCTCTGCATAGGTCACAGACTCACTCACAAAATGATATTAAGTCATAACTGGAAAGCCTTGAAAATGGACCAGCAGCTCTGGGAATAGGAGCATAACACACTGCATCCATATAAATAATTTGCCAAACAACTAGGGAATTCTAAAAAATTCCTTTAGTTTTATAACACATTTGCACATCCAGATGACAACCGTGGCACAAACACGGCTTGAATTAGATCAATGGCCCACATTGAAAAAAAAAACAATAAATAAAAACTGAGCCTTGTAAACATTCTCATTTCAAACTTTTCTAGACTATTATGAAGAGATTCTGACAGGTGATTAAGGTAAGGAATATTGGGGATCTCTCCCCCAAACCATAAAGGAAATGAAGGCAGGATTTGGTTGGCTTCTATACTGTCAACCTCCTCTCTCTTAAGAACAGGGGTCATTAACTAAACAGCATATAAGCAATAAAATGTTGGAACTTGTAGGCTTCCATTTTAACACTGCTCAAAAGCTTAAATTTTTAGATGTCATTTCTATTAAGTACTACTCTTATGGAAGAAGTACTCATTTTAACATTTCCATCTTCCTGGAGTATCTGTAGAAAAGAGATCATGATTTGAAAATGATCTTACCAAGAACGTGGTAGGACCATACGACCCTGTAATTCTACTTCTGGGTTTTTTTCCTCAAAAAAAAAAAAAAAACCCAAAACACTAATTCAAAAAGACATATGCACCCTGATGCTTACTGCAGCATTATGTACAGTAGCCAAGATGTGGAAGCAAACTAAGTGTCCATTGATAGATGAATGGATAAAGAGGATGTGAGACAAACAGATAAGGAATATTACTTAATGAAATGTCGTCATTTATGACAACATGGATGGACCTAGGAAGTATAATGCTAAGTGAAATGTCAGACAGAAAAAGACAAATACATATAATTTCACTTACATGTGCAATCTAAAAAACAAACCAAAAACAGAAATAGACTCGTAAATACAGAAAACAAACTGGTGGTTGCCAGAAGGGAGGGGCGGTAGGGGATGGGTAAAATAGGTAAAGGAGATTAAGAGGTACAAATTTCCAGTTATAAAACAAATAAATCACAAGGGTGAAAAATACAGCATAGGGACTACAGTCAATAATATTGTAATAACATTGTATGATTACAGATGATAACTACACTCGTCGTGGTGAGCATTTCATAATGTATATAATTGTTGCATCACTATGTTGTACACCTGAAACTAGTAGAATAGTGTATGTCAGCTACACTTAAAAAAAAAATGAGTGGTAGGAGACATGGATCTAGTGGAGTCAAATGCTAGTCTTCCTTTGGTTTGACAATACTATCCATTCTGATAATCTTATTTTCAGAACCACAGTGTTTTCCAGTGTTACTATTAAAATTACAGACCCCCAGGACACACTTTCAAGGCCACAAAAGTGAAAATAAAGAAAAAATGAAGGACTAGTGTCGACAGCCCAGGAAATAAAAGCTTGGGAGAGCTGTGAATTATGTAAAGGTATAAATACAGAAACTAAGGGGCCTGAAGGGAAGGGAAACAATGGAAGTTCTTAATGTCAAGAATTTAGTCTGGGGCACCTGGGTGGTGCAGTCGGTTGAGTGTCCCACTCTTAATTTTAGCTCAGGTCATGATCTCAGGGTCATGAGATTGAGCCCCCCAATGGGGCTCCACGCTCACCACAGACTCTGCTTAAGATTCTCCCTCTCCATCTGCCCTTCCCCCACTCATGCATGCTTTCTCTCTTTCTCTAAAATAAATAAATAAATCTTTAAAAAAAAAAAAGAATTTAGTTAAGAACTCCAAAAACAGATGATAATCTGGTACAGCTGGGCTGTACGATCAATAGTCACTAGCTACATGGAGCTCTTGAATACGATAAACATAAAATAAACACAAGATTTCGGAGGATTAGTGTGACAATAGAATGTGTAATATTTCTTTTTTTTTTTTTTAAAGATTTTATTTATTTATTTGAGAGAGAGAGAATGAGAGAGAGCACATGAGAGAGGGCAGGGTCAGAGGGAGAAGCAGACTCCCTGCCAAGCAGGAAGTCCGATGCGGGACTCGATCCAGGGACTCCAGGATCATGACCTGAGCCGAAGGCAGTCGCTTAACCAACTGAGCCACCCAGGCGCCCTGAATGTGTAATATTCCTTTAAGAATTTTATGTTGATTATGTGTTAAAATGATAATATTTTGCACATATGGGTTTAAATATAGAAAAATTAGCACAATAAAAATTATTATTTGCGGCTTACATATTTCTATTGGACAGCAGAGCATTGGAGAGGAAATGATGCCTTTTGTTTGAGTAAATAAGAGGTAACATTTGTTCATTCACTCAATATTTACTTTCAGAGTATAGGCACATTCAGAGTTGTCTATATATAGACTTCTCACTAACCCATTCTAAAATGAAATCATTTCACAGCTATCTTACAACCAGACAGGCAACTATTCCAATAAATTTCTAAGCCATAATTGTCAGTATTATGAGACACACTGGTCAGATGAAAAGAATACACACAGACACACACACACACACACGCATTGAGAAATTCCAAATGCCCTCAAGATATTTAAATTTAGAGCTGATATTTCAAAGTTAGAAACCAGCTGACAAAAGTTTTCCACCTTCCTTGAAGTAACTTTCTTCTGCTTCCTTTTTCTTAATTTGGAGTTACTAGCCCTCACTCTAGGTCTTTCAACCCTTACATTTATAGTGGGACCTACTTCACTCAAAACAGTGTTGGTGTAGGGTACTTATAGGGGACAGTCCATCTTAATATACAGGTTTGGGAATTCATGTTAATGTTCCTATACCTCAGATCTCTTGTCTTTAAGACGGTGACCTGCACTACAGGAAAGCTGACTTAAAGCCAAGAGAAGCAGCTCGAATACTTTATAATGGGCATGAAGAAATCAGACCTCTCATATTCTAGAAACCAAATCTGTCACAGGCTTGCCTCTCTTACGTTTCCTCCTTGCTTATCCCAAAGGACTTCCAACCTCAGATGCAGGAAGTGTAGAGCCGGCTTCTTTCAATTTATTGTGGCAAAATTCTTAGGATTTTCCTTTCCCTGACACTGAATAATCATATAAATCCTCACAATTTATTGGTGGTGCCAGCAGCATTTTCTTTTTCTATGTAATCTATGCATACTAAATCATCCCCAAAATCCATTTAAAGAGAAGACATTTAAAGAGAAAAATTAGGGATCAAATGTAAAGGAAATTCTAAAGCATCAACTTTATATGCAGAGTTTCCCTCAGATAGAATATGGCTTGCAAAATCACATTATGGTCAAGAAATATATTATAGTTTATAAAAGGCAAAGATGAAAATTTTATGAAACATACTTTTTCAATTAGTAGATCAAGCACCAGAGATAAAAACACTCACATCTGCTCCTGAAGCATACTTGAGGAGACCTTGGCAGTAAATTTATAAAGAATTCCCCCTTCAAATCATTTAAAATATTCTTACTAAAGGGATTAATAACAATATCCATCTCATCTCCATCCAACAGCTAATTTTTATTAGGTAATTTTTATGATTTTCCACTGAACTGAATGATATTTGTCACATGGTCAAAAACCATACGTGACAACAGGCTGAGTCCAACTTTATCTATATTTTCTTCATAGGAGTTAGTTTGAATTTGGAAAAATAAGACAACTTCATAAAACTTTAATTGGATAAAACAGTATTTTTGTTTATTGGGGAAATTATAGCCATTAATTTACATATTTGAAAAAAAATGGGAATTTCTATTTGAATTATAATTAATATCTTAAATTTTTTCTTTGCCTTAAATGTTTGAAAGGTATTACAAGTGTGACATTTTAAAGAAATATTTACCGTTTACATAATAAAGAATTTTGAAAGACCCATGAAGAGCTTCCTTACCTTGCACTCGTAGAGAACACATACTCCAGAAGAGGAATAAACCGTATTTCTCTCTCCTTCAAAGTAGGTCCGTCCTTGAAATTGACATATTGCTTTGGAATAAAAAATACATATATATTTATTTTTAATTTTTCTTTAGGAAAAATAGTTGGGAAGTGTTTAGATTATATTTCACATGGTCTTAAGCCTTTTCAAAGTGTCTGAATTACCATAAACCTAAATTCAATATAACTTAAGGCACATGTAGCATCCAGTTATTGTTATGCCCATTAAGGTCAGAGAGTAAAATAAGGTACAAAAAGGATAACGACAGTGACAAGTCAGAAGTAGACTCTAAAAAAAGGGTGCCAATGAGCAGACTCTCAGATGACTTGTCTACTAGATGATGTCGCCCTTAGGGCATATTAAGCAGGTGTCTGGAGCAGCTACGAATCAGGGCAACACAAACATGAAAAAAAAAGTGCATTTTTTTATATGCCATTTCAGAATTTTATTTATTTTTATTTTTTTAAAGATTTATTTATTTATTTGAGAGAGCGAGAATGAGAGAGAGTACATGAGAGGGGGGAGGGTCAGAGGGAGAAGCAGGCTCCTCGCTGAGCAGGGAGTCCGATGCGGGACTCGATCCTGGGACTCCAGGATCATGACCTGAGCCGAAGGCAGTCGCTTAACCGACTGAGCCACCCAGGCGCTCCGCCATTTCAGAATTTTAAAAACAAAATTTAAAAGAAGCTTTTTTAACTTCAGTACATATATGAAAATTTTATGTTTTATGAATTAGCACTATTTAGTTTGTAAATACATGTGGATTAGGGCACCCTACTTAGGATATTGAAAAATCTTAATCTGGGCCTGCTTTGTTTCCATCACCAATTAAATAAAATTTTAAAATAGAACTTCAGATTCAATAGGAAAACATTTTTAATTAGTGAAAATACATAGAAATCATCAAATAATTTTTGAGATTTTCAAAATAGTTTCAATTCACATAAACATTTTGCCAGCAGAAGGGAACGGTTGTTTTGAAGGGAACGGTTCACACTCCCCATGCTGACTCATCACCTAACCAGAGACAGCTACCCTCAGCTAATGAAACTTAACTTTCAGAATCCTCCTCCGGTTTAGTCACCTTTTTAAGACTCTGAACTAACTTTCGTTTTTGCAACTTTGTATTGTTTTTTGTTTTGGGGGGTTTTTTTGAAAATGTTGTGGATGCTTTGGAGCTCCATAGCATCTAGAAAAAGACCAGTGGAAATGATTATCTGCTAAGAAAGGACTCAAGCAGTTTGTTAGCCTTGTTTACTAAATCCAATTTTTAATTTTAACCATACGGACTTTACAAAATGGATGTGTACATTTTCTTCTAATTCCTTTGTGTGAATTTGAAGAAAATGTTTCCCTCTTCAGAATTCACATATTTCCATAATTTCAAAAGTATCAAGTTATCTCAGCACTTTGCTTTAATAAATACTATTTTTGTATCATTACTGAAAAAAGTGCCAGGTTGCCTCTAATAATTGGTAACAAAGATATTAGATAAATTTTTATCAATATTAAACATATACATGGTTGTACAAATATTCATATTTAAAATGTAAACCAACTTATATCTTCACTGAAAAATTAACCGATTATTTAAAAGCTGCACATTTAAATAATGGAAAGCATGCATGTTGTTAAAATGCCATCCTTCAACTGATCTCTTTACTCAGCTTTTATTAATAAATTTCACTACTTAATATATATCACTGGTGAATTGATTTCAAATTTTTGGAGTTTGCTAAAAGAATACAACTTACTTGCATAAATTATATTACTTAAAAACTGGGTAAAGTTTGTGTACTTATTAATATTCAAAATGAAACTGCAGATGTGTCAGTTGCATACTATCTGTCATATTACAAATTAAAATAGCACGTGCATTTACTTAAAGAACCTGACTGATTACAAAATATATCTGTCCAACATGTAATTTTTACATACCCCTCACTTATGAGATCCAGTAACTCAAAATACCAAGTTATGACACATTGTGTGTTCAATGATACTTAATAAGTACCACATTTTACAGGAAAATGAGAATAAATAAAACCTTCTTAACTTCTCTTCAGCACTTGCCATTCAAAGGTATCTAAGCCTATTTTATTATATGACTTCATAACTTCAGCCTATTCAAGCCCAAGGGTATATTGAAAAAAACTGATATTAATAGTCTTAGAACAGAAGGGAAAGGAAACTAAAAAACACAAGGGTAAGTTCTCCTTAAACAAAGTCTTAAGATAATTTAATATTCAGGCAGAGCAGATGGGGCTTCTGTTATAAACTCTTAATTCAAAAGACTCAAATAGGCAACTTGTGGGACAATAGGGCACCAAATGGAGCTTAGCAGAGGGATAAAGCGCAAAAAACGAATGAGATCACAATTGCTTCATTTCCTTTCAAGCAGTGAGCACAAACGGGGTGAACTTGGCTTAGGGAGAACCCAACGTGAGTGATTTTTGCCTTGTTTCTTTATTGATCAGTTGCTGTGATTTCCGTAATTCTGAGGTTTATCCCCAATACCTAGTAAGGCCACTAGGGTATACCTACCCCAGGCTCTTTAGTGGAAAAATGTTAAGAAAGCTAGAAAATTGGGGCACCTGGGTGGCTCAGTCGGTTAAGCATCTGCCTTTGGCTCAGGTCATGATCCTGGAGTCCTGGGATCGAGCCCCACATTGGACTCCCTGTTCAGCAGAGAGCTTGCTTCTTCTCCCTCTGCCCCTCACCCTGCTTGTGCTCGCTCTCTCTCTCAAATAAATAAATAAATAAATAAAATCTTTAAAAAAAAAAAAGAAAGAAACTTAGAAAATCTATAATCATTGCTAAAAATACTACAAGGAATCCTGAAAATACCATTAGGAAGTCTCTGGAACTTAGGATTTGTTGAAAGAATAAAAGTCTTATTAATTTATTAATACATTGAACAGGTACGTACTCTGAGCTCCTATTATACGCCAGGTAGTCTGCTAGGTAACTAAAATCCAGAGATGAATGAGACACATGATGCATGCCCTCACCATGTAGTGAGGCAGACAGACTCATCCACAACTGACTACGATAAAAGCCAAAATGAAGTCTTATAAATGAGAAAGTCATAAGTCATATGCAAACACAGCAGACTGAGTGGTGAACTTCCACGAGGGGACAAAAGGAAACAAATGGGCTGGTGAAGGACCCAGGCTCTGGCAATAGCGGGAAGTCATGAGCACCACGGGGCTAAGGAGCAAGGACAGTAAATTGTTTTACTGGAGCCCTGTCTGAGTCAGTTATGGGGAAGTGGTGCCTAGAGGGAGCCACAGTCAGGAGAGACGCAGGTACTGCTAGAAACAGCACAGCGTAGAGAAGGAACAGGGAAGACACGTGGCCAATTCTCTCTCCTCCTGCCTTCTAATTTCCTGCCAGTGTCTCCCACTGGCAAAGCCTATCCAAAGCCGGTTGGCAAGGAGACCAGGGTGATGCAGCAGGCTCCTGGGGCAGAGACTAGGGCAGAGAAGGAGAGGGAATGGAAGTGGGATAGAGGGGTGCCCGGGAATAACCAGCACCCAGCACAGGTGGCTATCAGATTAAATCATTTTAAACCACGAAGAGTTTATAAGGATAGGTTGCTTAGAAAAGCATGAGAGAGTGGAACAGAGAGCAAATAAATTTGAAGAGGAAAAATTGCAACATTTAAAAAATGCAGATCCACTTTAAGGAAAAATAAGGTAGCTGATCAAAATGAGGTCCGTACGCAAGCAGAAGGCAAGATGGAGGAACTAAGCTCTGGAGAAATCAAGTGTCCAAACAGAGGGGGGGAAAGCAGATGAGGCCTGTGCCCAGACTTTAACCAAGGCCAGCCCCTGCAAGTATTAGGGACACAGCCTCAGAGACAATAATCCCTGTGGCTACCACAATACTGCAAAAAAACAAACAAACAAAAAAAACCTCTAGAATTCCCTAACTGAAATGTGTCTACCTGCTTACTCTTCCCCCATAGACTATAAAGTAAAAGAAATCTCTTCCTCCACAGAACAACAAAGGAATAATCATTTTGCTATATAATCATTTTGCTGTATTGATTTCTCCTTTAATTCAATTGCATTCACATGTTCATAGTCAGAGGCTTCATTCTTTCCTAGCTTTGGTGTGTGTGTTTGCACGCATATGTATATGAAAGCATTAAGTTTCTTATGACATACCTCTGGATTCCTATGCCCCAAATTATTTACCAGCTTTAAGAAGAATTATATCAACAAGGCTACATTTTCAAATACCTATGCTAAATGCTTACTGAGTATATTACAGGCATATTTTTAAGATAAGAAGTTTGGAGGAAGATGGATATTCATTCATTCATATAGGCTTCTCACTTTTCAGACTAAGAAGCTATGCCCCCATGAATACACTGCAACTACTCTTAAGTTATTAATATTAACCAATTTCAAATGCATATTGACTGTGACTCTGGTATATATTGCTGTTTGCATAACTCTAAGGGGATACCATTCATAACATGGTTTATGTGAATTATGTCACCCAGAACTGTCCCGTGCACAGCCTATTCAGCCATAGATGGGGACATTAATTAGAACTTGGGGAAAGTCAATAGGATGATATAACAAAAGGTATATAATGTTTTACTAAGGCTATATTAAACATTACTAATTACACAATCACTAGCACCATAATGATAAGAGAATCTGCAAAAGCAATTAACGTGACTTATTTTCACTTCATTTCCCCCCCATTTTAACAATTAACAAGAAACAGGAAGACAAGAACTGGTACAGATGCAAATTTGAAAGTTATTAGTTAGAAAAAGTGAAAAGTAGTTTACAGCACAAATTGAGAAGTGGGTAAGTGAAAGAAGCCAGTAAAACTCTAGAAGTCCTAGGTTACACATTAAAATCTCGATTGGTCATTAATACAGAGATAGAAAATGCAGATCCCTCTAACGAGATTTAAATCAACTTCTGCAAACCTTTGCAGAAAGAATCATCCAAATCTACCTAAAAAAAATTTTAGAATATAAAAAAATGAAAGGATGTATCATATTTCCCTTCTAAACATCTCCTTGCTTTTCCTTTTTATTGCCAGATTGAAATATAAGAGTCTACTTTAAACTTCCCAATTGGTATTGGCACCTTTAAAAATGATCCAAAACAAAATTAAAAGTTATAGATACCAAAAAGAAAACCAATATAATCCACTTAGGTAAGAAATGGGATTTAAGATTTCTTTAAAATTCTCTTTGAAAACACCAGGTATCCATGATCTTTAGATTGTTTAAGCTGCCTATTAATAAGGGCAGAGTTGTAGATAATAGTGGTTTTTATGCGGTCTTCTTTGAAATCTTGATTTCCTCTGGGAGATCTTAAACATCCCATGTACAATGGCAGGTGTTATTTTTTTTTTATTTTTTTATTTTTTTATTTATTTAACAGAGAGAGAGATAGCGAGAGCAGGAACACAAGCAGGGGAGTGGGAGAGGGAGAAGCAGGCTTCCCGCTGAGCAGGGAGCCCGGCGTGGGACTCGATCCCAGGACCCTGGGATCATGACCTGAGCTGAAGGCAGACGCTTAACGACTGAGCCACCCAGGCGCCCAATGGCAGGTGTTATATTCTGGGCCAGCATGATAGTTATTTGTTAGTGATATGCCAATCAAAGCTGTTGGATGAGAAAATATCTCATTAGCTGTAATTATGTATATTTATATTTTTATTATAGGTATTTAAAAAGAAAGTACAATAAATGCATTCAAGAGGCAGGCTAAGATTCTGTGGAGTCAAGCAAAAATAAAATCTAAAAGTGTTTCAGTATTCTTAAAAGACTCCAATCAGCCATGCTGCATTTTTCCAGGCCACAATGTTTTTTAGTTATCTGGACTCACTTGGAGTCAGTTCTTAACAATACGGTTATAATAAAAGTCTTAAGTACTAACTGCTAAAATTAATTTTTCCCTCTTCTATAATACCTAAATCTCTATTAGAGCACTAAACACATTTTTCATTTTCTCTTCTAGTTATACACTTTTGTAATCTTTCCTACATGAGGACAGGGACAGTGTCTTATTTGTCTTTGGATCTTATTCAGCACCCAGTCCTGGCCGTGCATAATAAACTCTAAAGGTTTGTTGAATTTTTTGGTAAGTTCTCTTCCAGCTTACTGTTTGATGAAAAGCCTGAAAACAAGTGAATTGGACCTCTTTGATCTGCACATCTCCCTTTACATATGGCCTTATCCTTTGATTTTGCCTCTTTCTTATAAAGATTCTATAAATTGAGTGTCATGGAAATATTTTGCCCTTGTTGTAAAATGGCACCTTATTTATCACTGCAGCAGAGCTGAAGTGCCTGAAATGGGAGTAGGTTTGCCTATCAGCTAATGAAAGAAAAATACCAGCTCTTGTTAGAGCAGTAACTTATTAACATGAATAATACAAGGTAACATGTACAACAGAAGTCAGCTTGGACAATTTGATGACAAAACTTCTCCCTCCTCTACAGAAAGCCAATTTTTATGAGCCAATGCTATTTAAAATAATCAGAATTTCAGAGTGTTTAAATAATTCACAAATTTATTAATTATTCATGATTGCTTCCTTTAACTAAATCTCATTAATTGTTTGGGAATTTAGTTGTTTGCAAAGCTAATATTAGAATTTAGGAAATGAGATCATGAGAGTAGAGGTGCAACCCTCCTGTCCCATTTTATATATATCATGTCCTTGGGCTTCTAAAGGACCAAAGAGTGCTTTTCCTAGGGGGCCTTAATTTAGGTCAGTAGCCTATTCTTCCAAAAAGAGAACGGCCCTGAAACACCATAAATCTAGCTGTAGTGAGGGGTTAGGAAGCAAAGAAGGATAAAAATAACTACAAGAATAGAACAAAAGCAAAAATTCTAACACCCTGTCCAAATCAGCCTTTGGGTTACAGGGTTATATACTGGGAAAACGGGAAATGGATATTTCGAGGATAATAGACAAAGGCCAAGTGTGTAGGTGGAAGGAAGGAGTCACTGTGTTTTTTCCCTGATTTAATTTTACCAAGTGGCAAGTAAGATAAAAAAAAAAAAAGATATTCTGGAATTCACTTGATTTAGCTACCTTTCTATCATTGGCCTTATTCTTGATCCTGGCTTATATACCACACAATGGAGTCTTTAAAATAAAAACAATGTGATCAATTCATTTAGTCTTCTGGGGATGAGAAAAATTTAATGAGTGGAGATAAAGATTTGGAGAAAAATATAGCATTTGTGTCAATACATGCATACTATTAAAATGACAGCATGAATACACATGAGGCAACAGGTTTTATCACTTTACAAAGAAAACATAACGTAAACTATAATAAGGAAATGTTCACACATTGTCAGTTTCAAAGCCAGGACTAGAATTCATCTGACAGTCCTTCTGTATATCTTTTCTTACCACTAAAAATCCAGTGAACTCAGTCAAAACTTGAACACCTAATCTTTGGTTTAACTTTTGGAAAACATCTTTCCAAATGACTAACACCTTTTAGATACATGTTGTTTGGATATTATAGTGTGGAGATGTTGAACATATAATGCTTGTGCATTATAAAGCAGGACCCTATGCATTATAAACCACACAGCTGTGCTCAATTAAGAGACTACAAGTAAAGACCCTGAAACAGTGATGGTGTAGTTTTAAAATAACCCCTTGTGTACACACAAAACAAAGAGGAAAGTGTTAGGGGAGGGTAGGCCTCTTTTAAATGCAGTTTTCTGAGAGATACGTTAATGAATCCTTCCACAATGCAGGGAGTATGAGCCAAGGGAACAGAAGAACCTCAAGGTCAAAGGGAGCCAGCTCCGTGTACCAGACACAGAAGGGGCAGCGCGATGAGGAGGGAAGAGGGAGCAGAGGAAGCAGCAGAGGACAGAAACATTTAAAAGTATACTTGAGATGGAGGAGGAGAAAGGAAAGCAGGAAGCAACAAAAGGCTAAACAAGAGAAACAAAATGATTTCATAAAGAGCTTTGCAGGAAGAGTCGCAACACCCAGTGGACAAGGGGAGCAGTTATGATAACCTACTGTCCACCAGGTGCTGTACTAGGCAGATGCCTTCCTGCCTCCAAGGAGCATTCAGCCAAGCATTGGAAACAGATGACCACACACACAAGTAACTACATACAACTCAGAGGTAGTGCGGGAACAGAAAGGAAGAACAATGCCTTACACGAGTGGAACTGGAAATGCTCCACAGAAGAGGAGCATCTGAAAATGAGTACTGAAATGCTTTAATATGATTTAAGTTGGGGTAAGAGTACTCATGATATATTCAGAGAATACAACAGAATAATGCTCATAGCAATATACTTAGTATACCTGGATCCTAATGGGCATCTACTCGGGATAATATATAAGCTGGAACTGATTTATTATAATTGATTTTATAACCAATTTAAATGCTCCCAACCTGCTGGGCCTACAGTTCTCAACTGTGGATGCATATTAAAATCACTTAAAGAACATTAAAACTGTGCCCCAACTGCATGCCAGACCAATTAAAAAGAATCTCTAAGTGTCGGACCTGGGTCTCTTTATTTTTTTAAAGCTGCTCAGGCACAGCTAAGCTTGAGAACTATTTGCTATGCAGAGAAAAAAGAACTAGGAAAGAGAAAAATACAATTAACACTTCAATGGGACAGTCACATAGATATTCAGTAGAAGCCTTTTTATCCCATGTTATTTGGATAGTTATTTGGTCCATTTTTTGAAAAAAATCAGTTAAACTGAGAAATCAGAGACAACAATAAATACGTACTTTAAACATTTTAATTTAAAACACAAATCCACACTCATTCAACAAGGTTTTGAAGTGCAACACTTTTCTTTGGTATGGATTCATTGATTGTGCTTCATTGCATACTTGGCTATATAAATAAAACATAGTGTTGCCTACCATTTCTAATTTTTTTAAGTGTACTAAGGTAGATATTTGCCAAACAATCTAAAGAGGGAACATTCTAATTCTATTCCACAACACTTTAAGTTGTCTTACATCTAATTCAAGAGCATATTTTTTAGCAGTTTGAGTTTATCAGTGTTTTTCAAAGCACTCAATTTTTATTTTTAAAAAGTGTCTTTTCACATTCATATGTCACTGGTTTACATATTATATATGTATATGTATTTGCAGCAATTCAATAACATTACAATTGCAAGACAAATACAATGGACATAAACAGGTTTGGGGACAACACCTACCTCTTGCTTAGCATGAAAAATCATGTTGTGGGAGCATTAAGTATACAGGCTTAGGCTCAAGTTCAATTGAGACCTTTTAAAAAAATTTTTTAACAGAGCCAATGGAAATTGTAGATGAGTGCTTCTCAATTTACCTGGAGATCCTATTTAAATGAAAATCCTGATTGGGTAGATCTGAGATTCTGCATGTCTAAGTAGCCTCCCAGTGATACAGATGCAGCTGGTCCAGTGATCACACTTTGGGTAGCAAAGTTGTAGATCACTGATTATTAGTCCTGCTTCCACGTACGAATCACCTAAGATTACTGAAAATACAACATGGGGAACCCAGACCAATTAAATCAGAGTCTCTAGGGGAGGGGCCTAGGCATCTGGTTTTTAAGAGCATCCAGGTGATTCCAGTATATGGCCAGTGTTGCAAATCACTGTGTAGATTAATCCAACCAGTCAATTCAGTGAGCTTTTAATATAAATCTCCATCCCGGACAAAATCAGAGAATGACTCATAGGATGAAGTTCTGGCCAAAACTATTTTATTCTTACACTATAATTAAGGAAACATCATAAACCTACAGCTCTATTTCCAGAGGTTTTTCTTAACTTCTAAATAATTTACTTATGTTTATAATTTCAAAAAAAGTAATAAAAGTCATGGAAGTGAAGGACAAGGGAGAGGATGAAGAAGAGGGTGGGGATGACAGAGGCGGAAAGGGAGACAGAATTCAAGTGCACTGTAAGACTGGAAATTGAGCCTAATTAAATACAGCTGTGCTTGTATTTTGGGACAAAATATTTGTTGAAATACATCACTTTTTCTATTTTCAGACAATTGCCCCCCTTAGGGGGCTAATTAAGTAAAATTTTCTACAGCTATGCTAAATGAAACATTGAGGTTAATATGTGAACTACATTAAGTCTAGAAATAAGAAATTACCCCCAAACTTAACACTTCCCATAATCATATATCAAAATTTGATTACACTCTTCGCAAAAGCCTCTGGAATTAAGGAGTGAAAGGGATTCCTATAATATTTCATGACTTTGAAGATGCTATCATGTTTATTGCTGTATTCCTCCTCACCATCATTTATTAAGAAGTAAATTATGGAAATGTTCCTTCTCAACCTCTTACTCAATAAATACCTCTTGAGTAACTACTATATGCCAGACAGTGCTAAGCACTGGGAACAAAGCAGTGAACAGACATAGACCTTGACCTCACAGAATCTGCAATACAGAGGTGGACTCAAGAACAACTAACCAGGCAAATAAAAAATAACTGCAGGTAACACTAAGAAAACAATCAAGAGTCTGAGGTACTTAATAACTAGGAGACCATTTTGGATGAATCAGAGAATAACTCTGGGAGGAGATGAAATTTTAGTTGGGACCAAAGCCTGAGAAGATCTAATATGGGGAAGAATGACAGGGAATAAAAAAATTCCAGGCAAAGTGGAAATTAACTTGGCTTATTTCAGAAACTGAATGAATTCCAGTGTGGAATTTTCTACTTATCTATTATTACTGAATTTTAGACATTTGCACTGTGGTCAGACAGTATATCATGTTGGTTGAGATGAACTTCATCATCCAGTATATTCAATATTTTCAATGTTGTATGGGAGCTTAAAGGAATATGTAACCTGTACTTTGGGAGCATAATGGTCTATATATGTTTATCAGGTTTAGATTGTTAATAATATTCAAGTGCTCTTATCCTTAATGATTTTTGTGTGTGTTTGTATTCTGTCAATTACTGCAACTTCACTCTGACTATGGATTCATCTATCCTTCCTCGTAGTTCTGTCAATTTGGCATCATATATGTTAAGGCTATATTATGAGGGATATACAAATTTAAATTGCTATGTCTTCCTTGTGATTTGAAATTTTATTATTATGAAGTAACTCTAGTAATACTTTTTGCCTTGAAGTCGACTTTGTCTGATATTAACCAGGAGCAATCAGCTTTCTTTTCCATGGGCTTGTACTGTCCTTTCACTTTTGACCTTTCTGTATTCTTATGCTTTAGATGTGCATCTTTTAAATGGTATAAAGCGGGATTTCATTAATTCAGTTTCAATATATTTCTTTTAAAATGGATTGTTTAGCCCATTTACATTTAGTGTAACAACTGATATATTTAATTTTTTAACCTACTATCTTATTTTGTGCTTTCTCTTTCCCTGCCTGCACTTTCTCCCCCCCCCCCCCGTTTATAACTTATTTTGGATTGAATATTTTTTCATCATTCCATTCTCCCCTACACTAACTCAGTAACACATTTTAACACATTTAACACATTTTGCTCCTGACCATACTATAATGTTATTATTGTATTTTTAAAATTCTATAAACTCTTAAGTAAGATACTATGAATACAACACCAAAGGCAAGATCTATGAAAGATATAATTGATAGCAGGACTTTACCAAAATTTAAAACTTCTTCTCTGCAAAAGAAAATGTCAAGAGTATTAGAAGACAAGCCATAGACTGGGAGAAGACACATCTGATAAAGGACTGTTATCCAAAATAGACAAAGAACTCTTAAACTTCAACTAGAGGAAAACAATCTGATTTAAAAATGGGCCAAAAGAAAACTGCAGATGTCAAATAAACATAAGAGATGCACCACATCATATGTCATCAGGGAAATACAAATTAAAACAATGAGATAGCACTACACACCTGTGAGAATGGCCAAGATCCAGAACACTGGTAACACCAAATGTTGGCAAGGATGTGAAGCACCCAGAAGTTTCATACATTGCTGGCAGGAAATCAAAATTGTACAGCCACTTTGGAAGACAGTTCAGCAGTTTCTTACAAAACTAAACATACTCTTACCATAGAATCTAGCAAGTACTCTCCTTGGTATTTACCTAAAGTAATCGAAAACTTATGTCCACACAAAAACCTGAGCACAGATTTTAGCAGCTTTATTCATAACTGCCAAACCTTGGAAGCAACCAAGATATCATCCTGCAGTAGGTGAATGGAGAAACAACTGTATATCCAGACAATGGAATACTGTCAGTGCTAAAAGAAATGAGCTATTGGGGAATCTGGGTGGCTCAGTAAGTTGAGTGTCCAACTCTTGGTTTTGGCTCAGGTCATGATCTTATGGGTCATGGGAATGAGTCCCATGTTGGCAAGGCTCCGTGCTCACTGGGGAGTCTGCCTGAAGATTCTCTCCCTCTGCCCCTCCCCCTATGTGTGCAAGCTATCTCTCTCTCAAATAAATAAATAAATCTTTAAAAACAATAAAGAAATGAGCTATCAAGCCATGAAGTGACATAAAGAAACCTTAAATGCATAGTGCTAAGTGAAACAAGCCAATCTGAAAAGGCTACATACTGTATGATTCCAAATATATTATATTCTGGAAAAGGCAAAACTATGGAGACAATAAAAAAAAAATCAGTGACCGCCATGGGCTTAGGGGGATGAATGAATTGGCAGAGCACAAAAGATGTTTAGGGCAGTGAAAATACTCTGTATGATAATGATGAATATATGTCATTAAACATTGCCCAAGCCACCAGATTGTACAACACTAACAGTGAACCCTAAGGTAAATTATGGGCTTTGGGGGATTATGATGTGTCAATGTAGGTTCATCCTTGGTAACAAATGTATGTACCATTCAGATGAGTGATGATGATAATGGGGGAAGCTCTGCATGGTGGGGGTGTGGGGTATCTGGAAGTCTCTGTACTTTCCTCTCAATTTGGTTGTGAACTTCAAACTGCTCTAAAAAAAAAAAATAGTCTTAAAAAGTGTGATCAGTCTATTCATTACTCCCTTGAAGGTAATATTGTCTCCTTTTTAGATTTTTTTCTTTGTCTTCAATTTTCTAAAGTTTCACTATATTGTGTCTAGATAAGGATTTATCTTTATTTATCTTTTGTGTGATTCATTGGGGTATTTGAATCTGCAGATTTGTGTCTTTTATCAGTTCCAGAAAATTCTTAGCCATTTTTCCTCCCTTCTACTCTTGGGACTCACATGAAATGTATATAAACATTCTCCTACATCCTCCCTGTCTTCTTCCTTCTCTTCAGTACATTTTATCTTTTTAAAATTTTTTGTTCTGACTTTTAGATAATTTATAATGTATTTTCCAGCTCACTAATTCTATGTATCTCTGTCTATTCTGCTGTTAAATCCATCTTTTGAGGCTGTATTTTTTTCCCAGTTGTATTTTTCATTTTTGGAGTTTCTGTTTCTTTCTTTCTTCTTTCTTTCTTTCTTTCTTTCTTTCTTTCTTTCTTTCTTTCTTTCTTTCTTTCTTTCTTTCTTTCTTTCTTTCTTTCTCTCTTTCTCTCTTTCTCTTCTTTCTTTTTCTTCTTTCTTTCTTTCTTTCTTTCTTTCTTTCTCTTTTTTTTTTTGTCAAATTAGCTATCTTGTTTTCCTGTTTCCTGAAGATAAACCCAGATTTACCTTGTTATTTCTTTAAACATACTGTGAATAATTGCACTATATTAAATATTGGTTAATTCTAATCTGACATCTTTGCAGTCTGTTTTTGTTGTCTGTTATTTCTTCAAGTTCTTATTCTTAGTGTTTTGTTTCCTTCGGTGTCTAGTAGTACTTGAAAAAATATTTCTAAGAATAACTGGAAGTCTAGGATGAAGGTAGATTATTACTCCAGAAAGGAGGTTCATTTTCTTTTACCAAGTGTATAATATGACCTTAAACTAAATCCAAGGCTTGAGGCCCCTAAACAACCACGATGTAACTCAGGTTTCATGTCTCAAAGGTGCAGCCATTTAGAATGCCAGTTTATTGGGTTTCCTGTATACTTGCACCTTCGATATTTGCTGGGCTTTTACATCTGTCCCCTTTGCCCCATAAGGCCATAAAAAGGAAAGCTCAAAATTTCCAAGAATGAACAGTCTCTCACAGCAAAAGCAGCTTCACTGTTTGCTTCACTGTGCTCTTTTTTGAGTTTCTCTTTATTTTTGTCTGGTAATCTCTTGCTATTTTTTCAACTTTTAGGTGTCTTTATTTTTTAAAAAAATATTTGTATCCTCCTTAGTTGCTTCCAGAAATGGCTGATTCAAATAACTTAGTCTTCCTTTACCCAAAATAGGAAATTTCACTCACCGCTTTCATCTTTTTAATTGATTGAAAACAGAAGAGTATAAACACCCTATTGATGACATGAAGAAACTCTAACGTTCAGATTAATCAATAATAACAAAATTTAAATCTACCAAATTAAAAACAAGAACTCAATCCAAACAAACAAGCAAATAAACAAATAGAAGCAGACAACTCTATTAATGGTTGCTAAACAAAGAAAATCTTGACTCCTACAGAAGCCACACTGCCTAAAAATTATAAGACAAAAATGAAGATTCGAGACCTCTAAAGTGCAAAGTACATACTAGACTAATTCAATATCAAACATATGTTAGGGTCAGCCCTATTAAAAAAAAAATGTGGGGGTGCCTGGGTGGCTCAGTTGGTTAAGTGACTGCCTTCGGCTCAGGTCATGATCCCAGGGTCCTGGGATCAAGCCCCGCATCGGGCTCCCTGCTCCGCGGGAAGCCTGCTTCTCCCTCTCCCACTCCCCCTGCTTGTGTTCCCTCTCTCGCTGTGTCTCTCTCTCTCTGTCAATTAAACAAATAAATAAAATCTTTAAAAAAAAATGTGACAACAATAAAGAGTTAATGTTGGCATCTTACATAGATATTTTCTTAATTAAGCCAGTCTTTGCTGGAATGTGGCTCTGACAAATTCAGTAGTAGTCAAAGAGAGACCAGAAAAGAAGTCAACCCCAAATATCTACTACTGGAAATTAATCAGGCTACTTGTTATCAAATAATTGAAACTTTTAAATTAATTAATCTTATTGTTAATATTTTGCAAAGCTTATTTGAATACAATTTTATATAAAAATTATAGAATCAATAGATTTACAGTTAGTCTCCCACTCCCACAAAAATTTTTTTTAATTTAATTAATTAATTTGGAGTGCGAGAGGGGGTAGGGGCAGAAGGAGAGGAAGAGAGAGAATCCCAAACCAATTCTGTGCTGAGCGTGGAGCCCAATGCCAGGCTCAATTCCAGGACCCAGAGACCTGAGCCAAAATCAAGAGTCAGACACCCAACTGACTGAGCCCCCCAAAAGCCCCCTCAACGAAGTTAAGAGAAAAATGATATATAATTTAGGACTGACTTCAAACTTATCTATTCAAGCATAAAATTAATGTTTATTAAAAGTAATAGAAAACTTCCCTAATTTACTTGATCAATTCATACATTTTAATTACTATCATAAATTACTATCATAATATAATTATTCTATATACCTATCTACCCATTGACAGATTTACTGTCATACTTTATTTTTAATGCTGTAATTTATTATCTAAAATTATAGACTTATTTTTTAGTTATTCAGACTTTTATCAAAATATTTAGAGCTAAGGACAGTGAAAATGCTTTTTATTCTCTAAAAATACTTAAAAATTCTAAAATACTCATGCTGTACTAAAATTAGTTATTAGTTCTAATTTTTCAGAGTACAGTTGCTTTGTTTAACATAAAGCATATCCGTTCTTTTAATATTTTATATTAGTCTACGTCTCCCAGGTATACCTGCTGTTTTCTTGGTCATGCACAACTGCTCAGAATACAGCAGTATTGGCCATTCTAATAATTGCAACAATCAAATAGTGTCAGCAAGTGCACATTTAGTTCACAATCAATAATTAGTTATAGTAACAAAAACATCTGTTTGTTCTGTTGATAAAACTGTCTCTTTAATAGAGAGACTCAGTATTTGTTTGACCACTCTGTTCATATTCCTTTCCAATTTTTCACGGAAGACATCTCTAAGACTACTATTATTTTTATTTTAATTCTAAATCACCCATTTTCCTGTGATTGTTTTTTGGCACATAGTTCCTACTCTGTAACAATCCTCTATGAGAAATACATGAATCCAGCCCTTAGAGTACTGTCACCTGGCTGCATAACAATTTTGATCAACCAGCAGCATTAAACGTGCCAGTGCCCACAGAGAATCTTTCTTCTATTCTTGTGCTGGTTCTTATACATGGGTTTTGCTCTTCATTAATTCCATATTGTCATTTAATTATTAAACTGAGTCTTCCTCTCCAATTCTGCATATCCTCCCTTGGTATTGAACCAAAAGAGAGTTCTTGCTCTCCAGGCCCCCAAAATCTAATTAAAACCCAGATACAAATGAGGACTAAAAGGACAAAAATTTGGCTACAAAGAAATGTGACCAACTACAAATTAAGAAGATGAAAATATGGACCGACTGCTGAGGGACTCAATAACAAAGCCATAGGAACCAGCTGCTACTATTGAAGGAAGGCCTCCTAGCAAACAAAGTTCCAATTTATTCAAGTATGATTTCCTTTGGGAAGCCTTCCCTGTGTCACTCAAATGAGAGTTTTCCGGTACTCTTTGGATCCACAGCACTTTCTACCTATCTCTAACATGGCATCCAGCACATTATATTGTAATCACCCCTCACTTGAACTGTAAAGTCTCGAGAAACACTGTATTAGTGTGTTCATATCTCAAGCATCTAGCCAAGTGCCTGGAACTTAAGAGATTGTTCAGTGAATAGAAAAGTGCCATCTCCCACCTCTCTCCCACTCATTGACTACCATAATTCAGAAACACTGGCATTTAAAGTCTGAGCTCGTTCTGGCTTGGAGGCCTTAATACTTGCTGTTTCCTCTCTATAGAATGTCCCCCCAATACCCCCATCCCACCCACACCACACATTTTGCATACTCATCCTTCTAATCTTAAATGGTATTTTTCTAGAGAAGGACTTATCAAATTCCAGCATAAGCCCCAAGATTTGCCTCTCACAGCACCTATACTTTCTTATATTGTCCTTATACAATGTGTAATGATGCGAGTGTGTGTGTGTGTATGTATCCTTATGTATCCTTAACTACAAATCAAAGCAAAGCAAATCAAAAAACAAAAACAAAGGTCCATGGATTTTTTTTTCCAAAGGTGGTTTCAGAAAAGAAAAATGAATATTCTTTATATATCCCAATGGTATGAAATATGAAGTTCCTAGAACATGTTCAAACATCAAGATTAGAATTTCTTTGGTCAAAACAGCTTGTAGTAGTCCTGAGAATTGACTGGGGGTTGATAAACTATGGCCCACAGGACAAATCCATCTATCACTCCTTTTTGTACAGCATGAGAGCTAAGAATAGTTTTCACATCTTTAAAAGGCTGAGTGAAAAATCAAAAGAATAATATTTTATGACATGTGAAAGTTATATGAAATATAAGTTTCCGTGTCAGTAAACATGGTTTTGTTGGACTATTATATGTTTGTTTATCTACATATTGTTTACATGTAGAGTTTAGTAGCTGTGAAAGAGAACATGTGACCTGTAAAACCGTAAATAGTTACTGTCTGGTCCTTTACAGAAAACAGTTTTCCAACTTCTATTCTACCCAAATTATTATTCTAGGTCACACATGGTAATTCAATTTGCTTTGCTAGTGATTAATTGATTTATGGGCATGTGACCCAATTCTGGCCAATGAGAAATAAAAGAAAACCTGTGAAAAGACTTCTGGGAAAAATTTTCTTGCCTGTAAGAATGATATACAGATACAGAGAGCTGATGTTTCCTTATTCCTCTGGATGCACTTTATCTGGATATAATTCCTGAAATTGTTATAATCGTCTTGCTCAACATACACAGGAAGGCAGAAAACAAGAAGCAAAAAGTAGATAGGATGCAAGCATAACTTTCCTGAGTTGCCCTGTCTATGAACTGCTTCTTGCATGATTTCATAAATTTTCTCACTCTTTCCCTGCCCCACCAATTTGCATTCTGTAACTTGTAGTCAAAGACACGCACAGCTAAACCCGAAAGTGTAGGCATGGTATTGAACTATATGGCATGAACTAGTGAAAAAAGAAAACTTGTGACAACATTTATTATAAGAAGAGGTATCTATATAGTTAAAAATGCAAGATTCAACTGCTAAGAAAAAGAGACTAGAATGATGGATGGCAAGAGGTTTGGAAAAGGGACAAATAAGAAAAAATATATATATACACACACACATAATAAATATGAACTACATTTCTGTAGTTTTGGACTTAGTTTCTTCTGTACCCATTACCAGTTGGCATGCTATCCCTCTGTTGTACCAAGGGAAGGTCTAAAATTCACACATACCCCATTTTTCCACATGTGCCTTTGAATTTCAGAGAGAGGCAGGATACACTACAGCATGACATACTAGAATGGCAGCATGTGTCCTGCAATAGCATATGGATAAGAGATAAAAACTCTGATCCAAATGTATAGTGATTAACATAACAATAAAAAATAAAAATAAATTAAAAAAAAACTCTGATCCAGGGATATGGTTAATTTATATGATCATATATCAATAATAATAGCTAACACTTCTATGGCGCTTATTATATGCCAGGCAATGTTTCAAAATACTCTACATATATTAACTCCAACTCTACCAATAAATCCACTTGACTAACCAAAGTCACTCAGATGGTAGGTAGCAATGCCAGGATTTGAAACCAGATAGTCTTGCTCCCTGAGTTCAGACTCTTAATCACTATGGTGTACTGTCCCTTATCTGATTCTCAATTTTCTCACCTGTAAAATGAGGGTTCTTTATCAGAGGAGCAATAAACTCTACAAAATGTGAATAGAGTAAATTACCAGCACTTAGTACCAGCAAAAAATTAGAAGTCACATTAGCCTTTTCCAGAAACTTCAAATTGATGGACACATTTGTCAATATTGTCATCTTAAATACAAATAACAACATTCATATAGGCTAACAAGATAATACATAAATAAGTTGTCCCTTCATACTTTTTTTTAGAGAGGGAGAAAGAGAATCTTAAGCAGACTCCACGCCCAGCACAGAGCCAGGTGTGGGGCTCCATCTCATGATCCTGAGATCATGACCTGAACCAAAATCAAGAGTCAGACGCTTGGATGTGAGGGCGATCTGGCTGCGACATCTGTCACCCCATTGATCGCCAGGGTTGATTCGGCTGATCTGGCTGGCTAGGCGGGTGTCCCCTTCCTCCCTCACCGCTCCATGTGCGTCCCTCCCGAAGCTGCGCGCTCGGTCGAAGAGGACGACCTTCCCCGATAGAGGAGGACCGTTCTTCGGTCAAGGGTATACGAGTAGCTGTGCTCCCCTGCTAGAACCTCCAAACAAGCTCTCTCAAGAGTCAGACGCTTAATTGACTGAGCATTGTCCAGGTGCCCCATCCCTTCATACTTCTTTGCGTCTGAACTGTAGTCAACAACAACAACAAAAATTCAGCCATTTCACCATAGGTATGCTTCATAAATCACTGGTAAGAGCATTATTTTTCCCTGCACTTTAATCTTTCTAGACAAGGAATCACTCCTTCTTTTGTATTTCTTCCTGATCCTATGTTTTATAGAAATAAAAAAATCAAAGATCCTATCCAATATATTCAACAGACCTTTGTATCTCTTCTTTAATATTTAGAACACTAAACATTACCCATGCAAAGGAATCAAACCTACGTAAATCACAGCTGGTGTTATTATCATCACATACCTATAATGTGGCTGCAAAAGGATCATGTAAAAGACCGAATGTTGAGAAATACTTAGTTTCCATGGCACTATAATTAAATAAAGCATACTTTGCTTGTTGAATAGGATTGGAAACATCCAGGCAGCTTTGGCTTATATAAACCAAATTCTTCAAACTTGGACAGTATGAAAGCAACGAAAAGATCTATCCACTTACCAAATTAAAATGGTCAGAATCTAAGATCAGCTTTCCAAATTAAGCATTTAAACAATAAAATCAAATGCCAAAGAGGGAATAGCAAAGGCTGGCGAAGAGAGAGGAAGAGACCAAAATAAAACAATTAAAGTTAATATTACTCCACTTTATAGGCCTTGTTCCGTGGTAAATTTGCACACACTCATAAATAATTTAGAGACTATGAAAGGCAAAATGGTTCTGATAGAAACAGAGATTTCAGCATTAAATTAATATCACTCATGCTACATTAATCTTGCATGACAAAAACGGTCCTCTCAACAAAAAGATGACTCCAAAAGGACTAACTGTGATATTTTATTAGCACTGACAAGGGTTTAAATCAAAGATTGACAGGTAATGAACCTCTTAAAGTCGCCTGCTTTTAGTTCAGTCTGTCCCAACAAGTTTAGCTAAAGGCAAACTGCAAAAGAAATTTCCTTGGAGGATTCAGTATAACCAGAGCTACTGGAAAGGTGAGAAGATAAATAATGCATTATGAGCTCCTTTAAAAAATTATTTATTACACATATTCAATATTTTTTCAATGTTATTTCTATTTCCTTCTACAATTTCTTATCTTTTCTCTCAAGTATACTGAAATACAGAAAAAAAAGTAGTAACTTTTTTTCTTTCGTTTTTTATTTTTGAGAGAGAGAGAGAGAGAGAGAGCGTGAGCAGGGGGTGGGGGGCAAAGGGCAGAGGGGGAGGAGAGGGAGACTCTTGAGCAGGCTCCACACTGAGCCAGAGCTAGACATGGAGTTTGATCTCGCAACCCTGAGAGCATGACCTGAGCCAATATCAAGAGTCAGACGCTTAAATGACTGAGACACCCAGGTGCCCCTCTTTTTTTAAGTAGACTTTACGCCCAAATTGGGACTTGAACTTATATAACCCTGAGATCAAGAGTTGCATGCTCCACTGACTGAGCCAGCCAGGCGCCCCAAGAATATAAATTTCTGTCATCATCCCATTATTATTCCTGACCTCTTCTTTTTTTTAATTTTTAAAAAAATTTTAATTTTTTTTTTAAGATTTTTATTTTTAAGTAATCTCTACATCCAATGTGGGGCTCAAATTCACAACCCTGAGATCAAAAGTCGCATGTTCTACTGACTAAGCCAGCCAGATGCCCTTTCCTGATTCTCTTCTAATGTATTTTGGACATTTATCTTTCCTTCTGGCTTTTCCAGCCAGGACCTATGTAGCACAATTCAAAAATTACTGTAGCGCGGGAGTGTGTCAGGTGACTCCTCTTCTTGTTCACATATATCATTTCCTTTAACATTTCCATCCCCTACAGAAGAAACTATTTAGTCACCTCCTCAGAAGAGAGAGTAAGAAAGAACTGATTGCTTTTGGGATCATTTCATGTATTTCCAAGATGCCATTATGCTTAGCTAATAAGAGTGAGGCGATGCCCCCCAGGGAGCAGGAGAGGAGCAGGGAATAGTGAGGGCCCTCTTAGAACAACTGCAGATGGTTCATGAAAGAAAAGGAGAGGTGACGCCATCACTCAGAATGTAGTTATGCAAAAAGGCAAATTGATGCCAAAAAGGGGAAATGGCCACAAGTTAAGTGCTGTCTTGCCCACCATGGAAAACCTGTCATTTTGTGAGCATACATGGCACTGGAATGGTAGGAAATATTCTCAAGCAACAAGATTATTATCACCAAAGGTGTAAACCATGAATTGTGTGTAAACATGGAAACCAGCAGAAAACTAGAAAGTAAGAGAAAATGGGAAATTAGAGGGGATTCTGGGTACATGTACCAACCTCTGTGTAAAGTACATTCCAAAAAGGTTCTCTCCTGCACAAGGGATTGAAACAAGAAAGGTATCCTTCTTCAGAGGGAAAGAAAGCCACCCAAAGGAGATTATTTTTTTCCTTTTCCACCTTTTTTTGAAAATAAAAGAGTTCACAAATGTGTATTGCTAAAGATTAGATGAAAAGGGGAGGTGTGTTTCTTTACAGCTTCTAGAGCAAACAGTGTTCAGGGTAGCCCACAACTACAAGGCAGAACGGATAAGAAGGGGAAATTGTATTAATATTTCATGTTAGGACACTTTATTTTGATGCTTTTATAAGGAGGTAGATATTTTCTAACATGCTAATGCTGGAGGATTCACTGAAAGAAAACACGACGCTTTAGGAGCTTTATAAAGCTTGTGTGCTTTCATCTGGCTATAGTGCATAATGCAAGCAAAATCAAGCAACTCTGAAATTCCATTTATTCTATTTAAGCTAAACAGCACTAATAGAAGATAATCAGAAATATGCATTACTAGAAAATTCACTACATTCAGGTGAGCATTACTCACGGAAAAGGAGTCCTTCTCATTCTTTTCTCAGTGCCACTCTCTTAGGTGTCCTGATCACAGCCCAAAGCAGCATGGCTGACCAAAGCTTTCGGGCAAGCCTACGTCTTTCTATTATGTTTCTGTATATCCAGCTTGGCTATTCCACACATCCAGAGAGAGAAGGTTTGATAACAATCACTAAAATATTTTAAATGGAAAAATGAAGATAACAGGTTATGAATGCAATTAAGTCAGATGACTTATTTGGAATTCTGCATTTCTAAAAATGATCCAACATCAAAAGAAAATTATAGCAAGAGTAATTATAAAAGGAGAGTGGGCAATATTTGCATTCTCCCTAAAATACTACTAAAAGGAGGAGAAATAAAAATGAGGATTTGGCAACAGCTTTCCAAGTTAGAGAATAGAATAGAGCTCCCAAAGGACCTCACGGAGCAGATTAAATTACCACAGAATTTCATAAAGAATTCATTGAATGCTTAAGCAGGCTTCTGTGTAGGTCAAAGAGGACCAATCAGAAAATTGAGGTCATTAAGGGATGAGAAATAGGGTAATAGGAAATAAAATATAATTATAGAGTAAGTGAAAGGGGGAAGGAAGGAATAGCAGATGTATTAATATTATTTTGGTTTTGGATGAATCATTTTTTCTGTGAAGACTTTCAAAGACCAACTCAGATTTTTTTCCCATTCAATTATATTTTATTCTTAGTCTGCTTTAGATAGAGAGCCTGATGGCCTCAAGGGAGAGGCTCAGGTGCTAGAAGCATCTGAGCCTCTGAAATAACTATATTTCACATATATTACAATGGAAATCCGAAGCACATTTTATTTTCCTTCTTAAAATATTCATTAAAATGAGCTATTAGCTACACATATTTAATTTCAATTTTGTTTTCAAGAAACAAATTTGTAGATCACAAAATCAGAAACTATTGACAAGATTAAATATCTACATCTATGGCCAAGACATCACTTAGTATTTTTCCTACATTTACTTTTGAGTCTACAATTCCAAAGCTATAGACATTACAAAAACATTATTACTTCAACTTTAAAGAAAGTCTTCCTTAATTTATTGAAATTTAAGGTGAAAATAATGAGTTCATCAAAATTTAAAATATGTATACTTGTAATTTTACTATAAAATTACAAAATTAAATTATTCTGAGCTTCAACTGGCACATTACCTAAGCTTTCAAACTGAAATATTTTGCAAAAAAATAACCATCATTTTGCTTTACACGCATTTCTATAAAAACCGACTGCTACATAATTGTCTAAAATTATAAAATTAGTACAGGAGTTACTACAGTTAGAAAGCAATACAGAAAAGACTAGGAACTCAGTTTTATCATTATTAACAACTCACACCAAGTTCTTTTTTCACAATCATAAAGTTATTTCATGTACATTACCTCAAATAATCACCAAGTACAGTATTTAATAATTATCATAACAGCACCATTTCAGAAGCGCTCATTTTGTCCCAACAGTAGAGTTGACATATAGTATCTCACGTAAGCTCACAACAAATAAACATAGAAACAGCCAAAGAAACAAAGAAACTAAGGTGAACATCAATGCTCGCAAGTGACAGAGACTACACTCCAGATCTGACTTCATTTGCAGTTTAATTATCACCACACTACAGCTTTTGCTTCCCAACAAATGTTCTGAGGAGACCAATGGATCTCAGCTCAGAACGGCCTGGGGAGTGCCCCGTGACTGGGCCCAGCACTCAGCCCTCCCAGTTTCCCTCCCAACTCCCTAATCGTTCCTCATCTACTTCCCATTCCTGAAATAGCGTTCTCCAACTTCTACCTTCAGACTGCATCTTCGTCTCAAAATCATCTTTCCCCTCTACACCGCGCCATCATTCTTAGTTACCTCAACTGAGCCTCAGTGTGCCTCAACATGGCGTCATTGACTCCTCCTCCAGCCTACAGTCAATGGCCGAGTCAGGCACTGCCCCAGTGGTGCCCCACTCACTGCCACTGCCCCGGCATTAAGTCCTCACTTCTATCCCCTAAATTGCTAAGCAGCCTGAGATAAAACCCCAGGTCCTTACCAAGGCTCACAAGATCCATCAGGTCTTGTAAGCCAGGGTTCCTGGCTCCCACCACACCTCTCAGCCTCCCCTGCCACACTGCCCTGGGCCTCTTGCAGTCTGTTAGATACATGGGGCCAAGCACAAGCTTGCCCTCTAGCCTGTGCATATACTTTCTCCAAAACCTCACTTAATTCAGGTCTTGGCTCAAATGCCACCTCTTCGAGAAACCACAGCACCTTGCCCCATCATGTTCCATACCTTTTTCTTGACTGTTCTTCATGGTACTTTCAACCTCACATCGTTATAATTTATTTTGTGTTTACTGCCCTCTCCCCCACAGAAAGTAAGTTCTACTCAGGCCACAGAGTTAGTGATTTCAGTCTCTTTTTTATTCTCTACCTTGTCTCCTGCCCTTAGACCTCTGCCTGAAACAGGGAGGCACTGAGTTATCTGCTCAATGAATGAATGAATGGATGGATGGATGGATGAATTCTAACCAGTTTTCTTCCTACTCTTTTTTTCATCTCTGACTTTACCATTAACAGTGCTGTCAATGTGACTCAAAACACATCAAAACAAAACATGGAGTTGATAAAATATACCATATTTTTAGGGAACGGTCAGTAGGTTGGCAAAAGGCCCTATGAATAGTGGCCAAGGACTTGGCTATTCACTTGCATACATTATTTAACCTTTTAACACTTTGTTTCCTTATACATTATTATAATAATAATGCTTACCTCATAGGACCATTTCAGGGATTTAATAAGGTAATGTATATAATAAATATATATAAAATGGTTGACACAGGGCTGGTACACAGTTAAGCATTCAGTAAATATTAAATGGCTCACTTGCTGCCAGTTTTCAATTGCTCACTTAGGGTTTTAAATGTCATGGTGAGGACTTTACATCTAAGATATTCCTAATGAATATTTTTGTTAAATTTATCCCTAATGAATTAATATTTCTAATGAAGAAATTTTGGCTGAATGCTATTCCCTTCTCATGGAATTCCTAGGTCATATTTTTCTCTTTCAAAATGCTATCCATCTAGAGTTATAAAAAGTTCACTCTTTGCAGGGGAAAAGTCATTTCATACATCACACTATATGCGAAGTGTATTTAAATGTATTTAAATATTAAAATGAATACCAGGAGAAAACTTAACTGCATATTTGTCAAACCTCAAGTTAGGGAAGGCCATTCATAAAGGAACAATGAGATACCATTTCACTCCTATGGATCTAAATTTTAAATGATGGTACCTAGCGTTGGTGAAGGACTATGGAAATATAGCTGGCATAACTGGATACAGCTTGGTAGTTTGTGGTAAAAGTATTAAAATGATAAATAATCTTTGGCCCAGTTATTACACTTCCAAATGTTTATCATAAGGAAATAATCCTATACTTAAAGGTGAACACAAGAGGCATTCCCCCTCGTGTTTATCACCTAAATGAAGTTCTTTTCCCAGACCCTACATTTGGTCAAAGCCAAGTTTTGTATTATGAAAGCTATTCCTTTTCTTTCATTTTCACTGCTCCTGACTCTGGTTTAAGTTCCATTAAGTTTTATTTACACTACTGCATATATTTTCTAAGAATAAAATCCACAGTCCTTACCAAGGGCCAATATATGACAAGGAGCTCCAGAGAGTCACCACTGCTATTAGAAATAATATGATTAGAGGTATATTAGAAAGGAGACAAAATTATCACTATTTATGGAAGATTTGAATGATGACAATGAGGACAAAAGAGAATACCTGAGAAACTATCTGAACCAATAACTGAGTTGTAAACTTAGTAGACCAAAATCAGTAGCTTTCCTTTATACAAATAATAACCTATTGAAAAGAATAAAGTAAAAAAAAATCCATGGACTTAGCAATAGAAAAGAGATGTGAAAATACTGTAAAAAGCACGGTAAACTATTTCTGCATCAGAAATTACTATTGACAACACCATGAGGCAGCTAATTCAACAAAAAGTCAAATATCTCTTCTCCCCACTTTGTGGACCAACCAGGTTAACTTTATTCATTTATTCCTCCTTAACACCAATCTTCTTTCTTTTACAAACCTACCTGCACCCCACAAATCTCTTCACTACCAAGCCCACCCAAGGCCTCTGGGATTCTAATCTATCTCTTCTCTAGCTTCTTCCTCTTGGCCTTTGACCTTAACTAAATTCTGGTTTCCTCACCCTCACTTGCCTTATGGACCTCTCAAGGGATAGCTATATGCTCTTTTATTACCATGGAAACTTCATTGTTATGTACTGAACTCTGTCCCCCAAATTCACATGTTGGAAGTTTTAATGCCCAGCATCTCCAAATGTGGCTGTATTTGGAGATAAGGCCTTTAAAGAGGGGACAAGTTAAAATGAGGCCATTAGTGTGGCCCTCAACCCAACTTGTCTAGTGTCCTTTCTGGAAGAGAAAGTTTGCATGCACCGAGACAAAAGGGAAGTGTGGGCACAGAGGAAAGACCACACGAGGACACAGAGAGAAGGCAGTCATCTGCAAGCTAAGGAGAGAAGCTTCAAGAGAAACCCAACCTGCTGACACCTTAATCTTGGACTTCTAACCTCCAGAACTGTGAGAAAATAAATTTTGATTGTTTAAGCCACCCAATCTGTGACACACAAAATAATGCATTCATCATATAAATCATTAAGTACACATTTTGTACTTTAGTGTCAGAGGTATATCTGCTCCTTGAGGTTCATGGCACCAACTTTCCTACCATTTATAGACACAGACACACAGACACACAGACACACACACACACACACACACACCATTCACATTCATTCACCCCTTCATTCACTGCTGACTTTGAAATCTGGGTCACAGTTTCTTTCTCCATCCAATTATCTGCCACATCCCAAAAGACTTTGACCTTTGTGTGATTGACCATCCAGGACGCTGGCCTCTTGGCTCCTCTGACCCCACCCCCACTTCAACTGCATAGTCAGCTTCTGCTCTTGGCTCCCTCAGATCTGCTCCAGCTCTAAATTAGTCTGCTCTCCACCTCAAATTCCTTGCACTTCCAACTCGCTTCCTCAACTACTCTCACTGCATTCATTCTTCAACCTCATTAGTGTTTCCTGTTCAATTTGAACTTTTTCCCTACTTAACAGTCCTGAACTGTCCTTACCTTCTTTTCCATCCAATTTCAATCTCTTAAGTTCCCTAAGTGTGATCTGTTTTTGGCCAAAACCATAAACTTCTTTATCCAGAAATAAAAATCCCAACCACAGACAAATCAATCCACTTTCTTTCTCCCTACATTTGGGTTGTCAAAAGGTTCGGGGGAAATTGTATAACCAAATGGATGAATAGCACGGCTTCCAGTTAGCAACTATATGTAGATCCTCGACATTTTCTGGCCACCTCATTACATTTCTTTTTTTTTTTTTTTTTTATTTGAGACAGAGAGAATGAGAGACAGAGAGCATGAGAGGGAGGAGGGTCAGAGGGAGAAGCAGACTCCCTGCCGAGCAGGGAGCCCGATGCGGGACTCGATCCCGGGACTCCAGGATCATGACCTGAGCCGAAGGCAGTCGCTTAACCAACTGAGCCACCCAGGCGCCCCACCTCATTACATTTCTTAGGCAGCTATTTTCAACCTGTCTTAACTCTACCTCTGACTCTGCTTCTTCCTCCCAACAATTCACCTTGGGTCTCACTTCACAGAGAAAATAAAAGCTGTCAGATATACACACCTTCCTTTCTACAAAAACTATACATTTAGCTACATCTATATCCACCCACTCTTCGCCCCTATTTCCATATAGGTGTCTCTCCACCCAGCAAAAGCAAAGCCCTCCAATTATGCTCTGAACTCTATCCTTTCTGCTCAAATTGTACCATCAATTAATTCCTCCCTTCTATTTTCACTCTCAATCCCCCAATGCGTTTCTCTCTCTCCCCGCCCCTCTGTAATAGATACACGCCATCAACATTTAAATATGATCTATTCCTACTTCTTCCCAACCTAAAAAAAAAAATCTCAGAACCTTACATAGGCTTCCTGTAACTGCTCCATCTCCCCTTTCATTCAGAGCCAAATTTATTGCAAAAAGTATCACCACTTTTCCTCTCCACTCCCCATAGCTCTAATCTGGCCTTCTTTCTGGTTCAACAAAAGTGCCCTCACTAAGACAATCAATTCCATATTTTGAATCTGATGACAAAATGTTAGGTATCATTGTTCCTGTCCTCTCAGCACTTTTGGTTATGATGTATCACTTGCTCCTTCCTAAAACTTTCTTCCCTTAGCCTCCGTGGTACAAAAATACTTCTCATTTTCCATGTAAATCTCAGATATTTTACAAGCTCCTCCACGTCTTATAGATTTTATTTTTTTAAAGATTTATTTTATTTGAGAAAGAGAGTGACTAAGTGTGGGGGGGAGGGGCAGAGGGAGAGATTCTTCAACTAGATTCCCCGCTGAGCGCAGAGCCCAACATGGGGCAACACAGTCCATCTCACCACCCATGAGATCATGACCTGAGCCAAAACCAAGAGTCAGATGCTTAGGCAACTGAGCCACCCAGGGGCCCCTTACAGATTTCAAATCTTAGAATGCCTTAAAGATTGGTCTTTGTCCTCCTTTCCTCTCCCTATATTCTCTCCCATAGTGACACTAACCATTCCCAGGGCTTCAATTATCATCTATAAGCAGAAGACTCTGATCTTTATACCTCCCATTCAGACCTTTCTTCTAAACCTCAGATTTATACATTAAACTTCAATATTTCCTCTTAAACATCCATGGGCATCTCAAACTCAATGTGACCAAAACTGTGCCCATAATCTCCTCCTAAGCCTGCCTGCACTCCGGTGCTCTCTCTTTCAGTAAGTACCATTGCATCCACCACTCGCACAAGTCTGAAATACAAAATGCATCCATAATACATCTCTCTCCCTCATTCCCCGAAATCCAATCACTATAAGCAATCTATTCGACTTCCTATGTATTCAAATCCATTTACTTCTTTCCAATTCCACAACCATTATCCTACTGTGGACCACAACCCCTCTCCAATTGGGCTAGTGTTAATATTTCCCAACTAATGTCTCCCACATCCCCTCCTGTTCCTTTCCATCTGATTCCCATACTGCTGCAAAGTAATCTTTCTAAAATATAATACTTCATCACATTTTACTGCTGTTTAAAACTCTTCAGATGCTTCCTAATGCTTTGGCGATGAATAGCAAGGTCTTCCAAATCACCTGAGAGGCCCTGCATTATCTGACCACTGCTTCCCTCTCCACTTTCACCCCCAAAAACTCTACTCACATTCTCACACGCATTCACTATACTCAAGTCACACTGGACAAATTACCACATACCATACATTATATTAAAAACTATTTTCTTTTTAATGATGATATACTATCTTATGCTCAAGAGGGTGTATAAAAACAGGTGTATTTTCTCATATATTACTGAAATGTAAATTGATAAAGCCTTTGAGAACAATTCAGCAATATGTGTCAAAATACTGCAGGTTTCGTATAAGGTTTGAGCTATAAATCCTTATTTTTTTTAGAGTGAACCTGATATAATAATTATGGTGGTATTTTTAAAAATAGTGACACCTGAAAACAAGAACACCTGAACATTGCTTTTTTAATCTGGTAGAATATATTTTCTTTCATGTATAGAAAGGTCTCTTTTGTTAGAGAGAGAGGAGAGAGAGAGACCCAATATTAATACCGCATATATGAAAACTCAACACTGTTTTTAGCACAAACTAAAGAGACTATCCCAGTTAAATGTCTTTTAGTTTCCTGACATGATGATTGGATTATTTGGGAATTTTTTTATCCTACAGTATTTAGAATCAGAAAACAGTTTGAACTTGCCGTGAGTGAAAGTTTGCAACATTCATGACAAAGTAAAGAACGTAGAAAAGATGATTCTTCCTATTCTTTTCAGGATGAATGCTTTCTCTTTTTCTTTTTTTTTAATTTAATTTTATTATGTTATGTTAATCACCATACATTAGATCATTAGTTTTTGATGTAGTGTTCCATGATTCATTGTTTGTGTATAACACCCAGTGCTCCATGCAGTACGTGCCCTCCTTAATACCCATCACCAGGCTAACCCATCCCCCCACCCCCTTCCCTCTAGAACCTTCAGTTTGTTTCTGAGTCCATAGTCTCTCTCATGGCTCCTCTCCCCCTCCCCCCCTTCATTTTCCCTTCCTACTATCTTTTTTTTTTTTTTAACATAATGCTTTTTCTAAATGCTATTAGCTTTGTCAACTGCTGCCACACATCACCCCTAGTTACTCTGCTCTACTAAAGTCCCACTTTGGGGCACCTGGGTGGCTCAGTCGTTAAGCATCTGCCTTCAGCTCAGGTCAGATCCCAGGGTCCTGGGATCGAGCCCCGCTTCGGGCTCCCTGCTCAGCGGGAAGCCTGCTTCTCCCTCTCTCACTCCTCCTGCTTGTGTTCCCTCTCTCTCTCTGTGTCTCTCTCTGTCAAATAAATAAATAAAATCTTTAAAAAAAAAAAAGTCCCACTTCAAAATATAGAAAGAATAAACTTGTGAAGAAAACCAACAGTGAAGAAAATCACAACCAATTATTGCTTTTACAGATGAGGACTAGGCATAATAATCTAAATTTATAAATCATAATCATCTAAATTGAATATGTATAGAAAAGATGGAGTACAATAAAAATTCTTGGAAAGGGGGCTAAAATATGGAATACCTCATTCAATAAGTAATGCAACAAATATGTACTGAGCATCTATGATGCATTAGATGTTGTGCCAAGTGATGGAGGTACAGACTTAAATGACACATGAACCCTGCCTTGTGTGAAACACAATAACTGAATTCATTCTATATGACCCTGGGTTAGAATTTCTCTAGAAGCCCCCTCCTTACTTGACATTTACCTAGGACCACTGTTATTTCCACCTTGAGATTAGCATCCTAGCAGTTCACCATTTATGGTCCCTGCTTTTCTGGGCTAGTATTCTTTAAAGGCACCATACCACATTTCCCTTCTATTTGAACCACTGCCCAAAAAGGAAAACTGCATGCCATCTCACATGCCCTCTGTTATCTCCATCGGTGATGGCCTTAGGCATGGCAACCGACCACTGGTTTCACCAAGCTCCTGATACTACCTTAGAATTTGAGCTGCACGAATGCTGAAAGTCAGTGCCAGAGCGAGAATCGGGCCCTTAAGCTCAGTGAAGCCGACCATACTCCATATCCTGTCATTTTTGACCATAACTCCCCAATTTGAAAGCAACCAGACACTTCTCTCCTGCTTTCATCCTCTTATCTCTCTGGATTTCCTTCACCTTGAATCATCCTCTCAAGGTGTTGAAGACTTTAGAAATGGTTATAAGTTCTGTGCTCCCTATATCTATGCCCCTTTTCAATGCAGTCTTATAGGTCCTCCATCATCTGTATTGGCCTCATGACTTGACCTGGCCAACACAACATGGGGAAGTAGTAATGTCCAACTGAGTTCCTAGCCTAGGTCTCAAGGGGATTTGCAAGCTTGGACTTTCTTAGAAATCTACAACTGTCATATAAACAACCCTGGGCTAACTTGCTAGGTTGAAACAAAACATGGAAAAATGCTCCAGGTATCCCAGCCACAAAAGTAAGGCCATCATAAATGAACCAGCTGAGCAAACCCACCAGCTAACTACAGATGCAGAAGCAAGCCCAGCCAAGATAGACTAAACAGATCAAGCCCCTCCCCCTCAAAAATTCCCAAATGAATCCAGACCAAATTGCCAACCAGCCAAATTATGGTTTTAGGCTACCATGTTTGGGGATGTTCCGCTACAAAGCAAAAGCCAACTGATCCACAGGGCTTCCAACCCTCCATCTCAAACATTGTTCATTTATATCCTCCATAATCAATCTAACACATCACAAAATGCACCCTTTACTTCTCTGCTCTGACTGAAACTTGGATTTTCGGTGAGGATAATACCTTCTCTGAAACCACCTCATTTAGATTTTTGATATTCCCCCACCAGAGGTATGTTTGCCATAGGAAGGAGTGCCACTCCCAAGTACCACTCTTTCTTTTTTTTTTTTTTTAAAGATTTTATTTATTTATTTGACAGAGAGAGACACAGTGAGAGAGGAGCACAGGCAGGGGGAGTGGAGGGGGGAGAGGCAGGCTTCCCGCCGAGCGGGGAGCCCGATGCGGGGCTCGATCCCAGAACGCTGGGATCATGACCTGAGCCGAAGGCAGGCGCTTAACGACTGAGCCACCCAGGTGCCCCCAAGTACCACTCTTTCATCCTCATGTAAAAATCAATCCTCCTTTGGATATCTGTGACATCCATCTCTTCCACCCACTACTACCTCTCCTCATTAATATCACCTCTCTACAACAGTCGCCAACTTTGGAACCTAAAAAACAATCTTCCTCTCCAATCTGTCCTGGGAAACTGGCCTTTGGAACACTTGTTCAACACTAGAATCTAAGTTTGCTTGCTTCCTACTATACAGTGAATTTCGTACCCTCATCACTTAAGTATCCATTTCCATAGCCATACTCTTGAACTTGTCAACAGCCAAAATTACTCCACCTCTGAAGTATTTCAAATCTTAAACCATGAGACTGATTTCACTAATACATACAAAATAGCAAACAAGTGTAACTACAGAAACTTTTTCTGTGGTACCCATCAAAGACTTATCTCAAAAAAGTTACCAGAATCAGACACACATATGCCTGGGCTTTTAAAACAACTTAGGGACAGGTAATTCTCCCGATATGTAAAAATCATCTAGAAGCATAAATGAGAGGAAATAACCCAAGAATCTTTTTTTTTTTAAAGAATTGTAGATGATGGTATATTTGTTTTCCAAGATAATAACTCATACTAGAAAGCTACAATAATTAAATACTGTAGAATAAGTACCACAAGAGACAGATTAATTGAGAATATTAGAAATCCTAGAAATAAGTTCAAATACTTGTAAGTATGTAAACGCTTAACATAAGATAAAGTAGCAAGGTAATCATTGAACAAAAGGATTATTTAACAAATACTACTGGAATTATTGGCTAACTTGTTTGACCAAAAAAAAAAAAAAGTTAACCAGAATAATTATCTCATGCACACAAAAATAAACCCAAGTTTATTTAAACTTAAAGTGAAAAAGAAAAATAATAAATAATAAATAAAATAAAATGAAAAAAGGGGGGCCATTCAGAGGTTAGAAGGTCAATATTTTTATAAATAAAAAAAGGCTTTTTTAGCATGAGTAAAAGATTCAATTACGTAAGATTTTAAATTTTTATACTGAAAAATACTAAATAAAACAAGCAATATATTATATATTATGAAAATACTTTGCAACACATATAATAGATGAGTTTTATTATAAAATGAGCCCTTACAAATCAGGAAGCAAAAATACAAATAATTGAATTTTAAAGTGGATGATGTACATGAAAAATTAATTAAAAATACAAATTTCAAATAAACATGTAAAAAATAATTTCAACAATCCAGATTTTTACTTCTATTTCTTACCCTTGGGACAGGTAAGAAATACATTCATATATACAACTGCTTGCTCTGCATTTCCATTTAAGTGGCTAATACACCTCTTAAACAGAACATATCTAAACTGAACTCTTGATTTCAGTCACTCTCCCACATTCAGCTCACTTAGCAGCCTTCCCCATTGTAGTTAAGAGCAACCTCATCTTCTACTCCCTCAATCCAAAGCCCTTGGAGTCATCCTCACTCTTCTCTTTACTCACACCCATATCAAGCTATCAGAAAAATCCTGTTGGCTCTGCCTTCACAATATACCCAGAATCTAACTTCCTAGCACCACTACCTATTGAAGTTACCACCATTTCTTCTCTGGATAACTGCAAAAATAGTCCTGCCTTGCTTAAAATATGTAACTTGCACCCTTAGCCCTTAGGGTAAAAGTAAAACTCCTGAACCTGGCTCCTTCTTACCTCTCCAGCTGCATTTCACATCATGTTCTTGGCTCTCTGCACATCTGCCACACCAAACACACCAGCCTCCTTTCACAACATCTCATCTCCTGATACAGAGCCCTTGCATACTACATTTGCTCAGCCTGAGCATTCTTCTTCTCCTCACTAGTGTAATGCTATTGGTTCATCCTATCTCAACTGCAACATCATTTTCTGAAGGATGACTTCCCTGATCTCCTCGCTAGAGGAAGTTCACTTACTGCAGACACTTTATCAACAATATACTGCTGCAACATTGCACTGCATATTTGATTAATGTCTATCTCCCGACTTGATTATTACATTTTAAAGGACAAAGAGCAATCTTCTTTTGTTCACCACTGTATCCCCAGTGTCTAGCAGAGATTAATTCATAGAAGGTGCTTACTATTATTTTTCAAATGAGTAAAGATTATAGAAAAGAGACTCACTGGTAAGATACAAGTTCTATAGGCATGGAACAATCATCCCCATACTACTATTTCTAGAATTATTCCAAGCTCTCTAACTCCTAAGTTCATTCGTGGACATATGGCAGACTTAGCCAGGATAGTTAATCCAATTCTTACATTCCACTTCACATTCTACTGACTGTCTCCCCCAGCTCCAGGTCCTTGAGCACTTAGGAATTGTGGTCTGAAGGGACATTAACAGATGAAATCAATCAGTGAACAAGTACAATGCCCATCTTGTTCTATACTAGCCCACCCCCTCCCTTCTTTTCAACCAACAAACGCAAGTGACCTTTCTGAGATTCAGGGCCTGAAAAATTCTGGAGGTAGGCTACACGGGTAAGCATAAATGGGAAATTCATAAGACTGCTTGCTCTGCGATGACCTAATTTGTGATGAGAAAAGCTCAATTTTTTACTGGTTTAAAAACATGATGCTTACCCACAAAATAATGTGAAAAGAATGTGTTATCCGCTGCGTTTTTTCCTGTCTTCTTCCAAGCACCATAAAGAATTAGCTTCCCAATGTAACAATAAGAACTCAGGGGAAAAAAAGAAAAAAAAAAAGGTCGTGTTTTGTGTCTTATTACAAATAATGCTACCATAAATTATAGGGACCTGAAATTGGCCAAAAAGACTCGAATAGGTTGAATAAAAACTGAGATGATATCCAGGACCATCCATACACACTGGGTTTCAGCATCACAAGGGACATTGGTGCAGGCTCACTACCTCCTCCCAGATCACCATCTCTGAAATAGACTCAGGAATCATGAGGCTGGGAGCACAACTCTAAAGACATGGATTAATGGGAGAATTTTTGCAAAGGAGAAAAGGGAATTTAAGCTTGTGGAAAATGCATTGTCCTAAAGTTTTTCAGTACTGGGTTGCTTTTATTAATCTTCTTACTCTTACAAGACGAACAAAAAAACCCCAGACATCAATGTATGTGGGACATGCATAGTTACAAGTTGGATGAGAACAGTTTAATTTAACACTGAGACAGCATAATCCATCTCAGCATAGCCACCTGGCATAAACTAAAACTATATATCTTATGAGACAGTAGCAAGCCTCTAAAAGCCTGGGAAAGCAGACCCATGTGAATTATTCCACCAAGCGCATTTAGAAAGAGATCTCATCTAATGAAAACGCAAAGAAAACTTCAAAAAAAAAAAAAAAAAGATTTGGGGACCGAGGAGGAAGAATTCTCCATGATCCCTGACTTTTAAGAGTTCTAGTTAAGATATTTTTAAGTTTTAATTCATCATGCTTCTCCTTTTCTTTCTTTACCAAAATCAAATAAAAATCCAACCAGAAGGCATTTGCTTTTGAGAGTTCTTTTCCTGGATGATCAAAATCAACAGTTTCTGTTCCATACATGAAGTACTACAAAGTAATGAAAAGTTGTGATTCCTATAACGGACACAGACACTTCACTTTAGTAATAGGTACGAGTCTTTACATTTTTTGTTGCCTTTCTCACTGCACAGAGAAATAATGATAATCCTAAAGTTGTATTTCCTAAGAATTTATGTATCCTTTGAACACGCGATTAGTGCTATCCTTGCAACATCATGAACCGTGTACTTCTCCATTCAAACCGACTTTCTGTTTCTGCTAATGAAATACGTTACCCATCACATGAGGCAGCATCTGAAACCCACCGCATGTGGTGCCGCCTCTCTACCGCTCCTGGCTACGTCAGCTCGGGCAAGTGAAGGAACCTCCCTAAGCTTTGGTTTCCTCATCTTCCTAACAAGCAAGAAAGATAATTCATGTTAAGTTCTCGCACTCGGAATATACTTAATAAATGTCAGCTTAAATCATAAACCCGAAAGCAGGTATTCGGAGACCTTACTGCACATTCGAGATCCAAGAGAAGAAAAGAAAGCTCTGTGGAGAAACGGGCCAACAAGGACAGCTCAGCCACTAAGTTTTTGCTACTCACCGTGCCTTCCATGTCCCAGCAGGGTTACCATCGTCCAGGAGCTGGTTAGAAATGCAAACTATCAGGCTCCACCCCAGAACCACCGAATCATAATTTTCATTTTAACAAGATCCCCAGGTGATTCATAGTCCCATTAAAATTTGAGAAGCACTGAGCTCAGTGATGTGTTCCTGCATGCAGGCCTCATAGCTCGTTGGACAAAAATTCAGGTCTCAGCAAAATTATCAATGTATGTGTCATGGGCCATTGAGTCACCTTCCAATGGCTAAATCATAAATATTATATGTGTGTGCCATCTATTATGGTAGGTGGACTTTGAATTCTTTTTCCTGAGTTACTGAGTTTGTTGCACAAGTGTTGTGAGATACCTCTTTACAACTAGAAATAATATTTATAAGTGAGGGCCATTCTGAAGCCAGCCGGCCCAGAATTTTTTGTACAATATCAATGAAACTAGAGTATAAAACAAACAATAAGCCCAAGATCCGAACCTCAAGTCCTAAAAACCTAGTATGGCCCTATGGCTTTGGCCCAAACTCCAGAGACCAAATAGCCAGTTCCCCAATACAGGCAACAGTTTCAGTGACTGGAGGGAAGAGGGTGTGAATAGGAGCTGTTGTCATTCGGGAGCAAAATCTAGGCAAAGACTCTCGTGCATAATGTGCATAGAATATCCGAGGAGCAGGCCACGGGATTACAGCAGCCATTCCAACGAATAGATATTTTACAAACCTAACATTCCCAAGTTCCATTCTTAGCCCCACTAACCCCAGAACAATTTTTTTAAGCCATTTCATGTGATTTCATGTGCATTTTTATAGTTATTTAGTTTTGAATTGGGGGCCAGCTTTTGCATAAAAAGAAACGTGCCTGAACAAAACCATCTCTAAACTGAGAAAGAAAATTCCTTTCTGACCCTTCCTCACACTGAACTCCTGTATCATTGTGTTTTCTTCATTTAATGTTTAATCTATGCTAATTTTATACAATCTGTAAATACATCCTGGAGAACACAGGCCACATCAAGTATTCAAGGCATCCAGTAGGGAGCCCAGTGCAGCTGAGTTGCGTTTTACACATTTTGCTGGGGATGGTAGATGTCCTGGCTTTATTCTGCGATGGGCACTATGATGTCCATTTACTTTTATTATGCAGTTTTTCTTCCTGAGTTACTACTTTCTACATAATTGCCAAAATCAACTTGTAAGATGCTTTAAATTGCACATATCTTATTTTTCCTATTCTAATTTCAAAATGCCATTTTGTATGATCTCTAGTGAGAAGAAAATAAGCTCATTTTTAAAACAATTACGTAACAACACTTCAGATAAGAAGCTGCATTTTTCTGCCTAAGATAAGTGTTTTTCTTCTCTTTAAATTGAGTCTCATATGAATGATATCTAGATTATCACTCTTTTGCTTGGGTATAAATCTGAAATCCTTTCACTTGTTTCAAAGCTTTACACCACTAAGGAAGACTAGCCTCCTGATCACCTAAAGAGTCCCATTTTCAGTCTCCTAGAATTGTGCCAGACAGTATGATTTAATTATTATTACAGACAGATTTGCATAAAGCTTTCTTCTGAAGAGTTTTAGGCCATTTAAGCAATGTCATTAGATGGGCAGAGAAATTCTTTTGAGAAAATGTAATGGGGCATGAAAAATAATAAAAATCCACAAAATACATTTATTCAAGAATCTGAATAATGAAGAGAAATTACAATTCAGAGTGAAGAACTAGAAGCTGAGTACTCTCTATTATTTTAAAATAAAACATGATTAAATAGGCACAGCATAATGCCTCAGAATCAGAGGGCAGTCCCCCATGTTATGTCTCCTGGAAAACTACTCTCATTTCAGACAAAATAAATTCAGTATACTCTTATGCCATCAATGGAATTTACTGAAGATGCAGAACAGCAATTAACTTCAACAGTAATTTCACATGAGCTCATCAGCTCATCAACACTGTGGTAAAACAAGAAAGTTCAGGCTGCCACGGACTATCTCTCATTGAAGGATCTCCCATGGATTGCTATTGCCTTGTCAAGGTCGCTGGATAAAGAAAAAAAAAAAAATCACCCTGATGCCCTTTCAAAGACCTAGTGAAAGGGCAGAGACAAGTGATGTTTTCAGGCTTCCCTCAGCGCTGCCACCTAGTGCTCCTCCTTAAAGGGGAAAAACACCCAAGACCAGCTTCTGGAATGATCTGGCAAGAGCTGGCAATATTTCAAAGTGCCAAAAACTTTGACCCAGCAATTCCATCATAAGCAATTTACCCTGGAGACAAGGCCGCATAAAAATGCACCAAGATTACTTATAAATGACATCCTGCAATATTGTTTTTAAAGAGAAAAACAACAACAGATTAGAAGCAACCAAAATATCCTTTGATGGAGAAAAAATAAAATTATACTAAACTATATGTTGGAGTGATATGCAGCCACTTAAAAAGTTAGCGGATATGGAAAAACGTCCAAGATAAAGTCCAGGAAAATGTGTGATATCATTTACCATCTATGCAAAGCCTACAAGTGCATATGTCAGTGGGTGCACTGAGAATCATCTGGAAGGACAGTTTGGGAGGGGAGGGAGAAAAAGGGAGATTTTTATGTTTTATTTCACATCTATTCGGATGGATGGACTATTTATTGTATGCATGCATTATTTTTAGTTAAAACATTAAAAATGCTGTACTAGGATTATGAAGACTGAGAGAGTCAGACAACTTCTACTACTCTGGACTGTGGCGTGGAAGACACAGCAACTAAATCATTGTCATACTGTCATCACCCTCTGATTCTGCCCTGCCTTTTCCTGGCATCCCCGCTCTGCTACAAGCTGACTAATCACAGTAAATTTTTTGTTTTTCTAAAGCTCATTCAACTGTATCATGCGATGTCTCATATAGTCATTAATCTGAAGGCTATATTGTTAGTTATTCTTGCTTATTAATAAATTGCCAGTTCAGTATTTTTCCACTGATTTGACATTTATCAGTTTTTATAATGTTTAAAAGATAGCATGACCGATGCCTTTTTGAAGAGTTTATGAAAAAGTATTAGCACAAAATTAATGATACTGTTTAAGAAGCCTATAGGATTATCTTGATAAACTCTCTTTAATAAAACCTAGCTGATTCATGTTTAGTGAAAATATTCCCTATCATAAGCTTAATTATCTTGAATAAGGCACAAGTGAACTATTTTCTTGCTCTTTTTCCACATATACATAGAGATTTAGAAAAGTGTATTCATTCCATGATTTATCCACTACTATTTTAAATACCAAATCAAGTTAATTTGGGGGAGAAAAGACTGAATCCAAACCTAGTGTTGGGGAACTTCATCAAAAAACCATGACCACCGATTGACTCATGAGCTGGACCCAGGCACTCAGAGGCTCCTCACCTCTTCCTCTGTCCTTGGAATGTGGGTTCTGTTTTCCTTTCTCACTCCCAAAGTCTGCTCCAAGGGCTTAGGCTTCAGATAATGATGTGGGCTTAAAATTAAAAATAGAGCTACCCTATGACCCAGCAACTGCACTCCTGGGTATTTACCCCAAAGACACAGATGTAGTGAAAAGAAGGGCCATATGCACCCCAATATTCATAGCAGCAATGTCCGCAATAGCCAAACTGTGGAAAGAGCCGAGATGCCCTTCAACAGAAGAATGGATAAAGAAGATGTGGTCCATATATACAATGGAATATTACTCAGCCATCAGAAAGGATGAATACCCAACTTTTACATCAACATGGATGGGACTGGAGGAGATTATACTAAGTGAAATAAGTCAAGCAGAGAAAGTCAATTATCATATGGTTTCACTTATTTGTGGAACATAAGGAATAGCATGGAGGACATTAGGAGAAGGAAGGGAAAAATGAAGGGGGGGAAATCAGAGGGAGAGATGAACCATGAGAAACTATGGACTCTGAGAAACAAACAGGGTTTTAGAGGGGAGGGAGGTGTGGGGATGGGTTAGCCTGGTGATGGGTATTAAGGAGGGCACGTACTGCATGGAGCACTGGGTGTTATATGAAAACAATGGATCATGGAACACTACATCAAAAACTAATGATGTATTGTATGCTGACTAACATAACATAATTAAAAAAAAAAAACAAAAAACACCTGCACAGTATATGTGACTGAACCCAGCCAGTTAGGGCCTCTATAAACTGAAGATTTGGGGGGCAGATGCGGGAATCGGTTAGTCTTGCCACCCAAGACAAGCCTCATCTGTAAGTTCCCTATTATTAAAATTGCCACCTACCAACCTGGAGTGGCCTGCCTCTTTCTTTCATCTCCCCCTGCCCCCTGCTTATGGGGGCTAGTCTCAGATTACACCTGGGCAGCTCCGGGGAGGGTGGTACACATGATTTACAGCAATACCATTATCTCTCAGCTCATTCAGTTGTTTGCTGTCACATAATATTCTCTAATAACTACAGACTTTCAGAGAGCTTTCTAAAAATACTGCATCTGATAGTAAAACAACACATCTTCCTTTTGATTGCTATTTCTATCTTTTTCATTACTGCATAGATCCCCTCGGTCAGCACTGGCATTCTGGCATGTAGCCCCTTATGTCTCTATAATGCCAACTAATTTATAATTGTGCTCATGCATGAGAACCTCAAGCACATACAGCATATTTCCCATGCTTCCAGTATTACTGTAGAGACAGCTAAGTTTATTGGTTATGTTGCTCCAGAATGATTTTCTTTTATAATGTAACCTATATATGTTATATAAATTGTGTTCTTCATTTTTAAGAACAAAGAAACTCACGGTGAATTATATCCCACTGATTTTTGTTCCTCATCCCTATACTTACATATTCAAAAGTCTCTGAATCAGTTTTATTATACTGTCATTCATCTTTTTAAAAAAAAACTCCAGATTACTTAAGTGGCAGTCATTTAATCTCTGTCCCCACTTTGCTATGCATTTTAAGTGACAGGGCTAGAATCATCCATATTTGCACACTAATGTGAATATACAAGAGTTAAACCTCCCAAACTACCACCTCCTCCCAAGAGCAAAAAGAAAAAGAAAAAAAAAAGCTCTTTGGCAAAGTGTACATATAAAATAATCTGCTTTTCTTTTCTATTATTTAAAATTAATGAAAATAGCCCATAAATATATGAAAAGTTGCTCATCTTCATGAGTCATCAGGGAAATGCAAATTTAATCATGTGCTAACATCATTTATCATAATGCCTCAAATTAAAAAGATCAAAAATGCCAAGTGTGAGTAAGGTGTGGAGCACCTCGCATAACCACTTTAGAAAACAGTTTGGCAAAACAATTTTAGAAAAGGTTTTGCCATTAAATAAAACAGTTTTAACCCCCAAACAAGCAATTCTGCTCAGGCAGGTATAACACCAAAAAGCATGTAAAGAATGTTTACAGGACTAATTATATAGGCCAAAACTGGACAGCACCCCACTGTCCTTCAATAATAGACTGGATTGTGGTACATTAACACACATGGAGTATATACAGCAATAAGCATGAATAATTGACATCTGCATGCAAAAATATGGATGGATGTCACAAACAGGATTTTGAATGAAAGAAGTCAGATATAAAAGAACATATAATGCGTGATAAATTGGTTCTTACTGTCAACCTTGGTCAAGCCTTATCCAAAATACTGAGGAAGAGAGTGCCTTGAAGGGAGTAGTATCATATATCAGAACACAATTTGGAAAAAAAAATTACCTTGCATTACATACTAACTGTGTGATCGCAGAAAAGTCATTTAACCTCCCTGGCCTCATTATTCCTCTGTAAAACAGAGATAAAGAAGCCTTCCCTCCCCCAAAGCAAATGACTGTTCTGAAGATCTCTAAGGTCCTGTGTAGCTTTACATCTATGACCCAATGAGACAATCTCACTGCTCTCCACTTTCATGAATTAAAACACAAAGAGTTCTTTTAACAAAAACAATAATAATAGCTCACCTTGTTCCAAGCCACTTGACATGTATTACTCATTTAGCCCTCAGCCTAACCCTATAAAATAGATATAACTATTACAGAAAAGTAAACTGAGACTCTGAGTGTTTTGGTAACTTGACTAAAGTTGCACAGCTAATAAGTAGTAAAGCCAGAATATAAACCCAGAAAGAAAATCTAGCTCTATTAACCACATACTTAACTGCTCAGTATGTAAAGACATTATAATAACTTCATTTTATCTAAGCTGACAGGACTTTTTAAATTAGGTTTAATAAATCTGTTGTCTAATCACCACAGAGCATATTAAAATGTAATCTATATTATATATTGAAACTCTGATCTTGTTCAATCAAAAGAATGATGATTTTAATTTATTCATATAAATCTGGCCTCTTTGAGACAGTACTAATTAAAATAAAGCAGTAGTGTTACTAGACAAGCACCAACCAGTTTTGATGGTCACATTCACATTTCCCATATTTGATGCCTCTCCAGAAAAGAAGGGGAAATCTGCCTTCCTTGTTATTGTTGTTTTAAACAGAGCCTCCTCTGCAAAAGACACTAGAGTATTAGTTCAGATTTGCCTCAGATACCCAATTTTCATGAATCACCTCTTCCGTGAAACAGGGCTCTGTGTTCAAAACTGAATCTTTAGTTTTTTTTTTATTTCAGTGACTTTCAGTAACTTCCTATTTGCTAGAACTTTGATCAATTATTTTCTGACAATTCTTTTTGTTTTCTTAACCTGGGTTGAGATTTTACATATTTTAATTGGTTGGACCTCATCCTATTTCAGAGTTAAAGTCACCCAAAGTATTTATATTTTACATTTTGTAGAGTTATCTTGAATTCGTGTCAGTCAATCTCATTGTTGGCTAGTTGACAGCCTGTGACTAGGATGTGGTGATGGTGGCTGAAAAAGGAGAAGAGAGGGATGGAAGCAAAGCCTGCTTACTTTGCACCACTTTCGCACGGTAAGCTTAGTTACCAGTGGATAAAAGTAAATCACTTAGATTAACTGTAGCGGATGTTTTGTTTTTGTTTTTGTTTTTCAAATTTTATTTATTTATTTATTTATTTATTTATTTATTTATTTATTTATTTATTTATTTATTTATTTAAGAGAGAAAGAAAGCAGAGGGGAGGAGCAGAAGGAGGGGAAAAAGCAGACTCTGTGTTGAGTGCAGAGCCCCAGGCAGGGCTCAACCTCACAACCCGAGATCATGACCTGAGCGGAAATCAAAAGTCGGATGCTTAACTGACTGAGCCACCCAGGTGCTCCTGTAGCAGATGGTTTTAAAGAAGGAGGTAGGCTCAAAAAGCACAGCACTTCCAGATGGAACTTCTCTGTGACTTCCAACTAATTAACTGTGTGTTCTTGGACAAGTCATGCACTTGCTCTTATTAGGAAGACGGAAGCAATGCCTGCCTTATAGAATTGTTGTAAAGCTCACATTGAAGAGCAGAGTTACGCGCCTTCTAACCCTATGACTTCATTGTAGTTGTGATTATTATGACCGTAATTATTTGGTGCTGGCATTTCCTGCCTTTGGATCTTCTTTCTCTGTTTAACTCCACCACAATAGCTCAGGGATAGGAGCAGGAAGAGGCTTAGTTCCCTCCTTCCAACACTTTGCTTCTGTAGATTCAAATAAAGAAAAGTGACAGGCTTGGTTCTCTTTGACTTCTTTCCCAGAACAACAACCTTCTTACTATTCACCAGTATTTATATGTGGATAAAGAGCTGGAGCTGAAGTTACAGAGGGAAAATATAAAGCGGACTGCAGAACAGGGTTGCGCAAACAACTCTGTTGAAGCGAGCCGGAAAGCATTCAATAAAGAACACCAAAAAACCACTGGCCACTTGCACTTCTTTTGTTCATTTCAATCTTGGCAGAGTCAAATTCAGCAGTTAGGTTATATGTTTTCCCTTCCAAGGACTTTAGAAACAAGTGATGAATCTCTTTAAATGGGTCTCAGTAAAACATATATTTTGTTAGTTTTATGTCATTAAAAAGGCCTTTGAGCAACAGAGTTGCAAAGACAGGATGAGCTCAGGGTGTAAGAGGAAGGCTTATGGTTCTCTTTTAAAAAGTAAAAAACATACAGCTCAATTCATACTCCACCGGAATTAAGTTCTCATAAAGTATAACAATGGTAATACTGGGAACACTAACATAAGAAAAAGAGACTGTCTGCTTCACCTCATATGTAATAGTGACACACACACACACACACACACACACCACACATACACACTCACTCTTACGTAACTATTTGCTTCTCTCAGCACATATTAAAGTCTGAATAAGCAAGTCTGTTAATGATTATTAAATTTAGTTTAAATGTTACCTTTTCTTTTATAAAATAAGTTTTTGCAAACTTTTCAGAAGCACATTTCCTGAAATATTTTTACTGACTGGTTTTTAAATTGTGCATGTGAAGACACGTTCCCAAGTAATCTTTAAAAATATTTACCGTAAGACCTAAATTTTCCTTATTTCCCTTAGGAAAAAAAAAAAGTCTGTTGGTGTTTACAGAAAATTTCTTGCTAGCTCTTGTAAAGCGCCGAATTCATCAGAATTAGAAGTACTTCGAATACTAAAAATACAAATATAGGCACAAATCCTCTATATTCCATGGCATTCATTCACTAAATAGAACCAGAAGGACAAAGTCACTTTATCCTTACTACTTTAACCATAGAAAATGAAAGACTCAAATAAATTATTTTGGCATTACTTCAGGGATGTTGTGGTCCCCCTCACTGATTACTTACTTGCAGCTTTCTCTATGATACATGAGACAAACACAGTCGATTTTCAATCATTAACACCAAAGTCTGCCAGAACCACTTTGCATTAATAAATCTCAAAATATTTTACCATTTCATTAAGTCTAAGTGCCTGTTGTTGGGAAGATTTCAAGCATTGTCTGATTTAGTAGGCAGCTGACTGTTGGTAACAGAGACAAATGGTAAAATCAGAATTGAAATTCACTACTTCTGACTAATGCATCTATCATGATGGTCCATTATCTCAATCAGCCTGCTCTAATAAAACTGACATCACTTAATGCAAATCTGTTATATTCAGGGGTAACTGTGTAGAAGTACGTGTGCAAAGAAGGATAAAAGAATTTAAAGCAAAAAGTCTGATTCCTGCTATTGTTGTGTTATGAATATAAAGCCCTAGAAAGGGCCCTGCTTCCTCTTATCTCTGTCTATCTACAAAGAAAACTACAGAACATCACCACGAGCTTTCAGATACTAAGACAAGTTCAAGGAACTCAGATGACTCCTCACTGAGGAAATTAGCTAGTGACACATATAAGAAAAATTGCATTCAGTTCTTCCTGGTTCAGCCAAACCTATCTGACTAGGCTAATATACTTTCGGGAAATGGACTGGCTTCAATGTAAAGTCTAATAAAATTAAATATAAATGAGCTCCTGAGGGAATTAAATCAATGGGCTACAAAGCGACCTCCTGATTCCTGCCTGAGAACTTGTCACTTTGACCAGCAACAGCACATTGCACACTACGTAGGCAAGAGTCGGGCATGGCAGTGGTAAACGGAGCAGGGCGAACAAAAGCCCCAGCACAAGCAACCATTCATTCTCTCCCCGTCTCTTTCCCTCCCCTCCCCCACCTCTCCGTCTTTGCTCCTGCATGTATGATGATACTGCACTCACATAGCCCTGTATCTCCTACAAAATTCATCACAACTCCATTTACATAGCTTCCTATTCCTTTGGACAAAAATAGCTAAATTTTAAATGCTCCTTTTAACAAGAGTTTAAGGACAGTCTTTTAAAGTGTAAGTGACATAAATGCAACGATTTGTTATTGAATGAATGATATAGAACTCATTTCAGGACAGCTATGAATTCAGAGAGCATTTCCTGACATCAGAAGTGAACCACACGGCTACTACGAAGGTCACACAGCTTCCTCACTCAGGAGTGTGAGCCTTTTTTTTTTATGAATGGACACCACGGCCCCATCCACACTGGACAATCCTATGATAACATGCTATCCAAACTCACTTGCATCATGGATTTCCTTGGTCCCCATGGCTGAGTGTGGACCATTCTTAACCTATTTAGGAGGTATTTGTATCAAGTAGTGGAATGAGAGAAATGCCTACCACTAAGTTTCTTACAGATCTTTCCTACTACTGTCACTATACAGAACAGATTCCTCCAAGAAAAGAATTTTCCTGTTAAATACAAGTATAGCATTTTGAAATGGAAAAGAACTGATCAACCAAAGTAAAGAAGGTATTCTTCCCATCTGCATCATTTCTAAAAGCTTTTTAGGGTGCCCAGATCAAACCAATGATGGGTGAATATTTATTAATAACAAAGATTTATTTTTGCCAAAACAAAGTATTCATCATAAAAGTTATGCTCACATTTGCATTCCTTACAGCACTTGCCATCCACGTATGCAAGAGCCGACTTAAGGGGGCAGTCAGGAACCGGGCAGATCAGAGTTTCGCACTGGATAGTTCCATTCTGAGAAGAAAGCAATATTTAAAGAATTCCCAAGTTGCAGTTTGATAGCCTGAAAATATTTTTTAAATCTTAAAATATCTTTAAATCTAAACTCTTCACATAAAATGTCATAAATACCACTATTCTCTGTGGTTATTACACTGTAAAACCCATAGCACGGAGACCCGCAGTAAAACGTATTGGGCCCTAACACAGTTGGTGATTGGCTCCCATCTTCTGTCCAGTGATGATGCTACACACCCTAGAGTTCTCCCCCTTCTGAGGGAGGTGGATGAGAACATGGGTGGAAGGGAGGAGCACACACTGACAGCAGGCTAGGGGTAAGCCTCATGTCTGCCCGGATTATGCACAAAATGAGCACCCACAAGCCAGGGGATTTCTGGAATAGCTGCTGCCATCCTGCAGACCCAGTCTTGGGACCCAGAATCTTCCCATGGATATTTAAGCACCACCACGAGGCAGTGCTGACAACCACCATGAGAAGCACTCAACCGCAAACAGGATGGCAAGAAATTTATTTCCTGAAGGTCATCCAGAACTCCCAGGCAGCTAGCTGCTTCTCTAGTCACCTTACTGACCTCACTATACACCTCTTGCATTTTACTCAATTCGATTTTTGCCTCCCATTTAACACGTTGGGCAGGCTTTACTGTATTGGTAAAGTGCTATAATTTTGGTGGGAAGATTATACGTTCCCGAATAGAAATCATATGATGCATGCACATACATGCACACACATATGACTATTTCGGAGGTAGCTTTAACTTTTTTAATGCATGAAATTCTGTTTTTGAACAAACCTGATAAATTTGGAGAAATTTCTTTTAAAGGCTAATTCACATAGACCTCTGGCTTCTTTCCAATAAATGACTTTTAACTGATGAATTCATGTGAAATTTAAAATTTAAAAACCGAATGAGTCTTGACCTTTTCTTTGAAAATGAACCTATTTTTGAAATAGTAATGCACTAAATATTTCTACTTTATGAGTGCACAATTAGAGAAATCGTATTTCTTTAAATTCTCTCATTCTTATTGTACTGTATTAGCAAACTTTAAAAGATTGCTAAGTTAAACTCCATTATTTGTTAGTATGGCCCAATCTGGTGACAGTATTTCATGCTGCATATAATTTAGTTATATTAAAATGCATTAATAAACCCGTGAGGGGAAAATCTCTTGAAATGTTAAGGATAACGGATAGAATCCTTTGGGAATCACCTTCACTAACCCAATTTAAATTGCTAACTTCATGTGTGCACCAATAAACTCAAACTTTATAGTATTCCTAAGCCATAATCATCTTTATGGGCTAGAAAGTGTCTTTAATAATGCAACACGCAGTTCTTTAAATTTGACCGGGCTGGCCGGCACTTTAGTGCTGTGTCTTGAGGAAATGGGTCTTGAAATTTTCATGATTACATTGTTTTAATAAATTTTTAAAGAATGGGGGCATCTGCGTTCCCTCCATCTGAACTCTCAGCGGAAGCCATACCAGGCACGTGCAGTTCTTACAGCCGTCGGTCCAGGACTCAAATTCTCGGTAGGTGGTTCCCTTCGTGGTGCAGGTCCTCTCACAATAGCACTGATCCAATCTATTCATTCGCTGCTCAGCTCGAGACAGCTGTGGCAAAGGAAGGGGTTCACAGTGTTCACCATTCCAGCAACAGAAAGGCAAAATACTTCAATAGGCGTCGGATGTTTTTCTGCATATGGCAGTAATGATGGCTGCGCCCATCTGTTATTGTCATCAATATATTGAAGCCTATCCTTTAAAAGAAAAGCTTTTCCCCCTCTTCTTTTTGAGGTAAATTTGGTTCTTGCCTTTGAAAAAAAAAGCATGATTTATAAGATATAAATGGGGGCTAAGTAAAAATGGCATCACTCACGCTGCTGAAAAGCATTTTTCATTTTTAAAAATGTTTAATTTCATGAACATGTTTATTCAAGTGAAGAAAATTTTCAGAATTTATGTCGTGTCAGAAACAAATCATAGATATACGAGACAACTTGCAGGTTCTCAGTAACTACTATGCAAGCTGACAACAGTCTGGTGAGATTGCAAAGAAACTTGATACATGCTTAGGACTGTGAATAATCCTACAACAGCAACACAGTGGTAGAAAGCATCCGTGGGACCATTCCCTTGACATAATTCCAGTGTCCATATTCTTTACAATGCTCCCTCATCTCCATCCTTATAAAGAAAAGCTAAATAAGGGCGCCTGGGTGGCTTAGTCGTTAAGCGTCTGCCTTCGGCTCAGGTCATGATCCCAGGGTCCTGGGATCGAGTCCCAGATCAGGCTCGCTGGTCGGCGGGAAGCCTGCTTCTCCCTCTCCCACTCCCCCTGCTTGTGTTCCTGCTCTCGCTATCTCTCTCTCTCTGTCAAATAAATAAATAAAATCTTAAAAAAAAAAAAAAAGCTTAATAAAAACTAAAATAAACAAATCCTACTGTAATAAGCAGTGTGAAAATCAGGTAATCTGCCTCATTTCTGATTTACTGATCATTTGTTACACAGATGGCTAGGGTTTGAAAATTTATAAGCCCTTTCCTTGAGCAGAGATTTAAATTCAATCCCAGCAAACAGTATAGTATAAGAAAAGTCTCAAAGGTGAACATTTGTGGTTATAAAAAAAAAAACAAACTATGAAGAACCTCAAGGATTTCTGAGCTCCCCGCACTCAATTTCTAAGTAGCTTTTACCTTGGCTGATGTTTTGGCCAAAATGTCCTGCAGCTCCATGATTTTCTGCACGAGTCCATGGAAGTCATTGCAAGTTGGACAGGCTGGAATTACAAACACTACATTGGTCAAGTTGTATGTATAAGGAGGTCAATCTAGTTAAGTCCATGCTGACAACTAATATATCGGACCTCCGATTTCAAACTGACATTCTGGAGAAAATTAAGCAAGAAGCACACTTTTCATCACACAGTGCAAGAACTAATGGACTTACTGCGATTAAGATCTGGGCACTGAGCAATAAATCCTTGGGGCATGACAAGTAATTGCACATCTTGCATTATACCCTGTGTGCAAAAAATTTTTAAAAAGATGTATTACTTTCATCTACCCAAATTATGTTCAACAGTCAAGTTCATGAAGGAAAACATTACAAGATAGACGCACCAAGATCCCTAAACAACATTTTTTGAATACATCCCTTCTACTTCAGACCAAAGGGAAAGAAATACATCAGGCAAAATAGATGATTACCCATGTACTCTCCTATTGATAATATTTTTAAAGCCTTAAGATTAAATGTCAAGATACAATTAAGAGGGAATAGTCATGTTGTTTTGAGAAGTTATTTTTACTTAGCCACTGGAGAAAAGCTTGAAAATGACCTTTAAAAATCAACCTGAAAATCACTTCTGGTTTCAGCAACAGTGAAACTGATACCAATTTTAAATTAACTGCAGCCATCAAAAAGAAACAGATAGAAAAACTGAGTCATAAATGCAATACTCATTTGAGCATTTCTCATTTTTCAGTCGGACCTTTTAGAACTAATTCGTCAATTTATAAAGGACAATAGATTCATTAACCAGCTGCCACAAGACTTAGCGACAAGTCTTTAGGAGTACAGAAAGTTTAGCGTGAAATTTTTAAACATTCCAGCAGCAAATAACCCCTTTTACACAGAGGGCCACATCACATGTCTATAGGTAAAATTTACATGTATCCTTAGTCACTAAGGCTTCATTAGCTTCCATCTTCCTGGGCTCTTAAACCAAAGGCCAACGGTTAACTCATCAGACACACTCCAGCTGTCCCTTTCATCTACCACCCCTCTCTCTTCCTTCATCAACTTTATATACTTTTTAATTAATATTTCACTTTATTCCTCTGAAAAATGCAAACAGAATGTCTAATGACAGGGTGACAGGACCAGCATATTATCAAGACAATTTTGAATGTACCTACAAAATATACCAGTCAAATATTGGCCTGTATCTCCTACATGTTTAATCTAATTAATAGCATAGTATAAGAAAAGTGTCAATGTGAATGATAAATATTGTAGCATACCGTGTGGAATTGCTGGATCTGTTGTTTGCTTGGGGTTTGGATTAAAAAGGCAACTTCTATACAAACTTCTATCACTTGGAAGCAGCGACATGAAAACAAGGCTACCATGTACAGTTAAACACTGCACAACTCCCCTGGACACCACTCACAGTCTACAGTAAAAATTATGACCCTGATAGTACACATAATTGATGCGTGAGAAGGATTCTAAGGCCACATCCAAGCTCCATGGGAAAGACTGCCATGGTTAAAAAGAGGAGAGACTTGACATCTACAAATGTGCCATCCCTCATGTGGTATAAAAGCACTCATTGTTTAGGATTTGTGAACATGGAATCAATTCCTCATGACTGGCTTTGGGCAAGTCACTTAACCCCTCAGAGTAGGTTTATGCACAGGTAAAAGAGAAAAAAAAGAGCCTGCATCAAGGCCAGTACTACCAAGATTCAGGAATAACACATAGAAAGCACCTGGTTTCCAGGTAACAAACAGTTTAAGTAAGTTTAAAAAACACCTTCCCAGGTTACAGAGCTTACTTAGAACACAACTTCAAAATCACTGGTACCTACTCTACCCAGAAATCCATGAGTCAGACTCAGCACCTATTATTCTTCAGTTAACAACCATTTGCTGAACCACTTCTATATTATAGGCACTGTCTTAGTCCCTGGGGGAAAATGATTACACTACGGGCTTGCAGTCAAGCAATTTTCTGGACTTTATTTCTTCATCCTTAAGATACAGAAATTTAAATGAGATGTCTTTTAGATCATCTACAATGATGAAATTCTATGAAGTGTCTCAAAGTAGGCACTAAAAAAAAAAGAGAGACAAATTATGACTGCTTTCTAGTTTTGACAGATTGTGCATATATATGTATTCCCCTTTCACATTCTGTAGTACAAAAAGACCATGAATAGTGAATATTGAAAAGTTTTCAATCCTCTGTTATTAACATCCATGTAAAAGTATCATCAAAGGTGACGCTTCAGTGGCGGATAGTTTATTTGTAAATTAACATCTTAGGTATTTATTATTTTGAATGCCTAATCTCAACAATGATATGTTAGTTTCCCGATTGCTACTTTGTGATTATCTCTGTAATGTCTAAAGATCAAATTTATTCAGGAAAAAAGAGAAAATACTGTATGTCAGCTAAATAAAACACTGTGTAAAAAAAAAAAACAGACGAAATAGAAAAAATATATAAATCATTTTGTTTCACACCACAAAAAGCAAAACATAATTTTCCAAACTCATTAGAAAGCATTTATATTTCTATGCTATCATCAGCCCTTAGCCAAAAAAATACCTTAAAATATCCATGTGCATTATTTCTCTGTCCCAGCCAAAATGTTGTGCCCAGAGGCAAGTCTGTGGAGGGCTTTTCCACCACTCTCTCGTATATTCTGCAAAAAGGAAATATCAGAGTAAGCAGTGTGAGTTGACAGTCATTTCGTAGAATCTTCCACTTCATAAACTGAGAACATTTCACTTACTTATTGCAGTCAACATGTAAAATCAGATGGGAGGCACTGATGGCTAAGGAGAGCTTGTGCCAATTGTCATCAGCCAAAATGTATGGAAAGACTTCCGTGTGCGGGTGGTGACTGCCTGACCGATAATGCAGTCTGACTTCATTCCGATGGCCACTGCTCTCCAGCTCCAGGTACCTGTGCAGAGAAGAGCCCCATGGGGACCAGGGAAAATAAAGTTCCAAAATTACTGACATGACCTCCAGCCCCAGAAAGATAGAGTCTAATGTTTTTCCTATTCCTCCCACTGAGTACAACTAAACATTATATTGTAAACAGACATAGGAAGAGTCTAAAAGATGGAGTAAAGAAAGAAAATCAGACCCAAGGTACTGGCTTCCTAGGTTTTCTTTTGGCCTCATATATCCCAGACTTGGCTGAGGAAGCCAGCAACCTGGAACACTAGTGAGTGTAGACCAAAAAAGAAAAAAAAAAAAAAAAAAAAAAAAAAAAATATATATATATATATATATATATATATATCTCCCAACGAAAGCTTGCTCTCTTTAGCCAAGGGCCAGGAAAGGGGAAGCCTGATAAAACAAAAACTTTTAGAGAATAACCACTCTATTCCAACCAAACATCACAGAAAAAAAACTGGCCCCATCCCCAAATAGACTAGTAAAGCTCGTGGGGAGCCTAGATTTCTACCTTCTTGAGGACCCAACACCTCCACTAGGGTGGTGATGGAAAAGGCCAAGTCAAGAATGTTCATCTATTTTTTAAAGATTTTATTTATTTGACAGAGAGACACAGCGAGAGAGGGAACACAAGCAGGGGGAGTGGGAGAGGGAGAAGCAGGCCTCCCACTGAGCAGGGAGCTTGATCCCAGAACCCTGGGATCATGACCTGAGCCGAAGGCAGACGCTTAAGGACTGAGCCACCCAGGGGCCCCACAAGTATTCATTTAATTCAACAAGTAAATTCTATAATAATAGAGAGGTGTTTGCATTAAAAAAAAAAAATAACATCAGCAAACACGCTGCCCTGTTGCTATAAACCTGTCAGTTCTTAACACACTGAGGCAAGAACCCTATTGCTGCTGTCAGGTAGCCTCCTAGATACTATTAGAAATGTCACCTGCACTGGATTCCTAAACTTGAGGCACTAGAAGTAGCCTGAATAACAATGGGGCTGACACCATGCCCTACAAACAAGAACAACTTCAGAAGTTAAACATTTTACCAAAATCTACATTTTCATTAGCATCATTCACTCAATTAAAAAAAATGAATTTTAGATTCACAATACACAAAAAACAGGTAGTGAAGAGAAAAACAAATAATGACGTGAAACACTTAGAAGTGTGCTTAGCACATGGATAGGATTCAATAAGTATTAGCTCTCATTAAAAGAAGGGAAAACAGGTTGAAAGAAGTTAATCCAAATCTTCAAAACCAGTAACTATTAAGATATATAAAACCATAGGAAGATGTGAAGTTGCATGAACATATGATTATTGCATAATTGTAAGTTACAAAGTATCTTAATGAACACTGGGTCTATTTTAATGAATCATTTTTCTAATAACAGCCATATTCATTTCCAGAAGCCCACTGTTTCCCACTGGGTGGTGTCTCAGTGGGAGGCAGGACTGGCTCGCCCCCTCTCTGCCCCCCGCCAAGGCTCAGCAGAACAGAGTGGTTAAACACCCCAGCCCTAAAGCCTGAGGACTCACATCCCAGTACCCCTCCCAAGAGTGGCCAGCTACTTCACCTCTCTGCACCTCATCTGGTCACTCAACTATAAAACAGGGATATGAACTGTACTTGCTTCAATGGACATCTGTAAGGACGTGAATGAGTTAATTTAAGAAAGCCTCAGAATATTACTCAGTACACACAAAAAATTCAATAAAGATACTACATGTTAGTTATCTTTTTCAATTCAAAAAGCAAAATCGTCAAATCCTCCCTCTTCTTTCCCATGGTATAGCCAGGAATGGGCTGACGACACACTCCAGCAATCAGACACTCTTCCCTGAGACTCCTTTTTTTCTTTTTTTTAAGATTTTATTTATTTATTCATGAGAGACAGAGAGAGAGAGGCAGAGGGAGCAGCAGGCTTCCTACGGAGCAGGGAGCCGATGCAGGGACTCGATCCCAGGACTCCAGGATCAAGACCTGAGCCGAAGGCAGACAATTAACCCACTGAGCCACCCAGGTGCTCACTTTCCTGAGATTCTTGATGGAGCACAGCCAAGGAGGGGAGTGAAGAGGCACCCACAATGTGCCAGGGCAGCAGCATCCTGGTCAGCTATGTTCAGGTCACTCTGCATCTTCCTTCCTGTTTGCTGGCCCATCAGGGTGCCTTTGGTTATTACCTGTTCCAAATTCTGATGCCCCAGGCTCCCATCAGTTCTGTAAGCTGCCCTCCCACCCATTGCCTCCAAAGTCACCTTACAGCTAGAACCTTAACTGATATATTACAATTGTGACCATGGAAAAAACATAGAATAAAACATATCAACATTTTTAAAGCTATTATTGAGTGATATAACTATGAGTGATTTTTAACTTTCTTTTTACTCTTCTTTATTTTCCCTTTTATGCTCAATAAGCATTTGTTACCTTAAATTGAAAACCACATTTTAAATCCCAAGAAGGTAATTTGTCACACCTGAACATATCATGTCTCCTTGATCTGTTATTCATAATTGTGAGAAGTCATTAAAATCAGAAATAAAGTTCACCTTTTATAATAATTTATGCCCGTGTTATTCAAATATCCTTTGCATTGGCAGAAATATAAACTAATTTAAGATCAGGCTTCAGAGAAATAGGCGACAGTTGCAGGACATCATTCATTTTAACAACCTCCTTCATAACTCAAGATCAAGGGATGAAAATAAGGTCACGTCTCATCTGACAAAAAAGGTTGCACACACACATGAAATGAGACTTTTTCTGCTGCCTTAAATTAAACCTAAAGAGAACGATCAGATCACCTCAGTACAGTTCTTCCTCAACTTGCAACGGGGTTATGTCCTGATAAACCCATCACAAGTTGAAAATGGCATTTAATACACCTAACCTACCGAGCATCGTAGCTTAGCCTAGCCTCCCTTAAGCATGCTCAGAACACTTCTATCAGCCTACAGTTGGGCAAAATCATCTAGCATCCCAGCAAAGCCCATTTTGTAATAAAGTGTTGAATATCTCAGGCAATTTATTGAATACTGTACTGAAAGTAAAAAAAAAATACAGAACAGTTGTATGGGTATAGACTAATTATAAGTGTATCAGTTGTTTACCCTCGTGACTGCACGAGGGAGCTGTGGGCTCACTGTCGCTGCCCAGCATCATGAGAGAGCATCATACCACACGTCACTAGCCCGAAGGAAACCAAAATCAAAAATTCAAAGTATAGTGTCTACTGAATGTACATCACTTTCTCACCACTGTAAAATTAAAAAATGGTAAGGTCAACCATGCTAAGTATAGGACCGTCTGTATATTAAGCTAGAAGCCAGTTGTTAGTCACCTGAAGAAAAGCTACATGTACTTCTGGCACCAAATATATTAGAGAAGCTCATGGAAGGCACAATTGCTATGCAATTCTGGAACTGAAAACCCAGTTCGGCTTCTCATTACCACAGCTGCCCCCACTTCCCGCTGCCTCAGTGTCCTCATCTGTAAAATGAGGAGTCACTGTGATAATCCACACAAAGCAGGGCATCTGAAACACAGTAATCACCCAATAAATGGTAACTATTGTATCATTTGTCAATACATAATCCCAGTTATAAAGTCCAGCCTCTTAAAAAGCCAATTCTTGAATCACAAGCAATTTTGAACACATTTTGTTTAAGTGGAAGAATGCAGAAACAGGAGACAGAAGTTCCAGGCAAAACAGAAGATTAACCAACTCATAGAAACTAGTTGACACCTTACAATTAAGGGCTCTAACATAACCAACAAAATATGAGAAGCGGAGTCCAGTGGTAGGGCCAAAAGTATTGTGAGTTCAGCAGCTTGCCCATTTGTTGTACAAAATTGACTCTTTCACCTTGTCACTTCCAGTGATTCCCTCAGATGTTAAGGGAGATGGGAGAATAGGGGAAAAGTGTATTTTTTGGCATCCTTCATTAGAACCGTATTGATTCGGTTTTTGTTAGTTCGCTTATTTTTAACGGCATTTGGTCATCAAAGCCAGGTGGTATAATGTGGTAATTTAAGAGGCCTCAGAGACTTACTCCTGTCTCCACTCGTTAGTGTTCTTATGGATAAGTTCTTATGGATAAGAACCATATGATCATTTCAATAGATGCAAAAAAGCATTTGACAAAGTACAAAATCCATTCAAGATAAAAACCATCAACAAAGTAGGTTTAGAGAAAACACACCTCAACAAAATAAAGGCCATATCTGAAAAACCCACAGCTAATATCATCCTAAATGGAGAAAAACTGAAAGCTTTTCCTCTAAGGAACAAAACAGAGATGTCCACTCTCACCACTTTTATTCAACATAGCACTGGAAGTCCTAGCCACAGTAATCAGAAAACAAAAAGAAATAAAAAGCATCCAAATTGGCAAGAAAGAAGTAAGACTTTCACTATATCCAGGTGATATAATACGCTATATAGAAAACTTGAAAGACTCCACCAAAAAAGCCACTAGAACTGATGAACAAATTCAGTAAAGTCACATAATACGAAGTCAAGATACAGAAATCTGTTGCATATTTATACACCAATAATGAAGCAGCAGAAAGAGAAATTAAGGAATCAATCCCATTTACAACTGCACCAAAACCAATAAGATACATAGGAATAAACTTAACCAAAGAGGTGAAAGAACTGTACTCCAGAAACTATGAAATACTGATGAAAGAAACTGAAGATGACACAAAAAAATGGAAAGACATTCCATACTCATGGATTGAAGAACAAATACTGTTAAATGTCTATACTACCTAAAGCAATCTGCACACTTAATGCAATCCCTTTCAAAATACAATGGCATTTTTCACGCAGCTAGAACAATCTTAAAATTTGTATTGAACCAGAAAAGACCCTGAATAGCCAACGCAATCTTAAAGAAAAACAAAGCTGGAGGCATCACAATTCCAGACTTCAAGTTATATTACAAAGCTCTAGTGATCAAAACAGTATGATACTGACACAAAAACAGATCAATGGAAAAGAACAGAAAACTCAGGAATGAACCCACAATTATATGGTCAATTAATCTTTGACAAGGCAGGAAAGAATATCCAATGGGAAAATAAATATCTCTTCAACAAATAGTGTTGGGAAAACTGGACAGCAACATGCAAAAGAATGAAACTGGACCACTTAATTACACCATACACAAAAACAAATTCAAAATGGATTAAAGACCTAAATGTGATACCTGAAACCATAAAAATCCTAGAAGAGAACACAGGCAGTAACTTCTTTCACATTGACTGTAGCAACTTCTTTCTAGATATGTCTCCCGAGGCAAGGGAAATAAAAGCAAAGATAAACTATCAGACTACATCAAAATAAAAAGCTTCTGCACAGCTAAGGAAACAATCAACAAAACTAAAAGGCAGTCTACAGAATGGAAGAAGGTATTTGCAAATGACATATCTAATAAAGGGTTAGTATCCAAAATACATAAAGAACTTCTAAAACTCAACACCCAAAAACCAAATAATCCAATTTAAAAATGTGCAGAAGATATGAATAGACTTTTTTCCAAAGAAGACATACAAATGGCCAACAGACACATGAAAAGATGCTCACCAACACTTATCACCAGGGAAATGCAAATCAAAACCACAATGAGATACAACCTCAAACCTGTCAGAATTAACACACACAAAACACACAACTAAAATCAACAACACAAAAAACAACAGATATTGGCAAGGAGTGGAGAAAGAGGAACTCTCTTGCGCTGTTAGTGAGAATGCAAACTGGTGCAGCCACTCTGGAAAACAGTATGGAGGGTCCTCAAAAAGTTAGAAATACAACTACCCTACAATCCAGCAATCACACTACTAGGTATTTACCCAAAGAATACAAAAACACTAATTCAAAGGGATACATGTACCCCTATGTTTTTTGCAGCACTATTTACAATAGCCAAATTACGGGAGCAGCCCAAGTGTCCATGATAGATGAATGGATAAAGAAGAGGTGGTATACATACAATGGAATATTACACAGCCATAAAAAAGAATGAGATCTGGTCATTAAGACAACATAGAGGGTATTTTACTTATACATGGAGTTTAAAAAAAAAAGCAAATGAATAAACAGACAAAAAGCTGAAAGAGACCCATAATTACAGAGAACAAGCTGATGGTTGACAGAGGGAAAGGGTTAGGATGGGCAAAATGGATGAAAGGGAGTGGGAGGTACATACTTCCAGTTAGAGAATAAATAAGACACAGGAATAAAAGGCACAGCATAGGGAACATAGTCAGCAGTACTCTAATAGCATTGTATGATGCCAGATGGTATCTACACTTGTGGGGATCATAGATCTGGGGAATCACTACGCAGTACACTTCAAACTAATGTAAGGTGTGTGTCAACTACACCTCAGTTTAAAAATAAAAGACATCTAGGAACACCTGGGTGGCTCAGTTGGTTAAGTGACTGCCTTCAGCTCAGGTCACGATCCTGGGGTCCTGGGATTGAGCCCTGCATCGGGCTCCCTGCTCTGTGGGAAGCCTCCTTCTCCCTCTGCCTCTGCCACTTCCCCTGCTTGTGTTCTCTCTCTTGCTCAATCTTTCTCTCAAATAAATAAATAAAATCTTTAAAAAAATAAAGTAAAATAAATAAGAGACATATAAAGCATGACTATTATTCCTCACTGAGGAATATAATATAATATAATAATTCATTCCACTTCTCTACAAAGAGAAGTGGAATGAATTATCCCCAAATCTGGGAAACCATCTGTGATAGATGTTATTGGTCAAGTAGAGTTCAGAAAATAAATTATATTTGCTACATCCAATTCTCATAACACCTTCAATTTGATATGAAAGGATCCAAAAGTAGACATAGGTTGAGCACAGCTCATAAGGGAATAACATGCTCATTATTAAATTAGTAAGTCATTTAGTACATAAGATACCATGTACTTAATTTTACTTTAAAATATGGTTAATATGTCACTTTTTAATATCTGATTTGATTATTCAAATCAAGCTCTTCTATGAAAAAATAAAACTCAACCCTTTCTGGTTATAGTTTCACCTGTTAAAATGGTTTAAATCAGCTCTGCGTTGAAGGAAAGAACTTGGTGATCTCTAAAAATCCAGTTTCTACATAAATTAAATATTATCAAGGTTTCAGCTTAATTGAGATTGTGTGTGTGTGTGTATGTGTGTGTCTACCCAAGAGAATATACCAATGTTCCCGTCAATTTCTAGATACCATGGGCTAACAAGTACATTGAGGTACGCAAGCAACTGCACTATTTCAAAGAACAAACAACAAGCAATATTTATGGAAGAAAATGATATTCCCAAGTTGGTAACTTTTCATCTTCACCTTCACCTAAAAAATGATTCATGATGCTTTTAAGGATACATCCATCTGGGGTGACTAAGTGGCACCCAAAGACCCTCGATGCCCTAAGATTCCATGCAGTATTTTATCTGGTTTCAAACCTTCCTCTTAAGCTAACAATTTGCTTTCCTTAGGTCCTAAAAATCAATAGAAATTCTTAGGCTGAAAGAGGTTAGCCTGTGTTGGAATTTTCGGCAGCTTTATATGTACCACGTTGTGAAACTATGGGCAGACAATAAAGGAAAAGCATTGATGCATGTAAGACAGCAAGAAGTTCTAGGCAAGCTGTATTTGAAAGAAAGGAATTAGTCACAGGGGAGAGTAAGTTGTCAATGCTGCAGCATCTGTTTTCTGACATGCTTCACGGGTCATCATGCCTCCTCTATCGTGCAGAATAAATAAGAGCCAAGGAAAAAGGTAATAGGATTCATGGGTCACCCACTGAGGTGACATTTTGCTCTTAGTGAGCCCATTACCTCGAGTTCCCATTGAAATGAGTACAGGACACCCCTAACTAGAGGAAACAGAACCAACCTGGCCCCAAATTCTAGCTAATAGGGAAATGCCAAAAAGGCAGGAGTCTTATTTTTAAGTGTTAGCATACATTTTTTATGGCGAGGCAGTTAGAAAAATTAAAAGACAAATATTTTCCCAGCTATGCTGACTGGTTTTGTTTACACTGTAACAAGTTCAGTGGGGCCATGATGATGCTGTTGAAACAAAGAAGTCAATTGTAAGGAAGAAAATTTCTGGATAAAAATGTTTAGTCTATGGGTGCCTGGGTGGCTCAGTTGGTTAAGCGACTGCCTTCGGCTCAGGTCATGATCCTGGAGTCCCTGGATCGAGTCCCGCATCGGGCTCCCTGCTCGGCAGGGAGTCTGCTTCTCCCTCTGACCCTCCCCCCTCTCATGCTCTCTCTCTCATTCTCTCTCTCAAATAAATAAATAAAATCTTTAAAAAAAAAATGTTTAGTCTAACTGAAAAGACCCAACAGAGGAAAAATAGATAACTGTTGTCTCCAAGAGTAAAAGAAAGCAAGATTGCTAAGCCTGTCAACAGAGTTCTAGGATTTTGAGGGAAGTAGAAAGGCCATGATGGAGCTCTACAACAAGCAGAGAATTGTCAAGCGACTGGGAGGATGGGCTAGTTCAAATGTTGATTCTGCCCCTTATTGTGACCTCAGACATTGGATTCAACCATTCAGGGCCCTCTCCTTAACTGTAAAATAGGAATAAAAATAGAATAGGAATAACCTCCAAGACAGTGATGAGCACTTAATGAGATTAATCAATGCAAGGTGTTTAAGAGGATGGCCTGACACAGTGTAGGAATTTAATAAAGTGTTAAATGTTAACAATGCAGAGAAAATATTCCAAGGCACCTAAGAAATCAGTCAACTACTACAAACCCTGAGATTAGCAGATGCTCTGTACTTCTCATCCTATCATTCCACCAATATCTTTCAGTCATCTGAGTGTCAGGCATTGTACCAGGCACAGGGGAGACTGGGGAAAAGAAACAAAGTCAGGCCCTCACAGAACTTCTTCTTCCATCATTTTCATCATGTTCCTGAATTGATACTCCCCAGGATGATGATTTGCTATAAATGTAGGCTTCCTCATTCATGTTTACATTCCTGTATTTCTGCCAAGTCTTTATTTTATATTATTTTATTTACATCACTTTATTTTTCTACTGTTTTCATATTTATTATTTCATATCATTCTACATTATTGAATCTATTTAGAAATAGTGAACTTAAAAATAAGCACAATTTTTCTTAATGCAACTTAACAAACCTCCTGCAATAGACCTTGAATTCTGACAAGTCAGAGGTTGGAAAGGTTTTGTCATATGTTTATTTCAGTTACTGGCTGATGAAAAACAGTCATATTTATTTTTAAATGAAGAAAATATGCATTTTTAACCTGTTAGAAATGTCAAAAAATGAAAATCCAATAACTAGATGAAATAAAATTTTTGAAAAACCATAATAAATGGGATAGAATTAGAAGGCTAGGGCGCCTGGGTGGCTCAGTTGGTTAAGTGACTGCCTTTGGCTCAGGTCATGATCCTGGAGTCCCTGGATCGAGTCCCGCATCGGGCTCCCTGCTCAGCAGGGAGTCTGCTTCTCCCTCTGACCCTCCCCCCTCTCATGTGCTCTCTCTCATTCTCTCTCTCTCAAATAAATAAATAAAAAATCTTTAAAAAAAAAAAAAAGAAAAAAAAGAAATAGAAGGCTAGATGTAAGAGCCCATCAGCAAAATCTGTCTCTAACATATCTTATATAGTCTGATCTTGTTTTTATTAAAGTCTGTGATATTTTAGTCCAATAAATGCAATATGGTCTATAAAGCTAGCAAAGAAAGGTAGAAAAGCTAGGCAAATCACTGTTATGGAAGTAAAATGTTATTTTCTCTGAATCCATTCAATATAAATGAATTATTTTCATTAAAGAAAAATACAGTAGTTAACTTAAAGATGTCTTACACAGTGAATGCTGATATGCACTTAAAATGAAGTGTAAAGAAGTTTGACTTACTATATTTGGGGAATATATTTTTACATGATATATATTACTCAATTTTTATAATACTAGAAAATGAATTTAAAAGTTAATATGAATTTCAATTTTCAATGTCATTTTTTTATTCATGTCACTAAGAAGCAATACTTTATGATTCAGGTGGGTATGGTCAATGGATGTTAAGGACAGTGAGCAAAGGTCTGATGAGGAATAGCACACTGGAATAAAACTGGAGTATCTCCCCATAAACTACTAATCGAAATCAAAGGGGAAAAATATTGAAGAGCCTGGCAGATCACCAACTTGACCAGGTGATCAAGGTTAACATCACGAGCAGTAAGACAGATTGACAAAGTGTACCACCTCTAGATGTGGTGTACTGAGAAGAGTCAGCATCATTTCTGCAGTATTCCCAGCAAAAACACATGACCTGAGTGATGAGGAAACATCAGATGGACCCAGGTGGAGGGTGATCCTAAAGAATGACATGCCTATACCTCTAAGACCATAATGGATACCAAAGACAGAGAAAAGCTAGAATTGCTCCAGACCAAAGCAGATTATGAGAAGAGACAACCAAATGTAATACGTGCTCTTAGATAGAATGCTGGGCCAAGAAGGAAAAAGTGACATTGTTTAGATGGTTGGTGAAATCTGAATGGGGTGGGAAAACTAGATGATATTGTGGTGTCAGTGTTGATTTCTGGACTAGGAGGTTATATATTGACTATATAAGGACAGTGTCTCAAAACAAGGAGAGTGTCCTTGTTTTGAGAAAGCATTCACCAAACTATTAAAGGTGATAGAGAATATTGTCAGTAAAAAGCATATTGGGAAAAAAGATAGAGGGTGATGGAGCAAATGAGCTAAAATGTTACAATTAGGAATCTGGTAAGAGGAGATGTGGGAGTTCTTTTTACTACTGTCATAAATTTTCTTGTAGCTTTGAAACTATTTCAAAAAAATCTTTAATTAAAAGCAAATATTAACCTGGGAAAACTCTTGCATATGTGATTGAGAGTAGGTTGATATCCTTTACATAAAAAAATAATTCTTACAAATAGGCAAAAAAATTGGCAAGACTGCCATATAAAAACGGGAAAGGATATTTACAAATCATTTATCAAATCAGAAACACCAACAACTTAAAAATATAAAAAAATTTACAAATTCACTAATATTTAAAGAACAGTAAATTTTAGAAATGATAACTATTTCTCAGATGTCATATAAGCAAAAAGTACTTACATACAATCCTCAATGTTTCAAAATGTGTAGTTTCAAGTTTAAGTCATTTGTAAAGTAAATTTTTTTCTTTGTAGTTCACTCAAAAAACAAATCCTACTTACTTTTTGGTGATGCTTAGGGCATTTTTAGTGGCTAAATTAAATGGGTTTAAACTATTCAGTAATTCACGTATTATGTGTACATCCAGTATCCTTAAGAATAATCAAACATAATTTTTACAATACCTAGAGTTTTTAAATAACCAAAGGTTAAAGTATAGAGGAAAGAAGACAGCATGTCAATTATCTTCTTTCAAAATGCTCAGTAGATAAAATCACTGAAAAGAAAAGGCAAAATATGAATGACTTTTATCCAGCTGTTATGAGATACATCAATACATGGTTTCAACCACAAAAATAAACTCCTCTCCAAGATCAGTGGAATTCAAATGTGCACAACAGCAAGGAAAATAAGATTTGTTAAGTGAATCGAAATAACATAAATTCCACTGTCAATAAGGACATCAAAATAAAATTAGCATGGACTTTTTGAAAAGGCAAATAACTAAAGGAAATAACAAAACAAGTTACAAATAAGCTGAATTTGGGGTGCCTGGGTGGCTCAGTCATTAAACATCTGCTTTCAGCTTCAGGTCATGATCCCAGGGTCCTGGGATTGAGCCCCGCATCGGGCTCCCTGCTGGGCAGGAGGCCTGCTTCTCCCTCTCCCACTCCCCCTGCTTGTGTTCCCTCTCTTGCTGTGTCTCTCTCTTTCAAATAAATAAATAAAACCTTAAAAAAAAAAGATTTAACAAATAAGCTGAATTTATTTCCTGTCACTTAATAAGAAACTGCATAAAGATCATAATTTTTTAAATGAGCTCTTTGTAAAATAATTCTAGGTTACTGATCAAAGGCCTACACAGCATTTAGGAAGCTTTACATTGACACTGGGAGACAAAAAACAAGAAGACTTTGAATGCTAAAGAATTAAAATATATTACAACAATTCCTCAACATTCATCTTGGAAAAGATCATTGAAATGTCATTGCTATATCAGTGTATGGCAGATTAAGAAAAGAGAATTAAATGAACCTTGAAAATTTTGTTATTATACTCTGAGTTGTATTCAAAGAATCCAACTTTCTCCCAGAGACAAAAGAGAAAGAAATTTAAACATTATGAAGGATGTTACTTTTGATACAAAACAGAATCCATTTTCCTGGTAATATTGTAATTTAAAACTCTTTTAAAAATTAGAAAACATAGGGCGCCTGGGTGGCTCAGTTGGTTAAGCGACTGCCTTCGGCTCAGGTCATGATCCTGGAGTCCCTGGATCGAGTCCCGCATCGGGCTCCCTGCTCGGCAGGGAGCCTGCTTCTGCCTCTGACCCTCCCCCCTCTCATGTGCTCTCTCTCTCTCTCATTCTCTCTGTCTCAAATAAATAAATAAAAAAAATCTTAAAAAAAAAAAATTAGAAAACGTAATAGAAAAATAAAGATCCCACCTGACTAGCAGCACGATCTATAAGGTCCATAGGAATAGATCTAACAAAATGTGTGTGTGCCCTTTATGAAGACAATTATAAAATAGACAAAAGAGGATATGGAAAAAAATGGAGAAGTAAGCCATATCCCTGGATAGAAGAACTAACCACAATAAAAACGTTAATGTATATTAACCCATAAATGTGATATGATTTCAACACAAATACCAATGGAATTTTTTTCATAGAACTTACCAAATTAATTGTAAGTTTATATCGAAGAATGAAGTTTTAAACATAGCCAAAAATTCTCTTTTTTAAAGATTTGTTTATTTATTTGAGAGAGAGAGCAAGTGGGGGGAAGAGAGAGAGGGAGAGAGAGAGGGAGAGAGAGAGGGAGAGAATCTCAAGTAGACTCCCTGCTGAGCACAGAACCTGACCCTGGGCTTAATCTCAGGACTCTGAGATCATGACCTGAGGGGAAACCAAGAGTTGGACGCTCAACTAACTTAGCCACCCAGGTGCCCCATAAACATAGCAAAAAAATTCTTTTTTTATTTTTTGAAGATTTTATTAATTTATTTGCCAGAGAGAGAGAAAGCACAAGCAGGGGGAGAGGCAGAGGGAGAAGCAGGCTCCTTGCTGAGCAGGGAGCCCAATGCGGGGCTCAATCCCAGGACCCTGGGATCATGACCTGAGCCAAAGGCAGATGCTTAACCAACTGAGCCACCCAGGCGTCCCACAGCAAAAAAATTCTTAATGGGAACAGAAACCTGAATGATTAGAAGAGTTTTATAAAACTACAGTAATTGGACCAAGATGGCAACATAAGTTGTTCCTGACTTTCCTCCTTGCCCCCATTAAAAAAAAGAAAAGAAAAAAAAAACCCTAAACTAACAACTATTCAACTATAACAAACTGAGAGAATTCTAGAACACAAGGATGAGGCCAAAGCACCCCCTGTACCTCAGAGACCAAGACAGACCGCCTTAGAAGGGTGAGAGAAGCAGCCACACGTTTAACTGTATTGCCAGCACAGCACCATGCTGGTCTCCCCTGAGCTTCCAGTCCCTCCAGTGGGAAAAGAACTCAGGAGTACAACCAGCATCCCTCCACCATTCGAAGCACTTTGTGGGAGCCCCCTAGAGATTGCAGGGAAATCTACAGGGCTCCACCAGGAATGTCACTATGATGGAGAAGAGGGAGGGGCTTGAGGCAACCAGCACATAGATCTTAGCAGGCTGAGTTCATAGCTGCACTGTCCAAGTAGTCATCCCAACTAACAGCTTTGCTCATCTGCAGAACCTAGTTGAGGGTTCACTCTGACCAGGAAACTCAGAGGTGCAGACCTCCCTGATTCAGATCCTCAAATGAGGAGTTTTGCCAGCCACAGAGCCCAATTTGCCCACCCCCAGGCAAGGAACTGAAACACAGCCCCACTCACTTTGGAGAGTGCCTTCAGCCCCATCTAACCAGAAGGGCTGACTCCACCTCCTAGAAGCAGTGCAGCCCGGGGGCACTTGAGCCAAGATGTGGGCAGGCAAAGCTGTAATGAGCATGAAGCATTCCCAGTCTATGCTCAGGCAGGGAGATTAATTCATAGCCAAGGCTGAGAGTAGCTTCCAACCCCTCCCAACCAGAGAGTCTGTTTGGGAAATTGAGAGTAGCTTGGAGTGGCCTCTTCCCTTCCCCCTCACCCCCCAAAAAGCTGAATCACAGCCCCACATGCTGCGGAGTCTTTCAGCCCCCACTGACCAGAAGGGCTGGCAACAGCTCCTGGAAATTGCGAGGCCCAGCAGCACTCAAGCTGAGAGGAGGGCAGGCAGAGCCAACAGCTTGCAGAGCAAAGCCAGAGCTGCTGTTCAGTCAGGAGACTTGGAGTGCAGGTTAGCTTCAGTTACGATAACAAAGAGCTTTACCAGTTTTAGAGCTGCTTCTCCCACTGACCCAGGTAGGGAATCGAATTCACAGCCCCACTCATCACTGAATACAGCCTTCAGCCTGTGCAACCAGGGAACCTGCATAGCCCATTCAATAGCCCTATGTACAGTGGGTACTTGAAGAGAGAGCACAGCCCATGGCTTCCTACATCTGAAGAGTGAAACTGGTGGCCTCACTTGACTAGGGAATTCATTGCACACTCTGGCCTGATTTGAATCCCCAAACAGCTGTACAGGCCCTGGGTCCCATCTTGCTGCCCTGCCAGGGTAGAGAAACTAATTTATAACCCCATCTACAACTGAATATAGTACCCAGTCCCAACCATCTAAAAAGCCTGACCAGAGAATTCAGTCTCTTGGGGGACTAAAGAAAACACAGACAACTAAATGAAATTAGAAGACTAATGCAGGAACAAAATAGAAGTTTGACAAGGAAATAGCAACCATAAAATTAAAAAAAAAAAAAACTGGAATTGAAAAATACAATAACTGAACTAAAAAATACAACAGAGAGTTTCCAAAACAGACTCAACCATGCAAAGAAAGAATCAGCAGCCTGGAAGATAGGACACTGGAAATTACCCAGTCAGGAGGGGGAAAAAAAGAGTAAAGAAAGCCTATGGGAATTATGGGATACAATGAAAAGAAACAATATACAGAATATGGGAATTCCAGAAGGAGAAGAGAAAGGGACAGGAACAGAAAGTATTTTTAAGGCAATAATGGCCCCCATGGTTCCCAAACTGGGGAAGAAAAATGGACATCTAGATCCACGAAGCCCAAAAGACTCCAAATAAACTGAACCTGAATAGAACCACACTGAGACACATTATAATTAAATTGTCAAAAATCAAAGACAAAGAAAAACTTTTAAGAGCAGCAAGGGAAGAGAGAAATTACATGCAGGAGAAACCTCCATAAGATTATCAGCAAATTTCTCAACAGAAACTTTTCAAGCCAGGGGAAAATACTGAAAGAAAATAACTGTCAAACAAGAATTCTATACCAGGCAAAACTGTTCTTCAGAAATAAAGAAAGGATAAAGACTTTCCCAAACAAACAAAAGCTGAGGGAGTTCATTACCATCAGATCTGTCTTATAAGAAATGTTAAAAGGAATGTAGTTCTTTGAGTGGAAGTCATTAAAATTGTGAAAACATAAAAAAGGTAGTGTCAATCTCACCAGTAATGGGAAATATAGAGTCATAGTCAGATTCTGCAGTATGGTAATAGGGGTGTATAATTCACTTACAACTCTAGTTTAAAAGTTTAAAAAAATGAACATAGTAAAAATAAGCATAACTGCAATAACCTGTTACTAGTCATACAATATTAAAAACATGTAAACCATAATAGCAACAATCTAAAATGTGAGAAGGAGGAGAAGTAAAAGTATAAACTTTATGAATTCTATTGAAGTTAATTTGTCAGTTTCAAATAGGGTATTATAAATTTAAGATATTTTATGTAATCCTCATGGTAACCACAAAGGAAAATCCTGTAGTAATTACACAAAAGAACACAATAAAGAAATTAAAGCATGCTTAAGGTAAGCAAAATAAGTCAATCAGAGAAAGACAATTATCCTATGACCTCACTGATATGTGGAATTTTAGAAACAAGGCAGAGGATCATAGGGGAAGAGAGGAAAAAAATGAAACGACAAAACAAGAGAGGGAGAAAAACCATAAGAGACTCTTAATCATAGGAAACAAACTGAGGGTTGCTGGCGGGGGAGGGATGGGGTAACTGGGTGATGGATATTGGGGGGGTATGTGTTGTAATGAGCACTGGGTATTATATAAGACTGATGAATCACAGACCTGTACCCTTGAAACAAATAATACATTACATGTTAATTAATCAAATTTAAATAAAATTTTAAAAAAAGAAAAATAAATAAATATTATTTGTTCAAATGCAAAATAAATAAATAAAGCATGTTGATATCAAAAGACATCAAAACACAAGAAAAAACAGCTGGATAAGAAACAGAAAACAACTAACAAAATGGTAATAGTAAGTCCTTACTTACCAATAATTTCTTCAAACATAAATTCACCAATTAAAAGATTTCAAATGGCTAAATGGATTTAAAAAACCAAGATCTGACAATATGCTTCCTACCAAAGACTCACTTTAGCCTTAAAGACACACATAGACTGAGCATGAAGGGATGGAAAAAGATATTCCAAGCAAAGAATGACCAACAAAATCAAGGTAGCTATACTTCTATCTCAGATAAAATAGACTTTAATCTAAAAAAAAGGTTAAAATAGACCAAGAAGATCATTATATAATGATAAAGGTATTAATACATCAAGAGGATAAATTGCAAATATTTATGAACCCAACATTGGAGCACCTAAATATATAAAACAAAAACTAACAGAGCTAAAAAGAGAAATAAACAATACAATAGTTGGAGACTTTAATACCCTCCTCTCAACAATGGATACATCATCCAGACAGAGAATCAATAAGGAAAGAGTGGATTTGAACACTATAGACCAAATGGACTTAACAGATATTTACAGAACATTGTATCCAACAATAGCTGAATACAGATTCTTCACAAAAAACATATGGAACATTTTCCAAGATAGACAATTTGACAGGCCACAAAACAATCTTAGCAAATTCAAGAAAATTGAAATCATACCAAGTATCTTCTCTGACCACAATGGCATAAACTAGAAATCAATAAAAAGAAGAAAACTGGAAAATTCACAAACACATGGAACTTAAACACTCCTCCTGAACAACCAATAAAGAAGAAATCCATGAAAAAAGAAAGGAGCTTCTTGAGACAAAAACACAACATACCAGAACTTATGGGATGCAGCAAAAGCAGTTCCAAGAGGGAAGTTCATAGCAGTAAATGCCTACATTAAGAAGCAAGAAAGCAGGGCACTTGGGTGGCTCAGTGGATTAAGCATCTGCCTTTGGCTCAGGTCATGATCCCAGCGGCCTTGGATTGAGTGAAATGACAGGCTCCCTGCTCAGCGGGGAGTCTGTTTCTCCCTCCCCCTCCTCTTGCACTCTTGCTTGCTCTCTCTCTCTCCCCGCTCTCAAATAAATAAAATCTTAAAAAAAAAAAAAAAAGAAGAAGCAAGAAAGATCCCAAATAAGCATCCTAACTCTATATCTTAAGGAACTAGAAAAAGAAGAACAAACTGGGCCCAATGTTAGCAGAAGAAAGAAAATAATAGATAAGATAAAAAATAAATAAAATAGAGAACAGAAAAATAATAGAGAAGATTAACTAAACCAAGAGTTGGTTCTTTGAAAAGATAAACAAAATTAAAAGAAAAAACAACAACTAACTAGACTAACCAAGGAAGAAAGAGAAAGGACCCAAATCAAAAAAATTATAAATAAAAAAAGGACACATTACAACAGGCACTACAGAAATTCAAACAATCAGAAGAGGCTACTGTGAACAACTATACACCAACAAACTGGACAACCTAGAAAAAATGGAAAAATTCTTAGGAATATACAACTTACCAAGATTGAATCAGGAAAAAAAATAGAAAATCTGAATAGACCAATTACTAGTAATGAAATTGAATCAGTAATCAAAAATCTTTAAATGAAGAATAGTCCAGGACCACATGGCTTTACTGGTGAATTTTTCCAAACTTTTAAAGAATTAACACCAATTCAAAAAAAAAAAAAAAAAAAGAATTAACACCAATTCTTCTCAAACTGTTCCAAAAAATCAAAGATGAGGGAACACTCTAAACTCATTTTAGAAGGCAAGCATTATCCTGACACCAAATCCAGAAGAGGACACTACTAGAAGAGAAACTACAGGTCAATATCCCTGATGAATACAGATAAACGATTCTTGATAAAAGACTAGCAAACTAATTTGGCAGCACATTAAAAGGATCATTCGTCATGATAAAGTGGGATTTATTTGAGGGATGCAAGGATGGTTCAATATATGCAAATCAATCAGTGTGATACATCACATTAATGAAAAAACCATATGATAATCTCAATAGACAAAGAAAAAACATTTGACAAAATTCCATATCCATTCATGATAAAAACTCTTAATAAATTAGGCATAAAAGGAACATATCTCAACATAATAAAGCTTATAAGAAAAGCATACAGCTAATATCGGTTAGCTGAAATTTTCTTCTTTTCCTTAAATTTTCTAACTGGCTTTCTCTTTTCTTTTGGGGAGGAGAAAATAACGTATTCTTTCTTCACTATATCATTTACATAATCCCATCCTATAGAGATAGAAATTCTTGCTTCGACTGTGTATCAGATAAGAAAATTTAGTACATCGGGGGTGGGAGGATGGGTTAGCCTGGTGATGGTTATTGAGGAGGGCACATTCTGCATGGAGCACTGGGTGTTATGCACAAACAATGAATCATGGAACACCACATTGAAAACTAATGATGTAATGTATGGGGATTAACATAAGAATAAAAAAATAAAAGAAAGAAAAGAAAAAAAAAGAAAATTTAGTACATCAAAAATCACCATAAAGGCTTTTAACACAAACAAAAAATAGGGATGATATGAAGTTAATATCCTTATTACCTGGATCACTTAAATCAAAAAGTATTTATGCAAGCGCATTACTGGTACAAAAATAAGCACACTGACTAATGAAACAGAAGAGATAGCCAGGATTGATTTTTAATATAAATATAAGGTTGCATTTATGATAAAGGAAGGAGTTGCCGTTGAAGGGAGGGGAAAGAGTTAAATGATGTTGGAATAGTTATCTGTTTTAAAAAATGTCTAGAGCTTCATTTTGTACTTAAGCTAAAATAAATTTTAGATGTCTTCAAGCATTAGATGAAAATGAAACCATGAAAAAACACATTTTAATAAAAAAGACTACCTGACCTAAAGGTAATTAGGGAAAGCTACTATGCCCTAAAATTTTGACATGTCAATATCTTCAAAAATGGTATGAAGGGAAATAATGAAGTCACAAGTGTTGATCAAAGAAAAAAAAAGAACTAAAATAATCCTCAAACTTTCCATTCCTGAGTGAGGAACTATTTAGAAAAATCTTTTCATCATTAGAAATATTTTTTTAATGCCAGAAAAAAAAAATAAGTAGCAAAGTGATCATTACTAGCTACATGGGCCAATTATTTCTAATGAATAATTAACATTTACTATCACATAAAAAGAAATAACATGGCAATGTAGAAATGAGAAGCACGAAAATATTCAAGCAGGAACACCAGGTTGATTTCCTAAAACATGGGAGGCTTGATCCTCAGAAACAGTTGCCTACACAACAGCCAAGTCACTGGTAGTCCAATGTCTGGAGTAAAGAGTAGATGCAAAGAGGCTACGAGATGGATATGGCAGAAGGGTCTTGTGTTGGTCTATGGTATTTGGGGTCTGATAACTGGACATGGTCAAATAGGATGGAGGGCTACAAATACCCCTGGTCCTCTGCATCTCTGCCTAAGGAGGTAAATACCCAAAATGTGTGAAGGGAGTGGATAGGGGTTGGCGGCAGCAGAAGGCAACTGATTCACTCCTTGGCCCTGCAGTAAGAGTGGCATGCTAAGAGGAAGGAAAACAGTGCCTCCGTTCTTCAGCATGAAAGGGAGATTTGTGCTCCATGAAATAACCTCTCTATATTAAAATGTGTACTTGCTGGGTGCCTGGGTGGCTCAGTTGGTTAAGCGACTGCCTTCGGCTCAGGTCATGATCCTGGAGTCCCGGGATCGAGTCCCGCATCGGGCTCCCTGCTCGGCAGGGAGTCTGCTTCTCCCTCTGACCCTCCCCCCTCTCATGTGCTCTCTCTCTCTCTCATTCTCTCTCTCTCAAATAAATAAATAAAATCTTAAAAAAAAATAAAAAATAAAATAAAAAAAATAAAATGTGTACTTGCTTCCATCACTTCATCTATGTATAAATTTGGTACACCCAAGATAGGAGAAATCCCATTTGCTTGCTGTCTTAATTTTGTTTCTTTGATGAGCAACTCACCATGCCTACTTGGTAATGACATATGCATGCTTAACCCCATCAGGATATACACTGCAACTTCCCTAATAATGGGGGGGGGGTGTTAAAATACACATTAAGATATAATTTTATTAAAGATATAAATAATGATATACAAACATACTTTAAGAGAACAAAACATGAAGTTTTTTTGAATTATGAAGAACTTGGGGCTTGAAATTTTAGCTTATAAATCCTGTTATCTTTAACATTATTTATTAAGTAATATGCAGTGAAAAAGTAAAGAATGTAGTAGCTGTTATGTCAGTCTGTTAATTTTATCCATGATAAACAGTTATCTTTTAGTTCCAAACCATTAAGCCAAGCAAATATTGCCAGGAAGTTTAATTTTTACTTAGTAATGTCAAGAAAGAGAAACGCTTAATACATGACAAGCACTCACAAATATGAAGATACATGTTATCAGCCTCATACATAAATACATTCTTACTCATCCAGAATGTATAATAATTAATACTAAGAGAGTAGGAAAAAATCTCATTTATTTCACCTCAAGTTTATTAATATGGAAGATGATGGCAGGCTACAAGACAGTTTTGTATTTATTTGCAAAGTTATTGCCACAAATTCTTCCTGTTGTATGCTATTTATAAAGCATTCAAAGTTAGAAGCACAAATAATGTTTGGATATGAAGAAAATTCCTAATAACCCTATGTTATAAAAGCCCAAATTATATATCTAAAGCCTAAAACCATCTTAAATAAAGAAGTACTATAAATTACAGTAGGCAAGTGTACCAAATCCACACCAAGGGATAACAAAAAAAAAAAATTATTTATCCTGAAGAAACTATAGTTTTGTAGAACATGGAAGAAGAGAACAGAGCCCTTTTGCAACTCGGGGAAATTTTCTCATTTATTTTAACTTATAAATATACTTTGCTTTTCAGTGAGCCTTTACTGTTTTCATATCTCTCTTCTAAATTTCCTGTTTAAATAGATAAGCGAACCAGTATCTTGGAATTATTTCTCTATTTTTTTTTCCCTTTCAAAATGCAATAGCCAGAAAACCATAATGATGAGAGAACTCTCTGATCTGCCTGAACGTCTTCATTCTTTCAGACATAAAGCGCCATATGTTATTGTTGTTTCAGATAATACTGGTATTAGCCAAATATACACAGAAACGGCTGAAGAGCCTACCAGCTTTTTACACTGTGCTCACACAAAGTTTGTGGTCTAATTTTTATTATTAGCCTCTACTTGAAAAACACTATTGGAAACACCACTGAAATCTCAGTTGGGAAGCCAAATAAGACTTTACTCACAGCACACCAGGATACTGCTGATGAGGTTCCCCACAGTTTTGTAATCATGTAGCTTTGTTTGAAGCTATGTTTCAGTACCAAGGTTTAACTTAAGCCCTCTTCCAGTTCTGAGATGTTGTGATGTCTGTCCTTCCTACATCTGTCTTGCCGTTTGCTCACTTCAGATGCCCCAGAATCTGAGTGGGTCTATTAGTCTCAGATGTCCAAACCAACAAAGTTGTGTGATTAGGTTTCCAGGCTGAACGCAGGGTCTGAGATGTTGCTATATAGCTCATTACAGGTGTCATTATTCTCTAAGAATGTGACTTACAGCCATTTCGAGGCCGTGACTGCCGGTGAGCAAAATTCTCACACTAGAGCTAATGACATTTCAGAATAGATTAGGCACCCTGCATCAATACAGCAATTTCAACATTCCCCAGGTCCTTTGCCCTAGCCTGATTAAAACTTTGTGATGTTATTGATGACTCCTGGTGCACTTATGATGATCTTTCTCTTGATTTTCCACTCATTACTTCATCCATCAAATATTTATTCAGCATGTAATGCCATGTGACAGCATGTTACATGACATGGGGTTTACAAGGACAATGCACAATTCTTAACAGCAAAAAAAAAAAAAAGTCAAAAACTTAAAATCTAATCAGCAATTGTTATCAACTATGTACAATTTTATACAAGTAAACCCGGGAAAAAGATCAGAAAGCTGCATCCCAGAGGGTAATGGTGGTTATCTCTAGATGCCAGGACTACAAGTAGTAGTGCTCGTAAATGTTCGACAATTGGCTCTCTGTTCGCTAGAGAAATCATTCTAAAATATTGGTTCATTATCCACTTGTATAAGAAAGATGGAAGAGAAATATGAAAAACGCAAGGACTCATTGAAAAAAATATATCCAGAAGAGAAGTCCTGCTTTGTAGCATTTGCTGATTTCCACACTGTAAATACTCACACCGTGGCCCACTTCAAGCTATCATAATAATGGCAGCTCACTCACAAAGTTTCAGCTCCCATAAGCTGATATGAACCCACTCCAGCACACCACTGATTGGCTGAGCTGCATTTTCTTCTTTTCAAAATTTTTTAATGATAATAGTAGTTGCCCCCAGGGACAAAGGTAGACTTTTCTTCTCTATAACCTGCTGTGTCTTTCAAATTTTGAACAATGGGTTATATTACCAATTCAAAAACAAAAAACAAAAAAACAAACAAACAAATTAAAACAAATTAAAAAATCCTCAATAAATTTTTGTTACAATTGTGATGATCAAAGGCAGCAAATGACATTTTTAATGTCTGATTTAAAACTAATACATATGTATATACATGAAACACACAAATACCAATATAAGATGTTATACATCAGAATGCCAAAAAGAGTGGCACAAATTTAAAAACTGCATTGGAGGCAAATGCAGTAAGAAAGTCATGTAAACTGGAAAGGTCAGGAAAAGCTCTCTGGAGATGTGAGCAGAGTTCTGAAGTAGAAGCAGGATTTGGACAAGAAGAGGGAAAGCGGGGGGGGAACACAGAGGTGATGAGCAGACTGGCCATGTGCCTGGAATTGACACTCCACTTTTTTTCATCTCTGCCCATGCTGGAGCTGATGTTCCCCACAGTTTCTATTTCTTAGGGAGTTCTCCCTAATTTGGCATCAGAACAGTCTGGTAGCCAGGCTCTCACGGCAATCAGCCAGAATGGCGATAAGAGTAGAGTCAGGGACTAACATAAAGGAGAGGATAAGTAGTTTCACATCATCTCTGGTTAGAATATTAATGTTTATTTAGTAACTGGTCTGTAGCAGGCACCCTGTGGTCTAAACCATGAAGCCTAAGTCAAAGGAAGAACTCAAGTTCTTGCTCTTGTGTTTCCCACCTGGCCCATAAGAACATGCGCTTGGATGAAGCATCACAACCTCTCCCTACCAACCCCAACTAGGAAATGAGCTTCCCCAAGGAAGAGCTCTTCCGTGAACTTGGAAGGACCTTATAGAGAGCTGGAACTGCTCCTAATTCCCACCAGTTAAAGGATCAACTCTTCACTGAGATAAGCATTTTTCAACATGTAACTGGTATATATAGCTAACCAATCTGTGGAGCACATAAATTCATTCACTTTATCCAGACACAAATTTTGCAAACTAGTTCATCTTAGTGGATACCTTAGACACTTTTTGGATACTTTGGACTTTTTAATGGCATATGTAAGAATTTGATTATCTCTATTTTAATTTGTATCCAATGGTGGAATAATCTTTGGTCATTAAAAACTCGATTATAAATGAGTATTTGTTGGCATGCTAAATTTTAAAACATTGTAAAATATGTATAGTACGATTCAATTTTTTAATATTATATCTATACCCTTAAGTAGACATTTATAACTGAAAGTATTAGTAGAAACTATTCCCAGGTGGTAAAACTACAGATGATTTTGACTTCCTTCTTTGTAATTTTCCTAATTTGCAAAATTTACTATAAAGTTCATATACATTATTTGAAATTTGTAGCATAGTTTAAATTTCCACATTCTATGGGATCCATTCATCAATAATGTGAATGTAGAACCCATTCTACTTCCTGAGGAAAAGCATGGCCCTGCTCTTGAGAATTGCCTCCTTCAGGCAGAAATGGGCATCTTCCATTCAGCTGTGTCCTTGTTAGGCTCCTCAATTTTTACATAAAATGTCAGTATTTCCTCCAACTCAATTCCTATTGCTGCTCACTCAACACTTAACTCTCACTGAAGTGTCAAGCATAGCTACAATTCGAGTACTTACCAGGGAAGTCTAACTTGAATTCAATATTATTCTGAGAAAAGCAATTTATATGGAATATTGCCTTAAGGACATGGTCTTTTATCAGAGTTTCATATCGGAGGCACTACTAGGATAGGAATATTAGTAGGGAAAATTTGGCTGCACACTACCAAGGGCCTCCAAGGGTGCCATATGGTTTCAAAGATCTTCACACCTTGACACAAGTTCTTGGCATCACTGTAGCTTCGCTTTTCCCAAAGTGCATTACAGCATGATGCCACAAGCTGATGTGAAACCCTCTGAACTCGTTTCTCTAAAGACACTCACCATATCCTGCCCTAAAAGGCCATAGGAGAAATATGTCTTTGGTCTTAGAACCAAGAATAATTGCGTTATCTTAATCATCCAACTGGGTTTCTATTTTTCCTTTGCCCTGATTTTCATATTTCACTTTATTCTTATCTTGTTGTCCGGCAGATATCTCCATAAACCACCTTACATTTTTTGTGAAGGAAAGCAGAGAATAAATAAGTGTTCAGGAAATGATGAAACTAAAAATATGAGTCAGAATAAGATGAAGGGAAGAAAGAGAACTTCAGCAACAAGATCAGAAACACACACACACACCATAACCAAGATCTGTCAGGGTGCCAGCAGGTTAGCACATATCACAGTGTACTGGTAAAAACACCACACTCGAGAGTCCGAATAAGTGGGTTTGAGTCCCGATTCTGTCACTAACTAGCTAAGTGATGCTGTGAAGCAAGTGGGCAGAAGAGAACCAAGTCGAACAACCTCCCACATACACTGAGAGGCGGCAGAGCACCAACGTCCAGCAGGCTGGCTCTGTAATCCAATTACCTGAGCTTAAACCCTACCTCCACTTAGTGTTGGGAACCTCCAACAACTTAAGCTCTCTGGGCTTGTTTTTCTTATCTGTGAAATGGGAATGAGAATACTGACTTTGCGTGATTATGGCACTTTCGTGGCATCTTTTTCTCCAGTGCTCTCAAGCACTTTATATGGACTTACAGATGAGGAACCCGAGGTACAGAAGAGTTAAGTAATTTGCACAAGGTCACAAAGCCAGTGAGTGGTAGAGCTAGGACAGGAATGCACGAAGTGCCCCTCTCGATCTGCACACTTAACCACTAATCAATGCTGAGGATCAAATGAGCAATGCACAGTGCCTTTAATAACTGCTAGCTTACTGGGGGCGCCTGGGTGGCTCAGTCGTTAAGCGTCTGCCTTCGGCTCAGGCCATGATCCCAGGGTCCTGGGATTGAGCCCCACATCGGGCTCCCGGCTTGGCGGGAAGCCTGCTTCTCCCTCTACCACTCCCCCTGCTTGTGTTCCCTCTCTCACTGTGTCTCTCTCTGTCAAATAAATAAATAAAATCTTTAAAAAAAAAAAACAAAAAACTGCTAGCTTACTAAACAATTGAAAAGTGCCTTACAAATCGACATAAGTTTTTATATCATAGAAAGATATACTATATCTCAAATATGGCATTTGTTTAGATAAATGTTATCAAATGTATAGATGATATAAAGAATAAGTAAAACAAGGAATTACAGAATTAATATTAAATTTAACAAGTATAATTAGAAAGCATGAGAACTGAGCACAAAAATTTATGTATAAATATATTCATCATGGTGTTATTTATTAAAGTCAAAAAAGGAAATGAGTTAAATATCCAAAGTAAGGGGCTGATTAAATGAAATATGACATACAGACAAAAGGACTAGATCAAAATATGACAGAATGTCAACATTGGTCTCCTTTTGGTAATATGATTTGTATGAATTTTTCTATTTCTTTACACTTGTCTGCTTTCCATATTTTCCACAGTGAAAATATATTGCCATATTGATTTAAAAAAAACAAATATTATCTTTCATTGAAATAACTCAATATAAATTCTTACATGTTTTCACACATCTACTTCACAGGAAGAGTAAGAAAAAAATCCGCCTGACAGCAAGTCATCCTTCCTCAGATCCTTCACCAGGAATCTACCCAATGACAGTCGGGTATTTCAGAGGTCCATATACTTACTGTTTAAGATGCTAAAAATAATTTTCAAACTATCTCAGGAAGCGTTAGATTAAAAGTGTGTAGAAGCCTGTGCTGGTCAAACATTTGTACAGTTATTCATTATATTCAACTCCAGGGACCAACAAAAACATTGCCCATCTGGGACGCATACAGATGAGGGCAGTGGACCTTGTGAAGTGCTGCCAATTAAGTCTCCAGAGAAGCAGATGGAGTAGCCTGCGCTGGTTACTCAACGTGGAGACAAGAGGGGTAAGACAGGAGGCTGCAGTAGCCATCGTGGATGTAAGGATATGCCATCTGGAAGGAGGCTGGATGAGTTCCATGTGGGGAAAAGTTACCAGACAGAAAAATCTAGTGCCCAAAATACAGGGGAAATTTTTCTTTCACAAAGCAGAAATAATCAGCACCAGAGGTGCCTGGGCCACTCAGTCAGTTAAGTGTCCAACTCTTGGCTTTGGCTCAGGTCATGATCTCAGGGTCCTGGGATCCAGCCCTGTGTTAGGCTCTGCCCTCAGTGGGGAGTCTGCTCAAGGATTCTCTCCCTCTCCCTGTGTGCCTCCCCCTGATCATGCTCTCTCTCTCTCTCTCTCTCAAATAAATAAATCTTAAAAAGAAAGAAAGAAAGAAAGAAAGAAAGAAAGAAAGAAAGAAAGAAAGAAAGAAAGAAAGAAAGAAAGAAAGAAAGAAAGAAAAATCAGCAATATATCAGGCAGCTCTGTAAAGGAACAATGTTCCTTTATTGTATGTGAATCATGTTGCCTAAAGCCCGAGTGAGATGGGCAAAGTTGCAGTACTGTAAGCAAGGAGCTCAGATATGGGGGCGCCTGGGTGGCTCAGTCGTTAAGCGTCTGCCTTCGGCTCGGGTCGTGATCCCAGGGTTCTGGGATTGAGCCCCTCATCAGGCTCCCTGCTCAGTGGGAAGCCTGCTTCTCCCTCTCCCACTCCCCCTGCTTGTGTTCCCTCTCTCGCTGTGTCTCTCTCTGTCAAATAAATAAATAATATCTTAAAAAAAAAAAAAAAAAAAAGGAGCTCAGGTATCAATTACTTGAAGATAAGACCTGTCCCTGGGACCAGAAACACACCAAGGGGAAAAGCCCTAGTGAACCCTTGTAGATGGGACTTCTCTCTTTCTTGCTCCTCCTTGAAGATACTAATCCAATTACCAAGTGAACTCTAGCATGGCACCCTCCTCTCAATCACAGGCCAGAACCTGGGAGGAAAGAAGCCCAAGTGAGGGGCCTAGGAAGTTATGCCAACCCTCTGGGGCTACTGATGGACTAAGGCAGGGCCTTAACAGAATAATACAGGTAGCGTGTGATCGGGAACCTTGCTCTCTCTGTCAGCTTGCTCTATTTTGTTCTCCACACATTTGTGCTTCTGTTTGTTCTTTAGTACTTAATCAAGGTTTGCAAAGACCCAGGCTACGTCATCTCTGATAAGAGAACTCAAGAAAAGAGAGTTTCTGCCCACACCTGAACAGGACCATTAAAACCTCTTATATATCTTAAACACTTGATATATATAAACTCTTTAATCTTTGCCACAAGCTATGAAATAGGTACTATCACTCTCCCTATTTCACAGGTGAGAAAACTGAAGCACAGAAAGCCTATATGACTTGTTCAAGGTCCACAGTTGGTAAGTCATGGAGTGGGTATTCAAAATGTGAACACAAAGGAATTTGCATTATCAGAACTGTGGTTATTCTTTCACAAAAGAATCATTTAGGGGGGGCCTCACTGGCCCAGTCAGTTAAGTGTCCAACTCTTGGCTTTGGCTCAGGTCATGATCTCAGGGTCCTGGGATACAGCCCCGCGTCAGGCTCCACGCTTAGCTTAGAGTCTGCTTGAAAATTCTCTCCCTCTGCCCCTCCCCCCTCAAATAAATAAATACATCTAAAAAAAAAAAAGGAATCATTTGGAGCTGTTTGGTATTATTCAGTAACAGTCTATGTTTATGCAAAGGGTCATGAATGAATTTCTCCTTCCCCTCCCCTCCCCCTCGTCATTACTTCCACCAGCTCTCCTAATCCTGCTTCCACACATGTGAGAAGCTGAGAGATACTAGGCAGTATTTTGATTTAATGCACATCCAAGAACACAGTTATAACTGCTGCCGTCTAAGAGGTGCGTCAAAAAAGAAGTCATCTGTCAGGGATGAAAATTATAAAACTATTAAACTCTAAACCCAGGCAATTTCTTAAAGAAGCTGAATATAGTATTTTTGTGGTTAACTATTCACAAATTAAGAAGAAATATGTTTGCCTTTAACACTGAGGAAGAAATCTCATGAGGAATTTAGTCATTAATAAGTGTGTCTTAGGAATGGTGATTTCTGTGTGCTTTTAGCAACATCAAAAGCACCAGCTCCTTCTGCATCTAGGCTGATCTCAATTACTGGTGTTTGTGATTTTGCATAATGCAGCAAAATTATTCTAGCTGTTTCCTACCAATCTTGTGTAGAGTATATCTTGCTTTTGTTTACTTCTTTTGAGTGGGTTCATTTAACCATATATAATGAAAACATGAAAACCCCAGCAGCCACACTCACCTGTGATCCAAGTGGTGAATTGAGAGAATAACTCCAGAATTTAAGTGGGTCTGTTTTAGAGTCACCAAAACAGTAAATTCATGTTTATTTCTCAGCTTCTGAAAAAACTGTTCAGCTGTAGCAGTGGATGCTTTTATACTTCTGGGAGTATCTAAAAAAAGAAACATATACTAAGTATACTAGAATTTGGTTTTACAAAGTATCTTTTCTGTGCAACGTTTTTCAAAAAAACATTATCAAGTAACAACTGATAAATACCAAGTTTCAGACTCTTTCAACAAGACTTTATGCTACATAGAACACAGGACAGTCAACCAATTACTGAACTTTCGTTCCAGGAATCTTTTTTCAAAAATGTCCCCTTTGAGGCAAAGAACCAAAGAATCATCTTTGAAGAGGTGTGTTCCCAAGTTTTCTCCTGACATATTTTATCCTGGATACCACAGCCACGTCAGTGTCAACCATGAGCAAAAAGATGTACTTCTTAGAATAGGACCTAAAAGACCAGGATAGAGCCATTTAGCTTTTCTGACACCTCATGACAGAAAACTGGCTTTAAATCTATGTGCCACCTTCCACATTGATGTCTTTAGCCAGAAGGTGTGCTATAAATAGATTTTTTAAAAGATCATTGAAATTAGTCACTCTCAGCCTTCTGTGCAGTGGAGGAAACATTAAGATCAAATTGTCTTACCATATTGTTGAAAGAAATACATAGAACTTCATTCCAATGTCCCTCTCTCCAGACTCAGAGAAAGCCTAGCAAAGGAAAGTATGCCCTGGAAGAGCAGAAATTTTGACCCTACACTTCTACCTCGTTTAGTCTTGCACTCCAACCTCAGGACCCAGAGGGTATGGGGGCAATATGGATAGAAATGGACTTAGTGGAGAGAAAAAACTTATCATTCAAGCCATCTGCAAACTGAGCATAAGGCTCTCCTATTCATAGGACGTGCAAAGCGTTGATGGGAGCCAGAAAGTTTCTGTTGTTATCAAATGATCCTCCTCATTTGTATGCTTTAGACTAGGTAGATTAAGTAACTAGACTTACTTTTGTCTAGGTAGTCTAGGTAACTACTAGGTAAGTAGTTCTCAATGGAAAAACTACCAGCATTTAGAAAGAACAATCCCTCCTCGTGCAAAACTGTCCCATGCATTGCAGAACACTTAACTCCCCTGGTCCTGGTCCAGTGAATGCCAACGACACCAGACCCCCAGTCATTATGACAACCCAAAGTTCTCCCACACACTTCCAAGCATTCCCTCAGCAGCAATGTAGCAGAAGTCTTGTTGAGAACTACAACCTCAATGAAACAGATTATAGGATTAATCCAAAGTTCCATACCTTTCTAGCCCCACAAATTTATGGAATAAAAATGTAACCACCTGATCTGTGTCCATCACTGGGAATGGACAGACATGGAGAAGTCCTCAAAATACCCATAAAATAGAGGAAGGAACAAATAATCCCAGTTACAATGAAAGAAATGCTGTCATACAGGTAGGTACAAAAGTGTGGACAGATCACAGAGGGGAAAAATAGCCAACATCATGTGGAGGGAAGGCTCTCATAAAACAGATGGCATTTGATCAGGAGTTGCCCAGTAGAAAAGAGAGGGAAAAGCATTCCAGTCATAGGAATAATTTGTGAAAAAGGAGAAAGGTGTAAAAGGGCATGACATGGCTGAAAGAGTAAAGAGCAGCCTTTGCAGGATGGGCCTGGATAGGAAAGCTGGACTGGACAGGCAGGACCTTGTGTGCCAGTGTAATGGACACCTGTTATTTCTGTCACCTTGCTAAAAAAAGACAAAAACAAAACCAAAACAAAATAAAAAAACAAAGAGAACAAAAGAAACCCTCTTACTTACCACTGAAAAATGATCCTTCCCCACTCTCAAACACACGACTTCCTCCACACCAATCAGAGCAACACCAAACCCTGTCCGCAGTCATTGATTTTGGAGTGAGCACCTAATCTAAGGCAATGAAGTCAGACCCAGGATATTTGTTCAAAGTTTTAGGAAAAAGAAAATTCTTGTTTCAAAATCAATATTCAGTTCCAATCAATATTCAGAACTCAAAAGCATAACAATAATCTACAGTTTCTGCCATAGTCAACCTAATAGTTTCTCTCCAAGCTCCATCAAGGATAAGATTGGCTATGGATGGGGAATCCATACAATTCTTCCTAGCTCCAAAACGTTCTACTTCCTCAAGGATGCATACAAAATGTAATTCTGTGAGAATAATTCATCTAGTGTTAACTTTTAATCCACTCTAATTTATACACACGTAAATCATTCACAAACCTCATCACTTCATCTTAATTTGATAGATAAAAGCAAGTTAAATTAAATTATAAATATTTATTATGCTTTCCCCCCATTTCAGGCAGGTAGAGCTTGAGCCGCATCCTTTGTCTTGCTGAACAGGATAATAGATGGGAGATGCAAATGAGAGAAGCAGAGAAAGGACTACACTGAATACAGAAATGAAGATCAGACCCACGGAGAGATTCAAAGATGTGGCCTAGAGAGCTTGAGCTCATCCATTGGGAGAAAACGAGTTTAGAATTGGGCCACAACTGCCTTACAAGTGAAACTTTAGAAAAGAGATGCTTACTGAGGGTTTTTAGCAAGTTTTGTCATGTGGTACGCACAGAAAACCTTCACTAATCTCTGTATTATTTTCCACTGTTTTTGGAGTCAGATTTGTGGGGATAGTTGAGAGGTTGTATTATTTGTGTGAGTTTTCTTTGTTATGTTTTAGAGGAAATGATGTGTAAAGATTGACCTTAAGACGAAAGGAAGAAGGATCTAAAAGAGTAGATTACATTTGAGTATCATTAATAAAAATGTAAGACTCCATGGTTGAAAACATGGTGAAGGAATCTGTAGGTGAAGAAAACATTTTTTTAAAAATTGATCAATCTGTATTTTGGAAAATTTTCTCTGGTGGCCATGTGGAAAGTTATTTGAAGAAAGAGAAACTCTCACAATTCAGATGATCATTGACTCTTTTGTTAGATTTCACATATTTTAAACATCACATTTTGACATCCCTAAACTACCTTTCCCAAACCAAATCATCCTGTCCAACCTCTCCTCCCAGCCCATTACCTTCCCTTTTTTGCTCCTTCAATGAGGGTAGGATGACTTGCAGGAAAAGAGGGACCCTCCAACAAAAACATGGCCAGCAGAAGTCCCATTCAGCTCACACTATAGTAACAGGAGAAATAATATTGTGTTGGTTTTTTTTTTTTTTACCCATCTTGGTTAGCCAAGTTCATTACAGAGAGATTTCAAAACAGACTTGAGTGAACTTCCCACCTGTGTTATGGGGAGGGGCAACATGAAAGGCGGTTTGAGGGAGAAAGCCTCATCTGACTTATTATGGCCTCAAGATGGTCTCCTCACCTGGCACCCCCAGCCCAGGGGCCCAGGACACAGGTGAAGATTACTTGATTGTGACAGAGAGAGCACCTACAGGATGTACAAATTATGACTGCATCGTATTTTCAACAGAACACCCTCTCTTACCAACCCTCACATCACCCTAATATTATTTAAATCTATTGCTGCCCTTAAAAACATGCTTTTCATAAATTCATTATTCCTGAGTCCAGGAAGGACTTGACGGGGGCCTGAACTCTGTGAGGTGCATCAGAATAAACAGGAGAGTTAGAATTCCAGAGATTTTTAGAAAATAGAATCTAAAGAATTTGGTCACTGATAAAAACACATGCAAAACACAAAAGAAAGAGAAAACTGAAGCTAATCGAATCTAAAGTTTCTAGCTTGAGAGACCAGATGAAGGGAAATGCCGTGGGAGCATGATGGTACCCAGATGGGATATCAGTTTTAGCAGTGGTCATTCTGACGTGGGAGGGGACGTGCAGGTGGGAGTGTCCAAGAGGAGGCGGGCACCTCTCCCGAGAGAGGTCAACGTTGGCAATATATATTTAGAAGTCATCAGAACATAGTGTCTAAAATCATAGGAATCACAAGAATGAGAGGACAAAAGGATGGACCATCAAAAAATCTAAACCTGACACAGAGTAGCGACAACATATATAACGTATATGCACACATATATGATGCTGCACATCTGCTGCTATACAGTATCCTTCAAAAATGTATAATGATATATTTGTCCCTTTGAACCCACATTTCATTTTTGTTCTCATAAAGCCTTGGAAACTTGACAGAGACAACCATTACTACTTCCTTTTTCAATGAGTAAAACTAGCCAAGGAACAATCCCGTGATTCACCCAAAGGCACCTGGTATGCCAGAGGTTTGATGGGGATGACAATTTCTGGTCCGGTATTCTCTCCACTAAATCGCACTGCCTCCTGAACATGGCATCCTTTATCCAAGCTTAACTGCCACTCACAAACAGAAATGCAAATAAGAGAGCACCAACATAGAAAATAATCCAGAAAAAAAGTAATTATATAAGACAACATTTTTAGTTCCATAAGTGACTAGCTTAGTAGTGATTTTAAGAAAGGTCACTTTGCTCATTTACATTTGTTTCTCGATTTGCAAAATTAACATTCCTGCCTTCTATTTTCATCTCAAGGATTATAAAGTGTTCAGAGAGACTTATGAGTTCCCACAATTATTACTATAGACCCAATTCTAATCTTCACCAGAAAATCAAGTCAAAGAAACCATCATGTGAGAATTAATTTTACTTCATTTTTATCATTTCAGTTTTCAGATTTAGTAATTTAATACAGGTATATGTGAAGCAATTTCTCAACAGGGCCTCCTACTAGGAACCAGACATAGAGAAATAAAGTGTGGTGACTGGCAGAACACACTCTTAACCCAGAAGAATGAAGTTTCAATGCCAGGGAGGCAGATTATTAGCTATGCTTGGCATGTAGTAAACATCATGTGCTGGCTATTAGAATTATATTTATCATTATTACTCTTTCAAGCAGTGAGACTGTGGAATCCACTAAAACTATCCACAGCCATGATACCCTTGTGGCGATTTCTGAGCTTACTTTCATGCTAAGTATCCCAAACTCAGCCATAAAATATCAGTTTCCGCATTTGGAAATTGGCATAAAAGTTTTTGGCAATCAAATTATTCTTAAAATAAAATCCTGCCTACCACTCTCTAGTTCTACAAAACTATGAATGAACATTTATTTATGGACAAAAATCAATGTAAACAAATTTCTTTTCAATGAAAGTCTGACAGAGGTCATTTCAAATTGCCTCTTCTGAGAAAAACAGGCTGATAACAATGGCCTTCAAACACTGCTATGAAGCCCCAAAGAAAATCTTATCAACAGGATGCCTGGGTGGCTCAGTGGGTTAAGCGGCTGCCTTTGGTTCAGGTCATGATCCCAGGGTCCTGGGTTCGAGTCCCACGTGGGGCTCCTTGTTCAGCGGGGAGCCTGCTTCTCACTCTGCCCCTCCCCCTGCTCGTGTTCTCTCTCTCTCTCTCTCACTCTGACAAATAAATAAAATCTACAAAAAAAAAAAAAAAGAAAGAAAGAAAGAAAGAAAAGAAAAAAACTAGTCTACACATCCACATTGGAGCAGGTTTTCCTAACTGGAGAATCGCTTGAGTTTAAAATAAAACTTTCAACGTTTTCCATTTTTATTGTGTGCAGAGCCTAAAAAATCTACTTAAAAAAAAAAAAACTCATGGCATTTTAAAGCAGTTATCAATAAGTAATGAAGCAGTTCAGAGGCGATCTCATCAAAATACTCATTTTTAGTCGTGGGACTACCAGGATGGAGTGATGAGTTCCCGAGTGAATGTAGTCACAATTTTTAGGGATTTCAACAATGTGTTATGTATTCCCCATATACATCGTAGTTAAGGGGAGAAAGGAGAGCGAGAGAGAGACTGGTTTATTCCAAAAATAGACCGGAAATTAATGAAAGTATGTATGTGGTAGCAAACATTGGTGCTTACTGAAAAAGAGAGTCAGACCGGAGCTTCTTTACGTATTTTTGGTGTGTTAGTAAAAGTAAAGAGAAGGGATTTGTCCATCAACCAATAACAAAGAAATCGGCAAGAATTATTTTCTTCTTTTGCCCTTAAACCGCGTTACTACAACTGCCATCATGAATCAAATGAGTCTGTGCCACTGACAGGTCCTACCTCATCTGCACTGTATAAAACCTAAATTGATCTCCCCCCACATAACCAGACTAATACAAATACCATGTGCAAATTCGATTACAAAAACAGTCTAATCTCAGGCGTAAGATGGTTGACTTAGAATGTGCCAAAACTCACCAAATGACTTCTTCTTTCAGTCTCCAACTATGAAAGGCTGTTGTCTTCTAATTCAGGTTAGAAATATATGGAGTCAGAACTATTAGTATAGTTCCTGTCTGTTGGTCTTACTCCCCCTTCAGTATATCCATGTCTTTACAGTGCAAACTTTCAAGGCAAAGTAATAGCTACAATTTTAAAAGCCATTAAATCTGACTAACACTATGCAGTTTGCAAAGTCCTTAAACATGAACAATCTCATTTAAGCCTCAGAGCAACTCTGAATAAATGGGATTATTGCTCCACAGTAATAGAAATTACAGATGAGGAAAGAGAGGCAGAGAAGCCAAGACCCTTGCAATCATCACCCTACGTGGCTCAAAATCAGAGCTCATTTCTATTTATTTACTCTATTAGAAACTTGTTGGTTTGAAACCTCAGGAGCTTCCCCAGTGATATCTAAACAGGCCCTGCACCAGAGGGCAAGGAGAGAAGGAAGAAAGAGGCAGGCCACTCCAGATGGGAGGCGGCAGGTTTAATATGCAAAGGAACTTACTTACAAGGCTTGCCTTCGGCAGTCGCAAGACACACAGATCTCTCCATCCGCTGGCAAAAATCTTAAATTTATATAGAGGCCTTAACTGGATTCACTCAAGTTATACCAATCCACATGGTCGCAACAATACACTGCTCTCTCACCAATGCATCCCTGAAAATGACTCCCACTGTGGGAATGGTGGGCAAAGTGTGCATTTCAAGGACAGGGAGGAGGGTAGGAGCCTTTGATTGCTGAGGCCCAGCTCAAGGGTCAATCTGAGGTCATGTCCTCTCCGTGACCTCCTTCAACAGAACTATCAAAAGCAATTAGGATAGGATAAATGAATGAACGGACCAAATTTAAAACTGCCGAGCCAGAATCCTCACCCAAGCCAATGTGCTTCCTATAATTACACGGTAGTGCCCTACCAAAGCGATGGTGATGCACACTTCCGGTAAGTAAATAAACCCTGATTTAAAGTTAACTTTTATAAAAATATATTCTGAAGATAAATACACTTTTCTTGATCTTCAGATCAATTTAAGCTTTACAAATCTACAAAACAATTCATATTATATTATTTCTCAGCTAGATACTCTTAAACTATTGAGATATAAACTGTAAACCCAAAAGCTTTTTTAAAAGGCAATTTTCAAATGATTCTCCTTAAAAAATTATTGGGCAAAATGTATGAGTAATCCACAACTTTCTAATGGGGCAAACCCACGTCTAATGATGCTGCATCCTCATCTTTTAGCTGTCTATATGTCCCTTACGTTACTAGGTTACCCCAGTGCATACTCTTAGAAAGTTGACTTCCCCTTCTACATTTTATTCCCATTAAACCCCAAAACAATCTCAAAAGTTTCTTTCAAATCAACAGCTAATTATAATTGGATTCAACGCATAATAAGCATATGTATCTTCATGTATTATTTACAAAATTGTTGGCTTAATGTTGTGAAAATCCAACCACAGAAAAACATATACAAATGAATATAATCAGCAATTAAAACATAAGCATCCGCACCATTCAAGAAACAAAAATGAATAGTAGGTTCTACTCCTGGATTTAGCAACTAAATGGTTGATGTTAAGCAAATCATTTATGACTCATATGTTGGAATTTTCATTAATGAAGTAGAACAAAATTTAGTCAGAATGTAGGAGAGCTACAAACAATAAAATGTCTGTAATTATGAACTTAAAAATACAGTATTAACATTTTATAATACATAACAGATATGAGTTGTGTAGATTATTCCATTTTGATTGTTTCAAGTCCAGACCAACAAGTAACTTTCTGATAGTAATTTGGCTTCCCAGGTACATTGTTCTTCAGAGACAGTAGTAGTAATTAACCACTATGAGTATTCTGGTCTAGTTCACTGTTATAATCCTCATTGGAGATTAAAATTAAAATTGGCACTTGAGTTTATAATCAGATTAACGTTTTTGGCTAGTGTGAAGCTGTCCCTCAGAACCTCACCAGTGAAGTTAACAGCTGATTTGTTACCAGCAAAATTAAGAGGATAAGTGAGCTAAACGATATCCCTCTTTATCATCTCTTCTCCCAAATGGAATACTGCGCAAGACTACGACTAAATAGAGATGTTAAGTAAATGAAAGGGATGATGATGATGACAATGACAAGGATAATGATGTCATCTACAATTTTAATATACTGGTCGTATTCCTGGTTGTGTTCCTGATACTGCCTCATTACCCGTAGATAGCAGTCTCAACAATATCATTTGAACATACGTAGCAGACTTAGGAATTGGTAATTTGCTAGATCTTTATTTAAACCAATCCCAAATGTATTATCAAACTGATAGTTGCACACATACAAAGCCATATCAGCTAATGTCAAAGCCAATGTCTTAAATGCATAAGTAAAATTAAACTCATGGACTATCATACTTTATTAAACATGCTTTTGCCTTGCCATTGAAACCCTGAATAAATGAAAAGCATGAATGTCTTTTAAAAAAAAGAAAAACACTCAATTTTTCACTGGTCTTACCCTTAGCCGTACATCAAAAGGTTCAAATGCACCTCATATACTGACACCAGTTACTGGTGTATGAGGTATTGCTTAAATTAACAATGTACTCATTTTAACATTAAACTGTATAAATTCATGAACTAGGTCATTTTTCCCTCTTGTAGATTATCCCATATATAGTATATATGTTATATCTTAAATGCACACATAATTACTCTTCATAAGGTGTTCATATCAATTAAGAGAATAACTCTAAGTGCAAAAGAGAAATGCACAGATGCTAACTTTTTAAGTGAAAACTGAATCACAAGTTATTCCTTTATTTTGAGGTCTGATCAAATATTCATTCAATCCCTGAGAAGGATAAGAGAGAAAAAAAGAAATATTATATATATATATTATCATATATATAAATCTGACTACCTTTTTATCCACATGTGTGCTTGGTTTGGCTCAGCTTTAGTCAAATTATTATTGTAAAAAGAAGAAAGAAAACTAACAGGATCAAGGTGAGATCTCTACTATATATCTTTAACATTTGGTTGATACCTATTAATTGGCAAGAGTAAGGAACAGGGATCTATAATATGCAGGTTTACACATTTATATAAAATGCAAAGGTTATATATCATGCAACCCCAGATTGCACAAGCAGGTTCTAACGGAATCTTTGCTGAATAGCAAGAGATAGGATGCAGTGCTCCATCAATTATGCAGAGCTTGAAGTGCTGAAATGCACAATTTCATCTTCCACCTAATAGGCCAATTTGACCTGAGACATCAATTTTGGAAGTTCATTCTGCTTTTATCCTTCTTTAATTAGAATAATCAAATTATTTTGGAATAACAAGATAGCAAAATATCAGTTACCATGATTAATCGCCCTATCAAAATTGTGCTACATTTTTTTAAAGATTATTATTTTCACTGCAACAAAGAAAACAGCATTCATTATAAGATACCAAAGGACACAGAGCACAGAATAGTCAGTTTCTCAATCCAGTTTCTCTAATCCACATGGTTACCCAGCTAGAAACTACATTCCCTAGTTTCCTTTGTAGCTAAGGTGGTCAGGTGACAAGTTCTGGTCAACAGTATATAGTAGAAGTGATATGTGCTAGAATTCAGATTTTATTATTAGAAAGGAAACACAATGCCCTCCACTCTCCTTTCCCTGGGACTGGAACAGGGATATTGAGGTAGTAAGCCAAGCTCTTCAATGAGGATGAGGGCAATGTGGGGCCTTGAATAATGTAGCAGAGCTACCCATCGACCCTGGAACCGCTGCCTACCTTGAGGTTGTTATATGAGAGGGAAACAGACATCCTCCTTTGAGTACTTTGAGACGTCCTTCTTTGAGCACTGCATTTGGGGCCTCTTTGTTACAGGAGCTTAGCCTATTCCCTAAGGAATACATCTCCCCAAGTTTCCTATGACTCATCCAGAATGGGGTGTCATTCTTTAAAACAAGGATCAGCAAAATTTTCTGCATAAGGCCAGACAGCAAATTATTTTAGGCTTTATAAGCCACGTACATCTCTGTTGCATATTCTTTCAAAGTTATTTTTATTGGTTTTTTTTACTATCATTTAAAAATGTCAAAAACATTTTAAAATGTTAAAAAAAAAATGTTACCTATGGGGCGCCTGGGTGGCTCAGATGGTTAAGCATCTGCCTTCAGCTCAGGTCATGATCCCCAGGGTACTGGGATCAAGCCCTGCGTCTGGCTCCTGGCTCAGCGGGGAGCCTGCTTCTCCCTGTCCCTCTGCCTCTCCCCCTGCTCATGCTCTCTCTCTCTCTCTCTCTGTATCTCTGTATCTCTGTGTCTCAAATGAATAAATAAAATCTTTAAAAAAACAAATATTAGCTCAAGGGGTCACACAAACATAGGCCTCAAATTTGGCCCACAGGACCACAGTTTACTGACTCCTGGAAACAACAAATACAGATATAATTTCCCCTGGATGAAGCACAAGTCTTTTATATCTTTAGTTAGTTATGCTTATGTCTAGAAAGGAAGACCAAAATAGTGTGATAGGAGGCTTAGTGAGAGAAAGTCTAGATGCTGTGCAAGCAGAAAAGGAAGGAGACAAACGCTGTCTATTACCTTGCCTTCATTGCTGCTGTTGACATGTAAATTTGGGGAGCACATCCTATCTTCCCTCATTCTGTGATGTTTTCCAAGTTCAGGGATCAATTTTGTGATTCTCCTTTTTAGCACAGCCCATGCAGAAGACAATCAGTCAGTGTGGCCAACTGTGTTGCTCATTGATGGCTTCGCCATCTATTTCTGTGCCTTTTAATGACAACGTACTGTTGTTCTCTGCTCAAGTAACTAAGTAAAGGTTACAGATTTATTTTGCCTCAAATATTCCTTCGCATTGCCACCTAGTTTAATATTATGATTTAAAAGGTGGAGTAAATGGCAATTCCAATGAACTAAACTAGAACGATATAAAAAATTTATAATACTCTTTTATATTGTTATGTATTAAAACTAAAGACTCTCTCCCCTTTCTCCTTGGAATATGAACCAGCAAGTCTGCATGGGGATCCTAGATTTATGAGAACTTAGTCCTCTGTAGCATTCTGAGATGAGCATTCCTAGAAAAAGGAATGATAGAAGGCCTCAGTTAAGAGCAGATTCAAAACTTTCCCCCCAGATACTGACAGAGTGGGTTGAGTATTTTCTTAGAAATGTTATAAATTTCTAGAATGTCAGGGAAAATTATTTCTAACTGAATGGCCAGAAACACCTTCCAGAGCCAAAGGAAAGCACTAGACTTGTCTTCTCTCTCCACATCTGTTTTGGGGATAGCTGTGTGTTGACCTATGAGGAATGTTTAAAACGTTTACTAAATCAATGTTCTTGGTTTTTTTTCTTTTGTTGTGTAAGATTAGATTAAAAAAAAAAAACATGCAGGCAAAAAATCTACACAGTGGTCTACAGATAATTTCCCCACTCTATCTTACACTCTTTAAAACAGGAGAACCGGCAGTTAAAATAATCCGGGAATTATATTGCAATCAGGATTTAACATGTCACCTTCCATGACAATTCTTTTCCTTTTATGACAGCCCATAGCTCTGATCGTTTACTATGTACTTTCATTATTTTTCAGTGTAGCACTTTGTGCTGCCTTACATCTTTCTCCGTTTCTTGTCTAATTGCTTTCTCTGCCAGTCTTACATCCTCAGAAAGATCAATTTTAATCTCCTTGAGGGCAAGATCTGTACATTACATCTCTCTCCTCTACCAGTAACTACCAGCAATTATAGCCCAAGACAGAGAGAAGTTCAATAAATATTTGCGGAATTGAGTTGAATGAATTTTCCTTTTCAAAGTTTGGAAGGTAAAACAATATACTTACCTTGGATGTAAGGGTAAATCACTCTCCTCCCTCCTAATTCTCCATCAAAGCAGGGTTTGGGCTCACTGCACCGCTCTAGGCAACACCTGATCATCTCACACACAAACATAATTTAACCTGCACAAAGGTTTATGGAGAGGTCCTGGGAGGCATGGCCCATACTAATTAACAGGTCCAACTATCTCATTAGCCCAGGCTAGGAAACAATCGTTAGGGTTTAAAATTCTACTTAAACTAGAACACCTGAGGGTAGTTTAAAACAGCTGTGTTCGGAGAGGGGAAAGATGGCGGAGGAGTAGGGGACCCTATTTCAACTGGTCCCCGGAATTGAGCTGGATATCTACCAGACCACTCTGAGCACCCACGAAACCAGCCTGAGATGTAAGAAGATCTGGATCTCTACAAACAGAATATCGCAGGCAGTGGGTTTTGAGGTACGAAGAGGAGAGCCCTGATTCTGCGGGCAGATTTCGGAAGATAAACGGCGGCGGGAGGGAGCCTGGCCGTGGGGATCCTACACCGCCGGTGAGTGACAGCCTCGCGCGCTTTGGACGGGCACAGACTCGCAGACCGGTAGCGTCGGGAAAGGACTTTAGGGCAGCCCCCGGGGTGGAAAACCAGACCGGCAGGGTCGCGCGCACGCAAACCACAACACCCCCCCCCCCATCCCGGACAGGACAGAAACCGGAGTGAGGGTCCCGCACGCGAACATGAACTGCAACCCCCCGGGGGTGGAAACCCCAGGGGGTGGAGTCCCTCGCAGGTACTGGGAGTGGCTGGCGGTTTTAGAAGCACAAAGGGCAGAGACGAGCCCCGACCTGGAGGCAGGAGTGGGAGCACTGCGGAGGGGCGCACAACCCAGGACGCTGCAGTTTATAGCAGCATGGACAGAAACGGAGACAGTGTGGCCTGGAGAGCTCACTGAAGAATAGACTGTGGGCTCTCTGCTCTGAGGCAGAGGGTTGGAAACGGTCTCTTCTGCTCTGACTCACGAAAGGGACGTGGAAAGCCGCCAGGGAAAGCCGCCAGAGAACAAAAGCCCCAAAGACTGATTCCCACTGAGCCCATCCCCCGCCACAGGGGCGCAGGGCAACTCCGCCCAAACAGGGTTGCCTGAGTAACAGCCCGGCAGGCCCCTCCCGCAGAAGACAGGCTGGGAAAACAAGAGGCCAGCAACCCTAAGGTCCCAAGAAAACAGGTGCATCTTGCTTGGGTTCTGGTCAATAATTTGGACTCTATACACTCCCTCAAACACCCATCAAGAGAATGACTAGGAGGGGGAGCCCCCAAAACAGAAAAGACTCAGAAATTATGACTTATGCTGCAGATTTACAAATGGATGCAGATATAACCAAGATGTCAGAGATGGAATTCAGGCTAGCAATTGTGAAGACAGTGGCTAGAATGGAGAAATCAATTAATGGCAACATAGAGTCTCTAAGGGCAGAAATAAAAGGTGAATTGGCAGAACTTAAAAATGCTATCAATGAGATCCAATCCAATCTAGATAATCTAACAGCTAGGGCAACTGAGACAGAAGAGAGAATAAGCGATCTGGAAGATAGTGTAATAGATAAAAAGGGAAAAGAGGAGGCCAGGGAAAAACAACTCAGAATCCATGAAAATAGAATCAGAGAAATAAGTGACACCATGAGGCGTTCCAATGTCAGAATAATTGGAATCCCGGAGGGAGTGGAGAGAGAGAGAGGGCTAGAAGATGTATTTGAGCAAATCGTAGCTGAGAACTTCCCTAATCTGGGGAATGAAACAAACATTCGAGCCCTAGAGGCAGAGAGGACCCCTCCTAAGATCAAGGAAAACAGGCCAACACCCCGGCATGTAATAGTAAAACTTGCAAATCTTAGAACCAAGGAAACCATCTTAAGGGCAGTTAGGGGGAAGAGATTCCTTACGTACAGAGGGAGGAACATCAGAGTAACGTCAGACCTATCCACAGAGACCTGGCAAGACATATTCAGAGTACTAAAAGAGAAGAACATGCAGCCAAGAATACTTTATCTGGCAAGGCTTTCATTTAGAATGGATGGAGAGATGCAGAGCTTCCACGACCGGCAGAAACTGAAAGAATATGTGACCACTAAACCGGCCCTGCAAGAAATATTAAGGGGGGTTCTATAAAAGGAGAAAGACCCCAAGCGTGATCTACAACAGAAATTTACAGGGACAATCTATAAAAACAATGTCTTCACAGGCAACATGATGACAATTAATTCATATCTTTCAATAATCACTCTCAACGTGAATGGCCTAAACACTCCCATAAAATGGCACAGGGTTGCAGATTGGATAAAAAGACAGGACCCATCCATATGCTGTCTACAAGAGACTCATTTTGAACCTAAAGATACATCCAGACTGAAAGTGAAGGGATGGAGATCCATCTTCCATGCCAGCAGACCTCAAAAGAAAGCTGGGGTAGCAATTCTTATATCAGACAAATTAGATTTTAAACTAAAGTCTGTAATGAGATACAGAAGGACACTATATCATTCTTAAAGGGTCTATTCAACAAGAAGATCTAACAATTGTAAATATCTATGCCCCCAACATGGGAGCAGCCATCTACATAAGCCAACTGTTAACCAAAATAAAGAATCATATTGATAACAACACTTTAATTGTAGGAGACCTCAATACTCCACTCTCAGCAATGGACAGATCATCTAAGCAGAAAATCAACAAGGAAAGAAGAGCTTTGAATGATACATTGGACCAGATGGACCTCATAGATATTTACAGAACATTCCACCCTAAAACAACAGAATACTCATTCTTCTCGAGCACACATGGAACTTTCTCCAGAATAGACCATATATACTGGGTCACAAATCAGGTCTCAACCGATACCAAAAGATTGAAATTATTCGCTGCATATTCTCAGACCACAATGCTCTAAACCTGGAACTTAATCACAAGAAAAAAATTGGCAGAAATTCAAACACTTGGAAGCTAAAGACCACTCTGCTCAAGAATGTTTGGGTCAACCAAGAAATCAAAGAAGAACTTAAACAATTCATGGAAATCAATGAGAACGAAAACACATCGGTCCAAAACCTATGGGATACTGCAAAGGCGGTCCTAAGGGGGAAATCCATAATCATCCAAGCCTCACTCAAAAAAATAGAAAAATCCCAAATTCACCAACTAACTCTACACCTTAAAGAACTAGAGAAAAAGCAACAAACGATGCCTAAGCCACGCATTAGAAGAGAAATAATTAAAATTAGAGCAGAAATCAATGAATTAGAAACCAGAAACACAGTAGATCACATCAATGAAACTAGAAGTTGGTTCTTTGAAAGAATTAATAAGATTGCTAAACCACTGGCCAGACTTATCCAAAAGAAGAGAGAAAGGACCCAAATTAATAAAATTATGAATGAAAGGGGAGAGATCAGGACTAACACCAAGGAAATAGAAACAATTACTAGAAATTATTATCAACAACTATATGCCAATAAACTGAGCAATCTGGATGAAATGGAGGCCTTCCTGGAAACCTATAAGCTGCCAAGACTGAAACAGGAAGAAATTGACAACCTGAATAGGCCAATAACCAGTAACAAGATTGAAGCAGTGATCAAAAACCTCCCCCCAAAAAAAGAGTCCAGGGCCTGATGGATTCCCCGGGGAATTCTACCAAACATTCAAAGAAGAAATAATACCTATTCTACTGAAGCTGTTTCAAAAAATAGAAACAGAAGGAAAACTTCCAAACTCATTCTATGAGGCCAGCATTACCTTAATCCCAAACCAGGCAAAGACCCCATCAAAAAGGAGAATTTCAGACCGATATCCCTGATGAATATGGATTCCAAAATCCTCAACAAAATCCTAGTTAATAGGATCCAACAATACATTAAAAGGATCATCCATCACGACCAAGTGGGATTTATCCCCGGGATGCAAGGGTAGTTCAACATTCGCAAATCAATCAATGTGATAGAACACATTAATGAGAGGAGGGAGAAGAACCATATGGTCCTTTCAATTGATGCAGAAAAAGCATTTGACAAAATACAACATCCTTTCCTGATTAAAACTCTCCAGAGTATAGGGATAGAGGGAACATTCCTCAAGCTCATAAGATCCATCTATGAAAAACCCACAGCGAACATCATCCTCAATGGGGAAAAGCTGAGAGCCTTTCCCTTAAGATCAGGAACACGTCAAGGGTGCCCACTCTCACCACTGTTGTTCAACATAGTACTAGAAGTCCTAGCAACAGCAATCAGACAACAAAAAGAAATAAAAGGTATTCAAATTGGCAAAGAAGAAGTCAAACTCTCTCTTTTCACAGATGACATGATACTTCATGTGGAAAACCCAAAAGACTCCACCCCCAAATTACTAGAACTCATCCAGCAATTCAGTAATGTGGCAGGATACAAAATCAATGCACAGAAATCAGTTGCTTTCTTATACACTAACAACGCAACTGTAGAAAGAGAAATTAAAGAAACGATTCCATTTACAATAGCACCAAAAACCATAAGATACCTCGGAATAAACCTAACCAAAGAGGTAAAGGATCTATACTCTAGGAACTACAAAACACTCATGAAAGAAGTTGAAGAAGACACAAAAAGATGGAAAAATATTCCATGCTCATGGATCGGAAGAATAAACATTGTTAAAATGTCTATGCTACCCAGAGCAATCTATACCTTCAATGCCATCCCAATCAAAATTCCAATGACATTTTTCAAAGTGCTGGAACAAACAATCCTAAAATTTGTATGGAATCAGAAAAGACCCCGAATCGCCAAGGACATGTTGAAAAAGAAAAACAAAGCTGGGGGCATCACGTTGCCCGATTTCAAGCTATATTACAAATCAGTGATCACCAAGACAGCATGGTACTGGCACAAAAACAGACATACAGACCAATGGAACAGAATAGAGAACCCAGATATGGATCCTCAACTCTATGGTCAAATAATCTTTGACAAAGCAGGAAAAAAGATGCAATGGAAAAAAGACAGTCTCTTCAATAAATGGTGCTGGGAAAATTGGACAGCCACATGCAGAAGAATGAAACTCGACCATTCTCTAACACCACTCACAAAGATAAACTCAAAGTGGATGACAGACCTCAATGTGAGACAGGAATCCATCAAAATCCTAGAGGAGAACATAGGCAGTAACCTCTTTGACATCGCCCACAGCAACTTCTTTCAAGATACATCTCCAAAAGCTAGTGAAACAAAAGCAAAAATGAACTTTTGGGACTTCATCAAGATAAAAAGCTTCTGCACAGCAAAGGAAACAGTCAACAAAACAAAGAGGCAACCCACAGAATGGGAGAAGATATTTGCAAATGACACTACAGATAAAGGGCTGGTATCCAAAATCTATAAAGAACTTCTCAAACTGAACACCCAAAAAACAAATAATCAAGTCAAAAAGTGGGCAGAAGAGATGAACAGACACTTCTCTGAAGAAGACATACAAATGACTAACAGACACATGAAAAAATGTTCATCATCATTAGCCATCAGGGAAATCCAAATCAAAACCACACTGAGATACCACCTTACACCAGTTAGAATGGCCAAAATGGACAGGGAAAGAAACAACAAATGTTGGAGAGGTTGTGGAAAAAGGGGAACCCTCCTACACTGTTGGTGGGAATGCAAGTTGGTACAACCACTTTGGAAAACAGTGTGGAGGTTCCTCAAAAATTTAAAAATAGAGCTACCCTATGACCCAGCAATTGCACTCCTGGGTATTTACCCCAAAGACACAGATGTAGTGAAAAGAAGGGCCATATGCACCCCAATGTTCATAGCAACAATGTCCGCAATAGCCAAACTGTGGAAAGAGCCAAGATGCCCTTCAACAGATGAATGGATAAAGAAGATGTGGTCCATATATACAATGGAATATTACTCAGCCATCAGAAAAGATGGCTTTTACATCAGCATGGATGGGACTGGAGGAGATTATGCTAAGCAAAACAAGTCAAGCAGAGAAAGTCAATTATTATATGGTTTCACTTATTTGTGGAACATAAGGAATAACATGGAGGACATTAGGAGAAGGAAGGGGAAAATGGGGGGGGGGATTGGAGGGAGAGATGAACCATGAGAGACTATGGACCTGAGAAACAAACAGGGTTCTAGAGGGGAGGGGGGAGGGGGGGTTGGTTAGCCCGGTGATGGGTATTAAGGAGGGCACGTACTGCATGGAGCACTGGGTGTTATACAAAAACAATGGATCGTGGATCACTACATCAAAAACTAATGATGTATTGTATGGTGACTAACATAATATAATAAAATTAAAAACTACAAAAAAAAAAAAAAAGCTGTTTTCTTTCATTCCAGAATTTCCTACCCGAATGTTATTCCAGGTCATATATTTCTTCCTCTTGGTTCATATTCCACTTTCACAAAATTGTTTTCCTTACTAGCATTGGGAAGATAAAGCTAGTCTTTCTACCTAGTACCACATTTAGATAGATCTGAATAACATGCGGATATGTGAAAGAGATATTTCCATTTCTAATTTTGGAAATTAGGCCCAAACATCAACAGTATATTTCCTATTTTAGTACCACCATCCAATGATTCAATCATGTATGTCCTCATTTACATACACTCTCTCCCTTATCTGTACAATTTCACATTCATTCCCTAGAAATACACCCCAATTTTGTTTTTCTTCCGATTTTTTATTTTTAGCATTTTCATTCATTCTTTCCTCTTGTTTCATAAAGTATGTGCATAAGTTCAGAAGACATAAATACAGTATATAAATACATGTGCATATGCATGTGTGTGCACGTATACATAACACACATACAAACACACACACACATTATTGCTATGGCCAATCTATGATTCGTAAATGTGGCTGTTTCCAAAGCATCATTGTTCAACCAGTTTTTAGGACTGTGGCCTGCTTTTTCACACAGAAGCAATATTATACATGACGGTTAGGTCCTCAGAAGATTCAACCTATTTCAGTATGTTGTGGCTGATTTAAATCCAATAGATTCTGGTTCCATGGATCTAGTAGGCTGAGCTCAGAAATGCCTGGCACCTCGACAGGCAAAGGAGAAGTCTGGAAGCCAAGATGGGATAGAGGGATGGGATAACTCAACAGCTGTAGATTAGACACTGAACAAGGGAGCCAGCAATTCATAGCTGATAGTCAAAGACATAAAGGTGAACTCGGACTCGGTTCAACTTGGGAGATCCAGGCAGACGAAGCAGCATGTGCAAGGCTCGGAGGTGTGCAGAAGCATGGGACATTCATGGAGCCTCCGATACTGTATACTGCTAGAGCATAAGGTGTGTGGGAGGGAGGGAGGGAGAAAATGTAAGGAGTCTAGACAGGTGGTGAGGAACAGATCACCGTTCTGCTATCAGCCTTTTCAGAGACACTGTGTTACTCAGAACTGCGAGGCTAAGATGAAACCAAAGCAGAAGCCCAGTTATGCGAACTGGACCAGGAGAGTGGGGCAGAAGGAAGTATGACTCAGTAGGCACATGGCAGCACAAGATTTTTCTTGGGAACACCAGGCACCAGTCCTCAGCACAGTGAATTCTAACCAGTTGTACCCTGCACTAGTGGAGCGAGGTCCCAGTGTCTTCCCTGTTTCGGTCAGAACTGGCTGAGGAACTGCGAATGGTTGGCATGCAAGGCCTTGGTTACCCAAGCTTAAAAGTGCTGACACAGCTTGGCCTCCTGTAAAACCACATTCAAACTTCCCACATTCTTAGGTCCCTAAGAATGTCTCCTCCCTAAAGAGCACCTATAAAGAGAATGGAGATTCTCCTTCTCTGGGCCACGGTAGGCTATAGGAACAAGAGCAGGGGCCCGAGCTGCTTCTGACAGCTCTGAAGAAATAAGAGAGGGGCACCTGTGTGGCTCAGTTGGTTGAGCGTCCGAATCTTGATTTCGGCTCAGGTCATGATTTCCGGGTGGTGAGATCGGGTTCCGCACTGGGTGTGGAGCCTGCCTAGGGCTCTCTCTCCCTCTTCCCCTCCTCCCTCCCTCTCTGGAAAAAAAAAAAGAAAGAAAAGAAATAAGAGAAGGAGGGTGAAGAAGAAACTCAGGGATTCCAGCACCGATGAAGAAAGGCTTGGACACTCGCAAGCAGTAAGGAAGAAAGAGAGGCCGTCCTGGGGTGAAGAGGACCTCTAACTGGAGAGCCACTGGCATGAAAGACCCCACTCTCGAAGTACGCTTGGAAAGACTGGCAGTGTGTCTGGGGTGAGATGTCTGTGATGCTAGAGTTCGGGTGTGTGTGATGGGGAAGCCAGAGCTTCCTGCGGTGGATTCTTCTAAGTCTAAAAGAGAGATTTATTTTCTAAAGCAATGAAGAAGGAGCTTGTATTCAAGCAGAGAGAGGCATATAGAGCATGAGGTGGCCCCAACATTGCTGCCCCTTGAGGAGCACTGGCCACCTCTGCAGCAATCGTGAAGTCAGAAACAGCAAGCTCCCAAGGGGAGGGACCGGGCCTATTTCACTTCCACGTCCACCAGATACCCAGCATCTGGGCAAGTGCCTGGCCCAGAGTGAGCATTCTATAAAATGGTTGAATGAATAACAAGAGCTAGAATTTACTGAGTGCTTACTACAGGAAGCATTTTTCTAAGTGCTTTCTTCGTATTCGCTAATGAGGCACTATTCAGGGTTTTATTTTCCAGCGATGAAGTCACTTGTTCCAGGTCACGGTTCCTCCACCTTTTGGACCAGATAATTTTTTGTTGTGGCGGGGGGTTCGGGGGGGGGGGGCGGGTGGAGGCTCTTCAGAGGATCGTGTGATGCTGAGCAGCATTTCTGGCTTCTGGGAGGACTCCACCGCTCATGGCAACAACTGAAAATGTCCCTCGACATTGCCAAATGCCCCTTGGGGGACAAAACTGTCGCTGGTTGAGAACCACTGCCTAGGCTCTCTGGCTGGTAAGTGGTAGGCGCAGGCAGTCCTCCGCAGAGACTGTGCTCTCCACCTCTGTGTGACGGCTGCTGGATGGACGGATGGACAGACCTCCAACAGCCAGCATCTAGTGACTGCTTACTATGAGCCAGGCGTCATGCTGAGCGCTTGCCTCCATCAATCTCATCTCATTATCACCATAGCTGTGCATATGGATAGCTACCTTTGAAACCAAACACTATAGAAGAATAATTTCAAAGCATTTTTCTTAACAAGTTGATTCCTATCTTCCAGATCCTTTTTCAAATATTTTTGGAGGACTCAGAACTACATTTTGGCTTTTTGATTGCTAAGGCCCTGACTCTTCTTATCCCACTTTTGGTAACAGCAGTGTTCCTTTCAAAACTAAAAAATGGATTAAATTGTCCACATTAAGTGAATTCAGATTTCGAGGCAGCATTAAGGATTTATATTGTGTGCCAGTTTTATTATAATATCCTAAAATCATCTTACAGTAGAAGCACAAATCATTGGAGAACAGCTTCCTAAAGATGTGAGCTCCGAGAGTAAAATGGCCTTTGCGAAAGCCACGCAGGAGGCTGTTTGATGGTAATACTGCAAATGCACTTCACAGAAGCCTCGACTCTCCAAGAACAACACAAGCGAACCACAATCCATAGAGCTTATCTCTTCCGTTTTTAAAATTTACCTAGAAACTGAAGTCTGAGGGGTTCAATTTCAAATCCTTTTACTTGTCTCTAGTATTTAGAAGATGCAGCATGAAAATATCCCTCATTAAAGGTAATAAAGCCCACTGAGAACTATGGTACTAGACTACAGGATCACGACGCCCCCGAAAGCACAAAAAAGATGTCTGAAATTGTGTCAACAGAGGATACATTGAAAGGTCAGTAAGAGCACTTATATTGTTGACTCTACAAAAACCAGCAACTACCACTCACATGGAACAAACGTGAAAAATGGTTTTTGTAAATAATGTCAATATGAATTACATAGGTAATGCACAAATTATGAGTACTGATCCTTCACTGCGTAAGTGTACCTACTTTTTTAATAAGTGTGCACACTTTGCAGTCAGTATATGTATTGAATTTCTATGCCATTTCCACCATTTTCTAGTTTAAAAAAAGTTATTCAGGGCGCCTGGGTGGCTCAGTCATTAAGCGTTTGCCTTCAGCTCAGGTCATGATCCCAGGGTCCTGGGATCGAGCCCCGCATCGGGCTCCTTGCTCAATGAGAAGCCTTCTCCCTCTCCCACTCCCCCTGCTTGTATTCCCCCTCTCTCTGTGTCTCTATCAAATAAATAAATAAAATCTTTAAAAAAATAAATTAATTAAAATAAATTTAAAAAGTTATTCAACCTCCTTTAGCCTTGGTTACCTTGGCTCCTACCTATAAAATGGGAATATTAGTACAAATGGGTCATTGTCAGGATTAATATGTATAAACCACTTAGAAAAGTCCTTGGTCCATAATAAGTACCCAATTAATATGTCTCTCACACACATATGCATGCACACACACTTTGATATTCAAAGAATTCAAATTGACGTGCACAAATAAATTGGTGTGTGCCAATAAATAAAGAGGCAAGCCTCATCACCAGACAACTGGACATGCATGTCTACAACTCTTCTAGCAGAACTAAAGTAGTTAGATTTTTATTGCATTGAGTGACAAAAAAGTCATGGGAAGAGCAGAACACTTCTCTAATAGATATGGATATTAACAGTCATTTCAACATGCACATCATCAGCTTTTAATAGCCACAATTGTGAGTTCATCAACTAAGTGGAAATATATTGAACTGTGAAATTTTCTTCTGCTGGTCTGGAAGCATAGCTTCAGCATCTGAAAAGGAGGAGAATCCGCTGACTGCAAGATGGCAATTTTCAGCGTGTGATGAGGGGGTTTCCATTTTGCACATCCCCCACATCTCCCCACGCACACTCCAATCTGTGCACACAAGTGAATTTATATTACACCACTTCCTGTTCTCATTATGATCTTTGTAAAATTTTTCTCTTATTCCTCTATACCATCTGTGAAGGATTATTCCCTACCATTGTACTAATTATGCCTCTGCAGAATATTTATGTGCGTCTTCGGTAACTTCAGTAACCTCAAACAAAATTTTAAAGAAAATTAAAGCACTATAATCATTACTAGAAAAACCTATGTTTATGTTTTCATGTTACTTACGACAATGGCTGTAAAGAAAACAAAAATTGTACTAGAAGAAAACAGAGATGATCCAATATATATAAATGATATGCAACATAAGTCATAAAAAAAGAATTTTTTGTAACAATGACCCAAATCAATGGCTTAAGCATCCATAAGATTTCTCTTCATAAATATCGATTAAGAACATGAGCATTAGTATATAAAACCAGGAAAATCCTGCGCTGTCCTTGACTAATATCAATATTTGAGTAATATCAAAACAAAAAGGCTTTCCAAAAAGGGCTCTTCAGTTCTATGTAGAAATATTAATATGAAATGTGTACTTGTAATAATCTAAAGCAAAGCTCTTTCTGCTGCTAGAATTTCTTTTCAAACTTCCACCTAACTTACTTAGTGAAGTTTTCACTTAAGGACTACCATGCCCTCAGTTTGCTGTCAAGGCTAGGATCACGGTGAAAAGTTTTCATAACGACTGCACTGAAAAAGACCATAATAATTCCACTCTTCTCCCCCATGATAACACCATTTGCCTGCCATCTGGGGACATAGCTTTGTACTGCATTCCTGGCAGCTAGGCTTGACTGCACTGCTTAACCCAGGCCTTCTGAGATCTTCCCGTGAGCAATGGCACACACTGGCAAGACAGATGCCAAAGGTCAAGTTTCCATTCCGATTTTCAGTATTCAACGTTGTCTTATTGTTGCTGCCCTTTCAATCTCATCCCTGGCCACTCTCCCATATGTTCATTACATTCCATCCACACCAAACCACATGCATACATCCAAGTGCACCCCGCTCCTAGATTCCCCATAACATTGCAAATGCTGTGCCTCTGCCTGCAATGTCCTCCCTTACCTCACTAGGCAGTCAAACAAGCACCTAAATGCTTTCCACATTCCAGCTCAATCAAGCATCCTGCTCCAGGAGGCACTCCTAAAGACCCCACTGGAGGTGGTGGAGAATGCCAGTCCACTGAGTACTGTAGAGCCTACCACACTGCAAGGTGTTTAATTGATGTCACATCAGTATCCCTTACTACACTTTGAGCTCCTGGAAAACAGTATTCAGGTCTTATCTATCCCAATGTAGTCTACTTCCTGACATAACTTAAAACACAATATGAATGGATGAATAACCTTCATTTATCAAGAACCTACTAAGTACCACGATTTCACATTTTTTAGCTCAGTCAACAATCTCATAAGGAAATGACAGACGACAAAAATCAGCTTTTTAGTCACCACAGAAGACAGCCTCCTCAGTGATGGATGGACAAATGAAGAAATGAATGGCTGAATGAACAAACAAAATCTTTCAAATGAACTGAAATACTGGGGCTAGTGATCTGTCACCACCCATTGACTTTCTTTTCCATTTCCACTCCTTCCACTCTGGTTCAAGCTCTTAATACCCCACTTCTGGATTGTTGCAGTAGTTTCCAAGTCTCCCTGCCTTTTCACATCATTCTACAAGATTGTGTATTAAACTGTATGAGCATGGATGCATTCCTAAGGGTCTTTAGGTCAACTATAAGAATTATATCTTCTTGTGACTGGTTATGATACCAATTTTTAAGATTGATATTAATGGGGCACCTGGGTGGCTCAGTTGGTTAAGCAACTGCCTTCGGCTCAGGTCATGATCCCAGGGTCCTGGGATCGAGTCCCACATCGGGCTCCCGGCTCAGCAGGAAGCCTGCTTCTCCCTCTCCCACTCCCCCTGCTTGTGTTCCTGCTCTCGCTGTCTCTGTCTCTGTCAAATAAATAAATAAAATCTTTAAAAAAAAAAAAAGATTGATATTAATGCACTCTTGAACATCTGGAAAACCACCTTCTGGAGAACTGTCATGAAATATCAGTTACTGATATTTGGGTATATCAGTACCCAAATATCAGAGATGATCCAATATATATAAATGATATGCAACATAAGTCATAAAAAAAGAATTTTTTGTAACAATGACCCAAATCAATGGTTTAAGCATCCATAAGATTTCTCTTCATAAATATCGATTAAGAACATGAGCATTAACCCCAGTAGTATTATTGTAACTGTCACAAACAAGTGCAAAAAGATATATGTAAGTAACACACATAAATGATGACTTTGGGCCAAGAGATGGCTAAGTTATATCACCGAATACTGTACTCACAGCAATGGTCACATATGCTGTATTCACAGCAAAGGGATAGAAGAATTGAGTCATCACACAGTACATGCATCGGGCTTAAGAGAATCTGCATCCTAGCAGTCACCACCATATTTATGTTGTAAACAATTTAGTTTTTCAGCAAAACATTATCCATCATATTAAACTATTGTTAATTTGTATCTACAGCTTTGTTTGTATTCAAATTGTAAATCTGCTTTGATTTAAAAGTAGTAGAAATGTTATTAGCACAAGGAATTTGAACGTTTTTCATTTAGATAAATTTTAGGAATAATATAATTCAAATAATTTAGGTGCATAATGCGAGTCAACAAGAATTATTTTCCTTTAGGAAAGTTTTATATAATACACATGTTTGAGAAATACTGACTAAATCATTCCAGTCATTTCACATAGTGGCCCTATTTTAAGTAGTCAATCTCTCTCCATAATCAAAAAGTCAAAATCCAAACTGGCCGAGAGCAGTTTCAAAATGTGTATCTATTGCTTTGATGTTGAAATGTACTTTTTTTAAACAAAGCTCTTTTTCTTTCTAAATGACATAATACATATGTAATATATATCCTCTTAACAAAACTTAAGTAAGCAATGAAACAGAGGTTCCCTGACCAACAGAAATTTCAACCACTTTTTTAATAGATTTCTAGCTTAAAACAAATTGTACTATAAGTCAAAGGTGCCATAAGAAATGTAACAATTCATTTTCTCTCCTTTTTCCCAAGGGAGGAATAGGTCAAATACATGGAAAAGAGGTATCTTCTAAAATGTTGAAAATGTTTTTCTCAGGCAGTTGTTAATGTGTCTGAATTTGAGGAGATAACAAGTAGTTTTGCAAAACACTATGAGCCAGCAGACCCCTAAACTTGATATTTTTAATATTATGAAGGAAGTACTTTTTTGTTGGTATAATGACCTATTGGGGGAAAACCATAATAATTTTATTAAAATTCAACAGTTTAAAACAAACAGACCAGTGAACACTTGTGCACTGGGCAATGCCTCAAAAATCTATTAACTGAATGTACAATGGATGGAAGAGAACAGAAATTGGCAGGCTTTATGGTCTGACATTTCAAACTGTTGCAATCTCCTTGACTGCCAGAAGTAATTGGACTTCTTTAAATGTACCCCATGGTCTGTTTCACATTCCTTACTTCTATAACATGTACCTCGTTTCAACTTTCCATAGACCAAATCCTTAAATATTAGATCACTTCAAAAATCTAATTGACTGGGAATACTGTCTACATCTTTCTTTCTAAAAGGAAAGTATGGACTTCCTGCACCAGCCATGATGTAGCAATGGCTATCATACTTACCCTCTGCCATATAAAACTATAAAATTAGACAAAATATAGAAAGCAACTAATTTTAGTCACTGGACAACAGATAGTACAGGGTTGTGCTCCTTGAGAGAACCTTGGCTTTCTGCTTAGGTGTGCTTTCCAAATGAAGCACAGGGAAGTGGAAGGGAAGCTCAAAGAGAGATCAGCAGTCTTTGCTGCACAGAGGCAGAAGGGAAATGTGAAGAAGAATTCCTGGAATCTATATAGGGTTCCCAAGAACCGTGTGAACTTCCCAAGTTCGGCAAATTACTAAGCTGTGCGGGGTGAGACTCTAATAGACTGCCAGAGAACAGCTCCTAAGGAGGAAAGGAAGTCACACAGTGTTGGGAGCCATTGGATTATGACCATCCAGAATGGAGAGACCTCTCTGAACATCAAGAGCATTCAAGTCTAGAAAGGCCATGCCTTAGGAGTGGAACCACTCTAGCTCAAGAGAAATAGCTACTCTAGAGCTACCTTAACTATCCTGAAAGCAAGCCTTAGTGGAATAATGACAATCCTTCAGTAAAGTGACTGCCTGTCAGAAGAAAACTCAACATTCTTTAGAGGAAAACAACAAAATTCAGTAGAATGTAAAAGGCCTACAAAAGCCAAAACAATCCTGAGAAGGAAGGAAGCGAGAAAGGGAGAGAGGTAGAGAGGAGGTTGAAGACATACACTACCTGATGTCAACTTACTAAAAGTCGGGATACCCGGGTGGCTCAGGTGGTTAAGTGTCTGCCTTTGGCTCAGGTCATGATCCCGGGGTCCTGAGATGAGCCCCATGTCGGGCTCTCTGCTTAGCAGGGAGTCTGCTTCTCCCTCTCACTCTCCTCTGTGCTCTCTCTCTCTCTCTCAAGCAATAAATTTTTAAAAATTATTTTTAAAAAAAGACTTACTAAAGGTCCACAGTAATCAAGACACTGTGGTATCAGAATAGCTCAGAGAGTTTAGAAAGAGGCATATTTATATGTTCAATAGATTTTGGCAAAAGTATCAAAGCAATTCAATGAGGAAAGGATAGTATTTTCAATAAGTCATGCTGGAAAAATTAGATGTCCACATGGAAAAAAATCATCCTTGAATTCCATCTCATACCATAAAAAACAAAATAAATTCAAGATGCATTATAGAACTCAATGTAAAAACTAGAAAAAGTAAAAACTATAAAACTTCAGAAGAAAGCACAGGAGAGTATCTTGGAGAACCTGGAACAGGCAAAGATTTATTAGAGTACAGAAAACATCAACCATAAAATAAAAACTAGACAAATTGGATTACATCAAAATGAAAAACTTCTGTTCACCAAAAGACTTCATTAAGAAAATAAATAGAGAAGTCTACTGGGTTGAATAGCATCTCCCAAAAATTCATGTCCTACACAACTTCATAATGTGAACTTACTGGGAATTAGTTAAAATGAGATCACATCGGATTGGGGTGGATTAGGGTGAGCCCTAAATCCAACAACAAATGTCCTTATAAGAAGGCCACATGGATACATGGAGACACAGAAACACACACACACACACACACACACAGGGAAGAGGCCATGTGAAGACAGAGGTAGAAATTGGAATGATACAGGTCCAAGCCGATGAACACCAAGGATTACCAGGAACTACCAGAAGCTAGGAAGAAGACAAAAAGGATTCTTCAGAGGAAACTTTGCAAACACTGGGAATTAGGGCTGCTGGACTTGAGAACTGTGAAAATAAATTTCTGTTGTGTTAAGCCCCAACTGTGCAGTAATTTGTCACAGCAACCCTAGGAAACTGAAACTTCTATCCATCAAAAGACTTCATTAAGAAAATAGGCAAACTACAGACGAAATTAACTACTGACAATATATATAACTGATTGAGAATTTGTAATCAGAATATGTAAAGAACTAAAACTCAACAATAAAAAAAAATAACAGAATTGAACAGCAATATCACAAAAGAAGATACACAAATGGCCAATAAGCACATGAAAAGGTACTTAGCATTATTCATCATCAGGAAAATGTAAATCAAAGCCAGAGATGTATACTATGTACTCATTAGAATGGCTAAAATTAATAAACCCTTACAACACCAAATGGAACAGAAATGTGGAACACCTGAAACTCTCAGACACTGCTGGTGGGAATATACAATGGTTCAACTGCTTAGGAAAACAGTTGAATAGTTTCTTAAGTTCAACGTTTACCTACTCTGTGAGCCAGCAATTCTGCTTTTATGTATTTACCATGAAAAAGGAAAGCATATGTACAAAAAAGATTTGTACAGGAATTTTCATAGCAGCTTTAATCATAATAGCTAAAAACAGGAAACAATGCAAATATCTGTCAACAAAAGAACAGAAAAATAAGTTGTGATACATTTATACAATGACATATTACTCAGCAATAAAAAGGGACAAATTTCAGATGTGCAACATGGATGAATCTCAAAAACATTAGACTGAACAAAAAAATCTAGACCCAAGAAACTACATACTGTATGATTCCATTTTTACGAAGCACTTAGAACAAGTGAAAACTAAGCTGCGGTTATAGAAGTCAAGAGTTTCTTCAAAGGTTGGGGTGGCAGAGGGGGAGTGGTGGGGATCACTTGGAAGGAGGCATGAAGATGCTTGGAATCCTTTTTATGTGCGAAATGCTGAGTACCTGGAGTGATAAGATATGGGATACAAAGGTATACCTTTTCTTTAAAAGATTTATTTATTGATTTGAGAGAGAGAGCAAGGAAGCCGAGGAGGGAAGGGAAGGGACAGAGGGAGAGGGAGAGAGAATCTCAAGCAGACTCCATACTCAGTGCGGAGCCCTACTCGGGGGGCTTGATCCCACAACCCCGAGATCATGACCTGAGCCGAATCCAAGATTCAGATGCTCAACTGACTGAGCCATCCAGGTGCCCCTATGAAAAACAATTTTAAACATGAGCACCAATTTTAAACATAAGTCTATCCAATTGTTAAAAATCTAGTTCAAAATCTTAAACCATCAATTTAGTAGGAAGTACTCATTTCTAGAGATCTGGCCACAGCAAACCACCATTTCCCTTTTCTCCTGTTAGTGAAGAATGACAACTAGAAGAGAGTTTATCATTGTGCACAATTGATATAAAAGGAATCTGGTTTTTTAAAACAACAATTGGTACCCATTCTATTATTTCAATTTTGGCAAGACATAAACTGCCAGGTAATTCCAGCCTGTCCCTTACTGAATATTTTTGGACATACCCCTCTTAATCCCCAATATTTTTTATTCAAGAATGGAAATAATCAGAGCCCCAAAGTTCCAATAAAGTTTCCCAAATCTGTGGCAAGACTCTTTTTCTATACAAACTCAAGAAAGTTAAATTTTTGATCACTTTATAACTTGAGGAAGTGTGATTAAATAATTCAGGCTCCAAATTTTATTCTAAAAAGCCAGCTGTCCTATTTATTGTTGTCATGTCAACAATACGTCAAACAAAAGACGTTCCCCTCATAAATGAGTATATATATAAAAGGACAGAGACCATTAACTGGGTATCTAATACTATGATCCTGACTTACAGCCCACCAAGCACAGGGAAGGTGACAGGAATGAGGGACGGTATTTACAGCTGTGCTATTCAATGCAGCACAGAGTATATTGTGATGTGCAGTGTGGCATACAGTGGCTAGATCAGTACACTAACCATGTGAGGCTATTTCAATTTCAATTTAACTTATTAAATTTAAAAACAATTTTAAAATTCAGTTCCTCATTCACACTAGTCACATTTCAAGTGCTCAAGAGCCACACGTGGCTACAGTTACCATATTGGACATTTCCATCACATCGTTCTGTTGGACAGGTCTGATTCAGAGAGCTGCGAACAGGAGGCAGTTCTAAGGTTAAAACTAAGTATTCTGAAGCAAAGGAAACAACCCAGCGCCAAGGATTAAGATTCGAAATTTTTTGAACCAGAGATTTTTTCATAAACACATACGCACACAATAGACAGACACAGCCCTCAGGCAAAAACTAAACATCAATCATTTTTATGACTGGATCTACTCTTGGGTCACTCCAAAGACCTCATGGCGGTAAAATTCAATTTGTCCATTTCCAGGGAAAGTCTTTGAATGAACCAAAATGTACTTGTTCTTTGACTGCCTTGGTGAGTCTTTATTTATGCCAAGTGTTTAATCCTGAGGGCTTTTAAAATTTAAGATTTTTAGATTAGAAAATGACTTAAGGCTCCCTGCAGTACTAATTCTGGACTTAAAAAATGTTAATACAATAAAAATGGACTTGGAACATTTACACCAACAGCACTAAATAACCATATGGACTAATGATTGGCGTGGATCTCTTCAAGTTACTGACTTGGCCATGTACGTGATTTAAAGCCATTTAAGAAATAATGTGTAGACCAGATGTCTGTGAAAGTGCTCTCATAGCATCTGTGGTTCATTATGCTAGTACATATTTAGAGATTTAGAGACCCCCAAAGACCACAAAAGTTCCTCTGGAACCATGATAGTTAATGATGCATTTATCTTAAAGAAAAACTCCAGCATTGCCAAGCAGTCTAGGGTGTCAGCGTCAACATGGACATTCGGTTTTTATGAAGATTCTTGATACTACAAAAGGGAATGGCTTCTTTAGTGCCACTGTGGTCTAATCATATCAAACCCCACTAAAAGAGTCCTCGGTTTACGGATCACTAACAATATTGATCAGCACAGCTCCTCTGGAACCATTATCATTTGTCATGTCAATATTGTGCCTGCCGCAAACTATTGCATTTTAAGTCGCTGCAATAGAAGAGTAGCCCATGTTCCAGATGAAAAAAAAAAACTAATTTTTCTTCTCTACTCTCCCCTTTCAGACAAGATGCCAAAGCATTATGACATTTTATCGTAAGCAACAGAACCTATTTAAGATGATCAATGCAAAATAAGTCGTCAAACATATCTTTCCGAGTTTTTCTCAGGCCAATTTAAGTTTTTCAGTTGCCCAAATGATCTTTCAATTTCCATTTGACCTGTATGTTATGATATGACCTGTATGACACAAACAAATGTTACTGGGGTGTCTTCAGCGACACCACTCCCTAGAATTAAAAACAATCTCTCGACCGTGGTGTTTGGACATTTCACAAACAATAATATTCTGAAGCCATTATCAGCCGCAGGTCTTCTGAAAGTGGCTTTTTAATCTCAGGATATCTTGCAGGAACATAAGAGAGGGAAGCTGATTATCAGCAGGAAAAATTTTCCCCCACATTATACAATGCCTGGTACTATAACTCAGAATATCATAAAACATTCTGGGCTTCAAATAGCTCCCAGGCTGACAGGCCAGGACAAAAAAGGACCACAGGACTGGGTTAGGAATTCAGCCATCATCACCATCACCTTACTACCACCAGCAAGGTAGTAACTCAGCCCTCGCCAGGCTCACTGATACAGTAAGGATTCAAACACGGGAATCTTTATTTGTCTAAAGTAAGTGTATTGGATTATTATCTTATTTATATGTATACCTTACCCTATTAATCCTATCTTCCAAACTAAGGTACATGTTCCTTAAGTACTATAATCATATATCCTAATACTATTTACTATTTAACTCTGCTGAGACTAATACGGTCGATTTAACACAGTGGACTTATTTCTATTTTCTTATGTGTAACAGGGATAATGTTTTATAAATTATTAATGAGCCTTCCTGAAGGCATTCATTTAGCTAGTTTAAGCATCCTTCTGCCTGGGAGGAAGATTTTGGCTCAGTACAGAACGAATACCAAAAAAAAAAAAAAAAAAAAAATCCTAAGTAATATTCAACTTCTGTAATTCAAAAATAGGATTCTGCAGAAAGACTGTAGCCTTGCAAGCCTGCTACTATCTCCAGAGAGGATTTTATAAATTTTGCAAGTTCTTCCTTGTATATACCAAGAGGCAAGCTCGTTGAATGTGGCTCGTAGAGTTCCCTAGCAGTGTACTAAATATACCCTTCCCACCAATGACAGCAAAAGAGCGGAAGGGAGAAGTAAGAAGATTTTTTTAATAAAAAGAATTAAATTAAAAAAAAAATTCCTTAAGACTAGAAAGGCTTGTGAAGAAAATAAAAGGAGCAAAAAAGAAAGATTTTCCTCTCTTGCAGCTTTGGCCTGGAGAGAGTTGCATTGATCAAGTAAGGGCATGAGAGAGAGCAGAGGAGGCCTCTTGTCCACTCCCCTTCGAACATGGGAAGATGATGGTTTGGGGGCTGCCAAAACTGTATCAGCTTGGAGCACAGCTACATCAAAGCAAAGTCAGAAGCGGAGGGGCTAAGGAGGAGGGATGTCCTGAGATTTACATTTCCCAAGGTCTGGTTGGGGACCTTGCCAAGGAGCATATTAGACAAGTAAAGAGGTGGTTTTACAAAGAGCAATACAGAGGGGCCAACCACTCAGGCTAGGGGCAAAAGGGAGTTAGACACACACCTCCTGGGGCTCTATGGCACCAGGGAGACCAAGATAAGGCAGCCAGCCAGGCGCTACCACGGGGCTCTGACCAAGGTAACAAAAAAGCCCCCGTGTAAAAAGTGACAGCAGCTATAGACTTGAGCCACAATCGCTAGCAGAACAAACAGCAATAGACAGGCATGGGACATCACCCCAGAGAGCAGCAGAGGGATGGACATAGGACCTGCACACATGCGCGTGCATGCACGTACACTCACCACACACACACACCCCACAGAGAGAGGAACCAGAGGATACGCCTCCCAAAGATCTCAAGTCTTTCCTTTAGGTATGATGTCACCAAACCAGACCCCTCTCCTCAGGAATCCATCATCATTGTAGAAAAAGCAGAAGGGGCAGACTATCTGAGAAACTGGGCTTTTTTATCAACAGACTGATCACTCCTTCCCACCTGAAAAGAGTTCATGATTTAAGCAGTGATCACTGGACAAAAATCATCCAATACCAATCTATTTAAACAATTCCTTAAGGCGGGGGTCACAACCCCCCACTGGCCCATCCATCTCCAGACATGTATATTTGAATTTGAATAGCTTTAAGTGAAGTCTCAACTTTTTCCATTTAGCCACTGACCTCACTACTCCTTATAATCTCATAGGTGGTTCAGTGAACCCATTTATGTTCCGTGTCTGGACCATAGAAGCAATAATTTTGTGACAGGCTGCTTTAAAGTTTTAACATAACTTAGGACTGTTTCTTTCTGCTGAACTTACATGATGGGAAAAAGGAACTCATGAATTAAGAGGTTTTTAAAATTAAGAGGTTTTTAAAATTAGATGGCTGGAAGATTTCTTGGATAGGACACAAAATACATAAACCATTAAATAAAGAAATGATAAATTTTTTATCATTGGACTTCATGAAAATTAAATGTCCCTGTTCATCAAAGGACTCTATTAAGAAAATGAATAGACAAGCCACAAACTTGGGAGAATATATTCACAAAACATATATTAACAAATGATTTGTATTCACAAAATACAAAGAAATCTTATAAAAAGCAACAATAAAAGGATGAACAACCCATTTTTTAAATGGGCATGACAACTGAACAGACATTTTACAAAAAGAAAATATATAGTGGGCAGTGAGCAGTATATCATATCAGAAAAATGCAAATTAAATCCAAAATGAAATACCCCTTCACACCCACAAAAATGGCTAAAATCTAAAAAGACTACAAAAGAACAAATGTTCATAAATGTGTGGAGCATTTCTGTATGAGTACAGAATGATCCAAAATGGGATGACTACTCTGGAGAGCTGTTTGGCAGTTTCTTAGAGAGTTAAATACATCTACACAACAATTTCTCTCCTAAGTATTTACCCCAAAAGAAATAAAAGCTTATGTCCAAAAGAAACTCATACAACAAAATTTGTGGCAGCCTTACTTACAAAGCCAAAAACTAGAAACAACCAAATGTTTATCAACAGTGATATATACATGTGAATTGTGTAAGACTGATGAATCACAGACCTGTACCCCTGAAACAAATAATACATAATATGTTAATAAAAAAAAAAGAAAAGAAAAACAGTGATATATTCATAGAATGCAATAATACTCAGCAATAATGGTATATTCATACAATGTAATAATACTCAGCCATAAAAAGGAATGCATTACTGATACACATGACATTGATAAACCTCAAAAATATTATGCTAAGTGAAAAAAGCCAGATACAAAAAAGTACATACTACATGTTTCCATTTATATGAAACCCAATTATAGGCACTTAATCTATCACCTAAGAAATCATGTGGAGGGTAAGGTGAAAAAATGTACCACAAAGGGACACAAGGAAAGTTCTGGAGAAATGGAAATATTCTATGTCTTGTTTTGGGTAGTGGGTTACATGATTGTATACATGATTACTGGGGTGCCTGGGTGCTCAGTCAGTTAAGCCAGTAGCTCAGTCGGTTAAGCAGCCAACTCTTGATATCGGCTCAAGTCTTGATCTCAGGATCCTCAGATCCAGCCCCGTGTCGGGCTGGCGCTGGGTGTGGAGCCTGCCTAGGATTCTCTCTTTCTCTCTACCCTCCTCCCTGCACTGCTCATGCTCTATCTCTCTCTCTCTAAAAAGCAAACAAAAAACTTATCAAACACTCAAGATTTGTACATTCAATTGCATCTTAATTATATCACAATGAAAATATTTATAAATAAAAAGTAGATGGACAAAATCCCATAGGGAATTTTGATCATTTTGAGAGAACTACTAACTTAATAGTTTGAGGGGCGCCTGGATGGCTCAGTTGGCTAAGTGACTGCCTTCGGCTCAGGTCATGATCCTGGAGTCCCGGGATGGAGTCCCGCATCAGGCTTCCTGCTCAGCAGGGAGTCTGCTTCTCCCTCTGACCCTCCCCCCTCTTGTGCTCTCTCTCTCTCTCATTCTCTCTCTCTCAAATAAATAAATAAAATCTTTAAAAAAAATAGTTTGAAAAAAGTTAATATTTTTTCATGATTATAAAAGTAATGCAGACTTATAAATAATTCCAACAACAGAAAAATGAATTAAGTAGAAGAAGTCTGTATAAACGGAAAAGTGTAAGAGATGGAGTGACAAGGCTATCTATTCTATGTACTACTTGGTAAGTTTTTAATGGTATCAATACAGTCATTTCAAAAATATTCTAATTTGCTCTAAAGCCATATTAACAGTTTTGTTAATAAATAATTATTAGAGGCTATTTGTTATCATTTTGAAGATTACATTTAGAGAGCGAGCCTTCATTTATCAAAGAGAATATCAATACAAAATAGTAATGATTTATTCTGTGAAAAGTTAACATCAGAAGTATATACTAAAGCAACTGAGTATAGCTCATTGAACAAAGTTAAGTTTATCAAACTAGAGTTTCTCAGAGTTGTTGCAAAATTTACCAACTTGAAATACAGGATAACAGTAATAAAATGAATAAATAATTTTAAATGATAGGGACTTACAACAAAGCCCTGGCAATACTATTAAAAGGAGCCTGTAGGGACTCTAGAAACCTTTGACAATAATGACAATAATGTAGATGTCAATGAAAGAGAACAGCTAAAGAGATCAGGAAGAATAAAGTACAATTTAAGAGGAAAGTGGTGAATCCAGATGAAGGGATTAGATGAAACAAACAAATAGGATTTTGCTTTTGTGGTTATCAGGAGAATGTTGGGTACTATCTCACAGAGAGTATACTTAAAATATCTATATTGTATGTACATATTTATAAGACTATGAATGAAATCAGATTAGAATGCTATCCATATTGTAATGATCAAGCAATTCAGCTGCTCTGCCTTTTCTGTTCAAAGAATCAATAAGAGAACCCTAAACAGTTATTGTTTTTTTTTTTAAGGTTTTTGTTTTTGTTTTTAAGATTTTATTTATTTATTTGACAGAGAGAGAGAGCACACAAGCAGGGTGAGTGGGAGAGGGAGAAGCAGGCTCTCCACTGAGCAGGGAGCCCGATGTGGGACTCGATCCCAGGACCCTGGGATCATGACCTGAGCTGAAGGCAGATGCTTAATGACTGAGCCACCCAGGCGCCCTAAATAGTTACTGTTTATAATAGAAATACCTGAATTGATCTGGTCAACACACTACTGTCCCGGAAATAGTAAACAGTATCTGATTGGGTTAGTCTTCCAAACTCACCCATCCACCACCACCTACCACCATAAATCAAGAGGAGTAAAGAATTCACATTCTTGGGGCGCCTGGGTGGCTCAGCGTCTGCCTTCGGCTCAGGTCATGATCCCAGGGTCCTGGGATCGAGCCCCACATCAGACTTCCTGCTAAAGTAGGGAGTCTGCTTTTCCCTCTCCCACTCCCCCCTGGTTGTGTTCCCTCTCTCACTGTGTCTCTCTCTGTCAAATAAATAAATAAAATCCTTAAAAAAAAAAAATTCACATTCTTAAGGGGCACCTGGGTGGCTCAGTCAGTTAAGTGTCCACATTTGACTCTTGATTTCAGCTCAGGTCATGATCTCAGTGTCATGAGATCTAGCTCTGCATGGGGCTCTGCACTGGGCATGGAGCCTGCTTAAGATTCTCTCTCCCTCTCGGTCTGTCCCGCCCCCCCACCAGCTAACACTCTCTCTCTTAAAAAAAAAAAAAAATTCACATTCATAAATAAATATTAATGGAACTTCAGGAAGAATTTGGTAAGAGATTTGGTAAAGTAACTGCTATGCCTTTTCTTTCAGAATAATAGTGAAAAATCAAATGAACTAAAACTTCAGATGAGTCCAAATTTGGATTCTTTGCTAATGACTGCATGTCAATAAACAAGGTATGTACATTAAAAAAATAACCAACCCCTCTAGTACGTGGTAATATTAAACAGAGCGATATAGATGAAGTCAAGTATTACCTTGTTTCAATCTTTTCTAGCATCCTGCTTATAACTTTGCTGTCATTTTCACTTTTTACCAGTAATTTTTTTATTTACAGCTATAGCTATCAATAAAATTAAACTATAGCTCCAAAGATAATAGTGCTTTCAAAATCAAAATGCAAAAAAGCTTAACGAGTCTATCTGGAAGAGGGAATAGTGGCTGATTAACATTTATTATAAGCCCCATTCCTCCTAGAGAGGGATGATGCACCATGTGCAAAATGGCCTATTTCAGTTTCAAATTGTTGGCAGCAATCTGCACCAGAGAGACCCAGTTCCAGAGCTAGCAGTACCCAAGTCTTTTCATGCATGATCCTGATCCTGACAGCTGAATCTGTTTTGTGGAGTCTTATACCATATCTTGTTCTACCTCAATATCTACAATTCACAGGGACAGATTTACCCCTTCCAAAACATTTGATCTTTTGTTTGGAAGTACATTCCATTCTACTTTAATTAAAAATAAGTCTCCCCGGGCGCCTGGGTGGCTTAGTCGTTAAGTGTCTGCCTTCGGCTCAGGTCACGATCCCAGGATCCTGGGATCGAGCCCTGCATCGGGCTCCCTGCTCCACGGGAGGCCTGCTTCTCCCTCTCCCCACTCCCCCTGCTTGTGTTCCCTGTCTCGCTGTGTCTCTCTCTGTTAAATAAATAAAAAATCTTAAAAAAAAATAATAAGTCTCTCTGCAGTGAGAAGTTAAAACATTTCTTTCACACATCCCATTGTCCTCTCTGATATTTATATAGATTTATCTTGAGTCCTCTCCATTTAATCCACTAAAATATAAATGTATTCACTGTCTAATGGTCATCAATATCAACGGAGCATTTGATTTACTCTCTCTTTTTTTTTTGAATGGAAAGCCTTTTACCTGAAATTCTCTATTTCAATTTAATGATTGGAAATTTCCCTTCTGTGGAGTCATAAACCAACATACAAAATTGAAAAAAAAAACAAATTATATTTTCTTTATCTGCTCCTATTAAGATAGTGTGGAGAGAAAATGAATCCTCCAATATCTTCCAGTAGTACATATTTGTTGCTCTGTTATTTAATAACTTCAGAAAGTCTAAAATGAGGTAGTTCTCCATTTCTACCTCTAGTCTATATTTTCCAATGAAAGAAAAGCTTTGTTACACACAGATGGCTACAGTTTAAACATTCCCTCCAGTTTCTTCATAAGGTGGCTAAGATAGTATTTACTTAAAACCCTGAGCTTTTTTGTCTGATGCCTGTGTAATTAACATCAGTCCTAGAAAGTTTTAGAAATAAGACTGAGCCTGAAAATTTTCACAGCCTATCTGGCCTTTTCCCAACGTCACCCTCTGACTTTACTAATTTGCTGACCAAAATAACAAAAAGTAATCATCCATTAAATAGGTGGGTTCTCCCCACTCGACAGTTTCCTGCCTGGTCAATGATTCAGAGTGAATACTCATTTTTTTCCATTAGTCTCTGAAACATGTTCTAATTTGGAAGTGTGTTATCAAAGAACAATTTAAATTACACTATTTTCACTGTAAATGCAACCAATTATTAAAAATTGGACCCACAGCAGCAAAGGGATGAAAATGTTCTATGAGATGCTTTGTTGTAGAGAGGCACTTATGATAAGGATAATGAAATTTTTGTAACGACTTTTTAAAAATTGACCTCCACATAGAGTCTTAGTGTCTTCAAGGTGAGTGGCAATAAATAGGTATCCACTCTGTGTTCTTCATTTTCCCTTAACAGGGCTGACTTCTTGCAAATTCCCACACTGCAACTTCCCACTCCAACTCAAGTTCTTACGCCCAATTCATTTAAACTTCAAATAATTCTTCACTTCAACCCATAACATGTCTTACAAAAAGTATAACTTAAAACACTATCTTGTCTCTTCAGTATTATTGTTTATTATCGAAATTAGTGATGAACTTCAGGTAGAATTTGGTAAGCAATATGGTAAATGGCGACTCAGATTTGAGTTAGAAATGTTAAAAGTTCAATTAAAGTGAGTTCCACTTTCTGACCTTTGAATTTTAAGTTAAAGGAATCTGGTAGTCATTTCTGTGTCTTTTCTTTCAGAATAATAATGAAACATTGAGTGTACTAAAACCCCAGACAAGGCCAAATTTGGATTCTTTGAACTCAAATTTGGATTCAAATTTCCCTTCTTTCAGGCATTTTAAAGCATTTCTCCCCTTTATTTGGATATAATGTTTCTTCTCCTATCGTGAAAAGCCCCTCTGTTTTCATTTGAAAGGTAAAAACATAAAGCCTAGAGTCACAGTATTTCTCTAAGATGTTTGAATTAAATTATCTATTAAGTATCCTATATAAATTCACTCTGAACATCAGGGGATAGAAAGTATTAACAAAAGCAATAACACTGGGGCGCCTGGGTGGCTCAGTCGTTAAGTGTCTGCCTTCGGCTCAGGTCATAATCTCAGGGTCCTGGGATTGAGCCCCGCATCGGGCTCCCTGCTCCGCGGGAAGCCTGCTTCTCCCTCTCCCACTCCCCCTGCTTGTGTTCCCTCTCTCACTGCGTCTCTCTGTCAAATAAATAAATAAAATCTTTAAAAAAAAAAAAAAAAAAAACAATAACACTAATATTTATACTTCAACAGAACTTTTGAAAATCAGCCTCTGAAGGAAGAACAAACATATGTATGATAGTATCATAAAATAAACTGTCTCTCTGGAGTGCTCAGATGCTTTAAATGAATCTATATCTATAGTATAATTAGCAATTTGATGAAATATATGTAGTAAGGACACACCAAAGCACATCAGTGAACAACATGTCCTCCTCCAAAATCGACAGATTCTCAGGAAACACCCAGGTTCAGCATTCAGGTAGCAAGAGCACAGAATCTCATTGGTAGCACCCCAACCATTTTTATATACCTTTTTTATTTTCTTTTTAACAACCTGTCAGTTTCCAGTGCTCAGTTACAAGTATATGTCAACACACACAACTCATAGTGAGGATGTTCAGTCACCAATTACTGCTAGAAATTTAAATAAGTTCTAAAAATATAGGTTATGTTCTGCTCTGAAATACTTAATCTATCTGGCACTTTTTCTGGGACATTTAATGGTCCATCAGTACAATGAGTTAGACTGGAAGAACACAGAATTTGACAGAGTGCTTGCCTAGGGGATTCTCCACTTAAAGAGACAAGCAAAATAGATTAAACACTAAACACCAGTGCATGGAAGAAATAAAGTGGATCACTACCATTAAGAGTGAATGTTTATAAAACAGATACACAATGCAGAGCATAGTAGTAAATGACAGGCTATCTCTCAGTACAAACTTTAATAAGAGTAGCAGAACAATCCAAGATTCTTTTTAAAAGATAACTGTTTGGAGGAGAGTGTTAAGGATTATCAGAAAAATGAAAAAGAAGATGTTCTGGACATCAGAGGTTACAATAAAAAGAATAATTAAAAGGGAAAAGAGAATAATTTAATTTCAGTTGGAACTAAAGTGACCTTAGAAAGCATTTAGTCTAATACCCACTCCCGCCCCATCGAAACATTTTCCCTGAAATAGATCATTTAATCTCTAGTTTGAATATTATTAGAACTATGTTTATTGGATGGGTGGATAGAAAAATGAATGATTTTAATGATTGAAACAGGTGATTTTAATTTTAATAATATATTTTTGACCAATATATCCAAAATATTATTTCAATATATAATCAACATAAAAATATTGATATTTTACATTCTTTTCTTATACTGTCTTAAAAACCCTGTATTTATTTTTATACTTACATTGCATCACAGTTTGTACTAGGCACATTTCAAGTGCTCAATAGCCAAACATGGCTAGTAGCTACTATATTTATAAGATAGCTCAGTTCTAGAAAATGGTTCACAAACTTGTCTGAACATCAGAATCACAGGTAACTTTTTTAAAATATAGATTCCTGGGGCACCTGGGTGACTCAGTTGTTAAGCATCTGCCTTCGGCTCAGGTCATGGGTCCAGGGTCCTGGGATCGAGCCCCGCATTGGGCTCCCTGCTCTGCGGCAAGCCCGCTTCTCCCTCTCCCACTCCCCCTGCTTGTGTTCCCTCTCTCTTTGTGTCTCTCTCTGTCAAATAAACAAATAAAATCTTTAAAAATAAATAAATAAATAAATAAAATAAAATATAGATTCCTAGGATTCACCCTCAGAGATATGGACTTACTTAGTGTAGGTAGGGCAGGGAGTCTTTTTTAACAAGGCAGTCAATAAACCATTGATCATCAAGCTTACATTTGGGAATCACTGCTCTAGAACAACACAAAATACATCTAAGTCCTCTTCTACATGACTGTCCTTCCAATATGTTAAAAAAAAAAAAATCACATCTCCACTATCTTTTATTCTCCAGGCTAAAAATTCCAAATTTTCCAACCTCTTTTCAACCATTCCTTTTCTGACATGGTTTCCAAAACTTTCAACTCCCTGGGTGCTTTCTTCTGGATATACTCCAGTTTGGTTTATCTACAGTAGTGGAGAAGTACTATAGCATAGATAATACAAATTAATCCTTATTTGCCTTTGAAATGTTTCTCAGTACTTTCAAATGAATATGAGTATCTCTGCGAAATGCTGAATTCACAATACCTCAAACTAAAACTGTAAACTCTCGTCAACAAGCATTCAGGATGTCCAGGTTCCTCTGTGTCACACTCCATCTTGTGGATCAAATTCAGAGCACTAAGTTAAGCAGAGCTACATTTTTTTCCATGCCTCTCAACGCTCGTACCTTTTCCATAACTAGAGAAGAAAGTAGTAGGTGTTTTGATTTAGAAGAGCTCTTTCGCCTCCTTTAAATAAGTTACATAAATATAAAACATAATGTCACCAAAAAATCAGATTTGTCATGAATAATTGGACTTAATTCAATGCCACAAATATTCACTTACTGATGCTTGACTGAGCACATTACATGTGCCACCATGATAGTCAGGAAGCTACATGAAGAAACAAGGCAGAGTTCCAAGCTTTAAAGAGATCACAAACTAGTTTTCTCACCATGTAAGAAAACCATGTACCAAATAAGTATACCCATGTGACAAATTTTTGTGGAGTTCTTACTGTATGCTAGACACTTGAGTTACACACCAGTGAATAAAACGTTCAAAAATCCTTGTCCTAATGGAGCTTATTTTCTAGCAAGAGAGACAGATGATAAACAATTTAAATGACATATAAGCGAATTATATAGCATATTAGATGATAAATGTTATGGAAACAAATAGATCAGAATAAGGGGTATCAACAGTACTTGTGGGGTAGAGGACTAGCTGAAATTTTACTCAGTGGTAAGAGTAGCTTCATTTAAAAATTGATATTTGAGAAAACATTTGAAGAAAAGGGGAAAACACACAGATATCTTTGGGGGGGAGGAGAATTTCAGGCAAATAGCCAGTGCAAAGGCCCTGAGGCAGAAGAGTAACTGGCCTGACTGAGGAACAGCAAGGAAGCCAGTGGAGTTAAAGCAAAGTAAGCAAGGGAGAGACAAACAGATTAGGCTGGAAAAGTAATTGGGTGGAATTGTTCATGCAGGTCTTTATAGGGCATAATAAGTACTTTATCTTTTGAGTGAAATGAAGAACCACTAAATGGTGCAAAGCAGTAACATGATATGCTTGGGTTTTAAAAGAGCACTCTGGTAACTATGTTGAGAATACACTATAGGGGAGCAAGAGTATAAGCAGGAAGACCACATAAAAGGCTATTGCAGTAATCCAGCTGAAAGATAGTGGTGGCTTGGACCGGGGAGGTAGCATCAAGGAAAAGAAAAGTGGTCAGACTTTTTATGTTAAAAAAAATGCTATACTACACTGACGTGGTTGTTTTCATACAGGATGCTAAGAGAGCAGAGAGGAAGAAACAATAATTCCATCAAAGGAAGGATTTGTAGCCAAAGTGATAGCTTAGCTGAGTCCTGAATAATATGTAAAAGTTCACCACGAAAAAATATCAGGAAGAACCAGAGAAGGAACTGGTATGGAGTTGTTGGTGGCCAGAAGAAACATAGGGCATGATCCTTTCCCTGGGGAACTTACAGTCTCAATAGGGAGACAATACAGAAAGTCACTTAAGACTAGAGTCTCAGGGGCCACTGGGATAAAAATTTGGCATAAAGCCTTTGGACTATAGAAATAAACAATATATGCCAACAAGATATTCAAGAGAAAAGGCCAAAGAAGTAGCCAGAAATGTATAGAAAGTGACCCCAACTCACAAAGGATCCACAGGACCACTCCAACCATTCTGTCAACATTACACAGGCCACATTACACCACCACTCCAGGCTCCATGAAATCTTATCGTCCACCACCAGTTTTCACCATCAATCCCCACCAACAGATCAAACTGGTATCTTGCCAAGGAAGGCCAAGCTTACCCTAACCAGAGCCAAGTAAAGCAACTGCATCGTTTGTTTGTCAGTACTCCTAACACTTCTCCCCATGACTAAAAAACTAAGCTAAACTTTTAATATGCTTAGAAAGTAATGTGTGTTCTGTGTCTGTAGAGGAGCTCATGCTATGAATGAGCCTCTAGACGAGCTCATGCTATGAGCTCATGCTATGTTGGTTCTCTCTATGGTCCCCTCACTTCTGAACAGTGGTATAGGGCAAATTATACTCCTTCCTCTCCACATTTGCCATTTGTTCTCATCCCTCTCTACCCAAATCTGCATATTCTCTTCTATCCAGTATATCCAAAACAGCAAAAATAGAACAGAAGATGCTTCAGAGCCAGTTTCTCCCCCTCTCCACTTGACCTTTGCCTGTCCTCTGCCTCATGTGAAAGTCATCTCACTTCAGCTCACTCCCAAAATCCAGCATTTCCACCTGGAAGCCCCTACAAAAAAAAAAAATCCAAGGAGCATGACTTGCTGCTAAGCTAATTCCAAAATCGAAAAAATATTTAACATATATTAAATGTTTGGTAAATGTCAGGCACAGTTTCATTCATATAATCTACACATCAGCTCTAAGAAGTAGTGCTGTTTTTATCTCAGAGATCAGTTAAGTAACAAGGTCCAGGTCATGCAACTAGTGAACAGGGTGTTCAAACTCAACATGTCCAGCTCTGGAACCCATGGGCCTAACTACTACTACATATCACTATGTACCTAGAGTTACCTCCACCACTTCTTCCCTATGTCCAGGCCAGTAGAGTGTGACCTTTCAGAGCAAACCTCCCCTTTGTAGGGAAAGACATGTGGTTGCCTGGGTTCCCCATCCCTCTCCCAGAATGAACAATGTCAGCAGAAGTGCCATCAAGAACAACTCGACGAACACTTGTCCAAGTGCCCAGTGGCTGGCAGCGGGCCAAATGGGAAAGGGAAGAGTCATGCTCCACTTTTCTTCCCACTCGCTCCCTCCCTAGCTCTTCTCAGTTACAATGGCCCATAGCTGAGTTTCAACAACTGAGTTTATGTGGTGAAACACAAGTCATCATAACAAAAATATCCACTAATAAACTGTTTGCTTGATAAAATGAGTTTGCACATACATCTACTTCTTCAATGTCAATGCTAACTGGAACCTAGCTAGCAAAAGATGAAAATTTTCACAAAGTTGATAAAAACCATGTAAGAAAAATGTTCCAATGACACACAAAGGCACTAACTTATGATGGTCTGACACGGGTAGCTAAATTTTAAAAATGAAAAATAAAAATTGTACCATTATGACAAATATCTCAAAACATAATGGTTTTGCATTAAAAGGGTAAAGAGAGAGTCCTCACATGTTTTTATAAAAACAAATACACACACACACACACACAATCAACACTTGATTTTACTCTACTTGTTCCTATAATTAACCCAGAGTTAAATGATTACCTCCACTTTGTCATATATATACTAGGACATATAATTTTCATAGTTTTTAGCTTCCTCCTTTAAGATAAAGTCCCCAATTTTCTTTTTCACTATGTACAACTAAATTTCAGTTCTTGTTTTACCTCCAGTAATAATTTATGTAAACATTTCCTTCCTCCATTATACTGTGTGTCCCATCCTTAGACACAGAAGCACTGCAATAAAAAAAGTTTAATTGAACTGAAGGAAAATCAACAGGAGACATATCACACTGTAAGGCCTTAATGTCTAAAACCTAAGTTATCAGTTAGCAGATATTGAATTATAGACAGATAATAATAAGAACGGGAAAGAGGCTAGATGTCTGCAAGACTGGGGTCTGGAACCAACATGAGGACAAGGAGCCAGTAGGAGATGAAATAAAGCCAAAGAAAGGTGGAGGCTCTTGACTTTAGCTGTCACCTGGGTGTGCCTCAGCCATGACATTCAAAGTCATCCACTTGTCAGAGCCTGTCAAGATTGCTCCTGCTTCTCCCAAAGCAAACCTAGTTGACATCCCACAGAGCCCTGGCACTTTCGGTAAGAGACTTCCAGTTATGCTTGCCCCTGCCCATAATTAGGACTACCACACTCACTGGGTGCCAAACACCATGCTGAGTGCTATCCATTCTACTTTTAAAATATTCATGCTAATTTTCCCCCTTCACCTTTGCATTAACCTTTTGGGAGAGGAAAGATATTTTTTGAAAAATAAATACAATCAAAAAACCCAACACTTGATTTTGCTGTTTGCTCTCAGAATGATGTCATAGCTAAATGATGGAGAGAATTTCTTAAAGACTCAGCATTTAGTATGAAGACTCTGACCTTACATGTAAGAAACTATTTTAAGTCACAAATGACTAACAATTTTAACTGGCTAGATCAAGTTTCCAACAACCCTTCAAACACACTCTCGTGCATAGTTGAGAGAGGGCTCAAGAGTAAGTTTAATTCAGTTACAAAATAAATGGATCTTAATGTTTAACATATATATTAGCTTCCTATGGTGGCTGTAACATATCACTTTGATGACTGAATCAACACAAATTTATTATCTCACATTTCCAGAGGTCAGAAGTCCAAAATGAATTTCACTAGGCTAAATTCAAGGTGTTTGCAGGGCTATGTTTCTCCAGGAGGTTCTAGGGGAAAAATCCATTTTCTTCCTTTGTTAGAGCTTCTATGGGCTGCCCACATTCCTTGGCTCATGACCACCTTCCAACTTCAAAGTCAGCAATGACCAATGACCATTCAAGTCTTTCTCACAATGCACCACACTGACACTGATGCTTCTACTTCCCTCCTCCATATTTAAGGTAACCTTATGATTCCATGGGACCTACTCAGATAATCCAGGATAATCTCCATATTTTGAAGTCAGCTCATTAGCAACCTTAATTACTTCTGCAATCTTAATCTCCCCCTTACCAAGTGACATAATATATTTACAGGTTCTGAGGATTTAGTATGTGGATGGTTGAGAGATCATTATTCAGCTTACCACAGCCTGTCTTTCATACCCAAAGATTCACATCCAGCCCACATGGAAAATACATTCACTCTATCCAAAAGTCTCAACTCAGTAGAGTATCAACTCATGGTTTAAAATCTGGTCTCAGGAAGCCTGGGTGGCTCTGTCAGTGAAGCGTCTGCCTTCGGCTCAGGTCATGATCCCAGGGTCCTGGGATCGAGCCCCGCATCGGGCTCCCTGCTTGGCAGGGAGACTGCTTGTCCTTCTCCCTCTGCCCCTCACCCCAGCTCATGCCCTCTCTCTCTTGCCTTCTGCTCTCTCCCTCTCAAATAAACAAAATATTTTAAAAAATAAAACAAAATAAGATCTGGTCTAAATCTTATCAATTCAAAAGTCCCAAATGTCATCATCTAAATGAGGTACAAATGAGTCCTTGGGTATAATCCATCCTGAGGCCCAATTCCTCTCCATCTGTGAACCTGTGAAACTCAAGAAACAAGATATCTGCTCCCCAAATTTGATGGTACAATAGACATGGTATAACAATTATAGACATTCCCATTCAAAAGGAGAGAAAAAATAAGTTAAAAAAATTAGACATCAGACCCATGCAACTTTGGAGATCCATCTAGGCAAACTGCATTTGATTTCAAAGTCTAGGAATAATGTTCTGTGGTCCTTGGCTCCACCCTTTAGGATCTCAGCTCTGCCTTCTGGGCTCTCAGTTCTCCCCTCTTAGTCAACCTTATTTTTTCATGAAAGGTGGTACATGTTTGCAGCTAAGTAGATTAATCAGCCTGTTTTTTGCTTGTAGAATTGTTGGGATCCAACAACCTTCTTTCATTACATCCTCTCACTTCCCTTTTCAGGCCCAGCCCGATGTATTTTTGCTGGTATAATATTCTCAGGAACCATACAGATCTCGCATATGTGCCATGGCCATTTATTCCATTAAACAAGAGGCTACTCCACAGATATTTCCTGGATAAATCCATCTCTTTAACTGGCTCTGCTGAGATGTCTGAAGGAATCCATGAGTTACATGTTCAATTTCTTCAAAGTGCCCTCTATGTAACTGAATACTCTGACCTTACTTCTGAGGCCCTCCCAAAAGGTTTTCTAGCCACACCATTGGCTTTCCCCAGAGCAGGAATTTCTGACAATGAATCTCCTAACTTTAGCATCATTTGCAATCTGGGAGACTGAGAATTTCTCAACTATCAAGTTCTGGTTTCATTTTGCTTAATAGTTCTTCCCTCAATCTGCCTCTCTCCTCTCCTTTTTTACTGGAAGAAGCAGCAAGAAAAACCCAAGCTGCACCTTCAACACTATGTACACAAATCCCCTCAATACCTAAGTTCATGTTTTATAAGCTTTACTTTCCACAGAACTGCAGGACACAATTTAGCTAAGTTTTCTGCCACTGCATAACAAGGATCCCTTGTCTCCAGTTTGCAATAACATATTCCTGATTTCTATCGAAGCCCCCACTGGCAGTGTCTTTAATGTCTGCATTTTTACCAACAGCCTGTTCGTGACAATTTAGGTATTCTCTAAGGAGATTTCGTTTTCTCTACCCTACTCTTCATTTTCTTCTGAGTCCTCACTAGTAGAACGGCCATCATCCATATCTCTAACAGTCTATTCAAGGCAATCTAGGCTTTTTCTATCATGCTTTTCAAAAGTTTTCCAGTCTCTGCCCATTTCCCAATTCCAAAGCCACTTCCATATCTTTAGGTATTTCTTACGCAGCCTCCACCATGTATCAAAATCTGTATTCGTTTCCTATTGCCACTCTAACAAATCACCACAAACTTAGGGGCTTAAGTCAACACAGTTTATTATCTCACAGTTCTGGAGGTCAGAACGGGGTTAAAATCAAGTGTCAGCAGTGCTGGACACTCTTAGGGAAAATCCATTTTCTTGCCTCTTTTCACCTTTGCAAGACTGCCCCCATGCCTTGGCTCATGGCTGACTTTTATCTTCAAATCCAGCAAAGGCAGGTCTAGTCATTCTCTCGTTGCATCACTGACACTGACTCTTCTACCTCCCTCTTCCAGATCTAAAGGACCTTTGTGCTTACATGGGGCCGGCCCATATAATCCAGAAGATATTTCTTACCTGAAGGTCAGTTGATTAGCAACCTCAATTTTATGGACAATCTTAGTTCCCCCTTGACAGGTAACATAACATAGGCTCAGGTCCCTAGGATTAGGACAAGAACATCTTTGAGGGATCATTATTCTGCCTACTACAATATATCTTTGTATAATGATAAATTTTCAATTCTCTTCTATTAAAATGGCCCACTGTGTAATCTGGTCCTTGCTCTCCTCATCTGTGTCATTTCATATCACAACCCTCTGTTTCCACTAAGTGGAGTTTCTTCCATTTTGTCAAAAGCACAATGCTCATTCCTGGCTCGGGATCTTTGCTCACGCTGTTTCTTTTGTCTCTCTGATTCTCCCCTCTTTGAATCCTCATAGCCCCTCTTCTTCAGACTACTCTTACTATCCTTCAGCGTTCAGCTCCAATGACTCTTCTTCAAAGACAGTCTCCCTGACCCTGGGGTTCCCTAGAGTATAGATTTCCCATTGCATTCTTCGTTTTTCCTCATAGCATTTATCTTAATGGTGATTAAATTATTATCTGTGTAATTGTTTAATGACTGTTTTTAAGACACTCTGAAAGTAAAGTTCTAACTTATTCCTTTGTTATATACCTAATACCTAACAGAACAGAATTGCACAGCAAAAATGTACTTGAATGAATGAACATGTCTTTTTTAGGCCTCAAAACAGTATTAATTTTATAATTGAGGGTACTGAAGTTCAGAGAAATTGAGTAACTTCACCACAGTAAAACAACTAATGAGATTCCACTGGGTCTATCTGGTTTCTAAGCACATCTCTGTCACTGTGTACTTCTATTCTATTGGGGCACCAATGACCATCGTCCCTAAGAACACAGATGTTCACTGACCATCATATTGACAAATACTCATTGCAGCCTAACCTCACTTTCCTTAATGCAGTTACCTTTACCTACTAAAGTCAATGGCCCACCACCAAACGCCCAATTTCAGTCCTATTTTTAAACACTGACATGAGTAGACTTATGGACATTTTTTCCCTTTAAAATCTTTTTTTTTTTTTAAAGATTTTATTTATTTGAAAGAGAGAGAAAGAGACCATGAGTGGGGTTGGTGGGAGGGCAGAGGGAGAGATAGACTCTCAAGCAGACTCCCCACTGAGGGCAGAGTCCATTGCAGGACTCCATCTCAGGAACTATGAGATCATGACCTGAGCCGAAATCACCAGTCAGATGCTTAACCACCTGAGCCACCCAGGCACCCCTTCCTTTAAAATCTTTAAATCTTGGGGCGCCTGGGTGGCTCAATCAGTTAATCATCTGCCTTCGGCTCAGGTCATGATCCCAGAGTCCCGGAGTTCCAGATCGAGCCCCACGTTGGGCTCCCTGCTCAGCGGGGAGTCTGCTTCTCCCTCTCCCTCTGTCCCTCCCCCTGCTCCTTCTCTCTCTCTCACTCTCTCTCTCAAATAAATAAATAAATAAATAAATAAATAAATAAATAAATAAAATCTTTAAATCTTAAAGTTCCTTAAAAATAGCTACTGAACTTATTTTCAAATTACCAACTCAGGAAAAAAATACGCTTTGATTTTATCTACTTCTCTTGTGGGGATTAATGGCATTATAAAATCTGTGAATACCTTAGAAGAAATTTTATTAAATCAACAGATGAAACTATCAACTTTGGGAATCTGGCCAGACAAATTGTTAAAACCAAAGATCTAAAAATCATGTTAACGTTGCTAGAAAATCCCAGAACTGTGCTTCTTATGTGTTCATTCTTGGTCTCTCATGTATAGAGAAGAAAGATTATTATGAACATTGTCTTTACAAATACCTCCTAGACTTTAACCAAGGTAGGTAGGATTCTATTTATAATTGCATAATCCTTAAAATTTCAGAACTCTTTAGGAGCCTTGGTAGGTCTTTTTCATTGTCAGCATTCAGTCCTCTATTTTTTTAAAATGTAAGTGTATTTTTGTGGCTATGAGTCAGACTGCTGCTAGAAATACTTAGAAGATTTTGATGTAGATTCCAAACTGTTGCCTGGATACTTTTTCCTTTTGAAAATGATTATAATTGGCACAGATAAAAAGCCACATTTATTAAAGGATGATCTAATTTAGCATCTTCTTACTTCAATTTCCAATGCAGCTACAAATCAAATTTCAACAACAACAAAACAATTTTAGTGATACTATAGTTACTATTATGATAAAAACCAGGTATGACTTTGAAATATATTTCCATTTGCTTTCATTATACATATATAATAAAATATAATTACTAATTAATCGGTTCATATTGCACAATAATTTACAAAAATTATTTATAGTTTCAAAAAGTAATGAATGGTAAGCATCTTAAATACCACTAAAGAGAATAATGAAGTAGCCAAAAGGAGAAGCAATATTAAATGAGCAAAAATCACTGGGAAATCATATGCTGAGATTTCTTTATTTTAAAGCTAAGAAACAAAAGAAGATGGTTATAGCACTGCAGAAGAAATTTCCTGGTTCAAAATCTCTTCCATCTATATAGAACATATCTGATAGCACAAAGTAACTTATCTGATAGGTTTATATGAAATCTGAGAGCATCTCACAGGTTTTGAAATTTGTTACTATCCTACTATGACATTTTACACACTATACAAAAATATCTGCAGCACTCTGAATTCACCATAAATCAAATCCATAAAATCTCCAGAGCCTGAAAGCTTTTGTCTCTCTAGAACCCATGGAATCCCAGAGAAGCAGTAGGAGTCAGAACTGACTTTTTAAGAGGTAATGCAAAACTACCAGACAGAGCCAAAGATCCACCTGTTGTCAATTCATAACCTGAGTCTTAGAATAAGAGAAGTTATTACAGCATAATCAATAGATCAGTAATATATGCTTACTGAGAACACAGCAGGTAGCAAATATTTGCTGAGTGACTGGCTATATGAAATAATAAGGTTCATAATTTGGCAGGAAATGAAATTTTACATCTTCAAATCTCAAAAACTATATTTGTTAGGCATTCACTCTAAGTGTAGGGCTTGGTACCAACAAGGACATAAAAACAATTCATCTATGTGCCCTGATATGTAGTTACAATGGACAATTCATTTGCAATACAATGCCTACCTTGAAGAACTGGCAATTTAAATAAAGATGAATACTTAACATTCCTTTAAAAAACTTAACCAGGAAAAGATATTAGTGCCTTAGACTATTTCCTAGAAATTGTCTAACATGTCTAGCATGAGACCACAAAATGCAAACTAGAGGGTTTCTAGTTGTGACAGCTCAGATACTCTTCAGAGGAAACTAAGAAGAACCTAAGAAGAACACTAGTATAATTTAAAGGACCTTTGGAAATTTTAAGGGCACTTCAACACCATTTGTTTATTAGGAGCTTTAGCTTCTGTAAAGCTTTCCAGTTACTCAAATTAGCAGACCTGAGATAACTTTGCTTCCAGTTCACAGGGATTGAAAATCAGAGATTTTAAAAAAGAAGAAGAAAGAAAGAAAAAACAGAAGCTTAACCCTAATGACACTTCTATTCTACTTTGTGAATTTTGCTGACACTCTGGTCTTATTTCCTTTATTAAATTTAGTCATTGTTTTTAAGGGATTCAAAATCTAAGCTGCATCCCCAACCCTTCCCAAAAAAGACCTGTAGGTAAATAAAATATTATCACAAATATTTGTTACAATAAAAACATTTAGTGGGCTCACCATAATTAAAACAGAAAATTACATTTTAATTTTTTAGAAGAGTAAACTTGTTTTAAATAAATACAACACATGTCAATTTCCTCCTTTTCTTATTGTAAGCTTTAGTGTTACTGTCCATGGTGACACATACTGGTTATATCAGGCAACAACACCACTACAGAGACATTAGAGTTTTATTTTATGTCTGTATCTTGGTGGCAGATTTGCTTAAGTGGTTTTATTTTGCATATCCAACTCTTCAGTAATTATGAGTTGCACTTCTCTTGAACCCATGGGACCAAAATCACAAAAGAAAAATCTGGATGGCTGGGGAGATGCTTCAGTCAGTCCATTAGATATGTTAAACCAAACTTCATTTCTCTTTTGCTTTCATCTATACTTCACCATATGTGAAATGAATCTTTCTGTATGTATTTAGCCACCTTTTAGAATCTCATGTTCCATCTTTCCACAAACCAAACAATATTCAAAAGCTTTGGTAAATCAAGGTGATGGCTTGATGCATTGGAATTTGTTTCTGACTACACATTTAAATATAAATTAAAATGTAGACATTTATGCATGGCCAACACCCACTGATTTAAAAAAAAAGTTCTATAATATTAAGTATACGATTAATGGTGATACAAGATATACCTTTGAATTAAAATTCATTTGAAAGATTTCAAAATAATATTTAAGAGAATATTATTCTCTTTCTCTTGACATTGATGGAGTAGAATCATGATCTTTCAATGAGGAGTCCTTTCAAATATAGTACGTTTGTGATATACAGTAGATAAAACTATTGAGAGGTATTCATTTTTCCAGAAAGCTACTCCACATAAAGAAATTCCTCCCAACCAGGCACCATTGTACCTGAAACTTTCAGAGAGCCGTGTCTTAACTAAGATTAAGCTATCCTATTTTCTACCTAAATCAATTTCACCCAAATGAGGCGTTTGTGCTATAATTCATTGTTCCCCAGACTCTAAAATCAACCATCTGCCATCGGAGTTTCTGTACAGTAATTAAGGAACTATCCATTAGAACTGGCAAGAGTACAAAGTAAGGAGGAGGGGGAGGGAGGGGAGAAAAACCAAACCACTTAAAAAGAGATGGAAGGGTGGAAGGGGTGTGTGTGTGTGTGTGTCACGTTAACCCCTCCACGTCTCAGCTCCAGATACTGCCATCCATGAGGCAATACAGAAGTTAGGAGGAGCTGTGAGGCCAACTCCTCCGGGGTTACCCGAACTGAAACCGCACTGGGGACTCGGCACGCACTCCATACCTTGAAAGAGAAAGGCTTTCGTCCCATTATGCAGCCCGGGGACCTGACGCACTCCAGTCGTGGACTCCCCAAGTTCTAACTCTGTTAAGACGTCAATCTGTAGGGAGGGGTCCACACCAAGCCCCCAAACTGGTGGGGAGGGTGGGGGAGAAAGAAAAAGCTCCATCAAAATGCAAGTCTCTTCCTCCAGGGCAGCAAAAAACTGCGTTTTGGAGACAGTATTGGGAACTGACAAGAGAGGCGACTCCCTCCACCGCGCAGAGCCTTACCTGAGATCAGCAGCCAAGCTTTAAATAGCGGAGCACCCAGTCCCATTTCCCTGACCTACTTTAAACCCCTCTCAGTGCAAAGTTCCCCCTCGGCCCTTAGACCCTGGACTAGGGGTGTGACCGGCCCTGTCATCACCAAGGCAAGCTTCAGAAAAATCCAAATCCAAACCCGCCCGCGACTCCAAGCTTCCCACTCCAGACCTACTTCGGGTGGAGGAAAAGCAAGGCGTCCCCAGTCAGTCCGGCTGCCCCGAGGCGAGGGCCATCCGTTCCCCCCGCCCCAGCTCTGGGCCACTCACCTGCTCCGAGACCGAAGATCAAACAGACTGTTCTCAGTAAGACCCGAGACTCCATGGTGTGGATCTGCTCAGTCCATCGTCTCCCTCTTTAAAAATAAAAATCGAAGAGGTTCTCGGAATCAAGCGGCAAAATAGCGTTTGTGCCTTCTGCCGCTGCCTCGCATTTACTGATTAGTGGGATTAATACGATTTGGTTTCCTAAGAAAAAAATGGGAAGACCCCCCAGGCACGTGAAGAACTTAAACCCTCCAATGCGCACATCATTGCCACACGCAGAGCCGAGGCGGCAGCGCGGGCAGAGCCCGGGGGCCCAGAGGGAGGGGTCGGGCACGCTCGGGGGCTGCTCCGCCGGGGAATTAGCTCCGGAGCTGAATAAAAGCAGCCGAAGGCACGCACACCCAGAGGAAGGGAGGCGGCCCCAAGAAAGCCGGGGGTGGGGCGGCCCCGCACCCGCCCGTCTTCCCCCGCCGCGCGAACCTGTTGTAAAGGCAGAGACAATGGAGAGAGCGCCGGAGACGCGCGGAGGAGAGACGGCTCCCCCGGAGCGGGAGGGGCAGGCCCGGGGAGGCGGGGAGAGGAGGGGCAGGGAGGGACCGCCGAGGGCGAGGCCCGGCGCTGCGCGTCCCGCTCCAGCCCCGGCTCCAAGCCCCGTCCGGCGAGCCCCGGAGCTGCTGCAGCCGCGCCCTCCTACCTCCCTCACTCGCGGACCCAGGCAACGCCAACCTTCTTTCGGGAAAGGTCTAAATTCAAGATGCTAAGTTGATGGGCCGTCTTTGCTCTCACCCCTCGATTTCGGGCGCGTGTCTTGAAAGACGGACGGAGGAAAAGGACCACCCAGTCGCAGAAGGCGAGGCTAGGAGACGCGCTCGGCCGCCCTTTAGGCAAAGGAGGGAAGCCGGTGTACAATCGTGCACTGGGCTCCGAAGCAGCCCCGGAGACTGGAAAAGGAACTCCCTCTCCGGGGCATGCGGAGAAGCGCTGCCAAAGCAAGCTAGACTCTCGAGGTGGGGCTGGACGAAGTAGAAAGAGACTGGCAGAGGCGGGTGGCGAGCCTGGGAAGCCCTGGCAGCCCTGGGGGAGAGGTTCCGTGCCCGGGGCGGGGCGCTGGAGAGCTTCCCTAGCGCGGAGCGCGCAGGGGAGAACTTATCCTGGAACTGCTGGACAGCTCCGGGACCTCGCGCGCCCCCTGCCAAACAACGCGAAGAACCGGGCTCGGGTTCTCCAGGGCAAGCACACACAGCAGGAGAATAGGGCACCAGAGCCAGCGTGCCTGCTCACACCGAAAAGAAGAGATAAATGATAGGTAGATGGATGGATGGATGGATGGATGGATGGATGGATGGATGGATGGATGGATGGATGGACAAGAGAAAAAGAGAGAAGAGAATTAAGCAGAAGGCAGAGTCTGGGCAAGACAGAAGAGCCACCCTGTTGTTGACCACACTCAAGCAGGCTCTACCCACCCTTCTCACCCTTCTCACGCTGGGGCCATAACAGTAAGGACATCTAAGATCTAATTCTCAACAGGCAAAAGTATGCTTAAGGTCAATTGTACATAATACTTTTCAACACAGCCCTAAAATTTTGAGGTAAATTTTGAATAATGACATTCAATGCCCATAGTGGAAAGTGAGAGTTTCAAAAGTGATTAAAATGTTAATTGCTCCAAAGATCAATTGAGTTTCTTAACTTTCCATCCAAACAAGTAGATTCTGAATTCTCTAACAGGATCCTACACAGCTAGTTACCAAAACGGAGTCTGAGTCTCCAGCAGAGACATATGTACTATATAATACTATAAAGGGATGAGGGGGACATTTTTAGCTTTATATTTGGAATTTTTAAGGAAAAAAGTCACAATCTGGAAACTTTTTCCGTTTAATTTTTAAATATCTCTCTTTATCAAATTTTCCACTTAATTCCACTTGGAATTTTGTAAACTTTAAGGAAGAAATATTACAGTACTTAATGAAGTATTGTTGCATGAAATTTCCTAAATTTGCAAAACAAAATAAAATTAATCTAACTGAATTGAATTAATTCAAAGGAAGCAACTCATCAGAAAATTAAAGATCTTTCTATAGCCGTACATCCAAAATATTGGATTGTAATAAGTATCTACAAAAGTTACATAAAATAAATTTTAAATAATCCCATTATTTAAAATTCTACTGGAAGATAAAATAAGAAGGAAAAATAAATATACATATACACACATATTTACATGTAGAAGTTCTCCTAACCTACAGGTACTCAATCAAATCACAGAATCAGGAGTACTCTCCAATCTCTCTGATGTTCACGTATTACATGCTGAAAGCTGGTGGTTGATAAGCTTTTCTCTAGCCCCCCGCCCCCGACACACACTTAAGCTCCCTCCAGAAGACTAGTATTTTATACCCCAAATTATTGCAGTTTAACCTGCTACTGTAATTATGTGACCTAATTAAAGTTATGGAAACCATTAAAATATGACTACAGAGAGAGAGAGCTACTTCTATAAAACTAAAGTATAAAGCTTTGGAAAACTGTAAGAAAGGTGAATCATTGTATTAGCTAGGGCATGGTTATCAACCTGGGCAGAGGTTCTCAGCTTTAGAGCTATGGACATTTTGAGGTTGGATACTTCTTTGTTAGGACTTTCCTGTGCTTTGTAGGATGATAAATAGATCTTGGTTTCCACCCACTAAAAGCCAGTATTTTTATTTATTTATTTATTTTTTTAATTTTATTTATTTTTTTGACAGAGAGACACAGCGAGAACGGGAACACAAGCAGGGGGAGTGGGATAGGGAGTGGGAGAAGCAGGCTTCCCGCCGAGCAGGGAGCCCGATGCGGGGCTCGATCCCAGGACCCTGGGATCATGACCCGAGCCAAAGGCAGACGCTTAACGACTGAGCCACCCAGGCGCCCCAAAAGCCAGTATTTTTAATATTCCATTTTATCTATATGCCTTGTAATTATATCTTTTGTGTAGTTTCTTAAATTGATGCTCTAAGGAATACAATATACATACTTAACTTTTCACCATCTACTCTAAAGTTTATATGCTACCACTTCAATTGGAATGTAGAAACTTTACCAACATACTGGTCCCTTTATCCTCTCCCTTTATGTTGTGGTTGTCTTATATATTAAATCTGCATACACTGAAACTTCCTTCAGAAAATGTTAAAATGTTTGCTTACAGTCATTGTGGCAGAAATAATAATGCCCTTTCCCACCCTCCAAAAATACATGTCCTAATCACTAGAACTTGTGAATGTTACCTTACATGGCAAAGGGACTTAAAGTTGAGGAAGGAATTAAGATTTCTATTCAGGTAACCTTAAAATAGGGAGATTATCCTGGATTGTTTGGGTGTGGCCAATATAATCTCAAAGGTCCTTATATGTGAAAGAGGACAGCAGAACAGAAGTTTAGAGTAGCATAAAATGAGAAGAATTTGTTTTGCTGTTGCTGCCTACGATGACGGAAATATATAGAAGGGCTATGAGCCAAGGCATGTGGGTGGGCAGCCTTGAGAAGCTAGAAAGTACAAGAAAAAGGATTCTCCCCTACATCCTTCAGAAAGGAACAGAACCCTGCCAATACCCTGACTTTAGCCCAGTGAGATCCATTTTAGACTTGTGAGCTACAGAACTATAAAATAATATATCTGTTCTCTTTTAATCCACTAACTTTGTGATCAGCATTCATAGAAAACTAATGCAAATACTAACCACATAATGAAAAGTTCAGTCAAAATGGAAGATTCTACTGACCCTTAGAGGATTCCCTTCTACCATATACACATCACAAAGCCAAATGAAATGTTTAATATTTTTTTATTCATAAGAAGAAAGAAAATTCTCAGATGCTATGAGAAAAAAGGTAGCTGAAGATTGGCGGAGAAAGGAGTAGCCAATGCAATGATTGGGAGAGGGTGGGACACAGGGTTTCAGACTTAATAGGGGCCCTAAGACAATGGGGTAGGATTTTAATATCCACACAAGAACTGGAAACAATGAATTATGAGCAAAGCCAGAAGAGATGAAGATGCTACTGGTCCCTCTGATAAAAATAGGAAGCTTTGAAGGATTATGCTGTATATAAAAAGAAACTTTAAAAAGTTTGTACATTGGTCTAAGAAGTGACAAAAGTGCCTTCCAGATGCACATGACCACAGATGGAAAATAAAGTCATCTATAATAAATGTCAATTCTCAAGCCTTGCCACTTGCAGATACACAGTCCAAAATTACACTCCCCATTGGTGTATGAATTCTATAGTCAGAAATCAGAATAAACCCCCCAGAGTCTCCTGAAGAAGAAAATGTAAAACTTCTATTAAGGGGCCCTCCACAGCCTCTAGCATCTAAGAGGAAAATTTCTGATAAGGAAAGGATCACAATATAATAATAACATTGAAATAATATTCAAACATTGAAATAAAGTACCATGAAAGACAGCCAGGAGGCACACACACAGAAAAAGAGCATTAGTATCTCATGAACTCAGAATATTACAAAAATGTGATAGAAAGTACAAAATAAGTATGTTGAATGATTAATAATTTTTTGTAAAGGAATACAAAAAAATAAGGAAAGAACAGAATTGTATGAGAAAAAATTAGGCAGATTTCAAAGAAAATCAAATAGAACTTCTGGAAATAAAAGTATGTTTAAAAAAAAAATACTTAAAAACCACTGGCTATAAAAAGCAACAGATAAACTGGAAGTGAAAATTAGCGAACAAAAAATCTTAAGACAAAAAAAATCTTAAGACGAAAAAATGAGATCTGAGAATGTTACTGAGAATGTGGCAAGAATGATAAGACGATGGAACACATGAAAAAAAAACATGAATATTAGAATTAGGAGATCCAACACACAACTACTTAGAGATATGAAATCAGAGACTAGACAGAATGGAAGCAGACAATGTTATAGGAAATATTTTAAGCAACAAGTAAAAAGCTTTCAAAAGTTAAAGGATATGAGATTCTAATTCTGGGTAAAATAGAACAAGTACAGTCCACCCTCTCTCTCCCTCTGAAAGCTATTGAATCTAGACAGAATGCATGGAGTATTTGAAGATTCTGATAATTAAATAGCAGCAGGCAAATTGAGAAAGAAGACCAGAGTTTGAAATATGATCATACTGGCAGCAAGTACTTATAAGAATAAATCACTGGAGTCAGATTGCCTCTGAGTGGTACACACATAGGATAAATCTGAACATAACACAAAGTCTTTGAAACCACACCAAAAAAAAGGCTAGTCAAAATTTGAATTTGCAGTCTAAATCCAGTTGAGTCACTTGCCTGCTTAAAAAAAAAAAAAAAAAAGACATTCTCCAGAGTACTTAACAAAATTCGGAGTCTTATATTATTAAAATGTTCAGGATATAATCTGAAATTATTTGGCATATGAAAAACCAGGAAAACTTCAACTTACATGAGAAAAATACAATCAACAAACACTGATGCCAAGATGACAGACATTGGAATTATTTTTAGATGATATTAAAGAAACTATTATAAAAATGCTCCCAAAAAATAAGGGCAGGGCGCCTGGGTGGCTCAGTTGGTTGAGCGACTGCCTTCGGCTCGGGTCATGATCCTGGAGTCCCTGGATCGAGTCCCGCATCGGGCTCCCTGCTCGGCAGGGAGTCTGCTTCTCCCTCTGACCCTCCCCCCTCTCATGTGCTCTCTCTCATTCTCTCTGTCTCAAATAAATAAATAAAATCTTTAAAAAAATAAAAAATAAAAAAAATAAGGGCAAATACTCTTGAAACAAATGAGAAGTGGCAGCAAATAAATAAGAGATTTTAGAACTGAAAAGTATAATAACTGAATATTTTAAGCTCATTAAAATGGGCTCAGTACTAGAGATGACAGGAAAGAGTGAATTTGATAGATCAACTGAAATTACCCAATCTGAACAACAGAGGGAAAAATTTTTTTAATTAATATAGTGACAGAAATCTGTGAAACAAAACCAAAAGAACCTATGTCTTCAGAATCCCAAGAGAAAAGAGTTCAGCCCCCCAAAAAAGTATTTCAAGAAATAAAGGTTTAACAGCATTTTCAACAATAGCCAAACTATGGAGGGAACTCAAATGTCCATCAACTGATGAATAGATAAAGAAGATGTGGCATTATATGTATATATATAATGGAATGGAATATCACTCAGCCCCCCAAAATAATTAAATCTTCCCATTTGCAATGATGTGGATGGAGCTAGAATGTATTATGCTAAGTGAAATAAGTCAATCAGAGAAAGAGAAATACCTTACGATTTCACTCATATGTGGAATTTAAGAAGAAAACAGATGAACATATGGGAAGGGTGAAAATTAAAAAAGGAGAGAGGGAAACAAGCCATAAGGGACTCTTAATGATAGGGAACAAACTGAGGGTTGATGGAGGGAGGTGGGTGGGGATGGGTTAGATGGGTAATAGATATTAAAGAGGGCACTTGAACACTGGGTATTGTATATAAGTGATGAATCACTGAATTCTACTCCTGAAACCAATATTGCACTGTATGTTAACTAAAACTTTAAGCAAAAATTCAAAAAAAAAGAATGCCTTAAGACTTCTTGAATTTGTCAAAAGACATAAACTTATGGTTTCAAGGAGTTCAGTAAATCCCAAAGAGGATAAATTCAAAGGAATCCATGACCAGCCATATCATAATCAAACTGCTGAAAACAATAAAAAAGAAAGTTATCACAAAGAAAAAAATATTGAAAGCAACCAGAGAAAAATGACACTTTATTTATAGGGAAGCAACAATTTGAATGAATCCAGACTTATCAGAAACCACAAAGGCCAGATGGAGGGGAACAACATTTTTAAACAACATTTTTAAAAGTGCTCAAAGAATACTGTCATTCTGGAATTCTGTATCTGGTGAAAATATCCTTCAGAAATAAAGATGAAGGAAAAATATTCTTATGAAGAAAATCTAAAAGAACTGGTTATCAGCAGACCTACTTTGAAAGAACTGCTACAGGAGTTCTTCAAACAAAAGAAGAAAGACAACTAGCATATCAGGAATGAAGAAATAGCAGCAGAGATGGTAAATATCTGGATAAACATAATAGACTATTCTTCTCTTGAGTCCTGTAAAATATGTTTGATGCTTGTATTAGTTTTTTATTGTTGGTATAACAAATTACCACAAACTTAGCAGCTTAAAATAACACAAATGTATGATCTTACAGTTCTGTAGGTCATAAATCAGACATGATCTCATCAGGCTAAGCTCAAAGTGTCAATAAGGTTATATTCCTTTCTGAAGGCTCTGGGAAAACCCTTTTTCAACTTCTAGAGAGGGTCTGCATTCCCTGGCTCATTGCCCCCTTCTATCTTCAAAGCCAACAACAGCACTCTAAGTCCTTCTGACAGTGCATTCTCTGTTTCTCTGACTACAGTTTGGAAAGCTTTTAAGCACTTACATGATGACACTGAGGTCATCTGGATAATCTAGGATAATCTAGGACCTCCACAAAGGCCCTTAACCTTAATTACTTGTACAAAGTTCTTTTGTCATGTAAGGGAACATATTCACAGATTCTGGGGTTTAGGGTGTGAACATCTTGAAGAGCCATTCTTCTGGCTATCATAGGGACTGAAAGAAATATTTTAAATTGTCTAAATGGGTTTAAAAGCATATATATTAACACATAAAACAACCACAACATAAAGAGATGAGGATAAACAAACCAATATGGTAATAAATTTTCTATATTCTAATTGAAGTGGTAACATATGAACTCTAAGTAGACAGTGAACAGTTAAGTATGTGTATTTTATTCTCTAGAGCACCAATTTTAAAAGCTATACAAAGATATAGTTAAAGATACAATAGATAAAATAGAATACTAAAAAATATTCAAATAACTTGAAAGAGGAAGGAAAGGGTTAAGAGAGAAATAGAAGGAATAGAGACAAAAGAAATAATAAAATGGTAAACCAAAATCCAAACATATCAATGGCATTAAGTGAAAGTGGTCTAAACACAATAATGAAAAGACCAATATTGTCAGAATGGACTCAAAAAATATAACCTAACTATATGCTGTTAAAAAGCTCACTTCAAATATAATGTGGTAAACTTAAGGTAAAATAATTAGGAAAAAATATACTATGCAAACATGAATCAAAAGAAAGTTAGAATGGTTATATTAATATCAAAAAAAGTAAACTTTAGAGCAAAGAAAATTACCAGGGAAAAAGAGGTACATTACATAATATTAAAAGGATCAATTCACAAAGAAGACATAACAATCCTGTGTGTCTGCACATAATTGCAAAGCTTCAAAATACATGAAGCATTTGCCTTAGAGAAATGGTGACAGAACTGAAGGAAGCAACTGACAAATCCACAGTTATATTTAGAAACTTCTTACATTGCTCTCTCATAATCAGTGGAAATCTCTAGTCCCAGATAATTTCAATACCAAATTCCACCAAACATTTAAAGAAAAAATAACATCAAGTATACACAAATCTTCCAGAAAACAGAAGAGGAGGGAACAACTCCCGTTTCTTTTTGTAAGACTATCATTACTCATATCAAAACCAGACAAAAGACAATGAAAAACAAACAAAAAAGAAAACTAGAACATAGACACAACATGTGTCTTTTGAACATACATGCAAAATCCTCAAAAAAATATTAGTAAATTAAATCCAACAATATATAAAAAGAATAACAAACAATGACAAAGTAGGGTCCATCCCAGGAATGTACAGTTGATTCAACATTTTAAAAATCAATCAATGTGGGTGCCTGGGTGGCTCAGTCATTAAGCGGCTGCCTTCGGCTCAGGTCATGATCCCAGCGTTCTGGAATCGAGCCCCACATTGGGCTCCCTGCTCGGCGGGAAGCCTGCTTCTCCCTCTCCCACTCCCCCTGCTTGTGTTCCCTCTCTCGCTGTGTCTCTCTCTGTCAAATAAATAAAATCTTTAAAAAAAAATCAATGTAATCTACCACTTTACAATCTAAAAAAGATAAATTACATGATCATATTAATTGATACAAGAAAGGCATTAGATAAAATTCAACTATTGATGATAAAATAAATAACTCACTGTGAAGTAAAAATAGAAGGTAACTTGCTCAATTTAATAACGGACACTTAAAAAGACTGCATTAACAAGGAAACACTACAGGAGTTTCCAATCAATGAAATGAGCCAAGAAAAAGAAGTAAAAACCACTCAGGTTGGAAATGAAGAGATAATTTTTTTCCTAGACAATTTGGTCATCTACATTTAAAAATTCCCAAAGCATCTTTGAAAAACCCATAAAACTAGTAGGTGAGTTTAGCAATGTTATAGAATACAAGGTCAACATATAGTAATTAATTATATGCAATACAGTTGCAAGGAATCATTGAAAATATAAATAAAAAACAATACCATTTATAATAGCATTAAAAAACAAAATGCATATAGAGAAATCTAACTAGAGACAAGATTTAACACTGAGAATTATGGAACATTGCTCAGTGAAAATAAAGACCTAAATGGATGAAAAGATTTATCATGCTCATTGATAAGAAGATTTAATGTTACAGTATCAATTATACTCATATTGATCTAAAGATTTAAGACAATCCCAGTCAAAATCCCAGTAGTCCACTTGGTAGCAATTGATAAGCTGATTCTAAAATTTATATGGAAAGGCAAAGAAAATAGAAAAGCCAAAAATAATTGAAAAGAGAAAAACTAGAGGATTCACGCCACCTGGCTTTAAGACTATCCTAAAAGCTATAGATCAAGACTATGATATTAGGATGAGGAAAGATATATAAATTAATGGAATAAATGAATAAACTATAAAGAATATAGGGATAGACTCATATATATACTTGATTTTTTATGAAGGCACAGATATTTCAATGAATAATTGATCATTTTTTTAGATTCTAATTCCAGTATAACTAACATACAATGTTATAATTAATTTCTTTTTTAATTTAAATTCAAATTAGTTAACAATATAGTGTAGTATTGGTTTCAGGAGTAGAATTTAGTGATTCATCACTTACATATAATACTCAGTGCTCATCCCAACAAGTGCTCTCCTTAATGCCCATCACCCATTTAGAGCATCTTTCCCTCCTTCCTCCCCTCTAGCAACCCTCAGTTTGTTCTCTGTAGTTAAGACTCTTTTATGGTTTGCCTCCCTCTCTGTTTTTTATCTTATTTTATTTCTCCTTCTCTTCCCCTATGTTCATCTGTTTTGTTTCTGAAATTCCACATATGAGTGAAATCACGTCTTTCTTTGACTTATTTCACTTAGCATAATACACTCTAGTTCCATCCACTTTGTTCCAAATGTCTAGATTTCATTCTTTTTGATGGCTGAGTAATATTTCCTTCTATAGACACATCTTCTTTATCCATTCATCAGTCAATGGACATTTGGACTCTTTCCATAATTTGGCTATTGTTGATAGTGCTGCTATAAATATTGGGGTGCCTGTGCCCCCTTCAAATCAGCACTTTTGTATCCACTGGATAAATACCTAATAGTGCAATACCTGGGTCAAAGGGTAGCTCTATTTTTAACTTTTTCAGGAACCTCTATACTTTTTCCAGAGTGGCTACTCCAGTTTGTATTCCCACTAATAGTGCAAAAGGGTTCCCCTTTCTCTACAACCTCACCAACATCTGTTGTTTTCTGAGTTGTTCATTTTAGCCATTCTGATAGGTGTGAGGCAGTATTTCATTGTGATTTTGATATATACTTCCCTGATGATGAGTGATGTTGAGCATTTTTTCATGTGTCTGTTAGCCATTTGTATGTCTTCTTTGGAGAAAAGTCTGTTCATGTCTTCCCATTTCTTAACTGGATTATTTACTTTGGGTATTGATTTTGAGGAGTTCTTTATAGATTCTGGACACTAGCCCTTTATCATATATGTCATTTGCAAATATCTTCTCCCATTCATGTAGGCTGCCTTTCAGTTTTATTGATTGTTTCCTTTGCTATGCAGAAGCTTTTTATCTTGATGAAGTCCCAATAGTTCATTTTTGCTTTTGTTTCCCTTGCTCCCAGAGATGCATCTAATAAGAAGTTGCTGTAGCCTAGCTCAGAGAGGTTGCTGCTTATTTTCTCCTCTAGGATTTTGGTGGGTTCCTGTCTCACATTTAGGTCTTTCATCCATTTTGAATTTATTTTTGTGTATAGTTTAAGAAAGTGGTCCAGTTTCATTCTGTAAGTCACTGTCCAGTTTTTTTTTTTTCCCCCACTGGATATTCTTTCCTGCTTTGTCGAAGATTAGTTGACCATATAGTTGTGGGTCCATTTCTGGGTTCTCTATTCTGTTCCATTGATCTATGTGTCTGTTTTTGTGCCAGTTCCTACTGTCTTGATGATTACAGCTTTGTAATAGAGCTTGAAGTCTGGAATTATGATGCCTCCCACTTTGCTTGTCTTTTTCAAAATTGCTTTGGCTATTTGGGGTCTTTTGTGGTTCCATATGAATTTTAGGATTGGTTGTGCTAGTTATGTGAAAAATGCTGGTGTTATTTTGAACGGGCTTGCATTGAATGTGTAGATTGCTCTGGGTAGCATAGACATTTTAACAATATTTGTTCTCCCAATCCATGAGCATGGAATGTTTTTCCATTTCTTTGTGTCTTCCTCAATTTTTTTCATAAGTGTTCTATAGTTTTCAGAAGTACAGGCTTTTTCCTCTCTTGGTTAGGTTTATTCCTGGGTATCTAATAGTTTTGTGCAATTGTAAATGGGGTCGATTCCTTGATTTCTCTTTCTGCTGCTTCATTATTCATATAGAAATGCAACAGATTTCTGTTTGTTGATTTTATATCCTGCAACTTTGCTGTAATCATTTATCAGTTCTAACAATTTTTTGGTAGAGTCTCTCAAGGTTTTCTACATAGACTATATTGTTGTCTGTGAAGAGTGAAAGCTTGACTTCTTCCTTGTCAATTTGGATGCTTTTTACTTTTTTTTTTTTTTTTTTTTTTTGTCTGATTGCTAAGGCTAGGACTTACAGTATTATGTTGTTGAGCAACAGTGGTGGGAGTGGACATCCCTGCCGTGTTCCTGACCTTAGGGGAAAAGCTCTCACTTTTTCCCCATTGAGGATATTAGCTGTGGGTCTTTCACATATGGCCTTTATGATGTTGAGGTATATTCCTTCTATCCTTATTTTCTTGAGGGTTTTTATCAAGAAAGCATGCTATATTTTGTCAAATGCTTTTTCTACAACTATTGAGAGGATCATATGATTCTTATCCTTTCTTTTATCAATATGGTATATCACACTGATTGATTACATATGTTGAACCAAACTTGCAGTCCAGGAACAAATCCCACTTGGCCGTGGTGAATAATCCTTTTAATGTATCATTGGATCCAATTAGCTAATATCTTGTTGAGGAATTTTGCATCCATGTTCATTAGGGATATTGGTCTGTAATTCTCCTTTTTAGTGGAGTCTTTATCTGGTTTTGGGATCAAGGTAATGCTGGCCTCATGGAATGGGTTTGGAAGTTTTCCTTCCCTTTCTATTTTTTGGAACAGTTTCAGAAGAATAGGTATTAATTCTTCTTTAAATGTTTGATAGAATTCCCATGGGAAGCCATCGGGCCCTGAAGTCTTGTTTGTTGGGAGATTTTTGATTACCGATTCAATTTCTTTGCTGGTTATGGGTCTGTTCAGATTTTCTATTTCTTCTTATTTCAGTTTTGGTAGTTTATATGTTTCTAGGAATTTATCCATTTCTTCCAGATTGCCTAATTTGTCGGCATACAATTGTTCATAATATTCTCTTATAATTGTTTGTATTTCTGTGGCTGTGATTTCTCCTCTTTCATTCATGGTTTTAATTATTTGGGTCCTTTCTCTTTTCTTTTTGATAAGTCTGGCCAAGGGTTTATCAATCTTATTAATTCTTTCAAAGAACCAGTTCCTAGTTTTGTTGATCTGTTCTACTGTTGTTGTTGTTGTTTTTTTTATTTCTATATCATTGATTTCTGCTCTAATCTTTATTATTTCCCTCCTTCTGCTGGCTTTAGGTTTTATTTGCTGTTCTTTTTCCAGTTCCTTTAGGTGTAAGATTAGGTTGTGTATTTGAGACTTTTCTTGCTTCTTGAGGAAGGCCTATATTGCTATATACTTACCTCTTATGACCACCTCTGCTGCATCCCAAAGGTTTTGGACCATTGTGTTTCATTTTCATTTGCTTCCATGTATTTTTTGTATCTTCTTTAATTTCCTCGTTAAACCATCCATTATTTTTTAAAAGATTTTATTTATTTATTTGTCAGAGAGAGAGAGGGCACAAGCAGGGGGAGTGGCAGGCAGAGGGAGAAGCCAGGCTTCCTGCTAAGCAAGGAGCCCATGCAGGACTCCATCCCAGGACTCTGGGATCATGACTTGAGTCAAAGGCAGATGCTTAATGGACTGAGCCACCCAGGCATCTCAACCCATTCATTCCTTAGTAGGATGTTCTTTAACCTCTGTGTATTTGTGGTCTTTCCAAATTTTTTCTTGTGGTTGACTTCAAGTCTCATAGTGTTGTGGCCTGAAAATATGCATGGTATGATCTCAATCTTTTTGCACTTGTTGAGGCCTGATTTGTGACCCAGTATGTGATCTATTCTGGAGAATGTTCCATGTGCACTCAAAAAGAATGTGTATTCTGCTGCTTTAGGATGAAATGCTCTGAATATATCTGTTAAGTCCATCTGGTCCAGTGTGTCATCAAAGCCCTTGTTTCCTTGTTGATCTGCTTAGATCATCTGTCCTTTGCTGTGAATGGGGTGTTAAAGTCCCCTACTATTATTATATTATTATCAATGAGTTTTTTTAAGTTTGTTATTAATTGATTTATATATTTGGCTGCTCTAAAGCTGGGGGCATAAATATTTACAATTGTTAGATCTTCTTGTTGGTTAGACCCCTTTATTTTAATATAGTACCCTTCTTCACCTCTTTTTACAGTCTTTGGTTTAAACTCTGGTTTGTCTAAGTATGGCTACTCCAGCTTTCTTTTGATGTCCATTAGCATGATAGATGGTTCTCCACCCACTTACTTTCAATCTGGAGGTGTCTTTGGGTTAAAATGAGTCTCTTGTAAGCAGTATATGAATGGGTCCTATTTTTTTATCCATTCTGATATCCTATGTCTTTTGAGTGGAGCACTGAGTCCATTTATATTCAGAGTAATTATTGATAGATATGAATTTAGTGCCATTGTATTACCTGTAAAGTTGCTGTTCCTGTAGATTGTCTTTGATCCTTTCTAGTTTTTGTTGCTTTTGGTCTCTCCCGCTCAAAGGGTCCCCTTTAATATATCTTGCAGAGGTGGTTTAGTGTTCACAAACTCCTTTAGTTTTTGCTTGTCTTGGAAACTCTATCTCTACTTCTATTCTGAATGACAGCTTTTCTGGATAAAGTATTCTTGCATGCATATATTTCCCATTTAGCACATTGAATATATCATGCTACTCCTTACTGGCCTACCAAGTTTCTATGGACGGGTCTGCTGATAAGCTTCTGTGTCTACCCTTATAGGTCAAGGACCTTTGTCCCTAGCTGCTTTCAGAATTCTCTCTTTATCTTTGTATTTTGCAAGTTTCACTATGATATGTCTAGGTGTTGACCTGTTTTTGTTGATTTTGAGGGGGGCTCTCTGTGCCTCCTGGACTTGTATGCCTGTTTCCTTCCCCCAATTAGGTAAGTTCACAGCTATAATTTGTCTAAATAAACCTTCTGTCCCTTTTTCCTTTTCTTCTTCTAGGATTCCTATAATATGGATATTATTGCTCTTTGTGGAATTGCTGGGTTCCCTAAGTCTATATTCATGATCTAGTAGTTTTCATTCCCTCTTCTTTCCACCTTATTTTCCATAATTTTATCTTCTATATCACCTATTCTCTCTGCTTCTTCCATCCTCCTTGTGATTACATCCAGTTGGTTTTGCATCTCAGTTATAGCATCTTTTATTTCATCCTGACTAGTTTTTAGGTCTTTTAACTCTGCATCCAGGGTTTCTCTGGTGTCTACTATCCTTCTTACAAGCCCAGCCAGTATTCTTATGACTATTGTTCTAAATTCTTGTTCAGATATATTGCTTATATCTGCTCTGAGCATATCCCTGGCTGTGATTTCTTCTTAATCTTTCTTTTGGGGAGAATTCCTCCATCTTGTCATTATGTCTAGGTTTCTGTCTTTTGCATATTATGAAGGCTTGTTATGTTTCCTGCTCCTGAGAGTAATACTATGTTAAGAAGGGGTCATACACTGTCTAGGGCCTGTTGCGTCAGGCCTGTTTCTGGTATATGCTGTGTGCACTCTGCTGTTGCATTTTGGCTGCTCTTTCCCTTAGTTTGGTCCTCTGCAGAGTTCCTCCTTGCTTGCAGTGGGGAGTGTTTGGACCTTAAAGTAGGTGTGCTTTGATCTGTTTAAGATAAGCCTGATTAAAAAAAAAAAAAAAGCCTGATCCAAGAATAAAAAGGAAAAGAAACAAAAAGGCAAACAAAAACTATAAGCCTGATTCCAAAGACGGAAAAAGGAAAAGTTAAAAAAAAAAAAAAAAAAAGTGTGATCCAAAAAATGAGAAAAGGAAACAAACAAACTAACAAATGAAAAAAAAATTGTAAGTCTGGTATCAGAGAAAAAGGAAAAAAGAAATAGAATAGAATAGAATAGAATATATATATAATTAAAAAGTTAAAAATTTAAAAAGATTTTAAGAAAAGAAAAGAGAGCCTGGCCCTATTTCCACCAGAACTGAAGCTGACACTCTGGAGCACTCTGTGATAAGCAGACTTGGTACATGCAGGGTGCCTGTGTTAGTCTTCTGAGGGAGAGGTCCTCTGCCTTAGCTCAGTCAGACCTGCCCTTGTAAAAATGCCCCTGCCCGCCGCAGGGGGGCAGGGTTTGTTGCAAGTGACTCCAGCCTCCACTGGAGGCACTATGTTTCTCTCCCAAGTCTGACCATGCTGATGGGCAGGGGAGATGAAGATGGCATCAACCTGCCCTCTCATCCCTGGGTACGGGAACTTCCTGCCGGGGCCGTTGAAAAGGCCCTCAGAGTAAAGCAAACAATCTCCTGTGCCCCAGGCCCTCATCAGATTCCTGCTCTCAACCTATCTGTGTCTGGGCCAATAGCACGCTGATGCCACAGATCTCACTGTGCTTTATCTCTGGCCGGCAGCTAGATTCATAGCTCCAAATCTTAAAGGGCCTGGCAAAGTGTGGACCCACTCCCCTCTCACAGAGGAGAGCCTCGAGGTGCACCCAGCACCGTTCTGTCCCAGAAAAACAGTTGCATGGTGGCTGGAGTCTATTGTGACATACAGCGAAAAGCTGAGACCAGGTTATCTGCCCTCCTTGTGTGCCTGTGTCCCCTGCTGTTGAATGGCTGCTCAGTGGAACTCGGCAGGTCTTTTGTCCTTGGAGAGGAAATATACCATCTTCCAAATGTACTCCAGGAAGGGGAATGTTCTCTCCCAGTGCATCCCAGGGGATCCCCACACTGGGGCACATTGTGTAAACCCTATGCCCTGCTCTCTCTCCCTCTCTTTCCCTCTCTCCCTGACTTTCCTCCACAAAAAGTGCTCGCTCCCCTTCATGGCATCACGGCTTTTCTCTCCCCCAAATCACATCTCCCAACCTTGTATCTGCCACTTTCTCTCCCTCCAATTGTGCAGATTATTTTCTTAATCCTCAGATTGATTTCCTAGTTGTTCAAAGTGATTTGATGTTGATCTAGCTGTGTTTGAGGGAAAAGGCAAGCTCAGGGTCTCCCTACTACTCTGGCATCTTAACTTTGCCCCCATATTAGTTTTGAATGTACAGTACAGTGATTCAACAATTCTCTATACATTACTCAGTGCTCATCATAAGTGTACTTTTAATCCCCATCACCTATTTCACTCATTACCCCACCCACTTCCCCTCTGGTAACCATCAGTTTGTTCTCTATAGTTAAGAGTCTGTTTTTTGGGTTGTCTCTTTTTTTCTTTGTTCATTTTTTTTGTTTCTTAAATTCTACATATGAGTGAAGTCGTATGGCATTTGTCTTTCTCTGACTGACTTATTTCACTTAGCATTATAAGCCCTAAATCCATCCCTGTTGTTGCAAATGGCAAGACTTCATTTTCTTTTATGTCTGAGTAATATTCCACTGTATATATATTCCACATCTTCTTTATCTATTCATCTAGGTAAATTATAATTTTTAAGTTTTACTTATTTAAGTAATCTCTATATCCAACATGGGGCTCAAACTCACAATCCCAAGATCAAGAGTTGCATGTTCTTCTGACTGAGTCAGCCAGGGACCCCAATAAATGATCATTCTTTAACAATAATAGTTGAACAACTGGACATCCATATAGGAAGGAAGGAAGGAAGAAAGGAAAGAAGAAAGGAAGGAAAAAAGGAAGGAAGGAAGGAAGATGAGGGAGGGAAAAAAGGGAGAAAGTAAGGGAGGGAGGAGAGGGAGAGAGAGAATCCTTATTCATAACCCTTATCTTGAAAAAAAAAAAAAAACCCTTATCTTGCACCATATATAATAATTAACCTGAAATGGATCATAAGCTAAGGGTTTTATAGTTTTAGAAGAAAACATAGCTGAAAATCTTTGTGACTTGGGTTAGGCAAAAGTTTCTTAAGAAGGGCACAAAAAAGCACACAAATTAATAGAAAAAAATGATAATTGACACTTTAAAATTAAAAACTAAATTTTTGGAAGACAAGAAAATTTAAAAAAATAAAGGAGAAAATATTTGCAATAAAGGAGTTCTATTGAGATTATATAAAGAACCCGTATACTTCGGTGAAACAAAAAAAAATCAGTTAAAAAGGAAAACAAGCAAAATATTTAAATAGACTACCAAAAAGAGATACATAGATGGCAAAAAAAGTACACAAAAAATGCCCCAATATCAGTACTCATTAGGAAAATCCAAATTAAAACCACAGTGGGAGGGGCGACTGGGTGGCTCTGTGGGTTGTGTCTGACTCTTGGTTTCAGCTCTGGCCACGATCTCCAGGTCGTGGAATGAAACCCCACCATGGGTTCTGTGCTCTGCACAGGATCTGCTTGGAATTCTCTCCATTTCCCTCTCCCTCTTCCTCTGCCCTCCCCCTGCTCATGTTCTCTCTCTCTTTCTCTCTCTAAAAGAAATTTTTATAAAACACGGTGAGATATAAACTTATCAGATTGGCTAAAATTCGAAAGGCTGACAGTTGCACCTGCCAGTGGGATGCAAAGTGACATGAGCGCCCATTCTTTACTGGGGGCGATCAAAATGGTTCAGAAAACTGTTGGAACCTTTGGAAAACTGTTCAGAAGCTTCTTATAAAGTGAAATATTTACTCCTAGGTATTTGTTCTGGAGAAATAAAAACAGATTTCCTTCAAAAAGACCCATTTCTGAATGTTTATAGTAGCTTTATTCATTTTAACCAAATGTAGAAACAGCCCAAATGTCTACCGACTGGTAAATGGGTACATAAATTGTGATAAATTCCTGCAACGGGACACTAGTTAGCAATGAAGCACAATGAACTACTAATAATGCGACAATATGCTCCTTTCACATGTTGACTGTCACAAAGCCTGGGATGATGATAGAGTGATTCTGGACCCATTTCATGTTCCCTTCGTTTTATATTAACAATCATCAGAGTATCTTGGTTTCTATTCCAGGGTTCAAGGCATAGTGGCTCAGATTTATTTAACCAACCACATACTCAGACATATCCCTTACCTCACATGTGGCTTGAAAGGGCCTAGCCCTTCGAGACCTTATTTGTGAGGTTCTGTTGAAACAAGAGGACCACAGAAAATAATAAAATGATTCTGAAAGTAGAACTGGACTAAGCGGGGTACAAAGACAAAAGAGGAGATTGATAATAATAAACAGCAAAAAGAAAAAGTATAAAAGCAAAAAGATTAGAATAAAGAAGCAGTATCTCAAAAGGAGAATGGTATGAAAAAACAAATGTAAGTGGGAAAAGAGAATTTATATAACCAAGGTGCCTTTTCTTCCAAAGCACACTCTTAACTCACTTGTGACAGTGGAAGGTGAGAGATGCCCACTGGGGACATAAGAGGAGACTAGCTTTCAGTCAACATTCTTTATATTCTCTACACACTTTGAACTACTCACACCTCAACTGAAATTCTCTAAGAAAAATAAGACAAGTGTTTCAAACAGTTCTAGAGACAGCATGGTGAAAGATACAAGCTTGGAACTTGCTCAGGAGCTCTGGGTCAAGGCCCTGTCCCGCCTCTTTCCTGAGCCAAACACAACCTTCCTGCCCTAGTTATCATGATGGCATAACTAATGCCTATCTAGCCCAGCACTGAGGAGGGTCAAGTCCACTTCAAAAATTGCTACGTAGTAAATAAATGCTAGTTTGTCCTGTTGTCATATGAAATTATGCCACCTCAGGTTTGGCCGGTTTCTGTCATTACCTTTAGTTATTCAGTTACCATATTCAAAATAATGCTAATTCAAATTAGTCCACAGGAATAAGCAGGGAAAGGAGAACTGGCAATGTGAATATGGTTAACTAAATAGCACTGTTAGCCTGTGAGCCTTTTTGGCTAAAATATGTATATAGTGTTCTGAGCCCAGCACTGACTTACTGGCTTATCAGATGCTCTCAGTCTCCAAGAGTTATGAGTCACTGGCTTAAAAACTTATCCCACCACACAGCCCTTATTTTTAAATGCCAATAGACAAGCAGAGTGAGCACTGGCTGCCTTTGCCAAAACTCTGCAATACTTACTGTTCATCTAAAGAGAATGAAGCATCCATGTGGACCCAGCCAGTCTGCTGGCTTCTGGCCTTACTTGCGGTTTTCTATTAAAAGACAGGGCTTTCTTGAGCATTAAGAGACAAAGTAACCCTCCCTAGAAGGGCTAAAGGCCAGCATATTCTTAATGACACCAGTTTTATTCATATCAGATTTCTCCCTTCACCCACATCCAGAACTGGTAAATATAGAAGTCATTAAAAATTCCATTTTCAAAGGAAGATTTTTATTTGATTCTGCCACTGCTATCATCAAAAATCATTCTTTTTTTTTTTTTTCAAAGGCCCATACCACATAGCCCACACCTTAAAGAACTTATTAAATTCAGGCCTCAAGAAACAATAATTCAAAATCTTTCCTGACTCATCACATAATTCTTGCTAGTTCTTAGCTACTGAAATTAGAATCTTCTTCTCGATGAACATGTAGTTGCTAGATGGAAAGTCCAGACCTAGTTTCCCAAACACATGGCTTGAGAACAAAGATAAGTTTATGTGAGTATCTCCAGAGTCTGGCAGGGACCCAGAAGCAGTGTGAGCTCAGCCAAAATGTCTATGCACACATAGCATCAAATCCTCTGACAGGAAGAAATGCCTTAAGAGTTCTGTCACCGGGCCAGGGCCAGCCTCCATTTCCAGCTTTTACTATCTTGGCCAAAGGCTGGAGCTGAGAATGCAAACTGAAAGACAGAGCTGCTGAGTGAGCAGGAAAATAAATGTGTGAGTGGTGCGGGGGTGCTGGGGCCATCCTTTGCCTGTCCCCAGGCAGGCTGACTCAGCGTTCACAGCACTAAGGAAGGGGGAAGACTAGGAAGACTGGCCGTCACTTCCAATCACAGAAGAAGAAAGCTTGAAAAGTTCTCATGTTGCACACTAAGGTAAAGACAAGTCAAGTGATTTGTTCAAAATCACACAACTCATTAATTTCAAAGCTAGCTCATAAGACTCATTCTCTTAATTTATTCATTTACTCCACAGGTCTTTGTAAAGATCCACCTACGGTATGGGATGAGCAGCATGCTCTGTGCCTCAGATCAGCAAATCTCAGCCGGGGTTCAGGCACACTTGGGCAAAAAAGCCCTTATGAACCGCCACAGACTAAGCTAAAAATATAACTGCTGGGGTGCCTGGGGGGGTTAGTCAGCACAGCATGCGACTCTTGATCTCAGGGTTGTGAGTTCAAGCCCCATGTTGGGCATGGAGCCTACTTAAAAAAATAAATTAATTAAATAAATAAATAAAATTTAAAAAAATAAAAATATAACTACCACCTCTAGATCTTCTAAGACTGGTGCACCATCCCCTTGGACTTTCACAAACAACTACCTGAAATGTTACCCAGGCCCAACCTATACCTCTCTGACAAAATCTCTATCTCTCCCCACTCACTCTCTCCAACCACCTCTTGGGTGCTCCTGGAACCAATAGAGCATGTTCCTGCCTCAGGAACGTCATATATTCAGTTTTCTCTGCCTGGAATACACTTCTCCCACACAGCTGCTTTACTTCTTTCCAACATCATCCTCTCAGTGAGGCCTTCCCAAAGGAAGGTCAATTGCAACAACCCCCCCCAAAATACATACCCAGCACATCCTATCTCCCTTCCTTAATGTATATTTATGATATATTTACTTGTTTATTGTCAATGTCCCCCCACTCCAGGATATAAGCTCCATTTTCACGAGTTTATTCACTGCTTTATTCTTAATATCCACAACAGTGCTTGGCACATTGTAGGTGTCAAGAAATATTTGTTGAAGATGAGAATAATGGATAAAAATGCACCTAGTATGTGTCTGGCATATAGTAAGCATTCGATAAACAGTAGCTACTATTAGAATTTGCTACAGTGAAAGTATGCAAACTATTGATCAAGAGGACATAATCCTCTAGGGCATGCAAAATCTCCTCATTAACTTCTACAGAACATTCTACCTAGTTGCTGAGATAAGACAAAAGCCAGCTTCTTTTCTCACTACTATACATTCAAAATGGGTTCAACAAATGATTTTTTATGGAGACGTAAGTTTCTGAGCAAAACCTCCTGTGTAAAATTTGCAGTAGTTTTCTAACATAATTTTTTTAGCAACAAAAAGAAATTGACAACTTTTTTTCACTTGTTATTTATCTCAGTACTTCAGGTGGGTATTGACTGTACACAAGAATATGCCTCAAAATACCTCCAACTTAGGATAAAGCACAGACATTCTTTTTTCATTTCATTTTTTTTCATTGTCTTTAGTTTCCTCCCTCTTGCACAGCAAATTGTATCACCGTGACTGACAACTGTTTTGCCAACATTTCAGGTATATTTTTCAACTTTTTGCCTTTCTATTCTTTTTATCCACATACCAGATTATTTTTCTTCACTTGACTACTGTTGCATCCTGTTTCATTCTGAAGATGATGTGTTATTTTAATTGACAAAACTCGGGTGTTCAAAATGGTAATTTTATTTTCTGTACTTCTATTCAATTTAAGACCTCATTTTTCCCTGGCAAAAAAGTAATAACCATTGTTATTGAGTGCTTACTACATGTCACACATTGTTGTAAGAGAATCAACTCACTAATTCTCGTATTAGTCCTATGAAGTACCCATATTACAGGAGAGGAAGGTGAGACACAGAGAACTTAAATATCTTCACTAGGGTCATACAGCTGATATTGAAAGAGCTGGGATTCAAACACAGGTGGTGTGACTCCAGAGTTGATTGTCTCAACCACCCCACTATAGTTATTTCTTTTAAAAGTTGCCAGAAAACGGAGTGCATGGGTGGCTCAGTCAGTTAAGCATCTGATACTTGATCTCAGCTCAGGTCTTGATTTCAGGGTCAGGAGTTAGGCTTGTGTTAGGCTCCATGTTGGGCGCCACGCTGGGTGTGAAGTCTCCTTTTTTTTTTTTTTTAAAGATTTTTTATTTTATTTATTTTAGAGAGAGAGACCAGGGAGAGGGGCAGAGGGCGAGGGCGAGGGCAAGGAAGAATCTCAAGGAGACTCCATGCTGAGCCCGGAGCCTGACGTGGGGCTCGATGTCACAACCCTGAGATCATGACCTGAGCCAAAATCAAGAGTCAGACACTCAACCGACTAAGCCACCCAGGCGCCCCAGAGCCTACTTAAAAAAAAAAAAGAAGAACTTGCTAGAAAACGTGATCCATATACAATATGCAGTCTTCCTGCAGGACGTTCTGGTAATGGGCCCTCTGCTCTTAGCTCAGCCACTGCCACTGATGGAGCTCAGGTTCATCAGGATCATGCCCCTTAAGAGCCAAAGTCTTTTATATAATTATTATTGTTATTGTTGTTTTATTTTATTAATTCTTATTAATTGTTGAATTTTGTTAATTCTGAATTTTTAAGTGGTTATTTCTTATTTCCATAAATAAATACATAAATATTTATTATTTCCATGACAATTTTTTTTCTTCCTGTGGCCAGGATTCTGTATAGTAAAAGTTTTTCCACCTTTCCCACTAGACTAAAAGCTCTGTAAGAGCAAGGCTTGTGTCTATCTTATTCATGACTATGTACTCAGAGCCATGCATAATGCCAGGCAGTGGTTTGAATCTCAGTGCATATTTCTTTGAACAAGCTGAAACAGGATTTCCTCTCTCTCTTCTTATTCAATTTCTTATATTGTGGTTCCATACCCCTGCCTTGAGAGAACGTTGGAATAATATATTTTATTAAATATATAGATATATTTATTGAATATATTGGCAAGGTGCACTATAATTTAAAGACTGAAGGCTTATTTTCAAATATGTCTCAGAAATGGAATAAGCCTATTCCAATAGCATGTTCATGATGCTTCAGTTTCCTTTCTAGCCCCAGAAATTGTACTACACAGGGTGAGGCATCCAGTAAACTTGTGAGGTTGATACTCAGCTGTGAGAATATGGGTGTGCTCGGGAGTAGGATTTAATTTTTTTTGAAGATGTGAGCATTTGAAAAAAGGAATCAGTATGTGAAGGTGAGTCCATGAGTGAACAGTTTGGTGGGATAACTAGAAGGGAGAGAAAAACATCACCAGACTGACAGACAACACTCCAGGTTTCTACTGCCAATTCTGCCATTCACCAAGTGGACAAGTCAAAGGACCTCCATCACCACCATGTCATCATCATCATAGTCCTAAAAATATCTTACACATACAAAGTGCCTACCAGCTTTCATGGATTATTTCATTCAATCGTTACAAGAGCCCTATAAGGTAAATACCATAATTATTATCATCACTATTACAGATGAAGAAACCAAAGCATAGAGAAATTTAGTAACTTACCTAAGGTCAAAATTAGGTCAGGGGCACAACTGACTTTTGAATCTTAACAATCTTATTCCAAGACCCAAACTCTTCATCAGTTATGTCTATCAAACCTCTCTGAGCCTCAATTTTCTCATGAGTTTTCTTGATCAGAGATTAAGTTAAATACATCAAGTCTTTCACAGCTCCAAAAGTCTATTATTCTAAATAAAATGTAGTCAAATTAACCCTTTACATATTCAGTAATGTATGTAATCATATAACCATGATCTTGCTAATAATAATTTAGCATGGAAGGTGAGCCTTCTCTTAAATGACAATTATTATCCTTATTTTAACACAGTTAAATCAAGTGTTCCTGGGATCTGATTGGTACGTCTTTACTACTCAGAGGGGTAGAGGTAGCACACAGAGAGTGATTACAGAGGAGGCACTTATACTCTCATAAACCAAGCTGGATACAGGATCTGAGATCAGCTGTGCTCCTGTTCCAAACAACTAAGCAAGTCTGACAGCTGGGGTCCCCCAAGCCTCCTAAATGTCAATGTCTACATAGCATCCTAAATGAGACTAACAGCTATCGTTGAACTTTCAAATGTTTCTTCCTGTCTTTAGGACCACATCCATAATCCTAAATCTGACCACAGACGTGTTTCTCAAACTGTGGTGACAGATTATTTTTTTCCAGTTTTACTGAGGTAGCAGACTAATTTTTAATCTCTAACCCATTGTGAATCAACAGGTTAAAGATTTTAAATTTTATGTTTGTAAAGTATAATGAAATGAACTTCTAGAAAAATACATTTTAAAAGACATACAAACTCAACAGACCTAAAGTTACATTTCAATAAATCTAGTCAGAACAAACATAACAGGAAAAAATTACAGGAAACATACACATTGTTTATAGAAAGTGTGTATGTAGGAGATTAAAATGGAGAATTGTTGATTATACTCATAACTTTTGTCATTCACAATCATAAAAAAACAAAAATTATAAAGGAAATAGCAATCCTCTGTATTAAATTGCTTTACTCACACTTTGAATGAGCACTGTGTATATCAATAGTTGAGCCTATTTTCTGCTTGTTAACTTATCCAGGTTGGATTGATGACAATGCTACTTTTAGGGGATAATATACATCTATGTTTTGTTTTATTAACAGTTATAATAAAGAAATCAGTTTCACAAAGGTAAGCCAACAAGAATGGAAGAAAATGAATTACAGTAAGTTTTTAATTTTTATCAAAAGTAAGGCATGTAATGCTGTATTTTCAAAATCCATCTCTAATCCTTTATCATTAAACAGTTAAAACAATTTATCATGTAAAGTCATGGTTAAATTTATAACACCTTTCAAAAATTAAAAGGAATCCACTATTTTTTCATGGCTGCATCTTCTTTTGATACAAAGTAAAATTCCAAACATTTTACCAAATGTTACCACAGATGTGCAAGCCAAGATCATCAATTATCCCATTGATATTTTCTGTTGAATTATGTAATATGTCATGACAATCTATAGAAACTATTCCTCTAAGCTTCTACCTCTCAATTTTACCCTTCAGTTTTATCTATTATTGAAATATATTTTGCATTCCTTCCTTGCATGGATATATTTAGGTCATTGAAAATACCAAAGATGTCAGATGTACAAACAAATTTATGCTGTTCAATTCACAATTTTAAAATGTTAGGATTAAACTGCTTTCTTATCTTGAGGAAAGACTAAGAGTTTATTTTGTGGTTCAAACATTCTCAAAAGAACTTTTTCCCTCTATAATCAACATAAGTCAACATGCAAAAACAGTTCCTTATGATCAGTTTTCATACTGATCATAAACATCAGTTTTTATATTCTCTCTATAATAAAGAGAATACTATAGTAGAATTTAAGACATTCACCTTAACATAACTTGTAATGTTTACTATGGCACTAAGCATGCTGTCTAGTTCAGCTGACAGTTTTCTCATAACAAGACTTTTTCAACGAAGGAAGTAGTGTGTTAAATTACAAGCTTCTCAATCTGGGTATTTATTCCAGAATACTTTTCTATTATTGCAGTTGCCCCATTAGAGGATACTTCCACATGAAACTTAAGCTGTAAACCACACTAGCATCCTGATCACATGCTTAGATGTTGTGGTAAGAATCAAAGTTCAATAAGCATTGCTAGACAGTTGCTCTTTATTTACCTCATGTAGACCTATTATAAACAGTTTAAAACTAGCACTACACTTTGAGTAACCTTGATTTACAAAACCCCACAAATCCAGCTCTCATTCAGATCTCCAGTCTCATCCCATGCCACTCTCCCCCTCACTCTCTATACTTTGGTCATATATAAACACACCATGTTCTCTCCCACTTTACACTCTATACTTCTCCTACAATAACATGTCATCTGTATAGCTGTTTAATACCTGTGTTCTCTTCTAGAATGGTAACCACCAGAGGGACAGAGACCATGTCTACCTTCTCTTATCATAAAATCCCAAATGCCAGGAACATTGAAGGTGTTCAATAAATATTCACTGAACAGAATTTTTTTTACAGCAGTTACTGAGTAGAGTACAGCCACAAAAATGTGTCATATCTTTAGGAAAAAATATAAAATAACATTTTCAGACTCGATGAGTAGCAAAGTGAAAAATGACCCTTCACTTTGGTAGTACAAATGCCTCCTTCTAGGAACTATTTAGCCCCTGAGCCTTCTGGAAGCAGAAAAAGAAAAGGAATAAAGGGGAAGGGGGGTGGTGAGGAGGGGAAGGAGGGCAGAAACAAGTGAAGAAAGATGCCAAGTTGGGACAACAGTATAAAAGTGGCTAAAGTGCCTGTATTATGACCTTCTCTTTGTCTAGAATGGCCTTTCATCTCTCACTTTGCACTCCCACTCTCACCCATGCCCAGCCTGATGAACTTCCATTCGTCTTTCAAGACTCACATGATTATCACCTCCCTTACACACACACACACACACACACACAATCAGGGCTGGGTCTCTATTGTAAATATTCTTCAAACTCAAAGCACTCAGTATTCATCTCTGTTGCAATACAGATCATGTCATTTTTACAAAGTTGTTTATTTGTCTATCTTCTCTCTACTTAGAATGTGTCTTCCTTGAGGATAGGAATTCCTGTTCACCTTTGACCTTCCAACACTTAGTTTACTGCCTGACCCAGTAAAGATTTCAACATGTTTGCTTACATAATGAATGGATACGGTTGATGTCTATTTTCCTGCCCATAAGAAGTCAGAGGGTGGAAGTGAGGGATGGGAAGAGGAGAATGGGGAAGGAAAAAAAAAAGATTGAGTGGGGAGCAGGGGATGGAACTTAGGCCATATGGCAGTAAAAGGAACTCAAAGGTGAAGTAAATGAGGGCAGATACATGGGAGAAAGGATAGATAAGAAAAAAAAGGTACAAAACATCATTAAGTTATCACAAAACACTCTTTAATAATCTACGAAATTTTACTTTTGGTCTTTACTTGAGTACTTTTGTGCTTTTGCATTTTTTTCAATAATAATATTTTGAGAATCTATGGAAAGAGTTGTGCTAGGTTCTGGGAATATGGAGTTAGAAAACTGAGTTAGTGAGCAAGAATAGAGAAGAATATAAAAGAATGATAAGAGCAAGAACAGAGATATATACACAATAGAATAAGGGCAGAGGAGAAGGACATCTAAACCACCAGACCCTGCATGTTTATCATATGGGTCCTTTGGGCCCATCAGTAAAAGAATGGGTTCATACCGTATCAGTCTTCCTGAGGTGGATTCCCAATGCAATGCTTTGGGATGATAAAACATCCTGTGACTTAAAATTTCTTTTCATATCTCTCAGCGTTCAAACTTAGAGTTTTGTCTTTAATCAGTTTTAATAACAACAAAAATATATAAGACCTTTCTAATTTAAGCCATCTTCTAAAGCTAACCAGACAGCTAAATGATTTTTCACATTTATGGATTATTTTTTATTTCTACTTTTCTGTAGCAAAGAGATAAATTCTGCCCTACCTAAAGTAATAGGGAAAGTACCAATTTCTGACATTGTTAATTTCACTTTGCTGACATTTTGCCTTGAATTTATGACACTGATTAATAATAGCCTAATAGAATATATTTACTTAACCTGATTTACTAGCATCAATATTTGCATTACTGCCATTTCTATAAAACTTCAAAATTTGAAATCTGCGGTATTCAGCTGAGTGTGTCATTTTTTTAATTGGAAATCTGATGGTAACTAATATATTATAATTTATAAATCTTATTCATTTAAAATCATTTAGTGCATATAAATAAAATAAATGTTCATCTAAGTTCATCTTTATACAAAAAGTTCAAATTTAAAAAAACTTAAACCTCAATTATATTCTGGTTTCTAAAATAGCATGGTAACATAATATAGAAGTAGAAACTAGTGTATTGCATACTGAATTTTCATTTAACTAGTGAAACTATTTGCTATTTTTGTTATGTTTTTATAACTCAGAGACTGTGAAGAGGGTTGGTAGAAGAGGACAAGACCCTTTTTATAAAATATTCTAGAGAGCTATTTTCTATAATTTAAAATATGAAATCATATATCAGCCCCTGTTTTTAATTTGATACCAATACCAGTACCCTTCCACCTTAAGAGTCACAGCCTTAAAGGAATCATTCAATCTTTCTTTGGTGGCATTATGTCATCAAAACAGAGATGGAGTAAACATCTGGGTTACGTTATCATCTAACATAACTACACTGGTAAACACTGAATTCAGCAATTAATAAAATATGTACATCTATAAATAGAAAATATTTTGTTATATTTGGTTTTATAAAGTGCTATAGTCTGATTATTTAAGCTAGAGAGAATAAAGCAGGTAGTGTGTTATGAAGAAAGAAAAAGCAAAAGAGTGGGATTTCCATTTAGGTCGAAGTAGTTTAAAGAGTAATTACTATTCAGTAAGATATGTAGAGGGGCTATCGGGGCAGGTTTTGGTTTGTCTGAATCAGAAAGCAAAAAAAAATGTTGTTTTTTAAAGGCTAAAAGTTGTGCCACTTCACAAAAATCATCCAACTAAGCAATTCTTGATGCTTGCTAAATATATATGCTAGTGTAAGCTAATATGAAATACACAGCAGAGTTTAAAAAAAGAAGAAAATGTACATTTTAGTTCAAGATATCCAGCTGAGGTTAGCTCTAAAGGCTTCCTTAAATAAGCTGACAGGAGATTTTCAACATCTTCATCTCTTAGTTAAGTGCCCTATGTTAATAAATGACAGAAATTAATGTAATTTAAAATTTTAATCAAAATTAACTAACATTTCTCAAAGGAATTCTATGATCAAGGTATACACAGGAGTGGTAAAAGCTACAATGATGTAGATTTCCAAGGGCATGTGCCCTTAAGGAAGGTGTAATCTAGTTGCAGAGATATATGTGTACGCACAGTGAAAATGACTGGGCAAAGCAAAATGTAATTGGTTCTACTGGAGAGAAATTACTCAAAGTACTAGAGAAATCAGGACAAAGGCACTGTTAACGGGGATACCCGTGGAATTTTCTTGGAGGACAGAGTGTCCTGGGCTTTAAAATAATTTAGTTTTAAAAGGGTAGAAAGGAGAAAGAGGGATATTTCAGATAGATGGTACATCAGAAGCAAATGTTTCCTCCCTGTCTAGTGAGTGAAAATCTAGTTTAGATGGATAAGGTGGACAAGTAAGAAGTAAGGATGAACAGGTAAGTGAGACTCATAGCTTTGAAAGCCATAGTGATTCTGGACTTTATTTTGAAGACAACAGGAAACTGCTGAAGGTTTTTAAGCACAAGAATGACTGAATCAGAGAACATTAAAATGTCCTTTGTTCTTTTGTGCAAATAAACATTAAAAATATCATTGACATGCTTTCATAAAAAGGCCCATCTATACAGTGCTGGTGAAATCAAAATGTTAAAAAGAAGCTGTGAATCCTCTTAAATTTGACAAGATGACTGTGAGTAATAATCACCTACTGAGGCTGACTGAATATCTGTCAGGATTGCCAGATTCCAGAACACAATGTAAAAACTGATCATAACATCCTTGAATACAACAGAAAAACAAGGAAGGTTCACACTTACAAAATAAGATGCGGGAAAGAGGAGTGTGTTCCAATGTTAAAACTTCGCATCTTCAAAATCTAGGCAAATGAATAAGTATGGTCAGGAGCACTCAAAACAAATCTATCAAATGTCTAGGACTCTTTTGGATCACTAGCTCATAAAGACAGCAAATTAAAAGACTAAATGCTATTGTTAGAACAACCGTACTTTATCTCACTGTGTTACAAATCTCAAATATGGGGAAAATAGGAAAAAGCTGGATCAGACACTGGAATAAAAATAACACTATCTCTTCAACAAATTTTATTTTATTCTAAAGATGCAAGATACATTTCCCAAGCCCCCTTGTTTAGGAAGAGCTCTGGACTGAGTTATGACCAGTATGGGTAGAAATGATATTCAACACTCCCAGGTCTGGCTCCTGAAACTTCCATGTTCTCTCTTTCCTTGCATGCTGGCCAGATGCAAAAATATCCAGTAGAATGCTGTGAGGCTGTTGAAGATTTAAAACACAAAGCACAACAAAAGCCACATGAATGAAGGAGATTAGATCTCAGAAAGACTGTGTGGAGGAGGGGTCTTCCTCCTACTTCCTGATAACCCTCACTGGATTATGACATGAGTTTGAAATAAAAGCTACTGAGATTTGGGATTGTTTGTTATATTAGTTAGCACATCCTTACTAATACAGACTCCCAAAACTTTACTTATATTTAAAAATCAGCAGAGTTATATAACATATAGTCTAATCCTCCTCAAAGTATGTCAGAGTGCTTTTAGAGCTATAAATACACAAAAATATGCTTCAAATATAATCAAATTTACAGTATACAAAAAGTAAAGTTGGAAAGAAATGATTCAAGGGGAAAGAGTAGAATCACTAGTCATTACATTTTGAAATGAGACAGCCAGATCCTTTACCGGGAATTTGGTTATTCCATGGTGATTCTTCAGGAGGCATCATCCATTTCAAGAGGTGACAAGAGAACCATGGACACTATTTCAGGAGGTGACAAGAGAACCATGGACACTAAATGCTGGACAAAATGTTCTCCATCTTTATGAGGTTAAAAAAAAAATCTTATTTGTAAAAGTTCTGATGATGTAGATTTTTTGCTTGTACTTTCACATAAGTTTATTATTATATTTTTCCCAGAATATAAGAATATTTTTATATTCTTTCTTACTTCCTCTAACATAGTTGTATTTGTGAGTCTGCATTTTCTCATTATCTATTCTTAATGTACTTTTTCTTTTTTGGATATTTTTCTATTTTATATGGTATTTTTTATACTTTTAAAGTTTTCCTTTCTAATACCTCGTATTGTTCTAAGCATAAGTTCTCATGACTGTATAAATGTTATCTGTGATGACTCTAATTTCCAAATGTTTCTTCTGTGAGAAATGCTTTCTTTCAGTGGTACAGGAAAAAAAAATGAGTATCCAATAAGACCGGACTGACCAAGGAAAACACATGGATCATAAAATGGGTAAGAAATCAATTAATATAAATTACTCCTTTAATATCTGCTCATCTGAGCACTTACAGAATCCTTAACGTCTTTTCCCAAAGCACTTTTTAAGATAAACTGAATTATTTTATATCCTTTTGGGGCTCATATCATCATCATCAGATTATCCCACACTCTGCAAATGGATCATAAATTATCTGACTTGCTTTCATAGCCCCAGAGGGTGCCTTGGGTATGAATTCTAACAAATAGATATACCTTTGGGGTGATCATCATACATATATTCATTTAACAGAGGTTTAATGAAGGTCTACTATGCACCAGATATTGGTGCTATGTCAAAGGACAAAAGACAAAAATTGCTACTCTCTCAGAGGCTTATTTTGGTGGGGAAGAGATGGAGACAAATAACAAACCAAATTAACTACAATTAATTAACTACCCAGTATGTAGAAAGTAACAAGCATTACGGAAATAATAAAATAAAAATTTTAAATAGGGTGTTTAGTAAAGGCCTTACAAAATGGGCATTAGAGTCAAGATCTGAAGGAGGCACGGAGGTGACTGGGATGGTATCTTAGGAAAGAGGGTTTCCAGCAGAAGAAACAGCAACTGCCTTCAGGTGGGAATGTTCTTGGCATACTTGAGGAACAGAAAGAGGACAGCGTGCATGGACCAACAGCAGTATGACTGGGGCTGCGGGAGAGCAAGAGATGAGGTCAAAGAAAGACCTCACAGGGCGCAAAATCCCGTGAGCCTCGTGAGTCACTGTAAGAACTTTGTGTTTTTCTTTTCTTTTCCTTTAAGATTTTATTTATTTATTTGAGAGAGAGAGAGAGTGCACGCATGAGCCAGGGGAGGGGCAGAGGGAGAGGGAGAAGCAGACTCCCCGCTGAGCAGGGAGCCCGATGCGGGGCTCGATCCCAGGACCCCGGGATCATGACCTAAGCCGAAGGCAGAAGCTTAACTAACTGAGCCACCCAGGCGCCCCAGAACTTTCCCTTTTTCTTTTAGTGAAATGGAAAGTCACTGAAGAATTTTGAACAAAGGAATGGTATTAAATGACTTATATTTAAAACTTTAAATTCTGGCTGCTGCATGCTGGCAATGACAGGAGAAAGTAGTTAGATGATTGCAATAATCCAGGTGAGACATGATGGTTCAAACCAGGGTTACAATGGGTAGAGAAAGGTGAGAAATGGCAAGATTCTGAATAGATACAGTATTGAGAGCAGATAGGATTTACTGACGGACTGGATACAGAGTACTAGAGAAAGAGAGGAATCAAGGAGGACTTTAAGATTTTTTACCTGAACAAGTAGAAGGATAAAATTGGCACTTGCTAAAATGGAAAAACTGAAAGAACTGGTTTGAGGAAGAGAAGCAGGAATCATAAGGTAAGTCTGGGATACACTAAACTTAAGAAGACTATTAGACATCCAAATGGAGACACTAAGCTGGCAGCAGGAGTTATATGATGGGGATTCAGGGGAAAGGCACACATGGGAAATATAAATCCGGAAGTCATCGGCACATAGATGATATGTCCAGTCATAAGATTAAATGATATCACAAAAACTATGAGAAGAGACTGGAAGGGAATAATAAAAGTTCTGGGGCACTCCAACATTAAGAGTTCTAAAAGAAGAGAAAGATATAGCAAAGGACTGAGAACAATAGGCCAGTGAATTCAGACCAAAACCAACAGAGGGTAGGGCCATGGAGTGTCAAGTGCTGCTCGTAGGTCAAGTAAAATGAGAACTGATGTTTGATCTTTGGAGTAAGCAACATGGAGGTCATTAGTAACCTTGACTAGAGCTATTTCAGTTGAATGATGTAGGCAGAAGCCTGTTTGGAATGTTTCAAGAAAAAATGAGAACAGTGAAATTTGAGAGAGTGAAGATAGACAATTTTTGAAACAATTTTGCTATAAAGAGAAGGAGAGAAATGCAGTGGTAGCAGGAGAGGAGGGAGAGTAGGATCTAAGGAAGTTGTCTTTGTTTTCATTTTACAGATGGGAAATATAACAGTATGTTTGTAAGATGGTGGGTAAGAACCATTAGAGAGGAAAAAACTAGTGATTAGAAGAGGGAAAATCACTGTGGGATGTTCTTAAGTACATTTGAGAAACAGAATCTAATATACAAGTAGAGGACTGGCATGTGCTGGGAATGTGGGTACTTCTATATTCATACTAACAAGAGAGAAACAGAGCTTAGGTACACAAAGGCAGAGGTGGTTAAATGCAGTGGTGCAAGCTTAAGGATGTTCTCTTCAGGATGCTTCTATTTTGTCAGTGAATAGAAAGGGAAGTAGTTATCTGTTTAAAGTTGGGATGTGGTAGGGAGGTTAGAGGTTTGGGGAAAGAGGGCAAGGTATGAAATGAAGCATCTAGAGGCATGAAAGTGTGAGTGGCATGGGAAAATATGATTGCCAGGCAGCATTATAAATCTACTCAAATTTGGTGATCAGGAATTTGAAGTGAGACCAATAAGCCTGGAAAGTTATGCAGAATAGATTAGGAACAGAAGAAGAGTTGAATTTAACCAGTCATGATGGCCAAGGAATAGAGTATTTACAGTGATTAATCATGAAATTTAAGTTAGGTTTAAATGACAGGAAAATATGAAGGAAATGAGGAATAGCAGGAAAGTAGGGGTCAAAGAATTATTGAATCAGGGTATTAGAAAGTAAAGTGGAGATAAGAGTGTATAGCAAGAGAAGGATGCTTACAAGCAAGATTATGGCAGTTATTAGTTATGAGATAGTCTTGAATGAACATAGGGATGTGTCTGAAGAAGGATGGAGGGCAAGATCACTGAAAGAAATGATGTCAAGGAACCAACTGTCCAGAGTAGTAGAAGGATCATTCTTATTAAAGAATCATGGCTGGAGCAGTGTTTGAAGATGTGAAAGTGAGCCAGGAGCCGAAATATTCAACAAATAAGGTTACATTCAACAAGGAGTCTAAAGTAAATGAATTGATGAACTTTGTGATACTGAAGACAGTTATTCATCATAAGAAATGGGAACCTGCTTTTGCCTTTTACAGAATATTAATGACCACACAAAAAAGAATGACATATAATTGAAAGTTATTTCAACAATCAAGAATAAAAGGGAATTTATTAAGTAGTGGGTAAATCATCCTGACATATTTAAGGCTGGATCGTGCCTTTCCATTCTTTAGGAAGAGTCATTCAAAAAAGAACCCATACAACAAACGTATCTCTATTTGCTCTGAAAGAATCAGCTGACAGACTTTACTCAGATTTACTTTAAAAGTATTTGACCATAAAAAATACCTCTACACAGAACACATAAGAACAGAGAAATTATGAAATCAATATAATGTTCTATTAAGTAAGTTTAAAAAGTAAATAAGCAGCTATCTTTAAAAATAAAGTACTATTTTTCAAATGTGGGGGCAGGAGGAATAAGAAAGGAAACGATTGAACCATTTAAGATAAGATTATTTCTTCCCTGAGTATCCTAAGTGCTGTAAGTCAACAGGGAAATCTGCAGGTTTCAGAAAATTGTTCCAATCATTCTGAACATTGATTATATTCATTCAATCTTAAGGAGATTATTAAGAAATATATATTTCTAGGGGAGCCTGGGCGGCTCAGTTGGTTCAGTGTCCAACTCTTGCTTTTGGCTCAAGTTATGATCTCAGGGTTGTGAGATCAAGCCCCTCGGCAGGTGCACGGAATCCACTGGAGATTCTCTCACCCTCTACCTCTCCCTGCCCCCCTGCCCCACCCCTACACATGAGTGTGCAAGAGCATTTTCTTTCTCTCTCTCTCAAATAAATAAATAAATAAATAAAATCTAAAAAAAAGAAATAACATATTTTTAGGGGTGATCATGTAGCTATATGATGGCATTGTGATTCAGCAGCAGTTAAACACTAAATATTTCAGTTAGATTTTAAATTATATTCACAAATTCTAATCTTTTACAAAGAGAAATAGATGGAACACCATAGAAAGGTAGATGTATCTGTTTAATCATTGTCTTCCCCCACCAAAAAAAAGGAAACTACAGAGCTCTGATGGGTGACCTGGCTTGGGTGAATGTATCAAATTAAAAGTAAATGAAAGCTAGACAAGATGCCTGTCTGTCATGACAGGATATTTAACTATGTGATTAGTTGCTGGGGGAACAAATATGACTAAAAGATACATCCCTGCCTTCAGGTCACCCATAAACTGGAGGGAAAGACATGCATGTAAGCAAAATATGCATGGACAATATATATCTGTACATAAAATGCTAGGGGACCAACAGGAAGGGGTGAGTAAATCTTCTTGAGACAGTAAGAGGAGGCTCATGGGTGATATTTGAACTAGGCCTTGAGGACTGAGTTGGAGTTCAGATTAAAAGAGATCTGTATGGGTGTGTGTGCTGGGAGAGGGTGGAATTGGGAAGGAAGAAGCTCATGCAGAGGGGAAAGCATCAGCCAAATCTAGAGGAATGAAAATGCACAGGACATTTTAGTCAACCGTGAAGAGAAAAGTGTGATTTATGAAGAGAAACAATGGATGATAAACTTGTAAAATGAAATTAGAAATGTTGCCTTGTAAGTCATTTGTTTTTAAGACTTTAGATCTCATCCTGTTAAGTAGTTATTTGCCGAAGTGTGTTCCATAGAATATTAGTTCATGGGATGTTGATGGACATTACATGAACCATGGCACCTCTGATAAGGTTAAACAAAATTTAAAGGATTTCTTTACGACTTCTCCGCACTTCTTAATATACTAATACACATTGTGAATCTCAAAAGGAAAATAGCTTATGCAGTTTTATAAACTAATTTGATCACAGAATCCCCTTTTATAAGAAGCGTATTAGAGAACTAATGTTCTGTGGGAATGTACTCTTAAAACTGCTGCTGGGGCAATGGGGAAATCACTGCAATATAAATTGGTTTCCCACCACATGACATCATATATATATTCCTCCACCCAATAAACATTTATTTATTTATCTTCTACATGCTAAGCCTAATAGTGCATAAAAGTACATGAGCCTTATAAATTCAGATTATGGTCATATGAATAAAAATAATATTAGATGCATACTGGGTTAATCTGAACAAAATAAAAATGAACTTGGATTCTTATTGTAAAGGATTCACATTCATCATGGTGTACTAGTAGTTAGAGATGGAGACTCGGGAGCCAAATTGCCTGGGTTTAAACCCTAGCTATTCCACTTACTAGCTGTGTGATCTTGGGCAACTGCTTAACCAATCTGTGCTGCACTTTTCCCCTCTGTAAAATGGGAATTGTAACAGTACCTAACTCAGAGGTTGTTCTGATGATTAGGTAAATTGAATAAATTACTATTTATAAAGAGCTTAGAACAGTGGTTGGCATAAGGTAAGCACAATGAGGTTTGTTAAATAAATAAAACCAATACACTAGGGTCAGAGGGAGTATTTTTCTTTCCTTTCCCAAAGTATTTTATTGCACATTTACTCTGGGAAATTTTTGTAATAAATCAGTAGCCTGTTTAGAGATTGGTGAAAATGAGGTAAACACAGACCATTTGGGCTCTTCCTTTAAGTGGGAAACTTGCCTGAAATATCCATCTTTACCCTAGGTAGTGCACCATGGTCTCCTAGCTCTCAGTATTTTCTCCACACACTGGTTGGAAAAGTCCGGATACAAAAATGAAACAGGAGGATGAAGGAATAAAGTCAATTGCTAGTTTCTTCTTTATACTTTTTCCTATTTTTCAAATTATTCAAAATCAGTATGTATTATTTTTGTATTCAGGAAAAAAATGTTATTTTAAAAGGTAGCTTTTAAACTAGTGTTAGAAACAAAGATGAATACAAAATGGTAACTTTTCTCCTTCCCAATCTAGTAGCCAGAGATAATTGAGAGGTCAAGGTAGGATGAAGCATTATGTTTCAAATTAGAAAAAGCTGTGACTCTACCAAAGAAATTCCAAAAATCTTAATATGCTAAAAAAATCATGAACATTAACATATTATTATAAAGAAAATGATGTGATTCACATTGAAATCATAGCTGCTTGAGAATTCAGGTCACTGTTCCTGCCCTATAGAATAAAAAAAAAATGGTGTTCAAAGTTACCTCAAAATTAAAATTGCAAGAAAGAGTTGAACTCAAATTTCAAGGATTAAACCTGGGAAGCCTTCTCACAGATATTTCATAATAACAAAGCCTAAAGATTTTTTTTTCTTCAGACTGAATAAAAACATATTCCTCATTTTAGTAAATGTTGGATGGATCATTCAGACTGCTCAGGTCAAAAATCTTGCAGTCATTTTTCTCACGTCCTGCATCCAATCGTCCAGTATATCCTCTCTGCTCCTCTTCAAAATATGTCCAGAATCTGACCACTTACCACCCACACCCACTCCGGTCCAAGCCACCATCCAAACTGGTCTCCCTGCTACTGTTCTTCCCTTCAATTTATGCTCAAAACAGCATCCAAAGGAGTGATCCCACTATAGTATAAGTCAGACGGATCATCTCACTTCCAGTCATCCCCAAACTCAGACATTTCCCATCATGCTTATGAAATAAAAGCTAAAGTCCTGGCCAATCCTTCCATAACCCAGTCCATGTTAGCCCTCTGATCTTACTCTTCCTCCCCTGTTCCATTTCAGTCTCCCTGCCCTTCTTCCTGTTTCTAGAACAAACCAATCAGGCCTTTGTTCTTCCCACTTGGAATGCTCTTTCTACAGACATCCAGGCACCTTACTCCCACACTTCTTTCACTGCTATGCTCAAATGTCACCTTACCAATAAAGTTTTCCCTGATCACCTCTTTTAAAATTGCAAGCCACCCTATGCATATATTCCTATCAGACTTCCCAGAATTTACTCTAAATAGCACATAATACCATCTAACATTCCGTATATTTTCCTCATTTATCTCATTGTCTCTCCTCAATATAATGAAAGCTTCCTGAGGACAGGATTTTCCTTTGTTTTGTTCCTTAACATATTCTTAGAGGCCAGAATAGTGCTTAGTGCACACAGTAGCTGCTCAATAAATACTTGGTGGCTGTTAAATAAAGTGGAGATATCATGTAGGCTTTTGGAAGTAGACTCCTGAAATCTGGAGAGAGGCCTGAGCTGAAGCTATAACTTTAGGAGTCATCAGTGATGATGTCATTAAAAATAAAGACAGGAGAGATTTGGTAAAGAAAAAAAAAGGAAAGAAAGAAAGAAAGAAAGAAAAGAAAAGAAAAGAAAAAGACTTTCAAGAAAAGCATTTTCACAGTCTTTGCTAGAAAAGCATAATGATAAAAATAATGCACTTTTTGCAAATTTCAAATTGGTAAAATTTACAAAACTGAAGGTGATTCAAAAGATATAAAACATGCAACTAATTGCAAGAGTCTGAGTCAACATTTTTTTTCCTTTTTTTTAAATTTAAATTCAAGTTAGTTAACATATAATATAGTATTGCTTTCAGGAGTAGAATTTAGTGATTCATCACTTACATATAACACCCAGTGCTCATCCCAACAAGTGCCCTCCTTAATTCCCATCCCCCATTTAGCCCATCCCCCCACCCACATCCCCTCCAGCAACCCTCAGTTTATTCTCTTAACTATAGTCTCTCATGGTTTGCCTTTTAATTGCTCTCTAACTGCATTTGCTTTATTTCATATTCAAGGTTATCTTATTTTTTCAGTAAATGAAGGATATGGATGCCTTCTCATCTTTCCGTTTACCACCTTATTTTAAACAACAACCACGGAACACTAATAAGTAAATGCAACACATGTAATGTGTTCCTCAAGAATTCCCATTCTAACCTTCCTCCTCTGTGACCATTTAATTGTACTGGTGACTGGAAGGACTTGGGGGAATTGAATGTAATCTATTTGGAAGTAATGGCGATTACAATTCTCTCTCCAATAATTTGAAACTTAGTCTGAAGCTTCTTCAAAATATAAATGCAGAGCCCAAGGTCAGACAACACTTTACTGAGAATCAGCTATTAGAATGCAGAGCGGTCGCCTGAAAGACTCTGCTGTCTGCATTTTGTGGAAACAGATGTGAAAAGTGGGGAAAGTATTATAAAATCACCACCACCACTGCTTGGTAATTTGTGTTAATTGTATGTATGAAGTTGTTGGCCCATTGTACTTCTTAAATGACATCCCTCATCAATCCCTGCAATTTGTCTCAACAAGATGCAGACACGGTTGGGCTGGAGGATGCCTAGCTGCAGAGCAATCTAAAAGCTTTTTCAAACACCTTTAATGCATATTCACAACCACCACTTTCTAAAATGCAGTATTTCATCACCTACTATATTTAAATTTCTAAAATCTGCATTATATATTTCAAGTATGTTTAAATCAAAGTTTAAGTATTGGAAAAGCCTACATAATTTAACAAGTAGTATGAATTAGAGGATGCTGACTCAGCAGATGATAGGCAATCAACGGGCCAATCTTAACTATATGAAAACTGCAAATAACTGCAGGTTTAAAGTTATGAAGATGAAGCTGAGAAAGAAATTAAAATTTCATAAAGGAAATAGACAAGGGAAATCAAATGAAGAAAAGCAAAAGTATAAAGGCAAAAAAGCTGAAAATATGAAACAACCGAATAGTAGGTAAAACAGAAAATCAAGTAAATGAAATGAGTTCAGGCTCTAACTAAGCTAAAAAGAAATTAGTATTAATCAACCATCATACTAGACCCACATTTTTAAAAATGGAAATTATTTTAATGGGGGGGTAAATGAAGCAAGAGAATTCTAAAATATTGTGGAGAATAACATCAAATAAATTTTTCTCAGACTCCTTCCCAATAAAATCTCTAGAACCCTCTTCTCTATTACATCTCTCTAGTGCTCCTTGTTGTATCTAGTATCATAACCACAAATCTACCTTCCTCACCACAACACACTGATTTTCCTGTAAGATATTTGTATGGAGTATGGAAGTCAAGAAAATGACAAAATTTGAGACCTTTCAGGATGACCCATTATAAATCATATTTAACACTTATTGAATACCAGCATCATAGAATCATAGACTCTCAAGGTCAGAAGAGATTTTAAAGGTCTTCTAGTCCAGCCAAGCATCCATTCTCAAAGTCCTTCTGTGATATTCCTGCCAAGCAGCTAAACTATGCTTACTGAAACATGTTGATTGATGGAGAAACCACCATCTTCCAAAATGTCTCCTTTTACCTTCAAACATCACTTCAGCCTATTATTTATTCCATTCTATGTCCCTCAAACTAAATAGTTCACCTGGGACATTTACTGATAAGAAAACATAACATCTAAGTGACTGGAACCTACCTTATAGAGACTCTCATTTTATACAGATGACTGGGGGACTCCTGATAATCAGTATATTTTCAAAATTCCCCAAGTGAGGGGTGCCTGGGTGGCATAGTCGGTTAAGCAACCAACTCTTGGTTTCGGCTCAGGCCCTGATTCCAGGGTTGTGAGATTAAGCCCCGTGCTCAGCGTGAGTCTGCTTAAGATTCTCTCTCCCTCTCCCTCAGCCCTTCCCACCACCTAAAATAAATAAATAAATAAATCTTCAACGTTCCCAAAGCGATTTTAATATGCAAGCCAGGATTAGAAACATTGCATAAAACTAAGTTCACTCCACACCATGGTAGAGTTACTATTAGAAAATGTCAGATGACCCATCTTCCTAAAACTTCTATTTATTAGTCTTGATTTGATTCCTTGATAATTATACAGTAGAATACGGTAACATTATAACATGGAAAGAGTACAAGATTCTAATTCAAACAGAGCTGATCCTAAGTGACCTTCCTAAGTGAATGACCTCAGCCAAATTGTCTAACTATTCTGAGTCGCAGTTTCCCCATCTGTAGAAAGAGGATATAATCACTAATGGGGAGCTGAGGGAGATAATATATTCCACTTGGGCATACAATGCTATCATGTCCATCTGAGCCTTCTCTAGGTAAATGTGGCAGAAAGACCCTATGGTGGCCCCATGATTCCCACTTCCTCTCCCCTTGAGTGTTCACATCGGGTTTGCTCTCCCCTTGAGTGTATGTGGGACCTGTGACTTGCTTCTAACCAACAGAATATGGCAAAGATGAAAGGATTTTGTAGGTAAAATTAAGTTCCCAAATTAAGTTTATCCAAGGGAGGATTATCCTGGGTGGGCCCGACTTCATCCAGTGAAAGTCCTTAAAAGAATGACTGGACCCTCTCTGAAGTCAGAGACTCCAAGCAGCAGAGACTTCCTGGGTTGATAAAGTAAGGTCACGTTATAGTAGCTCACATGGCAAGGAACTGCAGGTGGCCTTTGGAACCTCCAGCCAACAGGCAGTGAAAAATCAGAGCTCTCCACCATTGAATTTCAAGGAAATGAATTCTGCCAACAGCCTTAGTGAACCCAGAAGCAGATCCTCTCTCAGTCAAGTCTCTAAACGAAAATGCCTCTGTGAGAACCTGGGCAGAGGACCCACGAAGCTGTGTCCAGACTTCTGAGCCACAGGAACTTTGAGATAATTAATAGTGTGTTGTTTGGGGCGACCACGTTTGTGGTGGCTTGGTTTGCAGCACTAGAGACTATAACGATTTCCATTTGAATGTTTCAAGTCTGTTCATGGTCTTGGTCAATCTCCCTAAAACATCTCCACTTCAGCAAACTTTCCTTTAAAGTGTGGCTTGCAAAAGTGGATGCAACCATCATAGCAAAAATTTATTCAGGCAGAAGGCATCAAAGGATGCGAAATCTTGGTCGGTGGTAGTCAGAAATTTAATGAGAAACACAGTATTTACAATTAAATTTGATTATGCCCTGTTTTATATCTTAAGGTACAGATCTCTCTGTTGTGTCAGTCTCACATTGAGAGTAAAGAGACAAGGGTGCTCTTATTATCAAATTGTTTTACTAACAAGCCTCTCTTTTGCCATCTGGAAAGTGACCCATGAAATTTGATGTTTGTACTAACTCCAAAGCTTGCAAAGTAGTTTTTTCAGAATTTCAGACTCATAAACATTTCTATTGCACTTTATATGAATCCATTAGTTTGTACAATCACTTGCACTGAATAATGACCTCACTCACCTCATGGTAATTTGGCCCACTCACATGCGCATGTGTGCACACATGTGGGTGTGTAGATTCTCCACAATCAGAAGAACCTCAGAACTCTTCAGATTTGCACAGGCAAAGTACATTTAAAAGTGTTTCTCTGGATATGTGTTCATATCCAAACACATCATGAAGCCTCATTCTTTCACCCTTGATCACTAATGATTTTATGTCAGATGATATGATTATCTATCTTTAATTTCCAAAAGGAGTCTTTCTATTAATTGTTGTTGTAAAGGGGCATGCAGAGGAGATTAACAGCACCCCACCTATCACACATACCACCAAACAGCCATTCATTGATTCCCAATGTCAAAGCTGTTAAAGACCATATACGTAGTTTTTCATCACCTTCCTTATTGAGGACATGAGCATTAAACCCTAAAGGGAACTGACAAAGACAGATGCTCAGAATGACAAAACGAAAAGACAGAAAGGGCTTGTAATCTTGATGACATTGCTCAGCCAATGAATTAACCAGACCTCCACTATCCTACTGATCTCTTTGAATATGAGAAAATAAATGCTTTGTGTAGGCCACTTTCTGAGTATTCAGTTACTTGCGGTAGCAAACACACTAAATGACACATTTGCCTATCTCCCATCCAAGGACTTACCAGGCCCCACCCTGCTTAGCTTCCGAGATCAGATGAGATTGGGCGCATTCAGGGTATGGCTGTATACTACATTTGCCTATCTCTAACAATTTTTTAGCCTAAGTCTCAGTTTTTCCAGCAATACAAAAAGGAAATAAGGCTACATAGTCTGTGCAGATGATCAAGTTAAGATGAAGTAAATAAGTTCTGGTACAAGTTTCAATGTGTGTGGTGGTGGGGTCCCCCACACCAGCAAGCAATTCTCCAGACACCAGCTGAATGTCCTACAATTCAACGCCATTTTGACACTATCTACCCAGAGAGCATCAGATTTCACAGGTTAAGGGCTCAGTCCTATAAGACTGTCCTGTGTCATCCTCCCACCCCCCGGACTCCACTCACTTCAGACACCAGTCACAAGTCCAGATTGTCACCTGTGCTTCTGACAGACTGGCTATAAATGGAGGTTCCTACAACCCCATCCTCAGGTTCAACTAATTGGCTAGAGGGGCTCACAGAACTCAGAGTAACATTTTACTTACTAGACCACTGGTTTACTATAAAAGAATATAACGCAGGCACAGCCAGATAAAAGAGATGCATAGGGCATGGTATGGAGGGAGGGTGTGGAGCTTCCAGGCCCTCTCTGGGTATGCCACTCTCCCAGAACCTCCACATGTTCACCAACCCATAAGTTCTCCGAACCCCTTACCTTCTTGGGTCTTACAGAGACTTCATTCCATAGGCATGATTGATGAACTCAGTGGCCACGGCGACTGATTCAACCTCCAGCCCCTCTCACCTCTCCAGAAGTTGAGAAAGTTCCAATCCTTTAACCACATGGTTGGCTCCACTGGTAACCAGCCCCCATCCTTAGGTGCCTTCCAAAAGTCACCTCATTAATATAACAAAAGAATTACTGTTCTCATCACTTTGGAAATTCAGAGGTTTTAGAAGCTCTGTGCCGAAACAGGAACAAAAACAAAATAGGTATTTCTTATTGTAAATCATAGTATCACACAAGGTCATTTGCCCTAATCCAATACAACTGTATCCTTATTAAAAGGGGAAATCTGAACACAACACACACACACACACACACACACACACACACACAGGAAAACACACCACGTGAACGTAAAGGTAGAAATGAGGATGATGCATCTACAACTTAGGGAATACCAAAGATGGCCAGCAAACCATCAGAAGCTATGAGAGTGGCTAGAAACAGCCCTCAGAAGAAACCAACTCTGCCAACACCTTGATTTTGGACTTCTAGGCTTCAGAATTGCTAGACAATGAATTTCTGTTAAGACATTCAGTCTGTGGTCCTTTGTTATAGTAGCCCTCGCAAAGGAATACATGATTCAATGTTAAAAGTAAACCCAAATTCCAAAGAAAACCAAACAACAGCAACAACAAAAACACAGAAAAGATTAAAAAAAAAACAACAACACAGAAAAGAGTGTTCTTTTTTTATAGTTACACATTCATAAGCTGATGTTTATTTACATAGATAATTGATGGTGGTACCAAAAAAATTTTTCTCAACATGAAGTGTTTACATATGGATTAACCTTAGGTCAGAAACTGAAGAGCTTCTTAAAAGAGTAATATTCCACAGAGGGAAAAAAAAAAGAAAGAAGTTGGAGGGCATGTATTTTTAATAGAATCTAAGGGAGAATTTTCAAATATACAAATAGAACAGAACAATAAGGAGGGCTAAGAGACAAGTGCATTTTCTTAATAAAATGAAATTACAAATGCTAGCATAGATTAAGAAGGTAATCATGAGATGTGAGAAGGGAATCCATTTGGACATATCTTTTAAATTTTAATTCTTTACAAAGAACTGTGAATTGTTTTTTTGCATAGTTAATCATTACTTTTTAAGTCTTTCAGTTCCTTGAAATTTCTTACTAAAGAATTGTCAGTAAAAAGATGTGGAAGAAGATGTTTTGTATTGAATTTGAATGTATTATTCACTTAATTACAGCCTTCATGTAACAAAGGTTTCCTAATGTAGTCTCATCTAAAATTAATATATATATACATAGTGACTCCAAATGTTTAATGAGCTACAAGGTTTATTAACATTTCCATTTTATTTATTTTTAGCTTTACTAAAGCTCATCTATTGCCCACAGGCTTGTGATGCACATATCACATAATAAGAAGGCAAAATTAAATTTAAATTCTTATGTAGCAGAATTTCCTACAAGCAAATGAATACCAACATGGCTAAATTATTTCAGAACTGCCAGATTTAAAATTGAAGATTACAGCTTTTATTTGCTTTTAATTAATCTTATATTTGTACATGGAGAGAGCACAAACAAGTGCCAAAGTTACCAACAGACCTAGAAAATGATATTTTGAATAAAAATGGGTACAGTTTCTGCAGCTTAGGGGTAGTTCTGCTCAAATAAACACCTCCCTCATCTATTGACTGATGGCAGAAATTATTAAAATGATTAATTCTTGTAAAAATATACTCTTAAAAAATTTCATTTTATTATTTATTTGAGATAGAAAGCAAGAGTGAGAGAGAGAGAGAGCACAAACAGGGGGACAGGCAGAGTGGGAGGGAGAAGCAGGCTCTCCACTGAGCAGGGAGCCTGATGCGGGACTCAATCCCAGGACCCTGGGATCATGACCTGAGCCAAAGGCAGACGCTTAACCAACTGAGCCACCCAGGCGCCCCAAAATATAAATACTCTTAAAGAGAGTAACACTTTAAGCTATTCTCAGTGGAAACATTTGAGATCCCACCTAAGTGCACATTTTTATAGCTGGTGGGTGGGGTTTGGGGAGGAAGTAGAGGAAAGAAGCACCTAAGATGGAGGCTGGAAGTACCGCAACCAGCATAGTTTCCTTATTTTACTTCTATCTATTCAGGATTCTGTTTTTCCAAATGAACCTCTTCTCATGGAAACCATGATATAGAAGTCAGACACTGAATAGATGTGGTCTAATTTAAATTTATGTGCAAACATTTCTTGAGTATCTATTATGCACAAGATACTGAGCTAGACTTTATGGGAGACACAAATATAAAAAGACAGAGTGGCCGAGTTATCAGAAGCTTATAATCTGGAAGGGGTATAAAATAAGTTTAAAATTCACTAACCATACAGACGGTATACAGCATGGTGGATGAGAACGTGGACCCAAGATCTTTAATCTTCAATTTTAAATCTGGCTTGAATACTGGCTCCAACTGACAAGTCATGTAACCTCTCTGGGTTTCAGTTCCTCAACTGTGTAATGAGCGTGGCTTGTTAGGAAGCCGAATTGGGTGAATATATATAAAGCCCTCTGAACAGTGTAAGCAGTAAGTATGAGATAAGCGTCATTTGAGAAAACTATTTTAAAAAGTGAAAATGGGAGCTCCAGGAAGGGCAAGAGGGCATGTGATGGAAAAATCAGGAATGGCTTTTCTACGATAGGTAGCATAAAGCAGACAATATTCGTGACCCCACTCTCCTGCATCAGACACAAAAGAACTTTCCACCTTTTCAGAAAGTGTTACTGCCATTCTGCTGCTTGGTGGCTTCACTTCACATGTGGGTAGTACTGCAACTCACTCTTCCTTTTGTTTGCTCTTTCTCCTTGGTCACAGTGAGAACAACTTGCACTAAAACTGTCATTTTATAACAAAAATATGTCAACATTTCACATACAGTCTTCACAAAAATGTCAGTATGAATTTTTATGATGCAAGTGTCATGAATATCCTTCCACATTCATTTATTTTTAATATATGAAGAAGTAAGTTCTTGTCTGCTAGGGGAATAGAGAACACGAGACGAATTTGGTTCATATCATGGACCTGTGTTGTTGTTTTTTTTTAGAATGCCATGGATATTGGTGTGGTTAGGACTCAACCAGATAGTCTAGAATAAATAAAAAGTAATTTATCATGTGTACACAAAGTACAATATAATGCCTTTTCAAATGTTTGTACATCATTTACAACTGACTTAAAAATAAGTCTTAAAAACTGAACTACAGTGATTAAACCATCATGCTGTACACCTTAAACTTAAAACAATGATCTAAGTCAATTATTTCTTAATAGAACCAGAAAAAAAACTACACTACATAAACTCTTAAAATATTAGCTTTCCTCACAAACAATGAATCATGGAACACTACATCAAAAACTAATGATGTAATGTATGGTGATCAACATAACAATAAAAAATTTAAAAATATATTAGCTTTCCTCATTTTCTTTTAACTTAAAGAAGCAGGTATTGTGGATTGAATTGTGTCCCCCCAAAAGATATGCTGCAGTCCTAACCCCCATCCCCATACCTGTAAATGTGACCTTATTTGGAAATAGGATCTTTGCAGATGTAATCAAGTTATGAGGTCATACTGGATTAGAGTGGACCCTGATCAAATGACTGGTATTGTTATAAAAAGAGGAAAATCTGGACAAAGAGAATAGACACAGAATAGAAGGCCACGTAATGATGAAAGCAGAGACTGGAGAGATGTAGCTAACTGCAAGCAAGGGAATGCCAAGGATTGCAGGAAATGCCAGAAACTAGGAAGAGGCAGGGGAAGGATTATTCCCCAGAGACTTTAGAGGGAGCATGGCCCTGCTAACACCATGTTCATTTCAGACTCATAGCCTCTAGAACTGATAAAAAGAATAAATTTCTTTGCTTTAAGCCACTTGGTTTGTGGTACTTGGTAATGGCAGCCCTACAAAACTAATACAGTACGTCAGTTCATTCATTCAGGAATACTTCACAAATCTGCTGTGTGCTAAGCAGTGCACCCAGTGCTGGGGACACGGTGTGAGCAAGTGCAACAAAGTCCCAGTTCCTGGGCACATAGGTTCTTGCAAAGAAGATGAACATTAAACAGACAAAACATACTCTCACTCATGAGATTCGATTGCAAACATCCTACCCAAAGTACCTCTCTCAAGTCATCCTTTAACACAACAGTTTAATTTTCTTTATAATCTTCATCACTGTATGAAATTATTGTGTTTGTCCTATGATTGTTACTAGTCTCCCTTCATTCCATCCTCAGCTTTTAGAAGAGTATGTGATATTGTGAACACCCAATAATTGTTGAATGAATGAATGAAGAATGAATGAATGAATGAATTTTAAAAGATACAGCATAAGAGAGTGTTTATTAAGGAGATGTGACCTTTTCTAAAAGGTCAAAACAAGCTTTCCTGTGGAAATGATATTTGAGCAGAATAATAAATAGGAATTAACAGCTCACTGAGGACTAACAAGAGTAATTTGAAGAACAGATAGAAAAGAGTGTTTCAAGCAAAGGAAATAGCACTTTTGAAGGCCTTAAGGCAGGAAACAATATAGCACATTTTAGAAACTCATAGCACAAGATGGCTGGGGCCCCAAGTGTGAAAGGAAGGCTACATCAAGTTGAGTTTGATGAAGCAGGCAGTGGCCAGATCACTGAGGCCAGGATATTGAAGCCAGGTCGAATATTTTGGCCTTAGCCTAGTAGACAATGGGGAACTTTTTCAGGGTTTTCAGAAGGAGAGTGAATAAGCATATTTGTCTTTTAAAAATTTCTCTTTCGCTACTGGCTACATATCGGAAGCAGACAAGAATGGACATGGAGGATGAATTAGGGGCTATTAGAGCATTCTAGATGACAGATAGGGGAGCCCAGAGAGGAAACTAGCTCTGAAGATATAGACAGATTCAAAAGTCGTACAGTGGTTAAAAAGAACAAAAACAGAAGATTGTGGTGGATTAGATGCAAAGTAGTGAAGGACGAGGACAAGGTTTCTGGTCATGCTGTTGGGTGAATGGTGTATCATTTTTTCTGCTAAGGAACTGGAAGAGAATCAGGTGGCAGGGGGATGAGTAAAAGAGTTTCGTTGTGACCATGCTGAGTTGAGTTTCTAGTGACACACCCCGATGCAGATGCTGAGTAGTCACAGATGAATCTGGATCTTGGCAGAGAGGCCTGGGCCAGCGACATCAGTCTAAGGAAATCACAGGCCTAGAGATGTCCTTAGTGAAAGTATTTAGAGAGAAGGGAAAAGGTCTTAGATTATGTCTTGAAAAACTAAAGTCCTTAATTTCTTTGCCATCTAGAGAGTTTTTTTTATTTGCTTCAACATGACCTTTCTATTGTCTAATTTGTTTTAAAACAATTAAAAAAAACATACTGAACAACATTGAATCTTTTGAATTTTATTCTAAACACTGAGATCCTAAATGTCATTTAAGGGGGGTTATAAAACTGAGTTTGCGTCAGATGTATCGACCAATGATAAACATATAGGAATTAAACCACTTGGCATTTATTATATACATTTGCCAACTCCAAGTAAGTTTTGGATAAATATTCCCCACAAGATATCAGCTTGGCTTAATACTATGACTAGTTAACAAAACTAACTTTGGGTCACAGGAGTGTCAAAACACCTGTAGGAGGCAATAAGATGTATGGTTTTCTTTCCAGAAACTGCTTTGACAAAGGCAATATTAGGGAATGTTTATTTACAGTTAATTCACAGGAAAATTGCAAATTTTAAGATGCCTTCTTTTTTTTTTTTTAAGATTTTATTTATTTATTTTGAGAGAGAGAGAATGAGAGAGAACACATGAGAGGGGATAGGGTCAGAGGGCAAAGCAGACTCCCTGCCGAGCAGGGAGCCCGATGGGGGACTCGATCCAGGGACTCCAGGATCATGACCTGAGCCGAAGGCAGTCGCTTAACCAACTGAGCCACCCAGGCGCCCAAGATGCCTTCTTATTACTTATAAAAGTTTATTTCAAACTAACCCAGCTTTGAAGAGTCTTGCATCCTAAAATTTATTTATTCTGTTCTCTTCCTTCATTCTTGATTCAACAACTGATCACAGTTATAACGTAAAACATAAAACACGCTTTCCTCTACTCTACTTACTATTTACATAATTAACTTATCAGTGTTGATCACACAGAATCATAAGAATTTTGGAACTATAACCCTCTTTAGAAGTTACCTGGTTCAATTTTATTTTCATAGGTGAGGAAACAGAGGCTCAAGAGCATTAACTGACTTCCCTAAAAACACATGAATATAGCAAAATATATAATTTATTTGAGTTTTCTTTGGTTCCAGCCAGTATACCACCATTTATATGTAACAATTCATCTTTTCATATTTGGGAGAGAAAAACTGTACCAAGCTAGACACATCTATCATTACCCACAAGTTTTACCCCACTATAAGTAAGCTTTAATAGTAGACATAAATCAACTTCCCAATTTTCTTTCAAAGGTTACGGACATCCTATATTGTATAATAAAACTCTTACGAAAAAATATCAATGAGCTTTAAGCTCTCCTCTCTATGTTGCAGTATGAGGTCATATTTAGAATGTCCCTTCACCACATTATAAAATAAAATCTGCATTTCTATGATGAGTTTATTGTACTCCTCCTCAATTCATAATATGCAGGGGACTCTTAAAGGGAAACCACATTATCTGTAACTCCCTATCACAAAAATAGGGATTTGACTCTCACTGTTTCAGAAATCTCACTGAATAAAAAGGGTTTGTAAATGCTAAATTTTCTAAAAATAGATGACAAATATATTTTTCATCTCCTCTTAGAGTTTACCCTATTTGCTTGTTGTTCCTCTAAGCGACCTCTGGAAATATTACAATCTTCAGTTCATGAGCAGGGAGAGACATTCATTCCTGCCTTTATGAAGTAATTTTAGAAATGAGTTTCACAGACAGTAATAGGGTATCACTATGGACATAAGGGAGGGAGAGACATTCTTTGGCTAACTATGACTCAACATCCACAATCTTAGGATATTTATTTACGTAACAGGAGAGTTCAGCATATATTTAAGACTTCCTCGTGTTCTCATTGCAAATTAAATAAAATCCAAATGCCTGGGTCCCAAAAGACCCACCACCATCTCGACACTGCCTAACTCCAGCCTCATCTCAGACCACTTCCTCACTTACTACCTGCCCACCATATGTCCCTTGAAAGTGACAACTTACATTTGACTTAGAGACCTTTCCTTTAGCTTTTTCTAATGCCTGGAATATTCTTACCTTTGATTGTCACATAGTATGGCCTGCCCTGACCATCCTGCCTATATACACGTTATATATTACCTCAGGTCTCTCCCATTACCCTGCAGAGCATTTGTTACTATCTCAAATCATTGCTATTTTACAAGTTTATTATCCATCTTTCCCCCTAGATTGTAAACTACATGAGGAAAGGGACTTTAATCCTAATTTACCACTTAGTTCCCAGGCACATAGATCAGTATCGAGCACATACGTGATGCCCAGTTAATAGGTATTAAATGAATGTAAAATTGATGTTGCTCTAATACTTTACATACCTTTTGTTCACTCAACTACATTTATTGTCTACTCTATGTGAGATAACCTGCTAGGCATTACCTAACAGGAAAATTTAAAAATAGAATTCATCAAATTCCTCAGATCTGGAGGAAACTCAAATCCTAAAGTTATAAAACTTTAGTATTGAACTTGAATGTAGAAATCATCTAGTGAAGCTTCTTTGTCCTGCATAGGAAGGAAGGGACAGAGATAATAGCATCTTGCCCAAAATAACATGTTTTTACTGCATTTCTAGAAAAGAAGTTGCTAAGTCAGATCCTCAATGGAATATTTATAGCACTGAAGTTTGCTTCCCAGCAATGAAGTCAAATTTACTACTATAATTATAAACATTATTACTACAATTACCACTACCACTTCCACTGGACCCCTCTGTGGATGTGACATAGCCCTTTGTTTCCTAAATATGGGAATGACCGTCTCTAAAACACATACCAAATGCTTTAAATACCAAACAATTAGGTCAATTCAGTCGCTCAAATACATAAATTCTATCGACTCTTTATCAACTGACAAGACTATCACTTGCTCAAACAAGTTGACAATAACAAGGACTGCAGCCCAAAAGGGTTGAATCATCACTGCCAAAAAGATATTATCGGGTGCCTGGGTGGCTCAGATGGTTAAGCGTCTGCCTTCAGCTCAGGTCATGATCTCAGGGTCCTGGGATCGAGTCCCGCATTGGGCTCCCTGCTCCTTGGGAGCCTGCTTTTCCCTCTGCCTCTCTCTCTCTCATGAATAAATAAATAAAATCTTAAAAAAAAAAAAAAGCTTAAATTAAAAAAAAAAAACATACTATCACAGGGGCGCCTGGGTGGCTCAGTCATTAAGCGTCTGCCTTCAGCTCAGGTCATGATCCCAGGGTCCTGGGATCGAGCCCCACATCAGGCTCCCTGCACGGCGGGAAGCCTGCTTCTCCCTCTCCCACTCCCCCTGCTTGTGTTCGCTCTCTTGCTGTGTCTCTGTCAAATAAATAGATAAAATCTTTTTTAAAAAAAAGATATTATCACATACTGAGACCAACGCACTGAATGGATTCTTTAGTGTGGTGTGTAAGTTAAGGCTCGCATTACCTCACATAGTGCCTGTAACAGAGGGGTCAGTAAATAATGAATTGAGTCTGGTACAAATACTAAGTAACCATCAAGGGCCAGCTGGACAGATGGATGAATGAATGACTGAAGGAAAGAATGATTCAGTGGGTTTCGCACGGTGCTTCGCGCCATGCTAGCTACAGCTCAGCTGAGAAATGGCATCATTCAGGGGATCAAAGAATCTTTAGCGTTAGGGGTAACTTAGAATAAGCCTTAAGAATTTGATTTCTCGGGGTGCCTGGGTGGCTCAGTTGGTTAAGCGACTGCCTTCAGCTCAGGTCATGATCCTGGAGGCCTGGGATCGAGTCCCGCATCGGGCTCCCTGCTCGGCAGGGAGTCTGCTTCTCCCTCTGACCCTCCTCCCTCTCATGCTCTCTGTCTCTCATTCTCTCTCTCTCAAATAAATAAAATCTTTAAAAAAAAAAAAAAGAATTTGATTTCTCTCTGAGGACGTCACTTTACCAAACTTATCTCACCCCGATGTGGAAAATCTCTCCTAATAAATGACACCAAGAGCCCTTCACGGTCGCCTGGGTGGCTCAGTTGTTAAGCGTCTGCCTTCGACTCAGGTCATGATCCCAGGGGATGGAGCCCCGCATTGGGCTCCCTGCTCAGCGGGAAGCCTGCTTCTCCCTCTGCCTCTACCCCTCCCCCTGCTCATGCTTGCTCTCACTCTCTCAAACCAATAAAATCTTAAAAAGAGAAGAGAGAAGAGAAGAGGAGAGAAGAGAAAAGAAAAAAGAAAAGAAAGGAAAAAAAAAGAAAAGAAAAGTTCTGAGGGGCACCTGGGCGGCTGGGTCAGTTAGGCATCCAACTCTTGATTTCGGCTCAGGTCATGATCTCGGGGTTGTGAGATCTAGCCCCGAGCTGGGTTCTGCACTGGGCATGGAGCCTGCCTGGAATTTTCTCCCTCCCTCTGCCCTAATGCCTCCCCTCTCTCTTTCTCTCAAAAAATTAAAAAAAAAAAAAAGAAAGAAAGAAAGCAAATCCTGAATTATTCCTTATACATCAAGTACATAATATTTCATATTAAAGTGGTAGCCTTCACCAAAGGCTACGTAATATGGCTGTTACATACACAATATGTTGATGGTTAAAAGTTATATACACAGTGTGAGTTACTAAAATGGTTAACAGGCTCTGGCGTCACAGAAACTTGCACTCAGATCCTGGCCACACTTGCCAGCTGCCTGACCCTTGGAACATTATCTCGTATCTCTAAGCCTCAATGTTTTCATCTGTGAAAGCGCAATAGAAGTATCTGTTCCACACTGTTCTCGTGTGAATTCCATAAATGCTTGCTATGCCTGACACATACTGGACCTTCAAGAACAGTAATGAGCAGCAGTAGTAATGAGAGTATAAATGGCTAAAATGCTTCAAGCACCAACTAAAGCGTGGACATATCTAATATGTATTCAGCAATTTTAAACTTAACCATGGCTTTCCCATCTACTCACCACTACACGATCCAAATAGGAGTAACGGGATAAAAGTGAACAACCTGTCTTCTCTTCGGTACGTTTTCTAATTAGCACATTAACTGAGTTACTCCTTACAAATGTGCAAGTCATAAACACAAACCGTTGCCTCAGACATTGATAAGTGATTTTACAAAGGTAAATGCATTACAAACTCATTGTAATTAGACATAATTAAGGATTGCACACCATAATTTATTTCTCTTCATGTTGGACTTTTTATTTAATGAATTTATGATTCTAACAAGGAGACTATGTTAGAGCATTAATTAAAATCTGTAGTATTTTGGTTCAGTATGTAATTTTCATTAAAGAGACCCAGTAGGTTCAATAAGAATCTCAAAAATAATTCATTCCCCAAATGTTTTAAATCTAAGTCTTCTGAACATATTATTATTAGCAATAATCTTTTTGTTTTTTTACTTTTCAGAGTTAGTGGGTCAGTAGAAAGTAATGCTGAAATTTTTTCCTGGATAGATCTGATTGAAACTGTGTTTTGCACATGAAAGGGGCTCAGAATCATTATTATAAACTGATTCAACTGCAAATTTATTTGCAAACTTTGGGAAGTCTTAACTTCAAAACAAAACTAAAAAATATTTACAACAAACCAAAGGTGATTAAACACCAAAATATTTAGTTAAAAAAAATCAGTCCTATATCTAAGATGTTTTTCCACTTGAGGAGAAACAATAACAAAATACCCATTAATTAAGCAACTCACTCATTTCAAACACCCAAACTACAAGTAGTACTGAAGAATATTAAAATTTGATTCATAATGCTTTAAAAAATAGTTCATAATTCATAGTTGAGCTAGACTGTGTTTAATGATTTTTCTTCTTCTTAATAAGCAACTGTTTAAAGAAAATCAATGCAAAAAAAGTCTATTTTATCTCATTGATGGTAATTATTCATTGTGTCCTAATTGGCTATTCCCATGGCTATTCCTATGGACCTCTCTAAAATCAGATAGCAAATCTGACTTATCAAGTGACAATTTTACATTCCTTTTTATATGTCACTTTTATATGTAAAGAAATAAGGGGTAGGAGAGAGATTTCAGAAGAGAAAAACCCTGAGCAGCTAGACTCCAAATAATTGGAAGAACTACAGCTCCATCTTGTGGAAGAAAGTGTCCAATTAGTGAATGCTTTGATTCTATCAGAGAAGAAATGTGATTGAATTCTTGGCCACCAACTCTAATTTCTTTTAATGATATATTATTTTAAAACCTTCAATCTGGGGGCGCCTGGGTGGCTCAGTCGTTGAGCGTCTGCCTTCGGCTCAGGTCATGATCCCAGGGTCCTGGGATTGAGCCCCGCATCGGGCTCCCTGCTCCGCGGGAAGCCTGCTTCTCCCTCTCCCATTCCCCCTGCTTGTATTCCCTCTTTCGCTGTGTCTCTCTCTGTCAAATAAATAAATAAAATCTTTAAAAAATAAATAAATAAAAAATAAATAAAAATAAAAATAAAACCTTCAATCTGGAGTGTCTGTCAAACAGCAAATGATGCTATTAAGGGACTAACATATATAATACAGAAACCAGATGAACTATGTCTATTTTATGGATAAAGAAAATACAAAGTTAGTATCTTTATTAGAGGTTGTCCTAATAAAGAAGAACCCTTTAAAGAGGGTGAGGGATGGGATATGAATAAAGCTGAAGGTCTTGGTTGTTCCATCCTCTTTTCAAATTCAAATTCTTTTTTTTTTAAAGATTTTATTTATTTATTTGAGAGAGAGAGAGAATGAGAGACAGAGAGCACGAGAGGAAGAGGGTCAGAGGGAGAAGCAGACCTCCCGCTGAGCAGGGAGCCCGATGCGGGACTCGATCCCAGGACTCCAGGATCATGCCCTGAACCGAAGGCAGTCGCTTAACCAACTGAGCCACCCAGGCGCCCCCAAATTCAAATTCTTATTCAAAGGAATAAGGAAACCCTTAACATGACTGCCATGCAGTTTCTGAAAAACTTATTAAGGAAGGATTTCCTTTAACATCCATAATCATAAAGCAAAAAAGTCAAGGAGGTGGGAAGGGAAATAAGGTTGGTTGGGTGAAGTCAGAGCGGCACACATCTCTTTCTTTCTTCTTAATTCAATCAATCAAAATTTACTGAGAGCCTATAGTGTGCCAAGCACTTGCTAAGCACAGGGAGTAAAAAGATGAATAATACACATAGTCCCTCCTGATGACACTTAATGACTAGTACAGTACACAGATCATTTCAAGGTAAGGAAGTGCTCAGGAAGGCCAGTCTGGGAGGTCATCCTATCTGCAGGACACTGAACAGAACTTTGAGGGGTAGAACACCCCAAATCAGTGGGTAGAACCAAATAGTGAACCCTGCGTGAATCCTATACTCCAACATACTTTTCAAAGTGCTTTTCAGACTACTGTGTTTCCCATGCAAACCAAACAAAAGCATAGAGTACAGAATTTCTCTTTTATAGAATTAAACATCCTCTCCTTCTTCTGTGCTCCCATAACAATTTGCTCATAACTTAATATGGAACTTTACTCCTTATGAATAATTATTAGTAATTATTTACCTGCCTGCTTCCCCTAAGACTGCAAACATTTTTAAAATCAAGGCTGTCTCACTCACTTAACACCAATCACTTAACCACTTAACACCAACCACAGTGCGTATGGGGCACTCAGTTCTTGAACTGGACCAGTTATATTTTACAAGAGTATTCGTTTGACCACAGTGATAAGCTCCTGAGTAAGAATAATGCAGGTATTCCTTAAGACACCCAGACTAGTACTATAAGTAAGGATACCCATTTCTTTCTAAGGTTGTCAACTACCAAACTCTTGTTTGGGAGCCTTCAAAACTCCCATCTCCTGAACAAACAATGGCAGTGGATAAAAGAAAATGTGTCTCTATATCTGTGCTTTTAATCTGGGGCGGGGGGAGACACTTAAGTAAGATTTTTTTCCTAAAATTTTCTAAATATCCTTTCTTTAAGGGAATAAAAATCTAAAGAGGTATTTACCTGACATAGAACTAATGAGAATAAAGCAAGAAAATTAACATTATCCAAGATGACTTCAATCTCCCAGTGCGGTGCTTTTGCTCTTGCTTCCCTCTGCCTCACCCCTGCCCACCCTCAATTCTTAGCTCCCACTCACCCCAACCCCTGCCTGAACTTTATTTTTTATCTAAAATATTAACACCTAATTACAGAAGAGTTAGCAGCAGCCCAGAAGGAGAATATCTTACAAATCATTAACAAAGAGCATTTGGGAACCCAATTCCTATCTTACTAGAGTACCTTTTATTTCTCTTTTATTTGGCCACATTTTAGGCACTCACCTCAAGCTATTCACCTCAAAGTGCTTGACAGCCAAAAGAAACATACATCAGTACCTTATAACCACTGGACATAAAGATCTCTAAAGAAACCACTGTTAGACAAGAAGTTGAACATGTCCTACACCGGCGGTGTATCCGGGTGCTAAAACAGACAAGGCTACCCGTATGGTTGTCCCGTATATATGCGCATCAAGTACCTAATTCTCAGCAACTCTATTTTTAGGTGAGGGCCCAGAGTTTTATAAGCTGGTTTGCAAAGAAGAAATGCTTCAGTAGTCATTAAATGGGAGGAAAAATCTTGATGTGAAATAACAATTCTTTTAGCTCTCTACAGGGTCAAGGATGTAAGCATTGCATTTTAAATATGATACTGCAAATCTGTCTCATTTAAAATGCCATCCAGACTTGTACTCTTATAATACAAAGTGCTAAGCACAAATCTCATATTACAATCTATTTCTTAACTCTGACTTTTGATTAAACTAGATAGTTACACAAAAGGTCCAGGCATAGTGGCTGGTACTTAACGGTTTCCTTCCCCTTCCCCTTGCCTTTGGAGGTAAGAGGACTGGGAGCATGTCTCTTCTTTCCTTAGGAAAATGATAAAACCTCTCTGAATCTCAGTTTCTGTCTGTGAAGGATAGTTACACCAGCTCATCCAGTCATTGGAAGGGATAAAATATATAACCTGTAAATAGCTAATTGTAAGTAGTTGCCCAGTAGAAAGTAGCTATTATTGTTAGCGTTGTTATTATTATTTTTTTGAGTGGTTTGGCATAAACTGCATACTCAAACTTTTTTTTTTTTAAAGATTTTATTTATTTATTTGACAGAGAGAGACACAGCGAGAGAGGGAACACAAGCAGGGGGAGTGGGAGAGGGAGAAGCAGGCCCCCCGCGGAGCAGGGAGCCCGAGGTGGGGCTCGATCCCAGGACCCTGGGATCATGACCTGAGCCGAAGGCAGACGCTCAACGACTGAGCTACCCAGGCGGCTATACTCCAACATACTTTTCAAAGTGCATACTCAAACTTCTAACCTTTACAATAGTCACCGAAACCCAAATCTAAGTAGACAAACTGTGCTTGAATCTTGTTGGTATTATACAGAAAACCTCAGAGGTGGCTAAGCACCTTTACTATTACAAATTTCTTAAATGCGAGGTTTTTTTCAGTGTCAGCCATGGGATTTTAATAATAAAATTGCATCATCCATCTATATTCTAGTTTTTTCTTCATTAAAAAAATCAGTTTCCAAGGAGAAAATCCAATCATGCCAATACAAAATCCTAGGAGTGGTTGACTGAAAAAATCTGAGATCTTGTTGAAAAAGACATGAATGGGTCCTTTAGTAGCTCTGAGGTAGCTAAGTTGAAAATGCCAAGGAAAGTTGTATTTTTGTGGTTGTTATTTTATTACCCTTTCCAGTAATTTTCCACTTGAATGCCCTTTAAACCTGTAATTTAGGCACACTTTATTCTTTATTGTATTTCAATCTGGGAGGCAAATAACTTCATCAACTTAATCAAAGACCGGGAACCACCAAGAATTCTGGTTAGAGTTCTAGTATTGATTTAGCTCTTAATTTTCCATTAATTAAGTTAGGACAATAACCAGACTGTCTTCAGGACTGTGTTGGCAAGAACGCTTCTGCTCCATCTTTGATTCTCCCTTCCCCTTTCCACTGCCAGTGTTCAGAAAATATTATGGAACTGAATTTATCACAGTAAAATTGCTTCCACTAAACAATCTCATATTAAGTAAAATTCAGCTTAAAATCATTATAATGGCTTTTCTCTTTCCTACAAACTATGCTTATTCCCTTCTCAACACAGTTCTCATTGCCCCATATGAAACCCATGAAGTCAGTTTCTCCTGGTTTTGGTCACTCCGATCACTTCTGCAAGCCCAGCAGAGCCTAAGACTGAGCTCTGGAGCACTCCATTATTTTCAAAAACATTTAAAGGTACAAAGGAGAATCCAGGCAAGGAGACTGAGGAGAAAGACAGACAATAACTCAAAATAGTATGGTGTCCTGAAGCCAAGTGAAAAAAACTTTCAAGAACTGGAAGTGATCAATTATGTTAAACACTGGTGATGAGCAAAGGAAGATCAGGACAGATTACAGATCATCAGACTTGACAGATGGAGGTTGCTGTTGGCTCATACAGGTGTGGTTTTGGTGAAATAAAGCTTGATTCGAATTGTTATAAAAATGGGAGCTGAAAAAAAAAGATTTCTGATTTAAATGCCATTCATTTTTAGTCATTACTTTATATCCAGCAATTAAACTAATAATTCCTCCGCAAAAAAAAAAAAAAATGGGAGCTGAGACCATAGAGACACTGAGGTTTGCTATACAGGATAGTAAATAAGTTGGTAACTACCACAGACATAGATGGAAGGGAGATTTCTTTTCTCCTTTTGTTTAAGATTGTTGATTAATATTATAGCACTGATGGCAGAGAAGAAAGGAGACATGTAATGATGCAAGACAAAAGAGAGATAATTATGGGGCACCTGGGTGGCTCAGCCGGTTAAGCGTCTGCCTTCAGCCCAGGTCATGATCGCAAGACCCTAGGATCAAGTCCTGCATTGGGCTCCCTGCTCTGCGGGGAAACTGTTCCTCCCTCTCCCTCTGCCCTTCCCCGCACTCGTGCTTGCTCTCTCTCTTGCACTCTCAGTCTCTCTCTCAAATAAATAAATAAATAAAATCTTCAAAAAAAAAAAAAAGAGATAATTATGGCACTACAATTCTTGAGAAAGTGAAAAGAGATGGAGTCTAGTGCACAAGTTAAGGGTTGTCCCCAAATGGGGAAACAGACACTTGCACTGTAGCAGAAGGCTATAGATGTGGGCAGGCTGTTTGGTGGAAAAATAACATTATCTTCTGATTGTATTCTCAGTGAAATAAGAAGGAAAATATCCACTAAGAGCGAGGAGCAGAGAGGAGGAGCTGGAAATTTGAGATGAAAGACGAGGGGGTGAAATACTGATCCCTGAGAGAGAGAAAATACATCAGTAGGGAAATGGGAACTGTGGTCGACTAAGAATTGCAAACGCTGCACAAAGGCCCACTTGACACAGACAGTCATGAAATTTAAAAGAGATCAATTCGAATAGTTAGGTGTTTTTCCCTGGTGATCAACTATAAACTTGGGAAACATTTATTGACTGTTTATTATGTGCCAAGCACTGTTCGAAGCATTTTACTTTTATTAATACCTTTGAGCCCACAACAATCCCATGAGATGGGCACAGATGAGGAACCAGAGGCACAGAGGCATTAGGAAACTTATCCAAGGTCACAGAGAGAGTAAATGCTATCCCAGGATTCAAAGAGTGTAGGTCCAGAGCTCAGACCATTAACCGCTAAACTATACCACCTTTTTGCAAATAGTTGGGATTAACCAGTGTTGGTTTTCTGCCACTTGAGTAAGGCAGAGAGGAGGCAAGGGACCTGAGGGTGTTTGCAAGTAATTAGACAATGGAACCCAATCTGGGCAGGGAGGAAGTGCAAACAGGAACTAGAGCGGTGGACATTAAAAATGGCATCATCGGGGGTGCCTGGCTGGCTCTGTCAAGCAGAGCATGGGACTCTTGATCTCGGAGTCGTGAGTGTGAGCTCCACATCGGCAGTAGAGCTTACTTTAAAAACTAATTAATTAATTAATTAATTAATTAATTAATTAATTAAAAATGGTGTCACCAATGGATTGGAAGTCCTGGTGTGATTGAAGAATTACCATGGAGGCAGTGAGCTGAATGGGATGTCAGAATTGAGATTTTGAGTGTGGTATAGTTATTCATAAGGACAAAATCTAAGGTTTGACCAGAAGAATTGGAAGCTGAAGTATGAAGGAAGGATGAGAAAAAATTGTAAGAGAAAAAGGTCAAGGAACTAAAACTGGATGGAGTTTCCACATGAATCAGGGGTGGTGAGGGAAAGAAGAATGTGAGCTGGGTCTTACAGTCTTCACCAACTGAGAAAGATTGATTAGAAGAGTGGGCGATTGCTGCAGGATGAGAGGATGCATAGAGTCAGACAGGCTTGCTCCGAACAGCGTTACCAACTCGTCCCAGTTTGCCCGGAACTCTCCCAGTTTTAGTACTGGCAATCCTACATCCTGGTCCTCCTTGAGCTGGGGATTCTGGGAGAGAAGGAAGGATGAGGTATTTGTGGAGGAGGCAATAAAAAGATAATACCTGCTCTATCTCCAGGTCCTGTGTGATGTGGCTGTTAGGAATTTTAAATCATAAAACTGCCATGTGGTGGTTACTACTACTATATTCAGCTCCTCCTCTCAGAATGTGAGATGGGAGCTTTGCTCAAATGATCTGCTTTATTTGAGACAAAGGTTTCCAACACATTTTCCTCACATTTTGTCTGACTTGGTCCCTTAAGGATAGCAATCATGTTTCTGATCTCATTAAACCTAATATGTTCTAAAAGCTATAGCTAATTGTCTATGATCAGTAAGTGTTGTAAGTGCCTGAATGGGCTCAATGGGAAATATTGCTCAGCTGAGACAGTCATATCCCACAAAAGAGCCTGAGCACTCCGGGAAGGATTAGTAAGGCACAATCAGCCTACTTTCATGCATCTGCAGCGAGACTTAGCTCTGCCAGAGAAGCATCTGCATCCCCCACTCCACTATTTCAAAGGCTTCTGGGGCTAAGGTTTGGAGAATCATACTATTTCACAGATAGAAGAAAACATTAAAGATGCTTTAGAAGTTATTAGAGTCATGGCAACCATCTTCTTTGACTAAACTCTTGCATGAATTCTCCACTCAGATTGTGTACTAAATGTAGTTTCTGTGTATTTCCAGTTTCACGTGACAGCAAATGCTCTATGATATTTTCTGATTTGTTTGAGGACCGTACATAGACAAAATTTGTGGCACATTAAGTGATTTAAAAATAGCATCTGCACAGAAAAAGGCTGAAAGAATACACTAAAGGTTAACTGAACAATAATCCAAAAGGGGCAATGAGACCACCAGGCTGGTGTGAGCTGCGTTCCAGATCTTTCCTACCTTTTAACCATACATACTCTTCTTCTCTCTCCTTGCTCTTGTCACCAAATTTCTCAAAAGCAAATTTGATATTTCTTCAACCCCAATTCACTCCTTGGCTTGCAATCTTTGGCCTATATCCTCTTAGAAGGTCACCAGGGATTACACTGGTAGGCATTTCTGAGAAAATCCCAGTTTCCTATACTTGTACTATTCTGAGCAAAAACAAATGAGCTGATGGTTATACATTTGTTAGTCTCACACAAAATTATAAATCAGAAAAAAAAACAACCTTGGATAGACCACCTATCCTAAGTTGAGGTTTAGACTTCCATCTCTCCAATTCAGAACCCAACTCCCCTTGAAATTTCAGCAGCACTTAAAATCATTTGCTGTCTTTTTCCTGAAATTATCTCACCCCTGTCCTATGTTTTTAATATCTCTTCTCTTATTCACCTATTATTTTTTCTTCCTTCTACCTTCAAAATTAGTGCATTATATTCTACATAATTCCAGAACTTTTAGTAACATGTAATTTTAACTTCTTTTTAACTTCTTTAAAATTCTTTTAAAATTCTCTTTCCCAGAATATTTTTTTTCTGAATGTTCCTTCTTTGGTTTTCTTAATTGCTTCTTTTCTTCCTCCAAAGACAGGTAATCCCCAAGAACTTATATTTGGACTTCTCCCTGCTTTCTACAAGGCTGATCTTTATTAGCCGTGTTGTCTACTATTGTGATTTCAACTGTTATTTCAAAACAGAATGTAGCCCAAATCAAATGTTTTAAGACTTCTTTCCTGCAGTTCCAGCTCATTGCTGAACATGTCCACCTGGGTCTCCCACAGTTACCTCACATTCTATCCAAAATCCCATTCATCTCCCTAACCAAAACTAATTCTTCTGATTTCCCTAACTCTGTTAAAGAAGCCACCAACCTCATGGTTACCCAAACTTAAAATCTCTATTTCTAATCCACCCTAGTCATTTAAAAATTTTAATTTATTCTCCCTCACTCTAGGTCTGACAATCAATAGTTCTTATCTACTTCTATGATCATAAAACCTTCTTAATTGCCTCTCTGCCTCAGTTTCTCCACCTTCCAGTCCATCTAGAATATTATTTTCAAACTGATCTTCTTAAACCTGGTGTCAGAACCTTCTTTATTCGGAAACCTTTAACAGACTCCAACTGTATGGCTAAAGAAAGTCAAACCTCCTAACCTGGCACCCAAGACCCTTCCAGGCTGTGTGTATGTCTCTGATGATACTTATCTTACAACAGATTCACACCTCTTAGATTCTAAAATCAGAAACAAGAAAATCATGAATAATCAAAATTACCCTGGAAAAGTCCTTCGACAGGCACTCCACTGGAGACCACGAGTTGGTTCAGCACAGCCCGTTTTTCCTCCAGCATTGGAACAGATTCCTGTTTCTTTGGTTGAGCACCAGATGAAGTAGTTGGCTTGCTTTTAGGGTCCATTTTATATGAAAAATGCATATATGCATATCTTTAAAAATTAGAATCACACTCAGCTCAGTGATATGCTCGCACTTGAGAGGCACCCAGAACAGAGACAAACTGAGGGAACCACAGACTCACATGCTTCCTGTCATGCTCACTCCAGGCAATCACTGAGAGGACGGATGGGCGGCATTGCCAGCACTATCTAAATTGCCATTTTTCTCTCTTTGATTTCTAGGATTGTTAGTTTGTTTTGCTAAGGTCGTGGACTTCCACTGTTATGTCCTTTTAAAAAAGTTATTTAGATACATGGCTTTACTTCCCCCCGGCCCCGAACTTTGAAGATAGGAATCATGTCATATTCCTATTTGCATCTTTACCACACTTAACACTGTACTGCGTCACCCTGTAAATATTTTCTCAGCAAATCAAATTTGCTTTGATTTGTTTATAAGAGTTAAGTGAATAACAGGGTAGTTTTTAACAGAATATGCCTAATGAAAATGTCATTTCCTATTTTATTAAGAATCCATATCTTTTTCCATGAAGACATACTGGCAAAGTCTTTTCTATTGCAATTATTTAAAAGCAGCAGCTATTTTTTTCTAAATAAACAAATCTATTTTACACACAGTAATAAAAAAATCAGTAAACTCCAGCAAAGGCAGTGCAATAGATTGATATACGCTTGCTATCTATATCTGATGACCAAAATACACATATTAAAGTATATGTAATTTAAATACATATTCATATATTTATATTCCAAAATAATAATAACCTAGAGTTATTTTAAATAACAAGGAAATAACTACCATGATGTCATCATGATTATATTAAAATCATGAAAAAAACTGATAGCATCCCAGCATTAGACGATATAGTTTGCCAATGTTATTTAAATATACTCTATGAATATAACTACAAACTTCCTAGAAAATCATAATTATATTACCCTATGTAACCTCATTATTACAGCTATTTACCTTGGGGAAGTATAAGATATCCAGAGCTGCTTCTGGGAATCAATTTAAATAAATCACCCTGTGCATTTTGGGGGACATACAAAAATAAATTTTGGATGCGCTGCCACATCCTCTAGGTACCTGTATTTGATTCTTCCTGAAATTTAGTGACAGAATCTACCCTGTAGCATCCGAGAGTGCACACTTGGCAGGTTTGAGAAGTCATCTTGAGTTGGGGCAGAGCTAGTGACCATGTCCCAGAAACACTAAAGGGAAGCTATGAGGGTGACTCTAGGTGTGTCACACAGCCTTGCTTCCCTGGGCAACATCTGCCGGACTTTGAGAAAGTTCCTGGGAACATTGATCCCCCAGCGAAGGCTGGAGCTTCCTCTGACCGCTAGAGGGTTCCGGGGGATCATTACTGCAGGTCGCCCTCTAGGGGCGGTGGAAGGAAATGGCCTGGCTGTGTGATGAAGCTTACATTCCAAACACCAACCAGAACTGGACCCTGAGGCTAATGGCTCAGTCAGCTAAGCGGCTGCCTTCAGCTCAGGTCATGATCCCGGGCTGCTGGGATCAAGCCCTGCATCGGGCTCCCTGCTCAGAAAGGAGCCTGCTTCTCCCGCTCCCTGCTGCTCCCCTTGCTTGTGAGCTCTCTCTCTCTGTCAAATAAGTAAAATAAAATATTTTTTAAAAAAATGAAATTTACCCCAAAGACACAGATGTAGTGAAAAGAAGGGCCATATGCACCCCAATGTTCATGGCAGCAATGTCCACAATAGCCAAACTGTGGAAAGAGCCGAGATGCCCTTCAACAGATGAATGGATAAGGAAGATGTGGTCCATATATACAATGGAATATTACTCAGCCATCAGAAAGGATGAATACCCAACTTTTACATCAACATGGATGGGACTGGAGGAGATTATGCTAAGTGAAATAAGTCAAGCAGAGAAAGTCAATTATCACATGGTTTCACTTCTTTGTGGAACATAAGGAATAGCATGGAGGACATTAGGAGAAGGAAGGGAAAAATGAAGGGGGTGGGAAATCGGAGGGGGAGACGAACCGTGAGAGACTATGGACTCCAAGAAACAAACAGGGTGTTAGAGGGGAGGGGGGATTTGTTAGCCCGGTGATGGGTATTAAGGAGGGCCCGTACTACATGGAGCACTGGGTGTTATACAAAAACAATGAATCGTGGATCACCACATCAAAAACTAATGATGTATTGTATGGTGACTAACATAACATAATAAAATTAAATTAAATTTAAAAAATAACAAAATAGAGCCAATGAATGTGGGGGCGGGCCTTGGGTATTTGGAGCTGGATAAAGATGCTTCTGGGTCACTGATGCCAGGACAGCTTAGTAGAGAAAGACCTTCCTACCTAGACATTTATGGCTTTTTCACCCATGTCCAAAGATGTTACCCTGAAGGAGAAAAGTTATATGTCAGAATTAAGAAAGAATAGAATATATACAGGCTTTGGGATCAGACAGATATGCCTTCCCATTCCAGCTTCCCCATTTACTAGCATGATATCGTAAGTGTGTAATATATTTAGTCTCTGTAATCTTCAGTTTTCTTACCTAGGAAATGTAATGTGAAGTGTTTGGTATACACAGTGCTTCAAAAATAGGACATAGTCGAGGAAAGGAAGCTGTACTTATTTTGTCATTTTTATTTAACCTACTACAATTGGAATCTCTGAGACTGCGGGCAGTATCATTCTGTGCTGTCCCTAGCTACCTTTAATAAAATCTGGCATCTCCGTCAACACCTACCAAGACTCCATACTAATAAGAGCCGAACCTGGTAAAATGTGAGATGCACAGGAAAGTCTACAGCTCCTAAAACTGCTGTCTTTTGTCCTTTGGATACAGATTTTTAATTGTTCTCATGAAAATCAGAAGGTAGCCTATCTATATAACCCCCCACCTGGTAGAGCTGATAGGTCAAAATGGAACTTTAATTAGCATGTCCGGTATTTTTGGTTCTCCAAGGGGCCAGAAGCCTCATGCTGAGTGATGGTGGACAGAATCGGCAGAGTGGGAGGAAAGGTAGTGGGAGGGGCCAACCTACCTACCTAACACCTGCCCGTCTCCTTGCCTGGTATTGACCCATACCCTTAGGCTCCACCTGTTAAACATCTCAACATCAGGCACGGATGATTCTAATCTCATCTCATTCTGCCACCGCGAAGGCTTCCCTGTCCCATCTGTTTTTGCATTAGCCCCTTGGACACTTACTTCAGCCTGGATTTAAACTGTTCCACCCCTAGCTTAGATTTTAAGCTTAAGACCTCTTTAGAGTCAATTTCCCCAGCTCTCATCCCACAAATATCCTACCTGTCTCAGATTATTCCTTTCTCCCTGACAACTCTCAAAAGACCTGATAGTTAAGGCTGCATTTTTTAAATAAGAGATGAGAGCTAGCGTTATTGCCTGAAGACACTGGATTCTTCATAGATGTAGCTATAGAAATAGGATCAATTGGTTGCATTAGTTAGTTTCTGTTAGTTAATATTTCTATTAAGGAAAAACCCAGAAACTACACAGAAATGACTATTCATCCTCTAATGAAGAATGCAGTTAATGCACAATAACTACATATTACTTATTAACTAATACAGTGGCTTTTGTCTAATCTCTTTATGGCAGAACATGTGCTTGGAGTTTTGCACTTGGGATTTTTCTTTCTTCTTCTTCTTTTTTTTTTTTTTTTTAATTCCTGTAATAATGGTGGATTTCCACAGATATATCTGTTTTTCTCCCCTGGAACCCCTAGTGACCAGGAGCATATATTTCCAGGATAGTAAGGTGGAAAGTGAATGGTGCAGGAATTAATTAGTGGTCTAAGAATTGCAAGGGGTAATAATAAATAGTCCACCCAGATGTTACACTGGATTTTAGAACTTGTTAGACCCCAATGTGACATAATAGATGGACACTGACATTCATCTTAAAGTACTATAGGGTACCTCTTATTTCCTCTATGGTCTCAGTTTAGCATGCTACCCTGTATGTTCTTAATGATTTGTAAATTAATGAATTCATTGAGGAGGAAAAATTCATGTATTTGACTGGATGTTTGTCAATATTGCTATGAAAAAAAATGTTCAAATTCTGTACTGGTGCATTCTGTCCTACAAAAACAAGCACTGTCTCTATCCATACGTGACAGAGAATCTGCTACACTAGTCAATTACAACCTAATCTTTTGAATTATTTTGAATTAAACATCAAAGGTTTAGATGCCAGAAAAGGCAACAACAGATTTTTTTTTTCCATTTCCACATTACAAAACTGCAACTCTGAAAAAAAAAAATTTTTTTTTTTTTTTTAGGAGTTTACTGCTTTCTAGAGTCCTTGTCATCAAGTTTTGACATAAAGTAATTTCAGGCACCCAATTTAGAAAACAAACAGCTATTAAATGTCCAAAATGTCTATTGCTATAGATGTTCTAATAAGAGAATAATGTTAATGTGCTTCTCTCTGCCTCCTTCTCAAAAAATAGGCAGTTCAAGGTGTGTTTATTCACTCTTACAAATATATTTCCCCACTCTGTCAAAAAGAGAAGCATAATTCAGTTGAAGTGCATCAGAACTGTGTTTCCTTATACCATATTATGTGACAAGCTGTAAATAAAATGAACTCTTTATGAATATATTATGCATGGGACATGTTCCCAGGGTGGCATATAAAGAGTATTTTAATGACATACATTTTTCTAGGTAACCAAAGCAAGTTGCTATTTCAACAACCCACGGACTGAATATAAAGCAATTTTAAAGGTCCTAACACAAACTCGGTAGTCCTGGACCCTGAAATATTGATATGTCAACACAGTAAGCTTCATCTAGAGAATTATTCCTTTAGGAAATTATATGGACCACATGAACTTTTTAAAGAATGCCACATGAACTTTTTAAAGAATGAACTTTTTAAAGAATGTCTTTATCATATGAATAGAATTTCTATTTTAATGCTAAATATCTTTAAATGGTATCTATCATTGCATACCTTTTAGATATAAACAAGCACATACAATTATTATATTGTTAAGTTATATGAATAATTGGGAAACATAACAGAACCCCAAATTTTATAATTGAGCAGGGAAAATAACAAACCAAAAACCATGCATAAAGTGAAAGTGCTCATAATATACTTTGTTAAAAAGCTGGATATAAACTTTATATAAGGAATGATCCTGATCTCACAAAAAGAAAAAATACATATTCTTAGAAAAAAACAGAAGAAATCTAACAAAATGCTAACAGCTAGATACCTCTTTGGGGTTGGATGTTCTTTCTACATTTCTGCATTTTTCTATTTTCTGTAATGAGTATTAATTTTATTTTCAGAAATAATATCATTTCTTTATTAAACAAGTATTTATTGAGTCCCTATAGTAGGCTGAGCACCTGTGCCAGGCATTGCTCTAGGCTGGGTGTACAGCAGGAAACAACACTCAGCCTTTGCTCTCTTAGAGAATATGTTCTTCAAGCAGTGGGGTGGGGGGGCGGGGGCGAGGCAGAGAGACAATTAACAAATCAGTGTGTAAATAAATAGAATATTTGCTAAGGAGTGGAGAAAAGTGGGTTAAGGGGATAGGGAAATATAGGAAATGGGGGAGCGTAGGAAGACATTACTGATGAGTCCACCTGGAGGGAGGGTGAGACAGGCAGCAAGTGCAAGAGTGAATTTCCCAGGTATTGGCGGGGAGGAGTGATCCAGGCAGAAGAAATGGCGAGTGGAAGTCGCCAGGGCTGAAGTTTGCATGGCATGCTTGAGAAAGGGTGACAGCTGGAGCTCCGGGTGAGGTGGAGAGTGATAGATGATGAGCTCAGAGAGGCAGCTCACAATCAGGGCTTAAGACACTGGCTTGAGGAAACCACTGGAGAGCTTTAAGGAGAAGAGTGCTGTGACCTGACTCGCATTTCAGCCGTGTGCAGAATAGACTGTGGAGGGCAGAGGCAGAAGGCTGGGAGGCAAGTCAGAAATTATTACAGGGATCTGGACAGAGATGAAGGCGGTTTAGGTGAGAACAGCACTGGCAGGGTGGTGAGCAGCGTTCAGATACCAGAGTGCACTCTATAAAAAGGGGGGATGAGTGACGGATATGGGAATTGTTCATAATAAAGTTAAATTGTGTTTTGCATATGTGATAGTTAATTTTGTGTGTCAGCTGGACTGGGCTAAGGGATGCTCAGATAGCTGGTAAGACATTATTCCTAGGTGTGTTTGGAAGGGTGTCTCCAGAAGAGATTAGCATTTGAGTCAGAACTGAGTCAAGTAGATGGCTCTCACCAATGCCAGTGGGCATCACTCCATCCTTTGAGGGACTGAATAGAATGAAAAGATGGAAAAAAGGTGAATTCACTCTCTCTGCTTGAGCTGCGACATCCATCTTCTCTAGCCCTTGGCCATCAGTGCTCCTGGTTCTTGAGCCTAGGGACTTCACTGAATTATCCCACTGGCATCCTGGTTCTCCAGCTTGCACACAGCAGATAGTAAGACTTCTCAGCCACCATAACTGCATGAGCCAATTCCTATAATAAATGTCCTCTTACATCTATCTATCTATCTATCTATCTATCTATCTATCTATCATCTATCTATCCATCTATTCTATTGGTTCTCTTTCTCTGGAGAAACCCGATTTCAAGCTATATTACAAAGCTGTGATCACCAAGACAGCATGGTACTGGCACAAAGACAGACATATAGACCAATGGAACAGAACAGAGAACCCAGATGTGGACCCTCAACTCTATGGTCAAATAATCTTTGACAAAGCAGGAAAAAACATGCAATGGAAAAAAGACAGTCTCTTCAATAAATGGTGCTGGGAAAATTGGACAGCCACATGCAGAAGAATGAAACTTGACCATTCTCTAACACCATTCAAAGATAAACTCAAAGTGGATGAAAGACCTCAATGTGAGACAGGAATCCATCCAAATCCTAGAGGAGAACATAGGCAGTAACCTCTTTGACATCGCCCACAGCAACTTCTTTCAAGATACATCTCCAAAAGCTAGTGAAACAAAAGCAAAAATGAACTTTTGGGACTTCATCAAGATAAAAAGCTTCTGCACAGCAAAGGAAACCGTCAACAAAACAAAGAGGCAACCCACAGAATGGGAGAAGATATTTGCAAATGACACTAAAGATAAAGGGCTGGTATCCAAGATCTACAAAGAACTTCTCAAACTCAACACCCAAAAAACAAATAATCAAGTCAAAAAGTGGGCAGAAGATATGAAAAGACACTCCTCTGAAGAAGACATACAAATGGCTAACAGACACATGAAAAAATGTTCATCATCATTAGCCATCAGGGAAATCCAAATCAAAACCACATTGAGATACCACCTTACACCAGTTAGAATGGCCAAAATGGACAGGGAAAGAAACAACAAATGTTGGAGAGGTTGTGGAGAAAGGGGCACCCTCTTACACTGTTGGTGGGAATGCAAGTTGGTACAACCACTTTGGAAAACAGTGTGGAGGTTCCTCAAAAATTTAAAAATAGAGCTACCCTCTGACCCAGCAATTGCACTCCTGGGTATTTACCCCAAAGACACAGATGTAGTGAAAAGAAGGGCCATATGCACCCCAATGTTCATAGCAGCAATGTCCGCAACAGCCAAACTGTGGAAAGAGCTGAGATGCCCTTCAACAGATGAATGGATAAAGAAGATGTGGCCCAGGGTGCCTGGGTGGCTCAGTTGGTTCAGCAACTGCCTTCGGCTCAGGTCATGATCCTGGAGTCCCAGGATCGAGTCCCACATCAGGCTCCCTGCTCGGCAGGGAGTCTGCTTCTCTCTCTGAACCTCCCTCCCCTCATGCTCTCTATCTCATTCTCTCTCTCAAAAAAAAAAAAAAAAAAAAAAATCTTTAAAAAAAAAAAAAGAAGATGTGGCCCATATATACAATGGAATATTACTCAGCCATCAGAAAGGATGAATACCCAACTTTTACATCAACATGGATGGGACTGGAGGAGATTATGCTCAGTGAAATAAGTCAAGCAGAGAAAGTCAATTATCATATGGTTTCACTTCTTTGTGGAACATAAGGAATAGCATGGAGGACATTAGGAGAAGGAAGGGAAAAATGAAGGGGGTGGGAAATCGGAGGGAGAGATGAACCATGAGAGACTATGGACTCTGAGAAACAAACAGGATGTTAGAGGGGCGGGGGGATTGGTTAGCCGGTGATGGCTATTAAGGAGGGCACGTACTGCATGGAGCACTGGGTGTTATACGAAAACAATGGATCGTGGATCACCACATCAAAAACCAATGATGTATTGTATGGTGACTAACATAACATAATAAAATTAAAAAAAAAAAAGAAAAGAAACCTAATACAGCACATTTCCTTTTATGAAAGTTCTAAAGTTTAATAACTCAATGTCTCCATTTTTCTACGTCTTAGTGGTCTTAGTTTTAACAACTTTCTGCAACATATATATTGGGGTTTTATTTTAGCAGACAAAGGATTAGTAAAACTTTAATTATGCAAAGGAAAACTGCCAGGTACCATTAATCTTTCACACAGTCTATATTCTTGCTAGTTCTTGAAGAATTAGTGTCATGCATCCAGTGAATACAATAGACAGATTTTTCTAAAATACAATAGAATCATCTTTTAAACATTCCAGGCTTCTAAAGTGAGGCAATGGACTTATTGCAACTTTAAATAAAGTGCCATCACTGTTTTCAGATAGCTAGTTGGAGAGGATAGCCTCATGCTGACACTGAGGAATAGGTTTTATGAATAGAGTGACTTGGGGCACCTGGGTGGCTCAGTCGGTTAAGCATCTGACTCTTCATTTTGGCTCAGGTCATGATCTCAGGGTTGTAAGATCAAGCCCTGCGTCCAGCTTTGCCCTGGGTGTGGAGCCTGCTTGAGACTCTCTCTCTTCCCCCTCAAAAAAAATTAAAATTAAAAATAAAATGAGAGTGACTAAAATCACTAGTTCTTCAAAAGATATTGATTCTGAAAATTACTGAGGGGAAAAAAAGCACCTGTGTAAAAGGCTGTGTTTTTAATGTCAATTCCAAAATATGGAATACAAGCCTCCAGAAGCTAAGAATTCAGACTTGAAAGCAGATAGCCTTGAGTTTGAGTTCCTGCTCACCCTTTGCCAGCCAGGTGACCTTGAGCCAGTTACTGAAGTTCTTTGAACCTCAGTTTTCTCAGTTGTAAAATGTAACAATATGCATACCAGTGTATATATGAATGAATTCCTAAAGTCTCCTGAATGCCAGAGTCTGTGCTTCTCTTTAACCTGACTTCCCACTCCAGCCAAATTTCCTCATCTTCTCCCAGATGTGACAGCTCTGGATTACCATGCCCACGTGGCTTCTGAAGCAGAAAATATATATAGGAGGCATCTTTTGAAAGTTGTCATTGCTTTCATTTCTAGGTCTCCTTGTTGCTGCTACCTTTGGGCTACACCTTTACAATTTACCTGGTTAGTGGACTGTTGTCTTCATTATTAACTACATTTACTCAGTTTCTTCTTTGTGCCAGGTACATTTTTTTTTCTCATTAAACTTTTGTTTTAATGGGTCTCAAAATTCTGTGACAGATTTTTGGTCAAGTTGTTTCCATTAAAAAGTACTGATTTTAGGGCGCCTGGGTGGCTCAGATGGTTAAGCGTCTGCCTTCGGCTCAGGTCATGATCCCAGGGTCCTGGGATCGAGTCCCACATCGGGCTCCCTGCTCCTTGGGAGCCTGCTTCTCCCTCTGCCTCTCTCTCTGTCTCTCATGAATAAATAAAAATAAAAATCTTTAAAAAAAAAAAAAGTACTGATTTTAAAAACTAGTAACTTAAAACTGCCACACACACACAAAAAAAGCAACTGGTCCACAAAACATTCTCCTTTCCTTCTGAGGGTTTTACGATGCATTGTTACCATTAACCAGTCTTTTACTGTTAAACTTAAATGGCCAATTGACACGAACAGTTCTGAGACTGTTCTTCGACCACTGATTAAGACTGGGGTGGCAGGTACTGGGGATAATATTCATTTAGCCTTCTGAGCTTTCTGAGCAGACTTGGTGACCTTGCCAGCTCCAGCTGCTTTCTCGTCCACTGCTTTGATGACACCCACGGCAACCGTCTGTCTCATGTCACGAACAGCGAAACGGCCCAGAGGAGGATAGTCAGAGAAGCTCTCAACACACATAGGCTTGCCAGGAACCATATCGATGATGGCAGCATTACCGGATTTCTAGAACTTGGGACCATCTTCCAGCTTTTTTCCAGAACGACGATCTATCTTCTCCTTCAGCTCGGCAAACTTGCAAGCAATGTGAGCTGTGTGATGTTGATGTGGGTCTTTTCCTTTCCCATTTTGGTTTAGGTTGAGCGGTGGTTTTCACTACACCTGTGTTCTGGCAGCAAACCCATTGCGAAAAAGCTGTGCCAGGTACATTTTGTTAGGCACTTTCATAAACTTATTTCATTTCATTTTAACAGACGCTTGAGGTGACAAAGGTTACTTTTCAGGGGTGGGCAGAATAGTGGCCCTCCAAAGATGACCGTGTTCTAATTCCCAGGCTCTGTGATTATGTTATTTTATGTGCCAAAGGGGACTCTGCAGATGTGATTAAGGTTAAGGACCTTGAGACGGGAGGGATTATCCTGGATTATCCAGGGATCCCAATCCAATCACAGGCATCCTTAAAGGAGAGAAACTTCCTGGTGGCTGTTAGAACGCCAGGGAGCTGGCTTTGAAGATAGAAGAAGGGAGTTACAAGCTGAGAAATGCAGGTGCCTCTCAGAATCTCGAAAACATAAGGAAATGGTTTCTGTCCCGGAGACTTCAGAGGGAACACAGCCCTGCTGACCTCCTTGTGTCAGCCCAGTGAGACCCTTGTGACTTCAGATTTCCAGAACAGTTAGGTAACAAATGTATGTTGTTTTAAGCCACTGATTATGTGGTCATTGGTTATAACAGCAATAAAAATATTGATAAGTATCCCTTATTATATTATTTTAAAACTCTAGAGAAGTAAGTTCTTCTGTTATAACTTGTGCTCAGCTTCATCTTCTGGGTCCCTCTCCCTTCACTTTATCATCTGCCTTTGTTGGCCCAGGTCTGGCCACCCACCTTTCTTTTAATGCTTGGTCACACACATTTCAAGCATAGATCACCACCTCTTTTATGTTGATATCAAAGTGCCAAATCTTTTATTTATCCCTCATGCAGATTAAGTGTACAAAAAAAATGTCATCATAGACTTTAACCAAAATGTAAATATGTAGGACCTTAACTATGTACCCATAATGAATTGAAATCTGATTGATCTGCAAAAGCCTTAATTAAGATGTAAATAAATAGACTAGCTCTACCAGATTTCATACAATACACTCCCCAAGCTGGGGCTTTGGGCCCAAGATTTGATATGTCAGGCTTTTCCACTTGGGTCTAGGAGATGAGTCATGTTGGCATTTCACTATGAGAAACCTAGAATGGAAAGATCCATTCTAGTCTCAGGCCTAAAACCACATTCCCTCATTCCAGATTCACCTGAAAGTTCTGTACTTAGGGAATTATTGGTTTGTAATGAAGCTTTGATTTTCCCAGTACAAGAATAAAAGAAATTGGATATTCTATCTGGTCTGTGAATGTATCATACTGGGTTATAATTATATGTATATATGTCTTTCCTTTAAATAGAACTGTGAGCTCCCTGAGTACCTTGTTCAGTGCTGTGTTCTCAGCACCCAACACAATCCATATCACTGTGAGTAGACTCTCAATAAGTCTTGAATAAATAAGTAATTAAATAAATAAGAGGGCAAATGAGGGAGTAGGTCAAGTTTGCTCAGCTGTCTTTGTACCCTCCCTCGCAGTGACTTTCTTCTATGTGTGGGTACTAGTTTCCTTTTTCTACCTCCCAATACTCCCCCATCCTGGTCCTTGGTACTCCTCTCATGAGATCCTCTTTATAGTCCCACCTGCCTCCAGCTCAGCTCAATCCTACACTTTCCCACACAGGGGGAAAAAGGGATGTGATGACTCTTACAAGACGGCTTCAATTCTCTGGACCAATCAAATGTTTCCAGATGACTCTTTTACTTTAGGGTGCTTTAGAAGCTTTAGCAGAAGCTCCCGTGCTGGGCTCCTCTAGCTGTAACTTCAGTGAGGGGACAGTATCTCTCCTTCCCCTGACCCCTTTTCCCTCAGCCCCTGGTTTTTGGTTTTATCCTCCACATAGCATCTCTTCCAGGAAAGGCTCTTGGACAGGACTTCCAATGGCTCTAGACAGCTGTCTTTGCTATGTGGACAATATCTAGGTTACAAGGAGAATTCCACCTCCTCTAGAAGGGAATCATTTGCTTCCCAGGCACAGCAACTTGTGCTCACTCCTCACACGACTCACAGCTAGGTCTCTCCCATCCTGAAGATCTCCTGGATGGCAATAAGATTTCAGGCTCTGGGTGTCTCAAAATCCAGGACATAAATGTGAAGCTCTTGGAGTAGTCTCACTGAGGCTCCCTTCACTCTAGGCTTGAGAAAAAGGAGGTACAAATCTCCACCCTGCCTCCTTGAAAGGAAAGTATTGAAAAACAATGTGACAGAATTTCCCTTCTAAAAAATCTTTTCTCAAATACTCTCCTTTTTCACTCTCTATCTTTAATGTCAACACAGTGATCAACCTTTCCTAGTTTGCCTGGAACTGTCCCAGTTTTAGCATGGAAAGTCCTGCATCTCAGCAAACCCCCACGCCTTAGCAAAGTGTGACCTATTTCTAAAAGAAAGGCCCAAGAATCATAAAACTGGTTTTTGGTCACATGCTTTCAAAATCTGAATTTTAATGTGCCACCTCACTTTAATATGTAGTATCAGTATTATCTTACTCTCTCAAATTTTTCAACTTAACATCCCATTACTTACATGCATATACATATATATATGTATGCCAGATAGAACTGTTATGATTATGCCCACTTTACAGAAAAATAAATGGAGGCTTACAGGATTCAATAACTTGTTCAAAGTCTCCATGGGAATGTGGAACAACTAGAATTCTTATACATTGCTAGAAGGAATATAAAATGACACATTTGGAAAACAGTTTGGCAGTTTCTTAAAAAGTTAAATGTACACTTCCCATATGATCCAGCAAGCCCACCTCTAGGATATACCCAAGGGAAATTAAAATATTTGTCCACAGGAAGGTTTGTACATAAATGTTCATAGCAGCCTCATTCATAATAGCCAAAACTAGAAACAAGCTAAATGTTCACTAACAGAATAGATTTTTTTTCATTGTGATACATCTACGCAATGGTACTGTTCTGCAATAAAAGGAAATAAACTATTGATACATTGAACAACATGGGTGAATCTCAAAAATACCATGCAGTTGAGCAAAAGAAGCCAGGCACCAAGACTACATAAGGTATCAGTGTAATGTAATTTACACTGATGGAAAACAGAGAAGTGGTTGCCCATGCCCAAGAGTGGGGGAAGGGAGTTAACTTGGAAAGTGCACAAAGGAATATTTTGTAGTGATGGATATCTAATATATTTTGATTGTGGTGACAGTTCCCCAGGCGTATACATTTGTCAAAACTTATCAAACTGTACACTTAAAATTATACCTCAGTAAAATTATTTTTTAAACTTAACCAGAAAAAGAACAAACTAAACCCAAGCTAGCAGGAAGAAAAAATAAAGATTAGAGCAAAGATAAATAAAATAGAGAACAGAAAAACAGTAGAGAAAATCAATGAAACCAAAAGTTGGTTCCTTGAAATGATCAACATTGACAAATATTTATAGTTAGATAGACTTAGGAAAAAAGAAGACTCAAATCACTAAAATTAGAAATGAAAGTGGGGACACTACAACTGATTCTACAGAAATAAAAGGGATTGTGAGAGAGTAATATGAACAATTATAATCAAACAAATTGAATAATCCAGGTGAAATGGACAAATATCTGCAAATACAAACTCACCAAGAAAAAGAAAATCTGAATAGACTTATAAATAGCAAGGAGATTGATCAGTAATCAAAAATCTCACAACAAAGGAAAGTCCTGGTCAGGATGGCATCACCAGTGAGTTCTAACAAACATTTATTAAAAAAAGGAACACCAGGGGCGCCTGGGTGGCTCAGCAGTTAAGCGTCTGCCTTCGGCTCAGGTCATGATCCCGGGGTCCTGGGATCGAGCCCCGCGTCGGGCTCCCTGCTCGGCGGGAGGCCTGCTTCTCCCTCTCCCCCTGCTTGTGTTCCCTCTCTCACTGTGTCTCTCTCTGTCAGATGAATAGATAAAATCTTTAAAAAAAAAAAAAAAGGAACACCAATCTTTCCCAAACTTTTTGAAAAATTGAAGAGGAGGGAACACTTCCTAATTCATTCTTTGAGGTTGGCAATACTCTGATACCAGAGCTAGAAAAAGACACTATAAGAAAAGAAAACCACAGATCAATATCCCTTATGAAATTCTCATTGAAATAATAACAAAATTCAGCAAAATGAATTTATAAAAACACTCACAAACTAGGAATAGAAACAAATGATCTCAACATAATAAAATCCATATATGAAAAACATCAGACTTAATGGTAAAAAATTAAAAGCTTTTCCTATAAAATCAGGAACAAGGTAAGGATACCCATTTTTGCCATTCTATTCAACATGGTATTGGAAATCCTAACCATACACTTAGACAAGGAAAAGAAATAAAAGACATCCAAATTGGAAAGAGAGAAATAAAATTATTTCTGCAGATGATATGATCTTATCTATAAAACCCCTAAAGTTTCCACAAAAACATTGTTAGAACTTATAAATGAATCCAGTAGGATAAAAAGTGAATACATAAAAATCATTGGCATTTCTGTACACTGACAATAAACAATTCAAAAAGGAAATTGCAAAAACAACTCCATTTACAATAGCATCAAAAAGAATAAAATTCTTAGGAATTAACTTAACCAAGGAGCTGAAAGCCTTGTAAAACGAAAAATACAAAACACTGTTGAAAGAAATTGAGAAAAATAAATGGAAAACACATTCCATATTCATGCATTAGAAGATCTAATGTTGTTAAAATATCAATACTACCCAATGTGATCTATAGATTCAATGCAATCCCTATCAAAATCTCCATGATGATTTCTGCAGAAATAGAAAAATCATCCTAAAATTCATATGGAATCTCAAAAAATGCTGAACAGCCAAACAATCTTGAAAAAAAAAAAAATGAAGTTAGAGGAATCACACTTCTTAATTTCAAAGCTATAGTAATCAAAACAGTGTGATACCAGCATAAAGACAGATACATAGACCAAAGTAATAGAATAGAGAGCCCAGGACAAAATCCTCACATATGTGGTCAAATGATTTTGACAAGGGGGTCAAAACTGTTCAATGGGGAGAGGACAATCTAATTAACAAATAGTGCTGGGAAAATTGGATATCCACATGCAAAAGAATGAAGTTGTACCCTTACCTAACACCACTTACAAAAATGAACTCAAATGGATCAAAGACCTGAAAACTATAAAACTCTTTGAAGAAAACATAAAGGAAAAGCTTTGTGACATTGGATTTGCCAATGATTTTTGTATATGGCAAGAAAGACACAGACAACAACAGCAACAAAAATAGACAAACTGAACTTCATAAAAATTTTTAAATCATGCATCACAAGATGCTGTCAACAGAGTAAAAGGACAGCCCACAGACTGGAAGACAATACTTACAAATCATATATCTGATGAGGGATTAATATCAAGAATAAATAGAGAACTCCGAAAACTCAACAATAAAATAAACCCAACAACTCAAAAGTGAGCAAAAAGGGGGTGCCTTGGTGGCGCAGTCAGTTAAGCATCCCACTCTTGGTTTTGGCTCAGATCATGATCTCAGGGTCATGAGACTAAGCCCCACATTGGGTTCCACACTCTGGATGGAGACTGCTTAAGTTTCTATCCCCCTCTGCCCCTCTCCCCTCCAAAATAAACAAATAAACCTTTAAAAAACAACAACAACAACAAAAGTGAGCAAAGGACTTGGACTTGAATAGAGATCTCTCCAAAGAAGATACGTAAATGGCCAATAAGCACATGGAAAGATGCTCATCACTAATCATTAGAGAAATGCAAATCAAAACTATGAGATACCACTTCACATCTATTAGGATGGCTACTGAAAACAAAACAAAACAAAAATAGGAAGTAACAAGTATTGGTGAGAATGTGGAGAAATTGCAACTTGTTCACTGTTGCAGTGAACAACACTGTTGCAGTGTTGGTGGGAACATAATATGGTTCAGCTACTGTGGAAAACAGTATGGTAGTTCCCAAAAAAATTAAAAATAGAAATACTGTATGATACAGCAATTCCATCCTGGATATGTACCTAAAAGAACTGAAAGCAGGGTCTTGAAGAGATATTTGTACACTCATGCTCATAGCAGCATTATTCACAATAGCTAAAAAGTGGAGGCAACTCAACCATCCATCAATGGATGAATGGATAAGCAAAATGTGGTATCTGCATACAATCAATATTACTCAGCCTTAAAAAGGAAGACAATTCTGTTAAGTTTTTATTTATTTATTCACGTAAGTAATCTCTATAACCAATGTGGGGCTCAAACTCATAACCCCAAGATCAAAAGTCACATGCTTTTCCAACTGAGCCAGCTAGGCACCCCAAGGAAGACACGTGCCACAACATGGATGAACCTTGAGGACATCATGCTAAGTGAAATAAGCAAGTCACAAAAAGACAAATACTATATGATTCCACTTACATGAAGTATTTAGAGTAGTCAAAATCAGAGACAGAAAGTAGAATGGTGGTTTCCAGGGGCTGGGGGGAAGGGAGGGATAGTAGTTATTCTTTAATGGGTGCAGAGTTTAGTTTTATAAAATGAAAAGAGTTCTGGAGATGGATGGTGGTGATGGTAGCCCAACATTATGAATTATTTAATACCACTAAACTGTACACTTAAAAATGATTAAGATGGTGAATTTTATGTTTATTTTACCACAATAAAAATAATGGAAAAACTATATGAATGGGCTTGGGGCAAAAAAATCCAGTCAAGAAATGGGCAGAAGACATGAACGGACAATTATCTAAAGAAGACATACAAATGGCCAACAGACACATGAAAAAAATGTTCAACATCACTTGACATCAGGGAAATCCAAATCAAAACCACAATGAGATACCACCTCACACAGGTCAGAATGGCTACAATTAACAACTCAGGAAACAACAGATGTTGTTGAGGATGTGGAGAAAGGGGAACCCTCTTACACTGTTGGTGGGAATGCAAACTGGTGCAGCCACTCTGGAAAACAGTATGGAGGTTCCTCAAAAAGTTAAAAACAGAACTACCCTACAACCCAGCAATTGCATTACTAGGTATTTATGCAAAGAATACCAACATAGTGATTCGAAGGGGCACATGCACCCCAATGTTTATAGCAACAATGTCCCACAATAGCCAAACTATGGGAAGAGCCCAGATGTCCATTGACAGATGAATGGATTAGGAAGGTGTGATATACATATACAATGGAATATTACCCAGCCATCAAAAAGAATGAAATCTTGCCATTTGCAACAACATGGAACTAGAGGATATTTTGCTAAGAGAAATAAGTCAGTCAGAGAAAGACAAATACCATATGATTTCACTCATAAGTGAAATTTAAGAAACAAAACAGATGAACATAGGGGAAGGGAAGGAAAAATAAAATAAGATGAAAATAGGGAGACAAACCATAAGAGACACTGAACTCTAGGAAACAAACAGGATTGCTGGAGGGGAGGTGCGTGGGGGGATGGGGTAACTGGGTGATGGACATTAAGGAGAGTACTTGATGTAATAAGCACGGGGGGTTATACGCAAGTGATGAATCACTAAATTCTGCCCCTGAAACTAATAATACAGTATACGTTAACTAATTGAATTTAAATAAAGAATTTTAAAAAATGATTAAGATGGCGAATTTTAGGTTTATTTTACCACAATAAAAACTATATGAATGGGGGTGGGGGAAAATGGATAAAAGAACGTAAGTAGTTGACTGGGGGTTTTGGAATGTGAGAAACAGAAAAAGAGAGACTTTTTTAATATAAGACTTTTAATACTGTTGCCCTTCAAACTATATGCATGTGATACTTGAATAAAAACAAAATTCAATTCTTATTTATTTGTTTGTTTATTATTATTATTATTATTTTTTTTTGAGAGAGAGAGAGCACCAGAGCAGGGTGAGGAGGGGCAGAGGGAGAGAGCCTTAAGCAGGCTCCACTCCCAGCATGGAGCCTGGTGTGGGGCTCAATCTCACAACCTGAAGATCATGACCTGAGCTGAAATAAAGAGTAGGATGCTTAACCGACTGAGCCACCAAAGTGCCCCCAAAACTCAATTCCTGGGGCGCCTGGATGGCTCAGTCGTTAAGCGTCTGTCTTCGGCTCAGGTCATGATCCCAGGGTCCTGGGATCGAGCCCCACATCAGGCTCCCTGCTCAGCCAGGAGCCTGCTTCTCCCTCTCCCACTCCCCCTGCTTGTGTTCCCGCTCTAGCTGTCTCTCTCTCTCTGTGTCAAATAAATAAATAAATAAATAAATAAATAAATCTTAAAAAAAAAAAAAAACTCAATTCCTGTTTGAAGTTATCATTTCTTTAGGGTGCTGGAAAATTTATTTCAATGAATCTGATTTTTCATTCATCAACATCTTTCATTTTCCCTTCCCCAGGGTTCTAAGAGAAATTACTGCTATGACACTGTCCCTTAATCCTATGTTGGCTCTATCAGTGTAGGGACTCTGCTAATTTAATGTCATGTATAAGGACATAGAAAATATTTTTGCTCGTTTTGTACCATGCTATGGCACACATAGGCGTATCTGCCTAGATATATAGACACCCTTCTTTCTTTGAGGTCTTGATACCCCCTTGGAATTCTGCCTCGTTAAACTCGAAGCATAGGACTCATCTACTCAAAACTCTGATTTTAGTGTGTCTTCTTGGTTTCCACCCTTCTTAACCCAGGTAATAATTTCTAATGGGAGGAATGTACCCCTCTCTGCATTTTATATTTCTTCATTCTCTTTCTTGTTGGAGACATCTAGAATAATCTCCTTAATAAGGATGAACTTTTGGAATTCAAAACTTAGGAGCAATTTTTCTGCTTTTCTCCATGCCACATCCTTTGCCTGAGGCAAAGAATATAAAACTAACCACCATCTACTTGAATTAAAGTGAAGGCAAAAAGAGAAATACTGGGGGGAAACTGGTTGATAAAAAAAAATATGAAAAGAATTAAAGAAAGGGAGACATGATCAGATTGTCATTTAAAAGATTTTTAATTGCTCTGGCTCCTATTAGGACAAGATATTGGAGATAGTCAGGAAAAAGTAAAAAGAAACCAGCTGGGAAATTATTATAGCAGTAAGACTGAGAATGGCCATAAAATGGAAAAAAAATAATGAATTAAAGTTATAAAGCCTGCCACTCTTACCTACTGGGCTACATTGCCTCCCAATGCATGGCTCTGATAAACTCACTGGCCTAAGGCTTAATGCCTAGTTAGATTATTGGATTCTGCAGACCCAGGGCATCAGCATTTTAACAGAGGAATTTTCCTTAATAGAATGGGGGAAATGATTAGGGGAGAGCTGAGGATATACTTACTCCTTACACCTCATTCAGAAGGAAACTAAGCCTCAGAAAGTTAAAATACTTGCCCAAGGTCCCAAGCTAGAAAATGGTGGTGCTGGGATTTTAATGCCTAATAAATATATCTCAATGATGTCCTTTGCATGTTAGCAACTGACAGGTTGGAGTTGATATTTTTTGAATGGAGAACTTAACCTATGTGCCTTGTTCATAGCATTCTTCCACTGATAAACTATAAACAAGGGTAACAAAATAAAGACATCATGATACCTATGCCAAAGCCATACTCCTGGGTCTGGCTGCTGTACAAAAGTCTCAAGTAGGAAATTAATTATGTACCATCTTAGAGACATTTAATCAAGTGATGTACTGTTTATTTATCCAATTGGAGATCCAGAGCTAAGGTATCACCTTTTAGTCTCCTGCTGGATATCGGCCAGATCAACATAAGAATAAAAGGGCATTGGTCATAGTGGTGGATTTCCTGGCCTTTGGAGAGCACAGTATTGGGGGTTGAGTCATGGAGAGCCCTTGGAGTGTGTGGCCGACTGCGCTGTGGAGGAGGAACCTGCAGCATCAAGAGTGAAAGGTCAACAGTCTGCAAGGGCTTCCTAACTAGGTATGTAAGTGTCTCCTCATTATACAAACAGGTAAAATAAGCCATGGAGTGGTCCAGGACCTTGTCCAAGGTCAAGCAGGTAAAGAACAACAGAGAATGATTTGTATACAGATTAGTCAAACTCCAAGGCCCATGTGTGCTCCTCGGACCCCTGCTGAATCATTGTGCTCATCTCTAAGCCAGCTGAGGTTCACCTCATCATTGCCAACCCACTGGCCTAAAGTTCCAAACAACTCAGAAATGGCCATTGTACAAACCCAGGTGCTGAATTTCACAATGATTATTCCTAAGACACACTCCATCTCAGGAAAAAAGAAAAGAAACTAAATGATGGCACAGTCTTCCTTCGAGCAAGACAATATGTGGCACTCATACCCACCAGCAGAGATAGCAGGACGAGGCAGAAGAAAAGGGAGGTGCCTGGGTGGCTCAGTTGGTTGATTTCAGCTCTGGTCATGATCTCAGGGTCGTGAGATCAAGCCCTGCATCAGACTCCACACTCAGCAGGGAGTCTGCTTAAGACTCTCTCTCTCTCCCTCTGCCCCCCACCCCTCATGTGCATGCTCTCTCGCTCTCACTCTCTCAAATAATTAACTTTAAAAAAAAGAAGAAGAGAGGGAAAGAGATAGGAGGGAGACTGAAAGGAAGAAAGGAGTTTGGGAACTAATAGTCCACATTATGTATCTATCCTGATCTTTTCATTCTACTTGCCTCTTTTCTCAAACCCGGTGTCTTAGCTCAGGTTGCTATAACAAACTACCATAGACTGGGTAGCTTAAACAACAAACATCTACTCTCATGATTCTGGAGGCTGAAAATGCAAGATCCATGGTCAAGTTCTCGGTGAAGGCCACCTTCACATGGCCTTTCCTTGGTATGTGAGCACAGAAAGAGACCTCATGTCTCTTCCTCTTTTTATAAGAAAACTAATCTCATCATGGGGACTTTACTTACATGACCCATCTAAACCTAAACCTCCCAAAGGCCCTACCTCCAAATACCAAATGCCATTGGAAATGAGGGCTTTGACATACGAATTTGCAGGAGCGGGGATAACGCAAATATTCTGTCCATAGCACCCAGTCAATATTATTACTATTACAAGTTCAAAGAAGTAAAATAACTAAACTCCATGGCTGATATTGAGTGATTGCTTTTAAATTACCATGTGGCTTGAAATACCAACACCTGTAAAACCGATTTACTTTTAGGTCAAGCAATGAACTTGCCCAAAATAACTGAATTATATTAATTATACCCACAACTTTAAAGTACATCATTACAAATTTTCAAGTGACAAGTTTCCTAAGATCTAAGCATAAATTGTTCTAAATACCTTTAATGCAGAGTTTAATTCTATTCATTGGCAATGAAAAAGATTTGTTTTAAAAGACGAAATGTTAGTGTTTATCTAGATCGTGGGAAAATGGGTAACTATTTCCTATTTCCCCCTTTCACTTCTTTGCCTGATCCAAATTTACTAAAATGTAGATTTCTCACTTTCATAGTTGAAAGAAAAATTACCAGACTTCTGATTTTTTTTTTTAGAGAGGGAGAGAGAGAGAGAGAAATCGAGAGAGAGAGAAAGTCAGGGGGAGAGAGAGAACTCAAGCAGGCTCCATCTCATAACCCTGAGATCAGGACCTGAGCCAAATCAAGAGTCAGACATTCAACCAAATGAGCCACCCAGGCACCCCTAGACTTCTGACTTTTAATGCTACTTCTGGTAGCAGCGCATGAAATATCCTTCCCTCACCAAAATAATAAATAATGAAAATACTGAAGAAAGATGAAGGGACCACATTGGAAATTGGGCTTGAGATTCAAGCATGATGCAAGGCAGTCTCCTACTCATCAACCTCCTGGCCCATTAGAGTGACCTGTACAAGTATTCTAAAGTCACACTCTCTGAACTTAGGTGTTTCCTGGGGTACTCTAAACTCCTAAGCAAAATCATGATGGAAGGAAGTCAGTTAAACTCAACAGCCTTCCAGAGGAAAAAAAAAACAGGAAAACGTTATTAGCACTGAAGTCAAATAGAAATCATCCGTCTTATTTAAGAAAAGGAAAAGTCACTGACATTGGTCACTCTTCACACTATTAAAGGAATAATTAGAAAAATGTAACAATGCCACCAAAATTAAATAACATTGAGTCCAGAACATCATGAGTACGACAATGACCTGGAATACAATAATCCATGTAAAGAAAAAGAAAATAGATACCTGAGTGCTAATGGCAGCTACATTCAATTAGATATTGTCTCTGCCTTATTATTTCATAGATAACCTTTTATATATTTGTTATTCCCATAAATAATTTTAATGCTCTTTATATTCATACGTTATGACAAAAAAGGGTTAGGACAAACTTTTTTAATCTAGTAAAATAAATCTCCTAATTTTCTTTATTTCTAATGAAAAAATTAATTGATGTTCAAATTGTTTCAGATTATCTTCCATTTCTCAAAAGCATTATTGTCAGTTATATCAAAAGGTAAAAGGTAGCCCTTTTGCAAAGTTAGAAATATGCATATAACATAATTATCATTTTTGATGTCAGGGAATAAGAATGATTATTTTATGTATTCTTTCTGGTAACTTAAAGCTTTGGAGATTTGCTAAGTTAAATTAAATAATAGCAATTTAAATGGCCAGATCTTTTCCAAATAAGATAAAATATTAACTATTAAACAAAAAAAACCCCAGATTGGATAATCTGAGTATTTTAAAATTAGGATATATTAATAAGTTAAGAAAGATAATATCTCACCAAGCTCCTCTTCATATTATTTTTCATCTAAGACACACACACATACACATATATAACACTGGGAAACTATAAAAACAAAATCTTCTCCCAACCCCGAACTCTCACAAAGGTAGTAAAAAAAAAACCCAAACTTTTAATATTGAATAAGCATTAAAGCAGAATGTGATGTCCACCATAGGCAATGCACTAAAAAATTGCAGAGAAAGGAATCTCATCTCCTTATATAGCCAAGCTGATTCAACTCCTTACAAACACGTCCACAAGATAAACAATACCTAGTCTTCAAGTAAGAGTACTTTACAACACCATTTGTCACACATCACACTCCTCAATTTAGTAATTTGGTAATTGGGGTGGCCATCTGGGTTAAATAACTGGCTATACCCAGAAGAGAAACAAACTTCTCATAGCTTTATGGCAGGAGGTAGTTTTAAAATGTGGAGCAAAGCACCCACCAGACATAGGCTCCTACCTTCCCACAGGGACTGAAGAGAAGGGTCTTACCTCTCTTGAGGCCTACATTCAAAGAGATGGTTTCCGGGTCCAGAAGAAAGAAGTTCCTGGGTCCTAAAGCTGACAAAAGGCCTTTCTCGTCTTCAGAAGATTTTATATACATTTCAAAGAAAGGAGGAAGTACTTACAAGTTTTCTAAAGTAAATGTTCCAAGTAAAAGGAGAATTCTCTTCTCTTATTTTCAACAGAGAAAACTCAGTTTATTTTATATTTTTATTTGTCTCTATAATAACTATGTATAAAAACTATATACATATGTGTGTGTGCATATACAACTATATCAAAACTGTTTTATTCACATTTGTGTACATACATATACAGCATATTAAGCACATATAGTAAAAATTGATGGCAAAAAGACTAGATGGTAAAGGATGGTAACAAAAAAGACTAGATGGTAAAAATTCACCAAAAAGTTAACATCAGTTATCTCTACATCATAATTTTTATTTCTTTCCTTCTGCTTTACATTAAATGATTTTATCACAAACGTATATTCTTTTATTTTTAGTTGAAATTAAAAGAAAAGAAAAAAATAGGTTGTTTTGAAAATATTAAAAAATATTTCCTTAGAATTCTCTGCAAAAACTTCCTCACCTGTAAGAAAACAAAATGCCTTTTTTTTTAATTAAAAATAATGTGAGGCATTCAATGCAATTATTTGTCATGCTTTGTTTGATTGGTTTCAAAACAGTTTTTTAGTAAGGCCGAGGCGAGTGGTGAGGTTCTCTGAACTCAGTTTCTATATGCCTGGCAGTGTTCACGTATGAGCCAAGAAGAAAAGTTGTTTGTTCTCTAGCATAATGAGTACAGAGAGCCAGAAAGGTTCAGTGGCTGAGTCAATGAGCAATAAACGTAATGTTTCATAGCAACAGTGATTTAAGGAACAGTAGCTGGGCTATTTTCAGAGAGTTTCTCTCATCTGAGATAGAACACCTTACGACTGCCTCTCTCCCTTAGGAATTCTTTTCCCACAAGAGAAATGGACTTCTTTCTCGGATGCACCTCAACCCTCGCAAGCGGACGCATAGCTCAAATATTTCCAAAAAGCTTCTCAGCCTCTGTGAAAATAAATTGCTATCTGGATTGTCTCACCAGATCACCGAACAGATGGTAAACCATCTGAAGCTAAAAATAAAAACCTTCTGGGCTCAGGTCGACAATTCCACCACAAAAGGAACAAAGCATGGAAATCGGAGTGTGGAAGAGAAGCGATGGGTTGAAATCTCTGCAACCTGGAGTGCTTGAGACACCAGGAGCCTCGAGGTAGGGAGCCCTGGGAACATGGGTCCTCTAAAGCGTAATGCAACACACAGAAGCGCATATAGGCCTGGGAGTCAGGCAGAACTGACCTCAAATCTCTGCTTAGTTACTTACTAGTCCTATGACTTTGGGCAAGTTATTCTTACTGACCTTTGTTTCCTCATCTGAAAAATGGGGACATCATTGGTTTCATTAAAGAGTTGCTGTAAAGATTGGAAAATATACATAAAATTCTAGGCACAATGGAGGCAATCAATAGTTGGTAGCTATATAATATCCCTACAGTACCTCTGTGACATGACTGGACATTGAGAAGATTTGATTTGTTTGAGAATTAGCTTACATCTGCAATTGTTAGACTTAACCCAAAGTGATCTCTCTTGTGTGTATTTCTTCAACATTTTATCCATATTATGCCTTGAAGCTATTGTATTCACCTTGTATTCTTAAATTTATTATTTCCCACACTAGAGTTGAGCTCTTTGAAAACAGCAACCACTGAATTTATGATGGATTAATGTTTCACGCTTCAGGCAAATTTATCTACCTTACAATAGGAACCGATACCAGGGAGGGAAGTTGTATTTTCTAAAAGAGCCAGGAAAAAAGGAATACCCATGTATATTGCCTTTATGTCTGTGTTTACAACTAACCATTCTATGAAGAATGCAAAGCAAAAATAATAATAATAATGTAATTCAATGGTTTGTGAAATTTTGCTTATATTTGTCCCATTAAGCACACGAGGTACTTTCAAGAGCTACAATGTAAACCTAGTATAGAAGAATGCATGCAAACATCATGACATAGATCTGGTTTGAAAGAAAAAGCAAAGATACTCACTTGGTCCAATTTAAAAATGAGTTAGTCCTCCTTTCTTCCTTTCACCCCTCCTTCCCTCCCTCCTTCCTTCCCTTTCTGGGTAGTTGAGTGCTAAAGCCACAAGGTAGGGCCAAGCAAGGCAATCTTCAGTTTGCTCTTCCATCTGCATGCTCCACTGCTCCCTTTCATGAACTCTGCTCCAGCTAAATTTAGCTGGAGTATTATGATTTGAGAGTATATCCTATCATCTCAACCAGATTGTAAACTTGTTCAGAACACAAAGGGGAAAACTTCCATCTGATAAATCTTGTGATTCCCTAAAGCATATAGTGTAGTATCTATAACAGACTACTGGACATTCAGTCAGAACCTGTTGATGATTTATTAGGAGACAAAAAGGAGAAAGGCCATGTTAGATAACAAGAACAAAGAAATGAAGATGGAAATTAGTAACATTCACTCCTTGATTCAATGTGCACTGAGTTCCGGCTATGTGTCAGGTGCAGTGAAGAAAGAAAGACTGACCAAAATAGTGGAAGACAAAGATAGACCACAATGGCAGAAGCCATATGGCTCCATGGAGATCTCCCAAGGTTGGCCTAAGAGTAGGGATTTCAGATCAGAGTTGATAAGAAGCCAGTATAATGATTTATAATTACTTATGATTTATCATATTATTAGTGAATTAGTATTTATGATTGTTTACAATGCCTCTTAATAGACACTATTTCATTTAACCATCACAATAACTCGTGATATTTGCAGATGAAGAAACAAGTTTAAAGAGATTAAGAAACCTGCCCAAGGTTAATACCAAGGTTAATAAAGTTAGTACTTGCTGCAGTTGTACAAGGCAGGCATAGGATATAAACCTACGGCAGTGTGGCTCAGAATATTTCCACATCATGCTCTATACCTACCATCCTTAGGTGGAGGAGAGCCTGGATAAAGAGGGTAATTAGCAGAAAATTCCTATGACAGCAGCCTATTGGATTAAGGAGTTTGAAAGGAGCCAAAGAGGACATACTGAGGATATGCCCAGTGATTCCCTACCTTCATCCACTAAGCTAGGTTCTCAAAAGTCTCCAAAAAAATAACCCTAATCAAATTCTAATCCAAATCTGTTGTAGAAGACGTGCAACATCAGAAATGCACAGGTAGTATAAAGGCTTAATACAAACGCTTGTTTGCTTTTCCAGAAAAGACACCTAATTAATTGGTATTATTTGGGGTGAAAAAATCATCATTTTACCAGAATAAGGGACATTCCCAAAGACAGGTGATCTCGACTCTTTAAAATGTCAATAGTATGAAAGATAAAACAAAGGCTGGACACTAGAGTTAAAAACTTCAAGAGACACAGACAACTAAATGATGTATGTGACCCTTGATTGGGTCCTGGATTTTTTTTAAGGGGGCCGTAAGGGACTTACTGGTATCAGTTGAGGAAATCTGAGTACTGACTATATGCTTATTGTATCAATATTAAAACTGTGGGTGTGACAATGGCATTGCAGTATGTGGGGAAACGACTTGGTTCTGAAGAGAGAATGCTGAAATACTTAGGAATGCAGTGGCATGGTGCTTACAACTTATTTTTCATTTTTAATTTTTTAAAAGATTATTTATTTATTTGAGAGACAGAGGGGGAGAGAGCAAGCACAAGTCAGGGGGAGAAACGCAGGGAGAGGGAGAGAGAGAAACTTAAGCAGACTCCGAGCAGAGAGCAGAGCCCAATGTGGAGCTAGACCTCATGACCTGAGCGGAAACCGAGAGTCAGACACTTAACCGACTGAGCCACCCAGTCGCCCCATTGCAACTTATTTTTGAATGATTCCGCAAAACAATCACCTGTGTGTATATGATGTGAAAGAGGAATTTTTTAAAAGTAGCAATGTTAACAATTGGTGCACCTCAGTGACATTCAGCAGGGGTTCATTTTTTTAACTTTGAAATATTTCAGAGCAAAACGTTAGAGAAAACATGTCCTCATGCTAGAAGAGTGGGGAGCATTTACAGATCTCTATGAGTAACTTTTAAAATACAGACAAACATTCAAATATCTATTTGCTAAATTATCACCCACTGGAAAGTTCTTGTAAATGGTATGGAAATACCCAATACTATCACTGGCTCTCTTAAATCTCGAGGTAAATTGTGTCCTTTAACATTTGTGTGAACTTTCAAAGCAGAAGCAAACCTTGGCTAAAATTTCAAACTGAAATAATTAGGAAACTAAACAGTGAATGTTCAAAGCCCTCTAACAGTTTCCTGTAATAATGGGAGAGCTTTGAAAGGCTTAACCATAATATTCCTGTGGCTTTTTACAAGGATTAAAGTTAAAAAAAAATTTTTTTTTTTTTTAGTAATCTCGGCAACAGTGGAGTGAGGGGGTAATATGTATAAAAATCATTAAGCAGAAAATCTTCAAGAATTACAGTCTTCAGAAATTCATTTCTGTTATTTTCTCCCTACAGCTCTTCTGCATGAGAAAAGGACTGAGGTGGTGCCAAGAATTTTTTACTATAAAACATTATGATGCCAGGGTGGCTCACACATCCAGGCAACATCTGGCACACCCAGTAAAGAGGACTGCAATTAGTGAAGGGCCTGCTAAAGATATAAGACACATTTAAGAGTTAAATCATGATTTCTTTTAATGATGAACTCAGTTTGGAGATGGGAAAACACAGTTTCAGATTTTTATTCCTTAAATGCTATGAACGGTGGAAAGAACACAAAACCTATTTTTTCTTCACACTCGAATTCTCAAAATCCTTACTGAATTTCTACTTTATTGTGTGACTTCAAAATATGTCTGAAAGCTAGCTTTTCTCTGTTACTATATTTGATCTTATAATACTTTCTATAGAGCTTCACATGATAGAAACATTTTCCAAGATGTTTAAATGAATGACATTTCTGTGAAGTAACTGCTTAAATCTAGAGTGACTTGACAGTCCTTCAAAATGTAATTTATAAAGTGCTAAACAAATGCTAGATCTTTTTAGGGAGGAAAAAAAGATTATTTAATCACATGCCCTCTCAATTTGTGTTGCTTTTTTTTTTTTTAAGATTTATTTATTTATTTGAGAGAGAGAGAGAGAGCAAGAGAGGGAACACAAGCAGGGGGTAGTGGGAGAGGGAGAAGTAGGCTCCCCGCTGATCAGGGAGCCCAATGTGGGGCTCAATCCCAGGACCCTGGGACCATGACCCAAGCCAAAGGTAGATGCTTAACCAACTGAGCCACCCAGGCAACCCATGTGTTGCTTTTAGACCGTATCTCATAGTCATCGCCACACTATGCTGGGGTTTCAAAACCTAAACATCATCAAGCATTAACTTAAAATCTAACACACACAGCTCACTGAACTAGGAAAAGAGGCCCCTGACCACAGGGTCACAGTTTTTCCCATTTATCACAGCAAAGGTTCCTCAGTCCCTTATGAATGAATGGCACATTATCCAAGAAATCTTAATCATGAATTTCCTTATAAAATTCTATCCTAATACACACACTGTTTCAAGAAAAATATTTCTATATGACAAAAAGATCACTAAGCCATGGGACAAATGGTCCATTTTTTTTTTTTTTTGGAATGACTATTCAAGATGGTAATATCCTATTCTTCAAAATCACAGAAATTCGGTTTCATCTAGTTGTCCTCTTCCTTCTCTAGTCATCATTGCTGCTGTCCACAAAACATTTGGGCCCCTGATAGGATGTTGTTCTGGGCCTACGTGAAGTCACACTGACCATGTGACTTGCTTTGGCAAATGAAATATGAGCATAAGTGCCAGGCAGATATTTCCAGAGCTAGTGCTTAATAATAAAGAGTGCATGGCTCTCTTTCCTTTTGCCACGTGACCAGCAACCTCCAGCTAGAGCAGCTTCATCAAACTGAGTTCTGAAAAGAGGACACTGCAGAGTAGAACCCTCAAATTACCCATGATGGAAATGCCACAAGAAATAAACCTTAGAGTAATTTTAAGCCACTAAGGTTTGGCTGTTTATTAGACACCACAGGCTAACCAGGCTTATCCTGAATAGTACACCTCCCGTATTTTATTAAAGATGACTGTTAGGTTCTTGAAGTTTCCAAGAATAGAGAAATAAACTCTGCTTACTTGGCTGATGGGTATTTATTATAATAGTGTATACAGAAGAAAGTAAGGAGTTAGAGAAAACAGTCCTGGCTGCCCCAGACCAAGCCTTATGGATACAGGATACAAAGCAGTGCCTGGTTTCCTATGGTCCTCTTGGCAGGGTCATCTGCTGATTGATAGTCAAGTGTTCTCACATCACAGGGACTCAGTTACCCTCCATCCCTCTTCTTCTACAGTCCCTGCAAAAACTATCAATTTTTAAGGCTTTTGAGGGCCTGGGTGGCTCAGTCAGTTAAGTGGCTGCCTTTGGCTATAAGATCATGATCCCAGGGTCCTGGGATAGAGTCCCGCATCGGGTTTCCTGCTCAGCGGGGAGTCTGCTTCTCCCCTCTACCCCTCCCCTCCTGCTTGTGATCTTTCTCTCTCTCAAATAAATAAATAAAATAAAATAAAAATAAATTTATAAGGTTTTTGTAGCAAGCACAGTGGGTCTACCATTGTCCTATTTAGGGATATTTCAAACTGCTTGGTCAGGTCCATCACAGTGTGCCCCCCACCCACCCACAAGAAGTACAAGCTCCTCAGTTCTGGAGGCCTAACAAGCAAGATTCTTGAACCTCAATTTGACTTCAAGCCACAGGCCAGTGTGGGGTCTGCCCTCAGGGACAGCTTGCCTGGAATCTCTTCTACTTTATTATCTGTTCCTTGTGGCCCTCCTTCTCCTTCTCAGTTGGAGAAATCCACTTTCCTACATGTTCCTGTCACCCTCCGGTACCCTCACTTCTCCACTTCTTAAGACTTATTTTTTTCAGAGCAGTGAAAAATGATTCTTTGTGCAAGCATGGAAACTTTGGCTTCAAACTTGGTGAGCAGATTTTTAAATCTTTGTTTCTGCTTCTGGTGTGGAGTTAGGCACCTTCAAGACAGCAGAGAAGAGGGCGAGAAAGCAAACAATGGCTATGTTGGGATATAATGCTTCATACTTCCATTCAAATTCCCTAAGAATGAAAATCTGATTAAGTGCCCACTGACCAATCAGTAGCTATATGGGCACACTACCCTCCATGGTAAGCCTGCTGATGTTTGGCTCCAGGTTAAACTTTGACCCTTGGCCTTATCACTGAAGTCCAAGTGTCAGGGTCACCTGAAACAAAGTAAGGCATTCTATCTAAAGGGTTGGCCACAGCCACTATTGTCAAAAAAGCAGCTTTCCTCAGAAGAGGCTTAGGGAGAAGCCAGCTGGTCCATATTGGGTTTAGTTCACTGCTGTCATCCAAAGCCTCATTTAAAAAATGTAGTTATTTAATCTCTATGTAAAATTCAAATTTTCATCTCACTGAATTGAAAATCCACTACCCCTCGCTCAGTAGGGATTCCCTGCCCAGTTCCTAATGGGCATTGCAGTGGTAAGAGAGAACTCTTTATACTCGACCAATGAAAGGAGAGTGACGATATATCCAAACAAATAGAAACAGAAAGAATATGTATAGTGATACAAAGCAAAAGCATGATATAAAGTACTTTTGCATATTTTAACAAAAATACTGATCCTATGATTAGATATTTTCCTTGCTTAGTCTATTGCTAATTTTACGAGTTTTCTTCTATCTGTAAACTGGAAATAATAACAGGATCTAGATTTCATATTTGCTGTGAAGGTTAAATAAAATAGGTAATATGAAAATTATATAATAATATACTTTATAAAATCATCCATTTTGATGATCATTCAGACCAATAATCACTGATTAAGGATTTTTTATGTGCCAGACAATATGCTGTGTGCTGGGAATATAACGATAAATAACACATAACTCCTATGCTCAAAAAGCTTATAGTTCCATGGATAAGAGAAGCATGGGGAAAACAATTTCAATAAAATATGGCATGTTTGTGATAAAAGTATGCATACAGTCTGAAGGTGCATAGATGAGGCCATTAGTCTAATCTTGAGGTGCAAGAAAACATCTTTAAGAAGTGAAGCCTTAGCCTACCTACCCCATCTAGCCCATCTGAGCTGCTCATGGGAGACAAGGAGTCAGAGGTGTCAGAGGTTAGCCAAAGAAAGTAGGCTAGAGAGGGGCAGCTCCTCAAGCTTACACCAACTCTTCAGCCCCATGGATGAAAGAACATCCCAAGAATGTGGCCCAGGTCCTCTTACTATAGCCTCAAAGAAGCAAGAAATTCAGAAAGGCCACATTCATTTTAGTCTTTTAACTCAGCACAAGGAAGCTTCTGCCCATTAGCACAAGGAATATTAAATTATCTCAAAAATGCCTGACACTCTTCTGCAAAAAGAACTGAATGGTTTTAAGGGTGGGGCATCTATGAGGTTTTCTTGGCCTACAACCAACATTTCTTAAGGGGTTGAACAGAAAAAGTCCTAACAACCAACTTTCAAATGTTGGAACTTTTATATACAAAAATGCACAGACAAAAGAATTATATACATATACTCAAAACACTAAAACAGAGATGTCAAGTGGATAAAAGAAGCAATTTATCTTTTTTCAACATAAAATCACAGCCAGAGTATTAATGCCTATATCCTTCCTCTGAGTATATTAAAGACAATTTTTCTACCTTTGAAATATTAGCCTTTTTTCTGATGGCTTTTCATGTATATACTTTTATATATATTACTCACCCCACCACCTTCTTACTTTGCCTTCTTACTTTGGTACTGCTGAACCATTAAAACATCTTCAATGATAGAATTTGTGTCACTTACTATTATGATGTTACAGAGATCCATGAACATGGACTATCTTTGTATTTATTTGTGTCTTCAATTTTTTTTAATCTATGTCTTAAAATCTCAGTGTGCAGGGTTGGGAGTTTGCTTCCCTTCTCAGGCAGGGCCATAGTCAGTACTGTTTCTATCAGCCTTCAAATACATCTGAACTTCTGGATTTCCCTTGGAAAACTGTATTACAGTACCCTCAAAAACTCAAGTGCCAACATTCTATTTAAAAGCAAAACTCACCATACAATACATCATTAGTTTTTGATGTAGTGATCCACGATTCATTGTTTTCATATAACACCCAGTGCTCCATGCAGTACGTGCCCACATAACATAATAAAATAAAAGTAAATAAATAAATACATAAAAAATAAAATAAAAGCAAAACTCTTACTACCATGTCCTGCATCACTAGGGAATTTTGAGATGTGATATCTTTCCTTGAAATATGAAGTAAGTAGTTAATTAAGACACGTGTCCAAGCTATAAGTATTTTACATTTTTGTCTATGTATTCTTAATGGTTTGAATTCAGTAAGTTTGGAGCTTACCAGCTTAGTGTTTGATAGTGAATGATAGAAATCAACGTTATGTCATTCTATTAGTCAGGACTCTTGCAAGTCCTGGTGATAAAATCCAATCTCAAACTAAGTCGAATAAAATAGAGATTTCATTAGCTTACATAAATGAAAGTTCATAGGTATCTAGCATCAAGCATAGCAGGATCCAGGTACCCATATATAGCTCTCACTCTTCCTATCTCGGACAGCTCTTCTAGGCTCAATAAATATCTGCAGCCCACAAGACCCACATCAGGCTATCTTTGCAAACCCTCACAGGCAGAAAACAATTTCGCCAACAGTTCTGGCAGACAATACCAGGGGCAACTCTATGGCCAGGGGTCTGAGTGTTCTAATTAGGCATGGGGCATGTGTCCTGAGGCTTAGAACTGTTCCCGTATCATAGTAAGTGCTCAATAGGCATTTGTTGAATGAATAAATGAATGGCCTACCTTATCTCCCACCTCCAATAGTTAACTCCTTGAGGAGATGATCCCTTTCAATTTAGTTTTATGTTACCTCAAGTAACATAAAACCTGGAACAAATAAATATTTGTTGAATGAATGACAGAATTGAAGACAACCCAAACAATTGCCTCAGTACTCCATTTTCATTTCTCACACCCTAATATAGTCGGCAAACATTTTCAACTGCAATCATAACTATCATTCCTAGCATTTTAAGGTCCATAATCAGAGGGAAAAAAGTGCTACACATAATATGCCTTCATGTTCAATCAAACACACATACAAACTAAAGTTAAAAGCATAAGGAGTGGCATTTATGTTGTTCAATGGCATTAAAAATGTAAAGATTGTTCAGTGATTTGGAGTGCTTTTTTTTAAAGATTATTTATTTGTTTTAGAGACAGAGAGACAAAGAGAGCATGAGGTGGGGGGAAGGGGCAAAGGGAGAGGGTGAGAATCCTCAAGTGGACTCCATACTGAGTGCAGAGCCCGGCTCAAAGCTCAATCCCAGTACCCTGAGATCACGACAGGAGCCAAAATCAAGAGACGGACACTTAATCGACTGAGTCACCCAGGTGCCCCTGGAATGCTTTTTTCTTTAAACCTGTCTGCTTTTCAATCTTAGACAATGAATAGTAAATAGTAGTATTTAATAAAACATTTCTAAAGTCAGAGCACATTACTGAATGATCAATGAAATGTGCCTTTTAACATATATGCAGGGCTGATATAATCAGCTTTTTAATGAATCCCAAGACTGTAGCAGAAAGTTTTATAAATCCCAAATAGTGAGATTTTGTTTATGAAAGTTATTAGCACACTTATTCACCAAAGAACCTTACACCATTTTCTGGGATTTTTAACTGTTTTAATGAGCCAACAGTTACAAAGAGGCTTAAAGCCTAAACTTTACTGGGGATATAATAAAACAAAAATCCATTTGGCCATGACTTAAGTCATTCTCAACACTTGTATATTTAGAGAAGCATGATGAAATAAGGAAGAGATGACTTGTTTTCTCCAAATCCTAATGGGACTCTGTATTTGAACATGATCTGAATCCACATAAGTGGATTTCCTATTGGAAAAATATGACCTCCTACCTTTAAAAATTAAATGACCCTTTGGAGACCTACAAGAAAGACGGTTCACCCCCAACTTTGCTAACATTAAAGATCCATACGAAACAACATCTTGATGTATTAGTATATGAATCAGAAACATCTGGATCAAGTTTGGCTTAAAATATACATTGATTTGAAAGTAAACTGAAAACTTTTTCTTAAATTGTGTACTTTATTTCAAAGGTTATAAACCATTAAACACATTTTTTATTCTATTCTAAAATTTAAGTCAATTATTTGAAATAAAGATCAGAGAAATCTATCTTCTTGATATGTGACTACATAGAAACTTTCAGCAGAGAGTTTTTTTGTTGTTGTTGTTTCTTTTAATTTATTTATTTTTAATTTTATTATGTTATGTTAGTCACCAAATAATACATCATTAGTTTTTGACGTGGTGATCCACAATTCATTGTTTTTGTGTAACACCCAGTACTCCATGCAGTACGTGCCCTCCTTAATACCCATCACCAGGCTAACCAATCCCCCCTCCCCCTCCCCTCTAAAACCCTGTTTGTCTCTCAGAGTCCATATTCTCTCATGGTTCATCACTCCCTCCAATCCCCCCCCCCCATTTTTCCCTTCCTCCTCCTAATATCCTCCATGCTATTCCTTATGTTCCACAAATAAGTGAAACCATATGGGGCGCATGGGTGGCTCAGTCGTTAAGCGTCTGCCTTCGGCTCAGGTAATGATCCCGGCGTCCTGGGATTGAACCCTGCATCGGGCTCCCTTCTCGGCGGAGAGCCTGCTTCTCCCCCTCCCACTCCCCCTGCTTGTGTTCCCTCTCTCGCCATGTCTCTCTCTGTCAAATAAATAAATAAAATCTTAAAAAAAAAAAATAAGTGAAATCATATGATAATTGACTTTCTCTGCTTGACTTATTTCACTTAGCATTATCTCCTCCAGTCCCATCCATGTTGATGTAAAAGTTGGGTATTCATCCTTTCTGATGGCTGAGTAATATTCCATTGTATATAGGGACCACATCTTCTTTATCCATTCATCTGTTGAAGGGCATCTAGGCTCTTTCTACAGTTTGGCTATTGCGGACATTGCTGCTATGAACATTGGGGTGCATATGGCCCTTCTTTTCACTACATCTGTGTCTTTGGGGTAAATACCCAGGAGTGCAATTGCTGGGTCAGAGGGTAGCTCTATTTTTAAATTTTTGAGGAACCTCCACACTGTTTTCCAAAGTGGTTGTACCAACTTGCATTCCCACCAACAGTGTAAGAGGGTGCCCCTTTCTCCACAACCTCTCCAACATTTGTTGTTTCTTTCCCTGTCCATTTTGGCCATTCTAACTGGTGTAAGGTGGTATCTCAATGTGGTTTTGATTTGAATTTCCCTGATGGCTAATGATGATGAACATTTTTTCATGTGTCCGTTAGCCATTTGTATGTCTTCTTCAGAGAAGCGTCTTTTCATATCTTCTGCCCACTTTTTGACTTGTTTTTTGGGTGTTGAGTTTGAGAAGTTCTTTGTAGATCTTGGATACCAGCCCTTTATCTTTAGTGTCATTTGCAAATATCTTCTCCCATTCTGTGGGTTGCCTCTTTGTTTTGTTGACGGTTTCCTTTGCTGTGCAGAAGCTTTTTATCTTGATGAAGTCCCAAAAGTTCATTTTTGCTTTTGTTTCACTAGCTTTTGGAGGTGTATCTTGAAAGAAGTTGCTGTGGGTGAAGTCAAAGAGGTTACTGCCTATGTTCTCCTCTAGGATTTGGATGGATTCCTGTCTCACATTGAGGTCTTTCATCCACTTTGAGTTTTCTTTGTGAATGGTGTTAGAGAATGGCCGAGTTTCATTCTTCTGCATGTGGCTGTCCAATTTTCCCAGCACCATTTATTGAAGAGACTGTCTTTTTTCCATTGCATGTTTTTTCCTGCTTTGTCAAAGATTATTTGACCATAGAGTTGAGGGTCCACATCTGGGTTCTCTGTTCTGTTCCATTGGTCTATATGTCTGTCTTTGTGCCAGTACCATGCTGTCTTGGTGATCACAGCTTTGTAATATAGCTTGAAATCGGGCAACGTGATGCCCCCAGCTTTGTTTTTCTTTTTCAACATTTCCTTGGCGATTCGGGGTCTTTTCTGATTCCATACAAATTTTAGGATTGTTTGTTCCAGCACTTTGAAAAATGTCATTGGAATTTTGATCAGATGGCATTGAAGGTATAGATTGCTCTGGGTAGCATAGACATTTTAACAATGTTTATTCTTCCAATCCGTGAGCATGGGAATATTTTTCCATCTTTCTGTGTCTTCTTCAATTTCTTTCATGAGTGTTTTGTAGTTCCTAGAGTATAGATCCTTTACCTCTTTGGTTAGGTTTATTCCGAGGTATCTTATGGTTTTTGGTGCTATTGTAAATGGAATCGTTTCTTTCTCTTTCTACAGTTGCGTTGTTAGTGTATAAGAAAGCAACTGATTTCTGTGCATTGATTTTGTATCCTGCCACATTACTGAATTGCTGGATGAGTTCTAGTAATTTGGGGGTGGAGTCTTTTGGGTTTTCCACATGAAGTATCATGTCATCTGCGAAAAGAGAGTTTGACTTCTTCTTTGCCAATTTGAATACCTTTTATTTCTTTTTGTTGTCTGATTGCTGTTGCTAGGACTTCTAGTACTATGTTGAACAACAGTGGTGAGAGTAGGCACCCTTGACGTGTTCCTGATCTTAAGGGAAAGGCTCTCAGCTTTTCCCCATTGAGGATGATGTTCCCTATGGGTTTTTCATAGATGGATCTTATGAGCTTGAGGAATGTTCCCTCTATCCCTATACTCTGGAGAGTTTTAATCAGGAAAGGATGCTGTATTTTGTCAAATGCTTTTTCTGCATCAACTGAGAGGACCATATGGTTCTTCTCCCTCCTATTAATGTGTTCTATTACATTGATTGATTTGCGAATGTTGAACCACCCTTGCATCCGGGGATAAATCCCACTTGGTCGTGGTGGATGATCCTTTTAATGTATTATTGGATCCTATTAGCTAGGATTTTGTTGAGGATTTTGGAATCCATATTCATCAGGGATATTGGTCTGAAATTCTCCTTTTTGATGGGGTCTTTGCCTGGTTTGGGGATTAAGGTAATGCTGGTCTCATAGAATGAGTTTGGAAGTTTTCCTTCTGTTTCTATTTTTTGAAACAGCTTCAGTAGAATAGGTATTATTTCTTCTTTGAATGTTGGGTAGAATTCCCCAGGGAATCCATCAGTCCCTGGACTCTTGTTTTTTGGGAGGTTTTTGATCACTGATTCAATCTCGTTAGTGGTTATTGGCCTATTCAGGTTGTCAATTTCTTCCTGTTTCAGTCTTGGCAGCTTATAGGTTTCCAAGAAGGCCTCCATTTTATCCAGATTGCTCAGTTTATTGGCATATAGTTGCTGATAATAATTTCTAGTAATTCTTTCTATTTCCTTGGTGTTAGTCGTGATCTCTCCCCTTTCATTCATAATTTTATTAATTTGGGTCCTTTCTCTTTTCTTTTGGATAAGTCTGGCCAGTGGTTTATCGATCTTATTAATTCTTTCAAAGAACCACCTTCTAGTTTCATTGATCTGATCTACTGTGTTTCTGGTTTCTAATTCATTGATTTCTGCTCTAATTTTAATTATTTCTCTTCTAATGCGTGGCTTAGGCATCATGTGTTGCTTTTTCTCTAGTTCTTTAAGGTGTAGAGTTAGTTGGTGAATTCGGGATTTTTCTATTTTTTTGAGTGAGGCTTGGATGATTACGTATTTCCCCCTTAGGACGGCCTTTGCAGTATCCCATAGGTTTTGGACCGATGTGTTTTCGTTCTCATTGATTTCCATGAATTGTTTAAGTTCTTCTTTGATTTCCTGGTTGACTCAAACATTCTTGAGCAGAGTGGTCTTTAGCTTCCAAGTGTTTGAATTTCTGCCAAATTTTTTCTTGTGATTGAGTTCCAGTTTTAAAGCACTGTGGTCTGATAATATGCAGGGAATAATCTCAATCTTTTGATATCAGTTGAGACCTGATTTGTGACCCAGTATGTGGTCCATTCTGGAGAAAGTTCCATGTGTGCTCGAGAAGAATGAGTATTCTGTTTTAGGGTGGAATGTTCTGTAAATAACTATGAGGTCCATCTGGCCCAGTGTATCATTCAAAGCTCTTGTTTCCTTGTTGATTTTCTGCTTAGATGATCTGTCCATTGCTGAGAGTGGAGTATTGAGGTCTCCTACAATTAACATATTGTTATCAATATGACTCTTTATTTTGGTTAACAGTTGGCTTATGTAGATGGCTGCTCCCATGTTGGGGGCATAGATATTTACAATTGTTAGATCTTCTTGTTGGATAGACCCTTTAAGAATGATACAGTGTCCTTCTGTGTCTCTAATTACAGACTTTAGTTTAAAGTCTAATTTGTCTGATACAAGAATTGTTACCCCAGCTTTCTTTTGAGGTCTGCTGGCATGGAAGATGGATCTCCATCCCTTCACTTTCAGTCTGGATGTATCTTTAGGTTCAAAATGAGTCTTGTAGGCAGCATATGGATGGGTCCTGTCTTTTTATCCAATCTGCAACCCTGTGCAGTTTTACAGGAGCATTTAGGCCATTCAGGTTGAACGTGATTATTGAAAGATATGAATTGTCACCATGTTGCCTGTGAAGACATTGTTTTTATAGATTGTCCCTGTAAATTTCTGTTGTAGATCACTCTTGGGGTCTTTCTCCTTTTATAGAAACCCCCTTAATATTTCTTGCAGGGCTGGCTTAGTGGTCACATATTCTTTCAGTTTCTGCCAGTCGTGGAAGCTCTGCATCTCTCCATCCATTCTAAATGACAGCCTTGCCGGATAAAGTATTCTTGGCTGCATGTTCTTCTCATTTAGTACCCTGAATATGTCTTGCCAGGCCTTTCTGGCTTGCCAGGTCTCTGTGGATAGGTCTGACGTTATTCTGATGTTCCTCCCTCTGTACGTAAGGAATCTCTTCCCCCTAACTGCCCTTAAGATGGTTTCGTTGGTTCTAAGATTTGCAAGTTTTACTATTACATGCCGGGGTGTTGGCCTGTTTTCCTTGATCTTGGGAGGGGTCCTCTCTGCCTCTAGGATGTGAATGTTTGTTTCATTCCCCAGATTAGGGATGTTCTCAGCTATGATTTGCTCAAATACATCTTCTAGTCCTCTCTCTCTCTCTCCACCCCCTCCGGTATTCCAATTATTCTGACATTGGAACGCTTCATGGTGTCACTTATTTCTCTGATTCTATTTTCATGGATTCTGAATTGTTTTTCCCTGGCCTCCTTTTTTCCCTTTTTATCTATTATATTGTCTTCCAGGTCGCTTATTCGTTCCTCTGTCTCAGTCACCCTAGCTGTTAGATTATCTAGATTGGTTTGGATCTCATTGATAGCATTTTTAAGTTCTGCCAATTCAGCTTTCATTTCTGCCCTTAGAGACTCTATGTTGCCATTAATTGATTTCTCCATTCTAGCCATTGTCTTCACAATTGCTAGCCTGAATTCCATCTCCGACATCTTGGTTATATCTGCATCCATTTGTAAATCTGCAGCATAAGTCATGATCTCTGAGTCTTTTCTATTTTGGGGGTTCCTTCTCCTAGTCATTCTGTTGATGGGTGTTTGAGGGAGTGTATAGAGTCCAAATTATTGACCAGAACCCAAGCAAGATGCACCTGTTTTCTTGGGACCTTAGGGTTGCTGGCCTCTTGTTTTCCCAGCCTGTCTTCTGCGGGAGGGGCCTGCCACGCTGTTACTCAGGCAACCCAGTTTGGGCGGAGTTGCCCTGCCCCCCTGTGGCAGGGGATGGGCTCAGCGGGAATCAGTTTTGGGGGCTTTTGTTCTCTGGCGGCTTTCCCTGGCAGCATTCTGAGTCTCTTCTGCGAGTCAGAGCAGAAGAGACCACTTCTAACCCTCTGCCTCAGGGCAGAGACCGCAGTCTGTTCTTCAGTGAGCTCTCCAGGCCACACTGTCTCCGTTTCTGTCCGTGCTGCTATAAACTGCAGCGCCCTGGGTTGTGCGCCCCTTCCAGCAGAGAGTTTTGACTTGAGATCAGTTGACTCAGGGTAGGGTTTAGGAAGACTCTCATACCTCTGAAATGGTGTTCAAAATTTTTTGTGTATATGCAAGCATGTCTTTAGAGCAGAACTTCTTGATCTTGGCATTCTGACATCTGGGGCCAGATAATTTTTTGTTGTGGGACCGTCCTATGCATTTAGGATGTTTAGCATTACCCCTGGCCTCTACCCACAAAATGCCACTAGCACAGCCCCCATCATCACTATCAAAAAATGCCTCCAGATGTTACCAATGTCCCTGGAGAACAAGTGATAAGGAGAGAGGGTCCACTGCTTTCATCAGATTCCCAAACAGGTTAAGAGCCACGGCTTTATTCTGTAGAACAGGGGTCCTACTTACCTCCCCATTGATTAGGGCCCATGCTGGTCTGGCCTTTGGAATTCCCCTCGAAATGAAACCCATTGCTGTCATGTTGTCCCACTCTCCTGGCTAACAAAGTGATGAGACACCATCACCACCCTTCCCCCTGTTAAGTACAATCATCTAAAGATCTGTTATTTCAAAAATCTTTGACTAAGATCTCCCAATTGCCAAATGGCTTCAGAAAGTCTAAGGATTAATTTTAAAGAAGGGGAGGCATAAACCCTTAGTTTGTTTATCTTGTTTTGATTCCCCATCATACAACCCAGTGCTTGACTCATGTAGTCAGTACATATTTGGCTAATGATTGAATAACTGAATTGTGAAACCCACAGCATCTACGAGAGCTTATTCTTTTTTTTTTTAAACATTTTATTTTTAAGCAATCTCCACACCCAATGTGGGGCTCAAACAACCCCAAAATCAAGAGTCACATGCTCCACCAACTGAGCCAACTTGCTGTCCCTATGAGAGCTTATTCTTAATTAAAAGATCCATAGTACGAGGCAGTTCTGGAGTTACTCTATACCATTAACTTGGACTCATTGGCAATAGATTCTCTCTTTTCTCCATGTAGGTTTGGCCTGTATGCAGGTCACCGGTATCCCTCAAGGCATGTAGCATCCCAAGTCTCCTTATCATCTCCATTGGAACCCTCGTGGGGTGTAGGATAGTTCTCATGCTTTGCTTTCCTTTTGCCAACAGGTCCATGGATTTTATTATTTGCTTTCCTTTTCTCTTTAAAACCACAACCCCTCCCCATTGCCCTTGGTGCTCTTTTCCAAATCTAATTCTGAAGTAGAATACAGTTATCTCTAGTGCGGTACACACACACACACAAACACACACACACACACAAACACAAACCCCTTTCTTGCCTACCCTACACAGATTGGGTTAAACAAAATTGAGCTACATAGTGTTTCAAGAGATAACCTAAAACATAAAGACATAAAAAGATTAAAAGTACAAGTGTGAAATACCCCTCAAAAGAAAGCTGATGTAGCAAGTACAACAGCATCACCAAAGTTAAAGAGGTTTGCTACATGACAGAGGGTCCGATTCACTGGGAATACAAATCTAATGTTATATGTACTAATAAAATAACTTCAAAATATGTGAAGCAAAATTTGACAGAACTGTACAAGCAACTTGACAAATCCTCTATTACAGTGATATTTTTTCGTAACATTCTCAGTAATTGGAGCAAACAAACCCTAATTTAATAAGTATATAAAGATTTGGCAACTACTAGCAAGCTTGATCTAATACACATATATATTTCAAATCTTGTCCATTCAATCCACTCTTCAATTAAATATTTCACACCAGTTTCTCTATGTAAGCCTTCACTTTCTCATTTCTATCCTCTCTTGGCTGATTTCCTTGCTACTTCACTGAGAAATTCTAAGCAGTAAAAATTTTTCCAGACTCCCTCTATCACATCTACCCACTCACTAGCATCTGCACCCATCCATACTCTGCCTTCCCACATTTACTACAGATGAGCTGTCTGTGCTTCTCTGTAGAGCTAGTCCCTGCTCTTGTACCCTGGAGCCCAGCCCCTCCGGCTTTCTTCCTCAAGTCCTTTCTCTCTCTTTCATTCTGTGGGATCACTCCTATTAGCATTCCCATTAGCATGACCCCATCTGCCCTGTGAATACTACCCCTGTCTCTGCTCCCCTCTGCTAGTAACTACCTTCTGCCTCCCAACACCTCTCCTGTTATACTCTCAATACTTCATACTCTAGCCTGGCTTTCTCATTCATGTCTCCATGAAACTGCTCTTGCTGATGTCTCCATTGCTAAATCCAAAGGTCTCTTCTGAGTTCCCATCTTACTGTACTATTATCAGCATTGACCCTGTTGATCACTCTCTCTTTTTTCATTAGCTTCTAGGACACTCACCCTGTTGGCATTCCTCCCCCTTCCCCCTCAAAGCTTGGTGCTTCTCAGTCTCTTTTGCTGGTTCCTCATTTCCTCTCAAACCTCTTACCATTGGAGAGCCTCGGGGCTCCCTCCTCTCTTCCCATACTCACTCCCTTGGCACCCTCATCCAGTCTCTGTGTTAAATGCTCTCCATAAAGGGTAGCTACACTTGTGCTGAGCACAGCATTATGCATAGAAAAGCTGAATCACTATGTTGTACACCTGAAACTAACATAACATATATCAACTATACTCAAATAAAAACATATAAAAATTAACAATTTTTAAAAATTTAAATGTTGTCTATATGCAAATGACTCCAAAATATATTATCTCTAGCCCAGGCTTCTGTCCTGAAATCTAAGTTTGTATATCTAATTACATACTGAACATCTCCACCTAAAGAGCTCATTGACATCACAAACTTAACATGTTTAAAACCTAACTTATAATCCACCCCCCAAAGAAAACCCTAGCTCACCCAGAGACTTCCCTATCTCAATGAATGATGATTCCATCCCTCCATAAGCCCAGGCAAACCATGGAGTCATCCTTATCCCCTCTGTCTCATACCACCTTTATTCTGTCTGGAAATCCACTGGCTCTATCTTTAAAATAAATCCAGAATTCAACCACTTCTCTCTACTACCATGTTACTACCTTGGGTCCAAGCCACCATTATCTCCTCCAACTGTTACACTAACCTCCTGAATTTCCTGCTTCCATCCTTCTCCTTGTAGTCTCTTCTCAACCCAGTAGCCACAGTGACCCCTAAAAATATAAATCATATCATGCCACTTCCCCGATCTCCCTCACTCAGAGTAACAGCCAAAGACCTTATAAGGAAGGTCTTATTATCTGACCTCATCTTTCACTATCCTCTGTTGCTTGTTCCCCTCCAGTCACACTAACTCCTTGCTGTCCTTTGAACATACCATACAGGCTCCTACTGACCAACATCTCTATCCATGTAATCTGTCTTCCCACTTAGATCCTTTGCACTCTCATTCCTGCTGCCTAAAAATGCTCTTCCCTAGATACCCACATGACTAATGTCCTCACCTTTTTCAGGTCTTTGCTCAAATATCATCTTTGGCGAAGCCTTCCCTGATGCCTTTATTTACAACTGCAAAACACACCCCTGGCCCTCCTGTATTACTTTTCCCCCCTTTATCAGATTTTTACATACTTCTAATTTACTTATACACTACATTCATTATTTATTATCTGTCTTCCTCTACTAGAATATAAGCTCTTAAATGCGAAGATTTCTGTCTATTTCATTCACTGATGTATCCCAGGCACCTCCTGGCACATTGTACATGCTTAGGAGGTATTTGTTAAATGAAAGAATGAATAACTGAACAAATGAACAAATGAATAAATGCATAGAACTTTGCATCCAATATTCTTGTCAAAACAAGTGGAATAATTACAAAATTTGAGCAAGTACTATTCTATAAATGAATCTAAACATTTATTTAAAATCATTACCATACATAGACTAGCGTGGAAACACACTTGCAACTATAAAAGAGGAAGTATAGAGTCTCTCTGAAAGCAAAAAGAGGAATGCCTCACTCAGAATTCTATGCTCAGGTACATATTAATGGAAGAAATAATACCTATGAAATTTTAAATATATGTATAGCAGTGAAGATATGTATAGCTTGGAAACTGGAGTGCAATGAGGATAGAGTGTTCTAGGCAGAATGAAAGAACATGAGCAAAGATCCCAAGGCAGTAATGACAGTATAAAGAGCAAGATGCACTGAAAAAAGCCTGGAGTGAGGAGATGGTGATGAATGATGAGGTCAGATTGAAAATTAAGTAGAGACCACTTCACAAAGATCCATGTGGCCTATTAAAAAATGTAAACTTTACCCTAAAAGCAAGGGGACTTCCAGTTCCTTCATCTCTTCACCAATGACCTTTCTTTCCATCCTATCAGCCACCCATCCTCATGGTTCCATCCTAGACCTCATCAGCACTAGAAACTGTTTTCACTTCTAAAATCTTAATTTCAAATATTACACTTTCCAACCACCAGATCACTTGTTTACATGATCTAAAAACCTTCACTTTCACCAAGACCCCCAATACATTGATCCCATGACTTTCTCCCTGATAATCAGCCCTGCTGCTTCTTTCCTTCCCTCATCTAGCCTAGCTTCTATGGTCCACCATCATAATCATGCTCTTTCCAAAGACTGTGCTCTCTCCAGGGTCTTTATCCTTTCATACTACTCTCCCGGCAAAACTCTGACTCTTAATCTGCTTTCCTCATATATGCACTGGCATTTGAAAATTGGTAGAGAAAAACCACACATGTAAACTTACTTGTTTCACTTGAAATTCATACTATAGACCGCAAATAGGTACTCAAAAAGACCCAGAAATCCTTCTCTGTTTCTCTGATAGATTTTCTTCCTTAACTCCTCTTTCATTTAATTTCCTTTTTCCTCTAACCTCCCATCACCCTTCCTCAGCCTTCACCTTCATTCTCAGCAGATGACTGCCTCATGCTTCAGTAAGAAGTCATAAATGAGAAGACTCTTCTCTCCCTCCACCTACAAGCAGACCTGCCTCTGCGCTGCTCTTCCCTAGGAGTCCAGTGGAGAAAGTGCTCTCTCCTCCTAAAGGAAGGCACCTCTTAAACCCAGCCCTTCATCCAATACCTTTTGCTGTCATCAAAATTGGCTCCTCTCTCCCTTTCCTACATTGTCATCATCCCCTTTCAATTCAGTCATTCCATTGTTATCTTAATATTCCCTAGTAACTCCAACTTAAATGAAAAAAGACCTCACTTCATTGCATAAACCCCTCCAGCTTCCATGTACTCTCTCCACTCCCCTACACAGCAAAACTGCTTCAAACTGTTGTATACTCAACCCTGTCTGCTGTCTTTTCATTCTCTCTTCAACCCCCTCCAGCCTGGCTTTCACTTCCTACCACTTCCTAACCATTCCAGTTATGGCTATTTTTGTCAACATCACTATCATCCTCTCTATTGTCAAATTCAAAGAACTTATCTCTCCTTATCTTACCTCTCAGCAGCATTCCAGGGTCCTCTTCTGCTCTTTTCTCTCCACATTTTTTGTATGGTCCCATACAATAGTTTTAAGTACCACCTAGATTTTGATGACTCCCAAATTGATATCTCTGGGAATGGTATCTCCTCTCAACCCTAAATGACCATAACCAGCTTAAACCAATGCCCAGTTTTCTGACTCACTAGCTTAATGAGTCCAAAACTGAATTTCCAATCCAAACCTATTCCCCATACCTTCACCATCTTAGAAATGCCTTCATCGCTCATTTCCTTGCTCAACCCACAAGCCTCAGAATCTTTGCAATCCCTTCATTTTCCTCATCTATCACATTTAATCCATCAGAAAGCCTCACTGATTCTAGCTTCAAAACTTGTCTCAAATATGTCCATTTCTTTCTATTCAAAAAAACCATCAGCTTTGTCCACTGTCATTGCCCTATTTCTCATCTAGTCTACAGAGTAGCCTTTTTCTTCCCTTCTTTCTTTCTTTATAATTTATACTTTTTTATTGACTTAGACTGTTTACTGAATTTGAATATAAGCTGTGTGGGCAATGGCTACATCTAACTTGCTCACCATCATATTCCTATACTCTAGCACAGAGCCTCACACCAACACATAATTGTTGAATGAATTAAATAAGGAATCAATAAAATAGTAAGAGGAGAGTGACATGATCAAATCCATGTTTTAGGGCTGTGGTTCTTACCTGGGGGCAATCCCCTTCCTCCCACCCCGGGATATTTGGCAGGTCTCGAGATGTTCTTTATTGCCATGACAGAGGTGAAGGAGGATTTGCTAATGGGTAGAGGCTAGGCTGCTGATAAGCATTCCACAAGGCACAAGCACAGAAGAAAGGCCATGTGAACACATAGTGGGAAGGTCATCTGCAGGCCAGGAAGTGAGGTCTCATCAAAACCAACCCTGCTGGTCCCTTGATCTTGGACTTCCGGCCTCCAGAACTTTGAGATTTTAGGCACAAGGCACAAGACAGCCCTGCATGACAAAGAACTATTTTACCCCAAATCCCCATAGTGCGAAGGTTAAGAAATCCTGTTTTAGAGAGCTCAAGACAAAGTTTAAAGAATAGACTACTGCTAATTAATCTCTTCCTCCATTGGCAATAGGAAGAACACTTAAGAGGTCATTCCAAGAAAGGGAGGATATCCTGGAATGGAATAAAGCATGCGCTATAAAGAGAAGTAAACACATGCTTAAGATGTATGGATATAAGAGAAATGTTTAGAGCTGACTGTATTTTGTGATTAACTATACGGGGGGACAAGAGAGTCAGATAAACAGACAAAGATATCCAGGATTACCTGCAGTCTTCTGGTTTAGATATCTAGATACAAGTAGTGTTTTCACAGAGTCTGAAAATATAGGAAGTTTAGCTCACTTGCAGAGGAAGATGCAATCAGTCCTGAATAAAACATGAAGTTAAAAAATGGTTGTGGAACTCACAAGATGAGCCTAACAAATTCCATTGCTAAAGTAAACCCAAGATATAAATTCTCAGAGATAAATCAAGACAAATCTTATAAAGGTGAAAACAATATGGCATGAATAAATAGCATGCAGTTATAGTTACAGTAGATATTTCACAAAAGTGAAGGAATAACATGATATAAGGTAAAAAGGAATAAAACTTCAAAAATTCAGTGATTAAAAATACCCAGGGAAAATAATAGATCACACAATAAAATGTGAACTGAACTTAAAATAGGTAAAGACAATAAAAAGAATAGAAAATCTTTAAACTGAATGTGTAATTTCTTTTTTTAAAAAAAGATTTTATTTATTTATTAGAGAGGGAGTAAGAGCAGGGCAGGGAGGAACAGAGGGAGAGAGAGAAGCAGACTCCCCACTGAGCAGGGAGCCTGACACAGGGCTTGATCCCAGGACCCTGAGATCATGACCTGAGTGGAAGGCAGTTGTTTAACTGACTGAGCCACCCAGGCACCCCAAACATGCAATCTCTTTTAGCACAGGTGATCAGTGAAAGGACTAATTTGTATAGTTTGCATAAAAGTAGTTTAGAAGTTTTATGATACATGGAGAAAAGATAATAGTATCCCACTTAAAACAGTGGCATTAGGGCTTCTGATTTTATTTCCGACCTTAATGACTTGAAGGTCTTCATCATAAAGAAGATTACTATATGTTTACAGGACCACGATATAAAAACATACTTCTGACCAAGAGAAATTGTACTTTAAGATCAAGGCTTAATTGTAAAAGACTAGGACATCTTAAATTAAGGGTTGTGGTAGGCTGAAAAACACCACACCTCATACTCCCACCCCAAGATAGCAGGTCCTAATCCCTGGCATCTTTAAATTTTACCTTATCTGGAAAAAGCATTTTTGCAGATGTGATTAAGAGTCTTGAGATAGAGAGACTACCCTAAATTGTCTGAGTGAGCCCTACATGTAATCACATGTAATCTTACAAAAGGGAGACAGAGGGAGGTGTGATACAGACAGGAATAGACACACGGAAGAGGAGGCCATGTGACTATGGAGAGAGACTGAAGCAATAGGGCACAAGCCAAGGAATGCCAGGAGCCAGCAAAAGCTGGAAGAGGCAAGGAACAGAGTCTCCCCTAGAACCTCCAGAAGATGCCAGTCTTGCCAACACCGGGATTTCAGCCCTGTAATGTTGATCTTGGACTTCCTGCTCCTGGAACTGTGAGAGAACACATTTCTGTTATTTTAAAGCCACCACGTTTTCAGTAATCTGTTATTATAGCAGCCACAGGAAATTAATACAAAAGTATCTCTTAAATGTTTATAATGTTAAAATACAGTTTCAATTGTACCAATATAGAATAGAATGAAATACAGATAATACTGTTATAAACTGGATTGTATCGTTCCAGAATTCATATGTTGAAGGCCTAACCCCCCAGTGTGCTATATTTGGACATAGAGCCTTTAAGGAGGTCATTAAGGTTAAATGAAGTCATCAAGGTGGGGCACTAATCTGATAGAATGATGACCTTACAAGAAGAGACACCAGAGGCTTCTCTCTCTCCACACAAGCACAGAAGAAAGGCCATGTGAACACATAGTGGGAAGGTCATCTGCAGGCCAGGAAGTGAGGTCTCATCAAAACCAACCCTGCTGGTCCCTTGATCTTGGACTTCCGGCCTCCAGAACTTTGAGAAAATAAATTTCTGCTGTTTAAGCCACCGAATCTATGGTATTCTGTTATGACAGCATAACTTAAGTAATACAAATATGCTTTCTACCTTGCCCTTATCAAAACGCCATCTTGCATCATCATGTCACCAATTGTTTACATTTTCCTCCACAACTGAAGTTTGTGCTCAATGTTATACCACATAAGAAGAAAAAGACTGGATTGTAGAGAACTATCGCATTTCACACTGCACCTGCCAAACTTTGGAAATGGCCATGCCAAGCCTAGGCTGACTGAGGCCAGCTCTGCATGCCACAACCACACTTCCCTGGCTTCCCTCACTCACCCATTACTTCATTTAACAAGAGAGCTCTCAAAAAGACAAATATGTGGGAAAACTGGAAGGAAACTCACATATCATTTAATTTCAAATCAAACAAATATATTTATTGTGGAATTATTGAATTCCAGGCTCCCTGCTAGCTATTGATGGAGAGGGGAAAATACAGACAGATTTTCTAAACTTAGAGAGCTTAAAGTCTATCTAGATTCATGAGATCGGAAAAACAAAAGATGAATAGGTAATTACAACGGTGGTGAGGGTGTTGGGAAGAGGGTGCACCCAGTAGAAATTTCACCTGGGAGTCCAGGGGAGACCTGAAGGCTGGGTAAGAGTAGGCGAGGAGAAACGTTTGTCCGTGGGGAGCAGAGAAGGACAACAGTCTGGGATTAGCTTGTGCAAATGCTTGTGAGAGTTACAAGAGTGTACAAAATTTAAGGAAATGGAGAAAATCCAACACGTCTAGAATGTAGAGAACAAGAATGGAAGTGAAGAGAGATGAGACCAAAGAGAGGAGCAGGAAACAGATCTCAGAGGACACCGTAAACTAGGTGAGGGAGGTTGGTCTTGGTCTTAGCTTGGGGAAGAACCACAGAAAGATTTTAATGGGAAGGATGGCATGATTAGATTTAAATGTTAAGTTTGATAAGTTCTTTACAGATTTTGGATACTAGCCCTTTATCTGATATGTCATTTGCAAATATCTTCTCCCATTCTGTCGATTGTCTTTTGGTTTTGTTGACTGTTTCCTTTGCTGTGCACAAGTTTTTATCTTGATGAAGTCCCAATAGTTGATTTTTGCCCTTGCTTCCCTTGCCTTTGGCGATGTTTCTAGGAAGAAGTTGCTGTGGCTGAGGTCAAAGAGGTTGCTGCCTGTGTTCTCCTCTAGGATTTTGATGGAATCCTGTCTCACATTTAGGTCTTTCAACCATTTTGAGTCTATTTTTGTGTGTGGTGTAAGGAAGTGGTCCAGTTTCATTCTTCTGCATGTGGCTGTCCAATTTTCCCAACACCATTTGTTGAAGAGACTGTCTTTTTTCCATTGGACATTCTCTCCTGCTTTGTCGAAGATTAGTTGACCATAGAGTTGAGGGTCCATTTCTGGGCTCTCTATTCTGTTCCATTGATCTATGTGTCTGTTTCTGTGCCAGTAGGAAGGGAAAAATGAAGGGGGGGAAATCGGAGGGGGAGATGAACCATGAGAGATTATGGACTCTGAGAAACAAACTGAGGGTTCTAGAGGGGAAGGGGGTGGGGGGATGGGCTAGCCTGGTGATGGGTATTAAAGAGGGCACGTACTGAATGGAGCACTGGGTGTTATATGCAAACAATGAATCATGGAACACTACATCAAAAACTAATGATGTAATGTATGGTGATTAACATAATAAAAAAAATTAACTTTAAAAAAAAAGATTCAAATGTTAAAAGAATCAGTCACCTATAGCCTGGAGTAAGAGTTGGAAGGAAGCTAGAAGGAATGCAAAGAGATCTGGGATGTGCATGGCTGTGGGGCTGGACAGAAGGGCCAGATTAAAGACATGTTAGGGGAATGCATAGACCAGCCTTGGCAATTGGTTCTGTATGATGGGAGTGGGGAGAAAAGAGGAAAGCTGACTCCCACATTGCTGAATTCACTGTCCTACTTTGCCATTTTTTGAAAGAAGGAAATGCTGGTAGAGACTAGGGGTGAAAGAAGAGCTCATTTGAATTTGAGGTATCTGTGAGACAGCCATATCAAGATATGCATTTTCTGATTTTAAAAGTGATATGATTTAGAGTCAATTATTTGGAAAAAGAAGAACAAGGAAAAAAAAATCAACATCATCTTTAACCCCACTACCCAGAGACAGCTACAGTTCATATGTTTGTATAGCCTTGTCTCTAAACCTGTATGTGCACACACATACACACAGACACACACACATACACACACACAATTAGGCTATTAACATACTGTTTGGTAGTCTGCTTTTCCCTTAACAATGAATCCTGGCCATTTTTATAAATCATCTTTTTTTTCTATAATATCAATTTCAATGGCTGCATAGGATTTCATTATATAAATTTGCTAAAATTGATTTAACCAATTCCCTATTAAAATATAAAAATATATTATGATGGGGCTTTTCGGACAGTGAAACTACTTTATGTGATACTATAATGGTAGATACATGTCATTATATATTTGTCAAAACCCCTAGAATGTGTAATACCAAGAGTGAATTCTAATGTAAGCTATGGACGTCAGGCGATAATGATGTGTCAATGTAAGTCCTTCAGTTGTACAAATGTACCACTCTGGTGTGAAATGTTGATAGTGGGGAGGCTGTGAAGAGGGGGGACATATGGGAAATCTCTGTACCTTCTGCTCAATTTTTCTGTGAGCCTGAAACTGCTTTAAAAGAAAAAAGTCAAATATATTTTGATGAGTACCTTTCTATATAAAATTGTTTGCACATTTCTATTTCATTAAGATAAATTCTAGTAAGTGGCATTGTCTAGTCAAAGGGTATGCTCATTTAACAACTTGTTTGTGTTACCAAATTGCCCTCCAGAAAGTTTTTAATAACTTACAATCCTACTAAGAGAGTACACTTGAGTTGATTTTTGATCCCTGACTCAACACTGCCCATATTGTGTTTCACTCCACAACTCCATTTACCCCATCATCAAAATAGTGCTGTAAAAACATTATTGGATGTTTCTGTCAACAACATTCCTGTTTTCTTAACCACAATATAGTACCAAGTCATTCTGTCTTTTGATTACAGCTAGCTGCATCTCTGAGAAAATGTATGCCATGCTAATTTGTCTTTATTTAAAATTTCAAAGAAATTCCCACATGGATCCCAGATGTTGACCATTTAATACAAGAAGGTGTTTCCTCATTATACAAATATGGTATGTGTCCAAAATATTGGCATTGTTTAGTTTATGAATCACTTAAAATAACGACATCACAAAAAACAATGGTTCACGTGTGAGTCATAAATTAAACAATGCCAATTTTTTGATGTGCACCACATTTGTATAATAAGGAAGGAAACACCTCGGATTAAATGGTCAACATATGGAATCCATGCAAGGGCTTTAAAAAATTAGGGCTGCATTTTCTTAAATTGTAGTGTAGAAAGAAATCCAAAATGGAGGCAACTTTCGCAAAAATTTTCCTGCCCCAAATACTCTTGTAAGTAGTGTATCACTTAATTGGTACAAAACCTTAAGTCAAAGCAATATAAGTCAAATTCCATTACAGGGAATGCCAAGGGAGTATAAGTCTTTTTGTTTTTCTAGATCTTTTTCTGTAATATTGTAGAATACAGTCGTGGTGGGTTGAATAGTGGTTCGCAAAAAGGTATGTCTATGTCCTAACTCCTAGAACCTGTGAATGTGACCTTATTTGAAAAGGGGTCTTTACAGATGCAATGAAGTTAAGGATCTTAAGATATGATTATCCTGGACTTGGAGTCAGCTCTAAAACCAATTAGAGGGGTCATTATAAGAGAAAGGCAGAGAAAAATTTGTGACACAGACACAGGAGAGAAGACCATATGAGCCAGAGGTAGAGGTTGGAGTCACACAGCCCAACCTAAAGACCTCCCTAGAGCCACTAGAAGCTGGAAAGGGCAGCTTCCTAAAATCTTCTGAGGGACCATGGCCCTGCCAGCATCTTGATTATGGATTTTTGGCCTCCACAACTGTGAGAGAATAGATTTCTGTTGTCTTAAGCCATACGGTTTGTGGTAGTCTATTATGGCTGCTCTAGGAAACTACAATGGAAATTCATCATAATAGAATTAACTATACATTATGACTTAATTATATCACTTTATTTTATTCAAATTGATGTACCTGATTTTTTTTAATTTTGGTTAACATCAAACACTTGATGATTCTGCTTTGGGTTTAAATAACACTGAAGGCTACCTTTTAACCTCAGAATGTTCTGATCCCAAAAGGTTTTCCTCATAATTTCTGTTACTCATGCAACTTTGAGAGAATGTCCATAGAGTTGTGGGAACTGGGGAATTCTGGACTAACTAGGGAGAACAGCCTTATCATCTCATCTCAGCCTTCAAATGGTGACAGACGCCGGACACCCAATAGTTTGCTTGACTTCTACCCACATCGTGGGCGATAAAACATAGCTAAAATGAGGTATCAGTGTGACTGTAAAGCACAGTTAAAAATTCTGCCCTATATTAGTATGTTTGCTGCTGGCAAGGTATTGAAATCCAAGTGTGTATACTCCCTTGGACCTTGACTGGATGGATATGTTTTGATAAACTTCATGGTGGCTTTTTGGAAGAAGTTCTCCATTTAGTACAGGAGCTCCATGATTATTCTTTCCATGACCTGCCATCCCCCAGCCCCATTCCCTGGTCCACCTCAAGAAGTGAAAGAGTTAGCAATGGAAAATTATATAGCCATCATAAATAGTTTCAGCATTTATTTAATGGCATGGGGAAATGTACTCTGTAAAAAGTTGAGTTAAAAAAAGCAGGATAAACTGGATACATACTATGATCCAAATTTGTTTAGTCATACACACCTTTATATATACATACATTCAAAGTGAAAATTTTTCACAAAAGAGCTAAGTTGGCTGTCTCCAAATAATGGAATTACACACGTATTTTTGTTAGCTATATTTTCAAATGTGTTTCTTCATAATGAGTATGTATAACTTTTACAACCAAAAATAACAATGTAACAGAACCAAAATAATAGCTGGAAGATAAGAACCATCTTTGTGGGGCTAGTCCAACATTCTTAAGGTAGTTGCTTATTTCAGAGATGGTTGATAAAGGATATAAATTAATTCTGCAAAACTTCCTTATATATTCGAGAATACTTATCCTGATTTCCCACCTCACTTGTGTTATTTGCTTTTCCTTCACTGTTCCCACCCACCATGGGTACAGGTTGATCTGAGGCTGAGAAAGTAGAAAGACCAAAGTAGAGGGTCGGATGCACTATGAACAAAAGAATAATGAATTCTTCCCTCGGGCTCTGACTCCTCTTGGGACCAACGTGGCCTGACTGGAGGAGAGAGAGAAAACCAACGATGCCAGGTAGCTTGTATTTTTCTGAATAGTGGAGCACTTAATCAACTTCGTATCACTCCCCCCAACCTCACATGGAGAGATGGGGGTTCTGGAGGATGTTAGAAGATTATTTTTTGCTTCAAATTTACTGGGTCAGGTTACCGACAGCATAGAATATATCAAAAGTTGTTTGGCAAAAAGACTAATTCTAAGTTTCTTGAGGGCAAGGACCACGTTCTCCCTCACATTTGTTTACACAGAGCCTAGGACAGTGCCTCACACTGAGTACCCAATAAGTGTTGAAATCCAGAAAGAAAAAGTACTTTTGTAGATTTCAGATGACTGCAGAGGCAGGGTCTAACAGGCTTATCAACACAGTGGAATGAGCCTTCCGTACTAAAGGCCAGCAGAGCTTGAAGAAATCACTGGGCATCAGGGGGTAGGTCACGGAACACGTTGGCGAGTGTGTAGCTTTAAAAAAAAAATGCATCAGAATGCAGAATGAAAGGGGCCAGAAAGGACATGGGTGGCTTGAATGAGCAGATTTAATTATGACTTTATATTTGAAAAGAGAAAAACATGTGTAATGATTCTCAGAGGGTGGAGTGGGAGGTGTGGCTGAAGAGAATGTATAAAGTATATGCACAAATCTGAGCACATACCCAAAACTGGTTGGAAGGTATGGCAGGTTCGTATGTATGGATTTTTAAAGTCTGAGAACCACTGGACTAAGCAACTGGGTTCCCCATTCAACCCACGGCATCACTAAGAAAATAGAACTGCCTTTTCAACATCAGTGATCATGGCTTTCACTGTCTCCTGACCCAGTGATCAGGCCTACCCTGCTATACACTTCCAACCCTTTATATTTAGCTTTATAAAATATTTATCTTTGTAAAAGCTAGAGGATGGCACTAACCATTTTTTCTTCTCATCTGCCTAAAAATCCACATGACAATATCTTCTAAAAATTTTAAAAATACCTTCGCCTCCAGGCTTCTCTGGTTCCGGTGCTTACTAGAGCTCAATTTGCCTGGAAAGCAGACAAGAAATACACTAATATGTGACTACATGGAGAAAAGGAATCTGCATCTAGAGAACAGAGGAAAATACATGTGTATGTATTTTAGGTGAAGGGAGGCAGAGAGAGAGTTGGCAGAGTACAAATTAAGACAGAAGGGAGACCCTTGTCAATTAGAATATCAAGCTCAGCAGTTCTCTCAAGTAATTCAAGCAAAGAAGGCAAAGGGAAGGCACAACAGGCTTATGTATGTGCACCAAGTGTATGCATTTGTGTGTGTTTCCTATGTATCCCTAATATATTCATCTAAAGTATACTTTTCCTAAGCCTTAAGGCATTCCAGAGTGAAACCAATTAAAATATTTATTTGTATATTTGACTATCAGGCCAACCTTACAGAGAGAAAAGCCTCTGCTGAGTCTCAGAGCTTGGTGTGAAAGTCTGGGGTTAGATCATTTAAGCACCAATTAGCCCACATCTAAAACCTGGCTTATCAGGTGGCCATGAAGCAGGTTGCTCTTGTTTGATCTTCAGGTTATTCTCAAGAAACATTAACCATAGATAAGCACTTCAAAATTTTTGGCAGTGAGTGATAAAAAAAAATAGTTTCATTTCACTTAAACACTCCTATGGGACTATTTTCTATAGAGGCTTCATAGTTGAAGGATTTTGCAATTCTTTACTTTCCCTAAACTTCAAAGTTAATAGAGAAGAGAACACTAGAAAGAAAACCATTCCCCAAGTAAGAGATCATAAAGTACAATATGCTTCTGAATTTCTTTAATAAATCTTACCGCAATCCCCAAAACGTATGTCTTACAATGCATCCCATAGCTGGTGAATACATTCTACAGCGGTATGCACCCCCATATGGTTGGTATGATTTCAAGATTTGAAACTTGATGGCCAGGGTCCAAATCCCATTTATTAACCTCATGACCTTAGGCCACCACCCTAACAAGGGCCTTTCGCCCTCGTCTGAGTAACAGAATCCTGACAGTAACAGTGCCTACCTCCTAGGGCTACTGTCATGAGGACTGCCATGAATTAACTCACCCTAAAGGCTTAGCACAGTCTCTGGTGCATAGAAAAGACCCAATAAATGTAGGTGAGGTTAACATTCTACCAAGAAAAAAAAACCCAATACTATAAATCATTTTAAGATAGGTTTTAAATTTTAAATTGTTGTCAGCAGATCCCTGCTCCTCTTTCCCACAGACACTGAGACAAGCTTTTTCCGAGAGGACTTTTAAGTAAAACATCTCGTGATCAAGACACAGGCTAGCATACCCCAATTCAAATCATGTTCAGACAAAATCATTACCTGATGCTGACTAAAACTGTTGTCTTCTGAGATATTACCTTCTTTAAACGCTAAAGCCTCAAAGGCTATAACTAGGAATGTAAGCAAATTAGAAGCCACTCTCTTTACGCAGCTGTCTAACAAAATTCCACACCATGAACTTCTAATAATGTTTCTTGTCCACAGATTAATAATAACCTAGTTCAAAACCACATTATTTCCTTTTTCTGCCTCATTTCCTTCAAAGTGAAACATAATTTTTTCTTGGACCCGGAATAAAAATTTCTAGATTAAGCAAATCGTTACCAGAAATGCAATTTTATATCACTACTATTTCAGGAACAACAAAACACACAAAACATCTGTGTGGTGCTTGTTAATACATAAAAATAACCTAACATATATAGTGTATACCACCTAAGTGGAAAATTGAGTCTATAACTAGAAGTGCAAACAGAAATCCACTACCAGTTCCATCAGTATTGTGTTTTGAAGTCCAGTTGGGAACATTTTAGGAACTGTGACACTTCTTTAAGTCTTGGCCGGAGGTCATAAACTGCTTGGCAGAGATGTTTCATTTGCCCAACACAATACTTTTAAAATTATTAAACTCAAATATTTTTAGGTGGGCCATGCCCGTTATTTACTGACAGGCCCTTAAAGGCATTTCATTTTGCAAACCTTGATTAAGGCCCATCCTTACAGAGAAGAGATCAAAAGATAATCATTAGTTAAACGGGTACCTCCCTCAATGATGTCCTGATGAAGTCCAGACACTTGGAAAATTAAGGGTCCTAATAGTTTCATTCAGAAATTCTTCTAGTTTTCTTGTTGGATTACTTTTAAATATAGACTTTCAGGGTATGTATCTAACAGTGGCTCATTCGATTAGGGTAGCTGAGCTGAGTTGTTAAGTTCATTTATAGCTGGAGACTGAAAGAAATCAGAAAATAGGAATTTTTTAAAAACACGTTGGACCAAAATCCAAATTTTACATTATTTTCAGAAAATTAATAACATTCGGTCAATAGTTGGTTTTTCCTAATATAAAAGGAAATGAATTTGCTTGGTGCAATATTTAAAGAGGAACTAATTCCTACTAATGTATTTCAATGAGTATTTATATATATATACACACGTAGAGACACACACATATATACACACATACTCAGAGCAGGGACTGAGCCAACTATAACTCTCATTCTTTTCAGTTCCTTCGTACTTTCTGGGAGATTCTACTCCACTTACAAATTAAGCCTGAGTCTGGGAGCCAAACAAGAGAGCAATTGAGAGGGTTTCCTAAAGCATTAGTTCATGCATCACTCCAAAGGTATTACTTTTTAGGCACTGATGAGGCACAAGCTAGCTGGTTTTAGAGTCCAAATGTTATTAGTTAAGCATCCTTTAAATTAACGTAGAGGAAGGCTTCCATTCAGACAGCCCCAGTAAGTACACCCTTGTCTCCAGCATCTTCCGAACACAAATACAAGGCACCCTGCTGTGACTTTGCTTCTGGGACCGCTGCCCCTGAACTCTGTTGGATGAGTCTTTCTGAAGGTTCTGGCGAATTCTCCCTCCATCTTGGACTCGAGTGCTGCTGGGAGACTTCCCAGAGTGAGGGACACGGAGAAGGGAGCCCCAGAGCAGACCTTGAGAGGGGATCCTCTTGAAGGCCTACTTCCTGGACACACCTGTTGGAAAGCACTTCCTTCTCTTTGGAATTCCGCCACTTCATTCTTCTGTTCTGAAACCAAATTTTCACCTATTGACAAAATAATTGGACAAAATGATCACTTACTCCATGTTACTTCACTTCAGCATTGTAAACTGTAATGCCTTCTACGAAATACCTTATTGTGAGAGCCAGCCTAGCAAAGTCCTTATGGCTTTCCACTGGGCTCCTTCAAAAATATCTGAACAACTGCTTTAGTATAATATCTCCGCACTGATGAAACAAAATGACTGCGATAAGCGGGTTACAGCCTGCAAGTCTGACATCTTTCAAAACTGATTTAACACTCAACAGTTTAAAACATCACTTAGTCCATGCTAAATTATTCACACAAAGGAAAGGCTATCAGCTAGTAATAGTGTTTACTTTGTGCGAGGTGTCAGGCCGTGCAGGCTGTTGGATTACATAACTTGATCCTCACAATGACAGCAACAAGTCCTCATTTCACATGTATGAAAATTGAGGTTCAGAGTGAAAAACCAGTTCAAGGTCACTCAGCTAGTAAAATGGAAGCACTTAGAACAGAACCCATGACTGTCCCACTCCAGGGCGCAGGCTCTTGTAACATTCAGATTTCATTAGGAACTTCTGGAAAACTAAATTAGGAATGCATTTTATAATGCTTTGATAAATTCCAGGCTTCAGTTTCCAAGTTTAATTACTCCTAGGATTTACCAAACTTGAATAATTAGGCTCAATAACAATCAATCATTATTAACCCCAAAGTGCTTATGATGGTGGTTTCTAATTTGAGCCATACTTCTGCCCCACCCCACCAGAGTCTGTCTTTACTATTAACTCCCCCCTTTATCTACTGCATAGTCAACCGTGCCTGATCAGAAAACTTCACACCTGGTTTCCTGATATTTTAAAAGTCAATCACATTGTTTTCCTGAGCATTATACTGCATCTTTGCTTGAACAATTTAGTGGGTTTCTATTTTTAAAACAAAAAACTAGGAAGTTTTTACCTTAAAAAATAATTATTAAAGTGTTACCAACCAATGTTTCTCCCAATGAAGGAAAAATTTCTATCTGAGATGATCTTTCCAGAATGGCAAAACAATTCCTTCATTCTTTCAACCTGACTGGCAATTTCAAAATGGCTGCAAAGAACCTGACCCCAGGCAAGTGAATCCAAAAGACTGCCATCTCAGTTATAATTCTGTGGTTAAGGCTTTTCATAAGAAAACAGCACTAATGTGTACACACCAGAGCATTTGGTTCTAGTCATGAACTCATTTATTATTTGCAGTGGGCATTTACTCCTAGAAAGCCTGCCAAGTATTTCTAGTGGGTTTTCACTAAGACATTTTATTTGTGCCCATTGGTGATTCTTGCCCTTCTCATCACATTCATTATTTTCTTCTTTCCTTAGTTTTTCTGTAGACCTTGAATTTTTTGAGTGATATCTCAATGAAAAAAAAAATCATGAAGAAAGTTTCTTCACAATCAACAGTATTGAAACAAATGTACATATTTGGGGAAAACTGTAAATTAAAAGTTCTACCTTTCAACAAATACAAAAACAAATTCCAAATGGAAACAGCTAAACACAAAAACAAAACTATAAAAGTTCTAGAAAAAAACTATGAGAGATTGTCATTACAGTCTTAGATTTTTTTTAAAGCATTGACATAAAACACTAAAACCACAAAAGAAAAAACAGAGCTGCCAACATAAAAACGAGAAATTTCTGTGTAAAGACACCACAAACATATGAAAAAGCCACAAACTACCTAAAAGAATTAAAAGCAGAGACTTGAAGAGATATTTGTATATCCATGTTCATAGCATTACTCACAAAAGGTAGAAGCAACCAAAGTGCCCATTGATGGGTGAATGCATAAACAAATACGGTATATACATACAATGGACTATTATTCAGCATTAAAAAGGAAGGAAATTCTGACACATGATACAATATGGATGAACCTTGAAGATACTATGCTAAGTGAAATAAACCAATCACAGAAGGCCAATACAAGTGATTCCACTCATTTGAGGTACCTAGAACAGTCAAATCATAGAGACAGAAGGTGGTGGTTGCCAGGGGCTGGGGGGAGTAGGGAATGGGGAGTCACTGTTTAATGGATACAGAGTTTCAGTTTTACAAGATAAAAAAGTTCTGGAGATGGATGGTAGCCATGGTTGCTCAACAATGTGAATGTACTTACCGCCTCTAAATTGTACCCTTAAAAAAGGTTTAAATGGGGGCGCCTGGGTGGCTCAGTTGGTTAAGCGACTGCCTTCAGCTCAGGTCATGATCCCAGAGTCCCGGGATCGAGTCCTGCATCTGGCTCCCTGCTCAGCGAGGAGCCTGCTTCTCCCTCTGACCCTCCCCCACTCATGTACTCTCTCTCTCTCTCATTCTCGCTCTCTCAAAATAAATAAATAAATCTTTTTTAAAAAAAAGGTTTAAATGGTAAATTTTATGTCACATCTATTTTACCATAGTAAAAAAAAAAAAAAAACTCAAACCTGAAGAGTTTGCAATGGTTGTAACAGGAAAATGTTACTAAACATAATATTCCAAATATTTTGATGACAGCTGAAATAATTGCTACAAATAATATGAATAATAGCCAAAAACTGAGAGCAATCCAAACACCCACCACTAGAATGGATAAACCGTTGTATACAGTGTAATGGAATACTACAATGAGCAATGAGCTCAAAAGAGTGACTGCTGCATGCAACCTCATGAATGCATTTCACAGACATAATGTTAAGGAAAAGAAGTCATATATACCAAAGAATTTGTACTTTATGATTCTATTTATATAAACTACAAAAATAGGCAAAACTAATCTATGCTGTTAGAAGTCAGGATAGTGGGTAGTCTTGGAAGGAGGAGGCGGTAACCAGGAGGGAATATGCAGGGGGCTACTGGCCTAGTGATAAGGTTCTTCTGCTTGATCTGTGTGTTGGTTATACAGGTGATTTGTACTCTCCTTTAAAAAGTCAAGATATATGTAGAATATGATCCTGTTTTTATTTAAAAACGTACATACACAATTCTGGGTCTCAATTCTAGGTCCTTATTTATAAAATAGGAATAATCAAAGTAGCTAGCTACCTCATAGCGTCATTGTGAGGATAAATGACATCAAATGTAAGGACACACGGTAGGCATCGTGCAAGTGCTCGTGTTACTCTGTGTTTGTGCATATACAACACACATATACATTTACATTAAAGATAATATGTGGTACCTCAAATAAATTCAAACAAGAGCCACTTATAAATGACAGTAATAACTAAGGAGTTGGGTTGGAAGGGGAGGAGATGAATTTTCATTTTTAATTTTACCAATTTCCCCTTTGTTTGAATTTACCATAATAAATACCATGTGTTGTGTAATTAGATGTATATGCAAATAAGAAAATATGAAATTACTTCTGAGATGTTTACCAAATTTGATAACATAAAAAGTATTCATTCCTCAAGGCACTTGAATTTTAAAAACAATACAATCAACTTTGTGAAACTATGCACCTGTGAGTACGAACAGGAAGGTAACATACAAAATAGGAAAATAGTTTGTTTTCTTGGAATGGACAGATTATGGTCATCCCCTCATAAAAATGTTCTCTAATATGCATGCTGCCTTCTCGTTCCAATAATCTATTTTTAAGAAAATGATATGTACTATCAAAGACGTTCACACTATCTCAGCACTGTCAGATCAAACCTAGCCATCTTTTCTCTTTTAACACCTACTTCAAGTTCTGACTCAACCAGGAGTCCCCTGCAACCTCCCAAACCTGCACATTTTCTCCACACCAACTCTGGAGTTTTGTTTTTTGGCTTTTTTTAATCCGTACCAGTGGGATGCAGACCAGCCCTACTGAGCTTCTGTGCGTCCTAAGTCAGGCCCAACGATTCCTCTAAGGATGAGACGCTTCCCTCACTAGACTCCCCAGGGGTGTAAGAATCAGTCATGGGGATTAACATATATCTCCAGAGAGATACATAACTTTGAGGACCACTGATCTAACTGCTTTATTTGGCAGTATATCTAACCTACCAGGTGATGTCTCCTATGTTATCATATATTATTATCTAACCGTTCGTGAGCTTCTGCTTTGTTTTCCCAGTTGCTCATATAAATGCACAGAGTGTATCTTAATCAGTGCTTAATCAACACTCCCTCTTACTGCCTACTTATTAGTACAGCGTCTTGCACACACAGACCATCAAGATATGGCTACTGATTTATCTATCATATATGCAAAATTGCTCTGCGACATGGATAGAATTCCTATATTTGTCCCTGTTTTTTACGTGAGAAACTGAGGTTAGGGATCTGTAGTACCACACAATGAGGAAAGCACAGATGGGCTGATGTAGGCCAATTACCCTCTACCACAGTATGTACTGCTTCCTACAACTAGAAAAAGTTGGGGGGGGGGGAACAGATCACTTCCCTAGGGAAAGGAAGCAAGGTTAAGGAGAGTTTCATCCAAAAATAACTGGTTTAATAAAGTCCAAAGTTAGAAACCAGGTCATTTGTACTGAGCGAAGAACAGTAGAGCATGGTAGTTACACAGGGCCTCTGCTAGCCCTTCAATGCCTTTATGCTAACTCAAAAAAAAAAAAAAAAAAAAAAAAAAAGATAGTAGGAAGGGAAAAATGAAGGGGGAGAAATCGGAGGGGGAGACGAACCATGAGAGACTATGGACTCTGAGAAACAAACAGGGTTTTAGAGGGGAGGAGGGATTGGTTAGCCTGGTGATGGCTATTAAGGAGGGCACGTACTGCATGGAGCACTGGGTGTTATGCACAAACAATGAATCATGAAACACTACATCAAAAACTAATGATGTATGGTGACTAACATAACATAAAAAAAAAAATCCAGGTGGATGTAGCCTTGCACCAGGAAAGCCAGTTTGGCAGGCGGAGCACCTGCTACATTTCAGTTGCTGCCATGCCTCTTCACCCTTGTGCCCTTGTGCAGTGCATATCCTACACAACGATAGATGATAGCTCCAGGTTAAATAGAACACAAACTCCAGAGTCAAGTTGCCTAGGGTGAGAGCCCAGCTCCAAAGCAGCTTCACTACATGACATCAGACCCATGTTTACTTCCCTACACTTTCTCATCTAGAAAATGAGGACGATTATGGTGCTTATTTTATACAGTGATTATAAAATGATTAGTCATAAAATACTAGTATCTTAATGTGTAAGAAAGGTTTGTAGGTGTTGCAAATATGAAACTACTTTACTGTACTTGACATAAGCTCAGAGTGCAGAGTAATGAAATCTTATTTGAAGGTATTTATGAGTCACACATTTATGACTGGATTTTGGATTGGAAATGAAGAAAAAGACAGGAAAATTGGTTCCTGCTTTTGTAGATTATGTGGTCTACTTCTCTGAAACCAAACAACTAATGATGTAAATGCCACATCCTTAGTGGTTCTCTTCATTTGGGGAGAATTAATCATGCAAAAACCTAGACCTCTCAGCAAGTGGACCTATTTTCAAATAGCAATTGTGACATATATTTCCACCCACTCAACAATTGTGAAAATCATTTCAGTAACGCTTTAGGGTCCAGCACCCTACCTAGTACAACAGGCATTGCCAAATGCATGGATTTCATTGTATTCCTTTGGAAATCAGGAGCAGTGGACATCTTCCTGCTCATTAGTACCTGTGATTCCTTTAGTCCCAAGCTGAGGGCAAGTTTCTTTCGGTCTGTTTTGCTGATATATTTCTGCTTCTGAAACATTTTCTCCAGAGCCTTTCTCTGATCCTCAGAAAAAACAGCTCTTCTTAAAATACCCCTCCGAGCTTTGGAGTTAGAGTCCTGCGTCAAGAGAGGCAGCACACACTCTTCTCCTGGAGGGGGAAGACAGGTACAAAAACCCAGTTAGCGTTAGTGAGGAGAAGCCCGTCCGCCTTTCCCAGGACAGTATCTTCCTTCTCTGTACCACGGCCAAATCATCTCCTCTCCAACTCTGCACACTCAGAGCAGTGCTTCTTCCATGGTTTTGGTCATGGACTCCATTGAGAAGTCCGATATATACTCTTGGCTCCCCAATGAGAAAAAAGTATATATGCTCACCCTCCCAATTTTGGTGCCATGTTAGAAAGTCTATGGTCCCGCGTTACAAAGCTCAAAGGCAGAATGAATAGTAGATGAGTTAAACACTCCATTTTTCTCTAATTCTTCATTTATTTATTCATTTGTTTTTTTCTCTCAACAAAGTTTTGAACACTTACCATATGCCAGGCACTCTGCTCAGTGTTACACATTGAGACACAAGACGAATACATTTTATTGTACGCATTACCCATAAGATTTAGTGGAAGGCATTTATTGAACTAGCATCACAGGTGTGAGGATATATTCCAAAGGAGGCTGCCTTGAGCGCACAAAACAAGGATCTGATCTTAATCTGGGATTTCAGGGAAAGCCAGCAGGAGTCAGAGATGTTCAATCTGAGAAGGGAGGTTTGGAAGATCCCCAAGCACTACCACTCCCCAATCCAGCTGACCATCAACTCCTTCAGGTTAGAGGTATTTACTACTTTTTCTGCCTTCTGTGGCTAGCACAACTGGTTCCCACCCTCTAAGAGTTTCATTCATCATTCATTCATTCATTCATTCATTCATTTAGCTTCCCAGTTATGGTTGGAAGAATAATGGCCTTCCCAAAGATGCCTATGTGAATATGTTCCCCAGAACTTAGAAGTACATTACATGACATGACAAGGGGGAATTTAGGTTGCAAATGGAATTACAGCTGTTAACCAGATAACCTTGAGATTAGAAGAGTATCCTGGCGTAACCAGGTGGGCAATGTAATCACAAGGGTCCTTATGAGTGGAAAAGAGAGGGGAAAAAAGGAAGTCATAGGGAGATTGACTTTGATACCACACTTCTTGCTTTGAGGCTGGAGGAAGGGGCCACAAGCCAAGAAACGCAGGCAGCCACTAGAAACTGGAAAAGGCAAGAAACAAATTCCTCCCTAGAGCTTCCAGAAGGAACTCGGCCCTGCTGACACCTTGATTTTAGTCCAGTGAGACCCATTTCAGGCTTCTGACCCCCATTACTGTAAGATAATAAGCTTGTATTAAGACAGAAGGTTTGTGGAAATTTGTTACAGCAGCAAGAGGACACTCATACCTGGTATCTGGATAACTGAGCTTATTTGAGGAAACCAGACCAACAGCACATGGTCCTTGCCCTCAATGAGCTCACATTCTCATTGGAGGACTGACATGAAGATCACGGTGGAATATAGGCACCAGGGGAACAGGGATGCCAGTTTATGGCTGTAGCTGGTACGCATTTTGGTGCTTAATAATTATTTCTAAATAAAAAACAAATTAATGTCTTAAGCACTACAATAGAATGAATGATCTTATGAAGTGCTCTGGCATCACAAAGGAGGAAGTAATGAATTCAGAGAAAACAGGCTGAGCCAAGTCTAAAAGACCAATCCAGTTCAAGAGAGAAAGAACCAAGGTCAAGCTAGGCAGAGTGACTAGCACGTCTAGAAGCACTAAGGTAGTGCTATAAATACATAGAACAAACTGATGGTTGCCAAAGGTGAGGGGGGTGAACGATGGGGCACAAAATGAGTGGAGGGGAGTGTGAGATACAGGCTTCCATTTATGGAATGAATAAATTACAGGAATAGAAGACAGCATAAAGAATGTAGTCAATGATATGTAAGAGTGATGTATCAGGACAGACGGCAGCTGTGCTTGTGGTGACCACAGCATAATGTACAGACTTGTTGAATCACTATATGACACACCTGAAACTAATGTAACCTTGTGTGTCAATAATATTCAACATTTTTTTAAAAAGCATTAAGGCATGAAGGAATAAAATTTATTGCAGGAAAACTAAGCAGTCTGCAAGGCTGGGAAGGGCATGAAGCAGAGGGGGCAAGATGGCAACCATATCCAGCCCGCAGATGGGCTTTGTTTGGTCTTAGAATTCTGATGTAGTTCTTCACATTTAATAATTAGGAGATTTCATGTGAAGACCAGGTTTCTGACATCTCTTCAAAGGTAACCACACTAGGCTCATCTTCCCAGAAAGCAAAGAGCTACCAGAGTGAACAGCAGGTGTCCCCTTTTGATGGGATGGACAGGACAAAGGAGTTTGGAATGTGTAATATGGAAGAACTGGGTTTGGATCATGGCACTTAACTGTATGACTTAAAGCAAGTTACTCAGCCTTTTTCAGCTTATCTTACAAAGTTGCTCTAAGGATTCGGTGACCTAACACAAGAAAATTTCAGTGCCTGGCCCACAGTAAGGATTCCACGAATCTATCTACTTTTGCTTGTTGGTTTTCATTAGATTCTTATAAGAACCATATGTCACAGACATCCTCCGTACAGATGAAGACGTAGTCAGGGCTGTTAAGGTCCAAAGCCACACCAAGAGCACAAAGCTCAGCTGGTAGCAGGACCTTCTGAATCCAAATGTTTGGCTCCCTCCTCTGTGCTATGCTGTTTCTTTACTCAGATATCACATGTCAAAACAGAAGGGAAGAAACACGTGTAAACACAGACCTCCTGTCTGTGACTACAGGCTTCTGCACCCTGTCCTGGACCAGTTTGTGAGTGTGGACTACAGGGCATCTCCTGTACAGCCTGATAATTGTGTCCTCAAATTCTACCACACCCTATCACTTGATATTTTGACTCTGGTATTTTTAATTTGTAAATGTATATAATCTATCATTATTATAGCCATATGTATTAAAAATTGGGGAAAGAAACATAAATATCCAAAGGTAAAGAAATGTGTAAGGACATGATGCTATAACTACTTGGTGAAATTTTAAAGACCCATTAAAGATAAGAACTGCGACAAGCAGGCAGCAGCAAAGAAAATACACTATACTGCATATGATAAATAAGACACATACTATGTTTATAACTAAGTAAAAATGCAGAGAAGAGGCTGAAAAGGCAAAAATAAACATAAAATAGGCTACTATAGAGTTATGGACAAATAATTCATCTCTAGTCTGCATTTTAAGTCTGGTTCTACTTTCTAAGGAAAACAAAGCAAACATTGTAGCAACCTTTTTGGGAATAATCCTCTTTTTTTAAAGATTTTATTTATTTATTTGACAGAGAGAGAGAAAGCACAAGTAAGCAGATCTGCAGGCAGAGGGAGAAGGAGAAGCAGGCTCCCCACTGAGCAAGGAGGCCGATGTGGGGCTCAATCCCAGAGTCCTAGGATCATGAACTGAGCTGAAAGCAGACGCTTAACCAACTGAGCCACTCAGGCACCCCTGGGAATAATCTGGTGGAGTGATGGGGATGTTGCTGAGTGATGACTGAAGATGAAGCCAATCCATCTCTCAGGTGCTCACAGTTGATTAGGAGAGGTCCGAGAGGTATACAGCCAGCCACAACACAGCGAGATAAATAACTGCAGACCATGGCATAAACAAATGAGTAATATAAAAAATAAAAATAAACAGATACAGAATTTAAGGCATGTAGAAAAGAGGCTTTAAAAGCCAGGGCCGGGGTGCCTGGGTGGCTCAGTCATTAAGCATCTGCCTTCAGCTCAGTTCATGATCCCAGGGTGCTGGGATCAAGCCCTACATCGGGCTCCCTGCTCTATGGGAAGCCTGCTTCTCCCTCTCCCACACCTCCTGCTTGTGTTCCCTCTCTTGCTGTGTCTCTCTCTGTCAAATAAATAAAATCTTCAAAAAAAATAAAAATAAATAAATAAAAATAAATAAAAGCCAGGGCCACCAATTCAAGGTGCTACAGGCTCTACCAATTTGGGAGTATTATGATGATGATGACGATGATGATGATGATGATTTTGTACCGTGGCTTCCATATATATGGGGCTCAGCAGTGGCTACCGTATGTGGCCCCTACATGTAGCATGTCATGTCATCTTTACAACAATCCCCAGAGGGGGGTACTATCACCTCCATTTTCCATAGGAAAAAACTAAGGCTCCAAAAAGTTAAGTTGTGCCCTGGAGGTCACATATCAAAGAAGAGTGAGGTCAATTGATGCTCTTTATAATTATACCAAAGAGTGTCAAAGTTATAAGTGGGCAGACAGAGATCGGGAGGTGGAAAGAGTCATATCAAAGTGGGTAGAAAAGTTTCAAAGGCATGATTCCCTGGGTCCTGAGATGGCCCTATGCACCATCCTACAGGGAACCCCTGTGTGTAATGGGGCTGGGGAAGGGCATTCCAATTGGAGGTATGCTCTGTGTAAATGACACTGTCATACAAATGACACGGGGGAGGGTGGGGACGAGGTGGGGAACGACAGAGAAACAGAGCATAAGATAAACTAATGGAACCCTTCATACTTTCATGTGTGAGGATGTAGGGTGTACGTGTATTTTATATAATTCCTGTGGATCTGAAGTGTGGAGAGAGGAGATATAGAACCTCCCTAACTTGCCCCACTGAAACTAGAAGTCTACTTTCCATTCTCTATATAATCTAGTATTTGGGAATGCTGTAATACTTCATTATCATATAACCATATTGATTTGCTAAAAACCTTTCCCTAATATTAAGCCAAATTCAATTTCCATTAAACCCCAATTCAATCCTTCACACCTGTACTGAATGCAGTATATCTAATTTGAAGATAACGCTCAGGTTCTCCCTATTATTTCTCTTCTCCAGGCCAAACATAATCACTTTAGAGAATTCATGACCAGGCATAGAGACCCTTCACCATTTTAGTTGCTACTTCCGGACATGGTTTTATATGCAAATGTGCTCACTGTGCCTTTTAAAGTGGGGCTCCAGAACTGGACAGGTGTAGGTTGTCTGACCATTACAGAGGCTAGTACAACTATTATCTCCCTTGTTCTGGGTATTGTATTTCTAAAAGCATAATCCAACATCCCCATATCATTCTGTAGACACATAGTGAGCTAAGAGTACAACCCTTTCCGTCTTTGTTATGTTCAGCCAATTCTCTCCCTCCTCTATTTTGTACTTGTGCACTGGTTGTGGGGAATCTCAAATCAGGACTTTATCAGCTGCCCATTAGATGTTACGGTATGTTCAGGCGAGGGCTGTAGACAAGATCAGGAACGAGCACCCTCTATCACTAAGTAGCTCTGTTTCCCATCCCCCAGCCTCCACTACTTATGAGCACATTTGGGGAGAAAGGGAACTCCATTCCTGGAAAGTTACTCAAATACGTTCACTGCCTCTGCAGAACTGTTGAATAGAGCCATCAACTTGGAAAATCTCTTGTCTTCGAGTCTCTGACTCCTTGAAACATTCTTCCTGGTTGACCGAGTGTCATTTATCTCTGGAACACCCCTCCCTTCACTACTGAGAAGTCAAAACCTATATTCAACTTACTGCACAAGCCTGATTATGTTTTCAACAAAATAATCATGCTTCTTTCTCTATTAGCACAAAATGCTCCACCCCTCTGAAGATGTTAGAGTGCTAACGATAAATCCTTACAGAAGGACTGCCGCAGGTCTTGTCAGTTTTCTCGGGGCACCCAGCACTCCAGCTGATAACAGTGAAAGAGAACACGGTCAGGTCAGATGGCAAGAATACTAATAAGAGCATCGCCCATCTTTGACAGTGACACTCACCGGAACAACCTACATTCTCAACAATAAAAGGAATAGCCCTTCCCTGCTGCCTTCAACAAAATCCTAAATGCAAATTTGGAGAGTATTATTATGTTCTCCTAAGGTTTAGCCAGGAGGAGAAAAGAGTAACATGATCTTAAGATGTAGAATATAAGGGGCACCTGGGTGGCTCAGACGGTTAAGCATTTGTCTTTGATTCAGGTCATGATTCCAAGGTCCTGGGATTGAGAGCCCTTCCCTGCTGCTCCTTCCTCTCCCTCTGTCATTCCCTCTGCTTGTGCTCTCTGGCTCTCTGTCAAATAAATAAAATCTTAAAAAAAAAAAAAAAAAGAATATAAGAACATCTCCCAAGGAAAAGGCAGAGCAGTGTGTCCCAGAAGAATATTTCCCTGTTCAGATTTTCAAAACGTCACTTCAAATTTAAACTTTGTCTTTTAATGCATAAAATTTTTGAAAGATCGCATTCAAGTTGGCTACTCAAAGACAAAATGAAATAATTATCTGATTAATTCAATTAGCTATTCTACATAATTAAGACTCCTGTACCTTTTCAGGTCACTGTTGTTGTTTTTTTTAAGGTCATTCTCCTCATAATCTCCACGACTTTCCATTTCATCTTAGCTGAGAAATGTGATTTTGAAAAGAACCTTATGGATGTAATATCAAAGATTTTCCTTCCACTACTTTGGGGGAGAGGAGAACTTTTACCACTGCCTTTTAATTTTTCCCCACTGTCAGGGTTGTGCTTAAAGAGCCTATTAAACCATTTATTATATGTGAGAAGGGCACTGGAGGAATGATTGTTTCCACACTGCAACAAGGTAATCATAAATCTAAAAGGTTAACAAGAAAAATGAAATCAATTTTATACAAGTGAATCATGTTAAAAGAGTCAAAATGATATTTTACTTGCTAGTTATGAACCTGTTGATCTGATCCTATGCTTTGGAAAGCGTGAACTCAATATTGTGAAACAATGATGAGGACCACAGATTTCATTGCTTATTAAAACGTTTAGTATAAACCTTGATTTTGACTGTCCACCCATGTCAGCACATTTTGGCTGAAATTTAGTATGAGATTACTTGAACAGTTCATTTTCCTTCTGTGTGATGGAAAAAAAATTTAATGCTTGGGCATAAAAATTGTTCTTATTATTAAAGAAAGAAGAAAAAAAGAAAATCTAGTAAATGCCTTAAATAATAAAGAGTACTGTGCAGATATAAGCCTTATTAGCGCTCCTTAGTATCATGGTTATTTATGCAAAATTCTTTAATGACAGCATAAATCCACCATTTCATTATTATTTGCTGCTAATACGATGAACATTATAAACAAAAAAATAAAAAATTCATTTCAGATTTATAACTAATGAGACACCAAAGTTTATTAAAAACACTTGTGGCATCTCTCAAGAGTTTTAAAATGCCAACTTCAGAAATGGAAACAAACCAAGTACAGTGTTTTCTATGCTTGATCTGAGCTGTGCTGATTTACCCCATGTTTTGTTAAATAAAAAAAGATAAACATAGGACTTTATAAGCCTCCAGGGAGAGACACCACAATTCACCAATGTTATGCCAAAGGCATGAAGTGCGAAGAACCAAGAGGCGGATGGAGGAAAATGAGTCTTGCTTGAAGTAATTTTTTCAAGCAACTGAAAAGATGAAGTTCTCTAGAAATGTCTTTAGAATTACTTATGTGCTCTATTGATCAAACTGGCCCAGGCATTAGTGCACTTTTTGGGTTTAGAGACTCTTACAAAAACATTGCTAAAAATGAATAAACATATACATGCATACATACATGAATGTCCACCTGTTACACAGGTGGAAATTTATCCATTTCCACTTACCTGACCTACACTGCCAGAGGTTCTCTAAATGGAAGTCTGGTATTCTATCAAGGTGGAGTGACTGAAACTAGGTGTGGGATCTCTTTCAGTCTCTACCCTGGAGATGCAACACCAAACATTTAATTCCAGAGATGCCACTATGCCATGGTATCAGCTAATCTGGGACTGACGCTCCACTCTAGCAGCCTTTTCCTGATACTCTAATCCATGGTGACAAATGTATCCTTAATTTGCACAACACTTTTCACTTGCCCGCATAGGAGACCACCTTGAAGGAGCGAGTAAAAGGTTTAGTCATGGTTTTCTATTTTTCTATTTGAATCAATACATTCTAGTTAAATGGACAATTAATAGGTCACTTCCAAAATAGTGGTGTATCAGTCCTGGTTAATAAACAATCCCCAGAGTTGATAATGGGCTCTATGTATTCAGCAAGTCCTGTATACACTCAGCTCATCCACTAAATCCCTTTTCAGGTGGACAGGGTTATATGGGAAGATGAGCTAGAATGAGTCTATAAAAGTCAGTTTCATTCACTGCTTTATTTTTCAGTCAAGTGCTTTAAATGGTGTCCAGAAATTCACTCGGAATGTGAGACAGGAGAAAAGATGGACACACAGAGCCTTGCTTTATGACCATACAAAAGGGCAACTGACCCTTGCCTGAGGCTTTTCCATGTGAAATGGCTCCTAAAGTTCATCTGCACAGTGAAAAATCGTGGTGAGGTCGCGTGTGGATGAGTCAAGTGAAAGTGACGATTGGTCACGGGTCTGTCACCCATTGTGGCTGGGCCCCTGCCATGTAAAGTGCTCTGTGGGAAAGTATCGGCCCCCTAAAGAGATGCTCAGAAGCCTGCAGCTCATTAAACGGCCAGCATTTGCTGCCTCACTTGTCAGGAATCATTCTGTTGAGCAACTGCTCTCCTGAAACATTCATAAAACACATGAACAGAGAGGCAGCAGGGACCTGAATTCAACCGTGATAGAGCTCTGTACTTCAGCCTAACTCAACTCGGATTTCACTTTTCGCCTGACAGAGGGGTTAACCTGAATAAATGTTTTCTCTTGGGCAGCTGAAATAAATGTGCCCCTTTACTGGACTTCTTTTTCATAAACTCAGATTCTCTGCCTACAGATTCTTATTTGACCTAGAAATCTCAAGATCAAGGTGAACTTAATTTCTTTTTAGTTTGACATTGTTTTCTTTGGGTATGTGAGTGTGTGTGTGTGCGTGCACCCTCTGAAAGTTTTTCCAAGTTGTCGTTCTCACTTCAGCCCTGGACACTGTTTAAATTTTGTAATGTTCAAGAAGTTCTCTTGAAAATATTTCCTACAACTCCGGTTGGTTTTCTTCAAGATCATAAAGAAGAGGTATTTATCTCCTTTTACAACCTGGACAATTTCAATTATTTTCTATGGACACCCAGTGACTTTCTGTGTCACATTTTAAGCTGAATGGAAATTTTACAAGCACTATTTCTTAGCCTTCCTTCCTTTCTTTTTTTCTTCTCTAAGTGAGTATTGCTACACATTTCAGAAAGAGCCAAACTGGTCCCTCTGAGATCTTTTATATCAAATGGAAAACAAGTTGCTTTCCTTGGTGTGTCAGCTCTGGGTTTCAATGCCATTAGAAACTGCTCACAATTGCTCAGTGTGCTGAGGTCTGATAAATCTCTGGAAACCTCCTGAATAGGATTGCTGTGATTTTTAGTGAGGATTTAGCTCCTTGCCATTGCATTACCAATTAGTTTTCCAGAGCACATTAAATCCTGCTGCTTTGGTTTACAGAATAACTGAGGCATTGCTGATGAAGCATAAAAACTTACTTGCAAAAGCAGTGGGGGATGCAGGGCGCCGACAGGACCCACCACAGCATGCCGAGTAGAATGGCGGGGCAGTCAGGAAAAAAGGTTTGGAAGATGCTGTGGAGAAAGCATTGATCTCAATGATGAGTCATTTCTTTCAGACAATATTCAAAATTCCATTTTCCCGAAAGTCACTGAGTAAAACACTTCATTTTCTGAGACTTTACTTAACTAGTTATAACTTTTACTGAAATTAAAGTCATTCTAAAGTAGCCTTTATCTGCCAAAGAGATCGCCAAATAGTTTAATCAAGATTTGGAAGATATGTTGGAAAGACTCAATGGATCAAAACCAAACTTAATTTTCTGTGTGGTCATAATTATATGTAGCAAGTATTCCTTTATTTAAAATATCCCAGAGCAACACTGTCCAAGAGAATGATCTGTGGTGATGGAATGTCCTTTATCTCCACTGTCCACTTGAAAATAAATATTTTTATTACTCTCCCTACATATTCAATGGCAACTTTTTCTTATCTTAATCATTATTTAGTGAATATTATTTTGATATGAAAATATACATTTTTCAAGAACACAATAATTTCAGACTTGTATTTTAACCAATTGATAAGCATGTGTTTATTTTCGCCAATATTTTTGCAGGCTATATAAAAATAAGTGCACTGCCCAATAAGAATTTCGGTTCTCAATGCCTTCAAATTGCAAATTAATCACAAATCATAATATAATGGAAAGTTGCCAATATTCATGTTCTCAGCTTTTCAATATCCAATTTTTCAAATAATAAAATGTTTGTCTTAATGATATCTTGAGGCATACACAGCTGGCTCAGTCAGTGGAGTGTGTGGCTCCTAATCTCGGGGCTGTAAGTTTGAGCCCCACACTGGGTATAGAGATTACTTAAAAATAAAATCTTTTAGGGCGCCTGGGTGGCTCAGTTGGTTAAGCGACTGCCTTCGGCTCAGGTCATGATCCTGGAGTCCCCGGATCGAGTCCCCCATCGGGCTCCCTGCTCGGCAGGGAGCCTGCTTCTCCCTCTGACCCTCCCGCCTTTCGTGTGCTCTCTGTCTCTCTCATTCTCTCTGTCTCAAATAAATAAATAAAATCTTTAAAAAAATAAAATAAAATAAAATAAAATAAAATCTTTTAAAAAATGGTATTTTGAAAATACAGCAACTAAGCAAAGTATGAAAAGGAAATCCATTTTGGTGTTCAAAAGTACTATAAAACTTGAAAAAAAAAATTTTTTTTAAGTAGGCTCCACGCCCAATGTGGGGTTTGAACTCATGACCTGACATAGACAGTTGCACGCTCCACCAAATGAGACACCCAGGCACCTATAAAACTTGTTTTTAATTTCACTGTTATCATAAGTTATTCTAATATTAACTATAAAACCATCAAAGAAATGATAAATCATTCATTTTAATTTAACATCTTATGTTACAATAAAATGGCATTATTTAGGCAGTTACATTTTCCATTATTCTCGGACTATATGAAGTACTTTGAAAAATGAAAATCTATTTTTATGTATAAAAGCTGTCATATTATGTTTATTCTCAAGCATTTCTGTTAACTCATTTCAGCTCCAAAATAAACACTCCATAAATAATTAAGTTACGGCTATTGTGCTGTTTAGCACAAAATGCAATGCTGCATTTACATACATACAATGAAACATTTATCATGATAGCTGGAAAAACACACATAAAAGAAATATTTTTACTTAATATAAAGTGTAGAAAATAAGTACACTAGTGATACTGTTACCCTAACCATGCAAAATACGTGCAAATTACAAATTTTACTATTCTAGCCAAGATGTTTCTCAGTCTAACCCTATGGCCCTAAAAATAGAAAGATAAAAGATCTAAAAAAATGAATGGTTCATTTGAGACTAGTGATCAATTAAATTCATTTGTGATAAATGAAGTTTTGAGATATATGATCTTAGTGTTGTTTAACCATAAAAAGTTTTTACTGACTACTTTGTTATATTACTATATATTATCTTATCTTAATAAAGTAAAACTGCAATCAAAATAACATGTTATCTACAGTAATAAACTCATGTGGCTAAGGAACTACATGTTACATGACCAGGCTTCAGGTTCTACTGCATAGAATTTCTTCACCATTTTAAAAATCATCTCTTTGACATACATATATTTACACAGATTAGTTGATTCCTGATTTCCATGCATAAATACACCTTGTTTAAGCTGGCTTATGTGAAAATTGCTGTGAAATTCCAATTAAGTGCTCCATTTCTTTTTCTTAACATGTGCCTACTTTGACATAAGTCAAATGCTAATCCAGCTGAGCATGTGATTGCAGGGGTGTCAAATGGTACGTGGAAATAACCATTTAAAACAATGAAATGCAAAAAAATGAATAAAATAAAATAAACAATGAAATGCATTTAAAAATACATCTTACACTTCTAAATTTTTGTAAATGACATGCTCTTTAAAACAGTGAGCAAAAAAGGAAACTCAATTGTGATAAAAATAAAGTAACAAGTTGACAGACCTGTTAAAACTTTAGCCTGGTGATGGGTATTAAAGAGGGCACGTTCTGCATGGAGCACTGGGTGTTATACGCAAACAACGAATCATGGAACACTACATCAAAAACTAACGATGTAATAAGGTATGGTGATTAACATAATAAAAAAAACAAAAATAAATAAATAAAACTTTTGTAAGCCATTAAGAACTACTCAGAAGACGCTCTGAAAAAGGCGGAAAACAAGGCAATTTCACCCTGGATGATATGCATTTCAAAGCCCATCAATGCAATCTAAATGCAGTCACTTTATCACTGATCCTACTGGGAACAATCTGTCATGGGCTTACTGAACGATATTTATGACAATAGTATTTAAGGAGTGTCTGCTATACACCGGGCACTGGACTAGCTATGAATTTAGCACATGCTTTCTCATTCATTCATTAGCATTCAGCCCCAAATGGGTATGCAACTGGAATGTGATGAGTACTCTTCTCAGCAAATTTTTTTAAAAAGGACAAGAGAAACATAAATATGTTAGCATAATAGTTATTAGCCAGGAAAGATAAGGATTTCATGCAGAGACTGCCAGAGCTGGAACCCAGAAAAGGGACTGTCTGCCAAGTTTTCCATAAGAGAAAAACAAATGGCCTTTCCTATGGTGGCTGGGGGGGCGGGGGGGAGGCATGCTGTCAGGTGCTACAGCATGATGTCAGGTTCTGTTAGCGCACGTTTCAGGATTCTCCGAATTTTGTATCCCACTGACAAATCTAGTTTCCAGTTTCTGTGGGAATCTGCTACAAGTCACAAACAAATCACTTAAAATTCTTGGAACTGAACTGTCTGAATCCAAATGACTAAAATCACTTATTCACAGAAAACCTCATGAACTTTTCACTTCTTAATCAGATGTTCTGACTTAACTGAAGCCACAGAATCAAAATATCTATTAACTATTTTGAATATTTAATTAAGGTGGGAACTTCAAGCCAACTTAATGGTGAACTGACCTGATTTCTTTTTAAACTTAACTAGATGGTTCTGTGATACCAGCCTCTCATAGCCAAGGATGGTTACAAGCCTACCTACAGATAAATCATTTTCAAAATTCTGTTGTTTAGAAAGCAAGCAATAATTTTTAAATTGCTTTTCTGTTGTTATTTTCACTCTTTCACTGATGGAGCAGAACAATAGGTATTTAAAAGGGGTGAAACCACATTCTTTTTATTGTCAGTGCAAAACTGTGGTACTAACTGACTTGAGTTGACATTTCAAAGAAAGAATACCAAAGACCACTAATAAAACCTTCAAATAAATTTCAGGAGTCCACCGCAATGTTATGCCAATTGGCAGCATCTTTCAAGGATGAGGAGAAATGAGAAAAAGTTCCAAGATGTCTTACTAAGGCAATCAAAGGGTCAAAACATACCTCCAGGAAATAACAGGGAATTAAATAATTTTTTAAAAATGGTTTTAAATGACCTTCTACAAGTGCCTGGTACGTGGGCACCGGGAATAAAGAAATCTAAACTTCTAAATCTAAAATAATACATAATTGGAATAGAGTGGACCCAAAAACGAGACTCCAAAAGAATGGCAACCAGATGCCCTGCCTACTAAGACCTAAGAAATATCACTTACCTAATGAGGTGTGATTTATTTTATCACACAACCTGGAAGGAATTCATTTATGTGATCCACATGCAAATTTGCCTTCAGTCACAAGGGAATGCAAGTAAACTAAATTCATCCTTTATCTTCCTGCTCATCAGAAAACAACAGAAGTCCACATTTTTTTTCCTCAATGAGTATTTCAGACACAGAAAAACAAAGGTCTTAATGTTCTGGTACAGCTCACGAGAAGATAAATCAAGTGTAGTGTCTACTTGTTTGATTCTATCCTTTTAATTCTGTGCAAATAATATTTACTGCATCTCTATCAAGTGCCACACAGTGTACTGTGTATTGGAATTACAAAGATGAAAAAGGACCGTTTCCTTCCCTAGAAGAATTTCTACTTAGTGCTTCTTAACTTACAGATTTACATCTGCTGGTCAAAGAAATGAAATGCGAATTTTTCTGTTCTCCAAAGTTAGTTTTGTTCTGTAAAATCTGAGGCATTCCCCAAGAAAGAGATGAGATTTGAAAAAATTCATATGGTGCATTTTCCTAACCATTGGTTCTCAACCCTGAATACACACTAGAATTACCTGGAGTGCTTTTCAAAGATACGGATGCCCAGGCCACACACCAATGGGGCTAAATCATTGGCTAAGGGTGGGCTCCTTAGCACAGCATTGTTTCAAAAGCTGCACAGGTCATTACAATGCATCGCCAGGAGGGAAACACTGAAAAGAACACAAAACAATGTCTGACACAGCAGGCACTCAATAAATGTTAGCCTTTACTCCTGCCATTATTATGTAATTTGAGATCAGCTGCGAGACAACGCATAAAAAGCAGCAGCATGGTCAAGACTTCCACTGAAATAGAGAAGTAAAAAGAAAAGATTATTGTTAAGAAGGCTTTGTCAAAGAAGGCTTTAATCAGGAACAACATCTTAATCCACACCTTAATTTGGAAGGTATTTAGAACAGCAAAGGATGAGAAAGAAGGCATTCCAACAAGGAAAGGTGGCATGAACGAAAGGAAGGGGGGCGAGGAGAGACACGTAGGGCAGGTTAAGAAAACCAGCCCGACTGCTGGCACAAGGCCCAAAGACTGAACGTTAAGGAATGTAGTTGGAAGAGCTAAATGCTGCTGATGGAATGAAGGTGTTGAAGAACAGAGTGTTTTTATCTGATTTGATCGTCAAGTGGGGATAAATAAGGTTTCCCCGAGTAGCTTGGTAATATGACGAAGCTCTATTTTAGGAAAATTCACCTGGCAGTACTGGGTTCGATGTGGTGGAGCAAGGTGGGGCTACATGGGAGGATCCCCCTGCAGTTATAACATAAGAATAGGTGATGACAACCCTGTTTGGACACTGCCGCTAGCATCTTCTCTAGCTTCACCTCACCAGCAGGTGAGTAGGGGCTGGCCTCTTCTCAAGCTGTGGGGCCCCAGTTCATTGCAATCAGCAAATACGATCACTACCTCTGCTACTTCTCCCTTCAAGGCATCTCCATAGCAGCTCTGAAAAACTGAGCTAAATTTGAGGAGACCCACTGCTCTTTTTACTATCAAGTCGATGTCACAGGAGACTATAATATAGCAGAATAGCATTTGTAGCTCTCAAATTCTAAAAGCCTTAATGAAGACTCCTTGAGCTCTGAGCTATACAACTCTGTGTGACTAATTCTTGCACTGGGCTACTCTAGCAGGACACAGCCTTGGCAAGAATTGTCTCTGATAATGGTTACCCTGATTTCACCCTGTGGCAGATTTTAAATGGCTGCAAATTATTTGGCACTCCTTCCATTGAGAGGTAGGGTCTCGACTTCCCCTTGCCTTGTATTTGGGATGGTCTTGCTGCCTTGTTTGACCAAAGGATATGGAAGAAGTGACATTCTGGAATTTCCATACCTAGGCCACAAGAAGCCTTGCAGCCATTGTCTGGGGTTCTTGGAGTGTTTGCTCTTAGAACCTTCCCTTTCATAACCCAAGCATCATGCTATGAGAAGCCCAAGACACCTGGAAAGTCCAAGTGTGGATTGCTGGAACAGCTCTAGTTGAGCACCCAATCAACAGTCAGCCATGTGGGTTGCCATTTTGGACATCCAGCCCAGCTGGGCCTTCAGAAGAGCACAGCTCCGGCTGCCATCAAACTGTAATGAGATTTCAAGTGAGAACCACCCAGCAGAGCCCTGTCAACCCATGGGACTGTGAGAGAAAATAATAAATTGTTCCTTTAAGCTTCTAAGCTTTGAGATGGCTTTTTATACAGCAATACCCTTTTTACCAATATTTTGCTTATGGTTGAATGATGGGAAGGAGTCTTTCACATATTTCCCTGTATGTTATCAGTGGGCTTTTGCAGTTTGTGTTTGAAAGTCAAATGCTGACTCTAATCTCTGTTCTTATTTTGAAATAAAGAAACGGAGGCTTAAGGAGCTTCTAGGAATTATGATTATATAATCAATAATATAAAGACTTTAGACTTGAATCTAGGCTTTAAAATTATAGAAATGCCACTAAAACCAGCTCAGAAAACTGTATTTTTAAATTTACCCAATTTGCCATTTTTGCTTTGGAGGAATTGTTGGCAAATTTTTACTATAGAAAATACTTCAGGCTTTGCAGGCCATAGGTCTCTGTTGCAACTATTCAACTTGTAATGCAAAAGCACCTATAGAAAATATGTAAACAAACAGGAGTGCCTCTTTTCCTGCCTTAAATAGGACTATCTTTTGGTTTCAGATCCAATATAACTATAGAATTTGTACAATATACCTAAATTCAAACCAGCCCTAGGATAGTCTCTTTAAGAAATATGCTAGCAGTTATGGTTTTTATTCTCTTCTAATGTACAAAAATCTTCCCAAAGAATAACCTAACTCCTTCACACATTTTAATTTTTTTCTTTTTGAAAATAGAGAGAGCACGCATGTGCATGTAAGAGCGAGGTGAGACGGGCAGAGGGAGAGAGAGAGAGAGAGAATCCTAAGCAGGCTCCACACCCAGCGTGGAGCCTGATGCAAGGCTTTATCTCACATCCCTGAGATCATGACCTGAACCAAAATCAAGAGTCAGACACTTAACCGATGGAGCCACCCAAGCGCCCCCACATACTTTAATTTTAAAAGTTATCAGATTTAACATTTTAAAGAACAAGAAATTTTGAGTCCTCTCAAGAGGACTGGTAAAAATGTATATATCGTATATTCTATTTCTTTTTTTTTTTTTTTAAAGATTTTATTTATTTATTTGACGGAGAGAGACACAGAGAGAGAAGGAACACAAGCAGGGGGAGTAGGAGAGGGAGAATCAGGCTTCCTGTGGAGCAGGGAGCCCGATGCGGGGCTCGATCCCAGGACCCTGGGATCATGACCTGAGCCGAAGGCAGACGCTTAACGACTGAGCCACCCAGGCGCCCCCGTATATTCTATTTCTGACGGCCACTTTGAATTAATAAAAGTAAGGTTGTTATGGCAAAGTGCCTAAACGTGAAAGAAAAGTGAAAAACCTAGCTCATCTTCAGAATAATGATAAATAAGAAGGGAATCAATCAAGTATTCAGTAATATAGAAAAAGACGTGAATTTTTTTTCTTTCCTTTTCCCAGATGCTTTGATTCTGAAACAAAAGTCTAAAAACTTTAGAGGCTTTTTGATCTTTGACTTCAGAGAGAATTTTAGTGCCTTCAGTTTACTGTTCACATAACTCACAAAAATGTGCCCCTGAAATATTCCCAACTAATAGCTGGTTGACAAAATGAATAATGCTATTAAAAGTGGGATCAGTTATGGTAACTTTATATAAAGTGATGAATCACTCAGCATTGCCAAATCAAGTACTGACTGGAGGCTAAAAAGAATAAAAGGGAAAGATTTCATTAGAAGTGGAAACATTACTGAAAGTAAAATAAAATATTTTGGAATAAAATATACAAGGGTCTGGTAAGCATATTATACATTAAGGCAAAAATCCAATTTCTTACTAAGAGAGTATAAAATAGAAAAGCATGATCTAATGAAGTCTTAAATAAGGATTCTAACAAGCATTCCTAGATAAAAATCATATTGTTTCTTTTTCCAATTTGCCTTTTTATTCCTGACCGACTCCAGGTGTATTTGAATGAAAACTTATACTTACTTAACTGGCTTAAAAACTGTGTACCTTCACTATTAAAAAAAAAAAAATCACTGTAATTAGGAAAAAACTTTATTTAGAGCCTCTGTTAATCCAAGATTAAGTAAACAAACGCTGTATTAAGAGCTACAAATCAAGTCCCCTTGAAAGATATAATAAGGGGCGCCTGAGTCGGTTGAGTGTTTGCCTTTGGCTCAGATCACGATCCCAGGATCCGGAGATAGAGTCCCGCATCCAGCAACCTGCTCAGCGGGGGAGCCTGCTTCTCCCTCTCCCGCTCCCCCTGCTTCTGCACGTGCTCTCTCTCTCTCTGTCAAATAAATAAAATCTTTTAAAAAAAGATATAAGATATATTTTAAAGTTATAAACAATATCAACAACAGAAATAGGGTGGTGGAAAACAGATTGAGTGAGGTGTAAATGAAATATTTCACCCCCCCCCACACACACACCTAAGGACACATTTGTTTAAATATGTTAAAGATAAGAACTTTCACTTCTGTACAAACTTTCATAGCAAAGCATCTCGAAGTATTTTATGAACACATCTATTACCTGTGTGGCTTCCCTTCCTTTCATGTTGCTCCCATTTCTATCATTATTCAGCAGCACAACTAAGCATAAAGTTATTTCCCACAGCAAAGGAGACTTTTTTTTTTCCGGTAGACACAAGAACAGGAGGGAGGAGGCACACTCAAGGAGCGATACCATGGAGTCTAATTCACAGCTTCAGTTCCAATATCTGAGGCCCCTTTGTGGCAAATAAATGTGGATAAAATCACTGTCAACAATCCTCTTAAATTGCCCACAACATATGGCATCCTTTGGCTTCCTGCATGTAACCCTAAACTCTCTGAATCCTATGTTTACTTATGCATAAATGTGTATGCAATTTTCTGGGCATTCAAACCATTGTGCCTCCTAAAATATCCCTCAAATCTCTTAAGTCAATAGGAGTTCAGGAGAAAGTTCTAAAATGTTCCTACTTGCCTGCTGGATTTACACCTGTTTTATTATTAAACCTCAATAGCTTCAATACATGTTAACAGATTGAGATTCCTTGTTAAAGTGAAGTAGAGAAGGTAGAGAAGCATATGTAGGGGTTGGGAGTGGGATAGGTGCTAAAGTCAGAGGCAAATTAAATGCACATAAATTGCTACCCCAACTCAGGTGTAGCTCCAACTCAGGTGTTATTCTGTAAAGAGGGTGGCTTACTGAATCACTATTAGAAGGGAAGGGACTGTCTATTAGTCATTTCTCCATGAATCTGAAGGAGTTCATTAACTTGGGGAACATAGAACAGTTTGTTCAGAGCTGATTCTCACGAACTGTGTAAAGTTATTAATATGTTAATATAAATCCAAAGACATGTTAAGAAGATACAAAAAATATGCACATGCAGTAAGAATATGGTTCAGTATTATCTAAAAATTCCACCAAAGGATGGTTGAGGTAATGGCCTGAGGAAGGAACTACTGGAATGGGGTCCATCCTTATCCTTCTCTGGATTCTCCATTCTCCGTCCTGGTTCTGGGTCAGCATCACCAACGTTCAAGATGCTGTGATTTTAATTTGCCAGAACAAATCTAAAGCACAATGGTAGCAAAAATAAGTGACAAACTTTGGCTTAATAAAAAATCCCAAAGTCTTCAAGCTGACCTAGACAAAACTAAGTGCAATTAATTTAAGACAGAGTCATGGATTAACAGGTAAATAGTAACTGGAATTGGGAGGTGGACAAGAAAACTAGAATGCACATCAAGTATTAATGGTAAGAAGCAATCTTAACAAGGGGCCAGAAAAATGACATGGATCTGGTTCCTTTCCTATAGTATACAGTACAACTTATTTGATAAAATCATTTTTAAAAAGATTTAAAAAAAAAAAGGACTCACCTACCAGAAGAAACATTTGCTTTCTAATCCTCTTAAGGAGTAGATCTAATAATAAATAAATTACATTCAGGAAATTATCTTTACGTCAAACATTTTAAAAAAATGTTTAAAATGACAAATGTCATTAAAAAGCAAGGCTATTTCCACTTATTTTTTAATAAAACTGGTGACATAACCGAGAGAAATTTAAATTTTTCAGCTTTTTACACTTCAGGGCTCCCTTTTATATACAAAACATGAATATTTTAACCTAGCATAATATTCACCAAATAATGACATTAATAAACTTTTGGGGAAGGATCTCTGATGATTCTAATTTACTTGCAAAACTTCCTGGTTTCCCCTAATAAACTAAAACAGATCCAAAGATTCAACCCTGGAGGTGAACTATTTACTACCTTCTATTGCACTAAATGTGCCTGTCTTGAGCCTTGAGGAATGCCCTTTGATTTTTAAAGTTTTTACACTACTCTGCATAAACCACTTGACGACATATAGCTACAGAGTGTTTTTTTCTACTTCAAATACCCAAAGACTTGCCACTTTTCAAGGATGAAGCACTGAGAGCTATCCTCTCATTTATTACCTGTAAATCCATCTCATTGCTTAACTGTCACCACCTTGCAGAGACCCACAGGAAGATGAACGGGAAGGCCAATCTCTTTCCTTCTGGGCTCAGATATAAAATCACAATTGATTTATTATTGTGATACATGGAATTGGTTATTACTAGTTTCTGATATTCAACAAAAGACTAATATAAGGAATACGAAAATATGGGGCGATTTTTTCTCTTTCACAAATCCACAGAAGTTTTCACTGTTACTTCTGACAAAAAAAAAAAAAAAATTAGCAAGTGAAGTAAATCACTGTAGGAAAAAACTGGCCTACTAGAAAGATTAAAGCAGGGGCGTCTGGGTGGCTCAGTCGTTAAGCATCTGCCTTCAGCTCAGGTCATGATCCCAGGGTCCTGGGATGGAGCCCCGCATCGTGCACGCATTGGGCTCCTTGCTCAGTGGGAAACCTGCTTCTACCTCTCCCACTCCCCCTGCTTGTGTTCCCTCTCTCGCTGTCTCTCTCTGTCAAAAAAATAAATAAAATCTTAAAAAAAAAAAAAAAAGATTAAAGCAGCTAACAATTATGAAAATGCTTGGTAAGCCATAGAGCAGTATGAACATGGAATATAAGCTCCACAGGGGCAGAGACAGTCATCTGTTTTGTGCACTGACTATCTCACTGGCCTTGGACAGAGCCTGACACATGGGAGATAGTTGGTAAGCATTTGCTGAACGAATGAAATATGTGGTATAATTAAAAATGGGTAACAAAGATAATGAAGCTGAAATTACATGCAGTGGCGTAAGCCCCCTAGTTCAATGGTTCTGTATTTCACCAAGGCACCAATAAAAAGAACTCTGGGGTTTTTTCATTCGACATTTGGATTGGTACACTCAATGAGTTAAGGTTGAAAAAAAAAAAGCAAGTAGTCAATATGCTGAAATGACTAAAAATCACATTTTGTGATCCACTCCAAAGTAAGTGTCTGAAGGATCAGAAGCGGTTGTTTGCTCACATTTCAGAAATATAAAGAAATACTGTTATCTTTCCAAAAACAGTAGCTCTTCTATCTCCTCTATATTCTCTACAGAACATCAGTCACTATGTCATCAGTCAGCTAATTTTCAGGTGATAGTAACCTTGTCAGTACTCATTATAACTTCATAATTCTACACAGTAGAAAAGAATTCCCACAACATTTGGTAGGACAAAAATCTGTTACTTAAATAAAACTAGGGCAATGTTCAGAAAACTACATTCTGTGTCAAATTACAAAGATAAATGAATGTAAATGCTGGTTCTAAGCAGCATATGTGTAGAAACAAATATAGTTTTAACTTCTTAAGCTACTTCTCTCGATCCAAAAATTAAATGCACTTTTATTTTTTTAAATAAAAGGTTATTTGTTCAAATGAAAATTAACCGAGAAGAATATATCTTCAGTGAGGACGGAATAAAATACTGGGAAAATATATGCTTACACTATATTAGTATGCTTAAAAGAGAAATATAAATTCTTGTACTCTTATTCCAAAAAATCATTTTTGCATTTTGACACTTTAATAAGTGTACAAGAATGAATATATCCTTGAAAATTTTTTAAAATGTACTTAGGAGTACCTTTACCCAATAATTGCAATATTTTTAATGGAACAGAGACACAAAATTCTTTTTCAGTTATTGAATTATCTGCATTTGATTTGTATTTGGTTTACTTAAGTTTAATCTGTAAAATCTACAAAGGTGAAAATTAAGTAACTTTCAGTGGTTGAGTAACCAATCATGATCAGGAGCAATTTAAAAATCCTTAAAAATAACTTCTATGAACACAATGCCAAACCACTAAAAGCTAGGCAAATCACCACTCTTTTCGAAAATGTTATTTTTCATGACACATTATTTACTAACTCTTATCTAGGTGAACCTGCTTTATACGTTTCTAATTTTCCACATACTTCAGAAATAACAGAGTGGCCCAAATTTCCAAGGAACATAAACCCTGCCTTTATCTGTGTTTGTTCCTTTCCCAAGGCTTCCTAGAGTTTAGGTTTTACACCATGAGAATGAGACCGGTGCTCATATAATTATATTTGTTCCATTTTGTTAGTAACCACTTGAAACTGAAAGACCAGGACAGGTTCTAAACATGTTAAATTCTATAAAGCCATTAGCAATAAATTTGATCCGGCAGTTTGCTGGGACAATGGAATCTGCTGAAAAAACGTCTATTAGTCATTCTGAACAAACCCACCGGGATTAGAAGAATGAGTTAAGATCGTCTAAGGACGCAGCAAAAAAAAAAAAAAAAAAAAATTAATCCAACTGGATCTCAGCTTCTGAGTGTTTTAAGAGACTCTTCTTTTTTTTACTGCCCATTTCGGCTGCCTCTCCATATGCTTTAGCTAATATCTGACTAAACCGTCCGCATCCTCTTCCCAATCACACCACTTAGGTTTTACCCGAAAATGAAAACAAACCCAAACTGCCTTTCTTTGGGTAAGTAAATTCCCATTTATTGGTGAATTTCCTATTTCAGGTGCCAGTTCAGCTGTTTCGGCTCAGCACAAAGAGAAAGTCGGTCTTGATTTCCTTGCGCCTTAGTGATCCAAAATATAAAGAGCGGAGAAAGCCAAAAGTTTGCGCAACTCTCCTTCCAAAGATCTTTGCCAGCGTTCTTGAACTGCCCCGGCCATCGCAACAGTTTGAGAAGGAAAAGCCCCCAAAGCGGGCCTCGCGAACTTCTGCTGGCCAAGAACCTCCCAGGGAGCTGGTGTCGCGCGGCCTCCAGGACAGGAGCCGGCGGGCAGAAACGCTCAACTTGGGAAACCCCGTGAAACTGCTCCAGCGAGCCCAGAGATCTTGGGACCGACCGGGGCTGCCCTTTCCCGCTAACCCAATGAGGTTCATTCAGGGTTTCTCCGGAAAGGCCTGAAAATCAAGGTAGCCCTACCACTTGTCGAAAGGAGACCGAGAGGAAGCTGGCGGTATGGGGTGGGGGAGGGGAGGTGTCACAGTTAGTGGTGGTACCTCTTTGCCCCCGAAGTGGCATCTACCCCGAAAGCTCGAGACGCTCCAGGAAGGTGCCAAGCCAGAGCTGATGCCTGCGCGCTGGGGCCGGCGCTCCCCTGGCGCAGGGCGCACCGCCGAGCGCCCGGATTCCGGCCCCGCGAGGCAGGAGGCGCCGGGCGCGGCTGGGGAGGGAAGAGCTCGCTCACCTGGGGCTGAAGGCTGGAAGGTACAGCCCCGATCCGCCGGAGCCCGGCCGGGCAGCCTGGCGCCGGCCGCCGAGGGGCTGAGCGCTTGAAAAGCCCAACGCGCGCCGTATGGCGCGCCGCCGGGGCTGACTTGTTCCGCCGCAGGGCACAGCTTGAGGGGAACGGGGCTGGCGGGCAGGGGCCGGACCTGCGCGCCGGCGGCCGTGGCGGCGGCGGCGACTAGAGCCGACGCCGAGCCGTGGTGCGCGGGTGGCTGCAGCCCGTGCGGCGGGGCGCCCCCAGCCCGCAGCAAGTTCTCGATCAGGAAACTCCTGCCCAAGTTGCCAAAGCCCGGCGCTGTGGGGAAGTTGAGGAGCGCGGAGGACGCTACCACGTCCCAGTACGCGCCGGCGTGGGCCGCCACGGCACTGGGGAGCATAGTGCGGCGCCCGCGGGCCGCCTGCGCGCCCGCCTCTAGCTCAGCGCCCCGCGCCGGGACCGCGCCGCCGCCTCCGGTCGCAGCCTCCCGCAGAACTGGGGCGCGCTGAGCCCGGGAAGGAGGAGAGGGCAGCGAAGACGCCGCCAGGCTTGGAACGATATTATTTATTTGGGTTGGGCGTTTTTTTAAAGGATGGGAGGAGTGAGTGTGGGAGGGGGAAGCTGTGCGTGTCTCTCGCCCGCGGCGTAGGCTCTGGGGGCGCCGGAGGAGTCCCTCCCGCTCCCTGTGCAGATCCGGGCTTTTTTTTTTGTTTTTCTTCTAGAAGGCTGGAAGGTGTGTCTAGCCCATCCATTCATGTCACCCGGCCCCCAAAGTGATAGACGCGGCCAACAATAAGAGCGGCCCGAGAGTCTGAGCTTTGGCAAAGGGAGTGGACGCGGAGCGGGAGGAGGTGGGCGTGGAGGCGACGTGAACCGGGCGCGTTCGCCCCCTCCCAGCGGCGGGGCCCTCGCTCTGGAGCCCATGCAGCCCCCGGGGCGCGAGAGCGCGCGACCACGAATGAGGCGTGCTCAGAGGGCGGGCGGCACTCGCTTCCAGAGAGCGATCGATGTGCCACCTGTTGTCGACCCCTGGCTCTCCAGTGTGGATGTCACTTCTTCAGGAACGAAGGGGCATCCAAGGGAAAAGAATAGTAGTCACTAGTGTCTTGAAGGGCTCTAGTCATCAGAGAAAGTCACAAGTGTTACTGAGACATCGTGGTCCTACAGATGAAAAGTTTTAAAGAGTGGGTTGCATATGAGATGCGTCCCCACCCCCGCCTTGTTAAGGCAAAGGAAATGAGTTTTTTTCTTGAAGACCTTTTAAGAAATTTCGTAGTTTCTAGTAATTTGTTACTAGTCACTTTTTAATAAGATTTGATTTAGGAATGACTCCAGAAGAGATGTTCTAATAAATTTTGATCTAGAGAAAGGGATCTTAGTTGGAGTTGGTTAAATGGTTGGGTCCGAAACCCAGGAAGAAAAGCCACCACCAAATTTTCCGAACCAAACCTGGCTGGGTCTTCCTCCACAGAGACCAGGATGAGAGCACTGAATTACTTAGGCTTACAGTTGCTCTTTTTTTCCCCCGTAGAAATCTGGGCAGTTTCCAATTTATTAACAGACTGTTAAAGACTGGACAGGCAAAAAGTGTGTGTGTGTGGTTAAAAGTTCCTTTAACCACAAGGCAATTTAAAGTTCCTCGTTTTTAGAAACTATCAATGGAGTTTTAAAACTGTGACTTCTCCGTCAATTAACAATTCCCAATGCTACTCTCCTGTGCAAATTTAGATGAATTTATTTAAAATAAATTTTTTAAAGGATGTCTGAAAGGTTCAGGGTTGCATGTATAGTTTTCCTCTTTATCCTAATAATAATATGGTTCCTAGCTTCAATTTTCTTAAAAGCTGGCCAGGGTTGCCAGGCTAGTGAGATAAATTTCCTTTAAAAATTCACCTGGTTGATTTGTGTTTCATTTACACCAGGTATGTCAAAAGCTTTCGAGAAATCCACTCGCTCTATCTGCTGCTAAATGGAAGGGAATTATTTGCAAGGCCGTTGTATGTTACTAATATTCATTCACTTCCGATTTAGTCAACAAATCTTTACTGAGCATTTCATATTTATTGAGCATTTGTGGTGGTCCTGGGACTATATAGAAAGAGAAAAGAAAGGTCTGGCCCTTGCTTTGTAGAAGTTCAAAGCTTAGTGAGGGAGAAAATCAAGTAATATCTGATAAAGGGACTGTAATTTGGAAGGAAAAGCGTGAGAAAACCTCCAGAGTAAGATTCCCCTAAACTGAGTCTTAAAAGGTGAACACTGGTCAGGGATGGGATGTGAAGTAGTAACCTTTGAGATTAGCAAGGAAAAGAGAGATTACATTATCCCTGCCAGTTCTATATCATAGCCACCATTTATTCAGTGTTTACATTTGGCCAAGTATAGACTAAATAATTTGTACATGTTAGCTTGTTTAACTTCATAATAATATTATAAGGTTGGTACTATTATTGGCCCAGTGTTACTGATGGGGCACAGAAAACTTAAGTAACTTTCCTAAAACTACACCACTACCAAAGTGGTGAGGCTAAGATACAATCTAAGCTGGATGATTCCAAAGCCTTAGAACTTTTAAGTTCAACTGTCACTCTCTTCACAAATCTACTTGCCATGCTAAATGGTGTCATCTGGCCATGCAAGGGAGGCTAAGAAACAAGTATTCTGCTGTTCTGTAGTCGAAGGTGTCAATGAAGACTTGAGTCAAGAATAACTGTTGAGTCAGTCAAGTTGCCACAGCCAAATAAGAGGCAATTAGAGAAATCCAGACACAAAGTGATGTGGAATTTAACAAAATTAATGGCAAGAAAATGGAATGGAGGGGATAAGTATTACAGTGGGTTGAATCTATAGGACTGGATGATGCAATTCTCAACTGGGGGTGAGCCCCTCCCTACTCAAGCGTCATTTGGCAATGGCTGGAGATATTGTTGGTTGCCATGACTTGACGAAAGGATGGGGCAGTTAGCCACTGTCATCTAGTAGCTAGAAGCCAAGGATGCTGCTCAACATCCTATAATGAACAGGACAGCTTCCCCAACAAAGAATTACCCAGCCTGAAATGTCAATAGTGTGGTGTTTGAGAAACCTTGGTTATAGAGGATAAGAGAGAATGTAGGATCACTTCCAGTTTTCTGGTCTAATGACTGAGTAGATGCCCACTTAATCAGGATGGGAACTTATAGGATGAAGAGCTGGTTTTACATGGAGGTATGACCAGAAAGATGGAGACAAATGTTCTGGTTGTTTGCAGAAACTTCCAGGGAGAATACTGTAGTGAGAAGAGAAATGAGCCTAAAGACAAATGCGGGGGAATACCAGTATTAAGGGAATGAATAGAAGAAAGAGGAGCCTTGAAGAAGACTGAAAACAAGCTGTCAAGATTTGAAGACTGAAACCAGAAGAGAGAATGGAGCCATGGACGTCAAAGGGAAGAAAGTTCAAAAAGGAGGAATGGCAGACTTTGGTAAAGAACTGCTGTACCCTCAGCAGTTTCTTTTTCCAATGGGACAGCTACCATGCATTTCCCAGCCTGCCCTTCAGGCTATGCATGGCCAGTGCAGTAAGAGGAGAAGTGATCTGTTTCTCCTCCAGTTCTGTCCCCTAACAATCCACACAGTCCTTTGTTCATCAGCTGCCAGATGCAGAGGTCCAGGGGATGAAGAAGTCCTCAGGGCATGGTGGAACCATAAGATTAAAGCAGCCTATGTTCCTGAATCACCACATGGAAGACACACAAAAATGAGTATTTACATAAGTAGATCATGACATAAGCAAAAAATAAACATTTATTGGGTAATGCCATTAAGATTTAGGAGTTCCAACAGCATATCCTCACCTACCTTAATTAATATACTGACTCTGCAAATGCCTCAGATTTAAAAAAAATTAATTTGATCCATAGTGACTTGGGCAAGTACGTTTCCGTCGGCTACAATGAGGCTTCTGTTGGGAGCAAAGGAAGTAGACACCGGTTTGTGTATGATTGAAGATGCATAGAAGGTAAGAAAGGGAAGTAGAAGTTGAAGAACCATAGGGGAAAGGTAAAGGGAGTTATAGGGTCAAAAAAAAAGAGGAAATATTTATAAGGTGAGAGAAAAGGGGCTGGAGGTAAAAGTGTGTTTGAAAGAGCCATGATGAGCCCAGCACAGGCTGTACGGGCTTTTTACCTTTTGGTAAGGAAGTGTTCCAGGTCCAAGGCCTATTCTTATGCAGCCAAGTGAGCATGAAAGACCACATGCAGAAGACTGCCTTTCCCAACAGTTATCTTTATCTTCAGTTAATATTAGAGGGTGTTTTAGATAGCACCATAGACATTATAAGTTATTTTTCACCTGATAAAGAAGTGGTATATAAGATTCAGAGGAAAGCATTCCCACCTTTACTTAAAAGCCTTTACCTTCCAGAATGGAGCCCAAGGCTTAATTCTGACCCAGCCCTGTGTTCAGTCACTGACTTAGGGAACTCATTGCCTAAATCCAGCTATAATCTTAGCAGCATCCTGAGACCAGAAAACTGCCACATTTCCTCAAGTGAATCTTTCATACAGGATATGAACTTGAGAGGCCTGAGAGATGGACATCATTGAGCTTATAAACGTGTTACAGGACTGTTTCTGTATATGCTCGCACATAAATGTTTAAATGTGTCATAGAATTCAGTCTGACATTTGCCTTCACACCTGGCTGTGGGGCTATGGAGATGGCTCTAAATCTCTTAATTTGCTTAATTAGCTGTTTGAGACTTCTTGTATATATGAAAGTGAACCTAATCATTGAGAAAGCTCAATAGGCTCAGGCCATTTTCGTCCCTTAAAGAACCACTTTGGTCTGTGCTGAGATCTGATCCAAAAAAAAGAGCATCATTGCAAAATCAAATGCCTTCAGGGTCAGATGGCTGACACCTATGGGTTAGCCATGTATAAAATAATAGAGAGTGAGACAGTTACTAAATAGTGTTGTGTTGGGGGTGGTCAGAGGCTGCCAAGCAAAGCCTATGCTTAGACCTGTTTGTAACTAGTCTGGAGAAGTAGTCTTGGGCCAGAGTGTGCTTTGTATGCAGTACTCAGGATTTTGGACTTTGTCCTTAAAGCAATCAATTAGCAATAATCGCTCCTCGGATAAACCTCATTGGCTACGATACTGCCACTGCACAAAGCTGTCCTTAAAGCAATCAGATGTGCACCAGAAAAAAAGAAATTGTAACCGTATGTAGTGATGGATATTAACTGAAACTTATTGTGGTAATCATTTTGCTATACATATCACATCATTATGTTGTACACCTAAAGCTACAGTGTTATGTCAGTTATATCTCAATTTTAAAAAAGCAATGAGATGTGATTTCATATCTGCATTTTAAAGGATCACTCCTATGGTATGGAGACTGTGCTAGGATCTGGAGAGTTGCTGACTGGACACCATTCAAGTAATCCAGAGAAGAGATCCTGGAACTTTGGGCTGGGTTTGTGGCAGTAAACATGGGGAGAAGCAGGGGAATCTGAGAGCTATCTAGAAGATATCTGTGAATTTAGAGTCTGAGGAAGTCTTTTCTCTCCTAAGGAACCAAGGTACTTGGTTTTATCAGACTGTGGGAACTATATAGCCCACTGTGTTTCCCCGATATGTTTTGAATGCCAACAAGTTGAGCTCATTTTAGAGTTTAATTGAAGTAACTCTCTTAGCCCGTATTTCTCTCCTCTCCAGCCTCAGTGCACTTTAGATCTTTTATGTTTATTTGCTGGCTCTGTTATATGTGTATCCATTTAGTGCACATCCTCCAACCCTATAAGTAATAAGCAAATACAACAAACAAGTAAATCTTTTTTTTTTATTTTAAACACACATTAGAATTCTGTAGTGGAATCTAAAGAAGCGTCCCTAATTCCTCCATGATCAGCTGAAATCTCCTTTTGGGCAGGAGAGTCTCTGTGCTCGGTGAAGAGAGAAGCTTCTCGTAGCCCAGGTGATATGCACTCTGGATTGCTGACCTCACCGGCAGCCTCTGAGCACCTACTCCAACAACCAGACATCTTTGAAAAGAAAATGTGATTGTGAGGAATTAGTTCTGTTCTCAACTGAAAGGTGAAAATTCAGGAGTCTCATTGTAGCCTTTTTAGTAACCACTGGGAGTCTGGCTGGTGCAGGTTTACTTAGGGAGAAACAAGTATTTCCCAGAACTGCTAACTGTGTAGATTCTCTCCACTGCCCAACACCCACTCACGACTCAGAACCTTAGGCAGATTACATCTTAATCCCTAAATTAGAGAAAAAATATTTTTTAAAAAAAGTACAGGAATATGTTAAGAGGTACATTCAACCACTTCAACAGTCGTTACTCAGTTAAATTCTGTACAGTAATAGACTTTCTTAAATATCTCCCATTCCGTCCACCCCAGTCCATCCCCAAATACTCTTGGGTCTTCAAAATAAATTCTAAAAATCTGCCTCACCTCGGAAAGACGTTTATAAATATGTTTTCAGTTTTGATCTGGCAGGACTCATGCTCATATTGTCCTCCTTTTCCTGCACATGTCTTTTCTGGCTGGCTCTGTTGGCTTTTTGTGTATTATTTTGCCATGCCTCGGGCATTGTTCATCTCCGTGCCCTGCATTCTACCTTCAAGCTCTATTTTACGGACTTTCTTCTGTAACTGGGAGACTTCCCGGTTTCTTTCCAGGCTATTCAGTTTCTTGGCATTCCTCGCTCATTGATCATTTCTAACCACTTTTCCACTTGTCCTGCTTGGCCCAAAGTGGAATGTGAGACTACTGAATGATTTTGAGGAAATTACTCTGGATGCTGCTGAGCAGCAGGTCTTTTCAACTGTTTCTCATCGTCTCAGTGGCCTCACAGTCACAGGTGCCTCTCATTCATATTGAAATCCCACAGAGTTTTTGGGTTTGCTCTGAATTACCGCTTTGGACAAAAGGGAGGATGCACGTCGCATTGTGAGTTTTGTCCTATTCCCCAGTGTTTACACCAGAATTGTCCCTTCAGATGAACATTTTTTTTTGCATTTACTGCCAAAAGTATGAAGTACACACAGAGAAGTTAATCCCTTGTGAAACTGCTCTAAGACTATGAACTCAGGCTCTCTGAACCAAATTTAGATGTGTCAATCTCCTTGCTTTAAAGTGTCATTTCTCTGGCAAGAATTTGTCACGTGTGAAATGTAATAAGCACTTTAGGCAAATAAACAAAAATTAAGCCCTAGAGTATTTGTTTCTTTCCTAGTCTCCTAGTTCTCTATTGACTTTCACTGCTTTGATTTATTTGGGAACTAGAGTAATATTACAGAGCTTCTGAAGTAAGCATTGCTTGACCATTTAAATTGGGTGGTGTAATTCTCAAGTGACCCTCTTTATATCACTCAAACATATGCTCTCTTTTTTTCAGGGTCATGCATACATTTTCACACTCCCCATCATTCCATCTACACATCTCCCCTAGCCCCAATCCAACACCTCTGGTCCAGCTATCCTTTCTTCTTTTAGCCTAAGCACCAGTTGGTTCACAACCCTAGGAGCTTCCCAAGTGGCCCCTAGTACCCAGAGGGCAAGGAGAGACCAAAGAAAGAAGCAGGCCACTTCAGATTGGACAGTGGTAGGTTGGCTATGCAAGGGAACTTACATATGAGACTTCTCTTGGGTGGCCACAAGACCAGTAGATCTCCACATCCACCCACCAAATCTTAAAAGTTTATATAAAGGCCTTAACTGAGTACCATCATGTTATACCATCCAGATGGTCTCAACAACACATTGCTCTCTGAAGGCTATGTCCTTGAAAAACCTCCCAATATGGGAACAGTGGGGAGAGTGTACATTCCAAGCACAGGGGAGGGGTGAGGAGCCTCTGATTGCCCACACCCAGTGTCTAGTTCTGGGGTCAACTGGCAGTCATGATCTCTCAATTACCTCCCCCCAGACTCCACCAACTCATGACTGGCTCATATATTCTTACACACCCTCCTCTTCCATGATGTGCCCTGAGCAGTCATCAGGTTTCACCAACATGGAGGTGACTTTTTTGGTGGCTATCTGGCTGCACTGGAGGCAGATACCACAACATCAATAGAGGCACATACAAGAGAAAACACAGATCATGATAAAGACTCCAAAATTAAGTAATAGGTTGTTGTTGTTGTTTTTTTTTTTCCCCACCAAGAGTCCCATGATCCAAACCATTGATTGCTAAATCCCCTAGGCTATGGGTTGGATCACTCAGGGAGTTCACTTGTGTCCTCATATGATTTAATAAAGATGACACATCAGCAGACTCATCAGGTATGAACACACAGCACTTTGTTTGGACAATGGCACAAACAAAGAATCTTATCTTTCCTAATTGCAAGGCATCAATCATGTCCAAGGCCATTCTATTTTGGAAGACAGCTTTTCTCATTAAAGACATCAGTGCTCAGTTAAGGACAGGCTTTGTTGGCTATCATTTAAGGTTTGCTTGGTGAATTTGCTAAGGGCTTCTATATGTGCTATAATGACCTCCAGGCTAATGGAGGACACAAAGATGGTGTCCAAATGATTGTATTGGTGGGAAACAGGATTTCATGGATTGGTGGACTTTCGAAGTCGTAAGTGGGTTCACATTGTCTGTAGCTGTGGTAGCATCATTACTGAGGTAAGACAATGGTTGATTTCTTGATATTTCAGGTATGTTATACTTTTGGAGTGAATCTGTCCCTGACTAGCTGACTTTCAGATGTAGGTTGCTGATAATATTTAGTTGACATGCAAAAGTGCATCCACTAAGGGGAGTTATTGTTTATCTATTGAACAGGATTAAAATTGATTCAGGTGGCTACTTGTTACCATGGTTGCAAAATAATCACTTTAGAAAAAGCTTATGGAAACTTTTTAAATTCTCAGTTCTCCCTTTTTTTTTCTCATTCATCCAGGGCTCTAGAAGTGATAATCAAGGATTTTCCAGATCTTATCACAGGTGTTGATTCTCTTTATAAATATGGTTTGTAGAGATCTGATTTTTAGATGGAGCATTAGTTGGTGTGATATTATCCTGTGTTTATCTGGAATCATTTAGATCATCTGTCAAGACAGTGATTATGCAAAAGTATTTAAGACTCTGGACAACAGACATCAGACACCTGTGAGACAGGTAAATATAAATAGAAGTATTTAAGAAGTTATCCGAAGATTCTCTAGAACTAGGCCTGATTAGGTAAACAATTCCAAACAATATTTTTTTTAATTTTTTATTGTTATGTTAATCACCATACATTACATCATTAGTTTTTGATGTAGTGTTCCATGATTCATTGTTTGTGCATAACACCCAGTGCTCCATGCAGAACGTGCCCTCTTTAATACCCATCACCAGGCTAAGACATCCTCCCAACCCCCTCCCCTCTAGAACCCTCAGTTTGTTTTTCAGAGTCCATCATCTCTCATGGTTCATCTCCCCCTCCGATTTCCCCCCCTTCATTCTTCCCCTCCTGCTATCTTCTTCTTCTTCTTCTTTTTTTAACATATATTGTATTACTTGTTTCAGGGGTACAGGTCTGCGATTCATCAGTCTTACACAATTCACAGCGCTCACCATAGCACATACCCTCCCCAGTGTCTATCACCCAGCCACCCCATCCCTCCCACCCCCCACCACTCCAACAACCCTCAGTTTCAAACAATTTTCTGTGACCAACTTAAATAACCAGGCTGCCTTTTTTTAAAATTTTAATTTCAGTATAGTTGACATATAGTGTTATTAGTTTCAGGTATACAATATAGTGATGCAGCAGTTCTATACATCACTCAGGTGTCATCATGATAAGTGTATTCTTAATCCCTCCACCTACTTCTCCCATCCCCCCACCTACCTCCCCTCTGGTAACCATCAGTTTGTTCTCTATAGTTAAGAGTCTGTTTTTTAGATTTTCTTTTTTTTCCCTTTGTTTTGTTTCTTAAATTCCATATACGAGTGAAATCATATGGTATTTGTCTTTTTCTAACTGATCTATTTCACTTAGCATTTTCTCTAGATCCAAACATGTTGCATATGGCAAGGTTTCATTCTTTTTTATGGCTGAATAATATTCTAGTGTGTGTGTGTGTGTGTGTGTGTGTGATGGGGGGGCACATCTTCTTTATCCACTCATCTACTGATGGACACTTGAGCTGCTTCCATAATTTGGCTATTGTAAATACTGCAATAAACAAAGGAGTTTATGTATCCCTTTGAATTAATGTTTTTGTATTCTTTGGGTAAGTACCCAGTAGTGTGACTCATAGCTCTATTTTTAACTTTTTGAAGAACCTTCATACTGTTTTCCATAATGACTGCCCCAGTTTGCATTCCTACCAAAAGTGCACAAGTGTTCCTTTTTCTCCACATCCTCACCAAAACCTGTTGTTTCTGGTGGTGTTGATTTTAGCCATTCTGACAGGTGTGAGGTGATATATCTTTGTAGTTCTGGTTTTTTATTTCCCTCATGATGAGTGATGTTCAGCATATTTTCATGTGTCTATTGGCCATCTGTATGTCTTCTTTGGAAAAATGTCTGATCATGTCTTCTGCCCATTTTTAAATTGGATTTTTTTTTTTTTGGAAAAAAAGTTTTTGGAAAGAAAGTTCTTCCTTTGTTTTAGATACTTAACCCTCTTTATTGACTCTATCATTTGCAAATATCTTCTCCCATTCACTAGGTTGTCTTTTAGTGCTGTTGACTATTTCCTTTGCTATGCAGAACCTTTGTATTTTGATGTGGTCCCAATACTTTATTTTTGTTTTTGTTTCCCTTGCCTCAGGAGACATATCTAGAAAAAAGTTGCTATGGCTAATGTTGAAGAAGTTATTTCCTGTATTCTCATTTAGGATCTGTATGGATTCAGGTCTCACATTTAGATCTTTAAAACATTTTGAATTTATTTTTGTGTATGAGGTAAGAAAGTGGTCCAGTTTCTTTTGCATGTTGCTGTCCAGTTTTTCCAACATCATTTGTTGCAGAGACAGTTCTTTTCCCATTGGATATTCTTCCCTATGTGACCAAAGATTAATTGACCATATAGTGTGGGTTTATTTCTAGGTTTTCTGTCCTGTTCCATTGATCTATGTTTCCATTTTTGTGCCACTACCATACTGTCTTGAAGACTACAGCTTTGTAATATAGCTTGAAGTTTGAAATTGTGATGCCTCCAGCTTTGTTTTTCTTTTTCAGGATTGCTTTGGCTATTCAGGGTCTTCTGTGGTTCCACACAGATTTTAGGATACTTTGTTCTAGTTCTGTGAAAAATGCTCTTGGTATTTTGATAGGGATTGCATTAAATGTGTAGATGGATTTGGGTAGTATAGACATTTTGACAATATTTTTTTTTTAAAGATTTTATTTATTTATTAGAGAGCACATGAGAGGGGAGAGGGTCAGAGGGAGAAGCAGACCCCCCGCTGAGCAGGGAGCCCGATGTGGGACTCGATCCCGGGACTCCAGGATCATGACCTGAGCCGAAGGCAGTCGCTTAACCAACTGAGCCACCCAGGCGCCCGACATTTTGACAATATTTGTTCTTTCAATCTATGGGCGTGGAATGTCTATTATTTATATCATCTTTAATTTCTTTCAATAGTGTTTTATAGTTTTCAGAGTACAGGTCTTTCACCTCTTTGGTTAGGTTTATTCCTAGGTATCTTATTTTTGGTGCAATTGTATATGGGATTGTTTTCTTAATTTCTCCTGCTTCATTATTGGTGCATATAAAGGCAACAGATTTCTGTACTTTGATTTTGTATCCTGCAACTTTACTGAATTCATTTATGAGTTCTAGCAATTTTTTGGTGGTCTTTGGGCTTTTCTATATAGAGTAACATGTCATCTGCAAATAGTGAAAGTTTTACTTCTTTACTGATTTGGATGCCTTCTATTTCTTTTTGTTGTCTGTGGTGGCTAGGACTTCCAGTACTACGTTGAATGAAAGTGGTGAGAGTGGACATCCTTGTCCTGTTCCCGACCTTAAGGGAAAAACTCTCAGTTTTTTTCCCATTAAGGATGATGTTAGCTGTGGGTTTTTCACATATGTCCTTTATTACGTTGAGATATGCTCCCTCTAAATCTATTTTGTTGAGGGTTTTTATCATGAATGGATGTTGTACTTTGTCAAATGCTTTTTCTGCATCTATTGAAATGATCATATGGTTCTTATCTTTTCTACTATTTATGTGACGTATCGTGTTGATTGATTTGTGAATATTGAACCACCCTTATGTCCTAGGAATAAATCCCACTTGATCATGGTGAATAATCTTTCAAATATATTGTTGTGTGTAGTTTGCTAATATTTTCTTGAGGGTTTCTGCACCTATGTTCAATAGAGATATTGGCCTGTAGTTCTCTTTTTTGGGGTCTTTACCTGGTTTTGGTATCAGGGTAATGCTGGCCTCATAGAATGAATTGGGAAATTTTCCCTCCTTCTATTTTTTGGGATAGTTTGAGAAGAATAGGTATTAACTCTTCTTTAAATGTTTGATAGAATTCACCTGTTAAGGCATCTGGTCCTGAACTTTTGTTTGTTGGGAGGGTTTTTTTAAATTACTAATTCACTTTCCTTGCTGGTAATTGGTCTGTTCGATTTTCTGTTTCTTCCTGCTTCAGTTCTGGGAAGTTATATGTTCCTAGGAATTTATCCATTTCTTCTAAGTTAACTAATTTGCTGGATATAATTTTTCATAATATTCTCTCATTATCCTTTGTATTTCTGTGGTGTTGGTTGTTATTTCTTCTCTTTTTATTAGTGTCTTTGCTTGAGTTCTGTCTCTCTCTTTTTTGACGAGTCTGGCTAAAGTTTTATCAGTTTTGTTGATCTTTTCAAAGAACAAGCTCCTGGTTTCATTGACCTGTTCTGTTGTGTTTTTTTTAGTTTCTATATCATTTATTTCTGCTCCAATCCTTATTATTTCCTTCCATCTACTGGTTTTGTATTTTGTTTGTTGGTCTTTTTCTAACTCCTTTAGGTGTAAGTTTAGGTTGTTTGAGATTTTTCTTGCTTCTTGAGGTAGGTCTATATTGCTGTAAATGTCCCTCTTAGAACCACTTTTGCTGCATCCCAAAGATCTTGGACTGGCGTGCTTTCATTTTCCTTTGTCTCCATGTATTTTTTGCTTTCCTCTTTGATTTCTTGGTAGACGCGTACATTATTTAGTAGCTATTTTACCTCCATGTATTTGTTGTGCTCTTTCTAGATTTTTTTCTTATGGTTGACTTCTAGTTTCATAGTGTGGAATTCAGAAAAGATGCATGGTGTGGCTTCAGTCTTTTTTAATTTGTTGAGACTTGTTTTGTGACTTAATACATTATCTGTTCTGGAGAATGTTCGATGTGCACTAGAAAAGAATGTATTCTATTTAAGGATGGAATGATCTGAATATATCTGTTAGATCCTTCTGGTCCAATGTGTCATTCAAAGCCACTGTTTCCTTATTGATTTTCTGTTTGAATGATCTGTCCATTGATGTAAGTGGGGTGTTAATGTCCCCTACCATTATTGTACGATCAATTTGTTCCTTTTATTTTTGTTATTAACTGTTTTATGCATTTAGATGATCCCATGTTGGGTGCATAAACATTTACAATTGTTATATCTTCATGTTGATTGTCCCCCTTTGTGATTATATAGTGTCCTTCTTTGTCTCTTGTTACAGTCTTTTTTATAAGGTCTATTTTGTCAGATACAAGTATTGCCACCCAGCTTTATTTTCACATCCATTTGCAAGACAGATATTTCTCCATCCCCTCACTTTCAATCTGCAGGAGTCTTAGATCTGAAATGAGTCTCTTGTTGTCTTTACGGGGTTTTTTGTGTTTCAAATTTTTATTTAAATTCTAGTTAGTTAACATATAGTATAATATTGGTTTCAGGAGTAGAATTTAGTGATGCGTCACTTACATACAACACCCAGTGCTCAACAAACAAGGGCCCTCCTTAATGCCCATCACTCACTTAGCCCATCCCCTGCTCACCTCTGCTCCATCAACCCTCAGTTTGTTCTGTGTAGTTAAGAGTCTCTTATGGTTTGTTTCCCTCTCTTTTTTTCCCTTCCCCTACGTTCATCTGTTTTGTTTCTTAAATTCCACATATGAGTGAAATCAGACAGTTTTTGTATTTCTCTGACTTATTTCGCTTAGCATAATACATTCTAGCTCCCTCCACATCATTGCAAATGGCAAAATTTCATTCTTTTGATGGCTGTGTAATATTCCACCTTTATCCATTCATCAGTTGATGGACATTTGGGCTCTTTCCATAATTTGACTATTGTTGATCATGCTGCTGTAAACACTGGGGTGACTGTGTCCCTTTGAATCAGTATTTTTGTGTCCTTTGAGTAAATACCTAGTAGTGCAATTGCTGGGTCATGGGGTAGCGCTGTTTTCAACTTTTTGAGGAACCTCCATATTGTTTTTCAGAGTGGCTACACTTGCTTGTATTCCCACCAACAGTGTAAGAGGATTTCCCTTTCTCCACATCCCCGCCAACATCTTTTGCTATCTGTGTTTTTAATTTTAGCCATTCTGACAGGTTTGAGGTGGTATCTCATCATGGTTTTGATTTGTATTTCCCTGATAATGAGTGATGCTGAGCATCTTTTCATGTGTCTGTTGGCCATCGGGCTGTCTTCTTTGGAAAAATATCTATTCATTTCTTCACTGGATTATTTATTCTTTGGCTGTTCAATTTGATAAGTTCTTTATAGATTTTGGATACTAACCCTTTATCAGATATGTCATTTGCAAATATCTTCTCCCATTCTGTAGGCTGCCTTTTAGTTTTCTTGATTGTTTCCTTTGGTGTGCAGAAGCTTTTTATCTTAAGTCCCAATAGTTCATTTTTTGCTTTTGTTTCCTTTGCCTTTGGTGATGTGTAGTAAGAAGTTGCTACAGGTGAAAGAGGTTGCTGCCTGTTTTCTTCTCTAGAATTTTGGTGGGTTCCTGTCTCATATTTAGGTCTTTCATCCATTTTGAATTTATTTTGTGTATGGTGTAAGAAAGTGGTCCAGTTTCATTCTTCTGTATGTTGCTCTCCCATTTTCCCAATACCAGTTGTTGAAGACACTGTCTTTTTTCCATTGGATATTCTTTCCTGCTTTCTCAAAGATTAGTTGTCCATAGAGCTGTGGGTACATTTCTGGGTTTTCTGTTCTGTTCCATTCATCCATGTGTCTGTTTTTATGCCAGTACCATACTTTCTTGTTAATTACAGCTTTGTACTATAGCTTTAAGTCTGGAATTGTTATGTCTCCAGCTTTGTTTTTCTTTTTCAAGATTTCTTTGGCTACTTGGGGTCTTTGTGATCCACACAAATTTCAGGATTATTTGTTCTAGCTCTGAAAATGTTGGTGGTATTTTGATAGGGATTGCATTAAATGTGTAGATTGCTTTGAGTAGTATAGACATTTTAACAGTATTTGTTCTTCCAATCCACGAGCATGGAATGTTTTTCCATTTCTTTGTCTCCTCTTCAGTTTCTTTCATAAGTGTTCTCTAGTTTTCAGAGTACAGATCTTTTACTTCATTGATTAGGTTTATTCCTAGGTATCTTACGGGGGTTCTCCCTTATATAACTGTTTCCTTTTCTCCTGCTGCTTTTAAAATTGAATCTTTATCAGTACATTTTGCCAATTAATTACTATGTGTCTTGGTGTGGACCTCCTTGGGTTGATTTTGCTGGGGACTCTCTCAGCCTCCTGGATCTGAATTTCTGTGTCCTTCCCCAGATTTGGGGAGTTTTCAGCTATTATTTTTTCCAATAAATTTTTCTGTCCCCTTTCCCTCTCTTCTCCTTCTAGGAACCCTGTAATGCAAATGTTATTTTACTTGATGGAATTGCTGAGTTCCCTAAGTCTATTCTCATTTTGCATATTTTTTTCCTCTCACCTTCTCAGCTTGATCACTTTCCATTACTTTGTCGTCCAGTTTGCTGATCCATTCTTCTGCTGCCTCTAGTCTGCTATTTATTCCATCTGGTATATTTTTAATTTCATTTATTATGTTCTTCATCTCTGACAGTTTCTTTTTTATCTGTTTGTTAAGGGTCTCACTGATGTTTTCCACTCTTTTCTCAAGTCCAGTGAGTGTATTTATGATCATTACTTTAAATTCTCTATCAGGCATATTACTTATCTTTGTTTCTTGCTGTGGTTTTGTCCTATTCTTTCATTTGGGACAAAGTCCCAAATGAAACTCTCTGTGTCTCTTGGTGTGTGTTATGGAGGTCAGCCACTTCTGCTCTTGAAAGTAGTGGCCTTGTGAAGAAGAGGTCTTGTAGTGGTCCTGCAATGGGTGTCTTCTGTTTACCAGAAGCTCACACTTCAGGGGTTATCTCCTAGGTGTGTTGTTGTGGCTGATCCACTTTTTCCTTCAGTCCAGTCAGGCTTTCTTTGGCTGTTCTGGGCATTGTTTGGTTCCTGTAGTGTTAGTAGACCAGTCTGGGGCCACCTTGGGCTTAAGTTGAATCAGACCAGGCATTTGCCAGAGATGTGGTAGCACCAAACTGCAAGGTGCTTTCCCTGTGTTGTCCCCTGAAAAGCTTTCATTGGTGGGCAGGGCCTATAATCAGACCAGCTGTCTGCCCGCAGTGCACTCCTGGGGCCACATTCTGACTGGTTTATGTGGTTGTCTTTCCCTCTCCTTAGGACAGGAGTCACTTTGGAGTGATGCTTGCATACTGCCAGGCTTGTAGACCTGGTTTGAATGGGCTCTGGCCAAGACTGTATTGGAGGGTGCAAAACTGCAAAGCACACAAGGGTAGGGTGCATAGTTTTAGCAAGGTTTGCATGCTGGTCCTCCATGAGAGGGAACCTACCACTGCCAATGCCAGGACCAAGGTTCCACCAAGTGCGCTGGTCGGGAGACACTGTTGGCACAGTTTGTGTTAGTCTTCTGTGGGGAGGGGACACACAGCACCAAGACTGAGCAGGCTTGGCTGAAGGAGACAGATCTGCCAAAGCCAGATAGAGCAGGGGGTAAGCAAGTTAGGTAGTGAATATATGCGCTATGCTAATTCCCACAGGTGGCCATGTGTTTAGACTGAGGGATGGGGGAGGGAAATGGCACCTACTAGCTCCTTTGTCTCAGGATGTCTGTTCCTCCAGGACACACTCTGAGATTAGTAAATAACTCTCCCTCCCTGTGTCTCCAGGTCTTTTTCCAAACTGCTGCTTCTGTGCTATATCTCCAGGGGCTATTATTTGTGCTATCTTTTTAATGGTGGGGACTCAGTTTCCTCTTGCCCTCCTGCCCAGAGCTAACCATGCTGATTTTTAAAATTATGGACCTTAAATCCCACTGTTGTAGGAACTCATGGAATTTGGCCCCTCTGGTTTTCAAAGCCAAATGTTATGGGGATTTGTCTTCCCTTTGTGGGCTTCCCAGTATGATAGTCTGTTTCTCTCCCTTCTTCACACCCAAAAGTCCCTCCCTCCCACTGACAGCCCCATGGTCCATTTAGCCCCCACATGTTTCTGCCATTCCTACCATCTTTGATGAGGTCTTTTCTTTAATTGTAAAGTTTATTCTGCCAGTCTTTAGGTCATTTTCTGTGTTATTTACATTGACTTGAATGTTATCTAGTTGTATCCTTAGGACAAGGTGAGCTTAGGGTCCTCCTACTCCACCATCTTCCGAGCAATCCACCAGGCTGCCTTTTATTTTAGCTAAGATATAGATTGTTTTACCTTCCAAAAAGGTTAATTCAGTGCAGTATGAAGTGTTAGCCAGGGACATATTCCTCCCTGGCTGGCCAAAAGAAAGTATGTGTGTGTGTGTGTTTGTGTGTGTAATCTCTATTTTTATTTGCAGTGTTCTATATGTGTTCATTACATTAAGCTGTTATATAAATCTCAGCCTCATAAGAAATTGTTTATCTGTTTGGATTTTCAATGACTGAAATTATTAAAATCTCCCACTATGTAGTTAATTATTTCTCTTTGTATTTCATATATTTATATGTAATTTATATCTTCCTTCTAATAATGTTTCATCTTTAAAGCATCTAATAATGTTTCATCTTTAAAGCATCATTGGTATTTTTCCTATGTATATAGTCCATTTTTATGAAGTACCTCCTTTTTTCAGTGAGTGGGAATTCTTACTGAAAATGTCTTCAGTTTTCTGTCATTCTTGAATGATGGTTTAGCTATGTATAGATTTTAGATTTACAATGGTTTTCTATAGACTTTTGGAGATGTTATTTCATTGTTATTTGGATTCTGTTGTTGGTGGTAGAAAGTCTGCTGTCAGTCTGCCATTCCTTTGTAGGTAATCTGTCTTTTCTTTCTTGGCTGCTTTTCAGGTCTCTCAGTTTCATTAAGATAAATCTAGTGATTATTTTTTCTTTTTTAAAAAATCCTCCTCTGAATTTATAGCTTTCTGAATATGGTGGTTCCTATACTTGATCAATCCTAGAAAATTGTCAGCTATTATCTTTTAAAATATTACTTCTTTTTCAACCATTCTGTGGGCTCTCCTAAAATCCTATTAGACCAGTTCTACCAATTTTTTGCCCTATTTTCCAGTTCTCTTATGTAATTTTTTATCTTTTCATCACTTCAGTTCCCTAGGTAAATAATTTATCTCTATATTCCAGAAACTATCTCTCCCTTCAGCTGTTGAATTTGTTATTTAATATTAACTAGTATATCCTTTTTCAGTACCCCTTTTCCTTGCCTACTAGGCCAAAAGACTAAATGTACTCTATTTCTGTTCCACTAATGGTGAATATTAACTAATGAATTTTTAATTTAAATTATTATACTTTCAGTTTTAATTTTAGATGTTCTCTTTTCAAATTTTTCTGACCATTTTTAATAATATATTGATCTTTTCTCATTTTAATTATTTAATTCTTTTTAATGTTTTTAAGCAATTTAAGCATATATTGTTAGTTCTATCAATAATTTGTTATCTGAAGATCCTAAAGGCCTATGCCTCTTGTTTTGTTTGTCATATTAAATTTGCTTCTGTTATATTGGTTTCTTATGTATTGCAATTTTGGATTGTGAGGTCATTTTTTTTTTAGAGACAGAGAGAGAGAGCATGCAAGCATGGAGGGGGGAGCAGAAGGAGAGGGAGAGAGAGCATCTTAACCAATGTGGGGCTCGATCTCATGACCCTGAGATCATGGCTTGAACCAAAATCTAGAGTTGGATGCTTAACCACCTGAGCCACCCAAGCACACCATGAAGTCATTTTTAATGGAGTTGTGTCTTATTGAAATCCACTGTTATCTGACTTTCATGTGTATCACTCTAGAGATACTTTGTGGCTACTTCTGCCAATTTTTTCAGCCCTGCCAAGATGAGGTCTTGGGAAGGTGCATATTGAAGAATTGAAACTGAAACCCAAGTATATATTTTAAAAGAATAATGCCATATTTTATGCTGTAATTTTTAATTGTTTTATATCAGTAGGTTTTGTTTTTAATTTACAGGCATATCTCAGAGCTATTGTGGTTTCAGTTCCAGATCACACAAAATAGTGAGTGTTACAATAAAGTGACTCAAATCAATTTTTGGTTTCCCAGTGCATATGAAAGTTATGTTTACACTATACTGTGTCTATTTTGTGTTCAATAGCATTATATGTCAAAAATGTACATACCTTAATTTAAAAATACTTTATTGCTAAAAATGCTAACCATCATCTGAGCTTTCAGTGAATCATCCTTTTTCTGGTGAAGGGTCTTACCTCAGTGTCGATGGTTGGTGACTAATCAAGGTGGTGGTTGCTGAAGGTTGGGGTGACTGTGACAATTTCTTAAAATAAGACGACCTTAAAGTTTGCTGCGTCAGTTGACTCTTCCTTTCATGAACAGTATCTCTGTAGCATGTGATGCTGTTTAATAGCATTTTACCCACAGTGAAAGTTCTTTCAGATTTGGAATCCATCCTCTCAAACTGTGCTGTTGCTTTATTAACTAAGTTTAAGTAATATTTTAAATTTTTTGTTGTAATCTCAACAATCGTCAGGAGCAGAGTCACCGGGAATAGATTTCATCTCAAGAAACCACTTCTTTGCTCATCCATAAGAAGCAATTACTCATCCACTAAAGTTTTGTCATGATTGCAGAAATTTCGGTGACATCTTCAGGCTCCACTTCTAATTCCAGCACCCTTGCTATTTCCACCACCTCTGCAGTTATTCTTCCACTGAAGTCTTGAACTTTCGGGGGGAAAAAAAAAAGGAATATCTATTAAGTATTAAGTAAAGTGAAGCACAACAAAGTGAGGTAAGCCTGTATTTAGTTTTCCCATTTTACCAAAAATGGAAATACTTTATCTTCTACCAAGAGTCAAATTAATCTTTTCATAAAATATAAATCTAGTCCTAGAACTCCCCAGCTTAAAACTCTTCAGTGGTTTTCTTTTTTCTTTTCTAAGAATAGAATAGGATCTAAGATCATTAACATGTTCTTCAAGGCCCCAGTTGATCTGACCCATGACAATTTTGCCAGTCTTAACTCAGTTTCCCTGAGTTACTGCTCTTTGTCAGTTCCTCAGGAGTATTATGTTCCTTCCCAACTCTGAGCCTTTGCACATATTATTCCTTCTGCCGGAAAGCCTATTCTCTGTCTCAGTTTCACTTGGAAAATGTTCATTTGTCTTTTTGGTCTCAGCTTGAATGTCTCTTCCTCAGAAAACCTTCTCTGAACTCCCCAGTCCCATAGCTAGTCAAGGTTATATTCCCATATTACTTACTTTCAGAGTACTCTGAGGATTTTCTTTAAGTATAATTAAATCATTTCTTTTTAATTTAATGTCTGTCCTCTCCACCTGAGTAAGCTTTGTGTACATGAGATTGGGTCAGTCAGTTCTGTTCATTCCTGGCAGTTAGTACATTGCCTATGTTGCAGAAGAAAATGAACTTAGCATTGTGTTTTGTTTTGAAACAGATATCCACATTTTTTATTTAATATAAACTTTCTACAAAGAGCTGTATCAGGAAATCAAATTGATGTCCCAAATATATTGAATTGCAAAACTTTTAGAATGTGGAAAATAAAGAGCTTAATTGTAGACAGGAAAATAAGTGTTTAAATTTTTTAAGTAATTTATATTAAAAGTTCATTGTTTCTGAAGTAATAAGTCATAAACATAACAAACTATTACTATATTGTTACTATTTTTTATTACTGTTCATGTTTCTCAAATCTTGATATCCATAAAGAAATAAGAAACACATTTCATCAAAGACAAGCTGTTATAATGATAATACTATCTAATAAAATAAGTCCCCTTTTCTTTATTTTCAGTGGCAGGAAACTGCCACTTTTAAAAAAGTGTGTTGCTTAAAGAAAGCACAGACCAGTCAAATTTCTTTAGCTAACCAAATTTAGCCTCCTTAATACAGAGACATTTTATAAAAAGGCATCTGAATTAAACAAGTACTGTTTGGTTCAAGTAATCATTTTCATTGTCTTACTTTTTTTTTCTCATTGTCTTAAAGTTGCTTTGGTTCTTAAAGGAAGATGAATATTTCTGCTTTTATATTTTTTCTTTCTCAAAGAAGGAACTTACATCACTCTGCCTCTGCACGTGCCACATTATAGGTGGCAATAAATATATGCTGAATAAAATGATCAGTTAACAACCTGAATGTCATTTAATAAAGATTCATTGAACTTTATTTTTTAATGTAAACTATTGACTTTATTTTTTTATTATGTTCAGTTAGCCAACATGTAGTACATCATTAGTTTTTGATGTAGTGTTCAGTGATTTTTAAATGATTCATTAGTTGCATATAACACCCAGTGCTTGGATATGGATATAAGCAGGATGTCAGAGATAGACTTCAGGGTAGCAATTATGAAGTCAATAGCTAGGCTTGAGAAAAACATTAGTGACAATATAGAATCTCTAAGGGCAGAAATGAGATCTAATCAGGCCGAACTTAAAAATGCTATGAATGAGATGCAGTCTATCCTGGATACTCTTAACAGCCAGGGTATATGAGGCAGAAGAACAAATTAGTGATGTAGGAGATTCATGGAACTTTAAACTTTTTTAAGATATATCTTACAAGAGGACATCAAAATGACTCTTCTTGGATTTTCCAGCAAATATATATATATATATAGCTTTCTTATAAGAAGTATTCCCAAGGCAATTTTTAGCACTGATTTATATCTCTGACCTGAATTATTGTGAGAGCATCCCAGCCACATTTCTTACTTCTTATCTGTTTTCTTCAACCACACCACCATGCCAATATATCATATACCTTTCCAACATATCATATACCTTTCCAGCATTCCTTTATTCAAAATTAATTAAATGAGTATTTACTGAGCATCTGTATGCCTGGTATTGCTCTAGGTTTTAGGACTCAGAAGTAAACAAAACAAGTGCTGCCCTGTTCTCGTAGAATTTACTTTCCCCAGGGTAAAGAGAAAACAAATGAACAATAAATATAAATTGTGTTGGCAGTTAGATAAACTGCTATGAAGATAATAAAGGAGAGTGAGAGAACAGAGTGTAAAGTAGTTTTATTTTGGGTGGGATTTTCAAAAAGACCTTTCTAAGAAGGTAGTGATATTTGGGCAAAAATTTAAATGAAGTGAGGGCATGAGGCATGAAAATACCTACAAAAAAGGATTAGAAGCTGAGGATCAGCAAGTTTAAGGCCAGAGGTGAGTGCACACTTGGCTTTTAAGAATAGTAAGGAGGAGGGGCGCCTGGGTGGCTCAGTTGGTTAAGCCACTGCCTTCGGCTCAGGTCATGATCCTGGAGTCCCGGGATCGAGTCCCGCATCAGGCTCTCTGCTCGGCAGGGAGTCTGCTTCTCCCTCTGACCCTCCTCCCTCTCATGCTCTCTGTCTCTCATTCTCTCTCTCAAATAAATAAATAAAATCTTTAATAAAAAAAAAAAAAGAATAGTAAGGAGGCCAGTGTGGATGGAACATGAAGAGCTGGGAGATATTGGAAATGATGTTGGGGAGATAGCCTAGAACCTGGTCATTTATAGTTTAATAGGTCATCAAGAGGACTTTCAGTTTTATTCTAAATGTGATATGCAGCCAATGGAAGGTCAAAACAGGGAAATTACCTGATTTGGTTTATATAATGGAATAATCATTCCAGCCTGTAAGTGAGTTGGAAGAGAACTGAAGTGGTCCTAATGAGGGATAACAGTGGCATGGACTAGGGTTGAGATAATAATGACAATAAGAAGTGGTCATATTTAGCTACATACTTAGTGTGGAATTTAGCTTCTACATCCACTGATGGACTAGGAGTCAAGGATTACTCCTTTTAATTTTATCTAAGTGCCATGAGATACTCTGAGATGCTATGAAATCACTTTGAGATATTATTAGTTTGGGGATGCCTATTAGACATTCAGGTAAAGATATTGCTTAAGGCATTCAATACAGGAGTTTGGAGTTCAGGGGAGAGTTAAAGCTCAATATATAAATTTGGAAATTATCAACATATAAGTGGTATTGAAAAGCATACAATTAAGTGAGATGTTCCAGGACAGTGTTTTCCAACCTTTTTTCATGTCATTGCCCACATAAAAAATTATACTATCTGTACACTCGAAGAGGGAAACAGACAAAGCTGCCTGAAGCTAGAGGTGATGACTAAGAACCTCCAGGGATCACATCTTGGAAACATTTATAACCTGTGTGTTCACACTGGTTAGAACGATAATCAAAAAGCATGCCATGGTCACTCAAACATTTTTAGAGATCACAAAGTAGGACAGGATTTAGCAAGAGACTGAGAAAAACTTGCTGGTGGAAAAACCTGTAGCAGGTGGCATTCCAGAGCCAAGAAAAGAAAGTGATTCAAGAAGGAAGGAGAATCAACTAGTCAGCTGGTACAATAAGGTTGATTAAGATGAGGATCAAGAATTGACTATTACCTGTTTTAGAGATGAGGGAACTGAGGCTCAGAGAGATTTCCCAAGGTCAGGAATGGGCCTGAGAGTCTATATTTTAAATATGATTCCCTGTGATGCAGATGCTGCTGGTTCATGGATCACATTGAGTATCAAGGCTCTTCTATTTTTTTCATATAAATCTTTATTTTTTCATTTTTTAATTTAAATTCAATTAATTCACATATATTATTTGTTTCTGAGGTAGAGGTCAGTGATTCATCAGTCTTATATAATACCCAGTGCTCATTATGTCACGTGCCCTCCTTAATGTCTATCACCCAGTTACCCCATCCCCTCACCCACCTCCCCTCCAGCAACCCTCAGTTTGTTTCCTATGATTAGGAGTCTCTTACGGTTTGTCTCCCTCTCTGATTTCATCTTGTTTTATTTTTTCCTCTCTTTCCCTATGATCCTCTGTTTTGTTTCTTAAATTCCACATATAAGTGAGATCATATGATAGTTGTCTTTTTCTGATTGACTTATTTTGCTTAGCATAATGCCCTCTAGTTCCATCCACGTTGTTGCAAATGGCAAGATTGCATTTTTTTTTTTTTGATGACTGAGTAGTAATCCATTGTGTGTGTGTGTGTGTGTGTATACACACACCACATCTTCTTTATCCATTCATCTGTCAATGAACATCTGAGCTCTTTCCATAGTTTGGCTATTGTGGACATTGCTGCTGTAAACATTGAGGTGCAGGTGCCCCTTTGGGTCACTACATTTGTATTTTGGGGGTAAATACCCAGTAATGCAATTGTTGGGCCACAGGGTAGCTCTATTTTCAACTTTTTGAGGAACCCCTATACTGTTTTCTAGAGTGGCTGCACCAGCTTGCATTCCCACCAACAATGTAACAGGTTTCCCTTTCTCCACATCCTCACCAACATCTGTCTTTCCCTGACTTGTTAATTTTAGCCATTCTCACTGGCTTGAGGTGATATCTCATTGTGGTTTTGATTTGTATTTCCCTGATGCCGAGTGAGGTTGAGCATTTTTCCATGTGTCTGTTGGCCATTTGTATGTCTTCTTTGCTGAAATGTCTGTTCATGTCTTCTGTCCATTTCTTGATTGGATTATTTGTTCTTTGAGTGTTGAGTTTGATCAGTTCTTTATAGATTTTGTATACTAGCCCTTTATCTGATATGTCATTTGCAAATATCTTTTCCTATTCTGTCAGCTGTCTTTTGGTTTTGTTGACTGTTTCTTTTGCTGTGCAAAAGCTTTTTATCTTGATGAAGTCCCAATAGTTCATTTTTGCCTTTGTTTTCCTTGCCTTTAGAGACATTGCTGCAGCCGAGATCGAAGAAGTTGCTGCCTGTGTGCGCTAGGATTTTGATGGATTCTTGTCTCACGTTTATGTCTTTCATCCATTTTGTGTCTGTTTTGGTGTATGTTGTAAGGAAATGGTCCAGTTTCATTCTTCTGCATGTGGCTGTCCAATTTTCTCAACACCATTTGTTGAAGAGACTGTCTTTTTTCCATTGGATAGTCTTTCCCGCTTTGTCAAAGATTAGTTGACCATAGAGTTGAGGGTCCATTTCTGGGTTCTCTGTTCTGTTCCTTTGATCTATGTGTCTGTTTTTGTGCCAGTACCATACTACTCTTCCACACCAAACTCTCCTGCCTAATTTTTTAATTTTTCTTAAAGATTTTTTATTTATTTGATAGAGAGAGACACAGTGAGAGAGGGAACACAAGCAGGGGGAGTGAGAGAGGGAGAAGCAGGCTTCCCACTGAGCAGGGATCCTGATTTGGGTCTCGATCCCAGGACCCTGGGATCATGACCAGCCGAAGGCAGACGCTTAATGACTGAGCCACCCAGGTACCCCTTTCTTTAATTTTTAAATAGGAAATACATTTTTTAAATAAAATGGATTATTAGATTGGGCAAAATTGAGACTTATGGGTATCTTAGCAATTATTATTTTAGTTTAGTCATGAAAATGAAAGCCTTATTGGAATGGTTCAAAAGAATATAGAAGATGAAGAGAGAGCAGTAGTGCATTTAAGGAAATCTCTTGAGGAGTTTTACTATAAAGGGGAGCAGAGTAATAGAATAGTATCTGAACATATACATATGCATATGTGAGGGTTTTTTGTTTTCTAAGGAAGCTATTATAGCATGCTCATAGACTGAAAAATAACCCAATGTAAAGGAAAACGTGATATTTCAGGAGAAATAAGGGATAATTGTAGGAGCTAAGAGTAGATGAGAAAATCTTCGTCTGTACAATTGGGCTACTTGGGTCCATGTACAACCAAGTTAGTTGGCTTTATATAGGGAAATGGACAATTAATCTTTTTAAAAGGTAGAATGGCAGAGACTATGAGTACAGACATAAATTTGTTAGTAGATTTGTCAGTGGGAAAGTGTTAGGTGGATGAGTAAAGTATCCTCCAGACTGAAAGGGCACTTTAAGACCAAAAAGTGAAGAAAGCCACCCCATACTATTTATAGAGTTTTATTCAGGGTAACTCACTGATGGGGGATTGGGTGGATGACAATTCATGCCACTCTGCAGCTATTCTCCACAGTCTGGACCTTAATCCACAGCTTTCATAGAGTGAGGAACATTGTGGTGGGGTCAAAGGATAGTTACCTAAAGTGGCTCCTTCTGCAAAGACACAACAAAAAGAACTACAGGCCAATATCTCTCATGAACATAGATGCAAAAATCCTCATAGGAAACCACATACAACAGTATATTAAAAAGATCATTCACCACAATCAGATGGGATTTATTCCAGGGATGCAAGGATGGTTCAATATTCACAAATCAATGTCATATACCACATCAACAAAACAAAGAATAAGAATCATATGATCATTATGATAGATGGAGAAAAAGCATTTGATGACATCCTGTCATAATAAAAACTCTCAACAAAGTGGGGTTAGAGGGAATATACTTTGACAAAATAAAGGCCATATATGAAAAATCCACAGCTAACATCAGACTCAGTGATGAAAAACAGAGCTTTTCCTCTAAGGTCAGGAACAAGACAATTATGTCCACTCTCACCACTTTTATTCAACAAAATACTGGAAGTCCTAGCCACAGCAGTAGACAAGAAAAAGAAGTAACATGTATCCATACTGATAAAAAGCTAAACTGCTACTATTTACAGATCTCATGATACCATACATAGAAAAATCCTGAAACTTCACCAGAAAACTACTAGAAATAATAAATTAAGTGGCAGGATACAAAATTGATACCCAAAAATTAGTAGTGTTTCTATATGCTAAAAGCAAAGTAACAAAAAGAAAACTCCATTTACAATTGTGCCAAAAAGGATAAAATACCTAGGAGTAAACTTAATCAAAGAGATAAAAGACCTGTATTCCAAAAACTATAAAGCACTGATGAGAGAAATTGAAGATGATATAAACAAATGGAGATATATTTCATGCTCATGGATTATAAAAATTATTATTGTCAAAATGTCCTTATTAAACAAAACAATCTACAGAGTCACTGCAATTCTTATCAAAACACAAACAGCATCTTTCACAAAACTAGAACAAATAATACTGAATTTTTTTTTTTTAATAATTTGTTCAATTAGGCACAGGATTGTTTTGGGTTTTTTTAAGATTTTATTTATTTATTTGACAGAGACACAGCGAGAGAGGGAACACAAGCAGGGTGAGTGGGAGAGGGAGAAGCAGGCCTTCCGCGGAGCAGGGAGCCCGATGTGGGGCTCGATCCCAGGACCCTGGGATCATGACCTGAGCCGAAGGCAGACACTTAACGACTGAGCCACCCAGGTGCCCCTAAATAATACTAAAATTTATATCGAACCATAGAAGACCCTGAATAGCCAAAGCAATTTTGAGAAAAAAGAACAAAGCTGGAGATATCACAATACCAGATTTCAAGATATACTACAAAGCTTTAGTAATCAAAACAGTATGGTATTGGCACAAAAATGGACACATAGATCAATAAAACAGAATGGAGACCACAGAAATAAACCTATGATTACATGGTCAATTAATCTATGACAAAAGAAGCAAAAATATACAATGGGGAAAAAGTCTTTTCAACCAATGGTGTTGGGAAAACTGGACAGCTACATGTAAAAGAATGAAACTGGACCACTTTCTTACACCATACACCAAAATAAACTCAAATAGATTAAAGACCTAAATGTGAGACCTGGAACAATACAAATCCTAGAAGAGAGCATAGGCCGTAATTTTTATGACATTGGCCATAGCAACATTTTTCTAGATGTGTTTCCTAAGGCAAGGCAAACAAAAACAAAAACTCTCAAACCTACATCAGAATGAAAAGCTTTTGCAAAAAGACAACTGACTGAATGGGGGAAGATATTTGGAAATGACATATATAATAAGGGGTTAGAATCCAAAATCTGTAAAGAACTTACACAATTCAACACACAAAAAAACCCCCCAAATAATCCAATTTAAAAATGAGCAGAGGACCTGAATAGACATTTTTCCAAAGAAGACATACAGATGGCCAATAGACACATGTAAAGATGCTCAGCAGTGCTAATCATCAGGGAAATGCAAATCAAAACCATAATGAGATATCACCATATACCATTTGGACTGGCTACAGTCAAATTGATAAGAAACCAGTGTTGGCAAGGATGTGGAGAAAAAGGACCCCATGTGCGCTGTTGGTGGGAATATAAATTAAAACAGCCACTATGGAAAACAGTATGGAGGTTCCTCAGAAAAATTAAAAATAGAAATACCATATGATCCAATAATTCCACTACTGGGTATTTACCCCCCCCCCAAAAAAAAATGAAAACACTGATTTTAAAAGATCCATGCTCCCCTATGTTTATTGCAGCATTACTTACAGTAGCCAAGATATGGAAGCAGCCTAAGTGTCCATCAGCACATGAACAGATAAGGAAAATGTGGTACATATATATGTATACACAATGGAATAGTACACAGCCATCTGAAAGGGTGGGATTGTGCCATTAGAGAGAATATGGATGGACCCAGAGGGTATTATGCTAAGGGAGATAGGTCAGAATGAGAAAGACAAATACCATATGATTCCACTTACAAATAGACTCTAAAAAAAAAAAAAATGAACAAAAAGCAGAATCAGAACTGTAAGTACAGAGAATAAACTGTTGGCTGCCAGAAGGGAGGGTATGGGAGGTTGGGCAAAATGGATGAGGGGGAGAGGGAGATAGAGGCCTCCAATTATAGATCAATGAATTAAGAACCCCCATGGGATCAAAGAATTGTTAAATTCAGAGTGTTTGAGGGACTGAGTTAAAATATAAGAGGTGGTACTCTATAGAAAGTTGCATGCTTGCTACTGGGGGTGTTATGGACTGAACGTGTCCCCTCCAAATTCATGTGGGATGGTATAAGGTGATGGGGCCTTTGGGAGGTAATTAGGTCTTAAGAGCAGAGCCTTCATGAATGGCGTAAGTGTACTCAGAAGAGACTCGAGACATGGTTTTTCACTCAGCCATGTACGACGAGAGAATGGCTGCAAACCAGGAAGATGGGCAGGGAGCCTGACGTGGGGCTCCATCCCAGGACCCTGGGATCATGACCTGAGCTGAAGGCAGATGCTTAATGGACTGAGCCATCCAGGTGCCCTGAAACTTCCCCATATTCTTACCCAGTCAGGATTCATCACTCCACATATACTTCTATAATTGTCTAACATAATCTGCCAGTTATCTATTCATTTATGTATAATTATTTCTCCCCAATAGATTATGAGCTCCTGAACTGCAAATAGGGGGTGGCTCATATTTTCCAGAGTACCTAGAGCTGTTGTCAGAGGGCAATAGAAATGTAATTGAATTCTCCCCTTTATTCACTCTGAGGCCTCCAGACTCCAGCACTGTCCCCATGATGGTTGTAGATTACCCATAAAAGATCCAAATACAGGTGGTCCTGCCGTCTTGACCTCAGTTTCCCTCATCCCAGACAAGCCTGGCCAGTGCCTTTTGGGGATAGACAGCATAGGACTGTGAATAGTCATTTTTGACTTGTGAACAATGAATGTACCCACATAAGAAGTGAAAATAAAATATTGCCCAAGTTGGGCTGGAAACAGGAAAAAACTAGCATTACGTGTTCTCTTTTATATATATATTATATAAATATATACTATATATAATATATATATAATATGCATATAAATACAACTGCAAAACATGGAAGTCAAAAGACTCTGGTCTCATAGTAATGATTAGAGCCAAAGGCAAGTTAATTTCACAAAGTTACTTTGTTTACCAATTCTAAACACATACACATAAATACATATATGCTTATAAAAGCTAATTTTTGTTTATATAATTAAAACTACTTAAGGACACTTTAAATCAATTATGTCTCCTTTTATTACAATAGGTGTTAAATAGGTATAATTATTCTGTTATAATGTAATAGTGTGCATATAATATTAAATGTACTGTGAAGTGAAAATATGATTTCACAGTTTTACAACTTTTTCCCTATATAAGCATATTTTACTGTTTCAACTTTGCTGAAAAGGTTTATTTTAAGATGTACCCATTTTATTTTTAAATGTGCCCTTGAATTTCATGTTTCTTTTTCTGCTTAGTGATACTTAATCTTCTTATTATAAACCTTTTATGTAATTTGTATGCATATTACTGCTTTTCAAAGTTGATGATCTGTTCTCACATTCTTTCAAACACACATAATAGATTGATTTTTAAATTCCCAAATGTTATAAATAATTATTTCTAAAAGAATTCAATGTGAAATTAAAACTTTCCTGTGGAAAACAGATGAATTTTAGCTTATTTAAGGTTCTCAATGCTTGTCAATTAATTGCTGTGAATACTGTAATAGAGTATAACAAAGATTTTGAGGGTGGCACTAAGAGTCAGCGTACCCAGTTTATTATGGGTTCTGGGGGGTAGAATTAAGTTATAGTTAAAATTCATTGCTTTTACAGTCGTACGCAAGTTCCAGAAAGCATGGGCATTTAGAGTGTGGTCTCTGGAGTGAGGCTGCCTGGGTTCAAATCCCAGCTTTACCACTTACAAGAAATGTGACCTTGAGTGAGTTACTTAAGTTGTCTATGGCAGACACTATTGTTCCTTGTACAAAAACATTCTCTACCTCTTCTCCTCTGCCTTTTTCTTGTTGACAGAGCCTTCACACCCCTACAAAAGCCTAGAATACCAACTACTCTCCTGGCTTCCCTTGAAGTTAAGTATTGGCCTGTGATCCGATCCTGTCCAACAGGGTGTGAAGAAAGTCTGCCAGAGATACTCTAGAACAGGTTTTCTTTCCTTTTAAATAGAGAATGGGAGGCAATGCAATTCTTTTTTAGCCAATATTGTTCTGTCTCTCTGTGGCAGCCAACTTGTGAACTATGATTTCAGATTTCAGATTTTTTCCCAAGTATTTGCATTTAAGGCTGCATATTTTCTAAGCATTGCTTTTACTGTAAATTTTTAAATTTGTATTATTTTTATTATCAATTAGTTCAGAATATTTTCTGATTTCCAGTGTAATTTCTGTTTTGACCTATGGATTATTTACAAATATATTTTTAATTACCTAATGTGTAGGGATTTCCAATCATCTTTTTTTTTAATTTTATTTTATTGTGTTATGTTAGTCACCATACATTACATTGTTAGTTTTTGATGTAGTGTTCCATGATTCATTGTTTGCATATAACACCCAGTGCTCCATGTAATATGTGTCAAGTCATCTTTTAATCATTTCTTTTAGCTTATTGGATTTTGGTTCAAAAACATCTTTTGACATTTGTTGAGATTTGCTTTATGACAAAGTACATAGTCAATCTTTGTAAATATTTTATACATGATTGAAAATACTGCATGTTTTGCAGCTCTGGGGAGAGTGTTACATCTATTTCCATTATGTCTAAATTGTTAAGTTGTGTTATTTAAATCTTCTGTATCTTTGTTTTGTTTTATGTTTGGTTTGCTTTTTCATAACAGTTACTCAGTATAATTGTGGCTTTGTATTTTTTCCTTGTAGTTCTGTCAGTTTCTTTCTTAAGTAACATTATTAAGTTTATACACTTTTATAATTATTTTATCTACCTGCAAAAATGAGCCTTTTCCATCCTTTTACCTTTAGCTTTTCTGAATATATAGCATACATGCTCTGGACGTATCTCTTATAAAAATATAAAGTTAGGTATTTTAATCCAGTCTGATACTCTGCTTTTTAATTGGAATATTTAATCTATTAATATGTAATGTAAATGTTGATTTACTTGAATTAAAAGACATCATTTTACTCAGTGTTTTATTTGTCCCTTGTCTTTTATGTTCCTTTTTCCTCTCCTTTCTTCCCTTCTTTTAGATCAATTGTTTTTCTATTTCATATTTTTCCTTAGGTTGGAAATTAGTTATATGCTCTTTTATTATTCTTTAGTGATTATCCAGAGGTTTTAATATGCATACTAGATTTATCTCTCTTCTGAGGCAATGAAAGGACCTTGGAATACTTTAACACTATTAACTCTCTTCCCAACTTATATGCTATTATTGTCATATATTTCAAGTTCTCTATATTTTTTAAACTATGTAAGTCAGGATGCCAGGGTGGCTCAGTTGGTTGGGACTCTGACTCTTGATTTCCACTCAGGTCAGATCTTAGGGTCATAGGATTGGTTCCAACATCAGGCTGTGCACTCAGCAGGGAGTTGGGTTGGGGTTCTCTCTCTACCTCTTCCTCTGCCCCTCCCCCTGCTCATGTGCACACACACTCCCTCTCTCTAAAATAAATAAATCCTTTAAAAAAAACCTACATAAGTCATAATAATTATTGTTTACACAATCAGTATTGATTTACATTTACCCAAATTTTTACCATTTCAATTATTCATCTTCCCATTCTTACTCTCTGAATTTCTATTTGGTATCATTTTCCTTCTTCTTGAAAAATATGTTTCAGGTTTCATTTACTATGGATCTTCTGGAAATAAATACTCTCCATTTTTGTTTACTCTGGAAGGATATTTTGATTAGGTAGAGAATTCTAGATTGGTGCATCAGATACTTCATACTATTACCTTTGGCTTTCATTGTTTCTATTGACAGAGCAGCTCTCAGACCTATTTCTTTAATGTAATCTCTTTTTTTTCCTGGGTGTTTTCCCTCTTTTTAATTGTTGTTCTTCAGTTTTACTATGATGTATTCAGATGTGGATATCATATTTATCCTGAATCTATTTATATGGTTTCTTAAACTTATGATATGTTGTCTTCAGCAATTTTTTTAAAAAGTCATCCTTTATCTCTTTGAATACTGATTCTTCCCATTTCTCTATTAGGTCTTCCTGGCATTCCAATTAAATGTAGGTTAGACTCATATTCTTTCCTCTGTGTTTTTCATCTTTCTCTTTCTCTTCACATTTTGTCTTATATCTCCATCTGAAGTTTAGATATTTTCTTCCAAGCTCTCTCAATTCACTAACTCTTTCTTCATTTGTATCTAATTTACTGTTAATCCTCCCACTAATTTCTTAATTTTTATTGAAATTGTAAAATTTCTATTCTAATAAGGGTTTTTATGGAGGAGTCAAATGTGCTGTGTCATTTTTTGTAGTTTCTAGCTCTCAACTGAATTTATTTTATTTTTTATCTCCTTGAACTTGGCATCCAAGCTATTTTAAAACCAGCATTTTATTAATTTAATATCTAATGGTCCTAGGGTTCTGTGTTTATTGTTTATTGTTTCTACTGATTGTCTTTATGCTAACTAATCTCCTTATATGCCATTTTATTATTGACTGACCACATATTTTATATAGAAATTTGTGAAATCATTTGAGACCTAGGATAATGTTGTCTTTCTCTAGAGAGGATTTTTCATTTGCTTTTGTCAGGCACCTGGGGATATTAGTAATTCAGAATACCTTTATTTAATTTAAAAAACTGAGATTTTCTAGGGTACATTGTTATGTGGGCTAAATTATGTGTAGTTCACCTTTATTAGTAAAATTTAGTAAAATCCCAAGCCGAAGTGTTTACCTGAGCCCCCAATGCCAAAAGGTCCTGGACTCCAACTTTTGTTGCCCTCACTCTATAAACCTAGTGCTCTGCTCAGCCATCTTTTGCAAACTTTCAAGTTCCAACAGAGAAAACATTCTCCTCTTCCTGTGTCCCCTCTCCTCAAATACTAAGCTCACATTTCTGTATTTTTGTAATCTTTTGGTTTGAGGGCTGCAGTTATTCACTACCTCATCAGCATTCTGGTGCCTTCAAGCAAACTTTTTTGGAGTTTCCCTCTGATTTTTCTAGTTGCCTGTGATAAGTCTAAATTGCCTTATCTTCCATTTTCTAAAGTCATTGATATACTCTCTAGGCTTTGATCTTCTCAACTGGAAAGTGAGGATAATAATAACATTTCTACCCTGGGCGCGCCTGGGTGGCTCAGTTGGTTAAGCGACTGCCTTCGGCTCAGGTCATGATCCCAGGGTCCTGGGATCGAGTCCCACATCGGGCTCCTGGCTCAGCAGGAAGCCTGTTTCCCCTCTCTCACTCCCCCTGCTTGTGTTCCTGCTCTTGCTGTCTCTGTCTCTGTCAAATAAATAAATAAAATCTTAAAAAATAATAATAATAATAATAGTAACATTTCTACCTTACAGGTGAAAGAATTAAATGAAACTAATATAAGTAAAGTATTTAGCAAAGTGCTCACATGTCATAAGTGCTCAGTAAGTGTTGGCAACAATAATAAATGATAATAATAATACCATTCTGATTATTATGATATTTGAGAAATATTTGTCTTCTTAGCTGTGAACAGTTCATAACCAAACTATTAAGGCAAACAGAACTTTAAAGAAATGCTTTGTACTAACCAAACCAGATATAAACACCAATCCCTAACATGCTTCCCTAATATCTGGCAGCATGTGGTTTAAAGTTTTAATGCTAATAATCCCATATATTTTTCCAATCAGTGAGTTTACCATAGGCCATAGGGAGAATTTATCCAAATCATAAACATTTACAGATTAAAATAGATACTTAGCTATCAGAAACACATATCTAAAAAGAAAATTGCTGAGTATAAAAATTCTGGCTGGGTTAAGTCTTTTTTTTCTTGTGATTTTTTTAAATAGTTTAAGTTTCTGCTAATCATGTCAAACTATCTTTTTTTTTTTTTCCCTTAACTTTTCCCCATAATTGAGTCAGGTTGTATCCATTACAATTATTTCAGTTGTGTATAACAGAGACATCTAACATGGCTCAGGACTAGAATGACAGCTCCATAAAGTTACCAAAGACTCAGGATCCTTCCAGTTCATAGCTCAGCTATCTATAGGATGTGATTCCAATCCTCGAAGTCCATATAGCTGCTAGAGCTCCAGCATCACATCTATATTCCAGGCAGATTTCCTGGAGGATCCACACAATACTTTTGTTTACGTTTTATTGGCTAGACCACAGTCACATCAGCACACCTAGCCAAGGCTGAGAAATGTAGTCCATTACCTATGCAAAATGTGTGTTCACTCATGAAAGAGAAAGAGGTGAATCAATGTTAGGAGTTCACAGATAGCCTGTGCCTCAAAGGACTGTGGACTAAGAAATAAAGAGAACTGTAGTAAATTTATGAGAAAGACTAAATTAAGTTGTGAAAATATAATATTTTCCAGGTTATTTATCCTTAATGCAGCCAATACCAAGGAAGGCATCAGGAGGAAAGAAATCAAGGCTTGTGAAAAAAAAATATTTGGAAAAAAAAAAAGGATAAAAATCTATACGCAAAAATAGGTAAAGAGTGACTTTCTGGGCAGCTTGATACAGTTTAGAAAAGTTGTAAATTAAATGCCAAGCTCATATTTTTCAGTTGGGATATTTTTGTCCTGTACTGTTGGATGTGCAGGAATGAAAACCAGAACACTTTTAAAGGTATGCCTGTCGCTTTCATGATGAATGCTTTCAGAAAAGATCCTCAAATACCTGTATCAACCTCTTAATTAAACACATGACAATTTGATTTCTCATTCATGAAATATTTTCTCCAGGCCACGTGCAAAATAGCACTTTGGCTGGCGAGGTTTGTGAGCAGTTATGCACGGCTCCTGCCTCTGCTGAATCCCAGGGGACTCCGGAGGATTTTATACAGTGATGTCAAGATGTTGTGCAAAGTAGGTTAACATAAACATTTCCAAATAATTACTTGGTTTGGAGACTACCTACTCACTTAAAATATTTTCCAATGATTCTTGTATTTAGTAAACTCTCCTCCTGAGCCTCAAATTGGCATACGTATTTATGCTGTTAATTTTCCAATGACTCTTCTAAAATATGTCACTGTTGATTGATGGATCTAAATTCTAAGTGTTGCCGTGTTTTCAAATGCAAATCTTTAGCGTACAATGTCCCTTGCCTTCTTTTTCTTTCAGGGCATTCTTACCTCTGGCCTGTGCTTTAAAAAATATTACAGCTTATAATAATCTGCCTTTGATACTAGAAACCAAAGTTAAGAAAATCCATTTAATTCAACAACAACAACAACAAATTCTTGGAGGAAAAAGAATGTACTTTTTTCCTTGGTTTATTTAAAAGCAAATGAAGCTTTAAGGAGGGAAGAGAGATAGGTCAGACTGTCTTTTGTCTACTTGCCAGATGATGCTAACAAGCCATTGTCTTTCCTCACTCAGGCATGAATGCCTGAGAACTCCTTTTTCTTCTGCTTACCATTGCCTTAACCAGTAATACTCTCCTCAGACAGCAAGATACCTGAATGTCTAAACATTTATCTGTACTAATACAGACTCATTCCATGTGAATGCCTGCCAGGCAGGAACTAGGCTGTCAGCTTCATCCCATCAAAAAGACTTTCAGTCTCAAAGACTGATGGCAGGTTCCAATTGTTAAGTCATTCTTGCTTGAACTGAATTTTAAAGTCAGGCTCCTACTGTTAAAGAATGGAGCTCAAAGAGGGTATTTAGCCAGAAATGTTACAATTCTAAATATAATACTCTTGGCTATGGATTTTGTTCTTGTTGTCATTATTTTTTAAATTTGGGTACTGAGTGAAACTCGAGGGCAGCAAATACTGTGTAAGGGCAACCAATACTGCATAATAGTTCTTGTTTTGGTACATTTGCTTTGTAGTGATTTATTAAGGGAGACTGAAAAAGCCTGATTAAAATGCATAAACAGTGCTGAACAGTAAACAACCATGTCTAAGGATGAAAAAATGGGACCCACATGCTGTGCATGGAAATTGCCCTTAACAACATGGCCTATTGTTGAACAGATAGGAAGCCAAAGGTTGCTTGTAATCAAATTTGAAGTTTCCCATCACTTATAAAAGCAACACTTCCTTGTGCAAACGTTTCAATTTGTTGTAGTTAAAAACTGCTTCCTGACTTAACCCTTACAGAAACCAGGAGTTCTTTTGACTGTCAGGTGGATAGAAAATTTAGACAGAGAGCCCACTAGACTCAAAATGAAACCAAGCTTGTATGTTGAGGGAGAAATTACATCTAAAGAATTAGCGGCAGCAAATTAAAGCAGCCATAGAGCTCAAGATAATTTTTTTCTTTTTTAATATTTCATTTAAACAGAGAAAAAAGGAATTCGATGGGTTGGCTAGGTGCTCACATCGCTTCTTTTTTCTCACTCAGGAATAAAACAAATTTTAAAGAAAAACGAAACAAAACAAAACTGGCTCACTACAGCCTGAATCCAGTCTATGGGAAAAGACTCAAAGAGAAAAATCATTAACAGTATGACAAGACTGATCTGATGGGCTAAATTATATAAGTATCAATTATTGTATAATAATTCCTAAAATTTATGGTTTGAAGAATATTGATTGTTAATTAAAAAGACACAAAAATTAACTGTAAACTTTTAAGCCATGTTTATTCTTCCACTGTATGGATAGTAGAGTATAAAGAAAAATAAGGAAGGAAGTTTAAATAATTTCTTTTAAAATACTATTTGTATTATTATCTATAGTGTCTTAGTAACATGGAGAGCACTTTTAAACTGCTTTAATATCTTTCTCAAAGAAATTTATTTAAAGAATGAACAAAAAGTCATCTTCCATCCTCCTAACCAAATATCCTGTAGCAGCAATTAAAACACAATTCACAAATCTCTTATTCTTAAGTATTTAGGTCTTTTTCATTTTCTAATCATTATATTGTAATGAACATCCTTATACCATAATCTTTTATACCTTTCTAATTATTTATCTGGCACAGATTTCCTCACATATAGTTTCTAGGTCATGGGGCATGAAAATTTCACTTATTGAAAAATAGCTTTCCAGAAAAGTCTTACCAAGTTTCATCCTACCAGTAGTACATGAAACTATATTGAAACCAGCATTGGAGTTATTTCTTCTTAATGTGTACTAAATTGATAAGTAAAAAAGGGCATCTTTTAAAAATAATTTGCATGTCTTTGAGATACCTTTTAGAATTTTAATTTTAATAATTCTCATGATTTTTTCATTGTTCTTCCTATATGAATTATCTCTTAATAACATCTTTGATCCTTTCATATGGTAGTGGGAAGATTAAATGAGATAATTCATATATATTAATACAGCGACTGGAAAATCTGAAGTGTTTAATAATAGTTAATGACTTTTAGTTACCCTTATGGGTATTGGTATTTTATTTCTTATTACAGATATAAATATATATATAAAGAAACTCAAACTAAGAGCATTAAGCATGTAAATGAAAAGACATGCTTAATAGTAAACATAAAATTATCCTTTCCATAAAGAACATGAAATTACAAACCTAAGGAGGGAAATTCTTGGTAAATCATTTATTCATGCTTCTCCCAATCCCTGTAACCAGCATAAGCACTTTGCTTTACATTAGGAACAGCATGGTGAGTCCAAGTTTTCAGCCCAGAGAGGCTTAGGGATATTTGTTATCCCAAGAACTGTCCTATGTACCACTTGGGTATGTAGGGGGATACAGAACTGCCAGGAGGGAAAGGCAGTGGTCCAAATACGACATCAGAGGCCAAGGTCAACAGCAGAAGGGGCATTCAAGGGGCTCCTACTCCACTTCAAAACCAGAAAGTAGGCTTTTCAGTACATTAAAGGGAAAGTGGTTATTAATTTTTCCTAAAATCGTAAGTATAATTCCTCATTTGCCCATAATTGCAATGATCCTGCTAAGCTAGAGCTCCCTGCCCCTGAACTCTTGCCTCACCCATCCATCATTACGTTCCTACAGACGTAGGATGGATTTATGCTCTTCCCATCTCAGAACACTTTAGGCTGAAAACAAACAAACAAACAAACAAACAAAAAACCTTTAGGCTCTTCCTCCACCTCCATACCTTTGCTCATGAAAGTAAGTCTTAACAGTTAGCATAACATCGGAGACCAACCTCCATCCAGCCCTAACCTAACATTTTCCACATCAACTCCACTTCATTTCTCTGCACGTTCTGTGCTCCTCGTACTAGTCTACTCACCACTTCTCAAACATGGACCATGAGTATTCATCCCTCCAAGCTTTTGCTCATGTTTACAATTCCCTGAGCCTGGAACACCCTTTCTTCCTTCTCTGTTGACAGAGATGCTGCATATTCTTCAATGTTCTATCTAGATTCTTTCCATCAAACTTAACCACTCCTTCCTCTGTAGTCTTAATACTCAATCTGTTTGGCACATTTCCTTCTGCCTTGTATAATTGATGGTTATTTACACAAATGCTTTTCCCTTTAGATTATAAGCATGGAAGAAACAGTGATGATATTTTAATCATGTTTGATTTCCCCACAGCCTGGCACAATAGTTCACAAAACGGAAGTGCCTGCCCAGTAATTGTTTCATGAGTCAAATTGAATATTCAGTTACCAGTTTTAGTTTTTGCTTTCTATATAAATATGACAAGTATGTCTATGACTGCCCATTAGTTCCAAAGTAGAGTTGCCAGACAAAATACAGAACACAGAATTAAATTTGAATTTGACTTTGAAATTCAAATTCCTCTGAATGCCCCATATTTTTATTTGCTAACTCTGGCAACCTTAGTCCAAAGACATGCCAGTTTCACCACTATCAGGGTTAACTTCAGGGCAACCAGGGAATTAGTGTGAGTGTACATCTGTTCATATCCAATTCTGCTGTAGTGATGTGTACATAGCCACCCTGAATCCTCTTCATGTAAGGGGAAGGTAATACTTTTTTTTAAAAAAGGGCAGAAGAACAAATATAGTCATTTATAACTGATCCTTACTTTCTCACAAATATAGTGCATATTGAGGAACTCAGGAGAATAGTTCCAGGTATTAATAAATATTCTTCAAATAGCTAGTTGTTCTGATCAACAAGATAGCAAGGTAAACCTTTGAGGTCCCTGAGGCATTCTGGTTTTGTATCATCATCCAGGACATTTCTTCACACTGCCTTTGGTCTCTTTTATAATCTCTCTAGTATCCCAACCACAATGGGGTCATTGTGTTGGCCCTTCTTATGCCAACCTTCCATGTTCAGCTCTGAGGATCCATGTCTACCCCAGGTTATTTGATAACATTCTCTAATTTTACCTCTCACCTGCACTTACCTCTCACCCCCACCACTTTTCTGGTTTCCTAGGGAACAGTTTGTTGGTCTAATAATAAACCAATGCTTGCCATTGTACAATAAGAGGAGATCAGTAGAACCCCCAGGATTCTCCTTTGCTCCTAGATAACATCTGCAGTTTAAACTTCTGGGGGCAATTCCTGGCTCTAAGTTGTCTGATCAAAGAAGGTTGGAATTTCCTGTAGGAGTGGGTGATGTACTCTGTGAGGGAATTATTTTTTGGAAAGAGAAACCTTGCAGTATCCTTCTAATCAAATTATGTGAGCAGCTGTCTGCTGATGAGTTAAGCAGAATCTCTTATTTTAGGAAACGTAGCTAGTATGTTCAGACCTCACCATTTTGACTACAAAGTAATTTTCTATTTATTCAAATGACACCTAAGTTGAGCACTTATTTGCCCATAGGGAACTTTGTTGCTCCTCAGAAGGGTACTCTTACTGCCTCCTCTGAGGCTGAGGCTGTTAAAGAAGACACGCCTTTAGTCTTCAAGCCTGGCCTCCTCATATTCCTCTACTTCTATAGACAAAAGCTCCCAGGAGTCCATGGCTTCACTGGAAAAATACTCCCACAGAACCACAGACACATTTAAAGTAACACAACTGATTAATTGCCGAGAATAGGTTTCTGGCCATGCAACATATTGAAAAAGTAACTGTCAGGAGGATAAAGCCAACGACCTTGGCCACTTGAACAACTGCAGTTGGTCAGTCACGCAAACTATTAACATATGTGAAGGAACCTGTGGGGAAACTATGCCTGTTGAATTAAGCAGAACAGAGCTGCGCTTGGGCCGTCAGATGCCTTCTGATAGGAGAGTGAACAGCTTTCTATCTGCCAGCGTATCGTTCCACACACTGAAGTTGTGAAGGCCAACACGTAATGTGTGCGTTAGCACTCTGGTTCCCAGTATCTGAAACCAACTGTAGATAGCTTTTAAAAAACAAAAAGAGGACTGTATCACAAGGACATAATGATTCAAGGGAATGCAGAGCGATTCAAGGGAATTCTCAACTTCAAGGAAAGAAGACGCTTGATGGGTACTGAAAATAGGAATCTCCAGAAAATTCATAATGCTGCCTCTCCGCTCACGTTCTCTGTTTTTCATCCCTTTCTCTCTTCTGCCATCAGTTTCCTCTCCCCCAAATCTTCATGGAGATTTGACCCACCACATTGTGGTCAGTACCATAAATATAATAAAAGTTGTCCTTGAAGGGTAGCGTTCTATTTCTCAAAATGGCTGCCAGAGGCCCCTTCTCAGTAGGATGGGAGGGAAGAAAAGGTGTCATTGCAAGCTGGGCAAATACTACAAAAGCTGTCGACTGCAAGCAGTCACATCTACCATTTCCCTAGTTTTTGCCTGACTAAGGCACACTTGGAAGAGGAAATAGTGGAAATGCTAGAAAACTTGGTTATATGCTGATGTTAAAATTATGACAAAGCAGGGACGCCTGGGTGGCTCAGTCGGTTAAGCGTCTGCCTTCAGCTCAGGTCATGATCCCAGGGTCCTGGGATCGAGTCCCGCATCAGGCTCCTTGTTCCGTGGGGAGCCTGCTTCTCCCTCTGCCTTTGCCTCTCTCTCTCTATCTCTCATGAATAAATAAATAAAATCTTTAAAAAAAAAATTATGACAAAGCAAATTTAGAGTAGTAGTAAACCATACTAAGAAAAAATGTAACTCAAAAAATGAAATGTACTATAGCATATAACAGAAACTCCTATCCCACGAACCCTAACAGTGCCTTTATTGGTCTTCCTTAATTGCTAAGCAGGACATCTCTTAGAAATAAAACTTAGTTTAACTGATTTAAAATAACATCATTCCATTTGGGCTCATAAAGTTTTTTGTGTTGTTATTGTTGTTGTTGTTGTTGTTTTTTACTCTAAAATTACTGCTAGTTTACCATTGGCAGAGTTTGGACCTCCTGCCTGAGTAAATTTCCTTAGTGCAATCAGATTTCATTCAAATACTCTCAAAAGAAGTGAAAACCCATCTTATAAAAAATAACTTTTGGATGCCATTCAGCTCTGTGATGGGGAATTAATACATATGAATGAAACTTTACTCAGTGTGTGTCTCTTCATTTTTAGTCTTTTCTTTGGTGTCCTTTTCACTGATGGTTATACTTTCTAGTTATCTCTTACAGTCATTTCCAAGGCATTTTTGTGCACTCCTGTCCCCAAAAAAATCAGTACATTCCTCCAATTTATGTTTATTTACTAAAATATATACATTATAAAGTGAATAAATAATAAAAACTTTATAAGGTGATCTGCAATAAATATAAGCAGAAGTTCTAATATTTTCTTTCTCCACCCCAACAATCGTGTTGTTTGCTGTTCTATTGTCACAGGACAGTCAGTCCCTCTGAGTTGAGTTGTTGTTAGTATGTTATTTTTCATGTCCTAACGGATAGTTGTGAACTTTAGGTACAAGGTGTTCTTGGTTCATGTTCACCTTAAAATGAATTCTCCAAGGCTAAAATTTTCACTGTGTAAATGCCGTGAATATTTGTTGACAGTACCAAAAAACACTGAATGGGTATAGAAGTGACCGTCATCTTACCAGCAAAGTAAATTTTCTGAAAAAAAAAAAATTTGGAAAAGGTTAGACATGGGGGTATGGCTGGGCTTTGACAGTAAGGCTATACACACAGAAGGAGGCAGAGTGGTTCAGACTGTGGCTGACCAAACAAACAGGACCCTACAAGAGAAGAAGGGAAACCAGTTTAATAATGATGCTCTCCAATGACCAAATGTTCTTGCTTTTTCTTTACATTCTTTCCTTTTGTCCACTCTCAGACACTGAGACCCTGAGGTGATGCTGACCCTGACAGCATTTCAGACCAAAAGGAAATCATGAGGGAGTTGGTAACAAATAAACCATCAATCCTATCTTTTTTTTTTTATTTTATTAGAGCTACCATATGACCCAGCAATTGCACTACTGGGTATTTACCCCAAAGATACAAATGTAGGGATCTGAAGGGGTACATGCACCCTGATGTTTATAGCAGCAAATCCACAATAGCCAAACTATGGAAAGAGCCAAGATGTCCATCGACAGAAGAATGGATAAAGAAGATGTGGTATATTTATACAGTGGAATATTATGCAGCCATCAAAAGGAATCCTATCTTTTAATAAAGCCCTTACCACAAAAGGAATGACTAAAATTTAACAGCAGACCAAAAATAATACTTATTAAAAGAATGGCAGGCAAAGATGTCCATCGATAGATGAATGGATAAAGAGGATGTGGTATATATATGTGTATATATATATATAATGGAATATTATGCAGCCATCAAAAATAATAAAATCTTGCCATTTGCAATGACGTGGACGGAACTGGAGGGTATCATGCTGAGCGAAATAAGTCAATCAGAGAAAGACATGTATCATATGACCTCACTGATATGAGGGATTCTTAATCTCAGGAAACAAACAGGGTTGCTGGAGTGGTGGGGAGTGGGAGGGATGGGGTGGCTGGGTGATAGACACTGGGGAGGGTATGTGCTGTGGTGAGCTCTGTGAAGTGTGCAAGACTGTTGAATCACAGATCTGCACCTCTGAAGCAAATAATACATTATATGTTAAAAAAAAAAAAAAAGAAGAAGAAGAAGAAGAAGATAGCAGGAGGGGAAGAATGAAGGGGGGGAAATCGGAGGGGGAGACGAACCATGAGAGACGATGGACTCTGAAAAACAAACTGAGGGTTCTAGAGGGGAGGGGGTTGGGAGGATGGGTTAGTCAGTTGATGGGTATTAAAGAGGGCATGTTCTGCATGGAGCACTGGGTGTTATATGCAAACAATGAATCATGGAACGCTACATCAAAAGCTAATGATGTAATGTATGGTGATTAACATAACATAATAAAAAAAAGAATGGCAGGCAAAGGATTTATATCTCTGATCTAGAATAATTATGTACAAATTAATGAGAACATTAAGACTTGCCACTAAGTAAATCAGCAGAGGCTGGTCATAAAGGAAATGACTGATTAGCAAATGTGTGGGAAAATGTTCAATTTTCATTTTTTTAGAAAGTCATGAGTTAAAACAAGATATTCTCTTTCCTCTATCAAATTAGCAAAGATTTTAGGCTGTCATAAAGGTACTGGCCAGAGCAGTGAAATGAGCAGTTGAATTCATCACAGGTAGAAGCATATATTAACCTGCTCCTTTGGAAATCAATATTTCCATACCTATCAACAACTGTGAGAGGTATATTTCCTTCAATTTAGTCACTCTTCTTCTATTAATTTACCTTAGGAAAATCAAAAACAAAGATTTAGAGAACAATATGTTTACTGACACACTGTATAAAGCATTAAAAAATGTTAATAGATTATTTTGTGATATGAAAATAGGTAAATAAACTATGATATAGCTACAGAATACATCATCATTCAGCTTTTACAATTTATATTTATTAGGAGAGGGTGGTAGCATGACAGATACTTCTGTTAATGTCATCATTGAAAAAAGTAGGATATGCAGTTGGCCTATAGTAATAACAACCAAGAAACGAAATACATAGGTCTAGGTAGAAGTAGCCAAAAATTCTGTGTTATTTTTCTTGGTTGGTGGATCTATGAATGATTTTAGTTTCTTCTTTCTATAGTTTAGTTTCTATTTTTATATGTCTTTTTGAATTTATGTTCGTGTAACATATTTATTGAGGATATATCTACCATGTTCTAGACACTATCCTATGTGCTTAGGATAAACAATGACAAAAACAAAATTTCCACTCTCAGTAGCGCTGCCAGATGTAGCATAAAAATATAGGCATCTAGTTAAATTAGAATTTCAGATAAACACTGAATAATTTTTTAGTATATGTGTAGTATTCTATTCCTGTCAAGGAATTTAATTTACTGGGGGGATAAACTTTCTACAATGAGCATGATTAAGTTTTTTTTAAGATTTTATTTATTTATTTGACAGAGAGAGATAGCGAGAGCAGGAACAGAAGCAGGGGGAGTGGGAGAGGGAGAAACAGGCTTCCAGCCAAGCAGGGAGCCCAATGCGAGGACCTTTGGATCATGACCTGAGCCAAAGGCAGAAGCTTAATGACTGAGCCACCCAAGTACCCCATGAGCATTATTAAATTTTTTAAATTTATTTTTTTATTGCAGCAAAATACATCTAACATACAATTTACCATTTTAACCATATTAAAGTGTACCAGGCAGTAGTATTAAATCCATTCATAACGCTCTGCAACCATCACTACCATCTAGTCCTGGAACTTCTTCATCACCTCAGAGGGAGAACTCTATACATATTAGGCATTCACTCCTCATTTCCTACTCTCCCTCAGTGCCTGACAATCACTAATCTGCTTTTGGTCTCCATAGATTTGCCCATTCTGGATATTTCATGTAAATGGAATCGTACAGGATGTGGCCTTTTGTGTCTGGCATCTTTCAGTTGACATTTTTAAGGTCCATCCATGTTGTAGCATGTATCAGAATGCTATTTGCCTTTGCGGCTGGATAATACTCTATTGTGTGTATATACCACATCTTGTTTATCCATTTATCTCTTGATGGACATTTGGGTTCTTTCCACCATTTGGCTATTGTGAGGTATGTATTAATTTTATGCTTAAAAAAAATAAGTTTGAGTTAAACTATTAAAAGTGCCAAGGGATAATGAAAATCTTTCTCAGAGCCCCCTCTCTCTCAGTGTTACATGTTTAAATAACTGAGTAAAGTAGAGGGCCAGGCAATATTCAATCAAGACAAAATAATGTTTTAAGCAAAATAAAATAAAATGGGGCAGATATAAAGAAGTATAAAATATAGATTTTGTCATCAAAAAGCTTATACCAAATTCTGGGAAATGAATGTCAGAAGTCCGTCATGTAATCACAGCAAGGCTACTCTGCCTCTGTTAGAAACAGCTGAGTTTAGATGACCAATTCAGGGCTGCCCCTAGAACAATAAGCAGGGCACATCACATCTGCATGATTAAAAAGCTTACCAAAAAAAAAAACTGCTTCCCAGAAAAAAGGCAAGACCCTTATCCAAAGATAGGTCATATTTTCTAACCCTTAAAGCTACAAAAGTTCAGAAATATGGAGCCCCTCTTCCAGTACCTCCTCACAGCCCATGTGAGAGGACCGATTCCTGCCTTCCCATTTTTAGAGAATGTTCTTTTGTTTTAGGTCCTCTGAGGTTTTCAGACTTACATCAGTAAATTCTTCTTCCAACAGCTGGGGGAAGCTGGCTTGCAAAACCTTGTGTTGGCACCATCTCAGAACATTATGAAGCCTAAGAGATAGAAGTGACATGGGGGCACCTTCACACTTCTTCCTTTGGCAGGAGCCCAATGGACCAGTGCCCAACTCAAAGCCAAAGGAGACACAAAAGTGGTGATGGGAAGTAAGATGAGGTGCTGAAGAGTGGAATCAGAGACTCCAGAGTCCTCAAATATCTTCTATGGCTCAAGTTGGTTCATTCCCTCTTCCAGAATTTGCCAGACTTTTCTTCCTTTGCTCTTGCTCAAATTACCTGCCTTACCTTGCCTCCTACTGCCCACTGATGAGAATTTTATGTGTTTTTCCCTTAGGGTTCAATGCAAACCCTACCTTCTTCAAGGAGGCTCTGCCAATCTTCTTTTGTTCTTCTTTGGAAGGTTTTAGAAAGCCTTCCAAAGAGGTTTTGTTGATTCACATTCCTTCCTTCCAAAGAAGAAATCACATCTTCCTTCTTTGGATTTTATCTCCCCATATGTATGATAATACTGAATATTCTACTTATCTATATTTGTGTTTTTGTGTTGGCACCTGTTCCCCTTGCCCTACTGCCAAAGGACAGATATAATACAGTCCCAAAACTTTGTCTCTTAGTGGTAGCAACTACATTCCACTTGTTTCTAAATCCTGCCCATCCTTTCATTGATTCTGCCACACACCCATGACAGGCTGAGCAGTGTCATACACAGGTTTGATGTTCAGAAGAAAGTAGTTAATGGATGAATAGTTACGTTTTTTAGACTCCAATTGCAGAGGCAAAGAAGTCTCTTCAGATACAAAATGCCTGAATAACAGGGTAGTGGTGTTTACATGCTCACTGCGGGTGGAAGTATTTGATTCTTTACCTTATCTGGATAGATGGGGCATCTCTTCTCTCCTTTTGTTCTTAAAAGAATTTGTCTTTTAGGGTGTAAAATGGAGAATTTAGCTCTCTTCTCTCTGGATATGTCCCCAAGAGTACCCTTCCTTCATTTTCATTTTTTTCCCTTTAACCATTATTTTTCTACACTTAATTTCTCAACTTAACTTCCTACACCAAGTCATACAAATCTTTATCCTGTTACTATTTTAAGAATTTTTTTCTGTAGTACTAACCCAAATACTCCAAATGATCATACACTAGACTAATTGCCATATTTATGTGAAAAGTCGGAAAATAGCACTCTCTGTTGGAGAAAATAACCAAAGTGTTAATGTCCTTAACCCAAAGCACCTGGGGATATTGTTGTTATCGTTGTGATGAATCTTGCTGCCGACCTTTCATATCGCTCCAATTACAGTATAGTTGTCAACATTTGATTTTATTAACTTATCCATCCCTTCAACAAATGCTTTTGTCTATGATGTCTGAGATACCGAACTAAGTACTACAATACTATACCTTGGCTCGTTTTCTTCCTCTGTTCTTGTTCTCTGTTACCTGCACAGACTTTCCCACCATCCCTTAAGGACTGGTGTTCTCCAGGGGTTTGTCCTTGAATCCCTTCCTTCTCTTACTGGGAATGGCTAACATCTGACACAGATGCAACCGCTTGCCTCCCTGGAGCCAGGGGTGGATACGAATCATCATTCATGGTGCTCTTTCCTGCTATGCCTGAAAGGGGCCTTAAAGTCTTTCTCAACAGGGCATCTCAGAAAGCTTGCTGTCATTTGGAGGTGATATGCAACAGGAAATCTTTCTGCTTCCCCCAAACCTCTCTCCCTGAATGATTTCATCAACTCCTATGGCTTCTCCTTTCACTTCTGGTAAGATGATTCCCAAACTCTACCTGCCATGTTCTCTGAGTTCTAGATTTCTATTTCCAGTAACCTAAAGTGCTTCCCCAGTTAGTGTCTCAGACTCAGCTTGTCCAAAAGCAAAGTCACCATGTTCTCCATGAACCTGCTCTTAGGAATTACGATTTACAGTCACCCAGTCTAGAGACTTTCGGCTGATCTCTTTCTCTTCTCTCTCACTGCTCATCTGCATATGCAGTTGGTCATTAAGCTATATCAATTCTACTTCATAAATGTCTCCTAACTATATTATTTCTTATCCTTTTGCACTTCCCTGGTTTAGGCCTTTACGGATTGCCTTCACGGATTCTTGTAATAGCCTCTATCATTCTCTGCAAACAAATTACTCCCTCTCCTGATTATCCTCCACCTTGTCATCAGTTATCTTCCTAGAGCAATGATCTGACTATATTAGTGGTTTCTTTCATTTCCTTCAATGGATCCTTGAAATCCTTCAGTGTCACCAAGAGAAATATCAAATTCCTTCTTATCCAGAGCTCTTCACATGCTAACTAGCACTTCTTGACCTTCCCAAGCACATTTCTCCTCACTTCCCCAACTCCTGGCTTCCTGCCTCAGGTATACAGTTAGAGCTACTCCCTAAATACACCAGGAATTTTCACACCTGTGTGTCTTTCCTCATGCTGTGCAATCTGCATAGAATGCCTTCCCTCCACTAACTACTAGGAAAATTCTCTTCCTTCAAAGTTTATTTTCCCCCCTCTTTTTCTGTCCCCTTACACTCCGCTCCTCTCCCAGCCCCTATTAATGGTACTTGTTGCTATGTTGTATGGTGGTTAGTAGAGCTGTTTACTCCTAGCATAGTCTTATCCAATTTTGTATCTGTAATATGAATAGCAGAGTTCCTAACATAGTAAAAGATGAGTGAATGTTCTTGGCATTTGCCAAAGCAAAGCATGCCCTATATTCTAAATCACTTTCTCTCTTTTTTTAAAAAGATTTTATTTATTTTTTTGACAGAGACACAGCGAGAGAGGGAACACAAGCAGAGGGAGTGGGAGAGGGAGAAGCAGGCTTCCTGCTGAGCAGGGAGCCTGATGTGGTGGGGCTTGATCCCAGGACCCTGGGACCATGACCTGAGCCAAAGGCAGACGCTTAACAACTGAGCCACCCAGGCGCCCCTAAATCACTTTCTCTTTAAAGAGTAGCTGGTTAGTTTTAAAAAAAAGATGGTAAATTTAGCTTATATTTGAGTCTTATCACATGGTCTCAAGTTGGAAATTATTGAGTTGCCAGTATTTTCCCAAGCCTCCAATAAATTTTTTTTTGAAAATTATGCAGTGAGGTGATTCATCCAGACTTGGTAAAACAAAATTGTCCCTTCATTTTCTTGTTTTAGAAACAAAAATAAAACCATCAATGCTTGATTGACATAAGCCAAAAAACCCTTTTGTGTTTTCATTAAGTAATTTGCAGAGTACGAAGAGGAAAAGAGTCTTTGTAGGGGGTTCCAGAGGCATTCTGCCCAAGAAAACCTGATTAATTTGAATAGTGGGGTTGGAATCTCCAACCGTACCTCATAAAAGCCATCCCTAGGGAAAAGGACTTCATAGTAACAAACTGTTTCTACTTCTGGATAGAAATCCCATTATCCCATTTCATGCTGCCTACAAGCCCCTGGAAGAAAATGTTTTGTGACACTCTCAGACTAAAATCTGTTTTAAAAAGGGAAACCTGCTTTTGGTGGTTGGGCATAGCAATATGATACAGTCAAATTTTGGTCTCTGTAATGACATAACTCTTCACTATAAAATTTTAAACATGAGAAGGTAGATCAAAGAATTAATGCACACTAGACTTTAAAATAAAGCTAAAGCTGCAGTGTTGGTGGCAGGTGCCCCTAAGCCAATCTAATAATATTTACCTGTGTTATAAAACTGTATTTAATAAGGCAAATGGGATTAGTACATTATAGTGTAGTTTATGAGACAATAAGGGCCTGCTGGCCAGATATTGCTATCCCCCCTTCCCTTTGGAATTGTTTCATGAACTGTGGAAGTTGATTTAAATTATACAACCCAAATTTTAGGTGGAAGCTTTAAGAAATGGGTCAAGACATAGAAAGGGAGAAAAAAAAAATCCCGGTAAGCCATAATACCAGTAAGTGAATCTTTCCTACAAAGAAAAAGAGGCCAGATTACAAATGAGCACTCTCTCGAGTTAGCGGGCTAAATCAGTGTGCAGGCCTAGATAAAGGGAACAATGGACACCTTCTGACACCAGGCTGTGTGTCTGGTGAGCATCCCTCAGTGCAAATGTTAGTACTGTGTGAGTATTTATTGTGTTTCTATAAAGTCCTAATGAGCTCCTTGGGTGAGAGTGAAACCCTTTGCTTTTTCACACTGTACTCAAGACCCCTAAACTTCATGGGGTCAAATCTAAAGAAAGGGCAATGGACCATGAGGTCCAGGTTAATAGACCTGATATTAACACAGCAGCAAGAATGTCACCAAATGCAAAGTTTAGGGCAAGCAACGAATGAAGTATTTGTTAGACTTAAATAATATACAAAGGTTATAACAGAGTAGTGACACTGTATCAATGTCATCATTGCAGGACTTTGAAAATCTGCCATGTATGAAATAACCCTGTAACACACTTCTTTAGGTTCCAATAGACAAATTTGCTTTTCGAATAATAGATTAGAAAGTTATGCCACGGCAGTGACTACCTATAGTTATTTTTAGATATTAAAAATCTCTCGTCTGTAGAAATAATCAGGATACTCTCAGCATCTATTATTCATGTAACAGAAATGCACTGCCCTCTATGTTGATGATACAGTTCATATACTTACATGTACATTTTTTCTAAATGAAATAGATTTTTCTCCTCCAGTGGTCTGGTTTCTTTAGCATAGGACAGATGTCCCTTGCTTTGAAATGAGTAAAACATAACCACACCAAGTATGATGTCATGAAGCAGAACCACGTGTATAAATACAGGACTCTTTCACCAGACTCCTTCGTCTGTGTACTTGTTGGCTCGTCCCAATAAGCCTGGTCTGTTGTTGCAGTGAACTTCAGTTCGGATGATGCAACATTAGCCGCAGACTTAGGATCTGAGAGGACTGCTCTCTCTGGTTTTGTTTGATGATGAACACATCATCACTCTCTCACATGGGTAAGAATGGGAAGATCTGAGGGTTTTGTGTGCTTGTTCACCTTCGGGTTTTTATTTCCTGCCGAGCTAAATACTTTTCTTTGGAATCAACTCAAGTAGGTTGTAAATTATTTGAGGACAAGGACTGTGTTTCTACTTCTGCTGTTTTATGTTTCTATTCCCAACACCAAAGACAAAGCTACAGCATTGTCTACACACTCCACACCTCATGCATATATATAAAAGAAATGTTAGTCATTACTTAACCATTGCCTCTTTGTTTCCATGACTTGATTATCACAAAAGGGGAAAATTGCATTTGTTCAGGAAATTCAGGCAGAATACGGTCAAATTAGTTAGCTAACATATGCTGTCATGAGCTTTCAACAGCTTACTATCTGCTAAATCTCCATTTCATTTTGCATTAATAACTTGATTTCCAGGAGTCTGCCCCATCCACCAATTGTCAGAGGTTACCAGAAAGCCACTTTCATATTTGTAAAATGAGACCAGGTTCAAAGACATGAAAAACCTCACAGGTTTCAGAAAAACTAGTTTCAGTGTTTCAGTACCTAAAGCAAGGACATTTAGAAACAAACAAAAAAATGCTTCTGGATTCTTTAAGTTCCATGATTAATTGTTGTCATTTCTCTTTGACTGTTCTCTTAGGACTAATAGGGATGGAAAGAATGACATGACCATTTTACTTTTACTTGTTGCTCTTTTTAAAGGAAATAAAGAGAAATTCAACAGTGGAAACCAATTAATTTTTATTAATAAAGAAAAAGCCAAAAGCATTTACCTGTTGTTGAGGTTGACCCTAAAAAAGGGAGACTAGGAGCCAGCTGAATGTGTGTGATACAGGAAGATCAAAATTCTGGCCTACCTCAAAACATCACTTCCACCAACCTGCCAGAACACCTAGAATTTCTGTCATTGGAGTTTTTACTGTGTATTAGAACATCATTTACAGACGGTCCATTAAAATGCAGACACAGGGCACTTACCCAATAATACCATTCTCTCTGTGATTTGTATTAGCCAAGGGCAGGCTATAGTCCAGAGCAGATTGTCTGAACCAAAAGAGATTAAAGACTTGAGTAAAATAGGATGTGAGGGAAATTCTGGAGACTCAGGAGGTCCCAAGGCACTGGACATGGGTATCAAGAAGGCCCCACCTGAGAGAGTGGGGTGATACTGAAGACTACCTTCAAAAGTGGGCATGAAGCCTAGTTATGTCTCTTAGTGAACTGTTTCTAAAGGTTTCCTTAAGATTAGCAGTACTTAAAGGAATTTAAACATACAAAGGTGTAATTTTTTTACACTAAAAATTAGTGTAGAATTCATTTCTTCTGATCTAATTTTATCAATGAGTCCAACACAGATGTTAGGAAAGAGGTACTTCTGCTTCCGGGGAGACAGAGTCAAACAAGATTCACCCTTCCACCATACATGTATATCCATAAATTGGAAACAATTATTTTCAAGACAGTGAACATTAGGAAGTAAAGGACAGTGATACCCAAATGATGATTTTTTTTAAATAGACTATTTTTTAAGAGTAACTTTAGATTTACGTCAAAACTAAGCAGAAAGTACAGACAGCTCTCGTATGTTCTCTTCTGCCCCCTGACACACAGGCTTTCCAAGTATCAACATCCCACACCAGAGTCATACACTCGTTACAATTGATGAACCTACATTGCTACATCCTCATCTCCCAAAGTCCATGGTTTACATTAGGGTTCACTCTTGGTGTACATTCTATAGGTTTTAACAAGTGTATAATGACATATATCGACTATTATAGTATCATACAAAATAGTTTCACTACCCTTAAAATCTACTATGTTCTGCCTATTCGTCCCTCCCTCCCTGTTAATCCCTGGAAACCACTGATCTTTTTACTGTCTCTACAGTTTGCATTTTCCAGAATGTCATATAGTTAGAATCATACAGTATGTAGCCTTTTCAGATTGGCTTATTTCACTTAGTAATGTACATTTGAGATTCCTCTGTGTCTTTTCATAGCTTGATGTTCATTCCCTTTTAGCATTTAATGATATTCTATTGTCTGACTGTACTACATTTTATTTATCCATTCACCTACAGAAGGACATCTTGGTTGCTTCCAAGTTTTGGCAATTATGAATAAAGCTGCTATAAACATCCATGTGCACATTTTTGTGTGGACATAAGCTTTCAGCTCCTTTGGGTAAATAACAAGGAACGCAATTTCTGGATCAGATGGTAAGAGTATTTTTAGTTTTGTAAGGAGCTGCCAAACTGTCTTCCAAAGTGGCTGTATTATTTTGCATCCTGCCAGCAATGAATGAGAGCTCCTATTGTTGCTCCACACCCTCTCCAGCATTTATTGTTGTCAGTGTTTTAGATTTTAACCATTCTAATAGATATGTAGCATTACCTTATCATTATTTTAATTTGTATTTTCCCTAATGACATATGACGTTGAGCATCTTTTCATGTGGTTATTTGCCATCTTTTTATCTTCTTTGGTGAAGTGTCTATTCAGATCTTTTGTCCATTTTTTAAATTGGGTTGTTTTCTTATTGTTGAGTTTTAAGAGTTTCTTTTATATTTTGGATAACGATCCTTTATCTGATATGCCTTTTGCACACATTTTCTCCCAGTTTGTGGATTGACTTCTCATTCTCTTGACAGTGTTTTTCACTGAACAGAAGATTTTAATTATAATGAAGTCCAGCGTATCAAGGGTTTGTTTCATGGATCGTGCCTTTGGTGTTGTATCTAAAAAGCCATTAATTTGCCCAAGGTTACCTAGATTTTCTATGTTATCTTCTAGGAGTTTCATTGTTTTGTGCTTTGCATTTAATTCTATGATTAATTTTGATTTAATTTTTGTGAAGTGTGCAAGGTCTGTGTCTAGATTCATTTTGTGTGTGAGCGGATGTCTAATTATTTTAGCATCATTTGTTGAAAAGACTTTCTCTCCATTGTATTGTTTTTGTTAAATATCAGTTGACTATATATGAATCTGTTTCTGAGTTCTTTATTCTGGTCCATTGATCTTTTGTCCATTATTTTGTCAATACAACACTCTCTTGATTATTGTGGTTAATAGTAAATCTTCAAGTCAGGTAGCGTCAGTCCTCCAACTTTGTTCTTCTCCTTCAATATTGTGTTTCTATTCTGGGTCTTTTGCCTCTGTATAAAGTTAAAATCAGTTTGTCAATATTCTCCAAATAACTTGCTGGGATTTTGATTGCTATTACATTGAATCTATAGATCAAGTTGGGAAGAACTAACATCTTGACAATATTAAGTCTTCTTATTCATGAACATGGATACCTAAGGTGGTAGATTTTTAAAATATTTTGCATATAAATAGATAAGAGATGCTTTAATTGGGAAAATTACTGATACATTATTTAAAAACAATAATAAAGTCTGTTGTTTTAAAAAGAACACTTTTGATGACTTTAATTATAAAAATTAAATATCCCCAAATTTTCTTAAAAATGCTAAACAATTCATTTATTCAAGAAATATTTATTGAATATCTAATAGAAGCCAAACCCTACAGAAGGTGCTGAGAATACAAAAGCAAACAAGACAAGGTTTTTCTCCTCTACAAGCTCACAGTTTGGAGGGGAATGAGAAATAAGAGATTGCATCATTGTGTCATAAGTGTTACTGATAGATGTAAAAGCTACAGGGTACTCTGGGATCAACTAGGGGCAAAACTTACCTTGAAGGGTCAGGGAAGGCTTCCTGCAGAGGGGGACATTTAAGCTGAGATGACTCCTTCTCTTCCCAATTTTTAAATATTAAAGGACTCCATCCTGTTCTCTATCTACATCCAGTCCCGAGATGATAGCATCCACTTTAAGACCAAACAATAACTTCAGCTTCTGGGTCCCAGCACCCATTCCAGCATTCCTAACTTCTCTCCTAAACTCTACACTCAGATATCTAACTGCCTACTAGACATCTACATTTGGTTGTCTAAGAAGTGTCTCAAATTTGGGGCGCCTGGGTGGCTCAGTTGGTTAAGCGACTGCCTTCGGCTCAGGTCATGATCCTGGAGTCCCGGGATCGAGCCCCGCATCGGGCTCCCTGCTCGGCGGGAAGCCTGCTTCTCCCTCTCCCACTCCCCCTGCTTGTGTTCCCTCTCTCGCTGTGTCTCTTTCTGTCAAATAAATAAAATCTTTAAAAAAAAAAAAAGTGTCTCAAATTTAATTTAAGACAATAGTCTCAATTTTCTTCTCCAAACTCAATTTCTCTCCAGTCTTCCCACCTCAACAACCCTGTTGCATCATCATCTGAAATCTTGGAGTCACCCATGACTTCCCTCTTTCTCTCTCATTCCACAGTCGATTCGTCAGCAAGTCCTGTTGACTAATTTCAAAATAAATCCCAACTTCAGTGACCTCCCCTGCTATCCCTCTAGCTCATGCCCATCATCTTCTGTCTGAACTATTGTGATACATTACTGGCTCTTCTCCTAATTCCAGAATTGTTCCTCCACAGCAGCCTGAGAGATTTTTTTTTTTTAATATCGGTCAGTTGCCTGCTCTCAGTTTTCAAAAGACTTCCTACAACACTTAGACTAAAATCCAAACTTCATAAAATGGCACACCTAGATTGTTTGGCCCCTGCTTACCTCTCATTTGTTTCCTACTGATCCACCCTTGGCTTACCTCCCTCTTGCTATAACTGGCCTGTGTGTTGATCCTTACAGGTGCCATTCTTACTTTCACATTAAAGCCTTTGCATCTGCTCTTCCCTCAGCCCAGAACTTCCTTTCGTCAGATCTTGGCAGGGTTCTAGATCCGCCCCTCCCATTGCAAGGGCCCGGGGCAAAAGTGAAAATAGAGATTCTGCCTCTTGTGTTTACAGTGATAAGACAACAAACAGCCAAGTAAAATATATTATATTCCCTTGCCTTGACAAATAGACTTTCATGGTGACAGTTTTTCTTCAGTGTAAAGCTGTGGTTATTCTATGATATAGTAGACAAAATACCAAAGATTACTAAATTTAATAATTTTTATAACAACTATCAAAATTTTAATTAAACTGGTTAAGTAAAGCTGAACTTGCATTTCTTTTTGGAAAAGGTACGTAGATTGTGGTGAATATTTTTATACATATAAAATGATCCACAATTCTAGTGTGCCGTGTCCTTCTAATTTCAGTGTAAAAGGTCGAATTAATTTCTGTCTCCAAAACTACAAATCAGACCGTGAGGAGAAGGAAGGAAGTGGACATTTAGCACTAATGGGAAATAATTTGTCATTATGCAAGCATCCCTTCTTTCCTGAGAAGAATCTGACAGTTCAATTAACATGTCTTTTCCCTTGCACTGCTGTTACTCTTGCCCTCTCCCGCATGAACAGGAGCACAGCCCAGCCACCCTTAGCAGTATTAGGACACTGTGGCCTTTGGTTTTGAGGTCACGGCACAAGAGATTTTTGACGAGAGTTTCCCTGGGGCCTGAGCCGTTTTATTCACGAGAAGGGACATTTAGGGTCACTTGTTGTGCCAGTACCGAGTGCCAGACCCTGAGAAACAGAAGCACTCATGTGTTCTTTGATAAATGTGTTTGTGTGTGTTTGTGATATGTGCGTCACTCTAATGAGCAGAGCCTGGGGGAGCTGCCCTCTTGCCTGAGTCCCAGGGTGGTATTGCAAAGCTCATGCCTATGATTCTTGCAGGCTTTGCTTCAAACTCCACCTTATTAGATGCTCCTAACACACATACACATGCATGCACACATAAATGCCCACATATACACACACGTGCCCTTATAGTTCTCTAGCCCCTCTTCCGGATTTCATTTTCTTCAGAGTAACTTATTCCTACCTGACATCTGCTATGTACTAATTTTTTATTGTGTATGATGTCCACAACTCAAATGTAAGCACTGTGTATTTATGTGCACATTAAGAGCACTCCCTCCCTCTTTCTGCTTTAGGTCACTGCTAGGCAGTGTGTGTGTATGTTCAGGACAGTGGGAACAGGAGCATCAGTTAGAAAGAAGGTAACACAAGGGATGCAGGACAATTACCCAATTCATTAGTGCTCAGGGATACTTCTGACAAATACCATAAAATACTACTGTTTCCCAGATTTCTGTGTTTTCGATTAAAACTAAGGGAATCTTCTGATAGAATTTTAGGTTGGGAGTGGAGAAATGAAGGCGACTTGCGGACATTGAGGACTTGTGGGTGTCCTCTGAAGTCCTTTCTCACCCTCTGTAGTCCCCTGAGCTTGTGTCCTTGAATGAGATCATAAACACATTACCAAAATCAGACCCTCCCCCTTACAAATACGTTTACATGATCTTATCATTTACTAAGTACTGAAATGTAAAATGAGAAAGATAAGGATATTGTCCTAGCCCAATAAAATTCAGCAGAAGAGCAATTGGCAAGACGACTGCGATCTAAATGCAAACAAAAAATACTCTTTTTTAAAAAGATTTTATTTATTTGAGAGAGAGTGAGTGAGAGAGAGAGAAAGAGAGAGAACACGAACAGGGGGAGGGGCAGAGGGAGAAGCAGGCTCCCGTCTGGGCAGTGAGCCCGATGTGGGGCTCGATCCCAGGACCCTGAGAGCATGACCTGAGCTGAAGGCAGATGCTTAACCAACTGAGCCACCCAGGCAGGCACCCCCCCAAAATAAATATTCTCATAAATAGAAGGGTACTGTATTTCCTGAGCTTTTTCTTTCCTTTTCTTTTCTTTCTTTCTTTCTTTTTTTTTCTTTTTTGGTCTTTTCCTTTTCCATTCTCTTAGTCCCTCTCTCAAACCATCACTCATAGATTATACCAGTAAAAAGTACATAAAGGAAATCATTGTAAAAATAAAGCTAATATATCATGACTGAAGCCAAAAATATATAGTTTCTTTATAACAGCAGTGAAGGAAAAAAATGTAGAACTCATCCCATTAAAAGGGTTATTAATAACACTTCACTAATAACATAGATTTCACTAGGTCAGCAGTTTAGCTGAAACAGTCCCTGACAGCAAGCAACCTCATCAGAGTCTGGTTCCTTTTTTCTTTTGAAACGTTTCTTCATGAAATTGTTTCTGGTGTGCTTGTGTCAATGGCTTCAAAGCATTCCTCTTTTCTTTTTTTTATTTTAAACTTTAAAATGTATGCTCTCCCTACAGAAGCTTCATACAGTCTTCAAAGCTGTTGGAAATTGAATCTTTTCGTGGCAGTAATGATTATCAGTTCGCTGATGTAAACGTTCAGGAGCTATCCAAAACGTCTGCATCAAACGCTAAGTGAAAATAGGAGATATCATGTTTCATTCTAACGACTTAGACTCTTTTATAAATAGACATCAAGAATGAACAGTGATTTGCACTTTCCTTGGGAAATTCTGCCACCTAGAATTTATATATAGGAGTCTACAGTTAGAAAAATGAGGTAGATCTTACAGTTTTAGGGAGAAGACGTGTTGTACAATTCTGTATACAATTACCCGGGGGGAAAGGGAGAAAGGAGGAAAAGAGATCTTAGTTATAGATTCACAGTGTTTCAGGACAAGAATTATGTCACGTCCTCAAATTAACTTTACTCCAGGTGTGAGTAATTCTCCAGGTACAAATTGCCTATGGTTAGTAATCATGGCTCTAGTCCTTCCTTAGATAAAACCTCCAGTTATCTGTTGAGGAGTATGTTTTATTAACAAGCCTTTATTAAATTACTATGTGCCAGGAAGTGTGCTATCCACTAAAAATGTGAAATCTAGATCACATTCCAGGAATGAGGAATGTGAACTACCTACTAAAACACACACACATACCATTTAATACCCCAAAGAATTGAAAGCAGGGTCTTGAAGAGATCGCTGTACACCTGTGTTCATTGCAGCATTACCCACAATAGCTAAAACTTGGAAGCAACCCAGATGTCCCTGGAGAGATGGATGGATGAACAAAATGTGATCTATACAGACAATGGAATATCATTCAGCCTCAAAAAGTAAGGAAATCCTGGCAACATGCTACACCATGGATGACCCTTGAGGACATTATGCTAAGTGAAATAAGGCAATCACACACACACACACACACACACACACACACACACACACACTAACATTGTGTGATTCCACTTATATGAGGCACCTATTATATTTAAAATCATAGGAACAGAAGTAAAACAGTGATTGCCAGGGACTGGGAGAAGGGGAAATGGAGAGTTATGGTTTAATGGGTACAGAGTTTCAGCTTTGCAAGATGAAAAGCGTTCTGGAGATGGATGACGGTGATGGTTGCAAACAGTGTGAATGTAATTAATGCCATTGAACTGTACACACAAAAATGGTAAATTTATGCTATGTGTATTTTATCACAATAAAAAGTTTTTGAAAACTATATTTAAAAATTATAAGTATGGGGCGCCTGGGTGGCTCAGTCAGTTAAGCGTCTGCCTTCAGCTCAGGTCATGGTCCCAGAGTCCTGCTCAGCAGGGAGCCTGCTTCTTCCTCTCCCACTCTCCCTACTGCTCTGCCTGCTCATGGGCTCTCTCTCTGTCAAATAAGTAAATAAAATCTTAAAAAAAGATGAAAAAATAAAAATGATAAGTATGTAATAGAAATATACTGTAGAGTCACTGAAGCAATTACCTTGTGTTGGGTGGAGACATGACCAGGGAAGGCTTGCGGTGGAGGGGATAGCTGAGGCCTCCGAGGACCCAGAATACATTAGCACTTGCTTAATCACTTTCACCAAACACCAAATTGACCAACACTCCGGTCCCCTCTATACACCTACTGCCTGGAAACCGTGGCTCCTGGTTCCTGACTGGAGCACCTGCCCCCCCGCAGTGCCCCAGACTTTCCCTCTCACTCATGACTTATGTGCTTATCAAGTCAGAGGTGTTGATTCCCCAGGGTTTATTCCAGTTGTATTAATTATTATAATCACTCAAACTAAATGTTACGTAAACCAATTCTGTTTCGGCATGAAAAGAAAGAGAATTGTTGGTCTATAAAAATAAATGCTTTGGAAATGCTCCATAAATTAATCACTGTAAAAAAAAATTGAAGTTGTTGCATTGTGTAGGCCAGACACCTAAAAAAACTGAAAGACAACTGTAGACATCTAGATGGATTTTGCACTCTTTACTTTGCAAGTACATCTAAATTTCTCTCTTTAATGAAATTAAAACTAGAAATTATAGAACCACACAAAAAGGACAAAGATAACACAAGATCAACTTTAAGAAACTTCGATTAGCAGACTCATTCTCAAAGATAAAGCCTTGGCTCTACACTGAAGACCACTAAGTGGGACATTTGTATTTTAATTTTAAACAGTTGAAGAAATATAGATACATAGTCTTTTATCAATTCCCTTGCTCTACCACAATATCCATTACAGGTGTGATTTCCTTGGTTAAGAAGACATAGTGGTTTAGAGCCTAGACTCTGGAACCAGACTGCCTGGGTTGGATTATGGCTCAACCACTTATGAGCTATCTGATTTTGAGCAAATTAATCTCTTTGCACTTTAATTTTATCATCTATTTAATGGGACTAATAACAGTACCTATCTAAGAGATTTAGTGTATACAAAGACTTATAACAGTGCCTGTCACAATAAATGCTATGTAAGTGTTAACTATTCCCAGTACCAGTAACGGTAATGGTACTATTACTGCTTACTGTATTCTACCAAGGAGAGAGGAGATAGAAGAAGGATGTGAACAGGAGCAGGTATTTGGAAAAGGGAATGGTCTGCAAACCACAGAGTTGTGATCATGCCAACTGGAGGCATAGTACCTGTGGGAAAGATGAATGATGAGATAGTCTCCGGTCTAGGTGGGGAAGGTGCTTTTCTGCCACCCCATTGCTAACCCACCCTGTATTTCTAATCCTCTCTACTCTTTTGGTCACTTATATGCCTGGTTTTGAGGTCTTAATGAACATGGAGATTGAGTGGTCTCAAACCCTAACCAACTGACAATTTAGAAAAAGATTCTCACAAATAATATAAGAGAACACATGTTGTTAAGAATACATTATATATTCTGTATGTAAAAATGTCTTCCTGCTGCAAAGAGGAATGTGCAACAAATTGACCTGAGAGAAGATAATAGAAAGTGCTCATTGAGCTGGATGAATAAGCATTTATCCATAAATGGTAGCATAAAATAATAAGCATCCAACATGCATAATTGCCATGGCGAAAATTAATAGAAGAGTCATCAAAGTGCCCTTCGCAAGTAGAGCCACAAAGAAACCTTCTGCTCTACCCTAAAAGATTTGGAAAATATAACATCTATATCACAAGGTCATGGGTATTTTCGATTTGACTTCTCCCTGATGAATCTCCGAAATATGTCACTGAGCCAAACCACCTATCTATGATTAAGTCATATTCTGAAATATTTCTTTCTTCCATCTTCCATCTTCCTATGTTTTAGCTCTCTAGCTTAGACAACTGGCAAGATAAAAATGAACATGAAATGTTGAGAACAACCAAGAAAAGGCTATAACCATTGTTCACTGTCTTTCCCTTCAATAAACACAATAAAAGGAGATTCCATAAAATCATTCCACTTTGGTATCATACTTTCTGGGCAGTGTCGTTCTGGCATCATTATTCTGTGCCTCACATTAACATTCTAGAAATGGAGACAGGGCAACTTTTTCCTGAATGCTCACTAAAGATTGGAAATGGACAATGAGGAGATCAAGCACTCAGCTGGGGGATTCAGCACAGAAAAGCAGGTGGTGACTCCTACCCCAAAATTTCTTCACTGTGTGACAATGGAAAAGCTACAGAACTTCTGTAAAATGCGGACACTAATTCTTATCCTCTGGCATTTCTGGAAAATTAAGTAAAATAATTAAGATAGAATACCTGGCACATTATAGATACTTAGTAAATGTTTCTCGAATGAATAAACTTAAAAAATGCGGTTCTTTTTATTCTTTACCTTGTTCAAAAATACTTTATTGGTTAGGGCTGCCAACACAAAGGACTGCAGATCGGGAGGCTTAAACAACAGAAATTTGTTGTCTCACAGTTCTGGAGGCTGGAAGTCTAAGAGCAAGGTGTTGATAACAAGGTGGGCTCCTTCCAAGGGCTGTGAGGGAAGGCAGGGGCTGCTCCAGGCCTCTCTCCTCGGCTGTAGATGGCCATCTTCTTGTGTCTTCCCATGGTCTTCCCTCTATGCTTCTTTGATTCTGTGTCTAAATTTCCCCTTTTTAGGGGTGCCTGGGTGGCTCAGTCCGTTAAGTCTCTGCCTTTGGCTCAGGTCATGACCCTGGGATGGAGCCCCGGATGAGGTTCCCTGCTCAGCGGGAAGTCTACTTCTCCCTCTCCCTCTGCTCCTCCCCCCACTCCTTCCCTCTCTCTCTCTCAAATAAATAAATAAAAATCTTGTGTGTGTGTGTGTGTGTGTGTGTATATATATATATTTCCCCTTTTTATAAGGACACCAGTCATAAGGACACCTACTCCAGTATGATCTCATTTTAGCTTAGCTAATTACACCTGCAACTAATTTCAAGTAAGATCACATTCTGAGGTACTGGGGGGTTAGGACTTCAACATATGAATTTGAGGGAGACATAATTCAACTTGGAAGAGTAATGAAGGCTTCATGCACTAATTCAAGCAATAAAGAGATATAAAAAATTAATTCTCTCCTCCCCCAATCTAGTCCCATTCTTCTGCTTCCAACATTTTGGAATGTATCCTTCCATAAGTCTTTCTATGACCCCCCACACACCCCAGATATTACATAGTCCTATATTTAGACAAATGTATCAAATGTATTACCCCTATTATTTAGCCCTTGCTTTTTTCACTTCACAATATATCATGGATATTTTTCTAAATCAATGAGTGTAGACCTATGCAAATATTTGAATAATATTCTATAGTATACGTAAATAATAATCGGTCTTATTGGTGCTCAGGATACTTCCAGAGTTTGGGGCAGTTCATTCCTTAATGCAGCAATATGCAGTTTCACACAGCTTTTTCCTTAAAACCAGTACTTTGTAAGTTAGATTCCTAGAAGTGGCATTTCTAGGTCAAAGATATGCACATTTAAATTTCATATTACGAGGTGACTTTCAAAAATGTGTTAGCAATTTACACGTTCACCAATAGTGCCTAAGAGGTATGTTTTCTCCACACTTTTGCCAAAGTAGCTTTGATCCACTTTTTTAAATTCCTGTCTCTCTGATACATGAAAATCTCTCTTTATTTCTTTAATATACATATCCCTGACCACCACTGCAGTACAGCATCTTTTTAAATGTTTACTGGCTATTTGTATCCCTTATTAGGTAATTGCTAGATCATCTCGTGTCCCCATTTTTCTGTTATATTTCTTGTCTTTTGTTCATTCACCAGATCATTATCTATAAAGGAAATTAACGTCTTGTCATATTTGTTGCAAATGTTTTTTCCCAGGGTATCACTTGTCCCTCAACTTTTTAATGGTGCCTTTGACATTCAGAAATTTTAGGTTTTTATGTAGTCAAGTCGATCCATTTTTTTAATGATTTGTGGATTTTTCTTTTTTAAAGATTTTGTGAGAGAAAGAGAGAGAGAGAGAGAGCACCAGTGGGGGAGGGAGAAACAGACTCCCCGCCGAGCAGGGAGCCTGACGTGGGGCTCAATCCCAGGACCCTGGGATCATGACCTGAGCCGAAGGCAGACGCTTAACTGACTGAGCCACCCAGTCGCCCCCGATTTGTGGATTTTTCTGTCTAACCTATGAATGCCCCTCCCCCACCCCCAAGATTCATAATCTTCATTATATCCTAATATTCTCTCTGTATTTACCCAAGTTACAAATCTCTTTCTTTCTTTCAGGTGAGTATTTCATTCCTTTAATGCTCTACATAAGGTAACTGCTCCTTTCCTCACTAAATTGAAATGTAAGCATCACCATAGACCAAGTTCGTATTTTAAAGAAAACTTGACTCAATTTCTGTGCTCTCTGTTCCATTTCATGGATCAATTTGTTCGTCCCTGAGCTAATAGTCATATGATTTTGACTGTGGCGGCCACGCAAGAAGGTTTAATATCCAATATGGCGAGCTCCCCTTCTTCATTGTTTGTTTTCTCTCAAAACTTTCTTGACCACACTGGGACACTTTTTCTTCCCTGCGTGAACTTTAGAATTATTTTGACCAGTTAAAACCAGCAATCATAACAACAGTGGGACCCTGACCCAAATTGCTTCAAATGTCTGTATTTGGGAACATTAATGATTTTCCCTATCCAGCAATCGCACGCGTCGGGAGAGCTGTGGCCTACAAAGGTCGTATTCCTGGCCCCCAGCCACGCAGCTGGCAAGAGACAGAAACCGCCTTGCCTTTCTCGCTGGCACAAATCCCACATTAATCACCTCCTTCATTCCCATCAGAGAAGGAAAGTGATAAACTAAATTTCTGAGATTCTCCTAACTAAACGACATAGCAGCTTAACTAGCTACAAAGCTGTCAGAGGCGAGCAGAACTTGACCAAGCATGGCACTGGGTGATAAGCAAATCGTTAGCTTTTAGCCCAACTCATGGTTTCTCATTTTTCAAGAGACCAAGAGGGAATAAGGATGAGAATAAACTGCCACTCAGTCAGTACCTGGAAGATTCTTGGCTCAAATGCATCCTTGCTGATACAAAATCGATCATCATCACTTCGCTTTTTTGGTTTAAACATGTATTCTTCTAAAATGTAAATATTCCTATACAGATTATTGCATATATTGGTATAAACTGGCTTAATTGCTACTCTTTCAACAACCAGCTAGCAGAATCTCTATTGATGAAAGTTTGCTCTAGGGTGGTGGGGCATGGAGAGGGGGATGGATTTGGAAAATGAGACACCACCTCAGAGCAGCCAGGGTTGGATAGAATGCTGGAGGCTAGAAGAAGCCAGAATAGATGGACAGACAGACCAGCAAAGGGTGCTAAGGGGCCCGGGGGCTGGGTGGTGGGGCCGAGCAAGAGGCAAGGGGCCCACATCAGTTGCTTCAAACCTTCCTTGGAGCTAATCCGTTCTGCCCCGCCACCAGGTGACAAATGAAGCAAATTCTCTCTACGAAAGGGATGGCTGGCCTTGGTCTGCTCTGCCCTCCTCCGCTCCCAGGACTGATATAGTCACCTATTCCCAGAGCAACCACATTTCTTCACGGGAAGTCGGCCACAGTTTGCCATCTATGCTGTTCAAAAATAAAGCCCTTTTCAAAACATTTTAGAAAATAAAACAACAGCAAGAAGGTCAGTTTCAAGGGAAGAGCCTAGCCTGCAGCTGGAAACTAGTTGTTAACAGATGGACCCATCAGGCAGCAAATAGGAAAACCGGCAAGGACTAAACCAGGCAAATCAAGAACTTAACCAAAGTCAGTTAACTGACCGATCAGTACTATTGAGCACCAGCTATGTGCTAAGTGCTGGCTAAATCGAGTTTTAAAAAAATTCCTCAGGGTAACAGACTGATGTGGGCTACACATCACCCGAGTGCTCAGTAATTTTGCAGGTCTTCACCTCGTTTTTGGTCTTGGCAGAATAAAATTAGATTCTGCCCCTCACACGAAATCAAAGTGGTGATGTCGAGCATAAATTTTCTACTCATTCTGCTGATGCGTGATGCATATTTCTTTAAATTATTGGGTCAAAGTCATGTTTATAATATTTCCTCAGAAGAAATCAATGTGTACAGCATAAATTGATGAGCAAATAATTTTCAGTACAGACGGAAGTAATATCAAATAATTACTCCAGAATGTAGGATGAAGTATCAGTCAAATATTCGTTAACTTGAAAAAAGAGAGAGAGAAACCAAGAAACAGACTCTCACGTATAGAAAAAACTGATGATTACCAGAGGGGAGGTGGGGAGGGGGGGAATGGGTGAAATAAGTGATGGAGATTTGAGTCCACTTGTGATGAGTTGTGATGAGCAGATCATGTATGGAAGTGTTGAATCTCTATATTGTACTAAGAGTACACTGAATGTTAACTGAAATTAAATAAGAACTTTAAAAAATATTCATTAACTTATTAAGAAGATTGGTGTCTATCCTAAATTTGCCATGTGGGTATCATAGGTCTGCTTAAAAGATTCTCAAATAGAAGGGAGGTAATTTTAAAATGTAATAAAAATGCCCATCATTTAAGAGTTTAAAAGGTGTGTCTCAATACTGTCCACTGAACGCCAGCAGTATTTTAATACCGGCCATGTCCAAACAAATATATATTATCTGTAATAGACATATACCTCCACTAAAAAGAAAAAGAAAGAAAGAAAGAAAGAAAAGAAAGAAAGAAAGAAAGAAAGAAAGAAAGAAAGAAAAGAAAAGAAAAAGAAAGGAAAGAAAGAAAAGAAAGAAAAAGAAAGAAAGAAAAAGAAGAAAGAAAAAGAAAGGAAAGAAAGAAAAGAAAGAAAAGAAAAGAAAGAAAGAAAGAAAGAAAGAAAAGAAAAAGAAAGGAAAGAAAGAAAAGAAAGAAAAAGAAAGAAAGAAAAAGAAAGGAAAGAAAGGAAAGAAAGAAAGAAAAGAAAGAAAAGAAAGAAAGAAAGAAAGAAAGAAAAAGAAAGAAAGAAAGAAAGAAAGAAAGAAAGAAAGAAAGAAAGAAAGAAAAAGAAAAAGAAAAACCACACACAGCAAACAAAACAAAACACCTATGTAGGAATGGAGTCGGTGGAGCGGGGCTGGGTTAGAGGTCACGAGCTCTCTACCAGGCTCTGCTGGCTCTGCTGGGGGTCTTGCACACAGCTGGTGGAAGATGCATATCAGAGGAGACATGGCAATGGGTTCTGTGAACCGCAAAAACCTACCAAATGCAAAAATCCTATTCTTGTGTGGAAATCAGGGTGCTTTACTCTGGCGTGCCTCAGTAAAAATTGTAAACGCTGATTTCAAAGTTTTTATTCCATAGGAAAGCTCACTATTTGAAGGATTTTGCAGGTTTTTCGTAATGTAAATATACCATCCCAAATCAATTTTTTTTGTGAGTTTAATATATTTGGTTTTCTTAAAATGAGGTTGCTTTACTGGACATATGTGACGGTTTCATGTTTGTTCATCTAATTGATTCCAATCATTCTGTACTCAAAGGTCCCCCGAAGTGTGCAGTTGGGTAGTGAACACTTTCATTTTCAGGCCTGGCCACAGAAAGCAAAGCGGTCCTGTCACCACCAGGAGTCCATGCATCTCCACTGAAACAACAGTGCTCCAGGTTCCCTACTTAGAACTCTCCTTAAAGAGAGGTAGGCAGGTGTGGGCAACAGGGAAGAAATGGAAAAGAGCTCCTTAGTTGCGTGAAACTTAAATTTAAAACTGAAAATCACATCCGGTAATAGCAACAAGGACAACAAAAGGCATTGCAGAATGATAGAATCAAAGGCAAATGTTCTGGTACGGGGTGCGGTAGGGACATTCTTGGTGGTGATAGATCTCTATTCAACACTCAATAAGGAGTCTCCATGAAAATACTCTTCATGAAAATATTCTTCCTTGTCGACATGACTAAAATATGAAGAATAAAAGCCAAAGAAAATACTACCATGCATTTAGTAAAGAATGTGGTTGGCATAAGGTATTTTCATGACTGTACTTTTTGTATGTGTAATTTGCACTCCCCTTGCTGCAAACCTAGGCTTTTATTGCAAAAATAAAGGTTTCATATTACACGGGCATTATTTAAGGGACCAGAAAAAGTGGAATACTAACATTTAAAAAGTATATAAAATGATTTTTCTTAAAGCCAAAAGGTTCATATAATTATGTTACAATTAGTAACTTATTCACATCAATTATAATATTTTATTATAGGATATAATCATTAACTTATAATTATTACTTTATTTTATTTATATTAATTTATATTATAAACTTGTGTATTAAAATTTGGACACAATTGAAAGCAAGGCGTATATATCCATATAAGGCTTTTCCAACTCCTACATTCAAAGGGTCTCACGGTCCTTGATCTGGAAACATCTTTGTGAGCATTGTGGGAAATCAGAAAATGTTCTTTCTGTAGTAACAACCGTGAGAAGAAAATTGTGGGTTGCCATTAAGCCCCAGCTCCTCCCATCCATTTTTAAGCTACTCAACCCTTCTCATTTTAAATAGCTCGAAATTACAAAAGACCAAATTCCTTATTCAGTTTCCCCCACACGATTCCTATTGCTTTTTTTTGCAAATTGTATTAAACACATCTGAAGCTACATTTATCCCCAGTGAATATGATATTTGTTTATTTGACTTCCAATTTATATTTGTTTGGTGTTAAGGAAATTTCTTAGAATTTTCATGAAAATCATCAGAGGTCCTAGAAAATCTATTTTAGTCTATGTGGTTTTTTTTTAAGATTTTATTTTATTTATTTGACAGAGAGAGAGAGACAGCTAGAGAGCGAACACAAGCAGGGGGAGTGAGAGAGGGAGAAGCAGGCTTCCCGCCGAGCGGGGAGCCCGATGCGGGGCTCGATCCCAGGACCCCAGGATCATGACCTGAGCCGAAGGCAGACGCTTAATGACTGAGCCACCCAGGCGCCCCAGTCCATGTGTTTTTAATTCTTGACTTTCAACCGCCTATTTAGCACTGACTGTATGGCAGTCCCTGTCTCAGGTAGCAAGTGTGCCAAAATGAACCAGGATACAGTCTTCTCAATTCTAAAACTAAGAATTAATAAAGGAATAATCTTTTAGGTCTAAACTATGAATATTTTTATTTGCAGATACTCCATGTAGATTTCACAAAATAACATGAAAGGATAAAATAGCAATTATTGGTGACATCTGGCAGCTGATAATTTCCCTACCTTGTTTCATCCACTTCTTAGGTACATGTCGGTAACAGCGTTTCTGTGTAATGTCGCTTTTTCCTTCTACCAAATGACATTATTTAGACTACACTATTATGAGTGTGTAATTCTTTAAGAATAAAGATGACATATTTAACACTCCTCAAAAGGGCAGAGAGCACAGATGGGTTCCAAATGTTTCCACTCCCACTTCTTCTTTCCTAGCAACCCTTCTATCCACAGCACGCAGCTGTAAGATATTGGTGATTTGAGCTGTGGCCCCGCATCTTTGCCTCCAGACTCACTGCGTGCCAATCCATTCTCTATACACTCAATCATTTTATGTCTGCTTAAAACCCTTCAATGTTGTCTTAAAACCATCAGTATAAAATGCAAGCTTCTTGGAATGGCGTTTGAGAAACTTCATGATCTGGCCCTTCCTTAGTGCAGCTATATCAACTTGTTGCTGTCCCTAAAATATAGCTGGCTCTCCTTTTCCTCCTGACCTTTTCTATTTTAGCCCCTAGAATTACTATCTTCCCTCTGTTCCCTTACTCTGGCTAAACTTTATGTGTCCTTCAGTGCTCAGCTTAGTGCTCTTCTTCCCCAGAACCTTCCCTGGTGAGCAAAGAGGTCAAGTGACTGTCATAGAGTAGGTTAGGTGCCTATCAAAAATTGTCCCATAGAGGGGCGCCCGGGTGGCTCAGTGGGTTAAGCATCTGCCTTCGGCTCAGGTCATGATCCTGGGTCCTGGGATGGAGCGCCGCATCGGGCTCCCTGCTCTGCGGGGAGCCTGCTTCTCCCTCTGCCTCTGCCTGCCGCTCCCCCTGCTTGTGCTCTCTCTCAAATAAATAAATAAATAATCTTTCTTTTTAAAGATGTTTTATTTATTTATTTAACAGAGGGAGAGAGAGGGAGAGCACAAGCAGGGGAAGCGGCAGGCAGAGGGAGAAGCAGTCTCCCCACCGGGGAAGGAGCCCGATGTGGGGCTCGATCCCAGGACCTGGGATCATGACCTGAGCTGAAGTCAGCCACTTAACTTTAAGACTGAGCCACCCAGGCACCCCTAAATAAATAAAATCTTTAAGAAAAAATTGTCCCAAAACACCTTGTGTTCACTCCATTCGAAAAGTGCCTATCATTTTTTTGTGATCGTCTGTTTAATTACTTACTTCCCCAATTATAAAAGCAGTCAGCCTTATTCACTTTTGAATCTTCAATCCATGACACACATCCCCAATTATAAAAGCAGTCAGCCTTACTCACCTTTGAATCTTCAATCCACGACATACAGTAGGTGCTCAGTAAAAATATTCTGAAGAACTGAGGAGTAAATCCGCTCTCCCTAAAATGAAACTTATGAGTTTGTTTGCTCACATTAATATGAGGTTCTAATCTACCAAACTGAGAACTCGTGGAGGGTGGATAACTCACAGAAGATTCTCTTGCTATAAATTATGCACCTGAGAATCTATCTGAGAATAACTGTTCAAAACATTTTCATTTGGCTAGCATTAAGAATCAACTTGCATCTGATTTTTAATTTACTGATGAACAAGGCAATATATCACACGAGAAAAGGAATGGAGAGCTCAATACAGATTGAGGAGTCATAAGCCACGTCTGTTTGTCCCAAAGGGCTGCTCATTGAAGGTTGACTAACAAGCAACCATCAGTCTAATCACCTTCACACTTTGTCAGATGGCCAGCTGTCTTCCCCAGATGAAAGCTTTGTCATCTCCCAACTGTAACACATGCCTACACATGAGTATCCAGAATTAGATTCATTATTCACAGAATAAGAGACAGAGCATTACAGGCTGGCTGAAGACCCACTCATGAAAGTCAGCCTGGTCAGAATGTATTCCCATGGCTGCCCCCGATACCAGATTTTCTTCATCACCCAGATAGGTGCCCTTAGGCCACATAATCCTTCCCAGCACTGCAGTCTAGGATTCCATTCTCGTTCTTAGCGTTTCTGGGTTGTTTTTTTTTTTTTTTTTCATTTATGTGCTACTATTGCTTGCAATTAGTATAACTTCTTGAACTTTAAAAGGAAACCAAGTTCAGCAAATGTCAAAAATTACTTGGCACTGAAGATTACTAGCCAGTTTGATAAAACCATTTCTGCTGCTGGTAACATGTCTCCTCTTCACTTGTGAGAGCAAATTCCTCTAGCTATCTAGGATTTTCACTTTATTTATTTTATTTTTTTTTTAAGATTTTTTATTTATTTCTTTGACAGAGAGAGAGACACACAGTGAGAGAGGGAACACAAGCAGAGGGAGTGGGAGAGGGAGAAGCAGGCTTCCCGTGGAGCAGGGAGTCTGATACGGGGCTCGATCCCAGGACCCTGGGATCATGACCTGAGCTGAAGGCAGACGCTTAACGACTGAGCCACCCAGGCGCCCCTAGGATTTTCACTTTAAATGCTGAAAAGGAAGCTGGGGGAAAATGCTGAAAATAAAAAACAGAATTGAGGTGTTCAAAATAATAATACACAAAATTTCAAACCAAGGGTAATGTTTTTTGTTTTTTGTTTTTTTTTTCCAAGGGTAATGTTAACCACTAAAATAAGCAGCATAGATATCTTGGTAACATCTTTTTCATTCTTATGTTTAAGAAAAATGTCTATATAAAATAATTTTGTCTTATTAGGTTACATAGTGTCACTGGTAAAAGCAATATATTGGAGTTTGCTACAGGGCAGTCTCACTCTGCCAGCATTTGATTACCATTTTTTTTTTACTACTGTTTCCCTTAGCTACAGGATGATAAATGGCATACATAAAAGTTAGCCTAGAGCGTTGTAAGGTTGTTACTTGTGATCAGCAAACAGTAATTAAATAATGGTTAATCCTGTTCTAAGATTTAAGTGTGTTTTATGGTATTTGGTAGCTGCAGAGGAGTAAAAGGTACTGAGCTCTGGAGTCTCAGTCTGACCTGTGCACCTCTAGGTTTGTGGTTTGGGGGTAGGTCAGTTCATCATCCCTGCCTTCTTTCCTTCCTTCATTCACTGGGCGAGGCAGTGAAAATACAAAGATAATTTAGCCAAAGTCCTATGAGAATTCTCTGAGTTTCAGTTTTCTTATCTATGAAATGGGGCTTATTAATGAGGATTAAATGAAATAAAATATGTTGAAGTACTTTGTATATGGTTAGGAGCCATGCAGGTATTTTTTTTTTTAAGATTTTCTTTATTTATTTGACAAAGAGAGAGAGAGAGGGAGAGCACAAGTAGGCAGAGAGGCAAGCAGAGGGTGAGGGAGAAGCAGGCTCCCCGCAGAGCAGGGAGCCCGATGTGGGGCTCGATCCCAGGACTCTGGGATCATGACCTGAGCCGAAGGCAGACACTTAACAACTGAGCCACCCAGGCGCCCCAGAGTCGTGCAGGTATTAAGTGTTATTTATTTAATAACTAAAAATAATGACAAGAATGTTTAATGAATAGAGGACCTCATTAAAATATTTGTTTCATTTCTTAAACATTTTGTTATTTGGAAATAAATTCCAACTTATGGAAAAGTTGCACAAATAAGAATAGCACAAAGGCATCTGGCTGGCTCAGTTGGAGGGGCGTGTGACTCTTGATCTCAGGGTTGTAAATTCAAGTCCCACATTGGGTGTAGAGATTACCTAAAAATCAAATCCAAAAAAAAAAGAATAGCACAGAGAATACTTATATACCTTTCATCCAGATTATCCACTTATAACATTTTACCCCACCTGCTCTCTCTCAATATATTTTTTCCTGAACCATTTAGAGATAACTTACATGTATCATGGCCCACCACTCCTAAATATTTTAGTGTTTCCTAAGAATAGGGGTATTTGCTTACATAACCATAGTACAGTTTTCAACTTTAGTAAATTTAGCATTTACATAGTACTCTTCCCTCATTTGCCATCCATATTCCAACTCTGTCTATTGACCAATAATGTTTATGGCAACGTTTTGTCTCCTCTAGTAGGAAATTCAGCATAGATCAGGGATTGCATGTCTCTTTAGCTTCCTTTAATCTGGAACATTTCCATAACCTTTCTTTGTCTTCTATGATGTTGGCAATTTTAAAATATAGTCCTCCTCTTAAAGAAAAATAGAATATTTCTCATTCTTCAGTTGTTTCACTTTTTAAATGATTATTATTTTATATTCATCCATTGAAGGTTCTCTTCCTGCCACTGGGAATCCAGAAGCCATCCCGACCTATAAAAAGATCGTGTACACACGGTGTCTGACTTGCCAAGAGTGATAATGTAGTGTTAATTCCATGGTCCTTTCCCGCCCCATTTCTCCCCCTTCGCTTTTCTACTGATCCTTGGACTGTGACATCCAACTTACTCTCCCTTCCTGTTGTCTGGGAGAACAGGATCGTGGACAGAAAACCATATCTGTTCCCATCATTTCCACAAGCGGGGAGAAAGGGACCAGGAGGAGCTGATGGTTATGACAGCCCCACCAGAATGTACCATCAGGTTTTGCTTCTGGTTCTAAATCATCCTTGATTCTTCTACTATATCCCCTACCTTTCTAAGCTCTTTAGGTTCTTCCTGCTAAATGATGTGTTCCCATCAGAGTTGCCTTTCCAAGTTTTTAGCGTGTTACTTTGAATCTTATTTCACTTGAACCTTCAACCAAATGTATTCAGTAGAATAGGTTATCATCATTTTGCAGATAAGGAAACATAGGCTCGGACACATTAAGTGACATTCCCCACAATCAGGTGCTTAGATGGTGATAGACTCAGGCTGAAATCCAAAACTTCCCCACTGTATTTTGATGCCTCCTTACAGTAATTTTATTGTAAGGATCCTGTGCAGCCCCCTGGCATGATGGCCCAAGGCACAGAACACTAAGGTTAATCTGCCTTTTCTTTTATGGAAAAAGGTAGAGGGGTTTTACATGGCATATTTAGGGCATATGGTGCTTAAACTCTTACTTAAAGAAACTTAAAATTTGGCAAAAATGAGAACTACACTTGTAATATACATGTAGCAAATTTGAAAGAAACCTATAGCTCTGAGATATTTTCCAGAAGTATTCATCAAAATTAATCTGAGGTCTTAAGAGTAATAGCTTCTAAGTGAAGAGCTCATATTTCAAAGAAACTAATTTGTAAGTACACATGATCGCTAAAAATATCAAACAAGACACAGGGAAGGAATCTAAGAGATCCTACCCAAAGTTCTTATTAATAGTATAAACAGGCTGGTTAAAGAAAATTTAGAAATACATACAATTTGAAAGGGAGAGACACTAACCACCTGACAAACGTGCAAACTAAGAGACATTGAATCGTGTCTTGTACAGGGCCACACTGGTTGTTTGTAACAGACCTTGGATTAGACCTTGCATCTCCTGGCTGGTAGTCCAGTGCACTTGTCTACATCTTATGAGTTTTTTATGACCTGTAAATTAAAAAAATTTTTCAATTCTTTCATATAGAACACAAGTATGCACTGACCTGTTATATAGAGCCAAGACAGACTTTTAGAAAAGTTAAATATTAAATTGAGTAAGTACTTTTTTTTAAAGAAAGAAAATTCATCTTATGTGGCCTCTGCTGAGGAAAATGCAGGTGAGGTACCTTTAGCCTCAGGGGAGTAGGAGAGAGTAAGGTGTCCTAGAGTCATCTGGTTTCCCCAGGGAGGTCCTTAAACTGGGCATTCAGCTGAGACTTGGGGGATTTGTGATAATTGCATCCATTTCCAGTTAATGTTTGTATATGCTGCCAGCTAAGAGTTGAGGTTCGTTGTTTTGTTTGTTTGTTTGTTTTTGTATCTGGTTGTCCAATTGTTCCAGCACCATTTGTTTGGTGTTCTGACTTAATAAGGTAGGAGGTTGACTCTGGAGAAACTATACATCAAAACTAAACATAGGTGACATGTATATCATATTGCAGAGGCAAGCTTTCTTCCTCTTTAAGTAGACTGCTCTAGGAAATAGAATTACTATTTTAAATTCGCCCAGAGGTAATGAGAAACTTGTTTTCTCTCAAAAGGTAGGAAGATGAAAAGTAAACACCATGTTACTGTACTTCATAAATGCTTTCCTTGGGAATTTTCTTAAATCACAAGTAGGAGTTAAAGAGAACAATATTTCAAGAAGCATAAGGGAAGCAATTGTTAGAATTCATCAAACATCCTAGGTAGAAGAATGCAGAGTGTGAGATGTGCAATTCCATAAACGAACTGGCCACAGGTGCTCCAGTTCCAGAAGGATTTGCCGGTTTAGGAGTTGGAGTGTTCAAAAAACTGTCCACTTGGTGGCACCATAGCGCTGCTGCAAGACTGAGCCTGTGGCTTTGGGTAAAGGTTCAGTTAGGGACCGACTTCTTAATGTAGAGTTTCATGATTCTCAAACATGTGGTCATACCACAATACGTGCCAACCACAGACAATTGCCCTAGTCATTTGCACAAGGGACGATAAAGAAAAAAGCATTGTAGGTTGTTCAAGCAAAGACAGTAAGGGCAGGATTTAAGAGGACTTGTAGGGCAGGTTGAACTAGTGGATGGTTGAAAGCCAACCCAACCTGTCTTTTATCTACATTCTGAGACAGAAATGCCTCTGCTGGGTTTTTTTTTTTTTTTCTTTCCCTTATGACTTGATTCTGAGCAGAAAAAGTGACACTAATGACGTCAGCCCAAATAAAAGCTGCATTATAAATATTTATTGAGCACCGGCTGTGCCATCATTATTTGGCACCATAAGTTACACAGTAGAAGGCTAAACACACTTCTTACCCTTGATGTCCTTGCAGTCTACCAGAGAAGACAAGATAGATGTGTGAAACCGTGATTGCTGAATTGTGTTCTGAAGAAAGCCAACTGGAAGCCATAATTAGGAAAGCCTTCCCGGAGCAGGTGGGACTCTAGCTGGTCTTAAAGAATGGCTTCATTGTGGCACACAGCCTGTTGCTACCCAGCTGGGTGGAAACAGTGCAGGAGGGAGCAGGGCTCCCATGGGCACTCTTTCCAGTGGCTGGCTGGGGAAGAGAGAGGTCAGAACCTCCTTCTCTGCAACAGACAGTTAGAGAAGCAGCCATCCCAGCTGGATTTCCCTGCCTCTCCATCCAGTTGATCCATTACTGAATGGATCCATTGACTCTTGGATCCACTTTTGAAATTATGTAGACATTTTTCTTCCAGATGTTTGGGGTAAACACAATCCATTGATTTACTTAGTTTATATTTTATATATTTGAGCTAGAAATTTGAACACCAAATGTGTGGGATGTCTATGAAATAATTTGGTAAGTAACAAACCTAGAGACTCAAGTCCATACTTCTTGGAAGAGCGTTAATGACATTTAACAGCTTGCCCTCAATCCATATTGAAATGTGTAGGGGTGAAGTGATATGAAGCTGGGGGTAGACCTCAACGTATTTCAGCAAAGAAGGAATAATACATATTGCTGTGCTGTGTAATTTTGCTAATTGTTGATTCTGGATGATGGGTACATTGGGATTTATTGTGCTATTCTATTTTGTGGATGTTTGAAATGTTTTTTTTTTAAAGATTTTATTTATTTATTTATTTGACAGAGAGAGACACAGCGAGAGAGGGAACACAAGCGGGGGCAGTGGGAGAGGGAGAAGCAGGCTTCCGGTGGAGTAGGGAGCCCGATATGGGCCTGGATCCCAGGACCCTGGGATCATGACCTAAGCCGAAGGCAGACGCCTAACGACTGAGCCACCCAGGTGCCCCAAAATGTTTTCTATAATACCTTTTTCTTAAAAATTAGTTGATAGTTTGAAAAGATAATTCTGGGAATGGGCAAGACTGAGCCTGGAGTTAAAGGAGGTAGATCCAGGTGAGGGCGTAGAGAATGAGAAAATGGAGCAGAAGTTAGAAGGGAGACCTCCAGCTGGGAAAAGCACTAGTCACTGATTTATTCTACGCAGGGCATGATGGAAATGATGTCTCTCTTCCCGGGGAGATTTCCCAGTTAAAAAAGAATGTTTAGGAAATGGAATGCTGCTTCTTGCTTCAACCCACTTGTCCAAATGTGACAAGTGGGAGTTAAAGAGGTAATCAGTCGAATGTGGATTATCAGGAACTGTATGTTGGGAAGATATTAGCACCTGTTAAGCAAGGAACGTGTATGCACTTAACTATTGAAGTACTTTTATACAAATTCTCTCAAACATATATAAAAAGCCATTATTATGTCTGTTCTCTAGAGCTTCTCTTGCATTCTCTTCTTTCACCTGCAGGCTAAAGAGAAAGAGGCTAGTGAATCAAGAAACATTGAAAAAGGAGATTTTTAAATGAGCCACTGTGTTAAAGCGGAAGAGCACAGGACCGAAAGGTAAGAAAACTTAGCTTAGAATTCTGGTTCTCCCACTTTCGAATTACAGGACTAAGGACAGTCATTTAGCTTTTCAAAAATTCAGTTTATGCCTCTATAAAACAGAGGTGCTAATAACTTCACAAGTCGGCTTGTAAGGAATAGACAGTATAATGAAGTGATTTTTGAAGAGTTTACTTGTGGCCATCATTTGCAAACACTCTCCTCCGCCTTCCCTTGTGCTCGCCCCTCAAGTCCTCAAGTCCACAGCAGATCCAGACAAATACACAAGATTACAAATTATAGGTGCTGTAGAGACTCAACTGGGTATGAGATGAAAGCCATCTGGGAATGACAGGAAAAGCAGAAGAACCTGGTTAATCTCCCTCAGGTGGAAGACAAGCTATAAGAGCAAGCGAGAAGGTTAGAGAGGGAGGAAAAGTGTGGGAAGCAGCCTTAAAACAGAGAATGATGCAGGGACACCTGGGTGGCTCAGTCGGTTAAGCATCCGCCTTCGGCTCAGTTTATGATCCCAGCGTCCTGGGATCGAGTCCCACATCGGGCTCCTTGCTCAGTGGGGAGGTCTGCTTCTCCTTCTCCCTCTGCCTGCCGTTCCCCCTGCTTGTATGCTCTCTCTCTCTCTTTCTCTCTCTCTGACAAATAAATAAAATCTTAAAAAAAAAAAAAGACTGATACAAGGAAAAGCATTTCTCACTCCCAGCATTTCTTTCCCTGTGGAGGGACTTTTTCTAAAGTGACACTCCTGGCCTTTTTTTGCCTTCTCACTTCACTCCCCACAGAGGTGGAGGAGTGTATAGGGTTGGTGAGTTTGGAATGAGACACAGGACAAAGAGAAGCTAGCCCTTTGCTCATCCTTTCCCTCGTGGCATCTGCCCGCCTGCCAAAAGCCTGATTTCTCATCTGCTTTCTCACTGATGGCACTGCTGAAACTACAGCATGGTACATGGGAAAATGGGCTTTCTCATACTGAAATCCCTCATTAGAGGGAATTGTCCACATAGTCCATTGATGCTAGAAAATAGCCGGCCTGCCCCACATGGGGCAAATCCCCACTTACAGCTAAAGTTATCGGAGGGCCCACCCAACCCTCCATGAAATATATTGAGAAGAGACAGATGGTTTTATGTATTGGATATTTGTGTCCACTCCTCCCCGCATTGATATATTGAAATTCTAACCCCCAAGGTGATGTTATTATGAGGTGGGGCCACTGGGAAGTAATTAGGTCATGCAGGTGGAGCCCTCATGAATGGGGTTAGTGCCCTTATAAAAGGGACCCAGAGCCTCCTCACTCTGTTCTCTGCCATGTGAAGACAGGATGAGAAGCTGACCGTCTAAACACCAGGAAGTGGATCCTCACCAGACTCCAGATCTGCCTGCACTTTGATCTTGGACTTTCCAGCTTCCAGAACTGTGACAAATAAATTCCTGTTGGTTATGTCTATGATACTTTGTTATAGCAGTCCAAACTAACTAAAACAAGTGATCTTTAAAAAACATACATCAGTTGTCATTCCTCTGCTTACAACCTCCATGGCTTCCCACTTCTCCTGGAATAACATCCAAACTTTTTGCTGTGGTCTCCTAGGCCCTACAGGATCTGCCTCTGCTACCCTCCTTTCTCATCTGGGAGACAATCTTCCCACCATTCTGGCCCTCTAACAGGCTCCTAAAAAGTGAAGACATTTCTACTGCTCTTCTATCTGCCCAGAACTTCCATCCTAGACCTTCACATGACTACCTTCTGATGCTCTAAGTCTCAACTTAAATATCACCTGCTCAGGGAGCCTTTACCTAAGCACCTACGTAGTTTCTGAGTGCAGCATCCTGCTTTGTTCCCCAACATCCCTAATAATTAATAATTACTTAGATAGTTATGTACCTACTTGATTATTTGTTTTCTTCCTGCTTTATTGAGACATAAATGACATGTTACATTGTGTAAGTTTAAAGCATACAGTGTGTTTATTTGATATATGTTATGGAATGATTACCAAGGTAAGGTTAGTAAGCATTTCCATCACCTGATATAATTATCATTTCTTTTTTGTGGTTAGAACACCTCAAATCTATTCTCCTAGCAACTTCCAAGTGTATAGTACAGTACTATTAACTAAAATCACCACCCTCTACATTAGTTTCCAGAATGTATTCATCTTGTAACTGGAAGTCTGTGCCCTTTGACCAGCATCTCCCCATTTCCCCCTGAACTCCCCAACCCTGTTTCCATCGTTCTACTCTCTGTTTCTGTGAATTTGGCTTTTTTAGATTCTATATATAAGTGATAGTATACGTTATTTGTTTTTCTCTGACTTATCTCACTTAGCATAATGTCCTCAAGGTCCACCCATATTGCTGCATATGGCAGGGTTTCCTTCTTTCTCATGCCTATTTTCCATTGTGTGTGCATGTATATACATATATACATATGTGTGTATATATATATTATATATGTATATATGTGTGTATATATTATATATAGTTATATATGTTTATATGTGTGTATATTATTTTATGTATAATTATATAAGTGTATATGTGTGTATATATATATCTTATATATATAATTATATTATATATAATCATCTATCTTGTCTTCTTGGTATGTCCAGTATCTAGCACAGCTTAATAAATATTTGTTGATTGACAAAAGGAATGAAAGATTACTGAGTCAGAGTTTGTCTAAATTATAAAGGGAAATTTACAGAGAATCGGGGGTTCAAGTAGACTCGAAGTTCTCTAAAGGGACAAGGGAAGAGCACATTCAAGATAAGGAGAACCCTGGAGTTCTTGGTACCTCTAGCCCAGATAGTGCCTGTCCCTCCCAGTATGCTTCAGGGGGATAGTAGAACTTCTATTAATATTTATTTTTATTTTATCCTTTTCTATTTTTTGTATGTTATACGTTTACATAATGTATTACTGCAGTAATGCATGTAGATAAATTTTATGTAAATAAATATGAGCATAAAAGAGATGCAAGCCCCAAATTATTTTGATTAAAGAGTTATATGATCAAAGAAAGCAAGGAAGCCTCCACCAGAGAGAATAAAAAAGCCACACATGGGATGTAAGGCTGGGAAAGCAGCGAGTATGTCCGTGAGAATCTCATACGTTGTACTAAGAAGATTAGGCTGTGTTATTTAGGCCATGAGGAGCTACTAAAAATTGGGATTTTCGCTTTTTCCTAAGAGAATGCCTACTCTTGATGATGTTAGTGACTTTTAAAAAATTCTCTTTTTAAAAAATTAAATGAAAGATTTTAAAGATATTATAAAAATAACTGTCCTTGCCATCCAAATGTAACAAACATTAACATTTTGCTGTATTTGTAAGTCCTTTTTCAAAGAAATAAAACGTGACAGATAAATGTAAAGCCTGTATCCTTCGCTCTCCAATTTAACTCCCTCTATCCCTCAACAGTGTACACATAAACAATATATTGCTTTTTTTCACTCATCTTTTCAAATCTATCTTTACTGATAACTGCTTCATAGTGTCCCCACTGTCTGAATAAACCCTATTATTTATAAATTCCCCTACTAATGAGCATTTGGATTGTTTCAAGCTTTTTGACATTACTAGTGGGTTTTTGGTATACACCCTTCATCAGATTTAAGAAGATTCCTTATATTTATAATCTGACAGGATTTTTTTTTAATAACAAATGAATCTTAAACTTTACCAAATATTTTTATTATGATTATCTGCTAAGATGTGTATATAATTTTACTTTTTCAATTAATGTATTAAATTACTTGGGTAGATTTTCCAGTATTAAACTATGCTTGATTTGTGAGTTAAAGTCAATGTTGGTCATAATTACAGTTTTAAAATATTGCTACCTGGATTTAATTTGCTAATAATTTATTTCATAATTTTGCATCTGTATCCATAAGTGACATTTGTCAATAAGCTTATTGCTTAGTTTTAGCATACAGGTTATGCTAGGCATGGACAAGTCGATAATCTTGCCCTTTTTTTCCTCTTCTCTGAAATGTTTATCTATTTCTTGAAATTTCATGCAACTCATCTTTTGTTACCTAAAATATATTCTTTGGAAGAATAGATCTGAGAAAACTGGTCCGATTTAGCAATAATTCACTTATTTGGCTTTTCTGTTTCTTCTGAGTTTGTTTTAATTTTTATATTTTCCTAGGAAACTGTCCATTTTATTTATATTTTTCAATGGTTAGTCTCTATGAGTTTATATATATATTTACAGTATTTGTGGTTATGGCCCTATGTTCCTATTGCAGTTCATTATTAATGCTTTTTATTTTTTATTTTTTGATAAGTTTTCTTAGGGATATATACATATTTTTATCGGCCTTTTCACAAAATCAGTTTTGAGTTTGTTAATTATTACTATTGGTGATTTTTCTTTGTTTTCTCTATTCATTTCTGCTCTCATTATGATTAACTTCTTACATTGTTTTGTAAGTTTACTGTTTTATGTTTACAGTATCTTAAATTGTTAAATCATTTGTTGAAAATAATTTTTATTGTTTATAAATAAGTACATTAAAGTAGAAATTTCCTCCTAAATATTATAGCTGCATAATATAAATTTTGAAATGTAGTGGGGTTTTTTTTTTTGCTGTTGTTCAGCCTTAAATATTTTATCATTTCCTGTGTGATTTCCTCTTTAACCTTGTGTGGTTTCATTAACTCTTTAATGAACTGTTTGGGAGTTTCAGGGTTTTTTAAAACTATCATTTTATTATTACTTTCTAACTTAACTACATTAAAGAACATGGTTTATGTGACACCACGTTCCTGTGTGGAATCTGTTGGAACATTCTGTTACCCAAAACATGTTGAATTTGTATAAATGTTCTATCTGTGCTTAAAAAGAATGTATATGCTTTATATATTCGGTAAAAGGTTTTGTGTGTGCACGTTTATGTACAATAAACTCTTAATTTAGCAGACCAAATATTTTTTATCCTTACTAACTTTATTTTGTCTATTTTATCTCTCTGTTTTGATCAAGGTTTTTAAAATTATTCAACCATGATTGTAGGCTTTTCTATTCCATCCAAAACATTTTGTGTTTTGTAGTTTGAGACTATGTTGTCAAGTTTATACATGCTCATGATTATTAGGTCTTCTTGTGGATTGTTCTTTCATCATTGTGTAGGTCTGCTTCAATCCTATTAAGGCATTTGACTTACGTTTTCTTCTGTTTGACTTTAACATTGCCACAGCAGGTTTTGTTTTCATTATAATCCTAGAGTATTTTACTTTGTGGTTTTATTTTATGGGTTTGTCTATAAGCCATAAATAGCTTGATTTTTATGAAATCTTTTATTGGTATTTTAATAGTTAAGTTTAATCCATTTATACTTATTTTGATTATTGAAACATTTAGAATTATTCATGTCATACTGTGTGTTTTATGTTTACCATGCTTTTTCTTTGCTTACCCCCACTGTTTCTTTCCTTTAGTTGATTTGATAAAGTTATTTTAATAAAAATGTAAAAGTTTCAGTATCTCTTTCCTCATAATTAAATTATAATTCTTTACACACTGAGCTTTTCTTTCTAATTTATAGGCATCACTTAATTAATTTACAAATGTGTTCACCAATTAGGCATCATACTTCCTCCCTACAGAATTTTTTGTTGTTAGAGTAAATCTTTGTAAAAAGCTCTTTAATCAAGGGCCTCCGGACAGAAAACTATTTTTGTGTATCTGAATAATGTCTATATTTTAAACTCAATTTTAAATAATAGTTTAGCTGAGGATAAAATTATATTTTGTGCTGCCAGCAAAACTCCAAGAAATTGGGGCAAACAAGTCAAGTCCTTCTTTGAAGGGGCATCTAGGTAGTTCCTCACAGAGTCCACCACACCACAATTCTCCTTCTGTCCTGACATGATTTGAGAGACATCACAAATTGAGTCCCCATGAAGGCAGCTTGGCTCACATTCTAATTGCTCCACTGTTTCATCTTCCCTTACATCCCACATAGACTACTTTATGTAAGTTATGAAACTCTGGCAGGTGTCACAGCCCATTTTTAGCTTACCTTTACAGTCTGGGGGAATCTACCACTGTCCCTGTTTCCTTTTACACAATTAGTCTGGCATAAGTTTCCAATAAAATATGGAGTGAATGTTGTCAGATCTTGGTTGTTGTCATTGTTGTTGTTGTTGGTTGTAATTTGATCAAAGAGGATCTGAATTTTTATCAGTTCAACCCATTTATATTTATTTTGATTTGTGCTTGTTAGAACACACTTATGCTCTTATTTTATGTTTTCTACCTACTGTATTTTATTCTGATTTACTATCCTTCACTTGGTAGATGAAATTTTGTCTGATGTGAAAGTTACACATTCTGTTTTTCTTCTTTGAGTATTCATCCTTATATTTATTTTTCTATAAATTTCTCAACCATATGAATGTTCTATTTTTCCCTGAATAAGACAAGTACTTTACATCCTCTCTTTCCTTTGATCTCCTTTCCTACCCTACCTTTATTCTGAAGTGTAATGATATTACCATCTAGACTTTTACATTTATTAAGGGTTGTTAGACATATTTTAAAAATCTAGGTTTATAGACAAAAGGTAGACTTCAATAATTATTGAATCACTCTCATTACCCAAATATTTCTGTATTAAAATAAATGAACATGGGAAGAATTATATACCATATGTTTAGATTTAAATTTGATAGAGACTCTTTTGTAATTTACTTGCCAGTCTATAAGAACAAAACTAGGGAGCTGAGGTATCAACATTAAGGAAAATTTTATAGGAAGTTATGAGTATGCAGATTAAAAAGGCATACCACAATCCAGACAAAACTAAACCATGAACTATTCTGGAAAATTTCCTGAACTTTAAGGATAATGAAAAATTTCTATGACCTTTCAGGCAAAAAAATTTGTGTCCTACAAAGAAGGAAAATAAGCCTCACCTCAAACTTTTCTTGTGTCACACTAATGCCAGAAAACCATGAAGCAAAAATCATAAATTATAAAGGGGAAATTGTGAGACTTAAGAATGTAATAACCTGATGAATTGTTGGCCATTTACTTAAGCTACAGATAAGAACTTAAAATATATTCCACCCTGAAGATAAAGTAATCACAACTTAGAATGGGAAATATGGGATATAAAAAAGTGGCTGAAAATATGAAAATTAAGCAGAATTTATTGTAAATAATCATTGGAAATAGAGTTACAAAATCAAATGGGTATAGTAAAAGCAATTCGAAAGAGAAAATCTGAAAGATTATAATTTAATAAACATAATCTGGACCCCAGATTATAGCAACAAATTGGTAACTAGCTACCTGGATGCAGAAAGGAGAGAGAAACCTATGCATATGGGACGGTTCTTCTTTCCCTGGAGATGAAATTTCAGGCCAGTTCCATGACTTCTCATTACCTTCTGGTAGTAATTAGTATGTCAAATAATAATCAAAATTTAAACTCTATTCAAAGATTATCCCCTTTCCCAACTCAGGCCTTTTACAAACGAACTCTCTGTGAGAAAAGTATTGTTTGTTGGCTTCTCTCTTTCCTGGCACTTTTATCATTCCTACCCAACTTCTAAGCTAGTTTTTAGACTCAATTATGTTGGAACCTAGAGAAAGAGAAAAGTAAATCAGCAAGAGAAAGAACTAACCCCATGAATACATTTGAAGGAGTACCAGTAAATTAAAATAAAGTTGCCCAATGATTACATCCCATGGGTCATACTTGTTCAATATATGTAATGGTCTCACAATTATACCCTTTGTTTTGTCTCCTGTCAATCTCCAGCATCATGGACTGCCTGGCACACCATAGGACGTCAGCAAATATTTGTGATGAATAAGTGGATAAATAAGGAAGTATATGATACACAGAAGAGATGCACTAAAACAAAATGGCAAAGGTTAAAAAAAAAAAAAAAGAATGGGCCAAGGTTTTCCAGTCAAGTGTAAATTAAAATAAAGTAGAGGAAGCAAGATAAGTTGTATAAAATAGAATCCAAGTCGGGCGCCTGGGTGGCTCAGTTGTTAAGCATCTGCCTTCAGCTCAGGTCATGATCCCAGGGTCCTGGGATCGAGCCCCACATCAGGCTCCCTGCTCCACGGGAAGCCTGCTTCTCCCTCTCCCACTCCCCCTGCTTGTGTTCCCTCTCTCGCTGTATCTCTCTCTGTCAAATAAATAAAATCTTAAAAAAAAAAAAAAAAAAGAATCCAAATCCAAAAGAAACAGTATGGGGGCGCCTGGGTGGCTGAGTCAGTAAGCATCTGCCTTCTGCTCAGGTCATGATCCTGGGGTCCTGGGATCGAGTCTTGCATCGGGCTCCCTGCTCAGCAGGGAGTCTGCTTCTCCCTCTGCCCCTCCCCCCACTCATGCTTGCTATTTCTCTCTCTCTCAAAAATAAATAAATAAAATCTTTTTAAAAAGACAGTATAAAAGTCATTAGTCCGTAATAAAAACATATCAATGAGCTTTAAGCACTAAATACAATAGCTTTAAAATGTGGAATGTATGATTGTTAAAAATCAAAGCAGAAACAAAAACATGTATATTCTAAAAGAATTTATAGACCATTTTTAGCCTTTGACAGATCAAGTATACAAAAAATAACAATGACATAAGGAATTTGAAATTTAGGGAAAAAAGAACCCTATAAAAAATACATAATTCCTTGTGTCTTGGGTGTATTTATAAAAAGTGATACTTTAAGAGATTCACTATGTTGGCCTACCCAGTATCATTCTAAACTTGATTCTCTAAAAAATAGGTACCTTTTCAGTTTTCCAGTCTCTATCTGTAGGCTCTCCTGTGGCTGGGGCTGCCCATGGGCTTTAGTTCTGACCAAAGACACATCAGCAAGGACCAGCTCGTACTGGCTCTTACCTTCCTCCTTCTTCCTGCCCACAACATACACCGAATGCCTGAGATGCAGCCCCATCTCTGCATATCAGCAGAGCAGGAAAAGGGAAACAACCCTGTTCCTTCATGGCAGTCCTGGACTTCTTACTGTGGACTGTTCCAGGACAAGAACCGGCCCCTTCCTCACGCAAGCCCCTTACCAGTTCCTCTGGTACTGCCTGCCTAACTTACACGGTCAAAAAACACATCAATAAATACACCAACACAGAGCTTGTCTAGGCCATGTCCTCCAACTACAATTCAACAAAACTGGAAATAAGTGGTAAGAGTTTTAGTCATAAAATTTAAGGTGTTCTTCTCAGTAAGTACTGGCAGGAAGGAAATAAGAATGCAAAATATATACTTGTTGGACAAAAATAAGGTATTAAATTAAGAATTCTCAAGATATAATAATTACAAATTCTACACACACCTCCTTAGGATTTCTTTTTTTTTTTAAGATTTATTTATTTATTTGTCAGAGAGAGAGCACTTTTTAAGATTTATTTATTTGTCAGAGAGAGAGCACAAACAGAGTGAGAGAGAGAGAGAGAAAGAGAGAGCACGAACAGGGGTAGGGGGGCAGAGGGAGAAGCAGGCTCCCTGCTCTGGGACTCGATCCCAGGACCCCGAGATCATGACCCCAGCTGAAGGCAGATGCTTAACCAACTAAGCCACCCAGGCATCCCCCCCTTAGGATTTCTTATCAGCTCTTTCTCCTTTATTTTTTTCCCTAAAATTTATCACTTTCTCGTATACTACATAATTTAGCATCTTTTCCACCTTCCTCTACCAGTGTAAGCTCCATGAAGTCAGGGATTTGTGTTTATTTTGTTCACTGTGGCATCCCCAGTTGTTGAAATATTGCCACAGTAGACATTTAATAAAATTATGAAATGAATTGATAATTCCACTAAAGGCAAAATGAATCATCTTAATTTTTATTATTAAAGCTAAAAATGAAAAATAAATAATCCAACTCAAGTTGAAAGAGATAAACACCAATCATCTAATAAATAAAATACCTAAGTAAAGCAGAGAGAAAAGTAATAAAGATAAGCCAAAATGAATTTTGAAAAGTAGGTTTTATATTAAATGAAAAACTTCTTGATGAAAAAAATACAATAGATAAACCTTTGGTAAATCTAGTCAAGAAAAGTGGAAAGTCCCTAACAAAAATAGGGACAAAAAAGCTATTATAACAGATAGAAAGGAGAATAATGAATGATAGTAGAGAACTATTTATAATTCCCTGTCTATAATATTTAGCCTTGGAAAATAGACAATTTTCTGTGAAAATATAAATTTAATAAAATGGACTTAAGAAGGTCAACAAAATCAGAATAGATCAATAATCATCAGTAACCTAGAAATGGAAGCTTATTAAATCATTATTTAAAAAATAAAAAGGATTTTTTTCACTGTTTCAAACTATCAGGGAAATACAAACCTCTGTGCTATAGAAACTATTTTTTTTAATGATTTTATTTATTTATTTTGACACAGAGAGAGAGAGAGACAGCGAGAGAGGGAACACAAGCAGGGGGAGTGGGAGAGGGAGAAGCAGGCTTCCCGCCGTGCAGGGAGCCCGAGGTGGGGCTCGATCCCAGGACCCTGGGATCATGACCTGAGCCGAAGGCAGATGCTTAACAACTGAGCCACCCAGGTGCCCCTGTGCTATAGAAACTATTAAAGAGCAGAGCAAAACATGAAATTGTGACGAAGTTTATCAAGTGACTTTCCACTCTCCACTGGTGGTATTTTTTTCCTGAGCCTATTGATTTGATTTATAGTCTTATTAAAAATCCTAGTAGTAAATCACTGCTGCATTGTCATGGTGGAGAACTCTTTTACTAGACTGTTGAATTCAATTTGCTGGTCCAACCCTACAATAGAATATTAAACAGCCAATTAAAGGGGAGGTTCTGAAGAAATTTTTACAACATGAGAAAATGCTTATGAAATAATAGTGTTTTCTTTATTCCATTTTATTCCCTCTAGTGAGGTGAAAATTATGCATCTTTGTTCTTGCATACAGCATTTCTCAACCTTAAATTCCACCTTGTCTGGAATTCCACGGTTTTTGGCGTCTCTTCCGGCGTGCTGTATTGATAACTGGTGGTCTCCGGGGGGCCAACAAATGGTCTGCCAGTAGTTTGGTAATTTTAAAGAAAAAGATGAGGAAATCATCTTGCTCACATACATTTCCGCAACTTGAAATATTAGATTAGTAATGATCTTCATAGGAATCCCATCACAATCCAGTAACGCTTGTGTTTTTAAAAATTATCCATGAACTGAAAGGGCATGTTATTTCATCTCAGGAATACTAAGTTAAGAGCATGAAGTTCTTCTCCCTTTAACTTATTTTCACATGATTTGCATATTTGCACATTTCCATTAATTAAAGGACTAGATCCAAAGTTGCTGGACAAGTTAGACCTCTTTTCTCTCCTCTATACTGAGTAGCTGGTAACAAGCTCATTTGCCTCCAGATTAAAGTTGTGACAACTTCTGCCTTTGTTTTACTTGTGGAAAATTAGCATTTTTTTCACACTGTTCACATATTTGCATTATTTGAATGTTGTTTGCATTTGGTATATTTGCATTTCGCCTTTTATGTTATAGCTCAAGTCAACAAAATGGATGGGTGGGTCAAAAGTGTTTTATTAAAGAGTAAGCAGAGTCATTGACAGGCTGATTTGAAGATGTATATGGAAATCAAAGGATCTAGAGGAGTCAAAACTATCTTAATAAAGGTTGGGATTTATTTTATGAATTTTAAAAACTATTTTTTATTATTTTGAATGGCTTGTGTGGTGTACATATTAGCTTGAATAGCCTGAATCTGTCATTTTAGGACTGAGATGCATGGAACATAAGCTGTCAGAATTTTTAATAAGACAAAGCAAATAGTACAATGGTAGAGCATTTGACCCTTTCCCGTTACTTGATCATTTTCTTCCGTCGTTCAAAAACAGATTGACAATACTGGGTCTGTTTAAAAAAAAAAAAAATCATATCCAGGGGCACCTGGCTGGCTCAGTCAGAAGAACATGCAACTCTTGATCTCAGGGTTGTAAGCTTGAGTCCCAAGTTGGGTGTAGAAATTACTTAAAAATAAAATGTTTAAAAAAATAATAAAATAAAATAAAAAATCACATCAGAATTTTGGAACTCTCTGCATCCTCTGATTGGAAGAGGGGTCCAATTTCCAGTATGGCAGGGTATACGGGTGGCTGGTCCACTGGAATTGAGAGGTCTCTGTGCTTCTTAGCATCTGACTGAGCGTCACCCATGGCACAACATCTCTGTTAGGATTTATGCTAGAAGAACATGCTGAAATCTCTGTTTCCCTTTCCTCTTTCCTGCGCCTACTCGTTATAGAGTTCCAGATGACTCCTGAGTCTTTCTCCAGACCCACAGCTCATGCTAGACTAGCACCAAGAATTTCATACACTCTATTGAAGAAAGGTTGTCACAAGTTTAATCAGCTAGGTTGCTACCAGCCGCTCAGTGTGGGGAGAGAAAAGGCGTCCAGATCCATCAGATAGAATTAATTATCCTGGTCCTTACCCCAAACACCCTCCCCCTTCATGCTCTTTCTATCAGTTGGCCCTGAGCTGGAGCGTCTGAGCTTCCTGGGGAAGGATCCTTACCTGTGTGAGCTGTTCCTATGGTTTTTATTCTTGTCTTTTCTGTCCCAGCAGAGAAGGAAACAGCAAAAGGAGGAGATTGACAATAAGCGAGGGGAGAAATAATTGACAGTTTCCTGAGGGTCTGGAAAAGACAGAATTGAGAACACAGAACAGAAATAGCAATACTTTTTGTTAAATGGAGAGAAGACAGGAAAGCAGGGAACAAGGATAGCCTTAGATAAATTATCACAGTGCTTTGTGTGCAACAGTGACTCAAATACTTACTGAATTCAACAGGTATTAACTAGTGACACAAACTACCAGCTCTTAATGAATAAGAAAAGGTGTCACTGAAACATTATACCCAGCAATCAGCCATGTGGAGATTTAATATAGATATTTAGAGCAAAGCACTGGGCTGGGTTGACTGTGTGGTTGACGTAAAGAGTAAATGGTAGGGCACCTGGGTGGCTCAGATGGCTAAGCGTCTGCCTTCGGCTCAGGTCATGATCCCAGGGTCCTGGGATCGAGTCCCGCATCGGGCTCCCTGCTCCTTGGGAGCCTGCTTCTCCCTCTGCTTCTCTCTCTCTCTCTCTGTCTCTCATGAATAAATAAATAAAATCTTAAAAAAAAAAAAAGTAAATGGTAAACTCAGAAGTCCCCTATTCTTTTAATTATAATGATTACCAAATGCACCTTGTTAGTCATACCAGGACTAACCTGCACCCGCAGCATAAATCCTCTCCCAACTAACAAGGACTGAGCTCTTAAGTGTCAGGCTCTGTGCCAAATACCTAAAGACATTGTAGTTTCATTTAATTTCCCACAACAACACAGGGAAAGAAAGTGACTCAGAGAAATTAAGTACTTTGCCAAGGCCAGAGGTCTAGAGAGCAGGGCTGAGATTCAAACTCCGATCTGCCTCACTTGAAAGCCCACTCCACGTAATTAAAATTAATTAATTTTAAAGATCAACCGCCAGTAAATTAATTTCATGCTAGAAAGATACTGTTGAAGTACCTAACAGAGACAACGTCCCACAGAAAAACAATGCCATTTAACCCGACTCTTGTATAGCTCTATAAAGTGTCATAGATTTGTGGGTATTTTCGGGAAACTGACAACTTGTGGACAGAGCATAACTTTGTGTTCAGCTCTAGCCTTCTCGTATTCTGGTGACAAAGCTATTTTAAAATGCCTCCTATTTCTCTCCTTTTGAATTTGAGGTCCTCTATTATTTTCTGTTGTCAAAACGCAGACAAACCTTATTATTTTATTAGGTCATCGGATATGATTTATTTGTCTCCCAGGAGGAGTGACTGTAGAAAGGGAGAGTGACAGGACTTATCAGGCCCCGAGTGGACTGAGCTCACCCATTAAGTTAGCCTGTCTGCCCTGCTCTTGACAGTTATTAATGCTTCCATCTCCTGCTGCTTTCACTGCCTGTTCTTTGGGGGTGCCAATTCCAGATGTCATTGTTACATCGTGACAGTACTCACAGCCCTAACAGGCCAGTGGTTTCCATGTCTTGGGCATAGTCCTACTGTAACAGTAGGTTACTGGTTGGCCACCTTCCCATGCATCCTCCAGGAAGCCCAAAACGACTAGCCTGAGCCAGTCCCAGCCTCTTGCTTGGGCCAGTTTCAAGTTAAAATTGTTTCTCAGCAAGCAAGCATTGCATGTGGCTAATTCCCCATTAACCAGCATTCTCTGCTTGACTTCCATCAGCCTCCATTGTGTTACAGCCCTATGTGGTTGGTGAGCCCTGCAAGCCTACTCCACAAGCCTACTGTGTGGCCATGATAACAGCTCTTCCTCCCAGAGGCTGGGTGAATAGGAACAGTGAGAGATACGATTTCCTTGTATCAGTCAGATGTGCTAGGTTATGCTGTGGTAACAAATGACCCCAAAGTCTCTGTGGCATACAGCAACAAAGGTCTATTTCTCATTCATGTTATGTGTCCATTGTAGCTTGGCCGTAGCTCTGTACCACACCAGCTTCACTCCAGGATGAGGCTAAGGAGCAAATGTCTCTGGGGAACATTAAGACTGTGGCAGAGGCAAATGAAGCATGACAAAACTCAAGCTCATTCTTAAATCTCCTTTCCCTACTTCATCCACAAAGCAAGTCATATATATGGCCACTCCTGATAGCAACAGAGAGGGAATGTGAAATCCTCCTTCAGGGAGCAGCGGCCCATGGAGTGGCAACAACCATTTGAGCATGACTACGATCTACCGCTCTCACTTTGGAGACCTGTCACAACATCACCAAATTGTCTTAGAAGGAGCACCGCCTGTGGACCTCAAGTCTCAAGATTTGACAAGATTCTGCCAGAGCAGCAGAGACCTGCTCATTTTCTCCCCGTGCCTGCCATATTGAGTTGAGCTCGTCCCACACTGACAGATGGCGCTGGTGTCCTAGTGACTCCCTGAGGTGAGTCAAGGTGTTGCTCCTGGTCTTTGTAATTCCTAGGCTCTGTGATCCCAATACCTTAAGAGGTGGACCTCAACCCTTGCCCAGCCCTTGGGGCAAGGTATGTAGTGAGGCTCCTCCACCAGAGGCTGCATGCAGTGAAGGACACTCTACCCTGAGTCACTTCTTTTTACAGCCTGTCAGAGACCAAATTAGATCACTTTGAAGGAATACATTATGACCCATCTGTCCATTCACATAAATCACTGACCTTCCTTTTTCTGCCGTAGCAGAAGGGTGTTGAAAACAGTTGTCTCTGCAATAAATCTTGGCCAGTTTAGTAATATAAATGTTGTTGTGCTTGATGTTTTATGCTATGATTATTGCTTTATTGAAATGTATGGGACTTAATAAGATAATGCTGTCCTCAGCAACATGAGGTACATATGAAATAAAGATGATTTGATGATTTGAATTTTATTAATATACAGAAAATGCCAGTGCAGGAAGTTCTTCTTCTAAATATAGTTATTCAAAATCCAGTTGAAAATCATTTCAAAAGTGTTAATAATATAATTTTAAATACACCATATTGGAGCTGGACACACACACAAATTATATATATATAACCCTTCACTTATCATATATACATATGATATTGTGATTTATTATAAGAAATATATATAGTCTTCATCCCCATTTCTGGCTCACAGATCTCAAAAATCTTGGAATTTCCTAAGTGTTGAAAGTGATAAAGGTGCCTTCTATGATGCTAATGAGTTGGCTTGTGGAATGCATGTGAGGGTGGGGGCTGGGTGCCAATGGAGCCAACTACTTGTTCAGAGCTTTGGAACTTTCAGTCCCACCCTGGACCTCCAGAGAAGAAAGAGGGGCTGGAGGTTGAACAGTCAACAATGGCCAATGATTTAATCAGTCATGCCTATGTAATGAAACTTTCACAAAAATCCAAAAGGATAGGGTTTGGAGAGGTTCCAGGTTGATGCACACATGGAAATTTGGGAAGAATGACACAGTCTGAGAGAGCATGGAGGCCTTGAGCCCTTCCCACACACCTTGCCCTATGCATCTCTTCCCTCTGGCAGTTCCTGAGTTGTATCCTTTGATAATAAACCAGTGATCTAATTAAAATGTTTGAGTTCTGTGAGCTGCTCTAGCAAAGTAATTGAACTTGAGAAGGAGGTCCTGGGAACCACTGATTTGTAACTAGTCGTTTAGAAGCACAGATGACAACCTGGACTTAGAACTGGCATGGGGTAGGCAGGGTGCAGTCTTATAGGACTGAATCCTTAACTTGGGAAATCTGATGCTATCTCCAGGTAGATAGTGTCAAAATTGAGTTGAACTGTAGGACACCCTACTAGTGTTTGAGAATTGCTTGGTATTATGTAGGAAGCCCTCCCCAGCATACATATGCACATACACATGGAAATTTGATCCAGGAAGCTAAATATATATAATTCATATAATTAATTAAGTATCAAGCATTTATTACTCATATAAATCAGGGAGACAAAGAGAACCAATGTAAGAAGTATCTCCCATGGTAATATTTTATAAATGGCCTATAACCGCTATACCATTGTAGTTGAGTTTTTAAACTCATGTTAAAACAACTGATATTTCTTCATCTAAAAAATATTCACTGAGCACCAACCATGATCCAGGCACTGTTCTAGGCACAGAGGACACAGAATAAAGCAGGCAAAAATCCCAGTCCTCATGGAACTTAGGTTCCACTTGAAGGAGAAAGACAGGAAATGAAATATAGTGGTGATCCTCTGTATGCTCTTCCTGACCTACCCTCCAGCCTTCTCCACCCTGAGCTGTGCATCTCCACAGACCACATCAACAAGCTCACTTGCCCTCTCATCTCCAGTGGGATTTGGCCAATGGAAGGGACTGGTTGGGTCAAGAGGAGAAAAAAGTTGTGGACTTTGTTCATCATGGGATGGCATATCCTTCTCTCAATGGTGTCTTCCCAAGCTGCTATCCTTTCCAGATTTTTCTCTCACGTCTAGTAATTGCTCTTTCACTTTTCCCCTATAGGCCCGGAGGTGTCCACGGCCCCCATCCCTACTGCCACTGTTGCCAGCCCCACAGCCCTACATGAGTCCTTGCTGGTTTCCCTAAACTGTGCCCACATCTTTGTCAATATTTCTTTGATTATACTGGGCTCCAATCACCCGGTTCAAGGATAATGTGTCCTGTTATAATCCTGACTAATACACAAAATAAGGAAATAAGTTATATAATAACTTAGATATTGGTAAGTGCTGTTGAGAAACACAAAGCAGGGCAAGGGGATAAAGCTGCTGTCTCAGGGCAGGTGGGTGCTTTCTAAACACCATGGTCAGTGAAGGCTTCTTCATAGAAGCATATAATGCTACAAATGTGCCTATCCCCCAGGAGAACTTTTCTTTCAAACGAAAGCAAAAGTGGGAAAGGAGCTCCAAAATTTAAAACCTGGAATTAAGGAACGTCGCTGGTTGCAGTGGAGGCCAGAGTAGGGGTGAAGGCTCAGAGCGCTTGCATGCATCCTGGCCGCCATGCCCTCATGGCGGCAGCCTTCACCGGCCTCAGCCTTGGCTTCTGTGGCACTCGATTGGCCCTGGACTCTGAGACACTCAGAACCAAGAGTGATGCAAAATATCCCGTTCTTAATCCTCCCTAAGTTTTATACCACATCCCTCCAGAGAAACACAGAACTCCTCATCTCAGCCTCAGGAATAACTTCCATGGAACCACGATTTAACGTTCTGTCCTCATCTCTCACCCACGGCTGGAAAAAAAAAAAAAAGCTTCATGTGTATTTGTTTTTTCATCTCTATTTGTAAAATTGACATTAAGTTTCTTGTTCCTATTTTTCTCAGTGTCTTCTTTACAAAACTATAGGATAAATTACCTCAGATCTCGGGATGGGGAAAGTGTTCTCTCTGGATGAGCTTGGATGCTTCCTTCTACTGAACAATGAGAAGTAGGTACCCCTTTGTGTTTTCCTCTTGGTGTGGGCTGACAGGAAACTTAGAGCTAAGTGTCATGCTAAATTGCTATGACTTTTCTCAAAGATGTTTTCTTAACGTAAATTTTCTATTCTAGTTTTCTTTCTGTGGTTTTTGTTTTATGTGTTCTATTTATTGTATTTGTGCTTTTCTTAAAGAACTAGGTAAGCTATAAATAAATATTATAATGCAATCTAATTACAACATCTTATTTTGATTTGGTTGACTATTTTCCCTGACTACATCTACATCAAAATAATCCATGAAATATGAATATGAAAACTTTAGCCAATTGAAATTACTGGTCTCTATGCTAATGAAAACAAGCAATTTGACTGATTTTACTTTCCCACTCAAGAGACTGTGTTTCTTCATTCATGAAAAGAAAAAATAATACTTCTAGGTAATTTATTATTGTCAGGATCGGTGCTCAGTACTGAGGGCTCAAAGATGAATGTGGTACAGACCCTATCCTCAAGGAATTTATTGTCTAAAATTAAGTTTATTTATTCTTTCAAACTTCTCATTCAGAACCAGTATCTATTTGTAGCTAAAAACTAATTTGCAAAGGAATACATTTTTTTAAAGCAAAATTAGCCTTCCCACTTAGTTCTGTTCTCTCATGCCAACAGAGATAAAAGAAATAAAAATTCTAGACTTTCTGCAACGATAGCTTGCCCCCAAACAAACATGAGATTGGTTTTAAAATACTTGCCGCAATAAGCACTTACGAGGCGGGCCACAGCTTCTGACGAGCTGCTGGAGGCCAGGGCGCTTTTGTTCTCTATTCACCCAGCTGCTCCCTTCAACCTCAAATCCCCTTAAAACATTTCAAATCAATATCTGCCCTTGAAAGCCTGAAATGTAGCCACCTAATAGGTCAAGCTATCTTTTTATATCAATCATAATTCCTAGGAAGTTTTGTAATTTTCCAAGTTTAATAAATCATTGTGTGCCATTGATCTAGGCTAAAACTATCCACCACAGTATTTTAAGACCTCCCGGTTCCAGATATGACTAACCCCGGTGAATCTCCAACTTCTATAACATTCATTCCTTTGACAAATATTCGTTAAGCACCACAGTGTTCCAGGCTCAGTACTATGTGCAGGGACATAAAAGGGTAAACAAGACAGATAAGTTCTCTGCCCTCGTGGAGCTGTGCCTAACAGAGAACACAAGGTGGAAATAAATAACTCCAGTGTGAGGAGGACAGAGATTGTGTCGGCTGCCTTCACCGCCTTATCCCTTGAGCAGGTAACGATGCCAGGCTCAGTAAGTATTTGCTGGATGAATAGTACGAAGGAGGAAGCACAGAGCCTACAAGAGCGTACACCAGGGGGACTTCAGCCGGCCTGGGAAGCTGAAGGTGGTCTGCCTAAAGAAATGGTATTTCCTCTGACACTTAAATGAAGAGTTGAAGAGGAGAGGCAAGAGGGACACGAGCGGAAGAAAAACTTGGTTCAGAGGCCCAGGGGTAAAGGAACTGAAATTTTATTTGTACATACAGGTAGACAGACATACCCAGAATGGCTGACATGGAACAAGCATAGAGCAGAGTGACAAGAGATGGGATTGAAAAATTTGATATAAACAGCAGGTCAGACAATCTTACCAAGCTAGTTAAGGATTATGCACTTTATCCTAAGGCAATGGGAAACCATTGACGTGTTTCAAGTTCCTGGGTGATGTGATCAGATTTGTATTTTTAATAGATTCTTCTAGGGATAAAGAGAAGTGCTTGTAGCTGATATGAAAGAGGGATGCCTTGATTCTTATAATCTTCCTATTGCTCGACACTCATTAGTCCCCTTTATGCTTGCTCTGTAGTGTTCAATTTATAAGACATCTTTGTCAAAATCCCATCTCCCTGCTGTGAGCCCAACCTTTCCCCTCAGAGAAGGCAGCATCGTTGTCTCTTCTCAGAGACTTTGTTCCTTCATCCACGTTTTTTTATTCCATGTACCCTTCCAATCACAAACATACCATATCTTGATGTGCAATACCATGGACATGTAATTATACCTCAAGATTCTTCTCTCCTCTGTGATGACTCAATGCACTTAATATCCAAACAAGCAAATTCAAACTCCTCTGCCTCAGGAAATGCAAAGCCCTGCACGATTCCGAGACTACCCAGACAACGTTCGCATTCCTCTGGTGTGGTTTGCTCTCTTGTTCCAATCTGTGGCTCCCTAATCATTTCTAGTGGTCTCGTCATCACTTTTATATGCCGTCCCAACAGTCTGCAGGTGTACATTGCCCCCAAACACAGAGCTCCCTTCAACCCCCAAAGCACAATTGAAGACTCGAGAACGGAGGGGAATTTCAGAGAAGAAAAACAGAACCAAACGTATCAGCTCTCACCGTTAAGTGGAGGTCCCGGGTTGGTTAGTAGTTTCCTCTGTAGCCCTCAGCCAGCTGCTCTGTTGTTGGCACCAATGTCAGTTCAAATGAGTCTGGTTCTTGCTCAGCCTCCTTCCCTGTGTGTAGAGCCCAAACATTCCTTTTCCCTTAACCCCAGCCAGAGAGGCTAAACCAGGCAGTCCCATAATTATCTGCAAGAGTCGCCAACCTATGCAGACTGATGATAGCTATTACACTCCTCTGTGTTTCAACCTTTCCCTTCCAGACTAGCTGCTGGGATTTACTTAATTTAGAAAACCAAAAGGCCTGTTACGATGTTTTCTTCCACACTAAAACGCCATCTTCCTTTGAAAGACAATTCTGCAACATCTCCCTAGAATGCAGACAGGAAGCAGTTTTTTAAGTAACATTTTTTTATTTGCTTTATAGATGTACAAATATGTTTAATGGGGGGGGGGGATTATACACACACCCACACAGTGGTTCTCAAATTTTCCAAACTAATTACTCCTAACAAGTGGGAATTCCATGAGGAGCTGAACATATTATCTCAAAGCAGCCCTATGGCAAGCATATTATTTCTTTGGAGTCTTGTATTTTATCTTCTAAAATCCACGTACATTTTTGCATCCGCTGCATAATATGTCCCTTTATTTCAGTACATAACAATAGAATGAAATACACTTAAACCCAGTCAGAGTGCTGTAAGTGGGATCCACGAATTTCTATCATATAAAATACAGAATCACATTATTCCAAGATTATTGAAATGACCTCAGCGAGCCTACAGAGGTGGGAGTTCTGGGGAGGCCCCAAGTTATATACACATTTGCATTATCATAGGCATCACTGATATCGTGATACTTTTTGAGAACACTAGAGTATGTGATTTATGCCAAAAAAGCATGATAAGGAATGAGTACAGACTAATCAAGCTCCACCATCATATAGCATTTTGGCACTTATCAGGGTTCACTCACTAGGTAAGTGGCTTGATCCTACCCACCCACTTTGATAAGAAAATGTAACTTGACTTCTTGCCTTAAAAAAATTAGAAATTATTACATATAATGAAATCTTGATGTCATTCTCAAAGAGTTCGAACTTTAAATGTTTTCTTCACCCTTGTCTCCTAGAAAAAGCCTACAGCAAGGATTAAGATGCCAACATTTTAGAACAGGAGAAGAACAAACCATGAGCAATCAAGGTGATGGGGAAAGGGAAGTAAGGCAAAGTGCAAAGCATTGTTTTCAGAGCAGTTTGCTTATCTCAGCATCAAGATGATCTTAAGGGAGGCATCTTGGATTGATTCACTCAGTACATGCAAACTCTGAGAAACCATGCCTTAGAGTAGTCCATGGGACAGAGTAAACAGGGAGAATGAATCTGCCTCCTATTTTCCAGGTTTATTTCAAGAGCATCCAATTCCCCCACACTCCATTCTCTGGGCAACTGCTCACAATAGAGTCCTTGCTCTATGGGGCGCCTGAGTGGCTCAGTTGTTAAGCGTCTGCCTTCAGCTCAGGTCATGGTCCCAGGGTCCTGGGATCGAGACCCTCATGGGGCTCCCTGCTCAGCAGGAAGCCTGCTTCTCCCTCTCCCACTTCCCCTGCTTGTGTTCCCTCTCTCGCTGTGTGTCTCTCTCTCTGTCAAATAAATAAATAAAATCTTAAAAAAAAAAAAATAGAGTCCTTGCTCTAGAGTGAGGGGTTTCATCTAAGTCCAAAATGGAGGGGACCCCAGTGTAGGTGGAGAGCTGAACAAGAACAACAAGGAAATTGTCAAGAGCCTCTGAGAAAGTTCATGAGGTTTGTGTACCCAAAACAAGCAAGATACACACAAAGGACAAAATTCTATCCTATTCAATGCCTATCAGATGTCCAACAAAAAAGATGATCATCTTAACCCAAAGATGAGCAAACTTCACATAAAGTCTACAATATTGTCCCTCTGATTTGAACTCCCCAATCTATAAAATTTTAGAGCAGTTTCTAGTCTGTTATCCCCAAACTAGTATTTAAAATGTCTTCTTGTACAGTTTTCTAAGTGTGTATGTAAAACTTGCCCCTCTCAACATATTCTTGGTTGCTCTAAATCAGGGATGAAAATAATACAGCGTAATAGTTAAGAACATTGATAGTGGACAATTTACTAACCATTAGAATTCTATTTCTTAATAAACTCAGTCTTTTATAAGAAATAAATGCTATAATGCATAAAAAACACTTTGTAAATGCCTGGCACTTAAATATTTTATATTGCTACTATCATAATTGTTATTATTTTTCATACCACAAATCAATTATTAAAGTATGGAACATACCATAAATGTTCAGTTTTTGTTCCATGATTGATCCATGTAGGCTATGCTTTTTAAAATACCCCTCTATACAGGAAGGAATAAGATACTTCTCTGGGTCCTTTTTGATTTATTTGTCAAATGAAGGGATTAGCCTAAATGATCTCAAAACTCCATAAATTTACTGGTTATTTATTAAAGTTATTTGTTTTTGTTGAAACACCTACTTGCAATCTCTTCTAGTTACTAGCCAAGGTAAGTATGACAACATGTACTATTATGGAGAAATAATGAAAATAAGCACTGGGTGTGTGAGATATGATTCACAATGATGACGCAGATGATGTTCCACTTAGATACCTAACTGCTCTACCAAGATTGAGCAGATACAAAACTAAACTCATGATCTCCTGCCATAAAATTTCTCTTTTTCTCTCTATCACAATGAGTAGATTGTCCATCCACCCAGGAGTTCACGGCAAAGACCAAGGTGGCATTTCCTTTAACCTCAACGTGTTTTGTTATTTGCATCTACAACATATAGATTTGAACCCATCCAGTGCATCCCCAGGAGCACCACCTCGTTCCAGCCTCCATCATCTCTCTCACTCGATAATAGCACAATAATCACCTTACTTGTTTCCCTACAATTATTCTCCAATCCTCTAATCCATTTTCCACATCTCCGAATATGTCCATTTTAAAACCAAGCCTATCTTCCTGGCTCCTGGGTTATAATCCCTCCGTGTCTTCTGTGGTAGATTAGGTTATTATAGAAAAAAATGCTCTCTCCCCCACTTGCCTCCTTCCGGGCCCCAGTGATGTTGGGCATGGCCGTGCGACTTACTTAGGCCAGTGGGATGGTAGTCCATGTGACGAGAGCAGAAGCTGTGCCCGTTGTTTGCTCTCAGTCTTCTTCTTTTGTGCTTTTGCTGTGACCATGAAAAGAGCTTCCTTTGGCAGCTACTAGCCATTGGGTCTACATCACAGAGTGATACGCATGGAGCAGAGCCTCTTTCACTGACCCTCAGATCTGTGGCCTAAAGCCAAGCCAACCCAGTTGACTTGTGTAAGCAAAAAATAAACGCTTACTGTCTTATGCCACTCAGAGGCAGTTATCGTTTGTCACACAGCAATCGCTAACTGGTACAGCTTCATGTAAAATCATCTTAAAAAGACTTAAGATGACCTAAAAGGCCCATGATGGGTTTCTTCAGCCTCAGCCTATACCATGCTCCCTCTTCTTCCTCCCCACACTGTACCCTGACCACCCTCTCAGTTCTTCGAATATACCAAAGGCCTTTCCCAGCATGGAGTAGCCACATACGTTGTGCTCTTGGCCTGGGTGCTATTTCTCTGTCCTCTCAGTCGAGCCAACTCCGACTCACATTCAATCTATCCATCCATGTCCCTGCCATGGAAAAACCTCCTCACCAAATACCAGACTGGGAATCATCCCCCTATTACATATTTCCTCCTCACTCTGTGCATTTTTTTCATTGCACCCAAGAGAATTGTGATTTATTGGCTTGGGAAAATAGTTAATGTCTCTTACAAAATAGTGAGCTCTGTCATATCAAGGATGATGTTGGTCTTATTTACCTCTGTACCATCTTGACTAGCTTGAATAAAGAGTTTGATCACTCATATTTCCTTGATTAGAGCCGACTAAAATAGTATTTACACACTGTTTATCTTATATCAAATGATGTCAATAAAACTACCATATGTTAGAGTCCTTCAAGTGCGGGTTGTTTCAACTGAGCAGACAATTTTCTTGTCTTTCTAGGATCCAGTCTATTTCTCATATTCTTGTCACTACAATACATCCAGGTATGTCACCAGTCCAAAATGATAGCTAACAATCTGTCTTTTCCTTGTTTTATTGCTAGCAATATCATTTAACCAATTGAATTACGTTACCCCATTTGTAAACAAAAGTTGTAAAAGAAATTATAACAGAACTTCTTTTTTAATGTTAAGGAAAATTTTAAATTAAAATGTTGCCAAGGGAGAAGGGTGAAAGGAAAATATCTTGAGTCCAGAATTGTAATGGAGGAAGGGGCAAACGAGGTAACAGTGGGGATTTAAAACAAAACAAAACACACAAAAAAACCTGTTATCCCACATGTGCAAGAAATTGTAATTGGCAAGAGAAGAAAAAGAGAGAGAGGGAGGGGGGAAGGGAAAGAAGAGAGGAAGAGTGAGAGGAAGAAGGGAGGGAGGGAAGGAGGAAGGGAAGAGAAGGAAGGAAAAAAGACTTTGTGTATCAGGAGTCCCAGGTGCTTGAAACTGAATTGGAACATAAGCTCCTGTGTATAAAATAACATCCTTCCTCAGGCTTCAGAAATAGCTGTGAAGGGGTTAACACACAGTTGGAAGGCTGGGACTGCCTGGGCCACTCTCTGCTAAAGCAGCTGTGTAAGCAACAGACTCTGTAACCTTCAGAGCAGCTGTGAGGAGCAGCAGAGAATGAGGGTCAGCCCATATGGGAAAAATAGGTCAAATCAGCATTTTTACACAGGAAAACTCAAGGTAAACCTTCTTGCAGAGTTGTTTGATAGGCCCTTCTATAGTGTCTAAAATCTGTTCTTCCATCACTATAAACCATTAGCAAGCAAGACCAGGAAGGCCATATTTTATCAGGCTTCTCTTCCAGAATGTCCCACATAGATGGGCCCCAAAGCACCTGTGTTTCTCTACCTGGGGACAAAACAATTTGATAGTAAACTAAGCTGAATCTTAAGGGTTGTTCGCATGCTCTGGCTGGATTCTCTTAAGTGATATGTGTAAGGTACTTAACATTACACCCATGTAGACAAGGTTTATGGTCTCATCCACCCCAAATAACACCTGTTCCTCTGTTGTGTTACTGTCCCTACATAGCCATAGGATTAAAGGAAAAATTGCCATTTTCCTACAAATCCCAGCTAGTCACCACCATTGACCCAGGGATACTTACCCAACAGAAACTGGATTAATCAGAGTATCCCACATCCTGGACACAGTTTATTGGCCTGGGATAGGGTACAGGTATCCTTCGCTTTTCTAAAGTTCTCCTTATGCCACTTCGCTTTTAGAAAAAGACCTACATTAGTACCTGATTTCATTAATCACGTCAATTGATGTTGATTGCTTCTTCAATTTACACCATTTTAGGTTTCATAGGAACGCTCTGCTTTCAGAGAGTGGGGGACACCTGCACCTGACTTCTGTTGAGGTAATTTAAACTTTCCCTCGGGCTACATTTGTTGGTTGGTTTGTTGTTTATTAACGGGAGAGAATTTGGGTCCCTCGGTGGTGCAATTGGGGAGGAATGAGGGGCAAAGCTGTGGGTGTCTGTTTCCTACTGTGTAGCAAAAGCCAGGATGAGAGAATAAAAGCAGAGAGGAGCAGAGAGAAAAAAGAAAGACCAACCTAGTGGCCGTCAAGTCACCTCTAAAACCAGCCAGAGTCCTGCTTTCTTTCACTTGCAACCCAGAATTCTGCCGAATATACACTGACCACTAGTAACAATTCAGTAAGTGATGACCAGTACTGTGGACTCCACTAACCATATTTTAGAGACCCCAAAATCGAGATTCTTGGTCTGAAAAAGGATCTCTCGCTTGTGTGATTTTTCTAAAGCAAAGTCTTACAAATGTATAAATCCCCACTGATACTTTGTCAAATAAGTAACATATCATCTCTTTTTTTTTTTAAGATTTTTATTTATTTATTTGAGACAGAGAGAATGAGAGACAGAGAGCATGAGAGGGAGGAGGGTCAGAGGGAGAAGGAGACTCCCTGCTGAGCAGGGAGCCCGATGCGGGACTCGATCCAGGGACTCCAGGATCATGACCTGAGCCGAAGGCAGTCGCTTAACCGACTGAGCCACCCAGGCGCCCTATTTATTCATTTATTTGAGAGAGTGAGAGAGAGAGAGAGAGCACATGAGAGGGAGGAGGGTCAGAGGGAGAAGCAGACTCCCTGCCGAGCAGGGAGCCCGATGCGGGACTCGATCCCGGGACTCCAGGATCATGACCTGAGCCGAAGGCAGTCGCTTAACCGACTGAGCCACCCAGGCGCCCCCATATCATCTCTTTTAAAAAGGAATAAAATTATATGATATTGGGAGTACCTTCAAATATCCAGGAAGTAGAGGTGCCATAATCTGGGGTACTGAAAGCAATAGACATCATATGGAAAGACACAGATTTGGACTACTTCTCAATAAAGGAAAACAATTCTGAATTGAAAAAATGGGTTTAACTACCGTGCCTAAAATCTATGTTAATATTGTTATTATACTCCTAAGGGTGTCAGAACAAATATATGTTATCCTATTGTTCCTGTGGAGAATTTCATAGAAAGAACTGTGAAGAGAGAATATATATGAGTGTGTATGTATGTGTATGTGTATATTTGATATTAAAATTAGTTGAAATGCTCTCAAGCCCTAAGCAAAAGGGCTCTAGTAGCTAAGAGTCCAAGACCATTCCTCCACCCAGGCTGGAGCTAATCAAAAGTGTGAAAGAGGCAAAACTTGTTTTCAGTTTTTCTCATGAGCACTAGATACGTGCATCTCTCAAATCTAACTGTAAATACATTTCTTAGGAAACTGTCCTGGCAAAATTAATTCCTCCCTGCCCTGAACTCCTATAAGACTGTGCTTCTGGTTGAATCTCCCATCCTATATGGTATTTCTACTTTTTCTGCTACAATATGAGCTTTTCAAGGGCAAAGATTGTTTTGAAAAATAATGTGTTAACCAAATTGATTGTTCTCTCCTCAAAGAAGTGAATTGAAGAAATGAGTTAAAATTCAATAGCTAAAAAATTGCATTAAGATAAGCTCCTTGTGTTTCGATTCCCTGAGGACAAAAGCAATGACTGTTTTTGACCATGACCCAAAGTAACAAACACATTTTCCTTTGTAACACAGTACACATGTACATAGATATATAAAACCAAAACAGAGATTTCACAAAAACAATATTTATTTTTAAAACATGGGGCAAGTTCTGACATCTAGTTCATTTTTTTCTTTTTAGTAATAATGGTTGTGATTCATTAAAGCAATTTCATGACTCCTAATGAGTCATGACCCATAGTTTGAAAACATTGCTCTAATGAGAACCTCTGGCTTGGTGCATGTTTATCAGAGAAAGTGAGAAAGTTGAGTGAAATCCTCAAACCAGGTGAAGTCTCAGCTTACTTAACTTATACGTCACAGATTTAATGAATTCCTAAAAGTATTAACCCAGAGGCAAAATTTAAGACTCTCCCACTCTCAATATATTTTTTTTTATCTATATATTACAAGATCTGTATAAGGTAAACAAAAATATTGACAGATTTATTCTTTCCATCAACGATTTATTGGACACTGTGCTTTAGGTGTTGGAGCTGCAGGGGTGAAAAAAATATACAAAGTCCTTGTCCACATAGAGTTTACATTCTAGTGAGGAATACAGAGAATAAACACAGGCATATTTAGTACAATTTCAGGTATTAATAAATAAATGTTATGAAAGAAAAACAAATTATGGCAAGGGTCTAGAAGGTGGTGGAAAAGGGAAAGGGCTATTTAGACAGGGTGGTCTGGGAAGCCTTCCCTGTGAAGGTGATATTTGAACAGAATCGACTGAGCCAGTTGAATGTCTAAAGAGATGTACAAAGCATAACAGCAAGTGTCATAAATATGTGTGTGCTCGAGGAAGGGCCTGCTGGGAAGGTGGCATGGTCAGTAGACATAGCAATCACATCTATGGTATAGATGGGCCCCACCACAGCCCCTTCCAAGGGAAACCACCTTGAACAAATTACTGGCCATCTGGCAGATGTAGGCGGTCATGACAGTAACATGTTCTCCCCTCTTTTTCCAGCATGTCAGCCACCAGGTTTGGGCACTTGACCTAAGGTTCCTAGACTTGGAATTGGTTTCAGTAACTTGATAGAAAATAGGGATTCTTTCCTGTTACGGGTTGCATTGTGTCCCCCTCCAAATTTCATATGTTGAAGTCCTAACCCCTAATACCTCAGAGTGTGGAAAGAGGGTCTTTGATGATGTAATTAGTGAAGATGAAGTCTTTCTGGAATAGCGTGGTCCCTAATCCAATATGACTGGTGTGTCCTCACAAAAGGGGGGGATTTGGACATAGATATGCACACAAGGAGGACACCACGTGAATATGAAGATAATCATCTACAGACCAAGGAGAGAGGCCTGGAACAGCTCCTTCCCTAACCCTACCGATACCTTACTATTGGCCTTCCGGCCTCCTGGACTGCGACACAGTAAGTGTCTGTGGTTTAAGCCTCCCAGCTTGTGGTATGTTGTTACAGCAGCCCTCGCAAACTAATACATCTCCCTTGGGGAGGAGTCGAGTGGATTCTATTGTAGTAAGATGGTTACTATATGTATGAATTGTGGCCCCTGCGGCAGACTACAACTTCTGTAGTATAAATATCCCCACTTTTTAGCTGAACCAATTACATTTCCCACCCTCCAGGGCAGTTAAGTGTGGCCAGATCTTAAAGCTCTGGCCAATGAGCTGTGATCAGATGTATCTTGTGGCAGCTTCCAGCACCTTCCTTAAAAATAGCTGACAGCTGTCATTTTTCTTTTTCTGTATCTCTTCTTCCTCCCTGGTGGCTAGAATGCAGATGTGATGGTGGTATTTAAACCATGAATGACATTGGGAGTGAAAGCCGTGAAGGATGAAGAAGCAGAACGAAAGGAACATGGCTGGTTAAAAGCTGTGTAGAACAGAGTCATCATCACACCAGCACTGGGTTACCCACATCTGGACTTTGACGTGAGAAAGAAACGGTCTTTTATCTGGTCTAAACCATTGTTTGGGGAGGGAGGTTAACTATTACTTGCCGTGGAATCTAATCTGAACCGATAGAAGCATATGGAGTGAAAACAGAGGAGGAAAACAGAACCCAAGTGAGGATGTTAGCCATGGAGGAAGGAAAGTCAGATTGAGAAGGAATAGTCAAAGTGATACAAGGAAAACCAGGAGGAATTTATAACTGGAAAGCTAAAAAATATCTAAAAGAAGGGAGAAATAAAACATTAGATATTACTGAACGAATACAAGGACCAAGAAATGTCTCCTGTTTCTCCAACTTGGTGTGCATAAGAATCATTCAGCGTCTCAATAACATGCACAATATGATTCAGGAGGTCTGGGTGTGGAAGTTCTAAAAAGTTCTCAGGTGAGGATGATGTTGATGCTACTGGTATACTTGGAGAGGCAAAGGTTGAGGCCAGAGTGGTTCTCAAAGACAGTTCTTGAATCAGCAACATCAGCATCACCAGAAACCTGTCAGAAATGCACATTCTTGTCTGCACCCCAGACCTACTGAATCAGAGGGCAGGGAGGTGGGGCGGGGCAGGGGGCAGAGGTGGGCGGCAGTCTGTTTTATCCATCAGGTGATTGTGTTCACCCATCAGGTTATTCTTTTTTTTTTTTTTTTTTTAAGATTTTATTTATTTATCAGAGAGAGAGAGAGACAGAGGCAGGCAGAGGGGGAAGCAGGCTCCTTGCTTGGGACTTGATTCCAGGACCCTGGGATCATGACCTGAGCCGAAGGCAGATGCTTAACTGACTGAGCCACCCAGGCGTCCCCATCAGGTGATTCTGACGCCCACTGAAGGCTGACAGCCACTGGTGAGAGCAATAATAACAATAATAATAATGACTCCCACAGACCCTGACCCCCAACTGTGGGTCAGCCTCGTTAACACCTTTCTTACATCATCTTATTAGCTCCTCACAACAATCTATTTTATCAGTGAGGAAAATAAGACTGAGAGAGGTTAGGTACTTTGCCAACTCTCCTTCAAGGGTCAACAGTGATATCACTAGAAACGATTTCAGCGAGTCTGAAGTCACAAGCCAGACTGCGGCAGCTGTGGAAGGGAGGAAGTGGAAAAGCGGGGTGCAGAACACTTTTTCAAGAACTTAGACTTTGAAGAAGAAAAGAGAAATCAAGTAAGAACTGGGCGGTAATGGAGTGCGTGTGTGTGTTTCTTGCTTGATCGTCTGTTCTTAAGAGGAGGAACGCTCAGAACTAAAAGAGGAAAAGAGATTCTCAAGATACAGGGATGTGTTAGAGATTTATAAAGATCAAACCTGAGCACAATCAGGGGAGGATGAATGAGGAAGGAAAGACAATGGATGATGTTAGGAGAGCTTGGAGGAAACCGGATATTTATCCAGGAAAGGGGAGAGGCTGAGGCAGAATATAATCGTGAACTTTGAATATCTAGTGGGCTGTTTTATGGAAGGGGAATAGGTCTTATTTTTATAGCTCGAGAGAGTGGACCAAGGGATGGAAGTTACAAGAGGATAGATTTCACCTTAAAATGAGAAAGAACTGTCTAATGATTTAAGTTATTTGGAAACAGAATGACTTGCCCTTTGAGATGGTGATTTTCTTACAGCTGAAAGCACTTAGGGAAAAGCTATTTGACATCCACAGGGCAAGGTGTATAAAGGATTATTCCTGTGAATTCACTGGAGGTTTTGACTATGTTAAAATTTTATGCTATGTCCCTGCACTGCCTGTTCCTTCAGTAAACCACTGAAGTATAGTTACTGCTTATGGTAAGAAGGATTTTCTTTGTTTGTGTAGTTTACATCTTGAAGGCTTCTTGCTCTAATTTACAAGTAATGGAGATTACCTACGTCTCTGACATGATCAAAACGTATTTGAAATAATCTGAGCTACCATTTAGACTTAAAAGCAGTGATTCTGAAGTCTCACTTTTTTAAAGTAGATCCTGTTTCTAAGCTTCCAATCATTTTTTCTTTTTCCTAGATGATTTTTGACTATACAAACAAGTGACTGGATTTTCTTATGCTAAATTGGAGTCCATTCACAGATATCGTTCAGAGCATTCTGTAGACATCACCAGGACTTAACAGGTAGATTGTCTCTTCTCCCATAAGATGTCATTATTTCCAAAGAGAGAAAATCATCTTTCAGTGAATTTATGAAAAGAAAACCACAAAAGTTGGCACAACTCAACAAATCCCAAATTGGCCCTACAGAGGCTTGATCTGTTTTTTCTCATTAGCCTAAAGACCCCGGCATAACCTGAGAACTTTCTGGTCTCTCCACTATGGACAACCAGGCCATTGGAAAAGAAGCCCAAACCAAAGCCCTCTGCCTTTGGAGAAAATGAACACAACTCACGAGAGTCAGTGGTGGCTTGTTTAGCCCACTGGTGAAAGGGCAGAATACAAGCGATGGGGGGAGCGCTGGAGAGCAACACCATCTGTTGCACCTGTTATGCAAAACAGTTGGTCAAGGGACCATATTGTGGATTGCAACCAAGAGTTGGCATTTACAGAATTGCTGTTTCCTCTTGGGTTCAAATTCACTGCAGCAGCTAGTGCTTTGTGAAACTTGATTTAAACTTACATTTTGCAAAGCAACCAGAACCTTCCATCTCTTAGAGTACACGGGAGCGCTAGGGCACCGACCCTTGTTCTTGGCTCATGAACTTGGAAAGATGGCTTCTAGGGTTATAGTTAAGTTTTTAACATGAATCACAATATGTGGGTATGCTTTTGAGCAGAATGTCTTTCTCTTCACATATCTTTGTAATGTTTTGTAGAATATGGTGATTAATCTATAAGTATATATATACTTGCATGTTTGAGTGTGTGTATATACACATATACGAATACATCATATATATGAAATTTTGGACTTTGACTTCTCAAGCTTCAGACTGAAAGTAACAGTTCCACTTGACATACTGTCACATGATATCTGCATACACACATAATATTAGGAACATGTCAGAGAATGAAAAGAACATATACCAAGCGCAGTCCATTCTTTTGAAATACTTTAAGGAGAAATAATGTTTTATATGGCAGTGTTAGACTGCTAATATTTGAGTCCTCACATACTTGAAGGTCAATAAAATTTACAAACAATGTAGTCTAGAAAGGCAGCATTCTAAGATTCTAAGGTGGCCGTTGAAAATAATTTGCTGGTGGCACATACTACCATGTTTCAGTGTTTCAAAAACTGCTATACTTATTCTACACTTACTTTTCTCACCTTTTAAAGTACCAAATAATCCTCAAATGGGCCTTTTAAATTTATTTGTAATAGAATCATGACATTTTAGTTAAATTAGAAGAAGTTCTGATAAGGTCATCGTTCCTCAAAATATTTGGAAGAACTAGTCTGAAAACTGGTCTAAAAAGAAGATTTCTTTCTGATTAAACTCCTGAATTTTTCTGTGAATCAGCTAGTTGATCTGTTCTTCTATTTCCTCTTCTGAGAAAAGGAAAAGAGCATTTTCAACCTGGTGCCTTTGGAAGCAGGGCTGTTAACAGGAGACCACTAGGAGGCAGCATGGAACCGGGAATCAGGAGCCTTGGGTTTGGTTCTGTTCGGCGGTGGCGCGGGCCGTCTCCACAATTGTCCTGTAAACTCCCCAAGCGTCAGTTTCCAAAGTATAGCAGCCACACGCCACGATTTTGATACAGCTCTTTTGTTTTTAGAATTTGGTTAAGGCTGTGACCCACTTGGAAGGCCTGATGTGAGCGGGGACATGGGTTGGGAACACAAGGGTAGGCCACCAAGGGTCGGTTTGTGCGAGGGAAGCCCCAGCCTCCTGGGGACTCTCCATTCTAAAGCACAGCGGCTTCGTCCAAGTGCGGGAGAGTGTCGGGGAAGGAAGGGACTTGGAGTACAGACAGCGCTGTGTTGCTTACTCAGCTCGCTAGCTTCCTCCTGCACCTAATGTGGGAGACGTGAGGTCAATTCTTCGGGCAGGGCAGGGCATATGCAGCTAGATAGCGTTCTGCTCATTTGTCTGAAGACATTAGCGCCCCCGGGATCAGAAGACTCCTCTCTCTCTGATCAGAGCATTCTGCCCCCTTGGGCAGACTGACCTGAAAAACCAAGCCAGAATCAGAAAGTTGCTGGGTGACGACTGTTGAAAAGTTCATGGGGAGGGTGCACCTGTCTCCCACAGACGCGGTCTCGGGGGGTCCGGTAGCTAAAGCTGCCTTTCCCTTCTTGGTGGGGCACCCACACGGTCCATCGGTTTTATCCACGGGCCTGGGAAAACTGGTTCTGTATCTTAAAAAGAACTTGACTAAATCCCTGATTTCTCCTCTGAGTTGGCTTTGTGATTCTGTGGAATTACCAAGCCGTACCATCGCTTACTGGTCGGGAGTTCCGGCACCCGAGCGGGAGCGCGGCGCTGCTGGGGCTGGTGCGGCTGGGCGCAGCCCTGCACCTCTCTGCGACCCCATCTTCTTCATCTCTAAAATGGGGCAAGTCGTAGTATTCCTTTTCCAAAATTGTCATGAAGATGAAATGAGTTAACACATAAAGCTTTTGACAGAGTGCCTGACACATGGTGAGCACTTACATTTTAGCGATTTTGAAAATGCACTTGCCTGTTGCCTTTGCAAATATTGTGTGTGTGTGTGTGTGTGTGTGTGTGTGTGTGTGTGTGTGTGTGTGTGTGGCCTTAATGAGCCTCATCTAAGTAATGACTTACTGTGCTCCCTAACAGGGTGGTATTATAACCTGGTCAAGATTTAATATATGCATTTACACATGCTGATTAGTTGGTTCACATGGTCAGTTGTTTAGCAGAACTATTTTATATATATATGCTGATTAGTTCATGGACATAACTAATTTTTTTTCGCAGTGGTATTATTACTATTATCATCATAATGAATCACAATGCTAAAATTAAAAATATTTTTTTGGTCTATTTAATGAGCATGTATTCCTTAGGCAGAGAGAAAATAAATATCTATTCCTGCTTGAAGTCTTTTTCAACTAGAGTCATGGCCTTCAAAAAGAGAAAATCTGTTGATCACTTCCAGAGTTGTGCCATGGCGGGGGGGGGGGGGGGGGGGGGCGGGGAGAAGAAGCAGAGAAATGGAGCCCTGGGGACATGTTTTGCATGTGTTCACAAAGTCCAATGTGAGCTTTTCACATTCGTGCGCTATCTTAGTCCCATTCCCACTGTAAGGTCAGAGCAAATGAAGAAAACAAATAGTTCCAAAGTACTGGGGAAAAGTTACAAAATAAAAATAGAGGATAATTTTAAACCACATAAATGAGACTCATTTAGCAATTCTAAGAAGATGCAATTGGATTTGCTTCTTTTGTGGTTGGATTTGAATCATTTAATTCATGTAAAATATATTATCCCAGGCAATTTTTTAATCTCATCTTTTGAGGGTTTAAGACTTAATAAGCAGCAAGCTAAAAATGTAGTTAAATGTGTAAATCATTTGTCCAAATAATCGATAATAGGATTTATTAGAGAATATAATAGCTGGTATAACACTTAATCTTGAGTAAATGAATAATTTGTGAAGTACTTCATGACTTTTCAGGAAATTTATAATCACATGGTTACATTTAGATCAGTGCTTTGGGTAATTTCAGAATATAAAATAATAAAAATATTATAGGATGAATTCTTGAAATTTGGGATAAAAAGAGCATGATTGATGTTAGGAAATCATTGTTTTAATTACACTTTCTTTAGCTGTTGGATTATATCCACGGCCTTTTAATGCCAGTTTTTGTGATTTTAAAAAATCCCCTTCACATTCATCTCTGTTTCTAGCACTCTTTCCCTGCTGTTTTACCTTTCCAGAGTTGCACATGCATACCATCAGTATACCACGGGCAGGTCAACAGACATCGCCATTAACAACAAAACCAAAAGTTGGCATTTACTTTTTATATTTCTCAACAAGGGTGGTATTTATGACTTGGTATAAGAACCGCACCCTCATGCTGAAAGTAATAATAATGGGCCAGAGTTCTCAGAGAGAGATGCTCGTTGAGCACCCAGAGGCAATGCCCAGGGTGACAGTGTCTTCAGTGGGTCTCCAGGGAACATGGCTTGGCTCTCAGCTGAGTAAAAACTCAGTTCAGTCCATGTATCTGGATAATCAGCCTCTTGGAGACCCGCATTAACCGAGTCGTCTCTGGTCGATGCATAAATCAGAATCCCAATTAATTAGGTTGCAGTGAAAAATACGTACTCTTTCCTGTTACTGTAATATCTGAGCTGGCCAGGGATGGTGTGCCATTTTGCTCCCCACTGTGACCAAGGTGCCTTACACGGTATTTCTCGAATAGCTGCCATTCAGTACATATTAACTAAATCTAAAGGACAGAGAGAAAGAGAGGGACAGAGGGACAGAGAGAGAGAGAGAGAGAGAGAGACAAAGGGAGTAAGACTGAGGAAAGGCTATAGTTTCAAGTAAAATGTCATCCAAATCCAAAGCTTAGTGTTCCATCCCACTCCTCAGGCAACATAGGTGTGATACACTAGTTAATACTAGTTCATACTAGTTCTTCAGATTCCATTGTTTTCTCTTGAGGAAAAAAAACAGAATTGAATTCTTTCAGCCTCCTTTTTTTCAGCCTTTTTCGTTCTCTTTATAATTTCAGTCTTTCCGCGGAGAGATTACGTTATAATTGGTAAAATGTCAACTTTTCCAAGTAAACTTTTCCAGCCCTACCTCTCTGGGACTCAATGGTCAGCTTGCTCGAACTTCCCAAATCTCCCCAGACACAGATTAGTAGACAGTCCCTTTGTTCTTTGAGATAGTCTCCTCCAAAATCAGGTTCCCCTTCTTCATCTTTATGTACCATCTACATAGTGTATCTGAAAGAAGAGTGAATGTTTCTTTGAGTAGAAAATATATTTCAACACATCTCCCCTCCCCACCCCCAAAAGGTAATGGCAATTCCATGTCAGTACCCACCCACCTCCCAGCAAAACAAAGACAAAAGAAAAAAAATCTTATATCCAATTTGTAAATTCCTATATTTGAAACCTACTGCTACCTGTTACTTCAGAATTATGCATATGTATTGACAATACAAATTTCATCCTTTCTGACATTTTGGGGCCCAGGGTTGTGAAACAGTTTTCTATATTAAAAAGTCAAATAATAATTCCCTCATTCTAATTCTTGGCCCAAATCAGACCTCTGCATATGTCAAACGAAGAGCTACTGAGCTGACAGCTCACGGCGTCCATGGCTGATCAATTACCTGAGTTACCTGCAAAGCTCTGAATCCTGCTTAGAAAGCATACAGGAAGCATAGGACCAGATAGTGTCCCGTGGGTGATGCCAAGGAGTGCTGTGAGCCTTTTCCTGTCCTGGGTCACAGCCTCAAACACAACATTGAGCTGGGAGGGAGCATGCACAGAATTCAGACTTCCTCTCTTAGCCTTCTTTCTCAGCCAATGTTGAGGGAAATTTTCCCTGTTAAGGCTATTACTATTATCTTCATTATTCACGCTCAAAATAATAAAGATAATGTTGAGAATTACAGTCATTGTGATGATGCTGATAATGACTAATATTAATCAAAAGTCTCTTTTGGCCAAGTCTCTTCCTAGTATTTTACAGATATTGTCTCATTTCATCTTCAGAACAACTCTATGAAGTTTTATCTTTTTCATAATACAGATGAGGAAATTGAGGCCTAGGAGATTAAAACAAAACAAAACTTGCTTAAGATTAAGCAATCACACAGCAATTAAGTGGCATAACCAGTACTGGACTTCTGAATTGTTTGACTCCTCGTTTTTTTTTAAGATTTTATTTATTTTTTTGAGAGAGAGAGTGTATGAGAGAGACAGCATGAGCAGGGGGAGCTGCAGAGGGAGAGGGAGAAGCAGGTTCCCCGCTGAGCGGGGAGCCCGATGTGGGACTCGATCCCAGGACCCCGGGATCATGACCTGAGCTGAAGGTAGAAGCTTAACCGACTGAGCCACCCAGGTGCCCTAGAGCACTTTTTACTTAATTAATTAATTTTTTAAAAGATTTTATTTATTTCAGAGAGAGAACGCAAGCATGGGGGGAGGGGCAGAGGGAGAAGCAGACTCCCCGCTGAGCAGGGAGCCTGATTGGGGGCTCGATCCCAGGATCCCAGGATCATGACCTGAGCTGAAGGCAGCCGCTTAACCGACTGAGCCACCCAGGTGCCCCATGTTTGACTGCTCATTTCTCAACTAGTACTTTTGCCCTCTCCTATCTTAAATCCCAGTAGGGAAATTAGTTGCATGATACATGCCAACAAGAGAATCTCAGATTTTTTTTCTTTATGTTCCGTTAGCATCATTAGTTTTTGATGTAGTGTTCAGCGATTCAGTAGTTGCATGTAATACCCAGTGCTCATCCCACCATGTGGCCTCCTTAATACCCATCACCCAGTTACCCCATCCCCCTATCCCCCTCCCTTCTGAAACCCTCAGTTTGTTTCCTGGAGTTTTGAATCTCTCATGGTTTGTCTATGTTGAGAATTACAGTCATTGTGATGATGCTAATAATGACTAATATTAATCAAAAGTCTCTTCTGACCAAGTCTCTTCCTAGTATTTTACAGATATTGTCTCATGATCCCCTCTGATTTCTTTCCCTTCAGTTTTCCCTCCCTTCCCTATGGTCCTCCGCACAATTCCTTATGTTCCCCACATATGGAACTGGAGGGGATTTTGCTAAATGAAATAAGTCAAGCAGAGAAAGAGAATCTCAGATTTCTAAAAATCTCATTAGACTTCTTTTTACTTTACCTTCTGGTCAATTTTGACTTATTTGGGGGACAAATGTGGATAGCTAGCCCTCTAGGTTTACCTACCTTTATGTTCTGCAAACTCTTTATCCCTTTGGGATTTATGTCACACCCTATCAGAAGGGAAGGAGGGAGACAAAGAGGTAGAAGATAGAACAGTTAATTGTGTTACCATAACAGCTTTGGGTACAGCTGAGAGACTTTGAAACTAATGTATAAAATTAAGCTTCGGGATTATCTACTCCTTTAGTACTTCATTCATCTGGATATAATGAGATGAGTCAGCCAGTAGCCAAATCCCACTTACAATTGTGATGTAAGTATTAGGAGGAAAAGCTTCATATATTATACTTCTGCCATTGTTGCCCTAAGAATATTTGCTTTATGTTTTCTTTTTATAGGTGGAATTCTGTAAATGTAACTTATGAATAGCATTTACATGCTCTGAAACCATAGTATTTCAATTTCTTAGCGTTGACCCAGCTCTTGACATGTTTATGAAGGCAAGCTAATGCATCAATTACTTTGATATTTATTTTGTCCTACTATTTTGCTTTTCTATGATTTTTCAGAAATTAGGAATATTAATAGCAGAAGGGTATACAGACAAATGAGAGTCTATCCTATGTTTAATGGCATCTGGAGAAGACAACCACAGTTTCCCTTGATATTTCCAGAGTTTTTCAGTGTCCATTGAAGGAATTACTCTCTAATATCTAAATCCTATTCCTGTGAGTGAGTTGCATTTCCTCCTGCTCCATCCCCTTGGAGATAGAGAATAGTTTGTCACAGGAACAGGGAAGGGTTAACTTACATGCTATGAAATGTTCTGAGTTTTATATATATGGAGAAGACCCAGGAATTAAATTTTAATAGGCCTCGAGATTTGGGCAGCAATCAAAGATTTTCTCTATAGCAACAATTACACACACCACTGATCTGAGATCAAATATTTATGTCTTCCCCTACATGCTAGAGGACCAGCATTTTGCTAGTTACTGTTATTACCAGGGCAATTCAATAGAGGGCAAAAGAGACTAAAGATGTCATTTCATAGTGGAAACTGTAAGAGAAAGCAATAACAAGCCTGGAAAAGATTAAGCACAATTGGAAATGAGTCTAAACTGAAATAAAATACTGTATTTGAGTAGATTTTTTTAGGGCTATAATTTTAACTTCTACTAAAGGACTGTCGTTTCGCCTATCACTGAAATGCACACAAAAGAAGACAAAGAAGCCTGATGCTAGCAGGAAACAAAAGCTCTTCTCCATTTCCTAAAAGTACTTTCTTTTGTAGAACTATATTGTTTGGAGAAGAAGACTCTTCCATTATGCCTTGGGGAAAATGTAGCCATTTTGAAAAATGAAGTATAAATTATACTTTCCTTTGGAAAAACTTTGCGTCCTTTGGCATTGTTAACACAGAAAGCAGTAATGGAGTATATTCTGCTCATGCAGGACCCCATCAAACAATACTGATGTCTCATTCACCTTAACAGACTCGACCTTTCTTTACATTGCCATCATACCACCATGATCACCACGTTACTAATAGCTCTAATTTAATATCTTTAGGGGTGCAACGTGGCCGTAAATTCCCCCAAACCAGGTACTTTTCAGGTACTGTTACAGAGCTGCCCTTGAAGCATTTATGATTTAAGAACTTACATTAAAGTATTATATTGCCATTTTTTCATGACTTTATTTCTTTTCTGTTCACATTTCTGGTGATTTTATTTGGTTCCAGGGAGGCTGTGAAATTCTGTTATTTCTTCCCATTTGGCTCCAAGTATAGAACTCAATGGGCCTCCCTAGGACCTCTTCAATCTCCACTGGGGCCTCTAAACTGGGAATGGTTCCAGTGAGGATATGGTCCCTGGGTAAAGTGCTGGTATAATCCAGATGGGCCGACACAGCCAGAGACAAGAGAAGATAACTAGTAATAGAAGGCATTTCTAAGACACTTCATCTAAAACTAATGATGTAATGTATGGGGATTAACATAAGAATAAAAAAAAGAAATTAAAAAAAAAAGAAGGCGTTTCTAAGTAATAGAATGACATGCCTGGCCAGAGTTCAGAAGAAGGAGAGAACACTAGATCTGCTGGAGTTGAGATATTCTCATGTGGCCAAGACTGAAGGAAAGCTGATCTGCAAATGATGTGACTATCCGATGGGAAGGCTAGCAGGATGGAAGGGGGTAGGGCTGCTCATGGAGCAGTAAATACCTCTGTCACCTCTGATATGGTGTTTATGAAGGCAAGAAGTAGGAGACAAGATTGAAGAAGGAGCTCGTGGCAGGCCTTGAGTGAATGGCAGACTCAGAGATTTGAACTTTATCCTCCACTCATGTTGGAGTTGAAGATTTCTGGAAAAGGGAAGTGACAGGAGGAAGGTGATATTTTAAGAAGATTCATGTGGGAGCAAAGTGCAGAACAGATGCGAGAGGAATGGAAATTCCCTCCCTGGAATGGGAAGACACATCAGGAATTCCTACAAAACTCCAGGCTTCATTCATTCATTAGCAGACATTTATTGAGTGTTCATTATGTGGTGCTAGGCACCATTCCAGGCCCCAGGAATACAGCCATTAACAGAGGTGGCTCTAGGGTTTTGTGCGGCCCAAAGTTCAAACAATTTGAGGAGTCTTCTTTAAGAAAAAGAATACCAAATTACAAATACAAAATTACATTTGGGTTTTGAAGGGGTACTTGCAAGTGAGGGTCCTTGAGCATAAGCCTCATGAGCCTCATGGTAAATCTCCATCTGGCTGATGAGAGAGATAAGGTATCCTCTCCCTTGAAGCTTATGATCTAGAGGAAGCAGGGATGAAAGACAATAAGCAAGAAAACAAAGGGGAGTGATTTTTTTTTTTTTCCAGAGAGTGATATTTACCTTGAAGGAAATAAAATGTCTTGATAAAGAGTAGGGGTTGGGGAAGGAAGAATGAGGAGACAACAGCTTCTGATGGGCTCTCTGGGAAGGTCGACAGCACCCAGGCCGATGGTCGGTCTAGGGGACACACTAAGGCAGCGTGTCTGAGGAACAGATACAAGCTAGGAGGGCAGGACATAGTGAGTGGAATAGAGTGTGAGGTCTCAGAGGTAGGCAGGAGCCTGGTCATGTAGAACCTTGTAGACTCCTCTAAGGAGGAGTGGGATTTAATTGTGTTTCAGTTATCTATTACTAGATACCAAGCACTTCAAAACTTAGTGTTTTAAAACAATAACCATTGATGATCTCACAATTCTGGGCATTGACTGGACTCAGCTGGGCAGTTGTTTTACTTCACCTGATGTCGGCTGCAGAGCTAGACGAGCCTGGGCCAGTCAAGGTGACTCATTCATGTGTCCAGTGGCTTGGCAGAGATGACTACACTGCCTGGACTCAGCTGGACACTGGCATGGCTGGGCCTCTCTCTCTGTCTCTCTCCATGTGGTTTCAGGGTCTCTTCCATGAGATCTCACCAACAAGATCTGTAGATCACTTATATGGCAGCTCAGGGCTTCTGCAAGTACTAAAGCCAAAGCTGCCAAGACTTCTTAAAGCTTCAGCCCAGAGTTGGCCCATTGTCACGTGTGCTGCATTCTGTTGGCTGAAGTGAGTGACAGGGCACTCACATTCCGTGAGGGTGTGAAAACTGGGGGACAGGGTTCATTGAAGGCCAGCTGCCACATAAACCATTTACTTTTAAAAAGTAAATCTGGGGGCACTTGGGTGGCTCAGTGGGTTAAGTATCTGACTCTTGGTTTCAGCTCAGGTCATGATCTCAGGTTTCTGGGATCGAGCACCTCATCGGATGCAGCGGGGCGTCTGCTTCTCCCTCTCTCCCTCTGTCCCTCCCTTCCTCTCTCTCTCTCCCTCTCTCTCAAATAAATGAATAAATCTTTAAAAAGTAAATAAATAAAAGACCATTCTAGCTATGGAGAATGCATTGTAGTAAGACAAGAATGGAAGCAGAGAGGCCAGTTAGGAGGTAATGTCCCGATAAGAGGGTGGGGTTCCCTGAACTATGGTCGAGCTGTGGATGTGGAGAGAAGTACATGGATTTGGGGGTGAGGTGAAAAAGGTATGTTTGCCCAGTAGTTAGAGAAGCATGTCTGTCTGCCATATGTTGAAATAAAGAGAAGAGTAAGGTATCAGGATGTTCGTCATCAGGAACTATTGAGGATTTCTTGAGTGAGGAATTGGTAGAATGAAAGCAGTGTTTAAAAATGATTATGGGGAAGCAGAGTGCAAAATGGATTCAGGTAGAAGCAGAGTGCAGGAGAGAGGAAGAAACCTGAGACAGGAGACAAGTTAACGAGTTCATTCTTCCCATGGTCCAAGGATTAGATGGCAAACCCTAAACCATAGTGATAGCAGATAAAGTGGAAAGGACGAGAAGCGATAGGGGAGAGACACGTTGTGAAGGCAGAGCCAGTGGTCCTCGGGGACTGCTTGCTGTGGGGACTGGAAAAAGTCAGTGATGTGTGCATCAATCAAGATTAATCATCATCCAGCTTCCAAGCCGGGGCAATGGAGATGGCCAGTACCAGCGACAGAACTGGGAAGGTTTGGAGAAGGAGCTGGCCTTGGGGGAATAGGTCAGGTGGTCACTGTCACACCTGTTGCTTTTGGTAGGGTCATCCCTAGAGAATGCTCAGCTGAAAACGCTTGGGAAATACAAGGCTGGACCTCGTGAGGAGTGAAGCCAGAGAGGCGGACCCATCTGAATACACATAGAGATGCCGGCTGATGCCATAGCAGAGAAAAGCCCTCATGGGACTGGACTCCTGGAGCCAAAGAGCAGAGGGGTCAAGGGCAAAATTGTTTTAAAACCCAGATCTGAAATAAATGAGAGCTTCAAACAGAAGGGGGCAGTCCGTAGTATCAAAGGCTACAGAGAACATTACGATGGTATAAACATTGGCTTTAGCAATGAGGAGATCATTAGCAAGTTTTCAAAAAAAGCATTTTGGAATGATTGGATCAAAGATCACGGAGACAGGATGTCAGGGACTCAGAAAAAGTAAAAGAAGGGAAAGGGTTTGTGGCAACTGGTCCAGACAACTGCCTTCTAGTTAGTGATCATGCATCGGGTGCAGGGGGGGAACGCAAGAGTGCACATTTTACAGCAAGAAGCTTAAGAGGAGACCTAGGGTGTTGAGTTGCACGCTAGTCCTTTGTATCACTCCAGGTAAGAGCTGCATTTACTTATAAAAATGAAAAAAATAAAAACAAAGCTTACCATGTCCAAGAAAGAGTAGTTTCAAGTGGATGCGGCTTTTGTTCTGCTCTGAACTAAAAAGACAGTTTCCCCCCTTTTAAAAAAGAAATCAATCGCTCTTTCTTTCTTTAGCAAGAATATGAAAGTTTGATTTCTTCCTTTCTCATCCTAAGATGTACTTTTAAGGACCTCCATTTATAGGGGCGATGGGGGAAAAGAAACGGGGGGAAAAAGGCATTTCCCTCAGTCTTCCTGTTCAATTCCTCCGACATTAGCTAACTTTAACAAAACCAATAGCAGGCTGCCCTTTACTACCTTAAAAATAGCACCTCTTACAAATTTGGCAAGGAGATGACAGGGTTTTTTTGAGGTGGCTGAATTTTTTCCCTCTCTTTTGTAACCCATTTAACAACTAGTTCACATGAATCACAAGGCCAGGTTACTAGAAGCTTGAGATATTTCCAAGAAAACAGTACGGGGGAAATATTAGCATCTATAGGAAGAAAAGTTAAAAACAAACAAACAAACAAAACCACACCATGTATCTGAGAAGAGGTAGGAACTGGATTCAAGCAAATCTAAGTCTGAATTTCTGCCTCATCACTTACTGTGCCAGAGGCTATTAACTGCTCCAAGTGCTCATTGTCAGCTTCTGTTTAGTGAGAGATTATCCTCAGTTTTAGCAGGACACATGGCTGCCCAGCCGTAGACTACATTTCTTAGCCTCCCCTGCAGCGAGGGATGGCCGTGCGTCTAAGTTCAGGTCAGTGGAGTGTGAGCAAGAAGGATTTTCTCAAGTTCTGGGTCATCTCCTTCAGGACAAAGCTAGTTGCCCGAAATATCCTTTCTCCTTCCTGTATGCTGGAACACAGGTATAAGGTGGTGACTGAGTTTTCACCATGCGGGAGAGGGTCATAGTTGTATAAGGGAACCTGGGTCTCAAAATGATCTCATGAGTATGAGTATTGCTGCTCTGACAGTCTGGAAGGCTCACACTGGGGCTTAAGAAATAAACATTAACTTAATTAACTAAGCCATTATACTTTCTGGTCTCTTTATTACAGAAGCTCAGACTATAACCTCAAAAATTCATTTGTTAAGAGTCCTTGGTGTTTATCCTCTCCAGATCTCAGTTTCTTCTTCTATAAACTGGGGATAATGCCTACGTCACATCTGTTGTGAAGATTACATGAGAAAATGCAAGGTGACCAGGGCGTGGGGGAAGGGGGGGGGCGCCCAGAGCCTGACAGATGACTGGTATATGATAAATATTTGGGGTATTCCCTTCGATCATGGAGGAACATGGGCTTCATATACCTTTCCAATGAATATAGAAAATAGGGGCACCTCAGTGGCTCAGTCCGTTAAGTGTCTGCCTTCTGCTCAGGTCGTAATCCCAGGGTACTGGGATCAAGCCCAGAGACGGGCTCCCTGCTCAGTGGGGAGCCTGCTTCTCACTCTCCTCCCCGCTCATGCTCTCTCTTGCTATCTCTGTCACTATCTCTGTCTCTCTCTCTCAAATAAATAAATAAAATCTTTAAAAAAAAAGAATATAGAAAATAAAGAGACTGAGTGCCAAGTAGCTGAATAATATGATTTGCACTGTATAGGAGACACCGAGAACCCCACCATAAGTTGGAAATGTCTAAGCCAAAAATGCATGTAATACACCCCACCTACCAAACACCATAGCTTAGCCTAGCCTACCTTCAGTGCGCTCAGAACACTTACAATAGTAAAATCATCTAACGCAAAACTTATTTTATAATAAAGTGTTGCATATCTCATGTAACTTATGGAATACTATACTGAAAGTGAAAGACAGAATGGTCCTATGGGTAAGCAGGCTTGTGCACTCCCCGGATCCCGTGGCCAAGCGGGAGCCGCGGCTCGCTGTCCCTGCCCAGCATCACGAGAGAGAGTACCACATATCGCTAGCCTGGGAAAAGATCAAAATTCAAAATTTGAGGTATGGTTTCTGCTGAGTATGTATCACTCTTGCAGCATCATAAAGTCAAAAAATCGTAAGTCAAACCATCCTAAGTCGGGGGCTGTCTGTTATAAAAGGCAGTCACACGTTTCCATCAGATTCTAAGTTTCTTGAGGGCTGGTTCTGAGCCTCGTTTCCCACTGTATCCCAAGTGCACACACATAGTAAGACTAAATATTTGTCAAGTGAGGAGAACATTGATATCAAATGTGAGTTAGCTCTTTTTATCTCCATCACTTCCTTCCCTCCCTGTGACCCCACCCAAGGGAAGAAGAAGCTGACATACAGAGAGAAGCAACTTGTCTGAGTTGACACTCAGTTTGTAAGTAGCAGACTCGAGATTTGAACCAAATCCAGGCCTTACTGGACCCAAGTTTTGAGGACTTTTCACCCTGAACCTAGACAGATACTCTTGAGAGCAGACTTGGAGGCAAGTAAGATATTTGTGCACCAAGGGAGGGAGCAAAACAATCTGAGGGAAATAGGGGAAGTTAGAGGGAATTTTTTTATATTTTAAAATTTCGCTAGGTTCTGCACAACCCAACAGCTGTGGTAATCCTTCCCCCTTCTTGCTTCACAGAGGGTATACACTGATCTAAAGCGCCCTTCCCATTTTATTTCAACAGCCTACGCTGTAGGGTGTAGCTAGAACTTTTGGATCCCTGTGGGAGAAAATGGTTTGAATAAATTTCTTTAAAGACCCTTTGTTAAATGGCCAGACTGACAGATCTTTGGCCTTTAGCCCTGGTGGTATTTACCCTAGAGAGGAGATAAAGAGAAAAGCCACCCACCGGGCTAACGTGTTCTAACTCTAACTGGTTTGCAGTGCCCTTCACGGTTTCATTATAACTATCCTACCAACACGAGTCCCTGATCCTCAGCAAGATAAGTCACCGCTCTTCAGCAAGGGGACAAGCACAACTAGTTTTCCTGTACAGAGGAGTTGATTGATTATTATTATGAATGACGAATTAGAGGCATATTGTTTTTGACAACTATCTGATAAGAAAGGTATTGGCCGACTAGGTTTTAGTTGGATGCTTTTGCAGAGATGTTGGTATATTAAAAAATCAGGTGAGGAAGAAAAATTCCTGAAAAAAAAGGGGCCCTGTGATAGCCCTTGTTCTCTGTTTAGATTCAGAAATGCTTCCTCCATGGTATCCCTGGACTACTGGCTGACTTGCAAAACAGAAACTTAGAATTAGTCATCTGTCCGTATTTCTTCTCAGGACCCACTCACTCAGAGTAAAATAAATTAATATTTATTTGCATTAAATATTGTGTGTGTGAATGTGTGGGTATGCAGGTGTGTGTTCCCAGGTTTAGAAAGTTTTTACAAGTATTATCTGCAAATATTGGATTTGGCCTCAGATATCTATGATGATATTACTTAATAGTTTTAATTAATACTTTTTTTTCTCTCTGTCTTCATTCTTTGATTTTAACCCCTTCCTTCTCTTCCTACTTATTCCTTTTTTTTCTCTAACCTGAATCCTAAAGGTGGATATTGTTCAGGGTGAGCATTTGAAAACCATGTCAGTTCCTTTCCAATTCTGCCCTGAGATGTGAGGAAGAAGATGCTCTTTTTTTTTTTTTTAAGATTTTATTTATTTACTTGAGAGAGAGATTGTGAACACAAGTAGCAGGGAGAGGCAGAGGGAGAGGGAAAAGCAGACCTCCTGCTGAGCAGGGAGCCTGACTCAGGGCTTGATCCCAGGAACCTGAGATCATGACCTGAGCCAAAGGTGACACTTAACCGACTGAGCCACCCAGGCAACCCAAAAGATGCTCTTAAGGTTTTGTCATCCAGGGTCTAAACTTTGTGGACACGCTTTGTGAGAAGCCCGTAGCCACAGAGGACAGTAGTAGAAAATGTCTTCAATCCAGATGTGTTCCTAGGGCCATGATTTCATCTGTACATGGATGCTTTGTTCTCAGTCAGAAATCGAGGACACGGGGTGCCTGGGTGGCACAGTAGGTTTACTAATCCACATAGAAAGGTAAGGAGTAGTCTGGAAAGCCATTCAAAAGTATAACATAATAAATTTATGATTGTTTAAGAACACTATATCTTACAGAAATTACTAGACGAAAAACTTATTACTGGTTTAAAAAAAAATCCACTATAAAATTATGTTGCTTAGCAGACCTCTCATTTCTGGAATCCAAGAAATACAGAATAACCCCTTCTTGCCTATAGAGTTCTTCCTCTGGTGTCACCAGCAGATCTACAACCCGCATGCGGCTGTCCTGCCCCTCTGGCACGGCAGCCCGGGACAGCCTCACTGGGGAAAGTGGCTAGACGAAGGAGGGACATGGGACGTCTGCTTTCAAGAATGAGCCGGCCCCACTTTGCAGTAAACGGCGTGGCATCCATGGCCTCACTCTCAGGTCAAACGAGAGGCACTTTCTGGTATGTTCGGAGATTTTTTTTTTTTTTCTCCCACATCTATATACCAGAGTGGCTTGGTTTTATTTTGTTTTTGCCTCTGTTGCTGGAGCAAGTGCTATGAGAGGTCCTAGCACAGTGTTCTGTATTCTCACATCAAAAAATAAGTAAAAGGGGATCTCATGCTCAAATACAGTTAAGACAAGCTTCATTAAAGATAAGCAGGATTTGTTTCAGGAGGGCTTCTGAGAGGCTTTGTGAATCCCAAAGAGGGTGTGGAGCATTTCCCCAGTGTATTTGGTAACCAAACTCTATTTCCTCCTCCTCTTCCTCCTTCTTCTTTTTAAAATTTTTTCTTTTAACTAGGTCATGTCAAAGGACTAGAAGGGTTTCTCTGATGTTTCCTCATGATTATTCAGGTTATACTTTTGGGTAGGAATTTTACAGAAATTATTCTGTATTCTTCTCAGTCTGACATATCAGAAGGCACATAATATTAATTTCTCTGATTTTGAGTGGTGTTAATTTTGATTAAGATGGTGTCTATCAGATCTCTCCAATAAGGTGATTACTTTTTAACCTTTAAAATAAATTATTTTGTGGGGGAAAAAGCTTGGAGACTATGTAAATATCCCATTTTTCAATAAACTCTCACACCTGGCTTTAGTGTTTATCGATGCTTCCTATCTATCTGAACTCATTATTGTGATGGTTGCCAAGCATTTTGGGAGAGACAAAGAGCCAAACAGAAGAAGCTCTACCCTTTCTATGATGCGGTCTCAGAAGTCACACAGCATCACTTCCTCTGTCCTCCACTGATTAGGGATAGATGGATGGATGGATGGATAGATAGATAGATAGATAGATAGATAGATAGATAGATAGATAGATACTATGACTTCTCTAATGTCTCCAATTCCGTTCCAAAACACAGGACTTATTCTAGCCTTCCCCCTTTCCATATTTGTACCGTATTTACTTACTTGCCCATTCCTCTTTTATGTAACCAGTCTTTTAACCCCACCACTGCTTTCTCAACCTTGGAATGCTACCTCCCCAATATGCCCACAGCCACTTCCTCAGCTCTGACTGTTTCCTTGGTCCCAGCTCTTCAGGCCCTGCCATCCATAGTTACCTCAAAGGAAGGAAAAAGAAGAAAACTAATGACTTTTCTTAAAGAAAAAATAAAGGAAAAGAAGGGAACAGAAGAGGAATGGAAAGAAAGACAGTAAAAGGCTTTTTACCCTTTAAAAAAATAACCTTTAAAACATGCAGAAAATTAGAATAGTATACTGACCCCTCCCTAGCATTTATCCCTAGCATAGATAATTCTCAGCTCCTGACCAGCCTTGTTTGGTCAATACCCCTACCTACTCACCCTCTCTATATGTTGTTATTTTGAAATAATCCCAGAAATTATATCATTTCATCTATAAAGATTTCTATATGCACATCAAAAAAATTACAATACTATTATCACACTTTAAAAATTCACAATTGTTTCTTAATAGTATCAAACATCTTGAGAGTGTTCGAATTTCTCAGTTGTGGAGAGTTTTAAGCAGGGAAGGAACATATTCAGATAGAGATTTTCAAAGGATCCCTTTGGCCACGGAAAGGAGAGTGGGCTGTAGAGAAGATCAATTAGAAATTTTCTGATTGCTTTAGCCATAGGTAATGGTTACTTGGATCGAGGCATATCGTGGAAGATAAGAAGAAGGGGTCAGATGCTTGATGTATTTTGGAGAGAGAGTGAACCAGACTTATTGAATAGATTGCATACAGATATGAGAAAAAAAAGAGGAATGAAGAATGACTCCTAAGTTTTTGGCCTGAGCAAGCTGTTACACTGTATGATCTAGTGCTATGTACCAAGGTACTTCCAAACGTAATCATTTATTGTCTCTTGCAGTTTCTGTGAGTTGGGAATCCAGACAAGTCCCAGCAGAGATGGCTTGTTTCTGTTCCATGTATGGGACCTCAGCTGGAAGGCTCAAAGGCTAGAGGCTGAAACCATCTAAAGGTCTGTTCAACTTACTTGTCTAATGGTTAATGATGGCTAGCAGCTTAGGCCTTACGTGGGCCTATCAGCTGGAGTATGTACACATGACCTCTCTGTGTGGTCTGAGCTGTTTCCCAGCATGGTGTTTAGCTTCAAAAAGTGAGCATTTCGAGAGAGATAAAGAGCAAAGCGGAAGAAACTCTACCCTTTCTATGACCCGGTCTCAGAAGTCACACAGCATCACTTCCTCTGTCCTCCACTGATCAGGGAAGTCACAAAACCTGCCCAGATCCAAGGAGAGAGATCACAGAACCCACCTTCAATGAGCAGTGTCAGTCATATTGTAAGAAGAGCATGGGAAATGGGATAAGTATTTTGGTGCCCCTATCTTTATTAAATACAATCTGCCATAGGTACGATTCAATAAATGGAGACAGCTTGGGTAGTGGTGTTTTGGTAGTATTAATAAGTCTGTTTTCCCCAAGCAGGAATGTAGAATAGACAGGTGGACAGAAGCATCTGGAAACACCCAACGGATCTCAGTTTAGAGAGAGAGAGATTTAGATGATATTTTTAAGTCATGACACCGAATGAAATAACCACAGAAAAGGAGGGAGTTAGAATAGAGCGTTAGAGGGCTGGTAGAGAGGAGTGGCTGGTGAATGTGGAAGGGTCAGATGAGTGAGATGTCCTGAGAAGCTCCGAGAAGAGTTTCAAGAAGGAAGGAATGGAATCACCTTTTAAGAAGCACCTTCTATGTAGGATTTAAATATTAGAAAAAGAAGCCTTTAATGCTTCATATATAGAGTGAGCTATTCATATAGAGTCCCTCTCTTCAAAAGAACATATGGAGAATTAAAATATAGCTAAATAATTAAGCATTAACAGTGAAGTGTATTAAATGCTTGTATGGGAAAATACTGGATACTCTGCAAGTAGGAATAAGAGGCATTCAATATAGACTGGGGAGAATCAAGGAAGTCTTCCAGGAGGAGGTAAAATTTAAGTGCAGACCTGATGGATAAGCGAAAGCCAGTTCAAGACAGGGAGAAATGGTCCAAGTAGGGAGAAGAGCATGTGCAAAGTCTTGGAAGTATAACAGCAAATAAAACCTTCAAATAACTGAAGGTGCTGGAGGTACTAAAGATGCTGAAAAAGTGAAATCATGAAATCATGAAGTCCGCCACTATCAATGGGAAGTCTGTGGGGGAATTTGAAACAAAGGATTCCATCAGTTTTCACTTCCGGAGGATCATTTCTAACCACAAGAGGGAGAATGAATCGGAAAGAATAAGAAAACTAGTAAAGAGGCTTCAGCAGTACTCCAGGTGAGAAATAGCCCTAGCAACTCTGATACTTCGCACCACCAAAGTATTCAACTTTCTGATCTTACCACTCTTGATCAGTTATGTCCTCACTGTTTCACCTCTTGGGTCCTGTAATTGTTAAAAGCATTCCCTTACATACACCATCAGCTCCCTCCTCCTTCCCCTTGTCCAGCTTACCTTGCAAAACCCAATCCAAGTTATATCCAGCTGTCTACCGATTTGATACGAGGACCTGAGTAGCAGAATATGTCTGGAAAAAACATATGAGCGTGCTAATAGGTTTCACTTTAAATCCATGACCTCGTGTGGGTGTGATCCTGTGCTCTTTCCCTAGTCCATTTCCTTTCCAGCTGTCTTTGATAACTATTCCAAACCTCTTTGCTTAAAGTCCTTCTACATTCTCATTTCCTGCCAATGACCTTTGTTTTCTATTTCACTGAGAAGATCGAAATGATCAAAAGACAGTTTCCAGATCTTGAGGACATTATATTAAATGAAATAAGCTACTCACAAAAAAGACAATACTGTGTGATTCCATGTATATGAGATATCCAAAGTAGTCAAACCTATAGAAACAAAAAATAGATTGAATGGTGGTTGCCAGAGGCTGGGGGAGGGAAAAATGGAAGTTGTTCGATGAATATAGAGTTTCAGTTTTGCAAGATGAAAAAGTTTTAGAAAGCTATTGCACAACAATGCGAGTATATGTACACTACTGACTGTACACTTAGAAATGGTTAAGATGGTAAATTTTATGTTATGCATTTTTTAGCACAATTAAAACAACAGCAAAAATACAGCTTTCAGTCTACAACCTGGTTCACTCTCAGCTAGGAGCACTGTGCCCACCCCAGGTCTCCTGCCCCTGCTACTGCCTCCCCACCTGGCCAGATGGTCCCCCACCCCAAGCAGAAGTGTCAGTGGAAACAAACCAGGGATATCTGCGCAGTTACTCTCCTAATAAAACCCCGAGGCAGAAAGGTAAACATGTCTAGCTTAAAGAGTCTCAGAGCTCTTAAAGACTGCTGCCCAGAACTGCAGCAGAAGTTGCCAAGTGAGACCCTCGCTGGGAAGAAGCTGATGGGATTCCTGAAAAAGTTTGTGGAAGATACAGAGTGAAATGCCCCCAGAGGAGGACTGGCCCACTTTGGCATATGGAACGATGAAGATCGGCATCACTACCCAGAATCTATGCCAGGAGACTAAGTGAGCAGAGGAAAGGTGACATGCATACTGCCCAGGCTGGATGGAAACTGACGAGGTAGGACCCAACACCACAAAGTGTTTGGGAGAAAAATTTAATGTTGAGCAGGACTCGCAGCTCCATTCTTGGGCACCATTTACTTCCCTGTCCTGACTCAACCAAAAGGACATTTAACACTTGTCAAAAACATCACTATAGAACACTCACTTTAGGTTGCCTGCTAATTCTATAAAGTCATTTGTGATTTCTCCATGCTCATCTATAGGGGAAAACGAGTGTAATTGCTGAAAATATGAATAAAAATCAACACCTAAATAAGTGGTTCTTTATAAATACCCATTTATGCAGGTTGTTTGCCTGCTGAAACAGCTCCATCTCAGAAATATAATATACCTTTCAAAAGTTACATGCAGGGGTGCCTGGGTGACTCAGTTGATTAAACGGCTCAGGTCATGATCCCTGGAACCTGGGATGAAGCCCTATGTCGGGCTTCCTGCTCAGCAGGGAGCCTGCTTCTCCCTCTCCCTTTGCCTGCCACTCCCCCCTGCTTGTGTTCTCTCTCGCTCTGTCAAATAAATAAATAAAATCTTTAAAAAAAAAAGTTACATCTAAAGAAGGGACAGTATAACCCAGGTGTTGGTAAACTTTTTCTGTAAAGTGTCAAATAGTAAATATTTTCAGATTTGTGGACAGGCCATACAATCTCAGTAAATGAAACAGATGGTGACAAAAAGGCTGAGATAATTCGTGACTTGATTATAGTCATAAAAACATGTTCCTGTTGATTATAAAAATATCTAGCAATGTTCTAGAAAAGTGATTTTATTTCACTTTCTCACACAGATTATTTGTGAATTAAATACTAGTGAAATTGAAGGACTACAAATCACGTGTCATTGGCAATCATTCCTTGCTGGGTGATTTGTCCAGTTCCCTAAACTACTCCCTAGTTGTTACAGAAAGTTATTGCTAATCTCTTTCTTAAGTGGGAGACCATTGGATTGTTTTCTCTTCATAATTCATCTTGCCTTGTGAAGTATTATATATCTTAAAAATGCAATTAAACTCTAAATAACTTTGAGATTGTGTTATAGAAATCCATTCTGCGGGGCGCCTAGGTGGCTCAGTCATTAAGCGTCTGCCTTCGGCTTAGGTTGTGATCCCAGGACCCTGGGATCGAGCCCCACATCGGGCTCCCTGCTCCGTGGGGAAGCCTGCTTCTCCCTCTCCTACTCCCCCTGCTTGTGTTCCCTCTCTCGCTATGTCTCTCTCTGTCAAATAAATAAATAAAATCTTTAAAAAAAAAGAAATCCATTCTGCTCCTGTCCCTCACCCTTACCTCCCACAGCAATGACTTAGATTAGTATTGAACTGGGCATATGGACATTCTGGGGTATTTGATATTTTCCATCATGTAGAGCAATTAAAGTCGAGCTATTGACAAAACTGACGCCTCCACTTAATTTCATAAACCAACCAACAAACCAAGTAGGAAAATCTCTTTTTTCCTCACTTTCCCATTCCTTTTTGTTTGTTTGTTTTTAAATGTTTATTAAACTAGAGTTAACACCTAATGTTACATTAGTTTCAGGTATACAACACAGTCATGCAACAACTCTGTGTTATACGACGTTCACCACAAGTGTAGCGACCATCTCTCACCATACAACATTATAACAATGCCATTGACTACATTCCCTATGCTGTACCTTTTATCCCCATGACTTATCATTCCGTATAACTGGAAGCTCATATCTCCCTCTTCCCTTCACCCATTTTGTCTTTCCCTCCACCCCTCCCCTCTGGCAACCATCAGTTAGTTTGTTCTCTGTATGTGTGGGTCTGTTTCTGATTTTTATGTTTGTTTTTAGATTCCACATAAAAGTAAAATCATAGGGTATTTGTCTTTCTTTAATGTATTTCACTTAGCATAATACCCCCTAGTTCCATCCATGTTGTCAGAAATGGCAAGATCCCATCCTTTTTATGGCTGAGTAACATTCCATTATATTTATAATATATACATCTTCTTTATCCATTCATCTATTGATGAGTACTTGAGTTGCTTCCGTATCTTGGCTCTTGTAAATAATGCTACAATAAATACAGGGCTGTATATATCTTTTTGAATGGGTGTTTTTGTTTTTTTGGGTAAATATCCAATAGTGGAATTTCTGGGCCACATGGTATTTCTATTCTTAATTTTTGAGGAACCTCCATACTGTTTTCCACAGTGGCCATACCAATTTACATTCCCACCAACAGTGCATGAGGGTTCCTATTTCTCTACATCCTCTCCAATACTTGTTATTTCTTGTCTTTTTGATACTAGCCATTCTTACAGGTGTAAGGTTTTAATTTGCATTTCCCTGATGATTAGTGATGAACATCTTTTCATGTGTCTCTTTGCCATCTCTATGTCTTTGGGAAAATGTCTATTCAGATCCTCTGCCCATTTTTTTTTTTTTGAAAGATTTTATTTATTTGCTTGAGAAAGAGAGCATGAACAGGGGGAGGGGGCAAGGGACAGAGGAAGAGAGAGAAGCAGGCTCCCCGCCGAGCCGGAAGCCCAATGTGGGGCTCCATCCCAGGACCCCAGGATCATGACCTGAGCCAAAGGCAGACATTTAACTGACTGAGCCACTCAGGTGCTCCTGCCCATTTTTTGATCAGACTATTTGGGTTTTTTGGTGTTGAGTTGTATAGTTCTTTATATATTTTCGATGTTAACCCCTTATCATATATATCATTTGTAAATATCTTCTCTCATTCAGTAGGTTGCCTTTCCGTTTTGTTGATGGTTTCCTTCACTGTACAAAACCCTGTTATTTTAATGTAGTCCCAATAGTTCATTTTTACTTTTATTTCCCTTGCCTGAGGAAACGTATCTACAAAAATGTTGTGAAGGCTGATGTCAAAGAAATTACTGCCTGTGTTTTCTTCTAGGAGTTTTATGATTTCAAGTCTCACATTTAGGTCTTTAATCCACTTTGAGTTTACTTTTGTTTATGATAAAAGAAAGTGATCCAGTTTCATTCTTTTACATATACCTGTCCAGTTTTCCCAGCCACATTTATTGAAGAGAGTGTCTTTTCCCTATTGTATACTCTTGCCTCCTTTGTCATAGGTTAATTGACCATATAAGCATGGGTTTATTTCTGGGTTTTCTCTTCTGTTCTATTAATCTACATGTCTATTTTTGTGCCAGTACCCTATAATTTTGATTATTATAGCTTTGTAGTATACCTTGAAATCTGGGATTGTGATACTTCCGGCTTTGTTCTTTTTCAAGATTGCTTTAGTGATTCAGGATCTTTCCTGATTCCATACAAATTTTAGCATGATTTGTTGTAGTTCTTTGAATAATAATGTTGGTATTTTGATAGGAATTGCATTGAATCTGTAGATTGCTTTGGCTACTCTGGACATTTTAACAATATTAATTCTTCCAATCCATGAGCATAGAATATCTTTCTATGTGTTTATGTTGTCTTCTATTTCTTTCATCAGTGTTTTACACTTTTCAGAGTACAGGTCTTTCACCTACTTCGTTAAGTTTGTTCCTAGGTATTTTGTTATTTTTGGCACAATTGTAGATGGAACTGTTTTCTTGATTTCTCTTCATTATTAGTGCAACAGATTTCTGTATATTAATATTGTATCCTGCAAGTTTACTGAATTCATTTATTACTTCTCATAGGTTTTTTTGTGGAGTCTTTAGGGTTTTCTATGTATACTATCATGTCATCTGCAAATAGTGACAGTTTTGTCTCTCCCTTACCAATCTGGATACCTTTTATTTCTTTTTCTTATCTGATTGCTGTGGCTAGGACTTCCATTACTGTCTTGAATAAAAGTGGCAAGAGTGGACATCCTTGTGTTGTTCCTGATCTTAGAGGAAAAGCTCTCAGTTTTTCACCTCTGAATATGATGTTAGTTATGGGTTTTTCATGTATGGCCTTTATTATGTTCAGGTACGTTCCCTCTAAACCCACTTTGTTGAGAGTTTTTATCATGAATGGCTATTGAATTATATCAAATGCTTTTTCTGCATCTATTGAGATGATCATATGATTTTATCCTTCATTTTGTTGATGGGGTTATCATGTTGATTGATTTGCAACTATTGAATCATCCTTGCATCCTGGAATAAATCCCACTTGATCATGGTGAATGATCCTTTTAATGTACTGTTGAATTTGGTTTGCTAATATATTTTTTTTAAAGATTTTATTTATTTATTTGACAGAGAGAGAGAGAGAGAGCCCACAAGCAGGGGGAGTGGCAGGTAGAGGCAGAGGGAGATGCAGACTCCCTGCAGAGCAGGGGGAGCCTGATGAGGGACTCGATCCCAGGACCCTGGGATCATGACCCAAGCTGAATGCCTTCATTCAGTTGCTTAACCAACTGAGCCACCCAGGTGCCCTGGTTTGCTAATATTTTGTTGAGGATTTTGCATCTATGTTCATCAGGGATATAGTTTTCTTTTTTTGTAGCGTTTTTGTCTGGTCTTGTTATGAGAGTCATGCTGACCTTGTAGAATGAATTTGGAACGTTCCCTTCCTCTTATTTTTTGGAATAGATTTTGGAGGGTATATATTAAATCTTCTTTAAATGTTTGGTGGAGGGACGCCTGGGTGGCTCAGTCAGTTAAACATCTGACTCTTGATTTCAGCTCAGGTCTTATCTCAGGGTCGTGAGATTGAGCCCCAGATCAGGTTCCCTACTAAGTGGGGAGTCTGCGTGAGATTTTCTCCCTCTGACCCTCCCCCATCTCTAAAATAAATAAATCTTTAAATAAAAAAATGTTTGGTAGAATGCAACTGTGAATCCATTCTGGTCCTGGATTTTTGTGTTTTAGGAGTTTTTGGATCACCAATTCAATTTTGTTACTAGTTAGTAATTGCGCTCTTCAGATTTTCTATTTCTTTCTGATTCACTTTCAGAATATTGTATCTTGCTAGGAGTGTATCCATTTCTTCTAGGTTGTCCAATTTGTTGACATATAATTTTCCATAGTATTTTCTTATAATTCTTTGTATTTCTGTGGTATTGGTAGTTACTTCTCTTTCCTTTCTGATTTTATTTATTTGTGTCCTTTCTCTTTCTTTTTTGATGAGTTTGGTGAAGGTTTATCAGTTTTGTTGATCTTTTTCAAAGAATAAGCTCTTGGTTTCATTGATCTTTTCTTGTTTTTTTTAAATTTCTATTTCATTTATTTCTGCTCTGATCTTTATTATTTTCCTTCCTTCAGCTAATCTTGGGCTTTTTTCTTTTTCTAGTTTCCTTAGGTGTCAGGTTAGATTAATTATTTGAAGTTTTTCTTGTTTCTTGAGGTCTGTATCACTAAAAATTTCCCTCTTAAAACTGCTTTTGCTACATCCCAAAGGTTTTGGACCATTGTGTTTCATTTTCATTTGTCTTCATGTACTTTTTTATTTCCTCGTTGATCAATTGGCTGTTTAGTAGCATGTTTGCCTTCATGTGTTTGTGTTCTTTTCCAACTTTCTTGTGATTGATTTCTAGTTTCATACCATTGTGGTCAGAAAAGATGTGTGATATTATTTCAATCTGCTTAAATTTACTGAGACTTGTTTTGTGACTTAACATGTGATCTATCCTGGAGGATGTTCAATGTGCCCTTGAAAAGAATGTGTATCCTGCTGTTTTTAAATGGAATGTTTCTGTATACATCTGTTATCGGGTCTTATGTGGTGTTCAAAGCCACTGTTTTCTTATTGAATTTCTGCCTGGATGATCTATTGATTGATGTAAGTGTGATGTTAAATTCCCCTACTATTATTGTATTACTGTCAATTTTTTGCTTAATGTCTGTTAATATTTACTTTATGTATTTAGATGCTCCCATATTGGGTACATAGTTATTTATAATTGTTATATCCTCTTGTTGGATTGACCCCCTGTATCATTACGTAATACCAAGGGCACTTTTTTAAGATTCCAAATTGATAAGGCATTTTCATGGAGTGGGGGGGAGCAAACAGCTTTCGGGGACCTACATTTGAATCCTAGTCTTGCTTGTGTATGTGCTCTTTGTTCTTGAGACTTGCGCTCTTACCTGAAGAGGAATAACATCAAATGACACAACCAACAATTTAGTAGCGTTTGATGTCCTTTATTCAAGGGAAAACAATTCATGGATTGGGAGAGTACAGTGCCTTACAAACACTCTTCCCAAAGGATTTTGGGCAAGAGTGAGTTTTACAGAACATTAGAAGTGATAATGCATAAACAGATTATGAATGGCTTAAGTTGCATATCTGACCTTATTCAGAAAGATGAAGGAACAAGAAAATAAATATAGAGCCCAAAGTTTGCTTGGCCTTTGGGGATTGGCTGAGTAGACATACAGTTGACCCTTGAAAGACACAGGTTTAAACTATGTGTGTCCATTTACATGTGGATTATTTGGATAAACACAGTACAGTACTGTAAAATGTATTTTCTCTTTCTTATGATTTTCTTTTATCTAGCTTACTTTATTGTAAGACCATAGTATGTAATACATATAACATATAAAATATGTGTTAATCAATTGTTTATGTTATTGGTAAGGCTTCCAGTCAATAGTAAGCTATTAGTAGCTAAGTTATTGAGGAGCCAAAAGTTATACATGGATTTTCAACAGTGCAGGGAGGGAGAATTGGCACCCTTCACCCCCTTGTTGTTCAAGGGTCAACTATACTGTGTTTCTGGTCAAGGAGAGCCAGAAGTTTGGTTTGCTGCCAGAAGTTTGGCAGCCCAGGCAGGGATGGATGGCTTCATTTTAGAAATTTATCTCAACAACAGCGAAGTGTTGGGACACCTGGGTGGCTCAGTCAGTTAAGTGTCTGCCTTTGGCTCAGGTCATGATCCCGGGGTCCTGGGATCCAGTCCTGCATCAGACTCCTTGCTCAGCAGGGAGTCTACTTCTCCCTCTGCTGCTTCTCCCCCTGCTTGTGCTCTCTCTCTCTCTGACAAATAAATAAATAAAATCCTTAAAAAAAACACACACACACAATAGCAAAGTGTTTAGAGACACAGACTCTGGAGTCAAACTGTCCAGGTTTGAACCCTGACCCAATGGAAAGATCTGGTGTTTGCCATGTAGATTAGTGATCAAATTTAACACCAATAATGGTAGGACAGTCTGTCAGTGGATACCTCTTACTATAATGCCACATGAAGAACATAGCATCTTCTATGACAGATTGTTGCCAAAAATGTTTAACTCGAAACTAATTAAACCTCTGACTTATATCCAGTTAGCAGGAAGTACTAGACTTTGAAAAATAGTATTAGGGAGAAAAAATCATCCACAGCTCCTCTGTTCTCTTGAAAAAGTCAAAGTCAGGGGTGTCAGTTGGTTAAGTGTCTGCCTTTGGCTCAGGTCATGATCTCAGGGTCCTGGGATCGAGCCCCACATTGGGCTCCTTGCTCAGCTGGGAGTCTGCTTCTCTGTCTCTCCCTCTGCCCTTCCCCACTGCTTGTGCTCTCTCTCTCTGTCTCAAATAAATAAATAAAATCTCTTAAAAAAAAAAGAAGAAAAGAAAAAGTCAGTCAAAGTAATAGGGAAAAAAGTCAGGTAATATAACCAATCACAGTATGTGAAATGTGATTGCATGCTTGCATGAAAAACCCAACCATTAAAGACTCTTAGACTTGAATATGGAATGGGTTGATAGGAGGGAAATAGGGTTAAATCTCGTCTATGTGAATATGTTATTTATGTAGGGATGACATGTCATGAGGTCTGCAACATTAACAGGGTTCAATGAAATATACACAGAGAGACAGATAAATCAAACATAGCAAAATGTTCACAACTGTTGAAGCTTGGATGGATGTATAGGTGTCTGTTACATTATTCTTTCAACTTTTCTGTTTGTTTAAAAGTTTTCAAAATAAACGTTTTTGGGGAAAAAAAGACAGCTTCCACAGCTCCTACCAATACATTTACCTATACACCTGCATCTGAATCCAAATATTTTATTTTCACTATGGTTTTCATGATAGATTTTTATCCTGCTTTTTATAGCCATTATCTTCAGTTTATAGGAGCTCATCACTTTCACCTACCCAAGGACATTTCAACAGCAGTTTTCCCTCTCTCTCCCACATACCCTCTGTTGGCTCCACATACCCTTCTATCTACTAGTGCATTTATCCACTACCCTTTACACTACCCTCAATTCAATTCAATAAATATTGAGTACCTACTATATGCTGGGGATATGGTAATGAACAAAAGACAAAAGCGCTGCTTTTGTGGAGCTTATCCTTTGGTTGATGAAGACAGATCATACAGAGAGTAAGTAAACAAATGATGTAGTATGTAAGAGGGAGTTAGGTAATAAGGAGAAAATAAAGCAAAGTAAGAAGGAAGCGGAGTATATGTATAAAGGTGTCCAGAGTTGCTGACAACCTATATGGAAGCTTGTACAGACAGAACGAACCTTGCACCAAACCATGAGGCTTGGCAGGCAGAGCCTGAGTTAGATATCAGGCCTCATTTTACTCCCTGTGCGCAAACACCTCTGTAAACATCTTGTACAATCATATGGGGTACCTCTGGAGATTTTGCTGCTGGACATCTCCACATGGATGTCTAATCTCAAATTTGAAATTTTGGGTCCAAAACCAAACCCCACCACCCCCTTCCTCTCCTGGAGTCTTACACACTTCAAAAATAGCAACTCCATTTTCCAGATTTCTCAGGTCAAAATATCGGAGTTCTCCTTGACTCCCTTTTTTTTCCTCAGACTCATATCCAGTACCTCAGATACTCTTCAGATTTACTTCAAAACATACCTTAATCCACATCTATCAGTACCATTCTGGTTCAAGACCATTATCCCTTGGCTGAATTAAAGAACTAGTCTCTTAACTGGCCTCCTTGATTTTATATTTGCTCTTCTACAGTCTAGTCTATTTTCCAAAAAGCTGTAAGAAAGATCCTTTTAAAATATAAGTCTGCCACCTGTTTAGTCAAAACTTTCCAAAGGCTTTCCATATTATTCAGAGTCAAAACCCAAGTCCCTCTGATGGCTAAAAGTGATTTGCAGCACTCCCCCTCCTCCGCCATCCCTGACCTCCTACCACTTCCCTCCTCTATCACTATGCTACAGTTGCCATGGCCTCTGCTGTTCTTGAAGACATTAGGCATGCTTCTCCTCAAGGCTTATGCATTTGCATTTCCTTCTTGAAACTCTGCTTCCTCAGGGACTTACATACTCTGTTCTCTCACTTCCTTCAGACCTCTGCTAAAATGTCACTTCATCAGTCTTCCCCTAACCACTCATTATAAAGTCCGTCTCCCAACCATCATTCTCTCTGCCTCTTGCCCTGCTGCATATTTCTCAGCAGTGCCCATCATTTCCTGACAGGTACTTACTTATTTGTCTCTATCCACTGCAATGGAAAGAACTGACGGCAGAGATGTTGTCTTGTCTTTGTTTTTTGTTTTTACTATTGAATCCCCAACATCCGGGGAAGTGGCCAGCGTATAGTTAGTTCTCAGTAACTAAGAATGAAGAATGACAGTGGGTATGTATCACAACAGTGATAGTGGAGATATGTGGTGGCCTCCAAGATTGCTCCCAATGATCCCTGCCTCTGCTATTTACGCTCTTGGATAAGCTCCTCCCACAGGGAGTAGAGCTGACTGATCTGTGTAACCAGTAGCAGAAATGACAATGCGTGACTTCCAAGGTTAGGTCATAAAAGATGTTGTGGCTTGTACCTCACCCAGCCTCTTGGATTAGTCATTGTCAGGGAACACAGCATTGTGTCATGAGAATGTTCAAGGGATGTACAGACAGGTTAGTGGAGGAAGGAAGTGAGGTGCCTCCTGACAAGCAGCACCATGTGAGGTTGAACTATCTAAGGTGCAGATTTTGAACCCTGGTCAAGCTTTTAGGTGACTACAGCTTTGACCAACATTGTGACTACAAATTAGAACCTAGGCCAGAACCGCTTGACTAACCTGCTCCCAAATTCCTGATCCACGGAAACTGTGTGAAAGGATACCTGTTTATTGTTGCCATGAGCTGCTGAATTTGGGCAATGTATTATGCCACAGCCACCATGATCTCTTTGCTGGTATTCCTTGGGAATTTTGCATTTGCGTTCCCTTCTGCCTAAAACTCCATTCCCTTCTGCTTCTGCTAAAATGTCATGCTATGCAATTATGCACCAATGCAGCAATGGATACAGGATGTGTTTGAGATATCCAGGAGATAGATATAACAAGATTTAGCAACTGATTGGACGTGGGGGTTAGCAGAGAGAGGAAGGAATCAAAATGCTTCTCAAATTATTGACTTGTGTAACTACACATTCCTGAATTAGGGAAACAGGTTTGGGGCAGAGATTACAAATTTAGTGTTGGACCTGCTAAATTTGAAATGTCTAAGAAATAGCCAAGTGGAGATGTCCAGCATGCAAGCATATATACCATTTGCAACACAGAAGAGAGATCTGGAAATAAAGACCTTGGAATAAGAACCAGCTATACACTTTGCAGTGCCCAGTGCAAATGAAAAATTGCAGGGTTCCTTGTTCAAAGAGCACATGAGGTCCACCAGCTGCCAGATCTCCCTCCCACCAATTTGTAGGACTGACAGACCATGCCCTGGCTGATGGTAGAGAAGTGGAGCCAGGTGTCTCCCCTTCCCCATGGACTAGGCTCTAAGCCACATTAAAGAGACAGCCTCCAAGAGATTGCAACTTCCATGCCAGGATGCCCTTACATAGGGGATGGGCAAGAGGCCCATTCCCACGGAGTCACCCACTGGGTGACAGCACTGTGGCACTGCTAGTCTGGGGCAGGGACAGCTGTCATCAACTACCCTGCAGCATCAGGAGTGCATGCACATGACCCTGACCTTCCCTGTGCCTGTGCCTAGGTCTTCTTGGTCCTAGTGGTCCTGGTTTGGGGTAGGGCAAAAAGGAGGGTGGGCAAGGCTGAGAAACAGTCCCAGGGAGGCAGAGAGGCGGTGGGAGGCAGGACTGTATGAGAACCAAGCACATTTCATTGTCTCGTTGAACTCCACATATAAAACAAAATTTCAAAGATAATGTTATTAAGAATTTTAAACCTGCAACCACAGAGCATTAAGACCCCAAGCATTAAGTCCTTCTGAGTGCAGGGCCCTCTGTAAATCAACGTTCATGTGCTCATGAAACTGGCCCTCTTTGGAATAGACAGTAAAGTTACAAGACTGAATGATTTCAATAGGGAAAGATGAGAAGAAAAAAGGACAGGATCAAAGTCAGAGACACACCAATATTTGAGGGACGGGCAGAGAAAGGGCATCCTGTGGCCAGGTGGGTGTTGTAATTAATCAAAAGACCAATGAAAGAGAAAATACTTGGTCTACCACCCTGACTTGGAAAAGCTTTGCAAATCCAATAGCCTGGCCACATAGTATTAGGCACATTTTATTTCACTGTTCATGATATAGATGATAATTTTTCAGGGTCAAGGATGATGTGGTTCTTACATAGGCCTATTACCTTGATTATGTTTGAAGCATTTATGACTCAGTTGGAAAAAAAAAATATTGCATGAGAGGAGCTACAGAGAATAAAATAGATTGAATGAAAAGAATGGAATTTACTCACAGATAACAATAATTCATTTCCCTTCCAGCAACAGTTACCTTTACATATAAGGCCAACAATGTCTCTCTGCAACATTTATCAAGCAACAAAAATGTGAACTCTAAAATCTACAAAGAATTTCAAATGTCTCATGGAACCCTGTTACAAAATCAACCACAAGAGTTTTCTACTACTAATTAACTTTGAACAAAATCTTAGGTCATAAAAACCAGGCCATTTGGTGAGAGAACTGTGGCAGAAAGTTGATGAGATTTTGAGAGCTCAGAATTGGTGGGGGGGAAAAGTGATTTTTTTTAATGGATTCAGAAATGTCTCTAGAGGTGGTTTATCAAAAAGCCAACAGCCCAGATTCTAGAGGCTTGGGTTTGAACCCCAGCTCTGCCACTTACTTCCCATGCGTGATTTTGGATTAGTTATTTAATCATCCTGTGTCAAGTGGTAATAGTTGCTAGGGTTGTTATGAGGATTATGTGACTGAATGTAAAACATTTAGAACAGTGCCTAGCACATAAAAAGCACTATGTACACATTTGTTAAATGAAAACTGTGATAACTGATCATGTCACTAAAATGCCTCTGGAATTTCTAATTTAGTAGGTCCCATAAGCTTTGGGGAGAGAATTCACTGAGAGAAAACAATCTTTTTTTCCTCCTCTTTTTTTTCCTTCTTTATTCTCCTATCCCCCACCCCCCAACCCCACCCCCTGCACAGAGTAATGTATTGTTTTCTCTTTATATTAAAAACTATTCTCTCTGGGCATCTGGGTGGCTCAGTCAGTTAAGCATCCCACTCTTGATCTCAGCTCATGAGTTCAAGCCCTGTGTTGGGTTCCACGCTGGGTGTGGACCCTACTTAAAAAAAAATAAAAAACAATTTTATTGTTTAAGATATTGGATAGTTTCTTAAAAGTAATTTCCAGATGTCTTATGATGCATATTTGTGGCTGTTTTCCCACTTATGATTGGTCTCAATGTTTTCTTCCTTTCATATGGAAACTCACAAAATAAGTATATGGGAGAAAAAAGTGCACAGGAGACTTAGTGTCATCATAATTATCATGATAATTCTGGTACGTCAGTGGAAAAAATATAAAAAGTTTCGATAGGAAGCGTAGGATAATGAATGTAACCAGGATTTCAAATATACCTTCTAAGCCCTTTCGAGGAATCAAAATGAACCCAGCACCAGCTTCTTTGAAAACAGTTCTGCAGATACTCCTAGAAACCTGCAGTTCAAACTACCCTCATGAGTCTTAGAAGTAGAAGTCCCTTTGTATTTGTCCTATTGCTCCCTTTGGTCCCCGGGGAACGCATTCTTTTACTCTCTGCCTCGATTTTATTTTAGTACTTTCTTTTTGTTTCTGGTTATTATAGTTTCTCACACTTCATTATAGTAGAGTTTACCTCTAACCATAGTGGAGTTCTTTGGCTTCTTTTGCATTTTTGATACGGAGGACTAAGCTTTCAGGGTCCAAAAGGACTCGTGATCATCTTGCGACCACTCCCTGTGTGTGCTCAGGCGGGCAGGGGTAGGGGGCGCTTCTCTTGCCCTCTAACCTCTTTCTGCGGAAATCCTCCGGCCTTTTTTGAACACGTTTCTTTAGATCTCTCTCTTCTTTGTCTTTTTTCTTCTATTGCTTATTATCTACGAGTTTTGCCTCTTTTTCTCTGTAACCTCCCTCTCCCTTTTCCCCCACAGAATACACGTTCCCTCACTTTGGGGTCGGAGTAATTGATGCTTGGAGATCCTCGATGGGCTCCGCGTAGCCTTTAGATACGATTCAAACGTGCTCGCCCTCAGGGTTCCCCACCTGGGCTGTAGTGGCGCTTTTCCCCTCTGCAGTAACACATGTCGAAGAAAGCAAGCCTCAGTGTGTGTCCATATATGACCTTAGAACAGAGAACTGCCTCGTTTGGAGGCAACGTTTGGGGAACCCTGTCCACTCCCACTCCCGCGTGCTCCCGCCTCCCCCTTCCCCGAGGTCACTCGCGTGCAGAACGCGAACGCCGGCTACTCCCGCTCGCGTCCCGACTTCCTTCTGGGAGCCTAATAAACCTGGGGGAAGTTTTAATCATTCCGCAGCGAGCCTGGCTCTCTCACTGGGCATGCTCAGTGGCCGGCCGCGCTCGGGAGGTGAGTGGCTGTCTTGAGCGCAGGGCTCGGGTCGGCGGCCGCTTGGGCTCGGCTTCCAGGAGTGCGGGCTGGCCACTGCAGCCCCTGAGCCCGGGGCCAGACGCGCCCCGCCGCCCCCGCCCGGACGCAGGGCCTCGCCAGAGCCGCGTTGTTCCGGAGCCCGGGGGCCCCCAACTTTGCGCCAAGTTCGGAGCCGCCCTCTGGGGGAGCCATGCAAATGATGACCAGGGACGTCCTGCTAGAAATGGACCAGGAGGAGGAGGACGACGACGACGGGGATATCGGTGAGCGAGGGGTTCCCCGGCGTGGGCTGGCGCCGGGGAGTTGGGGCGTGCGCGTGGGCGCCGCGCCCTCCTCGGGGGGCGGCTTGCGGGGACCCTCGGCCGCTCCGAGGGGCGCGGGCGCCGGCGGACGGGGAGGAGGGAGCCCGCGCCGGGTCCCGAGGCCGCAATGCGGCCGCCTCGCGGCTCCGCTGCCGGCGGGCCGGCGCCCGCGTGAAGGCCGGGGAGGCGCGGGGCGCGCACGGGCTGCCGAGAACAGTGTCTGGGCGGGCCGCGGCCGCAGCCTCTGAGCAGTCATGCTAGGTACAGGGAGGGCTCCGCGCGCCGAAGTCTGGACTCAAGCAGCAACTTTTGGGTCATTTCCTCCCCCTCGAACCTGCGCTGGGGATTCCGGAGGGCGGCGAGGCGGGGAGCCCACCCCGGTTCGGAGAGCAGGGGTGTGACCCACCCGCATCCGCTGCAAAGCGAAAGGAAGGAAGGATCGGCTCTGGGAGGGAGGGTGAGGGCTGGGTGGGGCGCCCCGGGAACGATTTGTGGCCGCGGGTGGCGGCCAGGGATCCTTTTTTTTCAGCCGCGGAGCCCGCGGGGGCAGTGATTGGAGTAAGACGTAGTCCGGGCGGCCCTCGGGACATTTCTACGAGTCCAGAGGGCCCCTGGAGCTTGGCGGGCCGGGGGTGGGGGGCGGGGGGTGGGAGCCAAGCCTGGGTGTTATCATTTCTAGTTAGAGTTTAAAATGTTTACAAGTTGTAGACAGAAAGGAGGGAGAGCTGTTTAAGAGTAAAACAACCACAGCAATCAAAAGGGATGGGAGGAGGTGGGGAAGGGGAAAACAATTGGAGAAGGGAGACTATCACTGTCAGGGAATGATGACATACTGGGTCCCTCCAGAAGACTGGCAATTAAATTACCGTGGTGGTCTGTTCAGAGACTCTGAGTCTGTTTCCTGCATGCCAAATCAGTTTAAAACATAGCAGTTCCTGCTCATGTCCTAAAGTCCTGTTTTTCTCTAATAACTTTAGAAGTAACTTAATTTTAGGAGCTAGGTGTGGTTTTTTTTTTATCATTTTTTCCCCAGCTGTATTGAGATACAGTTTACATATAACGTTGTGTAAGTTTAAGATGTACAAAGTACTGAGTTGATACTTCTGTGTTGCAAAATGATTACCACTATAGCTTTAACCAACACCTCCATCACCTCACATAATTACCGTTTCCTTTTTGTGGTGAGAACATCTGAAGTACACTCTTTTGGCAACTTTCAAGTACAGGATACTTGTACTTCTAATCACTATGCTGTACCTTAGATCCCCAGAACTTGTCTTACAATGGAAGTTTGTGCCTTTTGACCAACATCCCCTCCCCCCATTCTACTATTTCTGTGAGTTCAGCTTTAGTAGATTTCACCTATAAGTGATATACAGTAATTGTCTTTGTCAGACTTATTTCACTTGGCATAATGCCCCTCCAGGTTCCATCCATGTTGTCCCAAATGGCAGGATTTCCTTCTTTCTCATGGCTGAATAATACTCCCTTGCCCACATGCAAGGGTGAGGAGCGTGGTCAGGGGTGCGTGTGGTGGTGGTGATGATGCTGATGGTGATGGTTATATATATGCACACACACATACCCACCACATCTTTATTCATCTATACTTGGACAATTAAGTTGTTTTCCTATCTTGGCTATTATAGGCACTGCTCACTTACATCCAAAGCACTTGATAACTTCCTTGTTGACCAGGAACAAATTGAATAGAGGGGCTTATACTTCATGATTTAGCTTTACCTTTCATTCATTTGAGAACAATTTATTAGATGGAGGGAGCCAATAGTATTCTTTTTGTTGTTGTTGTTAGAGAGAAAACTGAAGCTCACAGGTTGATCTGCCAAGCTTTTTGTATAGCTAGTTAAGATTCGAACCCAGGCTTTCTGACTTGCAAGACCCGTGTGCATTAGTCCACTTTCCACCTGGTCACTCAGCTGTCATTAGTAATGTCAATAGTAATGCTACTATTTAGCAGGCTTTACTGGTAAATCATGATTACATAAAAGTGTAAGTCATAGCAGACTTTAAAAAGTTATAATAAAGTAGCACAGTCTGTTTCATAGGAATATACTTAAAAAATATTTTATTTATTTATTTGAGAGAGAGAGTGAGGGAAAGAGAAGGAGCAGGGAGAGGGGCAGAGGGAGAAGGAGACTCCCCGCTGAGCAGGGAGCCTGATGTGGGGCTCAATCCCAGGACCCTGGATCATGACCTGAGCCAAAGGCAGATGCTTAAGCGACTGAGCCACCCAGGTGCCCCTCATAGGAATATACTCTTGTCTGTTATGGTGAGGTGTTACTGTTTGTATTGAGTATTGTAAGTAGGATAAAAATCCAAATGGAAATCAAAGTGAGCGAGAGACTGCGCTTTGTTTGTTCCACTGTGCCATCAGTAGACCTCAGTTTAGAAAGAAAACTAATTTGGTCTAGTCTGTGTTTACCAGATGAGGCATCATAAAATTTATCTTATGTGGCAATAGGTTCTTATTTTTAATTACAGATGTAATTTATGCTGGTTCTATCAAGTCAAACGGTAACTCTGTTTAATAAAAAGTTAAATATCTCTACTCCTCCTTCACCCTTCCCTCCATAGGCCACTGATATTGATACTTTACTGTGTATAGGGGTCAATTCAACATTTTATGTCAGGCAACTAGTATCTCAGCAGTTTTTGGTTATACAAATTCAGTTCGGGTTGCACTGATTTTATAACAAGCGCAAATGTTTAGCATGCCAATAGAAAGTTTATGTCATTGTAAAGTAGTAAGTCTTTTTAAAGGTTAACAGAAATAGGCGGATGGTATATAGCCTTTAACAAAATAATTATAATTTCCACCTATGGGAGAGGAGGTTCTGGTGAAATGAAGATGATACTTTTAACCTGTGCCTCTGGTTTTATAATGCAGAGTTATGTTAAAGCTCTTGGCTAACGTATTCCCCCTAGTACTGGATTGTCATTACTAATAGTTGTGTAATTTAAAATCCACTCAGGTACTGAAGATGTCTGTGTAATTCCTCTGTAAATATTAACTTTGTATTTGAGAACAGTAGAGTCATTTTTGACGTAGTTCCTGGGTAAAACATCTATCATCAGCTAATTTGCAAAAGACAAAAAGAAAAACTTTTTAAACTAGATGTGGTCCCCGGTTATATGATATAAATGTTTTATGTACATGTATGGAAGGGTGCCCTGTAGTAGACTGGGATTTAGGGCCCTTCTTTTTTTTTCTACCAGTGGGTTTCTGCTTACTTTTGAAGCAGTTTGGTGCTTTACTTGTAAGGAGGCAATCCTTACAAGTAAAGAGAATTGTCCTTTACTTGTCCTTACAAGTAAAGAGAATTGTCAATAAATCAATACAATAAATACAATAAATACAATAAATCAATTGACAATATTGTCAATAAATCCTTACAAGTAAAGAGAATTGTCAATAAATTCTCAACTAGAGAATCAAAGTTGGTAAATCTTACTGTGAGCATCTTCTCCATATTTGCTTTACTCAGGGCCACCAGAAATTGTGCCCAAACGTTTGTGAATGAGGCAACCTGTTGGCATGAGAGCATTTTTGCAAAACACCCCTTATTTTCTAAATCATCTCCAGCAACCAAATGCAGAGGTGACACGTACGCAGTAGTGGAAATAGGTGGCTTCTAGCCCTTATGCACTGCACTGGTGCTGGTGGAGATCACATGTCCAGGCAGGTTCTGTGGGTCAGGTGTGCAAAAAAGCGTTCTTGGCTGCTCTGCCTCCAGGACTACCCTCCCCCCCCCCCCCCCATTAACCAGTGAATAAAATCCACCATTTCTTCCTATTCATGTAGAAAATGATAGAAACATCTTTTATAGCTAAGATGTAGGTAGTATATTTAGTGTGCTGATTTATTATTTATTTTGCATTTCTGTGGTTCAAACTTTGCTGAGAGAGGAAAAGTATTCTCAATAAAGGGAATTATCAGGAACAAGTCAGATGGTTCAGGCAAAAAGGTTTTGTTTAGATGCTTGTTTGGTTGCTTTGGGCTCCCAACTATTTATGGTAGAATTTACTCTCTGATCCCCACAGCTGATGGTCATGTCATTGGTTGGGGGGTGGGGGGTGCAGTGTGGGCTAGAGGCCCATTACCTCGGAGCTGTGATGGTCCAGCTGTATCTTTCAGGTGCCTTTATTGGCTCCTTTTTTGATGTCACATTTTTACACAGACTTCCTGCACAAGTTTTCTCCCTACAAACTTTGTTTAATCACCTGCTGCAGATCTGAACCTAGCCCCAGTTTTATCAATATTAACTGAGCAAACCTTCTGTGCTCGGTGCAGGGTTAGGTGTGGGGCTGGGTGTTGGGAGCCTAAAAATGAGTGAAATGCACCTCTTGGCCATGGGGAAATGGGTTCTGTGGAACCAGCCCTTTGCAGTAAGTGCCATTCTTGAGGTACCTACACAGCCATGGGAGGAGGTGCGGGAGGCAGCTTCCCAGCAGAGATGGCTGGGCTGGACGCTGGAGGACCAGGCAGGTGCGGTGGCAGGGAGGGTGGAGGGAAAGTCAGAAGTCCCATGGAATTGCCTGTGGTGGAAGGGAGCAGCCCCAGGGCTAGGGAGGCAGGCAGGGGCCGCACCGGGGAAGAAGACTCTGCATGTTTTAAGGATTTGGGATTTGGAGCACCTGAAAGATTCTAAGGAAAGGAGTGATAGGACCCAATTGGCATTAGGATAGATCTCCCTGGCAGCACGTTGGAAAATGGGGTGGAGAGGGGAGGTGGTAGAGGTAAGCCTTTCTAGGAGTCAGGTTTGGAAATGCCTGCAGTGGCCATGGGAATAGAGAGGAGTGGTCTGAAAGTTTAGGAAAGAGGTGACATCTCCCAGGCCTCAGAGACCCATTGCTTCCAGCAAACGGCAGCACTCTTGGACTTTCCACTTAGGTGGAAAGTGGTGGCAGGTGTGCAGGAAGGGAGACTTTTCTATTGTTCCAACGAGTGTTAACACTTTTCTCCTCTGCTTTGGCTCAGACCATTTCCCATCCTTGCTCATACCAGACTTAGCTTCTCTGTTTTTCAGTGGCTCACTCTCCTTCCAAGCCTGTCACAAACCTAGAAAGCTATTACTGATCCTCATTGCCCAAAGTGCCCACCAATAAATTGTCACACCCCTTATTTTTCTGTTCTACACAATTAGGATTCACTTTGTATTTTGTCTTTGTTGTTGATTATCTTTATCCCCACAACTAGAGTGTAAATTTTTTGGGCACCGGGACTAGGTCATTTGGGTCTTCTAGAGATCATGCAAAATATCCCATACATTGTAGACATTCACTGCTATAATTAAAAAAATGTTCTCTTCCTCACCCTCTAACATATAGGTTCCCTGAAGGCAGGTGTCTTGCATGCTTTGTGTTCCAAGCTATGCCCCTCATGCCTGGAATGGTGCTTGCTCTTCAGTAGAAGCCCAGCAGATCATTGTTGAAAGACTCAATAAGTGAATTGCTCTTTTTAAATAGTTTGATTAACGTTATGCTTAGGTGGTTTTATGTCCCTACTAGAATTCTCTTCTATGGCACTTTGAGATTCCCTGTTATCTGTTGATTGTACATAGTTTATCAGGTACTCTGCTAGGTTCCAGGGTCCTTGACCTCCCAGACCTTCCTCCTAGGAAGGAGGCAGATACATGAATAGGTAATTGAGGTAGTCTGTGATTAATGCTGTAATCAAGATGTGTGCCAGGGTCCATGGTATCAAGGAGAAGGCACGTAATCTTGCCAAGGGGACTGTTCAGATGTAGTGCTTGAACAGCCCTGGAAGGGATCGGAAATAGATAAGTGGGTGGGGTTAGGACAACGATGTGTCTTGAGTATTCCTAAATGTGATTTCTCAAGAAATAAACTTTGATGCTGTCTTTATTTGCTGTGGCAAGGGGGAGATAGTCTCTACCAGGAGAATGACAGTTAAAAAACAAAACAAAGTGAACTATCCTTAAAGCCTTTCTCTTTGAGTATAGTTTTGCCCCCCCTTTTATATATATATATAAACCTGTTACTTTCAGTTTCAAATGCTCAGTCACAATTTATCTTCGGTGTTTTAACTTTCAAGTCAAAGAATTGCTTTCTAAAGTGTTTCTCATCTCCTCTTATCATTCCCATTGTTCTTTAAATCTGACACAGACACAACTCTAAAAGAGTTCCACACACACCCCTTTCTTTTTTTCTCAAGTGGTTGCAATATTCACATATATTGATTGCAGTACATTTTTTTTTTTTTCCTTTTGGAAACCAGTAAATTTAGACCAAAAGCTGTGAAGGTTTCTGTCAGAGATACTATTTAAATTCTGACATTCTTGAAGGGAGGTTATAATACATTATTAAGAATCCCATGATCTAGCTTTCAGTTGAAAGATGGTCTTAAACTTTCAAGTGGTATTTGTAGCAGGTTAGATTAAAATGATTACGTTTTAATAAGAGTTTCCACTCTAGCTAATACTTCAGGTTTTCGTCTGTTAACAGTTTGTGTTTTGTATTCTAGCTGATACAATACATCTTTTTAAAGGTTTTTTTTTTTTTTTTTTTTTTTATTCATGAGAGACAGAGCGAGAGAGAAAGGCAGAGGGAGAAACAGGCTCCCAAGGAGCAGGGAGCCCGATGCGGGGCTCGATCCCAGGACCCTGAGATCATGACCTGAGTCGAAGGCAGACGCTCAACCATCTGAGCCACCCAGGCGCCTGATACAATACATCTTAAGGCAAAGTTTATATAGTCTTTGAGGAAGAAGTGCTATCATCCTCACCTTTGTACTGCACAGCCTGCATATCAAAATGCTTTTCACATAGTAGATACTCAGCAAACATTTGCTCAGGGACAGTTTTTTATATTTTAATGGAAGCTTTGTATATGCCATAAGATTAAAGCTTGATCTGCTTTTGATACGAGGTCGTCAGGTCTGGGTCTGTGTGAAAGTCACCAATTTAGAATAGAAAAACATCATTTCCAATTACCTTCAACCAAGGAAATGTACTTCTTGACTGATAACTCCTATGTAAAGATAGAGATTGTGAGAATTTGATGCAATCAACTGATTGTCTTAGGTCATTATCATCATTGTTATTATTGCTTTTCCTTTAGTTTTGCCTTGCTCTATAATACTGCAACTAAAATTAATTAGAATCCATCCCAAGAAGCAGCCAGTTTAAAAATACAAGATGAAAATGTCAACAATGGAATAGTGTGGATATGTACCAAAAAGCAATTCAAATATTCCTCAGCCAGAACATCAGATGGAACATTTGCATGGAAGACAAGTTGAAGGGTTAATAGGCAACTTTCTCCGTTGTGGTATTTATTACTGCCCTGGCTACATGTCTGAATACTCACTGAAAGAACTTGCTGCAGTAAGTTAATTCAGGAGCTAAAAATATGAATGAAAGAAAATATATTCTTTTGTGAAGTCCAAATGTTGCTTTTATATTTAATGCTTTTAATCTAGGACATTGAAACTCTACTACTTCCCACATTATTTAAAAATACACATACTTGAAATTGAGGGGAAAAGGATATTGATCTTTAAAATGATCTTTTTTATGATTTTAATTTTAACTTTGGCAGAACTTTAGCCATAGGTCAGTCATGCAAATAGATGTTCTTTCACAAAGTACAATTATGCAAATTACAGGCTTGTTTGTAAAGCTTGTTTTATGTAAACTAAGATTGTGTTGACATAATTGAATTTTTTATGACTTCTCCAGACATTCTATCTAGATATTTGGAAGATAATCTTTGGCTTGTCACAGACAAAATGATGGCTAAATTTTTCTTGTGGCATCACATAGACACAGCCTTGAGCATTTTTTTTTCTGATTTGTGCTTAGTTTTTCAGAAAAATGATTCCCCACTAAACTGTAAGCAAACATTATACACCCTTCTCACATATAAAACTCAGACCTTTAACATTATTTTAAAAGTTTGTTTATATAATGATTTGAAACCATTGCATTCATTTTTGTATCATTTTATTTCTTTCTGCTGTTACTTATTTTTTTTTTTTTAAGATTTTATTTATTTATTTATTTTGAGAGAGAGAATGAGAGACAGAGAGCATGAGGGGGAGGAGGGTCAGAGGGAGAAGCAGACTCCCTGCCGAGCAGGGAGCCCGATGCGGGACTCGATCCCGGGACTCCAGGATCATGACCTGAGCCGAAGGCAGTCGCTTAACCAACTGAGCCACCCAGGCACCCTGCTGTTACTTATTAAATAAACAAACTTTGGATGCTTAGTTTGTGTAAAAGATAAGATCCCTTTTCTAAAAAAAAAAAAGGAAAAGAAAAACGAACAAGGAAAACCCACCATTGTTTCTAAGTGAGACAAGTAATAGTATAAATTCATTGATCATAGATGCTACCTGGGAAAACTAGGAGATTCAAAGAGAGGGTGGGAAGTGAATCCCCTGATGAGGGCGCTGGGGAGGAAAGACTAGGGGAAGGCATTGTTGATGCAGAGCAGGGCCAAGGGAGAGGAATGGCCGGCCGTAGGAAGACCTGAGTTTGCGGTTGGCTTTGACATCTAGAATCTGTTACCTGGGGCAAGTTGCTTGGCTTCTCTGAGCCTGTTTCTTCAGCCCGGTGGGGTTGCTAAGAGGATGCCAGGTATCCGTACAGTGCCGGGTGTGGGACCTTTCCCTCCCACTCTGCAAGTGGCAGTTACAGTGTCACCATCCTAATGAATTCATGTGTTTAAATGCTACTTTTTTCACACCTCATTTTATTTTATTTTAATTCCAGTGTAAGAAGTGGCTGCTCTTCTTACACTCCACTATCTCTAAGTCCTCTCCCCTTCAACACTGCTGTGTTTTGTGTTGCTCTTGTCACATCATGTGTGTAGGAGCTGCCCACTAAATGTCAGGTTAAGGATGACCGTGACAGGGGCTATGCTGCAGACACGTGTGTCTAAAGATAAAGGAGCTGAAGAATAGCATGTGGTTTCTGCAAAGAGATAAGTATTGTGTGTTCCCCCCCCCCCCCAAAAAAAAAACAACAAAACAGATCTTCAGACAGACTGACAATGTTTTCCAGATTCCAGGAAACCTATTACAGGAGGAAACTCTTTCAGGGAGTCTTAGCAAAAGATCCTAAGAGCTGACACTTAGTGGGGCTCCCAATCAGTGGCTCATAAATGTAGAGATTGTTTTTCCATCAGTACTACCTGTAGCTTATCCCATTCTCTCAATTGTTGTCAGGCAGTTCTTGCCAAAGTGTGTGTGCTCCCATGTGTCATCAGATAATTGTATGTACAAGACGTGGGGAAGGAGATATTTAAGTAAGAAGTAAATAGCTTTTATTACCAATTGAATATCATAGAACAGAGGAGAGGAAGATCAATATTGAGATTCTCAGTGGTCGGGGTGCTCCATGCTTCCGCTATTACTACTGAAATTGGAAACGTGGATGATTGTTCAGAGATGTTTGCTATTCAGTAGAGGGAGGGCAGTCAGGTGGCACGTGGGGGCCGTGATCGTTTACCTGACATTAAAAACCTGTTTGACTTTACATCCTTCCCATCACCCCCATTCCAGTTCTTGACCATTGTGTGTACAGGCAGGCAGTTTTGGCCCCTCATTCTCTAAATGACCTTGTGTCTCTGAGACAGGCCCTCCTGGGCCACCTTGTTATTTGAGCACATCCAAACTCCATTCTTGCATCCACATCCATGTGGGTCTGAAGGGAAGGAGGAGACACCCGGGCCTTAGCTCCTCTGTCTGAGACATCCACTCTCTCCCCTCAAAGTCCGGGATGAGTGTAGGTCTTAGGGATCAGGTGAAAAGTGCTCTTTTCTTGAGGTTTGAATCTGCAGGGGAAAACCTGAGTTTGATGAGAGATACTTATACCAGAGATTTAAAGAAAAGGATGACTTTTCCCTGTGTTGAAAGATTATTTCCACCATCTGTTATAGCTAACCTCACCTTACCTTGGCCAGGGATGTGGACGGGCATCCTGTACTGTGTCAGGAAGAAATGGGCCTCTCTGTTGGCCTGTGGTCCTTTTTATTTATCCCCCATTGGCTCCTCCTCCATCCCCGTTGCCCATCATTCTCCTCAGAGTTCTTTATCTGACCTCTGTCCCGGTGTTCTCCTCAGACAATTGCCGGAGGTAGAGACTACCACTGTTTACACTTCAGTTTTAGACAGATGTGATTCAAATTCTAGCCCACACATTCAAGCTGTGTGACCTTGAGTGATTAACAGAACTTTCCCCTCCTCTCTAAATGAAGCTGATGTTAGAACCTACTTCAAGGATGACTGTATCAAAGTGATGTAATTAAAAAAAAAAAAATCTTGCTTTGCAGGGTTGTGGTACCTGATACAGTGAAAGCCTTCCATAATTAGAAGCTAATGTTAATATTCTGGGTAGCAATTTTTACCTATATCTCAGCCCAGATTTACCTCTTCTGTTTTTCTTTTTTTTTTTTTTTTAAAGATTTTTTATTTATTTATTTGACAGAGAGAGACACAGCGAGAGAGGGAACGCAAGCAGGGGGAGTGGGAGAGGGAGAAGCAGGCTTCCCGCGGAGCAGGGAGCCCGATGCGGGGCTCGATCCCAGGACCCTGGGATCATGACCTGAGCCGAAGGCAGACGCTTAACGACTGAGCCACCCAGGCGCCCCTCTTCTGTTTTTCACTAGAGGTTTTACCTTTCTCCCTTCCATGTATATAGCTCATTGTTAGTCTTTGTCTTTTTCATTAATCTGTGAGTATCTTGAGAAGAACCGTCACCTCACTGAGCAGCATAGTGCTTGGCACATGGTAGGAGACCAGTACATTCTTATTGAATGAGTAATGGACGAAAGATTTTGATTACTGAAGGACTGTGGTAGATTGGGAAGATAGGCCTTTGTGTATAGACCAACCCTTGGGTAGGTTTTTATAACTTTGGAGCCTTAATTTCCGTATCAGAAAAATGTCGTAGAGGTAATATAGAAAGGGTAATGATACTTACTTTATAGAATTGTTATAAGGTTTAGTAATGTTAATATATAAAAGGACAAGGGGCAGTTCCTGGCACGTAATAGGCCAACAAATAATGGAGTCATTTATAAAACAAGCAAAAATAGAGAAATACAGTATAAATGACTGGTGTAACTTAAGTTAGATTTTTCTAACCTGTTAAAAGACATGAATATGATGAATAGAGCGAAATGATAAAGCTGAAGACAGGAGCACACAAAGAAATCGTTACCTTTATGGTTTGAATTGTTTTGAGTTTAGTGATATAAATAAATTAATCTCTACCTAATTTGCAAAAATAGGTATATGAAATGACATTTTTCATTTTGTGTGTTTGAGGTTTGGGAATGATTTGCCTACACCCAAGTGTTAGAACTTAAACACTGCCGGGCCCCCTCCAGCAGCATCAGCCCTCAGAAAAGTTAGATGTCCCATTCCATTTGGGTAGATGAAGGCAAAATGAAAGGAGGAAGGCTGTTTTTATCCCTAACTAGAGTTAAAATTATTTGGTTTATAGTTAAGTGTTCAAAGAAGTGATTCTACAATAAAGTGAAAATTTCATCTTTTGGTTACTGCAGTTCTTGTTGTGCATGGATTTCAACCTATATTCCAAATTGCCAGACTGTCTCATATTTCCCTCCTCCATTTAAATAGCGTTTAGTACATATGGGGTGCATGCTTCTATAACAAGCACATTGCAGCTTACAAATCATAGAGGAGATGTGAACATTTCTAACAGGCCTTGTCATCTGCTCTAAGGGTGAGCAACACAGTAAATGGCTTTTAGCAATGGGGTAATCATGGTTTTCCTGAGAATTACAGCTGCCTAAACTGTGGCTAGTGGCTTGTTTCATACTCCAAGATACTTATTTTGAAGAGTTCAGCCACAGTCTTGACTAAGTTATTTGGCACACACACAAAAATCCCTTTGAAAGCTGATTGTGGAATTTGCTACTAGTGACCTTCATAAATCAGGACTGTTGCTTTTTAAAAAGATGTGCATAGGGACGCCTGGGTGGCTTAGTTGGTTAAGCATCTGACTCTTGATTTCAGCTCAGGTAACAATCTCAGGATGGTGAGATGGAGCCCTGCGTCAGGCTCCACACTGAGGGTGGAGTCTGCTTGGGCTTCTCTCTCTGCCTCTTCCTTTGTCCCCCTCCCCCCCCCACCCCCCCAGCCCCCGGGCCTGTTCCTGTGCTTGCTCAAGCTCTCTCTCTCAAAAAAAAAAAAGAAAAGAAAAAAAAAACATGCCTAGAGATTTCAGTGAGCTCAGAGCACTGGATTAATACTGTCTTTTCACGGTCTTTACTGAAGACCCCTTTTGGGTCATGTACTATTTAAGGTCTGAGGATAAGAGAACCAGAGAAAGAGAATTCCAGCTTTAGTGCAGCTTGTTTTCTAGTAAGCAATAAAGTAAAAACCAAAAACGCATGCAGAAATCCATTCATTTACCTAATGTCTATTCAGCACCTTCTGCGTGCCAGGCATTGTGCTCTGTGCGAGGAATTCAGCAATACACAAGGCAGAAGTGGCCTCTGCCCTCAGCGAGGAGGCTCCCCGGCAGGCAAGACAAACATGCTGACAGATCGCCAGCAAATTACATGTAAAGACTGTGGAAAAAAGAGAGACTGAGCCAGGAGGGTAGAGCTGAGAACAGAACTTGGGTGTTTCCACAGCCAGTTCAAGGGGGTGGCCCTCACTGGAGGATGGCTGACAAGTGCAGCTGTTATTTTCGTAATTCTAAAAATAACACGGCCTTAAAGTGTCATCTTTAAAAAGTAGGTCTGTGAGAAGGCTCAAGACGTACGTTAGATTCATGTGTAAAGTGCCACAAATGTTTTCAGGCTCGCAACTCGTTATGCTGTGCGGGGCCAGCCCTCTGTGAGGAAGCTTTGTTTATTTGGATTTCCGCAGCTGTTCATGCACTTGCGAAGTGAGCAAGTAGCTCAGTCTGTACAGTGCTGTGCCCCTGTATTCCTTGGGCGGTTGGTCAAACTATTAGCACTGAGTTGGAAAGCCACAGAACCCGGTAGGTCACCCCCAGCTCCCTGAATTCTTCCTTTGTAGCCCAGTGTAGCATAATATTCTCCCTTTCTTCAGTTAATGATGGGGCTGAGAGGTTGGGCTGTGGAAATTCTGTGCAATTTACCCCCTGTTGACAGAGGAGGAGGAAAGAGAGAAGGAGCAGGTGCATCTTGTCCCCCTGGTCCACATTTTCCTCTCCTGACTTGAATGGGGCAGGGAGCTAGCAAAGGGCACCTTGGGTTTTCAGCCAGGAACTGGTTCTCCACTCTTCCTGCCCTGTTTTGCTAAGGCATGTGACTCATTGGAAGTGAGTGACACCACAGGCACCCTGGTGTGCCCCCCCCAGGGACTTTCCTCTTGAGAAATCCCAATACTAGAGAGTCACACTCTAGAAGTCCTTAATAGCCAAAATACCCTGGTAATAGAGTAATAGTGAAGATGCAAATTAAAACTTGTTTTGTTTTCAGTTACTAGGGCAGAAAGAAATGGATAGAAATTCTGTTTTCATTTACTATTAAAAAAATCCTGTTTCCTTTCTGTGTTGGGATCTTTCATACATGACTGAAATCGAGCAAGCAGTGTGTTTGTAATATTAAACTTATTGTTTTAGTCATTGCATCTCATTCCTTCCAAATTGGGAATATTTTCTTTATGAATACCTTTGAGATCAAGTATAAGAGATACTACTATTAACCCTTTGCCATGCTTTTACCTGAACCCTCTATTCTTAGTAATGTTTATTTAGTTCTCCGGTGTTTTTTAACATTGAAAAGGCATGTTTTACATACAGTAAAATGCAAAGTTAGCTGTTCAGTTAACTTTTGACAAATTTTATGATCATCACCCAAAACAAGATATATAGAGGACACTTGCATTGCTCTTTCAAGTCATGCCTTCCTCCCCCAGTCCAGGTGAACAGTGAATGACTTCCACGATAAATTGGTTTGCCTGTTCTTGAGCTGCCTGTAAATGGAATCCTGTAGAATGTATTCTTTTGTGTGCCTGGCTTCTTAGCATCATAGTTTTGGAGATTCATCCATGTTGTTTTGGGTATCAGTCGTAATCCAGTATATTTTATATATAAGAATATCTGGAAAAAATTTTGAATTCAATCATGAAATAGTACATCTCTCATAGGTAGCAGCCTAGTAATACTTAACCTTTTAATTTTATCTTTACTTTAATGTCAGATTTTTTTTTTGGTCTCAGTTATTTTTATAACCCCTTTAGCAGTTCACACAATGCCTTGCCTGTAATAGGAAATCAGCAAATGTTTTCTTAAGATGGAAGGGAATGTGTGAGGAAGAGTAACTCCTATCTCATTTTATAGAAATTCAGATTTTAATTGCCATGCTGTGATTGTGCAACATGACTGCCCGTTCATTCTGAGCGTTAGCCCACTGACGATTTTACTGATGAGCATGATACCTGCCCGAAGTGGACTATTTGTAGATGCTTTCCTTCCGTGCAAGCAGTTCAAGCGTAATCATTTATTTTTTCAAAAGGTCAGCTCTTATTGGTGTTTTTTACTAGTAAAAATATTCTAAAGAGATATTATTAGCCTCATTTGGTAACTGAAGACCTCTGAGAACAGAAAAGTAAGGGGGAACCTATCCAAAATGAAGGAGTGATTCAGTGCAAGATATTAAGTTCCAAAATATTTGTTCAAGCACATGTGTTCCAAGTTCTCAGAGAAGTTACTGACGCTGACGTTATTTCCCTTAAGGATGACTCATGATTTCTTGAGTCTGGTTTCCACTGTTAGTCATCTTAACGGCTTGGGTTAAAGCAGGCTTTCACTCTGCCTGGATTCCAGGCTTCACAGGCCCCACTCCCCAGCCTCCACCCCCGACCCTCCCTTGATTCCTATCTCCTGGCTCAGCCACACAGCGGTGAGCCAGAAGAATTGTAAACTTCAGCATTTAGTAGCAGTCTAGCATTAACCTTGTGTTTGTGTTTCAGTTTTGATCATTTGGCCTGCCCTTTTCCTTTTGCCCCCAGTTGCCCAAACTCCTTTCTCAGAAACGTGCTTAGGACCCCAGTCTCTTTATTCTTCAGGTCCGGTCTTCTAATTGCCTTCTTGCCCTGGGTGTGAAGTCCTCCCCCACCCCCCCCCACCGGTGATGCTCCCCCCATACCGGTGATGCTCCCCCCATACCGGTGATGCTCCCCCCATACCGGTGATGCGCCCCCCATACCGGTGATGCGCCCCCCATACCGGTGGTGCGCCCCCCCATCGGTGGTGCTCCCCGCCCCTACTTGTGGCCGACCCTGATAATGGCCTGCCTATGGCCCCAGATTTAGTAACACGAGCTCTACTTCTGGTTTCTTCTTTAGCTGTTATACCAGTGGCATCTTCAGTCTTGGACCCTGAATTGTGATCAAAGTGCCGTATTTAGTTTCAGGCCGCTTAGTCATGGCGCACTGCCTGCTGTAAGTGGGACTGTGCGTAAGAGCAGGATAGTTTCCTGCAGGAAGAGATAGGAGACTTCACTTCAACCTGACACCTAAGAAAGATCAAGTGTTTACTAGAATGTGGGGAAACCACCTCCTGAGCAGTAGAAATCAGTGCGTTGTCACATGAAACAGTTCTATTCAAAAGCAGTTCCCCGACGTTGGGGAGTGGCCTAGTTGAGCAGCAGGGTGTCTGAGCAAAGCTTGCACTCAGCAAGGAGTGCTGATGGCTGGAGCTGTAAGCCAGTCCCCCCGATCTTCAGTGTGGAAAATGGATATTTTCTTAATCTTGTGCATATACTTAAAAAACTCCGTTAGTCAAAATTTCCAGTATTTGAAAATGTGCTGGGAATCTCCCGAGTTGAGAACCACCCCTCTTGCCTTTTCCCTTCTCTAGCTGCTGCTGAGGGTGTTCCTGAACTAGCCTGCCTGTCTCTCTCCACCTTTCTTGGTTACCACATCCTCTCTCAGGTGGCCTTCCTCCCTGTCCTGGGTTTATTCCCCAGCACTTGGTCTGCCCTTGAGGCCGACTTCATTCCGCCCAGGCAGGCAGGCAGGCTCCAAACTGAAGATCTTTACTGAAGGTCCTGTTCTGGCTCTTACCAGGTCAGCCTGTCTTTGGAAATGAAAGGCTGTGTATGAAGGGAAGAGAGATCTCATCTGCCTTCAGAGAGGGAAATTAATTCTAGGTGAACGCACAGCCAAAACAGTCCTAATCTTAGACATCGGTTTAAATTAAAAAAAAAAAAAAAAGTTATAAATGCTGTGAATAGGTAAACTGCAGGGCTTCTTGTCCAACTAGAGCTAGTATGTGCCACTGCCATTTGCTTTATTAAACTTTAAGAGCTCTTCAAAATGGATTGAGAAAGGTTCCCTCTGAATTTTTTACTTTATAAAATAAGCAGGGTTACAGTGTTGCACATGCCTTTCAAAAAAACTCTATTGTGACTTCTGACTTTTAATCTGCAGCTCGTGTAGAAAAGTATATATGAATCAATATTTTACATATGTATGTAGAAAATCCATCACCTGTGACTTCTGTATACCATGTTAATTTATTTGTCCACTAGGAGTGAGAAATAATTTAAATAATAAATTATTTGTGATCAATTGCTTTGTAACATTTTAAAGCCTATGTGCTTTTGTACTTACGCTTTAAACATAGCCTACATAGGAGTCACCTTGGCCTTGCATTCTGAACTTTTAAAACCACTTTCTTAGTGTCGCCCAGCCATGACTACTTGGAATAAAGCATTTAATTTTTTTTTAAAGATTTTATTGATTTATTTGTCAGAGAGAGGGAGAGGGGGCGGGGAGAGAGAGAGCACAAGCAGAGGGAGGAGCAGAGGCAGAGGGAGAAGCAGACTCCCCGCTGAGCAGGGAGCCCGATGTGGGGCTCCATCCCAGGACCCTGGGACCATGACCTGAGCCCAAGGCAGACGCTTACCCAACTGAGCCACCCAGGTGTCGCAGCATTTAATTTTTTTATGCATCTCTCTCCTGATATATAAAGCAGTGATTAAATTTACCTGCTTTTTGGCCTTATTGAGATGTTTGTAGATAAGTCTTTAGTGTAATTAATTACTGCCGGTTAAATGGGAGAGATTCAGACGTAGTACAATTGCCTTCTCATTTGTAGCAAGTTACCTCCTGAAAATGTGCAGTATAGGGAAAATAACTTACATCAAAGCTCATTTTCTCATAGGAGTTATGTATAAAGGGAGATTATACTAGGGACCCCTTGTCCTTTGTTTTATAGAAATAATTACAAGTACTTTATATAGTATAATAGAAATGCTTTACAAAGCTTTCCTGGGAACTTAAGCATTGATGGGACAGGGAAATATGGTAGTAATATAAAATCATATTTGATTTTTGATGACAAAATAGTAAAGGTTTCTGTTCATGTTCTTCATGATTCCTGCCTTATTTTTATTATAACCATTAGGAGGTGAATAGATGAAAGACTTTTTAAAGGAGAAGATCTGGGAGGCATCTTTGAGGAGACTTGTGGGTGCCTTAGGCACAGAGGATGACCTTTTTGAGAAACTGACCAGAAATATGCTGGTCGTTCCACAGCTGTTTTCTGGATCGTCCAAGCACTAGTACTGCATGGGTTCTTAACTTGGGGTCTGTAGGTCTTCATGCGTGGCCTTGGGAGCAGGAGAGTTTCTGAATCCCTAGACTGTATGGGAACTGTGTTCAGTTGCATATTTACAGGTCTCTGGTGAAGAAAGTCCATAACTTTCATCACATTCTTAAGGGGCTCCTTGATCCAAAAGGACTGAATTGCCAGTTCCATAAAAACTGAGGCAGTTACAATACAGATCTCACGAGTTAAGGTTTGTCAACTGCACGGTGGTATAAAATTGTTAACCCACACTGCTGCCTTTGAAAATTAAAAACCTCTCTTTTCCTGTGCTGGCCTCATCAGCAACCACACTGATAATTCCTAAGGTCCACCTGCTTTGCAGTGTGCACTACAATGGATTTCCTTCGGTAGTGGTGTTGGTGGGGGGGGGGGGGGGGGAAGACCAGAAAAAGGGATAGAAAATGTTGTGATTTTTTTTATATTTCTTGACGTGTGACTTCCTGTTTTAATTGGGAATCTTTGGTCATTGGAGACAGAAACCCAAATCAAACGGGCTTAATAAAAAGGGAATTAGCGTAATAACTGAAAGGTGCAGAGGTCGTCTGAGCTGCAGGAGCCAACCTTGCCCTTGGGTTTCAGGGAAGGGACTCCCACAAGCTCTCCTTGTCGCTAAGTGGCAGTGGTGTTTTCGCACCGTTTAATCCCTTTTCACCATGCCTTCCAGAGGAAGAAGGGGCTCTGGTGATTTCTACTCCCTAGAAATCTCAGCAGATAGCTCTCATGGGATTATAAACCGATCCCTAAAATTGCCATCATGGACCTAAATTGCAGGGATAGTGGAAGTTACTTTAGCCGCATAAATGACAACGGGGACTATGCACACTTTCGTTGAACTTACATTATTACCGTCTAAAACCAAAGTGGCAGTGAAATTTATCTGTCAGTTCAGTGTACTGAAGTGTCGTGTTTAATATTCATATAATCTAATAGTTTTATGTTTGCTTTTCTTAATATAAAGATTGGAGACATCAGATATGTTCTATTGCTCTGTCTTAACCAAAAAACCCCTGATTTTTGGGGGGGCCCTCATTAGGTTGGTGGTGTTAGTGGCTCTTTCTAGAAAAGTTATGGCTAAATCTGCTTTCATTCTGTTTTTTTTTTTTTTTAAGATTTTATTTATTTATTTGACAGAGAGAGACACAGTGAGAGAGGGAACACAAGCAGAGGGGGTGGGAGAGGGAGAAGCAGGCTCCCCGCAGAGCAGGGAGCCCGATGTGGGACTCGATCCCAGGACCCTGGGATCATGACCTGAGCCGAAGGCAGACGCCCAACGACTAAGCCACCCAGGCGCCCCTGTTTTTTTGTTTTTTTTTTAAACACAAATGTTTTTCAAGTATTTCTCTGGTATAAAGCAATAGAAAAGGCTGGTTGGGAAGGGTTTCTGATGTTAGCGGGACTAAATTAAAATCTTTGCTACTTACTGTTTGTGTAACCTTCAGTAAGTTGTTGAATCTCTCAGCCATTTTTTCTTATTATAAAGATAAAATGAGATAATGTACTTAAAGGACTTAATACAGTGCCTGGGACTAGTAGCTATATTAGCCAAATTATGCAAATCTCATGATTTCAAATAAAATTATTATAATATGTACAAGAACTTAGTTACAGGCATTCATGAATGGGCCCATGGCTAATTACTATGCCTATGGAATGAATCTGTTCATTCTGTTTTGCATAGATTCTCTTGGGTAGGATTCCACAAGTTAGATTGACATTTTAGTCAAGAAAACCAAGAATATTATTAAGTTGACAGAGATAGCTGCATTAATATTACTAATAAGCATTACTTGTGTTACTGAATTAGGTCTGAAAATATCAAGAGGGAAATTAGCTTAAACACTGAATTTCCAAGTCTGAGTGTAAGTACACAGTACGTCTTTAATTGATTTTATTCCTCAGGTGACTTTATTCAGTTTATTCTGGGGGCTCAATTTTCATAATTTTATAATATGAATGAATAAAAATGAATATAGTCATTTACCTTTTATAATAAATAGTTCCGATCAGAATTGTTGAATCAGTGACATTCTTTAGAGCCAAGACTGAAACCTATTGAAAGTTTACTTTGTGGTTTTTGGTTTTCTCGCACTTTCCAGTGTAATCCTTTCTGAGTTCTTCAGGATTTTTTTAACCTGGGTCAGTATAGTGTCTGAAATATTTCTACACAAGTCAAAATAAACATTGCTGTGAGGAAAAAGTAATGGGACCCAGGTTGCTGGGCTTTGAAAGAGAAAGCTGACTAGTAGACTCTAATAATGCAGAGCCCAGCTGTGGAAATGGGTAGAGAGAGAATCTTAGTGGATTTAGGGAATTCATTCTTATAATTAACCTAATGGTGTAGATTGTTAAACACTTAATGAGGTCCAAATACAGACTTTTTCCTAAGAATGTTTAAAAATAGACAAGACAGTGATTGGTCTGACTTTGACATAGCAATGCTTCAAACGGGTAGAGCAGATGACTTCACATGGGTCAGTTCTATCCTACTTTCTAATGAAATCCATTAACCTAGGATTTAAAGTCTGCTCTGTGCCTATTAGTGTCAAAAACTAAGAAGGTGCCTAAAAAACAGTAACCTGTATTAAGTGGCAGGTATAATTATAAATATTTCATATGTATTAACCCATTTAATAGTTATAATGATGCAATTAAGTAGGTGCTATTATTATAATAACCACTATATGGATGATAAAATCGAGGGTCAGGAAAGTTAAGTAATTCGCCGTAGCCACACAGCAAATGAACGGTGAAGGCAGGATTGAAACTTTGGCTCAAACATTAAGCTGATTCCTAGATGGTATAGTTATGGATACAAACATGAAAAGTAAGAACAGTGAAGAAGAGTGTAAATATTTGATTAATGTACTGGGGGATTATGAATCTTACTTCATAATCTGTAGAATCTCATTGCCATTAATTTTGTTTCATCCACTCGAAAATCCTCCCTCGGTGGAAAGCTGATCTAGATATGACAGTAGTCCTTAGCATTAATGGAAGGAAAAAGTTTGATAACTACGGCGATCCATCAGACTCCATGCTCAGCAGGGAGTCTGCTTGAAGATTCTCTCCCTCTGCCCCTCCACCCCCTTTCTCTCTCTCTCTCAAATAAATACATCTTTAAAAAAAACAAACCTGGGCGCCTGGATGGCTCAGTTGGTTAAGCGGCTGCCTTCGGCTCAGGTCATGATCCTGGAGTCCCGGGATCGAGTCCCACGTCGGGCTCCCTGCTCAGCAGGGAGTCTGCCTCTCTCTCTGACCCTCCCCCCTCTCATGCTCTCTATCTCATTCTCTCTCTCAAATAAATAAATAAAATCTTTAAAAAAAATAAAAAAAACAAACCTTCCACCAAGTAGTAAGGCTGAATTTTCTTTTGTGGCTTCAGGAAAAATACATGAGGTAGTAAAGAAAATGTATTTCATGATTATGAAACTTTTTAGAAAAAACAAAACCAGGAATTTGAGAGTGAGTTGACCCAAAGGAATATGGAGGAAGACCCTGGCAAAAGTCATTTAAACAAAAGATTGTGCCACTAATAGGGCCGCACTGAGTCTTAGATACTATTCCAATTCAAGGCTATCTGGTCTGGGCCCATTTAGCCAGCCTTAGCCAAAAATAAGACCTGCCATTTATAATACCTCCTTTTTTTGCGGATAAGTCTGCTGCGGAAATGGAAGCTGTTACCCTGAGTCAGAATTGTCGTCCAGTGATGTAGCTTAACCTTTCTGGTCTAAAAGTTGTCTTAAAATCATAATAATATCTATCAGTGGTACCACATGGGACTTTTGTGAGAATGAAATGATAGACTAGATGTCAAACGGTTTTCAAAGATTTTGAATTGCAGGCTGACAGAGAGCATCGTCCCAGATGCTGTGATGTCCTGGTCCTGCAATGCCTTGTAAATACAATAACTTCTTCGTTTCTGAAGCTGCAATTTCCATATCAGAGAAGCAGAAACACGAAAATGCATGATTAAAAAACTATTATCTGATAGTAGGAAAGAGTACATTATACAGGAAATTTGCCTAATTTGCATCCTGTTCATGAGATATTCACAAATACTGTTTTTTTAAGTTGTGATTGGCATTTCATCTTGGGTAGTTCTTCTGAGCTGTTTATTCCTTTGGATTACAATCTGCCATTTTGAATTTGATTTATTAAATATTCTGCAAGTGTATAAAGGTTTACAAATTCAGAAAATTCTTTTTAACGTAATAGAATTCTTCTCATTCTCAGGAGTGCAGTCATGCATTTGAAAAAAAAATTTTTTTCCATGAAGACAAATTCATTGGCAAGGCAAAACATTACAATTGTAAGGCATTTCAGGGATCTCTTTTTTGTGTGGAGGATAGGATATGGAAGATACAGGTTTGTTGAAGGACGAAGAGAATATCCATCAGGTGATAAACTTGGTTTTCAAAAATCTTGATAGTATTTCATGTAAGTTTAGAGTAAAGCTGCTTCTGGACACTGATGATTCAGCCATTTGTGGTCATCTGACCTTTAGATACTTCCAGTGTGCCAATTGCCTGAATGTCCATATTCTATTCTATCCACTTTTCTTTTTAAATGGCTGCTAGAATTTGTTTCTTGATCTTTTGGATCCTCTTCTTTATTAACTAACAGTTTAATGAAGATGGTATCCAAAAGACTAAGGTACTTAATGAGAGAGCTCCTTACTGCGCAGATCATTAATCTGCAATTTCAGGTTCATATGAAGCCTAACAAACAACTGCAACATTTCCCATAAACAGTTCACACAAAAGGATGATCTTGGGAAGCTCAGTGTTGCCTTTTAGTATATATTTCAGCTAACTAAGGAAATTAAACTCAAGAATTGTGTAACTGGATCTAATAAGAGGTCATAGGTTGTCTTAAGAAGTTGGAATAAAACATTGATTGTGTAAGTAATGGAGAAAGTAACACCAAGGTTTACCTGAAGATATTTCATGTGAAATGGGAATAAAGAGGTGAAATCTTATGCATACTGTTTGAAGTTAACACTGTTGTCCACATTACTGCAGCAAATGTTGGTCAGAACTTTTATTCCATACTCTCCAAATAGTAATTCTTCCCCAATTTCACCCAAGGAAAGTGTTTAAGATAAAGGCATAAGAAAGAAAATATGTCAGAATTTTTCTTAACTTTTAAAAATAGGTAGAAGAAATAACTTCTAAGAACATGCCCAAGTACTTTTGAGTTCACACATAACAGAATAAAAAGGTGGAGGTGGTTTGTGATGAAATCAAGATGGGCTCTTTGAAAGAACAGAGCTGGGAGCCTGGAGACCTGGTTTCTAGTTTTATCATGGTTGCTAACTAGTGACTTTGGATGTTAAACCAGCTTGGATCTCTGTTTCCTCAAAGCAAGCAGAGTTTCACCAGCAGATCTTTAAAGTCCCTTTCAAATTCTGTGATTCTCTGTGCTGCATGGCAAACTATCTTAAAGCTTAGTGACTTAAAGCAATACTCAATGATTTTGCACAGAGATTCAGCCAGGGCTTGGCTGAGTAGCATTCAGCCAGCAGATGGTCCGGTCCAAAAAAGCTTCATCCCTGTTTCTCTGACCTTGGCCGGGGTGTCTGGAAGGCTGAGCTTGCTGGGGCTGGTCATTGGAGTACCTACACACAGCCTCTTCAGCCTGGCGGCCTCAGGGTAGTGGGATTTATTTCGTGGCAACTCAGGGTGCAGAGAGTAGGGATCCCGCAGGCAAGACAGAAGCTGCATGGCCTCCTAATGGCTTAGCCTTTGGTGTCACAAGCACCATTTCCATCCTACTCTATTGAAGGAAGCAGTCATAGGCCTGCCCAGACTCAAGGGGAGGGGATATGAGCCCCCACCACCTAATGAGAGGCATTGCCAAGAATTAATGGCCAGAGTTTAAAATTGTTGTAGTCCCATTCACCATGTATGGTAAAGTTTGTTCTACTGTGGTAAAGTTTGCTGTTTTAAATTTAGCCCTCTCACCCTTAAGATGTAAAAGTCATGCCCTTGCATGCTGATGACTAAAATTAATACCCTTTCTTCCATTCCTCCTTTCTTGCCCATTCTCCTATAGTTGTTGTTGATTATTTAATATTTAAACTTGCATTTTATTTGTTCAGCCTACTGCTCAGGGTCTCTCAGCCACCACTTAAGCTTTTTTAAAAATTGTTATTTAATTAAAGAATACTGACATCTTGAAAAGTAGAGTTTGACAGCATTTTCTTTTTTTATTTAATTTTAATTCAAGTATAGTTAACATACAATGTTATATATTAGTTTCATGTATACAGTATAGTGATTCAACAATTCTATATATTACTCAGTGCTCCTCAAGGTAAGTGTACTCTTAATTCCCATCCCCTGTCTTCCCCATCCCCCCACCCACATACCCTCTGGTAACCATCTGTTCTCTATAGTTAAGAGTCTGTTTTTTGGTTTGTCTTCACCACCCTTTGTTTTGTTTCTTGAATTCCACATATGAATGAAATCATATGGTATTTGTCTTTCTCTGACTGACTTGTTTCACTTAGTACAAAACCCTCTAGCTCCACCCATGTTGTTGCAAATGGAAAGATTTCATTCATTTTTATGGCTGAATAATATTCCATTGTGTGTATATATATATATATATACACACACACACACACCACATCTTTATTTGTCTATCAGTGGACGCTTGGGCTGCTTCCATAGTTTGGCTACTGTAAATAATGCTGCAGTAAACATAGGGGTGCATCTGTCCTTTGGAATTATTGTTTTTGTATTCTTTGGGTAAACACTCAGTAGTGCAATTACTGAATCATATGATAATTATATTTTTACTTTTGGGGGGAAGCTCCCTACCTTCTTGCACAGTAGGAAATACTGGCTACCTGAGTTTGTCAAGAGCATTTTCCATGGGTCTGACTTGGGGTAAAGTGCACAGGACATTTCCCAATCTTTTCATTTCTGATAAGTGGTTTCTTGAAATAAGGAATAGGTAATAAGGTAATAATGCTAGCTTCACCTAGCAGAGCACACAGACAATCACAAAATAAATAATTTTAGTAGTTGGAAAACCATAATTTATGATTAAACAACCAGACTACCTGATGCGATGTATCCTCTTTACATAATTTTGAAGTTAAGTGAAATACTTCGAATTAATCTCTCCTGGAGACCTGTATTTATCTTGACTATAACAGGTGGTGTTGTAAAGGATTTAAAGAAATTACTAAGCAAATATTACAGGAAAGTGGTCAGAAAGTTCTAAACATAAACATATCTCCAAAGATGCTTTATCTAATTTTTTAGAAGTCTAGGGAATTTTTTTTTTATTTTTTATTTATTTATTTATTTTTTTAAAGATTTTATTTTTTAGAGAGCAAGCGAGAGAGAAACAGCATGAGAGGAGAGAGGGTCAGAGGGAGAAGCAGGCTCCCCGCTGAGCCAGGAGCCCGATGCGGGACTCAATCCCAGGACCCTGGGATCATGACCTGAGCTGAAGGCAGACGCTTAACCATCTGAGCCACCCAGGCGCCCAGAAGTCTAGGGAATTTTTTAAACTACTGTTTTTAATAGCTGCAGTTTATAAAAAAAAAATGACATCTCTCCATTGTTTCTTAGGGGCACATGCTGAAATTTGGCTGACAATTGGTGTTCTCATTAAATACTCATTTCACTGCTGTGAAGGAGTTTTTTTACTCAGTCCCATCAAGCTTAGAGTTGCTGGAACATAGTTACATAGGAGTGGTATACTTGGACACAGGTTGGAACAGCCTTCACAGTAGGTAATTTACTCTTCTATTAAGTCAAAACAATTCTCACAGTTGTCTATGGCTCAAAGTTAACTTATAAGGAGGTGGTGGGGGAAATCAGCATTTATTTTATTTGATATTTTTAAAATGTTGTATTCTTTCATTATGTTTTAAATATAATGGTTTGGTCATCGACACACTTCAATGTAAATATAAATTTCGGCTCTGAGGGGTAAGATACAGTAGTAAGGATATGATCTTTTAATCTTTTCCTCTAAATTAACTTTGGAGACTTGTGAAAATCTTCACACAACAGGGAACTATGATTCTTGACTCATTCAGCTATCTATGTCTTTCTTTTGAGGTTTCCTCTGGGGAAAAAAGTTACCACTATATTGTTCTTGCATACTCTCTGCAGGTGCTGACATGATTAATACTGTTTTATTAAAGGCTTATATTGTCTACTTTTTAAAATGGTAACTTTTCCTTGTTCTGTAAAAAAAATATTTCTTTGCTTTATTGATAGTGAGGTATTCTGTAGACCAGCATAACCTAAGTCAAAATCCTTACAGGGAGTAGTGAACATTCTATAATTTGGCGTGTTTAATATCACATTTATTTAATTGTATAAGTATTACATTGTCACTGGAAGAAAATGAGAATATATATAGGAAAAAAGAAAATTATAGCACCTAATAACGTCTGTTAACATTTTGGTTTATATCGAGAGTGAAATAAAAAATATTTAACAGCCAATATGATACGGGCACCAACTAATCAGAATGAACTCTGGCCTTACATAACACATACTGTCTGGTTAAAGTTGGTCTTGGGTTTTATCTCTCTGGGTGTTTTCCCATTGATCAACATGCTATATGTATTTTAAACAATCAGCTTTATTACCATGACTCCCCAACCCCCATAAAGTGTTTATAGGCTTCACAGGCTGATTCCACCAACTCAATCTGTATATGAGAAATAGAAGTTGAGTCCATAGAATTGAAAAATAAGATTATGTGCTTATTTGTGAATTTCCTTTTGACTTCTCTTGTTAAACATATAATAATGGAAGATTGCCATTTAGTAAAAGGACATGTACATCCTTTTAAAAACAGAGCACATTTTAGGAAAAGAAGTTTAGTCTTGCAGATTATCTTCTTCCTGCTCATTCCTACTGGGCTTTCCCATTTGAAGTCAGTAGGAGTCCAGAGCTTGCTTCTCATCTCCTTCCAAGCCCCCTGCCACTGATCTAGTTGCAGGGAAGAAAAAAATAGAATTCAGAAATCTCTAAATATATGAAATTATTCATTGAGCTAATTTATGAAAGGCATATTGATGCCATTAATAACAATGAAATGTGCAATCGAGGTCCATGGAAGAAGCACATGATTTTAAAAGCTTGAATATTATCCCTAAATCTGCCCATGATTATAAGTTAGAAGATATATAATATCATTAACAACCTTGATGGTTAACCTTTTGCTATATTAGTACATGAAAATGTATAATTAAGGTGTTCTTTTCAAGCCATATGAATGCAGTAGATTACTTCGAGTCAGTTATTTTAGTTATAGGTGATCATCAATATCATAGTTCTCTTATCTATAGAATGAAAGGTTTGGACTAGATTATATCTGAGAGTCCTCCCAGCTTACTCATTCTGTAATTGTATATTAATAACCCTTACAGTGAAGCTAGTAATGTTTGATTTACACTTTAAATTTGCAAAAGCTCTTCAGAACTCTCCATGTAATAATTCCAGAAATTTCATCAATCTTATGAATGAGGAGGTTGATGGATCCTGCATGGTACAGAAAGGAGAAGGCAGTAGGGAAAGACTTGTGAGTTATAGTTTGGAGAGCCAGGGAAAGGTTACTCCAGGATTCTGGAAACCCAAATTGTTAACACAGCTGTCTGCACCTCCTGAGGGTGGGTCAGTAAGGGGGAGAGGAGGATGGGGATGTTGCTGGTGATTATTGCCTGGGGAAGCAGAACCTGCTAGATCATGGCTTTGGCCCGGTGAGGATTATTTTTCCTGCCATGTTTTCATACCGCTGTCATGTGTGGCCAAAGAATCTAGGCCACAGCACTGCATAATTGCATGTTTTGAATATATCTTCTTTGTTTTGACTGTGATCTATGGGGAAATATTTACGTTGGTGGGTTATTTATTTATTGGCTTATTTTTGTACCTGTTGCTATAGTTTACTGAAAACCTGCTAAGTTTAAGGGCCACCATGAGTAGGGGCATCAACATGTGTCAGAAGACTCCTGCGTGAGCATTTCCTGGTCCAGTCCTGTGTCTACCCCTCACTGGCCTTGGGCTGGTAATTGTCTTTTTTTTTTTTTTTTTTGTAATTGTCTTTTATAGTCCACCAAAAGTATGCACAGTTCTTAAATTTTAATTATGGTATGCTGAAATAAGGTATTATACGAGTAACTGATTATTAGACTTGAGCACACAGACCTGAATTGATTTTTGTTTAATGGAAAGCCCACAAAATAGATGAGAGCTATAATGATGATGATGATGATAATTATAATAAGCAGATAATAACAAGTCAATCCTTATTGAACATGTAGTGTGTGCCAAGGGCTCTCCTGAGTGCTTCACATTGATTCATATGCTCCTCACAACAATCTGGATTGGTAGGTACTATTATGGTCCCATTTTTACAGGTGAAGAAACTGAGGCACAGAAAGACCAAGTAACTTCCAAGGTCGTATGATTAGCAAGTGGCTGACCTGGGAATTGAACCGAGGCCATCTGTCTCAAGAATCCATGTCCCTGACCCCTATGTAGTACTCTGTCCTAGAAGGCAGGGCTACATAGGACTAGGCAAATTTGTTGAGGGCATCATAGGTACTAACAACTGCTTGTACTTACAGAACCAGCTCTTTATCATTGTATTTCAAGTTCATTTTTGGAAAATAAGTACAGTTTAGTCTGGATAATTTGTTGTTTTGTTTTTAATTTGGCTAGTTAGGTATATATCACACTTTGGAGTGAACATAAAATGGTGATATTTAACTTTTTTCACCAGATATACTTATGATTAAATGAATTGTGGAAATTTTCCAAAATCATAAAAACAAAAGCTTGGAACCTAGTTATCAGTTGAAAGTGAAGTAGAAATATGCATTATGGCCAAGTTTTTCTACAAACAAATAAACTCAGAATATTCAAATGCATAAAACAGTTTCCTGGTTCTGTTATTTAATTATATATATTTATCTGAAAGCCATGCCATAAAATAATCACATTTTAAAGTGATCCTGATTAAGATTTAAGACATCAAATTTTTAACTCCCTTACATATTTTAGAATTGAGAATAAGCTAGTTTTTTACTTAAACATGCCTTGTAATATCTCTTACATTGTAAACACTAAAAACTTAAGTTACCATAGTTTTTGCATGTCTAGATTACCAAACTCAATAAAACTTTATTTCTGTTTACTACAGTGTTCTTAATTTTATAGAATCTGTTTTCTATCATTTATTAATTTATCCCTTTCCTCTCTCCTTCCCCTCCTGATTTTATTATTCTGGCATTTGAGTGTTTGATGTATTGGAAGCCCTTCATCTTGGCCATCTTTGAAAACGTAGACATGAGTTATCACTATCAGCCTCTCTCTTACTTGGAATTCTCTCCTCCAATAAAAGCAGGAATGTTGCTGGAGAAGGTTGTAATGAACATTACTTGTTGGACATTACTTATGAAACCATAGGATTCTCCTCAATTTAGAAAGAATCACCCCAAGTCATTTCCATTTTATTAAAGTCTCTACTAGTGGAGACTCCCAGTTCTGGGTGATTGTTAAGAAGTGAAATTATGACTCCATTACTTCCTCCTAGATGGATAGATCTTGCATCTCCTTCTGGCCCCAGTGTCTTCACTATAATCTGAAGTTATTGCATCTCCTCTTCCGATTAGGATGCCATCAATTTGAGTGTCTGTGTGGGTGTGTACAAACGTGCACATGCATCATAGTGTTGACAGAGATGACAGAAAAGGAAGAACTCACAGTATTTTGCCTTTCCTGGCTTCATCAGACTCTGCCACAGTAATCATTTCAGATTCTGGTGCTTTCCTGGCTTCCTAAACCGCATTTACCTGAGGCCGTGAAGGTAATTTATTTTCATATCTGTTTGTCGTTGTACGGTAGTTTGGAAGGGCTGGTGTTTTCCATTTATTTGTTACTACTGTTAATCATTACAAAATCTTGTTATTACTGCCCATATATAAATCAGGAAAAGCAAATTTGATGTCTAGTATTTTAATGTGGTTAAAAAAATTCATGAATAGAGGAAACTTCTTATGCAAATATAAGCAACTGACAGAGAATAAATATGGGCACAAACTCTTGCTATTATAATCATCTTTTGACCTCAGCCACCCTTTGTATAGCCCAAGTAATGACTGTTTGATATTTATTATAAAACATATTAAATTTCTTGATTAACTGCACCTTTCATTCCTCTCTATTGTTTCATGTAGCAGTGAAAATAGATTGTTCTATTATCATTCTTGCCAGGAAATTTATAAAATGTATAAAATTATTCATAAATGTATTTTAAACTGGAGATATATTAATGTATTTTTGGGTGTACTGAGCAGAAAACATTTCTTTTCACATTTGAATGGCAGGCACACATGATTATAAATTTACTTCCTACTGAATATTAATCATCAACTCCATATGGCTGGTGGATAAAACTCTGAGAGGCACCAGCCAGGAGATGTAAATTCTTACCCTCATCATGGACTTTTTATGTGATTTTGTTTAAAATCGGCTGAGTGACCTTTGAATTAAAAAAAAAAAAAAAAAGTCATTCCTCCTGAGAAGTCCAAGAGCAGTATAGTCTCAAGGTGGGTTATTATTCCTTCCCCTTGCCTCTTGGCTTCTGTGGTCTGGGCTCTCCTGGCCCGCCTCCTACATCGGACTGTCCCTTGTTGGTCTCCTGCTTCCTCTGCTCCGCTTAAAACACTGGTGTTACTTCAAGTACCCATCTCAGTCCACTTCCATTCTTGCCCATGTTTTCTCAAGGCTTGCTCATTCACACTTGGCAGTTTACAAGTGCTGGCCTGTTCTCAGACTCTAGATCCAGCCCCCCGCCCCCGGCAGGACATTTCCAGCTGGGTGCCCCCCGCCTCTGTGCTTCCTTCCTTCTCCACTCTGTTACCCCCAATCCACTTGTCCTGTGTCCTACTCAGTGGCTTGACTGCTGACTCCGCAGCTCTCAGCAAGGCACTGGCATGAAGTAGGCACTGAGGATGTGCTCAGTGGTTTCATGTTCACAGTTGAACTCCTGATGCTTCTGTGTCCAACACCCACACAGCAGAAAACACATCTTTTCCTGTGTTCTCTTTCTCAGTCAGTGGCATCCACCCTCCAATTTCCCCTCTGTCCTCTCTCTCCTCACACCGCCCTCTTGCTGCTTTTTCTGCACATCCAGTCCCGGATGGATGTCTTCTGTGTTTCTGAGTCCACTCCACCCCTTCAGTCACAAATAACACTACCCCGAGCCTTGGCGTTCCTGTCTCTCATCTGGACCTCTCACCTCTGTCTCTGTGTTGGTATTCCAGCTTTCCCATCTTGTCCCCTCAAATTCATCCTTCTTCACACCGTTGCCAGATTAATCTGAAGAAAACTGCGAACTTTACCAAGACTACAAAAAGATTGAAATAAAGGCCAGGGGCTTTCTGTGCTCTCTGCACGAGGCGACAGTAGAAAAGTGTTGATGCTTCGTAGGCTTGCTTTTTCAGTTTTCCACAGTGCTAATCAAGAACCCACAGGGAGTTTTCTGAGACAGTTGGATTAAGTGAGTCACTTGTCTTATAAAATAAATACGTGAGAATACATAAGAAAAATTATAGTGTAAGATTATCACCTTTGCGGTAAGAAAACTTGGCATTGAATCTCAGCTCTGGTACAGATTAGCTGTGTGGCCTTGTGCCGTTTCCCCCGACCTTCACTATGTCTTCCTCTTTAAAATGGCATGGCAATAGGAACTACCTCTAAGAATTTTTGTGAGTTTTAAATGATGTGGTGACAGAAAGCATGGAGTGTTATTTAGCACAATGTCTGGTCCCTAGTAAATGCTTAATAAATATTAGCAGAATCAAGAGAGCATGAAAACCATAGCCACATACAGATATATACATGTTTACATAATATATGAAGATGAAAGAATAGTATAGTGGTTGTCTCAGTATGGTGGGGTTACAGATTTTTCTTGTTTGTGCCTTTTCTCCATTTTCTATAACTATCATTTGTTACTTTTTAAATAGAAATCTTTCAGTGACTTCCCCTCCCCCGCCTTTACACAATAAATCCAAACTCCCTTACACTTCATTCAGTGCCCTCCGTAACCTCCGTTCCGCTTTACTTCTCTCCTCGATTAACGACTTCTTCCTGCCTACCTTTGTAGTCACCATGAATCCTGAATTACCTTATTCCCTCTACTCATGGTTTCCTGCCTGCCTTGCCCTCGCCTCTGCCTATAACGTCCAGTCCTTTGTCTTATTCACTGTAGCTTCTCCTTTAAGATTTAGCTTAAACTCACACATCAGATTGAGCATTAGGAACACTGTGTTTAAAGTATTTGCTCTTGTGTCTGTTTTCCTCGGTAGAATGTTTTCCTCCTGAATGAGGACTTTACTAGAAGCTAGAAATAAAAGATGACTAAGTTATAGCCCATGCCCTCAGGTTGCTTATAATTAGCAGAAGGGGAAAGGCATGAAAACACATGAAGGTGGTAACTATTGTAGGATCTCTGATACAAGGACCTGCAGGATTCAGTAGGGCAGAAAGAAGGGTGCAGTTAGTCCCTCTTGAGAGGGGGGACAGTGAATTAGGGCAAAGGGTTCATGCATGTTTTCTTTCAAGAGGTGATGCTTAAGCAGCTGAGTAGGTGTTTCCTGGGCAGATAACATGGGGACAACTGTTCTAGGCAGGGTGTGTGGGAGAATGGTGACAACTTGAGTTTGAGGGGGGTCTTCATGGTGGTTGGCACAGGGTAGAAGCTCAAAAATACTCAAACTGAACAGTATGCCCCCTCCTAGTATCCATGTGATTCAGGAGTCCCCAGAAGTTGTTTACAATATTTTATGTTTATGTGCTTCTGGAAATTTTTCTGGGGAGAGGATCCTGGAATTTCACCAGATTTCCCAGAGTTGCATGGCCTCTGAAAGGTTTAAAAACACTCTTGACAAATATCATACCACTAGAAGTAGGTGAGGTGAGGAGCGGAGGCTGGAAAATGATTTGCAGATAAGCTGTCCCCAGTGGCGGCAGATGGCCGTGCCCCTGGCATCTCCAGGGCACTTACCTGCTGGAGCCATGGAAGGCCTGGTCACAGTGGCGCTTCTGGTAAGGGTTCCATAAACTCTTTTCTAGCTCCTTTCACCAAGCAGGCTCCTTCCTGTCTCTCTGTTTGCTCCTGCTAAGCCATTACAGTTTTCTTTCCCTGAGAGTCAAAGCAACTCTCCAGGGCAGGAAACATTATGGGGTTGAAAGACTGGGGAGAGAATGGAAGCACCATATGTTTTATTCTGAAAATAAAGTAAGGAGGTGAATATGTGAGCAGAACAAGAAAGCAAATACAGTAACCAAAGCAGTTTGGTGGCAATGGTATTAAATAGACTGCATTAAAAGACTGCAGTGGCATTAACCCCCCAGAGACGCTGTAGGTCAGCTCATTCATTCCTCAGCGCCGGCTGGTAAAGAGATGTGTGAATTATCCAACACTTAGAATCCTGCCTAGGCAGAGCCAGCGTCATCCTCCTCTGCCCTGTGTGCAGCTGTAATAATACCCTCTCTATACCTTTGTTCTAGAACATATTGCACTGTGGTGTAATTGTTGATACTCTTTTCTTTCATGAGGCATGACTAGCTTATTTTTGAATGGGCTAAATGCTGGGCTCAGTACATGTTTATTGGAAGAATGAACTTGAGCTTTCGAGCCTGAAGGTAGTGGAGTTCACGGTTTAGCCTGCACACACAAAAAACCCCCCAACCAGCTGAAGATTTCCATTATCCTTTGCCTAAGGAGGCACTCAAGTAAAAGAGCTAATCAAGGAAAGGAACAGATCTTTTGCAAAGACAGGGGCTGCACTTTTGAAGGGGGGGTTTGGTGCAGTGTTGAATCTGATGCAGTATCAGATGCTATCAGCTTGCCGAACAGTTTTGGTAACCACAGGCAAGGCAAAGGACAAAGGTCACTGGAGCAGGCGTAGAGGGCACTGTTGGCCACACCTGGATCTCTGTCAGGAGTACCCACACACCTTCGTCTGTTGCCCAAAGTCAATTAACCTTCAGAAGCATAATGATCATGCAGTTGTATTTCTCAAAGCTCAGCACTGGGATTCATGAAGCAGGCTCCTGCCTTGCATGATGCTCACAGGGATGCCCTGTGTTCAGAGGGATTCAGAGGCTCCTCAGCTAACAGAATGTGGGGGAAGCTTGCATGGGGCTCAGGGGAGTCACAGATACATTTAAAGGAATGGAAGATTTAAAAATTAGAATGTTAAAGAAGAAACTGAAGGGTGTCTTCATGGTCTCAGGTATAGGAAGTACACAGAGAATAGTGATTAATATTTTCCAACTACTGAGGAACAAAGAACAGGAAAACTGGTTTGAACTGTATCATGAGGGCTTCTGAATTGATGGGGTGCATTAGAAGATTATTGAAAATATCTTCTTATATCCCTATCATGTTAACTTTATTAGTTGTAGACAGTTGGTCATTTTACACATTAAGTCGTTTACACTGTTGCTTCCCCAGATTAGACACTCACTCTAAAGAAGGAAAGCAAAAGAAACTAGGGGTACTGACTGAGCATCTCCTGACAGCAGGCCCTGGGTTTTCCTGCATCTCTGATTTACAAACGTCGTACTGTTTAATACCTGAGAGGTAGCTATTATCATCTCCATTTATTTGTGGGGAAACTGAGGCCAGGAGCACTCAAGATGACAGTTGTGGGTGGCAATCGGAGGACTATGTTATATGTTATTTCAGTCCTGAGTCTGTGTGACTCCAAAGGCCTTGCTTCTAATTCATCTGTGAAATGCAACGAATCTAGTGTTTACTGAGGCTGTCTGGATGCCTCATTCTCTGTGAGGAGTTCCAGACTGGCCTGTCCCAGGTCCTGAAAACCTTCCCCTCAGAACAACTGTGCGTTCGTTCCAGTTTGGCATTTATACGTCCAGAACACCATCTATCCCGCTTCTTCTCAGCCTGGGCGAAGTGTACTTATGGAGCAGCAAATCTGTAACATATGCTTTCTGGCATAGTAATAGGAAAAAGTCGAACAATACATTTCAATATAATAGATATAAAAATTGAACTCCAGTGGCATGCCTTTGGATTGTCTCCACCGTGAAGGCACCTTGCACAGGTCAGATGGTGTGTGGTATATAAGTACATCAAGGATCGTAGCCAGGTGGATGATCCCCATCTAAATGAAATCTGCTGGTCACCAAACCTTCCTATCCCTGACGCTTGCTGGGCCACGTCTTCTTCTCATGGTGTGCATTATACGTGGGCAATTGTAGATATTTTGGAAAAATAGAGAAAATTATAAATAAAACAAATCACCCCTAGTGCGACCACCCTAAGATAAACCAAACATGAATACCTTAGCATGCTGCTTTCTAGCCTTTCAGAGATGCAGTTGTAATTTCATAGAGTTTAGACATGTGGTATGCTGCCTTTTCGCTTATCTTGCCTCATAAGTATTCCCTAATACTTATTTTATTTCTTCGTTGTGGTAAAATACACATAACGTAAAATTGGCCATTTTATCCATTTTCAAATGTACAGTTCAGGGGCGTTATGTACGGTCACACCATTGTATAACTGTCACTGCTGTGCATCTCCAGAACTTTTTTCATCCTTAAAAGTGTGTTTAAGTTCTCTCTACTTAAACATGCTTCACAAACCATACTTAATAGCTGCATAATATCCAATCATATAGAATTTACTTGAGAGCATTTACTAGCAAACATTCAACAGATACTTATTTTGTGCTCACTATGAGGTGGACCTTATGGCTAAGGTAGTGAACAAAATGTGGTTTTTGCCTCTCGGGCCTTAAGTCTGGTGAAGGAAGTGGCTGTAAGTGGGCCATTGGGGTCCTGCAGAGGGTAAGCACAGGGGCTAGGGGTGCAAATAGGAAGAGAGCCTAACATGCTGTATAATTTACATAATCTTCCCTTGATTATTGTAGTTTGAGCATGTGGCAGATTTCTTTGCTATTATAAATAATATTGTGAGGTATTTATGGGTATAAATATTTGTTTGCATTCAGATTATTTTATGAAGATTTTGAAAAGTGGAATTATTAAAGTACTCGTTGCAACAGGGCAGTGAGAGATGTTCTTTTAGAGCGCTGGAAACATTTCCAGTGCCTGTTACATCTTGTGAGCTCTCCTAACCTTTTTAAATAAGTGTCTATGTAACTTGTAGGATTGTGTGAAGAGTTGAGGCTGAGAAATGAGTGTAGAAATGATCTTCCCAGCTGGGAAGAGCTCGGGAGGGCAGGGGCAAAGGGACCGTGGTTGAGGTTGACTTGATGTCCCAGGTAACATTTGAACTGGCCAGCTGGTTGGACTTCTGTCAGAGAGGCCTTGGTTGGACTCCGGCTTTAGGGCTGTGCTCCGTGTGCATGCTGACAGAGTTTGGCTCCCTTCTGTGAAATTCCAGGCTTGCAAACTTGAAGCTCATTATGAAGTAAGAGAAGCCTATAAAGGACAAAGTATCTGTGTATCCGCTAAACAGAAACTTCTGGTCTATTATCAGAGCTGGAAGAGACTTTGGGATATCATGTAATCTTCCCTGTTCAGACTACGGATGAAGATGCTGAGGTTTAGAAAGTTAAGGAACATTCTGAAGGAAACCAGTTGGGGAGATAAAGAAGAGGGATTAAAACTCATTTCTCTTAATTTATCTTGTGGTTACTCTAACCTGCCCCATGTTGTCTTAGCCTTTGTTCTTGTCCTTGTGGGAATTCTTTTCTTCTGCCTCCTCTTGATTTTGTTTTCTGGTGCATCCTTCTAAGATGCTATTCATTTTCAGTGTTGGAGACATATATGTGCTGGCTAATGTCTCTCCACAGTCATCATGTTATGCTGGTATGTGTGCCTTCTTTATTCTGTGTCGGTCTTAGCCTACTAACTTGTTTGACTGCTGACTGCTGTCTTCATCTTGGCCTCATTGTTTATTGGAAAGTCTCTGTTGACTCTGGCAACAGTGACCAGTTATGTTTTATTTCGCTCCCTTTGGGTCAGTCCTTTTGGGTGATTTTGTTGGGTTTGGGTTTTTTATTAATGTTAAGAAGTCATATAGCCTCCAGTGATGTAGGAAATGTGGAAACCTGGTCTGGGGCCAAAGAGTAAACAGTTTTTAGACACATCATTAATGTTGAGAATAGGAATATTAGCACAGATCTCTGATGTATTTATTTTATGATGATTGATAGCTAATGATTAGTTGGTAAAGCTTTACCACGAACACACATCTCTATATTTATATAAATGTGCATATACTTTTTTCTGTATAGCAAATCTTCTCAGGTCAAATTTACAAAAAAGTTAGCATTGCTTTGTGTTCGACAAAGTGCCATTATCTTCAGTAGAGCTTCATAGCTACATAATGACTCTAAATACAGGGCCATCAGCCCCCTGATAATAATTAGAAAAAGGAACTTAAAAAGCAAAGGCTTCAAATTTGGTCTGAGGCTGTCAGCCCCAGTATGAAGTGATTATTATGCAGGTGGAAAATCCTGTAGCTTAGATTCTAAACAATTTCTGGTAATCAGTATCTCAGAATAATTCACAGTTATCAGGGTTTTTCATTTATGAGAGAAAGGAACGATTCCTCATTTATCTTAAGACTTTTATGTTGGCAATTCCATCCTTAATTAAAAAGGCATTGGCATTTTCACTATGAAAATGGTTTTCCTGGATTTATAGCTGAGTCCATTAATTTAGTGTTTTAAAGCTGATTGGCATTAGCCTGTTAGTTACTTTTATACAAAAACGACTTAAAAATCGATTTTGGAGTGTCTTGATTTTAAAGACTATTTCAGACATCTGTTCCCCCTGGTCTACTGGATCGACGTATCGAGTTCTGGAGGACTAGGGAATAAATACAGCATATTTAGCTTCCAAAAAAGAGGATGGCCATTATCACTCTCTGTTTAAGGCACTTGAGGAGAGCCTAAGGTGACATACTGTGGCTCTATACCCCACCCTTGTTCTCTCATTTTCTTCTGTATCTTTCAGGGTGGAAAAATAATTAGAATAATGGCAATTCTGTTTTCTCTTTTGCATTCATAACAGTCCTATGAAGATAGGCAGTATGATGCCCATTTTACACATTGGGAAGCTGAGACTCCCCAGCAGATCACCTGATTAACCTCTGACACCGCTTGATTGATTCCTGTCATTTCCCTGCCACCTCTTTGCATTCTGTACATCACTGCTGGTCCCGTCTGTGTTCTTTATAACATTCTCCTTCAGAAACACCTTCTAAGAGTCTATTATGCATAGGGCGAAAGCCCAGACTTCAGCACATCTATGGGTTGATCCCGACTTCTTTAACCTTCTACCCCACAACCTCCTTACAAGAACCTGCACTATAAGCCTACATGAGGGTGAACGTACTGTGTGCTTCCCCACCTGTTTCTCCTGCCTCATCCAGGCACGGTGTGAGGATCTTAGCTACAACTCTTGCCTTTAAAACTTTAGGCTAGTAGCAAGATAGATGTGGACATAAATCACTTCTCCTTAACTTTTATGTATCTAATTCCAGATTGGTTTAGAGCTTTTGCCCTTGGTGAACATTTTCCTAACCATTCAAGGCAAAAGTTGGTTCCACCTGACTCTGAATGCGGCCTGAACTGACTGTACCAAATAACTTATCTTCAAGTTTTGATTGTATTTTCATGTGCCTGGGCCTTAACCCACTTCTAGGTTATAGACTCTTATAGGCAAAGTCTGTGACTTTAATATATCTTTGATTTCTAAACTCTATTTTTAAAGGAAGGATTAATTTGTAAAAATATATAAAATGTCATGAAGAGATTTTAGCATTGGCTGGGGGTCGTCTGACTCTTGGTTTTGGCTCAGGTCATGATCTCAGGGTCATGAGATCAAGGCTCTGTGCTCAGCGGGGATTCTGCTAGAGATTCTTCCTCTGCCCCCCCCCCCCCCCGCTCTCTCTCTTTCTCTAAAATAAATAAATCTTTAAAAAAATTTAGTGTTGGACTATCATATTTTTAATATATTGCAATGTGGTCTGAGACCCCATGTTTTAAAGTATAAAAAATTAGGTTGGCACACAAATATGGCATGTCGTTTGTTTTTCTGGATTTCTTTAAAACCCTGGCACCAAGTTTTTTTTTTTTTTTTAATTAATAATTTTACTGTGACACCTTCCTGTTCATTAGATATCAGCACAGGAAGAAAGCCTTTTGAACATCAGCCAGGCCTTTAAAAGACACTAATAAAACATCTCAGTTGCTAATCCTTCAAGTTATGGGACTTGTTAAAAATACCATAAAAGGTAAGTAGCATGAGCAGACTGAGTCTTGACTAAGGAGGTAGGAGACCCGGTCTACTCCTGGCTCAAGTCACTGAAGGGGGTGACTCTCTTGTAGTCAGAAGCACAGTGAGCTCCAGTTTCTTTGCCTGCCAAATGATGCGTCGTAGCAGACATGGTGGGTTTTTAACCCATCAAATACTTTTACGGGTGCCTCTCCCCCTATTGTGTTAGTAGAACTGCATCCATCTGTTTATTTATAAGTCAATAGGCCGGGTGGCTAAACAACAGAAATTTATGTTCTCACGGTTCTGGAGGCTGGAAGTCTGAGGTCGAGGTGTTGGCACATTTGGTTTCTTCTCTGGTCCTTCCAAGGACAGGAATCTGGTCCTTCCTCTGTTGTGCACACCTCTGTGTGTGTGTGGGGGTCTCTGCCCATCTTTCCTCTCAGAAGGACACCAGTCAGATTGGATTAGGGCCCACTCTCACTGCTGCATTTCAACCTCATCACCGCATCAAGGTTCATAGGGTCACGTTCTGTGTACTGGGAGTTAAGGCTTCAACGCGTGAATTTTGAGGAGACACAGTTGAGCACATTACATCTATTTAAAATAACCTTCATTTGTTTTATAGAGAGAGACTAGTATAAAGAGGAAACCAAAAATAGCCTTCCATCTAGTTCATGCCTATTGTTAAAGAGGGAGGGTAAGTACATGAAAAGATCATTCAAAACTGTATTCAAGGTTGTAAAAGGAAAATTAACACTCTCCTAGCCCCTTCCTTCCACACTCAGGCAACCTCTTTAGATACGTTTGCACAAATGTTTGCTATGCAGAGTCCAGGTACATTATTTTCGGGTCTTAATGTATCCTACAACATACAGATCTCTGTATCTGCACACCCTCTGTGTTGGCCTTTTAAATGACTACATGGTATTCTGTTGTCTCTGTTCTAGATGGAACTGGTGACCTATTCATGGGCATTTAGGTTGTTTCCAGGTACCCTCTCCACCTCCATTACCAACAATGGAGTGGGATTCCTTTTAAATATGCATTATGGAAGGAACAGTAATGAGCCACCGAATAAAAACAACTGGCCTTGGATTTTGGTGAAGACAGCCTTTGTTTTTCACTTTCCTGTTGATTGGTCCTCACTAGTTGCTGTGAAAGGCATTTCAGTCTTTCATACCCTCCAGCCCCCGACCATATGCCAGTACCTCCTCCCCGCATAATGTGGAAGGAGCGGCTTCCCTCCGCATCCTCAGGTCCCCTTGCACAGCTGTCCTTTCTCCTCAGGAAGAAAGGTCTAGCTGAATCATGAACAGGCAGAAACTATTTTTAGTGAAGTAAAACAGTTTTTCTTGTAAGAATTGCTGTTTCTGTGCCCACAACGGCCCATGAATCCTTTCTGGCTGCTTCCACCCTTTGGAGAGGGGCCAGGTTCCTAATGGAATGTAAGCAGTCTTACTGCTAATCAAGATTTACAGCTGAGGCCAGGATAGTCGGCCGCTGGTGGATTTGCAGACCCTTTAAGCTAGCGGTGGCAGCAGCTCTGAAATTAAGTGCAGTGCCGAGGCCCCAGTCCTGTTCTCCAGACCCGCCCTCCTTCCTCAGGCCCAGCCTCCTAGCCACAGGTATCATCTGGCATTATTTTATAAGCTGTGCCGCGGAGCAGATGTTCTTTGCTAAGGAATTACTTTCATTTCTGACTCATTTCAGGAAATGAGGCAGTCTATCAGAGGTGTTCTTCATTTTCAGACCCACGGAGAATTCATTTTCTCCTGGGATTTCTAGCCACATGTGGGCAGTGCTTTATTTACCCAGATGTGAGAAAGAACAGTAATGAACAGCCCTTTTCCAAAGCAGCCCTTCCTTTCCTGCAGAACCCAGTGTGAAGACCCAGAGGAACTTATGCTCTTATTAATGTAAATATTTCCGAGGTTTGGGTTTTGTGATGCTTGTGGACATGCTGTGTGTATGGGCTTTGGTGCAGGAAAAATATAATTTAGCAACAGATTTAAAAGGTAGTCTGGAGTGTTTCTAATTACTGTTTGTTTAGCTCACCATTGCCTTAATAAGTGGATTTAAGTAACCTTGGGGGTAGGGAATGTAATGTTCATATTATAGTCAGCCATGCAAATCAAATCCTAACTAAGTATTGCAGAGAACACACCATGGAGTCATTTTATATGTATTCCATTGAATTTTAAATTTAGAACAGAGAGCATTTTGGAATAGGCATCTTTCTACCTGTCCTGCATCAGCATGAATTATGCACGTGTCCAAAATCAACCCTACTGTGTGCTACAACCCCATTTAAAATCCATCACTGGCTTTGACATGCAGTTCTCCTTTTAATTGAACACAAAAGAGAGGGAGGAACTTAAAAGCTTCTCTTCCTTTCCCTTTGCCACCCTTCAGTGGCTGTCGTAGGAAATGGAAGTATTAAGAGGGCCTAGAACAGTGGTTCTCAACATTGGCTGCACCTTGGAATCAGCCTGGGAACTTTGAAAGATAGGGATGCCTGGGTCCTACCCCCAGAGATTCTGGTTTCATTGTTGCGAATGCAGCCTGCCTTGGGATTTTTATAAGCTCCCCAGAGGGTGTTATTGAGCACTAGGGGTTTTGAACCACAGACCTGAGAGACCTCTCATCCATTGGTTCCCCACCCTGACTGCACACCTGCATCACCTGGAAAGCTGTTGAAAGAAACACAGGTGTCCCACCAGTTGAAACTACATTTCTGGAGGAGGGAGCCAGTATTTTTAGAACGCTCCCAGAGGATCCTGATGCACAGCAAGGGTTAGGGTAAACTGACATAATCTAACCATCCCATATCACAGATGAGAAAAAATGAAAACTCAGAAGGGCAAGTGGCTTGCTCAAGGTCAGATCCCAGTTGTTGCAGGAGCAGGTCTGGGACTCCGGTCTGACCTTCCGACTGGTCTCGCTGCTGCGTGATGCTGCCCCTTTATATTTGTCTGTTGTATTTATTGATGCTTCCTCATTCTTCAGGTGATGTTGCTGCCTCCAAGAGGCCTTTTCTGACTCCTCACCCATCCAGGCTGGGTAAGATGCCCTTCCTCTCTATGTGAATAGCACCCCTAACTTTCCTCTCGGACTGTCATTTCCAGGAGCACAGGACCCTTACCCTCCTTGTCGTTTCTGCAACTTGCTGGCATCTTGTAGGGTTCCGGATCGTTTGTTGAGTTGAAGTACCCTGATTTTTTTATTCCTCCATTAGTCCACATGGATTGCTAAAAATAATGCATTTATTTCCATATGTTAGCTTCCGAAAATAGCTTCTGAAAGCAGAAGTTATTTATGTTTCTAGGTCCCCTGTATTGTGGGTAAGATCTCATACACTGAGACTTTCCACCCCTATCTTCCAGAACAGAGGTTTTCAGGGGGTGGGGGGGAAGAAATTACAGGGGGTTTCTGATGTAAATGAAAACAAAATTTCAGTGACCTCCCAAGTTGCTCAAGGTACTTAGAGCATCCAGGGACTTTTGAATCCTTACAGGTATGTACGGTGGAAGTGGAGGGGAGCATGTGGCCTTTACCTAAAGAGAGAAAGTTTTATCAAGAAAATAATGCTATTTCATGGAAGTATGTTCTAAGGACTAAATTCTCTCTACTGCATATACATAACTCCGAGAAGCCACATTCTGTTACCAGAGCTGAATTAAATCCTTTGGCCTCTCTGGATTCATGTGTTAAATTCTCTTCAATTCATATTGATTGATTCAACTCAATTCAATTGATTAAAAAAAAACAAACCCACGGGGCGCCTGGGTGGCTCAGTCGTTAAGCGTCTGCCTTCGGCTCAGGTCATGATCTCAGGGTCTTGGGATGGATCGGGCTCCGTGCTCCGCGGGAAGCCTGCTTCTCCTTCTCCCACTCCCCCTGCTTGTGTTCCCTCTCTCGCTATGTCTCTCTTTGTCAAATAAATAAAATCTTCAAACAAAAAACAAAAACCCCACAACTGTCAGTCTTCTGTCATCCTGTTTGACTTAAAGTTCATTCTTGGTCAGTACCTTATTTTTATTTGAAAAATACTTCCAGGTTTGCAGTATTTGTGGTGACTCTTAGGGCTGTACCAGAGATTTGTTTTAGGAAGCAGGTTGCACCCGGCATCTCTTAAGCTGCCATGGCCAGTCATCTCTTAAGCTACAAGATGACACAGGGGTTTGTGTTGACTCTTAGGGCTGTACCAGAGATTTGTCTTAGAAAGCAGGTTGCACCCGGCATCTCTTAAGCTGCCATGGCCAGGCATCTCTTAAGCTACAAGATGACACAGGGGTCACAGAAAGTAGCTGTTTTCTTGTGGGGAGAATTCGAAGCTTTTGGAGCCAAGACTGTAAACTGGGCTGAGAGCTGTAGGGTGAATGTGAAGATGATGTTGAGATGTGGCAGCCAGGAGAGAAGAATGACCAGAGTGTGTGGACTCATGCTGTGGTCTTAAACGTCATAGTTTCCTGCTTTATCATCAGGAAAGGGGCAGTGTGGTGGTGTGTAAATGAGGCCGCCGTATATTCGGGGGGAATCTTCCTTAAATAGTCTGAGAAATTTCAGGAGAAAGTGAATAGCTGGAGGTAAATGTAAAACATTTTAATATTAAAATAATTTTGATTATACTGTGGAACATAAAGTGCAGTGTTTGCCTGATTTCCTTTTTAAGATGAAATATGAAATTTTAAAGAAGCACCTGTGTCCAGTCTCTCCTTTGCTGCTATTTGGGTGAAAAATGAACAGATAGATAAAACTTTTTGCTAAGTAACCAGCCTCTATCATACCAATTTCAGAGGCTCAGCAGTACATTGTGGGAGAGGAGAGTTTATTAAATACGTAAGACACAGTGTTCAGTGTTTCAGCCACGTTGTGCCATCAAAATCGTCACGACCACCCTGCAAATTCGGACTTATTCACACCAGTGTTCACGTGTGAGGAAGTATGTGTATGCACCTATCCGCCAGGGAGCAGAGTCAAAATTTAAATCCAGGTCTGTCTGATTCCAGAGTCCTTATAATTTTCTAACCATCATGGCCTCTTAAGTCATTAGAGTGGAGAAGTCGCCAGAAGAGAGTTTTACCATCCTGGTAGAAGCCAGCTGACTTCAGCTTTCCTTACAGTTGCTATTTAACATTCGTAAGTTAATATTTATAGGCTTCTGTGACACAGTTAAAAGCATTTCTTCATAAAGTCCTATAAAGTTCTGACTTTAAAATGGCATGTCATTGTTGCAGTGATACTCCGAGACTTCCAGCGTGTTCATTGTCATGATTGAAAGAGGGGAAAGGAATAGTCAGTGATGGCCATTTTTGGTCCAAACACAGCATCGGGTAGAATTTGGTAATCTGTCTCTCAGCCATCACACATTTGACTTAGGGGAGGCAGCAAAACAAAATGGTGGATGATGTGCGCTTTGCGATGTGATTCCTGGGTTTGAGAAGCCGGGCCCTGTTGCCTGCTAGCTGTGTGATCTCGGGAATGTCACCTAACCCCTTTGTGCCTTAGTTTCCTCATCAGTAAGGCAGGGGCATTCATACTTGATTAAACTTGCTGTTTTAAAAATTAATATAAGGCATATAAAGAGCTTGGAATATTGTGTGATACAAAGTAAGTGCTCGGTACATGTTTAGCTATTCTTAGTGGATGAAAACTAGATGCTACGTGACCCAGCAATTCCACTCCTAGGAGAGATGAAAACCCTTGAGAAATGAAAACCTGTGTCCACAAAAGACCTTCTAGCAAAAGTTTATGGACGTTTTATTCATAATAACTAAAACCTAGAAACAACCCAAATGTCCATCAACTGGCAAATGGGTAAACTGTGGTACACCCACACAATGGAACAGTGTTGAGTAGTAAAAAGGAACCGATTACTGATACAGACATCAACATGGATGAATTTCAGAAGCATTATGCCGAGTGAAAGAAGCCAGATATAAAAGGCTCCATGCGATTTGATTCCATGTACATGACATTCTGAAAAGGCAAAACTGTAGAGAGAAATCGGCTCATTGCTTGCCAAGGACCAAAAGCGAGCGAAGGAATTTGACTGTGAAGGGGCGAGAGGAAGCTACATGACTGTATACATCAGTCAAAATGCACCAGACTTGGGGGAAATTTTTACTGTATATAAATTAAACCTCCGTAAACCTGATTAAAAAAAAAAAAAGTCTGGTGCCACAACATAGCAAATAGGGAGAGAAAAGGGGGTTAGGAACAGTAATCAGAAGTAGCAGAAACTGCAGATATTCTGCACTTTCAATGGCTCTCTAAGATGGGTGGAATGATTTCATTAATTTTCCTCTCCCAGGCTGTGAGTTAGAAAAATGGAGGAACCTGTGGAATAGTTCTGTCCTGCCCAAGCGTATCTGATTCTCTGCCATGAGCACTGGTCTGCTGCCCCATTTCTTTTAAGCCAACCCATGAGAGCTGCCTTTATTTCCCAGGCACGGGGATCTCCTGGGTCGCTTCCTGGGAGAATCCCAAAGGAGGGCGGGCCAGCTATGTGAGGAGGCATTTATGGAAACAGAGTGTTGGTGTTCTAGATGAACTGAGGCTTACTCTTCCAGATTACTCAGTCATCTGAGTGCATTTATGGGTAGAGAATGTTATCTCAGAACATTGTTCATTCATCCTGAGTCATGGGGGCCCTGACCCTTTATCATGGAGCTCTTGCTTATCTTAGCAGCACTGGGCACAGCTGACCACTCCCTCCTTCCTGAAATTCTTTCTTTACTTGGTTTCTATGACGCTGCTCCATTTTGATTCCGCTTGCAACTCACTGGTTTTTCCTGTCTCCCCTGCCGGATCCTTCTCTTCCTAGTCCTGGCCTCTAACATTGGAGTGCCGATGGCTTTATTCTCTGACTGCTTCGTATCTCAGCTCACTACTTAGGTGAGACTCATTTCCAGAGCCTTAAATACCATCTATATGGTGATGACTTCCATATACATGGCCCCAGGCCCTATCTCTCCCTGGCTTTTCAGCTGCCTGCTTTACTGCCTCCCTTGGTTGTCTACTAGACATTGCAAACATGGCATGTGCAAAACCAACTTCTCATTTGTTTTCTAAACCTCCATTTCTTCCATTGTTCCTCATCTCGGCAGTGACTCAATCCAGTTGCTCAGGCCCCCAACCCCGAAGTCTTTGGATGCCTGCCTTTCTTTTGCCCCTCATATTGGACCCATTAGCATCTGTCCCAAATCCAAGCACTCCTCATCTCCCACCCCATACCAGAGTCCGAGTCCAGGCCACCACCACCACCACCACATCTTGCTGGGACTTTGGAATCACTTCCTCAGACCTCTTCCTGCCTCTTCTCCTTACCTTGTGATCTGAGTTCACACAACAGCCATGGAAATTCTTCTCTTTTATACTTTTATGCTACTTGCAGTGGCTTCTCTACAAACAATATAAAGTCCTGACTCTTAGCCATGTACCATAAGGCCCCTGACACCTCCCTGTCCCCGTCTCTTGCTCTGCCCGTCTCTCAAGGTGCTCCAGCCACACCGGCCCCTCACTGTCCCTTGACGTGTCACCCTCCAGCCTGGAATGCTGCTCTCATCCCCCTCTCCATCTGCTCTCCCCTCCCAACCCCTTTCTGTCTAGGATTCTTGTCTTGCATTTCATTCACTTCTCCCTCAGACGCCACCCTTTGGAGCTGGTTGGCCTCCCTGACTCACCTATCCAGAATATCACTGTCAGTCTCAGTTACCTTCACCTGCTTTAGCTGACTTCAAAGCATTTATCGCTACCTGAAATTAAGTCTGTGTTTGTTTATTGCCTCTGTCCCCCAGTAGGTCCTAAGCTGCATAAGAACACCGTTCTGGTGCTCAATAAGCGTTTTTTGAACGACTGAAGGAATAAGTGAATTAATGCTCAGGTACCCTTATATTAAAAATTAAAGAACCAAACACCTTCCTAAACCCTAATACCCCTCTCCACCTCTCACCCCATTTCTTGGTCCTTTAAGGTGGAATTTCTAAAATGTTGTCTAGATGTACTACAGTTCTTCACTACCCATTTCTTCTTTCCTCTGCTACAATCTGCTGTCCTTTCCCATCACTCTTGTGAAATTTCTCAGGGTCATTCAAGCTCTATGTGTTGCTGCTTCTAATAGATACATTCCTATCCTGTCTTATTAGATCTTGCGTTTAGTTTCATCACGGAACATAAGTTCCCTGAAAAGGGACTTTTTCTGTGGTGTTATCTGTTATATCTTCTGCATCGAGCACAGTGCCTGGCACAGAATAGGTTCCAGAATAGAGGTTCTTAGTGTTTATACGTGTCATGTCATGAGATGTTTGACATGAGTCCTCACTTCCATTTTTTTTTAAAGGGGAAAAATAATTTTTTTGCTTTTGCCAAAGTGTTGTGTAATTATTTTATGATATTTACATAAGTAGAAAATTAAGTAATACAAGATTTGTTATGAAGAGCAGCATCTCCCCTTCCATTTTATGTTCCCCAGAGGCAAGTATTTTCAACTTCAGCTGCTTATTTTAGTAATTACTTCTGTATCTTTAATTAATGTAATCATATTGTTACTCATCTGTTTTTTTAGTTTTAAGGATTATCTGTTGTTGAAAAAGTGAGTATTTAGCTCAGGTTCGTCCACCCCTGCTCCTCTCCCCTCTCACACAAATTTCCCAACCCCCATCTTCCCAGTTGTAATTGTATTGTAATTTTGGTAAAATCAATATGCAGTGTTTACTTTATTATAACTAATGCTTTCCACAGACGAGCCCTGTAATACAGTTTGATTACTTTTCCTCTCAAGCCTACATAGCCGGTACCGACTTTTTAAAAATCTCTTCATTTTTGATGTACTTATGAATATTCAACCTCAGGCTCTACCCCAGTTGTAAATCTCCTCTCGGTCAACCACATCAAGAATGTACCAAATTCATCGTTTTGGGAAAATTCCTCTCAGACCCTTCTGATCTTGTCTCTGCCTAGGTTGCTTCCTTGGCCCCAAAACAACGAAGGCTTCCCCTTCACCACCCTCGTGAGAACTCTTTTTGCCACTCTTGTGTTGGAGCCCCTGATCTCTGGGACGGAATGACTTACTCTTTCTTGGTTTACTACTTCATTTTGGTGGCACACGGTGTCCAGTTCCTTACGGAGAAAGGGTGTAAGAGGAGAGAATTTTTTGAGACTTGCAGGTCTGACAGTGCCTTTGCTCTCCCTGGCTTTTTCCTGATGGCTCGACTAACTATAATTCTTGAGTAGAAATGATCTCTTCTCAGAATTTTTAAGCCTCTGCCTTCCAGTGTTGCTTTTCAGAAGTTCCTGCCATTTGGACTTAAAACCCTTTGTCTGAAAACTCTTTCTGGAAATTCCATAATGATGTACCTTGGTGTAGGACTATTTGCATTTAATATGCTAGAAACTCAGCCTCTTCACTATGGAAACCCCATCGCCCTCCCTCTCCCCACTTTTCTTTAAAGGGAAAATAGTGTCCTTCAGTTTAGGGGGAAGGATGTCCCTCAATTCCGGAAAAAAATGCCCTTTAGTTCTGGAAAATTTCTTCTCTTTATAATCACTGCCCCTGCATTTTCTTTGATGATGAACACTCTATTATCAGGATATTGGCTCTCTTGAATTGGCCCCCAAACTTTCCATCTTTCCTGTTTTCCATCTCTGTCTTTTTGTTCAACTTTCTTGGATATTTCCTCAATTGTATCTTTAAGGCCTTCTATTGAATTTTCAATCTGCCACCATTTTAATTTTTTAAGAGTTAATATTTTTATTTCTCTCTCTTTGATAGTATCTTGTCCTTATTTCATGAATGTGTTTTTCTCAGTAGCTGAAGATGCTAGAGTTTTGATTTTTGGTTTTTTTTAAATTTCTTCCTGTGATTTTTCTTTCTCCTCTAAGTTGCTTTGCTGTTTCTCTGTTAAATGCTTTCCTTATCCAGAAGTCTTGTTATTCCCTCCTGTTTTAGATTAGCTATCTAAAAAGATGCCTGGAGGTTCTTTGATAGCAGATTGGGTTTAGCTTCATTCTAGGCTGGGCTGTTTGTTTTTGTTTTGTTTAGGAAATCCTGATGTATTTTTAGGTTTTTTGTTTTTTGAGCTGACCAGATTCTCCGGAGAAAAGATGACCAGTGAGAAAGCCAAGGACAAGGATCGGGTGTCTCAGCATTCAGTAGTAATTTGTGTAATCTCTCTATAGTATGAAATCCCACTCCTCAACTATGCCTGGAATCCTCTAGTCCAAAGATCCCACTAGGAAATACATTCTCCATCTTCTCCCAGGTGAGGCCTCAGGATTTGGAGGCGTTATTTTCTTCAAGGAGTGAGGGAGAGAATCTGCGGGTCTCTCTACTTAGACTTTCAGCCAATTCTCTGCCCCACCTGCACCCCCACTTCCAGAGGAACCTGGCGCTGCCAGTCCCTCAGCCTCTTGAGGGTTTATCATTTAAATGACCTTGCTTCTAGGTAAGTCCTAGTTTTGGATTGAGCTTTCTCCAGCCTGCTCAGCCAGTTGCCACTTGTCTGTTTGCTTTCCATCTTCCAAAATTGTGTTACTTTCTCCTGTGCTCTTTATATTAGTTTATGTCCCAGTGGTGTTTGAGGAGGGAGCAGGACTCAGTTCAGGGGTTTAGTACTCCATCTTTATTTATTTATTTTTTAAAGATTTTATTTATTTATTTGAGAGGGATGGGGAGAGAGTGCACATGAGCAGGGGGCGGGGGCAGTGGCAGAGGGAGAAGCAGGGAGCCCAACGTGGGGCTCCATCCCAGGACCCCGTATCATGACCTGGGCCGAAGGCAGACGCTCAACCGACTGACCCATCCAGGCGCCCCCTAGTACTCCACCTTTAAATGAAAGCCTCACTGGACATGTTTTTCTTTGTTGTTTATGAGGCATTTGATCACACTTGTAAAATGGGACTTCTGTGTAAATCGTGAATCTCCATTTTCACCGACTTTAGATCTTCTCTTAGGAACAGTTGGGGTCGAGTACAGTGGAAAGTTCCCTGGACCAGGAGTTAGGAAGCTTGGGCCCTCTTCCCAGATTTAATACTTAATCCTGGGCATTCTCTCTCGCCATTATTTTCTCATCTGTAAGTCCAAGGGATTGAAGTAGGTGATTTTAATATCTCTTTGTACCCAAAGTTTGATTTTATTTCTAAGCAGTTGAGATAATCATGTGTGGCTGAATACCAGATTAGGAAACAGAGTTGTAGCAGCCAACTGAAGAAATTGCAGAAGTGAAGCTTTTCCTTGTGTTTGTCAGTCAGTCTCTGTAACTCTGGTATCTTTAAAGTCTCAAGTAAAATTGCAGCCCATGTTTCCTGAACAAGAAACTGTTAAATGGTTAAAAATTCTGAATTTTTTTCCTTCAGGCTATTTTCAGCTGATAGTAGTTCAGCTGCAAAGCCTACTTGGATTCATGTTCTCGATAGGGAGATAAAGTGTTAGTGTTGAGCCAGAGAAACAGGGAAGATAAAAGAGAAAGAGGTCTGGCTTGTTTCCTTTTTACCCTCTGGCAGGGATGGCCATTCTTGGTAGCGCCCTACCAGGAAGTGTGTCCTTCCGTCGGAGCCGTGTGTGAGTAGATAAAAGCCACAGCTGTATTTTCTCTCTCTTCCGTGTTGTGGTTTCTTGTTAGATGGAAAGACCGAGTGGACATTGCATGTCACTGTGGTTTTGACTGGCTGGTTTGATCACCAGTGCAGTGTGCCCAGCAGTGGTCAGTACAGTGACTGGGGAGAAAATGTGATCTGTGAGGCCGGCGACCTGGTGGGCAGGAGACCAAGGCGGGGTTCTTCAGGGCAAGCCTTCCCAGACTGAGTGGCACACCAGAGCTACCCTCACCCCCAGTTACTAATGCAGAATCCTCACGGGGCGCGGCATAGGGAATCCTTTTGTCAGAGTTCCCCCAGGTTATTGGGATACATTTGATTCTTATACTGACTCCGGGGACCTATTGCCTTAAGGACAGGAGGCCAAAAAGAAAATCAGACTCTTGAGCATTTGCAGAGCTCAGGAAGAAAACCACAGAACAGAAACGGAACCCTGCACACTTAGCCAGAGGACACCTCGAATCTGTCCTGGAAAGGATTTCAAACTCCCACTGCTTTCCTCATGTCCCTATTTCACACCCTTTTCCCTCATTCTTCGTAGGTCATCTTGCTTCATAAATCACAGAGGGAGTGGAAACCTTCCGGGGACAATGCCTCAACTTCTTTTCCTCCCTCAAAAAAAATTGTGTGTATGTGTAATGCACATATACACTTATGTTTACACTTCACTTTGCTTTCCTGATGAAGGTTAACCCCTCTGCCTATGCCTCTCTCCATCAGTGACCCCTCCTGTGTGTTTTTCTTTCACTCTTTTCCATCACCATTTGTGTGTGTGTATGAGTATGTAATATATATGAGTATTGTATTTCATCTTACAAAACAAGGCACAGCAAACAAAACTCTGCCTTCCTCAACTCTGTGGCCAGCCTAGGTTCTCCTGAGTCTCTTTTCATTCAATCATTCAGCCAGCCGGTCCTCATTTATTAGTCAGCTGTGTGCAGAGACCTGGCTGGGCACTGAGCTTCAGCGTCAGACCACACAGACCTAACCCCTGCTCTCATGATGCTTATAGTCTCTTTGTAGCCAGACTCCTTTAAAAATTATTGTTCTTACTTTCCCCCATTACAGAAATAACACATGCTCATGGTCATAAATTTGGAAGTAGCTTCCTAATGGAAAGCCACTAAAAGATTTAAATGCAGAAGAGTACTGGGTCAGAATTTCATTTTCAAAAGTCACTTAGGCTGCTGAAGGGAGAGATGATTGGGAGGGAGTGGAAATTGCTGGCAGGTGATTGGTCAGGAAATTTCCGCTCTAGCCCAGATCAGGGTTGATGGCATTGTAAGATGGAAGGAGGAAGACAGACTCAAGATATATTCAGCACCCAAGGATGGTGAATGTTTGACTATGAGGATGAAAAAGAGAGGGGAGTCCAGGATGATACCCAGGTTTCTGGCTTGACCAGCTGCTTTGCTGGTCGTGCCGTTTCCTGAGACAAGAAATCATGGAGAAAGGGCTGTGTGTGTGTGTGTGTGTATAAACATAGATCCTGTATGAACATTCTGTGAGTCTGAGATGCCTGGGAGGTTTCCAAGTGGAGTTGTCGCATAAGCAGTTGGTTGTATGAATCTGAATAGAGAGAGACCACCTGAAATAGAACGATGCATTTGGAGCCTTTCGTCTAAAGCTGTTAACAGATGCCACGGACAGATTACAGTGGAGCAAGCCATAGGTGGAGGCCTGAATATTTTCACAAGTAAAGCTCCAATCAGGGAGGAGGCACCCACAGCCGGTTGGAAGAACTTCTAAGAGAGGCTTCAGAAGATCATGGTCAGCTGTGTCAAAGATTGTTGAGGTGTCAAATAAGGCAAAAATGTAAAACGGATGTTAGGTTTAGCAGTGTGCGAGTCATAGATGACCTTAGCCAGAGTCGAATGGCAGGTAGCTAGAGGCTGGGTCCCTGTAAGAGGGGTACCCACCCACCTACAGCCGTGGCAGTAGTATTGAGGATTTTGGACTATGTTGCAATGTAGTGGATGCATTGGAAAAGGCTGATAAAGTTGTTTCGTTTCCTTCTTATGATAGCCTCTTTTATGTTTTATTTTGGTTATCAGAGCAGTATGTACTCATTGTAAAAGTTTTAAACTTTAAAAAATATGAGAATAACGTCTATAATTGCATTCCCTCATATATGACCACCATTAATAGTTTAAGGTATAACCTTCCAGATTCTTCTGTGTGTTTGCTACCACATATACACATTGATACACATTTACTTTACAAAAATTGGATTTACTGCCGTAGAGCCTGCTAAAGCTTGTATTTTTACCTGTGTATTTCAGAGACCTCATCCCATGGAGCAGATGTATATAGTCTTCTGTTGTGTTGTAGTAGATTCTCTGGATATTTGAGTTTAATTTAGACATTTTTGCTTTCTCACACAGTGCTACACCAAACACACTTGTATATATTTACTTGTGCATCCTTACATATGTATGTGTACTGGGATTTCTGTGGAACAAGTTCCTAAAATGGAGTTGTGGGGTCAAAGGGCATGTGCATTTGACATTTAGATAGTGCGACAGTGCCCAAGGCGAGGGGCTTTTTCTTTTTTTTTAAGACAGAAGAAATTTGAGCATGAAAAATGTCAACGAGGGGCAAATGAAGAGTAGGTCGAAGTCACAGGAGAAAGTGCTCAGTGTCCTATAGTAAGAAGCCAGTGGGACTGGGAACTTTAGGCCGAGGAGGACGAGGGAATGGGGGAGCAGGGTCCTCAGTCACTGCTGCAGCCCCAGAGCCTTGACCAATGCCGCCACATGGCAGGCCCCCAACAAATACTCATTGCCTGAATGAATAAACAAATGTAGTTCAGTTGGTTCGGCCATGGAGCTTCATGATGTTTCTCTCTCAAAGCATCTAGTTTTTCCACTTCCTCTACAAACTAGAAGGTTGAGATTTCTTACTGAAACTGGCAAAGGAGAAGTTGGAGATCTGAAGGCCCTTCTTGCTTCGTGAACACAGTTGCCCAGGGCGGGCAGGACTCTGAGACAGGGCGTTTCCAACTTTCCCTCCAGTCACCCACAGGGCCTGTTGATTCTAAGGCCCTGATATCCCTGGACTCCATCTAATTTCTGTTCATCCTCACTACCACCATCGTTCTATTAGTTCCCCAGCCAGGATTTTCTTATCAGAGCAGCCTCTTAGATGGTCTCCTATCTCCTCTTGTATATCACTCAGAACTTGTTTTAGGGACCACCTCCTCCAGCCCCCAGCCAGGTCGGCTCAGGAATGCTTTCACCTCCCAGCCCTGTGTAGCATCTCTCCTTCCTGGATGGTCACTTGTATGTTTTTTTTTGTTTTTTGTTTTGTTTTCCTTACCTAAAACCTTCATATATAAATATCTTAATGGACATTTTTACATCTCTAAGACCTGTAGTGCTTGGCTCATGTTGCATGCTACCTAAATGATTATATTATTTTGTGTGAAAGCCTGATGCTTATATAATTTGGTACCCAGAAAGGGAGGACAAGGACAAAAGCAGGCATGAGATGAACTCACAAAGGACCAATAATTTAAGACATTTGATCCTGGAACAAGCGTCAGGATTGTTACTCCCTAGGGAAAGGCAATCTGCTTTAAGTGTCCTTTGTATTAGTATTTCTGTAATCAGGTTAAATGCATATTTTGAGAAAATTTAAATACCTTGCATCTCTGGGGTGATTTAGCTATATTCAGACAATCTGTTTATTTTTTAAAAAATCTCAAATAACTACTTTGTGGTATTTTCTGGAGTAGAAATACTTGAGCCTCTTTAGCTGCATCTGGCCAGCTAGAGGATAATCACATGACTGAAGTCCCTCATGGGATTCTAAAAGAAATGGCCTTCCAATGCATTGCATAAAAAGCTCCCAAATTAGGATTGGAATGTTCCTGTGTGGGTCCGCCTGCCTCCCCACCCCCATCACCATGCCCCGCCTCATCTCCTGAGGAGAGTAGTGGGAGGTCCTTACCAGGGGCAACTGAGCTAGGATCTCAAGTTATAGAATCAAAGGGTAAGGAAGGAAAGAAACCCCAGACTTGGTTACTTTTTCTGTGGAGCAGAGGGCCTGGGTTCAATACCCGGGACCGCCGGGAGAGGCCCTTGTCTGTCCTGAGGGATGCTTCTTGCCTCCACTCCTGTCTCCCCACCCAGGGTCTGAGTTTCCCTCAAACAACTACCCATTCATAGCACACTCCCTGCAGCCTCAGCAGTTAGGGTGGCCACGGCTCTGGCCATCGCTTCACCAGAAGGGAATGACTGCGGCGGGGTCTGGGCGCCCCACTTGCCCCAAGCCCCCTAGGCTGTAGAGGGTGAACAGGAAGAGGATGAGGTTTTTGCCGCTAGGGTTGCACTTGACTCTGTTGTGTTTCTGCTGAGCCCTGACAGCACGAGGGGCAGCGGCCACATACGAATTTAAACTAATCCATATGGATTAGGAATTTTTGTCTTCTGGGTCTGTTATTTAACTGGTAGCTTAAAAAATATATGTATACATTGAAAATTTAAGTAATGAGCATGATTTAGACATACTTAGATAATACAGTAGAGAATGCGTAAAAATGAAAAGAACTTCGTGAAGGTTCAAACATCATTTTCTCCCTCTCCTTATATAATACTTGTAGTTAATACTCATCTAGTGTTTACTGTGTGCGGCTACCATGCAAAACATTGTATATGCCACAACTTCTTTCATCTTTAAAACAACCGCATGAGAAAGTACTATCATTCCCATTTTTCAGGTGTAGACTTCGAGGCATAGAAAGGTTGAATAAACTGCCCAAATTCACATAGTGAGGAAGTGGTAGGTCTGGGATTTGAATTCAGGTCTGTGTGACTCCCCCAGCCAGCCTTATAGAAGTTATGCATCTATTTGGTAAGTCATATAGAGATAATTATGGAGTTCCTAACTCGTCCCATAACTGTTCTGGGTGCTTGGGATTCAGCAACAAACAAACTCACTTAATATATAATAATGAAGCTATTATTAAGTACTAAAGGAAAGTACAGCAGGGCAAGGTGTCAGAGAATAGTGACTCTACTCTCGGGCTGTTAAAGTTAGAATTTCAGGGACAGCCTCTCTGAGGCATCCATTTTGAACAGAGACTTGAATAATGGGAGAGAGCAAGCTACCTAAGGCCAAGGGGCAGTGTAATATCGTGGCGACAAGCCTAGCCTATGGGCTCCTAAGTTCAAATTGTGATTCTCCTGCTCATTATGAGCTGTGTGGTCTTGGACAAAATACTTGACTTCTCTGTGCCTTTTCATCAGTGATGTAAAGGTAACTATAATACTTATTTTTACCCTATAGGGCTGTTGTGGGGATGAAATGGGCTCATATAAAAAGAACTTAGCTATAAAACAGGCATTGGAATATAAGAACTCTTTAAGTATTAGCTGGTGTTCTCTAGGCACTATGGAAATGGTGAGAAGTAGCTACTTTCTGGGTCTGTCATTTAACTGGTAGCTTAAATCAAAATCTGGGTAGACTTTGAAAATTCAGCTGATAGGATTTATTGAGGAGTTAAACGCAGGGGTATGAGGGAAAGGAGCCAGGGATGACTCCAGTAATTTTGGTCTGATTAATGTGGTGGATTTGGGGGCCATTTACTGAGATGGTGGGGGAAGGTGGGAGGGGGGCATATAGCAAGTCTTTTTTGGCGGGGAGAAGACATAGTGGAGGGTGGAAATCAAGATTGAGACACTTCTTAACATGTTCATGTTTTGTACATGTTCACTGTAGAAAATTGGGAAACATAAATACTAAGAAGAAAATAAAAACACTTGACATTCCATCACCCGTTATCTTTGGGTTAAATTTATTTTTACCCCATACAAATTTAGATCGTATAGTATATATAGGTTTTGTTTGTTTGCTAGTTTTATATACTCTTCAGTTTATTGGAAAATGGCTCATGACAAAGGGGAGAGTTAAAGGCTAGGCAGGTGATAAGAGCCCTAGCATCGTGAAAGCTCTCTACACCTGCCACCACAGAGAGTGGTTATGGACTCAAGCCTTAGAGGGGTCTCCAGCTACAGAAGGTAATGCATATGGTAGATCTTGTTTATGCTCATCTGTTTGAGGACCGCCAGTGCCTGCTACCTGGTGCGGCTTCGTCCACAATCGTTAGCAGAACGACACTTTGTTTTCACTGCAGTAGAATACACATCACCTAAAACTTACCGTTGTAACCCTTTTTTAAATGTACAGCTCAGTGGCATTAAGTACATTTACATTGTTGTGCAACTGTCCCCACCATCCACCTCCGGAAGTTCATCTTACAAAACAAACTACACCCACTGAACAGTAATTCCCCATTCTTCCCTCCTCCCAGCCTCTGACAACCACTATTGTACCTTCTGTCTCTGAATTTGACTACTCTAGGGATCTCAGATAAGTGGAATCATATAGTAGTTATCCTTTATGACTGGCTTTATTTCACTTAGCATACTGTCCTTAGGATTCATCCATGTTGGAGCATGTGTCAGAATTTGCTTTTTTAAAGGCTAAATAATATTGCATTGTATATCTTGTGTATCAGTTCATCTGCAGTTGGGTACTTGGTTTGCTCCCACCTGTTGGCTGTTGTGAATAATGCTGCTTTGAACAGGGGTATACAAATATTTGAGTTCCTGCTCTCAGTTCTTTGGGGCATATACTATATGCAGTTTTATAATCTACTTTTTCACTTTGAAGTACATTGTTAAAATTTTCTGTGATGAACATTCTTCTACAAAATTATTTTAAATAATTCAATAGCCATGTCCTCAGTGACTTAAGCAAGAATTGCTTCCTAGAAAAAGAATTAAAAGATCGAAGAATATGACTGATTTAAAGCTTTTGCTATGGTTGCCAAATTGCCAACCAGAAACTCATACAACCCGACACTAACAAAATCTGCATGTGTTCTCTGCTCTGCTAATATTAGGTATGAGTAATTATTTTCTGTCAGTTTGATAATTAAAAATGGTATGTTAATTCTGGTTTTCCTTTTATGCAAATTTAGGGTTCACTTTCTGGGTTTATTTGTAGCTGATTACGGGGGAAACTATTGATTTGGTAAACACTCAACATGTGAGATGATGAGCAATGATGACAATCTATGAGGTCCTTCCTAGTCTTAAATTTGAAGGCAATTGTGAACCTTTTGCTCTGTGTTTATATGACAAGCTGTGTAATTGGGTTTTGAGATCTTCTGTTTTGTGTGCTGAATACATTCTTAGTAGTTAAACTTTCACACTTTCTTACTTAGAATTCAAAAATCTTAAAAGTGCGAAAAAGAATTTTTTTGGCAATTCATTTGGTTATGAATCCTGACAGATCATAACACTATATGTCAACTATACTCAAAGACAAAAACAAACCAAAAACACCTGACAGATCTGAACTCATTTGGTGGAGAAACCTGACCTCAGCCACGTGAGGCTATTTTATATATCTTATTTATCCCACTTAGAGCGACTGTTCATATTTTTGGCTGCAAAACTGACTTTGTTTGATTAACGGGTGCTGTCCCAGACCCCACTGAGGGTGCATGGTAACTTATACTATATACATATAAGAGTTATTTTCTTTTTAAATTCTGAAACACAAAGGTTTTGGCATCAAAGATTTCAGGTAAGGGACTATGGACCTATACTTTTTTTCTTGCATTTCTATGTTCTCGTCCTCGGTAGGCTTCAGAAACTCTTTTGAAATCAGGCCTACTCTGGTAGGGGGAGCATGGAGTTACAACTCAATGTGCTTTGAGTTTAAAGACCATAGAAATTTAAGTGTGGTGTCTTCTTTCATCCCCAGGACACTGTATAATCATTATAATCTGGGGACTGACTGGTCAGTGACTAGAACCAGGTTTCAGCTGAGCTATAGCCAGCTACAAACTCGGGACCCTGAGGGTCCTGGGAGGCCTGGACCAGTTAAGCTGTGAAGTGATAGTAATAGCTTTCCAATATATTGTTGCAACCTATTTCTATAATTAATACCACTTGTCCTTTATAGAACATAGACAGTCTTAACCAAGCTTTTAAAAACAACACCAAATTGGTAAAATTAAATAAAATCACTCTTCAGTTATATGATCGATTATTATTAATGCTATTAAATCTAAATTTTTAGAAATGTATTTATTAAAATGGTAAAGGTTGCAGAAATGGAAAAGCTGACTCAAATTCATGTGGAATTGTAAGGAGCCCTAAAGAGCCAAAACAGCTTTGAAAAAGAACAAAGTCGGAGAACTCACATTTCCTGATTTCAAAACTTACTACAAAGCTGCTGTAGTAATCAAAACAGTGTGGTACTAATATACAGATAAACATAGACCAATAGGTTAGAATCTAGAGTCCAGAAATAAATCTGTACATTTATGGCCAATGGATTTTTGAGAAGGGTGCCAGTATGCTCAGTGAAGAAAGAAGAGCCTTTTTAACAAATGATGTTGTGACAACTGGATTTCCACATGCAAAAAGAATGAAGTTGGACTGAACCTTGCATCATATACAGAAAATTAACTCAAAATGGATCAACAACTTAAATATAAGAGTTAAAGCCATAGAACTCTTAGAAGAAAATGCGTGAATCTTTGGCCTTGGATTTAGCAATGGATTCTTAGATATGACAACAAAAGCATGCACAGCAACCACAATAGAGTAGATACTTTGCCGATGGGAATGTGAAATGGTGCAGCCACTGTGGAAAACAGTTTGGTGGTTCCTCAAAAAGCTAAACATAAAATTACTAAATGACTCAGCAATTCCACAACCAGGTATACACACCGAGGAACTGAAAACAGACTCAAACAGATACTTGTATGCCGTTGTTCATTTGCAGTATTATTCACAGCAGCGAAAAGGTAGAAGCAACCCAAGTGTCCATCAGGATGAATGAAAAATAAAATGTGGTTTATTACACACACACACATACACGCGCGCACGCACACACACACAGAATATTCAGTCATAGAAAGGGATAAAGTTCTGACACATGTTGCAACATGGATGAACCTTGACATCATTCTGCTGAGAGAAATAAGCCAGAAACAAAAGGTCAACTATTGTATGATTCCACTCACATGAAATATTTCTAGAATAAGCAAATTCATAGAGACAAAGTAGATTAGACGTTATTATGGCCTGTGGAGAGGGGGAAATTGGAAGTTACTGCTTAGTGGTTACAGAGTCTCTGATGTGATTAATAAAAAGTTTTGGAAATAGTGGTGATGGTTGCACAATATCGTGAACAGAACCAATGTCACCAAATTGCACACTTAAAAATTGTTAAAATGGAAATTTTTATGTTTTACGTATGTTAGTACAATAAAAAATTTTTAAGATGGTAAAAGGAACTCATGAATTCAGTTGGAATCTGAGAAGTTTGTAATATACATTCGGCTTTTCTGTAAAAGCATTAGCTAACCTGGTTGGGATGTGAGAATGAATAATGTGATCATTGTTCCCAGCTCTTCAAAAGGAGGCGTGTTTAACTTCCAGGTGTATTTTTGGAGCTGAATTATTGGGGGAGGGTTGTGGGAAGAGGGAGAGGCAATACGTAAGAGGAGCTAAAACAACTCTAAACATCACAGAACTATAACAAGATGAAGAAAATTGTGTTTATCAGAGCTCTTCTCAGGGATAATATTGTTATTTGGGGGAAGGGGGAGAAGTCCTTGGAGTTGCCACTAGGGTAGGGCTGGACAGGTGAGATGCCCAAGCGACTCACTGAACTGTCCCTCTTTTGTTCCCCTGTGGAGTCCCTCGTGCTGTGGGAAGGAACGTGTTCCTGTTGGATACATTGCTAGAACACTGGGCAGTGCGGAGGAAAGGCAGAGAGCCTCCCCTTCATAAATACTGTCAAAATATTTGAAGAACATTATCTTGGAGGAACACTGTATTGTTAGCCTGCCCTGAGTGTGAACATACCTCACTGTGGCCCAAGGCAGTATGTTTCTGGAAATATAAAAACTCTGTTATCGTTATGTAAGTAATCAGACTACATTCTGAGGAACTGAAGAGCGCTAGGAACTTTTCTAGAATGACGGAGTTTATAATTCATCCCATCTTTGGTTCACTCACTTATGGAGACTCTGTGTTATATTAGGTATTGTTTCAAATTCTGAGGAAACAAAGTAGAATAAGACAATGGCTTTTCCCCCAAGAGCTCATGGACCAGTGGAGAAGAAGAATGAATCAGGACCATACAGTGCGATAATGGGGACGGAAACCTGTAGTTTCCCCAGATTATATCTTCTGTGGTGGTGGCCAGTTGTGAGAGAGCAACTACCATGTGATTATTTGGGCCTCTGTTCAGTATAAAGCTGCAAATTTGTGTATAATAATCATTCATCTTTCTCTTCCACTCTCTAGAAGACCAACTGAAAAATACTGTATTTTAATAACTAATAATGCAAGTTGAGTTTTTGGGCACCTATAGTGATCTGACAGGTTTTACTAAACAATGCAAAGTGCTATAGGAGCATGAAGTTGAGGCAGGTAACTTGGCACATAAATGTTGACGTTGGAATAAAAATTTTAAAGAAAGGGTAAAATGTGTATGTGTGTGGGGGGGCGATGAAGGGATGTGCATTCCAGATAGAATGTACTTAGGAGGAGTTTAAAAATAAAAAGGATAGGGGAGCCTGGGTGGCTCAGTTGGTTTAAGTGTCTGCCTTCGGCTCAGGTCATGATCCTGGGGTCCTGGGGTGGAGTCCCTCATCGGGCTCCCCGCTGAGCGGGGAGTCTGCTTCTCCCTCTCTGCACCCCACCACTCACGCGTGATTTCTCTCTCTCTCAAATAAATAAAGTCTTAAAAAAATAAAAAGGATAAAACTTGGTGACTGACCAAACGTCAAGTAAGGAAAGGGAAAAGTGAAGGATGACCCCAGCTCTGGCTTAGGTAGTTGAATCAATGTGATTACAGTCTATTCATCAAAAATGGCAAGAACAGCAGGGAGAGACTTTGAAACAAGGCAGTTTTTACCATAATATAGGGAGAATGTTTAGTAATTTTCTAAATTGCCTGATGGATAGTACTGAGTTTCACACGTGAGTCAAAAATTTCCTTACCTTAACAAACTTGACATCTTCATGAATGACATTTTCCCCTTCATCCCTTTTTCTTTCCCCTTCAGCTATTTCTTCCATTTCCAGAATTATCTGAGAGAGAGAAAGAGCACATACAAGAGAGTGAGAGAGTGTACTTTTGTCTTAAGATGGGAAAAACAGAATTCTAATAGAAACCATCAACTTGAATTTGAAATTGCATTCCAGAAATGATTAGAGGATAATGTCCATTTTTTTTTAAAATTTAAATATTACCGTCATTGAGTTGAAGTGCCAGTAACAAGCTGGGGTAAAAAAAATTGTCCATCCAGATTCAGAAAAATGAGGAGACATTTCCTGAGTCACGTCTCTTTTCATTGCGAGTAGTAGCCAGTGGTGCCTAGGACATTGAGGTCATTCAAAAATATTTGCTGAGTTAATGTTATTTTTTTTTACGCTTGAATTTATTTTATGAAAAAGAAGAGTCAAGGTGAAAAGTCAGGAGGAAAACTTGGTGCCTAACAAGGTTAAGAATGTAAAGATTGAAGTAAAAAAATAGTAATAGCCAATATTTATATAGTACTTAACACTTTTCAAGTCACTTTTATCTGTGTGTCACTTAATTCATTCTCCACAATGACCTTCTGATGTAGGTATTATAATCTGCACTTTATTGATGAGGAGACAGATTTAGGGTTAAATGGTGTACCTGAAGCCACAGAGTTATACTGTGTTAGAGGTCTTACAATTCAAGTCCACTGCCCTGGGTGGTAAACTACAGCCATCTCAGCCTTGAAAGAAACTCTCCTGTCTTTGTGTTTTATGTTTCATTATTAACTTTCTTTTCATTTATGATGACTCTTTGGCCTCATTTTAGAATCTCATTTAATATGACAGGATCTGTAATCTGCCGGCTTACAACCTATGGATAATATGGGAAATAGATTTTCCCCTACTTAATTGTCAGCAAAATACAATAGATCCTGTTAAACTGAGGCCAGAGAAAGAGATACTGGAACCTGAGGATCAGATATGCCTACGACAGGATGACGCGGGACCTGTTGGGGAAGCTCAGTTGTAAGTGATGTGGGTATAGTGAGACTAAGTGGACCCACATAGTATCTGGAAATTATGAAGTGATAGGAAATGGTGGCCCAAGTGTGTAGTTACTTTAAGAATTGTGATGGGTGGGTACTAGCATTCAGGTCAAATATCAGATGTATGCTGAGACCAGTTTTCAGAGACTTCTGGTCAAATGGGAGAAGAGTTTCAGGTGCAGGACTGCCTGGCAAATCATTAGGCATCCTGCCCAATCTGGATATGTGAATACATCCTCATTTCCAGTGTGAATGGACCATTCCTCTGATATTTCTTTACTTGTACATTCACTAGATCATGACATTCCTGAAGACAGTTTCTGTACTTTTTTTCATCTTGATGTTTGTACTCACATCACCTAGTTCCATCCTTGGCACATGCATGTCTTTAGCCACTTGCCAGAATGTTGTATCTGTTTACTTATTTTGTGGAGGTGTTCCATTAGTTCTTCCAATTGTCCCGGCTATATTAATAAATTTCACTATACTATTCTATCATTTGTTTTTCAAGATAGGTTGTTGGTTAATATTTATTCGACTTATATATATACACAATACTATCTTGATTCCTTTTTTTTTTTTTTAAGATTTTATTTATTTGACAGAGAGAGACACAAGTGAGAGAGGGAACACAAGCAGGGGGAGTGGGAGAGAGAGAAGCAGGCTTCCTGTGGAGCAGGGAGCCCGATGCAAGGGCTCAATCCCAGGACCCTGGGATCATGACCTGAGCCAAAGGCAGACGCTCAACAACCGAACCACCCAGGCACCCCGCTATCTTGATTCCTTATCAGCTTATATTAGCAATGGGGAGCCCCTTGGAATTATTCACAGCTGAGGAGACAAATCAGTATATTTAAATATATGTCCAATTCTGGAATTGGACAGAGTCAGATTCTCATTGTGTCACTTTTGGTGGTTGACTTCAGGCAACTAATAACCTCAAATTTTCATCATCTGTGAAAACAAAGACAAAAATAGGATTAAATAAGATCAGAAATTTAAAAGTGCCAAGCATAAAATAACACACTCAGGAAATTTCTGTTTACATTTTTTCATATCTCTGGGTCTGTGTACATGAACTTAATTTATATAATGCTGCATTTTTTTTACAACATGCTTTTGAATTGTCATTTGTGTCCTTTGCACAGCCCTGTGAGATAACAAGGGAAAGTAATTTTACTAACAGCTTCAGATAAATAAATGCAGACTAAGTTATTGCCTAGGATCGTGCAGCTAAAGTTGCAGAATCAGGACTTGAACTCAATCCATCCCTTTAATCCATGCCCAGTGCCCTTTGCACCAGGTTCATCTATTTTTAACCTGCTGTCTCTCATATATTCACTATGAGTCTGATTATTTCAGTGAACACCGTAATAAATACGTCAGTTGGACCCACCCACTTCCAGGCTGGTGCTGTTAGATAAAGTTTGAATGCCTAATTCTGATTACTTTTATTGCAAGGGCACTACTTACCAGGCACTTTGTTTTTGACTCGTGAATTTCCTGAAAGGTCTTTTTGTGTTTTCTGATGGATAATAGATTGTCTAAGTTATAAAATTATAGATAATGGCTCCTTTTATCACCCACTTAAATAAGTCTCAAATTTGCTTTGCTCTAGAGGTGATCTTTTTCACAGTGGGATGGTTAAGTGTTAGTTACTCCATTTCTTCTAATTGATAGACGAGTAATCGTATGAATTGCAACTGTCTGGTGAGGTTTCCACTGTGTTATTATGAACCCATTAAAGTGATGAGACCTCTGGCTATTGGGCCCTTCATTTTGTTCTGCCAAATAAGTCAGAACTAAGACCACCAATGGCTAGATTGCTTTAATCTTACTATACTTACCTACATGGATAGTTTTTAAAATATGCTGTTCTTTCACTTTTAACTAGTTGTTGTATGATTAATTATTACATTTTGGAAAAGTAGAATTTTAGTGGGTTTCTCTTGGCCCAGTCCCTCAATTGTTTGACTTTTACCTACAGAAACCAATTGATAGATGTGTGTACAGTGTTTTCCAGGGTATTCCTTCAGTAGTCCATAAGTCTGTGTAGCCTGGCACTCGCTGATGAGCTTAAAATTAACATTCACCATGTCTCAATTTCTTTTTCTCAAGAAGAGGGATACTTGCTTGCCAGGTTCTTCTGGGTATCCCCAGGGCCTAACGACACAATGACTGCGTAAAATACAAGCCAGGCAGGGAATGTGCATTGAACCTGACTTTCTCCTGTGCTTTCATTGTACATCCATACAGAATTCCACTGGTAGGTCAAGGCCAGAGTTTTTTCATCATATTAGAATAACTAGTTTTCAGGTCTCTGGGCAGCCTTTTGATGAAGAGATAACACAGAGGTCACAAAAATATACTTTTATATTCCAAATGCTGACATTAAATGAACTAATCATGAAGCCATTCAAGGTGGTACTTCTGTTGTATAAAGCGAGGCATGTTGACAATACTAAAAATATATTTCAAAATGGTACATGAAAAATGATTTATATAAGGGAAAAAATTAACATTTTTGCCTTATAAGAATGTTTCCCCCTTCCCCCACGATTCTGCCCTGTTTTTCATAAAAAGCCCTCAAAGTGTCACCTTGATTTTGACTATTTTTGCTGAGAAATGAACTTTTTCAGCTGTGTTAGATTACCAGAAATAAGACTATCAAACAGTAACGGGAGCCCTTCAGTAGTGGAGGTATAATTATCATATTAGCATCATAAATCATTGCTTCCAAGTACTATAGTAGGTCATGAGAGCGACAGCTGCAGCATTGTTCTACCGAGATGATGTTTCAGTAAAGCCATTTCTGTTTTTATTCACTCGAATTTACAGTTTCTCTTTTGTGTTGACATTAAGCAGTGAATCTATTAGTTTCCGTTACCAGCGGAATAACTAAAACTATAAATTGTTCTATTATGTTCTCTCACAAGTCCTCTCAAGCTGCATAGATGCCTTTAATTTGATAAAACATCTGGGTTATACATTTTGTTTCTTCTCTTTCTTTCGGCAAATATGTACTTTCTTAAGCCTTTCCTTAAAAAACAAAACAAAACAAAACTCGATAGCAGCTCTGTCCTGTCTTTTGACCTCAGATTCCTAATAGTTAAATTGGGCATCTAATTGTAAGGTAATCCAGATAAGATGCAAAAGTCAGATCGCTCCATCATATTTACAGGACTCATTTTTAAAAATATCTGCAGTATTGCGTTTCAGTGACTTGCTGGTTCTGCCAAAAAAAACCCAATGTATCATAAATACCACATAAATACATAATTTTTAATATCTAAATATTATAAAAAGGTTATGTCTTCCTAATGTAAACCAAGCTGCAGAACACCAATTTAAAACCCAATGTCATAGCCACCAGCGTAAACACATTTTAGCAAGTTCCAGAAGCGGCCTTCAAGAATGTAATTATCTTGGACAACCGTTGTTCTGATGTTGGAATAAACCAGTTTATTATGTTACAATTCCCTAAGTGTAACAAGCTGCACAGTAATTGCCACAGTCCTCTAGGGTTCTCAGAGGCAAGCCCTGTAATTTTGGCTTTGGTTGCAGTTCTGTAGGCTTTGGCCCACCTCATCTGTTTCTTGTTTCTGCTTTGTTTCCCATTTAGGGGTCTTTGTGATGAACTCAGTTGTTCGAGAGTGAGAATCACTTGTTTGTGTTGTCATTGCTGCTGGCATTTCCTTTCAGTTCATAGGTGTAACCAGTGATCTGAATTTGGTGGACAGGATTCTGGGTAAATCTGAAATCTAATCTAGATATTGGGATGTTTCTTAGTGATGTGCCAAATCTAAGTATTTGGTATAGTTGAATTGTTGGCTGACATTTTGGTTTTGTTGAACAGCCACTTAGAGATCTTTTAATCAGTCTCCCCAATAAGCTTTCTTTCGGGCCACTGAAGTGAATTTTTTCTGGATTGATGGGGACTCAGCCTTTTCCTTCACAAAAGCCTCTAAGATTTTTTTAAAATTAGTATGCATTTTAAAAAGGCACGACAAAGCCAAGATAACATAACACTTTGTAAAATTAAAAGTAATTTCTTAACACAATTTAACGCTTATTCCATACTCAGTCTTCCTATTTTTGATAAATACGTCCTTTATGGCGGGTTGGTCCAAGTTAGGATGCAGATGAGTACCATATACTGCTAATGGTTGTTGTGATACTGTGATTTTATAGTAAGAAATATATGTTTGGCCTTCCTCAGTTCCTGGCAGGAGCTCCTACAACTCTGGGAACTTCCTAAGTGAGGAGATAGATAAAGGTGCCTTTTGTTATGCTGATGAGGCAACTTTTGGAAAGCCCCCTAGGTAACCCCAGGGTGGGGACTGGTTGTAAGGGGAACCCATCAGGAGATTAGAGGGTTGAACCTTTCAGTCCTACCCTCCGACTTCCAAGGCTTCCAAGGCGGTGGGAGAAGGAAGATTGAATCAATTGCCAATGGCCAGTGATCAATCAATCATGGCTGAGTAATGAAGCGTAATGAAGCGTAAGTAAAAACCCAGAGGGCAGGGTTGGAGAGCTTTAGCTACTGTGAACGCATGCCAGTGTGGGGAGAGTGGTGCCTTCGTGAAGAGAGGGCATCAAAGTCCTGTGCCTCTTCTTGCATACCTTGCCTTTGTTCCTCTTCAGCTGAGCCACCCAGGTGCCCCTGGAACAATTCCTTTTATTCATATCAGGAACTTGTGGACACGGTGAGACTGGTGTCTTGCAGAACAACCCAACTTCTGGATTTGGTTCCTTTTTCCCTCCCACACTGTGCTGTCTAGCACAGTGACCACTAGTCACATGTGGTTATTAAGCTGTTGAAATGTGACTATTCCAAATTGAGATGTGTTTTGAGTATAACGTACACATTGGCTTTCTAAGACTTAGTATAAAAAAAATGTAAACTATTTCACTAATTTTTTTTACATTGAATACATGTTCAAATGATAATCTGGGTGTATCAAGTTAAATAAATCATATTACTAAAATTAACTTTACCTGTTTCATTTTTGAAATGTACCTACTAGAAAATTTTATTTGGCTCCCAGTATATTTCTAGCAGATAGTGCTATTCAACAGATCTTAAAACAGAAAATTACTACCCCAAAATGACTCCACATCAGTTCTCTGAGATGTAGTTGAAGAGAGAACATTAATAGGCTAAAATGTTCCTTAGCTGGAGTTTTACAACATTTAATTGCAGTGTCCTTCCACGTAGAAGCTAAATGATTTTCCATAGTTGATCTAGTCTTGAGCATTTCAAGACCGAATATCCTATAAGCATAGCATTGTCCAATAGATGGGATAGCTACTAAAGATTTTGAGTGTCTCTGATAGCTGGAGTGTTAAATAACGTAAACCTGGAGGTGTGCCACGGATGCTAAATACAGTCGTAAACCAGTGCTGGTGATTTAAAAGCAAAAAAGTATATGAGCCAATGAAAGTCATGCTTTATTTATTTGTTTATTTCTAGGGTTGGACAACCTCGAACAGACAGCCGTCTCCAGTTTTGGAGTACTGGAAAGTCAGCCTGATTTCCGAACCCCAGAGTTTGTAAGTACTACTACTCCATCTTCAATTCTCACAAAAGGGAGAAGGTTTTTTATGGAATCTTGCCCTCAGTGCCCCTAGATGTGGCATGGGTCTCAGTGGCAGGGCTGTGTATTTATTTATTTTATTTTTTATTTTATTTTTTTTAAAGATTTTATTTATTTATTTGACACAGAGAGAGTGAGTGAGAGAGAGAGAGAGAGAGAGAGAGAGAGCATAAGCAGGGGGAGTGGCAGGCAGGCAGAGGGAGAGGCAGGCTCTATGCTGAGCAAGGAGCCCGATGTGGGACTCGATCCCAGGACCCCGGGATCATGACCTGAGCCGAAGGCAGACGCTTAACGACTGAGCCACCCAGGCGCCCAGGGCTGTGTATTTAAAGCTCGGGTTCTCTGGGGAACAGGTTACTAAACTACAGTGTCTTGGCGTCATGTTTTTGAGGCTTATTCTTCATACTGCTTTGTACCAGCAAATGGGAACTCTCTCTGCAGTAAAGTAGCTTCATTACTTTGAAAACTCCTCCTTCATTCATGGGTAGCCTTGCTATCAGTTTCTGCTGTTAGTGACTCTGGAAACCAGTCTTCACTGAGCACATACAGGTACATTTCACTCTGGAGCCTTTAGGCATATGACCTATATCGATGTATCTTGTAGGGCTAGGACTATTTTGTTGGTTGTTCCTACCAAGAGGGGAACTAAATGCTCTCACTAAATTAGACTCATTAAAGATTAGCCATGGTTCTCACCCTCAAGGAATTAAAAATCTTATTAGATGCTACTGTGATTTTATTAATGCCTTGTTTAAAGAAAATTAAGCACATAGGATGCCATGTGCAGAATGTCCTTATTAAATAGATTTTATATTAGGCTCATTTGAAGAGGGGGATGGGAAGAAGTGTTTCTCTAACTCATGTACCATATTACTGCACCAGATGTGAAGGAAAAGCATGCCAGGATCCACCTTGATTTACTTATTTTTGCCTCTTGCTGCAAATGGCTTGTCTACCACTTTAGCAAGGCAAACGTCTTTTTTTGGCTTATCTTCAAAGTGTGATATACAGTTGCCACACCAGTAATTGGCAGAGCACAATTGTATTATTAATAGAGACAAAACAAAAGACAAAAACAAAACTCATTATGTGCTTTTCCTCTTCTCACTCATTCTTTATGGATTACTTACTCAGTTCAGCCAAGAGTAAGGAAACTAGGCAGTGCTCTGGACCGAAAGGGATCGCACATGAAACTATATCCACAGTGCCATTTTATTTCACAGTGTGGGACCCCTGTGGCATACTAGCAGATTGCCTACTGTGAAAATCACTTGGATATAATAGAAAGACCTCGTATTCGGTGACTTCCCTGTTACATTCAATGAGATTTTTCAGTGAAGGAAAATTGTGAATGCCCACCAGTGTATCCTGTATCTTACCTAAAGTAGCAGAGCAGTTTTGTGGTTTTTTCTAACTTCTACTGTTAGAGCCCCAAAGCAGAATTGACACAGATATTTCCCATTTGAATATGAAATTGATACAGACTCATGGAGCTGGCCCTTTTTTGTTGTATTTTCTTTTCTTTTCTTTTTTTTTTTTTAAAGATTTTATTTATTTATTTGAGACAGAGAGAATGAGAGAGAGCACATGAGAGGGGGGAGGGTCAGAGGGAGGAGCAGACTCCCTGCAGAGCAGGGAGCCTGATGTGGGACTCGATCCCGGGACTCCAGGATCATGACCTGAGCCGAAGGCAGTCGCTTAACCAACTGAGCCACCCAGGCGCCCCTTTTGTTGTATTTTCTAACTGCTGCTCGTTGATACTCTCTAAGCACTATTTCTAACCCAAAAAGAGCCGTGTGCAATAAAGCGCTAATGTGCTTGGCAAACACCTATATAGTTCGCACTGATTCCCTGTGTGAAAATACAAGTATTTTTCTCAAGAACAGATTTCAGTGTATTAGGTTTGAGATTGGCATGCCCCAGCGAGGTCTTTGTAGCAGATAGTCTACACTGGTAATGTTATTCTACTTTCAGTGTTAACTTCTTGACTACCTCATTTTCCTTTTCGAGGGGTGAAGACTGGCGAGTCTAAGTTAGAATGACGAGGAGTAGAACTTGAGGATCACAGAATGCACTTCTGTTTTGAGAGATTTCTCTTAGCAATGGGTCTGAGAACACCTAAGCTGAAAGGAGATTTTTAGGCTAAATCCCCATATTTTTCTTTTTCACTATCATGCCTCAAGAATATCTAGAGAATTTCTTGAGACCACATGAGTGGAGTTGAAGTTGTGACGCATGGTTTCCTTATATGTGTGATTGATACAAGATTTCTGTGTCTGGCTGTTCTCTTTCTCTAATTGTGTGTTCATACCATGTTTAGGAAGGAGTCTGTGATGTTCTTGTGCTTTTTAGATGTTCGCACCTCTGATGTTGTTGCACATCCCGTCGGCAGGAACCGCGTCCGTAGCTGCTTGTGTTTTTTCCCCACGTCACTGTGGCCCCCAGCAGTTCACTTGTACGCAGATATTTCCCAAACTGCTGCCTCCCTGGTAAACAAACAGGAGGCGTATAAGGTGCCTTGAGAACAGAGTCCTCGAGGGAATCAGGCATGACATGTAAGGGAAGCCTTTTTTTGTAGGCAGACAGTGACAGCATCCGTGAAAACGGGTGGCTCCGCTGTGTAGGCAGGTGGATTGGGCAGATGCCAGGACAACACCAGGTATGTGCACCCAACCCAAAAATTCAAATCCGAAACAGGGCCACCAGTACGAACCTAGGAGCAGAGGGAGCCTGGCACAAAGCAAAAGCAAAAACAGAAAGAAGATGGAGAAGAATAAAAGGAGCCGAAATATCAGCGCTCTGTTTTTCTCCATCTGGCATTTGGAAGGTGCAGCTGCCGTTTGCTGAGGTGAACTGAAATAAAGCAAGGCGCAGACCAGGTTTACTCAGGCCTTATTCTCAAATAGTTCAGGTTTTAGAAGGATCAAGAGCCTCGTGTTTTCATACAACGGAGTGTATTTACATAGTTTGGCAAACAGGGAGAACAAAATGCTGATCGTTATTAGTTTGTTTCCTTCAGGATTTCTGTTTTTCTGTCGTTTGAAACAGGGCTCAAGCGAGCAGTGCCAATTGAGTAGCCTTGGTTACCAGCATGATAAACACATTAAAGTTTTCCTGCACAGCTCAGGTGTCTGTGATGTGACTAGTCAGGCAGAGCCGGGGCTGCTGTAGAGCCTGCGTACGTCACGGATACACAAATGCTGTTGCGAAGCCTGGGTGCGGCTTGTTCTTGGCGGGGTGGGGGGGGCACGCTGTGCTGCTCAGCTATCTGAAACGTTAAGGGGGGGGCGAACCGAGACGGACATAAGGTGCCTGTGTTCTTGCTTGCAAGGAGCTGGGGACGTGTTGGACACAGCCCCACTTGGAGGTGGGGTGGATGTGTGGATGGGGCTCACGGTGAAAGGGGCCTGGCGGAATGCTGGCTTTACGGACAGTAACTGGGTCATCTCGTTGCGGTAGGAAACCAGCTCGATCCTGGTTCGGTTTTTTGTTTGAGCACAGTGAAAATCTGTTTGTGATATGCTTTATTAACTTAATATTTCATCCTGAATACTGTCCCACACTGTTGTTTTTCCAGGTGTATGGAGATATGATTGACATGCAGCACTCTGTAGGCTTAAGGTGTACAGCCCCTTGCTATTTTTTTTCTCTGACATTATTGTTATCGTCTCTCACTTCTGTTCCCTTGTGTTGATGAACTATAATTAATCACACTGTAATTTTTCACAGCAATTAGTTCAAGGGGGATCTAGTCAAGGAAACGGTGACATGCCAGATGCTCTGGAACCCTGTGATTGCTGGCTGTCATGTAGGGACATGGGCTCTGAAAATAGGCTAGGTTCATGAGGACAAGTGCCAGACTCTGGAGAAGCGATTTGGCCAAAGGGAGGCTGGGGACTGAGTATCTGAGACCCAGATAACCTTTTTAGAGTTCAGACTTTGAAGCAGAGGCTGCAGAATGAGGCAGTCTGGCTAGAACCTAGGATGGGGAGCTATCAACATGGTAATGGAGCAGATAAAGGTTTTTCTGCAGTGTGGTAGCATGCAGGTGCTGGGCAGCCTAGGCTTCCCCTGGGGCTCTCACTCTCAGGTCTGCTTAAGAGCAAAGGTGATCTGAGGGGTTAGTCCAGGGGCTCATCAGTCATGGCGGGCCCAGAGGACCCCAGGTTCATTCCAAGCCCCAAGGAGTGGGGAAGAAGTAGAGGAAAGGCTGAGTAATGGTCAGGGCTCTTTCTAGAAACCCTGACCCTTTTGGTACTGACCCAGGAACCTGGGTGCACCAGGGGTGAGGAATGGGGTGTGGGGAGGAACTCCAGTGGAATGAATCTGCTTGTAGCTAGCTGGATGGAAACCAGGCTGTGGTCAACACAAAAACACATGGAAGGAAAGGAAAGGCTAAGGAATTACATTTTATGATCCAAGTCTTGCTAATTATATCCCCCTTTCCATCCTTTCTAGAACTTGAGGTTTATGTCTAACTCTCCTGGCTTTTAGAGGCAGGAAGATCCTAACCACCTCTTGTTTTCACGCCGATTGATGTTTTCCTTGGTTTCGCTTCTGCCAAATTTGCAGTAAATAATAAGAGTTTAGGCTCGCAAAAGAGTATTAGGATTATAATAGGATAAGCCAGGGAAGATGATGAGAAACTACAGGATTTAGAAAGACTAAGCCGAGGTATAGACTCAGGAAGATGAGGATCAAAGTGGAGCAAAAATGTGTCCCCTTTGTTCCACACTCGTGCTTATGCAAAAAGAAGGAGGTCTGAATAGTCATTATCCTGTTTGGGATTTTGTTGTAACTGGCTCCCTTTCTGAGGGGAGATACTACTTTACAGAAAATACCGTTGATTTTCTGAAATTCAGGTTTGATTGTATTTAACTAGATGATAATATATTGTGATCCCCAAGAGTTAAAATAAACTATTTGAGGCACTATAGTGAACAATAGAAAAAATATCCCTGTACTTGTGGACATTTTGGTAGGGGAGACATAAAAGACAAAATAAATAAGATACATAATATGGCACGACGTGGTAAGTCCTTTAGAGAAGAGTGAAGGAAGGATTATACGTATGTGTTGGGGGTGTGGGGGATGGCTATGGTTTTAAATAGAGTGGTTCAGGGAATATCTCAGGAATAGGGTGTGCAGAAGGTGACAAGTGAAAAGACCCGAAAGCCGGGGTACTACAGCAAACTATTTGGAAATCTAGATGAAGGGCATTCCGGGCAGAAGGAATAACAGACAAAGGTCTTTAGGTAGAAGTTTGAGATACGTTTGAGGAAATAGAAGGAGGCCAATGTGACGAGCAGAATGAAATGTGAATATAGTAGATAGTGGGGGCTTCATAGGCCATTGTAAACACTTTGGTTTTACTCTGAATGAATTGGGAAAGCAATTAAGGGTAAGCCTTTGGAGGATAAACTGGGGGGTTTTGAGCAGAGAAATGACTTGACTGCCCTGCCCTGTGTTTTAACAGGATCACTTTGGCTGTGTTGAGAATAGATTACAGAGGACTATAAGCAGAAGCAGGAGACCTCTTGGACTTTTCAGGAACCCAAGTGAGAGGTGGTGGTGGCTTGGTCCTGAGTGTTAATTATGGTGTTAGCAAGACATACTCAAATTCTCAGTATGTTTTGAAGGTAGAACCAATAGGATTTGTTGACTGATCAGACATGAGATGTGCGAGAAAGAGCAGTCAAAGATGACTGCAAGGTTTTTGACCTGGGGGGCTGTGGAAGGAGCAGTTTGAGGGGAGGATATGCAGAGGAAAATAAAAATTCTGTTTTCAGCATGTGAAATTTGAGACATCCAAGTGGAGATGTCAGTATGCAGTAAAATATACGGGTCTGGAGTTAAAGAGAGGGGTCCAGCTAGAGATGTGGGGGTTGTCAGCACACAGGTGGTATTTGAATCTGTGGCACTGACTGAGACCAGCAAGGGGCGAGATAAAGAGACCCTGGACTGAGCCCTGGGGACTCCAGTGTTCACAAGTCAGGGGCCTGAGGAAGAATCTGCAGAGGGAAGGAGGAGTGCGGTTGGAGGAAAATGAGGAGAGTCCTGGGAGCCACATGAAGAAGGTATAAAGTCGGAGGTAACTACCAAATCTGCTGAGGAGGATGGGAAATTGAATTTAGCAGTGTGGAAGAGACCTTGACGAGAGAAATCTCAGCTGAACCTTGGGATACAAAACCAGAGAGGATTGAATACAGTATGGGAGAAGAGGAATCAGATACACAGCTTTTATTCATTTGTTTATTTATCTCTCTTTTTTTAAATTAACATATAATGTATTATTTGTTTCAGGGGTACAGGTCTGTGATTCATCAGTCTTACACAATTCACAACGCTCACCATAGCACATAACCTCCCCAATGTCCATCACCCAGCCACCCTATCTCTCCCACCCCCCTCTACTCCAGCAACCCTCAGTTTGTTTCCTGAGATTACGAGTCTCTTATGGTTTGTCTCCCTCTCTCGTTTCATCTTGTTTCATTCTTCCCTCCCTTCCCCTGTGATCCTCTGTCTTGTTTCTCAAATTCCTCATATCAGTGAGATCATATGATACTTGTCTTTCTCTGATTGACTTATTTCGCTTAGCCTAATACCCTCTAGTTCAATCCACATCTTGCAAATGGCAAGATTTCATTTTTTTTTGGTGGCTAAGTAATATTCCATTGTGTGTGTGTGTGTGTGTGTGTGTGTGTCTTCTTTATCCATTCATCTGTCGATGGACTTCTGGGCTCTTTCCATAGTTTGGCTGTTGTGGACATTGCTGCTATAAACATTGGGGTGCATGTGCCCTTTCGGATCACTACATTTGTATCTGGATAAATACCTGGTAGTGCAATTGCTGGGTCATTGGGTAGCTCTATTTTCAGCTTTTTCCAGAGTGGCTGCACCAGCTTGCATTCCCACCAACAGTGTAGGAGGGTTCCCCTTTCTCCGCATCCCCGCCAACATCTGTCATTTCCTGACTTGTTAATTTCAGCCACTCTGACTGGTGTGAGGTGGTATCTCATTGTGGTTTTGATTGGTCTTTCCCTGATGCCAAGTGATGTTGAGTACTTTTTCATGTGTCTGTTGGCCATTTGGATGTCTTCTTTGGAAAAATGTCTGTTCATGTCTTCTGCCCATTTCTTGATTGGATTATTTGTTCTTTGGGTGTTGAGTTTGATAAGTTCTTTATAGATTTTGGATACTAGCCCTTTATCTGATATGTCATTTGCAAACATCTTCTCCCATTCTGTCGGTTGTCTTTTGGTTTTGTTGACAGATACACAACATTTAGATAACACTTTCAATTTTTTTTTTCTGAACATGAATGCAGAACAAGGGGTTATTATGTGTTAGGATGAAGGGAGGTGTTTTTTTTTTTTATTTAGTTAGTGTGAAGATGGCAGGAGTTGCTCCCACCCGCGGCCAGGTTAGGCTGTAGCACAGGTGGTGGGCAGAGCTGGTCCCTTCCTGTTGCAGCTGTGTACCGCCTTCAGTCCTGGGCCCTGCGCCACCCTTCTGCTTTGCAGCCTGGCCTGGATTATCCTTGTCTCCTGCAGTAAGAGCTATGGCAACGTGCTAGTGTTGGCTGGCGTCATCCAGTGCGCAGAGAGGGACGAGTTCTCCTACCGGGAGATGACAGCCAACCTGCCCCTCTGTAGCCACCCCAACCCATGCAAGGTGCTGGTCATCGGGGCTGGGGACTAGGGTGTCCTGCAGGAGGTGGTGAAGCGTTCCTCTGTGGAGTCTGCCTGTGGTCCAGTGTGAGATTGACAAGGATGTCGTTCAGGTCTCTGAGAAATTCCTGCCAGGCATGGCTGTGGGCGGCTGCAGCCCCAAGCTGACCCTACATGTGGGTGATGGTTTTGAGTTCACGAAACAGAACCAGGACGCCTTCGATGTTATCATCACTGACTCCTCAGACCCCGTGGACTCTGCCAAGACTCTCTTCAAGGAATCCTATTACCAGCTCGTGAAGGTGGCCCTCAAGAATGAGGAGTGTCGTCTGCCAGGGCGAGTGTCAGTGGCTGCACCTGGACCTCATCAAGAGATGAGGCAGTTTTGCAAGTCGCTCTTCCCTCTGGCGACTTCCGCTTACTGCACCATCCCCACCTACCCCAGTGACCTGATGGGCTTCATGCTATGCAGCAAAAATCCGAGCACCAACTTCCAGAAGCTCGTGCAGCAGCTGACATGGAAGCAGGTGGAAAAGATGCAGCTGAACTGCTACAACTCTGATGTGCACCAGCAGGCCCCGTCCTGTCTGAGTGCGCTGCCCAGGCCCTGAGGGATGTGAGTTGAGCCCGCTGCTGCTGCCTATGCTGCCCAGGACCTCGGGCCAGGGAGCCTCGGGGACGCCTGGGCATGACAAGTGCAGGACAAGACCCCCTGCCCCACCGGCGTGTCCACCAAGCAAGTGTTACAGGCCCTGGGATGCTGCCTGGCGTGCCCTGCTGGGCAGACCGTCTGTCTCTCTCTCAATATGGTGGTCAGCCCCCAAGCCTATACCAGCTAGGTACAGAAAAAAAAAAAAAAGATGGCAGGAATTTCTGTTTGTAAGGTTATGGAAATTAATCCAATAGGAAGAGAAAATCTGATGATGCGGGAGTGAGAAGGAAGGCTTTCTGGAATAACATCCTTGAGAAGGCAAGAAAGGGATGGAATCTGGTCCATATGTGGAGAGGTTGGACACCTGCCATGGCTGTAGAGATAGTTCATTCTTAGAAGTAGGAGGAAAACCAGTGTATTGGCACCCAGGTGGAATTAGTTCAGTTACTCGTGTTCAGTGGGTGTTACTGGTTTATGGCTTTATGCTAATAGGAGCTTGTTGAAGTTTTTTCTTGATTGCTTCTTATTTACCAATGAAATGAGAAGCAAAACATTAGCGAAGATTGAGGAAGGAAGAAGAGATGAAGAGACCTAAAGGGAGAGGAGAAGGTATCTGAGAGTGAAAGCTCTGGGAAGTGCAGTATGATTTCCTGGCAGCACTAAAAGCCCACTTGAGGTTCACGGTCATGATGGGTATGTGCTTTCCCCATTCAATTACAGCTTTGGAACAGGTGTACAATAGGCAATGAATTTGATTTAGCCAATTTGGGGTTTCTTTAAGTCAGTTCAGTGAAGCAAGACAAGGCTAAGAGAGTTTTAGGGTGTTTGCCAGAGAGTGAAGGACCAGGGACATGAGCAGGATGAGGCAATAGGATCAGGAGAGTTAGACCTTAGTGGGGTTTGATAATTTTTGCAGTTGGGGTATTGGAGAGAGTGAACTGGAAAAATAGGAAGAGGTAGTTGGAGAGTCAGGATCTTTCTAACTAAGGGAGGAATCACAGTAACCAGTACAGACAAGGTCTGGGATATGCGCATTGGAATGAGGGTCTGGGGCAGGGTAGAGTTGTAAGGACAGGGTGTTGGAAGGTGTGGAGATGGAAATCCCCAAGAATTATGTCAGAAGAAATGTCTTGGAGAGGTTGACAGTGAGGCAGGGCTTAAATCTCTCTAAGAAATGAGGGGTAGTGACTCAGGGATCAGTAGATGGCTGCCAAAGGAGATGACCAGAGAGGTAGGAGAGAAATCTGAAGAATGGCAGGATAGAAGCTAGGAAGCAGATGACATGGTGAGTAGTTCTGGGTGTTGTTTAGGGATCCAGTTATAGCAGGATTTCTCAGCCTCAGCACCACTAACATTTTGGGCTGGATTTCTCTTTGTTGTGGGAGCTGCCCTGTGCATTGTGGGATGTTTAGCTTCATCACTGGCCCCTATCCATGGGATGCAAAGGTCCCTCTCCACAGCAGTGACAACCACATATGCCCAGACATTGTTAAATGTTCCCTGGGGACAAAATTGCCCTCATTTAATAACCAGTGAGTTAAATGAATACTGAAAAAGCATTAGGGTCACTGGCGTCCTTATGTAGAGCTGTTTCTAGGGAGTGCTGGGGATGCCACTCTAATCCAGTTTAGAGTGGATTATGGAATAAGCAGGAGAAAAAAATAGGAAATCCTGACCTCTCTTTCCAGGAGCTTGACTTTGAAGGGCTGGAGGATGAGAGAGCAGTAAGTGCAGGAGACTGAGAACCAGAGATGCTCTCCTTCCATCAGATGGAGCCCTGAACAGCTTTAAATATTGATGAGAAGGATCTGTGTGAGGGGAACAACTGACTTAGAGGGAAGAGTGGCTTTGAAATGGGCTGTGGAATGGTTTGTAGATGTGGAGGAGACCACGTTCTATGGGAGGAGCAGTGTCTCCAAAGATACAGGAGCAGCAGGTGGGTGTTACTGGTTTGTGGCTTTGTTGGAGAGAAGCAGAGGGAGTTCTTATCCAGCCGCTTCCATGTTCAGCTGCTGAGAGTGAAGAGAACAGAGCGCTGGGGTGACGGAGGAGTGGGGAGGGAGTTGGTGCTTTGAAGCAGTTGTGGAGAGTGGGAGGAACGGAAGACCAATCTGGCTTGGAAAACCGAGGAAAAGTACTAGGATGTCTGGGCAGTGGTGAGGGCCTGCGTGGGGTCGGTGAGCCTGAATTACAAACAATACCAGTGGTTTCTCCGGCATCGCTCAGACACCAAGAAAGCAGGTCGCAGGCTTCGGCCTCCAGTTGGGGCTTTGCTAGATGGTCATGACGGAAAGTGCAGAATATTGGCAAGCGTGCGGGTGAAATGATGAGCTTGGGAAATGTGACCTTACAGAAGGAAGGGAGGCAAGGAAACGCGAATCTGCAGATTGGTTAGAAAAAGTCATGGGGCCTCTGGGGTCACTGGGAAATGAGATGTTAGTTGTGGTCAGAAAGGGGGATCCCTGAGGAAGTGGGTTTGGAAAGAGAATTTTTCAAGCGATGACAAGGTCCAGGGTGGGACCGTGGAAGTTAGTGCGTGCAAGGGAGGACATCACTAGTGTCAAGTTACTAAGGGGCCAAGGTGGCCCAGTCATGTCTGTGGGTGCAGACATCGTTCTGGATGAGGGAGAACTTGGAATGGGGAGGGCAGTGTGAGTCAGGGGCCGGATTTTCCATGGACAGGGGCAGTAGTAGCTGCCAGGTAGGAGACGATCGGCTCTGGGAAGCTCAGGGGCTTAAGCTGCTTGCATGGACCGAAGGGGCCAACAACACTGGGGACCAACGGTCTGGCCGTGACCTCTAGAATAAGGTGAATGTCAGCCTTACTTCCTTGCCCCGACTGTGAAAGGTATGAAAGAATAATCAGAACCAGCTGCCCGTAGGTCTGCATAGTTTTGTTTCCAGGCTTTGTTTCAAAGTCATCAGTCAAGTTTTATTTCAGAGTGGCATCCAGGATCTATTTTAATCTCCATCTCCCCCTCGCCCAGAAATCCAGACTTCATTTTGGTGATTTCTGGCTTAACTGGCCCTGAGGCAAATGAATTGGCACTGGGGCTATTGAAGGAGATTATGGTTTATTTTATGGGCAGTCCAGAGTCTTTCTGGCTAATCTCAGAAACTCAATCGAAGTCCCAAGGTCTGCCTCAAGATCCCAGGATCTTCAGGACCTGGAAGACTGGGAATAAGGCAGGACCCTTGTTCTCAAGCATTTCTTGGATTTGTACTTGGGTCTTCTACAAAGAAATAGGAACGGCTTTGCTTTGTGGCTTTTGCACTAAATTCACCAAACTAAAAGAGAAAAGGAACTCACCAAAAAAAGGAAACCAAGCAAAGGAACATGGATTTGGCAAAAGAACTCTCAAAAGAAGACATGAGACCAAAGATAAGCTAGTAAGAACGGCTGAATTGGCCCATTTGCTATGGTAGGAATTCACATGGCATTTCAACTTTGAGAGCATTTCTTGCATTCAAGAGCAAAAGGTGAGGGAATGTGTACTTTGCCTGAATATGGAGGGAAGGGGACCTACTCATTTGCTCTATGTGGCTGATTCAGAAGCTACATTTGTGGACTTGTTAGGATTGGAGGGTATGAGCAAAAATAGGCCAGCATGCAAAGTCTCAGTCAGAAATTTCTTTCTGAATAATCACTTTGGAATGCAGAATGTATTTTCCCAGAAACAGTCATAAATGGTGATTGGGCTTCTAGGCCCAGCCAGGCCAGACCAGCTAAGGCCAGTTTAACTCAGAGAGTTAACAAAATTATCATTCTGTACTAATAATCCTCTGGAACACTCCAATCTTATTTTTTCTATTATTACTAAAATTTTAGAATAAATGTAAAGTCCAGAGTGAGTGTGTTGAGTGGAAGCTTGTGGAAAAATTGCTTAGTATGGTGAGTGAATGAAAGTAGGATTGATTTTTGAGTTATGTTAGATTTTGAAGCAGTGATCTAAAACTTGAAGACAATTTAAAGGGAAAAGAGCTTATCAGCTTCTATATTCCTTTTGTCTTTTCTGCTAATGAAAGTGAACTTTTTTTTTTTTTTTAGTTTGGACAGGTTCAAGCCCTGGGAGAGAGCTGTAGAAGCCCATGCTGCATGAGACTGTTGTAGAAAGGAATATTGTTATTCCAAATGAGTTTAAATTTTTTAGCTAGAAGGATTACATATCAACCATGGTATTAAAAGAATATGTTGGGGGCGCCTGGGCGGCTCAGTCAGTTAAGTGTCTGCCTTCAGCTCAGGTCATGATCCCAGGGTCCTGGGATGGAACCCGCATCAGGCTCCTTGCTCAGAGGGGAGCCTGCTTCTCCCTCTCCCTCTCCCTGCTGCTCCCCCTGCTTGTGCTCTCTCTCTCTAATACATTAAAAAAAAAAAAAACAACAACATGGATTTGCTCATGGAACCACAATTGGGAATCTGGAGGTGATATGGGGGCCAGGACAAGTACAAGAATCATAGAGGGACAAATATAACAGTTTTCCAGAAGGGGTGGGGTTAGAGTAGAAGTTGGACATAGACTGAATTCTGATAAATGGAGACATTGACCCTGGAGTATTAATCTCCAGGAATATTACAGAATGAGATTTTTAAGCAGATGGTTTGTGAACGTTAAAAAAGGAAAGGTCATCAGGCGCCAACGTGAGTTCAATAAAAATAAGTCCTGTCAAACTGAGTACGTTACCTTCTTTTTTTTTAATGGGGGTGATTATAATGGTAGAACAGGAGAAAACCACGGACATTTTGTGTTTTTTTTAATTGAAGTATAGCTGACACATTTTGCATGTTTTGATTTTAGCAAATGGTGTGAAAAAGATTACGTTTAAATACAGAATGAAGAAATGTGGACCTAGTGAGAGTATACTTATCTGGGCAATTGATTTTACCAAGACTGTGGAACAATGGCTAGAAATCAATTCCTAGAGGAGACAGAAATCAATATGAATTAAAGTAAGCGCCTGCTCCCTAATTCACAAATATCTGCTGCCTAAGTACAGATTGTAAGATCTGAGGCTAAATGACTGATCATGTAAAAAGGCTAGGTATTTGCCTAATTAAACTTAGTATGAATCAAGCTTGTAATAATATTGTCAAAAAGTTCATGCAAGTCTAGGTTGCATTCATACCTATGTGTCCAGAACAAAGTACTAGGCTTCTCCTGTTCAGTATCAGTAAAGCCACCCGCCATTCTGGGTGCTCCATTTTAAGGGGAGGGGGCATGTTGATTCAAGAAAATCAACATAGGAGTGGATCCTGACACTTAGGCAAGAGTATGACATCAAATTTAAATATTTGGTGATAGTAATTGGTGGATGGAGTTGCAAAATACAGTATTAAGACCCATGAATAGAAGGTATATATAGGCAGACAGTTCATTTCAGTAGAAAGACCTTCTCATAATTGAAGTACCTTAATTCCTTGGAGGAGTTCGAATGTAGACAGACTGGGTAACAACCTAGGCAGATGATGTATGCTTGAACCAGGACACGTCAGTGGGGATGGGAAGGAAGGGCATGCATGTTTTATGTGTAGCAGGACTTGGTAGCGGAAGGCAAGCAGGGAATGAGAGAAAGACAGGATGTTTCTGGGAATATACCACCCTAGTAAGTTATATGTGGCTCACTGATGTATCTGAGTTGCTTTTGTCTTATTTTTTTTCCCCCTCCTTTAACCTATCGTTATCAGCCAAATTTCCTCCTTGTAACAGTGTTCATTCTGCTGCTTTTATTCCCCTATTTTCGGAAAGTCTTGACTGAAATGCCTTGTGAATTCTTGCCCCACAGAGTATCCCATTTGAAATTCAGTGAGCTATCCATTATCTGGGGGAAATGTCAAAATTAATTTGACAAAAGCAGGCATGAGGAAAGCAGGGAGCCCTGGGCATTCTGAACAAAGATGTGATATCAGTATTTACAATGGAACTCATTTGATTATAAGTCATCTAGAAGCATGCCACAGTAATGGCCAGAAAAGCCCACAGAAGCAAAAGAATTGAGTTAAAGTTGAGAGTCTGCTGGTAAATAACCTGACTGTGCCATGACCTAAAAAACAGCATTAATGGAAGAAGTTGTAATAAAAATTTAAAGAGAAACACAGAACTTGGCAGAAATGAATACGCAGAATGAATTCACAGGATTCCTGGAAAATTGAGGAGGAGAGACCTGTGGGATTTCAACTGTAGCTGCCACCCCCCCATATTTTGAATTTGTAATTAATTTGGAAGGCTTAAGGGCTTTGGAAAGATGATTTAAAATCCCTTTATTTCTGAAGTCCTACTAGTTAACCCTAGCTTTCCTTATTTTGACAAATAATAATAAAAAGTGCATCTTTACTATAAGCCTCAAATGTATTCCTTAAGTCCGTTTAGGTTAAAAAAAAAAACAAAACAAAACGAAAAGAGACTATAAGATATGGTTTTACTCAGAAAACTCTAATGGCTCCTTCAAAAGGAAAATGCATTTACAGTTCCTTCTCCCAAGTCACTTTTTGAAATGTAGGTTAATGTGACCTGACAGATTGTAATAACTACCAAAGAGCATCTTCATTAATTATAATGAGCAAACCAATAATACAGATCTTTACAATGTTAGTATGAATTCGAATAGATCAAGTTGAGACCATACTTGTGGCTGGAGTAAAATTTGACTGCTCAGTCCAAATCCCCTAAGATAAAAACACATAATGAAAATGCTGACAGACCATTCAGGGATACTAATGGTATCACCAGCATTTCATGGTTTTTCAGTAGTCGTGTTTTTAAAAAGCAAACATACTGTCTTGTGAAATAAGAAGAAGGTTGAAGGAGAGAGAGGTGAATGAGAGGAGGCACTTTTGAGACTTTGAAAAGTGTTTTTACTTAAAAAAAATTTTTTTTTCTTTTTTGTAAAAGAAAGTCATTCTAAAAGTGCCCCCAGGAAGCTGAGTACAAGATGGAATTCCAGGGAATTAGAAGCCTTCTGTCCCTGTGCAGTTCTGCTCTTGGTCCCCTGTGAGCAAGTCGCTTTTTCTTTTAGGACCCCATCTCCTCATGTAAAAAAAGCAGAAAAATCAGCCGATTTCCTCACTGGGGTGTTGTTCCGTGACTGCATGGTGATTGAAAAGCATTTTAGCTATCTTAAAAGCCTATTCATAAAATAATAATATGGTTAAGAAGTCTTATCTAACATTTATGGATGTTTGTAGTTGGCAACACAGATTGCAGGTACGGGGATAGCCAGCCTCAAAGTGACCACAGCCCAACATTGCTCAGCCCAGCCGTACCCCAACCCTTCCCCTTCGAATGAACTCAGACTGTGTTGGCATCAGGAATCGGCTCTGTTCTCCTTAGAAGAGCACAGAGGGGCATTTTTGTTTTGTTTTTTCCTTACATATTTTTTATTATTTTTTTATTATGTTATGTTAATCACCATACGTTACATCATTAGTTTTTGATGTAGTGTTCCATGGGTCATTGTTTGCGTATAACACCCAGTGCTCCATGCAGTACGTGTCCTCTTTAATACCCATCACCAGGCTAACCCATCTCCTCACCCACCTCCCCTCTAGAACCCTCAGTTTGTTTCTCAGAGTCCATAGTCTCTCATGGTTCGTCTCCCCCTCCGATTCCCCCCCCCTTCATTTTTCCCTTCCTACTATCTTCTTCTTCTTCTTCTTCTTTTTTTTTTTTTTGCTTTTACACCTCAATATTTTATTAGGTATATATATATATCCTTTTTTTTACCTTTTTTAAATGTTATGTTAATCCCCATACATTACATCATTAGTTTCAGATGAAGTGTTCCATGATTCCTTGTTTGTGCATAACACCCAGTGCTCCATGCAGAATGTGCCCTCCTCAATACCCACCACCAGGCTAACCCATCCTCCCACCCCCCTCCCCTCTAGAACCCTGTTTGTTTTTCAGAGTCCATCGTCTCTCATGGTTATTTTTTTTTTAAGATTTTATTTATTTATTTGAGAGAGAGAGAGAGAGCACATGAGAGGGGGGAGGGCCAGAGGGAGAAGCAGGTTCCTTGCTGAGCAGGGAGCCTGATGCGGGACTCGATCCCGGGACTCCAGGATCATGACCTGAGCCGAAGGCAGTCGCTTAACCGACTGAGCCACCCAGGCGCCCCCCTAGAGAGCTCTTTTAAAAAGTGAAGGTCCAAGCTGACCTTCATGTGCTAATCGTGCTGTTGGTTAGAACCTGAATATGTTTATATCAAGTTTACGAAGGTGACTCTCATGTGCAGCCACGTTTAAGAACCATTATCTTTGAGAATTCACGTTTGTAATTTTGAAGGCTGTGGTGGTATATGGCTCAGCCCTGAAGGGTACATTTCACTAGGTCCTGAAATCCATACTGAAAGGTGCTCTAATCCAGAAAACAGTAGGATATATACATATGTACACACACGTACATGCACATTCAACTGTGTGTGTACATATGTGTATGTATGTATCTATATATACACACACACAAATTTATTAAACAGACCTAGGGGCGCCTGGGTGGCTCAGTCGTTAAGCGTCTGCCTTCGGCTCAGGTCATGATCCTGGGGTCCTGGGATGGAGCCCCGCATTGGGCTCCCTGCTCAGCTGGAAGCCTGCTTCTCCCTCTCCCACTCTCCCTGCTTGTGTTCCCTCTTTCGCTGTGTCTCTCTCTGTCAAATAAATAAATAAAATCTTAAAAAATAAATAAATAAATAGAAAATAAACAGACCTAGCTGAAGGAATTGGTTTATGCAGTGTGGAGTCTATTTCATAGAGCATGCTGGCCGGAAGAGCAGGCTGGGAGCTCTGGGGTAGGGGTGGCTCCTGCAGTCCGTAAGGGAGAACTTCTTTTTCTCAGAGAAGCTTGAGGATTTTTTTTTTTTTTTTCCAAGACCAGTCAACTGATTAGGTGAATCTCACCCAGATCACTGAGGATAACAACCTTTCCTTTTGTTGTTGTTGTTGTTGTTGTAGGAAATATTTTAATTTTATTTTTTAAATTTAAATTTACTTAGTCAACATATAGTAGTACATCGTTAGTTTCTGATGTAGTGTTCGATGATTGGAAATATTTTAATCTTGAGTAAAAATAACGATCTTTGTAGGAGCATTTAGTGAGAAAGTTGCCAAACTTTTTGTTCCACACACACGTACAGAGAGAGATACCTGTATGTATACATATATACATACAGAGAAAGAGAAAGCAAGAGAGAGAAAGATTTATTATACAAATCAGCTTGCATGACTGTGGATGCTGAGAAGTCCCATGATCTGCTGTCTGCAAGCTGGAAACCCAGGAAAAGCCAGTGACATAGTGTCAATCTCAGTCCAAAGTCCTGAGAACCAGGAGAACCAATGGTGTGAGTTCTGGACCAAATCTCAAGGCTGGAAAACCATAGGGCAGGTGGTGTAAGTCCCAGTCTCAGGGCAGGAGAAGACCAATGTCCCACCTGAACAGTCGGGCAGACTCTGAATATTTTATAGTGCAGCTGCTACTTTAGTTACCAGTTTGTGATGTAAATATTTAAGATCATTTAAGTCATTAAGAGTGTTTTTTTAAATGGCTTGTATCATACATTTTTTTATTTCTATTGTTTTTAAAGATTTTATTTATTTATTTGAGAGAGAGAGCGTGACACAGAGAGAGCACAAGCAGTGGGGAGAGGCCAGAGGCAGAGGGAGAAGCAGGCTCCCCGCAGAGCAGGGAGCCCGATGCGGGGCTCGATCCCAGGACCCCGGGATCATGACCTGAGCTGAAGGCAGCCGCTTAACGACTGAGCCACCCAGGTGCTCTGTATCATACATTTTCTAATAGAAATATGTCATTATTATAACCTTTCCTTTTAAGTCAACTGACCGTACGTGTTAACCACATCTACAAAATACCTTGACAGCAACACCTAGACTGGTGTTCGACTGCATACCTGAGCACTGAGCCTAGCCAAGCCGACGCACAAACCTAACCATCCCAGTGGCTGCAGTACAGGAGGGTATCCTAAACTGCATGAACCAGTGAGTGGCAGTGGAAATGAGTAAGGTGTGTCCAGTTTGTACTGAGTGTAGAGTTGATCTAGGGTAGGGGAGGAGATGAAGTTAGACAGTTTAAGGCCCAACGTAGCACTGTTGGACTAAGGGTTTGGACTTCCGAGCTGAAAAGACAAAGCAATGCTAGAGCGGCAATGCCCAACAGAATTTTCTGTGGTGACGGAAATGTGCTGTCTCTGTGATGTCCGACACCCTAGCCCTTTAGCCACATCTGGCTGTGGAGACGCTTCAAGTGTGGTGCTGGTTCAGAAACCTCCTCGGGACCTTCCTGGGTAAAATCTGAAACTGACCCCATGCATGAAGGGAAGGAGAGACTGAAGAAAGAGGCCACTCCAGATCCGGAGGTGGTAGGTTTAATAAGCAAGGGAACTTAGAAGGCTTATCTTGGGCAGCCCCAAGGCAGAATCTTAACCCCCCGCTGCCAGAATCTTAAAAGTTTATATAGAGGCCTTAACTGTGTTCAGTCATACAGAGCGGCCAGATGGTCTGAATTCCACATCACTATCTCAAGGCTATGTCCTTGGGGCAGCTTCTCGAAGCAGGGAAGGTGAGTGGAATAATGCACATTCCAAGGGCAGAGGAGGGGGTGAGGAGCCTCCGATTGCTGGGGTCCAGCTCCAGGGTCAACCAGCGGTCACGTCCTCTCGATGACCTCCCGTACCAGGTGACTAGGGACACAGGGGAACCGCATTTTTGTTTAATTTTAATTGACGTAAATTCAGGCGCTCGGCGGGCTCGTAGTTCCGGTGTTGGACAGGGCAGCTTACAGAGCGTGGCTAGGACGGCAGTCTGGCGGGAGCGTGTGGGAGGCATCGGAAGGAGCGGAGGCAAGCAAGCGGCCCAGTCAGCGGACCACTCTGACAGTGCCAGGCGGCCGGGCAGCGCGGGAAGAGGAAACGAAGGGAAGACAGCTGGGAGGTGAAGGGCAAGGGAACCAAAGATAATCTTACTTTCCCCTCCTCGGCCACCTAAGCCCTTCCTGTCGGTCAGATTTCCCCAGCTCATCTTTTTCTCGCTGGCTCTCCTCACGCTCCCTCCCTTAGCTGCAGTTACGCAGAGCCCTGTGTTACCCTCCTTACAGTCTGAGCTTCTCCCCCCTCAACCTCAGACCTTGATATCTCCGCTCGGAAATCTCACGATTCTTAGGTGTCTTCCCCTCCCAGCTGTGCTGCTCTTCCCGTTTTGTGCGCTTTGGTAAATATACTCACCATCCCCTCAGTGGCTCAAGCCAGATACCGCCGAGTCCTTCTGACGTGCTGTGTCTTAGTGTAAAGTCACGGCTTGTCTGTCCCTTCGTCTTCATTTCTGTTGCTACCCCCTCAGACTAGGTCGCTTACTACCTTTCTTCCCTGGACCCTCACAGCCTCCCATTACCACTCTGCCACCCACTGTCTGTTCTCTAAGCACTTCCTTGAAAAGCAGAAATCAGATCATTTCCTTTCTTCTGCCATGTGGAATGGAGTCCCCCCACCACTGTTGCTTTATCTGTAATATTACAAAATATCACAGGATAAAGGGTTAGTTAATTTCAGTTGATTTATTTAATAATATTTATCCGTTTAATATTTCTGTAACCCTATTAAGCAGGTACTTTTGGGAAATATCACTGAACTGTCCCTTGGGGCATATATTCTAGTGAGAGAAACAGACATTAATCAAATAATTACATGAATAACTACACAATTAAAATTGTGAGAGGTGACATTTAAGGAGAAATATAAGGTGCTCTGAGGGTATAAAAGGAGGAGACCTAAGCTAGCTGGGACCGACAGGGAAGGGTTTAGTAAGGAGGAGTTAGCTAGGGAAAGGGAGGGATTCTAGGTTGTGGGGGCTGCATGTGCCAAGAGAGAAGGGAAATACTTTACTTCAGTGGAATACAATGTAACCATTAAAAACATTAATGGAATACAGAACCTGACAACTGCATTGGGACAGAATGTGGTCTTAAATTTCCTAAGCCATCTGGAGCAGCTTTTGGAAAGCAACAAGACTGAACCTTTATAAAACTTGAGTAAGATGGTTCTGTTAAACACTTTTGACTTGAATATAATCTCAAGTCAATTCAGCAAGTATCTGATGGCTTACTTTTCTTAGGGGTTATAGTTTAAAACAAAAAATCGTTTTCTTCATTGTTATAATCCAATAAAAATGATAGTATGTATACATAGAAATAGTTTGACATATAGGTATTTTATCATACTATTATTATAATTTATATAATGCAAAATTAAGAGCCAGAATGAATAGTATAAAACAGTGATTCTAAAGGTTTTATTTCCTACACTTTACACTCTTAATAAAATATGGACCCCAAAGAGCTTTTTTTATGTGGGTATATTGGTACTTCCTATAGTAGAACTTAAAACTGAAAAAAATTGAAATGTATTAATTTACTTAAACATAACCAATGATAAACTCAACATACATTAACATAAAATATTTTAATGAAAAATAACTATTTTCTTAAAACAAACCGTTAGTGAGAAGGGTAGCATTATTTTATATATTTTACAGATCTCTTTAAGAGAAGGCAGCTTGATTTTTATATCTGCTTCTGCAGTTAAAAGGTGCAGTATGTTGATTTGGTTGAAGTATATGAAGTAGATCCAGCCTTACACAGATAGGTAGTCAGAAAAGAGAGGAGTTTTTAAAAGTCTTTTCAGGTAATTGTGGATATTCTTCTTTGATACTACATTATAACTCGACAGGTAGTAAGCATCTTAAAGGTTGGTTGTAATATGGAATGTGAAACCATATCAACAAATTTGTTATATATTGAAAACCTGTCTTGCATTTCGAATGAATCTTTACCCAAGCATAATTTTTATTACTATGCATAGAGCAGATGAAAATATTGGTTCACTGAGTTAAGTAGCTCTCACAAATGTTGACCCATTTCATTATACAATATGAAAAAATGACATTTGTTAACACACATCCAGTCTCATCAGAAACACTAATGAATATTGGGAAGCTGTCAAGTTCACAGTGGTGAATGCAAGTTGTCCTAAATTCTAATACTTGCTTGGAATTTTATCATTAGCAATAAATATTGTCAGTTGTTTTTCCTGAAATGACAGTTTCACTTTGTTCATTTTCGGAAAAATATCTGCCAAATACCCAAGTCTAGGTAACTGCATTTTGTGTCAGTCATCTGTCAAAAAAAAATCTGTGGAAAAAATTGGCAACTCAAAAATTATACAAGCACTTTTCATCCAGACAACCATCATACTTTAGTGTGCATCAGAAGTGCTTTATGGGTACTTCCATTTCTTCACACAGAATAGTGAAAAGCCATGTACTCCAGGGTCAGGATTTAATAAAGTTAGTCATTGTTACAGCTTCCTCAAGAACATGTTTAAGGGAAGTGACTCTTTACTGTAAGTGGTGGTGAAGAATGTAACGACAACTAGTACAGTTTGGTGCTGCTCCTGAGTAGTGCTAAGACTACCCCCCATTGCTTCTGCACCATCACTGCAGATGTTAACGCAGTGAGGAAGACAGATAACATCTTAGTATTATAAAAATGATTGTGACCCTGTGGGCCCCCTGAAAGGGTCTCAGAAATTCCCAGGGGTCCTCGGAATACACACATCCATTGGCATAGTGAGGGAGAGAGAAATGGGAACTTATTGTTGAGAAGAACTGAGTTAGAACTTGAAGCAGAACTAAGATTTGGATAGGTGGGAAGGAGAAGGGAAAGGGATTTTAGGAGGGGGAGTCATGTGAGTAAAGGAGTAGAGGCAGGAAGCAGCATGACGTAACCAAAACACTGATGACAAAGGACGGTTGAGTTGGAGGGTTAGGAATGGGGAGTGATAATAAAATACGGGATGTGATGAGATTATGAGGGATCTTGAATACCCACTGGAAATGTTTACACTTTTTCCAGGGGTCATTGGGAGTAACGGAAGGTTTTTGAATCCTGTGACTTGGACATGTTGGTTTAGGACCATCCTTTTGGTAGAAGTGTATAAGGTGAATTTGATAAACAGGACAACTGGATGCAAGGAGCCTGATTGGAATATTAATTGTAATCTAGTTTGTAAGGGTCAAGAATGCAGGCTGGAGAGATGGCAATAGATGGAACAGGGTGAAATGTAGACTAATTGCTTCAGAGATAGAAGCAGTATGAGAACTAAAGAAGAAAAAGTCAAAGGTTACCAGCATATTATATTTTATAACCCCAATTTCTTGCCAAGGACATTGTTAGGGAATTGGACAAAAACTGTGTGTTTCTATATAAGGTCTAACATAAGACTTTTTCCTCTCCCCAGAATCAGAATGCTTCCTTTTTTTTTTTCTGGTAACAAGAACTGGATCATTGAACACATTTCCTTTTCGCCCTGCTGCCAGGAGGCTTTGTGCCAAATGTCATGTTGAAATCACAACAGTTACAATTGTCCCAGTGGTTAGTACATTTTCTTCCTTCTATTTTCTCTGGCCCTGAGTCTCTATCTCTATTTACAATTCATTAATCTTATTATTTTCACTCTGTTTGATGCCAGATGTCATAAGACCTCTTTTGAAAGAGATCGGTGGTGGGAGAGTCTTTTAGGATTCCTGGTACCAGTTCCAATTCGAAGGGGGTGTGTTCCTCACCCCCACACACACTAAGCAATTCTCAGACACCAGTTGGATATCAGAGAATTCAAGTCAATTCTGACACTATCTACCAGGAGATAGCATCAGAGTCCAAAGGTTAAGGACTCAGTCCTACAAAATTCCCTTCCACTCCCATTTGAGACTACAGTGGCAAGCCCCAGGCTGTTACCAGAGCTTCTGATGAACTGCCTACAGATTTGGAGGTTCCAACAACCTCCTTTCTAGGTTCAATCAATTTGCTGGAGCAGCTCACAGAACTCAGGGTAACGTTTACTTATATTTACCAGTTTATTAAAGGATATGAATCAACAGCCAGATAAAGAGATACATAGGGCAAGGTATGGGGAAAGAGCTTGGGGCTTCCATGTCTTCTCCAGGTCTGCCACTCTCCCTGCGTCCCCACGTGTTCATCCACCTGGAAGCTCTCCAAACCTAGTCCTTTTGGTTTTTATGGAGGCTTCACTGCATAGCCATGATTGGCTAAGTCATTGGCTGATTCAAACTCCAACCCCTTTCCCCTCCCTAGAGGTGATGGAGGGAACAGAAAGTTCCAACCCTCTGATCACATGGTTGGTGCTCCTGGAGCCGGTCCCACACCCTTGGGTGGGGTCCAAAAGTCATCATTAATAAGAAGACAACCATTTCACCTTTATGTCTCTGAAGCATTTTCAGGACACGTGGATGAAGACCAAATACATCTGAGAATTTTAGTCATCTGAATAACAAAATATGTATTTCTTATAAGTCATTATATCACAGGGAGAGTAAAGTCATGATAGTATATTAACCCTTCACATATTTTGTTCACTCATAGTATAGGGCACTCTACATCAGTCACATTTTACTCAGAACTTGAAGAATGCTAAAAACTCTGACGTACAGAACCAACGCACCAAGGTTAAATGTCAAAGAAATCTGATAAATTCAGTTAATCTGGTTGTCCAATTCAAAGCAGATGAGAAGCAGCAAATAAGAGGGTAGTGAAATACCTATTAAAAATAGGTAAAGTGATACCAAAAGAGATGACTCTTCATAATCTGAGTAATGGCAGAGAAAGATGGAGGTGCAAATTCCTAGTGATTATGGATTATGTGAATGCACCCAACACAGCTAGTAATTAATAAAGAACTGTTACGTGTTAGAGAAAACCAACAACTCACAGTTCTTGAGCTTTTACCATGTTCCAGGCTCTGTGCTTTTGCTATTCATGTATCATTATACTTAATCTTCACAATAACCATGCATTTCTTTCTGTGATTTCCCCCTTTTCACAGATGAATAAATAGTTCTAAAGAAATAAAATATACACATAAAGGCACACTGCTTTGTATGTGGCAGAGTTGTGTTTTAAGATTGGCTCAGCTGGATAACAAAGCCCATGTTCTTTATTCTTATTTGGGACTTCCTTCATTTTGACCTTCTTAATAATAATAATAGCAGTTAAGTTATGTTCAATATCCCTTTAAAAGATATCAAAAAATACTATGTACTGTATTTGAGAAAATCTAGAGCATAAGAAAGTTAAAGTAACCCTTATTAATTGGTATAGGTTTATCTAAAAATACATTTCCTGGGCGCCTGGGTGGCTCTTGGTTAAGCGACTGCCTTCGGCTCAGGTCATGATCCTGGAGTCCCTGGATCGAGTCCCGCATCGGGCTCCCTGCTTGGCGGGGAACCTGCTTCTCCCTCTGACCCTCCCCCCTCTCATGTGCTCTCTGTATCTCTCATTCTCTCTGTCTCAAATAAGTAAAATCTTTAAAAAAAAAAAAAAAAAATACATTTCCTCAGAGCACTTTACTTCTTGAAAATTCCCAACAATTGATGGGAAGAGGATTTTGTAAAGTGTTATTTATTATTTACAGTCCGTTTCAAACATTTTTGTGCCATTGTTTTAAATTAGTCCTATGGGCTTTTTTTTTTTTAATTTTGTTTTGCAAACATCTGTGCATTCGCATTTTCGTACCACAAAGAACAGCCATTCCTGTAAACTGTTAGTGAATTAAAGGAAAGAAGGTAATATTTATATACAACATTAACCAACTGATAGGTGTTGTCACATTGCTTTACTTTGCTGAGCACTAGATGCTCTGATTTTCTTTTCTTCGTCTTGCTTTGAATGAGCTTGTAAACACCAATTCTCAGAGAAGTAGTCTGAGAAGATTATGGCCAATGGATACATGGGACATAACAGTCCATGAGGGAGTGACTGTTGATGACAGGACTCTTGTGCTACAAACTCTGAGCAGCTGAAAGCGAAAAAATAACCCAGGGCAGTTCTTAGATGAGAAATGTCAACATCCTGTGAGAGATGAAGAGCCTCTGGGAGTGACGGATTGTAACTTTAAGGGAGCCTGCTGAAGAGGAATTGGACAGGAGCCTAGGAAAGAGCTTGACTTGTTGCCTTGGTTACACCCCCAGTGCTACCTTCCATAGTGTCTTCAGCTTGACAGTCTGAATAACGAGTTTGAAACTCCGTTTTCTGTTCTTTCTCAGATTATAATCACCTTCTGTGAGGTAGGCTTTTCTTTCAGAAGCATAAAATATCAGGGACTGGTGATCTGGGTCACATGTGACTCAGGTGACTGAAAAAAGGGAATAGTTCACATCGATGGATTTGGTGAATGAGAACTACCAGTAAATATTTTTGAGTTGTAACCAGTTAGTTTTCTAAGAACTGAAACTGGATATGCGAAAGCCACTTGAAATATGGTTGACTGTGAGGAATAGGAGGGTAGGTAGAGGGGCACCCTGTGGTTATGAAGTCACGTGAAAACTGTTGTTCCTTAAGACTGATGATCTTACAGTTGTGGATAGAATATTGTGACAGTCCATTAAATCATCAAGGATCTGGTTGTAGCAATATTATTTTGGTTCTAATGGATTCCAGAATATAAGATTGGGAGTTATTTCTTAAAGGTCCAAAAAGTGTAATTAAGACAACCATCTTGCTAGGTGAGAAACCTATAGAACATTTTTCTCAAGAGGTAGTACAAACTGAAATTTTGCTAATAGATTCAAAACATGTTTAAGAATGTTAATTCCATAATGTGATATGAAAGCAAAAGCAGGACACTTTGGGGATATTGAAACCTTAAGAGGCTAGCCTCCAGGAGGATAATCGTTCCCTCTCAGAAATATTGTCTTATACCACTTGACTTGTTTTATCACATCTATCACTTTATCTTTCCTCAGACTTTATTGGGAATATTTACAGCTTAATCTCACCCACATTTCACCAGTGTTACCATTACTGGATGTGAACTGTGCAAACCAGTGATGGCTGCTTCTAGAAAAGCATGAAAAAATCGCTATAGGCGTTTTCACACTCTTTTTCTTTTTCTTTGTGACTTTTCTTGTTCCTCTTCTTTTCTGCAGATCACCTTTAAGGAATGCTAACCATAGGTTTTAAAATGGCTGGAAAGTCTATGGAAAAACAGGAGAGAGAGGGGAAAAAAAAAAAAATGAAAGTCCCAATCCTAGCTCTCCCCACAGGGTTAAGGAAATGGTTCAACCAGAGACCCTGCCCTAGGAGGAGCCTCCCAACTGAGCGTCCCCCTGTAATTTTTCTGAAAGCCTGTTATCTACCCTAGTGACGGAACTCCTTGTAAGGAAGTTTTACTTTAAGAAGGTCATTCAAAGTTCTATTTTCATATTTCCTCAAGCTTGGTTCAGAAATCTGAAGACTATATAAAGTCATGTGAGAACTTCATTTGATAAAACTACTGTTTCCTTGGCATGGGCTGGAGGAGAATATTTAACAGTAATTATGCTTAAGGCAGTATGCCTTTATACTCACCCAGCATCTGAAATGTGATGTTCTAATAATAGAACCCCAGAGTTTATTTTAACACAAGCAAAAGGAAACAAAGGCAAAATGCGGAGACCCAGTCAGCAAGCTGTTGGCATGTGAATGTTCGTTCCCGTGTGTATAAACCAAAAAGACAGAAGCAGGAGCAGCATTTTAATCTACTGATCATTTATAAGTCAACTATATCTATCCCTGTTGAGAAATGGCTAAAACCCATCAGTTCAGCTATTTGCGAGAACTAGTTATAGCCATTTACCAACATAAAATAGCAAGATTGTTTTTTAGGAATTTGTACATCAATTTTTAACCTGCAACCCAAAATCACTTATGAACTAGGTAAGTATTAAGTTCTAAATTTTTTTTGGAAATTTTTGAGTCAAAATATATAAATGATATTTGGTAGTTATATGCACAGGTGGCATATAAACTATAACGGAAAGTATGTCAGCTTGGGGCAAGGATCTCTAAAATTCGTATCGCACATTCCAGTTCAATGTCTGAATTTCAGAAAACATGTCAACATTGTTGAACCCAGGACTGATGGACGGTACCCTAAAATATTTCTTCCTTTTCTTTTTGGGACTTAGCTGGTAATTTTATGGGCGCCTTCTGTATTGCCATTTTCCCACTTGCCCCATTTGCCTACATGGTCTTTAGGATCTTATCAGTAAAACCCAAGAGAATCCACTGAATGGGGATTAAATAATAATATAGTTCAGTTAGGTCAAGAATAATAATTGGCATTTTACAAAAGCCATAATTCAGTTGGGCAGTACCCATAAAAATGCTGGCACTCTCTAATTAAAAAGTGCAAATGAAAAAAAAAGATATTTTGATTATCATGGGCAAAGTGAAAATAACTGAAATCTAGTGAGGGTGGGAAAAGGCATTTTCATACTCTGCTGGTGCAAGTATTCATTTATTATAAATATTACAGATGACAGTTTAGCAACTTACATGTCAAAAGCTCCTGAAAAGGCCATGCCACTTAAGATCTGCTTCTAGAATTTAGCCTAAGGAAATAGTAATTGAACATGTGCACAGATACGTATGTACAAGGATGCTCATTGCATCAGTGTTTATAAAAGCAGCAAATTGGAAACAATTTATATGTTCATCAGCAGAGGAAATGTTTATATTGTGGTGATTAAACATGACACAGAGCTTTATATAAAGCTAGAAAAATGTCTATGATAGATGTTTATAAAACAGTATGTAGGGTATGGTACCATTTTGGTTAGTGTGAAAACCTGAAAGGAAATACTCCAAAATACTAAGTTCAGCTGAGCTCTGGGATGTGGGATTACATATGACTTTTATTTATTCCTTTTTACTTTTCCGTATCTTCAGAATTTTTTTATATTGAGTATATATTACTTTTATCATCAGGGGGAAAAAGGTGATTTTTTTTTTTCTAAGAAAAAAGTAAACAGAGCTCATGCTACATGCAAGGCTCAGCAGAGAGCTCAGAGTGACCAAGACATGGCCACTGGCCTTCAGAAGTTAATAGTGTGGTTAACAGAGTGGGAAAGGAGACTGATTTGTACAAATATTCTGGATCACTCTTGAGTACACCTTGATCATTATAGCATCACCATCAAGGGATCTTTGTGGAATATCCTGACATGCTTGACTCTAAAACAAACCAGAGTCCTAGTTCTGGATACACCTTCCTCCTGGAACGGGCCTTCTTTCCACCGACTTCCTTCCCATCAACATTCCTGAATGCCTGAGTCCAGTCAAAAACATGCTCATTCCCTCCAAGACACCAGTTACTGAGCTGACTTCTTGTTTGGCTCCCTTGTGTGTCCACACATTTCTCCTTATCCCTGTTAACTAACAGGTTACTCCCTCTTCTTCTACCCTGCTTTCCACAATACCAGTCTTTCCACCTTCAGCATCAAGCCTTCCATACTGGCAGTGCCTGGCATTTTTCTTTCTACTTTGCATTTTCTCACTATTACTTGTTTTTACCAGCTGAGGAGGGGACCTAATAAAAGGAAAGAATTCGTCCTGGTCATTTTTCTCTCTACACAATTGTGTAAAGCAAAGAAATTCCACTATTACTTATGCTTTGAATCTCCCTGAATTCTCCTACAGTTAGGGAAAACACTTGAGAATATATCTCATAACTGTATGGCATGTAAATAAAATTTCATTGTGCTCCGTATTTTGTGAGATCTAAATATTTACATAAAGGCTTTTGCTTCTAAACTTTGGTTTCCCTAGAACTTGCTCTGTGCATGGATTCAGGGTTTACTGAAAAATAGAAGATCCAATATTTTCACTTTAGTTCTCTGCTATGATTAAAGTTTGCTTTTTTCCTATTGTGTCCTTGGAATTAATTAGCTTTGTTTTACTGGTCTGAAAGACTGCAGAGAGTCACATTTTTTCCACATTCACATATCAGTTGCTCTTTAATTGTGTGCGTATTTTGATACTGTTTATTTTTCATAATGTAATTCCTCAACTATTATTGTTAGGCATTACACCTTTCTTGCATCCTGCCTCGTATAAAGGACGAGACCATTACCCAAATAAGCTCGGACAACTCTCCAATATCATAGTAAATGACAGCCATATTAGGAATAGACTATTTGAAAGTTCTGGAGATATAATCAGATGTCACTTGCTGTCCAGGGCAAGTTTCAAACACCCTTACACATAAAAGTTTGAGCAAAAATCCCAGTTGGACTGTTTTTTAATGAAGATCTTGGACAAATAAATGCAGCATTTTAAGCTCTAGGAATAGATGCCTCTGTTGTGGAATGGGACTTCCAATCTTGTTTTTGCCAGGTTATTTGAGGACCCGATTTGTGGACGCTTGAGAAGAATGAGATTGGACAAATGTTCAGCAGCAAGTCATTTCATGGTCTTGCCCAGTGCTGATATCGGGGATTCCAGGAGGCTGCTTAGTAAGATGGGCCACTCACACAGTGGTTTCCCAGGTCCTCTCTTACCCCAGCCCCTCTTTCTCCACCTAGAAGACACACCTCATATGACCCTTCATATACCTGAAGCATCCTAGTCAAGAAGTGTAAGTCCTTAGGGGAGCCTGGGTGGCTTAGTCGTTAAGCGTCTGCCTTCAGCTCAGTTCATGATCCCAGGGTCCTGGGATCGAGTCCCACATCGGACTCCCTGCTCAGCGGGAAGCCTGCTTCTCCCTCTCCCACTCCCCCTGCATGTGTTCCCTCTCTCGCTGTTTCTCTCTCTGTCAAATAAATAAATAAAATCTTAAAAAAAAAAAAAAAGTCTAAGGCCTTATTTCAGTCAGAGATTGCTTATGAGAAATTTTCGTACCAAGTAATTATTGGAAAATGCTCATCTTGGGGCTTGTCTTTCTGCCCACTAGGACGTTCTTTCTCAGTCTCTTGTCCTATAGTAAGTACAGAGGTCTCAGCCAGACCCAGGGATGGGACTGGTACCCACCCGTACGTCTTAGCCAATAGCAAAAAATTTTCAAGTTCTTAAATTCACAACTCTAGCTTAAAAGCACTGGGCACAGTATTTTGCTGCTGCATTTTTTATCCTGATTTGGTTGAGGCGAATCCTGCCCTCTGGGGCTTTTTGTTGAAGGAGCCGCCCCACAAATAAAAGAGGAAAAGAAGCCAGCTGAGAGGAGGGAGGCCTGGATAACATCATTTGCATGATTCACACCTGACCTTCTTTCTTATTCCCTGTCCTGTTCTCCTCAGCCAAGCTCTTACTGCTCAGACCAGCATGTCTCCTCTGTATTCCAAGTGTGAAATGTCAGAGGTAGCAGCCAAAGATAGAGGTGGTCAGGTCACTATTCCATAGTGGTTGGCAGCATGGGTTTTGATATAATGACGAATGAACATGGGTTGGTTTTTTTAACCCCTGCAGCCTTTAACTTAAAGTACCACATTAGGTCAGGTGGCCACCAATGCATAAATGAATGTTGGATTGGTGGAATCTAGTATCCTTTGGACCGGTGAGGGCATTGGGTATTTTTGTATCCTTTGGGTAAATACCTAGTAGTGCAGTTGCCGGATCCTAGGGTAGTTCTATTTTTAACTTTTTGAGGAACCTCCATACTGTTTTCCAGAGTGGCTGCACCAGCTTGCATTCCCACCAACAGTGTAGGAGGGTTCCCCTTTCTCCGCATCCCCACCAACATCTGTCGTTTACTGACTTGTTAATTTTAGCCATTCTGACTGGTGTGAGGTGGTATCTTACTGTGGTTTTGATTTGTATTTCCCTGATGATGAATGATGTCGAGCATCTTTTCATGTGTCTGTTGGCCATCTGGATGTCCTCTTTGGAAAAATGTCTTCTTTCAGGGTTTTTGTGTCTCATCTTGGTGTCAAAAAGAGTAAAGATCAGGTTTTGAGTAGGGACCAAGAAAGGCAGAGAGGTCAGGACTTGAATAATTCATCACTGAACAATCAAGTCATTTTTAAAGAGGTTCAACAGTATTTATCCTGAGAGATTATTAAAATTTTACTTCATTAGAGCAAAACTTTAGGAGAGGAATTCTTATTCTTTCCAATTTTAGTATATGTGCTGCCGAAGTGAGCACTACTTATTCTTTCCTGCATTGAGTTTCCCCCTTCTTCCCAATTGCCTAGTAGGAAGTCTTCTACCAAGAGATGGGAAACCTGGATTTCATAACAGCGGAAAACTGGCCTTCTATTCCCTGGCATTGCATTCCAGTAATACCATATCAGAGTTTGACCTAGTTATTTCATACAGACAGCTGATGCCAAGTCATTGAGGCTTTCCTCCAGTGAGGCCATGGTCTTCTGTCACACATGAAAGACGTGTGTGCAGACCAGATTACGTGGCAGCTGCCTGCCAGCCTGTGTGGCCGAGCAAGGGCCGTGTGCGGGAGAGTGCCTGGAGCCATGTGCAGATGTGGTGCTCGTTCCAGGCCTCATTCTCCAGACCTTCACTTCACTGAGTCCGGCTGGATGCCACCAAGGGCAACAGAACATGGGCTACAGAGAACAAGTGGCTTTTGTTCAAAGCTTTTCAGACATCTGTAATGATGACCAGATTTTTGTGACTCTGTTCCACCCCACCCCACCTCCCCTTTGCCATTCTGAAGAAATTATTCTTTTTTTTTTTTTTCCACTCTACACAAAATTTTCCTCTAGCAGCCGCCCTTGCTGTCACCAATAGTAACATCTTCATTGAAAGGAAGAGAAATGGAAGGAGCCCAAAGTCCTTTGTGGCTGAAATTTTGTATAGCTCTAAACACTTTTTAAAGCTGATGGATGTTCAGTAGCTGAAATTGTAAATAAAAGAACTGCGTAGTGCACCAGCCTAAGGCACGGATGTGTCTGTTGTCCTGGCCCCTCGGTGCTCCGGCTAGGGAAGTCACAGTCTGTGGTTAGAATCCCTGGTTAAGTGCAACTGGCATTGAGGGTGTGTTGAGTTAGGTTACACCGGCAGCCTGCACTCCACAGGTGAAGTAACCTGCTAAATGGGAGGCGGCTTGACTGCTAGCAAGAAACCTTCACCGGTTCCCTGGTGGAAAAGAAAGGAATGACAATTACCAGGTTGTATACATTCACCAAAAGATTGATCTTTTCAAAAGTGTGAAGAAAAGGAAGAAGGGGTGGTGGTAAAATTAGGTGATTTTTGTATGAATTGATGCTAAAGTACAGAGAAGAATTAATCCCATTTAGTGATTAAGTGGTTCTACCAAATGACTACAGAATGCAATATCCCCATGAGTTTTTAATGAAAAAAGAAGTTAAAAATTTAAAAATACTACTTATCAGTTAAAAAGTAGTCTGATTCTTAAACAGCAACAAAATTCACATCAGCATCCCCACAAGCTGTGCGAGAAACACAAACCCAAGTCTTTGCTTAGAGCAAATTAAAACAATTCTTTCCAAATCCACATGGTAATAAAGATTGTTTAAACTCTGTTAGGTCTGTGATGTGACATTATTTCTTTATTTTTAAGCCATAAGGCTTTTAAGCTCTAAACTAAAGCCTCATTTATTGTTGTTGCTGGGGTCATTTGTTTATTGTTTTATTTGCTAGAAGTGAAGGGCTGTCTTTTGTGGATTTGGGAACAGATACCAACAACTGTTGTAGCTTTTGTGTTTATCGAAGCATCATCTGGTGTATGTTTAATGTTCTAAAGTGGTGCCTTCTGTAAAGTGGTGAGGTCCAGAGAGGTCTTGAAAAATGATGAAAAGGTTAGAAAATATGACTTAGGAAGGATGAGATTTTCATAAACAGTGCTTCGTCTTCGATTTTTCTTCTTCCTAAATGAAGAAGAAACTAAACTTCACTCCTTCAGATAGGTACCTCTGGTTACTGTGTTTATTTACAAAGTGATACTTCTTTGCTGTTCAAGGAGGGAATAATTCTGAGATGATTGTGTTTACATACAAAATACTGATATATTCCCATGTGTTTGTAGAATAATCCTAAACTGCTCAATTCAAGGACTTCTTTCACCAAGAACATGTTATGCTTGCAAAGATCATGGTGACTGTGACCTCTTAGTTAAGTAACTAGCAGTGGGTTTTTTTTTCTCTATAAACACACCGATGTACCTATTAAAACTAGAAAATAAACAATTATAAATGGACACTTAAAAATTACATTAACATTTGTTTTCCCACACAGGAAGAATTTAATGGAAAACCCGACTCCCTCTTTTTTAATGATGGTCAGCGAAGAATCGACTTTGTTCTAGTATATGAAGATGAAAGTAGAAAAGAAACCAATAAAAAGGGTTCAAATGAAAAACAAAGGGTAAGATTTTGTGTGTGCTATTCTCCTTTTCATTTCATTTTTCATTTCATTTATTATACTGTGAAGTGAAAAAAAAAGTGCTGTTTTTATGTAAGCAATAAAGTGAAACTGGTGTTTGAGATTTCATGTACCAAACATGCCTTCATATTTTCTCTGCTCATCATTCCCTCAAGGCATCTTAACAAATTTTTTTTTTTTTTTTTTTTTAAATATGAAGCAGAAACTTCCTCAGGTGCTTAACCTCAGTGGGTTTCACAGCTGAAGGCAGACTTTCTTCTAAGGAATTGTACTTTCTATCTGTAGAAGAGATTTACATTAAAAGCATACTTGGCTATTTGCTACAGGGTGGGAGAGGAAGCTAATGATTAATAATGACAGCAAGTATAGTAACAACTAGCATTCAGGGTGCTCTCACGGATGGTATGAGCCTCGTGCATGCATTGTCTCACTTTCTTTTCATAATAACCTATGAGGTGCATTCTATTATCGTACCGTTGTAGATGACAGAAGTGACCCTGAGGTTAAATGATTGCCCAAGGTCACCGACTCTAGGATGAGAAATAGTGAAGCCATGGTTCACGATTCTTGTCTTGAATCGAGAACCCACTCTAGTCACCTCTCCCATTTTCTGTCACTTCCCTTCCTTTTTATCCATTACCAGTTAAGCTGCTCCTTCATCCCTTTCCTTTTCTTCAAGCTCTTCTAAATGACAAGACTATTTTTATCTTGCGATAGTAAACCATTTAGTAGGCTAGGGTTATAACAAATGCCTGGACCTTCTGTACCTGAACCGAAACTGTATTAAGCTGAAACAGGACAAAAGGGAGAGAGCATACATGTGTCACTCTTTCCCACTTTGAAAATGACTCCCTCATTCTTTGTTTTGTTTGTTTGTTTGTTCTCACCTCTATGCTATTATATACACACAACTTTAATTGTCCCTCTCTGGACTTTTTCTCTGAAATACATCATTCCTAAATCTATTGATTTCTGCCCATTCTTTCAAACCAGCTGATGAAATTTGCTTAAAATGAAGCAATCGTGCCTGTTTTGTTTTGTTCATTTTGGAAGGGATAAGTTTAGAGGTCTGTATTTGCATGGTATCACAGAGTAAACCCAGGCATTGGAACTTGACATTCAAATTCTAATTCTGCCACTCCAATTATTCGTGTTAACTTTAGGAAATCAATATGATTTAGGACTTACTAACTTTAGGTTATGATTTAGGATTTATTAACTTTAGGAAATCAATAACAAACTGAACTCTAGTGGCTTAACACAATAAAAGTTTACTTATTGCTCATGTCAAGTCAGATGTGGCATCCCTGTTTGGCAAGATGGGTTGGGGGGAGGGGCCTCTGTCCTTTGCAGTCACTCAGGGACTCGGGCTGACACAGAAGCTTTGCCATATTCAACAGGCAGTTTCTAAGATCATCCTGGGCATTAATATAAATAATAGTTTAAGAGAAAGGATGGAGAAAGTACTTGTGCTTCTTTACCACTTTGGCCTGGAAGTGACAACATCAAGTATGCCACATTCTGTTGGTCAGGACTCAGGAAAGTGGAAAATGTCATTTCTGACTGGACAGCCATTTCTCCACCGGAATGCCACACTGTGGAAAGAGAACATGAATCTTTGGCGGACAGCTGGCTTCTTGACCACAGCTGTTAACTGGTTATATGACTTGAGTGAATTTTCTGATTGGTATCCTGTTTTATTATTATTCTTGAGATGCATGTTATTTTTACATTTTGGCTTCTTTAAAATCAGGGTATGTCTTACAAATGACATATCATAATTTCCTTGGCTGAATTTTTCCTATTGATATGTAAAATATTTGTTCATCACACAGTGATGACATCTTAGATTTAGGAAGTGAGATCCAATACCCAATCCATAGGATTGTGGCTAGGATTAAGTAAAATATTATATAGAAATATTATATAAATTGTTAGCACATATTAGATAGTAGATATTAATTCCTCTACCTTTTATTTCCAGTTTTCTTAAAACAGTGTACTAATACAAAAAGGCATGACTCCTCTTTTGTTACTATATAATTTGTATATATGTATGGATATATACATATATATAAATTTACTAGAGTAATATAGCTTAGAATGTTTTATCATTTTCCTGTGGACACCAAGATATATTATGTGCAGTCATAGTCACCGTCAAATACTCATTAAGCATCCATATGCTGGTGGAACTGCATTGAGCGCTATATAAAGTAAGTTAAACAAATCTAATCCATTAAAGTGTAAAGGAGACAGTTCTGGTTTTAGACAAGAGCTTCACTGCCATGGTGAAGGGGCCCCAGAGCTGCTTACATTATTAACAAGTGCTGCATTAGTTTTACACAGAAACATAGGTGCCAGGGTAACTCTCATAAATCAGGAGAAAAAAAAAATCATCATTAATTTGTCAATCTCTGAACTCAACGGATAGATGTACCATGATGTTGGTTTTTATAAGCCGTGCTTGAAGTGCTTTGAGTCTGTTTTTGTGCATATTACTTAGATTCCACCAGAATTTAAAGCTCAGCTTTGGAATCACATATTTATTAATCAGAAAAATATTTGTGAGTTCCATCATGCCTTCTGTCAGGCCTTATTCAGGATTTAGGACTCCACCAAAGAAAGGCAGTTTCAAAATCCTGTTTTCTTTGGGAGAAAAAAAAAAATTATGTCTAAATCATATTGATTTCCTAAAGTTAACACCAAGGTAGACTTTGTCAGTGTCTGATCTAAAGAGTATTGTTAAGTACTTTCTAGAGATGGAGAAAGAGAGAAGTGAGAGGGCCACAAAACATAGAGGAGTAAACATAGAGGAGTAAAAGGCTGCATCTTTCCATGAGCAAAAGAGAAAATATTTTTTCTAGTCAGATCTCCAAATAGCATGTCACCTTGTCCTCCTATATTAGTGAAACTACTTCAGGAACTTCACACCTTCCTTTAAAAAGTATAAATCGTTTACATTTAGATTAGGCATGGGGAATGACTAAGTTGTTTCAATAATATGTGCCCATTTAGCCTGCTGTCCTTGGCACTGAATCACTTTGAATATTTTTTACTACAAGAAACAGGAAAATGGCTTAAGTGCTAAAGGAAATAATTTTCTCACTTAAGAAGTAGCCTAGAGAAAATCATTTCTGGGTTAGGTAATTCACTGGTTTAAAGAGGTCATCAGGAATTCATCACATCCGTCTGCCCTGCCATCCTCAAAATGTTGCTGTTCTTAAACTGACTTTACCTTGTTACAAGATAGCCATTGTACTTCAAGGCACCTGAAGGTGGGAATAGGTAATGCCCTTTTTTAAGGGGGAGGAAAGCTCCCCCTAGAAGGGCCCTAAGCAGATTTCCCTTCACAGTTAATTGTCTATCACGGGTCTGTTCCAAAAATGACTGTTGGCAAGATGAATGGAATTACTTAGCATCATTAGCATAGACAAATGAAGATGAGTCTTTCATCTCTTAAATTGCCTGATCACCCAATACCTGCGAAAGCATCAGGCTTTTCTTAGTAGTAGAGAAGGGAGAAATGACTGTTTACTAGGTAGCCAGCCATGTCTGGCACAGCACATGATTAATTGTATCTAAATATGTTCAATGTACATTGGGAAGAGCAAAGATGTTCTAAATGAAACACATGTCTATATTTTTCTCCAACTGTTTCTGCTCAGTTTTGTCAGTAATGTTTCTTCCAATTCCTTTTCCTAGACCTGCAAACAAGTGGCAGAATCGATCTATTTAGAATTTTGTTTTGTATGACACTTGGTGTCCCTTCAAACAGATGAGTTTATGACCAAGTAAAGGTATAATTCAGGTGACAGTAAAGAGGGTGGAGGGGTCAAGGTAGCACAAAGACAGTATAAGCAATCCTGAGTTAAGTTTATTTAACTTTCTGTCTGCAGAGTCCGTTCCTAAAAGTTAATGGAAAACTTATTTCCTTGAAGCTGATGTAAATTTCATATATGGAGATGTAAATTTGTATTTCATATCTGACTTTAAGAATTCTTTAGTAGGTAGCAGAAGGATCTGGCCAGTGGAGATCATAGCATAAGAGGTTTTTAAGAAATGAGCAATCAAATTAAATTATATCCTTTAACTTCAAATAATGTGAGACAACTAACTGATTGGCTACAGATCCTGTGAGCTTTTAAAACTGTTGTCCCATTGTTTTAGATGCATTATCATGAGGCTGGAAATGTTTGCCTAGAAGCTGGATGAGATCTCTTTGGACATGTTTCAAAGTTCATCAAAAAGTTCTAGTACATGGGACGCCTGGGTGGCTCAGTCAGTTAAGCGTCTGCCTTCGGCTCAGGTCATGATCCCAGGGTCCTGGGATCGAGTCCCGCATCGGGCTCCCTGCTCCGCGGGGAGCCTGCTTCTCCCTCTGCCTCTGTCTCTCTCTCTCTCTCTCTCTGTCTCTCATGAATAAATAAATAAAATCTTAAAAAAAAAAAAAAGTTCTAGTACAGTGAATATATTACATCACTCCATTTACTGAGGTCTTACATTTTTTAGTAAACTTTTATAACAGTGTCCATGAAGATCTTGTACTTTTTTTTTTTTTAGTTTTAGGTGTACAGTTTAGTAAGACTCAAGACTTACAATACCCAGTGCTCATCACAAGTGCACTCCTTAATCCCCATCACCCATTAACCCATCCTTCCACCCACCTCCCCTTTGGTAATCATCAATTTGTTCTCTATGGTTGAGAGTCTGTTTCTTGGTTTGTCTCTCTCTTTTTTTCCCCTATGATCATTGCTTTGTTTCTTAAACTCCACAGATGAGTGAAATCATATGGTATTTGTCTTTTTCTGATCTTGTACATTTTTATTAAATATTCTTATTTTAAAATTTTATTGATATTTTAAGAAGCATTTTAAACTGTGGTTTGTGATTTATTGTGTTTTAAAAAATTTCATTGATTTTTGTAAGTTCCACCTAGAAACCTTGACAAACTCTTTTTAATTCTAATAGTTTCCAATGCATCTTTTAAGTTTTCTCAGAAAAAGACCAATTATCTGTGAATGGTGAGAGTTTTGCTCTACCTTTGCCATTTTTATACTTCTTTCCTTTTCTTGTTGAATTGAAACGGCTAAGACCTCTTGAATAAAACCAGTGATGCATAGTAGTCACCATTATAGTGTTCCTGATTTTATTGGGAATGTTTCTAAAATTTCCCCAAAATATCACACCTGCTATAAGATTTTGGTAGTTTTCTTTAAAAAAGCTTAAGGAGTCCCCTTCTAGTCCTGGACTGCTAAGAGTTTTTATGATAACTGAGTTTTAAATTTCATAAATGCTTTTTTTTTTTTTAAATCTGTTGAGGGATCACATGGCTTGACTTCTCATTAAGTTTTATGTGTATTAAATATATGATTACTGTGGCTAATAGACGATAATTAACAGTATGGATAACTCAAAAATCATTTATTATTGACTCCAGCTTGCAATGTATAATTTTCCTAGTCATTAGCTCCCTACATATGCTAATACTACAATAACATAGTTCATTTATTTATAATTCATTAAAAAGTGTTTGAAGTCACAGAAATAACATCAAGAATAAAAGTAGTTAAAGGAGAAACACAGAGTGACAAATGTAAAGTCCAGGAAAATACAATGAAGCCATGTGTCAGAGTAATAAACAAAATGATTTTTTTATTAACCATAGGTCCTATTCAGAAGTTAGAGTTCAGCTGTAAATTTGCTTCTGAGTTTCCTAGTAGCCAAAGAAAATGGGACATGTTATGTATTAATAACAATATGTTCTGAAGTTTTAACACAATAAAAACAAAACTGTCCAAAAGAAATGTAATGTTCTGAGGATCTCCCAGAAAGAAATGTATTCCATGGAGCCTCCTAAAGGAGAAGACATGATTGAATAGACTTAACATTGGCATATCTCCTCCAAGTTGAAGAAATAAAAGGATGGCAGAAGGGGATTAGGAAGCATCAGAACAGAATAAAATATTTCCTGGAAATGACATGTTTGCCACAGATAGTCCATGAATTGGAAACTTAAGGCTTATATTAAGATAGGTTAAGAAGAAATGATGGCAACCAGTGTTGGCTGGTTTTACCTTCCCAGATAACTTTTGGTACGTGTCCTCTCTTCTGTTTTAGGGAGCAAAATCCAGTCTAACTTCAGTTCTCTAGCATTTTAGACTAAGGCAGAGAGCTCTTCTTTATATATATATATATTTTTTAGTATTTTATTTATTTGACAGAGAGACACAGCGAGAGAGGGAACACAAGCAGAGGAAGTGGGAGAGAGAGAAGCAGGCTTCCCGTGGAGCAGGGAGCCCAATGCGGGGCTCGATCCCAGGACCCTAGGATCATGACCTGAGCTGAAGGCAGATGCTTAACGACTGAGCCACTCAGGCGCCCCTCTCTTCTTTATATTTTTATCTCCTTTCTTTACACCCTACTTGCTTATACTAAGATTGTAGGTTAAAAGGAATAAAGTAAATTAGAATCAGCAGTTTCAAATTACAGCTACAAAATGTATGGCTGGTATAAGCGTGTTTGGGTTTATTTTTGAGTACTCAGCACAAGAGCAATGAATCCAAATCTTGCTTCCTATTCCTCAAGTGGAAAGTGTCCTTGGGCCCAGTCCTTAAAACAGACAAAAAGATCAGTGAAATCCTAAAAAGTAAAACCTGATTATTCCATTTCATCTCACAAAGATGTGGAGAACAGAAAATCCTTTCCTTTCTCTCTGATTGGTCCTTCTGAGATCTGGCCTTAGGTTTGAATGAAGAGGCTGTCATTTGCCCTGGGGATCCCAAACAGTCACCTGTATCTCACTTTTTAAAAGGCACAAGATTAGGAAAAATCAACTATATTAAATTTTCATAAGGAATAGGCTTGGAAGGGATAAATAATCACAAAAGAGTAGCTGCCGTGTGCATAGAGAAGGTGTGTCTTAATGGTATTTCTTAACTTTGATAAGAGGCATCTGCTTTACTCATTGAAAGTAGATTGTTCAGGCAGCATCCTATACCTACTGAGTCAGAATCTCCAGGAGTGGGGCCAGAAAAACTACTTTAAGCAAGTGCTCCAAGTTGTTTGTGTAAGTAAGTACGTTTGGAAAGCGTTGCACTAAAATGTTTATAGTAGTTATCTCAGTAGTGACTTTTTATAAGTTGCTTTTTCTCCCCTTCTCAGAAAATTTCTGTTTTCTACTTTACCCACGGAAAGCATTTCTTTTGTAATTACACCTAAAATGTTAATTTAAAAACGAAATTCAGAAGTGACGTTCAAATAATACTCACTTCCATTCCATGCTTATTATTTAGAATGCTCATCTTTTTTCTGTCCCCTAGAGAATACATATTAACCTACTTGAGTAAATTCCTCATCAGATTGGTCCACTAACATTAAATGTTTTATCACCAACATGTGAATTTAAATTAAGTCCCAATTATTTATTCCGCTTACCGCACCTTTTTGAGCACATGATGTATAACTAATAAATAGTACTTAGTAATTTTTTGTACAGATTAAGTACCTTTAACTTATTCCTTACTCGTCTTTGTAGGCTTAACAAAGATTGGCAAGTTGAAAAATACACTGTACCACCAGTACTTTGCCTAACAAAGTGCCTAACAAACACTTGAAATTAATCTATGCCTATATTTCATTAATCCCAACTGATTTGTACTTTATTATCATTACAGTGTGTCCAGTAATTTTACTTCATAGGCATTACAATCCTTGTTTTTTTATCCTGCAAAAGCTGGGTGACATAAAAAAAAAATGGTAGATTGGTGTTTACAATCATTTTATTGCTGTATAATTCACAAGCCAGTCCTCTACACAATGACTTTATTAAGCTAAATGAGATGTGTAATCTAAGGTGCTTAGGGGCAGAAAGCTTCCTTAATTATGCCAGTCTGTCCTTTGTGATTTTGATTGCTCTTATTCTTTATTTCTCTGACAGCTGTATTAACCTCTCACAAGAGATATGAATAAAATTCCAGTTTCTAGGCTGAGATAGGTACTCTTATCCTTTTTTACTTTGAACCCCCAGCACCATTCTCCACCAGCAGTAATAGAATCACATCCATCTTTTTCGTGATGTGCACAGGTCCTCAGTGATTACAGTCATTTTGGATTTACTAGACTTAGGTTTTAAAAAAAAAAAATCCAGGTTGCAATGCCAATAAATTTGTTCCCCTAGAGACAGAAGAATTTACAGCACAGTCTAAAGTATGACTGGGTGTTTTTCAGAGCCAAAGAGCCTCAATTGGTTATTTTGTGCTGCTAAATACAGACCATAGACTATAGAACATAGTTTAGGTTCATAAATGTAAAGTTTTTCAATAAGGCACATAGATAATTTTTAGTTAAAAAAATGTGTGACCTCATGTTTTTTCAACAAATATTTATTGAACAATGGCTGTCAGTCAATATGCAATATTAATTTTGTTTCATTTTTAACATGGAAGACAGCTCTACCCTAATTTTTTTAAATGTCAAGAACATTGTTACTTATCTAAGTATAAATTCTACAAGGAAGTGAAGATGATGATTTCATATTAAACAGATTGAAGCAATCTTTTCCTAAGTAATCAGTCTTTTCCTGATATGTGCTTGTTTGACAAATACAGCACATATGCTAATTTACTTTAGCTACCTGACAAACCAAGAAAACTGGTTTGATCAATTTTTAAAATATTCCACTAGTTCTTTGTGAATTGCCTTGCCAAAGGAAAATAATAAGAACTGTCTTATTAAAGTAACTCCAAGGTGATAGATTAACATGTTTAAGCAAATAAAAATGTCCTATCCTTGATTCAACTGTTTAAGTATTTATAGTGAGTGGTAAAATAGAGGACATTATAAACCAACTGCAAGGTCTGCCAATTATCTTGAGAGAAATCAGGTAAATATCTCAGGAGTTCTTTATAAAGAACTAGATAAGAACTAAAATAGGATAAATTAGTTCAACCTTTCTGGAGGGCAGTATGGCAGTACATATTAAAGAACTTAAAATTGCATACGCTCTTTGATTTAACAATTCTTCTGGGACTTTATCCTGAGGAAATAATAATGGATGCACAAAGACTGTTCTACAAGGATTTTTATGATAGTGAAAATTAGGAGCAACCTAAATATCCAACAATTTGAGATTTGTTAAATAAATTATAGTACATCTCTCTGAGAGACTATTACCAAGCCATTAAAATGAGATGGAAGAAAAGTATTTCTAAGGTTTTCTGCATCTTTGATACTCACATGTGCTATACACTCTTGTCAGTCACCTCCCTTATTATACACAGAAATGAGGGAAAAGTGAGGAGATATAAAGCTGTGTTCACAACTTTCAGAGTGAAGAGGGGACACACACACACATTCTGTCTCACACAGATATACACATATATCAGATATCAAAGAAGGACCAGGATGACCAAGTGGTATAGAAGAGTGAAGAAGTGGGAGAGCTGAGTAACTCAGCATTAAGATCCATTTCTTGGAGTTCCAGTAAAACAATTTCATTGGTGTCCCACTGAAGGATTAGGGGGTCCCTGGGTGGAAGGTATGGAGGCCAAGTGGATTGGGTTGCCTTTCTTTTTCAGATATTTGGCATTAAAAAAGAAGAGGTGAGCCTCTAAGGCCTGTAGAGGAGAGAGGGTTTTGTGTGTGTGTTTTTGTGTTGTTGTTATTTTGTTTTGATTTGTTTTTCAGGAATAAGGGTAGTTGAGCATGTTTGCAGAAAAAGGGTATGGTAATGGCTTACATGTCTGTATGGCTTATTATGTGTAAAACATGATACTGTGGACTTTTATACCCATGATCACATTTAATCCCTAAGAAAACCTCAAGGTGAAGTTATTTTTTGTCCTGTTTTTGAAATGAAGCCACTGATGTTTGTATGATTTAAGTTCTTTTGCCCAGTGTCACAGAATCTGGATTTGAATTTTGATTCTGAACCTAATTGTTATGCCATTATTTTCCAAAAGGAAAACCAAAACTGGAAGGGCTAAAGGGGCTATTTGGTAGACTAAAATCTGAAAGGAGAGAGTCCCACGAAGGCAGTAAAGAGTTGTAGCCTCAATTTAGTATTCTATAGAGGAGGAGGCACATCTTCTACTGTTCAGCATGTTGCAGTCATGGTGATGCAGTTGATACAACGAAGACAGGAGTAGTTTGTGTTTTGTATGTTAGATAACAGAACTGCCCTCCTATGGGGTTGGTTCATTTCCAACTCTCTAAACCCTCCCCCTTTGTCCTCTAGTAATTCAGACTCCAGGGTGTCTGGAAATCACTTCATGCACTAGATGCCCTGAGCTATCTGGTGCTAGTACGTTCCAGAATTAAACCATATCTCTGTCATATCCTGTAATACTCATAAGTAAAAGTTCATGGAACATTTTGGGGGGCTCAGGAAAGGGAAGCTTAGTTGCTACACTCAGTAATTTGTATTCCTCAATCCATTCCTACATAACAGGCAACCATCGATCCACTATCCACTCCATTCATTCATTCATCAGACATTTATTGCATGTTTATTCTATTATAGGTCTAAGTGCTGAGGATATCAAGATTAAAAGACATCTCTAGAGGCAAGGATGGTAATTGAAGAGTAGGTAGGGCAATGGAAGGATTTAATATTGTTAAGGGTGGGAAACATTTTTTTTTAAAGATTTTATTTATTTATTTGACAGAGAGAGAGGGAACACAAGCAGGGGGAGTGGGAGAGGGAGAAGCAGGCTCCCCGCAGAGCAGGGAGCCCGATGCGGGACTCAATCCCAGGACCCTGGGATCATGACCTGAGCCGAAGGCAGTCGCTCAACCAACTGAGCCACCCAGGCGCCCGGGTGGGAAACATTTTAAGTGTTTGTTGGCTGGGAGTAAGAGCAATGAAGAGGAAAGAATAAAGAAAAAGAAGATATTGCTGAAGCAAACTCAAGAAGAGATATGAAAAGGATGCAGTCTTCTGACCCCAAGAAGATAGATGGTATCTAGCTGTAGATAGAAAGACACCTGCAGGAGTTCACATGAGTGGCTGCCATTTTCCCTTCAAGGAAGGAAGCAAGGTCACTTGCAGAGTGTGCTGGTCTGGAGTTGGGTGTGGAGTGTGAGGAGCTCCTTGAAAGTTTGGAACAGCTCCCTGGTGGATGAGTAGGGGCCAGAAAGGAGACGGCTTTGTATCATAGTGGACCTAACTGTAGTAGTAACCATGAATTTGTAATAAGGCCAGTTAACGCAGTTATATGATTTCTTTCTGCCAGCACTTAATTATTAAAATAGCTGTTCAGCCACTGAAGAAGTTCCTCTTTTGACTGATTCTCCTGCTCTTCTAACTAGAAAGACATTTGTCTACAAGAGTGAGCCTTCACACTCTAACTGAAATTATTCCTGACTGACTTTGAAAGGATACAGAAGACACAGTCATGGATCCTGCTAATGAGACAGTCTGGGTTGCCCTTGTACAGACTCAGGATGAGTCATCTTCCCTGAAGGAGAGGAAGGCAGAGTGTCTGGTGTACTCAGAGCACCCACTCCCTCCACTGTACAGGGATGTAGGTTTGAGGCTAACAACTTTTCCCTAGTTCGTGGTTACTGAACCAGTCAGGATTCTTGCTGGCAAGTAACAGAAATGAGCTCTAACTTAAGCAGACAAGGAATTTATCAGAAGAATGTTAGGGAGCTCATAGGTTCTTCTGAAGGCTTGGATGAATAAACCTGGAAACCAGGCAGCTAGGAGCAGTGCCCCAAATCCCACCGCAGAGCCATTCTGGGAAAGAAAGCATGGTTGCTGCCCAGAGCACTGCTGGTACCACTGACCAGCAGTGGTGCCCCAAATCTGCCATGACCTCTACTTCTGCTACCTCGGGAACTGGCATTCACTTTCCCAACCACCCTCGAATGAGTTCTGCTTGGCCCAGCTTCTTTGTGTCACTAGCTTCTGAGTGAGAGTCTGGAGTGGTTGGTCTGATTGACAAGGCCCAGCTCATGTGCAAATAGCTGAACTTCACAGGAGACCAGGAAGGAGAATGATTGTGTTTTTCTCTGCTATAGTGGTCATGGGCTCTGGGGAGAGTTGAAATATTGGGTGGCCATAAAGAACAGCAAATGCCTGTTAACACTGTCATGAAACACATGCATAAAAGTTTCAGTCCTTCTGTATCAGAAGAAGGTCTTAGATCACTAGACACTGAGTTTCTCTGTAGTTCCCGCCATAGCAAACTATTCTAAATTCTTTGAATTTTCAGTACCTGAAGGATGCTCTCGGGAATGTTTGTAGAAGAGATTAATAAGCATTTGTTGAGTATAGTCTTTCAACAAGCATGTATTGGGCATCTACTCTGTGCCAAGCACCATGTTGAATATTATTTGCAGGATCATAAATGCTTTTATTTTGTTTTTTATTATTTATTTACTTATTTATACGAGGAGGTAGAGGGAGAGGGAGAGAGAGAATCTTAAGCAGGCTCCATGCCCTGTATGGAGCCCAGAGATCATGACCTGAGCCAGACGTTTAACCTACTGAGTCACCCAGTGCCCCTCAAAAATGCTTATTTTAAGCAGTAGTGAAGAAAGAAGCAATCAGGCACGAGAACTGGACTACCATGCAAGAATCAAAATGCAGGTTAAGATCTAGAATGAAGAAATACTACCTGTATAGAAGCAGGATGAGTCTGAAGCAGCTTCCCAAGCTGAGGTTGGGGATATGGCAGGTCTGGTTGCTTGTTCATGTTTAGGGTAGTTGTAGCACTTGCTGATTTTTCTCTAAGTGACTATTGCATGCTCAAATTGTAACAAGCAATTAAAGGTATTACATTTGTAAAGCTCTGGCATGTTGTAAGTACTGTATCACATCATTTATTAAGTAAAAATTAAAGCAATATTCTGTTTCTGATAATTCCACAAAATATGTTAGGGATTCCACTTGGACTCAAATTTAGCCAAATACTAGGTGTATTTTTTCACCTTTTGGCCTCAGGGCCTTTTTCATACAACCGCCATCTGCTTTCTATTTATTAGCTGCTTTCCATGTTCTAGGCACTTTGATAGTAGCTCAGCCTCTCCTCTGCCCCTTGGCAGTTGGCAAATCGTGAATGGCACTCCCTGGGCAAAGTGGTCTTGACTGCCGGATCCCCTGGATTACCTAAGCCATGATCCACTAATTCCTTTATCTTGTTAACTGCTCAAGTTAAAACAAGTTTTTGGGTTTTTTTGGTCCAGCTTTTTCAGTTGTCTTTGGTGGGAGAATTGGTCCAGTTAATCTTCTGTGATGACTAGAAATGGAAATTCTGGTTTATGTGTTTTATGTGGTTTAAATCATACAATCCTCTTGAGAACCTCAAAAGGAAGTTCGTGAGGCTTTCTCCATTCTATAGAGGAGGAAAATGAGGCACAGAGAGTTTGTTTCCTGCCAAGGGTCAAAGAGCTGGTAAGTGATGGCACCAGAATTTGAACACAGGCAGTCTGGTTTTAGAGTTTGTATGTTTAACCCCTGTCTTTACTCATTTTTCTGCTTTCATGAAGCAGTATAGCTGTTTCTTCAAGAACACCAAAAGTGTTCTTCTAAAAGGTTAAGTAAGTCTCTACTTTTACATGCTTTCCTTACAACTTAGGACACAGCTTGACAAAAGCCTAGCCAGATAGAATTTAATATCAATAAATACAGTACATTCCGCATCTTTTCAGATGGCCATGTGACACATATCTATTATCAATTAATTAGTTCCCTATTTTTGTAGATTTTTAGATGTTTATACCTTCATGGACATTTTAATCTTGCAGAGAGAAACATTCTTTTGAATTTTGCAAAATTGTTTATGTTGTTTATTGAATTTGTTCAAGGCATGTAGAGATGAAATATACATATCCAAAATTGAACCATCTGTATGTCTGATATGTCTAGAATGCCAGATCTGGGCTTTAACTCTGGCAAATGACATCAGTGAATGGGACTCAAAAAACTCCATTTGTGTGCCAAACCGCTTATGAGTTTAAAAAAAAAAAGGTTTTGGAATTGTGCCAAAGTTAGAGACTTTTATGCATCCTGAACGGCCAGAAACCCATGGGGACAACCAAGGCCTTCGAGAGTGCTAAGTGAACAAATCACCAACAGCTGGAGCACCTTCGTTGCTTATGTGCCATTTTGAGCAGATCTCTCTTTTCATCAGATTCAAACTGGTTTGGTTTGGTTTGGTTTTTCTTAAAAGACTTTTTCTGTCCTTGGCAAAACTACAGGGTCTAACATATTTTCCAATTTCTTTTGACAGAGAAAAAGACGAGCATATGAATCTAACCTCATCTGTGATGGCCTGCATTTAGAAGCAACAAGATCGGTAAGTGTTGGATCCTTCCCAGTCCTGGGCTGACTGGTGCTCTTGGGAAGTGGCATGTCATTTGGAATGCTGGAGTGGCATTTGAAACGTGCAACTCTAGTGCTGCCTTAGGCTGGGAGGGGAGTCCATCAAAATCTGCATTATAGGATGTATGTTTGTTTCTGATCCAAGTCAGCCTAACTTTTTTAATAGCCAAAGAATGTAATACTGAATGCGTGTATAAATGATTGTTTTCTTCTTTTAAGAGCTTTTTAAAAAGATTTCTTATTTTATAGACAATAGCTTGCAAAAAATTAGAGGATATAAGAATAACAAAAATAAAAATCCTCTGTGTTCTCATTATGTGTAAATAACCTTGTGGTCCTTCTAAACTTTTTTATTCCTCAAAATATATGCATTTTTCCCTTTCAAAAAGGGGGATTATTATTTCACAGTTTTATAATTCGCTTTTCTTTCCGTTAATATGTATTAGATGCATTTTTATATTGACATCTTTTTCTAATGGACACATAACATGACATTTAACAGATATATAATACAATAAAGGGTCCTGTTCTGGGTTAGAAATGTTAAAATTATCATTAAAATAACACTGCAGTGAATATTCTAGTGTTTTTATTTTTAGTCACCAATTTGGATGGAGTGATGGGCAAATTAACAAGTTTGCTTTTCTTCGTTTAAAATAATAGTAATTTTATGAAAGGAATATGAAAAGGAGTTTAATTACTTGCTCAATAATTTGAACCAAGAAATTATCTTTAAGGCAAAAATGTCTGATGGAGTGCAAGTCTGTTTTTATTTTATCTTCATTTTTACCAGTGTCCTGTGTTTTAACTACCAGCAACATGAGAACAATCTGTATGTGTTTTAAAATTATGAAAACAATTGGTTTAGTGTCCTGGTTTGTGTTTTTATTCTTCCTTTGTAGATTTTGGATGATAAGCTTGTATTTGTAAAAGTACATGCCCCATGGGAGGTGTTATGTACATATGCTGAGCTAATGCACATCAAATTGCCTCTGAAACCCAATGATCTGAAAACCCGGTCCTCAGCCTTTGATAATTTCAGCTGGTTTACCAAAGTCCTCCAAGTGGATGAAAGTATCATCAAGCCAGAGCAAGAGTTTTTCACTGCCCCATTTGAGAAGAACCGGTTGAATGATTTTTATATTCAGGATAGAGATACTTTCTTCAATCCAGCCACCAGAAGCCGCATTGTAAGTCTAAACCAAATTTAGTTGCTGTCTTAGAGTAATTTGGAACCTGCTGTTTGAATAATTAGTGGTCTGGTTTGGTTGGTTTAGTTTCATTTTTAAAAGCTGCGCCCCCAACCCCTGCCCCGAAAAGAAAACAGGTTCCTGTTACAATAGTAAACAATAGTTGGTTAGTTACACAGTCTAGTGCACACATTTTATTTTGGAATTTTTTTTTTTTTTAGGTTTACTTCATCCTCTCTCGGATCATGTATCAAGTAAGAGACAATGTTAAAAAGTTTGGGATTAACAAACTTCTCAGCTCTGGGATCTACAAAGCAGCTTTCCCTCTCCATGATGTAAGTCAAATGGCAAAAATGAAATAAAATACCCAAGGTATACTCTAGTGTGAATAGAGAAGGGCTAATCTTAACCTTGAGTTTCTTCTTTCATAAAATGAAGATGGTCTACTGCAAGGATTACAAGCTCATTTAGGGCAGGAACCAGGTTGTTTTGTTCACTGTTGACTCTCAGGCATAGAGAAGGCCATGAGTTTGAATGGGTCAATGAATGGATGATTGAAACAGTAGCCGCCCTGTAGTGCATGTGTAAAGCAGTGCAGATTCGCAGTTAAGCGTGGGCTCTGGGGCTCGCTCTCCCACTTTCTACCTGGATGACCTTGTAAAAGTCATTTAGCCTCTCTGTTCCTCAGTTTCCTCATCAATAAAATGGGGATAATACTCATACTTACCTCATGGAGTTATACTGTAGAGTTACGAGGATTAATTTAATTAATCCCTGCCAAATGTTACAACCATGCCTGGCATATAGGAAGTAGAATGTAAGTGTTAGCTATCCTCATAATTACTGGCAGATGTTATTATCAACCAGAAAAGTATTGGTTCTTTTTAAGCAAAATATGTGTTGGATCTTCTCACTTACCATTTTCTGGAACACAGGCTCTTTCCCCCTGAAATATCATTTTCTTAGTGTGTCCTGGAATATCACAAGGCTTTTAAAAAGGCATCTGTCAGGGTTCTTGTCACGATGGCAATACTGCAGAGTGTTGACGTTTTTTAAGGACTCCGTTCTGAGATGACAGGAGCTCCTCAAATTCAAGAACACTTCTCTAGCCGGTAACATCCCTCATGAAATGAAAATTTTAAAATGTGACTGCTTCAGACCCTTAATGATGCCATAAATGCAGGGATGTTATATCTAAGCTCTTTAAATAAATTCTGTCATTGAAATAAATTAAATACTATATTAGAGAATGCTGTAGCTTTGTTACATTCACTCTCAATTTATCTGAATCTCTAAGACCAAGAAAGCCAAGACTGAGATTGATCTTTGCTACTGGGTATTACACGTACTTATGGATGACGACATTATTGAAACGTACTGTATATGTTAATAAACTAGGACACAAAAGAGCTACTTGATGCACATGTGTGAATAGCAGAGAGCTGGGTGGAGAAGCAGGTTCTGAACTTCCTGGTGAAGAGACCCAATATGGCAGCCTGGCCTGACAGTCTATGTGTTTTATATTTGTGCCCAGCAAAATTAGTGATTATAGCATGACACAGACTTTGGGGACACTTGCAAATAGCTGTCATGAATATTAATCTGGGACGCCAAAGTTCAATAATATTCAGTTGGCATCTGACCATGCCCAGTTCTTTCCCACTAAAGCCTCTTTTACTTGCAGTGTCCCACATCGAGGCTAAGGAGTGATCTCCTGTGGCATTTGGAAGGGAAGTGAATGGAGGTCAGGACCCATGTTAAGGCTTACCTGGTGATAATCTGGTTCTAGTACAGGAGGAAGGAAAATGAGTCAGATGGGAAGAGTGACTGAATTGAAGTAGAGGCAGGAAGCTTTGTGTTTTGAGTAAGCGAAGTGTATAATATGTCAAACTTCTTTGTTGTTTATATTCTATGTGTTGTCACAGAGGAACTGCTGAATTGGGGGACAAAGATGCCTGGGTTTTAGAAGTGACCTTGATACTAACCCAACCTTAAGGCCCTGGTTCCCAGAGGTGTCCCAGGAGGGCGCTGGACTATCAGGTGTCCCTGCGTTGTGGCAGTTTTGGTACTTGAACAGCCCAATTTTTAACTGTTTAGGACTTTGCACACTTGTAGGATGTAAAGCACCTCTGGGGCTCCCACCAGGTACCTGAGGTGTTCTCTAGGATTGTAACAACCAAGCGTTCCTCCCCACCCACATTTTTAAGTGGCCACAAGCGATTAATAATACCTGTTTGAGAATCACTAAAAATTAGATCATCCATCCCTTCCAGCAAATGAGGGCCCCTTATTCCTGTGAAGTATGAGTACCATATTGAATAAACAGATTTGTGAACACCTAGAGATCATATACTCACTTGTTTGCTTCTGCTTCGCAGTGCAACTTCAGCCATAAGTCAGAGGATCTCAGCTGCCCAAGCGAACGGTATCTTCTGTACAGGGAGTGGGCTCATCCGCGAAGTATATACAAAAAGCAGCCCTTGGATCTTATCAGGTGAGGTGTTGTAGAGAGCATGCCAATGGGAGGACTCAGAGTTGCTCTCGTGGCATCGAAGTGACAATATTTAAAGAGTATTGCCAACCAGGGAAGCTCACCCAGGCCACTGAGCTTCATTGTCTAGAGCTTTTTATTGAGGCTTCATTATGTAGGCCTGACTCACTGAATCAACATTGCCCATGTGGCTCAGTCTCCCACCCTTCCTTTCCCAATATCCTGTGGCTCAAAGCCCTAATCCTCTAGTCACATGGTTGGTCTTCCTGGCATGGCCAGTCCCCATCCTGAATCATCCCATTAGCACAAACTAGGGGCCCTCCGTGAGTCACGTCATTGGCATATACTCTTAGGTGGGGCCCCAGGGGTTCTTTGAGTAACAAAGTTACCCTTATCTTGGGAAATTTCAAGAGTTGAGAGGTTAGCTCCCAAGAATTGGGAATAAAGACCTACCATATTCTTCATTGCCAGGAGTAAATGTTAGATTTAGCTTAAATTGTATGGTAAGAAAACAAGTTTTCACTGCTTGCCTGTATCTGCTATTAGATACTGTTTTACTATATCTAACAAGATGTGATGACTAGCTCAACATTTGTTTTCTGAAAGCATCAAGGTCAGCTGCTCTCCAGAGACTTTTTATTTATTTATTATTATGTTAATCACCATATATTACATCATTAGTTTTTGATGTAGTGTTCCATGATTCATTGTTTGCATATAACACACAGTGCCCCATGCAGAACGTGCCCTCTTTAATACCCATCACCAGGCTAACCCATCCTCCCACCCACCTCCCCTCTAGAACCCTCAGTTTGTTTTTCAGAGTCCATCATCTCTCATGGTTCATCTCCCCCTCCGATTTCCCCCCTTCATTCTTCCCCTCCTGCTATCTTCTTTTTTTTTTAAAGATTTTATTTATTTAACAGAGAGAGACATAGCGAGAGCAGGAACACAAGCAGGGGGAGTGGGAGAGGGAGAAGCAGGCTTCCCGCAGAGCAGGAAGCCCGATGTGGGACTCGATCCCAGGACCCTGGGATCATGACCTGAGCCGAAGGCAGACGCTTAACGACTGAGCCACCCAGGCGCCCTTTTTTTTTTTTTTTTAACATATAATGTATTATTTGTTTCAGAGGTACAGGTCTGTGATTCAACAGTCTTACACAATTCACAGCACTCACCATAGCACATACCCTCCCCAAAGTCTATCACCCAGCCACCCCATCCCTCCCACCCCCCACCACTCCAGCAGCCCTCAGTTTGTTTCTTGAGATTAAAAATTCCTAATATCAGTGAGGTCATATGATACATGTCCTTCTCTGATTGACTTATTTCGCTCAGCATAACACTCTCCAGTTCTATCCATGTCGTTGCAAATGGCAAGATTTCATTCCTTTTGATGGCTGCATAATATTCCATTGTATATATATACCACATCTTCTTTATCCATTCTTCTGTCGATGGACATCTTGGCTCTTTCCACAGTTTGGCTATTGTGGATATGGCTGCTATAAACATTGGGGTGCACATACCCCTTCGGATCCCTACATTTGTATCTTTGTGGTAAATACCCAGTAGTGCAATTCCTGGATCGTACGGTAGCTCTATTTTCAACTTTTTGAAGAACCTCCATACTGTTTTCCAGAGTGGCTGCACTAGCTTGCATTCCCACCAACAGTGTAGGAGGGTTCCCCTTTCTCCGCATCCCCGCCAACATCCGTCGTTTCCTGACTTGTTAATTTTAGCCATTCTGACTGGTGTGAGGTGATATCTCATTGAGGTTTTGATCTGGATTTCGCTGATGCCGAGTGATGCTCAGCACTTTTTCATGTGTCTGTTGGCCATTTGGACGTCTTCTTTGGAAAAATGTCTGTTCATGTCTTCTGCCCATTTCTTGATTGGATTATTTGTTCTTTGGGTGTTGAGTTTAAAAAGTTCCTTATAGATTTTGGATACTAGCCCTTTATCTGATATGTCATTTGCAAATATCTTCTCCCATTCTGTCAGTTGGCTTTTGGTTTTGTTGACTGTTTCTTTTGCTGTGCAAAAGCTTTTTATCTTGATGAGGTCCCAATAGTTCATTTTTGCCCTTGCTTCCCTTGCCTTTGGCGATGTTTCTAGGAAGAAGTTGCTGTGGCTGAGGTCCAAGAGGTTGCTGCCTGTGTTCTCCTTTAGGATTTTGTTGGACCCCTGTCTCACATTGAGGTCTTTCAACCATTTTGAATCTATTTTTGTGTGTGGTGTAAGGAAATGGTTGTTTCATTCTTCTGCATGTGGCTGTCCAATTTTCCCAACACCATTTGTTGAAGAGACTGTCTTTTTTCCATTGGACGTTCTTTCCTGCTTTGTTGAAGATTAGTTGACCATAGAGTTGAGGTTCCATTTCTGGGCTCTCTATTCTGTTCCATTGATCTATGTATCTGTTTTTGTGCCAGTCCCATACTGTCTTGATGATGACAGCTTTGTAATAGAGCTTGAAGTCCGGAATTGTTATGCGGCCAGCTTTGCTTTTCTTTTTCAACATTCCTCTGGCTATTTGGGGTCTTTTCTGGTTCCATACAAATTTTAGGATTATTTGTTCCATTTCTTTGAAAAAAGTGGATGGTATTTTGATGGGGATTGCATTGAATGTGTAGATTGCTCTAGGTAGCATTGACCTCTTCACAATATTTGTTCTTCCAATCCATGAGCATGGAACTTTTTTCCATTTCTTTGTGTCTTCCTCAATTTCTTTCATGAGTATTTTATAGTTTTGTAAGTACAGATCCTTTGCCTCTTTGGTAAGATTTATTCCTAGGTATCTTATGGTTTTGGGTGCAATTGTAAATGGGATTGACTCCTTAATTTCTCTTTCTTCTGTCTTGTTGTTGGTGTATAGGAATGCCACTGATTTCTGTGCATTGATTTTATATCCTGCCACTTTACTGAATTCCTGTATGAGGTCTAGCAGTTTTGGGGTGGAGTCTTTTGGGTTTTCCACATGAAGTATCATATCGGCAAACAGTGAGAGTTTGACTTCTTCTTTGCCTATTCGGATGCCTTTTATTTCTTTTTGTTGTCTGATTGCTGTGGCTAGGACTTCTAGTACTATGTTGAATAGCACTGGTGATAGTGGACATCCCTGCCGCGTTCCTGACCTTAGGGGGAAAGCTCTCAGTTTTTCCTCATTGAGAATGATATTTGCTGTGGGTTTTTCATTGATGGCTTTTATGATATTGAGGTATGTACCCTCTATCCCTATACTCTGAAGAGTTTTGATCAAGAAAGGATGCTGTACTTTGTCAAATGCTTTTTCTGCATCTATTGAGAGGATCATATGGTTCCTGTTCTTTCTTTTATTAATGTATTGTATCACATTGATTGATTTGCGGATGTTGAACCAAACTTGCAGCCCAGAGATAAATCCCACTTGGTCGTGGTGACTAATTCTTTAAATGTACTGTTGGATCCTCTTGGCTAGTATTTTGGTGAGAATTTTTGCATCCATGTTCATCAATGTAATTCTCCTTTTTGATGGGGTCTTTGTCTGGTTTGGGGAATCAAGGTAATGGTGGCCTCATAAAATGAGTTTGGAAGTTTTCCTTCCATTTCTATTTTTTGGAACAGTTTCAAAAGAATAGGTATTAATTCTTCTTTAAATGTTTGGTAGAATTCCCCTGGGAAACCATCTGGCCCTGGGCTTTTGTTTTTTGGGAGATTTTTGATGACTGCTTCAGTTTCCTTAGTGGTTGTAGGTCTGTTCAGGCTTTCTATTTCTTCCTGGTTCAGTTTTGGTAGTTGATACATGTCTGGGAATGCATCCATTTCTTCCAGATTATCTAATTTGCTGGCATAGAGTTGCTCATAATATGTTCTTATAATTATTTGTATTTCTTTGGTGTTGGTTGTGATCTCTCCTCTTTCATTCATGATTTTGTTGATTTGGGTCCTTTCTCTTTTCTTTTTGATAAGTCTGGCCAGGGGTTTATCAATCTTGTTAATTCTTTCAAAGAACCAGCTCCTAATTTCGTTGATCTGTTCTACTGTACTTTTAGTTTCTATTTCATTGATTTCTGCTTTGATCTTTATTATTTCTCTTCTCCTGCTGGGTTTAGGCTTTATTTGCTGTTCTTTCTCCAGCTCCTTTAGGTGGAGGGTTAGGTTGTGTATTTGAGACCTTTCTTGTTTCTTGAGAAAGGCTTGTATTGCTATATACTTTCCTCTTACGACTGCCTTTGCTGTATCCCAAAGATTTTGAACAGTTGTGTTTTCATTTTCATTGGTTTCCATGATTTTTTTTAATTCTTCTTTAATTTCCTGGTTGACCCATTCATTCTTCAGTAGGATGCTCTTTAGCCTCCATGTATTTGAGTTCTTTCTGACTTTCCTCCTGTGATTGAGTTCTAGTTTCAAAGCATTGTGGTCTGAAAATAGGCAGGGAATGATCCCAATCTTTTGGTACTGGTTAAGACCTGATTTGGGACCTAGGATGTGATGTACTCTGGAGAATGTTCCATGGGCACTAGAGAAGAATGTGTATTCTGTTGCTTTGGGATGGAATGTTCTGAATATGTCTGTGAAGTCCATTTGGTCCAGTGTGTCATTTAAGGTCTTTATTTCCTTGTTGATCTTTTGCTTAGATGATCTGTCCATTTCTGTGAGGGGGGTTTTAAAGTCCCCCACTATTATTGTATTGTTGTCAATGTGTTTCTTTGCTTTTGTTATTAATTGGCTTATATAATTGGCTGCTCCCATGTTAGGGGCATAGATATTTACAGTTGTTAGATCTTCTCATTGGATAGACCCTTTAAGTATGATATAGTGTCCTTCCTCATCTCTTATTACAGTCTTTGGTTTAAAATCTAATTTGTCTGATATAAGGATTGCCACCCCAGCTTTCTTTTAGTGTCCATTAGCATGGTAAATCGTTTTCCACGCCTTCACTTTCAATCTGGGGGTGTCTTTGGGTCTAAAATGAGTCTCTTGCAGACAGCATATCGATGGGTCTTGTTTTTAAATCCAATCTGATAGCCTGTGTCTTCTGATTGGGGCATTTAGCCCATTTGCATTCAGGGTAATTATTGAAAGATATGAATTTAGTGCCATTGTATTGCCTGTAAGGTGACTTTTACTGTATATTGTCTGTGTTCCTTTCTGGTCTGTGTTGCTTTTAGGCTCTCTCTTTGCTTAGAGGACCCTATTCGATATTTCTTGTAGGGCTGCTTTTGTGTTTGCAAATTCCTTTAGTTTTTGTTTGTCCTGGAAGCTTTTTATCTCTCCTTCTCTTTTCAATGACAGCCTAGCTGGATATAGTATTCTTGGCTGCATATTTTTCTCATTTAGTGCTCTGAATATATTGTGCCAGTCCTTTCTGGCCTGCCAGATCTCTGTGGATAGGTCTGTTGCCAATCTGATGTTTCTATCATTGTAGTTTACAGGTCTCTTCTCCCGAGCTGCTCTCAGGATTTTCTCTTTGTCTCTGAGACTCATAAGTTTTACTATTAGATGTCGGGGTGTTGACCTATATTTATTGATTTTGAGAGGGGTTCTCTGTGCCTTCTGGATTTGATGCCTGTTTCCTTCCCCAAATTAGGGAAGTTCTCTGCTATAATTTGCTCTAATATACCTTCTGCCCCTCTCTCTCTTTCTTCTTTTTCTGGGATCCCAGTTATTCTAATGTTGTTTCATCTTATGGTATCGCTTATCTCTCGAATTCTGCCCTCGTGATCCAGTAGTTGTTTATCTCTCTTTTTCTCAGCTTCTTTATTTTCCATCATTTGGTTTTCTATATCAGTAATTCTCTTTTCTGCCTCATTTATCCTAGCAGTTAGAGCTTCCATTTTTTATTGCACCTCATTAATAGCCTTTTTGATTTCGACTTCGTTAGATTTTAGTTCTTTTATTTCTCCAGAAAGGGTTTCTCTAATAACTTCCATGCTTTTTTCAAGCCCAGCTAGTATCTTTAAAATCATCATTCTGAACTGTAGTTCTGATATCTTACTAATGTCCATCTTGATTAGGTCCCTGGCAGTTGGTACTGCCTCTTGTTCTTTTTGTTGAGGTGATTTTTTCCGTCTTGTTGTTTTGTCCAGAGGAGAATAGATGAATGAGAGAACAAACTGCTGACAGGGTAGCAACGTCCCCAGAAAATATACACTAAACAAATCAGAAAAGACCTGCAACCAGGGGAAAAGAAAGGGAAAGAAAGAAAAAAGAAAAAAAAGATAAAAACAAACAAAAACAAAACAAAAAAACCCAGTATGATCAAATATGATCAGGCTGGTGCATAGATCAGTGCCACACACTAGATTTTGGGCGTTTTGGTCTGTTAGAAGAAAGTGCCTCCCAAAATTTTAAAGAAAGAAAAACTTACATATGTACAAAAATAAGGGTTAATACGATGAAGGGATGGATTATGTCTGTAAAGATGAAAATTATAAAAGATTTTACAAAAGGAATTGAGAAGATAAGAAGTTGGTTGAAAAAAAGAGGATTAAAAAAAAGGGGAGAGAATGTGATCAGGCGGGAGACTAGAACAAAGCCATACACTAGAGATTTAGGGTATATTTTGATCTGTTAGAAGAAACTGTATCTCAAAATTTTAAAGAGAGAACAACTTATATATATATACCAAAAATAAGCGTAACTACTATGAAGGGATAGAATAAGACTCTAAAAATGAAAAATAAAAAATATTTTTTGAAAAAGGGAAAAAGAAAAATTAAAAAAAAAAAAAAAAAGACAGGTAAAAAAAAATAAACTTCGAAAGACCAAAGAATCATGGGGAAAAAGCCATGGATTCTAGGTGCAGTATTCCCCTAGCACTGGAGTTCTGCCGTTCTCATTGATGGGTAAACTTGGCCTTGGCTGGCTGTTCTTGCTGATCTTCTGGGAGGGGGGGGCCTGTTGCTGTGGTTCCCAAATGTCTTTGCCGGAGGCGGAATTGCCCTGCCCTTGCCGGGTGGGGATAAGTAATCTGCCTGGGTTTGGGGAGCTTTTGTTCCCTGCAAGCTTTCCCTACAGCTTTGGAGGACGAGTTTGAAAATGGCGGCCTCCCAGTCTCTGACCCAGAGGAGCCAAGAACTTGGGCCCCACTCCTCAGTGAGTCCCCAGAGAAAAGCAGTCAATCATTCCCGTCTCCCCGGTCTCCCGCCGTACTCTGTGCTCACCCAGCATGTGACCCAGTGTTTCTATCTCTGGCTCACGACCCCATGTGGAGTCTCCCAACCCAGCAGATCCCTGCGGTGCACTCCCACGCTGCTCCTTCTGGGGGGAGGAAGGAGAGTCTCCCCGAATCTGCTGCTTGTTGGGTCCCTGCTGGAAGAGCAGTGGCCTGACTGCTGCGGATCACGGTTTATGGCAACCCCGAGCTGAGAGCCCGCTCCTCGGCTCCGTCTCTGCAGCCAGCTTCCCCGCTCCGATACCTGGGAGCTCTGCCTCACTCAGGCACTCCCGGTCTTTCTGTGACCCCGAGGGTCCTGAGACCACACTGTCCCAGAGAGGGCTCCATCCCCTGCTTAGCCACTGGAGCAACGTCACTCAGTGGAGCCGACTTCTAAAAGTTCCGATTTTGTGCTCCGCTGCTCTATTACTTGCCAGAAGCGGCCGACGGAGGCCCCCTCCCCTGCCATCTATCTTCCCGAATATTGCCTTGGATTCACTTCTCCACCCGTCCTACCTTCCAGAAAGTGGTCACTTTTCTGTTCAGAGTTGCTGCTATTCTTTTCTTCGATCTCCTGTTGAGTTCGTAGTGTTCAGAATGGTTTGATCCCTATCTACCTGAATTCCTGGGACCAGACGAAATCCAGGTCTCCTACTCCTCTGCCATCTTGCTCCACCCTTCTTCCTCTCCAGAGACTTTTATTGTTTGGGCAAGGCTGCTAGAGAGAGACAGACCAAAAATAACCAACAAACAAATAAAATTAAGCAAAGAAGTAAGCAAAATTTCTGATTGAAATGAAGAAACAGTGATGAGATGGGGTGGGGGAAAGAAGTGAAGAAAGTTACGTTTGAGTTGGAAACATATGAACTAAGACCTGGATAGTGAAAAGGAACCAGGATTTTGTGGATTTGGAAGAAGTCATTTTAGGAATAGGGGCAGTTTGCACAATGGCCCAAGGCTCAGGGACATTGGCAAGTGTGAAGAAATACCAAAGACCCGTGCTAATGAGAGAAGAGAATGATGAGACACAGGTTAGAAGTGGGGTAGTGGGAACATGGAAAAGAGTTTAGACTGTAAGTGCAGTGAAAAGCAGTTGTGATACTTTTAAGTAATCAGATAATTTTATCTCATTCACATTTTGCAAAGATAATTTGGGGAATGGACGACAGGGGCCCCAGGAAGCAGGGAGAGCAGGTAGGAGGCCGTCAGAGTGGCCAGAGGAGAACCCGCTGCATAGTTGGAATGGGGGTTAGGAGGGGAGTCAACAGGACTTGCTTATGGGTGGGATGTGGAGGGTGAGGAGGGGAGAGTCAGTTTTACCCCAGGTTGGCCTGGAGCCAAGTGCCTGTTCTTTCTACCATACTTCTGTGCCCACTGACATGGGAAAACCGCTTGACCTTGGAAGTGAGAGTTTTAAAACACTGAAGAGTTTTGGGTGCCTAGGTGGCTCAGTTGGTTGGGTGACTGCCTTCGGCTCAGGTCATGATCCTGGAGTTCCAGGGTCCAATCCCGCATCAGGCTCCCTGCTCAGTGGGGGAGTCTGCTTCTCCCTCTGACCCTCCCCCCTCTCATGCTCTCTCTCTCTATCTCATTCTCTCTCTCAAATAAATAAATAACATTGTAAAAAAAAAAAACACTGAAGAGTTTTGGTTTACTTTGTTTTATATTTTATTATGGGAAATTTCAAACATACACAAAAGGAGAGAGAACAGTACCACAAAACTGCCTATATCTGTCTCCCAGCTCCAAAAATTATGAACCTGCCTGCTCATGGACTAACTGCATTTGGTTCATTAATTTCTCACCTTCATTGCATCTTGTCTGTTGTTTGACTTTGTATTGTATCTTGTCCTGTGTGGCATGTATGAAGCCAAATCAAATGTGCAGTGAGGTGTCATTGAGTTTGGAGTCCCGAACCTGTTACAATTGTGCGAATTTTGCTTTATGAGTGAATAAAGCTGACATTGTGGAAAGACACAACTTGTGCGTATGCACCTTTGTAGCACGCTTGGGACAAGAACTGAGTGTGCTGGGTCTCCAGATAGAAGGAGCTTACTGAGTGCTCAGCTCAGAGGATGAAAATAGAGCCAGCCAGTCACCTCAGCATGACATCTAGTCACGACAACATGACACCTCAGGACACTGAAGACAGAAAGAAGATCCTGAGAACCTCCAGAAAGAGAAATAGGCTTCATTTGAAGGAGCAAGACTCAGAATAACATTGAACTCCTCAATGACAGCACTGTAGGTAGAAGAAAAGAGAGCAATAATTTCAAGTTTCCAAGGGAGGTGATTTCTCACTTTCCAATTCCATAAATGGTCAAGCTGTTAAAATAAGTGTGAGGAATTTTCACAATTTAAATGTGCAAGGTAATGGAGGAGGTGCTCCATGAAGGAAGAGAAAAACATGACTTCAGTAAACAGGGATTCCCAACATGACAGAGGAATGGCGAGATCCCAGGTGACGACTCTGGCAGGGCTAGAGAATCATTAATCAGGGTGGAGAAGATCTGATGGGATTTATTCAAGGAGATGAAATCAAGAAACTACCTCATGTGTTTGAAAGTACTGAGAAAATTACATGTTAGGTAAAAGTCTGGGGTTAAATTGTTGGTAAGCACACAGAAAACTAAGCAGTGAACCACTGTGACAATTACTAGAACTATCTGACCCCTTACTGAGTATATACTTACAACTTTGATCAAAAAGCTGAATTTTTAGAAATTGGTGTTAAGAATTGGGATTTTTTGGCAGAAAGAGAATGATCAGAATATCATATTTGAAGGAATTATTATTATATTATTCCCAGCCTTTCAGCAAGATCTTGGAGGCAGGTTTCTGAGATTCAAAAATTCTTTCTGAGGGGCGCCTGGGTGGCTCAGTCATTAAGTGTCTGCCTTCGGCTCAGGTCATGATCCCAGGGTTCTGGGATCGAGCCCCGCATCGGGCTTCCTGCTCAGCGGGAAGCCTGCTTCTCCCTCCCACTCCCCCTGCTTGTGCTCCCTCTCTCGCTGTGTCTCTCTCTGTCAAATAAATAAATAAAATCTAAAAAAAAAAATTCTTTCTGATCTTCTTGCCTCCAATATAATGTAGATATCTTTGGAAATAATGAACTCCCTGTCATGGTCAGTATCCAAGCAGGGACTACCTGACTAGCTCTAAATGAGGCAGAATATTTTTACTATTGGGGAGTTGGACCAGTAACCTCTAACATTCTTTCCAGTTTTAAATGTAGCATTTCCAGTGTGGATGGTTGATAAAAACATACCACAGAAAATCTAACAGCCAAGACATTGCAAACCCATTGCCTGGCTTTTCTTTCTCAGGCACTACCCTGAGCCTGTCATTGGCCTGCAGTCTAGGAGCCAGACAACACAGCCCCAATCACTTAAAAATGCAACACTTGGTTCCTCCTGACCCCTGATTCCAGGTCTGTCTCAGCCCTTCCTTATCCCCGGGGATGTGGCCTACACCCAGGCCTATGACCTGTGAAGCTGACCACTGGTTCAGCCCAGAGATGTTCCTGTCTGAAGGAAGTCTCCTGGGACTTCAGGTCTTCCTCAGAGCTTAGTCTCCACCAAGCTAAGCCCAAGGACCTCAGCCCAGCTCCATACTGAGCTGGAAGTCTCATAGAGGCCTCTGAGGAAGCGAAGAGCTAAGTAAATCTACAGTTTCTGTGGACCAGTACTGAGCCAGGAAGGAGGCAGTCTAGGAAAGATCAACAACAGCCAACAGTCATCATCTCAATGTGCTCTCCTCACCTCTCAACTCTTAGTGCCCAACTGTGTCTGTCTCCCTTTCAGGAATAGTCTGGAGCTGCTTCCTGCCCTGCCCCCTTTCTTCCAACTGTGCCTCCCTGGACTCTTCCATTGATGAGTTTTCAAAACTTAGAAAAAATAGAAGTGCTAGATATAAGGAATACAGGACAGTGGATTCCTCAGTCATTATCAGTGACTTCTTATCAGTCCTTTTCTTGTATTTGTGATTGACATTACATTTGCTCCAAGGAAGTTCCCTGGATAAGCAAAAGCAGGTTAACTGGGAGCAGATTGTTCATGTTCATTTGTCTCATGCATGTTACAAACAATCTTTTGGAGAATGTATCAGATGTGTTCGTATTTACAAAGAAGGATGATGATGTTCTCTATTTGCTTACTATGTAGCATTTTTCTTTCCTTCGCCCTGTTCTAGTTGACTTTGCTTCATCAGGCTCACCAGTGATCGGTACTTCTATGATACATAAAATACTTGTTTCATAGTGGAATTTGGGGTCTTTATGAAAATGAACATGTTTTAAGTATGAATTGGGTAAGAGGTTTAAGCTTAAAGCCTCCGGTATTTAAAATCAGAAATTAAGGTTAGGATGAAGCTGCAAAGTGGTTCAATTAGCAATAATCGCGCCTCCGATAACCAATTTCTGTCTTTGTTCAGGAAATATTATGGAGAAAAGATTGGAATCTACTTTGCTTGGCTGGGCTACTATACTCAGATGCTCTTGCTGGCTGCGGTAGTCGGAGTGGCTTGCTTTCTCTATGGATATTTTAATCAGAATAACTGTACATGGAGGTAAGTTCTGTTTATTCCTTGTTACTGTGATGAAAAGTTGATTAGACATAAAATTATTTTCAGGGTCTTAGACTGTTTTAGTAAAGGAAGACTCATCACAGAACACTTACTGCTTTGGATGATATATCCCTTTTGTCCTGAGTATAATAACTAAGTGGAAAAAAAATTTTTTTAGATAATGCGGCCCAGTTTCTGACAAGAATATTACCCTTAGGAAACACTCCAATTTTTAAAGACAATACTTTGAAAAAGAAAGGCGGTGTGGAGGGAGGATTTTCCTTGAACTTCTGCTCCCCAGAGGAATGCTTCACTCAGCCCTACAGATTTGAGCCAAGAGCAGCTCTGATTTCTTCAAGGTTTCAAGGCAAAACTTGATAAAATTGGTGTCTTTATGCTTTTAGAAATGACTTTTTAATATATATTAGGAAACATGTTTAAAAATCCAAGTAAACAACACTTTTGTTTTTGTTTTACTTTTTAAAAAATTAGGCCTTACAGTGTTATGGGAAAAAAAAATAAGTGATAAACAATCGTTTGTGCTTGATGTTAGAATTAAAATACCAGCTGCACTGTCTAAAGGGAAAAAGCATAGATGCCAGAACACACTGAATTTCACCATCACTGTTCTGAATTGTGTTATTATTCCTCTGCTTTTGGTAGTCTCAACCTTTAGAAGGGATGCAACACTGAAGCAGGCATTTTCTTGTGTTCACCTGGCCTCTCTCCAGCTGTGACAGCCAGATCAAAATTTCTGGGCACCAGCAATGAGCTAGCTGATGACCAGATTTTTCTAGCCCCAAGCATATCAGCCTGGCTCCCGAGGCAGGAAGCTTACATGGCAGCTCTGATGTATAGGCATAATTATCCATTCTATTTAATGGAGAATTCTGAGCGTTTTGTACCCATTATGGCTTCTTAGCTAGAAAGCTGCAGATGGTCTTTGAAGTATTCTCCTCTCTTCACTGAAAATAAAGAGTTCAGGGCCAAAGGCTGAATGTTGATACATTTTGCCAAAATTTGTCTCTGGCTTCTCCATTGTTTTGTATACTGTTCCAACCAAAAACAAAACAAAAAAACAAAACCAAAAAAACAAAAACCAAAAAAACCAACATCTCAAATATACACTTTCAAAGTACAAAAGTAGCATTTTTATAAGGTTCTTGCATTGTGACTGTTCTCATTACAGGTCATTTTATACAAACACCCCAACAGTCACAGCACATGTTTCTACTATTTCACAAAGATTAGTTTACAGAAATCTGGGGGAGGGTCTTGGGGATATACTCCCTGTGCTCAGAACTATTGGGGCTTTAATTACTATTTAAATACATGCATTTAAATGTTTTCAGTTAAGTTTATTACATGCTGAGTAGATTCACAGGAATAGAAAATGTATTTAAGGTATAAGGAATAATGGATGATCCCTCACCAGTTTAAGAAAGAACATTACTGTTACCTGGGAAATGCTTCCCTCAGTTGCATTCCCTCACTTTCCACTTTGGAAATAGAACTACACCAAATTTTGATTTTTTTTTATCATTCCTTTATATATACTATATATTCTTTATCAGATATATTTGTATCCCTACAAAATATATTTCATTTTGTGTGCTTTTGAAAATATGCATATGTAAGTGGAGGATACTATAGGTATTTCCGCTTCTATAAAAGCTTATGTTTAAAGCTTATGTCCCCCTTTAAACATAACAGCTTTATTGAGATATGATTCACATATCATAAAGTGCACCCTTTCAAAGTATACAGTTCAGTGGTTTTAAGTCAATTCAGAGTTGTGCAGCCATCACCACTGTCTAATTTTAAAACATTTTCATCACCCCAAAAAGAAACTTCATCCCCATTAGCAGTCACTTCCTAACCCCCCTTCTCTTAGCCCTTGCAACTATGAATCTACTGTCTGTCTCTGTGGATTTGCTTATTCTGGACATTTCATATAAGTGGAACCGTACAATCTGTGGCCTTTTGTGACTCTTCTTTGACTTAGCATAATCTTTTCAAGGTTTATTCATGTTGTAGCATATATCAGTACATCATTCCCCTTTGTGGTCAAATAAAATGACATTGTATGGATATACCACATTGTTTATCCATTCATCCATGTCAATTTAGGTTGTTTCTACTTTTTGGCTATTATTACTTATTCTGCTATGGACATTCATGTACAAGTTTTTGTGTGAACATATGTTTTCAGTTCACTTGAGAATATATCCTTCACAAAATGGAATTGCTGGAATACATGTTAACTCTATGTTTAACATTTTGAGGAGCTGCCAGAGTATTTTTCAGAGTGACCTCACTATTGTACTTCCATAGTAGCAATTTATGAGGATTCCAATTTCTCCACATCCTCATCAACACTTGATATTGCTGGGTTTTACGAATACCTATGTATTAGTCATCCTGGTGGGTATGAAGTGGATGTCAGTGTGGATTTGTTTGTATTTCCCTAATGCCTACTGATATTGAGCATCTTTTCATGTGCTTATTTGCCATTTGTATATCTTCTTTGGAGAACATCTGTTCAAATCCTTTGCCTCTCTTAATTGTGTTGTCTTTTTATTGTCTTTTTTAAACTGTTCTTTATCCTGGATAAAATCCTTTATCAAATATATTGCAAATATTTTCTCCCATTCTATGGATTGCCTTTTCACTTACTTGATGGTATCCTTTGAAGCACAACAGTTTTTAATTTTAATGAAGTCTAGTTTACCTAATTTTTTTCTTTTGTTTGTTTGTGCTTTTGGTATTGTATCTTAGAAAGCATTTTTATCCAGAGTCATAAAGATTTTATCAGTGTTTATCATCTAAAAGTTTTATAGATTTAGGTCTGTGATTCATTTTTTTACCAGGTATATATCCAGGGGCCCCAGCACCATTTTTTTTTTTTTTTTAAGATTTTATTTATTTATTTGACAGAGAGAGACACAGTGAGAGAGGGAACACAAGCAGGGGGAGTGGGAGAAGGAGAGGCAGGCTTCCCGCTGAGCAGGGTGCCCGATGTGGGGCTCGATCCCAGGACCCTGGGATCATGACCTGAGTCGAAGGCAGATGCTTAATGACTGAGCCACCCAGGTGCCACCCCACCCCCAGCACCATTTTTGAAAAGACTGTTCTTTCCCCATTTGATTGTCTTAGCACCATTGTCAAAAACCAATTGGCTAGAGGCGTAACAGTTTGTTTATGGACTCTCAATTGTTTTCCATTGATCTCTATGTCTGCCCTTTTTGCAAATACATACTATATTGATTACTGTAGCTTTGTTAATAAGTTTTGAAATTGAAAACTTCAAAACTTTTTCAAAATTGTTTTGGCCATTTTGGGTCCCTTACATTCCATGTTAATTTTAGGATTAGTTTGTCCATTTCTGAAAAAAAGCCAGAATTGCATTAAATCTCAGGTCAATATTAAGACTTCTGATCTATGAACATAGAATGTCTTTCCATTTATGTAGGTTGTCTTTAATTTCTATTAATAAACTATTTTGTAGTTCTTACTATTTTGTATTTAAGTTTCACACTTTTCTCAAATTTATTCTAAGTATTTTATTCTTTTTGATGCTATTATAAATGAAATTGCTTCCTTCATTTCATTTTTGGATTATTCATTGCTAGTGTATAGAAATATAATTGCTTTTTGTGTATTGATTTTGTGTCTTATAACCTTGAGGGGCCGGCTTATTAATTCTAATAGTTCTTTGGTACATTTCTTAGAATTTTAATATGCAGTGTCATGTCATCTCGAATAAAAAAAGTTTTACTTAACTCCTTTCCAGTCTGGAGGCTTTTAATTTATTTTCCTTGTGTGGTTCCCATGATTAGACTCTCCAGTACAATATTAATCTTAAGAGGGAAACATTTAGTCCTTCACCAGTAGGGATAACATTTGCTGTGGGTTTTTCATAATTGTTCTCTATCAAGTTAAGAAGTTCTCTTCTATTCTCAGTTTTTATTTGTTATTCTGTTAAAATGGCATATTACATGAATTGATTTTTGTATGTTGAACTATCCTTGCATTCCTGGATACATCCCACTGGATCATGATTCTTTCTATATGTTACTGGATTTGATTTGCTAGTATTTTGTTGAGGATTTTTACATTTGTATTCATAAGAAATAATGGTCTATAGTTTTTCTGTGACGTCTTGGTATGATTTTGGTATCAGTGTAACATTGGTATCATAGAATGAATTGGGAAGTGTTCCCACTTCTTTATTTTTAGAAGGGTTTGTGAAGCATTTGTGTCAGTTCTTTAAATGGTTGATAGAATTAACCAGTGAAGCCATCTGGGCCTAGGCATTTCTTCATGGGAATTAAAAAAAAAAAATTTTTTTTTTTAAATTACTAATTCAGTCTCTTTCCTTGCTATTGGTCCATTCAGATTTTCTATTTCTTCTTGAGTCGGCTTCAGTTATTTACTTCTTTCTAGGAATTTATTTCATCTAGATTACTTAATTTGTTAGCATATAATTATTCATAGTATTCCCTTATAATCCTTTTTATTTTTTTAACGTTAATAGCAACGTCCCTCCTATCATTTCTGAATTTAATAATTTGAAACTTTTTTCTTTTTCCCAATTAGTCTAGCTAAAGATTTGTCTATTTTGTTGATCTTTTCAAAGAACTAACTTTTGTTTTGGCTGATTTTTCTGTTTGTCTATTCTCTATTTCATTTATTTTTGCCTTTTGCCTTTCATTTGAATGTTTAATTCATTTACATTTAATGTCATTTTTATTTTCTATCTGTTTTATGTCTTTTTCCCCCCATTCCTCTATTACTTTTTTTGTGTAAAATAGATGTTTTCTATACCATTTTAATTCCAGTTTGTTGTTTCTTACTCTTTTGTTGTTGTTGTTATTTTCTTAAGTGGTTGCCCTGGAGATTGTAATTAATATCTTGTTGTAAAGCAATTTCATTCAGTTTTAATGCCAACTTAATTTCAGTGGTATGCAGAAAGTTTACTTCAGTATAAGTCTTTTCCTTTTGTGCTATTATTCTCATACAAATTACATCTTTATGCATTATAAGCCCATCAACACCGTTTTATAATTATTGTTTTATGCAGTTATCTTTTACATCAGATAGAAGAAAATAAGTAAATGCAAATATATATTTGTAATGTGTTATTTACCTGTGTAGTTACCTCTACCAAGTGCTCTTCATTTCTTCAGGTGAGTTTGAGTTACTGTCTAGTGTCCTTTCATTTAAGCCTGGAGGACTTTCCTTAGTAGTTCTTGTGGAGTAGGTCAGCTAGCAACATGTTCTTTCAGGTTTTGTTTATCTAGGAATGTCTTAATTTCTCCTTCATTTTTTTTTTGAAGAATAGTTTTGCTGGATATAGAATACTTGATTGACCATCTTTTTCTTTCAGCACTTGGAGTATACCATCCCATTGCCTTCTGGTCTCTATGGTTTCTGATAAGTCAACTGGTTATCTTACTGAGGAGTCTTTGTACATGCTGAGTCACTTTTCTCTTTCTGCTGTCAAAATTCTCTTTGTTCTTGTCTTTGGACACTTCAAGTCTGAAGTGCCTATGTTTGGATATCTTTGAGTTTATCCTGCTTGGAGTTTGTTGAGCTTCCTGGGTGTACAAATTAATGTTTTCATCAAATTTGGGAACTTTTCAGTTGTTATTTCTTCAGATATTCTTTCTGCCCACTTCTTTTTTTTCCCCTTCCTCCTGGGACTCCTATTATGTGCATATTGGTATTGTTGATGGTGTCCCACCTCCCTCTGAGGCTGTGTTCATTTTTCTTCATTACTTTTTCTTTCTGCTCCTCAGACTGAATAATCTCAGTAGACCTAGTTTTAAATTAGCGGATTTTTTTCCCCCTGCTGGTCATCTGCAGAGGAACCTCTCAGTGAACTTTTCATTTTAATTATACTTTTGTATCTCTAGAATTTCTACTTAGTTCTTTTAACAATTTTTTATATTGATATTCTCTGCATGGTGAGATGTTCACATAGTTTAATTCTTTAGGCAGAGTTCCTATCAGGTCCTCAACCTATGTTTAATTGCTTATTTAAGTTTTTGTCTAGTCAGTCCAATATCTGGGTTTCCTCAAGGACCAGTTTCTATTGACTGCTTTTTTGCGCCTGTGTTATGACCAAAATTTTCTGTTTCTTTGTGTATCTTGTAATTTTCTGTTGAGAACTGGGCATTTTAAATATTAAAATGTGGCAGATCTAGAAATCCTATTTCCCCTCTTCAGAGATGTGGCTTCTGTTGTCATCACTGCTGCTGTTCATTCAGTTACTTTCCTGAACAAATTCTGTAAAGTCTTTATTTTTTGTTGCATGTGACCATGAAGCCTGTGTTCAATAAGCTTAGTTGTCAGCTAATGAATGGACAGTGATTTCTTTAAATGCTGGGAACCAGTCATTCTTGGAGCCTTTGCCAAGTTGCTCTGTGTGTGTCTATGGGGAATGCCTTCAGCACTTTAGCAGGCAGTTTGCAGATCTTCTTGCGCCTTTACTCCCCACTTATGCAGAACCTCAAAGCCAGCCAGAGATGGGGGATTAAAGTTTCCTCAGGCCCTTACTGGCCACGTGCACTGTCTTACACATGCACATGGCCTTCTACAATCCTAGGAATTAATTGGAGCTTTTTAAAGCCTCCTATAGGTATCTCATTCCCCAATGTTTCCTTTTAAGTTTTTTGATCAGCATCTTGTTAGCCCCTCCTGGTATTGCCACCTCGGGCAGTTGTAATGTAATACTAATACTTTCAACAGACACTCTGGGGATAGTATTGTTTGCACAGTATGTATGAGCTCTGATACGGGTGAAAAATAACAAATCCTGTTAATGGAGCTTTTCCAGGGAGCTTCCAGACTAGTCAAATAGTGACAGTTCTCTGGGGATGGGTTTTTTGGTAGCTTCAAATCACTTCTGCCTCCTTCAGTGGCTGCTAGGCTACCATGGTTGTGGGGCTGTTGTCTTTTAACCCCACCATTAGGCTAAGGATATGGGGATGGGGATAGGTCAAAGTAAAATGTCACAAAGCTCACTATCTTTATGGAGATTTAGCTATTTTTACTTCTCAGACTACTGTAAGCCCTTGTTTCATTTCTAGAGTTCTGCAGAGGTTACTTTTTACAAATTTTGCCAGTGTTCTCATTGCTTTTATGGAGGAGCAGATTTTCCAAGATCTTTACTCAGCTATTCTAGAAGTGTTTTCCCTGCCAGTTTGTTTTTAACTGAGTTATTTGCAAGGCTAACGAATTCTACAACTCCAGTGCCATTCACATAAGGAGTCCATCTGAGAAGCTTCCCCCAGAGGGAGCAGTCTGCACCCTCTTGTAAGTTTGCTTTTTTCTTATTAATTTATTAACTTGTAGAAGGTCTTTAAATACTCTAGTGAATAGTCCTTTGTCATTTTCATGTGTTGCAAAACTTTTACCTGTTTGTGGCTATTTTTTCTTCTCCCCCCTTTATGGTCTTTTAATGAAGTTCTCACTTTTATAAGATTTTTGAATTTATCAATATTTTCCTTTATGATTTATATTTTTTGTTTTCTCATTAGTGGAGTTTTTCCTTACCCCCAATGTTTTCTAGATATCCTCCTTTTTTTTTTTTTCTAACAAGTTCCTACTGCTGCATTCCCATTTTCTACCTGGAGTTGATTTGTATGTGATAGGCTTTAAGGAGTTCAGTTTCACATTTTTCTATATTGGATATTCGATTGCAGCAAATGTCACTTCTCACTTTACTGGTTTGCTGGACCAGCCCTGTCCTAAGTCAGTTTCTGTCTATGCAGAGGTCTCTTCATAAACTCTGTTTTTTCTTGCTCAGTTCTTCTTAACCTATGGCAATAACACCTTGTTCTTTAGGAATGTCTTGAATGGTCTGAGCCTTTTGCTCTTCTATTGAATTTATGGCTCAAATGAAGGAGAAATAACACCTTCAGATGTTGATTCTTCCAAATTATGAACATGATAATGTATCCATTTACATAGATCTTCTTAACTCTTTCAGAACAGTTTTATCATTTCCTCTCTAAATCTTATACATCTGGAATTTGATTTATTCCTAGGCTCTTTATATTTCTTAAGCTATGGAAAAATGGTATTAAAAAAAATTAGTTTTTAATTGTTGCAGATCTATAGGGGTGTAATTCCTTTTTCTGAACCCTGTGTATATTTTGTATATGGATTCTGTGTCCAGCATCCTATACTTGTTTTTCTTGACTTACTGTGCCAGCAAGTTGCAGATCTATAGGGGTGTAATTCCTTTTTCTGAACGCTATGTATATTTTATATACGGATTCTGTGTCCAGCATCCTATATTTGTTTTTCTTGACTTACTGTGCCGGCAAGGCCCTCTAACTGAAAAGAAGTAGTGATAACAGGATGCTTTACCCTGATCTAAAGGAAATAGTTCAGCATTTTACCATTAAGTATAATGTTTGTTTGTTTTTTTTTATAGGTTTTATGTAGCAAGCCTTTGTTAGGTTAATGAAGTTCAATTCCTTTCCTAGTTTTATAAGAATTTAGTTTTATTTTCTTATCACAAATGGATGTTTGATTTTTATCATGCTGCTAGAAAGGAAGTCCTAATCATTAAAATTTTTAAAATTTTATTTTTCTATTTCCTATAGCAAAGAAGTTTGTCATCCTGATATTGGTGGCAAGATCATCATGTGTCCTCAGTGTGATCAACATTGTTCATTCTGGAATCTTAATATTACTTGCGAGTCCTCAAAGGTAATTTTTGTTACTCTAAATATTTGCAAATAATGGAAGATTTTTTTTTCTTCTAATAATTTTAGCACAGCCTGGAATTATTTTTTTTTCTGTGAAATTCAGAAAAGGTAATTTTCAAATAAGCCTCCAGATATTCTGAAAGATAGACATGGAATGTATGTGTTTATTCCTCTTTTACAAACAGGAAATTGAGATGAAAAGCCTTATCTAAAATCTTCAGGTGGGTCAGTGAGGAACTGCAGAATTGAACTATTGTATTATTTGAAGTAATCAAAGCAGAAATTTCAAAACCAGCTTATCTCATGAATACTGTTTAATAGGTTTACTTATTTTCCTTAATTCAAGTGAGTAGAAACCTGATATTTGTACTTGTATTTTTCCACTTCCAAGGTGTGCTGAAACTATGCTACGTTTTTTTAAAAACCCTGATCATCAGATTTAGGCTCTGTCTATGACTATGCATAAGAAAGTCTTTGTATATAAATGATAACAGATACTCACTTTGTCCCAAAACATTCCCACAAAACACACCTGGTTCCCTTAAACATGCTGAAGATCTTGAGCTATATGACTTGTTAAAATCCAGGACCTTCAGGACAAGTATTGAGACTAGAGGTAGCTTACTGAAAGGCATTCCACAAACTCTAGCTAGAGAGAAAGATGGTCATCTTGCTTTGGAGAATTTTCCTGACAACTTTGACCTACTGTTCTCCCATGTTGTGATCTTTTCTCTATCCCCTTGTTCCACCGTGAAAACTTAGGAATCTTAAATGACTTCAGAATATTCCAGCCTACTCCATCAGAGTCTTACTTAAACCAAATACATTCCTATTACAATGTCACTTAAAATTTATATTTTGAAAGATTCTTGACCTTTTGACACAACAACCCTGTGAGGTAGGCAGAACAGGTACTACCTCCATTTTACAGATTAAAACACTGAGGGTCTGAGAGATTAAATAATTACCTCAAGGTCACCCACCTAGTAACTGACAAAGCCAGAAATTGGGAGCACATCTGCCTTTCTTGCCATTACTGTGTTCCTCACCAGCTGACAATAGTAGCAGCCACTTCACTCACAAATTGAGCACTGTGTTTGAAAAACGTTCCGCTACTTAATTAAGATGATTGCAGGGTATTGTCGACACATGGAGTTTTACTCTTAATTTATGAATTAAAGTAGATTTCTTTGCCTGTCCCCCAGAAATGAACACAAATTCTAGACTTTAAAAATCTGTCATAAATCACATAAAGTAAAAGACTTGAAGCTCGCAGGAGGGATGCTGCCTTCCAGCGATGTTGACTCATAAAGGTCACTAGTTAGCACATATCCCTGGACACTGGGTCTAAGGCAAATGCCAGTGATAATGCCAGAGGCAAACTATACTCCACAAAGTACAATTGGAAATTTCATTTTCTTTAAGAAATTCTCTTTCAAAACACCACGCCCCCATCTCTTCTCTCAGTTCTTTTCCACCGACCCATCCCTAAACACGTGACTTTCAAATATGTCCCTGTGTATATTTTTTTTTCATTGTTTTGGAAAAAATGAATCTTTTATTCTATCCTAATTTCCTAAAGAATCCTTTGAATCTTGTTAGGGTGATTTATTCTTTCATATGCCTCCTTCCCTTTGTAAAAGAATTACATTTTAAAAATTTTAAAGAGGAGAAAAAGAAAGCAGCTTTCCATGTCTTTCTGTTGGTTAATTCAATCATTTCTTTATTCATACATTTATATATTCGTTTCTGCCTCTTTCTTTTGGAAAGAGAGTATTCAATAATGGACATGAGTGCTAAAAGGGTTAATAAATTAGAAATAGAAAATTGTGATCAAGGAAGTGAGGGAACAGTTATAGAGATAATCAGGATTAATGTTGTTTTTGTGATTGAGCATTAAATAAGGTTCTTAGCTTTTTGGCTGGCAAGATAAAAGGGAAATGTGGTAACTTAAAATATTTTGTTCTCAGAAATACATTGTTATAAAATTTTGATTTTGTTCCTTTGCAGGAAGAAACACAACAAATGGTCACTTTTCTAGATTTTCAGTGGTTCCTCTGCTTTAAAACATCATGCCCTGCATATGCAGCCATCTTTTTTCTTTCCTGTTCTATGTGATTAAAGCAGGATGCTGACTGGGGCTGTTCTTAACACAACTGTGTTTCCCTGTCTGCCCTCCTGGCAAGCAAACTAAGCTGAGCTTTTTACCAAGAAAGCCCCTTGCTTACCTTCTCCCCTGATTCCTGCTTATGGGATATATAGAGAAGCCAGCCATCTTGTTCTTTCTGCTGAGTCCTCGATCCTCACAAATGTGGCAAAAATGGTAACTTCATCCAGGCCACCTAACTCCATCTCGTAGGAGTGCAAAGCACATCCCTTATCTTGAGCCAGGCAACAGGGTTGATCTTGGCATTAGTGGTAAACCTGCTTTTTCTTGCTACTCCTATTTTTTTTTTTTCTTTCACATTGACATAAGCATCCACTGGCTTTTTCTCAACATGGTAGGGCAAAGAATTCATGGGTAGGGTTTTTTCTTTCTGGAGTAGGTACTCAGAGGTATCAGGGCAAGTAGGGAGGTATCAGCTAGAGGCTTACAGTGATTCCTAGGAGTAGCATTGGACAGAATCTTCAGTAATACCATTATAATGCATGGAACATTTATTTACTGTTCTGCATAAGACTTTACTTACAGTAATTTTCACTGAGGGATAAGGCATAACATTAAATGAGAGCTTTGGTTCCATAAGAGTCAAAGCTGAAAGATTTGAAATATTAGTCCATGGAATGCCAAGAGTAGAGGAATAGGTGGGTGCAGTGTTCCCCAGAGTGGCCACTCACTTCTTAATTCTGTCTTCCTTAAGTGATTTTTGAGAGGAATAGTTGGGTAACAGTTTGGGATTGTGCTTTCTGATCAGGTTCAGATAGAGGATTGAGGGACATCTGTATGCTTTGGAAAACACACGTACAAGACGATGGTTAAGTGGATATTCTTTTATGAAAATAACATTTTCACATAGATGAAAGTTTACCAACTTTATATCAGTTTATAAAGGGCAACCAAAAAAGTTACTTAAAGAGTTTTCCTTAGAAGCGACTTTGAATTTTCTTTAGCAATTGAAAAGTTTGGGTTGTTTTTTTTTTTTTTTTTAAATCCTATAGCTACTTTTTGTATGCTGTCTTCTTTATTCTTCATATGATCTGTATGATCTTTCATAAAGTTGATATTCTACATGTTTGCCTACTTTTTCCAGTACCTTCAAACTTCATAGATTTTTTAGGATATGTAAAAATGCTCACTAGTGAAAAATTAGTAACTAATTGAAAGATTTTCCAGGAATCCCGAAAGGGAGATAGGTTATTTATATACTAGCAAAAAAAAAAAAAAAAAAAAAAGAAATTTAGCAGAACTAGTGAATAAAGCCTTCTTTGTACAGGTATATCATCTATTCATTCATGGTTGCACCCATTGTAATGTCAGCAACAGTCCCTGTGCCTCCTTAATCTCATGGAAGCCTCCGTCATTGATGGTAGAAAAGCCATCATTGGGTTTGGGGAAACACCTCTCCTTGGGCAGAGCCATCTCAGAATAAACCGCAGCCTTGTGCTCTTCTTAGCAAGAAAAGCAAGAACTCAGTAACTTATCATCTGACCAGGATGAGGTGATGATAAGATGCAAATTGTAAATCCAGAAGTTGCTTAGAGTTCCTTGTATTTGTAGAGCTATACACTTCAAGTTCACTAAGACAGCTTGTAAGAAGAGGCCATCATTCAAAAGTCTGATACTTTAAACTGAATGGAATCTTAATAGCTATGCCAATTTCTTTATCACAATATGGAAAATGCACTGTGGTAAATACAGCAAAGGCTCTTTGCTTTCAAAACAACAAGAAATCCCATCTGCAAGTATGTAGTAGATATGGTGATTGTTAAACTAGGTATCAGGTTTAAAAGAAATTCAGACTGTAGAATACACAAAGCATTGCATATTTGCTGAATGCTAGTGAGTAGAAAACATGATTCAGTTATATGTCATTATTGTATTTTCCAGAAACTGTGCATCTTTGATAGTTTTGGAACCCTAGTGTTTGCAGTATTTATGGGAATATGGGGTAAGTTACTTTCCTTTATTTTTTTGTTTACTTTTACGTCTTAACATTAAAAAAAAACAAAAACAAAAACCCTGAGAACATACAAGCAGCTAATTTAATACCATTTCACAATTTGATACGAGCTATCAAAGTAACCCACTTTTAGGACCTTGGATTGCCTAAACTTCAGCTCCCCTAGAACTCCATTTACAATCCTTAAGGCCATTGTACGAGTTACCGCATAAAAAAACTACTTCAAAATGTGGTTGCTTAAAACACACATTTAGTATTTGTCTTGTTCTCTGCATCATCTGGGAGGTCCTTCTCCAGTCATGTACTGGCTCAGCTGATGTGTGCAGTGAGCAAGCAGTTCTACTGGGGTAGATGGTCTGGCAGTTGCCAGGCTGGTTTGGTCTATGGGGCTCACTGTGCTGGCTTGTATTGCTCTACATGATGTCCCATCCTCCAGTGAGCTAGTCCAGGATTCTTCACATGGTGGCTTTAGACTTCCAAAGAGAAGCAAGAGAGGGCAAGCCCCAATGCACATTTTTTGAGTCTGCATTTGCCTCAAGTTTGTGAATGTCCCATCAGCCAAAACAGGTCATGGCCAAGCCAACAACAGTGTGAGGAGGTGGGAGGATTACCCAGGTGCTTGGATACAGGGAGGCATGGTTCATTGGGAGCCATTATTGTAACAGTCCCCACAGCTGTGATCCACCCTGACTTACGTGGGGTTGGGGTTCAGGGGAAGCAACACAGGAATTACAGGTGAGCTTTCTTCTTTATATTCTTTTATATGAGTGAGTATTTATTAAGTATGTGTTACTCTTATAATAGTAAATAATAATAAATTCTGTTTAATAAGTAGAATAGATATAGTCCTAAAGAATATAATTCTTACGTAGATGCTTTAACACTATAGTTACATTGTTTACTTTGAATACCATCATTGTAATGAGGCAACTATTTCCTCTAAATGCAGATATTTAAATGTTCAATTAATGTAAGTGTTCTACCATAGAAGAAAAAAATTCCATTTTCAAAAAAAAAAAAAATCCTTTCCAATTTTACTGTGTAAGTTAAGGGGGAAATAGAGCTCAGGTTATAGATAGTTGGGGGAAGAAAGTGACTCAAGTCTCTCATTCTTGAGAAGACAGCACATGAACTCATGCAGCTCACAGTGCTTTTTACATGTCCTTGAGATGTTTCTCTTCTGCACTGGTTGTGCCTATTAGAAGTCACCAGATAGATCACAGAACAGATGATCCAACTGTTCTGGACACTTTTTAGAGATTAGTTGCCACTCCTGGATAAAGCGAACTTTAAGATGGCCAAACTTATCTACAGAGTTACTGTCCTTCAGACATTTAGCTATGTTCTGGCTAGAGACCAAAACTAGCTAATATTTGACACATAGAAAAATAAAGATCAAATTTGTGGATTAAAATCCTCTGTACTCCTCTGTTGTAAACTATGTCATCCCCCCCCACCTCCGCCAGTAAGAGCCCAGGTACTGAACACATGGGTGGTGCTCACTTTTACTTACTATCCTAACCTTTGTCTCAGCCCTGATTTGTAATGTAAAAAATTCTAACACATCTGTTGAACTCCATATACTAATGGATGTTGACAGGCCTAATTTAGAAATATATTTTTTTTAAGATTTTATTTATTCACTTTAGAGATAGAGAAAGAGCATGAGCAGGGGGAGGAGCAGAGGGAGAAGGAGAAGCAGATTCTGCAGTGTGCGGGGAACCCGATGCAGGGCTCAATCCCATGACCCTGAGGTCATGACCTGAGCTGAAATCAAGAGTCAGACACCACCCAGGCGCCCCGAAATACATTTTAAATAAAACAAAAATATAAATTAACTTTAGCACTGGAAAGACAAACCTCCCATTTCCTAGCTAACCTTGCTTTCTGTGATCATTAACTATACCATGTTTATAGAACTGACTTAAGCATATTGAGCTGATTTTATGTCATCAGATTTTAGAATGCAGAAAACATTTCAACATTGCCTGTGACATCATGTGTGTATCCTTAAGGATATGTACGTATGACGAAGTCTTTAAGTGTCTTATATTGCCTTTCCTGCTACATCTGCCTATGAGAACGACTGCTCTGAACCTTGTTACAGAAAATCAGAAATTGCAGAACCAAAGAGGCAGGAGGACCATGTGAAGTCTTTTATGTCACCACTATTCATTCATATTCCTGTAGCATCTCCTGTGTGCTCAGATCGATCAGAGTATTTTTACTATGTTTCTGCTCCCTAGGAATTATAAAAGTTGAGGGTCGAAAACCTTTTGTAATAAATGTAGTACAAATCATGAACTTATCTGAATAATGTCCACCCTTTTAGGCCCAGCCAGCCAACACATTCATACTGACTCAAGTCCTAAACACCAGCCCAAGGCTAAAGTGCCAGTTCTTGACATCCACTTCTCCTTACTGCTTTGTTACTTTGTACCTACTTACTGGATTCTCCCTGGCTCCAGGCTCTCGGCTGCATTTTTAATTTTCACCTTTGAGTTCTGGGCTGGGCCTAGTGGTTTCCAGAAAAACACCAGACACTTGGTTTATGGGGAGCTGGGGAATCAGGAATGCAGTACCCTAACCAACTACACTTGGAGATCAGGAAACAGCTGTTGCCAATTAGTTCCAGAACTATACTGCTCCTGCTGTATCCACATCAGCAAAATAATGCAGCTCCTGCAACCACCTCTGCCCCCACTCCACTCAGTTTCTGATTTAAGTGACACACACATGCACCCGATGGGCATTTTATAAAATCACACCGGGAACCCGAGCTGCAAGAGAGTCTGAAAAAAAAAAATGTTTTTTTTTTTTTTTTCAACCTAGTCTTTTAGTTGGGAAGTTGGAATAAAGGCTGAAAGATGGATGGACCATAAACTGTTTTTGAATTGTGGTAGTTATCTGTCTTTCTTAGTTTGCATTTACTAATTTTCCAGGAGTGATGAGTCAGAGTAGAAATAAGCTGGATGCTGGAATCAAGGTCAAATCCTGGTTCCGACGATTATTATATGCGTGACTACTGGTCAATAAAGACGCCTTAGCATTAGACACACACACATGCCTTCTGCCCATCATGTTATTACCTTTCCCATGGCTGTAGTCTGTTTTCACAAGTTGAATAAATTATCAACGTCATCTTTAAAAAAATTAACTTCTCTCAGGGCACCTGGGTGGCTCAGTCGGTTGAGCGTCTGCCTTCAGCTCAGGCCATGATCCCAGGGTCTTGGGAGAGAGCCCCACGTCGGGCTCCCTGCTCCGCGGGGAGCCTGCTTCTCCCTCTCCCTCTGCCTGCCTCTCTGCCTACTTGTGCTCTCTTTCTATCTCTCTGTCAAAATAAATAAATAAAATCTTTAAAAAAAAGTTAAATTCTCTCTTTTAAACATTAGTATCATCCTGTATGTTAGACTTTACTGACTGTATAAAAGTGTTTTGGGTAATTAGAACAATTAATAACTTGGTACAGATTTCTGAAACATCAGTCATCACTGATGAGCTACATGCTTCTGTTCTCTGTTAGTCACCTTGTTTTTGGAGTTTTGGAAGCGGCGCCAGGCAGAACTTGAGTACGAATGGGACACTGTTGAGTTACAGCAGGAAGAGCAACCCCGGCCAGAATATGAGGCACAGTGTACCCACGTGGTGATCAATGAGATTACTCAGGTAAAGCGAATGTTATGTAGATGCAATTTAGTCTGTTTATACAGTGGTTCTCAACCCTGGTGGCACATTGTAATCACCTGGGGACCTTGGGAAGTCTTGATGCCCGGGTCCCATCACTATATACTCTGGTGGTACTTCGTGGCCTGGCGTATATCCTGGGCACAGGGATTTTGTAAAGCTTCTCTGGTGATTCTAATATGCAGCCAAGGTGAAGAAGTATTGCTTAGAACGGTGGACATAGGAGATAAATGTGACACCTTCTTTCATAATAAAGTAAAATCGGGAAAAAAATTAGACTCCAACATAAAATGTAGAAGAAAAGATGCATTGGTCTGTGTCCTTTCTTTCGTATTGATAAAAAATGCAAAATAGAAAAATTAGACTCTATGACATAGTTGTATAAGAAGGACACATTGGATTTTATAGTTGATCCTCAAATTTTCACATGCTTCACATTATTACAACCCCTTTTTCATCCTAGAGGAGCTGCCCTTTGTGTTGCTTTAAGCCTCGGTGACTGCCCCACCTTCTGGTTGGGATGCACACAAGATTGTGCAGCTGTTATCCAAAAGTTGGAGAAAGGATAGAGGAAGAAGGGAAACATTCGTTGAAATTCAACTATGTTTAGGGCTGTGCGAGGCATTTTATATAATTGGAAAGGTAAATTTGCTTCTGCTACTGCTGCTACAAAAATAAAAAAATAAAACTATTTCTCTCTCTCTCTCTTATGTATATATATTCCAAAGCCAGTGAAAGATAATTTTTGAATCATCTGCATTATTGCTCTTTTCCATCAACACAGAAAATCTAGAGCTGATTGTACTTGCAGTCATCAGCATAAGGACAGTCAATTCTGAATACGAATAATTCTTGGAAAGAAAATGCTTTTACCCAGAGCATCGGAAAAATGTCCCAAAGTATAGATTGTATAAATTGAATCACAGATTTATAGAATGCCAACACTAAAAGGAACTGGGGGGAGCAGTTCAGCCTCCTCATTTTATAAATGGAAAAAAATGAGGTTCAGTTATCAACAGGAGGTGACATTTGTCTTTTACAATGTGACAAGCTTCAAATAATTCCCATTATGAATCGCTCTCACTGTTTACTATGGGAGATGATGAAGTCAAACCATGTATTGTTGAAAGACTATACATCCAGAAATGAAAGCAGAAACTTAGATAAAATTAGATGTTGAAAACAACTTTTAAATACTGAAAAAAAAAGCTTATAATATTGGCAACATAGAAAAAGTACTGAAGAAAAGACAATTTAGTAACTTAAAATTGCCAATAAGTTAAATTTCCTTTGAAACACTGCTTGTTAAAAAATTGAAGATGAAGGGTCATTTTCCTTTTGTTGCTAATGCATCCTCCATTGGTTTAGAGAGCCTCGAGTGTGGTAATGAAGTGTGGGAATGAGACTGCCTGCAAATCCAAACACAGCAACTTAATAGCTGAATAATCTTCGACAAATGATTTAACTTCAGTATGCCATCGTTTCCTCAACTATAAAAATGGGAATAATAGAGTTGCTTCCTCACACGGTTGTGTAAAGGGTTAATTGAGTTAATGTGTAGAACCTGCTTAGAATAGTACCTGGCATAGAATAAATGTGTAAGTGTTTATAACTATTACTATGCTATAGTTGCTTGTATAATCCAGGTAAATCTTGAGAAGTATTGATCTCTTCTCTTAAAACTTAAATATATTCTTTTTTTTTAATTTAAAGATTTTATTTATTTATTTTGACAGAGAGAGACACAGCGAGAGAGGGAACACAAGCAGGGAGTGGGAGAGGGAGAAGCAGGTTTCCCGCGGAGCAGAGAGCCCGATGCGGGGCTCGATCCCGAGACCCTGGGATCATGACCTGAGCCGAAGGCAGATGCTTAACAACTGAGCCACCCAGGCGCCCCAAAACTTATATTCTTATAGGCCATGGAAACTCTAAAAATTCATAGCTATACCAAATTAATATATAAAGCTCAACCAAGAAACACATAGTGGATACCTAGTATTTGCAGACACCCGTGGAACTTCCTGTCCTCTATGGGCTCTACGCCGTCCTTGCTGCCATGTCTAACATCTCAGACAAGCTCAGGAATGTGGCTCTACAGCTTAGCATTGTCAGATACCCAGGCTCCTGAGCTAAGGTCATGGCAGATAAACAGTTCATTATTCATGCTTGCATTTTCAGAAGACGTTAAAATGAGCACTGCAGATGCCTTGTTGTGCGTATGTTTGAAATTAACCAAAAAAAAAAAAAAAAAATTCAGTTATGAGGAAGGGGGCTATGTTTGAAAACTAATTTTTAAAAAAATTAAGCCTAGGATTTAGAGACCAATCAGGAGAAAAAAAATCATTTCACCAGAGTACTCCTTTGATTGACCAAACTTTTTTTTTTTTTTTTTTAAAGGAACAAGAGCGTGTACCCTTCACTACCTGGGGAAAATGTGTCCGTATAACCCTCTGTGCAAGTGCTGTCTTATTCTGGGTAAGTCTGTCACAGACTTTTTAATATCTAATTGTAAGTATCCAGGAAACTCAAGGCAAGCTGGAAACTCTGTGTCTCATAGAATTGTTTCCAGAGAACCTCTCGACCACCACATGGAGCGGCTCTCAGTATCTATCCACTCGCGGTGGCTCTTCCAGTTCCTTTCACCTCATCTGTTTAAATTAGATGAGTGGGTCTGGATTTTACAGTTTCTGGTGAAGAAACCAAATGGGAGGCAACTAAAATACAATGTCTAGGAATAGCCTTAAAAAATAATAGGAACTATCAAAGAAAACATAAAAACTACTGAAAGATATAAAAGAAGACTGAAATGATTGTAGATAAAAAGATAATATTTCTAAAATAGGACTTATAAAATTAATTTTGGGTTTTATTATTAATAAAGTCATGTTAGTAATATAATAATTAGTAATATATTGAGAGTTTTATTGGCTCAAGAATAGCCAAATTAGAAAAGAGGATGTAAAGCCCAGATATGGGCCCTCATATCAATAATAATTTAATATATGAGAAGGGAGGCATTATAACTCAGTGGGATTATTTAATAAATGGCAGTGGAACACTTGTTAGCTCTTTGGGAAAAAAATAAAAATTAAAACCATACTTTGAATACATATTATAATTCCAGAAATATTCAAAAGGTAACACCACAAACCAGAAATAAATATTGATGAATATGCAATCTCTAGATTAAAAAAAAAACTTTCTAAACATAACAGCAGTGGAAGAAGTTTCAGAGGAAAATCTTTAAAGATTTCTACACATCAGTAGCATTCTAAGCTTAAACAAAACAAGATATTTTTGTTAACAACAAGGGCAAAGGGTTAATACCTTCAATACATAAGAAGTCCAGATCACTTGTAAGGTAACACCGAAGATCTCAAGAGCTAAGGAGGCAGAGAACAGGAACACCCTTTCACAAAAGAAAAAATACCCTGGTAAATGTCAGAGCTCAATACTAATTAAATCAGCGCCCATTTAAATGAGATACAATGTTTCACCTCTCAAGTGAGAAGGCTTAGTGTTTGTGAGGATGAAGTGCAGTGATCAGCTACTCTCCTACCTAGGCTTTGAGAATTTTAAGCTGCCCTGGACTTCTTAGAAAGCAGTTTGGTAGTAAGTTTCATGAGTCACAAATATTCATGTGCTTTAATCTACTAATTCAGCTTTTAAAAACCTTTAATAAGGAAGTATTTCAAAATGGTAAGAAAAGTCAGTAAAGATTTAGTCATATATTTATTACAAATATATACATTTATTTCTGTTATTTATTTGTATGCATTATTATATATAAAAATATCTCAGCCAAAATATCCTACTTCTAATCCTTCATACAGTAGAATATGGTATAGCAATAAGAAAGTATGTTCATGAAAATATTTTATGACATGTAAAAATGTTATGGTTATGATAGGCTTAAGGAAAGGATAAAATATGTAACATCATCTTTAATATGCAAACAGTGCATAATTCTGAAGGAATTATGCCTACATATAGATAGTACATAGATTTTTCTCTTTATTTTTTATTCTTTATTTTTATTAGTTAGGAGTCGTTTAGTTGTAGGTGCTGGAAAATCTCCAGTTGGTTTAAACAACAACAACAAAGTGAGGGTGGGTAGCATTTATTGGTTCCTGTAACTAAAAATCCCAGGTCTGAGGTATGGCTTCCATGAAGGATAGATAACTGCAGCCCAGATGACACCATGGTCTGTGTGTTTTGTTCTGCCTTCATTCTGTGTCCAGTGGTCTCCTGGCTTGGTCGTTGTAGGCACTACCTTGTCTCAAAATGGCTGCAGGATTCCAGATCTCACATCACATGCAAGCCAAGAGAGGTTTCTGTTAGCAGCTTCCTCTATTGACAGAGCAAGCTTCTCTTTCCCATAGATACTAGCAGATCTCTCCTCACATCCCACTGGCTCTTAGTAAATTATTTGTCAGTCCTTGAATCAGTTGCTGAGGCCGAGAGGATGAGATACCTGTTTGTCTCAAACCAATCAGGATATACCTGTAAAGCTGGGGGAACAGGGGGACAGTCCAGCTCAAACCATAGGACTGAAAATGAAGGAGAGGTTATTCCCCCAAAGCAAAATCTGGGTCTTCTTCTAAGACTGGGAACAGATCCAAGGCAGCAAAAGTAACCAGTGTCCACTATGGAGTAATTTCAAATGTTCTATGATCATATGTTAAAGTTATAATCAGAAAAGATTCATAAGGAAGTTGAGAATGAAAATCTTCTTCCCGGGAAGAAATACTGACCCTATCAAGTGCCCTGAAGAAGTATGGAAACATATTAAGTTTGTAAAAAAGCTCTGAAATGAGTTAGAAATCATTTCCTGACCCATGGAGGAGACAGTGCCATGTAGACTCTGAAGTCTCCACGTACCTCAGTTCTTTCAGTTACTAGTTGCTTAATTTGGGTCCGAGTCTTAATCTCTGTGGCTCTTTTTTCTGCTGTAAAAGATACTATACTACCTATCTCATAGGGCTGAGGTTGAGGATTTTAAAAATATGTGTGTGCTGAGGTGAAGAGTAAGCATTTAAAGAATCTCAACTATTATAATTACTTAGTAATTTAAAAAATTATTATGGAGATTTTTAAAAAAATATGTATGATTTAAATGGCCTATGTTTGTTGTGCTCAGAGAGGAAGGCTGGACATACCTTCTTGAATACATTTTTCTCTGCCTGGGCTAATTTTCACATGTACTCACGCACACAAACATGTCATTCCTTTCACAAGTATTAAGCCCTAACTGTGAAGGGAAGGAGATAATGAGGGAAATTAGAAGAGGAAATATCATGCCTTCTCTACACACTGATGGCTTTTTAAAAGTAAGAAAAGCATCTTGTTAACACTTCAGTCACCATATTCACAGCTACCATTTATATAGTACTTTTCATGTGCCTGGGCTTAATGTTCTAAGTGTTTTTACCTGGAGTAACTCATTAAATCCTCCCAACAAGCCTGTAAGTTATTTCCCAATAGGATCCCTCGCTATATGGGCAAAGAAATTGAAGCCCCAAAGGTTAAATAATTTGCACAAGGTCCTACAGCTTGAGGCAGAGCTGGGCTTCCAATGCAGGAACCTGGCTCCGGGGCCCCACCTGAAATCTCCCCACAGGTGGAAACCAGCCTCCCTCTGTTGCTGTAAACAACACGACATGATTTGCTTGGCCCTGAAATACACATTCTCGGTAGCTTTTCTCTCTGGTAGCAGTCATCACAAGCAGTCGGGCATATTGACTGCATGCTTTGGAGTAAGTCCAAGAAAGTAGATGTAGGGAAAACAGTTTAAAAAGGGTACCCTTCGGTGTGCATTACTCAGGGGCGGGAGAAAACCTGCCTAACGAGGAAGTGACATCCTACCACCTACGTACAAACTGGGCTTCAGATGCGCCCCCCCCGCCCTCCGCCACCCTCCCCTACTGACATGGGGTCTGTGCCGGCAAAAATACAACAGATTAGTGAAATGAATCTTGTGCACATGCAGGTATGAATCACTGCCCGTTTCAGATCTTAAGATCTAAGGGTGATCTTAAGATCTAAGGGTGAGAAGTGTGTGAAGCTTTCATCAGCCGATAACTGCTGTCCTCTCCAAATTCCCTCCGGGCACGTCTGCAGCCTCCCTGGTCCTGTTCAGAATCTCACCTTGTGCAGGTGACTAAGATAGAAGCTAGCACTTACTGGTTCTACTGACCCTTGAACCAGTGCTAGGTTCTCTGTTGGAAGGAAATATGTCCCCTTAATGGATGATAACTAAGCAAAAACTTTAATGCATACCCTACAGAATGCCGTAATTGTAGGAAAGATGTTTTCACGAGTTCTGCTATTCTGCTTTTTCCTCATCTGAAGATACATTCTTTTTTTTTTTTTTTTAATCTTTTTTAGAGCAGGTTAGGGTTTGCAGCCAAACTGCACAGAAAGTACAGGCTTCCCATGTACTCTTCCCTCCCTATGCAGTTTCTCCCATTGCTAACATTTTCCCTCAGTGGATACACTCTCTTCTGACCTCCATCATTCCTTTCCCTTTTTGAAATTTAACATGACCAATTTCCACCTGTCTCATGGCAGTTGTGTGAGTCCTGTCACTTCACACATGCACCTTGTCCATTCACACAGAGGGGTGCATTTTAAAATGTAAAAATACTACTCGTGAAGCTCATATTGCTGTGTTTATTGTGCTTCCAGATCCTATTGATCATTGCTTCCGTTATCGGGATCATTGTCTACAGGCTCTCAGTGTTCATTGTGTTTTCTACCAAACTTCCCGAGACCTTAAATGGGACAGACTCAATCCAGAAGTACCTGACTCCACAGACAGCCACGTCTATCACAGCTTCCCTCATCAGCTTTGTCATCATCATGATTCTGAACATCATATATGAAAAAGTAGCCATCATGATAACAAATTTTGGTAAGGTCCTATTATAGCTTAGGTCATTTGTAAGACATTTTTAGAACCTGGTGAAAAAGAGAGTCTGTGTCTCTTAGGCATTTCAATTTCAGTATGTTACAAATTTTAGAAAATTTCAAGTGTAAACATATTTTATCGAACCTGTGTGGGACATGAATTATCTACAGCTTTGCATTAGCAAAAGGGACAAAGCAAAGACAATCATTATAATGTCCAAGCTCTGTGTAAACAGATCAGCGCTGAATAATATTTTCAATTACGTTAGATCACGTACCCTATTGTTGAAAGTAAATAGTCTCTTTATTGCAAATAAGTGGAATAGGGTCATGGTTCCAGTGGCAAATATGCTCCTCTTTTGCTGAGAGGACAAGTAATCACACTGTCGCGTGGCTTCCCCCCATGCTGTTCATATTAATATAGCTCTGTTCTCATCAGCTCCCGCTTTTGTAATAAATGTTTCTCTCTCCCTGGCTTGTATCCCAGGCAGCTGCTTAGTGGTCAGAGTTAAGCACTCCCCACATGCTGCATATGCCTGGGTCATTGTCCGAATGGTCTGCTCAGCGGTCATCTTCTGAAAATGATCAGACTGATTTAAATTCTAAACTAGAAGGATGACCTGTTTTGTCTTCTCCAAATGCTTATAACTAGTTCTCCCTTGTTTTGTTTGTTTCAACAGTCCTACCTTGTTGCAATTCAGGAAGACAAGAGAGTATCATTTAGCAGGCTGTTCAAAAATAATTTTTTTGTCCACTTAGACCTGAGAGAGCACAGCCTTGTCCATTTGATAACACTGGGCTTGTAAATTTTAAGGAATCCTTGAATATTTTTGCCATATGGGATATTGTATTCTTGGCGGAAGGGGGAAGGAGGACTCATAACAATGTGTAAACTTGGAATTAACACAGTAGCTATATTAAGGAATTCAAAACAGCTTAAACGGCAACAGTGTGAATTGTATTTTTTTAAAAACATGTTAACTCATGTATCAGTGTCTTTGATTAGGGTCTCAAAGCTGTTCACAATTTTAAAATCTTACCTTTATTTAACTACAGAACTCCCAAGGACCCAGACTGATTATGAGAACAGCCTGACCATGAAGATGTTCTTATTCCAGTTTGTCAACTACTATTCTTCATGCTTCTACATCGCATTCTTTAAGGGCAAATTTGTAGGTTATCCGGGAGACCCAGTCTATTGGCTGGGAAAATACAGAAATGAAGAGGTATGAACTTAGAATTGGGTTCTCTTGACAATTTAAGCTGCTTCATGTTTTCTCCCGGGTGCCCAATGAAGAGTTTCTTCACTGTATATTCTTGAGATTCTCTTCACCTCAACAGAATAAATATCAGCAAAAAGTAAAATTAATGACTCAATTTCATGTTAGACCCATCTAGAATTTAAATGGGATTTTCTTTGTAATATTCCAGTGTGACCCAGGTGGCTGTCTCCTTGAACTGACAACACAGCTGACGATAATCATGGGAGGCAAAGCAATCTGGAATAACATACAAGAGGTGTTACTTCCGTGAGTATGAAGTTGTGTGATCTTGGGGCTATGACTGGGGAGAGAACAGCCCACCCATCCAAATCATTTGCCTGTGTGTTCACACAGCTGCATGCCCCCCTCTAAAATAGAGTAAACTCTATTCATTAAAGGTCTCCAGACAAGATGGTCCAACCAAAGGTGTAAATATATCCAGTGTTTAATAATTATGTTACAAAGAAAAAAATTTTATATTTAACTTAAATCCCCATCTGCTACAGTTTATGCCTGTTAGCCCATTGTTGGTAGCAAACTGATTCTAGTTCTTGGAGAGATGACCTTTGTTGGGGCTGTGAACTAAGTATTTCTCCAACTTCTCATGACTTTCTCCTCCCTTATAGTATGCTTTAAAAATCAACAGTAGTAATTTGTTGAGTTCCTAGTATGTGCCAGTCACTGTATTAAGTGCTTGATAGATCTCTCTCATTTAATCTTTCAGACAGTCCTTATTTTTATCTCCCTTATACAAATGAAGATTCTGTGGCTTAAAGTGGTTAAATGACTTACCCATGTTCTCACTATCCATAAGAGGCTACTGTGGGATTCAAATCCAAGATCCCAGGACTCCAAATCCATGTGCTTTCAACAGGAGTTCTCTTGTGGTCCTAAGGCACAAGATTACATAATGTTTTAAGAGATAATCATCTAAAATAATAACGACAAATGTTTTGACTTCCTGTTCTTTCCCTAAGAAATGAGAGCATCACATGTTAGCCAAGGTCACACTGTCCTTTTAAATCTTCACTTAAGCCCTATCCTATATCAAAGTGAATAGTCCAGTGCTATCTCAATTTCTGCACATTTTCAGGGGGCTTATTATATTCCTTTTTTATTGCTGCCGAACAGATTACCACCAACCTAATGGTAATGGGAAGACAATGGAAAAAAAAAAAAAACCACAAAACAACACAGATTCAATATCTTACAGTTCTAGAAGTCACAAGTCTGACACAGGTTTCAGTGGGCTAAAGTCAAGGTGTTGGCAGGGGCCATATCCCTTTCAGAAGCCTCTAAGATGAATCTGTTTCTTTGCCTTTTCTAGCTTCTAGGAGCTGTCCACATTCCTTGGTTTATGGCTTCTTTTCTCATCTCAAAGCCAGCGGTGTGGCTCTGTGTGTCTGACTTCTGTAGGCCCATCCCCCTAGCTCTCTCCCTTCTTCTCCCTCCCCCTTTGATTGATCCTGGTGACTACATTGGGCCCACCTGGATGATCCAGGAAAATCTATCTTAATGTCAGCTGATTTGCAATCTTAATTCTGCCTTACCATGTAACGTAACATATTCATATGTTCTGGGGAGTGGGACGTGGATATCTGTTGGGGGACCATTTTTCTGACTACCCCACATACCTTGTCAAGATAATTTCTGGTTCTGAGTTTCTGTTCTCACAAAACTTTTGACGTCTCTTCTGTCTTGCCTCCCACATCTATACTTTCTGCTTATGCCAACCCAAATGCCAGTTGTGGCCCCTCTCCTCAGTGTCCTCCAAAACCACTCACACAAGCAGCCTTTACTGACATTTGGGACATGGAGCCCGAAACCCAAACAACTTTAATTTTGAAATGAAAAACCCCCATCTTTTAAAAGTCTTTCCTCCCACTATATATAACTGGATTTTTTTTTTTTCCTATCACCCTTCTTTGTAGGGTCCAGACTCTGCTGCCTGTCTTCCCCTCTCTCTTTCTTTCTCCTCCTTCCCCTAACTTCTCCTCTCTCTTCCCTGTTATCAGGTTCCTGTTCATTCTTTCTGTGGACTATTTAACCTCTTTTTCTTCCCCCCTGTCTTTATAGAGCAGAAACCTCCGGGTTTCCATGTGCCCTTCCATGTTTCTTCACCAGGCTTTATCTTCCACCTTCAATGTAAACTATCAGGGTCTATCTCTAAACAGACACTCCTCTCCCCCACCAGCTCTCTCCTCCCCTCTCCCCACCTCATAAAAAAATGGATTCTGATCTTAGCTGTAAAATTAATGTTTTGGGGCCTTACTAGGCAGTAAACAACCCTTACCTTCACTGAGTTCATATTCAGATTTTTCCAAATGAGTAGAAGTAGGTCATGCACAAATACTGGATATGAAAATAAATATATCAAATAGAGGAAAGGCTTAACTCAGATTAGGCTAGTTATTAAACTAACTAGCCTACTTTCTTCAGAAAAACTAACTACTAGGCTAGTTATTTAAACTAAATTTTGATGACTAATTGGTTGTCAGTAAGCTATTTTCTGATTTTAAAAAAATAGTGGCTGTTGGTGGGGGGGGAACGTATATTTCTTAAACTGGTACTGAGAAATTCGTATGAAATGAAACTTGTTCACATGAAATATTTAAAAATAAAGGATGTATATAGTATCCATGGTCTGTTTATACTTGCACTTCAAGTGAGGCCATTGTTGCAAAATTTTAGTAAGCTAAGCTTTTTGTTTAGCTGTTTCTACCCCTGGCCTAAAATACTTAGGGGCAGTACATTTTGAATTGTCTTCCCCTTGTCTGAAAACTGGGAATGCTAAATTTTAGCCACTTTAGAGAGTGACTCGGGCTCTTCTCATCACTCTTCATTGTGCTAGGTGCCACTTTCCTTCTCACTGTTTCCACACAAAGTGAAAGAGCAATTACTCTTGCTTCCCAAAACTGCCCCCACCCCAAAAATACACAGGAGGGGAGAGAAAAGCCGTGTAAGTCAGTAGCTGTTTTCACACCATTTAAATATGTCAGAAGGAACATAATGAAATGAATGTCACCATAAGCTTGCCGCCTTCCACCCCCACCCCACTTGAGATCCTCAGTGTCGATTCCTGGAGCGAATGAAGAAGCACCTCTCGCACTGTGACCCCAGTTCCCTTTGGGGGAGCCAGAAACCCAAACAACTTTAATTTTGAAATAAAAAAAACCCATCTTTTAAAAGTCTTTCCTCCCAATATATATAACGATTTTTTTTTCCTATCACCCTTCTTTGTGGGCTCCAGACTTCCTGTACCCTCCTCCTTCCCTCCTCCCCTAAATCAGTACCTAGGATTTAGCAGACACTCCCCAGCACCAGTCGAGTGAATGAGTGAGCCATAGGCTTCAAATACATAACATCAGCAAAGTAACACAATTGTTTGTTGGACCCAGAGAACAAGCTCAGAGCCCTTTGTCCATCCCAGCCTCACTTAGTATTTTGATATTTGAGGCATTCCCAGGAATTTTATTCTGTGCTTGACAAAAGGCTAATACAATTGCTGCATGGAGCCAATCACTCTGGAGGTTTTTATGATAAAATGTTAAGGAACATAATTATAGTCGAATATCCAAAGTACCAATAGCATTGTTCTTTGGTATTTAGATAATGGATGGCTGTAATTGTAATCCATTATATGTTTTCTGTATTTTTCACAATGGGTATGCACTACTTAAAGCGAACTATTAGAGAAAATGTCCCTTCTCAAGACCTGATTTAGCTAGAGGATGAACCAAAGACATACAATAAGAGAACCCTAAATACAGCTATCCCTCACTATCCACACTGACCCTTTACTTTCAGGAACAGTAAAATAGATTCAGATAGTGAAGGATGCTTGTATTCAAAATTAGCAAGTGGGAATACTGTGGAATATCCTTAAATAGAAATGGTGATTATCTGTAGCATGTGGATTACATATGATAATGAAGAAACAAAGAGAAAATGAGGTATAAAGTGTTTTATACCATGCTTTACACATAATAAGGACTTAGGGAAAGGTAACTTTTTACAGTACTCTTCTGTTATTGCGAGTAGGCATGGTAAGTTCCTAAAAAGCCTATTTTGTAACCCCTGCTAGAGGGAGGAAGCTTCCAACCGTGGCCAGGGGTATCTGGTATCTGAATTTTTAAAAAGTTCTCTAGGTGATTCTCATGTGCAGTCAAGATTGGTATCTCTGCACTAGATGCATAACCCACTAGAAAACCCAAGAGACCGAGGACAGTGATGAATGGATGACAGCCCAAGATTTCCTACTGCAGATAAGTGGTTCAGCTCAGGAAGACTGAACAAGAGGCTCAGAGTCTGTAGCTCAGAAAAGAAAGCTAGTCAGAAAGACTTCTAATACGACCTATTACGGGCGAGGGAAGGCAGGACAGTACCAGAAGGAAGCGCTAGATGAGCTGGTCATGCAAGTGGTTGCCAGGACAGAAGTTTCATCCTCAGTCCAAATTGTAATGGATTTGGAGCCCTGAGAGTAAAAGAATGCCTCTGTGGGCCATGAGGATTCTGTCCAGAGGCTGAGGCTGGAAGTGTGAGGCAGAGCAACAAAACAGAACAGTAGAAACCGGAAGTCTCATGTTTGGTTGTCATGAAGGGTGATGGATGATGCTCCCTGGGTCACAGGGCCCCCGTCAAGTTCCAGCCTTGCCTTAGACTTGACTGATTACAGAGCTTTGGGTTGGGGCACAGGAAGTAACACTAGCAACAAGCATTCCGGATCATTCTAAGTGCTGAAGTGAGATCCACCCATCAAGACAGCATTGGGTGTCCCCAAGCCAAGATTCCAAGTCACGGAGGCCGTGTTCACCATCAGCCTCAGCCAGTTAGTCTGTATTGGTCAAAAGAAAATCCTGTGAAGGGGGTTTTGATGTGTTGGAAAATGTGCTAAATACTTTATCTGTTCTGAATCATTTAATCCTGACAGAAACCCTGGGCAGTATAGGCTTTATCACCTGACTTTATTTGAATTTGACGCAAGTCAGAGTGTAAGCAATGAAGTGTGGATTCGGATTCGGGGGTGTCTGAGGCCGTGTCCCCTCCACTTCCCACAGCCTCCTGCTGTGTCCCTAATGTCACAGAAGAGAAAGAAGTGGGCAAGATTGTGAAGCCAGGGGCATGTTCTGTTGTAGAGCAGTCTCCCCGTCGTGCACCTTGGGGAGTGGTCAGTAAAGTTACCACAGAGACCAGCAGGACACTTAGCATGACAGGCTATTTGTAATTCGTCATCTCTCCGGCCGGGGGTGCGTGTGCGGCACCTGAGCGTGTGCGTCTGCAACCTCGAGAGTTGTCTTTACGGGAGGGTGAAGCTTCTCATTATCCGAATTTGAAAATCTGTACAAGCATGTTCTTGAATCGTCCGAAGCTTAGCCCAGATGTTTGTATTTGAAGTTGTTTGCTGCTGTTGTGCCTCTTATGAGGAGTTCCACAAGGAAACCACAAGCTAGCTGTTGCCTGAGGGGACAACGGTTCTTTCGCCTACAGGTGCACACTTCGTTTCACTGCCAACTTCAATTTCTTTTCAGGGAAAATTGCCATAAAAGGCTGTGGGGGGGGGAGAGGGGGCACATTTATGGGGAGGCATTGAGAAAGAAAATAATGTAAGAGACAACAGACGATTCTGTGGGGCCAGTGTCCGATAGAGCAGAGCGCTGGGCATTTTCACTACTCGGGTTCTTGACTTATTCAGCTTAAAATAGGGTCTTGGACCTGTTTCATCTAAAATGAAAATATATCCCCATTTCCCCATTCTCTCAGAAACCTTTAATGGCTCGCTGCTTCCCCCAGAGTAAAAAATGCCCAAATCCTCACAGTGGTCTCTCTTAGGCTCCCCACTGCTCAAAACTACCAGAGTGGTTTCCTTCTAGCCCGGGACCACACCAGGCTCCCTGCGGTGCTCCTGCCCCTGGGGCTCAGTAGTCTCTCTCGCTCCTGCCTCCTTCATATTTGTATTCAAATGTCACTCCTCCTGAGCCCTTCCCTGCCACCACCCTTCTCCCCCTACCACAAACACAAACAATCTCCATTCCTTGCTCTGCCTCATTCTTCTCCATGGCATGATCACCAGCTCACATACCATGTCTGTCTGTATTCCATTTTCTCTGGCGATTTCATACTGGAAAGACCATTTTGGATAATAGCAGCCCAATGGGGCGGGGTGCAGGGGGTGAGACTAAAGTTAATCAAATGAGAGAAACTATTTCTAAAAACTAACTGCCATATGAAAAGGAGCTGGGCGAAAAAACGGTAGCAGTTACAATTTTAACAAAACCTGGTATTAAGTAATAAAAACCTGGTAATAATAGTTTTTCAAAATATTTGGGTAGGGAGGCAGAAATAAAGAGAAATTTAGCATGAAAACAAGCAATTAATTTCTTGGGAAGATTGTTTAGTTTGAGATATCTGCAAAATAATTTGATAATGTTCTAATTTATAGTTTGATCTTTTTGGCAGCTGGGTCAAGAACCTAATTGGACGATGTCGCACAGTTTCCAGAACAGAAAAAATAACCCCGCGATGGGAACAAGACTACCACCTGCAGCTCATGGGCAAACTGGGATTGTTTTATGAATATCTTGAAATGAGTAAGTCCTTAGTGAAGTTTTAGGTGACATAAATTATATTGGAACATGTTTTAGATCCCAAATAATTACCTGGCATATTGAAATGAAGAAAGATGTGCTTTTCTCCACTAGATAAAATGACACAATCAGGCTTTCAAATAAGGTGACTGTGTGTATCTTTGTCAGTTGTTGTACAGAGCTAAAGGTTTATTACTCAGCAGTGAAACGGAATATTCACTGAGGCACATCCTCACCATTCTAAGTGCACTCTACCCAGGCTGTCTGAGAATGAACTCAGAACTATTATTAGAGGTGATTCAGCTTGGGCTGGAATCCACACCGGCACAGCTGTTGGCAGATACACTTCTGAATGAGTCATTTGATCCAGCCTGGACCGAGAGCCTGTAGGAGCATGCTGTTTCGAGGCAGGAAAGGTCACAGGCTTCCCCTTTCACACCTCCCACCTGCTTTTGACAGTGTATCTCTTTCTCCTGGCCCATCATTTTTGCATGGTTGCTTGAGTGACCTCATGGCTAATCACTGGCTTGAATTTAGAACTCACATTTTGCTGGTTTGGAATTAAGATTTAGGACAGGTCCCTTCTTTCTTGAATGCCTTTGTCCGTTTGTGCAGTATTTGCTTGGGCTCTGTTTCTCTTCCGTTGGACTTGGTTCTGAGCTCTTGGGTGCCTTTAAATGGACACCTCTCAAAACATTTCCAGAGGAAACACTGTCTTTTCTATTATGCATGACACACTTGTATCTAATAGAAGGCTTACTATTTACTCGTTTTGTATCTGTGCTCTTTCAGCTAACCATGGCACTGTTACAATTTTTTTAAGCTTAGGAGAATAGGAAACACACATTTTGGTTGACAGGCCTTGCTTTTATGCAGAGGAGTTTTTGTGTTTGCAAAGATACCTCTTTGTGGTTCCTGTTTACAAGTCTGCAGATAGAGGATGGTTTCATTAAACCACGTTCTGTATATAAAATAATTGCTTTTAAAAATATACATTATACATGGAAACACATCTGCTTCCTTCAGTGAGTGAAAGGTTCATCTTGTAGCTTCTTCAGTCAACAACACTTTGCAGCCTGCAGTTTGATTTGAATTTCATTTTTGCTTTTGTTATGTTTCATGACCAGGTTCGATTAAGGGTATAGCTTTAGTACATAATGTAGAAGCTATATTTATTTATTTATTCTGTTTATTTTCAAAAGGACTGCAAGACAATTACCTCTGATTCCAAAATGAGTCATAACTGTAAATATTTCTTATTGGAACTATTATCAGCATTAATAACAACATTCTGGGGCAGAATATCATTTGTTATTTTAGTACCAAAAATATACCTTGGAGAAAGTTATTTTTCTGTAGTTGACTAGTCAAATAAATAGTGTTGCGAGAAGAAGTTATAGGAAAAGGTTGTGCTTTGGGGAGAAGTTGGTATGACTTTTAGAATTTCATAGTCTCATTAAAATAATTACCAACAAAATAACTCCTACAAGAAAGGATGGAATAACAACTGTTACAGATATTTTTTTAGATTATTACATTGTTTTCCTACTATCTAATACCTAATGAATTAGAAAAATTAATCTGTTTCTGATCTGTATTCAACACCAGAGCGAAATCTACTTTTTGTTATTTTACTTTTTGGGAGATAGAATTGCCAAGTGCCTTTTGAATTATTTTTGTTCCTCTAAAATAAATATAGAGTGCCTCCAGTGATGGTCTCATCACCACAACTCCCTCCTTCTGGTTTTCCCCCCATATTCATGAATGACACCGCCATCTACCGTTTTAATTATGCCTCCTACCTGCTGAAGGGAACCATCTTCCGGCATATAACCCTGGAGCCTCGTACCCAGCCACCAGCTCTGTTCCCCTCTGCCTGAAACACCCTTCCCTGCTTCTCTACCTGAGGAACACCTGTCAAGCCTCAGCAGTAACCCTCAACTTTTCACACAGATTTGCTGCTCTTTTCTCTAGGCATTAACAGCGCTTAATTCCTGCCTTGATGGCATCTGGCTGTGTGCATTCCTGTCCTCCTGGCTAGACTGATTCCCCCCAAGGTGGCTACCAGGACCTTTGCATCTTTCAGCCCTCAGCTGGAGCACCACTGTCTGGACCTCATACTCATAATATTTAAGTGACCTAAGCTTGGAGTTTCAACACACACATACCGCTGTTAGTTGAGTTTACATTAACATTGCCCCCACCATCCCAGTGAAGTTCTTTATGGCATGTTTTTGGGGTTTTATTTTTGAGTGAAATTTCTACTTTATTTATTTATATCCACCATCCTTGGAGATTATTAAAGTAACCCTGGTGTGTTAACCAAAATTGTCTCCCCAAGTGTATGTTCCTAACTTCTGAGAATTCAGAATGTTCCTAACTTCTGAGAATTCAGACACAGGTTATAGAGAAAGAGCCTGTCAGACTAAAATCTGGAAGCCATAAGATAGCATTTTGTGCTTCTAGCATGACACAGCATGACCAGTCTCTTGAGAACTTAGTGATGGCTTCCCAGGGGGCAGGTGCCACAAATTAAATGCAGTAAAGTGATGGAGTGGGCCCTGTTTTTCTCTGTCCCTGCCTCTTCGACCCTTCCTAACTTGACCTCACTGTCCTCCATCTCCAAGTTTTAAAAAGACCTAGTAAAACAATGACCCTCATCTATTATTTTCTCCATTTAATTTACTATAATTAATATCAACACTTCTTCAGCATCTTCTCATGCCCACCCCTTTCCTGTCTCTCCAGTGCTAACCCCAGCTAAGCACCCCTTACACTCTGCAGGACTCAGGCCTGTCTTCCCCCACTCCCTCACCTCTACTGTTTCTGCCCACCACCTACATTGATATTTACTCATCTTTGCAGGCCTCCTCTCTCTTTACTCATTCATTCATTCATCCAATAAACATTTTTGGAGCACCTGGAATGCCAAATACTGTATCGATTGGTGGTGATACCAACATAAGGAAGACAGGGTGCCTGCCCTCACAGAGCCAAGGGAGGGGTGGTAATACCTGGCAGATTGTTAAGAAGGTGAATGAAGATCAGACTTCCTAGAGCAGCTGATATTTGAACTGGATTTTGAAGGATGGGTGGAAGCTGTCTACCTAAAGTATGGTAAAGGGAATAGACATTTCATGCAGAGAGGTAGACCCATTTAAAAGTATCAGGGCCTGTAACAGCTTGGCCAGTTCAAAGAGTGGCAAGTAAACAAAGTATGGTGAGAACAAAGGATCCAAAGGTGGGAATATCAGGTAAGCAAGGGCCATGTCATAATGGGTCTTGTGTGCTTAGCCAGGGGACTAGAACTTATTTTTTTTAAGATTTTATTTATGTGTCAGAGAGAGAGAGAGAGCATGCACACACATAAGCAGGGGGAACGGCAGGCAGAGGGAGAGGGAGAAGCAGGCTCCCTGCTGAGCACGGAGCCCGATGCAGGACTTGTTCCCAGGACTCTGGGATCATGACCTGAGCTGAAGGCAGACGCTTAACTGACTGAGCCACCCAGGAGTCCCTAGAACCTATCCTTAATGAACTTATCCTTACCCACTGGAACATTTGTAAGCAAGAGAATTATATAATGTTTATGTTGAAAAAGATCAGATCATTCTGCTGCAGAATGGAAGATATTTGGAAGGAAAAGGATATTTTGGGAGGTTACACCAGGTAACCTACGCAATTGGGTAATCCCCACACCTAAATAGAGGCAGTAGGCATAGGAATAGAGATCAGGGAGACAGATATGATACGTGTTAAGGAGAGGACTAGTATAGCAGGTGAGGAATAGAATTGTTGAGATAATTTCCAGGAGCTTGAATATGAGGAGAAGAGCTGGTTTCAAGAAAATGGTTAGGCATTGGATATTTTTGAGTGTGAGGAGGTCTGTGAGACCTATCCATAGAAATATCCATTAGAAAGTTGGATCCACCAGGAGCTCAGAGGAGCTGCAGGTGAGGCCATGGGAGTGATGCAGCATGCCAGGCACAGAATTGATGAGGCCCCCGAGGAAAGGGGACATTTAAAGGGTAAATGGATGGAGGGGGCACCTGGGTGGCTCAGTTGGTTAGGTGACTGCCTTCGGCTCAGGTCATGATCCTGGAGTCCCTGGATCGAGTCCCACATCGGGTTCCCTGCTCAGCGGGGAGTCTGCTTCTCCCTCTGACTCTCCCCCCTCTCATGCTCTATCTCATTCTCTCTCTCAAATAAAATCTTTAAGAAAAAAAAATCAAGGGGGAAAAGCATTCCACTGAGAGGGAAACATTTGGCCGTATCAAAAGCAGCCTAGTAATCCAGCAAATAAGGACTGAAAATGTACGCTGGCTTAGGAATAGGCAGTCACCACAAAGTGAGTGTAGTGAGGGCTGAGGCAGGAGGTCGGGCTCGGAGAAAGGAAGGAGTGGTTGAGAAACAGTTTAGCTACTTCTTCGAAAACTTGACTGCAAAGTGAAGAAGAAAGCAGAGCGTGTTAGAGAGTAATACAGGGTCATGAAAACATTTTAGGCAAGGATTATTTGTGTTTCTACAGTGTGTTTCTTGCCTTGCGGAATCCATAGGTCTTTTTTGTTGTTCTTCATTTCAGAAGTTTAGAAGGTTCTTCTCGCTTGAACATCAAAACAGATTAGATACCATGTTGGTTTTTCTGGTGCATTATTTTTAAATTAATCCATCTGTAATTTATATTGGTGTTAGAAGTGAGGACTCCATAGGTCTTTCCAGTGATGTGCTAATTGCTCTAATACTTGAATCCACTGATTTGAAGTATCCCTTTTTATAATATAGTAAAATCCCATGAATATCTGCATCTGTTCTAATTCATACAATGAATGCACTAGCTCTAAACTGTTTGAGTTGCCATTGCGTAATAACATACAGTAGCATCTCTTGGATCTGGCCCATCTTAGCCTTTTTCAGAATGTCTCTCGTACTGTCAGTTCAAGCATCCCTCTTTGTTATTTTACTTGTTTAGTTGTGTAGATTTCTTGAAAAACTTCAGCATCACTTTTCAGCTTTAAAAAAAAAATCTATTGGGGATTATTAACTAAATTTGCCTTAGAATTCAAAATTCTATTTTGGAGAAAAAAATTGGTAAGTCCCCCAGCTTGAGTCAACCCAATTAAGAGTATGGTACATCCTACCATCCATTCATTTTTCATTATTTGTTTTTATTTTTTAAGTCCGTTATCATATCAGTGTTAACATTTCTCACTAATTTTTTCCTAAGTAGTCTGAGCTTCTATTGTTATTTTAAATGGCATCTTTTCTGTTTGAGATATTTAACTCGGTTAATTGCCAGGATAGTCCTAATTTCTGGCTTCTCTTGAATAACGAGGAGATCTGGCGACACTGGACCCTCATTCCAACGTGGCAACTGGGAGTAGTCCCTTTCATTAGGCTACGCGCTTGCCAGTATACCACAGTTGACTGCACCCCCTCCACACGTTTCTGTTCTTGCCTGGGCGCTGCAGGCAGAGGAGTTCCTGTAGGGGTAGGTGGTACATAGACACAGTCAGCAGCATAGCACCAAGCTCTGGTGTCAATATCTAGGACATCACCCGCTCTGGTCCTTGCCTGTCTTCCCCGAAGATGATGGCTCCTGCCTGGCCTGTGGACCTGCCAGATCTTTCCAGCCCTCTCTCTTCTTCTTCTACAACACACCCTGGTCTCTCAGACCAGAGGCGCATGCCAGTTCCTTCTACCTACATACCCCTCCATAGTCTTGCCCTTCCTGGCCAGATTGGTCCCTGCCCCTTTTCTGAGCTATAGGTGTAAAGGGGCTGTAAAGCTTCCTTTTATTCACAGCCTTAGTTCCATATCTGTACTAGTTTACTTGAAAGGTTTCTTTTAGATCTCTGGCCATCTCATTTCTAACCTTTACCCCCTCTATGGTACAGCTTGCCCCAAATCTCTGATGTCCTGTCTGTAGTGACACCGTATAAATTACAGACGAGGAAAAAAAGAACTTCTAAGCCATCACTTGAAATTTTACTTACTGTGACCACATAGACTGCAACAACTTCAAGATAAAAATTCCTAAAGAAGTATATTTTGCCTTATTAGGCCACTTTCATCACCTACATATCTGTGATTCAAATTCTCTTCATGAATGTACTGCATTGCATTTGCAGACTCAGGGGAGCTTGTTCATTTCCCTGTTTCCGGCATATTTCCTCTAACATTCTCTAAACATAGCCTTCCCAAAAGTCCATTTCTTATTTCTTTTTAACTTGTTAGATGCTTCCACAATATTCCTGTTCTTTTTAGCCCTAAATCACGAATCATCTTGCAACATTCTTTCAACAGAGAATGAATAATACAAAGTGTCCCAACTTTACTGCCAGCAAATAACTGATTAAAGATTTTAAATATATTATTCCTACTAAGTGTATACATATGAAAGAAACCAGCTATAACTAGTCTTCTTTCCAGAGACTTCACATTTGTCTTCTGTTTGGGTTCTTTCACTGTTGAACATTGTTATTACCATGGGTGTCTTTTCTCTTTGGGATTTAGTTTGTTGTTTGCCTTTTTCTTTATAAGAGTAAAGGAAAATATGTTGTCCTTCCATCCACCTGCCACTCCATGATGTGTGTCCATTCCATTGGCAGTTATTCAGTTTGGGTTCGTCACCTTATTTGTGGCCTCTTTTCCACTGGCCCCTCTGTTGGCTCTGGTGAACAATATATTGGAAATAAGAGTGGACGCATGGAAAATGACTACCCAGTATAGACGCATGGTTCCTGAAAAAGCCCAAGACATCGGAGCATGGCAGCCCATCATGCAAGGAATAGCAATTCTGGCTGTGGTGACCAATGTGAGTAAACCTAGGTTTCACAGGGATTTTAGATTGAAAAATCCAAAAATGCATTAGTTTTGCTACCTAAAGAATCAGATGTTTGCTATTTTTTTTTTTAATGGGAGGGAGATGCCAATACTATTTGTCATATAAAAACAGTTGTTATAACTGTGATTGTTATTTTTTAATGTTCTTAACGGTTTGTATTCTTATTCGCGACTTACAAAGTCAAGACCTCTTACGGGAGCAGTTGCTAACAGTGACCATTATACTATTATTCATTTGCTAAAGTTCTTATTCAACAGAAACATGGTAATAGTAATAACAGTAAGTACCAACTCTCTTAATCCTCACAGGAGTATCAAAGGAGTTATCCAGTAGTGCTTTTGTAACAGAGATAGAAATCTGTCCACTTATAGTTGGAGGACCCTAAAATAAGAACTATCATTCTACCATATTTTATCATATATTCCAAACTATCAACTTAAAATATTAACTATTTGATGATGAAGTATGTATAAGCACTTTGCGTTCCATTCATGTGTTACCTTCCTTGTCTCCTAGGGCAGAGGTTCTTCAAGGAGGGGGGCTTTAGGGTGGGTTCCATCTCTCTTCTCCACCCCACCCCTTGGCCTTTGCTAGCCACTCGCTGGTCATTAGCTAAGCAGCCTCATACCCTGCATGTGTCCCAGCTTGAGGGAACAGAACATAGTCCTTTACAACCTGTATAGACTTTGGACCAATCTGAACAGTTACCTCCCCCTTCCTCCTTCCCCCTCTCTCCCTCTCTCTCCCGCTTTATAAACACAGGCCAACAAGGAGCTCTCAGGGAGAATAAGTTCCATACCAGCCCAATGGGGGAATGACCACCTTCCCTAGAAATATCCTTACAACTAGGGCTATTTCCTCCCTTATTTCATTGCCCATTTTACACTCAGGTCACATTCCCCAACATGACATCCCAGTTTTAATTTCTTTGTCAAGCCACACTTTCCCTTAATCCGCAGCCTTTTTCCATGAGCACTTGTGGAAACAGAAGAGAATTCAGTGCCTGTGGGTCAGGCTCCTGGTCCAGGTCGGCACTGCAGACCGGTCAGACCCAAGGTCCAGTTCTCAGTGCTGCAGCTTCCAAGCTACATGACCTTGGGCCAGGCCTTAACACTTCAGAGCTTCAGTTTATCATTTGTAAATTGAGTAGTTCCTTACCGCATATTTTAAGAATATTATATACCACAAAGGGTAGCCAGGGACTTCAGGGAGTTAATGCATGGAACGCACAGAGCCTGGTCCTCATGCAGTGTTAGCTGCTGCTGTGTTATTATCTTCATCACCCATCATCAGTCTCAGTGACTCTGTGTAGACTTTGACAGGTATCTAAACTAAAGGCACAAGAATTTTACAATGTGTCACTGAGCCGTGGTTATAGTTCTACACAATAAAGCCAATTATCTGGAACCCAGCTGTCACACCAAGAACCCTTAATTTATCTGAATTGTATGCTATCCCTACTTCTTGGAGAAAGTTGCAAATTGCACACAAAAGACAACTGCTAGCTTATATCATTTTCCATTCACCCAAGTAGCCCACACCTTCAACATCCCCTGTGCTACGGAATGAAGACGTGCAGAAATAGGACAGTGAGGCCTTTCAAGTTCTACAATCATAAAAGAGTGACTCTGTCACATTCAATATGCTGTATAACCCCAAGCAAGGCAGGAACATGGACTTTTGTGCTTTAGGAACATTTGAGCAACAAGGTTTGAAACTAAAAGCGTTTTTGTTTGACCAGCTAACCAGAAAATTCAGAGGACTCCTACTCCCCATTCCTCAGCACTCTGGTTTGATTGTGGGAGGCACCTTCTCCTACTATCCCCTGCATGGGTCCACTCCATTGGCACAGATGGGGTATTGGCCGTGTCTCTAGGGCTACTCTGGGGGGTGTGGGTGTGTACATGGGCACATGCATGCCTGCTAACTGGTGCTACTGGTTCTTATCCAGTAGTTTTTTCTTCTAACTTAGGCGTCGTTTTATTATACCCTAGGAAAACTACTTTTTAGATCATTGATTGAACTACGGACAATCTTTCTTTCCATATTATTAGGATTTAATACAGCTTCCAAGCTGCAGGTCCTGTGCATGTTTGTGTACGTGTCTGTAAGAATGAAACGTATATCATTCCCTCACATACCTAATGTATGCCTCTACCATCTACTGGGCACAAAAAGGGCTAACTTTCCATAATAGGAGAACTTTCAACTATGGGAAGAAGAGAATAGCCACCAGGGATGAAAATGGACATCAAGCAAGAGTTTGGTATAAAATCATTCATCTTAAAGCTGCTGGTGCAATACATGAGCTGAGTTGACGTGGTTGTCTCAGGCCACAGTATCTGCCATTGAAGACCGATTTTAATTTGATATAAATGGAAAATTGTGTTCAGAACAGCACAGGAAGCAAAGCACACCGCATTTACTTGCACTCTTGCAGTGCGTCTCAAAACAGCTCAATTCAGGAGGAATAAGTATCTTGTCAGAAGACAAGAGAATTCTCTTCCTTGTTGGAATTTTTATAGCTTCCTGGAGCACATCTGCAGGTGATTCTGTAAAAAGCTATAGTTAAATAACAGGAAATGTTAAACTACTGAAATCTGGGAAAAGTAAAATATTCTTGTCTTATACCCACCCCCCCACCACTGACAGGCAAACACACACACACACACACACATTCACTTCAGAGGAAATGACAAAGCTGGTTCTACTAAGGGGAGTAATTTTGCAATAGAAAAGCCCCCTTAGTTGTTTTTCTTGCTCTGCCTGAGATCTTGTTTGTTGGCTTATGGTCACACTGCATCTAAACCATATGTTCAGATGAATACTTTTAAAAATCATGTGCCAAAAACATGCCTTTCTGCTTCAGTTTTAAATGAATCATTTAGCTTTGTTTATTTGCAGAGAATTTGGGTTAAAGTATATTCCTTACTTTCTCCCTCTTTCAAACCAGTTTCATATATTGGGGAGTTTAAAGCCCAAATTAAAGAATTTTAGAGAAAATTCATGTAATTCATAATAGCTTTATGTCCTGATAGAGGTCTGCCTGACACAGACCCAGGTTAAAAATTAATCTCAGTTTATTCCTTTAATCTGGGATCACACTAAACTTTGTTCAGTTAGTCTTTCTGAAGTTTAGAGGCTTAGACACTAGATCTAATAAAACAGGCATACACTTGACTGTATGAATGCAGCAACCCCATATAGTTTCTTGCTACCTACATTTTAAAATTAATAAATTCTTGCTCTCTAATGAAGCAACATATGCAAGTATATACTGAGAGTTTAAAGTCAGACAGACTATGGGTTGACATGTATAAGTAAGTCAGGATACTCTAGGGAAAAAAGTATGAATTTGAAGGCCACTATTAGACTAAGGAAAATCTATTTTATGCAATTTATATTCTATTTTAAGAGGCAGATATTTCAAAATCAGTTTTATATCTATTGTAAACTCTACAAAGGATTTAAAAAAGGCCAAATTATTTTCATAATATTGACCCTAATATTACTTATGAAAAAGGGCCTTCTAAATCATAAAAGAAAGATTAAAATTATATCAAGTAGGGCACCTGGGTGGCTCAGTCATTAAAAGTCTGCCTTCAGCTCAGGTCATGATCCCGGGGTCCTGGGATCGAGCCCCGCATCGGGCTCCCTGCTCGGCGGGAAGCCTGCTTCTCCCTCTCCCACTCCCCCTGCTTGTGTTCCCGCTCTCGCTCTCTCTGTCAAATCAATCAATAAATTATATCAAGTAGATTTCCAAGATTGATTGAGTTGTATAATATTCTAATTTTTGAAAATCTAATTTATATAACAATATATGCAAGCAACTTGAGTTAATCCAGGATACCCTGGTCTACAATTATTCTTACTGTACTTAAGAAACATAATAGGCAACTTGCAAGCCTTTGCTTTTCAACTGCAGATGGACTTCTGGACAGCCCTTAGGTGAACTGAAGATCAAGAGGAAGTAACTGTTCTTTAAAGCAGCTGCTCAAAGACTTTAGGACATTCACTATCTATATCCATTTGACAGGAAAGGATTAAAGTTTCTGAATCTTTCATTAAGAAAAGTCAACTGATGAACACACAATTCTGGTGTGTTTGTTAACCATAGCTATAAAGGCTCTAAATTAATGCCCCCTTCCTGTTTTCCTCCCCATATAGGCCATGATCATTGCTTTCACGTCAGACATGATCCCCCGCCTGGTGTATTACTGGTCCTTCTCTGTCCCTCCCTATGGGAACCACACCCATTACACCATGGAAGGATACATCAACAGTACTCTCTCCATTTTCAAGGTGTCAGACTTCAAAAATCAAAGCAAGGGAAATCCAGACCCTAAGGTTGTCATCCCTACCACATGCAGGCAAGTTCCGCTTACATGTTTGAAAATGCATTTCATCTTTTAAAGGACTTTTATTGTCATGTAATTCTAAATAAAATTGCTGGAGACATTTTTTCTTCCCCTAGGTTTCTTTTTAGCCAAACTTAATACAGACTGGGGTCAGAATTTACAAATCAAACCATAAAGCATGATTTAAAGATGGGGGTTCAAATGGTTGCAGGGAGACTGATCCAGGAGAAAAGTCTTGTTTGTATCTTAGAAACGAAGAAACTCAAGGAGGTCCAAAAAACAAGTTAATTCGGTTGTAATGACTAATCTGTTAATTCGAGCACAACCTGATGTACTGAGTGACAACAAAGTAGCACTCTCTCTCCAAAAATACAAAGATGAGAAATGTAAAGACCTCAGGCTCACCTAGCAGTATTCTCAAAAGCATTCCTTAAGGACTCTCTGCATTGATTGTAATGGCTGGTAAGGTCAACTGTGGACAGTAAACATCAAGTAAATCACTACTTGATGAAGTGTGTTGACTATAAAAAAAAAAAACAACAAAACTATGACCTAATCAGAGTCTTAACCCTAAAGGAGGATTTAAATCTCATTTAGTTCAACTCCTCAAACCCTTCTGTGGTTCAGATTCTCAGCAACACAACCAAGAACCCAGAAATAAGCCCCAAATAAATGTTTCTAGAGCCTCTTTGGAATTCCACATTGAGTCTTCTTACTCTTACTTGCCATAATTCTAAAGAGTAGTTAAACTCTTCCAGGCCTGATAGGTTACAGGCTGAGATGGGCTACCTGAGGGCGATATATACTCAGAGCAGTAGCACATGATATCTCATACGGAAATCAGATTGATTATATTATAACGAGCACATGGGCATTACTCTCTACAGGGAGAGATAACCCATAACTTGAGTGAAGCCTGAGGATACCACTATATAAATAAATTTATAAGCCTGTTCCTGAAAATACGCTACATTGTTCTAGTGTTAATACTCTTTTGAGAAAGCAGGAATAAAACTGACAAAAAAATTTTTTTTTAATACTTTTGTGTTTACACGTATGGAATGTGTCATTACCATCATCTTCCTATTTTATGTTCAGTCAAGTATTACTGGAGTCATTATTTCAGGATTTTGTAGCCAAATTAAACTCTTGGAGAAAACTTACAGGATGTCCAGTTTTAAAAAGCATTGCATTAATTATGACATCTTTTGAAAGGGGCCCTTGCTTACAGTACTTAATCAGAAAGAATCTCCTGATAGCCCTCTGGTTTGTTTCCAGGTACCGTGATTTCCGGAACCCACCTGGACACGAACAACAGTATAAACACAACATCTACTACTGGCATGTGATCGCAGCCAAGCTGGCTTTCATCATTGTCATGGAGGTAGGAGAAGTATACTGTGAAAGAGTTCATAAGGCAGTAGATTTGCAGACCTTTTATTAGCAATAAGTGTTGCCAGCTCTGACTTAAAATACATTCTTTTCTCTTGCTAGTAAATTACCTGTTAATCACATTTAACATGGGCATACCCATAATGCTCTCATTAATGAAATGGGTTATCTGCTTGAAAAGGTGAAAGCATGTTGTGTGCTGGGGGCGATTCAGTGCCTCTCACTGTGGTATTGAGTGCCTTTTTGAGAAATTTGGGGCGCCGGGCAGCATGCTAGACTGTGAAGGGGCTTACCGAAGATCACGAAGATGTGATCTCTGCCCGAGAGACTGTTATTGCTGTCCTAGTTTTATTTGTATTATTATTAAGTATTTTTATTACATTTTCATAATATACCTCTTAGAATAGTTTTTTAAGCTCTTAAAAATGCCTATGGCAGTGATAAATTTGAAACTGATCTAACCAGCTTTACTTGTGACACGGAGGGAATAACTGCTACCAAACCACGAAGCCTCAGAAGTTGCTCGATGGGTGTGGTCAGTTAGGATTGCACTTCGCCGCAGAAAACACAAAACCCATCGATAGGGGCTTAAAGAAACAAAGATGGATTTTGCTCACGAGAAGTAGGTGGTTGCTCCCGAGTCAAGACCAGCTCGCTGACATGAGGACCGGATCTCCGATTCTCTAGGTTCTCTTTCTCTCCCTCTCTCGGGGTGTCATGTGTGGTTGCCATGGGAGCGCTACAACTCCAGATAGAGCACATGTCGGGTCCAGACAGGAAGGGGATGCTCGCCATATCCGTTCCTTTTTGTCAGGAGAGAAAACGTTTTGCCAGAATCCTCCAGGGCAGACGGCCGCCTGCATCACCTTGGGTAGCACCAGAGCACACGGCTCCTCTGAGCGACAGAGTAGGCCCAGAGGCAGGGAATTGGGTTTGCTCTGAACAAAATGAGGATCTGTTAGCAAGAAAAAGGTGGGATAGGCTGCCTGGCTTTGAGCATTTTCCTAGGATTTTTTTTTTTTTTAATAGCTACCAAACATTAACAGAAGAAGAAACAAGTTGTCATTAGCTCCCCATCATCAGTGGATTCCTGGAGTATCTGATCCGTCAGCAAGAATCACTGGTTTATATTCAGATATGTAGTTGCCAAAGTATTTCAACTTCTGCTTCTGATACCGTGGTGGACCAGATCCTGAGGGGCCATTTCACTACACAGCATTCAGAATCAGCTTAAAATATAATTTCATTTTTGAGCTCACTGGAAGGGAGGAGAACCTACAAAGAGGGGGCAGAAAGGTGATGGCTAACCTAGAGCAGTTAGCACCCCCCTGAAGCGCAGGGGCACTCTGAGGACGAGTGCGGTCATCAGCACCTCCCTCTAAAGGCTCAAGGGCACCAAGCAGCAGGTCAGCAGTGAGGTGGACCAGCTGAGCTTGAGACTCTTGGATTCAGCCAGGGGCCCCCAAAAGAGCTAAAATTGTCTCAGAGCAGAAGGAAATGCATATATTCCCTGGAGAAAAGGTGTCCTCGGTTTAGACCACATTTTTTTCTCAGATTGAAATAATCAGGTATGAGCTTCCAAAGATCAACAATAATAAGGGGAAATGAGAAAAACCACAGGTGAGATTCAGGGGGAAAAAATAATAATTTGGACCTTCAATAACTTCAAGAGCATGCATTATCATGTTAGGAATATAAATTCAATCTGTATGAAAATTTAAACAAAAAATGAGTGATTCATAAATGAACAAACAATAAGAAACTAAAAAATTACAAGGTAATTTTGAAAAATACATAGTCATTAAAATGAAAAAGCATATGGATTAAACAGAAGTCTGAAGCAAGAATGAATGAATTGGGACATAGGTCTGAAAAAAATTACTCCCAGCACGTCACAGGGAGAGAAGAAAGTGGAAAATATGAAAAAAATTATGGAATTTTCAAAAAATTCACAGAAGGAAAAGGATACTAGAGAGGCAATATTTGAAGAGTTAATGGCTAAAATTCTTCCCAAAGAAATGAAAGGGCTCTGTTCACAGAGCAGAAAGCACAGCAAACATCAGGCAGAATAAAGAAATCCATGCTTACGCAGATTGTGACAAAAGTGCAGCTCGTCAAAGATAAGATCTTAAAAGTAACCAGAGAAAAAGGACAGATGACTGATAAAGAAAATTAAAATTGAAATGAGAGTAGACTTTAACAGCAGCATGGAAGCCAGAAGAGAGTAGTCAAATAGCTTCCAAAATGCTAAAGAAGGGAACTCTAAACCTAGAATTATAGCAAAATTTTGAGTAATTGAAAAATCTTTCCATAAAGAAAATGCCAGCCCATATGGTTTTGTAGGAGAGTGATGCCATACTTTCTAGAACAGATCATTTTAGTTACCTCCAGAGATCAGAAAAAGGAAACGCTCTCCAACTCCTTTTTAGATCCTAAAAATCACACAGGAATAGAAAGAGGAAAATTATAAGCCAGTCTCCTTCGTTACATTGATGCAAGGATCTTTCTAAAATGTGCCGATTGAATCTAGCAATATATTTTTTAAAGATGACATCAGACCACATTGGTTTATCCCAAAAATGCAAGGGTGGCATAACAAAGTCCACATCTATAAATATAGATGGGGAAAAACAAACCTCTCTTTCCTACATCAACTTTTGCCTCTTTATAATTTCCATCATTCAGATCCACTCTCTCTGTCATCTCAAATATTCTCCACCTCACATTACCTAACTTATCAGAAGCATTTGACACAGCTCATCACTCCTTCTAGGAGTTCCTCCTCACTTGGCTCCCAGGAAAAAAAAAAATTTTTCCCCCTTTTCTCTTACGTCACTAGGCAGTTCCTTCTTCATTTCTTTGCTAGTCTCTTTTCTCTCTTCTCTCTCTCCTCACAGCTTTGGTGATCTCATGCAGTCCGTTGGCTTTAAATGCCATCTATATGCCAGTGATTCACAACATATTTACCTCCAGAACACCGCTCTCCTGAACTCAACCCATGAATCCAACTGCCTACTTGACCTTTCTGCTTGGAGAGCTAACAGATAAATCTACTGCCCCAAATGCCCATATTTTCTTCAGTCCACTTGCAATGTTCTCCTCTCTGTGCTGCCCTAAATGCTGCACCCACGGTGGGTCTGCCCCCTCTCAGTCATGGCAGTTGGCATTTACCCCACTGGTTAAGGGCAAAATTCTTGGAGGACCCCCCCACACACACACTTACCCCACATGCAGTGCTGTTGGCTTTTCCTTTGACAGTACATTGCAGATCTGACCCTTCTTACGAGCTCTGTTGCTAGAGCCGGGTTGGAGTCACCATCATTTCTTGCCTGAATTAGGGCCACAGGCTCCTGACTGGGCTCCCAGTTGTCTTCACATCTCATTCAGAGCCGGGCAAGGCCTGACACGCTCTAGCCATGCTCTGTTACCTCTCTCTCGTCCCTGCTCTCCTCCTCACTCATGTCCCTCCAGCTCTGTCGCTCCTGATGTACAGCCGGCAGGCTTCCACCACCGAGCCTCTGTAGTGGCTCTTCCTTCTGCCTCGCATGCCTTTCCTCCTGATTTCTGCACGGCGAGTTCCCTCACCTGCATAAAGCCTTGGCTCAGTGAGGCATGCCAGGCTAATCTGTACAAAATCTACCTGAAATTGGCCTCCCACCTAACACAAACTCCTGCTCTGCTTTACTGCTTTCTCCATGCTCTTATCATGTGAACACTGTGTACAATTTATTGGTTTTTAATGATGTTTATTGTATATTACCTATCTCCTCGGTAGGTCAGAGACTTTTGAATAATGAACAAATAAAAATGTGTTCAGCATCGTTAGTCATCAGAAATGTAAGGCCAAAATGAAAATCCATTTCATAATCACTATGTTGGTGGAAAAAAAAAGAATTGATGACCACAAGTGCTGGCAAGAATGCAGAGCCTCTGAAACCATCACACGCTGCTCGTGCGCGTGGAAGCTGGTTTAACTACTTTGGGAAATACTTTGGCACCATCTTGGAAATTTGAATATTCATTTAACAGAGTCTTGGCAGTTCCACTTCTGGGTCATCCCCTTGAGAAACTCTCACAGATGTCCTCCAGAATCCAAGTCCAAAAACACTCTCAACATCATTGTTTCTAATACAAACACTAGAAACAATGGAATGGATAAATTACAGTGTGTGCAGACAGACTATTATACAGAATTGATAATGAACGGACTACAGTTATGCACAGTAACATTGGTGGATTAGAAACTAGTTTTGAATGAAAAAAGTAATTTTCAGGGTCACCTGGGTGGCACAGTCAGTTGAGCATCCAACTCAGCTCATGATCTCTTGCAGTCATGGGATCGAGCCCATGTTGGGCTCTGTGCTCAGCGTGGAGTCTGCTTGAGATTCTCTCTCCTTCTCTCCCTCCTGCACTCGCTCTCTAGTAAATAAATAAATCTCTTTTAAGTAATTTTCGAAAGACCATATACAGTATCATACTTTTTTACAAAGCTCAAATCAAGCGAGACTAAATAATATATTATTTGGGGCTATATACATATCTTGTTAAACTTGATTTCTAAAAATAAAATGATACAGATAGACTCACACAGATAGGATATAGTGCTAACCTTTGGGGGAAGAGGCCTGGAAATGAGATAGGAAAGGAACACATACACAAAAATACTACAGCATTGTCAGGGTGAGTGTTATAGATATTAGATCCATTCTTTTCTACATATCAAATAGTATTCTTGAAATTTTCAAAGTAACAAAATGTAGCTCCTTGGCAGACCCACATGGTGTAGGAGAGACTGGTTGTATATGTAGAATGCCCACTGCCTTGTCCAGATCTATTGCTAGGATGACTAGCAAAAAGAAAAAACAAAAAAACAAAGCAACTCTGTGTTCCCCTCCATTTCTTTTTGATTGACATCTTTCTTCTTCTCTCCCACAGCATCTCATCTACTCTGTGAAATTTTTTGTATCCTATACCATCCCAGATGTATCAAAAAACACGAAGAGCAAGATCAGGAGAGAAAAATACTTAACCCAAAAGCTTCTTCGTGAGAATCACCTCAAAGATATGACAAAAAATATGGGGGTCATAGCTAAGAGGATGGGGGAAGTGGTAGATAACAATTTACGACCAAAATTAGAATAAGAGCTTTATGTTCTGAGAAGCACTTTACAGAATTTAACTCTGTCAAAATATATTATGAATCACTAATGAGAATGTTTAAGTTAAAACACTTTGGCAAATAGGAGTCTTCGCTATTAGCCATTTTCATAGAGAGGATTTTTCCGTTTCAGCCAGCCACGCAGGACCTGGGAAATGTAAAACTTAGATCAAGAAGTGCATAAAACTAATCACCTGGAAAACCAGAAATATTACTCTTTTTTGATAAATTGGAATTTCTGTAACACAGAAAGTGTCTCGTAGTGTGCTTAAAAACTGCCCCTTCCAAAGCAGAATGGATTTTTGTCCCTCCATTTGCTTATTTTCATTCCTTTCTGTTCTCAAGCACATGCTCCCCTTTTAGGCAATGTTTCATTTCTTCACTTCGCCAGATCTGTCCCAGAGTTAGCTTTCCCTAAGACTAGACAGACATGCTAGCTTTTGTGTGATTAAAAATAGCTAACTCAGAATTCGGTTTGAATGGTGTATTCAGTGGCAAATAGACCCAAGAATTCACAGTATTTAGGTGTATTAGCACATCCCTACAGAAAATGAAACCTCACTTAATAAGAGGAAATGGTTTCAGTCTTCATTTTGGCCTGTCTTTCCGATCTCAAAGAAATACTCTTAATGGATTGGAATAAAGATAGCAAGGTCCTGAAGTGTATTTGTACTAATCCACAGTGACACCTTTTATCTTCTAGGAGCACTCCTAGAATCTTCTGTGCCTAATCAATGTTGACTGCTTTGCAAATCTCAAGGGAGTAAGATGACAAAAGCGGGGAAAGTTACAGATTCAAATAGAATTTTAACTCCTATTGATCAGGATAATTTACCTCTTCTAAATATATATAGTTTCTTGGGAAGAAACTGAAATCAAGGGACTAAAGTTACATTTTTATCAGTGTAATGGTCTGGAAAGATAAGCCCATCCGTTTCCCACCAGTTGTCGGTGACTCCTCAGATCCAGGAGGGAGAGCATTAGAGCCCACAAGCGCCACTGGGAACGGCTCACTGTCTAGCCAGTGTGGCAGGCCAGTGCTGTGCGTGCTTAAGAGAACAGCAAGTGCTCTGTGAGGCCGTGTGGGGCGTGCCTTTCCGGCAGGGGTCCTGCCATCCAAGTGATCAACATACCAAGGCATCTGCCATGGTCAGGGTGGTTCCCCACATCCTCCATTCCCTGTTCCCAGCCCAGCAACTTTGTAACTTGCACGCACCAAGGGCTGGGTGGGAGCAGTGGTGGGGGAAGTGGAGGCAGACAGGAGCAGACCCAGATCACTCCCAGTTCAGAAAAGAGACTGGTTTTGATTTGCGCTTCCAGCCTCCCTGACTTCCTGCTGAATGCCTTTGCCACGCATATCTTGCCTTCAGTGTGTTCAGCTCAGCAGTCTTTACTGCGCTTTACTGCCTTGCGGGTGCAAGGCCCTCTGGTGGGCTCTGGAGAAGAGCCGGGGCCTGCACCGCTCACCCTTGACTGGCACCAGGGCAGCGCTGGGTGCAGGAGAGGGGTCTGGCCCTGGGTTCTTGCTAGGTGGGCCACCACCCACTGCGGTGCTGCTAAACACCCAGGTGCCATGGAAGCCAAGCCACTCAGAATCCCAGCAGCAAAGGGGAAGGAAAGCTGTTTCATGAGCAGATTCAGAGGCTGCTTGTAAGAGAGCAGCTTCACTCAAGGTCACAGTTCTGCACGCATGCCGTGAATGTTTAAAAAACGAACAACAAAAATAGTATTTACGTAGGATCCATCAAAGCAGTATTCTGGGCTTCTGAATTGTCCCAGTGGATCAGGGGCAACATTTCACCACTTTCTTGGTCACATGAACAATGGGAACAGAGCGCTCCCAACAAGCCACACGAGCTCTGACTGCACAGGGAGTAAGGAAGGAGTTTCCTGCAGCTGCTCAGTCCGCACAGCCCAGCCCGGGTGCGTCTGGTCCTTCCCCTGCTCAACTGTGACACTGCTCCTAGCAGTGGGGTGTCACTCCCCCTCCTCTCACCTCTGCTCTTCTCCGAAGCCAAGGACTATCTCCTCGTGTTGGATTTGGCGAGTACTCACTGTTTATGGGAGCCCAGAAAAGGAAACGTTCTTGCCTTATCTCCTTGTATATACGATACAACTTTAAAAGAATTGTGCATTTACATCTTCATAAATCATCTTTCACAAATCATCTTCATAGTTTACAGTGTGCTTTTGTGGCCAGGAGGGGGGAAAGCTCTACATTTATAAAGGCAGAAAATCCGATGCATGACATGCCGGTATTCCCCAAACAGCGAAGGAGTAGGGAGCCAGGCTCCCCTGTGACACGGACAGCGTTCACGTAACTCCAGTGCTGACTGGGCGGCGGCGACGAAAAATGCGGGGCTGCGTGTGCAGGCGGGCACGGGCCGGATCGGGATATGAGTGCAGAAGCAGCACCCCAGGAAAAAGGGTGGGTGTGACGGTGCCCCCATGAGAGGAGAATCTGGCCCTCCGCCTGCCCGGTGTGAACCACTAGAGAACTTTGAGTTTTCTATCCTTTTGTAATGCCTGTGAATTTTAGCAGATTGAAGCATTAGACCAAAATACTCAGGAGATTTTTCTTTAACTATCCCTCACATATTTCAGGTGTGTCGATAGAAAGGGAATGCTATCATTTTTGTTTGAAAACTAAACAAGGCCATCTTGTAAACTGTCACCAAAGGCCTTGCCTTTTAATTACCCGTGCGTGCATCTGGAATTTCAGAAAACATTAGTTCACCATGGGGGGCAGAATGAGCTCTGCTATTGAAACACTTCTTGTACCATTTCCTCATTGTGCATATTATAAGATGTTTGAAAAGTTAAAATGTTTGAGCAGCTTAACTAAACTAGAACGGAAATATTCACGATGCTTTCATACACTGCGGCATAAGATGTAAAGTTTGTAATGTTTTGTGAATTTGTGCATTTTAATATTCTTTTATAATTATGAGCATTTTAATAAATTCATTTTTCAAAACAACACTGGTCTACTCTATTTGTCTTCATGTTTTTAAGGAGAGCATATATATATATGCTATTTATCAATTATATATCATTCATATAACAAATTGTGTGCTTTTGTGTAGATAATCTCTAAAATTATATTTTTCACAGCCTACACTTACTTTGAAACATGATTTTTCCGAGAAAAACTCAGTGTGGGGTTTCAGCCAGGGCTGCTAAAAACCAGTTGTTGGGTTGAGCCCTGCCGAGGGCACCAAGCCCGGAGAGCAGGTGGGAGCTGAAAACCAGCCCACCTCTGCTCACCACACCCGCTGAGCCGGAGCCAGGCTGCATCAGTGAGGAGGGAGAGGCACTTTACAACTGCATAAAGTTGGTTTCTGCATGCTAAACCGTGATTGCAGGGGACAGTCACCCAGAGAGGGCAAGTCTGTAATCCCAGAAAGGCTCTGTTTGAACCTTCTGTGGTGCTGGGTACAGAAAAGGGAAATTATGGAGAAGAAGATAAAGCAAAATCTCAAAAAATCAACCTTTTTATCCTGGACAACATATCCAGATTTTAACTCTTGTTTTGTTTTGGGGATTTGCGGGGAGGGTTTTTTGTGGGGGTTTTTTTTCTGTTTTATTTTTTGCCAGCTTAAATCTCATTAGGCTTCTAAAAAAACTCTAAATCGAATATAATCCATAACTGGACCAACGGCAAGAAGCCTTTTCTGATCCTTATGTGATACCCTCGGGGCCAGTACTAATGTTATTCTTACTTTCAAGCCTTTTAAGTCCAGCAAAGGACTGATCAGAATTTCATTTAAGCTAAATACCCCCTCTCATTTGCAGGGAATGATGAGCTAATACAGCTGACCCTACAATAACACCTGTTTGAACATCACAGGTCCACTTATACACAGATTTTTTTTTTTTTTTTAAGATTTTGTTTATTTGAGAGAGCTCATGCTAGCAGGGGGAGGAGCAGAGAGAGCACAAGTGGACCACGCTGAGCACAGAGCCTGACACGGGGCTTGATCTCAGGACTCTGAGATCATGACCAGAGCCGAGATCAAGAGCTGGTCACTAAACCAACTGAGCCACCCAGGTGCCTCTACACAGATTTTTTTATAATAAAATTTTAATAAATACAGTACTATAAATGTATTTTCACTTCCTTATGATTTTAACATTTTCTCTGGCTTACTTTATTGTAAGAATAGAGTATATAATATACAAAATATGTGTTAATTGGACTTTGGCTTCTGGTCCAAGATGGCAATGTAGGAAGACCCTGAACTCCTGTCTTCCACAGACACACCAAACCAACACCTAGTTATAGATCAATTCCTCCTGAAGAACTAAGGACTGACTGAACAGCTTCTGCACAACAAAAGACCACAAAGAGACATAGACAAACCCCCACCCCCATTGCAAACTGCCGTGAGGAGGGATAGTTCAGAGGGACCATAAGCAGATTGCATCTGCCCTTGAGCGTAGGAAAAGGCCACTGTTTACAATACAAAGGCAACCAGAATATACAGGAACCAGCCCCAGAACCCTGTCAAATGGGAGGGGAGCTGCTGGAACTCTCCAGGTCAGAGGGGCTGGTGAGCCCCATAGTTTGCATTCACCCTCTACCTGGACAGCACAGACAAAAGCAGGGTCAGAGTGTCAAAGCCAGCCTCAGCAAGGCCTGGACCCCCAGCCCACATCAGCCTCAAATGCCCCAGGGAACAGGAAAAAAAAAAAAAAGCCACAGCTTAAAGCAACTAGAATATAAAGGATCCAGCCCTAGAATTCTGCCAAATGGCAGAAAAGCTGCTGAAACTCTCTCCAGGTTGGAGGAGCTGGGTTACATTCCTTCTCCTTCACCTGACAATGTGGACAGGAGCGGGGTCTGGGCACGCTAGCAAGCCTACCACGTCAGTGAGCCCCAAGCCCACACCAGCCCAGCTGTCCCACCAAGGTGACCCCCTGCTTGAAGCATACCAGGACACCCCTGCTCAGCACTCACTATAGCTCCAGCCATCTCACCAAGGTGATACAGGTGCAAAGCACCCCAGAACACTCCCAGTTCACACCACTTTGGCTCTAGATGACTTGCCAGGGTGCCCCCAGCTCTCACTGTGGCTCTAGACAGTTTACCAAGGCTCTCTTTGTGTGGAGTGCCCTGGGACCTCCCCTCCACAACCATGCTTTAGCCACACTGCTGGAGTGCCCCTGTGTCCCAGGACACCCCGACCCACGCCCACCCTGGCTCTAGCTGCCCTGCCATGGCACCTGCCATGCAGCATCCCAAAACACTCTGGCTTACACCAACTTCAGCTTCAGCTGTTCTGTGGGGGCGCCCTCTGTGCAGAGCCCCAGGAAACCCCAGCTCGCACCTATTTTCAGTAGTCTTGCCAGGGTGCCCTCTTCACAGAGAGCCCCTGGACCCTCCAGTTTGCATCCACTTCAGCTGTCTGGCCAGGTTGCCCTCTGCCAAGAGCCCCAGGACTGCCCTGGCTCATGCCCACTTCATCCCTGGCTCCAGCCAGCCAACCCACCAAAGTCACCAGGCACACGTCTACACAGGGATGACCATGTACAAGATCATTCCTTCTAGTTTAGGCGAAGTAGCTATTCTCCCTAATCTATAGAAATAAATACAGAAAGTCAAGCAAAAGGGGGAGATAGAGGAATATGCTCCAAATGAAAGAACAAGACAAAACCTAAATGAAATGGAGATAAGCAATGTGCCTGATAATGAGTTTGAAATAATGGTCATAAAGATGCTCACAGGACTAGAGAGAAGAGTGGATGAACTCAGTGAGAACTTCAACAAAGAGAAAATATAAATATTTGAAGAAAATATAAGTATTGAAGAATATAGTAACTGAAATAAAAAATACACAGAGGGAATCAACAGATTAGTGGATGCAGAAAAACAGATTAGTAATCTGGAGGATAGGGTAATGAAAAGTGTCCAAGCTGAACAGCATGAAGAAAAAAGAATTTTTTTTTTAAGAAAAAAGAAGGTTTAAAAATAGGCTAAGGTATCTCTTGGACAACATCAAGTGAACAAACGTTTGCATGATAGGGGTCCCAGAAGGAGAAGAGAGAGAGAAAGGGGCAGAACATTTATTTGAAGATATAACAGCTGAAAACATCCTTAACCTGGTGAAGAAAACAGACATCCACATTTAGGAAGTACAGCGAATTCCAAACAAGATGAACCCAAGGAAGTCCACACCACAAACTATAAAAATTAAAATGTCAAGGATTAAAGACAAAGACAGAATTTTAAAAAAAACAGCAAGAGAGAAGCAATTAGCTATGTACAGGGGAAACCTCATAAAGCTATCAGTTAATTTTTCAGTAGAAACTTTGCAGGCTGGGCGTGGGGGTGGCATGATATATTCAAAGTGCTGAAAGGAAAAAAGTTACAACCAAGAATACTCTACCTGGCAAAGTTATCATTAAGAAAGAATGAAAGGAGAGAGAAAGTTTTTCTAAGACAAAAAACAAATAAATTTTTAAAAAACCCCCAAAATAGTTAAAGGAGTTCATTACCACTAAACCAGCCTTATGAGAAATGTTTAAGGGACTTCTTTAAGTAGAAAAGAAAAAGCCATAATTACAAGTAAAAAGTTATGAAAGAAAAAGTGTCATAAGTAAAGCAAACATACAGTAAAGGTAGTAGAGCAAACACTTATAAAGCTAATATAAAGGTTAAAGACAAAAGTAGTACAATCAATTATACCTAAAAAAATTAGGTAAAGGGACTAACAAAATAAAAAGTTGTAAAATATGTCAACATATACATGAAAATGGAGGGGAAAGTAAAAATGAAATTCTTTTGGAATGTGTTTGAACTTCAGTGACACCATCAACTTAATAGAGACTGCTATATACTTAGGATGTTATATATGAACCTCACAGTAACTACAAACAAAAAGTCTATAATAGATACAAAAAAAATAAAGAGAAAAAAGGCAACCATAACACTAAGTCATCAATCACAAGGAGAGGAGTAAGAACAGAACAGAGGAGAACTACAAAAACAACCAGAAAACAATTAACAAGATTTCAGTAAGTACATGCCTATAAATTTTAAATGTAAATGGTCTAAATGCTCCATCAAAAGACATAGGGTGACAGAATGGATTAAACAATAACAACAAAAAGACTCATCTTTATGCTGCCTACAAGAGACTAACTTCAGACCTAAAGACACATACAGACTAAAAGTCAAGGGATGGAAAATGATATTCCATGCAAATTGTAGAAGAAAAAAGCCAGGGTAGCAATAGTTATATCAGACAAAATAGACTTTAAAACAAAAACTGTAACAAGAGACAAAGAAGGGCATGACATAATGATAAAGGGATCAATCTAACCAAAACATATAACAATTATAAATATCTATGCACCCCACATAGGAGCACCTAAATACATAAAGCAACTATTGACAGATACAAAGAGAGAAATTGACAGTAAAAGTAGGAGACTTTAATACTCCTTGTACATCAATGGCTAGATCACCCAGGCAAAAAAAAATCAATAAGGAAAGAGTGTTTTTGAATGATACATTTAGACTAAATGGACTTAACACTTATATACAAAACATTCCACCCCAAAACAACAGAATAAACATTCTTTTCAAGTACACATAGAACATTCTCCAGGATAGATCACATGTTAGGCCACAAAGTAAGGTTCAATTTAAGAAGATTAAAGTCATATCAAGCATCTTTTCCTACCACAACAGTATGAAACTAGAAATCAATTACAAAAAGAAAAGAAAAGAAAAGAAAACACACCACATCAAGTTTAAACAACATGCTACTAAATAACCAATTGGTCATTGAAGAAAGCAAAGAGGAAATAAAAAAATACATGGAGACAAATGAAAATGAAACACAATGGTCCAAAATCTTTGGGACAGAGCAAAAGCAGTTCCAAAAGGAAAGGTTATAGTGATACTATACTATATACTATATACTAAGGCCTACCTTAAACAAAGCAAAACAAAAAACAGAAAACACACACACAAAGAAAATTTTCAAATAGTCAATCTAGCCTTACAACTAAAGGAACTAGGAAAAAAAGTAAAAATAAAGCTCAAAGTTAGTAGAAGAAAGGAAATAATGAAGATTAGAGTAGAAATGAAGGAAGGAAGGGAGGGAGGGAGGGAGGAAGGAAGAAAGAGAGAAAGAAAGAAAGAAAAAGAAAAGAAAAAGAGGGAGAGAGAGAAAGAAAAAAATTAAAAGATCAATGAAACCTAGAGCAGTTTCTTTAAACAGATAATAAAATTTATGAACTTTTAACCATACTCAGCAGCAAAAAAAGACAGAGGACCCAAATAAATAAAATCAGAAATGAAAGAGAAGTAACAATTGACACCACAGAAATACAAAGGATTATAAGAAGCTACTATTAGAAATTATATGCCAACAAACTGGACAACCTAGAATGGATAAATTCCTGGAAATATATAATCTCCCAAAAGTGAATCAAGAAGAAACAGAAAATCTAAACAAACAGCTTACTATAAAATTGAATCAGTAATCAAATTTCTAAAAAACAAAAGTCCAGGACCAGATGAATTCAGAATTGCATTCTACCAAACTTTTCAGGAAGAGTTAATATCTATTCTTCTCAAACTATTCCAAAAAATAGAAACAGAAGGAAAGTTTCTAAATACAAGGCCAGCATTACCCTGATACCAAAACCAGAAAATGACACTACAAAAAAAGAAAACTAAAAGCCAATATCCCTGATGAACACAGATACAAAAATCCTCAACAAATTTTAGCAAACTGAACTCAGCAATACATTAAAAGGACTATTATAATGAAGTGGCATTTATTCTGGAGATGCAAGAATGGTTCAATATTCACCAATTAATCAACGTGATACACCACATCAACAAAATAAAGGATAAAAATCATATAATCATCTCAATACAGAAAAAGCATTTGACAAAGTTTAACATCCATTCATGATAAAAACTCAACAAAGTGGGTTTAGAGGAAACATACCTCAACATAATTAAGGCTGTCTATGAAAAACCCACAGCTAACATCATACTCAATGGTGAAAAACAGTTTTTGCTCCAAGATTAGGAACAAAACAAGGATGTCCACTCTCACTGCTTTTATTCAAAATAGTACTGGAAGTCCACACCACAGCAATCAGACAAGAAAGGGAAATAAAAGGCATCTAAATTGGTAAGGGAGAAGTAGAACTGTCACAATTTGCAGGTGGCATATATACATAGAAAACCCTCAAGAATCCACCAAAAAACAATTAGCAGTAAACCAATGAATTCAGTAAAGTTGCAGGATACAAAATCAATATACAGAAATTTGTTGCATTTCTATATACTAATAACAAAGTAGCAGAAAGAGAAATTAAGAAAACTATCCCATTTACAATTGCACCAAAAAGAATAAAATACACCAGAATAAACTTAAGGAGGTGAAAGGCCTATACTCCAAAAACTACAAAACACTGATGAAAGATAAACAATCCTGGAATTTGTATGGAACCACAGAAGAGCTTAAATAGCCAAAGCAATCTTGAAAAAGAAAACAAAACTAGGGGCGCCTCAGTGGCTCAGATGGTTAAGCATCTGCCTTCGGCTCAGGTCATGATCCCAGAGTCCTGGGATCAAGCCCCGCATCGAGCTCCCTGCTCAGCGGGGAGCCTGCTTCTCCCCCTGCTCATTCTCTCTCTCTCTCTCTCTCTCTCTCTCTCTCTCCCCCCGTATCTCTGTGTCTCGAATGAATAAATAAAAAATCTTTAAGAAAAAACAAAACTAGAGGTATCACAATTCCAAACTTTAAGTTATATTACAAAGTTGTAGCAATCAAAATGGTGTGGTACTGGCACAAAAACAGACACATAGGTCAATGGAACAGAACACAAAACCCAGAAACAAACCCACAATTATATGGTCAACTAATCTTCAACAAAGGAAGAATAAATATCTAATGGGAAAAAGTCTCTTCAACAAATGGTTTTGGGAAAACTGGACACCTACATGCAAAAGAATGAAACTGGACCACTTTATTTTACCATACATAAAAATAAACTCAAAATGGATTAAAGACCTAAATGTGAGACCTGAAACTATAAAAGTCCTTGAAGAAAGCAGGCAATAATTTCTCTGGTATTGTCCATAGCAACTTTTTCCTGATAAGTCTCCTGAGGCAATGGAAACAAAAGCAAAAATAAACTATTGGGATTACATCAAAATAAAATGCTTCTGCACAGTGAAGGAATCAATGAAACTAAAAGGCAACCTATGGAATGGGAGAAGATATTTGCAAATGACACATCTGATAAAGAGTATCCAAAGCATATAAAGAACTTCTAAAACTCAACACCCAAAAAATGAATAACCTAATTAAAAAATGGTCAGAAGACATGAATAGACATTTTTCCAAAGAAGATATATAGATGGCCAACAGACACATGAAAAGATGCTCAACATCACTCATCATTAGGGAAATACAAATCAAAACTATGAGAGATCTCACACCTGTCAAAATGGCTAAAATCAACAACATAAGAAACGTGTTGGCAAGAAGGTGGAGGAAAAAAAGACCAAATGTGAGACCTCATGCACCATTGGTGGGAATACAAATTGGTGCAGCCATTGTGGAAAACAGTATGGAGTTTCCTCAAAAAGTTAAAAATAGAACTACCCTATGATCCAGGAATCCCACTACTGGGTATTTACCCCAAAAGTACAAAAACAGTAATTCAAAGCAATACATGCCTCCCTAGGTTTATTGCATTATATACAATAGCCAAAATATGAAAAGCAGTCCAAGTGTTCATCAACAGATAAAGAAGATGTGGTATACATATAGCCATGAAATGGTATTCAGCCATAAAAAGGAATGAAATCTTGTCACTTGCAACAACATGGATGGAGCTAGAGAGTATAATGTTAAGAGAAATAAGTCAGTCAGAGAAAGACAGATACCATATGGTTTCACTCATATGTAGAATTTAAGAAACAAAACAATGAGCAAAGGACAAGCAAAGAGAAACCAAGAAACAGACTCTTGCCTATAGAGAACAAACTGATGGCTATCAGAGGGGAGGTGGGTGGAGGAATGGTTGAAATAGGTAATGGGGATTAAGAGGACATTTATGATGAGCACTGAGTAACATGTAGAATTCTTAAATCACTATATTATATACCTGAAATCAATATAACCCTAGATGTTAAGTATACTAGAATTAAAATTAAAAAATTAAAAAAACAATGATGGAAGAAATTGAAGATGTCACAAACAAACAGAAAGATATTCCATGCTCATGTATTGGAAGAATTAATATCGTTAAGATGTCCACACTAATGAAAATAATCTACAGATTTAATATAATTCCTATCAAAACAATATCATTTTTCACAGAACTACAACAAATAATACTAATATATGTATGGAACCACAAAGACTCTGAATAGCTACAGCAATCTTGAGAAAAAAGAACGAAACCTGAAGGTATTACAATCCCAGATTTCAAGACATACTACCAAGTTATAGTAATAAAAACATTATGGGGGCCCCTGGATACTCAGTCATTAAGTGTCTGCCTTCAGCTCAGGTCATGATCCCAGGGTTCTGGGATCGAGCCCCGCATTGGGCTCCCTGCTCTGCGGGAAGCCTGCTTCTCCTTCTTCCACGCCCCCTGCTTGTGTTCCCTCTCTCGCTGTGTCTCTGTCAAATGAATAAATAAAATCGTTAAAAAAAAGTTATGGTATTGGCATGAAAATAGACACTAGATTAATGGTACACTATAGAGAGCTCAGAAATAAACCTATGATTATATGGTTAATTAATCTACAACAAAGGAGGCAAGAATGTGCAATGGGGAAGAGAGTCTCTTCAACAAATGGTGCTCAGAAAACTGGACAGCTACATGCAAAAGAATGAAACTGGACCAATTTCTTATTCTATACACAAAAATAAAATCAAAATGGGTTAAAAACCTAAATGTGAGACAGACCTGGAGCCATAAAACTCCTAAAAGAAAACATACACCGTAATCTTGGACATAAGCCTTAGCAACATTTTTCTAGATACGTCTCTTAAGGCAAGGGAAACAAAAGCAAAATTAAACTATTGGGACTTCACCAAAATAAAAAGCTCTTGCATAGCTAAGGAAACTATCAACAAAATGACATGGCAACCTACTAAATGAGAGAAGATATTTGCAAATAATATATCCGATAAGGCGCTAATACCCAAAGTATATAAAGAATGTATATAACTGAACACCAAAAAACAAATAATCCCACTAAGAAATGGGCAGAGGATCTGAACAGACATTTTTCGAAAGAAAACATACAGGTGGCCAACAGACACATGAAAAGATGTTCATTATCAAGGAAATGCAAATCAACACCACAATAAGATAGCAACTTCTACCTGTCAGAGTGGCTAGAATAAAAAACACAAGAAATAGGGGCACCTGGGTGGCTTAGTCAGTTGAGCATCCAACTCTTAGTTTCAGCTCAGGTCATGATCTCACGGGTTGTGGGACTGAGCCCCACATGGTGCTCCACGCTCAGCAGAGAGTCTGCTTGAAGATTCTTTCCCTCTGCCCCTCCCCCATGAATGCATGTGTGCTCTCTCTCAAATAAATAAATCTTAAAAAAAAAAAAAAAGACAGGAGGGGCACCTGGGTGGCTCAGTCATTAAGCGTCTGCCTTCGGCTCAGGTCATGATCCCAGGGTCCTGGGATCGAGCCCCACATTGGGCTCTCTGCTCAGCGGGAAGCCTGCTTCTCCCTCTCCCATTCCCCCTGCTTGTATTCCCTCTCTCACTGTGTCTCTCTCTGTCAAATAAATAAAATCTTTAAAAAAATAAAATAAAATAAATTTTTAAAAAAGACAGGAAATAAGTGTTGGTGAAGATGTAGACAAAGGGAACACTGTTGGTAGGAATGTAAATTGGTGTAAGCACTGTAGAAAACAGTATGGAGGTTCCTTAAAAAATGAAAAATAGAAATACCATATGATCCAATAATTCCATTGCTAGGTATATAAAAACACTAATTCAAAAAGATATACATACCCCTATGTTTATTATTGCAGCATTATTTTTAATAGCCAATATTTGGAAGCAATCTTAGCACCCATCATTAGATGAATGGATGAAGAAGATGTGGTGTATATACAATAGAATATTAGCCATAAAAAGGAATGAAATCTTGCATTTTCAGCAACATGGATGGACCTAGAGGGTATTATGTTAAGTGAAATAAGTCAGACAGAGAAAGATAAATACTATATGATTTCATGTATATGTGGAATATAAAAAACAAAGCAAAAAAACCCACAAAAAACCAGAAACAGACCCACAAAAATCGAGAACTGGTGGTTGCCAGAGGGAGACGGGTGGGGGATGGGTAAAATGGGTAAGGGGAGCAGGAGATACAAGCTTCCAGTTACAGAATGAATAAGTCACAGGAAAAGAGGGCATAGCACAGGAGATATAGTCAATGATATTGTGGTAGTGTTGTATGCTGACAGATGGTAGCTACTTGTGGTGAGCATAGCTTAATGTATAGGCTTCTCAAATCACTATGTAGTGCACCCGAAACAAATATAACATTGTGCCAATCATACTTCATTTTAAAAAAATGTGTTAATTGTTTTTATGCTTTTGGTAAGGTTTCTGATCAATAGCAGGGTAGTAGTAGTTAATTTTTTTGGTGAATCGAAAGTTTTATAGGGATTTTCAACTGTGCAGGGGCTGGGCACCCCTAAGTCCTATACTGTTCAAGGGTCAACTGTAATTGGTGGGAGTCAGATAGCTACCACGCATTGTGCCAGGTGTTTATTTACATATTATCTCACTGTCAACATTTATTTTATTGCAGGTAAATTTTAAGCAGCTTTTAAAAAATGATACTAAAGGAAGTATATGATTATAAAAGAAACACAAAATGTTGAAATATCCGAAGCTATACACGGAGGCTGTGTGGAAAAACGAAGTCCTGCTCTCACCCAGCCCAGCCCACTCCAGAGGTCCCAGAAAGTGTGAGTTGAGGCCATCAGGGTCATCTTTTTGCCCAAAAGAGACTTCAGAGATTTACTTTGGTTTTAATAATTATATCTAGTGTATTGAAGTTATAGATCAGAAAAAGCTACTTCTTTCCTTACACTTTTAAGTTCAACCCAAATCCTACTCTTTTCATAAACTTAGCCAATTTTATCACTTTTAAGGGAATTTTGAATGTCTGTTTTCACTTGCAAACTTAATGAAATGCTTTAAAATATCTAAAAGAGCAATTATAAATTTAGCTTATTCCATTTCCTTTTTAAGTACTCTAGTTTTCTGACATACTGTGGCCAAGAGGCCATAAGTGGGGAAGGTGCAAATTCTTTCCTGCTCTTCTCTTCAGAGGATAACTTCCACAAAGACATTTAGGCCATGTCCTCTCTTGTTACCCCTTGTTACTCGGAGACTGAACATAGAGTGGAAAATGGCCAGACCATATACAGAAATAGAACGCTGACCCACAACCTGCAGCAACCAGCCCAGGAAACCAACGCCTTATCTGCAATAATCAGACCAGAAAGCCAGCCAGACTTGTAAGAAGTTAGACTGTTTTATCTCTAGTGACAGTCCAGGAAGCCAAACAATAACACCTAAAACAATCAGCCCCGCATGGCAGGGACTTGATTAATAATGGACAGCTTCTCTAATTTTTACCCCTATGTCCAACTTAGGGTCAACCAGGGAAAGCCAAACATGCACCTTAACCAATCACATAGGATGTCTCGCTTCTGGTTAGCCTGCCTCCAGCTTCTCCATGCCAGTAGTGTCCAACTAGATCATACCTGGAATCTTCCCATCTTTCCGCTATAAAGCTTCCTCACTCCTATTTCTACCATTGAGTCTCAGCCAAATTGCAGTGGACAGTGGCTGACTCCTTTACTACAGCAGGCTCTGAATAAACAGATTTTGCTTGCTTTCATTTGGTTGATCTTTATTTTCACTAAGTTATTTAACCTCTGTAGCCTCTAGCTTCCTGATCCATTAAATGGGGCTATTTGTTCCTACCAGGCAGTGTCACTTTGAAGTTCTTAATGTCTCACACTAAATTCAGTGTGCCAGGCAATATAAGAAACCACAGGATGAATGAATACAAGGCATCTTAAAACAAACAGATATATTTTGGAAGTAAATATAAAATGTAAATGAATTTTTTAATGTAAAATAACAAAATTCAAAGGAATCGCTTACTTATGTTGAGCTGCTTCATCTCAACCCCTGGGTTATGCCTTTCCTTTTCTCTCTTCATTGGAACTTAGGTAGAAAAGTCAGAAATGTTGACATATGTTAAAAGCACCTTATCAGCCTTGAGATTCTAGAACAGTGATTCTCAAAGTGTGGTCTAGGTTCCCTTAGGATAGTTTGAGACCTTTTCAAGAAGTCTACAAAGGCAAAACTACTTTCATAATAATATGAAGACATTATCTGCCTTCTCACTCTCATTCTTTCGGTGTGCAGTGGGGTTTCCAGAAGCTACACAACATTCGATATGGCCACAGATTGAACACAGAAGCAGTTATGAGCATCCAGCTGCTTTCTATTAAGTCAGACATTAAAAATATAAAACAATGTACTCTTCTCACATTATTTTGAAAAATACAGTTATTTTTCATTAAAACATGCAGTGGGTTCATTGCTATTTTAAAATTAAGAAAAATTTTTAAATTTCTCAGTTTTAGTTTCTAATACACTAAATATTACTAGATATGATTCACACAAACAAAAGTTTTTTAGTGTTCTCAATACTGTTTTAAGAGTATGAAGGGGTTTGGTGGCCAAAAAGTATAAGAATCACTGCCTTGTAACAGTAAAAATTTGAACAAGAGCCAACCACGGCATTCACATTTAACTTGGACAGCACGACTCCAAGTGTGAGAGGGGAGAAAGACCAATGCAAACTTTCCATTCTCAGTGCATGTGAAATCCATCTTCTGGTCGATGTTGATGACCTTCACTGAAGCTCAGGATCCAGCACAAGGGCTGCATCTGTGCTTCTGCTCAGACAAAGCCCTCATCTTTATTTCCCAGCTGTCTGTCCTGGGCTGCACACTTTGATGGGACTGCTGCAGTCTCTTTTGTGTATCCTGCCATATTGAGCACATATTTGTGTATATATGTTGGATTCCAGGCTGTCTTACTTAGAAATTCTGGAGTCTCAAGGAAGGAAATATAACCTTTAATAATATTGCATGAACTAGCATGCAGAAAGTAGTCAGAGCTACAAATCCTGATGCTGTTTAGAGGCCCACTGTAAAAACATGGTGCACAATGAACCTGTACATCATATGCAGGAAGCAATCTCATTAAAGATATTTCCCTCAAATGAAGAAGACAGTGTATTTATTCATTACTGTATCTGTAGCAGACCTGGCAGAGAGTAGATGTTCAATAAACAGTTGTTGATTGAATGAATAAATAAGTGAATGAATATGTTAACCTTCGCTGAGATCAGATTCTTCCAGCCAAGAGATTTAGAAAGCATATCCAGGAAAGTAAAATAAGGTGAAAGTGGAAATGACAGTTGACTGTGCAAGTTATTAAATCAAGATGGGTAGAGCTAGGGATCGTGGCTTCGTACAATGGCTGAGTGGGTAGAAGCCCTGACTGTGAACTGAGCGAAAATATTGTTACTATAGATGTTGCTATTTCTCCAGCCACCTGCCAGCTCTCTGCTGGGCACCAACCACCAGCCCACCACTGAAATGCGTCAGTCCAATACAGAACTACAGCTGCCTTCCGAGGTGAGGTGACACCAAAGATATTTTTACAGGCCGTACCGAGGCCAATGTAAAAGGCCAGTGAAGTAGATCTGGGAAGCTATCAATCCCCATATACAAATGCTGCCTTGAGCAAACTTCTGAACAACTGCTGTGTGATTCTCATGACTGATTCCCACTTGGTCCCTCCAACTGGAGACAGATCCAACCAGAAAGCGGCTTGAGCAATGCTATCATGATATTAGCACCCTGTTATTCCCTATCCATAGGAAAATGGTAAAGGAGAGTTTTCTGGGCATGAGAGCATTTGAATTTGGGCTTTTAAATAAACTCTCAAAGGCAAATGCTGGCTCTCATCTTCATTTAGCCCAACTGGAAAAAGCACCATACAGTAAGTATGATTTTACTGCTATATTTGACATAGGTTTGTCCATGAAATTAGACTTTTCAAAGGACCAGCTGTTGACTTTGCTGACTATTATGTCTTTATATTCAATGTATCATTTTTATTGTGATTTTCTTTGGGTTTAGTCTTTATTTTTCTCTAATTTCTTAAGTTCGATTCATTTGACAATTCACTCAACAAATTGTTGTGTCTGTTGTATGGCAGGCATTGTTTTACATACTGGAGACAGTAGTGTCGCTTAGCTCACTAATTTTTTAAATACTGGTATTTAAGACCATAAGTTTCTCTGGCCTGATTAGGGGATATGATATAAGATGGATCTAGTCAGCAAAGACTGGAAGAAGTAGCTGTTTTTTAAAATGCCCAATTTTCAACAAAAATCCCACTGCACACAAAGAAACAGGGAAGTGACATCACCAAAATGGTGATGATGTAGGAGACCCCAGGCTCCTTCCCCCCCAACAAAGATCAATAATTAGACAGCTATCCATGGACAAAACCAGCACTGGGAGAGTTTTGGAATCCACTCAAGTAACTTCAGTAACATAATGGAACAGAAATCCTGAGAATAACTGCACAAAAAGTGAAGGAAGACAGTGTCATTTTGTCTATATCATCCCATCCCCAAGCCAGCATTACGCGATGCCAAGAGGGAATTTCACAACTAGAAAGAGTTTCCCTCACTAAGAAAGGCAGAAGGTGCTTTTGAGGCACCACGTGAAGGTCCCACTTCAGTTTCACCCCCACAAAGATGGGGTATAGAATGGGCTATAAAGGGACAGCTAGGAGCAAGGAAGAAAAGCAACACCAGCAACACAAAGGGAGTGATCACAGTTCACAGTGACTTGCTTTATGGATAAACCCAGAAGCTTTCAGCATAGAAGAAGGGACAAATGGCTAGCATTTCTGCTGTGGGCCTGCTGCAGATTTCACCAGTTTTTACCCCACAGGTACTTGGATCCATGGATGCCAGTCAACTGAGTCCCTCCCTGTTCCTTTTCCCTGCCCTAGAACAGAACCGGCAGCCACCCCAGGCTACCAGAATGCCAAACACCAGCCTAGACCCCCTTGGCTGACCCCCACCACCAAGAGCATGCCTGAGGCTAGCCCCTCCAGCTGTACTCTTGCACGCTGCTGACCTGACACACATCACTGGCCTCCACTGCAACGCACATGCCCCGGGAGAGGGCACGCAGTCGTGGGAGAGCACACATGGCCAGGGCAGCACAGCTGCCAGTGAGCCTCTACTTGGCCCTGACCCTTGTTGCCTGGTCTGGACCCCACCACTATGTTTGTATCTGCAACCGACCCCTGACACTTTATGGACACCTGCAGCTGGTCCCCACAGCTGAGTATGTGTACACCACTGGCTTCAGCCACAGCTGCTGCCTGCCCTGGTGTCTAGCCGTGGACATGAAGGCACCTCACTGAGGATTCCAACAGCCCTTGCAGCCACCGCAGACCACCAACAGTACTTGCCAAGGACCAAACAGTTGTCAAAGCTACGGACTCCAATGGCTTGAGACAAAAAACACACCAAACCTCCCTAGACCCAGTGCCACCACATACCCCTGAATTTCACACCCTGCCCCACTAAACCTGGGATCACAGCACACTCCAGTGTGTCCTCACATGCAAGTGAAAGTCTTCCCTTACCCAAATCAGTCCATAAAGTCTGGAAGAGGTGACTGCTTCTTCAGATGTGTAGGCACCTATGCAAAGCTATGGGAATTACAAAGAATCAGGGGGAAAAAAAGGTGACACAACCTAAAGAATACAGTAAACCTCCAGCAACTGGCCCCAAATAAATGGGAATCCAGGAATTGCCCAACAAAGAATACTAAATAATTGTCCTAAAGATCCTCACAGAATTACAGGAGAATACAGATAAATAATTAACAATATCAAATAATTCAAGAACAAGATGAGAAGTTTAATGGAGATAATAAAAAACAACAAAAAGACATAAAAAAGAACCAAACAGAAATTGGAACTGTGGAATAACTTAAGAATTCAATTTGAGAGCTTCAACAACAGACTCGACCAAGCAGAAGAATAAGTGAGGCCCAATATATCACTATACCTTCCCTTTTAAAACTCCCTTTGCTACATCCCAAAGAGTTTGGATGATCATATTCCATTTTCATTTGCCTCCAGGTTTTTTTTTTTAATTTCCTCTTTGGTTTCTCTGTTAACCCATTGGTTGTTCAGTAGCATGTTGTTTAGCCTGCACTTGTTTGTGTTTTTTCCCCAATTTTTTTTCTTGTAATTGATTTCTAGTTTCATATTTTTGTGGTCAGAAAACATGCTTGATATGATTTCAGTCTTCTTAAATTTACTGAAGCTTTTTTGTGACCTGACATGTGATCTATCCTGCAGAATGTTCTCTGTGCACTTAAAAAAGAATGTGCATTCTGCTGTTTTTGGGTGGAATGCCCTCTATATATCTGTTAAGTCCATCTGGTCTAATGTGTCATTCAAAGCCACTATTTACTCAAGAAACAAGAAAAATTCCAAATAATAACAATCTAATCTGATGCTTAAAGGAACCAGAAAAAGAAGAACTAAAGCCCAACATTAGTAGAAAATTATAAAGGTCAGATTGGAAATAAATGGGGACTAAAACAAACAAACAAAAAACAATGAAACCAAGAGCTGGTTCTTTGAAAATATAAACAAAACTGATAAACCTTTAGCCAGACTCATCAAGAAAAAGAGAGGACTCTAAATAAAATCAGAAATGAAAGAGAAGTAACAGCCAAAACCACACAAATATAAAGAATTATAAGAGATTACTGCAAAAAATTGTATGCCAAGAAATTGAGCAACCTAGACAAAGATGGAAAAATTCCTAGAAACATTCCATCTTCTAAAACTGAATCAGGAAGAAATGGAAAATATGAACAGATTACTAGGAAAAAAAATTTAATTGATAATCAAAAACATCCCAATGAACAAAAGTCTAGGACCAGATGGTTTCATAGGTGAATTCTACCAAATATTTTAAAGAGTTAATACTTATTCTTCTCAAATTATTCCCAAAAATGGAAGGAAAACTTCCAAATTCATTCTATAAAGCCAGCATTACCCTGATGCCAAAACCAAAAAGAAAAAAGGAAAAAGAAAAAAGAAAAAAGAAACTACAAGCCAGTATTCTTGATAAACACAAATGCAAAAATCCTCAACAAAATATTAGCAAACCAAATTCAATAATACATTAAAAGGATCATTTACCACAATCAAGTGTATTTTATTCTGGGGATGAAAGGATGGTTCAATATCTGCAAATCAATCATTGTGATACATCACACTAAAAAATGAAAGACAGAACTCATGTGATGCTCTCAATAGATGCAGAAAAGCATTTGACAAAATCCAATATCCATTCGTGATAAAACTCTCAACAAAGTGGGTTTAGAGGAAATGTACCTCGACATAATAAAGGCTGTATATGGAAAAAAAAGAGAAAAAAAAAGCTAATATCATATTCAATGGTGAAAAACAGCTTTCCCTTTGAGATCAGGACCAACACAAGGATGTTTACTCTCACCATCTTTATTCAAGATAGTACTGCAAATCTTAGCCATAGCAATGAGACAAGAAAAGGCATCCAAATTGGTAAGGAAGAAGTAAAACTTCACTTTTTGCAGATGACATGATACTATACATGGAAAACCCTAAGGACTCCACCAAAAAAAAAAAAAAAAAAAAAAAAAAAAAAAAAAAAATTAATGGTAACAATGAATTCAGTAAATTTGCAGGACACAAAATCAATATCCAAAAATCTGTTGCATTTCTATACACTAATAATCAGCAGCAGAAAGTTAAGAAAACAATCCCATTTACAATTGCAACAAAAATAATAAAATACCTAGGCATAAGTTTAACCAACCAGGTGAAAGACTGTACTCTGAAAACTATAAAACACTGATGAAAGAAATTAAAGACATCACAAATGGAAAGATATTCCATGCTGAAGGATTGAGACAACAAATATTGTTAACATGTCCATATTACTCAAAGAAATCTACAGATTTGATGCAATCCCTACCAAAATGCCAATAGCATTTTTCACAGAACTAGAATATTACTTTAAATGTTATCAAACCACAAAAGACCCCGAATAACAAAAGTAATCTTTGTAAAGAATAAAACTGGAGGTATCACAGTCACAGATTTCAAGATATACTACAAAGCTACAGTAATCAAATTAGCATATTACTGGCACAAAAATAGACACATAGGTCAATGGAACAGAATACAAGGCCCAGAAATAAACCCATGATTATAAGGTCAATTAATCTTTGACAAAGGAGGCAAGAATATACAATGGGAAAAAGATAATCTCTTCAACAAATGGTGCTGGGAAAACAGGACAGCAACATGCAAAAGAATGAAACTAGACCACTTTCTTACTCCATACACAAAAATAAATTCAAAATAGATTTAAAACTTAATGTGAGACAGACCTGGAGCCATAAAATTCCTAAAGGAAAATACACACAGTAATCACAGACATCAGGCTTAGTAACATTATTTGAAATAGATTTTTCTAGATAAACTATTGGGACTTCACTAAAATAAAAAGCTCTTGCACAGCTAAGGAAACCATCAATAAAACAACCTGGCAACCTACTGAATGGGAGACGATATTTGCAAATAATATGTCTGATAAGGGGCTAATACCCAAAATATATAAAGAATGTATACAATTGAACACCATAGAACAAATAGTCCCATTAAGAAACGGGCAGAGGATCTGAACAGACATTTTTCCAAAGACGACATTCAGATGGTCAACAGACACATGAAAAGATGATCAACATCACTAACCATCAGGGAAATGCAAATCAAAACCACAGTGAGAGATCATCTCACATTAGTTAGAATGGCTAGAATCAAAAAGACAAGAAATAGCAAGTGTTGGCAAAGGGATGTGACAAAAGAGAACCATTGTGCACTGTTGGTGGGAATGTAAATTGGTGCAACCACTGTGAAAAATGATATGGAGAGTCCTCAAAAATTAAAAATAGAATTACCATATGATTCCTTACAACCAGTACTAGGTATTTACCCAAAGAAAACACAAACACTAATGCAAAAAGATACACACACTCCTTTCTTCGTTCTTTGCAGCATTATTTACAATAGCCAAGATATGGGAGCAACCTAAGTGTATATAGGTTAATGAATAAAGAAGATGTGCTATATATGTATACAATTGAATATTATTCAGCCATAAAAAAGAATGAGATCTTGCCATTTTCCACAACATGGATAAACCTAGAGGGTATCATGCTAAGTGAAAGAAGTCAGGTAGAGAAAGACAAATACCATATGATTTCATGTATATGTGGAATCTAAACAAAAAACAACAACAAAAAACACAGACAAAAACAGAAACAGACTCAAATACAGAGAACAAATGTAATTGTTAGAGGGGAAGGGAGTAGGGGGAATGGATGAAATAGGTGAAGGGAATTAAGAGGTAAAAGCTTACAGTTATAAAATAAATAAGTCACAGGTATTAAAAGCACAGTATAGGGAATATAGTCAATTAATACTGATGTTGTATGATGACAGATGGTAACTCCATTTATCGTGGTGAATACTGCATACATATAGAATTATCAAATCACTATGTTGTACATCTGAAACTAATATAACATGGTATATCAACTATATTTAAATAATAAAATTAAAAACAAAAACAAAAAAAAGGCAGGAAAAGAAGAAAGAAACACTACCCAAAGAAAGCTACCTAAAGCCACCTATAGATTCAAGGAAATTCCTATCAAAATTTCAATGGCATGTTCACAGAAGTAGAAAAAACAATCCTTGAATTTGTATGGAATTACCAAAGACCTTAAATAGCCAAAGTAATCTTGAAAAAGAAGAACAAAGTTTGGGACATCACACTTCCTAATTTCAAACTATACAAATCTACAGTAATCAAAACAGTTTGGTCCTGGAATAAAAATAGACACATAGATCAATGGAAGAGAATTAAGAGCCCAGAAATAAACCCTTGCATATATAGTCAACTAATATTTGACAAGGGAACCAAGACACTCAATGGGGAAAGAATAGTTTCTTCATGAATGATGCTGGGAAAACTGGATAACCATGCTCTGAAGAATGAAACTAGACCCCTGTTTTATACCAGTCACAAAAATAACTCCAAGTGAATTAAAGACATAAACATAACTGAAACAGGAAAACTAGAAGTGGGAAGAAGCTCCTTGATTGGTCTTGACAATTTTTTGAATACCAAACCAAAAGCACAAGCAACAAAAGCAAAAAATTAGTAAGTGGGACTACATCAAACTACAAAGTTTCTGCAAGGCAAAAGAAACCATTAACAAAATAAAAAGGCAACCTATGGAATGGGAAGAAATATTTGAAATCATATCTGGTAAGTGTTAATATCCAAAATACTCAATAGAAAACAATGCAATTTAAAAATTGACAGTATCTGAATAAACATTTTTGCAAAGAAGACATACAAATGTCCAATAGGTATGTGAATAGGGCTCAACATCACTAATCATCATAGAAATGCAAATTAAAACCAAAGGAGATATCAACTCACACCTGTTAGAAGGGCTATTATCAAAAAGGCCAGAACTAACAAGTCTTGATTAGGATCTGGAGAAAAGGGAGCCCCTGTGCACTATTGGTGTGAATGTAAATTCTTGCAATCACTGTGGAAAACAGTATAGAAGTTTCTCCAAAATTAAAAATAGAACTACAATATGGTCCAGCGACCCAACTTCTGGATATACATACAAAAAAATATATTAAAACAGGATCTCAAAGAGCTATCTGCATTGCCATGTTCGTTGCAGCATTATTCACAATAGCCAAGATATGGAAACAACCTTTGTTTGTCTACAGATGAATGGATAAAAAGAATGTGCTATATAAATATAATGGAATATTACTCAGTCATGAGAAAAGAAATCCTGTCTTTTGTGACAACTTGGATGAACCTTGAGGGCATTATGTTAAGTGAAGTAATTCAGACAGAGAAAGACAAATACTATATAACATCACTTATCTATGGAACCTAAAAAAAACACTCAGAAACAGAGTAAAATGGTAGTTATTAGGGGCTGAGGATGGGGGATATGGGGAGATGTTGGTCAAAGAGTACACACTTCCTGTCACAAGATGAATAAATTCTAGAGATCTAATGTACAGCATGGTGATTATAGTTAAAAATACTGTGTTAAATACTTGAGAGTTGTTAAGAAAATAGATCTTAAATGCTCTCACCACAAAAAAGAAATGGTAATTATGTTAACATGCTGGAGGTGTTAGCAAATGCTATGGTAGTGTTTTGCAATATATTAGCATATCAAATCACCATATTGTATACATTAAACTTACAAAATGTTATAGGTCAATTATATCTCAATACAGCTGGAAAAAAAGATGTTTCGAGAGGTCAGCTGGGAAGACAGCAGAGTAGGAGGAGCCTAAGCTCACATCTTCCCACAAATACAACTAGATAACATCCATTCCAGCATAAATAACCCAGAAAATGACCCGAACACTGATGGAACAACCTTCCCAACTAAAGGAAGGGAAGAGGCCACATTGAAGAAGGTAGGAAGGGCAAAGACATGGCCACAGTCCATCTGCAGTGGGGAGGGAACCTGTGGCACAGAGAAAGGCAGAAAACAAACTTTTACAGTGGGGAGACCATGAACAGGAGGAGGAATCCCCATAATATTTGCCTTTGAAAGTGAGAGGGGCCAAATTTCATGAATTCTCAAAACCAGTGGAACTTAAAGGCTGAAATTTAAAAAATCAGTGGGCTCAGCTCTGGAAGAGCCCTGAGGTATTAGGAAGTAGAGTCCCTACACTTAAAGAAACAGCATGACAAACTGTGCAGATACAGCATAGAACTAGCAGTTTGAAAAAACTCTGGGGGCAGATGTGAGGGAAAGTGATTTGCTCATCTCAGAGCATGGCTCAGAGAGACAGGGATCATGGAGAAACCCCTCCAGGAACAAAGGAGCTAGCAGGCGCCATTTCCCTCCCCCATTCTCCCAGCATAAACAATGGCCACCTGTGGGAACCAGCACAGCTCCAACACTCCTTACCTAACTTGCCTGCACCTTCCTCCACCCATGCTTCCCAGTCATGCTTGCCTCAATCCTGGTGCTGTGGGCCCCTCCCCCAAAGACCTGAGCAAACCCTGCCAAGACCCCCACATTTTGAGGAACCTCAGTTGCAGCAGTGGCAGGGGCAAGTCTTGTTTTACCATCAGACCACTGCACACCTTGCTGACCACAATTGGAATGAAGGAAAAAGAGGCCAAGACTCAACAGCAGAGCATACACAACACACATAAGAAATACTGCCTGAAACACCAGGCCTATGGGAACAGGGGACACTGCATTGTAGGGCACTACAGGACCTCTTCTTCATAAGGCTATTATCATTAAAAACAAGAGAAATAGCTAACTTTCCTAACACACAGAAATAGACACAGAAATTCAGACAAAATGGGGAGACAGAGGAATATGTCCCAAATGAAATAAAAGGACCAAACCACAGCAAAAGACCAAAGGAAAGTGAATATAAGTAATCTGCATGATAGAGAATGTAAAATAATTATACTCACTGGATAAAGATACTCACTGGATTTAAGAAAAGAGTGGAGGAACTCAGCTAGACCCTTAACAGAGATTAAAAAAAAAAAAGTACCAATCAGAGATCAAGAACACAATAAATGAAATTAAAAATATACTTGATAGAATAAATGGCAGGCTAGATGAAGCAGAGGGACAAATTAATGACCTAGAAGACAGAGTAATGGAAAGTAACCAAGCTGAGCAAAGGAGAGGAAAGAAAATTAGGCAAATTGAGAATAGTTTTAGGGGACTCAGTGATTCCATCAAGTGTAACATCTGCATTATAGAGATCTGAGAAGAAAAGAGTGATAAGGGGACAGAAAATTTATTTGAAGAAATAATAGCTGAAAACTTCTGTAATCTGGAGAAGAAAACAGATAACCAAATCCAGGAGGCACAGAGAGCCCCCCCCCCCCCGAAATTCAACTCAAGGAGTTCCACAACAAGACACATAGTAATTAAAATGGCAAAAAATGGTGATGAAGGAAAAACTTTTAAAGTAGCAAGAGAAAAGAAGACCGTTACATACAAGGGAAACGCCATAAGGCTATAAGCATATTTTTCAGTAGAAACCTTATAGACCCGAAGAGAGTGGGATGATATAGTCAAAGTGCTGAAACAGAAAAATCTGTAGCCAAGAATACCCTATCCAGCAAGGCTATCATTCAGAATAGAAGGAGAGATAAATAGTTTCTCACATAAACAAAAACTAAAGGAGTTCATGAGCAGTAAACCAGTCCTACCAGAAATATTAAAGAGAACTCTTTGAGTGAAAAAAGAGAATAAGTGAGAGTATGAAAAGTAAAAAATACAAAAGCAATAAAAATAAATATTTCCGTAAAAATCAGTCAAGGTATTCATAACATAAAAGGATGTAAAATATGACACTATATATCTAAAATGTAGGAGGAAAAGGAATAAAGAACAGATTTGAACTTAAGTGACCATCAACTTTATATAAACTGCTATATGCAGAAGATATTGTATACAAACCTAATGGTAACCACAAATCAAAAACCAGCAATAAATATTCAAAGAGTAAAAAGAAAGGAATCCAAGTATATCACTAAAGAAAGCCAACAAACCATGAAAGAGAAGAGAAGAAAGGATCAGAGAAAAATCTACAGAAACAACCACAAAACAAATAACAAAATGGCTACAAATACATATCCATGAGTAATTAATCTGAAAGTAAATGGACTAAATGCTCCAGTCAAAAGACATAGAGTGATAGAGTGGATAAAAAACAAGACCCATCTATATGCTGCCTATAAGGGACTCATTTTAGACCTAAAGATATCTGCAGATTGAAAGAGAAGGGATGGAGAAACATTTATCATGCAAGCATATGCCAAAAGAAAGCCAGAGTAGCAATATTTACATCAGACAATAGACTTTGAAACAAAGACTAGTAAGAGACAAAGAAGGACACTATATGAAGGGCATAATACAACAAGAGAATATAACAATTGTAAATATTTATACACCCAACATGGGAGCAACCAAATACATAAAACATGTAATAACAAACATAAAATCATTGACAGTATTACAACAATAGTAGGGGACTTCAACACCCCACTTACACTGATGGACAGATCATCCAAACAGAAAATCAACAAGGAATCAGTGGCTTTGAATGAAACACTGGACCAGATGGATTTAAAAGACATATTCGGAACATTCCGTCCTAAAACAGCAGAATACACATTCTTTTCAAGTCCACATGGAACATTTTCCAGAGTAGATCACGTTAGGCCACAAAACAACTCTCAACAAATTCAAAAGATCAAAATCATGCCATGCATCTTTTTTGACCACAACATTATGAAACCAGAAATCAACCACAGGAAAAAATCTGGAAAGAAGACAAACACATGGAGGTTGAGCAACATGCTATTAAACAATGAATGGGTCAACCAAGATATCAAAGAAGAAATAAAAAATTACATGAAAACAAATGAAAATGAAAACACAATGGTCCAAGATCTTTGGGATGCAACAAAAGCAGTTCTAAGAAGGAAACTTTATAGCAATACAGGCCTACCTCAAGAAGCAAGAAAAATTTCAAACAACTTAATCTTACACCTAAGGGAGATAGAAAAAGAACAACAAACAAAACCCAAACCCAGCAAAAAGAAGGAAATATAAAGATTAGAGCAGAAATAAATGATATAGAAATGAAACAAACAAAAAACCAATAGAACAGATCAATGAAACCAGGAGCTGGTTTTTTAAAAGATCAACAAAATTGATAAACCTCTAGCAAGACTCATTAAAAAGAGAGAGAGAGAGGGGACCTAAATAAATAAAATTCTTAATGAAAGAGGAGAAATAACAATCAACACCACAGAAATACAATTATAAGAGAAAACTATGAAAAACTATATGCCAAAAAACTGGACACCTTAGAAGAAATGGATAAATTCCCAGAAACATATAAACTGCAAAAACTAAACCAGGAGGAAATAGAAATTTGAACCAATCACTAGTAATGAAATAGAATCAGTAATTTAAAAACTCTGAAAAAACAAAAGTCCAGTATCCGATGGCTTCACAGGAAAATTCTACAAAACATTTAAAGAAAAATTAATACCCATTCCTCTCAAATTATTCCAAAAAGCAGAAGAGGAAGGAAAGATTCCAAATTCATTCTATGAGGCCAGTATCACACTGATTTCAAAACCAGATAAAGACATCACAAAAAATGAGAACTGCAGGCCAATCTCTCTCATGAATATAGAGGGAAAAAAAATCCTCAACAGAATATTAGTAACTCAAATCCAACAAATCCCACAATCACATGGGATTTATTCCAGGGATATAAGGGTAGTTCAATACTCACAAGTAAAATGATAGGTCACATCGATAAAAGAATAAAAACCACATGATCATTTCAATAGATGCAGAAAAAGCATTTGACAAAGTACATCAATTCATGATAAAAACTCTACACAAAGTATATCTAGAGGGAACATATCTTAATGAAGACCTTGTATGAAAAACCTATACCCAACATCATACTAAAAGATAAAACAGAAAAACAAAAAATAATGGCTTTTCCCCTAAGATCAGAAGGAAGACAAGGATGTCCACTCTCAACACTTTTTTATTCAACATAGTACTGGTAATCCTAGCCATGACAGACAACAAAAATTAAAAAAAAGGCATCCAAATCAGTTAAAAAAGAAGTAAAACTTCCACTATTTGCAGATGATGTGATACTCTATATAGAAAACCCTAAAGACTCCACCAAAAAAAAGAAAATTAACAGTATCAATGAATTCAGTAAAGTTGAAGGACACAAAATTATTATACAGAAATCTGTTGCATTTCTGTATACTAATAAAACAGCAGAAAATTAAGAAAACAATCCCATCAAACCACAAAAGATGCTGAATAACAAAAGCAATCTTTGTAAAGAACAAAACTGGAGGTATCACAGTCAGATTTCAAGATATACTACAAAGCTACAGTAATCAAATTAGTTATTACTGACACGGGGTCAGGTGCCAGAGATAGAAATGCTTGGTCACAGGCCGGGTGAGCACGGAGTGCGGCCAGAGACTGGAGAGACGGGAGTGATTGACTGCGTTTCTCTGGGGACTCACTGAGGAGTGGGGCCCTGAGTTCTCGGCTCCTCCGGGGCAGAAATTGGGAGGCCGCCATTTTCATTCTCGTTCCCCCAAAGCTGTATGGAAAGCTTGCAGGGAACAAAAGCTCCCGAGAGCAAACCCAAGCAGATTACTTAGCCCGGACCGGCAAGGGCGGGGCAATTCCATCTCAGGCAAAGACATTTGGGAACCACGGCAACAGGCCCCTCCCCCAGAAGATCAGCAAAAACAGCCAGCCAAGACCAAGTTTACCAATCAATGAGAACGGCAGAACTCCAGAGCTAGGGGAATACCGCACATAGAATCCATGGCTTTTTTCCCATGATTCTTTAGTCTTTCAAAGTTAATTTTTTTTTAACTTTTTTTTTAAATTTTTCTTTTTCCCTTTTTCAACCAACATCTTATTAATCCCTTTTTCAAAAAATATTTTTTATTTTTCATTTTTAGAGTCATATTCTATCCCTTCATAGTAGTTAACCTTATTTTTGGTATATATATAAGTTGTTCTAAAATTTTGGGATACAGTTTCTTCTAACAGACCAAAATATACTCTAAATCTCTAGTGTATGGCTTTGTTCTAGTCTCCTGCCTGATCACATTCTCTCCCTTTTTTTAAAATTTCTCTTTTTTCAACCAATTTATCTTATCAATTCCTTTTATAAAATCTTTTATAATTTTCATCTTTACAGTCATATTCCATCCCTTCATCATATTTACCCTTATTTTTGTACATATATAAGCTTTTCTTTCTTTAAAATGTTGGGAGGCAGTTTCTTCTAACAGACCAAAATACACCCAAAATCTAGTGTGTGGCACTGATCTATTCACCAGCATGATCATATTTGATCATATTCCTTTTTTTTTTATCTTTTTCTTTTTCTTTTTTCTTTCTTTCCCCCCAGTTTCAGGTCTCTTCTGATTTGTTTAGTGTATATTTTTCTGGGGTCGTTGTTACCCTGTTAGCATTTTGTTCTCTCACTCATCTATTCTCCTCTGGACAAAATGACAGGATGGAAAAAAATCACCTCAAAAAAAAAAAAAGAACAAGAGGCAGTACCCACTGCCAGGGACCTAATCAATACAGACATTAGTAAGATGTTGGAACTAGAGTTCAGAATGACGATTATAAATATACTAGCTGGGCTTGAAAAAAAACCCTTTCTGGAGAAATAAAAGAACTAAAATCTAACCAAGTTGAAATCCAAAAGGCTATTAATGAGTGCAATAAAAAATGGAGGCTCTAACTGCTAGGATAAATGAGGCAGAAGAGAGAACTAGTGATATAGAAGACCAAATGATGGAAAATAAAGAAGCTGAGAAAAAGAGAGAGAAACAACTACTGGATCACAAGGGCAGAATTCGAGAGAAGAGTGATACCATAAGACAAACCAATATTAGAATAATTGGGATCCAAGAAGAGGAAGAAAGAGAGGGGGGGCAGAAGGTATATGGAGCAAATTAGAGCCGAGAACTTCCCTAATTTGGGGAAGGAAACAGGCATCAAAATCCAGGAGGCACAGAGAACCCCTCTCAAAAATCAATAAAAATAGGTCAACACCCTGACATCTAATAGTAAAACTTTCAAGTCTCAGAGACAAAGAGAAAATCCTGAAAGCAGCTTGGGACAAGAGGTGTGTAACCTACAATGGTAGAAACATTAGATTGGCAACAGACCTATCCACAGAGACCTGGCAGGCCAGAAAGGACTGGCATGATATATTCAGAGCACTAAATGAGAAAATTATGCAGCCAAGAATACTATATCCAGCTAGGCTATCACTGAAAATAGGAGGAGATAAAAAGCTTCCAGGACAAAGAAAAACTAAAGGAATTTGCAAACACGAAACCAGCCCTACAGGAAATACTGAATGGGGTCTTCTAAGCAAAGAGAGAGCCTAAAAGTAACATAGAACAGAAAAGAACACAGACAATATACAATAACAGTCACCTTACAGGCAATACAATGGCACTAAATTCATATTTTTCAATAGTTACCCTGAATGTAAATGGGCTGAATGCCCCAGCCAAAAGACACAGGCTATCAGATTGGATAAAAAAACAAGACCCATTGATATGCTGTCTGCAAGAGACTCATTTTAGAACCAAAGACACCCCCAGATTGAAAGTGAGGGGGTGGAAAACTATTTACCATCCTAATGGATACCAAAAGAAAGCTGGGGTGGCAATTCTTATATGAGGCAAATTAGATTTTAAACCAAAAACTATAATAAGAGAGGAGGAAGGACACTATATCATCTAAAGGTTCTATCCAACAAGAAGATCTAACAGTTGTAAGTATCTATGCCCCTAACATGGGAGCAGCCACTTATATAAGCCAATTAATAACAAAATCAAAGAAACACATTGACAACAATACAATAATAGTGGGGAATTTTAACACCCCCGCATGGAAATGGACAGATCATCTAAGCAAAAGATTGACAAGGAAATAAAAACTTTAAATGACACACTGGACCAAATGGACTTCTCTGATATATTCAGAATATTCCATCCTAAAGCAACAGAATACACATTCTTCTCTAGTGCCCATGGAACATTCTCCAGAGTACATCACATCCTAGGTCACAAATCAGGTCTCAACCAGTACCAAAAGATTGGGATCATTCCCTGCATATTTTCAGACCACAATGTTTTGAAACTAGAACTCAATCACAGGAGGAAAGTCGGAAAGAACTCAAATACATGGAGGTTAAAGAGCATCCTACTAAAGAATGAATGGGTCAACCAGGAAATTAAGGAAGAATTAAAAAATTCGTGGAAACCAATGAAAATGAAAACACAACTGTTCAAAATCTTTGGGATGCAGCAAAGGCAGTCTTAAGAGGAAAGTATATAGCAATACAAGCCTTTCTCAAGAAACAAGAAAGGTCCAAATACCCAACCTAACCCTACACCTAAAGGAGCTGGAGAAAGAACAGCAAATAAAGCCTAAATCCAGCAAGAGAAGAGAAATAATAAACATCAGAGCAGAAATCAATGAAATAGAAACCAAAAGAACAGTAGAACAGATCAACAAAACTAGGAGCTGGTTCTTTAAAAGCATTAACAAGATTGATAAACCCCTGGCCAGACTTACCAAAAAGAAAAGAGAAAGGACCCAAATCAACAAAATCATGAATGAAAGAGGAGAGATCACAACCAACACCAAAGAAATACAAACAATTATAAGAACATATTATGAGCAACTCTATGCCAGCAAATTAGATAATCTGGAAGAAATGGATGCATTCCTAGAGATGTATCAACTACCAAAACTGAACCAGGAAGAAATAGAAAACCTGAACAGACCTATAACCACTAAGGAAATTGAGGCAGTCATCAAAAATCCCCCAACAAACAAAAGCAGGGCCAGATGGCTTCCCAGGGGAATTCTACCAAACATTTAAAAAAGAATTAATACCTATTCTTCTGAAACTGTTCCAGAAAATAGAAATGGAAGGAAAACTTCCAGACTTGTTTTATGAGGCCACCATCACCTTGATCCCAAAACCAGACAAAGACCCCATCAAAAAGGAGAATTACAGACCAATATCCTTGATGAACATGGATGCAAAAATTCTCACCAAAATATTAGCCAATAGGATCCAACGGTACATTAAAAGGATTATTCACCACGACCAAGTGGGATTTATTCCTGGGCTGCAAGCTTGGTTCAACACCTGCAAATCAATCAATGTGATACAATACATTAATAAAAGAAAGAACAAGAACCATATGATCCTCTCAATAGGTGCAAAAAAAGCATTTGACAAAGTACAGCATCCTTTCTTGATTAAAACTCTTCAGAGTGTAGGGATAGAGGGGACATACCTCAATATCATAAAAGCCATCAATGAAAAACCCACAGCGAATATCATTCTCAATGAGGAAAAACTGAGAGCTTTCCCAAGGTCAGGAACAGAGCAGGGATGTCCACTATCACCAGTGCTATTCAACATAGTACTAGCAGTCCTAGCCACAACAATCAGACAACAAAAAGAAATAAAAGGCATCTGAATCGGCAAAGAAGAAGTCAAACTCTCACTCTTTGCAGATGATATGATACTTTATGTGGAAAACCCAAAAGACTCCACCCCAAAACTGCTAGACCTCACGCAGGAATTCAGTAAAGTGGCAGGATATAAAATCAATGCATAGAAATCAGTGGCATTCCTATACACCGACAACAAGACAGAAGAAAGAGAAATTAAGGAGTCAATCCCATTTACAATTGCACCCAAAACCATAAGATACCTAGGAATAAATCTTACCAAAGAGGCAAAGAATCTGTACTCAGAAAACATAAAATACTCCTGAGAGAAATTGAGGAAGACACAAAGAAATGGAAAAAAGTTCCATGCTCATGGATTGGAAGAACAAATATTGTGAAGAGGTCAATACTACCTAGAGCAATCTATACATTTAATGCAATCCTTATCAAAAAACCATCCACTTTTTTCAAAGAAATGGAACAAATAATCCTAAAATTTGTATGGAACCAGAAAAGACCTTGAATAGTCAGAGGAATGTTGGAAAAGAAAAGCAAAGCTGGTGGCATCACAATTCCGGACTTCAAGCTCTATTACAAAGCTGTAATCATCGAGACAGTATGGTACTGACACAAAAACAGACACATAGATCAATGGAACAGAACAAAGAGCCCAGAAATGGACCCTCAACTCTATGGTCAACTAATATTCGACAAAGCAGGAAAGAATGTCCAATGGAAAAAAGACAGTCTCATCAACAAATGGTGTTGGGAAAATTGGACAGCCACATGCAGAAGAATGAAACTGGACCATTTCCTTACACCACACACAAAAATAGACTCAAAATGGTCGAAAGATCTCAATGTGAGACAGGAGTCCATCAAAATCCTAAAAGAGAACACAGGCAGCCACCTCTTCGACCTGAGCTGCAGCAACTTCTTCCCAGAAACATCGCCAAAGGCAAGGAAAGCAAGGGCAAAAATGAACTATTGGGACTTCATCAAGATAAAAAGCTTTTGCACAGCAAAAGAAACAGTCAACAAAACCAAAAGACAGCCGACAGAATGGTAAAGATACTGGCAAATGACATATCAGATAAAGGGCTAGTATCCAAAATCTATAAAGAACTTCTTAAACTCAACACCCAGAGAACAAATAATCCAATCAAGAATTGGGCAGAAGACATGAACAGACATTTTTCCAAAGAAGACATCCAAATGGCCAACAGACACATGAAAAAGTGCTGAACATCGCTCGGCATCAGCGAAATCCAAATCAAAACCTCAATGAGATACCACCTCACACCTGTCAGAATGGCTAAAATTAACAAGTCAGGAAATGACAGATGTTGGTTGGGATGAAGAGAAAGGGGGATCCTCCTACACTGTTGGTGGGAATGCAAGCTAGTGCAGCCACTCTGGAAAACAGTATGGAGGTTCCTCAAAAAGTTGAAAATAGAGCTACCATATGATCCAGCAATTGCACTACTGGGTATTTACCCCAAAGATACAAATGTAGGGATCCGAAGGGGTACATGCACCCCAATGTTTATAGCAGCAATGTTTACAATAGCTAAACTGTGGAAAGAGCCAAGATGTCCATCAACAGATGAATGGATAAAGAAGATGTGGTATATATACACAATGGAATATTATGCAGCCATCAAAAGGAATGAAATCTTGCCATTTGCAATGACATGGATGGAACTGAAGGGTATTATGCTGAGCGAAATAAGTCAATCAGAGAAAGACATGTATCATATGACCTCACTGATATGAGGAATTCTTAATCTCAGGAAACAAACTGAGGGTTTCTGGAGTGGTGGGGGGGCGGGAGGGATGGGGTGGCTGGGTGATAGACCCTGGGGAGGGTATGTGCTATGGTGAGCGCTGTGAATTGTATAAGACTCTTGAATTATAGACCTGTACTTCTGAAACAAATAATACATTAGATGTTAAAAAAAAAAAAAAGATGATAGCAAGAAGGGAAAAATGAAGCGGGAGAAATAGGAGGGGAGATGAACCATGAGAGACTATGGCCTCTGAGAAACAAACTGAGGCTTCTAGAGGGGAGGGGGTGAGTGGGATGGGTTAGCCTGGTGATGAGTATTAAAGAGGGCACTATTGAATGGAGCACTGGGGGTCTTATGCAAACAATGAATCATGGATCACTACATCAAAAAATAATGATGTAATGTATGGTGATTAACATAATAAAATTTAAAAAAATGAAGATGTGTACACACACACACACACACACAATGGGATATTACTCAGCCATAATAAAGAATGAAATCTTGCCACTTACAACAACATGGATGGATCTAGAGGTTTATAATCCTAAGTGAAATATGTCAGAAAAAGACAAGTAAGACAAGTACCATATGATTTCACTCATATGTGGAATTTAAGAAATAAAATGATGAAGACAAAGAAAACAGACTCTTAAATATAGAGAACAAGCTGGTGGTTATCAGAGGGGAGGTAAGTGAGGGGATGGGTGAAATTGGTGAAGAGGATCAAGAATATATTTATCATGATGAGCGCTGAGTAAGGTCTAGAATTGTTGAATCGCTATATCATACACTTAAAACTAATATAATATGTTAATTATACTGGAAGGAATAAAAGAAGAAGATAGCAAACCAATAGCTAGCTGAAGGAAAGAAATAATAAAGATTAGAATAGAGATAAATAAAATATAGAGTGAAAAAACTAATGGAGAAAAACCAATGAAACAAAGAATTGGTTGTTCCAAAATACCAACAAAATTGAAAAACTTTAGCTAGAGTGACTAAAAAATAGAAAAGCCTCAAAACCTATATCAGAAATGACAAAGGGGCTATTACAGATTTTACAGAAATAAAACAGATTATAAAAGAATACTATGAACAATTGTACATCAAATTTGATATCTCAGATAAAGCAGACAAATTCCTAGAAACACACAAAACAATTAACAGTTCTCTTCAAACTCTAAAAAATTGAAAAGGAGGGAGTACTTCTAAACTCATTCTATGCATTACACCAGTACCAAATCTCTACAAAGACTATTACAAGAAAAGTGCAGACCAATACCCATGATGAATATTGCTGCTAAAATCCTCAAGAAAAATACTAGCAGACAGAATTTAACAGCACATTAAAAGGATCATATACCATGACGCAGTGAGATTTATTCCTGGAATGCAAGCATGGTTCAACAAACAAATATTAATCAATGTAATATACCACATTAATAGAATGGGGGAGAGAGGAGCCTATGATTTTCTCAATTGATACAGAAAAGGCATTTGATGAAATTTAATACCTTTTCATGATATAAACACTCAACAAACTAGCACTATTAGGTAGGTAACTACCTCAATACAATAAAGATCATATTCTGAAAAGCTTAACTGAGCTAACACATTTAATGGTGAAAGACTGAATGCTTTCCCTTTAAGATTAGGAATTAGACAAATGTGTCTATTTTCATTACTTTCATTCAATACTAGAAATCCTAGCCAGAGCAATTAGGCAAAAAATAGAAATTAAGAGCATCCAAATTAGAAAGAAAGTAGTAAAATTATGTCTGTTCACAAACAATAGGATTTTGTAGAAAACCCTAAAGATTCCACACACAAAATATTAGAATATGTGCATTTAGCAATGTTAAAGGATACAAAATCAACACACAAAAATCAGTTGCTTTTTTTATGCATTAACAATGAAAAATCTGAAATGGTAATTAAGAAAATTCCATTTGCAATAACATCAAAACAAATACCATACTTGGGAATCAGCTTATCTAAGGGGTGGAAGACTTGTACACTGAAAATCAGATATTACTGTGCTCATGGATTCAAAGACTTAATATTGGTAAAATGTCAATACTACTCAAAACAATCCATGTAATTTCTATCAAAATCCCAGTGACTTTTTTTTTTTTTTTTACAGATTTAGGAAAATCCATCCTAAAATTCATATGGAATCCCAAGGGGCCACAATAGCCAAAACCTTGAAAAAGAACAAAGTTAGAGGTTTCATACTTCTTGATTTTAAAGGTACAGTAACTAGTGTTGTACTGGCAAAAAGACATATTAAAATCTACTTATATCCTGTATGGGATAATTCAATATCAAAAGGTCTTGAGTATCTAATTTTGCTTTTATTGTATCTGCTAACATTGTCATACATAATGGTTCATTTCCTATGTGTTTTGAAATTTTGACTTGTGAAGTCTTCTTTGGGGTTTAATCGATAAGAATCCTGCAGAGCCTGAATAAGGAGACAAGCCTCCATAGGGAATGTGCATTTGCTTTTGCCATGTGTCCTGGGGTCTTCTCAAACAAGAACCACTTCAATTCCTCAGACTAGGGTTTCCTAGACATTCAGGTAGTCTGAAATTCAAATCCCAAACCCACACATAGAAAGGCCTTGATTACATTTTTTTTTCCCCCAGTCTGGAGCTTAGGCCCTGATAAGCAAGTGTCATTTGCATTTCTTTTTGCCAGCAGGTGGATTTTTTTTTTTTCTAGTTCCTTCCTTCCTTCCTTCAGAATGTATTTCTGAGGTCCTTGCGGTGGAGGTATCTCGAAGTTCCAATTCCCCATCCTGAATGCTCTAAAACCTCATTTTGTATCTACTGTTCAACCATTAAAATGAAAGCCTGTTGGTTATAGAATTGACAGATGCTCCCTGGGAAGTCAATGCTTCAGGAAAAACTTCAGGATGAACCACACAGGTTTCCAGCTCCCTCTTTGTTCTTGGCCCCTGGAGATTTCTCTAATATTCTTATCATTTCAGCTACGTGTTTAAAGGATGTTTGTTATATTTAATCTAGCATTCCTAGGATTTTGTATTGGAGGGATTTTCAGGATATTTAGTCTAACATATTGCCATGTGTTACTGTTGTAATAAGAAAAATGTTTTGTTTTGTTTTTTTTCTTAAATGAAAATGAAGACATGGAGAAGTCTTAGATCAGGGTTCACTATTGTAAGATCTTTATGTTGTCATATAAACTCCCATATTCACTTCTGTTATGTCTTGTTTTCCAGGTTGCTTTAGAAGCAAGCTGCTTAAAATGCAATGGACATGGGCCCACAAGGACACTGCTACTGAGGGGTGAATGGTGGAGCAGATGGACACTCCACCTTGCTCAGTGTCTAGACTTGAAAAAAGAAGACCTCCATAGACCACAATGAAGTAGGGCAGTTGTGAGAAGAAAAAACAAACAAAACAAACAAACAAACAGGCTGAGTCCTTAACGTTTATAATCAGGAGAAAATACAAGATACTCATCAAAGGCTGACAAGGGGCACAGGGACTCACAAGTTGAAAATGCATAAATATTCAGGCAACAGGGGAGAATTCTTTAGCACCCCTTAATCAGATTACTCTCATCTTGCCTATTTATCAAGTATATTCCCAGGTCACCTCCAAAGTTTCATATGGACTACATCCTTAGATAAATGTTTGTTTTCTGATCTCTTCAGACAAGAAAACAACTCATGGAGAATTGAAGTAATAGGCACTGAAGCCAATTGTTTGTCCATCCCTCAGCCAGGAATGAAACTCAGGATTGCTAGCTTTTGAATCTCTGTCCCTTTGACTTCTCCTCTGTTCCCACAGCTCTCTTCTGCCATCACTGAGGGAAAATAAGTTCACAATGTAACAAGACGTGACAAAAAACTTTCCAGAGGAGAGAGCATTTTGGAGGACAGTTGTGGACTTTGAGTATTCTCTCAGTTTGAATGATGTAGTACAACTCTCTCTAAAAGAGGGAAGCAAATGCTGGGCATCTCAGAGATGCAGGTCAGCATAGCTTTTCTAAATTCATAAAATTAATTTGCTTTTAGGAAAATCAAAGGACAGAAAATCAAAGCAAAAATTTCTTTAAGGCTTTAGCAAACTATGGGTCATAGGCCACTGGCTTTTATAAATAGTTTTATTGGAACACAACCACAGTCATTTGTTTTGTATTATCTATGGCCACTTCATACTATAATGACAGAGAAGTTAGGACAGAAACCATGTGACTTGGAAGCCTAAGATATGTATGTCACAGAAAACAGTTTGCTGACCTCTGTCTAAACTCACCATTTCAGTCTTCTTGCCTAGTTATGATCCAGTGTGGCCCATCAAAGGTAATGAAGAGGTCTCAAAGGAAGTTTCCTCAGTATTTTGCTACAGACATCCCAGCCTTAATTTTTTTTCCTGGCCTCCCCTATATTGCCCTTTTACTCACTATATCTCCAGCTATGGTTTTCCCATTTCTAAAAGAGAATACATGTAGAACCTTCTTCACTGGATTACTGTGAGAATTAAAGGAGATGGGATGAAGCACTCCATGTAGCACTTGACACACTGTAAACATTTAGTAAATGGTGGCTAGGATTCAAATCCATCCATGCGTTTAGTGCATATTTATTGAGTTTGTTATGGATTGAATTGTGTCCTCTCCCCAAATCCATGTGTTGAATTATTAACCCCCATTCCTCAGAACATGACCTTTGAGATAGGTATTTTTTTACAATGGTAACCAAATTAAAATGAGGTCATTAGGGTGGCCCCTAATCTAATATGACTGGTGTCCTTATAAGAAGAAGATATGTAGATACAGACACAAAGGGAAGACAATGTGAAGACACAGGGATAAAATGGCCATCTACAAGCCAAGGAGAGAGGCCTGGAGCAGCTCTTTCTTTCATAGCCCTTGGAAGTAACCAACCCTGCTGACACTTTGATCTTGGACTTCTAGCTTTCAGAACTATGAGACAATAAATTTCTGTTGTTTGAGTGCTGTGGACTGAATAGGTACCCCACCCCCAAATTCGTATACTGAAACTCTAGTCCCTAATGTGATAGCATTTGGAGATGGGGTCTTTGGGAGATAATTAGGTCCTAAGAGTAAAGCCTCCATGGTGATATTAGTGCCCTTAGAAGAGATGCAAAAGAATTTGCTTCCTTTCTCTCTCCCTCCAATGTGAGGACACAACAAGAAGGTGTCTATCTGCAAGCCAGGAAGAGGGTTCTCACCAGGAATCAAACCAGTAGGCATTTTAATATTGGATTTTCCAGCCACCAAAGTTGTGAGAAATAAATTTCAGTAATGCATGCCATCCAGTCTATGGTATTTTTGTTACAGCAGCCTGAAGGAAGATACTGAGCTACCTGATTTTGATCCTTAGTTATAGCAGCCGTAGAAAGTGAATGTAGATTTCAATAAGAAAAACAGACAGTTATAGTAAAATAAGAGGTGCTACTTTGGATTAGTAACTCTTCTCTGGGGTATTTGTATTGTGACCTCAATAGTTACAAGGAGCAAACCATATGAAAATCTGGGGAAAACTCTTTCCAGCTGGAGAAATACGTGCAAAGGCCCTGGAGCAGGGGTGAGCTTATTGTTACAGCTTCTAGCTCTTCTACCTTTTTCTTACCTTGAACATGGATGATATAGATGTGATGTCTGGAACTTTAAAAACCAACTTGGGACCATGAGGTGATAGGCGTAAGATCAAACACCAACATACTAAAGATGGGAGAGAAAAAAAGAAAGAATCTGATTACTTCATGAAGTCATTAAACAACGGCACCAATACTACCAACCATCTACTCAGGATTTCTTAAGCTTTGAGAAAAATTAATCCCTTTTTGTTTAAGACACGATTAATTAGTTTTTCCATTACTTAGAGCCAAAAACATTCTTAATAGATATAACATTGTACAATGTGGTAAGGATTACTAAACTTTGAAGATTTTTAATCTGAGGAATGACAAAATCTGATTTAAGTTTTTAAAAGAACATTCTGTGAAATTAAGAACTGTAGAAAAACACAGTCATGGAATTCAGTAATAGATCACTTAAGGCTTTGTATGCTATCATGAGCCCAAATTTTATTCTAAATATAGTAGGAAGCTATTATAGGAAATGTCAAAACTTACTTGTACTTTTTAGAAGACATCTTTGGCTGTACAGCTAGGAGGTCAATTAAAAGGTAATTACAGTAGCCAGGAAAAATATGATAGTGATTGACAAGGGTGATATCAGTAAAGACGGATAAAATTGGAGGGAAAGAACACTACTACTAGAAGGAGAGAAACCAGTTAGCTATAATAGTCATCAGGGTGAAGGATAATGGAGCCCAATGGGTTGGGAAACATTTGGGTGTCTTCTTGAGTGGACTTGCTAATGAATTGAACGTGTGATGAAGAGAGGGAAAGACAGGAGTTAAGAAAAACTCATTTTTTGCCTGAGCAACTAGGTGGATAGAGATGATATTGTTGAGGAGAGGTAGGTGTAAAATTAAGAGTTCCTTTTTTTTTTTTTTTTTTAAAGATTTTATTTATTTGACAGAGAGAGAGAGAGCACAAGTAGGCAGAGTGGCAGGCAGAGGGAGAGGGAGAAGCAGGCTCTCCGCTGAGCAGGGAGCCGGACATGAGGCTCCATCCCAGGAGCCCAGGATCATGACCTGAGCTGAAGGCAGCCACTTAACTGACTGAGCAACCCAGGTGCCCCAAGAGTTCTGTTTTCAACACGTTTAAGTTTCAGATTTTAATATGAAGGAGGGGAAGGAGGAGGGGTTGGTGGAGAAGGCTAAGGAACTATCATGAGAAGGGAAAACTACAACTGTGTGTTATTAGGGAAGGCAAGAGAAGATGTTTCAGGTAGGAGGCAGGGGGTCATCCATTTCAAATGCCGACAGGTCAAGAAAGGTAAGAAAGGGGATGCCTGGGTGGCTCAGTCAGTTGAGCGTCTGCCTTCGGCTCAGGTCATGATCCCAGGGTCCTGGGATCGAGTCCCACATCGGGCTCCCGGCTCAGCGGGGAGCCTGCTTCTCCCTCTGACCCTCTCCCCTCTCATGCTCTCTCTTGCTCGCTCTCTAAAAAATAAATAAAATCTTTAAAAAAAAAAAAAAAAGAAAGGTAAGAAAGGAAATTTGGTTTTGTCAAAGTGATAAACCTTGAAAACACAGTTTCAGTGGATTGATAATGTCAGAAGCCCCATTCAAGTTAGGTGTAAAAATCATATTAGCCAGGGGCGCCTGGGTGGCTCAGTCGTTAAGCAACTGCCTTCGGCTCAGGTCATGGTCCCAGGGTCCTGGGATCGAGCCCCACCTCGGGCTCCCTGCTCAGTGGGAGGCCTCCTTCTTCCCCTCCCACTCCCCCTGCTTGTGTTTCCCCTCTCTGTGTGTCTCTGTCAAATAAATAAATAAAATCTTTAAAAAAAAATCATATTAGCCATAAAAAGGAAGAGACGAACAATTATAATGGGGGAAGCCGGGCAAAACACCTGTACTTCGCTAGAGGCCTACGTTCTTTCACTTGCTTTTTTTTTTTTTTTTTTCAAACGGTTTTTCCCTGCTGTTTCCCTTTTGCTATGTGGTCCTCTGAGCTAGGGTCCCAAGCCCAGTGAGAAGTGGTCTGGGGGCCGTAGGGGTGGTGGTCCAAGACAAGGAACAGACACTGTTCTTCCTCTTCTTGCTTTTCTAATCGCACGCCAGCGCTGAAAGTTATCGGATCACAGTCAAAAACCATGAATTCTGAATTTTCTGCCTCTATTGTATGTCAAATCTTCAGCCTAGCATCACCTTCGTTTCGTTCTTTAATTTACTTAGTTTCTCAAAAGCAGCAGAGAACGAGTTGTATTTGTGTCCGTTTATTTTAATATATAATGAGTGATTCAAATGATTGCACATCACACAAATTTTGTTGAATGTGTAATCAGTTAAATGAACACAGGTGCCACGCGCTGGTGTGCGCCTGGAAAAACCACCCTCTGTGCTTTGTGTGGAAAGAAGATGATGTTCTTGGCTGTATAAAGCTCATATCTTAATTTCTTTTTAATTTTGTTCTTCCTCCACTGCTTCCCCCCCGCCCCCATCTAGTAAAACAGGCTGAGCCCTGGGTGTTGGAAGGTAGATATTTGGCTCACCAGCTAACCTGAAACCGTTCTCAAATACACACAAAACAGCAAGTCTGCAACAGTACAGTACATTTTTAACTTGGCGGAGGTGTGAAACATTTTAAATCTGTGCACTTTTATTTTTTTTTTATTTTTTTATTTTTTTTAAAGATTTTATTTATTTATTTGACAGAGAGAGACACAGTGAGAAGGAACACAAGCAGGGGGAGTGGGAGAGGGAGAAGCAGGCTTCCTGCGGAGCAGGGAGCCCGATGCGGGGCTTGATCCCAGGACCCTAGGATCATGACCTGAGCCGAAGGCAGACGCTTAACGACTGAGCCACCCAAGCGCCCCAAATCTGTGCACTTTTAAATGAGGGTTTTCAGGCAGGTATGAAACCCTGGAAATGAGGATGAAAGAAATTAAATTATCCTCTCTGGTGATACTCCTGTGGGGTAGGAGTAATGGCACTAGAAGTTCTTCTAGGTCACTCCTGACGGTTTAGCATCAATCCTCCCAGGCAAGCTAATGTCATCCAAGCTGGCATCTTTCACTGTGTTGCTGACTGCTATGGCATTATTAATACGACCATGTTATTTCATAATTTTATTTTTATTTTTATTTTTTTATATTTTTTTTATATATTTATATTTATATTTATAATATTTATAATATTTATATTATAATATATTTATATATTATATATTATATATATTTATATTTATATTTATATTATATTTTATATATTTATATATATTTATATATTTATATATAAATATATATATAATTTAATATATATTTAATATAATATATATAATATAATATAATATATATAATATAAATAAATATATTTATATATTATATATATATTATATATATTATATTTATATTATATTTATATATATATTATATATATAAAATATAAATATATTTATAATATATATATATTATATAATATATTTATATTATATTTTATATTTATTTTTTTATTTTATTACCTTTTATTTTTCAGACAGGAACTACACCTCGTAAAATGAAGGCCCTTGGAGTTTCTCTGAATAGGCTCCCAAACTGTTTATACACCCCCCTCACTAAATCACAGTCAGAGCTCAGATGCAGGACACAATTCAGTCTCACTCCCTAACCTGGTCCAGTCACTATGGGGAAGTCAGGGGTCTTTGTACATTCTTCACCACTAATCACTAGTTACACCTGAATATGTGTTAAGAATCCGCTGAGAAGCCAGGGCTTCTGTTAAGAATCAGCTGAGAAACCAGGGCTTCTCAAAATGAGGTATGTGGACCACTCTCATTGGACTCACCTGAAGTGCTTATCAAAAAGTATTGATTCCTGGGCGCCTGGGTGGCTCAGATGGTTAAGCATCTGCCTTTGGCTCAGGTCATGATCTCAGGGTCCTGGGATCGAGTCCCGCATTGGGCTCCCTGCTCCTTGGGAGCCTGCTTCTCCCTCTGCCTCTCTCTCTCTCTCTCTGTCTCTCATGAATAAATAAATAAAATCTTTAAAAAACTTAAAAAAAAAAAGTATTGATTCCTGCTTGCTACCCCCACACAATCATCTCTGGAGGGAGCTGCGGCATCTGCATTTTTAATAGGCACTCCAAGGGTATGTCTGCCCTCTAATGCGTAGAAGCCAATGAATTAAACTATTTTCCATGAGCTGTTTTTCCCATATGATACCACTTGCTTACCATTAAGCCATTTCCGGGGTGTGTGTGTGTATAATATCGATCCTACTCTATCACAATTAAGATGGGTCACTAGGTTCCCAGTCAATGCCCTCTTTCTTGGCAATGCTGCTTCCATAGACTCTGCAAAAGTAAGTAATGTATTTAGTGGTCATGGTGCCATCACACCCATCAAAACTGATGAGGCATGGGCTGGACAGCTGACCCAAGCGGAGTCAATTAAAGCCTGTCTCTTAATTTAAACTGAGATAGCAGAACTGTAGTAAGTAGTGGTAGTCACTAGAACTGGAGAGTCATGTAGACCTGCAAGGCTGGGAGTTTGGGAACTGTGTGGATGAGCACACACAGAGAACCAGATCACAGTAAAAAGCAGAGGGTAAAGCAGATGTCTCAAAAGAAGTAGAAATGAAATATTCTGGAAAGAAAGAGAAGCTAAGCATGGGCAAGAGAGATGACAAAGAATGGCAATCTTGGTTCCTGAAGACTTCCCAGCTTATTAATTCCGACCTCTCATAATATTCAGCTATACTTCCAGTTCTTACAATCCATTTACTTAACCTGGTGTTGGCTGGTTGCTGTTCTTTGCATTCAACAGGCCCTTTGAATTCAACAGGGAGTTTTTGCTTTTCAGCGCTCATGATAAACTAAAAGTTCCTAGTTTATTACCGGGACCTTCCTGCTACATTAGTTAAAAAAAAAAAAAGTAAATTCTCCTGTTTTTTCCCTTGGAGAACTGCTCTTTCATGCTGCTAGGCAGAGTACAATTAAAGTCACAAAGCAGAATGCTGAATACGTGGGTTGCAAGGCCACTAGCCAGAGTAGCTGTCTTTTATTGTTCCCCACCCTGTCTTTGGAAAAGTTGAGTGACAAGCTGTCAGGGAAAAGTCCAGTTGCCTTCAGGGGTCATATATCTGCTTCTAAGCCAACAAACACATCCATATCTTGAAACCCCATAGCTGAGATCAACTAAAAAACAAAACCAAAAACAAAACAAACCCACAAAACCCTGAAATCTTTGCGTATATAAACAAAGGGAAAAAGCTGCCAGTGTTGACGACGGCCAACACCTGGCTGGCTGGCTTGCTAATGGAGAGCTGGAACTCAGGCTTCCGTGTCCACTTACTGTGTTCATTAAGCAGGGAAGAGTTTTCATTTCCCCTCCAGACAGACTCCAGCGATTGGTGGGAAGATCTAGAAGAGTGGCACCCTGCTCTCCCGCCATCCACTCTCCTCTTCCACTCCTCACTCCACTCCCCTGGCAGCTGTTCCAGAAAAGGAAGCCGGGAGCAGGAGCGCCCCAGGCCGGTCAGTATAAGCACAGACCGTGCCAGGTTTTCAGCTGCAATTAATTTTCCTGATAAACTCCAAACCTCTGAAACGCATTGGAAGTTGAAATGCTGATACAGTCATCAAGCACCACCGTACACAGCCATAAATCGAGTACGGCTAGTTGTTTGTGGGTAATAATGAAGGACAATATACGTTTAATTAGGGTGAGATTTAGGAAATGTGCGGCGTAATAAAACAATATTCCAATTAGGGTTGAGGACACTTGTTTGAATACTATTTATGCAGTACCATCAATGGAGTTCTTATAAAATACACTGAAATCTGCTTTAGTAGGCAAAAAAAAAAAAAAAAAAAAATCCAAACAGAAAAGACAAGATCTAGGGCGCCTGGGTGGCTCAGTTGGTTAAGCGACTGACTTCGGCTCAGGTCATGGTCCCGGAATCCTGGGATCGAGTCCCACATCAGGCTCCCGGCTGGGCGGGGAGCCTGCTTTTCCCTCTGACCCTCTCCCCTCTCATGCTGTTTCTCTCTCTCTCTCTCAAATAAATAAATAAATAAAATCTTAAAAAAAAAAAAGACAAGATCTTAGGCTATTGAATATTAGTCCCGGGGACAGCACCAGATTAAAAGCAAATGCTTGGTGGAGGTGGGGTGATGAGCTGGGGGGGGGGGGGAATGGAATCCCAGCGTGAAAGCCTTAGCTTGACTGTTAATACAAGTCTAGCCTGTCCTCACACCTGAGTTTATTCCTGTGAATTTATGCTCTAAATCCCCTGATTTCCTGCTCAAAACCCATCATCTGTTACCTGGGGATGTCACCTGTAGCCATGTCCCATGATGCTGTGATTTTTAATGAAGCATTTCACAAGCGTCCTCCAAATCCTGCCTGCAAAGGAGGTGGTAATCTAAGCCCTCTGTAAAAAAAACAGCCTAATGGGAGAAAAGCACCTGGGACAAGAAATTTAGATTCTAATCCCAACCTTGACTGCAAAGTTCTGTGTGACCTTGAGAAAGTCAATTAACGCCTCTGTGCTTCAATCTCCTTATGAAAACTGAGGATAGCTGGGTTTCATCTGGGCAACATTTTATAGATAATCAGATAATTCTTATATTATAATGAACAGGAGGAAGAAGTGATGGGAGAAAATAAAATTACATAGCCTCTTCCTCCCTGTGACATACATATATATACACACACAGGCACATAGACACAGACAAGCACATAAAATAATTGGAAGAAACAAGTAGAATTTAGCTTCTTGAATTGGTTTTTGTTTATCTTTTATTTTTTCAAAAAGTTATTATTTATTTATTTACTTATTTTTTGACAGAGAGAGAGAGAGAGCGCCCGCACAAGCAGGGGGAGGGGCAGAGGGAGAGGGATAAACAGGCTCCCCGCTGAGCAGGGAGCTCTTGTGGGACTTGATCCCAGGATCCCGAGATCATGACCTGAGCCGAAGGCAGCCACTTAACCGACTGAGCCACACAGGTGCCCTGGGTTTTGTTTATCTTTTAAAGGGAAAATGTGAAGATTCCTTAAAGTCAGGGCACTTAGTATTTAGAAATAGTTTATTTTTAATTGTAAATCGGAAAATGTCCCTGGATTTAACAATCCACTTTAAAAGGGTAAAAATAATTTTAATATCTGCTAAAGTAAAATGTAGATAATAGGAATTTTTTGAAGCTGCTCTTTTGGAAAAATAGATCTACATATATTTTAAATTGGATTCAAAAGACCAAGTATAAAGTTTTTGTGTGATTTGGGGCAAGTTAATTAACCCTTCTGTGGCTCTGTTTCCTCATTTGCAAAAACACTGCCTTACTAAAAAAGTGTTGAGGAATAACTTGGCCGGACTAACCTCATTTTTTTCTCTTCATTTGGAAATGTAATTATATTAATATAAATAATATTATAGAATTTCATATCTGGCACAGTCCTTAAAAGACACCTAATCTAAATCCTTCCTTTTGTAGATAAACAAACCGAGGTTCAGAGAGATTAAATGATTTGTCCAAGGTCACGCAGGTGGCCACATCTTGCCTGTTCCTGTGTTTCTGCCCCGTCACAGCTGCCTCATGGATTTGAAGGAGTTAATGCCCCTCCAAAGAATAATCAGGGGAGTCTATTCATAGCCAACCTGTACAATTTGTCTCAGTTCTGCAGTACTGCATATTTATAAAGATATTGCCAATCTTTTTTTAATATTGAAACTATATCAGGTGATATTACCATTATTTTGACAGTCAGCCAGAAATCCCAGAAAGAGATATTAACAGCTTATCGTTTTAGAACACCTCATAACACTATTAGGAAGAGTGATTTTGACATTTTTATATGATTAGGTATGGTTTGTTGTAAGCACTGCATTTGCTTAGCTAAAATCTATTTTATCCATCCTTGATTTCTGCAGAGAAGCCTCACCAATTTAAGATAAGTTCACAAAACAAACAAGCAAAACAAAAACTGATGGCAAAATAACGGCGCTCTGGTATAACACCTAATTAGTATGGGTTTCTTGTAGGGCATGTTTTACTTGTCCTGTAGCCACTGGGAAGGACCTTTGACTACAGGTTCATTTAATCCTCAGCTAATATTCATCTTCTTCTAAATTTGATCTATCTACATTGGGTGAAATTAATGGATTATAAAGGTGGTTTCCTAGCTTTTGGATTCATATGCCATGAAACTTCTGTACTTCCTCCTGCACTCCACCAAAATTAGGAACATAGATAAGATTTCTAACTTTCAATTTCCAACTAAGAAAAAAAACATAGCTAACCAACTATCATGTCATTCAAAAAAGAAACAATTTAAACAAAAAAGAGATAATACCACATCTTCAAAATAAAGAAGTATCCAAACAGAATACTCTGACTTTATAAAACACTAACCATTGTGTGCTTATTTTACAATCAGTGATGATTCCATCACAGAAATCATCCAATAAAGTATATTCCAGATGTGTCATTGATTAAGAGAACTTAAATGTATTGGACAAAATGCATCTACATTATCTGTTTAACTTTCTAGTCCCTTAAATGGAGAAGTCAGCGAATTACCTGTGTTTAATATTTAAAAATGTCTGAGCTGCACCCCAGGCTTCTGGAGGTGAGTCAGAACCTCTGCTATCCTAGGTGTGGTCTTTTTTTTTTTTAAGATTTTATTTATTCATTTGAGGGAGGGAGCAACAGAGAGAGCAGAGGGAGAAGCAGACTCCTTGCTGGAGGGGCAGAGGCCGAGGGAGAAGCAGACTTCCCCGCTGAGCAGGGAGCCCAACCTGGGACTCGATCCCAGGACTCTGAGACATTGACCTGAGCCCAAGGCAGACTTTTAACAAACTGAGCCAGCCAGGCGACCCCCTCGGTGTGGTCTTATTGTGGAATGCCAGCAGTACAAGAAGCCAAGCAAAATCACTCAAGAATATTTAAAGTCTTTGTATTGTGACATTCCATTGGTCCAGCCCAACATCAGTGAGACAAGAAAATATGCTGTTCCTAATCTTGTGGGAGCAAAGTCAACACAACAAGAGCATAGATGTCTCATAATTCTATAACAAGGTATGAGATAAAGAACTGGAACATAATCCAATATACTTCAGCTATCATATCTTCACATGTGCCATATATACAAATAATGACGGTCTGACCTCATCATCCAAGCAAGTAGGTAAGATTCCTATTCTTCCAAATAACAATTTCCTTAGGAGTATTTCCAGAGAAATACACATATTAGCAGGCCTACTGTTTGGTTTCCATCCTACAAAGTAGGTGGTCTGTCATATTTTATATCATGAACAAAGTTTGCCTTTTGTTTTTCCTTTTAATAATTTTAATGTTAAGTCCTTGTTAATATGCATTGTACCATCTTATCATTTAGATGACAAACTTCTCAAGGGCAGACTTGTCATAGATCTGCTGTGTAGAACATAACAGCAATTTCTGCACCTGTTTTACTTCATTGTGTAAGGCTGTGGTTCATTAAATTCGACTCTCAGAGAGTAGATCCTGGGCACTGGTATTTTTTAAAAGCACCTCCAGGTGATTCAAAAGTGTAGCCAGGGTTGAGAACCATTGGCTAGGGCCTTTGACTCATACATGAATAAAAATAACTCAAAGAAGTTGTACTCATGCCAAATCTCCCTGTGCGAGAAAAAGCTACGTAGCTAGTTTGCAAGAAGGTAGGTTGTTTGTAAAATTTCCTCTGGGGCCCACTTAGACCAGCAGCATCACCTGGGAGCCTGTGAGAAAGGCAGACTCGTGGGCCTCTCCACAGACGAACTGAATCAGGAAACTTCAGTTTAAAAAGATCCGAGGTGATTCATATTTATGTTAAAGTCTGAGAAGCAGGGCTAAAAATCCTACATCCTAACTAGGCAAGACAAATCAGTCTCCCCTTAGAAAACTTTCTTCTAGTCAGGTTCCTAATACTCAAGTCCAGGATTCATCATTAAGAATGTTGCAGGTGAATAAATTACTATAATGATATAGAGAGATATAGATAGATAGACATACATATATATGTATGTGTGTGTAATGAAATATAGTCTAGTGTAATGTTATATCATGTACAACATAACAATATAATTTATCTTCCTTTCCAAATAAATTTATTTGCAGAGGAAACTGTAAATTGCGTTAGGAATAAAAGGAGCAGCATCAACTATCCGTAACTACCCTGTATTTCATTGCCATTTTATTTCCTCCACTGTGGTGGAGATAAAATAGGTATGATCTGGCCTTCAGGCTACTTATATTCTAATAAGGGATACTGACAAGTAAATAATTAGCCAGAACTTAATGCACTCTAAAATCCTACACTAGAAGTACAGCACTGTGCTGGGCAAACATTAATGTGCATGACAATCACCTAGAAGGTTTGTTCAACCACAGATTGTCCCCCCTCCCCCACCACCCCAGCATTCCAGGTTTTCAGTAAGTCTATTGTAAGACCTGATAATTTTCCTATCGAACAAGTTTGCTGCTGGTCAGGGACCATACTTTGGGAACCACTGGGCTATGGAAAACAGAGTAAAAAGAACAGAATGCTGGGATTCTTCTGGATAGCAAAGGATGAGCCGAACATTGACAGGCAGGGAAGAAAGAGAGGTGCCACAATCAGAGTGGGGCATGTCTGAGCATCTGACATGCTGGGGAAGTCGGCTATGATTGGAGGTCAGAATACATGAACTGAAAGATAAGACTAGGAAGATAGGTCAGGGCCAATTCATGGACGATCTAGGAGCAACAAAGGAGCTTAAAGTTTATTCCATGGGCACTGAGAAGTGATGGAGGATATGTGAGGGTAAAAAAACATTTTTTTGGAGACATGATCCAAATTTTACTTTAGGATAGTATTTGAGGCAGCAGTGAGAAGGATGGTGTGGAGAAGCAAGAGAATAGAAGTCAGGAGAGCAGGGGAGAGGCTATCCCAATGATCAAGGAGAATGACCCATAAATAGGGCAATTGTAAGAATATCTGGTGACCTCCACACTTCTGGGAAGCACTAGAAGAGCCCATGATTAGCTAGTGGCAGAAAAGGAGGGGCATTCATTTATTTAACATACATATATTGAACTCTTACTGTATTCCAAGCACTGTGCTAGGCACAGAGGAACAGCGATGAAGAAGACAAAGTTCTTACCCTCATGGAACTCTTGGGCTAGCAGGGAAAACAGACAAGGCAATAAAGAAGGTCAGCAAAGAAGAGAGACTATGGAACAATATGTGTATGATGTCAGAGCAGGGAGTGGAGGCTGGTTGCCTCACCCAGTCTGGGGAATGAAGGAAGGCTTTCTGGAGGAAAAACTACTTAAACCTAAATTCCTCAAGGCCAAAATGCTTAACAGGGCCCACAAGACTCTACATGATCTGAGCCATCCTTTTATTTTCAGCTTATTCTAAGTCAATGTCTCTCTTCCTCTTCATGTTCTGGAACTAGATCCCTTTCAATTCTTTTAGCCTCAGGACCTTCGTACATGCTTTTTTCCTTAGCTTAGAATTTTCTTATCTCTCTTACTTAAAGAATAATTGTTCATCCTATGAGGGTCAGCTTAAATATTCTTCCCACAATATTTTCCCTGTGTTTCCAAGATGAAATCAATACCCCCATTTTACTCCCTGAAATCTTCCTGCATTTCAGCTTATCATTTATCACAATAGTAATTATTTGAGGATTATTTGTTTAATGCCAGTATCCCTTCTTAGATTATAAGGTCTGTTGGACAGGATTATGTCTTTTCATTATTTGTATTCTGAGCAATTAACATAGTATCTGGAATATGATAAATACTCAGCATTTCATTTTGTAAACAAAAACCAAGAACTAAAGAATAAAAAGGAATAGTTGGGCAGAGGGAGTAAGAGGGTAAGGAATAGCAGGTGTGGAGGCTCTGAGGTTGACAGACCACTACTCAGTAAAGGAACTGAAAGGAGACCAGTATGGTTGGGTTCTAGGTAGACAGAGGTAAGAGATGGGCCTGAGGAGGCAATCCATGGGAAGACACTAAAGGGTTCAAAACTAAGGTATCTCTCACCGGATCTATGTTTTTAAAAGCCTACTCTGCTTTATGGAGAGTAATTTCAGGGGAGCAAGAGTGAATAATGACATCACTGGATGGCTCTTCCTGGAGTCCAAGTGCTAGTAACGTTGGGTAGGGAGGTGGTGGTAGAAAGTGAAACAAGGATACTCAGGCAAGATATTTAGGAGCTAGAACTGATGGAGCTCAGTGGTAAATTGAATGTGGTGATAAAGGAGAGGAAAGGTTGTCACAGTTGACATGTAGATTTTTGGTTTGTAGAGATTATCAGCACCATTTACTAAAGGTGGGAACAGTGAAACCCCTGGTCATGTAGAGCTCCTCCTAGCAATGACAGAGTCCTTCTAACTAAAAGCATAGATGCTGAGACTTCAGGCAAACCTAGAGCCACAGAACTTTAGAGACCACTGGAGGGACTTTAGAGATGAATCCAGAGACCAATCCAGAATATGTGTATACATATTACTTTTGTATATATATGTAATATATATTTATTTATATGTATATAATATATATTATATATATTATGTATATATATTCACATTCAACAAATAAACTAATAAAAATTACTTGAAAAAAACAGTTCTGCTGCTAAAAATGCCTGAGCACCACTGCTGTGCCATGGTCCAATGCCCCTACGCCTCAGTATATTGGCAGGTGATTGACAATCCCAATCTGGTTAGTGCAATATATTAATATGATTATGGATTTCTTTTCTATATCCAGAGGTGGACATTTTTCGTCTAAATCTGAGGTTGGCAAAAATTTTTCTGTAAAGGGCCAGACGGTAAATACTTTAGGCTTTGTAGATGATCCAGTCTTTGTGGCAACTATCTAACTCGGGCATTGTAACTCAAAAGGAGCCACAGAGAGTGTGTAAACAAATGAACATCGTTGTGTTTCAATAAAAGCGTATTTGTGGACACAAATTTTGAATTTCATGTAATTTTCACATGTCACAAAAAAGTCCTCCTTTTGATTTTTCAACCAATTAAAAATGTAAAATCCATTCTTAGCTCACAGATTTTACAGCTACAGTATTTGGCCTATAGACTGGAGTTTGTAGATTTCTTATTTATTTATTTATTTATTTATTTATTTATTTATTTATTTATTTGAGAGAGAGAATGAGAGACAGAGAGCATGAGAGGGAAGAGGGCAGAGGGAGAAGCAGACCCCCTGCTGAGCAGGGAGCCCGATGCGGGACTCGATTCTGGGACTCCAGGATCATGACCTGAGCTGAAGGCAGTCGCTTAACCAACTGAGCCACCCAGGCGCCCGAGTTTGTAGATTGTAGATTCCATGTCTACACATGGAATCACAAAGTAGAGGTAAAGAAAAGCAAGCTTTCATACCATGTCCTGGTCTCATGTAATCCAATGAGGAAAAGGGGAGAAGATCCCTAGCCAAGAAGAGGAATTAGTTTCTCATGATTCCAAGCAGTTGTGAGCTCCTGAAGCAGAAGTGAAGGGGAATCATTCCATGTTGTCTCCTTGGGAACAGCAGATCTCAGTGGCCCGAAAATGGAATGCCTCAGGCTGCCAGGTACAACTCTGATTCATATTCTTATTCTTATTCAGGACCCAGGTACATCAAGTGAACCATACATAGTCACTCACCAGTTCTTTTTAGACATAAAGTTAAATGTCAATGACGTTCTTAGTTTTCAAGGATAACACTGGTACCTAAATTCAAACCACTGTATTATCAGGTTGGGTAAACTAGCCTCATGTAAAAGACTTATAGGCTTCAATGACTTCAGGGACAATATAAAGGTTAAAGAAATGTAGTATCATTACAGTGGCATTTGCTTAATGAACAGCAAGTCATCTCTAAACTGATTTCCCTGAATCTCCTAGCAAAACCTGTAAACTCAAAAGATTGCAGACTAAGAATATGTACATCCTCAGAGCTGGATGTACATATCACCATATATGCACATCAATTTTTTTTAATAACTAAATTATAATTGTACATATATAATTGTTTACCACAAAGTGTTTAAACTTCTGGACTATGAACTGCTTGAGGCTAAGGATCTTACTCATCTCTGAATTATCAATATCTACTATAATTACTATCACATAGATGATGCCTAATAAATGTTGTCTGAATAAGTTAATAAAAAGGACAAATATTAAAATGGTTAACAGGGGAAAAAAAGCAATTTTGTTCCAAAATACAAAATCGTATCTTAAAACAGAAACTGAGAAATACACTTTGTGCATGCACCACTCTATCAGAATACTACTCTGGAGACTATGGAAGTCTATGATGAAACAAAGGCATAGAATTTCTTGCTTACTTATCTGAGAACCAAGTAGAATTTTCCTCATTGAATACTCCTGGGGAAACACTGCTGGATCTGCTTACTCAACAGCCATTCCCACCCTGCTTCTCTCTTGCCACCTTCTACACACAGGCTGAAAAATGTAAAACTCAATTTCTCGGTCTCCTCTGTAACGAAGAAGGCCATGTGACCATATTATGGCCAGTGAGTTGTAACTTGAAGTCTCCCAGTGCTTTCCTGATAAAGAGTCTGATAATTGGAACCAACTTTCCTCTTCTTTCTGCTTTGAATATGGGGCAGATGGAACCAATTTGCAACCATGAGGGTAAGGCCAGGAGAATGCCCATACACATTCTGGCATTACTGAGCTGCTGAACCACCGCCTGAATCTTTCTACCTCTAGATTTCCTATATGAGAAAAAGTAACTAAATATATTAAACCATAGATGGACAATAATCTTTGTCTTGCAAATGAACATACTCCTAACTGATGAAAAACCTATTTTGCAAAATAAAAACTCTTAAGCACCAATTAAGTATTTTAATCTCCATATGTTAGAACTCAGTCACTAAATATTATCTTATTATTTTCTGTTCAACTAAAGGTTGTTTGGAGGTCCTTTTTAAACTTCTGGTCCCCCAGGTCTATAGCTATTTAAACCACTGCCATTCACTGCTCCATTAACTTCTTTGCACTTAATCTGAGCACTAATGTCTCAAAAAAAATCTTAGTCTCTTCTACTCAATTCTCTGAAGCACAAATATATTAATATTCTATAATTTTTTCTCTCTTAAATAATGTGGATTCATTTTGCTCAAATTTTTTATGACATATTTCCAAAAAGATATAAGGTTACTTACATCAGAAGACTTCTACAGAAGAGTGACTTCAGCCAGATGGCAGACTAGTAAAGTCTACACCTACTCTCCCACAGAAACACCAAAAATACAACAACTTACAGACAAAAGTAGCTTTGTGAGAATTCTAGAAATCAGTTAAAAAGTTGTAGCAAACAAGTGAATGACTAAACAAAGAAAGTCACACTCAAAGGGGTATGAAATTTCAGGGTGTTTCTGCCAATGCTTGCTCCATTTCCTCCCCAGTGTGCTGAGGTTGGAAAATGCCCATTTGCTGGTTCCTCCCTTGGAACAGAAAGAAACAAGTGGAACTTGCTTGTGATATTCTGGCTTGTCTGGGGGATGTCTGGGGGACTAATTTCTGTCTCACCTTTCTAGGACACAGATGGGATGGTGGCATAGTTTGGGATATCAGTTTGGAAGCCTCCAGAAGCAGTGGTGGGCACTGTGACACATGAGAGCTGCAGGAAGGCTATAGACCTGTGGCCCCCTGTTTCAAGAGATTATGGGCAGAGGAATACAACAGAAATCTAAGTCCTTGAGAAGAAGAGCAGGGGTGAGACTCATAGGAAATTAAGACATCTAAAAGCAAACATGTATACAGGGAGATTGGGGGGAAAGCACATACACACAGGACTAGGGATGACACATCTTCAGAAAAGGCTTGAGAGGATCTTGAAGCTTCACACTAAACTAATTAATGAAGATTTACCCCTGCACAGACCCAATCCACAAAAATCTAGGGGCTCTTCTTTTCAAATGCCCAATTTTCAATTTTCAACAAAAGATCACAAGGCATACAAAGAAACAGGGAAACATGGCCAACTCAAAAGAAAAGAAACTGAGAATTATCATAGGCCTCAGACTTACTCCACAAAAACTTTAAAATAAATGTCTTAAAAATGCCCAGTGAGCGGGCGCCTGGGTGGCTCAGTTGGTTAAGCGACTGCCTTCGGCTCAGGTCATGATCCTGGAGTCCCGGGATCGAGTCCCGCATCGGGCTCCCTGCTCAGCAGGGAGTCTGCTTCTCCCTCTGACCCTCCTCCCTCTCATGCTCTCTGTCTCTCATTCTCTCTCTCGCAAATAAATAAAATCTTAAAAAAAAAAAAAATGCCCAGTGAGCTAAAGGAAAACATGACAGATGAACAACATCAGGAAAATTATAAAGGAACAAAATGAGAATATCAACAAAGAGAAATTATTGAAAAGAGCCAAACAGAAATTCTACAGCTGAAACACATAACAGAATTGAAAAATTCAATAGAAAGTTTCAACAGAAGACTTGAAAAGACAGAGGAAAGAATAAGCAACTTTGAAGACAAGTCATTTGAAATGATCAAGTCTGAGAAGAAAAAAGAATGAGAAAAGTAAAGAGAGTCTAGGGGCTTATGGACACTGCCAGGTGGACCTACACTAAGACAGTGGTCAGAAGAACAAGAGAAAAAGCTTATCTAAAGAAATAATGATTAGGAAGTCCCCAAATTTGAGGAATAACATAGACACACCAATACAAAAAGTTCAACAAACTCCAAATAGGAAAATCCAGAGACCACACCAAGACTCATTATAATCAAACTGTTGAAAGTCAGTTTTGAAAGTATCAAAAGAAAAACAACTCATCATATACAAAGGATCCTCAATAACATTATCAGTGGATATCTCAGCAGAAACCTTGCAGGCCAGAAGGCAGTAGGATGATATATTTACTGCTAAGAGAAAAAACTATTGATTGAGAATACTGTCCTTTGAAAATGAGGGAGAAATTAAGACATTGCCAGATAAACAAAAACTGAAGTAGTTCAGTACCACCAGACCTGCCCTACAAGAAATACTAAAGGGAGTCCTTCAGGTTGAAATGAATGGACACTAGACAATTACTCAGAGCCATACAAAAATATAAAGTTTTTTGATAAAAATAAATACATGGGGGCACCTGGGTGGCTCAGTTGTTAAGTGTCTGCCTCTAGCTCAGGTCATGATCCCAGGGTCCTGGGGTCGAGCCCCGCATCAGAGTCCCTGCTCTGCGGGAAGCCTGCTTCTCCCTCTCCCACTCCTCCTGCTTGTGTTCCTGCTCTCTCTGTCTCTGTCAAATAAATAAATAAATAAATCTTTTAAAAAATAAATAAATAAATACATGGACATGAGGTGCCTGGGGGGCTCAGTTGGTTGAGCATCTGACTCTTGATTTGGCTCAGGTCATGATTTCAGCTTCCTGAGACTGAGCCCCACATCAGGCTCCATGCTTAGCATGGAGTCTGACTGAGATTCTTTCTCTCCTCTCCCTCTGCCCCTCCCTCTGCTCTTTCTCTCTCTCTCTCCCCCTCTCTCTTTCAAATAAATACAATCTTTTTAAAAATGTTAAAAATACGTGGATAAATATAAATCATGTATATTGTATTTTTGATTCACAGCTCCACTTTTATTCTATTATAGGATTTAAAGGCAAAAGCATAAAATATATTATAAATCTATGTTAATGGGCACACAATATATAAAGATGTAATTGGTGACATCAGTCAAAAACAAAGTCAAGTGCAGAGATATAAAGAGTTTTTGCATTCAATTGAACTTGAGTTAGTGAGAGTTTAAAATAAATTATTATAATTTTAGGATGTCTTATGTAATCCCTTGGCAACCAGAAAAAATATCTATAGAACACACACACACAAAGAGAACAGAATCAAAATGTGTCACTACAAAAAACCAACAAAATAAAAGGGAACATAAGTCAGACAGAGAAAGACAAATATTATATTATTTCTCTTATATGTGGAATCTAAAAAATAAAAACAAGTGAACAAACAAACAAAAAGCAAAAACAGACCCATATATACAGAGAACTGATGGTTGTCTAAGAGGAGGTGTGTAAGAGATGGGCAAATGGATGAAGGGGAGTGGGAGGTACAGGCTTCCAGTTATGGAATGAATAAGTCACAGGGATAAAAGGCACAGCATAGAGAATTAGCCAACGGTATTCTAATAGCACTGTGACAGATGGTAACTATAGCATAAAGTATATAGACTTGTGTATATACAAGTATAGCATAACATATAGACTTGTCAAATCACTATGTTGTACACCTGAAATGAATGCAATATTGTATGTCAAGTATGCTTCAATTAAAAAAAGAAAAATAATCATGATAATAAAATAATATCACTTAGAAAAAAAAGGAAAGCAGTTATGGAGGGAATGAGGGACATAAAGTGATAAGACATATACAGAAAACAAATAACAAAGTGCCAATAGTCTTTCCAGATCAGTAAGAATCTAAATGTAAATGGGTTTAACTCCCCAAATCAAAGGACATAGATTAGGAAAAAGGATTAAAAAAATAGGATTCAACTATATGCTGTTTACAAGAGATTCACTTTAAATTTAGGACATGCATAGGTTGAAAGTAAAAGGGTTGAAAAGATATTCCACATAAATGGTAACAAAAATTGGGCAAGAGTGGCTGTACTAATATCAGACAAAGACTTTAAGTTAAAACCTGTTCTAAGACACAAAGATGGACATTATATAATGATAAAAGTGTCTTTTTCCCAAAAGGAATAAGTTATACAAATATATGCACCAAACATTAGAGCTCCTAAATATATGAAACACACATTGACAAAATTGAAGTGTGAAATAGAAAGCTCTATAATAATAGGAGACCAATAACACATTATGAATAAAAGAACAACCACACAGAAGATCAGTAAGGAAATAGAGAACTTGAACAACATTATAGACCAATTGGACCTAACAGGCATATACAGAACACTTCACCCAACAGCAAGATACACATTTTTCTCAAGTGCACATGGAACATTCTCCAGATTAGACTATATATTAGACCACAAAAGTGTCTTAATAAATTTTAAAAGTTGATTATATAAATGATATTTCCAATTAAAATGCAATGAAAATATACATTAATAACAGATGGAAAACTGGAAAATGCAAGAATATTTTGAAATTAAACACACATTTTTTTTTAGAGAGAGAGAGGGAGAGAGAGCATGAGTAGGGATGGGAGAGGGTTAGGGGGAGAGAGAATCTTAAGCAGGCTGCATCCTCAGCACAGAGCCCAACAAAGGGCTTGATCTCATGACCCTGAGATCATGACCTGAGCTGAAATGAAGAGTTGGACACTTAACTGACTGAGCCACTCTAGTGCCCCCAAACAACACACTTTCAAACAACCATTGGGTCATAGTAGAAGTCACAAAAGAATTTAGAAAATTGAGTCAAATGAAAATGAAAATATATCAAACTTAGGGATTCAGCAAAAGGAGTGCTAAGTGGTAAATTTATAGTTGTAAATGCTGATTTTAAAAAAGAAGAAAGATCTCAAATCAACAACTTAACTTTACACCTTAAGGAACTGAAAAAGAAGAAGAAACCAAACACAAAGATAGCAGAAGGAAGAGAATAATAAAGATTCAAGGAGAGATAAACAAAATAGAGAATAGAAAACCTATAGAAAAAGATCAGTGAAACCAATAGTTGGTTCATTGAAAATGTAAACAAATTTGACAAGCCTTTAGCTAGATTGACTATGAAAAAAAGAGAAGGCTCAAATAACTAAAATTGTAAGTGAAGGAGGGATATTACAATAGATTTTACAGAAATAAAAAGTATTATAATAGAGTACTATGAAAAATTGTACACCAAGAAAATCCGACATGAAATGGACAAATTCCTAGAAACATGAAATGTACCAAGACTAAATCATAAAGAAATAGAAAATCTGAACAGACATAAAACTTTAGGAGATTGAATCAATAACCAAAAACCTTCCAATAAAGAAAAGCCGAGGACCAGAAAACTTCACTTGTGAAGTCCACCAAATATTTAAGGAAGAATTAACAACAATTCTCCTTAAACTCTTCGAAAAAATCGAAGAGGAGGGAATACTTCCAAACTCATTTTATGGTGCCAGCATTACACCACTACCAAATTCCAACAAATACACTGCAAGACAAGAAAACTGCTGACCAATATCCCTGGTGAATCTTGCTGCTAAAATCCTCAAGAAAATACTGGCAGACAGAATTCAACAACCCTTAAAGGATTATACATCATGATTAAGTGGGATATATTCTTGGAATTCAAGGATGGTTCAGCATTCAAATATCAAACAATGTAATACAACATATTAACAGAATGAGGGGACGAAAAACAAACAAAGAGCCAAGACCCCAAAATCATGATCATCTCAATTGATGCAGAAAAAGCATTTGACAAAATTTAACACCTTTTCATGATATAAACACTCAACAAACTAGGAATAGAAGGTGACGGCTTCAACATAATAAAGGCCATATGTAAAGAGCCCACAGCTAACATCAGTGGTGAAAGACTGAGAGCTTTCCCTCTAAGATCACGAACTAGACAAGGGACTTATTTTCATCCTCCCATTCAACATGGTACTGCAAATCTCAGCCAGAGCAGTCATTCAAGAAAAAGAAATGAAAAACATCCAAATTGGAAAGGAAGAAGTGAAATTATCTCTGTTCACAGACAACCTAATTTTATATGCAGAAAACCCTAAAAATTGCACACACTCACACACAAACACATACACACAAAACCTGATAGAACTAATAAACTAATTTAGCAAAGTCACACTAAACAAGATCAACATGCAAAAACCAGTTGCATTTCTATGCACCAATGAACAATTTAAAAAGAAATTAAGAAAACAATTCCATTTATGACGGCGCTAAAAAGAATAAAATACTTAAGAATAAACTTACCAAGCAGGCAAAAGACATTTCTCCAAAGATTTCCAAATGGCCAAGAATATGAAAACATGCTCAACATCATTTATTGTTAGAGAAATGTCAATCAAAACCACAACAAGATACCACCTCACACCCGTTAGATGGTTACTGACAAACAAAAAAATAAATAGTGTTGGCAAGGATGTAGAGATATTTGGAACCCTTGTACACTGTTGGTGGGAATCTAAAATGGCTTAGCACTCTGGAAAACAACATGGCAATCCCTCAAAAATTTAAAAAGAGATTTCCATATGATCCACCTTCTCAGTATATACCCAAATGAATTAAAAGCAGGGTCTTGGAGAGATATTTGTGCCCTCACGTTCACAGAGGCATTATTCACAATAGCCAAAGGTTGAAGCAATCTGTTTCCATCAGTAGATAAATGGATAAACAAAATATGGTATATGCATACAATGGAATAGTATTCAGCCTTAAAAAGGGAGGAAATTCTTACACCTTGTACAACATGCATGAAACTTGAAGATATTATAAGAAAAATAAGCCAGTCAGAAAAGTACAAATACGTATGAATCCATTTATATGTACCCAGAATAATCAAAGTCATAGAGACTGAAAATAGAATGGGGTAACCAGGGACTGAGGGAAGAGGAAATGGGGAATTGTTTTTTATGGGTATACAGTTGTGGTTTTTTAAGATGAAAAAAGTTCTTTAGATTGGCTGCAGAAAAATGTGAATGTATTTAACATTACTGTATACTTAAAAATGGTTACGGTAGTAAATTTTATTTACATGTATTTGCTACAATTAAAAAATTTTAAGTTACATAGAAAGTTAATAAAATAAAGTAATTGACAACTGAGCATAAAAGAACAAAAATTCAGATACTCTATCATGTTTGTTAGCATGCTACAGTGCTTAATCATCATAGCTTCCTGTTATTTGGAGCAAAAAGGGAAATGTGATAGCTTTCATAACTCTTTTTTTTTATTATTATGTTATGTTAATCACCATACACTACATCATTAGTTTTTGATGTAGTGTTCCATGATTCATTGTTTGCGCTTAACACCCAGTGCTCCATGCAGAACGTGCCCTCTTCAATACCCATCACTCTTTTACTGAAAGGGGGGAAAATTAGTTCTCTGGAAGAGGTATGGTTTTCCTTAGCATGAAATTCTAGTTCTTATGCCTTTGTAGATAGCCTCAGTTATTTTGTTTTGTTTTGTTTTCACTGTTCACTGAAAATATTTTTGATTTTTCTCTTTATCTTTGATATGCAAAATTTTACTATGATGCATCTCTGTAGGTCTTTTTTTCATTTATTTAGCTTCTGGTGGGCACTATAAATCCAAAGATTTACATCTGAGGAATTTCCTTCCATTATTCTTTTGATTATTTCCTCTCCTTGATTCTTTGTGTTCTCCTCTTCTGCAACTCCTGCTATTCTGCACCATCTACCATAATGCTGTTGGAGTTTCTGGAATTATTTTCCATGTCTTTCTATTTTTCTCTCATACTTTACCCTTTTGCTTTATAATCTGGAAGAATTCTTAATAATTTTCAGTACTCCCACTTTGTAATTGGTTCTTTAGTTATCTCATTCTATTCTCCTCTCTGTGGCTACTACTTCTATTTACAGCATGTTGACAATGGCAGTTGCGAGCAAAGATCTAAAAATCCATGTCCTCGTGTCAGGTCAAATATTGAACCAAATATTGGTTCAATATAATACTCTATTTCTTCAAGTTTTAAATTTTAATTTAAATTTTAATTTAAATTTTTCATAATAAAGATTAAAATAAATTAAAATATATTTACATATACATTTCTATGTGCATAGGAAAACAAAATTTAAATGATATATATCAAACTATTAACCCTGTTCCCCTCTGGAGTGGAGAATTGGAGTGAAAGGAAGGGAAATTACTGTTTTTTACTTTACACACTTTAAGATTTTTACAGTGAACATACATATTTTTAATTAGGAAAAAATAATGAAAAATTAAAATGTGTAAGATTGCTTTTTACATTTAATTCTTCTTTTAATTAGTTGGTTATACATTATAGATATTTTTCAAATGTATAAAATTTTAAGGAGACTTAAATATTGCTAGAAATGTATAGAAGGAGAAGCATGTAAAAAATGTTGTGAGGCTAAACTTGAGAATCTTCTTATACACAACTTGATACACATCTTATGGATTTTAAAACATAAAATAACCCAGTTGCATGGACTCATCCATTATATTTATATTTATTTCTTTAAGGCATCAGAATAATACAGGGCAAGTTACCTACTGGAAATTATTAAACAATAATCTAGAAGAGTAAATTTACCTCAGATTCAGTTCTTAAATTTTGAGTCTTAGAAAAATACACTTATTCTATTCGTAACCACTAGGGCTCAGTGTCTTCTTTAAAATGTGAAATTAATGCATTTTAGAAAACAAAATAATCACAAAACTTAATTTAAATTAATACTGAATAGAAAAGAGACTATCTTTCTCATAGTCTCTGGTCTTAAAATTCCAGGGAAATTTTGAAAGATGGGGGTAGGTCCTCATTAAGACACTTCTTTTATTTCTCTTTCTCCTGAGATGATTGAGAGGAATTTTGTTTGTATATTAAAACGAAAACTATATTGCCCCGGAGATGGATTTAAATATTTAGTCATTATTTGAATTTCTTCTTGTAGAGTGTTTCCTATATTGTGATAGGCAAGCTCATTGAGCAGAAATGAGCAGAACTGAGCCTCCCGTTGTATGGCTGTGGGTAAACTGAGGCATGGGTTTGGGGCTCTGCATTTGGATGCATGATGCCATCTCTGTCTGTACTTATGGGCAGCCTTTCAACATAGCACTTCATATTTTTAGATTTCCAAGGGACTTCAAGGTAAACACAACTATTAGAGTATGCTTTACAGGGTCTTCAAACAGTTCTGCTGCCCAGTGGAAACCTTTTGGTTCTCACAGTGAATCTGTCATGTTAACGGGCTTAAAGGTTGGTCACATCTATCAATAGTACTAACAATCTTGTCCTGCAAATACCCTGAAGCAGCATTTTAGGAAGAAGTAATTATGTTCCTCTTGTCATATTCCCGAGTTGACCTAGAGAGAAGGGAATGTCTGCAAACACTTTCTCTGTGAAAAGGAAGTGCTAGAGAGGCAGCATCCACCTCTACTTGCCCCAGACTCTCTTCCCAGTGGGAAGAGGTCTGGCTGATCAGACTGGACAGTTGTCGGGCCATACTCTCTACTCAGTGGCCTGCTACAAGCCAGTGTATGCGTGACACGTGTGCTCTCATTCTCAGGGCCCAAGAGTGCTCATCTGGTCTGTGGGCACAGCTAGCAGGGCCTGCCCCTGCCAAGGTCACCAGGTCTCTCTCTATTCTCTCTTGGCATGAAGAGTGGGGGTGTGCTCTAAAGGTCTGCTGTCTTCCATTGGGATGGGTGGTGAGAGACCCCGATCTCCAGGCTGGCCCTGACCAGAAAGTCTTAGTAATTTCATTAAATAATTTCATTCCCTCTGTCAATCCATCCTTTGTCTGTTTATCAGCCAGTATCCTAGGGAATAAGGGGCACGGGGATGTGAGTAAAAGGATGCATGCACAAAATCTCATCACAAACCCTCCAAAAGCACTTGACACAGGGAATCAAAACGTATCCTAGAAACTCCTATTGCCTTTACACATATAAATAGTTCCACTATATAGAATATGCCCAGTTCTGGCATTATCCACGCAGATTCACAAATGATACCAGCCGGACTTGCCTTTAGCAGAGCAGGTGCTTTTCTTTCCCTGGGTGATGTGAGTAAACAAGTACTCCTTTAGTTTTCCCTCAGACAGAAGGGTAAACTTACTGATATGTGTATATTTTTATGATTTTGAAGACTAATTCCATGAGAAAAGATTTTCAGAGGAAGGTTTTTTGTTTGGTTTGGTTTTTTGTTTTTTAGTTTACCCCCTCATCTCCTGACAGAATAATAATCTGTTTATAACAGAGAGTTCTACTGTTCTACAATTAGGGTTGCCAGATTTAGTAAAAACAAAATAAAACAAGATGCCCAGCTAAATTTGAATTTGAATCACAAATACTATACTCAGTATAAGTATGTCCTATGCCATATTTGATGGCATGTACTTATTCTGTGGGACACACTTCTACTAAAAATTCTTTGTGTTTACCTGAAATTCATATTTAACTGGGTGCCCTGTATTTTATTTATAGGATTATGAAGAGGCAACCCTCTCTATAGTAGAAGACATTCACCATAGAAGCCAAAGATCTTTTAAAAGCCCAGATGTGTATTAAATCTTTTTCTTTACTGTTAGGCAACTAATAATACTCTTTCCTTCTTTCCTTTCTTCAGCAAATATTTTAGTAAGCATTGACTACATGCCAGATACTGTTTTTGTGCTGGAATAAGAAAATAGGCAAGTCAAAGAAAAAATAAATAGAAATAATATTTTTAAATGATGAAGAAAATAAAATGGGTGTTGTGATAAAGAGTGTCTGAGTGGAGCTGGCTATCTTCCCTATGTCAGGGAAGTCCCCTCGAAGAGGTACTATTTCAAGAGATTCATAAGGAACAAGAAAGAGGCAGACATAAGAAGTTTTCATAAAAATAAGCTATAAGCAGAAGGAACCATAAATATAGGAACCAGGATCTATTAATTTCCTCTGGATGCTGTCACAAACCACCACAAACTTGGTGGTTTACAACAGAAATCTTATTTTCTCACAGTTCTAGAGGCCAGAAGTCTGAAAACAAGGTGTTCACAGGGCCACGCTCCCTCTGGAGGCCGCTAGGAGAGAATCTACTCCCTGTCCCTCCCAGGTTCTGGTGGCTGCAGAATTTCTTGGTTTTTGTCAGAATCGTTCCAATCTTCAAGGCCAGCATCCTCAAAGCTTCTCCTGTGTGAGTGTCTAATATCCCTCTGCCTCTTCTTTGTAAGGACACCTGTGATGGCATTTAGGGCCCATCTCCCAGGATAATCAATCTCCCCATCTCATGTCATTTAATTTAATCACATTGGCAATCAATCAATCGATCAATCATATCCCTTTTTTTGCCGTATAAGGTAACATCCACAGGTTCCAGGGATCAGGACATGGATATATTTTGTAGGTTGGGGGGGAGGGCAATGTGCAGCCTACCACAGTGGGAGGAGCTTGGCATGTCCTAACGGTGTGTGCGGCTGAAGCAGCAGGCACCAAGGGGGGAAGGGAAGCATGAAGATTGTGAGGTAGACAGGGCCTGTGGGCCCAGGTAAGGGATTCAGGTTTTAGTTTAATGTCAATGGGCAGCCAGTGAAAGGTTTTAAACAGAGCGTGACAAGACTTACCTTTTTAAAAGCGTTTCTTGGGGTGCCTGGGTGGCTCAGTCTGTTAAGCGTTGGTCTCTTGATTTCGGCTCGGGTCATGATCTCAGGGTCATAAGATTGAGCGCCACGTCGGGCTCTGTGCTCAGCACAGAGTCTGCTTGAGATTCTCTCTGTCCCTCTGCCCCTCCCTTTGCTCTCTCTCTCTTAAATAAATAAATAAAATCTTTAAAAAAACAAAAGTGTTTCTCTGGTCACTTTGTGGAGGCTGGGCAGTAACAGGGGCAAGAGTGAAAGGAAATGGACTTGTTAGAGCTGTAGCTCCTACCAGAGGAAGGCAGGCAGGAGCACTGGTAGCTTGGATTCAGGGAGAAGCAGGGGAGAGGAGGAGACAATTTGGACAGAGGGAATAGATTTTGGAAATAGAGTCATAAGTATTTACTGATGAATTAGATAAGGGAGGAAAAGAAAGGAGAGTACCATGGAGTTCTCGTAGGTCTGGGGCTAAATGTTACTAAGAAGCCGAATGGTGACATTTGATGGAACTGGGTAAGAATCTCCAGTCTGCTCTAGGGAGGGGATTTCACACAAAGTCAAGGTAAGAGTAGGTTTTGTCTTGTCCTAAAATGCATTTGATAAAGTAAGCATGCTCTTTGGGAAAGAAATACTCTTTTTCTTCCATCCAAAACTGAGTCTTAACAAAGGCATCACACTTCAGAGAAAGGTTAGAAAGAATGGGAGCAGCACCGTTACAAAGATCGATGACGACTTGATGTGCACCTGTTAAAGCTGCGAACCTCTTGCCTTCTCAGTCAGATTCACTTGGCAGGCAGCATCTTTCACATCCAGGGTGAAGAGTGGCTCAGCAACCAGGAAATCCTGTGTACAATGATGTTTTCCACCACATGGTGTTCATCAATAAAGAGTGGATGGCAACAAATCAATGGCTGTGTTGCAAGTTGGGCAGAGATAAGAATGATGGGGAGAACTCCTATCAGGTGTGGAAGTTAGTTCTTGTCTGTGTTGTGTCACCAAAGACCAGTCATCCATGAGCACTGCAAATCATTCCATCCCTCTGGCCTCAGTTTCCTCAACCAAAAGGGGTAAGTGTTGCTGAGAAGGTCAAATGAAATAATAAATGTGCCAGAAACAATGAAGGCCTAACTATAACTTGTCTATATGATATCATATCATATATCAGACCATATTGAATTACATATTTTATCACAACTGATTCCTCTATAACACCTTATACTTAATTATTGCCTTGCAGTAATTTTTTTAGTGAAATTTAATTAAGTAAGTATAACCAACATGGCAATAAAGCAGGTAGATTTTTTGGCAAGTGCTGATGAATTGATCATTAGAGATTGGTACCATGGTTCACTGACTCATATTCATGTGTCCTTTATCTGGAAAGAGAAAATGGTCAGCTCCTGATGCCCTCAGTCTGATACAAAAAATTCCAGCCTAAAACATGATACACCAGCGTCATGCCAGCTCAAATATGTTGCAGATGACTTCATTAAAAGATCAAAGTATTAATGAAGGTCACTTCTAGTATTTTTTTAAAAGATTTTATTGTTCATTTGTCAGAGAGAGAGAGAATGGCAGGCAGAGGGAGAAGCAGACTCCATGCTGAGCAGGGAGCTCGATGTGGGACTCGATCCTAGGACCCTGATATCATGACCTGAGCCGAAGGCAGACGCTTAACCAACTGAGCCACCCAGGCGCCCCATGAAGGTCACTTCTAGCCAAGTGTTAGGACTTGAAAAAGTAGTCATTATTTCCAAAGGCAAGTTGGGTCGATCTGTCTGACTGAAATAATAAAAAGTTTTATTTGGTTAAAAAAAAGTTTAATATGGTTCTTGATAATTTTATTTGTGTAAAATAACTTATTGTTTCAGGTTTCTATCAAGTAGATTTGAGGAGATAACTGTGACCAACTGGCAGCCTTCAGCCATGTCTGTGGCTACCCTAATATCCCACAGGAGAGAAAATAGTGTTGGAGAGAAAATAGTAGAATTCTATGTCCTTTCATATACAACATCATTTAAGAACAATAAAATACAAATGATAAATTATAAATGTGATTTGATTTTCTCCACAACCTGTCTCATCAACTAAGATTTGTTCACAAAATTAAAAAGTTAGATTTATAAGCTAATATTCTAAAACATATGCCATCTAAATTCACTAATTCATGAATGAGTTACCTTTTAAATATTGCCTGTTTTATCTAGGAGCTATTGTCACATCTTTTTACATTTCTTTTCAAAAGTCCAATCTCTATCTTCTTTTTTGTTTTCATTTGGCCTTCTGTTTTGATAGAAAAGATGAAATGTCATATTTAATTTAAAATCAATATTTTCTGAGACCGTGCTGCAGGCAGATCTGGAGCTGGACTTATAGTACAGTCCAATCAAGCATCTGCCCAAAATATGTCTTCAAAAATAATTTATCATAACTATGGCTATAGTAACAGGATTTTTTTGCATTTGTGAATATTACATGTCAAAGTCCATCAATTTTATTAGCCAGGCCAGGATAGAATGTTATTGAAGAACTGATGAAGATATTTATAATAACTGTAACTGGTAGAAATAAATGGGAAAGCTCTGATGAGTTTAATCTTCATGTAATTATACAACGTAGGAAGCCTTTGGGTCATCTTGTCTATTTCCATGGTATTAAGGGTAACTGGACATTATCTGGTGTCCTTTGTATCTATTTTAAAAGTAAGATAGATCAGGAAATATAAGTAGAGAATAGCAGTAACCTGCAGCTTTTACTGTCGAGTAGCCTAGATTCATGGGAAGGTGCCCAGCCTGGTTCATAGACATCATTACACTCTACTTGATAAACCAGTGCAGATAAAAAAAATTTACTCTGGTCATGAAACAATTATTTACCCACATATTCCCAGACCTTCAGAGATAATCAGAAAGGTCTTCATGATAATCATCCACTATAAAAGAAAATGTAGCCTTACTTTCTACACCTTTCATAAGAATCATGTTGGAAAGGAAATTCAAGGATTGGCTACATCTGGCAAATTCTGCTTGGGGACCCTCTAGAATATTATCTAGATTCTAATGTGGTATTCTAAATGTGGTATCCATGAACCCTGAGTCATGTTCTTGATTCCACACATAGGTGGGCATGACTAGAGGACATCATTATCTGTGACCTCATGAGTCAATTCACTTTTCCAGATGTATAAGGCAAGAGGTGCTTTTTCCAGAAGTTTCTCATTTTCTAGAAGTTCAGCTCCTTATTTACATCAACACCCATCCAGTAAATGGTCTTCCCCTTATCAATCCTGGGATGCCACTGTTAAACTGCCTTTTTCCCCAAAGATCTCTAACTCTTCAACCCCAGAACTAAACCACTCACACCCTTCCCATGATTGTTCTTTCCCCGCTCCTCTATGCAGTCTTCAGTCAGGTAGGGAAGATTCTCAAGCCAGTGTTTCTCAAACTTCAGTATGCTCCAAATCACCTGGAAAATTAGGACCTTGCCACCAGAGATTCTGATTCATTAAGTACAGCTTTAGGTCTGAGAATGTACATTCCCATCAAGCTCACAAATCACATTTTGAGTAACCTGCTTTAAGTCACAATAGCATCGGAATTGCTGAGCTTCAAATTTCCATCCCCTCAGTCACCATTTACTTTGCTACAGCAGAGGAGCCTTTCCTCTATGCATAATGATTCTTGCCTCTTCTGGGTGTTAATGGTCTAATTTGCCATGACACTGCCATTATTCATCACGCCACTTGACTATTGGAATGGAAGCCTCACCCAAACCTTGATAGTTACATACTCGAATTTCCATTGTTCCACAAGCCTCATACAGGGCTAGATTAGTGGAGTTCTCCATCAACTATATCAATGGAGGAACACACGTCCTTTAGCTGCAGCTAGACTCAGAGGGATCACCTTGCTCAAATTTCCACCTATATCATCTTCTATGGTCTAAACGTTTGTGTCCCCCCAAAACTCATATAGAACATAATTCCCAAGGTGATGGGAGTAGGTGATGGGGCCTTTGGGAGGTGATTCAATCATGAGACAGAACCTTCATAAATGGGATTAATGCTCTTATAAAAGAGACCCCACAGAGCTCCCTACTACCTTCTGCCGTGTGAGGATAGAACACAAATCTGTGACCAGGAAGAGGGCTCTCACCCAAAAACCATGTTGATCTTGAACTTCCAGTCTCCAGAACTGTAAGAAGCACATTTCTGTTGTTTATAAGCTATGAAGTTTATGGTATTTTATTATAGCCCAAACAGACTAAGACATCATTATATCCTGTTTTACACATAATTCCTGCTGAATGGGCAGTGGGCTCCATGACTTCCCAACACAATTCATTGAATAAGAAATGAACACTTGACCTAAAGAAAGAGAGGTTCACAGAGAAATCTGAGCTGAGTAAATCCCTTAGTTCTGTTTTATTGTTGTTTTAAATATTTTATTTTGTAGAGCAATTTTAGTTTCACAGCAAAATTGAAAAGAAGGTACAGAGATTTTCCACATAGCTTCTGCCCCCACATGTGCATAACCTCCCCGTTATCAATGTCCCACACCAGAGTGGTATATTTGTTGCAATTGATAAATCTACATTGATACATCATAATCACTCAAAGTCCATAGTTTACTTTAGGGTTTGTTCTTGGTGTTGTACATTCTTTGGGTTTTGATAAGCATGTATTAACTATTATAATATCATATAGAGTATTTTGCTTGTCCTAAAAAATCCTCTCTGTTCTGCCTATTCATACTTCTCCCTATCCTGACTCCTGGCAAACACTGTTCTTTTAATGTCTTCACAGCTTTGCATTTTCCAATATGTCTTATAGTTGGAATCATACAGTGTGTAGTCTTCAGATTGGCTTATTTCAGTAACATGCATATAAGGCTCCTCCATGGCTTTTCATGGCTTAATAGCTCTTTCTTTTTTAGCATTGAATAATATTCCACTGTCTGGATGTACCACAGTTTATTTATCCATTCACCTAATGAAGAACATCTTGGTTGCTTCCAAGTTTTGGCAATTATGAATAAAGCTACTATAAACATCCTTCTACAGGTTTTTGTGTGGACATAAATTTTCAAATACTTTGGGCAAATGGCAAGGAGCATGATTGATGGATCATATGCTAAGAGCATGTTTATTTTTATAAGAAACTGCCAAAATGACTTCCAAAGTGGCTGTGTGATTTTGCATTCCCACCAGCAGTGAATGAGAGTTCTTGTTGGTCCATATCCTCTCCAGCATTTGGCATTGTCAGTGTTCCAATTTTGGTCATTCTAATGGTGTTTAGTGGTATCTGATTGTTTTAATTGTTTAATTGTTTAATTTGTCTTCCCCTAATGTGGGGCATCTTTTCATATGATTATTTTCCATCTGTGTATCTTCTTTGGTGTCAAAGTCTTTGGCCCATTTTTAATTAGGTTGTTTTCTTACAGCTAAATTTTAAGAGTTCTTTGTATTTTTTTAATAAAAGTCCTCTATCAGATGTCTTTTGCAAATAACTTTTACCAGTCTGTCTTTTCTCTTTCATTTTGATGTGGTCTTTCACAAAGCAGAAGTTTTTTTTTAAGGAACTGAGCTTATCAATTATTTCTTTCATAGATTATGCCTTTGGTGTTACATTTAAAAAGTCAGGGCTATTCTCAAGGTCATCTAGGTTTCCTTCTATATTATCTTCTATGATCCATTTTCAGTTACATTTTATGAAAGGTATAAGGTCTGTGTCTAGATGTTTTTTCTGGACTTTTCTTTTTTAATTTTAATTCCAGTAAAATTAATATACAGTGGTATATTACATTCAAGTGCACAAATTAGTATTCAACAAGTCTCATCATGATAAGTATACTCTTAATCCCCTTCACCTATTTCACCCATCCCCCACCCACCTCCCCTCTGGTAACCATCTCTATAGTTAAGAGTATGGTTTTTGTCTCTTTTTTCTTTGTTTTGTTCTTAAATTTTACACGTGGGTGAAATCATGTGGTATTTGTCTTTCTCTGAACAACTTATTTCACTTGGCATTATACCCTCCAGATCCATCCATCTTGTTCCAAATGAAAAGATTTCATTCTTTCTTATGGCTAAGTAATATTCCATTGTATGTTCCACCTCTTCTTTATCTATTCATCTATTGATGAACACTTGGGTTGATTCCATAATTTGGCTATTGTAAATAATGCTGCAATAAATGTAGGGGTGCACATATCTTTTTGAATTAATGTTTTTTATTCTTTGGGTAAATATCCAGTAGTGGAATTATTATTTTATATGATACTATTTTTAATTTTTTGACAAACCTGCATACTGTTTTCCATAGTGGCTGCACCAGTTTGCACTCTCACCAACAGTGCATGAGGATTCCTTTTTCTCCACATCCTCACCAACACCTATCATTTCTTGTGGTTTTAATTTTAGCCATTCTGAGAGGTGTGAGGTGATATCTCATTGGGATTTTGATTTGCATTTCCCTGATGAGGAGTGATGTTGAGCATCTTTTCATGTGCCTTTTGGCCAACTGTGTGTCTTCTTTGGAAAAATGTCGATTCGTGTCTTCTGCCCATTTGTTTGTAAATATTGTATTTATTTATTTATTTATTTATTTATTTATTTATTTATTTATTTATTTATTTGAGAGAGACAGAGAGAGCATGAGAAGGCAATGGGCAGAGGGAGAGTGAGAGGGACAAGCAGACTGCCTGCTGAGCATAGCTCAATCCCAGGACCCTGAGATCATGACCTGAGCTGAAGTCGGATGCTTAACAAACTGAGACACCCAGGTGCACCTCTTCTACCCATTTTTTTTTAACTGGATTACTTGGTTTTTGGGCGTTCCGTTTTATAAGTTCCTTATATATTTTGGATACCAACCCTTTGTTGGATATGTCATTTGCAAATATCTTCCCCCATTCCAAAGGCTGCCTTTTAGTTTTGTTGATTGTTTCCTTCTCTGTGCAGAGGTTTTTATTTTGATGAAGTCCCTATAGTTTATTTTTGCTTTTGTTTCCCTTGCCTCTGGAGACATGTCTAGCAAGAAGTTGCTGCAGCCAATGTCAAAGAGGTTGCTGCCTGTGTTCTCCTCCAGGCTTTTGATGGTTTCCGATCTCATACTTAGGTCTTTCATCCATTTTGAGTATATTTTTGTATATGGTGTAAGAACGTGGTCCAGTTTCATTCTTTTGCATGTAGCTGTCCAGTTTTCCCAACACCATTTGTTAAAGAGACTATCATTTTTTCCCACTGGATATCCTTTCTTGTTTTTTCAAAGATTAATCAACCATATAGTTGTGGGTTCATTTCTGGGTTTTCTGTTTTGTTCCTTTGATTGATGTGTCTGTTTTTGTGCCAGTACCAAACTGTCTTGATCACTACAGCTTTGAAATATAACTTGAAGTCTTAAAGTCCAAAATTGTGATGCTTCCAGCTTTGCTTTTCTTTTTCAGGTTGCTTTGGCTATTCGGGGTCTTTTGTGGTTCCATACAAATATTAGGATTGTTTGTTTTAGCTCTGTGAAAAATGCTGGTAGTATTTTGATAGGGATTGCATTAAATGTGGAGATTGCTTTGGGTAGTATAGACATTTTAACGATGTTTGTTCTTCTAATCGGTGAGTATGGAAGGTTTTCCCATTTCTTTGTGTCCTCTTCAATTCCTTTCATCAGTGTTTTATAGTTTTTAGAGTATAGATCTTTTACCTCTTTGGTTAAGTTTATTCCTAGGTATCTTCTTGGGTTTTTAGTGCAATTATAAATGGGATTGATTCCTTAATTTCTCTTTCTGCTGCTTCATTATTGGTATATAGAAATACAAACGATTTCTGTATGTTGAGTTTGTATCCTGTGACTTTACTGAATTTGGTTATCAGTTCTAGGAATTTTTTGGTGGAATCTTTTGGGTTTTCCATATAGAGTATCATGTCATCTGCAAATAGTGAAAGTTTGACTTCTTTCTTGCTGATTTGTATGCTTTTTATTTCTTTTTGTTGTCTTATTGCTGAGGCTAGGACTTCCAGTACTGTTAAATAAGTGATAAGAGTGGACATCCCTGCCTAGTTCCTGACCATAGAGGAAAGCTCTCCATTTTTCCCCACTGAGGATGATATTAGCTGTGGGTTTTTCGTATTTGGACTTCATGATGTTGAGGTACATTCCCTCTATCCCTACTTTGTTAATGTGGCATATCATGTTGATTGATTTGCTATTGAACCAACCCTGCAGCCCAACAATAAATCCCACTTGATTGTGGTGAATAATTCTCTTAATGTACTGTTGGATTTGATTTGCTAGTATCTTGTTGAGAAATTTTGGACCCATGTTCATCAGGGATATTGGTCTGTAATTCTCCTTTTTAGTGGGTCTCTGTCTGCTTTTGGAATCAAGGTAATGCTCATAGAATGAGTTTGGAAGTTTTCTTTCCATTTCCATTTTTTGGAACAGTTTGAGAAGAACGGGTATTAATTCTTCTTTTATGTTTGGTAGAATTCCTCTGGGAAGCCATCCAGTCCTGGACTCTTGTTTGTTGGGAGATTTTTGATTAATGATTCAATTTCTTTGCTGGTTATGGGTCTGTTCAAATTTTCTATTTCTTCCTGTTTCAGTTTTGGTAGTTTGTGTGTTTCTAGGAATTTATCCATTTCTTCCAGATTGCCCAATTTGTTGGCATATATTTGCTAATAATATTATCTTATAATTGTTTGTATTTCTGCAGTGTTCGTTATAATCTCTCCTCTTTAATTCATGATTTTATTTATTTGGGTCCTTTCTCTTTTCTTTTTGATAAGTCTGGCTAGGGTTTTATCAATTTTGTTAATTCTTTCAAAAAACCAGCTCCTACTTTTGTTGATCTGTTCTAGTGGGTTTTTTTGGTCATTGTTGTTGGTGGTGGTGGGTTGTGTTTTAGTTTCTATATCCTTTATTTCTGCTCTAATCTTTATTATTTCCTTTCTTCTGGCTTTAGGCTTCATTGTTGTTCATTTTCTAGCTCCTTTAGGTATAAGGCTAGGTTGTTTGAGACTTTTCTTGCTTCTTGAGGTAGGCCTATATAGCTATATACTTCTTTAGGACCCCTTTTGCTGCCTTCCAAAAGTTTTGGACTGTCATTGTTCTCATTTTCATTTGTTTCCATGTATTTTTTTTTTTAATTTCTTCTTTGCTTTCTTGGTTGACCCATTCATTCTTTAGTAGCATGTTGATTAACCTCCATGTATTTGTGGTCTTTCTAATTTTTGTATGTGTGTGTGGTTGACTTCAAGTTTCATAGCATTGTGGTCAGAAAATATGCATGGTATGATCTCAATCATTTTGTAGTTGTTAAGGTCTGATTTGTGACCTAGTATATGATCTATTCTGGAGACTGTTCCATGCGCACTCAAGAAGAATGTGTATTCTGTTGCTTTAGGATGAAATGTTCTGAATGTATCTGTTAAGTCCATCTGGACAGTGTGTCATTCAAAGCCATTGTTTCCTTGTTGATTTTCTGCTTAGATGATCTGTCCATTGCAGTGAGTGGGGTGTTGAAGTCCCCTACTATTACTGTATTATTATCAATGTGATTCTTTAATTTCATTATTAATTGACTTATATAATTGGCTGCTCCAATGTTAGGGGCATAAATACTTACAACTGTTAGGTCTTCTTGTTGGATAGACCCTTTAAGTATGATATAGTGTCCTTCCTCACCTTTAATACAGCCTTTGGTTTAAAATCTAATTTGTCTGATATAAGGATTTCCACCCAAGCTTTCTTTTGATGTCCATTAGCATGGTAAATGGTTTTCCACCCCCTCCCTTTCAATCTGGAGGTGACTTGGGTCTAAAATAAGTCTCTTGTACACAGCATATCGATGGGTCTTGCTTTTTTATCCAATCTGATACACTGTGTCTTTTGATAAGGGCATTTAGCCCATTTACATTCAGAGTAACTATTGAAAGATATGAATTTAGTACCATTGTATTACCTGTAAAGACACTGTTTCTGTATATTGTCTCTGTTCCTTTCTGGTCTATATTACTTTTGGGCTCTCTTTGCTTAAAGGATCCCCTTTAATATTTCTTACAGGGTCGGTTTAGTGATCACAAATTCTTTGTTTCTGTTTGTCCTGGAAACTTTTTCTCTCTCCTATTTTGAATGACAGCCTTGCTGGATAAAGTATTCTTGGCTGCATATTTTTCTCATTTAGCACCCTGAATATATCATGCCAGTCCTTTCTAATCTGCCAAGTCTCTATGGATAGGTCTGCTACCAGTCTAATGTTTCTACTCTTGTAAGTTATGGACCTCTTGTCCTGAACTGCTTTCAGGATTTTCTCTTTATCTCTGAGATTTTCAAGTTTCACTATTATATGTTGAGGTGTTGACTTTTTTTTATTGATTTTGAGGGGGTTCTTGGTACCTCCTGGACCTGGATGTCTGTTTCCTTCCCCAGATTAAGAAAGTTCTCTGCTATAATTTGCTCCAATATGCCTTCTGCCCCACCTTTCCTTTCTTCTGGGATTGCAATTATTCTAATATTGTTTCACTTTATGGTATCACTTGCCTCTTGAATTCTCCCCTCATGATTGAGTAGTTCTTTATCTCTCTTTCTCTCAGCTTTATTCTCCATCATTTGGTCTTCTATATCACTAATTCTCTCATTTATCCTAGAAGTTAGAGCCTCCATTTTTATGGCATCTCATTAATAACCTTTTTGATTTTTGACTTGATTAGATTTTAGTTCTTTTATTTCTCCAGAAAGGAATTCTCTAGTGTCTTCAATAAATAAATAAGAAATCTTAAAAAAAAAAAAAAAAGAATTTATCTGTGACTCCATCTGGTTCTGGACTTTTGTTGGGAGTTTTTTAAATTACTAATTCAATTCCATTGCTGGTAATCAGTCTGTTCAAATTTTCTTTTCTTCATGATTCAGTTTTGGGAGGTTATATGTTTCTAGGAATTTATCCATTTCTTCTAGGTTGTCCAATTTGTTGGCATGTAACTTTTCATAATATTATCTTCTAATCCTTTGTATTTTATGGAATTGGGTGTTATTTGTCCTCTTTCATTTCTAATTTTGTTTATTAGAGTCCTCTGTCTTTTTGTTGTTGTTGTTATGAGTCTGGCTAAATGTTTATCAATTTTTTATCTTTTCAAAGAACCAGCTCCTGTTTTCATTGATCTTTTCTATTGGTTTTTTAGTTTCTATTTTGCTTATTTCTACTCTAATCTTTGTTATTTCATTCCTTCTACTGGTTCTGGGTTTTGTTTTTTCTTCTTTTTCTTGCTCCTTTAGGTATAAAGTTAGGTTGTTTATTTGAGATTTTTCTTGCTTCTTGAGGTAGGCCTGTATTGTTATAAACTTCCCTCTTAGAGCAGCTTTTGCTGCATCCCAAAGATCTTGGACCATTGTGTTTTCATTTTCATTTGTTTTCATGTAATTTTTTATTTCTTCTTTGATATCTTGGTTGACCCATTCATTGTTTAATAGCATGTTATTTAACCTCCATGTGTTTGTCTTTTTCCAGATATTTTCCTGTGGTTGATTTCTGGTTTCATAATGTTGTGGTCAAAAAAGATGCATGGTATGATTTTGATCTTTTTGAATTTGTTGAGAGTTGTTTTGTGGCCTAACATGATCTACTCTGGAAAGTGTTCCATGTGGACTTGAAAAGAATGTGTATTCTGCTGTTTTAAGATGGAATGTTCCGAATATGTCTTTTAAATCCGTCTGGCCAGTGTATCATTAAAAGACACCATTTCCTTTTTTATTTTCTGTTTGGATAATCTGTCCATCAGTGTAAGTGGGGTATTGAAGTCCCCTACTATTGTTGTAATATTGTCAATGATTTTATGTTTGTTATTACATGTTTTATGTATTTGGGTGCTCCCATGTTGTGTGTATAAATATTTACAATTGTTATATCCTCTTGTTGCATTCTGCCCTTTATTATTATATAGTGCCCTTCTTTGTCTCTTGCTACAGTCTTTGTTTTAAAGTCTGTTATGTCTGATGTAAATATTGCTACTCTCATTATGCAAACATCTTAGCTTCTCACATTCTTTATATATTTTGGATACTAACCGTTTATCAGATATGTCATTTGCAAATATATTCTCCAATTCTGTAAGTTGTCTTTTTGTTTTGATGATTTTTCCTTTGCTGTTCAGAAGCTTTTTAGTTTGATGTAGTCCCAATAGTTTGTTTTTGCTTTTGTTTCCTTGCCTTAGGAGACCTATATAGAAAAATGTTGCTATGGTCTATGTCAGATAAATTACTTCCTGTGTTATCTTCTAGGATTTTTATGGTTTCAGGTCTCACATATAGATCTTTAATCCATTTTGAGTTTATTTTTGTGTATGATGCAAGAAAATGTTCCAGTTTCGGGGCGCCTGGGTGGCTCAGTTGGTTGAGTGACTGCCTTCAGCTCAGGTCATGATCCTGGAGTCCCGGGATTGAGTCCCACATCGGGCTCCCTGCTCAGCAGGGAGTCTGCCTCTCCCTCTGACCCTCCCCCCTCTCATGTGCTCTCTCTCTCTCTTTCTCTCTCTCAAATAAATAAATAAAATCTTTAAAAAAAAAAAGAAAATGTTCCAGTTTCATTCTTTCACATGTAGATTTCCAGTTTTCCCAACACCATTGTTTGAAGACACTGTCTTTTTTCCACTGCATATTCTTGCTTCCTTTGTCAAAGACTAATTGACCATATAATTGTGGGTTTATTTCTGGATTGTCTATTCTGTTCTATTGATCTATGTGTCTATTTTTGTGCCAGCACCATATTGTTTTGATTACTACAGCTTTGTAGTTTATCTTAAAAAAAAAAAGAAAAAAAAATCTGTGATTGTGATACCTCCAGGTTTGTTCTTCTTTATAAAGATGGCTTTGCCTATTTGGTTTTGTGTGTGTGTTTCCATACAAATTTTAGGATTATTTGTTCTACTTCTATGAAAAATGCTATTGAGTTTTTGATACATAATGCATTGAATCTGAATTTTGATAGAGAGTGGATTGAATTTGTAGATTAGGTAGTTTGGCATTTTAAAATATTTGTTTTCCTGGGGCATGTGAGTGGCTCAGTCAGTTAAGTTTCCAACTCTTAATTTCAGCTCAGGTCATGAGAGTGAGCTGCGCATTGGGCTTCATGCTCAGCACTGAGTCTGCTCAAGATTCTCTCTCCCTCTCTCTCCCCCCTCAGTACCTCCCCCCTCAAATAAATAAATTAAATCTTTAAAAAAAATAAAATATTTGTTCTCCCAATCCATGAGCATGGAGTATCTTTCCATTTGTTTGTGTCATCCTCTATTTCTTTTATCAGTGTTTTATGGTTTTCAGAGTACAAGTCTTTTACCTCCTTGGTTAAATTTATTCATAGGTATTTTATTATTGTGGGTGCAATTTTAAAGGGGATTGTTTTCTTAATTTCTCTTTCTGCTACTTCTTCATTAGTGTATAGAAATGCAACAGATTTCTGCATATTGATTTTGTAGCCTGTGATCTTACTGAATTCATTTACCAGTGCTAGTAGTTTTTTGGTGGAGTCTTTATATATATATATTATCATGTCATCTGCAAATAGTAATAGTTTTACTTCTTCCTTACCAATTTGGATGCTTTTTTTTTTTCTTTTTCTTGTCTGATTGCTGTACTTAGGACTTCCAGTACCATGTTGAATAAAAGTGGTGAGAGTGGACATCCTTGTCCTGTTCCTGATCTTAGGGGAAAAGCTCTCAGTTTTTCACCATTGAGTATGATGTTAGCTGTGGGTTTTTCATATTTGGCCTTTAGTATGTTGAGATATGTTCCCTCTAAACTTACCCTGTTCAGGATTTTTATCATGAATGGATGTAATACTTTGTCAAATGTTTTTTCTGCATCTATTAGAATGATCATATGGTTTTTGCCTTTCTCTTGTTGATGTGATGTATTGTGTTGATTGATTTGCTAATTTGAACCACGCTTGCATCCCAGGAATAAAATCCATTTGATTGTGGTGAATGATTTTTTTAATGTATTGTTGACTTCAGATTACTAAGACTTTGTTGGGGATTTTTGCATCTATGTTCATCAGCTATATTAGCCAGTAGTTCTCTTTTTTTGTAGTGTCTTTCATTGGTTTTGGTATCAGAATAATGCTGGCCTCAGAATGAATTTGGAAGCTTTCCATCCTCTTCTGTTTTTTGAATAGTTTGAGAATAGATCTTAACTCTTCTTTAAATGATTGGTAGACTTCACCTGTGAAGCCATCTAGTCCTAGACTTGTTTTTTAGGAGATTTTTATTACTGCTTCAATCTCATTGCTGATAATTGGTCTGTTCAATTTTCTATTTCTTCCTGATTCAGTTTTGGGAGATTATATGTTTCTAGGAATTTATTCATTTCTTCTACATTGTTCAATTTGTTGGCATACAATTTTTTTATAGTATTTTGTTATAATGTTACATATTTCTGTAGTGTTGGTTGTTTTTTCTCCCCTTTGATTTCTGAACTTATTTATTTGAGTTCTCTTTCTTCTCTATTTCTTTCTTTCTTTTTTTTTTTGATAAATCTGGCTAATGATGTATCAATTTTGTTGATCTTTTCAAAAAACCAGCTCCTGGTTTCACTGATCTGTTCTATTTCTTTTTTAGTTTTTATTTCATTTATTTCTACTCTAATACTTATTTTTCCTTCCTTCTTCTGGTTTTGGATTTTGTTTGTTCTTTTTCTAGCATCTTTAGGTGTAAAGTTAGGTTGTTTGAGATTTTTCTTGTTTCTTAAGGTAGGCCTGTATTGCTATAAATCTCCCTCTTAGAACAGTTTTTCTATATCTCAAAGATTTTGGACTGTTGCGTTATCATTTTCATTTGTCTCCATGTACTTTTTTTACTTCCCCTTTGATTTCTTGGTTGACCCTTTCATTCTTTAGTAGCATGTTATATAACCTCCATGTCCTTTTCAGATTTTTTCTTGTGCTTGATTTATAGTTTCATAGTGTTGTGGTTGGGCAAATTGCATGGTATGACTTCGATCTTTTTGAATTTGGTGAGACTTGTTTTGTAGCCTGACATGTGATCTATTCTGAAGAATGTTCCATGTGCACTTGAAAAGAATGTGTATTCCACTATTTTAGGATGGAATGTTCTGAATATATGTCAGACCAATCTGGTCTAATATGTCATTCAAAGCCATGTTTCCTTCTTGATATTCTGTTTAAATGAACTATCCATTTATGTAAATGGGGTGTTAAAGTCCCTTACTCTGATTGTATTACTATTGATTATTTCCTTCATGTTTGTTATTAGCTGCTTTATGTATTTGGGTGCTCCCATATTGGGTGCATAAATATTTATAATTGTTCTATCTTCCTGTTGGATTGTTCCCTTTATCATTATGCAGTGTCCTTGTCTCTTGTTACAGTCTTTGTTTTAAAGTCTATTTTGTCTATTATAAGTATTGCTATCTCAGCTTTCTTTATACTTCCATTTGCATGATACATGCTTTTCCATCCCTTCACTTTCAATCAGCATGTCTCTTTAGGACTGAAATGAGTTTCTTGTAGGCAGCATATAGATGGGTCTTGATTTTGTACCCATTCCATCACCCTCTCTTTTAAGTGGAGCATTTAGTCCATTTACATTCAAATTATCAATAGGTATGCACTTTGTATGGAACCAGAAAAGAGCCCAAATAGCCAGAGGAATGTTGAAAAAAAAAAGCAAAGCTGGCAGCATCACAATTCTGGACATCAAGCTCTATTACAAAGCTGTCTTCATCAAGACAGTATGGTACTGGCACAAAAACAGATACATAGATCAATGGAACAGAATAAAGAGCCCAGAAATGGACCCTCAACTCTATGGTCAAATAATCTTTGACAAAGCAGGAAAGAATGTCCACTGGGAAAAAGACAGTCTCTTCAACAAATGGTGTTGGGAAAATTGGACAGCCACATGCAGAAGAATGAAACTGGACCATTTCCTTACACACACACAAAAATAGATTCAAATGGTTGAAAGATTTAAATGTGAGACAGGAGTCCATCAAAATCCTAAAAGAGAACACAGGCAGCCACCTCTTCGACCTCAGCCGCAGCAACTTCTTCCTAGAAACATCACCAAAGGCAAGGGAAGCAAGGGCAAAAATGAACCATTGGGACCTCATCAAGATAAAAAGCTTTTGCACAGCAAAAGAAACAGTCAACAAAACCAAAAGACAACCAACAGAATGGGAAAAGATATTTGCAAATGACATATCAGATAAAGGGCTAGTATCCAAAATCTATAAAGAACTTCTTAAACTCAACACCCAAAGAACAAATGATCCAATCAAGAAATGGGCAGAAGACATGAACAGACATTTTTCCAAAGAAGACATCCAAATGGCCAACAGACACATGAAAAAGTGTTCAATATCGCTTGGCATCAGGGAAATCCAAATCAAAACCTCCGTGAGATACCACCTCACACCAGTCAGAATGGCTAAAATTAACAAGTCAGGAAACGACAGAAGTTGGCAGGGATGTGGAGAAAGGGGAACCCTCCTACACTGTTGGTAGGAATGCAAGCTAGTGCAGCCACTCTGGAAAACAGTATGGAGGTTCCTCAAAAAGTTGAAAATAGAGCTACCGTATGATCCAGCAATTGCACTACTGGGTATTTACCACAAAGATACAAATGTAGGGATCCGAAGGGGTACATGCACCCGATGTTTATAGCAGCAATGTCCACAATAGCCAAACTGTGGAAAGAGCCAAGATGTCCATTGACAGATGAATGGATAAAGAAGATGTGGTATATATATAATGGAATATTATGCAGCCATCAAAAGGAATAAAATCTTGCCATTTGCAACATCGTGGATGGAACTGGAGGGTGTTATGCTGAGCAAAATAAGTCAATCAGAGAAAGACATGTATCATATGACCTCACTGATATGAGGAATTCTGAATCTCAGGAAACAAACTGAGTGTTGCTGGAGTGGTGGGGGGTGGGAAGGATACGGCGGCTGGGTGATAGACATTGGGGAGGGTATACGCTATAGTGAGCACTGTGAATTGTGCAAGACTGTTGAATCACAGATCTGTACCTCTGAAACAAATAATACATTATATGTTAAAAAAAAAAAGAAGATAAAGAAGATAGCAGGAGGGAAAGAATGAAGGGGAGGAAATTGGAGGGGGAGATGAACCATGAGAGACGATGGACTCTGAAAAACAAACTGAGGGCTCTAGAGGGGAGGGGTTTGGGAGGATGGGTTAGTCTGGTGATGGGTATTAAAGAAGGCATGTTCTGCATGGAGCACTGGGTATTATACACAAATAATGAATCATAGAACACCACATCAAAAACTAATGGTGTAATGTATGGTGATTAACATAATAAAAAAAATAAAAAAAGAAGTGTGTTGTTTAATCTCCACTTCTTTGGAGTTCTCCAGTTATCTTTCTAGGTTAATTCCATTGTAATCTGAGAGAAGACATTGCATAATTTTTATTCTTTCAAAAAAATTTTTTTGAAGATTTTATTTATTTATTTGACAGAGAGAGAGGGAACACAAGCAGGGGGAGTGAGAGAGGGAGAAGCAGGCTTCCCGCCAAGCAGAGAGCCCAACGTGGGGCTTGATCCCAGGACCCCCAGATCATGACCCGAGCAGAAGGCAGACGCTCAATGACTGAGCCACCCAGGCGCCCCTATTCTTTTAAAAATTTTTAAGGTGCATTTTATCTCCCAGAATGTGGTCTATCTTGGTGAAATGTTCCATGTGAGTTGAGAATAGTGTGTAGAATAATGTGCTGTTGGATGAAATAGTCTATAAATATCCGGTTGATTGATGGTATAGTTAAGTTCAACGATGTCCTCACTGATTTTCTGTCTGCTGTATCCATCCATTTCTAATAAAGAAGTGTTGAAATTCTCCTACTATGCTAGTGGATTCATCTATCTCTCCTTGCAGTTCTATTAGGTTTTTTTTTTCATGTAGTTTGATATCCTGTTACTAGGTGCATACATGTTAAGGATTATTATGTCTTCTTAGAGAACTAACTTCTTTATCCCTGATAACATTCCTTGCTCTAAAGTCTGCTCTGTTTGAAATTAATATTGCTACTCTTGCTTCCTTTTAATTAGTGTTATCATGGCATATCTGTCTGTTAATTTACTTTTAATCTTTATGTGTCTTTATAGTTAAAGGTAGTTTCTTATAGATAACATATAGTTAGTTTTTTTTATGCACTCTGACAGTCACTGTCTTTTAATTGATGCATTTAGAGCACTGATGTTCAAAGTGATTATTGATATAGTTAGGTTAATATCTATCTATTACAGTTCAAATTTTCCTACGCCAACACTGGTTCCTCTGGCAGTTTCTGCTTGTGAGTCTCTACTCCAGTAAGCCATATCTCCCGACATTCACCTGTCTGTATCTCCAAACTTGGAAGCAGCAGTTTTCCCTGTGTCCTCTCTTTTTTACAGACTCTACAAGAGTTGTTGATTTTTCAGTCTGTTAAGCTTTGTACTTGTTATTAGAAAAGAGTGGTGACTTCCAAGCTCCTTATATGGGGAACCAGAAACCAGAAGTCTTTTTTCTGTTCTTGACCAAGAAACACAGAAGAAAGTTCAGTCCATGGTAGAGACTTGAGCAAATAAGTTATAGAAATAGACTGAGGCAGCCAGGCTAGTCAATGTGCAAGAAAAATAACAATGGAGGTAGAGGAAGCTGGTCAATTGGGATGGATCTGATGGTAAGGCTCTCTGCAAACACTGAGATATTAGATTTCAAATGCTCTCCTGGCATTGGTGGCTGCATTGTGCAGAACCCAACCAAGTCAGTAGCCCTTCAATGCAAACTTTGTTTTGTTTTGTTTTTGGTGACAGTACTATAGGAATAGGCTGGGAACAGTTTGCCAGTCAGTAAGTACTGAGATAAAAGATAGTACTGAATGTGGAGCAATGCTCTAAGGTAAAAAGTAAAGATATTTTGGTTTTCCATAGAGTCATGGGTCCATGAATGAGGGCAGAGAAATGCACATTTGGGGAGCCTAAGAGTTTGGGACACAAACCAAGCCAATTTACACTATCATTACATTCAGAGGTTTTGTTTTTAAGTATTCTTTTTTTTAAGATTGATTGATTGATTGATTGATTTGCGAGAAAGATAGAGACAGACAGAGAGAGCACAAGCTGGGGCAGAGGCAGAGGGAGAAGCAGGCTCCTCACTGAGCAAGGAGCCTGATGTGGGACTCAATCCCAGGACCCCGGGATCATGACCCAAGCTGAAAGCAAATGGTCAACTGACTGAGCCACCCAGGCGCCCTGTTTTAAAGTATTCTAAGTTACCTCATTGTTAAAGTATGTATAACCTTGATCTATTCTTCACAAAAAAATGACTATAATTCACTTGTGTACATTTGTGTGTCTAAAAAGTCATTTTTAATTTATTTTTCTACTCTATTGAGTACCTGTTATGTGCTAGTTTCTATATTCCATGCTAAAGATACAATGGAAAACAATCTAATTTCCAATTTTGTGAATTCAACTTTTCATCACCATGTAAATAAATAAGAACAGTAGGGAACACAATAACATTAGAAAAGTTTTGTCCCATAGAATCCATGCTATAGATATGGGGTGTTTCTTGATTTATTTATATAATTTTTTTTTCCTAATCCATACTTTGGTTCCATTTCTTTGTTGTTCTAGGTTGCCTAATTATTCTAATTTTATACCAGTATTTGAGCATAAATCTTGAAGTGAAAGGTAAAGCCAACAGTAACAAACCAGCTTCTAGGTAAACATCATGCCCATTTATGATTTTTCCTATGACAACCTTAGGGTATTCAGCTAAGGTATTTAGGGTATTCAAAGAAAAAAGGGTAATGGCCCATTGACATTTATAAATAGCCATTACATACCATCTTTTAGATCTTAGGAATTAAATAGCCCAGTAACCTTTTTTCTTGTGGCAAAAAAAATGAAGAGAAACACCTGATAATTTTGTAGGAAGTTCTTTAAATCCTTGAGAAAATAAGGTCTAAGGGAATTATGTATTTAAGTCTTCACAGAGAGGTGATTCACAAGATATGTTGTCGAAATCTGCTCACTGTAAATTGTGCTAGACTTCTGGATTCCAGAAAGGAGCTCTTTATGTCGACTGGACTGTGAAAATACCCTCTTTAGAGTTGGAGCAAACAGAGAAATCAATGTAATTGCTTGTATCTTATATTTTAAGAATCAAAGTCAAATGTCTGCAGTGGCCAGGCAGGTAATATAAAAATGTGACAAGGGCCATGTAGGGATGCTGGTACACTGGAGAGCATGTGCCCTGTTTAAGGGCTCTGCTCAGCAAGAGCAATAGGGCCATGGAGGTATATAGGCTCAGGACTCCCAGGGTGTCCCATTTTTCAATTAAAGATAAGATTATTAATATACAGTCCTTTAATTTTAAGTGTTGCAAACTACTCATAAAACTTTAATCCCTTTGCAAGACAAACAGAAGTGTTCTGTTGATCAAATATATGCCATAGTCACCATGACCATTCAGTTGCAACATCTGATCTAGTTTTTTATATCAATTATCTGCTTCAACTGATCAAATTTTTGTATTGCTTCCTCTATGTATAGAGAAGGTAAGCCCTCAAGAAGAAGAAGTGAAGAAGTGGGTAAGTAGAGAGCTGTACTATAAAAAAGATTTTTAAAATCTACTATACCTTCATAAATTATATAAAGAAAAGAGCTTTGACATTTCCTGTTAGGACAGTAGAGTCTTCTTGACAGGGAATTGTCTGTTCTGTTCTGTGGTACTTTACTTATGTTAGGTTACTCATTTGACATCCTCTATCTTTTCAAAAATTTGAAATCTGATCATTCTTTCCAGAGTACCCAGAGCTCAAGTCTAATTTTAACAAATAGATGCTTGGTTTTTCAGGATTCTTTTCCCATATTAAACATCTGGGGAATGTTTAATATTGTATCATGTTTTTATAATTACATTTTTTAAAAGAGTGATTAAAAGAAAAACAAATCAGTTTCCCTTTCTATATACAGTCTAAAAAGATTTTCCTAAAGACCACCTTTTCTCATCTCTGAAAAGATAGTCATAAAACTGCCATTGGCCACTAAGAGCAATTTTCAGATGATCCTCATGAGAAGGGAAAAAACTTCCATATATTTATGACTTTTCACAATCTATTTCCTTCATGTTTCAAATCATGTCAGATGTCTTATTGCCATGACACACAATGCCCAGTAGAGACAGTTTGGTATGGCTCCCATCACTTCTGATAACACATCACTCAGAGCAATTATGCATCAGCTCCAACAGATTTTTTTAAAAGGCAGTCTTGGGAAAACCATTTCTGTTTTTCCAACTCAGTCTTTAAGTTGAAAATATTGTCTCTATTCTAAACCAAGACTGGCATTTATTCACTTATTCAACACAGTTATTAAAGGCCTCCATATTTATTGAGGCACTCTGCTAAGAATTAAAAACATAATGTGAGTCAAAGGGACACAGTCCTGCTTTATGGATCCCAGGCAGCAGAAATTAATCACACAAATAAACATATAATCACAAATTCTGGTAAGTACACTAGAGGATCATGAAATGCTATGGGAGTCTAAAGTGGAACATGACCTGGTCTAGGGAAAGGGGGGAAGTTTTCCCTGAGGAAGTGATGCTGATGTTAATAGCTCCAAAGCAGTGGTACACAGGGAAGGAGTGGGGAGGAAGGTTCCACTCCAAGAGAACCATACAAGTAAAGGTCTAAGGAGGGACATGACAATTTAAAAAGGTAAAAGCAAGCTAATGTGGCTGAGGTTCATAAAGGGAAGAGGGTGCAAAATGAGGCAGGCCCAATAAGTAGGTAAAGACCAGATCACTCAGAGCCTTCTAGGAGGAGCAAGGGGAAGCTATTGATGGATTTGGACTGAGGACATCTCATATTTGTCTTTTTAAAGGTAAGTGCTACTTTGGTAGTGGGGAGTGGATTCAAAGAGACCGGTTATATGTGTATTAACCATGTGTTTCTGATGTTTTGACACTTGGAGCCTTGCTGACTCTGGAGAGGCTGCCCCTCCCAGAAGTAGCCAATTTTTAGAGATAAAAAAGGACTTGCCTGTAAATGTTCCTGTCACATGCAAACCAACCCATCCAAAGGCCAAGCAACCAACCACTTCCTTTATTGAGCTCTTATACTCCAGGTCACCATCCATCTGACATAACCACCCCATGACCAGGTACCAGACAATAAAGACAGCCCGTATGCCCCAAAGCCCACAGAAATTTTTCCAACTAGCCAATCCTAAGTCTGCTTACACTGCTTCACCCATTTCCTCCCACGGAAACCATAATAAAGGCTCTTGCCTCCATTGTCCCCTTGCTCCCTCTGTCTCCTGATCAATCCTAGGGCTTCCCTGTGTGGGGCCCTTCAGTGGCATGCCAGGCCTCCTATTCCTTGAAATCTATGACCATAAACTTCTTCATTCATGATAGTCATTTCTGTGTCTGCAGGTCTTACCATACCTGATTAAAACAAATCCTAGGTACATTTTAAAACACAAGGCCATGGTGGTAAGGCACATGACTTTTGATGGTGGTTTAGACTAGGATGGTCTCAGTGGAGAGAAAGAAAAACAGATAGTTATAGAAGAGACAAAATGGATTGCATAAGGGGGTGAAGAAGAGGGAGGTGTCTAGGATGATTTCTGGGTTTATGCTTTTTTCAATTAAATGGATGATGGCGTCATGTACAAAGAGGGGAAATCCAGGAAGAGGACCAAGTTTGAGAAGGAGAGTGATGAGTAAAATGTGCCTTTAAGACAACCAAATGTAAATGTTGCATGGACAGTTGGATTTAAGCTCACATCCAAAGAAAGGAATCCCTACCACCCTTGTCCATCTACCCACAGATGAGGACTCCAAGGCAGTACTATTTATAGACTGTGAATTTTTTCCCTAATGTATCACATTTATGGTTGATGTAAATGACATTTTAAAATGAGAAACATTACTATATTTATATCTTACTGGTCGTGAAAAATTAATTTTCATATGCTGCAAATGCTATTTGATATACATCTGTCTGCCTGCTGTCCATGTCAAACTAAAATCCATTCTCATAGTGAAATATTCTCTGAACTTGAGCCAAATTGCCTTAAAGTACCCCTTCATTCTATGAACCATAAGGATAGTACTTCTAATGGGACAAGAAATCACATTGTCAGGTTCTCCTGATTCACCCTGATAAATGCACTTACTTGATTCACACTGCAACACTAGTTGTTCTCAGATTGATCTTTAAATTTATAGGATAAAGAAGATAACAGTTAAGGGAAAAATTCCAAGTTTGGTGTTATTCTTATAATTGGCCAGTCTCTTCATAGTCTCAGGATAAAAATAGGGAGACCAATAGGGTGACACAAATACTTCCCCCTCCCCTGAAATGCAAACCACAGAGGCGCTAAAATAATGACTCTGCTACTATTGTTATTACCAAAGAGGTTTGAGGGCTGTTTTTTTCTCTCTGTGTTTTGAAAAGTTTTAACAAAAGTGACTTCTGAAGTTGTTATCTAGCTCAATTTTGCCTAAGGGGCTAAATTGAATGAAAGAAAGAAGTCTACACCCTTTCAGAAGGAGGCAAGACTATTTCACGGTAACTAATCATACACACAGGATCCTGATGTTGGATTATGTGAGAAGACTAAATTGTCTACAAGTAGCAGCTGTTACTTAGGAAATATAGCTGCCTGAATATGGCAAAATAAGGAAGGACATAACCAGTTTTTATAGTGTCTTAACGGGATAGAAGCAGAAGAATGCAACTGGTGGTCACATCCATGATGCATTATGGACCCCAGTGAAATCTTCTGACAGTTTTGAGAAAGGTCGCATATCAAAACAAGCCAGGCATCTAATCCACAACTGGAGAAAGGCGAAAAGAAATTCCAAGCCCATTTTCTCTTGTTTCTCACTTACTATGGAGTAAGAAGGACACATCTACAACATACTCTCACGTTGCTTAATAATAATACTAACAACAAAACAATAATAATAATCTGATTGCTATTAACCTTTTAAAGCCCTTACAATGTACTGGCATTGTACCAAATGGATTTACTTAAATTATCCCATTTAATCTTCATTACAACCCAATGAGGTAATTACTGCCATTATCTTCCTAAAGGAAAAATAAATACTATATATGTTCATTATATTTTCTCTCAAAATTATCCATCAAAGTTCCTTCATGTGCAATTCTATTAAAATTCCTCTCATATTAAAAGACATTGTTTTAGTTACTAAATTTTTAACATCAGGGTAGTATAAGAAAGACATATTAATGTGAAGACATATTTACCTGATCATAATTTGTGCTGGTTTCGAAAGTAAATTGGTGGAATTGGTTACCCCCTGGGGTAGCTAATGAAGCTCCTGACTCAAGTCTTTTTAAATCACTCTAAGAATATGTTGTAAACATAATGATTGTTCACCTAATGAATTTTAAAATCCACTTTCCTAATGTTATACAAATGTGTACTTGTAGAGTGTGATAAAATTTCCAGTGACATCAAGAAACAGATTCAGAAAGTTTGGATTCTTGTGTAATTTGGATGGATGTGAAGGTATAACCCAAAAAATTGTGTGCAGCAACTCAGAAAGCTGCTGAAAAACAAGAGACACTGATGTCAAAGGGGCTTGGGAAGAGTTCGAAAAATCTAAGTATTTCATGAAGTATAAGACTGAAAAAAAGCAATACTTGTAAACTAATAAGTTATTCCATATATTATAGAATTTTAAATATGTGCATGTAACTAAATGTGTAAATATTACAAATTATATCTTACAACTGAATCTTTTTTCTTCTGTTTACATATCTAAGTTACCAAAAACATATTTTTGAGGTCCTCTGACTGTAAAAGTAAAACCTCACCTTATTTCCAGGTTTGCCTAATTTGAGTATCTGTGGTATTTTCCCCAAGGCCCCCACCCAGTTACCAACGGATAGAGGCAGAATTTGAACTCAAGTCTTCTGAATCTAAAACGTGCCCTTGTTCACTCTTCTTTATTGTTTAGTGTGTGTCCCCACGTTTCTTCTTCATACACTTTAAAATAGTGTGATGGTTAATTTTATGTGTAACTTCGCTGGACTTCAAATATCATTCTGGATGTTTCTGTGTTTTCAGATGAGATCAATATTTAAATCAGTGAACTCTGAGTAAAGCCAATTGCCCTCCATAATGTGGGCTGCATCCAATCAGCTGAAAGCCTGAATAGAATAAAAGATGGACTTCCTCTGATTAAGGGGGAATTGAACTTGAACTGTAACACTGACTCTTTCCTTTAACACTTTCCTGTATAAAATACTTTCCTGTAACACTGACCCTATTCAGCCTGATGACCTTTTGACTTGAACCACAGTATTGATCTTTCTCTGCCCCACAGATTTTGGACTTGCCAGCCTCTATAATCACATGAGTGAATTCCTTAAAATAAATCTCTCTATATTGGTCCTATTATAAACAGATCCTATTGGTTCTGTTTCTCTGGAAAACCCTGCCTCATATGGCAGAAACCACATTCTGAATTTCTCTGCTTTAATCCTTTGTTCCCATAGCAATTTCTGAACACAAGAAGTATTCACAATGCTTGTTTATAGACTTATGTTTTGTAAATATTACAAATAAATACATTTTCTCTTAGACTACTTAAGACTTCCATGATTTAACTGTTGCATATAAATACTTCTACTCCCCTCCCACCCCATAGGTGTTTTTTAAAAAAGCAGTTTTGCCAATGCCAATAGACATGGACTTCCATAGTTTTTCTCCTCCTCTCCTAGAATGCATCAGCTTGGTACCCAAACTTTCTGGCTTTTTCCAGATCCAATGAAGTGCCCTAAAGTAGAGAGAGTGAACCAGAAGGGGGTAGGCAAATTGAATCAGAGGTTAGGAATAGACTTTCAGAACTTCAACATGGAGATTCAATTATATCACACTCAACAAATCTTTACGAAATTTCTCTGATATGCAAGGCACTGGGGTAGGCCTAAACAGGATTCAAAGGTGAATATTCATGGCATCATTATTACCCATCCCCCTATGTTAGAAACCTTGGAGATTTAATAATAATAAAAATAACTACAATTATAGAATTATTACCAGCTACCATTCTATATGCTTTTTATTTTAAAAGTATCTTTAATTTTTAAGACAACCCTATGATGTATAAAGGATTACCATTATAATTCCCATTTTACAAAAACTGAGGTTAAGTAGTTTGTCAAAGATTATACAGTTAATTAACGGCCAAGTCAGGGTTCAAAATCCAGAGAAGCTAGCACCCAGGTTCATGCTCTTCATCACTAGGTTATCTGCCCCTCTGTTCATTGCCTTCCTCTCCTTTCCCTACTCCCAGAGCTAATCTGTCCCCATATTTTATAGAGAAAATACATGTCTCCAGGAGTTTTAGTTAATACATTTGTGAATTACACAATAAGAGTGGAAATAATTGGAGTATTAACTCTTAATTATCTTTTCACAAAATATAAATTCCTTTCAATATCTGATGAAAGCTACAAATCCTCTCAACGTAGTCATAAATTTTACCTACAACTTTAGGAGATTCACGGCCTAACCAGAAAGCAGTATAAAAATTCTTAAACTGGGGTTCCTGGGCGGCTCAGTTGGTTGAGCAGCCAACTCTTGGTTTCAGTTCAGGTCCTAATCTTGAGGTCATGGGATAGAGCCCCAGGGTGGGCTCCACATTCAGCAGGGAGTCTGCTTGAGGTTCTTTCTCTCCTTCTCCCTCTCCCTCACCGCACTCCTGTGTCAAATAAATAAATAAATCTTACAAAAGAAACCCTTAAACCAGACAAATGTGAATACAGCTGATGAATGCTCCCAGTTAAGGACTAGATTTTGAGCAACAGTGGCTATAGAGACTGATAATGGTCACTATGAAAGGAAGTGATCAGCCTTGAGTAGACCAGCATGGAATGCCAAACAGCCAGCACAACATAGGAGAAAGAAAATGAGGCAGAGCCAGTGCAAAGTAGAAGGAAAAGAATCTGGGTGGCATCAAGATTGACATGCCCATAGTATTTCTGGCCTAAGCCATGCTTATAAATGTAGATTGTTTATAATTGACTGTCACTGAAGCAAGATGGCAGAAAAGCAGTTGTTCCCCCCTCTGACCCCCAACTCTGGATATGTCACAAAAGCAAGAGACTGGTTAATGGGTCTCCAGACAGTGAGGAATATTTGGGGAGACAGACATAGTGGAATCCCAATTTGGTGAGGAAATGACAGCCTAGCACATAGAGCCAGGTAGCAGCAGGGATAGGAATAGTTTGGAAGTAGCATTTTCTTTTCTTTTTTTTTTTTAAAGATTTTATTTATTCATTTGAGACACAGAGATACAGAGAGAGAGCATGAGCAGGGGAGAGGCAGAGGGAGAGGGAGAAGCAGGCTCCCCGCTGAGCCAGGAGCCCGATGCGGGGCTCGATCCCAGGACCCTGGGATCATGACCTGAGCTGAAGGCAGATGCTTAACCATCTGAGCCACCCAGGCGCCCCGGAAGTAGCATTTTCTATTTGTGCTTTTTTAATATGGTCCACATTTTCCTTGGCCCATCCTATGGCCACTATGAGAGAGACAAACAGCAATACCTAGCCAGAGGATGGAGTAAGGTCAGGACAGTATTAGAACCTTGCTTGGGATGAGAAGTAGATGTTAATAGGTGTAAGTGGGCTAACTGGCCCATGAGCAGTTTTTCTCCCCACTCCATATAAATCAGGTAATTACAACACAGGGAGGTAGCCTTGGGACAGAGCATAGACAGGATTTTACTGGGAGGTTCCCTGAGCGGTAGGGCCCCAGGTGTTTGTGTGTGTGTGTGTGTGTGTGTGTGTGTGTGTGTGTAGGAGAAGATAAAAGGGAATGATTTCAATACCAGAGGTTTACATCCTCATTCATACCCTTCCCTCATTCATTTAGGTGGACACAACCTAAGGCCTGTACTTTCTGCGGGTCCATCCCCTATGTACATAGTACCAGCTGAGCCATCTGGTAGGCCACAGTGAACATGAACTCCCAGAAGGATAAAATAAGACACCTGAGGAGCACAAGCACTGTAAAAGAAAAACAACAAATTAAACAACCTATGTAAGAGAAAGCAGAATTAATTGGTCAGACTGAACAAGAATTTAAAATATATAAAATAAAAATCCTTAGAGATATAAGGGAGAACATTAGAAAACATGAAGCAGAGAAAGCAACTGGAAGGAAAGCCAATTGGCGACACCGCATATAAAAAATACTGTTAAAATAAACAATCAATTAACCAATGGCAGAATAAACAGATCCAAAGAACAAATTGGTGAGCTGAAAAACCAAGTTGAAAATATCAGAAAGGACTAAAGAGAGAAAGCATAAAAAATGAATTTAAAAGATATGGAGGAAAGTAGTAAAAATGTCAAGATCTATATAATAGAAGCTCTAAAAGGGCATAAAAATAGATTGGGGTACGAGGGCAGGACAGGAAATACTGGAAAAAATATTGACCAAGAATGGAAGATGTAGGATCCCAATATAAAGGACTCACAAAGAATAGGACTCATAGAAAACTGAAGAAAAAACTTACAACTAAATTCATTCCAGTGAAATTTGAGAAGATCAAAGACAAAGAGAACATTCAAAAGGCCTCCCAGTGAGAAGAGCAAATCATTTGCATACAAACAGAATCGGATTGGTATCAGACTTTTCAAAAACAACACTCAACATTAGAAGATAATGGAATTATGTTGGAAAACATTTATTGAAGCTAGGATTATCTAGCTAATTTTGTTTGAATGGGAGAGCACAATAATTATATTCTCAAGTATAATCAAGAAGTTTACCATATGAAGACCCCCTTTGAGAGCACCCCTAGGAGAAATAATCCAGTAAGAAACAAATAAATCCAGAAAACAAAACCAAGCATCAAGAGAGGGCAAGAAATAGCACTGATAACTTAAATATTATTGTTTGTTAAACCAGTGGACTCCAAAGTGCGACAAATGAAACCAGGTCAATGTAAGAGGTGGTGGTGGTGTGATGGTTACGTGTCAACTTGGCCAGGCCACAGTACCCAGATATTTAGTCAAATGTATCTGAATGTTGCTGTGAACGTATTTTTTTTAGGTGATATTAAAATCTACATAAGGAGACAGAATAAAGCAGACTACCCTCCATAATGGGGGTGGACTCATCTATCAGTTGAAGGCCTTAAGAAAAAGACTGACTTCCCCTGAGGAAGAAGAAATTGTGCCAGAATACTGCCTTTGGACTTGCACTGCAAAATGAACTCTTCCCTGAGTCTCCAGCCTATCAGCCTCCCTGCAGATTGTGGATCTGCCAGCCTCCACAATTATGTACACTAATTCTGTAAAAATCTCTTTTTCTCTCTCTGTTTCTCTAGAAAACCTTGACTAATATAGGTGATGTGCTACAGAAAGATATTAAAACATCTACTTATATTTATTTTTAAATCTCTTTTCTAAAAAAATTTATCATAGTGAAACTTTTATAATGTGCATATCTATTAATATAGTATATGTCATATAATTTAAAATTAAGTATATGTATGCTTCATTTTTTTTTTTTTACTAATACGGGCAAATGATCAAAAAAGTTTGTAGATCACGAGTCTAAATAATGACTGAATAGTATATCCATAAAAGTGCATAATGAAAACTATAGTGTATACCAAAATGGAGGGGACGTGGGAGATAGAAGTGGAGACTAATGGGAAGGAATACAAACTAAGGTGTTTATTTTATTTTGAGGAAAGACAAAGATGTTGATAAGCCTAAGATATTGACAAAGGAAGATAAACATTATTTATAGTAATTATAAACATTATATAATAATTTATATAAAAATATATAAATGATATATAATTTATTCTAAAGTACATGAATTTAAGATTTCAGTTATTTTGTTCTTTTTGGTTTATAAAATTGAATTAAAAGTACCTTGAGGTATTGGTAAATAAATATATGTCTGGCTGCCCATAATGAGTCCCAATATTATTTTTTTTAAGGTTTTATTTATTTATTCAAGAGAGAGAGAAATAAGGGGGGAGCAGAGGGAGAGAGACAAGCAGACTCTGCGCCGAGCACGAAGCCCAATGCGGGCTTCATCTCAGGACCCTGAGATCATGACCTGAGCCGAAACCAGAGTCAGGTGCTTAACCGACTGAGCCACCCAAGTGCCCCAAGACCCAATATTAAATTGCAAATTGGAGTGCATAAAACATTAGAATGAGAAAAATATGTATATATAAGCTTCTATTTATATTTAATTTTATCTCATATATGTTAATTTCTATATTTGCGGATGTGGATGTATAATGTAAAATATTAGTGAAATAGAATAATGTGAAATTTATTAATACATAAATATGGGAGTTTGTTTTTTAATGCAGACTACTACTGCCTTGGAGAATAATACCTGCGCAGAGTCTAGTCCTACCTGAGTGTGCTACTCGCCACACTTTTTTTTCCTGGCAAACTCCTATTCATCCTTTATGTCGTGTAGCTCAGGAGCCACCCTCTGTCATAGAGGATCCTTTCCAAGGACCCTGGCCAGCAGGTACCTTCAGTTGCCCCTCCATTCACAGGGACAGGCTCCACAAAACATTTGTGTTAGTTCCAAACACCTCGGTTACCCATGATTAATCCAGAACTAGCTTGAACTGGAACCAAAGTTAGACTAGATTCTAACTCTCAGAAATTTAAATTTAGAGACACTAATGAAACTCTGTTTATCAATAGAAGCAAAGACATATAAACTTGGAATCTATGGGGTAGGCCCCTTCCTCCTAGAACCAGAGGAAGGGGTTCCATCTTTGCTTAGCTTTGCTCCTAGAGGCATTATGTGAAGAGCTTTATTTAGACTGTAAAGAACTTCACTGTTTGTATTTTTTCTCTCAACTTTTAATTATGAAAAATTTTAGACACACAAAAAGTTGAAAAAAATAACACAACAAACACTTATATACCCTTTCCCCATATTATTGTTTTGTCACTTTGCTTAATCTTTCTCTCTCTATACATACATAGATGTATATGTATATATGTATGTTATATATTATACGTATGCATATATACATGTATGTATACACACATTTTTTTTTTAAGATTTTATTTATTTATTTGACAGAGAGAGAGATAGCGAGAGCAGGGACACAAGCAGGGGGAGTGGGAGAGGGAGAAGCAGGCTTCCCACCGAGCAGGGAGCCCGATGTGGGACTCGATCCCAGGACCCTGGGATCATGACCTGAGCCGAAGGCAGACGCTTAACGACTGAGCCACCCAGGCGCCCTATACACACATTTTAAGCTGAAACATTTGAAATTAAATTATAGATATCACAACAAAGAGACATTATCCCTAAATACTTCAGCATATTTATCTTAAGAATATTCTTCTTTATAACCCCACGGTAAAATTATCACAACAAAGAAACTTAATTCGTTATCATCTAATACACAGTCCATATTCAAATTTTCCCATTCGATGTGAAAATGTCTTTTAAAACTGTTTTTTAATTTCTGGGCCAGAATCCAATCAAAGTTTTAACATCGTATTTGGCTGTTTTGTCTCTTTAGTTTGTTTTAACATAGAATAGCCTGCCTTCTTATTTTTGTTTTTCATGACATTGTTTTTTTTTTAGAGTCCAAGCTAGTTATCTTGGAGGCTGTCTATTCTACATTCTGAATTTCTCTGGTTGTTTCCTCACAATTAGTCAGAATATTGCAAAAATATTACCAACAATGCTCTACATTTTTTGTTAATACTCTATATTCTTCATTGCATTGCATAAGATAAGCTTATTTTATTACTGGAGATGCTAAATTTGAACCATTGTAAAGGTATCTTTTCTCTTTTTAACTAGTAAGTAGTCTGTGGGGTGGTACTTTGAGAGTGTGTGAATAACCAGATCCCCAATAAACTTTTACCCAGTGGTTTTAGGATCTATTAGGATCTTTCTATCTATAGGATCTTGTTTTAATTAATTATTAAATTAGGAGTTGCAAAATGGTGATTTTCTAATTTCATCTACGTATTAGTTGGCATTCTCCTTTAAAGAAGAGTTTCTTTTTCTTCTATCCCACCCCCCTTTATGACTCATGGATTTTTTTTAATTCAATGTGTTGCAACCCATTACAAATATTATGCTTTATGGCACTCAAAATGTCCCAAATTTGGCTTGTATTATTGAATCTCAAAGACTCTAGGTGTTATACCAAGGGAGAAAGCAAAATGTAGTGGGCAGAACACAGGCGTTCAAGTTAGCTGGTTCTTCAGGAAGTTGCCACTTACTAACAGTGTGGCAGTAAGCAAGCTATTTAAATCCACAGAGCTTCCTTTTTTTTTTCACCTACAAAATAATGCTAATAATGCCTACTTAATAGGATCAGAGCCATGTCTCTTTGGTTCACTGCTGCATCACCAATATCTTAGTCACTGGAGACACAACATTTCTTGACTATGTAAAGCATCTACAACAGTGCCTGCTACATAATAGCAAAATAAATGAGCTGTTTCATTAAGTATTTGCTAAGTTGTTGTTCATATTTATATACTATGGTGTGGCTTTATTTATTATTGAGACCTCTTTATGTATAAACCATTTTATAGGCCATTAAGAAAGAACCAGAGGGGCACCTGGGTGGCTCAGTTGGTTAAGTGACTGCCTTCAGCTCAGGTCATGATCCTGGAGTCCCCGAATCGAGTCCACATCAGACTCTCTTCTCAGCAGGGAGTCTGCTTCTCCCTCTGACCCTCCCCGCTCTCATGCTCTCTCTCATTCTCTCTCTCAATAAATAAATAAAAATCTTTTAAAAAAATGAAAGAGCCAGAGGGTAAAACTATATCCAATTCAGCTTAGCAATGAAAACAATGATTATTACTACTGTTGCAATGATGACTAACATTTGTATCGTGCTTATTATGTGACAGTGTTCTAAGCGTTTCACTCATCTATTCCTCTCAACAAGCATATGGGTTAAGTGCTATTATTGTCCCACTTTTAAGATGAGGAAGCTGAGGCCCAAAATGCATAACACGATACATGGCCAGTCCGTGGCACCAGGATTCCCACACCTGCAATGTGGCATCAAAGGTGTTCTTCTACCCACTCTGCTATGCTAAAGAAAGGAGAGCTTTTAAAAATAAGTGAAATAAGCCAAAGATATTCTTTACACCAGACAGGGACTGGTAGAGCCCATGACAATTATTTGAGGGACACGCTTTGCTAGCCCAGAACTGACCATGAAAATACAACGTTCTTGTCCTACCATCGAGTAGCATCATAATTTGTTTCAAAAGATCACATTTTGGAAGATGCCGAGACCATTGCAAATGAAGTCCTCATTTCCAGAGCTTAAGGAACTATAGGCAATTTAAGTCTTGGGAAATTAGAAGTAGACACCAGCTCTCATCTTCATCTGGTGTTTGACGGCAGCCATTTAGTGATAGACACAGTTGTGTCTCAATAACCCGCCAGATGGTCCAGCTGTGAGAATGTTATTGTTTTGGACCAATTTATATTTTTCCCATGGTTTCACAAGTTCTAGTTCTTGAACCATCAAATGACACCACAGCTTTTTCCTTAAGCTATGACAGAATAATAGGTTTCCCAAATCCATCACAAAGGGTTCGTCAGATCTATAGGTGAATGCGCAGGCAAGTGTCAGCGTTTCTTATAATCTCTTTAAAAGGCTGCGTGTTTCGTTTATAGAACCTTTGTCTTACAAGAGAGACGAAAGGTTTGATGGAAAGTTTTCAGATGAGCGGGCTGCGTGCCCTTGCTACCACTGGTAATTCTTCAGTGTGCTTTGTGAAAAACAATCCCCGTCTCTCAAAGGCCCTTTTGTTATTTCTCTTTACACTCTTACCTTCTTCAGTGTTAGGCAGAATTGCTTGCCTAATGTTATTTGAGTGAGCATACTGGTCATTCACAGGCACTATATGTTCCTAGCTATCTGTATCCTACAAGAAAGCTAAGCAATAAGAACTCGCACAGTGTGAATTATAGTCTAATAATTAGTATCTTGTGCATTAGGAGATGCAGGGCTGAGGGCTATGCAGCCATTCGAACAGTTAAGCATGAATTACCACACTATAATTCAGGGCCCGAAGTCTATTCTATACATAGAAGCAGATGTCTCTTTTGCTAGAAGAGGGAAGCCAGTAGTAATCTGGATGGAAAAAAAAATGTTTTTTTTTTGAAGCTGGAGTGACTTCATTATTGCTACTGCACCCAGAACTAAGGCATGTGATATTCATCTAAATCCCCCTGAAGCAGGCCTTCCACTGACCCAGACTTCATCAGCCTCCCTGTGGTATTTGCAGGGCTAGCCTAGCAATGGATTCCTGCACCCCCCCAGCTCATGTAATTTCCCCTTATACCAGTGCAAAGCAGTCCTTTTCACAATAAAACACACACACACATAACAAAAACAACAATGCCCACCCAAAAATTCTACTGGAAGCTACATTTGACTGCATTCGTGTGTGTGTGTGTGTGTGTGTGTGTGTGTCCAGGAATAATTCCCTGATGGCATTTCAGGGAAATAGGCACTCCAGAAACTTCTTACCACAGCCTGCAAGGTCCTACACCATCTGGCCCCAGCCTGTGTTTCAGACCCGATCAGCCCGCATTCTCTCCTCTCTCACATTGTTCCACCACGCTTGCCACATTGCTGTTCCTCACACAAGCCAAGCATATACTTTCATCAGCGTATTTGTCCTTCCTTCTGCCTGCAAGACTCTTCAATCAGAAGTCTGCATGGCTGGCTACCTTGCTGCATTCAGGTCTCTGCTCAAATGTCAGCCCCTCAGAGATGAAGGAAAGATGTAGAATAAAGAGCAGAACAAGCACAGAAAAAGAAACCTCAGAGAGTCCTTTCTTTCTAGATTAATTCATAATAGCATCCCATGCCATTTTTTTTGTTTTGTTTCTTTACCTGATATTAAATTATGTGTTTATGTGTTCGGGCCTGTCTCTTTCACTACAAGATAAGCTCCATGAAGCCAGCTTCTTTATCATTTTTTTCATTGCTCTTTAGCCTTATATCCTCAGCCCTTAGAAAAGTGCATGACACACAGTAGGCCCAAAATATTTCCTGAATGGAAAAATGGATTAATGCACTCCCAGTTTCATGGAATAGAAAAACTAGTATTTTTGTTTTTTCTTTTAAAGAAATGGAAACATGAAACCTTCAACTCAGCCCTTTGAGCGCTTTCATCGATACCCCCTTTCCACTTGAATGATTAACTACTCTGTGATATAATGGTGGGGGCGTACCTCCAAGGACTTGCTCTGGAAATGGACAGAAACTCTGGTGCTCCCTTCCATTTACAGAGACTATAGGTTGGGTTGAGAATCAAGGTTCTCTGACCTGAGCCCTTTCTAAAATGTAATCTTGAATTTTGAAGTATTAAAGAAGAGCTGTTATTTCAAAGCTTCTGCTGGTTCTTTGTAGAGCTTAAAAAAGAAACCCAGGGAAACGCATTAATAGGATTTTGACTATGAATGACAACACAATGACTTTATCCTGGAATGAGACTATTGAGGCCCAAGAAACTAAATTGCTCACCATAAAAACTAACAAAAATTTTCTGTTTGTGCCAAAATTTCAAAAAGGGAGACTTCTAGACTTGAGGAAGCAGGAAGATGGGGAAATATCTTTGTTGAGAGAAAGTGGGTACAAGAAAATGGTAACAGTTAAAAAGGGAGACAGTAAGGAGAATACAAAAAGGAAATTATACTCCTACTTTACCTATGCATGTAGATTCAAAAATCCTAAGTAAAATATTAGTAAACCAATTCTAAACATTAAATATATTTAATACATAAAATGAATTGCTATTTAATTTGGTTAAGTGTATTAAATAAACATAAAATAAACAATAAAATAAATTTAAAATAATCTATCATAATCAGTAATGCAGGGAACATCATCAGAAAGTCAATATCAGAAAATACATCATTGAACATGGAATGTATAGCATGGTAACTGTAGTTAATAATACTGTACTGTATATTTGAAAGTTGCTAAGGGAGTAGACTTTTAAAAGTTCTCATCAAGAAGAAACATTGGTGACTATGGGTAGTGATGGATGTTAACTAGACTTATTGTGATGATTATTTTGCAATAATCCTTATGTTGTACACCTGACATTAGTATAATGTTACATATCAATTATATCTCAATACAAAAGTATTTCTAAAAATATATGTATTATTGTCATTTGTGACATTAATAGACTAAAGGAGAAAAATCATGTAATGATCCGAATTGACACAGAAAACCATCTAATAAGGGTTAGTGTGTTAAGATTTTTAAAAATGGGGAAAAAAACTAGAAATAGTAAAAAATATTCTTGGTAAAATTTATATAACAAAACCGCTGATACTACACTTAATAAAGGAGCTTAGATGCATACCTTTTAAGATTAGGAACAACATAAAGATACCACTATTATTTATACTGTTGAATATAGTATTGGAGGTCAGGGCCAATATGATAATAAAAGAAACATAAAGAAAATATGTCTGTTGATAATTACATGCTATATATTTCCCTTTTCATCCTGCTTTAGTTGCATTCCACAGGTTTTTATATGCTTTATTTTCTTTTTCATTCAATTGATAATATTTTCTAATTTTCCCATGATTTCCTCTTTGACCCAGGCATGGATTCTTTAGAAGTGTGCTTGTTCATTTCTAAGTATTTGGGGGATTTTCCAGATGTTTTTTATTGTTGATTTCGCATTTAATTCTGTTATGATCAGAGAACTAACTTACTTTGTATGATTTCAATTATCTTAAAATTGTTGAAGTTTGTTTTATGGCCCAGAATATGGTCTATCTTGATGAATGTTCCATGTGCAATTGAAAAGAATGTGTATCTGCTCTTGTTGAGTTTAGTGTACTATAAATGTCAATTAGGTCAAATTAGTCGATAGAGTTCTTTGGGTCTCTTATATCCTTATTGATTTTTCTGCCACCTTGTCCTATTAATTATTTAAAGAGGGGTGCTAAAGCCTCCAAGTATAATTGTAGATTTTTCTAATTCTCTTTCCAGTTCTCTCCCGTTTTTGAAGCTCTGTTGTTAGGTGCATCCACATTTAGAATTGTTACGTCTTCTTGGTGAACTGATACCTTATCATTATGTAATACCCTACATCACTGGTAATAATCCTTGTTCTGAATTGTATTAAATCTGATGTTAATATTACTATTCCAGCTTTCTTTTGATTAGTGTTTACAGGATGTATCTTTCTCCATTCCTTTGCTTTCAACCTATGGCATCATTATCAGATGAATTTCTTGTAGACAGTTGGGTCATTTTTAAAATTCATTCTACCAGAGAATTCTAGGAAGATGGTGGAGTATGGGGATCCTGAGCTCATCTCATCCCACACACATACCCAGATAACAGCTACATCTATGCAACTACTCTGAAAATGCCCTGCAGACAGGCAGAACAGACTTTCCATAGTTAATTTTAGAATTGAGGCCACATTACAAAGGGTAGGAGGGGCTGAGACATGGATGTGAACCAAACCCCTAGTGGAACTGTGCAAATGGAAAGGAGGCCACAGAGAAGAGAGAGTAGCAGACCCCACACCAGCCACCCCATGCATAAGGGAACCATCCTAGAGAGACAAGTCTCCATAAATTTGGCTTTGCAAACCAGTGGGGCTTAACTTTGTGAATTTTTACGATCAGCGGGGCTTAACTCCAGGTATTTTATAAGCAGCAAGAGTAACTGGATGGACATAGGAAACTGAATCCCTGCCCTTGAAGAGCCAGCATAACAAATAACCCAGTCAAGACACAGCATAGAAGCAGCAGCTTGAGAAGTGCCCAGTGTATATTTGGAGATTTATTCACTAATAGCAAAATGTATGCTGGAGGAGCAGGGATCTTTAGGAAAACTTCTCCATCGTGAAAGTGTTGGTGGGCACCATTTCTCCCCACACCTCCAGCCTAGATAACCAGATGTTTGTGGGAACTAGTGTAAACACTCTCCACCTATCTTATTGGCGACCTGTGCCCCCAACCCTCCCCCCATTCCCCTTTGGATCCACCCCATCCAACTTGCTGCACTTACTCCTGCCCAATATACCCTGCAAGCAACCCCAGCAGGGACCAGCACCATTCCAAAGTGACTGCTGCCCTGGAGAGAGGAAAAGATAACCCCACACACCAGCATGCCCATGATCTCCAGCAGTGCAGAGAGAGCACCCTGCTAATCAGTGTAACTGCTGCCCCAGCAGATGGACTGAGGGCAGGCATCTGGTCTGACTGTCAGCCCCCGACCAACAAAAGCCTCTTAGAGGACAATACAAGGAGAACAACCTGAAGTTTGATATGACAGCAGTCTTGGCAAATGGGCTAAGGAAAGGTATCTGATCTGACTACTGACACTGCCCAACTAAAAGTCCACAGCAGCCCCAGACAGGTCCCATAACAGCACAGGGACCAAACACTGCCTGGTGTGCCCACAACAAGCAAAGTGGGCCACTGCAGCCAGCTGGACTGATGGCAAATGTGACTCAGCCACAACAGTAGGGCACATGCAGCCCATATAGGAGACACCCCTGGAGTGTCTGGGTCTGGTAAACAAGGGGCATTGCACTACAGGGCACCATAGGACCTCTTCTTCAAGAGGCCACTACTTTCAAGATCAGGAGATGTAGTTGACCTTCCTAATATATAGAAAAAAACCCAGAGACTTAGACAAAATAAGGAGGCAGAGGAATATGTCCCAAATGAAAGAATAGGACAAAACGACAGCAAAAGAGCTAAATGAAATAGAGATAAGCAAATGCCTGATAAAGAATTCTAAGTAATGGTCATAAAGATACTCAGTGGACTTGATAAAAGAGTGGAGGACCTTGGTGAGAACTTCAACAAAAACACAGAAAATTAAAAAAAAAAAAACAGTCAGAGATGAAGAGCCCAATGACAGAAATTTTTTTAAAAATAGAGGAAATCAATAGCACATTAGAGGAAGCAGAAGACAGACCAGCAATCTGGAAGACCAAGTAATGGAAAGTTTCCAAGCTGAACAGCAAAAAGAAAAAAGAATAAAAAATAAGTATAGGTTAAGGGAAATCAACATCACCATCAAGTGTAATAACATTTGCATTATAGGGATCCCAGAAGGAGAAGAGAGAGAGAGGAGTCAGAAAATTTACTTGAAGAAATAATAGCTGAAAACTTCCTTAATCTGGGGAAAAAATCAAACACCCAAAACAGGGATCACAGAGAGCCCCCAACAAAATCAACCCTGGTATAGATCCCCTGCACCAAGACACATAATAATTAAAATGGCAAAAAATAGTGATAAACAGAGAATTTTAAAAGCAGCAAGAGAAAACAGTTATATACAAGGGAAACATCACAAGACTATCAGCTGATTTTTCAGCAGAAACTTTGCAGATAAGAAAAAAGGGGCATGATATATTCAAAGTACTGAAAGAAAAATCCTGCAATCACGAATACTCTACTTGGTCATCATTCAGAATAGAAGGAAAGATAAAGAGTTTCCCACACAAAAATGAAAGGAGTTCATTACCACTAAAGCAACCTTATAAGAAACGTTAAAAGGAATTCTTTGTATGAAAAGAAAAGGCCATAATAAGAAGCAAAAAATTATGAAAGGAAAAAAATTTCACAGATAAATGCAAACATATAATAAAAGTAGTAGATTAATTACTAATAAAACTAGTATGGAGGCTAAGGCACAAAAGCAGCAAAATCAATTAAGTCAGTCAAGTATGACATCATATACAGAAAAAGTGCAGGGAGGTGAAAATTTAATGTTTTTAGAATGGGTTCAAACTTAAGTGACCATCAACTTATTGTAGACTGCTATATGCATAAGATGTTATATATGAACCTAATGGCAACCAAAATAAAAAAATAGATACACAAAAAATAAAGAGAAAGGAATCCAAGCAAAGCCCTAAAAAAAGCCATCAACCAACAAGGGAAGAGAGCAAGAGAAAAAGAAAGGAGCAGAGAGAAAATAGCATACAGAAACAACCGTAAAACAATTAACAAAATGGCAATAAGTACATACCTATCAATAATTACTTTAAATCTAAATGGACTAAATGCTCCAGTCAAAAGACACAGGGTGACAGAGTAGATAAAAAAACAAGACCAATCTATCTGCTGTCTACAGGAAACTCATTTCAGACCCAAAGACTCATGCAGACTGAAAGTGAATAGGAAAACATTTACCATGCAAATGGAAGTGAAAAGAAAGCCAGGGTAGCAACACTTATATTGGCCAAAATAAACTTTAAAACAAAGACTGTAATAAGAGAAAAAGAAGGACATTATATAATCATAAAGGGAACAATCCAACAAGAGGATATAACAATTTAAATATCTATGCACCAAACATGGAAGCACCTAAATACATAAAGCAACTATTAACAGACATAAAGGAAGAAATTGACAGTAATTCAATAATAGTAGGGGACTTTAACACCCCACTTACATCAATGGATAGATCATCCAGACAGAAAATCAATTAAGAAACAATGGCTTTAGCGGAACCTGGGTGGCTCAGTATGTTAAGTGTCTGTCTTCAGCTCAGGTCATGATCTTGGGGTCCTGGGATTGAGCCCCACATCAGACTCTGCTCAGCGAGGGTCTGCTTCTCCTTCTCACTTTGCCCTTTGTGCTCTTTCTCTCTCAAATAAATAAATAAAATATTTTTTTAAAAAAGGAAACAATGATTTTAAATGAAAAATTAGACCAGATGGACCTAACGGTTATACACAGAACACTCCATGCCAAAACAGCAGAATATACATTCTTTTCAAGTCCACATGGAACATTCTCCAGAATAGATCACATATTAGGCCATAAAACAATTCTCCATGAATTCAAAAAAATTGAAATCATATCATGCATCTTTTCTGACTACAACAGTATAAAACTAGAAATCAATCACAAAAATACCTGGAAAGATCACAAATACATGGAGGCTATATAACATGCTGCTAAACAAACAATAGATCAACCAATAAATCAAAAAGGAAATGAAAAAAAAAATACATGCAGAGAAATTAAAATGAAAACACAACAATCCAAAATCTTTGGGATGCAGCTAAAGCTGTTCTAAGAGGGAAGTTTATAGCATTACAGTCTTACCTCAGGAAACAAGAAAAATCCAAATATACAAACTAACCTTATGCTTAAAAGAGCTAGAAAAAGAACAAAGCCCAAAGCCAATAGAAGGAAGTGAATAATAAAAATCAGAAAGAAATAAATGAAATAAAGGCTTTATAAAAACCCCCAACAGACAAGATCAATGAAAGCAGGCATTTGACAAATTACAACATCCATTCATGATAAAAACTTCCAACAAAGTAGCTTTAGAGGGAATATACCTCAATGTAATAAAGCCACATATGAAAAACCTGCAGCTAACATAATCAACAGGGAAAAACTGAGGGCATTTGCTCTAAGGTCAAGAATAACACAAGAATGTCCACCGTCACCACTTTTATTCAACACAGTACTGGAAATCCTAGCTGCAGCAATCAAATAAGAAAAAACAAAACAAAACAAAAGGCATCCAAGTTGGTAAGGAAGACGTAAAACCGTTACTATTTGCAGATGACATGATACTATATATATTAAAAAATCCTAATGACTCTACCAAAAAACACTAGAAATGATCATTGAATTCAGTAAGGTTGCAGGATACAAAATTAATATACAGAAATCTGTTGTATTTCTGTACACTAATAATGAAGCAACAGAAAGAAAAATTAAGAAAACAATCCCATTTACAATTACCCCCAAAAGAATAAAATACCTAGTAGGACTAAACTTAACAAAAGAGACAAAAGACCTATACTCTGAAAAGTATAAAACATTGACATTGATGAAAGAAACTGAAGACACAAATGGAAAGATACTCCATGCTCATGGATTGGGAAAATCAATATTATTAAAATATTCATACTACTCAAAGCAACTACAGATTTAATGCAATCCCTATCAAAATAGCAACAGCATTTTTCACAGAACTAGAACAAATAAACCTAAAATTTGTATGAAACCACGAAAGACCCCAAATTAGCCAAAGCAATCTTGAAAAAAAGAACAAAGCTGGAGGTATCACAATCCCAGATTTCAAGGTCTACTGCTAAGCTGTAGTAATCAGAACAGTATGGTACTGGCACAAAAATAGACACATAGCTCAACGGAAGAGAATAGAGACCCAGAAATAAACCCATGCTCATATGGTCAATTAATGTGTGACAAAGGATGCAGAAATATACACAGGGATATACAGTCTCTTCAATAAATGGTACTGGGCAAACTCAACAGCTACATGTAAAAGAATAAAACTGGACCACTTTCTTACACCATACATAATAATAAACTCAAAATGGATTAAAGATCTAAATGTGATACCTGAAACCATAAAACTCCTAAAAGAAAAGATATGCAGTAGTTTCTTTGACATATGCCATAGAAACATTTTTCTAGACATGTCTCCTCTGGAAATGGAAACAAAAGCAAAAATAAACTATTGGGACTACACCAAACTAACAAGCTTTTGTACAGCAAAGGGAACCATCAACAAATCAACAAGGCAACCTACTGAATGGGAGAAGATATTTTCAAATGATATATCCAATAAGAGGTTAATATCCAAAATATAAAAAGAACTTATACAACTCAATACCAAAAAAACTACAGATAATCCTATTAAAAATGGGCAGAGGACCTGAATAGACACTGTTCCGAAGACATACAAATGACCAACAGACACATGTAAACATGCTCAACATCACTAATCATCAGGGAAATGCAAATTGAAACCACATGAGATATCACCTTACACTTGTCAGAACGATTACAAACAAAAAGACATGATATAACAAGTGTTGGTGAGGATGTGGAGAAAAAGGAACATTCATTCACTGTTGGTGGGAATGCAAATTGCTGCAATCACTGTTGAAAACAGTATGGACGTTCCTCAAAATATTAAAAATATAATTACCACATGATCCAGTAATTCCACTATTGGGTATTTACCCAAAGAAAATGAAAACACTAATTCAAAAGATATATGCACGCCTATGTTTATTGCAGCATTATGTACAAGCCAAGATATGGAAGCAGCCTAAGTATCCATCAGTAGATGAATGGATAAAGAAGAAGTGGTATAGGGACGTCTGGGTGGCTCAGTGAGCTAAACGTCTGCCTTCAACTCAGTCATGATCCCGGGGTCCTGGGATCAAGTTCCACATAAGGCTCCCTGCTGAGCTTCTCCCTCTGCCTGCTCTGCCTGCAGTCCACGCCCCCCCCCCTTGTGCTCTCTCTCTCTCTCTGACAAATAAATAAATAAAATCTTAAAAAAAAAAAAAAAAGAAAAAGAAAAAGAAGAGGTCTATGTTTTCAGCCATAAGAAAAAATGAGATCTTGCCATTTGCAACAACGTGGATGGAACCAGAGGATATAATGTTAAGTGAAAGACATCAAGCAGAGAAAGGCAAGTGCTATACGATTTCACTCACGTGTGGAATATCAGAAACAAAACAAATCAACAAAGAAAAAAAGAGACAAAAGAGAAACCCAGGGTGCCTGGGTGGCTCGGTTGGTTGGGCGACTGCCTTCGGCTCAGGTCATGATCCCAGGGTCCTGGGATCGAGTCCCACATCAGGCTCCCTGCTCTGTGGGAAGCCTGCTTCTCCCTCTCCCACTCCCCCTGCTTGTGTTCCTGCTCTCGCTGTCTCTGTCTCTGTCAAATAAATAAATAAAATCTTAAAAAAAAAAAGAGAGAAACCCAGACTCTAAAATACAGAGGATTTTATTTATTTATTTATTTTTAAAGATTATTTATTTATTTATTTATTTATAGACAGCGAGAGAGGGAACACAGCAGGGGGAGTGGGAGAGGGAGAAGCAGGCTTCTCCTGGAGCAGGGAGCCCGATGCGGGGCTCGATCCCAGGACCCTGGGATCATGACCCGAGCCGAAGGTAGACGCTTAACGACTGAGCCACCCAGGCGACCGAATACAGAGAATTTTAAACTGGTGATTGCCAGAGGGGAGTTGTGTTGGGGGTTGGGTGAAACAGACAAAGGGGACTAAGAATACACTTACGGTGATGAGCACTGAGTAATATATGTAATTGTTGAATTATTATAATGTACACCTGAAACTAATACTGTTAATTACACTTCAATTTAAATTTATTAAATAATTTAGATAAATAAAAACATTCTACCAATCTGTTTATAAATTGGTATATTCAGACCATTTACATTTAATCTAATTAATTATATGATTGGGCAACAGTCAATAATCTTGCTGTTTTTTATTTGTTCCATCTGTTCTTTGTTCCTTTTTTTGCCTGCTTTTTTTCTTTTTGCTTTCTAACTCTACAATTGAGATTTTTTAAATCTCTTTAAAAAACTTTTTTTTTTAGTTTTTAATTAGGCTCCATGCCCAATGTGAGGCTTGAACTCATGACCCTGAAATCAAGAGTCACATGCTCTACCAGCTGAGCCAGCCAGGCACCCTCTTTAAATCTCTTTTTAAATAATGTTAGTGCTTACCCTAGGGTTATAATATACAAATTCAAATAATACTGCTACATGTATAAGACTCTAACCCTCCAGTAGTATACTCCTAATTTCTTCCTCCCATCTTTTGTGCTACTATTTTCATATATCTTACTTTTACACGTTTTTTAAGCCAAACTACATTGCTGCTTTTTTTTTTTTTAAGATTTTATTTATTTTTTATTTGAGAGAGAGAGAATGAGAGAGTAAGAGAAGGACTGGGGAGAGGGACAGAGGGAGAAGCAGGCTCCCTACTGAGCAGGAAGCCTGATGTGGGACTCAATCCCGGGTCCCTGGGATCATGACCTGAGCTGAAGGCAGACACCCAACCGACTAAGCCGCCCAGGCACCCTCATTCCTGCTTCTTTACAGTCACTTACCTTTTAGAGCAATTAAAAAAGAAAAAAAGTCCTTGACATTTACTTTTATTTTAACCTTTCCAAAGATCTTCATTTTTCTGTGCAAATTCAGGCTTCTATCTGGTATCATTTTCCTTCAACCTGAAGAACTTCCTTTCACATTTCTTGTAATGTAGGTTTGCTGGTAATTAATTCTCTCACTCTTTGTTTTGTTTTCATTTTTTGATAGCTACTTTCTTTGAATTCTGGGTTGACTTTTTTGTCTTCTAGCACTTTAAAGACTACATTGTCTTCTGGATTATATAGTTTCTGATGACAAGTCTACCGTTATGGGCTGAATTGCATCCCTCCAAAATTCATATGTTAAACCCTAATCTCCAGTACTTCAGAATGTGACGGTATTTGGAGACAGAGCCTCTAAAAAGATGTTGAAGGTAAAATGAGCCATTAGGGTAGGCCCTAACTCAATCTGACTGGTATTCTTTTAAGAACAGGAAATGTGGAAACACAGAGACACCAGGGATGCACACATGCGCGCGCACACACACACACACACAGAGGAAAGACCATAGGAGAACACAGCAAGGTGGCAACCATCTGCAAGCCAAGTAGATAGACTACAGAGGAAACAAACTCTGCTAGCACCTTGATCTTGGACTTCTAGCCTCTAGAACTGTGAGAAAATAAATTTCTGGTTTCCAATCCACCCAGTCTGTGGTATTTTGATATGGCAGCTCTAGTAAACTAAAACACCTATGAATTCTTAGTTTTATTTTTCTGTATGTAGGTGTGTTTTATTTACCTGGCTACCTTTGAGATTTTTCTCTGCATCATTGATTTTTGATGGTTTGAATATTATGGTCTAGATGTGGTTTCAACCTTCTTGGCATTTTTTGACCTTCTTGGTTTGACGTTTTTGTGATTATTTTTTAAAAATTTTCAACCATTATCTCTTCAAATATTTCTTCTCTTTCATCCTTACTCTCTTCTCCTTCTGAGATTCCAAAAATCACGTTAGGTTGTTTGATATTGTCCCACAGCTCTTAGATGCTCAGTTCTTATTGTTTCTCTCCAACCCCCTGTTTCTTTGTATTTCAGTTTAGGGAATTTCTTTCTTTTTTTTTTTTTTGATTTTTTTTTTAAGATTTTAAAAAATTTTTTTATTAGAGAGAGAGAGTACAAGCAGGGGGAGCAGCAGGTAAAGGGAGAGGGAGAAGCAGGCTCCCCTCTGAGCAGGGATCCTGGCATGGGGCTCAATCCCAGGACCCTGGAATCATGACCTGGGCTGAAGGCAGCCGCTTAACCGACTGAGCCACCTAGGCGCCCCAGTTTAGGGAATTTCTATTGACCTATCTTCAAGTTCACCATTTCTTTCCTCAGATGTGTTAAGTCTAAAGGCATTCTTTATCTCAGGAACCATGTTTTTCCCACTAGTACTTTCATTTGACTATTTCTTATAGTTTCCATGTCTTTGTTGATATCTACCTTCTGACCATGCATATTATACACTTTTTCCAAAAGAACATTTAACATATTAATCATAGTTGGTTTAAGTTCCCTGTCCAATAGTTCTGAGTCACCTCAGAGTCTGATTGTGTTTATTATTTTGTCTCTTGAGAGTGACTTTTCTCTCTTGCATGTCTGTAATTTTTCACTGAATGCCAGACAGCTTATGGAACCCAGTAGAGTCTGAGGTAAATAGTATTTATGCTTGGAAAGTGGAAATGGACACACCTTTTCTTCTGCTAGTCTGTGTATGTGTCTGGTGGGCAGAGGAGTGATAGAGGGCTGGAGAGGGTAGTCAATCTAGTCAGGAGTTAAACTGGGTTTGGGTTCTGTTGTTGTTCTGGTTATCTTCAATACACCACTTGCTTCAAATTCCTCTAGCATTACCTTGTACTTATGGAGAGGGTGACTTTATGGGATGATTTTCGTCCTGTTCCATCTTATGTGCACCTATGAAAGGACTTGCTTTCCCCCAGAAGACTACTGCTGCTTGTTACTTGGTGCTTTCCAGCCTATGGGAGTGGTAATGGGGGAAAGAAACGGGGGATTGTTTATTATCTTAGTCCTAAGCCCCAGTCTTAGGATCTCAGAGGTAAGACTTTTAATGATCATTCGTCTCACCAGGTATAAACAGCATAAGAGACCTCTAATGTCCTGGGTGCCAGATGGTTTCTTGCCCCTTCTCTTCAAATGGAGAGGTTTTTGTTTCCCCTCTTACCCACTCCTCAGCTACCTGGGTCCTCACATACCTTTCAGGTGTCTTAAGGCCTTCGTTTTTCTAAGAGAAAAGGATCCAATCAAAGCTTCATGGCTTTTTGGCAGAAGTAGCTGCTTCCCTTCTTTAAGCCTCTATCACTGAAGTAGGCTTTCCACAGGCTCCCACCCTGCCCCTAATCTCTCTGTGAACATTGGTAAAGGGCCTATGGATAGATATGGATTTTCCTTGCTTGGGTGACACCCAGGTGTTCTATATTCTCACACAGCCCACCCCTAGCATTTAGCATTTTGTTAAGATATTTAACTAAACTCTTCTTATCAAATTCCTCTCCTTGGAGACCCTCTACTTTCCTTAGACTTCAGGCTAGTTGTTTGCTCTGTGAACTCAATTTTCTGAAAAATTTAAGAAAATTTATGACTGTCAATTATTTGTTTCTTATTGGTAGGGTGAGACAAACATTCTTCCCAGCTTTCTTCATCCTACTTGGAAACCAGAAATTCTAAAATTTACTTTTGGATTGCTTACTGTTCTATGCTATAATCTCCCACTGAGTCTCTAACTTTGAGTAAAGGTCCATTACATTCTATAATATTGTTAGAGGGCCTTTTGCAAAGGAGGGAAAAGGAACATGCTGGGAATGGAGCAGTAGAAAGAGAGGACAATAGCTGGCAGATGACTAAGAAGAGATCAAAAACTGTGTTGACAGCAGAACATTTGCAATCAAGGGTGAAAGGCAATCACCAGGAGAATCCAAGCACTTCTTCTCACACTGGAGAGAATTTGGGGAGGATCTTTGACTTTCCACAATTTTGTGTAAAGGAAAGTTCAACTAATTTTAGATGGCTATTAAAGGAAAGAGTGACTGGGTGTTGCTATTGGACTTGGGCTACTTGAATTATAGGGATATAGCCAAATCATTACAGTTGTTTGTCATCAAACCTAAGCAAAGTAGCTATGGTCCAAAGATGGGAGATCACACTCTTTGTATAGAGAAAGTTAACACTAAACTCATGAGTTTATTTAGGGTCCCAATTTTTAATAGACTCTTCAATAGAGTTATCTGAATCTCACCACAACAGAGAAAAAAAGGCTTAGAACATTTGGGTGACATCTTTCATTAAAAGAAATAATTTGGCTTCCTGTGTTATCCTATTTATAAGGTGTTCTGATGAGGGAACCTGAGGTTTAATTTCTATCATAATGTCAGGGGCAGGGGGGAAGGGATCAAATTTTAGAGGCCACCTCAGCACTTGAGTAATTTTTTCCAATCCAGCAAGATCAGATAGCCTGATTTCCTTGCTCAGTGTTTCTGGGAGAAAAGGCAATTTTCAAGACTGAAATAGCAATTTCTTAGCCATCACTGAGGCTCTTAAAATCCATTTTTTAAACTCCCATAGACTTCCATGTGTAAATGAAAGAAGACTCCTGGAAATACACATTTTTCTATTTTGAGAGATAACTCACTCAAGCATAAAGTTAATACAATTTATTACACCAAAAGTAAAGTTGCATTAGAGTGAGCTCATAACAGATGAGTAAACACACTTCACAAGAACAGGGTTGGCATGTCTGCTATCCTGAGTTTGTCTCCTTCAGCTTCAATGTCTCCTTAAATATCTCATTCCTGCATCAGCCCTGTTGACATAGGATAGGTCTGTCTTCCTTAGAAAGGTTTTGAAACACCGTTAGACTCTTGAAAGTTCAGAGCTAACCCTTAGATGGGTAACCAGCCTTTGATTATTCTAAGGTAGACAAAATATTTAATCAGTACTTTGAAAGGAGATTGACAAAATCAAGTTTAAGGGCTCCTGAGCCAGGCTGCTCAGGTTCATACACTAGGTTTAATGAAAACTTACTAGCTGTATGACCTCAGGCAAGGTGGGTAATTTCTCTGAGTTTCAGTTGCTTCATATTAGAATGAAAATGATAATAATAGTGCTTAACTCATAGAATTGCTGTGAGGAGAATTATATGCAAAGCACTTAACACGGTGTCTAGCACACAGTATACATATGGCAAAGGTTGGACATTTACCACCACCACCACCATCATCATCACCACCACCACTACTACATCAGATATCAGGCCAACTTGCTACCCATCCTACCAACTCAGTTCATTCATTTGACAAAATCTTGTGTACCAGGCTTTGCTCTAAGAGCTTATGGATAGTAAAATAAGAATATAGGCTTTGTTTCCTGTGCCACCTACCAGCAAGATACTTTATCTCCTCGAACCTGGATTCTCTTCAATAAAATGGGACAAATCAGGATTAGAACTAGGATAAGGTACATTAAAACACTTGCATAAACCTAAGAGTAAGTGTCTCCCTAAATTTTGTACCCTAGGCATCTTGCTTGCCTCACCCTCATCCCAGCCTCTGGGAATAATAATACCTACTTTTATTGTATGAATCATAGAGTTGAGGAAGCAGGGAAAGGGTAATTACATTTGCCTGGCATGAGAGTGGCATTTAAGAAGGCTTGTCTAGGGAGGGTCTACAGATTGGGCCTTAAAAGATAAGAAGAAATCTACTAAGCAGGCATTGTATTCTTCCCTGTGGGCATATCAAACAGTGAGTGATGGGTTGTCCTTGGAAATGACCTGTGGCTTAGAAGGAAATGATGACAAGAGCTAACAACTGTTATTTGTTCAGTACCTACTGTGTGTGCAGCATGACTGGGCATTTTGCAAATATTGTCTTTAACACTCACAGTAGCCTTAGAAGATTAGTATCACTTCTCCCCACTATACAGCATAACCTCAAAGAGCTCAGCCCAAGGGCAAAAACGTTACATAGTGTATTAGTTTTCTGTTGCTGCTATAACAAATTGCCCCAAATTAGCTTAAAACAACACAAATTATCTTAAGAGTTCTAGAGGTCAGGAGTCTGACACAGATCTCGCCCAGCTAAAATCAAGGAGTCAGTAGGGCAATGTTCCTTGCTGGAGGCTCTAGGGGTGAATCCATTTCCTTGTCTTTCAGCTACTAGAAGCTGTCCATACTGTTGGCCTGTGGCCTCCTTCTATCTTCAAAATCAGCTGGTCAAGTCCTTCTCACATGTTATCACTCTGGCCTCCTTCTGTAGTCATGCTTCCTTCTGACTCTGACTCTCTCTTCTACTTTTTAAGAACCCTTGTGATTATATTAGGCCCACCCAGATAACCCAGGATAGTCTCCTTATTTTAAGGTCAATTATTAACCTTAATTCCATCTGTAACCTTATTCCCCTTTGCCATGTAACCTCACATAGTCAAGGTTTCTTGGGATGATAACATGGACATCTCTTGAAGGCAGGGATCATAGGGGGTACCTATTCTGCCTACCTCACAGGGTTTGTTAACGGCAGAGCTGTTAGATTAGGGTAAATCTGGATTTCATCCTGGGTTGATAGGGAGACATTAACGGCTTTTCAATACTGGAGTGGCCTAAATAGATCTGTACTTTACATAAACAATCCTTGACTCAGAATGTAGTAAGGAACTGGAGGAGAAGAAAAAATATTGGCATTAGAGAATTCAGTAAGAATTAATGATACGGCAATTACAGAAATGGAGAAAAAGGGAGTAGAAGAAGGGTATTTCAGAGGCAGAATCCTCAGGGCCATGACCAGTTGGATATGGAGAGGGAAGGAGAGAAAGTATCCAAAGATGAATCCTAGATTTCCTAGCTTAGGCAATTGCAAGGATTGTGGTTTTTCTTTACATTTCTACTTACAATTGCTTTGCAATACATTCTTTTGTTTCACCATCCATTTATTCACCAAACATATCAATGAACCCAAAACACAAAACTTCCTGTCCTCTAGGACCTTACCTCCCAGCTAAGGGACAAATACATAAATGATAATCATAATTAATAAGCATAGAGTATATTAAAAGGTGGTGAGAGCTACTGGAAAAAAGAAAAAAGCAGGGTTAGAGGTAGCAGGAATGCTGAGGGTAGGAAGGTGGGGTGCAACTCCTACAGATAGATGGTCATAGTGAATCTCAATTAGAAGGTGACATCTGTGCAAAAACCTAAAGGAGGTAAAAGAATCATCCCTGGAGACATCTGGGGATGCACTCCTGGCAGAGGAAACAGCTAGTACAGAAGCCTGACCATGGGAGCAAGGAGGCAGTGTGACCCAAGCAGAGTGAGCAACAGGACAAGCAAGAGGAGATGATTCTTCTCCTATCCAACAGGGAGAAACTGGGCTCTCACAAGAAGGGGAGAGTGAGGAGGAAAAAAGGAGCAGCATAAGCCCTGTGCCTGGTCACAGATGGGAAATGCTGCACTCTATCTATCTAAATTATCTCATATGATCCTTAAACAACCCTGTGAGGTAAATAGGGTGACTAGCCCCATTTCACAGGTGAGGAAAATGCTCAAGACGACACAGCTAGAAAGTGGCAGACTGGGATGCAATCTGAGACAGTCCAGCTCCAGAATCTGCTCATTCTCCTCTCCTCCCCACACCCTGGACTGCACAAGGAGCTGAAGAGCACCAGAAAGAAGTCTTTTCTATCTAAAACCATCTCCTCATTAATCCCTAAAATTCCATCATTAACACTTCATTCCTGTCACAAGCACTGTCGAGACTTAAATGGGTGATATGAAAAGCTCCTTACACCTTTTGGTAAATGTGTCTATCCATCTATTCAACAAGAGTTATTGATCACCTCCTACGTGTTAAGCTCTGGGCCAGGACTTTTCTCCATGGTAGGAAGGACTTGGCAGCAGGAAAGCATTTGCCAAGGAAGAAAAGTGGGGCTGTAAGGACAAATTTCATTTATTTGAAGTTTTGCCTCGGGAGATGGCCACATTGATCACTTAGTAACCATTAGGTCACCACACAGTGTGATGATGCTTGTCCTTTCTGCTGGATAACTCTCCCTCCACAGCTAATTGCCTTACATCTATAGTCTAGTTCTTGTCAGTTTTGTCACACTGTTATTACATACAGTAATGGTGTGTAAGATATTAGCCTGTCATTATATATAAATGTGTCTAAGGAAAACTCATTTCCAAGAATCATTTTTGAAAATGAATCCAGACGAGAGGTAAAAGCTTATTTTCTATCTCCAAGGACAACATAAAGTAACTCTGAAGCTTGTATGAGAATCAGTTAAGGTGGACTCCATGCCCCTAGGAATACAAAGCCGCAAACACATTTTTGGGTGTTATGGAAAGCCCAGGAAAGAGTTAAGCTGGAAAGGAGAAGCAGCTTTCTTCTCTAACTGTGCCTTGCCTTGAGGGGATGAACAACCCAGCCCTCTCCCCAGTTACCATTCCTCTATTTATTTGATTATGGTTAATAACACGTGACCAGAAAATCGTTTTTATCATTTTCCCTCTGGTGCCATTAAGTTTAATTTCCTTGTTTTAATAATACAGCACCAGTGACTTGCCTGATATAAGAACTTTTCTCTTCCAGTTATGTATTAGAATAACACTTTAATTTATTACAGAATGTACATTTCATATAACTTTCAAAACCCCTGGCGTTGTGATATCCCTAAGGGTTGGTCGCTGTGTTCCTGGTGTCTTCGCAGTGTTTGTTTCTGACAGCTTTCACCACTAAGATGTAAACACTGTGAAAGGCCAGATGTTGTATGTCTTATGTCCCTGAAACACTGCCTGCATGTGGCAGGTGATCAGGAATGCACGATGCATGATGGACAAAATGCCCACCTTCTCAAACCGCACGCCCTCTCACCTCTGACCAGGCACAATGAAGAGTTGGTCTGTGAAATGGCATGGAAATGGGTTCTAATCACACCCAGAAAACGGATTAATCTTAGGATATCTACAAACTTTAAATACAACAAGCATGGGTCAAATACCTATTGTCTATAAGGGAGAGATGCTATTCTGGGTACTGAGGGCAAAATAAAGGTACCCTACCCACTGCGTCTGCCCTGCAGGGGCTTATCGTCTGGTAGGAACCTAGTGATGACCTGCAGAGAGAACCCAGAGTGACCTCAAGTCCTTTCCCCTCCGAAGTTTTCTAGAATCCTCACTGGTGCCATTCATCTGGAACTTCCAGATAAAGATTCAACTTATGGGCTCTGGAACCAGATTGCCTGAGTTCAGGTCCTGACTCAACCAAGTACTAGCTCAGTGACTTTGGGTGACTTACTTACCTTTTCTGCACCTCCATTTCCTCATTTGTAAAATAGGAATAAAAACAGGATGAATCTCATGGAGCTGTTGTGATGATTGAATGAGTTCATGTATGTAACATGCTTAGAACTATACCAGATACAGGCTAAGCATTCTATTAATATTAGCTATTATTTGGTTTATTATCACCACTTTGTTATAAATTATATTTTGTATGGATATCTTGAGCTACTAGTTTTTATTATTGCATATTTAAATAGAAATATTTTTATTGCTCTTTAGAGTGATACATGATTATAAAAGATTTACATTATGTAGAGAAAGAAAATGTTTCTCTATAATCTTATCCCCAAAGATAAGCATAATTCACAATTTGGCAAAACTCCTTCCACATAGCAATTCGTGTATTTAAGAACATGTACATATATTTTCAACACAACTTTATTATAATATACACACTGTTCCACTAAGAGCCTACTCATAAAACTCAATGTACTGAGATAATCTGTGTAAATATACTAAGATTTATTCCAAGATTTATATAACCATTATTGTATTAGCAGACATTAGACCACTTACTGGTGAACACTATAGTGTTCACAAAGATTTGGGCTGTACTGTTCAAGCTAAAGCTCATGTTTTTTGAAGGAAATGTCATTGAGTTCCCAAAGAGCTCTGCAGATAGGAATTTCTGTGTATACTGACTGATTGACCATTTTAGGAGAACTGAACAAGCGGCAGAAGCAAGCTTTAACTGCAGAAAGTTCTATTTCTAAATTTTTTAAAAAATATTTTATTTATTTATTTGTCAGGGAGAGAGAGAGCACTCACAAGCAGGGGGAGCGGCAGGCAGAGGGAGAGGGAGAGGGAGAAGCAGGTTCCCCGCTGAGCCAGGAGCCTGATGCGGTACTCGATCCCAGGACCCTGGGATCATGACCTAAGCCAAAGGCAGACGCTTAACTGACTGAGCCACCCAGGCATCCCTCTAAACTTTTTTTAAAAGTTCTAAAAAATGTTTTGACTAGCATGACATAACTATTTTTCAGGATTGTTGTGAAGACAAAATAAGGTAATGCATACAAAGGGCCTGAACCCATATAAATGCTCAATAGTTGCTGCCTATCGTTGTTATTAGGACGGCAATTCACAGGGGAAGAATCTAGACACCATCTGTCTTTGATAAGTTAGTCACTGACCTAAGTCATGTCTCTGGCAACCACCTTAGGTTCTAGAATTCTATTCTTTAATGACTAGGTATTGTACTAAAAGATAAAGTAGAGCATAGAAATAAAAGCATAGAATAACTACTCACCCTGATCCTTCCAGACACTAAAAATTATCTACATGATGTTTTTTAATTAATAAGAAAGGTTAAAAATAGTATCTATCAAATTTGCTTCCTCTGTCTAATGACCTGTACAAAGAGTGGCACTTTCGATTAGCATTTCATTACCTCGTTCAGCTTGCCCACGATAGAGAAAGATTAGTTAGGAAAACAGACATGGGAGAGGAGTAGGAGAAAGGATGATTATTGAACAAGGCTCGGGTTCTGCTTTTTATATCATAGCCTTTTTATTCAGGGTTCCTCAACCTTGGCATTACGGACATTTGGGGCCAGACAATTCTTTGTTGTGGGGGCTGTTCTGTGCATTATACTTAGCGGCATCACTGGACCCTACCCACCTATTGCCAATTGCATCTCCCCCCACCAGGTCTGACACCCCAAAATGCCTCCAGACATTGCTAATGTTGCCTGGGGGCAAAAGAGAACCATTGATAAATATATATGTACATATTTTTTATATAGCATGTTACACTTTGCAAATGCATTTAATATTTACAATTGTTGTGTGAAGATGCTGGGAAGATATTCTCCATTTTATAGATGGGGAAAACATGATCCTATAATACCAAATGTGAAATCAAAATTTAAATTTTGAACCACTGAGATGACATCATGAGTCAGACCAGAAAAAAATAGTCAATGTTTTTTGTTTGTTTCTTGTTTTAGCATATTTTAGTACAAAGTCAAAGCTTTTCCCCCTTACTTGAAGACCACAGAAGGGATGTTCAGGCAGCCAGCCTCAAAGAGGACCCCTGAGCAAAAGACAAGTGTAAGATGCAGCCACATAATTCATAGTTAATTTTGGGTTCAGTTCTTTAGCTGTAGAGATAACGGTTTGAAGAAAAATTTGTCTGCTCTTGCAAAGGTGGAAAATGGGGATGGCATGTGAATAAATGATTCTAATCGCTACAATGATATATCTTTAAGAGGTATGAGCATTCCATCTATAAAGAAAGTCTGCCCATTAATTAAAATTGTTACGGAAAGAATGGAGAGGATTAAAATAGATAAAAGCTGTAGCAACAACAGGTCTAAAAACCAAAGTCTTGGAAAATAAAGAAACTGCCTAAAGACAGGGACTCATAATCCACAGACATCAAAAGAGGGGAGGTTTCTAGCTGCCAGGAAGAGCTGAAATCCCAAGGAGATGGGGAACAAGAAGAAAAACTCTAGAAAATTCACCAAGGGCATCGGCTCTGAGTCTGAACCCCTAAATGGCACAAGCAGACATTTATTTATTTATTTATTTTAAAGATTTTATTTATTTATTTGAGGCAGAGAGAATGAGAGACAGAGAGCATGAGAGGGAGGAGGGTCAGAGGGAGAAGCAGACTCCCTGCCGAGCAGGGAGTCCGATGCGGGACTCGATTCCAGGACTCCAGGATCATGACCTGAGCTGAAGGCAGTCGCTTAACCAACTGAGCCACCCAGGTGCCCACAAGCAGACATTTATTAATTCACACATGTCATTTCACTGGTTGTGTGGATATCAACGCAGCTGCTCATTTCTGCTTATATCTGCTGAGGCTTTTTTACTACATCAGAACTCAGGTTTGTAGACAGTGAAAATGTCATCACATTAAAAACAATCTGCTTCACATGTGTGAGATAATAGGATTTGGGGTTAATGAGCTCATGTCTGGGATATCGATCCAAATGTGAATAACTTGTAATTGGCCATCACTCAATACTAGCTTATAACTAGTCTGGGCTATATGAATGGGATGCTTTATTCACCAAAATAACTACAGAACCACAAAAACCAAAACTTGCTCACAGAACTGGCCAATTGCCAAACAGCATCTCCCCTCCTCTCCTTCCCCTCACTCCCCTACTTCCAGTTAAATATGAAATTGTGAAGAGAATATAAGATAATACATAGGCCCATCATAAATTACTGGCCTGGCAGGCCCCACATGTAGAATGAAAAAGCCATGATTTAAGACATAACAAGAGCCCTTCTTTTTTACCCAGGAAGCATCACTTTTATTATTTTGCCACCATAAACCCAGGTTTTGAAAGATTTGATCTCCAAATAGTAAGGTTATTTAAAACAAGGATGTTTTTAAATAATGCCATGCCTAGGTCTAGTTTCCTACAATTCTATTTATAGTACCACTCTCTTGGGTCAAGATACTCTCTATAATTATTATCCATGAACCAAGTACTATCCATGAATAGTAACATTAACAATTTACCAGGTTAACCATCAAACTATGGATACGAGCAAAGGTGAGGTAACCAAGGAAAGAATTCAGAGAAACAGGAAGATTGAGACACCCTCATCAGCCCCCTGAGAAGCCAGGGGCCACAGGCTGAGCAGCTAAGTGGGAAGGACAGAGCATGGGTCTTGGAGTTGGGTTTGAAGACTACGCTTACCATGTATACAATGTGTAATAATTGAGCAAGATCTCTGAGCCTTAGTCTTCTTATCTCTGGGTAGGCTAATACCTGCCTTAAAAGTTATTGTGTGAATTGAAAAGATGGTGGTTGTTAAGGAACTTGTCACTTAGTATGTACCCAATGAAAACTAGTTTCTTTATTTACTCCCGAGGGGCTCATCAACCCTGGACTGGATCAGGGAGTAATCCCTATTCATCTTGAACTGGCAACCAGTCAAGCATCTTAAAATGGTTCAAAGAAAAATGGGCAGCCCATCTGTGAATATACAGCTACTTGACCGTGTGTGGCTACATTCATCCATACTTTATATAAAACACTGAATATGCTACATAAATCCCCATTTCTGCTGCTATAGGATTGGAACTCTGAACTGCTAGCCCCCAAAATCACACTCTGATTATGAGAATGAGACTAAACCAAGAGTGGGAAGTGGGGTTCAGATCCTTCTGCACAAAGACGAACACTAGGGGGAGACTCTCTCCTTTCTCAGCTGAGAAAGATTTGTAAAGCTCTGTGCTCAGTCACCACCCCAATACTCTATGAACATTTCATGATTAGTATCAAGTAATTGGGGAACAGATTTGGGCAGGCAGCAAAAACCACTTATGGGATGGGGAAATGAAACCTAACAAGGTGACAAGAAATTATTTTCCAGGAAGTCTAAAAAAAAGTTAAGATTAAGAAACCATAGCGTGTAACCCTCTACTATTATCAATTACCCAGCAATATGTTTTTGTAATCACAATATTTGATTTTTCTTGGCATAAAAGTGATATTTAATGGCTAACAAAATTAGTGATTACATATTAACATTAATGATAACAATAAAAAATAATACCTAACGTGTACATAGATTCATGTGTACTTTTGTTTTTTAATTCTTCCAACAGTCCAGTGAGTAGATACTTCAATCCACTTTTCTGTTAGAAAAATTGAGATATAGAGAGGTTAAATGAGTTGAAAAGCAGCATGGAACAGTGGTTAAGAGCACAGACTGCAGAATCAGATGACTGGGTTCAAGTCTCACATTTACTCCTCACTGGTTCTGTGACCTCACAAGCTAATTACCCTCACTGTCTTTGCTATAATACTAAGGGTAATTGTAGTACCTCCCCACTTGGTTTATTTTTTTTATTTTTTTTAAAGATTTTATTTATTTATTTGACAGAGACACAGTGAGAGAGGGAACACAGCAGGGGGAGTGGGAGAGGGAGAAGCAGACTACCCACTGAGCAGGGAGCCCGAAGTGGGGCTCGATCCCAGGACCCTAGGATCGTGACCTGAGCCAAAGGCAGACACTTAAGGACCGAGCCACCCAGGCGCCCCTCCCTACTTGGTTTATTGGGAGAATTAAATGAGTTAATACATGTAAAACACTTAGAATAGTGCTTGGCACATTGTAAGCACTCAATATGTGTTAGCCACTCTGTGACCCAGTCACAGATCTATTTATTAATTTAAACATTACTTAATTGTCACTGTGTCAGTCTTAGGCATTGGGGGAAAGTAATGAAAAAGATCTTATATATCGTTTGGGGCACCTGGGTGGCTCAGTCAGCTCAGGTCATGATCTCCGGCTCCTGGGATCAAGCCCCGAGTAAGGCTCCCTGATCAGCAGGGAGTCTGTTTCTTCCTCTCTCTCTGCTCCTCCCCCCAGCTCATGTCCTCGCTCTCTCAAATAAATAAATTTAAAAATCTTAAAAAAAAAAAGATCTTACAGCTTACTGGGAAAGATAGATATTATGTGATTCTCATGAACATGCGGTGAGTACTATGGCAAAGGAAGCTGGTGTCATGCAGCATGCTGGAAAGAGAGGTTAGGGCCAGGTAGGCGATGGATAGCACAAGAGCCTGAACTGGACCCCCGCTGCACTTGAAACATTAGCAGCAGCAAAGAGGGATTCTCATCAACAGCTCTAAAGCTATTTTCACAGCTTATAGCTGAAGAAGACTTAGAGTTTTCAGATCTAGTCCTAATTCTGAAACTTTCCAGACAAATCATTTGATCCCTGGGCTTCCATTTCTATACACATAAAATGCCAATCCCTTACAGTTGCTCTGGGGAAGGAATTAAAATTACTGTATGGGCTTCCATGATTTGTGAAGCATCTGCGAGGGCGTGAAAACCTGGCAGTAAGATCAATGGGTAACAGATCAACCACACACCTTTTCTGAGAAGAGGTCCTGTCAAAAAGCTGCCCATAGAGGAACTCCAGGGGCTTTCTCCATAGCATCCCAGAGCCGGGAGGTATCTTTGGGTTCTTGCCTGGTCGCTTCCAAACTTTTTGCTACTAAGGATACCTTTTACCAGTTGTCTATCCTGAGCTCCCTGCTTTTAAATACTTGAGTTACCATGATGACCATACAAGTAACAATCAATACATTCTTCATTTAGACTCATTAGAGAGCATTTCATACATGTAAGACGGGAGTATTGCCATTCTGAGTTGATATAATCCAACCAAAATAAGATAAAACTTTCTTATTAAACACTCACTGAAAAGAAACAGGAAAAAACAATAAAGAGTAAAGGAGTGGAATAACTGTCAAGATTTTGACATACGTCTTTTCCATCTTTATTTTGGGCACTGTTTTTCTTAAAATAGTTGAGATCACAAAACGGACATTTCTTTAGGTGGGGGTGTTGAGTATCATTTATCCTTTCCAAACTCCGCCCCCTTACCGCAGCCTGCAACCCCGTACCACCCTGTAATACCTGCATCATAGCACTTCCCATATGCTAAGTCCATCTGTTTTTACATGTGATTCTCTACTGGGACTGAATGTTTGTGTCTACCCAAAAATCTTATGTTGAAATCTAATCCCCAGTGTGATGATATTTGGAGGTGGGGCTTTTGGGAGGCGCTTAGGTCATGAGGGTAGAGCCCTTATAAATGGGATTAGTGCCCTTAAGATGGAGACCCCAGAGAGCTCCCTTGCCATTTCCACCATGTGAAGTTAAAGGAAAGATGGCTGTCTATGAACAGAAAGTGGGTCTGTACCAGACACTATATCTGCCAGCACCTTGATCTTGGACCTCACAGCCTCCATAACTGTGAGAAATAAACATATGTTGTTTAGAAGCCACCCCATTTATGGTTTTTTTGTTATAACAGCATGAGTGCACTAAGAATACCCTCTGTGCTATAAAACTGTGTCTTAGTCATCTTCATACCCCCGCACTCTGCAACTTACCTGGTACATAGTACACATTCAATCCTTTTTTTTCCCTCTGTACTGAATTAAACTGTTTAAATTAAACTGAAATATGGAAACTCTATTACTGCCTTTGCATATCACAGAACCCTTGGCTTAGTTCTCTTGTTTCACAGATGAAAACATGGAAAACCAGAGTGGTTAAGGGACAGAGGTTTCCATATATAAGACTGAGTGATTGCCAAAAAGCAACAGATGATAATAGAAGTGGGCATGTTCTGGAATTCCATCACTTTAAGATAACCACTATTCATGTTTTAGTGGCCATCTTTCATGCAATTTGTACAAATGGGATAGTACCATAATATTCTTTTTCATCATGAATAGTTTCTAAAAACGCAGTTTTTTTCTTAAACTTCCTCCTACCCTCTGTCCTCCCCCCACCCCTACCCCTCCACCAGACATCCCTCTGCTCCATCCTAATTCCCACGTAACCAGTATTAATGACCTGGTATGTTATTATTTCATAACATTTCCATGCTGCTAGAACCATAGACAAACATAAATACATATATAAAGTAGGGTTGTTATTGTCTGTTTTTCAAAAATGGGATCACACTACCTATATACTTTTTGTACTTCACAATACATTGCGAGAATATACTCAAGTTGACTGCTTTGGACTTGCCTCCTGCAAAAGGGGGTCACGTGCTCTGCTGTCTGTATAAGCTTCCACACCTGTGGATCAGGCATTCTGTAAGCTCCTGAATGAGTTCTGGCTGCAGCTTTGCAGATCAGAGAGGCAAACCCATACAGAGAAACAGGTATCTATCCCTGTCCTTTGTGAGGACAAAACGCTGGCCCTTCCAGGATGGAAGGGACCTAACGTAGTTGAGTTGCCACCAAGGCACTGGGGGTTTCCTTGAGGAATAGTGCCCATTATTTTCCTTCCAGGCCCTTGACCAGCCAGTTGGGACACTGGCCACAGCCCAGGTTTCTAAGAGCCTCCCTAAGCAGTAAACTTGCCCCATCCCCTGGGGTCTTAAAAAGCCAGTGTTAAATCTCACGTCCTGAGAAAGTTCCCTAAAGTCTGTGAATTCTGGCTCATCCAGTGTTATGTTCTGCCTCCTGGATTAAGCCCCCATCAAAATTTATTCCCAGGCATACTGCCCCTGCTCCTGCCAGCACGCACGTGCTAGTCAGTCTTTGCAGTTCCTTTGCGGTGGAATCTCTTTCCTCTCTTATCAAGCATAGCACATCCCCCCGCTGGATTCTTCTGGGAGTTAACCCTAGTTATGGTACTGGCATTCAAGAGAGGCAGCAGGGGCAACTCCTTAGAAGGACACCTGCTGCCTTGGGGAGGCAAGCCTCTGCAGCGCCTTCCTACATGAGAGAAGTGCCCGCTCTTCATACAGAGGGGTGGGCTGAAAGCCTGTGGGTTCAGAGGAGTTTACAGAGCCACAGTGCTTGTGGGCATCCACCTTGATGCCCACATCTCCTTTATCCAGGTCCCAAGCCTTCCCAAACAGGGCCCTGACCTTAGCACTACAGACCTGGCTTGAGAAATTAAAGGTATCTGAAGCTTTAAACTAAGTCCTCAACTACATCCAAGCTTTCACTGACGAGGTAGTAAACTCCCACAGAGAGTCCTACCAGCTCCCACATTTAGCCTCTAGTGGTGTATTAACAGCTCTCAGCTTTTCATTATCTCTCTGCAGGGCATTAATACAACCTCTAAACACCAACCAAAACCATTGCCCTTATATGCATTTGTTCCTCTCTCCCCCCAGCCCCGTTGCATTTCAAATATCTGACTCATCAAGGATATTCCCTTCCACCCAGGTCACCAACAGTGAAATTTTTAGCAGTTGGGCTGCTAACGTATGCCCTCAGTGCCCTACATATTACATGATGTTAGGCAGAAAAGAGTAATGCTCCCCACCCTGACCCCCCACCACAAAAAAAGTCAGAACCTGTAAATATGTTTTCTTACATGATAAAAGGGATTTTGTAGATGTGATTAAGCTAAGGATCTTGGATTGGTAAGATTATCTTGAATTGCATATTGGTGGGTCCCGTGTAATGACAGAAGTCCTTATAAATGCAAGAGGGAGGGGCACCTGGGTGGCTCAGTCAGTTGAGCGACAGACTCTTGGTTTTGGCTCAGGACATGATCTCAGAGTCCTGGGATCGAGCCCCACTCAGTGGGGAGTCTGCTTGTCTCCCTCTCTCTGCCCCTCCCCCCACTCGCACTCTCTAAAATAAATAAATAAATATATATTTTTTTTTTAAAGAGGGAGATAGAAGTGTCAGAGTCAAAGAGGGATTGGAAGATGTTATGCTACCAGCTTCGAAAATGGAGGAAGGGACTATAAGCCAGAGAATACTGGCAGCCCCCTGGACGATGGCAAAGGCAAGGAGACAGACTCTCCCCTAGAGCCTTCAGAAGGAACACAGCCCTGCCTACACCTTGATTTTAGCCCCGGGAAGCCCATTTCGGACTTCTGGCTTCCATGACTTCGAGAGAATAAGCCTGTGTTGTTTTAAGCAGCTAAGCCTGTGGTAATGTTTTATAGCTGCAATAGAAAACAGTTACACATCGGGGAGAGGTCTTCCTTGGCAGCCACAAATGAGCCAGCCCAAGCAGAGCGTACTGCTTCCTTGGACTGCTCCTAGTACCAACGGTGTGTCCAAGTCCTCTGACAGGGAGCTGCCAAGACAGAATTAGACTTGCAAATAATTTACTGGAGGAAACGCTCATGATTGGGATGCACGTATTACAGAATATAATGCAGGTCTGGCACTGGTGCAAGGAAAGAGGGAAGGGAGGATTGGCTAGAAAAAGCCTCAGGCTGCAGGGTAGCTCAGAGAAGTCTCATCCAGGTCATCGGAGGGCCCCACCATAAAAGCTGGCCAACCCAGGGCGGATGTGGCGTCAGCACGAGGGCTGCGGCAGATCTGCAGGTGTAGCAGCTGCTGTAACCTTCTCACAGCAGGTTATCTTGAAGGGAGATCTAAAGCGCTCATCTGCACAAACACCACACTCGCCCACCACCACCCAGTCCAAGCAGTGCTAATTAACCATAGGCCCCTTACTGGGGCAGAGCCTTACCCACTGGGCTTCCCGCAGGGCCAGGAAAATCTCAGAGCGTATGTTCTCTGCAGGGGGCAGATCCAAGAGCCAGACGGAGAGGGGCGTGGCTACACACACCCGCGTCCTGATCCTCAGATTCCCCAATCAGATGATTCCTTGCTCCTCAGCTGTTGAAGAGAGTTTGGAGGATGGATGGGAGCCAGGATCGCTCCCCAAATGGAATTCCCTCCACATGGAGAAAACAAAAAAAACGATGGAAGAGGGAAATAATGTGCCCTCCTGTCAGACTGTGGGAACAAACGACTTCCAATTTTATGGCCAGATTGCTTTCAAGTAAAATTAAAATATCTTACACATCCGCCGGTAATGGTGAGAAGACCGTCTTCTAGTTTCACCCAGGACAAGGTATTATCTCTGTTTTCGAATTCTGCCATTCTGACCCGTGCCAGATATTTCATTTTTATGACATCTGCGTTTGCCTGACTGCTGGAGTCTTTTCATATGTCATCTGTCTTACGGTTGTGCTCCGTCCATTTTACTGTTGGGTCGTTTGGGTTTCTTTTGTTAATGTGTTTGTAGAGGTTGTGTGTATAGGATAGTTATTAACCCCTTATCTGCTGTATGCATTGCAAATATTTTTCAGCCTATATATTTTTTGGTCCTATTTTTTATTGAAGTGTAGCCTACATACAGTATTATATTAGTTTCAGGTATATACCATAGTTATTCAACATTCATATACATTACAACGTGATTTGGGGCCTATTTTTATGATATCTTTTATCAGATAAAACCTTTTAGGCTTTATAAGGTCAAATACACTTTTATAGTTTCTGGGTCACTTTGTTTTTGTTTGATCTCCCTGTTCCCACATTTTAAATAGAGTCTCCTAAATTTTTTTCTAAGATTTTTACTATTTTATTTTTACATTTACTGTTTTATCCATCTGAAATTTGTGTATTACTGCTTCTTTTCTTATCACAAAATAATACCTGGTTCTTGTAGACATTTTAGGAAACTTCAGATAATAAACAAGAAAAAAATTCTAAATTACTCTTAATCCCCCACCTGCCAATGTGCAGCCCTGTGAATGTTTCTATATCCTTTCAACCTTTTTTTCTATGCATTGCACACAATCCAAAAATTACTTTTTAAAGATTATATGGTAAATTCTGTTATGTAACCTGTTCGGTTATTTAACAATTCAGTTAGAACATTTTTTCACATCATGAGATAATTCTCTACAACGCATTTTTAATAGCACAGGAATAATCCAATAACCCAATAATCCAATGTATAAATGTACTATCAGTTGTTTAATAAAATCCCTGTTTGGGGACATTTATATTGTTCTCAGTTTCTTGCTATGAAGACAATATGCCATGATGCTCCCTCTCATTTGTTAGATTACATTTTGTACTTTGTTGAAGAGCTCACTCATTTTCGAGTATGTTTGTTCAATCTTAATAGCATCTAAAATTACTTGCTTAAAAATCAGATAAGGAGGGTCATCTGGGTGGCTCAGTCCTTAAGCGTCTGCCTTCAACTCAGGTCATGATCCCACGGTCCTGGGATCAAGCCCCGCATCAGGTTCCCTGCTCGGCAGGAAGCCTGCTTCTCCCTCTCCCACTCCCCCTGCTTGTGTTCCCTTTCTCACTGTGTCTCTCTCTGTCAAATAAATAAATAAAATCTTTATTAAAAAAAATCAGGTAAGGAGAGGAAAAGAAGATCCATTGGCTTTTCCTGGGTTGCTGTGTTGAGATACACCTGAACTAAATAGAGGACTTGAAGCTACCTTTAAAAAAGAACTGCAAGGGCGCCTGGGTGGCTCAGTTGGTTAAGCGACTGCCTTCGGCTCAGGTCATGATCCTGGAGTCCCGGGATCGAGACCCGCATTGGGCTCCCTGCTCAGTGGGGAGCCTGCTTCGCCCTCTGACCCTCCCCCCTCTCATGCTCGCTCTATCTCATTCTCTCTCTCAAATAAATAAATAAAATCTTTAAAAAAAAAAAAGAACTGCAATTGATGGGTTTAGAAATTAAGTTTCTAAAGAGCATCAGCTAGAAAGAGTTCAGAAGTTAAAAAATAAGCAGTAAAGAGAGCACAGGCAAAACCACCAGATGGAAGGATCAGAAAATCCGAAAGCACCAGCAACCAGCTGAAGGATCAACAGGGTAACAATGCCAGTTCTATTAATACCACAACCACCTACCCTCCAAGAAGCCTTGGCTTCAAGCTCTTTTGGAAAGAGATGGACATAAATCAATAATCATTCCACTTCAGGATTTTACTAGAATCTCAAGACAAAGAAATGAGTAGTAGAAAGTCTAAGGATGAGTAGGGAAAAAAATGAGCATAGAATATATTTTAGTTAAAATATAATTTTTAAATAAATCTGAATATTTGAAACAATAATCTAAGTGTGTACACTTATCTGCTATCATGTTTCTATTTATGAAATATGATTTATGATTTGGGGATTTCTCTGCCATTGCTGTCTTCCATACTCTATCCCAAACAAGAAAATGTAAAGAAATGTATTATTGAACTGTATACAATAAGCCACAGAATGCGAAGTTAGAAGAGAATTTACAACTCAGCCAGTCAGACTCCAGTATGTACTATGGGGAAAACTGAGGCCAGAAAAAGAGAAGTAACTTGCTAAAAGTCAGACAGTCAGTGACCAGCTGAGCCAGGAAATGCAGATCTCCTGCCTCTTAGCACCGGGCGCCCGCCACAAAAACATCACAAATCAAGAACACAGTCATACTTGTTCATGTCCCTTGTGGTCATGACTTACACATCAAGTCAGGGAGGCAGCAAGATGAAATCTACATATAGACATGTAACCACAATCATCTGAGTACTGCTCTAACAGCAATCAGTCCTCTGGCTGCCCTATGCCTTCAGTGTTCACATGGGAAGCTCTCTGAAAGGGAGATACCTGGAGAAGTCAGGAGAGGAGCTCACCCCATAGCACGGGGTTTCCTGGGACAGCACTTCAGTCTGCCATTTTCCTGGTGCCAACACTGAATAGGAGTGGCCTGATCTGATTGGCTCTTTCTTCAATGCATGTTCCCAGGGAAGACGACCCTTCAACACTATTCTTCTGAGGGAATTTTGTAGTTAAGAGCCAAGTGGAAAATGTTCAACACAATCAGATCTAACACCTTCTGAGTAGCAAATTAAAAATACATGACATTAAAAAGGACATTTTTTGCCTTTATTTTTTTTAAGTTTAAGGTTAAAAAGAAAGTTAGAAAGGAGAAAAGTAGGTTTAGCCTAGAGCAAAAATTCTTGACTTTTCTCCAACACAATGCATGTCCCATCTGTAACAGTCATAACAGGCTATGAGTTTCTGCACAGAATATGGTCTGCTGGATATAACTTCACCCTGTCTTCCCTACTGCTACTGACAAAACACCATAATTGAGATAATATTTGGATATTTTAGAATAAAATCTGACCCAGGAGTCTGGGTCCACTTCAATTGAGAAGCTGAGGCTGTTTTGACTGTGTTCATAATAGGCATTCATTATTACTATTAATGATAATAAAAATGGCCAAAATTATTAGTTGGGAATTAACTGCATGCAACTGTAGTTATTTTCATAAGAATAATCATAATAATGATAGTTATCTAGAGGAAATCTCTTTTCAAATGCTTAAACAGAGCCTGGCATAGAGAATACTCAATAAAGTTTAGATGATATTATGGTTGTTGTTGTTGTTGTTGAAGACAACTATCAACTACAGTTACATGTAAATATTTCAAAATCAGGATAATCTATACCCATAAAAGCAGAACTTCATGTAGCAGGTGCCTCTGGTATCCTTGTCACATGTTCTCTGCCCATCTCTAATATCAGCTATGGCTACAGTGGACAGATAAGTGCAAGCTCTCCCACCTCATACTACCAATATCTCAACTCAAATGGGATATTGCACTCAGCATTCTGCACCACATCTTGGAGTTTACTCACCCGGCATGAGAAGCGAGCCTGGAAGTACAGGGGAGGAAAAGCTTGTGAAGAAACCCTCAATTGATGGGGGGGAGGAGCCACTGTCTTTCAGGACAATTCCAGGAAGTATTCTGTGAGCTACTCAGGTGATCTCAGCAGAACTGCCCTCCTCACAGTGCTCCCAGCAGATTAGTCCTCCCCTGTCCTACTCTCCGATTCCCTCACTCCTTCTTCCTGGGACCACCTCCCAAATTAACCACCTGCACCCAAATCCTTGTCTCAGGCTCTGCTTTTAAGAGAAACCAAATTAAAGCATTTCATTCCTTAAGTCTAGGTGATCTCCAGAAATATAAACTAGAAATAGTTTGCTTCCCAACACAAGGCAACATCAGATTTTTGTTGTGGAATAAAAACATCTTAAATGGAAGAGAGAGCCTTATTAGACAGGACCTTTTGTAAAATAAAGTTCATACCTGAACTTAATAAGAAAATAAAGTTCTCATCCATGCAGAGCCAGGTGATCATTGGCCCTTGTTCCATTCTTTCTGATGCAAGGCTTAAGAACATTTACTGTGTAACTACTTGGATGTCTGATTAATTCAAGCCTGAGCTCTTTGGCCGAATGAGGTCCTGGCAAAGTTCCAGAGGCTAATGGATAATTTGTAGCCACCATATCATGGGCATTTGGCTACATGTCCAATGATGTGGGGGTAATAGCCAGCATTTGTTGGAATACTTAAGGCCCTTAATGATTGTTGTGAGTGACACAACCAAATTAGAATGTCATAAAACTCTAAAGAGATCAAGTGACCAAGAGAAAACACTCAAGTCTTTTCATGTAAAATTGCCTTGAGAGTATTGACCATATAAAATTTAATTCAACAGGTACATTTAGAGCACTTACTGTGACACAGCAATTAACAGTTATAGAACAGTTTCACATCTACTATCTCATTGGAGCCCCACGTAACCTGTAAGATGGGTGTTATTTACTTTCTCCACTTCACAGATAATGCAACTGAGACTCAAGAAAGTGGTCACAGCAGGAGGGTGCTCCATGAATGCTGGTGAACTGAATGACCTACCAGAGGTTAGACTTCAAACATGTATTCAGATCTTCCAATTTCCTCTTCTTCACTCTTTCCCCTACTTTCTGCTGCCTAGTTGGGTAGTACCAAGTACCACCTCGAACAGGAAATGCAAATGATTAGTCCTTGCTCTCTTCCTTAAGGACTCTTATCATCGAGGATCAAGAACAGTGTTGTATTGGATTAAGTGAATTGACCCTGTGACATATGAATTTACAAAAGAGAGAGATGAGCGCTAGCTAGTGTGGTTAGGGAAGGTTCTCTGAAGGGGAATGGGAGTAGAGCTGGGATCGAGGGGATGGTCAGGATTTTCATGGGGCAAAAGTAGAAACTGAAAGCCTTGCCACTAACTAGGAGGATACTGAGATGACAGCTTTAGATTTTGAAAATTTCATAGGTCTTGGTGACTCTTAGGTGACATTCTGAAATATCTGTTTGCCATATTTCCTAGGTCAGAATTTATTATTAAATAATGATTTGTTCTCTTCTCCACATATGTTCCTTCTCTTCAGAGATTCATTTTCTCTTCTGCAACTTACCTGGATTAAGTCCATATATCAGAATGGATAAATCAAGTGATACAGCTACTACCCACAAATACATTAAACACATGTATCATTTTCCCCATCTGTGAGATGGTGATGATTAAGGAATTATATGCAGAAATGAGGATTCTCTTGCTAGTGATTACTATCCATTCATTCAACAAATATATTTAATGTCTACTACATGACAGGCATGAAGTTAAAGTAATGAAATAGACCAACCACACATATCAGTTAGAAACCAACATGCCTCAAAGTAAAGGAAATTCCCACCCCAGTGGCTTTACTGAAGAGGTTATCATGATTTTCACTTAACAAGAAATCATGAGGGAGGCAGCCAAGCCTGGTAGGGCATGCTGTGATGCCATCAGGGACCCAGTTTCCCTCTACCTTTCTGCTCAGACTCCTTAAAGGGCTGGGTTTTGTACTCATACTTGTAATTTCATAATCACAAGACACCTATTCCAGAAGTCTGCCGGGGACTTCTGGGAAGTCTTTACTTCCCTAACACAGGCATTTCTCCTTCCTTCTTCCCTCTTTCTCCTTCTGCTTGTTTGGAATGCAAATATGATTCCAGACTTCTGCTAACATGTTACTGACCAGAGCTATAGGACATGGCTACCCCTAGCTGCAAATCAGAATGTGAGAGTAAGCATAAAATTTAGCTGGACATATTTCCACCCCAAATAAAACCTGAAAGCTGTAGGAAGAAAGGGCACTGTGTAGTTCTCTAGCAGTCTCTGCCATAGCCCCTGCATCGTGGAGCTCATAGTCTTGGCTAGCAGATTATATCCCTAGGGCTCTATGGTTGCAGCACCTGGAGCCAGGAGAACAGGAATTTGTTGGAAGGATGTAAACCAGTTTACAGAATCAAAGGGAAATTGGAGGATCAGCTCATAGAAGGATGAGAACTAGGGCAGCCTCTGAGTGGTCTCATTTGGTGGCAATGGTCTGACAAACGAATCCAACCATAGAAGAAGTGGTACCAAGATTCAGGAGAAGAGTCCAAGTGCTGCCTTGGGCCCTAGCAATTCCACCAAGTCTGCACACAGTGGGAAAGGTGACTCCTCAAAAGGAAGTCAGGGAGTGCTTACCAAGAAGAAAGGTGAGGGTGCTGAGCAACACAATAGGTCCAGGAGATTGGCCAAGGGGCTGATATTTGTAAAAGAGTTAAGTTTTCCAGTTGACAAGTTCTCAAGTGCTATTAAGAACTGTAAAATTCTTAATATTGTACCTTGATCTTAAAAATACATCTTTGCTCCAATTTTTTAATACATCAGAAAAAACTAATTTTCACTTTTCAGAACTGCAGAAAAAAAAGTTTACACTAAAAAAATGGACATCAGAAGATTAGATGGTTTTGCTATTAAGACTATGTTCTGGTTACAGGGCGCCTGGGTGGCTCAGTTGGTTAAGCGACTGCCTTCAGCTCAGGTCATGATCCTGGAGTCCCGGGATCAAGTCCCGCATCGGGCTCCCTGCTCGGCAGGGAACCTGCTTCTCCCTCTGACCCTCCCCCCTCTCATGTGCTCTCTGTCTCTCTCATTCTCTCTGTCTCAAATAAATAAATAAAATCTTTAAAAAAAAAAAAAGACTATGTTCTGGTTACATTTTATATATAGATTCTTCTGGATGTAGGTTAGGGAGCTATTAAAAAATTAAATAAGAGAAGAGCATTGCTTCTGCTATTTGACTTGAAGATGTTCACAGCAGGGCAACATAAAATCAGATTTTTACAGTGTTGTCTGAAAAAAATACCATACACTGAATTAGAAGCCCATAGGCAGATCAGGCCATTAAGAACTATTACCCATATTATTACTGCTAAACTGTTTATATATTATAATTTTGTGATAAGGTATTTCTGAAGAAAACAATGTTGGCCTAAAATGCTCATGTTATTAAAGCCATTCCAGCATAGCATTGTTTGAAAAATCTCTGCAGAAGCAAAAACTAAAAACATCAAACAATTTTTTTGTAAGTTTGGATTTGCCCCCCTAAACACCTTTTTTTCTGACCCTTCAAAACAGTTACAGCAAATGATGACCAATAAAATTAAACATAAGAGTGAAATTAGTTAAAAATAACAAGAAAATTAATATAGATCCAAGTGCCATTGTTATTTACATTCTTTTTATGTAGTAGAATTATTTCAACTTCAAATCAGTTTTGAGATTTTCATTTGGTTATTCAAAAAATATTTATTAAACCTGCCTAGTAGGACAGACACCAGTACTATTCAATAGTCATTCTCCTTTTACTCCTTACTAATATAATCCCATCTTTTTCAAGATATTACTGTGTAACTTCTCAGATACACTTGTAGCTAGGGGTTGCCACCTGACCAGGTCTAGACAAAAAGATGTATCAGTTGGGGTGCCTGGGTGGCTTAGTTGGTTAAGCATCTGACTCTTGACTTCAGCTCAGGTCATGCATGATCTCAGGGTTGTGACAGGAGCCCTGTCGGACTCTGCACTGGGCATGGAGCCTGCTTAAGATTCTCTCTCTCTCCCTCTCCCTCCACACCTCCGCCCTCCCCCTCCCCGCTCTCTCTTCCTCTCTTAAAAAAGAAGAAAAAAAAAAGATGTATAGGAAAGGGTTGTGTGGGGGTTTTTTTAAGGCGAGAAACTCATTTGGTAGTATCTTTGACTTTTCTGTCTGAAATGCAGATGCAATTCCTGGAACCGTGGCAGCCATTTTGCAACCATGAGGAGAACAGAAAAAGAAATGGACCACCACATTTGATGATACTATGGAGCTACTGTACCAGCTCTGGACTGCCTATCTTCAACTTTTTTACTATGTGATAAAAATAAACCCTTACTTTGTTCAGCTATTGCAATCAGGTTCTGTCATTTGCAGCCTGATGTATTACTAACTGACCTATGTACTAGGTATCTGGCATTGTGTTAGGCCTAAGAGGGATAGCAGTGAACAAGATGCAGTCCTTAGCCTCAGGGAGCTTACTATTTAATGAAAGAAACACTCAACAAATAATTACAAAATTAACTAATTACAACTGCTATGAAGGGTAAATCCTGAGGTATCTAAACTAGTCTGGTGAAGGCAGTAGTCAGAAAAGACCTTTCAAAGTAAGTGACATGTAAAACAAGACTCAAATAAATAAGAATTAACTGGGTAGTGGCAGTTGGAGAGAGAATTTCCAGGAGGGAAGAATGGTCCCTGTGAGTAAAATACGGAGACAGATGAAGAAATAATACTTCATGAGGTTGGAGCTGTGGTCAGATCAGAATATGCAGGGCCTTTTAGGCCATGATAAGAAATTTAGACCTTAGAGCAATAGAAAGTCATTGGTAGAGGTGAAGTGATCAGATTTCAGTTGTAAAGAGAGAATTCTGGTTGCAGGATGAAGGAATGGGAGAGGAGCAAGACTGGATGCAGGGGGTAGGAAGCTTATGGAAGTAGTCTAATTCAGGGGTCAGCAAACCACTTCCAAGTGTCTGCTTTCATAAATAAAATTATAATGGAACTTGGCTACACCCATTTGTTTATGTATCGTCTACAGCAGCTTTTGTGCTACAATGGCAGGCTTGAGCAGTTGCCACAGAGTCTACCTGGCCCACAGAGGGATAGTATTTACTATCTGGCCCTTTATGAAGCAAGATTGCCAACCCCTGCTGTAGATGAGAAAAGAGGGTGGCTTAGACTAGTTCCCCAGAGATGTAGAAAAGTGGAGTGATTTGAAATATATTTGAGATTTGCTGATGGGTTAAATTTAGGAGCAGAAGGAAAGACAGATGAACAGTGACTTTTAAACATAGGCACCTAAATTTGTATGGAACCAGAAAAGACCCCGAATAGCCAGAGGAATGTTGAAAAAGAGAAGCAAAGCTGGCAGCATCACAATTCCGGACTTCCAGCTCTATTACAAAGCTGTCGTCATCAAAACAGTATGGTACTGGCACAAAAACAGACACATAGATCAATGGAACAGAATAAAGAGCCCAGAAATGGACCCTCAACTCTATGGTCAACTAATCTTTGACAAAGCAGGAAAGAATGTCCACTGGGAAAAAGACAGTCTCTTCAACAAATGGTGTTGGGAAAATTGGACAGCCACATGCAGAAGAATGAAACTGGACCATTTCCTTACACCACACACAAAAATAGACTCAAAATGGTTGAAAGACCTAAATGTGAGACAGGAGTCCATCAAAATCCTAAAGGAGAACACAGGCAGCAAGCTCTTCGACCTCAGCCGCAGCAACTTCTTCCTAGAAACATCACCAAAGGCAAGGGAAGCAAGGGCAAAAATGAACTATTGGGACTTCATCAAGATAAAAAGCTTTTGCACAGCAAAAGAAACAGTCAACAACACCAAAAGACAACCGACAGAATGGGAGAAGATATTTGCAAATGACATATCAGATAAAGGGCTAGTATCCAAAATCTATAAAGAACTTATCAAACTCAACACCCAAAGAACAAATAATCCAATTAAGAAATGGGCAGAAGACATGAACAGACATTTTTCCAAAGAAGACCTCCAAATGGCCAACAGACACATGAAAAAGTGCTCAACATCACTCAGCATCAGGGAAATCCAGATCAAAACCTCAATGAGATACCACCTCACACCAGTTCCCTGTTGGTGGGAATGCAAGCTGGTGCAACCACTCTGGAAAACAGTATGGAGGTTCCTCAAAAAGTTGAAGATAGAGCTACCATATGATCCAGCAATTGCACTACTGGGTATTTACCACAAAGATACAAATGTAGGGATCCGAAGGGGTACATGCACCCCGATGTTTATAGCAGCAATGTCCACAATAGCCAAACTGTGGAAAGAGCCAAGATGTCCATCGACAGATGAATGGATAAAGAAGATGTGGTATATATATACAATGGAATATTATGCAGCCATTAAAAGGAATGAAATCTTGCCATTTGCAACATCGTGGATGGAACTGGAGGGTGTTATGCTGAGCAAAATAAGTCAATCAGAGAAAGACATGTATCATATAACCTCACTGATATGAGGAATTCTTAATCTCAGGAAACAAACTGAGGGTTGCTGGAGTGGGGGGTGGGGTGGGAGGGATGGGATGGCTGGGTGATAGACACTGGGGAGGGTATGTGCTATGGTGAGCACTGTGAATTGTGTAAGACTGTTGAATCACAGATCTGTACCTCTGAAACAAAGAATACATTATATGTTAAGAAAAAAAAAAAGAAGATAGCAGAAGGGGAAGAATGAAGGGGGGGAAATCGGAGGGGGAGAGGAACCATGAGAGACAATGGACTCTGAAAAACAAACTGAGGGTTCTAGAGGGGAGGGGTGTGGGAGAATGGGTTAGCCTGGTGATGGGTATTAAAGAGGGCACGTTCTGCATGGAGCCCTGGGTGTTATACATAAACAATGAATCATGGAACACTACGTCAAAAACTAATGAGGTAATGTATGGTGAATAACATAACAATAAAAAAATTAAAAAAAAATAGGCACCTAAAAAGATGGAAAAGTTGGTTTTAGAGAGTAAAGTTCAAGTGTTCTGTCTAGGCCATCTTGAGTTTAAATATCCTAGAGACACTGAGAGATTATTAATATCATTGTCCTTCTCTTGTTAGAATATCGAAGTCCTACAATATGGGGGCTTTCTTTGTGCTCCATGTTGTAATAAGTTCCACTTGGTAAGAATCATCATCATACTCTGTGGGTGGAGAGATGGGATAATTGGGTGATGGGCATTAAGGAGGGCACATGATGTGATGAGTACTGGGTTTACACGCAACTGATTTAACGCAATTATTGAACTCTACATCTGAAACTAATGATGTACTATATGTTGGCTAATTGAATTTAAATAAAGAATCATCCTACTCTGGCATATTGATTCGTACATACAGAAAGTTCTCCCAAATATAATTCGATTCAGTCCATTTTAATTAAAAATTACATAAGTTAAAAGAAATAGAGGCAAATAGAAGATAATAAAATTTTTCTAATGATTTGAGAAGACATCCTGTTCCTTAGTTGATCAGTTAAGCCTGTCCCACGATTATTATTACACATTTTCAAAACTTCTTTTTCATACAACCACATTCTCCCCAGTATTTTCGTGCCATTAAATACTCTCATATTGATTTCACAAAAGTAACAAAATAATGAGCCTGTTGTGGGTAAGGTATAATTTGTTGAGCTCTGAAAGGAACTTTTGGGGTTAGATCTGATTAAGCCCATCTTCTATAGCCTTCTAAACTTTATCAAAATGTGGGACACAGGCTTGACAGCTGGGGAAAAAAGGTTTTTTAATTGTGGAAGTCCAAGAAAATATCAGCAGTATAGTTGCCATATATCTCTAGACCAGGTCCTGAGGCATGGGAAGCTCACCCAAATCTCCACTCATGCCTTTGGAAAAGGTCAAGCCTCAAGCACAGAAGGGAAAATAATAAACTGTCATGGGAAACGGTGTGGCCCAACATTGGAAATAAAACACCTTGGTGCTGTTCTTTGAATTTTCAGAAGTGTTTGGCAATATGGATATGCAACATGTTTGATGAGACCTCCTATTAATACCATCAGAGGGGAAAAAAAAGCAAATCTTCCCAAATGTCATATTCAGGATAATATTGGACCTGCACTCTTTTCCTTAGAGCTCCTCACAGCTGTTACGCTAGTTTGGAGAGCTGCAGGAATCTCTTCACGCTACCTCACAATGTTTCATTGTTGTGCAACTGCTCCCTACCCAAATAAATGTTTTTTGGAGTTGATTTTTGTTTTTGTTTTTTTGCCAAACATGCTAGAGATTTTCCTCATACCTTAAGGATAAGACTATTTCTTTTGAGGGGCGCCTGGGTGGCTCAATTGTTAAGCGTCTGCCTTCGGCTCAGGTCATGATCCCGGGGTCCTGGGATCGAGCCCCACATTGGGCTCCCTGCTCGGCGAGAAGCCTGCTTCTCCCTCTCCCACTCCCCGTGCTTGTGTTCCTCTCTCGCTGTGTCTCTCTGTCAAATAAATAAAAATCTAAAAAAAAAAAAAAGACTATTTCTTTTGAAATGAACACATGGAGATGTGGGGAAGAAAGTATCTGAGAATTTATGGGTTTAATGAAATGTGAAAATTGGAAAAGACAAACATCCCTTCTGAATATGGCATTAACTCATTAGCAAGCTGGGTTAATTAAAAAGTATTAAGGTTGGACAGGTCCCTATAAATTTGATAGACAATTTCTTTTTTAATTACTTTTTTCAAGCAGAGTTGTTTTCTTGTTTGGTTGGTTTTGGTGCTGTCTTCCTGGATGAAACAAGGTATTCTCAGCCAAAGAGTATTGAGCGAATGCTCGGAATGTAGCATTTCCTCCTTCCCTCCTGAATCCACCTGCTCGTGCCCATAAGCCCAGCTGCAGGTGGGACAGCGTTTGGAGAAGCAGCTGGAGCACAAGAGACATTGGAACAGCGACACTGAGCCGGTTTTCATTCTCTCATAATTTCATTCATATCCACTTTCTTTAGGCTGCTTGTAAAATGTTCTTTTTTAATTGAACTGTAATTGACAAGCAGTCAAATTTGTCTTTTAAAATGTACAGTTCTAAAAAAAATAAAATGTACAGTTCTATATATTTTGAGAGGTTTCTCCTGTCATGTAAACCACCCCCCACCTCCCAGAGTGAAGGTAGAGAATATTTTCACCACCTTAAAGATATCCTTGTATCCTTTTGTAGTCACTCTCCTACCCCAGCCCCAGCCCACAGAACCTGGCAACCACAGATCTGACTTCTATTTCTGCCTTTCCCAGAATGCTATATAAATGGAATCATACAGTATACAGCCTTTTGAATCTGACTTCTTTTACTTTGCAAATGCTTTTAAATTCAGCAGTGCTGTGTATGTGTTCATTTCTTTTTATTGCTGAATAGTATTCTATTATGATTATATGGATGTCCCACAATTTATTTATCCATTCACTATTTGGTTGTTTCTAGTTTGGAATAATTATGAATAAAGATACTATAAACATTCATACATGGGTTATCATGTGGACTTACAAGAAACTGTCAAACTCTTCCCGAAGTCACTATACCACTTTACATTCCTACCAGGAAATGTCTGAGAAGTCGAATTACTCAAGAGCCTCGCCTGCATTACATATTGTCAGTCTGCTATTATTTGAGCCATTATAACTGGTGTGTAGTGGTATCATATTGTGCTTTTAATTTACATTTCTTTACAGACTAATGATACTGAGCATCTTTTCATAACACTTATTGGCCACGTATATCTCTTCTTTGATGAAGTAAATGTTCAAATCTTTTGCCCACTTGACTAGTCTGTTGGCTTTCTTATTACTGAATGTTGACAATTCTGTATTTTCTAGTTACCAATCCTTTATCAGGGATTTGGAAAAGACAAATATCCCTTCTGAATATGGCATTAACTCATTAGCAACCTAGGTTAATTAAAAAGTATTAAGGTCGGACAGGTCCCTATAAATTTGATAGACAATTTCTATCTTCTATCTGTTCTGCAAGTATTTAATCCCTGTCTGTGGACTGTCTACATTCTCTTCGCAACCACACTTAACGAGAAGTTTGATGAAATCTAATTTATCAACTTTTTTCTTTTATGGATCATACTTTTCATGTCCTTTCTAAGAAATCTTTGCCTAACCCAAGGTCACAAAGATTCTTTGCCTATGTTTTATTCTAGAGATTTTAGAGTTTTAAATTTAAATTTACATCTTTGATCCATTTCTAGTTCACTTTTGAATACAGTGTGAGGCCCTATCTGTATGGATGTCACGTTTTACAAATGAACGTCCAGGTACTCTAGTACCATTCATTGAAAAGGCTAGCCTTTCTGTACTGTGTTGCATTGATACTTCTGCTGAAAATCAGTTAACATTTGTGTGGTCTATTTCTCTGTTCTCTTCTCTGTTGATCAATTGATCTATGTGCCTATCTTTTTGCCAATACCAGGCTGTCTTGATTACTGTAGCTTTATAGTAAGTCTTGACCAGCTGGGGTTAGTCCTCCAATTTTGTTCTTTTTCAGAATTATTTTGGCCTTTGCTTTTCCATATAATTTTTAGAATCAACTTGTCAATTTCTACAAAAAGCCTCCTGGGGTCTTGAAGTTACACTTAAGTTACATATCACTTTGAGGGAAATTGATGTCTTGACAATATTGAGTCTTCTGATCTATAAAGACATAGTGCACTCCATTTATTTAGGTCTTTTATTATTTCTGTCATCAATGCTTTTTAATCTTTGGCATACAAATTTTGTGCATATTTTATTAGGTTTATCCCCAAGTATTCCATTTTTTGGATGCTATTTTAAATGGTACTTTAAAAAAATTGGTTTCTAATTGTGCCTTTATAATATATAGAAATACAATTGATTTTTGTGTGTGTATTGCTCTTGTATCCTGAAACTTTGCTAAACTTACTTATAAGATTTAGCAGTGTTTTGGTAGATTCTCTGTGATCGTCTATGTAGACCATCATGTCATCTGAGAATACAACAGTTTTAATTTTTTCTTTCCAAAATGTAGGTCTTTTATTTGCTTTTCTGGTCTTTTATACTTGCTAGGACCTCTGGTGCAATGGAAAGCTTTCCTTGTTCCTGATCTTAGTAAGAACATCTAGAAGTCAACTACCATTAAGTTGTTTTGTAGATTTTTTTTTTTTTAGATGCAGTCTATCAGATTGGGAGCTTTCCCTTCAATTCCTAGTTTGCTAAGAGTTTTTTGATGAAGGGACCCTGAATTTTGTCAGTCTTTTTTGCATCTATTGAAATGATCATACAGCTTTTCTCTTTTAGACTATCTACATAGTGAATTACATTGATTTTCAAATGTTGAACCAACCTAGTATTATGAGATAAACCTCATTTGGTCATGTTTTATTAGCTTTTTATATATTACTAGATTGAATTTGTGAATACTTTCTTTTTTTTTTTACTTTTTTTTTTTTTAAAGATTTTATTTTTTTTTTATTTATTCATGAGAGACAGAGAGAGAGAGACAGAGACAGAGGGAGAAGCAGGCTCCCTGCGGAGCAGGGAGCCCGATGCGGGACTCGATCCCAGGACCCTGGGATCATGACCTGAGCCGAAGGCAGACGCTTAACCGACTGAGCCACCCAGGTGTCCCTGTGAATACTTTCTTAAGGCCTTTTGCATCTGTGTTCATGAGGAATAGTGGCTAGCTCTCAAGATAATACTGGTCTCACAAATGAGTTGGTTCTTCCTTCTCTTTGATTTTCTGGAAGACTTTTGAGTAAAACTGGCATGATATTTTTAATTTAAATGTTAGGTAGGATTCACCAGTGATACCATTTGGACCTACAGGGGGACTTTGGGGTGAGGAGAGGTTAACTATGGGTCCAATTTATTTAATGGATATAGGACTATTTTTTTCTCTACTGAGTTTTCTTTAGTTTCTTTAGTTTGTATTTTTCTCTTTTTAATATTTTAGCTAGTAGTTTGAGTTTTTTAAGGTTTTTTCATTGGTTTTTGTTAATAGACTGAGGAAATTTGATTCTTTTATCTCACTGGAATAATTTCTTTCAGAAATTCAAGCTTAAACAAACAAACAAAAAACCCCCAAAAAACAAAACACCACCCCAGGGTTAGTCTATGTGTCAAATAAGACAAAGTAGAGACTAAAAGTAGCTGCATCAGAACCTGTCAATGTGAGCACTTTCTTTTCTGTTTAAAATAGTCCTGGCTAAAACTTACAACTGTGGTGTGAAACAGATATGATTAGAACAACTTCAGCTTCCTAGACAGGATGAGCAAATTAATTAATTAACAACAAATGATTAAGACTACTTTGTACAAGGCACTCTGCAGCATAAAAGCAAAGGAACCACTTCCACAGAGTTGTCATCTTTCCAGGTAACCAGCTGGGAAATATCCATAAAGCCAGGTACGATCAAGCACAAACTGATATAGAGTGAACTTTCTACTGAAATGCTGAAGGAACAGAATGAAGCATATTGGAAATTTTATTTTAAAAGGTGAGATTTGAGCTGGATTTTCAGAAAATGGACATACATTGGTAAGAGGAAATAGGGATGATATTTCTGGAAGAGAAAGAGGCTATTTATTTTGAGGTCTTTAGCAAAAGATGAAGTTGGAAAGGTCCAGGAGGTGAGATTGCTGCAACAAGACTCCCAGGCAATAGCCTAAGAAGGGAACTAGCATTGTGTGACTTAGTTTCCAGACCAATTCTATGAGACCCTCTTTCTTCCCAGTTCCCTGATGAGATTAACATTAGAGCATTTAGTTTCCTGGCCCATAGTCAGCCATGTCAATGGCTATGCGGCATGTGAACCCAGAGCCCAGACTCCTCCCACTATTTCACTACTTCACCAGCTAAGAAGTTCAGCAATTCCCAACCAGAGATTCTCCACTGCAGTGTTGTAACCCACTGTGAAATGGATTGTAAGTAATGTGTTGCTAGTAAATATGCATTTATCCATTCAATAAATATGTACTGGATGCCTTGCCCCATACCAGCCCCCCTTAATGCCACAGATACAGCAGTAAACAAAATAAACACTCTTCCTACCATCATGAAACTTATTTTCTAATGATGAAAACAAACATTGAACAAGTCAATGTAAGTGTGATTAACAGGTGTTCAGAAGAATTGAAAAGGGGACCTAACCCAGTCTGGAAGTCTCTGTAAAGAAGTGACAGTTAAGCTGAAATTTGCAGTCATTAGCTAAATTGTGTGTGCGTGTGTGTGTGTGTGCATGTGTGTGTAGGGGCTGTTCCAGCAGAAGGAACAATAAAATTTCAGACCCTTTTTCATAGGAAATGAGAAGTGATTGTAGAGGTTTTTTAGTGAGGAAGTAACACATAAAATTCTTCAGATACATATTTCTAGAAGCTCACTCTGACTGCACTGTGGAGAATGGATTCTAGTGGGGCACGATTTCAGACATCATTGAGGAGGGGACTACAATATCAAGGAGACAGAAAGGGTGACAGAGCTCAGTCTTGAGAGCTGGCTTCGATTGGATGTGGGAGTTGAGAGAGAGAGGAACCAAGGACAAGTCCTGGATGTCCAATATGTGTAACCAGGTAGCTGGTGGTGTGCCATTTGCCCAACTTAGGAAAAGGCAGAAAGAACAGGGGTAGCACTGGGGAGGTGGTAGGCAGATGACAAATTCAGCATCGGAAAGTTGAACAGGATGTGTACAGTGCAGTGGTTAAGAGTATGGCCGATGAAAGCAGGCTGCCAAGATTCAAGTCCCAGCCCTACCATGCAATAGTGTATGGCCACAAAAAGTTATTTATCCCCCCTCTGTATCTCAGTTTCTGCATCTGTATAATGGGGATAATAATAGTATCTACCTCATAAGATTATTATTAAAATTTAGAGAAGTTATACACATAAAGGTGTATCTTAGTACAATACCTAGGCTTGGTAAGCATCAAAAGATTTGACCTATTATTACGTGACTATGAGATAGTCAGTATACAGCTAAAGGTATTGTTTCAAATCTCAAAAAAAGGGTAGGGTCATTATAGGATTGAACTTCCTACTCCCATGCTTTTGAGTGAGAGACATGTAACACTGAGTTGGAAGCACTTAATGGGCAGTGCAAGAACCTCTGGAGGTCTCTAGACCTGTGGCAGAAAGGCTAGCAATGTTTGAGAAGAACACTATTCCATTCGGAGTCCTTTAATAATTACAATAAGCAGAGCCTTCATGTTGACCTTAAGCAGAAATATAGCATAAATGAGAAATAAATCTTTGTTATTTTAAGACACTTAAAAGTTGAGGATTGTGGGCGCCTGGGTGGCTCAGTTGGTTAAGTGTCTGCCTTCAGCTCAGGTCATGATCTCAGGGTCGTGAGATTGTGTCCCACATCAGGCTCCCTGCTCAGTGTGGAGTCTGCTTCTCCCTCTGCTCTGTGATCCCTCTGCCTCTATGATCACTTTAATCTCTCTCAAATAAATAAAATCTTTTTTAAAGAAGTTGAGGATTGTTTGTTGCTGCAGCATAACCTAGTCTGTACTGACTGAAACATCAGTGAGCTATTTAATTATGCAAATGACATGGAAAGCTTGAGAAGCTGTGGGTCTAAAGTAAAAGACTGTATATGTTTAAGCAGACTTGTATTTTGTAAATTATTTCCTTAGGAGATGGGTTTCCTTTTAAATGTGGGTCTAGACTGTACCTTTTAATCTAAAGAAGTAACTGCTTGTCTTATAGAGATCGGGGGACTTCTGACTGAGTAGTTGCTACTGGGACATTAGAAATTGAGACCACAGGAAGAACGTGCAGTTACTGTTTTCAATTCATCTTGGAAAAAGCATAAAGAGAAAGTGAACTGGATTTGGCCAAATTCAACTCACCTGATGTTATTTAAAGCTGCTTAACCCAAACTTTGAAAAATCAAAAAGAAAGGAGCTGTCCTTTCTTTTGTAATTTGGAAGAGAGAAATATAAAAAAGTAACATTCCTACATTTGCTTATCCATTGTATGAAGTTGGACAGTTGGGTTCTGCTATGGTTTCTTTGAAGGCAAGGTCCCAGCTGTGGACATAAATGAGATTTCTCCTAATGGCAGAGGACTTTCCCACTCACAGTCACCCTGCAAAGAGGCAGATCCCAGGACTGAGAGTGACAACTGGGAAGGCAGACATTAAACTTGAGATGAAGGGGCAGGCGCCTGGGTGGCTCAGTTGGTTAGGCGACTGCCTTTGGCTCAGGTCATGATCCTGGAGTCTCGGGATCGAGTCCTGCATCAGGCTCTCTGCTCAGCAGGGAGTCTGCTTCTCCCTCTGACCCCTGATCATCCCCCCCACACACACGTGCTCTCTCTCTCATTCTCTCTCTCAAATAATAAATAAAATTTTTAAAAACAGGGCGCCTGGGTGGCTCAGGTGGTTAAGCGACTGCCTTCAGCTCAGGTCATGATCCCGGAGTCCTGGGATCGAGTCCCACATCAGGCTCCCGGCTCAGTGGGAGCTTCTCCCTCTGACCCTATCCCCTTCTCCCTCTGACCCTATCCCCTCTCATGCTGTTTCTCTCTCTCTTAAATAAATAAATAAATAAAATCTTTAAAAAAAATTTTTTTAAACAAATAAATAAACTAAAGATGAAGATGGAACTCCTTCTTTGGGATTTACTCTTGTAGGCTTAGAATTCAAAATATCCAGGCTGCTTGGGTGGCAGTAAGGGGAGCTGGTATCCTCAGCAGGAGAGTAGATTGGCAGCTAGTTGGAGACGAAACCCTATATCAAGGGAATCAGTAAGTAAGACATCCCCAAATGGTGGTAGGCTACAATGCACAGCTTCAAGAGCCTCCATATTTAATAACCAGTTTTAAGTTTCTTTGCTGTAATGTCCTCTATTTTCCTGAGCTTTCAGTAGTTTTGGTTAACATCAAAGCCCGGTCTCAGTAGGGTTGGGAAGAATTAAGGAAAGGGTAAGTGTCTGTTTAGTAATAAAGGAGTAACTCACCTTGAAGTCAGCATGGCAGGGGCAGCATCAATCCTTGGCCAGTACAGGGTCAACAGGCTGGAACCTATGAATACCCAAGCACATATAGAGAACTGGGAGCCCATGTGAAACACCCCTGGAAACTCCCTGAAAGAAATTAGAAGGAACCTGAGAAGGGCATCCAGCTCTCATGCAGGTGGAGACTATCAATCAGGAGACACTAGGTTAAATTGTGAGCTCATTTGCAGCAGTGAGGCCAGAGGAACATGGGTTACAAACAATAATCCAGAGTATATGCTTCCTTGGGACTGTGATGCTTGTGGGAGTTTGTCTGCAAAGTAGAAATCATTGGGACATATGTTGGATGAAAAAAGGTTGAGACATTCTCTTCTAGGCCATTGGCAGCCTCTGTGGGTTTTCCGATAAGGATGTGAGGAAATGAAAACAAGAAGATTTTGAATTTTTATAATATTCTAATATCATTACAATGAGCAAAGGTTTGTTTTTCAATGACTATCCTATTCAGAAAGTTGTACATGTTGTAAGGGAAATGTGTTTTCAGTTGAAATGAGACCGTGTAAATCAAGCTTGAAACTTGTGGATTTAGTTAAGTGGAATGTAGGTGAAACAAAATCTCAATAAATCAAGAAATCCAACCTTCATGTAAGCAGTTCATTAATTAAAACTCACAGCCAAGTATAAGATTTACACAATTCGGAAGTGACAATACTGAAATAGCATCTGTTTCCAAGCATCTGCTTACCAAGAAACTGCTCTTCTTACTGAACAATGGGATAAATCATGATCCCCCTATAATCCTTTTAGGATTGGGAGTATTTCCCAGGACGTTTTCAAATGACCTAGGCACATTCATTTCACTCCAGTAACAAAATCCACAGCTGTAATTTCCTCAGTTTACAACTTTGAAGTAGCAATCGTTTGAGTATCAAATTGTAGAGGTTTGGGAAGGAAGATTAAAGCTGAAGGGGGCTGAGGAAGCTGAGGGGAAGGAGCGGGTTTCTACAGAGCAAGGGTGGCCAGGGGTGAAATAACTTGAGGGCAAAGAGTCATCGATACTAAAACTAGAAAGAAATGAAGAAAACGCCTGATGAAGAAGCCAGTGTGCTTACAGTGATGTTGCATTATATATGCATTTAACTTCCTAAAGGTCAACCACATGTGATCAAGGAAACCACACAGATACAGGAAAAGAGAGAGAAGCCATAACTTAAACAGGGAGGACTCATTTTGCAAGCTATTCCCACTCAATGAACCATGTTCCATAGTAAGATTGAGAGGGGCAACGTGAATCGGGTTTTCCTTTAGCTTTTAAGTGTCTTTCACTATGTGTGCATCTTACCGCACTGAACATGAATCGAGGGTTGAAAGATATGTAATTTGTTTTGCACAACATGGTTCTTAAACTCAAGCTAACTATTATTTCATCAGGTGCCCAGTGGCATGGGGGTCAGAGATGGGATGGTAGGAAACAGAGAAAACCTGTCATTGGATTCATTAAAAGATGAGCCCTACCTCAGCTAGGGCTTGGGTAGATAAGCAGAACCACTAGGAATGACATGGAGTAAGGAACATAAGGATTAGACCTTCCACAACCACGGACATTGTTAGAAAATTTATGGAAAGCTGTCACCTTGGCACCTGGTAGTGGGCCTGAAGTTACTGTGGGTCAGCAAGACTAGTATGGGGAAGGGACGGACATGGACAAATTGGAACCCACAAGGGTGAACTAGAACCCAGAGGGTAAAAAAGCACCCACATCTGTCTTTCACCACCTCCAGACTTGATGAGGCTGGTGACCTGTGGAGGAACTGGTGCCTTTCACCACGGAGCCACCCAGGCACTTGGTCCAGGATGTGCAGAAGCCAGAGGAAGAGATCTGCAGAAGCTGAAGGAGCCACCGGGCCAGCTGCAGCCCCACAGCCCACGAGGTAAGGCCGTATATAAGTGACACCACGAACAAGCTGCTACAGCACTTAGTGCCTTAAGTCACCCTCACGAGGGCAGGACTGCCGCCTTCCTTCTGCCTTCCGAGTCAGGCACAAACTCTTCTGGTGGCCAGCCCTAATCCAGAAAATCCTCTTGTTTGAAAAAGCTATTATCAAATACCAGCTTTTCCCCGTAGGTGTTGTTATGAGGGTCAGAGGGAGAAGCAGGCTCCCCGCTGAGCCGGGAGCCCGATGTGGGACTCGATCCCAGGATTCTGGGATCATGACCTGAGCCGAAGGCAGTCACTTAACCACCTGAGCCACCCAGGCTCCCTGTGTTGTTATTTTTTAAAAAAAATACTTGAAAAGCCCTTATTTGTTGCCACGGACCTGCCAACCCCAACATTTGATCTCCCACCCCCCCACGAACAACGTTTCTATTTAATTTAAGACTGGGTAGTACTAAAACTATACATTTCTGATTTTTTTTCTGCCTACTGAAGTATTTGTATTGGTAAAATTATCAATATTCATAATTGTAAGTCTTTACTTTTTCTGAAAAACAATTCCATTATGGGGGGAAAGATTGCGGTGCTTTATTCCCTTTAAGTCACGGTTTATACAAATCTATGTTCCATCCTAGTAATTTCTCAGAGGGCCCAAGAGTTTGGTGATAGCTGAATTCTAAGGAAAGCTATTAGCTTGAATGACCATTAACTAATAACTACTGTTATCTGCTATTTAATGATACGGTGAGCTCATCGAGGTCAAGGGCCATGTCTCATTCTTATTTGTATTCAAAGCACCTGGCACATACTAAGCACACAATAAATATTATCAAAAGACTAGATGGATTTTTCTGTGACTTTGAATGTTTGGCTTTAAAAGCCTGACTTTGGATGAGAAACTCGGATCCAGAACTGCAAAGTCTGAGTGAGGACAGAAAACACAAATCAGGTGAGTGGACAAAGAGAGCTATTCTACATCTATTCGCCCTTATTTATTTCCATCAAAAACTGTTCGTTGATTATAGGCTGCATACCAAGCACTGTATCAGACCATGGAAATATAAAGGCAGGGGCTCACCCTCAGGCATTTCACAGTCTCATCAGGCCTCAAGACACAGGGGCAAATAACTTACTACAGTAGAAGTGCTTTTATAGAGAGATGTGTATACAGAGCAAAAAGTGAGCAAATACATTTTCTAATTAGAATCCTAAACTACCCAAAAGAGATGGCTGGAGTTCCAAACTCGAGAGGCATATAAATGGTAAGGTTCCAATGTTTTGCTATCTGAATTCAAATGCCCATTTGAGGAGTGGGGAGGGATGGGTGGGAAGTTTACTAGGCTCCATTCCACTTATAGTCCAACTCTCTTACATTCCAAGTCCACGCACAGCTTAAGGAAATCACTTCTTCTTAACATACCTGAGCCTGTAGAACCGGAAAAGTCACTTAGATAGGGCTTTCCCAAACTGGACTCAGAAGGCATCCCTTTACTCCAGTAAAATATTTCTCAGATACTGTCGTAGAGTATTTTACAAGTACACTGCATCTTTATGAACAATTATTGAGTTCAAGTCTATATTGTTATTCACTTATTTGACTAATCCTTACAGAGTTCCTGATTGTTCCTGATTGGCTACCACACATGAACCAAGGACCAGTAATTGCTAATACCAAGGTGAATGTTAAGGAGCTTGAGTCAGAGGACAAATAACTTCAGAACAATATGACAATACCTAAGCAGATAATTAGGGCACCATATATATCAGGAGCAGGAGAGTGTTGTTCGGACATGGTGGAGGAATCATTAATTTTGCTTGAGGGGCGTTTGGGAGACTTTCAAAAAGGAGATATTTCCACCAAATCTTGAAGACTGACCAGGAGTTCACCAGATTCATAAAAGCAAAAGGCTTCCACAAATAGGAAAATTGAACCACGCATATATTAGGCAACACATTTAGTGACTTCCTAACCATCTTTAGGTAGTGACTGACCCTAAAAGTAGCCATTGTAGCAAATTCTCCAGCATTGCTCTGAAGTTTCTTTGGAATGTTGTGTATCTCCAAAAGATTTGGGAACAAGTGAGACATACAAATGCATATACTGAATCACTGTGTTAACTGACTAAAGATATAAAAAGTAAAACTATGGCTAAAAGCACAAGAGCAGGTCAAGTCTGACTTATCTTAAAACACCATTCCTGTTTCACTAGTAGTGAAAGATCAGCTTCCCCAACATTGTGCTTTGGATCCATCAAATCAACAAATATTTATTTACATGATGGCTACTCTATGCAAATCGCTTTGCTAGTCTTGATAAGTATGGAGCTTCATAAAAGAAAGAAAACTTTATAGGACCAATAAAAAGGATGGTTCAGTTCCCAGTTATGTTTCCCATCAAACACAACTCATTCACTTATTCTCCTATATATCTTGTTCCTGACTTTGTGCTCTATAAGGTTTTCTATTAAGAAAAATCCACTGGACTTGAGTCAAATAGTGAATGGCCTTCATTTGACATAATTATGTTTTATAATTTTTATCTAACCTCCAGTTTTAAAATTTCAGAAGCTCAGTAAGTACAATTTGGGGAGCATTAACTCCTCAGGCACTCATTACTGTTATCTGCCATTTTGTCTTCATTAAAATTTCCATTAACCTCTAATATCCAAAATACATAAAGAACTTTTACAACTCAACATCTACAAAATACAAATAATCCTATTAAAAACGGGCAGAGGACCAGAATAGACATGTTCCCAAAGATAACATACAGATGGCCAACAGACACATGAAAACATACTCAACATCACTAATCATCAGGGAAATGCAAATCAAAACCACAATGAGAGATCACCTTACACTTGTAAGAATGGCTAGAATCAAAAAGACAAGAAATAGCAAGTGTTGGTGAGGATGTAGAGAAAAAGGAACCCTTGTGTACTGTTGGTGGAAATGTAAATTGATACAGCCACCGTGGAAGACAGAATGGACGTTCATCAAAAAATTAAAAATAGAAATACCATATGATCCAATAATTCCACTACTGGGTATTTCCACAAAGAAAATGAAAACCTTAATTCAGAAAGATATATGCACCCCTATGCTTATTGCAGCATTATTTACAATAGCCAAGATATGGATGCAACCCAAGTGTCTATCAATAGATGAATGATAAAGATGTGGCATATATGGAATGGAATATTAGCCATAAAAAAGGATGAGATCTTGCCATTCGCAACAACATGTATGGACCTAGAGGGTAGGGTATAATGCTTAGGGAAATAAGTCAGACAGGTAAAGACAAATACCATATGATTTCACTCATATGTGGAATCTAAATAACAAACAAAAAGGCAGAATCAGACCTATAAATACAGAGAACTGATGGTTGCAAGAGGGGAGGGGAAGGAGGATGGGCAAAATGGCTGAAGGGGAATGGGAGATACAGCTTCCCATTTTGGAATAAGTCATGGGCATAGAAGGTACAGCATAGGAATAGAGTCAATGGGAATACACCAGCATTGTATGGTGACAGATGGTAGTTGCACTTGTGGTGAGCTTGGCATAATATTTAGACTTGTCAAATCACTATGTTATACACCTGAAACTAATGTAATATTGTGTGTCAATTACACTCATCTTAAAAATGTAAAAAAAATTCCTTGTCTCCATCAGCATATAGATTATAAATTGCAATCAATTGTCTATTGACTAGAAGAAATCTTGCTTATAACTTATTAACCAACTAGTGATTTTGCCCTCTCTTTTATCCTGTTGGTTCCTGAGAGCTTTTTTTTTAAACATTAATTGTTTCTTTTTTTTTCTTTTTTTTTTTTTTAGATTTTATTTATTTATTTGACAGAGAGAGAGAGATAGCGAGAGCAGGAACACAAGCAGGGGGAGTGGGAGAGGGAGAAGCAGGCTTCCTGCCGAGCAGAGAGCCCAATGTGGGACTCGATCCCAGGACCCTGGGATCATGACCTGAGCCGAAGGCAGACGCTTAACGACTGAGCCACCCAGGCGCCCGAGAGCTACTTTCTAATGATCTCACAACAGGCTAATAGCTTCTTATCAAAGGTTAGTAAAAGTAACTTTTGTAAAACTTTATAAAAAGTTTTAGGCTTCCAAATACATAGATCAAACTCTACAGTATAGTCAATGCCCAGTTACTCAGATCTAGGCACAGATCTAGGCACACCAAGACACTTAATTGAGAGAGTAGCTAAATTAGGCAGTGCTGAAAAGATCAGTTCAAAGTTCCAAGTGAGACACATACATATGGAAATTATAGAAGCTATTATTTGCATAACATATCAGAAGTTGAATAGCACAATAGAGACTCTATCAACTTCAGTAACTTTTCTATTAACAAAGGAGATGTATTTCAACTATTTGTCCTTGTGGTCAGAGATCTCATTACCAGAGGTGAAAGTACTAGAAGTCTTAGGAATGTATTCCAGAATATTCTTTCCCTGTGGCAGAGTACTTCCTCTTACTCTGCACTTTAGGCAGAGTGAGAGAAAAATGCCTGGGTCCTCTTGGCCTTTGTAAAGGTTACTTTTGACTGTCTTAGGAAAAGTACTTAAATTGTGACAGTAATAAATATTAAGAGCTAATATTATTTCCATTTTACAGGTGATACAATTAAGGTCCCAAAGAGCTTAAATAATGCAAAAGACCTATAGCTAGAACGTGTCAGAGCCCAAACTCAAACACTAGTCTGACTCATAAGCCCAAGTTCCCAACACTTTTCCAAACTCTGGGGGCTGACATTTTACAGCTCCTGGTAATGCCTCCAGTGTCTAGGTGCCTGAAGTCTGAGAGACACCAGGGTTCTCTCTGTGTTATCTGCAAGAGATCTGGATTTGTCACAATGCTGCCTTCTCTTCCTCGCAAGCAATGCCAAACACTGAGGTCTTAGAAGTTATTAATAAAATCCTCGTTTCCCAAACTCAGGTTTGGAACCAATTTAGCAGATAGATTCGGGAATCAGTCAAGATTGAAATGTCAGTTTCACTACCACTAAGACTGCATTAGAGGACAAGACTGAGATGTGTAATCAAATAGGCTCACTTTAGCTCTATGTCCCAACTGGGACTCACGCTTGAGGGAAGGTTGGGACTAAGAGCAGATGTACTTATTCAGGGTTGCAGCTCTACACTGCTCCAGGGCAAACAGGAGGAAGAAACCAAATCTGTAATGCTCACAGCCTTTATATAGATTAGTTCTACCCACTTGGGAACCATAGACCTAAGGCTGTTGTCCAACAATCAGGCATTTCACCCATTCTACACAAGGAGAGATGAGCAAGAGCCCCAGGGGTGTTGCTCTAGTGGAATAGTCTCCAGTAGAAATATGAGAAATGAAGGAAATGGGTCCCCAACTCATGGGAACTTCTTTACACCCCTGCCAGTTGTTCTGTAGTTTTTGTGAAAAAGATATTTTCACAGGATTTTCTTAAACCAAATATTAATATACTTGGGGTGCCTGGGTGGTTCAGTTGGTTAGGCATCTGCCTTTGGCTCAGGTCATGATCTTGGTGTCCTGGGATTGAGCCCCACATTGGGCTCTCTGCTCAGTGGGGAGTCTGCTTCTCCCTCTCCCTCTGTGTGTGCGCACTCTCTCTCTCAAATAAATAAATAATCTTAAAAAAAATTTTTTTTAAATAAACTAAGTCTTAAAAAAAAAAAAATTCCGAATAGTAATATACTTGCGAAGGAAAAAGAAAAATCAAAGGAAAGACTTCTTATTGTTCCAAATGGTAAGCACTATCACATTCCAGCAGACATAGTAATGTGTTTAAGAAAGAAAGAGAAAATCATCTCCACCTACAAAGACTCTATCATTCATTGGTGGTGGCAAGGGACCGAGTGTGAGGTTACAAGAAAACATGCATAATCCATGTGGTGTTGCAAAACTCGGGTGCCCCTGAGATCCACTCTGCCCGGCTCCATGCCTCCTGGGAGCCTGCTCTGCCTGGTGGCATCAACAGGCCCCTCCTGGGCCCAGGGCCACTGGTTGGGTTCGCCAATGGAGAGCAGGCAGACAACAAGGTTGGGGTATTTATTCCTCTTACCACACCCCCACACCCCGGTGGTTGTGTGGGTTGGCCATATCCCTCCACTGAAGGCCACACTCCTGTCTGGTGGTCTCGCTGAGATGCAACGTTTGTTTCCACACGCGGCCCCTTCAGCCCCAGTGGAGGAAACAGCACTCTGGGGTCCTGTACCTTATTTGTTTCCCTAGCCCCTGACGCACTTTTAGAAGTAGTCCCTTTATTAAACACTGGCCACATTGCCCCCATTTTATTATGTGATCTCTTTCCTGCCAGGACCTTGACAGATAAATACATATATAATGATAAAAGTGGCTCTTTGCAGCTTCCAACGCCCTCCCTTTTTTTTTTTACCTTTTGAATCCAAACACACCTGGACTCCTGCAGTGACCCCCCCTAAATGACCATTCCCATCCGCCTGTGCCCCTGCTCAGCTCGCCCACTCTCTACACAGCATCCAGAGGTCTTTTCAAAATGCTAACAGAATCAAGACACTCCCCACTTTAAAACCTTTTCATTGGGGGCGCCTGGGTGGCTCAGTTGGTTAAGCGACTGCCTTCGGCTCAGGTCATGATCCTGGAGTCCCGGGATCGAGTCCCACATTGGGCTCCCTGCTCCGCGGGGAGCCTGCTTCTCCCTCTGCCTCTGTCTCTCTCTCTCTCTCTGTCTCTCATGAATAAATAAATAAATAAATCTTTAAAAAAAAATAAAATAAAACCTTTTCATTGACTTCACATGACACTCAGAATAAAATCCAAATACCTTATAGCCTGCTGGGATATGAGCCACCCTCCTCTCCTGCCTAACCACAGACCATCCCCTCTTGTCCTGTCTGCCCCACTCCCATCCTCCAAGGGCAGGATCCCCCCTACCCGGGCCTTTATAAATGCTGAAGTCCTAGCCCCATCTCCTTTCTACTTAGTGCCTGCTGACTGCAAACATCACTTCCTCAGGATATCCTTCCCACCCACTCCCCAACAGTCCCACAATGTTGTGTTCCCCCCATGCACCCCACCCCCGACTAGGTCAGACCCACTTGTTATACATGTTCCCAGAGCTCCCTACGATTTTTCTTCTAGGCCTGTATACATGTTTAAGTTATATGTATGTGTGATTTTGGTTTTTTTACATCTCTTTTCCTTTCTGATCATCAGCTCCAGGGGCAAAGTAGAAGGCAAAGCCTGGAATTATTTTGATCACCATTTATTACCCCATGCTTCATACAAGCCCAACACAAAACATTCAGTAGATGTCTGTTGAATGAATGAGCTCATTAAGTTCGTATCAGCCTTGGTGGATTGAAAGCGAAGGAGGAGGAAAATCACAGGACTGTATATGAGAAGGCTTGGTGTGTAGCTATTGGCTCAGGGCCTGACTACTTGAGTGCGAGGACCCAGTGAACCCCTCAAAGCCCTCACGGCATCACATCTAAAATAGTGATACTCCCTTCATGGGCGCTTGTCCCGTGAGAGCATATCCAGGTACGAGAGCCTATATATAAACTGTAAAGTGGAATACACTCCCCATTGCCCAAAGAGAAACTGCTCTTCACCTGAGTACAAAGGGACGCACACCGTTAACCTTGTTCCCAGGAGGGGAGGGCAAGCGGTTTGAGGGAGCCAGTGCTCGGGGGGTGGGGGGGTGAAAGCAGGTGAATTTAGTCCAGAAAGATTCCGTGGAGAATACGATGCATGCAGAGAAGAGATTTGGACAAAGAGGTTGGTGATTATGTTCTGAAAAAAGGGAAGTTACTGTTTGTGACCAGAGAGGCAAGCACTCTAGCCTGCCCAGAACTAAGTCAAAGAGAACGTTTCCTCTCCCGAAGTAAACATACGTCAGGGCTACAGCATGCTGGGTTTTTCCTTCAATGAATTCAACTCCGTATGGAGAAAAAGGATAGGATTTGTAAAAGAAAAAGATGATGGGACAATGTTTCAGGATTTTTTCTGTGGTTCCTCCTATTACCAACCCATTTCGTTTCCTCACTCTTTTTCTCACATTTGGTGAATAGTATTTATTTCCTCAGAGATGAGAAGATTCAGCTAAAAGCCAAGGCTTTGGGTTTCAGACACTTTGTTTTTTGAATTGCATAAACCCAAGCCCTGAGTAAACTCCAGGCATAAGAAAAAAGATTTTAGGGGCACCTGGGTGGCTCAGTCGTTAAGCGTCTGCCTTCGGCTCAGGTCATGGTCCCAGGGTCCTGGGATCGAGCCCCGCATCGGGCTCCCTGCTCTGTGGGGAGCCTGCTTCTCCCTCTCCCCCTCGCCTGCTTGTGTTCCCTCTTTCGCTGTGTCTCTCTGTCAAATAAATAAATAAAATCTTAAAAAAAAAAAAAAGATTTTAGAGAATGCATAATGATCTAAAAGTAAGTCTGGGGGTGAGGTGGGGTTTGGAGGTACCAACAGAGGCGGGGGGTGGCGGTTGTAGGAAAGTCAAACAGCTCTATTCCTAAGAGGTCCTGAACCTAGGGCCCAGCCATGCTCCACCTTCTGCGAATTGCCTGAGCCCAGATATTTGGGGTGGGGGGTATCGGGGCACACGGTAATGACATTCAGATAGGCTCTGAGACTCCATGCACCCCTTTCTCAGGTGGAGCCCAGAATTTCCCTATGCCAGCCTGATAGGGCAGCAAAAGAAAGGTCTGCACGAGTGGCTAAGCAAGAATGTTTCTCAGGTGCTCCAGAGCAGGGGCAGATGCAGACATGGCCCGGGGGGCTGCTAGCTGTCACCTGCTTGGACCCACTACAAGGCTCGATGGGAACAAGGATGTCCGCCTGGATGCCCAAGGGGATGACCGACAGTGTTGACATGAAGTAACCCTCCGCGGCCACCAGAGCAACACCCAAAAGCCCCTCAAGAAAAGGGGCAGAGTTTCTACGATTAAACTTTGGTTGGGTTACAGAACAACGAACAGCTTATTTCTACAGACCTGAGTGAGTAGACTGAAAATCTACCCTACCCACTTCAGAAGTAGTAAGACAGTGGAATATATGGTAAGCGGTATATGAGCGGAAGTGTGGATTGGGGGGGAAGCATGGGGCCCCACCTCCCCTCATACACATACTCTCTCTCTCTCTCTCTCTCTTCCAGGGGCACTTTTCTTCACATCATATTGATTTCATCTCCTCATTTAAACAAACTCACACAATAGGGACTTTCCCGCACCTCTTTCCCAGCGCAACCCCATCTTTCTGCATCCTTGAATTGCTTCGCCCGTAAATTATGGGGGTTTATTCTGATGTCCCTCCGAGCCTCCACAGGTAGTCTTTCATGTCAAATATTTTTTTCATGGTAATAAGAAAACAACCCTAGATGTGTTTAACACAGCAGCCAAGGTGTACCCAAGCGGTATAATTCGCACTTACCATGCTAGAAAGAAAAGGCAAGATGTAATGCACTGCTTTCCTGGAAGAAAACTGTAGGGTACCGGAGCGGGGGGCGGGGAACTAGCTTGAAAATTGTCTCTCTTCCTAAGGTACTCAGAAATGATATTTACCGTGGTTCTGCTAATTATGGAAGCAAACAGGGGGTTACGGGCTGATGCCAGGTAGGCAGTCACTCTCGGAGGGAGTAAAAGAGGCTGCCTGTGGATTGCTAACGTCGTTTACAGGAACCAGCACCACCGAGGATTTCAAGACTCCTAGTCAGGTGCAGGCACTGATGACAACAGATACTATTAACAGCACTTAACTTTTTTTTCTTTTTTATAAATAAATGTGGGGTGTGGGGAGAGGTATTAGAGACTTCTGGGCTTTGTTTTCATTTCCCCCACTCCTTCTGCAGGAGTGCCTGAACACTGGCTCTTTGCCTTTGTAATAAAGGATCCCAAGCTCTCTCTGTTGTTTTGTTTTGTCTTGTTTCCCTTGTTCAAATTAGCTTTTTAAAAGCGCCATGACTCATATTCAGAGTGTTTCTAATTTTGCCTGATTGGTGGCACCTTTCTGTCAAGGCACCCTAGTCTTAGATTTAAGTACTCTTTTCCTAACAATATTAATAAAAAAACTTAATTTTTTTTATTAGATGAAAGAGTCTTTGTGTTGACCAGGAGTTTAAAAAAAAGCTACCAAATAGGTCGTGGGTCATCTTGAATTCAAAAGCTCAGATTTTTAACCTCACACACATTTTACCAATTTTATTAAGGTTAAAAATGGAGAACGTGGAGTGAATTTCAGGACCAAAATGATTTTATTTGATTGAAATTACCTATTAATTTGTTGCAGCTGGGTAAAGGATAGGGCATTTTCTTTGCATCTTAAGAAATAACAGTGAAAGCACTAAAGAGGATGGATTAGGACTTAATGCTCTAAATATTAAAAGACATGCCATTTGGGTTTAAATCACTTCAAAGTTGGAGATGGTTCTAGTTACAGACGCCAGATTCGTGCCTTGTTTTTTAAGAGGTTTCAAAAATTGAAGGTGGAACCAGAGGGCCACACTAACAACAGTCATAGAACAAGGTTAGACAAATGTAAGAATTACGCTGGAACTGCCTTCAGTGAAGAGATGAAGGCTTAGGAAACTGTACAGAGGACGATATCACATCACAGAGCAAAGAACTCATAATCACTTAGTTCTGAGCTAGCTGCATTCGATATTAACCGACCACGAACTCTAGCACTTAGACAAGCAGTGTGATGGTCTGAACAAAAGAAACAGCAAAAGTGAATGGAACCGTGTTGGGGAGGAAGAATTGAAACAAGAACAGGTGTCAACACAGCAAGCCCCGCCCATACTATGAATATGCATGTGTCATTTCCAGATCCTCTTAGGAACAACCTGTTAATATTTTTGGTTGTTATTTCGGTTCTTACTGCCACATACTTGACCTAGAAAATGAAGTTAAACTGGAAATGACACTACACTAGAGATAGTGACCTAAATCATACTAGAGGTTAATAGGGGGGAAAAAATGTGACATTTGGAAATCATCCAGGAAATTTCCTGGAAATGACCAAAATATCAAAGTTACTATTTTCATTGATTCTATGATTAATTTTCCCCAACATTTTAAAATCTCTGAAATTGGAATGTGTCTAACAATTCAATGGTGCCCTACAATTATAACTGTCAGCATTATTTTTCTTAGTAGTACACAAATAATGCATCTTAAAATTGGTGGTATCTTACATTCCACAAAATATGAATTTTTAGTCATGATTATTCTTACAGATAAAATAAGAGAATTAAAAACCTCTCATAACTTTCTCAGCACTGATAGTATTCACCTAAGTTATCTGGAGCTGCCTGGTTTTCTAGAAATGCACTGCCAATTATTGTAGCATTAGCCATGTGTAGTCGTTTAAATTTAAATTGATTAAAATAAAAACCAGTTCCTTAGTGATACTAGCCAAATTTCAAGCACTCGATAGCCACCTATGGCCTGTGGCTGCCATATTGACCGATGTGGATTTATAAGACATCTTCATCACACCAGAAGGTTCTATTGGGCAATGCCAGTCTAGAATGCTGACTTTCTCTCATAAATACTTCAGTTTTGAGCAACAGTACAGAAAGGCCGCAGAAATTTTAGTAACTGTCTCAGGGGCAGCATTTTACTATTTCATTTGGATGTTGGTTTTACTCTGTAAAATGAAATTTTAAAGTTTCATATTTTGTCCCTATCTCTATAGATTTCAAAATTATGTTGTTGGTTTGTGGTAGTTATTATGTTGGTAAGGCTTAAATGCACACTTATCAATGAAGTAGGGTTATCTAAGTTACTATGTTTATAGAATCTTATTAAGGATGAGCATCTAGAAATTTTTGTATGAAGGTATAAATGGAAGAAGAGGGAAGATACTGTGAATAGGCCCCAAACTTTACCTTAAGAAAAAAATGAAAATCTTTGACAGATTTAGGATCATTGATTCCTTCAGTATCTTTAATACCTTTTCAAATAAAATTCTTGAAAAAAATTAATTAGTTTAAGAAATTCTTAATTAAAAAGTTAATTCTAGCATGGTCTTTGAAATCAAGCAGACCTAGGTTTGAGTCTTGAATTTCAAACTCGTTAGTGTGGCCATGGTCAAGTTGCTTGACCTCTCTATGACTCAGTCTTTCATGCATGTTGTAACTACTTCATAGAGCTTTTTAAAGAAGAAAAAGCACATCCACAACACATATGGTAAGCATTCAATAAATACTAGCTTCCCTGATCAGTCTTAGAATTTTAGTGACCACATTGTGAACAAGTTGAAGCACAATGGGTGTGATATGTGCAAAAGTATAATCACACATAAAGTGGTGGTGGAGGGGGGAAAGACAGGAACTTGTTCGGTCAACCACTCAGGGCAGACTCACCCAAGGAAATGACACTTGACTGCATCTTGAAGGATGGCCAGGAGTTCACTGTCCTGAAGGCGGCTGAAGTTGGGATTTTTTGCCAGAGAAACAGCATGTAGGATAGTCTAGAACCTTGAGAGAACTCTTGGCACTAGGAGAAAAGGATTTGATTTGGGAATGGAGTGAAGAACAGGAATTATCAGGAGCTGAGGCTATGGAAGTTTGTTGAAGTCAAACTATGAAGGGCCTGAGTGCCACACTAAAGGTTTTATCAAGACTTGAGGCAGGACCTCTTGCAATTTGTTGGGTAAGAGCTGAGCAAGACTCCAACAGAGGAAGGGTAGAGGAGTGGTCTATACTCACTGGTGCAACTTGTCCCCTCCCATTTGCTCTTGAACTCACTCTATCACACCACTGAAGCTGCTCTTGTAGGATGACTAGTGAACTCCGTGTTGCTATTTCTTGGGAACAATGTCAGACCTCATCTTACTTGGCCTAACCGCATCATCTGACACACTCTGTCCTCCTTGAAAGGTTTTCTTCACTTGGCTTCCAGGAGGTCACATGGCCTTGGTTTTTCTCCTATTTCACTAGCTTCTCTTCGAAGTCCCCTCTGCTGGTTTTGCCCCATGGCCCCAGCACTTAACACTGGGGCTCCGGGGCTCAGCCTTTTGGGTCTCTGGACTTTCTTATGACTCCTCAGATGAGCTCATTTAGTCTCATGGCTTTGCATACACACTCTATGCTTTGTTGGGATTTAAATTTCCCGTCCAGCTCTCTGGCCTAAAGCCCACCTGTGTCCATCCAGCAGCCCATTCATGTTCTTCACTGGGATGTCTAAAGCATCATTCACTTAACTTGTTCAAAACAGAATTCTTTTTTTTTTTTTTTTTCAAAACAGAATTCTTGATCTGCCATCATAAAGCGCTCTTCCAAAAAAATAAATAAGTAAATAAAGCGCTCTTCCTGCAGTCTTCCTCATTTGACTTGATGGCAGCTCCAGCTTTCCACCTGCTCAGATCAAAAACTTTGGGGTTATCCCTGACTCCTCTTCCTTTCTCTCACACACCACCCACATTCAATCTGTCAGGCTCTCTTCTTGACTGTGACTTCAAAATAAGTCCAGAATACCTCCACATCTCACCATCTCAACTGCTACCATTCCACTTGAGCAACCACCATTTCTTTCAAAAGCTTCCCAACTGGTCTCTCTGCTCCCACCCTAATCCCACCCACCCCCATACACACATACCCTCCCCCACTTTACTCTCAAGACCACAGGGTGATCCTGTTTTACACATAGATCAGGTCACTCCATTCAAAATCCTCCAATGATTTTCCATCTCCATTCACACAAAATTGCCTCTGTGTCCTAACAATCTGCCCAACCCTTTCCTTCTCTGACCTCGTCTCCTTCTCCTCCCCTTGCTGACTCCACTCCCACCACCTGAGCTCCTTTCCATTTCTTGAACCTGACAAGCATGCTCCCTCAGAGTCTTTTGCACTTGCTCTTCTCACTGCCAAGCATGTTCATCACCCTCTGCCCCCACCAACCTCATATCTGGGTGGCTTACTTCCTGACCTCTCCTAGGTCAAATGTTTAGTCAAACGTTATTTTCTCAGTGAAGCCTTTCCCAACCTCCCTATTTAAAGTTGGACACTGCCTCCCAACACATCCTTCTCCCTTTACCTACTTAATTTTTCCCAGTAAAACTTATCACCATTAAAATACATCATTTATTTGGCTTATTATCTGGCTCCTCTTGCTAGAACATAAACTCCACAAGGACAGGGATTTTGTTCTGCTTTTGTTAATGGCTATATCCCCCCCAGAGTTTAGTACAGTACCTCACACATAAGTGCTCAGTAAATATGTTGGGCAAACTGATGCACATTTGCTTGGTTGTGGGGGCTGAGGGAGATGGAGGAGGTGAGAAGGTGTTTGTGTATTCTATAACATTTAGTAGCATTTCCCATATGCCAGGTACTGTGCTAGATGCTGAAGATCCAGAGGACATCAGCAGATGGGCATATGGCGATGCCAGCAACCAAGAGAGTGAATCCAGAGGACAAAGAGGAGTGTTCGGGCCACTTGTTGAATCTGGGGGCTATGGAACATCCAGGTGTAGATTCCAATCATAAGGTGGACCAGATTCCAAAATCCACATCTCCCCACCGTGCAGAAACCAGACTAAGAGGCAAGGTTAGAGGATCTCCCCGGAGCTCTAAGCTACGATGCACACCTGGGCAGTAACACCATCTTCTGTGCGGTCTTCAACTACAAAGAATAAAGTAAACATTCATAATATTTGCCTCGCAGCATTAATTGACCTTGTATGTGGAAAGTCCTTAGCTTCCCAGATGAAAAGCATTGCAGAACTACAGTTAATCTTGCTGACTCAGAGGGAAGGCTGGTGCCCTGACTCACCAGTGTCCTGAATTATCATGGCCCTTACCAAGGGCATCTTGGTATCTGTCCCCATGTTCCTTCCCAAGAGTTGACCCAGCCCCTCCCTAACCTCCCAGTGAGATCCAAATGCCCTCGGAAAGGGAATCAAGTATAATTAATAAAAAGCAAAAAATTTGCTATAACTATATACCTCAGGAGGAAAAAAAAAAAAGTCACTTCAAATAGTTTAGTCAAGAGAAAAATTTCTTTGTACAAAAAAAAAAAATTGGATGATTTCCAGTAATGCCAGACTTCAAACAGGGAGTGAGAGGGAGGGCAAGAAAGCCTGTTTTCTCTCTCTCCAGAGGGCATTGTGGCTAAGGAGGTAAATAGTTTGCACAGAGGACTAAGGATAACTTGTCAACAGATGGCTTACCTATTCTAAGAAAGAATTATCTGCAAAAGCAAATATAAAAGAAGCAAATGTGTTGGATCATCCTTACTGACAAAAGAAAAAAAAAAGAATGTAATTTTGAGGATATGTTTTCCAAAACTTGAAGGCTATTTGCAGCAGGAAAGCTTATTTTGGCGGAGGAGGGGGTTCATTGAGGGCAGGTGGGGGCGGGGGCAGGAAAAGGTGTCTAAATTCTGGAACCTTTTTATTAAAGCTTGTTTTTCTTGCCTGAATCTTTTGGTTCTTGCGTCTGTGACAGTATTCATAACTCAGCCCCAGTGTGCCAACAAACCCCATATGTTTCGGCTCGCTCCTTATCTTTTAAGCCAAGATAAGGTTGAAATGAGTATATTGCAAGAGATTTGTGATAGAGTACACACACAAACCCACAGTGGCAGAGGGTGGGATTTGTCTTACTCATATTTGTTTTCCTCAACACAAGATGCACACAAAGAAGGCACTCAATAAAAGTTTCTTAATTAAGAAACAAAAACAAAAAAACAAGCAAGTCCCCAGGGGAGAAGGTCTTCATTTACAGATTGAGGGGAAGGAGCTGGGAGTCAGATAATAGGACTGAGCAGAAAAGCCATCTCTAGCTATATTCAGAAAGCAAGCATTGTCTTCTCTCCCCTCTTGGCTTCTCATCTAGCAGACTTTTAATCGATATATAAATGTGAGTGGTTACCATCTGCCAGGCACTTCTTTGGGGGCTGGGGACATAAGGATGAATAGGACAAAGTCCTGACATGGAACTGACAGTGTAGAGTGGGAGAAAGAGATGAATAGTAATAATCCCCAACATCAGGTCCTGTGATAAGCTCTTTTACAAGCATTATTTCATTTAATCTAATCCTCAGATTTTTTTTCATTTAACATTGTATTTCTTTCTTGTTCTTTTTTAAATTTTTAAAAAAAAATTTTATTGTTATGTTAATCACCATACATTACATCATTAGTTTTAGATGTAGTGTTCCATGATTCATTGTTTGTGCATAACACCCAGTGCTCCATGCAGAACGTGCCCTCTTTAATACCCATCACCAGGCTAACCCATCCTCCTACCCACCTCCCCTCTAGAACCCTCAGTTTGTTTTTCAGAGTCCGTAGTCTCTCATGGTTCGTCTCCCCCTCCGATTTCCCCCTCTTCATTCTTCCCTTCCTGCTATCTTCTTTTTTTTTTTCTTAACATATATTGCATTATTTGTTTCAGAGGTACAGTAGTCCTCAGATTTTTAACGTACCTACAAATCGTCTGGGAATTTTGTGAAAATACGGATTCTGATTCAGTCAGTCTGGGACGGGGCCTGAGATGCTGCCTTTCTAACAAGCTGCCAGGTGAGCGTATGCCAATGGTTCTAGAACCACACTTAGAGGGCTTCGAATTTAAACATCCCAGCAACCTGATGTGGAAGGAACGAACTGTCCTTAGCTCCATTTAAGAGGAGGAAACTCGGGGCTTGGTGAGATTACATCAGTCATCAGTGGTCAAACAGCCGGTCGATGTTAGAAACAGGTGCAAATCCAGTTCTATTAACCACTCCCCCCCAAACTGCCTCTCTTATAACAACTCAGAGAATGAATGGGCTGTGGGATGGGGAGAGCTACTCATTCCACCCAGGGAGAAAGAGCAAGAAAGTCAGAGAAGACCTCCCAAGGGAGGTGATATAACCAACACAGGGACTTACCAATGTAACGTGGAGTCTAGCACAATGTTTCTTAACCTGGTTTTCAGTATTTTTCAGCTCTGAACCACTGCCCCACCCCAGTCCCAAAACCTTTGTTGTCTTTTTCTTCCTAATTCCTGCCTGCCGTAAACTTTTAAGGTCACAGATATATTGTGTATCTGTTTCTGTGATGTGGCTTTTTGGAGGGCCACAAATCATTGCAATATCTGAGATTTTTTTTTTCCCACACATTCCCAAAAACTGATTTTTGTTCTATTGGGGGTGATAGCACCCCCATGGAGAACGCTCACCTTGTGAGACATGCTATTGCTTCCACAAAGTCACAAAATCTCACCATTGAAAATAACTCAGGGGCCACTGACCCTTCTGCAAAAACCCTAACAAATGATAACCTATCCTGTGCTTGGACGCTCAGTGATAGGGAACTTAACTGCCTTACCACCTCCATAGTTGGAGGGCTGTTTATTAGAAATCTCTTTATTTTGAGCCTGTATCTGGCATGTCACAATTTTTCATCCCCCAGTTTGAGTTCTACCCTCTGTAGCTGAACAGAATATACAGACCTAGGTGCAACAGAAGGTAGAAATACATAGAATATTTGGCTTCTGTTCCTAGGGACCAGACAGTAATTGTGTGTGTTTGTGTTATGGAAATTCTCTTGTGATCCACCTATTTCAAACCTTATACTTATCGACTTTATATCTCTAATAATACAGTGTAAAGTTTCTCTAGCTTCTGGAAGAAGCCATCTCACACTTTAATTCATCTTACTGTCAACTAAAATTTCTCAGCATGGGTGTTGTTTTTAGAGGTGCTGGAAATGGTGCAATAGAAAAAGCAATGGAATAGGGGTGAGAAGACGAGGGTATAGTCAGAAATAGAGGGCTACATTTTAACTTAAAATAACACATGTAATCAATTATAGAACTAAAAATAACATAGCTAGAAAACACAGGGGAAGAGGGAAAGAGGAGGTGATAGGAAAAGTGAGCTAAGCCTCTATCCTGCATAGTGGGGAGTCAACAGGGTTGTCTAAGTGATAAATTAAGGAGTAGAGAGACAAACAGGATATTCTGAGTTACGGGATAGTTAGGAAAATCTAAAATCAGAAGCAGACAGAGGAGTGAGATCAAGTATGGGTGAGAGATGCTTGATTTTCTTCATAATTTCTGCTAAATCATCTGGCATTTTACCAAATACATATAAACATTAATTAACATTGAAAACAAAAGAATGGTGGAATAAGAAAAACAGAGTAGTCCCCTGTCACTAACTACTGGTCTCACTTGAATAAATCACCTAGTATTGAATTTAAATTTCTCATCTGTAAAATAGGCTAAGTCAGTGGTTTTCAAGGTTTTTAAATAAAATATTATAAACAATCCCAATACATTGTAAAAAAAAAAAAATCCTGATGGAGCTCCTCTGATTGGGGGAGGGAGGTACCAGGAGTTAAGCCTACTATTTCTCCCGCTTACCCTTTTCCTTCCCCTCCTCACCCTCACCCCCACCACAGACAGCCCTGAGACACCTCATCAGACAATTGCAAGAATTTAGTTTGAAGGCTATTAGTCTGCATGATTGTTTTTCAAATTACGGCTATAGCCCATTAATTCAGTGGCTTGGAACCAGTATGGCACTAGAATAGAGTAGGACAGAAAAATTAGAATGCAGTCCATGGTATTGTTTTGCACATTTCCATGGTATGTATATAGGTATTCACTACCTTCCTGGCTGGCTGGGTGGGTGGAAGGAAGTTTCTAGGACAGTTTGTCCTGTTGAAGACCTCAACAACAGGGCAGGGAAGATGTTTGATGTCGGGAGTCCTGTTTAAAATGGGGGTGGGGGTGGGGGAGGCGCTCGGCGTGGACAGTCCTGGCCAAGCCCAGACCCTGACTCTTCAGCCAGGCCTCCTGCGTAGAGCCACAAGGACACTATGTGGAAGAGGCTGCCCCCAGCTGTTCACGTAGAAGCCAGGGGGCGGGGGTGGGGATGGGGACGGTCCTTCCTAATTCTGCCGCAATACGCATTCTGGTTATTTTTGTAGTGGGACTGTTGAGTAAAAAGGGCACCACCTTTAAAAAAAAAAGTAAGAAGAAGGTAGACGGACATTGTGTTTCTTGCTACGGATCACCATCAAATGTTTACATTGTTTCTCCCAACTCCAACACTCTCTGATTCTGTGATTTCTCTAAAGCATCCACCCTCTCTTTGGACACAAAATTGTAATAAGCAACACAGACTGAAGTCGAATTTGTACCTTCTGCTGGAGAGCCCCCACATTTCCACTAGGCATCATGAAGACAGCCGGTTGGTCTACAACTTTCAGTCCCGTCTGGAGAGGAGGAACAAGAGATAGCACTACTTAAATAGAGTCACCTCCGGGTGACTCTATTCCATACTCCTCCTTCCCCTTCTTCCCCCAAGTCCCAATCCACGGAGCCAAGAGTAGAAATGAGCTGTTAATGCGAATAGTAAAGTGCGTTTGGGGGGAACCCAAAGAACTAAGCCTCAGTTGTTGATTAAGATAACCAATGATTATTTTTAATTAGTGAACTTTTATGCTAAACTGATAAGAATTTTCCCAGATAGCTTTCATTTTTATGAATGCCAAAATAAAACTAGTGGTCTATATGTTTGACCACAAGCTCTGGAAGGCACTATGTTCTCAGAAATAAAAGAAAACGAGAATAAATACCCCCAAGGGAGGACGTAGTTTAGGTCATACACCTGGGGCTTCGTGAACCCCTTGAAAACACACAAAATTTTGTCTGGATGTACATATGTACATTTTTCCCCCTAGGGTAAGAGCTCTTATCACTTTCATCAGCTTTTCGAAGGAATATGGAATCCAAGAAAGTTTTAAAAACACCACGGGCTTATAGGATCACGTTCGTTACAAGGACAATAGAAACCACTGTCTCCAGGTGAAACAAATTTTGACCTTACCATCATCAATAGATGCCTTTGTTTCTCCACTTTGGAAAGGCCTTGAGAAAGCCTGCACATCTGCCTTCACTGAGGGTTCATCAGTTCAGAGGCAGACAGCCTTAGATGACATACAGCCAGCGCAGGGCGGCCTCGGTAGCAGTTACACCTGCTACCACTGGAAATGAGACCCCCGCGCCGCCCCTAGGAGAACACTCTCCACACATCACCCACAGCCCCGACAGGGGGCAGCGGGGCACAGTTAGAAGACAACAAAACCACCTTTGTGATTTAAGATTATTTGCTGAATATTTTACAAGATAAGACTATCTAAACTTTACACGAGGTGCTCCCTTCCCCCTGTTAGGAAAGTATAGATAGTATGTTGATTTTATTTCTCATACCTTGTAATAATGCTGAGACAAAAATGCCTCCACTGTGTAAATTGAAATGGTAGCTTTTTTTTTTTTACTACTAAAAACTTCCAGGGCATCTAGGAATACACCTTTCCAGACCGTGGCCGGTCAGAGCTTTTTTTTCCCATCTCAAAGCATCAGGAAAAACACTCTTCTATCACATACCAGAAAAAGAAGTTCAATATATCACCTCCTGTGGCCAGAGAAGTAGGAGCCTGCCTTTCCCCAAACACAGAATTCAAAGGAAGAAGGCTATAAACAACTATTAGATACAGAGGGCCTTGAATGTCTGCAACATGTTCTGGGGTATTTTTTAAAAAATATTTTATTTATTTATTTGACAGAGAGAACACAGTGAGAGAGGGAACACAAGCAGGGGGAGTGGGAGAGGGAGAAGCAGGCTAACCGCGAAGCAGCGAGCCCGATGCGGGGCTCCATCCCAGGACCCTGGGATCATGACCTGAGCCGAAGGCAGACGCTTAATGACTGAGCCACCCAGGCGCCCCTGGGTATTTTTTAAGCATCTACTGCAGGATGACACCTAACACAGGATTAAGAATAATGTAGATATGAGTCCCGACACCACAGCACCCAGGCTCCCTCAACCTCTCTGAGATTCACTTTCATTCTCTGTAAAAGAAAATAATAATATCCGTTGCCTTGTGTGGGCCCTGTGAAAATGTTAAAAAATCGCAAGACAGCTCTCAGCAAGCACAGCCGCTCAGAGCATGTTGAATCCTTGCCCTCACCTTACAGCTACGGTACTGCTCACAGCCGCCTGTTAAAGATTGATTGATTGATTGATTGATTGATTGATTTAGAAGGAGTGAGAGTAAGAGTGGGGAGAGAGGCAGAGGGAGAAAGAGAATCTCAAGTAGCCTCCAAGCTGAGCACGGAGCCCAACTCGGGGCTCGATCTCACGACCCTGAGATCATGACCTGGGCTGCAGTTAAGAGTCGGATGCTCCACCCACATGCCCTTCACAGCAGCCTTTAAATCCTGTTTCCAGGAATGACAAACTCTCAGTCCTCCAGAAACATGCCGGGAAGAGATAGACAATTGCGGCCCAATTCCCCTCTGAGATAGATACTTTTTTCCTAATACTGTACAGTGTTCCAGGAACCTTTAGGCAATTATTTCAAACTCACCTCTGTGCCTGCAGCAAAATAGGCAAGCAGGAGTACTCAGGTATGACCCACAGACTACGTCCAAGGGCAGGATGGTACTGGGAACAAGCCAGGTTTATGCAAGAGGTTCGATCAGACTGACAAACTTGGGGTCTGGAGGTTTGGGTGTAGTCAAATAACTGGCACGGCAGCCTTAATGAAAGTCTCCACAACTGCATGATGTGCAGAGACTGGGAATCCACCAGCCAGATCAACAAGTCCCTGCCATTTGGGAGGACTGTCCAAGGGCACTGGAGGGCTCACCCCAGGATGAGGGTTCAAGGCTAGCTGCAGGGATGGCTTGGGTCTGCGCTGGGGCCTTGGGGCCCTGGATCTTAAGTAGAAGCTTAATTCTCTAAACCTTGGGCAGGGTGGAGAAGAAGTCGGGCAAAGGTCTAAGGGATGCATCAGGAGCACTTTAGGGTTTATAGAGTGAAACATAGGCAGGCTGTATGTTCCTTAGAGCCCCTGAGGGCACAGTGGCCAAACCCAGTGGTCATCACTGAAGGGTCCCACACATCTGGGTTCCACACAAGAGGGAAGGGAGGTTATATTGAATGTGAGAGAGGGGAAAGAAAGGCAAGCCTCAAACCTCCTACTTAGGCTTGCAGAGTGGGGAGGGCAGAGACTACTAGCTAGCTAGTGACTGACGGGAAGGAGAATGGCAAGGGAGAGGCGGGGATACAGAGCAGAGGGAGCAGCCTCTCCTCCAGAGCATATTTTCTCCAAGTGAATCTTCTGCAAACTTTTTATTAAAAGTTCATTTGTGGCCGTGATGGCTGTTGAGACTACACTAGAAGACATTAGAACAAAGAGTAGGAAGCATGCGTCAAAACATTGGTCAACAGAGACTCTAGGCTCATTTTCCCATTACCCAGTGGAGCAGACCCCTATCCAGACACCCTGCCCAGCCCTTCCCTCAGGCCCAGGCCCCTACTCTTGGGATCTAACCACATCTCCAGTTGAGGTTTTGGCTAAATCCTGATAGATGCAACTCCTAAGTACTGATAGTCTGTTCTTGCTTCCAAAAGAGCATCAGCGGTTCCATTCCTGGTGCATATCTTTGAATTGTTGAAGGTTGGGAGGACAGCCACCTCTGGAATAATCAAAAGGAAATTATGAAGCTCAAATTAGCTTATTCAGGGTTGGAAACTATTTTCCTCAGTTAGACTTTCTACTAACATTTAGTTACTTCCAGTTGTATTAGTGATGGATCACCAGAGAAGAGGGAAGAGAGAGAGAGAGAGAGAAACTTATTATAAGGAATTGGCTCACATAATTATGGAGGCTGAGAAGTCCCAAGCTCTGCAATCAGCAAACTGGAGATCTAGAAAAGCTGGTGGTGGTGTGCAAATCTAATTCTAAAGGCCTGAGAGCCAGGAGAGCCATAGATTCTAGTCCAAGGGCAGGAGAAGACCAATGTTTCAGCTCAACAAGCAGACAGGTGAAGTTCCCTCCTACTCAGCCTTTCTGTTCTATTCAGGTCTTCAGTTGATTGGACGAGAACAGCCCACACGAGGGAGAACAATCTGTTTTCCTGAATTCTTCAATTCAAATATTAATCTCATCCAGAAACACCCTCACAGACACACCCAGTATAATGTTTGATCAAATGTCTGGGTACTCTTGGGCCCTGCCAAGTTGACACATAAAATTAACCACCACAAAGGGCTTGAATGTCACCTTTTTTTTTTTTTGCCATCATCAGATGGGGGCATCTATGATTAAGAGAAGGACAAAATGACATCAATGAGAAGGCCAAGCTACAGGTTAGATCATCTTCCCCCAAAACTGAGCATTTCCCCCATTTGCCATGTGGAAATATAGATTCCCTTCTTAGAAGGAGAAAGAGAAAATAATTAGACCACAGGCTTGAGATGATTACATTTTATGTATTACTTTAGGGTTTTTATTTTTTCCATTCAAAAATTTTGTAGAAAACAAATCCCATAAACAGAAAACAAATCCCATAAACTGAGCCCGGCTGCTCAGTCAGTAGAGCATGTGACTCTTGGTCTCAGGATTGGGAGTTTAAACTGCATGTTGGGTGTAGAGATTACTTAAAAAAACAAAAAAAAAACTTCAAAAAAAAATCCTATAAACTTAACACCAGCTATTCACAGCATTCTTTTTCTCTGCTGTACTTGGCCAAGTTAGAGGCCCACAGTTTACAAAGGGTTCTGCTACTTTTTGCTTACCCTTGTTTGGGTACATGGTGGGAGACAGACCACGGCGTAGGGCTGGGTGTCGGAGGCCAGGCTCTGAACCCTAGTTCTGCCACTGTGCAACCTCTAGCCAGTTGATTTGCTAGCCAAGCCTCGGTTTTCCTACTTGTAAAGATCAGAAGGGGAATGTATTTTCTCCTTCACAAGATGGCTGTGAGTTTCAAATGAACTGATGCATGCTGAAAGCATTTTGTATATGCAAAATTATTATACAAATATTAGCCTACATACTTGTCCTTTTAGTAGTGACTTTGGCTTCTCTCACAGTGATGGCATCATGGTTGGTGTATGGGTTTACTGTTGCCATAGTAACAAATTACTACAAACTTAGTGGCTTAGAACAATATAAATTTACCTTATAATTCTGGAGATCAAAAGTCCAACGTGGTTCTCAATGGGCTAAAATCAAGGTGTTGGCAGGCTAGTTCCTTCTGGAGGCTCTAGGGAAGAATCTCTTTCCTTGTCTTTTTTAGTTGCTACAGATCACCCACATTCTTTGGCTCATGACTCTGTTTCTCTGTCTTGAAACCAGTCCTGTCAGTTCAAGTTCTTCTCACCCTTCCATTTCTTTCATTCTCTCTTTTGCCTCCCTCCGCCACTTACAAGGACCCTTGTGATTTCATTACACCCGCCGGAAAAATCGCGGGGATAATCTCCCTATCGGAAGGTCAGCTGGTTAGGAACCTTGATTCCATCTGCATCTTTAATTCTCTTCTGCCACATAACCTAACATATCCACAGGTTCTGGGGGTTAGGATGTGGACATCTTTGGTGGGGGGTGGGCATTATTTTTCCTGCCACACTTTGTTTACTTATTCTCCAACATAAATTCAGATTTTAAAGTACTGCACCTCTACAAATTCATTATACCTGTGGTCCCTGATGAGTTTGAAGTTAATCCATTGAAAATATAGCCATTCTTCCAGATCTTCTCCAAAGGCACTCATTCTTATGCTTTTTAATTAAAAAACTTATTTAGAATACCTAAAAATTCAATAAAGAAGTTTTAAAAATAAGGAAAACATCTATAATCCGAACACTCATAGCAACTGTTATATTTTGGCATGTTTCCTTCGAGTGTTTCTTTTTCACATAGTTGAGAACATAAATATAAACAAATGTTTATGCTATTGAAAGTGATTGCATCCATATTTCAAATTTACAAACTCTTGGCAAACATAAATTTTAATGGCTGCATAATATTTCATTGCAGCAAGGCAATATAACATAACTTACTTGGATGTTGTTGTTGAACATTTAGTTCATTTTAAATTTTAATTATCAAAATTAATGAGTGTTAAACATCTTTTATCATTTATATTTATTTGCATTTCTCGTTATTTCCTTAGGTGAGAGTCCCAGAATTTATGGGCCAAAGGGAACAAATAAATTCAGAACTGTTGATACACATTGTCAAATCACTTTCTTCAAATAATAATCCATTATATTCCTTCCAGGAGTATGCCAGCACCTATTTCAACACCCCTGTTCTGCATTAGGTATTCTTGTTCTCCTCATTCTTTGCTAACTTTCAGTTAAAACTGAGCGCTCTTTGTATATGCATCTCCTTCGATTATGTGTGAGTCTGAACATTTTCACATATGTGTACCCAGCATGTGTATTTCCCCTTTTGTGAATTGTCTGCACGTGGACATTCATTCTTTCCAAACCCAGTGATGCTCATAGAGGTTAAATGCAAGAACACTCCCTTATTTCAACAATCACTTAGAAATTCTTTTTCTATTCCTACTCAGCTTGAAGGTTCTTAGCCCTTATCAGGTTCTTCAAGGGCCGCTGCTGCCTGTTTTGCCCAGAACAGGCTATCTTTACCAGTTCTGAGCTGCTCTGTGGGTTTCTGATGGCGGTTCCTCACATCAGCTCAGTTGTCAGCTCCAGGAGTCGGCTGGTAAATCTTCCAACAGATCCAGACACTTTGTTCCTGCCTGCTGCCTTCCCACTTGAACTGCATCTGCCCATAGTCCTTCCAGCATTTCCCTCCTACTTGCTCTAGTTCAATTTCTTGAGAGAATCAACCTTCAGTCACCTGCCAGAGCAGGGAAGAGGTAGCTGGACGGCTGTACCAGGTAGAAGGGAACTTTAATCTAATTACTTCTCCTGTAGATACTCACTAATCCTCCTGGTTCATCCCCACACTTCACCTCCATTTCCATGGCACAGAACCAGGGTGCCTCTGGTTCTAAGACTTGCCCTGTTTCTGTGGTTTCTTTTGGTTATCTCCCCCTATAAAAATTTCATTTTCAGTTGTCCCTCTTCTGCTAAATTAATTACGTTTCCATTTACTTTCCATCTGCTAAGATTTTATTGAGATCTCTCATCTGCTCTTGACTCCTGTTCTCTTAGTCCTTACAGACCTACACATTTTTAAATTCCTTTACGGACACTTGGATGGCATTTGGGGAAGCAAATGTTTGATCCGCCATGTTTTTCTTCTGTACTCTCTACTCTGGAGAACACTCTTTCTCTCCTCTGATTGTCCTCAGAAGTACTCTTTCTATTCTCTTTTTGCCCTCCAAAGCATTCCTTTCTCTCCTCCTCATCCAGTACACCCAGCACAATGTCTTAAATAAGTATAGGCTTTCACAAAGATAAGAAGTAACACAACTTCAGACAGTTTCTGTGTCCTCGACCCTGTGCTGTCCCGTACCTCTGTACCCTGCCACCATCCTGAGGTAAGAACACCCCACAGGCCAGGCTTCCCACCTAAAGTGCAATGTTAGGCTTCATCCAGGCTCCCGATGCTGGTATTACAGAAGGTCTCACTACATTTCATACACCCCAGAGGATGATTTCTTTTATATGCCAGGGGTAGGATGTGGCATCATAAGAACACCCTCCAGTTATAACTCACAGGGGTTTGTTCAGATCACAGACAAGAAACTTCAAGGATACCCAAATCCACTTCATACCACTTAAGAAGCATTCCAGTCTCACAACTGTGCTAGCTCTATTAGAAACCATCACTGTTCTTTCCCAATTACTTATCTTAATGATGAAGTCGCTGTGTTTAGGTTGGAAGGTGATGGAACTAGGTGCAAAGAAACAAGATAGCCACAAATACCTTGATACTCAGATAATTTAATCTCAAAATGGGGGCCCTCCGACTGGTTTTCCTGTTTCCAGATTTTAACATTCACATCAAGTCAGAGACATCTCCACTTGCCTAGAGGCTCCTAATCCCAGTGTTAACACGAACAGTAAGGCTGCTCGGCTTGCAGCAGAGACTAAAATAACTTCGGCAGAGTTTTCACTCTAAACATAAGCCATCTTGTGAGACATCGAGTATAAACGAAGAATGTGCCAAAATAGTTCCCGAATATCCTAAAAATTCACCTTAAAGCATGATAACAATTTGGAATTAAGGTCGTATGTTAGCTTTAAAAATAATCAAAACTCTCTAATCCTGGAAGGAATAAATAATTGCAAAAGAAAACAAACAAACAAACAAAAAACAAGATAAATGGCTCCACAGGAGATAAAGCCATATGAATGAGAGGAGGATATTATAAATTCCTGCATGTGTTAAAGAATCACATTAGAGGGTGTACTAGAATATATGATTACTTTCAACATTAGTCTCAAGCACAAAGTATAAATTAGATTCTTGCCCTTATAACTTGATGCTTTCTGAGTCTATACAATTACTTCCTTTTTGGTCAACTTACCAAATTCAAGGGAATACATTTGAGAGGAAAAGACAAGGAGGTTGTCATCAGTACAGACAATATGGACAACCTCATATCATTGTCATAATTTCTAAATAAAACATAATTTTAAAGTCCGAACCTTAATGCTGTTCATGACTGTTTACTTAAAAAGAGTCTGACTATAATTTAAAGCACTTCCCTCACAATTCCATTGACAAGTACTAAAAATAAATCTCATTAGTGTCTGAGTATCTCCTCATGACTCTACTTATTTCCCCTGACATAGACCTATCTTCTTCCCCTTGAACCTCAGAAATTCATGCCCAAACCACCTCTTGCAAGTGGGATGCAAGTTTTAAAAACCAGAATTATTTCCATATTTCTTCTCTCTCTTCTCTTCTTCTATTCCTCATAAAACTTCTGAAACATATATGTTAAGGCTGATGGTGAACCCCTTGAACAGAGTATCAGGCTGTCTCTTTCAACTTCATTTTAATGGAATGATGTAAAACTCCATGATCTCTAAAGTTCTTCTGGCAGAGAAATAGGATGTGTTTATGATATCACTTCGTATGAATAGATTTGAATTGGTATATACGTCCTAGCTATCAAAACAAACTTGCATCTCCCCTTAAATGTTCATGCCTTAATGGACTAGGTCTCTAGAAAACAAGGTGGTTGCTTAGGTGCTGGGCATGGAGCTGAGTTTACCAGTGGCCTTCATCACAGTATGAAAGCTCAGTGGAAAGATATTCGCTCCATTATTAATGATGACTATTAATGTGTCCCTTGAAGAAAACAAGCTGTTAGCCAGGTCTAGAACAACCAGTAGTAGGAGCTGTTGCTCTCAAGTTTCTCAATCAGCAACTGGGCAGGTGTGCCTGTCTACCCCACTTCCAAAACACATATCAAGAGGAGAAAGGAAGAGAGGAAAAGAGATTTCCATTTTGCTTCTACTTCTAAATTCACCACCAGCCTTGAGGGAACAAGTGATGGTAAGTTACTGAGGAGTGCCTTGTGCACCAAAGTATGCCTCATCTCAGAGCAAGAACCCTTCAGTTCAGGCAGGAACAATTCTCTGGGTAGATTAAGTTCATATACATGTCTGCATGTGTGCACACACATGCATAAAGTACCCCCAAATGGGGAAGAGCTCTTCTCTATGGCTAGGAGGGAAAGGAGTATTTTCTCATTACCCATTTCTATATGGGAGTTTCCAGTGGTTACAACTGGAATTATTTTCTGTCTTGATAACTAATTCATTAAACAAATATTTACTGGGTGCTGTTATATGCTAATGATCCTAACATTCTCCTGTAAAATATTTTCTTCCTTAAAAAAGAAAAGACTGTCATACCTTGTGCAAAAATGTCTCCCACTCAGACAGCAAACATATTACTAATATGTACTTATGAGGTGTCTTATTTCAGTCTACAAACTTGTCATTCAGAAATGGCCAATTGACAGAAGATGGTCTGCTTCTAAGCCACAAGATGATGTATAATTCCAGCTAGTTTTGCCTCTTTAGATTATTATGGCTATCATAAAAACACAGAAATTTCTATAATATCTCAGGTGATGACCAGGTTATGAAACAATCTGTTAAATCTTTGTATAGTTCTGAGAGAAAAATAACTAATGTTCCCATAATTTCCACACATTGTTCCTAGTGTTGCCCTTTGAGGTTACATAGAATAATTGAGTCCTCTCCTGTTGGAATTATAATTATAGTTGGCATTTATTGGGTGTTTACTATGTAAAGAGCCTTGTGCTAAATTCTTTATAGACATTATGATGTTATCTCCCTCTGTAAACACAGATATACACCATCCCCTTTTCCAGGCAAAACAAACCAAGCTCTTACAGCTGTTTCTCATATGACTGTTTCTAGACCTGCCAACATTTTGATTGCCCTCCGCTGGTCATCTCCATTTTATCAACACCCTCCCCTTAAACTGTGGCACCCCTGTCTGGTCACAATCTTCCAGATGTGAGTTAAGCAATTCTAAATACAGATGACTATTATTTCCTTGTCTGGAAAGGCTATTTCTCTTGATCTCGCCTAAGAAGATTGGGGGGTTTTATTTGGTTGGTTAGTTATGGGTTTTGTTTTTGGGTTTTTGGTTGTTGTTGGTTTTTTTGTTTGTTTTGTTTTTGGCAAATCACATGACTTGCTCATGTTGACCTTGTTGTCAACTAAAACCCTGAGACCTTTTTTTACATAAACCACATTTAAGCCATATCTCCACTGTCCTGTGCTGTTGATTTTTAATGCAAAGGAAATGTTTACTTTGAATGTATCTATCCCTATTAAATTTATTCTCTTTAATTTATTGTTCTTTACAGGCTATCAAGATCTTTTAAAATCTTATTTTAATGATTCAACACACTAACTTCTTTACAGCATCTGAAAATGAAGACAGCATGTATTCTGTTTTCATCTGAGCTGATAATTTCACAAGTTGAATTGCCCTATGTGGCAAGTCAACTAAAATTTTCCACCTAGTTGATAATCAGGTCATTAGCAGGAGATCCTACAGGCCTTCAATCAGTTTTGACTCTGACTAATTATTTTTGTCTTCTACATCCCTGTCTTCACCTTGTCCTCAGTGACACCCAGAAACTTTGTCAGCTGCTTTGCTGGAATCATGATGCATTTCTCCAACCTACCACGAACAAAAAGAATAGGTATTACAAGTTGTTCTTAGTGGACCCATATTGATTGCTGGTAATTGCAATTTTCTTTCTTAACCTAACAAATAATCTATCTCAAAATTCACTACAAAGTCTTGCCAAAAATCAATACAGTTTAGGTTTTTGTTCCTAAAATTCAATTCTTCCCTGCCCTCACTCATATACACGTTGTAAATATTAAGACAATATTGGCTTATCTTCATTCTTAATACCTCTCTTTTTCTAAGATTACTGACATTAAGGTTGGATTCTCATCTCTGGTCAATCCACTGAAATGAAATTCAATTTTATCTATTTCCCTGAATTTATTTAATGCAGAGAGATACCTTTTTCCATTCTCTTGTCTCTCTAAGAGCTCAAGTCTTTTTTGATATTATTCTGTCTATTTTTTCCAACTTGAATGTATTTTCATAATAACCCCAAGAGTTAGGTGGGTCAATTATTTTTATCCTCTTCTCTTTTGACGTCATTGAGACTCAATGAGATTAATTGAGCAGTTATTGAGTAGCAAAGTTAGAATTTAACCCAATTGTCTTACCTTCGGATCCAATGCTTTTTAAACTACTTTTGGTGTCTCCTTTTCTAAATATCCAGGGCAAATATTGCCTTTTTAACTGGATCTATATGTTTTGGTTTTCAGAAAAAATTAAGTCAAAGGTAAATAAACTTAGGTTTATCCCTCTTTGTTTTTATGACAGAATACTTGAATCCAAATTTATTATCTGGTCCATCAGCTCTGCCCCAGAAATTATCTACTATTTGTGTTCTTTCTTGTTGTGTTTTACTTTTAAATGTCTTACTTTACATGTGTTTCAATCTTTTTATTTAACTAGCCCATAAACAAATCATAAATAATTTATTTAGGTTGGTTCTTTTCCTCAGGGAAGCCCAATACAACTAGTAAAACAATACCCCTATTATCAGCTCCTTCCTTCCCTTAACCTCAGAGAGAATTTTATTCCCTACAGAGTTAGAGATGCTGGGATTACTACTGAATCCTCAAGCAGCTGATTTAGTTACTCCATGAATCTGCTCTGTCATTCCTACCAGAAGAAAAAATTTACTATCCCTTAATAAAAACAAAGAAATTTACCTATAAACAATCAAAGACTGTGCAAAGATATATCAAAATCACAAAAGAAAACAAGATTTACAAATAACAGCAATGACTGAAAATGTAACAAATATTTACATAGGTGTAAATGCATGTAAAGGATTTATGCTTAAGAATGTATTCTCTTTGGTTTTCATTGGTTTTTCTTTGTTGTGTGTAAATTACAATTTTTTTTACAATTATACTGCTTATGGGTCTTAGACCTTCTTAAGTCTGTTGCTTGATTTCTTTCATTAGTTTTGCAAAGTTCTCAGCCATTATTTTTTCCAATATTATTTCTGACCTATTCTGTGTCTCCTCTCCTCAGTCCTTTTGGGACTCCCATCACTGTATCCTCTATATTTTTTAGCCAACCTTATTTTTCCTCCATGTTCATTCTTGATATTTTTTCTGATCTTTCTTCTAATTCTCTAATTCTCTCTTTATCTATGTCTTTTTATTAAAATTAAGAAAAAGTCTTTTTAAAAGTCTTTTTTGTGTTGTTTATGGTATCTTATAATTTCCAGTTTTATTCTTAAATGTGCAACATTGTCTTATCTCCTTGAACATAGTAAGCATATTTATTTTAGAGCCTGTGTCTGAGGACTACCATATTGGCAACCCCTATGGGCCTTTTTCCATTGTCTGCTGTTTCTATTATATTTTGTTCATAAAGTTTATCACCTCATGTGTTGGGTTATTTTTTATTTTGTTCGGCATACTGTATTTACAGAACTGTTTGTAGAACTCATCTGTAGTCAACAATGATGTTTTCTTTTTCCAAAGAAGTTTTACGTATGTTTATATCAGGTAGCTGGAGGCATGAACAATTTGAGAACTTAAATCCAATTTCAAGGATTGAGATGATTTAAAATTAACCTGAGCTTTTTAAGAGTTCCTGTCTACTTTGGGTTTCTACTTTAAGGTACAAACCTTCAAAATAAAACCTAATTGAGGCAGTTCCACAAGAACCCCCAACAACTTGGCAAATCCTGTACTCTAATCTCTACTCTAGCCCCATAAAGCTGTCAAAAGCTTTGCTCAAGTTCTCATTGCAAAGAAAAAAAAAATCCTTATAGTGGCGGGAAAGAGAGAGAGAGATGGAGAAAGGGGGGAGGGGCAGAGGGAGAAAGAGAATCTTAAGCAGGCTCCACATTCAGTGCAGAGCCCAATCTCACAACACTGAAATCATGACCTGGTCTGAAATTAAGAGTCAGATGCTTAACCAACTGAAAGACCCAGGCACCCCTAAAGAAAAAAAATTAATATTTTTTACTACTTAATTTGATGGATATTAAGTTACCTTATTGTGGTAAACATTTTACAATATATATAAGTCAGGGCATTATACTGTATACCTTGAACTTATACCATGCTGTATGTGAATTATATCTCAATAAAACTGGAAAAGATAAACAAACATTTTTAAAACCTCTTCTCAGCCTCTCAGGCTCTCAATAGCTCCTCCAGAATTGGCAAATATTCCCAAAGGAAAAATGGCCCTGGATGCTGGGCTTGTGTCCTTGTCCCTCTATTTCCTCCATATCCTAGGCTATAATTCTTTACTATCTTGTTAGATGTCTGATATTTTCAAACAGATTTTTAAAAATATTTTGTCCAGAATTTCTGGTTGTCCTTTGCAGAAAGTTGATTGGAATTACCTAGTCTTGCCATCACTGGAAACAGAAGTCCCTAAGACTTTTGTTTATTGGTGGATCATGTTAGTCATTTCTGTACCCAAACATCAGCAATTAGGCTCATCTTTGAACTGATGACCTTTCCCTTGTGGACAACTACAGCGATAGAACAATATTATGAAAGTTCACAGATTTCAGTGTAATTGCTTTATACCTAACTTTGACCCACCTTATTTCAGGTAAGAGTCCCTAAGTTTCATTTCAGTTGGCTTTACTTGTCATTTACTACTGTCACAGAAAATACTATTAAAGGCAGGTTGGTATAGTGGAAATAACACTGGAATTGGAGTAAGAAAACTTGGATTTAAATTCATTTCCATCATGTGTTTCCTGCCTTGGTTCCACAGTTTCTCTCACCATGCCTCAAGCCCTCCATGAGCATGCAGACCACAAAGGTACATGAGAGTCAATCTTTGGCATCTACTCAGTTTGTGTAAGCCTTAACATATTTATCTATGAATTAGGAATTATAGCTATCTCATGTGGTTGTTGTAAGGAATAACTAAGGAAAGTTGCATAGCATTGAATTCACAACCATAGACACATAGGAGGCAGTTTAATTACTACTTGTTTTCCATTATAGACACGGTATTTTATGCAACAGATTTATCTCTAAAAATTTTTGTAAATCAAATCATGCTTTTAAGGTACTAAGGGAGCTGAGTTTTGAAGGGAAATTTATTGAAGATGCAGGAAGAATCCTTCTACAGAATATTAAATCCATTTCACTTGATCTCTTGTAATCATATTGATTTTCATAAAATTCATTTGATCAGAGTAAGTTATACCTGCAATAAAGACACAAGCACTTCCTCTATTCAGATGGTCCTGGAAGCCTCACAGGCTTGATGACGACCCTTGCTGAGATTATAAAAAGTGATGCGGTTCCATGTGTCTATAACAGCAAAGAGTTGACCTGAGCAGGCACAGATGATCTCAGTTAAATGTGAGGTGTATGCCACAAGAATATCATATGAGACCATGAGGTTTAGTAAGCACTAGGAAAAAAGCCTTACAATCAATTTATTAAGGCCATAATCCCAGATATTAATTCAAACATGATTTTTTGGTTCTTTTTTTTTTAAGATTTTATTTATTTATTTGCGAGAGAGACAACGAGAGACAGAGAGTATGAGAGGGAGGAGGGTCAGAGGGAGAAGCAGACTCCCTGCTGAGCAGGGAGCCCGATGCGGGACTCGATCCCGGGACTCCAGGATCATGACCTGAGCCGAAGGCAGTCGCTTAACCAACTGAGCCACCCAGGTGCCCCTGATTTTTTGGTTCTGAAGGGTGAAATGTTTTATGACATTATTGCATTTCCGAAGATTTCATCATTTATTATGTTGACTGGAATTTTATCATTGTTTTAAGTAGCACTCTTTATGAGATCATTTTGTCCCTTTAGAATCTAAATCTGGGTAATGACTGTGGTGTTTTCTGTTTCCAGTTGTTTGTAAGTTGTCACTGTCTTAAAAAATTGTTTAAAACAACAAAAACCCTTAGCATTCTAATGAAAATGTAAACACCCTGACTTCATTTTGATAATGTGCCAGTAGTGAGTATAAATGATAATAAACAAATGTGGATTCATTACTATAACTCAGGAAAAGAATATTATGTTAGAAATTCTAGATAATCTTTTCGGGGTAGATGTACACTTGAAACAGCATACAAGCTCATTACTGAGAAAGTTCTGATGATAATTAGCTTCTTAGCAACACAGGGATTTTTAGGGCAAGTATCTGTTATAAATCTTAAAATAAGGGAGAAATTTTTATGAAAACCTTTGCATATTTACTGTCATTTCATTTCAAAATTGGTTCCAATCTACTGATTTCTTGCTGTGAATCCTTGAAATTATGGTAACTAATTTTAAGTAGATTTCAAAAATAACAGCGGTTTATTGGTAACAGAGGAGGCAGTAATAACACAGGACATGGAGGTGGACTGTGAAGGTTCAAATCCCTGCTTTACCACTTAGCAGCTGTGTAGAGGCAAATAAACTGACCCTCCTTAATTTGTCATCTCTAAAACGGGAATAATAGTAATAGCATTTACCTCATAGAATTTTGGGAGAATTAAATGAAACCAACCATATAAAGTGCTTTGCATAGGCTGGCACATAGTAAGCACTCATTAAATAGTAACTAGTTACTAGTTACTAGTAAATATCCTAGTATAAATAACTAGTATATCCTGAAGTACATATTAAATACAGAGTTCATGTTAGGAAGGGACAATGAAAGTAAGAGTAGACAACAGTCACTTCTTCAGCCATAATGCTCAATACTTGCATGGGTCACTTAGCAAGTCCATTATATGATCTCTGCAACCTCAGCTCTACCACTGAGCAGGAAGATGCGATGTTCATAAATACATTTACTTAGAAAAATGAGACAAGATGAAAAAGTCAAATTCTACCATCAATGTAATTTTATACATGAAAATAAGCCAGAATCTCATAGAATGTAAAAAAAAAAAAAGAAAGAAAGAAAAAAAAGATAGTTTTTCACATGTTTCTAACTGGTTCCTTATTTAAACATCTCTCAGGAAAAAAAACCCTCCTTAATGTGATTTTTTTTTTTTAAATATCACACACAGAGCCAACATCAACACGCCAAGAAAGATATTCCCATTAAAAGCAGGAAGGAAACAAAGATGATTAATAAAGCTATCATTATTTAAAGTTACTCTGTAAATTCTGGACAATGTAATAAGATACGAAATAGAAATGAGACATAACAATCAGAAGAGCGAATAATATTCTCACGTTGTAGCTTATAATGTTAGACGATATGAGAATGCACTGGGAAAACTAGAATTAACAAAACTAGAATTAACAAAAGGCAGTAGGTTTCCTACATAATATTATATTGTTTACCTACCCAGACTACAACGAGTTATTTATTCTCCCACTCAGTTAAACTATCCCATCCCAGTCACTCAATTCTTCATGGCCCCCATTATTTATGTGATTTATGGTGATTACCTTAAGCCAAAGCACTAATAAGAGTAGTCATCTGGGAGATTGTTGGGGTGACTTTGGGCTCAACAGTGCTAAGATAAGGTCCCCTAGGGAAATATATCTCTTCTTCTGAGTGCTGGGAAAGAACCAGGCCAAAGTGAGGCTGTCTGTCATTCGTTCAACAAATATTTCCTGAGCATTTATTCCAGACACCGTGCTAATGCTGGGAACACAACAGTGACATGGTCCCTTCCCTCATGGCACTTTCAGTCTGAGGAGAAAAAGAGAAATTAAATAAACAAACCCCAGAAAACATTTATGAAGTGCAAGTTATGGTGAGGTCTGTGAAGGAATAATAGAAAAACAGAAAGTGGCAGGGGATGAGGGGGAAGAGAGAGGTTATATAATTGAGAATGAGGGACTGACGAAATGACGTTCAAGTCAGACCTGAGGGACCAGGAAGGAGCTAGTCAGACAAAGAGGGGTAGGCAGCAAACAGCAAAGAGCAGGAAGCCAAAGGCCAGCATATTAGGCAAAGAATGACGGGAAATAAAGTTGGAAAGACAGGTGAGGTCCAGATGACGCAGTTCGTATAAGTTTGGGTGCTCTCTGCTGCTAATCCTAGAAAGTCAAATTTAAAAGAGCTCAAATCTAACATAAAAAGAGGCCCAAACGCATACGGTCACTGGAGTGGATACGTCAGCTGCTCAACCACCTCATCAAGGATGAAAGTTCTTTCCACGTCGTCTCCTGCCATTCTTGGGAGTTCTCTCTGCTTAGGCTGGGTCCTCTTATGGGCTTAGACGGTTGCTGCAGTCCATTTTTTAAGCAAATAAACCCTTCCCAAAAGCATTACCCCCAACCCTTCCCAACCTTCTCTTCCCAGCAGGTTTGTGACTATGTCTTCTTAGGCAGATTGGTAGCGTAGCCGATGCTAAAACTACCACTGGCAAGAGGAATACAATCACCACAACTGTTTTGCCAGAACCCACTGGGGCCTGACTACATGCTTCAGGAACAGTGACACCTAAATGAAAGGTTCTTAACGTGCACCTACAAATACCTTGGGTAAGATAGAATTCAGGGAGATCTATAAACTGGGGTTGGAAAACATTACATCTTTATTTTCCAATCATTTCTCGCTGAAATCTTATCAACTCCAATTATAAAGCTGGGCAAAATAAACCCCCAGTAGTAATAGCAGTGTGACCTTATCGCCAACAGAAATCACAGATATTTTCATATCACAATACAGTTATGGTTACATTGCTTTCCTGCATTCCCTATGTCACCTATTTTTGATGAATACATAGAAGGAAGTAAGCCAAAGACAACCGCACAGTTCATTGTTCTTATTCACACTAAGCAACAACAGACTTCATGCTGATAGATCTGCTAAAAATTTAACTTACCTTTAATGCCTATATTTTAAATTTATAACCTTCTTATCTGATGCATTAATAAAGGGATCCATGTATTGCTATTCTACAGATCTGTTTTTGATAACTGTATTTCAACATAATTTCTTTCCTTTGCAACCCAATGTATTTTATATATTAAAAAAGGTTATTCTGGGGCGCCTGGGTGGCTCAGTCATTAAGCGTCTGCCTTCAGCTCAGGTCATGATCTCAGGGTCCTGGGATCGAGTCCCGCATCGGGCTCCCTGCTCAGCAGAAGCCTGCTTCTCCCTCCCCCACTCCCTCTGCTTGTGTTCCCTCTCTTCCTGTGTCTCTCTCTGTCAAATAAATAAATAAAATCTTTAAAAATAAATAAATAAATAAGGTTATTCTGGGAAAAGGGGTCTCTAAGTTACACTAGCCTTTCAGTAGGGTCCATCCTGAACTAAACAAAATCAAGACTCTTCCAGCAAGATCAAAAGCTGGAGCAGGGTATGTGGATAGATTATGTCAGGCAACGAAGTGTCCGTCACTCATTACCTTACAGTTAAGGAGGGTGAATTTTATGTCCAAGGACAATGAGGAACTAATGAAGTGTGCTTTTCAAGTAAAATTTGTTAACAGACACAGAGAGAATTCTACATAAGTATTTAATTTCCCCCCCACATTTCTATGTAGTATTCCATTGAAAGGGGTTAAGCGAGAATTTGCTTTTTAGGGAGATCACTCTGGTTCAAGAATGCATTAGAGAAAAATCAGAAGCAAAGAGGAAGTTAGTCTAATGGTCCAGGCAAGAGCCATCAGTGGCTTAGATAAGCTTGTGTTAATTGAGATGGAAAACACGGGATATATTTTCTATGGCATTTGGAGGTGTTTCTTTGCAGGACCTCAGGCAGGAGCAGATTCAAATTTTGTGGCCCTGGAATTTATACTATTTATGAATGCTGTTTTAAAAAAAATTGCAAATACAAAAAAGACACATATGAAATTAGGTACAGGATCTTAAAAGAGTCCTGGACAAACTTGAGCTTTATTTGCTTCACAGTCAATCTGCCGCTGGCTCTAGGAAAGCCAAGAGCTAATGTTAATGGAGCAGTTACTGTTGCCAGACACTGGTTTGCACCCTTTAAACATACTTTAATTCTCACAACAATCCTATGAGATATTTTTGTCTTCTCCATTTCACAGATGGGGAAACTGAGGCTCAGCAAGGTATCCTGAGTCACAGCTAGTAAGTGATTAGAGCTACAGTGATGCAGGCAGCCTAGCCCTTTGTCATGATCTACGCTGCCTCAATATATGTCTCAAGATCAGGGACTGAGAACAAGGCAGATGACAATACTATTTACCATATGACAAAACAAAAACTGCAAGATGAGCAGTTAGGGGGGTACTTGAAGAGCAAGAGTTTGGTTGGGAATAAGTTAAGTTTTTGACACTTACTACCATTTAAATTGCAATGTCAAGTAGGCTGTTGGATACGTAAGGTCCAGAAGGAAGAGACACACACATGGAAGTCACCAGCATGGGAATGAATGAGGTGACCAAGGAGCGTACACCACAAGGGGGAAGAGACACAAAGGAGACCAAACAGAGGGTCCAGTTAGGTGAGGGGAAAACCAGGAGAGCTCAGTATCACAGAAGCCAAAGGGGGTGTGATGAGTTACATAACTGAATATCGGACAAGTGTAGACAGAAATGAGAGGAAAAGGCAACTATTGAAGAAAATCCCCAACTCCTACTTTGAGGGACTTTCTTCAATAACAACCAGAGAGAGATGGATGAAGAGAAGCCTCTGAGCGAGCGTTCTAGAAATATAACAAATAATTCGTGGGATAACCTGGCCACGGGCTAGATATGAGGAAATTTTCAGGTTCATTGCAGGTCCAGCACTACTTGAGAAGACCAGAGTTCTGGAAGATGGAGGGAATGCATGACATAAACACACATCTGACCCCCTTGCCCCACATCCAGCAGACCTTTATTAACTTTTAATTTTTCTTTCAGGTGCATAGAATCAGATCAAACACAATCCATGTTCATGACGCATGCATGGCCCAATGGAATTAGTTAACTCATTTATTTAGTTTTATTTTATTTGTTTAAATTTTTTTTTGTTAGTTATTTTTAATAATGTAATGAAAGCACCTCCAAATCCACCACTCAAAACACTGGTTCCTTAAACTTTGAAAAAGCCATTCAAGGAAATCTTACAAAGAGATCTTACTGGCATAGGGGAGTGCAACAGCTAGAAAAGCCCAGACAGGAATTGCAATTAACTTTCAGGGCTACACGTGTAAGCAATCTTCGGTCGCATTAATAAGGCTGTCCATGCCAAGGACGGTAAAAGCCCCATTGTAACCATCATTGGGCACATGGTGTCTGGTCTTTTATCATCAGTTCTAGGAGTTATATTTTAAGGAGAATGTTGACAAATCAGAGTGTACCCAGAGAATATAATTCAGGATGGTGAAGAGAACATGATGAATAAGGCAAGATATATTTAGCCCAGGGTTGAAGGTGGTGGAGGTAGGCTGGGAGGACAAGGGTCCTCTAGAGCTGTTCATACAGAGCTGTTCCATGTTGTATCCCAGGGAAGAAAATGGGCCAAAGGTGGGTTTAAGTAGGAAAGGTGATTTTAGCTAAGTGAAATAAAGAATTTCTGAAAATACCCAGGCTTCAATCAACAGCTCTTAAAAAAATCAGCTCTCTGTCACCAGTGAAACTGATTCAGAGGCTGAGTGGCAGGGGTGCTGTAGAGAGAACCACCTGTGTTCAGGCAAAGGTTGAGCCTCATCCACTGACCCTTAGTTTCTTCAGGCTTGGTTTCTTCTTCAGGCTCTGCTCTCCAAATCCCTCTCCATAACCCCTGCCACAGCTAGTCAGCTGCCTCCTTTCAGCTGTGCCCCACTGCCCCTAAGCTAGGGTGTTGATCAACTAGTCATCCAGGGCACTTACCTAAAGAGGAAGTCCCCATGACGTATCATCCTTCTGTGGTTTACCCTTCTGGATTTCTCTCTCTGGACTATCAGATCCCCGAGGCTGTTTTATGACGCTTTCCCATCCCAGCCCATGTGACCTCTGGGACATCTCTCTGAACCCTCACCGTCCCTGAAAGTTACTGCCCTTCCCCACTAACTTGCCTTTAAGTTTCCAATGGTCTAAACGTTTTGGTCATATTCGTTCAAAAATTGTCAGGTTTATTTTATATTGTTTGGGTGCTCCAGCCTGAAATTTGGGGAATTTCTATGTCCTTTTTTCTACCCACTATCTTTACTACTTCCTCTTGCCTGTGTAACCTTTATTTCTTGTCCTTTCTGTTCCTACTCCTTCCCATCCCATCCTATAACACTCTTCATCTTCAACTTTTTTTTTTTTAATGTAGAAGGCAAGAGATAAAAACAGAAGCAGAGAACACAAAACATGCCCTCCTCCCTCCTGCCTTCTCTCACTCTCGCTCTCACTCTTCTCTCAAATTGTCAAAGTAGGGTAATGCCAGAGTGGGTAATCACTGAGCCTTTGGTCTTTGGGTATGAAAACAGGTTCCACCCCTTGAGCCTTGGGCAAGTTACAGAACCTCTTTGAGCCTTAATTTCTCCATTAGTAAAATGAGGATAATAAGAATACGTGCACCAGAGATGAAGAAATGCATGTGAAGTGTGTCCACGGTGTCTGACACATAGTCTGTGACAAGGGAATGTTTGTTATTACTGGTCTCATAGGAGGAAATTACTCTATGACTCAGAACAGGATATGGTCATCCCTTGATTATATACATCACAAGTATGCATCCATTTCTAAAGACATTTTCCCTTCTGTTGCCCAGCTAAGAAAATTTATTTATTCATGTATTCAACAAATACCTATTAAGCACATACTAAGTTTCATTCCTTGTACTGGGGCGGGGGGGGGGGGGGGCTTGATTAAATAAACTCCTGTATAAACACACTGTAGAATATGATGCTGTGGCTAAAGAGAACTAGATATATTTATACGTCTGATCATGGAAAAATCTCCAAAGATGTGGAATTCAGTGGGAGAAAGAAATTGCTGAACAGGTTATCCAGAGCGATACCATTCCTATAAAATTGCATACGCACATGCACAAAATGCATATTTTGTTTGGATACACACACACACAACACACACACACATAATGTAATGTATATATGTATATGTAATACAGTGTGTGTGTGTGTGTATATTTATTTATTTATTTATTTATTTATTTATTTATAATGTAAATGTGTAGAGGAAGTTTTAGACTGGCAGACATCAAACTGGGAAGGAAACCAGGATGGGGAAGTGGGGAGTGGTTTAAAGGAATATTGGCCTTATTTGTAATGCTCAGATTTTTACATGGAGAAGGAATTCATATACTATCTAGATCATCTTTTTTTTTTTTTTTTTTTTTTTGAGAGAGAGAAAGAGATAGAGAGCATGAGAGGAGGGAGGTTCAGAGAGAGAAGCAGACTCCCTGCTGAGCAGGGAGCCCGATGCGGGACTCGATCCAGGGACTCCAGGATCATGGCCTGAGCCGAAGGCAGTCGCTTAACCAACTGAGCCACCCAGGCGCCCTAGATCATCTTTTTAAAGTAAAATAAGTAATCACATGGCCCCTGCCAGATTCCCTGCTTGTCCAATTGCCACTGGGTCCCTGGGATTTCTGACTCCAAACAGGGATTCAGTTATCAATTAAAAAAAAAAAAAGAATAGAAAAAAGAAAGCCTAAGCACACAGAAGATCCCAGTCTTGCCACGGTCTTCTTCAGGGCCTTGAATAATGAGGCAGAGGTATATTTATACAAGCACACCTACGCGAAGTTCTAAATTTACCTACTTAGGAAAGCGCGCGCACCAACACTCCGCCTCCGGGGGGAGCCGGTCTGCGGCTGAGGCCCCGGCGCGCGCAGCCGCCCGTCCTGCTCCCGCCCGCCCCGCCCCCGCTCCGGGGCCGGCACCTTCCCGTCTTTCGTCAGCTGGAGTCTCAACGCCATCAGCCTGCGGGAAGCAATAAAAACGTCCTAGGTGACAGTTTTCACTTCCAATACGTGGGATGCTGAAGATCGAAGTTCTAAACGGAGCTTTTCCTTGGGCTTGCTTTGTGGTCCTGGCAAATCAGATTAACTTTGAGGCATCGGTGAGGCAGAGAAGATGATGTAAAACACTGTCAGTCCCTTTAAATAGGTAACTTTGAATTTGCTGAGTCCTCAGAAGGCAGAGGGGGCTTGCATACGGGTCCAACACAGGTACCTTTGTGAGTTTTTATACATACACATGATGTACATAAGTTGATAAGTTGATCATGTTTATAGAAACAGATGCTAAATTATGTCAGAGAACGTAAATAATATGATGTATACATATTTTATGTACACGCCTAATTTTGTGTAAATGTCTATTAAATGCACATACTCATATATTCACAAATTTTTTTCTCTTGTTAATGTCCCAAATAGAAGATCTAACAGCTGTCCATAACTAATACGGAATGGTTATCAGCAGAGCATACAGGTAAAGGCTGAATAATTTATAATTATCCTGTTATGAGATTTTTTTTTAAGTTTGTTTATTTATTTATTTAATCTCTTCACAGAACGTGGGGCTCAAACCTATGACCTAGAGATCAAGAGTCGCACGCTGTCCCAGCTGAGCCAGCCAGGTGTCCCAATGTTATGAGATGTTTTTAAAATGGGATTGGTTTTTTCTGATTAAAACATCAAGGCCAGGAGGAGGGTGAAACACACAAGGAGCTGAGGGTGCAGAATCTGAGGAGGCCCCCAATCTCCGGCCCCTGCCTGCCACTTGCCTCCTGCCTAGTTGCAGCCCTGGTAAAGATGCCTCTCTCTGTTTCTTCTATCATCCCCATCACCAGCCCCAACTTTTACTAATTAATTACTAAGTTCTGGATGCTGTTTATGCACTTTACATATATTAACCTACTTAAAGAAATGTCTAATTTCTAATCAGATGTCTAATGTCTAATTTCTGTCTAATGTCGCTAATAAAGGGAATTACAAGTTATTGTGCCTAATATGCAAAATGCTTCAAAAACCATAACTAAGATGCCCCAGCTAGACCAGACCTCGGTTGAGAGCTGGGCAGCCAAATGATGAGTCCAGATCTCCCAGGACATGTGCTACCTGTGTGAAAATCCGGTGCTCTTTCCTCTCCGTTAGGCATGGTGGTGCTTTTCTCTGAATATACACTGCATGAAGTATCCTTTTACCGATTTCTTTCTGTGTTGGGGCAGTTTGGCAGGCAGCAGGCTTCAACTCTGTCGGCTTCCGTGTAATATGATTGACAGATTTCAAAAGGAAAAAGGATACATATGTTCATTTCCTATATTACTACTCCTACTTTGAAAATGGCGGTAGATAATGGAACTTATGATAGTCTAACTGTACTTCAACATGATAATATGCTTATATTTAAACTCATACAAAGACCAAGGAAGGGGGATTTACCCAACATATTATCTAGTATCTAGCTACAGGTGATTTACTGTTGTGCACTGAAATGCAGTTGAAGTACAAGATGGATAGTAATATTATATTGTGGTATATATCCTGTTCACATCAGGCCTTCGTAATAAAAGCCGAACAGCAATCTACAGAACCTGTCTTAAATCTGCCATCTAAGATACTGATTGTAAAATAAAATGATCAAAGTGCAGGTTCTCTCTATACCGCTTTCCCCTGAGAGAGTGGTATGCAAAGAACTTCCTCCTTTTTATTTATTTACATTCAGTCAACAGAAACATAAATTAAAAACCTTAGTGTTATGTGGACTGAATAAAGCACACCTAATATGTTGCTAAGTAGACATTTTTTTTTAGATATTACAGACTACAGCCTGTATTGTACTTTTATCCAGTGCACCTTTTACTATGTACTGACAACAAAATATGCTTATAAAAATAATAGAGTAAAATAATTTTTGCAAACCAGCAATTTCACATGTTACAGTCCTGCTGAGAATAAACAATTTTTAGTGGCTCTTTATATTTGACACATGAAATCAAGCATTCCTGCAAATTGATTTCATGTTAAATAATTTCTTGAGGTTGCAATGGAAAGAGACCAACACAAACAAGTTAACATTGCATAGAGAAATCACAAAGGAATTTTAAGCAGAACTTTTTGCCTTTACAGGCAAGTAATTTTAAGAACACTAAAGGCCAAACTTCCCTGTAAAAAGGGATGTCCTTGTGTGTTGTAGAATGTAGAGGACAGAAAAGTATGAGGTCTGGAGTTAATGATCCTATCTTCCAAATGCATACACAGACATAGATTCGGGTTAAAGTGAAAGTAGAGAGAATCCTTGGAAGGGGAAAGAAGTCCCAGCACTTTGATCACATTTCTGTTATACTGAGGATTTAGATACTCTCTTCTCTGTGCTTCCCTGGCTCCTGACACAAAACCCTACCGTGACACTGATCTAGCGAACTATAATGATTTACTTATTATATAGATATTTTTACATATATAATGTAAAATATTAATATTAATGTAAAAATGTATAAGATTTAGCTGGCTGTCGTCCCCGACTATAACCTCCTTGGGAAGAGAAATTGTCTTACTCATCTTGTGACCCCAGCCCCAGCACCTAGCCCAGTACTCAGCACTGAGTAGGTGCTCTCAAATGCCCGGTGAGACTGATAAGGAAAAAATAACATGACTTGAAAGAATGAGAGAGAAACATGGAGGGGGAGGACGAAATATAGTCACATTTGATGTATCCTGAGGAAATGAGAGCTGGTTATAGGTAGATTTGACACATGGATCATTTTAGGGTCAGCTACTGAATATAGTTGGGCCAGTCCTCCCCCCATTCATTCAGCAAACATCTATTGAGTGCCAGTTATGTACTAGGCAATCACTAGCTACTGCAGTAGCCTGATATCATGAAACACAGGATCACTATAATTTGTCATGATTTCCACACAGATATGCCAACAAAGAGTCAGAGCTGAAGTTCAAGTTCATGCTTGATGATTTTTTATTTTACCATTTAAATATATCTTGCCATTCACTAAGTAGCTTCATTCTCCTTAAGACTCAAGGGTTCACTCTAATATACATTTAACAGCATAACCAGATCCTCTTAAGATCCTGGCTTAATTCTTCAACTTTGCACTCATATGCTAAGTGCCACTTACAATTATCCCGAAATGGGCTTCATTTCTTTAAGCATTTCATATCAGACTGGAGGCCCTTGGACGGGTTACTTATTTTTTTCTGTATTTGATTCTATGCCGAATGTCTTATTTTCCTTCAACAAATAATACCTGCCTCTAATATGGTAAAGAGAAAATGGGAACAAAATTGGGTTATCTTGTTTTCTCAGTTTTAAAAGATCATGTTAGGATGACTACTCACGTAGTTTATAAAAACATTTGTCTTTTCAATCAATGACAGAGAAAATCCCAATAAGGGTGTAAAAGAAATCCTGTCCACTAAACTGAAGGCAGATGTCTTTTAAAAATATATAAAGCCTTTGAGTTCTTTCTTTTCCATTTACACATAATTTCTGGATGCAGGGGCAGGTCCTTCAGTAAAACACAAGTATAGAAAATAATACTACAGTTTTCCTTCAGGTAAGAATAAAGGGCTTCTTTTTTCTTGCCATTTCCCCTTATTAAACTGACAAAGGCAGCACTTTTAGAATTCTGTTAAAAGCAAGCTTGTTTGCTTATAGTTCACAGAAGAGAAACAGAGAGATTAGAAGTAAACGAGACCCATTTGTTTTATCCATATTACCACCAGGACGGAATTGTTCCTTTCAGTGACCTTTCTGGTTGGAGATGTCATAACTGACGGTGGATTCAGCATTCTCCTTTAAAAGTTGATTCGTAATTGAACATTTCACCATTAAAATAGGTAACGGCCCCTCAGCATTAGTTCAAGCAGCACTTAAAATTCAATCTTATGTTCCCCTCTTGTTAATTAATCCTATCCTATTTTATCCTTCCATTTTCTTTTTTTCCCTTACATTTCAATGCCTAAATATGAAGTTAAGTCTTGGTATCATTTCTAGACTGTACCATGCTGTTTCTGGCCACCACTTAGCCACACGATATACTCCATAAATCTTCCTTCATAAATCAATGTGTCCCTTCCATTAACTATGTTTGTTATTTATCTCTGGGTTTCATCCAAGACTGTCAACATTGTTTGTTTATTTAGGTGCTCAAAACTGAATACAGTTGACTCAGAGTACTTTCAGCCATACTTGTTGAGAGACTACAAACTTCCTTCCCTGGTGCTACAACAGTTCCTCAAAGAGTTCTGCTCGGTCCTTCTTTTCCTATTCACTCTCAACTTGTCTACGTCTCTCTGTCACAGGTTGCTTCTAGCAATCCCACTTCTCAAGATTCTCTTCTCCCGTGAATGCTTCTGATGTGATTTGTGCCAGATATTTGTTTGCATCTTTCTGAGAGCAATTTCATTTTTTTTTCCATCCATATTTCTGACTTGCCTTGGTCTTTGTGAACCATACTGCTGTTCATATCCTGGCCATTTATCAAAGCTTGTAACAGCTCCCAATTTAGTCATCTCAGCGACTGTCATTAACATTCTGTTCATTCCCTCTTCCGGATTATGGATTACATAAAAATACAAACTACAGTGACTCACAAAGAGACAAGCCCTCAGGACTTCTCACAGTGCTGTTCCTGTTACCTTTTGCAGGTGGCCTTAAAGCCCCTCCAGCCCGCATGGCTGTGGTATTACCAAGGCTGCCCGGAACTAACAATCCAGGAAAATCATACAGCATGGCAAGTCCAATGTTTTGCTCAAGTCTGAATATAATGCAAATGTCCTACAATGTTCCCATCACTGGCCCATCTCCCCTCGATAAATAAACCTCTGTAAAATCTGATCTTGCTTCATGGGGCGTTTGGGTGTTTGGGTGTGTGGGTTGGTTTGGTTTTTTGGGTTTTTTTGGGTTTTTTTTTACAGTTCCATTTAGTTTAGTTTGGAGTTTGTTTGGGTTAGGGTTTTAGGCATCCCTCCCTCAGATGATATTATAACTTGATGTGACTCATTTTGGTTGTGTCAAATTCATATCTGGGGAGCTCACAAGTATGCCAGAAATAGCTCACAAACGTGGAGCATCTCCTTCAATTGACAGATCAGAAAGCCCCCTGCACAGTTGCTGGGGCGGGGTTTAACCCTGTGGCTATTCCTCTTTTTTTAAGATTTTTATTTTTATCCATTTGAGAGAGAGTGAGCGAGAGAGAGAGAGAGAGAGAGAGAGAGAGCATGGGGGGGAGGGACAGAGGGAGAGAGAGCACGAGAAGCAGGCTCCCCGCTGAGCAGGAAACCTGATGCGGGGCTCGATCCCAGGACCCTGGGATCATGACCTGAGCCGAAGGCAGACGCTTAACCAACTGAGCCACCTGGGGCACCACCCCCATCCCCACCCCCGACCCACGGCTATTCTTAATTCTTCTCTCTACCAATTCTACTCCCAGGGTTTGCTTTAAGCCTTCAAGCTCTCTGGCTTTATCTCCACACTGTCACAAAGCTGGCCAACTTCCTCGAGGAAGAAAGCTTAGGAATGGATGCTCAACAGTCATGTGTCCCATTTCCAGGGTTCTGTGGTTGGTGCCCCTGGGGCTAGGCAATCCTAAGGCACTCTGAGTCTTTAGCTGTTACGTTGATAACCCTGATTATATAAGGAACAAATAAGATAATTGATATAAATGTGTAATATGAATTTAACATTGTTAAAGAGAAAAAAATATGGCTATTTGTCCCAATTTTATTTTTCCCTTTCAGCAGTTTATGTCATGTGGCTAAGAATTTTATTCTTTCCATTTTCTACTTATCTTTAATCTTTTCTTGAAAAAGAATAAAATTATAACTATTCTTCAATATATACTTTAATAAGTGATTTGCAGCTTTCTTGACAGAATCCCTAAGATGTAAATTTTCTATGACTGTTTAACTTCACCATATTTGGGCTTTTCACTTTCAATATTTGCCATGGAGTTCTTCCCTCCACATCTGGCCTTTTTTTTTTTAAAGATTTTGTTTATTTGACAGAGAGAAACACAGCGAGAGAGGGAACACAAGCAGGGGGAGTGGGAGAGGCAGAAGCAGGCCCCCTGGGGAGTAGGGAGCCCGAGGTGGGGCTCGATCCCAGGACCCTGGGACCATGACCTGAGCCGAAGGCAGACACTTAACGACTGAGCCACCCAGGCGCCCCACATCTGGCCTTTCTTGCACATCCTTTTAGGTATTTCTAGGCCACGCTCCAAGCTACTAGACAGTTGCACTATGAGGAACACAGACAAGAACCGGGAACCACTAAAAATAAGAGCTCTAAATAACTAAAGTAGATATTACAAAGTCCATCCATTAAAATGCATGTATGCTATTCAGAGGTGAGGTCCAAACTCAGGGCCCATTAACACTTGACATATTGTTCTAAAGAATGCTATTAGCTATTTTCTAAGTCTAATATATTAGGCCAGTGAATTTGAAGTGGAACAAAGAATTTCTTCCTCCAGGTTAGCATTCTGAGAGAGATCAACAGTGTAATCTACAGAGGAATCCAGAAAAACAAAACTACTAAAAATTACTGCAGAGTGAAATCACTAAACTCAGGACAAACAGCCCAATGTCCCTCAGCTAACTCTGACGGCACTACTGAGCCATGTCACTGTCCAGTTAGTAAGTGCAGTTCATAATGATGTGTCCATCGTATTCATATCATTTCCTGGCGAAGTGAAGAGTATAATACATTTTAGATGGGCTTCCATCTAACATAACTTTTTAATTTTTATTGCTTAAAATAGCAAAGTTATTTTCAAAATAACTGTCTAGAACAACTTGATCTGCAAAAGATAGCCAAATGTCTCTATAAATGACAGTATATTTTTCATGTTCTCCTTGACATCTATACACCAATGCCCCACCTTTTGAGAATATAAATTCCTCAATAGCAGGGACTGGTTATGTTCCACTTCCTTTGGATATAGAATGCCTATCTGAACACACAGTCAGAGCTTAGAATCCTAGACTTTTAGAATGAAAAGAATCTTGGAGAGCATTCTCTTCCAATTCATTTGTTTTATGGAGGTGTTAACTACATGCACTAACATTCTCTTAAAGTAAATATGGCATTTTTTCCCCAAAACTGAACAAAAAAATTTTATTTTCTAAAAACACTCTATGTAAATATAAGCATATACCTAGAGTTTTATAAAATACAAACAATAACATAAGATAAAGACTGTTGTGCAACTTCTTTTTCACGTAAAATTCTTAATATATTTTTTAAAGAATGAATCTGTGTACAGTGAAAATTATAATATAGTAGACACTAGAACTAAGCTCTCTCGTAATATTACTTAAAGTTTATTACTCTGAGTCATTAATAAGCACAGTATACATATCAAGATTCACTTCAGGCTGTACAAATACTTTTTTCAAGTTGAGGGATGGAATAATCTCCAGAAGGAAGTAAAGAATATGTGAAGAGCAAATGCTTTCCCTATAAAAATACCCTTAAACACAAGGCCCTTCAACATTTTAAGATGAAGCATGGAGGGCAAAGACTATCAAAGTTGTATTCTTAATATTCTTACTAATAAAGGTTATTATTATTATAACCTTTATTATGCTAATAAAGGTTAATATAATATGTAATATTATATTATTATATTATATAGAACTAAGGAGGATACCCCAAGATCCATTTAATATGGCATTTGCAAACTGCAGGTCGCAATTGATAAGTGGATCCTAAAATCAATTTAGTGGATTACAACCAGTATTTTTTAAATGAAATAGACTAAAATAGAAAATATCAGAATGCATTCCAATTAGTAAGGGTAAAAATTGTTTTCTAAAAATTCACTGTACGTGTGTGTGTGTTTGTGTGTGTGTACCGTTGTGATAGAAATGTATTTTTTGCTGTGGGTCACAGGCATAAAAGGTTGAAAGTTCCTGCTCTGATCTAGCCTCTGGCTTCCAGTGAGGTGTAACTGTGTTTTCAGAGAAAAAGATATCTGTGCATTTGTTGCGGTCTTAAAACAAGCCTCTCCCAAAGAACCAACCATTATGTGAAGTGCATTGTCAAGTTCTCTTTCCGTCAAGATTATTGGAAGGCAGGCTTACTTCCAAACGTACTTTCTTTGCAACATAAGTTTACCCAGCCAAGTAGTTGATTAAAACCCAGTAGAAATCCATCCCAATCATTAGCCATCATTATGATTTCAATTATAGGAGCACAGTGATAACGGGGAAAACTTCGCTACAAATGGAAAGGGACCTCACATTCTTTGACCGAGTTCCTTTCGTCTAGAATCAGTGAGGCAGAGGCTGTTGACCCATCCCCAACCTTGAAGCATGTCCAGAGCACTGACAGTCTCAGTTTGGTCGTGCTGAATGGAATAGGATGATTGATTGTACTTGACTTCTTAATGAAGACTACATCTTCCTTTGCCACAGTCCTTCCTCCTTCTGATAGAGCTGGGTGCAGAAACAGTCACGGGAGAAAGAAGCTATGTCCAGAAATTTCTGTGTTTCTTTGTGTTTTACTGGCTTCTTACTCAAATAAGGAGGCAGTGGAGTAGAGTGTGTGTGTGAGGGTCAAGACACGCATGTTCTGGTGGTTGAAGTGGAGTTTGATTTTAATCTGAACAAGTCTTCGAATTGCTCTGGGCCTTTATGTCTTCATTTCTAAAACGAGAGCTGTGCCACAACCGTTTGGCCAGGAATGATCATCATAACAGCACCTACGTGGCGCTGTGTCAGTCACTTCAATGACTAAGTTAGTCCTCACGGCACTAATAGGCAGAAAAATTTTCCTTATTTTGCAGATGGATATAGGTGTATGAGAAGCAGAGAGGTTAAATAACTTGCCCAACATTGTACAGTTAGGCAGTGGGAGAGCTGATTCAAACTCAGGCAGTGTCCAGATGCTTCACTCTTCACATCACGAAATACTGCCTTAGCCAAGACCTTTTTTTGATCACTCATTCTAGCCTCAGTTACTCTCCAAAGCTCATTTTCTAAAGAAATCTCTTACCAAACTGTAGTTATTAAGCAATATGTTATTTGTTTTCCATTTTTAATAATCAAAGGGATGTTGAATGGTCAGAGTTTCTGATTAACATAAAATGAATTATTACTTACGTGGACAGAATTCATGCCCACCAGTTCACTAGATTTCCGGGATTACCTCTGACCTTCCAGTGGTTCTGGGAGTTCTCAAGAAGATATCCTCCTCAAGGTAAGCAGAAGGGGGCAGCAAAAAGCCTCATGACACAAGTCAAATGAGGTTTTTGACCCAGATTTATTGGTTCTTTCAAAAATGTTTCAAAAAACCACAATTAAATACCACTCCACATCCGCTAGAAGAGCTATGATTAAAAAGACAAATAACAAGAGTTGCTTAGAAGGTACAGGAATTAGGATCCTCATACACTGCTGAAGAGAATGTAAAATGTTGCAGCTACTTTGGAGAACGTTCTGGCAATTCCCCAAAAAGTTAAACGTAGACATACCATTAACCCAGCAATTCCACTTCTAGATATACACCCAAGAGAATTAAAAACATGTCCACCTAAAAACCTGTAGGTAAATGTTCATAAGAACATTATTCATAATAGCCCTACACTGGAAATAACCCAAGTATCAGCTGATGAATGGATTAACAAAATGCAGTATCTCCATACAATGAAACATTATTCAGCCACAAAAAGGAATGAAGTACTGATACATGCTAATTGCTACAACATGAATGAACCTTGAAAACATCATGCTAAGTGAAAGACCCAGTCACAAACCACCACTTATATGATTCCATTTATATGGAATGTCAAGGATAGGCAAATCCACAGAGACAGAAATTAGATTAGTGGTGCCAGGGGCTGAGAGGAGAAGAGAATGGGGAGAGACTGTTCAGGTGTGTGGCGTTTCATTCTGAGGTGATGAAAATATTCCAGAATTAGACAATGGGATGGTTGCACAACTTTGTTAATATACTGAAAACCACGGAAAGGGTGAATTGTATGGTATGTGAATTGCATTGCAAATTCTTAAAAATTCAGTCTTGATACTGTTGGGGAGGAAAAGTTTTCCTCGATCCTCTTAGGGTCCCTGGCTGAGTCTAAAAATCAAATGGACAAAGACAAATAAACAGAAGAAATGCACATGAATTTATTTAGTGTACATGACACAGGAGCCTTCATAAGGAAGAAACATACCTGTGTGCTTTTTGCCTGGTTTGATGGAGAGTGGACAGTCATGGGGGAATATGACAGGGCAAAGAGTATGAGGTGATGGGGCAAACTGAGCAAGAACTGTTAGGATTCTTCTTAGTGTCCCTTTGTCTTCAGAGATAAAGATGCTCCTTTCCTCAAAAAAAAAAAAAAAAAAGTGGATTAGTACTTTCTAGGAGCTGGTGGTAGGGGCAATGGGGAGTGACTGCTAACGAGTTTCTCTTTGGTTATGATGAAAACACTCTGATATTAGATAGTGGTGACAGTTGCCCAACTCTGTGACTAGACTAAAAACCACTGGACTATACACATTGAAGGGGTCAATTTTATGGCATGGGAATTATATCTCCATAAAGCTGTTATTTTTTTAAAAAATACAAAATGTGTACTGCGGTCCCACCTATGGCAGCGCCTCTTCTAGGCGGTGAGGGGACGCAGCAGTGAACAAAGTAGACAAAGCACTTGACCTCACAGGATTTGCAATTCTAGCAAATAAGTAAACAAGTGGAAGTGAACTTCGTGCTCCTGCAGCCCGACCCTGGAGCGAGCCTGGGGCGCAGGCAGCGCTCAGCTCCACTCCTGCGGACTCCTGGCAGGCACTGGGCCAGCACAGCTCCCGGGCAGCCCCTCACAGTGGTCCTCTCAGGGCTCCTCTCAGACCCCAGCGCAAAGCAGCTCAGTGGCCAAGGCTTCAGTCCAGGAATCCATTCTGGGCACAGGTGTCAGAGCTCATCACTGACCGACACCCCCGCCCACCCCAGCCTCCCTGGCTGTCTTCCCCTTCACTTTTACCCTTACTCATTTACTTGATAAATTATCTAACAAGTATGTACTGAGGGCTAGATTAGTTAGAATGCTTTGGAATAAAAGATACAGGCAACTGACTTTCTAAACGATAAGGAAAATTATTATTTCTGTACTAGGAGGTCCAAACTCTAGGCACGGGTCTCTGGCTCGTTTTTGTGGTATTCGTTTGGCCCTGTGCTCTTCAGTGGGTTGTCCTTGTCCTCCAGCAGCTGCTAGGACAGCCAGTAACAATGGGCAACATGCTTTCTTGGTCATATCTAGCAAGAAAGAAAGAGGGGGGGGGAAACTATCCCCAACTCTGGTGTAAAAATCTGTCAGTTCAGTCTATCAGAGGCAACTTAGATCAAGTAGCGACAGTTAGCAGCAGAATGTCACATGATGATTGGCTTCAACTTTGCTCCGGACCACTTAGGACCAAGGAGACTGGAATTCCCATGGTTGATTTAGGACTGAACCCTGGAGCTGGACGAGGAATCAGTGTCCCCCAAATTATGTGGACTACATGGGAAGGAAGAAGGGGCTCGGTCTGATTTACTGTTCATTATAAACTGTCTATTCCTTAAGCTCATTCCAGGCACTAAGTGCTTCTCTGTGTGCTAGGGATAGAGGTAGTATACCTTTTTAATTGATGAAGGACTATTTTTACAGCTAAAGCTGCCTCTACATCTTCCCCCAAAGAACCATGTGTTCTCTCTCCAAGTGGTGGCATTTCACGATCTCTTACCCCCTGATGGGGTGACATTTGAGAGCAAGTACCTAACTCTACCAGTATCACATCCCATAAGCAGTCACTCATTCTGCTTTGCTTATGGCCAACCCTGCATATATCCTACAAGATCCTCATGAGCATAGGTGTGCCCTCTTGGGGAAGGTTATTACTTCTGCTCCCATCCATACAATGTGCTATAAATGGATGCCAAATTTTCTGCTAGAAAGTTCTATACTTCGTTCCCAGGAAATTGCATTAAGCATTGGTCAAATTATCAGCCTCTGCTTAGAAAGTTATTTGGACATTTAAGATACCTCCTCAGAAATATTTTAGAAATATGCAGATTTAGAAGTTGCAGATTAGGGCGCCTGGGTGGCTCAGTTGGTTAAGCAACTGCCTTCGGCTCAGGTCATGATCCTGGAGTCCCAGGATCGAGTCCCGCATCGGGCTCCCTGCTCGGCGAGGAGCCTGCTTCTCCCTCTGACCCTCCCCCCTCTCATGTACTCTCTCTCATTCTCGCTCTCTCAAATGAATAAATAAATCTTAAAAAAAAAAAAAAAGAAGTTGCAGATTATTCATATGCTACTAGAAATTCTGTAAAAAAAAAAAAAACCCAAAAAACCACAATACGAAAACAATGGATCATGGATCACCACATCAAAAACTAATGATGTATTGTATGGTGACTAACATAACATAATAAAATTTAAAAAAAAAACAACACACACTTTAGGCAAGTCCTAGGCAATTGGTACTTTTTTGTTTCTTAATTCTTACACAAAGGAGAATGTAAGAGGGTCTTTATAAAGTATAGAGCTACTCCACCACCCCATACATACCTGCCACAACTTCACCACCTAACCAAAAATGTGATTTCAGGTGGTATCAAGAATGAATATGAGCATTAGTTCTAAACTCCACATGGGCTTAATCAGAATCACAGCCTCATCTGTATGCTCTTGTAAGTGCAAGGCAAAGAGACTTGCCAATGTAGCTGAAAGGAGAAAGGCCAACTGGATGGAAGAGACCCACAATTATTGATTAAATTTATAAACAGCAAATGCAGAAATGCTGGACTCTCAGGAAAGAAGTTCTCAAAATAATCCTGAGACCTAAAACCAACTGATATTATTAACAATACTAAGTATTTGATCATGATTTATTATTTATAAAATGATTTTACACAAATTATCTCATTTGGACATCCTAACAATCCTGTTAGATGGAGGGAAGGTATTTTCATTTGATGGATGAAGAACCTGATGAGGCAAAGTTTAGGGCTGTGTCATGAGCCTCAAAGATGGCAAGTTCAGAAGATAACACTCACTCCCTGGTTTGATCATCTCTGAGCCACACCTGGCTCTGACTTGCCTTCTCCTGTGGGGAGCATTTATGTTTCAATGTGCCCAGTGCAAAGAATAAGCTCAAAATTTATTTTTGGGTTGCTGGATGAGAAGAATGGACGAAAGGAAGAAACAAGTGGATGATCTGGAGCAAGTTACAGTGAAAACCAGAATTACAATTAAGGATATTTTTAGGACTAGGGAGAGTTAATTAATATAAGCTGTCTTCAAGAATATATGGAGAATTTCTCAGAATGGAGAATTGAATAAAGGCAAAGTTGAGGAATGTTGCCCACTGATTTAAAACTTATCTTTTTCATCGGAGGGGGAGACGAACCATGAGAGACTATGGACTCTGAGAAACAAACTGAGGGTTCTAGAGGGGAGGGGGTTGGGAGGATGGGTTAGCCTGGTGATGGGTATTAAAGAGGGCACATACTGAATGGAGCACTGGGTGTTATACGCAAACAATGAATCGTGGAACACTACATCAAAAAATAATGATGTATGGTGACTAACATAATAAAAAAGTTAAAAAATAAAACTTACCTTTTTCAAAATATACACTGTAAACCTTGATTGTTGCTTTCCTCTAAAAAGATCTTTAATGCCTCTATTATTTTTTTCATTGATAGTTACCATTTGTTGTGTTTACTCAGTGCCAGTTACTCTGCATAAATTTTCTGGTCTAACCCTCACAATTACCCCTTAAGTGGGAATTATTGACTGTATTTTGTAGATAAAGAAGCTATAGTTTGGAAGGGTTAAGTAAGTCTCAGCTCAGACAAAAGTCATGGAGCTGGAATTAGAAAGGAACATAACCATAGCTCAATGCCTTTCTGCTGGGCCAGGCTCTCTTTTTGGGAGACAGGTCCCTTATAAACTTCTTCTAAAGGGCAGATGCAAAAATTACAGTTCTTAGTAGCATTAGCATTGACCATTATACTTACAAATATATGAAATTTATTTAGCAAAACTCAAATCTCAATTGCAACTAGTAAATTCAAAGTGAAAAACAGTAACATAAGGTACATCTGAGCAATTTCATCTTTTCCCTGGTCATTTTAAGTGATCAAATATGTGCAGGTTAGGTCCACACTTCTGTGATTAGTATTGAAAGTATTCAAGGTTTTAGGATTTTAATTACATGCTCCCAGAATCCCAAGAAGTTCTGTAAATATTTTATTATCAAAATGCATGTACCTTCCCCAGTAACCGATGATGGGCTTGTTTTTTCCTGATGCGTAAAACGTAGGAAACCGCCCAAGAGGCTTTTCCTATTAAATCTCTTGTATTAAAGGGCGCCTGGGTGGCTCAGTTGGTTAAGCGACTGCCTTTGGCTCAGGTCATGATCCCGGAGTCCCGGGATCGAGTCCCGCATCGGGCTCCCTGCTCAGCGAGGAGCCTGCTTCTCCCTCTGACCCTACCCCCTCTCATGTACTTTCTCGCTCTCTCAAATAAATAATCTTAAAAAAAAAAAACAAACTTAAATCTCTTGTATTAAAAACCTTAAAAAGCCATGGCTTGCATTATCAGTAGCACTTCTTAAAAGACACAATCAAACAATAATTTTGGTGCAGGAGGGAATTCGCACTGTTCAATGAAATTGTCCAAAACCAATCCGGAGCTATCATCGGAAATATTGCCCATAATTGAGCATAAAAGTATTCCAGGTGTTCTGTAGCCACAAAAACAAAAACAAAACACACACACACACACACACACACACAGGGTGCATAGCCCTGCCCTCCAGAAGTTTAAATCGTAGTGAAAATGGGAAAGGAGAGCAGACCCAGCCATATGTTTAGTAGATCATTAGCCAGGCTCTAGAGGATGCAGTGGCATCAGGAAGACAAACAGGTTACTGTGAATAATTTGAAATCCAGATTCCTTGAGTGGTAAATGTTGCCCACCCCCTGTAGCCTGGTTAGTGAGCTCTTCAGCAGATGGCTGATTTACTTTTCTTATTTCACTCTTGCCGTTAACCTAGGAGAGGAAGAATTCTCAATTTCCAACCCAGATGTGCATGACTATTTAACTCCAAGAAAATACACAGAAAAAGAGCTGGTGACTTTCTTGTTAGTAGTCAATGTTACAGAGATGAAGACTGGGGTTTCTTTTTGCTGCTAAAAAGCTGTGACTTTTATTCCATTTGAAAGCATTGAAGATTCCTAACTCTGCTAAGGGAAAGAAGACTGAAGAACAGGTCTTCTTTCCATGGAAAATTCTACCAAAACACTTTCCTCCCCAGTTCACCTGTACCTCTTATTACTAGAAAGAGCTGTGAGTTGGGGCCACCTCAGAGGATGGTGCTTTTTCCTTAGGAATCTGATCTGCCCCAGGTAATTTGCATAGGCTTTACTTCGAAGGAAGAAGATGAGTAATAAACTTAATTAGCCAGTGCTTTTCTTGAAATGTATCTGAAAGCAGATGACAGATCTCCATAATCAAATACCACCCACGCTTGAATTTTACACTATTTTCTTAAAAGGGGAATGTACTGATTTGTGACTGTAGTTGCTTATAAATACATGCAGTTATTTTTATCTTGTTTTCTGTGCTGGATGTGGCTTTTGCTTGTATATAAATTAGTGAGAAAGAGCTGCTTTTGCAAGGGAAAATTTGTAACTCATTGCTGATGTGTCCTACTAATTGCCCAGAATAAATTCTTTCGTGTGCTGTCAACACTGAGAAGGGCTTCTCCTGGCCCAACACATACAACATTTTCATTTTTTTGCTTCAGTTGAACTTCAACTGAACTTCAGAACTTTAATGTGAGATCCTTGCAAATAATGGCTAACTCATCTGATCGCAAACTTTTAGAATATTTTAAGGATAGTTTGAGTCCAGCCTCCTACCGCTTACAATGTAATGCTATGCACAGTATTTCAAATAGAGGCTAGCAAAATAAAAATGTTATCTTCATTACCCTACTTACTGTTTAGGTCGTCTGTCTGACTTCCCCTCTGATTTTATTAAGTTGACTCATTCATGCAGCATTTACTGGGTAGCTATTATGGGCCAAGTACCACGGATACAAAATGCATACAAAAATGCATAGGGCATAATCCTTCCCCCAAGGAGCAAAAAGTAGTCAGAGAGGCAGACATGTAAACAAGTAAGTAATTACAGAGTGCTCTGAGATCCCAGGGGGAAAAAGTAAAGTATTCTTATAGAGAAGTGTGTGGGGGAGGGGGCGGCGGGGGGAGCCTTTGTGGGGACTAACACTGAAGCAAAGTCCTAAAAACAAAGCAAAAATTCAGCAAGTACAAGATGAAAGAGACGTGTGACCAGGGATGGTCTGGGACTGCTGGTGCTTGCTGAGGCTGGAACACAAGGTGAAGATGGGTGTTTATTAATGCTGCATTGGATGTATTTATAAAGATACAATTGTCATAGTCTACTAAGTGTTACTTAAGTTGTTGACTATGTCTTCTTTTCTAAAGAACTCCAATAATGCAATGCTACACACAAAATAAGAACTGTAACATTGTTCACCGACAAAAGGCAGTAAAGAACAATTCCAAAAAATAAGCATTCAATTCAACAAATATTGGTGGGCTGTCAGGATTTTTATTAATTTGTTTATGATAATTTTATATTTTTATCTACATGTAATATATTTATAATACTTAAATATATAAGCATTTATTTAACATATATTTAATATATAATTTCTATCTTTATAATAGCTCATAAAGATAAATATATAATGTGTAATATATGTGACAATATAATGAATATGTAATAAATAATAAAGAAAGGCTGAATCTGCTTTATGTGGCACCCACTATATTCCAGGCTATGTTGTAGCCTTCACGGAGACAGAAGTAAACAGATGGGACTCCAGACCTCATGAGACTTACATTACAGGGGGATGAAGGTAACCAATAAATGTAATGTAAAAACAAAATAATGTCATGTTTAAGAGGCTTGGGGAGGTATGGAACCATTAACCACAATAAGAAGGGGAAGGGTTTGTGTTTCCTGATGCTAGCTTGCCCTCTAAAACCAGCCTAATCATTATAAACTGTACAAATATTGTGTGTGTGATAGATTCATTTTTATAGTTTTCATAGTAAATACATTTTTCTGTATTTATCATGTAAAATGCAAACTTGGATAGCCGTGTTAAGGGTTCATTTCTTAAAGGGAGGCAGTAGATTGCCATGCTGGTGAAGAGCAAACAAACCACCTGGGCTCATATCTCATAGCTGAGTGGCCTTGGGCAAGTTAATTAACCTCTCTGTATCTTAGGTCCCTTATCTGTAAATAACAACAACAACAACAATAATAATACCCACCTCATGGAGTTGCTCTAGTATTAAATGATTTAATACATGTCGATCACTTAGAACACCCCTAAATACATAACAGCCACTCAATAAATTCCACCCACCACTATTATCAAAACTTTTTTTAGACAGGCCAGTGATTGAATAAGTTCAAGTTTCAAAAAAAAAGTCATGAACAAAATATGTTTTAGAGGACTTTCTCTTGATTCACAGTAGATACTACGAGTGGCCATAACATTAAAAGATAAACTAAAGATAAGAAAAAAAAAAAACCAAAAAAACTCCCAGAAGTAAAAAGGGGTCTCTTGTCCCAGCAGAGATGTAGAGGTTAGTTGACCAAGAGTTTGGAGGTTCTTCCCACGCTACAACATGCCACCTCTCCTGGACAGACGAGTAAAATCATTCATCATTATGGTAATTTGAGAGTAAACTATTTCCTACTTTCATCAATGGTGCATCCTTTCCAATGGACTTAAACTAGCCCTCTGCAATTAGCAGTTGTTTTTCTGGTGGTTTCAAAGCTACTTGATCCTCTTACAGCACTTTATTTCTGTGCATTACTCATACACATGTTGAGAAGCCAGCATAATAAGGTGATTTCTCCATCAAGCTTTCACTTAGTCAACTTTACTCGTTCAAGTCAATAATTAAGTTTTCCCTTCCTGGGAGAGCTGGAAAGGCTTCATAGAGGAGATGATATTTGAGTTGGATCATGAGAGAGAGAGGATATAGGAGTATATCTTGTGGAGAAGGGCAGAACACACAAGTTCAGGAAGTAGTGATACGTTTGGGGTGTAACATCTACAGGGCTTAAGATCATATTTCACTCAGAAATGAATAATATTAATATACTGGGTCATCTTTTGCTGGCTCTTGCTAATATAACTTCTCTTCTCTGTTACCATTGCCTCCCCCTCCGCCAACACAGACACATACAAATGGACATTCACACATATTCATAAGCATGGACGATATGTTTTACATTTGAAAGAAGAAAGGCACTGTTTGGTGAGGAAAGAACAAAAAATGGAGAAGAAAAAAGCATGTAAAAATCGAATCCTTTTAAAACAAATTTTGTGCCCTCCATAGAGAGAGGGAGGTAAAGACAATCTGACAGATCTCTTCAAGAGTGACCTGTGAGATTCTGGACACAAAGATGGCCCATAAATGCAGGCAACAAAGCATGGCAGAAAGCTATAGCCATTCTTCCCCCTGCCCCCCACTATTAAGACCTCAGTACCAACTGGTGCCCAAAAGCTCCCAAGGCTTCCAACCACTCCAAATAAACAGAGCATCTCAGTAAAAAGTGGGATGTTTGCTATGCAGATGTAGCTCAAGACTCTCCTAGCTCCCTCTTCCACTCAGACTGCCACCATGAAGCTCCCCCTATAAAGAAAGTCTGGGGAAGAAAACAACCTGGGAAGTACTTGGCATAGACAGAACATCGTTCTTCTCCAAGGGCCATGTTAACAGTGAGGCTTCTCCAAGTGATTTCACATGAGTGAGTACTAGGGCCAGAAGCTAAGTGTGAGCACAGCTGGCAAAATAGACTGTGTGGTGTGAGCACTTGTGAGGCATCATGTTGGAAATTTCTAGAAATAAATGGAGGTACATTTTTGCATGTTTTCAGATACAATGGCTACTGAAGAACTTGTACTAAGAGTAGGAAGGGTGTTGGTTCTGCAATTTTCTTACCTTGATTCAACATATCTGTATGGTCTGCCATGTGGTAGGCACTATTCTAAGCACTGGCAATATTCCTGTCCTCATGAGGCTTATATTGGAGCAGATAATAGATAAAATAAAAAAGTAAATTTTAAGACATGTTAGAAGATGAGAAGTGCTAGCATAAGGAAATAATAATGCAGGTGAAGGGAATGAGAATTGCAAGGGTAGGCATTGCAATTGCAAATTATAGTCAGGTGACATGTGAACAAAGACTTGATGAAAGTAGGGGAGTGAGTCCTGCCAATAACTGGAGAAAGAGCATGTCAGGCAAAAGGACCAACCAGGACAAAGGCCCTGAGATGGGATGTGGCCAGACTGTTTGAAGAAAAGCAAGACCAAGTGTGAATGTTGAAGAGTGAGTAGGGGTGGGTGGTGGGTCCTATTACTCTTGTGCTTACATTCCTGGTATAACCTTTGATATTTCAAGTCTTGAATATTTTATAATGTTTGCTTTAACTGAATGTAGAAATATAATCAACATAATCCACTTACCCAGGCATACATAAGTTGCAGTACTTTGCAATAAGCTGAAAATAAACAAAAAAGGAAGGTGCCACTGTCATCCCCCTCCACATTGTGGAGCTGTCACTCTTCCCTCAGGATATATCACATATTATATATGTTCTGTGACCGTCTGGTATCACACTGAGTGTGAGTGTTGGTATCAGTTCATAAAATGAGATTAATAACAAATTATTTTCATTAGAATAAAATGTAAATCTTAACGCAAGTTCAAGTACATTCTTCCAGTATGCTCATACCCCTGCCCACCCTGATGATCTTGTGTGCCACTATGGCACCTCTTTTAGAGAACCAGAGACTGACGGTCCCCAGCTCAGGCTGCAGTGTGAGTCCTGGGAAACCTCTTCTGGGCTCCAAGGAAGGAGGGATTTGTCCACGAATTACAGAGGAAAGGGTCCAGGAAAGTGACACAAAGGGCACTATCCAAGAACGAAATTAAAACACAAAATAGGACAATGTTTCTGAAGAAGCTGCCAGTCCAAAGGAGCAAGGGCAAGCATGGAAAAATCCAGAAGGAGATAAAGAAACAAACTATGAAAATAGTTTATTCTTTGCTGTGCATCTCAAAAAATATCTAATTCCTAAAAGATTTAGAGTGTAAAGTTTATGCCAAAAAGAAAAGATTTTGAAGAATTCTTGATCAATCAAAGCCAGTTTTTTCCTTCACCACTCATCCCCACTCCCACTCCCAGATAAGGTGTCTGTTTGGCCCAAACTTTTCCAGTTTTAGCAATGAAAATCCCACACCTCTGGAGCCCTCTTCATTTCAGGAAAATCATTACAGTTGGTCACCCTACTCTCAGATTACATAAATGGTTCACAGACTTGAAATAGGGGAAGAATTAGAAGAGAAGCAAAAGAATTTGATGCTGATCTGGGTCTTGGAGAACGAGTCTCTGCAAAGGAAGAATAATGGAAACCTAAAACAGATTTGGGAAATTCAAAAGCAAAGGGGACTTATGCTTTCACTGTGAGATAAAACCTAAAGAAGTGATAAAATGCCTTGGTAATGCAAGGCAATATGGTGCAGAACAGTAATAGAAACAGGTTTGTGGTAAGTCTAGGCTAAGAGAACATGAGACCACCTGAAACAGTTGGCTGCTTTCTGCATGACACAGGAGGAATGTTATATGTTTTCTGCATGGCCAAGAGGAGCTTGAAGAACCAGATCCAAGAAGCCTTGAAATTGAACATAAGACACAACAGTGACCTGTATGGACTAGATGGGGAGGGATGCCTTATCAGCCTAAATGGATAGTCAAGGACCAGCTGGGTGGATAAGGGATGACCCATGACCACCTAAGCCCTTTCCCCTCACCCCCACAACCTTGACACACCAAAGCTCCTAGAATTTAGATGCAATCCTGGGTGAAGATAGGGCAGTAGGGGAAGGGCGTATGTGTGACTAGGACAACTCTGAATTCACTTGAGATTTCTTTCCCCACCACCTAGCATAAAGGGACTTAAAATACAAATGAAATTCAATTATAGAAAAGTTAACTTATATTTCCTACACACTTGAGTCTGTGTCCTGAAATTTATAATTTTTCTCTTTCTCTAAAATATATGCATACACACACATCTGGAAGCATACACACCAAATGATAAACAATAGTAAACTTTGGAGAGGGAAGTTGGTTGATTTTGAGGACAATATAATTTTTTACTCTTTATGGTTCTGAATGTTTAAATTTTTACTAAGATGAACTTATCACTGTATAATTAAAAATAAACAAAAGAAAGAAAATATGGGCTTTCCCATAAGGATGGCATATGCTTATTTTATTACTGTCGTGCTGCTTATGGACAGATCCATGACAAACAGAGAATGAGGCAATGTAATATTCAATCTGAGAAAAGGGGAAAAACCAATGAGAGGCAATGGTTAGAATGTGACATGGACTGTAAAGATAGAGAAAAGCTGAATTTTTGTTGTATTGGGTTTTTGGGAAAGTTTCTATAGGCTGATAGACTAGAAAGAAAAGGTAAACAAATTTTATAGTAGAAAAGAATGAGGTTTACAAAGCAGAGAATGATACGACCCAAAACCAACGTTCACTGGCCCTCTATCCTTCATCCTCCACAGCCTTGCAACATTTGACACTGGACCATCCCTCCTCCCTAAGCTGCTCCTCTGGCAGCTTGGGGTCTGTCTCACCCTTTTCTCTCTCTGGGCTCTCTTCTGTGGCAGCTTCCAATCGGCCCCACGGGTTTAATTAGCACTTTCAAGTAGATGATTCCCAAAGTGGTATCTCTAAAGGTGACCTCTCTCCTGGGTCACATTCCTCATATTGAATTCCCTGCTAACATAGCATCCCATCCTAATATATTAAAAAACAGAATCCTTAATTCCCCTCATCCTCCAGTGTCCATTCCTTTTAAAGATACTACTATCATTCCCCAGCCATGTCATTTTGGATCAAAATTTCTTTTCCCCTCTTTATCTCTTTCCCCCTTCATACAATCAGTTACTCAGCTCTGTTGATTTTCCTTTGTGTATTTCCATCTTCTCTCCATTTGGGACCTTTTCAGCCTACTGTCCTACCTAGACTACTAACCTTCTACCTAGACTACTGTAATAGTAGTAGTCTTCCAATTTCTGGTTAGTTCCCCTCCCCAGAGGCAAGCAAAATGCATTTCACACAATGCCAGAAACTCCTGGAAGTACATTCATTTAATACAAATTTATTGAGCACCTGCCCAAGCACCAGGCACTATTCTAGGTCAATGTGAACCAGAAGTAATTAAGACAATGTTCCTACTCTCCTACAGCTGACATTCTAGTGGCAAGAGACAATAAACAAGTGATAATAAGAAGTGCTATGAAAAAACAATAAATTTGGGGAATAATGCATTGGGAGTAGAACTGATGACTTCCCAGAGAGTAGTGAAGACAGACTTCTCTGAAGAAACTACCCTTGGCTGAGACCTGACTTGCCTCTCAGAGCTAAATATTTCAGGAAGAAGAGCTACAAAGTGAGAGAGGAGTAAGCAGGGCCCAGCTCACAGGGAGCCTTGTGGAAGTCTGGATTTTATTTATGTGAAGGAAATCCATTAAAAAGTTTTAAGCATTTGGCTTATCTGATTCAATTTAATTTCTTAAAAGATTACTCTAGCAGTGATGTGGAGAATGACTTGTAGGGCCTGGGGTATGGGAAGATGGAAGAAAAGAGAAATGCAAGAACTACTGAAGTTGTCCAAGTGAGAAATGATGGTGGTTTGGACCAGGGAGGCACCAGCAAAAATGTTAAGTGCTTTGGATGTAGAGCCAAGATATTTGATAAATGGATTTACTGTGAAGTATGAAGGAAATCACAGATTCCTCCATGGTTTTGGCCTGAAAAACCATATGATGAAAGCCTATTGACTAAGATGATGAAGGTCTATTGAAGAGCAGGTTTGGAGGGCAAGGGCAGGGACATATAAAGTTTGAGATGACTATTAAGCATCTCTGGTAAGATGATATTTTAAGGATGATTTCTTGTATAATTTCTAACTTTTTATTTTGAAAAATTACAAATATATGCCAAAGAATAGAGAATAATATAGTAGATTCCTATATAGCAACCATCCAGCTTCAACAACTATCAATATTTGGCAAATCGTGTTTCATCTCTCTCCCCAATATACAGTTGCCCTGCCTACCACCTCACTCCACCCAGTTGGTGTATTTCAGAGAAATTTCCAGACATGATAGCATTTTATCTATATTTTATGTAAATGCTTTGGTATATACCTAATAGATGAACATTTCTTTTATAACACATCCATAAAACCATTTTCAAACCTAATAAAATTACTATTAATTTCTTCATAGCATCAACTATCTAGTCATTATTCAAATTTTCCCAATTGCTGGAATGGAATAGAGAGCCCAGAAAAAAACTCTTGCATATTGGTCAAATGATTTTCAATAGGGATACTAAGACCATCCAATAGGGAAAGGATAGTCTTTTTAGCAAGTTGGGTATCCACATGCAAAAGAATGAGTTTGGAACCTGACTTAATACCATACACAAAAATTAACTCAAAATAGATCAAAGACCTGAACTTAAGAGCTCAAACTACAAAAGTCTTAGAAGAAAATATAAAGGAAAGGCTTTCTGACACTGAATTTGGCAATGATTTCTTGGATATGACAACAAAAGAAAAATAAACCAATTGGACGTTATCAAAATTGAAAACTTTTGTATATCAAAAGACAGTGTGAAAAGAGTGAAACGGCACCACACAGAATGGGAGAAAACATTTGCAAATCATATATCTGATAAGGAGCTAATATCCAGAATATATCAAGAACTTCTTTAACTCAACAACAAAAACAATCCAATTAAAAAATGGACAAAGGAGTTAAAAAAGAAATTTTTCCAAAGAAGATACACAAATAACCAATAAGCACAAAGATGCCCACCATCACTAATCCCTGGGAAATGCAAACCAAAACCACAAGGAGATACTAGGATGGCCATTATCAAAAACTCAGAAATAAGAGGTGTTGGTGAGGATGTGGAGAAGTTGGAACCCTTGTGCATTGCTGGTGAGAATGTAAAATGGTACAGCCATTGCAGAAAACAATATAGTGATTCCTCTAAAAATTAAAAATAGAATTACCATATGATTGACTAATTTCAGTTGTGGGTATATACCCAAAAGAATTGAAAGCAGAAACTCAATTATTTGTACACTCATTTTCATAGCAGCATGGAAACAATGCTGGAAGGGTGGAAACAATAAAAGTATCCATAGATGGATAAATGGATAAACAAAATATAGTTTATTCAACCTTACAAGGGAAAGAAGTTCTGACACATGCTACAAATGGATAAACCTTGAAGACATTATGCTAAGTACAACATATTGCATTTGATTGACTGGTCTTGAAAGTCTCTATTAATGAAAAACAATTCCCTCTCACCTACTGCTTTTTTACCTTTTATTGTTGAAGAGACCAAGTTGTTTGGTTTGCATTCTGGATTGCCTGATTGCATTCTTATGGTGTCATTTAACATGTTCTTCTATCTCCTGTAGTCTAGTAGCTAGATGTAAGGATTTGATTAGATTCAGGTTCAGTTTTTTGGCAGTGATACTTTCTAGGTAATGTTGTGTGCTTCTTATTGGATCACATCAGGAAGGAACTGATGTATGATTGCCATTCTCTTTCTGATGTTAAGATTGAGTGCATTCACATGTTGTCAGCCTGATCCAACCATTATAAGATTCTCCATCAACCTTTCACCCAATAATTCTAGTAGCCATTGATGATCATTGATGACCTATAGCCATTATTTCATTATGGGATGCAAAATGGTGATTTTCTAATTCTATCATTCTCTCAGAACTCACTAGTTTGTATTCTGCTATAGAGACAACTTTTTCATCAAAAGTATTTGTAACTCTAAGATAGTTTGTCTAAGAAGTCAGGAAAAATGCTTGATTCTTTCCTTGTTATTAGAATAATACGTTAGTGCCTAGCAACTTTGAAAGATTACCAATTATTTTGTTTTGTTTTAAACATGGGTTGTTGGGGCACCTGGGTGGCTCGGACAGTTAACCATCTGCCTTTGGCTCAGGTCATGATCCCAGGGTCCTGGGATTGAGCCCCACATGGGGCTCCCTGCTCAGCAGGGAGCCTGCTTCTCCGTCTGCCTCTGCCTGCCACTCCCCCTGCTTGTACTCTCTCTCTCTGTCAAATAAAAAATAAAAAATCTTAAAAAAAAAAAACCCCAAAACATGGGTTGTTAATATGGTTGATTTTTTTCAATTTGTATTTAGTATTCTTTTTAATGTTCAAATGGTTCCATCTGTGGCCAGTAGGCATCCCTTCAAGTTAGCTCCTGAGTCTTTTTAAAAGCATGGTAGTCTATATTAGTTTCCTTGCTTTCTGGCACCACACAATATTCCAGGCTTATCTTGTATAGGTCCTGCATCAGACTTGGAATCTGCAACTTCTCCCAGGAGCCTCAGGAAACAGTATTTAGAGACCACAGTCTGAGAGGCAGGGATACTAGTTGCTTCTGAGATTGTTTCTAGGCCTTTTGAAGTACAGAGCTAGGAAACCAGTTTTATTGTTTTTGGTTTTTGGTTTTTAAGAGAAAAATATATCATGAGTACATATCTTTCCAAAATACAGGTTTTAATTTAACTTCTGTAATTTTATATATGTATCTCTTTTATCCTGAAAATCTTGGTTCCTAATGACATAACATCATTATTTATCCTATAACATACATGTTTTCAAGACAATGTTAATACTAACAATATAATTACTAAATACAATTTAAGATTTCTTTGCAGTTCTTTTTGTCCTTAGGATATATTTCACTAAGAATGTATTTTTAAATTACATGTATTCTAAAGGAACATGAAATAATCCTCTATGTTACTAAGACACAAATCCACAAATTTGAAATACATTTGTTTATTGTGCTTCATTTTTTTTCAATTTTATGAATCTGCATTCTTTGTTGTTTGCATTTTATCTAATTTTGTTTTAAGGCAAGGTAAAAACATTTTCATAGTTCCAAGTTCAAATTATCAAACTATATTTAAAGAAGTCTAGCATCCACTTTTATCCCCATCATCCTGTTACCTCTGTCATCAGACAACCATTTTTAGTAGTTTATCCTTCCAATGTTTTATTAATATATGCAAATACAAATATATATTTATATTCCCCCCTTGGATAAGAGGTAGCGTATTGCAGACACTGTTCTGCCATTTATTTTTGTCACCTAAAAATATCCATAGAAGGACATAATTTTCATTTCTTTAAACTATTTCCTGGTCCTCCATTGTGTGAATGTACCATAGTTTATTTCAACTAGCTTCATTGTTGGACAAATGAATTGCTTTCTATTTTGCTATTACAAATTAGTACTACAATGAATTGCTTTGTACATGTCATTCCATACTTTTCCCAGTTAATCTTTAGGAAAGATTCCTTGAAGTGGGATTGCTGGGTCAAGCATAAATGCTTATGCAATATTGCTAGATATGGACAAGTTCCCTCCACCAGGGCTGTACTCCCATCAGCAAAGTACAGGAAGAGTACCTATTTCTCTACACTCTTGCCAACAGAGTGCAACTGTTAAGAGTCTTTAATTTTGGGCGCCTGGGTGGCTCAGTTGGTTATGCAACTACCTTCGACTCAGGTCATGATCCTGGAGTCCCGGGATCAAGTCCCACATCGGGCTCCCTGCTTAGCAGGGAGTCTGCTTCTCCCTCTGACCCTCCCCTCCGCATGTGTGCTCTCTCTCTCTCTCTCTCTCATTCTCTCTCTCAAATAAATAAATAAAATCTTAAAAAAAAAGAATCTTTAATTTTTGCCAATCTCACAGATGAGAGAGATGGTATTTTATTTTTAAAGATTTTTTTTTTATTATTTTACAGAGAGAGAGAGAGAACACAGCAGGGGGAGAGGCAGAGGGAGAGGGAGAAGCAGGCTCCCCACTGAGCAGGGAGTCCCAATGCAGAGCTGGATCCCAGGACCCTGAGATCATGACCTGAGCTAAAGGCAGATACTTACCTGACTGAGCTACCCAAGTGCCCCAAGAGATGGTATTTTAATGTAGTTTTAACTTTCAACTCTTTTATTATGAGCAAGTTTGAGCATCTTTTTGTATCTTTAAGTGCTGTTTTCATTTCTTTTCCTGTGAACTTGCATATGTATTTCTTGACCAGTTTTACAAGGTTCTTTGTTTTCTTCTCAATTTGTAGAAATTTTTTTAAATATTAGAGATATTAACTCTTTCTGTGAGAGAAGCTGTAAATATTTCCCCCCATGCCACTTGTATTTTTACTTTACTTCGAATGGCTTTTTGACATGCAGGATTTTTAAAAATATAGCTATCAAACTTTTCCCTTAATTTGGGAAATTTTCACTTACTCATATGTGATGAAGGATTCACCCATGTTTTTTACAATTCGTACAATTTCATCTTTTACATTCTAGTATTTGTACAATTTCATCTTTTACATTCAGATCTCTTACCTATTTAAAATTTACACCAGTAAACAATATGCAGGTGAATCCATTTTTATCTTTTTCATATAGGTATCCAGTTGTCCCAACATCGCTTTTTGAGAAGTCTTTCTCCACTGATTTCAGATGCTGCCTTTATCATGGTCAAAATTTCCATGTGCAATTAAGTTTATTTCTGGATTTTCTATTTGGTTCCATTAGCTTGTCTGTTTATTCACTTGCCAATATAATTTTCTTCTAATTATAGAGACTTTGTAATATGTTTTAACATCTGGTTTAAGATATAGCCCCCCTTCATTGTTTTTTTTTAAGGTTCTCCAGTCTATGTTTAGTTGCTTTTACAAATGAAATATAAAAATCAATTTGTTCTTTAGCTTAAAGGAAAAAATGTGTATTATCCGAAAAGATTTTATAATATTGAGTCTTCCTATCCAAATTCATGGCATGGCTTACTATTTTTTTATGGCTACTTTCATGTCAGTCTGGTATATTTTAAAAACTCTTCATATATGTTTTAGTCATCCCTTAATAGAGGGATGCCAGGGACTTTTGTTATTTTTGTTGCAATCATAAAAGGGGTCTTTAACTTCCAACCAGTTATTTTTATATATGAAAGCTGTTGAGTTCTACATATTGATTTTATAGCCTGCTAAATTCTCTTAAGTGTTTTGCTAGGGTTTTTTTTAGTGATTTTTCAATTTTCCAGATACATAATCTGTAAATAGAGATGATTTTACCTCTTTCTAATTCATGTGGCTGTTTCTGTTGGCACTAGATGACAATTTCAAAATGATTTTAAATAGTAACAATGATATTGGCCATTCTTGTCTTATCCTTGACTTTGGCAGGTGTTTTCTCATTAAGTATGGTTCTGGCTTTGGGGAAGCGACACACATAATTTTCTGGTGCATTTTTAATTCTTAGTAAAGCTGTCACTAGAGCTCCTTATTGTAGCTGAGATGATCCTTCAGAAACAGAGCAGAAATCACCAAGAATGGTTGCCTTTCAAATGTTAATGTACATACAAATTACCAGGGGAGGCTGAATCTGCAGATTCTGATTCTGCAGGTAGGATGGGGGCTGAGATGCCATATTTTTACAAACTCTGGGGTAGGCTGAGATGCTACTGCTCAAAGTGGATCACGCTTTGAGTAGCAATCGTCTAAAACAAAGAAATCACTTTCTAGCTTTGGTTTGCAAAATAAATCTTAAAAGAATTCAAAGTTGAAGAAATAATCATGAAAATTCTGCTTTTAAATTTTAAGAGCTAGGCACTTGAGGGAGGATAGGTGCCATTCGGTTCATTTGTTTTAGGAAATCTCCCAAAGCTGATCTTTTAACTCTCTGTGGACCAAGTCTGGAGGACTAGAACAGAGGTCTTCTCATAAGCCACAGAGTAGGTAGATGCAGGATGTGACAAAAGGGTACCTTCCTGCCACATAGGAAGAGGAAGAAAGTGCTTTGTGTAGCTGTGGGGAGGAGTCTGAGGAGATAGAGTTGAGACATGTAAGTTCCTGCAGCCCCAGCTAGAAAACATCCTTGGCCATGGCATAGGGGATAGAAGAGCACAGACAGCTCAAGGGAAAAGCGTAGAAAAGGAGGAAATGCAGGAGCAGCTGCAGCTCATTAGTCTATTACAATAAGAGCCTCACAGGGACAAAGGCCAAGGTCTAAAGCCCCCACAGAATGAGATCTTTCAGCAGAGACTAGATGTGCTCAAAGGACTTAGATCAAACACTCTTTTCCTAGTGCTAGAACAAGAATTTGTTGTTGATACTGGGTCTGAATTTAATAGGAAAAAAAAAAACATTAAATGAATCTGAAACAGAGCAAGTCAATCTATTTATCTATCCACCCATCCATCCACTCTGCAAATTGAGTACCTATTATATGTCAGTTGTTAGAGACAAAATAAATAAGACCGAGCTCCTGTCCTCATGGAGTTTAAAATCAATAACATCTAACATCTATCAGCAATGGTACTTTACACAGGGATGTCTGTCTGAAAAATCTACATGTACATACTCATACCTGCTCCTGGTGATCTGATTCGATGGGTCTGGGAAGGACCAAGGAAAGTATATTTTTAAAGTATCCATGTATTTCTGATTCTGAATTCTAGTTAAGACATTTTTCCAGCACTCATATAACTACAGATATTTCCCAACAATTAAAACTACAAACTTATAGTGACGAGGGTATGGTAGATATCTTATATTCTTTTTGAGTTGTAAAAAAAATATTTCTGGAATATACGAAAATTCTTTTTCAGGAGACATCTTAAATTAGTCATACTTTATTTTGGGTTATGTTCTAATTCATGGGACAAAACTTCACAATCTTTTAAATTATAACCTTTCTTAATATGTACAAATCAAGATTCAAATATAGACTATTTTTTTATTAGCACACTTACTAATAATAATCTAAGCCAATTAGTATTTGCATATTTAGTAATGTTGTGAAAAGGAAGTTTCAGGGTTGAAATAGTAATTCTGTGAAAAAATGTTATATATATATATATTTATATTTGTGGTGTGAATGTGTGTATGTATATATACAATTGCCCTATATTTTCAAATTCTAAATCCTTATATTGATGTTTAGAAAATAAAGCTATTTACAAGATTTTCTTATATATAAAAATACACATTCTTCCATTAAGACATCACTTTATTTTTAAAGATTTTATTTGTTTTTATTTTACAGAGAATATGTGTACAAGTGGGGGAGGGGCAGAGGAAGAGAGAAAGAATCTCAAGCAGACGGGGCTCCATCTCATGACCTTGAGATCAAGACATCACTCTAATCCAGACTTCCTCCTAGACTCTTCTCCAAGCTCCAGCTTCCCACCCACACTCATACCCCAAGCTTTGATTGTGTCAACAATGGTTGAAATTCCATTGTGTTATCTCAGCCTAACTGCCTGAAAAATTCTGAAGGAAAACTTGATCACAGAGACCTAAGTGAAGTCTGATATTTTTAAGATCTTCTCGAATGTCATCTCCCTATTAGTTAACATATCCTGTTATACTTCTTGCCATATTACATTGTGACTTACCAGTTTGAGAATCTATGTCAACAAGACTGTAGGAAGAGGTCCTTGATCTTATTTATCTTAAGTCTGACACAACAATAAATCAATAAATGTTTAACAAATAAATGAATGATTAAAACCACACTTCCCATCTTTCTTTAGGGCTGTAATTTAACCACCAGCATTTAGACAGCCTTCATCTTTTGTGCCTCTGGTTGTGTTTATAACAAAACTCTCAGTTCTATAGGGCTTAGGTTCTTACTTCCTCTGTGAGCTGCTTCTTTATCCCAGAGGCATAGAATCCACTGGACTATGCAATGAAAAGGATAGCAGTGGGGAGAAGCCTCTCTGAATCCCAGGATCTGCTCTCAGGAAACCAATGAAACCACAGATCTAAAGCCAGTTAGTGTATCTGTTCTTTCAGAAAAACAAAATAAAGTGGAAACTTTTAAAGAGTAGTGGCATCAAGTGCCTTTACAATACCTTTACACTTATCCATTAAGCTAACCCTATACTCCTTTTCCCTGGTCAGGTCAAATGGCTTTTCGTCAAGTTACCTTCTTATAATCTAGAGGTTAACAAACTTTCTGGGATATCTTCAACTGTTCTTGATCTGAATGGCTTGAAGAAGGAACAATGGGGTTAGGTATACCAAATAAAGTTAAAACCCAAGTGCTGGAGAAATAGAAGGAAAAGTAGCCAAACAAACCTGCCCAAGCAAATCTTTTCCACAGTTTCGAGTAGATATCCAATTGATCAGACTCTTATAATTCAAAATCCCAGAAATAATTAGAGTACTTATAAGAGAAAATCAAAATGGCAATGTAGGTGAGGAAATATGGCCAAAGAATTCTGACCAATCCTAGAGATGTAGGGGGTCAAGGACTTAATCTGGAAAAATAAACTAAGGCATGGAAGCACAGGTAAGCCATCGAGTCCTCTTAACTCTACACTAAAATCTGGAAATGCAGAGAGCCAGCAAGAATAACAACAGGAAATAAAGCTAAATTCTATGCCAAAGCATGAGGTTGACTCTGCTGGAATTTGGCATCCTTGGACCCTCAGGTGTTTATCATAGTAGAAAGAGAGTAGGAGGTGACTGCCAGTTAGCCATTATCCTATTGCAGGGCTGGAATTGCCAGACGTCCTCCTCAAAACATAAGGACTTTAAGTGACATAATAGGGCTTCTGGGGGTCATGGGTGGAGAAGGGATAGAAGCTATTATGGTGAGTAACAGATTACATATAATGTATACCACACAAATAAACTTCACTTTTTAACATTTTTGGCATTTGGTAATGTTTACATTTTTTGTGACATATTTGATATGGAAAGATCTCCAGAGTACAGAAATATTCCCTAGGCACAAATCTATTTCCATTTTGTATTTTTATATTGACCAACTTTCTAGAGAAAAACTGTCCAAAAACAACTACAGAATATTCTTCCATGACCATGCTTTGGGAAAAGTTTTACAGATGAATTTATTCAATAAAAATTTCTGAGATACAAGAGTAGTATGATATTAGCTGGTACTAAAATGACATGGAAGATATCAGAAGAGGGAGGGAAAGAATTCAATAAGACAATCTCATTGGGCCATGGAATGAGAATAGGATTTGGAGTCAGAAGATTTGGGAACAAATCCCAGTTCTGCCATTTGCTAGTACCATCTGGGGGAAAATAGGATAATTATACTACAACATAAAATTTTGTGAGAATCAAATAAGACACTGTGTGTAGGAGTGACATCAGCAAGATGGCAGAACAGACGTTTCCAGCCCTCATGGCCTCACAAAAATTCCACTTTGAAAACCACCAAGAGATAGAAGTACCTTCACAAGAGCCCCAGAATCCAGGTGAGACATTAGAGCACCTGGGTGGAATATGGAAATGAGAAAAAGATGCATGGAAGAGGCTAAGAGGGACAGTTTCATTTTACTTGCATCACCTTTCCCCCAAGGCCATGCATTACAGTGCTGAGAGATATCCCCTTTGCCCGAGTTCTCTCATGGGGAAAAGAGTGAAAAGAGTGTCTGATTTTGCCATGGAACCTGGCACCAGGTCCATTCTAGTGAAACCCAGCAGCAGGGCAGTGCCTGTAGACCTAGGCTCCAGGCCCATCCCAGTGGACCCCAGTGGCAGGCTTGTCACTGTGTACCAGGCTCCAGGCCTGCTCCCCATAGACCTCTACTCCAGACCCACTCCAGTGGTCCCCAACTGGTCCTTATGAGCCTAGGCACTACATCCACCTGCATAAGGACTCAGGCACCAGGCACACCATACCTGCAGACCCTACCAACTGATCTATCCAAAATCTCTGGCCAGGCTGAACGGTGAAGGGTTTTCCCTGAAGAAGCTAATCCTTAAAGAATAGAAAAAGGTGATGACTTCTTCAAATATGCAGACACCAACACAATGAGGCTACAAGGACCACAAAGGATCAGGGAAACATGATACCGCCAAAGGAACAAAATAAAACACCAGTAATTAGCCCTAAGGAAATAGAGATCTAAGAACTGCCTGACAATTAATTCAAGACTATCATCTTTAAAAAGCCCAGTGAGCTACAAGGAAATGCAGACAACTAAATGAAATCAGGTAAACAATAGATGAAGACAATGGAGGTTCAACAACGAAATAAAAATTAAAAAAAAGAACCAAACAAATTCTGAAGCTGAAGAATCAATGACTAACCTGAAAAATTCAATAGAGAGCTTCAACAGTGGAAGAAAGAATAAACAAACTTTCAGACAAGTCATTTAAAATTACCCAGTCATGAGAACAAAAAGAAAAAAAGGTAGTGGAAGAAAGCCTACAGGACTTATGGGACATCATCAAGCAGATCAAAATATGCAGTTGGAAGTCCCAGAAGAAGAGAAAGAGAAAGGGCAGAAATCTTGTTTAAAGAAATAATGTCAGAAAACTACCCAAATTAGGGCAGGGAAATGGACATCCAAATTCATGAAGCCCAAAAGATCCCAAATACAGTGAACCTATAAAGAGATCTACACTGAGACTTATTATAAATGAATTGTCAAAAGTCAAAAACAAAGGGAATTTTGAAAGCAGAAGAAAAGTGACTCATCATATACAAGTTGAGTCCCTATAATCCCTTTATAGCATAAGCAGATTTCTTAGAAAATTTACAAGCTAGGACAAAGTGAGATGATATATTCAAAGGGCTGAAAGAAAAATAAAATTGCCAACCAATAATAGTACACCTGGCCAAACTGTTCTTGAAAATTTAAGGAAAAATAATGACTTTCTGAAACAAAGAAAAGCTGATGGAGTTTGCCACCACTAGACCTGACCTACAAGGTCTGCTAAAGTGAGTTCAAGTTGAACAAAAAGGATGCTAAATAGCAACATTAAAGTACATGAAAGTACAAATTTTACAGGTAAAATCAAATATATAGACAAATACAGAATAATATAATACTGAATGAATGTGCATTAATCACTTTTAACCATACTATAAAAGTTAAAAGACAAAAGTATTAAGAAGAACTATAACCACAAAATATTGGTTAATGAATATAGAATATAAAAAAGGCAAATTCTGACATCAATAACAAAGTGTGTATGGAGGGGAAGAAAGGTGTCAAATTTTTTATGCAAATGAAGTTCAGCTGTTTTCAGTTTTAAAAAGATCTTTGCAACAATAAGTTTTATGCAAGCCTCATGATAGCCACCAAGAAAAAGCATACCACAGATACCAAAAAAGATGAAGAGAAAAAAATCAAAGCGTATCACTATTAAAAAAAAAATCACCAAATCAGAGAGGAAGAGAACAAAAAAATACAACACAGACAGTAAACAATCAACAAAATGACAATAGTAACTCCTTACCTATCAACAATACTTCAAATGTAAATGGATTAAACTCACCAAAAGAGATGGAGTGGTAGAATGGAAAAAAAAAAAAATAAGATCCAACTATGTACTATTTACATGAGACCCACTTCAGATTGAAGGACACATGTAGGCTAAAAGAAGAATGAACAATGATATTCCATGCAAATGATAACCAAAAGAGAGCAGGAGTGGCTATACTTATGTCAGACAAAATAGACTTTGCAAACATTGACAGACCTGAAATAGGAGAAATAGATAGCAATAACATAATAGGAGACTTCAGTACTCTGCTTAAAATAATAAAACAGATTATCCAGACAGAAAACCAATAAAGAAAGAGCAGACTTAATTACATTATATACCAAGTGGATCTAAAAGACATACATAGTAATTCCACCTAACAGAGAACATACATTCCTCAAGTGCTCACAGAACATTCTCCAAGATAGATCACATGCGAAGTCATAAAACAACAACAAATTTAAGATCAAAATCATTTCAAGGAACTTTTCTAACCACAATGGAATGAAACTAGAACTCAATAACATTAGAAAATGAAAAAAAAAATCACAAATACATGGAAATTAAACACTTTTAAACAGCCATTAGGTTAAAGAAGAAATCAAAAAGGGAAATTATAAAATATCACAAGACAAATGAAAACAAAACCACAATATATCAAAATTTATGGGATGCATCAAAAGCAGTATTGAGGGAAATTTCAGTGATAAATGCCTACATTAAAAAAGAAGAAAGGGGTGCTTGGGTGGCTCAGATGGTTAAACGTCTGACTCTTGATTTTGGCTCGGGTCACCATCTCAGGGTCATGAGATTGAGCCTGTGATGGGCTCCGTGCCCAGCATGAAGTCTGCTTCTTTCTCTCTCCCTTTCCCCTCCCTCTGCCCCTCCATGCTCCCGTTCTCTCTCTCTCTCTCAAATAAATAAATAAATCTTTAAAAAGAGGGGGGCAACTGGGTGACTCAGTCAGTTAGGCATCTGACTTCAGCTCAGGTCATGATCCAAGAGTCCTGGGATCCAGCTCCACATCAGGCTCCCTGCTCATCAGAGAGCCTGCTTCTCCCTCTCTGCTCCCCCTGCTTGTAGTTTCTCTCTCTGACAAATAAATAAATAAAATCTTTAAAAAAAGAAGAAAGACCTTCTATAAACAACCCCACATTACACCTTAAAAAACTAGAAAAAGAACAAACTAAGCCCAAAGTTAGCAGAAGGAAGAAAATAATAAAGATTAGAGCAGATATAAATGAAATAAAGAATAAAAAAGTAGGATAAATTAATAAAACTAATAGTTGATTCTTTAAAGAGATACACAAAATCAACAAACAGACTAAGAAGAATCAAATAAAATGAAAAATGGAAGAGGAGACAACCAACACCACAGTAAAAAAATTATAAAAAATTATTGTGAACAATTATATGCCAACAAGTTGCACAACTTAGAAGAAATGGATAAATTTCTAGAAATATACAATCCAGTAAGACTGAATCAAGAAAAAATAGAAAGCGTGAACTGACCAGTAACAAATAAGGATATTAGATCACTAATTAAATAATCTCTCAACGAAGAAAAGCTCAGGATCAGATGACTTCACAGACAAATTCTACCAAACATTTAAAGAATTAATACCTATCCTCCTCAGGCTTTTTCAAAAAAATAGAAAAGAACACTTTCAAACTCCTTTTACAGGATCAAAATTACCCTAATATCAAAGCCAAAGTCACCATAAGAAAACTATAGATCATGATCATCATACCTGATGAACACCAATGCAAAAACCCTCAACAAAATATTAGCAAAGACATGTATCATATGACCTCACTGATACGAGGAATTCTTAATCTCAGGAAACAAACTGAGGGTTGCTGGAGTGGTGGGGGGTGGGAGGGATGGGGTGGCTGGGTGATAGGCACTGGGGAGGGTATGTACTATGGTGAGCGCTGTGAATTGTGAAAGACTGTTGAATCACAGATCTGTACCTCTGAAACAAATAATACATTACATGTTAAAAAAAAAAAGAAGAAGAAGAAGGTAGCAGGAGGGGAAGAATGAAGGGGGGAAATCGGAGGGGGAGACGAACCATGAGAGATGATGGACTCTGAAAAACAAACTGAGGGTTCTAGAGGGGAGGGGGGTGGGAGGATGGGTTAGCCTGGTGATGGGTATTAAAGAGGGCACGTTCTGCATGGAGCACTGGGTGTTATACGCAAACAATGAATCATGGAACACTACATCAAAAACTAATGATGTAATATATGGTGATTAACATAACATAATAATAAATAAAATGTGAGAAAAAAAATATTAGCAAACCAAATTTAACAGCACATTAAAAGGATAATATAGCATGACCAAATGTGATTTGGGATGAAACAATGGTTCAATATAATGTGATATACCACATTAACAGAATAAAGGGTAAAAATCACATGATTATCTTAATAGATGAAGAAAAAGCATGTGCAAAATTCAATACTCTTTCATAATAAAAACTCTTAACAAATTAGGTATAGAAGGAACTTAACCTCAACACAATAAAGGCCAGGTATGAAACGCCCACAGCTAGCATTACACTCAATGGTGAAAGACAAAGCCTTTACACTAAGATCTGGAGCAAGGCAAGGATACTCACCCTTGTCATTTCTATTCAACATAGTACTGGAAGTCCTAGCCAAAGGAGTTAGGCAAGAAAAAGAAATAAAAGGCATTTAAATAGAATAGGAAAAAGCAAAATGATCTCTGCTTGCAGTTGACATGATCTTATAGCTAGCAAACCCTAAAGACTCAGCAAAAATTGATTCAAAAATCAACACAAACCAGTTGCACTTCTATATACTAACAGCAAATTATCCAAAAAGGAAATTGACAATCCCATTTACAAAACCATCAAAAATATTAAAATATTTAGGAATAAACTTAAAGGAAGGAAAAAAATTATACACAAAAAAACTGTAAAATGCTAGTGAAAGAAATTAAAGCAGACACAAATAAATGAAAAGTTATTCCATGTTCATGGATTGGAAGAATTAAAATTGTTAAAATGTCCATACTACTCAAATTGTTAAAATGTCCATACTACTCAAAATGTCCATACTGCTCAACACAATTCCTATCAAAATCCCAGTGGCATTTTTTCACAGAAATAGAACAAACAATCATAAAATTTGTATGGAACCACAAAATAACCCAAATAGCCAAAGAAATCTTGAGAAAGAACAATGATAGAATCATCACACTTTCTGATTTCAAAATATATTACAAAGCTACAGTAATCAAAACTGCAAGGTACTAGCATAAACAGAAATACATTATAAACCAGTGGAACAAAATAGAGCCCAGAAATGAAGCCATGCATATATGGTCAACTGATTTTGACAAGGGTGCCAAGAATACACAATGGGAAAGTATATTCTTTTTAATAAATAGTGTTGGGAAAACTGGATATCCTCATGCAAAAGAATGAAATTGGACCCTTATCTTACACCATACACAAAGATTAACTCAAAATGGATTAAACCCTTAGACCATAAAATTCCTAGAAGAAAACATAGGGCAAAAGTTTCTTGACAATGGCCTTGGCAATGATTTACTGGATAAGAAGCACAAGCAACCAAAGGAAAAATAGACAAGTGGGACTACATCAAACTAAAAAGCCTCTGCATAGCAAAGGAAATGATCAACAAAATGAAAAGGCAACTTACAGAATGGGAGAAAATATTTGCTAACCACTTTCTGATAAAGGGTTAATATTGAAATGTATAAGAAATTCAAATTTAAAAATGGGCAAAGGAACTGAATAGATATTTTTCCCAAGATGACATATAAATGGCCAATAGGCTTATGAAAAAATGCTCAAAATCACTAATCCCCAGGGGAATGCAAATCAAAAACCACAATGAGATATCACCTATTATCCAAAAATAATAGTAACAAATATCAGTGAGGATGTGGAGAAAAGGGAACCTTCACACACGGTTGGTGGAAATGTAAATTGGTGCAGCTTCTATAGAAAACAAGTTCCTCAAAAAACTAAAAACATAATTGTCATATGATCTGGCAATCCTGTTTGGGGTACATATCCAATGGAACTGAAATCAGGATCTTAAAGAGATGTCTGTACTCCCATGTCCCTTGCATTATTCACAACAGTCAAGACATGGAAACAAACTAAGTGTCCATCAGTGGATGAATGGTTAAAGAAAATGTGGTATATACATACAATGGAATATTATTCAGGCTTTAAAAAAAATCCTGCCATTTGCAACATGAATAAAACTGGAGAATATTATGGTAAGTGAAATAAACCAGATACAGAAGAACAAATACACAATACCACTCATATGATGAATCTAAAGTAGTCAAACTCAGAAGCACAGAATGGAATGATGATTGCCAGAGACTGGGACGATAGGGAAACAGAGAGGTAGTAGTCAAAGGGTATCAAGTTTCAGTTACTCAATTATGAATAAGCCCTAGAGATCTACTGTATGGCATAGAGCCTATAGTTAACAGTATTGTATACTTTAAAATATGCGAAGAGGGTAGATTTTAAGTATTCTTCTCACAAAAAAATAAAATAATAACAATTATAAAATAAGAGTCAGGGAGAAATCATTGGAGGTGATAGGTTGATAGCAGAGATGGTGGTAATTTTTTTTAACAGATGTATACTTATCTCCAAACCCATCAAGCTATATATATATATAGTTGCAGTTGACATGATCTTATAGCTAGCAATAGCATATATATATATATGCAGTTTTTATATATATAAAAGATTAATATAAGGCCAATACAAAAAATTAATTTTGAACTTCAATATATAAATCTTTGTTTTCAACCGTACATTTTATGAAATATAAATACAGAGCCAAGTATATCCAACAAAAATTTAGTGTCTTAATTGAGAGGTGCTGTAAGTAGAAAACATATACTGGATTTTTCAAGATTAGTAGGAGAAAAAGAATAAACTATCTCATTGACAATTTAATATTGATTACACATTCAAAAGCTAATATTTAAACATATAAGGTTAAATAAAATAAAGTATACATATTTTTTAATATTTTACTTATTTATTTATTTGACAGAGAGACAGAGCACAAGGAGAGGGAGAAGCAAGCTCCCCACTGAGCAAGGAGCCGAACAAGGGGCTCAATCCCAGGACCCTGAGATCATGACCTGAGCCGGAGGCAGACACTTAACTGGTTGAACTACCCAGGTGCCCCTAAAAGATACATATTTTTAAAAAGATACTGTGTGTGGAAGCATCGAGGACTACATTTAGTATATGACAGCCACTCAAAATTTTTCATTTCTTCCTTGGCATTGAAACTTTTGATTAGTCAGTTAACCTCTTTGAACTTTAGCTTTCTCATCTCAAAAACTGGAAGTACTTTGGGTTGTACTAAGAATCAAATGGAAAACATTCCAAGGCACTCTCCAAACTGCAAAGCATTATTCAAATCTTAGTTATTGATCTTGTAAGGAATGCTTGGCCTTGTGTCAAGATGGGAGCAGGGCCCACACCTCCCCTCCCACCCAGAGTAAGGGTAAATATTCCCTGCCTCTTGGCCGGTAGGGCGGACGCAAGCAGAGGCTCCTGCCTGGACCCTGACAACCCAAGGCACAGGGTCAGAGAGGCATCGTGGCAGCTGCAGAGGCTTGGCTCGGAGTCTCTTGATGGCACACATGCAGGGCAGTGCCACGAGCAGCTGTGGCAGTGTCCAGTGGCCACTGTGCCCGTGGCAGTCTCCTAAACAGAGGCAGCCTGTGGCAGGATCTTGGCTGTGCCTCATCTTGCTTGGAACCTGCTCAAGGCTGGCTCCTCACCCTTCCCCGGGATTCTTTTTGCACTTCTATGCAGAGGACATTTCTGTTTTCACAATGTAAAAGTCCTGATTAATATGCACACCATCACATAAGAGATTCAATCCCTGAACCCAAAGAGTTGGTCTAGATTTAATATTCAAATTGCCAGTGATAAGTTTATACATATTTATTTAGTATGTCGGCTAAAACCCAAAACAATCAGGTGTTTTTAGGGTCAGATGGACCAAGAAATATATAGTTATAGTTATATATATAGTTATATAGTTAGATGCCCATACCTCCTGGAAGCCCTATACCAAATAGTGGCAAAAACTTTACAGTTAGGTCAAGTGATTGTGTTCCATACTCTTCACTGAATGAATTCTAGAAAAAAATAAAAAGACAAGCCAGTCCATCTCAGACACCATAGGGAAGATACTTAAAATTAATTTCTTCTACAAATTATTTTCTTAATGTCTTGAGAATAGCGTTTCCTAGTTTCTTTCTTTTTTCATTATTAGCCTCTAAGGAGAAAAAAATTTAATTTAAATTCTCCATAACCAGAAAAATTGAGTACTAACAAGTAAGATTTTTGTCAGGTAGGGTTGAGCTATGGAGGACCAGCATGCTTATAGCTAAGTTTTTTGCCCCAGAAGAACCAATTTTTGCCCCCTCCCCAGGAGGGGACACCTATTGCCTTCATTGAGAATGCATGCTTTAGAATTATGCTCTTAGATCACACACTAAACTGAGAACAATGACTTGGTAAGTGTTATCTATACATCCTACTCAATCTCTAAATAATTATTTTGGGCTTTAATCAATTGAGTTTATTATAGCTAAAAATTTTGTCAGAATTAGTTATGTCTGAATGCTTACAATTCAAACTGTGCCTCTAATTTATTCTCTGTTAATACATCGACTTGTATGAAACAAGAGGAGAGTCTTAGTTAACCTGAGATTGAGTTCAAGTTTAAATTATACAACTATATTCTAAGAAAGAGAGAGAGAGAACATGGTGCTATGTAGGATGGAAAGGATAGGTAGACTCTGTAAGTACCCCATATCCATCCCAACTAATTCGGGCTCATGGAATGAAGAGGTAGGACCACCTTCTTGTCCTATTCTACAAACTTTCCCCAACTCACTTAATCATACCTTTGGCTTTAACTATAACCAAATTGCTAATCACCCCAAATCTCTATCCCTAATTCACATCCCTCTATCCCTAGTTCACATCCCTTTCCTTACCTCCATATCCATCTATCCAATTTCTAATACTTATACTCTGATTTCCTCCAACCATATTCTACTCAATATGCCCCAAACTGAATTTGTCCCTTTGCTTTCACTTTATATTACCTAGATTAATGAATTACAATCAACTTCCTTAGCCATAAATCTCAGAGTCATTCTAGATTTTTGTTCCTTGCTTTTCTGAGGCAATCAAACTCCAGTTCCCACCAATTTTAACTCTTAACCATCTCTACCACACTTGTTCCAGCCCAGATCATCTCTCTCCAGAGTGCTACCATAGCCTCCTAAGAAATTTCTGCCTCCAGTCTTTCCTTCTTTGACTCCTTCATACTTCATACTGAATACTCTCATTGTAGTGAAAATGGAAACTACACACCCCAGTTCAAAACGTTTCAATGCATATCATCTCCATTCTTTACCTTGGTCTCATGCTTAGGAGACTTCTGCCATAGTAACCCATGTTCTCTTTTAAATTGCCTATCACCCCCAACTCACATCTTCTCATGAAGCCTGACTGATCTTTTTGGTCAGTTTCAGGGAATACACTGGCTTAACTTTCCAGACTCAGCCAATCTGCAGACATACCCCATTTGCTGCTCACCTATAAGGTAATTTTTTAGGGACAGGCTCTGTCTCTTTGAGGAAGGGGTGTTGCAGGTTAGGACAAGAATGTAATTCAGAAGGAAGTATTAAGAAGCCTAGTATGACTGTACATCTAAGCTTCATCATCTAATCCAGGTTTATCTATAATAAAGCTACTTTCCTTTTGTTCCCCCAGAATACACCAAGCATTCACACTTCCTTTCTTTGCACATGATATTCCTTCTGTTGCTTTTTTATTTGGAAAACTTTTCTCATTTTTCAAGCCTCAGCTAAAATGCTACCTCCAGACAGGCTGAAGTGTTCTTTTTATGCTCCCATTAAAGATTATCTGTATATCCATATAGAAATTATGAAATTACATTGTAATTAGTTGTCTGAATATTTTACTGTAGCTGGTAAATTCCTCCAGACCAAGAAATTTACCTTAATTCATCACTGAATTACTAGAACTTAGCATGGAATGGCATAATAGACCATCTGTAAGTAATTATTCAATAAATAGGTAAATAAATAAGCTTACCATGTGCTCTCATCCCCAAAAAAGAATTGGAATTTAACAAAAAACATGTTGGCAGTATAATTATATGAGTACTAAAACTGGATTAAGAAGAAGTGCCACAATTCTTTTTATAATGTATGCCAACTTTAGTGAAAGGAGAATTATTGTTCTTTAGTTGTGTCTTAGCAGGATACCAACCTAAAAATAAGATCAGCTCTATTTATAACGCCTATTCTATAAACTCCCCTAAGTAAGAAATTATATATCAAATACCTAAAAAAGGAATACAAGTCTTCTAGATAAAATCAGTCTTACAGAAAATTGCACACAATTGATTTTCAAGCTTGCATTACTTGCAGCTTATGGACTACAAAAATGCTGATCACACCATTTTATAAGAGTCAGCCACAAAGAACTGTGTTTTGTACAGAGCACGACACCACTATAATTCCATAGGATAGAATTATAGAATCAGAGTATAGGTACCTATTAACATCAAATGTTAACCCTCTCAGAACCATTCCCAAACAAAAACTGACCTATTTTGGAAGAATACTAAAATATTTACACATCACCTCTTTGCAAACTTATTGAAGATGGGGATTTAAATACAACAGGAAGATAATTAGGTAAAGAAAAGGGGAAGGAAAGAAAGTGTCATAAAAACAAGATGAAACCCTCAAGGAGATTAGGACACAAAATGTATGACATTAAGTTCTATACCCTTTCCGAGGTTGCATATAAATTTGGCCCCAGAGTTTGGCAAATTTGCATGTTGTGCATAAGCATAAACACACTAGAGTCTTTATTAAGCTCCTAGCTTAATAATATATCTTAGCACATAGCTTATTCACACCAGTGCAACGTAATGTAAATAAAAGGTCATACGTCATAAATAATCATAGGTAATACTAACATTTTCTTCTCATAAAATGTAAAAGAATCTATAGTGAGATGGTAAAGCCTAAAGCCAACCTGCACGTCAAGTACAATTTTGGTCTATGAGGCCCAGACTTAGAATTTAACAAGGGAGTTAGTATGGATTTTTGAATGGAATATCTAGAAGCCCATAGGTCAATATTTTAGAGGGGGAAAAGGTTCTCTGTCTCCCAAAAGCAGAAAAGTCATAGTCTAAACTCAAGTAAGAAAAGCATATTCCTAACCTTAATAAAAGCAAACGAATAGTAAAGCCTCAAAACTCTTCATTGAGAGTTGTTTATCAATCATGGTGAAAGTAGGAAATCTTCAGGTATTTTTGTTTAAACGATTATAGTATCTAGATGTGTATTATTAACACTCCAGCTGAAACTTGGTGTGGAGTCTACAAAGCTTAGAGAACTAAACCTTGGTTTATAAACTTAGAAAAGTGAGGCACTCGGAAAATGAATGAAATCTATACTTCTGTGACTTTACTTATCAAATTCATACCTTGTATGGCTTTGCCCTTGAATCTGCCATAACCACTGGACAGTTAAGTAAAATTTAGGTCCTTCATATTTATGATACCTGAGAACATTTTTTTTCAGATAATAAAAAATTTATAATATGATTTAAATTTCATAAAATCCTGGGTGACCTCTTCTAATTTACCTTTCATATGTTTCCCCACTATGTTTTTTTATATGCTACCTTACTATGGAGTTGTCTGCAGGCTAAGCATTCTTGCAAACCAGGCAGTAGGAGGAAGAATTTGCTAGACCATAGTGCAGTTTAAATCAGTTTTAAGTCATTAGTCACCTGATAATAGAACATGGCATAAGAAACCTCGCCTCAAAGCACTTGAGAGTGATTTTTTAAAGTTTTAAAAGTTTTCAGAAAGTAATTTGCATCATTTGCAGCCCTTCATTTCATGCTACTCTTTATCTTCTAATGTCCCCTGGTCTAATCACAAATACAGACAGACTCTGAGGCGAAAATAATGAGGTGGAAATCATCACTTTTCATGAAATTTAAAATAGTCATGGTTAGGATACAGGAACAATAACCACCCTAATCTAGGATACTAGTTTCTAAAAAACATTATGGATAAATTCCCCCAGATTGACCCCATGTTCTTTCTTTCTTTTTTTTTTTTTTTAAAGATTTTATTTATTTATTTGAGACAGAGAGAATGAGAGAGAGAGAGAGAGCACATGAGAGGGGGGAGGGTCAGAGGGAGAAGCAGGCTCCCTGCCGAGCAGGGAGCCCGATGCGGGACTCGATCCCAGGACTCCAGGATCATGACCTGAGCCGACGGCAGTCGCTTAACCAACTGAGCCACCCAGGCGCCCAACCCCATGTTCTTTCTTTTAACTCCAACAGATTAGGTTACTAAATATGAGGAGAAAAATTGGGGGTAGAAAATGTATCTGTATTTTTAAAAATACTTTTAGGAAGAGCCCTCTCATACTCCAACAATGCCATATTAGTAAGGTTCCATTGAACATACCTCTAGTCCTAGCACTGCAGTCCCCAGAAGCAGCTTAACCATTTACAGAGTATGTAGAATAAGTAAAAGTTGAAAGAACATAAAAATGTGCCATATATCAAATTAGATAACGTGTCCCTTGACAGGAACTATGTAAGTATGAAGGCAAATCACATTCACCTTGCCAAGAAAATAATCAGAATCAAAGAAAACCTCCTAACATGTAAGTCAGGGAATTTGTCCATGTCCCCCTAAAGTTAACTGTTACCCTTGACCAAAGGTTTTTCTCTGATAGCTAGAGATAAAAGTTCAAGATACATGAGAATATGGGAAGGTGAATATTCTGAAATCCAGGTCTATTTTGGGCATATGATATTAAAAACCAACAGAAAACCCAATGGATAAGGAACCTTACCTTTAGAAGGGCAACTAGCTATGTTCTAGGAAAGTCTACTGTGAAGGCACTCACTCTACTGTTAAGTCATGTGAAGGGAGTTTACTGGGTCTAAAAGGACACGGTCAGTGAACTGATTCTCGGGGCTCCCAGAGCTGAGATTCATTGGCTCAAAGTCTAGTGGCTGTCTTCCTCTGCTGGCCTTGCTCCTGGCTCCCAAGTCATTCTAATCAAAAGAAGTTATACCATTTTGCTCAGATTATACCTGGAATGTTAAAAGACTGACTGTTGTTGAGGGAAAGGATCCTGATGTCACATTTACAAATGAGTGCATATGTGGTTGGGACAAATGGGTGGCCATCTGAAAAAAAAATGAAGTTGTATTAAAACCTCACACTTAACGTGAAGCCAAACCCAATGGCTTAACATTTAAATGTAAAAAGGAAAAACTGAAAGGACTAGAACAAAAAAAAATTTTTTATAACTTCATGTAGGGATTGTCTTTGACTATGACACAGAACTCAGAAGCCATTAAAAAAAAAAGTGAGGGTGCCTGGGTGGCTCAGTTGGTTGGGCAACTGCCTTCAGCTCGGGTCATGATCCCAGGGTCCTGGGATTGAGTCCCACATCGGGCTCCCTGCTCTGAGGGGAGCCTGCTTCTCCCTCTCCCACTCCCCCTGCTTGTGTTCCCTCTCTCGCTGTGTCTCTCTCTGTCAAATAAATAAATAAAATCTTTAAAAATTAAAAAAAAAAAGTGAATTTAAGCATATTGAAAAAAAAAAACTGCATGGCAAAACAGATCTGTCTTAGTCCTCTTAGACTACTATGACAAATGCCATACACTAGGTAGCTTATAAACAACAGAAATTTAGTTCTCACAGTTCTGGAAGCAGAGAAGTCCAAGACCAAAGCACCTGCAGACTCAGTGTCTGATGAGGGCAAACTTCCTAGCTCATAGTCAGTTGTTTCTTCACTGCAACTTCACAAAGTAGAGGGGAGCTCTCTCAGGCCTCTGTTATGATCCCATGCATGAGGGCTCCACACTCATGACCTAACCACCTCCCCAAGACTCCACTTCCTAATGCCATCACCATGGGGGTTAGGTTTCAACATATGAACTTTGGGGGAGCACAAACACTCAGACCACAGCAATATCATAAGCAACATATAAAAACAAAGCCCAAAAAACTGGCAACTCCTATCACAGACAACGTATAAGAAGCTTCTAAAATTAAGAAAATAATTTTAAAACCAATTAGAAAAATGGCAAAAGATTTGTGAAGACAATTTACAAAAAAGGAAATAAAATGGCTCTTAACTACTTGAAGATATGTTTAACCTCACTCATAACAAGAAAAATACAAATGAAAACTATACTGATACTATTTTTCACATCACAGTAAAAGCATCTCCAAGTTTGATAATACACTGTATTGTGTATTGGGGGGTGTTGGGGAGAAAAAAATTCTCAAAACTTGCTAATGGGATTGTTAATTGGTACAATACCTATAGAAGTCCATTTGCAATAGCTAGCAAAATATAAAATTCACAGGCAACTCTCTCGGGTCCCCTCCCTCTTTGGGAGCTTTATACTCTATAAACTTTACTATCGCTTAATAAACTTTGCTTTGCTGCCCACCACTCTTTGTCTGGTCTACCTCTTCATTCTTCAACATGGCGTGACCAAGAACAGCAGGCACTAAAGGAAAAGAAATTCTGTTACAGTACCATACTGTTTTGTTTACTACAGCTTTTTAGTATAACTTGAAATCTGAAATTGTGATCTCTCCAGCTTTGTTTTTCATTTTCAAGATTGCTTTGGCAGTTCGGGGTCTTTTGTGGTTTCATACAAACTTTAGGATTATTTATTCTAGTTCTGTGAAAAATGTTGTTGGCATTTTATAAGATTCCACTTTAAAACTCTATATATAGTTTGATGAGGCACCTGGGTGGCTCAGTCGTTAAGCATCTGCCTTTGGCTCAGGTCATGATCCCAGAGTCCTGGGATCAAGCCCCGCATCAGGCTCCCTGCTCCATGGGAAGCCTGCTTCTCCCTCTCCCACTCCCCCTGCTTGTGTTCCCTCTCTCGCTGTGTCTCTCTCTGTCAAATAAATAAAATATTTTAAAAAATAAAATAAAAAATAAAACTGTATATATACTTTGAATAAACATTAAGGAAGAAGTTTAAAAGAATATACATCAAACTGTTAAGCGCTTTCCTCTGAAAAGAAGATTAGAAGAAAGGTACTAAGGGGGACTCCTGGCTGGCTGATTTGGTTAAGCATCTGCTTTTGGCTCAGGTCATGATCCTGGGGTCCTGGGATCAAGTCTGCATTGGGCTCCTTGTTCAGCAGGAAGCCTGCTTCTCCCTCTGTCTGCTGCTCCCCCCTGCTTGTGTGCTCTTTCTCAGTCTCTCTCTGACAAATAAAATCTTAAAAAAAAAAAAAAGTTAAAAAATACATATATATATAATTCATGTATCCATTGTCCCAAAAGTTGTGCCTCTTTAAGTTTATCCTACAGTATACTTGCACACATGGAAAATACCACATGTACAGTGTTGTTCACTGAAGCATTGTTGTAAGAATCTGATTAAATTATAGCATATTCATAAAACTGAATCCCATATGGCTATAAAAAATGAGGAAGCTATTTTAAAATATACATATATGTATATATATACAATGGAATATTACTCAGCCATCAAAAAATGAAATCTTACCATTCACAACAAGTGGATGGAACTAGAGGATATTATGCTGAGCAAAGTAAGTCAATCAGAGAAAGACAATTATCATATGATTCCACTTATATGTGTAATTTAAGAAAACAGAAGATCATAAGGGAAGGGAAAGAAAAATAAGACAAAATCAGAGAGGAAGACAAACCATAAGAGACTCTTAGCTACAGGAAACAAACTGAGTGTTGCTGGAGGGGAGGTGGGTCAGGGGATGGGGTAACTGGTGATGGGCATTAAGGAGGGCACATGATGTTATAAGCACTGGGTGTTATATGCAACTGATGAGTAACTGAACTCTACCTCTGAAACTAATGATACACTGTATGTTAATTGAATTTAAATAAAATAAAATTCAAAAAAGAAAATAAAGTATCTATAAGATACATTATTAAAAAAAGGCAAATATAGAACAGTGTGTAGAATATGTTCTGTTGGGGTTAAATAAAGATATATATATGTATATACACACACATAAAGTTGATATGAACAACAGGAGTTAGAACTGAACAGGTCCACTTATATGTGGATTTTTTTATAAATGCAGTGCAGTACTGTAAATGTATTCTCTCTTCCATATGATTTTCTTAATAACATTTTCTCTTCTCTAGTTCAAAATATAGTAAAAATACAGTATATAATACATATAATAAACAAAATATGTGTTAACCAACTGTTTATCTTATCAGTAAGGTGTCCAGTCAAGAGTGGGCTATTAGTAGTTAAGTTTGGGAGGAGTCAAAAGTTATAAACAGATTTTTTTTTTTTAAGTAGGTTCCACGCCCAGCATGGAGTCCAACACGGGGCCTTAACCCCTGACCCTGAGATCAAGACCTGAGCTAAGATCAAGAGTCAGACACTTAACCAACTGAGCTACCCCAGTGCTCCTCAAAAGTTATACACAGATTTTTAGACTGTGCAGTTGAGTGGGGGATGGCATTCTTAAACTCTCATTGTTCAAGAGTCAACTGTATTTACACTCCTCATAGTAATAAACTTTTGGAGGAATAGAGAGAGATTGGGCAGATGAGGCAAAGGTAAAAGAAACACTCTTAATCCTGCTTAGGAATTTTCCTAATTACAACTGACCCCATCCAAAAAAAAAAAAAATTGAAAGTTCAGGTTCACAACTAACCTTTATGAAAATCAAGACCTTTTTCTGTTGTTGTTCATAGGTAAATAAATTTGCCATTTTTAATTCAAGGAACTGCCTCATACTTAAGCCAGAGAGGTTTTACTAAAAGTATGGTAGTACTTTTTATGTCTTGTGATTTCAAATGATGTGAATATATTACCTTTCAAAAGATGAAAGAAGCTTTAAATTTCATTCTTAAAAATTAGTGGGAAAGTTCTAGCTCAAGGTGATTGCAATGGACTGAATATTTGTGTGTCCCCCCGCACACACACACATTTATAGGTTGAAATCCTACCCCCTAATGTGATGGTATTAGGAGGTGGGATCTCTGGGAGATTAGTGCCCCTATGAAAGAGACCCCAGAGAGCTCCCTTGCCACTTCCACCACGCGAGGTCACAGCAACAAGACCACCATCTATGAACCAAGAAGCTGGACCTCACCAGACATCAAATCTACCAGTGCCTTGCACTTTCCAGCCTCTAGAACTGTGAGAAATAAATTTCTGTTCTTAATAAGTTACCCAGTCTATAGTATTCTGCAGGTATAAAGATCAAGTCATTTGGATGAAATGGCAGAAATTCTGAGAAGCAGCTAAGTTCCCTATCCCCTTCTCATATGAATAGAGGGCAGCTGATCACGGCATTTCATGTCCACTTGGATATGGCTGTTGGGATTGGAGGGAAAAGGCAGAAAAGAGCCAAAAGTAACTCTGGCTCCCAAAAATAAAAATAGAGAGGAAAACATACAAGTGTGTGTGGGGGGGGGAGGGGGATGTCTAGAGGCTCCTAGAACACTGATTGGCTGAACTCAGAGCCAGCTCTGTCCCAAGAGTAAAGGCCTCCTTACTTTACTTATTGCCTGCCTGCCCATCCCTTGCCCATGAATGTAAAGAATGCCAATCCACAGGAACCAACCCTGAGCCAAAGTCAGACCTCCATTAAGGGAGAAGGTTTTTGGATAATCAGACCTATACAACTGGTCTCAGATCCGTAAAAGCCCAGGCTGCCTACCTATACTAACCAACATGGTCCTTTATCCTTAAATATAAACAGACAGCCAAATATCTGAGAAAAAGTTAAAGCATGGTAGAAAAGATCAATGAGCAACAAATATTTGATCAAGAAGAAAGAGAAGATGCAAGGAACAGAAAAGAACTTTCATATATTAAAAATAGTATTCCAAAAGAGATTTAAGAGGATATTGAAGAATAGAAAACAGGCTTCTATAAAAAAAGATCAACAAGGGGTGCCTGGATGACTCAGTCGGTTGAGTATATGACTCTTGGTTTTGGCTCAGGTCATGATCTCATGGGTCATGAGTTGGAGCCCCAGTCGGGCTCCGAGCTCAGTGGGGGTCTGCTTGTCTGCTTGAAGATTCTCTCCCTCTACCCCTCCACGCACTCACACATGCAAACTCTCTAGAATATAAATAATCATTTTAAAATTTTTAATTTTAAAAGGTCAATGAGAAAATAAGAGACCTTAAAATATGACTGTTAAAAGAAAAAACAGAAAAGCTAAGTAATAGAATTAACAGAATGAACAAGGTTAAAGACTAAATTAATGGTCTTAAAAATAAAGTTGCAGAAATGGTCAATATAACTAAATAAAGATAATGCAAGGAAGAAAAAGAAATAATATTAATAGAACAGAAGGTCATTGGGAGAAAAACTAGAATTCTCAGAATGAAGGAGTTCAAGTAGTAATGAGTATGAAAGAAAAACCATACCTAGATATATCCTCACGAAATTTTAGAATTTCAAGCATAAACAGAAAAGGTGAAAATACCCCAGAATGGTTAAAAGATAAACACAAAAAAACCCCAGGCCATCTACAAAGGAAGTAAAATTAAGCATCTAATTAGCAACACTTAAGTTTCTGTAGAAACTTAAAAGGACTTTGAATCTAGAATTCTGTACTCAGATTAATTTAACTATTCGTCAAGGGTAAGGGAAAATAATGACATGTTCAGGCCTATTGTAATGGCTAATATTTATTTTACTTACTATGAACCAGGTACTTTGAATTTTATTAACTTATTTAATCCTCAGAACAATCGAATTAATTTGATACTATTATTATCCCTGGTTTCACAAATGAGAAAAGAGAGGCATAGATAGGATGAGAAAATTGCCCAAGATTGTGCTACTCATAGGAGGCAGAGCTGGGCTTTGGACCCATGGATTTTGGCTGCAGAGTACACACTCTTACTTATGACACGATAGTGTCACTCCGTTGTTCAGGCACTCAGAAAATTCATGGCCCATGTAGCCTTTCAAAAAAAAAAAATTACTTGAGGATATACTTCAGTAAGATGAAAAAGAAATTCAGGAGACAATGGCAGTGACCTAGGAATCAAGAGGTTTCAGGATGACAGCTCTGCAGGATGCCAAGGAAATCAAAATAGAAAATCAGAAAGGAGATTCTATTGTACAAATTGTATGATTAAAACACAGAAGCCCTTGATAGTAAAATGATGGTAGGTATTTTTCCCGTCAACAAGAAAAAAGAAAGGCAATTGGAAACTCAATTTTGAGCCATAGTTTGGAGTGAAAAAAAAAGAGAATGCTTGGAACATTCTCATTCTGAAGGGACAGAGTTGGTCACACAAATATTTCTGTCGATGTGAGTCCAATCACACAAGTTCCTTCTCCAATGTATGATATTTACATACTTGATACTGTAAACATACCTTGTTGGTTTTCCATTTTTAGAATTATAGGAGAAGGAGAAGCATGGAAAACAAGTGTATTTTCTATAGAATGGAAAGAAAATAGAAGCCTTGTTAACATACAAGAAATTGAATAAGATTAAAAAAAGAAGGGACAGGAGAGGCATATGCAAGGGAAGTAGAGAGCTGAGCTTATTTCCTCATCTTATAGAACAAAGAGTTATTTTCTTTTTAGAGCAAAGAATTATTAAATACAAATATAAAATATCCAAACTTACAAAGGTAAACACTTACATAGGTAAAAATATATCTAACCTGAACTTGGAGGTAGAAAAGGAAAGAAGAGGGATGATGAATATAAGTGCTCTAAATTCTTTACCTCTCATAGCATAAAGTCAATCGGTACTGCTCAAATTTTATAAACCAAGAAGCAGAGGTGTAATTAGAGTTTATGATGATAACTACTAGATTAAAATCAGAAATAGCTAAAAGGAGCTACATTTGAAGAGTGTTTTTGTTGCTGTTTTTTGTTTTTATCATGTACATGTATTACTTTAAAATCAGAATTGGGTCAGTGGATGGAAGGACAGATAAATGAATGGAAGTAAATAGAGAGGTGCGTGACTTTTGGGAAGAAAGGATATTTAAGCAGAAACCTGGGGAAAGAGTAAGAGTTACTCACATAAGAAGAAAGAGGAAAGAGGGCCCAGCACAGAAGCAGTTCATTGGCTGAGAAATGTAGAAAGGGAAAACTGAAATGAGTTTGGAGAGACAGACAAGAGCCAGGGCTTGTGAGCCATGATAAGGAGCTCAAAGGAGACGCTAAGGAAGTATTCTACAAAGGAGAACATGATAGTCAAGGAATCTGCCACTCAAATCTTGGAGAGAATCAGCTGCAAGGAATGTGGTTAACTGATAGCTTCTGGCTGCCACACTGCATCCACCAGTCTTCACCCTGAGGACAGTCACACTTCCCTCGGGCTGCTTCCAACCCATGACTGAGCACCGTTTAGTGGAGGTATTAGAGCCATGCCATGGACTCATCTCATGGGAGATCTGTACTCTCAGGCTTCTCATCAGACTCCTCCCTCTTTTCTTTATCTTTCACAGTATCCACACAACCATCCACCCCCCCCCCCCCCAAATAAATCTCTTGCACTTCTAGGCCTGTCTTGGCATTGGCTTCCCAGGGGACTTGAACTGACCCAGAGAGAGACATGAAGTCTCATTTTACTATAGAGAGTAGAATAAGGGTGGTGAGATAGAATATAGAGGAGAAATTAGGAGGCTGTTTCAGAAATCCAGGTGAGATCTTACCAAGGCCAAGCCAAAGATGGTGGAAGTAAAGAGAAGTGGATGGTTAAAATGGTATACTGAGATTAGAATTGATAGGACTTGATTTATTAGCAGGAAAGAGACAAGTCAAAGATGGTTCCAAGTTTCTGCCTGGGTTGGTTGTTTTCACAGACATAAGAAACAACTGGTTGTGGGACGCCTGGGTGGCTCAGTCGGTTAAGCGTCTGCCTTCGGCTCAGGTCATGATCCCAGGGTCCTGAGATCAAGCCCCACATCGGGGCTCCCTGCTCAGCGGGGAGCCTGCTTCTCCCTCTGCCTGTCGCTCCCCTTGCTTGTGTTCTCTCGCTCTCTCTCTGTCAAATAAATAAAATCTTTAAAAAATTAAAATTTAAAAAAAATTTTAAAAAAGAAACAATTGGTTGTTTGTCACCCCAACTCTGAGCGAGGGACAACCTTGCAGCTGATGTCGAGCCTAGGTCCCAAGAACTCATTTTCCTTTCTCTGAGCTAAGGTATTTCACACCAGCTTGAAGCAGGGGTTCCTCTAACTGTCCCTGTAGGACTCCCCATGTTCTTCATAAGGAAGAAGAATGGGGAGCTCTACACAGGGACCACCATGGCATTAAACAGTCACAATCTGTAACTATTATCCACATTACCTACTCGTTAGCCTCCTGTACTCAACTTGATGGGACACCAGCTTTAACAAACTATACCCCAGAGGCCCTATAACTTTTCTGAATCAGGAAAGTGACGAATGGAAGATGGCCTTCAGAACATGCTTAATCCAGGGGCGCCTGGGTGGCTCAGTCGTTAAGCGTCTGCCTTCGGCTCAGGTCATGATCCCAGGGTCCTGGGATCGAGCCCTGCATCAGACTCCCTGCTCCGCGGGAAGCCTGCTTCTCCCTCTCCCACTCCCCCTGCTTGTGTTCCCTCTCTTGCTATGTCTCTCTGTGTCAAATAAATAAAATCTTTAAAAAAAAAAAAAAAAAGAACATGCTTAATCCATGTGAGTATACCGTAATGGTGCTTGGTCTATGAAATGGCCACATCACCTTCCACGTGACTTCTTAGGTTCTTAATATCTAGACGTAACATCTTGTGAACTTCTGTATTTGAGACTCCTATTTGAATTTATCTGCTTTATCCTATCTAGAGGGCCTACATGATACAAACAAATTATCAAGAATTTTGGAATAAAAATTGTTTCTTTACCTACTCTCCAGAAAATCAAAGATTCTCATTTCCTGGAATTTGACCTACAATTTGCATATTATTTTTTCCTATTTTTATTCTGACTGCCCCAAATAAAATCATAGAGACATAGAGTGCCTCTAGGATTTTTCAGAAGTTGTCACATTTTAGAAGCTTTGATAGGATGAATATTGACCCCCAATGATGTCCACATCCTAATCCCCAGAACCTGACAATGTCACCTTATATGGCAAAAGGGACTTCGCAGATATAATTAAAGATTTTGAGTTGGGAAAATTATCCTGGATTATCTAGGTGGGCCTAACATATCATAGGGTTCCTTATAAGAGGGAGGCAGGAGATAAGATAGAAACATGACAAGTGAAGCAGAGAGAGATTAAAATGATGCTACCACAAGGAATGCCAGCAGGCTCTAGACATGCAAGAGGCAAGAAATGGGTTCTCTCCTAGAGCCTCCAGAAGGTTGACACCTTGACTTTAGCCTGATGAAACTGATTTTGTACTTCTGGCTTCCGGAACTGTAAAAGAATAAATTCGTGTTGTTTTAAGTCACTAAGTTTATGGTGATTTGTTTTAACAGCCATGAGAAACTAAGGACTAAAAAAACTAAAAACCTTATTTACCTTTATTCTTGTCTTGTCCCAAAAGACTTGTCCTACACGGTCAAAACAGATACCTGCAGCTCAGTGCCTCCCAGGACAACTCAGTCCTAGAAACTTCTGCTACTGCACCTATTTCTTATGATATCTCAACTGATATCCCCTCTTGGAACATGTCAAGATTACCATCATCCAAGATTACCATCATACCAGGCATCTAAAACTTCCAGGTGGTCCTAGATTGCTCCATGATATCCTCTGCCCAGAAAGCTTTGTGGAAATCCACTCACCTTTAGCTGACCAAGGCAGCTTTGCATTGAGGCCAGGGGAGGTGTTACACCTGAGCCAAAACTCCACCAAGGCCAAGACAGTGAATGTGGTTTGTAGCGGCTCCTTGTTGCATCCTATCATAATAATATTGGGAACACTTAAGAATTGGGATCAGACATAAGTTTCCCAGAGTGGAAACTAAAGATCTGTTTACCAAACAGTGGCTTGGACTTCAAGATAGGCACAAGTATCATAGCATAAACAGTGCACAGACTCCCATACGGTGTCAAAACTGGAGTTCATCAACTGTTTGCTCAACAAACCCACATGCTGGAACAGAGGCTACAAAAAACCAGATGGGTTCACATTTCCCTGTGTATTCTTATAACACTGATCTAAGACATCTAGGAAAGAGAGGAGAACTAGGATTATTTCTGATAAGGGGATCTGGTAAGCTCCAATCCTCAGTATCCAGCCCACTAGGATGATTTGTATCTTCTTCAGGTGTCTGAGCAAGTCAAATCCTTTTCAAGGAATGGGAAATAGAATGTCCAGACCAGTTCAGAATGTTCAAAAATGCTCTCCTTGCCCAAGAGTTCATATTGGAATCCACCAGGAAATGTTTAAAGAATATTAATAATGTAGTAACATGCCCTAAATATAAATTTAAGTAAAAATTAAATATAAAATTCCATGTATCACTAATCTTATGTTTAATACACATGCATAGATGCATATATTTGCTTATATGTGCATATAATATACTCCTCCATAATATGTAGTATATATACATATTAACAGTGGCTAGCTCAGGATGGTGGAATTACAGGTAATTTTTACTTTCTTTGTACTTTCATAGGTTTCACAAATTTTGTTAATAAAAAAATTTCTTTATATTCAGAAAGTTTAATTTTAAAAACTAAGAATTATATATAAGATAAAATGAGAGTTAAACTAAAATAATTCAAAAAACTTTAAAATTCTGAAAGTCAAGAATTTTAAATGATAGGTTAAAAATAAATGGGTTTTATTTTGGCACTGGACCATAGTTTAAAAGTTAAAACATTAAAGTAAGTGATAAAAAGCAAAAAAAGGTGCAAGTAAAAAATCAGAAAATAAAATATCATAAGAATATAAAATAGAATTAAAAATCCCTAAACTCTGGAAATGAGGACCTATGGTGAAGTAAGGCAAGAAGAAAACAAGGAGACAAAAGAGTAAATAGATAGAAGGTAACCGAAGAAGAAATAGAAAAAAAGTCAAAGAGCAGGTATTGTGGCAGCAAGAAATTGTTATATAGAGTCAAGATACTGAGCTAGTTAGAGTACGAAGACAAGTGAAGAAAAGGGAAAGGAGAGAGTCACATAGTAAAGAAATCCAACTCTAAACCAGCAAGTGGTCTCAGTCCTTGGTCAGGTGGTCTGGTTGAAGAAGGCTTCGTGGGGAGATCCTCTCCGGTTCTGTTGTGCTCTTCACGGACCCAAACCTTAGGGAAAGGAGCCACCCTCCTCTTCTCTTTTACCCACAGCTGTATGTGTACCAACTCCATGGACGAGGGCCGTGGCCCTGACAGAAAACAGTCTCCACCTTTCAGAAGCTTCAGTACCTATGACCATTCGGCCCCTGGAAACTACTGGCCTCTTACATGCCATAGCAAAATAATAGGCTTCCTCCTGAACAACCATTTACAACTTTGTTTTAGGTCACTCATTTATTTACCAAACACATATAGCCTACTGTCTAGTGACTTGCCACTCTTCAGAGCAACCTTGCCTCGTGACCCAATCTAAAGAAGATTCCCTATATCACTTTCTCTTATAATATTCTGTTCTTGCCCTTCATAGACTTTTCATAATTTGGAATAGTGTATTTCTTCTCTTAATGTCTATTTCTCTTAGATTATACACTTCACAAGAAGAGAAATCACATTCCTTTGTTTATCGTTAGAGAATTCAGTATCGGTATTTAGTAGGCGCTCAACATTTATTGGATGGATGGCTGGGAGGACGGATGGGAGGACGGATGGGAGGATCGGTGTGTAGATATATGGGTAGATATAGGAATATACCAAGCCCTGTGCTATCGGTATTATTTACCTTTGTAGCCCAGCACTTCCTATAGGGCTTGGTATATAATGTGGTTCTATAAATTCGTTGGCTATATCCTAGGCACTGGAGATGAAACAATGCGTAGACCACTGTTCCATCTTTTCAGAAGTCCAATTTTAGGGAAAGAAATATATAAATTAATAATTACAGCAAGGTGAGATATACCATATGTTAGAAATACAAACCAAGCTCTGTGACTAGGATGGAGGAGAATGTGCTTAACTCCTCATGTAGTACAAAGTAGATCCTTGAAGGAAGCTGTACTTGAGTGGGGTCTTAAAGTATGCCAAGAAATTTCCTGAATAAAGAACAGAGGAAAAGCAATCCAGAAGATGATCTGTAAAGATAAAGAAAGGATCATCTGAGGGATCATGAGTCATTCAACATGGCTGCAAACACAAAGTGCAACAGCGTAGCAACAGATGAGCCTGGAACGAGGACAAAGGCCAGGCTGCACTCAAATATTTTAGCTTTGTCTTGTAAGTGACGACAAGACTTGGGATGACAAGGCTGAGAAGAACATGATCAGATCTGCATTTTAGAGAGATCAGTCCAGCCAAAGTATAGCTAATAATTTGGAAGGGCAAGGAGTAGACACTAGTTAGAATTCGTGTGAGAAGTGATGAGGAATTGAATGTGGAAGTGGCAGGGGAAAGAGAAGGGATAAATAATGGGATATTAAAAAGATAGAATAGCCAAAAGGAGAGAGTTACCAGTGGGATGTAGAGATGAATGGAGAGGGAATCCCGTGGATGACTCACAGGTTTCTGACTTGAGCACTGGGGTGAACCACAGTGACAAAAACTGGGAGGGGAAAGAAGAGGAGAATGTTTGGGGATATGTTGCCTTTTAGGTTCCCCAACCTGGAATGATATAGTAATTAAAAAGAGAAGTCTGTAACTCATGGCAGTAATCAGAGGTCAGGATGAGATTTGGCAATGATTAGCTCACGGATGATAGTTACAGATATGGGTAGAGAATTGCCCAGGGAACAGAGAAGGGAGAAGAGAAAGGGACTGAGAAAGAGAAAGGGACCCCCTTGTGGGCATTCATTTCAATATCAAATTATGGCTTATTTGGTGTAGATTTCTCCCACTGATTTAATTTTAATAACTTAGTTCTTCACTCTAATTAGAGAATTCCTTAATTTAATTTTAGCAACTTATATGCAATGGTGACACTATCGTTGTTTACAATAACTCAAGGCTAATACTTTAATCCTTTTATGTTTTAATTATTTGTTCATGTAACTAACATATTGCACAAATCATGGTCATTTTGTACCTTTCGTTTAATTAAGATAGGTTGACACAGACGAACCTTGAATGATTTCCTCCTTGCCTCTTCTTCCTCTTGTCCACTATTGTTTTTATTACTCAAATATTATCACAACTGTGCCCTGCTTGAGAGAGAGAGAGAGAAAGTCACCTGGCAAGTTGCCATTTCAAAGTTCTTAAAGAGCTGCTAGAACAAAAATCCACAAAACAGAGCAAGTTAATAGTTATTAGCAAATTCATAAACTGAGAGAAGTTCATAAAGGTCAAACTTCCCTGAGAGAAATTCATAAAGGTCAAACTCCCTATTTTCATTCCAAAGAGTCACCTACTTATGTCATTGATGATGGGTTTTGTTGTACAGCCAATAGATTAATGCCCATGTGATTTGAATTAATTTACAGAGGCATTTATGCTTCAAAAAATAAGAACATCCAGAAGAAAGATTTGTTTAAATAGTTAAAGGTACTTGCTAAAATACTACAAGGGTTTGGGCAGTTCTGTAGACAACTTCAGGAGAAAAATCTGTCCTTTAACAGCTTCGTAATCTCATGAGGAAAAACTTCCTTCCATTTGCTCATATTTGTAATAAAAATTGTGGCAGTGTCATGAAGTAATTTTCTAACTAATGAAATGGCATTAAAATATTCAAATTATCATTATCTTTTGTACTAGGAATTTTTAAAGTGTGGAGATTGAATTTCTTTAGCAAGAGGCACAAAATACCTTGATGTTAGTTTGGAGAAAAATTATGTAAGAAAATCCATGAGGCACTTAAAAATTCTCTTAGAGGGGCACCTGGATGGCACAACTGGTTAAGCTTCCCACACTTAGTTTCAGCTCAGGTCATGATCTCAGAGTTGTGAGACTGAATCCCTCATTGGGCTCCATGCTCAGCACAGAGTCTGCTTAAGACTCTCTCCCCTCTACCTCTGCTCACCACCACCCCCCTACCATGTGCTCTCTCCCTCTCAAATAAATAAGTCTTTAAAAAAAATAAAGATTCTCTTGGACACTGAAAATCAATAGGACACGGGTGCCTGGGTGGCTCAGTCGTTGTCTGCCTTCGGCTCAGGTCATGATCCTGGAGTCCTGGGATCATGCCCCACGTCAGGCTCCCTGCTCAGCAGGAAGCCCATTTCTCCCTCTCCCACACCCCCTGTTTGTGTTCCCTCTCTTGTTGTCTCTCTCGTTGTTTGTTAAGATAAATAAAATCTTAAAAAAAAAAAAAAAAAGAAAATCAATAGGACATGTACACAAATCAGAAGGCAGAGCTATTCTGTGTATACCATGTGGCACCTCCAAAGTTGCCCAGGATTTAAGGCAAAGTGGTAGCTACTTAAATGATTTGAGAGTCATTTATATCTGCCTGATAAGTGCTCGCTTCGGTAGCACATATACTAAAATAATATCTGCCTGATTAGAAAAAGGGATGATGGGAATGAGACAGAGTTTTTCTACTGTTTCATTTCTTGAATCCTGGCCTTCCCTGAGAGAAGTCAGCAGCGGGAGATGAAAGTCTTTCTCAACCCCACTCTGATAAAGTCCTAGACCATAAAAAGATCCTTTGTGCCTCATAAATATAAAGTCTTCCTCCTCTACCCCTTAATGCTATTATCTTCAATAAAACAGATTTTTCTTCCTCTTAGAAAAATATCAAGACCTATTTATTTTTAAAAATGACTTTGACTCCCAGATACATTCCTTGGTCATACCAAACATATTTCTGTCTCTGCACTTTGCATGTATGTCTCCCTTCATCTGTTTCTCTTCTCCCGTTCCTGCATCCAGGCGCTCCCCCTTCCCACTACAGTCTTCTCCCGTTCCTGCACCCAGGAGCTCCCCCTTCCCACTACAGTCTTCTCCCGTTCCTGCACCCAGGAGCTCCCCCTTCCCACTACAGTCATCATTTGGGGACGGTGGGAATGTCATCACATCTGGGCACCTTCCCTGATCTCCTTTCCATTCTCACCTCCCTGCAGTTGCTTTCTCACAGGTGATGGCTCTCTTAGAATGGGGTTGTCGTGAAGATTCAATGAATTAATCTATTTAAAGGGTTCCCAACCCTGCCTGAAATAGGACATGTATTATGGGAGGGCTGGCTACATCAGCTACATCACCGTCCTCACGTGTTTCTGAAATTCCTTTTACAGACTTCCACTGTAGCACGGCTTTTATCGTATTGCTATGCCTTTTCTCCTTAGCTTTTACTCAGAATTCACCTTCTCAGTGAAACCTTTTCAGCCCACCTATCTAAAATTTCAAAACACCTTTTCTGTTTTAAATCCTTAGCACTTCTCACTCTATACCATACATTTTACTTCATTATCTTGTTATCGTGTTCATTGGATGTCTCCCTCATCAGAATGTAAACTCTATGAGGGCAGTAAACAGTTGTTTAATGAATAAAGGTGTTTGCATAGTCTTACCATATTCCCCCAGAGAACCTAACAGAGCGTCCGGCACTCAGTGGACCAGGTGAATAGCAGAAAGATCTGGAATCCTGAGACTGTTCCAGAGAATGGCACATCTGAATAGAATGTACCAGTGAGAAACAACCCAGCCAGTTACACTATGAGGGCACTGATTGATAGGAGAGCAAAACTTCTCAACATGGACCTGACAACTTTACATCTTTTTGACATCATTACTAGGGAAGACCCTGGGTCCCAGGTACATTGTTCATATTTAATAATGGATTGTTCATAAAGATTACTGATGCATAGTATTTGACAAAGATAAAGCTAATGCACTGTTTGCTTTGAACATAAAGTTAGATAAAAACCCTCATATTACAATACTATACCATGGGTACAGTTTTTAAAAATATAATCCAGGGCCGTTCTCACTATACCAAATGGTGCTTGTATTGCAATCACCTCTAATGTCATACCATAGAATATTGTAAAGATGGCACAGATAGGTGGTACAGGGCAGTTTTAAAAATGGACAATCATCATTTTCAGATGCCCATAGAACATTTTCCATTCATCAAGAGCTTTCAGGAGAAATCTTTGGGATAGGCGTCACAGAATAGCTGCTGAGCAGGAATAGTATGGAGAAAAGCAGTGTTTGTTAACCAGAATAAAATAAACCTACTTGAAACTTAGAATTCCAAATCCCAGCTCACATATGGGGTGTCTGTCATGCGCAGCTCATGTAGGGCACATTCCCAGTCAGGAATGTTAAGTCCTAAATAATTCTATCCCGAATGACGCGGAAATGGATAAAAATAACCCAACAGCTATGGCAGACCAAATGTCCTATTACACAGATCAGAATGCAGCTTTGAATCTCAGCCCATTTAGTGGCTGGGGGAACTCAAATAAACACAACCCCTCTGAGCTTCCATTGCCTCATCACAAAGTGAGGATAACAGGTTAGTGCAGATTCAAACATAATTGTATGAAATACAGTGTGTGAAAAGATTCGGTAAACTTGCAAGTGCTGAACAAACGTATAGTTTTTGCTCTCGAGAGGTCTGTGGCACCTAATTCCTGACTCAAGAAGTGACCTCTCTCAAGCTTGTTTCTGTCTGATCTTACATTGGTTCAAGATTGAATTTCTTACCTATTAAAGTTATTGCTTTAGACCTTGCCTCTGCCCAGCTCTTTTTTGGACTATTAGAACTTCATTATTTCTCTGGCTTCCATTTGGCTCAATTTAATTTTAGGCCTATGCTGAACCTGCCACATAAGAACTGTGAGGGTAGACTAAGAGCACACTCCTCTACCCACTGTCACCCATCCAGTAATATTCAGTATTTGAGGGTAGAAGACAAGGTGGAATTACACTTTTTCAGAGAAATAAACCAATTTCTTATCTTTAAGAAGACGTACTTGAAATCCAATTTCTCCTCAGGAAGTAATGTAGAAAACATTATTCCTTCTGTTTCACTCTCACTTCAGCACTGGGCAGAATGTACTTACAAACTAAAACAAGAAGGCACTCTTGTTTGCAATAGACCTTAGTAGAAAATCAGAGCTGATGGCTAATGTGAGCAGTGAAAGTCTATGCACTAGTTTCTTCTTCATATAAATGATAACATCCAACGTACATAGCGCTTACTATGTGCCAGAGTCTTTAGGTGTATTCTCATTTATTCTTCACAACTATTTGTTATCTTCATCTTACAAATAAGGAAACTGAGGCGCAGAGAGATTAGGTGGTTTATACGAGGTCAAACAGCTAATAAGTGACAGAACTGGGATTCAAACCTCAGAATCAGGCTCCAGAGTCGATGGTGTTAAATTTGCTATACTGCTAATAATCACAATATTAATAGAAATTGTATTATTATCCATTGTTATGTAACAAATCACTCCAAAATTTAGGGGCTTAAAATAGCAACAGTGTCTCTGGGTTAGGAATCTGAAGACCATGGAGCTGGAGCCTCTGTTTCAGGGTCTTTCAGAAGATGCAATCAAGGTGTCCTCTGGAGCTGTAATCATTTCAAGGCTTGACTGGGGAAGATTCCAATTCTAAGCACACTCATATAGTTACTGATAAGATTCAGATTCTTGCAGGCAGTGGGACAGAAACTACACTAATTCTGTGCCAGTATGGCAGTTTGCGAAGTGTACAAACTGAGAAGACAATGGAGTCCAGCAAGGTGGAAGTCACAATCTATTGTAACGTAATCACAGAAGAGATAGCTTATCACTGTCGCCATATTCTACTCATTAGGAGCAAGTCACTAAGTCTAGTCACACTCAAGATGAGGAGATTACACAAGAGCATGAATACCAGGAGGTGAGAATCAGTGGGAATCATGTCAGAGCTGCTTACCCCCATAATAATTAACACTGGCTAATGTTTATTGAGGGCTTCCTATGTGCCAGGTAACAATCCAAATATTTTACCTATATTAATTCACTTCATCTTCTCAACAAGCTGCAATTGACAGAGAAGTTAGTAACAAGGAGTGCCACGGTTACACGTAGGGGTGAAAAGAGTAAAGAAGGCCATGCTCCCATATTCCAACAGAGAGAGTGTCAGAATTCTTCAAACCTAGTCTCATAACCTGACTGTATCACAGCCACATCCTTCTTAAGAATCTTTTATCTTATCCACAAAGTGGGCCTTTTCTAGCTGATGGCAAACAGCTAGAACTAACTCCCCTCTAGCTCCGCCAGTCCTGGGGATGGGTAAGAAGAATTATTCTAAAAAAAGTGAAATTTTTAAATTGTTATTTTTTTCCATTATAATTTATAAAAATGAATATATCTCTATATTAATTCAGTTTTAAAAACTAAGAATCGTCTTCAGTTTTTTATATTAAAAGCTATAAGGGGCGCCTGGGTGGCTCAGTTGGTTAAGCGACTGCCTTCGGCTCAGGTCATGATCCTGGAGTCCCAGGATGGAGTCCCGCATCAGGCTCCCTGCTCAGCAGGGAGTCTGCTTCTCCCTCTGACCCTCCCTATGCTCTCTCATGCTCTATCTCATTCTCTCTCTCAAATAAATAAATAAAATCTTTAAAAATAAATAAATAAATAAATAAATAAATAAATAAATAAATAAATAAAAATAAAAGCTATAAGGATTCAAGATATCCAAATGAATTGCTGTTTTAATTTAGTTTTAAATTTGTTTAGATCATGTTTCTTATCAAAAAGTTGACGTGATTGGCTCTGAGTTGGCCAACTTTTTTTTTTTTAATATTTTATTTATTTATTTGACAGAGAGACACAGCTAGAGAGGGAACACAAGCAGGGGCAGTGGGAGCGGGAAAAGCAGCCTTCCCGCAGAGCGGGGAGCCCGATGCGGGGCTCGATCCCAGGACCCTGGGATCATGACCTGAGCCGAAGGCAGACGCTTAACGACTGAGCCACCCAGGCGCCCCGTCAAACTATATATAGTCACAAGCACATTGATCAGACTGTCTCTCTGTGGCTCAGCCCTCCGAAGTAGAGGTCTGGGGAAGAGGTAGAATCACTTAGGACAGGAGGAGCTGGAAGTTCTCTCCCCTATTATTAGTAGAGACTAAAGCAGTTGCTTATTATAAGAGCTATGTGAAAGACATCCCAGATTCCTAGGCCACTGGTTGTGTGTGTCTATTTTCAAGCCTCTAATATTTGCAATGACACATCCTTTAAATGTCTAGAAGCCAGTTTCTGGTCAAGTTAAAAATATCAACAAATGAATATAGATTCAAAATCCTAAATAAAATATTAGCAAAGGAAATTCAACAGTTTATCATTAAAAGAATAATAACATTTACCAGGAAGGGTTGATCCAGTAATAAGGAAGGATTATTGATGTACAGAGCTTCCCTGACTTACAATAGACTTATGTCCCAATAAACCCATCATAAAGTTGAAAATACTGTAAGTTGAAAATGTCTTTAATATACCTAACCTACTGACATCATAGCTTAGCCTCGCCTATCTGAAACAGACTCAGAACACTTACATTCGCCTACAGTTGGGCAAAATCATTTATGCAAAGCCTGTTTCATAATAAAGTATTGAAGAGCTCATGTAATTTATTGAATACTGTACTGAAAGTGAAAACCGGAATAGTTGTAAGTTACCCTCGTGGTCACATATCTGACTGGGAGCAGTGGCTCACTGCTGCTGTCGCCCAGCATCACGAGGGTTATTACACTGCAGGTTGCAGGACTGGGAAAAGCTCAAAATTCAAAACACAGGGGCGCCTGGGTGGCTCAGTCGGTTAAGCGACTGCCTTCGGCTCAGGTCATGATCCTGGAGTCCTGGGATCGAGTCCCGCATCGGGCTCCCTGCTCAGCGGGGAATCTGCTTCTCCCTCGGACCCTCCCCCTCTCATGCTCTCTCATTCTCTCTCTTTCAAATAAATAAAATAAAATTTAAAAAGGGGGGGGGCGTCTGAGTGGCTCAGTTGGTTGAGCGACTGCCTTCGGCTCAGGTCATGATCCTGGAGTCCCGGGATCGAGTCCCGCATCGGGCTCCCTGCTCAGCGGGGAGTCTGCTTCTCCCTCTGATCCTCTTCCCTCTCGTGCTCTCTGTCTCTCATTCTCTCTCTCAAATAAATAAATAAAATCTTTAAAAAAAAAAAAAATTCAAAACACAGCTTCTGCCTTCTACGCAATGTGTATTGCTTTTGTACCACTGGAAAGTCAAAAAAATCTTAGGTCAAATCATCGTTAAGTCTGGGGTCATCTGTATTAATGATTCATCACATTAATAAGTCAAAGGAGTAATACTATTTCAGTAAAACCCAAAAAAGGTATTTTCTAAAATGTGGAAGCTTTTCATAATTAAAGAAAAAGTATCTCAGTAAACTGGGATAAAGGAGGCCTACTTTACCATGACAAAGAATATTTATTTAAACTAATATCATATTTAACAGTGAAACACTAGAAGAATTGCCAATAAAGTCAGAATCGAGACAAGTATACTCTTTAGTGCATCATTTTTTAAAGCACAGAAATGAAAATCTAAATGTTCAACAATTGAGTAATTTATGATACACTCCTAATATAGAACACTATGCAGCCATTATAATGTATACATGTATATGAATGAGATTCATATGTACACATAGAGATCTATGTCTATACATCTGTATAGATAATACATTTGTCCATACAAAGTATGTGTTAATGTGATTGTATTTCAGAATTATTTTGGTGCACAAACTGTTAACAGTGGTTCCTTTAGAAGAGTGGGATTGGTAGAGTTGAACGGGGATTAGAATAGAGAGATCTTATGTAAATATAATCCTGTGTAAAGAGTAATTCAGAACTATCAGTATTTTTAGAACAGGGAAATATATACAAAATTTAAAAAAATAATTCAAAGAATATGAATGTTGAAGAAATAATGGTATTTCTGAGGGAAAAACAGTGTGTGAGAGGCATTAATCCATCAGAAAATTATTCAAATGATGTATCCCCAAATTTTTACTTTGATTGTTATAGTTGTATGATAGAATTATGGATAATTTTTTGTGTGTGTGTTTTCCAAGTTCTATTAGTCATGTATTTATTTTGTAATTTGAGAAAAGAGTAAAGAAAACTATGGTAATGCTTAATTTATAGATTACACAAGATAACTATTAGAGTTTATGGAAAAATCTGTTTATCTTAATTAAGTTTTTAAAAGGGCCATGAGGCCTCCTATTCCTATCACAATCTTCTAAAACTTTGGGAAAGCTAGTCTTCCATTTTATTGCAAAGCCAGCTCCCTTTCCTTGGCTTGCTTAATTTGGTCATGTCTCTGACATTCAAAATCTTGGAATCATTCTTCATTCCTTTCTTTCTTTTCTATATGGAGTCACTCATTAAGTTCTCCTGATGAGCCTTCCTTCATTTCACATAGCTCTTTTCCATTCTAATCCCATACCACCTCCTGGTCTAGGCCCTCAATACCTCACACTTGGACCACTGAGACATTTCATTGGGTCTCCTTGTCTGCCAGGTTTTTCTCCTTCATTTACACATCTCCCTGTCTTCACCCCACAACCTTCAGTGCCTGTATATACACTGTACTATCTAACTGCTCTATTCCTTTTTTCTCTAACTTGCTACATTCCCATATTTATACCTTGCTCTTGGCATTGCTCCTTGCAATAGTATCTAAGTTCTACTCTTCCTTTCCAATTACCCTCACCCCCCACCGTGGTCTCTCCTTCACCCCTTTACATATCCAATCCTTCATTTAGTACATATTTCTTAATTATGTACTGTCTGTACTCTCTGCCAGATATTGACCTAGGCATAGGGAGTATGGACTGGTTTTCCAAATTAGTGACTGGACCACAAAGGTTTATTAAACTCAAGTTCACAACATTCTCTGCTTCAGCAGTATTTTATGTCCTCTGGCAGCCACAGAGGTTTTCTAAGAGCCCCTCACCTCTCTGCCTCCCTCTGAGTCTAGTCTCAAGAAGTCTTTCATGTGTTCAACAATTAATACATGTCTTATACATACACTAGATGTTATGCTAGATGGCAGGAATGGAAAGGTGAATAAAACCTCCTTACTCATCAAGAGCTTCGGTTTCATGGGGAAGGTAGACAGGAGAAGAAATACAATAGTGACTAAAAGTTACTCTAAGAGAAAAGTACAGAAGAACAAAAGAGTGTGTTTAATTCTACCTGAGAAGAACAAGAAAGGCTTCACACATGAGGTAATGCTTGAGCCAACAGTAGGTAGAAAAGACAAGGACAGTGTTCCAAGCAGCAAGAATAGTATTGCAAAAGCACAAAGCAGTAAACAGCACAGCTCGACAGGAAACCATTAAGTACTTCAGTATGACTGGAGCACATGAGACTGGAGAGCTGGGCTGGGGCCAGATCTTATTTTGCCTTGTTTTGCATTTGAGGGAGTGAGTAAACACTAAAGAATTTTAAGCAATGAAGTAACATGATTAGATTTGTGTTTGGAAAAGTACCTGTGGTGGCTATATGGAAACAAGTTAGGGAGGGGTGAGCAACAGGGCCCAGGCTAGGCAGAAAGTCAGAAGGCAGCAGTTATTGTCCAGGGAAGTAATAAGAACCAGGCAAGTAATGATGGAGGAGAGTGGTGTGGGATGAAGAGAAGGAAATGGGTTGCACGGATATCAAACAGGTGAAATTAACAGGACTTATCTACTGGTGGGTTTTAAAGGAAGAGGAAGACGAAAGATAACAATGACTTCTGAGTTTCTGGGTTAATATCAATCTATCTATAGATCGAGGTATATATCCTAAACAGAAAATATAGGAGGAACTCATGCTTCTTAAAAGGAGGATATAAAATAAGTTTGAGTGGCCTGTTAAATTTTGAGGTAGAAGGTCTTAGAATCTGCCAGATATAAAGGTCTCAAGTTCAGGATTTTTGGGGGGTTAGAATTAGAGATTTGAAAATCAGAATATAAATAGTGGTCCAGACCATGAGAACGGGTAATATTACCCAGAGGAAATGTATGTGATAAGAACAGGTGCTAAAGACAGAACTCTGGGGAACAACAACCATTAGAGTATCAGAGTAAGACGAAACAGGAAAGGACCCTGAGAAGAAATGGACAAAGTAGGACAGCCAAGATAGGCTATTGTATGAGCTTCCTATTGATGCTGTAACAAATCACCACAACTTTAGGAGCTTATAATAACACAAACTTATCTTACAGTTCTGTAGCTTTAGAAGTCCAACCTCTGTCTTGCTGGTCTAAACCCAGGGTGTCAGCAGAGGAGCATTCCATTCTAGAGACTCTAGAGGAGAATCAATTTCCTTGCCTCTTCTGGCTCCTAGAGGTCATCGGCATTCCTTGGCTTTTTCCAGTCTTCAAAGCCAGCAACAGCAAGTCCAGTCCTCGTCATATTGCGTCACATCACTGTTGCTTCTGCCATCATACCACCTTCTTCCAGGCTCTCCTTTTACCTCTTTACCTCTCTACCTATCTCTCTACCTCTTCCACTTTTAAGTACCCTTGTAATTATATTGGGTTCACCTGGATAATTCAGGTTCTTCTCCCTATCAGCTGATTAGTCATTTTAATCTATTTGAAAACTGAATTCCCCTTTGCCATGTAACCTAACATATTCACGGGTTCCAGGGATTAGGTCATAGGGTGCTGGGGGGTACACTATTATGACTACCCCAGCTGTCATCTCAGAAACCAATCAACCAAACACAAACATTAAAAGAATAAAGGAGTAGATGGTGGTGATCCTGGACAAATTACTCAATCTTTCTGTGTATCTACAAAATGGAGATAATAATGGTAACTACCTCATAGGGTTGTTATAGGATTAAATGAGCTAAATTTTATAAAGCACATAAAGGTGTGTCTGGCTTATAGTTGTTTTTTAAAGCAATTAGATTAAATAAGGCAAGGAATTAAAAATGGTCTTTGGATTTCTTCATTAGGTAATTAGTGGTCTTAACCATTGCAGTTTTAGGAATATGGTGGTTGTGGTCTAATTACAGTAAAATAAAGTTTAAGACCTAGAAGGAAAGAAGTACATACAATTATTTGAGGAATTATTTAGGAATGGAAGGAGAAAGGGGGCTGGGGTCTTTTTTTTTTTTTTTTTTTTTTTTTTTAGTAAATGCTATGGCCAACATATGCTATGGGGCTTGAACTCAATGACCCTGAGATCAAGAGTCCCATGATACCCACTGAGCCAGCCAGGTGCCCCGTTCGGGCAGTCTTGGCTACATGTGGACAGGAAGTTACAGGAGATCTGAACATACTTTCCTGCTGTGGGGAAGAGGCCAGTCGATAGAAAAGCCGAAGATATGAGAGAGGGAATAAGAACAATTGGCGTAGTAAAATCCCACAGGAGATGGAATAAAGGTGATCAACAGTTTAGGTGTGGGAGTTAACTTTGAACGGGAGAAGAAACAATTCTCTGAGTCTAGAGGGAAAGCTGTGAGGGTGAATCCCAGGAATTAAATATAGTTTCTTTCCTTGGTTTCCGTCTATCAGGAATACTCACAGGCCTCCACCTGATGCTGTGACACCTGAGCTAAGTTCTTCATCTAGTATCAGGATGCCACACACTGTCAATGGGGTTTACCTCCTTCCACAGGAAACCTCTATAGGGTCTTAGAGTATTCAAGTTTAGATTTAGAGTAAAAATTTCATTGCCCTCAAGTGGTCAGTTTCATAAACAATACCCATCCCTGGGCGCCTGGGTGGCTCAGTCAGTTAAGCAGCTGCCTTCGGCTCAGGTCATGATCCCAGGGTCCTGGGATCGAGCCCCACGTTGGGCTCCCTGCTCAGTGGAGAGTCTGCTTCTCCCTCTCCCTCTGCCTGCCTCTCTGCCTACTTGTGCTCTCTCTCTATCTCTCTGTCAAATAAATAAATAAAATCTTTAAAAAAACAAACAAACAATACCCATCCCTTTCAAAAGAGCTCTCTGACAAATGTATGTATGCTACCCTGCCCCTCCCCACCTTTTTCTATTTTTCTGATAGAAAAATGAAGATGGAGGAGACCAATCCAATTAGGTATAACTTCATGTTAACAGAACAAGCCTTCTTTATTTTTAACTTTTTATCATGAAAATTTTCAAACATACACAAAAATGAAGAGAAAAATATAATAAACTCCCATGTGTTCATCACTTCAATAATTACAATCTATGGCCAATTTTGTTTCATCTACATCCCCCCCTCACCCCCAGCTCCAACCCCCGTTATTTTTTTTTAAAGATTTTATTTATTTATTTGAGAGAGAGAGATGAGAGAGAGCACATGAGAGGGGGGAGGGTCAGAAGGAGAAGCAGACTCCCCGCCGAGCAGGGAGCCTGATGCGGGACTCGATCCAGGGACTCCAGGATCATGACCTGAGCCGAAGGCAGTCGCTTAACCAACTGAGCCACCCAGGCGCCCCAACCCCTGTATTTTAAAACAAATTGGGTTCCTTTAAAAATAGGGCTTTTAAACTTATATACTTCATGTATCTATTTCTCTTTCATCAATCACATGACCAAAACACAAGATACACCAAGACACAATATAGCACCACTTTATGCAAAGTTGAAATAGCACATCAGAAACATTAATAAAGTCTCATTTTAGATGCTAAATTAAAATTGCTTTAAAAATTTTCAAGGACTGTGTAATTATTAAAAATTGCACAATTTCAGAGCTAGTAGGCAAGTAAATATTTTTCATGCTTTTGTCACTATGACTACTCAACAGAAATGCCTAGCTGTCCATCAACACCCCAGTTATATGGTTTGGAATGGAATAATTTTGGTGACCACTTTGCTGCTTAACATGCACCATTATTTTAATGTGAAACTGTTTTTAATAGCCAAAAAAAAAAAGTGCCATCAAGTGCTGATGTTGGTGCTTGAAAACACTCCCATATCAATAACTTTGTAGGAAAAGTTAAATGTGACAAATTGCTCTGAAGAAGGCCAAACTCTACAACAGCCAGTATTGTTTGTTGAGAATAGAGCACACTGTAAAATATTAGAAATGATGCCGAGACACTTAAATGTAGCAGATACATCTTTAACCTTTAAAAATCCTCGAGTATCTGGGCAAGAATAATGGAAATAATAATACTGGTGCCTCAGGAGTAAGATCAATATCACTGTAATAGATTTATAGGCTCTGTTAAAGCATTCCAGCCCTACCAGCTCCCCCACCACCATTTATTTTACATTAATTCCTATTGGGATATTATACTGATATTTATGAATATATCACGTGTATAAAATGCAACTGTCCTGGGGCGCCTGGGTGGCTCAGTCGGTTAGGCATCTACCTTTGGCTCAGGTCATGATCCCAGGATCTTGGGATCGAGCCCCGCATCGGGCTCCCTGCTCGGCGGGAAGCCTGCTTCTCCCTCTCCCACTCCCCCTACTTGTGTTCCCTCTCTCGCTGTGTCTCTCTCAGTCAAATAAATAAATAAAAATATTTTTTTAAAAAATGCAACTATCGTGCTCTCAGAATTAATGCAGACACCTGAACGTGCATCATTGTACAACACTATTTTGTAGCATCTTTGAGATAATCAAAGAAGAAAAGGAAAAAATTAAAGTTTTTAATTTTATTTTTAATTAAAATAGCTTTTTCTACGTTTATTGCCAACCTTCCTTGCAGCTAAGTGAACCCTGTGACTAAGTTCTGGCCAATGGGATGTAATTAAAAGTATTATGTGGCAGTTTACAGAACCCTTTTAATAAAAGGTAGTTGGTGTCTTTCAAACAAATGTTGCTGGGAAAACTAGATATCCATGTGCAAAAGAGTGAAATTGGACACTTACCTAACATGTACAAACATTAACCCAATATGTATCAAAGACCTAAACGTAAGAGCTAAAACTATAAAACTCTTAGAAGATAATATAGGGAAAAAGCTTCATGACATTGGATTTGGCAATGATTTCTGGAATATGACAACAAAAGCACGAGCAACAAAAGAAAAAATAGATAAATTGGATTACATCAAAATTGAAACCTTTCATGCATCAAAGGACACCATCAACAGAGTGAAAATGCAGCCCATGCAAATCATATATCTGATAATGAATTAATACCCAGAATATATAAAGAACTCTTACAATTCAATAACAGCAACAAAAAAATCCAATTAAAAAATAGATAAAGGAGTTAAATAGACATTTTTCCAAAGAAGATAAACAAATGGCCAGTAAGGGCCTGCAAAGATATTCAATATCACTAATCATTAGGGAAATGCAAATCAAAACCATAATGATGGGGCGCCTGGGTGGCTCAGTCGTTAAGCGTCTGCCTTCGGCTCAGGTCATGATCACAGGGTCCTGGGATCGAGCCCCGCATCGGGCTCCCTGCTCTGCGGGAGGCCTGCTTCTCCCTCTCCCACTCCCCCTGCTTGTGTTCCCTCTCTCGCTGTGTCTCTCTCTGTCAAATAAATAAATAAAATCTTAAAAAAAAAAAAAACCATAATGAGATACCACCTCATGTGCATTAGGATGGCTATTATCAAAAAATTGGAAAATAACAAATTTTGGTGAGGATGTGGAGAAATTGTAACCCTTGTGCATTGCTGGTGGGAATGTAAAGTGAGACAGACACTATGGAAAACAGAATGGCTATTCCTCAAAAAGCTAAAAATAGAACTACCATATGATCTATCAGTTCCACTTGTGGGTTAATATCCAAAAGAATTGAAAGTAAGGACCCAAACAGATATTTGGACACCCATGTTTCACAGCAGCCTTATTGACAATAGCCAAAAGGTAGAAGCAACCCACTTGTCCATTGATGGGTACATAGATAAACAAAATGTAACAGCCTTAAAAAGGAAGGAGGGGTGCCTGGGTGTCTCAGTCGGTTAAGTGTCCGACTCTTGATTTCTTGATTTTGGCTCAAGTCATGATCTCAGGGTCGTGAGATAGAGCCCTGCATTGGGCTCCATGCTCAGCAGGGAGTCTGCTGGAGATTCTCTCTCTCTCCCTTTGCCTCTCCCCCTGCTCTCTCTGTCTCTCAAATAAATAAATCTTTTTTAAAAAGGAAGGACATTCTGACATGCTCTGCAACATGGATGACCCTAGAAAATGTGATGCTAAGTGAAATAAGACAGTCACAAGAAGACAAATACCGTCTAATTCTACTAATATGAGATACCTCGAGTAGCCAAATTATAGAGACAGAAAGTAGAATGGTGGTTGCCAGGAGCTGAGGAGAGGAGAGAATGGGGAGTTATTGTTTAATGGGTACAGAGTTTCTGTTTGGGAAGATGGAAAAGTAATTCTGGAGATGGATGTTAGTGATGATTGCACAACAATATGAATGCCCTTTAATGCCACTAACCTAACCATATATTTAAAAATGGTTTAAATGGTCGATTTTATGTGTGTGTATTTTATCATACACATTAAAAAAAAAAGTAGTTGGTGTGCCTTTTGCCCTCTCTTCTTTGTTCATTCTTCTTTCTTGCAGACTGGAATGCAGATGTGATGGCTGGAGCCCGAACAGTCTTCTTGGACCTCATAAGTTGGGCTTTGTGCAACTTTGAGGGTAGCATTCACACAGAATATCTAGACTTACACCTAAAAGAGAAATATTCTGTCTTGTTCGACCACTGTTCTTTTGGATTTCTGTTACTTGCAAACAAACCTAATTCTAATTGATGCAATAGATTCTATCTATCATCTTGTAGTCCAAATATTCATAAGCAATAACCATCAGAGTCCAGAGGCAGACAATTATAACAAAGTGAGAAAACTTGAATGTATGCTAAATTCTGAGTATCAGGAGAAAAAAGCAATATAAAAATCCTATTTTTCAATTTATGTAGGTAATTACCTTGCATATAGTGACAAACATTGTAAAACTAGAAAACGGTTCATTAATAGAGGCCTGGAATACTATGCAATTATTAAAAAGAACAAGGTAGATGTATGGATAAGCTAATGTCAAAACTGCTTGTATTGTATAGCCCCATTTATGTGAAAAAAAAAGAACCCTGACATGCATTTACATATGTGGGAAAGAGACATAATAGTAGCTAACATTTATAAAACACACATTACGTGCTAACCTCTGTCCTAAGAGTTACACCTGAATTATCTCCATAAATTCTCTCCATAAATTCATGCCTATGAGGTGTGAAACTTCATTATCCCTGTTTTACAGCTGAGGAAACTGAGGCACAGACAGGTAACATAGTTTGTCCAGAGTCACACAAATATTAAATTTTGGAGCCAGAGCATTAAGCAGATCCACCTCTGAGGGGTGATGGTAATGGGGAATTGGAGTGAGGCTAATGGTTACACTCTGATTTGATTTTATTTCTTTATTATGAGCATATATATAACATTTTTACTAAGTATTTGAGGATGCGAGGAGAAATGCTGAAGAAATGTAATGAAACCACGGTTATACCCTAGAGAATTAAGCAGGGCTGAATTCAAAAGACATATTTAAGATTTCTACAGAGGGGAAAAAAGTAATCAAGAGAAACTTTTAAAATGAAGGCCATATATGTCACAACTCAGGATGACAGCTCTTAACACATTTACTCCAAGCAGATAGTATTGCATAATGCAACATTTGTCAAACAATAGTCGGACACTGAACAGTGCCTGGCAACCATACAAAATAAATACAATATTTAATAACTTGCCTAGAGGACACAAAAGAATAAAAAGGAAAAATTGGATTAACGACATGGAATTGAAATATCAGATTAAATAATGATATATACAAGGCACAACCTGCTATTGTAAGGAGCTGTACTTATCCAACTCTAGGGGATAGTAGCCCGCTTCGCAGTGCCCTGGACCACTCCCAGTCTGAGTCTTTGCCCCTGAAGTCTCCTTCCCTCCACTCCTCCCACCATCCCAGAAGATAGAAAGCCCCGGCCCTTGCATCCAGCAGGCCAAGGTGCCAAGGAATCAACACTCCCACACCCACCCTAAAAGTTCTCATCCAGTGTCTCGGGAGTGTATAAATACTGCAGCTTCCACATCTCTCAGTTGGGGTCATTCTGAGGCACATATTTTTAACTATTTCCCGGAGTTTCCCTGTAGAATTAAGCTACAGCCAGTCACTAGCTGACTTTCTAATGCACTCTTTATTAGCTACTTTCCTTTCCTGGTAACACTTCCCCACTTTCCTGCCCTATTGTTTTCCCTATTTTCCAAATAAACTCTCACTCTCAAATCCTTGTCTATTTCTGTGGGAACCCAAATTATGACGGGGAAGGGAGGAGAGCTTCATTCTTGTAGTCTATATGGGTAACACCCCCTGGAGTTATACACAGCTCAACCTGTGGAACCATCCATGGCAGCTCTGTAGATATATTAACATCTTCATTTCTACAGCAACCAGAATAAGAAAGAAGATGGAAACATGTCTTTCTTTCTTTTTTTTTGTTAACTTTTTATTTAAATTCCAGTTAGTTAACATACAGTGTAACATTAGTTTCAGGTGTACAATTTAGTGATTCAACACTTACATCCAATACCTGGTGCTCATTGTAAGTGCACTCCTCAATCCCCATCCCCTATTTAACCCATCCTCCCACTTACCTCCCCCCTTGGTAACCAGCAATTTGTTCTCTATAGTTAAGAGTCTATTTCTTGGTTTCTCTCTCTCTCTCTTTTTTCCCCCATGCTCGTTTGTTTTGTTTCTTAAATTCACAATAAGTGAAATCATATGGTATTTATCTTTGCCTGACTTATTTCACTTAGCATAAGTGAAATCTTGCAAATGGCAAGATTTCATTCTTTTTTGTGGCTGAGTAATATTCTATTGTGTGTGTGTGTGTATATATATATACATACATACATACACACACCACATCTTCATCCATTCATCAGTCAATGGGCATTTGGGCTGTTTCCATAATTTGGCTGTTGTACTTAACGCTGCTATAAACATCGGGGTGCATGTATCCCTTTGAATTAGTATTTTTGTATTCTGTGGGTAGATAGCTAGTAGTGCAATTGCTAGATTGTAGGATAGTCCTATTTTTAACGTTTTGAGGACCCTCCATACTGTTTTCCAGAGTGGCTGCACCAGTTTGCATTCTCACTAACAGTGTAAGAGGGTTCCCATTTCTCCACATCCTTGCCAACACCTGTTGTTTCTTGTGTTGTTGATTTTAGCCATTCTGACAGGTGTGAGGTGGTATCTCATTGTAGTTTTGATTTGTATTTCCCTGATGCTGAGTGATGTTGAGTGATCTTTTCATGTGTCTGCTGGACATCTGTATATCTTCTTTGGAAAAATGTCCATTCATGTCTCCTGCCCATTTTTCAATTGGATTATTCACTGGGGGGGGGGGGGGGGAGAAATGTCATTCCTTAGTCATGAATATGATAAATGCAAATTGGAAATCACTGTTTTATATTAAAAGGGTTTTACAAGAGTAAAGAATTATAACAACTAAGGAAAAAGAATCCACTGGAAACCTAGGACGAAAATTGTATGGTTGGTAGGTCACCTTCAACAGAGTAAATCTTATATCACCCATTTTTTAGCATTGTTATCAAGTGCAGTATTTATTGAGCATCTGTTTATAACTATGCACCTGACTCTAATTTGAATATTTAGCATGATCAAATTCTTGAGTTCACCTGTGGAATTAGGTCAAAATAAACCAAAAACACTTAAATGGTTAAATCCTATCAAAATCTTACCTTTGCCCAAAACCATTTTGGTGCATCAGGATGAAAGTAAGTGCTGGGTCTTTACAATGGCCTGCCCTATATATGTCCCTGTACAAAATACAGAAATATCTAAGATCCATATGTCTTATAGAATCATAAAGAGGACTTTAATGTTTTAGGTTTAATGTTTTGAAAGAATTTTTCCAAATATAGCTAATAAATTCAATCAATAAGCAAATAAAAAGAAACAGACCAGATAGCAGTAGCATGTACAAGAGACCTGCTGATCTGTGTATTTAACAAATATTAAGAACCTATTCCACATGGAGCATTGTGCCGGGGTGCTGTGGAGAATATAAAGAATAATACCATATGGGGGCGCCTGGGTGGCTCAGTCGTTAAGCGTCTGCCTTCGGCTCAGGTCATGATCCCAGGGTCCTGGGATTGAGCCCCGCATCGGGCTCCCTGCTCAGTGGGAAGCCTGCTTCTCCCTCTCCCACTCCCCCTGCTTGTGTTCCCTCTCTCGCTGTGTCTCTGTCAAATAAATAAAAATAAAATCTTTAAAAAAAAGAAGAAGAAGAAGAATACCATATGTTCCCTGTCTTTAAATTACTTAGAATTAGTGCTATTTTTGTCAGGAATAATATCATTGTAGACCTCTTTCTCAGAAATTATGCAAGCCAGATTAGCAGGCCGAATTCTTACTTTGAAATCAATTGCTAATAGATAGTCTTCACATGCCTATACAATGTACAAACCAAACCAAATACGGTATTTGTGTGTATTTTTAGGTCTCCATAGATTAAGAAAAGGAATTGTGTTTTCATCAGATACCTTTGGTGTGTCATTGTGCAATTCCTTTTCAGATCTCATAGATCCAATATGATGACCTGTTTCAAACTTGACAGTATCAGGATGATGGTGAGAAGGAGCAGATTTAGCTATTGGTGTTATTAGTGTGATTTTGGGCCACTAAGTGGCCACTTTCAGTGAATTTCCCCCCAGCTTTTCCTGAGTCTGAGGAGAAAGGAGGGAATTTCCTCCATTGTAGCATGTTTGGGGACACTGTTTTCCTGCAAAATATTAAGTCACAGCTACTTTGAAGGAATACTTCAAATGCCAAATCAATGGTAAAGAAAGAACAGAGATGTAATTAAAAAATCATAATAAAAATGCAGAGTTTCTTATAGTACATTCCAGGTTTATGTGTGTGTGTGTGCCAAAACTTAATATTTTTAAAAATATTTTATTTATTTGAGGAAGAGAGAGTGCGGGGAGGGACAGAAGGAGAGGGAGCGAGAGAATCCTAAGCAGACTCCCTGCTAAACGTGGAGCCTGATTCAGGGTTCAATCTTAAAACCCTAAGATCATGAGCTGAGCTGAAATCAAGAGTTGGACACTTAACTGACTGAGTCACCCAGGCACCCCCCCGAAACTTAATATTTTTAAACCTTCTTTAATATATGTTTAGTTAATTTTTATTAAAATAGTGTGTATCAGAACTCGACTCTTTTTGAGTATCTTTTTTGAGGGGCTTATTTTGTCGTGTTTTATACAAACTGTTACTTTTAAACTATTCAGGGAGGCAAAACATATAATACACACTCTAAAAAGAATATTAAGATTTATTGAGTACTTAGCCTCCCATGTAAATCTCTGTGCATTAAAATTCCATTTAAACTATGGGGTGCCTGGGTGGCTCAGTCGTTGGGCGTCTGCCTTCAGCTCAGGTCATGGTCCCGGGGTCCTGGGATCGAGCCCCGCGTCGGGCTCCCTGCTTCTCCCTCTGCCCCTCTTCCTGCTTGTGTTCCCTCTCTCACCGTCTCTCTCTCTCTCTGTCAAATAAATGAATAAAATCTTTTAAAAAATATTCCATTTAAACTAAAACAATAACACTGTATTGGGGGTTTATAATATATGTAGACCTAAATAGTACATGTATAAGTTTAATATGCATACAAGAAAAACATACTCAACAATGTATAAATGACTAGAGGGGAGAAATCAAAGCATACTATTGTGAGGTTCTCAATTTATTATTCTCAAATGGAATAATAAGAAATTGATATTATGCTGAAAATCCTAATCTTGGAAAAACCGTACTTGGCATTGACCGTTTAAAGTCATGAAGAAGGACATTTACGGTAATCCTGAAATATATCTGAAATTTATCTATTAAAATGAAAAAATAAGGATAAAAATGACATTGCACAACTCTTCAATTTCAAATACTGCTCCACATTTTATTAACAGCTACACACACTAAAATATGAAGCAGTACTAAGGAATTAATCTTCCACATTAAACACACACACACACAAAAGGCTTTAGGAAAGAAAAGTTTCTTGTCCCTCAAAGTTCTCACTAGCCAATGAAAAGTATGACATTGACTTTGTTAAACACAGAAACAGAGACAGCTCCTTGCCATTGTCATGCCTCAACTTAAAATGAAAGGACCTGCAGTAGTCAATAGTGTTAGGTCTGGATCCAGATGTGCCAGGATGCAAATCCCAGTTTCACCTTATGGGAGTGATAATAGTTGGAATACTTAGCCATCTCTAAGTCCTATTTCTTCATCTATAAAATGGGGATAATCAGAGCATCTACTTCACATGATTGTTTTAAGTATTAAATGAGATGATTAAAGTATTTGTTTATTTTTTTAAAGATTTTATTTATTTATTTGACAGAGAGAGACACAGCGAGAGAGGGAACACAAGCAGGGGGAGTGGGAGAGGGAGAGGCAGGCTTCCCGCTGAGCAGGGAGCCCGATGCGGGGCTCGATCCCAGGACCCTGGGATCATGACCTGAGCCGAAGGCAGATGCTTAACAGACTGAGCCACCCAGGCGTCCCTGATTAAAGTATTTAATATCATTCCTGGCACATAATAAGTATGCAATAAAAAATTAGCTTTGGCGGGGCGCCTGGGTGGCTCAGTCGTTAGAAGTTAGAAGGTGAAATCTCTAGGGCTGGGCTTCAGAAGCGGAGGAGGTTCCAGAGAGGGAGTGGAAGCTCCAGGGGTGAGTCAAGGAGAGGAACTTGTCTGAGGCTCTGGAGAGGGAGGGGCGGGAGAGAAGTGGGCGCGTGGGGGAGCGGAGGGAAAGAATGTTTTGTGTGAGTGCAATTTTTCCGGGGAAATCGGTAAAGAAGCTGTGGTTCCCGTCTGGGTTGAAACAATGCTGAGCAGTAGTCGTGAGTAAACAGGAGGAGGAGGATACCACAAGGACACAAACCTCTCGGGGATTTGCTGGAATCTGGGACTGGCTTAGACTTTCACAGCCTATGGACTCGGGGGAGTTAAGCCGTTGACCCAGATCTTGAGCGCCAGAGAGACCCTCGCAGCTGCCCAGCAGGCTGCGCTGAAGAGGGAGGTGTTATTCTCTTTGTTGTTAATATTTCAGGGGCTGAGCTCAGTCTTTCCCAAAGACGTTGCAAATGAGGGAAATAGGATGCCCTCAGAGACATCAGTATGCAGTGGAACAAAGTGAAGATATACAGGCTCATCCCAGGAGGCAGAGATAAGCCTTGTCAGTGGCCATCCAAGGCCCTGTCCTTGAAGGGTTTCCCAGTGGTCAGGCCATCGCCACCCGCAAGGGGAAGCCCCAGTCCTCTTGCATGACCTCAAGCAATCCTCTAGTTATGATTTTACTTCCCAAATATAGCTGCATACAGGGAGAAATGCGCTAGTTATTTGAATAGTTACTCCAAATACTTTTTTAAAAGATTTTATTTATTTATTTGAGAGACAGAAAGAGAGAGAGAGAGAGAGAACACAGCGGGGGAGGAGCAGAGAGACAAGCAGACTCTCCACTGAGCAGGGAGCCCGACATGGGGCTTGATCCCAAGACCCTGGGATCATGACCTGAACTGAAATCAGACACTCAACCGACTGAGCCACCCAGGCGCCCCTACTCCAAATAATTTCTTATGGTAAATTGATAAGTTGGCATTCTGGTTTATCTATCTGCCTTTCTAAGTTGGTTCATGCGGGCCTCTATCTGGAAATGGCTTCTTCTCCGTGTGCTGATGAAACGAAGTTTTTTATACCGTCAGGCTGAGAGCTGGGCCCTGTCTACAATAAATATATCCACATAATGAGTGCCACCTCTTGGGAGATTGTCTCACTGGCCTTCCCGCACCCCCCCCCCCCCACCCCAGAGGTGGCACTGTCATGCTGCCCAATTTTATAAATGAGGAAATGGAGACTGAGGGTAGCTAATCATTTGCGCAAGCTCACGCAGAGCCAGAATTCATACCTGGGGCTGTGTGACTTCGGGGTCTCTGTTACGTTCACAGCGCTCCATTTCTGATGCAATTAAATAGAATAGAGACATTTTAAAAATGGGCTTCTTGGGGCGCCTGGGTGGCTTAGTCGTTAAGCGTCTGCCTTCGGCTCAGGTCATGGTCCCAGGGTCCTGGTATCCAGCCCGGCATCAGGATCCCTGCTTGGCAGGAAGCCTGCTTCTCCCTCTCCCACTCCCCCTGCTTGTGTTCCCTCTCTCGCTGTGTCGCTCTCTGTCAAATAAATTAATAAAATCTTTAAAAAAAATTAGCTTTGGTTACTGTATTTGTTGTATATATGACTAGATTTGATGGAGAAGTAAAAAAGTCTCTTTGATGTATAAATAGAGTTTGGTATAGAAATACCAATATCCTTACCAGGGTCAATGGTGACAAAGCTTTTAGTCACAGTTTTCAATCTATATTATTTTTTAAAATATTTATTTATTGGGGCACCTGAGTGGCTCAGTCGTTAGGCGTCTGCCTTTGGCTCAGGTCATGATCCCAGGGTCCTGGGATCGAGCCCCACATGGGGCTCCCTGCTCCGCGGGAAGCCTGCTTCTCCCTCTCCCACTCTCTCTGCTTGTGTTCCCTCTTTCACTTTGTCTCTCTCTGTCAAATAAATAAATAAAATCTTTAAAAAAAATTTATTTATTTATTTTGAGAGAGAGAGAACAAGAAAGCGAGTGGGGCGGGGAGGGGCAGAGAGAGGCAGAGAGAGGGAGAGAGAGTTCCAAGCAGTCTGCACACTGAATGCAGAGCCCAACTCAGGGCTCGATCTCATGACCCTGAGATCGGGACCTGAGAGAAAGCAAGAGTTGGACACTCAACCAACTGTACCACCTGGGTGCCCCTTAACCTTTATTATTTTATGTCCTGCTTATCCCTTCAAAAACTTGAACAGGAAGAGAGAAAAAGTAAGGCAAAGCAAAGTTAGTAGTAAAATCAGTACTATGCATTCTTCATCCTGTCCTTGTACCTATATGATTAAAGGAAAGGCCTACATTTTTTGGGCAACCCACCTGTCACTGAATCTGTCATTGAACTGTTACAATTGCCCCATTTAATAAATACTTGTTGAGAACTTACTATGTGCAAAGCAAAATTCTAGGTGCTGAGGAAAATCTGGGCAAAAATCAGGGGGAATTTGCCCTTACTGGAATAGGAAGGTATACTATAAAGTTAAAATACTTAGAACTTACATTAGATATACACAATTGAAGTAGGTGCTTAGGATCTCATCTGTGGCCAATGTAATTCAAATTCTCAAAAGTGCAAAATTAGCACACTTTTCTTATCAGTACAATACATGCATCAGTCCACTAATGTATCACCACATTATTTGGTCCTAAAATAGAATTTTAAAAAATTAGCTAGCAAACAAATAAAAATTTGCCATGTACAGCCTGTTAAACTGGGAGAAAAGGCATCCCTCTACCCTTAGGATGCATGTTATAAAGATGAGATAAACCTAAAAAATATATGCAATACTAAAAGTGATATTAAAGACACCATGGGAGTGTTGATTACAATTAAGTTATTGGGAGTTCAAAGGAAAGGTTGTATGATCTAAATAGTATTCTGATACTCTATGTTAGTAATTCATAAACTTTGAGGTAGAAGAAGTGGAGCCAGACCCTCCTGTGAATCAAATGAAAACTATAGATACTCTCTCTGGAAAAAAATGTTCATAAAACATAAAACCAAAATATTCACATACAATTATTTTTATTACATTGAACATTGATTTTCCTTATATAACAAACATAAAAAATCTTTACTAAGATTTATGTCCTTCTTGTTTTTTCACACAAAGAATAACAGCTTTATTCTGGAAAAAAAATTAAAAAGTAAACTGGAGAAAACAAAGTTAGCTTTAATTCTGCTCAAAAGAAAATTTCATTGAGAAGGTTGTTTGTCTGACATCATTGCAAAGTTGACACTGAGGGGTAGTCTTTACCCATAGCAACATTCATGTCATGTGTAACATCTGTAACAATTTTTAAGATTATCAGAGGATGCAACCTTCAAAAGAGCTTTACATTGTGTCTTGGTTTTTGTGGATTACTGCCTTCAGAAAAATTGATAAAGTTTACCCCTGCCCACCCACCCCCACTTTATTTGCAGAAACACTTCCTCGATCATCAGATAGTTTACATAGCTGTTTATCTTAAACTTCTTCTCTCATAATCATTAGCAACATTTAAAAATTCACCCCAGTAATTTACCAAGGAAGACTTGAATGGGCTTTTCCTTGTCATACTCTTCTTAGAATGGACTTTGTTTTCTTCCCAAAAATAATAACAAAAGTTTTTAAAACATTTAAAATTCAATTACATTCTTCACGATTGTTCTTGGGCAGAGTCAGCCAATTTCTGTGTCGTTGAGAAAAATGTCATATATTCACATTTCATGACAAAATTATTTTAAGGGACTCCCTGGCTTTCCTAGCAATAGGTAAGACTTCTTCCAGGACTATTGACTGAGGCTGTGATGACAGAGCATCAAAAATGAGACTCATTGATGCATGGAGCTCCCTTCTTCACCAAATACCACATATATTCTAGAGTAGAGCTTCCTAGCCTCTGTGCCTGAGTGGGTTACAGGTGTTCCAACACAACGATCCCCTCTATCCTTGGAGCAAATGGATGGGGACAGTCTCTTCTGTAAGCAACCCCTAATTTCGTTCCATTTTACCATATAAAAATTACCCTTTTTAGCATGGGCCGTGGACATAATGGAAAAGGTTAGAAGCACAGTTGAAGTTTTGCTTGACAAAAAGGTTTTCACCATTTCAAATATATCGACTGCTTTTAAAGTTTTCAAAAGGGGGGACGCCTGGGTGGCTCAGATGGTTAAGCATCTGCCTTCAGCTCAGGTCATGATCCCAGGGTCCTGGGATGGAGCCCCACATCGGGCTCTGTGCTCAGCAGGGAGCCTGCTTCTCCCTCTCCCTCTGCTTGCCTGTCTGCCTACTTGTGATCTCTCTCTCTGTCAAATAAATAAATAAAATCTTTAAAAAAAAAAAAGTTTTCAAAAGGGGTTCTTAAAATAGACTTTCACACGGTATGCACGTGATAGGTGGAAACCAGCTGCCCTCAGACCAGGCAATAGTCGCACTCGGTGGCATGCTCAAGGAAACTGCAGTCGCTGAAAAATTCCTGCAGGACCTGCTTCAACATAGTAGGAAAAACATTAGTAATTTGGGAGTGGATGACATCATCCAACAGAGATACTAGATTTTCTTCCTCTGCCTCAAATCACTAACTTTATTACTTCCAAGGCGTGTGACTTCTAAGGTTTCTGCAATCCTGTGGCTTCTTTTGATTTGATCTTTGTTGATCCTTCAGAGAAAGCCTGTTTTGTTCAGGGTACAACACAAACTTGATAAAGTATGTCTTTTCTCAGGTCTTTTAGTTTCTCTCTTAAAAAAATCCAAGCATAATTCTTCATTTAGTTCTGTTCTGTGGAGGCTAGGACAAAAGCACTTTCAAACACTACTAACACATTAGCTCTTGATGCTTAGCTAATTAGAACATTATAGAAGTTATTATATGATTTAGAGAGGAAAGCAGAGGCATAAAAAGTTAGTGATGACTTGTCCAGAGTAATAATTAATGGCAAATATTTATCAAGCACTTCTGTTCTTAGTATTGTGTTTGTTACTATACTTATATTTCCCGCTTTGTTAGCCAGGCCTTTAGAGACTAGACTGTCTATGTTTCAAATTAAGAATATGTTTATGAGGGGCGCCTGGGTGGCTCAGTCATTAAGCGTCTGCCTTCAGCTCAGGTCATGATCCCAGAATCCTGGGATAGAGCCCCGCATCGGGCTCCCTGCTCAGTGGGAAGCCTGCTTCTCCCTCTCCCACTCCCCCTGCTTGTGTTCCCTCTCTCACTGTGTCTCTCTCTGTCAAATAAATGAATAAAATCTTAAAAAAAAGAAAAGAATATGTCTATGAAATGAGGTGATATGTTAGTTTCTACTTACTGAGTGCCAATATATTTTTTAAAAATTTGCAGCTTTGAGATGTAATTGACAAATAATTATATATAAGATATACAACTTGATGTTTTGATATACATTGTGAAGTAATCTAGCTAATTAACATATTAATCAAGCATAGCTTCGCAAAGTTACCCTTTTCTCCCCCCCCCAGTTTTATTGAGAAATAATTGACATACATCACTCTATAAGATGTATAGCATGATGGTTTGATTTACATATATCATGAAATAATTATAACAGGTTGAGTTAACATCCACTTTCTCAATACAGATACAATAAGAAGAAAAGAAAGAAAAAAGAATAAGGGAAAATATTTTTTCTATCTGTGACGAGAACTTCTAGGATTTAGTCCCTTAACTTTCCTACATATCACACAGTAGTGAAATCTGTATTCATTATGTTGTGTATTACATCCCTAGTACTTCTTTATCTCAGTACTTCTTTATCACTTGTACCTTTTGACCACCCTCCTCCAATTCTCCTTCTCCCACTCCCACCTCTGACAGTCATAAGTTTAATCTATTTTTCTGTGAGTTTGGGGTTTTAAATTTTTTCTTTTTATATTCCACATATAAGTGAGAGCACACAGTATTTATCTTTCTCTGTCTGACTTATTTCACTTAGTGCAATGCCTTCAAGGTCCATACATGTTGTTACAAAAGGCAGGATTTCCTCATTTTTTATGGCTGAATGAGGTTCCACTATATATATCTCTCTTATACAACTTATTTATCCATTCATCCATTAGTGGACACTTAGGTTGTTTCCATGTCTTGGATATTGTAAATAATGCTGCTATGAACATGGGGGTACACATATCTTTTCAAGTTACCATTTTCATTTTCTTTGGGTATATTCCCAGAAGTAGAATTGCTAGACCATATAGTTCTATTTTTAATTTTTTAAGGATCCTCCATACTGTTTTCCTTAATGGCTGTACGAGTTTACGTTCCTACCAACAGTGCATAAAGCTTCCCTTTTTGCCACATCCATGCCAGCATTTGTTATCTCTTGTCTTTTTGATGGCCATTCCAATAGGTATGAGGTGATATCTCACTGTGGTTTTTATTTGCATTTCCTTAATCACTAGTGATTTTGAGCATCTTTTCAATGTAACTGTCAGCCTTTCATATATCTTTTTGGAGAAATGTCTCTTCAGGTCCTTTGCCCATTTTTAAATTGGATTATTTGGGTTTTTTGCCATTGAGTTGTATATGTTCTTTTTTTTTTAAGATTTTATTTATTTTATTTATTTGAGAGAGATAGTGACAGAGATAGCAGGAGAGATCATAAGTGGGGAGGAGAGGGAGAAGCAGGATCCCGCTGAGCAGGGAGCCCAACATGGGGCTGGATCCCAGCACCCTGACATCATGACCAGAGCCAGCACCCTGACATCATTACCCGAGCCGAAGGCAGATGCTTAACCAACTGAGCCACCCAGGCGCTCCGAGTTGTATGTGTTCTTTATACATTTTGGTATCAGATATATGGTTCACAAATATTTTTTCCCATTCTACAGGTTGTTTTTTCACTTTGTTGATGGTTTCATTTGCTGTGCAGAAGCTTTTTGGTTTGATGTAGTCCTAACTTGTTTACTTTTGCCTTTGTTCCTTGTGCTTCAGGTGTCATATCCAAAAAATCATTACCAAGATCATGTCAAGGAGCTTTGTTCCTATGTTTTTTTCCAGGAATTCAATGTTTCAGGTCTTACATTTAAATCCTTAATCCAGGGCGCCTGGGTGGCTCCATCGTTAGGCGTCTGCCTTCCCAGAGTCCTGGCATCATTCCCGCATCGGGCTCTCTGCTCCGTGGGAAGCCTGCTTCTCCCTCTCCCATTCCCCCTGCTTGTGTTCCTTCTCTCACTGTGTCTCTGTCAAATAAATAAATAAAATCTTAAAAAAAAAAATAAATCCTTAATCCATTCCAAGTTAATTTTTGTGAATGGTCTAAGATGGGGTTCCAGTTTCATTCTTTTACATGTGAATATCCAATTACCCCATTTATGGAAGAAACTTTTTCTCCATTGAGTAGTCTTGGCTACTTTGTCATATACTAGTCACCATTATGCTTGGATTTATTTCTGGGCTTTCAATTCTTTTCCATTTGCTCTATGTGTCTGTTTTTATGCCATTATCATATTGTTTTGATGACTATAGCTTTATTACATAGCTTGAAATCAGGAAATGTGATAACTCCTGCTTTGTTCTTTCTTCTTCTTCTTCTTTTTTTTTGGCTATTTGGGGTCTTTTGTGGTTCCATACAAATTTTAGAAGTGTTTTCTCTCCTTTTATAAAAAATGTCATTGGAATCTTTTATTTATTTATTTATTTATTTATTTATTTATTTATTTATTTATTTATTTAATTTTATTTTTGACAAGACACAGACAGAGAGCACAGGCAGGGGGAGCAGCAGGCAGAGGGAGAGGGAGAAAGCAGGCTCTCTGCTGAGCAGAGAACCGCCCCCTGCCATGTGGGCTCGATCCCAGGACCCAAGCTGAAGACAGAGCCACCCAGGCACCCTGCCATTGGATTCTTAATAGGGATTTCATTGAATCTGTAGATGGCTTTTGGTAGTATCAACATTTTAGCAATGTTAATTCTTCCAATCCAAGAACACAGCATTCCCTTTCATTTATTCGTGTCTTCTTCAATATTTTTCATCAGCGTCTTGGAGTTTTCAGTGAAGAGACTTTTTTTTTTTTGCTTCTTCAGTTAAATTTATTCCGAAGTATTTTATTATTTTTGATGCTATTGCAAATGGGAACAATTTATTTCTTTTTCAGAAATTTGATCGCTAGTGTATAGAAACACAGGTGATTTCTGTATATCCTTTATCCTGCAACCTTACTGAATTCATTGATTAGATCTAACAGGTTTTTTTTAATTCTTTAGGGTTTTCCCTATATAAAATCATGTTGTCTGCAAATAAAGAAAATTTTACTTCTTCCTTTTTAATTCTGATAACTTTTATTTCCTTTTCTTGCCTGATTGCTCTAGCTAGGACTTCCAGGACTATGTTGAATAGGAATGGTGAGAGGGCACCCTTGTCTTATCCTTCATCTTCAAGGAGAAATTTTCATCCTTTCACCATTGAGTATGATGTTAGCTATGGGCTTGTCATATTTGACCTTTATTATGTTGAGATATATTCCTTCTACGTCTAATTTGTTAAGAGTTTTTTTTGTGAATGGATGTTGAATTTTGTCAGATGCTTTTTCTGCATCTATTGAGATGAGCATATGATTCTATTAATGTGATATATCCCAGTGTCCCAGGGATAAATCCCACTTGATCATGCTGAATGATTCTTTTAATATGCTGCTGAATTTAGTTTGCTAGTATATTATTGGGAATTCTTGAAACCATATTCATTAGGGATAGTGGTCTGTAGTTTTCTTTTCAAGTAGTGTTCTTTTTTGGTTTTGGTATCAGGACAATGCTGGCTTCAAAAAAGGAGTTTGGGAGGGTTTACTCCTCTTCAGTCTTTGGGAAGAATTTGAGGAAGATTGGTGTTAATTCTTCTTTAAAAGTAAATTTAAATAAATTAGTAAAATTCACCAATGAAGTCTTCTGGTCCTGGGTTTTATTTCATTGGGAGATTTTTTATTAATGATTTAATCTTCTTACTAGTAATTGGTATGTTCAGGTTTTCTATTTCTTCTTGAGTTAGTCTTGGTTAAGTTATAGGTTTCTAAGAATTTCTTCATCTCTTCTAGATTGCCCAGTTTGTTGGCATATAGTTGTTCATAGCAGCCTCTTACGATCCTTTGAATTTCTGTGGTATCCATTGTAATGTCTCCTTTTCCATTTTATTTATTTTTTTAATTTAATTTAATTTTATTATGTTATGTTAGTCACCATACAATACATCATTAGTTTTTGATGTAGTGATCCATGATTCATTGTTTTCGTATAACACCCAGTGCTCCTTTTCCATTTATAATTTTGTTGTTTTGGGTCCTTTCTATTTTTTCCTTGGCTGGTCTAGCTAAGGGTTTCTCAATTTTATTATCTTTTCAAAAAACTTAGTTTGGTTTATCTTTTCTATTGTTTTTCATTTCTTTATTTCATTTGTTTCTGCTCTAATCTTAGTTATTTCTCTTCTGCTGCTAACTTTGGGCTCAGTTTGTTCTTCTTTTTCTAGGTCCTTAGGCATAAAATTATGTTGTTTATCTGGGATATTTTTTGCTTCTAAATGTAGACATTTACTGCTATAAACTTCCATCTTAAAACTGCTTTTGCTGCATCCAATAAGTTCTGGCATGTTGTGTTTCCATTTTCATTTGTCTCAAGAAACTTTATATCCCTTTAATTTCTTCTTTGATCCATTGGTTGTTCAACAAAGTATAGTTTCATGCTGATGTGGTCAGAGAAGATACTTGATATGATTTCAATCTTCTTGAATTATCTAAGATTTTTTTGTGGCCTAATGTATGTTGTTCTATCCTAGAAAATGTTTTATCTGTGCTTGAGAAAAATGTGTGTCTTGTTGGATAGAATGCTCTGTATATTTTATTAGGTCCATTTGGTCTATAGTGTTGTTCAAATCCACTGTTTCCTTATTGATTCTCTGCCTGGATGATCTATCCATTGTTGAGTGTGAGGTATTAAAGTCCCCAACTATTATTGTATTACTGTTTATTTCTCCTTTTAGCTCTATTAATTTTTGCTTTATATATTTAGGTGCTCTGATGTTGGGTGCATAAATACTTACAGTTGTTACACATTAAGATTTTATTTATTTATGAGAGAGAGAGAGAGAGAGAGAGAGAGAGAGAGAGAGAGATGGGGGAGGAGCAGAGGGGGAGGGAAAGGGAGAGGGAAAGAATCTCAAGCAGACTCCGTGCTGGGCATGGACCCTAACTTGGGGCTTGATCTCATGACCCTGAAATCATGACCTGAGCTGAAACCAAAAGGCGGATGCTTGACCTACTGAGCCCCTACAGTTGTTATACTTCTTGATTGACCCCTTTCTCATTATACAATGACCTTCTTTGTCTAGTTTTTACCATTTCTAGTTTAAAGTCTATTTTATCTGATATAATATAGCTAATCCTTTTTTTTGTTGTTATTGCTACCATTTGCTACCTTTATTCTCAGTGTAAGTGTGTCTTTAAGGCTAAAGTGAATCTCTTGTAGACAGCATGTTGTTGGGTCTTGTTTTTTATCCATTCTGCCATTCTGTGTCTTTTGATTGGAGAATTAATTTGTTTATTTTAAAAATAATTATTGAGGGGCACCTGGGTGGCTCAGTTGGTTAAGCTCTGTCTTTGGCTCAGGTCATGATTCCAGAGTCCCGGAATCGAGCCCCACATCAGGTTTGCTGTTCAGCAGGGAGTCTGCCTCTCCCTCTGACCCTTCCCCCTTTTGTGCTCTCTCTCTCAAATAAATAAAATCTTTAAATAAAATAATTATTGATAGGTAAGTACTTACTATTGCCATTCTCTTCATTGTTTCCTGGTTGTTTCATAGATCCAGTGTTCCTTGTTTCTTATCCTGCTACGTTTTTTGTGTTTTGATGTCTTTAGGTATCAGTATGTTTTAAATCCTTTATTGTGTTTTTTAGTGTAATTACTAAAGCTTTTCCCTTGTGGTTACCACGAGGCTTACACAAAATATCCTAAACTCATAACACCCTATTTTAAACTGATAATAACTTAACTTTAATAGAATTCATACTTTACACTTTTACTTCTTTTCCCTCTCACATTTTAGATTGTTGCTGTTACATTTTACATGGTTTTTATATTGTGTAACTAGTAATCAATTATTGAATTATGGTTACCTTTGCTACTTTTTCTTTAACTTTTAAACTAGAGTTGCTTGTGCATCATATTGCAGAATCTCACTATGACTGTATATTTACCATTACCACTGAGATTTACACTACCTTTTTGTGTCTTTATGATATTAATTAGTGTTCTTTTACTTCCACTCAAAGAAGTCCTTTTACTATTTCTTGTAAGGTAGATGTGGTGGTAATGAACTCCCTTAGCTTTTGTTTGGAAAAGTCTTTATCCAACCTTCATTTCTGAAGCACAGCTTTGCCAGGTATAGAAGTCTTGGTTTACAGTTATTTTCTTTGGATATTTTGAATATGTCATTCCTGTCTCTCTTGGCTTGAAAATTTTCCATTGAGAAATCTGCTTCTAGTCTTATGGGAGTGCCCTAGTATGTAACTTCTCTCTTTTCTCTTCCTGTTCCTAAAATTCTTTCTTTAGCTTTTGACTTTCAACAATTTAATTATATTGTGTATTGGTGTAATACTATTCACCCTATTTAGGTTCAATTACTTAGGGTCCCTTAGGCCTCAGGATTTGGTTACCCATTTCTCTTCCCAGGTTTGGGAAGCTCTCAGCTATTATTGCTTTAAACGTACCTTCTGTCCCTTTCTCTTTCTCTTCTCCTTCTGGAATTACCACAATGTGAATATTGTTTCTTTTCATTGTGTCCTATAAATCCCATAGGCTTTCTTCATTATTATTATTTTACTCCTCTAAGTAATTTCCAATGTCCTATCTTCCAGGGTGCTGATCCTTTCTTCTGCATGGTTGAGTCTACTTTTAAACTGTTGAATTCTTCAGTTCAGTTATTGTATTTTTCAGGTCTAGGATTTTTTTTCTTTTTTTTTTTTTTTTGATGGTTGCTATTTCCTTATCAAACTTCTCATTTGTTCCTGCACTTTTTTCTAACTTCATTTAGTTGTCTGCGTTTTCTTATAATTCACTAAACTTCCTTAAGAGGATTATTCTGGACTCTTTATCTGACAGTTCATAGATCTCCATTTCTTTAGGGTCAATTACTGGTGCTCTATTAGTTTCTTTGGGTGGTGTCATATTTATCTGATTTTTTGTGATCTTTGATTCCTTATGTTGGTATCTGTGCATGAGTAATCAGGCTCCTTTTCCAGACTTTACAGATTTACTTGACAGAGACAATTCTTTACCTGTCAGGTCAGTTTGAGTTTCTGGATATGTCTGTTGGTAATGTTTTTCAGCAGGTGGGGTCTACTATTATGGTCTACTTTGGGACAAGGTAAATGGTTTGAGCTCTAAGGTTGGGGATGGGTTGGGGGTGGTGGGTTACTGACTAGAGAACAGTTAGGTAGGACTGCTGGCTTTGTTCCCTACCCAAGTGAGGCTACTACATTCAGTCATAGATGTGGTTGGGAATTAGCTTCCCTGCCCTGGCAGGCCAGCAGGCCAGGGCCCAGGGGCTATACAGCTCATTGTTTGGGGGCCCAAATCAGGCTTCAGTGTGCACTTAATTCCCTGGTCAGGTGAAGCCATCTGTGTTGCTCTGCAGATGGAGAAACCACAGACTGTGCTCTCTGTTCAAGATTCATTGTACTGAGGACAGTTGAATGGGCTACACAGCTTCCCATGTGCTCTGGTTAAGGTTCCTGGTTGGATAGGTTAAAGGCTGTATTCAATAATGAGGCTATGAATTAGATTTCTCGCCTGGGCAGTGGGGAGAGGCTGCTCTAAAGCTGGTAAAGCTCTTTGTTATCTTAACTCAAGCTGACCCACATGCCAAGTTCCCTGGCCAAACAAAGCCACTGGTTTTGCTCTTCAAACTATCAGTTCTGTCTGCCTGTCTCTCAACTTGAGTACTGCTGGGCCACATAACTTTCAGATGTTTTTGCCCGCACTTATGGTCAGATGGGGCTAGAAGACACTCCACAGTAGGTGAGGCTATGACTCAGTCCCTTTGCCTGGGTAGGAGAGGGAGGAGATGCTCTAAGCTATCCTCAGTTTCCCAAACAGGCACTCTGGTTGGGAGGGGATGGAGCTACTCTCAGCATTGTCTGTGAATTACTCCCCCTGCCTGTGCACAATAAGGGAACACTCCATGCTCTGTACTGGCTTTGCTCTGGGGACAAGCAGCTCTGCCTGCTTACCTCTCAGCTAGAGCACCACTGGACTGCACAACTTCCAGGAGTGGTCACCAGACCTCTTGTCAGATGGAGCCACTCTCCACAGCATGTAGGGCTCTGACTCAGCACCTTGCTTAGGCATATACAAACTGGGCTCTAGGGCCAGCAAAACTCTTTGCTTGAGGATCCAATTCGGGCACATCTGCAGCCTTCCAAGTTCCTGGGTGAGAGTCCATCCCCAACTTGGTTCTGTGGGTAAGCAAAGTTGCTGGTTGGGATTACTACCTGGGCACTGCCAGTATGAACTCAGTCTGCCAAGATCCACGTACTGGATGTTGCAAGCCCATTCCTCTCCTGTCACATTCAGATTCCCAGTGGCTGAGCCTTACACATTCTTCTGCACTCCCTATGGTATGAGATCAGATTAGAGGCTCCCACAAAATGACCCACTTTGCTGGGGAGGCTGGTTGTCCCCCTGAGTTCTCTTTTCCCTCTGGGGGAATCAGAGGTTCAGGACAGACCTCTCTGCATGGTCCTGTGCTGGTCTAGGGAAGGGGCAATGCAGTCAACATGTAGTGCTGCTCTTACCCTTGTAATGTAGTCTGTCTTGGTCTCTCAGCTACAGAGGGATGCTTCAGCCTCACCCCCATCTTCTAGTGCTGTCTTGTTCTTGAATAATTATTAGTTGTTCTTGTGTGGGAGAGTAAAGTCAAAAATATGTTGTCATTCTTGGTGTCATCTTGGTGGTGTCACTACATTTTCTTTTTAAAAAAATGTTTGTGGAGGGATGCCTGGGTGGCTTAGTTGTTAAGCGTCTGCCTTTGGCTCAGGCCATGATCCCAAGGTCCTGGGATCAAGTCCCACATCAGGCTCCTTGCTCAGCAGGGAGCCTGCTTCTCTCTCTGCCTGCAGCTCCCCCTGCTTGGGTTCTCTCTCTGACAAATAAATAAAATCTTAAAAAATTTTTTTAAAAATGTTTGTGGTGAGAACACTTAAGATCTACCCATGTAGTAAATTTCAAGTATGCAATATAATATATGGTCACATTGTTGTACATTCTATCTCCAGAACTTAATTATCTTGCATAACTAAAATTTTGAACTCCTTGACCAACATCTCCCCATTTGCCCCTTCCCTGATCCCCAAAGTATTGACCATTCTACTCTCTACTTCTATGAGTTTGACTATTTTGGATTCCATATATAAGTGAGATAATGCAGTATTTGTATATCTGTGTCTGGCTTATTTCAGTTAGCATAAGGTCCTCCAGGTTCATCTATGTTGTTGCAGGATTTCCTTTTTTTAAAAAAAGCTGTATAATATTCCATAGTGGAATATTTTTTCCAGGTTTAAAGGGATGTAACTGACATACAGCACTGTACAAATTTCAGGTATACAGCATAATGATGTGACCCACATACAGCATGAAATGATCACCACAATGAGTTTAGTTAACATTCATCATCTCATAGTTACCCCTCAAAAAGTTTTTTCCTTGTGATAAGAACCTTTAGAATCTACTCTCTTAGCAAATTTCAAATAGATCATACAGAAATGTTAACTTCAGTCATCATGTTGTAGATTATAACTCCAGAATCTATTTATCTTATAATTGGAAGTTTATACCTTTTGACCAGTTTCATCCAAATCCGCCCCCCCAACTGTTCATTGTAAAAACAATATATAGTATCACAAAACTTATTTATTTTTTGGGGGAAAAAGAAATTTAATTAATATAAGCACAGAAATCAGTATGACAGTGATTTAAGAAGAATGAGGTTTATCAACAGTGTCCATAATCTTAAAGCTTTTATATGATTAGGTAAAAACACAAAACACTGGAAAGATTGATCAAAAAAGAAAATAAGTAAAATAACACAGGAATAAATATTATTTGCAGTAAAAATATTTTAAAACTTTAGATTTAATTATAATTCCCAGAAAAATTATTATAACATATTTATTCAAATGACCAATAACTATTATATAAATAAATTTATTAGCAAAATTTACCAACAAAATGTAGAAAATCTCACAGTGAATCATGATATATCCTTAAGATATAGAAAGGATTACATATAGGACTAATACATGTTTTATTGAAAAACTGGATAATACTTTATTTTTTTATTTGTATTTGTTTTGGATAAGAATACTTTAGAAAAAATATAATTTATAAATATGGATGCAAACATTTTAAATATAAATTGAGAGTACAAACATGGTTGAAAACCACCTCATCTTTCACCTCAAGCTGTTCACAATTTAGTATCACAGATCTTAAATTCAAAAGTCTCAAAGAAGTTGACTTTGCTGTCACCTTCTTTAGGGTTTCAAATAATAGCTGAAGCAAGGGTCAGGGTCTGGAATTTGAAAGAGTATCCATTTCATTTTTTGAACATTGCTTCCCTATATTCTTCTTTTATTTCTTCTATTGTCAACATCCTGCTTATTAAATGCCCAAGTCTCTTACTGTTGCTCCTAGATCATTGAAAGCTTAACCTAAGAGTCTTCATTGATAATGCCAGAAAGTTTACCTCATGTAACAGATGCACTATGTAAGCACACTGTCACCATAAGATATCTCCAGGTATCACATCCAAATGAAAGTGTAATTTTATATAAAAGATACAAAGTTATCTTTGTGTCTTTTCCCCTTCCCACTGAGATACGCACATAACTTCTATAATAAAAACAAAGGCACATTTTTGGATTGTTCCTTACATTTTGCAGAGAAATGGTATTCACTAGAAAATTCTAGCGAGTGCCCAACTTAAGTTCCATCTGAATAAGGAAGTTTCTGCTATCACAAAGAATTATATATTAAGAAAAGATGAATAAGTAGCTAAGTGTTTTGCTAATACCAAAATCATTACTTATCTCAAATGGCATATCTATCACATTTTTCAAATGAAATCTTGACTGTAACTATCCTTTAAATCTATTAGGACAAATTTGAAATAATTTTCCTGAGTTATTGTGGTGTGCATCATTCCTGATCGCTTATGGAACTGGGTTATAATTTTGCTTAGTGCTCTACAAAATTAATGTTCTACATTTTTATTGATCTAATATACATGCAGAGGTATTTAAAAGAGAGCACCACAGGCTCAAAAAAGGGGTATGTGCTAGAAAAATTGTAGGGAACATGTATGCTGCACAAAACAAAGTTTCCTCTTTTCCATTTCACCATGGTTTTTATTTATTTTTTTTTAAAGATTTTATTTATTTATTTATTCATGAGAGAGAGAGAGAGAGGGAGAGGCAGAGGGAGAAGCAGGCTTCCCACGAGCAGGGAGCCCGATGCGGGACTCGATCCCAGGACCCTGGATCATGACCTGAGCCGAAGGCAGACGCCCAACCATCTGAGCCACCCAGGCACCCTCACCATGGTTTTTAGAAGCTAGAATAGTTCCTAACTTTCTAGCTGGTATTGTTACAACTTTCCTAAAACAAAGAGTCTTAATGTTGAAACCTCAGCTATTTCAAAAGGACAGTTTAATTTTATAAATTTTAATTTTCTTGACCATATACACCAGGAGACATGCAGCGGCATACCTGTTTTTATTTTTTTGTATAGTTTATCCACAGAACTTTTATAGCATCAAAATTAGAAAATTTAGAGAAGGAAACAGCAAAGTAATTTGTGGCCCTTATTTTTAGCTGGTTCATTTTGCTATTTTTACATTCAATGTTTAAATTTGTGCACATGCACACCAACTTCTCTAGAAATCTTTCCTGCTTGCATCTCAGACTTTGCTTCTTTCTGAAATGCATCCTTTTTTAGTAAGGTTTTTTGGTCATAAAATGTTCTTCTTTATCTGAAACCATATTTATTCCACTTTCATTTTGACATAATTTTGCTGGGTAGGTTGTTAGAAGTTGAAAGTCATCTTCTGTTGGTACTTTGAAGATATGCTTTCACTGTCTTCCTATTCCTATTGTTGCTGTTGAGAAATGGGCTGTTAATCTACTTGTTGCTCCCTTGAAGGTGATCTTCTTTTCTCTGGCTTTCTATCAATGTATCTATTTATTTGGGAGGTAATAAATACAATTTCCTTGCAATATGTCTAAATGCAATTTCTTTCTTTTTTTTTAATGTGATTTTTTATATTTATCCTGCTTGTAATTGACTGGGCCTCCTGAACCTGAAAAACAATGTTTTCCTGAAGTCTGGATTTATATATATATATGTATAATATTGTAGTATTTCTTCTCCCATATTACTCAGCCATAGAAAAGAATGAGATTTAGTCATTTATAACAACATGGATGGACCTAGAAGATATTACGCTATGTGAATTAAGTCAGACTAATATGATTGCACTTACATATGGAATCTAAAAAACAAATGGACAAACAGACAAAGCAGAAACAGACCCATAAATACGGAGAACAAACTGATGGTTGCCAGAGAGAAGGGGGTAGGGAAATGGGTACAGTGGAGTGGAGGGTATAGGCTTCCAGTTATGGAACGAATTAAGTCACAGGGATGAAAGGCACAGCATAGGGAATTTACTCAGTGGTACTGTTTACGTTGTATGGTGACAGATGTAGCTACACTTATGGTACGCATAGCATAATGTGTTGAGTTGTGAAATCACTCTGTTGTACACCTGAAATTAATGTAACATTGTATGTCAACTTTACGTCAATAAAAAAGATATTTTTGATTTCCCTATTTTCTCTATTCTTCTATCTTCATGTCCCTTTCATATTTTCCATGTTAAAATTCTGACGCATTCTGGGTAATATCTTCAGATTTATCTTTGAATTCATTAATTCTCTCTTCTACTATGCCTAATCCACCATTTAACCTATCTATTGCTTTGTAAATTGCAATGATTATATTTTTCTTCCTAGAAGTTGTATGTGGTTCCATTTAAAATCTGCCTGGTCACATACTGATAGTCCCTTTTTTGTTATATTTTTAATTCTTTTACTTAAACATTTCACATTTATATTTTTGTTCTGCATCTCATAATGCTAATATCTGAAGTCCTTATAAGTCTAAATTTGTTGTTTTTTATTCCTTGTGCCTCTGTTTAATTTTTTTTACAGTGAACTTATATTTGGCTGAATTTATTCTCAGGAAATTCTGAGGGGTTTATATTAAAGAATGCTTTCCTGTGGAAAAGATTTGATTATTTTTGCTGGGTGTCAAAAGGGGCTACCAACCTGGGATCATTTTAATTTCTTGGCTCTGGCCATGGGGAATGTATAAATTTCAACCCAGACACATATGATAATAGATTATACATTCTATTATTTTTATTGTTTTCCTCTTGAAGTCATGACAATGATAAACCGGTTTTTTATCTGCCTATGTTACTGCAGGGGATTTTCTTCAGGTTATCCATTCACTGAGGCTATAGCCTCTTCACATGTCTCAGTTTCATTCAGTGTTGGGGTGTGTCTCAGAATTAGTTCCCTCTATTTGTATGGGCATTGAGACCTACTTTTTTGGAACCCAAATGCTTTATAATACGCAAAATGCTAGGTTCCCGATCTTGGCATGTCACCCCAAAGTATCCACGATTCCTCATTTAATCACCTCTGATTTCAGCTTGGTGCTTTATTTTTGTTGGGGAAGGGTGGGAATCTTGAGGATTTTACTTACCTTCTTGCAAGCTACACAATAAATTAAAAATGTTTGTTTATTGTACTTTATCCAGTGCCTAAGTGTTTAGCTATGGGAGAGTCTTTTCAAAAATATTCTGGATTGCTATGCTGCCAGTGGGTAAGTCATAAACAGTTTAAGTTTCAAACCCTTTTTTCTTAAAAAAAAAAAAAGAAGAAGAAGAAGTCAGAATTCTTACCAAGTGCAAAACCCTTACTGTCAGTGATTTGTAAATTGGAAAGATAACAACAATAATGGTAGGTAAAATTTACTGTATACCTATTTGCCAGGTACTGAATGCATGTTGTCTTATTTCTCTAAGAATTAGGTAATATTATGTATAAGCTACAGGTGAAAGATGAGAGACTTAGATAACTTAGAGACTTTCCCAGAGTCACACAGTAAGTGGCAGGGATAGGTTTATCTGGTAACAAACTTTTGTGTGCTTTTTCCCCCCACTGAGTTGGACTGCCTCTCTATTCAAGCTCTGCAATCACAGAAGATAAAACCATTTGAAAAATGTTACCAGCTGTATTTTGTTTTAAGGTGCAAATTGATCAGAGATCAACTTTGTAGTAAGGAACTTTCATCTCTTAACAATGTATCAAAAATTTAGTCAAAATCTGACAATCTCTTCAAAACTTATCACAGATCAAAGAAAGAGACAAAAATGGGAAACATTAAACAGGCAAGTTGAAAAAAGCTGTTTTCAGTCATTCAAGAATATCAGATAAGTTCTAGAAGCAATATATTTGTTTTATGCTTTATTCACTGCCTTATCTCAGAAAGAACTTAAGATAGCTGACAAGAATGCATAAAATTCAAGATACAAATTAGAAATAGGTGAGGAGAAATGAAACAAGAAGGAAAAACAGAGAACTAAGATTAAAATAAAAATGTCTACCATTGAGCTTGTTATGAGACAGCTGATAAATCTGGCTTTCTAAGGGCAACTTAAGAAGGGCTACCTGAGTAGCTATGAGTCACCATGTGTATATAATCAAAACAACCCAATTGTTCAGAAGCACAGATATGACTGATCTCTATGAACAGGATCAAAAGTTTCTCACAAAGCACCTCATAAATAGAACATTGTATAATGAAAAGAACAATATCCTGATCATGTAACGGTGGCATTTTTTGACAGTGGAAGGGGAACTATTAGACATTATGCTGGGACAACGGGTTATAAATGGAGACTGTCCCCCCAAAATCAAAATGTACCCTACTTACAGTATCACAACTACGTATTTTATGAAGATATTTTATTATTGCATCCCTCAGTACAAGCCGATGATTGCACACAAATTAGCAATTCAGTAAAAGCAGCTATATTTGAGGTTAACGTAACATGACTGGTTTTAACTTTGAGCTGATCTAGGGAGATGGTAGATTTTAGAGCACAATGGAGCAGGAGTAACAAACTCAAATGGGCTCAGTGGCAAGGGAATGAACGTAAGACTGTCAAGTAGCCAGGCAGAAAGGAGGAAATGGTTAGTGAATAGAACATTTTAAAACAGTATTTTGAGAAACAAAACCAATCTGTAGTTGAATCTAGCTTCCAACTCAGTGACTGACAGTTGGGAATAATGACATATCGGGAGAGCACAATTACTTGATGCCTATGCCGTCTGCATTCAGTATTCAACGGACATTTTAAACATTAACCAGGCCTTCACTTTTCAACTAATTCTTGCTTGTATCTATCACTATGTTGAAAATATATTTAGGAGAGTTTCTAATTAAATTTGAACAGAAATTTGAGTTAATTCTTGGCTTTCATAAGTAGCTCGTTCTTTGAACAGTAATTCTTACTGACTCAAAATTTTCTCTGACCCTGGCTTCTGAAGAAATGGGTTTTCTTGGCCTTTCAGTTTGAAGGACCTGTTAAAAAACAGCCCATCCAATCAGAAGCTACATTAGTAAAAGTACAAGATTCCAAACCAGGGAACTAACAGTTAAAGGGGGATAGTAGTCTTACCTTACACTGTGCTGGTCAGATCCCATCTAGTGCAGCTCACTGTGGGTGTCTCCGTTACTAAAGGGAGACATTGACAAAGCATGGGGCCCCAAACGGCAATGCTACCATTGTCCACTATTTCTAGGTTTCTTCTCCTTTCAAGGGATATTTTCAAGTTCTTGTAGCTCAGTCCCATCCCCACTCCCCTTATCAACTCTCAGAAGATGACCTGGACTCAAGGACATCATAGAACAATTCAAGTCTGCTCCCCCCTTTAGATGTACCTGTGTTCACATGGCTCTGGTTAGTGGAAGAGGTATCCTTTCTCTTGTTCAAGACACATTAATCCACAGGATGTCACTTCTTCTGCCTTCTTAGGAATTCCTTATTATTTATTTATACTCTATTCTGTATCTTCAACTCTCCCTTTCTCCTGGCTCTTTCCTGTGGACACAGAAAGGAGGTCAAGTCTCCGTGATCTTTAAATAAACCAGACTTGCTCTTTGTCCTCTAGTTTCTACACTATCTCTCCTCTGCTCTTCACAGCTTTTGAAAAGGGGGCCTGCAGGCAATGTCTTCTGCACTCACTTCCTATCCACACCACAATCTCTGGCAATCTACATTCTGGTCCCTTCACTACTGAAATAGCTCTTGCCCAATGACTTCCTAGTTGCTTAATCCAAAGAACAATTTTTTCTTATCCTCACAGTACTGGTGACTGTTAACTTCTTTACAACTCTCTCCTCAGTTTCTGGGATAGTGCTATTTCTTGATTTTCCTCTAACACGCCTGGAAATTTTCAATCAATTTTTGAGTTGTTTGATCACCCCTTAATGTTGGCTTTCCTCTACCTAGTATATACATGTTGGCTTCAACTGACACCTGTTGACAAATCCCAAATCTGTAGCCCTAGACCAGTTCTAAACTCCTGATCTGAATATTCAAGTGCCTAGCGGTCCTCAAACTCAACATGTCTGCAATTGAACTTATCTACAGCGCCCCCATTCTCCCTATGTCATTGCCTTTCACTCACTCAACACAGTCATTTAGAAATTATCTTTGACACCTTCTCTTCCTTTCCCCCTACGTTTGCATTTAGTTGGTCATCAAGTCCTAATTTTCTCTTCAGTCTTCTACTCTCCTACATCATTGCCCTAATTTAGAAAGTTTAATTGTGCAGCATGCTTTCAATAGTTCCCCATTATCTTCATGACACATTTTTATTTAGCATGGCATCCAAAGCCATTCATATTGTAGCTTTCCCAAAGTAGCGTCTAAACTGAAGTACCCAGAATGCACTATGCTCTTTCACTTTTCTCTGTGCCCTTCCTACCCCCACTATTTAGTCCTGCAATACTCAGTTCAGATGTCTCCTCCTGCAGGGTGTTTCCCCAGCTTCTCCAGACAAGGTTAGGTGTTCTCTGGTTTATTCCTGTAGCATTTTGGGTTTACTTCTGTTAGGGCATTCATATCAACCATGCAACCACTAAATTTACTATTGGGATCCTTCTTTAAACGCACCAATAATAATAGCTAACATTTGCTGAAAGCTGTGTACCAGGCTCTGTATTAAGTGCATTGCATGCATTATTCATTTAATCCTCACAACAATCCTAAGAAGTTGTTACTATCTTTGATTCCCAGGGGAGGAAACTGAGCTTATAGGTTAAGCAACTTCCTCAGTCACAAAATTATATCCTAACCTTTTTGAAAACAAGGACCTGTCCTATTTGTTTATGAAGAAAACCTGTTGACATATGGCACATGGTGGTTCCCCCCAAAATGTTTATGGGTTGAATAAATGAATGAAGAGCAGAGAACAAAACTGGAACCAGAAAACAGAAATTAAATAGAGGCAGATTTTAATTTAGTCTGAATGATTTTGTATTAGGTAAAACTGTCCAATGAAATGGATCACTCAAAAGACAGTTACATGTGGCACTTAAAACACTGAAGAGTATACATTTGCCTTTTTTCTCCCTTGTGAATAGGGGCTGTGTCATACTTTGCTTTCATTTTTCAGAATCTAGCCAAGGGCTAGAGATGCTCAGCAGGTGTTTATTGAATGAACTGGATTGAATTTAAAGGCCCTGCAAACTAAAAAATGGGTATTTGCCCTTACTACCATTCATTGGAAGTTTAACTCCCATGGTTCTTGATTTATTCTCATTAATCTGCCTTTTCTTTCTAAACAACTTTGAGAATAAAGACAAGGTAGGGAAAGAGTTTAGAGACTTCATTTGTTGTTTGTAAAATTCCACCACACTGTAAGCTCTGTGGGAGCAGGGAATACGTATCTTTCATCACATTATATCCTTAGTCTTGCACATAAAAGCTGTTCAGTAAGTATTTCTTGGATGAAACACACGTGCATATATGTGCATGCACACACACACACGCACACACCCTGACAGTGTAATCTTTACTCCTAGAAGGGCCCCATGGAACTATATGCCATATAAGGAATTCCTGCATTAATTCGGGGATCTGAACCAGATCAGTGTTGTTACATGGAAAAACTAGTTAAATTATCTACTTTGGAGCCCCAAAAAAGAGAAATGGAGAAAGGAAAAGAGGAGAAAAGCACTAAATCACAACTGTCATTCTCAAACCTAAGGCACGACTCAGACTAGTAAAAATCTCCCTCAAAGATCCCACAGATGGGGAGCCTGGGTGGCTCAGTCGTTAAGTGTCTGCCTTGGGTTTGGGTCATGATCCCGGGGTTCTGGGATTGAGCCCCACGTCGGGCTCCCTGCTTGGCGGGAAGCCTGCTTCTCCCTCTCCCACTCTCCCTGCTTGTGTTCCCTCTCTCGCTGTTTCTGTCAAGTCAGTAAAATCTTAAAAAAAAAAAAAAAGACCCCACAGATAGTGGAAGAAACAGTGGCTGTATGACCTCTGAGGTCCCTACCAAATTTAAGTTATTTGATTTTCATTTATTGATCCTAAATATTGAAATGAGAGGCTACATTTCAACACACTGATGGTTCAATCTGGAATTCATTTTTTTTTATATACTATCCTAGGCACTGAGGATACAGTTGTAAAAAGAGACAGAGAAATTCTTTGAAGATTTTATTTATTTATTTATTTGACAGAGACACAGCGAGAGAGGAACACAGGCAGAGGGAGTGGGAGAGGGAGAAGCAGGCTCCCCGCTGAGCAGGGAACCCGACTCGGGGCGCTCCATCCCAGGACCCTGGGATTATGACCTGAGCTGAAGGCAGACGCTTAATGACTGAACCACACAGGTGCCCCGAGACAGAGAAATTCTTAACCTCATGGAGTTTATATTCTAATGCAGTATGGGAGTAGGAGATAAATAATAAGATATTTTAGATAGAGTTATCCGAAAAAGATAGGAAGAAGTCAGGAAATGGCAAAATTCATGAGATAGCATTACAGTCACTGTATCTTGAAGTGCTGGGCTCTTTGGTCATTGGTACTAGACAGTGGACCTTGGAGTAATTTTTGACAGTAATTCCATAGCACTTTAAAGATCTATTCCTTTCTCAATGTCCTATTACCTAAATTCCCCATACCTGTTATATTGTTATCAACTGGTACCATTTCCTCACTGGCTTCCAGCTTTCCTTTCTCCTCTGTGCATATAAAAACTACTAACTACAAGTTTCTCTTAGGTATCATATCAATTATTTTTTCTTCTTAAAAACTTCAATATCACCTATTTTCTCTCCTGCCTTTACCTCTCTCAAGTCTATTGGCAAACTCTTCTTTTTCTCAGTCTTTCCCTCTCCATTCCTTCAAAAAAACAAAATAATCTCTTTCCATGTATACCAAGCAGTCTTCATCTCATTTAAAATATTGACTTTTTCTTCCATGGTACTTTTCCTAACCTAGTATAAATAATATTAAACACTGCATATTAACATTTTTACAGTTACAGACAAGATTTTAAATTTAGGTCACAGAATAGCAAAATATGTAAGAAAGGGTTATAACTGAATTTTACATGTTTTATATTCAAATTGATTTACCAATGTTTATTATTTTTTTTTTTTAGCTTTGGTGCAAGACCTTGAGAATCAGACTATTTTTTTTTGAGCTATGTTCCATGCTTTTTTTTTTTTTAAGATTTTATTTATTTTAGAGAGAGTGTTTATGTGCATGAATGGGGGAGGGGGCGGAGGGAGAGGTAGAGAATCTCAAGCAGACTCCATGTTGAGTGCGGAGCCCAACACAGGGCTTGAGCTCATGACCCTGAGATCATGACCTAAGCTGACATCGAGTCGGACACTTAATCGACTGAGCCACCTGGGCACCCCTATGTTCCATGCTTTTAAACATAGAAACACAAAGACCCTAATTAACATTTGATGTCTTGACACACTTCAGATCCAAATGATAAAGAGATGATTTGTCTGCCACTGTAGAGTCAATACATGGGAATCACATACAAACATCCATGTTTTTTTCTCTAAAAGAATTATGAAGAGCAATATTTGTTTTTAAGAACATGGTTCTTAAAGGCTTGTCACTCCCAGCAAGAGAATACCTTTTTAAAGTCCAATGAGGTTGAATGTTCTTTATGCCCACTTTACATCTTTCAACCTAAACCACTTCCCTGCAGGGTATACTTTAAGCAGTTCCCACTTCAAACTTATACAGTATCTTGTACCTAGGGTTCTTAGGCAATTCAATCTACCATATTCAGTAGAAAGTTTTTTCCCTATTTAAAAGAGAAATAAGGTTAGAAATCTGCAATTGTTCACTCAATATTTCAAAATAAACTAGTTCTGGAGCTGGTAAGATCCAGAATTCCTATTTTAGTTTTGGACAATTCTTCTATATTTAAATATTTACTATTCTTAAAATTATTGTAAATTATAATAATTACAAAAGAAAGGATTTAAACTGTAGGGTTTGATCATATTGAAAGAGCTATAAATTTGTTCACTTTAAATGAGGAGCATATGAGGAATATCCAAATGTTTTATTAACATTTCCTTTTAGCTGTAATAAATGACCATGCTGGAAAAATAATTATTTTATAGTGCTGGGTCTCAGGGAACATTAATCTCATTTCAAGTAAAATCATTTTAACTTTTTAGAGCTGATTCAATCATCTAGGAGTGACTGAATGAAACCTCATATGTGAATGTGCCTGGCACAAGTAGGCGCTCTGTGTACATGGTTAGATCTGAATTTAGATTCTGTTCTTTAAGTCACAAGATCCAGGATTTCCTCTGCTCAGATATCCAGATGCCATAACTGAATCAGGGAGTAGTGAGAGCAAACTTTCAAATCAATCAACACCCAGAAGTTTTTGTTTCTCACTTGCTCATGTCTGACCCAATTCTAAAACAAGTATATGTTTTTACTGACAATGTTTTTATTGTGGATGACTGTTGGTTGCAGTTAGCTTCTGCAATTCTACCTGGCTCTGAAGTTTAAAAAAAAAAAAAAGCTGTTAAGACAGACAATTTAAAGCTATGCCTTAGGCTTACATAAATTCAAAAATAGTTGAGGTCTCAGTTATGATGCTCTAATACTCCAGTTATGGTCAGCTGAAGTGGAGTCTTGTCAAAATACTTTTAAGCTAAACAAACATTGAATTTAACAAATGACATCAAAGAATTTCTATAATATATTTAAAATTCTTTTCCTATGCTATTCAGATCTTCCAGGTAATGAGATATACAGAATGATCTCTTATACATCTTTAATGGAACTTGATATTTAATATTAGTTATCTTTGTACATGTTTTACTTTTGTAAGTGTAATATAAAATCCTGGAAGGTAGTATGTAATGAGCACTTAATATTAATTGAATGAATAAATGGACAAACATTGAATGAGGCTAAAGGAAAAGGACAGATAAGCAGCAGATTTGTGTCCCTGTGTGCAGTGCAAAGTACACATTTGTAAAAAGTAATCCAACTATGCTTACATGATGACTGGGTACACTGAAAAATTCACTAATAGAAAAAATACCACTTAGGTAACATATATGCACACACAGACACACACACACACACTTACATAAGCAAATGTAAAAAAAAAGTGCTAATAGAACCTACATCAAAGTGGTTAACAGTGGTTACTGCTAGGGAGAAGGCTGTGATTCTGGGGGCAAACCCTTAAGCTACCAATATTTTAACTTTTTACAAGAAAAATATAGATATATTATGCAATTCAAAATTAGAGAAAAAGGAAAGGGAAGAAAAAGGAAAGGGAAGAAAACATAAGACACTGGCACAGAATCAAGAGACATTCTAGGCCTAACTTGTGTATTATCAGGAATAAATATTTAAGTGCTCTTGATCTCCATTTTCTCATTTATAAAATGTGTAGGTATGATTAGCTGATCTCTAAGCTCTATATTTTATGATGAACTGTGAACTATCAGTCATTATAAATCATTGTCTGAAACCACCAAATCATTGAGATATTAAAATCTAAATACCAGCCAAGCTGTTTAGCATTAAGAATATAAGAACCAGAAAGCTTCGTTCTACTTTTGTACCGAAGCCTGGTGTATCTACACAAAGGATCAACAGGCAATTTCAGGTGTTGTTCTCTTGAAAGATAACAGAGAGCTGGAGTGAGTGCATAAAAGGGATATTAGCGGAGAATTTGGAGGAAAAATGGGCCTCTGAATGAGGAAGAGAAAAATAAGTATCAGTACTCATCTTTTTGGAAAAGATGTTACTGAAGTAGTACATAACATTCTGAAGTATTTCTTTTGATGCAAGGGACATTGTGAAGATGCCTAAAAGGTGTTTTTGTTTTGTTTTTAACCAAGTATACCAAGTAATATGTACAACAGATAATCTTACTTAGCCTCACATCTCTAAATTGTACTTCATCATCTAAATGATGGATAAGGATGAGATGGTCAAGGATAAGGAATATGAGGGCCAAGGATATCTGCTGCATACCTATTAATTTTTTTTAAAATGTGTTATTTTTAAGCAGCCATTTCAAAGAGACATGACCCCATGTCAAAACAGCTACTGAAAAATGTCCTGATTTATGGGAGAACGGTAGTGATGAGGTAGTGGCCACAAAAATGTGGAGGCAATAGATGTGTAGTTAGTGTGTGTATGTGAGACAGCAAGACAAAGAGTGTGTGAAGAAGGGGAATATGAAAGCAGTATTACTAGAATTGACCCATGCAGAGTATGGATGAGTCCTGGAAATTACCCTTGTCCTCACAACTGTACTTCCCCATGATTTCTCAAATCCATCCTCAAGCTTCATTTCCAGTCTCCTATTATATTGTTCTGTTCTAAACCTAAGTCAAGATAACCATTTTTACCAGTTGTGCACAAATAATTGTAAGTCAAACACATTTTAAAAAGTCAAGTCTGTATATCTCTATAATTCTCTATAATAATAAAATTTCCTTTCTTGTATTCCTATAGCTTGAATGGGATGGAAATGATTGCAGGAAAAGCGAGAGCCTAGGAATTCACATCTCTTTGCATATACGTACATCTATCATTTATGTGGCAAAAGAAAATGGCTGAGAATGATAGTCTTGAGGGAAAAAAGCCCAAATTCCATAACATCATATATGCTTCTCCCAGACTGGCCTAAGTAAGCCAGAAATGGGCTCACCCACAGTGGACTAGTCACCATTCCCAAAATGTGCCATATATTTTCATGCCTTTAAGTCTTTCAATACCCAAGCCTTCCCTTCTCCACCACCAACTATGAACACTCTTATAAGATACACTCAAATATCCCTTATTCTATATAGCTCTCCGATTTCTCCAGGCAAAGTCAACACCTCCATCGTACTCCTTGATCTACTATAATCTATTTCTATGTCCACTCTTTCCATCACTCATGAACTCTAAAACTTTAAGGCAGGCCCTGTACCTTCTTTAAAGTTTCCCATCTTAGCATGTTGTCTGGCTGATAGCCTTCCATAAACTGTAGTTTGAATGGAGATAGAAGAAAACAGCAATGAAACATCTGGTTCTAAGGGGCATTAGGGAACTCTCCTGTTATTTACAAGATAAGACAGATTCATTTAAGCTACTCCAGGAAAAGCTCTTATTTTAAAAGGCAATCAAGGCAGGAAATCTTGTAATTTTCATTAGAAACATTTTTTATCAAATAGCCCTTGTTAAAAGGTTCTTTCTTACACAGGAAATTCTTACAAGATTCTGCAAAATGGATGCCTAAATCATTAAAATATAACTTTCACACTACCTAGTAAGTGTCCTCTAAAAAGAATAATCCAATTAAGAAAACCTATGTTTTGCCTGACATTCAAATGTGTCTATTTTGAAACTAATTTAATGACAGATAGTAATATTCTTTCCCATTTTTTTTTTAAGATTTTATTTATTTATTTGACAGAGAGAGACATAGCAAGAGAGGAAACACAAGCAGGGGGAGTGGGAGAGAGAGAAGCAGGCTCCCCACTGAGCAGGGAGCCCGATGCGGGGCTCGATCTCAGGACTCTGGGATCATGACCTGAGCCAAAGGCAGACGCTTAACGACTGAGCCACCCAGGTGCCCCTCCCATTTTTTTTTTTTTTTAATTCAAAGAACTTGTTCATATATTTTTCTTTTTCCTATTTGCTCCTGACACTATATTATGGCTATGGTCTTTAGTATCAACTACATCTCCAGCTGAAATCTACAAAATTCTTTGAGTACCTTAAAGGCCCCTAAATCTCCAAGAAACACTCAAATTTCCCTTTTCTCTAATAAAAAAGGTGACAATGTTCACTAGATTCCCTATAAATATGCACCATGTTTTGTAACTGAGATGCTCCAAAATGTCCTCCCTCTAGAGTGAGGACCTATTACAACTAGCATAGCAATGAAGTCTCTTCATTTTGGATTAGGTGTACTCAGTACTCTTTAGCACATCCAAAAAATCCTCAAGACCTCCAAGGAGCCTCTGGTAAGTGAGGAAGTAAATCTAATGGGAAAACACTGGGAGAAGATCTTTAATGAGGCAATAGGAAATGGCAGGGGATTCCATGAATTCTGGTAAATTATTTGGACTCAAGAAAGGAACGGAAACATAGACAAATTGTTTTCTTGGGAGGTAGGAGCAAGACTAAAGAAGGATATGAGAAAAGTTTCAGATTCCCAGAGGAATAAATGTTAGGGTGAAATGAAATGTAGGTGTGAGTAAATTTTCTGATTTCTGTACCTAGCAATTTTGAAGTGCTTCATGGTTTATGAACAGATCTATTATGTGGTTAGGTCTACATCTCTTCAACAGAGATAAAATAACTGGTCACCATCCTAAATATAAAACTATAAAATAGACCATTTAAAAATATTCTAGTTCTTTCAGGTATGAAGAAAAAATAACACATAAGAAAATATATGTTATTTTATATAATTAACTTTAGCAAATCAGAAGCTTAATTAGGATAGACTTTAAAAGTGGGACTTTCAAGAGTTATTAGATCTGTATTAACTTATTTAATAATATATACTTAGCATATTACATTAGTTTTATGCAATATGGGTTACAAAGAATAGTGATCCTTGCCCTCAATAAGCTCACACTCAAACACAGAATCAGCACCTCTTGTTTTTGACATTTGTGTTCAATTTTTAACAAAGTTTAGACCACTTTTCAGTATTTTTGATAGACTATCAACTGTATCAGAAGGCCAGGTTTATTTGGAAAATAGGAAACACCCACAGGATAAAATAGGAGGATCTGAAAGGCCCTGAGAAGTCTTATGGAAAAAGAATTATAACTTTGCTTAACTTGGTACTTTCCAAAATTATGTAACTGCTTTTTTTTTTCTCCTAATAACCTATAAGCAGATCATGGCACACTCTGAAAAATGCTGATTTGCATACAATTTAAAAAATGTATTCCTAAATATTTCCTAAAGCACTGAAAACACAAACTTTTTAACACTTTTCACAGTTTCAGAAAATACCCGAAAAATAGAGCCTCTGTTTGCAAATTCTTGGTAATTACAAAAATAATTTGATGGATGGGTCAAGGGATAGGAAGAAAATAACAAATAGCGTTCCCAAACCATGGAAAACTATCTGTAACTGTAAACTGTTTTATAAAGACTAAAAATATTCATAAAGTTTTAATAACAGGTGATTTAAATATATAAGCCTTTTACTAAAGTCTACCTTATGTAAATACACTGTTTAGACTCTCTCAAATAAACATCTTAACCTGCGATAAACTTTACTTATGTTATTACATGTAGAGACAAGATGTTACATGCTCCATATTCCATTTGTTAACATTCACTATCTTTCTGCTCTTTTTTGAATTTTAAGTTTGTACCTGTTCTTCTCTCTTAATAATAACTAATGGAATTTTAGTACTTAGGCACTTCTATTTGCTGGCTTGAAAAAAAGTTAGGAAGCTTAAATGAAGAAATCATGTGCTCTCTTCCCCGTAGCTGCAGAAAAGCAGATAAAATTCTACTCTATATGATAAAACTGCCTTTGCAAATATGATTTTTTAAAAAGTAGTCCTGTTAGACACTTGGGCTTCAGTGTTGCTATACCCTGTGAAAATAGCATAACTTATATAGGCTGTAATTCTGATTATAATTCTGTTTGTCTTAGTAATTTGTGGCCTTGTTAATAATACTTAAAGTAACATTTTGATTTCTGAAAGTTTTTTTGCAAACTTATTTCGAGAACAAAATCATTGGCACATCCCTTGCAAATATAGGGTCACACACACATCTCCGTTTATGTGTATCTTATTTAAAGAGTTTTCACCAACTTATCTTGTTTACATAGGTGCTATGACCAAAACAGACACTTAAGTGTAGAAGAGGGAACTGATGGCTCAGAGAAAAACATAAATTGGTCTCTGCATATGCAGTCTGCTTTCAACACAAAGTTGTAAAAACTTTTCCTTTCTCCATATTCTTCCTAGTTGGCAGAAGGTGCTGTTCTTACCTGAGATTATACTTTTACTTCTCAAACATCACAACTGATTGATTCTCCTGAAGCTTTTGGGTAGTTCTTTTAGATAACTGTAATAACAATAAAGGTTCCTTACTTCTGGAGGAACTAAAATATCTAGGAGTCCTTATGGTCTTGAGCTGTGGCTATTACTAAACTAAGGCTGTCGTGACCTCTTGTTCACAGGCATCGTTACTCTTACATTTATCAACCAACTGGTTTCCTCTGTTAACTCATTCAGATGTTACTGTTTTTCAAGATGAGGCTGCAAACTAACTAAATAAAATCATCCCCCTAAGAAGTCCCCTGCAAATATTCAGGTTAATATTGTATGTGTTGTTCACAAGAGTATGTTTCAGTGATTATGTGTACCTTTGCAGGATACGTAGAAACATACTTATATGCAAGAGTGACATGACTGTTGGCAAGTCTTTATTGCTAAAGCTTCACAGTATCATTTTGTCTAGTAATAATCAGGAAATACCCTTTTTCTGATCGATTTAAAGAAGATATAAAGATATAAAGAAGTTTATAAAGTCCTACTGACAATTCAAAACTGTTGTCCCCCCACCTAGAAACAATAGGGACAGTATAACATCTAGATGGGATTCTAAAGAAACAATCAAAGTGCCCAAGCATATTGGCCATTTTTAAGAAATCTTCAGCAACCAGACTGGATGTTTTTTAAACTCAAAAAATATTAACAGCCTATAAGATTTCCAAGTATTTACCACCTTATCTCCATCTAAGTTCCTTAGTGGAAGATGTAACCTGAACCTCACCTAAGGGGACCTTTTAAAATATTCCTATTTGTCAGGTTCAAAGTCTCCTGTCTTGGATGTTTTAAAATGATTATCTCACCCATCAAAAGATTTCCTATTATTTTTAGTTTCTTATAGACACAACGTATAGAAGAGAGTTTCTTGAACTCTTGAACACTTCCCACTTAAAGCACCAGACTAGTAGAAGCAGCTTACAGATAACTCTTGGTAGTGCTGGGTCTATCTAGATAGCTGGTGGGCCTTCTATCCTAACCCTGGTCTTCTGGTCAGGAGAATTCAACCTCATATGTCATACATGTCTGAAAAACCTTCCAGACTTGTTCCAAGAGAATCCATCATGAAATAACTAAAATCTCCAGAAGACAGCACCTAACTTGCCTGTCAATAGGTCAGGGCTGGATCCCATGACCCTGAGATCATGACCCGAGCCAAAATCGAGTCAGACATTTAACCAACTAATCCATCCAGGTGCCCCGAAACCTCTTTAAATTGACTTTAAGGAAAAGAGTATGATGATTTCAAAGATAACTATTTCACTTGTCAAGCTCATGCACACTCATGGTCATATACATTTGGCCTGGCTTTGTATCTTCCAGTATTTCCCAATGGGAAATATTTACATCTGTGAAGCACAATGGTTTAGGGAAATAACATTCCAAGTGAGGTCATACACAATCTCAGAAAGATAAAAAATTAGTAAAATAAGAGATCAATAAGACTGCTTCTCTGAATCTGCTGAGCGGATGGCCATTGCACTAGGTCCTGCAGAATTACTTGGCTCAGATTTCACCTTCAACAGCAAAGGATGTATGTTCATTGGCAAGGAATGATTACCCTACATTCCTGGCAATTCAAGCTATGTCAAAAAGAATTTGCCAAGCTGTACCAGACTAAGAGCTAAGACCTATTTACATGGGTTGGTAGCCTTTTATAGGGCATTTAGCAGTTACAAAAACCGTTCAAGGTATTGCAATGAGGCTAAAACTGTTAGTCCATATGTAGCAGTAATATTTATGTTATATAAGTTGTAGCCTTAAAGATTCATTTCAAATGTTCTTACCTGGTTAATAAGTAGTACACATTAGCAAAGAAAGAATAAGTGATAAGGGGATTCCTACAGATTCTAATTTAAGATAAAATATTGCCTAAGAAGCCCCAGACCTCATATTTGAGGTCAGTTTTCCCAACAATTCCCTAAAGTAAGGTCTTTTAGCTTATTCTACCGTAATTCTATTTTTATTTTGCTTATTTTCTGTCGCTTTCACTGATCAATGACTTCTGTTTAAACATTTATATACTACTCTTTAAATAATAAATGATTTGGATAAATTTATGGTTTTATGCATATTTGCTTAGCAACTAACTATGATTCTGGAAACTGGATTTTATTAGCAAGACAGAAGGAATGTTTAGTAGAAAAAGCACTGATTTGTGAGCCAGGAGGCATACTGTAAAATGTTTACCTTTTAAGAATGAGCTCAATGTGTAACATAAATCAAGTGCATCAGCCTAATTATTGGAGTCTGAGTAAAGCACATATTTTCTCTCAAACATGCCCTTTTTCGCTGGTTCAGTAGGGAGTGGGCCAAAATCTTATTGTTAATGTAAAACATGATGGGATGCTACCCTTCCCCCACCCTCACAGACAATGCATGGAATTATAGATTTTAAATAATAATTATGCATATAAGGATCTATAGACAAAAAAGGGCACAGAAATAACGTATTTCTAATATCCACGGAACAATTTAGAATATGCAGAGTTTAGGACTCAAATAGTTTAGCATTTTTAAAAAAGGTTGTGATGAACTGCAGTCAGACTAGTATCCTTGAAGTTCCAATTATCATACACTGGGCCCACAGATAAGCTACGAGAACCTGCTATGAGATAAAGTAGCCCTGTTGACAGATCTCTACAAAAGCAAGGCCTGGGCCTACTCCTAGGCACATTCCTCAGAAACTGCAGCAAAGAGGAGCAGAACAACAAGCACAAAGGAGAACAAGAAGACTGCAGTGTGACTTGGTCACATCACTGGAAACATTCTGATCAATGTCACCCAGGAACACAAAGCACACACTACTATGTATGCAATTATAATAAATGCATATATATCCCCAGACATTCCCACTTAGTTAGTTGAAGAATTATATTTGGGACCCATTTTGAATTAATTTAATTTCTTATCCACTTAATTTTCAGTAGAGGACAAATTGAAAGATGGTTAAATGCATTTAATTACACTTTCTTTAAAAATCTATAATTCTTCTTTAGAAATATTTGTTTGCTGTAATTCTTTTTTTTTTTTTTTTTAAGTAGGCACCAAGCCCACCGTGGAGCCCAATGTGGGGCCGGAACTCATGACCCTGAGATCAAGACCTGAGCCAAGATCAAGAGTCAGACACTCAACTGACTGAGCCACCCAGGCACCCCTTGTTTGCTGCAATTCTTGTAATTTGATGAACTACAATGGTATTCCTTAACTAAAGTTTCAAAATGTCTTTCCCTTGAGGCTCCCACACAAAATAAAAAGCAGTGCCTGAGCCTTTAGCAAACAGAACTTTAGCTTTTTGGGTATTACAGGGCCCTTTAAGATGACCATGCCTGCTGAGACCCTTTCCCTAGAAGAATGAATAAACACATTGTTTCACAAGGTTAGTGGACTCTTTGAACACCATATATAGACAAGTTATTTCTCTTATCCAGTTTAGTAATATACTAAAAGTAATATTACAAAAGTCTCTTTAGAAACTGACACTGAGAACAAGGATAAGGTAGGAAGGAGAGTATCGGCGGTGGGCACAAACCCACCCAGGGTGGTGTAGTCTGATACCATTACTATTTTTGGTGGCCCCAACTTTAATGGAGCAGAAAAAACAACTGAGGTTAGCAAATGGCGATGTCAAGGATGGATCTAGTTCAGTGGGAAGAGAGCAAATTCCAGCATTTCCTAAAGAGTGGGAAGCTTCTTTTCAGTCTCCCAAAGAAGAGAACCATTGTTTAACCCTCCATTAACCTTGAGGCAGTCTATCTTTCAATGCAGTTAAAATTACTAGACATTAGAACAGGACCTACACTTATATTTATTTAGGCTATCAATAATGACTAATGGCTGTTTAATATCAGTATTATTAATAAGAGGGAAATTAGGTTATAAGATATAGTACAACACTCCTAAAATTTTCATCTATGTTTAAAATACCTGCAAGCATTGTAGCTACCTATAAAATAATAAATCAGTTATTTTATACCCCCAAAGAACATATTAGAAGGATTTCTCATGTACATTATCACATGAAGATGATTCTAGAATATTTTTGAGTTCTATATCCTATGAATTACATCAAAGTACCGTGGCACCTTTAAAAAATTGTTGCCATTGAGCTGTTGGTTAGAATTTCCCTTAACAATAAGCCTCAATAATTTACACCGGCCCTGGTTGACTTTCTATTTTGATATGTAGTTTGTGGTATGTTTTCAGAGAAAAACAAAAACTAAATTATTATTAAGTCAATACTACTCTGATTCATATAGCTACAAAGGAAAACCTGTATATATATATTTATAAAACCTAATTATTACATAGTTTTGCATCTTGGCTTAATTCCTATTTTATTGTTTCACCAACAAGACTGCCAATTCTTTAAGCTTTACATCTAGTCAAGAATTAAATCTGCATTAAATACAGAATTAATGTGTCTTTGGAGTTTAATTTTTTTAAATTAATAGCAAAGTGCAATGTCAGAAGAGTCAATGTACCAAAAAATTGAAACAGAAAATCAAATTTCATTAAAACAATTCCTGTTCGTTTGCTCAGGAGTATATTTTTTACACCCCCTTGCTTCTCCCATAATTAAAAAGTTAATTACTGGAATCATATTTTTTGTGGATCTGAGTTTTCAAAGGATGTGATTTAAATGCTGTTATTAATATTTTTACAGCACTTTGAATAACATTAATCTTACATTGATCCTAACAGTAATGTAATGCTATTTTGTACATAATTATATTTAAATGTCTCTATTTTAAATAGAATTTTGAATTTAACTCTGTGCTACATATCCTACTTAAGTATTAAAAATTAAGAACCCTATGGTCTGAATAGTTCATTATAATCTTTTAAAGCTAGCAGTTAAGAAAAAATCTAGTACTGGAGTATAATTTCCTTGAGAGCCAAGTCACTTTCTCTTGCCCTCCTATCTTTTACCCAAGGTAGGCATTCAATAAATATTTATTCAGTGATTTAGTAATCTGCATTGATAAAAATAAATATATCCTTGGTTTAGTATTTATGCTCTCCTAGTTTTCGTTAAGTTATTAAATACTATAAACAAAGTGTTAAGCTACTATAAACTGTGATACTTTATAAAGAACAGTTTGGGGCCTACTGTTCTTTTCAGTGATCAAATTAGATGAAATAAATAATAATGCACAAATGTAGCACACTAAACCCATAACAATTTTAAAAATTCAAGATTAGTTAACTGACCTAAACAATTAATGAGAACTCCCTGTCAAAAGCACACTTACGGATGGCTCTCGAAAGAAAACTGTAATTGGTTAAAATATGATTTTTTAATTATTAAGTCTTATTAAAAGGTCTTTAATAGTTGGAAATTATCTTTTGTTTTTAACAAACTGCACTAGATTTATGTACAAAGCATAGCCTTTAATATCTATTGAAAAGAAACTACAACAAAAAAATCCCCCAAGATTTATCAGACCCTTTAGGGACAAATCATTCAAATCTCAGTCAATTGCAGATTCAGAACTTCTACTTTTCAATTATTTAAATCTGCAGTACAACAAACTATCTCCTCACTTTTTAAAAGTTTAGTTACCAGTACTCCTTAAGAGTCACCATCTGAAGAAAGACTTTATCTATAATTTGATATTGTAATCAAAGATTCAAGTAAGTTAGCCCACATAAAAAAGTACAGCAGTAGACACAGGCAAGAGCAACAAGTGGTGAAAGCATTTTCTTATCTTACCAGTTGCTTTCTTCTTAAGATCATCTTTAAAGAAATAAAAATGTAAGTTCAATATCTTGTTCAACCAATTCTTTTAAACCATAACTTAAAATCTAAAAATTTCTCCAATTAATCAATGTACCAATTCCTCAATTTAGTTCAGCTGCTGTAATTTTATAAACTGACATGCTTGATTTGAAATTTGGTTTATTTATTTTTTTGTTTACTTGAATGAGGGCATTTTAAACATTACTATTTCTTGATTAAATAATATTAAAACTGATGATAAGAATCAGAGATGCATATAAAATAACAGAAACCTCTAATTATGATGTTCCGGGTTTGCAGTTACTATTAAAAACCACACTTCTGCATTTTTTCACATCGAAAAGGTTTTGTGAATATTTCTCATCAGAACAGTAAACTATACAAATTTAGTTTCAACAATTTCCATTGTCATTGGTAATTTTTATAGGAATAATTTCTATTAATGCTCAAAAACTATGAACTACATTTTATTTATATCATCAAATTACAGAATATTGTAAAACTGTTGCACTTTCCTAGTATTTTTTTCCCAGGATCCACCTGCTCTATGCTGCCCACTATAGGAAATGCAATATGGTACAAAGAAATATAATACTATACGCTAAGGTTACTGTTAGTGCAATCCCATAAAAAAAAATTCCCTGGGTACTTGGGGTCTAAGATAGGGTATTCTTGCAAGAGGTACAGACTGATTAGTGGTAACTAAATTTATTAAATATAAAGAACATCAGTAGGAACAGACAGTACCAGAAGCTATATTTTGATAATCCACCCATCAGGAGTAGCAATCGGGTGCGGCAGAGGACCCAGGCAGGGAACTTAGTGATTGAGGCGTAGCCTGCAGAAAAATGCAGTTTTGCACTAGAGAGGAAATACGAGGGTCAAAATCAACCTAAATAAAACACTTAAAAAAAAATCCCTCGTGGAAATACAAATGATTGCTGCCATTGTAAAAAAACATTTGAAATAAATTATTCCCAAAATGCATATTTAAGTTTCATCAGATGTATCTCCTCTTCTCTTAAACCTATGCATTCCTCTTAAAAGCAAATACCCTTAATAGCTTTTGGTTTACATTTTTCTAGTTTTGGAGAAGTTGGACCGTGTAGTAATCTGTTATACATTAAATTTTATGGTTTTTTTTTCTTTGCCTAGAGCATATACAAAATGTTATGAATTTAAATTCTATTCATCAGATATACTTTAGGACTCCATTTTGAAGATGACAGCTTCTTTTCAGAAAAGGGTTTTGTTTTGTTTTTTCAGAGTCAACTCTCCAGTTACATATCACGTCTTAATTTTTTTTTAAGATCATTAAAACGTATCACACTCCAGGTCTTTACCTTTCGAAATTTGTACTTAAAAGCAAAACACACTCCTGTATATGCACGTGTGTATACACACAAATACACATTAACAGCAAACAGTGGCTTAAAAGTGGCAACCTCCCCCTGAAAAATAAAAAATGTCATCCCTCCACTCCGCCCTTCCATATGAAGTAAGACAAACAGATTTGCCCACTGCAGAGTAGCATACTAGAAAAGATGTTCTAACGTCTGACCTGAGACACTGGCAACACACAACCCTAAATCCCGACTCGGACGACCTAAATTCCAGTGTACGTGCCTTCGTTGCCACTCCTGCCCCCTCAGCACCATCCCGGACCCGGGTCCGGATCGCGACCACCCGGCGGGCCAGGACTGCCGGACTCCCCTAGTATCGCCGGTTCCCCGCAACCCGGCTTCCCCGCTCTCCGGCTCCCGGCCGACCGCGAGTTCCCGGAGCTGGGCGTCCGAGATTCCCAAGCCCACGACCCTGATGAGGGTACCGACGGTGCTGTGGACTCTGACACTTAAAAACTATCGAAAAGTCTCGCTTGCGCAAGTGGCGCGGCTGAGGCCGCCGCTTTCGTTCCGCGTCGCCCTGTCCTCGTCCCCTCGGAGCGGGCCGGGCTGCTCAGGCGACTCTCTGCGAGACCGCGGTCAGCTGCCGGGAGGAGAAAGGGCAACCAAAGCTACCAAGACGCCGCGGCAAGTCCCCCGAGCAGTCAGCCGAAGCTTTCCCTTCTCCCCTTAGTTAAAATTACCCCGGCAGCTTCTGGCGCTTCCTTCGAGAAAACGAAAATAGTAAAAAAAAAAAAAAAAAAAAAAAAAGGCGTGGAGGTAATAGAAGTCACTGCCGTTTTCCGTTGAATGAGGTCCCCTCGGCTCCATCCCTTAAGCAGAATCTCCAAACTCGGACGCATCCTCAGCCGAGGTATTCCATGTTGACAGATCTCTCGCCTCCCACAAAATGGGGCCGAGGAGGCGGCCGCTAGCTCCTCTATGGGCGCCGCCATTTTGTGAGGCGGCGGCGGCGCGGCGGCAGCAGCCCCGGGTGTGTGTAATGGTTGAATAGAATGACCCCCTCTAGGGAATCCCCGGCGCTGACAGTTACGTAAGGGGCTGTGCGCAAGTGCGGCGTTTAGGGAATCCGCACAGCCCCGGCCACGCAGCTCTGCGGCCCACATCTCCACCACCCCTAAGAGGACCGGTGGGGGAAGGAACGGATGACCTGGTCTCCCTCCTACCCCGCCCCCCCTTGCCGTCGGCCCCGACCCAGCTTCTCCACTCCCCCAGCCGGGTCTCCGCCTTTCACTTGCTTCCGAGACACTCACTGGCCCTTGGGTGTCAGGAACTTCCTAGCCACAGCCTTATTCCAACCCTATTTAAGAGACAAACTTTACTTGGGAAATAAATCCGTTTCCTAGAGTGAGCACCGGAAGCATGCTGGGCTATATTACATAATTTTTTTCACCACCAAATAAATGTTCCCATTGGAACCACTACCTGAAATGATAATCATCCAGACCTTTATAAGCCTGTGACCTTGGGTTACTTGGTGACTTTGCCCATAGTGGCCATCACTAAAATGGGAATAATGATACGCCTCACACACTGTGAAGCTTAATTAACATTTGTAGTAAAGGGTCGACTCCAACGCCCCTTGTAAATGCAAACTTAGGTGGGAGTATTTGTTGAGATGATTAGTCTCTGTTTAAGCAGCCTTTTTTTATTAACCTTCGAATTGTTTTAAGCGGGGATGGCATTTGAGACATTTGAAAGCAAGGAAAAACAAGGTTTTACTCAATATTTAAGCGCGTCTATCTTTAAGATATCTTAATGTAAAAATATAAACGTTAATTATTGTCAAAGTTCAAAAGATTGGTTCCCAACCAATTTAATTACTGTTTGTATAACTCAGCATAAAATAATCTAGTTTGATATGTGAAACCAACCAAAGGCAAAACGAATTAAGAGCATTACTACTGTATTTCCCCAGAAATAGGACAGTTCACATTGTATTTAATTTACAGTTTGCTAAAGTTAGTTTGTGGATAATTCATGGAAAATGTGCTAATCAGGCTCCAAAATACTAGCACAAGGCTCAGAAAAGCCGATTCCTTTAGACCTTAAAAAAAAAAGGTAACAAATTGACTTTATTCCGATCTGTGAATGATGCGTAGCGTGAGGAGCTGCCCCTCGGAGCTTCCCTTCCCTACCGAGCGCCAGACTGGTTCTGTCGGGCTGGCAGGGACTCCGAGGCGGCCCTTCCAACAGCCGGGCCGGGGACGCGAACATCGCCTCCACCCCTAACCCTGGAACAACCGGTAGTGGCCGTTTCCCCGCGCCGCCCCCCTTTCCGCCGGCTTTGTGTGCGTGTGAAATGTGCGGCACATTGCAGATGAACCCTAAGCCCGGCGAGCCGAGTCTATTGTTCCCCGCGAGGAGCTGCCGGGGCGGTGTGGAGCCAGGCGCAGTGCCGCGGCCGGCCCTCGGGGGTCGCTGTGCGGCGCTGGCTGCGCGGCCGTGGCGGCGGCGCTGGCGGCGGCAGAGAGGGAGGCTGGCGGGGAAGGAAGCGGGCGGCGCGCAGCGGCTCGGCTGCCGCCGGTGCTTTCTGCCCGGGGACGCCCCAGCCGCCGCGGCCGAGGCCGCGCGTGAATGTGTGCGAGGGCCCCGCGGAGCTGCGGCCGGAATACACGCTGTCACCCCTCTTTCCACAAACCACCACACAGACCTCCCCCTCCCCACCCCCAGCCCCGCCTGCCCCAGCCCAGCCGCCGCGGCCGCCGAAACTCCCGGGCCTCCGGCCGCCCCGGCCCCTCACCGTCGGCTCGCCTTTCCCCTCGCCCGCTCGCGCGCCCCCGGCAGCAGCACCATGTTGAATCGCGTCCCCAGGCCGAGCCGCCTGGGCCGGCGGCGCTGAGAGGCGGGCGAGAGCCGGGCCGCGGGGAGGGAGGGAAGGAAGGGGTGGGGGCCGCGCTCGCCCCGCGGCTTCGCGCGGATCCGGCAGTCGCCTGCCCCTCTAGTTTCGCTCGGATTTCTTTAAACTTTTTTAGAAATTCCCCTCCCTCCTTCCCTCCTCTCCCCCTGGCCTCCTGCTCCCTCCTTCCCCTCCTCCTCCTCCTCCTCCCCCTCCCTCCCTCCCTCCCTGCGCCGCCGCCGCCGCCGCCGCCGCCGCCGCCACCGCCGGCCCATGACTGAGCCCCGCCGCCGCCGGCCGAGGAATGGGCTCCGGGCTCTGGTAGGAAGCGCAGGGAGCGGGGGGCGCTTTTAAAACACCGATCTGGGTTTTTTAAAAACCTCCTTTGAAAAAATAATGGCAAACTCGACGGGGAAGGCGCCTCCGGACGAGCGGAGAAAGGGACTCGCTTTCCTGGACGAGCTGCGGCAGTTCCACCACAGCAGAGGGTGAGAGCAGAACCGGGGGGGCAGCGCCGGGGCGAGCCGGGGCGAACGGGGCTCTCCCGCCCGGGCCGGGCGCGGGGTCCCGGCTGACAAGTGCGGGGCTTTCTCTTTCCCGCAGGTCGCCTTTTAAAAAAATCCCTGCGGTGGGTGGGAAGGAGCTGGATCTTCACGGTCTCTACACCAGAGTCACTACTTTAGGCGGATTCGCGAAGGTGAGTGGAAGTTTTAATTTGTATTTCCCTCTCGCTGGCCTCTTCCAAAAAGTCTCCTTTGACCCCGGAGTGGGCGCTCGGGGCCGGGGGGGTGGCCCGCGGGGGCAAAAGGCGTTCTTTTCGCTCCCAGCCGGTGGCACGGAGGCGGACGGCGGCGGGGCTGTTTTTGGCCTGGTGGCTCGCGTGCGCGCGGCGGGCGCGGGGCTCGGGCGGGCGGGCGGCCCGGCGCCGGCTCGCGCCCTGCCCGGTGCCCGGCCGGCCCGGCGGGGTCTGAGCGCCGCGGCGGGGAGTGCGGGCGTGCGGGGCGCCCGCCCGAGCCCCGCGCCCGCGCCCGCCCGCCCGCTCGCTCGCGAGTCAGCTCTGCCGCCGCTGCCGCTCTAGCACAGGCGGAGACACAGAGACACACAGACTCTGAGAGCAGTTTTCGTGCAACTCAAAATTAGCGCGGGCAGGTTTAACATCGATAATCGGCTGCGAAATGATCCCGGCAGCCGGGGGCACAGCCTCGGCCCCGTCGCCCTCGGTTTATACAGCTAACAAAAGAAACCAGGACCTGTCTCCAAATAGCCATCTTAGGCTTCAAGGCTAGGCAGAAGCTGTAGGCCTCAAAGAAGGGCCTATGGAGATGGATAGATCTGGGAGAGGGATCGGAATCGGCCCCGGCCCCGGCCCCCCCAGAACCTGCGGACGTCGCTGTCCGGAACAGTATTGATCCTTTTGAACTTTTTTTTTTTAGTGTAAACGGACCGCGTTGAGATTTAAAAGGGGGCGACAGAGGGACTTGCGATTGGTTATTGTCCGGGCTTCAAAAACAAAACAAACCCACCACCACCCCCCCTCCCGCCCCCCAAACAAAACAAGTGCTATTAAATACTGGGCTCTCGGGTGAAAACACAGTGATTCAAGCAGCCCTTGCTTAGTTACTCTTACGGATCGATCTGAAACACCCACTGATGCCTGAGGTATCTACAGAGCTCTGTAGAATGGGTATTTATTTCATAGTTAGGTTAGAGTTTTCTTGGATGGTGCACTCTCAGACAAGTGTGGCTGTGTTTTTAACAGGTTTCTGAGAAGAATCAGTGGGGAGAAATTGTTGAAGAGTTCAACTTTCCCAGAAGTTGTTCTAACGCTGCCTTTGCTTTAAAACAGTATTACTTGCGGTGAGTAGTAGTGACTCTTCCACAGTATTTGGAATTGAGGGACTTAAGGGGAGATTTGTTTTTAGGGAAAAAAAAGAACCCCCAAACAAACCTTGCACACCAGTTTCTAAACTTCTATTCATTTTTTCAGTCTGAGGAACATCAAATACCCATCGAGTGAGGTTATAGGAAGGTGAAAGTGTTCCTCACCTATTTTAGGATTGTTTACATTTTTCATACAGGATCATTACAGGTGACACCCCACCCCCCATCTTGGTAAACATTCTTTTGTGACATTGTTATTGATTGTTTGATATCCACGGAGGGGCAGAGAGGTGATGCTTAGTAAAAGAGTTAAGATAGTTAATGAAACTTTGTATCCCTTGGGAAAATTTTTACTTTGCTTTGGAAACTCCTTTGCCTTTTTAAAATTCTTTAAGATTAAAAAAAAAATGAAACCTCTTGTGTGGAACCGTGTAACGGAGTGGTTTTTCAGTAGAATATTTCCACACAGCATAGTATGTTGGTGCCTTAGGTGACCAGGATTGTTTTTAGAATAAGTTCTTTGGAATTTTTGAGTGACTTAAAAACGTTCAAAAGGATTATTATATATGTAGGAAGATTAAGGATACTATGAAATGGAATATTATGATTTGGATTTTCTTTCATTTCTCTCCCTCCTCTTTTGACTGTATATGACAAAGTAAATTTCTTATTCAGTTGATATGTGATGCAGTTTAGATAATATATTTTCTGATTAAGCTTTATTTTTTCTTTTTCTGATAATTGTAATGTATTATGAGGTTTTTTATTTTTAATGCTTACTTTCTCATAGAGGGTCTTTAGTTGGTGGTGGTTTATTTAAAACTAAAATAATGCTCTTCATATTTATTGCTTTTTAATAATGATATAATTAAAGGGATATAAAAAAGGGATACCTTTTTTTTTTAGTTAACGTAGTTTCTGTGTAGTTTGAGTTTGGCATTTATCATTGCTCCAAATGCAATATCCAAATGTAGATATTCTGTGTTGAGTTCAGCTTTCTGAAGTAGGAAATGCAGTAATTGCCCAGGTGTGCTTTCTATTGGCTACCTTAGATTGACTTCAGGCTTGAAGCTGAAGAGTTCACAGAACTTTGTGGGTAGTTATTGAGTTATACAGAAGTCTAGAAAATATTAAGTATGGCTAGTTGTTATTTTTTCTAGTGTGTGTGTGATGGCAGTGTGTGTCAGGGTACATTTTTAAATAAAGGTCTAAAGCAATAAACAAAGTGAAATTAACCCCCCAAACTGTTGATTTAGTAATGTGGTGAGAAGTATTTTATATTTATGATGATATTCATTTGCTCATTTCCATTTATAACATTGAGAGGAATGTTATTAATATAGGTCCTGGTTTTCTGGTAATCAGTGTGAACTATTTGGATTTTAAGCTGTTTAAGACACATTTTAAAGTTATGCCTCATATTTATTGGGTTGATTGATTGAAATTTAATATCAAAAGGTACTGAATGGTATCTATGGTTCATGAGACGGATGTTATTCTGAAGAACTTAACACGCATACAAACAGGATTTTAGCATAATCAATTGAATGTCTAGAATTCCAGTTTTTTTGCAAGTTAACATAAATACTGTTTTTCCACTTGTAATTTCTATCCTGAGATCATATCATTCACTGATTGTACTTAAAAGTACTATTTTTAAGTATATAGCTTCAGGGTTGTTTGCAACTCTTTACATTGTTCTCAGGTCAATTTGAGCTTTATGCTCCTATTAGAAGCTGCTTTTTGAACTATGTCCTTAGCTAAACTTGTTTTTCCTCCATATGTCACTCTCCAGGTTTGTTTTTGTAGGGTTGTAGCTAGGCTACTAGGAAAAAAGTTGAAGCATTTGTTTTGGAAAATAAAGCCATGTGAAGATTTGCATGGCTTGTAAAGAAATACAGGAGAAATATCCTGGTCAAAAATTGGGTACTACCTTGAAAGATTTTTTTTTTTCCATAGTGGTGAAATATTGCACAATTAGAGGACATGTATTACGCTGAGTTTTACACCTTCCTCTGAAAAATCTTAACTGGCAGACAGGATGCCAAGCTTTCACAGTAATTCTGTTACTTAACCCTAAGACTGCGTCTTTACAGTAAGAAGTAGTAATCGAGTGACTTTGTGAGTTTCCTCTTTGATATATCAAATTGAATATCATGGTTTCTGGAGCAGATAATGCATTGTGTTTTATAAATCACAGGTAGAATTTTTTAAAATAACTGCTTTTTCATTTGACCTATTGTAAGACTGCTATTACACATACCAGTTTTCATTTACTCTATAAGTTTAATATTTGCTGACATTCCTCTGTAATTTCAGTATTAATTGGATGGCTATTAGCCTAGTATGGCCAGGATGAAGATATGATACATCTTATGGTATTACAGACATTTAAATAAAGAGGAGCAAACTAGTATGCTGGCCATGTATATATTCTAACATTTCTGTGTTTGTTTTGATACAAACATAGACAGTCATTGAATGTAGAGACTTGAGTTTAGTGGTCTGCCAAAAAGTTTGCTTGATTGTATCAAACATACATTTATTCAGTTGTAGATTGCATATAAAAATTTCTCAAAGTCTACAATTGATGTGATTGATGATTTGTTTAAAACACTGGCATTTAATGTTTTAAATGTTAGTGCCTACTAGTAATGTGTAAAAGTACTCTATTTAAAAATTGGGTATTAATCCTCTATCATGTCCATATATTTTGTTTTCACTTAGTTCCTTTCTTGGCCTGCACATCTCCATTTCTTCCACAGATGCTTATTTCTAGAATATCCCTATCAGTATAAAAAGATAAGGTAATGTTTTCTACATTTTTGTAGTTGGAGAAATTAAAGTGCAAAAAATATCCAAATGGCTTTAGAGGCATTTGTTAATTGGACAAAAAAGTTGTATTCCTGACACATGTTCTGTAATATTTAATCAGTCTATTATGAATTCAGTTAGTCACAAGTGATTTTAAGAAATTAAAATGTGGTTGGAAGTTACATACAGTTAAGTGTATGCCCAGTATGAATGTATAGCTATACACAGTGTGTTCTCATATTTACTCATTGAATTTTATTTTTTGTTCTGTTTTGGTGCAAAGGTTGGGGCACAATTTACTACTCTTATTTCCATTAAAAATTTGAAACCTTGGTATGAAGATTTAGGTAAATATTTCAAATACTTAGTTGAAGAATTTTGTTGTAGCTTACGCCAACAGTAGTCAAGGTTAACTTGATGTTCCTGTTATAAAACTTGATTTTTTGGAAAGGAGGTGAAATATCTTGGACATTAAAAATTTATTGTGCAAAACTATGTATTACTGATTTTCTTATAATATTAAGTGATTCTTTTTTTTTTTTTTTACATGTATCTACCTTTAGAATAGCCAGCAACTTTATTGTAGCATTGTATCCACCAGAGTGAATTTTCAGTTGCTTTGTGAATTTATTCTATTTTTCCCCCCTTGGTGAATAAAATCCTCCCTTAAATTATACCAGTCTAAAGAGTTTACATTTATCATTTAAATAGAATGAATACACTCATGTTCTCTAGTTAGTGTACACCATGTAGATTACCTCTTTTAAGAGAAGTGTTTTATGAATCACTTGATGTTCAGTGAATGAATGCTTCACAATTGTAATAAAAAAGTAATACACTGACTTTGTAACTGGCTAAACAGAATTGTTAAAGCGGACATTGTTCGCTTTATTCAAGGAAGAAAAATAAAAGTAATGTGGAGATTGGAAGGACAACTGTATTTAAATAAATTATTCATATATGGATTTTAAATTTAGTATTATAAACTGTGTCCTTTCATTTTGAACAAACCTGATTTTGATATCTTCTGATATTCTGTTACATTTTAAAGGGCATGCAGACATGTTGAAAGAAAGTAGAGAAGGTTGAAAGACTGATCAGGGCTCAGCTAGGTTAATGTTGTGTCTTAGAAGTCATGTTCAAATAGCTTAAATTTGCCCCAAAGTAAAAATAAATCTAACTCACTCCAAGATAGTTCGTTCACTGAAGATATGTATTTTACTGAGGCTACTAACTAGCAACTTCATCATAACTCCCAAAAATGTTTGTGCTTTTTTACATTTACATTTTCTGCCTTAGCAGTTAACTAAAAACGTCTATTTCTAAATAGGAGCACTCTTTTATAATCTTACCTGTACTCTGTTGTGGATTCAATATTTTCATAGTTGGGTGTGTGTGAAATCCACTGTAACTTTGATAGAAAAGCGTATCACTGCTGTGAATCTTTTTTATTGCCAAACTGAATGATATTGGAAGTTGGAAAAGGAATGAAGGATCAAACATTTTAATTCATTGCAATTTAGGTGCACTAGTCTGCAAGCAAGTATTTAATACATATATTTAGGTGAAGTGTTTAGAGCTTTTATTAATATTTGGTGAAGAAGTCTACTTAATGAGCATTTTCCAGAATGGTATAGACCTTACTGAAGTTTACTGACAAAAATGCGTCTTGTCCAAATTGGGAATTAGAAGACATATGGGGCAGAGTGAGGGGGATTTTCTCTGTCTCTCCTTCTTTGATCTTTCACCACCATCATCACCATACTCTTGGTATTTAGGATCAATTAAAGTAGAAATTCCCAATTTGTGCTTTATGAAATACCTGTTCTCTTGAAATGTCAGTATGTTTCCTTGAAAAAAGGCCAGATGAATTTGAGCAGTAAAGCTAAACTTGGGTTACTTTATTGCAGGACTTCTTAGAGACTTTATTTTGTTAATGTGCATGTGGATCTCTAGATTGGAGAAACACGATTTATTACTTCCTTCCCTCTAGCCATAGTAAATGGTGTTTCCCAAACACTACCACACATCTCAGGAGTGTGGTGCGAAACCCCATTTTTCAGGAACATTTGTTAAGTTCTTTAGAGCACAGTTCGGGGAAACTCTGATCTAGAAGAAATGAGGGTTAAGGAAGAGAAATTTTAAATATGGAAAATAATGAGGAAATGAGAAATGAGAGGTAATTATGTATATTTATATAGAGATATATAAATATGAATGTAAATTTTTAGGAGCTATTGTTGGCATGTCTTTGTTAATGGCTGTGCAAAATTACATTGGTAGTACTTGTTAAATATTTGTTTGAAATAGGGGGATGTTAAAGTTATCTCATGTTCATTGCCAATAAAAGAAAGGTAAAGAAATACTGCAGTCCAAATAGAAGAAGAAAAGTTGAACCTTCAAGATAAGCAGTGACCTTAGTTGGTCTGGAATGGAGAAAGCTGTCCTTGTAGATACATAACAATATTTTTTCTACTATTTAAACTATAATGTGATGAAGGACAAAAGACCAAAAAAAAAAAAAAATGACCATGATAAAGATTTTTAAGTCTTACGCAGTGGTTCATATATTAACTTGATTTTTTTTTTTTTTTAAGATTTTATTTATTTATTTGACAGATAGAGACATAGCGAGAGAGGGAACACAAGCAGGGGAAGTGGGAGAGGGAGAAGCAGGCTTCCCGCCAAGCAGGGAGCCCGATGTGGGGCTCTATCCCAGGATTCTGGGATCATGACCTGAGCCGAAGGCAGACACTTAACGACTGAGCCACCCAGGGGCCCTTAACTTGATATTCTTTATGACAAAGGAATTTATGATTTTATTTGACCACTTAGTCGTCTTTTAACTTAAAATTCTTGTTTGAATCAGCAGCCCCCCAAAAGCAAGTAACTGCCCTTTATTTCCCTTGCTGTCTGTCATTCTAACTAGAGGCTTTTTTTTTTTTTTTTAAAGGATATTTATATTTAAATTTGTTTTTTAAATTTGTACAAGCCTCTCTATAAAGAATTATAGCAGAATTATTGGTCACATTGTTTTATGGAATAGTAATACTTTTATTGAAATATGGTGGTAGTTCTGTTCAAAATTTGTATTTACTTTAGTTCTGTAACTTTAAAAACTGAGAAGTCCTATCATGAATTTTGATGTTAGGAAAAGCTGTTTAGAAGTAAATATTGGTTTAAGGACCACGCTTACTGGAGTTAAAAATGGGGATGTTAGCATTAAAGATTATCTTCAAATATTTTATGGCTTGAAGTTAAAAGCATAATTTTTATGAAAAGCAAATGTGAATTTGAAATAAATTTAAATGACATGGTTAGTACGGTTTATTCATAGTAGAACCAAGGAAAATAGGCAGATTGATTCTGTTTATTCAGAAGTGCACAAAGATGCATATATGCTGATTGATACTGGTATTGGTTACTTACCATAAAATTTATTGATGCTTTCACTTGGAATTAAAACTTTTGGGGGACCTAGAATAAAGAGATGGTTTAGAGCAAACGTCACTCTCAGTAATGTTCAGATTATCAATGAATTTCATTAAGCTTTCCAAGAATTGTGTTAACTAATATCAGAGTCTAATATATACTTTTCTGTTCCAAAATATAAAGAAGTGTCATTTGTGCCTGGATACTTTTTGCATATTCATTATATTGTAAGTGGAAGTTAATTCATTTCTGTAAGATATATACCTTGTTGACTAAGTACGTTGCAATAACATAGCTAACAAGGGCTCCACTTCAGTTGAGGGGAATAAAAGGGCACATGAATTACCAATTCAAACTTACCCTAACTGTATTTGTGTAATTTGGATTTTAAAAAGTCATTAAAAATAAGTTTTCCTTAATATCTAGTTGGGGTTTTTTTTCTATGTAGGACTTTATGATTATAGTTGCTGGAACTATAATCTCTTTGTGATATCCAGGAGTAGCTATCAACATTCTGAATTGTTGCCCCAGAATGATAGAGCCATAATTCCATTAGTATCTAAGTTAGTGTTTGCAGGGTCCATCCCACCTTACTGCGGGAGATTTTGTGGTTGGGCTGAATCTTTTGTTTTGGCTGTTCTATCTCATTAGTTTCTTAACAGTTTCCTTTTTCTTTTCCTATCATGCCATTGATTTGTTGGAGGAGTGAGGTCATTTGTTCTTTAGACTGTACCAAATTCTGGATTTGGTTGATTGCTTCCTTCAAGTGTCAGTTAACTTGTTCCTCTATCCCCTGTATTTATTCCCTGAAAACTGATGGTTTAAAGCTAGATACCATTCAAGTTCAGTATTTTAGGCATACTTGATGTGTAGTGATGTGCTTTTCATCCAATCATGAGACATAATCATGTTTATGTTGTCCCATTTTAGTGGTGTTGAGATTGATGAGTGATTTTAAGTAATAATAGTCTGGAGTTTTAAAAAGTGTGCCAAAGGTGATTCTTAAAGTGTGCTGAAGTTTGAGAACAGCTTCCTGAGATAACTAGTTTAACTTGGCATCAATGTATTGGCCAGGGCTACATCCAGAACAAAACCTTTAGGTAACATCTGGTCTGGGTCACCTGCTCAAAGCTGCACCTGTCATGTCTCAGCAGAGCCTGGACACACCCTACACTTTGTCTCTGGGCTCCAGAGAAGCTAACAAGGGCTCCACTTCAGTTGAGGGGAATAAAAGGGCACATGAATTACCAATTCAAACTTACCCTAACTGTATTTGTGTAATTTGGATTTTAAAAAGTCATTAAAAATAAGTTTTCCTTAATATCTAGTTGGGTTTTTTTTTTTCTATATAGGACTTTATGATATTCATCCCAAATGAGATGCCATTTGTTTTATTGAATTTATTGAATGCTTTTCTACTTTGTGAGGATTTTGTTGGTCTGTCCCAGTACTGCTGAGGGGAGTTAACTTATATTTTATAAATTCCTATGCAAATAACAACATTAACAAGAACTTGTTTTTTAATGCACTGTCTTCATTTTTCAAACCATTTTTATATGTGAGATTTTTATTTCAAATTTTAGAAGTAATTGCTGTTATTTAATCTTAGAAAAAAATAACACTTAGAAAAAAAATTCTTTACACCACTCAAACTCTTTTCTTTTGGAGCATATGGGCTACTTCTTAAAAAAAAAAAAAAAAATGCTGTAGGTTATATCCAACTCTCAAACTAAAGTGTCAGCCATAATGGCCAGTTAGAAAAGTGGCTTTTTTAAAATATATTTTCAGACCACACTTTCCCCCCTTTGCCTTTCTGTTTCCTTCCCTAGTGATAGACTTGCTTTAACAAAGCATTGTCTTATTTATCACCTATCATTATGCACAGTTGTGAAATATCTTCAGGTATATTCCATGTTCTTGGTATGTTTACCTTTTGTTTCTATCAGTAAATGATTTTTTTCATTACCATTTGGTGGGGCCAAAATAAAATGTTGCTTTTTATGAAGCAAGATTTAAATAAATTTGTATAAGAATCTATTGTTTGCATATACATCTTATTGTGAAATATGGCAAGTATCTGATTCTAGCCTTTCTGAGTTCTTACCTTTGTCCTTGTTTTTTTTTTTTTTTTTAAGATTTTATTTATTTATTTGAGAGAGAGAGAGAGCACATGAGAGGGGGGAGGGTCAGAGGGAGAAGTAGACTCCCTGCTGAGCAGGGAGCCCGATGCCAGATCGATCCAGGGACTCCAGGATCATGACCTGAGCTGAAGGCAGTTGCTTAACCAACTGAGCCACCCAGGTGCCCCTGTCCTTGGTTATTTCTTACTTATATCATTCAGTGGTCAGTTGCTCTGTGCACAAAGATGATTTTTATTATGTAATTATAACATATCATTCATGGTGAAGTTTTCAGATGAAACTTTTTTTTTTGTTCCTCTCCTAGACCATTGGTTAATTTTAAGTAAGTAAAATGTTAGTAGAAACATACATGAGGTGAGTAGGAACATTCACCTGTTAAAATAGGACAAAGAAGAGACCGTAAGTTGGGGCTCTATGTAGAAAATACCTAACTTGTAGTACTTTAGAGATGGGACTAAATTTAAAATCATCAGTAATAAGGGGCGCCTGGGTGGCTTAGTTGTTAAGTGTCTGCTTTTGGCTCAGGTCATGATCCCAGAGTCCTGGGATCAAGCCCTGCATCTGGCCGCCTGCTTGGCAGGAAGCTTGTTTCTCCCTCTCCCTCTCCCCCTCCCCCTCCTTTTGTTCCCTCTCTAGCCGTGTTCTGTCAAATAAATAAATAAAATCTTTAAAAATAAAATAAAAATCATCAGTAATAATGCCCAGGTTGATTATACTTTTCATAATGGTTCATAGATTAAGTGAATATTCACTCTACCTGAACTCAGATAAGACCACTTCATACTTCATAAACAGAAGCAAGCTCCTACCTTAGTAGGCTGTGTACCTCTGAGTGCACTCCCAAGTAATAGGTGACGTGTTCTTAAGTGGTTTGGTATAATCTTTTTAGTTTATACCATTGAAAAGTCAAACCTCTGAATTTGTGAGTAGTTTTTCCAGGTAGACCCACATTGCAATTCATTAATTCAATCTAGTAGTAAAAAATCTGATTGAGAAATGGTAAACCGAATCATTTTCCTTCCTTGCTATGTTTTCTTTTTTAAAAACTGTTCAAATTTTTTTGATTATAATGTGAACTCTTGTTTACACTTCATTAGCTATTGACTAATTGTTTTTATTTTGCCACATTTGCTTTATATTTTTCTCTTTATATGTGATGGTATGTATATATACACGTACTATTACTGTTATGTAATCATTTGATAGAAATTATAGATAAAAATGTCCTAAATATGAGTGTCTATTAAGAATAAAACATTCTCGGGCGCCTGGGTGGCTCAGATGGTTAAGCGTCTGCCTTCGGCTCAGGTCATGCTCCCAGGGTCCTGGGATCGAGTCCCGCGTCGGGCTTCCTGCTCCTTGGGAGCCTGCTTCTCCCTCTGTTTCTCTCTGTCTCTCATGAATAAATAAATAAAATCTTTAAAAAAAAAAAAAAGAATAAAACATTCTCTTAATATAGCAACAGTACAGTTACTAAATTCAGAAAACTTAACATGGATACAATCATATTATCTGTATTATATATAGACTTGATTCAGATTTTGCCACTTGTCCCAAAGATGTCTTTTATAGCATATTGTAACCACCCCCACAAGTCCATAATCTTGTATTAGGTTTACTTATATATCCAGTTCTTCAGCCTTTCAGGATATTACCATTTTTGAGCAGTACAGGCCAACTGTATTATAAAATTTGGATTTGTATGATGGTTTTCCAGGATTAGATTTAGGTTACGCATTTTTGCCTGGAGGCCAAATGTCACTTTGTCCTATTGTTGATGTTAACTTTGGTTTAAGGTGATGTCTTCCCGGTTTCTCTACTATAAAGTTTCCATTTTCTCTTTTGTAATTAATAATTAACCTGTGGGGATACTTTGAGACATATTAATACCTGGCTCACCATTAAACTTTTACCCAATAATTTTAACATCCACTGATGATTCTTCCCTGAATCAGTTAATTATAATGGATGTACAGTGCTTATTTTCTAACTTTATCATTACTTCTGCATTTCTTAGTTAGCAATCTATTGTAAGGAAAATTTTTCATTCTTATTATTTATTTTTATTTTAGACAATGGATTAATATCTATTATTATGCATTTTGCTGCTTAAATTTGGCCAGTAAGAGCCTTTTCAAGCTGGCTCCTGAGTCTTTAACATGTTCCCATTTTTAAGCTCGTCTGTGCTTTCTGATAAAATAAGATTTTCCAGGGTCAGCTTGTGTTTTGCTTACCCATCTCTAGCATCAGCTATTTCTCCAAGTAGTGTCCTGGGTTTTTTTTAGCATGAAATGGTATACAGAAACCAAGATCTGGTTAGTAGGTGTACTAATTGTTATTGGGTTGTCTTTCTTCCAGGCTCTTTCAGAGTAGAGCTAGGAAGTTTATTTATTTTAAATATAAATATACATGTGTTAAAAATCACAGTGCTGTATATACTGATATCTCTGGCTACAAATCCATACAAGTTTCTTCCCTTCTTCCATACCATGCATGTATCTTCCTTCTCCTGCATTGAGAACCCTATTTCCCAACACCAGTATATTTACTCATGTTGTCAGGTTTGTAGTACATACAGTATAATTTCAGAATTGTTATACCTGTACCAGTACAAACAACAAACCTGCTAAATAGAGTTACAAATTCTTTGCAGTTGTTTTTGTGTTCAGACTGAAGCTGTATTGGTATTTTGTTAAAAAATTCACAGTGGTTGGATTCTTTTTTTCTCGTTATTGTTATTCACTTAAAATATAGTAAAATTCATATTTTCCCTGTTTGTATTCAATTTTGTGATTTTCTCCACCTTTGTTTCTTTAATTTATTTGTGAATATGTAAAACACTTAATAAAATTCTAAAATCAAAATTTAAGATACTTGGAGGTGGGCGCCTGGGTGGCTCAGTTGTTAAGCATCTGCCTTCGGCTCAGGTCATGATCCCAGGGTCCTGGGATCGAGCCCCACATCGGGCTCCTTGCTCTGCAGGAAGCCTGCTTCTCCCTCTCCCACTCCCCCTGCTTGTGTTCCCTCTCTCGCTGTGTCTCTCGCTGTCAAATAAATAAATAAAATCTTTAAAAAAAAAAAAAAAAGATACTTGGAGGTTATCCTCTTCCCTTCCCTTTCTCTTCTACTCCCTTCCCCGCCATGCTTTGTTGGTCACCAATTTCCTTAGTGTCTGGTTATCCTTCCTGTGTTCCTTTTTGCAAAAAGTATACATATATATATATATATATATGCATTCTATATTTATGTATGTATGCATTCTATATATATATGCATTCTTAATTTCTGTTAAAATGAAGAATGCATTTTGCTTTTTTTCACTTAATGTATCTTGACTATCACTCTAATAAATTCATAAATTCCCATTCTTTTTTTTTTTTTAACAGCTGCATAGTATTCCATTGTGTGGCTATATCCTAGTTTATCCCCCACATAATGGCACTTAGGTTGGTTCCAATATTTAGAATTACAAATAATGCTATATGAGTAATCTGCAAATCTAGTAACCTTATGCAAACCTATTTTTAAAGTTTTGGAGATTTATCTTCAGAGTAAATTACTAAAGTGGGTATTGATGTAGTAATCGAAGAATAAATGCATATGTAGTTTTGTTAAATATTGCCAAATTCCCTTTGTGGGGAAGAGATATTTAATATTCCCACCACAGTATATGAAGGTGCCTATTTCCCACAGCCTTGCCATGTGCCGTCAAGTTTTTTAAGTTTTACCAATGTGAGGGGTTAAAAAATGGTATCTCACTATATTTTAATTATTGGGGCATATATAGCATGTTTTAAAATTTTATCTGTTTGAGAAAATGAGCGCACATGTGCATGCACGTGTGAGCAGGAAAGGGGGCATAGGGGAGTGGGGGGAGAGGGACAAGCAGACTCCCCACTAGCCACTCTGGGGACTCAGTCTCATGATCATGAGATCATGACCTGAGCTAAAGCCAAGAGTCGGTCACTTAACCTAGTGAGCCACCCAGGAGCCCTATATTCCCATCTCAGAGTGTTGTGGGTTTTTTGTTTTTTGTTTTTTTTAGGAAGTTTTCTTGGCTATTTTATGTTTGTTTTTCCATATGAACTTCAGTGTCAATTTGTTCTAGTTCTAGAAAAAAGCTTTTTGGTTTTTTTTTTTTCTTTGAATGTAGATTGCATTAAGTTTATCAATTATTGCAGAAGAACTGAGATGATGGTATTGAGTTGAACTATCCAAGAACAACGGAAGTCTTTCTATTCAAATCTTTTTGTGTTATGCAAGAGTCTAAAATTTTCCTTTTATAGGTTTTGGACATTTTTAAAGTTTATTCTTAGATGTGTTATCATTTCTGTTCCTACTGCAAATGTGGTTTTTCTTCCATTTTAATCTTTTAATTGGTTATCATTTATTTACACGAAAGGTTTTTTTATATTATAATCTGCCTTACTCAATGGTTTTACTGATTTTGGGGGGCTTTTTTTGTTTTGTTTTTGGGGGGGTTGGGAATGGGCAGAAGGAGGGGGACAGAGAGAATTCTAAGCAGGCTCCATGCCCACTCAGGGCTTGATCTCACAACCCTGAGATCATGACCTGAGCTAAAATCAAGAGTCTGCTCCTTAACCGACCCAGGTGCCCCAGTTGTTTTACTGTTTGTATTAATTTTATCATTGATTTTTAAGAATTTTTAGATCTACTAGCATGTCATCTGCAAATAGAGATGGTTTTACTTCTTTCCTAAATTTTATGCCTTTCATTATTTAATGCCTTTAATTATTTTCTTTTGTCTAATTGTATTGGCCACTATTAAATAGTTGGAAAGATGAAGATGTCTTTGCCTTGGTGATGACCTTAATTTGATGTTTCTAGCATTTCCTCATTGACTAAGGTACTGCCTGCTATGTGTTCTTTTTTTTTTAAGATTTTATTTATTTGTTTTAGAGAGAGAGCCCGCACCTCATCAGGGAGAGGGGCAGAGGAGAAGGGAGAGGGAAAGGGAGAAAATCTCAAGCAGACTCTTGCCGAGCTCACAGAGCCCATCTTTGGGCTCAGTCTCACGACCCTGAGATCATGACCTGAGCTGAAACCAAGAGTCAGTTGCTCAACCGACTGAGCCACCCAGGTGCCCCCTGCTATGTGTTCTTGATGCAGTCTTAACTCTATATGTTCTACTAAGATAGTATTTCTGTATCTATTTATTGAATGAACAATATTGTTAGACTTAGAAGTCAGATTTAGAGATATTCTTCATATGTTTTATCTCCTAGAATTCATTTTTTTAAAATCTGAAATTATTTCTTTATTATCTGCATTCAGGAGGGGAGCTAATACTGAATATTACAATTTTTAAGTCCCATTTCGCAGCTTATATTGGAATGTGAATATTTCTCATGTTCTAGGAATTTAACATATAAATAAACATCAGCTACAATGCTAAATGACAACTTCAGAGGAAGGTTACCTTTCCTGTTTCTAAGTATCCATTAAAAAGTTTTTACTATTTCATTCTTTGCTAGCTCTTGCATCACCTGCGGTATAAAAACAAGACAATAATTTAATTCATTGCTTGATTTTATATTATTAAAACTAGTATAAACCATGATTTGATCATTGCTTAATTTTTATATTCTCAAGATGAGAAGTAATTGTTTTTGTCAGAAGTCTTCTTTATAGGTTATCCACCCTGTGGAGATGAAAAGCAAATTCATATTTTAGTTATAATCAGAAATCTTATATGCCCATTTTAGTGAATCCATTCAAATCCATTACCACTAAATTAAATGTTATGTTTTTACATTGCATATCTGATCCTCAGGTTTAGATATAATTTGGATATTAAAGTCTTGTTAGTTTTGAGAGTTGCTTAGAACATCCTTCTTTATCCCCTTCTTTATAAACTGGGGGGATTAACTTAAATGGATGTATGTGTGCATGTGCACAAATACGCACATACACACATACATGCAATACTATGTATTAGCTTTAAGCAAACAGCTTGATAATTTCTTGGTCAGTTCTTGAACATACCAAATCTTATAGATATTACCAAGTCTTACACATTTAAGGTGCTAAGCTGAGATAGACATTAGATACTATATGCAGATGTAACATTTAGAGGCCTAGTAATATAGCTTTAGAGACCTAAAGATAGGAACAAGAAGTATGTAGTTTGAATTGGAGATGGCTACCTAATCTATCAATTCATAGCATCACTATTCTTAGGACTAGAAGAGATTTTAAGAAAGTGGTCTAACCCTATGTTTTTTGTTAAGCTAAAAATAAAGATATTTTTTTCTGTTAGGCCTGCATAAGGATAATTAACTTGCCTAAGATCACTGTTACTGAATGATGGAAGGGGAAAGTAGAAGCCAGAGCTGCCTTTATTACTCTAGCTACTCTTTTCTGACTTTAAAGGAATGTATGTAGAAGATTTTCAGACATTTCTTTGCTACTATAAAATGTGACCTTTATTTTTACATTAAGATGATTCTACTGACTTACACCATCTATGAGGCATAGGTTTTAAATTGTTGGCCAGTAGCAGTGATAATTATGTACTTGATTTGTCATTTGTATCAGCAGTCATCTCTTTCCCCTTCCTGTTCAAAGGATTATGTTTACAAGACAGGTGAATATTATTGGAAAGCCCATAGCAAAACATATAGCAATCACTGGGAAAATCACTTTTTACTTGAGAGATATTCCTTATTTTTAAATGTTTTGCTTGGAAAAAATTAAACTTACATATTTGATAATTTTTTTTTTTTTTTAATAACCAGGAATACTAATTTAAAGTTTTCAGTCTGGTACATTATTTTTTAGATGGAGACCTCTACTGGAAGTATGAAGCAATAGATGGATTCCATTATACATTATTAAATATCTAGACAAAGGGATGGCAAGGAGATTTACTTAAGACAGAGTCAATGTAAAATATCCTAGAGTCCTTTTAAAAGAATCTTTCTTATGGCACTTTAGATAATAGTGTACTTTTGGTTTTATGACATCATCTTAAGTTTTTTATAAAGCAGAATACTAAGTTTATATTTGACTTTTGCTTTTTAGCTGTTTATTGAATTTGTCACATGCCAGGCACTGTGCTAAATGGTTTACTATAACTCATTTTTTCTTCACACTTCCCTATGTCATAGGCACTGTTACTCTATCAATGTTATAGAAAAGAGTGTAAGATAAAGAGGTTTAAGAATCTTACCCAAGGTCGCACAATAAGTTCCGGAGCTAGTCTTTGAACCTGGGCCGTTTGGCTCTAGAAAAGGTGTGCTATGTTGTCTTCCCCCAAGTACACATGATTACAACTTTATAGAAAAGTATATGAAGACAAGGACTTAAAGGGAATAAGCAAAGTATGAAAATGGTTGAGGTAGGTGTGGGATTGTGGCTTTTATTTTTAAAAAATCCTTTAATGTGTCTCTTTTCAACAGAACTTGTGTGCTGCAGTACAATTTATAGTATAGTTTATGTCTACAAATATTCATCTTACTGGATTTCTAGATTTCTACAACTCTACAAGTTAGGTATTATCCTGTCTTTTAGATGAGGAAAATTGCCTTTACTATTGATAATAAGTAGTGGTATCAGGATTAGAGTTTAGCTTTATGAATTATAATTCGTGCTCTTATTTTACTGCCAAAGTCTTGGGGTCAAGGACTTTTTTTTTTTTTTTTTTTTTACTTTTATATATCTCTTAAAGCCCCTAATTCGATATTTGATACATTATAGTTGAACCAAATCAGATCGTCTGCCACTGGGGAGATCCTTGTGAACCCAGGTGGGTATGGTGGGCCTCTCAGCCAAATGAAAATCTAATTTGGAAATTCTGAAAGAATTGAACAATTTTAAAATACAGAATTAGAAGTATAGCATTCCATTGATCCCCTAAGCTTTACCTTTTCTTGTGTGGTTTTATGAAACAGGTACCAAGAGTCAGTTCTAGTTGTAGAGTATATATTAACATTGTGATAAATGTGGCATTTTGTGCTGTTTTATATAGCACTTATTATTTTTTTTTAGGTAAAATAGACTCTAATGTTTCCCTATCTCTCTTTATAAACTACAACAGAATAGAATCTTGTGTAAGGTAAGAGTTGACCCAAAGTAATATTGATTTTTTTCAGACTAGCAGGTGAAAATCCAAGGATTTTGCAAAGTAACTACTATTTCTGAAAAAAATAGATACTGGAAATGATGTAATAACTCAGTGGAAACATTTTGAGAGTCAGGAATGTTCATTATTATCATAGTAATAGCTAACGTTTATGGAACATTTACTATTTGCAAGGTACTGTGCTCACCTGCATTATTCTGATCCTCAAAACCATCCTATAAGATTGATAACCATCATCTTCATTTTATAGATGAGGAGACTAAGATTTAGAGAGGTTAAGTAACTTTCACAAGGTCACACAACTGCAAAGTGGTGGAGCTAGAATTTGATCGCGGTCTTCTGCGCCTAGAGACCAAATTTATAACCACTAGGCAAAATACTGTCTTTTATTCAGTTCAGTGAATAACAATTGATCATCTTTCATTTGCCAGACACTGTTCTATGCACTGGACATAAGTCAGTGATGAAAACAGCAAAATCTTCCTCTTTGGAGCTCAGGAAAGGAGACTGATAGTACACAAATAAGTAAAAACAGTGTATCAGAAAAGTTCAAGGAGAAAAATAAAGCAAATAAAGGAGGTAGTTTTTGGATGGAGAGAGTGTAACATCTTTAGATAGAGTGGGCAGGAAAAGTCTTTATAATAGAGGGTGACATTTGAATAAAGACTCAAAGGAGATGGAGAAGACCAGGTGGATATCTGGGATAAGAGTGAACAGACAGCAACGGAGCATGCCTGGAAACAGTGAAGAGGCCATTGTGGCTAAAGTTAGTAAAGAGAAGTTGGAGATGATTAAACCAGAGATAGAGAGCTGGTAGCTGATCTTGTAGGGCCTTTGTAAGGTCTTTGCCTTATACTGAAGCCATTGGAGGATTTTGAGGATGATGTGCCATTGTTTGGATCTCTCAAGGTGCTTTGTTATATATAGATGAAGGGGAGGCGGTCAGGGCCAGAAGCAAGGAGACATGTTGGGGAGCTAATTAAATAATCTGGGTGAGAAATGATGGTCGTTTGTACCAACAAGGATCATAGCTCTTAAGGTGGTGATAAGTAGCCATATTTTGGATATCTAAAGTTGCACATCTAAAATTTTTGAGACTTTAATCAGTAGATACCTACTCAGAAACTTACTGAGAACCCATCAGGTGTCAACTTTTGTACTATTTCAGTTATAAACTATTTTCCATAATTATCAAAGTAGAGTAACACTTGCTTGTTGTACACAATCTAGGAAATACAAAGAAGGGGAAAATAGTGAGCACAATTAATATTGTAGTGCGTTTTCTCCTAGTCTTTTGTCATAAGGATTAAACCTTAAAATCTGTCTACCAAAAGCTGACTCTCTCCTGCTAAAATGTTAGCTCATTCAGAGCAAGAGCTATGCTCTTTATTCTCTGTCTTAGGTACATAGTTCATAATAAGTGTTCAATACTGCTTGTTTTGTTTGGATTAATTGTGCCAACCAGTTGGGTGCCATATTCTTGTACTTTCTTTAAAGAGATACCACGCTTTTTCATTTGTTTTAACTTGGTGAATGGGAAGCCAGTAAGTGTTGGTAGACTGAGTTAATGTGCTCTGAACTCCAGCCATGCTCATCTATTTATAGTGGTCTAAACATGCCAAGTTTTTCTCGCCTCTCTCCCTTTGCATGTGCTGTTTTCTCTGCCTGGAATTCCTTTCCCTTCTTTTTTGCCTGACATACTCCTACCCATCTTTGAAACTTAACATAAATTTCACCTTCTCTGAAAAGCCTTTTCTTATCTTCCCAAACTGCTTGAAGTGATCCTTATGATCCCACTTTTCTTACCATTAATACCTCTGTTATAGACACCACTGTAATATATTTCTTTCAGGTCTGTCTCCCATATTGCACTTTGAGCTCAAGGAAATAGGGACTTAGTTTTATGTAGCTTTGTAGCCACATCATCATAACACAGTGATTATTAGTGCATAGGAGTTAATGTGTGGCTACTGGAATTAATGAACACTGAGGAGAAAGGGTCATTGGAAATAAGGAAAAAAGGAAATCACTTTGATTTGAGGGTAGGGAGGAGTTTATGGAAGAGGTCTCGAGCTTGGCACCTAAAGACCAGTTGGATTCAGATGGGGGAAAAAAAAGGAAGATGGAGGATTTTTAGGTATGAGGAAAAGAGGAAATGAGAATATGCACAATGTATGTTAATTATATTCATGAACCCTGCTTCCTCAGAGGGTTTGTGCATGTGTTTGGGGTAAGGTAAGATGGAGACCAATGTTTGATAGTATATCATGGAGGATTTTGAAAATCAGATCAAGATGTTTGACCTTTATCGTTCTGTATATAGTGAGGATATGAGATTTGTATTGTTTACTTGTTTTTTAACAGAACAGTTTCTTGATGAAAATGATATTTGGGGAACATTAATCTTACATTGGTGTCTGGGATAGATGTGAGATAGGGGCAAATAGTGACAGAAATGGCAAACACACTTGTCTGGTTTGATCAGAGAATGGGATATTATTTTTATCGTGTTTTCAGATAAATGTGAATTATTCTTATTTTCACCTTTTTAAAATTTGAGATATAACTGACATAACATTATATTAGTTTTAATGTAATGATTCAGTATTTGTATTGTAAAATGATCACCACAATAAAGTCCAGTTGTCATCTGCTACCATACATAGCTATTTTTTTCTTCTGATTAGAACTTTCAAGATCTCCTCTCCTAGCTACTCTCACATATACAGTATGGAATTAACTATAGTCACATATATTACATCCCCTTGACTTACTCATTTTGTAACTGGAAATTTGTACCTTTGACTTCCTTCACTCATTTTGTCTCCCGCCCCACCCTGCTGCCTCAGTCAGGCACCAGTCTGTTCTGTATATCCATGAGCTCAGGGTGTTTTTTGTTTTTTGATTTTTTAGATTACACATGTAAGTGAGATCATATGGTATTTATCTTTTTCTGTCTGACATTTCATTTAGCATAATGCCCTCAAGGTCCATCCATGCTGTCACAAAATGGCAAGATTTCATATTTTTTTTATGGCTGGATAATATTCTGTTGTACATATATACCACATTTGCTTTACCCATTCATCCGTTGATGGACATTTAAGTGGTTTCCATGTGTTGGCTATTGTAAATAATGCTGCACTGAACATGGGGTTCATTTATCTTCTCAAACTAGTGTGTTTGTTTTTTGGGGGGGGAAACTTTATACTTCTTAAAATATAAGACAAGGAAGTCATATTCAGAAAGTACTTCAGAATCTTGTATCTTTACAGTTGTTATAAATACCACTTTTCATTGAACTGTCAACTTACTGAAGAGCAGGTTAATAGAGAATTCCAGTTCCTGGCACATTTGATAAACTATTGCTGCACTTCATTTTATTTATTTGAGTGTAGATCCATCATTAGTTCACAGTCATGTAAGATTTTAGATTATATGTAGATTCACTTTATATGTAAATTCAGTTTATCTTCTATCTCTATATTGGAAGGAACTTTTTACAACTTCCTCTCTGAGTTCACTTTTTCCCCTAAGCTCTGGAACTTAGCACTTCTGTTTATTTGCTCAAATAATTGGAACATTTTCCTTTCTATTTTTCTAAAACCATGTGAGATAGGATCTAGTGGGGATAAATAGATATACTCATGACAGAAACAGGCTGAACTGAAGATAGATGAACATATTTGTTAGATTTAGAGTTCTTTAGAATGTGTTTCCTAATTTAGGGTGTGACTATTATGTGAGGTTAAGAAAAAGAAATTATTTTGGAAAGGGTGCTTAGGAGTGAGGAGAATGGTCTGGTGGGATGTGCATAGGATCATATCTTTATCAAAATTCTCCTGATAGTGCTTTGTCATTATTTGGAGTCTTATTTTGACGATAAACTGATTTGATTTGATTTGATTTGGCCATTTCTGTATTCATTTATAAGTGATTTTCAAATAGTGATTACAGAGGTTAGGACTAGTAAAAATTGCCTTCACTCTAACTCATTTTAATATGTGAAGAAATATGTAACTGAACAACATTCTGACTACAAATAAAGAGAGGACTGGTATTCCCGAATGATGATAATCCAGTATTTAGAATGAAGGTGATTTTTTCCGTGCTTCTTTACCTGTAACATCCAAGGAATGGGTTTACTTTTGCTTGTAAGAGCAGAGGAAGTCGTGACATGGACAAAATATGGAGCTTTCTCTGTAATATTCAGAGAAAATTCAGGAATATTCCCCTGTCTGCTCAGCAGGGAGGAGTCAGCCTTCCAAACCGCAGCCTGAGTTAAGGAGAATAGCTCAGTCCAGTCCTTTCTCTGCATGATTATTATGAGAAGGAGTTTACACTCCTGAAGAAATAAATATCAAGTCCTCTTTCATTGCACAATTTGGGATGATTGGCTGAGGACTGGTTGTCTTCACAAAGGTCTTTAGGCCAGTATTCTCAAACTCTTAATTAGGTGGGCTATGGGAAAAAGTGTTCTGACTTAAATACAGTTTGGAAACTTTGTTAGAAGAGTTAAACATGGTTTTTTTTCTGCAACACTTCTCAAAACTAATGTGCTTATAATGTGTCTTATGACAGTCTATGGAATTTTCCAAACACATTGAGCACATATTGTCCCATTCCTTCTACTCCTGGTCTTACCAGCCCCCAGCTTGCATATCTGCTTACAGGGTTACTGTGAAGTTTAGAAAATGCTGCTGTCAGCAAAAAACTTGCTAGATAAAATAGACCCAGCTGGGATAGTCTTGAAAAATGCTTAACTTACTAAGATAGATGTGAAAGCCCATTGCCTTCCCAGTTCTGGGATGCATGGGAAACATGATTAATCATAGATAGCTTGGTTGAAAAAAGAGAGAAGCTAAGTTTTAATGGCTTTGATTTAAGATGCAGTTACTAGACTAAGGCAGAATAGGGTGTCTTGAGAGAAGAGTCTTTTAAAGTCTGAAGGTTATGAAGCTTGATAAGTGATTTAGCAAATATTTAGTATGGAGAGTTGTTTAGGATTAGACTTTAACACTTCATTACAGATTCTTCCTGTTGTCCTCTGAAACACAATGTGAGAAAGCATTTCAATTAGACCTTCTAAGTTGTTAAATTGTCTTATATTCTTGGTGGTTCTTTCAGTTAATATTAGCAAGGACATCCAATGAAAAAGATGTTTGCTGTGCAATATTTTTCTAATATAGCCCTTTAAGTGAATATGCAAAGATCACAATAATGAATTTCCATTTATCAGTTCCTTATGAAGAACTGTATTTTCATTGACAAAGTGTGATCCCTGAAGACAACACAACTTTTGGTTTTTCTGGAATCTGTATAAGCAGACCGCTTACGTTGTCTCTTGACATAGCACATATTCCTTTCTTGAGGAAAATGTAAAAGATAAATAATTGGGCATATATTAGGAATTATTAGTAAGGAAAACAAACTTTGAGGACATTTCATTAAGTTGGGGTAGATTCATCCATTTTCTTAGACTTTCTAATACACTGCAATATAAACAACTGATGTTCCAGACTGGTTTCATTTCCTTTATACACATTAAAATAACAGTGGCTTACACATGGCATAAATTTCTCTCAAATGAAACAGTACAAACATAAATACTCCAGGACGGATAAGGTAGCTCTAAACAAAGCCTTCAGCCCATTCTTTACTATCCTGTACATATGGCTTCTGTCTCATGGTACCATATATAGATGGCTGCTCCATATATAGATGGTACCAGATATAGGTGGATAGATCCTCCTCATTCTAGCCAGCAGGACAGAGTAAAAAGAGAGAAGAGGAACTCTTTGTCTTAAGAGCACATGCCTGTTCCATTTACATTCCATTGGTCAGAACTATGTCACACAAGGAAGGCTGGAATATGTATGTAGTCTTTGAGCTTTCACAGAACATTCATAAAACTGATTATATAACAAGTCATTGGGGACACTTTCATACATTTCCCCAAAAGTCACAGACAGATTAATGTCTTGCTGAAATTTCTGTTGCATAGAGATAAAAGAAAAGAACACACACAGATACACACACACATAGATTATACATACATATATACATTGTATGTGGTATACATAGAATGTGTGAGTGTATGCATAGACAGTTAGCAGCCTCTGTCATTCATTATTCTGAGGTAGTTTTCCAGATGCTGAAGTGCCTTCTGAGTTATCACCAAAAGAATAGATTGTACTTCACAGAACTTCAAGTGAAGTACATTGTATTCTGATTCTCTGTAAATAAGTAACCTATGGGTTTAAGAATTTATGGTGTATTAATTTAAATGAAGACATTCAGTTCCCAAAGATGTCTGAGTATGTATTGAATTACTTAATCAGTGATTTACATATTCATGTATGGGAATATAATATGATTTGATATGCAAATATTTGATTTATAGACTATCAAAAAAGTAAAGTCAAGTAGGGGTTTATTAAAATGAGTACTTTTGATTTTAGTTGTTTTTCTATGAAAGGAAAAAATGATTTGGTGTAATAGGTCACTTCAGTTGCAGTATGATCTGGGAGATTTTAAGTCTTATTTCAAAATTAAATTACTATAGTTTTGAAATTGTGAAGATAATTGGTATATACATCTTATTTAAATAAAGGAAAATGTATCTATTCAGATAAATACATTAATTTTTATAGACCCCCTAATATTTGGTATATAAAAACATGAGCATAGATGACAGTTCCTTTTAGAAACATGAACATGAATGACACTTCTTTTAGTGTAATACTTTTTATTTTGAGTTCCAAGTAAAGCAATTAAATTAGGAAACAATTTTAACTGTAATTTTAAAGTAATACTTCATGTTTAGGAAGTTTATAGCCAAATAAGCATTTTTTTCATGTATATGATATTATTTGATAGTATTCTGGAGCTTGTTTTTAATAATTCCTATTTTCTGATAAATGTTTTCAAATCTTTACATTTCTGTTTAAGTCTTAGCCAAATTTTACATTTTTTGACATATGTTTATCATCCTCTACTAAGTATTATATTTAGAATTTCTTCTTTAGTTAATCCACAGATTAATTTCTAGGTAAAAGGTGTTTAAAGTTCTCTTTTGGTTATCTTTATTTTGATTTTAATTTTAATGCCTTAAACTTTGCAAACATAGTCTGTATTTTGATGGGGGGGTATGTATCAAGATATCTTTTGTGGCTTATTCTGTGATTGATTTTTATAAATGTTCTGTGTAAGCTCAAAAATAATATATTCTATGTTGTAATATCATTTATGTCATGTCATCAGTCTTTCAAGGTGGTATTTTTCAAATCTTTCAAATCTTTGATCTTTTTTTATTGCTTCATACTTTTTCAAAGCATGTAAAAGCCTCCAGTTAAAATTGTTGGTCTGTTACTTATGCACCAAAATTTTCAGTTGTTGCTTCATGTACATTGAGGCTTCATATTCATATTCATTTTTACTTTTTACCACTATATATCTACTTGTCTCTCATGGCTTCCCCCCCCCCCCACTGAAGTTTAATTCTTTGGATATTAATCGTCGCTTTCTTTTGGTCCATATTTTTCAGATACTTTTCTTTGTCCCTTTATTTTTTATTTTTGTTGAATCTTGGGTTTACATTTAATCTAAGAATGTGTCTTTTGAGTTTAACCCATTTATATTTAATGTGATTATTGATATATTAAAGTTTATCTCTGCCATTTTATATTGTATCCTTTCCGTATCTGAGTTTAATCTCTGTATCCTCTCCTCTCTTGCCCAATAAATACCAAGAACCTTAGCATACTCTCCCCTTGTCACCCCTAGTTTGGAATAGGGTGATGTGGTAATTTTACTTATTTTTATGAATTGCACTTTTAAAAAAGATTTTATTTTATTTGAGAGAGAGAGAGAATCTCAGGCAGACTCTACACTAAGCATGGAGTGGGCTCCACGTGGGGCTTGATCTCACAACCCTGAGATCTTGACCTGAGCCAAAACCAAGAGTCGGACACTTAACTGACTGAGCCACCCAGGCACCCCTGAATTATACTTTTTTTTAAGAAGATAAACCTTCTAAAACTTTCCCTTACTTCCCATATTTTGTTGCTTTTGTCTGGGTTCATTTCTCTTCTTGCCAGATTACATTCTTCAGAAGCTTTGAAAGAAGGTCTTTTTGTGGTAAACTTTGAGAGATTGTATGCCTAGAATATCTTTATCACTCACATTTAAGTGATAATTTAGTTTGATAGAAAATTCTAAGTATAGGGTTTTTTCCTCTCAATATTTTGAGAGTAAGATTTCATTGTCCTCTTGTTGGCCTGGTGTTTGTTGCTCTTGAAAAATCTGATATTTAAGGGCGCCTGGGTGGCTCAGTTGTTAAGCGTCTGCCTTCGGCTCAGGTCATGGTCCCAGGGTCCTGGGATCGAGCCCCGCATTGGGCTCCCTGATCCGCGGGAAGCCTGCTTCTCCCTCTCCCACTCCCCCTGCTTGTGTTCCCTCTCTCGCTGTGTCTCTCTCTGTCAAATAAATAAATAAAATCTTTAAAAAAAAATTCTGATATTTAATCTTGTTCTTTTGTATGTGACCTCTTCCCTCCCCCTTGTTGGAAGGGCCCTCCTCTCTCTTTCTCTTTCTCTCTCTCTCTCTCAATATATATATATTGAGATATATGTCATATATATATAGATTGGTTTTAGAAAGGCTTAACTTTCACTCTAACATGTTTAGGTATAGGCTTTTTCTTGTGTGTATATATATATATATAAAAGATATTTATTTGAGAGTGAGAGAGAGAGTGAGCGAGCAGGAATGGGGAGAGAGAAGCAAACTCCCGGCTGAGCAGGGAGGCCGCCGTGGGGCTTGATCCCAGGATCCTGAGATCATGACCTGAGCTGAAGGCAGATGTTTAACCATCTGAACCACCCAGGTGCCTCTTTTTCTTATATTTTTAGCGCTCTAAGCCATTTCAGTCTGAGATCTCATGTTGAATTCTGTGAAATTCTTGGCCGTTATTTTTTCAAATTCTTCCTCTTCATTTATTCTTTTGTTTATAGAATTTTGTTAGGTAGATATTGATACTTATACTACTTTCTCTGTATCACATTGACTTTAACTTTTAGTATTCATCTTTTTATCTCATTCTACTGCTCTAGGGGACGTTTCCTGGACTTAGTTTTAAAGATTACTACATTGTTCTTCAGTTCTTTCCATTCTGTTATCCAAACCATTTTAAAATTCTTTATTTTGATGATTACATATGTTTTAATAGACAGTATTTTCTTTGTTCTTAACTGCTTATTCCTGCTTTATGCTTCTAATATTTTTTCATGTCTCTCCAAGTCTATATATTACGAATGTTTAAAATTCTTCTTTAGGTTAGTTCTGCTTCAAAGGTTATTTTCTGTGCATTTAGGTGTGGATGTGGGTTTGGGTGTCTTCCCTCCCTCTATTAATGATTCTCAAATATTCCTTATTTTTTCTCTTATTTGATACTCTTTTTATAATCCTGAGATGCTGGTGAATTTAGAGCGAGAGATGGACATACACTGAGCTCCACCATTCTTGGCATTTTACCCACACATGGCTTCTGTTTCTTAGGGATACTTCTCTGCAGGCACTACTTATATCAGTAGGTGCCTCCCTCTCTTCCATTTGTTTTAGTCCTTGGTGTCTGGCTGTTTCAGCTGTTTTCCTACACTAAGGTAATGGTAGCATGGGCAATAATCTACCTAAGAAAATCCAGCCTAATAAAAAGGCACATAGCTAGAATTCTTAACCCCAGTTTATTCTCCCCATCAGTGGATGCTGGCTTTCATATGCTCTGTGACTCCCTAACCATGCCCTACCATTATCTGTGTGCTCAAGTGTTTTTGAACTATATTCTGAAATTCAGCAAGCTAGCATCTACTGTCAGCTCGAGTCGAGTTCATAGGAAGGCACCAACAACCAGCAGACGGTGCTGGCCTTTTGCCTTTTCAGGAACCAAAAGCCCTATCTTACTTTTTCATGTACGTAATTATTAAATTTCTTTCAAGTTCTCAGAACATCTTAGAGTATTTGAGTATTTTTATGAATAGATAAGAAGAAAATAAATGTATCTTTAACAATTTATGTCTCTTTCCTCAAGCATAAACTTGTGCTGTTCTGGTTACAGTGCATTTTCAGATCGCATAGGTCTTTCGCACTTTGAATACCATTTATAATAGAATAATTGATTTCTAACATACTGTGGTCTATAATAGCTACCATTTATTGAGTGTTTACTGTGTCCTGGGTAGTACACTTAAGTGTTTTATATATGTACTGTGGGGGAAGGACCAGGATAATTTCTCCAATGGGAAGTTTTAACTTAATAGGTTTTTGAGAATTGTGGATTACTATTGACCCTGTAAGACAAAAATTATACTCACGTAGTTTAACAACAATAAATTCCATTTAAGTCATAAAATGTTTTGCCTGCAGAATAGTAGGGAAATAATTGAAGAAGGAAACTTAGAGATTGTTATTAATGAGAGAACTGAGTCAGAATTTGTCACTTTTATATAGTTCATGAGTTTTCTCAGGTTTTTTGGGGGGGGGTATATTTGGGATGACTACACAGAACGTTTTTGTTTTTAGAATATTTAATATTTGTGGAATATTACAAATAGAAATTATCACTGAACAGCTATTTACTGCATGCTTGTGTGTTTTGCACTCAGATGTGATAATAGAAAATAAATCATTCCAGCTTCCTAAACCAGGTTAAGTGATCATTATTTCTCATCTAGTTTTATCTGAAAGACTAGTCTGCTTAACTATTTAAATTTATTTTTAGTAATAAATCTTTAGATCCTAGCCTTTGCCTCAGAGTCTGTACTTTCTGATTATAATTGATGGTGGAACCCAAAGCAATGATTGTATTAAATGAAGAAGAAAAGACATACAGATTAGAAAATTACTGGAATTATGTAGTTAGAGTTTTTTTTGCTTGACATTATTTAAAGCAGTGCAACCATTTTTTGTTTTTTTTTATTAAATATAATTTACAGTAAAAGTTACTCTTATGCTCTGTAAATTTTGACACATGAGAATAGTTGTATAAGCACTACCAGAATGAAGATACAGAGAGCATTTCTATCACCCTCAAAATTGTTCTGTGTCCTTTGTAGGTAGCCTAGCATTCCATCTTCTGTCCTAAGCACCGATCTGGTTTATACCTTATAATTTTTTCTTTTTAAGAATATTGTATTAACAAAATTATACCATATGTAGCCTTTCAGGCCACCTTCTTTTACTTAACACAGTGCTTCTGAGATTCACATATATTGCCTGTATCCAGAGTTCATTCCTTTTTATTTCTAAGTAATATTCCATTGTATGGATATACTGCAGATCTTTGATCATTTCCTAGTTGAGGGAGATTTTTTTTTTTCTTCCAGTTTTTGGTGATTAGAAATACTATAAACATTTTTATATAAGCTTGTGTGTGAATAGAAGTTTCACATCATTTGGGTAAATACCAAGAAGCTGCTAAACTGTTGTTGAAAATGGCTGAACCATTTTTATATTCTCATCAACAATGTATGAGAGTTACAGTTGCCCCCCATCCTTGCTAGGGATTGCTATTGTTAGTTAGTTTCTTAATTTTAGCCATCCTAAAAGATGTGTAATAGTCTCTCAGTGTTCTTTTAAGTTGCATTTCCTTAAATGACTAGTGATGTTAAGCATTTTTCATGTTTCTTTGCTATCTGTATATCCTTTTTGGTGAAGTATCTGTTTAAGTCTTTTGCCCATTTCTTTATTGGGTTGTTTTCTTACTGCATTTTTTGAGTTCTTTAAATATTCTGGATATAAATTCTTTATTAGATACATGATTTGCACATATTTTTTTCTCACAAATTGTTGCTTGTTTTTTTAATTTTGTCTTCGGTATGTTCTTTAAAAGTTATTGAGAAATAACTGATATACAGTAAACTGAACATGTATAAAGTATCCATTTTGGTAAGCCTTGGCATATGTATACACCTGTGAAATCATCACCACAATCAAGATAATGAACATATCCATCACTCTTAAAAGTCTCTTTGTGCCCTTTTGTAATCCTTCCCTCCCCACCCCAACTCACCCGCATCCCAGGCAACCACTAAGTTTTTAAAAATTACAAATTAGTTTGCATTTTCTAGAATTTTATATAAATGAAATCATATACTATGTACTTTTTTCTTTTCTTTTCTTTTGTCTATTTTCTTTCAGCAAAATTATTTTGAGATCTATCTGTGTTGTGTGTATCAAAGTCCATTCTTGTTTTATTGCTGAGTAGCATTCTATTATACGGCTATGCCATATGCCATGATTGGATTATTTCTGCTTTGGGGCTATTATAAGTATAGCCACTATTAACTTTTGTATACAGATCTTTTTTTAATGGATTTATACTTTCTTTTCTCTAGGAGTGAAATGGCTAGATAATATGGTAATGGCTAGGTAATATGACTAGGTAAATGGCTAGGTAATAAGTATGTTTAACTTTTTATGTCAAACTGTTTTTATAACATTTTACATAAATCAGCAGTGTAAAAGAAGAGTTCTAGGTGATCCACATTATCGCCAACATTTGATGATCAGTCTTTAATTTTAGCTATCCTAGTAGGTTTGATGTATATTTGAAGCTCTCTTAATAGGCACATAGGTGTTTCTAATTTTATGTCCTCTTGGTAAAATGACCCATTTATGACCAAGAAATGATCTTTATCCTTGGTAATGTTTTTGATTTGAAATCTACTTTGATATTAACATAGTCATTCCTCATTCTTTTGACTAATGTCAGCATGGTATTTATATTTTTTCCATTCTTTTACTTTTAAACTGTTTGTTTGTTTAAAGTACATTTCTCAAAGGCACAGTATAGTTGGGTTGTCCTTTTTTTTCCTATTCTGATAATCTCTGCCTTTTAGTTTGGGAGAGTTAGACCATTTACATTTAATGTGACTAATGATCTAGTTAGGTTTAAATCTGCCATCTTGCTGTGAATTTATTTGTCTCACCTACTCTTTGTTTTCTTTTCCCCCTTCTGCCATCTTTTGAATTGAGTATTTTTATGGTTCAGTTTTATTTCCTGGGTTTGTGTACTGGCTATAACGCTTTGTTTTAGAGGTTGCTTTAACTTTCCGTAATCTACCATCTAATAGTATTACACATGTAGTATACTTCCATTTCTCTTCTTTTGGCCTTTGTACTTTTATTTTCTTATATTCTACTTTTATTATGTTGTAAACTAAGCACTCATAATAGTTATTTTTAAAAAGTTATCTTTTAAAGAGATTTAAATATTTAAAGAGACTTAATTTTTTTTTTTTTTTTTTAGAACTCTCATGTATTTTTTCACATTGTTACCATTTACAGTTCTCTTATTTTTTGTTGTAGATCCAGATTTCCATAAACTCTGACCACTATATTCTATCTTGGTTGAAATTAGAAGTCCCAGCTTTTCCACTCTTTGCTTTGAGGATTTATGATGTACAATTTAATGGATGGGCTTCAATTAATATATTTTTAGATGCCCTAACTGCATACTTTTTAGGGTTTTTTTCCCCAAGAATTTTTACATCACACATCTAAAGATAGTTTTCATCCTTTAAAGATAGTGTAAATGAATGAGATTTATTCCTTGATGTATATACTTACCTGCTGCTTTTAATATTTCAATACTGAAATTATTTAGTATCTTGTAAGTAACTCTAAGTTCAGCTAACTCTAATATTCTAACATAAGACTAATGTGTCACTTCAGCTTCAAAATAACATGCTTGCTATTTTCCCTCCCCTCTCCCTTTGTTATATACAGAAAAGTAATCCTGTTGAATATATTTTTGCTGATCATTTAGGTCCTTTTGGTAAATTGGAATTTCTAGTGGAAATGAATACTAGTTTATTTTTTTTCTGGATACTAGTTTATTATACAAAGTGCAGTTTTATATATTTAAGATCTCCCTTAGTAATTAAATTCAAATGATTGTATCTTAAATGACTTAAAGACAACCTATAAGCCTGGCTTCAATAAATGGATATTTTCTTCTTTGGGGAAATGAGGTGGATGAAAACCTCTATTTACAAAAGAGGTCTGTTTAGGGGAGTATAACTTTAATTTTTGTTTAAATGGTTTCTTCTAGAGTTACTGTAAGATAAGATTTTTCCATGCTTTTGAATAATCCAGTAAATGAGGAAATCTCTAATGATTGGGCAGGAATGACAAATGACTAAAAACACCAACAAACTGGGTTCTGGGGAGGGTGGTGATACGTGCTATAGGATGTATCTGTGGAAATATAGTTCATATATCTTTCTCATTGGCAGTGTGTGGAAAAAACTTCTTTACCCCTGTTGCTGGTAGTCCTCTCCTGTTTTAGGGGAAGGGGATGGTGAGGAAGATGCATTAAGAAATCATTAAGAGACAGTTGAGGAATGGATTTTGCTGGGACAGCCCACTTCTGGAAGGACAGCATAAGAATCCTTGTGGACCCACTTCCCAGTGAAACTGGTTAAAATTATTTCTTTTTATAGCAGTCCTTTAAAGTCTCTGGAAATGGTCCTAAGGGTATATCACAGATGAAGAAAGAAAGTCTGCTAAAACTTGGTAAGAACAGCCAAAGTCTGTGGTATTTGAACCAAGACTTGCTTCCTCTCTCCCCTTTTCTAGCTCAGCAAGATGGAAACTCCATTCCAGACTGGTGCAGCCAAGAACACAGGATTCCCTCTCTCCCCACCGCCTAGTTGGAAGGGTATCTTCCTGAGAGGAGCAAGATGTCAGGATTTCTCATTCTGCCCCCAGCTACTTGTTGCTGAGGCTAAGTTCTGGGCAGGTGGGGCTGAGAGGCAGGGGCTTACTTCTGCTATCCCACTCATGGCACAGAGACTCTACTTGTATGCAGTGCCTTTGAGAATTATCGTGCCTCAGCTCTTAAGGTAGCAGTTCCACACTGGGAGTAAGAAACAAGTTGAGAAGACCTGAGGCTACAGTTCCCTTTCCCTCCACTCCACCAGGCATTTTGGTCTCAAAGTTGGGTTGTCATTCTATAGTGCACCACTGTCCCCGCCCCCAGACCCATCGCTCAGAGCATTATAAAACAGAATTCTGCATCTCCTTCCAAAATAACTAACTTTATTTGCAACAATTTGTGGAAAAGTCCAAGCTTAAGAGTACTCAAAAACAGTGGAGATTGTGAAAGGTAATGAGGAAGAGAGTGGTAGATGCATTAGAGATAAATAAACTACAGTTTGGCTAGCTTGCTGGAGGGAACCAGGGAAATAATGAGCTGGAAGGAGACCTCCTGGGGTCAGACTAAATCTCAAACACTGACCTCTCTTCAAAGGAGCAGAGATTTGTTTGGATCAGTCTGTGGAGCAATTTATGCTTCAGAGCATCATTGAAAACAATAGAGCAGTGAGCTGACAAGTAGTGATGCTTTAAAGCTGGGTTTTGTCAGGGAAAGAGACAGGGAGCCCTGCCAAAACTGCTGTCATCTTATGGTAACTTTGGGAATACCCAAGGCTGTGTCTCTTGATGAAGGACGTCAGGGGCTTCACACTGAGGGAGGATGAGGAAATAGACTTCAGTGAAATGATCTAGCCAGTGAATAAATACAGTAAACAAATAACAATAACAAACCCCAGAGGGAGGCAGCCAGTATCCAGAGTTGCTACAGTATAATATCTAGAATATCAAATTTCCAACAATATTAGAAGACTTGGAAAGGAACAGGAAAGTATGACCCATACACCAGAGAAAAAGGGAAAGCAACCGAGACTGCCAGTGAAATTGACTGGATATAAGATTTAACAAAGATTTCAAATTAGCTGTTAGAAATATGTTTGGAGAACTAAAGAACCATGATTAAAGAAGTAAGGGAAAGTATAATGACAACTTCTTTCAAACAGAGAATATTAATAAAGAGAAATTATAAAAAACTGGAAATTCTGAGTTTGAAAAGTATGAAATGAAAAATTCACTAGAGGGGCTCAGTGATAGACTTGAATTGGCAGAAGAATTAGTCTACTTGTAGTTAGATTGATACAGATTATGAATTCTGAAGAACAGAAAAAAAGAACGAAGAATAATGAACAGTCTCAGAGAAATGTAGGACACCATTAAATGTCCCAGCATACACATAATGGAAGTACCAAGAAAAGAGAGAAAGGAGCAGGAAAAGTACTTTAAGAAACAATGGGTGAGACTTCCCAAATTTGTTGAAAAACATTAATCTACATATTGTGGAACCTCAATGAACTCCAAGTAGGATGAATTTTAAGAGATTCACAGACATACCAAAATTAAAATGATGATAGTCAAGGATAAGGAGAAAATCTTGAAAGCAGGAAGAGAAAAACAATTCATCACTTACAAGGAAACCCCAGAAAATTAATAGTTACTTTCTCATCAGACAGAGGATATGATGCAGTGGGATAACACAATCAGAAGTGCTTAAAGAAAAAAATTGCCAACCAAGAATCTTATCTTTCAAAAAAGGAAGACTAAATAAAAAAATTTTTAGACAAACAAAACTGAGAGGATTTGTTGCTCAGACCCGCTTTACAAGAAACACTAAAGGAAGTTCTTTAGGCTGAAAGCAGTTGACCCCATGCAGTAATTCTAATACACACACATGCAAAAGAGCATCAGTAAAGGCTATTATGTAATAATAAAAGATATATTTCTTCTCTTATTTTAAAAGCAGTTGTGTAAAACAATAGGTATATAATGTATTTTAAACCTGTAACACATAGAAATGTAGTATATATGCCCATTACAGCATAAAGGAGATTTATGGGAGCAAAGCTGTGTTAAGCTAAAGAAAGGACTCCACGTGGAACTTGAATCCATAGGAATAAATCAAGAGAACCAGAAATGATAAATATGAGGTTAATAAAAGCTATAAACATATGCTTGCTCTCTCTTCTTCTTTTCTTTAAAGGTCATAATTATATGAGGTAATAATTATAACAGTTACAACAATTATAACACAGTTTGAGTGATAACATTTTATTATTGAGTTTGTAACATTTATAGATGTAATAGAACAATAGCACAAAAGGGGAATAGAGCTATATAGGAATAATGTTTTTATATCTTACTGGAGTTAGTATAAATTGGAAGCTGAATCTGATAAAATACGTATGGAAAGCCCTAGAACAAGCATGAAGGGAATAACTTTAAAAAAAATCACTAAAAAGATTAAAATACTGTATTAGAAAATATGCACTTAATGCCAAAGAAAGCAGTAAAAGAGGAAAAGGGCAACAAAAAGACATGAGACACATGGAAAACAAAAAGTAAGATGGCAGACATATATCTATATTAATAATGACATTAAATGTAAATGGGTTAAATAACTAATCAAAAGGCATTGGTTGTCAGTATGGATAAAAAATAGATACAGAATCTAATCATATGCTCTCTGTAGGAGACATGCTTTAGATGCAAGATACAAATACATCAGAAGTAAAAGGAAGGCAAAAAAAATATGATGCAAACAGCAACCATAAGAAAGCTGGAGTGGTTAATACTAATATCAGACAAAATAGACTTTAAAATGATCTAAAAAAAATGTCATTGGAGATAACAATAAAAGTGTCACTTCATTAGGAACATATAATAATTACACATATAGGCATCTAACAACAAAGCCCTGATAGATGAAGCAGAACCTGACAGAAATGAAACAGACAATAATTGCAGCACCTCCATTTTTACTATTGGATAGAACAATGAGGCAGAAGATTATGAAAAAATTTGTCTTAAGCAGCATTATAAACCAACTATACCTAACACATCTATAGGGCTCTCTACCCAGTAATAGGAGAGTATGTGTTCTTCTAATGTGCCCATGGAACATTTTCCAGGAAACACTGCAATACATTTAAAAAGATAGAATTAATACAAAGCATAGTTTCAAACCACAATGGAATGACATTAGATATCAAACAAACCTGGGAAACTGACAAATGTGTAGAACTTAAGCAAGATACTCTTAAATAACCAATGGGTCAAAAAAGAAATGAAAATGACACAACATACAAAAACATAACTACAGCTAATGCAGTGTTTAGGAGAATATTTATAACTTTAAATGTATACTTAAAAAGAAGAAAGATGTCAGTAACCTAATCTACTTTAAGACCCTGGAAAAGAGAAAATTAAACCAGGAAGAGGAAGGAAATTATAAAAATTAGCAGAAATTAAATGAAATAAAGAATAGTAAAACCATAGAAAAAGTCAGTAAAACCAAAAAGCTGGTTCTTTGAAATTATCAAGAAAATTGGCAAACCCTTTAGCTAGAAAGGTTTTTCTCATTGACTAAGAAAAAAAGAAGACACATTACCAGAATGAGAGAGAAAAGATGGGACATCACTACTGTCCTTAAGGAAATAAAAAAGATTGTAAAGGAATAACAATTATATGCCAATAAATGAGATAATTTATATGACATGGACAAATTCCTAAGAAGATGCCAACTACCAAAATTGACTCAAGAAAAATAATCTGAATAGATCTATGACAAGTAAAAAGATCAAATTAGTAGTCAAAAAACTACCTACAAAGAAAACCCCAGGCCCAGATGGTTTCACTAGTGAGTTCTACTAAACATTAAAAGAAAAATCAATACTAGTTCTTTACAAGTTCTTGTGGAAAATAGAGTTAGTTGGGGGTATGTGTACCCTGTACACTTGAAGTGGAGAGGGTGACAAGAGCATCAAGGGGCAGTATAGTAAGATACTTAGTTTCTCTTGTGACTAGAGGGAGCATTATGCATCCCTACTTTGATTAGAAACTTCTTTTTATATCCACTTCTCGTGGATTCATTATGCTGTATCTGGTTTATAAGACTTCAATTTATACAGGTTTTTAAAGAATATTGTATGGCCTGAATGAGGCAAACCCTTTGAAGGCAGAATCATTGATGAATGAATCTGAATTTATTTCCAAATAGTGAGGTTTTGCGTTACAAGAGAATAACAAATATTAGTTGTACTTACTGGTTCTGATTTTATAATATCAGTCTGACGGCATTAGTAAATTTTCTGTTTTCAGGTTTTTAATGATCTAGCTTTTGATGTTAGGATCTATTATAAGAATAAAGTTCCTGGGGCGCCTGGGTGGCTCAGTCGTTAAGCGTCTGCCTTCGGGCTCAGGTCATGATCCCAGGGTCCTGGGATCGAGCCCCGCATCGGGCTCCTTGCTCCTCAAGAAGCCTGCTTCTCCCTCTCCCACTCCGCCTGCTTGTGTTCCCTCTCTCGCTGTGTCTCTGTCTGTCAAGTACATAAATAAAATCTTAAAAAAAAAAAAAGAATAAAGTTCCTTTATGTGTTCCTTGCATCATTTTGGGTAAGGTTGCACAGTATAAGCTAGGATTGACTTTGCTGATTTTTTTATTTCCATTTGTGTTTTCTTCTTTACATCCTAGCTTAACACTTTTTTCCAAGGGACCTTATTTAAGTTTATGTAGCATATTTGCCAAAAATCATTTGTATCTATCTCATCTGAGTCTCACAAAATTTTGAGGTTAGTAGGTCAGCTATTCTCTTTTTTCTCTTCGTGTGTATGTATGCATATGTGTGCATATGTTTGGAGTGTATGTGTTTAAACATATGAACTGTGGCATACTTTTTTACCAGTTGGAATATAAACAATGGCTTTCTATTAGTGTTTCAGTATATGGCAGTGCTGAAACTCTTTAGATTAGTATGAAGCCCCTTCTCTTCCACATGCCAATAAACCTTTTTGTTAACTCTTATAGGAAGCTGGTTGTTCAGATTGTAATTGTTGCCAGTGCACATTCAACCAATTTATGCAAAGTAATAATAGTAACAGCTAACATTTACTGAGTGAGTATATAAGTGTCATATGGTCAGAGAATTGTCTAGCTAAAACCTAGATTATTTGAAAAGATTCTGAATTTACTGCTGTTCTTGATCTTAAGCTAGGGCAGTGGTTCTCAAGAAGGGGCAAGTTTGGCCCCCAGGGAACATTTGACAGTGTCTGGAAGTTTTGATTGCCATAGTGGGTGCTACTGGCCTCGAGTGGGTAGAGGCTGGGGATGCTGCTAAACATCTTACAGTGTACATGACAGCTTCCCACAAATTATCTAGCCCAAATTGTTAATAGTGTTGAGGCTGAGAATCCCTGGGCTAAGGTGATTTTTGCCTTCATCCTTGTGAGCAGTGACTCTTGAAGGTCTGAGGAAAAACAATACTTTCTTCTAGTATTTGGTTCAACTATGATATTTTCAGGTCAGTATTCCTCAGGGTATAGGCTGGCCACCAGAATGTTTAGCTCTGGAAAGGTTTAGGTGTGTGCTATCTCAGGGAAAACCTAGAACAGCTGTTTTTAGATCACTACTCTCCATACCTGACCCAGTCTACCAGAATATCTGTTTCTGCCCTCAGAGTGACTTGATTCAATCCAGGACCTCATTGCTGTCTTTTGTCTTTGGTTTTGGTCAGGGCACCCTCCTTCCACCTGATGGAATTTTTTCCCCACTTAATGGAATTTAATCATTGAATCCAAGGGACAAAATAATTTTAGGTTTTCAGTTTCTTCTCTCTCAGAGGCTTCTGACTGCTTAGGAAATTTTTCTCATTCCTATTTTTATAATTTGATTCTTTAAACATCAGTAGTTTCATGGAAGGAAGGCATTATGAAGTGTTACAAAGCTCTGCCATATTGGAACTGTCTGCATGTGAAGCAGGAGAGTGATGTTAAGTCATATTAGCTTAGTCAATGTCTGATGAACTAAATGGTTTGGTGAAGGCATGATTCAGCCTTAGCTATATCTGATGTAAAAGCATACTGTGGGGCGCCTGGGTGGTTCAGTCGGTTAAGCATCTGCCTTTGGCTCAGGTCATGATCTCAGGGCCCTGGGATTGAGCCACACATCTGGCTCCCTCCTCAGCGGGGAGCCTGCTTCTCTCTCTCCCCCTCCCCCTGCTTATGCATGCGCTCGCTCGCTCTCCTCTCTTTCTCCCTCTCTCTCTGTCAAATAAATAAATAAAATCTTTAAAATAAAAGTAAAAAAGCATACTGTATTCTATCAGATAGATGCAACTATAGTTTAAATATATTAAAGAACTAATCATTTCATTTTGTAAGTTATTCAGGACTCTTTTTGTATCTTCTGCTTGAACAAGTACTTCGTTGCTGATGTTTATCTCAGTAATATCTAACAGGTAAACTGTTAACTTTTTGAAGAATGTTATTAACCTCTGTTATTATAGTAGTGATTGGTGAAAATTCAAATGATACCATCCTTCTCTGAAAGAATTTACTTCCAGTAACTAATTAATACAGTTAGGCAACAGTATTTGCTTACAAATATTAGATTTGTATTTTAGTTCTAATTAGAGAACTTGTCACATAAGTTAAAGTTTTTATTTCAGACAGTACAGTTCATGAGACTCAATGGCAATGGTTCTGTATATGAGACCCCTAGACCAGCAGCATCACCATTAACTAGGAGCTTGTCAGAATGCCAAGTTTCAGACCCACTCAGACCATCTCAGACCCACAAGAATCAGAAACTCACGTTGGGGTTGCAGAATCTGTTTAACAAGTCTTCCAGGTGATTCTTATACTTGGTAAAGTTTGGGAACTGCTCTACAGAGTGTCTTATTGAATTAGTTCACTTGATTTTAAATGCAATGCACTTGTTCTCTTTTTGTTCTTATTACATTTTAAACCTGTATTATTTGTGGAAAGATAAGGTGTCCAAATTATTGACCGAACTCAAGGAGCACATATAAAGTATTTAAAGAAGGACTTCTTGGGCAGATTTGAGAAATATTATTTCAAGCGATCAAGATAGATATTTGTATAAATCACCATAAAGTAAAGCCCTCAAGAGATTTAATTCAAAATCCTGCATTGTAGGAATATAATTGTTTGGTACTCAGGGACTGCTGAGTTAAACAGACTTCTGAGACATAAAATCAAGGAATATATATTTTTAAAAAACCCACACATGCTCCCATAGTAACTTTTAAAATGGAAATTAGGGTGATGATAATAGATATCAAAGAGGGGGTATGCTGAAATCTGTAACTGTATAAGGAAAAAAATGTCTTAAACTATATTGTAAAAAGTCATGGTGTAATAAATATATATAGTGTAGAGATGTTATTTTAAAAGAGGTAAAAATTCTGATTTGGCTACCTAACACTGCTAGCCTATCTGAGGATAGTTATATTTTAATTGTAGTTTAATTAGTATTAATGCTCTAATTAATGTATTCATAATGACTGAATCACCATTGAAATGAGAGTCTGTTACCTATAAAATATAGGAGATATAACAACATTGAATTTACAAAGCTGTGCTATCTGTAGCTTCCATATCTTCGGGCTTCTAATTGCACAAGCAGTGCATGAATATTGAGGTATTTTAACTAGCCACCCTAATTTTCTCTCAGTAAGTTAATATTTTTTCATATGCAGATTGTACTACTAAACTCCAACTTGAGTTTATCCCCTAGTTCTCTTTCAGTAGAGGTGCCATGTGTATTGTGTTTTATTTATCTTTGTTGATGAACTAATACGTATCTTAACTGTTAGTTTAGCTCATACTTCAGCCTTTTTCATGAGGTCTTAAATTGTTAGGTCCTATATCTAGAGACTCTTATCTCTAAAGTTTATATTATATTCACAGATAAGGTTTTAACAAATTGGACTCTTCAGTCATTTTGCTAATAAGTGATTAAAATCCCACACAAAGGGGCACCAAAAAAAAAAAAAAAAAATCCCAGACACAGCCTGTTTTTTCTTTTTTTTTTTTTTTTTAGGGAACACGTTATTATAGATTCAGGATATAGATGGCAGGGTGGGGTAACCTTGTATGTTGTTAATTTGCTGTTTTCATTTTACTTTGGGACATCTAACCTCCATATCTGGATAGAGGCCAAGGATATTTACAATCAGTATAAAAAAGAATGTTCATAAGTTGGATGTCTGTTAGTACTTCGAGTTGGTTTTGATACTAGTTATGTACATAGAGAAGGCAGAGAGAGCTGTAGAGATGGGGAGGATGGAAAGGGGAGGGAGAGAGATATCATAAAAAGACAACAGGGTCTGAATTGATCCGTATTTGCTCTGTTATATATAGTTATATATAGTAAATGTAGTTTATTGCTCAATGTATTTAGCTCAGTAAGAATGACTAACATTCAGGATTTGTACTTTATTAAGTATTTGAACTTAATAGTTTTTTATTAAATGAAATGACTTCATTTAGTACATAATAATTTGTTGTGGTTCAAAATTAAAATTCAGAGTCTTATTTAATCATCCAAATTTAATGCTTTAAAGAATAATGGACTCTTTTTTCATCCTGAAGTTAACACTGGTTAATTATAGAAAAGATGGAAAATTTTGAAAAATTATTTAGAAGATGATTCTCCCACTCAGAAGTAATCACATATAATGTTTTGGTATATTTCTTCCCAGTCTTTTAAAAAATAAATTTTTAAAATTGAGATCATTAATAACCTTTATTATATTTTTAATCTAATGTAGTTACAAGAAATTTTTTATGTCCTTAAGTCTTTAACTTTAATAACAGTATTTTTATATCAAAATTTAAGTTTTCTGTGTTGTCAAACATTTAACATTTTTCTTTAGTATTATAAAAATCATGCAGTGAACTTTCCTGTTCATAAATCTTTATCTGTATAAATCTGTCAGTCTTTATCTGTATCTGATTATTTCCTTCCACATTCCTACATTGGGAATTACTGAGAGAATATAAATGTTTTCAAGATTCTTAATGTGTATTGCCAAATTGCCATCCAAAACCATTGATCCAATTTAACTTTCACCAACAGTATATAAGATACCTAATAAAGAATACCCTTGTCAGCACAAGGTATTACTGCGTTTAAAAAATCAGTCCAGGGGCGCCTGGGTGGCTCAGTCGTTAAGCGTCTGCCTTCAGCTCGGGTCGTGATCCCAGGGTCCTGGGATCGAGCCCCGCATCGGGCTCCCTGCTCCACGGGAAGCCTGCTTCTCCCTCTCCCACTCTCGCTGCTTGTGTTCCTTCTCTCGCTGTCAAAATTTGTAGCCAGAAAAGAATTAAAAAAAAAAAAAATCAGTCCATTTTCTTCATGAAAAATCATATCTTATTCTATTAAATACCGTCAAATACTAAAGTTACTGTTATGTTATTGTTTACAGTAGATTAATTGGACTTTAGAAAAACCATACCTGGACTTTCTCAATTTGAACGAGAATGTAATGTAGTAGAAAACTGTCAACAGTAGGAAATTTGGAAATATTAGGTCATCGTAATGGTCTGAGGGTCATTGGGAACCATATTATTATTATTATTATTATTATTATTATTATTATTATTATTATTATTATTGAAACAGTGCAGCTAAAAGCAAGAGAAAATGTATACTGAGGAGATATTTTTCTACCATTGAAAAAATAAGTGCTTGCTGTTTATCAACTTTCAGGAATAGCAATAATAACATAGGACTTTAAGGGCACTGCCTTGAAATTAGATTCTTTAGTATCTTATTAAGATTATGGCTCTTGGGGCACCTGGGTAGCTCAGTCATTAAGCGTCTGCCTTTGGCTGAGGTCATGATGCCAGGGTCCTGGGATCAAGCCCTGCATCAGGCTCCATGCTCGGTGGGAAGCCTGCTTTTCCCTCTCCCACTCCCCCTGCGTGTGTTCCTGCTCTCGCTATCTCTCTCTCTGTCAAATAAATAAATAAAATCTTTAATAAAATAAAAAGATTATGGCTCTTGCTTACTATGTTTATATTGGATAGATTATCTAATCTCTAGGTCTCAGTTTCTTTATTAAATGAAGATTAAAAAGAATTTCTTTTAAGGATTATAAAAGATAGTATGTGTAAAGTACAAAGCAGAGTGCCTGGCAGTTGGTTAATGCCAAATAAATGCTAGTTATTATTTGACAGATTTTGATAGATTTATTTATTCAACAGATATCTATTGAGCACTTACAGCATGCCTCACACTTTCCAGACATTGAGGATACAGTCATGAAACAAATGAACAAATCCCAAATGAAAATTATATTGTAATTAGGGGCAAGAGGGATGATAATACCTTATAACATAGAATAACTACAAATGAGAGTTTTAGAAACTTGGAATGAATGACTTCATATGAATAAATCTCCCTATAACTAAAATAGGCAAAGAATGACTTCTGTCTGTTGAGGGTGGAATACCTTTGTACTATTTTGTTTTGTTTTCTGTTTAATTTTTATTCATTTGCAACATAATGTGATTAGTATCTGTGCTTTCCTTTACTTGGCAAACTCAAGTTGCTGGAAATTAAAGCATCTAATTTTTATGGTAATGCATGTTGGAATTAATGCTGCTGTAAGTATTTCTTTGAGAAAGGAAGAAGGAATTGCGTTGTTGAAAACTGAACAGCTGAGTACATGTATATTTTGAAATATATAAACAGAAAGTATTAGTTTTCTTTGCTTAGCTAATAGCACAGTGTTATAAAATTGGTCTTGAAAATGAGAGAGAAATGTAATATTTATTTTTAAGAGTAGTATTTGTCTTTAAAATGACTTACGAGATAGTTTTGAATATTTAAATCCCATAGAGAGCTGCAAGAGAATGTACTAGTTATCTATGGCTGCATAACAAATTATCCCAAAACCTAGTACTTAAAACAACAAACATTTATTATCTTAAAGTTTCTGTGGGTTCTGAATCTGGATGCAATTAGGATGTATACTCTGGCTAAGAGTCTCACAGTCAGTCTGTTTCGATCAAGACATCAGGCAAGGTGTTGGCCTGGGCTCCAGTCATCTCAGGGTTTGACTCAAGGACAGTCTGCTTCCAAATTAAGTGGTTAGTTGTTGGCAATATTCAGTTCCTCATGGGCCATTGAACTGAGGGCCTCAGTTCCTTACTGTTTGTTGGCTGGATGCCTCCCTCAGTTCTTGCTTTTCTATAGGGCAGCTTAAAGTTGGGTAACTGGCTTCCATCAGAGCAAGCAAGTGGGAGAACAGAACAAGGTAAACAAGATGGAAGCCAGAGTCTTTATGTAACCTAACCTCAAAAGTGATATCCCCTCACTTCTGTTGTATTCTGATCTTAGTAGCAAAGTAGTAAGTTTAGTCCATACTAGAGAGAATTACACAGGGACATGAATAACTGCCACAAGTCAGGAATCATTGGGAGCCTTTTTAGAAGCTGCCTACCACAGAGAGCAAAGTAAAACATCCATGGACAGCATCTATGAAAAACTAAGTGATAAGATATTCTCATGAGCCCTAAATACCAGAGGCTGTGGTCAAATCACAACTATAAGAACTGAGCAGTCTGTGAGTCTATAGAGAAACAATGGATCATCTGACAGACTAAAAAATAGGAAAACCCTAAAATACACTACAAATCAAAATATTCTCTAAGTATTTACAAGAAAACACAACAGACCAATTTGAGACAATTAAGTGCAACTAGAATAGGTGCAAATGAATGGTGCCTGGATGGCTTGGTTGAGTGTCAGACAGCTCTTGATTTCGGTTCAGGTCATGATCTATGGGTTGTGAGATCAAGCCCAGTGTCAGCTTCTTGCTCAGCAGAGAGTCTGCTTGAGATTCTCTCTCTTTCTTTCTCTCTCACTCAAATAAATAAATCTTAAAAAAAAAAAAGGTGCAAATGATACATGGTAAGGTTTAAGTGGTTGGATCATCTAGGCATTATGAACTTGCAGAATGGCAGCCAAAGCTCGCTTCCAGGACAAACCCACACTGAGAGGAAATTGCTGGAAAAAAATCCAAACTGCAGTGCAGAGACCATAGAGATTAAAGGAGAAGATTCAGATAAAAGCAAGGGAGGGTTCTTGGGAGATCTGAGAGAGCAAGCTGCTGCTCTTCTTTCTTTCTTTCTTTCTTGCTTTCTGTCTTTTTAAGAGAGAGAGGGAGTGCACAGAGGGAGGAGTAGAGGGGGAGAGACAAGCAGACTCTGTGCTGAGTACGGAGTCCTTCTCTGGACCTGATCTGGAGATCATGACCTGAGCCAAAACCAAGAGTCAGTAGCTTAACTGATTGAGCCACCCAGGCACCCTGAGCAAGCTGCTGCTAACTTAAAACACCACACAAAAACAACATAATGAGCTTGGAGATGTTAGAAAAGCCCTGTTGAACGATGCCTCCTTAAAAGCTGAAGAAAAGTAATTTCATTTAAACATGAATAACAAGTTAAAGAAGAAAAATACTGAACAAAGTTATTATAAAGGAGAAAGAATAAGGAGCAAAATGACCTCTTAAAAGACAATAAATGCCAATCAGGAAGATGTATCCACACAACAGATAAGTACTATAATCTATTTCAAAACAAGCTGAATAAAATTTTAAAAATTATATATTAAAGGAAAGCATAAATTGGAATTAGAAAAACTCAGAAATTAGGTGATAGAACTCAGGAAAAATCAGAATAAAAGTATAAAATTTCAAAAATGAACCCTAATCCAGAAGAAATTTAAGAGTAAATAAACATCACTGGTAATGTGTAAAGAGATACAAGATGAAAAGGAAAAAAAAACATTGATAAAAGATTTAAGAGAAAGGGACAGATATTGAAAACAAAGACAATCCAATATATGAATAACATACGTCCCTGTAATAGTAGGGAAACTGAAGAAATACTAAAAGCTATAATGCAAAAAAAGTCCTGAATTAAAAAAAAGTTTTTCTTTGAAACTGCATATTGAAAGGATACACTGTATACCTAAGAATATTGACCCAGAACAATGACAACTGATATAAATGCTGGTAAAATCAATGAACTTTAAAGAAAAAAAAAACCTATGGGCACCAGGCATAAAGACTAAATAACTTAAAATAAGATTGTCATCAGACTTTTTTGTCTGTTAGCATAACTTACTTATTTTTCTAATTTATCTTAAGTTTTTATTTAAATTCCAGTTAACATACAGTGTAATCCTAGTTTTAGGTGTTTAATTGAGTGATTCAGTACTTTCATACATCACCCAGTATTCATCACAACTCGTGCAATCCTTAATCATTACCTGTTTCCCCCATCCTCCTACCCCTCTCCCCTCTGGTAACCATCAGTTTGTGCTCTACAATTAAGAATCTCTTTCTTGGTTTGCCTCTTTCACTCTTTTTTCCCCCATGCTTGTTTGGTTTCTTAAATTCCACATATGAGTGAAATCATACGGTCTTTGTTTTTCTAAGACTGATTTTGCTTAGCATATTTCTCCCTAGCTCCATCCCTGTCGTTGGAAATGGCAAGACTTCATTCTTATGGTTCAGTAATATTCCATTCTTTATATATACAACATCTTTATCCATTCATCAATTGATGGACATTTGGGCTGTTTCCATAGTTTGGCTATTGTAGATAATGCTGCTCTAAATCAAAGTGCGTATTATCATCAGACTTTTTAGCAGTAATGCTTTATTCCAGAAGAAAATAGAGTAACATATTTAAGATACTCAAGGAAAGAAAATGTGAGTCAAGGGGTGATATGTGGATTTATTTTTAGCAAAATTACTTTGAAGTGTGAAAGCTGTGAAAAATCTTTATTGATATGTAGAAAACTCAGGGATTGTTGCTCCCATCCACTACCTGAAGAATTTTACTAGAGCATAAGCTTCATGCAAAATCACTAGCACGGTATGGACAGGAGGATTGGTGGCTAACTTGTGAAGATTCCTAATGCAAAGACACCTTCATTAGCTCAAGTTATTTCAAGTATTGTGCTATAAATGTTCATAATTTGGTTACATTCTTTAGTACAGCAGCCTTAAATAGAAGAGTAATAGGTCTTTAATAGAGTACTTTTTGTATAATGATGTAACCATGGTTCCTTTTAAGAATGGACACACTACTTTGCTATACAGAGCAGGGTTTCTCAATCTTGGCACTGTTAACATTTTGGGCTGGATAATTGTTTGTTTGCGGGGCTGTCCTGTGCATTGTTGGATGTGTAGTAACATCCCTGGTCTCTATCTACTAGATGCCAGTAACATCCCAACTCTGTTATGATAACCAAAAATGTCTCTACATTGCCAGATGTACCTTATAGGGCAAAATCGGTCCTAGTGGAGAGTCAATATTATAGAGAAGTGTTGAAATTCTTACAAAGAACTAATTAGTATACCACTGCACTTGATCAAACATGAAAAACCACCTTCAAAATTGTAATAGAAAGAAGACCTAATAAAAGATACTAATCTGCCAGGATAATGCCATTATATATTGGATTACATATTTCATAAATTTTACTTTTGAAATGGGAGATTTAAATATATATATATATAATCTCCCATTTCAAATGTATATATATACACACACAATCTATAAGTAATTATGCACTTACTGGATTAATTCTGAAGTTAAGTTAGATGTAATATGCTAGTTTCAGAGAAGACAAAGTGTCAGTATAGCATATAACAAAAATGTGATTAATAGAATTTCAATTTAGGCATACATTTTTGTCCCATGCTTTCATGTTTAATCCTTAACTTTAAATTTACCAAATTATTTTCAGTATTTTACATTTTAACTTTCTATATGTTTTCAACGTATTAAAACTTAAAAAGAAATGTCTTCTTGATTGTAACTTGTACCACTATGCAGGGACTTAACTTGTTGGTATATGGGAAAGGCACTTTTTTAAGGCAGATATACTTGTAAGCATGTAAGAAAGACATGTATTTATAAATTCGTGCTTGTCTGAAGGCATATAGAAAAGGTATATTTCTTGGCATAACACTGAAATAAAGGGATGCAAAATTTAGGGGTGAGTATGTTTAGCCCCTAAATGTCTGCATGACTTTTCTTGGAGCTTTTAAACTTGAGTACACAAATTCTTCCACTCCTAGGTGAGAATGTTTTATTTGAGGTGGCTTTGATTTCATGGTGAACACACATGAGATAATAAAATTCATATAGTTGAAATTTGCTTTACCTTGAATTTTCTCTGGAATTTTTTTTTTAAGTAAGGATAGCTCTCAGGTCTTAAATTTTATCAAAATTGAATATTTTGCCCAATAAAACTAAACCTTTAAAGTATAAAATGTTCATTAAAATTTGAAAAAGTTTACATTATCAGCAATCAGTATTTGCTAGCCTTCCATTTAAGTAGCAAGTACAGAAGATTAATGGGTATATTTTCAGACAAGATAAGATACCTCTGCTTCAGCTGTTACAAGCTCATTTTTCTTAGAAGTGCTTTATACTTCGGATTCGTAATTCTGGTTTTCAGGATTTAAAAATGGAGGTGATCTCTGCAGATTTAATGATTCACCTCCTTCTGGCCTTGAATTTCCCAGCACAGCATTTCACAAATTGCCCTGCAAGATATGCTTGGTTTTCGAGGGTGGGGATTTCCAGAAGGATTTGTGAATCTGAGAAAAGCTGCATATTGTACCCTACTGAGAGATTCACTATGCTTATTAGCATATTAAATGCTCTAAGCTGAAGAAAACTATTTAACCCGATATCTGAAAGTTAGTTTACCATGGAATCCTTTTTGGTAGAATTTCTATTAAGATCTTGAGGACCAAATATTTTGTGGACCAGTTTTGGAAGTACTACTCTAATAATAAGATGAAACCCTGCTTCCTCATTATTACTAAATGACCAGTGGAGGAGAGATGTAAAAAGTATTAACATAGGTAGGGAATTAACGGAAAAAAAATGAGGATGAAGGGAGGATGCTAGTAAGTTTCCAAAAAAAAAAAGGAGTAGCTTTAAAAAGATGACTAGCTATAAATTGAAATTATGAAATTAAAGGAGTTTGGTGTATGCTACATTAATTTTTTAATAAAGAACATAAGTTGTTATGTGATATAGAAAGAACTTAGCATTAGAAATTATATTGATGAGTTTAAATACTGAATTGATAAAGTTACTAATACTAACCTTTTTTGCTATTTTGCAAGAAAATGAAATGTTATCCATTCTGTATTTATATTATTTTTGTATATATTTGTGTTTAATGGTTTTGTTTGTGATTGTAACATTCTTGATTCTTTCAAAAGTGAACTACATAGGAAGGAAAAGTTATTTAAACTCAATGTTCTTTAGACAGCTAGTTTACACACAAATGTTACTTAATCCCCATAAGTCAGCATTATCCATAATTTCATTCCTTTTTTAGCTGGGGAAACTGTGGCTTGAAAAGGTTGTGACTTGCCTCGTACCATTCAACTAGTTATTTAAGAAGCTGGTACTTGAAGCCTAGATCTTTCCATTACAGTAGATTACCTAATTAAGAGTAAACAGCTGAAATTTGTAATGGACATAAGAAGGGAAAACGTTCTAACCAGAGAATTCCTGTAAGTCTCTCAGGCTTTTAGGCCTGCCTTCTGGTGTTCTTTATTTCTTCTCCCAGAATGGAGGTAATGGAAGATGATATGAAGGCAGTCAATTTTAGAAATAAGAGCAGTAGACTGCTCTAAAGCTAAAACAAGTTTAAGCCCTGATTCTATCACTTAACTAGTTTTGACCTCAGGCAAATTATTTAACTTTTGTCTTAGTTTTCTAACTTACTAAATGGTTTTAGTAATACCTACCTCATAGCAAGTGTTTCATAATTGGTAACTAGTGTCATCATCATCATCATTACTCGTACTAAGTGAGAGGACTCAGTTAGAATTGAGTTCTTTGTCAGAGGCATAGGAAACTTTGCCTCTTTTCCATGTTTCATAGGGAACATGATCATACCTGCTAATTTATGTGATAGCAAACAGCGATAATCTGTGATTCAAGAGGACCTGAGTTCAAGGGCCTTGGATTAGTGGGAAAAACCTTACTTAGGCAGATTACTAGTAGTTAGGGCTTCTATTTTATTATCATTAAAATAGAAATATCATCTTAATATGAAGATCCATTGAGATAATGGTTGTTAATATATAACATACATGATTATAATATAGAGAGGGCTGTGAAAATAAAAACTATTTCAAAAAACATTGAATGCCTGATATCACATAGCTCTGTAGAGGAATACTGTCAAATTCTGAGTCACCATAAAGGATGTACAATTATAACCCTTTATAACTGTATATTATTATATAATTCATATTTATAAATATGTACTATACATATTTTTTGCTCTGTAAAATATACCTTTTCTATTTCTAGTTCATCACCAATGAAAAATAAAGATAATACACAAGTTCATTTGTCCTTTTGATTACTTAAAATAAGAAGAATCTAGCCTGAAGTAAAGAATCCTTCAGAAAGCTGCATAGAATGGAAAGGGTGTTGATTAATCTGTGTAAGTGTGACCATACTCTTTAAACCAAATCTTGGAATACATAGTCTGATGTAGTATGACAGCATGATTTAATGTTTGAAATCAATATTGCCCTATAAAATATGGAAGATATAATTACTGTCGAGTATAAGTGATAGTACTTCTCAGTCTTTCCAAAAGAAGATAGTAATGCTTTTAATTTGTATAGTGCTTAAGAGTTTAACACATGGTTTTTTGTTTTTTTTGTTTTGTTTTGTTTTGTTTTGTTTTTTTATTCATTTGAGACACAGAGATACAGAGAGAGAGAGAGAAAGCATGAGCAGGGAGAGAGGCAGAGGCAGAGGGAGAAGCAGGCTCCTCGCTGAGCCAGGAGCCCGATGCGGGGCTCGATCCCAGGACCCTGGGATCATGACCTGAGCTGAAGGCAGACGCTTAACCATCTGAGCCACCCAGGCGCCCCTAACACATGGTTTTTTAAAATATATTGTCTCATTTAATCCTTACAGTGCTCTGAAATACTCAGAGTACTCCTAGCACTGTTTCTTGTTGAGCAGTTTAAACTTAATTTTTTTAAAGATGTACAAAGTTTAAGAACTTATAATTGTAGAAAAGAGTCAACTTTGTATACCTTTGATTCCTGATCCACATAGTATTCACATTAATGTAATTATAATATCATTGCTATTATACTTCTACCAATATTAGTTTTAAAAATTTTCAAGGTGCCTGAAGTTCACTTTTTTCCTCTTTAGATTGGAAAATTTTTAAATGAATAGATGTAATATAAAGCTTGGCTTTTAGTATGTATTACCCTGATTAGGCTTCAGAATAATCATAGAATAGAATAGAATAGAATAGAATAGAATAGAATAGAATAGAATAGGTATAGATTATTATCCCCCTTTAACCTGTGTACCCAAAGTCACATCACTTTAAGGGATTAAAAAGCTAGAATTTGAAATAAGGTTTAACTTACTCCAAAGTTTTCTATTCTTGTTTCTCTACCCTGCCTATTAGAATTTATTTCTATGCACCTTGCTTTTCTGATCTGAGCAAGCATTTGTAAACTTGAAACTTTAGGGGCACCTGGGTAGCTCAGTCGTTAAGCGCCTGCCTTCGGCTCAGGTCATGATCCCAGGGTCCTGGGATCGAGCCCCACATCGGGCTCCCTGCTCGGTAGGAAGCCTGCTTCTCCCTCTCCCCCTGCTTGTGTTCCCTCTCTCACTGTCTCTCCCTGTCAAATAAATAAATAAAATCTTTAAAAAACAAAAACAAAATCTTGAAACTTTAGAGAGAATATGTGGCTTGATTTCTATGACATTTTTTTCTGCCCTAAGTGATTGATTGATTGATTGGAATATAGTTGACAGTGTTACTTTCGTTTCAATTGTACAACTTAGTGATTTACATTATGCAAGTTGTTTTTTTGTTTTTTTTTAAGATTTTATTTATTTGACAGAGAGAGATACAGCGAGAGAGGGAACACAAGCAGGGGGAGTGGGAGAGGGAGAAGCAGGCTTCCCGCGGAGCAGGGGAGCCCGATGTGGGGCTCGATCCCAGGACCCTGGGATCATGACCTGAGCCGAAGGCAGACGCTTAACGACTGAGCCACCCAGGCGCCCCCATTATGCAAGTTTTTATGCATTATGCTATGTTCACCACAAGTGTGGCTACCATCTGTCCCATTACACCTCTGTTATATCATCGACTGTGTTCCTTATGCTGTGCTTATAATTCCTATGACTTAAACTTCCCATAACTGGAGGCCTGTATCTCTCCTCTATACCCATTTTGCCCAACCTGTCACCCCCTTCCCCTCTGGCAACTATCAGTTTGTTCTCTGTATGTATAGTTCTGATTCTGCTTTTTGTTTGTTTATTCTTTTTTTTAAAGATTCCATTTATGAGTGGAGTCATACTGTATTTGTCTTTCTGACTTATTTCACTTAATACCCTCTAGGTCCACCCATGCTTTCTCAAATGGCATGGTCTCATCCCTTTTTATGGCTGAATAGTATTCCATACCATGTCTTCTTTATTCATCTATTGATGAACACTTGGGTTGCTTCCATGTCTTGGCTATTGTAAGTAATGCTGCAGTAAACATAGGGCTGCTATATATCTTTTCAAATTACTGTTTTCTTTTTCCCTGGGTAAATACCCAATAGTGGAATTATTGGATCCTATTAGTATTTCTTTTTTTTAAGTTTTTGAGGAACCTCCAGACTGTTTTTTCCATAGAGGCTACACTAACATTTCTGGATATTTCATTACATTTCTATCAACACTAACATTTCTGGATATTTCATTACATTTCTATCAACAGGTTCCCTTTTCTCTTCATCCTTGCTAACACTTGTTTCTTGTCTTCTTGATTTTAGCCAGTCTGACAGGTGTAAGGTGTATCTCATTGTGGTTTTATTTTGCATTTCTCTGATGGTTACTGATGTTAGGCACCTTTTCATGGTCTATTGCCATCTATACGACTTCTTTGGAAAAATGTCTGTTCAGGTCCTCTGCCCATTTTTTGGATCAGATTGTTGTTTTTTTGGTGTTGAGTTGTATAAGTTCTTTATATATTTTGGATATTAACCCTTTGTCAGATATATCATTTGCAAATATCTTCTCCCATTGAGTAAGTTGTCTTTTTGTTTTCTTGATGGTTTCCTTTGCTGTGCAAAGCTTCTATTTTGATGTAGTCCCAATATTTTATTTTTGCTTTTGCCCTAGGAGACATACCTAGAAAAATGTTGTTATGGTTGATGTCAGAGAAATTACTGCCTGTGTTCTCTTCTAGGATTTTTATGGTTTTAGTTCTCAAGCCCAGTTTGAGTTTATTTTTGTGTATGGTATTAGAAAGTAGTCCAGTTTCATTCTTTTACATGTAGCTGTCCAGTTTTCCCAGCATCATTTTTTGAAAAGATTGTCTTTTCCCCACTGTGTATTCTTGCTTCCTTTGTCATAGATTGACATATAAATGAAGGTTTACTTCTGGGGCTTCTGTTGTGTCCCATTGATCTGTGTGTCTATTTTTATGCTAGTACCATACTCTTGTTTACTGTAGCTTTGTAGTATATCTTGAAATTCAGAATTATGATTCCTCCAATTTTAGTTCTTTCTTAGGACTGCTTTGGCTATTCGGGGTCTTCTGTAGTTCCATACAGATTTTAGTATTATTTGTTCTAGTTTTGTAAAAAATGCTGTGGGTATTTTTATAGGGATCGCATTGACTCTGTAGATTGCTTTGGGTAATATGGACATTTTGACAGTAGTAATTCTTCAAATCCATGAGCATGGAATATCTTTCCATTTGTGTCATCTTTAATTTACTTCAATATTTTATAGTTTTCAGAGTACAGGTCTTTCACCTCTTTGGTTAAATTTATTCCTAGGTATTTTATTCTTTTTGGTGCAGTTGTAAATGGTGGTGTTTTTGTAATTTCTCTTTCTACAACTTTGTTGTTAGTTTATAGAAACACTACCGATTTCTGGGTATTAATTTTGTATCCTGCCATTTTACTGAATTCATTTATCAGTTCTAGTAGTTTCTGGTAGAATCTTTAAGGTTTTTTATCTATGGTATCATGTCATCTGCAAATAGTGACAGTTTAACTCTTGCTAATATGGATGCCCCTTATTTCTTTTTCTTACCTGATTGCTATGGCTAGGACTGCCAGTACTGTGTTGAATAAAAGTGGCAAAAGTGGACATCTTTGTCTTATTCTTGACCTTAGAGGAAAAGCTCTCAATTTTTTACCATTGAGGGTGATGTTAGCTCTGGGTTTTTTGTATATGGCCTTTATTATGTTGAGGTATGTTCCCTAAATTCCATTTTGTTGCTAGTTTTTATCATGAATGAATGTTAAATTTTGTCAAATGCTTTTTCTGCATCTGTTGAGCTGATTATAATGATTTTTATCCTTTGTTTTGTTGATGTGGTATATGACATTGATTGAATTGTGAATATTGAACCACTGTTGTATCCTGGGAATAAATATCACCTTATTGTGGTGAATAATCTTTTTACTGTTCTAAGACATTACTTTATTAGATACCATTGAGAACATTAACATAATATTACCAGCTACTACCTATTATATGCATAGCACCATGTGTTTAGCTCAGTATGCAGTCTCCTTTACAACAATACTGTTAGGTAGATACTATCTGTTTTACATATAAAGAAACTGAGGATGAGACAAGTTAAATTATATATGTCATTTCATATATCTACTAAGTGGCACATTGGTATTGAAATCTAGGTTTGATTTCATAACCCATGCTAATAGTTAAGCATTGTATTCTTATGGCCCCCATATGTCTGTATTTAATAGAGAAATTTATGGAATCTTTCAGGAGATAAGCTATATAAAAATTTCTAAGTTTTTTCTCTCTGCATTATCTTTCTGGGTAATATAAGTCTTCCAAATAATTGGTAATGATTACTTCTATAGACACACACATACACAAATATGTGCCAGGGAAATGAACTAGAGTTTGATTAGGAAATTAACTATCATTGATTAAGAAAAAGGATTATTGTCCTTAGGAGTTGAACAATAGTTAGAACATTCTTATATATATCTTTTCATGTAAAAATTTTTCTTTTAAGAGCTATAAAATGGAGCACCAAGTCCCCTTATACTGTATTTTAATGCTTGAGTTTATTCAGTTTTATAAGTTAATAAAGCTATTTTATGATCAGCCATTTGAGGTTAAATATGTTTGGCTTTGTTTAAACTTTTCTTAAAGCTAACATTTGCTTGCTTGATTATTAATGCATAAGAATGTGAACAGTGTATCATTGTGGTTCCTTTTGGAAGAAGAGTCTCATCAGCTTCAGAGACATTTGTTTTTTAAAGATTTTATTTATTTATTTATTTGTTTATTTATTTATTTATTTACGGGAGAGTGAGTGGGGGGGAGGAGCAGAGAGAGAGGGACAAATAGACTCAGACTCCATGCTGAGTGCAGAGCCTGATGTAGGGCTCAATCTCAGGACCCTGAGATCATGACCTGAGGCAAAATCAAGAATTGGTGCTTAACTGACTGAGCCACCCAGGCACCCCATTTATTTAATTAATTTATTTATTTGAGAGAGAGAGAGAGAGAGACAAGCTTCAGAGACATTTTATATTCCTTAGAAAATCAAAAATAGTTTCCATAATAGTTACTTGATATTTGTAAAAAAGAGGAAAGAATAACTTTGGAGTTATTGTACAAAACCTATATTTATTGTTTAGAATGGCATCATTAATAGCACTCCTGAGAATCAAGCATTGACTACAGATAAATCTCTAATGGAGGTCTTAATGCCTGGAAGTTTCTTTCCAGTAATACCTGGAAAGAAGACAATTGTACTGATTCATGCCATGCATCGCATCTTATTGAAATTTCCCTGTCACAATACTGCTGTTGGCCAAATACCAGAATTCATGCCTTTATGTAGTTCTTTTCTCCTCTCTTTTAAAGAGGGCTTCTTCTGTGTTATCAGGAACAATCAACTAACTTTAGTACTTCTCTAAAAAGTTTCAAGAAAATACATGTAGAGGAAACTCGTTAATTTTTTTATTAGAAACTTCTCTTCATTTATTCTTTTTCTTTAGAGTATGAGTGCTTACAATACTCACATACTGAAAGGTTTCAAGGAAATTTCTTTTCTTTTGTATTCTCTAAACTGAAGGTTTCCCAGCATCTGATGATTAAGTCATGATAGAGTTTGGATGGGAGAGTCATCTATCTTGAAGTAGTTCCCTTTTTTTTTTTTAAAAGATTTTATTTATTTATTTGACAGAGAGAGAGCGACAGGAGGAACACAAACAGGGGGAGTGGGAGAGGGAGAAGCAGGCCTCCCACTGAGCAGGGAAGCACGATGCGGGGCTCGATCCCAGGACCCTGGGATCATGACCTGAGCCGAAGGCGGACACTTAACGACTGAGCCACCCAGGCACCCTGAAATAGTTCCATTTTTAAAAAGGCCTATGTGGGATGCCTGGGTGGCTCAGTCGGTTGGGCGTCTGCCTTCGGCTCAGGTCATGATCCCAGGGTCCTGGGATTGAGTCCAGCATCATTTCTCTGTCTGCCTGACACTTGCCTGCTTGTGCTTTCTCTTTCTCTGACAAATAAATAAATAAAATCTTAAAAAAATTTAAAAAGTTAAAAATAAACAACAACGGACTATGTATGATATCAAAAGGAATTTTCCATTTTACAAACTCAATCAAAGTAACACCCATCAAAAATTTAACTACTATGTTCATTTGCTCTCAATCAATTCTACTGGTCTGATTTTCAAACAAGCCTGATAACCTTGTTATTCATTTATTCAACAAACACTTATTAAATGCCTACCACAAAGTTCAAAATAGTGGATAAGTTTATGGGTTCAGTAGATAACCTGGATTCAAACCCTGGCTCTACAACTCACTATTTTAAGTTTCACTTTCCTCATCTGTAAAATATTAGTTGACAACATGACTGTTTTATAATCCAAATTGAACACCATCCTCCCTCCTCAGATTGACCCCCTGGGAGTGGTGGTGTAAGGTTAATTTTTTGTTTGCCCAGTGGAAGACTGGTGCATTTTAGATTATATTTAAGTTAGGACATGGGATTTCAGGCAGGTTCCTCTACTATAGCCCTGGCACTGGGCCAGTAATTATTTTTTGTTGTTCTAATATAATTGCACTGTTGTCAAAGATGGTGGTCTGTGTGATCCTAGTTTTTTATATGTGTTAAGACTTTAGGGCTTAGTATGTGGTCAGTTTTTATAAATATTCCCCACGTGCTTGAGAAAGAATGTATATTCTCTAATATTAGATTAAGCTTGCTAATGGTTTTACCCCCTAGATCTTTATTTTTTTTTGTCTGTCTGAGCTATCAATAAATAAATGTGTTGAAATCTCACTAGCTGCAGTGGTAGATTTGTAATTTTCCTGTGTTTGTAAATTTGTAAATTCTGACAACTTTTGCTTTATATATTTTGAGGTTATTTTATTAGTGTGTATTAGTTTTAGGATTATCGTATCTTTCTAGTAAATTGAACTTTTTATCATTATATAGTGACCCTCCATAAACCAAGTAATATTGTTTGCTTTAAACCTATTAGTCTCTTCTGATATAGCAACTCCCAGTTTATATAATTAGAATATAACTGGTATAACCTTTGAACCTTTGTCTATACCTAAGAATTTGGTATCTTATAAATAATATCTTTCTATTTTGATTTTTAATTCAGTTTTATTATCTGGCTGTAAACTCTTGAATTCATTAATGATCATTTTTATTATTTGTGATTACTGGTATATTTGGAATTTTTTAACTACCTTTAAATTGTTTATTTTTCCTGCTTTTTCTATATGACTTAAAAAATAATATATGTTTCATTTGTTTTTTATTCCATTTATAAACATAGCTGGCGTAGAAATTGTACAGTAGTTCTGTTATTTTTAGAGGCTTCTCTGGAAATGTTACCATATGTATTAGCAGAGTCTTAAGTTATAACTTCCTCTGCTCTTGAACAATAAAAGGATCTTAACATGCTTTCACTCTGATTATCTCTGTTCAGATCTTTGATTCTGGCTTCCCTTTTTTTTTGGATCTTAATGCTGTTATTCTTGCACAGGTCTACTCTTAAAAAAAGATATTTTCATTATTTTATATGAACAATGGGGATTTGGGGGAAATATTTAATTATTTGAGCAAACGTTTGTCAATAAACATTTCACAAACAGTACACAAAGCATGAGTATACAGCTCAATATATAATATTTAAAGTCTATATAATATTTCAAGTATAACCCTCACCTAGAGGTCCTTGTTTATTTTATATTTGAGCATTTGAATGTTTTTCTATTTGCTTGCTGGTTTACCAGTTTATTCACCATGATTTGGCCTTCTAAGACGTTTCTTCTAGCATTGTTTTCCTTCTTGAGGTACATCCATTAGCATTTCCTTTAGTGTAGGTCTTTTGGTGATAAACTTTTTGTCTGTCTGAAAATCCTTTTTTTAATCCATGTTGAAAAGTAGTTTTGCTGAGGACATGTGTTTCTATGACTGATAATTTTCTAATACAACTTTGATGATACCATTTCACTTTCTTCTGCCTGAAGTTATTGGTGATGAGTCTATTTCAATCTAATGCCATTCCCTTGTCAGTGATCCGCATTTTCTCTTTTTCTTTGGGTTTGTGGAGTTTTATTACAATGTACTTGGTGTGCATTTGTTTTTATTTATTTTGCTGGGTGTGTGTTTTCTTCTTGTATCATTTGGGTCTTTCATCAGCTCTAGAAAATTTGTAGCCATTATCTTTTCAAATCTCTTTTTGCTGTATTATTTATTTTATCCTTTGAGGATTCTGGTGGCATGTTTTAGACACTATTATTATAGTTTCTTGTTGCTTGCTCAATTTTTTGACACCACATTTTATTTCTTTAAATTTTCTCTACATGTTTATATTTTATGTCTGATGAATTGGTTATTGTTTATGCTGTGTAGCACTCATGGTGGTTTATTTTCATGTGTGTTTGGTTATCTTTGATTATGACCTCATCATCATTATTTTACTATTCAGAAAACCCAGGTGCCTAAACTGAATCATTTTCTTGGAAAAAGATTTGTGCTGGGTTACTACAGACCTGGCGCTAACTTTAGCTATCTTTTAAAGTTCCTTGCATAATATTGGGACTTCTTAAGACATCTTTAACTTAACCTTAGCATTAAAAATCATGGTATATCAGCCCTAGACATTTCAAAATATTAAATCTGTCACCCAAGGTATGATACTTGAACAATGTATAAAACCATAGAAATGATTTTACAGTTAGGAATATTATGAAATTTAAATGATTTGTAACCATCTCAAAATATTATGTATTTTCCCTTGACAGCTAGATTACATTTAAGTGTAGAAAAGCCAAGTCTTTATTCATTGCCATTTATTAAAACAGCACTGACATGATGTATGCTGAGTGGTCACAATTGATCAGATTGACTCTTTTCACTGTTTTCTTCAACAGTGATTTGAGCTCAAGAAGCATATTGTTCAATCACTGTAGAAAACGTTTGGCAGTTCCTTTGACGGTTAAGCATAGAATTATCCTAGGACCCAGCAATCCCTCTCCTAGGTTGGGAAAAGAATTGAAAACAAGTATTCAAACAATTTGCTCATGAATGTTCATAGCAGCACTATTTGGAACAGGCAGAAGATGGGAAAAACCCAATGTCTATCAACTGACTAATAGATAAACAAAATGTAATATAACCATATAATGGAATATTATTTGAGCATAAAAAAGGAATGTATTGATAACATGGATGAACCTTGAAAACATTATGCTAAGTAAAAGAAGCTAGACACAAAAGGTTACCCATTATGTGATTCTGTTTATATGAAATATGGAGAATGGGCACATCCATAGGTATAGAAAGCCTATTAGTGGTTGCCTGGGGCAGGGGTAAGACAGAAATACGAGTGACTTGTTTAACTGGTACGGGGTTTCTTTTTGGGGTAATGAAAATATTTTGGAACTAGATAGAGGTGAATGCACAGCATTAAGAATGTTCTAAATACCCTTGAATTGTATACATAAAAGTGTTCACATCTATGTTATGTGAATTTTACCTTATTAATAATTTTTAAAGACATATCGTTAGTTTCTAATTGATCCTATGAAAGAAAGCAGATTTTGGAATTGAATTCATGTGACACCTCTTTGATACACTTGAACATAGTATTACGTTAAAACTGTTTTCAGCTTACTAAATAAAGAAATTTTATTCTGTAGCTTGGGTTTTCAGTAACAAATAGAATTAAAATTTGTGCATTTCTCTTTCATATACAGTTCTCTGTGTATGCTGAGTTGATTCATACTTTGTGTATCAATAGTTTTGTTAAACTCTAATATAACTACAGATATGCATATGGGTTAGTAGTTGCTCTTCCAAATCCTATGTCACTGATATTATATGCCACTATATAGTGTCATTTGATAAGGAGATTTTTGCCAGTAGTTTCTTCTGGTTTTTCTCTAAATCACAGTATTTGTTAAGAGGCAAATATTATGTGCTTGTTTTAAAAACTTCTTGGCAGTTGAGTAAATTATGCTTGTTTCTCTGGTGAGGAGTATAACTTCAAAGGCTGCCTCTTTAATCTTGGTTTCTCCTCAGTTTTTTAGACAAAGTCTGCCAGTTTCCATCTGGAAAGGATTGGGGGGTGGAGAGTTGTGCTGGTGAAATTTAGTTTACAAAGAGGTCACTGTTTGATTTGAAAATGACTAAGGCTTCAGCGGCTTTATTTCACTATTTGTTAAAGTGTCACTACTGACCACACAGTGGGCTCTAGGGGCATATGGATAGTCAGTTAAATATGATCTAATGTTTAAAAATTATTGTACCTTATGTTTTACGTTTTTCTTTTCTGATGTGTGTGAAATCATCATACTTAAAGATTTGTTTATCTCAACAGTATTCATATTCTCTATCATTAGAGTCATTCCCTAATGACATTCATTCTCTTAATCTCGGTGGTGGGGTTTGGTACTGTTTTCATCAATATTTTTATACTTCAGTGAAGGATTTTTCAGATGACCATTTAATTTTATAATATGGGGATAATGAAATGCAACAGGTATAATGAAAAAGGTACAAATTTAACCAAAAGTAATAAATTTAAACTCTGAATATAGTCAAGATGAACCAAATGTTGTCACTGTAACATGTGTTCAACATTTAAGAACATAGAGTGTAATAGGATTTCTGTGGAAATAATAATTTTACATTTCAAATTTGTGATATATATGTACAAAATTGCCATCCCTAACAAACTGCTAATAGCTAGTGGATCACTTGATAAATTCCAGGGACTGACAGTGATCCATTCCAGTGCCTTAGTTCATTGTTCCTACTTGAATCATTTACATACCATTTTGACAATATCTCTCATATTCCATATTTTACAGTTAGGGTTAGAATTGGATTCAAACAACAGAGACTCACTCTCCCCCCGCCAAACAACAGTGACTTAACCAATATAGAAGTCTATTTTGCCATCACCTACAAGTCTGAAAGTAGGTTCAAAAGGGCTGTATGGTAGCTCTGTTAAACGAAGTACTCAGGGATCCAAGTTGCTTTTATCTCATTACTCTTCCATGCATAGCCGACATTGCCAAGGTCACCTTACAAACCTAGATAGCTTCTTTAGTTTCAGTTATCATCTGTGTTCTAGCCAGCAGGAAGGAGAAAGGAATGAAAAAAAGGACGGCTGAGAGGGTGAATGCCAGCTATGTTTAAGGAAGGTTCCTGGAAGCTGCCATAGGTAACTTTATTTAGATCTTAAATTGTCCAGAATTTAGGCACATGGCCACACCTAGAATGAGGAGACTGTGAAAGTATATTCTTTATTCTGATGGCATGTGACCAGTGAAAATTGGAGGATTTTGTTATTGTGGAAGATTTAGTGTCTGCTTTATTCTGTCACCTCTACTCTTATTTCCTTAATATTTTTCTTTAAGTTAGATCCCTTATTACTTAAGTAATTGTATTTAACATGTAAATAATACATTGTCATATTAAATAGTAACACCTACCAGGAAAACAAGAGCACTTTAAAAATCAGTAGAGTGAAAAGGCAACAGTGAGCCCATTCCCTAGGTATTTACTCTTTGTTGAAAGGGAGATTAGAGCTGGAGAGGTGGCAAAGAAATGCTAACATCAAATTGAGAATATTTTATTTTCCTGCTGGTCATTTGTACTAGCCACATTTACTAGCCAGTAAATCACTAGCTGGGTGATCTTAAGAAGGAAAAAAGAATTATGCCTGTAACTGGGTTGTAGAAGAACATTGTTATCATGTTTCTATAGCTAATATTTTGTTGCTTTATCATTTTGTATCTTGATTTTAAAAGCATAAATATAACAATAATAGTCAAAGCTCAAAATATACTAGAAAATGTGAACTATTGTAATAATATCAAATAATCACTGTTTGATTTAATTAGAAATGGATCATTATTACCTAGTCAGCCTTAAATAAAGTATAAAACAAAAGAAATACAATACTTTGTTTCTAATTGTGTATTTATTCTCAGGCAGCGGATTATACTGTCTGAAGATATTCTGTCTATAGAAGTATTATGGCTTTCTATATAGGACTTATATTCAATGGAGTATAAAAATACCAGAATTTCTCGGTAGTTTTATCTCTTGTTTGTGGATAGGTTAAATTTAGATACCCCAGGGTTGGTATAGTATCTCATTTGGGGAGAACTAAAATGCTATAAGGGGAGTTTGGAATGAGTCTAAAAGAATCCAAGTTTGTATAATAGACCATATGAGGAAAAACTAGAGAAATTGAGATTTTTTTTAAATCTAGAAAATAAATATAAAACCTGATTTCTGTACTCAGCAGACATTTATTGAATACCTACTGTGTGTTCAGAATGTTACTGCTCTTCCCCATTGTTACTACAGAGTATCAATAGGATATAAACTTTGGTGGAAATAATACAGAGAGGAGAAGTTACTGACTGGAAGAATTAAATTTAGCTGAGTTAACTTTATACACTACCGTGTGCCAACCACCATACTTGTTTTGAAGCAATGAATAAGACAGACGTTGGAAAAGAGGTTATCAGTTAATGTTTTGATTTTTGAGTGATTTATTCTCTGGATGGTGAATTTTAAATTTGTATTTATTTTCTTAGAGCACAGTGAAAATATAATTCCATTACCTTTGTTTTCCGTTGCTTCTAGTGGGTACTTGGATGTAATTCTTATCTTGCTCCTTCGAGTATAATCTGTCTTATTTTTCTTCTGACTGCCTTTAATAATTCCTTTTGTCTTTGGTTTTCAGTACTGTTACATGTGATAAGCAAGTATGGGTTTTTTAAAATACTGTCTGTGTTTGAATAGTCCCAATATATGAAGCTCAGTTGACTGTGTTTTTACTGACTTTTGTTTTGATTGGTTCTTTTGTCTATTGCCTCCTGATTTTTCTTGTTGTCTCTTGATTGTATACTGGATTGTACTTGAAAACCAATTATAGGCATAATTTGAGACCTGAAATTATATTGTTTTTCTCCAGAAATTTTTGGTAGTTGCTTATGACAGGAGTTAGAAATCTAGGATCTTGGTCCAATAAGTCTTTACTGCTTTCTCATTCACTGATGCCATTGGGCAACATAAAAAATGAATATTCATATTTTTCAGCTTTTCTGGTTCTCTGTAGAAGCATGGGTCTTAAATGGCCTGTGTTAACCATTTCTGGAAGTAAAAATACCCATTTCAGATCTTGCATTTCTTAAAAAAACAAAAAAATCCCACCCTCAAGTGTTTTGACACTTCAGTTAAGTAACATTTTCTGATTAAATAATAATCTGTAATTTCCAGTTTAATATATCCTTTCATTATCTTGTTTGAAAGAAGTCTAATGTATAAAATAGTAATAGTAAAAAGTTGCATATGGGGGCACCTGGGTGGCTCAATCGGTTAAGCGCCTGCCTTCAGCTCAAGTCATGATCCCAGGGTCCTGGGATTGAGCCCCACATCAGGCTCCCAATCAGTGGGGGAGTCTGCTTCTCCCTTTCCCTCAGCCCTTTCCCGCTCCACTCATGTTCTCTCTCACTTGCTCTGATCTCCCTCTCTCAAATAAATTTTTAAAAAATTTTGCATATGTTCATTTTAGTGGTTTCTTTTATCAAACACTATAATTTTGAGAAATTGTGAATTGATTTACTAATATGACTGTATGACAATGTGTACTCAGTTTTTCAGCAGAGTACAGTCTTCTAATGATTTAACAGTTCTCCAATAAGTTTTTTTCATAGTTCATAACTACTTACAAGGATATATTTGGATTTAGTTATTTTTTTCCTACTTTGAGGCAAAATAATCAGTAATTGATACTATTTTTCTATATATTCAAAATGTTTTTAAAAGATTACACACTCACTTGAATAACAAACAGGTTTAGAATAGCATATGGTAAATACGTTTGTCCTTCAAACTGAAGAATTATACATATAAAAATCTAATCATCATTTTGAAGTCAAAGACAATTATTCTTTTTCACTGTAAAAAAGCAGTCGGTTTATAAATGAGTTTTATTTGGTAACTTTACTTGTAATCAATTGCTTGGAAATAAGTGTGAAGCTTCTGATAGAAATGTCATAATAATTCCTAGGCTGGCCTCCAATGCTTACTTATTAATTACTTGTGGCAGAATTTCAGCTTCAAATAACATTCTTCCTAATGGAAAAAGTATTTTAAGTTCTTCCTGCAGTTGCTAGCATACACATCTCTTCCTCCCTTCATTCTTTATGGGGTGTTTTATTTCCTCCCTTCCTTCCTCCTCACTCCCCCCCTCCCCTCCCCTCCCCTATCCTCCTTCCCCTCCTCTTCCCTCCCCTCCCCCTCCCCTCCTTCCTTCTTTCCCTCCCTCCCTCCCTTCCTACCATGCTTTGCTTTGCCTTGCTTTGCTTTGCTTTTTTTTGGATGGATTGGGGAAGAGATACTTCTAGGAAGCAGCATCTTGTTAAACTTTGCATAAAAGAATGTATGGTCATTTTCTAGATGGTATGATTCGGTTATGCTAAGGTTTTTATTTCCATTGGAGGCAGGGCCTCTGGACTCTTGAGTCCCCATTTCTTTTGTTAAGAAAGGATATTTATGAGTCAAATGTTCATTGGGAATTTCCCAATTTATTGGAAATTCTTAATGTTTATTTTTATAGTGTAATTGGATAGGTGTTTCTCAGTGGAAACACTATTAGTATTTGGGATGTTACAAATCTTTGTGCCTTGTAGTACGTATAGCATCCCTGGCTCCTGCCTCATAATTACCAATAATGCTTACATAGTCATTATGACAAACAAAAATGGTCCCACACTTTTCCAGACTCTCTCTGGCATGGTATCACCCTGAATTGAGAATTACTGAATTAGATCAGCCACTTTCTTACAGTAGCTTTTTACTGCCTCACAGAATTTTAATTCTTAGATATAGAAAGGTTAAGAATATGGATATGTTTATTGCTTTTCAGCACTACATGCCTATTCACCTTTGTTGCTGTTTGTTCTGATTCATTATATAATAATATATTTCAATAATCAACTTAAAATGTTCTATTGTTAAGCCAGTAATTTTCAGATTGCTTAAGAGAGCTGCTGACTGTTCTGCAAAAGTACCTTAAGCCACAAAGGAGATGGTATTGGGATAGGAGAAGTGGGCAGAATTCTCTAGCAGGTGTAATTTTCCTTTTACTTGTTTACAAGCTGTGCTTTCAGACAAGAACTCTTTCTGTCAGAAGTTATATCATTTTTTCTTCACTCTTAACAGGAATAGATGATTTAAAAAATGAAACATGGCTTATGACAAAAATGTCCAAACGTTTTTTGCCATATAATTTCTAGACTAGTAGGTAGTATGTAGAGTATTAATTGTTCAGAGGAAAGTTAAATTATCTAATAGGTCATATGAACTAAAACAATGAATTTGAGGAGAATTGTTTCTTCAAAGAATTCTTTGAAGAGAATCATACATAGGTCAGTCAGTCCTTCCTAAACCTATTTATTCACATTTGTTTCCATTGTAAACTTAACAATTTTATTAGTTTATTAATTCAGTAAGGTTTCCATTGTAAACTTTATTAAAACCATGGTGTCTATTGGAATACCCAAGTCATGTAGACTAAGTTTTACATTATAGTATCTTCTTTGTGGGTTGTACTTTTGTTGCACAAAGTGCAACAAAAAATTACCATCTATTTTTTCCCCTAAAAAAGAAATGGTAACTATTTCCTAAATTCAAAACAGTTAATCTTGGTGATTTCTACATTGTGATTAAAGGAATTCATGTTAGGTGCTTAAATTCTGGAGGGATTCCTAATATGTGAGGCTTTTTGTTTTTTTTTGTTAAGAAATAAATGTAATAGGGGCGCCTGGGTGACTCAGTCTGTTAAGTGTCTGCCTTTGGTTTTGGTCATGATCCCACGGTCCTGGTATTAAGCCCCGAGTCGGGCTCCCTGCTCAGCGGGGAGTCTTCTTCTTCCTCTCCCTCTCCCTCCCCTCTGCTTATGCTCTCTCTCAAATAAATAAACAAAATCTTAAAAAAAAGAAATAAGTGTAATAAAATGTATACTATTTAGACAGTGGAATAATCGCTGTCAGTTAATTATAGATCAGAAAGGGGGAAAAGCATCTAAAGATTTACAGATTTTGTGAGAGTGTGTAGACCAATAAAATGAAGTAAGGTCTCAAAAGTAATTTTTTTCTAGAAAGATTAATTTCTAGAGCTCTTATAGCTCTAGAAATATAGCCTATGATTAATCTAGTGACTTACTTTGTCTCTCACAGACACATACACACACGTGCACACACACACACACGAGGATACTTTTATGGGTCCACTAGTACTAGTATGCTTTTATTTTTTGGGTTATTAATTACTTTTAAAAAATTATTGGGAAATATGAAGAAAACATCTTACATAAATGACCTAGAATACAACTCTTTGCTCTATGTCTATGTTTTATGCATTTCCTAATAAAGTTTGGAATAATAGACTTACAGAGGCACAGTTGAGTGTATAAGTTGCTGAAATAAGACTAATGAGAATACAGATAGCTCAGCATACAAATAGTAAACTTGGATTCAGTAATTAAAAAACCTAGTTTTTAAGTCAAGTCTCAGATCGCCAGGACCAGATGCAGCACCAGGGAGAGCTCCAGGTATGCTCTTTGTTCTGATGGTTCTATCCTAATGGTTGGGTACATTTTTCCTGTGTACTTTAATTGGTTAAACATGCAAGGTTCCCCTAAGGATAATAGACTTTTCTTCTTCATTTGGTCAGTTTTCACTGTCTTAGGTCAGTAAACAAAGTGCAGTTATTCAGTAATGAGATTAATTTAAATATTATATGGTAGAGCTGATTCTGAAAACGAATTCCATAATACTCTGCCTACTTAGATAGTATTTTGGTCTTGAATAATTTAACATGATAATATTTACCCCCTCTTCTCTTAGTTTCCAGGGGACTTTTCACCACAAGTCCCAGTCTTTTTCCCATTTCAGTCTAAAACTTACTTTCTTAGAATATTCTACTTCTATCCTTTTTTCCTTGGAATATTTATATTCTACTGGGTTTTAAAACCTGGAAGAGTTCTTAGATTATTTTAAGAACATAAGTAAATATTATCTTCTGTAATGATGTAGGAATAAGTCCAGATATTTATAAAGTACGTGTATTTTAGTTTAGGGATATATTACATCTTGTGTGTCATTCATGTACCAGGATCAAAGTTCCATCTAGAACCTTATCCTGTAAAGGATAATTTCTACCCACTGTATAGCTACCTCAAGTCTATTCTCATGCAATCACTGCTTTCTAGCTAACTACAACACTGCATTGCAGTCTCTAGATGACCCATTTCGTTTGTAATAAACTCTCTGATATCCTCAGCTTTTTCTTAGAGCACTCTGTTCTGCTTTCTTCTTCCTTGGTCTTCCTTTTCTTCCCTTCTACTCCTTTACCCCCCTCCCATCTTTCATACTTCCTAAGTCATTTTCTCTCTTCTCCTCCCTTTTCCCTTCTCCTCATCCATTTCCTCTTTGTTTTCCTCGACTTTTTTTTCCTTCTTCCATTCATATCCTTTCTGTTCCTCTTTCTGTCCAATCCACTTCCTATCTTCCCAAATCTTCTTCCTTCCAGTTTAAACTAAAACCTCTCTTTCTCATATAACACTGCTACTCCTTGGGTACCAACTAAAGAAATGGCCACATTTTCTTTTTCTAAAAAAGCTATTTTAGTAATTTATTACTTAGCTTAAATTCTGCAATTTGCACTGCTGCCTTCTATACTCTTTTTATTTTTTTTATTTTTTTTAAAGATTTTATTTATTCATTTGACAGAGAGAGAGAGAGAGAGGGAACACAAGCAGGGGGAGTGGGAGAGGGAGAAGCAGGGAGCCCGATGTGGGGCTTGATCCCAGGACCCTGGGATCATGACCTGAGCCGAAGGCAGACGCTTAACGACTGAGCCACCCAGGCGCCCCTATACTCTTTTTAGATATCCTTCTAATATATTAAGAAAATGAAAACTGGCATATATGATTTGTTTTTAAACTACTTTTCCTTCCACTTCAAAATGATCTATATCTTAACTTGTTTTCTCCTCACTCTAGACCTAGAAGGAATAGCTTCTATACCTGTACTCTATTTTTTCCATCATAAAATAAAAGCAAAACATATTTACTATAGATAATATAGTAAGTACAAATAAATCACAGTTTTTAAATAAAAATTTTTACTTCTAACACTAATTACTCTCAACATTTTGTTGTATATGCTTTAAGACTTTACATATATTTATGAGCTATATATTTTAAACAAATAAAATTGTCCACTGCATTTTCTAATTTTTTATTATAGCATCTCAAATATTCTTATGTTAAGTATTCTTTTGCAACACAATTTTTATGGACTACATGGAATTCTCATGCCTAAAACTTAGTGTGCCAGTGCCCAGTTGGATAGATTGTCTTTCATCCTTATAAATGGTGATGGATAGCTTTGAATATATCTTTGAATACATTTTTGAATAATATGTTTAGTTAAGGTAATTTGCTAGAGGAAAGATTTCTGAGATCAAATGGTACTCATATGTTTAATGCTTTTAATGAATATTGCTGAAGATGGACCATTATGTATTTCTACTGTGTGTATGAGTTTCTGCTTACCCAAAACTTTGCCAAAATTGGGTGTTATAATTTTTAAACTCCTTTTACATTTCAATTTGCAATTCTCATGTCAAATATTTCTTTTTTAAAAAGTCATTTGCTCATTTTTAAAAATTATAATATCAGTACTATTCATAATGACTTGAAATATTTTAAGATCCAAACGTGTGTGTGTGTACATATATGCATGTGTGAGAAATATTTTTCCAGATTATTGTCTGTCATTTATTGTTGTGTTACCTTTTGCCTTATTAGAAGTTTTAAAATTTTTATGAGATAAACATTACTCTGAATTTGTGGGTGCTTCCTCTCATGCTGGGCAGTGCCTTCCCCACTCTAATATTATAAATATATTAACTTATATTTTCTTCTGTGTTTTCTTTAATTTTTAAATTTACATTTAAATCTCTAACTCATCTGGAAATTAATTTGGTCTGTGTAATATGAGGCAAATTTTTTTTTTTAAAGATTTTATTTATTTATTTGACAGAGAGAGACACAGCGAGAGAGGGAACACAAGCAGGGGGAGTGGGAGAGGGAGAAGCAGGCTTCCTGCCAAGCAGGGAGCCCAATGCGGGGCCGGATCCCAGGACTCTGGGATCATGACCTGAGCGGAAGGCAGACGCCTAATGACTGAGCCACCCAGGCGCCCCGAGGCAAAATTTTTAATTGTTTTCCAGTAATGAATTGGTTGTCTCAGAATTAATTATTGAATATGCTATTTGTTTCCCACAGTTATTTGAAATGCTACCTCTTTATATCGGACAATGGTTATCTCCTATTACATTAATTTATCTCTTCATTCCATTTTTAATATTATACCTTTTAATAGATTTGTTATTTGTAATTATCCTTTTCATTGAAGAAGTAATCAAGAGCACTGTTTTAAAAAAAGAAAATTCAAATAACATAAAAGCTGAGAAAGTTTCCACTATGAAGGTAACCACTATTATAGTCCTTTTATTTTATTCCAGAATACTTTATTCATATGCAAGTATATAGCTGATAATCCTTTTTATTACAGTGTATAACTTATTTTCACAGCTACATAGTAGCCCATTTTAAGAATTTAAAACAATAGTTTCCTGTTGTTTCAAAATGTCTTTTGTTGTCACAAACTATAGTAATATTGTACATCCTTATTCTATTCTCTGCCAGCATGCAATTTCTAGAATCGAGAGTAGGATAAATTTCTGGAAGTGGAATTATTGGGTTGTAAACTGTAATTATTTGCAAACAATATAAATTAGCCCTGCCTAATTTCTGAAGAAAAGGAATTTGTAGGAAGTCAGGAAGAGCAAATCTCTCAACTCCTACTGCTACTACTTTAAATAACCCATTTTTTGTTATCCCCTAAAAATTCAAAGTTCAGTTTGGACAAAACTGATTTGTATGTCCATGTCGTAGGTGACACGAAGTAGAGAAGAACCTTTTTTTCACCTTTTTAGCAAGTTTAGTGAGGTCATATTCTGCTTATCACTTTGGGGAGTTCCCCATTAGTAGGGTTCTTAAATGCTGGGTATCAGCAAGCGAACATTTCCTGTAGTCCTCATTTTTGGCTACTTAATATCTAAATACAGTCCCTTTTCTCACACATACAATTGATTCAAACAATAAACACCTAATAAATTGGAATGATTTCTCTTGTGTCTGTAAATGTATTTATTATCCACTCTCCAAGGAGAGACAACCCAATGTTTCACAAGTTATTCCTTCTAGCCGTAAGTTCAGGATCTCTTGGTGATGTTCTCTAGACATCTGTTCTTCAGACTATGATTATATTTCTAAAAATAGTAAGTTGGGGGCATACTGCCCAATATATAACCTGAGTATAGTTAAATAGAAATGTTCAAAAAGTAAATTTTTAATGTGATGGTAATAGTGAAAAAATATATTTAAATTTTTATTTATTAACATATAAAAAGCTTTGGTGTTTTAAAAGCGTATTTATTTTATTGTTTATTTGTCTCCCCCCATGAGAATGTTAGTCTCATTTGGATGAGGATATTTGTCTGCTTTGTTTACTTAGTATTCCAGGCATCTAGAGCAGTGCCTAGCATGTAGTAAATGTTTAATAAATATTTGCTTAATGAATGACTGAATACTATTTTAATGAGAGCAGTAAACCCCAATTTTTTTAATGTCAGTTTAATAGTTTGTCATATATTGATTCAAAAGTCTGTTTTTATATTCAGTTTATTTTGATACTTTTCCATAGTGGAAGAAGTATACATGGATGAAAATAGAACAAATGCATCATTGTGTACATTTAATAAAGCAATAAGTTATGATCCTCCTTTTTAAAAAATTCCATCTGTCAGTTATGCATTATTTTTCTGTTGAAACTTATTTAACATTTTTCCATCTTGCCTGAAATCAGCTTTTCTTCAAATTCTGGGATACTGTCACATTTTTACACATTTTATATAAGGATTCAAATCAATTTCTGGGCAAGTAAGGATAATGATACGTAAGGATAAATCCAACTCTGTCCATAAATCTTCCAAAATCAGTAAAGATCAACAAGAAGAACAACTAAAACTGTACAAAATCCATACTCTCAACATAACTAGAAGACTGAATGCTACAAACTTCAAGTTTCCTGTAAGTGGAAAAATAAATACCAAATCTCAGCAGAGATATTTTTCTCCCCTGACACAAGCATTTGTGGAGAAAAAAGGCAGTTCTGAAAAACTGTGGAGGAAACTAGTATTGCTCTAAAATCACCATCAGAAAGAGAAACCACATCTTAAGTACTAGAGTCCTGGTATCAGAGCACTGACTATAGGTCTTTGGGCTTAATATAATGTGTGTGATTTGAGGTGGCAGTCTTTGAAAAGTATTTTTTCTGGGGGAAAAGAAAGTTAAAGAGGAAAGCACCCTTTGGATATTGGATAGTGAAGGAAAAAAGAAGCAAAAAGGAGGAATATAAGGTCCTGCAAGATAAAATAGAAACCCCTTTCTCCAAAATAGAGGATGCACAAATACCTTCCCTTCAACATCACCACTAGGAAAAAAAAAATCATCCATTAAAGAAACCATACTTTGGTACACTAACAAAAGAGAGGCTCTTGAAATAGGAATCTTGTGAATCACTTCAAAGTCACAACAGGTGAAAGTCTCATAAATCTATGGAAAGTCACCACTGTAAGAAAACATAAGAATCAAAATATCTCTGTAGATGAACACCCTTGTGTCCAAGAAAGAAAACAACCACACAGTGGAAGAAAACTGTAACACAGCTCTCCAGACTGGCTGAAATACCCTCGAACAAACATTTACAGATATGAAAAACCAACTAGAACCATAAATTTAAAAACAAAGGGACAGAAAAGAAATTATCCCCTGCCCCAAACCTGTAAAATCACAAAGAAACCTAGGAAGAAATGGGAGGAGAGTTGGTTGAACCCAAGAAAGATATGGAAGAAAAAGAAAAAAAAAAATCATCTTAGAAACGAATTCTAAATTCTAAGATGCCCAAAAGAGAATGAACTCAACTGGGAATTTAATAAAGGGTATTGAAAGTCAGAAACACAATCATGAAAAGGAAAATGAATTAAAGAAGTAAAACAGGTAAAAGAGAAAGTGGTTGTAATGGAAATGAGACAAAAAGAGATTCGACATATACATATATATATATATATATATATATATATATATATATATATATATATATATATATATATACAATGGGAACAAATAATATTTAAAACTGTAATGTAAAAAAAATTTTCCAGAAATAAAAGACTTACATCTACACATTGAAAGGACCATAGAGTACCTGGGAAACTTGATAGTACATAGTCAATTTTGAGTCATATTTTATAAAAGTGGTAGACTTGAAAGATAAACTTTGAGAACCTCCAGGTAAACAAAACAACCGATAGGGCAAGAGAATTAAACTGGCACACACTTATTAATAGAAACATACAAAGCAGAGTACCAATGGAGCAGTGTTTTCAAGAAACTACAGGGAAACGGGTTAACCAAAAATTTTATGTAAAGCCAAGCTGTTCTTACATGGGAAAGGTGTGTACAGCACTCAGAGTTGTTATCATTTCCTTACTTTTGACTGGGGCTCTTAGAACATTTAGTAGCATGGCTTTGATGAACCATGGAGGGCTCCCAACAGCATGTAGCACACTGCCATCCCAACAGACCGGGTTGAGCTGCCAAAAATGACAATCAGGGCTTCATTAAGAAATCTTGATGAAAGAAAAAAAAAGAAGGAACGGAAGAAAAAAATAAATAAATAATGGTCATTGAATTGATTTTACATATTTTTTATCTTCTAGGAGTTTGTCGCAGAACTTTAAAACCAACCATTTCCTTCCAAATATTTTTTCTTTTTAATAGTTATTAAGACGTTCATAATTAGCACAGTACATTTGATTGCAGACAAATTTATGGGAATTTTAGCCTATAAATCTTTAGAATTCTGTGAAATTTAACATTAATTGAGGTAGCTCTTCAATTATATTTAGAAGTGTTGTGAATATGTAATGTATTTTTAGTTTAGATAATCTCCCAAAATATAAGAAGTCCCAGTTACTTATCAGTGAGTTTGAATAGATAAAATGTTGAAAATGTTAAATGTTTGATTTTATATGACAAGTTTATTAAATGTATTTTTGTGGAAACAACAACAACAAAAAAAGCCAAGCTGTTTTTTAAACACCAAGAATAGAAAAATACTTTAAACATGTATGACTCAACAGGATACTACACACATGAATCTTTCTTGAGGAATCCACTATAGGATGGGCTTTATCCAACTAAGAGTTAAGTAGGAAAACATTTGCAGAAGAATCCATGGTTATTATTAAGTATATTATAATTAGAGATCTAAGACTGAAACATAGGTGACAACAAAGGTGAAAGAATAATATGTAAATCCTATGTATTCTTACAAAGGAGAAATAATGCAACTCTAAAGGAGGAGGTAAAGAGGAAAGTAGGAAAAGCTTATTGATTGTTGTAAAAGCAGTAGTTGGGAATGAGAAGATACCATTGAAAGTTGATAAATTGGTGATAATAAGAAAATGACATTAAGACATGTAAATGTGTAAGTACAAAGGTAACCAATGGAACAAAAACATAGACCTTCCTAAATGCCAAAAGCAATTTAAAAACAAAAGAACAAAGAAAACACATACATAAATTACCTTTATTCACTGCTTCAGCTACAACCCACAAATTTAGTTTTCTTTTTTTTATAAATTTAGTTTTCATACTGAAAATACATTCATAGATAGTTAATAAAAATGGGTAAATAATAATTGTTTAAAATTAATAAAATCAAGAATGTGGAAGAATAAACCTAAAATGGAATACAAACAGAAGCAAATGAACCTGTGTTTCAAATGATATTGATCTAAAGTCAAAAGGAACTGTAAAAATTATTTTGAATTCTAGCTTTTGTTTGCTATAGGATTGAGGAAATGTGCAATTTTATTGGGAAAAACATTAGATTTCTCACTATCAGAGAAGAAAGTTAAAAATATGAAAGGGGAGAACTGTGGTGTTGAATTGGCAGTAGAGGTATAAGTATGATCTCATCCTTTCATAGAGGTACAAAAATGGATTTATATACATACTAATAAATATACTGAAAGGCCCTGGAAGAAAGATACCTCTATAAACAGTGAGCATACCTAGTGTCCAGATATTGGTTTCTAAATACCATTCCTCATTAAAAAGAAGCAGTGTTCCTTGGAGAAAAGGGTGGTGCTAGTATAGACGCAGGGAAAATACAAGATAAGCCTGTTATGTCTTAAGCTATAAAGCAAGAAACTGCTTAAAAAATGATAGGGACACATCAAAAGATAGAGGAGCTGACCTGAAAGGGCTCCCACTGGCCAAAGCTGGGACACTTTGAGCATTAGAATAAATAATGATAGGAATATAATGTTTATGAAATAATCCATGATGTTATAAATAAATGAATAAATGGGAGAGGATGGAAAGAGTTCACTTATAGTAGAATGAATGCCAACTAATAAATGTGGAAGGAATAATGGAGTTAAAAATCACCATTACAGTAATAATCTGATTCAGGCAAGAATCCTCAATGGATGCTAAAACTAGTGGGTGAAAGTTTGATAAGGAACAGGTTATTTACATAGCTTCAAAGTGTTCTCCCTTAAGTTACTTATTAATTTCCGAAAGGAAAAGAGTAACTTCCTAGTGATTTAACTTAGTAATTCCAAGTTTACAAAGTAATTGAAGTTAACAACACCATCAATGGGACATGATATACCTCCTTATAATATGCACCAGGATACGTATTTATTTCTGTGGTATTCCTGCCAAAGATGCATTCTCTGTATCTAATTTGATTATAAAGAAACCTCAAACAAACCTAAATTGATGGACTTTCTACAAAGTAACTGCCCTGTACTCTTGAAAAAAGTCAAGCTTGTTAAAAATAAGGAGCAATAACTTAATTTTAAAAAACTCTTGGTGGGAGGGTTGCAGTGCTGTGGGTGTGTGCATGTGTGGACAGAGGGAGGAGGAGAGATTGAGAAATGAGAATATGATAAAGCAAATAAACAGCATATAAACAATTGGTATATCTGGATTGAGGACATAAGAGTTCTGTAGTATTTTTATGACTGTTAAGTATGGAATTATATCAATATAAAAGTTGTCTTTAAGGGTTCAAAGCCCACAGAGTTTGGTGGAGATTTTTTTAATAGTTGTGGAAAATTCTTTTTCCTACTGCAGTGTAGATATGGAAGTCTTAATGTATGACACATGCACAATATTTTCAACAAGATCATATCATGGAAGGAAAATCGTTTTTAAAAAAACATCCCTTTGGAGCACCTGGGTGGCTCAGTCAGTTAAGCATCCAACTCTTGGTGTCGGCTCAGGTCATGATCTGGAGGTTGTGGGATCAAGCCCTACGGCAGGCTCTTTGCTCAGCCAGGAGTCTGAGATTCTCCCCCTCTGCCTTTCTCCCTACATGCGAGTGCATGCTCTCTCTCTCTCCCTCTCAAATAAGTAAAATCTTTTAAAAAAATAAAATAAAATAAAAAGTATCCTTTTTAAGAAAATGCTCTCTCCATAGCATCAGTTTCTTTTTTAAAGTAATTACTTTCTATTCATTGTTAAAATTTTTCTTTTACTTTAAAGGGTTGATTAGGTGTCTTTGTTTTGTTTTGTTTCTAAATTATCTGTTAGGTAAGATAACTGCTCATCACCTAATGCTATCATGAGAAAAGTCAGCAAATTTGGGACTTTTTAAAAAGTAAAGTGTATAACTCTCAAGATTGGCAGCACTCTTAAGTACTTTTCACTGAGATATCCATTTAACCTCTCTGGTACAAAATATTTTTCCTAATCACTTCACATCTCATGAAATATGTTTGAAGATTTTTCTGTATTTCAAAGACCTTGTTTTTATATAATTGACCCCATTGAAATCATCCTGAAGCTTTTTTGACACTTCTGACTTCAGCTTCTTTGCTGCATTATCCTGCCTGTAAATGATGCAATAAATGCTTTTTACAGGTCTTATAATCTTCCCTTTTTCCCTTCCCTTTGCCTGCTTTCTCTTTCATCTTCCTCAGTTCCCTCCCCCCTACTTCTACTTCCCTTTCCCAGTTAAAGCAGCTGCTTCTTCATTTTGGCTTTAAGTAGAATTAACATGTTTTCCTGAAATTCTTTTTTTCTAAAATCATTTGCTTTTGAGAATATATCCTCTCTGGTACAGCTTTCCTTTAATGACTCACCAAAAAGTAGTTCTTTGTGAATTTCCTTTTTGAAAGAGAATCTAGGAAATACTTATAAGCTCAGATATGTTAGAAACATCTGTACTTGAATTCAGCTATATAGAAAACCTCCCCCGCAATATAATTTGCTCTAATCCTTGTTTTTTCAACTCCTCAGTAGTGTTTTCTTACCATTTCCCAACAGTATTTCTTTTGTTGACATACTTTCCATGTATTAATTTAGCCATTTTTATCATGAGAAAATGAAGATATGTTTCCCCAGTGATACGGATTTTGGCCATTGAAAGACGCTTGTAAATATTTATCAGTACACTTGCTTGAAATAATATTTATTTTTAAATTTTAAAAAGTTTTAAGTTTCAGTGACTTGAAAAATATTACTGAGAAAAATGTAGAGGCTTGTCTTCAAATTCTGGAGTTTTAAACATCTTTGAAATCGTCAGTAACATAAAAAGTGTAACATTAACCTAGGACAAGGTTCATCATCAATGTTAATCCACATTAAGGTATTTATTGTTTTGATAATTTAGAAATTTTTTGGCCTACTTCTTTTATATCTGATTGAATTGCCATTGTTTTTACTTGATAGTATTGTTAACAATACAGTGAGTTCATATTGGAAGTATCAGCTTTGCTTTTTTCTTGTTTTATTTTGCTGCATTATTCAAACTGTGGCTTCTTTGAAGAAATCTATTTAATCTTATCTTTTTTGTGAGAGATAGTTTAATTAAAATTAGATAATATTTAAATTCCCTAAACCTGGATATACATAAACATTATTAGCACCTAATGTCAAAGGCTAATGAATGAATGAGGATTCCACTCTTAGCTCCTCCACATTGGCTAACATCAGATGAGTAACATAAGGACTGTTAATGGAGTGAGGGAGGGAGGAGGTAGTGTGGATCCATAAATTAAATAAATATCTTTCCCTGTTGGAATATTTTATTTATGTGCCCCATTCTGAAGGGTATTCTTCTACAGAAGCAAGTACCCTAGGTCAAGATGAGGTATAATATTCTGAGAAAGCCTGTATTGATAAAGGAGGTAGATTGGAAATTCTTTGTTGTGTATGGTACAACCAAAGGGGCCATATGAGAATCCAAAAGCAGCAGTATTCTAGAATTCTTCATTAATTAATTTTTTTTCAATGAAGTATGGATGCTTCATTTTATTAAATAACCTTTGGCATCCTTTGTTTAGATACATTTTTTCTTTATCTGTGAGTTTAGTGTTATAAAATTTTTAATACTAAACTATTACTGGATTTCTGTAACAAAATCTTGTTTTGAGTGTGTGTTTAATGTATATTAATAGATGGCTTTTTCCATTATATATGTAGTCTTTTTTTACCTGTAGTTTTTATAAAGTTTGTCAGATTTTGCTAGATTACGGTTTTCAGGGAGCTTCTAATCTTTTTCTATAATTGGAAACACTTTATATAGCAATGGAAATACTTCTTTTATTTGAAAGTCATAACACTTTTTTTCTGATGTTTAAAAAAAGTTTTTTTAATTGTGAAATACACAAAAAAGCTTAATATATGCAGGTTTATCTACACTAAAACAACAACAACAAAACTACTAATAACTTTGAAACTGCTTGTGTTTCTTTCTTTATTGCATTTCTCTTTTAAAGGATAAACCCTAACTTATTTTCTAAGTGATAATTGTTATATGGTTTTTCTTTGTGGTTTTAGCACTTGTTTATTGCTAAATAATATATTTGAAGTTTTTTCCTTGTTTATGACTTTTATATAAGTGGAATCATAATGTAATCTTTGGAAATGATTTTTTTTTTTTTAACAATTTGTTGTTGATGGCCATTTGAATCAATCCATGTTAGTTTACTAATTTTCACTGCTATATAATATTTCATTGCATGAATGTGCCACAGTGTTTTTATTTATACTATCATTAATGGATAGTTGGGTTGTTTCCAGTTTTTACTGGGCTATATGCCTAAGAATATAATTGGCTGCATTACAGGGTGATCTTTCTTTTCTCCTTTTCTCTGCATATTATATACATTAAAACTTTTATTTCCCTATAGTGGTTTGGAAAGTAATTAATCTGATTTTAATTATGCTGTTAAACACTTGGAAAAAATTAGAAACACAGCTAAGAACATATTTTCCTTAATTTTAACAGTGAAAATTAACCCATTTTGTTCAGTCTTTCAGTATAAGCAAAGTTTTAATTCTTCCTACCTTCTACTTCTTTCTCTCTTAAAGTTCTTTCTCTTCTTTCTTTCCTTCTTTCTCTTTTAAATTTCTTGAACTTCATATCAGGGGTACTGTTTTTCAAATTATTTTAATAGTTGTACACTTTTTATGTTCTCCTTTTATAACCAGTGGCATTTGTATTCTCTTTGGTAATGTAATAGTTATGATTGAGACTAATGTTTTAAATAGTTTCTGTACATGTTATCAGTCACCTGTATTGCTGTTTAACCATTTCTTAATTTTGATTCATCTATCCATTAGAGTCTAGTTGACCCTTGGACAGCATGATTTGAGCTGCACAGGTCCACTTATATGTGTATCTTTTGTACACATATGTGTACACATATATGTATATATGTTTTCTCTTATGATTTTCTTAATAGTATTTTCTCTAGTTTATGTTATTGTGAGAATACAGTATATAACATATATACAAAATGTGTCAATCTACTGTTATTGGTGAGGCTTCCAGTCAACAGGCCATTAGTAATTAAGTTTTGGGGAATTCAGAAGTTATATGCAGATTTTTGACTGTGTGGAAATCAGTGCCCCTAACCCCTGTGTTTGTTGTTCACGGGTCAGTTGTACTTACTTGAGTGGTATTTTTTCCCCAGAGGGCTTTCTTGCTTTATTCTGAGTCTTTACATATCTGAAAATGAATTTCTGTTGTCTTAGTTGAGCAACATGATTAGGTAGGGATTTCTTGTGAAATAACTTTCCTCCTCAAAATTCTAATATTTGCTCATTATCTTCTAGCAATTAATTTTGAAGAGAAGTCAAAGTCTAGTCCAACTGTTCTAGTAACTTTTGGGGAGTGGCAGTGGTTCTGAAAACTTTTAGGAATCTTTATCTTTGAAGCTTAAATCTTTTATCAGAATATATCTGATCGTTTTTTCCCTTTTCATTAATTTTTCCCTGGTGACTCATGTGCCCTGACACCCCAACTCCAGAGAGCTCTTTGATGTGCACATTACACATTCTGGCTAAAATAATTCTTTTATTATGTCAGTGATTATCACTTCCGTTCCATTTTTTCTGGTCTTTCCTTCAGGACCACCAGGTGTGGTTTTTTGTTTGTTTGTTTTTTGTTTTTTGATTTCTGTTTGATCTCCTGTTTATAATATATATCTCATTTTTATCCATCAGTTTCATTAGTTCTTTTTTTTTCTTTTCCATGTGGAACAGTTTCTCAAGCTTGCCTTCTTCCTTACCCAGTTTATTTTCTACATTGTCCTATCTATTTTTTCATGTCCTCCTTTTGGGGGCATAATCCTGGGCAAAAAAAAATTTCATTACCTTTATAGTTTCCAAGCCACCACATTTGATTTTGTACCTGCTATGTTCATAGAGTGTATCAGTAGAGATCCAGTTACCTGACAACACTTGATGACAGTCTTTCCATGCTGGTGCTTTTCATAGGTACCCCACACCCCTAGTGTCTTTGAGTTCATTTTGACAAAGAAGCTGTAAGGTGAAATTTATTTTTTTTTAATTTTTTATTTAAATTCAATTTAACATATAGTGTATTATTAGTTTCGGAGATAAAATTTGGTGATTTATCAGTTGCATATAACACCCAGGACTCATTATATCAAGTGCCCTCCTTAATGCCCATCACGCAGCTACCCCATCCCTCCACCCACCTCCCCTCCAGCAACCCTCTGTTTGTTTCCTATGATTAAGAGTCTCTTATGGTTTGTCTCCCTCTCTGATTTAATCTTATTTTTCCCTCCCTTCCCCTATGGTCCTCTGTTGTGTTTCTTAAATTCCACATATGAGTGAAATCATATGGTATTTGTCTTTCTCTGACTGACTTATTTTGCTTAGCGTAATACCCTCTAGTTCTCTCCACGTCGTCGCAAATGGCACGATTTCATTCTTTTTGATGGCTGAGTAATATTCCATTGCATGTACATACACCACATCTTCTTTATCCATTCATCTGTCGATGGACATCTGGGCTCTTTCCATATTTTGGCTATTGTGGACATTGCTGCTCTAAATATTGGGGTGCATGTGCCCTATAAGGTGAAATTTATAAAGGACTTTACCTCCCTGCATAACCACTGAGCTCAACTCAACTTTCTGTAAGTTCTTTTTTAAATAACACTCTCTGGATCCCATTATCAGACACGCCCTCACTTTCTATTCATCCCTTAGTGGCTGAAGGAAATCCAAATTGGACTTTCCTATATATGTTTTCTGGCCTAGGATCTCCTCCACTTTTCACTAGATCACATTACTCTCTCAAGAAGTGTTTTGCAATTTAGTCTTGTGGATCCTTGAAGTTTCTTTTAATGGACCAGAAATTCTAAAAGTTTTTAACTTACAAATAATGCTGTATTTCTCTATTTTTATTCTTTAAATGTCATTGCAATTAAATTTAAGGGAAGAGAGGAATATGGATGGGTCCTTGAACTATCATCTTTAACTAAAAACATTTCAAAAAGTTGTTATATAGAAGTGTTCCAATCATACACATTTGATTTTTTCCTTGATCCAAGAATAATCAAGAGTTTTCTTAAATGTTATTGTTAATGTCATTTTTAATTTCCAAGAATTCTACCAGAATATTTACAGTTGAAATTGCATGCTATCTGGGAATTACTTTAAAATAATCTAAGAGAGGATTATGAAGATAATTGTATATGGGTTTGGAATTTTGCATCATGAAAGTTATTTTTAATTTTCCAAGAGTTTAATTTCTTTCTTAGAAAAAACTTTCTTTGAATTGCATTGTGGTTAGAGAATGTGCCCTATATAATATTTAATCTTAAATTTATTATGGTGTTCTGTGTGAACTGATATATGGTCAGTTTTATAATTTCCATGGAGTTTTGAAAAGAAAATCATTGTATGTCTAATAAATCAATCTTCTTGGTGATTATACTCAAATTTTCTACAACCTAATTATTTTGTGTACTTAATCTGCCAGATATTGTAAGACGTTAAATTTTCCCATATTCATAATAATACTACCCATATTACTTGATGCTATTTTAAATGGACTCAACCCACCCTTCTGCATTATATTTTTATCGGTCACATTTATTAAGGTATTTAATTAAACCGTACCATTTAAAATAATTTCTGTATTATATGCCAACTTTTCATATTTGCCTTCCTCTAAGTCTGTAACCTGTGACATAGAATCTACCATAAAGCAAGTTAAAGCCAAGTTGAAGAAAAAGAAGATAAAATTCATCCCACCTGAATCTGTTCCTATCTGGATTCCGGTATTTTGCCAGTCTGGAGTTAAATATGTAATGTACTAGGCAGATTACTGTAAGAGCTCAGTAAATGCTTGCTTGATTAATACATTAACTATTCAAAGTGATGTCATTGACTTTGACAAGAGAGTGAAATGTACAGTCTAGCATTTATAATTTAATGAGTGAACACAGCTCTCTCTCAGTGTATAAGCTCAAGGTCATGATAGAGAATTATATCAGAAAACTTAGACTCTGAAATGTAACTCTGTATTTTAGCTGCTTTCTCTTATCTATTATTACTTTTTAGTTTTTAGAAGTATATAACTCCTTGAAAAGCCAAATACTTTGTGCTTGTTTATTGAGAGAGATACGATATCAAAACCTTAGCTGAACTAAGAAATGTTGAGTCTTGGTTAGAAATATTTAATCATGACAGAACAAGTACTGGTCCTCAAACCAGGAACATAAAAATTTCAAAAATCATAATAATTTGCCTAAACCACAGATTTTGGAGGAGTGAAATTAAGTAAAGAATGTGTTTAGAGGAATAAGGGTAGAATGTGTCAAGGAACCAGAGGTCATTTTTAATATTTTAAGAAAATTTGAATTGTAAAGGGTTTCATGTATATAATACACTGTTTATTATGAGTATATAGTGCTTGTGTTGTTGTCAAGCACTCCATATTGCTTGCACTCCATTTTGGGTATTTGGGAGGGAAAAATCGTTATTTATGGTCCTTCTTTTAGTAATATTGTTTTCTCTCCCAGCTGTAATAAAAAACAAATTTCAAATCTGCTGTGCTTTATTATGACTAACAAATTTATAGAAAGTATCTTAAACATATTACTAAATGAAGATTTTTATTATAAAATTCTTATCTTCATTGTTGTTTTGACTATATTTCAATAAAAATTATTTAATAAAGATTATTTATCTTCAGTTTTTTTTAACCATTCCACAGTGAGTTCAGTCAATTCCGAAAGACTACTCTCTAAATACCTGTCAGTACTGTTGCCTAAGTGATGTAGATAATCCTTCAATTGCAGAAAATATATCACGTAATTTTTGAGCAGCTGTTTGTGTCTAAAGTTATATATGCTCTTCTTTTTATGATATCTGCATTAGAAATCCAAAAAGAACAGGCTTGATTTCTTTACCTTTTTTAAGTCCATTGTGGGTCTGTCCTGGAGAGAGATGGCTTTTTTTTAGTCATCCTTTTGTTTTTTGTTTTTAGACTATAAATCTGTCTGCTGGGGGACATCCCCAGGATCAGGGTGAAATGTGTGCAGCTGTGTACTCTCCTCAGTGCTCAAGGGTTATATCTGCACATATGTCTCTGCTTTAGTATGCTGTATCTCCAACAGTAAAGAAAAGTGTTGGATTCATTAGCTATCAAACTGCCAGCTAGGAAAGAGTTCCTTGCTCAAATTGAGTTTATATGGAGAACTTAGAAGGAATGGAAAGGGACGGTTCAATTTCTTTCCAGCCTCAAAGATGTGAATTATTGTGCCTTGTAAAACTGAAAGGGGAAAATAAGGAATGGTAACGACTTTCCATGTCATTAGTTTTTTATTTGTAAAATTATAGTTTCCACTTATCCCACCTTGAAAGTTAAGGTTTGGTACTCAAAATAATACTTCTGTAATCATCGTAATTCTTCATTGATAACCCCCCTTTCTCATCTCAGCTGTCTGTAAAAACCAAAGGGGTGGGTAGCTGTAGGACTTTGAAAATAGCTACTAATGGACTTAGTTCCTGCTTGAATCAGGAATGGTAAAAGGGGTGATCTGTAAAATAATCACATCTAGAACTTTTCTATGGTAAATATAAGTCATTGTATTAATCAGCTCAACTTCTGATTTGTGACATACAGTAACAAATTTGTTAGCTACAGTGTTGTATTTGACAGGGGTTTGACCCGTTGTTTCACTATTTTAAAAGTTTACCTGGGAATCTTGTTATAAACTGGTAGGTGATGATAGATTGAGAATTTGGAAATTTAATTGTAATTGATGTCAAGAGGATTAATCAAGGACATCTGGGTGGCTCAGTCATTTTGAGCGTCTAACTCTTGGTTTGGGCTCAGGTCATGTCCTCATGGGTGGTGGGATCCAGCCAGCCAGGGGCTCTGCGCTCAGCGAAGAGTCTGCTTGTAGATTCTGTCCCTCCCTCTGCCCCTCCCTGTACTCCTGCTTGCGCGCGCTCTCTCTCTCTCTCAAATAAATAAATAAATAAATCTTTAAAAAAAAAAGAAGATTAGGGGTGCCTGGGTGGCTCAGTCAGTTAAGCTTCTGCCTTCTGCTCAGGTCATGGGATCAAGCCCACCTCAGGCTTCCTGCTCAGCAGGGAGTCTGCTTCTCCCTCTGTTCCTTCCCCTCCCCATTCATGCGCACACTCTCTTGCCATCTCTCTCTTTCTCTCTCTCTCTCTGAAATAAAATTTTTTAAAAATAATAAAAACTAAAAAAGGAGGACTAATCATATCCAGTAATGCTAATACAGTAGGGGATACAGGAACTATCTTGTAAATTAGTTAAAATGTATTAGGCCAAGGGCGCCTGGGTGGCTCAGTCGGTTAAGCGACTGCCTTCGGCTCAGGTCATGATCCCAGGGTCCTGGGATCGAGTCCCACATCAGGCTCCCTGCTTTGCTTCTCCCTCTCCCACTCCCCCTGCTTGTGTTCCCTCTCTCACTGTGTCTCTCTCTGTCAAATAAATGAATAAAATCTTAAAAAAAAAAAATGTATTAGGCCATCACTTTTGGATGGGAATTTATTTAGAATTAGCATACCATTTCCAGTGTCCAGAGAAAATATTCAGACAAGTGCACAGATTAAGTTTATTGCTGCTGCATGATTTGTAATAGCAGAAAGCAAAACTTAAAGTAGTTAAATGTATACTAGAGATCTAGTTAATTTATGATGCATGAATAGGATCAAATATTATAAAGCTGTTAAAAAAAACAGGCAGTGCTAACCAATTGACATACTTAGATCTCTAAAATATATTGTTAAATTAGGCACAGAAAATATATGTATTCCAGTATGCATGTGAACTTGGTGAGTGGTTATCTCTGGTGAGTGAGACTGGGGGTTAAAGGTGGACCAAGGGTTAGAGAATCTTCTCATTTTCGCTTGGCTTTTAAATGACTGTGTATAGGGACACCTGGGTGGCTCAGTCGTTAAGCGTCTGCCTTAGGCTCAGGTCATGATCCCAGGGTCCTGGGATCGAGCCCTGCATCGGGCTCTCTGCTCGGCAGAGGGCCTGCTTCTCCCTCTCCCACTCCCCCTGCTTGTGTTCCCTCTCTTGCTGTGACTCTTTCTGTCAAATAAATAAGTAAAATCTTTAAAAAAAAAAAAAGGACTGTGTATAATTTTTAATCAATCAAATGATCCTCCATTCATGTACATGTGTTTGTCCTTTGATATTACCTACTTTTGTATGTTTATTTGAGTAGTGATGTGGTCTTTTCTGAAAATATAAAACACTTAGAAGCGTTGCATTGAGTCTGTCTGCAGTATCACTGTTGAAGTGACTTCACTAATATAAGAGGCTTGTGGTATTTTATTATTTTTTATTTAGGGCCTCTGGAGAAAGAAAACATACATGTGGTAGGAGTTAAAAAATAAGATGTAAATCTGTTTGTAAAACTCTCATGTTGTTTTTCTATTTCAGTTACCTAGAAAAGTACGAGAAAGTTCATCATTTTGGGGAGGATGATGATGAGGTACCACCAGGCAATCCAAAGCCACAGCTTCCTATTGGTGCAATTCCATCTTCCTACAATTACCAGCAACACAGTGTGTCAGGTAAATATCATTGCAGATTGTCCAGCTTTGAATTAGGAAGATAGACCTCGTCCAATGAATTAATCCTTTATTTTGCACATGCAGCTTTCAAATATCAACATCTAATTGGTCAGGGCCCTTTCTGTAATAGGCTGTATAAGATTTTTAGTTGCAGGAATTTTCAGAGTTACAAATACCAATACTTTCAAGTGAAGTTTTTTCCTTAATTTTTTAACTAGTGGTCAGTTTAATTTGAATAGTCACTAAAATGAGAAGGAGGAGGTCGTGTAGGATTAGGGAGGCAAAGAATACTCAGCATCTACTGGATTTTCTACAATTACTGGAATTTCCAGCATCAGAATTCCTCAGAAATATTTGACTATTTTGAGTATTTTTTTCTATGGTACCAAGGATAAGATTTTTCTTTTTCATTTAAGTCATTCCTATAACAGTTATAGAGGAGTCTGCAGCTAAAAAGAGCAGGACTCAAATTGAAAATAATTAGGTTGAGAGATTAATAAGAAGGTTGTTGAGGCAGAGTCAATAGGGGTTCCTCTGTTTAGTTAGTAGCTTTGAGTGTTGGGACTGTGATGACTAGGAAGAGGGCTCTGAAAAGACAAGCATCTCTTTTCTTCATTCACCAACATTTGGCCTAAAAAAGAGGAGGTACTTCTTTTTTAAAGGTATTTTCTTGATAAAATTTACAATTTTCTAGATATTTATTATTCTTCATTGGTGCTAGTCCCAGTCTCTTATAGATAATCAGTCATTAGATTTAAGCTTTCTCATTGTGTCAGTTTCACTAATTTTATTTTCCATTATCTATTTTCAAAGTTTCTTTCATGTTGAATTTGACTCCATATTTCTTCCCCAATCTGTAGTAACTCCTAGAATCTGATCATTACTAGAAGAGGCTTCATCATCTGATATTTTTGTATACTGGGGGTGGGAGTTGGTGGTGATGAGTACAAACCAAACCTCACTTTATTTTTAATGAGAAGTTATTACCTTAAGAACCAAGATTAAAGGAGAACATTTTAAGTCACCAAGTAGAAAATCTTGCTAATAATTTAAGCTGATAAAATAAAATGGGATGACTTGTTAGGTGATATACTCTCTGTTCCTAAAAAGGGCTAATGACCATTATTGAATTCAAGGATATTATACAGGGTATTCCTGCATTGAATGAGACATTATACTAATGACCTGTAAGACCATTTTCAACTTTATGACTCTGTGTTTTTCCTATATTACAGTAATAACAGAACTGTTCATTCTTGTAGCTTAATATAGTTCGGTGTCTGCTATTACAGCTCCCCAAGTTGACCCACTTCTACTTTTGATCTTGTTTAAAATGAAATTTTTCCTGGATATTTTTTTCTTTCCTTTCCTCCCCTAATTAAACTGATTACCTCAAGAAAAAAGATGTGAAATAATTCTGGTCTTTCAGAAGCCTAATAAAAGTCATTGATAGAGTTATTATACAAGTTAAGGGAATGACAGAATTGCTTAACTTGGTGTTAGAATAACTCCTTTTTGATATACTGTCATGTATGTGTCTTTTTAAAAGGAGAATCTGAGCAGTTAAGCAGTATGTAGCATGTTTAACAAAATCAGGATTGGGGGCTAATGAAAGGAAGGAAAGAAGGAATTGCTAGGGATCATCAGACTATAATACATCTGATTCAAACTGAAAAGAGGTAGTATTGTAGGGCAACATTTATGAATTTGAAGGTGCTTTTTTTTAGATGGAAGCATAGCAACATTATGACAGTGTTCTGAAAAATAATATGATTATCAGTATACAAAACCAATCCTTTATTAAGATGCTTTTCAGTTGTCATTAAGGTAAATAGAGTAAGCTTGCTTCATAGCTGTCAATTTGTGTGTGCATTTCAAATAATCACCAAATTAGAATTACATAGTGGTAGATTAAGAGCCTTTAGGAAATTTTAATTAGAACCTATAGATTTGTGATTCATCTTTGATCATACAGCCTTACTTTCTTTGTAGGTTTGGACAAAGGTATTTGGATCAGTGTATTTATCTAGAGACATTTATATAGTTGATATTAAGAAAAACTATTCTAAAACAATATTTTGAAATAATATATTTCGATTGACAGTAGCTCTAGGACATTTGGCATGGAGTGCAATTTTACTTGTTATAATATTGTGGGACCAGATTTTCCTTAAAGATACTTACTCTGGCTTTATTTATTTATTTATTTATTTATTTATTTATTTATTTATTTATTTATTTTTATTTTTTAAAGATTTTATTTATTTATTTGTCAGAGAGAGAGAGAGCAGGGGGAGTGGGAGAGGGAGAAGCAGGCTTCCACGGAGCGGGGATCCTGATGCGGGACTCGATCCCAGGACCCTGAGATCATGACCTGAGCTGAAGGCAGCCGCTTAACGACTGAGCCACCCAGGCGCCCCTTACTCTGGCTTTAAGTGGCAAAAAATATTGAGCAGATTTTGCCTGGAGTTTTAGGATTATTAAACACTAATATTATTATTAGCATCAATATATGACTGTATTGTCATTTATTTGCATAGTTTTTCATATTTTTCCTTACCATAAATACCTAATCCTTTCTTTGCTTTCCTTCTTTCTCTGTTTTGTTGTTGTTGTTGGTATTGATTTGGATGCAGTCAGTTCTGCAGAATTATAGGGAGATTATTAAGGAATTTTTTGTTCATCTTCTCTTACATTTTAAAATTAAAATAAAAAATTAATTTTTAAGTTAAAATAAAAATTAGAAACTTATATGCAATATATTTGGTAGAAAAATTGTGAAAGGCAAAGTTGACAAATGACAACTCATTGAAATTGTAGAATTTCCAAGCTAGTGAGGGTATTAGTGATCATTAAACCAGTCTAATCTGTTTGGTAAAGCACTCTGTCCATTTTCAGTTTTGGTGCTTAAATTTGGAAAAGTTTTATACAGGAAGTTTTTTAAAAAATTTTATCGGTTTTATTTAGGCAAAGGTTTTCCTTTAGATCCTCCATATTCTAACAGACAGACTATAATAATCACTGCCAATAATAGAAAGAGTGTATTGTATAATCTCTACAGTGTGAACAGCACTTCAGGAATAATTCTCCCTTTCCTCTAAACTGAAAACAAAGAGAAGTGATTGCCTCAGATTAAGTTTGTCAGTAGTGATCTGTTTGTATAAACTTTGAGTCAAGAATGTTGAAAATAAATTTCTAATCCCATACCAATTATAAAATTGTAGCTGTTCAGTCATATTTCCTTGGGGAAGGGAAGGGAAGATCTTAAAATCTTATAAGCAATTTCTCCTACATTATGTTAGAAATCTTTACCAAGCCTGATATAATTAAAGGACTTTTCATAATTATCATATTTATTTATTTTATTTTAATTAGAGATGTCTTTGGCAAAGTCACTCAGATAAGGATGCACTAAATTGAGTATCTGATGGCATCTTGCATTCTTCAGTAGCAAACAACAGCAATTCTAAGGTCATGTTGAACCCACATAAACAAGACTGTGACAGATGTTGAATGTGGGTTCCAGTTTTTTTCTATTAAAGAGATTTGTCTGAAATTTTCAAGGAAGCTATAAACTTAACTATTGCTGAGACTTGGTGTCTCATCATCAATTCCAGTGTACAGTATAGAAATATCAAAATCTGTTCCTATATTCACAGAAGTTTTGTTACCGTTTCTCCAGATTTTATGTTTATCTTCTGTTATTAGAAATTTTATTTATCAAGATTATAGAAAATGAACACATATTATTCAGTTTTAAATGATGTAAAGAATCTGTGTCATAGTAATTTATTACTCTGTTGTGGAACTTATTTATCATTATATTAGGGAGAAATTCCTAGAATATTTTAGAATTGAAGAGGTTGGTCATCTCAGTTGTTTGTCTCCAGTGGGAAATAAATTTCTTACCTATATGATTTTCTTTTGTGGCATGTTGTGACAATAGATTTCTACTGGCAATCCATTTAGCAAGGTTTAAAAAAAAAAAGTCTTTTAAAAAATTCATATATTTCTGAAATGTGTCCTCTAGAAGTTTTCTGTCTCTTGTTTTCTTGCCTCTTCGCATTAAACTAGTTATATCTTTATGTGAAAAGTGTACTTGGGGGCACCTGGGTGGCTCAGTCGTTAAGCATCTGCCTTCGGCTCGGGTCATTCTCTCAGGGTCCTGGGATCGAGCCCCGCATCGGGTTCCCTGCTCGGCGGGAAGCCTGCTTCTCCCTCTCCCACTCCTCCTGCTTGTGTTCCCTCTCTCGCTGTCTCTCTGTCAAATAAATAAAATCTTTAAAAAAAAAGAAAGAAGGAAAAGTGTAGTTGGGGTTTATGTCTGAGGGCATAGCTACCAAGGCCTACACTACCCCAATTAAGAGTCAGTATTTCTAGAAATATGACGTTTTTCTTATATATTATAATACTCTAATATATTAGTGTTCTGCAAGCCCATCGTCCTTACCTTTAAAGTTTTGAAGATGTTTTAAATTAATTGTCCTACAGAAAATCTTAGTTACCTTGGCTTATGCAAAGGTTTCTTAGGACACGAAAGCATGAACCATAAAGGTAAAAATTTGTAAGTCAGACTTCTATCAAAATTAAAACTTGTGCTCTTCAAAGACAATTTTAAGAAAGTAAAAAGATAAGCCACTGTTTGGGAGAAAATATTTATTAAACACTAGATAAATAACTCACATTCAGAATATATAAAATGGATAGTATTAAAATGCTGGCAGGGATGAAGAGCAACAGGAACTCTGTATATTGTCAGTGGAAATGGAAGATGCTGTAAGCCACTTTGGAGAATTTCTTACCCAGAAATATGGTCCAGCAGTCCAAGAGAAATAAAAAAATATTTCTGCATGAAGTTCTGTATGTGAATGTTTATAGCAGCTGTGTTCATAAGTCCCCCAAAATGAAAACAGTCCAAATGTCCCTCAACTAGCGAATGGATAAACAAATTGTATTATACCCTTACTATAGCATTAAAAGTAAACAAACTACTGATACATGCATCAACATAGATATTAATCTCAAGCATTTTGCTAAATGAAAGAAATCAGATATAAAAGGCTACATACTGTATGATTCCATTTATCATTTTGAAATAAAGTTGTAGAAACAGAAAGTAGATCAATGTGGATAGAACAGGGGTTTAACTGCAGAAGAGCATAAAGAAACTTTTTGGGGTGATGGAAATATTCTTTATCTTCATTGTGGTTGTGGTTTTTTAAAAGATTTCATTTGCGGGGCACCTGGGTGGCTCAGTCATTAAGCGTCTGCCTTCGGCTCAGGTTATGATCCCAGGGTCCTGGGATCGAGCCCCACATCAGGCTCCCTGCTCAGCGGGAAGCCTGCTTCTCCCTCTCCCACTTCCCCTGCTTGTGTTCCCTCTCTCGCTGTGTCTCTCTCTATCAAATAAATAAATAAAATCTTAAAAATAAATAAATAAAAGATTTCATTTGTCAAAACTCAGGACTAAAAAGCATGAATTTTACTGCGTTAATTATATTGTGATAAATCTGACCGAAAAAGTAATAATTCTCATACAGTTTGGTAAAGAAGGTAGGCAAAGTCTCTAAAATCATGATATTGTTAAAAAATTTTAAAGGAACCAGTGTCCCTGGCTTATAATATATAAAAACCAGATACAGTCCCTTGAAGTATAAGAGTAGGGGTGCCTGGGTGGCTCAGATGGTTCAGCATCTACCTTCGGCTCAGGTCATGATCCCAGGGTCCTGGGATCAAGCCCCACATCGGGCTCCTGGCTCAGCAGGGAGCCTGCTTCTCCCTCTCCCTCTGCCCTCTCCTGCCCCTCCCCCGCTCATGCTCTCTCTCTCTCTCTCTCTCTCTGTCTCTCTGTATCTCTGTGTCTCAAATGAATAAATAAAATCTTAAAAAAAAAAAGTAGGAAGTGTAGAGTATGTAAATTTAAATAATGATACATTAATAATTTGGTAATGATATCCAAGAGGGAATAGTAGTACATTTTTTTGTATTTTAATACTTTCTGAAGACTAATTTTAACTTAAGTTTAGAGTTGAACTCTTTAAACTTCTACTCAATTTAAATTTTATAAAGGAAAACAAGCCTCTGTCCTGGATTTGTAAAATATTAATGATAATGGTTTTTAATCCTTGATATACTTAAGGTGTTTTTGTTTTTATCTTAGATTATCTGCGTCAAAGTTATGGGCTATCTATGGACTTCAATTCGCCAAATGATTATAATAAATTGGTGCTTTCACTGTTATCTGGACTCCCAAATGAAGTGGACTTTGCAATTAATGTATGCACTCTTCTATCAAATGAAAGCAAGCACGTCATGCAACTTGAAAAAGACCCTAAAATCATCACTTTATTACTTGCTAATGCCGGGGTGTTTGATGACAGTAAGTTTTAAGCTGAACCTATTGTACGATCATTCTATAAAGGTGTTAAGAATTGTTAAAAAAGGTTTTTAAGGAGAAAAATACTTTTTATTGGTATAATAGCATTCTTTATTTGCTTTTATTATATTAAATGTGTTATTTAAGATAATGTGTGGGGTTTTTTTAACCTTAAACATTTGAATAGTAATGATCTCAGTAAAACTTTTGAAATAAAAATCTTGGGTTTTTTCTTAGAGTAGTGATAAGGGTTTCTTGATGTTAGAAGATTGTTTGATACAAAATCTTGATAGAAAAACCTAGGACCTGGAAGAAATTGTTTTTTTCCTAGTGTGTCGTTACAATTTTTAGTTAAACAGTTTGTCAATGTATTTAAAAATTTGCTGACTAAATAAAATAAGAGTTATCAAATATTTCACATCCTTTTTACTTACAGGATTTGCTAGTAGATTTTTATAAGTCAAATTCTTTATTTTCTATGACTATCTCTTATTAAGTCTAGGTTACTCTTAAGACTAAATTGCTCATTTCTCTAATTGTAGTTAAAAGGGATTTAGAAAATATGTTTTGAAATTTTTTCCCGCTCATGGTTTTTCTTTTTAAAATATGTTGGCTGAATGCTATTGATATAAAATTTTTTCTTGCTAATCAACCCTCCTTCTATTCCAATGCCATTGTAACTTCTTTTTTTCCAGAAGTATATACTATTAAAGGTTAAAGTAAAGGGTAGATAGCATGAATCCAAAGGAGGTTCTGGGTGCACATAGTCACAGGGAGAGAGGGATTTAAGATTGAGCAGTTCAAGACTAAACTGCCTGGGGAAAAGAGCAGTTCAAGACTAAACTGCCCATAATGTCTTCTCAACAATTCAGATATATGGGGAAAAAAAAAAAAGGGTAAGGTATTGACATATTGAAATTATTTTATCATATAGAAATTATGTGTATAGCACAGTTGAGATAGTTTGAGAATTTCTTTAATATTTTATAGATTCATGACAGTTATTGTTTTTATCTTTAAATAGCAACGTGTTTGCAAATGAGTTCATTTTTCTGCAATTTGATTTGGGTCAAGTAGTATACTCTTTAAACATAATTTTATTTGGGATTGTCTAAGTAGGATTCCTTAGAATTTGACAGGTACTTAGGTTTTATGAAGACAGTTTTGAAATGTTTAAACAAAAGTGAAAATTAGTTTCTTACCCTGCCTGAAAGTCTCATTGGTTACATGAGGGAGGAACAAAGTACTTCTCAGTTTGTACTGTAACTTTGGAGATCTAAATTTGGTAGATTTCTGTCTCACTTTCATGTTCTGTGGTTCCTAATATTTTGTTTTGATCTTTTAAGGACATTTTTCAGCATTTAATATAGAATAAAGTTTAAAATTTTCACATTTAGAAACCTTAAAATGAAGTTTTTAGAAAAATTAAATATTCTCAAACCAGAATAATTTAAGTCTTGACCATTTAATCATTGGATAAGGATTACATGTGTGTGTGTTTATATATAAAATATATATATGATAAAAGTTATCTTACCAGTTTGGTATACTGAGGCATGATATCCTTCAGACCTAGTTTATCTTTGTGCATTTTTTAGTCACTTTTATTTATCTAAAAGCCTAAATCATTATGCAGTGTAGCAATCTAAAACTATTAATCTAGCAAATGCTATTTAAGGAATATTACGATCATTTCAACAGTCAGAGTTCCAGAGTACATAGGGACTTTATGAAGAATCTATACTTAAAGCAGTGATTTACATTAGGAAAATAAATCCTTTGACTTTGAGGATTGTCAGTATATTTGATGTGGTTAGGCTTTTTAGAGGTTATGATTTATTTTTTAGGGCATGGAATTTTAATGAGATAAATGCAGATGATACTTCCTTTATAAGGTGTGAATGTTTATATTGTGTGTTTGAAGAAGTATAATAAAAATTCTATTTGACAAAAAATTTAATTTTTTCATCTTATTTTCCATCCAGTATTCTTTTCCCAGTGAAGTTTTTCTTTATAAGGTTTTTTCAGGACAAACAAAACCTTGTTTCTCTTTAGTGGTATGTGGGCTTCATTTTTCTAATTAAGCTGCTACTTATATGTAAGTTTGATATTTATGAAATTCTTTAGGTCACTTTATTTATTAAAAACTTTCACATCTGTTCTTTTATCATTTCCTCATGACCCTATTATCAATATTAATATCACTGACAAACTTATGTTAAAATTTACTCCTCATCCTTTTTAATATTTTTTCAATGAAAATTCTTGTTCTAATCTAAATACTTCATAAAGTATTTATTTTACTCAATATTAAGGAAATATTAGGTCTGTACTTAAAGGCATAATAAGATTATAAAGATTCAGTGCATCTTTTTACAACAGAAAATATATTCATTTGTTATGGGTCACAACATATCCATTAAGGATGTGTTTTTGTTTTTTAAAGAATTTTGTTTAAAACTAGTTTTTCTATTAACAATTGCCACGATATACTTTTCTTTCTGTATTCCAAAAGAAGTAGCTTTCATTACAGAATTAATACCATGGTTGATGAAAGCACTTCCCTAATTTTTTAAAGGCAGATGCTTATTGTGTCACAGCTTAAGACATTTGTATCATACTGCTTAACTGTCTGGTCCCATAAACTGACAATATGAGCTGGCAACATAAAGGAGAAAAAAAATGATACAACATGTACTTATGACTTTGTTGTGGGGGCCTGGGGGGTAGGGTGTTACTAAGGTTTTGAATTGAATGATTTGATTTTTCTTCTAAACGACTTTATCAAATGTAAAGAACCTATAGGCCTGAGTATGTTTCTTAAGGGAGATTTCATTTGTGGGAATTATTTCCAAAGAATGCCTTGCCCTATATTATTTGAAATATGAATTACACAGTTATTTTTGAAATTAATATAAAGATTTAAAATTTTAAAAATCTGGCAACCTGATAGCAATAGCATTAGTTTGACTTTTTGATATTTTTCTCCTCTACAAATGAAACTTAATGCAGAGTAACTGTTAAAGTACTCTTCTTTTCTCTGTTGTTTGTATAAATATTATAAAAATGAGTTGTGTATTTTTATTTTATAGAAAGACAAGTTTCTTTAAATTCTGTAATTAATTTGTATTTCAAAAGAGATTATCATGACTTTGTATCATTTACTATGAAATAGTTTTTAGTAAAGAAGATACTTAAATGTATTTTTACTGTTTTTTTCCACATCTGTCTATTAAGGAATTAAGTGAAAGAATAATTCCATTTTACTGAATATACTATTTATTCTTTTAGCTTTAGGATCCTTTTCTACTGTATTTGGTGAAGAATGGAAGGAGAAGACTGATAGAGATTTTGTTAAGGTAACTCACATAAAATATTGAATCATTGAATTACGTGTCACCAAGGGCCAAGGATCCATGGTTGCTTATTTTATATACATACCACCTATACTTTAATCTTAATGTGATATATAAAGATACCTATGTAAAAGTTGTGATTTAGTAAAAAAATAGAATGGCTAATAAATAAAATTCTGTTTTTATTATACATTGATTTCTGAAAATGACAAATCTATAACAAAAGCAATAAATCTGAGAATACGTAGATACTGAGCAGTAGTTTTGCTAATTTCCTTAGGGTTCTTTTCCAGTTCACTTAATCAGTCTTTAGTTGTGTCTAATATTTCACTTGACTCATTTGTTAACTGTGTTAAAAATGTGTGTTTTAATTTCTAGAACTTCTCTTTGTATTTTTTTCAAATTTGTGCCCTTTTGATCTTTTATACTTTTAATAATTCAAATAATATATATTTATAATTTACTTTAATATTCAAATTATGTATATATTAAATATATACAAATGTAAATATATAAAACATAAATCAAAAATTATGTGTACAAAAACACACACACCTGACAATTCTGATATGTAAGCCTCTTGCAACTCTAATTCTAGTCACTCTGACTCATGGTGGGTTATTCCTTTGTGTTTTATAACCTTGGTTTTGAAATTTTAGCAGACTTTTCTGTGGGATTTTTGTATAGATTGGATGGAGAGTTCATTTCTTCACTTCTTGTTGGCATTTGCCAGTCACCTGAAAAGAAATAACTGGTCAGAATGACTTTATATTAATTTTGTTATTGGAGATTTTCTGATGATTCTGGTAATAAAACCAAACTCATGGGGGCTGTGGAGCAGGCTAGTTGTGAAATATTTAGGAAATTGTTTTTAACTCAAACTCAAGTAGAGACAGTCAACTCCTTTTATTTGAGCTCTCTTTATGTGAGGGTATTAGACCTTCCGGTTTCTCACCATGATACAGAGTTGCATATTAATTCCCCACTTCACAGGTTCACCCAAAGTCCTATATTCTGTCCTCACCCCATCCATTAAAAGCCAAGCCTCTTGGTTGTAGTTAGGCAGATAATTTCCTTAACTGCAGAAAAGTGGTGATTAAAGTGTAAGATGCACAAATTGTGTATTTACTTATGCAATCACAATGGGAAGTGGGGGATGTCAGTATAATTGCTAATCACTTGAAATCTAGAAGACACAAATATGTTGAAGATGATTAGATGATCACCTCTCTTACATGTTTTCATTAATTTCTGCTCTTTATATTTCTTTTTATATAGTATATTCTTTGGGTTTAATTTACTGCACTTTTTATAATCTTTTGGGCTGGTGCTTAGATCATTGAGTTTTGTTTTTGTTTTTTCGAATACATACATTTTAATACATATATTTAAAGCCATAAAATTCTTTCTAAGCACATATTTAACTTTATTCTCCCCGTTCTGATATTTCATGTTTTCATTATAACTCAACTTACAGTATCTTATAATTTCCACTATGACATCCTCTTGATACATGGATTATTTTGAAGGGAAGTCTCTCTCTCTTTTTTTTTTTTTAAGTTTTTTGAAAATTCCAGTTAGTTAACATACAGTGCAATGTTAGTTTCAGGTATACAGTATGGTGATTCAGCACTTCCATACAACAACCTTTGCTAATCACAGCAAGTGTGCTCCTTAATCCCCATCACCTATTTCACTCATACCCCCACCCACCTTCCCTCTGATAACCATCCGTTTGTTCCCTGTAGTTAAGAGTCTGTTTCTTGGTTTGCCTCTCTTTTTTTTTTCCTCTTTGTTTGTTTGTGTTGTTTCTTAAATTCACATATGAGTGAAATCATACGGTATTCATCTTTCTCTGACTTACTTCGCTAAGCATTATACCCTCTAGCTCTATCCATGTCATTGCAAACAGCAAGATTTCATTCATTTGTTGGCTGAATAATATTCCTTTGTATGTATATAATCTACATATTTAGAGATATAGACATAGATATAGATACAGAAGGATGTATACACCACTCTTCTTTATCCATTCATCAGTTGATAGACACTTGGGCTATTTCCATAATTTGGCTATTGTAGATAATGCTGCTATAAATAAATATCGGAGTGCGTGTATTTCTTCAAATGAGTATTTTTGTATGCCTTGGGTAAGTACCTACTAGATGCAGTTGCTGGCTCCTAGGGTAGTTCTATTTTTAGCGTTTTGAGGAACCTCCATACTGTTTTCCAGACTGGCTGCACCAGTTTGAATACCCACGAACAGTGCAAGAGGGTTCCCCTTTTTCCACATCCTCACCAACACCTGTTGTTTCTTGTGTTGTTGATTTTAGCCATTCAGACAAGTGTGAGGTGATGTCTCATTGTAGTTTTGATTTGTATTTCCCTGATGATGAGTGATGTTGAGCATCTTTTTCATGTCTCTTTTGGCCATCTGTATGTCTTCTTTGGAAAAATGTTTATTCATGTTTTCTGCCCATTTTTTAATTGGATTATTTGCTTTTGGGTGTTGAGTTGTATAAATATTTTTATATATTTTGGATACTAACCCTTTATCAGATATGTCATTTGCAAATATCTTCTCTTGAAGGGAAGTTGCTTAATATTCAAAAAACATGCAGTTTTTCCAGTTTTCTTTTTCTTTAAGAAACAAGGCAGAGGATCATAGGGGAAGAGAGGAAAAAATGAAACAAGATGAAACCAGAGAGGGAGACACACCATAAGAGACTCTTTTTCTTAGGAAACAAACTGAGGGTTGCTGGAGGGGAGGGAAGTGGGGGGTGGGAGGGTTGGGTGATGGACATTGGGGAGGGTGTGTGTTGTGATGAGCTCTGGGTGTTGTGTAAGATTGATGAATCGCAGACCTGTACCCTTGAAACAAACAATACATTATATATATTACTTAAAAAAAAAAAAAAAGAAAGAACAATGTAAAAAAAGCGAACTGAATTTCACTATGCAGAAACAATATACTTTGTATAACCTTAAACTTCTGAAATATTTTCACTTTTATTTATTTCATAGCCTAGCACTGATGAGATTTTATAAACACTATTTGTTTTTGAAGATGATATATATTTTGAAGTTGTTGGGTATAAATTTCTATGTATGTTAGGCCAACATGGTTAATCATGATATTTGTATTTACTATCAGTACTAGCTGTTTTGTCCATTTCTTCATTTATGGAAAGAGGTGTGTTAAGAACACCCAGTATGATTGGGGGTGTGACTTTCCTTATAGTTCTGTAATACTGTGTTTTTATATTTCAAGACTGATATATAGTGCACATTACAGATGTTATATCTCTCTGGTCAGTTGAACATATAAAGTATCCTTTTTACTTTTAAGTCTACTATTTTTTTTTGGTCTTCTATCAATATAATATCATCTTCCGTTTGTTTGTGGTTTATATGGCTCATATTTTTGCCTTGAACCTTTCTTACTTATCCTTGTATTTTAGATGATTTTGTGTTTGTTTTTTTTTTATAAACAACATATACTTGGGCTTTTTTTCTCCCAGTGTGAAAAATTGTCTTTAAATTAGTGCATTTATTCAATTTACATTAAATGTAATTTTGATATAATTGTGTTTAAATTTGCAGTGTTTTGAATTGGTTTCTATATGTCCTTCCTATTTGGTTTTGTTTTTTTCCCTTCTTCCTTTCTTACCTGTTTTTAAAAATTGATTTAACTGAGTATTGTTTATTATTCAGTAGTCTGCCTACTATTAGTTTGGTATTTATATACTTTTTCTATTCTCTTAGTGATTACAGCAGGGATTATAATTTTAATTTTTACTAATTTAGTAGATTAGTACTTTTACCACTTTTTAGATAATGCAGGGACACTAGAACAACTCTCATCTCCATTTACTCACATTTGACTTACATATACTGCTCTCATTATTCGTTACTTTGCTCTTTTTCGGACTTCTTAAAATAGAATCTTAGATCATTGGTTTTAAACTTTCCTTCTTGTTTAATGCCAGTATATAAAGCTATAAATGACTTCTATAAACTGCTTGAGTTGTAGCCTACAAATTTTCTTATGTTGAGTTTTCATTATCATTTAGTTCAAAGTATTTTCTCATGTCTTGTGATTTCTTCTTTGATTTATGACTTATATAGAAGTATGCTGTTTAATTTGTGGGGGGTTTTTTGAAGTAGCTTTTAGTATTAATAGTATTAGTATTGTTATAATTATTATTACTCATTTTAATCACATTCCATTGTTGTCAGAGAACGTAAGTTTATATAAGTTCTTTTATTTAGTTTTTATTTTTTGAGAGAGAGCATGCACACGAGCAGGTTGAGGGGGGCAGGGGAGGGACAGAGGGAGAAAGAGAATCTTAAGCAGGCTCCATCACCACTGCAGAGCCTGATGTGGGGCTCTATCTCACGACCTTGAGATCATGACCTGAACTAAAATCAAGAATTGGTTGCTTAACCACCTGAACCACCCAGGCACCCCTATATAAGGTCTTTTAAACTTACCAAGACTTGTTTTAGTGTATGGTCTTAGTGAATGTTTCATGCACACTTGAAAACAATGTATGCTCTATTGTTGGGTGCAGTGTTTATTAATAACAAGGCAAGGTATTTGACAGTGTTCAAGATTATTGTATTATTATGCTTTTCTATATAATTATTCTATGATTTCCTGAGACATGAGTGTTAAAATCATCAACAGTATGAATGTTTGTATCTCCTTTTAGTAGTCAGTTTTTGCTTTGTGTATTTTGAACCTCTGCTATTAGTTGCATATGCATTTAGGATTATTACATTTTCTTGATAACTTAGCTTTTATTTATTATAACAAAATATTCCTCTGACCTCTAGTAATATCCCATCTCCTGAAGTCTCTTCATTGGTGTAATTTATCTACAGCAGCTTTCTTATGATTAATGTTTTCATGATATATCTTTTTCTATCCTTATGCTTTTCATCTCTGGTTTTTTTTTTTTTTTTTAAGATTTATTTATTTGAGAGAGAGAGAGAGAATGAGCAGGAGGGACAGAGGGAGAGGGAGAGAGAATCCCAAGCAGACTCCACGCTGAGCATGGAGCCTGACGCAGGGCTCAATCTCACAACCCTGAGATCACGATCTAAGCTGAAACCAAGAGTCAGACACCTAACCCACTGTGCCACCCAGGCGCCCCTTTTCATCTGTGGTTTTATATACAGTTTCTTAAAGACAGCTTATACTTGGATCTTATTTCCTTTAACTTGCTTTTTGTGCAGTTTCTTCCTTTTCATCAATGTATTCAAGCCATTTATACTTTATGAAATTACTGGTGTGGTTGAATTTTGGTTCTTAGCTTTTATTTTCCTGAAAATTTTATTTTGCCTTTGTGTTTGAAAGATATTTTTGCTGGATATAAAATTGTGTTTTCAGGGTATTATCTGAGCAGTTCTAAGGTAATGTTTCATTGCCATCTGATTTGCATTGTTACTGAAAAGAAATCAGTTTTAATTTTATTGCCTTGTGTGTGATGTGTTTTCTCTGACTGCTTTTAAGGTGTTCTCTTAATCATTGACTTTTATTTTGGTTAGGATATGCTTTGTTGAGGTTTTCTTCACTTTTCTTGCTTAGGATTTATTTGGCTGTTTTGGTATTTTTCATGAAATTGGAAAGTTTTGGCAATTATTTCTTCAAATTTTTTTCTTTCCCGTTATTTTTCTGAGACTATGTTTATAAAGATGTTAGACCATTTACTGTCTTACAGCCTACGGAAGTTCTCTTCATTGTTTTTAGACCTTTTTTTTTTTTCCTGTGTACTTCATGGATAGTTTCTATTGTAATGTTTTCATTTTCTCTTATCCTGTTAAGCCCATCTAATCATACTTTTTAATTTCAGATACTGTTTTCAGCTCAGGAAATTCTATTTAATTCTCTTTTACATATCCCATTTTTCTCCTAATTCTCATACTTTCCTTTTAATCTTCACCCATATTTAATAAAAAATGAAAATTTTATTCAAAAATATTTTAAAATCTTTGCTAATTCCATTATCTTTATTACTTCTAGGTCTGTTTTTGTTGAAACTATTTTTGTCTTAGTTAGGGGTCATGTTTCCTACTTTCTTTGTACATGCAGTAATTTTTTATTAAATATGAATATTGAGAATGTTGCATTATTGAGTGTTTGGATTTTGGTGACTTTCAAGAATGTAGGACTTTGTACTGGCATGCTTTTAATTGGCATATGGATTGTGACATATCAATCCTTTAGAATGTTGTTTTAAAGCTTTGTTATGATTGAGATAGATTAGCCTTTAGCACCAGTTTATTGCTACTCCTAAAGCATGGCTTTATTTGGATTTCTACTGAATTAGGGTATTTAATGAGTTTTCTCTATTTTGCGAATTGTTCAGTTATAGCTCCTCATTAGTTCTCTCTGTTTTTTTGCTTGGGGTTTTGGAGTTCAGCCTTGCATATGCATAGTTTTAGTACTCAGCAATCAGCTCAAGGCATTCCTGTACAGATTCATTGAGTTCTTTCTCTTCATTGCTCCTCTTTCTTCCAAATTTGCTCTCAAATTCTAGTTCTGATGGCCTTGCTGAACTCTGATCAGTTTCCTCAGCTTAGAAATCACTATGATCTCTTGGATTTATTGTCCCTGGATTTATAGTCTAGAGTGTCCTGTAAAACGATGGGGCAGTGATTGACTCACTTCCGTTGTTTTCCATATTTCAGTGATTATGTTTTCCAGTCTCTGAAAACAGTTGTTTTATACATATTGGTTTATGATAGGAAGATGACTACCAAAGTACTAGTTAATCCATTGTGGCCTGAGCAAAAGCTTTTTCCAGGCTTAGATTTTAATTTTATGCATATTTTTACCTCAGAAAACATTTTTTAAATATTTTATTCATTTATTATTTATTTTGATTTAAACCACATCTCTCTTTTCATGTATTTTTCTTCAGTGCTGGTTTGTAGATGATGAGTTTTCTCAGTTTTCATTTGCCAGTTGTCATTTCCAGTGAAGGGCAGTTTCACTGTTTAAAGATTTCAGTTTGGCAGACGTTTTCTTCCATCACTTAGAAAATGTCCCATTGTCTTCTGGCTTCCATTATTTTATTTTATTTTTTTACAAAGTCTTCTGCAGTTTAGTTTGTTGTCCTTTTTAAGAGTATCTGTTCTTTTTTCTGTCTTTGCATTTGAGTTGGGGTTCTTTTTTGCCTTTGCTTTTCATGAATTTTATTCTTTTATTTTGATGTTCCTACACACCTTTATTTATCTTTTTTCATTGTTTGGAGTGCTTCTTAAATTGTAGGTTAATGTCTTTGAATTGTTTTAGAAAATTCTTTGCCCGGTCTCTTCAAATACTGTTTGTGCCCATTCTCTCTCTTCTTTCTCAGGAAGTCGTTAGTTATTATGTTACTACCTTTCACTGTATGTTCTGTGTCTTGTGTTTTTTTTTCCCATCTTTTTGTCTCTTTGTGCTTCCAAATTGTATTTTCTTCTGCACTTACAGTTCACTAATTCTTTCTTGAGTTGTATATAATCAGTCATTAAATTGAGTTTTTCTTTTCAGTTCTAGAATTTCTATTTCATTCTTATAGTTTTCATTTATTTGCCAAATTTTTCAATCTCTTATTTCTTTGAATTTATTATCCATGATCATCTAAAATTCCATTCCTGATATCTTTGTTATTTGAATTTCCTTTGGCCCTTTTTTCTTATTTATTGAACATTGTCTTTTTTTCTTTGTATGCCTAGTTCTTGCTTATTGTTACCATTCTTTTTCATGAGTTTTTTGAGCAATTGATCCTTTTGCTGATGGACCTTTTCTCAGACTAGTGGCTTTAAATGTAAAAGAATCTTAATTCCAAAAAATAAAATACAGTTACTTTGAAATATCCACACCAGAATGTTCAGGGGGAAAAAAGTGAACTAATAGTCCATGTGTTTCTTTATTAGTACAAAAGTAACAAGATAATACAATTAAATATCATAGACAAGTTGAAGTTATAGTTCATTTTGTATAGTTATATAGTATAGAGTCACTTGATTCTTAGCGTGAAAAAGAACATTGCCCGTGGATTTTGACTCATCTCTTCTCACATTTGAATCAAAAACAGTTTGTAGATAATGGAATACTGGAAAGCAAGTTAAATATCTGGGTTAAAAACTTGGGAACACAACTTCACCACTTACTATTTGACTTTATTCTAGATGTAGGTTTACTCAGTAGCTAGCCGGCAATGTCTCAGGCATGTCTGTAAACAGAAATACTGTGATTGTGTGCTGTTTAATGACAGGATTAATGATTATCATAATTTTCAAATACTAATGATCATAAACACTATTTCTAGATATTTTCCATAGCTGTAAAATAATCAGAAAATATCTGTAATTCATATTGGTGACATTGTCACAGGTACTGCTAATATTACTATGGTTTTTGTCTAACATTCAGCGTTGAAGAAATTGCTAAGGAAATACTAAATTTTAGTTAGAGGTTAATGAACATAAAGATATCACCTTTTCCCTCCATTTAATTTCACAGATGCCCTAATTTCTTTCACAGACCATTTAGGAGTCTGTGGACCCCAGGTTAAGAATCCCTAGTCTGAAATAATACCTTATTGTATAAGTACCTTAAACTTATAGAAAGTTAAGTATTTATGTCAACTAATTAAACATATAGCACATACTGATGTCTACATGGGTTTTTAAAAGTACAAGTTTTAGGGGCACCTGGGTGGCTCAGTTGGTTAAGCGTCCCACCCTTGATTTCAGCTCAAGTCATGATCTTAAGGTTGTGAGATCAAGCTCTGCATCAGGCTCTTGCTGGGCATGGAGCATGCTTAAGATTCTCTCTCTCCCTCTCTGTCTGCCCCTCCCCCTTCCACTCTCCACCTCTCTTTTAAAAAAAAAGATTCTGTCTCCCTCTTCCCCTCCCTACCCTCTCTCTTTCCCGCTCTATAAATAAATAAACAGTAGAAATTTTATAGTTTTATAGTATGTGTGACTTTTTAAAGTAATAGAATAGTTCTTTCAAATGTCAGAATTAAGTATAATAATTTCTTAATTACAGTTTTGGAAAGACATTGTTGATGATAATGAAGTACGTGACCTCATTTCTGACAGAAACAAGTCTCATGGTAAGGCAATAAGAAACATTTTAAATAACTTCGAAATATCAATAATAAATGAAATATCAATTTAAGTAAAATGTATATTTTCTATTATAGAAGGTACATCAGGAGAATGGATTTGGGAATCTTTATTTCATCCACCTCGAAAGCTGGGCATTAATGATATTGAAGGACAACGGGTACTTCAGATTGCAGTGATTTTGCGAAATCTTTCCTTTGAAGAGGGCAATGTTAAGCTCTTGGCAGCTAATCGTACCTGTCTTCGTTTCCTATTACTTTCTGCACATAGTCATTTTATTTCTCTAAGGCAATTAGGCCTTGACACATTAGGAAATATTGCAGCTGAGGTAAGCATGTGATAGTAACTTAAAACAGTTTTGATAGCAGTGATATTTACTTTAAATTTTTAGCATGTAGCATTATTGTATTTACTATACTTACAGAATATGAAAGGCTTATATATAGTTTTGCCTAACATGGTATGGTATCACACACTTTTTTGGAAAAAATATTTGAAATGATGCTCCAGATTTAGTGATGGCTGTTCCCACAATAATAGCATTTTTTAAAACTTGGGCAAACTGTTCTATTAATTTTTATTAAATTTGAAATACACAACACTGAAGAGGGCTACATCAACAATAGTGTCCTTTCTTTTTTCCAGCTTCTATTGGACCCTGTCGATTTCAAAACTACTCATCTGATGTTTCATACTGTTACAAAATGCCTAATGTCAAGGGATAGATTTTTAAAGATGAGGGGTAAGTGCTTACTTAATTTTCCCATTGTATAACATGCACAGACTTTTTATCATCTGTTAAAAAATAAATACATGTTTGTGTGTGTATGCTTTTCAGGCATGGAAATTTTGGGAAATCTTTGCAAAGCAGAAGATAATGGTGTTTTGATTTGTGAATATGTCGATCAGGACTCATACAGAGAGATCATTTGTCATCTCACTTTACCTGATGTGCTGCTCGTGATCTCAACACTCGAGGTGCTATATATGCTCACAGAAATGGGAGATGTTGCTTGCACAAAAATTGCAAAAGTAGAAAAGAGCATAGGTAAGACTAAATGAAAGAAATATTTATTTTCTTTATTGAGGAAAAAATATTTGATGGGGTGCTATACTAAATCACAATTGATATTTGGGGTGTACTATTTATTTTGAGGAGTCATTACCCTTTCAGACATACATGTTTGTGTTATTCTTTCTGCCTGTTGCTGAAACTTCTGTCATATAGAGACCAGGGTGTATGTGGTTATCAATAACTCCTGTTCCTTTCTTTATTTCTGTTACTACTTATCAAATCCAACCAAACAACCAACAAAATTGCTATAACTCTGAGGAGCAGGTCTTTCTGTTTCAAATGGTCAGCTGCTACTATTAAGCAACTGAAGCTGAGTGAAAAAGTTTCCTTGTGTTCCTAGAAGTTGCTGGTAATGGTATTAGTCTTAAAATTAATCAACTTACCACCTCTTTAGTGGGTTGTCAGTTTTAAGCACAATTATGAAAGTATGTCACGTTAACATTTACTCATTGACTAGAATGATTTCTATCTTTGGTATAAATACTAAAACCAGAGTTAATAGAGATTTGGCTTGAAATTATTAGTGAGAAATTAAGATGTCACTTTCCATATCAGTGGTTCCTAAATCTGGCTACACATCAGAATCAGTTGGGAAACTTTTCAAAAATAAAGATCCTAATCCCCATCCCAGAGCTACTAAGTCAGACTTCAGAGATTGAGCCTAAAAATCTTTTTTAAAGATCCACAGATAATTCTGATGTACAATGATTCATGGACTGCCATCTGAGAAGTACTTATTCTGTATAGCATGTGTTTTTCAGCAATGTCACTGTTTAATAATATTACTAATAACTATTGGTTTTTAATTTATTTTAGACATGTTAGTGTGTCTGGTTTCTATGGATATTCAGATGTTTGGCCCTGATGCACTAGCTGCAGTAAAACTCGTCGAACATCCAAGTTCCAGTCATCAAGTTTTATCTGAAATTAGGCCACAAGCTGTAGAACAAGTCCAAACCCAGACCCATGTAGCATCTGCCCCAGGTTAGTGTTTTTACATAATGTTTTTCAGTATGGTTACTGGTGTGTAAGATTTAATACTAAAGATAAATGTAAATGTGCAGTACAGGGAACTGATACCTTGGTGGAATAGGCTAAAGCAGAACTTGAGTATGAGCTTTAATTTCTTAGATATTATACATAACAGGAGCAGTAGGACCAAAGTGAGCCCAGAGGAAGAATAGTATAATAGATTTTTTAAAAAACATTTAGAGGCATATGAGGGATTAGATATTTACAATTGTGAGAGCAATATGAAGTGTTCCGATGAACTTATTTGTGATTTTGGTCATTGGAAATTGATATGCCAAGAATAAGTTAATCATACATGACCTTATAATTCCAGCTGGTCATCCAAGTACATAAGTATAATACCTCCTAATACTTGAACCAAAAACCATAGAATCAGAGTCTTGGATCAGACACACATGCATACGTACACACATGACATGTGTACCTGCACCTGTGCACCCTTCTTAGGGTCCCTTGGGTCAATTCTGTTTAACTCAAATGTCTTTAATTAGAATTCATAGCTGTCTAATCATGAGTATTCTCTTCAGTCCTTGGACTTCTTTCTCCTGGCTCGTTATGAGTCATTTTTATACTTTAGCACTCTCAGCCTTTCTGGGAGTGCTTTCTCTACCTTCATTTGTCTTAACAAAACAATCCATCTTTCCCCTCACCTGCTCTTTCCACCTCCCACCATTCCCAAGACATTTCTCTTTCCTTGTATTTTTTAATAGAGGATACTCTTTTTCTCAGTTGATCTTATTACTTCTCACTCGCAATTAATGTGGAAGCTATGTGGCATGATTTTCTTTAACTTCTTAACCCTTCACTTACAAACTTATTAGCATCTGAACTCATTTTCCTTCAACTTCCACTTGTCTTTAGAGATGTCAGCTTCTGAATCTGTGCTCTGAGTATCAGTCTCCTCGTTCCTATATCTCAAACCTCTTTTTCTTTACTTGCTTCTTCCTTTCAGCCTAGAAATACATTTAGATCATCAACCTCCCTCACTACCCTTAATTCAAAAATCTCATTATTTTTTACCTTTAACTACCACATCCATCTAATCACCAAATCTTGTTGAGTCTTCCTAAATACCCTGGCTTCTTCAGTTGCCAGTGCAATGCCTCAGTTTAGACTTCCATCATATCTCTCAGCTACTTGTTCTCCTCTCATTTAATCATGGCCCCAGTCTCTCCTCTATTCTAACTCATAGGATCACAATTATATACTCTATTCCCATGAGAAGTATGTAATATGTAGCACATATTTTGTTGATTTCCACTATGTCCTTCTGAAGTATATGGTAGAGTTGTATCATGTGCGCGTTTAACTTCCTTGGTATCAACTAACAGAATTGGACAAACAAAGCATGAAAAAAATAGGTAATTTTGACTACTAAACTACTCAGTAGCTTTCATCCACAGGTAATAGCATACTGGGGAATCAATGGTCAAATAGTAATGTTTTCTCAGCCTTGACAAAGAAATGAAAGAGTTCTTTTTGCCAGTTCAGTGGGTGGTAGGGGTATATTCCTATCCTCAAAGAAGAAATTGAGGATTAAATTAACTGAGGGCCAGAGAGAAACTCTGCTCAACAAAGAGAGGAATTAATAAATTGTCAGTAATACAGTGAAATAAAATAGGCCATTTGATGGATATTTAAGGGTAATTTTAATGAAAGATACTGATTTTGCCTCCTCATTGACCAGTGACCTCAACAAATGAACCCATCCCCCCCAACTAAGATTTCACCCTCATTTGGCAAATGGACAAAATTAAATGTTTAGAGTTTGTGACTTGTTCATATAAATAGTAATTTATTGATAGAGGTGGGAATAAACCTCTAAGGACCTAAAACTTTTGAACTGGTGGGCATTTTATTACTTGCTCATCATGAATGACAACTTTTGTTTGATTAGTTATCATTTATAGTTTGTCCCTCCACCCCCCATCATTTGTTTAATACCATTTTCTTATGGAATGGTCGTCTTCAAAAGTTTTGCTCACTTCTCATCACGATAAAAACTTATGTAACCTTTCACCCACTTTCAGTTTGACATCTAAATTTCTTCATTATAATTTAAAGTTGTAAATAAAATTTTTGTGTATATTAAATTGACATTTTAAAGTAAAAAATACTTTTTGTATCGAGTGGAATCTTGATATTTTCCATCATCCATTTTAAAAAAATACACAGACTCTTAATATCAGAAATTTCATGGTACCCTCTTTCTCCTTTAACTCATATCCTCCACCCTATCAGTACTTCTCAGCTATAAATGTAGACATTTTATTTTATTTTTTTTTTAAAGATTTTATTTATTTATTTGACAGAGACACAGCAAGAGAGGGAACACAAGCAGGGGGAGTGGGAGAGGGAGAAGCAGGCTCCCCGCAGAGCAGGGAGCCCGATGTGGGACTTGATCCCGGGACCCTGGGATCATGACCTGAGCCGAAGGCAGTCGCTCAACCGACTGAGCCACCCAGGCGCCCAAATGTAGACATTCTAATTTAACTTTTTCAATTTCCTGTTACTCTATAAAGTTTTAAGTGCTTAAAATTTTATCATTATAAGTTTTTGAAATAAATTACATGAAACAGTACATGACAAAGTAGCTATTGGAAGTTCATCTCTTAATGAGGTGGTTCTCTGGAAAGTGTTACTCCAGTGTGTCCCAAAATGAATATTTTTTAACTGCTAGAGTGAAACTGGGTTCAACATCAATCGTATCTCCATTTTTCCTTTTTATAGATTTAATTTGAAAATCTAGCTCACATCAGTGAATAGCTAAGGATAGAATTTACAATTCTTTGAGCTTCAGAATTATCCAAAATTATTAAAATTATATTTAACGATCTGTCAACTGAGTTCTTTGATTTTGTTGAAATCAGAGAATTAACATGTGACTCATAAAAGAATTTGTTGCCCAGTCATTACATTTACTTTTAAGTTTTATTGGCAATATGTCAAAAAGATATTAACAAGATATGACTATAAAATGTACTAGCTGACTCTTGCTTAGATGCACCTTGTTTAAGCTGATATAGTCAAGAAATATTAGCATAGCAGTTCTCAAACTTCAGGGTGCATCAGAATTGGCTGGTGGGCTTACACACTGATTTCTAGGCTCCATACCCTGAATTTCTGATTCAGGTGGACCGAAGAATTTTAATTTCTAAACAAGTTCCCATGAGATGCTGATGCTTCAAGTCAGGGGACTATACTTTGAGGACCACTGGGTTAGGAAAATTGAAATATTGTTCAAGACCAGTACAGTTTTTTGATAAGGTGCTTTTATCATGTGCTTTGAGTACTTTTTTGTCAAAACCTTAGAACTGCAGATTTCTCCCCTTTAGCAATAGAAAATGTCTCCCATATAACCTGATAAAGTTAGTCTTTATTATCAAAAGTATTTTTCTTAATCAGCCTCACTTTCCATTACTTAGAAAAAGTTCAACTTTATTTTTCATTCCAAGAAAGTATGGTTAATAGGTGTTCCCATGACACCTTCCTTACTTCAAAATTCTGAGATAGTTAAACTAGCCATGAGATTGTCATCTGAATGAAATAAGATGCCACCACCTTCATTATTTCTTTAAGAAAATTCTCTGTGCTTTACTTATACAAGATTCTGCCTCAAAAGTAATGCCCTTTTTAACAGTAGTTAAAGGGTAGAGGAGGAAAGAACATTAAGCAAAAATTGTCATCACTCTGTGTCTGAATTCAGAACACACCAAAGGGCCAGAATACTCAATACCTCAAGCCCAGTGTTGCCCTTAACTATAATACATAAAACATCACAAAATATAGACAGGAAGCCCTACCATAATACCTTGGTTAAAAGAAGCTTTGTGGATTCTAATGATTCTAATTCTCCCTTTGGTGTCCTAGAGGTTTGTACATCATTCATCATCATCATCATCATCATCATCATCATCATCATAGCTGACAATTATATAGTGCTAACTGTGTGCCAGGCTTTGTTTTAAGTGGCTTATATATAAACTCCTTTAATCCTCATAATGACCTATGAGGTTAGTGTACTGTTACTTTTCCCCACTTTATAGACAGAGAGGTTAATTAACTTGCCCGTGGTTACAAAGCTAGTAAGTGCTGGAACTCTGGTGCCAGCCACTCTGGCTTGAGAGCCATGCATTTAATCATACCTGCATTGCTATAAAGGATGGATGAGAGTTAAAACTTTCTGTTCCAAAATGGGAGAAGAGCAGTTTTAGAAAGGAAGGAATATATAAAAGGTTGAGCATCTAGGATATGATTCCTTTTAAAGATTTTTATTTATTTATTTTGAGAGAGAGAAAGTAAGGGAGGGACAGAGGCAGAGGGAGAGAGAGAATCTCAAGCAAACTCCCCGCTGAGTTCTGAGCCCGTCTCAAGGCTCAATCCCATGATCCCACGACCCTGAGATCATGACCTGATCCGAAATCAAGAGTCAGGCATTCAACCGACTGAGCCACCCAGGTGCCCCTGGAAGTTGATTCCTTTTAAAGCAGAAGTACCTTTGAATCATTTAGAATGAGTCTTTAGGTATCTTTCCTGAAGGCAGTGCTTCTCAGTTTGTAGCCACTTTTATAGTAATTCTATGTTTCCAGTTTATATTCTTAATTTAATTGTGGCTGCTTTATTCTTCTTTATGCATTATTCATAAAATTTTTATAATTTCAACATAATTTCTAATATTTCACTCAATTGGTCATCAATTGATTCAGGAGATTTCAGTCTGAATAGGGTATATTCTCTCATAGTACAATTGATGAAGGAAAAGGAGGAAGATTTCCAAGTGGGTTCAGGCCCTGTTTAGATATTTTCTCTAATGGTGTCATCAAGTTAGGAGAAGAAAAGATAAGCTGGGGTTGCACCAGGAAAATAGTTTTGATTATAATTATTTTGTTCTGTAAAAAAATAGCATGTCATAGTATGGGGTCTAAAATATGACAGACCTGGATTCAAATCCAATACCCCTAAAAGAAGGCTTTCCAGCTATACACAGCTCTGCCATTTCCATCATGTGTTCCGTTTATAAACTTAATCTCTGAGCTTTATTTTCTTCATTAGCAAAATGGGAATAATTAAATTTAGACCTATAAATAAGATTAAAACGAACAATAGTTTAGAAATACATTTGTTCTGTTTGAGGATTCTGAGTTTCACTAAAATGTTATTTGAAAAATGGTCCATTTTATAAGTTTAAAAACTATAAAATAATGCTGATGAAGCAGTATAATTTTTAATTTTATAAATATCTAAGATTCATATTTAAATTATCATAATATGACAGTTTATATTATCATATTTTTATATTTTCATTAGTTCCTTTATATACAGCAGAAAAGAAAACATTTATTTTCCTACAGATCTGTTCAACTTGTTAGAAAATAATAGATGATTTGTACATTGGACTTGAATTGTTTTAAAATATGTCATAAGCAAAATCTCAGAAGTTGGTATGTGTTTTAAGATTAATAGCTAGTACATTTTTACCCAACCATCTTGCCTCTCTTAGGACAAAAGGTATACTTGAAAACTATTATTACAACAGATTTTTTTTTTCCCCAGAAGAATAATCTTATGAAAATCCTTTCTTGAATGTAGGACTTTAAATTAGTTCAGACTTTTTGTTCACCCTTTCCCAGAAATGTTATATATATGCCACTTTCAGAGTTTAATATTAATCTTTTATTTTATTTTTATTTTTATTTTATGATTTTATTTATTTGACAGAGAGACAGCGAGAGAGGGAACACAAGCAGGGGGAGTGGGAAAGGGAGAAGCAGGCTTCCCACTGAGCAGGGAGCCCGATGCGGAGCTCGATCCCAAGACCCTGGGATCATGACCTGAGCCGAAGGCAGACGGTTAACGACTGAGCCACCTGGGTGCCCCAGTATTAATCTTTTAAATTCAGAAGTGAAGTGATTCTTTCTGATACTATCTGTTTCTATAACTAAACTGATTCTTATTTACTGATGTGTTGAGCTGTGTGACCTTGGGCTAGTTATTTTAATCCCTTTGAGTCTCAGTTTCCTTATGTGTACCCATCTCACAGAAGAATTCATATATAAAGTATTTAACTCAGTGTCTGACCCATGGGAAAAAAAGTTTATATTAGCTATATAATCCATATTATTGTTATTATTTGAATGATTGTAAAGAGTTTATATAAAGCATCGAAGACAGTGCCTGGTATAATATGTGCTCCTTTCTCAAATTTGTATATTTTCATTATGCTTATACCCTTTTTAAAAGATACTCATTGTGAATATTAACTGTTTCAGTATCCATGAGCTAAACATGGCATATAGTGACTAAGTTTGTACAAATGATGTAGCTAATGTATTTTTTTCTTTAGCTTCCAGAGCAGTTGTAGCACAGCATGTTGCTCCACCTCCAGGAATAGTGGAAATAGATAGTGAGAAGTTTGCTTGTCAGTGGTAAGTGGTTTATTTCTATTAAGGCTTTATCCTTGGGAAGAATAAAGCAAAAGAGAAAAGGAAATGTATTTCAACAGTCATCCGGAATGTTTTATTCTGTATTTCTTTTTAGTCAGAGTAGAATATCATTTATACAAAGAATGGACAATGTAAAACCATTTCACCTGCATTTTAGAATAATTTGAAAGAGAAGCGTTCATCAGAATCTTCAGAATTAAAATTACACCACTTAACTTCTTTGTGGAGTAAAATTTGTGTTAAAACATTATCTTTGACTTTGTAGAAAATAAGATTTGTCAGATTATAGGATTTTTATTTCTTAAATTAATGTTTTATTAAAACTGAACTGGACTGTCTTTAAGAAAATAAAACCAGATTTTGTTGTTAAATGTCCCTTCTTTTTCATCACAAGCAGTACTTCTTGTTCATTGATAGTTAATTTTTCCTTTTTCGGCGTAGTAAGGGAAAATGAGTCAAATGATACAATAGCTAGTGGGTTTACATGGAAATAAGCAACTTGAAAATAATATTTTATTGAGAAGACTGACTAGTCATATATCAGCCACTTCCTGAAAAAATAAATTGTAGACTTGTTTAGATTTCATTTTCTCATGGATAGTAGCTTCCACAGAGTTATGAATTCCAGCTTAAATTCTTTAGAAGATTAACAGCTTGAATAGAAAAGATCACTTTCTGATGATGTATTACTTTAAAAATTTTCTTTCTTTGATCCCTTTTCTCCCATTCTCTAACATTATTTGTCTCCCATTCCATGTTCCTGTCATTCTGTGTTCCATATTTTTGGTGCTTTCATATCTTTGTTCCTGTGGCAGTTTTCTCTAGACTTTTCCACTTTGCCTAAAATCGGGTTTATATTTTTAAATATCTCTAATTATTTGCTTTTTCCTCCCCTTCTATATTTTTACACCTTATACTTGATGAATCTCTTCCAGTAATACTTGGAAATGTTTATCTTCTACACTAAAACCAAAAGAGGTTTTTTGTACCTAGTCTTTTGAAAAGTCAGTACTCAAAGAATTATGAAAGTTTGAAAAAGTTTGTACCACATGCACAGTAAAATGTTGTGTGTTAGGTATAGATTTGGTCTTCTAAATCCCATTTGCACATTTCTGCCAGTTCTAGTGAGGAAGGAGGAGAGAATCATTTTAAAATTATTTAATCATAAGTATTATTTGATTCAGTTTATATAAACAGCTGTAAATTGGCCTGTTATATGTATAGTAAGTCCTAGAAAAGAATCCTATGAAGGTAATTCGGCCTCCAGTCCTAACATATATGAATGGAAGTCACGATATGAAAAAGACAAACTGAAGTTTGAGTTAATTTGTAATGCATTAGGAATAGAAGTTTCTGAAATGGGGGAATGGACGTGTGAGGCATGGGAGAAGTTAGGTGAGTGTTTTTTCTTAAGGAATTTGTTCCAAGAGACAACAGAAGTTTAATTTTAGTTCAGTGTTTCTTCCATTTTCCACATCTCCAATGGAAATAGCTCATTATTGGGAGTTTCTGTTATATTTTATTTATTGCAAGACAGGAAATTGAGTAGATATTGATTTGTTGTAGAATATTTGTTGCCAACAGACCAATCCTGTTCTCACTGGGGTGTGAACACAGTTTTTATATTTGTTGTTAATGATTTTTTTAATACTAAAATAAATATGATTAAATAGTTAATCTCCTTTTATTTGGTTTCATCAGTCTAAAACCTAGCATGCATTTTTTGCTAATATGAGAAAGTGAAATTTGATTAACAGGCATAAATATTATTTTATAAGACATTGCCTTCAAGTGGTTTTACTATACTTAAATATAAACTCTCCTATAATATATTGCATAATGCCATTTATTTCTCTCCTTTTTAGGCTAAATGCTCATTTTGAAGTAAATCCAGATTGTTCTGTCTCTCGAGCAGAAATGTATTCTGAGTACCTCTCAACGTGCAGTAAATTAGCTCGTGGTGGAATCCTAACTTCAACTGGATTTTATAAATGTCTTAGGTAGGATGCATAGTTGTTGACTTTAAACAAAGTTGATTTATATCACCTAGAGCATCTCTTGCTCTTTAGAGAAAATACGAACCATCTATCTAGTTTTAAATATTTCTACTACTTGAAATTTCATATTGGCTAGGTTATAGTAAGATAGAAATTTAAATACAAGGGGATTTTGGAAATCAAACCTGGTGTTTGTGTTTGAACATTATGAGGCTTATCGAAGAAAGAGAAGGGAGAAACTTTTTTCTACACTACTTTAATATGTTAAAGACATGACTTTTGCCCTTTTTAATCTTGAATAACAGTCTATAACTAATATTCTTCAAATATCGAGGCTTTTGATATTTTGCAAAGTTCATAAAATAGACACTACCTGGATGCAGCTTTTTTGTTAATTATAGAGAGTATAGAATTATTTAAAACCCCACAGTGTTAATAAATAATGATTTTAAAAATTGGAGAACTGATCTTTTATATTTTTTCTTTGCTTCCCACCTTTGCAGAATACAACAGTATGAATCATACTGGTTCGTACATTGGTAGTAATAACATATACTGCTGCTGTTCATGTAAACATTGTTAGAAGTCTGTTTTTTGCTCGTGTGCTAGTTAAGAAAACTAAGTATGTGTGTACTTTACAGAACGGTCTTTCCAAATCATACAGTGAAGAGAGTGGAGGATTCTAGTAGCAACGGGCAGGCACATATTCATGTAGTAGGAGTAAAACGGAGGGCTCTACCACTTCCCATTCAGATGTACTATCAGCAGCAACCAGTTTCTACTCCTGTTGTTCGTGTTGATTCTGTTCCTGATGTATCCCCAAGTCCTTCACCTGCAGGTATTAATTTTTGAGTTTTAAGTATTACTAATTTAACAAAAAAGCAAAATGAAACTGTATATTGTATAAATTTAAAATGTATAATTTTTCCTCGTGTTTCCAGTAGCTTATTTGCTTATTCTGTTACTTTTATCATATTTGTATGATGCAAAGTTGTTAGATGTTAATTTCTTAAAACGATTCTTTCTTGTATTAACTAATACAATGCCTACATGCAGCTTTTCAGTCATTTCATTATGAATTTTGACTTTTCCCTCCTATTTTCAGGAATCCCTCATGGACCACAAACTGTAGGAAACCATTTTCAGAGGACTTCTGTTACCAACCAATCTTCAAATTTGACTGCAACACAAATGTCTTTTCCAGTACAAGGTGTTCATACTGTGGCACAGACTGTTTCAAGAATTCCACCAAATCCTGCAGTTCATACCCACCAGCAGCAAAATGCTCCAGTGACTGTCATTCAAAACAAAGCTCCAATTCCTTGTGAAGTCGTTAAGGCTACAGTAATCCAGAATTCTCTCTCCCAGACAGCAGTTCCTGTTAGCATTGCTGTGGGAGGAGGAGCTGCTCCGAGTTCTGTGGCTCAGAACCACAGCACAGGGCCACAGCCTGTTACAGTGGTAAATTCCCAGACACTGCTTCATCATCCGTCTGTAATTCCACAGCAGTCTCCCTTGCACACAGTGGTACCAGGGCAGATACCTTCGGGCGCTCCTGTTACGGTAATTCAGCAAGCTGTCCCACAGAGTCATATATTTGGCAGAGTACAGAACATCCCAGCATGTACTTCTACAGTTTCACAGGGTCAGCAGTTAATCACCACATCGCCCCAGCCTGTGCAAACTTCATCTCAACAGACATCAGCTGGTAGCCAGCCGCAAGACACTGTTATCATAGCACCTTCACAGTATGTGACAACTTCTGCATCCAATATTGTCTCAGCAACTTCAGTACAGAATTTTCAGGTAGCTGCAGGACAGATGGTTACCATTGCTGGTGTCCCAAGCCCACAGCCCTCAAGGGTAGGGTTTCAGAACATTGCACCAAAACCTCTCCCTTCGCAGCAGGTTTCATCGACGGTGGTACAGCAGCAGCCCATTCAACCACCACAGCAGCCAGCCCAACAAAGTGTAGTGATTGTAAGCCAGCCAGCTCAACAAGGTCAGACTTACACACCAGCCATTCACCAAATTGTTCTTGCTAATCCAGCAGCTCTTCCAGCTGGTCAGACAGTTCAGCTAACGGGGCAGCCAAACCTAACTCCATGTTCCTCGCCATCACCTGTCCCAGCTACTAATAACCAAGTCCCTACCGCCATGTCATCTTCCTCCACCGCTCAGTCACAGGGACCACCTCCTACTGTCAGTCAGATGCTGTCCGTGAAAAGGCAGCAGCAGCAGCAGCTTTCACCAGCACCCTCGCCACAGCAGGTACAAGTACAGGTTCAGCAGCCCCAACAAGTACAGATGCAGGTCCCGCCACAGCAGGCGAACGCAGGCGTTGGTCAGCCTGCTTCTGGGGAGTCAAGTCTCATAAAACAGCTGCTGCTTCCAAAGCGTGGTCCTTCGACACCGGGTGGTAAGCTAATTCTCCCGGCTCCACAGATTCCTCCTCCTAATAATGCACGAGCTCCTAGCCCTCAGGTGGTATACCAGGTGGCCAATAACCAAGCAGCAGGTTTTGGCGTGCAGGGGCAATCTTCAGCTCAGCAGCTGTTGGTTGGGCAGCAAAACGTTCAGTTGGTCCAAAGTGCAATGCCACCCACAGGGGGAGTGCAAACTGTGCCCATCTCAAACTTACAAATACTGCCAGGCCCGCTGATTTCGAACAGCCCAGCCACCATTTTCCAAGGGACTTCTGGCAACCAGGTAACCATAACAGTTGTGCCAAATACAAGTTTTGCAACTGCAACTGTGAGTCAGGGAAATGCAACTCAGCTCATTGCTCCAGCAGGAATTACCATGAGTGGAACACAGGCAGGAGTTGGACTTCAGGTGCAAACGCTTCCAGCCACTCAGACATCTCCAGCTGGACAACCATCCTGTACTACTGCTACTCCCCCATTCAAAGGTGATAAGATCATTTGCCAAAAGGAGGAAGAAGCAAAAGAAGCAACAGGTTTACATGTGCATGAACGTAAAATTGAAGTCATGGAGAACCCGTCCTGCCGACGAGGAACCACGAGCACCAGCAATGGGGATACAAAGGAAAATGAAATGCAGGTGGGAAGTCTTTTAAATGGGAGAAAGTACAGTGACTCAAGTCTACCTCCTTCAAACTCAGGGAAAATTCAAAGTGAGGCTAATCAGTGCTCACTAATCAGTAATGGGCCATCGTTAGAATTAGGTGAGAATGGAACATCTGGAAAACAGAACTCAGAACAAATGGATATGCCGGATATCAAAAGTGATTTGAAAAAACCTCTAGTTAATGGAATCTGTGATTTTGATAAGGGAGATGGTTCTCATTTAAGCAAAAACATTCCAAATCACAAAACTTCCAATCATGTAGGAAATGGTGAGATATCTCCAGTGGAACCGCAAGGGACTTTAGATGCCACTCAGCAAGATACTGCCAAAGGTGATCAACTGGAAAGAATTTCGAATGGACCTGTATTAACTTTGGGTGGTTCGCCATCTGTGAGCAGTTTGCAGGAGGCTCCAAATGCGGCAGCACCGCAGTTTAGTGGTGCTGACTTGCCTAACGGACCTCTAGCTTCAAGTCTGAATTCAGATGTGCCTCAGCAACGCCCAAGTGTAGTTGTCTCTCCACATTCTACAACCTCTGTTATACAGGGGCATCAGATCATAGCAGTTCCCCACTCAGGATCAAGAGTGTCCCATTCTCAGGCCCTGTCATCTGACGTTCGGTCTACAAATGGCACAGCAGAATGCAAAACTGTCAAGAGGCCGGCAGAGGATAACGATAGGGAAACAGTCACAGGAATTCCAAATAAAGTAGGAGTTAGGATTGTTACAATCAGTGACCCCAACAATGCTGGCTGCAGCGCAACAATGGTTGCCGTGCCGGCAGGAGCCGACCCCAGCACGGTAGCTAAAGTAGCAATAGAAAGTGCTGCTCAGCAAAAGCAGCAACATCCGCCGCCATATGGACAGAGTGTGGTCCCCCAGGTAAGTCGTTCTGCTGTCAACGTTGGAAATAGGAATTTAGGGGAATGTGCACTGTCGGGTCTTTGCCTCATCTTGAAGAGTTAATTGTGTCAGCTCACCAGTGTACTCGGACTCCCACGCTCCTATTTTTCGGTGTTTTTTGTCATATTAAACAACCGTCTCAATTGTTAACTTTAGCACATGGTTTAAAGAATCTTTTCAATTTTGTTATAGACCCAAATTAGTAATTTTTAGACCCAAGATAGAGGAGCACTTGCTAATCTGACATCTTTTGGGGAATTTTTTAATTGTAAGTTAGTCTCCTTTGGCCTCCTTTGGGGGGCTGGGGGTGGTGCAGGATATACTAAGAGCACTTCAAAACGGAGGTTCTGTATTTGATTTTGACACGACTGTGTTTTTGTGGCTCTTTTCACCATTCTTTTGTAAAAAAGATGACTCCCATAAGTACTTTATCAGGTGTCTTCTTGTTATATTTTTATATTGACTTAGTTGCCTTTATTCTTTAAAAAGTATTATAATTTCAATTTCTTTCAGCTGTTCTGATATTCTTGCTTTTGTGTTTCTTACTCCTTTACCCTACTGTCATGTTTCTGTTATCCCCTCTTTAATAGTCTCTCCAATCTCTGTTGTACCCTGTAGTAAATAAAAGTGTTTTCTAGGACTAGTGCTACTGAATTGAGGGTTCATTCTGCCTGTAAAGATTTTCAGGTCAATCTTGTGTGCTGTTTCCACTGAAACTAGGGGTTTGCTTAGCAGTTGTCTTTAACCTAATTTCCTGGATGACTTTTCCTTCATTCTCTTTCCTAAGTACTACATAGCCAGAGCCTTCTGTGACTATTGCCAACTCTGCTGGCACTCTTCTGACTTGGGCTTCTTCTCTGCGCTTTTGGGGTTTACAGCAGATCTATGGCCATTGTTGGCAATAGTACCAAATCTGGGGGTGGAGGGAGGAGCAAAATGAAAGATGAAAGAACAAAGAATCCCTTGCTTCAGAGCAGTTCATCCACTGATGTGCATCTTTTTTCATGTGAGTGGATAAAACTGGACAGTGCTGTCGGGGGGCATAAGGAGATTTTAATTCATACATTATTACTGTATTGCTTGGATTTATTTTTATTGCAAGGTACCTAAATACATTGAGTATTCTTTAGTTGATGTGTACATGGCAATAATTAGGACTGAGTTTTAGCGAAGAACACTTAAGGCAATTTTACTCAGACAAACTGCTACAAGTTGAATTTTTCATTTATTAAACACAGTAAAAATTTTTTAAAGTAGTGCAGTGTCTGGCATATAGTTAAGCGTTCAGTAAAGCTGATTTTTATGTATTTTTTTTCCTATATTTATAATTTCTCAGTTCATCTTGATTATGTTCCTGACTGTTTTTTCCTCTCAGATTCTCTTATAATCCTAAATAGTTACAGACTAAGCCAAATGAGAGAAAAACTCCGTTACTGTGGAATTATCAACCCTCATTTTTTTGTGCGTCCTTAATTTTCCAGTGTGATTATATTCAATAATGATACTTAAGAACCAAGAATACTTGTTAAGACTAGGACATGTGTTAGGAACTTGGTACTAAAGCATTTTCTCATTTAATCCTTAAAATAACTCTGTGAAGTAAAAATTGTTATTACTGTTTTAGAGATGAGGCTCCAAGCTACAGAATAACTCGCCCAAGGTCACCAACTAATGTGAAGTGGTTCCAGGACTGAACCACTTGGGTGTGTGTCTGAAACAAAGATTCATTCTCTTAACCCATTTCTCCACTATTTTACAAGATTTCATTGAAAAGTTCTAGAAAGCCCTTTTATATATAACATACTGATTATTTGAACTATTATATTACAAAATGTGAGTAGCATTAAATTATAATTTTAGGACATGAATGCTAAAACTTTTTTCTTTACACATTGGACATATATGTATCTCATTCAAGCCATAAAATTACTACATTTTATTCCTAATATGAAAAATGTGTTTTTTAATATATATTGTCCCGAAGAATATAGTCCATTAAAAATGGCTACATTCTTTATTTTTAAAATTAGTGTTTGGTTGGCATGTAGAAATTTAAAACTTTGCAAGGAAAAAAGAGATAGCATGCATGTGTCTATGAGAGAGAGAATTAAAAACTGGGATTCTTACGTGTAACACTTAGCAGGGTGACTGCTACATAGTTAGGCACTCAGTAATAGTACAGCAGTATTTTACCTTCATATATGGGAATAAAGTACTTATAAAGGCTAAAAAAGATCAACTGTTCAAGATGGGATCATAAATTTCCTTTTGAAGGGTCAGCTGTTGGCCTTCTTAAGAGCCTACTAATAGAAAACCATTTCCATTGTTGCCCAGATTCTTCGGGTTTCTTTTATATAGACCTTGGTTTAACATCATTTTATTCACTATTTGAATTGGTGCTTTAAAGGGGTAGATGAAATAGAGGATTTTAAATGTGATTTTTCAGCCAAGCCTTATTATTTCTACCATTTCAAGGGGTCTAGGGATGTTAAGGAGGCACCTGGACCCCAAGGAGGGACTTTCAGACTTGCAGAATGTTCAGGGCTGGAAAGACTGCAGGGAAATGTCCCTGCTGAGAATGGCCAACAGGTAATCCTTCCTACTACCATTGAACATGTTATTTCATGTTTCTTTTCTCAATTTTGTTTCCTTTCACTCCCATTAATCAGCTATATTAATTTCATTACAGAAAAAAAAAAATTAACAGAAAAGGAGACAGATCTATGAAAGCAAATGATATAACCACAGTTTTTGTGTTCAAGTAGTATTTAGCTGGGTGGTACGTATAAGTACATACAAAATAAATTGTACCTATTTCAAGGCAAACTTCTTTATTTGTAGCTGCTTATTTTCAATCTGTTGTATTTGCAAGCTATAGGATATCTGTTCATGAATTGGTATCTTCTGGAGGCATAAAACTAGATTGGCACATAAAAAATAAAAATGAATAAAGAAAGAAAAATAATTATAAATATTTACCTAAAGATTTGCCTTTTTCAGGAGCATGTAAAACACATGTTGAACAGAACAGAACAATAGCTGTTAATCCCATGATCTGAAGACATGCTAAATTCTTGTATATAAAAATAGTTTTCTTAAGGATGTATTTGTTTAAGGTGTTTTATATGTGCCTTTCCTCAGTTCCGTGTCCTTCACATAGGAATCATTGCTGATATGGTTCTATGTGACACTCAATTTTGGTACCTTCCTGGTCCCTTCTTTGATAAAGAGCTTGAAGTTAATCAACCCATCAGAAAGCAGATCTGTAGCCTCAAGGGGGCAGCATTTAGTCATAGCCAAGATCATTTTAGCAAGAGCCACAGGAATTATTTCAATATTTTCTTAAGAGTACTACTGCTTAGATTTGTAGAGTAGTAGCACATTGTAAAAACTAAGAAAGGCATTACCACTAAACATAATTTTTTGTTTGCATTTCAATGTGTCCTTATAAGCCAGTCTTGGTATGTATTGATTATCGAGGTTTATACTTCATAAGAGTAAAAAACTTGCTAGTTTAAGAACATGAGGGAATGTTAGAGCAGAAAGAATCTTAGATATTATCTTGTCCCAAACCCTCATTTTTAAGAATTGAAGTTACTTTCCCACACTCACAAAGATCTCTTTTCCAGTGATTTCTGTAATTGCCTTAATTCTGTTCTTAAAAGATCTGTACATTTAGACTAAGTGTGATCACTTTTACGTCACCTTTAGAGTAAATCAAATTTTTGTTCCCTACGACGTCTTCAGAGTATCTCTCCTTAGTTGCCTATGTTGTAGAATATACTTTCTCAGTTTCTTCAGTTAGATCTTAGATGTCAGGGTGTCTGGTTTATTCATCATCCTATTTATCTCAGTGAGTTCCATTTTATAAGTGGCTTTCAAAATGTAGCTAGAATTGAACACAGTGTTTCATTACTACCTAGTAAAGAATTTTGAGACTAGACTATGAATTTGTATCTTCTAACGCAGATTGAAGTGTTTAAATTTTCATCTTTCTAAGGTTTTTAAAGTTTAGTATTAAGAACGTAAGGGTTTAAGAGCCTCAAATCCCAAGTCTTAGATCAGAAAATATTATCACTCTAGGGGCGCTTGGGTGGCTCATTCGGTTAAGCATCCGACTCTTCGATTTCAGCTCAGGTCATGATCTTGGGGCTCTGTGCTCAGCGAGGAGTCTGCTTGAGGATTCTTTCCCTTCTGCCCCTCCCTCTGCTTGTGTGGTTTCTCTCTCTCTCAAATAAATAAATCTTAAAAAAATATTATCACTGTAATCTAGAATTTTTAGCCATAATTTACTCTTGAAAAGATGACAGAGGAAAGCATACTCTTGAAAAGGTGATAGAAGAAAGCAAAGTTAAAATTTCTTTTTTTAACAAAAAGAGCATTAATAAAACTGCGTTAACTTTTTTTTTTAAGATTTTTTATTTATTTATTTATTTGAGACAGAGAGAATGAGAGAGACAGAGAGCACACGAGAGGGGGGGAGGGTCAGAGGGAGAAGCAGGCTCCCTGCCGAACAGGGAGCCTGATGCGGGACTCGATCCCAGGACTCCAGGATCATGACCTGAGCCGAAGGCAGTCGCTTAACCAACTGAGCCACCCAGGCGCCCTGCTGCATTAACTTTTTTAGTTAATTTAAATTGCAGAATAGATCACATAGTTGTTTTGCATCTTTTGTGTAATTTTACTTTTCTGGTCACTCACTGCTGGATTTGTGGCTTTGATTTGGAAAAAAAAAAACAAACCTGTAATATAAAAAAAATAGCTCTTCCTCAATAGAGTGGATGAGAATATTCCTCAAGAGGGATCATTCCAAAAACTTTGACTTTGAAACCTTTTACATTTACATTTGAGTTAGGGTTATGGCTAATGATCTAGCAATTCATAGTCAATAATAAGGTTAAGAAAAAGTAAACCTACACATCCTAAAAGAAATATATTTTGCACTATCATGTAAAGACCTAATTCTTTTTACTAATTAATTAATTTTTATTTATGTATGTATTTATTTATTGGGGGGAGGGGCAGAGGGGAGGGGGGAGGGGCAGAGGGGAAAAGGGAGAGTGAGGTTTTTGAGCAGACTCCGAACTGAGTGCAGAGCCCATTGCGAAGCTGGAACTCACGACCCTGAGATCATGACTTGAGCCAAAATCAAGAATAGGATGCTTAACTGACTGAGCCACACAGGCGCCCCAGGAATATGTAATTTTTTAATAACAAGAGGAAACCTAAAAATATTAACCCCTGCGGTCAAAGGATATATGACTCTTGGAATTTCTCATTTGGTATGTTCTATTAAGTACTTTAATTCTTGGGGCACCTGGGTGGCTGAGTTGGTTAAGTGTCTGCTTTTGGCTCAGGTCATGATCCCAGGGTCCTGGGATCGAGCCCCATTGCGGGCTCCCTGCTTTAAAATCTTTTTTTAAAAAAAGTACTTTAATTCTTTTTGTTTCAGTGATATATTTAGACCTATTTAATTCTTTTTGTCATTTGTTTACTTTTTATTGTAAAAATTTCCCCAACATATACAAAAGTAGAGCTAATAAGTCTTCATGTATCTATCACCTAGCTTAAAATATTATTACCATTTTGCCTTTTTAGTTTCATCTGTTCTTCACCACTATCATTTTTTTTTTCTTGGAGTACTTTAAAACAAATATCAAACATTATTGCATTTTGCCAATAATAATTCAGAATCCGTTTCTCTAATAGTTGAGTACTTTTAACTATTTAGATCTCTCTCTCCAATACCAAATCACATCCAACAGAAATAGTAATGTGTTTAATATTATCTGACACCCAGTTCATTATTCTCTAGTTGTCGTTTATTTTTTTTGTTAAGATTTTATTTATTTTTGACACAGAGAGAGCACAAACAGGGGAAGCAGCAGGCAAAGGGAGAGGGAGAAGAAGGCTCCCCGCTCAGCAGGGAGCCCCATGTGGGACTCGATGCCAAGACCCTGGGATCATGACCTGAGCTGAAGGCAGACATTCAACCATCTGAGCCACCCAGGCGCCCCTCTAGTTGTCTTTTAAAAACAACATGGTTTTTGTTTTGTTTTTTTTTAAACAACTCGTTTCAATTAAGATCCACAAGTTTTTTATATGTTGCATTTGGTTAATGTGTCTTTATTCATTCTTAATTTAATAGCTTAGGTTAATTTCAGTCATCCTTGCCACATCCCTCATTCACATTTGGGGTCAAAATACCTTGTGATTCCTTGTTACATTTTCTGTGTGACACCAAATAAGAGTTCCACAATGGAAAAAAAAGATAGGATAAAGATTTGTTAGCACTTATGAAAATAAAAATAAGCTTAATGTACAAATACATGACAAGATATTCAATAAAATACCTAATTTAAACAGTAATAGTATAGGGAACCAAAAGGTTCAATCTGAGGGAATTTGATGCTTCTGGCAGATTTACCCTTTAATTAAAATTCTGGGATATTTGTAACTTGTTACTCTCTTAATATTTGTATTTGGCTGAAATGGATCCTCTTGGTTACTCCCTCTTATTAGCATTTCCTGGATTTTTATTGAATATTTTCATTTCAGGGAAGCAATTTAAGTAATTCTTTTGATAGACTTAATTCTAATGTTACCTTCCATTCCTTTGTCTCTGATCCTCTTTTTTTTTTTTCTGTGTGCTTTCTCAGCATCAGTTTTTATGGCTTTAAGAATTCCCAGGTGAACGATTGTCAGATACGTGTTTCCAGCATTAACTTCTATTAATAGACATTTGTAGTTGGTGATCTGTCAGTGTCCCCAAAGCAAACTCATTATCTTTCCTCCAAAGTATGGTTTCCCTTCTCTGTTTGGACTTCTAGCATAATAATAATAATAGTGACTGTTGCCATTTGTTGAGAATCTAGACCTAGGCTCTTCGTCTATAGTTTCTCTAGTCTCTTCCCACCATTCCTTACCCTAGATTTCATTACTTAACAGTTTATAGATGAGGAAACTGAAGATCACAGAGGTTAAACAGGTTGCCCAGGGTCACATAACTAGTTTAAAGAGCAAATTGAAAGTTTGAGTACTGATGTGTCAAGCTAGAAAGTCCACATCGTATCCATGACACCTGTTTTTCATGCATGTATATGCATGTATATGTTTTCTCACTGACCATATTGAAAAATCTTAAGAGCGGGACCCTGTTATGGAAACAACTTCAATCACATCCCAAAAGTAGATTTTTTTTTTTCTTAGAGCTTGGAACTCCAAAGTTCTTATGACTTCACATTTCTAAACTTTTTTTCAGCATTTTATTCTCCTTTTTTTCATTTTTATGCTCTAGCCTTACTGTGTTTTGTCTTTTTCCTACTTTTTATGGCTTTTAATCTGATGTTTGCAGCAACCAATATTACTTTATAAGTGAACAAGTATATTTAATATTTTCCAGAGTTTAAATTTATTGCCATTAAACAGTGCTTTGAAAATGGTGTGCTACCATTTCTATATGAAAAATTCAATATTATTTTTCCCTTTGTGATACATTTTTTAATGAATAAAATCTGAGTTAAGGTTCAAAGAAAATATTTTGCCTCAAATTCTTTTAAGCTTTATTATAATTATGTATTTTTCAGAGAGAAAGGGATGGAATACAGAAGAAGAAAACATAGCTTATATTTAAAAGACTTATGTGTACAATTAGGATTTTTACTTGTATTGTCCATCAAAAGCTGTAACTGAACAACTTTAAAGACTAAAGTTAAAATGGCTTACTCTGAAATAATTTTTACAACATTCTGCTTACGGTTAATTCATTTTTAACATCAGAAATTTTCTTTGCTTTTTGCTATGATTGTTTTATGTTGTAGTCATTAAAAAATCTAAAAGGAAAAATATGCTAAGAAATAATAATTTGCAATTGATTTGTTCTTGTGCAGAATGTACGTAAGTAAATCAAATGGGTGCATTTATAGTAGATTTATTCCTCATTTTAATCTATAATTGTGTTTCTGCCTAATTTTATTAATCTAAAAATTCTTAATTCTAAATAATGTATATCCTGTAACAGTAACAATGTGATCTTACCTTTGTGGTTCAGATGAAATAAAAGAACCTGACTTCCTAATTATCTTTATAAAAATAATTATCTTTTTTAAAGAATTTTTAAAAAATGATCATTAACTACAAATGTAAATTTTCTGTTGGAAGTGCATAACTATCAATGTAATCATATAATCGTCATTATAATCATTTTATGCCTATACTATAAAATACGAATGTCTTTCAGTGTCACCTCACAAACTACGTGGTTGTGTTTTTTCACAGAACACTCCTCTGACGCCTTCACCAGCTGTGCAAGTGCAGAGCCAGCCTAACACTTCCCAGCCTTCTCCATTCAGTGCATCTAGTCAGCAAGGGGATCCAGTGAGAAAACCTGGACACAACTTCATGTGTCTGTGGCAGTCTTGTAAAAAGTAAATGGCAATTTTATTTGATACACATAAATGCTCTTTGTTCTGGAATGCTTTTATATTTACATTTCTGTCATCTATACTTTCGTGAAAATTTTCTTTTGAAACCACTGAAGTCTTTTAGCAAAAATACTTCCTGTTAAGAGGGATGTTTATGTAGGTCCAGTGGCACCTAAGCTAAGAAATTTATATAAATGGTAGAAAGAGCTTCATTGCCTAATGGTAGGTTATTGGGGAATGTGTTTCAGTATTAGCTTTTAACAAAAGAAAATCAGCTAAGCATTTGATTTCATATTTGACTATGAAAAGAGATAGGTTTTTTAAAGTGACTTGATGTTGGTGGCAGCTATTGAATTTCTGTATTGTAGCAACTTAAAGATAATAATCTTTTAGGAAGACTGATTAGTCTTAAATTTGAGTTTGGGTTGGACACCCCATGAAAATTATTTTTAAAGCCATATCATCTTACAATTTAATAACTAAGATGAACAATGAGTAGAATTGAACTTCCTAAAATAGGGCTTTCTTACACTTGCAAAATACTTGCGAATAATGTTGGTTAAGTAAAATAGTTCTTTTAACAGAGCTCAGCCAAGACCCTTTGCTTTGTCACTTTTTTAGAGGTATAGGACTAAGGCACTTGTCTTAATAGACATAATACCCTTCACTTTATGGATATCAAATTTCCATTTCACTTTAACTGATAGAAGAAATTACCATATTCTTTTAAAAATTGTATTTGCTATTCATAATTTTTATGATATACTACATACTTTATGGTAAACTTCATATACAGGTTTGTTGTGGGATTGTGGCTATCACTGTAGCTTAGGGATTATTAATAGTATGCACAATTTCTTTGGACAGTGTTCATCAAACTTTAAATCTCAACCCAGTAGTGGTGTCATGAAATCATTTTGTCAGATCTCTACTTGTGGGTTTTTGCTGGTTTTGTTTTGTTCCCAATAAAAAAAAAAATGAACAAAATATATCAGATTCCATCATGGTAGTAAAGGTAACTATTGTTTCCAGTTTCATATGTATATAATATAGGCAGGTGTGTACTAGATTATAGTGTAAAATCTGTTTATCAAAAGGTAGTTTACAAGTCCGTGCTTTCGGTGGTCTCCGATTATTTCTTTGATTTGTTTATTTTGACCATCTTGTTTTGTTTATGTTGTAAGTTAATTTGAAACTATTTTCACCATCGTCAACTGTATTCTTTACTTTTTTCAGATTTTGTTTTTGTCTTTCCATGTAAATGGAAGCTGATGGAGTAGGTAGTCAGCTAATACTGTTTGTTGACTAGAAAGTTTGAGAATAGCTGCTTTAGATGAAGCGCTTATAGTATTTCAAGAAAAAAAGTTGCTGGAAGAGTTAATGAGCCTAAATGCACAACACGATTTCCCGTCTTGCTACAAAATTTGATCTGTGCCTCCTCTTTGGAAGTCTTTTTTGAATAAGACTCAGCAGGGCTTCCCAGAGCTTGTCATTTTTTAAAGCCATTTTTAGATGCTACAATTTTAATTCAGTTTGATTCTGCAAATATTTACCAAGTACCCTCCTGGAGGGTGTATGTGCTTGGAGTTAGAAATAAAAAAGAGGGGTGCCTGGGTGGCTCAGTTGGTTAAGCGACTGCCTTCGGCTCAGGTCATGATCCTGGAGTCCTGGGATCGAGTCCCGCATCGGGCTCCCTGCTCAGCAGGGAGTCTGCTTCTCCCTCTGGCCCTCCCCCCTCTCATGCTCGCTCTATCTCATTCTCTCTCTCAAATAAATAAATAAAATCTTAAAAAAGATATATTTAAAAAAAAATAAAAAAGATCATTCTCAGCTTTTAAAGAAGCACATCCAAAAACAAATTTATGGTATAAATAAGTGCTATAAAAAGAGAGTTGGCAGCATAGCGGACAGTTAATGCAGTGCTGGGATGGTTAGAAAAGTTTCAGTACAGGAGCACCTGGGTGGCTCAGTCTGTTAAGCGGCGGACTCGGTTGTGATCTCGTGGTCGTTCGATCAGAGTTGTGCATCAGGCTCGCACTCAGCGCAGAGTCTGCTTCAGATTCTCTCTCCCTTTGCTCTTCTCGCAATTATTTCAGTTTTATGAAGAGCATTTTAAAAGTGGCATTGTGTACTTCCATCAGGAGATATGTAATATCTTGTCTCTTTTTTTGTGATGTCAACAACCATTGAGGGTCATCACCTAAATCCATCATTCAATTAAGAGTTGTAAAATGTAAATGTTCCCCTCTTACCAACTCTTTTTTTTTTTTTTAAGATTTCATTTATTTACTTGAGAGAGAGAATGAGATAGAGAGAGAGAGCATGAGAGCGGGGAGGGTCAGAGGAAGAAGCAGACTCCCCGCCGAGCAGGGAGCCCGATGCGGGACTCGATCCCGGGACTCCAGGATCATGACCTGAGCTGAAGGCAGTCGCTTAACCAACTGAGCCACCCAGGCGCCCCCCTCTTACCAACTCTTTGATTTCTCTGAGAAATAGTAAGTTCCTAAAGAAAAGGCTAGATAGGTTATTTATGATAGCTCTCATTTACCAATTTTCAAAATATTGCAATATTTACTTGTATTCTTCAAAGGTGTCCCATGAAGTTTGGATTGTTTGTTTTTGTTTTTAGTATCATTATAAATGAACTTACGAATTTAAAAATATTTGAGGTATTTTAGTCCATTGCAATTATTATTTCTTGATGTTCAAATTGTCCTGTCTTTAGCCAGTAAAGGCCTATTCATGCTGGTTCCCAGCTCCTTTGGTTGATCTTAATATAAGTGATCTTAATAGGTTTTTGACAGTTTCCTTGTTCTCTGTTAGACAAAATGTTCCTGCCACATACATGGAATCAAATTTGTCCAAGGAGGTCTTTTAATGGGAAATGGTATTTAGTCTAGGTTCCAGGGAGTATCCATTGCTTTTGAGTTGGCTATTATTCTAGATGTTTTAGTGGACAGACTAGAAAAACTAATGGTTTTTATTTCATGCTTAGAAAGATCTTCTCCGCTGTTAGATCACATAATACACATTTTGTTGCCCTCCACTACTTTAATTTTTTAACTTTTTTATCCATCTGTAATTTAGTTTCATGTATAAAGTGAAGTATGAATCTAGCTTTATTGTTTTCCAAATGGCTAACATATTGGTGTTTATCTTTCCTTGGGTGTTTGAATTTCCACACTTGTTATATATTAAATTCCTGTATGCTTTGTCTATTTCTGAATTACTTGTTACTCCACTGGTCTCTGTCCTTATTATACCATCACTTTTTTTTTTTTTCAAATATTTTATTTATTTATTTGAGAGAGAGCACAAGCGACAGGGAGGGGAAAAGGGAGAGGAAGAAGCAGACTCCTGGCTGAGCAGGGAGCCTGATGCAGGACTCGATCCCAGGACCCCAGGATCATGATCTGAGTCAAAGGCAGCCGCTTAACTGACTGAGCCACCCAGGTGCCCCTATACCATCACTTTAAATTTTAATGTTGGATATGGCAAGATCCCCCTCCTAATTTTTCTTTTTCAGGGTGTTTCTCAATTTTTTTCAAGCATTTATAACAGGCACTATACTAGATTTTGAAATTAGAGTGATTTATAAATTGGACTTGGTACATGTACAGGTACTTATCCTTTCAAATGAACTTTAGAATGTTTCTAGAGATCCCAAAAAAGCATGTTGGCATTTTCGTTGTAATTGCTTTTTTTTTTTTTTTTAAGATTCTTTTTTTTAATTTATTTGTCAGAGAGAGAGAGCACAAGCAGGAGAAGCAGCAGGCAGAGGGAGAAGCAAGGAGCCCGATAAGGGACTCGATCCCAGGACCCTGGGATCATGACCTGAGCTGAAGGCAGACACTTAACCAACTAAGCCACCCAGGCGTCCCTTTTGAGGATTTTTACATCTGTGTTCACGAGAGCTACTGGTCTATAGTTGTTCTGTCTTTGTATGGTTTTGGTATTAGGGTAATGCTGGTCTTATGTAATGAATCAGGAAATGTACTCTCCTATTTTCTGGTAGGGACTATAGAGAATTGGTATCATTTCTTCCTTAAATGTTTGGGGGAATTCACCAGGGAAACCATAAATCCGGTTCAGTTTTTTTCAATAGTTATGAGCTTGTTCAGATTATTCTTCTTGCGTGAGTTTTAGCAGATTGTGTCTTTTAGAGAAATCCATTCATTTGATAAATTACCAAATTTGTGGCATAGAGTTACTTATAACATTTATTATCCTTTTAATGTTCATGGGCTCATTAGCAATGAAAGAAGCTTTTATTTCTGATATTAGTAATTTGTGTCATTTCTCATTCTTTTTCTTGGTTAAGCTAGCTAGAGGTTTATCTATTTTATTGATCTTCTCAAACAACTAGTTTTGGTTTCGTTGATTTTTCTCTGTTGATTTCCTGTTGTTATTTCATTGATTTCTACTTTAATTTTTATTTTTTTTCTTCTGCTTGCTTTAAATTCATATTGTTCCTTTTCTAGATTTCTAAGGTGGAAGCTTAGATTATTGATTTTTAGATCTTTTCTAATCGATACATTTCATGCTATAACTTTCCCTATATGTACTGCCTTAGCTGTATCCCTCAAATTTGGTAAGTTGTAATTTCATTATCACTTAGTTCAAAATATTTTAGAAGTGCGTTGTTTAATTTCCAAGTATTTGGGGATAGTCCACCTATCTTTTTGTTAGTTATTTTTAGTTTAATTACATTGTAGTCTGAGAACATACTTTATGTGACTTCTGTTCTTTTAAATTTGTTAAGGTGTGTTTTATGTCCCAAAATGCAGTCTACCTCGGTGAATGTTCTGCAAGAGCGTGAGAAGAATGTTTTTTTCTGTTGTTGAAGTGTTATATAAATGTCAGTTAGATCCAATTGATTGATGGTGCTGCTTAGTTCAAATACATCTTACTGATTTTCTGCCTGCTAGATCTGTCAATCACTGATAGAGTTGTGCTAAGTTTCCAAGTATAATTAGTGGATTTTTCTATTTCTTCTTGCAGTTCTATCAGATTTTGCTCATATTTTGATGCTTTGTGTTAGGAGTGCAGACCTTAAGAATTGTATGTCTTTGTGAAGAGTTGACCTCCTTACCATTATGTAATGTCCCTCTTCATTTCTGATAGTAACCGTACTCTAAAGTCTGCTTTGTCTGACATTAGTATAGTTACTCCAGCTTTCTTTTCATTACTGTTAGTGTGGTATATCTTTCACCATCCTTTTATTTTTGGGGTGGAGGGAGTATAAAATGGATTTTAATGTTCAAATTAATATTATTAGTCCCCAGCTTTCAACTTTGAATATGATTTTCTCTTCTTCTCCCTAGGTTTTCCTCATAAAAGTCAGTCCTTTTGCTAACTGCCTTTAAAAAAATTTTTTAATTGGAGTGTAGTTGGCATACAATATTACACTGTTTCAGGCATACAACATAGCCACTTGACAGTTATATACATTATATAACATTCACTATGCTAAGTTTAGTTACCATGTGTTATCATACAAAGTTATTACAATATTATTGACTATACTCCCTGTGCTGTACTTTTCATCCCCGTGACTTGTTTATTTTAGAACTGGAAGTTTGTACCTTTTAATCCCCTTCACCTATTTTGCTCATCCCCCAACCACCTCCATCACTTTACTTTTAATCTGTGTTTTTATATCTAACCACATATAGTTGGGTTTCGTTTTGTTTATCTGCTCTGCCAGTCTCTTTATTAATTAATATGTTTAGATCTTTCACATTTAAAATGATTATTGATACAGTTGTATTAATATTTATCATATTTATAAATGTTTTCTATTCATTTCACTTGTGTTTTGTATCTTTTGTCTTCACATGTTTTACTTTCTTTGGTTTTAGCTGAGTAATTTATGATTCCATTTGTTCTTCTTAGCATATCAATTATACTTCTTTAAAAAACTTTCTATGGTTGTTCTAGAGTTTGAAATATATATATATATATTTTTTTTTTTAAGATTTTATTTTTTTTACTTGTCAGAGAGAGAGAGAGAGCACAAGTGGGGGGAGAGGCAGGCAAAGGGAGAAGCGGGCTCCTTGCTCGCTAATAAGGAAGCAGCTCTAGTGCAGATACGCCCTCAGTTTTTGTCTGAAAAAGTATTTCTCCTTTGCTTTTGAAAAATAATTTTGTGGACGTAAAATTTTTTCTTTTAACTTCAAAATATTTCATTCTACTCAAGAGACATCCAGTGTAAGTTTACCTTTGTTGTGCTATCAGTAAGGTGTTTTATTTTTGCTCTTTTCCTGCTAGCTACTTTCAAGATCTTTTGTCTTTGGTTTTTAACAATTTGAATATAATATGCCTAGGTGGATTTTTTTTTGTTTTTCTGTTTTGTTTTGTTTTTTACATTTATCCTATTTGGTATTCTCTGAGTTTCCTAGGTCTGTGGTTTGGTGTGTGTCATTGATTTTGGAAAATGCTCAGTTCAGATATTTCTTCATTTTATCTCTTTCCTCTTTCTGGTATTCCCATTACTCATATGTTGCACCTTTTGTAACTGTCCCACAGTTCTTAACTGTTTACTTTTTTTTTCTCTTTGTTCTTCAGTTTGAGAAGTTTCTATTCATACGTGTTTAAACTCACTGATTCTTTTCTTGGCTGTATCCAGTCTATTGATGATCCCATCCAAAGGCATTCTTTTTTTTTTTTTTAAGATTTTAATTTTTTTTTCTTTTTTTTTTTTTAATTTATTTATTTGACAGAGAGAGACACAGCGAGAGAGGGAACACAGGCAGGGGGAGTGGGAGAGGGAGAAGCAGGCTTCCCGCCGAGCAGGGAGCCCGATGCGGGGCTCGATCCCAGGACCCTGGGATCATGACCTGAGCCGAAGGCAGACGCCTAACGACTGAGCCACCCAGGCGCCCCAGATTTTAATTTTTAAGTAATCTACACCCAACACGGGGCTCAAACCCACAACCATGATATCAAGTGGCATGCTCCACTCACTGAGCCAGCCACTTCTCAAGGGCATTTTTTATTTCTGTTACAGTATTTTTGATTTCTAGCATTTCTTTTTGATTCTTAGCATCTCCATTTCTCTTACTTTACCCATATCTTCTTCCGTGTTACCACTTTTTCCATTAGAGTCTTAGCGTATTAATCATAACTATATTAAGTCTGCATTATGATAATTCCAAAATCTCTGCCATATCTGAGTCTGGTTCTCATGCGTGCTTTGTTTCTTTAAACTGCGTTTTGGGTTTATTGTTGGGTTTTGGTGTTTGGTTTCTGGTTGGTTTTGGGGTTTTGTTTTTTTTTTTTTTCTTTACATTTGCCATGCCTTGTGAGTTTTTGTTGAAAGCGGGATATGTTGTATTGGTTAATAGGAACTGAGGTAAAGAGACCTTTAGTGTTAAGTTTTATGTTTACCTACTTAGGAATTGTGCTGTATTTAATGTTTGCTGTAGCTATAGGTGTCAGAGGCTTCAGTTTCTTCTAGTGTCCTTTTTTCCCACTCCCCTGTTGTCTTTGGATTTGCTAGAAGCTCATTTTTTTTAAGATTTGTTTATTTATTTTAGTGCCTATGGGGTGAGGGGAAGAGGAAGAGAATCTCAAGCAGGCTCCCTGATGAGCGCAGAGCCCCATTCAGGGCTTGATCTCAAGACCCATGAGATCATGACCCCAGCCAAAACCAAGAGTTGGATGTTCAACCAACTGAACCACGCATGCTCCGGAGCCAAAGCTCATTTTTAAATAGAGTCTGTATCTTACAGCTCTCTCAGTCGTAATCCACTCTTACTATACTGGAGCCTTGTTGATGTGGTGATAAGGTATTGCAGATGGGAAGCATTCTGTAATCTCATGATTAAATCTAACTTTTTTTAGTGGGCTTGAGTCTAAGGGCTGTGACTTTAAGACGAGTTTCTTTTATTTTCTTTATTTTTCTCCCCTGATGTGAGCCAGGGAATCTGAGGGCTCGGAGTTACCTAATTGCTCCTTCCCTTAGGCCAGATAAGGCTTTGTTAAAAGTAATTTTCCTTGAGGGCAGGCCCTTGGTAAGGAGAAAAGAACACTGGGCATATTTAAAATTGATTGCTTTCTCTCTCCCTCTGCTGGAAAGCCCTAGGGAATTTTTCCTCCAGTCTTTACTGTAGAACCCTGGTAAAATTCCTGGAGGTAAAACTCAGAAAAGTGTGGGCTCTCTACAGAGACTGCAGCCGTACCCCCCACCTCCCTACCCCCAGTCCCTGCCAGAGTTTTTATCTTTCAGGGTAATCCATACTAGACCTCCATCAATGCATCAGTTTGTGCTTAAGTATTCCTAACAGTTATTGATTCTGGAAGTTATTTGTGATTCTCTATATTCCACTGTCTCCAATTTTCAGGGAGGCAGTTTGCCTTGTGACCTCAGTTCTCTGATGGATTTAAGAATTGTTAATTTTCAGTTCAGCTTTTTTCTTGTTCTGAGGATGGGAGTGACAACTTATAAACTCTTTATATGTCTGAACAAAAACTTGGAAGGTCCTTGTCCTTTATTCTTGTTTTTATATCATCAGCATGATGTGGACTGTTAGTTTATAACGGAAATATATAAGTAATGTGTGATTATATTTTGTGTTTGATCCTAAAGAAATGGGACCCCCCATGGGGCGCCTGGGTGGCTCAGTCATTAAGCGTCTGCCTTCGGCTCAGGTCATGATCCCAGGGTCCTGGGATCAAGCCCCACATCGGGCTCCCTGCTCAGCGGGGAGTCTGCTTCTCCCTCTCCCACTCCCCCTGCTTGTATTTCCTCTCTCGCTGTGTCTCTCTCTGTCAAATAAATAAATAAAATCTTTAAAAAAAAAAAAGAAATGGGACCCCCCAAATTCTCTATAATTAAAAAAAATCCATGAACTGCTCTTTTAATTCTGTGTAATTAGAGGAAAGGACTCAATGCCTCTGGTAAACCAAGAATTTACATTCATTGTTTTTAGTACTGTTTCTTGGCCACCATGTTCTTTGAATAAGCAGTGTTGGGATAAAGGGGACGTTTGAGAGAGGACTCCAACTTACCTCTAACCATAGGATCTCTGCTTTTTACTTTATGTATAAGGACTCTAAGTCACATTTTGTTTGAAAAGATGCTTCTGCAGCTATAAAAGACATTTGAAAGCCACTTTTAGAATACATTGTTTCTCATCGATATCTAGCCAACAGCTATTATAGAAAAGATGAAAATTATTTTCCTTTGGGAGAATATAATCTATATTGTGTTTATATTTAGAGTTGTATCATTAAAGAGTCAAACAGAATTTAGAGGATCTCAGTAAACATTTCCAGTGTGGAAGCTGTTCTCTCTAGAAACTTAGGGACTTTTATTTGCACTAATAAAATTGATATATTCCCTGACCACCTAGGAATCTCCTCAAGTGATGTTGAGGCTCAAACTCCTGGGTTCCTACTGCAGTTCCTTTGCAGGTGTAGAGTTGTAGTTCCTCCTAAAGATTCTAACACAAGGTTTCGTTATTCCTACTCTATAATCCTTGAAGATACTTTTGCATCAAGATGAGATTTGAATAATCACTGGTCTCATGGGAAATAACAGAGAACAACAAGAAACGTCAACCTCACTATAGGTGACCAATGAATGAAAACTAGAATTTGTATTCTCTGTAAAGGTGCTTTTACTTCTTCCAGAAGTATCATCCAGAATCCATGGTAAATCTTTAATTTCTTCTAGTAGTGGAAATTTCAGAAATAATGTAGTCAGGTTAAGGATTTTTAAAGGAATTTTTCTTAAATTTTCATTTAAGAAAAAAATTAAAATATTTAACAAAAACTGATGGCAGTTTTATACATTTATTTTAAGGTAAAGAAGTTTCTAAAGATTAGTTGAGTGTGATATATAAAACTGCCTTCTTGATATCAAATATTACCCTATATCAAATATTATAGGGTAAGATATTCAGAGTAGAAACTAAAATTCATGATATATCAGTGACTGCTTAATTCTAGTTAAATTGCCAGTTTAGGTTGAAATTAATTCAGTAGTTAGATTATTTGACAACCTGGAATTCATTTTATAGCATCTTTTGTCTAAATTTTGGGGTCATAAGACCAGAAGATATCTTCAGAGGGTTGATGCTTTGCACCCTGGAGTTTTTTTCATATTAGTACAATGTCTGGCACGTAAAGGGCTTTTAATTAATATTTGTTGAGTGAGTTAAATTAATGAAGATTGGCTTGATTCTATAGTCAGCAGTTCTTTGCTGACCTAGCCTGTTGGCATCTTATCTTTTCAATTGTGAACAGCCCATCACCTTGCTGTTTCTACATTTATAAAAGATTTTATGTAAAAGCTATAGAATCAGTGGGTATTTTGTTAATATTATTATACTTGAAGTTTGAACTAATAAGCCTTTATAAATCTGAGATTAACATTATGTAATACTTTTTGGTAGCATCAGCTTAAGGTATATTCCTTGGGCTTTAACTAATAATGCATAAAAATATATTATTAGGAAAAGCCCTAATTCCTTCCACAGCTGATGGGAGAACTTTTTACTTCATTCTTCCAAACACCAGATACCAAAGAGTTTTTAAAGATGGTACCCAAAACCAAAAGGTTATATACCATGAGACAAATTTGCCAAATCACGTTGAAGTCCTTTTTAGAGTTATTTAAAATATTTGGGAATAGAATTTACTAAGGTGAAAATCTAGCCTGCAGTTTACTAATAAACTTTATTTATTCCTTAGAAATTGTGCACAGAATAAGAAAATTATGTACCAATGCTAACTTCTTAAACCTACTATGCTTTCAGAATTTGCCAGCATTAAAAATAAGGAAAAATTTATAGCATCATAGATACTGTGTATAAAAGTATACTTCAGTTTTTACCTAGGCATAAACTTACGCATATTATCTAAGTAAACAATCATTTATTGTAGTAGAGTAGGAAAAAAGGTCTTTAGACATACCTGGTTTCAAACCCCAGCTCTTGCCACCACATAGTTGTATGCTCTGGAAAGTTACTTGTTTGAAAGCTTGTCTTCCTTAGCAGTAAAGTGGGGATAGTTTTACCTTTAACAAAGAGCCATCATAGAAATCAAATAAGATGATGTTTGTAAATATACCAAATACAGAGTAAGTAATGAGCAAACAGAAGTTCAGGTAGGGAGGTAAACTTTATGCTGTGAGTAGCTTTGTCAGGAACAGTGTGAAGTGATATACTGCCATATCTTTCAAGGAGTCTGGGTGAGTATCCAGTCTCAAATTCATTTGTATGCTATATTTGTCTCACTAAAAACAGACAAATACACACATCATCATTCATTTTTATTTTATCTCAAAGCTTATTTTAGTTAATTAAGTATAACATATTTATTGAAATGCCTAAATTGTGCATATGTACTTCTCTACTGCTTTCAGATGCAACTAAAATTTTGGTGGAGGGTACAGATTTTGAAAACATATTTATTTAAGCAAGGTCCCCGAGAATATATTTCCTACCTTGCTGTGTAAAATATGTGACTGCTTCACCAACCAGTAGGTTAGTAGGAGCTGGGGCTAGAGGATCAAAAGCAAAAACAGAAGTCCTTTCCTCTAGTAACTATTATTACTACTACTAATATTATTTATATTATAATATTATCAATATTATTATTAGAAGGAAAGGAAATAGAGCCAAAGACATTTGGTTTTGTCTATCTTCCCTCCGAACTCCCTTCCTATGTTTGAGATATTTCCCATAATTTGAGTCTTACTAGAAGGCAGGACATATCTCTCGCTACAAAAGCCAAAACAAAAGAAAAAGGCCAAATACTTGCTTACTCCCCAATTACCTTCGGCAGCTGAGCCAGTCAATCAGTTGCTCTTGCTTGTGGCTTTGAATCTGGACTGACGATGGCAGGCAGGGCTGTAGCAGCCACAGTATGTCGTTTTGGAAGGGCACCAGTACTGGTTGGGGCTGTCCAGTTTGCACTTGTAATTTTTAGTCCTGTGTAAAGGCAATAAATTAATTTCTTTTAATAATGAAGTTACTGTCTTTTTGTTTTGTTTTTCCATTTTGGACTTGTACAATTAGATATGTAATAAAATTGGGTAAGTCTGCCAGCATCAGTGTTGGCTTGGGCTTTTCCCCCCAGATTTTATCAGCTTGTTACTAAATCTCATTTGAATATAAAATAATGCATACCTCTGGGATTTCTTCGGCCAGAGAATGTTATCTGTGTAAAGCAATTAAATGTCAAGGGTTGAAGTAAAAGTTAATTGTTCTAAATTAACAATATAACTGTTTTAAAAGCTGTTTTTGCAGGTTTTTGATATATAGTACTATCATTTAGGTGCATTTATTAACATTTAAATGCACATCTTATTTTTAAACTAGCATTTTCCTGTTAAAAAATACATATCCCATGTGTTTTAAGTCAAATTAAATGTTTTTGCAGCAGGAGGGCTATTAAGAGGGACATGGAATCCTTTTTGGTCATTAAAGAAAAACAGCCTGCCAAGAACTTAAACAACTAAGAAAACTTTAAATGAAACTATCTGAACTTAAAGTGCCATTTTCTTCAACCCTTTTATTTATGTTTTAAAAACAAAGGAAACAATCATAGCTTTATAGCCGCAGATGTTTGTTTCTAAATTGTTCTTTTAAATATGGTGAATTATTAAAATATCATAATATGTATTATTAATATATATATAACCTGCATAGATTGCAGGCTTTTACATAATAAAATCTTTAAGGTAGTAGGAAAATGCTTTATTTACTTCATTTATTTATGTGTTTATGATGCCAAAGAAATTGATTGACCATAGGAAAAGTGATAGTAATAATCATTGTATAATTAACACCAATAAAGTAATGCTTATTGGCTTTATTTTCAAGGGGAAAGTGTTGTAGCCTTAAGCAGATGGTTAGGGTAACTAGAATCCACAAACTTGCACCTAGTAACCTTATGCACATAATTTGTTCAGTTGAAACAAACAGCTGAAAGAAAAAAGAATTTGGTGAAGGGGATTTAAATAAAGGAATAAAAGCTAATCCTGAGCTTTAGCTGCAACTACTTATGTAAAGAGCAGGGACTAGCCATTATAAATTGTATTGATGATATAATTGAAAATAATATGTTCCTTTGAAAGATGGCCAATGATGGAGAAAAAATTGTCAGATACAGTTACTGTAATAAATGTATTAAATATTGGTTAAATTTATCATTGTTTTGCCAGATATTGTAAATCTAGTTCCTATCTTTTGTGACAGTAATGAGATCAAAGGAAAAGTGTTGTTTCTGTTGTTTTTAGTTGGAGTAGCATGTATGTTGCTATACTTAAGTATAGGCTTCAGTAGAAAGGAAAAGATAGAAGATGCAAAGGAGGAGGTAATTTACGAAGGTATGTAACAGATTCCAGAATATAAGTGAAAGAATTCACCCTGGAAATAGTGACTACTTCTGGCCAAGATCCAAGAGAAGGGGGAACTATGAATAATGACAGAAAATTTAATACAGAGAAAAAGGAAGTTAGGGCAGCTCTAATAGAATAAACTTAAATTTTTTCAGGAATAAGCCTTTTTTTTTTTTTTCAGACGCATAACAATAGGGCAGTATCCCTAAATTTACAAACTCACACTCTATAGGGGAAGACAAACTCTGAAACAATCAGATTGAAGTTTAATGTTTAACAAAAGGTTGTAAAGTTTGGAGCAGTTTTGTGGGGAATGTTTTCAGGAGCAGAAATTAATAAAATAAGTTGTAATGATGAGACTCCCTTGATAATCGGGAGCATTAACTTGGAGGTAGACTGCTGAGCAAGGCTTGGTAAGTTTGGAATAGTTGTGGGAAAAGTCTCCGGGTAGGTGATGAGTAGGACAGACCAGGTGAAAAGACAGAGATTACTAGTGCCACCGCTATGACTGCTGTTACTACTACTACTACTGATCATGGTAGTAGCTCTCAGTTATCGTTGGCTTGATATTCGCCAAATGGCTTTACACGTATCATTAAATTTAAGCCTCACAATCACCCTGAAAGGTAGATTACCAGTAAGTAAAATGAGTTTCAGAAATGTTACTTGTCCGGTGCTTCCACCTGTGGTTGTGCACATCAGCAGCTGGAGGGGAGGCGTGTGCCATTCACATTGGACATGTCAGAGATTGTATATTTATTACAATGTTTTTTCAGCAGATAACAGTAAAGTATCTTAGTGAAGGGCATTCTTTTAATTGCACCATATAGCCTTACTGTGGCAGCAGTATATCAAATTTTATGAGTAACAGTCCCAGTTTTGTGTAAACACACACACACACACACACACACACAGGCGGGGGGGGTCGCGCAGCTTAAAGGAAATACACGAAAATGTTAACAGTCTGGGTCACAGGGAATTTTCATTTTCATTTAGATACTCTTGAATTTTTCTGGTTTCTTTAAATGAACATGTTTGTTATTTTGGGTGGCAGGGGTAGGTTATTGATGGAAAGGTAGTAGTAATAAGGAAAATAGTTCTAGACATACTAGTATACAGTAGTGGCATCCCACCTCTTCTCTTCCCCTATCCCATTCCAGAAAAATCAATAACATTCTGCAAACTCAGTATCTGTTTTGCATTGGAATTCATTTAATCTTTAAAAATCCAGATACTCCATTTAAGGTATTTGGAAACTATTTTCTACTCTTATTTGATCATTACAACCAGCTCCATTCATAGTTATACTAGACCTTGTACTATCACCAGTCAATGAATGGTTTGTATGACTTGAGTAGTTAGACAAATAGTAAACAGACTCAGAGGGGAAAGGTAGTAGATAAGAGGGAAATAATAGACTCTGTGCTGGGCTGGTAAAGTGATGAACACTTAAAAATCCCTGTGATCGGGGCGCTGGGTTGGCTCAGTCGTTAAGCGTCTGCCTTCGGCTGGGGTCATGATCCCAGAGTCCCTGGAGTCCTGGGATTGAGCCCCATAGCAGGCTCCCTGCTCAGCAGAAAGCCTGCTTCTCCCTCTCCCACTCCCCCTGCTTGTGTTTCTTCTCTCATTTCTCTCTCTCTCGTATAAATAAATAAAATCTTTAAAAATATATATATATTCTAAAAAAAAATCCCTGTGATCTTAAAACTGTGCATATATACAGTTTCATGTATTTAGTAATTTGATTTATTTTTATTTTTTTTATTTTTTTTTTAAAGATTTTATTTATTTATTTATTTGAGAGAGAGAATGAGATAGAGAGAGAGAGAGCATGAGAGGGGGGAGGGTCAGAGGGCAAAGCAGGCTCCCCGCTGAGCAGGGAGCCCGATGTGGGACTTGATCCCGGGACTCCAGGATCATGACCTGAGCTGAAGGCAGTGGCTTAACCAACTGAGCCACCCAGGCGCCCTTTAGTAATTTGATTTAAAGAAGCACTAATTTCATCCCTTTTTCTTGTGACTGGTAAATTCATCAATTTTGTGTGTTGTAAATAAACTTGATTCATTTAACATACTGTGGAATATTTTAGAATTCAGGTATCATTTTGACAAGTGACTAGTAGTAGTACATTTGGATTTTGGTGTGTGCGTGTGCAAACAGCTTTACCTTTCAATTAATAATTTATAATATTTAGGTAAGATATTAAAAACACAATAAGAAATGCCCCCTTGTGACAGTTATTAGAGCTCCAGTCATATTTATGTCATACTAATGAAATAGCATTATTTGTACTGAAAATTAAGAGATTCCAAAACTAAAAATGTACTTAACTAATTTTAATTACACAATAAGCTCTTCTTTTTCTTACATCCCCATGACTTATTTTATAACTAGAAGTTTATATCTTTTGTCCCCTTTACTCCTTTGTCAACCCACCATCCCCCACCTGACAACCACCAGTCTCTTCTATCTATGAGCTTAGTTTGTTTTTTTGTAGATTTCATGTATAAGTGAGATTATATGGTATTTGTCTTTCTCTGACTTATTTCACTTGGCATAATACCCTCTAGGTCCATCCATGATGTTGCAAATGGCAAGATTTTATTCTTTTTTATGGCTGAGTAATATTCCATTGAACACAACTTTTTTATCCATTCATCTATCAGTGGACATTAGGTTGCTTCCATGTCTTGGCTTTTGTAAATAAGGCTGCAGTTAATATAGGGGGTATATTATCTTTTCTAATTAGTGCTTTCATTTTCTTCAGATAAATACCCAAACTGGGTATAATTACTGGATCATATGGTAGTTCTATTTTTAATTTCCTGAGGAACTTCCATACTGTTCTTCTCCACAGTGGCTATACCAGTTTGCATTCCCACCAACAGTGCATGAATGTTCCCTTTTCTCTGCATCTTCACCAACACTTGTCAGTTTCTTGTCTTTTTTTTTTTTTTTTAATATACTAGCCATTCTGACAGGTGTGAGATGATATCTTATTGTGGTTTTGATTTGCATTTCCCTGATGATGAGTGGTGTTGAGCATCTTTTCATGAATCTGTTGCCCATCTGTATGTCTTCTTTGGAAAAAACATTCAGATTCTCTGCCCTTTTTTAATTGGGTTGCTTATTTTTTGCTATTGAGTTGCATGAGTTCTTCATATATTTCAGATATTGATCCCATATTAGATACATGATTTGCAAATACTTTCTCCCATTCAAGAGGTTGCTTTTTCCTTTTGTTGTGCGGAAGCTTTTAGTTTGATATAGTCTCACTTGTTTATTTTTGCTTTTTGTTGCCTTTGCTTTCAAATCAAATTAAAAAAAATCATTGCTAAGATTGAAAGCGAAGAGCTTACCACCTGTTTTCTCCTAGGAGTTTTACAGTTTCAGGTCCTACATTCAAGTCCTTCCTCTATTTTGAGTTAATTTTTGTGTATGGTGTAAGATAGTTGTTCAGTTTCATTCTTTTGCATGTGTCTGTCCAGTTTCCCCAAAACTATTTATTGAAGAGACTGTCCTTTCCCTTTTCCCCATCATATATTCCTGGCTCCTCTGTTATAAATTAATCAATCATATGTGTGTGGGTTTATGTCTGGGCTCTATACTGTTCCACTGATCTGTATGTATCTGTCTTTATGCCAATACCGTACAGTTTTAATTACTGGAGCTTTATAATATAATTTGAAATCAGGCAGAATGATGCCTCCAGGTTTGTTGTTCTTAAGATTCTTTGGCTATTCTGAATCTTCTGCGTTTCCATATAAACTTTAAGATTGTTCTTTCTCTGCAAAAAATGCCATTAGAATTTTGATAGGGTGTGTATTGAATCTGTAGATTGCTTTGGGAAGTTTGGACATTGTAACAATATGAATTTTTCTAAGCCATGACAGCTTCACAATAAATCTTTTGTATGTATTTGTATAAGTGAATATGAATGGTATAATGATTTCTGACATTGTCTTTTATAATTCAATATTCAATTACTCTTGATTAAAATTTATTTTAAAATTTCTATCATATATACTGCACATCAACAACTGGCTTAAATATAGACATACTTTTATGACATCCATAAAAACTCAAGTCCTAAGAGAGCTCTGCCATAAACTTTAAGGATATTGATTATGCAAATATTTGAGTTGCTAATTAATAATTGAAACTTTTTGCTGTCTGGAATCCAGTATTCTCTTTCATTGCCATATATTCTAATTAAGAAGGGAAAATAGTATCTGACTTTCTTTAGGTTGTGTCCTTGGCCACGTACCCACTCAGACATTTGTACATTGTTAAGCCCCCAGGTGTGTGAATGAGTAGGGTATGAGGTTAGAGAAAGGGCTGTGGCTTCTTAAACATGGACAAATAATGTGAATTCAACTAAAAAGCCAGACTTAACCAAAATTTGTAACATTTAGATTGTTGGATCTAATATGCTAGAATTTATTATATGTAATATGAGGTCTAGTAAATGTTTAAGCAGCTTCTAAAAGTATAAGAATATGGTATTTGTTTGTAAAATAGTTTTCTATTGTGTTTTAAAATGACATATTACTTACTTTCAAGAGATTCTTAGCTGACTTTCACTGAAGGAAGGGAATTGAGAATGAAACATAATAAACTTAAAAGAAATTACCAAAAGTCTTCAGTATAGTTGAATGATTTGATTTAGAAATACAAACAAATTTTTAAAATAATTTCAAAATATTCCTGGAAATAAAATGAATGTGAGATTTGCTTACACTGTTATGCGTAGTATTTTTGTATATTGATCTGGGGCTTTTGTATTAGGAGAGCAAGTGTTCTGATTTAAAGAATATATGCAAATCTGCCAGAAAATTTCTACTACTTTTATTTTTTGTAGATGGTTTCAGACACCCTCACAGGTTTTCTACCATGCAGCAACTGAACACGGAGGCAAAGATGTATATCCAGGGCAGTGTCTTTGGGAAGGTTGTGAGCCTTTTCAGCGACAGAGGTTTTCTTTTATTACCCACTTACAGGTATACACTTCCTTCATACTATTTGGTCAGTAACTCACCTGGTTGCATTAAAGATCTTGATGCATATTCTTTTACTTCCTCTTTCTCAAAAAGGATAAGCACTGTTCAAAAGATGCCCTGCTTGCAGGATTAAAACAAGATGAACCAGGACAAGCAGGAAGTCAAAAATCTTCTACCAAGTAAGGACCATGAGTTTACTTCCTGTTGCACATACAAAAAGAAAAGTCAGGAAACTAGGCAAAACATAGTACCAGTGAAAGACAGTGTAACATATTGGGAGACCAAGACCTAGATTCCAGTTGAGCTCTACCATTAACCAGCTATGTGACCCTGTTCAAACTGCTTAAATTCTCCAAGCATAACTTTTCATTCTTGCTAGAACACATAGTCTGTTAGAACTTTGTAGCTGTAATGTTTTGATTCTAATTTGTAGACAAGTCATTAGAAGTAATGACAGATGATATTTGAGAAATGCTTTGTAAACTGGAAATGTGTATATGGTTCTTTGTCCTTTGAGAGAGTAATTGAGTATGTATTTGATAATGGCAAAGAGATTTCTTCCTACAGCTACTCCTCTGAGGACAGGCCAGGGTGTCATGTGAGAATTGTATACATATTACATTTACTGTATGGTTATTCATTTACCTGTTATTTCATGAGCCACATACTTGTAAGGCATAGTCAAGTTCTAGTTGGGTGTAGATTCCTGTAAGAGCCTTATTAGATTTGCACAGTTTTTATCTCCTATTCTGTTTCTAACTGAGACCTTTAGTTGTAGATTCTGTAACCTAAATAATATGCTTAACTCTCAAAATGTGAAGAGATATTAAAAAAAAAATGTGAAGAGGTATTAATTTGTCACCATTATTGAGATAGAATTGTGTACTTGGCATTGTGCCAGAGATACAGAAGTCTAAGAACAAGATTTAGTCTATAACTTCACAGAACTGAAATTCTAGAAGAAGAACTAGAAGTATGGGAACACAAGCTGCTTACACACTTCATTCATACCATTACTATTTAATGAGCATCTACTATGTGCTAGACACTAAAGTATGGTATGAGGTATTTGTGACCAAGGTACGTTTTGCTGTTCAGTGTCTAGAGATCAAATGAGAGATGTAAGTAATTCTTACCATCTAGTATAATCACTACTAAAATGAGGACATGCTCAAGACACTGTGAGGGCCCATGCCAACCAATGTAGGAGACCAGGGAAGGCTTTCTGATAGAAAGTGCATCCAAACTGAGACTCCAAGAATGAGGAGTGATTAGCCGAGAGTCTCATTAGCCATAGTCATGAGTTTGGATTGTACCCTAAAGGCAGGGAAAGTCATTTTCCTGCCAAATGTATTTTTCTATAATTTTCACTGTACTTAATTTGTATATATTATGCAGTGTATAAGAATATGTTGGAGTGTATTTGGTTTTGCTTAAATTTGGAGGAAAAGATATTTGGGATCTCAATTGCAATCAAATAAAAAATCTTTGTCACTTATACCTAACATCCAGTAACAGCGGTATCTATATATAGATAATCGTATCTGTAGACGTATATCTAGATATGGATGTGAAGTGGTTTACAATTTTAAGATTGCTTTACATTCAGAATTAGTTTACTTATATTTAAAAGTGCCAGAAATTGCCCCATGTTACAGACGCGAAACCTGGAGCACAGAGGGGCAAGTGGAAATTTTCGAAGTCACACAGGTAGTTAGAGTGTCAGAAATAGACTGCATTTCCTCATGTGCGAGTCATTGCTCTTCCCACCATTGCCTCATGAGAATGCAATGGATATTGATGCAGTTTTTCTCCTTGACCAAGGAAATCTAGCATAATTTGAATCTTTTATACAAAATCTGTCTCTGCACTCCCTCCATTCTGTATCTTTCATAAAGGACAGTAGAAATATACTGAAAGGATTGATTGATATTGTCAAATAATGATGAAAAATAAGATGATGTAACAAAGTAATAGTTTGAAATACAGCGGTTAGCATAATTTCTTGTTACTATCATGTTAGGTTATCTTTTCCTGGATGACCTATCCCTGTATCAACACATTCTTAGGTAATACTATTTTACTCTCAGATATTGTTTAGCAAAACTAACTTGCAACTGAAATTGTAGACTATTTTCTTCTTTGGTAAAATCTTCACATTACATTCAAAGATGTGAATTCCACAGCTTTGATACCATGTTGTATTGATTTTGATTGTATGTTTACTGGCACAGTAACTTTAAAAGATGGAGTACACTAGAACAGCTGTTGTTTGCTTTAAAATTGTTAGATTGGAAAATAAAAGACTTGAAACTTCACCCTGATACTAAGAGCCCCTTTGGCTGGGCTGACACAAAGTAAACATTAATGCTGGGTCATAGGAGCTTTTATTTATTGCAAAGTAACCACCCTAGGGGCTGGCAGGTTGGTCATCCTTGTCAGTCTTTCTGTAGCATCATGTTAACAATCTCTCTCACTCTCTCCTCAATTTAGGCAGCCTGCTGTAGGGGGCACAAGCTCAACTCCTAGAGCACAGAAGGCCATTGTGAATCATCCCAGTGCTGCCCTGATGGCTCTTAGGAGAGGATCAAGAAACCTTGTCTTTCGAGATTTTACAGTAAGCAAGCCTTGAAAGCCTTATCTGTAAAGGTGTGAGCACTGTATGATTTAGATCTTTATTCTTTTCTTTTCCTTTCTTTTTAAGGATGAAAAAGAGGGACCAATAACTAAACACATCCGACTAACAGCTGCCTTAATATTAAAAAATATTGGTAAATATTCAGAATGTGGTCGCAGGTGAGTAATCTATTTTCCATAGCCAGAGTGAATTTAGATTATCTTACTTTTACATGTAAATCAATAAGATTAGATATCTGTGTTTTTATTCACTGTTTTTTCTCATCAATTTTGTGAATATGTCCAAAAGCTTATGCCAAGGTCAGGCCATCATAATCTCTTAAAAGCCAAAAAAGTAGAAGTTAAAACAACCAAAAGGTGATCTTTTAATTTGTTTTATTAGGTTAATTTTCTTGCTGACCATAGAATTTAGAGCAAAAAGTAGATCTACTAAAGAGAAACCTTAGAAGTTTCTGGGGGACGGGAGGAGGAATGAATTGGAAAATGAATGGGTATCATTTGAATCGTGTGGAATTAGGATGGAATTTAGTTTGGTGATTGGCATTTTCATGAAGCCATCGAAGTCATAGATATTGCTAAGATTCTCTATAATGCTCTCAAGTTTAAAACTGACTTTCTGGGCTCCAGGGTGGCTCAGTTGGTTAAGTGTCCAACTCTTGATCTCAGCTCAGGTCTTGATCTCAGAGTCAGGAGTTCAGGCCCCACGTTGGGCTCCAAAACAACCAAACATACTTTTTAATGGATTTAATCAAGCAAGAGAAACTCAGGATTTTATACATCTGTAGAAAGTAGAAACTATAACTCTAATCCTGAGAGAGCAAATGTGGAAAGTCCTGTTGATGCCTTTTGAACTTTGTCTCCCTTGGAGCTTGTCTCTAATTTTCTAGTATTCCTTCTACATCTTCAACTGACTCATTTTAGGCTCTTTTGTCGAGAAGTTGTCCTTGGAGACATCCTGCCTTCTGGCTAGTGACTTTCTCTCTGTGTTTCGCTCCTCGGACATATTAATAGTCCCGTCTCCTAGATGTATCCTCCATCTACCTTACTTCTCCTCCCCCACTCCCAGTTGTACCTTGCCTTATTAGTTCTTTTACGTTTCTTGCAGTAACTTTCCAGCTGAATTTTCCCACCATGAAAACGGTGGACCAACAAAAGAAAGAAAAAAAAGCAATGATTTTGAGTATACCAAACTTCTGTAGATTAAAGATGAATAAAACTTAAAACTGAAGTTTAAAAAACAGTATTTGCAATGCAAAAGTTACTGTATTTAGTGTATCCAGTGTTCTCACAGGTGAATAAGAAAAATTCTTAACATTCAAATAGAAAAATAAGCAACGTTTTTCAGAAAGAAAGAAGTGTGAAGGTTTAGTCACTATACAAGAACACCAGCATCTTCCTTTTTCATTCATAACATGGTTTCTTACTACCTTTCTCACTGTATTTTCCTCTCCACCTTCCTTGTGCTTCATAGTTTACATTGTAGTTTCAGCCCAAATAAGCCACATACAGATTCCTAATCAAGTTAGACTCTTTCAGGTCACACTTTTGTACCTTTGGTTCCAATGTTCCTACTATTCTCCCTGCCTAGCATGCCCTTTGCCCTGGGGTGCTGGCCTGCTGACTATCTGGAAACCCTTTGTGACTCAGCTCACATCGTAGCTTTTGTGTGCTGCCCCCTATGCTGTGTTCCTCTTCCCCATCGAGTTCATTCTTCTGTATTTTTGTAACCTGTCTTGTAACATTTTTTTTTGGAAGTTCTCAGTATTTTATTATTTTTCTAAATTTAAATTCAAGTTAGTTAACATACAGTGTAGTATTGGTTTCAGGAGTAGAATTTAGTGATTCATCACTTATATTTATAACACCCAGTGCTCATCCCAACAAGCACTACCCTCCTTAAGACCCATCACCCATTTAGCCCATCCCCCACCTCCCTTCCAGCAACCCTCAGTTTGTTCTCTACAGTTAGGAGTCTTTTATGGCTTGCCTCCGTCTCTGTTTTTATCTTATTTTTCCCTTCCCTTCCCCTATGTTCATCTGTTTTGTTTCTTGAATTCCACATATGAGCGAAATCGTGTGGTATTTGTCTTTCTCTAACTTACTTCACTTAGCGTGGTACAGTCTAGTACTATCCACGTCATGGCAAATGGCAAGATTTCATTCTTTGATGGCTGAGTAGTATTCCATAGTATATATGTACCACATCTTCTTTATCCATTCATCTGTCAATGGACATTTGGGCTCTTTCCATAATTTGGCTGCTGTTGGTAGCGCTGCTATAAACATTGGGGTGCATGTGCCCCTTCGAATCAGCATTTTGTATCCTTTGGATAAATACGTAATAGTGCAATTGCTGGGTCATAGGGTAGCTCTATTTTTAACTTTTTGAGGAACCTCCACACTGTTTTCCAAAGTGGCTGCACCAGTTTGCATTCCCACCAAAAGTGCAAAAGTGTTCCCCTTTCTCCACATCCTCACCAACATCTGTTGTTTTCTGAGTTACTAATTTTAGCCATTCGGACAGGTGTGAGATAGTGTCTCACTGTGGTTTTGATTTGTATTTCTCTGATGCTGAGTGATGTTGAGCATGTTTTCATGTATCTGTTAGCCATGTTTATGTCTTCGTTGGAGAAGTGTCTGTTCATGTCCTCTGCCCATTTCTTAACTGGATTATTTATTTTTGGGGTTGATTTTGATGAGTTCCTTATGGATTCTGGATACTAGCCCTTTATCCAGTATGTCATTTGCAACTACCTTCCTCCATTCTGTTGGTTGCCTTTTAGTTTTGTTTGTTTCCTTCACTCTGCAGAAGCTTTTTATCTTGATAAGGTCCCACCAATATTTCATTTTTGCTTTTGTTTCCCTTGCCTTCAGAGACGTATCTAGTAAGAATTTGCTGCAGCCAAGGTCAAAGGGTTTGCTGCCTGTTTTCTCCCCTAGGATTTTGATGGTTCCCTGTCTTATATTTAGGTCTTTCACCCACTTGGGGATTTATTTTTGTATATGGTGTAAGAAAGTGGTCCAGTTTCATTCTTCTGCATGTGGCTGTCCAGTTTTCCCAACACCATTTGTTGAAGAGATATAACATTAATTACCATTTTGTAAATAGTTTTTAGGGGTGCCTGGGTGGCTCAGTCAGTTAGGTGTCCAACTCTTGGTTTTGGCTCAGGTCATGACCTCATGGATTGTGGGATCAAGCCCCACGTCAGGCTCTGCACTCAGCAGTGAGTCTGCTTGGGATTCTCTCCGTCTGCCCCTCCTCCCACCTATGCACAGGCTTGCTTGCTTGCTCTCTCTCTCTCAAATAAATAAATAATCTTTAAAGTAGTTTTTATATGGCTGTTTTCTCCTGCTGACCTATGTGTAGACTTTGTCTGAGTAATCTTTGTAGTCTGAACACCTAGCACAGCACTTAATATGTAGTAGATAATCTCTACTTTCTATTCATCCTTAAGATTCAACTCAGGGGTTACCTCTTCCTTTCCTGACATCTTCCTCACTAGCCTGCCTATGACCTAGGGTGCCATAGGTACTCCCTACCACCTCACATATTCCATATTACCACCCTAGATGGTGAGATAGTTGAAAGCAGGGATTGAATATTGATTTTCATTTTTGTGTCCTCAGTGCCTGGCATTTTGTTTGGAATGTACTAGCAATTCAGTAAGTATTTGATTGATAGATGGAAGGAAAGAAGCCTCACAAATTCACTCTTTTCCAGAGTTCTGATCTGGAATTTGTATAGATAATTGGAATTCTAAAAGTAATTTTATAACTTTTTCTTAGCACTTTTTCCTCACATTCAAATTGCACATTCTTAGGCTTATAGCAGAGCCACTTTGTCTAGATGTAATGTAATTATTGAGCCAGAAGTTTTCATTTTACTGTTTTTGTTTTGTTGTTGATTTTGTTATTTTATATTTAACTCTAAACCTTCCAGATGTCTTCTGGTATCTTTAGTTACTATGATCTTAGAATAGCAGAATCAAAAGAATGAAAACAATCCATTAAATTCTTACCATTCATCCTCCCAGTGAAGGCTGAACTGTAGAACTTCATTCAGACATCTCCAGTGATGTGGAGTTTTGCTTAGCAAGAATACTGACAGAATCTGGCAAAACATATGTGTGAAGAAGAGAGTGTAGGAAATCACATAGCTGCAAAAGATAATTCCCCATTGAGATTTCTTTCTCAACAGAGATGAGAATGGAATAAGTAACAGGGTATTTTTTTTTTTTTTTTAAGACTAAAGCCAACTCTGTTAGCAATAAGAAAATTGCACGATGATAGGAAGATATATGGAAATTTACCTTCATTCTTGTAGTATAGTATACTGAACAATATGAAATGTGAGCGTATTTAAAATTTGGAATTTAGAATCTGATTGTTTGAATAAGTAAAATGTTTAAATCCAGTTTATCTCCATTCTGATTAAGTTTGAGCTCTGGAGAATTGCAATATATTTCTCCTCCTTTTGATTTATATACCTTTTATCAAAATAATACATGGATCTTATTTAAAATCAAATGGTACTTTTCTATACACTGATAATGAACATAAAGAGATAAAGAGAATAATTCCATTTACAGTATATCAGTCTTGGGAATTCCTTCAATATTGAATCCCTTTTTCTTTCTTTTTTTTTTTTTCAAGATTTTATTTATTTATTTGAGACAGAGAGAATGAGAGAGAGAGAGCACATGAGAGGGGGGAGGGTCAGAGGCAGAAGCAGGCTCCCTGCCGAGCAGGGAGCCCAATGCGGGACTCGATCCAGGGACTCCAGGATCATGGCCTGAGCCGAAGGCAGTCGCTTAACCAACTGAGCCACCCAGGCACCCGAATCCCTTTTTCTTAAATCTGAACTATTTCCTTTACTTGATTAATTCCCTCATCATACTAAAGCATATCCTCCAAAAATTTTAAAACCCCACATATCTGAAAATGTCTTTATTTTTACTCATGATAGTTTGGCTAGATATAGAATTCTAGACTGAAAAGTTGTTGTTGTTGTTGTTGTTTTAAGTCTGTGAGGGCATTGCTCTTAATGTGTTCCAGCATGCAGCTTTGCTCTTAAGAAGTCTATAACGTCCTGGTTCCCTTTCCTGTGTTTGTGATCTATTTTCTCCCCTAGAAACATTTAGGATCTTTTTTTTTTTTTTTTTAACCTTACTTTCTGATATCCTGATGTTTTATTTATTTATTTATTTATTTTTTAAGATTTTATTTATTTATTTGACAGAGAGAAACACAGCAAGAGCAGGAACACAAGCAGGGGGAGTGGGAGAGGGAGAAGCAGGCTTCCTGCCGAGCAGGGAGCCCGATGTGGGACTCGATCCCAGGACCCTGGGATCATGACCTGAGCCGAAGGCAGACGCTTAACGACTGAGCCACCCAGGCGCCCCCTGACGTTTTATGATGATGTGTCTTGGTGTAGGTGTTTTGTTGTGATCGCTCAAGTGGGCATTTCATTTCAGTGGATCCTTTCAATCAGGAGATTCAAGTCCTTCCATAATGGGAATTTTTCTTGAATGTTTTTCTTTTTATAATTCTCTGCCAACCATGGTCTCTATTCCCCATTTCTTGAATTTCTGTTGTTGGGATGCTAGATCCTCCTAGATTGATCCTCTAATTTTCCTTTCTCTCTTAGTTTTCATTTTTGTCTGTTTAATGTATTTCCTGGAAATTTCCTTGACTTTATCATCAAATCTATTGAATTTTTACTTAGGCTATCCTACTTTCATTTCTAAGATCTTTCTGAGTGCCAATTGTTGCTATTTTATTACACCCTGCTCTTCTGCTCCCTTTAAGTATAGTTGCTGTTTCCTCTAAATTCCTCAAATGAGCATTTGGGCTTCATTTTCTATATTAAGAATCAAATATCAGCAAGCCAATTAGAAGCTTTGAGTGCATGATCTCCACTTGTCACTGGTGATTGCCATTTTGGGTGACCCCTAATGAACCAATTTGTTTATTAGAAGTCCTTCAAATGTCAGTCTCTAGAGAGAGATTGTTTCTCCAGAGAAAAATCTCTGATTTTCTTGCCTTTGGACATAGGCAGTTTGGAGGAGGGTCAGTGTAAAATCCTGTGTTATGGAAACAGAATGGGAGAGGGGACCAGGAGGACCTTACCATGTTAAGTATGTTACTTTCACCCAATCCTGTTTTTTGTCTGATTGTCCTACACCTTGCCTTTCTGGTTTAGTTTCTTCAGAAAATTTTCTTTAACTCATTTTGGTACTATTTTGGGAGGGAAAGGAGAAAAACCTGCATTCAAACTGCTAATTTGTGTCTTAAATTGTTTTCACTAATGCTTACAAATTATTTTTCATTATCTATTAAGTGTATTAAAGTGACACAATATTTATCCTTTGTTAAACATATCAAAAAAACCTTGAAATTTGAAATTGAAAGAATACCATTTTATACAACAAAAGAGGCATATTTTATCTAGTGAGTGCTTATTTTTTAAAACGCCCAAAAGTAGAAGATACTAATTTATATCAAAAATGGAATTGTTATGGGGTGCCTGGATGGCCCAGTTGGTGGAACATGCAACTCTTGATCTCAGAGTTGTGGGTTCGAGCCCCATGTTGGGCATAGAGATTACTAAAGAAAAAGTAAAATCTTTTTTTTTTTAAAGAAAGAAAAAGAAATTGTTACTTTAAAATCATCCTGGTGATTTAAATTTAGTCTTCTAGTTTTATCCATGTGACATAAAAATAAAAGAATACTTTTTTTTTAAAGATTTTATTTATTTTTTCATGAGAGAGAGAGCGAGGCAGAGGAAGAAGCAGGTTCCCTGCTAAGCAGGGAACTCAATGCGGGACTCAGTCCCAGGACCCTGGGATCATGACCTGAGCCGAAGGCAGATGCTTAACCATCTGAGCCACCCAGGTCCCCAAAAGAATACTTTTTAACATGTGGAAAAATTACTGTAATTTGTGAAATTTTTCATACTGAAAGATTTTTCTTTTTCAAAATGTTCATTAATTATAGAGGGAAAATAATTTGATCCCACTTTGTGATTGTTTTTATTATTGATGTTAGTTCACATACAGTGTTGGTTTCAGGTGTACAATATAATGATTGAACAATTTTATACATTACTCAGTGCTCGTTAATATAAGTGTACTTTTAATCCCTTTAACTATTTTACCCATTTCCTCACCCACCTCCCTGCTGGCAACCACCAGTTTGTTCTCTGTTTTTAAGAGTCTGGTTGTTTGTCTCTTTTTTTCTTTGTTTGTTCATTTGTTTTGTTTCTTAAATTCTACATGAGTGAAATCATACAGTATTTGTCTCTGACTTATTTTACTTAGCATTATATCCTCTGGGTCTACCCATATTCTTGAAGATGGCAAGATTTCAGTCCTTTTGATGGCTGAGTAATATTCCACTGTGTATATGTGTGTGTGTGCGTGCACACTCATGCACTCACATTACATCTTTGTAATCCATTCATCTGTGGATAGGCAGTTGAGTTGCTTCTGTGTCTTGGCTATTGGAAATAAAGCTGCAACAAACATAGGGGTGCATGTATCTTTCAAATTATGTAAGTTATTTTTAAATCAAGTTTTATAGGACTATTTTTTCTTTTCCAGAAAAAATTGTAGAAATTTCATAGTTCATTTAAAAATTTGTTTAACAAATTTTTGAAGTAGATCATACCTAAAGTATTAAAAAACAGAAGTATAAAGCTCAATGAATTATCACAGAGTGAACCACCCACATAACCAACCATGCAAGTTCAGAAATAGAGGAACACCAATACCACAGAGCCCCTTTGATTCTCCACCTGTCTTTATCCCATTTTCCTCAATGGGACCACGATCCTGATGATACACCATAGAATTTTGCCTGATTTTGAACTCTATGTAAGTAGAATCGTATGGTGTACATTCTTTTGTACTAGCTTTTTTATTCAGCATTATTTGTGAGATTCATTCATGTTATATGTAGCAGTATGTTGTTCATATTGTTGCAGTATAGAATTCTGTTCTAAGAATATACTCAATTTTGTTTTTTCCATTCTACTTTTGGTAGGCATATTGGTGGTTTTCAGTTTGGAGCTATTAAAAATAGTGTTCTATGAACATTCTATACATGTTTTTGGTCATATATATATATATATTTCTATTGACTTTTAAGAAGGATTGGTGATTCATAGGATATTATAACTTGAGTACATAATGCCAAACAATTCCAAAGAGATTTTATCAATTTATAATCCCTCCAGCGATGTATGAGAGTCACAGTTGCTCCACATACTTGCCAACATTTGGTATAATTTTAATTTTTAGTTTTAGCCATTGGGGGGGTATATGTACAGTATGGAAACTATATAAAAGCAAATATCAGAATAACCAGAAAACATGAAAGATGCTCAACTCCTTTGTCTTTAATCTTTTTTTTTTTTTTAAAGATTGATTTATTATTTGAGAGAAAGAGCATGAGCAGGAGGGGCAAAAGGAGGGGGAGAGAGCCTCTGAAGGAGACTTCACACTGAGCAGGGGGGCCAGACGCAGGGCTCGATCTTATGACCCTGAGATCACGACCCGAGCTAAAACCAAGAGTTGGATGCTTAGTCAACTACGCCACCCAAGGGCCCCAATTTCCTTTTTTTTTTTTTTTTTTTTTACAGTTGTTTTACTTCTTCCTTTGCTTTCGAATGGCAAAAATGGTACAATCCCCACGCGTTCATTTTGGCTTTGAATTTCTGTGTCTGTTCCCATAAATTGTTTCCCTACAATGTTCGTTCAAAATGTAGAAGTCAAGCTCCTCCCTCTTCTTCAGTTTCTTTTACCCAGGGTTATTTTAATTAAGGCACTGCAGTTCTTAGATAATCTCATGCTGGTTGATTTTTTTTTTTCCTGACATTTTTCTGATATTTAATGTAAAAGTTTTCATGCATAAGGTAAACTTGACATAATTCTGCAGTGAACACCTATATATACCAATCACCTAGCTTTTTTTATTGACATTTTACTATACTTTTCTTATAACTATTTCATCTTTCCATTTTGGGCTTATTTTTACCTTTTCTCCTCACCCCTCAGCATCACTCTGGTTTTTTGCTGGACAGTTCTCACTTTTATAATTTCTCTTCTTTATATACATAGCCACATCAGTATTGTAATTTTAGGGGTAGAAAATTTCTTTTTTAAGTTTACAAATTAAAAAGAAATAGCTGCTTTTATGAGTAATGTCTCATTCAGGTGATAAGCTTCACTTAATGAAGGGAAAGAAACTTGAATCATCTCTAGAATATAATTTTTATTTTCATATAAAAGCAGCCATCTTAGGGGCACCTGGGCGGCTCAGTTGATTAAGCATCTGACTCTTGGTTTCAGCTCAAGTCATGATCTCATGGGTTGTGGGATTGGGCCCTGCATCAGGCTCCATGCTCAGCAGGGGGTCTGCTTGAAGATTCCCTCTCTGCCCCTCCCCCCACACACACGTGCTCACCGTCTCTCTCTCTCTAATTAAAAAAAAAAAAAGCAACCATCTTATTTCTCTCCAGCTGTTTTCTAACATGATCTGAATTTTTATTTAATTTTGCCTTATTGTGGCAAGGACACTTAACATGAGATCTACCCTCTTAAATTGTTAAGTGTATAATACGTTAGGGTGGAGTGTAGGTACGGTGCATCTGTACATCTCTCAAGCTTATTCATCTTGCTGAACTGAAACTTTATGACCATTGATCCTCATTTCTTTCTCCCCCAGCCCCTGGTAAATACCATTTCACTCTTTGATTCTATGAATTTGACTTCTGTAGAAACATGATCTGAATTTTCTGGAAGCATGCATGAAGCTTGTCACAGAATTATGCCTGGCAGTCTTCCCATATTTAGAAATGTACAACGGAGAAAAGTCCAATAGGTGATCTTCCCTAATTCTGCTACTGCTGTTGAGCTAGAAAGTAGTTCCGTGTGGTGTGCCTCAAGATAGCCTCAAATTCCTCATCTGTGAATTGAATAGGTTAAATTAGTCATTTCCCAGATTCCTCCTCTTCCTGCATTACTGGGCGGGGAAGTATGTATTGTGTCTTTAAAAACTTTATATAATAGAGTTTTGTGTTCTCAGTTTTTTAGATTCCATATATTAGTGAAATCATGTATTTGTCTTTTTCTCTTTGACACTTTGCAGTTAGCCTAACACCCTCTAGGTCCATCCATGTTGTTGCAGATGGCAAGAGCTCATTCTTTTGTTTCACGGTTGAGTGATACTCTGTTTATATGCCACATCTTTACCTGTTGGTCTGTGGCTGGACACTTGGGTTGCTCCCATACCTTGGCTACTGTAAATAATGTTTCGGTGGACATAGAAGTGCACATATCTTTTTCAAATTAGCTTTTTTATTTCTTTTGGGTAAATAGTAGTGGGATTACTGGATTATATGGTGTTTTGTTTTGTTTTTAATTTTTGAGGAACCTTAAATATTTGGCAGAATTTACCAGAGAACCCCTGAACCTGGTGTTTTCTGTTTTGGGAGGTTATTTATTTATTTTTTGGGCGGGGGGAGGAGGTTATTTTTTTTTTATCAATTTCTTTAATAGATATAGGCCTTTTCAGATAGTCTGTTTCACTTTGTGTAACTTTTGGAAGCCTGTTTCTTTCAAGGAAGTGGTATGTTTCATCTGGAGTTTCAAATTTGTGGGCATAGTGTTATTCATACTAATTCTTAATTGCCTTTAATGCCCATGGGATCTGTAGGGATCTTTGGTACCTTTCCCTCTTTCATTTCCGGTATTAGTAATTTATATACACACTCTTTTTCCTTAGATAGCATGTCTTAAAGACTTCGTGATTTTATTGATGTTTTCAAAGAATCAACTTTTGGTTTCATTGATTTCCTCTTTTCAGTTTCATTGATTTTGGCTTGAATTATTTCTTCTACTTACTTTGGATTTAATTTGCTTTTCTGTTACTAGTTTCCTAAGGTGGAAATTTTGATTATTGATTTTAGATCTTCTTTTCTGATAATATGCATCCAATTAATGCTATAGATTTCCCTCAAAGCACTGCTTTCACGGAATTCCACAGATTTCAATAAGTTGTATTTTTATTTTATTTAATCCAAAATATTTTTAAAGTTCTTTTGAGATTTCTTCTTGACCCATGTATAACTTTGTGTTGCCCATGTGTTGTTTACGTCATGGACTTGGGGATTTTCCAGTCAACTTTCTATTATTAATTCCTGGTTTAATTCCATTTTGGTCTGAAAACTGACCACATTGCTACTAGCATTCTTTGAACCATCTTTTATACATGCAACTTCTCCGAGTGTATTAACAGCAGCAGTATGTGGTATGTGGTAAAAACATTTGTTCACTGAAAAATCGCTACATGGATACAAGGAAATTCTGTCACGCTTGGAAACATCTTTTATCCAAGTAAGTTTATAGTGTATTCCATTCACCAAAGTGTGCTGAACACATGAAATAAATATCTCAATGAAATAAAAAATGTTAGTTTTTAAATGTGCAAAGTCCATAAGAATCATCACTGACCTTGGAACCTCTGTTTTGTTTTTTTTTTTCCAGATTGTTAAAGAGACATGAAAACAACTTATCAGTGCTAGCCATTAGTAACATGGAAGCTTCCTCCACCCTTGCCAAATGCCTTTATGAACTTAATTTTACAGTTCAGAGTAAAGAACAAGAAAAAGACTCAGAAATGCTGCAGTGAAAAATAATTCCACTTCTGTAGTGGGGACTCAAAGTCACATACATTTCACATACTGTTACTGAAGAAAGCACCAAGTCTTAATGGAACAGAGACCATAGAATGAATTATTTTATCTCCTCCCATGATGCTGAGAGGAAGCTTCGTATTCTGATCTCTGAGCGAATCCCTTTGTTCTCTGTTTAAAAAAATCTAAAAAGAAAAAGAAAAAAAAAAAAACTGCTGTGGGATTGTCAACCAGCTTATCTGCAGGATGTCTCTCAGATCTGATAAATCCTGATGGAGACTGGTATGATCAGAATTCAGTACCATCCACATTGGAATATACATGGAATATTGTAAAACCTACATGAGCAGATGAAATAGAAGCATTAAATATTTTTATCTATATCCAAAAAGGAGCACATTTTTATATTTACAAAACCGTTTAAGCTGGTTTGAATAATTAAAAAAAAAAAAATTTCAGCACACCTATACCCCTGATCTCAGAGGGGGCCACCAATATCTAACTATGGATTGTGTGTTTTGTTTAGAAATCAGTAGCTTGGTTTTCTTACTTGAGCCAATATATTTTCACTTATTTATTATCATAAAAATTTACCAGTCTGAATAGATCCTGTAAATATTTGTGAATAGAACGAACACCTTTCATGCCACTGCAGCCACTGGAAGTACATTCTGTGGTGTCCTAGAAGCATTATTGGTAGGTTCTAAAGTTTTCTAGACTTTCCTGTCAATTGTAAGTAATTGTGATATATTCTATGCAGTGGATGAATGTTCTTTAAATTTGTGTAAATACTTCTGCAAAGGTACTGATGCTGTAAAGTCAAAACAGTTTTGTGGAACTGTGATTTTTTTTTTTTTCCTTTTTTTCTTTTGTTTCTTTTGTTTTGTTTTGTTTTGTATTATACACCTTGTAGAACTCATTTTGCTGGCTGAAAGAGTATGGAATAATATATCTCATGTCATTTTTGTAGAAGAAAAACTATTTGAAGGTATTTTTTGGTTTTCCCTAACATGTATCCACTGTAAACGTTTGTCATGTGCAAGCTCAGAGCTTGGACAGAATTTTTTGTATTTGTAAATTGGTTTAAATACATGGAATTTTATACAGGTTTTCTCCTGTGTTATATATGCATTATGTGCAGGTATGATATTTTCTTCACTACTTTTTCTATCTTAATATAGTGTGGAATTTTATCGTATTATTCTTCCATTCTTAATACTGTACCACATTCCTGCTCAGAAACTGCTCACTTCCTTAAATTGTCTTCTTCCCCCCCCAGCGTGAAATGTATCCATTTATAACTGCCTATTGCCTGTTCTATTAGCATCCAAAAATGTGGAAGGCCTCCCAACCACCATTTCTGCTGTGTCCTTAGGATGTGCAGTAAAAAATATAGACCTAACAGTTTATGTTATAGAATGGCTTTATTTACTTTGGTGACTGTTTATAGTTTTTAAATAAAAGACTGAACATTTTCTTGAGTCCTTCATTTCTGAGTATGCTGAAGACATTCTTTAAAAATATAGAGAGAATCCCAAATTTAGCTGAAGACAAGGTGCAGTCACCTATTTAATTATATGTCCATTTATGATACGTTAAATAGAGAACAGATAAAAGAGGTCCTTTACATGACAGATTTGCATGAGATAGCAGAAGATGGAGAGTATTTTCCATTTGTTATGATGTAAAGCAGAGCCAGGTTATTGTTTGATACTGTGTTTCTTTGATTGTTCATTCAGAACCACAACGCAACCAAATCTTCGACTTGAATTTAGGGGCAAATTCTTAGAGTAAAAGGATGATCTCAGTTTGGATATAAAAAAAATGTTTTAATAGTTTGATTCAACTGGTATTGAAAGAAAATCTAATTTCTCCCTGTAGGGGGATCCCTGGAGCTACACTCTGCTGAGTAGTAATGAACGCTAAAGAGACTTTGTCAGCCAGCGTTAGCCACCATCATTTCCAAGGGTTGTGGGGTTTATTTTTGGCCCACCTCCCAAGATTGGGGCTACCCAGTAGATGCCACAGAGATCATGTGGATAACACTAAAATGGTCCTAAACTCCCGCAAACTTAAAAGGCTCCCAGTTGTTGATACCAGTTGGAGAGTATTCATTGTACTTCTCTAAAAAATCTCAAATTTTTCTAAAGTAATTTTGTGTAACATCAATGTATGTTTTAAAGGTACATGTTTCTTTGCAAAATAAGAAACTGCAAGGTAATTAGAAAAGAGAAGAAACTCCGGGCTCAGAAACATGGTTTTCACACTCACCATTCATCCACCTCATTGGAATTGCATGCCGTAGTTCTAGCTTCTGTGCTATGATATGTAAATATGTCTGTAGTCCCTTTGAGCATTGGTCTCAGCAGAGAATTTTCTAAATGTATTTGACCTAATGAAATCAATTATGGCTTCCCACTTAGGTTTTTCTCGTATAGCTTTATAGAACTATTATATAATGAAATAACGACTTTCTGGGTAATGGAATCAAAGTGCTCTTGCACAGTAAGTTCTGCATAACCCTCTCATTCATGAAAAGGTGCTCCTCGCTAGACAGAAACTTGCTGATTTCCAGTATTGTTATTTTGTCTAAAGTTCTGTAAATACATGCTTTAATGTTACTTTGAGAAATCTATGTAAATAATATAGTCTACAACATAGAGACTGTACAATTCTGTGTTATATATGTGCCTAGTGCTCTGTTGGCACTCAATAAATTTTAAGTAACAAAATCGATAATCATATAGCCAAGGCATATTTTTCTTCCAAGCTCTAGACAGGATGTGACTATATACTAATGAGACTCCGTAGCATAAGCCACACATGAAAACTCGTCTCATTACTTTATAGTCATACCATGTATGTTTTTTTTAACCAGAAAATGACAATAAAAATGATTTTTAAAATGAGAATGTTTTGGGTAAGTGTTCTGTCCCGATCTTAATCACAGTGATTCAAACATCAAACACCCAACAAAAAACACGACGTTCTTCATCTCTGAAACAGAAGCTGAAAAGAAGCAGGAGCATGGTCACCGGGTTCACCACGTGGGGCACCTGACACTTGACTGTTGGATCATCTTGGCCAAACAGTAATAAGGTGAAAGAGAAAAAAAATCCACTGTCTATCCTAGGGAAATTTGAGCTGTCATGCTCATCTTACTTTAACTGTCTTCAGAGTACTTAGTCACTGAAATACTCAAAATTTTCACTACCTTTTCTGAGGCAGCAAAACGAAGACAGTGTTACTTTCTAGTTACATTACAACCAATGTTCACTTTCTCCACTCCCTTGGTATTTGTGACTCTTTACTCGGATTCCTAGATTCTCCTTTCATGAAGGAAAGGAACAGATGCTTCTTGGTAACAATTAAGTCCAGGACTGCATTGTGTGCAAGTTAAGAAAGGCTAAGGCACACTGTCATATTCCTAGGTAAGCAGACCCATTTCTTCTGATACTGAGTACACTTGAGTATTAAGAGAAAAAGCTATCATGGTAAGTCAAGTCCTGGTTCTTGTGGATTTCAGTCTGAGACACCACTGGATACATGTATTCAAAAGATCAACTGCTTTTAAAAAGTAACTTTTGTGAAAGGTAATTCTACTGTACAATTCGAGAATCAAACAGTTGTTAAAAGATATTCACTGAAAAGTCTCCCACATCTTTCCCATCTCCTGGCTCCCACCCCCACTTCCAGATAACCGCTGGTCATGTTTCTTAAGTACACCTCTGGTATTGATTTTACAAAAGAGCAAATATGAGTGTGTAATTTTTATGCAAAATATTTTATACCACAAACACTGCTGCACTTAAAAAATGCTTAGTATCTTAAGACCTTTCCATATTCATATAAAGATCGCTCATGTCCTTTTTTACAGCTGTATGGTACTCCTTTGTATGGGTACACCATGATTTATTATTTGGACCCCTTATTGACAGATATTTAAATTGTTTCCAAACTTTAATTATGCTGGTCATTAACATTTGCTTAACACAATTCCTGTCATTCACTACACTAAGCATTTTACATGTATTGTCTCAGTCTTTATAAAAACCCAATGTTAGCTAATGTTACAAGGTGGGTAGAGAGGGTTGGGATGACTGACTACCTTGACCAAAGTCAAATGGCAAGTAAATGGAGCTATTTAATGAGCACACATGAAGCTAATTATAGAGTAATTAGAATTCTTTCCAGGAGGAGTCAGACATGAGACACTTGGTTTTGGTACAAATCTTTTTATTTGCTGCATTGTTTCTATTAAATATTTTCTTCCTATGCAGTATGTTGACTGTTTAAGATTTTCTATAATTCCTCAGATTTTTTCCCCAAGTATTCCATTTATTAATTTGGCATCACTTAACTTCTTAGAGCCAGAAAAACTTTCTGGGAATTCCCTTAACAAAGGAACATTACTAAGACAACAGTTTATAGTAAACTGAAACCACAGTTTCCAACCAACAACTATCCACTCTGGTGTATAATTTGAACAACTGTTAGCTCATTCTTCTGGATAAAGTTATTCTAAACTTTTTTAGGATGTTAATAGGATTTTTTCCTCTGTTTATACTTCCCTTACATCTCATTTAGCTTAAGCATTGATGGAGTACCTCTGCTCTTCGTTCGGAAGATGAAGGAGACAGTCCTGCTCTGAAGCTGAGACAAGCTTCCCAAGGCTGCCCAGTAACAAAGGTAAAACACGGGCTGTTATGAGAATTATAAAGTGTTTCATGAGTTCAGTCATGCGGTAGCCTTCATTTAATTGACGAGTAGGGAAGGCAAAGTGGGATGGGCTGCGTGGAGAAAGAAAAATGTCTTTTGGAGACTTTCAGGGCTGATAGAAATTTGACAGACCTAACAGTGATGAGAGAGTGAGTTTGGAGAGGTCTTGTTCAAGAAGAGAGGTTATAGATTAAATGGTGCAGTGTTAGATGTTGCTAAAGCAGAGGAATGCTTTGGCCACCAAGCAGAGAACCTAAAGGGCTTCATGAAGTGTAGTGTGGAAATCAATCATAACAAATAGACTGAAACACATTCGGTGGGGGGTGGGGGAGGGTTTCCAGAATCTCTGGACTGTACTCTATGGTTTCCCTAAACTAATGGGGAAATGTTTAGCCTTGGCTTTAGGGAGGATTTACTGATTTTAACGATGGGATATGCCCTGTTTACAGGTAAACTGTGTGAAAGATAACGGCTAATTTTGGGGTTGACCCTTTAAACAAATTCACTCTTGTTGGACTGGGAACAGGCAACTTTCTGAGTTGTGCAACCTTTGAAAATTGACAATAGTTTGTTAAAATAATAACTGAAAGGAACAAAAGCTGCCACAATCGAATACAGAAAGCACAATTTTAAGTGTATACACACAATGACTTCACTCTTGCACGGAGTAGGCTCTGGCACATTTGGTGCTCTATTTTTCTGGTTCCAAACAGAAGGATATTTTATGTGATGCAGAATTCTTTCAGTGGCAATTTTCCCCCCATATGATTTTCTTTCCCCATCGGGACTGGCTTGAAAGAAAGGAAAAGATAAAGAATGGTAGATTGAATACCACAAATCTAAACAAGGGCTCTGAGCTAATTGTTGACCTTTTTTTTTTTAACACAAAGTTTTATTGTGAAATCCCCACCTCAAATGCATATAACAAAGTGCATAAAATAATGAGTAGAGCTTTTTTTACTGTAAAGCAAATCGCTCTGTAACCACTGCCCAGACCAAGCAGTAGACCTTGGCAGTTCCCCTCCTCCCCAAAGGGCTTTTGTTCCAATCACCATCCCTCCCTTCCCCACACCACTCTCCTGATTTTAAGGACAATCACTTCCTTTAAAGTTTTTTTTTTTTAATCACCTAAGTATAGATCTGTAAATGCTATAATATAGTTGTCTATTTTTGAACTTAATATAGAAATGCAGTGTTGAATTGTATTCTTTTGTTCCCATCATCTTTCACTCAACTTGGCTGTAAGATTCATCTGTACGGTTGCAAGTAACAACAGTTCCTTTATTTTCATTGCTAAATAGTATTCCAACATTGATGGCATTGAGTTGTTTCCACCTTGGGGCTATTACAAACGATACTATGAGCATCCTTATCCTTGTCTCTTGGTGTACTTGGGAATGCATTTCTGTTGACCATTTTCTTAGCTGTGGAATTGTATCTAATTATCTATTAAGATACTACCACAGAGCAGCCTACAAGAGTTAGCAAATCATGGATATAGTCTGTGTTCAGTGGTAAGAGATCCTGGAACTATCCAAAGATGCCACAAAGTCAGTTGGGTTGGGGGATGGGTAAGAGGATGGCTTAGCAGATTTGCTGCCTTCACCTGAACCTGGGCAGACCCATTCATAATGGTTCAAGATTTTGTTTAGAAGGTGTTCTGTAAAAAGTTTGTTGGCAATACAGCATATGGGAATTACACTGCTCAGACCAAGTATTTAATATTAATGGAATTAAATGGTTAAAAGAAGTCTGAAGGATGAACTGGAAGAGAAGACTAACTAGATAGAGGGACCAGCTGGTTAGACAGTTGAGTAGGTGAGTGATTATAAGAACTTCATGTGCCCTGGAGAGGGACAATAGAAGTAGTGAGTATGAACAAGCCATTTTTGGTGCCCAGACTGGGTATGTTGAGTGAGTAGGAGTTAAGTGTGGAGCACATATGGTTGGGTAGATCTTGTGATGAGCCAAGAGGCAGCACTGGAACATAGTTACAGGCATAGACTTTGGACTCAGCCACCTCTGTGAGGTCTGAGTGATCCTGGCTAAGTAACTGAACCTCATTCTCATTTGACAAATGAGGTTAATAATAGGACCTACTTTAAAGGTTGTTATGAAGAGCCAGTAAGAAGCACTTGGTGTTAGTCCCTGCTGCTGTGACTGGTAATCATAATTGCACTTGCTAGAGCTAAGGGGGACATGCTATCAGCTATTAAAGTGTAAAAGAAAGACTTCCAGAAATGATTTAGAAAAACCCATGTTACAGCGATCATTTTAGAAATGTCTAGAATTCCTTTAGGCAAGTGTGTAAATAAAAGCCTGTTGAATTGAGCATACACAGGCTGACCTTAGCAACAGCTGGATTCCTACAAGAATTCCTACAAGAATCTTATTCCACCCTGGAACTGTGAGCACCCAGGAAATGTTCAAGATTTATCTCTCTGCTTAGTGGGATCTAAACCCCAGATAAACTGGTATTTGAAAACAAGGTTTAAAAAAGAGTGAGAATAAACTGTCACGTGCCTTTGCTGCCTTTGAGAGGGAGGATAGAATCTAAATGGTTTTAAAGACAAGCTGTGATCTAATTAATTATGTTGTTCTAACAGAACAGCTGTGATCTATAGGGGATCTAAAAAAGCTACATAGTGGTTTGCTTCTTGGCTACACATTAGCCTCCACCTGGAGATTTAAACTATCCCAAACAGAGACTGATTAAATTGGTCTGGGGTGACCCTATGTATTGCCTTTTAAACTAATTAATTCCAGTATAGTTACCATACAGTGTTATACTCATTTCAGGTGTACAATACAGTGATTCAACAATTCTGTACATTACTCAGTCCTCATTAGTATTAGTTAACTTTTAATCCCCATTACATCTTATGCATATAGCAATTTATATTAAATCAGTGGTGGCTTAAGTCCGAACCTATTCTTTACTCCTCCCCCCGCCCCGCCATGTTTGAGGTATATGGTGTCATACTTTATATCCTTTTATTTTGTGAATCCCTTGACGATTTTTATAGATATGCTTCATTTTACTGCTGTTGTGCTTCCTACTTTCCTTACTCCTACTTACGGTCTTTCCTTTCTACTCAAAAAGTCCCCTTTAACATTTCTTGTAGGGCTAGTTTAGTGGTGATAAGTTCCTTTAACTTTTGTTTGTCTAGGAAACTCTCTCTCTCCCTCTATTCTGGGTGATAGCCTTGCTGGGTAGAGTATTCTTGGTTGTAGGTTTTTTTCCTTTCAGCACTTTGAATATATCATTTCACTCTCTCCTGGCCTGCAAAGTTTCTGTTAAAAAACCAGCTGATAGCCTTATGGGATTTGCCTCTTATGTAACTGTTTTTCTTCTCTCACCGCTTTTAAAATTCTCTATCACTACTTTTTGCCATTTTAATTACTATGTGTCTTGGCGGGGACCTCCTTGGGTTGATTTTGTTGGGAGGATCTCCTGTGCCTCCTGGATCTGGATTTCTATTTCTTTCCCCAGCTTAGGGGAAACTTTCAAGTATTTCTTGAACTACCTTTTCTGCCCCCTTTCTCTCTCTCCTCCCTCTGGGATCCCTATAATGGGAATGTTATTATACATGATGAGTTGCTGAGTTGCCTAAGTCTATTTTTGTTTTTTATTATTTTTTCTCTCTCCTGTTTGGCTTGATTGCTTTCCATTACTCTGTCCTTCAGGTCACTGATCCATTCTGCTGCTTCCTCTAGTCTACTATTTATTCCCACTAGTGTAGTTTTAATTTTTTTTGAGTTATCTCTGATTGGTTCTTTTTTTGTTTTCCATCTCTTTATTAAGGGTCTCACTGAGATCCTCCACTCTTTTCTGAAGTCCAGTGAGTCTCTTTATGACCATTAAATTCACAGACCTATTATTTATCTCATTTAGCTCTGTTGCTGTAATTTTGTCCTATTCTTTCAATTGGGACATAGTCCTCTGTCTCCCCATTTTGTCTATCTCTCTGTTAGGAAACTTAGCTACATCTCCTGCTCTTGAAAGTAGTGGGCCTATGAAGAAGAGATCCTATAGTGCCCTGCAGTATAATGCCCTCTGTTCCCCAGAACCTGGCACTTCAGGGGTGTCTCTTACATGTATTGCATGCTCCCTACTGTTGTGGCTGAGCCACTTTTCCCTCCAGTCCATCTGCAATGTCTCTCTTTGCCTGTTGTGTGCAGGGTTTGGTCCCCGTGTTGTTAGTAAGCCAGTCTGGGGCCGCCTTGGGCTTGAGTGAGTCAGACCAGGTGTTTGCCAGATGCAGCAGCACCAAACTGCAGGATGCTTTCTGTGTTGTCCACTGAGAAGCTTTGCCCCTAGCCCACTATTGGGGCCACAGTTGAACTGGTGTGTATGGTTATCTTCCTCATTCCCCCGAGGAGTCACTTTGGAGTGATGCTGGGCCCTGTGGGGCCTGCTTGCACACTGCCAGGCTCGTGGCACCACTCTGGAGGGGCTCTGGCCAAGGGCATATTGGAGGGGTTAGGTCCACAGAACACAGGGGTGGGACACGTGGTGGTAAAAGGTCTGGCAGGTCTGCTGCAGGAAAGACCTGGAGCTGCCAGGGACCAGGGCTGGTGGTGTTGGATGGGGTGGGTGGATCCATAGAAGAGCTGGGGGTGGGCCATGCAGTGTCAGTAAGGTATGCACAGATCTGTTGTGGGAGGAGCCCTACAGGCCTGGCTGGAGGGGATGTGTCCACAGGAGAATGCAGGGGCAGGTGCACTGTTAGCAAGTTAGGTAGAGAGTGTTGCTGCTGCACTGGTTCCCACAGGTGTCTGGGGGGGCAGGGCATGGGGGAGGGAGATGGCGCCAGCCAGCTCTTTTGTTCTTGGAAAGTCTCCCAAAGGTACCCGCCCTTAGTTTAACTCCCCACTATTTCTCTGCCCTTCCTACCCTCTTTGATGTGGCCTCTTCTGTGCATTTAGTTGTGCACAATGTGTTCTGCCAGTCCGCAGATCATCTTCTGGGTTATTTACACTGATGTGGGTGTTACCTCATTGTATCCATTGGATGTCAGGATCTTCCTACTCCTATAATCTTCCTGGAAGTCTCTGTATATTGGTTTTTTGTTTTAAAGCTCTGCGACCCTAAACGTGCAGCTAGATTTCAAGCCACTGGACAAGTAAGTTGTATTTCCATCATTATCAACATGGTGGGAAAACCAGTCTGGATTATAGGGCAGATTCTCCAAGTAAAAATACAGGAAATTACTTTCACATCTATTATCTCACTTAATTCTCTAGGTAGGTAGGCAGCAGTCCCTTTTATAGGCCACTCTGGCTCAGAGAAGTAACATACTCAGGGGCACAAAGTGTGCCTCAGTTTTTTGTGAGCTTTAAAGCCAAGACCCCTACTTACCTTAAGTGGATTATCTTCTCTAGTGCTCACAGGATTGGGAGAAATATGCCCAAACTAGTTATGGTTTGGGAAGTCTACTTCTTTATGACTAAGGGATGTCTCAGCCCAGAAACCCAGTGGGTATTGACTACTTACAGACCAGCACCCATCAGCTACTATAGGAGGCGCTGTGCTCCTCCCTGGGGAGCTGTGTATGGAGAGCCATCTATGAGACACCTATCACAGGTGCTCAAGCTGAGACCTTAGGCCAGTTCTAGAGTGGGAAGTTGGTAACTCCCTAGCCTAAAGCAAAGCCTCCTACCCATTCCCCCACTGTCATGTCCCAAGCAATGAGGACTGCAGTTTTCTTAAAAAGTTTTTCTGATCATACAACTCTTACTCACTGTAGTGAAGTTGAAAGCTAAAGAAGAGCATTAAAAGAAGATCCTCTGCTACCCAGAAATAACCCCTATTAAGAATTTGTATTTTTTTTGCCTTAAAAAAAGTTAAGTTGGAATATTACATATACAGTTACTCCTTAAGTAACATAGGTTTGGACTGCAGGGGTCCACTTATACATGGATTTTTTGATAAATATGCTATAGTACTAATAAATGTATTTTCCTTAGAATTTTAACATTTTCTTTTCTCCAGCTTATATTAAAGAATACAGTGTGATAATACATGTAACATACAAAATACATGTTGACTATGTTGTCAGTTAAGACTCCCAGTCAAAAGAGGGCTATTAGTAGTTAAGTATTTGGGAGTCACAGATTCTACGGGGATTTTTTTTTTTTTTAGATTTTTTATTTATTTGACAGCGAGAGAGACAGTGAGAGAGAGAACACAAGCAGCGGGAGTGGGAGAGGGAGAAGCAGGCTTCCCGCGGAGCAGGGAGCCCGATGCGGGGCTCGATCCCAGGACCCTGAGATCATGACCTGAGCCGAAGGCAGATGCTTAACGACTGAGCCACCCAGGCGCCCCTCTATGGGGATTTCTGACTGTACAGGGGTTTGGTGCCCCTAGCCCCTCGTTGTCCAAGGGCCAACTATAGTTTGTGTCCTGTTTTCCTCCATTTCATTTTTTTATCCCTGAAAACAGTTGCAACAGCTGCCAAATGCCTTCACATGAATGAACCACAGTTTAACCATCCCCTCCAATTTTCCACTGTTAAATACTAGAAAGGAGGACTATGTGAACCAGCATGTTTTATTATTATGGAAAGAGTATATGGCCCTTTTAAGGTTCTTTATACTTATTTTCAGTTGCCTTTCAGAAAACTTGTACAAATGGCCACCAGTACTAGTTCTTCATGGGCCTCTTGCCAGAATTAAATTGATCAGTTTGATAAAAGAAAATGTGTAACATTAACTGTGAACACCTTTTCATATTTACAAACCACTTTTATTAAGCCATTGAAAGATTAGCAGAGTAATCTTTCAAAATGCAAATCTGCTCATATCAAATACCTCCTGCTTGAAAGATTTCAAAAGCTTTTCTTTGCAAAACTGATTGCCTTTAAGAACTCTCCACCAGTCTTCACTCCAGCCAATTTAGGCTTGGGGTTGCCATGCTTTCGGGCTCCAGAACTTTTGCACCGATTTCCTCTGCCAGCTTGTCTTTTCTCCTTGCCTAGGACCTATTCATCTTTTAGCTCGAGTGCCACTTCTTCCAGGGACTCTCACCAATCACTATGAGGGCCTGTTACCCTACCACGGATTCTTGGGTAATGCAGAGTCCTCTGTCATTCCTGCATCAGTTATTCAATATATAGCTGCTTTCCCCACAATATTATGTAGTTCTACGAGAGTGAAAACAGTATTGTTTTGCTCACTCTTCCCTAGTGTGTACACACATGAGGCTGAAATGTAGAATATGACCAAAGCTGTGTCTTCAGGGTCTAAGACGAACTGATGCATACAGAATCTAAATCATAGTCTAGACTATTAAAAGAGGTCAGATGGTAACACTGCTAGGAACTAAGGGAGCTAGATTTTACTGCAAAGGAATTCCAGTTTGATAGAGAGGAAATAGCAACTGAGAGAATGGAGATGGGAGGAAAAGGGAAAATGCACGAAGGATGGCTTCAACATTAAAAGCTTAGTATCTCCAGGACAGGAAATACAGAAGTGTTAAAAAGGCAATGAAACAACGTAGTTAGACACAGTATAAATCTCCCTGCCTCACTTCTTCCCCAGTCAGCTGTGTCTTCCGTGTTCCCAGTACACTTTAAAGTTCAGCTGTAACTCCCACGTGTTATAAACGTTCCATCTGGGAGCTCAGTGTAACACCCCACACCCCAAGTCAAGTGCTGACTTCAGCGTCTATCAATCCCGTATCTCAGTCCTGTCTCTATCACTAAGTAACTGTGTAACTAGGTAACTCGGTGTTTTATGTATCTCAATTTCCTCATCAGAACAAAGATGACTATTAGAATTGGTTTTATAAACCAAAAGAGGCGACACTTATAATGTCTGAGAGCGCACCCGGCACATATTACAAGCTTAATAAATACGCTATTACTATACTGTTCTTTTGAAAGATTGTGGTATAATTAATTCTGATAATATGTGAAGAATCCAAGAATCCCTGACACATAGTAGGTGTGCACTGTTTGATGAAATAGGTGTTCATTAAGACCTTATGACCAAAGGCAATCTTAATTTTACCTGTTCAGTCATAATATCAAAGGTGGAACTACACTCTAAGTTCAGCACTGTGGTGGGACTATAAATTAGTACACCCCTTTCTGAGAGCAATTTGGCAACACTATCCAAATTAAAAATGTGCATATCTGAAATTCAGTGTAAGCACATACACAAAATAGAGGTTCCTAGAGCTAAATCACAAAGGGTGCTCAGTAAAACATTGTTTCTAATAGCCAAAACCTGAACATAACTTCAATGTCCATCACCATGGGAACGTGATATAGCCATTATAAAACAGAACATGGACATTAAGATATATTTTCAATTTATTAAGGAGACTAGAGATGCAGAACAGTTTACAGAATATACTTCATGTGCTAGGGGAACAATCTGTGAAACCTATTTTCCTGGAAACTTAATAAGCATTTTTGTAAATGCATGAAGATCTAGGAAAGACACGCAGAACTTTCTGACAGTTTTCTCTGGATAGAAAAATCAGCTTAGGAAAATAATGGAGTTTTACATTAAATATGATTGAATTTTTAAAATTATACATCGAGTGTATATATATAATCACATTAAAAATTCTTTTGTGGGGAAATAAAAACTGATCGGCCAAGACCGTCTACTTCTAGGAATCCCCAGAGAATAATTTGAAATGGGATATATCAATTTATATACAAAGATGTTCACATCAGTCTTATGAATGTTAGTACAATTTTTATTTTACTAATTTATTTATATTAGTAAAAACAACTTAATATCCAACAGCAGAGGGTTGGTTTAAGTAATGGTACAATATATAACAGAATACTATATAGTCATTAAAAATCATGCTGTAGAGTTTTTATTAAAATGAAAACTTCTAAATACATCATTAAGTGAAAAGGATAAGTTACAACAGTTATGGGCAGTCTGAGCAGTACTGTTACCTTTAAATGGCAGGATTACAGGTGATTTTTCTCCTTTTGTTTTTCAGTTTCTTCCCTCTTCTACAAATTTTTTAAAATAAAGCTTTCCTAATTTCCTACAATGATTTTGTAATTAGGAAAAAATGCTTATAGCTGACTCTAAGCTTGCTTTACAACTTGGAATTAATGTAACTATGGTGCTAGTTACTTTGGTACAAATCCAAGAAATACTTCAACATGGGTTTGGAAAGACTTATAATGAGGTAAAAAAGTCACCATTTCCCAAGAATCTTAATAATAAAATGTTAAAGACACTTCTTTGTTTATCAAAAGAATTTATTAGAAAATATTACATACTACATATCTGTTTAAGAGTATTGTTTCAGTAGACAGCACTCCATCCTCGTACTACAAACAACGTCTCGTGGACCGTGGGGCAACCACTGTGCTTCTGAAGCTACATCTTTTGGATGGAACATTCAAACAGTACACACTGTGGCCATTTAAAGGAAGATAATGGAGAAAATGTGGTAATTACCAGAAAAAAAAAAAATCACAAAACTTTTGGAATGTTAAAGTAATAATTACTTTTAGTCTCAATTTCTAGGCACTAGCCTAAAACATTGGTCAGTGTGACTAGTAAGTTAATGGGACCAAGGATTCAAAGGTCAAGTTAATACTGAATCTTAATAAATAACGAGAAATCTGTAACCCCACAAGATGTTTTTGTGCACATGCAAAATTAAATTTCTGGAAAAAGCAAGAATGGGGAATGTTAAAGCATTGTTTTTTGAACATAAAGCATGCACTTTCTAATACATTCTTAGATATTTCTAAGTTTTAAAAGTCTGAATTCTAATCCAGTAACATTCTTCATTAGCATTTTAAATGCAGTCTAACCAAGTACCCCAAAGCAGATATGGAATACACACTTGTTATTTTCAAGAAAGGTAGAAATAATTCATGGCACTGCTACCAAAGATGTGAGACTTTAACTCTGGACCTCCACCTAGTTTTTTCTTCAAAACTTTTAAGCATGTTTGCAAAGCTAAATGGTAAAAGCAAATTTTAAAATGTAACCCTACTCCCAAACATCACTGAAAGAAAATGCAGGAAAAGTATGCCCTGTGTGATTATCTTAGGCAATTTGCTACAAAATTTTCAAAGTGTGAACCTGCTTTAACTGAAAATAGTTTGAAAGTTCACACAATTGTTTCTAGAGTTCAAAACAAACAAATGAGGTGTGTGCTGATATTTAAAAGTCCTAATATTTTATTAGAATATACTTCCAAACTTCTTTCCCCTTCGTATCTAAACACAAACTTTAATTAAAAATATATATATAAATCAGTAGAATACCATATTACAAATGCCCAGAAATGCAGAATAAAGATCAAGAACTGCTTGGAAATATTTCTAACACTTTTTGGGATTACATTCATAATCTAATAAAGATTATGAACTAGCACAATCATTATTGGGGCCAACAATTCAAAATATTTGCCTTATCAAAGCTAGCACCAAGAAAGTATTATGCACATAAACTTGAGAACCAGATCATCTTTACTTCAGAAAAGCACAGTCCTACAGAGTACTGCTCTCTAGTGTAGCTAGTAAAAGGGTCAATCTGTCTCACTGAGGCATACGTCTATCAGAGGCATTAACATCTTATCCGAACAGCTTTCCAGTTATTTGGTATCTATTGAAAATTGTTAATGGAATGAAAGACAGTTTATTATGGATATAACTCATTTTTTCTTCTAAGATGCCAATTAAAACAGTGGCTCTCTAACACTCTGAACTTACCTTTTGTAAAAATTAACATATTCTAGTATTTAAAAAAAGACAGTCAAATCCCTAGTCCCTGAAAGCCTAACCAAGTCCATTATTTAATTCCTCTCTCTTTCCAAAACACAGGTTTTAATGTCGAGAATTTTGCAACATGGTTAATGGCTACCACATGGTCACCTAATTAACACTTTATTCACTGTAAAGCATTTGGAGACTTCTCAAGTGTGAAAAGAATTTCATTAGTGATTAGATAGATGAGCAACTGAAAGCCACTGAAGTGAGTTTCATAATTCTACCTTCGTCCCAAGGAAGGGAGGGTCACTACTCAACAGCAACTCTCCAGTTGGCACAAATAATTTATCATTTCTCTGATAGGTAGGAGGTATCATGAAAGAACATAATTTTTACAAATTTTTACATACGAACACTTTTTCCAAACTGATCTGTTAAATTCAACAGAGTTTTAGACTTCCATAGTTGTAAATCTAGCAAATCAAACTGCTTCATCTCAACTGGGGGGAAAAAAAGGCACAAAAGAAAAACAAGCAGCATAACCTTTATTTGGTGATACAGTAACAGTGTTCCAAAGTTTTGAACACTGAATTTTACTCATGTGATAATCTGGTTTCTATCTAGGCAATTTATTCAGATGTGTGCTTTAAAAATACACATTAGGAACCCTGCAATTGGTATATTCTGTTATTAGAAATATTTTTCATGGTAATACATTATTTAACTTTCTATAATTAGAGGGAAAAATCATAAAGATCATACTTTATTTTTAGCCTGACAGAATAAATGTATCATATATATCTTTTCCAAAACCAGTGCACTTAGAAGACTCTAATTTATGCACTCCATTGTTCAAATCAAAAAGCTGTACATCTTCCAGTATCCACACTATAACACAGTCCTAGTAAAAATGCACACTCCTTTAACCCCTTTACTTTCCCTTGAATTTGCTTTTATTTTCGGGAGGAGGAAAGGATAAAGAAGTTGCAGTGCAGAACTATATTTATTTAGAACAAAACTTTATATTCTACATTAAAAAAAATAATTTTATCAAAACCAAATTTCAATCACAGTTATGTATGATTTTCAGTTAAAGGTACATGTTGAAATTGCACTTTGCAGATATCTTGACAGTGTCCTTTATAGTGCTCCCCATTTCAACCTATGTTTTTTTCGGTAGACACAGGTTCTTCCAGAGTTTTCTTTTGGCTTCCCTTCCGTGAATATTTGTATTTGTCTACATAGGCTTTAACCAGATTTGCCACTTTAGTAGAATTTACTTCTCCACTCTTACTATGACAAACCTATGAAAAAAGGAGGGGGAATATTTTTCTCATACTTAAAAGGATTATAGCAAAATGGAAAGCTTTTTGAAAAACAACCCCTAAAAGATAATCAGACATTTTTGTATGTTTCATATCTCATATGAACTTATTTGAAAGGTAAAAAAGCAGACAAGAATTAGAAGTTAGTGCTTATTATTTTAATTAGACTTAAGCATTCCTTTATTAAAAGAGAGATGATTCAAAACAATACATACATAACAATGCTAAAGCTATAGAACTTACTTTATCCACTGCTTTCCGTACAATCTCTTTATATTCTTCCTTGGTGATATCTTTATTTTGGTAAAATGGCTTAATGGCCAATTTTACCTCCTGTGCTGCTTTTTCTTGGATTTGTAACTTCTGGTAAGAGGAAAAAGTATAATTATTATTTGCCCAATCACATACTTTCAAAAAAGTTCTTTAAAAATATGAAATTGAAAACACACTTTTACATTATTGCAAAAATTCTTCAAATATTAGTATCATAAATACAAAAGTTATTTATTAACACACATATCAAACATTTCTAAAAATAATCATGAAATACTACCAGTAACTCATTGGACATCAACATATCTAGATAGAACCCTTCAAATAGCATTGGAATTTAAGACTATCAACAGTAAATTCCCTTTCCCAATTATACAAAACAAAACTGGTATTTTTTCATCTTTATCATATACAGAATATGTAGGTTGCTCTCAACCTTGAACTTGCCTTGTCTGTCTTCGAGCTATCTGCGCTGGCTTCCACTGTAACACTTACTTTGCTTTCTGTCAATTTTACAGCAGCATTAGAGGATTTGCTGTGACTTGATGACGAAGTATTACCAGAACTTGGTCCCTGAACTATTCCCGAATTTCCTGGGGCTGCTGTTGGAGCAGGCAAGACTGGTGTACTCATGTTGTTACTTACATGAGAAGCACTAGGAATACCCTGTTTTAAAGAGTTATCATCAGTTAATTAATTACTTGTATTCAATAGAAGTCTTTTAGTCATTAGAAATAACAAAAAAATTCAAAGTGAGTCAACCTCAGTACTTAATTCTTATTTCAGGTCATGTATATCTAAGGGACTCCGAAGAAAAATGAGTAACATTCTTAAACAGAGACCTATGTAAATATGTTAAGTGACTTTTAAATTACACTTGCGAATTGTAATGTTCTGACAACACTAAAAACAACAAGAAGGAAAAGAACAGCATTTAAAGAATAGTAACTTTCCTGAAAGGCTCTTTATGAAAATTAACTAAAGTATGAGCCCTCACTTTAAAGATGGGAGAAAAGGAGACAGTGAAGTCAAATGGCTTGCAGAGAGCTGACAGGGGGAAAAAAAAAAAAAAAGGAGGTCCCAAATTCTGGAATCCTACTCCCCTTATCTTCCAACTATACACTGCTTTCTAGGATTTGTGAAATGTAGGCACAGAACTATAAGGAACACAGTGTTTACAAACTATTATTCAAATTTTCTATATGCTTCAGTCACTTCTTTCTTTTTAGCATAGTAAACTCAGTGAAAATGAAACACAGATGGTAATGGATAATGAACAGCTTTATCTGGCATTTGTCCCAACAAGACAATATAAGCTTCATCACAAGTTCCTACCCCCTTAAAAGTCCAATAAAGTAGAGAATTATTTTAAAGCACCCACCAGTTGATTCTAATTTGGCTCATAATTTGATCTTAACTTGAAAAAGCAAATCTGTTTGCACATCAACAACAGTATATATGTAGCTTAGATTTGATAATATGCATTCAATTCATTTTCTTATTTGAGGGGTGGGAGGTTTGAGGAAGGACAGTGAAGGGAGGCTATAAAGGTTTACCATAAACCTAATCAAATAAATAAATAAATGTTTGTGGATACCAGGAAGCCCTTTCTTGCACATCTGTCCCTAACAGTTAAATGCTTATAATGGCTATGTTGATTAAACTTTAGATGCTAAAAACATACCTGCAATTGCTTTCCATCTGGCTGTGAAGCAATGTAGCTGACTTGTTGGCATGGTGGGGGAGGGGGTGGTGGCGGTGGGAGTCCCTGAGATACACTAGTAGGAGCAGCTACCTGCATGAGAGGCACGCCTGTGTGCAGATGCAAGGGTAGCTGAGGATGAATGTTAAATGGATTGCGCTGGATGTTCATCAAAGGAGCATGAACACCCACTGGATATGGGAAGATATTCATAGGCTGTTGTGCATTCATCTGTTGCTGCATTACATTCATTTGTGGCTGCATCATATTTATAGGTAGCTGAGAACCATCTCCATGTTGGTTTGTTTGGTCTTTTAGGTTAGAATCTATCAAAAGAAAAAAGGCTTGTGAAGAAAAATCATGTGCAAACTTCTTTAGCCAGAGAAGCAAAGAACCAGTGATTATAGTAAGATTAAATAGCAATGAACAGACTCAGAACACCTAAACGAATCTCCAATCATTTAGTTTAATCTTGTCATTTCTAAATAATGTGGGCTGATTTTCTAACTAAAAAAAAAAAAAAATCAAAATTATTTTTAAGAATAAGTTCACATAACAACATCTGCTGACATTAGCAAAGAATCAGTACCTCACGAAATCTGCTAAAGAAATAATCCTATAAAATTTAATTAGATTACTGAATTAGAAGGTTAACCATTTTTTTAATCTTTAACAGCTTTTTTCTTGCCATGTTCTTAACAAGAAAAGCCAAGGAGAAATAAATCGTTATTAGAAAAATAACTTATTTATATGAGAACAATGATCAATAAAATCTAAGTGCGCAGGTCTGAGATAAAAGAAATAGAAGTTAAATCCTGCACAAGAACGTCCCAAATTCTTCTATTGTAGCAAACTAGCAAACTGTACTTACAGAACTTAAGTCTTTGGCAAGGTCAGGCGGGGGGGGGCAGTGAAAAAGGCAGTAAATACTGATGTGTATATATATCTATATAATGCAAAGTGACTTAGGGATTCAATTTAACATTATAAAACTATAAACACGGATCATTACAATTCATATAAATAAGAGATTAAATTTATAATCTCTTTCTTCACATAAAACAGTGTTAATAAACAGAATATATTACCTTGTTCAGTTGTTTCCTCTTCTTGTCTCATCCATCCAGACTGTGGACCTGAAGAATTCCTCCCTCGTCGGGAATAATAGTTTTGCACATCTGCCGGTAGAGTCTTTCTCACAGCCCAACTAGATGCAGATGTCCACCCAGATCTATCTGCCGGTGTATCAAATGAAAACTCTTGCTCATTTTTCCGTTTATAGGGTTGTTGTTCCACAAACTTGAAAGACTCATTCCCTGAACTATTCGAATTCCCTGAGAGGGGTTTTCGGTTTTGCCACCGATTTTCACTTTGATCTGTAGAGGCAAAACCACCTCTGTAAGTGCCTCTGCCACGGTTACCTCTACCACGGTTAGACATCCAACCTGAACCAAAGTTTTTATTCCAAGAATTCCCTGAATTTTCATTTCTGTTTTCTTCCCAGTGAGAATCTTTTAACTTTTCTGGATTCCTGGTCCTTGGATCAGGCCCAGAATTTATTTTTTCTGTTACCCAACTGGGACAGTCATTTCTGTGTTTGTCAGCAGAATTTGGATCATCAGCATCGGAACTGTCATTTTTTTCCTTTCTTGTATTTTCATTCTGTTTCTCTGGGTCATTCTTTCTGTACCGATCATTTCCTCGTGGACATCTCCAACCATCATTTGCCCATCTTTCCTTCCACCGAGGAGAGTAAGTGTCTCTGTCATTTCTACCAAATGATGAACTCTTAATTTTTGTTCTAGATCTTGATGGTGACCTAGAACGAGATCTGGATCTAGACCATCTTCTGGTTCTCCTTTCTCGATCTCGATCTCTCCTTGGCCCATCTCTATCACTTTCTCTTTCTCTGCTCCGGGACCTGGATTTTTCCCTTGGGGAGGAATCTTTCACTCTTGACTGAGATCTTCTGTTTTCTCTAGAAGTGTCTCTTTTGGGGGAGAGTGATACAGATCTTTTGCCTTCCCTTGTACTATCTCTTTTTGGAGATCGAGACTGAGACCGTCTCCTTTCTCTTGCGATATCCTGTTTTGGGGACTGAGAACGAGATTTCCTACGTCCTCTTGCAGATTCTTTCTTGGGAGACTGTGATTGAGACTTCCTGCTTTCTTTTCCAGTTTCTCTTTTGGGAGATGGAGACTGAGACCGCTTCTTTTCTCGTGCAGTATCTTTGTTGGGAGACCAAGTTGTAGAGGGGGAGTGAAATCTAGATCTTCGGGTACGAGGCTTTTTGGCTTTCTCTATCACGTCTACTGGGCTTTCAGATGGTTGAGATACAGTTTCAGCTTTTCCACTGGCAGGATCAGAAGATGGCGTATTACTTTGAGAACTGTGCTCCACAGAATTTTCATTCAATTGTTTAGTATCAGCATTTACAGAAGGTTCAACTTCAGATTCATTCTGGTCACTGCAAAATGAATCACATTCCATAGGTATCATTTCATTATTGTCCTCACTAAAATGCTTCTGAATTTGTTCAATGTGTGTGTTAGGCAATTCTGTAGATGTGGGATGTTCAACAGGAGATTCAGTCTTTGCTCCTAAACATTTGTCTAATTTGGTATTAAGATTATTTTTTAATAAATTATTTTCAGAGTCTTGAATACTATTGGAATTTTCATTCTCTGAAGTATCACATGCTGCAATTACTTCTACATCTTCAGTTTCAACATGCCCAGGCAATTGAACCTCTGAGCACTCTATGGATTTTTTGTCCACTGTTTGCATAATTTTACCCTCTGAAGATTCTAATTTAGGGCTGTCTACAAGCTGTTCTGTTTTTACTGTTGAATCTTTATGATCAATAATTTCTACTACAGGACTCTGCATAACTTTTGCTTCATTAACCACTGACTCTGCATTCTCTGGTAACTCACCTAAGCTTGGTACAGGTTCGTCTACTTTAATTTCAGATCCTGAACATGTAAGAAAATCATTTGAACGATGATTTGTACATTTATCCACCTTTACCTCTGATTCTGAAGGTCCGGATGTTTGGTCTTGATCTTCTAATGGATCATCTCCTTTTCCAGAAATCTTTTCAGGAGTCTCACTTTCTAAACGTAAAACATTAGCCTCTATACTTGTATTCTCAACTTTTTGAATGTCCTCTTCCTCTCCAACTAGTACAGGAGGATCTTGGGTATGAGACTCAGAATATGAAGATTCCCCTGCTTCCTCTGTATCATGGTTCTCAGTATGTTCCTCACTTTCTTCTACCTGCTCATTGCAACTTCTCAAGTCATTAGCAGACTCATTTTCTACACTTGCCTGCACAGTACAACTGTTACTACTTTCTACATCTGATTGGAGCTCTTTCTCTAACACAGGTGGTGTGTCAGATTCTGCTGTTTCTTCATCTACTGACTCACTGGAAGATGATTTTTCAGGGGGAGGTATAGAGCTCCTAAGTTTCTTTTTCAATAAAGGTGGTTTTCTTCCTCTTCTTACAGACTTCCGTTTTGGAGCCTGTCTTGTCTGCTTTTCTGACGCAGCTGAAGAGGAAACACTTACAGATGGATTGTTATCTGGGGCATCACACCCAGAATTATTTGATACTGGGGATCTCTGAGACTGACTGACTGTTTCAGCTCTTGTGTTACGTGTCGATCTCCTTGTAGGAGTTGTTGCTGCAGGTTTTCGTCTTGTTCCTCTGGTGTTTGATGTACCAGAAGTTTGCTTCTTCTCTTCTCCTTCTTGAGTATGTGCTAATGCATATCCCTTGCAAGAGGTACCTAATAATATATATATTTTAAAAAGTAAAAAGTAAATATATGTTTCAATAAATGAGAATTGTTTGGCTTCAGGTTATGTTAGCATAAAATAAATGTCTATAACAGAGTGAAACAAAATACACTTACGAATCAAGTTATGAATAAATGCATAGCTACTAACATCTAAGTAATACCAGGTATTTATCAGGTTCTTTTAATGCTACAGAAATGAATTATCACAAGATTTGAATTCTTGTGGGCAATCTATAGGGGAGAAAACCAGAAGAAAATATGTTTGGTTTGATAACTACCACTGCTTTATGAATAGGCATTACCTAGGCAAAAAACAAGAGAAAACAAGTTACCCACAAACATATAAAGACTGAAACTATTTGTTCATAATTAATAGGAGATGTAACTTCTAAAGATCTACATTTTGGACACTGAAGCCCTAAACAGAAGGAAGACTTCTAACCAGTTCCTCAAAGATTTGAAGATGTAATTTCTTAAAAGTAAAAAAGATTTTCTACTTGGAACAATTTAAAAGTCCAGTCACTGACCAAATATTTACAGAAATATCTAGGACTTACTATCTTTACCTTATTTTATAGCTTTTCTAAGTCATTAACACTCACTTTCTGGATACGGAAAGAAACTAATAATAATTTTTTAAAAACTAGAAAAATTACACAAACTTTACCAAAATTTTCTAAAGATATGGTACTTGTTGGAAAAATAGTTCTTGGCAACACAGAAGAGATGAGAGGAAGCACTTGTGTTTCAATATTCCAGGGTATAAAACCAATTCTGAAAATTCAAAACAAAAAAAAGACATTTAAAAAATTACACCAACAATTTAAAATTATTAATTTCCCAAATCAGGTTAGCAACTTTATTTATTTTTTTTTTTTAAGATTTTATTTATTTGACAGAGAGAGACACAGCGAAAGAGGGAACACAAGCAGAGGGAGTGGGAGAGGGAGAAGAAGGCTTCCCGCGGAGCAGGGAGCCCGATGCGGGGCTCGATCCCAGGACCCTGGGATCATGACCTGAGCCGAAGGCAGACGCTTAACGACTGAGCCACTCAGGTGCCCCAGGTTAGCAACTTTAAAATACAGTGTACTTAAATCAGTTTTTGCCAAAATAACTAAAAATGTAAACTCAAGGTTACTCACTGTTCAAAGATGGCTAACAACTGGCTGCACAGACAAAACCCTTAAAAGCATTAATAGCAAAAGGAGATCAAAGACAACTTCATATATAATACATGATTCTCTTTTAAATAATGTAATATTTTGTGAAGACTTTCTTTTTAGCTTCTGCTTTTCCCCATTCTAAAAAAAATCAACTTGGATAATAAAATGTATAGATAAACAAAATACACAGATTTTAAGTGTACAGTTTGATGACTTCTGACTGATATATATATCTGTGTAGCCACCACCATCCCCAACCAGAAAGTGCCTTCATGCCCCTTGCACCTACCCGTCTCCCTTTCTGGGCGAAGAGAAAATTTAGCCAAGTTAACCAAATCAAGGTTTAAAAGACATCAGCAAGATTAAAAAGAAATCAGTCCATGAATAAATAACAAAACTTGGAAACAGAACTGTTATCACTTGAATTTGAAGCATATCATACATACATGGGTTATATTTTTTGCTACATTTGTTTTATAGCACGTATCAAAAGCAAAAATATCAAAATAAATACATTTTTTAAAAAGGAAAAAAAAAACTGATTTCTGTTGTTCTTTAGTATTGTAAAGTTCCTCAATCTAAGGACGATGGCTCTTCAAAGCTCCCAGTGTCCCTATTAAGTTTCTGCATCCAAAACCAATCCACTCTCAGCTTTTTTTCTGATTCATATTTGTTCAGTTCAGATCCCCTAATTAAAAAAAAAAAAAGCAACTACTTTATCCCAGTATAAGGTTAGATTCTGGAGGAGGAGGAGAAAAGCTTCAAAAACAATGTGCAACTTACTACACATACACAAAAATATTTAACTCTGTAAGATCTCATACATATCCGGACTTCCTAATTTCACTTCTATTTATATTCCACTGTCATTCCTAGAGGGAAGGCCCTATGCAGAACTATATTACAGTGTTATATGAGATAAAGTTATAATGTTAGAGGAATGAGAGTGGCAAGGACTTCAATCTTTATGTAGGAACTTAATTTAAGTATATATAGAATACACCTAGCAATGTGACAGTAGCTTTAGGACTTAAACTAAGAAAAGAAAGAACTACATTATAGAAAATCATGAATGCCAGGGCAGAGTATAAAGACTCGGTCAAATAAATACTAAGAAGAATCTTTTGGAAGGGAAATGTCATGACCAAAGTAGTGTGTCAGCTAACAGCACACAGGTTAAAATTCGAATGGGCAAAACAACAGAAGGATGACAGATCTGAATGCTATTATTAATAATGAATCTTATCATTTTGGTGCTCTCCCTTTTATTTCTTTTTAATTTTTATCTTTTTAATTTAAATTCAATTATCCAATGTATAGTACATCATTAGTTTTTGACATAATGTTCAACAATTCATTAGTTGCATATTAATACCCAGTACTCATCACATCACGTGCCCTCCTTAATGCCCATCACCCAGTTACCCCATCCCCCCACCCACCTCCCTTTCCTCAACCCTCAGTTTGTTTCCAGGATTCAAGAGTCTCCCTTTAAATGACTCAAATATCTACATTTATTAAACAGATAAAAAAGATACTTTTCAAGGGGGTCTTTAAATAGCCATCTTCTTTAGGCAGTTGAGACACCAAGTTTAATTTGCACAAAACTTTCTTAGAAACACAACTATTGATTAAGATACCTCTGTTACTTAAGTATAAGTATTAATGACATCTTCTGCTCATTGTTAGCTACATAACACTTTGATAAAAAAAATTTTTTTTTACCTTCCAATTCCAGGTGATGTATGAGGAAACCATGACAATTCCAATTCCTGTCTCTTCTGTCTAATCAATGCACTCATTTCATCGATCTCTATAAATTCTGTACTAAAAGATAAATTTCAGACCTTCATCAGAATTCCAAATATTTAAGTTCAGCAACACCTAGGTTATATCATGATAGCAAAAATTTTTGTACCTAGCATTATAAACCACATTTAAAAGAATAAGAACCTTTTTCTAAACATTTCAATATGAACTCATTTCTAATGTAAAATTTATTACAAATCAAAATTCTATTTATCTGATTCACAGAAATAATGCTTGAATTGATATCTTGAAGTGACAGAATTTTTAAAAAGTCAATTCAGAATAATATCCTTATTACTGAGAGAAAAAAGCAACACTATTTTCTACCCCATGGATCAAAGCTACAGCAAGCAGTCCCAGCAGAAACTGTATCTGCAATAGTTTCCCATATGAAACTAAGTGTAAGCCAAAAGGAAAAAATAAAGGAAGGTATAGTTCCTATAACCAAAATTGGGTATAGTTCAGCTTTTCAAAAGGCTACTCTGATGTAATTTTTGTCTTTGGTACCCTAAGCCAAGCACTAAAATTAAATCACACAATCTTAATCTGTCTTGTTCATTCAACTAAAGCTAGGTGATTTTAAAACCCCAACTTAATCTTCAAATTCCACAAATATTTACTTAGTAATCTACATGCCAGTCAGTCACTACAGATTCAAAGATTACTGGATCTACCCTAAAAGGGTTCTGCTTGATTACAATTTAATAAGTAGCTTACTTCTCCATCACATAAAAAGCCTGTGTAGAACAATTTATTATTAATGAAAACAAAACCCACTAGATCATAGGCAGTCACTGCATACTAGAGAGGGTCACAAAATAGCAGGTTTTCTCTTTGCCAGAACTAGTTTATTTTCCAAAAGAAACAAAAACAAAAAACAAGGTGGGCTTTCATGTTTGAGCCAGAACTTAAATTTTTACCAAAAGTTAATTATAATAATGAAACATCAAGAACAAACACATAAAGTAGAAAATACTAACCAGTAAGTTCTACAGGTAAAAGAAGATTCTCCAGTGTGACTACCAGAAGAAAACATATTGGAGAAAATATTTCTGAAGCACTGACTGGTACACTGATTTGATCTTCGAGGCTAGAAAAGTAAAAACAAGTTAGTAAAACAGCAAACAAAAAATCCTCATAACTAATAGCTATATTTAAATATTTTGATATAGCTGAGTTATAGAGTTATGTACTAAACAACCAGAGTGTTTTTATCTAAAAGATTTTACATGAACAAACCTTATTTATTTTAATTGTTGCATTTTTCTTTCCTTCCATTTCACTGTGTGCAGAATTTCCTGTACAAAGACACAAAAAGACTCAGTTACTTTGTCTTAATTTTTATTTTTTTAATATTCATTTATTTATTTTAGAGCAAAAGCAAGAAAGTGCACTCAAGCGGGGGTGGGGGGTGGGGGAGGTGGGGAGGTGGGGAGGGGGGAGGGCGGGGAGGAGCAAAGGCAGAGGGAGAGAATCTCAAGCAGGCTCCAGGCCCAGCACAGAGCCCTACACAGGGCTCCATCTCACAACCCTGAGATCATGACCTGAACCAAAACCAAGAGTCGGACGCTTACCGACTGAGCCACCCAGGTGCCCCTTAATTTTTATTTTAAAAGGTTGTACCCTACTACTCCCTCCCCCGCCCTGCTCTCTCTTAAAAAACAAACAAAAACAGTAAAAACAAAACGAAACCAAAAACAAAACAGAAAGGGGTGATCTAAGGTCATGATCTAAGGGTGATGAGATGGAGCCCCATGCTGGGCTCTGTGCTAGATATGGAGCCTGCTTCAGATTCTCTTTCCCTCTGCCCTCCCACCCCCTCTCTCTCTCTCTAAATAAATAGTAAAAAATAAAATAAAATAAAAAAATAAAAGGTTGTAAACCAGAAAGTTAAAATACGTAGAAAAGTTCCAATTAAAATAATAGTACCTGCATTGTATAATTTTTCCTAAAGCTAATTTTATCTTGTTAAGCTGCAGATACAAAGAAAATTTAAAAAGCCACAACACAGAAAATTGGTGTGAAACATGTACAAGTGCTGTGCTCAGAGCATGAGTATTAAAATTCTAGTCAACATTTTCTGGCAGCCAATATAAACTTAAACTACCTTGTTACAAGAAGTATATACAAGATGTGAAATTAGTATCAGTAATGCAATGACTATGTCCCTTCCTGCTATAACTTAAAAAACAGTAACTGTTAACCCACCTCAAATGGAGCTGACCCGAGCAACTGGGGCCATCAGCCCTTGTCAACCATAAATTATCATTTAGCTACTGGCACCAATGTCAAGTACCCTGGTTCCTCCTCAAACGTTAAAAGTAGGAAGAGCAGAAGTGTTGATTAAAATAGCTTTCTGTTATAGCAATGTTTTTGGCTGCACTGCTTATGATTTGGGTTTTTTGGTCTTACCTGTCATATCAGGAAATTTATTTCTATGGATACATACTTCCAGATTAAGGAAGATAAAAGACAGTTTCTGCTAACCACAAAAATTGTGTTAACATCTCTACAGATTACTGCTTTTAGTCTTTCTTTACCACGGAGCCTATGTTCTTAGTCTTCTCTACTCTCAATGCATTTGTTGTCTGCGATAAACCGCTGCTGCTAACTGCTCTCCCCTCAGAACTCTATAAAAGGTGCACCATGCAAACGACAACAGACCTTTCAATCTTCTGCCTTGCTTGCCTCCCAAAGGGCCTAGTGACTTTGTTCAAAATAAATCACTCTAACGAGGAGGCCTGTTTCCCGCTATTTGTAAGACCATATGCATTTGGGGTTTCTTCTGTCAGTCCAGTTGATAATAGGTTACTTTCTACTTAAGAGCATACTAATTTCTTTTTATTTAGACAGCTGTTTGGTTTCCTGCTATTATCCATCCTTCACGCATCCCATACAGAACTGTTCTAACGAATGTAATTTCAACACTGGGCAAACGGGTACTAGCTGAGTTCCAGGAACTTCTTACTCTTCAATGTACATTTAAAAGATACTAATTTTATTTATAAAAAAGATTTTATTTATTTATTGGAGAGAGAGAGAGAGAGAGAGAGAGAGATGAGCAGGGGGAGGGGCAGAGGGAGACGGAAAGGAGACTCCCCACTGAGCCCGTAGCCTGACATGAGGCTCAATCCCAGGACCCCGAGATCATGACCTGAGCTGAAGGCAGACACTTAACCGACTGAGCCACCCAGGTGCCCCAAACTGATTTTTTAAATTGCGCATCAAACCAGGAATAAAAATGTGTGATAGGTATCCAGCCACATTCCTAGAAGTAACTATTTTGGGGCACCTGGGTGGCTCAGTTGTTAAGCATCTGCCTTCGCCTCAGGTCATGATCCCGGAATCCCGGGATCAAGTCCCGCATTGGGCTCCCTGCTCTGTGGGAAGCCTGCTTCTCCCTCTCCCACTCCCCCTGCTTGTGTTCCCTCTCTCTCTGTGTCTCTCTGTCAAATAAATAAATAAAATCTTAAAAAAAAAAAAAAAGTAACTATTTCCTTCAACTCCGCTTGAATTGCTGTGTTGTTGCAATAGTGTCTTTTATACCCTAAGGGTATTGAGTTGTTTTCACTCAGGTTTCATTCACTTAATACTTATGAGTTTGTAAAGTTTACATAACACTCCTTCACTTGAAAACCTATCTCAGGAAGCCACCATTAGATAGAACGCTCTCTATGGGAAGAACTGTTTGTTTTCTGGCCAATGCTAAATGTGAAAATTTAGTTCAAAAGGTATTTCACCTATTTCTGGGTAATTCTCAGGTAATTACTGAGCAGCTCCAATAACAATATTCAACACTGGTAGATCTATCTAAATTGTGATCTCCTAGAGACAGACCATTTCACATATCCACCCCCTACTAATCTATCTGCCTTGGGACAGCAATGATAGGCCTTTACATTTCATTTTTTATCAAAGTAATGCATGTACAAACTTTAAGAAGTCAAACAGCACTTCTAGGCTTATAGAGAAAAACTACAGAAATTCCCACTCCCTGAAAGCACTCATCAAACCCCTTAACTGTTTCTTCTAATATTGGCCTCTTTATTTCTAAATAACATGCTTGTACTACTCTACCTTGATATTTTTGGTTTCAGATATTTTCTAATTTTTTTACTATAGAAGATAAAGACTTTTCTCTTAGACCACTGCCCCACCCACTTCCTTAGCTGCTTCCACCGAATGTTCTTTTTTACATATCAACATTTGATATAAGCAATATTACATTAATATAACTGTATAAACATTATTCACGGCTGAACCATATACTAAATTAAGATTATTTTTCTTGTACAACTGCTTGCTTTTCCTAGGGTTAATTAAGTATTTTGTTTTCTCTTTTCCTTTTTTCTCTTTATTACCTATGAGTAATTTAGCTAACTCTACAACAAAAGTATAAATCTCCTCTTAATACACTCAAGCCCATCAACTCATCCACAACGTCTGTTTCCCACTCTCATGGAAATGCTATTCCTTTGTCCTGCTCCAGTCTGAACTGGTAACTCTCTAAAAGTTGTTTAATGGTCATCCTGAACTATCCTCTATCATCAACCTGATAATCCCATTTACCTTTTCCCTAAGTCAGAACTCATTTTTTGAATCTCACATTGTTCATTTACTTATTTAGTGAAGCATGCACATCCTCCAGCAAAATTCTGAGGAAGGGTGTGTAAGAATCAATTTTTGAGCTCTTACATGTTTGACAATGTCTATTCTACCCTAACACTTTGATTAACAGTTTAACAGGGTTTAGAATGTCCTGGGTAATTATTTTCCCCAGAATTTTCAAGACATCGCTCCAGTGCTCCATCCGTTGTTGATAACATTCTTTTATACATAGCCTGTTTTCTCTCTCTAGAACCTCTTAGGATCTTATTATCTGCAGAGTTCTAGAATTGTATGAAGCACATTAGTTTTTTCCTCATTTACCAGGTATTAGGTTATTTCTTCATCCAGATACTCCCACCCAGCTACTCTGGGAAATTTTCCTTTGTAGTACCTTTTCTTGATAACTTTCTGCCTTTTAGCTTTTTTTCTTTCTGAAATGTTATTATTTGGTACTGAACCTCATAGACTAATACCCTATTGTCTCGTCAACTTTTTGTCTCACGTTCTCAGATTTCTCAGTTTATCCTCTATCCCTGTTGAATTCTACTATAACATTTTTGATTTCCAAGAGTTTTCTTTTTTTAGTCTTTCTTGTTTCAATGATGAACTATCCCTTATCTCTGAGAATATTAATTTTTAAATTGTTTCCTGTTTCCCAGCACTTGGTTTATTCTATCCAGTTCCTTCTGTCTCTGTTTTGATCTCTCTTATACTGGAGGTTTCCCCCAAATATCTGGTGATCCTTGATTTGTGAGACACTAAAATACTGATTGAAAATGGTGAGGATGGGTGGTCAGAGCGTTTCGACTAATGGGTTTCACTGTAGGGTGATCAAGCAGAGATCTATTTCATTTGGAAATTCCCAAATATCAAAATCTCAAGTCTTTTCTCTTAGGTAAGGGAGTATCTCAGAAGATGCCTCCTATTTCCCAATCTGGGAATAAGCAACACTGCAAGTGCCATGGGTAGAGAATTAGAGGCCTTAAAATTTGACTTAATTTCCCTCTCTTTACTCTTTTGTCTCCCCTACCCTCATTTGTGCCAGAGTTTAATCTGATTTAACCACTCACTCTACAGAGTAAGGCTCCAGTCTTTGCCTGGGTGGAATCCTCCCCTACCCTGTTCAGCCAAGACTGCAGGATAAAGTCCTTTAAAACACTTTAACCAATTCTGTTTTTTGGCACCACCCATATCCCTGCTTTCAAAGATAATGGAGGTCCTCAGACCCAAGACTGCCTAAGGTTCTATGGTATGTAAACCGATTTCTTAACTCCCTGCTCCCCATGAAAAGTTCAGCTTACTGCTGAGACAATTTTTTTTTTAAGTAAACTCCACCTGCAACATAGGGCTTGAACTCATGACCCCAAGATCAAGAGTCACAAACTCTACTAACTGAGCCAGCCAGCCGCTCCATCTGCTAAGACAATTTATCATTCACCTCACACAATCACTTGCAAGTTTTGTGGACATCTCTTATCTGCTGTCTCTTCTCCCTCGTTCTCTGGTCTTGTAGCTTAAAATTTTTCTTTTCATTCTTTTGTTGTCATTTTAGCAGGGTTCTGGGAAGGATTAGGGAATTAAACAGGTGCTATGCTTATCAATCTGTTACGCTTAGCTGGAAGCTTGTCTTATTTGTTTGAATTCAGCACATCCTAAACATGTTTCATGAAATACTAATCCCAAAAGATGTTTCATGAAAACATCTTTTCTACAGTACAAACAAGTATGAAAAAGGCTCTTAAGCTTAGAGCCCATTACTTGGCAGGTACCCAATTACAGCTTGATTAATTGATTCCAAAGTTAATAAAGCCATAATTAAATGGATCTAGCTGTACTTAAAGAAGCACTCCATTAAGAAATGTCTGAAAAGGGGATACTTTTTACAAACTACATCAATTATAAACTATTAGCCCAAACCAAAGATTAATGTTCATTCTAAGAACTAAGTACATAAAGGACTTCAAAATTTAAAAAAAAAAAAAAGTATGACAACTCAGTTATCTAGCATGAGTAAAGAAAGTAACATTTCCTTAACACATTTGCCAAAGGTATGCTATCTAACCTTTCCCAGTATCTTCAAGTGAGGCACCAGTATCTTTATCAAATGAAGAAACCAGAACAGTTTACATAATTTTACTACAGTCATAGATGATTTAATGGAAAACGAGTACAAAACCCAAGCGGCCCAACTCCCAATAAAATCTATTAGGCCTGCTACAATTTTAATGTATAATTTCTAATTCAGATAAAAGAATTTCACGTTTCATATGCTCTATTCATTAGTTTCAGTAGTGTATAACATAAAGATAAATAACTTCAGGCATAAAGTCACACATAAATGTTCACAGAACAGTCCCCTCCTGCTTCAAAAACCTTTAAGAAATGGAAGAAGCTACACCGAGTTGCTTCTAAAATCTACTTAAGCAGTCCTAGGTAAAGAAACAAGGTTTTCTCAAGAAGTTTTATTATAAAAAGAAATTTAAATTATCTTTAGGACACAATGGCTCCTGTTCAATGTAACTGGGTAAGTAAATAAAGATGTATTTAATATGCTTAACTTGCCACTAACTCTACCTTCACCTTAATCTCTTTGTTCTGTGCTCAGCCATCAAATGCCTACATTTAAGGGTCCAAGGTTGCTTTTCTCTTGTATAAAGGTTCATTACTGCCCTAAACTTTGAGACAATTACAAGTGACATTTATAGGTTCTCTTAGGGTCTTCTAATGAGGCAGTTTGTTAATAAAAAGTGTCTAAGAAATCTCATGCGGAACATGAAAAAAAATTTTTTTAAAAAGGAGAAAATTTTAATGTAGTAGAACCAATGAACACACACTTCAAAAGAAATGTTTCCAGCAAAGGGCAGTGATCAGACAGGAGCACCACTAGATGCAGTAGCTCTCTCTGTCACTGTCTTACATTGAATGAAGGGGCTGCTGACTCATTTTTTTTAAATTTAAATTCAATTAATTAACATATAGTGTATTACTGTAAAGTTCAGTGATTCATCAGTTGTAATATAACACCCAGTGCTCATTACATCACGTGCCCACCTTAATGCCCATCACCCAGTTACCCCAACCCCCCATCCCCGCTTCCCTCTCCCTTCCAGTAACCCCTCAGTTTGTTTCCTATGATTAAGAGTCTCTTATGGTTTGTCCCCCTCTCTGATTTCATCTTGTTTTATTTTTCCCTCCCTTCCCCTATGCTCCTCTGTTCCATTTCTTAAATTCCACATATGAGTGAAATCATATAACTACCTTTCTCTGAATGACTTACTTCGCTAAGCATAATACCCTCTAGTTCCATCCACATCGCTGCAAATGGCAAGATTTAATTTTTTTGATGGCTGAGTAATATTCCATTTTATGTATGTATGTGTGTGTGTGTGTGTATATATATACCATATCGTCTTTATCCATTCATCCATCGATGGACATCTGGGTTCTTTCCACAAGTTTGGCTACTGTGGACATTGCTGCTATATGCATTGGGGTGCAGGTGCCCCTTCGGATCACTACATTTGTATCTCTGGGGTAAATACCCTGGGTCGTAGGTGATGTGGGAAACAAAGGCAGAAGAAAAATTAAATTTACTATCTAGAGCCCACTGCCAAGTCCTTGAAAACAGGCAGAGTGACATTCCTCTAGGGACTCAACTGGCAATCCTAGCCTGAGCTGTAAGTCTACTTTAATGTATAAGAATTCCTTTGGAAACTTCCTTTATCTCTAAACCGTCCAAGATATGTGATGGTAATCACCCCCCAAGCAGATGGCCCACCGATATACATCTGAAGGGTCTCATGACTAAGGTTTTATTAGATGGTAATAAATGACCTTTTCCCAACAATAGCTAGCCCGCTCAAGGTCCTGGAAATCTTGCTTCCAAAATTCCTTAGAGACTTGCGCTATCCCTAACCCCCTCCCAACTTGGAAGTATATAATGGGCCACTCCTCATGACCCTGGTACAGCTCTTTCTGCTCACGTGTCCTGTCCCCATGCTTTAATAAAACCACTTTTTTGCACCAAAGACGACTCAAGAATTCTTTCTTGGCCATTGGCTTCGAACCCTAATAATGTCTTTCCTGTATCAGTAGGGTAGCTCTATTTTTAACTTTTTGAGGAACCTCCTTACTGTTTTCCAGAGTGGCTGTACCAGCTTGCATTCCCACCAGCAGTGTAAGAGGGAGGAAAGGGAAAAGTAAAGGTAAAAACTCTTAAAGGTCCTATTCCTATAGCTGTGGTTTATGAACTTTAGTCTGGGAAAAAAAAAAAAAAGACTGATAACACATTTCTGAAAGGTAAGGCAAAATAAGGTTAACTGATCTATTAAGTAGGGAACAGACATGATGCTATCAAAATGATAGTTAATTTTATATTAATTATTTTTTAGCTCAAAAGTACATCCAAACAAGAGCCATCAAAATAAATAAGATAATAATTTGAGTTATAAAGGCTGCAGACAACCATAAAGTGAAAGGCTTAAGATGGGTAACATTACTAATATCATGCTTTAGTATTACTGTGTGGTGGGAAGAGGCACTGGATATGGCGTCAGAAGACTGATCAAATTCTGGCTGCTCCAACTGTTAGCTGTGTGATCTTGGCCAAGATACCGAGCCTTTTAAAACTGTCTGAAAGTTTACAATTATGAATGATTCTGAACATTCCGTAAAGTACAAAAAATGACACCTACAAAGCAGATCTGACTAATGTTAACATTTAGCCATTTTTATTTAACATTAATCTGTCTCCTTCCTTCATTAAAGGAAACTATTTCCCTGAATTTGGTATTGTTCTCATGCATATTTTTATTACTTAAGCTTCCTGAATCTCAGTTTTCTATCTGTTACACCTATAGATCAATTATCTTTTGTTATCGGGTAGTTGCAGCCAAGGACGATCAAATAGTAAGTAGTTTATAGTCACTACCACTTTGCATGATACCCTGGAAAATGCCATTTAGAAAATACCCACAAGAAACTTAGAATCATATAGGAAAAAACTCATACACCCAAGACAATACACCGTATTTTGATGAAGTTAACTATAAGGTCTTGAATAACTTTATGTAACAATATGGGGGGAGGGGGGAAACGGCCAATTAAATTCTCACAGTACATTTTTCTTTAATTACAGAAAACTTCGAACAATACAAAAGTAGACAGAATAGCATAATGAAATCCCCATATACCCACATCCCAATCTCCAAAATTATTAATTCATATCCAGTGTTAATTTATCTACAACCTTCTCAGGATCATTTGGAAACAATTCCGGACACTGTATCATTTAATACATAAATATTTCAGTATATAATTCCAAAAAGACAAGTGCTCTTTGGGAAAAAAATATCCTTAATACCATTCTCACAAATAAACAAAACCCCAGTAATTCCTTAATATCAAATACCCAATGTTCAATTTTCCCCAATTGTCCATAGTTGTATTTGTTTCTGTTTTCTAAAAATTTTATTTATTTAACAGAGAGAGAGAGAGATAATGCACGCACAAGCAGGCAGAACAGGAGGGAGAGGGAGAAGCAGACTTCCCGCTAAGCAGAGTCTGATGTGGGGCTTGATCCCAGGACCCCGGGATCATGACCTGAGCTGAAGGGGGACACTTAACCAACTGAGCCACCCAGGTGCCCCAAGTTATATTTGCTTACTTTCTTTTTATGACATGTTAGAATAAGGATCCAAATAAGATCCATAAATTGTGATTGCTTAATGTTTGTCTCTTTAATTGATGGGTTCTCCATCCCTTTTAAACTCCTTGAAATTTTCGGACTGCAGAAACCAGGTCATTTGTGTCTAAAATTTTGCTGATTGCATCCCCTTGTAGTTGCTTAATATGCTTCTGTGTTTCTATACATCCTGTAAATCAGTAGTCAGATTTTTAATCAGATACAGGGTTTTTTGTTTTTACTACTGTATATCTGTTATTTACTTCCGTAAGGAGGTGTTTAATGTTTGCTGCTCTCTCCTTTGTGATGCTAACAGCCATTGCTGATCACTGCCTAGGATCCATTAATTCATCAGAGTTTACAAAATGCTGATATTCAAAATCTGTAATTCCATCTAAAATTATTTGCTGAAATATTTCTAAAAAAAATTAACTTTCCTTTATTACTGTTCAATTATCCTGATGTACAGTTTACCTAGGAAAGGCATGAGAGATGCTTTGATATTTTTCTTCATATACCGGTTTTCAAAGTAAGTTAACCTCCTAGCATCCTCCTAAACAAACCAATTAGTTAGTCTGTTTGCTTATAAGGTAGCAAGATGAACTCTTGGACTTCAACATATCTGTAAGGTCTCAATAACTATAGTTATTACTCTTCTTGATGCTCAAATTGCCCCATTTTTGGCTAGAGGGAGCCCAATCAAGTTGATTCCAAAGACTATTTGTTATGATGCAAGTAGTGTTTAAAAACTCCTTGCTTTTAGAAAAATGTTCTAGGCACATCTTATTTATTACCTCAAACCTGGAATCAGTCATTTATTTCAAGGTGCCCTGGTACTTTCATTGGAAAATGGTATTTGGAGAACACAATCTAGGCACCAGGGTTGGGGTACACTGTTTTCATATCACTTAGAAATTTTATTTTATAAATACTAAAACAGCTCTTTAGTGAACTTGTACTGGAAAGAATCCCCCCAAAATTCATGTCCACCTGGAACCTCAGAATATTATGACATTTAGAAATATGATCTTGGGGCACCTGGGTGGCTCAGTTGGTTAAGCCTCTGTCTTCGACTCAGGTCACCATCTCAGGATCCTAGGACCAAGCCCCACATGCGGCTCCCTGCTCAGCGGGAAGTCTGCTTCTGTTTCTCCCTCTGATACTCCTCCCCGCTTGCACTCTCTAGTCTCAGATGAATAAATAAAATCTTAAAAAAAAAAAGAAATAGGATCTTGGCAGATGCAATAAGGTAAGACTGATATGAGACCATACTGGATTAAGGTGGACACTAACTAAATTCAATGAGAGTGTCCTTATCAGAGACAGAAAATTATATAGAGGGAGACACAGAGGAAGAACATATAAAGACAGAGACAGAGATTCCAGTGATGCAGCTACAAGCCCAAGAATGCCAAGGATTGCCAAGAGACACCAGAAGTTAGGAAGAGGCAAGGAAGGATTCTTCCCTAGAACCTTCAGAAGGAGTATGGGTCTGCCAACACCTTGACTTCAGAATTTTAACCTCCAGAATGGTAAGAAAACAAATTTCTGTTTGTTTAAGCCAGCAAGTTTGTGATTAATTTGTTATAGCAGCCCTAGGAAACTAATATAGATCTAGACATTGTTTTTTTTCCTGTTTTTAAATAAAATCATAAATAAAAATTAATATACAGGTATAATAAATAGCTGAGGTATTTGTAAAACTTCCTTAAATGTAGAATCAAACTTTTTCTAATTACACACCTTCCTTGACTTACAATGGGGTTATATCCCAATAAACACACTATAAGTTGAATGAAAATACCTTAAGGCACATTTAATACACCGAACCTACTGAACATCACAGCTTAGCCTAGGCCTACCTTTAACACACTCAGAACATTTCCATTAGCCTATAGTTGGGCAAAATCATCTAACACAAAACCTATTTTATAATAAAGTGTTGACTATCTCATGTAATTTACTGAATACTGTACTGAAAGTGAAAAACGGAATGGTTGTACAGGTACAGAGTGGTTTTAAATATATTAGTTTTTTTACCCTTGTGATTGCATGGCTGACTGGGAGTTGCCTAGTATCACAAGAGAGTACTGTGCTATATATTGCTAGCCTTGAAAAAAAATCAAAATTCAAAGTGCACTTTCTACTGAATGTGTATCACTTTCACACCACTAAAAGTCAGAAATCCTAAGTCTAAGCATTGTAAATTGCAGACCATCTGTAAGATGGCCCGAAGATAAATAGATCTTATTTGCATATGACATGCAAACATCCATATTTCTTCAGAGCACCTCTACTTGGTTGTAGAGTAGGCATCTTACATAAGTTCAACAGAGAATTCCTGATTATACCCTTCTAATCATTCAACCAGCCTTCACCATTTCAGTAATCAGCAACTCCATTTTAACAATTCATCAGGCCAAGATCTCAGAATCAACCTTATACCCAACATCCAATCCATCAGCAAATCCTGTTAATTTCACCTTTACAATATATTACAATATATTCAGAATTGAACCACTTCTCACTACTTCCACTAATACCTTCTTGACCCAATCTACCATGATCTGTGGCATGGAAATAGCCACCTAACTGGTCTCTCAGTCCTCTTATGATCTATTCCTTTCTTAACAGGCAGAGTTATCCTTTAACCATATGTCAGATCATGTCACCCCAGAAAATGCTTCTCATCTCACACAGGCCCTAAAGGCCCTGCCCACCAATGTCTTAATTCTTCCTCCTCTACCTATCTAACTCAATCATTCCAGTCATATTGACCTCCGTGCTATTCCTTGACCATACCAAAGTTGTTCTTGTCTCAGGGCTTTTGCACTTGCTGTTGTCTCACCTAGAACACTCCTCCCTGAGATATCTTTATGGCTTCATCCCTTAATTCTTTTAGGTTGCTATTCAAATATAAACTTATCCAAGAGGATTTCCTTGACCCCTTAATGAGGTATCACCTCCATGATGTCATCACCCTTTATCACTTTACCCTGTTCTATTCTTTAAAGCACTTATCACTACCTGTCATATTATACATTTATCTTTTTATTGTCCACAGAAGGTACTCCGTGAGCAAGCACTTTTTGTCTCTTTTATACACTACTATACTCCTAAGAGTCTAGAACTGTGCTTAGTATGGTTTGTTGAATGGGGTGAGCTGATCTCAATTCTCTTTGGCTCTATTAGTATGAACATCTCATACTGAGTACATGCTGTGTATGGATTTAGAACTTAAATATGAGTAATTTTCATTAAATACAATACCTAAATACAAGCTAACTATGTCATCAGGTATGATGATTGAATCTACTTCAATGCAAGAAGTAAAACTGGCAATTTTGGATGTATTAAACTCCCCAAGTACAAAGCAGTATCATAGAAAAAACTAAAAGGAAAATCACCAAGTACCCTCAAATTAATCCAGATGTATAAATACATTTGCTCATAATTACCTAGGTATTATTAGTACTTCTGTAGTATCCACTCATAAAGCATAATGAGTATCTCTGACTACCCTAAACCAAACAAATAACTCAGGCATCTTAAGTAGACACAGCACTAGGTTACAGGGCTTGGACCATATTAACCTTCTGGCAGGAATAGTTTTCTCTCCCTAAAAATAAGGCCATGCAGAAGATATATGCTAAAGGAAATTACAGTAGTCTTAAAATTAAGATTAATACAGTGAGAGCATGCCAAATTATTTAAAGAAAGTCAATAACATCATTTAATCTTCCTCAGCAGTAAATTTTATATCAGATCCTAGAGTTACTGAGCAAAGGCTATCCATAAAAAAGGATGCTAATCTATAGCAATGACAGAAAAAGTTTTGATATCTAAAGTTTTTAGCAAAGAAAATGCTGTGTGACCACAGAAGTCCTTATACTGCAATTTTATATAAATAGTAAATTCAAAGGTAGTAAATCTGGGGATCAATGAACCTGAGAGATCATGTTAATTCCAATCAGAAAAAGTAACAACATCCAAATCTCATAATCTATAAAAAAAATGTTGATTATCATTTACTCTTAAGAACAATGAATTCATTAATTCTTTGGATCTATAAATAGAAATTCATTGTAACCTAACCTGGAAAATAAATGTTCACCCCCTTGCTTACAAACAACTTATAGTAAGTTTTTCTTTGCAACAGAAAAAACAGCCTAAACCCTGAGGAAGAGTCACAAAGCACTGTGGTGCCATTTTTCTCAGGCCCTTGCAAAGCTTTCCTACATTAGAGGACCATGCACTAGACAAGAACAAAAGGAATATTTAACTGCTCATCTTCGTTTCCAAACAAAAGTTTCAAGTTAGAAGTGTGGCTAGAGGCCAAACCACAACTTCTTCTGGGAACTGTGAATTAACTTCCTACTGCCACAGACCTCTCTCAGTAACTGTAAGGCTACTGCTTACAGTTTCTGGCCCACAAAGTATGTTACCTCATCTCCCCTAAGGACTTTTGCACTAATGAGTGGAATAAGACCATATGCAGGCTGCTAATCACCAAGTAATTAGAAAACACTCTTCTCTCCTTTTCCTTTTCTAACACACACACAAACACCCATGTGTGGGCACATGCACTCAAACTCAAATCTCTTCCCTCCCTCAAAGCTGAGCATAAAAGGGGGGGGGGGGGACAACATAAATGATTCTATGAAAGGTTTATAGAAGACTGAACACAATGTACAGAGCTCAGTAGAGTTCTGTGTATGACTATTTTCCAAACCAAAATGTAACCAAGAAGAACTTTAACACAGCACTAAAGAAACAAAAAAAGGTAGAAAACACAAGTAAAAAAGGTCACTTACTATGTGTCATCTTCAAGTCATTAAGTTTTGCATTTAACAGATCTTCTTTTAGGACTTTTTTCCTGTAAACATTAATAAAGAGGTGAAATAACTAAAATAAAATTGTTGTTCTGCTCATTTATTTTTCAATTCACTGCCAAGCAAAATGAAATGGATTATGCACTGAGTTTTAAATTCTAGCAAAGAAAGCATGACCAGTTGCCACTCCCCACTCAGTTGCTACTCTCCACTCCAATGACTTACAAGGGAGTTTCACTACCAAGAAAAAAAAAATACCACAATCCCTTTCCCTGGAACTGGTAGAAAGCATCAGAAAGGAAGGGGTGTCAGGATTTTTGTACTACTTTAGAAGGGAGAGGCAACAATGAATGGATATCTAAGTGCTGTAGAGACTAGGTTATATGCAGTGAATTTAAGATTGAATGAAAGGAATGCTAAAAACATCCAAAGACTCCAAAAAAGAATATACTATAAATATTCAACAGCTGACAGATATACTATAAATATTCAATAGCTGACAGATTTTCCACCTTGGGAGAAATCATGAAGGGGCTGACTTGGTAGGCAAAAGCAAATTATTATTTTGCATCTGCTACTTCTCTGTACCATCCTGCTACCACACATCCCTGAGAAAAAGCAGTTAAGCATATGGACTATCTCAGCTGTTAGACCCACTATATGGCCCTGTTATAGGACATACAGTGATGACCACTGCACTCTCAGTAAGGGCCAGAGAATTGTGGTAATTCAGAGGAAGCATAAAAATGTATATCCGTGACACAGTCATAGCTAGTGATAGGAGATGGATCAAGAATGAAGCTAGCAGAAATTCTTCAGTGTGCTAGGAAAGCGTGCTACTATTTTCTATGTAAACATAAATGCAAGAATCAAAACTGACTCATAGTTAAAAGAAGATGTTAATAAAAGTTGCTCTAATGCAAACTGGGTTTATGGCTGGGCTCTTTGAATGGGTGTTCCATGAATCCCTTAAAATCACATACAAAGTTTTGTCTGTAAGTATATTTTATGACCTGTTTTCCGGTAGAAGGTGTCTATAGCCTTCTTCAGATCCTCAAAGAAGTCCATAACTTCCAAAAAGATCTAAAGAGCTGCAGTGTTATAAACTGTGGCATGATTTAATAAACCTTAAGAACTACTGCCAACGGTTTAGTACCTAAATAAATCGACTCTGTTAAGAAATTAGTATTCTTGGGGTGCCTGGGTGGTATAGTCTGTTAAGTGTCCGACTCTTGGTTTCAGCTAGGGTTGTGATCTCAGGGTCATGAGATCAAACCCCAAGCGAGGCTACATGCTCAGCACAGAGTCTGCTTAGACTCTCTCTCTCTCCCTCTGCCGCTCCCCCTACTAAATGAATGAATCTTTAAAAGAAAAAAAAAAAAAAGGAGTTAGTATTCTGATTAAATGTACTAATGAATCATAGGTTTAATTACGAATTTGACAGTATGTATTGTCTTAAGAATACAATTTTTGGACAGCTCTCAATATATGTCAGATCAAAATGGGCTTAACTTTTAAATGTATTAGAACAATTTAAGTATTAGTTATAAATTAATTTCCAGTACATTATTAACTCAATTTAGTTCAAAAAATATGTTAAATACCTATTAAACTCAAGTACTAAGCACTGTATTTCTAGGCAATTACATTTTAACAACAGTAATTAAAGAAACAAATCCAAACATGTTAAAACATAGATGGTTGTTATGGTAGGTACCAAGTGCCTGCTACAATACAAAAAGAGAAAATTATAAAGATAATAATAAGCAGTTTCAATTAGAACTGTCTCATGAAGAATGTTGTGCTATATCATTATTTACTTTCTACTTTTTGTACATAAATACTAGAGCAATGCTACTCAAAATGTGGTCAGTGAACCAGTGCTTATTCATTATTGGTTTGCCATATACAGAAATGAGTAAGCTTTAATTTACACTGCTATAACATTTTCATTTTACAAAAATATCTAAACAGATTACAGAAAAAAACAAAAAAAACTCCTCAAAGAGAGTTCAAATTCTATTCTCAGATTTCATCTGATCCTTTCTTAAATTATCAAGTATGTGCCTTAAAAGAAGTTAATTAAATACATTTAAATCCCACATCGTTAAATAAAAAAAGAGAGTACTCTTTTTTATTAGCTATCTTCTGGTTTTAAGCATTCGGACTGTACTTCTAAAATTCATCACTAACCTCATACAGCTTTTAGAATTTTCACAACAGGAGAGCTGCTTCTTTAAAGAGCTTTCAGTTTTCTTGTCTTTTGTTTCTCTCAACTGTCTTTTTACTTGAACCTAGAAGAAAAGCAAAATCCCTTATTTAGAGTGATAATCCAGCATCACAAGTGATAACCTATCAATTCCCCTTTGAAAGGATAAAAAATTAAAGATACAAAATTTTCTGAATGAAAGGGTAGCCCAAACACATATGCTTATTCATTCAAGCATGCTAAACCGTAAGACTGGTAAGTGTGCTAAGCTCCAGGGAAACAAAATAGTGAGAGGCATGTAAACAGAAAGTGCTCATGAGCACAGATCTGTGTGTGTGTGTGTGTATACACACACATACATATGTATATAGGACTGAGAAATTAACTCTATTTGATGATAACAGAGAAGACTTTAATGAGTTGGTCTTAAAGAGTAGGAATTTGGGGGCACCTGGGTGGTTCAGTCCCAGGGTCCTGGGATCAAGCCCCGCATCGGGCTCCCTGCTCAACGGGAAGCCTGCGTCTCCCTCTCCCTCTGCTTGTGTTCCCTCTCTCACTGTGTCTCTGTCAAATAAATAAGTAAAATCTTAAAAAAAAAAAAAAAAGTAGGAATTTGTCTAAGAAAAAAAATATTCTGAATGGAAGAAAGAACACAGTTAAAAGGACAATTAGAAGCCAATGCAGATAGGGAAGAAAATATTAGCAGGATATGAAGTTGATGTAATATATTAGGACCAGATTGTAAAGGGCTTCAAATAAGAAAATAATTCCATGGGAACCAGTGAATAAATGGAGGTATTAAAGCAAGTGAATGAAATGACCAAATCTGTTTTTCAGGATAAACTTTGTCAGTGATTTGGAGAATGAACCAGTTAAGGAGAGACTATAAAGGCTGGGAAACCAGAAGAAAACTCTTATAGTTGTGTAGATCTACACTGCAGGAGACAATCACTAGCCATATGTGGCTACTGAGCACTGAAATGTGGCTTGTCTCAATTGAGATGTACTCTAAGTGTAAAATATACACTGGATTTCAAAGATATACAACAAGGTAAAACGTTTCAATATTTCTTTAAAAATACTGTATGTTGACATAATACGTTAATTATGTTGAATTAAATATATTATAAAAATTTATTTTAACGGTTTCTTTTTACTCTTTCAATGTGACTACTAAAAGTAAAAAATTTAAATTATAGTGGCTTGTAGTGTATTTCTATTGGCAGAACCAGTCTAGATGACAGCACGAAGGCCTACAAAGAAGTGACAAAAGAGGAATGAAGCGAAAACAAATTTATGACATTGCTCAGAAGGACTAGGCAAAGATGAGGGAGAAAGAAAAAATTGAAAACTCCCACATGAGTTCTGGACATGTTAATGTTTACATTTCTCGGTATGCTACATGGATGGAGATGTCCAACAAGCAGATGAAAACATAAATCTGGTTCTGAGGAAAGAGATCCGGGCTAGTGATAGTTTTAGAAGCCATACTAATATAGGTAAGAGCTGAAAGCCACTGGAGTTCTTGAGAAGATTTAGAGAGAAAGTATCCCCAGAAAACTGAAAGGAATTTAAAATTTAAGAAATGATTTTTAAAAAGGTAAGGAAGGCGGAGACATGGTAGTAAAGACTGTGAAAGGTCAGAAAAGTAAAACAAATGAACATTGATACAAACATTCATAAAAGGACATCCTATAAGCCAAAGAAAATAAAGGGTAGTTAAGAGCACCACATGCAGAAAACAAAAAATTATTCTAAACCTTAGTGAGGACACGTTTACAGAGGTAAATGTTCAATGTGAGTTGAAAAGCAATTATGAAAAAGGAGTAACCAAGTATAGATGTCTCATTCAAGGTTAGCTGGAAAGGGATAAAGATAATAAAGGGAAGATTCAGAAGTAAAGGTCAAAGGAAAATATTAAGAGCATGTAGTTAATATCACATAGTAAGAAATAATTGTTAAGTCTGACTAAATTAGATTAACACTGCACCAAACTTTTTAAAAAAGATTTATTTATTTGAGGGAGGAGGGAGGGGCAGCAGGAGAGAGAGAAGAGAGAGAAGGCCCCGAACAGACTCTGTGCTCAGCATGGTACCCGACCTGGGGCCCAATCTCACAACCTCGAGATCACAACCCAAGAGGAAACCAAGAGTGGGATGCTCAACTAACTGCACCACCCAGGTGCCCCTGGCACCAGACTTTTAAGTAAAATACAAACCATATTAAAGAAAACGTAAATTGTTAGTCCAAGCAACAAAACAAAGTTTTAGAGGAAAATATCTTTGGAAGCTAGTTCATGCCAATACATCTTCAACATAATATATATAGTCTGGAAAAACAGAGAATCTGTCTTTCAGAGAAGCCATGCTTTAATTTTTATCATAATATTACACATTTATATTAAATCTTTTCTCCAAGACATACTAATTTATATAGATGTATAAGTACACAATGACAACAGGCAAAATCATTTTTTACATATGTCATGTTATTTGAATTTTAGTCTCATTTGTTCCTTGTCAATGAGACTCATTTGGTAAAAATATATCAAAACAAATTAGATACCTACACTGAGGACATCTTATGCTTAAATAGTCGTATGTCGCTTCCATACCCCTTCCTACTCACAAAGACAGTAACCAAGCTGTTAATGGACTTATCATGCTACTTGGGAACAGTCCCCCGCCTCTGCCCCCCATCAATGGCATCAGGTATGTATATAGTAAGAATTTTTTTTTTAAGATTGTATTTATTTATTTGACAGAGAGAGACAGCGAGAGAGGGAACACAAGCAGGAGGAGTGGCAGAGGGAGAGGCAGGCTTCCCACGGAACAGGGAGCCCGATGCAGGGCTCGATCCCAAGACCCTCGGATCATGACCTGAGCGGAAGGCAAACGCTTTTTTTAAATTATGTTATGTTAATCACCATACATTACATCATTTAGTTTCTGATGTAGTGTTCCATGATTGTTTGCATATAACACCCAGTGCTCCATTCAGTACATGCCCTCTTTAATACCCATCACCAGGCTAACCCATCCCCTTACCCCCTTCCCCTCTAGAACCCTCAGTCTGTTTCTCAGAGTCCATAGACTCTCATGGTTCGTCTCCCCCTCCGATTCCCCCCCTTCATTTTTCCCTTCCTATTTTTTTTTTAACATATAATGTATTGTTTCAGAGGTACAGGTCTATGATTCAACAGTCTTATACAATTCACAGCGCTCACCATAGCACATACCCTCCCCAATGTCTATCACCCAGCCACCCCATCCCTCCCACCCCCCACCCCTCCAGCAACCCTCAGTTTGTTTCCTGAGATTAAGAATTCCTTGTATCAGCAAGATCATATGATACAAGTCTTTCTCTGATTGACTTATTTCACTCAGCATAATACCCTCCAGTTCCATCCACGTCGCTGCAAATGGCAAGATTTCATTCCTTCTGATGGCTGCGTAATATTACATTGTATATATATACCACATCTTTTTTATCCATTCATCTCTTGATGGACATCTTGGCATCATTAGTTTTTGATATAGTGATCCACGATTCATTATTTTCGTGTAACACCCAGTGCTCCGTGTAGTACATGCCCTCTTTAATACCCATCACCGGGCTAACCCATCCCCCCACCCCCCTCCCCTCTAAAATCCTCAGTTTGTTTCTCAGAATCCACAGTCTCTCATGGTTTGTCTCTCCCTCCGATTTCCCTCCTTCATTTTTCCCTTCCTTCTCCTAATGTCCTCCATGCTACTCCTTATGTTCCACAAAGAAGTGATACCATATAATTGACTTTCTCTGCTTGACTTATTTCACTTAGCATAATCTCCTCCATGTTGATGTAAAAGTTGGGCATTCATCCTTTCTGATGGCTGAGTAATACTCCATTGTATAGATGGACCACATCTTCTTTATCCATTCATCTGTTGAAGGGCATCTCAGCTCTTTCCACAGTGTGGCTATTGCGGACCTTGCTGCTATGAACAGTGGGGTGCATATGGCCCTTCTTTTCACTACATCTGTGTCTTTGGGGTAAATACCCAGTAGTGCAATTGCTGGGTCAGAGGGTATCTCTATTTTTATTTTTGAGGCACCTCCACACTGTTTTCCAAAGTGGCTGTACCAACTTGCATTCCCACCAACAGTGTAAGAGGGTTCCCCTTTCTCCACAACCTCTCCAACATTTGTTGTTTCTTGCCTTGTCAATTTCTGCCATTCTAATTGGTGTAAGGTGGTGTCTCAATGTGGTTCTGATGTGAATTTCCCTAATGGCTAATGATGATGAACATTTTTTCATGTGTCTGTTAGCCATTTGCATGTCTTCTTTTGAGAAGTGTCTCATCATGTATTCTGCCCATTTTCTGACTTATTTGTTTTTTGGGTGTTGAGTTTGAGAAGTTCTTTATAGATCTTGGATACCAGCCCTTTATCTGTAGTGTCATTTGCAAATATCTTCTTCCATTCTGTGGGTTGCCTCTTTGTTTTGTTGACTACTTCCTTTGCTGTACAGAAGCTTTTTATCTTGATGAAGTCCCAAAAGTTCATTTTTGCTTTTGTTTCACTAGCCTTTGGAGATGTATCTTGAAAGAAGTTGCTGTGGCCGATGTCAAAGAGGTTACCGCCTATGTTCTCCTCTAGGATTTGGATGGATTCCTGTCTCACGTTGAGGTCTTTCATCCATTTTGAGTTTATCTTTGTGTATGGTGCTAGAGAATGGTCAAGTTTCATTCTTCTGTATATAGCTGTCCAATTTTCCCAGGACCATTTATTGAAGAGACTGTCTTTTTTCCATTGCATATTTTTCCTGCTTTGTCGAAGATTATTTGACCATGGAGTTGAGGGTCCATAACTGGGCTCTCTATTCTCTATCAATAAAAAAATAAAGTTATCTGCCCATGACAACCCTGAAACTGTGAGAAGTCTCTCTCAAGATCTCTACAAATCCCTGTATCCTTCCCCAATTGCTCATTTTCCTTCAAATACCAGCATTTAAAAACAAAGATACCAATTTTTTTTTTTTTTAAGATTTTATTTATTTATTTGACAGAGAGAGACACAGCGAGAGAAGAGACACAAGCAGGGGGAGTGGGGGAGGGAGAAGTCTCCCCGCTGAGCAGGGAGCCCGATGTGGAGCTCGATCCCAGGACCCTGGGATCATGACCTGAGCCGAAGGCAGACGCTTACCGACTGAGCCACCCAGGCGCCCCAATACCAATTTTTTTTAAGATTTTATTTATTTGACAGAGAGAGCAAGAGAGGGAACACAAGCAGGGGGAGTGGGAGAGGGAGAAGCAGGCTTCCTGCTGAGCAGGGAGCCCGATGCGAGGCTCAATCCCAGGCCCATGGGATCATGACCTGAGCCGAAGGCAGACACTTAACAAGTGAGCCACCCAGGAGACCCAAAACAAAGATACCATTTTATATTTAGTTTTTTTTTTTTTTTTAAAGATTTTATTTATTTATTTATTAGAGAGCGAGCGAGAGAGAAACAGCATGAGAGAGGAGAGGGTCAGAGGGAGAAGCAGGCTCCCCGCCGAGCCGGGAGCCCGATGTGGGACTCGATCCCAGGATCCTGGGATCATGACCTGAGCCGAAGGCAGTCGCTTAACCAACTGAGCCACCCAGGCGCCCTATATTTAGTTTTATTGGCTTAATCTTCCAAACATAATAATGCTTTTCATGAAAAACAATTTTTGGGTATTTCAAACTTAAGCTTTTGTGGGGTTGGTCTTTTAATCTAATATTCCATTTCAAACCCCTTTTCAATGGAAAAATGTATTCAAAGCACTATCCAATTAATTAGTAAATGTTTCTGACATATAAAAGTCCTCACACTAAGAACATTCTAAAAATGTACACCTCCTGCAATTTAAGACTAAATGTGAAACTTCTTTTAGAGCATCAGAAGTAATTTTGTGGAAAATCATAAGGTGACTACCATGGATATGTCTTCTTTAAGAGGGCAAAGAAAAAAAAAGGTTCAGACTTTTTGTAGCCTTGTAGAAGAGTCTGGGCTTGCCATGCTGAAGAGGAATAATAATCACATATTAAACCTAAAGTTGAACAATTCATAAATATACTCAAACTGGCAATCTATTAAGGGAAAATCAAGTTTATACAGTTTATACAGTTCATGATGCAAAGCAAAACATAAGCCTTACCTTAACACAACCTTCCAATGCACTCAATTTAAACACTGCCTGAAATGGTTTTCGGTCAACAGGACATGAAGCCAGTATCTGAAAAATGATTAGCAAATTATAACTTCACAAATGTTTCTTTAGAATAGATCAAAATTAAACTATAACAAATGCATTTATAATAAGTTTTCCACTGGAAAAGGAAACAGAAAAATAATTTCTCTTCTTTCAAAGATAAAATAATTTCCACCTGTACCATGTCAGAGTAATAAATGTCTTAAATTTGTTCAATTCATTCAGACATTTATTAAGCACCTACTGTATGCTAGATAAGTGCACTACAACAATCAACGAGAGATATAATCTCCATTATCAAGATATCAAGATAATACCATTTAGACCTGCTTGCCCAGCTGAGAACTACTGGTATCCTGAAAGGAGAACTACACTGAAATCAACAGCTCTTATGACCTAAAGCACTTGGGCAACTGTAGATCAGCTGCAAAAGAATGGTTTGGACAGGTCCCATACAGATTTTGATATTCTATGACTTAATATTTCTCCCCAAATCAATTCTTTTGAATAAACAGTTATACCAGCAATAACTTCTCCAGAAGTAGTTTCCTATATATCCTTTAGGGGATAGCCAACACATATACGTATATATGGTGTATCTTTTAATATATAAGTAATATTAATTCATATGCTGAACTGAATTTTTTCTCTTAATTATCTATCTTAAACTGGTTTATATTATTATTTCTGAATGGTCCCATTCTCAATTAATAGCATGGTATGCTTAAGGGTTTTAATTTACACTTCCTTTTATATAAGTAAGACTGGGCATATTTTCATATTTTTAAAAGCTTTTCAAAGTTCCTTTTTTTAAAATTCTTTATTCATGCCCTTAGCCTAACTTTTTTATTAGGTTTCTGGCCTTTTTAAAATTGAATTGTATGCGTTTTTATAGATTAAGGAAAACTGTCCTTTGATCACTCTGATTCTAAATGAACTTTACTTTGATAAAATTATTTCCTATACTTTCAAAATAAATACATATCAACTATAGGAGTTTCTGTGATTAGAGTATTTAAATATTTGTATAGGAATAGGTTTATATTATTTAAATAATTTAATATGGAGTATGTTGCCCATTAGAGTAGGAGGGAAGATTCTGTACCATATAAAAATACCAAAAGGTGATATTATTAGTACTTACGGTTATAAAAGTAAAACAGGATTTTAACAATGAATAGCAACAGTCCCACAAGATAGTAATGGAATTTGATAAATGAATATTCTCTAGTGAAAAATGTTGTCATTTTTGCCTCTCTGGACTTTGGAACGTATCAAGATATGCTTATACAAGCACAGTAGATCAGACTATATGAGCCTTTGATCATAGAATACATTTTCACAAAGCCTGTGAATCACTTTGGGAGCAGCCAAAATATAAATTGAGTTACTTTTTACTACTCTAAAAAGTAGTTTTTCTTTTCCTGTTAAGTAGGTCTTGATAAAATGCTTTACCCACATCTGAATTAGGAAATGTGACCTTACTGCATTCAATCAGTTCAGACTGGTAGAAGCCAGCTCAGCTTACTTCCAAGTACTATGGATTTAGGATGCTATTACTTCCCTTACAGAAAACTTGACCTTAAGAAGCTTTGCAACAAGTAGTGACAAAGCTGTCCACGTCTTTTTTAGTAATGCACTGCAAATAGTAATTCTAGTTCAAGGAATTCAACTATGTGATTGTTGTTTACCATATTAGCATTTACTGTATGAAATTTCTTAAACTAGAAGTTGTATTAATATATTTATAATTCAAAATAATATTTAAAAGTAAAAATTTTCAGGGCGCCCGGGTGGCTCAGTTGGTTAAGCGCCCAACTCAGGTCAGGACCTCAGGGTTGTGGGGTCAAGCCCCGTGTCAGGCTTCACGCTGGGTGTTGAGCCTGCTTAAGATTTTCTCTCCCTCCTGCCCCTCTCTCTCTCTGACTCTCTCTCTAGTTAAGAAAAAAAAATTTTTTTATTTAAAAAAAATAAAAACTTTCAAGTTCCTATAAATAACTAAAGTTTCAGAATATACTTATTTCTATTTTAAAGGTAAATTCAGATAAACATTCAAAAAAAGGTAAAACAAGGGCAGATGAAAGCTTTGTTTCTATCCATGTTTTTTAAAAAACGATTAACAAAGATGTACGGAAGCTCTGAATTTACTGTCTACTTTCCTATCTTGCCCTGATAAGTAACCCTGAGCAAGTTATAGACTTTGTGTGTCTCAGTTACCTCATCTGTGAATATGCAGATAATAGAACCTCTCTCTAAGGTTCTTATGGGAATTAATGGAATTAATCTTAGAAGAGTGTATGGCATATACTAAGCATTGTGTAAAATCTTCTAAATATCAACTAACTTCACTGCACAAACAAAAACAAAAAAAGCTTAGTTCATTAACAAAAAGACAACCTACCATATGATGTATACATGCACATGAGAGACAGGAGTTCTTAATGATTTTTTGTTGGAATTTGCAAAGTTCATGACATATATGGAAACTAAAATATTTCATTTTATCTATTTCAATTTGTAACACTAAGATGGAACAAAGAAAGAAAGCCACTGTGTTCAAGAAATTTACTCTATATTAGGTGCATCGAATCTTTCAAAAACGCTGAAATTACATAACTGTATTTTCTTCCTTATGAAATTTCCTCGTTTAACACCAGCTAAATGGCACTCCTGTCTTGAAAACTGACAGTCTGAACCTGAGCCATTCCATTTTGATTGGTTTCAAATAATAGGGTTCTGAGTAAGATTTTGGTTTTGTTCTCTTCTCCTTAAGCAAAACTGCCACAGATTTAAGGTTTCATTTGAAGAAAAGGCTCCACTGCTCTTACAAAAACAAAACAACAACAACAAAAATAGTCGGAAAACCACTGTTATCTGTTATCAACAATTTGTATATACTTACATTTTCTAAATCTAGTTAGTACTAGAAAATAAGTTAATAGATTTTCTTTAGCTCAGGCTCAGCCATCAGAAAAATGCTGAAACCAAGTTATCCTCCCCAGTTAAGGAAAGCATAGGTCAGAAAACAAGCTACCTATAGTAGACAAAGTATCTTTGCTATGGCTACTTAGAAATGATGATATCCAATTCTGACCTCAGAACGGTTTAACAAAACATTTCAAAGGGGAAACAGAAAAGAAATTCGGTTATCCGAGTTAAGTCTTCATAACATACTTCAATAAATTAAGATTGACTAAAGAAGAATACAAAAGAAATCAAAACAGATTTTTAAAAAATTAAGTAGATCACTAATTTTTTGTTAATGTATACTATAAGAAAAGTACACATGGCAAAGTTCAAAGACACCATCATTAACAGGTATTAATGCATAAAATTACACATAACGTGATGATCAAATGCCTTTACTAGAAAGTTTTACAAATAGGGTTTTAAAAATGGTTTACATTGGCCTAATTTTAAAGCATTCCCAAGGGTAACTTCACCCTTATATCCAACAGATATCCATTCAGAAAATGTCAGATATTTTAATCTTAGTTTTCATGGTTTGTGTTACTAATATAGCTGATTTAGTTTTCAGTTGTGTGGTTTTAAAAATGCACATTTAAAACTAATGTAGAAAATTTTGAACTAACATACTTATTGTGCTTAAAAATGGAATTTTAGTTTTGAAGAAAATTATCACAAATTTTGTTTTCCTTTTATATAACAAAAATAAATACCCCTTGATATTTCACCATTTTGATTCCTTATATACATCAAAAATACTCTTCAATTAATCACCAATTTAACCCAATGACTTTCATTTCAATAATCTGTGAAGTATCTAATTTAGTTTCATAATCAAGGTAGTTAAATATCACCATTCAACTTGATCGAGCTACAAAATTAATAGAATCTGATCACTGCTTTACAATGTAATGTGTATTAAAAAACAGAGCATAATTTTATTGTGAAAGCTCTGTACTAAGTTTGTATCAGCGAAGGAGGCAATTTTGATAGAAATAAAAAAATCTTCCTAATGATTTCAGTAAAACATACCCTAGTATTCTGAAGCGTTGTAAATTCCCAGCTCAGACAAACCCATATTTAAATGTAAGAACAGGAAACCTTCCTTATTTGGAATTCAGGATTCTTGATTTCTAATATTTCTTGCTTCCTGTTGCTGCTCTATCCTCAATCACAAAGGCTGCCTACTGATAGCCCCTCCTAGAGAGAGAGAAGCAAGTGTTAAAGGTAAGTGCTTAAAGACTAAATCTCAGTACCTATATTTACAAGTAGGTTTGTCTGCTCATGGGAATCTCTAGAACATTTATCTTTCCTGCTAACAAATAGAGCACATTATATAAAACTACAGTTCAAAAGTAAATAAAAAGGATTTAGGAATGCATACCATTAGAGGCTTATTTTAAAAATCTATTCACAAGAACCTATTTTCCTTGTTGATGGTTCTAAGATACCTAGCCTAGACACCTCCAAAGAAAGTGTTCACCTGTAGTCAGACAGACTACATGTTCCCTATCACACTTAACCAGTTCAAGACAGTCCTTGTCAATCCACATTAGTAAAACTGTGGTTCTTTCTAACAGCTTTCAAGAATATATTCCTAAAGAACAAATGACTGTCAGTGATAAAATTAACACTAAGAAAGCATTTTATCTAACTACTCAAAGGGAACCCTTTCTTGTTATTGAAGATAACAACAGTTGGGTAAGAATTACTTTTAATTCTAGTTTCTTTTTACATTTAATAGTTAATTAAATAAAAACAGTAAATTCCTTAACTACCTACACAAATCATTTAAAAATTCTGACATTTAAAACTAGGCTATATGGGAATACGCCTTACTTTACCTAACTGGTAAAAACAGTATTAAATAAAAATCTATGACATTTATGCTTTAGATAATGAGTGTTCACTTTAAATAATGAGTGGTTCACAATGTAAAAATGTAAAAATACTCTTTGTTCTACCAAAGGTTTTACCAAAGGATTAATCCATGAGGTGAAAACAACAGGGGATTTGGAATAATTATAGTCACAAATTCAAGTTCTGAAGGACCCAGAACTAGCAACCTCTCTTATTTTAAGGATGATGATAGAGTCCTGAATCACCTCTTGCACAAGTTGTAATAATTAAATGAAATAATGTATTTGACAATGCTTTACAAAGTTTTAAAGATAAGAACTAACAGTATTGCTCCACAGATGTTTAAATTCTTGTTCACAGAGAACTACATAACAGAGAGGTTTAGTTTAGTTCAGGAATAAAAATTAAAATTCCAGGAAAAACTGAAGAAATCCAGACAATATACAGCTTTGAAAGGTATTCTAATCACCAGAATGTGTAAATTTCTATTCATTGCATAAAAGAACATCTGTACATAAAACACATCAGTAGTCAACATATAAGTCAACTAGTCATATTCTGATTTTTTGGTATGTATCAATTAAAAATATATTCCTCACCTGTCTGCATTGAACACTGTCGTTTGACTTCTTCAAGAACTGTACTCATCATAGTAAGTAAGACCCTCTTCATTTCTAGTCTCAGAAGAGAAAACATACCTTCGCCAGCTGTCCAAATCTGATTTAACCTTACTTTCTCAAACTGAAGCTATCAGCATTTGATATGAAATGGAGGACTGAGGTAAATAAATTGAAGGAGAATAATTTGCTTACAGCAGGAAAGTTAATCACATTTAAAAAGTTATGTAAAAGATATGGGAAATATTTTATATTACCTTAAAGACAGAAAATCCTAGGGGATATCAGAACCTCCTGATCACATGTGTGTCCCTTTAAATAAAATAATCTCTTAAATACTTCAAACATAAAATGCTTCCAAGGCTTTAAACTTTAACCCTTTTAGGGCCAAAATTTTAACCACTTCTTGGCAATCTGCCAAATCATAAATCCTATTTTCTCAACCTGCATGTTTGTGTGTGGAAGTAGTATCTTATTGTCTATAGGGAATCACATTTATGGATCAGCTGTCACTACTACAGCTGTGTGTCACGCTTCTCTAGCCTTCACCTTTCTAAATATCTACTTTAAAATGTGCAAACTCAGGGGGCACCTGGTTGGCTGAACTGGTTAAGCAGCTGCCTTCGGCTCAGGTCATGATCTCAGGGTCCTGGGATCCAGCCCCAAGTTGTCGAGCTCCCTGCTCGGTAGGGAGCCTGCTTCTCCCTCTCCCTCTGCCCCTCCTCCCTGCTCGTGCTCTCTCTCTGTCTCAAATAAATAAATAAAATTTAAAAATAATAAAATGTGCAAACTCAGAGGATCAAGGTTAAACTTATAGGCAAAGTAAAAACTGTCAATATGTTTAGACTGTATAGGTATAATATAGGTAAAATATATATAGGTAATATAGGTAAAAATATAGGTGGATAAATTTGGTAAAATAACTTTTTGAGTGGCTGATAAACTTTATAGTGTATTGCTCTGTGCATATTTCAGCCATTCAAAGGTCTTCTTTGTTTAGTTTTAGATTCTCAGCTCTAATATTAATGCTTTAAATTAATAAAAATTTCAACTTTCCTTAAGTGTTAATTACTGCTTAATTTAATATTCTATTTCTACATCATCATCATTATTATTTCACAAACCAACAGGCCTACCATGCAAGAGTTTCTTGAAATTAAACATAGTCATAGTCGGGGCGCCTGGGTGGCTCAGTCGGTTAAGCGACTGCCTTCGGCTCAGGTCATGATCCTGGAGTCCCGGGATCGAGTCCCGCATCGGGCTCCCTGCTCGGCGGGGAATCTGCTTCTCCCTCTGACCCTCCTCCCTCTCCTGCTTTCTGTCTCTCATTCTCTCTCTCTCAAATAAATAAATAAAATCTTTAAAAAATAAAAAAATAAAAAAATAAACATAGTCATAGTAGACATGCTTAATCTGTTCTAGTGTCCCCAAGGTAATTAGGTTATGGGCCATGAAGGCCACCATAGGTTCCATTATCCTGAATCTTTCTGCCCTGGGGAAGGCAAATTGTATAAAATACCAACAGACTAAAGCTCAGTTACTTGATCACTTGAAAGGCCTTACATGGCTTTTGTTTTAAATAACCAGAGAACCAAAATTTTAGAGCTTGAAAAGATTAAAACTAACTTTGACTTTGGATATAGATATTTTAGGAGCATGAAAAACTTCAGGAGGGTGTCTGATATAAATACACTATGCTACTCTATACTGTAAGTTTACTTGTTTCTTACAGAGGAGAATTTCTTCAATGCCTAAAATATTAAGGTGAAAGTAAATAAATAAGTACTTCTTTTTGGTTCTTGATATCCATTCTGAATCCTATTTCAATGAACCTGGAGGACAAATCTCAGATAGCTCAGCTGCATTTCTGAAAGACACATAAGCTAGGAAGATGATTCGCAACACATTTTATACTGTTTTCTTATTATGTAGATTTCTAACCACTATAAATCTCACTTTGATTTCTACCTTCCTACTAAAAGTGAACACTGGTAAAATTTTAAACTATGGATCAATTTTTTAAAATTATTTTAATTTCAGGCTATTTCCTTTAAGTATTTAGCAACAAATTAGAGTTCAGAATCCTTGTCTTGAATATTAAATAAACACTAACAGTGATTTAAATGAAAGAATATTTTTAAAAGCCTTAGAATAAGGCCTGGCTGGTTAGGAGCCTCTAAATACAGACAGGTATATCCTAACCATGAAATCCAAAGTAAACTGCATGCCCCTCTTTAGAAAACAGAAGGCGGCTAAGGAAAATGAGAGGACCGAGTTTAACAACTAATGGCCATGAAGAAAAACCACCAGTGAATCTGAAATCTGATTCTATTTGTCAAAGCACATATATGCTTCAAAACACATCCAATTTTTATCATACCAATAAAAGATTCAAGCGGAAAATTTAATTCAAAGCCGAAGTGATTTTGTTAACCAATATTCATTTATTATTTATATGAACAATTTATTGGATTGTGCTCTTGTTACTGCTCAATTTAATGATGGCTGCTATCCTGATTAGGGACAATGAAATAATTCAGAATACTCTCTGGTTATTCTCTGCTTTCAAGGTTAATCACTTTTGTTTAAACAATACCACAATACCCCTTGTCCCCCTACTTTCTTTTAAAAGCAGTTTGGCTTCAATAAAGATTTATATCCAAAGGAGTAACACAAAAGAGAAAATATTACATGCAAGAAAGGTGTTGACTGCAATACTATATATGTTATCAAGTATTTCAACTTAAAAAAAAATATTCAGGGGCACCTGGGTGGCTCCATCGGTAAAGCGTCAGACTCTTGATTTTGGCTCAGGTCATGATCTCAGGCTCCTGAGATTGAGCCCCCCATTAGGCTCTGCGCTCAGTGGGGAGTCTGCTTGGGATTCTCCCTCTCCCTCTGCCCTTTCCCCCCACACTCCCACACTCTCTCTCTCAAATAAATAAAATCTTAAAAAAAATATATTCAACGAGTTAAAAACAGGTAAGTTTAGAACTGAGTAGAAAATGTGCATAGTCCACAACCTACTAGTAGTTCTACTTCTAGATATATACCCTAGAGAAACTTGGAGGATGTACACCATGATAAAGTGTATGATTATGCTGAAGGTGCATGTAGAGCATAACAATGGAGAATCATGTCTATTTTATATATTCTAATTTCAGAGAAAAGCACATACTCAGACTATGCTGCTGAACCTTACAATTATGTGATCACTAAATACAATCTTATAAAAGCACTGAATTGAACCTTCTACCCATCTAATGTTGCTTCTCTACTGGAAGCAAAATCTCTATTTTTAAAATATTTAATCATGAAGCAAACCAAGGTGCATTAAATTCAACACAGATGAAATCTTTAAATGGGTGGCAGAGAAAAATATGCATTCATTAGTCAATGCTCCTGCAAACACATGGAGATTTATAATTATATTAAATAATTAAATTAAACTCAACATATTTTTTCCCAAAATACATTTTTACCTCTCCTTAGTCCCTTCTTGCCAAGACCAGTTTAGGCCTTAATCTAATTAGAACTGTTTCCAAGTATACTGCTATGAATTCGATTGGTATAACAAATCTTTTTTCCTCCTTCCAGAACTCAGCCACAGCATCATCAGTATACAGTTATATTCTCCTTTCTACACTATTAATGAAAATATAAGTAAAACACAGAACTTTGAAAGCCCCAATTTTGTAAGAAGCAATTAATTCCAATGTGCTTAAAGACATCAATTTGAATGCAGCTACTGTTGAAAAAATATTTTTGTGATTTATCTCCTTTATTCATTTTTACACACTCAAAGACTACTAACTCAGAAAAATACAGCATGATTCATATGACAATGAATTTTTTTATTTCACAATTCATAACAATAGGGCTTATAATGCGTATTCAGTGATTCAATGTACCAGTACCATGATCTATTTGGCCTGAACTAAGTCAACATAATACATTAAAAGTCCAAAATATCCTTTTCTTAATCACTTACAACCTATAAAGAAACTCAGTAATATCATTAACTTGGACTGTGAAATTATCATACTACATTAAAAATAAGAATTAGAAAATGGCAGTTCTAAATTTACTTCTGCCTCTTTAAGCTATGAAATCTTGTCAAGTTCTAGAACACAAAGTCCAAGCTCCTCATCTGTAAAATTGAAGAACACTACTACATCTGCTCTTGTTATTCCACAAGGCTGATACAAGAAGAAATCAAATAATCTATGTAAAAATTCTCTGAAAAATATAAAACACAAAACAGACAGAAGGTGTTATTAGTAGTAAGCAGATATTATCCCAAGAGGGTTAAGTATACCAAAGATGAATTACTGCATTTTTACCACCCCCCCCAAAATCTGTTATTCCTGTAAGGTTTTGTTTTGGTTTTTTTAAGATTTTATTTATTTATTTGACACACACAGAGAGAGAGAGAGTAAACGCAGGCAGAGGAAGAGGGAGAAGTAGACTCCCCGCTGAGCAGGGAGCCTGACATGGGGCTCGATCCCAGGACCCTGAGATCATGACCTGAGCCAAAGGTAGACGCTTAACCGACTGAGCCACCCAGGTGCCCCAGGTTTTGTTTTGTTTTTTAAGATATGCACTTAAAATTTTTTAACTATAGAAGAACAAAAAAGATGTGTAAAAAAAACTAGAAGAAAGTGTACTGACAGAATTTGAATAATACAGGGAGATTTGTCCACAGTAAGGGGAAAACATGTTATTTATAAAAGGCATTATCAACTCTATAGGTGGCATGATACCATGCTAGGCAATTAAAATACAATAATATTTAATTTATTGTCAGACTCACCTCTGCCCATTTAAGAATACAGGTCATGCAGAAGACATGATTACAGCTTTCTGGAAAACCAACTTCTTTCTCTAACAGGCAATTAAGACATATTGGACATCTGTCAGCTTCACTGTACAACAGACCAGTGGTAGCAGTATTATCTTTGTTTTCTTCACCTATAAAGTAAAGCAGCCATATATGCTTTCACGTTTTCCAGACCAAATGACATGTTTGTGGCAGTATCATGAACTAGATATTCTAAAGGGCTCCCCTATTACAAAGTAATTAAATCTTACAATGTAACAAACATCTTGAGCACAATATCCCAACATTTACTTATTTACATTTTTTAATTTTTTTTCTAATTTACATTTTTAATGGGGAAGTAAAAAGAATTTTTTTATGGAATTAATTTTAAGTAATAATCAGATGGTTCAAAAATTTTAAAGTAAAAAAAAGGTTATAGTGACAAATCTCCCACTCAAATCTACTGCCATCCATCCAGTCCCACTGAATGCAACAAGTAACAACTATTAAGTTTCTTCTGTGTTCTTCCAAAGATTTTTGGTGCAGAAGCAACTCTTAAAACACATCCTTTTAAAGCTCCTTCTTTACACAAATACTAAAACACTATACACACTAGTCAGCATTTTTTTGTTTTAACTTATTGATGGACATTCACTTGTTTTCAATCTTTGGCTCTTTCAAACAAGGCTACAATGAAAAACTGTCATTTCATATTTTTAATAGCTATCTATAGGATAAATTCCTAAAACAGGAATTGCTAGATCAACATGTATGTACAGCTGTAGTTTGAATAGATACTGTCAAATTTTATCCCTTAGGGTTTGTACTAATTTAAATGCCCACCAGCAATATAACCACCATACAAGAATATGTACTGTGGGCTCAAAAGTAAATAAAAGAAACTCCAAAATTCAACGTAAAATGAAACAAAAATAAAGAAATTGTCAGCTGAAACGCGAACAATATACACCAAGCAAATGAAAAAGTGGGGATTGTCCTGGGAGCAAACGTTCTTATTAGGGTTCACATCTAGAGACTTACAACCAACCCAGGTAGGATAACTGATCCTAAGAGACTTCCATATTAGGTCAAGACCCCCAACACGGCTAAAGTAAAGCATGGGTTCAGGAAAAAGCAAATACAAATCCTCTGAAGGAAAACATCCCTTAGGTAGGCCCTCAGAATTCTACAGATTAAATTGATCAAATATGAGTTCATAATCAAACATTGCCAAACCTAAGAAAATAAGTTACCTTGAGTAAGAATCAGCAGAAACAAGAATTTATTTAGATTTATTTTTTTGCATTTTATATATTATACTTACTCTCAATTTATTTAGATGCCCACCAGCTTCAAATATCAGAATTTGCAAATACAACATAGAATGATTAAACAGCATATTAGACCCAGAAGAAAAGAGTATTTGTGAACTGGAAGAGAGATCTGAGAAAACTATCTAGACTTTAAGAGACATACAAGGAGATGTAACCTGAGAAAGCAGAGTGGGAAATGAGATCAGAACAAAGTCTAACATACTAATTGAAGCCCAGAAGAAGAGAATAAAGAATATGCAACAGTTAAAGCAGTAATGGCTGAGAAATGAGAAAACAAAACAAACAAAAAAGATCCAAAAGATAAAGGACATACAAGGTATGGTAACCAAGAGAAATGAAAATAATCCATGCCAGAAACAATGCAGCAGATCTGTACAATGTCAAAGACATCAAAGATAAAAATAAGATCTAAAAAGAAAAATGAGGGAAAAGACAGATCATCTCTAAGGGATTGACAATTAGGCTGAAAAGAGATTTCTTGACAGCAAAAAGAAAACCAGAAAAATAGTTAAATAATATCTCCACAGTGCTAAGAGAGAAACAAAACAAAACAAAACAAAAACCTATCAACCCAGAATTGTAAATCTATCTTTGAATAGTTTTGAAGAGGATAAAATAAAAACAAAAACTTAAGAATTTACCCCTAATAGACTTTCACTAAAGAACTTAAAGCTTTTTTCAGGAAGAAAAAAAGAAATGGGGGGCACCTGGGTGGCTCAGTTGGTAAAGCGACTGCCTTCGGCTCAGGTCATGATCCTGGAGTCCTGGGATCGAGTCCCGCATCAGGCTCTCTGCTCAGCAGGGAGTCTGCTTCTCCCTCTGACCCTCTCCATCCCATGCTCATTCTCCCTTTCTCAAATAATAAAATCTTTAAGAAAAAAAGAAATGGAGAAGAAATCCCCCCAAATACTATCTATGTTAAAATATCGACTAATCTGTGGTGTTTCAAAAAAAAATAATAATAATGGATGACTATAACCTATGAAGAGCAGGATGATCAGAGTTAGAGTGTTCTAAGGTTCTTTACTGTTAGCAGTGAATATTAAAATATTAACTTTAGAAGCAGAGAAAAGATCAATGCCAACTATTTTAAAAACCCAAAACGGAAAATTACAACAACAAAAACAGATTAGTATATTCATAAACCAGTAGGGAATAAAAATTTAAAAAGAAAGAATTCAAGCAAACCAAAAACCTCAATCAATCAAAAATAAGACATGGGAGGAGGGGAAAAAATGTATACACTTCTTCAGTGTAAATATAGCATATATTCAGGCAGCTTATTTCAGAATTTAAGACCAATGAAAATAAGTGAAAACAAAAAACTCTTTGTGAATTTTGAAATGTACACAAATGAACAGTTTAGAAACACTAAGAACACACAAGCTTTATAAAAAAGTTACCTTCCATATCTTCATACTCCTGATCTCCCACATTTAGGGTATATATAGTTTTCTTCTTCATTTCTCCTTGAAAAGGGTTTCCTATAGGATGAATTACAATAGAGAAATTTTATGTTTGCGTTCTCCCAGTATCAATGAAAAACAAAAACCCAGAACTGTAAGAAATTATTTTACACATAAAAGAACATAGTACAAGCCAAGCCAGTAAATTTTATGGATAATCCAGTACTCTTTTATACTCCTTGTCATCAAGCAGTCTTACTGAAAGGAAAAACCTTGTGTAAGTATTAAGCAACAAAGACTAAATGATAGCTTTTGTGGTACAGGCATAAATATAATTGGAGCTTAGGGAAAAGAGATCAATTTGAACTGAAGTTTTCATTGAAGGTGATAGGTTATGTGTGTTGAGCTTAAGGCATTTAAGGGGCAACATAGTCTAAAGTAATAAAATAGCATTTAACTAGGCCAATCTGACAACAACAAGAAGAGTAAAAGTATGAGAGAGAGAGAGAGAATGTGTACTGAGGAGGGATATATGCTAAGAAGTTCATCTGGAAGACTATAGTAATGGGTAAGGAAAGCAATACGCAAAATAATGTAAATCAAGTAGGGAAAGATTACAAATGGATCTCCAATGATTGAGAAGTTTAGACCCAATCTTAGAGATTCCTCTGAAGAAGACTGAAATGATAAAAGTAATATAAATGAATCTTTTAAAAGAATGATCTGTCAGCAAAGCACAGAAATGGATTATAGCAGGGAGAGATTAGAAGCAGAGAGATTTGCATAGCTAGAGTAATTGGCTATGAAGTGAATAAAAAAGCAAGAAATTAAGAATTTCTGAGATATGATGACTAAATACAGGGAAGGAGTCAAAGATTACTCTGGCCTTGAGGACTAAGAAAATGATTACAAGAGGCAAAACAAGAAATGTAGGAAAGGAAATGAATTTGTTAGTCAAGGGGAATAAGTTTATGAGGTAAAATTATTTTTTAAGTTAATTCTTTCTTGAACTGATGCAAGACATACGATTGCAATGAGCTGTTCAAAAACATTTTGGAGTATCTCAGCACAAGAAATCCCCAATTTCATCAGTTATAATTCTCCCGTATTTATATGAAGTAATTTTTCTATTAGTTTCTTCAATAATTTAAACATACTAGTTTCTACATTAAAGGTATGTATTGCCCAGGAAAATTCTTTTAGGCTAAACAAGGAGCAATGCAAAGACTCACACTTTGGTTCAAAAACCAACTGTAAAGCAGAAGAAACTTAGTAGCACATAGACTTAAAGGTTTTAGTGGTTTAAAAAGTCAAAATCGGTAAGGATTAGAGTTACTTTAAAAAGTTAATTTAGGGGCGCCTGGGTGGCCAGGTGTTAAGCGTCTGCCTTCGGCTCAGGTCATGATCCCAGGGTTCTGGGATTGAGCCCCACATCGGGCTCCCTGCTCAGCGGAGAGCCTGCTTCTCCCTCTCCCCTCCCCCTGCTTGGGTTCCCTCTCTCGCTGCGTCTCTGTCAAATAAATAAATAAAATCTTAAAAAAAAAAAAATTAAAAAGTTAATTTAATCACAGTCTGCCTTAATAAAAGCAGACTGTCAAAAACAAAGGAAAACTTCCCCTTCAGCCTACATTTGCAACATTTGTTTTAGTTCTGGTGCTATTTTATTCAGGGACAAACAACAAAATGATGACTGTCCAGGGAAGATGACTAAACTGGTGACAGCCTTGGAAACCATCTCATATGCAAAAAGGTAAAGTAGTAAGAATGTTTAGCCTGGAAGAACAGAAAACTTAAGGAGAAGGTTAGCAGTTACCTTCAAATGGAATGGGCTGTTCTGAAGGGAGGTGTAGAAAAACCTATCGATGAAGGTATTCAAGCAGAGGCCCAATGACTTCCTCCTGGGCTTGCTTTTTTTTTTTAATTCAAAGATTCACTGAGTGCCATAGGTATACTATTAGGCAATGCTTTAAGTATAGCATTGAACAAGACAGAAATTCCTGACTACATTCTAGCAGGGGAGATACAATAAACACACTAAAACATCTAGTATGTTGAGAAGTTGAGAAAAATAAAACAATGCAATTATAAAATAAACATACAATTATGGAGAAGGTGTTATTTCACACAGAATATTTAGGGAAAGCCTTTCTGATAAAGTGAAATTTGAAATGGCAATCAGAAACAATCAAGGGAGAGAATTATGTGAATACCTAGAGGACCTGCATTTGAGGCAGAAAAGAACAGCAAATATAAAGTCCAAAGGCAGAAAAGAGAGTGTGTCTGATATGTGCAAGGAAAAACAAGGAGACAAGTGTGGTTAGAATAGAATGAAAGAGATGAAAAGTAGTAAATGAGGACAGAGAGGTAATGAGATCCTGCAACACCTTAAGGGCTAAGGTAAACAGACACACTGGCTGCTTCTCTGAGTGACATGGGCCAGTAGCAGATTTTAAGCAGAGGAGGAGGCAAAGGAAAAAGAAAGTCGACTGATCATCTAGGGAAGGAGATGACAGCGGCTTGTACCTGAGTAGTAGCAATGGTGATGAAAAGGAATCAAATTCCAGCTATTTTCAAAATACAGCCATCAGGATTTGCAGAAAGACTGAATGTGAGGTATGTGTTAGAGAGCAAGACTCCAGAATAATTCCAAAGTATTCTGATCTGAGCAACTACAATAATGGAATTACTGATACAGAAGATTACTTTAAAAATATTCAGACAATCACAGATTACTTGATACTCACTCAGAAGGACAGTATCAGTATCACTTGGGAACTTGTTACAAATGCAGGATACCTCAGCCACCACTCCAGACCTAGTGAATAATCTGCATTTTATCAAGATCTGGACATGATTAATACCTATGTTAAAGCCTGAGAAACACTGCTCTAGGCAACTTCCCAAGTTGATTTTGAAGGCATACTGTGCTCCTGGTATGATCTATAATTGAGTGTAATCTTTATGTGGTGAAATTCATACCATACCAACTCCCCCAGTATCCTAAGTATCTAAGAGTAAAAAATATTTGAGTTAATTAAATGTGATAAAATGTCAATTTGAAAATACAATATTTTAAAAATCTAGGAAGTCCTCAAAACATGCAATATCCTATTCCTTTATGTAGCTAAATAACTTATGTCCTATTGGATATTCTAGGCTGTTTTCATATTTTATATTAACATATAAACTATAATCTATAATTAACATTTACAGTAAATACTGCCCTATTTTAACTCATGCAATGAAGTACATAAGCAATAGTTTATCACTGAGAAACTAAGAAGCCTCAATCAATTTAGAGAAATCTGCTTAAAAAACTAAGTGCTCCAAATCCTTAGAAGTTGTGCGCTTCTTCTTGAATGCATCATGTATTAACTGCGGCCATCTAATTAAACCAATTATGCTACATTACCAGTTTATTCATTCAAAATGATAGGGTTTTAGCATTTCACTAGATAAAAGTCACAACTTTCAGTTCAACAACTTATAGTCAGAACTTGCTCATATTTATTTGTTGTATCTGCCTAGATGCCAATTTTTAACCTAAGGACTCATGGTTTTTAATACCAGTTTTGCTTTAAATTTCCAGTAACAGAAGCAAAGGAATACAATACAGATGCATGGTCCTAAGCCAATAATTTGTGGTCAATAAAAAAAACTTAAGAGAGAAGCTGTGGGAGGGCAGGACTATCCCTCCTTGTGGTTACCCAAGAAGTTAGATATAACTTGATTTCATTATATTAACTATTAATGACTCTTAATCATATCATATTCTACCTAGACTCCTTAATAGTTTGACCAAGTTCTGTATATTAATTATCTATAAATCAAACAGAATTTTCTTTTAATTTTGGTTTACCTCAAATGAATCTCAAAGAATGGTTGTTCACTCTTGATTTTAAGTTAATTCTGTTTACTTTTCAAAGGACTTTAATTTCCCAATTTCAGTCTTTAATATCTCTTCCCAGACTCCACCTTTCCAAGCTAAAGCATCTTTTAAGTCTTTTATCCCTAACATAATGATCTTAAAGCACTTATATCTTCCAAGCTGCCCTTTTTATTTCATTATATATTGCTTCCGTTATATATTAGAAATACTATTCCAGGGGCGCCTGGGTGGCTCAGTTGGTTAAGCGACTGCCTTCGGCTCAGGTCATGATCCTGGAGTCCCTGGATCGAGTCCCGCATCGGGCTCCCTGCTCGGCGGAGAGTCTGCTTCTCCCTCTGACCCTCCTCCTTCTCATGCTCTCTGTCTCTCATTCTCTCTCTCTCAAATAAATAAATAAAATCTTTAAAAAAAAAAAAAAAGAAATACTATTCCAAATATGTCCATAAAAACAGTTTCAGGGGCACCTGGGTAGCTCAGATGGTTAAGCGTCTGCTTTCAGCTCAGGTCATGATCCCAGGGTCCTGGGATCTCTCTGTCTCCTCTCTCTGTCAAAAATAAAATCTTAAAAAAAAAAAAAAAAGTTTGGGAAGAATGACCTAATTTAAAAATTTTATTTATCATAAAAGCATCAACTTTTAGATGTGGAATAAAAAAAAAAAAGAGCACTAGTATCAATCAGTTTTCAGAATTCAGAACTCATTCTCCCACACAAACCCTGGAATACATGGAATTGAGAATCCCAGGCCAGCCATTATAGTGCATTCAAGTAACAATAGTGTAGAAAATAGTTCAGTTCTCTAAATCAGGACTGCCCGACAGGGAGCTGTTCTATCAAGCACCTGAAATGTGGCTAGTACAACTGAGGAACAAAATTTTTCGATTTAGGTTTTAATTAATTTAAATTTAAGTAATCCAATGTGGTTACTGGTTACTATGCTGGACAGCACAGTTCCAGGATATAAAGAAAATTGTTTCAAGTTACACCTAAGACACTAGCAATGTATTTCCTATTGTAGTAGTTGCTGAAGCACCTTAAGCTTCAAGGAATCAGAGAAGGGACCAGAGGTTCCCACTAACAGAAACCAAACATTTTAGCCTTGGCCAGCTCCATTTAAAATTCCTATCCTTCCCTTCTCTCCATCCTTTTCTCTTCCAAAGCCTGTTTCCTTCCATCTACATCCAGTTCACTTCAAACCTCGCTCTCCTTGCTTCCTCCTACTGTCCTTCAAGCAAGTCCACGGTATCTAAAGATACAAACATCCTAGTTAAGACTCAGACCTACAGTCAAATCGCAGCTGCACTGCCATGCAGTAAGTAGCTGTTATTATCATTATTATTTTTTCCTAAAGATTTATTTTTTGAGAGAGCTAGTGCCCAAGCACGCACAGGAGGGGGGTAGGGGGGGTGTGCAGCTGGAGAGGGAGAGAAAATCCTCAAGCAGACTCTGCTGAGCACAGAACCTGACATGGGCCTTGGTCCCGGGATCCTGAGATCATGACCTGAGCCGAAATTAAGAGCCGATAGCTCAAGCAACTGAGCCATCCAGGTGCCCCTATTATTATTACTCGTGCTAGTAAGAACAGAAAAATAGGGAAGGGTAATGAAAGTGTTGACTGCCCAATTTCTTTGTTTTCCCTAGACAGAAGTGAGACAAAGGCAAACATAGGACTGAAAAAACACAAATCAACACTTCTGAGTAACAAGTAAATTGATCAAGTCTACTAATATTCTGTCAAAAGAGTAGTTAGATCCTTTGGGTACAAAAATAGAAGACATACGAAAGGCCATGAGGAAGTTTAGCTCTATTTCCCACCCCACTCTCAAACCCAATCCTGCCATTATAGAATCTATCATAGAAGGGCACAGATATGATAAATGGGAGCCAAGGCTGAATAAAAGGGATACTGGGAAAAAGTAAGAGCTGTCCCTATGTTGGGCATACTTATGCCAGGACAAAGCATATTTCTTGAAGATGCTAAATACTATTTTGATTCACATGGCTAAGGTCTTCAGAGAAGCCAGTGACTCCCAGAACCACTCTCAAATAATCTATTCTTCTTTCTCCTTTATTTCCAATCCTCTATCCAAGATAAACAGGTCCCCAAATTCAATCCCCTGTCCAAAAAATTCAATTAAAAAAAGGGGGGCATTCAGTAAGGTACTCTGAGTGGTATATTTCAGTGATTAATGACTTGGGCACTGGTTTCAGGCAAACCTGTGCTTATGACATTGTCTTGCAGTAATAAACACTCAAATGTTAATAACCATTACTATTTTTTTTTAAGATTTTATTTATTTATTTGAGAGAGAGAGAATGAGAGACAGACAGCATGAGAGGGAGGAGGGTCAGAGGGTGAAGCAGACTCCCTGCCGAGCAGGGAGCCTGATGCGGGACTCGATCCCGGGACTCCAGGATCATGACCTGAGCCGAAGGCAGTCGCTTAACCAACTGAGCCACCCAGGCGCCCCAATAACCATTACTATTAAATGCAGGATCTTTCATCTCAATCCCAGTCTTAAATAAAGCCATTAACTGCCTCCCAATTATCTATTAAAAATTTGATCCTCCCATTAAGAATGTTATTTTCACTTGAAGAAACCATAGTGAGGCTATTTTTTATTGATGTCCAGGGAGGGATAGCATGCACTATTATAGGCCAGTGGTCAAAAAACTGGCCAAGTTTTTCTGTAAATAAAGTTTTGCTGAAGCACAGCCATGCTCATTCCTTTAGATTTTGCCTATGGCTTCTTTTGCACAACAACGGCGAATAAAAAATAACTGTGACAGAAACCATATATTCTGCAAAGCCTAAAGTATCTACGACCTGGCCCCTTCCAGAAAAAGTTTGCAGATGTGGCTTAGTCTCTCACTGCAGAGGGCTCTTCAAGCTTTCTAAAGTATAGGCATCTCTACATCTATATTCAACCTGTACTCTGGCCCAACAGTTAACTTATTACACATCTGAGTCAATGGTTCTACAATGTTGTCCTTGAGTTCCTTTTAAAACACCCCTGAAGGCTATGTGATTTTGTTGATTTATCTACATTTATTTTATCAATCTGGCTTAAACTATCACGGGTATTTGCTCTAGTGCCTTCAATTAATTCACTTCAGAGTAAGGTTAAGGCAATTAACTCCTTCACCTTAATAATTATTTCCTTTCCAGCCTCTCTGCTACATAATCAACTCAGTCCCGCTCTACCATTGTTGATTTTTAAATCCCTTACAAAATGCTCCCAAATTTTTTTTTCTACCTGTACAACAATTTTATTAGAGTTTGTAAGTAGACTTCTTTGCTTCAACTGGGCTATTCTAACATGTTTTTGTTTAAAATATCCCTCACCTGCATGTTTGTTGCTGGAGCTTTAATACCAGTATAGAGACAGGAATGTCCCTTTAAGCACAGGTTTTAGAAAAAACTGTCCAGGTTCAAACCACAACTAATCTGCCACTTACTAACTGTGTGACCTTAACCTCTTTAAGCCTGTTTCCTCATCTATCAAATGGAGATAAATGTAGCAACCACTTCAGTCATTATGAAGACTAAATTACATAATCACATAATCCTTTTTAAGTGCTTAGCACAAGACTAGCACAAAAGAAGTACCCAACAGCTAACACACAGGCACAAACACATGAACACCACCCCACCCCAAAAGGATCTTCGGTATATCATAGGATGCAAGACTGTAAATCTGTATGACTCTCACTAAGAAGGGATTTTCATTATTTTAAAAACTCCTGTATTTCAAAGAATATCCACATAAAGAATGTGAGAAGGAAAGAGTTCACAGAATTTAAATTGTCAAATAGCTTTTCAAACAGATCTTATGTAAGGATAAATATGTTCTTTATTCTACACTGACAGTATTTATCAAGATTCCTATTTATCTGGAAACAAAAATGTTGAAGCAAGACAAAATCTAGGTCTCAAAAGAAAATAGTCCTAGGATTTTTGCATCCTATTTCCTACTTTATATATGTGTAAGAGATAAAACACTAAATGGTTTTAATATGGCAACTCCAGCAAAAAAGAAGAGGTCATAGTTAAGTGAAGCTATAACCACAATTTCCAAGGTAGTACCTACGAGTGTCATTTTTAAGTTTTTCCTAACTATACAAATATTCACAAGCCCTCTTACCTTTAAGATTCTTCAGGTGGAACAGTCACGTAATCAGTTTTCCATCAAACTATTCTGGGGAGGGAATTATGAAAATTAGTCCCATTTTACTTCACTTTCACCCAGCTGCTACCCTATTTATCTTGGGTTCAGAATAAAAGAGAACAGTTAAATATAAAGAATGATTTATTCCAGAAGGCCTTAAACAGTGAATACAATTTATTTAGAATGTAAGACATTTTGACACAGTTAAATATATGCCTTCAACTATGAAAATACACACAGGTAATGGAGGCAAAGAATAACGAAAACATTTTGTTTAGTGAGAGAAGCACAAGAAGTCACATTTCAGCATATAGGAAAAAACCAATTGAAAACAAAGTAACAGAGAATTAGAAAAAAATCTACCCCAACAAATAGACTGGTCATATCACCTAAGAAGACAATTTAGAAAAAGATACAGGAATTCAACAACTACTAGAATTTAAATTACTTCCTGAACTCCAGACCTTTAGTATGCTTAACCAATAGGCACTTTTCTCTTTCTCTCTCTTTATTCAAATAGGCCCTATACCAGATTCCCTACCTTGCTACAGCCTGTATTTATTCATTTAATAAATATTTAGCCAGTGCCCCTATTTTCTAGGTACCATTAGGCCTTATGCACTGATACACAAAACAAAAACAAAAATCAACAATTACAATATAGTACAGTATAGCAAGTGCTATGATGGGGGTAAGCACAAGATGTAACAGGAGCATATAATAAGCACCAAATCCTTGCAACATATGTACATTTGTAAAAAAGGCTTCCCAACTGAGACCAAAGGGATTAAAAACGTATTTTTCTAACCCCTGACCATTCTGTACCACTGCAGCATTTCCATCTTTAAAGGACACAGAACTGGAATTACCAATTCAAACATGATAGTGAGAATTTTAATTTTCAAAACAAAGGAAGGATACATGCAAATCAGAGCACATAGGTAAGTTCATGTGCTTGCTATGTTAGACTTCCTATATGGAAATGACCACTGGAAAAACATAAAAGATAACACTGTGCCTGACCCCACACCATAAAGGCTTAACCTCCAAAAAAGGTTTTCAGATAATGGCTGGACATACACACTGGTAAAAGAGAAGTATCTTTTCTCTTTCAACAAGTTTTATAAAATAGTACATTCCACATAATTATCTGAGTATACTGATTGTCCAACTGAACACCATACATTTAAAAAAATAATCGGGGCAGGGTGCCTGGGGGGCTCAGTCGGTTAAGCACCTGCCTTCTGCTCAGGTCATGATCCCAGGGTCCAGGGATCAAGCCCCGCATTGGGCTCCCTGCTCAGCGGGGAGCCTGCTTCACCCTCTCCCTCTGCCACTCCCCCTGCTTGTGCACTCTCTCTGTCAAATAAATAAAATCTTTAGAAAAAAAAATAATAATAATCAGGGCACCTGGGTGGCTCAGTCAGTTAAGTGTCCAACTCTTGATCTCAGCTCAGGTCTTAATCTCAGGGTGGTGAGCTCAAGCCCCATTGGGTGAAGCCTACTTAAAAAAAATTTTTTTTAAATAACTAATAGGTCTTTTTATAGTAAACAAAATGTTTGTCCCTTTAACACATCAATTTCTCTTTATTCATGATCACAATTATATATTTTTTCAACATCACATTTTTTCAGTTAAAAATAAAATTCTTAATCAGAAAGTACAATGAAGGGGTGCCTAGGTGGCTCAGTCTGTTAAGTGTCTGCCTTCGGCTCAAGTCATGATCCACGGTCCAGGGATCGAGCCCACATGGGGCTCTCTGCTCAACAAGGAGCCTGCTTCTCCTCTCCCTCTGCCTGCCCCTCTGTCTGCCGCTCTACCTACCTGTGCTCTATCAAATAAATAAAATCTTTAAAAAAAAAAAAAGTACAACGAAGAGCCAGCAAATTATGGTATGTATTTACAAAAACAGCAACAGAATTTTCATTTCTACCAAGAGTTTCAATTTCACCCCAACTTTATAACTACAACCAAGAGTAAAACTGAAATGGATAAGACTTTCAATCAATTTCAGCTTTAGTGAACTCATTCACATGCTGTTATGGTCTGAATGTTTGCATCCCCCAAAATTCACATGCTAAAATGCTGAATATGTGATAGTGTAAGTGGGGCCTTTGGAAAGTGCTTAAATCATAAAAGTAGAACCGTCATGAATGGGATTAGTGCCTTATAAAAGAGGCTACAGAGAGATCCCAAGCCCCTTCCACCACAAGAGGATGCAAGGGAAAGTCTGTGACCTGGAAGAGGGCCCTCACCCAACCACCCTGCCACCAGAACTCTGAGAAATAAATTTCATTGCTTATTAAGCTACCTGGTTTGTGATATTTTGTTATAGCAGCCTGAACAGATAAGACACATGCTCTTCTTTCAGTTACTATTGCACATCAGTCCCTGGAAATACTTTCTAATTTAGTTTTTGATAAGATCTTCAGTGATCTGGTTGCTTCTTAGCAACTGATCAACAACAGGATTTTCTGGGAATCTTTCTTATTCAATTCCTTCATTGTGGGCCTATACCAAAAAAAAGCTTGTTTCCCAAGCACCATTCATTGATGACCAAATAATCTTATATCTTGTTGTTTACCAAGGAAACTGAAAATAAAAAAGATGAAGTCATCTACACTTATCAGTCTTATAATAAAATCAGCTTCCCGTATCAGTCTAGGAAGTGAAGACATGCTTCAGAACGTCTCTAAAATTCTCGTGCAGTGTCTGCAACATCATGTGAGAGCCAAGAGTCCACTAATATGAAGCATATCACCTCATACTAAACTCTACAATGACCAATAACCTAATTACTGAAACAAATTATTTTTTTTAAAGATTTCATTTATTTGACAGAGTGCGTGCAAACATGGGGGGGGGGGCAGAGGAGGAGACAGAAGCAAACTCCTCAATGAGCAGGGAGCCCAACACAGGGCTCAATCCCAGGACCGTGAGATCATGATCTGTGCCAAAGGCAGATACTGAACCGAATGAACACCCAGGCACCCCCGAAGCAAATCATTTTTAAAAGGTTAGAATGAATAAAGAATAAAATAGTTCCAAAGTGAAGGGAACTGGAAATCCTTAGGCAGAACACATAGATTAAACTGAAAATAGGAAAACAAGTTTTTCAAATGTAATATAATTATGGAAAATTAGATTTCATGAAGACTATGCTCTAAAAGAGAAATTAATTTTCCTATTTCCTTTTACATTTAATGTAGCATCATCTCCTCAATAGGGCTTGCACTGTTACACACAGGATCACGATATGTTAAAAAAAAATGTAATTGACAAACCAAATTTAAATGAAATAAGGAGATTCAAGTTGCCATTACGTTCTAAAATTGGTAATAAGTAAACAGGGCAGTTCTAGTTCTGGGTAAAATGGAGTAAGCACATTCCACCTTGTTAATCTCACTGACTGAAACTATAAAACCCAGACAGAATAAATGGAGCAGCTAATTGAAATTTTGAAAGTAAATAATAGCAGGTGGATTGGGGAAGAGCCCAGAATCTGATATTATTATCAGGCTGGTAGTGAGCTTCTAATTTTTCCATCCAGTTTTGCCCCCAGCCTGGACTTAATGGCACCTGAAACCCAAAAAGTGGCTGTTGGGAACAGCAGAGAGAAAGAAAGCTCTAGGAAAAGCCCTCTATCTCTGTCCAAGGAGTGGAAAGGGGCCTCCTAATTGCTTAGCAAGAGTAAGGGAAATCTCTTCTTTTTTCTGTTCCTCATTCCCCATGACCCAATTCCCAAGCAATCCTGACAGCTGCAACAGTGGCAGCAACAGAACTAGCAGGAGCCTAAAACTCTGAGGGAAAGGTACCATCCTCACTGACTCAAGAAACTGGACTAATCTCAATTTTTCTCCTGTCTTTCTGTCACTTGCCTCCAGATGAAACTGTAGTAAATACACACCACAGTGGAATGAATGAAATGAAGCCAGAGGACTGGGGGGGGGGGGGGGGGGCGTCTGTCCCAGAGATCTAGAAAACACCATGCGCATAATAGAGGGGAAAGCATTTAAATAATTATAAGTTGTTTATGAACTCCTAGCTCACCCCTGAGCTGTAAATCTACAGGTTTAACCTTAAGCAGCATACCATAGACTCTGAAGACTAAAATATAGGATAAACCGCCATGCAAGTCACAGATTGGCTACTGGGTAATACATATTATGGGAAAAATCCAAATGTACTACAAACAAAGGTTTTGAAAACAGAACTGAGATTAAAACTACAACCTGAAGAAAGGAGGTTGTAATTGTGGCCTAAAACCTAACTGAATCAACTACCTGCCCAAACAAAAACATTAACATTCTCCATTGCATTTAAGCAAGACACTAAGATTCATATCATAATGTTCAAAATCTCCAAAACACAACCCAAAATTACTTGGCACAGAGAACAAAAAAATCTCAAACTCCTGTGGGAAGAGAACCAACAGAAAACTCCAAGATAACACAGATATTAGAGCAATGGGTGAATTATCTGACAAAGACTTTAAAGCAGGTAAAAACATGCTCTACAAGTAAGAGCAAATACTCCTGAAACAAAGAAAAAACTAGAAAGTCATAGCAAAAACAAAAAACCCACAAGATATAAAGAACCATCAAATGGAAATTTTAGAACTGAAAAATGCAATAACTGAAATAGAAAAATACACTGGACAGACTCAACAGCAGAATGGAAAGTCAGTGAATTTAAAGACAGATCAACAGAAATTACCCAATCTCAGAGCAATAGAAAAAATATTGAAAAAAATATTAGTGCCTCAGGGACCTGTGGGACAACACCAAATCCCTAACATTCATGTCAAGAGCCCAAGTAGAAGAAAATGAGTTCGATACAGAGAAAAAAGATGAAGAGAAATAATGGCCAGAAACTCCCAAATTTGGTGGAAGATATAAACCTCTAAATTCAAGAGGCTCAAAAACCCCAAACAGGATAATGAAATCCATGCCTAGAAACATCACAGTTGGATTTGTGAAGATGGAAGAACAACAGAAATGATAAATATCTGGATTAATATAATTAACTACCCTCCTCTTGAATTCTTTAAAATATGTTTGGCAATGAAAAGCAAATATAACAACACTTTCCAATAAGATTTCCAATACACGTAGATGTAACATAAGACAACTACAACATAAAGGGTAAAGGGACCTACATGGTGATAAGGTTTCTATATTTCACTTAAAGTGATAAAATATTGATTCTAAGGAAACTGTGAAAATATATGTATTATAATTCTTTGATAACTAAAAAAATGATACATAGGCAAAAACACAATAAATTAAAATGGAATACTAAAAAATGTTCAAATAACCCAAAGAAAGAGGTTACATAAGAACAGAGAGGAAACCAAAAAAATAAAACAGGGGTGCCTGGGTGGCTCAGTCGGTTGAGCATCCAAATCCTGACTTCACCTCAGGTCGTGATCTCAGGTCGTGAGACTGAGGCCCTCACCAAGGGCATGGCGACTGCTAAGGATTCTCTCCCTCTCCCTCTGCTCCCCACCCCCCTCACACGTGCGCACGCACTCTCTCTTTAAAAAATAAAAAAATAAAAAAAGTAGAACTAAATCCAAATATATCAATAGTTATAATATGTGAGAGGCAGGGAAAGCATGACTCCATCAGAAAAGGTCTCAAATCAATGATCTAAACTTCTATGTTAAAAAACTAAAAAAGAAAAAGATATACAAAGCAGGCAGAAGGAAAGAAAGAGAGCAGAAATTAATGAAATCGAAACAGAAAAATCAATGAAACAAAAGCCTGTTCTTTGAAAAGAAAAATCAATAAAATTTAAACTTCTAGCAAATAGCACTGAATAGCCCTAGCACTGTTTAAAGATATTAAATCTGTAGTCTTCCAAAAAAAGAAATCTCCAGGCCCAGATAATCTCCCTGGTGAATTTTACTAAACATTTAAAGAAATAACACCAGTTCAACACACTCTCCTCCAGAAAATGGAAGATAAATACTTCCCAATTCATTTTATGAGTTCAGTATTATCCTGATAGCAAAACCAGACAAAGATAGTACAAGAAAAGAACAAACTGATATACTACATTTAATAAAAATAAACTATGGGGGCGCCTGGATGGCTCATATGGTTAAGCGTCTGCCTTCAGCTCAGGTCATGATACCGGAGTCCTGAGATCGAGTCCCGCGTCGGGCTCCCTGCTCAGCAGGAAGCCTGATTCTCCCTCTGCCTCTCTCTCTCTCTCTGTCTCTCATGAATAAATAAAATCTTTTAAAAAAATAGACTATGGTACATTCAGCCATACAATGGAATACTATTCAGCCAAAAAGAAAGGAATGGACTAGTGCGTCACTTAACAACTTGAATGAATCTTAAAGGCAATATATATTCAAAGAAGCCAGTGTCAAAAGGTTACATACTACACAACTGCATTTATATGACATTTTCAAAAGGTCAAAACTGTAATGACAAAGAATTCTTTGATCAGTTGTCACTTGGGTTTGGGTAGGGTTGAACTACAAAGATACCATGAGGGAGCTTTTTGGAGGTAATGGAAACCATTCTGAATCCTGACTCTGGTGATGGTAATACAAATCTACACATGTATTATAATTCACAGAAGTACACAACCAAAAAAGATCAATTTTACCATATGTTAGTAAAATTTTAAATGTTTGTGGTTTTTTTTTTTTTTTTTTTTTTTTACAGACTCACTGCCGAGCAGGGAGCCCGATGCGGGACTCGATCCAGGGACTCCAGGATCATGACCTGAGCCGAAGGCAGTCGCTTAACCAACTGAGCCACCCAGGCGCCCAAATTTAAAATGTTTTATAAGTAAAGACTAACATGTGAAAGTAATTTGGGGCTAGAACATAAATTGTTAATGTTTTCAACAAAGGTACTTTTTTTTTTTAAGATTTTATTTATTTGACAGAGAGAGAGAGAGCACAAGCAGGGGGAACAGCAGGCAGAGGGAGAGTGAGAAGCAGGCTCCTCGCTGAGCAGGGAGCCCGAGGTGGGGCTCAATCCCAGAATCCTGGGACCATGACCTGAGCCGAAAGCAGATGCCTAACAACGGAGCCACCTAGGTGCCCTGCAACAAAAGTACTTTTTCACTGACAACTTCATGGTCTCAATCTTTCCAATGGCTCTATACTATCGCCAACACATAGAGGTCACCCATATTACATCGCTACTGATGAGCTTGAGAGGAGGTATCTGAATTTTCTATTTCTGGTTCTTGTATTTCTATAACACTGAAAGGTCATGTATTCTAGAGCCCATGGAGAAACAGAGATTAAAAGCAACAGGCACAACTTCACAACCCCACTAAATTCTAAGGCAATGCTGTAGAAATAGATCAGTTCTGAGACCCTAGTAATGGTATGGAGCTAACCATTTTTCACTGTTTGGGGGAAGACACGCACTACAGCTGACTCCCAACTGGGTGACAACCCCCCCCCTTTTTTTAAAGATTATTTATTTATTTATTTATTTGAGAGAGTGTGTGCATGGGAGCAAGCAGAGGGAGGAGCAGGGAGGGAGGGAGAGAAAAGGGAAAACAATCTCAAGCAGACTTCACACTGAGCACGGAGCCTGACCAGGGCTCCATTCCACAACTCTGAGATCATGACTTAAGCCGAAACCAAGAGTCAGACGCTCAACCAACTGAGCCACCGAGGCGCCCCTGGGTTACACTCTTATGTGACAGGTGTCCATTCTATGAGAAGAATATATCTATGATGCAATATTTTCTTTTAAAAAAGAAACACGAATGCCTTCTATATGCCTGGCTACTTCATCATGAACAGTTTGATAAGGAAATCATATGAAAGGCTTCCACTATTTCTCCAAATGAAAAACACTATAAAGCAGTATCATGTTACATGTCCTCCAATAATTTCAACATATATTTATGCAATTCTTCTCTAATAACCACACCACCCCTGCTTAAGGTATGGTGGAGGGAACAGAAAGGAGGAGCTGATTGTGCCATCTGCACTTCTCTTCAAGATTCTCATCTCCATTTTCTCATCCCTATTTACTAAAACAAGATGACATAACTAATTCAAATGGTAAAGGCAAAGCTAAAGCTCTTACTTTTTTGGTTTCTTTCCATCAGCAATTCCTCAATGCCTATTACAGGTCCCTTGAAGGGAAGAGTTATAAATGTGGAAAAGCAGAATTTACATTCAGAAGATTAAGCATTATGCCTATTAAAGACAAAAAACAAAAGAACAGTGAGGTGGCAGAGACTCATTTCACAACCAAACTTTCCAGGAGGACTAGCTATAGAAGCCCTTGGGGTCAAAAGCACCATACCCTCTTATCTGGCAAGCAGAACAGCCAAGAGAAAAAAGTCATCCTGGTTGGAAGTATGAGAAGTAGGGGAACTGATTATCTTTTCATCTTTTTTTCTAATCCAAAACAGAAAAACTGTCAATTATATCTTTAATTTAACCTAGAAAGACGCCCAACCTGAATTGGCAATCCCTGTCTACCCACCTCCCAAAAACACATATAGCACAGGAAACACTTGCAAATAAACAAACAAATCCTAAGAATTGAAGAGGAATTAATGACAGTAAATGACCACATACAAATGCTTGTTACAATGGAATGGAAATGGATTTCACCTATAACAGGGAAAAAAGGGACAATGTTCCAAACACTACTTCTGAAATACTGCTTTGTTCTGTTTAAACAAGATTTTAAAAACCTTTATTATAGAGTTTCAACTTCAGAAATTAGTCTCTTTTCTGCACAGATGCAAAAGGTCACTCTTTGGTTCCTCAAGAAATGTCATTCTCTAATCCTTGTAAATTGGTACAAATTGCTACAGTGAAACTAGTACTGAGAAGAAAAAAGCAATTGTTTTGTGCAGTGAGCAGGACATTTACTCTCTCTCTACTCCAGTTCTGCCTATTATCTGAATTTCTTAAACTCACCTAGGTAGTTATCTTAGATAAATATAATTTTATGTTACCTAAGTATATAATCAATGTATTCTCAAATGAATATTTCACCATAACTTAAAGAGACATTTCACAATCCTACTTCTGTAAAACATTAGTATTCTAATCTGGAAATATTATCACTTACTATGAATTACTTAAAAAGTAAAAAAGAAAGAACACTCTTCTACATTAACATCAGGCATGGGCAGATACTGGGAATCTTTCCTAAATGTAATCTTATTATAAATGCTCCAAATGCCCCAAGAGCTGGACTTTTGGGTACGCATTCCATACTATTTCAAGATACTACTTTCTGACATTTCCTAAATTATCTCATTTAACTTTTACAGTATTTTGTGAAAACGTCTCCATCCTGTATACAATGAAATTAAGTAAATTGTCTAAGGTCACAAAGCCAGTTCTAAGTATCAGGATCAGAACTCAACTAGCCCTCTGGCAGAAAAGAAAACAAATATTAATCTGGGTCACTATATATTAAAGGAAATCAATGGAAAGGCAGGGGTTCTCAGGAGAGAAATAGTGGCTATAAAAAACAGAGAAATAAATGGAAATTTTAAAACGGAAAAATACAGTATCTGAAATAAGATCCCAACAACAGATTGGAAATAAAAGGAATGAGTCAGTAAATGTGAGGATACATCAAAAGAAATGATCTAATCTGAACAACAGAAAAGTGAAAGACTGAAAGAAAATGAAGAGTCTCTGGGTCCTGTGGACAACATCCAAAGTTCTATTTATGTCATCTGAGTTCCAGAAAAATAAGAGGAAAAGACTGGTACATTAAAAAAAAAAAAAAAAAAGTGAAGAAATAATTTCCAAAACCTCCCCAAATTTAAAAATTCACAAATGGTTGGGGAGATACCAAATAGGATTAACTCAAAAGAACGATAAACATGCCCAGACAAATCGTAATTAACCACAAAAAAGCAAAGGTGAAGGAAAAAAATCTCTAAAATAGATAAACACAACATACAGATTAAATTAATGATTCAAATTAATGACTCAAATTACTGAAAACTTCTCATCAGAAACAATGGGATCCAAGAAGGCAGGACATCTTCAGTGCTAAAGAAAAAAACTGTTAACCCAGAATTTTGTAACTGGTAAAGAAATCCATCAAAAATGAAAGTGGAAAACACATTTTCAATTAAGAAAAACAAAGAGAATTTATCACCAGCAAGGTATAAAGCATAAAAGATACCCTAAAGGAAGTTCTCCAAGCTGAGGAGAAATGATATGAGAGAAACTTGAAATTCCATTAACAAAGAAGACAAATAGTCAATAGCTACATATAGATAAGAGACTATTTTTCTCCTCTTAAATTCTTTAAAAAATATATGATTACTGTAAGCAAAAATTACATTATTGTCTAGTGGGGTTTTCATTCCATATACATGTAATACATGCAACAACTTTAACATAAAGGTCACTGGAGGAGTTGTTTGGCTTCTACAGTCACTTCAAGTACTAAATATTAATTCTAAATAGATTGTTAATGTTTCAGTATATATATACATATATATAATTCCTAGAGCAGCACTGTCCAATAAAAATAATGTGAGCCACATATACAATTTTGAATTTTTAGTAGCCATATTTTAAAAGTTAAAATAAAATCAATCTAGTATATTTTATTAACCCAATATGTCCAAATATTAACCAGTAAAAAACTTATTAAATGAGACATTTTATATTCTTTTTGTGGTAGTAAGTCTTTGAAATCTGCTGTGTATCTTACATTTATAGTGTATCTCAAATCAAACTAGACACATTTCTAGTTGTTAAGAGTTGACCTAAAGCAACCACTAAGACATAATCCAAAGAGATATAGTCAAAAAGTCAACAGATAAATTTAAAGTAAAATATTCAATATATGCACATAATCAAAAAAAGGACAGGAAATGGGAAACAAATTAGTATATCATATCAATAATTACATATAAATAACCTAAACATACTAATTGAGAGATTGTCAGATTAGAGTTTACAAAAACACTGGGTTACATACTGTCTACAAGAAACTCAACTTTTTTTAAAAAAAATTTTTGAGTATAGTTGACACACAATGTTACATTAGTTTCAGGTGTGTAACATAGTGATTCAACTTCTCTACATGTTATGCTATGCTCCCCACAAGTGTAGCTACCATCTGTCACCATACAATGCTATTAAAATATTAAGATTATAATCTCTATGTTGTGCCTTTTATTCCTGTGATTTATTCATTACATAGCTGGAAGCCTGTATTTCCCACTCCCCTTTATCCATTTTGCTCAGCCTCCCACCCTCCCCTTCCCTCTGGCAACTATCAGTTTGTTCTCTGTATTTACAGGTCTCGTTCTGCTTTTTAAGAAACTCACTTTAAATATTAAAACATAGGTTAAAATGAAAGTATAGAAAAAGATATGCCATGCAAATAGTAGTCAAAGAAAGTTGGAGTGGCTATATGAATATAAAATATATTTTTAACTTCTCTTAAGGGCTTGACTAGATTTCTCCTTCATTTCATTTTATTAGTTTTATCTACTTCTGTAGCAGTTTTGAAAGAATAAAGCTATTTTCCGTTTCATGCATCTCCCTCATATTACTCATGCTGATGTCTAAGTAACTGAACACGTACAACAGTTCCTAAAGAAATATGGCCTTAATGCATTAAAGCTGTCCTATCTGAAGGCTCGTCTACAGTAAGGTTTTCAGGTGAATGATACCTTACAAATTTTTTAAGTTTTTAATATTTATTCCCCATAAGAACAATAATTTAAAGAAACAATTTTCTTGACAGGCCATCTGGGCATACAAAATAGTGTTACAAGTATATTTACCTTAACAGCTCATTTATCATTTGTAAGCTGTTTCACTGAGCCCAGAGTATTTTCAAAGCAGTGTTGCTGTGGCTGCTCTCTTTAATATTTATATTTCTGTTTTCGTTTACTTTAAGCTGCTGAACTACTACTTTGGCCAGGGTATTGAGGCTGGCTTGGAATACAAAGACTTAGATTAAGATACTATAACCCTTCCTGCTGCAAAAACTAGAGTTGGAGAAGTAGCACACAAAAGATGAACAAGACAGCATATGCTAAGTGCCAAATGTGAACTACAGGCATTTTTCAGGACTAATTTAGTCAGAAAGAATTCATTTAGAACAGCAATAGGAAATAAGGGTAAAGACATAATTATGGGCCAGAATGTAAAAGGACTTAAAAGTTTAAGTCCAAGGTAGGACTTAAATTGTGTTTTGTAAAAAGTAGGAAATCGCTAAGAAAAAGTCCACCTCAATCCCATTTATCTATTTTGACATGTTTAAACTGGGGGTTTTGAAAATAATGCAGCAACAGAAAGTGGAGAAAGAGAGGAAAGTATGGAAAACTAATTAGGAAAAAATGGAAGAACACTGGGGAGCAATAAAGAAGGCCTGATTAGGACTAAGCCCCTCAAGGGCAAAGACCATATTTCATCCCCAGACCTACTAGACACAGATATCAACAAACCTATAGCAGAAGATTATGGGTAGGGGAAATGCCTACTTCATATCAGGCAATAAACTCTGACATGCCTTTGCACATTTAATCCTCAAGACCCCATACTATATAACATTTTAAAAATTAAAACACCACCAATATTCAACACTAGTAATACTACATTAAAAAGGTTTGAAAATCACTAAACAGAGTTAACTTAAGGTATGAAACAAAAGAGACTGGAATTAGCTGCTATTACCACTGGACTTCGGTAAGTGTTCCTTAAAAATTAAAATAGGTGAGGACACTGATTAAGTCACCAATAAAAGGTGACAATCACTATCTGGGACAACTAGAATGCAAAGCTAGGTCTGACGGACTCCAAAGAACCAATTTTTACCTTACTGTCAAAATTATATTAAAAAGACTCTCCTGTAAGTACATCTGAGAACTCCTGGGTAAAAAGGAAAATAAGGAGGGAGATTAGTGTTATCACTAACAGAGATGTCAGCATCTCAAGAGGATTTAAATTTTAAAAGTTGAGAACATATTTGATCATAATTTTCACTACAAGTTTTGGTGTGATAATCTTTTATAAAAACAAGTGAGTATAATCTTTAAGAAAACATGTCTATATGTTGGTATTCTGCCTGGAGGTGCTGGAGCCCAAGTTAACGCCAGTGTCCATATGAAGGATGGTGAGGGAGCCCAGAGTGAGGTACTGGAGCTCAAGCAGAATGGTGAGATCCTCAATATGAGGTATCTGAGGGGCCTAGAGTGAGGAATGCATCTTGGCACAAATCATCAGAGCCTTAAGAAGAGTGAAAATGTTATGCAACACAGGGGAGGAAGCAATAGTGACAAAAGGAATTTGGCTACATCCTGGTGATTGATCATTAAGTAAATACACTAAGGATACTGGGAGTCAGGCTTCCCCTTGTAAGAGAAGGATGTTATAAATCTGGAGAGGGAGAAAATGAAAACAAACGCTGGAACACAAAAATTACAACTGGAAAAATTAGTACCAGCTCATGGATTTTTGTATATACAGAAATAAAAATAGCACCCCAATCTTGGTTTTCTAAATACCTTTCTTCACTGAAAGAAATCCCTCCTTGGAGAAACGGCTGATTCCAGGGTCATAGCAGGGAAAGTATGTACAAGGTGACCCTAGAACATTTTCTTGTGTCACACTTGCTCAGAGCAAGTCAAAAGAACACAGAAACCAGCTTGAAGGGGCTTTCATTGGTCAAAGCTGGGACAATTTGAGAATAAATAGCAAATCTGATAAAGAATGGGCTATTTATAAACTATCAAAATACTTTCCCACAAAATACTATTAGTTATCAAGAGAGGGAAAAAAAAAAAACTTTAGTGAAGAAGCTTGGGAGACTTCACCTTAATCAAAGTGTATATCATCAGTTAGGGCACAAACAGAAATTGTATGCCATCCAATAGGATGCAATGAGATCACAGCATCATTACTGAGACACTCCTGTGAAAAAAATGCACAATTTGAATCTAACCATGAGGAAATACCAGGCAAATCTAAACTGAGAGACATTTAACAACAAAACTAACCTGCAATCTTTTAAAATGTCAAGGTTATGCAAATCAAGAAAAGACTGAGGGATTGATTATTCTAGGTTGAAGGAGTGTAAAAAGACATTATAATTAAATGCAACACAGAAATGTGAACTCTTGTTAACAAACGAAATTACTGTGGAAACTGGCAAAACCTGAAAGAGGTCTGAGAGTTAAATTGTAGTAATACAGCAATGTTAATTTCCTGATTTTGATATATTTATGTAAAAGAAAGTCCTTATCTTTGTTTGGGGTGATGAGAAGGCATCTGTAACTTACTCCCAAATGGCTCAGGGCTTGTAAAACCTTCCCTGTACTTGTACTTGGGACTTAAGCAGGACTGTGCCTGCAACTTACTCTCAAATATTTCAGGGAAAAAAGTCCTTTGTATTGTATTTGAAACTTTTCTGAAAGTTTAAAATTGTTTTAAAAAAAGAAAAAGATTATCTACAATATTCATTTACAGCACCTAAAACTAGCATATGAGTAAAGCAGTACTCCTTCCAAGTGAGTATGTGTTTCCATCTCTTTTTATTATAAGAAAAGACTCTGCTTTATTATTTATGGGATTCTTAATGACTTTTGATCTACATCTGCACTGTAACGACTATTCTGTTCCCCGGTTGCACTGGCCATATCTCAAATGCTCAACAGCCACATCAGCTACTGTATTGGTAGCACAGATACACATTTTAATCATCACAGAAAAGTCTACTACTTGATAGCACTGACTTAGAGTTTGAAAGGCCAACTGATACAATGAATAAAGACCCAAGAGTCAGATGGACTTGAGTATATATTCTTAAAAAGTGCTCTGACACTTAGCAAGTAATTTAACTTCTCTAGAGCCTCAGACTCCTTTCTGTAAAATGAATTAATATACCCAATATTGCAAGGCTGCTGAAAAGGTCAAATGAAAATTTATGTAAAATGTCTAAAACAGAATGGTTGGCACATAGCAAATATTTGACAAACATTAGGTCTCTTCTGTAATGTGGACAGATAATTTCTTAATCTTTTTTTTTTTTAAGATTTTATTTATTTATTTGACAGAGAGACAGTGAGAGAGGGAACACAAGCAGGGGGAGTGGGACAGGGAGAAGCAGGCTTCCTGAGGAGCAGGGAGCCCGATGCGGGGCTCAATCCCAGGACCCTGGGATCATGACCTGAGCTGAAGGCAGACGCTTAAGAACTGAGCCACCCAGGCGCCCCTCTTAATCTTTGATCTCAGTTTTTTTTACAACTAGTTAAGCTATTACAGGAGCATCAATTTGAAAATAAGAAGCTTACTATCTTACTTATTCAAAAGGCCAATGAGCTCCTTGTTGTTAAATTCAATGAAAAAATCTTTTAGCTCTTGGGGCATCTGGGTGGCTCAATCGGTTAAGCATCCCGACTCTTGATTTCGGCTAAGGTGGTGATCTCAGGGCGGTGAGACTGAGCCCCTTGTTGGGCTCTGTGCTGGGCATGGAGCCTGCTTAAGATTCTCTCTCTCCCTCTCCCCCTCTTCCTCCCCCCAGCTCTAAAAAAAAAAGAAAAATCTTGGGATGCCTGGGTGGCTCAGTCAGTTAAGCGTCTGCCTTTGGCTCAGGTCATGATCCTAAGGTCCTGGCACTGAGTCCCAAGTCGGGCTCCCTGCTCAGCGGGGAGCCTGCGTCTCCCTCTCCTCCCCACTTGTGCTGTTGCTCTCTCTCTCAAATAAATAAAACTTAAAAAAAAATCTTACAGCTTTTACATTACTCAACTCTCATCAATACTTGACCCTACTTATTACTCTCCCCTTGAAATACTCTCTTCCTTTGGTTTCTCTAATACCACACTCAACTCCTACTTCTCTGACCTTCACAGTATTCTTTGGGAGCTTACATTCCTCCAGCAAACTTTTTTTTTTTATGTTAGAGGCCACTGTGATTCCCTTCAAGTTATATTCCCTCCCTTAGGCAATTCCACCTTAGTTTCGACTATCTATGTAAGTGACTCCAATTTTCTATTTCCAGCCCATACCTCTCCTCTGAAATTTAGAACCCTATTATCTAATTTCCATCTGAAAGTTCCAAAGGTATCTTAAATGCAATATGCCAGAATCAAAAGAACCTTGGTCCTTCTGTGGTATCACCATCAACCTAGCTGTTTCCCTGAGTTGATGGTTGAAATTTCTATGTCCCTCACTTTCCATCCATCAACAAAGGCCTGGTGATCTCAAATCCCATTTACTTTTGCCCACCTCCACAATGCTCATCCTAATTCAAGCTATCCTCATCTCTTCTGGACTACTACTGCAAGAGTCTTAACTAATTTCCCTATACCCACTCTTGCTGCTTCTCCCTTTCAATACCCACTACCACAATCATAATTCTGCTTTCTGGAACTACCAAAAATAAGTATAATTTGGCTTCTAAATGACAACTGTCTTACTTTTAAACAGTAAGACAGTTATACCACTTTACCCTTAGCTAAGTATTCTTAGTTCTGTCTATATCCTGATACATCAGTTTCAAGATCACATTCTATCATACTCTCCTTTGAAAATGTCCCCTGAACTGAATATAAAGCATGGATAATAAGTAACTTAGCAGTTCATGCAAAAGACTGAGACTAGCACAGTTTAAAGTTTCAAACCACAATTAATATTTTAAATGTTTTAATGTTTCTAGCTGAAAGCAGGTTAATCTATTAAGTATTAAATATAAGCACCTACCATGTATCAGGCATTATTCAGGTATTTGGGGACAAAAAAATGACGCAAACTGACAAACCCTGTTCTCACAGAGATTCATTAAAGAAGAAAGACTATTAACTTAAGATAGTAATTTATACAATATGTTAGAAAATGATAAAACGCAGGCGCCTGGGTGGCTCCGATGGTTGAGCGTCTGCCTTCGGCTCAGGTCATGATCTCAGGGTCCTGGGATCGAGTCCCGCATCGGGCTCCCTGCTCCTTGGGAGCCGGCTTCTCTCTCTGCCTCTCTCTCTCTCGTGAATAAATAAATAAAAATCTTAAAAAAAAAAAAAAAGATAAAACGCTATGGAGAAAATGTGGCTTAAAAAGTGGTAGGAAATGTGGGAGGAAGGTCTGCTATTTTATACAGAGTAGTCAGAGAAAACTTCAGTAGCAGAGTAGAAGTTGGTTGAACAGAGTAAGATAATCAAGTCAGAGAGGAAGAAGAGACTTAAAACACTCAGAGCCTGGTAAACGATAGACTTGGATTTTACTGACTGAGAACGGAAGCCATTTGAGAAGAGAAGTGACATGGTTTGACAAATTTCATCAGGATCACTCTGGCAGTTGAGTGTTAAAAACCATATAGGTAAGCAAAGGCCATAGTGAGACTTTTTAGGAAACTATTTTGCAAGTGAGAGATGATGGTACTGTTTTTACATTTTATAGTAAAACTTTATGTGCCTAAGTACTAGAATTAACAAAGCCACAACTTTAAAAAAAAGACAACAATGACAATGCAAAGATGAGTCCTGGGAATACTAAGAGAATACCAGGTATTTTAACTCTGAGCTCTACTGAGTGCTACTACCAGTTAGTACAATTCAGATGCAAGATAAGGTGCAAAGCTACTAATTTATTCTTTTGGACAAAAGGTATAACTAAGAATTTAGGTTTTAAGCTTCTTTATTTCACTGGGTAAGGTAAGTCAAGATCCAATGTACGTGACTAAAAGGCAAAGGTGGATGATGGCAGAGCTTGCTAAAGGGAAGTTACAATGAAAATTATTCTAAGGCTGACTCTTTTTATTACCTCTACATCTGCCACTCTCTTTGGTTAGATTTTACAACCATTTCTCACTGCCGTACCTAAAAAGTTCAGTATAAAGTCGATGAGTAGTAAATACTGTACTCTCCTACTATTAGAACACGCTACTGATGGCGAGTCAACATCAGTCAACTGCACTGTTTCCTCCTATCCCTAATTAACAGCACAGCTTTTCAGGAAAATTGCCTAAGCCAGGCTAGTGCCCAAAAAATAATGAGGAAGCTGGGTGATCCCTGACGAGTTTCAATCTTAACTCATGGACCCCACTACCACCACCTAAAGACATACCCAAAAAAATCACTCTTAAAATTTTCTCCATTACACATTTCAGGAGGGCAGCATATTTATGAACAATTTTCTATTTTCCTATCCAGTTTTATTCCCCCTTGACTTACTGAAGAATGCTTTCAGAGTGTGAGTACACCAGGAGTAAGCAAACATCCAAATCTTACCCTACCAAAATCTTAAAATGTACTCAAAATCTTTATTTTAATGTACTCAAATTCTCGGGCAAAAAGGTCATCATCTGAATGTAAAACTGAATTACTATTAATATACTTGCAAGCACCAAAAAATGTAATGAAAAAGTGCAGCTACAGTAAGAGTAATTTTAAAAACTCATACTGCATAAAGTAAATTTAGATTATCTTTAAGAGTATAAAACAAAATAAATCCAAAGACAATTTCAAATTTTCATCTGCCCAATAAATTAAAGCAACAAAAATAAAAATCCCACAAACTTTTTACTGTAGCTCTTAACCAACAGCAAAAAAAGTGGGACGATTAAGCCAACAGCCAAAGAAACAGGAAAGAGAAAGCAATGGTCTAGAAAGAGATTTGATTCTTATCAAAATTTTTAATACAGTTACCAATAAAACACAAAAACTACCAGTTATTTAATAACGTTTTGCCTTCAATATTCTGCTGAAGTAAGCAGTCATATGCTCGAATTAATTTTTAAAATGAAAAATGCATCTATTAATATGCTTTTTCCGAAATTCGGTCAAAATTCCGAAACTGGAAAATTTAAGATCAGCGTCCAATAGCCAAACATTAAAAACTTTGGGATCAGTTCTGCTTAAAAATCTTAGGTCACTGGCAGTATGATAAAGATGTTAGAAGCAATCCAAAATTAATGATAATCGCTCAACTCGTAGACGCTGTAAGAAGTCCCCTACAGAAACATGTCGGGGGTATTTTACAATTCCACATCTGAATCTGTGAGTATTTTAGTCAACTACTTAAACCGGGCATTTACTTTTAAAACAATTCTTCCAGAACATGTGTGGACAGCAAGACGGCCAGCGATCTCTAAGAAATGTCTGTAATGGTTCAAAATTCCTAGGTGTGAGGAGGCGCGACTCATTAAGCTAAGTTTAGATCCGGCCCTTTTGTTGTCAGCCCAGGAAACGGGTTTAAAAACGGGGGGTGGGAGAGAGTTTGAAATCAGGACGAGGTAAACGCTGATGCCTAGCAGCGCCGGCTCTTCCCTATTCGCGCACCGAGAGGTCACGGCGTAGTAAAGTTTGGTTTCACGAGCGGGCTTGGACACTATTGACAAAAGCAAAGTCTACTAAGTAAAGCGAACTCGGGGGTCGGCGAGCGCCCGGAAGCCCAGCAAGACACGTTTCCACCGCAGGGAGGGGGTGTATGTGTGCCGACTCGGTCGCGGAGCCTCTTGCCTCAACCCGCCCCCCCCACCCGGACCCCGAGCCCAGGCGGCGACAGGCTCCGCCGGCAGAAGCGGCGGGAGCCGGGTAGGCCACAAGGAGGAAATGGGACGGGGTGTCGGCAGAGAGGCGGCGGCGGCCGGAGCGGGGCCTCCCTCGCGGGGTGGCGAGAAGGAAGAGGGGCCCGCCCCGCCGCAGCGTCCCCCGCCTGGAGAGGCAGCTCCAACTTTCCTCCCAGCGCAGGACGCCGTCTGGGCCGCGCGCGATTCCGAAACTTTGTCCGCCCTCCCGTCGCCCCCGGCCGGCTCCTCCGCTCCGCGCCAGCCCGTAACAGCCCCCACTTCGCCCCGACAGCTGCCGGAGTCCATCCGCCCCGGGGTCGGCCCGTGTTTACCTCAGGCCGAGGTCGAGGCGCTTGCTCCAGCGGCGGCGGCACCACTGCCGGTCCCTAGGTCCCCGTCACGACGCCAAGTTCCCCAACATGGACTCCTTAGTCCGCTTTGAGTTGTTCCGGAGGTCGCTAGGGCGCCGGCTCTACCCGCCGAGTCGGGAGGTGGCGGCGCAGCAGAGAGCGGACCCGGGCTGCGCTGCTCCGCGCGACTTGCGCCACCGCTCCTCCCCCTCCCCCCGCCTTGTCTGGCCTCCTCCCTCCCCTCGCGTGCCCTCCCCTCTCTCCCCCTCCGCTCCGCTCAGCCGCGCCGCCACATGTCGGCGCGCTACGGTGACGACGGCGGCGCGGGCGGCGGAATCCGCCGCACTCTCCCTACTCGCTTGCTGGGCCCTGCGCGCACCGCTGCAACGCTCAACCGGACCACGGGGGGGCGCTGGCAAACCACCCTTAGCGACCTAGGAACGTGGCGGGCGGAGTGACGTCACGCGGCCTGTGAGCGGGAGGGAGAACGGCAGCGGGCTTCTGGGAAACGTCTTCCGCGGGCTGTCACCCTCCCACCCTGCGGACTGTGCGCAGGCGCCGTGCGTGAGGCGCTCGAGTTGGCGCTACGCTGGCCGAGGAGCCGCTTAGCTGCCGCGGACAATGGAGGAGGCCTTTGGGGACCTGGACGTGAGGTGGTCTGCGTGGCCTTTGCTACACTATCTTTATGGTAATCCGATATTGAAGAGCGTTCTTAGGCTGTTTGGCGGTGGGTTGAGTTTTCACCCGGCACCCACCGTTGCCCAGCTGAAATACACCTTACCGGCAGGTTGAAGTGTCCTTAACTTGAAAGCCCACCGCTTTCTTTTGTCCTGGCGGCATTTAAAACATGCTTAGGGGAGAGGTTTCCCCTGTGGTACATCGAGTCTACGCATTTCCCCATGTCTTAATTCCCACAGCAAAAAAATTAAACTTGATTATGATTAACTTAGAGGACTTCCACTCTGTGGTCAGGCAGCGGCGTGATTTTTCGATAATTTGTCGGGACCTGCGACGTGGAGCCTCTGTGCCTTGTTTATTCCCCGTCGGGTCGTTAGATCTTTTGTTTTACTTGAGAAACACCTTCACAGGCTGCTTTTTCAAAGTCACCGCCTCTTCGACCTCACAGTTTCTCTTCCGGACAATTTCGGCACGCTCCTGACTGCTCCTCCCCCTCTTCTTCCAGGTGGTCCTTTCAGCCCCCCGCGCACCCCGGGGTCCTGCTGACAGCCCCGCGGGAGGAAGCTCAGGCCCCGGGCCGCCCCGGGCCGCCCCGCCGACGCGGCTTACCCCAGGTCTCAGGCTCAGCCAGCCGTGCGGCTCGCACCTTTCCCTGCCGCCTGCCCCATCCCCCTTCTGTGCACGCTGCGCCCCCCTAACCACGACTTGCCCAGAATGACTCTCCTCCCCACGTCCTCGAGACCCCGCCGGCAGGCCACCTCTGTGCCGCCCGCGCCCAGACTGGGCTGGTTGCCATGCCCCCTGCTCCCCGGACTGTGAGGTCGCTTCTATGGCACCCTCATCCTGTGCGTGCAGTCTGGTCCGCTCCGTGTCCGCCTCACACTGTGAGCTCTGGGACAGTGTCTCCCAACAGCTCCTGGCACAGTGCCTGTCACTCAGTGAGAACTTGGTCAATAATTGCTGGAGGAATATATGAATGGCAGCCTTGTCCCGATCTCAAAGTCTTTGGAGTTTTACAACGTATAGTTTTTGATACGAGGTTTGGGGATTTAGATGGGCTTTTCTGTGTTTGGAAAGTTTGAAGGAATGATGATCTAGAGGAGTTAAAATGGTTTTTTTCTAGTGGAAGAACAAAAATTTTTATGGACGGCCTTTCCCTGTCACTATCAGAGCAAACAGAATTCCGTAAAATAACCAGGTCAACAAGCACGATGATGAGCCATCCAACAGAATAAGGGTGTAGCTTTTTCATGTATACATGCACATCTTCACCCTAGAGAACGCGACCTCTGGGAATGTAATTTCAGGTGGAGACTAATGGGGCAACATTCTTCTGTGGATATTTTACATGATAATCTTTATTTATTTCTTAAGAAAGTATGACTTCTTAAATTTTAATTAAAGGTCAAATGACAATATCTGCCAATAGAAAACTATAATTTAAAAAAAGGCAATAACAGTATACCATTTCAGCAAAACTAAACGATATAAATCCTTTTTTTCCCCTGGGGCCATTTCCCCTTTATCATTTTATTTTATTTTGTTTTCATCATGATAAATGTAGTCTTTAATCCCTACCCACCTCCCCTTTGGTAACAATCAGTTCTCTATAATTAAGAGTCTGTTTCTTGGTTTGTCTCTCTTTTATTTTCTCTCTGCTCTTTTGTTAAATGCCACATATGAGTGAGATCATATGTTATTTGTCTTTCTCTGACTTATTTCACTTAGTTTTATACTCTCTAGCTCTATTCATGTTGCAAATGGCAAAATTTCATTCTTTTTATGGCTAGATAATATTCCATTGTATATATGGACCACGTTTTCTTTATCCATTCATCTGTCGATGGACACTTGGGTTGCTTCCATAGTCTGGCTATTGTAAATAATGCTGCAGTAAACATAAGGGTGCATGTATTCCTTTGAATTAGTGTTTTTATATTTTTTGGGTGAATACCCAGTAGTGTGATTACTGGATCATAGGGTAATTCTATTTTTAATTTTTTGAGGAACCCCTATACTGAACAATAAGAATTTTTGGATATATTTATTCTCTGGCAGATAATTAATTTTCCACTAGGTATTATGTGAGAATATTTTAGGAGAAAAATGCTTTTGATGCTAATGTACTTGTAGTTTCTACTTTCATGTGGTTTGTAATAGGCCATCTCTTGCCTCCCCAGGGAAAAGACTGTGTATTTCTGTACCTGCAGCATCCTCCTAGTTAATGCTTGCATGTGAGGATTTGTTACTCTTTCTGTGGTTTCAGTATTTTTTATTTACAATGTAATAAAGAGATACAGAGGTTTAAATGATGAACTATAAAATGCAGGAGTAAAGATTGATATATCAACCATCACTGTCAACATTTAAGATTTGATTATAACCATAAATAACACAAATGATACGCATCATAAAGCAACCTTCAACTGAATGCCCAATTGGCTTATTGTACTTTACCCAGCACTTAAACTATCAGACATGTCACACAGCAACAGAAACCCATACTGGCATCTTTAAAAAAAAAAAAAAAAAGAAGGGTAAACAGTATGTTGATTTTGAGAAAGCTTTACCAGAGATAACTGCTATTATTAATTTAACTACTATAAGTTGAATACAAAATAACATTGAAATTAAGAGGTGGAATCACTGTGTAAAGGCACTCAATTGAGTTGGAAATATGACTCTCATATGGATGATACCCTTGCAGTTTTGAACAAATTGCCTAATTTTTCTGGTCCTCAGTTTTCATATCCATTACAGTGGAAAATTGTATTTTAATGATCTCTGTGACATTTTTATAACAGGAGTGTATGAATTCCACGGGTGTACAGTTTAAGACTCTTACAAGCAAAATATGACCAAATATATAGTATCTTGGTAAGGAATGAAAAATACATGCTATAGGGAAAAGTTAGTTTACAGGAATTTAAAAAAAAAATGCTGGTTTCTCTCTGTTTTCACAACTGTGCAGAATTTTAATCAAGATGATACTGATTATTACCCAATCATTTTCTATGTGGAATTAAATTTACTTCAGCACCAATCAGTTGGGTGTCTACTATTTGGGAGGTGCTGTGAGATGGTTATAGATGAATGAACAGAGTCTCAGAGACAGTTTAGTGGGTACAGATAAGTACAAAAACAAACTAAGGAAGAATATAAGTGTCATAAAAGGAATAAAAGCAAAAGTGCTGGTTGGGAAAGGGGGTGTCAAATGAGGGAGAGAATACAAAAAGGACCAAGGACAATTTCATAAAAGGACAAATCTGAACAAAATATATTCAGATATTATTCCATATTAAAAGTCCAGTTTCTCTAAGGTTGGTTTCCCATCCCCCACAGCACCTCTTACCATTTTTTTTTTACCACTCCCCTCAAGTCTCAACCTCACAATTACTCCTGCAGAGCCCCTCAACCCTGACCCAGCAAAAGATCTCGCCACAGTCTTTAACTTTCTTACCTTCTTTCCCTATACCTGCAGTCTATCTATAACTGTCTATATCCACACACACTTGTTGTCCTCTACCACAGAGGAAACACCTCTTGCTTAATGCTTACTTAGCTCTTTCTACTTGTGCTGTAGATCTGTTTTTTCCGGACTTCGGGATTTACAAACCATTAGCATTTCTAACAGTTTAGGAACTGACATAGGTAGGGCTGCTAACTTTTTCTTTTTTTTAAGATTTTATTTATTTATTTGAGAGAGAGAGAGAGATAGACAGCGAGAGAGGGAACACAAGTAGGAGGATTGGGAGAGGGAGAAGCAGGCTCCCCGCTAAGCAGGGAGGCCGATGTGGGACTTGATCCCAAGACCCTGGGATCATGACCTGAGCCAAAGGCAGACGCTTAACGACTGAGCCATCTAGGCGCCTGGGCTGCTAACTTTTTAATCTTGACAAATAATGGTATACATTTTTAAAGTCTTCCCATCTCTTATAACCCTCAATTCCTTTTAAAAAAATGCACTTACAACATTAAAGAACTAAATTTTTATGAACTATGCTGTTTATTTGCATTTCCCTCTGGAACAGTGAAGCCATCGCAGCCCTGGTACTTTCGGGACTCTGCTCTGAAATGGATCCTCTCTATTCCCTCAGGGCCCACCTATGGGTTACTCTGTCTCCAATATTTTCAATCTCTGCTTTACTGGGGATTAATTTATCTTTCTTCTCTCCAAATCTAAAAATAGTTTATATCTAAGACTACTTCCTCATTTCACTTTCTTCTCACTTGTTTAAAAGGTAATAAACATTCATTTTAACAATTCAGACAACACAGAAGTATAACAAAGTATATTTCAGAAGCAAATAAAGAAAAAGATAGTTTTCCTCTCCCTATCCCAATCCTAGAAAAAATCAAGGCTGAAAGGTTAATGTTTCCCTCCATACTTTTTCCAATGGTTATAGAAACACATATTAATAGAAATTTTGATTTTTACAAATAATGAATTACACCATGTATATTTTTCTGAACTTTTTCTTATTGAGGTTTATAATGGATACTCTTATCTAGCTCATTCTTTTAACTAGCTGCACAATATACTATTAATGTACCATAATTTTTAAGCCATTCCTTTATTGATAGATAATAAAGATTTGTCCAGATTTTGTGCCATTATAAACATTGCTAGAATGAATGTCCTTATACATGTATCTTTTTAAAATTGTGCAGTGTCTTTCTATAGATGCAAATCCTTAAAGTGAGATTATTGGGACAAAAGATATGTGCACATTTTGATAGATACTGCCTGGAGAGAATATATATGGATTTTTTTTTTTTTTTCTTGTTTGTTTTGACATCCAGCATCCATCTCTTTTTCTGGTAACAGCACCTCATTTTCTTTAGAAGAATTAGTCCTCCTCTATTAACCTTTGGAGTTACAAATGGTATTGACTCCTCCATTGGCTTCTACAATTGATCAATGAGAGTACAATATCACAGAGTTATAATATTCTATAGTTCAGGGATGGACACATGACTCAACTCAGGGCAGTAAGAATTAGATCAAGGACTTTTCTTCTCTGCTAGACTTGTTGCTCTAAGGATGTAAGCTCTCTTCATAAAGAGAGACCATTACAGAAAATGACTTCCACTCAGAGGAAGACAGAACTAAGACTTGGAAAGAAACTAGATTCTAATGATAACATTTTAGTAGATTCCATCTAGCTATGTCTAGATTTTCAGTTACGTGACTATATAAATAACTCTTGGCAGGGGTAGGGGGATGAGTTGGGTTTTCTGTTACTTGTGACCAAAGATGTTTTGAGTGAGACACTGCCAGATTACCTCTAGAATTATTGCAGTTCACATTCCAATCAAAAGGTAGAAGAATGTCTATTTCTCTATCTCTTACCAGGACTGAAGCATGAATCTTACATCTTTGTTGGTGTAATGTGCATTAAATACTATCTCACTAATATTTTAATTAGTGTTTCCCTGACTACTAATAGGGCTGAAATTGTTTTCATATATTTTGAGGCTGTGCATAATCTTTTTATGTTTTTATATTGTTGCTTGTCTTCATCTTTTTCTGATCTTTTTATAGGATCTTTTTTTTTTTTAAGATTTTATTTATTTATTTGACAGAGAGAGACACAGCGAGAGAGGGAACACAAGCAAGGGGAGTGGCAGAGGGAGAAGCAGGCTTCCCGCCGAGCAGGGAGCCCGATGCAGGGCTCGATCCCAGGACCCTGGGACCATGACCTGTGCCGAAGGCAGACGCTCAACGACTGAGCCACCCAGGTGCCCCTATAGGATCTTTTTTATGTTAGAGCTCTTAACTCTTGGTGTTCCATATATGTAGATACTATTTTTTTTCATAATCATCTTTTGACTTTGCTCATGGTGGCTTTTGTCATAAGAAGGTTTTAATTTTTATATTGTCGAACCTGTCCATTCACTCTTTAAACCCACAACAATTAGGCTTATGTCATCACCACTCCACTGAAACTGCTCCTGGAGAAAATCACCAGTGACCTCATACTGACCAAGTGTAATGAACTCTATAGTCCTCAGCAAGCAGTTATTGTCTTGTATTGACTGCCTGCTGTGTACCAGGCTTTGTGCTGGGCACTGGTAGTATAAATAAGATATTGTTCTTGCCCTTAAAGAGTTGACAATTTATTGCAACAGTCAACCAGATGAACATATTTTAATATGTAATTGATGCTGATGTTGAGTTTGTGTTATGGGCTGAATTGTGTCCCCCCAAAAGTTCACGTGTTTAAGTCCTAATCCCCAGCACCTCAGAATGTAATTGTATTTGAAGACAAGGTCTTTAAAGAGGTGATTAAGTTAAAATAAGGTCTTTAGCATAGGCCCTAATCCAATATGACTGGTATCCTTATAACAAGGGGAGATTAGAACATAGACATGTGTGCACACAGAGGCAGGAAAAGATGGCCATCTACAAGCCTAGGAGAAAGGCTTCAGAAGAAATAACCCTGCCAACCTCTTAATCTCAGACTTCTAGCCTCCAGAACTGTAAGGAAATAGATTTCTTTTGTTTAAGCACCCAGTCTGTGGTCCCTTGTTATGGCAGCCCTAGCAAAAGAATATAGTTTGTCTCCACAACATCCCTTCCATCGCTCCCCCTGGTGAAGCATCCATGTGGTTGTAGAAGGCAAAGATTAAAACATACCAACAATTCCAGGAATGAACTCTGATTATTTTAAAGCACTCAAGGTAATCCCATACTTCTTGCCACAGTGAGTGGTTTAGGAAACCCAGACTTTGACCAGTTTGTGTCTGTGAACCTTGAATTGCTCTTGACTCTGAGAAAGATTTTTCCTTATTCTTTAAATAAAGCTGCTAAAGCCTGCTCTCTTTCCATCTTTCCATTTGGATGGTGAGGGTTGAGAATATAAACCCTGGAATTACTGCAGCTACTGTCATTGTGAACAAAGCTAGCTTTAGGATAATGCTGATTCTAAGGCAGAGCAGAGAAGGAGCAAAACCAAGTCCTTAACATTATTCAGCCACTGAATCAAATCAATCCTGATACCTGCTCAGTTATGTGAGCCAAGAAATCCCCTTTTTTATTTAAGCAACTTTTAGTTTTTAAAAAACTTACAAAAGGTCTTAACAGATAAGATACACAGGGAAGGGAATCTATCACACATTGAATTCCCCAGGAAATATACTTTGACACAGAGATTCAGGTGCAGAAATTTCACTGGAGATTGCTCTTGGGACCCACCTCTGGAATGAGTAAGGGAAGTAAGATTGGACAGAGGAAGAAGTTAAACTGTGATGCAGTCCAGCAAAGGCATCAGTCTTTCCTACAGAGAGTTCTGAAGACTTTATGCTACCTCAATGACCGATCATTTTGGCCAAACCCAGAAAAGTAAGGAGGCCCTCTTGAGCCAAAGGTAAGTTCTGGAGTAGGATTCAGTTGAAAGCTATCAGCCTCTAATATTTCTAGCAGCTGGTGGAATGACTTTGGTCCTAGATGGGGAGATCTCTGCAGTGTACCACATTTTCTATGACCATTCACCCCTTTACATATAATAAGTTCTAGAAGCAGCTCTTCCAAAGTTCCATTGGGTCTCTTCCTGGAGAAATTTATAAGAAAAGTGTTCGTAGGATTAACTACAGCCCTTGAAGCTACTTTTGGGGCCATAATTGAAGCTGATCATCTCCTTCCTCTTCTACCCATTCTAGATTCCCCTCACCCTCTGCTTGTCAAGGTAGTTTATTTAGTGCAGTGACCTAGATCTTCTTCTCTGAGGGGACTTAGCCCTTCATCACTAGGTCCTTCTCAATTTGTGGCTGTTGCACTTGTCCATGTACCATCTAAATTGGTCAAGTGGAAACCAAGACACCCAAATGGATTACTTGAGTATTAAACATATTCTTTCCTGTCTGTATTGTATAACTGCAGTTCTACTGAAGATTAGGGTCAGTTATACTTTCCTGCTGGTTTCTTGGAACGAAGACCTTGAAGTGACCTGGCACTTTAGCCAGCAGTAGCTGGGGTTTAATGGGACTCTTCCTGAGGTAGCCAAAACTTCTAACCTCTGGGGAAAAAAGGTTAAAAATTCCCAGAGTGGATCCCTAATAATCGGTATACAGAAATACTCCTACTTCCACCCTTCAGCTACTGGACCCCCATGTATTCTCCCTACTGGGGACCCTGTACCATGTAATGAATTGGGGGCCCTGTACCATGTAATGAGTTTACCTTGAGTCCTGGAAGATGATGTCCCTCCTCACAAGGTATCCTTTGCAAGCTAGCACCTCAAATGAATCTTCAACAAGTCATTCCAGTGCTCTATCAGTCTAGCAGTTTGTCTAGGTGGTGTAGTTTATGAAAAGATCAATGGATCCCATGGTCATGTGCTCACTGCTGTATTAAATACCTGGTCATTGGACCAAACACTTTAAATCCTCAATGGTACTGGTTAAGAACCTTCAGGCAGGAGGTCTAACTTGGAATATGTTGATATTCCAGTCAAGGTAGACTGATACTACTTCCAGGGTGGAATGAATCCAATGTAGACAACTTGCCACCAAGTAACTGGTAGGTCTTCTAAAAGGATGGTGCCATATTGTGGGCCAAGCATTGGTCTCTGTTGCCGGCAAGTTGGAAATTTATAGTGGCAGTAGATAGATAAGCCTTGTAAGTGGGCGTCCATGCTATTGGGCCTATGTATAATCTCCATTCCTGCCCCGATTCTTATCACGTCCTTGTTGGCGCAACACCGGTGTAACCAATGGCAGAGACTGGGTGATGTTATCTGGGTGACAAGTTACTGTTTCTTGTAGTTGTTTAGTGCCTCTTCTGTGATGGATGCTCTCTGTTGGGCATTAACATGTGAAACAAAGATCAAACTTCATATCCACTTTTATAGATTCAACCACATGCCTCTTTCCCAGACTTCTTTATCTCCTCTCTCCCTCCAGACTCTGACCAAGCAAACAAGCCTTTTGCCAGTGCCCATAACTTTCCACTCAGAGTATACTACCAGATGCACAAGTCAAATCTCTGCTCACTTAGAGGTATTCCCCTTACTTTCAGGGCCACTCTTAAGTGGCTGCCTGTGGCACTTGGACAGTGGGACTGCCACATTTAGGTCCCCCACATCCTAGGGTACCAATGGAAGATGGGAAAGCAAGACCAACCATGAGAAATAAAGTCTTTATTGGACCCAAACAAGGAGCCCATGGGTCTTGAGGACCTCTTTGTATTTATCAGTTGTCTTCTCCACATCCTTCTTGGCCTGTTTCTGCTACCTCATGAGCTACTACTTCTTCCTATAATGGAACTGGGCTTCTCCTTTCTCTTTTCCTCTAGGGTGGCCATCATGGCCTGTACTTCCAGGAAACCTTGCCAGCCAGGTGCCCCAGGTATGCAAACTTCTGAGTGGGCTTCAGATGCACAACCTTGAGGGCAGTAAAAACCACCATTTACTTTTTCTTCTTATGAGGTGGGGGTGACAGGAGCAGGAGTGAGATCCCATCAAATACCATGAGGCAGTCAAGGTGGCTGGGTCTTACTTGGTCTTGAGCAGCAAAATGCCTTGTACCATTCTGCCAAAAGATGTAGCTAGGGGCCCAGAAGTAATAGGAGACTGGAAGTGGTAGAGCCCACAGGATGAGTTGGTGTTCATGCATTTGTGGAAGAAGACCAGGTACTGCAACTTGTTTCAGTAGAAATTGCCAGAAATGTGGATGCCCTCACAGTGCATGACCACCAACTTCCTGCCTGGCAGTACTACTTAGCCATGATGCTCACCTGACAACACAGGAGATGGCCTTGGCTATCCATGTACTGTGACTAGCCCCAACACCATCTTTGGTATCTGCATGGAAAAGGCCAGGAACCATTCAACAAAAGATATTTAAGACTCCACTGCAGATGACATGACTTCACTCCAGAACCCAAGGGATCTGTGTTGTGATTGTCCCACTGGGACTTGCCATAAGCTTTTAAATTTATATAGAGGCAAGAAAGTTCAAATATACAAGCAGAAAGCAAAAATCTTTATGAATCTCATCATTAGAGACAGTTCTTGTCATCAACATCCTAGTGAGCATCTCTTTAGACCTTTTCCCATGTAAAACTACCTATATGATTGCTGTTTTACAACCTGCTTTTTTGTTCAATAATACGATAGTGAATCTAGATATGCATCATTCCTTTGTTTGGATATATCATAATTTAACCAGCTTGCTGTAGATAATGAGTTCTTAACTGGATGGTACTGCCCTCTAGAGTATGTTTTGTGTCTAGAGTATTTACATTTTGAAATACATAATATTTTGTTACAAATTGCTTTCCTTTTATTTCTCTTTAATATTACAATTAGGTATATTTTGTTTTAGGCATCTGTGACTTCCATTTCAGGACTGTAAAGGAAGTGTTAACAAAATATTTATTATAAAAGGACTGAATTGGCTAGGATTGAGAAAAATTGCTTATAGATGGACATAGAGTATTTCCAATTTTCAATATTACAAAGCATGATTTAATGAACATCTATATGCATTCATCCTTTGGAGTAGGTTTGTTACATTAAAGGGTATGGATGTTTAAAATTTTGACACATTGCACCAATTTACCCATACACCAACAGGGCACGAGAGTGCCAGTTCCCTCATACACTACTCACCAACAGGAATGTAATCCTTATGTCTATCCTATTGCTCTTCACATAAAGGCTAGATAAAATTTTCTTAAAATTCATTTTATGTCTAGGATAAATCTAGAGTCTTCCTCATGATTCTGAAAGTTCCAGGAATTTACTTTATTCCTTGTCACTTCTGGTTTTAATTTCTGACTTAACTAATTTCTCTTTCTCTTCTGTGCTTTGTTTTGTTTTGTTTTTAGTAATAGCTATTTTGAGATACACTTCCCACACCATACACTTCACCCTTTTAAAGTGCACACTAGAATGGTTCTTGGTATATTCAGAGTTGTGCAAACATCCTTGCAATCAATGTTTTTTTCTTTTGAAGATTTTATTTATTTTAGAGAGAGAGCATGTGCTCAAGGGAGGGAGGTGGGGGGATGTGGGGGGGGGGCGGGGAGGAGTAGAGGGAGAGGGAGAGAGAAACCCAAGCAGACTCCAAGCTGAGCATGGAGCCCGACATGGGGCTCAATCCCAGGACCCTGAGATCATGACCCAAGCCAAAATCAAGAGTTGATCGCTCAACCGATTGAGCCACCCAGGTCCTCCCCTCAGAATCAATGTTTTAAGAGCATTGTTTGCATCACCCCTTCCCCAAATCCTATGCCCACTAGCAGTCACTCCTTATCCCCCAGCCCCAATCCTCTAATGCTAGGCAACTACTAATCTACTTTATGTCTTTATGGATTGCCTATTCTGGATAGTTTATATAAATGGAATCATAAAATATGTGAGCTTTTCTGACTGGCTTTCCCTTAGCATAATGTTTTCAAGGTTCATTCATGTTCTAGCATGTAACAGTACTTCTTTTTTTATTCATGTTTAATTTGTTGAATAATATTCTGTCATATGGATATACCACATTTTATTTATCTATTCATCAACTGATAGGCATTTTGGTTGTATCCACTTTTTGGCTATTATGAATGATGCTGTTATGAATATTCATGTATAAGTTTTTGTGTGAACATATGGTTTTATTTCTCTTGGGTATATACTTATACGTGGAATTGCTAGGTCCGTATGGTAACTGTGTTCAACCATTTGAAGAACTGCCAAACTCTTTTCCAAAGAAGCTGCACCATTTTATATTCCCATCAGTAATGTATGAGGATTCCAATTTCTCCACACACTCAATAACACGTGTAACTTTCTGTGTTTTTGATTACAGCCATTCTATTGAGTATGAATTCGTATCTTGTTGTGATTTTAATTTGCCTTTCCCTGATAGCTAGTGATGTTGGACATCTTTTCGTGTGTTAATTTGTCTGTATACCTTTGGAGAAGTGTCCATTCAAATCACTTACCCATTGGGCGCCTGGGTGGCTCAGTTGTTAAGCAACTGCCTTCGGCTCAGGTCATGGTCCCAGGGTCCTGGGATCGAGTCCCATATCGGGCTCTCTCCTCTGCGGGAAGCCTGCTTCTCCCTCTCCCACTCCCCCTTGCTTGTGTTCCCTCTCTCACCGTGTCTCTCTCTGTCAAATAAATAAATAAAATCTTTAAAAAAAAAATTATAAAAAAATAAAAAAATAAAAAAAATAAAAAAATCACTTACCCATTTTTTTTAAGTAGGTTCCATACCCAGCATGGAGCCCAATGCAGGGCTTGGACTCAGGATCCTGAGATCAAGACCTCAGCTGAGATCAAGAGTTAAACACTTTAGATGTTTGGTAGAATTCCCCTGGGAAGCCATCTGGCCCTGGGCTTTTGTTTGTTGGGAGATTTTTTATTACTGCTTCAATTTCCTTAGTGGTTATAGGTCTGTCCAGGTTTTCTATTTCTTCCTGGTTCAGTTTTGGTAGTTTATACATCTCTAGGCATGCATCCATTTCTTCCAGATTATCTAATTTGCTGGCATAGAGTTGCTCATAATATGTTCTTATAATTGTTTATATTTCTTTGGTGTTGGTTGTGATCTCTCCTCTTTCATTCATGATTTTATTTATTTGGGTCATTTCTATTTTCTTTTTGATAAGTCTGGCCAGGGGTTTATGGATCTTATTAATTCTTTCAAAGAACCAGCTCCTAGTTTTGTTGATCTGTTCTACTGTTCTTTTGGTTTCTATTTCATTGATTTCTGCTCTGATCTTTTTATTATTTCTCTTCTCCTGCTGGGTTTAGGCTTTATTTGCTGTTCTTTCTCCAGCTCCTTTAGGTGTAGGGTTAGGTTGTGTATTTGATACCTTTCTTGTTTCTTTAGAAAGACTTGTATTGCTATATACTTTCCTCTTAGGACTGCCTTTGCTGCATCCCAAAGATTTTGAACAGTTGTGTTTTCATTTTCATTTGTTTCCATGAATTTTTTAAATTGTTCTTTAATTTCCTGGTTGACCCATTCATTCTTTAGTAGGATGCTCTTTAGCCTCCATGTATTTGAGTTCTTTTCGACTTTCCTTCTGTGATTGAGTTCTAGTTTCAAAGCATTATGGTCTGAAAATATGCAGGGAATGATCCCAATCTTTTGGTACCAGTTGAGACTTGATTTGTGGCCTAGGATGTGATCTATTCTGGACAATGTTCCATGGGCACTAGAGAAGAATGTATATTCTGTTGCTTTGGGATGGAATGTTCTGAATATATCTGTGAAGTCCATTTGGTCCAGGGTGTCATTTAAAGTCTTTATTTCTTTGTTGATCTTTTGCTTAGATGATCTGTCCATTTCAGTGAGGGAGGGTGTTAAAGTCCCCCACTATTATTGTATTGTTGTCGATGTGTTTCTTTGCTTTTGTTATTACCTATTCTTCTGAAACTGTTCCAAAAATAGAATGGAAGGAAAACTTCCAAACTCATTTTATGAGGCCACCATTACCTTGATCCCAAAACCAGACAAAGACCCCATCAAAAAGGAGAATTACAGACCAATATCCTTGATGAACATGGATGCAAAAATTCTCACCAGAATACTAGCCAATAGGATCCAACAGTACATTAAAAGGATTATTCACCACGACCAAGTGGGATTTATCCATGGGCTGCAAGGTTGGTTAACATCTGCAAATCAATCTATGTGATACAATACATTGATAAAAGAAAGAACAAGAACCATATGATCCTCTCAATAGATACAGAAAAAGCATTTGGCAAAGTACAGCATCCTTTCTTGATTAAAACTCTTCAGAGTATAGGGATAGAGGGTACATACCTCAATATCATAAAAGCCATCTATGAAAAACTCACAGCAAATATCATTCTCAATGGGGAAAAACTGAGAGCTTTCCCCCTAAGGTCAGGAACACAGCAGTGATGTCCACTATCACCACGGCTATTCAACATAATACTAGAAGTCCTAGCCACAGCAATCAGACAACAAAAAGAAATAAAAGGCATCCAAATCAGCAAAGAAGAAGTCAAACTCTCACTCTTTGCAGATGATATGATACTTTATGTGGAAAACCCAAAAGACTCCACCCCAAAACTGCTAGACCTCATACAGGAATTCAGTAAAGTGGCAGGATATAAAATCAATACACAGAAATCAGTGGCATTCCTATACACCAACAACAAGACAGAAGAAAGAGAAATTAAGGAGTCAATCCCATTTACAATTGCACCCAAAACCATACGATACCTAGGAATAAATCTAACCAAAGAGGCAAAGAATCTGTACTCAGAAAACTATAAAATACTCATGAAAGAAGTTGAGGAAGACACAAAGAAATGGAAAAACATTCCATGCTCATGGATTTGAAGAACAAATATTGTGAAGATGTCAATGCTACCTAGAGCAATCTACACATTCAGTGCAATCCCCATCAAAATACCATCCACTTTTTTCAAAGAAATGGAGCAAATAATCCTAAAATTTGTATGGAACCAGAAAAGACCCCTAATAGCCAGAGGAATGTTGAAAAAGAAAAGCAAAGCTCGTGGCATCACAATTCCAGACTTCGAGCTCTATTACAAAACTGTCATCATTAAGACAGTATGGTACTGGCACAAAAACAGACACATAGATCAATGGAACAGAATAGAGAGCCCAGAAACGGACCCTCAACTCTATGGTCAACTAATCTTCGACAAAGCAGGAAAGAATGTCCAATGGAAAAAAGAGTCTCTTCAACAAATGGTGTTGGGAAAATTGGATAGCCACATGCAGAAGAATGAAACTGGACCATTTCCTTACACCACACACAAAAATAGACTCCAAATGGTTGAAAGACCTCAATGTGAGACAGGAGTCCATCAAAATCCTAAAGGAGAACACAGGCAGCAACCTCTTCGACCTCAGCCACAGCAACTTCTTCCTAGAAACATCACCAAAGGCAAGGGAAGCAAGGGCAAAAATGAACTATTGGGACTTCACCAAGATAAAAAAGGTTTTGCACAGCAAAAGAAACAGTCAATAAAACCAAAAGACAACCGACAGAATGGGAGAAGATATTTGCAAATGACATATCAGATAAAGGGCTGGTATCCAAAATCTGTAAAGAACTCATCAAACTCAACACCCAAAGAACAAATGATCCAATCAAGAAATGGGCAGAAGACATGAACAGACATTTTTCCAAAGAAGACATCCAAATGGGCAACAGACACATGAAAAAGTGCTCAACATCGCTTGGCATCAGGGAAATACAAACCAAAACCTGAGTGAGATACCACCTCACACCAGTCAGAATGGCTAAAATTAACAAGTCAGGAAATGACAGATGTTGGCAGGGATGCAGAGAAAGGGGAACCTCCTACACTGTTGGTGGGAATGCAAGCTGGTGCAACCACTCTGGAAAACAGTATGGAGGTTCCTCAAAAAGTTGAAAATAGAGCTACCATACAATCCAGCAATTGCACTACTAGGTATTTACCCCAAAGATACAAATGTAGGGATCCAAAGGGGTATGTGCACCCCGATGTTTATAGCAGCAATGTCCACAATAGCCAAACTATGGAAAGAGCCAAGATGTCCATCAACAGATGAATGGATAAAGAAGATGTGTATATATATATATATACAATGGAATATTATGAAGCCATCAAAAGGAATGAGATCTTGCCATTTGCAATGACGTGGGTAGAACTGGAGAGTGTTATGCTGAGCGAAATAAGTCAATCAGAGAAAGACATGTGTCATATGACCTCACTGATATGAGGAATTCTTAATCTCAGGAAACAAACTGAGGGTTGCTGGAGTGGTGGGGGGTGGGAGGGATGGGGTGGCTGGGTGATAGACATTGGGGAGGGTATGTGCTATGGTGAGCATTGTGAATTGTGTAAGACTGTTGAATCACAGACCTGTACCTCTGAAACAAATAATACATTATATGTTAAAAAAAAAAAAAAAGAAGAAGATAACAGGAAGGAAAAGATGAAGGGAGGGGAAACGGAGGGGGAGACGAACCATGAGAGACTATGGACTCTGAGAAACAAACTGAGGGTTCTAGAGGGGAGGGGGTGGGGGGATGGGTTAGCCTGGTGGTGGGTATTAAAGAGGGCACATACTGAATGGAGCACTGGGTGTTATATGCAAAGAACGAATCATGGAACACTACATCAAAAACTAATGATGTAATGTATGGTGATTAACATAACATAATAAAAAAAAAGAGACACTTAACTGACTGAGCCACCCAGGCACTCCTCATTTGCCCATTTTTTTAAAAAGATTTATTTATTTATTTGACAGAGAGAGACACAACGAGAGAGGGAACACAAGCAGGGGGAGTGGGAGAGGGAGAAGCAGGCTTCCTGCCGAGCAGGGAGCCCGATGCGGGGCTCAATCCCAGGACCCTGGGATCATGACCTGAGCCAAAGGCAGATGCTTAATGACGGAGCTGCCCAGGCGCCCCTCATTTGCCCATTTTTAATTGGGCTATTTTTCTTTTTATTTTTGAGCTGTAAATTTTTTATATATTGTAGATACAAGTCCTTTATCATATATTTGCTTTGTAAATTTTTTTCCCACTCTATGAATTATCTTCACTTTCTTGATGGTGTTCTTTGAAGAACAAATTTTTAAATTTTGGTTATGTCCAATTTATCTATTTTTGTTGTTATTGTTTGTGATTTGGTGTTGTATCTAATAAACTGTTGCCCCTTCCAACATCACCAAGATATATGCCTATATTTTCCTGTAAGAATTTAGTAGTTTTAACTCATACATTTAGGCCTTTGATCCATTAATTTTTGTATGTGTATATGCATAAATTTTGTGGATATGCAACTTCAGTGTTTTGCATGTGGATATCCAGGTGTCCCAACATCATTTGCTGAAAAGACTTCCTTTCTTTATTAAAATGTCATGGCATCCTTGTTGAAAACCAACTGACCACAAATGTGAAGGTTTATTTCTGGAATCCCCAATTCTATTCCATTGATCTTTATGTCCGTCCCTATGCCAGTTTTTTTTTTTTTCTTGATTATAAATAGCTTTGTAGTAAGTTTTGAAATTGGAAAATATGGGTCCTTCTACTTTGTTCTTTTTCAAGATTGTTTTGGTTATTCTGGGTCTCTTGAATTTTCTTATGAATTTTAGGATCAGCTTGTCAATTTCTGCAAAAAAGGCAGCTGGGATTTTGATAGTGATCAGGTTGAATCTATAGATCAGTTTGGGGATTATTGCCATCTTAACAGTATTAAGTTTTCCAGTCCAGCACATGAGATGCCTTTCCATTTATTTAGGTCTTTAATTTTTTTCAACAATGTTTTTGTAGTTTACAGAGTATAGGTTTTGCTTTCTTTTCTTTCTTTTTTTTTTTTTGGTTAAATTTATACCTATTTTATTCTTTTTGATGCTATTGCAGATGAAATTGTTTTCTTTAATTTTTCAGTTTGTTCATTACAGGTGCATAGAAATAAAATTGATTTTTGTGTATTGATCATGTTTCCTGACATTTTGCTGAAAACATTTTAGTTCTAATAGATTTTTGGTGGATTCCTTAGGATTTTCTGCATACAAGATCATGTCATCTGTGAATAGAAATAGTTTCACTTCTTCCTTTCAAATATGAGCTTTTATTTCCTTTTCTTGCCTAATTGCCCTTGCTAGAATCTCCAGGACAATGTTGAATAAAAGCAGTAAGAACTGACATCCTTGTCTTGTCCTTGATCTTAGGGGGGAAAGCATTCAGTATTTCATCATTAAGTATGTTGTTAACTATGGGTTTTCATAGAAGTCCTTTACATTGATGAAGTTCCCTTCTGTCTATGAAGTTAGTCTGTTGAATGTTTTATCATGTGTTGGATTTTGTCAAATACTCTTTCTGAATCTGTTTGAGACAATCATGCCATTTTTCCCTTTATTCTAGTGATATGGTATATGAATTGATTTTTTGGATGTTAACCACCTTGCATTTCTGGGATAATTTCCATGTGGTCATGGTGTACAATCCTTTTTATATGTTGCTGGATTCAGTTTACTAATTCATCTCTGTATTTTGCAGTTTATTCTTTTTTTTTTTTTTAAGATTTTATTTATTTATTCATGAGAGACAGAGAGAGAGAGAAGCAGGCTCCCAAGAAGCAGGGAGCCTGATGCGGGACTCGATCCCAGGACCCTGGGATCATGACCTGAGCCGAAGGCAGACGCTTAACCATCTGAGCCACCCAGGCGCCCCTGCAGTTTATTCTTTATTAATGTCCAGGTATTAGCCCAAATATGGGGCATGGCTGCTTCTCCTTGATTTTTCTCCAAATATCATTGTAGTGACCATTTCTTGTTTATTCTGGTACCTAGAATCTGAACTCTATGAGTCTTGGTAAGAGTTAAAGTCCATTTCTCACTATAGGAATTACAACAATTCACTTTTGCAACCTCCCTTGGTGCACAGCAGAGGCATATGATCAGTCAGAAACACTTTAATTTGGGATCTAATGACACTAATAGTATGGTTAAATTCTCTCACTCTTGCTCTCTCTCTTTTTCTGCACACTGTGAAGTATTTCCCTGCCAGAACCAGGTTTGGACATGATTTGGTTGTTTTTACCAGCTGCTTAGTCCCAAGCCTAGTTCTCTAGCTCTCCTAGTCCCTTGTGTGAGCTGCCCAATATCTTCTATTAGATACCTTTATGATTAATTCAACCAGTGTCCACTTTTATAAACAGCAACTAGTAGCCTTGCCTGATATAGGCAAGGCATTACTGTTACTTGACTTGAACTACTAATTTAGGAGGTTATGTTAGATATTGCATCAAAGAACCATACAGGAAATAATTTAAAATCAAATATTTGACTTCTCCTTTTTAAAAAAAGAAACTTGACTGAGGTGGCTGGGTGGCTTAGTAGGTTGAGTGTCCTACTCTTGGTTGTGGCTCAGATCATGATCTCAGGATCGGTAGATAGAGTCCCACGTTGGGCTCCACACTCAGCAGGGAGTCTGCTTGAGATTCTTTCCTCTCCCTCTTCCTCTTGCTGCTCATGCATGCTCTCTCTCTCTAAAATACTAAATAAATATTTTTTAAAAAATAATAAAATAAAAATAAATAGAAAGGAACAGTGACCATTTCTCCTAACACAAGCTCTAGCTTTCCACAGGTGCTTTATTTCATTCTTTCTTTTTTCTTCTCTCCACCTTGTCCAAAATTCCTGTTCATTTTTTAAGTAAAGGGGCTTATCCAATTCTGCTTTCTCCTGCCAATCCAAAATAAGTTATCAAGATCTTTTTGTAAGTAAAGACAGCTCTTTTCCTAAAATAAACCAGTCACATAATTTTTTTCATTCCACCACATTGGATATTCCATGTTGTTTTGTCATAACCAATCTGACAATTAACAAAGGATAACACACTTGTAAAAATTTGCATTCATCGGATTCTTCTTTTTTTTTTTTTTTTAAAGAGAGAGTGCTCATGGGTGCATGCTAGTGGTCCAGTGGTGGTGGAGGGGTAGAAGGAGAGGGAGAGAGAGAATCTTAAGCAGGCTCCACGCCCAGTGGGGAGCCTGACCTGGGGCTCAATCTCACAAAACTGAGATCATGACGTAGGCTGAGATCATGACCTATGCTGAAATCAAGAGCCTGAAGCTTAACCAACTGAGCCACCTAGGTGCCCCTGGATTATTCCATTTAAAAAAAAATAATTGGAGACTAAGATTTCTTTTGGAAATTGCCTGTGATTTTATTCTTTTTTCCTAATGGAATATTTGTCTTTTTCTTATTATTTTGTAAATTCTTTTAAGCTCTTTATATACAGGGAATGTTAGTACATGATCATATTTGTTGCAAATACTTTCCCCTGGTTGTTATTTGTCATCATCATTGTTTATGATGAAGTCCTGTTTGTTTCACTAAGTGAAAATTTTGGTTTTATTTTTTAGGAAATAAAACCTTTCAGGCTTTTCTTTTATGGCTTCTAGATTTTGTCATGCTTAGAAAAGCTTCTCCTATTCATTGCCTCTGGCTTCAAGATCATACAAACATTTACCTTTTTTTCTCTACCCATAATTCATTAAAAATTAAGAAACCAATGGTCAGATTTATAAAATGACTTGTCCATGGTCATACAACTAATTAAAGTTAGGAATAGTCTACAGAAAAGATGGCAGTCCTTCTCAAAGCAATCCTAAAGAGTGGTACTTTGTTTAATTTAAAAATTTTTTTTAATGTTAAGTGAGATTTTCACCCTTTAAAAATTCTGGCAATTTTCCAGAAGCTCTTTCAGGAAATAAAAAGAAAATACTCTTTCAAACACTGATAATCCAAAAGACACAGTGGGATTTATTAGACAAATGTATACTCATCCTTGAGAAATTCCTTTATTAAAACATGGGGGAAAAACATATGAGAAAATTTTATCAGTTTAATAAACCAGCCACTTCTCTTAAGTCTCATTTCTGTAGAGCTATCCTATAATAGTTAGAGCCAATAGAAGACAGATTATTTTTAAAAAATGACTGTATTCTTTCTTAAAATGTTGTTTGGCATATAAAAATTATTTACACACTAATTTTCAGCTGACAGCAATACTTTTGTCAGCTTCATAAATTATTATTTTACTATTTACCAGAATCTTATATCTTATATTCTTATTTTTAACAAGGGTATTTGCACACCTCTCAAGCCAACAGAACGTTAACATGCAATAGATACAATCTGCATGTCTTCTGAATTTACTATATGAGTTCCACTGATTTTTGCTTTCTCTTATAGATTTATTTTTAAAATAACATAACAAATCCACGAGATAAAGCTATTCTCAGAAGGATCTATTAATATGGAGACAAGCAATAATTGGCTATTTTCCAAAATAAACCTTTTCTTAGGTGAATTTGGTTTCAAAGTAATTTAATCTTTATGTTTCCTATAAAAATAAAAACTTTTATTTTTTAAAAGATTTATTTATTTGAGAGAGAGTGCACAAGCTGGGGGAAGGGCAGACTCCCCACTGAGCAGGGAGCCCTACGCAAGGGCTCAATTCCAGGACCCTAAGATCATGACCTGAGCCAAAGGCAGACACTTAACCAACTGAGCCACCCAGGTACCCAACAATAAAAACTTTTAAATACAGTCTTCACTTCGATTAAGCTTTAACATCCAAGAAACATCTTCAAAACCTGCTTCACTGGAATGTTCCTTCTAACAATTATGATGAACATTCAACAACAGTGAAGCAACTGTGGAATACAGAACAGGAATGATCAACAATCACCATCTCACTATGCAATATTTTTTTCATTTATGCATGTTTTCTTTCAATATTTCTTCATATAGTACACACAGCACATAGTTACAATTCAAGTGTTCATAATTTTATTTTCCTGTTATCATTATGTCCTGAAACTTGTGTTATTGCCATTTGATTGACAGGAATTAAATTATGACAATATTCCTATGAGGATGTTTCCCAATTTAATTATTGCTTTTCTTTCCAGCTACTAGAAGATTTCAATTATGTCTTTGTTGTTTATATTACACATACTTTAAAAAGGATTTGAGGCTTTATAAAAGCAAAACATAGATAATTGAAATAGAAATAAAGAAACCTTTGTAGGGGCACCTGGGTGGCTCAGTCGGGTTGGGCGTCCAGCTCTTGATTGCTGCTCAGGTCTTGGTCTCAGGGTTATGAGATCGAGCCCCGCATCAGGCTCTGCACTCAGCATGGAGTCTGCTTGAGATTTTCTCTCCTTCTCCCTCTACCCCTCCCCCAACTTGCATGATCTCTCTCTCTCTCTAAAATAAATAAAATCTTAAAAAAGGAGAAAACTTTATAAAGGGTTTAATAAGTAAATATGCTAAAAATCCATGTTACTTAACTAAGTAGCTTTAAGTTTCATTCCAGAGTATACTTTCAAACAGCTGTTATAGTAAGTCAACCTAGGTAGAAGAGTATGAGCCTACAGGTACATAAGTGTGAGTCTACAAATATTTGGGAGTGAATTTTTTTTTAATAGAAATATTCACTTCCAGCTGTTTCAAAAAATGAAGCTTCTTCATTTTGTTTAATACTGTCTCAGTCAGATTTTTTATTTTGGTAATGCTATCATAAAATGAGTTGAGAAGTGTTCCTTTATTCTCTAATTTTTGAAAGTTTGTATAATATTAGTACTGTTTCTTCCTTAAGCATTTCATAAAATTCACTAGTGAATCCATATGAGCCTGGCATTTTCTTTGAATGAAGATAATAGATAATAGATATTTCCTTTTGTCTGGTGTCAGATTTGGTAAGTTGGATTTCTTAAGGAATCTGTCCATTTTGGCTAAGTTGTTGAAACTGTTAGCATAATATTATTAAAAATATTCTCTTATTTTCCTTCTGTTATCTGTAAAGTTTGTAGTAAAGACCCCTCTTTCATGCCTGATATTAATAATTTGTGCTGCCTTTCTATCTTGATCAGGGTAGCTGGGACTTTAGTGATTTAGTTGATCTTTTCAAAGAACCAGCTTTTGCCTCTATGAATTTTCTGTTTTCTATTTCACTGATTTCTGCTTAATTATTACTTCCTTCTTTCTACTTTAGGTTTCATTTGCTATTAAAAACAACAACAACAACAACAACAACTTTGAGGGACGCCTAGGTGGCTCATTCAGTTAAGTGTCCGCCTTCAGCTCAGGTCATGATCCCAGGGTACTGGGATTGAGTCCCACATCGGGCTCCTTGCTCAGCGGGGAGCCTACTCCTCCCTCTGCCCTGCTGCTCCCCCTGCTTGTGTTCTCTCTGTCTCTGACAAATAAATAAAATCTTTAAAAAAAAAAAAAAACTTTTAAAGGGCAATCCTTAGGTCATTGATTTTAACATCTCTCTCTTTAAAGATTTTATTTCTTTATTGAGAGAGAGAGAGCAAGTGCACAAGCAGGGGGAGGGGCCGAGAGAGAGGGAGGGAGAAAATCTCAAGCAGACTCCCCACTAAGTGCAGAGCCTGATTCAGGCCTCTATCTCACAACCCTGAGATCATGACCTGAGCTGAAATCAAGAGTTGGGTGCTCAACTGACTGAGCTACCGAGGCACCCCTGAACTTCTCTTCTAATATAAACATTTTAAAGCCAAAAACTTTACTCTGAGCACAGCTTTAGCTGCATCCCACAAATTTTGATATATTGTTTTGATTTTTACTCAGTTCTAAATATTTTCTGATTTCCTTTGTCATTTCCCTTTGACCCATGTATTTACAAGGGTGTTATTTAATTTCCAAATACTTGAAAGTTTCTTCAATAACATACATATCTTACTATTATTGATTCCCAGTTTAATTTCACTATTTTCCAAGAGCATAATTTGTGTGATGTCAATCATACATTTATTGAGACATTTTTTATAGCCAAGTATATTTGTTTGTCTTGATAAGAAGTACCATGTGTACTTGAAAAGATATCTATTCTGCAGTTGTTGGGTGTAGTGTTCTGTATTAGGTCAGATAGTTGATCATGTTGTTCAGGTCATCCATGTTCTTACTGATATTTTACCTATTTATTCATAAATTGGTAAAAGAGAGATATTAATACCTCCAAATATATTTATATATTATCTTTCTCTTTCTTTAATTCTGTCAATTTTGCTTCATGAATTTGAAGCTTGGTTATTGAATGGGTATGCAAATGTGATTGTTATGGCTTCCTGTGAATTGGCCCTTTTTCATCAGTATGAAATGCCCTCTGTGTCTCTGGAAATACTCTGTTTGAAGCTATTTAACATACTAATTTGGCCCTTTCATCTTTCTTATACTTACAATTTTCATGGTTTTTTGTTTTCATTTACTTTTTTTAAAATTTTTTTTTAAAGATTTTATTTATTTATTTGAGAGAGAGAGAATGAGAGACAGAGAGCACGAGAGGGAAGAGGGCAGAGGGAGAAGCAGACCCCCCGCCGAGCAGGGAGCCCGATGCCGGACTCGATCCCGGGACTCCAGGATCATGACCTGAGCCAAAGGCAGTCGCCTAACCAACTGAGCCACCCAGGCGCCCTGTTTTCATTTACTTTCAACTCATCTGTATATTTATATTTAAAGTGTCTTATAGAGACCGAATGGTTGGGTTTTCCTTTATAAAAACCTATGCTGATAATCTTTGTCTTTAATTGGATTGTGTAGTCAATTAACATATACAATTATTGCTGTGATTGGAGTTAGGTCTACTATTTTATTATTTTGTTTACTATTTGTCCTCCCCATTTTTGGTTCCTCTCTTTCTCCTTATCTTGACTTATTTTGGATTATTTAGTTATTTTTTAAAATTTCATTTTATTTTATCTAGTGTTTTAAAAAATTTTATCTAGACTTTATTTTATCTACTTTTTTTAGTTACCTTTTTGCATTTTTTTTAGTAGTTGCTTTAGGGATTACAATATATACCTTTAGTTTTTCACAGTCTACCTTCAACTAATAGTGTATCACTTCACATAAAATGTAAAAACCTTGCAATTTTATGGTCCATTTTCCTGCTCCCTACTGTCCTTTTGGCCATAATTGTCATGTGTTATATTTACTTATATTAAAAATTTCAGGGGCACCTAGGTGGCTCAGATGGTTAAGCATCTGCCTTCGGCTCAGGTCATGATCCCAGGGTCCTGGGTTTGAACCCCACATTGGGCTCCTGGCTCAGTGGGGAGCCTGCTTCTCCCTCTCCCTCTGCCTCTCCCCCTGCTCATGCTCTCTCTCTCTCTCTCTGTATCTCTGTGTCTCAATGAATAAATAAAATGTTTTAAAAATATTTTTAAAAATTTCATAAAATGTTATAATTTTTGCTTTGAATTATCCTATGTATTTTAAAGAAATTAAGAGAAAAATAGCCCTTTATGTTCATCCAGATTTTTAGCATTTCTAAGGATCTTCATTCTTTCCTGAAGATCCAAGATTATCTGGTGCCATTTTTCTTCAGTGTAAAAAACTTCCTTCAGCATTTCTTACATTGAAAATCTGATGGAGATACATTTTCCAAGTTATTTTTTATCTGTGTTTTTATTTTGCCTTCATTCTTTTTTTTTTTTTAAGATTTTATTTATTTATTTGACAGAGAGAGAGACAGCAAGAGCAGGAACACAAGCAGGGGGAGTGGGAGAGGGAGAAGCAGGCTTCCTGCTGAGCAGAGAGCCCGATGTGGGGCTCGATCCCAGGACCCTGGGATACATGACCCGAGGGGAAGGCAGACGCTTAATGACTGAGCCACCCAGGCGGCCCATTTTGCCTTCATTCTTTTTTTTTTTTTTTTAAAGATTTTATTTATTTGAGAGAGAGAATGAGACAGCATGAGAGGGAGGAGGGTCAGTGGGAGAAGCAGCCTCCCTGCTGAGCAGAGAGCCCGATGTGGGACTCGATTCCAGGACTCCAGGATCATGACCTGAGCTGAAGGCAGTCATGACCTGAGCTGAAGGCAGTCGCTTAACCAACTGAGCCACCCAGGTGTCCCTTGCCTTCATTCTTGAAGGGTATTTTCAGTGGATAAAGAATTCAGGTTTGGTGAGTTTTTTATTGTTAGCACTTTGATTGTGTTGTTCCAACACCTTTTGGCTTCCATTGTTTCTGATGAGAAGTCAGCCATTTGAGGCACCTGGGAAGTCAATTAAGCTTCCAACTCTTGATTTTGGCTCAGGTTATGATCTCAGGGTCATAAGATTGAGCCCTGCATCAGGCTCCATGCTTGGCAGGAAGTCTGCTTGGGATTCTTTTCCTCTTATTCTGCTCATCCCCTCACTCTCCCTCTCTCTAAAACAAATTTTTAAAAAGTCAGCCATTAACCATATCATCTATATGTTACATATCATTTTGCTCTTATTGCTTTCAAGATTTCTCTTTATCTTTTGTTTTCATCAGTTCGACTATGATATGCCTAGTCATTATTTTCCTCATATTTATTATTCTTGGGATTTGCTGAGTTTCTTGTATCTGTATTTTTTACTATATTGACAAATGGAGTACATTTTCAGACTTTTTTTCAAACTTTTTTTTTCTACTTCATCCTCATTTTCCTTCTATAATTTCAGTTTCTTAAATTTTGGACCTTTGGTATTGTTACACAGGTTCATGAATATCTGTTTATTTTCCTTCTGTCATTCTTTCTCTATTTTTCAGATTGGAGCATTTCTATTGATTTATTTTCAAGTTTACTGATTCTTTCCCTTGTTATCACCATTCTGCTGTTAAGACCATCCAGTAAATTTTTTGTTTCAGTTATTTTTTTGTGTGTGTGGAAGTTTTCATTTGGTTCTTTTCATAATTTTTCTCTTCTGAGCCTTTCTATTTTTAATTTATTACAGTGTATTTTTCTTTACCTCATTAAGCATAGTTAAAATAGCTTGATTAAGTGCTTGTCTGCTGGCATCACTCTGCTAATACCAATATCTGAGTCATCTTTAGATTAGTCTCCATTCATTATCTTTTCTTTGAAAGATACATCACAGTTTCCTGATCCTTTATATGTCACATAATTTTGGATTGTATCTTGAATATTTTGAATTTAATGTTGTGGAGATTTTATTTTCTGTTTTAGTCCTCCAAAAAGTGCTGATCTTTTTGTGTGAGCATGCAATTTACAGCAAACTCTTTTTGGTGACAGCTCAAATTTCAGTTTAGTTCTTTTATATCTGAGCTATGTGCAATGTGTTCATAGCTCAAGGGTCAGGTAGAAACTTGATTATATTTTGGAAACAGAATTTAGGGATCTCTCTTTGGTTCTTTCTTTTCTAAGGTTCCACTCTCACCTTATAATGATGCAGGTTGTCCTGAACTCTGTATTTTGGGTCTTCAAGCCAGAAAGACTACAGATTATTGGAGCCCTGCATAGTGCCACAACTTTGGCCTGACCTCAGATTAAACCATCTTCCACCCAAAAATGTGAAATGGCTTGTATCACTGTCTTCTCCCAGTTTTTCAATTTTCCTCCCAAAACTGCCTGTTGTTTTTTTACTTTCTTTCCAGAATCTTCAAGTAATTTTTGTATTTTGTCCAAAGTTTATCTGTTATCTATAGAAGAGTTAGTGTTTTAGGAGCTAACTCAGCCATCTAATTCTCTATTCAATTTTTTTCTTTTGAAAAGATGTTTAAAAATTCTCACAAGTGACCTCTGCAAACTGCAAAAGAATATGGACATATGCAAAGGAAAAGTTATTCCCTTCTTTCTTTACTAGTCAACTCCCACCCACTTGGAAATATCTATTATTAACAATATAGTCTATCTCCCTTCTTACCAATCTCTAGACTCACACACACAGTTATATTAAAATATAAAGGATTTTTCCTTTTGAAAAAGGAATCAAACTGTACTTATTACTATGTAGCTTTCTTTTCTTAGTGTGTTGTGAACAGATTTTTAGGTTAACATATACACATCTAACACATTTTCAATAACTTCAGAAGTCTAGATTTTTGACTATCCATATAGAACATTAACAATGTCTTGAAGATAGAAGTAACATTTCCCACCAGTTCTTGAGAGCTCAGACCGCAGCCCTAGTCTGGATTAGCAGAGAGGAAGAAACAACAATCTCAGTACTGATTCTAGAATCCTTCTAGGTTAAAGAAGACTGGGGTTTCGGGACACCTGGGTGGCTCAGTTGGTTAAGCATCTGCCTTCAGCTCAGGTCATGATCCCAGGGTCCTGGAATTGAATCCCACATTGGGCTCTTTGCTCAGCGTGGAACCTGCTTCTCCCCCTGCCCCTCTTCCTGCTCCTGCGCTCTCTCTCTCTCTGACAAGTAAGTAAGTAAGTAAATAAATAAATAAATAAATAAATTGAGTTTAAAAAAAAGAATGGGGTTTCTTTCTATAGAGGATTAGAATCACTACAGATGGAAATTGTATAGTCTCTTCCTCATGCAAAGAGAATTTCCTGAGAGTATTATAAATAATCAGAGCAAAACACAGAAGAGAATTTTACATTAAAACAACGGGTGAAGCACTTTTTATGACAATACTCTAAAGCTTTATGTAACTGATCTCTTTCCCTTGGGTGGTGGGGTCATTAGAGTCAACTGAGAGTATTTCCATGATAAAATAGGAAACTAAGAATAATAGGACTGGATTTTTTTAAGTCAGATGATTTTATGGCCATTTGTGGAATCCTTAGCTGCAAATTATAAGTTTATCTTATCTGATGCCTATCTAATCATGTTGTCACTTGAAGAGCTCAAGGAATAAATTTTACTAAATCTAACATCAGTTGAGATCTTTATAACACATTTAGTTTATTTTTTCTTTTGATCATATAAAGTTTTAGCTCTTTTCCAGAGATATGAGCCTTTTTCCTGAGAGATCTATGTGTATCAGTTTGTTTAAACACAATGCCAGAGCATTCATTCTGGGTATTATATTCCAAATATGAATATATGTTTTGACTATTGTAAATAATGCTGCAATGAATATAGAGATGCAAATATCTCTCCAAAATGGTGAATTCATTTCCTTCAGATATATACCCAGGAGAGGAATTGATGAATCATATCATAGTTCTATTTTTAATTTTTTGAGGAACTTCCATACTGTTCTCCATAGTGGCTGAAACTTAATTTTGATTGCATAAAAACTCAACCCTTTCACTCCTTCTCTCTTTATGTTTCTGATATCACAATATATCTCTTTTGTATTCTGTATTCATTAACAATGTATGGTAGCTATATGTATTTTTATTTTTATTTTTTTTAATGTTCTTCACTTTGCCTCTTTTTTTTTTTTTTAAAGATTTTATTTATTTGACAGAGAGAGAGTGAGAGAGTACAAGCAGGGGGGAGCAGCAGAGGCAGAGGGAGAAGCAGACTCCCTGCTGAGCAGGGAGCCCAATGCGGGGCTTGATCCCAGGACCCCAGGACCATGACCCCAGCCGAAGGCAGACGCTTAACCAACTGAGCCACCCAGGTGCCCCACTATATGTATTTTTAATATTTTTGTTGCTTAAGCCTCATTAGAGTTAAATGGTTAACATACCACCATAATAGAGTATTAAAGTATTCTGAATTTGATTATATCTTTACCTTTACCCATGTGTTGTATATTTTCACATGTTTTCATGGTACTAATTAGTGTTCTTTCATTTCAGCTTGAAAAACTCCTTTCAGCATTTCTTGTAAGGCAGTTCTAGTGGTGATAAACTTCCTCATGTTCACGAGCTTCACGAACTTGGATGCCCAAATCTCTCCCCTGATTTGTAAAGTTCTCAGCCATTATTTCTTTGAATAAGTTTTCTGCCCTCCTCTCTTTCTCGGACTCCAATAATTCACAGATTGTGTCTTTCAATGTTATCCCATCGATCACATAGGATTTCTTTATTCTTTCTCATATTTTTCTTTATTCCCCTCTGACTGGATAATATAAAGATCCTGTCTTCTGATTCAGATTTTTTCTTCTGTTTCATTCATTCTGATGTTGTTGATGTAATCTATTGCATTTTTCATTTCATTCATTGTATTAATCAGATCCAGAATTTCTGTTTTGTTCTTTTTATTTATATCTCTTTGCTAACCTTCTCATTTTATTCATGTATTCTTTTCCCAATTTCATTGCATTCTCTTTCTTTGTTTTCTCGTAGCTAATTGAGATTTCTTAAAACAGCCATTTTGAATTCTTTGTTGGGTAAACACAGATTTCCATGTCTTTGGGGTTGGTGACAATGATTTTTGTGATCATTTGATTGTGTCATGTTTCCTTGATTTTTCATATTCTTTGATGTCTTGCATGGTTGTCTTCACACACTTCTTTCTGTCTTTGCTGGGTGACTTTGGGAGAGAAATATCTACCATCAGCCTTGCTATAGATTCTGAAGCTTTCTCAGACCTTTTATGGATATGCCTGCTGAACATTTCTTGCTTCATCTTGTGGCAGAATTCTTAAGCTTCTTTGCTTTCTTTCAATTCTGCAACATACCTTTATGCCAATAGCCTACCTTTTGCTTTTCTAAGGACAATGCTAAAGCTCAAATTTGTGGTCTCTCTTTGACTCATGGATTCAGTCTGGCTTTCTGTGTATATTCACTAGATTACTCTCACTGCCACTGAGAGTGCACATAGGGAGCCAGCCACAGAGTGGGGTATGTGGGTGAGGCAGGTTGAGTGCTGGGGATACCTGTGTGCAGTTGGAGTGATTTGCAGGCAAAGTGTCCCCAGTAGCTTGTGGGCAGGCTTCTTGATGGAGTTCATGATGCTGTTAGTAGGATACATGTCCCTTTAATGCCATCAGAGAGTTCTATCTGCTGCCCTTCCATCCTCCTTCCACCTGCCAGTTGTGCAGCTCATGACTCAGTACTACTTTGGGTGGAGTGAGAGAGATATGAACCTCTCTGGTCGCATCCCACACAGTTACACACATTCACTTTCCCTGCAGGAGAAATCATATGCCAATTAGTTCTCTCTTGACACTGAGCTGTGCCACCTCAGATGAAGTGATATGAGTAAAGTCACTTTTTCTTACTCTCTCCCATGTGTCTAACTTGTATTTTTTGTTCCAGCAGTGTGCTAGAACTTCTGTGCTAGATTCCTGGGCTTTCATAAAGGCTCTGCAGGTGATTGTCTAAGACAGTGTTCTTGACGGGCTTCCAGACCACAGCCAAGAGGGACTGGAGCTGGTTTATGGACCACCGGAGGGGCCATAGCCAAGACTAAGGTCAGTATGTCTGCTACTGAAGAAATGGGGTGGGTGATACTCCTCCCAGGTCCTTTGGTGTATGGTGATGGATCCTGCAGCTCCCACAAAGGAACTTTTTTTCCTATTTGATGGAGACCAAATTGTTGTTGGGGGCTTACAAGTGAGCCATATCTTATTTGGCCATTTTGCTAATGTCATTCCACACTGCATTCTTGTTTGCATGGTTTCTGAGAATTTGGGTGTTATTCTTATCTTTGCTCCTTTATAGGTAAGGTGTTTTTTAACTCTGATTTCTTTCAAGATTTTGTCTTTATCTTTGATTTTCTACAGTTTTTTTCTATGCCTAGGTATAGTTTGTTTTTGTGGGGTTTTTTTTGCACTTTTCCTGCTTAATGTTCTCTGAGCTTTCTGGATCTGTAGTTTGGTGTCTGGTATTAATGTGGGGAAAATTCTGTCATTATTACTTCACATATTTTTTCTTTTCCTTCCTTTTCCTTTTTTTCTTCTCCTGCTCTCTCTTCTTTCTTTCTTTTTCTTTCTCTCCCTTTCTTTCTTTCTTTCTTTCTTTCTTTCTTTCTTTCTTTCTTTCTTTCTTTCTTTCTTTCTCCTTCCTTCCTTCCTTCCTTCCTTCCTTCCTTCCTTCCTTCCTTCCTCCCTCCCTCCCTCCCTCCCTCCCTCCCTCCCTCCCTTCCTTCCTTCCTTCCTTCCTTCCTTCCAACATTCCCATTATATGTATGTTACACCTTTGGTAGTTGTCTAGGACAAAACAATCCCTGGTTTTTCTTTATTCTTACACTACTACCGCACTTCACTTCTAAAAACAGATATGTGGGCTTCCTCCCTATCCCCCCATGCCTACACACACACACACACACACACACACACACACAACTCCAGCTGGTTCTCCTACAGTTCAATTCAATTTTGACACCATCTGGAGTTAGTGTAGACCCCACAGGTTAAAGGCTTGGTTTCAGAAGACTGCCCTTCCCACCTTAGGTGTCATTTGCAAGTCCTAGCTTTGTCATCTTTTCCTCTGACCAACCAGCTATAAATTGGAGGTTTCTATGCCCCATGCCTTGGGTTCAATCTTTGGTAGGACAGCTCACTGAACTCGCAGAAACAGTTACTTATATGTCTGTTATATAATAAAGGATATAAAAAAGGGTACAGATGAATAGCCACATGAAGAGATACATTGAATGAGGTCCTGAAGAATCCTGAGTGCAGGAACTTCTGTCCCTGTGGAGTTGGGTGCACCACCTTCCTGGCACATGGATGTATTCACCAACCTGGAAGCTCTCTGACCGTACTTTGGAGGGTTTTATGGAACCTTCATCATATAGGTATGCTCAGTCAGTAACTCAGTCTCCAGTACCTCACTCCTTCCTGGAGGAAAGGGGGGCAGGTTGGAATTTCCTTGTTCCTTTCTGCTGAACAGCTCTCATCCTAAAGCTATCCAAGAGCCCACCAAGAGCCACCTCATTAGAACAAAAGACACTCCTGTCACCCAGGAATTCCAGGGAATTTAGGAGCTTTGTGTTATTGACTGGGGTCAAAGACCAAATATTAGAAGAAAAGATGCTCCTAATATTCTTATCACTTAGGAAATTACAAGGTTTTTTAGGATCTCTGTACCAGGAATTAAAGGCAGAGACCAATACACATATCTTTTCTATTATGTCACAATAATTGTCCCACAGGTCTTGGATAGACTGTTCTGGGTTTTTTTGATATTGTTTTTCTCTTTTCCTTTCATTTTTGGAAGTTTCTATTGTGATATCTTCAAGCTTGGCTATCCATTTCTCAGCTGTGTCTTTATTTCTATTACAATGTTTTTTTACCGCTAGCATTTTTTTTGATTCTTTCTTAGAACTTTCATCTCTTTGCTTACATCGCCAATTTGTTCTTTCATGTGTCTACTTTATGCATAGAACCCTTAGCATACTAATTGTAGTTATTTTAAATTCCTTGTCAGATTATTCCATTATCCTTGCCACATCAGAGTCTGGTTCTGATGCTTTCTTTTTCTTTTTGAACTGTGTTTTTTGCCTTTTAGTATGCCTTGTGATTTTTTCCCTGTTAGCCATTCATGATGTACTCTGCTATAGACTGAATATCTGTATCCTCCCCAAATTCAAAATTCCCCCCAAAATGTTGAAACCTAATCCCCAATGGGATGATATTTAGCAGTAGGGCTTTTGGAAGGTGATTAGTTCATGAGGGTGGAACCCTTACAAAGGAGACTAGAACACTTATAAAAGAGACCTCAGAGAGCTCCCTTGCCTCTTCTGCCATTTGAAGACACATCTAGAAGATGGCTGTCTATGAACCAGGAAGTAGGCACCTACAAGGTGCCTTGATCTTGAACTATCCAGCCTCCAGAACTCTGAGAAATACTTTTTTTGTGGTTCATAATCCATCCAGTTTATAAGCTACTACAAAAAAAATATATTGTAGACTCAATGGACTGAGACATACTAGGTGAAATTAACTGCTTTAAGTAGGTCTTTAGGAATATGATAGTAAGTTATGGGGGTTGTAGGAAATATTCTATAGTCCTATGATTAGGTCTCAATCCTTTTTTTTTTTTTTAGATTTTATTAGTATTTTTTAATTTATTTTAAGTAATCTCTACACCCAACATGGGACTGGAACTTACAACTCTGAGCTCAAGAGCCATATGCTCTACTGACTGAGCCAGCCAGGCACCCTAATTACATCTTGATCTTTTAGTGAAGATTGCACCTCTGGACTGTGGGCTTCACAAATGCTTCTCAGTCCTCCCACTTCCTCTTTAGGTGGGACCAGTGGGCTGGAGTTGGGTATTTCCTTTCCTCCAGATCAATTAGTCTCTGATGATGCTCTGCTAAAACAGAATGCTCTGGCATATTTAAAAATGATTCATTTTCCTCTCTCCCTCCTGGAATCATGAATGTATTTTTCTCTGATATTCACTATGAGAACTGGGTAGAGCTCCAGGAGTTTAAACACCAAAGTATGGGAGCTCTTCTATGAGTGGGTCTTCCTGGAGTTTTTAAGTATCAGACTTGTCCACACTGAGCTTCCAGAAATTCATCAGTGACAGTTTAGGCTTTCCTACCTTGGCCCTGGCTCCCCCTGAGGTTTCTGCTTGTGGGTTTCTGCTCTGGTAAGTTATAATTCTTTGTATTCATCTGTGTGTCTCTCCAGTTTGGGGGAGCAGTGATTTGCCTCATGACCTCACTTCTCTGACAGTCATAAGAGTTTTTGGTTTTTCAATTTGTTCCACTTTTACTTGTCAGGATTGAGTGGTGACTTCTATGCTGCTTATATGTTGGACTAGAAACTAGAAGTACCATGATGTCATTTTAATGATGAAAAAGCTGAAGGAATAACAAAGAATTGTTGAATGAAAAATAAAGTAATTTAAAATTCAAATATTATCTCTCTGTACATTTCAATTCAAATATCATCAATATTTGGTTCAAATATTATTCCCCTGTATATTTAGTAAGAAAAAATAATTTGTTAATACCTCTCTCTAATTAAGCATAGTAGATTCTCAGGTTTAGTTTTGGCCATATTTTCTGCTGGTGGAAGAAGGATTCTGAGTACAGTTCAGTGATTATTACTCAATCTGTTTTGGGTCTAGGCCCCTGAACATGTTTCTGAGTCCCAGGCAAAAAAAAAAAAAACACAACTGAATAGCTCTAAGTAGAAACCAAAAGGGTTGTTTCATTAAAATGTTTAGCCCACTGGGTCCCAAATGTCTTTGGTACTGCACTCAAAGTTAGAAATCTGAGGGAGCCATCTGCCCACCCCTGCTATGGACAACAATGCAGTTTGGGCACCTTGAGAGCTAAGTGTGGTTGCCTTTGGAGAACTGCTGTGCCTGGCAAGGCTGGAGGAAGGACTATGATATGCAGAGGAATAGCATGTGATGGTGTTAAGTTCCCACCAGTTCTCAATAGAGCAGCAGTAGTCATCAGTAAAGAATTGCTTTGCTAGATGGAACTGTAAGAGAGTTTTGTTGTTGTTGTTGTAGCCCAGTAGAACAAATATGGTGGAAGTTTAGGGCAAGCAAGACATCATAGGAATATTTAAGGGGTACTTTGGAAGGAATCAGAGATGCTATTATCATCAGTAGGAAGCAACTAGGAAGTAAAATTTGAGCCTTAATAAGACTGTGACATAATTTGTGGTGCCAAGTGAAATTTGGCTGTATTATGTTAATATCCATTCAACATCTTGACACATAAGCCCTTTCTACCCTTGTTACCATTAGTGAGAAGCAGCAGGTTTTTTTCATAGCCTTAAAGTTATTATCAGTGAATGTATAAAGTGAATAAAGAAAAGAACTTCTGCTAAAATGTCATCACTCAACTGCTAAGAGGATAAAGTAAAACTCATGTTGGCTTACACATAGTGTCAAGAGGGGTAAGGCAAGCCAATATTTATTATTTATAAGTCACAATATGCCATTTTCAAAATGAGTTTTATATGAATACGTGTTAAAGAAAAGATATATTCTAACTTTTTAAAGCAAAATTGAAGAATTACTCCTTCCACTTGCAAATACATTTTAAAATAAATGCAATCTTAATTTAGAGACCACTAACATTAACACTGGTCCTTTGAAATTAAAAAACACAAAGGAAATTTTAATAGCATCCAACAGAAAATAGTTATCTCATTATAGAACCTCTAACAAAGTGTTCCTGTGTTTTGGAGGAAAAATGAAATGAGATGTTAGGTAATTGACCATATAATGCTATTTTGCCATATTGTCTCCTGAGGAAGATATTGGATAGATGGTTTTCCTTAAGTAGAGACCAAGCTATTTCAAGTGGAATCCCCACTGATTATTTTAATATCATATTGTTTTAGTTCTAACATTTAACATTTCCTGAAGATTCTGAAACAGTACTAAAGAAATTTATATTACTCAGGGAAAGAAATGAGCATTATGATTCTTTTTAAATGGTGATAAAAATAAAATTTCCTGAGCTTTCTTGCTTGTTTGAAAATCCACCCTTCTGAGTGCTTGGACTAATTTGGAATTAGGAGCATTAATTCTATGGCAGCCTTGAATTGCCTCTTAAGCTTAAGAACCTTTTACAGTCCTTTAGAAGAATCTTCTGTCATGTTGGCTCTTTTTCTCAGATTTACTCAAGTTTTCCAGAGACATCAGGAACAAGTATAGGGCATTTGTTCATCTTAGCAACAAATTCACTTTAGAATTTCTTCACTGGAAAAATTAGTATGGACTATGACAGACTGTCTCTTATGTGCTTTTTGTCGCAGACATTACTTTTAGATAAAAATCCTAACACTCTTAGTTATTCTATTTTTAAAGGATAGGCTTATTTGGAAGATTTTATATGTTAATTCTAGTAAAATTAGATCAAGGTGTTATAAATGGTTTTGATGATAGTGAGTAGATTCACAAATTCAGACATTAAACTAATAAATCTTTTGACCAATAATTGTGTATGCAACTTGAGGATCTAGGATCATAGTGTTAATAACTATACATATTCCAGTGGTGTAGAGTAGTAATCCTCATAAATTTTCCGCCCTTCCTTATGTCTTTTCAACACACTGTTCTTTTTTTTTTTTTTATGATTGTATAGCAAGGGATCCTTGGAACATGTCTATTCCTTTTTCTCAAACACATTTACCTAATATTACATACTTTAAAGTTCACCATGCCTGGCAGCTGTTCTGTTATGGTGTGTTTAAAAAAGATAATTAAGGCCAAAGATACAGATCTGAACATATAATAACCAACACAAAACTGAAAAAGAAGAATAAAATTGGAGAACTCACACCACCATATTTCAATACTTACTATAAAGCTACAGTAGTCAAGCAGGATGGCACTGGCAAAATAATAGACACATAACTCACTGAAACAGAATAGAGAACCCAGAAACAGAATATCACAAATATAGTCAACTGATTATTGACAAAGGTACAAAAACAATTCAATGGAGAAATAATAGTCTTTTCAATAAATATTGCTTGTACAACTGGATATCCATATGCAAAAGAATTAATGTAGACACAGACTTTACACCCTTCACAAAAATTAATTCAAAGCAGATTATAGATCTAAATGTGAAATGCAAAACTGTAAAGTTATAGAAGAAAACATATGAGAAAATCACAACTTTAAGTTTGGTGATACTGTTTTATTATTTATTTATTTATTTATTTATTTATTTATTTGTTATTTTTTTAGGGAGAGAGAGAATGTGAGTGGTGGGGGAGGGGCAGAGGGAGAGAGAGAATCTCAAGCAGGCCCCATGCCAAGCACAGAGTCTGACATGGAGTTTGCTCTCACGACCCTGGGATCATGACCTGAGCTGAAATCAAGAGTTGGACTGACTGAGACATCCAGGTGTCCCAGTGATGTGGTTTTATGTACAACACCAAAAACGTGATCCATGAAAGAACACATGGATATTGGACTCTATTAAAATTCAAAAATTTTGCTATGCAGAAGACCCTGTTAGAAGAATGAATACACAAATCATTGTCAGGTAAAAGATTTGCAAATCACATAGAGGACTGGTATCCAAAATATACAAAGAACTCTTAAAACTCAATAATAAGGAAACAATTTAAAAATAGGCGAAAGAGAGATAGATCAGTGAAATGGCATAGTAGGGAACTCTAAAAGTCCATCTCTCTCCATAAAAGCAATGAGTAAGTGGCAAAAAAACCCCAAAAAACCTGTCACAATAAACCTTTTCGGGGGGATTCTGGAATCTAAACAAAAGCTTGCAACAAAGCAGAGCAACCATTAATAAAAAAGAAAAGCTTACTTTTAGTGAGAGGATAATTAAGGTCATATGGGGAGGGGCTAATCTGATAGAGATGCCAGAGATCTCTTTCAGGGCATGCATGCACAGAGAAAAGGCCATGTGAAGACACAGAGAGAAGGTTTTATCAACAAAGCCAAGGACAGAGGCCTCACAAAAACCAACCCTGCCTGACACTTTGATCTTGGGCTTCCAGCCTCCAGAACTATGGGAAAAATAAATTTCTGTTGCTTAAGCCATTCAGGCTGTAGTATCTTGTTATGGTAGCCCTAGCAGTCTAAGATGACCAAGAATTCTATATCCAATCAAACTATCCTTCAAAGATGGAGAAATTAGGACATTCACAGATAAACTCTGAGAGAGCTAATAGACCTGCCCTACAAGAAATTCTAAATGGAGTCCTTCTTGCTGAAATGAAATGACATTGAATAGTACTTCAAGTCCACATGAAGAAATAAAGAGCATGAGTAAAGTAATTATATAGATAAATGTAAAGTAAGTATTAGTATATTTTTGGCTTGTAACTCCTCTTTTTTTACATGATTGAAAAGACATGTATGAAACAATAATTGTAAATATATATTAGTAGGCACAGAATGCATAAAGATGTAATTTGTGAAAATAACATCATAAAGGTGATGGGGCTATGTAGAAGCTAAGTTTTTGTATACTACTGAAAGTCAGTTGGATTTTAAGTTCTTATAAATGAAATTGTTAATTGTAATCACCAGGTAACCATTAAGAATAGCTATCAATAATAGCATTAAATGTTAGTGGATTAAACTCTTCAATTAAGACATAGAGATAGTAGAATTAATTTAAAGAATGATCCAACTATAGGCTGTCTGTAGGAGACCCACTTTAGATCTAAAAACAAATACATTGAAACTGAAAGGATGGAAAAGTTTATGCTATACAAATTCTAACTGAAAGAGAGCTGGGGTAGCTATGTTAATATCAGACCAAATAGACTTTAAACCAAAAATTTATTTCAAAATACAAAGAAGGATGTGATACATTGATAAAAGGGTGAATACATCAAGGACATGTAACAATTATATATGTACCTAACAACAGAGCCCCAACCAAAGTATATGAAGTAAGACAGAATTGAAGAGAGAAATAGACAGTTCAATAATAATAGTTGGAGACTTCAGTGCCTCATTTTCAATAATGGATAAAACAATTAGAAGATTAAGAAGTAAATAGAGTGCTTGAACACTATAAAATAGCTAGACCTAACAGACGTACAGAATACCAAACAATGGAAGAATGCACAGTCTTATCAAGTGCACATAGGACATTCTTCAGGATAGAATATATGTTATGCCACCAAACAAGTCTCAATAAATGTAAAGTTATAAAAATCATTCAAAGTATCTTCTCCAATCACAGTGGAATGAAAATAGATATCAATAACAGAAGGAAGTCTGGATAATTCACAAATAGGTGGAAATTAAACAACACACAACCAAAGAAGAAGAAATCACAAAGGGAAATTAGAAAATATCCTGAAACAAATTAAAATGAAAACACAGCAGTTACCAGTGGTTGGGGGGTGGGGGAAGTGGGGAAATGTTGGTCAAAAGGTAAAACTTCCAGTTATAAGATGAATAAGTTCTGGGGATCTAATGTACAGCTTGGTGATTATACTTAATAATATTGTATTATAAGCTAGAAGGTTGGTAAGAGTTAGAGCCTTAATTTTCTCATTACAAAAAAGAAATGGTAATTATGTGACATGAGGGAGCTGTTAGCTAACTCTATGGTGACAATAATTTTGCAGTATATAAATGTTTCAAATCAACACATTGTGCACCTTAAACTTACACAATGTTATACATCAATTATATCTCAATAAAACTGGGAGAGGGAAGAAAAATCAACATACCCAAATTTGTGGAATTCAGTAAAAGCAGTGCTAAGAGAGAAATTTTTAGTTTTAAACAATTATATTATTATTTTTTTAATTTAAATTCAATTAGCCAACATATAGAACATCATTAGCTTCAGATGTAGAGTTCAGTAATTCTAAACAATATATTAAAAAAGATGGAAGATCTCAAATCAACAACCTAGCCTTTAACCTTAAAGAACTAGAATAAGAAGAGTAAATTAAACCCAAAACAAGCAGAAGAAAATAATAAAGATTAGAGTTTATAAAGCTAAACATAGTTTTATCGTATGATTCAGAAATCATGCTCCTAAGTATTTACCAAACTGATTTGAAAAATTATGTCCACACAAAAGCCTGCATGCAAATGTTTAAAGCAGGTTTATTCGTAATTGCCAAAAACTAGGAACATTCAATATATTCTTCAATAAGTGAATGCATAAACAAACTATGGTACATCCACACAATGGAATACTATTCAGACATAAAAAGGAGTGTGCTATCCACCATGCAAAACATGGGTGAATCATAAATGCATATTGTTAAGAAAAAGACGTATCTGAAAAGGCTATATGTTGTATGATTCCACTTATATGGCATTTTGGAAAAGGCAAACCTATAGAGATGATAAACAGATCAGTTGTTGTCAAAGGTTTTTGGAAGAGGGAGGGTTGAACAGGTGAAGTACAAGGGATTTTTTTATGGTGGAAAATATTCTGTATGCAACTGTAATGGTGATTATATGACATTATATATTTGTTAAAACCCATAGAATTACAGCACAGAGTAAACCTCAATGTAGTAAATTTTAAAATATCATTTAGGAGGTTGGGCAGTCCCAGGATGGAATGCATACTCTGAGAAAAGAAAATTGGGGTAGGGGGAAGTGCTCACATCACTAACTTTGTAAACAGTGGGAACTAAGAGTGAAGGCAAAACAAACAAACAAACTGTACATAAGCACAGTACTCTAGTTGGTAAAGATGTTTCTCATGGACATATGACATCAGTATGAACTCATGTTTAGCTTCATATAAATACAGATGGGTACATAAAGAGATATTTGTAAGTATGTATGTAATGTGGGCCAGTACACACACATTGTCCTTTCTCTGTCCTCTAAGAGGGCTAAGAAGCAATGACACCCTAGTAACAATGAGCACACCCAACACCCAGATCTTGGTTTCTAATACTATTCTTCAACAATAGGAACCAGGGCTCCTTGGAGAAATGGCTGATAGTAGAGCTGGGGCAAGGCATATATACAAGATGCTCCTGTAGTGTTTTGTAGTTCCAAAAGGTAAGGGAGTTCTCAAAGAAATAAATACTACAATAATGTGAGTGTGTCAAAGGGACACAGAAGCCAATTGAAAGAGTTCCCAATGGCCAAAGCTGGAACAATTTTAGCAACAAAATAAATAATGTAGTATTGGATTACAACCCAAAGTATAAAATAAACATCCACGAGTCCATATTAGGGAATGATTAAATAAATAAATAAATATGAGAGAATATACAAATTTTCTATGCAGAAGCATTCTAAATTATTTATATAGATATTTTGCTGTTATGAAGGTAGGTATATCTAGTAACTTCTTTCCAAAGAATACAGTATGAAAAGGAGGAAAAAAAAGAGCAACTTCACAGTAGAGACACCTGGCAAATACTACCTTAGTCAGATGGTCAAGATCAACACCAACAGTGATAAGTCATGTTGATAGTATGTACCCTTGATATGATGTGATGAGAATGATACTTTACATCTGTGATCTTTCCAAAATGCATTAAACCCCAGTCCAATCATGAGAAAAACATCAGACAAACCCCAATATTGAGAGACACTCTACAGAATAATGACCAGTAGATTTCAAAACTGAAGGTCATTTAAAATGAGGAAAGTCTGAGAGACTGTCGCTCTGTAGAGGAGCCTGAGGAAGCCTGATGAATAAATGTAGTATGATATCCTGGATGGGATCATGGAAAGGATATTAGGCAAATATGAAGAAAATCAGGATAAAATATGGACTTTAGTTAATAATGATATGTCAATAGTGGTTTATTGGTTGTGTCAAATGTACCATACTAATGTAAGATGTAAACAAAAGAGGAAAGGATATAGGAGGCATATGGAAAATCGTGTTCTATTTTTGCTACTGTTCTGTAATCTAAAACTCTTCTAAAATGAAAACTTTATTTTTCAAGAATATATAGAACTTATCATATAAGAATGCGTTCATGGGTGATGGAGGTAGATGAGGTCTTCCTGCTGTTCCTTTGTGGACCTAGGCATTAGTAGTACTAGTGAGACTATGCCCACTGAGTTAGAAGAGACTCTGCAGTGATAGGGTGCTCTGGGCTTAGAACCTTGCCTTCAACAGTTGTAGTAGACTTCGTCATTAATAACGCCTACTGAACACAAACAGGAAAAGTTGTGACCATAGACACCCACACAAAGATGTTCATATGACTTGTAGATACAGCTGGTCTGCTTTCCTTTGCTTCCTCTGCAGCCACATCTCATACCACTCTTTTCTTGATTGCTACACTCTAGCTACACTGTTTTTTTTTTAGTTCCTCATAGATACAATACCCTTGCTCACCTTTGTGTCTTTTCCTTCTACTCGCAGTTCTTTCCAGGTCCCAAACCCACTTTTACCCTGTTTGCCCAGTTAATTCTACTTCATCCTTCATTTGAAATGCCATATGTTCAGGAAGGTCCTCCTGGCATCCTAGACAATACACTATACTTCTCCATTTGTGGCATGCATCCCACTTATAATGGCTTGTTTTTTAACTGAAGTATAATTGATACGTAACATAGTTTCAGTAATACAACACGTAAGACAAGACATACTTGTCTTTCTCTGATTGACTTATTTCACTTATCATAACACTCTCTAGTTCCATCCACATTGTTGCCAATGGCAAGATTTCATTCTTTTGATGGCTGAGTAGTATTCCATTGTATATATATACCACATCTCCTTTATCCATTCATCTGTCAATGGACATCTGAGCTGTTTCCATAGTTTGGCTATTGTGGACATTGCTGCTATGAACATTGGGGTGCATATGGCCCTTCTTTTCACTACATCTGTGTCTTTGGGGTAAATACCCAGGAGTGCAATTGCTGGGTCATAGGGTAGCTCTATTTTCAACTTTTTGAGGAACCTTCATACTGTTTTCCAGAGTGGCTGCCCTAGCTTGCATCCCCACCAACAGTGTAGGAGGGTTCCCTTTTCTCCACATCCTCGCCAACATCTGTTGTTTCCTGACTTGTGAAATATAAATCAAAACCACAATACAATATTATTGACTATAGTCACCATGGTGTACATTACATCCTCATGACTTACTCTTTTTTTAATGACCAGAAGTTTGTACCTCTTGACCCCCTTCTCCCATTTTTCTCACCTCATAAAACTCTTCCCTCTGGCAACCACCAATCTGTTCTCTGCATCTGTGAATTTTGTTTCATTTATTCATTTCTTTTTTTTTTTTTTTTAGCTTACACATACTAATGAAATCATACAGTGGTTGTCTTTTTCTGACTTATTTCACTTAGCATAATGCCCTCAAGGTCCAAGTGTATGGTCATTCATCCATTGATGGACACTCTATTTCCTTATCTTTTCTATTGTGCTGTAATGAACATGGGGGTGCATATATCTTTTTGAATTAGTGTTTTCATTTTCTTCAGATAAATACCTAGAAGTGAAATTGCTAGATCATATGGTAGTTCTATTTTTAGTTTTTTTGAGGAACCTCCAAACTGTTTTTCCATAGTGGCTGCATCAATTTACCTTCTCTTCAGTATTGCACAAGAGTTCCCTTTTTTCCACATCCATGCCAGCACTAGTTGTTTCCTGTCTTTTTGATAATAGCCATTCTGAGGGTGTGAGGTGACATCTTACTGTGATTTTGATTTACATTCCCCTGATGTTGAGCATCTTTTCATGTGCCCGTGGGCTATCTGTATATCTTGTTTGGAAAAATGTCTATTCAGATCCTCTGCACATTTTTAAATTAGATTGTCATTTTCTTGTTATTCAGTTGTATGAGTCCTTTATCTTTTCATGTGCCCATGAAAAGATAATCTGTGTATCTATCTGTATAAAGGACTCATACAACTCAATAACAAGAAAATGACAATCTAATTTAAAAATGTGCAGAGGATCTGAATATATGTGTGTGTGTGTGTGTGTGTGTGTGTATATATTATTAACCCCTTATTAGATATATGATTTGCAAGTATTTTCTCCCATTTAGTAGGCTGCCTTTTAATTTTGTTGATGGTTTCCATCACTTTTCAGAAGCTTCTTAGTTTGATATAGTCTCATTTGTTTATTTTTTGCTTTTGATGACATTGCTTTTGGGGTCATATCCAAAAAAAAAAATGATGTCAAGGAGCTTATTAACTATATTTTCTTCTAGGAGTTCTATGGTTTCTGGTCTTACATTCGTATCTTTAATCCATTTTGAGTTAATTCTTGTGTGTGGCATAATATAGTGGCTCAGTTTTTTTTAATTTCTTTTTTTTCATTTTTAAAAAATTTTAATTTATTAACATATAATTTAAACAAATTTAAATTAATTAACATATAATGTATTATTGGTTTCTGAGGTAGAGGTCAGTGATTCATCAGTCTTATATAATACCCAGTGCTCACTACATCACGTGCCCTCCTTAATGTCTATCACCCAGTTACACCATCTCCCCACCTCCCTCCCCTCCAGCAACTATCAATTTGTTTCCTGTGATTAAGAGTCTCTTATGGTTTGTCTCCCTCTCTGATTTTGTCTTGTTTCATCTTTTCCTCTCTTCCCCTATGATCATCTGTTTTGTTTCTTAAATTCCACATATCAGTGAGATCATAGGATAATTGTCTTACTCTGATTGACTTATTTCCCTTCACTTAATACCCTCTAGTTCCATCCACATCATTGCAAATGGCAAGATTTCACTTTTTGGATGGCTGAGTAGTATTCCATTGAGTGTGTGTGTATGTGTGTATGTGTGTGTGTATATATATATATACCACATCTTCTTTATCCATTCATCTGTTGATGGACATCTTGGCTCTTTCCACAGTTTGGCTATTGTGGACGTTGCTGCTATAAACATCGGGGTGCACGTACCCTTTCGGATCCCTACTTTTGTATCTTTGGGGTAAATACCCAGTAGTGCAATTGCTGGATTATATGGTAGCTCTATTTTCAACTTTTTGAGGAACCTCCATACTGTTTTCCAGAGTGGCTGCACCAGCTTGCATTCCCACCAACAGTGTAGGAGGGTTCCCCTTTCTCCGCATCCCCGCCAACATCTGTCATTTCTTGACTTATTAATTTTAGCCATTCTGACTGGTGTGAGGTGGTATCTCACTGTAGCTTTGATTTGTATTTCCCTGATGCCGAATGATGTTGAGCAATTTTTCATGTGTCTGTTGGCCATTTGTATGTCTTCTTTGGAGAAATGTCTGTTCATGTCTTCTGCCCATTTCTTGATTGGATCATTTGTTCTTTGGGTGTTGAGTTTAATAAGTTCTTTAGAGGTTTTGAATACTAGCCCTTTATCTGTCATTTGCAAATATCTTCTCCCAACCTTATAACAGACAAATTAGATTTTAAACCAAAGGCTGTAATAAGAGATGAGGAATGACACTATATCATAATTAAAGGGTCTATTCAACAAGAAGATCTAACCATTGTAAATATTTATGCTCCTAACATGGGAGCAGCCACTTATATAAGCCAATTAATAACAAAATTAAAGAAACACATCAATAATAATACAATAATAATAGGGGACTTTAACACTCCACTCACTGCAATGGACAGATTATCTAAGCAGAAGATCAATAAGGAAACAAGGGCTTTGAATGACACACTGGATCAGATAGACTTCACAGATATATTCAGACTATTCCATCCTAAAGCAACAGAATACACATTCTTCTCGAGTGCACATGGAACCCTCTCCAGAATAGATCACAGACTGGGTCACAAATCAGGTCTCAACCAGTACCAAAAGATTGGGCTAATTCCCTGCATATTTTTGGGCCACAATACTTTAAAACTGGAACTCAATCACAAGAGGAAATTTGGAAAGAATTCAAATACATGGAGGCTAAAGAGTATCCTACTAAAGAATGAATGGGTCAACCAGGAAATTAAAGAAGAATTAAAAAATTCATGGAACCAAATGAAAATGAAAATACAACTGTTTAAAACCTTTGGGATGCAGCAAAGGCAGTCCTAAGAGGGAACTGTATAACAATACAAGTCTTTCTCAAGAAACAAGAAAGATCCCAAATACACAACCTAACTTACACCTAAAGTAGCTGGAGAAAGAACAGCAAATAAAGCCTAAACCCAGCAGGAGAAGAGAAATGGTAAATATTAGAGCAGAAATAAATGAAATAGAAACTGAAAGAATAGTAGAACAGAACAACAAAACTAGGAGTTAGTTCTTTGAAAGAATTAATGAGATTGATAAACCCCTCTCCAGACTTATCAAAAAGAAGAGAGAAAGGACCCAAATAAAATCATGAATGAAAGAGGAGAGATCACAACCAACACCAAAGAAATACAAACAATTATAAAAACATATTATGAGCAACTATATGCCAACAAATTAAGCAACCTGGAAGAAATGGATGCATTCCTAGAAACATATAAACTACCAAAACTGAACCAGGAAGTAATAGAAAACCTGAACAGACCTATAACCAGCAGGGAAATTGAATCAGTAATCAAAAATCTCCCAATAAACAAGAATCTAGGGCTGGCTGGCTTCCTAGGGGAATTCTAGAAAACATTTAAAGAAGAGTTAATACCTATTCTTTGGAAGTTGTTTTTTAAAAAAAAGAAATGGAAGGAAAACTTCCAAACTCATTTTATGAGGCCAGCATTACCTTGATCCCAAAACCAGACAAAGACCCCACCAAAAAGGAGAATTACGGACCAACATCCCTGGTGAATATGGATGCAAAAATTCTCACCAAAATACTAGCCAATAGGATCCAACAGTACATTAAAAGGATTACTCACCATGTGCAAGTGGGATTTATTCCTGGGCTGCAAGGGTGGTTCAACATCTGCAAATCAATCAATGTAATACACTACATAAATAAAAGACAAGAACCATATGATCCTCTCCGTAGATGCAGAAAAAGCATTTGATAAAGTACAGCATCCTTTCTTGATTAAAACTCTTCACAGTATAGGGATAGAGGGACCATACCTCAATATCATAAAAGTCTATATGAAAAGCCCAGAGCTTATATCATTCTCAGTGGGAAAAAACTGAGAGCTTTTCCCCTAAGGTCAGGAACATGGCAGGGATGTCCACTATCACCACTGCCGTTCAACATAGTACTAGAAGTCCTAGCCACAGCAATCAGACAACAAAAAGAAATAAAAGGGGCTCAGTTTTATTCTTTTGCATGTGACTGTCCAGTTTTTCCAACACCACTTATTGAAGAGAGTGTGCTCTCCCCATTGTATATTTTTGGCTTTGTCATAAATTAATTGACCATATATGTATGGGTTTTTTTCTGGGCTTTCTATTCTCTTTCATTCATGTATGTGTCTGTTTTTATGCCAATTCCATAATGTTTTGATTATTATAGCTTGGTAATATAGTTTGAATCAGGGAACATGATGCTTCCAGCTTTGTTTTTATTTCTCATGATTGCTTTAGCTATTAAGGATCTTCTGTGGTTTCATACAAATCCTAGGATTGTTTGTTGTATTTCTGTGAAAAATGACATTGATATTTTATAGGGATTGCACCAAATCTATATATAGCTTTTTGTAATATGGAATTTTAAACAATATTAATTCTTTCAATCCATGAGCATGGAATATCTTTCATTTATTTGTATCTTCTTTAGTTTATTTCATCAATGTCCTGTTGTTTTCAGTGTACAACTCTTCACTTTCTTGGTTAAATTTATTCACAGGCATTTTACTCTTTTTGTTGCAATTGCAAGTGGCATTGTTTTCTTAATTTCTCTTTCTGATAATTCATTGTTAGTGCATACAAATGCAACAGGTTTTTGTATATTGATTTCATCTTCTGCAACTTTGTTGAATTCATTTATTCATTCTAACAGTTTTTGGTGGAGTCTTTGGGGTTTTCTAGATATAAAAAAAAAATGTGTTGTCCACAAATAGTGACAATTTTACTTTTCTTTCCAATGTTGATAACTTTTATTTCTTCTTCTTGCCTAATTGCTTTGGCTGGGACTTCCAATTCTGTGTTGAGTAAAAGTTGTGAGAATGGTCATCCTTCTCTTGTTCCTGATCCTAGAGGGTAAGCTTTTAGCATGTCACCATTGAATGTAATGTTTAGCTGTGGTCTTGTTATATATGGCCTTTATTATATATATATTTTAAAGATTTTATTTATTTATTTGAGAGAGAGAGAATGAGAGAGAACACATGAGAAGGGGGAGGGTCAGAGGGAGAAGCAGACTTCCTGCCGAGCAGGGAGCCCGATGCGGGACTCGATCCCGGGACTCCAGGATCATGACCTGAGCCGAAGGCAGTCACTTAACCAACTGAGCCACCCAGGCGCCCTGGCCTTTATTATATTGAGGTACATTTCCTTTATACCTACTTTGTTGAGAGTAATGATTCAATATTTGTATACACTATGAAATGATCACCACAATAAGTCTAGATCCACCCCTTACCACTACATTTACATAATATGCAATACAGTCTTATGGACTATAGTCACCATGCTATACATTACATCCTCATGACTTTTTTTTTTTTTAAGATTTTATTTATTTAATTGAGAGAGAGAATGAGAGAGAGAGAGTATGAGAGGGGGGAGGGTCAGAGGGAGAAGCAGACTCCCTGCTGAGCAGGGAGCCTGATGCGGGACTCAATCCCGGGACTCCAGGATCATGACCTGAGCTGAAGGCAGTCGCTTAACCAACTGAGCCACCCAGGCGCCCGACTTTTTTTTTTTTTTATGACTGGAAGTTTGTACATTTTGACCTCCTTCTCCAATTTTTCCCACCTCACAAAACTCTTCCCTTTTTATATTTTGCTGCTTCTATGTCGGGTGCATAAATATTTATAAATGTTATATCTTCTTGCTGGATTAATTGTTTATCATTACATAATGCCTATCTTTGTCTTTTATTACAGGGTTTATTTTGAAGTCTGTTTTGTCTGTATAGGTACTCCAGCTTTGTTTGTTTGTCTGTTTCCATTTGCATGAAATACTTTTTCCATCCCTTCACTTTCAGCCTGTGTGTTTGTCCTTCCATCTGAGGTGAGTTTCTTGTAGGCAGTATATAGATGGGTTTTGTGGTTTTTATCTACTCAGCTACCCTGTCTTTTGATTGGAGTGTTTAGCCATTTACATATAAAGTAATTATGGATAGGTATGCACTTATTGCCATTTTGTTACTTGTTTTCTAGCTGTTGTATAGTACATCTGTATACCTTTTTTCTTCTCTTGCTCTCTACCTTCTGATTTGATGCCTTTCTTTAGTGTTATATTGAGATTCCATTTTTATTATCTTTTGTATTTCTACTATAGGATTTTGATTTGTGGCTACTATATGGCTTACATTTATCAGCTATATATAAACCTGTTTATTTTAAGTCAATAGCAAGTTAAATTTGAATACATTCCAAGACTATATTTTTACTCTCACCCCTACCACATTTTATGTTTTTGATGTCAAATTTTACATCTTTTTATTTTGTGTATCCTTACTAATTGTTGTCATTATAGTTATTGTTACTATTTTTGTCTTTTAACCTTCATGCTAGCTTTATAAGTAATTAATCCATTATCATTATTATATATTTACCTTTACTAGTGAGATTTTTCCTTTCATATGTTTTCTTGTTACTAATTAGTGTCCCTTCTTTTCAGCTTAAAGATATTCCTTTAACATTTCTTGTAAGGCCAGTTTAGTGGTGGTGAACTCCTTTAGTTTTTGCTTGTCCAGAAAACTCTTTATTGATCCTTCTATTCTGTAAGGTAACCTTGAGGGGTAGAGTGTTCTCGGTTGGAAGTTTTTGCCTTCAGCACTACGAATATATTGTGCCACTTCTGGCACACAATATATTGTGTCCCTTCTGGCCTACAAAGTTTCTGCTGAAAATCTGCTGGTAGTCTTATGGGGTTTTCCCTTGTATATAAAGAGTTATTTTTCTCTTGTGGCTTTTAAGATTCTCTTTATTTTTAACTTTTAACATTTTACTTATTATGTGTCCTGAAGTGGATATCTTTGGGTTCATCCTATTTGGAACTCTCTGGGCTTCCTGGATCTAGATGTCTGTTTCCTTTCCCAGGTTGGGGAAGTTTTCATCCATTATTTCTTCAAATAAGTTTTTCTAGGTCTCCTGTAATGTGGATATTTTTCCTATTGATGGTTTCCCATAGCTCTCTTAAGCTATCTTTACTTTTTAAAATTAATTTTTCTTTTTGCTGCTCTGTTTGTGTGGGTTCCATTACCCTGCCTTCAATGTCACTGATCCTTTCTCCTGCTTTGTCCAGCGACTGTTGAACCCCTTTAGAATATTTTTTTAGTTTGGTTATTGTGTTCCTCAGCTCTGTGACTTCTGTTTGGTACTTTCTTATATTTTATATAAGTGTTTATCCATTCTTCTCCTGAGATTGATGAACATCATTATGACCATTACTTTGAATTTTTGATCAGGTAAATTATCTCTGTTTCATTAATTTTTTTTTCTGAGGTTTTATCTTGTTTTTTCATTTAGAACATATTCCTCCGTTCCCTCATTTTGCTTGATTCTCTGTGTTTGTTTCTGTATCTTAGGAAAAACAGCTATCTCTCTCAGTCTTTAAAGGGTGGTCATAGGAAGACTGGGGATGCATTTCTGTCTGTTGTCTGTGCAATGCCCTGGGAGTTGTAGCCTGCCAATAACTCTAATTGTTTCAGTCCTGTGGGACCCAGAAATGGAAGCCCCCTGGCACCAGAGCCAGGCATTCAAGGTGTGACCCCTGTTTGGGCTGCATGCCCCTGCTGGCTTTGGAGGGGCTATGGAGGAGTGCTGGGTTGGGACAAACCTACCTGCTGACTTTGGTGTGGCAGGGCCACAGTTGGGGGCATGGGTACCAGACCAGGTTATACCTGCAGGGCATGGTTGCTTGAGGCACCTGGCTAGGGCAGACCCAGCTGCCAGGTTTAGTGGGGCAGGGCTATCAGGGGTGGTGGTGTTGGGCTAGAGCAAGCAGCAGTAGCAAGGTAGAGATAGAGTGCAAAAATGGTGTTCATCAGTGCCTCTGTCCCTGGACAGAGTTTCGAAAGACCTCTGTCCCTCCAGCAGATACTTTACAATCAGCCAATGAATCTTCTTTACATATGGTCTAAGTTTTTTTCAAGTTGCTACTTTTGCACTGGGTCCAGGGGGAGTGAGTCTGTGCACAGGCCCTTTAGGAGTGGAGTCTTAGTTTGCTCCATCCCTGTGGATCTCTTGGATATAAGCCATGGTGATTTTCAAAGCCACATGTTCTGGGGGCTCACTTCTCTGGTGCAGGTCCCAAGGATTAGGGTGCCTGATGTGGGACTCAAAACCTTCTCTCTTCAGGGATACACTCTGTGTTTGGGAGATTTCTCCCACTTGTGGGTCACTGTGATGAGGTGGGGCTTTGGCAAGACCACATCTCTGCCTCTCCTATCTGTCCCAATGTGGTCTTTTCATCCTTTGTTATGGAGTAGCTGTTAAGCTAGTTTTCAGGTCTTTTTCAAAAAATCCTTGTGCTATGTGTAGCTGTGGATTTGGTGTGTCCATAGGCAGAGGTGAGTTCAGGGTTTTCCTGTGCCACTACGTTGAACTACACTTTCCTGTAATTGCTTGCTGAGTCAGACTTCCCTACTAGATTGTAAGTGGCCTAAGGACAGCACTGCCATATCCCAGTGCCTAGCATAGGGTCTGCAACGTCAGAGGTGTTTGGTAGGTATTTCTTAAACTGAAAATAATGAAGGAAGGTTTAGTACTGAACATGATGTTCAGTAGAGCAAGAACTCTGGAATGAGTGGCTGTAGAAGAGATTGAAAAGGCAGGTAGAAGAGAGATTGTAAAGGAATTTGTAAAAGCTAACCGTAGAGTTTGGTCTTCAACCCACAGTCTTGAATAGTCTAAGGCTGAAGAATGATACAAACTAACTGGTACTGAATTTCCTGAAATTTTACATAGTGAAAACATTTCTCATTACCTTTATAGTTACAAGACAACCCAGCTTCTTATATGTCTTTCATCTTCCACTTCCTGTCATTCGATCCTTATAGGCATTGCAACACTATCATATAGCATTGACTTTTATTATGGTGAAGTCTGAGGCAAATACAATTTTTTCCCTTTTCTAGGACCTGCTTTTTCTGCTTGAATGCTCCCATCATTCTTTATCCTGAAATTTTAGTCACTATACCAAGAATTAAATTTTTCTTGGTTTATAGATCTGCAGTTTTAAGACTTCCTTATTCTAGAAATACTTTGAGTGTTTAAGAGTACAGATTATTAAATAAGGCAGTTTTAAATCCTGGCTCTACCACTAACTGTGTGGTTTTAAACAAGTTACTTAACTTCTCTCTGTTTCAATTACTTCATCTATAAAATGGGGAGAATAATAGTAGCTAGTATGCTTGTTATGAAGATTAAATGAGATAATTGTCAGAAGTTTTGGAACAGTGCCTGGCACATAAGGGCTCAAATAATTAATAGCTATTATAATTATCATCATTATCATTAATGTTATTAGATTTTTTAATTTTTTCCACTTTGTCTTTCAGCTTCAGAAATACAAATGATAACTATTTTGTATCTGCTGTATCTTCCATTCATAACATGTTCACAAGAACTATCCCTGTAGTTTGTTCTGCTTAATTTTCTCATACATACATAAATGTTAATTATTCTCTTTCTAATGTGACTTTTTACTTCTGTGACATTTTAGTTTTTCTCTCATTTCTTTCCTAAACTTTGCTGACTAATTTTTATCTCCTTCTATTGCCACAGAAGCTCTTATTTGCATTATTTTACCTCTTTTTTCAGCTCTTTTTAATGTGAAGTTATGTTTGTAGTTTCTTTGAAGCTATTTCTTTAACTTTAAAAAAAATATATTTCCCTGGAATTGCTTTTGTTTTTGTATTTTAGATACATGCCTTCTGTCTTTCCTTCTATTTCTTCTTCTTTTTTTTTTTTAAGATTTATTTATTTATTTTGGGTGGGGAGGGGGAGAAAGAGAGAGCATGTGCATACGAGTGGGGGGAGGGGCAGAGGGAGAGGGAAAGAATCCCAAGCAGAATTCCTGCAGAGCAGGGAGCCTGAGGTAGGGCTCAATCCCACAACCCTGAGACAATGACCTGAGCTGAAATCAAGAGTCAGAGGCTTTACTGACTGAGTCACCCAGGTGCCCCCTGTATTTTTTCCTTCTGTCTCTTTTTTCTTCCCTTGGCTTTCCTTCCTTTCTTTCCTCCTTCTCTTCATCTCTTCTCTCTGTCTCTCCCTCCTTCACTCCTTTCTTCACCTTTGTGACTGTTAGTCATGTTTGTGAATAATATAGGAGAGATGATGGGAGCAGAGTAGGGCAAAATGCCAAGGCATGAGCCAGAGCAGACCTGCTGCCTCTCCTAGATAAGATTGCTAGATGTAGTGAATTAAAGTCACAGGATGCCCGCTTAAATTTAAATTTTAGATAAACAATGAATAATTTCATACTATATTTTATCTGGCAAGCCTATTCCTAGGGTTGTTTTTACCAGTACCTTCTCTCTAAATCCCTGGGGGGTCCATTTAACCTCAGTTTCTGGCTTTCCAGAGATTGATGGGCCTTATAGCAAAGGCTCCTAGGATCTTCTTCCTTTATTGTACCTCATTTTAGTGAGGAATTTAAGTCAACTGGCTTGGACTTAGGTATGAGAAATAACATGGTCTCTCCTGCTTCGCTGTCATTCTTTGTTGTAAAATTGGGTCTCTACAGGATAGCACCCTCTGTTCTCATGGATGACTGAGACCACTAGATTTTATTGTCTTCCTGATTAAGAATAAGCAGCTATTCCTTTCAGCAGACCCATCCCTGTGCAAAGTGTACCAGTGGAGACTCTGTGGCCCTGCTCTGTAACTAAAGGGTGTGTATGGACCCTCTAGCTCACTTGTCTAAGCTCTTTTCCTCCCCACTTCGCAGAACTTACCCAATGGCCATCTCTTATGCCTAAGTGTCCACACCCTGAGGAAGAGGGGATTGGTTCAAAAAGTCACCTCTGCTCTCAGCAGGACAGACAAGAGGAAGAGGCATATACAGACTCTGGAAGATGTTTGTTTAGATGAGGAGAATTCTAGTCTCATGTACTTGGAGGGTGTTCTGGGGTGGGAGGGTGAGTGGACACAGACTTCAGGTAGCCATGTATCCTTGACTTGTGGACTCCAGGTCCAGCAGGAGCCTAAAGCTGACAGCAGCGTTCTAGTTCTAGGACAGTGCTGCCTTTTAGAACAGTGATACTGCTTTTGCAAAATTTATAGTTACTTGAAATTCTTTTTTTTTTTTAATTTTATTATGTTATGTTAGTCAGCATACAATACATCATTAGTTTTTGATGTGGTGATCCATGATCCATTGTTTTCATATAATACCCAGTTCTCCATGCAGTACATGCCCTCCTTAATACCCATCACTGGGCTAACCAATCCCCCCTCCCTCCCCTCTAAAACCCTGTTTGTTTCTCAGAGTCCATAGTCTCTCATGGTTCATCTCTCCCTCCAATTCCACCCCCCCTAATTTTTCCCTTCCTTCTCCTAATGTCCATGCTGTTCCTTATGTTCCACCATAGTGGAACCATATGATAATTGACTTTCTCTGCTTGACTTATTTCATTTAGCACAATCTCCTCCAGTCCCATCCATGTTGATGTAAAAGTTGGGTATTCATTCTTTCTGATGGCTGAGTAATATTCCACTGTATATATGGACCACATCTTCTTTATCCATTCATCTGTTGAAGGGCACCTCGGCTATTTCCACAGTTTGGCTATTGTGGACATTGCTGCTATGAACATTGGGGTGCATATGGCCCTTCTTTTCACTATATCTGTGTCTTTGGGGTAAATACCCAGTAGTGCAATTGCTGGGTCATACGGTAGCTCTATTTTTAAATTTTTGAGGAACCTCCACACTGTTTTCCAAAGTGGCTGTACCAACTTGCATTCCCACCAGTAGTGTAAGAGGGTTCCCCTCTTTCCACAACCTCTCCAACATTTGTTGTTTCTTTCCCTGTCCATTTTTGCCATTCTAACTGGTGTAAGGTGGTATCTCAGTGTGGTTTTGATTTAAATTTCCCTGATGGCTAATGATGATGAACATTTTTTCATGTGTCTGTTAGTCATTTGTATGTCTTCTTCAGAGAAGTGTCTTTTCATATCTTCTGTCCACTTTTTGACTTGATTCTTTGTTTTTTGGGTGTTGAGTTTGAGAAGTTCTTTATAGATCTTGGATACCAGCCCTTTATCTGTAGTGTCATTTGCAAATATCTTCTCCCATTCTGAGGGTTGCCTCTTTGTTTTGTTGACTGTTTCCTTTGCTGTGCAGAAGTTTTTATCTTGATGAAGTCCCAAAAGTTCATTTTTGCTTTTGTTTGACTAGCTTTTGGAGATGTATCTTGAAAGAAGTTGCTGTGGCCGATGTCAAAGAGGTTACTGCCTATGTTCTTCTCTAGGGTTTGGCTGGATTCCTGTCTCACATTGAGGTCTTTCATCCACTTTGAGTTTATCTTTGTGAATGGTGTTAGAGAATGGTCGAGTTTCATTCTTCTGCATGTGGCTGTCCAATTTTCCCAGCACCATTTATTGAAGAGACTGTCTTTTTTCCATTGCATGTTTTTTCCTACTTTGTCAAAGATTATTTGACCATAGAGTTGAGGATCCATATCTGGACTCTCTATTCTGTTCCATTGGTCTATATGTCTGTTTTTGTGCCAGTACCATGCTGTCTTGGGGATCACAGCTTTGTAATAGAGCTTGAAATCGGGCAACATGATGCCCCCAGCCTTGTTTTTCTTTTTCAACATTTCCTTGGCGATTCGGGGTCTTTTCTGATTCCATACAAATTTTAGGATTGTTTGTTCCAGCACGTTGAACAATGTCATTGGAATTTTGATCGGGATGGCATTGAAGGTATAGATTGCTCTGGGTAGCATAGACATTTTAACAATGTTTATTCTTCCATTCCATGAGCATGGAATGTTTTTCCATCTTTTGTGTCTTCTTCAATTTCTTTCACGAGTGTTCTGTAGTTCCTAGAGTATAGATCCTTTACCTCTTTGGTTAGGTTTATTCCAAGGTATCTTATGGTTTTTGGTGCTATTGTAAATGGAATCGTTTCTCTAATTTCTCTTTCTACAGTTGCATTGTTAGTGTATAAGAAAGCAACTGATTTCTGTGCATTGATTTTGTATCCTGCCACATTACTGAATTGCTGTATGAGTTCTAGTAATTTGGGGGTGGAGTCTTTTGGGTTTTCCACATAAAGTTATCATGTCGTCTGCAGAAAGAGAGAGTTTGACTTCTTCTTTGCCAGTTTGAATACGTTTTATTTCTTTTTGTTGTCTGATTGCTGTTGCTAGGACTTCTAGTACTATATTGAACAATAGTGGCGAGAGTGGGCATCCTTGACGTGTTCCTGATCTTAAAGGAAAGGCTCTCAGCTTTTCCCCATTGAGGATGATATTCGCTGTGGGTTTTTCATAGATGGATTTTATGAACTTGAGGAATGTTCCCTCTATCCCTATACTCTGAAGAGTTTTAATCAGGAAAGGATGTTGTATTTTGTCAAACGCTTTTTCTGCATCAATTGAGAGGACCATATGGTTCTTCTCCCTCCTCTTATTAATGTGTTCTATCACATTGATTGATCTGCGAATGTTGAACCACCCTTGCATCCCGGGGATAAATCCCACTTGGTCGTGGTGGATGATCCTTTTAATGTATTGTTGGATCCTATTAGCTAGGATTTTGTTGAGGCTTTTGGAATCCATATTCATCAGGGATATCAGTCTGAAATTCTCCTTTTTGATGGGGTCTTTGCCTGGTTTGGGGATTAAGGTAATGCTGGCCTCATAGAATGAGTTTGGAAGTTTTTCTTCTGTTTCTATTTTTTGAAACAGCTTCAGTAGAATAGGTATTATTTCTTCTTTGAATGTTGGGTAGAATTCCCCAGGGAATCCATCAGTCCCTGGACTCTTGTTTTTTGGGAGGTTTGTGATCACTGCTTCAATCTCGTTACTGGTTATTGGCCTATTCAGGTTGTCAATTTCTTCCTGTTTCAGTCTTGGCAGCTTGTAGGTTTCCAGGAAGGCCTCCATTTCATCCAGATTGCTCAGTTTATTGGCATATAGTTGTTGATAATAATTTCTAATAATTGTTTCTATTTCCTTGGTGTTAGTCATGATCTCTCCCCTTTCATTCATAATTTTATTAATTTGGGTCCTTTCTCTTTTCTTTTGGATAAGTCTGGCCAGTGGTTTATCGATCTTTTTAATTCTTACAAAGAATCAACTTCTAGTTTCGTTGATCTGATCTACTGTGTTTCTGGTTTCTAATTCATTGATTTCTGCTCTAATTTTAATTATTTCTCTTCTAATGTGTGGCTTAGGCATCGTTTGTTGCTTTTCCTCGAGTTCTTTAAGGTGTAGAGTTAGTTGGTGAATTCAGGATTTTTCTATTTTTTTGAGTGAGGCTTGGATGGCTATGTATTTCCCCCTTAGGACCACCTTTGCAGTATCCCATAGGTTTTGGACTGATGTGTTTTCATTCTCATTGATTTCCATGAATTGTTTAAGTTCTTCTTTGATTTCCTGGTTGACCGAAACATTCTTGAGCAGAGTGGTCTTTAGCTTCCAAGTGTTTGAATTTCTGCCAAATTTTTTCTTGTGATTGAGTTCCAGGTTTAGAGCATTGTCGTCTGAGAATATGCAGGGAATAATCTCAATCTTTTGGTATCGGTTGAGACCTGATTTGTGACCCAGTATGTGGTCTATTCTGGAGAAAGTTCCATGCGCGCTCGAGAAGAATGAGTATTCTGTTGTTTTAGGGTGGAATGTTCTGTAAATATCTAAGAGGTCCATCTGGTCCAATGTATCATTCAAAGCTCTTGTTTCCTTGTTGATTTTCTGCTTAGATGATCTGTCCATTGCTGAGAGTGGAGTATTGAGGTCTCCTACAATTAATGTATTGTTATCAATATGACTCTTCATTTTGGTTAACAGTTGGCTTATGTAATGGCTGCTCCCATGTTGGGGGCATAGATATTTACAATTGTTAGATCTTCTGGTTGGATAGACTCTTTAAGAATGATATAGTGTCCTTCTGTGTCTCTAGTTACAGACTTTAGTTTAAAATCTAATTTGTCTGATATAAGAATTGCTACCCCAGCTTTCTTTTGAGGTCTGTTGGCATGGAAGATGGATCTCCATCCCTTCACTTTTAGTCTGGATGTATCTGTAGGTTCAAAATGAGTCTCTTGTAGGCAGCATATGGATGGGTCCTGTCTTTTTATCCAATCTGCAACCCTGTGCCATTTTATGGGAGCGTTTAGGCTATTCTCACTCACGTTGAGAGTGATTATTGAAAGATATGAATTAATTGTCATCATGTTGCCTGTGAAGATGTTGTTTTTATAGATTGTCCCTGTAAATTTCTGTTGTAGATCACTCTTGGGGTCTTTCTCCTTTTATAGAACCCCCCTTAATATTTCTTGCAGGGCCGGCTTAGTGGTCACATATTCTTTCAGTTTCTGCCGGTCGTGGAAGCTCTGCATCTCTCCATCCATTCTAAGTGACAGCCTTGCCAGATAAAGTATTCTTGGCTGCATGTTCTTCTCATTTAGTACCTGAATATGTCTTGCCAGGCCTTTCTGGCTTGCCAGGTCTCTGTGGATAGGTTTGACGTTATTCTGATGTTCCTCCCTCTGTATGTAAGGAATCTCTTCCCCCTAACTGCCCTTAAGATGGTTTCCTTGGTTCTAAGATTTGCGAGTTTTATTATTACATGTCGGGGTGTTGGCCTGTTTTCCTTGATCTTGGGAGGGGTCCTCTCTGCCTCTAGGATGCGAATGTTTGTTTCATTCCCCAGATTAGGGAAGTTCTCAGCTACGATTTGCTCAAATACATCTTCTAGTCCTCTCTCTCTCTCCACTCCCTCCGGGATTCCAATTATTCTGACATTGGAACACTTCATGGTGTCACTTATTTCTCTGATTTTGTTTTCATGGATTCTGAGTTGTTTTTCCCTGGCCTCCTCTTTTCCCTTTTTATCTATTATATTGTCTTCCAGGTTGCTTATTCGTTCTTCTGCCTCATTTACCCTAGCTGTTAGATTATCTAGATTGGATTGGATCTCACTGATAGCATTTTTAAGTTCTGCCAATTCAGCTTTCATTTCTGCCCTTAGAGACTCTATGTTGCCATTAATTGATTTCTCCATTCTAGCCATTGTCTTCACAATTGCTAGCCTGAATTCCATCTCTGACATCTTGGTTATATCTGCATCCATTTGTAAATCTGTGGCATAAGTCATAATCTCTGAGTCTTTTCTATTTTGGGGGTTCCTCCTCCTAGTCATTCTGTTGATGGGTGTTTGAGGGAATGTATAGAGTCCAAATTATTGACCAGAACCCAAGCAAGATGCACCTGTTTTCTTGGGAACTTAGGGTTGCTGGCCTCTTGTTTTCCCAGCCTGTCTTCTGCAGGAGGGGCCTGCCGCACTGTTGCTCAGGCAGCCCTGTTTGGGCAGAGTTGCCCTGCCCCCCTGTGGCAGGGGATGGGCTCAGCGGGAATCAGTTTTGGGGGCTTTTGTTCTCTGGCAGCTTTCCCTGGCAGCTTTCCGCATCTCTTCCGCGAGTCAGAGCAGAAGAGACTGTTTCCAACCCTCTGCCTCAGAGCAGAGAGACCACAGTCTGTTCTTCAGTGAGCTCTCCAGGCCACACTGTCTCCGTTTCTGTTGGGGCTGCTATAAACTGCAGTGTCCTGGATTGTGCGCCCCTCCACAGTACCCCCAGTCCTACCTCTAGGTTGGGGCACGTCTCTGTCCTTTGTGCTTCTAAAACCACCAGCCACTCCCAGTTCACCTGCGCGACCCTGCCGCTCTGGGTTTCCGCCCCGGGGGCTGCCCTAAAGTCCTTTCCCTGCCCCTACCGGTCTGCAAGTCTGTGCCCCGTCCACAGCGCGCAAGGCTGTCGGTCACTGGCGGTGTAGGATCCCCACAGCCAGGCACCCTCCCTCTGCCATTTATCCTCTGATATCTGCCCATGGAATCACGGCTCCCCGCTTTGTACATCGAAACCAACTGCCTGCGATATTCTGTTTGTAGAGATCCAGATCTTCTTACACCTCAGGCTGGTTTCTTGGGTGCTCAGAGTGGTCTGGTAGATATCCAGCTCAATTCCGGGGACCAGTTGACATAGGGCCCCCTACTCCTCCGCCATCTTCCCTTCCCCCAGTTACTTGAAATTCTAGAAGGCATCTATAAGCTTTAGCCTCATCCTTTCATGCATCCAGACCCCTTTAAAATTGGTATCACCACATCTAGTCTCTTACCTTCTTACCTTCTCTCCAGTATCATGGTCAAACTATCTGCTTCTGGCAAAGCCAAACTTTCCTACCCATGAGCACCTGCCCCATGACATCACTTTAGCAATTTTCCTCTTTTCCTCTGCTGCACTGATCATTTTCCCCTCTCTACTATATCTTTTTCATGGGGGTACAATAATACATGCTATTATTTCTCCAATCTTAAAAAAAACAACCAAACTAAACCAAACCAACCAACCAAACATACCCCCTCTGGATCCCAACTTCCCCTCCAGTCCCATTTTTTTCCTTCTCTTTTCAGCAAACTCTGCAAAAGGAATGCCTTGACTCTTGCCAGTTTCTTTCCTCTCATTTCCTTTTGACCTCTTTCCAATCAGACTTTTGCCTCGCCGTGCCCATGAAGCTACTCTTACCAGGGTCATCAGTGGCTTTCATATTGCTTAATCCAGTGGTCAGTTTTTAGTCCTCATCTTTCTTACCCATCAGCAGCTCTCTTTTTTAAACAATTTCTTGACTGTATCTCTAGCCCAAACATCTCTCCTGAACATAAATCCAGATATCTATCGTCATTTCGCTTGGATGTATAATAAGCTTCATGTATCCAAATTGAGCTCCTATTATTCCCCACCCCACCTTCTTCCCAAACCCACTCCTTGTTTTTTTCCATCTCAGTAAAGGCACGCCATACTTCCATTTACTCAGAACTAAAGCCCAGGAATCATCCTTGTCTTTCCTCTTTCTCATATTTCCCACATCCAATCTATCATCAACTTCTGACAGATCTAGGCATCTGACATATAGATCTAGAGTTCAACTATCCTCACCTTCTTCCCTGCTACCATCTTGGTTCAAGCCACCATTGTCTCACATTGAATTATTATTTTTTTAAAGATTTTATTTATTTGACAGAGAGAGAGCACAAGCAGGGGGAGTGGCAGAGGGAGAGGGAGAAGCAGCTTCCCGCTGAGCAGGGAGCCCAATGCGAGGCTCCATCCCAGGACCCTGGGATCATGATACAGACACCCAGCCAACTGAGCCACCCAGGCACCCCTCACATCAGATTATTATAATAACCTCCTACCTGGTCTCCCTGATTTTACTCTTATTCCCCCTTCAGTGTATTCTCAACACAGCAGAGTGACTCTTAAGCCAAAAGTCAGATTATGTCACTTTGTTCAAAACCCTGAGGTGGCTCCCTGTTTTTCTCAAAGTAAAAGCTAAAGCCTTTACAATGACCTAGAAAACTTTACACACCAACTCCAACCCTGATTTCCCTTCTGACCTCATCTCACAATACTCTTGTCCTCTCATACTAGTGTCCATCCACATGGCCTCTCTGATATTTCTTGAATATGTCAGGCGTGTGCTTTTTTCAGGGCCTTTACATTCACCTGGAATGCTTTCATCAGATAGTCACATCTTACCCAGATAGTTTATGGTGGGAAAGCAAGATAAATGCTTAATACTTTCCCTTTGTTCATTTTTTTCCCCAGAATAATGAGCTAGTACTCTAGCAGCCTCCAAAAATGTCAAATGAACTTTTTTTAAAATTAAAGGATTAAAATGAACTCATAATTTTTAATACATCTTGTGTGTTTCAACTTAAGGCAGTCATTATTGTTTCTGATGCTGAAGTTGTCTTATATTCGGCCAGTAAGAGCGCTCCCAAAAGAGATCTTAAGTTCTTTTGATATGACCCAGTAGTCTTTGATAGCTTTTTTGTATTCTTAATTTTAAAATTTGAATTAAAACTTACTTGCCATCTGTGCCTGAGAATATGGGGTATGAAATCAGATATATCTGAATTTAATTCCAGGTTTGACAGTTATAATATCTGTGAAACTCTGGGAAAGTTACTTAACTTCTCTAGTTCGTGCTCCCAACTTATAAATTGAGAATGATAATACGTATTCAGCAAGATCCTTTGACGATTAAATGAGATGCAGTATATAAGGCACCTGCCATATAGCAGACACTTTGTAAATTGTAGTGCCTATTATTTTTTTTTAAGATTTTATTTATTCATTTGAGAGAGAGACAGAGACAGAGAGAGCACAAGCAGGGGGAGAGGCAGAACAGACTCCCCACAGAGCTGGGAGCCCGACATGGGGCTAGATCCTGGACCTGGAGATCATGACTGAGCCGAAGGCAGACGCTTAACCATCTGAGCAACCCAGGTGCCCCTGTAGTGCCTATTATTAAAATTAGAGACAAAACCCTGTTATCATGTAAAAGTAACAAGTTGTGTCACCATTACCCTCTAAATGAAGTTGTCAGAAAAGTGAAGTTAATAATAAATTTCATTTATTGTGTATTTATTATATGCAAAACACCATGCTAAGCATTATTGCTTTACTTCAGTTATTCCTCTAAATAATCTTACAAAGGCGGGCATTAATGTATGTTATATATCTACATGTGCCAAACAAATATATAATACATCATAGTATTTTCCTATGTAGATTATGAGTCTGGGACTCAGAGAAATTAACTCATTCAGATGAACTAGGAAGTGACAGAATTCAGAATAAAACCTTCTGACCCCGAAGTATGAACACTTAATTCTATTTAGGTGGATTATATTCTAAAATAGTAGTCTGGGTAAAATGCTCTTCTGAGTACTCTCAAGTTCCCCATAGATTATCTTGGCACTTATTATTTACTTATCTGCTTTTCTCCAAATAAAATATTGTGTTTTAAGCAATAGCAATACTAGACCAATAGCCAACAGGAGCCAGAAAACAGAAGTTTTGACAGCCTTTTGTGAAGAAGGAGAATGGATGTGAATCATTCAGTGCTGGGAGAAGCCAGGGGAGAAAGAACACCAAGAATAGGTCACCGCTCTGTTTTTGTTTTTTATTCTTTTGAAATTTCTCTCTTTCTTTCCCTCTTTTAGTGTGTCATTTCTGTATACATATCTAAAGCGTGTATGTTTTGTTAAGAATTGCTTCTGAGGGGCACCTGGGTGGCTCAGTCGTTAAGCATCTGCCTTCCACTCAGGTCATGATCTCAGGGTCCTGGGATCAGCCCCACATCAGGCTCCTTGCTCAGCAGGAAGCCTGCTTCTCCCTCTCCCACTCCCCCTGCTTGTGTTCCCTCTCTCTCGATGTCTCTCTCTCTCTGTCAAATAAATAAATAAAATCCTAAAAAAAAAAAAAAAAGGATTTGCTTCTGAAATAATGATCTTTAAGTCATTTGGGCTCTTTCACATTTGTGTAGATTAGGTGTTCTGGAAGTCTTAATTTGATCCTAATCACTGCTTCTATTATAGCATTGGGCATGCTATGGGCATCACTGGCTTTTCGTGGCTAAAAATCTGACAGCCTTCCCACCTAATAGACTCTTAAATATATCATCATTTTTAAAAGTATTTTGAAAGAGTTAAGTTGTGTAGTAGGAAGTGATGAACTAAGAGTAACATAGAAATTCGAGGATGATAAGAGAAAAATGAAACGTACAAAATTTTAGGGACTTACTCTCAAATTTGTGCTATGTAACAATTTTACAACAATGAATTTCCATCTAAAAAAAAATCCTGTCTATATTTCAAAACCCTAAGCTGCCATTAAACTGTTCTTGTAGAAAAATTTCTCTGCCCTGAAATGGAAATGTAAAAGATGAAAATTAACTCGTCTTTCCACTACATTTCACTTCACCAAAGTCTTAAACTCAAAGTTTAATTTTGACCTTATAATTGCTAATACATTCACAAACTAAAGATAAGTTCTGAGTGGTGTAGATAGTACTATATGTCAAGTTCATGTAATGTGAAAAAGTTCTTTTCATTTTGCAATGCACTTCCTTTTAAAACATACTAACTTCGTGGCTTTCCCCTTAGAGTAAACAGATTTGCTTATAGAGATTTTCAAGGCTGAAATAATAGTTTATTTTCTGATAAAATTTTATTTTTTAATTTTTTTTGAAAGATTTTATTTATTTATTTGACAGAGAGAGACACAGTGAGAGAGGGAACACAAGCAGGGGGAGTGGGAGAGGGAGAAGCAGGCTTCCCGCTGAGCAGGGAGCCCGACGCTGGGATCATGACCTGAGCTGAAGGCAGATACTTAATGACTGAGCCACTCAGGCAGCCCTATTTTCTGATATAATTTTATAGGAATAATTACATAGCCTTCTTTGCTTTGGAAACTATGATGATTTCTTCTCCTTAATAACTCTGATCATACCAATTAATTTCAATCTAATGGAAACACACAGCAAGGAGCCCAGAGGGATCTGGGCAGAAGTGTTATTACTTTATGGGGATTAGGAAAAGACATTAGCTTGGAGAATTCCCCAGCCATTTTGACCCATGAATTTATACAATGATACCCATCAGTCTCAAACTGCTCACCTCATGTGTCCATTTCTCTCTTCCATGTCCATAATCTGTCAGGTGCTAAGTTGTATTTTAAAATGCTAGTGGAAAGCAAAAGTAAATCTACCTGCATCATCATTTGGGTAAGAATGATACCAGTTGGCAAAACAAGATCACCCTCAGAAATGTTCCTATGTCCTGTGGATACATGCTGTTGGTGTTTCATGACTCTATTCAACTGATGGCCTTGGCCTCTTTGTCTCCACCTCTTTGGTGACACCCTGTCTGCTGCCCTCTGAAATTGTCCCCAACGCACCACCAGTAACCATTTCTTCCTCTTCCTGGACATTCCTTATTGTAGGCCCTCAACTATAATTCCTTACCACTGGCCTCCCTACCTCACAACCTCCCCTCATTCGGTCCTTCTTACCCACTCATGTCATGTTGAGTCTCCAGAATGTACTTGCTTTGATCCTGGCACCAACTTTAAATTTTTTAAAAAATATTTTATTTATTTATTCGAGAGAGAGAGAGCACAAGCAGGGAAAGTGGCAGAGGGAGAAGCTGACTCCCCCCTGAGCAGGGTGCCCGATGCAGGGCTGGATCCCAGGAACCTGAAATCATGACCTGAGCTGAAGGCAGACGCTTAACCGACTGAGCCACCGAGGTGCCCCTTGGCACCAACTTTAAAGGCTCCTCATAGCCTAGTGGATTAAATCTAAAATCTTCAGTTAGGACCTTCACCATGTATATTCACCTTCATTCCCTGCAAGGCTCCACAGACATTCTTACCCTATTCAATCAGGTCCCTGCAGTCTGTGATGAACTAGAACACATGGATCTTCTAGGAGAGAAGTTAGCAAACTTTTCTGTAAAGGGCTAATAGTAAATATTTTTCATTTTGTGGGCCATAGGGTCTCTGTCACAACTATTCAATCTGCTGTTGTGACATGAAAGCAGCTGTAGGCAATGTATAAATGAATATATCCATGTCCCGATAAAACATTATTTATGGAATGCAAGATGTTTTTAAAGATTTATTTATTTATTTATTTGAGAGAGAGGGAGAGAGCACACGAGCGGGGGGAGGGGCAGAGGGAGAGAATCTCAAGTAGACTCTCTGTTGAGCACAGAAGTGAACACAGGGCTCCCTCTCATGACCCCGAGATCATGACCTGAGCCAAAATCGAGTCAGATGCTTAACCAACTGAGCCCCCCCAGGCGCCCCTGAAAATTTTAATTTCACATAATTTTCATGTGTCATGAAATGTTATTCTTTTGATTTTTTTTCTCAACCATTTAAAAATGTAAAAAGCATTCTTTGCTTGTGGGCCACACAAAAATAGGTAGCAGGCTGGATTTGACCCATGAGCCATACTTTCCCAACCCCTGTCCTAGAAGCTCAGTGATCATGGGCTTTTAGTCAAGCAAGGCCAAGGACCACAAGATAGCAAAAACAGCACTTGCTCTCCCCGCCATGTTACCCACTGTTAGTGTTCATCTGTAGTGGTGTAGCCTCCTGTCACGTCTCTGAGTCTCTTCCTGCTAAGAAGAAGGCCCCTCAGAAGCCACACTGCCACACAAAGGTGGAATACCACTGCATGTGGCTAGAGCATGGGGCAAGGTTCAGGGTGAGGGCCTCTGGAGGGAAGACAGGCCCAAGCTACTGGCTATATGTATTCCTTTCTCTCACTCAGGACTATTGGAGTCCTTCTAGTATCTAAAATCTCATGACTGCATTCTTCCCTTTCAGCTTTTAGATGAGGTGTCTCTCTTGTGGGTAAAGTTTGCTGACAGATTCCTGGCAAAGCCACAGGTAATGGCAGGGGTCATATCACTAGGTATGGACACTAACCCTCCAGGTTAATGCTGCTGAGAAGCCAGGAAGAATTTTTCGCTGTCCACTACCAAAGAGAGACACTGCTGACTTCAGATACTCAATTTTTGAGACCCAGAGGACAGCCCTCTATGCCTTGCCTGAAAATTATAGATAAAAGAGATAAAATCCACTTCTAAAAGAGGAAGATTGGAGTCTCCAAGCTGTCTGTGGAATTTATTCAGGAGTTATAGTGGGGAAAAGGACACTATTGGAGGTGATGGTAAGAGAGTGTGCTGAGTTGTCCTTTTCATCATATCGTTGCTCCTGCCTTGGATGGCTACAGCTGGAAGGTGATGCCTTTGAGGAGAACAGCTCAGAGGCAAGTCTAGAACTCGGCGCTGACATTGCAAGCCTATCAATGGCCACTAGAGGGCGCCAGAGCCTGAAACTGGTGAGCCCAAAGCATTCTCCTCCTAGCCTGGAGAATTATTAAGCCAGCTAAGAAGCAAAGACAACTGACCATCAGGATACCACTCTGCATGACCATGGGGAGCAAGACAAGCAGGATTTCAAAGAATCCAGACCCTTAAAGTACAACAGAGCAAGTGACTTCCTACTTTGGAGACAGTGACCAAAGCTAGCGTCTCATGAAATTGAGCTTGGGTGAGAATTGCTCATGGCTGCAATGAGACCAGCGTACTCCTTGCCTTCACAGATCCTAAGTTGAAATCATTGAATACATTTTTGATATTTTCTTTCAAGTGCTAGGAAGTAAAATAAAGAATAAGGATTGGGTAGAGGTATAGGGACATGGATAGAGGGTGGTCAGGATCTTGTTCAGATGAGAGCAGGTCAGGAAACAAGGGAAGGTTAAAAATGCTCCTTCCAAGTGAGCAGTGGAGAGCAAAGCAGGAGCTAAGACTTAGCCACAGAAGCTTTCCCACTCTGCTCTCTGCCTCTCCCAATGATAACTGTCCCAGTTTGCTTTAGAAATTCTTCAAAACAAAGAGAAAGTGTGAGGAGTCCAGACGAAGATGATGATCATTTGCTCAAGAGTCTATTTAGGAAAATGACATTATAAAATTGGCCTGAAAGCCTAGAAACTGGCATAGGTTGTAAAAATAACAACCTGTAATTAAAATCCAAGATTTAAATCAACATGGGTGATGGGAGGGAGGGTTGGTCAGGTGTAGAGGGCAATAAAATCTCAATATGATTCTTATATTGTTTAGGGGATATAGATTCTGATTAGTGCTAGATGTTAGAAAAAAATTAATATGTAAATAAGAGAAACCATTAAAAGAGAAATAAACTGTACAATTTTCAAATCATTTGAGGGAAAAAAAACCCAAAGAAAATTCAATCAGTTCATCCAAAGCCAAGAAAAGGAAATAGCGAGAAGAAACAACCAGAAAGCATGGAAAACAGAGAAGATAAGATGACAGAAATAAATTTAATATCACCTTGAATGAGTTCAATGTACCTAATTAAAATTCAGAGACTTACATATTGGGTTAAAAAAATCAACTGTTTAGGGGTGCCTGGGTGGCTTAGTTGGTTAAACGTCTGCCTTCAGCTCAGGTCATGATCCCAGGGTCCTGGGATTGAGCCCCAAGTTGGGCTGCCTGCTCAGCAGGGAGTCTGCTTCTCCCTCTCCCTCTGCCTGCCACTCCCCCTCTTTGTGCTCCCTCTTTCTCTCTCTGTCAAATGGGTGAACAAAATCTTTAAAAAAAAAAATCAAGTGTTTATAAGAAGTGTCTAAAACAAAATGACATGGGGAAGTTGAAAATAAAGGATGGAAAAAGCTGTATGAGCAAATACTAACAAAAAAGAAGATAGGAGTAGCAGTACAGATATAAGAGAATGTTGAAGTGACTTCTATGTCTCAGTTTTGGTTGAGGGCCCAAATGCTAAAAACAATGCAGTGGGTACCAGGGACCCCACAGTCTAAAGTGAGGTATCAAAACTATCCAAATAGGATGTGCTAAGAAATGGTAGGACTGGGGCGCCTGAGTGGCTCAGTTCATTAAGCATCTGCCTTCAGCTCAGGTCATGATCCTGGGGTCCTGGGATCGAGCCCCGAGTTGGGCTCCCTGCTCAGCATGGAGTCTGCTTCTCCCTCTGCCCTCTGCCCCTCCTCCCTGCTCCTTTGCTTGCTCTCCTCTTTCTCTCTCAAATAAATAAATAAAACAAAATTTAAAAAAAGAAAGAAACGGTAAGACTGCTTGCTCAGCCTCCAAAAGAATAAAGGAGTGAAAGGTGTATATTGGAGAGAGTTGTTGGATGCTCTGTGCTTCTTCCACTGTCATGGGCATAGTGGGGGTGTGATTCCCCCTCACCTCATGCCAAGGGTTAGGGGCTTCATTTGGAGAGTTTGGTTGGAGTCCCTGGAGTTAGGAGGGCATACGGGATGTGTAAGAAGCTGTGGCTAGATTGGCTTGAAGCAGCAGAGGAGAGAAAGCAAGGCTGCTTAGAGAGCAAGCCACAGTTGTTAATGGCAGCATGACAGCTGAGGCAAGGTGCATATTTCCTGTGGACCAAAAACGAACCCATGGATTGGGGAGGGAATGAGGGAGCTGACCTGAAGTCTAGAAGAGTACTCTTTCCCCAAAGGGACTCCTGGGAGGGATGATGGCACCTAGTTGAATGGTAATCCATTGGAACCCTGGGGCTGAGAAAGAAGTGGAAAACAGCCAGCTGGTGTCAAGGGATCAACAGTGGCATGTTTCACTGGGGGAATCTCTAAGAAACCCACAAAACTGCTTCCAAGAGAAGGAGTCAACTTGAAACATCCAGATCACAAGAGTAGCAGATAATACCTTGTCCCTTCCCTCCAGGCCCAGCCCTGGTGGAAAGAGGGAAACAAAGGAGAGAGGAGTTGACCACATCCCTCTGCCCTGTTGCAGACTTCCACACTGGAGCAAATCCAAACCTGTGTAAGGGAGAGACTGCGTAAAATGGAGTTTGGAGTTCTCATTACCACACTGGATTGGTCCCCTAGATGTCAAAACAAAAAGATAATTAATATATTATCTAAGAGTAATCCAAAGAACTGTGGGACCTGTCCAAGATTTCATCCAAGGGCAAGGAATGGGTTGTTTGATGGAGCGAGTTTAGTGAGGAGGAGTGGTGGGAAAGAATAAATTTGCTTTATAATTATCCTATTAAGCTCAGCTCATTCAATATAGCCATTGCACTAAAATAAGATGAATTTGAATTCAAGGCAAAAAGTATTAAATAAAACCAAGGAGGGTATTTCATAGTAATGAAATGAAGACTTCTATAACAAGGTTACTCTTTCCTGTATCCCTCCTATTCTTTTTCCATCCATCCACTTAGGAGACTTTCCTTTCCCTCTTTTCCCTGAGCCTCCAACCTGCCTCATACTTCACATTCTATAAATGTGATGTGGGTTTCAGCTTCCTTCTTCTGTCTTCTTGTGGTCAGAAGTCTCTCCATCTCTATATATCCTCCAAGAATTAAAGGGTGGCTCCATCAATGCATTTCTGTTATTTTGAGCAAATTACCTACCCTCACTAAATATCAATTTGTCATCTGTAAAATGTTGCTAAAAGTTCCTATCTCGAGGTTTAAATAAAATAATGCTTATAAATTGCTTAACATGGTATCTGGCGCATAATAATAAATGGTAATTATCAGTGAAACAAGGTTAGTGATAAGAAAAATCTATATTGCCATTTCATCTTCTTTCAAGAGCAGAGAATGAGACTTCTCTGTGATATGTGCCAATCTAGCAAATATAGAAGTTCAAGATACGTTGCCTGATGACTGTGATTGTAATGACAATGAAATGGTAAGAACAGCAGTAGTGATTCACAAGATACCCCAGAAATGTAACACCTAAAAGCAGGTGGTCCAGGAAAAAGACCACTGTGGGTAATGGAGCCCGGTAGATTATTATAAGGAATTGATAATAGCAGGCAGATTAGGTTGAGATACTATAATTGGAGATTTGGGTGGCTCAAGTCCAGCACAAATTCCATGCAATCTTCAGAGCAAAACCAAACACACAAAGAGAATATTTGATAAATATCCTCTGTGTGTAACACTCAGATAGGCCTTGCAGATCACCTTGGTTTTTTTTAGCTGTTTTTATACATGGTGTCCTATCATATTTAAATACGAAGGACAGAAATAAATCTTTTAAATCTAAGCCCAGCACCATCACATAATGTCAGAAACATTAAAAGAAAATGCAAATATCTAAAGGCTGAGGGAACTGTAATTTGGAGTAAGCAATGGGTTCTCTAAAACAAATTGCTTCTGACAAAACCAATTGCAGTTTTGATAAAATTATGAAATCATTCCCTTATGGGACAGCAATTATATTTGAACATTATCAAATCATTTGCCAATTCCTCATGCAATTTTAAATAACTCAGATTAGACTTAAACATGAGCAATCACAAATGGAATGAGTCAATGAAAACTGGCTGAGGGTCTGTAGATAACGAGGTCATGGTAATAATATGTGAAGCTCCAAGTGGGGTTTGAGTGGGATTGCTCTTTCTATGTTTAATATCTTGATTAATAGAGTGGGTGATGGAATAGCATATAAAATGTTGCATTAGGTCCTTTTCAGGAGAATGGTTGAATATAAAAAAAAAAGAACAATGGAAATAGAGACACATAGAAATTAAAAATTGCAGCAGAAAATGAAAAGCTGCCCTTTCGGTTGTAAAAATTCGATGTAAATAATGTGGTATAAAGTATTCTGATACACAGAGTTTATTAAGAATATCTGCGTAAGAAGCAATTGGATAATGGCAGGCAGGAAATTTGAAATAAATTCGTGATGACAGTTTCTCTGCATCCTAACCCTCTCAACCAAAAGCGTCCAATGTATATGTAGATGCCCATATACTTTGTAAAATGGGGGAAATTAGGAACTAGAGGTTAAAATATTAAGTGAATGACAATAGCATTATAACTTGTAAATAAAGGCTTTACGTAAGTTAATTGATAAAACTGGATTTAACTTTCCAAAGGACAATTCTTTCCTTCCTTCCTTCCTTCCTTCCTTCCTTCCTTCCTTCCTTCCTTCCTTCCTTCCTTCCTTCCTTCCTTCCTTCCTTCTTTCTTTCTTTCTTTCTTTCTTTCTTTCTTTCTTTCTTTCTTTCTTTCTTTCTTTCTTTCTTTCTTTCTTTCTTTTCTTCTTTCTTTCTTTCTTTCTTTCTTTCTTTCTTTCTTTCTTTCTTTCTTTCTTTCCTTTCTTTCTTCCTGTTATTTCTGCATCATTTTATTGATCACCTAGGTCATGTCTGATCCAATGTTGGAAGAGACTTCCCAGAGCATGAATACCAGGTGGCAAGGATCATTTCTGTCCATCAGGCAGGGTAACCAACACACGCACCTTTTCTCCAGGCCACCTCTCATCATCAGTCTAGAATTCCTTTTGTTATTCTGCCCCAGTTTACAACTGTGCTTTCTTATTTATTTGTCTGGGTCACAATTTTAAAAAATTAAGTATCAGAGATACTGGATTGGAATTGAGCATTGGGACATTTCGGGGGGAAATAGTGGCAAAATAAAGTCCAATAAATGCAGGGTCTAGATTGCAGAAGAGCCCTCTGAGATATCTGGTCCTATAACTTTAGACATATTTCCTTATAGACAAAGTTGGGGAAATATGCTTGAATCTTGAAAATAGACTAAATGTATCCCAGTAATCAATATCACTCATCAAAATTGCTATTTGATTACATTATAAATTTTGACCTGGAAAAAAAACCTTAGAGATCTGCATTTTATAAATGGGAAATTGAAACTCAAAGAGATTTAGTAACTTGCTCAGAGTGACATAGCCATTTTAAGATGGAGTGCATCCTCTGCTTCAGTGTTTTCCACTCTGCCACAACTGGTCACTGAGTAGATGGTGACATAATGCTGTGACTAATCCCTCTCCTTGAGGAGGACTGGGTCTCCAGGTTAATTTTGGGAGCCCAGCTGCTTCGCTACTTAGGTTCAAATCTTGGCTCTACCCTTTCCTAGTAGTGTAACCTTAATCTCTCTTTCTCTGTTTCCTAATCTGTAAAATGGGGATCATAATAGTACCTGCTTCATACTGTTGTTGAAAAGATTAAATTAGATTGTGTAAAATGCCCACAACAGTTTTCTGGCACATGGTAAATGTTAAATAAATGTCATTATTATTATATTTGTGATTTAAAGTCTAGATTTCATGCTGCTAAATTAAATATAAAACATCATAGAGTTTTTTGAGAAGTGTTCTTGGAATTTATGAACAAAGGAACAATTTACTTTCCAATAAAGTGTCATTTAGTATGTCCCAAATATAATAGGGACCTCTACTTTTATAAGTTCTACTGCATTATTTTACTTGGGAAAATATCATAAAGATATTCCAAGTTATTTTTAGCTGGGAAACTTTGTATTTATTTTCTTCATCGTTTACATCGAAATGCCTGTGAAGGTGATCTCTAATCATCATTGCCTAAATCAGGTATATGTTCTAAGGGAAGGACTTCAAAACTTCATGGAGGATTGAAGATACACACACACACACACATACATAAGTACATATATATACATTTATATTTTCAAAATATTATTTCACTCTCATCCCTGTGATTTAAGAAAAAGCAAGAATCTTTTACTTAATTCAGATGATGACCAAGAGCCAACTTAAGTCCAACATAGCACTTAACAACAAAAGAACTCTTACTGAGTTTTCTTATTCCCTTTGGTATCTAACGTGGTCTATTTTGCACATTTTCTGAGAGAAGGAAAGTGAATCATTTCATTTTAAAATGTTTTGTGATGGAGAATTTCAAACATATAGGATAAGGTAATGAAGTGGCTTGTACCCACCACTGAGGACTGAGGTGAACAACTTACCAACTCTTGGCCAGCCTTCTTTAACCTGTATACCTTCTCCAGTGGTGCTGGAATCAGCTCATACCTCTTCAAGGGTGGATTGTGAGCATCTTTTTGCAACGCCAAGTTCTGTCTCACAGCCTGACAGCTTGAAATCCGTCATGGTGTGAGCATTTACATCAGGGCAATCAGATGATACAAATGGTACAAATGCGGCCCCCTCAAAACCCACCCCAAGTTAGAATTTAGCAGCACACCACTACCCTTCTCACTTTTCCCTCCCATATTATTTTGAAAGAAATTCCAGACATGATATTCCTTCATTTATGAATATTTCAGTCCCCAAAGAAGAGGATTCTTCTTCTTTGAACATACCCATAAACCATAAACATAACCATACTATATAAAATTAATAGTAATTCTTGAATATCAAATTGCCCATCAGTGATCAAATTTTTGGTTATCTCTTTTTTTAATGTTTGTTTGCTTGAATTAGGAGTCAAATAAGGTCCCCTGATTGTAATCGGTAGATATGTCTTAAGAGATATATCTTAAGATATATAGATTCCATCTGCATCTTCTTTCTTTCTTGCTTTGCAGTTTGTTGACGAACCCAATTTGTTTCTCAGGTAATTCCCTGCAGTGTGGATTTTGCTGTTGTATTCCTAGAGTGTTGTTGTACATGTTTGTTTGTCCTTTGAATGTCCTGTAAATTGGTTGTTGGATCCAGAGTTTTAATCAGACTCCGGTCCAGCTTTTTAGCCAGACTGCTTCATATGGTGCTATGTTATTTCATTAGGAGTACATAATATGTGGTGATCTCTACTTTGGTGACATTATCAGCTGTTGATGATTACTACCAAACCTGTTATTTCATTGTGAGTTCAAATGCTGCTGTTCTAATTCTAGTTCATTGCAGAATACTTCTATAAAGAGATTTTTCCCTTCGTTTTTTTCTCGGTAAGCCGGGAGTACAGTTTGTATTAAAAAGGCAGGACAAGTGTTTGAATCCTTCTTCTTTATTGAACAGTTTTTAAACTGTCTTTTGAACATTCACGTTATACCACTTTGCTTTTGTGAAAGACTTATATTAGTACCTGTTTCTGCTAACTCAAAGAAATCCGATGAGGATTTTTGCTTTTACGAAGAAAGGCATTTGTTTTGCAGCAAGCCGTTACAGCAGCAACACGCTCCACAGCGGCGAGAGTGGCGCCCCCAAGCGCCTTCCCCGGGAACTACACTTAGCATCTCCGCATCAGGGGGCAGTAGCTTTCAACTGTGTCTGGACATCTGTGCTTTATCTCGATTTATTTTGTGCATCAGCTAGCAAGATGTGACCTAAGGTATCAGAAAGCCTGAGAGAGGTTATTTTTTTGAGTCTGGGAATGCTCGAAAATTTTCCATGTAAATTAACGGTAATTGTTCTCTTTATGCCATTTCAGGTTACCAAAAGTTTCATAGGAAATGCTCTACTTTGAGATACCAGTGGAAGCCAGTAATAAGTTGGTTCACTGGTATGTCCCAATGGTGATCAATTCAGCCCTCTTTTTCTTTCTTTCCTGTTTTTAAATTTCTTTTTGAGTATTACTGTGAACTTATGGATTTAAATATAGCTGATGCCCTTCAATCCCTTATAGTTATTCTCTTTGAGACTCAGGGTAGGGTATCTTGTCTTTGGCTAGTGGGAGTCTCTAGTTGGCTTGAGTCCTCTTGACATGATCCCAGATGTGTTTGATGGTCTCCTTGAGATCTATTACATTTCTTAACTCTGACCTGGAATCAACCATTTTTCCAAGGAGCCCTGTTTCCTTTTAGTAGGAAATTTAAAGATCACAATTTGGGCAGCCTTTTTAGAGAAGAGAGCTAAGAAATGTTTTATTTTAAAAAGATGTTTTATTTTGTGTTGTTTCTTAAAAGATAAAGTGAACTATGAGTTGATACTGATACTTCAAGTTAAAATGCAAGATTATAAGGTTTGTATTTAAACTCTTCTATGATATATTGTGTCTCCTTTCTCTCATGCCAAGGATCCTACTTTTCAAGGACACCAAGAATGGTAGAATTAAAAATACCTTAAAATATCCCATAATTGCCATCAGAAAGGATGAATACCCAACTTTTACATCAACGTGGATGGGACTGGAGGAGATTACGCTAAGTGAAATAAGTCAAGCAGAGAAAGTCAATTATCATATGGTTTCACTTATTTGTGGAACATAAGGAATAGCATGGAGGACATTAGGAGAAGGAAGGGAAAAATAAAGGTGGGGGGGAATTGGAGGGAGAGATGAACCATGGGAGACTATGGACTCTGAGAAACAGACTGAGGGTTATAGGGGGGAGGGGGTGGGGGTATGGGTTGGCCCAGTGATGGGTATTAAGGGGGGCGCGTACTGCATGGAGCACTGGGTGTTATACAAAAACAATGAATCATGGATCACTACGTCAAAAACTAATGATGTATTATATGGTGACTAACAACATAATAAAATAAAATTTTAAAAAAATCCCATAATTACTAATTTTCTTTGTTACATATAACAGTCTCTGAATAACAATACCTACATTATTGCCAACAATATGATTACTGAAAAGAGTTTGAAATTTTATGTCATTTTTTTAAAAGATTTTATTTATTTATTTGAGAGAGAGTGTGAGAGAGAGCATGAGAGGGGAGAGGGTCAGAAGGAGAAGGAGATGCCCCACTGAACAGGGAGCCTGATGTGGGACTCGATCCTTGGACTCTGGGATCATGACCTGAGCTGAAGGCAGTCACTTAACCAACTGAGCCACCCAGGTGCCCCAGAGAGTGTGTGCATGAGTGGGGGGTGGGGGAGAGAGACAGAGGGAGAGAGAGAGAGAAAGAGAATCTCAAGCACATTTTGCAGTGAGCGGGGGAACCTGACAGGGGGCTCAATCTCACAACCTGAGACCATGCCCTGAGCCAAAACCAAGAGTCCGATGCTCAACCAACTGAGCAACCCAGATGCCCCTGAAATTTTATTTCATTTTTGACACATCTTTTTTCAGGCATATTCTACTAGGGCTGTACATTCAAATAACTATGTTTTAAATTCATTTGGAATTATTTCGTTGTGTAGTTCTGCCACCAACTGGAAACACATTTAGGTCCATTAATATCATATCATTTTTTTTATTTTTAGAGATTTTATCAAAAACTTATTTTGCTTTATAATTAACTAAAATATTTACATTCTTCCAAAGTTAAATTTATAAAGCAAATCTATACTGAGAAGTCTAACACCATTTCATTTTCTCTCCCATAGATATAACCACTTTAAAATCTTTTATGGTCTATCTTTTTAATAGCAGCAAGCTTTTTTAAAATTTTGCCTATTTTCACTAAAAACTATAACCCAAAGATGACTCCATATTTATATATATAAAAATACTCTTCCTTTTTACAGCTGCAAATATCCCATTGTGTGGACATACTAAGTAGTGGTTCTCAAACTGTGGCTCCTAGACCAGCAGCATCACCAACCATCACTTGGAAACTTGGTAAAAATGCAAATCTTTAGGCTCCACTCCAGACCTACTGAATCAGAAACTCTGGGGTTGGGGCCCAGCAATTTGTGTGTTAAAAAGACCATCAGGTGATTCTGATGCACCTAAAGTTTGAGAATCATTGGACCATAGTTTATTCAGTCATTCCTTTCTTGATGCACAATAGGTTTGCTTTAAGTATTTTTCTTTTCAAATAACTTTGTAATGAATCCCTTGTACACATATCTGTTCATAATGTTGCTAGTGTTATCTTTGGGATAGATTTCTAGATGTGGGATTTTTGAATAAAGGATAAGTTCATATATAATTTTGCTAGATATTGCCATATATGAGTATTATTTCCTTAGACCTTTCCAACAGGCTACTTTGTTATACTTTGGATAACAAGTATACTTTGGATATACTTTTGGATATTTAAGAAACTATATCTCAGTAAAGTTTTTATTTGCATTTTTCTTATGGTTGAGAATGGTTTGTATTTTTTTTTTTTTTTTTTTTTAGGTCTAGCCTGTTTTTCTCTAGGGTTAATGGAGCTTTTGTTCCCTATTTTTACAAGTTCTTTACATAGTTAAGACCATTAATCTTTTTCTGTGTGATATGTGTTGCAATGATTTTCTCCATTTGTCATTTTTTTTTAAACTTTGCTTGTAGTGTCTCTTTCCAAGCAAGAGATTTTTGTTAGTATGTAATTCCTCAACTCATAACAAAGCTCAATTTATTGAGCTGGTTAGTTTTCTGTCTTAGTCCATCCTACATGTCTCTGAAAGTCTTGTAAGGAGAGATTTTTTTTTTTTTCAAGGATAAACCTTTGGCAAGGAAGTTTAGCCATAGGAACCTCAAGAGAAAATAAATCAACACTGCCGGGGTATGGAATTTAGAACAGTGTGCTTAGACGCTCAATATTCCCTGTAACTTCTTCATGATTGTTAACAGGTGTTCAATGGTGTTGGCTGGAAAAAAGTTCAAGCTGGGCCCATTAAATTCTCTCTAGGCTGTGCTGTTATTCTCTTCTTGGCTTCTGAACAAGTTGGTGCATTAATGCAGTTTTTATAAAGCACTGATGCGTCACACTGTGCTTATTTGTAAAGCAATCCATGTAATAAAAATAGATAGATTCCTGACACATTGGAAGTCTCTGGAAATGGGGAGAGTGGATTATCTTCACTCCCCTGGTGTGAGCTAATTAAGAGAATTCAATGAAAATTCTGTTACCAGCTTAACTATTCTGCTTCCATCTCCTGACGAATATCTATAGGTACATAGCAATCACTGCATGCTCTTTTGTGACTATTTCCTAACCCAGCTTCCATGAGGAGGTTCACAAGGTAGATGTTTCAGGTTCCTTTTATAGAGATTGTGCATATGAACTGAAAAGAAGGAGAGACTTTGTTCTGGAAGTCAATTCTTATTTCATTTCCTATTTTGGAGGCAGTTTTAGATATGGATGTTTATAAACTCTTGACATCAACATTAATAATATCATCTTACATTTGTTTTATGCTTTTTATATTTGTAGAGCATTTTCACATAAATGGTCTTATTTGAGCTTCACAATAACTGTATGAGATCGGGGGACAATTCTGCTCCAAATCCCAATGTGGTGGGTTTCCCCCCTCCACATCACCAAAAGCTGGGTGTCCTACAGCTCAACTCAGTTCTGACATTATCCAGAGATAGCATCGAACTCCACAGGTTAAGGGCTCGGTCCCACAAGACTGCCCTCCACCTCAGATGCCAATTGCAAGTCCAGGTTGTTACTAATGCTTCTGACTGGCTGTAAATCAGAGGTTCCCACAACCCCCTCCTTGGGTTCAATTAATTTGCTAGAGCAGCTCACAGAACTCAGGAAACCAGTTTACTCACCAGATTACTGGTTTATTACAAAGGACATTAAAGGTTGTAAATCAACAGCCAGATAAAGAGATACATGAGGAGGAATCCCAAACAAAGGAGCTTCTATCCCTGTGGACTCTGGGGCCCAGCACAGGGGTTTGTGGTAGTATTCTGGCTCACCCACCTGGAAGCTCTCTGAATCCCTTCCTTTGGGGTTTTTATGGAGGCTTCATTACATGATTGTAATGATTGATCAAATCATTTGCCATTGGCAACTGATTCAAACTCCAGTCCCTCTCCTCTCCCCAGAAATCAGGTTAGAAAGTTCTAACCCTCAACTCATGGTTTGTTCCTCTGGCAGCCAGCCCCCTCCCCCCCATCTTTAGGGGTCTTCCGGAAGTCACCTCATTAACATAAACTCCATTGTAGTTGAAAGGGGCTTGTTAGGACAGCAAGACACCCATTTCACCTTTATGGCTCTGAAGCAATTTCAGGAACTGAGGACAAAAGACCAAATATTATGACGAAAGAGGTTTCCATTGCTCTTACTGCTCAGGAAACTCCAAGGGTTTTGGAAGCTGTGAACCAGGAACTGAGAACAAAACCCCCCCAAAAATGTATTTATTAAAAATCACAACATCACAGTCTTAATATCCTTATTCACAGGAATTAAAAGATAACTCAGAAATTTTAAATAACTTGCTCATGACACATGGCTAGTAAGTAGAGAAGTTAGGACTTGTACTAAGATGCTCTAGCTACAACTACAGGGTTCTTTGTAGTTGGCCTCACCCCTTTTTCCGAGAAAATTCAGGACAGATGGTCCACAATTTACGATGGTTCAACTTACAATTTTTCAACTTTATGATGGTGCAAAAATGATATGCATTCAGTAGAAACCATACTTTGATTTTTGGATTTTGATCTTTTCACAGGTTAGCAATATGCAGAACGATAATCTCTCTCTCTCTCTCTCTCTCTCTCTCTCTCTCTCTCATTGCTGGATAGCAGCAGAGAGCCACAGCTCCCAGTCAACCACACAATCACAAGGGTAAACAACTGATATACTTACAACCATTCTGGTTTTCATTTTCAACACAGTATTCAATAAGTTACATGAGATATTCAACACTTTATTATAAAATAGGCTTTGTGTTAAATGATTTTGTCTAACTGTAATCTAAGTGTTCTGAGCATTTTTAAGGGAGGCTAGGCTAGCTATGATGTTTGGTAGGTTAGGTGTATTAAATGCATTTTCAACTTATAATTATATTTCCAACTTATAATGGGTTGATCAGGACATTTCCCCATTGTAAGTTAAGGAACATCTGTATACCTGTTTTAAAAAATATGATATTATTTAAATACTGTAGATCTTCACTATATCAGAGGGGAAAAGAAAAGAGACATGTCCTATTTTGTAGTAATATCCCATATAGATATTGTATACAATTAAAAAATTAGTTCAGGGGCCCCTGGGTGGCTCAGGTTAAGTGTCTGACTTTTGGTGTCTTACTCAGGTGTGAGTTCAAGTCCTGTGTTGGGCTCCATGCTAGGCGTGGGGCCTATTTTAAAAGAAAAAAAAAATTAGTTCAAAGAACTGTGCATATAGTTTAGACAACACAAGGTCTGTGATGATTAAATGATTTGTCTAAAGTCATGTCACATGGTATTGGTACAGTCAGATCTCTATTGGTTAAGGGGACGAGAAACATGACTGCTGGAAGGTAGCAGGTGGGGAGGTGCCTTGTCCAAGCGACACAGAAGATTGGTGGTTCTAGATGAGAGGTATCAGGATTCCCAGTAGAAAGGATTTGGAAAGATAGTCTTTATTGGTAGAATGTTTCCTTTATTCAACATTTATTGTATACTTACTATGTGCCTTGGGGTTTGGAGATCTACATGAAAGAGACTGGCCAGAGCAAGGTGGGTTAGCAGAACTCCAAGCACTGGGCTAATCGAAAGGCCAGGATTCCAATCTCTAGGGAAATAAATGAGCAGGAACAGTCAGTACAGCTGTCCCAAAGCAGAAGCCCAGTCCTGGGCACTTGGGCCCTGGAAGCAGGGGAAGCTGTGACTCAGCAGGGGATTATCATGGAAGCTCAGTGGTCACCACTAGGACCCTGAATTCTGGACCTCATGAGCAACAAAGGAGACTCAGGAAACAGGAACCAGAATTCAGAATGTAAATTACAGTTGTCCATGCACCCGCGATGCAGGTGTATGATTTACTCTTCACCAAAGAGATGACCCCAAGGAGACTTCAGCTTAGAAATGAGCAATAACAAAAAAAAAGAAATGAGCAATAACGAGGAGTGAGTGTCATGTGGCACTTCTGTTTTGCAGGTGTGGTAGCAGTAGCCATTGCAGGGGTGAGGTTTTGCTGCCAAAGTAGCAACAGCAGTGATTTAAGTGAAGGTGAGTCCCTGGCTTACAGCAGTGATTTAAGTGAAGGTGAGTCCCTGGCTTTTAGCTCCCGGTGGCAGCAGTGATAAGTAGTGATGGTTTTTCACTGGACCCATTCTTTGGGATGGTTATGGGCATTGTTCCTAGAGGTACAGTCGCAAATCTATTTCTGCAACCCTTCTACTCATCCTCTAATAAAATAATTTTCTGTCTAAAGAAGTCAGAAGGGACTCTGTTGTTTGTAACTAAGAACCCTGACATTTGTCTCTGGCCTGTGTGGAGCTGGGGCCTAAGAACAGGCTAAGGCTAGGGCTGTGGAAGATAAGAGAGTCTTAGGGGGAAGGCAGGCAGATCCTGGAGAAGCAAGGCAATTGCAAGGGAAAACTGCACAAGATAAATTTCTATATAGGTCTGCAGTCCTGGAGCTCAGTTCTCAATATGTAATGTAGCCAGGGAAATAATAAACAGAGCGTATTTTCATCCCTTGATTGAAAAGATCATGTTGGGGTGCCTGGGTGGCTCAGTCATTAAGGGGCTACCTTCAGCTCAGGTCATGATCTCAGGATCCTGGGATCGAGCCCCACATAGGGCTCCCTGCTTGGCTGGGAGCCTGCTTCCCCTCTCCCTCTGCCCTCCTCCCCACCGCTTATGATCTCTCTCTCTCTGTGTCAAATCAATAAATAAAATCTTAAAAAAAAAAAGAAAAGAAAGAAAAGATCATGTCAATGCAAAGCATTATGTATCTCTATTTTGTATAAACACAAACGCCATAACACTTTTGATGAAAACAATGACTACAGTCTACATGAAGAAATAGCCTTTTGGTAGACAAACAGCTTAAAGGTTAAATACTAGCTATTTGGCTTAAAGTTTCACACAAACTAAACATATGTCACATTGTGAAAGATGCTATGCTAGCAATCCAGGGCAGCAGAAGCAAAAGAAAGCAGTATTAACTGCTGCATGATTTGTTGATAATATGAATATTTGCTTGATCTGACTGTTTCATTCATTCGTTTTGTCCACAATTCAAAGCTGTGACCCCACATCATCAGGTACTTGTTGGACACAACCTGAGCATTCTGTCAGCACCTCGTACGGTCTTCAACATGCCTGATAGTAAATTCATCATCTCTCCCACAGGTGAAATCCTCTCCTGATATTTCTGTTTCTCCTTCTGCAGCACCATTCTCCCAGACAGACTGACTTGAGATCTCAGTGTTGTATTTGACTTCTCTCTTGTCCTTATTCAGTCAGCTTCTAAAGGCACTTAACTTCTGGGTCTTCATCTTTTTTAGTTCACCCTATAGCTGGCAAGCACTAGGTTCATATTTTAAAGATAATCCAAACTTCCAGTTTTAGGCAAAATATAGGAGATTTGGAAAATAGTAGGCAATTTATTAATGATAACATTTGCTACTAGAGCAATGGTTTTAAAGCAATGAAAACTAACAAATTTGAGGTGCAGAATAACACCAACCTACATCTAATTCTGAAAGCACCAAAGAACATCAAAATCTAACTTTGTACTAAATATCAAAGAAGAAACTGAAGTGCTACAGTTTTTTTATTTCTCTGTTAAAGAATTTATCTACATTCAAAAGCATGGTTTGATAATCAGTCTATTTAAACAGTGCTTAAATCCATCCACTGTGGGTGCAGTATGAGTCTTCCATCAACAAAGACATGGGGATCCTTTTGTCTTTTTACACAATTTAAATTTTATTCTTTAATTTTCTGAAATGTGTCAAATACCAATATTCTTTAGATTGGTTTATATAATTTTATATAATATTTTTAATATTTAATAAACAATTTTTAATTATTTATGTAAAATTGTATAATAATTTTATATAATTATATATAATTTATATAATTTTATTCTTTAATTTTCTGAAATGTGTCAACTACCAATAGCCTCTGGCTGCTTATAAAATATTTACTTAAAAAATTATGCAATAAAAAATCCAAACAGCAGCTGAGCTCATAAATAATTTAGCAAATGGCAAACTGACTTTTACTCATGTGCACAGGGCAGACCACAGAGATGTTGCTGCCACGAAGCCTGAAGGCAAACATAGTGAGAGAAAATTCTGGCAGAGCTGGAGGGGAAGAAGCCAAAACAAAATACAAATGGCCTTACTCCCTTTTCTGTAAAATTGGCATTTAGGGTCAGAATCTGTGTCTGTCTTAGCTCCTTATTATTTTCACAAAATGGCACATGTCTCAGCCACTTAGGTCTCTTGAACCTCTTTCAAGTACACAGTGTTGTGAGAGTGGCAATATTTTGGAGTGAAAATGGATTTCCTTTGGCCATTGGCTGATGGGTAATCAGTCTGGTGTGTGTAGTTCTACCCTAAAACTTTGGGTGGAATTGCTAGGTAGATTTTTATGGTGTCTGGACCTGAATTCTTTTAACTACTTACTAGCTCTAGGCTTGAAATTCAATTCCATTTACTAATATGAATGCACAATTTCTGTGAAGCTGTAATTCAGTGTTTGTGATTCTACCCCTCAATTTATATGCGGAGAAGTAATGCGCTTTAATGGAGTATTCTGCAGGATGCACCACCGGCTGGGTGCAGTCTCTCCAAAAATGCAGTGTCCCTTTACTGCTGTTTTCCTTCCCTTATGTATCAGAAGTGAAGGTCTCTAGTGGATTACTCTTTTGAGATGTATAAAGGCCCAGGGAAACAAGTGTGGACCGCTTTCCAGTTGCATATTTGTTGATCACTTAACATAAGAAATGGTAAGTAAGACAATGCATTGTATTAGCTATAGGAAACTCTAGAAGTATACCTCTATCTTCTTTCTTAAAGATGTGTATATCTAACAAAACAAACATTGTAGAAGGTTAGCTTATAATTGCTTTCTGTTTTTCGTTGTATCCTTTCTTTTTTATTTTTACTATCCTGGGAAACAAAATAATGGAAAAACAGCTGTTGCAGCCTCTTGCTCAGAACTCAAGTGTCATAGGTTAAAAGCATATATTTGGCTTTTACAAACAGTTAATATCCTCCAGGGATTGTATTTTGTGTATTATGCAGGCTTCAATATGAGAAAGGGGAGACTATTTCTATTTTCCTTCCATATCAGTGAAATCCTGTTTCTCTCTCTCTGCAGTCCCTTAATGGATGCCCTATCTCAAATGGCAATGGCAAGTAATTCTACTTGATGATAAATACTATTTTTATTTAATATTACTGTTTGACTTTCTTACCAAAGGAGCATAAGTAGGAATATTCAGCATCTTTACAGAACCAGCCATACACTTTTCCCTCTTCTTTTGAGAGGCACTTCTTTCTTTCCTTCTTTTCTTTCTTTCTTTCTTTTTTTCCTTCTTTCTTTCGAGCAGCACTCTGGAACTCCATCCTCCCTGCTGCTCCACAAGCATGCCAGCTTCTGTCCTGGCTCCAGCTCTTTGCACTTCTCCCAGATATCTACATGGACCTCGCCCTCACTTCCTTTAGGTTTCCTTTTCAAAAATTTCCTTACTAGAGAGGCCTTTTGACCAAGTTATAGAAAATAGCAACCTTCCCCAAACCCCATACTTTCTTTCTGTTGATGCTTTTCTAAGTTTCTTCACTTAATTTCCTGACATATTATGTTTCTCAGTGTTGTTTATTGTCTGTTTTCAACCACCAGAATGTAAGCTCCTTGAGGACAAGAAAGTTGCCTGTTATATTACTGTTCTGTGTATACATTGTCTAGCATAAAGTCTGGCACATAGTAGGGGCTCAATTAATATTTGAAATGAATAAATGAGTGATTGAATCAGACATTGATTGAGCATTTCCTGTGTGTCAGATACCAGGATAGATTCTGGGACATGACTGTGAATGCGACAGACTTGTTCCCTGTCTTCATGATGTTTATAGTCCAGTGGGCAAGAATGTGATGCCAGCTCCCCTTTCTCATGAGTGCATTCCTGTTAACTCCAATATGTAAATATTAATTGCTCCAAATCCCCAGAAAGCTCAGTCTTTTACAATCACCCTGCCATAGTCCTCTGAACCTTGATAATAGTTATTACAGTCAATTCTTGTTATTTACAGAAATTATATTCTATAAAGTCATCATGAACAGTCAATGAGTAAATCCTGAACCATTGCCCCTCGGGGAAATACAGGGTTAAGTTTCTGTAGGACTCGGGTCACAACATTTCCATCAACTGATCAATACTTAACCTTGTTGGGCACCTGGGTGGCTCAGTCATTGAGCGTCTGCCTTTGGCTCATGTCATGATCCCAGCGTTCTGGGATCAAGCCCCGCATCGGACTCCCTGCTCGGTGGGAAGCCTGCTTCTCCCTCTCCCTCTCCCCCTCCTCCTGCTTGTGTTCCCTCTCTTGCTGTCTCTCTCTGTCAAATAAATAAATAAAATCTTAAAAAAAAATAAATTTAAATTAAAAAATACTTAACCTTGTTTTATGTGTGTTTCTCTTTAAAGATAACTTATTTAATATATATTCTTGATTCATCAACATTGAACTCATGGCCAACAGCACTATAGCTCATGCCTAAATAAAGCTTATCTAACACATATATTTTCTCTGTAAGGCACATCCTAGCCTTGTGCTAGGAGCATGAGACAGCACTTCAGCACTGGGCTTGTGAACCATTTTAAACAGTGATATCACCAACAAAAAGCAAAAGTATGAGAAAAATATGGCACTGAATAGATTGCAAAAAGGACACTCGTTTATAGTATGAAAGCTGAAGCAAGAAGGCAGAGTGTCACCTTATTTGACCTCAGCTGGGAACGTGCTCATGGTGTGACTCAGATTTTTTTGCTGCTCAACACATGTTCACAAATGACCACAAAAGCACCACAGATAAATTGGGGGTTACAAATAAATTTTAGCAAGTAGGCACATTTGCAATACAGAATCTGCAAATAATTAGAATCAACTATATTTAAAGGATAAAGGAAAGAGAAGAATCTAAGATCGTTTTTAAGTGTCTGGGCTGGATAGATGGTGGAAGAGTAGCAATGCAGTTTTGAAAGAAACTTGTGAAAGAAATTAATGTTGATTGGAGCTCTGGCTGCTTCCCTAGTGGACTTACTAAAACTTGAAAAAGAACCAATACTTTTGTAATTTAATGACACAACCGAAGCTACAGAAGAGGAAAAAAATGAAGCTCTGTTTGCAAAGAAAAAGAAAAAGGCAATCCAGTGTTTAGGGACTTCAATAATTCATTTAATTTTGGCAAGACAGCCAATTGCCGTGGTTTTGGCTAAATCAGATCTAGCCCTCTGATTTTCTTTTTACTCGTCTTTAGAAAATCTGGTGTATTTCTCTACTTTTAAAACACTTTTTAAAGAAATTTAAGTATGAGTTATTTTAAATATGAAGTACAGAAAATAATACCATAATTCATATGATGTTTGGTTATCTATTGCTACACAGCAAACCATCCCCAAAGAGAGAGACTTAAAATAATAACTGTGCTCATGATATGATGGCTCAGAAGGAATTCTGGCTAAGCACAGAGAGGATGGCTTGTTTGAAAGGTCTTCAAGCCCCTTTTATGATGGTGGCTCCACTAGCTTTTGAAAGCAGGAACAGGTTAGATGGGGCCTCAATTTTATCTTTCATCTGGATTCCTCACTTCCGCTTACATTGCATCTGCTGGGCCTATTAGGTCCAAGACGGCTTCTTCACAAACTTGCTTGGTGGTACCTGGGCTGGGATGGTTGGGAACACCTGGGCATCTCTTTCTCTCACTCTATGCACATCATCTCCACATGGCTAGCTGGGGCTTCCTCACAGTATGGTGATCTTAGAGTAGTCAAACTTCTGGTTTTTCCCCAAAGGGAACATTCCAAGAGACAAAAGTGGAAACTCATTTTTTTTACAGCTTTGGCTGAAAAACAGATCCATAGTTATGTTCACTGTATTCTATTGTTATGGCAATCACTGAGTCCACCCAGAATCAAGAGGAAGGGACAAAGACCCCAATCTATTGAAGGGAAGAGTGTCAAAGAATTCATGGCCATTCTTAATCCACCGTGTGTACCCACTGCTGAGATTTAATAGATGTTACCATTTTCCCCTTATTTTCTTTGTATCTTTCTCCTAAAGAAATAAAACATTACAGATAACTCTATCTGTAGAGTCCTATGGCTCCATCACATCACTCCTTTCCCAAAGGTAATCATTTTCCTGAAGTTGTTGTGTCTCAGTCCCATGCATTGATATGACATAACTTTATCCAGCCACAAACAATATATACTGGAGTTTTATGTGTTTGAATTGGCACGTATAAGATGACTTACAGCTCAAGTCTATTTGCAATTTTCTCTTTTTACTAATTGTTATGCTTTTGAGGTGTATACATATTTGTACATGTAGCTGTGGTTCATTTATTTTAACTATTGAATAGAATTATTTTGTATGGATAAACTATCATTTATTTATCAATTTCACACACACACAAACACACACACTTTTTTTAATTTAAAAAATGTTGCTGCAAACTCCTTATACGTATTTCCCCTTGGCTACAAGTGCAAGAATTTCTCTAGGACTACTCTGTCTAGTATGGAAGCCATTAGCTGCATGTGGCTTGGGCACTGGAAATTCAAATTGAACGTGATCTAATTATAAAGTACATACAAGATTTTGAAGATTTAGTACAAAAAGGCATAAATACTTCAATACTTTTTAATATTGATTACATATTGAAATGATAATGTTTTGAATATGCTAAGTTAAATAAAAATATTAAAATTACTTTCACTTGTTTCTTTTTACTCTTTTTTTTTTTTAAGATTTTATTAATTTATTTGAAAGAGAGAGACACAGCGAGAGAGGGAACCTAAGCAGGGGGAGTGGGAGAGGGAGAAGCAGGCTTCCCGCTGGGCAGGGAGCCCGATGTGGGGCTAGATCCCAGGACCCTGGGATCATGACCTGAGCCGAAGGCAGACGCTTAACGACTGAGCCACCCAGGTGCCCCTCTTTTTACTCTTTTAATGTGGTTACTAGAGAAGTTAAAATTATAATTGTGGTTCACATTCTATTTCTAATGGACAGAATTGCTCTAGCATATATGATTAGAAGAGTTTATATCTTCAGCTTTACTAGATATTGCCAAATTGCCTCCCACATGGTTGCCCCAGTGTACTTCTGCCAAACAGTATGTTCTAAGAGCTTCCACTTTTTATATCCCCTCCAACTCTTGTTATCAGACATCAATTTCTGCCAGTCTTATAAGATGTGAAATGGAATCTAATCATTGTTTTAATTAGCATCTCCCTGATTACTAATGAAGTTAAGAACTTCTTATATGTTTATTGATGATTTCCCTAATGATGGTTTGGCCTTTTTTAATGCACCATGTGTACCCACTGCTGAGATATAATAGATGTTACCATTTTACGGTTTTTTAAAAAATTCATTTTTTTTCATTTTATGGTTTTTAAAAAAATTTTTTAAGGTATAATTGACATAACATTAGATTAGTTTCAGATTATTAAAAAGAAACAATAGTGCCAAAATGGAGTCACTTTTGCTAAGACCCACCAAGACTTAATACCTAACCTAAATGCAGTTTCACCCTCCCCCAGGAGCAGAATTTTTGAACCAATCAATCTAAAATTTCCTGATTAGCACTGGTGAGGTAATCTGCATGATGAGAACCCTGCCTAATTCTAAAAGAAGGTAACGTTACCAGAAATAATCCACTCTTTTAATTTCCTTGTCCCATCCTTCCTCTTCCTCTAAGTACCTTCATTTTATACAACTCCTTGGAGTTCCTTTCTACTTGCTAGGTCAATTCATGAATTGTTGATAAAGCCAGTTAGATCTTCAAATTTACTCAGTTGAATTCTTTTTTTAACATGATGTACAACATAATGATTTGATACTTGTATATATTGCAAAGTGATCACCACAGTAAGTCTAGTTAATATCTGTCACTATACATAGTTACAATATTCTTGTGATGAGAACTTTCAAGATCCACTTTCCCAGATGCTTTCAAATATGCAATACAGTATTATTAACTATAATCAGCATGCTGTACATCACAGTCCGACAATTTATGCATTTTATAATTGGAATTTTTAACTTGGTACTTTTTAACTTCCTTCACCCATTTTGCCCACCTCTGACTCCCTGCCTCTGGCAACCACCAATCTGGTTGTTTATATCCATGAGCTCATTTTTTTGGGGGGGTGGGGGACAGGGGTTAGATTTTATATATAAGTGAGATCATATGGTATTTATCTTTTTTGTCTGACTTATTCCACTTAACATAATGCCTGCAAGGTCCACCCATGTTGTCGCAAAGGACAGGATTTCACTCTTTTTACTGACTGAATAATATTCCCTCATTCCACTTTACATATATATCTCACATTTTCTTTATCTACTCACCCACTGACGGACATTTAAGTTGTTTTCATGTCTTGGCTATTGTAAATAATGCTTTAATGAACATGGGGGTGCACATATCTTTTTAATTTAGTGTTTTTGTTTTCTTCAGATAAATACCTAGAAGTAGAATTGCTGGATCATATGGTAGTTCTATTTTTAATTTTTTGAGGAGGCTCTGTACTGTTTTCCATAGTGGCTGCACCAGTTTGCATTCCCACCAACAGTGCAAAAGGGTTCCCTTTTCTCTTCATCCTTGCTAACACTTGTTATTTCCTATCTTTTTTATAATAGTCACTTTAACAGGTGTGAGGTGATATCTCATTGTGGTTTTTATTTGCATTTCCTTGATGACTGATAATGCTGAGCACCTTCTCTTGTGCCTGTTGGCCATCTGGATTCCTTCTTTGGAAAAATGTCTGTTCAGATCCTCTGCCCATTCTTCAATTGGATTGTTTGATGTTTTGGTATTGAGTTGTATGAGTTCTCTATATATTTTGGATATTAACCCATTATCAGTTGTATGATTTGCAAATATTTTTTCCATTTAATAGGTTGCCTTTTCATTTTGTTGATTGTTTCCTTTGCTGTGCACAAACTTTTTAGTTTGATGTAGGCCCACTTGTTTATTTTTGCTTTTGTTGCCTTTGTTTTTTTGTGTAAAATCCAAAAAACCATTGCCAAGACCAGTGTCAAGGAGCTTACTGCCTGTGTTTTATGGTTTCAAGTCTTATATTCAAGACTTTGATCCATTTTGAGTTTTTTGTGTATGTGTGGATGGTATAATCCCTTTAATTCTTATACATGTGGCTGTCCAGTTTTCCCAGCACCATTTATTGAGATTGTCCTTTCACTATATATTCTTCTTTTTTTAAATACTTATTTATTTATTTGAGAGAGAGAGAGAGAGTGAGTGTGCATGTGCAAGTTGGGGGAGGGACAGAGGGAGAGAATCTTCATGCATACTCCCCACTGAGTGCAGAGCCAGACACAGGGCTTAATCTCACAATCCATGAGATCATGACCTGAGCCAAAACCAGGAGTTGGATACCTAACCAACTGAGCCACCCAGGTGCCTCCTTTCACCATATATTCTTATATATTCATTCTTGTATTCATGTACATTCTTGACTCCTTTATCATAAATTAATTGGCCATATATATGCGTGGGTTTATTTCTGGGTTTTCTAGTCTGTTCCATTGATTTGTATTTCTGTTTTTATGCCAATACCATACTGTTTTGAAAATCATTTTCTCTAGTTTTAATATAGCAGTACCTTTTTTGGATTACTGTTAGCCAGATTTACTGTATGCCTTTCCATATCTTATGTTTTGAGTATCTTATAAGCACTGTATAGCTATATATTTTTATAACCCAATCTTATAATCTATATTTTAACTCAAAAGTTTAGTCCATTTGTATTTATGTTGACTAGTGAAATGCAAGGATTTAATTTCTGCCATTTCAATTTCACTCACTATTTATGATGCTTTTTTCTTTGCCTTCCCCCATCTTTTCTTCATTCTACTGAAATGAGGTGGTTTTTTTTTAAATATCCACCCCCTTTTACCTTTTTTCCCCTTGATTTAGAAATTATATATTCTGTGTCTAGTCTTTACTCATCACTCTTAAAATTTTAGCATGCATTGTTGATTTACTGTCTGATTTAATCAACATCTCTACTCCACTCCTGGAAAGATACAAGGACTCCCAATACTCCCCTGTGGCTTTTAATACTTTATTATCATCATGTTTTAATATCCCTTAAATTAGTCATTCTTATTATTACTATTCTATACAGTCTACGGTTATTTAGATTAACTAAATGTTTAACAATTTACTTGCTCAGAATTGCTTCTGCATTTCACTCCATTCTTTTGGGTTCAACTTGCTGCCCTCTAAAAAATATATCCTTTAGTAGATCTTTAGGAAGACTCTACAAGCAGTAAACTCCACAAGCAGTAAACTCCTTTAGTTGTAGTAGTCTGAAGATGTCTTAGTTTCCCAATCACTCATGAAACATACTTCAGCCATATAGAATTCAGCTATTTTCCTCTGGCACTTTTACGATACTCTTGTTGTCTTCTGGCTTTGAATTACAGTGACTTAGTTGTCCTAGTTATTAGGACTTTCCAGTTTCAGAACTAAAAAGTCCTAAGTCCTGGCAGTCCCCTCAGTCCTGGGCAAACTGGAATGTTTGATAATCCCACCTTGAATGTTGCTATTGGGAAATCTGATATGTGCCTAATTTTTGTTCCTTGTTCTGTATTTTTTGGTTATTCTTACTTTTAGGGTTTTCTCTTTGTTTTTGGTGTGTGTATAAACTCGGTTGCCAACATTCTGAGAACTGGGGTGGGGGGGCAGATACTAGAGGGAAGGGTCATGTCACTGGCCCCTGTGTAAATTTTCTTGTAATTCTTTTATTTTCAGTATGAAATAGGCCTGGTGTCCCCTAGTCCAGAGCTTATCTGGTTTAATTTTCCCTCTTCTGCCTGATGACTTAAAAGTAGTTGCTTGACTACTTGGGTGTTAGAAGAGTATCTGGGGGATTGAATTATTTGGGGGATTGAATCCTACCTTTTAAAGGCTTCCAACCAGTCCTTGTTCCCTCAGGCCTTTTAGTACCCCTGGTGCCTCAATTCTGAGACTTTTTGGGGTTCAGTGGCATGAATTGCCTTGCTTCTTTGTAGCTTCTCCTCCCCACCAATCTTCCTCTTACCACCAACACCAGAGACTTGGATACAAGTTGTCTCCAACCCAGTAACCAACCCAGCTGCCATTTGTAGATCTGAGTTCCAGTTTATGAAATTTTTGCTGGCACTTGTTATCTTTTCTCCTATTGTCTTGTCCTTACATGTCTAAGCCTTTTTAATTTCTTCATTTTCATTTTGGTGGGGTTTCAGGAGTAGAAATAAAGGCCTGTGTTAAATGTGCCATGTTTTACCAGTTCTCAAGGACTATATATATTTTTTTCTTTCTAAAAGTTCTATTTAGTGCTTTATAAAAATCTCAAATTTTATATTAGGATCTTATTTTCTTAATATTTTAATAATATATGATTCTAGTAATTCTAAACTTATTGGTTTTATAGTCTTAGACTCTTTTTCTGGCTGTTTTTTTCATCTCAAGTCTTTGAGTGTGTCTTATTTTTTGTGTCTTTTGGCACTCACTAGTGGCAGGTTGTTTCTTATGCTTGGTTATTTTTTTATTGTTTGTTTTTTGATAATCACATGTGATGTGTGTTGAGGGAGTGCCCCTCTACAGTAGCTATGTGAGCTACACAAACAGGGAAGTGCTTGCATGGGAGTTTTAATGCTGTTCCTTGGCATGGGAGTTCCTTGACCATGAGTGTTGAGTGATTTCAGTCCTGGGCTTGCACAAGGCACAGAACCAGGCGTTTGATTTCTCAGGGACATGTTTTTTCACCCAGAGAGAATGGCTTCCTTGCCTGCCCCCTGTTCTTCTAGAATGCAGTTTCACTGAGGGGTAGCCCTTTGAGATTCTTGGTTTTTTTTTTAATGCAGAGATTTCAGTTCCAACCCCCCTTCACGTGGGCCTGAGAAATTCATCTTCTATTGCTCCTTGAGATATTAAAACAAAGAGGATTATGGAGACTAGTAAACACTCCCCAGAGTATTGCAGCATCTGCTTATGTAACTACTGCTCTAGTTTTCAGTTCCTGCTTCATTTTTGCACCTGGAATTTATTCCTTTTTTTTTTTTTTTTTTGGAAGCTCAGATACACACTTACTTTTATTTATTTTTGTTTTCTAAATGTCTGTAGAAAAAATTCTCCACATCTTCTTGGTCTACCATCTTACCACAATCCTATTTCTTTGTTTTCCTCAAAAATACTAGTAGGTAGAAGTAAAAAATGCAAATGTAGAGATGAAGAGAATGAGTAGCCACTCAACGTTGTAACCACCAAAACAAAGAAGATGCCTTTTACGCAAGGAAACAAACTATTTTCTAAGGAAGATAGTTAATTTAAAGTGAAGGGTACCCTGAAAAATGATAAGGAATCAGTTAAGAAATAGAATTTAGGGTAAGCAGCAGTTTAGGCAACATATTATTAACTCAATTTCATCCAGCCTACCTCAAAACACAGGGAAAAACAATGTTTATACTCTGTGTTACAAATCTATTAGCTAATATAGAGAGTGCTATCATTCTCATAACTGTTAAATTAAGGAAAAACAAATAGGCTTGCATAAAATTTTATTAGAGAAAGAAAATATGTGAAAGTGTTAGACCTTGAATGTTCTGAAGAAATATTGCCAAGTGTCTGTGCCCCTCCCCTTTAAATTTAAGAATTGTATGTTCATATTCTTATCTTGAAATTTTAACAATGTAAAGATAGTTTATTTTGATATCCTATGAACTTATAGACATTCTAAAATCTTCTGAGAGAAAAAAAATTAATATGACCAGACAAAGTGCTTCTTTCCAAAACAAACAAAATACATGGAGGCAGAGATTTAGGGTAGAAACGATGTATTAATTCTCTATTGCTACTGTAACATATTACCATAGACTTAATGGCTTAAAACAACATGAATTTATTATTTTTACAGTTCTGTTGGTTAGAAATCTGACATGGGACTTACTACGCTAAAATCAAGATGTCAGCAGGGCTATATTCCTTTTTGTAGGCTCTAAGAGAATCCATTTCCTTGCCTTTTCCATTTTGTACAGGCTACCCACAGTCCTTGGCTCATGTCTGACTCCCCTTCCTTTCATCCTGAAAGCCAGTAACACTGCAAGTCTCTGACCACTCTTCCCTACCCATCTCCCTGCAACTCCCCTTTTCTACCTTGAAGAGCCCTTGTAGGGGCACCTGGCTGCCTCAGTTGGTAGAGTACATGACTCTTGATCTCAGGGCTGTGAGTTCAAACCCCACATTGGGTATAGAGATTATAAAAACAAAACCAACAAACAAAAAAACCCCTGTCTTTTGACAGCCTGGTCCCATTTATGATCAAACTTGTCTTTGATGTCACTCCATATCTCCATGGTCTATTTAGCCAGTTTTTTCACGGACTCAATACCTTATGTTTTGGCCTTTACTTATGATCCTTTTTCACTCGAAATACAGGCTCTCTTTCTAATGCTTCTGCCAATAGCACTTAACCTGAAATGTGTGCATGCTTCATCATCCAGACTCCAGTCTGTATTAATCTCTCCCTTCTTTGAATTCTATATCCTTGATAACTGCACCACCATGTAAGGGAGTCATTAGCTGTGAATTAACTTGCATTCTCTATAGCTTCTCATGGGTAGTTTTCTCAGAGCTCTTATTACTCATTCAATTAATATTTTTATTATCTCTTATGTGCCAAGGGCCTATACAAGGGGCTGGATATAAAGTCATATTCAAAACAGAAGCAGGCATTATTTCTACTTCTGAATCTCCCACATCACATAAAGTAGTGCAGAGCCCATGACAGGCACCTAATATTACACATGCTGTTGATTATCATATGATACAAGATACATGTCAAAGCTAGGGGCGCCTGGGTGGCTCAGTTGGTTAAATGACTGCCTTCGGCTCAGGTCGTGATCCCGGAGTCCTGGGATCGAGTCCCGCATTGGGCTCCCAGCTCAGTGGGGAGCCTGCTTCTCCTTCTGACCTCCTCCCCTCTCATGCTGTTTCTCTCTCTCTTGCTGTCTAATAAATAAATAAATAAATAAATAAATAAAATCTTTAAAAAAAAAGATACATGTCAAAGCTACACTTGATGCTGGTGTTGACGTCTGGAGTGAGAGTCGAGGGCTGCACTGTACTAGAGATACTATAATGTCTGCTTTTTCTTATAAATCCATTGGAAGGACCCAGATGCTTTCAAGAGAACAAAGAGATACTGAGCAGAAGACTGATTTTAGGCTTGGAATGTAAATGCTTCAGGTGATAACAGACATTTGTCAGACTAATGAATGGGCAGGGAAACCAAAATACAGGCTGCAGAGTATTCTGAAATTATAGGTCACCATACTGAGAGAATACAGAAAGGAGCATTCTGGCTTTCCTGGAAACTGAAAGACACCCCAAGTCTGCAGCAATTTACAGTAAATTTGAAGGTACCTTCTTAAGCTGTCTTATAAGTAGAAATAATATCATTTGTGGAGATCCTGGGACCCACTCAAGATAAAATTAAGCAGATTAAAAAACTACTTGCTTAGAATTTGTTGTATAAGATGAGAGAAGGGTAGAATGGACCACGGACCAATTGACTCATATTGGCATCTTTGGATATCTTCTTCCCATGGCTGAAGAGTAGAGAAAATTTGTTCTGAGGTCAATAGCTCTTTTTTCTATGGACAAGATAACTTTGTCACGTGTACCTGTGTGTGTGTGGTGCATTTAAGTGTGTGGAGAATGCTCACTTTGTCCTGGGGTGAAGGTTAACTGACAGGCAACTCTATTTGCAGGACTCATAAGCTAAGATTAGATATGACTATGGGTGAGAATTTTTATAATGAAAGGGAAATGGAAAAAGGAAATGGAAAAGGAGAGAAAAAATAAGATGAAAAGGAGAGAATGAGAAGTTAAAAGAATAATCTTTTGTCGTTTGGTATTTGGTGGAAGCACCTGCATTTGTGTGGGAGTAGAAGCAGTGAGGCAGAGGAGGTCCACAGACAGGGGCTTTGGAGTTAGTCAGGAGAGGTTGGCATGGCAGCCCGCAGAATTTGACCAGGGTTTGGAAGATTTGGGAGAGATGAGTTCAAGTGTTTACTGGTGAAGAAAAGAAAGAGACTGTGGGTGTAGAGGTATTTAGGAACAAGCCCAGGGCATTAGGAACCTTTAGGAAGAGAAATTTCATCCCATACTGGAGAATGATCATGTCGAACTTGGCAGAAGGAAACTAGGACCTCGTCATGCTCAGAATGACTCTGTGAGGAAAGTTTTATTTTCCAGATGAGGAAGCTGATTCCCAGAGTGACATGTTGCTAACAGATGGAAAATTCAGGAGTTGAACCTCACTTTTAAATATACACAAGCCCCAGGGCACCTGGGTGGCTCAGTCGGTTAAGCGTCCACTCTTGGTTTCCACTCAGGTTGTGGTCTCAGGGTTGTGAGATCTGAGCCCTGAGTCAGCCTCTCCACTCAGCGGGGAGTCTGCTTAAGATTTTCTCTCTCTTCCTCTCCCTCTGCCCCCTCACCACACTCTTTCTCTCTAAAATAAATAAATAAATCTTTTAAAAACAAACAAATAAATAAATGAAATGGTGACTATCTATTGGGATCTCCACCTGGGTGGCTTTCCTCTGAACCTCTTTTTCCTCATATCTGTTTTTCCTCACTAATGCTTTTTTAGCACCCAAATTCAAAGACTTAGAGTTGCCTCACCTCCTCCCTGTCCCTTCTACTTCACATTCAGTCCAATGAATTATTTCTCTCAAAGTTTTTCAAAATTGTCCTTTCTTTTCTGTTCCTCCTCCTTCTATCTTCTACCACCTTACCTATAATTCTGATTCTCACTCCTTCTCTGGACAATTGTAAAATTCTTCATCTGGTATCCTTAATTGTAGCTTCTTCAACTTCCTTTAATTCATCTTGTCTCATTGATAAATTCTTTTTAATTTAAATTCAATTAACATGTAGTGTATTAGTAATTTCAGAGGTAGAGTTCAGTGATTCTTCAGTTGCATATAACACCCAGTGCTCATCACGTCACGTGCCCTCCTTAACGCCCATCACCCAGTTACCCCATCTCCCCACCTCCCTCCCCTCAAGCAACCTTCAGTTTGTTTCCAATAGTTAAGAGTCTCTTATGGTTTGTCTCCTCTGCTTTTGTCTTATTTTATTTTTCCCTCCCTCCCCCTATGATCCTGTTTTTTTCTTAAATTCCACATATTAAGTCTCATTGATAAGTTAATCATCCTAAAGTTTCAGCTTCAGACATACAGCTCTTCTGTTCAGAAACCTTTGATATCCAGTGCTCAGTAAATCAAGTACAAACTAGCCAAATACAATAAGTAATATTTATCGAACATTCACTATATTCTAGGCATTGATTGCGGCCCATAGATTCTTTATTTAAAATTGAAAACAGTTCTACAAGGTAGGGCCTTCTATTCCATCATTTTACAGAAAAGGCAGTTGAGGACCAAGTATGCTAAGTAACTTGCTTAAAGTCACACAGCAAACAAGTGATGGGGCCAAGACTTGATACAGGTATCTGATTCCAGAGCCTGTACATTGTGTTGCTGTCCCAACTTAGTTGCCACTTTTTGGCAGTGAAGACTAGGCTGATAGTAGCCAAACTGAACACATCCAGTTCACAGACATATTTGGTGTCTCCTAAATGTTGTTTGTGAATTTTTTTTCCCTACCCAAATCATTTGTTCACTTTATTGTTGCTGGTTAAATCCCATCGTCTTCTAAGGCAGGAGCTCTTTTCTAACTTATACATTGTGAAATGCACTCAGTTGGATACAGAGATCCCAGAAAAATCGCGATGGCTCCAGGTGTTACCCTCCGTGCCTCATGTCTTTATGTATCTTCTTAGCCAATGCACACTTTAGAACTGAGGACCCCTAGAGTACGCATCCAGACCATAATCTGTTGGGCTTCTGGCCAATGTGAAAACGTGATTGTAGGGGCATGAATTTAATGTAAAATTGCTTGGCCCCTTCCGGGCTTTGGCTACGTGAGTCCAGTTTTAGTGGACTAAAAAAAAAAGAGGGATGCCTGGGTGGCTCAGACGGTTAAGTGACTGCCTTCAGCTCGGGTCATGATCCCAGGGTCCTGGAATAGAGTCCCACATCGGGCTCCTGCTCGGCCGGGACCCTGCTTCTCCCTCTGCCTACCTTACCCCCTGCTTGTGTGCTCACTCACTCTGTCTCTCTCTCTGGCAAATAAATAAATAAAATCTATAAAATAAAAAAAAAAAAGATAGTGCCTCCCTAAACTAAATAATTTTCTTTTATTTTTTTTCAAGATTTTATTTATTTATTTGACAGAGAGAGAGAGAGATAGTGAGAGCAGGAACACAAGCAGGAGGAGTGGGAGAGGGAGAAGCAGGCTTCCCACCAAGCAGGGACCCTGACGCAGGGCTCGATCCCATGGGATCGTGACCTGAGCCGAAGGCAGACGCTTAACGACTGAGCCACCCAGGCGCCCCAATAATTTTCTTTTAATCATGAAGGCTAAGCAAACTGTTCTGAAAGCCCTTTCTAGTCCTCCTAATTAGATATAGGCTTCTCTTCAACTTTCTTCCTAGATTTTGTCATTCCTGGGTGACACATTGAAAGTTACCCTTCAGCACTGAGCCAAGTTTTACACTTCAGTTTACAATGTACTAAACACTTAATTGATAAATGATGTTGACTGAAGTGGAAAATTGAGGAGTTATCTTAGTGATTCAGGCCCAAGCTAATTTGTCACCAGAAATATCCAAATAACCAAAGCAAAATTTAAACAGGATCATTTGGATTCTGATGCACTCCTTGGAGCTCAAACACAGAAAATTTCAGAGAAATAGAAAGAGGTTCTACTTATTTATTCATTCAACTAATATTGATAAAGTACCTACCATGAGCCAGAAATATGTTGGTGAATATAAAATTTCAGGTCCTTGCTCTCTTCTGTTTCCATTATTCACTGGGTATTGTTTGGGAAACTTTGCTCACCCGAAGAGTGGGCCAACTGGAAACATGCTTCCAAAAAGGATTTAGGTTCATTCCATAGATATGTAAAGGGTCATTAAGAGGGAAATAGAGTTGTTTAGGAACAGATCACTCTTCCTGTGAGTAATAGCCTACCCTGTCCTCACAAATGACCATATCCCTCCTGCACAAAATTCCTCAATGACATAATGTTAGACTGACTGGACCACTAGTTTATATTAGTATAGAAATGTTTATGTTCCCTTGTCCCTTTTTCTTGTTAACAGAATGATTCAACTGTTACTTCAAGTATGCAGCTAAGCTTTCCAACCTTTAACTTTGTGTGGTCATTCACACACATCCATTGATTTTCTTTTTCAGTTTCACCAATCTGCATGATGATTATCCCCCCTAGAGTTAAGAGTCTTGCAGGTGTTAATTACTGTGTTTAAAATAAGATAATACAAACACCTATTCTGAAAGTTTTGGTCCTGAGCTACACTTTCATTCAGGTGTCAGTAGGTGGCAGCACATTATTTTTTGTTCGCTGAGGGAGGAAGGGGAAATACATTTTTCAACAAAGCCTATTTTGGAAAGACCGTCCTGACTAGAACAAAGGCAGATAGTTTCTATATATAATCTTTATTATCTCATAAAAGTATTCCTTTAATTCTATGCATTATTATGTATTTGTTGTGCCTTTATTTCAAATTCTATCCACGTTACCTCATTATTGACACACAATTATATGTACCAAATTAGTTTTATTTAGGTTTTGAGTAATTAGCTTTTTGTAATAAAGAGCCAGTTAAGGAATGAAAACCCTGAGTAATGTGAACTTGTTTTGGAAAGCTATCTCTGAGGAGATGTTGGACATTAGGGACCGGGGTGGGGGGCGGGCTAGGGAGAAGTTGTCTTCCGTAGGTCAGTTCTCAGATTGTTGTTGGGCCATCTCAGGGCAAGACAGATGGAAATAAAAATCACTGATCTATTATTTAGCTATCTGGACCTTATCTCTTTCCAAGGATTTTGATCCATGCCAGTGTTTTTAGAGAAAGAGAGCATATTTGCTCTTTAGAAAAGCTCAAAATAATTTTGAAGGAACGTAAACCACTTGGTTTTTAAAGCTAAAATACTTCCAAACTTCAAAAAAAGTATAAGGACAAAGCAATCAGTTCAATTCAACAAATACTGAGTGCTTGTGCTAGGAAAGACTCAGTTTTCTCTACTACTCACAGAGAACTCCTCTTTCTGACTCTTCTGGTCACCAAATGTACTGGTTCTTCTCCCCATACCAAGCAGTTCTCTGGGACACCAGCTGGGTGTTCTACAGTGTAACTCAATTCTAACACTGTCTACCTGCGGAGCGTGTCAGATTCCACAGGGTAAGGGCTCAGTCCCACAAGACTACTCCCATTCTCTTGCAATGCCAGTCACAAATCATAGGTTACTCATAACTTCTGTCTGACATGGCCACAAATCAGGGGTTCCTACAACCTCCTCTCGGGTTCAGTTAATTTGCTAGCATGGCACACAGAACTCAGGGAAACACCTAATTGTTTACTATTTCCAGATGAAGAGATAACAAATGTCAAAGTCTGGAAGGGTCCCAAGTGCAGGAGCTCTGTCCTCATGGAGTAGGGTGCTTCACCCTCCTAGTGTGGATATGTTTGCCAGTCTGGAAGCTATCCAAACCTCCTATTTGAGTTTATGGAAGTTTCCTCATGTAGGCATGATCAATTATTAACTCAATTTCCAGCTCCTCTCCTCTCTCTGGAACATGGGGCAGGGCTGAAAATCCTAAGCTTCTAATCATGGCTGGGTCTTTCTGCTGACCAGCCCCCATCCAGGAGCCATCCAAGACCTACCCAGAGTCACCTGATTGGAACAAAAGATGTTCCTAGTGCTCTTTCACTTAGGAATTTATAAGGGTTTTAGGAGCCCTGGGCTAGGAACTGGGGGCAGAAATCAACATATATATTTTCTATTATCTCACAGTGCTCCTTTATTTAATTATTCAACAAACATGTTTTGACTTTTATTCTTTAAAGGGTATTATGCTGACTGCTGTAGAAGTACCAAATAAGTGTGACATACTTCCCGCCCTCTGGTAATTATTCTAAGACAAAGGGTAAGACATAGAATACCAACCAATATAAGGCACATGGCTGTGTTTAGTAAACATTTTTTGAATGAACGGATTGCAATAAATAGTTGTTAAAATTTGCTATGGGACTTCAAAGAGGAAAATCGAGTGGACAGGTTAGGAAAAGGTATATGAAAGATGCAGTTTCTGCCATGGCTTTGGAAGACAAATGCAATCGAAGGGCAGGGTGGCAGAGGCTCTTCCAGGTGCCTGGAACACCAGGAGCAAAATCATATTGGGAAACAATACACAGTCCAGTTTGGCAAGAAGGTAGCTCAAGGCATCAGTCTCCCACTTGAAGAATCAGCAAGGCACACAGTGGGACATAATAACTCCTTGCCAACGCATTTACTAAATCAAGAGTTAAGGCCTGGACTAAGGGCCCTCCAGGCTGGCCTTTGGCATTCAGAGCCCAGTCTCTTATGAGGTGGGGACAAACCCTTTGTTCTTCCTTGTCAACCAAGGTAACAATTGGTGACAATTTTTCTTTCTTTATTTAGAACAATGGAATTTTAAAAAATGATATATACATAATTTAAAATACAAGCAATTCTAAAAAATATGAGTAAGAAACAAATACCCCAAATTTCATCTCCCAGGATACAATCATTGTCAACATTAGATATCACTTCAGATCCTTTCCTCTGCATATATATAGATGGAGAGCTGTCTGGCAAGGAATAGTTTTGCAAGAATGGAACCATAGTACATGCTAATTTTACAGAAATTATTAAATGTAATTCTACTTGAATTTAAAAAGAAAAGAAACTGATAAAATGAAGGAATTATGGAAACTTAGGTTAAATGTTTCATTGATTTTAGTTGCTTTAAAAAAAATAGATAATATATTCATGTGGTACACATTTCAAAGGCTACACGTTAGTGAAAAGCCATGAAAATTCTCCCTCTCCTCCTATCTCCCATCTAACCAGTGTTCTTCCCCAGAGGTATCCATGTTACCAATTTGTTGTCCACCTTTTCAGCGTTCAGCATTTTAAAAATTCCTTTACCACAAAGATATTATAGTTCCTAAAATTAAGGACAAAATGATTGTAAGAGATTTATAAAAGATTATTAGAAGCCATACAATTTTGGAGCTGTTATGTTTTAATAATTGTGTTTTAATTTTTTTTGTAATAGTATCTAATGCTGGGCACCATACTAAGAAATTCACATGGGTTATTTCATTTGCCACCCACAACAACATTATCATCTTCATTTTACTGGCAAGGAAACCGAGATCGTTAAATACTTTGTCAGAGGCCAAAAGTAAGAATTGACAGAGCCCACATTTAAACTCAGGTGGTCTAATTCCTGACATACCCACTACATACACTGCCTTCTTTTAATACTGAATAGAATACCAGTGTCTTTCCCCTGGCATATCCACTCATTTCTTGTGTAGTTTGATTTCATCTCTGTTAGTCTTTCCCAAGAAAGACTGGATCTGCTACGGCCTCTCATGTTTGAGAATGTGTACGTATTACCTTTATTCTCAAACAACAAAACCACCTCGTTATTCCTAAGTCACAGTTTCTTTCCTTCAGAATTTTGTAGACAGAGCTCTATTATCTTCACTGATTACCTTGGAGAAGTCTAGCCAGCCTAACTCTGTTCTCTTGTAGGTGACTTGTTTTTTTCCTACCTGGATTCCTCTAACTCTTCCTTTTAATCCCCCAAGGTACTTAGCCCAACCAGGCTATGTATCTGTTTTAATAATTCTGTAGCAGTTCTTCCTGGAACATGGACTGCCTATTTCACATGCAAAATTACTTCTTCATTAATTTGGGTGAAATTTTCTTTTAAAAATACCTGCTTTCTGTTTCATTTGTCTGGTTCTCTACTTCAGAGCCTAGAAGGATCATCACTAGCTCGGTTTCACATCTGTGACTTCCTCTTTAATTGTCAAAAAATCCTTTATTCTTTCTTTCTGAATGTGCAGTGATGTCACCAAGCCTTCCTCTCGGTCAGCACTGCAATTCTGTTTTCAGTCTATTTGATCTTTATCTTTCACATGTATTAGTTCTCTTATGGTGTTGTTTTGGTCCTCAAGTTGCAGTCTTAGCTGTATCCCTTTTTACCTCTGCTGTTTTACCATTTTATTTTAAAGATTTTATTTATTTATTTGACAGAGAGAGAGAGAGCCGGAGAGCACAAGCAGGGGGAATGGCAGAGGGAGCAAGAGAAGCAGGCTCCCAGCCCAGCAGGGAGCCCAATGCGGCTCTATCCCAGGATGCTGGGATCACGACCCAAGTGGAAGACAGACGCTTAACCAACTGAGCCACCAAGGCGCCCCTGCGTTTTTACCATTTTTGTCTTTGAAGTTTTATTATGTTTTTATATAGTACAAAAACGCTGGCAGTGAAATTTTTTAAATTTAAATTTTTGAGTCACATTTTCTTTCAGACGGGGTCCCTCACCTTTTACTCTTACATGTTCTTGTCTGTTCTCCTTTTTAATTGTTATATTTATTGGTATTATTTTGCTGTAGTATATTTGCATCATCATCACATCATTTATTTTCCTCTCTCTCATGCTCAACAGGAAAAGCATTTGCCAAGATCTCCTACTTAGGTCGAGATATTATGGGTAAATTCTTCTTGATTTCCTTCCCATACTATCTAGGGCATGTTGTTGTCCCCTCCAAGTTGCAGGTGAGGACCATTCTCCTGCTGCCCGAGGTGTGCCCAGGTGCGCAGGGGATTGCAATAGACATCAGCTGGGGCTGTGTGCAGCCTTTGAGGGAAAATCAATGCAAACCTAGTGAATCACACACACACACACACACACACACACACACACACACACTACAAGGATATACTTTAATTCCCAGAAAGGGTAAAATCTACATTTATATTTAAAAAGGAAAACATTGTCCTAACTGCAGCATGACCTGTACAGCTGCTTCTGGAAACATAATGATGTTTCTTTCATTATTATTCAGGGGACGGTATAATGTAATGGTTGAGAGCACAACCCCCTAGGTTCAAATCCTAGCTTTGCCATCTACTAGCTCTGTAGCCATGAACAAGATGTTTCTGTTTCTAAGCCTCGGCCTCCAAATTGGGGCTGATGATCGACCCTCTCTACAGAGTTGTTGTGAGTCAGAAGTGGATTTGTATATAGGAAGCCTTTAGCACAGTGCCTGGCATATAGTTAAGGATGTAATAAATGCCAGCTGTTATTATCCAAAAGAGTAGCAGTTTCCTTTTATTTTTCCTCCTGCTTTCAGAATTTGATCCAGAAACTTCATGAGTGAGGGCCATTAATGAGCCACCCACCTTCTGATAGTTCATCTTGGCTAAACAAGGACTGAAAATCTGAAAGTAAAAACATGGATCACTCACAGATTGCTGGTGAAATGTAAATGATACAATCACTCTGGAAAGCAGTTTAACAGTTTCTTAAGAAACTAAACACGCAATTACCTTTCAACCCAGCAATTGTACTCTTGGGCATTTGCCCCAGAAAAATGAAAACGTATGTTCATACAAAAACCTATACACAAACATTCATAGCAGTTTTATTTGTAATAGCTAAAAACTGGAATCAACCCAGATGTTTTTCAGCAGGTGATAGTTAAACCATGGTGAATACATACCATGGAATATTACTAAAAATAAAAAGGAATGAGCTATTGATTTCTGCAATAACTTGGAGGAATCTCCAGAGAATTATTCTGAGTCAAAAAAAAAAAAAAAAGCCCATCCCCAAAGGTTACTATATGCTGTATGACTCATTTATGTAACATTTATGAGAGGCAAAATTTTACAAATGGAGGACAGATTAGTAATTGCTGGGTTTTAGGGGTAGAGGTTGGGGGAAAAGGAGGTGGGTATGATCGTAAAGGACAATAAGAGGGATCCTTGTGGTGTTGGAACTCTTCATTATCTTGACTGTGATGGTGGATATTTCAACCCACATAGGTGACAAAATTCTGTGGAACTTAATACACACACACACACACACACACAAGTACAAGTACAACTGGGGAAATCTAATCTGAATAAGATAGGGGGATAGTATCAATGTCAGTATACCAGTTGGATATACATTATTCTATAGTTTTATAACATGTTTACTATTGGTGGAAACTGTTCAAGGGATTTCTCTCTCAACCATTACTTACAACTGCATGTGAATCTACAATTTTCTCAGTAAAAATTTCAATTAAAACATGAAGGGGGAAAATTGCCTCAACCTCCCCCCTCTGCAGAAAAAGAAGGGGAAGAGGAGGAGGAGGGAGAGGGAGAGAAGAGAGGAGGGGGAGGAAGAGGAGGAAGAGAAAAAGAAGAAATCTTTTTCTACTTTTGGAGCCTCAATAGATTTTCAGGCAGAAAATCCTTCTGTAATGTCTAAATAGGAAGGGAAGAAGTGTGAGAATATATTATATTCTTTGGTGCTAACAACTCCCCTCCACAGTGGTATGGATGGGGGCACTGGCATGGGAGAAGGAAAAGAACCTTTAAATGATTTTGAGCTAAAGGGTGATCCCATGTGTCACAGAAAGAATAACCCTGGTGGAACTGTGATGTGAGATAAAGTAAGAGCTTAGGATACTACTTCATGGTGCAATTTTGGGGATGCTAAATAGTTCACTCTGTTTAATAACCAGCTCTTTCTGGCCTCAGTGTTTGAAATTTGCTTGTTAGGCAACCCTTATATTAAGGTTTGGAATATCCCATTTGCAGTGCACTTATGTTATCTGGGATGCTGATGTATCTCATTTGGGGCATCACTTTACGTACTTTATGTCTGTCCAGCTAGATTAAGATTGTGGACTAAAGGGATTTAAGAGATTATGAAGTTTGGTGGTAGCGAAGAGGCTCAGGATGTGCCAAAATATATTGAGTTGCATATGCTGATGCTGTATGAGGGTCATATGGTGGGATGCACTAGTTGTGTTCTAAACTGTCTAGGAAGCCACTCGAGGGCACTAGAGGACTATGGAGAACTTGGGAACTAATATCCCAAGTCCTACATATTCTTTGCATATATTATTTCATTAAATCTCACAACAATCTTCTGTGAGCTAATGTTGTGATCACTATTTTAAAGAGAAAAAAAACCTGAGGTTCAGATAACTTAATTTGTCCAAGAGCACATCATTAGAAAGTGGTAAAGCCAGGATGTCATCAGAGAGCTTCTGAACACCAGTCCAGGGCTCTCCCACTTTCCCACACCACCTTGTGCTGGGAATTTGACTTTGCCTGTATTTTATATTTAACTAAAAATTCATCTCCTGTATGAATCACTGTGGATCCTACACATTTTAAAAATGCTAAAGTTGAAAAACCAAACCCACCTCTAGTTCTCATTCAGTATCTCTGATCTCCTTCTTAGCCAAGTTTCTGGAAAGAATGACCTCCATACTTGGTCACCCTTCCTCACTTTCATTCACTCCTCATTCCCTTCCATTGTGCTTTATCCCCACCAGCCACTGAAGGTGCTGGTGCTTGGGCCACCAAGGGCCTTACACCAATGAGAGGAGTTTTACTGGAACTTTCAACAACGTAGACCATTGCTTTTTAACAATGCTGCATTTTAGAATCACCCAGAGAGCATTTTTTTAAAAAAATACCTAAGCCTCAGATATTTTCCCTGAGAAAAATATCCCGAGATTGTGGTTTAGTTGGTCTAGGGCAGAACTTTGTTATTAACACAATGGGTAGTACTCAGGGGCTTTAGGTAGGATAGTAACATAATTTGATTATGATGACTTGAACTAGGATTGCAGCCTTGGAGATGGAGAGAAGTAGAAGCATTTGAGAATGGGTTCAACAGGATTCAGTAATTGATTGGATGGGGGGAGAGTCAGGTATCAAAAATGATTCATAGGTTTCTGGCATATGTGATTGGTGGTTGGTGGGACCATTTACTGGGATACAGAACTCTGGAGAGGGAGCAGATAGGAGAGAGTGGCTGATGGGGATCGAGAGTTCAGTGTTGTCATGTTAAGTCAGGCATGTTTTTGCCAATACTCAAGTAGAGATTGAAGCATGTAGTTGAATATTTGGATCTGGAGGTCAGAAAGGAGTCAGAGTTGTCAGCATTGTTTAAAACAAGACAATAGGCTCAAAATGGAAATGCTTATGCTAAGCCCCACATCACCAAACCGAGATTTAACTTAATCATAGTTTCAGCTCTCCCAGAAATGGAATCTTAAGCCAGTCCATCAGGAATGGCCTGAACGACACTAGTTAGGTAAGCTGCCTGATAGACCCCTGCCATCCCCAAAAGGAAAGTAACCTTGCAACAATCTGCTTTTTGTCTAGTATAACTTCCTTGCTTCTTCTCTCTTCTGCCCATGAAAAGTCTTTCATTTTGTACACCCCCTCAGAGTTCCTTTCTGTCGTCTAGATTGGATGGTGCTAAACTTATGAATCATTGAATAAAGCCAATAAGGTCTTTAAAATTTATTTGCATTTATTTGAATAGATTGCATATAAGGCGATGGTGGATGAAACCACAAATGGAGAGAATAGAGAGAACAGGGGCAAATCCTGTAGAGCTCTGTCATGTAGAGATCAGTAGAGAAGGTATAACTTGCAAAAGAAATCATGAAAAGAAGTGGAGAGTGAAGTACAAGGAAAACTGAGAGCATGGCCGCCTAGAGTCCAAGAGAAGAGGAAATCAGGGAGGAGGAAATTATCCATGCAGTTGTTCTCATCCTGCCTGAACATTAGAATTAACCAGGGAGGCTCTTCCTCTTGCCTCCCTATACCTCAGCTACCTCCTGATTAATGCTTTTAGTCCTTAGAATCTTGGCTTAATTTAGTCCTTAGAGTCTTGGCTTAAAGTTCCTGCTGAGCCCCAATATAAAAACAGTCCTCCTGTCTATTCTCTCATACTGTCTGTACTTTCTTTTCTCAGCACTAAATAGGATTTGTAATAACAAATTTACTTGTGTGGTATTTGTTTAAAGATGGTTTCTCTACCAGATTATAAACTCTGTATGAAAGAGCAGGTACTGTTTTTTTGTTTATTTTGCTCACCTCTCTATTACTAGGTCTTTGCATGTATCTGGCATGTAGGAGGTGCTTAATAAATTCTTATTGAGTAAATGCTTAGGGAAACATGTTTTTTTTTTTTTTTTACTTTTACTGGACCATCTATGTTATTATAAAATTTTAATGATGCTAGACAGAATTTTAATCCAGAAATCTTCAACTTTCATACTTTAGAAGTTTTTAAACTGATTGGTGTTTCAGGGTCTTCCTTCCCTTCCTTTCCCTTTCCCTTTTCCTTTCCTTTCCTTTCCTTTCCTTTCCTTTCCTTTCCTTTCCTTTCCTTTCCTTTCCTTTCCTTTCCTTTCCTTTCCTTTCCTCCCTGCCTTCCTGCCTTCCTTCCTGCCTTTCCTTCCTTGACAAGCCAGCTGACATCTTTATTCCTTTGGAGGTTGGAGGGGTGGTCTCAGGGGCTCTTGGTGGGGAGACGGGGTCTGCTTCCACTTCAACATCACTGGTTGCACAGATGATGCGCATTCTGCAGATGGCTGTGATTCATAGATGGGGAGTAGTACTTGTTCTTGTGGATCATGTGGCAGATGCTGCTGAGGGTGGCCTGGGTGCTCTTGTTGATAGTGATCCCCAAGTAGGAGGTGGCCAGCTTTCCCTGGCTGGGTCTTCCCTTCATGACCACCAGGGGCACCTTTGCCCTGGGCTGCTGGCTCCTCGCCCACAGTCTTGCAGGGAATCCCACCGGCTAATAGCAAGAGTTGAGGGACTTCAGATTGCTGTGTTTGGTGCTATACATCTGCTTGTGCCTCTTGACTGGAAAATGAGAGCAGTTCCCCATGAACAGCTGTTGCTGATACCTGCGCATGGAGGCGGCTCCTCTTGCCGAGGCAGCGGGCTCTGGAAAGAGCAGGGTGTCTTCCTTAGAGAAGAAAAAGAGTATGTTTACAGTTGACACTCCACTGAGTTTGTGAGTAATTTGGGAGAATAAGGAATATAAAGAAAAGAGTTGACATATTCCACTGTTCACATAATTGACACACTTTTTCTCTTTGATCGGATACTTTATTAATAAAGTTAATTGTAAAGAAAAACCCTATTGTTTTCATTTACATTGCACACAGTACTCTGAATACTTCTGACACCAAACGTGTCTGGGGTTTTCTTAAGTTGCTGGGTGTCCTGCAAATTAACTCAGTTCTGACACTTCCCGTCTGGAAATATCATCAGATCCCACAGGTTAAGGACTGTCTCACAAGATTGCTTCCTCCACCCCTCACCCCCACTGCCCATTCCCACTTTAGAAGTCCAGGTTATTACCCGTGGTTCTGATCAACCAAATATAAATTGATACCTTCCTCAGGTCCAATTACTTTGCTAGCACAGCTCACAGAACTCAGAAAAACAGTTTTCTTATTAGATTACTGGTTTACTACAAAGGATATTAAAGGACACCAATGAACACTCAGATGAAGAGACAAGGTCTGTACGGATCCTGCAACCAGGAGCTTCTGTCTCCATGGAGTTTGAGGTACACCACCCTCCCAGCACAGGGATGTGTTCTACTTCACCAACCCAGAAGCTCTTCAAACTCCATTCTTTTTTTTTTTTCCTGGAGGCTTCAATACACAAGCATGATTTATTAAATAATTGGCCATTGGTGATTGAACTCAATTTCAAGTCCCCGTCACTCCCTGGAGGTCAGAAGTCAGGGAAGTGGGGCTGAAAGTTCCAGCCCTCTAATCACATGGTTGATTCCACTAGCAACCAGCCCCCCTCCTAGGGGCTTTCCAAAAGTTGTGGTTGAAAGGGGCTTGTAAAAGGATAACAAAAACACCCATTTCACCTTTATCCCTGTGAAGCTATTCCGGGAACTTAGGACGGAAAGACTAACTGTTATAACAAAAGATGTTCCCGTCACTCTTATTGCTTAGGAAATTCCAGGGTTTTGGGAGCTGTAAGCCAGGAATCATGGATGAATACGAAAATATACAAGTCCCCAACTTATTTAAAATTTTGAACTCTGATCTTTCTCTGGGCTAGCAATATGCAGCACGATTCCCTTTCATGATGCTGGGCAGTGACAGCAAGCCAGAGCTCCCAGTCACAAGCATATAATCACAAGTAAACACCCGATACTCTAACAACCACTCTGTACCCGTACAACCATTCTGTTTTTCACTTCAGTATAGTCGACAATAAATTACATGAGATATTCAACACTTTATTATAAAACAGACGTGATGTTAGGTGATGTTGCCCAACTGTAGGCTAGTGTAAGTGTTCTGAGCACATTTAGGATAGGCTGAGCTAAGCTAAGCTAGGATGTTTGGCAGGTTAGGTATATTAAATGCATTTTAGACTTAATGGTACTTTCTTTTTTCTTTCTTTCTTTCTTTTTTTTTACTTAATGGTACTTTCAACTTAACAATGGTTTTATTGGGATGTAACCCCATCATAAGTCAAGGAAGATCCATATTTATTTATTTATTTTTAAAGATTTTATTTATTTATTTGTCAGAGAGAGAGAGAGTGCCCAAGCAGGGAGAGTGGCAGAGGGAGAGGGAGAAGCAAACTGCCCGCTGAGCAGGGAGCCTGACATGGGACTCAATCCCAGCACCCTGGGATCATGACCTGAGCTGAAGGCAGACACTTAACCAACTGAGCCACCCAGGCATCCCAACCATATTTACTTTTTATGATAAATCACAATATCACAGAATGAGTTCTGGAGATTTAAAACCCACACCCAAGAACATCATTTCATTAGTGTAGAGTCAGAGTTAGAGGATTTAAGGGACATTTATTGTACTTTGCTATGCATTAGGTGCTTTCCACGTCATATTTGGTTTATTCTTTTCAACATTTATGGAAGATAAACATCATTATCCCCATTTTACAGATTTTCAGAAAACTGAGGATCAAAAGCAAGTTAGGTAACTTGCTAAGGGTGTGAGACAGCACAAAGGATCAGATAATCAAATCAGACTCACAGGATCACATATCTCACACAGTAGCAAGCTTTACTAATGGTTTCAAGGATACAAATAACCTCAAGTCACCGATGAAGCAGGGAGAAGTCTGAGACCCACGAACATAGTTCCCAGGTCACTTCTTGCTGCACTGAGACTAGTTTCGGTCCTAATTACCAAACAGGATCTCTACATGATGTGCACAGTCACATCACTTACACAAGAGAGCTGTTTCTTTCATGAAACCTCTCCATTTTATACTCTAATAGTTAAATAAATTACATGACATTTTTTAGGGAGGGACATTATATAAATCCATAGATTTCAGATCTGATTACCGTAGTAACCAATCCTAGACAGATCAGGTTCATCCTGACCGAAGCATTCCATAGATAAACAGTATTAGTGTGTTTGCCTGGATGTCTGTGGCTACATGCTTACAAGAAAATTGGACCAGGTTATCTTCCTTCTTTCTTTGCCAGGGTCATTTCCTCAGTAAAGGGAGAGCGTGCGTCACAGGCCTGTTGCTAATCACCTTGCCAGGTGGCAACATCCGTGAACATCAGAGCTAGCTAGCTTTCAAATCCAGCTCTGTCACTTGCAAGTCCATTCTTCCCAATACACCATACTCTCTTCAGACTTCAGGAGGACCTACTGGGAGACTTCACAAGTATTAATACTTCTCAATGTGTCTTAGCTTTTAATATTCATGAACGTTGCCATTAACATCTCTCAAACTGCCCTGAATAGTCTTTGATAGGGTTGTTTCTGCTGCTAATACTGACAGCCAAACAGTCTGATTTGTAAAAGAAAGAAGAGAGAAGGCAATAAATAAATAAATAAATAAATAAATAAATAAAGCAAGCAAGCAAGCAAACAAGCAGAGAACAAGAGAAAGATGATTCAACTAATAACATTTTATTTGAACCAGGTGTTGAAGTGGGTGATTCTTCTTTAACAAACAGCTGGATAATAAGTATTTGTAGTCACCTTATTAGTTTCAATAGATGATAAAGTGGCTGTTTGTTTATATAAGTAAGATAATAATCTTTGGCATTTAATTTTCAGGATATAACAGAAACTTAGCATGCTTTGTAGATGGTGGTAGGTTATAGCTTGTTAGTACCAGTTTGTGAGAGCCCATTGTGAGCGGTGATGTCATTCACACTGGTGGCCTGACATGGGCCACAGAAGCAATATTCACACCACAGAAATGATCAAGTCCTACAAACCAGGACTTTTTTCCCCCGGAAAGCTTGTTGTTGAATGTTTCCCAGCACATCAATATTCATAGATAGGTATTCATACACTTTCCCATTCTTGTATTCAGCATTAATCTGGTGTCAGAAAGTTGAGTGGAGAATCAAAATATTAACTATAACAGGCAATTGGAGTTTAAATGTATTGGATTTTCTGGGAGGGGCAATAAATAACATCCATTTATTCCCTTCCTGAGTTTGGAACTGACGGAAAGATAAAGATCAGTATCTCAATTGACTCAAGAATAAACCTAATTAGAGGTCACAGCATAGCTCTGTGCCCAAGTGGGTTTCCTAATTCCTTGCCCCTAAACTGAGTTCACCCATCCTGTTCCTGTTCCATCACAGACTATGAGGCCCCCTCCACTTCCTGCATGTTTGAGCTGAGACTGTGTTTGTCCCAAGGTCAGGGGATTCAGCATGACACAGGGACTGAGAGAAAGAGACAGAAAGACAGAGGCTGTGCCTGGACACTCAGGTCCCGCTTCCCAAGTGTCCCATTCACACTCGTGTGGGTCACTTCTCTTCCTTTGGGCGGGACAATGAGAGGGATGGAAGCTCCTACTGTATGATCCAAGGTAGGAACTTGAGTTGTGGAAGAGAATGGTTTGCCCTACAATATATTTTATTTTAATCCCCTTTCTTATCACTTAGTAAAATTAGATGTTGATCATACAGCAGACATTTTGCTCTGTAATGCTGTTGAATTGAACAACTGAGGTGAAAAGGTAGGGAAGTTTTCAAATCTTTTTGTGGGAAGTGATCGTTATGGTGGTGTATTTCACCTACAGAGGCACCTAAAAATATATGCTAGGCAGTTTTGATTTCTCTTTATCCTTTTTAAAAAACTATGAACAAAAGAGCGCCTCAGTTGGTGGAGTATGCGACTCCTGATCTCCGGGTTGTGAGATCGAGGCCCACGTTGGGTGTAGAGATTACTTAAAAATAAAATCTTAAAAAAAAAATTGTTAACAAAGATTCTCACTTATGTCTACCAATGCTAAAATATCAGACCCCTTTAAGCATTTTCATCAAGCAACCACTTAATTCATTGAAAAAAAGATAATCAGACGAAGCATTTATTTAAATGACTTATTGTTTAGCTGAATTGCCTAGCTGCTTAAAAGAATTGACATCAGTTCTTTCAGGATTGTTAATCCAGTGGCCCTGTGTATACAGACAGCCTCTTTTTCTCTGTCAAATCACAACATAATAAAGTTTTGTCTGCATTTCCAGTTTTGTATGGAGATGTTTAAAAGAATGCACAATCCAATTTTTAAAAAAATTTTTAGTGTGATACATTATCCTTTGTGCTGAGCATTATATTTTCTTCTGGGGGCCAAAAATAATTTTTTGTGTGTCTCCTGGCTTTTCCTTATGGTCCAATGAGGTCAAATTACCGAACGGGTGATCTTTATATCAGACTTGTCTAACAAACATGTCCTTCGAAGGATGGTTGTTTATCTAAGGAGCAAGTACTATTTGAAAGGCTAATTTGGGGGATCTCTAGATTATGTTAAAATCCAGCCTAGGTTGATGATGACTTGACTGTGGACATCTGCAGACTATTTTCTCAACCACGGGAAATGAGGTGGTCCTCTCTCAGCGCCACAGGGCCTCAGAGCTGGTACCAAGTGGCACCATTGTTGGCAGGCCCAGCAGGAGGCCAAGGACAGGATAGTCATCGCTGGGCTCCATCTCTGTACCCGGGTAAGGAAACACTGATACACCATTGTAAGGAGGCTTGTTGTCCTGCACATATAGCCCCCAAGTGAACGGTACCAGGGCACCTCAGCTCTGGCATGAACTGCCTGCCCTGTTCACACACTCAAGCCCACACATCACTCAGGAGAATCAATGCATTTTGTCTGTTATTTGTTGGATGGACTTCATTTTAGGGAATGTCTCATTTCCCAAGTCCCACTGAAAAAGTATCATATTGATTATAATTTTGACAGAGATTATTAATAATGTTATTTTGCTATAATAGTTCTATTATAGAAAGTACCTTTTTAGGATGTTTACTGGAAATAATAGACTCTGGTTTGCATACAACTTGCATTAAATTTATATGTCATCTATATAGTCAAAAATCATAGATACCTCTTTACATCTTAATGCTCCTTCCCATCTAGAGACCTTAAGCACCATTGTTTTTAAACTTAATCCTACTCAGGCTCTGTGTCTTCATCACTTCAAAGGAAAAAAAAAAATCATTTGTAGGAAGAGCTCTAATTATATGTATGAAACAATGACATTTCGCGGATGATGATGAATACACTATTAAACCCCATACTTTGGTGAGGTTGTGCTTGGAGTTCCAGCTGATATTGTTGTCATTTTTTTTACATGCTTACTAAATAAGATACATTGTCATTTTATGAAGAAATTCTTAAATGGTTATTATTGAAGATAGATTGTTGACAGTTACTTAAATGACTGAAATTCTTGTAATTTTGTAGACCTATGGGCATAATTTTGAATTCTCCTTTGTCCCTTATTCAACAAATATTTTATGATCCTGCCATATGTCCAGGATCACACTAAGTAAAGGGAATATAAAAACGTATTTATGACCCAAGAGACTTGGCTTTGTCTCCTCCCTTATGGTAGCTCACAGTCTAGATGTGAAGATAAACAAGTAAAGGAGTTACGATACCAAATTGTAAGGGTAATTAATAACAGGAGCAGAGTGGCCATCCTAGTTGGGTTGAAATTGAGGTTTGGTTACATTTAAAGTATGAAACAAACTGGGGCGCCTGGGTGGCTCAGTCATTAAGCGTCTGCCTTCGGCTCAGGTCATGATCCCAGGGTCCTGGGATCGAGGCCCCGCATCGGGTTCCCTGCTCTGCGGGGAGCCTGCTTCTCCCTCTCCCACTCCCCCTGCTTGTGTTCCCTCTCTCGCTGTGTCTCTCTCTGTCAAATAAATAAATAAAATCTTAAAAAAAAAAAAAAAGAAAAAGAAAAAAATAAAGTATGAAACCAAAATTTCTTTCCTTAAGAATCTACTCAATCCACACAAAAGAGTGGAGAACTTGGAAATGTGTTTAAAATTGAATGTAGGTATATTCAAACATATTTGGTATAGGGGTGTGTGTGTTTGTGTGTGTGTGTGCGCGCGTGTGTGCTACATTTGAAATGTGTGAGGCAACGTGATAAAATCACATTGCAGGAAGGTTGACTCTGGTATGATGACCCAAATTGAGCAAAAGGACTGACTGAGGGATGGAGGGAAGTTTCTATTTCATATCTGGTATGGCAATGGGCTTTGCACTCATTCAGCCTTTTCCAGCATCCCTGGATCTCTGTGTGTGAATTAAAATTCCTCTTGTTTTGAAGTTCAAGCAACTCTCCACAGTGGGACCCTTCAAATAATCCACAACAAAGAATAAAATGCATCTCCTTCACTTTCTGAGAGATGACAGAGATGTTGGAGCATGGTGAAGATGTCTAGAGTCAGTAGTCAAGGCAAGGAGCAGTAATCTGAATCTCAGGAGGAACCATGCAGAGCATGGAGGGACTGAGGCCAGTGGCACTGAATGGCTTGGATTGCCAGAGCTAGCAGAGACAGCCATATACCTACCATAACATACTTTCTCCATGGTATCTCTCTATCTAGTTTTGCACCTTGAGACATTGTCTAAGATCCTTCACAATTATTGCATGAAATGGTGTCATAAAGACCAATGCAAGTGGTGGCCCAGACTAATTCTTAAGTGTATTGTAGGACCCTCCTTGGGAACTCTCATAGGCTCCCAGAGGACCTCACGACAGAATTCCTTTATGAACTGGTGGGGGTTTAGCACAATCAAGATTCAGTATGAATATTAATGAATCTTCTACTCACAAACTGGGAAGAACTCTTAATTTAAACCTAAATCAAATTCTTATTTTTGTTAACTTTCCTTCCCAGTCTCATTCCAATTCTGCCAAGATGCCCACTATACTGGATCCACTAGTTGCTTAATTATCTCAGTTACCTTTCAAACTGGAATCCTAAACAAATAAAGCCAGGACTTATTGTCCTGATACACACATATCATCACCTGTAAAAAGCAGGGGTGGGATAATGTCAGTGGCATTCTTAAAGAGGGCCATCCTCAGCCCACCTCTGATACGAAGACACAGTTCCTCTTTTGTGGGCAAAATAAGGCACTTCTCTCTTGTAGGTCACTTAACTTGTACAGCATTTGACATTGTCAATCATGGAAGCAATTCCCCAGTCCAGGAACAGTACTTTGGAATTCATTCCAGTGATAAACAGAAGAAACAAATCACTTAACAGAGAATGGATACAAAAGAGGAAAGGACTGAGATTTCTTATTTAAAAATGTTTTCTTCACAATTATATGATACATATCTTCATTTTCAGGGTGATAAAAGGGCACCAACAAGAAAGAAAATACCAATATACACACACAAAAACCCAGCTTGTCTTTGCCAAATATAAAGAAAATTTGGACTATGCAATATTAATTTAGTTGTGCTATTACACAATCACTCCTTACTTGAAAAATAGGGCCATTATTTTCAAATTGTCAGGGGTACTTAAAGGAACATGCTACTGTATATTTAGATGTATATGCATCTTTTAAAATAAAAAAGAGTTCCGAGGCCAAGTTTTCCTTTAACACTTCTTACTAACAATTGGCACATATGTAGTAATAGGTACTAGAAGACTTTGGAAATCCTCTGCCTCATTAGGGTAACTGCCCTTTTCCCTACAACCAAACATTTATAGAGGCCCCTTTGTTTAGGAGTCATAATCCATAGAATGAGCAAGTTTTTACGCTTTGGTGTATGTGCCTCTACCCTCCAATGGATTCTATCCCTTTGGTAGTTTTAAAAACAGGGCCTCAAATTCTTTAATCCACCTTCCATTAAGAGGTGCCATCTATGTTCCATTCCCTGACTCTGAGGAGATTTGTGATTCCTCAATCCATAGATGTCAATGTATGTAAATATTGCTGTGACTTCTGAGGCTAAGTCACAGAAGACCATGCAGCCTTACCTCTGGGAGACGTGAGGCACTATGTAAAAAGTCTTGCTACCTGTGCCCACCGTGCTGGAGAGGTAACATGTACATGTTCTGGTGGACGGTCCCAGCTGAGTCCAGCCTTCCAGACATCCCTGCCAAGGCACCAGACATGCGAATGAGCCATCTTGGATCCTCCAAACCTACTCCCTGCCAGCTGACTACTGAGTGGCCTCCTTCAACACCATGAAAAACAGACAAATCACCCAAAAATCACTCAAAAATATTGCCTTTTCAAGAGGAACTATATAAGTGGAGAAATTTCTCCTTCAACTCTGCTCAAACCCACAAAATCATGGGTTTTAATAACTTTATTAAATTTAAATTTAAAGTTTACAATAACTAGTTATTTTTTTGAGCCACCGTGTTTTAAGGTGGTTTGTGCCCCAGCAGTAGATAAGTGGAACAGTCTCCCTAGGAGCTGCATTTAGGGAAGCCTGTTCTGCCCTGAAATTATGTCGTTCTTATTTTTGAAATTGTATTTTGTATGAATGTATATTGAATGTATGGGGTTAACCGATGTCTAGACAGTCTTGCCAGTACTCTGTCTCAGTTACCTTATGGTTTAAATTGGCTTTTATTGCCTGGTTTGAGGACCTCATCACCAATTAGGAATCACATGTGGCTTCTGAGTACCCAGTACCTAACTACTGAATGAATTCCTGGAGGTTTAACTGTTTGCTGATTGGGAACTGTTCCCACCAAAAGCAACTGCTGCCCTGGAAAGAAAAGCAGCCTCACAGGTCGATGGTGTCCACAAACCGAGCGAGCATAGCTGCAGAAGGGCATCAGGGCAAGCTCCAGCGACCCTCTCTGTATCACTCACCTCCTGACTCTGCTCCACGGTGGGGGGTAGCCTCACCCGGCAAGCCTTGAGCGCCTGCTCAGTAACATTTTGTTTGCATCTCTTCCATGGTGCCTGCCACACCCTGCCTTGAATTTCACTTATTCCTACATATTTATTTTCCTCTCCTCTACTAAATTGTAAGCTCCCGAGAGTGGGTGTGGTCTGCTTTAATTTTCTATCATTGGACAGTGCATGCTGCCTTATGAGACAGATACACATTTGTTGACTGAATGGATGTTTCTCTCCTAAAGTGACTGCAGTGGCCAGTGGATAATGTTCTAGCTTTAAACGGCCAGCGTGTGGAACTTCTCCTTTCCTTTCTCTTCATGATTTAGCATCACGGAATATCAGAGCTGGCTGGGAATTTAGAGAACAGAGACAGCCAGAGGAACTGAGAGCAGGGTCTGCTGAGTGAGTGTGAGAGCTGGGACTCGAGCCCAGGTCTCCTGACTCTGTGCCAGAGTTACTTCCGCCAGACTCAGCAGCCTCTTCGTCTCATTGATTTACCTGTATCTCCAGCCCGGCCGTGGTGACAATATACCATCAGTTAGCTGCTCAACAGATTCTCTAGACAGTTCTGCATCTCTGACCATTGTCTGAAATCCCTCAACTTTGCTTTTCCATCTCATCTCAATTACTGTGGTTGCATTTTAACAGCTCATTTTCAAGTAGGAACTTGATGGAGGAGGGTCTCCTTCAAATGAGTTGTTTTCCTAGTTCTCTCAGGCCCATAGCATATGCATTCATTGATTCAGTGGGTATTTATCACATATTTACCGTTAGTATTGCAACAGATGGCTCTATGAGGTTTCTTCTATTTATCATGTTATCATTCATTTTTAAAATTTACTCAACAGATTTATTTGCTTTCATTTCTTTCTCAAAATATTTACTGTTGTGTTGGGTGTGCTTTTCATTCATTCATTCATTCATTCATTCATTCAGCAAATACTTGTGGGGGCTTCTGTGTATACCATCCTAGGAACTGGGACAGCGTGCTGAATGGGACAGGTGTGGTCCTTGTCTTCACAGAGATGCCAGTGTAGCTTTGTCCTGGCTATCTTGGCGCTGCCCTTCTCTAACTCACCCTAAAATTCCCTGGGGGAAGGGGAAAGAAAGCACATTTTCCATCCCATCACATTCTTTCTTCTATTCCAGGACTCAGCCCTGACTTCTGCTCCAAGTCAGTCTTCTCTCTTCTCCCCCCATTCCCAGCCCCTAGGGCTCTGCTCCTCATATGCAGTGCTTATTCATATCTCTGTGTCTCCATGCAAGGCTCTTCCCAAACTCTGGAATGTCCTCACTACCCTCCTCTGTTTCATCCTTCAAGGTCTAGACCACACGATCCTTCCTCATAAAGCTTTCTAGCCCTCAGCCACAGCAACCTCTTTTCAAGTGTGCAGTGGCACCCAGATTCTTATTTAAGGGCACAAAACTGTCTTGAATGCAACTCAAATTAAAATACCAAGATTAGAATACTAATATAAAAAAAACTCAGAAGAGATTTTTATTTTTTTTAAAGTAATATATGCACATGTTAAAAATTCAGTTGTGTTAAGTCCCAACTTACTCCCTTCCACAGAGGAAACTATGGTTATAAGTCTATTGTAATGTTTTCCTAATGCATAGTCTATGCATATGTGAATAGGAATCCTAAAAATTTTGTGGGGGGACTGGACAGAATTATCTTAAGTTCATTTGGAAAAATAAAAACCAATGAAAATGCAAGAAAACTATGTGTAAGAATAGTGAAAGATGATGTAGGGGAAGAAAAAATTTTACTCAACCCTCTTAGGGTCCCTGGCTGAGCCTGAAAATTAAACTGGCAAAGACAAATTTACAGGAGAAAAGCATGCAAATTTATTTAATGTCAGTTTCGTGTGACACAAGAGCCTTAATAAGAAAATGAGGACTGGAAGAAACAGACCTGAGTATTTTTATGCTAGTAGATTTGCTGAAAATTGGACAGGTATGAAGAAATATAGGTCAAAGAGTATGAGGTAAGTGTGGTCAACTGGAGGAAATAGCAACACCTGTTTGCCAGGATTCTTCTCAGGATCCCTTAGTCTTTAGAGGTAAGGATGCTCCTTTCCTTTGAATGTAGGGAGGGCACCTCTTACTTGAGATTTTTATGACCTGTTTCAGGGGAAAAGGGCACAGGAAACGTCAGAGTGACCTTGCTTCTGCTGTTTACTCAAACCCCTTCAGCTCAAAATATTTAATATGCCTAGGTGCCAGTTTAGGGGGTAGTGTTATAATAATAATCACAGCTAATACTTACCACTTACCCTGCACCAGGCACTGTTCTGGACACTTGACATACATTGGTCATTTAATTCTCACAATAGCTCCATGAATTAGATACTATTATCATCCCCCTTTTATGGAGGAAGATATTGAAGTAACTTGCCCAAGATCACAAAGTTGGTGGAGTCTGATCTCAATCTATGCCTTTGGTTTCAGGAGCGCACATCCTTAACCACAGTGCCATCCTGTTCAAGATTATTAAGCTAGTCATAAAAAGCACGACACTAAAAAATATGATATTGACAGAGGAATAGATAAATAGTTCACTAGAATAGAACAGAGAGTCCAGAAATAGATTCATGGTAAAGATGAGGTTCCAATTTAGTGGGAAATGATGGAATATTTAATAAATAATGCCAGCATAGTGTGCTATGCTTTTAGATATACCTTTAATATCTATTAAGATTTAAAGTCCATAGAGTCTTGGACTTGGCAAATACATACTCGGAAATCCATCCCTTACAAATAAATACACACAAAAGTTAGGACACACAAAGGGATGGTGTTCATAAAAGCATCGTTTGTATTGGGAGGGGAAAAAAAGAGACTGAAATGAAATGAACCTGAATGTCAAACAAACAGGGAAATGACTGAATAAATTCCACATTATGCGATAGTATGCAGACATTTTAAAACATGTCAGATCTATATTCATTGACCAGGAGAGATACCCTTGGATAGATTGTTAGATAATTTTTTTTTAAGTTGAACAATATGGGGCGCCTGGCTGGCTCAGTGGGTAGAGCATGTGACTCTTGATCTCAGGGTTGTGAGTTCAAGCCCCACGTTGGGCATGAAGTCTACTTAAAAAAAAATAAAGTTGAACAATAATGTTGTAGCCTGATTCCATATTTACCAAAGTAAAGCAGACCAAAAGCAAGCATGTGGCTTGTGTTTGGTGGAGAAAGTGTGGAAGGAATCACTCAAGCTATTAACTCTATAACCTCGGGAAGTGAGAATGGAGGAATGGGGATAGGAAGGTAATGAGTGCTTTGGACTTTTTATTTAAATGCTTTTGATTGTTTAATTTGTTCTAAGGACATACCACTTTTGTAAGCTAAAACAACCTGTCGTTTGAGCACTCCAACCCTGGTGTATTTTTCACCTTTCTTTCATTATACATTAGAATGCTACTAATATTCTGTCAATATTTCCTCTTCCCCATTTTCATCTCTACAGCCCCAGCTCAAGAATTACCCCATTATGAAGTTTTTTCATTTGTTCCCCAAGTAGACTTTTTTTGCATCGCTATGTTTGTTAACTGTTACTGTAGCACCTAGCAGAGTTAACTGTTATTTGTTTCCTTGTCTGTTTGCCCTTTGCTAGAAAGTAAACATTTTAAGAGTATAGACTGTGTTTTATTTACTTAGTATCCTCTGTGCCTGGTGCAGAGTCAGGGCTTAATAAGTGTTTGTTTAATGAAGAAGCTAAGCCTTTGAAGGAAAGACCTTGTCTGGTGTAGTTCATGAGCCTATTTATGGTGCTGTTTAAAAATATCATTGTTCCAGTCAGCAACCTTTAAAAAATTTGATGATTAAGGAAATTATAAACCCTCTTCTGCTGAACCTTAGTGAAAAAAAAAAAAATCCCTAGGATGGTTATATTTAAGTTAGCCTTGAGAGGTTAAGCCCTTATATCAAATATTTACATTTGTAATAAAAGTAAATTTTTCCCCTAGTTCTGCATTCACTCTTCTGCCTACTAAATGCATGCAAAAATCATGGAGAGACCTAAAAGGCAGCGATAGGGAGGGTGGTATGTTATACTCACCTTTCAAGGTTTACTTCTGTTTTTATTTTCCCCAATGAAAAATATTGTTTGAAAAAATTGCTATGAACGTGATACCTCATCAGTGTTAAAAAGAATATATATGGGGGCACCTGGGTGGCTCAGTTTGTTAAGCATCTGGCTCTTGATCTCAGTTCAGGTCTTGATCTCCGGGTCGTGAGTTCAGGCTCCACGTTGGACTCTGCATTGGGCTCTACATTGGGCTCCATGCTGGGCATGGAGCCTACTTAAAAAAACAAAACAAAACAAAACAAAAAACAGAATACATACATTACAGACATTTATAAAGAAGAAAGTGAAACAACTGGAGCAATTAATATAGTAAGCATTTTTAAAACGATTTCATTTATTTGAGAGAGAGAGAGAGAGAGTGCACCAGCATGGGGAGGGGCAGAGGGAGAAGCAGACTCCCAGCTGAGCAGGGAGCCCAATCCCAGGACCCTGGGATCAGGACCTGAACCAAAAGACAGGTGCTTAACTGACTGAGCCACCCAGGCACCCAATATAGTAAGAATTTTAACAATATGTATTATTTCAGGCTGTGTATATGTGTGTGTGTGTGCATGTGCCACAAACTGATTTTTTTCACTTAAAATAAATCTGGTCACTTTCCAAGTTAATAAATATAGATCTGAGTCATCTCTTTTAGTATGATTTCTTATCTGGGTGTATCATAAATTATTGAACTGATTTTCTTATTAATGGACATTTTAAGTTGCTTCTATTTTTTCACTGATATAAAAACATGTCTTGAGATTGCTATCTTGAATTCTGCACTTGTCTGAATATTTTCCTAGGATAAATTCCTAATCATGGAATTCCTAGGCCAAAAGGCACATACATTTTAAAGTTTTGGAAACAATAACAAATTTTTCTCCAGAAAATTTTCCAGTTTCTACTACAATCAAAACTGTAGACACGTGGGCACCTGGGTGGCTCAGTTGGTTAAGCGACTGCCTTCGGCTCAGGTCATGATCCTGGAGTCCCGGGATCGAGTCCCACATCGGGCTCCCTGCTCGGCGGGGGGTCTGCTTCTCCCTCTGACCCTCCCCCCTCTCATGCTCTCTCTATCTCATTCTCTCTCTCAAATAAATAAATAAAATCTTAAAAAAAAAAACTGTAGACACGTGCCCATTTTGCTACATTTATCATTCTTATTAATTTGCATTTCTTTGATCGCTAGAGAGGTGAGATATTTTCTCATTGTTTTTCTTTGAACTCCATTATGGCAGTATGTGTGTGTGTGTGTGTGTGTGTGTTAGAGAAGTTTTTAATTTTTATGTGTTGAATCTATCATCTTTTTTAAAGTATTGGCTTTTGAGATCATATTTAGAAAGGTGTCTTTCATGACTATAATAGATTAATGCACCTATGTTTTCTATTATACCTTTATCATTTGGCTTTTTAATATTTAAATCTTTGATCCAACTGCCAATTATTTTGGAGTAAGGTATAAAATAAAGTTCTAACCTAATTTCATTTTAGTTGGTTATCATACTCCCTTTAAAAACTAATTAACCCTTTCCCTGTTCAATTAAACTGTTGTAGCAAATACTTAAACAGTGATTTGTGCGCCGCACTGTTCTGTGTGCTTTATATATATGAACTCATTTAAACCTTGCCACCATATGATGAAATAGGTACAATCATTTCCTCAATTTATGAGGAAATTCAAGGAAACTGAGGCTAGAGAAGCTAAGTAACTTGCCCAAGATCACATAGCAAATCATTGCTGAAACCAGAATTGGAATCCAGGGAGCTCAGGTCCAGAATATACTCACCCAAGCCCTATGCTGCCTCAGTGAGACATCTCGGGATCCAGTTCTAACACTGCTTCCCCCTACACCTTCTCTGCTCACCCTGTGAGAAAGCATAGTGAGATAGGCTTTCCCTCCTTTTACTTGAAATCTTCCTACTCACAGCACTTAAATCCCCACTTGGCAGTAAGACCACATGTGCACATGGTTCCTCTTCCATAACAGATGTCAATTTCCTTGGTGGCAGGGACAAGAATTAACTATATTTGCTCCAAATGCAGTGCTTTGCTCACAGAAGCATAAATTATACCTTTCTGAATCATTAGTCTCTATTCCTACGACCTCTCTCCAAAGGCACTTACTAGACATTTTTCTATTTAAATATAGGTATATGTGTATATTTTTCTGTTTCATGTAAATAGGAATATTCTAAGTATCTCTTCTGCACCTTTTCTTCAATTCATACATCTTGAACCTACTTCCGTATGAATACATAAAGCTCTGGCTCATTATTTTTAATGACGTTATGGTAACCCTTTACAAGGATGGGTCCTAATTTATTTAACCAGTCCCCTATGGGTTGGCATTTAGATTTCTTCTAACCTTTTGCTTTTACAGTAATAAAATGAACATTGTTGTACATTTGTCTTTAAGGACATATGGGAGATTATACATATATGTTTAAATTACAGCAGAATTGCTAGTTCAAAGTAGATGTGCATCATAAATATTGATAGATAATGCCAAACTGAACCATAGATTTTTTTAAAGTTAGATAATATTTCAGAAATTACATAGTTGGATTTCAGTAGTTATTGAATACTGAAAGACTTTTGGAGAAAGAGCAATTTAAAGATGTGGACAAAAGCAAATACTACGTATAGGGAAAAAAGGCTTACAAAATGATTTGATATTTACTGCAAAATAAGATAAGCTTGGATTAAAATTGATAAACTGTAAAGTGGTTGCCAAAATCAAAGACCACTAATAACCCTGCCATCATATACTGGCTGAGAAGCAGCATTAGAATGGTTTAAATTAGGGCATTAGAAATGAGACTTCCTGTGTTGCAATCCATGGTGTGCCTCTTTTCAGTTGTGTGACCTTGGGCAAATTTGCTTGACTTCTCTGGGCTGCAGCTTCTTCTTCTTTAAACGTGGGGGAAATAAGAGGGTCCACTTCATAAGATTGTAATGAGAAGGAAGGAATACACATGAAACACTTAGAGCAGGGTTGAAGTACTGTAAGTACTCAGTAACTCTAAGCCACTAGGTTAAGTATCATTTGAATGTTAGTGGTAAAGGAGAAAAGATGATCAAAGGAGCCAACTGGTAACATATTCACATATTCACTAGAGAACCAAGAGGCAAGAGTGAGGTTAGGAATAGATATAGAAGCATGTTTATCCATAGTGTTCATCTGACATAGCTGGAGAATCTTCGCCTTTGTTTTTCAGGAAACAGTTGTTTCAGTTGTTCTTGGCCGCACTTTAGAGGATGCACATGGCTGAGTGCAGGATGAGACTGATTTTGGCAACTGAATGGAACACTGGAGTGTTCAGTTTTAAGGCTGATTTACGAAAAACAATGGCATTAAGCCATTGATTAAAACATCCGAATCCGACAATACAAGAAAATGATTGTTTCAGATGT